>NW_025333841.1:4984422-9968845 GCF_019186645.2 Phyllostomus hastatus | reverse complement strand
TCACTCTGTTCTGTCCTCTGCCTCCCCCCATCCCCCTCTGTGCTTTCCCATCACTTGTGTCTTCCAAGGATCATAGACATTTGCTCAGCCTCCCAGGCCACAGAGGGCTTAACACTGCAAAGTCAGCCCCGTTCTTTCCCCGCTCTGAGACCCTCATGTAACTTCAGACTATTATGACCCACCTGGGTCTTTGTGTCCCCACTACCCAGTTAAACTATACCTGTCCCAGGATCCCTTTCCCTTAAGAGTACCTTCTGCTTTCTAATTCACGTTGGGGGTTTGTCCTGACCGTTATAATTCTCACTATAGTTCCCAGACATGAAAGTGGATTGGCACTCTGGTTTGTAGCTCAGTCTCTGGGGAGTTAGTCTCAATTCTTGACTTGTGCAAAAATGAATGTTTTGCCTCGCAGTGCTCAGGACCAGCCCTTCGACATGGTAACCAAGCAGGTTTCAATCATCCATCTAACTGCCTGTGGCACTCTCAAATATTCAAACTCAAAATGATCCCAGTTGAACTTGCCCTTTCTAGAAGAACCAATAATAGACTTCTTTTCTTCCTTGATTCCCTATCTTGGGTGGTGTCACCACCGCCCCCCACCTTCCCCAAATCAGGAGTCATCCCTGAGATGGCTGTGTCCTTCTCCCCAGTGAAGCCAGTTAGTAAGACTTCACTTACTGTGGTTTCTGGAATCCTTCCCCTGCTTTCCATACCTACCAGGCTCGCCTTGGTTTAAATACACATTATCTCCCCCTCGACTCGCTACAAGATTCCTGTCACTGTCTATACATCCCCAGCATGGGGGTTTCAGCCCCATGCCCCACCAATGCCAAGTTCATACTCCTCATTGGGATAATGCGATGCACGGAAAACATAAATATGGCGAGGACACTCCCGTCCCAAACACCTTTCAACAAATCTCAAAGTTTAGAGATTTGCCACATCTCCAGAGCCTCTGACCCTTTTCCTCTGAACCCAGTTTCCAATGCACAGCATGTACCCTGAGGCTTGTGTTTTCCTGCTCCCCGGAGAATCACAAGCTCAATAAGGTACTTCGTGTTCAGGAGGACCTGAATTTGCGGTTGCTCTCCAAGGCAGATTGCATTTCACAAACGTCACGGAAATAGATGTTCAAATACATGGATGTGGAAAAATAATGCAGAGAAACTGCATGTCCCATCATCTATCCACAGTGAATATCAACCCGTAGTCCATCTGGCTTGATTTGTGCCCCCTCCTCTTTTCTACTACCACGGGATTATTTTGAAATCAATCCCACATCCTATATGAATATGTATAAGACAGTGTGTTCAAAAGGAAGGCCAGAAGGCCTTGTGGATAGCTCTCAGGTCTCTTATAATCATCCATTTCCTTGGCTTGTGAAACACTTCAGTCATCTCCAAAGCCAGGACCGGACTGCTGGGGTGGCTGACACGGGGATAGTTTTTTCTGTTTCCAGGTACGTGAAAGGTATCTGGCCCTATAGGAGAGGAAACCTTTGCAGGTGACTCCAGCTGTGAGGCAAGGAAGTGTGCCAGGCAGTGTGATGCCCTGTGTGAGGGTGCTGCACCGCATACCAAGCTATGGCAAGCCACAAGAGGAGCTTCCTCCAGATGTATACTAGTGTGCTAGAGGAAGCCCAAGGTCTCTTCACCTTTGCACTACATCCCTTGGATCAGTACTAGACCCTGATACTTGGGGCCTGGATGCCCTGCCATCAGATACCTGGTCCCCCAAGCTGCCCTACCCAACTAGTGATCCCTGAGGTTTATTTAACTTTTTTGTTAAGGAAAGAAAGGGACTAGGTAAATAAGTAGCTCCCTATGGGAAGCGACACTTTGGGCCAGTACATGAATGCCGCAGATAGCTATTTGACGGTTATAGGAGTGTTCAGGGAAATCTCCTGACCCTGCTAAGGGTAAGGCAGAGGTAGGGTGGTTGGTATGATCGTACAGAAGACCATATAAGAAGTCAGAAGATCAGAACTGGAAACGGTGGGCACACAGCTAAAACCTTTTTCAACTGATATCAGAAACTTGGTCCCTTAACTCTTAAGTTTCTCATTATATCACAGTACCTGATTTTATAAAATATTTGTAAAGGCAGAATCAAAATAGGTAAGTCACAGGGCTACTTCCAACATGGCAACGAGAAGAGCTCCACAGACCCACTCCCGAGTGAAACTGTTAAAAAATTATTTCAATGCCCTGACTGGTGTGGTGCAGTGGACTGAGCACCAGCCTGTGAACCAAGGGTCGCTGGTTCGATTCCCAGTCAGGGCACATGCCTGGGTTGTGAGCCAGGTCCCCAGAAGAGGTCACGAGAGGCAACCACACATGGATGTTTCTCTCCCTCCTTTTCCTTCTCTAGAAATAAATAAAATCTTTCAAAAAAATATTTCAAAACCAGCCATTTAAAATCTCTGGAATGATGCCAAGGTAGCAACTTAAAAAACCTATGGAAATAAAACTCACCAGCTCACCTTTTGCATGGAGAGAGAGAGAGAGAGAGAGAGAGAGAGAGAGAGAGAGGGAGGGAGGGAGGGAGGGAGGGAGGGAGGGAGGAAGGGAAGGGAAGGGAAGGGAAGGGAAGGGAAGGGAAGGGAAGGGAAGGGAAGGGAAGGGAAGGGAAGGGAAGGGAAGGGAAGGGAAGGGAAGGGAAGGGAAGGGAAGCCCTTCGGGGGCTCTGAGTTTGGGTTTGCCTTTGTCTCTTTGGTTGTTTTCCTTGTTTACAATGTGTGCATTTGTGCTCACACAAAGAATCTTAGAATATTATGTACAGAAAGATGTCAAAACATACACATCCTGTGTTTGTATCTTACAGAGTGAAGGCAGGAGTAACAGGTTGATTGGTCCGTCCAGCAGGCACCTTCTCTCTGAGAACGTCCTATGCACACACACCCTTCTCTTGGTTGTGTGACTGAGTCACCTGCCATAGCTACTTGGTTTGACACTTGCCACCTCACCCTAGTTGAGCCAATCATAGTCTTTGTTCCGTTAGTTTTTTGAGTATTGAATTAGACCCCAAGACTGACTGATTTCCTGCTAAGTCTCTGTAAAGGCATTTCTTTAGACAGTTTTACTTGGAAGAACTGCTGTTGATTTCTCCTGTGCTACCCTTGCTCCTGTCCTGTGATACTTGTTTGTTGCTTTGGTTACATGGATTTTGTAAAATACTGGTGATCTTGTAGGCAAATTTGCTTGTTGGAAGAGCTCCAACTTGTAGACTTTTATTATCTGCAATGTATACACGTGTGTTCAAGGAAGCTGGTGGTTCTGCCATCAAAGGTGTGCCAGGGTGGAGCTCTGAGCTCTGTAGTCTGGGGCATTGATGTCAGGGGGTTAGTGGCAGGGTGAGTGATTTCTAGGCGGCGATTGAAGATCTCCCCTTGCCAAGGTAAGAAAGGTGGTAGGTGGTCTGACACCTTCCTACGAGGGGGACCCCCCCAAACAGAATTTATTTATTAAAAAATAGTGTATTTATTCTTATGTGTTGAAACTTCAGTCACCTTCAAAGTACTAAAGTACTCTCCATTTGATGCAACACACCGACCGCGATGTTTTTTCCACTGCTCAAAACAGTTTTCAAACTCATCGATGTTGATGCCTTTCAGTGCTTTGGCCAGTTTTTGTTTCATCTCTTCCACATCGGCAAAATGTTTCCCTTTGAGGACTTTTTCCATCCAGGGAAACAAACAAACAAAAAAAGTCACTTAGAGCAAGATCAGGTGAATAGGGAGGGTGGGACATGGGGGGGTCATGCCATTTTTGGTCAAAAACTGCTGAACACTCAGTGCGGTGTGGGCACGTGTGGAGTAAATCACCCACCATGAAATGGGCAAACGTGTTGGAAGAGTCTTCAAAAAAAAATTCACCAAAGCTGAACACAGCCTCTCACAACAATGCCAGCTGGTACACTGATACAGATGGTTCCCAGAACACTCACCTAGCAGGGGAAGCCTGGATTACAAGGGGCCTGCCCTCCAGAAGGTAATTCCAGGTGTTTGTTTGTTTGTTTGTTTGTTTGTTTGTTTGTTTGTTTGTTTTTGGGTCCCCCCTCATATGTGGAGTGACCCTTTTGGCCACTACATGAAGACCATGAATACATACCTGTATATTGTGGTGGAGCATCTTCTGTTTCTGCTAGAGTAAGGCAGATGTCGGGTGACCACCATGCTTCTGCAGGACATCATTCAAGAATCACGAGGACCGAAACTGAAAGCAATGAGCCTGCGGTTAATCCTTGGTCAAGCCTGCCTTAGAATCTTGGTTTCATAAGTTTGAAGTGTTTCTCATTGTACCACACTGCCTGGTCTTATAAAGTCTTCCTAAGGGCAGAGTGCAGAGAAGCAGGTCAGTGAAAGATTGTTTCTCATATGGTATCAATACAGTAGGTAGTCCTCCCCTTCTTGTCCATGGGGATATGTTCCAACACTCCCAGTGGATGCCTGAAACCATGGATAGTACTGAACTATATATCTACATCTAGCTACGTATGTACTCTTTCCACCCTACACATACAAACATTTTATAACTTCTCTTGGCATACCCAAATTCCCAGCACCTAGCACTTTGGGGGCCATTATTAAGTAAAATTAAGGTTGCTGATACACAAGCACTGTGATACCCTGACAGTTGTGCCGTTAAGAGGGCACGTATGAGATCGTGGCGACTTAATTTGGAGGTTCGGATTCGCAGACAATAAAAACCCCAAGTCAACGGTGAATACTTAAGCACTTTATTAAGCAAGAGGGAAGAGAAAAGCGAGAATCAAGAGCACACATCACCAGATGGGAAACCACCAACACCCAGACAGACACTGGGGAATCCCAGAGACAGCAGGGTCCGCCTGGGGAAAGTTCCGAGCGAAGCGTCCTTCCCTCCGGTCAGATTCCAAAGTCTCACATTGGGGGCTAGGATTAAGTATGTTTTAGACAAAAGTGGTTATGTGCCAAGGACCTTGTGTGATTTGACCAGCCAACTGGTCCCTCTGGGAGAAGGGCCAATTCTCCCCGAGGGAACAGCTAAAGACCAAGGGTACTCATCTCCTGGGGAGAAGAGCCACTTCTCCCTGGGAGACAGCACTATATTTTGCTTTTCCAATGAAGGTCACAGCTCAGGCATGAACAGGGAGGATTCTCTAGGTTCCTTTAACCCATCAACAGCTGATCTGAGAACTGAGATGGCTACTAAGTGACTGATGGGGTGGGGAGGTGTAGCAGGTACAGTGTAGATAGGCTGGGCAAAAGGATGATTGACACCCCAGGAGGGATAGAGTGGGACAGTGTGTAATTTAGACCTTATGAGTTGTTTATTTCTGGAATTTTCCATTTAACATGTTCAGACTGCAGCTCACCGTGGATAACTGAAGTGGCAGAAAGTGAAACCACAAATCGGGGGTGCACTACTGTATATTTTCCACTACTTTCCTAAAATCTCCAGTGAACTAAAATTGTATGTCCTCTCAACAGCTTAGAATGGTTTAAACGTCCATCAAATTAGCTTAACATTGGGGTCATGAAAATCTCCCCCATAAGAAATGAGAGAAGGACTGCGACAGTCTGTCCTGCCTTAAGGTGCGCCAGAGTGGGTGGTTGGGCGTGGCTCTCTCCCTGGGATTTCATGCTGATCTTGGGTTGCAGGTGTCAGCAACTCTGTTCTTGCATCCAGTCTAGAGGGGCCCAAACTGCAATGTCTCACGTTCTGCCTGAGGGGTTCCTCAGTAAACACAGTTCAAATAATCTCCCTGGTCTCCCATAACAGCTGGAACTTTATCTATAGCCCTATCACTAAGCTCTGGGTGTTAAGGAAGGAGTCACCATTAGACCATGAGCTACTCCCACCCAGCTATGCTCACCCTTACCCCAACCAGTATACCATGCCCTCAGTGTGTGTCTGTCTCTCCAGATATTCCCAGAAATGCTGTTACGGGTGCTGAGCAGTTTGTAAGAGACTGAAGAGCTGGATGAGCAGATGGTCAGTGACATTTGGGGCATTATTACTAACCAGACTGCATTTCAACACTGGCACAGCCACAGGTGGCAACAGATGGCCTTCCCAAGCTTGTGATGGGAATCCAGTAATGAATTTTTGTCATAACTCAGATGTGGGCTTGGATGCCTGTCTCCACCGGCTGCCCAGCCAAGTGTATGGTGTCTTCCCCCAGCTGTAGGAGGTTCTCTGAGCTGTCACCATTCAGGAACCAGGGTGTACTTAAGGCTGGTTCACCCCTGCCACCCCTACCTTGCCCTCCCCAGACAGATTTTAAGTGGCAATGAGAGATGCCAGCCTGGATAGAGGGCCCTGGGTCTTGGAAAAGAGACATCACACGTCGTGTGTGTGTGTGTGTGTGTGTGTGTGTGTGTGTGTGTGTGAGAGAGAGAGAGAGAGAGAGAGAGAGAGAGAGAGAGAGAGGGTTAAATCCCTCAAAGGAAAGGTAGGACCTGCAGGGCAAGAACCAAGAAAAAGCCTTAGGCCCTGGCTGGTGTGGCTCAGTGGATTGGGTGCCGGCCTGTGAACCAAAGGGTCACTGGTTCAATTCTCAGTCAGGGCACATGCCTGGGTTACGGGCCACGTCGGGGGTGGGGAGCCCAGTTGGGAGTGGGCAAGAGGCAACCACCCATTGATGTTTCTCTTCCTCTCCTTCTCTTTCCCTCCCCCTCTCTCTAAAAACAAATACATAAAGGGTTTTGTTTGTTTGTTTGTTTGTTTGTTTTTTAAGAAAAAGCCTTGGGAGACTCAGGGCCTCACATCTGCTTTCTATTTGGGATCAGCAAGTATAAAGGAACAAACCAACACACACACATACAAATGAACACACAAGCAAGCAAATAAAACAGGGAGGTTGGGTGTCTGCGCCCAACAGTAAGCTGAGAAGACCAGAGAGGTAGCCTCATGTGTTATTTTCACTCTTAGGGAACACTACCCTGGCTGCGTTATGTCCAATGTCATAAAACTGTTGTTTCATATACTTTGAGCGTTTTGCTTTGTTTAGCTTGAGAATAGTTCTGGGTTAGCCAGGTGCACAAGAGATAGCACTGTTGTAACTCAAGGAAGTGGAGGCAAAGTTGCTGTCACCATGTCGGTATGGGGCAGCAGCTGGCTCTGTCGCTCATCTAGCGCAGGTGGGTCTCTTCCATCAGCTTCTCCAACTCCTGAGGCAGCATGTGCACCTCCTCTATGTCCTCACACAGGGAAAATGAACATCTTTAAGACATTGTGCCATCCCATCTCCAACCTGCGTATGCACTTCTCTTTGCTTGAGTCTTCTTTAGCATTTAAAAAATATTCTTTGGGTGGCTTTTACAGTTTTTCAAATATATTCCTAGGCACCACTATTTCTTTTTAATTGCTTTTCTGAATTGCGTCATTAACACCATTATCTATTTTTCCCCAGTCTTCTTTGTATTGTGGTAAAATATATACAATATAAAATTTGTTATTTTAACTGTTTCCAAATATACAGTTCATTGGCCTTAAGTACATTCATACTGTTGTGCAACGTCACCTCTATCAATTTCCAGAATCTTTTTTTTTAACTTTTTTAAACTGTTGTTCAAGTACAGTTGTCTCCATTTCCCTCCAACCACTTCCCCTCACCCCAGCCATCCCCACTTCTCACCTTAATCCTACCCCTTTTGGTTTTGTCCATGTGTCCTTTATACATGTTCCTTGACAACCCTTCCCCCTTTTCCCCCCCATTATCCCCTCCCACCTCCCCTCTGGTCACTGTCAGTTTGTTCTTAATTTCAAAGCCTCTGGTTCTATTTTGCTTGCTTTTTTGTTTCATTGATTAGGTTCCACTTATAGGTGAGATCATATGGTATTTATCTTTCACCGCCTGGCTTATTTCACTTAGCATAATGCTCTCCAGTTCCATCCATGCTGTCCCAAAGGGTAGGGGTTCCTTCTTTCTTTCTGCTGCGTACTACTCCATTGTGTACATGTACCACAGTTTTTGGATCCACTCATTTGCTGATGAGCACTTAGGTTGCTTCCAGCACTTGGCAATTGTAAATTGTGCTGCTATGAACACTGGGGTGCATAGGTTCTTTTGGGTTGGTGTTTCAGGGTTCTTAGGGCATAAGCCCAGTAGTGGGATTGCTGGGTCAAAAGGCAGTTCCATTTTTTAGTTTTCTGAGGAAATTCCGTACTGTTTTCCACAGTGGCTGCACCAGTCTGCATTCCCACCAACAGTGCACTAGGGTTCCCTTTTCTCCACATCCTCTCCAACATGTGTCAACACCATTATCTCTTTTAACTGGTTATTTTCTGCATACATAAAACCTTGGAAAGGGTTTATATTAATTTTGTGCTTAGCCAGCAAATGAATTCAGATATAACTTTTTTAAAAAGCTTTTGTTTATTTTGCCTTTAGACAGAGGGGAAGGGAAGGAGAAAGAGAGGGAGTGAAGCACCAGTGTGTGGCTGCCTCTCACACACCCGCCACGGGGGGACCTGGCCTGCAACCCAGGCACGTGCCCCAACAGGGAATCGAATGGCAACCCTCTGGCTCACAGGCTGGCACTCAATCCACTGAGCCACACCAGCCAGGGCTAGGTATAACTTCTACTAGTTAGATTCCCCTCCTTCAATTGGTTAATCCCCTAGTTGTTCCATTTCTTTATTCCTTCAACAAAAAATTTTAGATATGTTTTATTTATTTATTTCAGAGAGAGGGGAAAGTAGGGAGAAGGAGAGGGAGAGAAACATCACATCCGTAGCCTCTCGCACGTGCCCCAACCAGGGAGCAGGTTGGGGCACCTGCAACCCAGGCATGTGGCCGGGCCAGCAATTGAACCAGCAACACTTCATTTAGCGGGACCACACCCAACCAACTGAGCCCCAGCCAGGGGGCCCTTTCCTTTATTCTTATGTATAGAAATGTATAACGTCATGGTTGGGAAACATCCAACAACTCCTACTTGTCTTTCAGTTTCTATACCAATAATCCTGTCGACCCCAAGAAAGAAGATACCTACTAAGAAGAGCTCCTGGTGGCTAACTCGGCTCACATTAAAAACGAAAACAAAAACAGAGCCTAGCAGCCATCTCTACACAGGGTACTGTCAGGCAAACTGAACTTCAGGGAGAAACCCCCGCACTGAACTGCCAGCCTGCACTGTGTTCCTACCATCTGAGCCAGTCCTTAAACAGTACTTCCTGGACTCGTATTTCAACCAATAGGACTGAGACGTTCCCCATCTAGCGCCATCAGCATCTTCACGCACCAATCAGACTGGCTCCATTCGGACCAATCAGGACAATGCTTTTGGACCAATCAAACTGTGGGGGACTTAGAGTCCTCATTTGCATGAAGACAGACTACTCAAGGACCTGGGGTGGGGACTTCTGTCTCTGTAAGTCAGCTGCCCTCTTTCCCTTTTGACTGAACACTTGGTATTTCCCTGGTTGGAGGAGGTGAAACACAAAAGACAGAGAGGAGCAGGTGGAGCAGAGAAGAGCAAGGCAGGGCAAGGCAGGGCAGAGCAGGACAGAGCAGAGCAAAGCAGAGCCGTCTAGCCAGAGAGGGGCCTCACCCCAGAAGTCTCTCGCCCCCCCGTCACCTCAGGCCTCCTAGTTGCCCTGCCCTGGCGTTGTCACATCCGTGCTGTATCAGAGTTGAGCTGTTTGCACTGAATAAAGTTTCCCTCTTCAGCACACCCCAAATTTGGGATTCCTGTTGCTGCTGAATTGGTGCCAAGCACCATTGGTTGACAGTCCTCTTTTGGACTCTTACTATAGCACATCAAGAGGTTTCTCATCGTTAACCCTCTTTACATTAATTGGTCACGGAGCATTATGTTTTGAATACCCTGCTCTGAAATAAGCTGGCTAAGATTTCGGGCTTTTTCTATGTCGGTACAAGACCACCACATCTATCACCAGCAGTGCAATACTTCTCTGGCTGAGAGATTCATCCATAAGCAGCAAGATGTGTTCACAGCACCTCACTCAAGTGGCGCCCAGAGTCCAAGGTCAGCAAAGGATATGCTGGGGCTGAGGGGCTGAAGGGGCTGAAAGGGTGAAAGGGCAAGACTCCGTTACTCCCCTACAGCGCGCCGCGCCGCGCCGCGCCGCGCCCCGCCCCGCCCCGCCCCGCCCCGCCCCGGCTCCCGCTCCGGGACCCCCACCCTCGAGAGCCCTGAGCTCCTATCCCCGTTCCTCTCCTCCCCCCCCCGCCCCCGTTCCTTCCGCCTCCTTTTGGGCGGAGCCCGCGCACGCGCCTGGTACCGCCCGGGGCCCTGAGCCCGCCTCTGCACACACGCACTTCCCGCCACGCCTCCACACCCACCTCGGTCCAGCCCCGCCCAGCCCAGTCAAGCCAGCGCGGTGCGATGGACGGCCGAGTGCAGCTGATTAAGGCCCTCCTGGCCCCTGCCTATCAGGCCCCAGACGCGGCGGTGGAGGAACCCGATTCCCTTCCCCGAGACGTTTGACGGCGATACCGACAGGCTCCCGGAGTTCATCGTGCAGACGGGAGCCTACATGTTGGTGGATGAGACCCTGTTCTCCAGCGATGCCCTGAAGGTGACGTTCCTCATCACCCGCCTCACGGGGCCTGCCCTGCAGTGGGTGATCCCCTACATCAGGAAGGAGAGCCCCCCTGCTCAATGATTACCGGGGCTTCCTGGCCGAGATGAAGCGGGTCTTTGGATGGGTGGAGGACGAGGACTTCTAGGCCGGGAGACCCTCGGGCCTGGGGACAGGTGCTCTCGGGGGCGGGTTCCCACGCCAGTGGCTGCCGCCCAGATCGCCACGGGCGTCCTCCCGCCGCGCCTCCTCCCTTACGTTCCAGTCGCCGTGATCTCCGCCTCGCTCCAGCCTCCTCCCGTGTAGTGCTTGCCTTTGTTCCAGGAATAGCGTTCCAGGTTCCTGCTGCTGCCGCTGGGCCACGCTCTGGAGCACGCCGCCGCCCTCCCTCTGCCAGCCCGGCCCCTCCCGTGCACACTTGGACTCTGTCCTGAGCTCCAGCTGTGAGCTGGGCTCCCGTTACACACTGGACAGACCTCGTCAGTCCGGCCGCTGCCAACCTCTCCCTGCCAGGCTACTGGGCCTGCATCGATGTGCCCAGAGACCTGTGCTGCGGCTGCTGTCACCAGGCACCGCCTCTCACTGACAGACTGCAGCCTCCAGCGATCTCGGCACACCCAGGAGGTATCTGAGCTGGCCACAGCCCCTGGACAGTGATTCCAAGAGCTCACCAACCCCCTTGGAGGGGCCGGCCAGCGTTTCACCTTCTCCGGGACCCATCCCTCTCCCGCCCTACTCCCAGAGACACCTCCTGTTCCTTCGAGATGGCTGCCAGATCCCAGGGGTGCCCGGCAGCCAAATCCAGTCACTCGTTCTCCCCTGTGGACCTGTTAGTCTTGCCTAGCACCCAGTTCTCTTCTGAATTTGCAGCCGTCTCTCTGATGTGTGCCTTTTGTTCCAAACAGTGACCCCTGCACTCTGCCCAGCTCTTCTACACTACCTGGACAAAAATCTTTTCCTTATTTTCAATAAATGTCAGATGCTATTAAAAAAGAAATTGAGTCTCCCTGAATGTGGCGCCTCTCCCTCCCTGGTCCAGTACATGGGGTCCAGGTCTTGTTCAGCAGGAATGCACACTGCCATTCTGTGGCTGACGTTGACGCTTGCATTACAAAACAGGAGAGGTAGTCCTGTGGTGTTCCTGGGGATGGAGACCCCTCTGGTGATCATTCAATTCCAGATGCTGACTCTTCCAAACCAGTCAGTTCCATGCCCCTTAGGAAGTGGACCTTGCTCTGATTCGTGCCATGGTGATACAAGGACAAGTCAGCTAGGAGGATGTTCAGAGAAGTTCTCTTCCTTTCCAAAAAGCTGCTTGAAAGCACAACACCTAATTGTTACAAACCATGGGTCCCACACATTTCTTGGTGAACACCTGTCAAAGTTTGTGTGTGTGTGTGTTTTTTTTTAACCCATTATTCAGGGAACCAGCAAAATGACAGAGGTGCTTAGGAAATGCGTTTACACTGTTGGAGCCTTGATCTTCTAAGTAGTGGGGGAAGGGATTCAGAACTGCAGTTAGTTTAGGTTCAAACTGGGTTGATGACCTTGAGGACCATAAAATTGTAACTCTCTGGCAGGCCGAAAAGGGAAAAATGTCCCTCCCTACTGTTTCTCTGCATGCTAACCTCTTAAATCTCCAGTGCTGGGGGCGGGGGGGGAAGCCCCTCTTACCTCATACATGGCATGTAGTAGATGAATATCTTCGAAATTAGAAGGAACATTTTAAAAAATTTCTTTAATTTATTTTCAGAGATAGGGGAAGAGAAGGAGAAAGGAGAGAGAAAAAAACACCGTTGTACATCGTTCCGTTAACCTCTCGGGCACCCTGTACTGGGGACCTGTCCCGCAACCCAGGCATGTGCCCTGACAGGGAATCGAACCGGCAACCTCTCAGTTCACAGGAGGGTACTCAATCCACTGACCCACACCAGCCAGGGCCCTAGGGAACTTTTTTGTTAATACAATGTTGATATTATGGTTCACAGGGTTCTCAAAAACAATTGAAAGCAGCTCTTTTGTTCTAGTTGAAGGTGCTGGTAGTCTACCTTCCTGGCTGAGTTGGGAGGATGGTCGTGTTAAGCATATTCACTGTTTGGTGTTAAACATAGAATCTGTTAAAGGGTTTGAGAAGTGTTTGGGAGCAGTTTCCTTTAGTGTTTAGCACCGGAATATTCCCTACAATTTGTGTCCACTGGGCTCTAGAAGTAGGTAGAGTGGGCAGGGACCTGCTGGGTTTTCTTTGAAAATGTCAGTAACCCTCTACCTCCCTCAGCAAAAATGCCCCTGCAGTTTTCTTCCTCCTGCCCCAATGGCTCTCTTAGGGATTGCTCCTTGGACTACATTAATTTACCATCCCAAGTCATCTTTCATGCTGAAAATGTCTTTGGAGCCTTGATTGTGTTAGTAGTGGTGTAAGGAATGCAGAACTGTGGTTAATTTTGGTACAAACCTGTTTGATGACCGGCAGTACCATATATTATAACTTTCTTTATCAGGCAGAAAAGGCAAAAACCAAGATTCCAGACAGGGACAGGGGAATGACATTTGCAAGGGAGAAGGGAGTTTCTTTTACATTTTTTCGCAAGATCACCCCTTCCAGTTTTCATTTTTGGTTTGTTTCCCTCACTTCATTCTAGCAATTTACTCAATACTTTAGCTCAGAAGGAGGGAGAAGTATAAAGACTGACAAAAAGGAACATGAATATAAGAGGGGCAGAGAAAAATTCAGTGAACATTTTTTGGGTGGTTGGCATAGTGATGACTTGAAACCTATAACTAAGATACCATTACACACATTTTCATTATCCCAAAAAGAAACCCTGTGCCTCCCGTTTTTCCCCTCCCCAAACTCCACCAAACACTAATTGACCTTCTGTGTCTGTATTTTTGCCTATTCTGAATATTTGGTATAGATGCTTACAACATGTGGTCTTTTGTGACTGGCTCATTTTACTTCCCATCATGCTTTCTAGGTTCATCCCTGTCGTAGCATGTGTCAGCCCTTCATTCCTTGTATGGATATACCAGTTTTGTTTATTCATTTATCAGTTGCTGGACTTTTGGGTTGTTTCCACTTTTTTGGCAATTATGAAAAATGCTGTTACAATTATTCACACACAAGTTTTTGTGAGAATTCATATTTTCAGTTACTTTGGGTACATACCTAGGAGTGGAATTGCTGGGTGGGTGATATGATAACTCTATGCTGCCAAGGAACATTTTGAAGAACTGCCAGACTGTTTTGCACCATGCTTGCACTATTTTACTGACAATGTATGAGGACTCTAATGTCTCCACCCTCTCACAACAGCTACATGCAAAAAATGAAACTCGACCACCAACTTACACCACACACAAAAATAAACTCAAGATGGATAAAAGACTTAAATATAAGTCGTAACACCATAAGAGACCTAAAGGAGAACATAGGCAGGAAAATTTCAGATATGCTGCACAGTAATATATGTTTTAAAGATTTTATTTATTTATTTTTAGAGAGGGAAGGGAGGGAGAAAGAGAGAGAGAGAGAGGGAAGCATCCATGTGCGGTTGCTGGGGCCATGGCCTGCAACCCAGGCATGTGCCCTGACTGGGAATTGAACCTGCGACACTTTGGTTCACAGCCCACACTCAATCCACTGAGCTATGCCAGCCAGGGCTGCACAGTAATATTTTCAACAATATGTCCCCTAGAACAAGGGATATAAAGGAAAGAATAAACAAATGATACTACAGTAAATTAAAAAGCAACCGCACATGGATGCTTCCCTCTCTCTCTCTCTCTTTCTCCCTCCCTTCCCTCTCTAAAAATAAATAAATAAAATCTTTAAAACATATATTACTGTGCAGCATATCTGAAATTTTCCTGCCTATGTTCTCCTTTAGGTCTCTTATGGTGTTACGACTTATATTTAAGTCTTTTATCCATCTTGAGTTTATTTTTGTGTGTGGTGTAAGTTGGTGGTCGAGTTTCATTTTTTTGCATGTAGCTGTTGTGAGAGGGTGGAGACATTAGAGTCCTCATACATTGTCAGTAAAATAGTGCAAGCATGGTGCAAAACAGTCTGGCAGTTCTTCAAAATGTTCCTTGGCAGCATAGAGTTATCATATCACCCACCCAGCAATTCCACTCCTAGGTATGTACCCAAAGTAACTGAAAATATGAATTCTCACAAAAACTTGTGTGTGAATAATTGTAACAGCATTTTTCATAATTGCCAAAAAGTGGAAACAACCCAAAAGTCCAGCAACTGATAAATGAATAAACAAAACTGGTATATCCATACAAGGAATGAAGGGCTGACACATGCTACGACAGGGATGAACCTAGAAAGCATGATGGGAAGTAAAATGAGCCAGTCACAAAAGACCACATGTTGTAAGCATCTATACCAAATATTCAGAATAGGCAAAAAATACAGACACAGAAGGTCAATTAGTGTTTGGTGGAGTTTGGGGAGGGGAAAACGGGAGGCACAGGGTTTCTTTTTGGGATAATGAAAATGTGTGTAATGGTATCTTAGTTATAGGTTTCAAGTCATCACTATGCCAACCACCCAAAAAATGTTCACTGAATTTTTCTCTGCCCCTCTTATATTCATGTTCCTTTTTGTCAGTCTTTATACTTCTCCCTCCTTCTGAGCTAAAGTATTGAGTAAATTGCTAGAATGAAGTGAGGGAAACAAACCAAAAATGAAAACTGGAAGGGGTGATCTTGCGAAAAAATGTAAAAGAAACTCCCTTCTCCCTTGCAAATGTCATTCCCCTGTCCCTGTCTGGAATCTTGGTTTTTGCCTTTTCTGCCTGATAAAGAAAGTTATAATATATGGTACTGCCGGTCATCAAACAGGTTTGTACCAAAATTAACCACAGTTCTGCATTCCTTACACCACTACTAACACAATCAAGGCTCCAAAGACATTTTCAGCATGAAAGATGACTTGGGATGGTAAATTAATGTAGTCCAAGGAGCAATCCCTAAGAGAGCCATTGGGGCAGGAGGAAGAAAAACTGCAGGGGCATTTTTGCTGAGGGAGGTAGAGGGTTACTGACATTTTCAAAGAAAACCCAGCAGGTCCCTGCCCACTCTACCTACTTCTAGAGCCCAGTGGACACAAATTGTAGGGAATATTCCGGTGCTAAACACTAAAGGAAACTGCTCCCAAACACTTCTCAAACCCTTTAACAGATTCTATGTTTAACACCAAACAGTGAATATGCTTAACACGACCATCCTCCCAACTCAGCCAGGAAGGTAGACTACCAGCACCTTCAACTAGAACAAAAGAGCTGCTTTCAATTGTTTTTGAGAACCCTGTGAACCATAATATCAACATTGTATTAACAAAAAAGTTCCCTAGGGCCCTGGCTGGTGTGGGTCAGTGGATTGAGTACCCTCCTGTGAACTGAGAGGTTGCCGGTTCGATTCCCTGTCAGGGCACATGCCTGGGTTGCGGGACAGGTCCCCAGTACAGGGTGCCCGAGAGGTTAACGGAACGATGTACAACGGTGTTTTTTTCTCTCTCCTTTCTCCTTCTCTTCCCCTATCTCTGAAAAATAAATTAAAGAAATTTTTTTAAAAATGTTCCTTCTAATTTCGAAGATATTCATCTACTACATGCCATGTATGAGGTAAGAGGGGCTTCCCCCCGCCCCCCAGCACTGGAGATTTAAGAGGTTAGCATGCAGAGAAACAGTAGGGAGGGACATTTTTCCCTTTTCGGCCTGCCAGAGAGTTACAATTTTATGGTCCTCAAGGTCATCAACCCAGTTTGAACCTAAACTAACTGCAGTTCTGAATCCCTTCCCCCACTACTTAGAAGATCAAGGCTCCAACAGTGTAAACGCATTTCCTAAGCACCTCTGTCATTTTGCTGGTTCCCTGAATAATGGGTTAAAAAAAAACACACACACACACAAACTTTGACAGGTGTTCACCAAGAAATGTGTGGGACCCATGGTTTGTAACAATTAGGTGTTGTGCTTTCAAGCAGCTTTTTGGAAAGGAAGAGAACTTCTCTGAACATCCTCCTAGCTGACTTGTCCTTGTATCACCATGGCACGAATCAGAGCAAGGTCCACTTCCTAAGGGGCATGGAACTGACTGGTTTGGAAGAGTCAGCATCTGGAATTGAATGATCACCAGAGGGGTCTCCATCCCCAGGAACACCACAGGACTACCTCTCCTGTTTTGTAATGCAAGCGTCAACGTCAGCCACAGAATGGCAGTGTGCATTCCTGCTGAACAAGACCTGGACCCCATGTACTGGACCAGGGAGGGAGAGGCGCCACATTCAGGGAGACTCAATTTCTTTTTTAATAGCATCTGACATTTATTGAAAATAAGGAAAAGATTTTTGTCCAGGTAGTGTAGAAGAGCTGGGCAGAGTGCAGGGGTCACTGTTTGGAACAAAAGGCACACATCAGAGAGACGGCTGCAAATTCAGAAGAGAACTGGGTGCTAGGCAAGACTAACAGGTCCACAGGGGAGAACGAGTGACTGGATTTGGCTGCCGGGCACCCCTGGGATCTGGCAGCCATCTCGAAGGAACAGGAGGTGTCTCTGGGAGTAGGGCGGGAGGGGATGGGTCCCGGAGAAGGTGAAACGCTGGCCGGCCCCTCCAAGGGGGTTGGTGAGCTCTTGGAATCACTGTCCAGGGGCTGTGGCCAGCTCAGATACCTCCTGGGTGTGCCGAGATCGCTGGAGGCTGCAGTCTGTCAGTGAGAGGCGGTGCCTGGTGACAGCAGCCGCAGCACAGGTCTCTGGGCACATCGATGCAGGCCCAGTAGCCTGGCAGGGAGAGGTTGGCAGCGGCCGGACTGACGAGGTCTGTCCAGTGTGTAACGGGAGCCCAGCTCACAGCTGGAGCTCAGGACAGAGTCCAAGTGTGCACGGGAGGGGCCGGGCTGGCAGAGGGAGGGCGGCGGCGTGCTCCAGAGCGTGGCCCAGCGGCAGCAGCAGGAACCTGGAACGCTATTCCTGGAACAAAGGCAAGCACTACACGGGAGGAGGCTGGAGCGAGGCGGAGATCACGGCGACTGGAACGTAAGGGAGGGGGAGGCGCGGCGGGAGGACGCCCGTGGCGATCTGGGCGGCAGCCACTGGCGTGGGAACCCGCCCCCGAGAGCACCTGTCCCCAGGCCCGAGGGTCTCCCGGCCTAGAAGTCCTCGTCCTCCACCCATCCAAAGACCCGCTTCATCTCGGCCAGGAAGCCCCGGTAATCATTGAGCAGGGGGCTCTCCTTCCTGATGTAGGGGATCACCCACTGCAGGGCAGGCCCCGTGAGGCGGGTGATGAGGAACGTCACCTTCAGGGCATCGCTGGAGAACAGGGTCTCATCCACCAACATGTAGGCTCCCGTCTGCACGATGAACTCCGGGAGCCTGTCGGTATCGCCGTCAAACGTCTCGGGGAAGGGAATCGGGTTCCTCCACCGCCGCGTCTGGGGCCTGATAGGCAGGGCCAGGAGGGCCTTAATCAGCTGCACTCGGCCGTCCATCGCACCGCGCTGGCTTGACTGGGCTGGGCGGGGCTGGACCGAGGTGGGTGTGGAGGCGTGGCGGGAAGTGCGTGTGTGCAGAGGCGGGCTCAGGGCCCCGGGCGGTACCAGGCGCGTGCGCGGGCTCCGCCCAAAAGGAGGCGGAAGGAACGGGGGGCGGGGGGGGGAGGAGAGGAACGGGGATAGGAGCTCAGGGCTCTCGAGGGTGGGGGTCCCGGAGCGGGAGCCGGGGCGGGGCGGGGCGGGGCGGGGCGGGGCGCGGCGCGGCGCGGCGCGGCGCGCTGTAGGGGAGTAACGGAGTCTTGCCCTTTCACCCTTTCAGCCCCTTCAGCCCCTCAGCCCCAGCATATCCTTTGCTGACCTTGGACTCTGGGCGCCACTTGAGTGAGGTGCTGTGAACACATCTTGCTGCTTATGGATGAATCTCTCAGCCAGAGAAGTATTGCACTGCTGGTGATAGATGTGGTGGTCTTGTACCGACATAGAAAAGCCCGAAATCTTAGCCAGCTTATTTCAGAGCAGGGTATTCAAAACATAATGCTCCGTGACCAATTAATGTAAAGAGGGTTAACGATGAGAAACCTCTTGATGTGCTATAGTAAGAGTCCAAAAGAGGACTGTCAACCAATGGTGCTTGGCACCAATTCAGCAGCAACAGGAATCCCAAATTTGGGGGTGTGCTGAAGAGGGAAACTTTATTCAGTGCAAACAGCTCAACTCTGATACAGCACGGATGTGACAACGCCAGGGCAGGGCAACTAGGAGGCCTGAGGTGACGGGGGGGGCGAGAGACTTCTGGGGGTGAGGCCCCTCTCTGGCTAGACGGCTCTGCTTTGCTCTGCTCTGTCCTGCTCTGCCCTGCCTTGCCCTGCCTTGCTCTTCTCTGCTCCACCTGCTCCTCTCTGTCTTTTGTGTTTCACCTCCTCCAACCAGGGAAATACCAAGTGTTCAGTCAAAAGGGAAAGAGGGCAGCTGACTTACAGAGACAGAAGTCCCCACCCCAGGTCCTTGAGTAGTCTGTCTTCATGCAAATGAGGACTCTAAGTCCCCACAGTTTGATTGGTCCAAAAAGCATTGTCCTGATTGGTCCGAATGGAGCCAGTCTGATTGGTGCGTGAAGATGCTGATGGCGCTAGATGGGGAACGTCTCAGTCCTATTGGTTGAAATACGAGTCCAGGAAGTACTGTTTAAGGACTGGCTCAGATGGTAGGAACACAGTGCAGGCTGGCAGTTCAGTGCGGGGGTTTCTCCCTGAAGTTCAGTTTGCCTGACAGTACCCTGTGTAGAGATGGCTGCTAGGCTCTGTTTTTGTTTTCGTTTTTAATGTGAGCCGAGTTAGCCACCAGGAGCTCTTCTTAGTAGGTATCTTCTTTCTTGGGGTCGACAGGATTATTGGTATAGAAACTGAAAGACAAGTAGGAGTTGTTGGATGTTTCCCAACCATGACGTTATACATTTCTATACATAAGAATAAAGGAAAGGGCCCCCTGGCTGGGGCTCAGTTGGTTGGGTGTGGTCCCGCTAAATGAAGTGTTGCTGGTTCAATTGCTGGCCCGGCCACATGCCTGGGTTGCAGGTGCCCCAACCTGCTCCCTGGTTGGGGCACGTGCGAGAGGCTACGGATGTGATGTTTCTCTCCCTCTCCTTCTCCCTACTTTCCCCTCTCTCTGAAATAAATAAATAAAACATATCTAAAATTTTTTGTTGAAGGAATAAAGAAATGGAACAACTAGGGGATTAACCAATTGAAGGAGGGGAATCTAACTAGTAGAAGTTATACCTAGCCCTGGCTGGTGTGGCTCAGTGGATTGAGTGCCAGCCTGTGAGCCAGAGGGTTGCCATTCGATTCCCTGTTGGGGCACGTGCCTGGGTTGCAGGCCAGGTCCCCCGTGGCGGGTGTGTGAGAGGCAGCCACACACTGGTGCTTCACTCCCTCTCTTTCTCCTTCCCTTCCCCTCTGTCTAAAGGCAAAATAAACAAAAGCTTTTTAAAAAGTTATATCTGAATTCATTTGCTGGCTAAGCACAAAATTAATATAAACCCTTTCCAAGGTTTTATGTATGCAGAAAATAACCAGTTAAAAGAGATAATGGTGTTGACACATGTTGGAGAGGATGTGGAGAAAAGGGAACCCTAGTGCACTGTTGGTGGGAATGCAGACTGGTGCAGCCACTGTGGAAAACAGTACGGAATTTCCTCAGAAAACTAAAAATGGAACTGCCTTTTGACCCAGCAATCCCACTACTGGGCTTATGCCCTAAGAACCCTGAAACACCAACCCAAAAGAACCTATGCACCCCAGTGTTCATAGCAGCACAATTTACAATTGCCAAGTGCTGGAAGCAACCTAAGTGCTCATCAGCAAATGAGTGGATCCAAAAACTGTGGTACATGTACACAATGGAGTAGTACGCAGCAGAAAGAAAGAAGGAACCCCTACCCTTTGGGACAGCATGGATGGAACTGGAGAGCATTATGCTAAGTGAAATAAGCCAGGCGGTGAAAGATAAATACCATATGATCTCACCTATAAGTGGAACCTAATCAATGAAACAAAAAAGCAAGCAAAATAGAACCAGAGGCTTTGAAATTAAGAACAAACTGACAGTGACCAGAGGGGAGGTGGGAGGGGATAATGGGGGGAAAGGGGGAAGGGTTGTCAAGGAACATGTATAAAGGACACATGGACAAAACCAAAAGGGGTAGGATTAAGGTGAGAAGTGGGGATGGCTGGGGTGAGGGGAAGTGGTTGGAGGGAAATGGAGACAACTGTACTTGAACAACAGTTTAAAAAAGTTAAAAAAAAAGATTCTGGAAATTGATAGAGGTGACGTTGCACAACAGTATGAATGTACTTAAGGCCAATGAACTGTATATTTGGAAACAGTTAAAATAACAAATTTTATATTGTATATATTTTACCACAATACAAAGAAGACTGGGGAAAAATAGATAATGGTGTTAATGACGCAATTCAGAAAAGCAATTAAAAAGAAATAGTGGTGCCTAGGAATATATTTGAAAAACTGTAAAAGCCACCCAAAGAATATTTTTTTAAATGCTAAAGAAGACTCAAGCAAAGAGAAGTGCATACGCAGGTTGGAGATGGGATGGCACAATGTCTTAAAGATGTTCATTTTCCCTGTGTGAGGACATAGAGGAGGTGCACATGCTGCCTCAGGAGTTGGAGAAGCTGATGGAAGAGACCCACCTGCGCTAGATGAGCGACAGAGCCAGCTGCTGCCCCATACCGACATGGTGACAGCAACTTTGCCTCCACTTCCTTGAGTTACAACAGTGCTATCTCTTGTGCACCTGGCTAACCCAGAACTATTCTCAAGCTAAACAAAGCAAAACGCTCAAAGTATATGAAACAACAGTTTTATGACATTGGACATAACGCAGCCAGGGTAGTGTTCCCTAAGAGTGAAAATAACACATGAGGCTACCTCTCTGGTCTTCTCAGCTTACTGTTGGGCGCAGACACCCAACCTCCCTGTTTTATTTGCTTGCTTGTGTGTTCATTTGTATGTGTGTGTGTTGGTTTGTTCCTTTATACTTGCTGATCCCAAATAGAAAGCAGATGTGAGGCCCTGAGTCTCCCAAGGCTTTTTCTTAAAAAACAAACAAACAAACAAACAAACAAAACCCTTTATGTATTTGTTTTTAGAGAGAGGGGGAGGGAAAGAGAAGGAGAGGAAGAGAAACATCAATGGGTGGTTGCCTCTTGCCCACTCCCAACTGGGCTCCCCACCCCCCGACGTGGCTCGTAACCCAGGCATGTGCCCTGACTGAGAATTGAACCAGTGACCCTTTGGTTCACAGGCCGGCACCCAATCCACTGAGCCACACCAGCCAGGGCCTAAGGCTTTTTCTTGGTTCTTGCCCTGCAGGTCCTACCTTTCCTTTGAGGGATTTAACCCTCTCTCTCTCTCTCTCTCTCTCTCTCTCTCTCTCTCTCTCTCACACACACACACACACACACACACACACACACACACACACGACGTGTGATGTCTCTTTTCCAAGACCCAGGGCCCTCTATCCAGGCTGGCATCTCTCATTGCCACTTAAAATCTGTCTGGGGAGGGCAAGGTAGGGTGGCAGGGTGAACCAGCCTTAAGTACACCCTGGTTCCTGAATGGTGACAGCTCAGAGAACCTCCTACAGCTGGGGGAAGACACCATACACTTGGCTGGGCAGCCGGTGGAGACAGGCATCCAAGCCCACATCTGAGTTATGACAAAAATTCATTACTGGATTCCCATCACAAGCTTGGGAAGGCCATCTGTTGCCACCTGTGGCTGTGCCAGTGTTGAAATGCAGTCTGGTTAGTAATAATGCCCCAAATGTCACTGACCATCTGCTCATCCAGCTCTTCAGTCTCTTACAAACTGCTCAGCACCCGTAACAGCATTTCTGGGAATATCTGGAGAGACAGACACACACTGAGGGCATGGTATACTGGTTGGGGTAAGGGTGAGCATAGCTGGGTGGGAGTAGCTCATGGTCTAATGGTGACTCCTTCCTTAACACCCAGAGCTTAGTGATAGGGCTATAGATAAAGTTCCAGCTGTTATGGGAGACCAGGGGAGATTATTTGAACTGTGTTTACTGAGGAACCCCTCAGGCAGAACGTGAGACATTGCAGTTTGGGCCCCTCTAGACTGGATGCAAGAACAGAGTTGCTGACACCTGCAACCCAAGATCAGCATGAAATCCCAGGGAGAGAGCCACGCCCAACCACCCACTCTGGCGCACCTTAAGGCAGGACAGACTGTCGCAGTCCTTCTCTCATTTCTTATGGGGGAGATTTTCATGACCCCAATGTTAAGCTAATTTGATGGACGTTTAAACCATTCTAAGCTGTTGAGAGGACATACAATTTTAGTTCACTGGAGATTTTAGGAAAGTAGTGGAAAATATACAGTAGTGCACCCCGATTTGTGGTTTCACTTTCTGCCACTTCAGTTATCCACGGTGAGCTGCAGTCTGAACATGTTAAATGGAAAATTCCAGAAATAAACAACTCATAAGGTCTAAATTACACACTGTCCCACTCTATCCCTCCTGGGGTGTCAATCATCCTTTTGCCCAGCCTATCTACACTGTACCTGCTACACCTCCCCACCCCATCAGTCACTTAGTAGCCATCTCAGTTCTCAGATCAGCTGTTGATGGGTTAAAGGAACCTAGAGAATCCTCCCTGTTCATGCCTGAGCTGTGACCTTCATTGGAAAAGCAAAATATAGTGCTGTCTCCCAGGGAGAAGTGGCTCTTCTCCCCAGGAGATGAGTACCCTTGGTCTTTAGCTGTTCCCTCGGGGAGAATTGGCCCTTCTCCCAGAGGGACCAGTTGGCTGGTCAAATCACACAAGGTCCTTGGCACATAACCACTTTTGTCTAAAACATACTTAATCCTAGCCCCCAATGTGAGACTTTGGAATCTGACCGGAGGGAAGGACGCTTCGCTCGGAACTTTCCCCAGGCGGACCCTGCTGTCTCTGGGATTCCCCAGTGTCTGTCTGGGTGTTGGTGGTTTCCCATCTGGTGATGTGTGCTCTTGATTCTCGCTTTTCTCTTCCCTCTTGCTTAATAAAGTGCTTAAGTATTCACCGTTGACTTGGGGTTTTTATTGTCTGCGAATCCGAACCTCCAAATTAAGTCGCCACGATCTCATACGTGCCCCTTAACGGCACAACTGTCAGGGTATCACAGTGCTTGTGTATCAGCAACCTTAATTTTACTTAATAATGGCCCCAAAGTGCTAGGTGCTGGGAATTTGGGTATGCCAAGAGAAGTTATAAAATGTTTGTATGTGTAGGGTGGAAAGAGTACATACGTAGCTAGATGTAGATATATAGTTCAGTACTATCCATGGTTTCAGGCATCCACTGGGAGTGTTGGAACATATCCCCATGGACAAGAAGGGGAGGACTACCTACTGTATTGATACCATATGAGAAACAATCTTTCACTGACCTGCTTCTCTGCACTCTGCCCTTAGGAAGACTTTATAAGACCAGGCAGTGTGGTACAATGAGAAACACTTCAAACTTATGAAACCAAGATTCTAAGGCAGGCTTGACCAAGGATTAACCGCAGGCTCATTGCTTTCAGTTTCGGTCCTCGTGATTCTTGAATGATGTCCTGCAGAAGCATGGTGGTCACCCGACATCTGCCTTACTCTAGCAGAAACAGAAGATGCTCCACCACAATATACAGGTATGTATTCATGGTCTTCATGTAGTGGCCAAAAGGGTCACTCCACATATGAGGGGGGACCCAAAAACAAACAAACAAACAAACAAACAAACAAACAAACAAACAAACACCTGGAATTACCTTCTGGAGGGCAGGCCCCTTGTAATCCAGGCTTCCCCTGCTAGGTGAGTGTTCTGGGAACCATCTGTATCAGTGTACCAGCTGGCATTGTTGTGAGAGGCTGTGTTCAGCTTTGGTGAATTTTTTTGAAGACTCTTCCAACACGTTTGCCCATTTCATGGTGGGTGATTTACTCCACACGTGCCCACACCGCACTGAGTGTTCAGCAGTTTTTGACCAAAAATGGCATGACCCCCCCATGTCCCACCCTCCCTATTCACCTGATCTTGCTCTAAGTGACTTTTTTTGTTTGTTTGTTTCCCTGGATGGAAAAAAGTCCTCAAAGGGAAACATTTTGCCGATGTGGAAGAGATGAAACAAAAAACTGGCCAAAGCACTGAAAGGCATCAACATCGATGAGTTTGAAAACTGTTTTGAGCAGTGGAAAAAAACATCGCGGTCGGTGTGTTGCATCAAATGGAGAGTACTTTAGTACTTTGAAGGTGACTGAAGTTTCAACACATAAGAATAAATACACTATTTTTTAATAAATAAATTCTGTTTGGGGGGGTCCCCCTCGTAGGAAGGTGTCAGACCACCTACCACCTTTCTTACCTTGGCAAGGGGAGATCTTCAATCGCCGCCTAGAAATCACTCACCCTGCCACTAACCCCCTGACATCAATGCCCCAGACTACAGAGCTCAGAGCTCCACCCTGGCACACCTTTGATGGCAGAACCACCAGCTTCCTTGAACACACGTGTATACATTGCAGATAATAAAAGTCTACAAGTTGGAGCTCTTCCAACAAGCAAATTTGCCTACAAGATCACCAGTATTTTACAAAATCCATGTAACCAAAGCAACAAACAAGTATCACAGGACAGGAGCAAGGGTAGCACAGGAGAAATCAACAGCAGTTCTTCCAAGTAAAACTGTCTAAAGAAATGCCTTTACAGAGACTTAGCAGGAAATCAGTCAGTCTTGGGGTCTAATTCAATACTCAAAAACTAACAGAACAAAGACTATGATTGGCTCAACTAGGGTGAGGTGGCAAGTGTCAAACCAAGTAGCTATGGCAGGTGACTCAGTCACACAACCAAGAGAAGGGTGTGTGTGCATAGGACGTTCTCAGAGAGAAGGTGCCTGCTGGACGGACCAATCAACCTGTTACTCCTGCCTTCACTCTGTAAGATACAAACACAGGATGTGTATGTTTTGACATCTTTCTGTACATAATATTCTAAGATTCTTTGTGTGAGCACAAATGCACACATTGTAAACAAGGAAAACAACCAAAGAGACAAAGGCAAACCCAAACTCAGAGCCCCCGAAGGGCTTCCCTTCCCTTCCCTTCCCTTCCCTTCCCTTCCCTTCCCTTCCCTTCCCTTCCCTTCCCTTCCCTTCCCTTCCCTTCCCTTCCCTTCCCTTCCCTTCCCTTCCCTTCCCTCCCTCCCTCCCTCCCTCCCTCCCTCTCTCCCTCTCTCTCTCTCTCTCTCTCTCTCTCTCTCTCTCCATGCAAAAGGTGAGCTGGTGAGTTTTATTTCCATAGGTTTTTTAAGTTGCTACCTTGGCATCATTCCAGAGATTTTAAATGGCTGGTTTTGAAATATTTTTTGAAAGATTTTATTTATTTCTAGAGAAGGAAAAGGAGGGAGAGAAACATCCATGTGTGGTTGCCTCTCGTGACCTCTTCTGGGGACCTGGCTCACAACCCAGGCATGTGCCCTGACTGGGAATCGAACCAGCGACCCTTGGTTCACAGGCTGGTGCTCAGTCCACTGCACCACACCAGTCAGGGCATTGAAATAATTTTTAACAGTTTCACTCGGGAGTGGGTCTGTGGAGCTCTTCTCGTTGCCATGTTGGAAGTAGCCCTGTGACTTACCTATTTTGATTCTGCCTTTACAAATATTTTATAAAATCAGGTACTGTGATATAATGAGAAACTTAAGAGTTAAGGGACCAAGTTTCTGATATCAGTTGAAAAAAGGTTTTAGCTGTGTGCCCACCGTTTCCAGTTCTGATCTTCTGACTTCTTATATGGTCTTCTGTACGATCATACCAACCACCCTACCTCTGCCTTACCCTTAGCAGGGTCAGGAGATTTCCCTGAACACTCCTATAACCGTCAAATAGCTATCTGCGGCATTCATGTACTGGCCCAAAGTGTCGCTTCCCATAGGGAGCTACTTATTTACCTAGTCCCTTTCTTTCCTTAACAAAAAGTTAAATAAACCTCAGGGATCACTAGTTGGGTAGGGCAGCTTGGGGGACCAGGTATCTGATGGCAGGGCATCCAGGCCCCAAGTATCAGGGTCTAGTACTGATCCAAGGGATGTAGTGCAAAGGTGAAGAGACCTTGGGCTTCCTCTAGCACACTAGTATACATCTGGAGGAAGCTCCTCTTGTGGCTTGCCATAGCTTGGTATGCGGTGCAGCACCCTCACACAGGGCATCACACTGCCTGGCACACTTCCTTGCCTCACAGCTGGAGTCACCTGCAAAGGTTTCCTCTCCTATAGGGCCAGATACCTTTCACGTACCTGGAAACAGAAAAAACTATCCCCGTGTCAGCCACCCCCAGCAGTCCGGTCCTGGCTTTGGAGATGACTGAAGTGTTTCACAAGCCAAGGAAATGGATGATTATAAGAGACCTGAGAGCTATCCACAAGGCCTTCTGGCCTTCCTTTTGAACACACTGTCTTATACATATTCATATAGGATGTGGGATTGATTTCAAAATAATCCCGTGGTAGTAGAAAAGAGGAGGGGGCACAAATCAAGCCAGATGGACTACGGGTTGATATTCACTGTGGATAGATGATGGGACATGCAGTTTCTCTGCATTATTTTTCCACATCCATGTATTTGAACATCTATTTCCGTGACGTTTGTGAAATGCAATCTGCCTTGGAGAGCAACCGCAAATTCAGGTCCTCCTGAACACGAAGTACCTTATTGAGCTTGTGATTCTCCGGGGAGCAGGAAAACACAAGCCTCAGGGTACATGCTGTGCATTGGAAACTGGGTTCAGAGGAAAAGGGTCAGAGGCTCTGGAGATGTGGCAAATCTCTAAACTTTGAGATTTGTTGAAAGGTGTTTGGGACGGGAGTGTCCTCGCCATATTTATGTTTTCCGTGCATCGCATTATCCCAATGAGGAGTATGAACTTGGCATTGGTGGGGCATGGGGCTGAAACCCCCATGCTGGGGATGTATAGACAGTGACAGGAATCTTGTAGCGAGTCGAGGGGGAGATAATGTGTATTTAAACCAAGGCGAGCCTGGTAGGTATGGAAAGCAGGGGAAGGATTCCAGAAACCACAGTAAGTGAAGTCTTACTAACTGGCTTCACTGGGGAGAAGGACACAGCCATCTCAGGGATGACTCCTGATTTGGGGAAGGTGGGGGGGCGGTGGTGACACCACCCAAGATAGGGAATCAAGGAAGAAAAGAAGTCTATTATTGGTTCTTCTAGAAAGGGCAAGTTCAACTGGGATCATTTTGAGTTTGAATATTTGAGAGTGCCACAGGCAGTTAGATGGATGATTGAAACCTGCTTGGTTACCATGTCGAAGGGCTGG
The DNA here is from genome assembly GCF_019186645.2 of Phyllostomus hastatus. NCBI lineage: Eukaryota > Metazoa > Chordata > Mammalia > Chiroptera > Phyllostomidae > Phyllostomus > Phyllostomus hastatus. The sequence continues at coordinate 9,940,901 of NW_025333841.1, read as the reverse complement.
TCCTGAGCACTGCGAGGCAAAAACATTCATTTTTGCACAAGTCAAGAATTGAGACTAACTCCCCAGAGACTGAGCTACAAACCAGAGTGCCAATCCACTTTCATGTCTGGGAACTATAGTGAGAATTATAATGGTCAGGACAAACCCCCCAACGTGAATTAGAAAGCAGAAGGTACTCTTAAGGGAAAGGGATCCTGGGACAGGTATAGTTTAACTGGGTAGTGGGGACACAAAGACCCAGGTGGGTCATAATAGTCTGAAGTTACATGAGGGTCTCAGAGCGGGGAAAGAACGGGGCTGACTTTGCAGTGTTAAGCCCTCTGTGGCCTGGGAGGCTGAGCAAATGTCTATGATCCTTGGAAGACACAAGTGATGGGAAAGCACAGAGGGGGATGGGGGGAGGCAGAGGACAGAACAGAGTGAGGGCAGGAATGCGGCCAGGTTCCTGTCCTTCAGTTGTCCTCCCAGAGGCACTCCCCTGGAGAGTCAGCGCCAAGAGGCTTGCTCTGTGGGTGCAGGGGGCCAAAGGTTCAGCTGTACTAGGGCTCTGGATGTTTCCAGCAAAGTTGGGAGCCAGGAGAGAGAGAGGAAGGCTGTGTGCTGTACAAAGGTTCACTGTGGGTTTAAGCTGTAGTACAATCATTAAAGTCATAGAGTGACTGTCTTTTCCAAATTGGGAAAAATGTTCACGGGTTTTACGTTTTCTTCCCCGCCACCCCCCACCCCCTGTGGATTATCTGCTACCTGATCCATGCAACTGAGTGCGAGCAGCTGAGAAATAGATGAACGAGGCTCACGGTAGCTGGAAGGAATGAGCTGTTTCCGTGGCCGCTGCTCCGGGGTGGTGCCACTGTTGTGCGGGTGGCCACAGCAGCTGCCCGCTATGGAGCTCTGCCCACGTGCCAGGCACTTCCACACCCACAGGGTGGCGTTTGAGCCCCGTGACAGCCTGCGAGCTGGGTGTTGCACGTGCTAATTGTGCCAGCCAGGAAGCTGGGGCTCAGAGAGGCCAAGTGCTGTTCCCACCGTCCTTGTTAGGTGGTAGACATGCTGTATCTAACGGCAAAGTCAGTGCCCTGGCCACGGACTCAGTGCCGCCTTTGGAGCACTGATGCAGAGACTGAAGAGCTCGTATGAGGAGCAAGGCTAGTAGTTGACAGACACTAGTCCTCCTTTACCGACTGCCTCCACGTGTCAGGCACCTCGCTCGGTGTCTGTTGAGTGCTGTGCAATAAATATGTCACCGATTCCTCACACAACGTCTCAATCACTGATCATTTACAGGCAAAGAAAGTAAAGCTCTCAGAGAGTGTGAGGGACCTGGCCCAAGTCATGACCTCAGGAGCCAAGGTTCAACCCCAGCTGTTTCCCTCACCCAAGCCTCCTCAAACCACACTGTGCCAATTTGAAAGATGAGACTGACAACCTCCCGGCATTGCTGGTGTTCTGAAAAGACCCTGGTGGCTTATGGAGGGGCCCTGCTCTCTCGTTCCATCTGCAAATCACTGCTGTAGCATGCATAGAAATCAGAAGCACATAATCAGTGCGGAGGTGCTTATTTGTTCAAGAGCTCGCACTACGTGTAACTTTGGAAAACCTGTGTCTCTCGTGCTTGTGGTTTTTTCGATTACAGAAAGCTGACTCTGTCTAAGCTGGGTGAAAGGCTCCTTCCTCCAGCCCCAGTCTGCCCTGCGCTAGTGGACCGGTGCCATCTACTGACTGTTCCCTTGAACTACATCAAAAGGACTCGGTGGGTGTTGCTAAGGCTACAGCTGAAAGCCAGGGTTACCTGTGCACAGCAGGTGTCAGTAAAGGGAAGACAGAGAAGCAAGGTCCTGGGGGCACGGGAAGGGAGTGGGGGGAAGTGGAGTCAGTGTGAGGCTGTAGAGCCTCTGCTTTAGCCCTTTCACTGCGATTCTTAGTGTGATGCGGTCTGACTCTGTATTAAATTTGGCACTGGGGTGCATCCTCTGGCCCAGCAGTGCATCCTCGAACTGCAGCAACTTGCAGGTGGCATGTATGTGGAGACTTGCTGTCATGGCAAAGCCATGCACAATGAGAAACTAGAAACAGAAGAGACGTGAATCTGCTAGTCTCAACACGTTGACTCGAGCTCTGACGTTGGTCCCCTGGGGACTGCGTTACTGTGCCTGTGGGGGCACACGGGGAAACAGGAGCAGAGGCTGGCCATGACACACCCACATCCCCATAGCTGGTGAGCCAGGAAGCTGGAACTCCCAGGAGAGCACTCTGCCCCCTGCAGTCCTGGGGGCAAAAGCCTTTCGTAGAGGGAAGTGGGAAGAGAAAGATGGAAAACACTACACGGGGTCTGGGTCAAGATTTTGCATCACATCGGAATAAAAAGTGCTTTACAAACGGCTCAGATCTGCTATGGGCTTCGCCTGGGTGGTGCTTTAGAGAAGGCCTTCCAGAAAAATTGCATTGAAAGCACTTTCGGAGTTGCAGTGGAATTATATACCCCTCGTGCCAGGTGCATTCACTGACATTTTTGTCACATTAGCCCTGACGTGAAGCAAACAAACAAACAAACCATAACACGATTTTATTTTTTATTTTTTTATATATTTTTAATATATTTTATTGATTATGCGACTACAGTTGTCCCATTTTCTCCTCCCCTTTATGGCCCTCTGCCCTGTACCCAACCCCCACCATCATCCCCCCACCTAAGTTCATGTCCATGGGTCGTACATATAAGTTCTTTGGCTTCTCCACTTCCCATACTATTCTTAACCTCCCCCCGTCTATTTTGTACCTGCCATTTATGCTTCTTATTCCCTGCACCTTTTCTGCCATTCTCCTCCCTCCCTCTCCCTGCTGATAACCTTCCATGGATCCCCATTTCTGTGATTCTCTTCCTGTTCTCGCTGTTTGCTTAGTTCGTTTCCGGTTTGTTTTGTTCTGTTTCTTTTAGGTCTGGTTGTTGATAGTTGTGTTTGTTGTCATTTTACTGTGCATACTTTTTAACTTCTTCCCTTTCTTAGGTAAGCCCCTTTAACATTTCATATAATAAGGGCCAATTAGGCAACGTATGGAGGTGCAGGCCGCAGGGGCTGGGGTCCTGAGGCTGGGCCAAACACCCAGATGCCAGGAAAAGCCTGGTGCACCATGGCGAACCAGAAGTAAGGGCCTCTTTGAGGGGTAGGGCCTATGGGAAAAGGGCTGACAGTAGCACCGTCTTCTGCTCACAGAAACATCAGCCTGTGGGCTGGTGAAACCTGTGCCTAAGCACGGTCCCATGGCCTTGGCAGGACTCTGGGCTGTAGCGACGTAGCCCCAATGTTCCTCGTGGGTCTGTTCAGACACCCTGCTAAGAGGGGCTCAATCTCTGCTCTCCCTCCAGATGATAGCTGTAGTGTCCCTCGGAGTGACTGTGCTCCCCTCAGGGCTCTCTCTCCACTGCCTTGGTCCTGCTTGCCCATTCTGATCCCCTTCCTGGGAGGAGCTGGGGCTAGCCTGCTGGGAGTGCTGGAGATGTGGGCTGATATAGCCTTGGGTCCAGAGGGAGCAGGCATTTATGTAGGGGTAGCACCGATGTGCCCAGAAGCCCAGGAAACCCCTAGTGCTAGTGTCCTAGGAGAACACTCCAGGGTCAGAGCCAAGCCCAAGGGCAGCATGGCCAAACATGCTGGGGAGCAGGGGGAGGGGGCACTCTCTTCCTCTTTTTCTAAGGAGCATTGTCCCTGCTACTTCCCACTTAGGCAGGCACTGGGGAAGTGGCAGACCAGCCCTAGATGACCCAATCATTCACTCAAGATCCCTGCTCTCTATCTGATCCAGGCCAGTGGGGAAAGAGCTGAGGCCTAGGATTGTTTTGGAACGAACGGGATGGGAATGGAGCTACCTTTGTCAGCTTCTAATATCTCAGTGGTGGGGGCCAGGGTTGTGGGGCCAGGAGAGAAGTTCATCTGTGGAAGAAGCCCACTGGTGAAACAAAACTGCACATCAGAAAATACTTGTAAGCAGAAAGTCAGGACACAAGGCCAAAAGCCACCACCAGGAGAGTTTTGTGTCTGTTGCAACCAGCTGGATGAAAGGTATGTGTCTGGCAGTGGTGCTGAGAAAAATCCAGATGCAGAATGAGCTGTTGCCCTGGTCTCCAATTCCATATCAGATCAAAGAGGAATAATAATTCTCTGCTTTCTATACACCCTCTTATTAATGTCTGTTGCAGCAGTACCTTCAAAGGACAGGAGCATGGCTGGAACCTTCTATTTCATGCTGCTGATCTTATGTCTGAACTGGAGAGGATTGCTGTCCACTCTGCTCTCAGCTTGGTACTGCCTGGTACTCTTCTGTAGAGTCGATCACAGAACCCTCCCTTCCACTCTATTCTTTTTTAAAAAATATATATTTATTTACTTTTAGAGAGAGGGGAAGGGAGGGAGAAAGAGAGGGACAGAAACATCAATGGGTCGTTGCCTGTCGCCCGACCCCCAACCGGTCCCTGGCCTGTGACCCAGGCGTGTGTCCTGATTGGGAATCGAACCAGCGACCCTTTGGTTCACAGGCTGGCACTCAATCCACCGAGCCACACCAGCCAGGGCTCCACTCTGTTCTCGAATATTCACTTGGCTGTTCTGCTGTCGGCATGGTTTCTGAGTCACATGTTATTTTTGAATGCTCCGACCGTGTCTTCTTGCCATTGCTTTTGCTTTCAGTCCCTCTCATGTCCAGGGGGTCTCCTTATCTCTGCTTTTACAGGGCACAAGTGGGTTCTGCCAGGGCCTCTGAGGTGCTCATCACACCAGAGTGAGAAACTCCGCTCTCTCTTGTGTATGGTATTGTGGTGAAATGGGGCCGGGAGGCTGGGAAGTCATTGTGTGTCCCTGCATCAGTTACCCTTCCCCCTCACACTGAGCAGAGGCCTGCTGGTGCCACTGGCCCAGCGTGGGCTCAGGTAGCTCTGGGAATCATCCCCTGTCCCCCGAGCTTAATGTATGCTCCTCTAAAAGGCTGGCACCAGCTCTCCCAGCTTATGCTTTCTCTGTTCTTCTGGGCTTCCCAAAGGAGCTAAGTTAGACACTGTTTTCTGCCTTTCAGTCCTCTGGTTGCTAGGATGGCCTCAGCTTTCCTTTTGCTCGTGCCTAAAGCTAAATAGATGGGTCAATGAGTGCTGTGGGCACAATGCTTTTCTTTCCACTCCACCCCAGCCACCTACACTTTGGGGAGTGCTCCCCAGCCAAGGACACTTGCCTCTGCACAGACACGAGGCACATACACTGTTGAGACTGGCCTGCCTTTCCCAATGAGGGACGGTGTGGGAAAGCTGGGGACAGGCAGTGCCTCCTCCTACTGCAGTGATGGCCTGGTAAAATGACCTCAGGTGCGTGTCTGTTAACCAGTGTTTGTGATGTTGGACTGGGCACGGGCTGCTTTCCAAGAGGATATTACTGAGTATGAGCAGACACTGAGGGGCTGTATCCCACCCTCCCCTGCATACATCACAAAGGAAGTGTGTCATTTCTTGGGAATTCCTCCATATGGGATCATGTCATCTGTGAATAAAAACAGCTTTAGTTCTTTCTTTCCAATCAGGATGGTTTTATTTTGGTGGAACATGGGGTTTCTTCCACCGACTAGAACCTCTGGTGCCGTTTTGAGCAGAATAGGCAAAAGTGGATATCTTGCATTCTTCCCAATATTAAGGCAAACATTCATTCTTTCACCATTGACTGTTATGCACTCCGCAAATTGATGTAGACACTGTCAGGTTGAGGAAATTCCCTTCCGTCCCCCAATCTGTTGAAAATTTTTGTCACGGATGGGTGTTGGGTTTTGTCAGGTCCTTTTTTTGGGCAACTATTGTGGTGCTCATCTCCCCCTGCCCACCTCGTGCTTTTAATGTGGTGCATAAGAATTGATTTTCAGGTGTTAAACCAATTTTCATTCCTGCAATAAATCCCACTTGGTCATAGTATGTCTCTCTATGGTGTTTGTATGAGGCCTTGCCTGGTCTCCCTACTTTGCATTCAGAAGATGTTGCCCACGAGGCAGAAAAAAAAAAACACAAAAAAACAGACAAAAAACCAAAACAAAACAGAATCCTACCATTGGTGGTATGGAGCCGCCAGTCTCTTCTAGGACTGGAGCCCTGCTCAGAAAGCCACATCTTCCATCCCAGGCTGCTATCCTCCCAGGGACCTCACAGAGGAGCCCCTCTATCCCATGAAGCACACACAGGGCCCAGACTCCAGCCCACTTCCCTATGGCCACCATATTTGCGCCCTCGCCAGTGATGGCAGGAGCCAGGACAGCCCCCTCCCCTGCCCATTAGTGGCTGTAGGACCTCCCTGACCTGTGGCTTCTCTTTGGTCTGACCTTGTAGGGGACAGTCCCTGCACCAGGTGCACTAAGGGGCAGGAGTGGGGAACCTGCAGCCTAGGTGGGTGAGGTCCCGGGATCAAAGCCAGTAACTGGGGGGGGGGTGGAGGGTGGGCGGAGGGGAGAGGGGGGCAGGAGAGGGGGCACCTGGAACCTCTGTCACTGGAAGGCTGAGGCTATCAGCAAGGCAGAGGCTGAGACAGAGGCCCATGCTTTGTCTTGTGTGGTGCGTGCCAGGCCGTGATCAAGCTTCTGACTAGGGCTGTGGCCTTCTGGAAGAGGGTGGCCTCTGAGGAGGGACATCACCTGAGGTCACTACCACCCCACCACGTACCCTCTCTCAGTCCCTTTATCCTCCATGCATTGACCCTGGACAGAGGGGCTCCCTGACCCCTGGTCTGGCTGGCTGGTGGCAGGGATGGGGGAGCGGTGAGGGGAAAAGGGGTGTGGAGCAGCTCAAATTCGTGTGTGTGGGGGGGGGCTGTCCCCAAGTGCTGGAGACCCAGTGTCCTCCACGCTGGGCCCGCATCCACCCAGGCCACAGACTCTCTTGTCCATCCCTAGAGGCGCAGGTGGGGGCCGAGAAGGCCGTGGGGCACGTCCTTCCTCTACGTTTGCTCAGAAGTTCCTGCAGCAGATTCCTTTCTGTGTTTCCAGTAGAGTGGGCCCCTGATTAGAGCGTGTGTTTGCTTTAGTTTCACAAACGCACAGGTATTTGAAGCCAAGTGGACAGTCATCTATCCAGCAGCCCTTGAAGAGCCAGAGCTGCAGTTATTCTTTGATTCTGTTGGGATGGTCACGTGGATTTTTGTCTTTGTATTAGTTTTCTATTGCTGTCTTCACAAATCAGCACAAACCTACAAGTTCAATTGATCATCTTCCAGTTCTGTAGGCCAGAAGTTTGGTATGGGTCTTGCCAGGCCAGAATCCTGGTATTGGCAGGCTATGTTCCTTCCCGGAGATTCCGAGGGATAATCCCTTTCCTGTTTAGTTGGGTTATTGGCAGAATTCAGTACTTTGTGGTTGCAGGACCCAAGCCCCATTTTCTTGCTGTCTGTGAACTGAGGGCCGTTCCCAGCTTCTGGAGGCCACTACACTTTTTGGCTCCTGGCCCCTTTCTGCATCTTCCAAGTCCACAGTGGTGGCTTGAGTCTTTCTCACATGGCATTTGTCTAACCCACTCTTCTGCCTCCCTCTTCCACTTTTAATAATTTCTGTGGTTAGACAATCCAGGCTAATCTATGTATTCTAAGGTCAACTGATTCGAAGCCACATAGTGTCATCTGCAACTTTAATTCCCTATGGCAATGCATTCTCAAATTCTGAGGATTAGGACACAGGCAACCTCGAGAAACCATTTGTCTACCACACTCTCCTTTTCGGTTACTATGTATGGCATGTTCCATGATTGATTTTTTTTTTATCCTCACTTGAGGATATTTTTTCATTCTTTTTAGAGAACCAGGAAGATAGAGAGAGAGAGAGAGAGAGAGAGAGAGAGAGAGAGACATCAATCCATTGTCTTTTCATACATGCCCTGCCCTGCCCAGGGACCAAACCTGCAACCTGGGCATGTGCCCTGACCTGGTATTGAAATTGCGACCCTTTGTTCTACAGGATGACGTTCCACCCAACTGACTGGCTAGGGCATGTGGCTGCTTTTTAAAAAAAAGATTTTATTATTTTTGTTTTTAGAGAGAGGGGAAGGGAGGTAGAAAGAGAGGGGGAGAAATATCAATGTGTGGTTGCCTGTCTGATGCCCCCAACTGGGGACCTGGCCCACAACCCAGGCATATACCCTGACTAGGAGTCGAACTGGTGACTCTTTGGTTTGTAGGCCAGCACTCAGTTCACTGAGCCACACCAGCCAGGGTGCGTGGGTGATTTTTAATTGATGAAACAACTTTGCTTTGCTGGGGTAAACTTCTATTAATTGCAGTGAGATTCCCTTTTAGTACCCTGCTAGATTAGGCAAATGGACAAACATTTTGGGGGCATACTTTTGCAATAGAAGTCAATGGAATATTTGAAGCTAAGTGGAAAGTCATATATCCATCACTCCTTGGAGGGCAGGGGCAGTGTACAACTTGCTCACTTTTGGATCCTAAAAACCTGCCCCAGATATGGCACTGAGTGTGTGACTCAGGGGACCACTTGAAAGCATTGCCCTGTTGGTGGGAATCAGGTAACAGGTGGGGGGGTCACATGCCTGCCGTGAATAGTGTTAATTCTAAGATGTGTTGAGTACTGGTCTGTGCCAAGCACTGGGCTCAGGGCCCTAAGGGCATTCTTGACTTTTAATCCTCCAAAGACCTCCATAGTATTTTGTCAAGTCCATTTTCCATCCCGGTCAGGGGGGACACAACCAGGGAGGAGAAGGCAGAGGCCTAGCTGCACTCAGACCTTGAGCCCAGGAGCCGCTTCCTGGCCTCTGTGCTCCCGCCCCTGAGGCGCTTCTTCCCACAGTGTGCCCAGGATGGCCCTTTAGAGGACAATCCTCTTTTGTCAGCATTCTCCTCCCAGCATGGGACCTGGCCTTCCAGGAGATGTCAGCATCTCCCTGCAGCTTCTCTGCCAGGGGAGTTTCAGCCCCTGCAGAGGTGGCTGAACCTTAGCAAAGCTGACTGTGGAGCACTGCTGCTTAGCCCTTTTTTCTCCCCCTTCCTTTCCAGTAGGGCAGAACACTGAGGGTGGGATGGTAGGACCCTAAAAGGTGTGAGGGCGGCCTGGTGGAAGCCAAGGGCTGTGAGAGGAGTGGATTAGAGTCTAATGGAAAGGCTGCCCAGCAGGGTCGGAGTATGCTGGTACACAGGAGGGCTGTGCCAATAAGCAAATGTACCGAGGATGCTGGGGGTCAGGTTCTCCTGCCAGAAGGCGCTGTAGACATGGAACGGTGAAAGGTGACCGAGTTCTGGCATGGTTCCTGTGCTCTTGGACTGGCACTGAGGGTACTGGTGTAATCGCATGGTTTTCGATAGGCATACACAGAAGATCTGGGCTCTTAAACACTGTGCTCTCCAGTGAGAAAGACAAGGAATCCTTGGATAAATGACTGAATGAGTAGCCCTTTCAGTTTCCAACAAAACAAACCAAAGAACCGTGCATTAAGCGTGCCAACGAGGGGTTGTCTATACTGATAAACTATTTCTAGTAGAAGATACAGAGTCGAACCTTTATGCCTCTGACAACATCAGCGAACAGGGAGGGCAAGGAGAGAGTGAGGAAACAGGCAGACCAGTCCAGATGGGTGGGGGGGGGGCAGGTTTAATAATCCAGGGAACTTACATGCAAGGCTTGTCTTGTGTGGCTGCAAGAATCGCAAAGTTCATGTAGAGGCCTTGACTGGGTTCAATCACTAGACCGTCCAGATGGTCTCAGCACCTTACTCTCCCAAGGCTCTGTCCTTGCAAAGGCTCTGGCCATGGGAATGGCGGGGGGAACATACATTCCAAGGACAGGGGCGGGAGTAAGAAGCCTCTGATTTTACGGGTCCAGCTCAAGGGTTAACTGGTGGCCACATCCTCCCACTGACTTCCTTCAACAGGTGGCTGGGGATTGTAATGAGATGATGGCAGCAAACCAACCAGCGCACTGCCTGGAGCTCCACAGGGTCCCACTGCGTGCCAGTTCCCTTCATTTGGTGTTCTGTCCTTAGAGTGATAAGGTCTGAGGGCAAATGTTGTCCAGACCTCATCACCTTGAATGCTCACAACCCCCGCCCCCACCCCGAAGGCTTCTTACTGGAAGTACATGAGTGCACGTGGCTGGCCTGGCCACACAGTAGTTGGTGGAGGAGCTGGGCTCAGGGGGCAGGTCTTAGCCAGAATGGGGCGTGCCTGCCTGCCTTCCTCCCTAGGCCAGAAGGGTGGTCCTCCCTCATCAGAGGGCCTCGGAGCTCTGGTCTGATTCTCTCCCATCTTAGTTGTGCCAGGCTACATGATTCCTGCAGTGGGCGTGAGGCCATCAGGGGCTGACCAGGGCCATCGGGACAAAGGGGAGGGAAGGTCAGGGCACTGGCAGGGACTTGGGCCCATCCCTCCCGTGGTGGCAGATGTTGGGTCTCTTTTGCCAGGGTGCTTTGATCCCCGGGGAGCTCTTGGTGACAAGTGGGGAGTACGCCCAGGGCCCATACCCAGGCTTTGCTCCTCAGTGTGAGCACAATCCTGCATCCTCAGGACAGCTCCCTCCTGGCGCCTGTGGTCCTGTTTCGCTCTACCCTGGCCACTGAAGTCTTCCCCAGTCCTCCCTCACTCACCCTCTGCCCGCCCGCCCGCCCGCCACCCTCACCCCTACAGCAGCCTCAGAACCACTGGTCTGGCTTCTCTGGGGAGGCACCAGGGACTGGAGCTCCAATGGCACAGTTAGGGTCTAAGGTGGGGAAACGGTAAGCTTCTGTCCCTGCAGTTGGTCTTCTCCAAAACTCTGCACCACCTGGCCAGCAGAGAGGTGAGGGGGACCTTACCACTTGCTGCTGCAGAGGGGCTTCTGGTGAGAGGAAATGATGTGTGGGCAGACTATTTCTCCTCACTCCCCCTGAGCCTACCCTTGGGATTCAAGTGAATTAAGCACTTTCCAATACCTGGCTCTAAAATGAATGAAGACAAGACCTAGGTATTGGGTTATTCAAACAAAGGTTGTGAGTGGGACAATTGCCACCTGTGGGGCCAGGCCCCTGCTGCTGCCTTCTCCCCCCGGGGCCAGGGGGAGGCAGTGGTCCAGGTCAAGTGGCATCTCCAAGCCCCTCCTGAAGGGGCCCGACCCACTTACAGCCCTCTGAGGGTGCTCCCCTCCCAGCGATCCTGGGCTGAAGTAATGATCTCACCTGTGGCCCCTCTGCCCTCTAAGGCTATGGCACCACAGCAGAAACAGGAGGCTCCTCATTTTACTTACCTCATAGAACATGAGGGCTTTCATTTTTTTTTTAACTTACAGAGACAATGAGATTTGACACCAGAAAGAAGAACATTCTCTGACCAGTACAGAGTTAACACACGCGGAAAATTGAAAGCCATGTCATTCAGGTTGGTGTCCCTGATTTTGTAGAAGTTCCGCGGCCTGGAAAACAGACTGCAAATAAATAAAGTGCACTGAAAACCCGCCGAGCAGCCAGGGCCCGGTGCGGTTGGGGAGGGGTGGGAAAGCAGAAGCAGCTCACTACTCAAGGCCAAAATGGCAAGAAAAGCAGTGGCAGGGACACAGGTAAGGACCAGTCCCTGGCCCCTCCCCTAGCCATTGTCTGAGGGCAGAGACAGCCAAAGGAAGAGCCACAGAGCCTCCAGATGGGGTGGAGCTTCTCAGCAGGGCAGCAGGGCTGTGAGGCCAGGGGCCCTGGAGGCTCTGACACACATTTCTGCCTGTGGGACACAAGCACACGTTCAGGGAGCAGCCTCCCTCATCTCAAGCCTTCTCAGGCCTTCCTGCTCCCCAGCTGGCCCAGGAAGAGGATGCAGCTGGGGATCCACTCACCCAGAGGGCCTCACCCAGGTGAGACCTGGGCTTGAAAGGAGCCCATCTGTGTATCATCCCCAGGAAGGCCCCTGGTCCTCCTCCCAGCTTTTACAACCCCTGTTGCTCTGCTTTCTCTGAGGCTGTCCTGGGAGATCTATGCATGGAGCCAGCAGGCTGGCAGGCTCCCACAAGTGGTCCTGGGTGGACAGGGTTGGAATGGAGGAGGGGTCACCAGGAATAGGGACTCGCAGGAGACTTGGCACAAGGAAGGAAGCCGTCAGGCCCTGTCCATGAGAAACTGCTGGGGGGGCATGTGGGAGCCTTGGTCCAGCCTCAGTCCCCAGTCCCTGGGGTGAGCCAGGAGGAGTAATTCCCCCAGGACCCAGACTCCAGCTGGGCAGTTGAGTGGGGCAGATGCGGTGGCATTGGGCCACTCCGGGCCTGGGGCTGACCCCACTGCTGTGGGTTTTTGGTCCCACGATCTCTGAGTACTTGGGCCCAGAGCAACCAGTCACAGCAGATGTGGGACTGGGGGTGGGTGGTGAGGGCCGTGGTCTCTCCTGGCTCCCCTCTGGGCTGCTCCTGCCCATGCTGGAACACCTGTCAGTAGCACACCTGGGCCTCCAGGACCACTCCAAGCCCATCCAGAGGTGTCTCCCGTGTGATCCTGGGTGTCAGGAAGCCAAGCCTGGGGACAGAGAGATGCGGTCTTGTGTGGTTGCCAGTCCCCTCCCACCCCCCAGTTTGTCTTTTTACCTTCCTGGTCACATATTGTCCCCAGGGGCCACCCCCTCCTCTCCCAGCCAAGCCCAGAGGGTTGTGCCCAACTGCTGAGGAGCCCTTGGCCAAGCCTGGGATGGGCGGTGGGGGTTGAGGGGTGGGGGTGGGAAGACCTGGCTCTGTGGGGGAAGACCTCAGGTGCCCAGGGGATCCTGGGACTCATCTCTCTTTTGCCCGTCTCAGCTTAGACTATCCTGCTGGTCTTCCCAGTCACTTCCAGCACCTCCCCAAGGAGAGCTGGTTGCCCACATTTTCCTAACCCTGAACCTCTCTCTCCCTAGATCCCCTGGGAGCCCTGTGATTCCCCTGCCCCATCCCACCATGCCAAGTCCTCCAGGAGACTGGGGAGTGGGTGGGGCAGTGTAGGCCTAAGGAAGATTTAGCTTAACCACTTCTTATCTGTGTGACAAGGGCAACTATGCACTCCCAGAACCCCAGGTTCCGCTGTCATTAGGTAGAGAGAGTAGAACTCCCTCATGGTGTTGGTAGGAGATCTCAGTGCCCAGGTGACATGGTCCTTCTCCATGCCACAACCACACCCCTGGGTTACCCCACCTCTTGGGGCCTCTGCCTGCAAGGCCCTTCATCTCCTCCTCAGCCAACCCCTTCACCCTGCTGCTACCAGGAAGTTCTAGGGCCAAGGTTGGCTGGTGGGCAGAGGCTCGACTCTTGATGAGGCCAGAGAAGGGGCGAGTCACCAGCTACAGACACCAATTCCTGAAAGAAAGAATTGGAAACCTGAGAGTTGCCTCCCTACCCAAAGAGGTCCTCGGTTGTCCTGGTGTTGCCTCCTCTCCAAGCCCTTTCTCCATCTTCTCCCCCGCCCCCCCCACTTGAGAACTGCCCTCTGCTCAAGGAAATCCCCATTTCCCACATCCTTGGGGTTCACAGGGAACTCCTGGAGGTCGTGTGTGCCACAGGATGGCATTCTGTGGCACAGGGAGGGCTGTAGGTGGCAGAAGAGCAAAACTGTGGAGGACGGGGGCTGGGGAGAAAGGCACCTTTCCAGGCTTCCACAACTGCATCCTCGGAGAGGAAGGAGGAGAACGAAAGTGGCAGCAGTAGCCTCTTGGGAGGCAGACGGCATCCCCTGGCCCTGAAGACACAGTGCAGGGAGCTGCAGAGAGCCTGGGGCCTGAGGGCTGAGAAGGGGGACAACCCTGGGGGTTCAGGCTGCCTGCCCAGGAGGGTGGAGAAGTGTGGCAGCATCTTTTCTCCTCCAGGGCCTCCCCGTGGGCCACCCCAGCCCATTCTCCTCCATTTCCTCTGGCTCTGGTGACACCTGCTGTGCCTCTGGGGAAAGGGGACCTGGAACCTGGCCGTGGGTGGGAGGGGACACTGGGGTCTCCATGGGAGATGGGCTGAACTGCTGACAGGTGCGATGTCTAAGCTACATCTGCCCCTGACCCCCAGTTTGGAATCACGACAAGGGACTCTGAAGATCTCGAGGCTGCCCTGCCTGCCTCTGCTGGTTCCGCAGCTCTCTGGTCTCGCTTCCTCGGGCCCGTTCCATATTTTGTCCCAACCCTCAAGGGGCCTTGAAGTCTAAATGTTATAGCAACCGCCTCCCTCCAGCCCGCAGGTCCAACCTCTCTCTGGCCGCCTACCTTTATGGTCAGGCCAGTCAAAGCATGCCCCTGCTGCCGCAGCATTTCTTCTTTCTGGTTTCCCCCTTTTGCCAACATAAGGCAACAGGTCGGTAACGTCCTTGAACGCAAAGTCACGGCCCGTATTCTGAGTTTTTGTGCAATCCAGCACTGGACACGACGGGTGCGCGCAGGTTACGCCTGGGTCTGGCTTTAGGTGGCTCAGTGGCCAGCGTCCTTTCGCAGAGCTCAAGGGTCCAGAGGTCTGGGCCGCCCCGCCTCCTTTCCGTACCGCCTCCGGGAGATCTGGGCGGTTGCGCTGTCCTCCCTGCGGGCGGGTGGACGCACGGGCAGGCGGGCTGGCCCAGGACCCTCTTGTGGGTCGCTGTGGCCACAGGCGCTCACTCGATCCGCACTTGCAGGCGGACGTTGAGCATCACCGAGGCCACGATGTAGAAATAGGGGAAGTTCATGCGCAGCCTCCAGGCCAGATCAAAGAAGGTGAGAAGCGTGCGTGTGAGCCCCTTGCAGAAGACGCAGTAAGAGCCCCGGGTCGCTGCAGAGCGTGACAGTCGCACTGCCAGGCCCGACAGTGTCGCCACCGCTGCCACTGCTGACAGAGCTGTGGAAGCCGCCATGGGCCTGGCAGATGCAGACCTTGCCACCCGCTGGAGCACCAGTGGCCGGCAGGCGGGCGCCAGGCCTGAGTTCCGTGTATTCCAGCCCTGGGTCTGCTCCCTGGCTGGTTTCCTGTGGCCTCAGCTGCTGCAGCTACTGCCCCTCCTCGTAGCGCAAGAATAGCTCCGCCCTCTCACCACCATAGCTCCGCCCTTATCCTATCCAAGCGTCTTCCTGGAAGCCACATAGGTGCTGCAGCAGTTACAGCCTCGCCCAGGGCTCCAGCTCCTCAAGGAAGCTCTGCTTTTGACGCCACTGGCCGGCATGCCGCAGGGCCTGTGAAAATTGGAAGGCGCTGCTTCCCTGGAGGGGTGTGGAGGGCTGGAGGGCTGGAGTGCTGGAGCTCTGGACTGTCATGCTGATTCCATACAGAAGGCCCATCCAAAGGGCCCTCCTTTTCACACCACCTTCCACTGTCCTTTACAGAGTTTTCATAGCTTTAGGAACAACATATTACTACAAACTGCAATTCATGTACACCAAGGAGTTAACTCCAAGTTACTTGATGATTTCTCCTACAAATTGTTGCCGTAGCCTGAGCCCTGTGAGCAGATCACAAAACCAGGAAGAAATCTAGCTAGGAGTGGATCTCAGCTCTACTGAGCAGTACCCCTTCTCTTTACAGCCAGCTGTATAATATTATCAGGTGTAAGAATGAATACTTTTAAGAAAGAGGCAAGTGGAGAAGTGAAATATTATAATTTGGTCTGAGTCATCTTGACATCCCCAATCCTCTCCATAGGTGGCCTTGAATTGCCCAGGATATTAGTCTTTTCCTCATTCAATACTTCAAGTATTTATTGCACAAGGATTATCTGCCAGGCATTGTTCTAGGTGCTGGAAGTAAAACAGAAAAACAGCAACAAAATCCTTTCCCTCAAAGAGTTAATATTTAAGTGGGGAGAGACATACTATACATTTGTAAATAAGACTTTTAAGCTAATAACCAGGGACATAAAGAAAATACAGCAGGAGTGTGTGATAGAGTGTTTCATAGTAGAAGAAGAGAAGCTTTTCATAGAATTTGGTCAGGGAAAGCAACTCTAAGGAGGTTACATTTGAGGTGAAATCTGAGAAACTATGGGAAGGAAATAGCCATTAAAAAGCTAGAGGAAGACCCCTGGCTGGTGTAGCTTGGTGGATTGAGTGCGGGCCTGCGAATCAAAGGGTCACTGGTTGGATTCCCAGTCAGGGCACATGCCTGGGGTGAGCAAGAGGCAACCACACATTGATTTTTCTCTCTCTCTCTCTCCCTCCCTCCCCCCCTCTCTCTCTTAAAAAAAAAAAAGCTAGAGGAAGAGGCCTCCAGGTGGAGGAAACAGCAACTGCAGAGGCATTGAGGTTAATTTTGCCTAGAAATTGTTGATGAGGTCTTTGCCTAAGCGCTTTTTAGAGGATATATTTTTTTTCCTGCCAAGACAGATACAGGTCAATAAGATAAATGGATATACATGATGAAATTGCATGTTATAGTTGGAAGAGAGGGACTAGATAGATATACACACAGCAAATCTACAGATGAAGAAAGTAAGAAACAGTATGAAATCTACAGAAAAGCACCATTTTGGTAAAATGAAAGTACAGGCATGGGACATTGGAAGACAGGTTTTTTACTGTAGGAAAAAGAAGTTACAAATAAGTATGAAGGAAAGTGCTCCCACACAGATTGGCTCCTTGACATGGGGCCACACCTGCCCAGACTCACTATGGCAGCCCAGTAAAGCTGGAAGGATATGAGAGTGATGGCAAGTGTAACCGATTGTGGGAGGAGCCGGAAATGGGGCTGCAGAGGAAGATTGGTGCGGGGATTTAAAACTGAGCTGTGGCAGCCATTGCTGGGAGAACCACGCAGCTTTGGCTGAGTGGGGACCCCCACAGCTTTAGAAGGGGGAACCACCACCTGGCTTTAGCAGAGATCCCGGCAACACAGCTGATGGTGCCGGGAACTGAGGGAGGCCTACCAGCCAAGACGGATTACTGGGAAGAACCAGGGGCTGCCTGAGCCACGGACTTCTATTTCTTTTCCTGAGATACAGTACCCCAGACTGGGCAAAGGGGGAAGGAAGGACTATGTGTGTTTGTGGGTGTTTTAAGGGACTTTGGGATTTTGATGAAGACATTAGGTCACTACTTTAACTCTGTACAGCATTAAATAAACATTTCCTTTCCTTTTCACGAATCTCTGGCATTGCGAGACATCTTTCCTATAAGATGGCGGACATAACGAACCTGAGGGGTTCCTTTTGGGTAATAGTATATTGTCCCAGGCTCCCCTTTGTTGTTCTGTAACATAGGTTCTTTTGAATGGAATCCTTTCTTAATCACTACTATCATTTATTGAGTGTTTACATCATTATGCCAGCCAGATACTCTTCCAAATACTTCCCATGTATTCATTAATTTAATTAATACTTCTTGAGTGTTGACTAATATACTCTTCTGAGCACTTGGAATAAATCAGTGAACAGAAAGGCATAAACTTTGGTCCATGTAGAACTAACATTCTCATACTTTCAGGGAAGGGTAGATGATAAAACAATAAATAAGTAAAACATGGTATGCTGGAAAGTAATAAGTGTTATCGAAAAATATAGCAGGGAAGGTAGTTCCAGAGTGTTGGGGAGGGGTGGCAAGTTGTACTTTAGAATAGGGTAGTAGTTAGAGTAAGCTTCATTAGGGGGAGGTTAGAGAGCTAGTGAGGTAGATATTTAGAATAAGAACTAGCCAGAGTGAGACTTTGAAAGCATCCCATTTAAAATCAAGATCAAGGCAAAGGAAGGCCCTCAGACTGAAAGTTCTAACTAGGCATTTTAATGCAATAAAAATCAATATAAGGTTGGGAAAGGAGGATAGAAAACTGTTGTTCTTTACAGATAATATGATTTTCTACTTAGAAAGTATAAAAAATCCAATATTAATCATTGGAATTAATATGAGAGTTTAGCAAGCATGCTAGATGTAAAATCAATGTAAAAATCATTTTTATGTCTACCAAACAGTATAATAGAAAAGTGGATGGTTTGAAAGAAACAGTTCTTAGAGGAGTAAACCAAATTGCCAATAGATGCTGAAAAAATACTCAGCATCAGTAACTGGACAAATGTAGATTAAACACACAATAGCATGCCAATTCACGTATCTCAGACTGGCAAAAATTTTAATTGGTTATATCAAGAATAAGAGAGGGTGGGTGGTTCAACTCTTATCAACTGATGGAAGGCATATGATGCAGCCAATACTTTGAAAAACAAATTGGAATTAGCTGCTAGTGTTAAAGATGCACACACATTTTGACTCAGGATTCCACTCCTGGGTGTATACCATAAGGACAATCTTGCCCATGTACATTGGCAGACAAGTACTAGAAATAACTCATATGCATATCAATAACAGACCAGCCTGCCTGGCACATAATAAGCACCCAATAATTCTAGGAAGAGGAGCTGCATAGATGCAGAAATTACAAATGGTTTATAAAATGTCAGATTATTCAGCCTTCTACTCAAGGTGTGATTGAGCACTTTCCTTCATACTTATTTGTAACTTCTTTTTCCTACAGTAAAAAACCTGACTTGCAATGTCCCAATGCTCCAAGCTCCCATGCAGGTGCTGTAACTCGGGGGACCTGCCCCCCAGTTATGTCTTGGTGGGGAAGTTACTTCCATTCCCCTGACTCAGAGCATGGCCACAGCTATTAACATATCTATGTAACCAGTTAAAGGTTATAGATATGTTAAATGACCATGCCAGAGTTTAGCTGCAAAGCTGTTGCTATGTAAAACAGCTCTCAGTGGCCCTGGTCCATGTGTCCCTTCCCCCAACCCACACCTGTAGGGGGAGTGAGGACATCTTAATATTTCCTGAGCACCTTGAGTTCTGGACCCCATTCTAAATCCCTATTTGGGGCCCTCCTCTTGGCTGCACCCTGTTATACCTATGCACCCCAATGTTCATAGCAGCACAGTTTACAGTAGCCAAGTGCTGGAAGCAACCTAGGTGCCCATCAGTAAATGAGTGGATCAAAAAACTATGGTACATTTACAAAATGGAATATTACACAGCAAAAAGACAAAAAGGAGCTCCTACCCTTTGTGACAGCATGGATGGAACTGGAGAGCATTATGGTAAGTGAAATAAGCCAGGCTGTAAAAGACAAATACCATATGATCTCACCTATAAGTAGAACCTAATCAACAAAACAAAAAAGCAAGCAAAATATAACCAGAGACATTGAAACAAAGAACAAACTGACAGTAACCAGAGGGGAGGAGGGAGGGAGAAAACAGGGGAAAGAAGAGAAAGGGTAGTCAAGGAACATGTATAAAGGACCCACGGACAAAGCCAAAGGGGGGAAGGATGGAGGGTAGGATGTGGGGGTGGGTACGGTGGGAGAAAGTGGTGGCAGGGAAAATGGAGAAAACTGTATTCGAACAACAATTAAAAAAAGAAATCTATTAAAATGATCCTTTCCCCCCTCCTTTTACCTATTGATATGTTGAAAGATATTAATAAATTTTAGATACTGAAAAAAAATAAAGAAAGGATTTATGATAAATTAATTACTACTGGGCTCCATGAAAGGTACTGGCGATGTCTAATATGTTTCATGCCTACAAGAACACACACACACATACTTCACCCAGGCAACAGCTATGATTTATTGGTTTTGTTTTCATTTGGTTCTATTCTCATGTCCATATCCCCTTGCAGGCAAGGTTCCAGTCTTCTCTGAGAGGCCCTGCTATAAGATGGAGAAGCCAGAAGGATGCATTCCTTCACTGGCACTGATGGTGGCAGGC
This sequence comes from Phyllostomus hastatus, assembly GCF_019186645.2. Taxonomy (NCBI): domain Eukaryota; kingdom Metazoa; phylum Chordata; class Mammalia; order Chiroptera; family Phyllostomidae; genus Phyllostomus; species Phyllostomus hastatus. The sequence continues at coordinate 9,921,265 of NW_025333841.1, read as the reverse complement.
CACTGTATGCTTGAAGGGTGGGGGTTTCTGCAGCTTTCTTGGATTTCATATTTCCCTGTCAGTCTCCAGTTCTGGGGTATCAAGAAAGCCCTGGCTTTGGCACATCTTCCCACACTGTTCTGATGCCTTGTTGGTACCTATAGCATTTGACCTTAAACAGATTAGTCAGTATTAGTATCTACTTTCAACATTAGATCCTTCCCTTTAAAAAAAAATTTATTTATTTATTTTTTAGAGAGGGGGAAGGGAGGGAGAAGGAGAGGGAGAGAAACATCAATCGATTGCCTCTCCCCAACCAGAGACCTGGCCTGCAACCCAGGTATGTGCCCTGACCAGGAAAACTGGCAACCTTTTGGTTTGTGGTATGACTTGTTTTTTCTTTAACTGACTATTCTTGACTAATCCAAGTAGTAAGGCAGAAAAAGTTCTCTCTCTAATAAAGGGGATATGCCCAAGGAAATTGGCAGTTACCATCCACCATGAAGGGTCCATCAGTCAGTTTGTCAGTCAGTCAGTCAATAAAAATTGGTGAGGGCTTACACCTAGACACTGTGCTAAGAAATATGGATGCTGGCCCTGGCTGGTGGGCTCAGTGGATTGATTGCCTGCCTGTGAACCAAAGGGTCACTGGTCCAATTCCCAGTCAGGGCATATGTCTGGGTTGTGGGCCAGGTCCCCAGTGGGGGGCACACAAGAGGCAACCACAAATTGTTGTTCCTCTCCCTCTTTCTCTCCTTTCCCCTCTCTCTAAAAATAAGTAAATAAAATCTTTAAAAATTAAAAAAAATAAATATAGAGGCTCAGTGTCTAGAGGAGTTATTATACAAATGAGGAATGTATAAACAATTCAAGGCAATGTATGTTTATAGGAGACTTTCAGAGTGCTGGTGTCTCTGAGCACCTAAAGGATGCCTGGGCACCCTGGTAGCTGATCTAGTATAAAGGGTCCAAGAAAAGGTTGCCAACCCAGCGACCCACTGAGGTTTTTGGTCTTATTATGAAAGCAATTAGAGTATTAATAAGTCAGAACCAATCCAGAAATTGCAGAGTAAGGACAAAGAAAGATCTAAAGTCAATAACTGAAACTTCTGCCTTAAGAACTACAAAAAGAAGAGTAACCTAAACCCAAAGCAAGCAGAATGAAAGAAATGATGAAGATTACAGCAGAAATAAGTGAAATAGAGAAAAGGAAAAAATTGAGAAGATCAATAAAACCAAAAGTTGGTTCTTTGAAATGATCAAGAATATTGATAAGCCTTTAAAGTAGACTGACCAAGAAAGAAGAGAGAAGATTCAAATTATTAAAATCAGAAATGAAAGTGCAGACATCTCTATCTTATCTCTATCTTTAGAAAGGAGCATAAGAGAATGCTATGAATATGCCAAAAATTAGATGATCTACATGAAATCATAATTATTTGAAGAATAAATAGACATTGGATTGCCTATTTTAAATAGTTGGTTACTATGGTATGTGAATTATATCTCAGTAAAGCTCCTATAAAAATTAAAAACAAAACCCAACCTTTTGCTTGAAAAGAAAGAAATAGGAGATCTAAATAGACCTATAACAAGTAAACAGACTGAATTAGTACGTAAAGCACTTCATAGAAACACAAACACACATATACAGAAATTAGCTGAGGTCTAGATTGATTCACTGTTTTTTAAGTGATTTCTACCAGTCACTTAAAAATCAGTGAATACAAGTCCTTCTCGAACTCTTCCAAAAAACAAGAGGAGGGAATACTTCCCAACTCATTCTATGAGAATGAGTTACAAAAACTATACAAAAACTAGACAGAAACAAGAAAAAAACTAAATAACCTCAGGCCAATGTCATTTATAAATATAGAAACAAAAACCTTCAAACCAATGCTTCAACATATAAAAGATTGTACATAATGACCATACTGGGTGGCTAGGACTACTATAACAAGGTGTCACAGACTGGGTAACTTAAACAACAGAAATTTATTGTCTCACAACCTTGAAGACTAGACGATCAAGCCCAAAGTTTCACCAGGGTTGATTTTTTTCTGAGACCTCTCTCCTTGGCTTGTAGATGCTTATTTTACCCTGTCTTTTCACATGGTTTTTCCATTATGTATATCTGTGTCAAAATTTCCTCTTATAAGGACAGTGGTGATATTGGATCAAGGTCCATCCTAATTTTAACTGAATTACCTCTTTACAGATCCTATCCCCAAACACCGTTACATTCTGGGGCACTTTGGGTTAGGACTTCAGTATATGAATTTTAGGACACAATTCAGCCCATAACAATGACCAAGTGGGATTTATCCCAGGGACACAATGTTGGTTAAAAATTAAAATCAATCAATGTTGTATACCATATTAATAAGACAAAGGCCAAAATCACATGATCATTTCAATAGAAAAAACATTTTATATATGCGAACATCCTTTCATGATAGTCACTCAAAACACAGAGAGTAGAAGGTAAATTCCTCAATCAGTGGAGCAATCACTAGATGCCCTGGATATTAAACTGCCCAGTGTCCAGGGCTAGTAGAGATAGTGTGCCCTCACTCAGGAGTCTGGGGCTATTTCTGGAGCTTGTCAGAACCATATGGTGACAGGTCCAGGCTGCAGCAGCTTTAATAATATGGGCAAAAAATAGCAGATGTGATTGCATCTGAGCTGAAGAGGGAGGGCTTTTAAGGGATTTGGCAGCTGATGGGGCATAAAGCGACCCCAGAGAGCAGGCTGATAAGGTTTCTGAGTGATGTATCTGAGGGGGCCAAGGGACAGTGGGTGGTGAGGGTAGTCCAGAAGAGGGTACTGGAAGTGAGGGACTCTGGTAACCAAAAGCCAGGAGAACTGAAACTTTGGGATCTACTGGAGTTGGGAAGATATCCAGGACACAGAAGGGTTAGCAAGGTGGGAAGTGAGGTTGCAAGACTTAGACTTTAGAAGAGGCCTTCACAGATTGGTAAATGCTTCTACTCTAATTTCACCATGGGGTCTAGAGCATGTGACTGGCCAGGGCTTCCTGGAAAAAGGGCTTAAACTGTGCCAGAGTTTGGGTATGTGAGAGCAATGCAGGGTATTGGGGGTAGGGGCTCTAGGAGCAGAAGGAAATCCCTGGCCTTAGGTAGTGCTTGGAATGCAGAATGGATATTGGTAAGAGAAAGGGGCAGGGAGGCTGATTCAGGTCTTTTTCTTAGATATCAAGACCATAGGAAGCTCTTGACTGGCCAATGTCATGTTGAAAGAATAATGCCCACTGAATTATGTATTGCAGAGCTTTGGGAAGTGGATGCAGTGCCTCTAAAAGTTTTCACAGTGTTTGAGGGTAAGTTGGAGACACTTTGGTCTTGTTCCAAATATTCTCATGTAAATGGCCTCTACTGTGACCTAGACATGGGGATTCTTAAAGCTACACAAATGTTTTAGTGACAGATTTTTGGTGAGTGATGCATTGAAGACAACTCAAATCTTCACTCAATATTCTTTTTTAAGTATATTTTATTGATTATGCTATTACAGTTGTCCTATATTTTACCTCTCCTTTATTCCCCTCTGCCCTGCATCTCCCTTCTCCTACCCCCTTAGTTCATGTCCATGGGTTGCACATATAAGTTCTTAGGCTTCTCCATTTCCTATACTATTCTCAACATCCCCTTATTTTGTACCTAGCATTTATGCCTCTTATTCCCTGTAACTTTTCCCCCATTCTCTGCACTCCCCCTCCCTGCTGATAACCTTCCACATGATCTCCATTTCCGTGATTCTATTCCTGTTGTAGTTGTTTGCTTAGTTTTTGCATTTGTTTATTGGATTTAGTTGTTGATAGTTGTGAGTTCATTGTCATTTTAATGTTCATAGTTTTGATCTTCTTTTTCTTAGATAAGTCCCTTTAACATTTCATATAATAAGGGCTTGGTGATGATGAACTCCTTTAACTTGACCTTATCTGGGAAGCACTTTATCTGCCCTTCCATTCTAAATGATAGCTTTGCTGGATAGAGTTATCTTTGCTGGATAGAGTAATCTTGCCTTTCATGGCTTTGAATACTTCTTTCCAGTCCCTTCTTGCCTGCAAGATTTCTTTTGAGAAATCAGCTGATTGTCTTATGGGAACTCCTTTGTAGATAACTGTCTCCTTTTCTCTTGCTGCTTTGAAGATTCTCTCCTTATCTTTAATCTTGGCTAATGTAATTATGATGTGCCTTGTGCTTTCTTGGGTCCAACTTCTTTGGGACTCTCTGAGCTTCCTGGACTTCCTAGAAGTCTATTTCCTTTGCCAGATTGAGGAAGTTCTCCTTCATTATTTGTTTAGAAAAGTTTTCAATTTCTTGCTCTTCCTCTTCTCCTTCTGGCACCCCTGTGATTTGGATGTTGGAATGTTTAAAGTTTTCCCAGAGATTCCTAAGCCTCTCCTCATTTTTTTTTGAGTTCTTGTTTCTTCATTCTGTTCTGATTGAATATTTCTTTCTTTCTTCTGCTCCAAACTGTTGATTTGAGTTCCAGTTCCCTTCTCTTCACTGTTAGTTCCCTGTATATTTTCCTTTATTTCACTTTGCATAGCCTTCACTCTTTGCTCTATTTTACAGTTGGTGACCAAACTCAACCATTTCTGTGAGCATCCTGATTACCAGTGTTTTGAACTGCGCACCTGATAGGTTGGCTATCTCTTCATTGCTTAGTTGTTATTCTGTAGTTTTGATCTGTTCTTTCATTTGGGCCATATTTCTTTGTCTCAGCACATCTGTTACATTGTAAGGGGCAGAACCTTAGGTATTCACCAGGGCAGGGCAAGCCACATCACTGCATTGTACTGCTGTATGTGGAAGAGGGGTCAGAGAGGGAACATTGCTGGTTGTTCAGTTCTTTGCTGGCTTTCCGTTAGTTCCCCCGATACCCACAAACAATTTGGGCCCTTCTGGTGCTGATACCCAGGTGGGTGGATTTGTATACGTTGTAGGACCCTGTGGGTCTCTCCAACAAATTCTCCTGTGAAGCTGGAAGTTTCTCCCACCACTGAATCTCGCATAGGTATTTACAGCCAGAGGTTTTGAGGCTCTCTTTTCCCATGCTGGAACCCTGAGTTGCATGGTCTGTTGGTCTGTCTCGCTCCCCATTTCTTCCTCCTGGTTTATCTTCACACAAATGTGGGACCACCAGCCATTGCCTCACCTGCCCATTCTTCCAGCCTCCAACTTACCACAGGTCCTCTCCACCCTGGCTCCCAGTCTCCACCCCTCCTACCCATCTGGTTGAATATTTCTTCCTTAACTCCTTGGTTGTCAGACTTCCATACATTCCATACAGTTCAATTTTCTGCCAATTCTGGTTGTTTTTTGTTTTTAAATTTGTTGTTGTCCTTCTTTTGGTTGTGCAAGGAGGCAAAGTGTATCTACCAATGCCTCCATGTTGACCCGAAGTTCATTCAATATTCTTAATGTGACCATGGCTGCATGGTCCCCAAAACAAAATATTAGTGGTGCAATCCAAACTCCCTGCATGTCACTTCATGACCTGACCCACCTCACCGAGCCATCCTCGTCTCCAAATCACTTAAGGTGTCTCTTGGGACCACAATGAATGCTTTGTTATAAGTCCCAGCTGGCCCCAGCTTCAAAGCAGAGCAGGGCACAGTCTATGTTTTGAAGTTCAAGTAGATATGACAGTTTGGTTTTTCCACAGCATTATGTGAATGAAAAAGGGGCTCTGTAATAAATTTAACAAGTTCAAAGACTGAAAGTAACCCCAGGGGGCAGCTTGAGCACAAATTCTTAATTAGGCATATCATGGTAGGTAGTAATGCCTCAGACCTATAACTTCCCTAACAAAAGTTTATCTTTACTTTAAGCAAGCCCCGTCCATTGTTCTTGTACATCTAGGTTAACATGCCTTTGAAATGCCAGAGTAATCTTTTTTTCAAACCCGTGGAAGACCAACAATCTTCAAGGGAACACATAATCTCATCAACTGTCCTATAGTGTAATCATAGAGATTGCCTGGTCTTGCTTTCTCCTATCTTTATGTAATCTTCCTTACATTACCCCCTTCATTCTAAATATATAAAGAGAACTGCAAAGCTGTCATTCACTGGATCATTTGAGATCTTGTTCCCTGGCATGCTGTCAATTTGGCTCAAATAAACTCCTGTAAAAATCTCTACAGGTTTGGACATTCTTACATCAGCAATGATATCATTTAATATTGAACAAAAAGCAGTTGCTTAGAGCTGACCACTGAACTCTCTGTGGAGTGGTTATAGGGCTGAGGATGTCAGGCTGTTGTGGGGGGAATAGATGGAGGGCATCTAGAGGCAAAAGTAAAGAACTGAGGCAATTAGGTGTTGGAACTCCACACCTGGGAGCCAGAACTAGGGACACTGCCTCCGTCTTCCAGGTAAAGTGCTGTGCCACCTTCCAAGACAGGCACCAGGCCCTCCCAGCAGAAGCCTACAGATAAGACCCTCTACAGTAAGAAATGCAAAAGGAAATCATCCTTGAAATGATTTCCAATAGGTTGATACTTTTCCAATCTTCATTTGTGGTGGGAGATGCCTCCAAGTCCCACCCACCAGCCTGCTGCATCTCAGTGGCCTCCACTGAGAGCCCTATGCCCCCACACTGGCTGGATGGTGGGCACAAGGGACATTAAAGGTCTCTAGTTGGCAGCCATGGCCAAGGCTTGTGTGAAGTCCTCTGATTAGAGGTTGGGCGGGCGATGCAGAGGAACAGGCAGAGTCTCTGAGCAGGGGCTAGATGTAGACAGAAGCAAGGCTCCACTCGCTCAGTGTCACTTTGATACTAGTGGCTTTATCAGCAGCAGGAACCAAGAGTTGGCTGATGGAGAGAACTGCCCAATCAAGGACAGATCTGTGTTTGTACTAGTGCCTTGTACATGGCACTGCCCTTATGCAGCCCCTGATGGCAGGTTTCTGGTTCTAGGCAGAGATGTGGCAGGAGGAAGTCATTGCATTAGCATGTGTGAGGTTAGCAAGTGACTAACAAAGAGAAAAGCTCTCCTACCCACTTCTGTTCCTTGACTGAAGGTGGGACAGAGGATATAGCTGCACATGTACCTTAAAGGTCAACATGGCAGCAGGGGGAGGTGCTCAGCTGGAGTAAGACCTGCCAGTCTAGCCTTGGAAAAGGATGGGATTGGCTGGGGCAGCTAGACTCTTCTGGAATGCACAGAAGTCTGACCTGAGAGGTTTTTAAACAGAGGGAAGGGAGAAATAAAGTCTTCTTCTGGGACCCATCAGTATGGATGTGCAGACCAGTGCTTTGCAGGACTGGCCAGCACAAGTGTTAGGCACTGGGCCCTGTAGCCAGCATGAAGGAGCCACTGCACAGCCCACTGCACCAGTTGACAGCAACCCCAGACTCCCAGCATGGGAAGCGTCAATGGTAGCATGGCTCACTGGCCCCATACACAGACTCCAGAAAGGAGCCTGAGGCCTGATAGTAACAGGGAAAGAAATTGAGCTGCTTGGATGATTGTGCAGTGGTGCCCTGCAATTCCTGAAGGATGGCATTTTGAATGGGAGAAGGAACTCTGGATGCAGTCTTGGACTGGTTTGACAGGGGGTGGCTGGGTTTTCTTCTGGGTGCTCTGGAGGGGATAAGCTTTGAGGTAGGAGCCTGTCATCTTCCCAGATTGTGTAGCTTTTGAATAAAAGACCCCTCTCCTTTTACCCCAAACCTCTGCCTCCAGAATTTGCCTGTTGGTGACAATGAGCAGCCAAATCCCACTTTCTCTTAGGTAACAACTTAGGGCCCAGGCTGACCTGAAGATGGGATCATGCTTCAGTTTATTTCCAGGGTTCTTGCATTCTAGAGAAGGATGGATTCATTGTAGGCAGAGATGGGGCAGTATTTGAGGTTCTTGGAAGGTACTCAACTCATCCTCTCCTTCCCCAGGGGCCTACATCCAGAGGTGGGTCCCACTTCTTGTTCTGGGCCACAAGGTCTCAGAAGGGTGCATGCCCAGGGTGGTGTCACCTTGTGGGGAGGGGTGTTTCTGGGGCTGAGAGCTGCCAGACTCTCCTATCCAAAATGGTGATGGTGTAAACAGAGAAGGCTCCTGGGGAGATGTGCCCCACTCTTGCATTTCTCCAGATGCCATTGGTATTATATTACCAGAAAGGGGAACTGGCCCTGAGTGGGTCTGCCTAGGTCCAGCTAGTAGTGTGTGGGTTCTTGACTTCATGTAGGAAACCTTTCACAACATGAGTCCAGGTGACTATGAGGGTGCATTTATCAAAGCTGGGGATAGTGAAACAAGGAAGGGCTTAGCATAGAGGAAGCAACAGGACAGCCTAGGCTGGGCTGCCTTAGCTCACTGGGAAGTCAGAGAAAATGGGGCTTTGGGGGCAGTTTCAGAGTATTAGCTTGGGAAAAGCTACTGCTGTCCACTGCTCCCCTGATTGGAAGTCTTGGGGTCCCTTAGAGTTTAAGAGATTAATGCCTGTAGAGGAAGAAGTGAGGGAACAGGAGAGGCAATGATGTGGGCTGCTGCTACCCTCAGGGAGGGAGATTACTTAACCTAGATCTTTGTCTTGAGTTTTTCTCTCTCTCATGCAGGAAGGGAATGTTAAAGGGAGGGTTTCAATAGAACATTCATCAGTTCCACAGGGGTTCCCTTTTAGGGTCATGGTCTCCACTGATTGGTCAGTGCCAGGTCCTTAGTCATTATAGCCAGTCCTGGAATCACCCACCATGATTTGCTGCTTTTCTGAGCCTGGAGCTGAAATACAACTGAGCTTTAGATGTTATCTCTAAGGAGGTGACCTTCTGTATTTGGCTGTAATTGCTTAGCCACTTTGTTCAGCTCTCTGTCTCAGTTTCCCTATTCCACTTGTCCTGGCTTACTGGCCAGTGTCAACATCATAATACAAGTTGTTAAGGACGGCTTTGTAATCTGTGAATAATGATCACTCTTCTACATTTTTCCTTAGGATGCTCACAAAAGTGTAGTCCTTAAAGTCATAATACACAGAACATCTTGATCTATAGAGGACAAAGTGACCCAAAAGATATGTTGGCCAACATATTGGTGAAACAGATCAGGGCTAGACAAGTGCTGGTGAACAAAGAATGTGTGTACATATTAAAAATCTGATGTAAAAATTTAAAAATTCCTAATTGCTGTCAGGAAGAAAACAAGTAAAAAAACATTACAGATACAATCACACTGATATTTGATTTTGCCAGTCTTCCACTAGTACACAAAGTTAGAGACTGGTGGCAGGGATAGGGTACTTAGGTATTTTTCAATATAAATTACTTAGTAATAAAGAAATTTGACATATTACATTCTTCCATTTGCTACAAGAACAAACTGACAATGAGGAATATTTAAAAGACATGCCCAACACTAAAAAGAGGAGTAGCAGCAACATTTCCCCACTGCTGCACACCCTCTGGCTTTCCCTTAGAATGACATTGCTACACACACACACACACACACACACACACACGCACGCACGCACGCACACACATTCAAGTTGAAAAATGTCAGGAACATTTGCTAGGGCCGGGAAGTAGCATTTCCTAGAAGGTGAAAAATAGAGCATCTTACTTACCTAACTGTAAGCTCAGCCCCCTCAGAAAATGTTAACTGAGCTTAAATTAGCTAAGAAGAGACTCATACAGTCTGCCTGTTGTTTGTTAAATGTAGGCTATATGCAAAATTCTTTAGCCAGCAGCCATTGTTTCTGCTAAGTGTCTTAAAGCTGAATGGTCCCATGTGTGACTTTTCTCTTAGGGCTAAAATGGGTGCAAGTCATCAAAGTCTGGAATATCAGGAGTAACTCTGGTTGCCTTTGATGTATAGTAGGGAATGCCCAGGTGGTAAAATTTGGAAGTAGGGGCAGGAAACCACCCATTTGCCACCTCCATCACCACCACCTTGCTCATCTTCAGAAGGGAGCCTATGATAAAGGTGTCAAGGGGAAAAAGCATTAAAGCAACTTTAATGGCTATATGTGGGATCTTTGGAGGGCTTTCCTTCAACTGAAGATCAGTGTAGCTATGGTCTTTGCTGAAGAGCCTTGAGCATTTTATTCCACTTTACTACCAGGGATTCCAGTAGACAGGTTGGATACTGGTGGCATCCCACAGGCTGCCACTGCTGCAGTTAGAGCATGGGCCAGATATTTCACCCAGAACTAACCTGAACATAAAAACCCCTCGATACTCTGTCATACCTCACTTAAATCCTCCTCACCTGTGGTCTCCCTCCTCCCACCCCCAACTCACTGAACCAGCATGACAACAGAAAATATTACACATATTTTTTGATATTTCAACAAATATTTCATGAGTGCTTATGCCAGACACTGTTTACATGGCATACGTTCTCTTCCTAACACCTCTGTGGTTCTCCTATAAAGAAAAGGTGATCATGCCCATATTGCAGTCAGAAACTTGAGTTTAATAGATTGAGTCCCTTGATGAGAGCAAGAATTCAAACCCAGATTAATCAAGTTCCTGAGCCATTTTCTTTTTGTAAAAGGTTTTATTTATTTATGTTTAGAGAAAGGGGAAGAGATGAAGAAAGAGAGGGAGAGAAACATCAATCTGTGGTTGCCTCTCATGCAACCTCACTGGAGACCTGACCCTCCAACCCAGGCATGTGCTCTGACTGGGAATCGAACATGTGACCCTTTGGTTCACAGGCCATCACTCAATCCACTGAGCCCCATCAGCTGGGGCAGAGAATGGAAGGGAGGGACAAAGAGAGGGAGAGAAACATCAATCGGTTGCCTTTTGCATGTCCCCAGTCAGGGACCTGGCCTACAACCCCAGCCTGTGCCCTGACTGGGAATCTAACCAGTGACCTTTTGGTCACAGGCCAGCGCTCAGTCCACTGAGGCACTCCAGCCAGGGACTGAGCCATATTTGTATCACTGTTAGACCATATTCTGTGCCTGGGAGAGTAACACTATTTTATTAGTCATGAAGTATGGATGTCATTTTTTGTGCTGATATATGACTCTCAAAATGGGCCATGCTGACCACTCTTATAGGTCAGTTACAAAGTTCTGATGCCTGGATGGGCAAAAGCCTTGTGGTTGACTGGCTAGGAATCAAGGTTTCCTTGAGTTCTGGTTGGGTGAATTTAACTAGTGTTCAGTAGGCAAAGGTATTTCAGATTTTACTGAGGACATATATTATTTGTTTTTGTTTTTGTTTTCCCCAATAGCTTCAATACTGAGTTCACTGAATTTTGGTAATACAATAACACCCAGCCCAGTATATTTCCTGAAAAAGGATGAACCCCTAAGAGTATCGATGCACAAATAACAGATGTGTGAAATTCTCAGGTGGAACCAGAAAGACATGTACTGGGCTCTCACCAGGGCACACAGCCACTATAAAGACCCTGAAGGTAGCTGACTTACAGTCAACCTATGATGTCTGACATGAACAAATATATGGAGCAATGATGGGGCCAAACAAAAGTTACATGCAGAAAACTGTGGGCTGCTGGAGCTGCAGACTTTCTATTAACAGGTCAGGCAAGTCTTCTGAGAAGGGTCTAAAGCACCTATAAGTTGCTGTTGGATGATCAGGAAGAAAGAGGAAGTTTTCAGTTAAAGCAGGATATGTTGACAATTGCATCAAAAAGAGTAAAATACCTAGGAATAAACTTAACCAAGGAGGCAAAAGACCTGTATTTTAAAAACTCTAAGACACTGAAGAAAGAAACCAAAGAAGATACAAGCACTCTATTTTTTAGACCATAAGATGCATGTAGATTTTAGAGGAGGAAAATAGGGGAAAAAATTTAAAGCAAAAAATGTGGTAAAATATTTAATAACATAAATAACATAATATTTCACCAATGTAAATGTAAACAGAACTCAACAGCAGCATTAACAACCATTATTCCTCCCAAATTGGGGGAGGGGCAGAGAGAAAAAAAGGAAAATGTGCATCTTATACTCTGAAAAATTCAGTAAATGGAAGGCTATATTGGAAGGATTAATATTGTTGAAATGACCATACTACCCAAACTAATTTACAGATTCAAGGAAATTCCTGTCAAAATACCAGTGTCATTCTTCTCAGACATAAACCAAATAATCCTAAAATTCATGTGGAGCCCAGAAAAAGACCCTGGCCAGCTACAGCAATCTTGACAAAGATTGTCAAAGATGAATAAAATAGGAGGTATCATACTCTCTGATCTCAAATTATAGTACAAAACTACAAAAATCCAAATACGTGGTATTGGAACAAAACAGACCCAGAGATCAATGGAACAGAATAGACAACCCAGAAATAAACCCTAACTTATTTGGTCAACTAATCTATGACAAAGGAGGTAAAAACATAAACTGGATTAATGACAGTCTCTTCAATGACTGGTGCTGGGAAAAATGGACAGCTACATGCAAAAAAAAAGAAAGAAAAAAGATAATGGACTAACCTCTTACACCATATGCAAAAATGAACTCAAATTAGGTTAAAGACTAAAAGGTAAGTCCTGAAAACATAATTCTCCTAGAAGAAAATGTAGGAAGTAAACTCTTTGACATCAGTCTGAATAATAACTTTTTTAAAAAGAAGATTTTATTTATTTATTTATTTTTAGCAGGAGGGGAAGGGATGCAGAAATAGAGGGATCAAACCTGAAACACAGGCATGTGCCCTGACCCAGAATCAAATCAGCAACCCTTGGCTTTTCAGGACAACGATAAATTCACAGAGCCATACCAGTCAGGTCACTCTCAATAATCTCTCATTTGATAAGCACCCCCCCCCCAGTAAGAAAAACAGAAGCAAATATAAATAAATGGGACATCATCAAACTCAGAGGCTTCTGCCCTGTGAAGAGAACCTTCAACAAGACAAAAAAAAACTTACTCAATAAGAGGATATATTTGCTAACGATACATCTGATGAAGGGTTGATATTCAAAATATATAAGAAACTCTTACAATTCAATAACAAAAGAAAAAAAGAACAATCCAATCGAACACTGGGCAGAGGGCACAAATACACCTATCTCCAAAGAAGATACACAGATGGCCAATAGACATATGTAAAGATGCTCAATATAACCAATCATCACAAAAATGCAAATCAAAACCACATTGAGATACCACCTCACACCAGTCAGAATGGCTATCATCAAAAAATCAAGAAATAACCTGTTGGGGAGGGTGTGAAGGAAAGGGAGCACTTGTTCACTGTTGGTGGAACTGCACCCTGATCCAGCCTATACAGAAAACAGTACGGAGATTCCTCAAAAATCTATGTTCATTGCAGCATTATTTACAATAGTCATGGTATGGAAGCAGTGCAGGTTTCCATCAATAGATAAATGGATAAAGAAGACACACATACACACACCCTGGAATATTATGCATCAATAGAAAAGGATGAAATCTTGCCGTTTGCAACAACACAGATGGACCTAGAGTGTGTTACACTAAGTGAAATAATTCAGGCAGAGAAAGACCAGTACCTATGTGGAATCTAATAAAACAAAAACAAAAAACAAACTCATAGAAACACAGACCAAAAGGATGGTTAACAGGAAGGGCAGGGGTGGGGGAATAGGTACAAGGAGAAAGGGAGTACAGCCAATACTACTGTGACAAGTTTACACAGCGATAGATGATGACTAGAGTTAGTGGGGTGATCACATTGCAAGGTATAAATATGTTGAATGTCTATACTGTGCACCTAAAACTAATATAACCAATATAAGATTATATACCAACTATACTTAAATACAAATACATTTAAAAATTAAAGAGCGGTATATGTTGAAATACCAGAGATACTTTTTTGAGACAAGGTCAATCAAGATTGAGGGGACTGTGTTCACTCATTTAGAGACAAAATTAACATACCATGAATATTACTCTCTAAAATGTAAAATTTGAGGGCTTTTTAGTATGTTCATAAAGTATATTCATCTGCAAACAGCATCACTACAAATTCCAGGAACTTTTCAACATCCCTGCCCCCCAAAATAGAGATACCCATCAGCAATCATCATCATTATCCCCAGTACCAGCAGCCTTAGCAACCACCCATCTCAGTTTTGGTTCTCTGGGTTTGCCTATTCCATGTTTTTCCTACACATGGAGTCATACAACGCATACTGCTTTGTGACCGGCTTCCTTCGGATAGCAAAATGTCTTCACAAGCCATCCATGGTGTAGAAGGCACCACTACTTCATGCTTTTATATGGCTAAATACCCCTCCATTGCACAGATAGACCACTTTGACTATTCAATAATCAATGGATGGACATACATGTTTTTTCCTCTAAAAAGAGGCTTTTATGAATACGTGTATAATTGCTTGTGTGGACACATGGTTTGAGTTGTCTTGTACCTATACTAGGGAGTGAAATTGCTGGTTCACATGGTAACTATTTAATTTTTTGAGATATTTTAATAATATAATAATTTTATTTAGTGCATTATTTGTGTTGAGTTTGAGGTCTCCCATGTTTCATAAGGCAAGAACTCCAAATGAGTCAAAATGGAAATGTTATAACAAGGGACCAGTGAAATCCCAGGAACACTTCTTAAAAGTGCTCTCATTGGTTCCCTAGCCAGGGTCAGCACCTCAGGGTTTCAGGTGTGGCACAGAAATCAGAGTTTTTAGCAAGCTCTCAAATGAAATTCTCCCGCCACAGAAGGTGCAGATGCAGTGGGGGCAGGTCTAGTGCTGCTGTGCCTTTGATAGGGGACTCAAGAACTGGAAAATTTTAGTTTAAGGTAAACAAACAGTTAAGTCTAGTAGGTAATGTATATGTTAAAGCTATTGTTTCAGGAACTGCAGATAAGAGCCACCACTCAGGGGCAACTGCTGATCTCCTGAGGCACGCTAGCGATTACTGCCTGGGAAAAAAATGGAGGCATCCAGGCCATTGTGTTCCAGGGGGAGACAGAAAACTACCTGCCCCTGGGCCAGGATGCCCAGGAGGAGTATGCTGCAGTTTCTTTCACCCAATTGTCCCTGAATTTCAAAACCCCTCATCACACTTTGATTATGGCCTATTATAAAAGGCTGGCGTGGAAAGAAAATGTTAAGACGGTTTTATTAGCATGCAAACCCGCCATCTCCTCAGATTGCTGGCCATCTGAATAAAGCGCCCACAAAGATTGAATCTCTGACTCTGCTGATTGGATTTGGTACGTGAGTCAACCTGAGCACCCCTGTCTTTTTCGGTTTCATCTTTAGGCCAGGCGAAAATGGAAGTGGAGCGGAGGGAACCAGGTCCCCGATCTTAAACCCAGGGGGGAAGTGAAGGGGAGGTGGGAGCAGGGATACAGTCCTTTCAAGCTCCCCGAAAATGGAAGGCGCGGTGGGAACCACGCCCCCAAACCTAAACCAGAGCGGGGAAGTGAAGGGGCAGTGGGCACCGGGATGCCAGCCCTTCATGGTTCGGTGATATGGAAAGAGCAGCGGGCACCCTGCCCTCCTCCTTAAACGGGAACTGTAAATTATGAGCGGGGGACCAGACCCCGTGCTTTGAAGGGGGACGAAAATGGACGGAGCGGCAGGCTTCCTTCCCACTCAGGAGCCATAGTAGCCGTTCACGTCCAACTCTGATCCACGTGGTTCCAGAGCGACTAGGAGCGAAGGCTGCGCATCCCGCAATTCCTTCCACTGGTCGCGCCGGTAGGAACAAAGGGTAATGGGCCCCTTTCCCGCCTGGGTCCCCTCCCCCGCTCCTTGCGACCTCACAGGGTTTTCGAGGGGGATACCAGGGGCTGACAGCAGCCCTCCGGGAAGCGGATCTCTGGGAAGCGGGACCTCTTCACCAGTAGGGGGCGCACTGGAGCCTCGCGCTCCCTCCTAGGGTCCGATTTTAAATCGTCTTTTAGACATTTAGGGACTTGTCTTTAGGGACACATTTCTCTTCCTGGCCTCTTTTCAAGACCCTGGTTGCCTCTTTGCGATTGCCTCTTATCCACCGGCTCTGTGAGGGGCGTGTTCATTCGGGAGGGTCTGGGGAGAAGCAATTACCCCTGAGGAGAAGTGAAGTTCTCATCCTGAAAAGCCAGTGGAGGGAACCCCGGAGGATCAGTTCCGTGGGAGACCTGAGGTAAGGTTTGGGTCAGTCAGGGGAGCGCCGCCCAACTGTGAGGCTGGAGCACATGGAAGGTGGGACCCCGGCCTAAATCGGCAGGGTTCCTGGATGCCCCCCAACGACCCTTACGTGCCTAGACGGGGGAGTAGACGCTTTCTAGGAACGAGTTCTTGTAGCAGAGCTGTCTCTGTGCCAGACACACTGCCGTTCGCTTTCCGTGCAATTGGATATGCCAGAGGCAACTTTATGAAGAGGATGTTACAGAGCGAGGCAGTGGGTGCCATTTAGGAAACTAGCCCGGGGGTGAAGTGGGAACAGAGTGTCGTTTCTTGATGACTGGGCAGGAAAAGAGTCCTGAGTATATTTTTTTCTTGGTCCCGTCCAGGAAAGAAGACTTAGGTAGGTGAGCTGTGTGGGCAAATGCAGAGAGAGAGGACCCATAGCACACGGGCAGGTACCGGCCTTCACACCTGTGGAGATATGAATGTGACTGCCTATGTGACCTCAGAGACTGAACTAAGAACATTTGGATGTTTTTAGACATGAGCATAGCAGGAGTCTGGTTCCTAACTTCACCACCATTTCCCTCTGGCATTTGCTATGGGTCATGGGACCTGTTATTCTGTCCTCCTAAGCCTCAAGCCTCAGTGCCCTCATCTGTAGTTAGGGCATAATACTAGTACCCCCTCCTAACATTGATTGGGTGAGGGCCAAATGAACTAATATATGTAGGAGGCCTGTAACAGCACCTGGCTTAATGCAGGTGGATTCCTGTTGGCCTGCCCTGTGCAGTGTGTTTTTGTCATGAGAAAGCCACTTGGACTGCCATTGCAGGATGAGGATCACAGTGATGTTGGCTGAGCTACACGTACCTGGAGTGGAGAAGAATGGGGGATTGTTGAGTTGTTGCCTTTGCAGGGCATGGTCTTGCTAAGATGCCAGTGATTGAAGGTGACTGAGGATTACTCAGAGCTAGATGAACTTCCAGGGGTACTCACTAGTATAGTATTTCTTGCCTACTTATACTCAGACTCACAAGAAAATTGTTAGTTTGGGAGTGGAGATACAAGCCTACACACCTATGGAGAGTTCTCCTTAACAGCAGGTATTTTTGGCCTTGCTCAGTGAAATTCTAGAGAGCGCTATATGCTCTCCTCTATGCACTCATGGTTATCAAGCACTTGTAATGTAGTTAGGAGCTGAATTTTTATTTCAATATATTTCAATGTTAATGTCCACATGCTGCTAGTTCCTAACATTGGACATCACAGTTTTACAGGGTTGGTAGATGGGTTTGGACATTCTTTAAATTTTTTGGAAGTCAGATGCAGAATTGAAAGTGTACGTCTGTTTTTCTAGGAAGTGAGTCCATTGCTGTCATCAGATTTTTTTTATGTTGAAAATACTTTTTATTATTCAATAGTTATAGTTCACATACAATATTATATTAGTTTCAGGTGTATAATGTAATGATCATACACTTATATAACTTACAAAATGATCACCCTCAGTAAGTCTTATACCCACCTGACACCATAAATATTTATTAAAAATATGGAATGCTTCATGAATTTTCAGGTCATCCTTGCCCAGGGGCCATGCTAATCTTCTCTGTATCATTCCAATTTAGTATATGTGCTGCTGAAGCGAGCACTCATAAGATTCTTTTATGTTGTTGTTGCTTTATTTTCTAGGATGTCTCCCAACAAGTCAAAGTTTTTCAAAATATAAGTATGTTTATTTTAGGCAATGTGAATGATTTTTAAATAATATGTCTAAAATTCACATCCAAGCAAATCCTTTTGTCAACTATATTTTCATTTAAATTACTGGGATTTACATTTTGAACATACCTTCATTTTCTTTCTTTTTCACAGTTTACACTCAATAATATTTTGCATTACTTTCAGGTGTATAGCATAGTGGTTAGACAATCACATACTTTACCAACTGTTCTTTCTATATTTTCAGTGCCCACTTAGCACTATACATAGCTATTATAATGTTATTGAATATACTTCTTTTGTTTATATTCTTACCTAAGAAAATGCTTATTGATTTAGAGCTAGGAAGAGGAGAGAGAGAGAGAGAGAGAGAGGGAGAGGGAGAGAGGGAGAGGTTGAGAAATAGAAATATCAGTTTGTTCTTTCTCATATGTGTCCCCATAGGGGATCGAATCTGCACTTGGGTATGTGCCCTGACTGGTACTTGAACCCGTGACATTTTGGTTTATGGGATTGTGTACCAGCCAATGTGCCACATCAGCTAGGGTTGTCTTTTCGTTTTGTTGATGGTTTTCTTTGCTCTGTGAAAACTTTTTAGTTTGGTAGATCCATTCATTTACATTTTCTTCAGTTTCCATTGTCTGAAGAAATATATCAGAAAAAATATTGCTAAGAGAAATGTCAGGTATTTTACTGTCTATGCTTTCTTTTAGGGATTTTATGATTTTAAGTCTTACATTTATATGATGTAATAAGGTGGTCTAGCTTCATCTTTTTTGTATGTATCTATAGGTCTAATTTTCCAAACACAAGTATTGAATAGACTGTATTTGCCTCATTGTATTTTCTTGCCTCCTTTGTCAAATATTAACTAACCATATAGGTGTGAGTTTCTTTTGGGGTTCTCCATTCTACACCAGTAATCTGTTTTTATGCCAGTCCTGTGCTTATTTAATCAGTTTAGCTGGGAATTATAGTTTGACATGAGTTAATGTGGTATCTCTACTTTGTTCTTCTTTTCCCAGATTGCTGTGGTTATTTGGGGTCTCTTGTGGTTTCATATAAAATTTTGGATTATTTGTTGTAGTTCTGTGAAATGCAGCATTGATATTTCAATAGGAATCACATTGAATCTGTAGATGCTTTGGGATGTATGGACAAGGTAACAATATCAGTTTCCCTTCTCCATGAGCACGGGTATATTTCCAACTATTTATATCCTTTTCAATTTCTTTCTTCAGTGTCTTACAATTTTCTGAGTACAGGCCTTTTGCCTCCTTGGTGAAATTTATTTCTATATATTTTATGTCATTTGCTTCAATGTTAAAGATATTTTTGTTTGTTTTTTAGAGAGAGGGGGAGGGAGGGAGAGGAACATTCCTGTGTGAGAGAAACATGGATCGGCTGCCTTTTGCACACCCCCAACTGGGGACCAAGCCCACAACCCAGGCACACCCACTGCAGGGCCTCAAACCGGTAATGCCCAACCATCTGAGCCACATGGGTCAGGGCTGTTCAATGCAATTTTAAATGGGATTGTTTCCTTAGTTTCACTTTCTGATAATTCATTATTGGTGTACAAAATGCAACCGATTTCTGGACATTTATTTTGTATCCTGCTGCTTTATTGAATTCATTTATCAGTTCTGGTAATTTGGGGGTTGAAATTTTTAAGGTTCTCTATATACAGTAGCATGTCATCTGCAAATAATGACAGTTTTACTCCTTAATTTCCAATTTGGATGCCTTTTTATTTCTTCTGGTCTGGTTGCTGTGGCTAAGACTTCCTGTACTATGTTGAATAAGAGTGGGGAAAAATGGACATCCCTGTCTTGTTCCTGATCTTAAGAGAAATGTTTTCGTTTTCTCCCACTGAGTATGATGTTAGCTGTGGGTTTGTCACATATAGTCATTATTATGCTAAGATATGTTCCCTCTATTCCCACTTTGCTGAGACTTTTTATTGTTACTGGGTGCTGGATTTTTGTACTTATCTGTATCTATTCATATGATCATATGGTTTTATACTTCGCTTTTATGTGTTGTATCACACATAAAGATTTAAAGGGATTTAAAGATATTGTACCAGCCTTGCACTCCAGGAATAAATCCTAACTGATCATGGTATATAAGCTGTTTTATATGTTGCTGGATTCAGTTTGCTAATATTTTTGAGAGCTTTTGGATCTATGTTCATCAAGGATATTGGCCCACATTTTCTTTCTGTGTAGTCCCTTCATCTGGTTTTGGAATTAGGATAATGCTGGCCTCATAAAATGAGCTTGGAAGGCTTTCTTCCTCCTGAAATTTTTTTGGAATAGTTTGAGAAGGGATTCTTCTTTGAATGCTTGGTAAAATACACCTGTGGAGCTATCCAGTCAGGGACTTTTGTTTGTTGCAAGTTTTCTGATTAGTGATTCAATTACATCAGTTGCAATCAGTCTCTTCAGATTTTGTTTCCTCTTGACTGGGTTTTGGAAGATATGTATGTTTCCAGGAAAATTATCTATTTCTTCCAGATTGTCCAATTTGTTGGCATTTAGTTGCGTATAATATTTTTTATACTTCTTTGTGTTTCTGTGGTTTCAGTTTTTACTCGTCCTCTTTCATTTCTGACTTTATGTATTTGGGTCCTCTCTGTTTCTTAATGAGTCTGGTTTGTTAATCTTGCTTATCTTTTCATAGACCCAGCTCTTGGTTTCATTGGTCTTCTGTATGTTTTTTTAGACTTTATTTCATTATTTCCACTTTGATTTTTATTATTTTCTTTCTTCTACTCTCTTTGGGCTTTGGTGGTTGTTCTTTTTCTAGTTCCTTTAGGTGTAAGATTAGATAGTTTGAGATTTTTCTTATTTCTTGAGGTAGGCCTATAAAACTACAAATTTCTGTTTTAGGCCTGCTCTCAGTGTGTCTTACAGGTTTAGGGTTGTTGTGTTCCCATTTGTCTCAATCTTTTGATTTCTGCTTGATCACATTGTTAAACCATTCATTGTTTGCTGACATGTTATTGAGCTTCCATGTGTTTGAGTGTTTTCAGTTTTTTTCTTTAAAGTGATTTCTGGTTTCATAGCATTGTGATCAGAGAAGATGCTTCACATTATTTTCACCTTCTTTAATTTATTAAGACTTGTTGTGTTCCCTAACACATGTCCTATCATAGGATATGTTCCATGTGCGCTTGAGAAGGATGTATATTCTTCTGCTTTGGGATAAAATGCTTGATAATATCAGTTAAATCCATCTAGTCTAGTGTGTCCTTTATGGCCACTGTTGCCTTGTTGATTTTCTGTCTGGAAGATGTATCCATTGGGATCAATAGGCTGTAAAAATCCTCTACTATGACAGTATTAGTGTTGATCTCTCCCTTTATATCCATCAAGATTGCTTTATATATTTAGGTGCTTCAATGATGAGTGTGTAAATGTTTACAAGGGTTGTGTCCTGTTGTTGGATTGGTCCTTTTAGTATTATGTAGTGTCCTTCTTTGTTTCTTATTACAGCCTTTGTTTTAAACTCTATATTCTCAGATATAAGTATTGCTTCCCCATTGTTTTTTATTTGCATAAAATATTTTTCCATCCCTTTACTTTCAGTCTGTGTGTGTTTTTCTGTCTGAGGTAGGTCTCCTGTAGACAGGATGCATATGGGTCTTGCTTTCTCATCAATTCAGCTACCCTATGTCTTTTGATTGGAGCACTTAAGCATTTACATTTGAACTGATTATTGATACATATGCATTTATTGCTATTTTCTTTACAACTATGATCCTCTTTCACTTTCTTCTTCTTAAAGAAGTTCTATTTAACATTTTCATCCATTTCTGAAACTATCCAAAAGATTATAGTCTGCTACTTTGGGGCTTTGCTGAAAAGCAAGCAATTAAGGGAAGTAAGGATGCCCTCTGGTAGCCACTGCTGCTTCTCCTTTCTCATTTGCCCTCTCCTCAGCTGTAGGTGCCTCCTGCGAACAAATACACAAAGAAAGAAGTTTGAATCTGAGACTTCAGGTGCCAGGTAAATTGGACACTGCTGGAAGAGGGCAATGGCTACTGCCTTCAGTAGTGCAATCCAGGGCTCCTTGAGTCTAGGCTCCATGTTTGAAGAGTATGATGATGACTCTGAAGCCTTCCGTCAGCGCTTCAGGCAGTTCCAGTACAAAGAAGCAGCAGGGCCTCGTGAAGTTTTCAACAAACTCTGGGAGCTTTGCCATGAATGGCTGAAGCCAAAGATGCGTTCTAAGGAACAAATGGTGGAGCTTCTAGTGTTGGAGCAATTCCTGACAATCCTGCCCCGCGAGCTAGAAACCTGGGTGACAGAACAATGCCCAGAGACTACGGAAAGTGTTGTGTCACTATTAGAAGGATTAGACACCAAACTGGAGACACCAGAGCCACAGGTGAGAAAAGAGTTTGGGATCTTGGTAATTAAACCAAAAAGGTATCAAAAGCAGGTGGGATTGGATGGGACATTTGTCTCTGTGTCATTCTTCAACTCCAGGATTTCTCCACAGTCCTTTTCATGCCACTCTTATGCTGGAAAAAACATATGGATCAGTGGTTTTCAGCCTCATCATGCCCAATCCCCCTTCTCTAACAAATATTCTCTAACTGCCCAGTAAATGTACTTAAGTAAAATTCATAGTTAACATAGCCTACCTACAATCATTCCTCAAAAACACCAATATTATGCCCTAGTGTCTGCACACCAGATCTGGCCACAACCTGTTTTGTATACCCTGTGAGCTAATAATGGTTTTGAAGTGATAAAACATTGTTACATAGAAAATAGGAGGAAGGAAAATAAGTCACAGTCTGAATGTGGCAAAAAAAAAAGCATAAAATATTTACTATCTGGCTCTTTACAAAGAAAGTTGTCCAACTTTAAGTCAAGTAGAGTCTAGAAGGAATTTAACGGAAAAGAAACATAGTTCACTATAAAGTAGAAAGCATTTCAGCATGCACATGTCTGGATTTGAGTGCACCTCAAGACCTCATGAAATTGTCAGGGGCTTGCCTGTCTGCAGACCCAATGTGAAGATGACAGTCTATGTTTCAGACTGATACAGCTCAAACACTAATAGCAGTGTTGCTGTTTGTCCTGTAATTTTCCAAAGTGGCAAACAACTCTTGGTGAATCTGAACAATTAGTAGTATAGGTTTTTTTTATTAAAAATTCACTTACAGTTTACACTCAGTATTATTCTGTATTAGTTTCAGGTATACAGCATAGTTGTTAGACAGTCATATATTGTACTTTACAAAATATTCCCCCTGATATTCCCAGTACTCACTTGGCACCATATTACAATCTTAATGACTGCATTTCCTATGCTGTCCTTTACATCACCATGACTTAGATTCCCAAAGTATTGCTTCCCTAGAGAAGTCAAGTCAAGCTAAAATTTGCAAAAATATGTTGTGATTATATGATGAACCAAGGTGAACCAGGTTCTTTTACCTATGTGAATACTTGAAGGGGACACTCCAAATTTGGTAGGGATGCAGAGCAATTCTGCACTGTCCATTATCTGTACTCCCATCTCTGCCCACTCAATTCTGATAGCTAGCACCTGCCATTATACCCAAAACACCTCCTGGGGGTGGTGGCCCTGCCCTCTGTTCAGAAGCACTGAGTAAAGCTTGTTTGAGGCTGCCATAGCTGAGCACAGGACAGCATCTCTGGAGAAGGGAGAGAGTAGTTCTAGTTGGGCATTAGGGGCACTGGAGTCTTGTGTGTTGATGGGACTCTGCAGTTAGCCTGCATGAGCAGGACTCTTCCAAAGTTTGCTGCTTCTAGAATGGAATGTGTTTATGATTTCCCTTCCTTTCTGTGTCTCCTTGTTTGGCTTACTACATGAGATATTGTCTTCATGTAGTGTAATCCTGCAGTGTCGGCATAGTGGGCACCAGCCAAGCATGGCACTTGAGCACTAGAAATGTGGCTAGACCAAATTGGTATATGCTGTAATTATAAAATGCACACCACATTCAGAAGATATAGGCTGAACGATAAAGCAGGTGAAATATCGTATTAATAATTGTTTATACTGGTTACATTATGAAATTATGGTATTTTCGATATATTGGGTTAAATACTGCATGTTATAGAGATTGACTTTTACTATTTTACTTTTCACATGGCCACTGGAAAACTTGAAATGACTTGGGTGGCTTGCATTATATTCCTACTGGGCACTGCTAGTCTGGACTTTAGAATGATGGGTTCTGGCTTTTTTCCCAGATCGACAGGCAGGAGATGCTCTTGGAAGACCCAGCAGCAGTTGGAATGGCACATGTGGTACCAGACATCTACCTGGAGACACTCCCACCCCAAGCAATGGGACCTGTCCCTGAGACCCCAGTAGCAGAGGCGCAGATCCCACAGGCAGGGCTGCAGGAGCTGAGCAATGGTGCCACTTGGGAAGGCCAGGCCTTTTGGGACCATGGTAAGTCAAGGGTTTTATTTCCTTTCCTTGATTTCTATTTTGACAGCTCAGGAGCTCTATAGGGTTGGGGTTGCTTAGAAACACTGAATACCAGATGAATATGGATCTCTTTGATAAAGAGTAGGAGAAGGAAATGTCTCTTGAGGAATGGCTGGCCACAAAGCACACCAGAGAGATCAGGGTTCCAAATGCCTTAAGCTGATGAAGCTGCTCAGGAAGGAGACTTTGACCAAAATGTTATGCAGGAACTTGAGGAGAGTTTGGGTGTTATGAATCAAGATTAATTTCCCTAGCATATGTTTTATCAATGGAATCTGTAGTGTTGTTGTGGGTCCCAGGGCCTCAGTGGCTCTTATAGCACAAGAGCCACATTCACACATGCTACTTTATCAATTACCATACTCACTTAAGATCCTTTAGAGGATTTAATTGCCTGTCACAGTAAAGGAAATATGTATCTTATCCATAAAAAACTCAGACCGGCGTTTTTCCAAGTATACTAAGCAGATTATAGCCGGATCACCTGGGGTTCATTTTTTTTGTTAAAGATTTTTTTTAAAGATTTTATTTATTTTTAGAGAGGGAAGGGAGGGAGAGAGAGAGAGAGAGAGAGAGAGAGAGAGAAACATCAATATGCGGTTGCTGGGGGTTATAGCCTGCAACCCAGGCATGTACCCTGGCTGGGAATCAAACCTGTGACACTTTGTTTTGCAGCCCATGCTCAATCCACTGGGCTTCGCCAGCCAGGGCTCTGGGGTACATTTTTTAACAAGCTGTCCAGGTGAGTTCTGCACATACTATTCAAGAAACACTGCTCCAGATAGTGCAAGAGTTATTATTACAGGGATAGGAAGTGCAGGAGAAGAAAGGCTCATAGAAGTTCATAAAAAATCTTGAAGGTGATTGAGGACTTTCCAGGATTGTTTAGAGGGAGAAAGCACAAGATTCTCTGGGCATACCCTGAGAGATATCACATTAGAAAAGACCATTATACTGCATATGAATTAGAAAATCTGTTAAGTATTCAGGTACCTTTGCTGGTTCCTTGGTTCCCCGTGTCTTAAGTGCATGAGAATGGGTATCCTAGTGACTAGGACCCATTTGCTCTTGAAGCCAATAGAAATTCTACCTCTGGTATTTACTTACCAATAGTTTGCCCCCCTCTCTTGTGGTCTCCATTCCAACTGCCATCTCTCCTCGCCAGGTGTCTGATAGACAGCGGGGGATTGTACATGAGAGACTCCACCCTCTCCTTGAAAAGGATGGCTTGGTCTATTCTAGGCCTAAAAATAGGACCACATGTTATCTGTGCAACACCCTCACCCATGGAATTCATCTCATAACATCACAGTAATGTTATTTGGTCACTAATTTTTCTCCCTTTCTGCATTTGTTCAATTTGTCTGGGTACCAAATTTTGTAACTTGCTCTAGCAAGTTTTGGACATGTAGAAGACATGTATTCTGTCTCGTTTTTTAACGGACTCGACAAGGAGGAAAAACCCAAAAGGACATATGTATGTCCATTAAGGTCAAAGCCAAACTGTAAAATGTTGCCATTTATATTCTGGTCTCTACTTTACCTATATCCCTGATCTATTAACGAGTTTTTTTTAATCTGAATTTTGTGTGTATGCCTGCAACAGGTGGCAGAACCTAGCCAGTCGTGTTCAGTTATAAATCTTTCTGCATATGAATTCCAATTGCATGTGTGAATTTGCTCCTCTTACTAACAGTGTCAGGTACAAAGATCACATATGATGCTGAGCAGCACTATTGCTCTTGATTTGAATACTTTAGTCTCTGAAGCACAGGAGTCCACTATATTTTACAAGGGAGAGATAGAGTGATGGAACAAGTAAAATATATCAATTAGGGGGAAAGGAAACTACCATTTCTCATCACTGTTTAAAGTAATATGACATCCTTTGTCCTACTGACTGGGAGGTCTTTATGTCTACCTCATGGTCACCAAAGTCTCTTCCTCCTTAACACTTGTGGAGGGTCAAAGGATCTGCGGGCTGATTTGGGAACAAGATATGACCAGGAGGGGGCAATAGCACACACAAGTTTTGTTGGGCAACTCTTTGTCAGGTGTGCTTGTGAGGGAAGTCAGGGGTCAGAGGGGAGGGGCACAAGGGAACTCTCCAGGGAGTAAGGGCTCAGAGAGGGGGCTTACCTGTCTAGGTGATGTCATAGCCCAGTAGCACACTGGCAGTGTAGCGATCAGAGAATTCCAAAGGGCAGCAGCAGCTTGGAATCATATAACCACAAGGCTCCATCTTTTCCATGGCTAGCAGTTGTGGGGTGATATTTTCTGAGCTATGCAAAGGAGGGTGGCTGTAAATGGATAAAAATATGCTTCTGGGGCTAATTTTCAAAAAATCGGATATGAGAGAATTTGAGGTTGGTGCTTGCAGGCTTTTGAGTAAGAAGTCCCAGGTCGGAGTGAAGAACTGAACAACCTATGGCCCAGTACAAAGAGGGCTCGTTCACTCCCTTAGGCTCATTTCCAGAAAACCTCTGGGGTGGCTACTGTGGCGTTTGAGGGCAAAGAGAAGAGCACTGCCAATAGAAGTAGGCATAGATGCATGACTTCTGACTGACATTCAATGTTGACCAAACTACTCTGGGGGCCAAGCTATAAAAAGATGCACCATGAGCATCCTTGCAGGGGCATGCGTCAGCAGAACAAACTTCTAGGTTAGGAATGATTGGTTAGTGGGCATATACATTTAAACCTTTAATAGATACGGTCGAATGTCCTCCAAAAACTACTGTACCAATTTGCCCTCCCATTCCAGCATATGAACGCCTGTGTCTGCTCACTTCACACACTGGCTTGCTTTGTGATGAGTGCTATGGCTGTTTTCCCCATGTTGGCAGACAGAAGGAGGGCTGATATCTGTGAATATCTTTTTAACCAGTGTCCAGTTCATTCAGCATTTGTGACAGTTTTTCACTGACTGCATGAGCAGAAGGTGGGAACTGAGGTCAGAAGGATGTCAGATGGGTCAAAGGGGGATGGATAGTGGTCTTAACTGACATGGGTTGTGAGCATTGGTTGTGGAATGCAAATTAGTGATAGGGGGCAGGAGGAGGGCTCCGAGCATGCAGAAAGTGGAGGCTGAGTGCACCTGAGCCATAAGGATCTGAAGTGACACAGGAGGGAGGTGGGTAGGGCTGGTGTTGGTAGACAGCTAAGAAGTGCATGAGGTGAATATCCAGCAAGGAGCTCAAGTTTGGTCCAGCTTCTTTGAAAGCTGGCACCAGGGAGTACTATGGTGGGGTGAGTAAGTAAGGTGACAGTTCTCAGTCTTCTTTGGTTGGTGCTGCACAGAAAGGGGAAGCTGGACTGATGGTAAGTCTATGAGACGTAGCCGCCTGGTGATGATACTCCTGGCCTTGTTCTCACAGGTGCTAAATTCTGTCTCTGGGGCTGCTTTAGTCCTTGACTAGTCATGTCTTTAGCTCCCTTTCACCCAAGGGGCAGGTGTTTGGGATGGTTTAATGGTAACCTGTGATGAAGTCTAGAGCCTGAAGAACATCAAGTCTATGCTCTATGTGTGGGGACGGGAACCCCCCATAGGAACACATCCTTTAATTCTGAAATTACTTTCCCGTCTCTGCTATGGGGAGACTCAGCACTTCCAGGTTTCTGCCACCCTAAGGCTGTGCCACTGTCCACCCACCACCTTTGCCATCGCTCGCACTTTCACTTGATGGCACCTTTCCTTTGATCCATGACATCCAGTTTTATTTGACCTGGGGCTCATACCCTCTCATTCTGACCTTACTTTTGAAATGTAGGCATAACATAAACAAAATGAACAGTTGTATTTAAAATCTCTCTATTGGAAAGATCTGGTCTTTTAAAAATGAAAGTAGGAATACGGTGTTTTAGTCGACTTCCTGTGCTTTGATATAAGGTCCTGGAAGCTGAATTTTCCTTCAGATCAACATTACCCACACTGACTTGCTAATGTCATTTTACTAATTCCAATATTTAAACATTGCCCTTTATTTCCATCTGAAACGAGCCATTTCCAATCCACACTTTACTACAGACCAGTAAACTTAGCCAGAGTGAGCCAGGGTGTGCAAAGAGGGTGGAGACACAGCAGCTCTCACTGAGGAGAGGGGTGGTAGGATACAGGGGGACTTGTGGTTTTTCTTAGATTGACAGTGAGAAACATTGCTTGATGATGATTCTGGTTAGTTTCAAGAGAATCTACTTCTAGACTTCAACTGAAACAAACACATACAGGTTATTATTATTTTTTTACCTGTTGCTTACCCACTTCAGTTGACATCATAATTTGAATATTTCTTACCAAAAGTACTCCAGTAACCAATTGCCTAACCCCCACTTTGGCCTCTCTCTTTTTTCACTTGGAAGTCAGTTAGACAGTGTTTCTCAGTTTTAATATGACGTCACTATAAGAAGACTGATTCCATGTTCTGGCCCTCACCTACACAATCCCATTCTCAAAACAACAGTGGAACACGTTCAGTGTATTGACTTCACAAGGGAATTGATTCACCTCCCTTCCATAGACTGGAGGAGGACAGCTTTGAATCAAACACGATGGGATCTCCCCCATCCCCAGTTTGGGTTTTGTTCTTATGTTGAAAAATGAAAAAAAACACAACAAAAAAGACTTGTCAGAGGCTCCTGGTGAAGCAATGCTGACAAGGTAGTAGGCAGATACTGAGAAGTTGCATGTCCTAGAAAGAGACCTATGCTCTGCATAAACCTGTGTTGACTCAAAACTACCCTTCCTCCCATCTCTCCTATGGCCAGCATATTCACTGCCAAAGCCTGACCCCATAGAGCCCTGGATGAAGGAACTACAGGATTGCGTGGAAGAGGAACAATTTCAATGGCTTGACTTCAAGATAGGTAGGTGAGGGTTCATGTGATGCTTGGAAAAAACTAAAGAAATTTCCATGCTTACTCCCAGAGTAAAGAGGTTTGGGATGCCACTTGGAAGTTTTTATCTTCCCACTAGGTGTTGAGCCATAACTCTTCTCAGTCCCTACCTATCCATTCTCTTTGGAACATGGTGAGGTCTGCAGTTTCTATTCATGCCCTCCATTTTGATATTGGGAGACAAAATGTGTCAAAAAAAAAAACAAACCATCCCTGGAGACTATGTGTCCATTTTCTTTTTCTTTAGATGGAAATGCACTTCTTGGTCCAAGTATACCAGAAGACTCAGAACACGCAAGGAATCAACTGGGATATCCCACAGAGCATATACAAAGAGAGTACACATTGCTTATGTGTGGTCAGAACCTTTTTCCAGAAGAAAGAGCTGAGATATCCAACCAGGAAGAACCTCTCAGCCCCAGAGCCCATGAGCAAAACCACGACCCAAAGAGCCCACACCAGTGTCTTCACTGTGGGAAAGAATTTGTTTCCAATAAGGTACTTAATGGGCACCTGAAAATTCATGCAGGAGATCTCCCTCATGAATGCCTTGAATGTGGGAGAAGATTCCTTCGTAAGTCCAACCTACAAAGGCATCTTCGAATTCACAGAGGAGAGGCACCCTATAAATGCAATGGGTGTGAGAAGCAATTCAGTCAGTTGTCACATCTCACAGAACACCAGAAAACCTCTTCTGGTCAAGAAGTATACATTTGCCCTGAGTGTGGGGAGTGTTTTTGCAATAGAAAATGTTTTGCAAACCACCTGAAAATCCACAGAAATGGAAGACCTTTTAAATGTCACATTTGTGGAAAAACATTTAATCGACAAAGAGACCTTAGTGTGCACTATGTGGCGCACACTGAAGAGAGACCATTTATGTGTGAGTATTGTGGGAAAAGCTATAGACATAAATCAAGCCTTGCTTTTCATTTAAGAAGCCATTCAGGGGAGAAGCCATAGAAGTGCATTCATTGTTTTTACAAGCTTCATAAAGAAAGCATGCTTTAATGTGCACCAAGCTGCTCACTTTAGAGAAGAATTTGTTGCAGAAACCAGGTTTTACACAAATTGACACAAAGATATGAAAACTTCAACCTGCATTAGACTGTCTGGGAAGAATGCTTTTGTTTGAGCTTATTCATAAGAACAGCTTTGTCTTTGGTGTGCTTAAAATCCATCTTCCAAGGCATATAAATTCTAGAGCAGGAGTATCAAACTCATTTTCCCTGGTGGCCACATCAGCCTTGTGTTTGCCTTCAAAGGGTGGAATGTAATTTTAGAACTCTGTAAATGTAACTACTCCTTAACTAGGGGCAAGGAGCTTAGCACTCCCACTGGGTAGAAACAGGGTGCAGGGATGGATTTGGCCCTTGGGCCTTGTGTTTGACACCTGTGTTCTAGAGCATTCACTGACTCTTGACACTGTCCCAGACATGATTATTTCTTTTTTTAAATAATTATTTTATTCTTGTTCAATTACAGTTGTCTGCATTTCCTCCTCACTCCCTGCACTCCCTCCAAACCCACCTCCCTCCCTTGCTTCCACCATCCCCCTTGGTTTTGTCCATGTGTCCTTTATAGCAGTTCCTAAAAACCCTTCCCCTCATTATCCCCTCCGACCTCCCCTCTGGTTACTGTCAAATTTTTCTTAATTTCTATGTCTCTAGTTTTATTTTGCTTTCTTTTTTCTTTTGTTAATTAGGTTCCAGTTAAAGGTGAGATTATATGGTATTTTTCACCATCTGGCTTATTTCACTTAGCATAATGCTCTCCAGTTCCATCCATGCTGTTGTAAAGGGTAGGAGCTCATTCTTTCTCTCTGCTGCATAGTATTCCATTGTGTAAATGGACCATAGTTTTTTTTAAGATTTTATTTATTTTAAGAGAGGGAAGGGCAGGAGAAAGAGAGAGAGAGAGAAACATCAATGTGCGGTTGCTGGTGGTCATGGCCTGCAACACAGGCATGTACCCTGACTGGGAATCGAACCTGCGACACTTTGGTTCGCAGCCTGTGCTCAATCCACTGAGCTACGCCAGCCAGCAGACCATAGTTTTTTGATCCGCTCATTTGCTGATGGGCACTTCGGTTGCTTCCAGCACTGGGCTATTGTGAATTGTGCTGCTATGAACATTGGGGTGCATAGGTTCTTTTGGATTGGTGTTTCAGGGTTCTTGGGATATAATCCCAGCAGTGGAACTGCTGGGTCAAAAGTCAGTTCCATTTTCAGTTTTCTGAGGAAATACCATACTGTTTTCCACAGTGGCTGTACCAGTCTGTATTTCCACCAACAGTGCACCAGGGTCCCCTTTTCTCCACAACCTCTCTAGCGCTTGTTTTTTTGATTTGTTTATGATGGCCATTCTGACCAGTGTGAAGTGGTATCTCATTGTGGTTTTAATTTGCATCTCTCTAGTGGCCAGTGATGCTGAGCATCTTTTCATATGTCTTTGGGCCCGCTATATCCAGATATGATTATTTCTGTGTAGGCGAGTCTTGTTTAATCCTTATCATGAAAATGTCTTTGTCCCAGGTCAACTACAGCACAGGTGTTAGTAAGGGATATGCAATGTTGACATTCCTTTCAGGTCTAGGGTCAGTAATCCAATAGATGGCGATGTACCCATTTGACCTGTATGTATGCAATATTTTAGTCCTGTGGAAATACATATGCTGTTCCTGTTTGATTGCCACTGACTAGTAGTTGCAGCAACATGCAGATGATTCCCTGACGGTGCCAACAAGCACTTCCCTTGACTCCCTCTTACGCCACAGGCAGAATCTCCTGTGCACCCACTATTACGTTTATACATGACTTGAGCCTTGAATGCAGTCCGTTTGTGTCATGTGGATCACTTCCCAAAGAGAAGGACAAAGGGAAACATCCAACTCTTAACATACTGTGAGGGGCAGGGAACAGTACCCATCGCACCAGTACCAGGAAGAGGGAGCGGACTAGATAAATGTGGAGACCCTACCTGGAGTGAACATGCAGGAAATATTGTATTTTCTTTCTGTTCTTTGAAATGATGAAAGCATTGAAGGCCACAAGCTTTAAGTCTAACTTTGGTCACCTCCCCAAAATCTTACGCAATGTTCTTACTTGTTATTTTGCAATTGTTTGTTATTGCAGCTTATATTTTTTTCCCGTTCTGCTCCAAGAGTTGGACATTGTCGATAATTTCTGTCAAGTTTTGTTTATATTGCAAAGTTATTAATAAATGTGGTTCATTCTAGTTTTGCTTTGAAGTTTATTTACATGTTCTTGAAGACTTATGACTTATGACCATAGAGGCTAACGGTTCCATTTGTAGGGTACACCCTAGGAGAGGAGTGGTTGTGTCATCAGCTTATAGCCATTTACTTTCTAAAAACTGCCAAAACATATGACAAACACCTTTTCCCACCCCTTGGCTTGTGTTTTCACTCACTAATTGGTGTCCCCTGATGAGGAGAATTTCCCAGGTGTAACATAGTTCAACTTATCATTTCCTCCCCCTTTACTATTAGTGCTGTTTGAATCCTGGTGAAGAAATGTTTTGTCTACCCCAAGATCGTGAACATATTTTCTACATGTTCATTTTAAAGTTGTATTTTTTTACCTTCCACACTCGTATCACATTTTTCCTGGAGTTGATTTCTTTTACAAATGGTATGAGGTAAGATTCAAGGAAACACTTGATATTTGGTCCTCAGCCTTTAGGTCTTAGCAAAAATTGAGGTGGTAAGAGAATGTATTTACCAGCCTTTACATGGAATCAAACAAGTGAGTTATGAACAACATCCCAGGCAAAGGAATGTCTCAGGAAAAGGTCTGAGGAGAGAAACACAGAGTGGCTGGAGGTAAAACTAGAGTGCTAGGCAAAGACCAGGTAATGAATAGAGGGTGTAGTAATCCTCCTGATGGAGTTGGAACCTCATCTCTCAATCAGTGGAAAACCATCCCGCTAGTTGAGAAGAATGGGTGAAATGTGCATTTTATAAAGCCCACTCTGGCCCCTGGATGGTGATTAGAGAAGACAAGATCGGGACAGGAAGACCAGTGAGGAGGCTGCTGCAGATGAGAAAGTGGGTTGAGGTAAGGACAGTGGTGTGCAGATGAAACAGAAGGGAAGAGTTATTTGAAGGGGGGGAATTAGGAGGCAGAATCTACAGGCTCTCATGACTGACTGGATATGAGGAGTGTGATAGCCAGATCTGTGTCCTGAGGGCCTGGAGTTGGGAGACTGGGGGAGCAGACCATGAAAAGGGAATGAGAGCCTTCTTGGCCAATAGGTCCATGGTTACCCATTGAAACTCATAGAAGTTTCAGTCCTGTCACCCTGTTCACTCTGCTCAAGACTGTCTCCTGCCCACAGTGATTCACTCTTAATAATCTTTGGGGGTATGTTATGTTCCAGATAATATAGGTCCTGGGGATGGCAGAGTCGAGTACTTACCATCCCCAGTAACGAGATGGTAAGTACAGTCACAAACAAGTATGTGCAAGTTAACATGGGAGGAAGTGGTCAAAAGGTACAAACTTCCAGTTGTAAGATTAGTAAGTTCTAGGGAGACAATGTGCAACATGATGACTATAGTTACCACTGGTGTATGATATCAGTAGGTAGGAAAGTTGTTGAGAGAGTGCATTCTCGGAGTCCTCATCACAAGGAAACAACTCTTTCTTTCCCTTATCTTCTTTCTTTTTGTTGTATCTGTATGAGATGATAGATGTTAGCTGAACCTATTGTGGTCATCATTTCACAATATATATAAATCACCTTGAGCTTAGACAGTGATATATGTCAATTATTTCTCGATGAAACTGGGAAATAGAAAGAGAAACTTAACAAATTAAAAACTTAATCATTACCCTATGACACAGGAATCCCCCCTCTGGCTTGTTATCCACAAGAATGGAAATGAGCGTCTGCAGGAGATATTAGCACCTCAGTGTTCATGGCAGCACTATTCTCAAGTGGCAAGCTGTGGAAACTATCTAAATGTCTGTCAACAGATGAGTGGATAAAGAAAATGGGGTACGTACATTCAGTGGAATATTATTCAGCCTTAAAAAAGATGAGGAAATTCTGTGATATACAACAACATGGATGAACATTGAAGACATAATGCTGAGTGGAATAGGTCAGTCACAGAAGGACAGATACTGCATCTTTCCATTTACACAAGGAATCTAAAATGGTCCAACTCTTTAGAATCAGAGTCAGATGGTGGTTACTAAGGGAGGGAGAAATGCGGTGTTGCTACTCAGTGGGACTCAAGATTCACTTATGCAAGATGAGGAAGTTCTAGGCTCCATACTGTTATGTACACATCGGGCCTATAGTTAACAGCACTGATCTGTACACTTGAAGTTTTTTTAGAGTGTAGAGCCCATGTTCACTGTTCTGACTATAATAACATAATTTAAAAAAATAGAAAGGAAAACCACCAAGACTCACATTTAATGGAATAAAAGGAAGGATAGGAAAGCCACAAATATTCTGTAAAATAAAATGCCAAACTGCATCTAAGGAGGGTGGTCAATAAATATTTCTGAAGTGAAGAAATGAACACATTTTTAGAAGGAGAGAACAAAGACAGATGTTGTTCACTGGCACCTGAGGATCTACTAGGGGTGGTAGAATGGTGGGACCACCAACGTCCAAATGTTTGCTGGATAGACCCAGACACACTGTTTTATATATACTCTGAGGAAACCAGGATGGGTTCCTGGGTTCATGAAATGGGTGCAAGAAGCAACAGTTTCTTCTTTCTCAGAAGGCCCTCTACAGTGACTATGTATTGACATTCAAAGGGAAATAACTTACAGTAGAGAATGGAATACTTGTGGTGGTTGATCTGTGTGTTCTTTTTCATGCTATGTAAATCATAGAGTGAAATGGCCCTCCACTGCTTGGCAAGACAAGGAGAGTTTCTTGACCTCCATTTCTAAGCTCCTTACTGTTAACAGCATCTATTATTATTTATTGAGTGCTTATACTATGTCACAATTGTTAATAAGTATTTGACATACTTCATCTCATCTCATCCTCCCAATCAGCATATGAGGCAAGAACAGTTGTTTTTTAAATACACTTCAGAAATGAGGAGACTGAGGCTCGGATAAGTTTAAAACATTACCCAAGGTCACACAAGTAACTGTGACTCAAACTGCAAAGCTTGACTCTAAGCCCTGACACCCTTTGTTCCTTTCTGAAAACAGATATTTCCCAGCTTGTAACTAATTACTAGAGGTCCTTAAGTCCCAAATCAATCCACTGGGGGCAAGATGTGTAGCTGTAGCATTCAGACTTTTCCAATGATAGCAAAGTAATACATAGCACACTCAGCAGGACATGGGGCACTATCCATAATGAAACCATCAACATTAATGCAGACAATGCGTGGATATTCTCCCATTAATTATAGGATAATTAAACTTTACAAATATCCTCACATCCTTCCTGATCAAATTTGGTTCCCCAATTTTTTGCAACAAACTTAAGAAGAGCAATGTGCTTTTCAATAGCTTTTTCTGCTTCACCGCTATATGTGAAGGAATGTAGACATTTTTGAGATTACCCTACAAAGAAAAACAGGGATCATCTCTACAGCCCCAAGCCATTGTCTTGGACAAGTCACTGGTAGATTTTACCTGGAAAAAAAAAAAGCTTACAATGACTTTTAAAAAAAATTCATTCTTAATGTGTAATTTTCAAAAAAGTTCATTCTTCATGGGTAATCATATCTTCAAATAACCTTAAGGCAACCAAGAAATCTTGCTGTTAGTGTGAACACAAGCTACAGTATAATGTCTCATGTCTGATCACTAAGGACAAAGCAGTTGGCATATGATAGGTGTGGATATGATATGTTGGCAGGTTTGTTGTTAAAACAAATGAACATTCAAAGAAATGAAAAACAAAAACTTAATAAGAGCTCTGGAAACAAATGAAAAGCTACCCCAGGCATCCAAACCCACCTTCCAAAGAGAGACAGGCCTAAAAGGATTTGTAGCATTCACAGTCTTCATGGAATATGCAATTCTTAGTTTTTTAAAGGATACACTTTAGCCCCAGTTCTTGGAGCTCAGTGAATTAAGTGGAGGCCTGTGAACCAAAGGGTCGCTGGTTCGATTCCCAGTCAGGGCACATGCCTGAGTTGCAGGCCAGGTCCCTGGGGGGGGGGCAGGGGTGAGAGGCAACCGCACACTGATGTTCCACTCCCTCTCTTTCTCCTTCCCTTCCTCTCTCTCTAAAAACAAAATAAATAAAATCTTTTAAAAATACACTTTATTTTTTCAGAGCAGGTTTAGGTTCGTAGCAAAATAAAGCAGAAGGCACAGATTTTCCATACGCCCTGTCCCCCCCCACCCCACCCCCACACACAGCCTCCTGTGTTATCAACATCTCCTACCCAAGTGATACATTTGTTACAACTGAAGAACCTACTTTGACACACCATTATCACTCAGATTCCCTAGTTATATTATGGGTGGTTCACTCTGGGTGTTGTTGTAAATCCCACAAGTTTGGACAAAAGTATAATGACATGTATCCACCATTATAGTATCATAAAGAGTAGATTCACAGCCCTAACAGTCCTGTGTGCTCTACAATTATTCTTATTTTAAACTGTGTGGGAGCACAACAAATTTAAGAAACTTCCCCAATTCCCTATGTAAAGCCAAAAGAAAAGTGATTCCAAAACCTGACAAAATAAGCATAAAGAGGGACAAGTGTAGACCAATTCCACTTACGAAGATGCAAAAGATAATATCTGAATGAAAAAATAAGCAAATAAATCAGACAGTACATTAGAAGAATTATTATATATCACTTCCTCAAAGTAACAATAGCTCAATATTAAGAAACCAATTCATATTTTCTCCACATTCATAATTCAAAGGAAAAAAATGACATGAGAATCTTGAAGGTGTTGAAGAAACATTTGAATCATCTATCACGCCTTATTTTAAAAATCACTCCTTTACCAATCAGGTTATTTCAAAAGAAATGTCAGTGTCCTGCATTCCCAATAAAACAAGAACCAAATAAGGGTTATAATGAGTCTTTTTGTACTGTAAGATGTTAGTTTTTAAACATTTCAACATTTATGAAATAAAGATGATAACCATGCATACTTGAGATTTCCATTATTAAATCAATGATGTGCATTCAAGTTGATGGTAGTCTTAGAATTGAGGAAATCTTGTTTTGAAAGGGTCAATCAGTGTGAGATAGGCAGAAATAATGTATTTTGTAGATTCTAAAATCTGCTTTTAGGATTCTGAAGTCATAATATTTCTTATTAGACCTGTCGAAATTGACCAAAAAGAAGTTGTGGTACATATATGCAATGGAATGTTACCCGGCCGTAGAAAGAAATGAAGCCTTACCAATTGTGACAACATGGGAGGACCTAGAGGATATTATGAGGCTATTGTGCTAAGTGAAAGAAGTGAGGCAGAGAAAGACAAAGACCATATAATTTCACTTATATGCGGACTATATAGAACAAAATAAATGAACAAACAAAACTGAAACAGACTCATGGATTCAGGGATCAGACTGATGGTTGCCAGAGGGGAGGGGGTCAGGGGGGTGGATGACAAAGGAGAGTGGACTAACACGTACAAATTGGCAGTCACGAAATAGTCACGGGAATGTAAAGTGCAGTATAGGGAATATAGTCAATAATATTGGAATAACTATGTACAGTGCCAGGAGGGTACTTGTAACAGAGTACATGATGGTCTAACAACTATGCTGCACATCTGAAAATAGTAGAAAATAATATTGACTGTAAACTGTAATCGAAAAATAAAATTTGAAACAGGATGTGGTACACATGCATATGCAAAGGAATAGTACACTGCTGTTTTGTCAACCAAGTTTCTTCTCACCATCTCTATGTAGTCTCTTTTTTGAGGCTCTCAGCTGGAACTCATTCATGGCACAAAAAAGCCATCGAGAACTGACCCAAGGGCACCATCTCAGGGCCTTTCCTAAATGCCAAGCTGTTATTTCTGGCCTCATGTTGCCTCCTGCTGTTTGCGTGGGGCACTGCTAGGATGTCTCCATCCCACAGCTCCAGGTAGAATGTGGGGCCAGGTGCCATTCTGCTTTGGGGTCCCCAACCTCTCTTAGACCTCTGTCTATGTTTCCTATCCTGATATTCTCCCCTTACTTTCCAAGTCTCCCAACACCCCTTTTTTTCTCCCCAGTGACACTGCATACAGCTAAACAGGTGTGCGTACCTGGGGAGAAACTCCTGGGAGAGCCTGGTGGTTGAGGTGGGATGTGATGGGAACCACAGAGCTACCAGGAATGGAGTCAGGCAGGCTAGGGGCTTGGATGGAGGAGTGAAACAGGGCAAGGATGGCAGGCAAGCAGGTCCAAACCCCTGCAAAGCATGTCCAGGAAGAAGATGGAGCTCTGTCAGGGGAAAAGGGACAGAAATCCAGTGGGAAGCAGTAAAGCAAGGAGAGAGGCAGCATCCACAGCACTAGGCTTTCCAGCGAGAAAGGAAGCAAATTCTCTCCATGTTTAAAGTATTTCAAGTTTCAAAGTTGGAGGGTGAATTAAAAAATAAAAGTTGGGGGGCTAAGATAAACACAACACGTTGTACTTGAGTTGGTAAATTCTCAGATGAACATCTGAGAACATAAATTCTAGATGAACATTTGTGGAAACTGCTTTTACATGCATAATGTTTGAACAAATAAATTAATGGATGGTGGATGGTGGGAGCAAGGTTCCTCCTCACTGTTGTCGAGGGAAGTTATAATTAAGCATGAAGGGACAGCTAGCATGATTCACATGGCAATGGATTAGGGTTGGAGACACCAGTATGAACTCATGTTTATCTTAATATAGACACAGATGTATAGATGTAGAAATATTTATAGATATGTGTGTGTACATGTTACATTAGTTTCCTACCACTGCTGTAACAAATTACCAAAAACTGAGTGGCTTTAAACAAAAAAAAATTTTTTTTTCTTAGTGTTACGAATGTCGAAAGTCTAAAGTCAAGTTGTTAGTAGAGCTGCATTCCTGCTGGAGGCTCCAGGTGAGAATCTGTTTGTTTCCTGGTCTTTTTAGCTTCAGAGGCCATCTGCATTCCTTGGTTCATGACTCCTTGCATCTCTCCGATTCCTTTCTTCCATACTAGTATCTGCTACTACTCACTCTGCTCCTCCCGTCCGTCTTTTATAAGGACTTGCAGTGAGTTCAGGGATTTTTTTTTTTGGCGCAGTGGTGGTTGTTATCAACAAAGAGACAGGGCCATGAGAGGCAGTAGTAGCACCCTAGCTTCCTTTGGGCAGTGCTTGGACAGACCAGTATGAGAAGGGAAGTCCCTCCCAACAAGAGGCCTTCCAGAGACAGAGGCATGGGGCTACCCCCCAGATGCAGAATAGGGCAAAGGAATTCCCAGGGAGGAAAGGGAAGTCAGAGGGGGGCTTACATTTATTCTATATGACGTCATTCAGCAGCTCCGTGATGAGTGTCTGGTCAGCTAGCTCCGAAGGGCAGCAGCAGTTTAGGGTCTTTTGTAGCCCCAGGATTTGACATTTGCGGTTAGCAGGTGCTGGGTAAATTTTTGTGGAGTATGTAAAGTAGGTAGGCTCCAAATGGCTTTAATAATGTGAGGGGGTGGACTATATTTAAAGTGATATGGTGTATGAGAATTTGAGTTTGGCAGCAGTGGGCTTTGGGCTAATGGTCCTAGTCTGCTCTGAAGAAGTGAACAACACAGGGGCTCATGGGCAGGGCCTCTTCTCCCAAGTCTCCCTGGGAATTGACCCTTCGGGTTTCCCTCCACTGGCTTTTCCAGGTGAGAACTTCACTTCCCTTTGGGGCTGAAGGCTTCTCCCCAAACCCTCCTGAATGAACATGCCCTCACAGGGCCCGCAGAATAAGAGGAGTGCTGAGAGAGGCAAGGGGCACCACAAAAACGGCACTAGTGTAACAGCAAAGGGGACAAGTACCGAACCATCTAAAGCCAGTGGAGATGCCCTACTTCTTGGAGGGAAGCCGAGAGCCCCACTCCCTGCGCCACACCCTCACAACACTCAAGGAATCACCACTTTTGTGCCCAGAGCTCACTGGGTGCAGTGCCCCGCATTCAGGCACGCGGCCATGCAATGGACCTTATCTCTGAGACCCACCAAGGCCAAGGCACCTCAGCCATTTGTGTTGGGCCAGAGTTTGGATCCTTGGTCTGGACTTGGTGCTACTGGCCACCAGCTGGTGGATGCCACTCATCCTCGCAAAGGGCCAGAGTGCCTTCGCAGGTGGATGCAGCTGGTTTTCAGACCCACCAGGCACCCCAGGAGCCCGAGGACAGCTCTCAGAGGAGACGAGCTTTTGATTGGGCTTCCAGGAGGTCAGTGGAGAAACCCTTGTGTCACTGCTGGAGCTTTGCCATGGGTGGGTGGCTTTGGCCTGACATGCACTCCATGAAGCAGATCCTGGAGCTGCTGGTGTTGGAGCAGTTCCTTACCACCCTGTCCCAGGAAGTCCACAGCAGG
Organism: Phyllostomus hastatus; assembly: GCF_019186645.2. Lineage (NCBI taxonomy): Eukaryota > Metazoa > Chordata > Mammalia > Chiroptera > Phyllostomidae > Phyllostomus > Phyllostomus hastatus. The sequence goes on along the minus strand of NW_025333841.1, from coordinate 9,880,592 downwards.
GTGCAGAGCTGCCCAGAAGCTGTGACTCTGAGAGTACAGGCAGAGAGAGCTTGTGAGACTGAGGGAATAGGGGAGTGTGTGAGAGAGAGAGGTTTCACCTGTGGTTGGTTGGCCCCAAAGACTGTGACATCACAGAGTCTTACTTCCGCATTTGGATTGTCTCGATTGGCCTGAGTAGACCTTTCCTGGCCAAGTGACCCTTTGTAGTGTAGCCTGGAACTTCCATCCCCCCAGATTTCCCGCCAAGAGCACAGAGTGAATAGTGAAGGGCGCCTGTTTCCACAGGGAGGCAGTGTGGCTACTGCAACAGCTAGCGTTGGCTGTGGACTTAGATCAAAGGGGTTCAAATCCTGGCTCTGCTGGCTGCCCACTAGCTGTGTGACTTTTGGCAAGTTACTCTTCCTCCTTGGGCCTCAATTCCCCCCGCCCCGGTAAAATGGCTTCTACGGTTGTTTTGAGGATTAAAGGGACAGCAGCATGTATGTTGTGATCACACTGCTGGCACCTAGTTAGTGCTTAAAACCGTTAGCTGGTTTGGCATGGTGGTAGGTGCCCGTGGTCGCAGCGACTCAGGAGGAGAGGTGCACCTGGACCCAGATTACATTAGCTACTAGAACTCAGCTCCAAAAGAGTCCCCCAAGCTGAAAAGGAGACAGGTAAGGAACAGTTATTTGGCCAGGTAGAAGGGAAGAAGGGTTTTGGAGTGGCCTCCCTGACACCAGCAGGATGGGGCAAAGCTGCTAACAAGAAAGCATTTCCAAAGTCCAGGTTCTTAATATGGAGTGAAAGACCTCGGAAATGGTGGTTTGGGTTTTTCTGGAGGAGGGAAGAATCTCTTAATACAGTCCCTCTTTTAAATTAAAATTTTAATTTTGACATTGCTGAAGTTCACAATGCAGTTGAAAGAAATAGAGAGGTCTCCTTTACCCCTTCACCTCATTTCCCCAATGGTAACATCTTGCAAAACTAGAGTACAATATACAATCAGGATATTGACATTAACATGGTCTGGATACAGAACAGTTTATCACCACAAGCCTCCCTCCTGTTGCTCTTTTATAGACTCACCCACATCCTGTCTTTCCCATCCACTCCTCTCCTACCTGTTCCCACATCCCTCACTGCTGGAAACCACTGATCTGCCCTCCCTTCGTATAATGTTCTCATTTCAAGAATATTTTTACCTTCATATGAAGATATATTTATTGATTTTTTGAGAGAGAGAGAGATAGAAACATCGATGTGAGAAACGTCTATTGGTTGCTTGACCAAACCTGGGACCAAGCCCGCAGTGTAGGTCTAAATCCGCAATCTAGGCATGTGCCCTGACCGGGGATTGAATCTGTGACCTTTTGGTGCACAGGAAGGTACTCCAACAAACTTAACCACACAGCCAAGACACAAGAATGTTTTATAAATGGGAATGGCATCCTACCTCTACCTCTGGTGCTGTCTTCCCCTGAATTCTCTCCCATGCCTTCCATCTCTGAACATATCAATACCTTTCCATTTAAAGTTAAGCCCTCAGAGGATCCTAATAGACCTCAAGTTTAACTTGTTCCCTGGACTATAGCTGAATTAGGAGCCATTGTTAAAGAATTTCCCAAGGTAACTGAGTATCCTCACAAGTGTGCTGGAAAATGCGATATTTTTTATTCAGACTTTTCAGCCTGGGTCTTCTGATTTATAGCAGCTAACTCATATGCCAGGTGGTGAAGGCCAGGCTCACCATTGGATGACAATTGCTTGATGGGAACATCCCAGAAGGGATTTCGAAAAACAAACCTCGAATTTGGGGAAGAAGCTAGAACACTAGCTTTGAGTAATTACAGTAGCTATCCCAAAGTCTGTTGATTGGAGCAAAAGTCAGACATGCTCAAAAAAGTCTCACAAATCTGTTCATGACTATTATAATCAATGTCAGGTTATTTTTTCAAGAAAATTCTGGTCTCCCTTCAGACACTGATTCCACTTGGGTGACCTTTAACTCTGCGTGTTAATGGGCTGAACTGAGATCTTGCCTTTTTAGTTAAAAGGACCAGGCTGGAATGGGAAACCAGGTCCACGCTAGATTTGGTTAATTTGGCCCATCAGCTTGCTTGTACTCTACATGAGCTGCCTAGAAGATTGCCAAGATTTTTAATTTTCAGCCCTGGCAAATGAAGGCCCTGGCTTATAGGAAACCAAAAGACTCCAAGCTTCTGCTCTTATCTCAGAGCCAGGACATTGGAAAAGGGATTGTTGTAAGTTTAAGCACTTCAGGTGCTCTCAGCCTTCTAACCAGCCTTCCCAAGGTCCTCCTATTCCCCAGTGATGGGGCTCCAAGGAAGTACAGGGACTTGACCCAATCCCCCTTCTTAATCCGCTTGGAAAAACTGTTCTTCAAGTTGGTAATGAATCTCTGTGTCCTTATTGACACTGGTGCTACACTCAGTTTTCTACCCAACTTATATGAAGCGGTCCCTGCCTCAGAGTAGTAAAATAGTTCAAGAAGTGGGGATTTCAAGTATCTCAACAGGTTCTTGCCTCTGCACCTATTCCTTTTTGCTTAGGGCCCTTGAAGAGATAAACAGACTTTTCTCCTTAGTTCTTCTGCCCATATTACTTTATTAAGCTGAGACTTCCTAGAGAGGTATTGTACCATTCACTCTTTCTTCTGAAATGGGGAAATAATCTGAGAATTTGACAGGAGCTATCAAAACAGCCCAGTAGGCAAGTTAAATAACTTTTTTTTCATTTAAACTTTATTGTATTTTTCCGTTATCATTTAGTCTCCTATACCCCCCTCCACCTAGCAACCACCACACTGTTGTCCATGTCCATGAATCCTTATTCCTTTTTGCTCCAAACCTCCACCATGCAACCTGCTCCCCACCGCACTAGCTGCCATCCTGCTCTCCATCTATGGGTACATCACCATTTTCCTTGTTAGTTCAGTTTCTTCATTAGATTCCAGATATAAATGAAATCATATGGTATTTGTCTTTTTTTTACAGGCTTATTTCACTTAGCACAATGTTCTCCAGGTCCAACCATACTGTTTCAAGTGGTGCATCTTTCTTCTTCTTTATGGCTGAGTATTGTTCCATTGTGTATATATCCCATAGTTGTTTTATCCACTCATTTACTGATGGACACTTGGGCTGCTTCAGTATCTTGGTGTTTGTAAATAATGCTGCAATAAACATACAGGTGCTTATGTTTTTTCATATTAGTGTTTTGGGTTCCTTTGCATATATTCCCAGAAGTGGGATTGCTGGGTCAAAAGGCAGATCCATTTTTAATTTTTCAAGGTATCTCCATACTGCTTTCTGGAGTGGCTACACCAATTTGCATTCCTACCAACAGTGAAGAGGGTTCCTCTTTGTTCACATCCTCACCAGCAGTTGTTTGTCAATTTATTGATGATAGCCATTCTGACAGATGTGAGATGTTATCTCATTGTGGTTTCAATGTGCATTTCTCTGATGATTAGTTACATTGAGCACCTTTTCATATGTCTATTGGAAATCTGTATGTCCTATTTGGAGAAGTGTCTATTCAGGTCCTTTGCCCATTTTTTAATTGGGTTGTTTGTTTTTTTTGGTGTTGAGTTTTGTAAGTTCTTTGTAAATTTTGGATATTATCCCCTTATCAGGTGTATTGGTGAATATTTTCTCCCATTCTGTGGATTGTCTTTTTATTTTGTTGGTGATTTCCTTTACTGTGCTAAAACTTTGCAGTTTGATGTAGTCACATTTGTTTATCTTTTCTTTTGTTTCACTTACCTAGGGAAATATACCTAGCAAAATATTGCTACAAGAAACATCTAAGATTTTGGTACCTATGTTTTCTTCCATGAGTTTTATGGTTTTGGGTCTAACATTTAAGTCTTTTATCCATTTTGAATTTACTCTTGCATGTGGTATAAGAAGGTTGTCTAGTTTCATTTTTCTGCATGTATCTGTCCGATTTTCCCAACACCATTTACTGAATAAGCTATCTTTATCCTATTGTGTGTGCTTGCTTCCTCTGTCAAATATTAGTTGACTGTAAAGGCGTGGGTTTATTTCTGGGTTCTCTATTCTGTTCCATTGGCCTATATGACCTATTTTTATGCCAGAACCATGCTGTTTTGATTACTATGGCCTTATAGTATAATTTAATAATAGGTACCAAGATTCCTCTACCTATGTTCTTCTTTCTCAGGGTCATTGTTGCTATGTGGGGCCTTTTGCAGTTCCATATATTTTTATGGAATACTTGTTCTAGTTCTGTGAAATATGCCATTGGCATCTTGATAGGAATTGCATTGAGTCTATAGATTGCTTTGAGTATTATGGACATTTTCATGATGTCCATAATAGCTAATTAACTAACAATTTTGTTAATTTTTCCTATTCATGAACCTGGTATGTGTTTCCACTCATCTTTAACTTCTTCAGTTTCTTTCTTCAGTGTCTTCCATTTTCCAAGTACAAGTCTTTTACATCCTTGGTTAGCTTTATTCCTAGGTATTTTATTCTTTTGTAGCAATTGTGAATGGGGTTGTTTTCTTAATTTCCCTTTTTGTTAGTTCAAAATGGCATATAGATATGCAACTGATTTCTGGATATTAATTTTGTATCCTGCTACTTTGCTAAATTCATTGATCAGTTTTAGTAGTTTTTTCATGGAGTTTTGGGGGTTCTCTGTGTACAGTATCATGTCATCTGCAAATAATGACAGTTCTACCTCTTCCTCTCCAATATGGATGCCTATTTATTTATCTATTTATTTATTTTTATTGCTGCTTAAGTACAGTTGTATCCACATTCACCCCCCACCCACACCACCACACCCTTACTGGCCTCCCACCCTTGAACCTACTCCTTTTGGCTTTGTCCGTGGGACCTTTATACATGTTCCTTAACGTCCCTTCCTCTATTTTCCTCCATTATCCCTTGCCCCCTCCCCTCTGGTTACTGTCAGTTTGTTCTTTATTTCAGTGTCTCTGGTTTTATTTTGCTTGCTTGTTTGTTTTATTGATTAGGTTCCACTTACAGGTGAGATCACATGGTATTTGTCTTTCACTGCCTGGCTTATTTCACCCTAGTATAATGCTCTCCAGTTCCATTCATGCTTTTGTGAAGGGTAGGAGCTCCTTCTTTCTTTCTGGTGCATAGTATTCCATTGGATAAATGTAGCATAGTTTTTTAATCCACTCATTTACTCATAGGCACTTAGGCTGTTTCTAGCATTTGGCTACTGTAAATTGTGCTGCTATGAACATTGGAGTGCATAGGTTATTTTGAGTTGGTGTTTCGAATTCTTAGGATATAATCCTAGCAGTGGAATTGCTGAGTCAAAAGGCATTTCCATTTTTTGAGGAAATTCCATACTGTTTTCCACAGTGGCTGCATGAGTCTGCATTTCCACCAACAATGCACTAGGGTTCCCTTTTCTCCACAACCTCTGTAGCACTTGTTGTTTGTTGATTTGTTTATCATGGTCATTCTGATCGGTATGAAGTGGTATCTCATTGTGGTTTTAATTAGCAACTCTCTCATGGCTAGTAATATTGAGCATCCTTTTGTATGTCTATGGGCCTTCTGTATGTCCTCCTTGGAGAAGTGTCTGTTCAGGTCCTTTGTTCATTTTTTAATTGGGTTGTTTGTCTTCCTGGAGTGGAGTAGTGTGAGTGCTTTATATATTTTGGAGATCAAACCATTGTCCATGGTATCATTTGCAGATGTATTTTCCCCTAAATTTGGTTCATTTTTCATTTTACTGTTTTTTATTTAGCTGTGAAAAAGCTATTTATTTTGATGAGGTCTCATTTGTTTATTATTCCCTTTATGTCCCTTGCTCTAGGGGATATATCAGTGAAAATAATGGTGCATGGAATATTTGAGATTTTCCTGCCTATGTTCTTCTCTAAGACTTCTATGGTGTCACAACTCATATTCAAGACCTTTATTGACCTTGAAGTTATTTCTGTGTATGATGTAAGTTGGTGATGAACTTTCATTTTTTTGCATGAACCTGTCCAGATGTCCCAACACCATTTGTTGAAGAGGCTATTTTTACTCCATTTTATGTTTTACTCATTGAACACAGAGACTTGGGTTTATTTCTGGGCTCTCTGTTCTGTCCCACTGGTCTATGTGTTTGTTCTTATGCCAGTAGCATACTCTTTTGATTACAGTGGCCTTGTAATATAGTTTGATGTCATGTACGGTGATCCCTCCTACTTTGTTCTTCTTTCCTATTCAGGGTCATTTATGGTTCCATATAAATTTTTGAAGTGTTTGTTCTATATCTGTGAAATATGTCATTGGTATTTTAATAGGGATTGTATTGAATGTATACATTGCTTTGTCTCTTATGGATATTTCGATGATGTTAATTCTTCCAATCCATGAACACATTATAAACTTCCATTTTTTGTGTGTCTTCAGTGCTGTGTAGTTTTCTGAGTATAGGTCTTTTACCTCCTTGGTTAGGTTTATTCCTAGGTACTTTATTTTTCTTGTTGCTATAGCAAATAAGATTCCCCCCCCTTTCTGTTTCTGATATTTCACTTTTGGTTTCAAAAAATGCCTTCAATTTCTGAATATTGACTTTGAATCCTGTTGTTTTGCAAAATTCACTTATTAGGTCAAGTAGTTTTTTTGTGGAGTGTACAGTATTGTATCTTCTGCAAACAGTGACAGTTTTACTTCTTCCTTTCCATTTTGGATGCCTTTTATTTCTTTTTCTTATCTGATCACTGTGGCTAGGACTTCCAATACTATGTTGAATAGAAGTGGTAAAAGCAGATATCCTTGTCTTGTTCGTGACCTTAGTGGGAAAGCTTTTAGTTTTTGTTCTTTGAGTATGTTGGTTCTAGGTTTCTCATATATAACCTTTATTTTTTTTAAGATTTTAGTTATTTTTTAGAAAGAGTGGGAGGGAGAAAAAGAGGGAGAGAAGCATAAATGTACAAGAGATACATTGATTGGTTGCCTCTCGCACACACCCAACTGGGGACCTGGCCTACAACCTAGGCATATGCCCTGACTGAGAATGCAACCAGAGACCTTTTGGCTCTCAGGCCAGCACTCAGTCCACTGAGCTACACCAGACAAGGCTCATGTATAGCCTTTATTATGTTGAGGTATGCTCACTCTACTCCCACTTTGCTGAGTGTTTTTATCATAAAAAGGTGTTGTACCTTATCAAATGCTTTTTTCACATCTATTGATATGATCATGTAATTTTCGTCTTTCCTTTTGTTTATGTGGAATATTACATTTATTGGTTTGTGAATATGGTACCATCCTTGCATCCCTGGGATGAATCCCACTTAATCATGGTGTATGCTCTTTTAAATGTATTGCTGGATGCTGTTTGCCAATATTTTGTTGAGGATTTTAGTGTCTATGTTCATCAGTAATATTGGTCTGTAGTTTTCTTTCTTTGTTGTGTCTTTATCTGGTTTTGGCATTAGGATGATTCTGGCTTCATAAAAAGAGTTTCGGAGTCTTCGCTCTTCTTGGATTTTTTGGAGTAGTCTGAGAAGGATAGGGGTTAGCTTTTCCTTAAATATTTTGTAAAATTCTCTTGTGAAACTGTCCAGTCCAGGGCTTTTGTGTGCTGGGAGTTTTTTGATTACTGCTTTGAATTCATCAGCTGCTATTGGTCTGTTCAGGCTTTCTGCTTCTTCTTCATTCAGTTTTAGGAGATTATATTTTTCTAGAAATTTATCCATTTAACCATGCTTTTCAAATTTCTTGGCATATAGTTTTTTGTAATAATTTCTTACAATTCTTTGTATTCCTGTGGTATCAGCTGTAATGTCTCCTCTTTCATTTCTGATTTTGTTTGGGTCCTCTCTCTGTTTTTTTGATGTGTCTGGTTTTGTTTATCTTTTCAAAGCTCCTGGATTTACTGATCCTTTGGATTGTTCTTTGAGTCTTCATGTCATTTAATTCTGCTCTGATCTTGATTATTTCCTTCCTTCCACTCACTGTGGGCTTTTTTGTTGTTGTTGTTGGTCCTCCAGTTCTTGTAGATGTAGAGTTAGGTTGTTTATTTGAAATATTTCTATCTTTTTTAGGTGGGCTATGAATTTCCCTCTTCAGACTACCTTTGCTGTGTCCCATGAGTTTGGGGCTATAGTGCATTCAGTTTCATTTGTTTCCAGAAACTTTTTGATTTCTTACTTGATCTCATTCTTAACCCATTCATTGTTTAATAGCATGCTATTCAATCTCCATGAATTTGAGTGTTTTTGAGTTTTTTCCTTGAGGTTGTTTTCTAGTTTCAGGCTGTTGTGGTGCTGATATGATTTCAATTTTCTTGAATTTGTTGAGGCTTGTTTTGTGTCCTGTCATGTGGTCTATCTTTGAAAATGTTCCATGTGCATTTGAAAAAAATGTGTATTTTCCTTCTTTGGGATGAAAGGCTCTATATATATCAGTTAAGTCCATTTGATCTAGGGCATTGTTCAATGCTGCAATATCCTTGTTGATGTTTTATTTGGAAGATCTACTCATTCTTGACTGCAGGGTGTTAGATCCTCTAGTATAAGCATGGTGCTGTCTATATGTTTCTTGAAGTCCTCCAAGATTTTTCTTATATATTTGGATGCATATATGTTTACAATATTTATGCCTTCTTATGGATTCTTCCCTTGAGTATTATGAAGTATCCTTCAGCATCTGTTTTTGTCTTTTTTTTTAGTCTATTTTGTCTGATATAAGTAATACTACCCCAGCTTTTTTTTTTTCTATCCATTTGCTTGGAATATTTTTTTCCAGCTCTTCACTCTCAGTCTGTGTAGGTCTTTTGTTCTGAAGTGGGTCTCTTGTAGGCAGCATATGACTGGGTCATATTTTCCTATCCACTCAGCTACGCTATCTCTTTTGATTGGAGTATTGAATCCATTTATATGTAAGGTTATTACTGATGGGTATTTACTCATTTCCCCACTTTGTACCTGTGTTCCTATCTCTCTCTGTGTCAGTCTTTTTCTTCCTCTTCTTATAGCAGTCCCTTCAGCATATCTTGCAGTGCTGGTTTGGTGGAGGTGTATTTTTTTCAGCCTTCTTTTCTCTGGGAAACTCCTTTTTTGTCTTCCACTTTAATTGAGAGCCTCACTGGGTAGTCTTGGTTGTAGGCCTCTGCTTTCCATTGCCTGGAATATTTTTTTGCAATTCTCTAGTAGCTTGCAGTGTTTCTGTTGAGAAATCAGCTGCTAGCCTTATCAGAGCTCCTTTGTATGTTACTTCTTGTTTTTCCCTTGCTAGTTTTAAGATTCTCTCTTTGTCTTTAAAACTTGTCATTTTCGTTATGATGTATCTTGGAGTAGACCTCTTTGGGTGGGACTCTCTGTGCTTCCTGAATGTGCATGGTGTTCCCCCTCTCTAAGTTTGGAAAATTATCTGTCATTATTTTTTCAAACACAGTTTCTACCCCTTGCTCCTTTTCTTCTCTATGTCTGATAGTTTGCTTGCTTCCATTTCAAATAGCTCTTTTAGCGGGGAGTCTTCCATTCCTTTTGATTGCAGGTACTTTCTTTGTCTCCCCATTTTAGGTGAGTCTTTTTTGTTTGTTTCTACAATTCCAGATGTTCTGCTTTGCTAGCTGTCTTTGTAGTGTGAACTTGTATGGGAGGAGTTCTGTGGGACTCACTGGTATAGTCTCTTTGATCTTGTCTGGATGCTCTAGGGTTTCCCTTTCTTCTGTTTGTGTGGGCTCCTTTGTTGTACTTGGGCTTTACCTGTTGGTGGCTCCTTTGTTGATGGGTCCTCTCCTCCAGCAGGTTTACTGATATTCAGAACTCCCACCTTATATTGTATGTAATCAGGGACTGGGAAAAGGTGAAATGGATTAAGACAGCTGGAGAGTATTTTATGGGATTTAAAGTACCAACAAGTAGACAACAAATAAGACAACCTTTGGAGAAGTACAGCAATAACCATGATATTTTGCCTAACTAGCCACTTTTTATAAAAGGTGAAAAAGAGGTAAGACTCTTGTTAGAGGGGAAAAAGAATGTTAGCTGGCTCCAGAAAGCAGAGTGCTTATGCTAGGTTAGATGGTGAGATATAGTGAGAGTAAGGGATAGCAAATTTGTGTAGTGCATGAAAAAAAAAAAACAAAGTTAACCACAACAGTAATAAAGCTCAGGAAAAGAGTGAAATGGATGAAGACCAGGAAAGGGTGCTGTGTGGGATTGAAACAACAATAACATGACAAGAAATATATGATCTGAATAAAAAGAATAAAAAGTAAAGGACCAAGAATAGTGTGTTATTGGAATACGAGTGAAGTGAAGGAAGACAAATTAAAATGCAATATGAAAGGGGGAACAAAGAAACCAGTGAAACAATGAAATCAAACAAACAGAACAAAGAAAACTAAACAGAAGGAAGGAAAATAAAATAATAATAACAATAAAAATAAAAAGTAGAAAATAAAATGCAAGTTCTGTAGGATGATAGCAAAGTGAATTTTGTCTCAAATGTTGGCATTAGCCTACTGATCTCTCTCTGGATCCATCTTTGATCCTTTCACAGCTCCAGGTCTTATTGTCTTACACTTGGAGGAAATAAAAAGCCTCCTGCTGACTTTGAACCCACCAAGTGGGTTCTTCTGGTCTTCCTGGATGCTGCAGGCAGGAAGGGGCTCAGCTCCATTTTTTTTTCCTTTCCTGTGGGTCTGCATTGGGGTTTCGGTCTAGGCTACAATATTCACAGATGTCCAGCCCCCACTGTCCATATGCACCATGCTGGCACCTTTAATCCACCTCATTGTGCCACCCTTTGATTAGCCCCTGAGGAGTACTGAGTGGGAGCAACACTTCTCCCTCTTTGCTGTCCTGGGCACTGTGTCTGCAAAGTCCCTTCAGGGCAGTTTAGTTCTTTTATTAAATTAAGTCTCTCTTGGGACTGCTACCCCTCTGAGGCCCTGCTTCCCCACTTTGATCAGCCCATGAGGCGCCATGATTTGCAGCAAATTGTGTCCCTCTTCCTCCCTCTTCACTGGCCTGACTGCAACACACCAGTGTTCCTTGCCCAGTGACTGAGAGCCTTTTTTATGAATAAATTCCCCTTGGTTGCAGCTTGCTATTCTTAACAAGCACCAGGCTTTCAAAACAGCCCAACTCTCTGACCAGTCCTGAGACTATCTGGGTCAGGGTCAGTCACAGCCTAATTCTTCTCCCACCTCCAGGTGTCCCTTGGCTTCTCAATTTCTTTGGTACTACCCCAACCGGTGACCATAGTCCCAGCTGGGGGACACCACCTCTGTGTGTCTCCCACTGCTTCTTTATCCCCTGCAGTGACTTCAAGCATCCAGGTTTCTCCTGGCGCAGTACTGGCTTCCCTGCTCTGGGAGCAGAGGGAGCTACAAAGTTATGATTGCTGATCCGGCTCTCCTCCAAATCTGTGGCAGCCATCATATCTGGGCAGGCCCCAGGGACCTTCCCATCACCCTATGCAATCTCCTCACCATCTGTTTTTATTTTTATTTTTTAAAATATATTTTATTGATTATGCTATTACAGTTGCCCCATTCCCCTCCTTCATTCCCCTCCACCCTGCTCAACCCCTCCCACTTGCATTCTCCCCCCACCCCACATGGATCATGTATATAAGTTCTTTGGCTTCTACATTTCCTATACTATTCTTAACCTCCCCCTGTCTATCTTCTACCTACCATTTATGCTACTTATTCTCTGTACCTTTTCCCCCTCTCTCCCCACCCACTCCCCTGCTGATAACCCTCCATGTGATCTCCATTTCTATGATTCTGTTCCTGTTCTAGTTGTTTGCTTAATTTGTTTTTGTTTTGGCTTTTGCTTTAGGTTTGGTTGTTAATAACTGAGTGTATTGTCATTTTACTGTTCATATTTTTATCTTCTTTTTCTTAGATAAGTCCCTTTCACATTTCATATAATAAAGGCTTGGTGGTGATGAACTTCTTTAACTTGACCTTATCTGGGAAGCACTTTATCTGTCCTCCCATTCTAAATGATAGCTTTGCTGGAAAGAGTAATATTGGATGTAGGTCCTTGCCTTTCATGACTTTAAAGACTTCTTTCCAGCCCCTTCTTACCTGTAAGGTTTCTTTTGAGAAATCAGCTGACAGTCTTATGGGAACTCCTTTGCAAATGTCTGTCTCCTTTTCTCTTGCTGCTTTTAGGATTCTCTCCTTATCTTTAATTTTGACTAATGTAATTATGATGTGCCTTGGTGTGTTCCTCCTTGGGTCCAACTTCTTTGGGACTCTCTGAGCTTCCTGGACCTCCTGGAAGTCTATTTCCTTTGACAGATTGGGGAAGTACTCTTTTATTATTTGTTCAAATAAATGTTCAATTTCTTGCTCTTCCTCTTCTCCTTCCGCACTCCTATGATTCAGATATTGGAACATTTAAAGATGTCCTGGAGGTTTCTAAGCCTCTCCTCATTTTTTGAATTCTTGTTTCTTCATTCTTTTCTGGTTGAATATTTCTTTCTTCCTTCTGGTCCACACCATTGCTTTGAGTCCTGGTTTCCTTCCTGTCACTGTTGGTTCTCTATACATTTTCCTTTATTTCACTTAGCATAGCCTTCATTTTTTTTCATCTAATTTGTGACCATATTCAACCAATTCTGTGAGTGTCCTGATTACTAGTGTTTTGAACTGTGCATCTGATAGGTTGGCTATCTCTTTGTCGCTTAATTTGTATTTTTTCTGGAGCTTTGATCTGTTCCTTCATTTGGGCCTTTTTTTTTTTTTTTTTGTCTTGGCATGCCTGTTACGTAGTAAGGAGCAAAGCCTTAGGGGTTTGCCAGGGCAGGTCAAACCACATCACTGCATTTTGATGTTGTATGTGGGGGAGGGGCTTGAGAGGGAACAAAGCCACTTGCTTCCCTCTTTGCAGGTTTTCAGTCACTTCACCCACTAACCTCAATCAAATTGGACCCTTCTGGTGCTCATTCCTGGGTGGGTGGGTTTGTGTATGCTCTAGGTTCTTGTGGGTCTCTTCAATGAACTCTCCTGTGAGGCTGGGAGTTTCTTCCGCTGCCACCTCAATCCCCACAGGTGTTTTCAATCAGAGGTTTTGAGGCTTTCTTTCCCCTGAGCTGGAACCCTGGGTTGTGCAGTCTGTCTGACTTCCCAGTTGTTTCTCCCAGTTTATCTGCAGGTGAATGTTGGACCACCCAGTCTGGAATCTGCTGCCTCACCAGGTCCGCAGCTGCCACCTTGCCCACCAGCCGCAGCCTTGCTTTGAGCCCTCTCTGCCCATCTCCACCCCTCCTACCAGTCTAGATGAATGTTTCTTAACTCCTTGGTTGAGAGACTTCCATACAGCTTGATTTTCTGTCAGTTCTGGTTGTTTTTTGTTTTTAAATTTGTTGTTGCCCTTCTTTTGGTTGTGCAAGGAGGCACAGTGTGTCTCCTATGCCTCCATCTTGGGTGGAAGTCTTTATTTTTACTTGTTTTTTAAAAGATTATTTATTTATTTATTTTTAGAGAGGTGGGAAGGGAAGGAGAAAGAGAGTGAGAGAAACATCAATGTGTAGTCACCTCTCATGCACCCCCAGTGGGGGACCTGGCCTGCAACCCAGGCATGTGCCCTGACTGGGAATCCAGCTGCCAACCTTCTGGTTTGCAGACTGGTGCTCAGTCCACTGAGTCTCACCAGCCAGGGCCTTACCATCTGTTTTCAAGTGTCCTATACAATCTTTGGCTTCCAAACTGCATACAAGCTGGGATTCCATTGGCTGTTCAGTCTGTCCTTTAGAACATCAGCTAGGTGTCCCAGTTCTGTGCATGAGTAAGTGGGTTCAGCTCCCACCTCTCTCACCACCATCCTGAGTCCAATATGGATGCCTTTTATTTCTTCTTCTCTGATTGTATGTTTCTACGAATTCACTGATTTCATCCATCTTATCTAGTTTGTTGGTACACAGCTGTTCATAATATTTCCTAACAATACTATGTACTTCTGTGGTGTCAGTTGTTATTTCTCCTCTTTCATTTCTGATTTCATTTATCTGGGTCCTTTTCCTTTTTTTTCTTAATGATTGTGGCTAAAGGTTTGTCAATCTTGCTTACCTTTTCAAAGAACTAGCTCTTGGATTCATTGATCTTTTGCGTAATTTTTTAGAATCTATTTCATTTATTTTTGCTCTGATCTTTATTATTTCCTTCCTTCTACTCACTTTGGGCTTTGTTTGTTGTTCTTTTTCAAGTTCCTTTAAGTGTGAGGTTAAATTGTTTATTTGAGCTTTTTCTTTTCTTTCTTTTTTTTTTTTTTTGAGATAGGCCTATAATGCTATGAATTTCCCTCTTAGGATCACTTTCCCAGTGTCCCACAGATTTTTGGATTGTTGTGTTCTCATTTTCATTTGTTTCAAGGTATCTTTTGATTTCTTCCTTGATATCATTGTTGATCCATTCATTGTTTAATGACATGTTCTTTAGCTTCCATGTCTTTCAGTGTTTTTCAGTGTTCTTCTTGTGATTGATTTCTAGTTTCATAGCATTGTGGTCAGACAAAATGCTGCATATTATTTCAACCTTCTTAAATTTATTGAGACTTGTACTGTGTTCCAATATGTGGTCTGTCCTAGAAAATGTTCCAAGTGCTCTTGAAAAGTATTTATATTCTGCTGCTTTGGGATGAAATGCTCTGAAGACATCAATTAAATCTATCTGATCTCATTTAAGGGTGCTGTCTCCTTGTTGATTTCCTGTCTGGAAGATCTATCCATTGAAGTCAATGTGGTGTTAAAATTGTGGACTATGACTGTATTTCTGCTGAGCTCTCCCTTTGTCCATCAAGATTTGTTTCACATAACTTCCAGCCAAGATGGAGGCATAACTAGATACACATTGCTTCCTTGTACATCCAAAAGAACAACAGATTTAAGAATAAAAAACAACCAGAACTGCCAGAAAATTGAACTGTATGGAAGTCTGACATCCAAGGAGTTTAAGAAGAAACATTCATTCACACTGATAGGAAGGGCAGAGATGGGCAGCTGTGGTGGAGAGGACATGCAGCAAGGCAGCAACTGGAGGACCTGGGCAAGTGAGGCAGTGGCTGGTGGAGTGAGTGGACCCTCACTGGGTGCAGATAATGTTTGGCATTAAAAGGACATAAGGCCTCTAATGAAAATTACAATTTATCCGAATTCAGTTCCATATTTGAGACATCTGATATGGGAACCAGAATTACCTGGATACAGATAAGCTTCAAGGTGTCCTAACTTTCCTAAAGCCCCAAACTAAACATCAATTGTGATCATTTCTTGGGCTAGCTGGCTATTGCTGAAATTGGATCCCAAATCTCTCTGTTATGGCAAAACCTCTGTATGTTTTACTAAGGAATGATACTCCTGACACAATATTTGGGAAGAATGGAATGCTATAGCCTTTAAAGCCTTAATGGAGAGTTTAATAAACTCACCTGCCCTTAGACATCCCAATGATCATATTCCCTTTTTCCTTTAGTGCATGGAAAGGAAGGGAATGCCCCATCACTGGTCCTATCACTGAACCTTTCCATTGTAGACAAACCTCTTCTGTGGTTCAAGTCCCTACCTGGGGAACTCTGCTCAAAGTCCATAGTGATCTGGGGACCTATCTTACTGGTCCGATGCTTCAATAAGTCTGTGCTGTTTGGCCAGTTTTACAACACTTTCACTGCATTTATCATCCTCAATCCTCAGCTTTACTCAAATGTACTAACAGCATTATTAAGATTCAATTGGCAAAATTTGTAGAAACCCTCCAAATACCTTGGCCAAATGCATTGCCGTTGGTTCTTTTAAAACTCAGCTCCACTGTCTTTGGAGCTCATAAACTCTCACCTTTTGAGATAATTACAGGATGCCTGATGTATCTGGCTCCTGCTGCTATCAGTCCACCGTTGAAAAAGGGAGACATACTTCAATATTTTAATGACTAATTGATTCTATTGAAAATCACCATGCTTTTGTAGAGCAATCTTTTCACAGTGCCCTCCAAGGAAATGAAAACCCCAAACATCATTCTCTGCAACCTGGAGATTTTGCTTACTGGAAAAGATACCTTCAAAATACTCCCTCCAGCCTTGCTGGAAGGGCCTTTACCAGGTACTATTGACTAACTCTGTGCTGCTAAACTCCAGGGAGTAGACTTTTGGATGCATGTGTCACATCTAAAAAAGGCACCAAACCCTGACTAAAACTATACACAATATGGTGACCTGAAACTAAAGCTGTCAAAAATCAAAGTAGGCAATCTCTGGAGAGAACTTTCCCAAAATTACTAGGCCAGGCATGCACAACTGCCAGTAGTCATGCGGCATCAGGATCCTAGCAAGAGGGTCTTTTGCAGGGACATGAGACATGGGACATGGTGCAGGAGACTAATGGGAACATGGACTCAATGGGTAAGACCTTTTTTTCCAGGTAGAAAATTGTGCCATTTCTCACCATAATCCTGTCTCTTTGACACTCACTTCTCTAGTATAAGCTCTGAATTTTGCCAATAAGCCTATATAGGAAGTGCCCCTGCAGCTAAAGTCCCCTTGCCTAGGATCAGTTCCATGTCTGCCATGTGGCCCAGTAGCTTCAGACTCAAGCCTTAGTTACCAGAGCATCAGCTAAGGAGGCTGCCCTGTGGTGGACTTCCTAATTCCAAACAAGTAGAATCCAGTGACCCCCACCCCCAACACACACACACACACACACACACACACACAAACTCACAACATCCCAGGATACTGTGCTTGCTCTAAGTTTTTGACTCCTGGTAATTTCAACATACTTGTTCATCTGAATTCTCTTATACATAAAGGATGATAAAGAATATTCTTATAATAAAGAATAGTAATTCTTTATTAGTATCTTTAGAGTCTTGCCAAAATAGTGCGATTAATCTGTTGTACTTTATTTGGAGTATGTTATTTCATTATTTGTCTTATTAAGAAATATTATCAGGCCCTGGCTGGCGTAGCTCAGTGGATTGAGCACGGACTGGGAACCAAAGTGTCCCAGGTTCGATTCCCAGCCAGGGTACATGCTTGGGTTGCAGGCCATAACCCCCAGCAATCGCACATTGACATTTCTCTCTCTCTGTCTATCTCCCTCCCTTCCCCTCTAAAAATAAACAAAATCTTTAAAAAAAAAAAAGAAATATTATCTTGATTGTTTCTGGGTTGCGAAATTCCCACAGCATATTTGTGCTAAATAAATTGCTGGGATTCAAGAAGAGTTTTTAGATTAGCAAAGAGTCACTGCCCAAACCAGAACTCTCTAACAGTCCTCACAAATTCTCAGTATTTATAGTCTAATGTCCTGTAGCTGCTCCACATGTTCTTACTGATGAGCCCCAACAGGGCCCGTCAGCTGCTGGGGCTGCTAACTGCTTCTCAACAACAGGTGTAGTGACATAACTTATTTCATGCTACAAGAAAGTAACTTTTTGTGCTCGCTTCGGCAGCACATATACTAAAATTGGAAAGATATAGAGAAGATTAGCATGGCCCCTGTGCAAGGATGACATGCAAATTTGTGAAGCATTCCATATTTTTACAAAAACTAGGGGGAGGGTGGTAATGGGAGGGAAGTGGGGAGGGTTGGGTGGGTGGGTTGGAATGGGAGTAAAAGGGAGAAAACTACTTGAACAATGATTAAAATTTAAAAAATTAAAAAACTTTTTTTCTTTGTCATAAACAAGTGAATTAAAACTACTTAAGTCACAAACAAGTTAGAAATCATGTTAAATTTATACACAACAATATGGACTATTTTTGACCAAATGGTTCAACACTAGGTGAACATTGATAATTTGGAGACACTGGTATACTCCAGTTCTTAGAAAAATAACTCATCCAGAGGACAATGCTAAACATTACAGGGGATGTAAGATAAAAGAAGGTCCCTGTTTCCGAGGGAAGCATAATGTAAACAGCACAGGATATGACAAGAGACCTAAATTCCTGTCTAAAATCTGTCGCTGGTTATGTCCTACATCTCATATACATTATTTATATGCCAAAGAGGAATATAAATGGAACCTATATTACGAGAGTAAAGCCTGCCTAACAAGGATGTGCCAATGAATCAGAAAAGGGTTTTAAAAATACCAGGGACAGTGGTTCCTTCACCTAGCCAGGGACCTCACCAGGACCAAACTGTCTCTACTCAAGGAGGCTCCGGACAAGCCTAGTGAGGTGAAGTTGCCTGTAGAAAGGGCCGTTGGCTGCTGGAAATCGATGCAGGAATATTCCGAACAAGCAACTCTTCGCTTAAGTCGGGGATAAGAGATCGAGATCCTGGCACCTGTTGTCAGTAGGCTAACATCACTCTTAGGCGAACAGTGGCTCTCAGGGCTCCTCTGAACCTGCAGCAGGCTTGGAGACTCGAAGTCATTAACTCTTTTTTTGCATCATGGGCTGAACTGGAGCAGAAGGCCAGTCAGTTCCTCCCGGATGGAAAGGACCCATGGGACGGTTCCCGGCAGGTTAGGCTGAAACTGCACAGGTGGAAGAAAAGCGATAGATGGCTGGGCGTGGCTGTCACAAAACACCGGAAGTAAATCTTCCTTTTCCGGTTGGAGCCGGTCCACAGTCCGCGACCCCAAAATGGCGGGTTAGGGTACAGTCTCCCGGAGATAGAGGGATCGGGTGGGTGACTGATCTTCCAAAGTCCCTCCCAAGAGCTCCCAAGTCTTGGCGCTTCACTTGCCAGGAATCACTTGCTCCGGATAACGCCTCCGTAGTGGTGCAGGAACCAAGCGCTTTCTCCCCAGAATAGCCCGGAGGCGTGGCTATTTCAGAGTCTAGCAAGGAAGAGGGAAGTGGCGTCCACGGAGGCCAGAGCTGCGTGAAGGTAACCGAGAACCCCGATTTTCCCTTTGTATTCGGTCTGGAGAGCCTGAGAGATGCCAGCCGCATGTGCTAGTTGCAGCCTGTGAGGCGATGGGAGCGTGGGGTAACGGGGGACGCAGCCTTCCCCAGTTCCCGGTGTCATCATTGCTAGGCGGCAGCAGTTAGCCTGAGAGCAGGCGGGACCTTTTCTCAGCAAGGCCGGTATTCAGGCTCCTGTTTTCACATCTAACCTCCGGGAGAAATTTCTTTGTACTTTATGTGCAAGTATCACCCAGGGTTGCTGCTGAAGCACACTCAGGCTGCCCGCGTGCAAAGGGCTTTATTATGGTCACCACTGTGGTCGATCCAGAAGGTGTAGTGAATTTGTGGTGGGGGACTGGCCAATGATGTTTTCCACCGCACCCAGCGAAATTTTCCAGTTTCCGCAGACTTAAAATTATTGGAGAAAGTTGCATTACAGCTTTTGCTGATATAAAAATACAGGCGGTGTCCCTGTACTTCCTGAGCCTTGGTAAGCACCAAAGAACCAACCATTTCTTTGAATACCAGTGGCATCCTCGAAATAAATTTGTTGCTCTTTTTGCTGGACATCTCAGGGAAAATCAGACTTCCAAGGGTATCCTCAGCCTTGCTTAAAGATCTTTTATGACCATGAGGAAATGTGGAGTTAGGAGAAGGGGTACCTTTGCTAGACCTTTCCTGTCTCAAGAATTTTAACCATCACCTTTTCTTTCCTTTTTTACAATCTTCCATTTGTGTATCTCATAAGCAGATGTAAGTTTTTTCAGTAAAGTAAGCAAGAAATTTAACATAGAGGTATGAATTTGCACAGCACCCTTTATAAGTCTTCTCCAAAAGTACCAACAAAAAAAGTGTTGTGGACATCTGATTGCTTTGTCAAGGGATATTCGCTGTGAGGAATAAGGTTACTTTTTTCCTGATTACTTTACTTCTTTTTTGATCTTCCTGTTTCAGTTCTCCTGCCAGTGTTAATGATGCAATGGAAAGGAAACTATCGAATGTTCTGTGAAGTAGAGGTTTCAGTCTTCATAAGAGAATGAAGGGGAATAGAAGTTATTTTCCACCTGACTAAAGACAAAAGATTGGAATGATCTGTTAAAATTTAGAGACACTCAAATATGCTCTATTTGTGAAGATGGGACAGGAAGCACACAGATTAGATAGTCTCAAAGCTCTTTTTTGCAAATGAGTGCCAGTTTTTTTTACCTATCAATTTTTCCACAATCTTGTAGCCAAAAATTATCAGTTGACATCTGTATTCTCTGAGCTATGCTTTGTTTCAAAGTTCGGTAACATAAAAGGAGAGAAATATATGTTCTGAAGTAATCTGTCATCATGAATGTCCTAATACTTGTCAGTTGATATTGAGGAGGAAGCAGAACAAGTACTTTTCTGTTCATTCTTCTCTGATAATTATAAATAGCAAGTAAATATGTATGTCATGTGGCTTTCATCGTGACATGTACTTTTTCTTTCCTTCCCTCAGTGCCCTTGGGGACAAGATCCATTCAAGTCCTCAGTTGTCAAAGGTGGCACCAGGAAGATGTCACACATAGGAGAAAAACTGTTCCTAGAACAAATTATGATGAGACATTTGAAGGTGAAGGAATGCTTATACCCACACATGGAGGCTTTGTGGGAGACTAAGGGGTCTGTTAAAGAGAGCTCCAGTCAGAGTAAGAAATCCAGCCCGCAGGTGAACAGTTTTGGTCCTGAGAGTGCTCGCCAGCACTTCCGGAGCTTTTGTTACCATGAAGCAGCTGGACCATTTGAGGCTGCCAGCCAACTTCAGGAATTATGCCATCAGTGGCTAAAACCAGAGATCTACTCAAAAGAGCAGATCTTGGAACTACTGGTGCTAGAGCAGTTCCTGACCATTTTGCCCAGGGATACCCAGAACTGGGTGCAGAAGTATCATCCACAGAGCATCAGAGAGGCTGTGGCCCTAGTGGAACGTTTTCAGAGCGAACCTGGTGGAATAAGTAATGAGGTGAGAAAAAAATTCCTTACACATACAATTAAATAGGATAAAGGTAGATGTGTTGGGGGGTAGTTAATCAAGGAATGAGATGGGTTAGGTCACTCTTTCCTGGTTCCTTTAGGACAATTAGATGGGATCTGAGATCACAGATATGCAACAATAGTTTACACAGGATTCAGAGCTCCTTGAAGTCTTTCCTGGCCTTAAAAAAGAGAAATACATTTCACCCATTTTAGGGCCAATGAACATAAAGGGTGGTGGGCCTAGTCTGGCATGGCCAAGGAGACAGGACTTGATTTCTTAGAAACAGTAATAAAAGGCAAGAAAGATTTGGGAAAGGGGGAAAATTTGGGAAAAAACAGATAGCACTTAGAGATCAAAGGAGAGAGAGGGTAGCAAACAGAAATATAAAGCAAACAACTCTGGGGAGACTGCAGAGGAGGAGAAGAAATAGAAAAAAATGGGAAACAAAGATATGGAAAGAAGACAAAATGCCAACAGAAGTGAAAAGAATGAAGATGCTGAGGGGTAGAGCCTTTAGTAGTAGGAATGCACATCTCTGGGCTAAGAAAAGAGCCTTGATTGCCCTCTCTTAATCATCTTGTCCTTGGCTTTGCTGGTTAGTGGTGAACCAAATTATGGGGAGATGGCAGCACACTTTCTTTTCTCTGGAACCCACCTTGAGGAACACAGGGCTGGACCTGTTTTTGTGTTTTACTACAACTAAATTATGTGGAGGGAGGTTAGAGCTCGACTTTCCCCATTTTTTCCCTATTGCATCCCCATTCTCCATGAAATTCTCCCCCAGCCATGAGGTGATTAGAAATTTTGACAAAGAGGAAAAACTTTTTTATTCAATGTCTTATTTTTTAGAGAAAACCAAAAGATAGAAATGCACTTAGGCAAGGGTCTAAGTCAAAGAAACAAGCCAGTGAAGGCAGTATGAGAATGGGCAGCCTGCCCCCATTCTGCTAGTGGCCTGAGCTGTGGCTATATGTGGAGGGGTGAAGCTTGGCAGCAGTCACAGCTTTTTCATTTTATACTAATTTTCCCAGGTGACATACATAATTCTTTTGTGAGAAAAGGGTGGCACAATACCTTTTAGTTTTTTAATGACTTATTTTGATGTCACACACTCCCCAAATCTGGACTCTAGTCTTAGACTCTATTCTTGTTCATCCCTCCACCACCACCCTTCAACCACAAGTAAGTTCTGTGCTAATGAGGATGGGGATTATTTCTAGGTCACAGCCCATGGCCTGGGAAAGGAGACAGTGCTCTTGGGAGGAACACCAGTGATTCCAGGCTTTAAGTGGAAGCCAGCAGAGCCCCAAGCAATGGGTATGTTCCAGAAAGAATGTTGGAATACATTTCAAATACTACAAGAACAGCTGGGCTGGAAAACTCACAAAGAAACCCAGTTTGTATATGAAAGAGGTGAGGAGCTTCATAATCTCTTCTTGGAGCTATGATAGTAATTGGTTCAGTTAGGGTATCATAGGAATATTCTAGGTGTACAGCCATGGTACCAGTTAGGATGTGTCTCAGGTGGGAGTACAACAGGTCAATGGCGGGTGAAGGTAAGAGTCATCTGGGGTACAGAAATATCCAAACCACAGAATTCTGGTATTCACATCATGGACCTTGCTCCTTAGAAATTTGAGAGAATAAGGTGGAACAGGGACAGTAGGATAAATTGCATCAGAAAAGGGGCTGTTAATGGCAAAATAGGAAGAGAATTTTGCACCAGGAAAAACTAAAAAGCAAAAGTGTCCCACATTTCCTGCCATATACTGGAGGGCTTGAGTCTTTCCTTTTCAAACACCTTTAATTCTTGCCCAGGAAAAAATAGTGGATTTTCTTTTATTAATTTCTCATGGAATCTGGGGAAACAGTCAACTGGGGAACTGGTTTTATGGAGTGGTGGATATTTGGTTCTTACTTACCAAGAGAGGGCAACTTTGGGCATTATACACACAGTTGTGAAGGTGAACCATCTTTACTTAAGGAATCCTGACATTTTATGTTTTAGAAATCAGCTCAGGATATTCATAAACCGAAAAGAGAAATTTTCTGGCTCTTTTCCACCCACAGCTGTGCCTACTCAACAGATTATAGCCTTTTCTGAGCAGAAAAGCACCCAAAACTGGAAGATGGCATCTGAGCTCATCTTGCCTGAATCCCAGGTGAGCTGTACATTCCAGATTTTTCAGGGAGCCTGAATATGATCTTATCTGTGCTTTTCTCTGCTACCCAAGACCCACTTGGCACAGTAGGAATTGGGCACCTCCCAAGCTTGTTTACTGATCTCTTTGCTGCCTTTCTTTTCTTCTACTCACTTTTCCCCCATAATGTTATACACTTAACTTCAGTGACTTCCCTACCATGTAATTCAGAAATGGGTGATAGTATGGCTTCTGTAGTGGCAAGTACTAACTAAAACCCATTCTCTTCTTTAGAGTTTGTTGACATTTGAAGATGTGATCTTGTCTTTTTCTGAGGAAGAATGGGAATTACTGGACCCTACTCAGAAGATTCTCTACCATGATGTCATGCAGGAAAACTATGAAACTGTCATCTCTCTAGGTAAAGATTTTTCTTTTCCTTTGTGGAGAAGTTGAATAATCAGTTATGTCCTCAGTTTATGGAAAATGCTTTTCTGTGAGAGAGTCCCTGTGTTCCAGTAGCTGGTTGGTCCTCAACCTGATGACATGGGGAAAAGAAAAAGCATATCCAGATCACCGGGAGCCAAAATTTTCAACCTTTTTCATCTCATGGCATATATAAACTAATTACTAAAATTCTATGGTACACCAAAAAAATATATTTTTTCCAGTCTGACAAAAGATAAGTATAATTTTGATTCATTCTCAATGGATGGCTATTGTTGTGTTGCCTATTGTCATTTCTTAATTGACAGTCTAAGGGGAAAGAGGTCAGTGCCCCTGACTAAATAGTCAGGTATTGCATGTTTTAAAAATTCTTTTTTTGTATATTTTATTGATTATACTATTACACTTGTCCTGTTTTTTTCTCCCCTTTACCTCCTCCCTGCACCCCCTTCCCTCCAGCATTGCACCCCCCTTAGTTCACATCCATGGGTCATACATGTAAGTTCTTTGGCTTCTCCATTTCCTATACTATTCTTAACATCCCCCTATCTATTTTGTACCTACCATTTATGCTTCTTATTCCCTGTACCATTTCCTCCATTCTATCTCCTCCCCTATCCGCTGATAACCCTCCATGTGATCTCCATTTCTGTGATTCTGTTTCTGTTCTAGTTGTTTGCTTAGTTTGTTTGTTTGTTTGTTTTTAGGCTCAGTTGTTGATAGTTGTGAGTTTGTTGTCATTTTACTGTTCATAGTTTGGATCATCTTTTTCTTAGGTAAGTCCCTTGCACATTTCATATAATAAGGGCTTGGTGATGATGAATTCCTTTAACTTGGCCTTATCTGAGAAGTGCTTTGTCTGCTCTTCCATTCTAAATGATAGCATTGCTGCAGAGAGTAATCTTGGATGTAGGTCCTTGCCTTTCATCACTTCAAATACTTCTTTCCAGCCCCTTCTTGGCTCCAAGGTTTCTTTTGAGAAATCAGCTGACAGTCTTATGGGATCTCCTTTGTAGATGTCTGTCTCCTTTTCTCTTGCTGCTTTTAAGATTCTCTCCTTATCTTTAATCTTGGCTAATGTAATTGTGTTGTGCCTTGGTGTGTGCTTCCTTGGGTCCAACTTCTTTGGGACTCTCTGAGCTTCCTGGACCTCCTGGAAGTCTATTTCCTTTACCAGACTGGGAAAGTTCTCTGTCATTATGTTTCCAAATAAGTTTTCATTTTCCTGTTCTTCCTTTTCTCCTTTTGGTACCCCATGATTCAGATATTGGGACATTTAAAGTTGTCCTGGAGGTTCCAAAGCCTCCTGTAATTTTTTTTTTGAATTCTTCTTTCTTCATTCTGTTCTGGTTGAATGTTTACTTCTTCCTTCTGTTCCAAATTGTTGATCTGAGTGCCAGTTTCCTTCCCTTCACTGTTGGTTCCCTGTATATTTTTCTGTATTTCACTTTGCATAGCCTTTACTTTTCCTCTATTTTGTGACAGTACACAACCATTTCTGTGAGCATCCTGACTATCAGTGTTTTGAACTGTGCATCTGATAGGTTGGCTATCTCTTCATTGGTTCATTCTATTTTTGGAATTTGGTCTGTTCTTTCATTTGCGCCACATTTCTTTGTCTAGGTGTGCACCTGTTATGTTGTAAGGGGCAGAACCCTAGGTATTCACCAGGGTGGGGCAACCCTCCTTGGTGAGGGGGGTTGCTTTGTTATCAGTGGGGAGGGGAAGGGTGGAATGGTGGAAAAGGTACAGGGAATAAGGAGCATAAATGGTAGGTACAAAATAGACATGGGGAAGTTAAGAATAGTATAGGAAATTGAGACGCCAAAGAACTTACACATACAACCCATGGACATGATCTTAGTGGGGGGAATGCTGGCAAGAGGGCGGTGCAGCATGGATGGAACTAGTGAGCATTATGCTAAGTGAAATAAGCCAGGTGGTGAGGGACAAATACCATATGATTTCACCTTTAACCAGAACCTAATCAACAAAAGAAAAAAGCAAGCAAAATGTAACCAGAGATATTGAAATTAAGAACAATCTGACATTAACCAGAGGGGAGGTGGGAGGGGATAATGGGGGGAAGGGTTTTCAGGAAATACTATAAAGGACACATGGATAAAACCAAGGGGTAGGTTGAAGCAAGGGAGGGAGGGAAGTTTGGCTGGTGGGGGGAAAATGCAGATAACTGTAGTTGAACAATAAAATAATTTTTAAAAAGAGGAGGAAAAAATGAGACAACTGTAACAGCATAATCAATAAAACATACCTTAAGATAAACAAACAAACAAACAAATCTTGAAGCATGCCCTGGCAGGTTTGGCTCAGTTGGTTGGGCATCATCCCACAAAGTTGAGGTTGTGTGAGAGACAGCTGATCAATGTTTCTCTTTCACATCGATGTTTCTCTTCTTCTCTTTCTCCCTCCCTTCCCCTCTCTCTAATAAATTAAAAAAAAAATTCTTGCAGCACACCAATGTGCCTCTTGCAGCCCACCATTTGAATACCACTGACCTAGGGAGCTTTTTACAAATTTACATTCTACTTCTTTATTCTAAAAATAACTTTTTTAAGTTTTTATTTATTTGTTTTTAGAGAGGGAAGGGAGGGAGAAAGAGAGAGAGAGAAACATCAATGTGTGGTTGCTGGGGGCCATGGCCTGCAACCCAGGCATGTGCCCTGGCTGGGAATCGAACCTGCGATACTTTGGTTCACAGCCCGTGCTCAATCCACTGAGATACGCCAGCCAGGTCTAAAAATAACTCTTGATCCATCATATCATACTCCCCACCCCACCCAGAAAACCTGTTCTTCTCATATCTTTTCCATCACAGTAAAGGGCACAGTGATTTACCCAGTTGCTCAGGCAGAAAATAACTCAGTGTTTATTCGAGTCTTTCTGTTATTCCCCACAACAGATCCATTAGCAAGTCTTCAAAATACATCCTGAATATGAACATGTCTCAACCTCTCCCACTCTTTTTAAAGATTTTATTTATTTATTTTTAGAAAAAAGGGAAGGGAAGAAGAAAGGGAGAGAAACATAAATGTGTGATTGCCTCTCATGTGCACCCTACTGGGGACCTGCCCCACAACCCAGGCATGTGCCCTGACTGGGAATCAAACGGGTGACTCTCTGGTTCACAGGGTGGCACTCAATCCACTGAGCCACACCAGCCAGGGGTTCCACTTTTTTATTATTAAATTTATTGGGGTGACATCCATCAACAAGATCATATAGGTTACAAGCGTACCTTTCTGTGATACCTGATCTGTGTATGGTGTTGTGTGCCCAACACCCAGAGTCAGACCATCTTCTGTCACCATATATTTGCCCACCTTTACCCTTTACTACACACCACCCCCTTCCCTCTGGTAAGCACCATACTGTTGTCTATGTCTAAGTTTCATATTGCGCATATGAGTAAAATCATATGGTTCATAGCTTTTTCTGATGACTTATTTCACTTAGCATATTCTCAACCTTCTTCCACTCCTTTTTAATAATATTTTATTGATTATGCTATTATAGTTGTCCCAAGTTTTCCCCTTGGCTCCCCTCCACTCAGCACCTCCACTCCCTCAGGCAATCAGAATATCATTGTTCATGTCCATGGTTCATGCATAGGTTCTTTGGCTACTACATTTCCTATACTGTGCTTTACACCCCCATGGCTATTCTGTAATTACTATTTATACTCCTTAATCCCCTCACCCTTTCACCCATCCCCAACACCCCCCACCAGCTGGCAACCATCAAAATGCTCTCTATTTCCATGATTTTGTCTCTGTTCTTGTTTGCTTAGTTTATTTTTTAGATTCAATTTTTGATATGTATTTATTGCCATTTTATTGTTTATAGTTTTGATCTTCTTTTTCTTAAATAAATCCCTTTAACATTTCATATAATAATGGTTTGGTGATAATGAAGTCCTTTAGTTTTTGTTTTTGTTTTTTCTTGTCTGGGAATCCCTTTATCTGCCCTTCAATTCTAAAGGATAGCTTTGCTGGGTAGAGCACCCTGCTTTTTATGACTTTGAATATTTCTTGCCAATCCCTTCTAGCCTGCAAAGTTTCTTTTGAGTCATCAGCCAATAGTCTTATGGGAACTCCCCTGTAGATAATTAATGCTTTTCTCTTGCTGCTTTTAAGTTGCTCTCTTTATTTTTAACCTTTAACATTTTAATTATGATGTGTCTTGGAGTGGGCCTCTTTGCATCCATCTTGTTTTAGACTCTGTTCTTCCTGGACTTGCACATCTGTTTCCTTCACCAAATTAGGGATGTTTTCTTTTATTATTTTTCAAACAGATTTCCATTTTCTTGCTCTTTCTCTTCTCTTTCTGGTACCCCTATAATACAAACATTGGACTACTTGAAGTTGACCCAGAGGCTTATTATAATATCCTTAGGGTTTTTAAATTATTTTTTTTCTTGTTGTTCTCATTGGTGTTTTTTTTCTTCCTTGTGTTCCAAATCACACATTTGATTCTTGGCTTAATCCACTTTACTGTTGTTTCCCTGTAAATTGTTCTTTATTTCAATTAGTATATCCTTCATTTCTGACTGGATCTTTTTTATGATGTAGAGATCCTCACTAAGTTCCTTGAGCATCCTTATAACCAGTGTTTTGAACTCTGCATCTGATAGATTGCTTATCCCCATTCTGTTTAGCTCTTTTTGTGGAGTTTTGATCTGTTCTTTCATTTGGGCCGTGCTTCTTTTCCTCCTCATTTTGGCAGCCTCCCTGTGTTTGTTTCTATCTATTAGGTAGAGCTGTTAATCTCCCAGGCTTCATAGAATGGCGTAATATAATTGGTGTTCTGTAGGTCCAGTGGCACAGCCTCCCAAATCACCCAAGTTAGGCACTTGAGATGTCTCCCCTGTGTGAGTTGTGTCCATACTCCCCTCTTGTAGTTGAGCCTTGACTGCTATTGGCATGTCAGTGGGAGGAATTTACTCACAGGCTGATCAACTTTAAGAACTGGCTGAGAACACTGTCTGCCAACCACTGACCACAGTGGAGGATCAGCTGTGCAGAAGCTCACTCCAAAGAGCAGGACTTACTTCAGTAGGGTTCTGCACCCCACTGAGTCCATCCCTTGAGTGCTTTTTTTTTTTTTTTTGGAAATGGTTAGATATGATGCTTCAACATGGTCTGAAGCTAGCCACTGGGTGCACTGGCTCTGGGGTCTCCCTGGAGGTTCAGGCTAAGATCAGCTGCCACCTGTGTTCTGCCTGGGGCCACCTGGCATGAGTTACAAAGCAACTTTCAGATGGCCACTACTTGTGACGGGCTTGGAGGTGCCCAGTTGGGGCCAAGCTGCTAACCAAGGCTGGCTGCTGTTAGTGCCAGGCCTAAGGCCACTTAGTGAGAGGTACAGGGCATACTGAGGCCAGATGATGCTTGTTTTAGAGATTTTAGGAAACTCTAAAGCCAGAATCAAGACAGGCTATTCATATGGAAAAGCCACTGAAACAACGTGAGCAGGCCTAAAAGTTGGGTGGGGTGGGCCTCAAGAAATCAGCAGGGTGGGTAAACAGTATGAGCTAGGTTGATGGAGTCTCAGATATGGCACTTGCCTGCTGGCTCTGTGAGGGGTGGGAGACTCATCAAAGAACCATGACCTCTGCCAGCACTACTATCTGGGAGAAAAACTGTTCACCCAGTGCTCTCCCTGATGAACAATTCACTTCCTTCCCATATGTGTTTGGTGCCATTCAAGCTGTTGCCATAGTGCTAGAGCTCAGAGGGAGTGAGTCTGAATAAATCTGTGCATGGGCTGTTTAAAAGGAACTGCGTGGGAGTCCAGCAGTTTCTGTGTTCCACAGCTACAATCCCCATTGTTTTTTATAGCCAGAAGTTATGGGGACTTACCTTCATGGCACTGGGACCCTGGGCTGTGGGGCCTGGTGTGGAGCTGGCTTCTCAGGGGGTACCTCTGCAGCTGAGATATCCCTCCCAATTTTTATGCACCACACATGAGTGTGGGACCAGCCCATTCCTTGTCTCTGTCCCTCCTAACAATCTTGATGTGGCTTCTTCTTTAATTCCCTAGTTCTAGGACTTTTTTTCAGCTAGATTTCAGGCAGTTCTGAATGATGGTTGCTCTGTAGTTTAGTTATAATCTTGATGTGGTTGTGGGAGGAGACTAGTAACACGTTTAACCTACACTACCATCTTACCCAGAAATTTCCCTTTATTTGGGGGGGCTTACCTTACTGTAATAGCCACAACTTCCATTACTTTGTTGAATAAGAGTAATGAGAATACACATCCTTGCTTTGTTTCCACTTTTCATGAAAACACTAAGTCTTTCACCATTACCTATGATGTTAGTACAGAGGGGTTTTTTTTGTTGATAGTCTTTATCAGTCTATATAATTCCTGAGTTTCTTAGTGTTTTTATCATGAGTGGATGTGAGATTTTTCAAATACTTTTCTGTGTCAGTGGATAAGGTGATGATCTTTCAAAGTTTACTGATATGGTGGTTATATTGATTGATTTCAAATGTTGAACCAGCTTAGCATACCTGCAATATATCCTACTTGATCATGATATATAAGTCTTACATATTGTTACATTCAGTTTATCAATATTTTGTTGAGGATTTTTTCATTTAAGTTCATGGGAGATGTTAGTGTATAGTTGTCTCTTTTAGAGTACTGCCTTTGTATGATTTTGCTATCAGGGTAATACTGGCGTTATAAAATCATTAGGATAGTATTTCTTCTCTTTTCTGAAAGAGATTGCATAAAATTGGTGTTAATTCTTTAAATATTTAGTAGAATCTTCCAGTAACACCATATGGACCTGGGAGATTTTGTTTTTGTGGAAGCTTTTTAATTATGAATTCGATTTCTTTAATGGTAATAGTGCTGTTCAGATTACCTATTTCATATTGGTTGAATTCAGATAGCTTATACTTTTTGAGGAATTGGTCTATTTTCCTCTAAGTTTTTAAATTTATGAACATAAAGTTGTTTATAGTACTTCCTTATTATCTTTTTAATTGCTGCAGAATGTGTAATAATTATACCCAATTTCCTTCCTGATATTGGTGAGTTATATCTTTTTTCCTTTTATTTTTGTCAATCATGATAAAAGTTTATCAATTTTTTTTAAGAGCAAGCTTTTGCTTGATTGTGATCTCTGGTCTGATATTATTTGCTTTCTTCAACTTCCTTTGTTTTTTTTTGTTGTTGTTGTTTTTGCTTTTTTCTAGTTTTTTGAAGTAAAAACTTAGATTATTTATTTGAGACCTTTCCCCTTTTCTATTATTATTAGCATTCCAGGCTGTACATTTTCCTCTGAGTACTTCTTCAGTTTCATTACACATATTTTGATATATTGTGATTTTATTTTCTTTTTTTAGGATTCACCTTTTATCATTAACACTATTACAAATGTCTCTTATTTCCCTGTCTTTGTCCGCCTCCACCTATCTCCCATCCCCCTTCCCCAGCCTTCACCACACTAGTGTCTGTGTCCATGGGCTCTGCGTATATGTTATTTGGTTAATCTCTTCACCTTCTTTTATCCAGTCCCTCACATTCGCATGCCCTCTGAGATCTGTCAGTCTTTTTTATGTATGCATGCCTTTGGTTCTATATTGTTCACCAGTTTAGGTTGTTTATTAGATTTCACATATAAGTGAGATCATATGGTATTTATCTTTCACTCTAATTTCATTTTCATTCAACTATGTTTTTTTTTAATAACTGCAGTTTTAAAACTTTTTTCCTTTTATTTATTCTAGACAGAGGGGAAGGGAGGGAGAGAGGGAATGAAGCATCAATGTAAGAGAGTAACATCAATTGATTGCCTCCTGCATGTGACCCTACTGGGGACTGAACTCGCAACTCAGGCATGTGTCCAGACTGGGAATGAAACCAGTGACCTTTCGTTTTGCAGGATGATGCTCAACACCCAACCAACTGAGCCACACCAACCAGAACTCAACTATGTATTTTTAAATTTCTTTTGAGATTTTCTCTTTAAACCATGGATTATTTGGAAGTATTATTTAATTTCATATATTTATAGATTTTCCTGTTTTAGATTTTTCTGTTTTTTGAATTCTAATGTGATTACATTTTTGTCAGATTGCCTTGTCTCACTCAAGTTGTGATTTTGCGGGGGGGGCGGGCTCTCAGTGTGATGGCTGCTTTTTTTATTGTGTCCTGATCATTTTGTCTATTATGTTAGGAGAGTCTGCATCTCATTTAAATGTTTTTTAAAATATTTTATTTATTTATTTTTAGAGAGAGAGGAAGGGAAGGAGAAAGAGAGGAAGAGAAACATCAGTGTGTGGTTGCCTCTCATACATCCCCTACTGGGGACCTGGCACGCAACCCAGGCATGTGCCCTGAACTGGGAAGTCAACTGTCAGCCCCTTGGTTCGCAGGCCAGTTCTCAATCTACTGAGCCATACCAGCCAGGGCTAAATATTTTCATTTAATGGGAAATCACCATGTTTTAGCGCACAGATTCTTACTTCTGTGGGGTATGCTTCCAATGACAGTTTAATTTTCAGAGACTTTTTGGTATTTCTTTGGTTTATGTAGTGCTGCTAGGGCACCCTTCTGTTGTCCCTGCTGGTGCTCCCTGAGGGTAAGGAAGGTATTTATCTAGGCCAGAGTGTCTCTCAGTGGGAATGGGAAGTCTCGCACCCATAGGGATAAATAGGCTTCCTGGGTCAGGCCATTTTTTTGTGCCTAGGTACCTCTTGCTAGTTCTGCCTGCCCACTTGGTGTCTTCTGATGGGTTCTGATGTTGTCAGAATGTTTCCCATTCAGACTGGTAAGGAATAAGCCTGTACAGGGAGCCTCTGCTGCTAGGTTGAAGAGTTAGAAAACACTAGATCTGGGTTGCTTTCTTCTGTTGGGTGTGGGAATGTAAGACACTTTATGTTATTCTCCTCCTCCTGGGGTCCCAGATTTTTTTGCCTTCTTTTAACCACTTTCTAAATTTCTCTGTTTGTGTGTGTCAGATTTGTTGTTAGACCTAGCAGGGAGGATCAGAAAGAAATGGATCTATGCAGTTTTGTCCAGGTTGGCCCAGAAATCACTTATTCCAGTATTTTTTAAAAGCGGTCATCATTGTTTGTTTTTTTTTCTTCATTCCTAGTTTTCTTGTTCTGGAACACAGATGGCTAATTCTTCTGTTTGTTTGTCTTTGTTTGTTTGCTTTTGTTTTTTCCAACAGGGTTAAAGCTCAGAAATGACACTGGAAATGAACCACCTATATCTGCTTCTACATTAGAAATACAAGCATCGGGATGTAAAGTATTAAGAAAGGCAAGAATGAAAGTTGCCCAGAAAACAACAGGCAAAGAAAATCATGGTGGTACACACAGGGTACGGAAACGGCCTCGAGCTTTTCTAGGGAAAAAGAGAAAGAAACTTCCAACTTGTAAACAAGAACTTTCAAAATGTCTGGATCTTCATGGGAAAGGCCATGCAGGAGAGAAACCTTTTAAATGTCAGGAATGTGGGAAAGGCTTCAGAGTCAGCTCCGACCTAATTAAGCACCAGAGAATTCACACTGAAGAGAAACCCTATAGATGTCAACAATGTGATAAGAAGTTTAGATGGAGTTCAGATTTAAATAAGCACTTAATGGCGCACCAAGGAATAAAACCATATAGATGTTCTTGGTGTGGGAAAAGCTTCAGTCATAACACAAATCTACACACACACCTAAGAATTCACACAGGAGAGAAGCCCTTTAAATGTCATGAGTGTGGGAAAAGATTCATTCAGAACTCTCACCTTATTAAACACCAAAGAACCCACACAGGTGAGCAGCCTTATTCTTGTAGCATATGCAGGAGAAATTTCAGCAGGCGGTCAAGCCTTCTTAGACACCAGAAGCTCCACAGGAGAAGGGAATCATGTCCAGAGTCTCCAGTCTGAAGAAAGTCACCATATGGAGCTTGACCCTAGAGGCAATAAAAGAATACAAAATTTTGAAGCAGCCAATGATAGGATTCTGTCATCGACAGAGAATTTGGGAGGGGAACGTCATGCTTCACATAAAGGAATCTAAGCTGTCTCTATTACTCAGCATTGTATCTTCAGTGCCTAGCACAAGACAGATACATAATGAGTACTTTATAAATAAAAGAATGAAAATATAACCATCCTATATCTCTTGTTATCTATCTATCTATATATATCTATATCTATATATCTATATCTATATCTATATCTATCTATCTATATATCTATATCTATATATATATCTATATCTATATCTATATATATATATATATATATATATATATATATATATATATATATATATACCTGTCTAGTTACTCACCTTCCCAACACTCTTGATCTAAATTCTTCAGGTAGGTATCAGGTACTCAATGAATGTATGATGGTCATTAGTCCTACTCTCATTCTTTCTCAGGAGAAATGGAAAATAAGAACATTCAGGTTCTCTAATGGAGGTCACAGAGTTTCTATCGCTATTACTCTGTCTGGATAAACAGCTCAGGGAACTTTATTCTGGAGTAGCAGTAACAGAGGATTCACTGTTTTCCCTGGGAGAAGAATTCCCATTCTAGTTGCCTCTTCCATAAACACCCACTACTGCAATATTTTCTGTCAGGGAATTTCCAGCTGCAAGTGAAGGCCTGACTGTCAACACAGACCTAGAGACTGCAAGTACTTGATATCTCTCTGTTGGTCCTCAACACTGAGGTATATAGAATGAAATGGTGAAGGAGGCTGTCTGGGCCCTCATTCTGGTATCTGTCTGTAAAAAGCACACAGCAGTGGTAAATGGCCTTTCTTGACTTCAACTATGTGGACTGGAGGTTTTCAAATTGGTGCCACACTGTTCCAGAGTCTAGAGGGAGGCCCATTATTATAGCTGTTAAGCACAACCTCATACACCTGGATACTCTGCAGGAAGGTCTGGGGCTTTTGTAAACTAAATTACTACGAATAGCAAGGAGAACCCTGTGGCTTCATGGCCTCAGTGCACAGTAGATATCAGGAGGGAATGTCCAGAAGTGTCATATCAAAGTAAGGTCTGTGGCTTAAAATGATAGCCCCACTAAGAGCTAAATCAGATAGAAACTTTCGATATTGATGGTTTTCCTTCCTTCCCTATTGGCTTCAGTGATTATCTTCTGAGAAGCAATGTGATGTCAAGGGGAGTTGATCCTAGTTTAAGATGTTGACTAAAGCTTCTATATATTGGTTCATAAAATTTTATCTTTTTATGAAAATGGTATGTTTCATATTACATTTGAACATTAAACAAAACCTTGTTAGCAGATTATTTAGAGATGTTAACTTTGAAATAGATATCTTCAGGTTTTTTTTTCATCAAGAAACTTCTCTAAGCCATTTTTTGGTTTTGTAAAATGTAGATAATTCCTTCCTCTCAGGGCTGCTGTGAGGATTAAATGAGACATGTCACCATGCCTATCACTGATGGACCACATACATATTCCATAATCATTTGAAACATTCTTCATCTTTCAGCTAGTCATTTTAAATCAACGTCTGCTTGTTTAGATTTTAAGCATCCCTAATTAATGGTGTTTTTTCATCATTTCCAGCTGGCTTTTGAGCCTCTTCATGATAGCCTGAATGGTAGCCTTCTGGTATGACATTCTTTTCTGAGTTGCTTCTCTCTACTCATTGTTAAACCATAAACTAATGCCTGTCTTCAGCTACATACACTGTTAATCAGTAACAGAACCTGCAAATATACCAGATGCCTGAAGAAGGTGGGAAGGTGATGTATGGGTTGGGATTTTTATGGATAGTATTTACACTATTAGATGTATCCTCAAACTAATGTAAGAGGGGAAAGGTGAGTATAGAATGGTCATTAAAAATAATGAAAGAACCCTGGCTGGTATAGTTCAGTGGATTGAGCACAGGCCTGCAAACCAAAGGGTTGCTGGTTCGATTCCCAGCCAGGGCACATGCTTCGGTTGTGGGCCAGGTCCCCAGTAGGGGATGTGCGAGAGGCAACCACACATGGATGTTTCTCTTCCTCTCTCCTTCCCTCCCCCTCTCTAAAACTAAAATAAAATCTTTAAAAAAATAAAGAGCTAAGCCTAGAGGAGGAAGTGGCCTGGAAAGAAAAGACCCCATTATAATCATAAAGTTTGAAGACTGACTGCCCCACCAGCCTTTGAAGAACTTAATAATATTGTGCCCTTGGAACTAAGGGGGAATTAGAAGTTCTTACAAAGTGCACTCTCTTTGCATGAGTCCATGTATAATAGTACCCTGGATAGCTGCTACTATTATCACCATTCGTGTAACATCTAGAAAGAAGAGGAAAACTCAAAAGTAGAAGGAAGTACTGCATCAATGGAGCCAGCAGTTACTGCCCACTCATGAGATTCAGGAAAGTTCCTGATAGGTCAGCAGAAAGGCACTCCATATTCACATAGCTGCCAATCTTTGTTACAACACCTGTTAGCTTGAAAGCTCATTTTGTAGGTTCTCATCTAGCATTCCCAGGAGAGGTAAAAAATGGAATATAGGTCCTATTTTAGAGGTCAGTTTTTTTAAGGTGTCAGGATGGCCTTTACAGATGAATGGACAGAGGAAGAGAATTGAAGATTCCTGATTCCAAGGTCAAACTCCACTGCTCTTTGGCTCCAGAGGCTCCAGGAAGAAAGGACATTCTTATTCCCCTGGTGTGAATGGGATTTAGAAATTGAAGGCTCCTGGCTGACACATCAGTACCTATTCTTCCTTTTCACTTCTCTGACACAGCCTCCTAAGGCCAATTTCCCATGCATTCTGACCACTTGCATCAGCCCTCACCATCTCTAAAAAACAAACACATTGGACACTAAGGAAAGAAATGGCAGAATGGAATAAAGGGGAGAGGTGTCACTCTGCTTTTTATTTGTCCATTACCTCCATAGTATTTGGCTATGATATGTGAATTCCACTGCCTTTCTGAAGACAACAGGAAGACAGCATATGAAAGCCCAGGGACTGGAGAAGTACACAAATTATTTGATCAGGGGATGGAATGAAGTGGCAGAATGTTCCAAATTCAGAACCCACAGAAAACAAAAGCTGACCTGAACCAGGTGTGAGAGGTGAGGGTTCACATCCCAGTATCTGTGTTCCTGTCTCAGGAAGTGAGGGATACCAGGGAAAAGACTGTGTGGGTAAAGAGGATGAGAAAGGAGCTGAGGGAGCAGAGGACAGCAGTCCTTTTCCACTCAGCTCTGCATTTTAAGGCCTGGGGTTGGAAGTCATGGGCTCAGTAAGTAGAAAGCTGCTGCCTGCTGTGGCTGAGGCATAAGAGCATGGCAGTGACACCAGCTCTTTGCATTCTTCCTCCCAGAAAACAGGGATGGCTTCTAACCAAAATACTGTTCAGGTTCCTTTTTACCACCTTACTCCCCCTGCCACAGGCCAGCTCTGCTCCTGACATTTTGCTAATTCCATTACCACAGCATGGGAGAGGTGCCCAGGGATATGATCTAGTAAGAGTTAGTGTGTTCCACTCTTCCCAGAGGAATGGACACAATAACTGAGGATGGCTGAGGATGGGAAGAGCTGTTTCCAATTTAAAGGAGGGTACTCCCTACAAAAGCACTATCTTTGGCTCAACAGCTTTACACAGTTCCTGCTAAGCCCTTCTATTCTCATCCTTCTGTTTGCCTTCCTCTTCTCCCTTTGTGCTGCTGGTTCCTTATTAACATGTAGATTCAGCCAAGGAACAAAGCCATGGAAGAACTGACAAGGAGTGAGGGAAACTCCTGAAGATCAATCATGAATATATGAGGGAAGAGGGCAGTAGCCAAGGTTGAGAGGAGCAGTGGTGAGTGCCATATAAGATCTTCTGGACAACCTAGAGAAAAGAAGAAGGGAAGGTGGCCAGCCCATCTTCAGGAAGCAGTTCTATTCTACGGCTGGGATTTAGGGATGAAGTAGAAAGGAAGACCTAGGAAACACCAAGAAAAATTTCTTCTTCACCTTCTCAGGCTCCATTTGTCTGAGTGAGACTCACAATGGCAAAAAGAAACTGATTCCAACGCAAGGGCTGCAGATACCTCAGAGAAACAAAAGTTTGGTAGCATAAGATCTCAGGTCTGAGGGATTTCTCTTCAGATAGTACCCATGTATCTGCCTATCCCCAGGCTTCCCTTAGGGAGGTCCTCTACTACCCTGAAGGGAATTATTCTGGTGTTTCATCACCTTGTATCCCATTTCCCTGTAAGTGACAGGAGTGTAAGAACCTCATTTTTCATGGAGGCTTTATCATATAGGCATGATTTATCATTAACTCCATTTCTATCCCCTCCCTCCCCAGAGGATTGGGGAGTGAGGCTAAATGGTCTAAGCTTCTAATTATGGCTTGGTCTTTCTGGTGATCAGCCCCAATCCTGCAGCTATTTAGGAACCCAAAAAGAATCACTTCAATAAAACAAAAGACACTCTTATTACCCGGGAGATTCCAAAAGATTTAGAAACTTCGTGTCAAAAACTGGGCCAACCATTTATGATAAAAACATTCAGCAAAGTGGGAATAGAGGGAGCATTCCTCAACATGATAAAGGTCATATATGAGAGACCTACAGCCAACATCATACTCAATGGGCAAAAATTAAAGCCTTTTCCACTAAGATCAGGAACAAGACAAGGTTGTCCACTTTCACCACTTCTATTCAATATGGTATTGGAAGTTTTAGCCACAGCGACTAGACAAGAAAAGGAAATAAAAGGCATCCAAATCGGAAAGGAAGAAACAAACTGTCACAGTTTGCAGATGACATGATAATGTAGTTAGAAAATCCTATAGACTCCACCAAAAAACTGCTCGACCTAGTAAATGAATTTGGCAAAACAGCAGGATACAAAGTCAATATCCAGAAATCAAAGGCATTTTTGTATACCAACAATGAAACAGCAGAAGCAGAGATCAAGAAAAAAAATCTCATTCAATCCTGCAAAAAGAAAAATAAAATACCTAGGAATAAACCTAACCAAGAGGTAAAAGACCTATATGCAGAAAACTACACAATACTGAAGAAAGAAATCAAGGAAGACACAAACAAATGGAAACATATACCGTGTTTGTGGATTGGAAGAATTAACATAATCAAAATGTCCATACTACCCAAAGCAATCTATAGATTCGATGCAGTACCTATTAAAGTACCAATGGCATACTTCACAGACATAGAACAAACACTTCAAAAATTTTAGATGGAACCATAAATGACCCTGAATATCTGTTGCAATTTTATGAAAGAAGAGTAAAGTAGGAGGGATCACAATACCTGATACTAAACTGTATTACAAGGCCACTGTAATCAAAACAGCCTGGTACTGGCATATAAGCAGGCACATAGACCAATGGAACAGAACAGAGAGCCCAGAAATAAGCCCAAGTCTCTATGGTCAGTTAATATTTGACAAAGGAGGCAGCAACATAAAATGGGGTAAAAATAGCCTCTTCAACAAATGGTGTTGGGAGAACTGGACAGCTACGTGCAAAAAAATTAATAAATCAAACTCAAGCACCAACTTACAGCATACACCAGAATAAATTCAAGGTGGATAAAAGATTTAAATATAAGCCGTGACACCATTAAGGTCCTAGAGGAGAACATAGGTAGGAAAATCTCAGATATTTCACGCAGCAACATTTTTACTGATATGTCCCCTAGAGCAAGGGACATAAAGGGAAGAATAAACAAATGGGATCTCATCAAAATAAAAAGCTTCTGCCTGGCTAAAGAAAACAGCATTAAAATAAAAAGAGAACCAACTGTATGGGAAAACATATTTTCCAATGATACCTCAGAGAAGGGTTTAATCTCCAAAATATATAAAGAGCTTACTCGACTCTACTCTAAGAAGACAAGGAATCCAATTAAAAAGTGGGCAAAGGACTTGGACAGACACTTCTCCAAGGTGGACATACAGGGGATCCAGAGACACATGAAAAGATGTTCAATATCGCTAGCTATCAGAGAAATGCAAATTAAAACCACAATGAGATACCACTTTACACTGGTCAGAATGGCCATCATAAACAAAGCAACAAACAAGTGTTGGAGAGGTTGTGGAGAAAAGGTGACCCTAGTGCACTGTTGGTGAGATTGCAGACTGGTACAACCACTATGGAAACAGTATGGAATTTTCTCAGAAAACTAAAAATGGATCTGCCTTTTGACCCAGCAATTCCACTGCTAGGATTTTATCCTAAGAACCCTGAAACACCAACCAAAAGAACCTATGCACCCCAATGTTCATAGCAGCACAATTTACAATAGCCAAGTGTTAGAAGCAACCTAAGTGCCCATCAGTAAATGAATGGATCAAAAAACTATGGTACATTTACACAATGGAATTGTATGCAGCAGAAAGAATGAGCTCCTACCCTTTGCAACAGCCTGGATGGAACTGGAAAGCATTATGCTGAGTGAAATAAGCCAGTCTGTGAAAGACAAATACCATATGATCTCACCTTTAACAGGAACCTAATCAACAAAACAAAAAAGCAAAATATAACCAAAGAGACTGGAATAGAGAACAGGTTGACAGTGACCAGAGGGGAGAGGGGAGGAAATTTCAGGGGAAGAGGGGAAGGGTTTACAGGAACAAGTATAAAGGACACATGGACAAAAACTAGGGGGGGTGGAAATGGGAGGGAGGTGGGGGAGAACTAGGGGGGTGGGCTGGGATGGGAGTAAAAGACAGAAGACTGTACTTGAACAACAACTAAAATTTTAAAAAATGTTAAAAAAAGAAATAAATAAAAATGTTTTCTAATTAAAAAAAAAAACGGAACTGGAGTCAAGGACCAAATATTAGAACAAGAGATGCTCCTAGTATTCTTATCACTTAGGACATGATAGGAGCTTTAGGGACTCTGTGCCAGGAACTGAGGGCAGAGATCAATATATATTTTTCTTTTATTTTACATTTATTCTCTGATTTGTGTATTTGAAAGTAATGAAAATACAATCAATAAAAATCAAATTACTTCACCCTGGCTAGTATGGCTCAGTGGATTGAGCGTCAACCCGTGATCCAAAGGGTCACCAGTTGATTCCCAGTCAGGGCACATGCCTGGGTTTCAGGCCAGATCCCCAGTACAGGGTGCAAGAGGCAATCAATCACACATTGAT
The DNA here is from genome assembly GCF_019186645.2 of Phyllostomus hastatus. Taxonomy (NCBI): domain Eukaryota; kingdom Metazoa; phylum Chordata; class Mammalia; order Chiroptera; family Phyllostomidae; genus Phyllostomus; species Phyllostomus hastatus. Next base: position 9,840,018 of record NW_025333841.1, on the reverse strand, counting down.
GTTTCTCTCCCTCTCTTTCTCCCTCCCTTCCCCTCTCTAAAAAATAAATAAATAAAATTTTTTAAAAGTAGTGTAAATCAGATATTAACAAACTGCAATTCTATACTACATTTTCTCTAAAATGTCATCAATCACAATACAAATCCTAATTTCAGATATGTTACACGAGGAAAGAAAAAGTCAGTGCATATCAGCATGATAATCTTTCATGGGGAAAAATCCTCTTTCTCCCCAAAGTCCACAGCAATGATAGAGGAGTTATATTTTGTAAAAAAGTAACATATATCCCCACCTAAAAGTGAAATAATGATCTCTATGGACAAATAGAGAATCCAAATCACAGAGGGAAAAGGGAGGGGAAACCACACACAGACTGTTCGACTTTATAACCAAAAGTAAATTGCTAAGGTAAGAAATGCATATTCAAGCTTGGGGTGGGGACAGCAGCTGGGTTTAATTCACAAGAGGTGAAGTTGGAATTAGAAGCAGAAACAACAACAGAGTTTCTTTTCTTTCTGCTGCTCAAGACAGTGGAGACACTTGTTTTCCTGTGGTGTTGTTTCTCCAGGTTCAATACTTACCATAAGCCTCTCTGTTATGGCTAAATTTTTGTGAAATAGAGGTGTAAGATTTTGACCTCCTATAGGGGATTCATTTTTTTATCTCTTTCCCTTCCCCTCTCCCTCACTCTCTCCTTTTCTCCTTTCCCTCTCCCCCTTCCATCCCTTCTTCCCTCATTCTTTTTTCCCCAGCTTAACTGACAAATAATGCACATATACAATTGTGTATGTTTAAGGTGTGTAACGTGATGATTTGATACACACATATATATTGTGAAATTATCATTATAATACTGTTAGCATCATTGGCATTTACTTTCTGTTTTATATATTTGAAAATAATGATAGCACAATCAATAAAATTCAAATGATTTAAAAAGTCAGTGACTATTCCCACTAAACCAGATTTCCATATATTGATAGATGAAATGATGATAGCCATCTGTATGTCCCCTTTAGAGAAGTGTCTATTCAGGTCCTCTGCCCATTTTTAAATTGGAATTTTTGTTTTTTTGGTGTTGAATTTTATATGTATTTTTCTTCAAATAGATTTTGCATATTAACACCTTATCGTTTATATATCATTGGTGAATATCTATGCCCATTCAGTAGGTTGTGTTTTTATTGTGTTGATGGTTTTCTTTACCGAGCAAACTATTTTTAGTTTCATGTTGTTGAGAGGGCTTTTCTTAAACTCAGGTTTGGTGTAGACATGCTCTGTGCTGAAGAGCCTTAAGCATTTTGCTTTAACTACCAGAATTCCAGTAGCTAGGTTGAATTCAGACTGTATCCTAACTTGATGCCACAGCTGCAGTCAGGATACATTCCAGAACTTTCACTGAAAGCTACTTCATGGCCTGCTGCTGAAGAGCCCTAAGTGGCCTGGCACGCCTTACCTCCCTGCCCCCCTTGGACTCAATTCCTTCCCCAAATGACTGAACCAGCATGGAACCAGAAAATCTTATGTATGTTGTTTGACATTTCAAACACTCTTTCATGAGTGCTTATGCCAGGCACTGTTTACATGGCATACATTCCCTTCCTAATGCCTCTGTAGTTCTCCTACAAAGAAAGGGTGATCACTCCCATATTGCAGTTAGAAACTTGAATTTAGTAGATTGAGCTACTTGACCAGAGCAAGAATTCAAGCCCAGATTAATCAAATTTCTAAGCCATTTTCTTTTCTTAAGATTATTTATTTATTTATATTTAGAGAAAGAGAGGGAGAGAAACATCAATGTGGGGTCACCTCTCATGCGACCCCACTGGGACCTAGCCTGCAACTCAGGCATGTGACCTGACTGGAAATTGAACTAGCAACCCTTTGGTTCACAGGCCAGCACTCAATCATCTGAGCCCCACCAGTCAGGGCAAAAAGCAGAAGGAAGGGACAAAGAGAAGGATATAAACATCAATTGGTTGCCTCTTGCATGTCCCCAATCAGGCACCTGGCCTACAACCCAGGCCTGTGCCCTGAGTGGAAATTGAACCGGCCACATTTTGGTCACAGGCCAGCACTCAATTCACTGAGCCACACCAGCCAGGGACTGAGCCAGACTTGTATCACTGCTAGACTATATTCTCTTTCTGGGGAGAGTGACATTATTTTATTAGTCATGAACTATGGATGTCATATTTTCTGCTGACATATGATTCTCAAAATGGGCCATGCTGACCACTCTTATAGGTCAGTTACAAAGTTCTGATGCCTGGATGGGCAAAAGCCTTGTGATTGACTGACCAGAAATCAAGATTTCTGTGAGTTCTTGTTGGGTGAATTTATCTGCTGTTCAGTAGGCAAAGGTGTTTTAGATTTCACTGAGGACATGATTTTTTTTGTTTTTGTTTCTTTTTCCCAAATTGCTTCAATACTGAGCTCACTAGACTTCAGTAATAACACCCAGACCAGTATATTTCCTGAAAAGTGATGAACCCCTAAGGGTATCAATGCACAAATAGCAGATGTGTGAAATTCTCAGGTGGAACCAGAAAGACATGTACTGGGTTCTCACCAGGACATGCAGACACTATAAAGACCCTGAAGGTAGCTGGCTCACAGTCAATCTCTGGTGTCTGAGACAAACAAGTATACAGAATAATGATGGGACTATGTAACAAAAGTTACATACAGAAAACTGCGAGCTCCTGGAGCTGCAGACATTCTATTAACAGGCCAGGCAAGTCTTCTGAGAAGGGTCTAAAGCACCTATAAGTTGCTGTTGGATGATCAGGAAGAAAGGGGAAGTTTTCAGTTAAAGCAGGATATGTTGACAATTGCATCAAAAAGAGTAAAATACCTAGGAATAAACTTAACCAAGGAGGTGAAAGACCTGTACTCTAAAAACTGTAAGACACTGAAGAAAGAAATTAAAGAGGGTACACGTAAATGGAAGGATATGGATTAGAACGATTACTACTGTTGAAATGATCGTACTACCAAACTACTTTACAGATTCAAGGAAATTCCTATCAAACTACCAATGTCATTCTTCTCAGACCTAAATGAAATAATCCTAAAATTCATATGGAACCAAGAAAAGACACTGACTAGCTAAAGCACCCTTGACAAGGAAGAATACAGTGGGAGTTATAACACTCCCTGATCTCAAACTATAGTGCAAAGCTACAATAATCGAAATATATGGTACTAGCACAAAAACAGACCCAGAGATCAATGGAACAGAATAGAGGGCCCTGAAATAAACCCTAGCTTATTTGGTCAACTAATCTATGACATAGGAGGTAAAAACATAAACTGGATTAATGACAGTCTCCCCAATGACTGGTGCTGGGGAAAATGGACAGTTACATGAAAAAAAAAAAGGTAATGGACTAACCTCATTCATCATATACAAAAATTAACTCAAATTGGGTTAAAGACTAAAAGGTAAGTTCTGAAAACATAATTCTCCTAGAAGAAAATGTAGGAAGTATACTCTTTGACATCAGTCTGAATAACAACTTTTTTAAAAGATTTTATTAATTTATTTTTAGCAGGAAGGGAAAGGAAGGGGAAAGAAAGACATGAAACCTGAAACCCAGGCATGTGCCCTGACCCAGAATCAAATCAGCAAGCCTGGGCTTTGCAGGATGATGCCCAATCCACAGAGCCACACCAGTCAGGTCACTCTGAATAATATCTCATTTGATAAGCGCCCCCCCCAGTAAGAAAAACAGAAGCAAATATAAATAAATGGGACATCATCAAACTCAGAGGCTTCTGCCCTGTGAAGAGAACCTCCAACAAGAGAAAAAAAAACTTACTCAATGGGAGGATATATTTGCTAACGATACATCAGATGAAGGGTTAATATTCAAAATATATAAGAAACTCTTACAATTCAATAACAAAAGAAAAAAAGAATAATCCAATCGAACACTAGGCAGAGGGCACAAATACACCTATCTCCAAAGAAGATACACAGATGGCCAATAGACATATGTAAAGATGCTCAACATAACCAATCATCACAAAAATGCAAATCAAAACCACATTGAGATACCACCTCACACCAGTCAGAATGGCTATCATCAAAAAATCAAGAAATAACCTGTTGGGGAGGGTGTGAAGGAAAGGGAGCACTTGTACACTGTTGGTGGAACTGCACCCTGATCCAGCCTATACAGAAAACAGTACAGAGATTCCTCAAAAATCTATGTTCATTGCAGCATTATTTACAATAGTCACGGTATGGAAGCAATGCAGGTTTCCATCAATAGATAAATGGATAAAGAAGACACACATACACACACCCTGGAATATTATGCATCAATAGAAAAGGATGAAATCTTGCCGTTTGCAACAACACAGATGGACCTAGAGTGTGTTACACTAAGTGAAATAATTCAGGCAGAGAAAGACCAGTACCTATGTGGAATCTAATAAAACAAAAACAAAAACAAACTCATAGAAACACAGACCAAAAGGATGGTTAACAGGAAGGGCAGGGGTGGGGGAATAGGTACAAGGAGAAAGGGAGTACAGCCAATACTACTGTGACAAGTTTACACAGCGATAGATGATGACTAGAGTTAGTGGGGGTGATCACATTGCAAGGTATAAATATGTTGAATGTCTATACTGTGCACCTAAAACTAATATAACCAATATAAGATTATATACCAACTATACTTAAATACAAATACATTTAAAAATTAAAGAGCGGTATATGTTGAAATACCAGAGATACTTTTTGAGACAAGGTCAATCAAGATTGAGGGGACTGTGTTCACTCATTTAGAGACAAAATTAACATACCATGAATATTACTCTCTAAAATGTAAAATTTGAGGGCTTTTTAGTATGTTCATAAAGTATATTCATCTGCAAACAGCATCACTACAAATTCCAGGAACTTTTCAACATCCCTGCCCCCCCCAAAAATAGAGATACCCATCAGCAATCATCATCATTATCCCCAGTACCAGCAGCCTTAGCAACCACCCATCTCAGTTTTGGTTCTCTGGGTTTGCCTATTCCATGTTTTTCCTACACATGGAGTCATACAACGCATACTGCTTTGTGACCGGCTTCCTTCGGATAGCAAAATGTCTTCACAAGCCATCCATGGTGTAGAAGGCACCACTACTTCATGCTTTTATATGGCTAAATACCCCTCCATTGCACAGATAGACCACTTTGACTATTCAATAATCAATGGATGGACATACATGTTTTTTCCTCTAAAAAGAGGCTTTTATGAATACGTGTATAATTGCTTGTGTGGACACATGGTTTGAGTTGTCTTGTACCTATACTAGGGAGTGAAATTGCTGGTTCACATGGTAACTATTTAATTTTTGAGATATTTTAATAATATAATAATTTTATTTAGTGCATTATTTGTGTTGAGTTTGAGGTCTCCCATGTTTCATAAGGCAAGAACTCCAAATGAGTCAAAATGGAAATGTTATAACAAGGGACCAGTGAAATCCCAGGAACACTTCTTAAAAGTGCTCTCATTGGTTCCCTAGCCAGGGTCAGCACCTCAGGGTTTCAGGTGTGGCACAGAAATCAGAGATTTTAGCAAGCTGAGGCCTGAAATTCTCCCACCACAGAGAGTACAGAATCTTGACCGTGGCCACATCCCCTCCTGTGAATTCCCATCTTCACCTGTACCACTTCACCTAGAGGAGGTCCCTGTCACCACTCCCCCAGAGCCCTGAGGAAGAAAACGCGTCTCTGCCTGAGAGGAGGTCAGGGTGAAGCCTAGATGGTCTAAACCTCTAGGACAGCCAGCAGCAGGACCTGCCAGGAGAACTCAGCAGGTCAAGGTCGGGCAGGAAGTGAGTCCCAGGTAACCCGAGGTGGGCACTACTACTGTGGGTGTAGGGAGCGGAATTCTTTGGGTGCTCTGGCTCTGAAGGGCTCCCTCCAGCACCATGGTGGCTGAGGGCCTAGGAAGAGGCACAGGCACAGGCATGTGCACGGGGCCACTGTTTGTCCACATATGTGGGAATGTAAGTAGCAGTAAGCGCTGGTGCCCATCCCAAGACAGGCTCGTGAATGGAAGTAGCTGCAGGCACCCAGCTGCCCACCCCTCAAAGGAAGGCGGGAAATGCAGGACTGGTCTACTGTCATCTAGCAAACATCTCTCCACACCCAGCAAAAATAGAAGGGATGGTGAAGAGAAATATTTAATGGCACAATACCTCTCTAGGAAGTCTCAGCTTAATAAAGTAATATGGGCAGAAGAACTAAGGAGAAAAGTCTGTTTATCTCTTCAAGGGCCCTAAGCAAAAAGGAATAGGTGCAGAGGCAAGAACCTGTTGAGATACTTGAAATCCCCACTTCTTGAACTATTTTACTACTCTGAGGCAGGGACCGCTTCATATAAGTTGGGTAGAAAACTGAGTGTAGCACCAGTGTCAATAAGGACACAGAGATTCATTACCAACTTGAAGAACAGTTTTTCCAAGCGGATTAAGAAGGGGGGATTGGGTCAAGTCCCTGTACTTCCTTGGAGCCCCATCACTGGGGAATAGGAGGACCTTGGGAAGGCTGGTTAGAAGGCTGAGAGCACCTGAAGTGCTTAAACTTACAACAATCCCTTTTCCAATGTCCTGGCTCTGAGATAAGAGCAGAAGCTTGGAGTCTTTTGGTTTCCTATAAGCCAGGGCCTTCATTTGCCAGGGCTGAAAATTAAAAATCTTGGCAATCTTCTAGGCAGCTCATGTAGAGTACAAGCAAGCTGATGGGCCAAATTAACCAAATCTAGCGTGGACCTGGTTTCCCATTCCAGCCTGGTCCTTTTAACTAAAAAGGCAAGATCTCAGTTCAGCCCATTAACACGCAGAGTTAAAGGTCACCCAAGTGGAATCAGTGTCTGAAGGGAGACCAGAATTTTCTTGAAAAATAACCTGACATTGATTATAATAGTCATGAACAGATTTGTGAGACTTTTTTGAGCATGTCTGACTTTTGCTCCAATCAACAGACTTTGGGATAGCTACTGTAATTACTCAAAGCTAGTGTTCTAGCTTCTTCCCCAAATTCGAGGTTTGTTTTTCGAAATCCCTTCTGGGATGTTCCCATCAAGCAATTGTCATCCAATGGTGAGCCTGGCCTTCACCACCTGGCATATGAGTTAGCTGCTATAAATCAGAAGACCCAGGCTGAAAAGTCTGAATAAAAATATCGCATTTTCCAGCACACTTGTGAGGATACTCAGTTACCTTGGGAAATTCTTTAACAATGGCTCCTAATTCAGCTATAGTCCAGGGAACAAGTTAAACTTGAGGTCTATTAGGATCCTCTGAGGGCTTAACTTTAAATGGAAAGGTATTGATATGTTCAGAGATGGAAGGCATGGGAGAGAATTCAGGGGAAGACAGCACCAGAGGTAGAGGTAGGATGCCATTCCCATTTATAAAACATTCTTGTGTCTTGGCTGTGTGGTTAAGTTTGTTGGAGTACCTTCCTGTGCACCAAAAGGTCACAGATTCAATCCCCGGTCAGGGCACATGCCTAGATTGCGGATTTAGACCTACACTGCGGGCTTGGTCCCAGGTTTGGTCAAGCAACCAATAGACGTTTCTCACATCGATGTTTCTATCTCTCTCTCTCTCTCAAAAATCAATAAATATATCTTCATATGAAGGTAAAAATATTCTTGAAATGAGAACATTATACGAAGGGAGGGCAGATCAGTGGTTTCCAGCAGTGAGGGATGTGGGAACAGGTAGGAGAGGAGTGGATGGGAAAGACAGGATGTGGGTGAGTCTATAAAAGAGCAACAGGAGGGAGGCTTGTGGTGATAAACTGTTCTGTATCCAGACCATGTTAATGTCAATATCCTGATTGTATATTGTACTCTAGTTTTGCAAGATGTTACCATTGGGGAAATGAGGTGAAGGGGTAAAGGAGACCTCTCTATTTCTTTCAACTGCATTGTGAACTTCAGCAATGTCAAAATTAAAATTTTAATTTAAAAGAGGGACTGTATTAAGAGATTCTTCCCTCCTCCAGAAAAAACCCCAAACCACCATTTCCGAGGTCTTTCACTCCATATTAAGAACCTGGACTTTGGAAATGCTTTCTTGTTAGCAGCTTTGCCCCATCCTGCTGGTGTCAGGGAGGCCACTCCAAAACCCTTCTTCCCTTCTACCTGGCCAAATAACTGTTCCTTACCTGTCTCCTTTTCAGCTTGGGGGACTCTTTTTGGAGCTGAGTTCTAGTAGCTAATGTAATCTGGGTCCAGGTGCACCTCTCCTCCTGAGTCGCTGCGACCACGGGCACCTACCACCATGCCAAACCAGCTAACGGTTTTAAGCACTAACTAGGTGCCAGCAGTGTGATCACAACATACATGCTGCTGTCCCTTTAATCCTCAAAACAACCGTAGAAGCCATTTTACCGGGGCGGGGGGAATTGAGGCCCAAGGAGGAAGAGTAACTTGCCAAAAGTCACACAGCTAGTGGGCAGCCAGCAGAGCCAGGATTTGAACCCCTTTGATCTAAGTCCACAGCCAACGCTAGCTGTTGCAGTAGCCACACTGCCTCCCTGTGGAAACAGGCGCCCTTCACTATTCACTCTGTGCTCTTGGCGGGAAATCTGGGGGATGGAAGTTCCAGGCTACACTACAAAGGGTCACTTGGCCAGGAAAGGTCTACTCAGGCCAATCGAGACAATCCAAATGCGGAAGTAAGACTCTGTGATGTCACAGTCTTTGGGGCCAACCAACCACAGGTGAAACCTCTCTCTCTCACACACTCCCCTATTCCCTCAGTCTCACAAGCTCTCTCTGCCTGTACTCTCAGAGTCACAGCTTCTGGGCAGCTCTGCACCCTGCTGTGGACTTCCTGGGACAGGGTGGTAAGGAACTGCTCCAACACCAGCAGCTCCAGGATCTGCTTCATGGAGTGCATGTCAGGCCAAAGCCACCCACCCATGGCAAAGCTCCAGCAGTGACACAAGGGTTTCTCCACTGACCTCCTGGAAGCCCAATCAAAAGCTCGTCTCCTCTGAGAGCTGTCCTCGGGCTCCTGGGGTGCCTGGTGGGTCTGAAAACCAGCTGCATCCACCTGCGAAGGCACTCTGGCCCTTTGCGAGGATGAGTGGCATCCACCAGCTGGTGGCCAGTAGCACCAAGTCCAGACCAAGGATCCAAACTCTGGCCCAACACAAATGGCTGAGGTGCCTTGGCCTTGGTGGGTCTCAGAGATAAGGTCCATTGCATGGCCGCGTGCCTGAATGCGGGGCACTGCACCCAGTGAGCTCTGGGCACAAAAGTGGTGATTCCTTGAGTGTTGTGAGGGTGTGGCGCAGGGAGTGGGGCTCTCGGCTTCCCTCCAAGAAGTAGGGCATCTCCACTGGCTTTAGATGGTTCGGTACTTGTCCCCTTTGCTGTTACACTAGTGCCGTTTTTGTGGTGCCCCTTGCCTCTCTCAGCACTCCTCTTATTCTGCGGGCCCTGTGAGGGCATGTTCATTCAGGAGGGTTTGGGGAGAAGCCTTCAGCCCCAAAGGGAAGTGAAGTTCTCACCTGGAAAAGCCAGTGGAGGGAAACCCGAAGGGTCAATTCCCAGGGAGACTTGGGAGAAGAGGCCCTGCCCATGAGCCCCTGTGTTGTTCACTTCTTCAGAGCAGACTAGGACCATTAGCCCAAAGCCCACTGCTGCCAAACTCAAATTCTCATACACCATATCACTTTAAATATAGTCCACCCCCTCACATTATTAAAGCCATTTGGAGCCTACCTACTTTACATACTCCACAAAAATTTACCCAGCACCTGCTAACCGCAAATGTCAAATCCTGGGGCTACAAAAGACCCTAAACTGCTGCTGCCCTTCGGAGCTAGCTGACCAGACACTCATCACGGAGCTGCTGAATGACGTCATATAGAATAAATGTAAGCCCCCCTCTGACTTCCCTTTCCTCCCTGGGAATTCCTTTGCCCTATTCTGCATCTGGGGGGTAGCCCCATGCCTCTGTCTCTGGAAGGCCTCTTGTTGGGAGGGACTTCCCTTCTCATACTGGTCTGTCCAAGCACTGCCCAAAGGAAGCTAGGGTGCTACTACTGCCTCTCATGGCCCTGTCTCTTTGTTGATAACAACCACCACTGCGCCAAAAAAAAAAATCCCTGAACTCACTGCAAGTCCTTATAAAAGACGGACGGGAGGAGCAGAGTGAGTAGTAGCAGATACTAGTATGGAAGAAAGGAATCGGAGAGATGCAAGGAGTCATGAACCAAGGAATGCAGATGGCCTCTGAAGCTAAAAAGACCAGGAAACAAACAGATTCTCACCTGGAGCCTCCAGCAGGAATGCAGCTCTACTAACAACTTGACTTTAGACTTTCGACATTCGTAACACTAAGAAAAAAATTTTTTTTTGTTTAAAGCCACTCAGTTTTTGGTAATTTGTTACAGCAGTGGTAGGAAACTAATGTAACATGTACACACACATATCTATAAATATTTCTACATCTATACATCTGTGTCTATATTAAGATAAACATGAGTTCATACTGGTGTCTCCAACCCTAATCCATTGCCATGTGAATCATGCTAGCTGTCCCTTCATGCTTAATTATAACTTCCCTCGACAACAGTGAGGAGGAACCTTGCTCCCACCATCCACCATCCATTAATTTATTTGTTCAAACATTATGCATGTAAAAGCAGTTTCCACAAATGTTCATCTAGAATTTATGTTCTCAGATGTTCATCTGAGAATTTACCAACTCAAGTACAACGTGTTGTGTTTATCTTAGCCCCCAACTTTTATTTTTAATTCACCCTCCAACTTTGAAACTTGAAATACTTTAAACATGGAGAGAATTTGCTTCCTTTCTCGCTGGAAAGCCTAGTGCTGTGGATGCTGCCTCTCTCCTTGCTTTACTGCTTCCCACTGGATTTCTGTCCCTTTTCCCCTGACAGAGCTCCATCTTCTTCCTGGACATGCTTTGCAGGGGTTTGGACCTGCTTGCCTGCCATCCTTGCCCTGTTTCACTCCTCCATCCAAGCCCCTAGCCTGCCTGACTCCATTCCTGGTAGCTCTGTGGTTCCCATCACATCCCACCTCAACCACCAGGCTCTCCCAGGAGTTTCTCCCCAGGTACGCACACCTGTTTAGCTGTATGCAGTGTCACTGGGGGAGAAAAAAAAGGGGGTGTTGGGAGACTTGGAAAGTAAGGGGAGAATATCAGGATAGGAAACATAGACAGAGGTCTAAGAGAGGTTGGGGACCCCAAAGCAGAATGGCACCTGGCCCCACATTCTACCTGGAGCTGTGGGATGGAGACATCCTAGCAGTGCCCCACGCAAACAGCAGGAGGCAACATGAGGCCAGAAATAACAGCTTGGCATTTAGGAAAGGCCCTGAGATGGTGCCCTTGGGTCAGTTCTCGATGGCTTTTTTGTGCCATGAATGAGTTCCAGCTGAGAGCCTCAAAAAGAGACTACATAGAGATGGTGAGAAGAAACTTGGTTGACAAAACAGCAGTGTACTATTCCTTTGCATATGCATGTGTACCACATCCTGTTTCAAATTTTATTTTTCGATTACAGTTTACAGTCAATATTATTTTCTACTATTTTCAGATGTGCAGCATAGTTGTTAGACCATCATGTACTCTGTTACAAGTACCCTCCTGGCACTGTACATAGTTATTCCAATATTATTGACTATATTCCCTATACTGCACTTTACATTCCCGTGACTATTTCGTGACTGCCAATTTGTACGTGTTAGTCCACTCTCCTTTGTCATCCACCCCCCTGACCCCCCTCCCCTCTGGCAACCATCAGTCTGATCCCTGAATCCATGAGTCTGTTTCAGTTTTGTTTGTTCATTTATTTTGTTCTATATAGTCCGCATATAAGTGAAATTATATGGTCTTTGTCTTTCTCTGCCTCACTTCTTTCACTTAGCACAATAGCCTCATAATATCCTCTAGGTCCTCCCATGTTGTCACAATTGGTAAGGCTTCATTTCTTTCTACGGCCGGGTAACATTCCATTGCATATATGTACCACAACTTCTTTTTGGTCAATTTCGACAGGTCTAATAAGAAATATTATGACTTCAGAATCCTAAAAGCAGATTTTAGAATCTACAAAATACATTATTTCTGCCTATCTCACACTGATTGACCCTTTCAAAACAAGATTTCCTCAATTCTAAGACTACCATCAACTTGAATGCACATCATTGATTTAATAATGGAAATCTCAAGTATGCATGGTTATCATCTTTATTTCATAAATGTTGAAATGTTTAAAAACTAACATCTTACAGTACAAAAAGACTCATTATAACCCTTATTTGGTTCTTGTTTTATTGGGAATGCAGGACACTGACATTTCTTTTGAAATAACCTGATTGGTAAAGGAGTGATTTTTTAAAAATAAGGCGTGATAGATGATTCAAATGTTTCTTCAACACCTTCAAGATTCTCATGTCATTTTTTTCCTTTGAATTATGAATGTGGAGAAAATATGAATTGGTTTCTTAATATTGAGCTATTGTTACTTTGAGGAAGTGATATATAATAATTCTTCTAATGTACTGTCTGATTTATTTGCTTATTTTTCATTCAGATATTATCTTTTGCATCTTCGTAAGTGGAATTGGTCTACACTTGTCCCTCTTTATGCTTATTTTGTCAGGTTTTGGAATCACTTTTCTTTTGGCTTTACATAGGGAATTGGGGAAGTTTCTTAAATTTGTTGTGCTCCCACACAGTTTAAAAATAAGAATAATTGTAGAGCACACAGGACTGTTAGGGCTGTGAATCTACTCTTTATGATACTATAATGGTGGATACATGTCATTATACTTTTGTCCAAACTTGTGGGATTTACAACAACACCCAGAGTGAACCACCCATAATATAACTAGGGAATCTGAGTGATAATGGTGTGTCAAAGTAGGTTCTTCAGTTGTAACAAATGTATCACTTGGGTAGGAGATGTTGATAACACAGGAGGCTGTGTGTGGGGGTGGGGTGGGGGGGGACAGGGCGTATGGAAAATCTGTGCCTTCTGCTTTATTTTGCTACGAACCTAAACCTGCTCTGAAAAATAAAGTGTATTTTTAAAAGATTTTATTTATTTTGTTTTTAGAGAGAGAGGAAGGGAAGGAGAAAGAGAGGGAGTGGAACATCAGTGTGCGGTTGCCTCTCACCCCTGCCCCCCCCCCGGGGACCTGGCCTGCAACTCAGGCATGTGCCCTGACTGGGAATCGAACCAGCGACCCTTTGGTTCACAGGCCTCCACTTAATTCACTGAGCTCCAAGAACTGGGGCTAAAGTGTATCCTTTAAAAAAACTAAGAATTGCATATTCCATGAAGACTGTGAATGCTACAAATCCTTTTAGGCCTGTCTCTCTTTGGAAGGTGGGTTTGGATGCCTGGGGTAGCTTTTCATTTGTTTCCAGAGCTCTTATTAAGTTTTTTGTTTTTTCATTTCTTTGAATGTTCATTTGTTTTAACAACAAACCTGCCAACATATCATATCCACACCTATCATATGCCAACTGCTTTGTCCTTAGTGATCAGACATGAGACATTATACTGTAGCTTGTGTTCACACTAACAGCAAGATTTCTTGGTTGCCTTAAGGTTATTTGAAGATATGATTACCCATGAAGAATGAACTTTTTTGAAAATTACACATTAAGAATGAATTTTTTTTTAAAAGTCATTGTAAGCTTTTTTTTTTTCCAGGTAAAATCTACCAGTGACTTGTCCAAGACAATGGCTTGGGGCTGTAGAGATGATCCCTGTTTTTCTTTGTAGGGTAATCTCAAAAATGTCTACATTCCTTCACATATAGCGGTGAAGCAGAAAAAGCTATTGAAAAGCACATTGCTCTTCTTAAGTTTGTTGCAAAAATTGGGGAACCAAATTTGATCAGGAAGGATGTGAGGATATTTGTAAAGTTTAATTATCCTATAATTAATGGGAGAATATCCACGCATTGTCTGCATTAATGTTGATGGTTTCATTATGGATAGTGCCCCATGTCCTGCTGAGTGTGCTATGTATTACTTTGCTATCATTGGAAAAGTCTGAATGCTACAGCTACACATCTTGCCCCAGTGGATTGATTTGGGACTTAAGGACCTCTAGTAATTAGTTACAAGCTGGGAAATATCTGTTTTCAGAAAGGAACAAAGGGTGTCAGGGCTTAGAGTCAAGCTTTGCAGTTTGAGTCACAGTTACTTGTGTGACCTTGGGTAATGTTTTAAACTTATCCGAGCCTCAGTCTCCTCATTTCTGAAGTGTATTTAAAAAACAACTGTTCTTGCCTCATATGCTGATTGGGAGGATGAGATGAGATGAAGTATGTCAAATACTTATTAACAATTGTGACATAGTATAAGCACTCAATAAATAATAATAGATGCTGTTAACAGTAAGGAGCTTAGAAATGGAGGTCAAGAAACTCTCCTTGTCTTGCCAAGCAGTGGAGGGCCATTTCACTCTATGATTTACATAGCATGAAAAAGAACACACAGATCAACCACCACAAGTATTCCATTCTCTACTGTAAGTTATTTCCCTTTGAATGTCAATACATAGTCACTGTAGAGGGCCTTCTGAGAAAGAAGAAACTGTTGCTTCTTGCACCCATTTCATGAACCCAGGAACCCATCCTGGTTTCCTCAGAGTATATATAAAACAGTGTGTCTGGGTCTATCCAGCAAACATTTGGACGTTGGTGGTCCCACCATTCTACCACCCCTAGTAGATCCTCAGGTGCCAGTAAACAACATCTGTCTTTGTTCTCTCCTTCTAAAAATGTGTTCATTTCTTCACTTCAGAAATATTTATTGACCACCCTCCTTAGATGCAGTTTGGCATTTTATTTTACAGAATATTTGTGGCTTTCCTATCCTTCCTTTTATTCCATTAAATGTGAGTCTTGGTGGTTTTCCTTTCTATTTTTTTAAATTATGTTATTATAGTCAGAACAGTGAACATGGGCTCTACACTCTAAAAAACTTCAAGTGTACAGATCAGTGCTGTTAACTATAGGCCCGATGTGTACATAACAGTATGGAGCCTAGAACTTCCTCATCTTGCATAAGTGAATCTTGAGTCCCACTGAGTAGCAACACCGCATTTCTCCCTCCCTTAGTAACCACCATCTGACTCTGATTCTAAAGAGTTGGACCATTTTAGATTCCTTGTGTAAATGGAAAGATGCAGTATCTGTCCTTCTGTGACTGACCTATTCCACTCAGCATTATGTCTTCAATGTTCATCCATGTTGTTGTATATCACAGAATTTCCTCATCTTTTTTAAGGCTGAATAATATTCCACTGAATGTACGTACCCCATTTTCTTTATCCACTCATCTGTTGACAGACATTTAGATAGTTTCCACAGCTTGCCACTTGAGAATAGTGCTGCCATGAACACTGAGGTGCTAATATCTCCTGCAGACGCTCATTTCCATTCTTGTGGATAACAAGCCAGAGGGGGGATTCCTGTGTCATAGGGTAATGATTAAGTTTTAATTTGTTAAGTTTCTCTTTCTATTTCCCAGTTTCATCGAGAAATAATTGACATATATCACTGTCTAAGCTCAAGGTGATTTATATATATTGTGAAATGATGACCACAATAGGTTCAGCTAACATCTATCATCTCATACAGATACAACAAAAAGAAAGAAGATAAGGGAAAGAAAGAGTTGTTTCCTTGTGATGAGGACTCCGAGAATGCACTCTCTCAACAACTTTCCTACCTACTGATATCATACACCAGTGGTAACTATAGTCATCATGTTGCACATTGTCTCCCTAGAACTTACTAATCTTACAACTGGAAGTTTGTACCTTTTGACCACTTCCTCCCATGTTAACTTGCACATACTTGTTTGTGACTGTACTTACCATCTCGTTACTGGGGATGGTAAGTACTCGACTCTGCCATCCCCAGGACCTATATTATCTGGAACATAACATACCCCCAAAGATTATTAAGAGTGAATCACTGTGGGCAGGAGACAGTCTTGAGCAGAGTGAACAGGGTGACAGGACTGAAACTTCTATGAGTTTCAATGGGTAACCATGGACCTATTGGCCAAGAAGGCTCTCATTCCCTTTTCATGGTCTGCTCCCCCCAGTCTCCCAACTCCAGGCCCTCAGGACACAGATCTGGCTATCACACTCCTCATATCCAGTCAGTCATGAGAGCCTGTAGATTCTGCCTCCTAATTCCCCCCCTTCAAATAACTCTTCCCTTCTGTTTCATCTGCACACCACTGTCCTTACCTCAACCCACTTTCTCATCTGCAGCAGCCTCCTCACTGGTCTTCCTGTCCCGATCTTGTCTTCTCTAATCACCATCCAGGGGCCAGAGTGGGCTTTATAAAATGCACATTTCACCCATTCTTCTCAACTAGCGGGATGGTTTTCCACTGATTGAGAGATGAGGTTCCAACTCCATCAGGAGGATTACTACACCCTCTATTCATTACCTGGTCTTTGCCTAGCACTCTAGTTTTACCTCCAGCCACTCTGTGTTTCTCTCCTCAGACCTTTTCCTGAGACATTCCTTTGCCTGGGATGTTGTTCATAACTCACTTGTTTGATTCCATGTAAAGGCTGGTAAATACATTCTCTTACCACCTCAATTTTTGCTAAGACCTAAAGGCTGAGGACCAAATATCAAGTGTTTCCTTGAATCTTACCTCATACCATTTGTAAAAGAAATCAACTCCAGGAAAAATGTGATACGAGTGTGGAAGGTAAAAAAATACAACTTTAAAATGAACATGTAGAAAATATGTTCACGATCTTGGGGTAGACAAAACATTTCTTCACCAGGATTCAAACAGCACTAATAGTAAAGGGGGAGGAAATGATAAGTTGAACTATGTTACACCTGGGAAATTCTCCTCATCAGGGGACACCAATTAGTGAGTGAAAACACAAGCCAAGGGGGTGGGAAAAGGTGTTTGTCATATGTTTTGGCAGTTTTTAGAAAGTAAATGGCTATAAGCTGATGACACAACCACTCCTCTCCTAGGGTGTACCCTACAAATGGAACCGTTAGTCTCTATGGTCATAAGTCATAAGTCTTCAAGAACATGTAAATAAACTTCAAAGCAAAACTAGAATGAACCACATTTATTAATAACTTTGCAATATAAACAAAACTTGACAGAAATTATCGACAATGTCCAACTCTTGGAGCAGAACGGAAAAAAATATAAGCTGCAATAACAAACAATTGCAAAATAACAAGTAAGAACATTGCGTAAGATTTTGGGGAGGTGACCAAAGTTAGACTTAAAGCTTGTGGCCTTCAATGCTTTCATCATTTCAAAGAACAGAAAGAAAATACAATATTTCCTGCATGTTCACTCCAGGTAGGGTCTCCACATTTATCTAGTCCGCTCCCTCTTCCTGGTACTGGTGCGATGGGTACTGTTCCCTGCCCCTCACAGTATGTTAAGAGTTGGATGTTTCCCTTTGTCCTTCTCTTTGGGAAGTGATCCACATGACACAAACGGACTGCATTCAAGGCTCAAGTCATGTATAAACGTAATAGTGGGTGCACAGGAGATTCTGCCTGTGGCGTAAGAGGGAGTCAAGGGAAGTGCTTGTTGGCACCGTCAGGGAATCATCTGCATGTTGCTGCAACTACTAGTCAGTGGCAATCAAACAGGAACAGCATATGTATTTCCACAGGACTAAAATATTGCATACATACAGGTCAAATGGGTACATCGCCATCTATTGGATTACTGACCCTAGACCTGAAAGGAATGTCAACATTGCATATCCCTTACTAACACCTGTGCTGTAGTTGACCTGGGACAAAGACATTTTCATGATAAGGATTAAACAAGACTCGCCTACACAGAAATAATCATATCTGGATATAGCGGGCCCAAAGACATATGAAAAGATGCTCAGCATCACTGGCCACTAGAGAGATGCAAATTAAAACCACAATGAGATACCACTTCACACTGGTCAGAATGGCCATCATAAACAAATCAAAAAACAAGCGCTAGAGAGGTTGTGGAGAAAAGGGGACCCTGGTGCACTGTTGGTGGAAATACAGACTGGTACAGCCACTGTGGAAAACAGTATGGTATTTCCTCAGAAAACTGAAAATGGAACTGACTTTTGACCCAGCAGTTCCACTGCTGGGATTATATCCCAAGAACCCTGAAACACCAATCCAAAAGAACCTATGCACCCCAATGTTCATAGCAGCACAATTCACAATAGCCCAGTGCTGGAAGCAACCGAAGTGCCCATCAGCAAATGAGCGGATCAAAAAACTATGGTCCATTTACACAATGGAATACTATGCAGCAGAGAGAAAGAATGAGCTCCTACCCTTTACAACAGCATGGATGGAACTGGAGAGCATTATGCTAAGTGAAATAAGCCAGATGGTGAAAGACAAATACCATATAATCTCACGTTTAATTGTAACCTAATGAACAAAAGAAAAAAGAAAGCAAAATAAAACCAGAGACACAGAAATTAAGAAAAATTTGACAGTAACCAGATGGGAGGTCAGAGGGGATAATGAGGGGAAGGGTTTTCAAGAACTGCTGTAAAGGACACAAGGACAAAACAAAGGGGGATGGTAGAAGTAAGGGAGGAAGGGAGGCTTGGATGGGGTGGTGGGGATTGGGGAGGAAATGCAGAGACCTGTAATTGAACAAGAATAAAATAATTATTAAAAAAAGAAATAATCATGTCTGGGACAGTGTCAAGAGTCAGTGAATGCTCTAGAACACAGGTGTCAAACACAAGGCCCAAGGGCCAAATCCAGCCCTGCACCCTGTTTCTACCCAGTGGGAGTGCTAAGCTCCTTTCCCCTAGTTAAGGAGTAGTTACACAGTCCTAAAATTACATTCGACCCTTTGAAGGCAAACACAAGGTTGATGTGGCCGCCAGCGAAAATGAGTTTGATACCCCTGCTCTAGAATTTATATGCCTTGGAAGATGGATTTTAAGCACACCAAAGACAAAGCTGTTCTTATGAATAAGCTCAAACAAAACAATTCTTCCCAGACAGTCTAATACAGGTTAAAGTTTTGATAGATTTGTGTCAATTTGTGTAGAACCTGGTTTCCGCAACATATTCTTCTCTAAAGTGAGCAGCTTGGTGCACATTAAAGCATGTTTTCTTTATGAAGCTTGTAAAAAACAATGAATGCACTTCTATGGCTTCTCCTCTGAATGGTTTCTTAAATGAAAAACAAGGCTTGATCTATGTCTATAGTTCTTCCCACAATACTCACACATAAATGGTCTCTCTTCAGTGTGCGTCCTGTAGTGCACACTAAGGTCTCTTTGTCGATTAAATGTTTTTCCACAACTGTGACATTTAAAAGGTTTTCCATTTGTGTGGATTTTTAGGTGGTTTACAAAACCTTTTCTATTGCAAAAACGCTCCCTACACTCAGGGCAAATGTATACTTCTTGACCAGAAGAGGTTTTCTGGTGTTCTGTGAAGTGTGACAACTGACTGAATTGCTTCTCACACCCATTGCATTTATAGGGTGCCTCCCTTCTGTGAACTCGAAGATGCCTTTGTAGGTTGGACTTACGAAGGAACCTTTTCCCACATTCAAGGCACTCATGAGGGAGATCTCCTGCATGAATTTTCAGGTGCCCATTAAGTACCTTATTGGAAACAAATTCTTTCCCACAGTGAAGACACTGGTGTGGGCTCTTTTGGGCATGGTTTTGCTCATGGGCTCTGGGGCTGAGAGGTTCTTCCTGGTTGGATATCTCAGCTCTTTCTTCTGGAAAGGGGTTCTGGTCGTAGACAGGCAATGTGTGCTCTCTGGGTAGCTGCTCTGCAGGATTTCCCAGCAGACTTTTTGGCAGTTCGAAGTCTTCTGGTAAACCTGGACCAAGAAGTGCATTTCCGTCTAAAGAA
Organism: Phyllostomus hastatus; assembly: GCF_019186645.2. NCBI lineage: Eukaryota > Metazoa > Chordata > Mammalia > Chiroptera > Phyllostomidae > Phyllostomus > Phyllostomus hastatus. The sequence goes on along the minus strand of NW_025333841.1, from coordinate 9,820,085 downwards.
AAAGAAAATGGAGACATGCTCTCCAGGGTTCTTTTTTGTTTTGACACATTTTCTCTCCCAATATCAAAATGGAGGGCATGAATAGAAATTGAAGACCTCACCATGTTCCAAGGGGAATGAATAGGTAGGGACTGAGAAGAGTTATGGCTCAACACCTAGTGGGAAGATAAACACTTCCAAGTGGCATCCCAAACCTCTTTACTCTGGGAGTAAGCATGGAAATTTCTTTAGTTTTTTCCAAGCATCACATGAACCCTCACCTACCTATCTTGAAGTCAAGCCATTGAAATTGTTCCTCTTCCACGCAATCCTGTAGTTCCTTCATCCAGGGCTCTATGGGGTCAGGCTTTGGCAGTGAATATGCTGGCCATAGGAGAGATGGGAGGAAGGGTAGTTTTGAGTCAACACAGGTTTATGCAGAGCATAGGTCTCTTTCTAGGACATGCAACTTCTCAGTATCTGCCTACTACCTTGTCAGCATTGCTTCACCAGGAGCCTCTGACAAGTCTTTTTTGTTGTGTTTTTTTTCATTTTTCAACATAAGAACAAAACCCAAACTGGGGATGGGGGAGATCCCATCGTGTTTGATTCAAAGCTGTCCTCCTCCAGTCTATGGAAGGGAGGTGAATCAATTCCCTTGTGAAGTCAATACACTGAACGTGTTCCACTGTTGTTTTGAGAATGGGATTGTGTAGGTGAGGGCCAGAACATGGAATCAGTCTTCTTATAGTGACGTCATATTAAAACTGAGAAACACTGTCTAACTGACTTCCAAGTGAAAAAAGAGAGAGGCCAAAGTGGGGGTTAGGCAATTGGTTACTGGAGTACTTTTGGTAAGAAATACTCAAATTATGATGTCAACTGAAGTGGGTAAGCAACAGGTAAAAAAATAATAATAACCTGTATGTGTTTGTTTCAGTTGAAGTCTAGAAGTAGATTCTCTTGAAACTAACCAGAATCATCATCAAGCAATGTTTCTCACTGTCAATCTAAGAAAAACCACAAGTCCCCCTGTATCCTACCACCCCTCTCCTCAGTGAGAGCTGCTGTGTCTCCACCCTCTTTGCACACCCCTATCTCACTTCTGGCTAAGTTTACTGGTCTGTAGTAAAGTGTGGATTGGAAATGGCTCGTTTCAGATGGAAATAAAGGGCAATGTTTAAATATTGGAATTAGTAAAATGACATTAGCAAGTCAGTGTGGGTAATGTTGATCTGAAGGAAAATTCAGCTTCCAGGACCTTATATCAAAGCACAGGAAGTCGACTAAAACACCGTATTCCTACTTTCATTTTTAAAAGACCAGATCTTTCCAATAGAGAGATTTTAAATACAACTGTTCATTTTGTTTATGTTATGCCTACATTTCAAAAGTAAGGTCAGAATGAGAGGGTATGAGCCCCAGATAAAATAAAACTGGATGTCATGGATCAAAGGAAAGGTGCCATCAAGTGAAAGTGCGAGCGATGGCAAAGGTGGTGGGTGGACAGTGGCACAGCCTTAGGGTGGCAGAAACCTGGAAGTGCTGAGTCTCCCCATAGCAGAGACGGGAAAGTAATTTCAGAATTAAAGGATGTGTTCCTATGGGGGTTCCCGTCCCACACATAGAGCATAGACTTGATGTTCTTCAGGCTCTAGACTTCATCACAGGTTACCATTAAACCATCCCAAACACCTGCCCCTTGGGTGAAAGGGAGCTAAAGACATGACTAGTCAAGGACTAAAGCAGCCCCAGAGACAGAATTTAGCACCTGTGAGAACAAGGCCAGGAGTATCATCACCAGGCGGCTACGTCTCATAGACTTACCATCAGTCCAGCTTCCCCTTTCTGTGCAGCACCAACCAAAGAAGACTGAGAACTGTCACCTTACTTACTCACCCCACCATAGTACTCCCTGGTGCCAGCTTTCAAAGAAGCTGGACCAAACTTGAGCTCCTTGCTGGATATTCACCTCATGCACTTCTTAGCTGTCTACCAACACCAGCCCTACCCACCTCCCTCCTGTGTCACTTCAGATCCTTATGGCTCAGGTACACTCAGCCTCCACTTTCTGCATGCTCGGAGCCCTCCTCCTGCCCCTATCACTAATTTGCATTCCACAACCAATGCTCACAACCCATGTCAGTTAAGACCACTATCCATCCCCCTTTGACCCATCTGACATCCTTCTGACCTCAGTTCCCACCTTCTGCTCATGCAGTCAGTGAAAAACTGTCACAAATGCTGAATGAACTGGACACTGGTTAAAAAGATATTCACAGATATCAGCCCTCCTTCTGTCTGCCAACATGGGGAAAACAGCCATAGCACTCATCACAAAGCAAGCCAGTGTGTGAAGTGAGCAGACACAGGCGTTCATATGCTGGAATGGGAGGGCAAATTGGTACAGTAGTTTTGGAGGACATTCGACCGTATCTATTAAAGGTTTAAATGTATATGCCCACTAACCAATCATTCCTAACCTAGAAGTTTGTTCTGCTGACGCATGCCCCTGCAAGGATGCTCATGGTGCATCTTTTATAGCTTGGCCCCAGAGTAGTTTGGTCAACATTGAATGTCAGTCAGAAGTCATGCATCTATGCCTACTTCTATTGGCAGTGCTCTTCTCTTTGCCCTCAAACGCCACAGTAGCCACCCCAGAGGTTTTCTGGAAATGAGCCTAAGGGAGTGAACGAGCCCTCTTTGTACTGGGCCATAGGTTGTTCAGTTCTTCACTCCGACCTGGGACTTCTTACTCAAAAGCCTGCAAGCACCAACCTCAAATTCTCTCATACCCGATTTTTTGAAAATTAGCCCCAGAAGCATATTTTTATCCATTTACAGCCACCCTCCTTTGCATAGCTCAGAAAATATCACCCCACAACTGTTAGCCATGGAAAAGATGGAGCCTTGTGGTTATATGATTCCAAGCTGCTGCTGCCCTTTGGAATTCTCTGATCGCTACACTGCCAGTGTGCTACTGGGCTATGATATCACCTAGACAGGTAAGCCCCCTCTCTGAGCCCTTACTCCCTGGAGAGTTCCCTTGTGCCCCTCCCCTCTGACCCCTGACTTCCCTCACAAGCACACCTGACAAAGAGTTGCCCAACAAAGCTTGTGTGTGCTATTGCCCCCTCCTGGTCATATCTTGTTCCCAAATCAGCCCGCAGATCCTTTGACCCTCCACAAGTGTTAAGGAGGAAGAGACTTTGGTGACCATGAGGTAGACATAAAGACCTCCCAGTCAGTAGGACAAAGGATGTCATATTACTTTAAACAGTGATGAGAAATGGGTAGTTTCCTTTCCCCCTAATTGATATATTTACTTGTTCCATCACTCTATCTCTCCCTTGTAAAATATAGTGGACTCCTGTGCTTCAGAGACTAAAGTATTCAAATCAAGAGCAATAGTGCTGCTCAGCATCATATGTGATCTTTGTACCTGACACTGTTAGTAAGAGGAGCAAATTCACACATGCAATTGGAATTCATATGCAGAAAGATTTATAACTGAACACGGCTGGCTAGGTTCTGCCACCTGTTGCAGGCATACACACAAAATTCAGATAAAAAAAAAACTCGTTAATAGATCAGGGATATAGGTAAAGTAGAGACCAGAATATAAATGGCAACATTTTACAGTTTGGCTTTGACCTTAATGGACATACATATGTCCTTTTGGGTTTTTCCTCCTTGTCGAGTCCGTTAAAAAAACGAGACAGAATACATGTCTTCTACATGTCCAAAACTTGCTAGAGCAAGTTACAAAATTTGGTACCCAGACAAATTGAACAAATGCAGAAAGGGAGAAAAATTAGTGACCAAATAACATTACTGTGATGTTATGAGATGAATTCCATGGGTGAGGGTGTTGCACAGATAACATGTGGTCCTATTTTTAGGCCTAGAATAGACCAAGCCATCCTTTTCAAGGAGAGGGTGGAGTCTCTCATGTACAATCCCCCGCTGTCTATCAGACACCTGGCGAGGAGAGATGGCAGTTGGAATGGAGACCACAAGAGAGGGGGGCAAACTATTGGTAAGTAAATACCAGAGGTAGAATTTCTATTGGCTTCAAGAGCAAATGGGTCCTAGTCACTAGGATACCCATTCTCATGCACTTAAGACACGGGGAACCAAGGAACCAGCAAAGGTACCTGAATACTTAACAGATTTTCTAATTCATATGCAGTATAATGGTCTTTTCTAATGTGATATCTCTCAGGGTATGCCCAGAGAATCTTGTGCTTTCTCCCTCTAAACAATCCTGGAAAGTCCTCAATCACCTTCAAGATTTTTATGAACTTCTATGAGCCTTTCTTCTCCTGCACTTCCTATCCCTGTAATAATAACTCTTGCACTATCTGGAGCAGTGTTTCTTGAATAGTATGTGCAGAACTCACCTGGACAGCTTGTTAAAAATGTACCCCAGAGCCCTGGCTGGCGAAGCCCAGTGGATTGAGCATGGGCTGCAAAACAAAGTGTCACAGGTTTGATTCCCAGCCAGGGTACATGCCTGGGTTGCAGGCTATAACCCCCAGCAACCGCATATTGATGTTTCTCTCTCTCTCTCTCTCTCTCTCTCTCTCTCTCCCTCCCTTCCCTCTCTAAAAATAAATAAAATCTTTAAAAAAAATCTTTAACAAAAAAATGAACCCCAGGTGATCCGGCTATAATCTGCTTAGTATACTTGGAAAAACGCCGGTCTGAGTTTTTATGGATAAGATACATATTTCCTTTACTGTGACAGGCAATTAAATCCTCTAAAGGATCTTAAGTGAGTATGGTAATTGATAAAGTAGCATGTGTGAATGTGGCTCTTGTGCTATAAGAGCCACTGAGGCCCTTGGGACCCACAACAACACTACAGATTCCATTGATAAAACATATGCTAGGGAAATTAATCTTGATTCATAACACCCAAACTCTCCTCAAGTTCCTGCATAACATTTTGGTCAAAGTCTCCTTCCTGAGCAGCTTCATCAGCTTAAGGCATTTGGAACCCTGATCTCTCTGGTGTGCTTTGTGGCCAGCCATTCCTCAAGAGACATTTCCTTCTCCTACTCTTTATCAAAGAGATCCATATTCATCTGGTATTCAGTGTTTCTAAGCAACCCCAACCCTATAGAGCTCCTGAGCTGTCAAAATAAAAATCAAGGAAAGGAAATAAAACCCTTGCCTTACCAGGGTCCCAAAAGGCCTGGCCTTCCCAAGTGGCACCATTGCTCAGCTCCTGCAGCCCTGCCTGTGGGATCTGCGCCTCTGCTACTGGGGTCTCAGGGACAGGTCCCATTGCTTGGGGTGGGAGTGTCTCCAGGTAGATGTCTGGTACCACATGTGCCATTCCAACTGCTGCTGGGTCTTCCAAGAGCATCTCCTGCCTATCGATCTGGGAAAAAAAGCCAGAACCCATCATTCTAAAGTCCAGACTAGCAGTGCCCAGTAGGAATATAATGCAAGCCACCCAAGTCATTTCAAGTTTTCCAGTGGCCATGTGAAAAGTAAAATAGTAAAAGTCAATCTCTATAACATGCAGTATTTAACCCAATATATCGCAAATACTATAATTTCATAATGTAACCAGTATAAACAATTATTAATACGATATTTCACCTGCTTTATTGTTCAGCCTACATCTTCTGAATGTGGTGTGCATTTTATACTTACAGCATATACCAATTTGGTCTAGCCACATTTCTAGTGCTCAAGTGCCATGCTTGGCTGGTGCCTACCATGCCGACACTGCGGGATTACACTACATGAAGACAACATCTCATGTAGTAAGCCAAACAAGGAGACACAGAAAGGAAGGGAAATCATAAACACATTCCATTCTAGAAGCAGCAAACTTTGGAAGAGTCCTGCTCATGCAGGCTAACTGCAGAGTCCCATCAACACACAAGACTCCAGTGCCCCTAATGCCCAACTAGAACTACTCTCTCCCTTCTCCAGAGATGCTGCCCTGTGCTCAGCTATGGCAGCCTCAAACAAGCTTTACTCAGTGCTTCTGAACAGAGGGCAGGGCCACCACCCCCAGGAGGTGTTTTGGGTATAATGGCAGGTGCTGGCTATCAGAATTAAGTGGGCAGAGATGGGAGTACAGATAATGGACAGTGCAGAGTTTCTCCAGGTTCCTACCAAATTTGGAGTGTCCCCTTCAAGTATTCACATAGGTAAAAGAACCTGGTTCACCTTGGTTCATCATATAATCACAACATATTTTTGCAAATTTTAGCTTGACTTCTCTAGGGAAGCAATACTTTGGGAATCTAAGTCATGGTGATGTAAAGGACAGCATAGGAAATGCAGTCATTAAGATTGTAATATGGTGCCAAGTGAGTACTGGGAATATCAGGGGGAATATTTTGTAAAGTACAATATATGACTGTCTAACAACTATGCTGTATACCTGAAACTAATACAGAATAATACTGAGTGTAAGCTGTAAGTGAATTTTTAATAAAAATAACCTATACTACTAATTGTTCAGATTCACCAAGAGTTGTTTGCCACTTTGGAAAATTACAGGACAAACAGCAACACTGCTATTAGTGTTTGAGCTGTATCAGTCTGAAACACAGACTGTCATCTTCACAGTGAGTCTGCAGACAGGCAAGCCCCTGACAATTTCATGAGGTCTTGAGGTGCACTCAAACCCAGATATGTGCACACTGAAATGCTTTCTACTTTATAGTGAACTATGTTTCTTTTCCTTCAAATTTCTTCTAGACTCTACTTGACTCAAAGTTGGACAACTTTCTTTGTAAAGAGCCAGATAGTAAATATTTTATGCTTTTTTTTTTTGCCACATTCAGGCTGTGACTTATTTTCCTTCCTCTTATTTTCTATTTAATAATGCTTTATCACTTCAAAACCATTATTAGCTCACAGGGTATACAAAACAGGTTGTGGCCAGATCTGGTGTGCAGACACTAGGGCATAATATTGGAGTTATTGAGGAATGATTGTAGGTAGGCTATGTTAACTATGAATTTCACTTAAGTACATTTACTGGGCAGTTAGGGAATATTTGTTAGAGAAGGGGGATTGGGCATGATGAGGCTGAAAACCACTGATCCATATGTTTTTTCCAGCATAAGAGTGGCATGAAAAGGACTGTGGAGAAATCCTGGAGTTGAAGAATGACACAGAGACAAATGTCCCATCCAAACCCACCTGCCTCTGATACCTTTTTGGTTTAGTTACCAAGATCCCAAACTCTTTTCTCACCTGTGGCTCTGGTGTCTCCAGTTTGGTGTCTAATCCTTCTAATAGTGACACAACACTTTCCGTAGCCGCTGGGCATTGATCTTTCACTGAGGTCTCTACCTCAGCGGGCATAATTTTCAGGTATTGCTCCAAAACTAGAAGGTCCACCATTTGTTCCTTAGAACGCATCTTTGGCTTCAGCCATTCATCGCAAAGCTCCCGGAGTTTGTTGAAAACTTCACGAGGCCCTGCTGCTTCTTTGTACTGGAACTGCCTGAAGCGCTGACGGAAGACTTCAGTGTCATTATCATACTCTACAAGCAGGGAGCCTAGATTCAAGGAGACCTGGACTGCACTATTGAAGGCAGTAGCCATTGCCCTCTTCCAGCAGTGTCCAATTTATCTGGCACCTGAAGTCTCAGATTCAAATTTATTTCTTCATGAATTTCTTCCCAGGAGGCACCTACAGCTGAGAAGAAGGAGAATGAGAAAGGAGAAGCAACAGTGGTTACCAGAGGGCATCCTTATTTCCCTTAATTGCTTGCCTTTCAGCAAAGCCCCAAAGTAGCAGACTATAATCTTTAGGATAGTTTTTAGAAACAGATGAGAATGTTAAAAAGGACTTCTTTAAGAAGAAAAAAAGTGAAAGAGGATCATAGTTATAAAGAAAAGATAGGCCCTGGCTGGCATAGCTCAGTGGATTGAGTACAGGCTGCGAACCAAAGTATTGCAGGTTCGATTCCCAGCCAGGGTGCACGCCTGGGTTGCAGGCCACGGCCCCCAGCAACTGCACATTGATGTTTCTCTCTTTCTCCCCCCTTCTCTCTCTAAAAAAAATATAAATAAATCTTTAAAATTTAAAAAAAGAAAAAATAGCAATAAATGCATATGTATCAATGATCAGTTCAAATGTAAATGGCTTAAATGTTCCAATCAAAAGACATAGGGTAGCTGAATTGATGAGAAAGCAAGACCCATATGCATCCTGTCTACAGGAGACCTACCTCAGACAGAAAAACACACACAGACTGAAAGTAAAGGGATGGAAAAATATTTTATGCAAATAAAAAACAATGGGGAAGCAATACTTATATCTGAGAATATAGAGTTTAAAACAAAGGCTGTAATAAGAAACAAAGAAGGACACTACATAATACTAAAAGGACCAATCCAACAACAGGACACAACCCTTGTAAACATTTACACACTCATCATTGAAGCACCTAAATATATAAAGCAATCTTGATGGATATAAAGGGAGAGATCAACACTAATACTGTCATAGTAGAGGATTTTTACAGCCTATTGATCCCAATGGATACATCTTCCAGACAGAAAATCAACAAGGAAACAGTGGCCATAAAGGACACACTAGACTAGATGGATTTAACTGATATTATCAAGCATTTTATCCCAAAGCAGAAGAATATACATCCTTCTCAAGCGCACATGGAACATATCCTATGATAGGACATGTGTTAGGGAACACAACAAGTCTTAATAAATTAAAGAAGGTGAAAATAATGTGAAGCATCTTCTCTGATCACAATGCTATGAAACCAGAAATCACTTTAAAGAAAAAAACTGAAAACACTCAAACACATGGAAGCTCAATAACATGTCAGCAAACAATGAATGGTTTAACAATGTGATCAAGCAGAAATCAAAAGATTGAGACAAATGGGAACACAACAACCCTAAACCTGTAAGACACACTGAGAGCAGGCCTAAAACAGAAATTTGTAGTTTTATAGGCCTACCTCAAGAAATAAGAAAAATCTCAAACTATCTAATCTTACACCTAAAGGAACTAGAAAAAGAACAACCACCAAAGCCCAAAGAGAGTAGAAGAAAGAAAATAATAAAAATCAAAGTGGAAATAATGAAATAAAGTCTAAAAAAACATACAGAAGACCAATGAAACCAAGAGCTGGGTCTATGAAAAGATAAGCAAGATTAACAAACCAGACTCATTAAGAAACAGAGAGGACCCAAATACATAAAGTCAGAAATGAAAGAGGACAAGTAAAAACTGAAACCACAGAAACACAAAGAAGTATAAAAAATATTATACGCAACTAAATGCCAACAAATTGGACAATCTGGAAGAAATAGATAATTTTCCTGGAAACATACATATCTTCCAAAACCCAGTCAAGAGGAAACAAAATCTGAAGAGACTGATTGCAACTGATGTAATTGAATCACTAATCAGAAAACTTGCAACAAACAAAAGTCCCTGACTGGATAGCTCCACAGGTGTATTTTACCAAGCATTCAAAGAAGAATCCCTTCTCAAACTATTCCAAAAAAATTTCAGGAGGAAGAAAGCCTTCCAAGCTCATTTTATGAGGCCAGCATTATCCTAATTCCAAAACCAGATGAAGGGACTACACAGAAAGAAAATGTGGGCCAATATCCTTGATGAACATAGATCCAAAAGCTCTCAAAAATATTAGCAAACTGAATCCAGCAACATATAAAACAGCTTATATACCATGATCAGTTAGGATTTATTCCTGGAGTGCAAGGCTGGTACAATATCTTTAAATCCCTTAGTGTGATACAACACATAAAAGCGAAGTATAAAACCATATGATCATATGAATAGATACAGATAAGTACAAAAATCCAGCACCCAGTAACAATAAAAAGTCTCAGCAAAGTGGGAATAGAGGGAACATATCTTAACATAATAATGACTATATGTGACAAACCCACAGCTAACATCATACTCAGTGGGAGAAAACGAAAACATTTCTCTTAAGATCAGGAACAAGACAGGGATGTCCATTTTCCCCACTCTTATTCAACATAGTACAGGAAGTCTTAGCCACAGCAACCAGACCAGAAGAAATAAAAAGGCATCCAAATTGGAAATTAAGGAGTAAAACTGTCATTATTTGCAGATGACATGCTACTGTATATAGAGAACCTTAAAAATTTCAACCCCCAAATTACCAGAACTGATAAATGAATTCAATAAAGCAGCAGAATACAAAATAAATGTCCAGAAATCGGTTGCATTTTGTACACCAATAATGAATTATCAGAAAGTGAAACTAAGGAAACAATCCCATTTAAAATTGCATTGAACAGCCCTGACCCATGTGGCTCAGATGGTTGGGCATTACCGGTTTGAGGCCCTGCAGTGGGTGTGCCTGGGTTGTGGGCTTGGTCCCCAGTTGGGGGGGGGGTGTGCAAAAGGCAGCCGATCCATGTTTCTCTCACACAGGAATGTTCCTCTCCCTCCCTCCCCCCTCTCTAAAAAAACAAACAAAAAATATCTTTAACATTGAAGCAAATGACATAAAATATATAGAAATAAATTTCACCAAGGAGGCAAAAGGCCTGTACTCAGAAAATTGTAAGACACTGAAGAAAGAAATTGAAAAGGATATAAATAGTTGGAAATATGCCTGTGCTCATGGAGAAGGGAAACTGATATTGTTACTTTGTCCATACATTCCAAGGCATCTATAGATTCAATGTGATTCCTATTGAAATATCAATGCTGCATTTCACAGAACTACAACAAATAATCCAAAATTTTATATGAAACCACAAGAGACCCCAAATAACCACAGCAATCTGGGGAAAGAAGAACAAAGTAGAGATACCACATTAACTCATGTCAAACTATAATTCCCAGCTATACTGATTAAATAAGTATAGGACTGGCATAAAAATAGACAGATCACTGGAGTAAAATGGAGAGCCCCGAAAGAAACCCACACCTATATGCTCAGTTAATATTTGACAAAGGAGGCAAGAACATACAATGAGGCAAATACAGTCTATTCAATACTTGTGTTTGGAAAATTAGACCTACAGATACATGCAAAAAAGATGAAGCTAGACCACTTTCTTACACCATATACAAAAATGAACTCCAAATGGATTAAAAACTTAAATGTAAGACTCGACACTATAAAATCCCTAAAAGAAAACATCGACAGTAAAATGCCTGACATTTCTCTTAGCAATATTTTTTCTAATATATTTCCTCAGACAGGGGAAACCAAAGAAAAAGTAAACAAATAGGACTACCAAACTAAAAAGTTTTTACATAGCCAAGAAAACCATCAACAAAATGAAAAGACAGCCTTGGCTGTTGTGGCTAATTGGCTGGTATGTTGTCCCATAGACCAGAATGTCACAGGTTTGATTCCTAGTCACGGCACATACCCAGGTTGCAGATTCGATCCCCTATGGGGGCACATATGAGAAGGCAACCAATTTATATTTCTCTCTCTCTCTCTTTCTCTCTCTCTCAATGAGAAAAAATGTCCTCAGGGGAGGATAAAAAATAATAATAAAGCAAAAGACAATCTACTGAATGGGGAAAGATATTCTCCAATGATGCTTTCAATAAGGGGTTAGTATCCAAAATCTATTTAAAAAAAACCTCATACTGCTCAACACCAAAAAACTCCAAATCATCCAATTAAAAAATGTGTGGAAGTCCTGAATAGACACTTCTGCAAAGATGATATAAAGATGGTCAATAGACATATGTAAAGCTGCTTAATATCACTAATCATCAGAGAAACACAAACTGAAATCTCAATAAGATATCACCTCACACATGTCAGAATGGCTATCATCAATAAATCAACAAACAAGAAATGTTGGCAAATATGTGGAGAAAAGTGCACCCTCGTGCACCCTTGGTGCAAACACAGATTGGTGCAGACACTGTAGAAAACAATATGGAGGTTTCTAAAAATTAAATATGGTACTGCCTTATGACCCAGCAATTCCACTTCTGGGTATATATCAGAAGAATCCCAAAACACTAATGTGAAAGACTATATGCACCCTTTGTTCATTGCAGCATTATTTACAATCACCCATATATGGAAGCAACCCAAGTGCCCATCAATAGAAGAGTGGAAAAAAACTGGTGCTACATATATACAACAGAATATTACCTGGCCATAAAAAAAGAATTTAGCTTACCATTTATAACAGCACTGTGGGACCTAAAGGGTACTATGCCAAGTGAAATAAGTCAGAGAAAGACAAATACCATATGACTTCATTTATATGTGGAATCTCAAGAATAATATAAACAAACACAGAAAGTACAAACAGACTCATAGATGCAGAGAACAGACTGATGTTTGCCAGATGGGAGGGGTGTTGTGGGGCTGGGTGAAAAAGGTGAAAGGATTGAGAAGTGCAGATTAGTAACTAGAAAATAATCATGGGGATGTAAAGTACAGCATAAAAAAATACTGTCAATGCCCTGGCTGAGTGGATGAATTGGTTGAAGCATCATCAATCAAACCAAAGGACTGCTGATTTGATTTCTGGTGGGGGCACATGCCTAGGTTGTGAGTTTGACCCTTGATTGTAGCATGTACAGGAGTCAACCAATCGATGTTTGTGAGTGTGTGTGTGTGTCTCTCTTCCTAGCTCCAAAATCAATAAACATGTCCTTAGATGAGAATATAAACAAAAGAAGGACATTCAATAATATTGTAATAACTATATATGGTGCTAGGTGGGCACTGAGAATATAGAGGGAACACTTGATAAAGACTATGATTGTTTAACTGCTATGCTATACACCTGAAAGTAATGCAAAATATTATTGAATGTAAACTGTGAAAAAGAAAGAAAGAAAATGAAGATATGTTCAACATGTAAATCCAAGTAATGTAAATAAAAATGTTGTTGGCAAAAGAAAGGATTTGTTTGGATGTAAACTTTAGACATATTGTTTAAAAATCACTCACATTGCCTAAAATAAACATACTTATATTTAGAAAAAGTTTCACTTGCTGTGAGACATCTTAGAAAATAAAGTAACAACAACATAAAAGAATCTGATGAGTGCTCACTTCAGCAGCACGTACACTAAATTGGAATGATTCAGAGAAGATTAGCATGGCCCCTGGGCAAGGATGACCTGAAAATTCATGAAGCATTCCATATTTTTAATAAATATGTATGGTGTCAGGTGGGTATAAGACTTACTGAGGGTGATCACTTTGTAAGTTATATAAGTGTATGATCACTACATTGTACACCTGAAACTAATATAATATTGTATGTGAACTATAACTATTGAGTAATAAAATATTTTCAACATAAAAAAGAATCTGATGAAAGCAATGGACTCACTTCCTAGAAAAACAGATGTACATTTTCAATTCTGCATCCAAGTTCCAAAAAGTTTATAAAATGTCCAAACCCATCTACCAACCCTGTAAAACTGTGATGTCCAATGTTAGGAACTAGAGGCATGTGGACATTTACATTGAAATGTATTAAGATAAAAATTCAGCTCCTAACTACATTGCAAGTGCTTGACAACCATGAGTGCATAGAGGAGAGCATATAGCTCTCTCTAGAATTTCACTGAGCAAGGTCAAAAATACCTGCCATTAGGAGAACTCTCCATAGGTGTGTAGGCTTGTATCTCCACTCCCAAACTAACAATTTTCTTGTGAGTCTGAATATAAGTAGGCAAGAAATACTATACTAGTGAGTACCCCTGGAAGTTCATCTAGCTCTGAGTAACCCTCAGTCACCTTCAATCACTAGCATCTTAGTGAAAGCTATGCCCTGCAAAGGCAACAGCTCAACAAACCCCCATTCTTCTCCACTCCAAGTATGTGTAGTTCAGCCAACATCTCCAAGATCCTCATCCTGCAATGGCAGTCCAAGTGGCTTTCTCATGACCAAAAACACACTGCACAGGGCAGGCCATCAAGAATCTGGCCTGCATTAATAACGAAGGACAGTTATCATGCTCAGTACTCCACCAGCCAGGTGCTGTTACAGGCCTCCTACATATATTAGTTCATTTGGCCCTCACCCAATCAATGTTAGGAGGGGGTACTAGTATTATGCCCTAACTACAGATGAGGGCACTGAGGCTTGAGGCTTAGGAGGACAGAATAACAGGTCCCATGACCCATAGCAAATGCCAGAGGGAAATGGTGGTGAAGTTAGGAACCAGACTCCTGCTATGCTCATGTCTAAAAACATCCAAATGTTCTTAGTTCAGTCTCTGAGGTCACATAGGCAGTCACATTCATATCTCCACAGGTGTGAAGGCCGGTACCTGCCCGTGTGCTATGGGTCCTCTCTCTCTGCATTTGCCCACACAGCTCACCTACCTAAGTCTTCTTTCCTGGACGGGACCAAGAAAAAAATATACTCAGGACTCTTTTCCTGCCCAGTCATCAAGAAACGACACTCTGTTCCCACTTCACCCCCGGGCTAGTTTCCTAAATGGCACCCACTGCCTCGCTCTGTAACATCCTCTTCATAAAGTTGCCTCTGGCATATCCAATTGCACGGAAAGCGAACGGCAGTGTGCCTGGCACAGAGACAGCTCTGCTACAAGAACTCGTTCCTAGAAAGCGTCTACTCCCCCGTCTAGGCACGTAAGGGTCGTTGGGGGGGGGGCATCCAGGAACCCTGCCGATTTAGGCCGGGGTCCCACCTTCCATGTGCTCCAGCCTCACAGTTGGGCGGCGCTCCCCTGACTGACCCAAACCTTACCTCAGGTCTCCCACGGAACTGATCCTCCGGGGTTCCCTCCACTGGCTTTTCGGGATGAGAACTTCACTTCTCCTCAGGGGTAATTGCTTCTCCCCAGACCCTCCCGAATGAACACGCCCCTCACAGAGCCGGTGGATAAGAGGCATTCGCAAAGAGGCAACCAGGGTCTTGAAAAGAGGCCAGGAAGAGAAATGTGTCCCTAAAGACAAGTCCCTAAATGTCTAAAAGACGATTTAAAATTGGACCCTAGGAGGGAGCGCGAGGCTCCAGTGCGCCCCCTACTGGTGAAGAGGTCCCGCTTCCCAGAGATCCGCTTCCCGGAGGGCTGCTGTCAGCCCCTGGTATCCCCCTCGAAAACCCTGTGAGGTCGCAAGGAGCGGGGGAGGGGACCCAGGCGGGAAAGGGGGCCCATTACCCTTTGTTCCCTACCGGCGCGACCAGTGGAAGGAATTGCGGGATGCGCAGCCTTCGCTCCTAGTCGCTCTGGAACCACGTGGATCAGAGTTGGACGTGAACGGCTACTATGGCTCCTGAGTGGGAAGGAAGCCTGCCGCTCCGTCCATTTTCGTCCCCCTTCAAAGCACGGGGTCTGGTCCCCCGCTCATAATTTACAGTTCCCGTTTAAGGAGGAGGGCAGGGTGCCCGCTGCTCTTTCCATATCACCGGACCATGAAGGGCTGGCATCCCGGTGCCCACAGCCCCTTCATTTCCCGGCTCCCGTTTAGGGTCGGGGGTGTGGTTCCCGCCAATCTTCCATTTTCGCGGAGTGTGAAGGGACTATAACCCTGCGCCCGCTACCCCTTCACATCCCGGCTCGGGGGCGTGGTTCCCGCCTCGCCTTCCATTTTTGCGGAGCATGAAGAGACTGTAACTCTGTGTCTGCCGCTCCTTTATTTCCCCCTCCCGTCAAAAATCTATACCCTCCGTGGCGGGTGAGTTTCATGCTGGAGCTTGCTAAAAACTCTGATTTCTGTGCCACACCTGAAACTCCGAGGTGCTGACCCTTGCGTGGGATCCAATGAGGGCACTTTTAAGAAGTGTTCCTGGGATTTCACTGGTCCCTTGTTATAACGTTTCCGTTTTGACTCATTTGGAGTTCTTGCCTTATGAAACGAAGGAGACCTCAAACTCAACACAAACAACGCACTAAATAGAATTATTATATTATCAAAATAGCTCAAAAATTAGTTACCATATGAACCAGCAATTTCACTCCCTAGTACAGGCACAGGACAACTCAAACCATATGTCCACACAAGCAACTGTACGTGTATTCATAAAAGTCTTCTTTAGAGGAAAAAACACGTACGTCCATCCATTGACTACTGAATAAACGAAGTGGTCTGTCTGTGCAATGGAGGGGTATTTAGCCATATAAAAGTATGAAGTAGTGGTGCCTTCTACACCATGGATAGTTTGTGAAAACATTTTGCTACCCGAAGGAAGCCAGTCACAAAGCTGTATTTGTTGTATGACTCCATGTGTAGGAAAAACACAGATTATG
The DNA here is from genome assembly GCF_019186645.2 of Phyllostomus hastatus. Taxonomy (NCBI): domain Eukaryota; kingdom Metazoa; phylum Chordata; class Mammalia; order Chiroptera; family Phyllostomidae; genus Phyllostomus; species Phyllostomus hastatus. The sequence goes on along the minus strand of NW_025333841.1, from coordinate 9,803,872 downwards.
CAAACCCAGAGAACCAAAACTGAGATTGGTGGTTGCCAAGGCTGCTGGTGCTGAGGATAATGATGATGATTGCTGATGGCTATCTCTATTTGGTGGGGGTGGGGGTGGGGGGATGTTGAAAAGTTGCTGGAATTTGTACTGATGTTGTTTGCAGTTGAATATACTTTATGAACATACTAAAAAGCCCTCAAATTTTACATTTGAGAGAGTAATATTCATGGTATATTAGTTTTGTCTCTAAATGAGTGAACACAGTCCCCTTCACCTTAATTGACCTTGATTCAAAAGGTATCGCTGGTATTTCAACATATCCTTTTAATTTTTTCATATCTTTTTAACATAATTTCAACATATCTTTTTAATTTTTTTCAGTTTATTTTTATTTAAGTACAGTCAGTATATAATCTTATTTTGGTTATATTAGTTTTGGGTGCACAGTATAGATATTCAACTTATTTATACCTTGCAATGTGATCACCCCACTAATTCTAGTAATCATCTGCCACTGTGTAATCTTGTCACAGTAGTATTGGCTGTACTACTCTACTCCTTGCAACTATTCCCCCACCCCTACCCTTCCCATTAACCATCCTTTTGGTCTGTGTTTCTACGAGTTTGTTTTTGTTTTTTTTGTTTTAGATTCCACATAAGGTACTGGTCTTTCTCTGCCTGAATTATTTCACTTAGTGTAACACACTCTAGGTCCATCTATGTTGTTGCAAATGGCAAGATTTCATCCTTTTCTATTGATGCATAATATTCCAGTGTGTGTGTGTATGTGTGCCTTCTTTATCCATTTATCTATTGATGAAAACCTACACTGCTTCCATACCATGAGTATTGTAAATAATGCTGCAATGAACATAGATTTTTGAGGAATCTCTGTACTGTTTTCTGTATAGGCTGAACCAGTGTGTGGTTCCACCAACAGTGCACAAGTGGTCCCTTTTCTTCACACCCTCTCCAACAGGTTATTTCTTGACCTTTTGATGATAGCCTTTCTAACGGGTGTGAAGTGGTATCTCATTGTGGTTTTGATTTGCATTTTTGTGATGATTGGTTATGTTGAGCATCTTTAAATACAGAAAAAAATTTTAAATATTTATTTATTTATTTATAGAGAGGGAAGGGAGGGAGAAATAGAGAGAGAGAAACATCAATGTGCAGTTGCTGGGGGTCATGGCCTGCAACCCAGGCATGTACCCTGCCTGGGAATCGAACCTGCGGCACTTTGGTTTGCAGCCCGCACTCAATCCACTGAACCAAGCTAGCCAGGGCTGAGCATCTTTACATATGTCTATTGACCATCTGAGTACCTTCTTTGGAGATAGGTATGTTTGTGCCCTCTGCCCAGTGTTCTATTGGATTGTTCTTTTTTTGTTATTGAATTGTGAGAGTTTCTTATATATTTTGAATATCAATCCTTCATCAGATATGTTGTTAGCAAATATATCCTCCCACTGAGTAAGGTTTTTTTTAAGATTTTATTTATTTATTTTTAGAGAGGGAAGGAAGGGAGAAAGAGAGAGAGAGAGAGAGAGAGAGAAACATCAATGTGCGGTTGCTGGGGGCCATGGCCTGCAACCCAGGTATGTGCCCTGACTGGGAATTGAACTTGCGACACTTTGGTTCGCAGCCTGCGCTCAATCCACTCAGCTATGCCAGCCAGGGCTCAGGTTTTGTTTTTCTTGTTTTTTTTTTCTTTGTCTTGTTGAAGGTTCTCTTCACAGGGCAGAAGCCTCTAAGTTTGACGATGTCCCACTTATTTATGTTTGCTTCTGTTTTTCTTACTGAGGGGACTTATCAAATGAGATATTACTCAGAGTGACCTGACTGGTGTGGCTCTGTGAATTGGGTGTTGTCCGGCAAAGCCAAGGGTTGCTGGTTCGATTCCAGGTCAGGGCACATACCTGCATTTCAAGTTCAATCCCTCTCTCCCTCCCTTACCGTCCTGCTAAAGATAAATAAATAAAATCTTTTTTAAAAAAGTTATTATTCAGAATGATGTCAAAAAGTTACAGAATGATGTTACTTCCTGTAATTTCTTCTGGGAGAACTATATTCTCAGAGTTTACCTTTAAGCCTGTAACTGAATTTGAGTTCATTTTTGCATATGGTGTAAGAGGTTAGTCTATTATCTTTTTTTTTTTTGCATGTAGCTGTCCATTTTTCCCAACACCAGTCATTGAAGAAACTGTCATTGAATTCAGTTTATATTTTTACCTCCTTTGTCATAGATTAGTTGACCAAATAAGCTAGAGTTTATTTCAGGGCCCTCTATTCTGTTCCATTGATCTCTGGGTCTGTTTTTGTGCTATTACCATGTATTTAGATTATTGTAGCTTTGTACTATAGTTTGAGATCAGGGAATGTTATAACTCCCACTGTATTCTTCCTTGTCAAGGGTGCTTTAGCTAGTCAGGGTCTTTTTCTTGGCTCCATACAAATTTTAGGATTATTTGGTTTAGGTCTGAGAAGAATACCATTGGTATTTTGACAGGAATTTCCTTGAATCTGTAAAGTAGTTTGGTAGTACGATCATTTCAACAGTAGTAATCGTTCTAATCCATATCCTTCCATTTTCATGTGCCCTCTTTAATTTCTTTCTTCAGTGTCTTACAGTTTTTAGAGTACAGGTCTTTCGCCTCCTTGGTTAAGTTTATTCCTAGGTATTTTACTCTTTTTGATGCAATTGTCAACATATCCTGCTTTAACTGAAAACTTCCTCTTTCTTCCTGATCATCCAACAGCAACTTATAGGTGCTTTAGACCCTTCTCAGAAGACTTGCCTGACCTGTTAATAGAAAGTCTGCAGCTCCAGCAGCCCGCAGTTTTCTGCATGTAACTTTTGTTTGGCCCCATCATTGCTCCATATATTTGTTCATGTCAGACATCATAGGTTGACTGTAAGTCAGCTACCTTCAGGGTCTTTATAGTGGCTGTGTGCCCTGGTGAGAGCCCAGTACATGTCTTTCTGGTTCCACCTGAGAATTTCACACATCTGCGATTTGTGCATTGATACCCTTAGGGGTTCATCACTTTTCAGGAAATATACTCGGCTGGGTACAATGACCAAAGTCTAGTGAACGCAGAATTGAGGCAATTGGGGAAAAAGAAACAAAAACAAAAAGATCACGTCCTCAGTGAAATCTAAAACACCTGTGCCTACTGAACAGTAGGTACATTTACCCAACCAAAACTCATGGAAATCTTGATTCCTAGCCAGTCACTCATGGGGCTTTTGCCCATCCAGGCATCAGAACTTTGTAACTGACCTGTAAGAGTGGGCAGCATGGCCCATTTTGAGAGTCATATATGAGCACAAAAAATGACATCCACAGTTCATGACTAGTAAAATAGCATTACTCTTCCATAGAGAGAATATGGTCTAAAGGTGATACAAATATGGCTCAGTCCCTGGCTGGTGTGGCTCAGTGGATTGAGGGCTGGCCTGTGACCAAAACGTCACTGGTTAGATTCCCAGTCAGGGCACAGGCCGGGGTTGTAGGCCAGGTCCCTGACTGGGGACATGCAAAAGGCAACCGATTGATGTTTCTCTCCCTCTCTTTGTCCCTCCCTTCCATTCTCTGCCCCAGCTGATGGGGCTCAGTGGATTGAGTGTTGGCCTGTGAACCAAAGGGTCACATGTTCGATTCCCAGTCAGAGCACATGCCTGGGTTGGAGGGTCAGGTCTCCAGTGAGGTTGCATGAGAGGCAACCACAGATTGATGTTTCTCTCCCTCTCTTTCTTCATCTCTTCCCCTTTCTCTAAACATAAATAAATAAAACCTTTTACAAAAAGAAAATGGCTCAGGAACTTGATTAATCTGGGTTTGAATTCTTGCTCTCATCAAGGGACTCAATCTATTAAACTCAAGTTTCTGACTGCAATATGGGCATGATCACCTTTTCTTTATAGGAGAACCACAGAGGTGTTAGGAAGAGAACGTATGCCATGTAAACAGTGTCTGGCATAAGCACTCATGAAATATTTGTTGAAATATAAAAAAATATGTGTAATATTTTCTGTTGTCATGCTGGTTCAGTGATTTGGGGGTGGGAGGAGGGAGACCACAGGTGAGGAGGATTTAAGTGAGGTATGACAGAGTATCGAGGGGTTTTTATGTTCAGGTTAGTTCTGGGTGAAATATCTGGCCCATGCTCTAACTGCAGCAGTGGCAGCCTGTGGGATGCCACCAGTATCCAACCTGTCTACTGGAATCCCTGGTAGTAAAGTGGAATAAAATGCTCAAGGCTCTTCAGCAAAGACCATAGCTACACTGATCTTCAGTTGAAGGAAAGCCCTCCAAAGATCCCACATATAGCCATTAAAGTTGCTTTAATGCTTTTTCCCCTTGACACCTTTATCATAGGCTCCCTTCTGAAGATGAGCAAGGTGGTGGTGATGGAGGTGGCAAATGGGTGGTTTCCTGCCCCTACTTCCAAATTTTACCACCTGGGCATTCCCTACTATACATCAAAGGCAACCAGAGTTACTCCTGATATTCCAGACTTTGATGACTTGCACCCATTTTAGCCCTAAGAGAAAAGTCACACATGGGACCATTCAGCTTTAAGACACTTAGCAGAAACAATGGCTGCTGGCTAAAGAATTTTGCATATAGCCTACATTTAACAAACAACAGGCAGACTGTATGAGTCTCTTCTTAGCTAATTTAAGCTCAGTTAACATTTTCTGAGGGGGCTGAGCTTACAGTTAGGTAAGTAAGATGCTCTATTTTTCACCTTCTAGGAAATGCTACTTCCCGGCCCTGGCAAATGTTCCTGACAGATTTTTCAACTTGAATGTGTGTGTGTGTGTGGGTGTGTGTGGGTGTGTGTGTAGCAATGTTATTCTAAGGGAAAGCCAGAGGGTATGCAGCAGTGGGGAAATGTTGCTGCTACCCCTCTTTTTAGTGTTGGGCATGTCTTTTAAATATTCCTCATTGTCAGTTTGTTCTTGTAGCAAATGGAAGAATGTAATATGTCAAATTTCTTTATTACTAAGTAATTTATATTGAAAATACCTAAGTACCCTATCCCTGCCACCAGTCTCTAACTTTGTGTACTAGTGGAAGACTGGCAAAATCAAATATCAGTGTGAGTGCATCTGCAATGATTTTTACTTGCTTCCTGCTTGATAGTAATCAGGAATTTTTCAATCCATAGACTGAGTTTTTAATATGTATGTAAATTCTCTGTTTTCCTTGTACAACTCTGATTATGTTCACCAATATGTTGGCCAGTATACCATTTGAGTCATTCTGTACTCTGTCAATCAAGATATTCTGTGTACCCTTCCTTTAGGGACTATACTTTTGTGTGTATCTTAAGGAAAAATATTGAAAAGTGTTTATTATTTAGAGAATATAAGCTTGTTATTAGCAACTTGTATTATGAAGCTTGTTATTAGCAACTTGTATTATGATGCCACTATGCTGAAGATGGCAAGTCTCAGCATGCATCTGTAGAGCACTAGACTGTCACTGTGTGATTCTGACAAAAAAAAAGTGATTTCTGTTCAAAAGCACTTAAATGGTCAAAATCTAATCAAACAAATAAAAACTCCCACAACATCCCTAATCTGAATGATTCATGAAAAGTGCAGAAAGTTTAAACCATGATGAGCAAATGATGCCAATTAACAGATGAAGAAAAAGACCTCCTTGAAAACATCACCATTTTAAACCACCCTTACAATAATTTGTTTACAAAAAATGTATTGATGGATGCCCAAATCATTGGGTGAAATATTGTGGAAAAATAAGACATTTACAGTCTCAGACTACTTATTTATTATGAAGAGGAAATTCTCCATTAATTACAGTGGAGAAAACTTGAGGCACTTTAATGTTTAACTTCAGTCTAATAATGAAGAAAATTCAGGCAAATTAAATTAGAGGCATTCTGCTTGTAATGAACTTTTCAAAAACATCACTATTTTGTAAGAAAAAAACTGGAAATGTGTGAATATGTTCTGGATGAAATTAGACTATGGAGACATGACAAGTAAATGTATAATCTTTGATTAGAAACAAGGTACAAAGGATGATCTTGGGACAGTTTGGGGATTTTGTGGACTGACTGTAGAATTATAACTGTAAAAAGTATGTCTATGAGAGAGAGAAAGAATCAGAAAGAAATAGAGACCCAGAATGGGAGAGGATCAAATACAGTAAAGTTGAAACAATTCCTTAATCCAAGTAAATTGTATATGGGTGTTCATTGTACTATTATCTCTACTTTTCTAAAAGTTGGAGGGAAAATCAGGGTATGCAGAAAGCAGGTGTGGGTAACTGAGAAATAAGCACATCCCAAATTTCCTGTTTAGCTTTGGGCCACCTTGGGGCTGTACACTGAGCGGTGAGCTCTGAAGGATGACTTATGCTTTTTTCAAAATATAAACAGTCTCATAGATACAAAGAATAGACCAACAGTTATTAGATGAAAGGGGGGTTGGGGGACTGGATGAGAAAAGTAAAAGGGCTAAACAAAAATAGACAACACAGACTCAAACAATAGGTGATAACCAGAGGGAAGGAGTTGGGGGATGTAGAAGAGGGTAAAGGGGGATAAATGGTGACAGAAAGAGAAGGAGACTCTACACCTGAAACCTATATAACTTTATTAACTAATAAATTCAATAAAATCTTTAAAAAATGGTGTCTCCAGCATCCTGGGACAGTTATCAGAATATATATCTGGTAAATGTGCAAGAAAGGGTATTTTTTTTCCTAGGATATGCTCCCATGGAGCAAATGTAGAGTAAGGGGACAAACAAACAACGTGGTGTTCCCAGGCATCTGTTCCAAGACCTTCAGGTTTCCGGAAGAACCAGATGACTGAAACTACTTTAACATAAATGCCACCGTGGAGCTTGAGTGTGTTTGGCTGAAGATTGTTCCCTGGCAATGCCCTTGAGCCTCACCTGCCTACTTAAGCAAGGAAGAGCAAAGCTTTCAAGGCTGTGTTTGCTGTCCTTCTTTCTCCTGCCATTGGTCCTAGAGGATCCATGAAACCCTATGTTGGCGAGGGACTGATGCTTCTCATGGACCCCTCCAGTAGGGGATTGGATTTTCTGTTTCTACCCCTTACCCTTGATGTGATGGATTACATTACTCACTCTTCAAATGAAGAACAAGACTTGCATACCTGATTGTTCTCGGTAACTATGAAGCAAAAAATTCCTGGAGTTCTTTACCCTATTGTTAGCAACCTTAGATAAGAACTTTTATTGTTGCCATAGGCTGTATCAGATGATTGGGTAATTGGCAATAGCCAAAGAATCTGCAATAATTTCAGATTCAAAAGGCTGTTGACAAGGGCATCCAGTGCTAAGACAACTGCCTGAAATTCAATCAGTTGTACAGATCTTTGAGTTCCATTCTTTTTAGAAACTTCTTTGTCAAGTTGCATCACATATAATGGTGGTGATAAGCTGTACAAATTCCCTTTGTTTCTCAATCAGTTGATCTCAGTGGCCTCCCCAGTAAGTCAAGCATTCCAGGTAATGGATGACTTACTGAGCACAATGGCATGTGGTTAAAAAAAATAAAAGAGTAGAAAAAGCCACTCTCTCCTGCAGGTGGGATATGCCAGAGGTGCCAGGTTTCGCCCTATCATGTAGTGAGGAGATCTTGCTGTCTTTGCTAGTCTTCTGGGCTACTCCTTCCATGACCCAAGGCATATGATAGCTGGGTATGGAAAGTCAGAGGCTTAGGGCCTATTTACAGGGGAGCCCAGTATGTGGCCACCAATTGCCACTCTTACAGCATATTGCATGAGGCCAAGTGTTTCTTCAGAAAATCATGGGTGACTTATGATGATCATAGGTGGTCCAGAGACTGCCAGGGGTAGGAAAGATGGTTTCTAAAGCTTCTATAGTGAAAGGGTCTCTGGGGAGGCATTAGTAAGAGTGTCCATTGTACTGTATTTGGGGGGGGGGCATTCAAGTTGGGCTTATTTGAAAGTATCATTATAAATTGGTTTAAGTACAATTTTTAAATAAGGAACATGTCTCCAGAATCCCCTAAAACATGTTAATTTTTTAATGTTGAGGGTACTGACAGTGTTAGTCAATAGTTGTGTCAGAGTCAGAGGAGGAAATGTGATCACAGAAACAGAGTTTAGAGTGATGGGAACTGGGAGCTGATGAATGTGGGCAGCCTATAAAAGCTGGACAAGGCAAGATAATGGATTCTTCCCTAGAATGCCAAAAGAAATACATCCTGCCAACCAATTTTTGTCTTCAGATTTTTATAACTATGAGATAATACATTTGTGTTATTTTAAGATACTATGCTTGTGGTGATTTGTTACAGCACTAATAGAAAACTAATACAGGGGACTTAATGAGTGGACCTTGACACCAAGATAGAGGAAATCCACCATGAAGGCTCATTTATTGTTTTCCAAGTTTAAGAACAGGCCAAATTAGACTGTTAAATGGAAACACAGTTGGAATGATTACCACTTCTAACAATAGATCATACATACTTAATTTCAATTATTGAAGGGCCTGTTTTAATTTATATTAGACTTCATAAACCATTTTAGAGAGGGCAGAGGGGCTTTTTATGGGGTTCCATCTTTTCAAGATAATCGTAAGTGCCAAAGACTTAATTTTATGTATTTTATTCAGTGGGTCAGAGTGTCCATGCCAATTTAAGATTTTTTAGGGCCATGGGCACTATGACTATGGGAAATTTAGGCAAGGCAAAATCTCAGTGTTTAGGATGAGTTATACTTATATACTCTCTATTTTATGTTTGATGTGTGCCTTCAGAGTGCAAAGGGTATTTTGTTTAAATTTAATGGGATCCCCAGGTACAACTGTACTTTGAGTCCCAGTCCTGAAAAAGGCATGAAGGTTTACCAGTTGGTGCATTTTAGCAGAATGTTAAATTTAATCCCAAAATCAGAGGCATAAAATCCAATCAAAATCCTTTTATCCTTTTGTTGTACTGATGATTCCCAACTTATGATCAGAATTTTTTTACTTTATGATTGTGCAAAAGTGGTACATGTTCAGTAGAAATCATACTTCTAATTTTGAATGTTTATATTTTCCTGGGCTAATGATGTGTGGTACAACACTCTCTTGATGCTGAGCAGTGGCAGTGAACCTCAGTTTCTAATCAGGCACATAATCACATGTGTAAACAACCAATACTCTACAGTATACTGTGTTGCCAGTGTTTTGGGATATTGTGTTTGGGTTTCCCTATCCCATCATGTCTACAAAAAGCCCAGCTGTGTCTCCTGATTCTAGTGAGAAGAAGACAAGGGCAATTAGTAATTGCCCTACTGTAGACTAATATAAGTGTACTGAGCATGTTTAAGGCAGGCTATGCTAAGCTATAATTTTTGGTAGTTTGTGTGTATTAAATGTATTTTCGACTTACCATATTTTAAACTTATGATTGGTTTGTCACAACAGAAGTTACTCCATTTTAAGTCAAGGATCATCTGTATATATTATCCTAGTAAATGTCGGGTTTCCAACTGGGTCGAATTACAGATCTTTTAGTTTTTATTTCTTCTCCTTGTACCCAGGTTTGTTTGTTTGTTTGTTTTGTATGTTTGTTTCTTTGTTTTAGGTGGGTAGTACATAAACTTCAGGGTCCTGTCTACCCTGTTCATATAAATTTTTCTTCAAGAGAGTCTCAAATCACTATCATCAGAGGTAGGGACCTCCCCCATGGCAATGATTTGTTTACTAAGCTTAAGGGTCCTGGGCTCAAGTCAGGTTTGAATTAACCCTTAGTTTTGCCGCAAGGATACAATGTGTGTTTTTCCCTAATAATCCCTAGGATCAAGGACTCTATTGCAACAGAGGCATAGGCAGTTGCAATAGCAAATGCCCTGTAGACAGAGGCTGAAGTTTGGTGTTTCTGTAGGCTATGGAATGTCAAGGTCTTTTATCTACATTGGGGTAATGACTACATGAGTATTTTATTTTATTTTTAGAGAGAAGGAAAGGGAGGGGGAAAGAGAGGGAGAAAAACATCCATTGGCCACCTCTCGTATGAGCCCCAACAAGGAACAAAACCTGCAACCCAGCCATGTGCCCTGAACAGGAGTCAAACTAGTGACCCCTTGTTTTGAGGGACAATGCCCATCCAACTGAACCACTCTGGTCAGGGCTGGGTCTTCTTGATCAGGCTGAATGCAGTGAGTGAGAAGTGCTGGAATAGACAGAAGATATTACCTTTGTTTGGGTACCATCTGCCTATCTGTTCCCTAGACACTCAGCTATCTTGGCCTCAAACTTTTTCTTTGGATTGAATAAAATCTCTCCACTTAAAAATCCTGTGGGAGGAATTACCAAAATGTCCTAAGAGAGTTCATTATGTTTCAAAAATTCCACTGGGCAGTGATCAGCAACTCTGGCTTCAAGATCAAATCGCACAGAGAAAATCACAAAGGAACTCAGTCCCAGGCAGGATTTTCTACTCTTTCTCAATCTCTAGATTCAACCTTGGCCATGAATCTTAAATCACTGCTTTTTTTAAAAATGCCAATTAACATAAATGTCATTTATGTTGTAGAAAATATGCATGTGAGCAATCATACTTCTCATGTCATATTACTTAGCACTATATATAGTTAACATTAAAATGTTATCCATGTGGCTATTGTGTAGAAGTAGGACATGGATTTTTACAGGATGTGACAGGACTAATGGTTAGGAAAGGGCTTTGTGGCTTTTATAGTGCTGTTCTCCGAGGAAGTGAAACATCTATTATGAGATATGACTTGCTCCCACACTCTCTGCCCCACTCAGTCTCACATAACAACTGAGGAAACTGAGTCACAGATACTTGTAAGAGGGACCCAGACCACACATTACCTTTTCTTGAGTGGCAGGGAGGGTTCAGACATCCAGGTTTCTTTCTATCCCATATAGAAGTGTGTAAAACCAGAACAAACAGAAGGTCAAGAATGGTTTCTTTTCTTCCCACAAGGATCAAGAGGAGGAATCCTGAAGCAGTGGAAGGCTGGGGCTCTAAAGCCAGACAAAGGGGTTCACATTCTTGTTTTGCCAAATGCTAGCTATGTAACCTTGGGTCAGTTACATAGCTTTCTTGTGCCTGTCCATCAAAACTGTTAGAGGCCAAATTAGCTATTGTATGTAAAGCCCTTGGAGAAGAGCCTGTCAGACAGACACACTAAGCAGAAGTCTGGTGTTGCTGGTGTTGTGATTCTCATTACCATATTCCTGGTAAAACTGGGAGGCCTAGAGAGCCCAAGACTGGATAATGGGTGTCCTCACCCCTTCTTTCCCTCCTGAAAGAGAAACTTTTAAAGACACAGACAAGGTAAAGAATCTTCCCTGGCTATGTCTGCTCTTTTGCTCTGAACTCTAGTTCCATGTTGGCTCACTGTTTGTTTGGTTTTGGATTTTTGGTGCCTTTCTTCTGAGCTCCAGTGTTCTTCCCTTAGGGAAAACAGCTGAGCAAATGAATGAGGGTCAACCTCCTTTGGTCTTTAGGTCTCTCCTTGTCTCAAATCTATGTTTCTGAGGACTCCTGTTTGAAAGAATTTTACAGAATTGGCTTATACACATTTTTACATTCTTGTTTACATTCTTGTTATAGGGGGTACAAGTAAGGATTGCATTTGTAAACATCTACTGAAAATCCTTCTCCCTGCTCCTTTCCTACATACCATCATCTTACCTTTGTATACCAGAACTACCACTAATAATTTGTTATAAATTTTTCATATCTTATTCTTTGCATTTACTTTTATCCATATGGATGACTCTCTGAAAAAAAAAGAGAAATGGGTTGATAAGACACCCACTGTTCTTCTAGGTTCTTTCTTCAACTACCATTTCTTAAAGATTCTTTCCATGTCAGTACATAGAAGATCCCTTCATTCTTTTTAATAGCTGCATTTTATTTCGTATCATTGATATACTATAATTTCTTTACCTACAGACATTGGAAAATTGCCTGTGTCTTGTTAAGTGAATATCTCTTTAGAATAACAAAGTTGATTACCCAGATATTTTACAAAAAGTAAGATTGTATACAAGTTAAATATATAACAGAAGATATTATATAATCCTCTAAAAATAAAATATGAAATTAAAGAAATACTATGGCCAGTTCACTCTGGCCACAAAACTCATGTGAATATCATTTTTTAAAATAGTGGTAAATGCCCTGGCTGGCATAGCTCAGTGGATTGAGCGCGGGCTGCGAACCAAAGTGTCGCAGGTTTGATTCCCAGTCAGGGTACATGCCTGGGTTGCAGGCCATAACCCCCAGCAACCGCACACTGATGTTTCTCTCTCTCTCTCTCTATCTCCCTCCCTTCCCTCTCTAAAAATAAATAAATAAATAAATAAAATCTAAAAAAATAGTGGTAAATATTCATGAAACTTTTTGTCTTCCCTGTTTTGACACTAAAAATACCATTTCTTGCTATATAGGAGAATTAATTATTGTTATTTTTACCAGTTTTTCCAAAAATGAATCTATACATTCAGTGCAAGCACAGTCATGACTCTCAACAAGATTTTGTCATGAATGAGCTGATTATTCAGTAAACTGAAGAGAACACAAGTGAGAGTACCCATGTTAGCGAGCTTTCCATACAATATATAAAAATCTACACTACAGATATAGCAATGAAAACAGGAATCAAAAATATGTAAGAAACACAGATCCTAGACACAGTCCCATGTGCATGACAAGATGACAGAAATTATAAGGTTGGCATTTCGATCTGACAATGTCCCAAAGCAATCTTTTATGACTGGTGCTGGAAACAAATGTGTGTGTGGTGGGAAGGGGCTGGAGGAAGTGGCCCCTGGGTCTACTGGATTAACTGGGGTTCACCATATTTTTCAGGCTTTCTAGTTTGTGTCTCTTCTGCAGCCATCTGTGGTGTTGAACAGTCATGGATAAAGGCCAGGCTGAAATCACTCCCAGCAAGCCCTCACTGATCCTCAGGACAAGTGCAGATAAACACATAAAACTCAATGTGGCCTCCAGAAACACGGTGAGCTATTTATTCTTTAGGCAACTGGGGATTCAGAGAAATGATGGCGATCTGTCAAATTGGTGTGGATGTTGACGTAAACCACATTAGTTTGCAAAAATTCATGTGACTTACCCACTTATGCTTGCTTATGATTTTTGAAAATGCAAAAAAATATGGTTTACAATAACAAATTCTTCCCTTTTTCAGCTGTTAAAATAAAACTGCATTTTCACTCCTTTTGATTTGATGTGTTTTTATGCCATAGAGCTTTCTTGATTTACACTGAAGGGGAGTCTGTTCATTCTCATGTTCTAAGCAGCAGCTCTTGGACACTAAGGATGGTGACATCATGCTGCATGTCACTGTTCTTCCACCTTTGGTGTGAAAAAAAGCAAGGGAATAGTGATGTAGTAATATATCACTCCAGGACCCAAGACTCTTCTCCCTAGGCATTTTGGAGAGACAACCACTGTGATCATTGTAAAACCTAGTTGCTTAATCTGGTGAGAAAACCTTAGAACAGGCCATGAACTGGGTGGAAATCTTAGGACACCGTTTTTTTATTACTCTGATACTCATGAGAATATCATTTAGAAACCACAGCTGTGTATTTTTACTGATTCTACTTAATATAAAAAATGAGAACACAGTCATTTTAATGTGAGATTATTACACCTTCAGGGCCTTCTAAAGGTAATTGTTTTTCTCATTGCCCCAAAGAATTGGAACTCGCAGGTCCCTTTATTTGTGCCATGTGAACTAAACCCATTCAGGCCACATTTGACAGAAGAGAACTCATTTGACTGAAGAGAAGCTGGCCCATGAGTCACCAAGACTAGTAGTGCAAGGGCTTCTGGAAAAAAAAAAGTTCCCCAAAAGAATTGCTGGAAAAGGCAGATACTTACTCAAGAAATTAGAAATGGGAATTAAGTGGGAAACTGGGCATTCAGAAGTGAGAGTTAAGCTGAAGGGAGGACAGGGAGAGCTAAGAGGTAGAAGCAGTGGAAGATGTGGGCAAGCAAAATGACCAGTGAGATTATGTGGGTTTTTTTTTGAAATTTTAAAAACAATTTTTAAATTTTTATTTCTATTTTTAAAACCATTTCTTTTTAAAATTATTTTTATTGTTGTTTGAATACAGTTGTCTCCATTTTCCCACCACCACTTTCCCCCACCCCATCCACCCCCACCTCCCACCCTCCATCCTTTCCCCCTTTGGCATTGTCCGTGTGTCCTTTGTACATGTTCCTGGACTACTTTCCTTTCTCTTCTTTCCCTGGTTATTTCTCTCCCCTCACCCCTCTGGTTACTGTCAGTTTGTTCCTTATTTCAATGTTTCTGGTTATAATTTGCTTGCTTGTTTGTTTTGTTGGTTAGGTTCCACTTATAGGTGAGATCATATGGTATTTGTCTTTCACCACCTGGCATATTTCACTTAGCATAACACTCTCCAGTTTCATCCATGCTGTTGTGAAGGGTAGGAGCTCCTTCTTTCTTTCTGCTGGGTAGTATTCCACTGTGTAAATGCACCAGTTTTTTGATCCACTGATGGGCAACTAGATTGCTTCCAGGACTTGGTGATTGTAAATTGTGCTGCTATGAACATTGGGGTGCATAAGTTCTTTTGAATTAGCGTTTCAGGATTCTTAGGGTATAATCCCAGCAATCCACCATTCTTCTGTTGAAGGAGATTCTTCATCTTCAATGAGGGAAGTGTCATGAGCAGCAAAAAATGATTTTGAAAAAGAAAAAATTTGGTTCACATCCTTAAATATTTTTCCACTGCAACTTCCTATGGTGGTTAAGTAGGTCTGGGTGTGTAAGGCATAGTAGATTCAAAACCAAAATTCTTCCACAAGGTGAAAAACTGTTAAGGATGGTTCTATATTTAAGGACCAATCAAAAAAAAGAGCTTTGCCATGTCTACTTTTCCCTGATAAAAAAAGGGAAATAAGATTGGTGGGGACAAGGACCACAAAGTATAGTGATGATAAAGCAGACCTTAGGGAGTTGGGCTCTTCTGTCCTTCCCTGGGATTATGTCTCAGAGGAGTGCTGGTCCAGGAACTCTCTCCTTCACCATTGAACTTGAGAATGCCCCCCAACACCCAGAGACAATTTGCTTCTGGGAGGCACGAGCAAAAGAAATCAGGCCATAGGTGCTAGGCCCATAAAATATTCCCTAGCCCTTCATGTCAGAACTCCTGCCTCTAGCAGTTCCCAACACAGGAAAGCATAAATGATTTCCTTCTTCCAGAACTTAGCAGAATCCCTTCCCCACCACTAGGTGGCCAGGCCTGGGAAAGATCCTTTCAGCCCCTCAAGCAGTGTCAGCAGGGAAGACTTGCTAAAAAAACAAGCATAGCAATATAGCACCACATAATCTCTGAAAATCATATTGTTATCACAACCATAGTCCACAACAGTAGGCCAGGCCTTGCATGCCAAACCTAAAAAGGGGGACTTCCTGCTAAAGATAAAAAAAGAATCTAGTGTCTCCTAATAATACCCAAAATGTCCAGGATTTAATAAAAATCATACAAAGAACAAAGAAGTTTACAACTTAAATGAGAAAGGACAACAGACTGACACTAACACTGAGATAATTCAGATATCAAAATTCTCTGAAAAAGATTTTAAAGCAGTCATCAAAAAATAATTCACGCGGGCTGCGAATCAAGGTATCGCAGGTTCGATTCCCAGCCAGGGTACATGCCACGGTTGCAGGCCATGGCCCCCAGCAACTGCACATTGATGTTTCTCTCTCTCTCTCTCTCCCTCCCTTCCCTCTCTAAAAATAAATAAATAAATCTTCAAAAAAATAATTCAAAAAACAATTACAAAATCTCTTGGAAGAAACTTAAAATCTCATAAAACAAATAGAATTTATTTAAAAATAACTGCATGAGAATTATTTAACTAAAAAATACAGTAACCATAAGGTGGCCACAGGGTAAAGATTTCTGAAAACTAAACTCAGATGATCATCTTGCCAGTGGCTAAAGTACAATGCAAATTAAGTTCCAAACTTCACAGACTGTCTTCTGTTAAAATAAGGACACGGATTGGAAAGAAATGGGATCCTGAATATTGGAATGGGGTCATATGGTCAGATCGAAATAAAGCTGGGGACAGCGAACCCCTGAATTCTTAGTCTTCTCTACCAATAGAAGCAGCCCTTCCACCCCTGTCTGAAGAGGTTAACCCTGCTGTGCCTGAAAATCTTTAATAGCTTCCCCTGAGGTAGTTCACTTCCAAAACACTACTGATCATCTTCAGAATCTATCTCTTAACACCTGTCTTTGCTTCTTGACCGGTAACTAGCCTTGAGTTTCTGAAAGTTCCAAAAAGTGAAGTACAAAGTGTGACCCATGAGGAGGCACACTATTCACCAAAAGAAGTGTCTGACTTTTCCAATTTATACAGACATAAATCTGAGGAATTTGTGTGGAAATGAATATTAAGAGTATGGAATAACAGTGTGAAGAACATAAAGTTGTATCAGGCTAAATATATGGAAATGGGCCCACTAAACAGAGATTCCAGACTCAAACATGCTGCTCAGGAGGTCAGAAAAGGTGCTATCATTTTTGTTGGTTTGTTGGTTGGTTGGCTGAAACATGGAACAAAAGGTGGTCTACACTAAATGAATTTGAAATGCTAGAGTGGCCTTGGTATACTGTATCTGGAAGTTTAGGGAGATTGAAATGTAAAAGTGGATTTATCATGGAAGACCTATTCACCCACCCTGAGAGAACATATCTTTCATGACTGTGAGAAATACACTTGTGAGGGAAACCCCAAAAACTTTGAAGAGCTCTGTGCTCACTCTTCTCTATAGGTCAGAAATTACAGTGATAACTACTGCCACTGAACCAGTATCCTTAAATGGAATGGAGGTAACTGGATGCCAGGGTGCAGAGGCCAAGTGAGAGCACTCAATAGACAAAAGACAAGGTAGGCATAGTTACTGTAATGGACAGCAGAGTCAAAGAAGTAATGAGAACAGTCTGCATTACAGAGAATTATGGTGTTGGCTAGTTGATCATGGTGTCCCTTGAAGAGAAATAGATGGGAAGTCTACCAAATTCATACTTGACCTGTATAAGTGAATAGTTCTAGGTCAAGTCCACTGAAATCTAATTTGAATAAAAATGGAGATTAATGGTCCCCAATCAATTCCAAGACTTGAGCCAGTTTACAGACTTAGAACCCCTTGAATGAAGGGCAGACCAGGTCACCTAAAAAAGGACTCCCTCTATACTGCCAAAAATATACATGTATACTGTTAATATTTTTGCCAAGCTTCCCCAAAGGGACCTATGGTATTTTACCAGGCTGATTGTGCAAATGGGAAAAAGAAATAATCTGACTTTTCAGGGAATATTGGACACTGCTTCTGAATTGATACTAATTCCAGGACACCCAAAACACTACTGTGGTCCACCCAACAGAGTGGGTGTTTATGTAGGTCAGGTGATCCACGGAGTTTTAGGTCAGCTCCATCTCACAGTGGGTCCATTAAGTATCCAAACTCATCCAATGGTTATTTCCCCAGTTCCAGAATGTATAATTGGAATGGATATGCTCAGTAACTGGCAGAATCCCAAGATTGGTTCTCTGATCTTTGGAGTAAGAGATATTAAGGTGAGAAGGGCCAAGTGGAAACCACTAGAACTTCTTCTACCTAAGAAAACAGTAAACCAAGAGCAACACCACACTCCTGGAGGAATTTCAGAGACTAGTGATGCCATCTAGAACCTGAAACATGCAGAGATGATGATTCCCACTACATCCTCATTCAACTTGCCTATTTAGCCTGTGTAGAAAACCAGATGGATCTTGGAGGATAATAGTAGTTTATTATAAACTTAACCAGATGGTGATTCTAATTGCAGCTACTATTCTACATATGCGTTCATTATTTGAGCAAATTAACACAGGCCTTGGTACCTGTTATGCAGCTACTGGTCTGGTAAATATAATACTCTTTTCTCAGTAAGTGTTATTATAACCACCAGAAGCAGTTTGCTTTCAGCTGGAAAGGCCAGAAATACATCTTTACTTTCCTACCTCAGGGATATTTGAATTCCCAGTCTTATGTCATAGTTTAATTTTTAGAGATCTTGATCAATTTTCCCTTCCACAACACATCACAAAATTCTATTACATTGATGATGAGAAGCTGAGTGGACCTATTGAGCAAGAAATAGCAACTACTATACACTTCAGGGTTTCCCTAAATGTCCCTGAGCTTCAGCTTGAAGCTCAGTAATTTTCATGCAGTTTCCTGAGGCACAGATCTCTCCAAATGCACTTCTGTTCCCAGCCCATTGTTTGTAACCTAGGGCCAACTTGCCATCACTCATAATCACAACAGGGACCAGTAGAAAGGTAAATATTATTACAGAAATCTGAAAGTAAACCTTCAACAGGAAAACAATCCATTTCTTTGAACCCAACAAGATAAAAGAATGATTTAAACTAGGAGTTTTTTATGACATGTCCATGATCAGAAATGTGTGTATGTGATTGTGGAAGGTGTGGAGAGAGGGTCCTTGCCAGTGCGCAGTTTACCCTGTAGATCTTCTGATGTACTTTACTTCCCCTTTTACTCCCCACCTTTTCTAGATACTCCTATTCCTCATTTCTGGATAAACTAACTTGGGTGATTCTGGGAGCACTGCCTCAAAGCCTCAGTACAAAACTGTTTTCTAAGTTCACCATTAAATGAAACCTAGCTGTTCAAAGGAGACCAGACTGCTAACCCTAATATAAAAACACCTAACAGTTTTAAGCACTAACTAGGTGCCAGCAGTGTGATCACAACATATATGTTACTGTCCCTTTAATCATCAAAACAATCCCAGAAGCCATTTTGCCAGGGGAAAAATTGAGGCCCAAGGAAGAAGAGTAACTTGCCAAAAGTCACAAAGTTAGCGGGCAGCCAGCAGAGCCAGGATTTGAACCCCTTTGATCTAAGTCCACAGCCAACACTAGCTGTTGCAGTAGCCACACTGCCTCCCTGTGGAAACAGGCGCCCTTCACTATTCACTCTGTGCTCTTGGCGGGAAATCTGGGGGATGGAGTTCCAGGCTACACTACAAAAGGTCACTTGGCCAGGTAAGGTCTACTCAGGCCAATCAAGACAATCCAAATGGGGAAGTAAGACTGTGATGCCACAGTCTTTGGAGCCAACCAACCACAGGTGAAACCTCTCTCTCTCTCTCACTCCCCTTTCCCTCAGTCTCACAAGCTCTCTCTGCCTGTACTCTCAGAGTCACAGCTTCTGGGCAGCTCTGCACACTGCTGTGGACTTCCTGGGACAGGGTGGTAAGGAACTGCTCCAACACCAGCAGCTCCAGGATCTGCTTCATGGAGTGCATGTCAGACCAAAGTCACCCACCCATGGCGAAACTCCAGAAGCCACCAAAAGGTTTCTGCAGGGACCAATGGCAGAATTCACAGAAGTGTAGGTGTGAGATCACACTGGGCCTTTGGTCAAGCAGGGACTGCTCCTGACTCCAGGTACAAGGATGCCTTCAGTTTCACAATCAGCCCTTTTTGCTCCTAGGAGCCTGGGCCACACACCATCGTCAGACTTCTGGATTACTTTGGCCCTGAAACCAACAGTGACTGCTGGCAAAGGTGCCCCAGCACCTCTTGCAACAATAAACAGCATATGCAGGAGTCAGCATGCTGGAGGCTCCATGTCCCAGCCCATAAACAAAATTCAAGCCCCAGCAGAGCATAGGCACAAGACAGTCAGGAAAGAGGAAACTCTGGAGGTGTCCCAGAGCTAAGATCAAGGACATCAATACAGGACAGAGACCTTGTTCTAAGACCAGTTGTTTCTGCTTTCTGGAAAAGCGCTGGATCATGGTGACTCATGAATGCACCTGTGCAGAAGGTGCTACATGACCCCAGCTTCATTATAATAGCATTATAATAAATTAACATTGTGCAGTCCCCTTCTCCAGTGGCCAACCAAGGAAAATTATGGGGGACCACATGTGCAATAGCTTTAAAGTAATACAACTACTTGTACATGTGCAGTAAAAGCCTGCCAAAATTAGTCAGGAAAGATCTGCCCTATAAGAATAGAATCCCTCCAACTCCTGAAATCAATCTCTCCTCAGAGCTGGCATGCCCCCATGTTCTGTGGAGTTTACTATTGCTTAATAAAACTGCTCTTTATTTTTGCTACAAACTCTGTGTGTTCAGTTCAATTCTTTGTCTGTAATCACCAAGAACCTGGTTACCTTTGCCCACCTGTGACAGAGCTGTCTCCAATACCTCGGCTTCTGTGGGTTCAGGAAGATGGTGCACCTGCCCCATTGAGTTGCTTCCATGAGGGCCTGAGGAAGGTACGATGGCAGGAAGCTCTGTTCTCTCTGTCTTGAACCCATGCAGGACTAGATCCTGCACTAAAGGATAGGAAGTACCAGCACTAAAGTTTGGTATCCAAAAACCAACAGTACTAGCCCCAAACCAAGGTGATGACAACTTTACCAAATGACAACATAGCATCTAGCTGCCCTACAAGTCACTAATCACCCAGGTAGGAAAATCTTACTCCAGGGGCAGGACCAGAGAGGGAATAATTGGAAAACAATAAGGGTGGGGTATCAGACAAACCCCTAAACCTGAGAACCTTCTGATGGTGGATGAAGGGTGAGAGAAGTATGTGCAGTACACAAGTGGAAGCTCAGGTCTTTAAGAGAAGAAAATACAAAGGTATCTCAAGGCCATCATGAGCTGTGAGCCAAAGACCAGAATCACAAAGAAAGCTTATTAAAATGCGAATTCTAGAGCTATTGGGAGACCCTGCTACCTCAGAGTGTTGGGATGGACGACCAGATTTTTAAACAAGTTCTCCCTAGAAATCCTTCCTACATAAAGAGCTTTGAGAATCACTGGTGACGTAATAACAGATTCACAGGTTAGTGTGGACCCCAAGAAGGAATTTATCTGCTGATAGACTCCCCATTTGGATCAACTCAGGGCCCCAATTTTATAAATAATAAGAGCTTAGCAGCCATTTGCAGACAGGAGCTTCCCCAGGGTAGTTCAGGCTGAACTTGGCTTCCCACGCTATGCCGAGTTTATTTATGCCATCTGAATCAAGCACTACAGGGAGACACCCTGGCTTCCTCTTTCCATCATTGGATTGAAACCTGCCCTGTTCAATCAGAATTGCATGTTTGGATCCTTCATTTACATAAAACAGACCTAACTGAGAAACTGAGCAAGAATTTTCACTATAAAAGAGCCTCCCCTTTGTCTCAGTGGAACAAAATTTAAGTTGCAACTTAAATCTACGTATCCTGGGCTGCAGTTCCTTTTTGGGGCAAATAAGATCCTTTTATTCTTCATTACAGTTTAAATTTTATTTTTTACATCTCAAACCGCTCCGGGTACTCTAGAGCTGACGGGAGAGAAGTCCTGGCAAGGATCAAGAATATTACAGGCCCCATGCAATCGCTGGGATTTAGAAGACTCTGTGACCGGAAATAGAATCCCTTCTAAAGAAAAGTCCCAAACCCTCTCACGTCAGCAACCTAATACCCGATCCCAGGGGCGGGGGTGGTTCGCTGAGGCATGCCGGGAGTTGTAGTCAGCTGCGTGGCCCCGCTCCTGCGCAGTAGGCACTGCACCGAGTGAGCTGGAAGAGCTGTAGGCACCCAGGCGGTGAGTCCCTGGGCGTCCGGAGGGCGTGGCAGTCCCTGGGGTTCGGGGAGTGGGGCTCCCATCACTCGTTTAGGCTGCGAGAACTGGTCGCCTGCAGGCCTGACCGGGCGGTTGGCCCGTGTCCCGCTCCGGTCCCCGCCACAGCTCCTTTCGACCTGGCTGGGCCTTCCCAGGGGGTCCTCCGGGGCTGGCGTCGCCCCTCCAGGAAGCGAGGCATCTTCGTCCGGGAAAGAGCTAGGGCCGCACCCTTGCCACCGGCATTCGATTTTAAAACCGCCTTTAGACATTTAGGGACTTGTCCCTAGGGACACCTTTTCCCTCGTGCCCTCTTTTCACGACGCCCGTTGCCTCTTTTCCAACGCCTCTTTATCCACGGGCCCTGTGAGGGCGCGCTCATTCGGGAGGGTCTAGGGAGAAGCCATTACCCCTGAGGAGAAGTGAAGTTCTCATCCCGAAAAGCCAGTGGAGGGAACCCCGGAGGATCAGTTCCGTGGGAGACCTGAGGTAAGGTTTGGGTCAGTCAGGGGAGCGCCGCCCAACTGTGAGGCTGGAGCACATGGAAGGTGGGACCCCGGCCTAAATCGGCAGGGTTCCTGGATGCCCCCCAACGACCCTTACGTGCCTAGACGGGGGGAGTAGACGCTTTCTAGGAACGAGTTCTTGTAGCAGAGCTGTCTCTGTGCCAGGCACACTGCCGTTCGCTTTCCGTGCAATTGGATATGCCAGAGGCAACTTTATGAAGAGGATGTTACAGAGCGAGGCAGTGGGTGCCATTTAGGAAACTAGCCCGGGGTGAAGTGGGAACAGAGTGTCGTTTCTTGATGACTGGGCAGGAAAAGAGTCCTGAGTATATTTTTTTCTTGGTCCCGTCCAGGAAAGAAGACTTAGGTAGGTGAGCTGTGTGGGCAAATGCAGAGAGAGAGGACCCATAGCACACGGGCAGGTACCGGCCTTCACACCTGTGGAGATATGAATGTGACTGCCTATGTGACCTCAGAGACTGAACTAAGAACATTTGGATGTTTTTAGACATGAGCATAGCAGGAGTCTGGTTCCTAACTTCACCACCATTTCCCTCTGGCATTTGCTATGGGTCATGGGACCTGTTATTCTGTCCTCCTAAGCCTCAAGCCTCAGTGCCCTCATCTGTAGTTAGGGCATAATACTAGTACCCCCTCCTAACATTGATTGGGTGAGGGCCAAATGAACTAATATATGTAGGAGGCCTGTAACAGCACCTGGCTGGTGGAGTGCTGAGCATGATAACTGTCCTTCGTTATTAATGCAGGCCAGATTCTTGATGGCCTGCCCTGTGCAGTGTGTTTTTGTCATGAGAAAGCCACTTGGACTGCCATTGCAGGATGAGGATCTTGGAGATGTTGGCTGAACTACACATACTTGGAGTGGAGAAGAATGGGGGTTTGTTGAGTTGTTGCCTTTGCAGGGCATAGCTCTCGCTAAGATGCCAGTGATTGAAGGTGACTGAGGGTTACTCAGAGCTAGATGAACTATCAGGGTTGTTTCACCAGTATTTTAAGTATTGCTCCCCAGTATTCCTCTGTGGCTCACCTATGTTCAGAAACAAAAGAAAATTGTTATTAGACTGGGAGTGGGATACAGGCCTTCAGAGCTATAGGAGTTAATTTAAGGGAAAGGATTCTTAGCCTTGGGTACAAGGAATTCAAGAACAGAGCTGTCTGATAGAACTTTTTGCAACAGTGTCTACTAAGCACTTGAAATGTGAATGTATGAATGAGAAACTAAATTTTTATATTTACATAATTTAAATTTAAACTGCCCGTGGTACTGTCGACTACCATACTGGACAGAACAGTCCTAGAGGGTCCATGGATGGTCTTGAAGACTTTGTGAGTTTTTTGAAACTGGATTTATATGTGTATTTTTCTAGGAAGTGAATCCATGGCTTTCATCAGGTTCTCAAAACCACTGAAAAGATTACAATCTGCTGCTTTAGGGCTTTGGTGAAAAGTAAGCAATTAAGGATACCCTCTGGTAACCACTTCTGTTTCTCCTTTCTCATTTGCCCTGTCCTCAGCTGTAGGTCCTCCACCCAAGAAATACAAAAAAAAAAAAAAACCAAACAAACAAACAAATTGGAGTCTGAAACTTCAGGCCCAGATAAATTGGACACTGCTGGAAGTGGGCAATGGCTGTTGCCCTGGGTTGTGCAATCCAGGCCTCCTTGAATCAGGGCTCGGTGTTTCAAGAGTATGATACCGACTCTGAAGTGTTCCGTCAGCGCTTCAGGCAGTTCCAGTACAAAGAAGCTGCTGGGCCTCATGAAGCTTTCAACAAACTCTGGGAGCTTTGCTGTCAATGGCTGAAGCCAAAGATGCGTTCTAAAGAACAAATCTTGGAGCTTCTAGTGTTGGAGCAATTCCTAACAATTCTGCCTACAGAGATAGAGACCTGGGTGAGGGAACATTGCCCAGAGAATAGAGAAAGAGTTGTGTCACTGATAGAAGACTTACAGAGAGAACTTGAGATACCAGAGCCACAGGTGAGAAAAGAGTTTGGGACCTGGGTAATTAACCAAAAGGACTGGCAGACACATCTGGTACTGGATTAGACATTTTGTGTTTTTATCCCAAGATTTCCCTGCAGTGATTTTCCTATTTCCATTTTGTTGGAATCAGCATGTGGGTCGGTGATTGTCGATTATTAAATTCAACTCCTCGAGTATTTGGTAATATCCCCTTTGCTATCCTAAGATGAAAGTTTTTGAGAGTATAATCTGCTTATATACACAAAATCAAAACCATCAATATAATAAGTACTGTATGGTCTGTGGACCAAAAGCAGACCAAAGCCTGTTTTTATATATCCCATGACCTAATAATGGTTATTACCTTTTTAAAGTGCTACTTAAAAAAAAAAGAATAGGCAAAAAAACAAGACAACTCAGAAAGCCTAAAATCTTACTCTCTGGCTATTTCTAAAACGGTCTGCCATCTGTAAGTCAGGGTTTAGAAGTAATATAAAAAAAGGAATATAGTGTATTAGAAACTAAGAAGCATTTCAGCATATACATGTGTGGACTTGAGTGCAGACACAGCTGGAACACTAAGAGCAATGTTGCTACTGGTCATGTATTTTCCACAGTGGCAAACAACTCTTGGTGAATCTGAACAATTAGTAGTTTAGTCTTTCTTTGATTTCCCAAGTAGTGCTTCCCTAGAAAAGTCAAGTCAAGCTAAAATTTGCAAAAATATTTTGTGATTATAAGACCAACCAAGGTGAGGCTCTTGACAGGTTCTTTTACCTATGTGAATACTTGAAGGGGACACTCCAAATTTGGTAGGAACCTGGAGAAACTCTGCACTGTTCATTATCTGTACTCCCATCTCTGCCCACTCAATTCTGATAGCCAGCACCTGCCATTATACCCAAAACACCTCCTGGGGGTGGTGGCCCTGCCCTCTGTTCAGAAGCACTGAGTAAAACCTGTTTGAAGCTGCCATAGCTGAGCACAGGGCAGCATCTCTGGAGAAGGGAGAAAGTAGTTCTAGTTGGGCATTAGGGGCACTGGAGTCTTGTGTGTTGATGGGACTCTGCAGTTAGCCTGCATGAGCAGGACTCTTCCAAAGTTTGCTGCCTCTAGAATGGAATGTGTTTATGATTTCCCTTCTTTTGTGTGTCTCCTTGTTTGGCTTACTACATGAGATGTTGTCTTCATGTAGTGTAATCCTGCATTGCCAGCATGGTAGGCACCAGCCAAGCATGGCACTTGAGCACTAGAAATGTGGCTAGACCAAATTGGTATATGCTGTAAGTATAAAATGCACACCACATTCCAGAAGATGTAGGCTGAACAATAAAGCAGGTGAAATATCTTATTAATAATTCTTTATATTGGTTACATTATTAAATTATATTTTCGATATACTATATTTTGTTGTATATAATGTGCACTTTTTTGCCCAAATTTTTGAGAGAACAATAAGGATGTGCATTATATGTGGGTATAATAATTACCTACCATGGGTATAATAATCCCATGTATAATGTGCACAAAAACTGTAGGTGTGCATTATACATGGCAGAATATGGTATTGGGTTAAAGAATGTATATTAAGATTGACTTTACCTATTTCTGTTACTTTTCATATTACCACTGGAAAATTTAAAATGACTTGGGTAGCTTGCAGTATATTGCTACTGGGCACTACTGGTCTGGAATTTGGAGTTATTGGTTCTGGCATTTTCCGCAGATTGATAGGCAGGAAATGCTCTTGGAAGACCTGGCAGCAGTCGGAATGACAGACATACCACCAAACATCCATGTGGAGGTACCCCCACTCCAAGCAATGGGACCTGTCCCTGAGGCCCCAGTGGCAGAAGCGTGGATCCCACAGGCAGGGTTGCAAGAACTGAGCTATGGTGCTGCTGGGGAAGGCCAGCCCTTTCTGGACCCCGGTAGGCAAGGGTTTTATTTACTTTTCTTGATTTCTTTTTTTAGAGCTCAGGAGCTCTCCAGGGTTGTGGTTGGTTGGAAACACTGAATGCCACATGAAAATGGATCACTATGGTAAAGAGTAGGAGGAGGAAACGTCTCTCTGTGAATAGCCAGCCACAAAGCACGTTACATCACTCATGATTCAAAACTCCTTAAGCTAATGACCCCACTGAAGAAGTCTGTATTTCTCTTTTCATTTTTTTTGGTGAAATATACATAATCCTAGATTAACTTCTTAACTATTTTTGCATATACACTTCAGTGGTAATGAATATATTCATAATGTTGTGAAACTATCACTGCCACCCATGTCCACAGCTATTGTCATCTTATAAAACTGAAGCTTTACACCCATTTAAACAACTGCCCATTTCCACCTCACCCCCTCAACCACTGAACCACCATTCAGCTTTCTATGAATTTGATTATTCTATGTGCCTTGTATAAATGGAATCATACACTATTTGTCTTTTTTGACTGTCTCATTTCACTTAGCATAATGTCCTCAAGTTTCATCCATGTTGTACCACATGTCAGAATTTCTATTCTTTTAAAAGCTGAATAATATTCCATTGTGTATGTATACTGTATTTCCTTTATTTGTTTTTTATAAATGTATACTTGGGTTGCTTCTACATATTAGCCATCATGCATAATGCTTCTCTGAATATGGGTGTACAAATATCTCTTTGAGACCCTGCCTTTACTTCTTTTGGGTATATAACCAGAAGTGGAATTGCTTGATCATATGGTTTTTCTATTTTTAATTTTTTGAGGAACCACCATACTGTTTTCCACTGTGGATGTACCATTTTATATTCCCACCAACGATGAACAAACTTTCCACTTTTTCCACATTCTTGCTAACTCTTGTTATTTTCTGGTTTTTTTTTTCTTTCTTTTTTTGATAGTAGCATTCCTACTGGGTATCAGGTGGTATCTGATTATAGTTTTGATTTGCATTTTCTAAATAATGATGTTGAACATCTTTTCATGTGATTGTTGACCATTTGTATATCTTCTCTCTTTTTCTAGTCTGATGAACACATTTTGTTTAGTTTTCATTGTTTTTTTAAAATTTTTATTGAATTTATTGGGGTGACATTGGTTAATAAAATTATATAGATTTCAAGTGTAGAATTCTATAATACATCATCTGTGTATTGCATTTTGTGTTCACCACTGAAGTAAAGTCTCCTTCCATCACCATTTATGGCATTTATGTGCCCTTTTCCTTCCAACCAACCCCAACCCACCTTTTTCTCTGGTCATCACTATACTGTTATCTATGTCCATGGGTTTTTAGGGGGAGTTTTGCTTAAGAATGTCTATTCAAGTCCTTTGCACATTTTTAATTGGGTTGTTTGGTTTTCTTTGTTGAATTTTAAAGCTCTCTATATACTATGCATATTAACCTATTATCAGATACATGATTTTGCTAATACTCTTTGCATTCTGTGGGTTGACTTTTTACTCTGTTGATAATTGTCTTTTGAAGGTCAGATTTTTAAAATTTTCATGAAATACTATGTCTACTTTTTCTTTTATTGATTATCCTTTTCTTGTCATTGCTAAATCCAATGTCATTAAGCTTTTTCCTATATTCTTCTAAGAGATTTATACTTTTAGGTCTTTGATTCAGATTAAGTTAACTTTTATGTATGGTGTTAGGTAAAGGTTCAACTTCATTTTTTTTTGTATGTGCATATTTAGTTTTTCCAGCACTATTTCTTGAAAAAAACTGTCTTTTCTCCATTGAATGATCTTGGTATCTTTGTTAAAAGTCATTTGACAGCCCTGACCAGTGTGGCTCAGTTGGCTGGGCATCCTTCTGCAATGTGAAAGGTTGCTGGTTCGATCCCTGTTCAGGGCACATGCCTGGGTGGCAGGCTGGTCCCTGGTTACCCCTGCGAGAGGCAATAGATGAGTTGATGTTTCTCTCTCTCTCTCTCCTTCCCTTCCCCTCTCTCTAAAAATAAATAAATATTTTTTAAAAAGTCATTTGACAATATATTTAAAGGTTTCCTTCTAGGTTCTGTATTCTATTCCATTGGTCTGTATGTCTGTCTGTCTTTATGCCAGTACCAAACTATTTTCATTGATGTAACTTTGTAGTAAATTTTTGAAATCAGGAAGTTTGAGCCCTCTAGCTTTGTTCTTTTCAAGAGTGTTTTGTCTATTTGAGGTCCCTGGAGATTCCGTATGCATTTTTAAATGGGTTTTTCTTTATCTGCAAAACATGTCATTGGCATTCTGATAGAGATTATATTGACTGTGTAGATCACTTTGGGTAGTATTAACATATGTTTTTGAAGATTTATTTATTTTTAGAGAGTGGGGAAGGGAGGGAGAA
Organism: Phyllostomus hastatus; assembly: GCF_019186645.2. Classification (NCBI taxonomy): domain Eukaryota; kingdom Metazoa; phylum Chordata; class Mammalia; order Chiroptera; family Phyllostomidae; genus Phyllostomus; species Phyllostomus hastatus. Next base: position 9,775,356 of record NW_025333841.1, on the reverse strand, counting down.
AAAGAGGGAAAGAAATATTGAATGGAGAGAGACACATCGATCGGTTGCCTCTTGCAAGTACCCCAACTAACAACTGAACCCACAATCCAGGGATGTGCCCTGACCAGAAATTGAACAAGCAACCTTTTGCTTTGTGGGACCACACCCAACCAACTGAGCCATACCAATCAGGGCAGTATTAACATCTTAACACTATTAAGTCTTCTAATCCATGAACATGGACTGTATTCCTATTTATACCTTCTTTAATTTCTTTTACCAATGTTTTGTAATTTCTATTGTATATCTTTTCACCTACTTTTTAAGTTAGTTCCTAAGTGTTTTGTTCTTTTTGATGCTGTTATAAATGGAATTCTTTTCATCGTTCATTGTTAGTGTATAGAAATGGAACTGATTTTTGCATGTTCATTTTGTATCCTGGTATTTTGTTGACTTCATTTATTAGTTATAACAGTTTTTTTTAATGGAATCTTTAGGTTTTCATTAGAGCACATTATCTACTAATAGAGATCATTTTACTTCTTTCTTTCCATTGTGAACACCTTTTATTTCTTTTTCTTGCCTAACGGCTCTGGCTACAACTTTCGCTACTGGGTTGAATAGAAATGGCCAAAGTGGGCACCCTTACCTTCTTCCTGGTCTTAAAGAAAAAGCTTTCAGTCTTTCACAATTAAGTATGATGTTCCCTATATTTTTTTCATATATGGATGGCTTTTGTTATGTGGAGGTAATGTCCTTCTGTTCCTATTTTGTTGAGTGTTCTTATCATGAGAGGATGTTGAATTTTGTCAAGTGCTTTTTCTACATCGAGATGATCATGTGTTTTTTATTCTTCATTCTGTTAATGTGGTGTATTACATTGATTCACTTTCATATGTTGAAACACCTTTGTATTCCAGAACAAACACCACTTGGTTGTGTTGTATAATCCTTTTTATTAAATCATTTTTTATTTTTAAATTATACTTGACATACAATATTATATTAATTTTAGGTGTGCAACCCAGTGATTAGACATTATATAACTTACTAAGTGATCATCCTGAAAAATCTCATACCCATCTAACACCATATATAGCTATTTCAATATTATTGACTGTATTCCTTATGCTGTATTTTACATTCCCATGACTATTCTATAAGAATCAATTTGTACCTCTTAATCCCTTCACCTTTTTTACCAATCCCTCCAACACCCCTCCTTTCTGGCAACTGTCAAAATATTCTCTGTATCTATGATTCTGTTTCCGTTCTGCTGCTTTGTTTATTTTGGTTTTTAGATTCAGTTATTGATAGATATGAATTTTTTGCTATTTTATTGTTCATATTTTATATCTTTTTTTTCTTCTTAAGACCCTTCAACATTTCATGTAATACTGATTTTGTGGTGATGAACTTTAGCTTTTTCTTTTTGGGGAGGCTCTTTATGTGTCCTTCAATTCTAAATGATAGTTTTGCTGGGAAGAGTAATCTTAGTTGGAGGTCCTGGCTATTCATCACTTCAAATAGTTCTTGCCATTCTTTTCTGGCTTGCAAAGTTTCTGTTGAGTTTCTGTTCAGCTCCCTTGTAGTTAACTGCTTTTTTTTTTTTTTGGTGCTTTTAAGATTCTCTTTATCTTTAACCTTTTGCATTTTAATTATGATTCATCTTGATGTGGGCCTCTTTGTGGACATCTTATTTGGTCCTCTCTGTGCTTCCTGGACTTGTATGTCTGTTTCCTTCACAAAGTTAGGGAAGTTTTCTGTCCTTATTTTTTCAAATAGGTTTTCGATTTCTTGCTCTCTCTCTTCTCCTACTGGCACCCCATGATGCCTGGGGCCACCAAGCACAAGCTATAGAACAATCTGAAGATGGCTGCTACTTGTGCTGGGCTTAGAGGTGCCCAGCAGCAGCCAAGCTGTGAACAAAGGCTGGCTGCCACTAATGCTGGGCCTGGGGCCACTTAGCAAGAGGTATGGGGCACACAGAGGTCATATGCTTCTTGTTTAAGAGATTTTAGGAAAGTCCAAAGCATGAGGCAGGAGAGGCCAGTTGTATGAAAAAGCCACTGGAAATGGCTTGGGTGGGCATGCAAATTGGGTGGGGTGTGGTCTTAGGGAATCACCAGGTGGGGTGAACAGTATGAGCCAGTTTGATGGAGACTCAGATATGTCACCTGCCTGCCAGCTCTGTGAGGAGAGGTTTCAGAAAAGGAACAATGGCCTCTACCTGCGATTTTTTAAAAAAGATTTTATTTATTTATTTTTAGAGAGAGTGGAAGGGAAGAGAAAGTGGGAGAGAAACATCAATGCATGGTTGCCTCTCACATGCCGCCAACTGGAAACCTGGCCTACAACCCAAGCATGTGCCCTGACTGGGAATCAAACCCACAACCCTTTGTTTCACAGGCCAGTGCTCAGTCCACTGAGCCACAGCAGCCAGGGCTTATCTCTAGTTATTTTTCTAATTTCCCATGTGATTCCTTCTTTGATTCATTGGTTGTTTAAAAGTACGTTATTTATTTTTCACAAATTTGCCAATTTTCCCATTTTCTTTCTGCTATTAGTTTCTAACTTTATCCTGTTATGGACTAAGTAAATATGTTTTATGACATATATCTTTTTAAATCACTCGAGAATAATTTGTAACCTAACATATGATCTATGTCCTGGATATATATTACAGATAGAGAGGGACTTCTATCACTTTGCTCTTTGTTTTCTATATGCCTTATAGCTTTTTTTGTCCCTTATTTTATACATTATTGCTTTGGGCTTAGTTTGGGGGCTGATTTTTTTTGTAGTGTAATGCTTAAATTCCTTTGTCATTTCTTTTTGCATTTATTCTATGGCTATTTTCTTTGTGGTTACCATGGGGATTACATTTAACATACTGAAGTTATAACACTCTAATTTGAATTTATAACATCTTAATTACAACAACATCTAGAAATCCCACTCTTTTACAGCTCTATCCTCACTCCTTTCAGTTGTTGATGTCACAACATTACATCTTTATACATTATGTGCCCCAATACATAAACTAATAATTATTTTTTTACCTTAAACATCTTTCTTTTATTAGAGCAACTCTATTACTATAAGTAAAATCAAGCTGGTTCTCATTCAGATCTACTGTGTCTATGAAACAAGGTTTAGTCATGCATTAAATGAAGGTTTCAAATAACACTATGCTGGGAATTTGTTACATGTTAAACACCAATAATTTTCCCTCAATATGTTTTATTGGCATAACAGTTATGCAATAATAAAATACAGTAAAATTTTATAATGCTTTATTTATACCAATAGCTCCCACAGCACAGTTCTTTAAATGAGAGCATAAAATTAATAAAGAGAAGGAATGTGTGCAAGTGGCACATAAAAGGCATGAAGTCTGGAAAAAATAAAGCAATAAGGTGTGCCACATCTAATTCCTTTGGCAAAATTATAGTACTAGCATATTAAATGTAGCTGTGGAAAATTAATTTTCAATACTTTGGAACCAGCTATGTACATGGAACAAAGCTAGTCTGGAGGACAGAAAACAATAAACAGCCCAACAAGAGACTTGGATTGCTTTTTCACAGAGAACAGATAGAAGTTGCTGAAATAAGATGATTTGAAGCCTTCTCTGCTCAAACGAAAACAGACCCCTGAAGGGTGTCCCCAAAGATGATTTCCTAGGGGCCTGGAAGGCTTTGGGAAATTTCCAAGATCTCAAAGAGAAACTAATCATCATTGAGGACACAATTAGAGAAGAATCATCAATTCATAAGAGGTTGAAAGCAAAGTCACTATAGAAAGGCACATTTAGAAAATGTCTTAATGAGGAATTAGTAAAAGTCTTAACATAGGGAGAAGAAGATGAATATGGAGAGAGAAGTGAGTCAAAGAGAAATGTCACGATTACACCTGGATTTATATTATTTTATTTTTTAAAGATTTTATTTATTTATTTTTAGAGAGAGGGGAAGAAAAGGAGAAAGGGAGAGAAACATCAGTGTGTGGTTACCTCTCATGTGCCTGCCTACAGGGACCTGGCCTGCAACCCAGGCATGTGCCCTGACTGGGCATCAAACTGGTGACCCTTTGGTTCACAGGCCAGTGCTCAATCCACTGAGCCACACCAGCCAGGGCATCCAATTAGTTTTTAAATAATATTCAGATAAATACCCAGGAGAGAAATTGCTAGTCTATCTCTTCACTTTCAGTCTATTTGTATCTTTTAATCTAAAGTGTGTCTCACATAGATAGAATATAGATAGAATTTTTAATCCAGTTTGGAAATCTCTGCCTTTTGATTGAGTTGTTTAATCCATATACAGTTAATCTTGTTTTGATATAAGGTGTTTTGAAATTTAAATTTCTAGCAAATTACCTTGGCTAGTGTTATTTTAATAATGCTAATATGTAAACATCATCCTGTATTTAGATCTCAAATCATCAGTTTCCAACCCATACTTTACTGCATACCAATATTCTTTGCCAGAGCTGAGTAAGGCAACAAAGAGGTATGGAAAGAGGATTTGAGCCACAGGGTCTCTCAATGAAGAGAGGGGTGGTATGATGTAAGGGGAGAAGGAGTATTAAAAACTTCTAGTTCTACTTAGATTTACAGTGAGAAACACTTTGATGGACATTTGAGTTAATTTCAAGAGAATCCACTTCTAGACTTCTGCTGAAACAAACATAAAGACTGCTTTTGCTGGTTGCCATCCTAATTTCCATTTTAATTTGAAATTCTCAACAGATTATTCTAGTAAACAGTTTCATAACTGCTACTTTTATCTCTCTCTCTTCATTTGATGCCCAGCAGTAGCATTTCTGCTTTAATATGCCAAAACTTTTAAAATATATTTTATTGATTATGCTATTACACTTGTCCTGTTTTTTCTCCCCCCCTTTATTCCCTTCCACCCTACACTCCCCCACTAGTATTCCCCCCCTTAGTTCATGTCTATGGGTCAACATATAAGTTCTTTGGCTTCTTCCTTTCCTATACTATTCTTAACCTACCCCTCTCTATTTTGTGCCTACCTTTATGCTTCTTATTCCCTATAGCTTTTCCCCCATTCTCCTGCCTCCCCCTCCCTGCTGATAATCCCCCATGTGATCTCCATTTCTGTGATTCTGTTCCTGTTCTACTTGTTTGCTTAGTTTGTTTTTGTTTTTGTTTTTTAGGTTCAGTTGTTGAAAGTTGTGAGTTTGTTTTCATTTTACTGTTCATACTTTTAATCATGTTTTTCTTAGATAAGCCCCTTTAACATTTCATATAATAAGAGCTTAGTGATGATGAACTCCTTTAACTTGGCCTTATCTGGGAAGCTCTTTGTCGGCCCTTCCATTCTAAATGATAGCTTTGCTGGAAAGAGTAATCTTGGATGTAGGTCCTTGCCTTTCATGACTTTAAATACTTCCTTCCAGCCCCTTCTTGCCTGCAAAGTTTCTTTTGAGAAATCAGGTGACAGTCTTATGGGAACTCTTGTAGGTAATCGTCTCCTTTTCTCTTGCTGCTTTGAAAATTGTCTGCTTATTTTTCATCTTGGCTAATGTAATTGTGATGTGCCTTGGTGTATGCTTCTTTGGGTACAGCTTCTTTGGGACTCGATGAACTTCCTGGACTTCCTAGAAGTCTATTTCCTAGCCATATTGGGGAAATTCTCCTTCATTATTTTTTCAAAAAAGTATTCAATTTCTTGCTCTTTCTCTTCTCCTTCTGGCACCCCTATGATTCAGATGTCGGAACTTTTAAAGTTGTTCTGGAGGTTCCTGAGCCTCTCCTCATTTTTTGAATTCTTCTTTCTTCATTTTGTTCTGGTTGAATGTCTGTTTCTTCCTTGTGGTCCAGATTGTTGATTTGAGTCCAGTTTCCTTTCTGTCACTGTTGGTTCCCTGTATATTTTTCTCTTTCACTTTGTATAGCTTTCACTTTTTCTTCTATTGTGTCTATGTTCCATAGACATAAACCACGCTCAACTGTTTCTGTGGGCATCCTGATTACCAGTGTTTTGAACTCTGCATCTGATAGGTTGGCTGTCTCTTCATCTCTTAGTTCTATTTTTGGAGCATTGATGTGTTTTTTCATTTGGGCCATATATTTATTTTTTTGTCTCCGCACACCTGTTATGTTGTAAGGGGCAGAACCTTAGGTATTTGCCTAAGCATAGGTGTTCTCCCACTGTATGTGGGTGAGAGGTCCAAGAGGGAACAATGCCACTTGCTCGTCTCTTGGCCAGCTTTCAGTCACTTCCCCTGCTACCCACAAGCAAATTGGGCCCTTCTAGTGCTGATTGCCAGGTAGGTGGGTTTGTGTACGTTCTAGGACTTTGTGAGTCTTTCCATCAAATTCTCCTGTGAGGCTGGGAATTTCTCCCACTGCCCAATGCCTGCAGGTTTTTAACAGCCAGAGTTTTGGGGGATTTATTCCCCTGTGCTGGAACCCTAGGTTGGGTAATCTGTCTTGCTTCCCAGTTGTTCCTCCTGGTTTATCCAAATGCAAATGTGGAACTACTCGGTTCTCCAGTCACCACGTTGTGGTCAGTCCTCTCTGCCCCAGCTGCCCATCTCCATCCCTCTTACCAGTCTGGATGAATGTTTCTTTAACTCCTTGGTTGTGGGACTTCCATACAATTTGTTTTTCTGACAGTTCTGGTTATTTTTTGTTTTTAAATTTGTTGTCCTTATTTTCGTTGTGTGAGGAGGCAAGGTGTATCTACCTACAACTCTATCTTGGCTGGAAGTCCTAATATGCCAAAACTTTATGAAGATTTACTTCATATTTTACCTCTAACCTAATTAAATCTATTATCAAAATAGGTAAAGAAGTAATTTAGTGCAGTGATTTCAGCACAGGATTGATTCCTTCTTCTTCCATAGACTAGAGGAGAGTAGTTTTTAATTGAGCACAAAAGGATGTTCTCTCATTTCTGTTTTTTTCTTATCTTATAAGAAACTCTTGTAAGAGATTCCAAATGAAGTAATAGTAATTGAGGTGGAAGTGCATATTAAGTGGCCATGTGTCCAAGATAAAAGCCTGAACTCTGGAAAAGCCATTGATAACCCAATCAATTACGCTTCTCATCTTTCTAATGGCCAGGATATCCAATACCAAAGCTTGATATGAGCTTTCCATTGGAGCATAGAGAAGAGGCATGGGTGAAGGAACTACAAGATTCCAAAGAAATTAAACAATTACTTGAATCCAAGATAGGTAAGTAATTATTCATTGATACTAGAGAAGAAAGAAAAGAAAAATCCAACCTTAATCAGGTTAAAGAGTTTGGGATTATACTTAGGGATTTCTATATCCATACTGGTGGTTTAATATAACTCTTCACCTTTTCTCATGTTCTTTTCTCTGGGACATAATGACATCTGCACTTTCTGTTTCTTCTCTCAGGTTTTGAGATCGGAATAGAAAATGAAGAAGATCTTTCAAAACAGAAAAAACTGGAAAATATGTACCCATTTCTTGTTACTTTAGAGGGTAATGCTCTCCATGGTCCCAGTTTACAAAAAGACTATGTACAGTTAGAAAATCAATGGGAAAAACCCCCAGAGGATTTACAGACAGATTTGACAAAACTTGTAGATCATCAGAATTCCTCAGGAGAGAAACCTGAGAGTTCTAGCTTGGAAGAACCTCTCACTGGCTTGGAAGAACCTCTCAACCCTAAAACCCATAAGAAAAAGAGTACAGGAGACAAACCTCACCGATGTTCTCAGTGTGGAAAATGTTTTGCCCGGAAGTCACAACTTACAGGGCATCAGAGAATTCATTCAGGAGAGGAACCTCATAAATGCCCTGAATGTGGAAAAAGATTCCTTCGTAGTTCAGACCTTTATAGACACCAACGACTTCATACAGGGGAGAGACCCTATGAATGCACTGTATGTAAAAAGCGATTCACTCGCCGCTCACACCTTATAGGGCACCAGAGAACCCATTCCGAAGAAGAGACATATAAATGCCTTGAGTGTGGGAAAAGCTTTTGTCATGGATCAAGTCTGAAAAGACATCTGAAGACTCATTCAGGTGAAAAACCTCATAGATGTCACAATTGTGGAAAAAGTTTTAGTAGACTGACAGCTCTTACTTTGCACCAGAGAACTCACACTGAAGAGAGACCTTTTAAATGTAATTATTGTGGGAAAAGCTTTAGACAGAGACCAAGTCTTGTTATTCATTTAAGAATTCATACAGGGGAGAAGCCATACAAATGTAGTCATTGTTCTAAAAGCTTCAGACAGAGAGCAGGCCTTATTATGCACCAAGTCACTCACTTTAGAGGACTTCTTTAAGAATTATTAAAGGAAACAGGTCATGCAGAAATTAGCACTAACTCAAAAAAAACATCTTAACCTGAAGCAATCTGTTTGTCTTGGAAGAATCTTTTTTGTTTGAGCTTATAAGAACAGCTTTTTTTCTTTTACTATCTTAACCCACCTTCCAAGGCATGTGAATTCTAGAGTGTCTCCCTACTCTTACAACTTCTCTAGATATGACATGTTTTATCTTTACAACTCTTATTTTTCAATGACAATGAAAATTTTTGTGTCCCAAGCCAACTGTAAAGCATATAGAGTAGAGTCAGTATAATGGATAACCATGTCTATCTGACATATCTATTATAGCAGCACCATAATTATTCTGCTGTCTTTATTAAAGGTGGTTATATACCACTTCTATTTGTGTCCCAAGTGGTAAGAAAGGAAACAGTGTATTTTGTTAAATAATAAAAATGTGTCAGGGGCACGTGGATAAAGAGGATTTAATTTGCCTTGTAAAAACTGAGCTATTTCCATTGAAAATTTTCATGTTAAAGAAATTAAGATTTTAACCTTTATTGTGAATTTTGCAAAGTTTGCTAGTCTGCTTATTTGGCTGTCTGGGGTGATGCTGCTTGGAGCTATTAATTTAATGATTTATTTATGTCGAAGAATCCATTCGACAGTTGAAGTCATACAAGTAGAATGTAATTCAATGTAGATTACTAAGGAGCCAGTGTCCATTGCTTTTTACTCTCCTTTGGTATTCAACTATATGTTTCTCAGTGCTTTTTAAATTTTACTCATTCTTTAATTTGGTGTCTCCCTAAGTGTGTGTTATAGAACTCTTAATTCTATAAGATATTCTACAAATAAGTTTTGGAATCCCTTCCGGCTCTTTCTGCTTTCTAGATTCACAGTGCACGTCAGCATATAAGAATCTCTGACAGGTCCTTCAGTAAAGACAGAGAAAGCACCTCTCTTGGCTTAATGTTTTACAGACCTGTTTGACCCCAGAACCTTCTTTCATGTACACCCAAGTAACAACCCACAGAGCTAGTATTCTGCAAATATTCCTTGGAACACATTACCTTTAATATATATTTCTATAGTTATCAATATAGTCTTATTGTTCCCAAGCCTAGTTATCTTCATTCATTTGAAGGGTGTTATGAAAAATTATTCACACATATATGTTTTTTATGTAATACACACATGAACATACACGCACATTTTAAGGAGGTGAGGGTCACTAATTCAGATACTTTATATGTTGCTCAGTGGTTCTCAACCTCTTTTTACTTATAATCACATACCACACATTTCTACTTATATAAATGTTCTCATATAATCATAGTAATGACTCAAATTCCTGTAGCAAGGGAAGAACTCTTTTTGTCAATTAAAGTTGTTAATACATGAAAATATTTGTTCAGCCTAGTTCCTTGTTATAAAATACAGGAAATAGGACATTCAAATATTTGACCTTTATGAAGATACCAGTCTTCCTTTCCTTAAACTAGAATTAGGGAAAGTATATGCTTTCTGTTCCACTGAAGTTCTTAGAAGTCATACTTAATATAAGTATTTTGGGAGTATCTACTTTGTGCCTAACTAGTCCTGTTCTAGGCTTAATGGAAACTAGTAAAGAAACTAATTCATGGGTCAGATTCATAAAGAGTTTATAATATCTTTAGTTAAACAAGAGTTGGGAAACAAATGAACAGTGCAAGAGAGATTGTATTAAGTGCCAAATCATATCAAGTGCTAGAGCCAGGATGTGTCTTTTAATTCTTGTCATCCAGGACCCTGTATGATGCTGCTATAAGTGTGGGGTTAAAATTCAGATCCTAGTAGCAATAAAATGTAACATGGGAGGAGTCTGAATGTAGAGATGAAAAACACTGAATGTAATGGCTTCTCTTTTTCTCTCTTGTGGAATTTCATTCCAACCAGAACAGTGCCTTAAAATGGATGTGCCCAACTGCTCTGTATCTATGCAATATTTTAAATAAAGTGGAAATATATATGCTCTTTCTGCTTCAATCACATTAACTAATTGTTTGCACAACTTAGAGCTGCTTCCATGAGCAGTGGCAACAGGCACCACAATTGACTCCTGTCCCACACCCTAACCTAAGCTGGAATCACTTTACTCTCTGCAACCATGGTGCTGGATTTATGCATCATTTTTAGCATTTAATACAGTCAGTTCTATCCAGCAGGGTTAGTTGCAGTCATAATATGAGCTATATCCTCCCGTTCATCTATGTCATAAACACACATGCCTGGGTTTTACAGGTAGAGAACATCCATTATTTATTTGTTTCAGTGTGCTGTGTATAATAATCATACACATAATGTATAGCACTGAATCAAGAAATATGTAAAGTAGTTCTTAGAGATTATAAAACAAACATTGTGTGGATGTGCCTAATTATACTTCAAAAAAATAAGGGCAAAATGCAATACCTACCTTGTAAGTACTATTAAGATAAAATGAAATATATTTTGTTCAGCTCTACACAGTGTAAGCTTTCAATAGAAATCCAGCATATTGTAATATTGTATTTTAATTCTTTGTTGTTTAAGTGATAAAAGCACTTAAGGCTATGGATTTTTCTCTAAATATGGCTTTGGTCACATTCCATACTATATGTATTTTATATATTTTTTATATATATTTTATATATATATATAATATAGAGAGAGAGGGAGAGAGAGAATAGAAAGTGACTCACATGGTTGGTTATAAAAAATTGAGAGTTCCCATAATGTACCGTTTTCAAGCTGGAGAAAAAGGAAAGCTGATGATATACTTCAGTCTCAAATCTGAAGACCTGAGAACCAGGAGATCTGATGGTATAACTCAGCCAAAGGCCTGAGACCTGTGGGGATGGGGAGGGTATAAATCACGAAGTCCAAAAGTCAGAGAACTAGGAGTTCTGATGTCAAAGGGAAACAAAAGATGAGGGTCCCAACATGAAGTGAGTGAGGGAACTCACCCTGTGCCGCCTTGTTCCATTCTGGCTCTCAAGGGACTGGATGATGCCCCCCACATACACATTCATGAGGATAGATCTCTATACTCAATTCTTCCAGAGGCACCCTCAAAGACACCCAGAAATGTTTTTCCAGCTATCTGGGCTTCTTTTAGCCCAGCCAAGTTTGTAAATAGAATTAGTCATCACAGCATTATTACTGAAAACTTCAAAATTGTTTGTTATTACAGTTTTCATTCGTACTACCTCTGACCCAAGAGCTGTACCATATTGTTGTTTTCCACTTAATTTTTGGTTTTGCTGCATTGTGATTAGAAAATGAGGTTCATTCTATTTTTTATTTTAAAGTTCATTTAGTTTTTAAAAAGAAATTTGTTAAAATTTGGTAAGTATCCCTAAAGACCCAGAAATATAAGGAAATAAGGATTCTATTTGTAAGGCACAAATGTAGAATATAGTGTTGGGCCTCACAATTCAGTTAATGTCTTTTAGGAGTCTCCTTGGTGCTTTTGAAGGGGCAGTGACCCAGAATAGATTGCCCTGCTCCCCATCCAAATGTTTGCATTCTTGTATTCACCATTCCCTTCTTCAGAGTTTTTTTTTTTTACCCATTTATGGATGTTTTATAGCAATTATTAATAGCTTCTAAGCTATCAAAGTTGGCAGTAAAAGCAGGAGGCTAAAGGACCTAGGAGAGACCCAGCTTCTCCATATCAAGCTGAGGAAGCTCTCCCTTGGGATTCCATAGTGGTCTTTCCTGAAAGCAGAGAGAATCTGCCATGGGGCACTTTGAGATTTCTGCAGCAGTGGTCCTGAATCAGCAGGATTTGTTTCCTAGTGAGCTGAGGAGATTGTCTAGGCTAAAGTCAAGGTAATCAAGGAACATACAGGTGAATCAGCTCCCAAGAGGCTGTCAGGTGGGGGAGGAGAGACATTACACTCTGCCCTGTTGGCACCTGCAGTCTTCCTTGACTTTCTGAAGAGAAACATTCTGGCACCTCTAGGAAACTGCATGATCTCTTTTTTTTTTAAGATTTTATTTATTTATTTTTAGAGAGGGAAGGGAGGGAGGTAGAGAGAGAGAGAAACATCAATGTGCAGTTGCTGGGGGCCATGGCCTGCAACCGTGGCATGTACCCTGGCTGGGAATCGAACCTACGACACTTTGGTTCGCAGTCTGAGCTCAATCCACTGAGCTACACCATCCAGGGCTCGGAAACTGCATGATCTCTTCTTGAAACCCTATTTCATTTCTAGCTTAGTCATATGGGCTGAACATTCTTATAAAGAAGCAAACTCACACTTAAACCTTGGGCACTCCCTGCTTTTTTTCTAGTCCTCTGTGACAAATATAGAACAGATGGGAAATCAGCTCATCTTTTAGTTTCTCCTTAGTGTCAGTAATCTGCTTACTCAGCCCCTTGATTCTGGAATTGTAACTACTGGGATTGGGTGTGGTGGTCGATTATTACCAGCATGATAGGTTAGTCTCTATCCAGCATTGTGAGACAACACTTCTCAGAGTCTGGTGAGGCCCAAGTTTACATTTTTATCAGTCCAAAGGTATTAAAATATTATGTCTACTTCTTCTGAATGAGAGAAGCCCATCTCAATCTCCAAGAGACATGATACACTGATTTTCAATTTTATCTCCAGGGATTCCCTGGAAACTTGGTTCATGTATTAGAGGAGCACTTTACATTAAAGGTTATGTAACTACTGAGTCACTGAAGAGTTCCTCTAGATTTTGATTTGAAATAAACAGTATGAGTAGTCCATGTTGACTGTATGCAGCCTCTTCCTGTTGCACTCAGATCCTCTTTTCAACAGGACAATGACATATTCCATACATGATCTTTCCTTTCCTAGATACTCCTACCACCATCTTCACCTTTCAATATGGCCTGAATTTTTGAAGTGCTACGTTCTGAAGAGAAGAGTGTCCAGGATGAATAATACTCTAGACTTCATGTCAGACACTTTTATATCCCTTAAACTGCTCATTTCTTCACACTCCCTTTCAAAACAAAATACCTTTTCTCTCCAGTCTTATCAAAGCCCCTGCTCTGACTCCTACATAAACTGACCCAGATTTCATGCTTCTGGAGAAGTGAAAAGCATGAAATAGAGAAATTAAACCACCTTTCTAAAGGCAACTTTGGCCTTATCTTTCAACTGTTCCAGCTGCTAAGAACTATGGAAGTTGAATAAATCTCCCTGTCGTGTCTGTCCACAACGCCTTGCATGAGGGTGATGAATTCAAACCAAGATGCTCTCTCCACCTCAGCAATCTCCAGTTTCCATGTAGATCTCTTTCTTGATACACTGAGTTTTGAACAATAGAATCCCAAAGCTTTGGAGTCTGGTTTCCCCTTAAAGGGCATCATAATCGTAACTCTCACATCACTACATTCTGATTCACCTCTTTAAAGGCCCCTGAGTTTAAGAGCATCAACAAGCTATTGGATTAATATAGCTCTACCAATGTCCCATACATAAGGAAAGAGATCACCCATATTGGTAGAGGTGGGACTGAAACCTCATTTCTTCCATGTGATGCCAGAAAGCCTCAATACAAGTCATAGTAAAGGAGCATGTTGCTACAGGATTTAGCTGCCTAATATCTTTAGTATGGAGAAGTTGTTTTGCCCTCAAGGAAATGCTTCACTCTCCCACAATCTGGAGAGTGCTGGGCTTTCAGTTGCATTTACAGATGCCAATTAAGAATCAAAGTTCTCCAGCCTGGAAAAGAGTTAAGACACAGCATGAAGCTTACGTTGTCAAGTTTAAAAGTGAGTTAAGTATGAGGATGTTCGGTGGAGTAAGTTTAAGGTTTATTGTGAGACAACAAGAATGTTAATACCTGGAACTGTTAGTGGTCAGGGTGTTACAGAACTCATGGTTCACCACTTGGGGTGTTCTATTTAAGAATGAGACTTGGCTGTCGTTAGGTAGTTTTATTTACTTGCAAATAATCAAAGGAGATTGGGGATTCACATCCACAGCTCTGACTCTCCGAAGGGAGGTTTAGCCATTGCTCATCTACACTATTTGGTTAATTACATGTTGATTTCTTTTTCTGCAGTTGGTTAAACTCACCCAGTTGTGATTCCAGTCAAGTTCATTGGTTGCAGCTTCATCTGCAAACTACTGGACTACATTTTAGCATTTAGCAAGAATAGCATTTGGTAAGAATCTCCCAAACTTGAGACTCTTGTCCTATCTAACAGGAGAGAAGAAACATTAAGAAAAAGACTCAAATGATGTTAGTGCCCAGCGTGTGGCAACAGCATAAAACATGAGAGCTACAGGTCCTGGCTGGGCAGAGAAGTCAACTGTACAACTGAGGAGCCTGGGGGCCACATCGGGCCATGGGGCTGACTGCAATAGGATGCTGAGTGGTGGTGAAGCTCCCAAGGGGTGGTGGGCTCTTCATCTCTACCCCATCCCATCTATAATCAGTAGGGTGGTCTACTATAGAAATCATATCATGGAGGGTTATATGAAGAAGAAAAACAAGAAGGAGCAAAGCACTGATTATAAATGTCTTGATAATGAGAAAATGTGGCAGGAAAAAACATTAAGACAAATGACCATGGAAATAATTGAATCCCTGCAGGATGGAACAAACTCTGCTTTAGCTCAGGTTTCTGTAGGTACATTAGGTGCTAGAAATGGGTCCCTAATTGTAAGTCCAGTGTAGTTGCTTGCCATCAGGCCAAACCCTACATGTCCAGAGAGCAACTGAGGCACCACAAACATCAGCTATTCAGTTATCACAAATACAAATGTTCAGGAAGCAGCAATTGGAGACACATGAATCTGGAGAATCAGAAGGTATATTGAATCTCATAAAGTAGAGAAATTGTTTCGCGAAGACCCTTTATAAAAAAAAAAGTACTGAGTGAACTTTCCTCTGATGTGCCTGATGTTTGAAGAAGAAAAATCAGAGGAACCAGGAATGCCACCTAACATTGTTATCAAGGCAGTACCAACGAGTATATATCACACTAGCACAGGGCAATATAGTATGTATGGTGCAGTTCAATATGATACAGTGCTAGTCTTCTCAAGTTACAGTAAAGCAACACAAGCTTTGACATTAAAGTGTTCCATTTTAAAAATGTCATTAATACCCTACCTATGTACAATATTATAAATTAAAAAAGGCATTTTTTGTTAAAGTAAGAAAATTTTACTGTTAGCTGTCATATACTTCTGAAAAATAAAAATTTTGTTATTGAATATAGATGACAATTTGGGATAAAAATAAACAAGGAACAGTTTTTCCTACTTATATTTATATATTTATCTCTTATAAAAGTTTAAAACTTACTTTTGTTCTCTTTATGATGCATGTAAACATGATAAGACAGAAATGTCTATATTTGATTCTCATTGGCTTTTGTTACCAGAAGTTATGTCATACTTACCGATCAAAAGAAGTACATTTTTTATGTTTTAAATGTAATTCTGTTTTTACCACTCTTTACTAAGTTATATGTGATATAGTTTTTTTTCTAAAAAAAAAATGGGAAAATAACTTTTTACCGTAACAATCAGATCATTTTATTTAAAATATTAATTACCAAACAGAAACGGTTACATTTACTTTTTCAAATGACTTACATGAATTATATTAAGGTTCAGAGTGAGACAAGAAGCATAGATGACACTTGGAATAAGGTTAGGGATCAGTGTTTGACAACAAACACATAGATCTGACAGATGGGATAATTTTAGGCTCTAGCATGAAACAACACACTGGAGCTAAGTTAAGATTCGGTTTGAAACTACAAGCACAAAGACAACCACTTGTTCCATATGAGATAAAAACGGGAAATTTTCACTGGAAAAGGTTATAGTTCATTGTGAGACAATACTATGCATGAAGACTGCCAGCATAAGGATGTTCTCAGTGTGAGAAACAATCCTAAATACGAATGTTGGAATGAGGTTAAGGTTCACTGGGCAACACAAGCAATTAGATGGCTGCTCCAATAAGATTATGTTTCAGTTTAACATAAGAAGGAAAACGATGAATGCCAGAATTAATTTATTCATCAGTGTGAGACAGAAATTATTAATTAGGCTAACTGCTGAATCAGGTTAGTTTTGGTGTACAGCAGGGGTGTCAAACTCATTTTCACCAGGGGCCACATCAGCCTCACAGTTGCTTTCAAAGGGCTGAATGTAATTTTAGGACTGTATAAATGTAACTACTCCTTAACTAGGGGCAAGGAACTCTACATTCGGCTGCTGCCAGGTAGAAACAAGGTGCCAGGCCAGATAAAACAAGTGGAGAGCTGGATTTGGCCTGCAGGCTTTGTGTTTGCCACCTGTGGTGTGCAGCAAGCAGAAAGAAAATCATGAGGGAAATACAAGCTCTGTCCAGAATATATCCAGCCATGTAATATGAAAAATAGAGACATTTATTAAAGAAGATACAAGATACGAGAAACACTGTACATAGGAAAACAACACCTCAGTCCCCTTCAAAGTGGGCACCTTGGGACCTCACATAATTCTCCCAATTGCCATCAGCTGCCCCATCTTATTTTCCTGAATCTCATTAATGGTCTGAAATCTCTTCCTTTCCAAAGGTGATTTTAGTTTTCGGGAAAGCCATAAGTCTCAGGGTGCCAAATCTGGGCTGTAGGGGGGCTGAGTCACCTGGGTGATTTGATGTTTGCCAAACAACTGCATGAGACGTAATACATAGGCAGACACATTGTCATGAAGAAGCTGCAGATTGCCAGTTGCCCATAGCTCCAGCCTTCTGAATCATGTGGATAGTTCCCTCAGAAGAATGTTCAAGCTTACCACAAAATTTGGTGCAGATTCATTGCTGTACTGGCTTAGTCATTTCTAAAGTATATTTTATTGATTATGCCACTACAGTGTCCCATCTTGCCCCTTTTATTCCCCTCCACCCTGCACCCCCCACCGGCTTCACCACCACCTCTTAGTTCATGTCTATGGGTCATACATATAAGTTCCCATACTATTCTTAACCTCCCCCTGTCTATTTTGTACCTACCATTTATGCTACTTATTCCCTGTACCTTTTCCCCTATTCCCCCTTCCACCTCCCCACTGATAACCTCCATGTGATCTCCATTTCTGTGATTCTGTTCCTGTTCTAGTTGTTTGCTTAGTTTTTGGTTTTTTTTAGGTCCAGTTTTTGATAGTTATGAGTTTGTTGTCATTTTACTGTTCATAGTTTTGATCATCTTCTTTTTCTTAGATAATTCCTTTTACCATTTCATATAATAAGGTCTTGGTGATGATGAACTTCTTTAACTTGACCCTATCTGGGAAGCACTTTATCTGCCCTTCCATTCTAAATGATAGCTTTGCTGGATAGAGTCATCTTGGATGTAGGTCCTTGCCTTTCATGACTTTGAATACTTCCTTCCAGCCCCTTCTTGTCTGTAAGATTTCTTTTGAGAAATCAGCTGATTGTCTTATGGGAACTCCTTTGTAGGTAATTGTCTCCTTTTCTCTTGCTGCTTTGAAGATTGTCTCCTTATCTTTAATCTTGGCTAATGTAATTGTGATGTGCCTTGGTGTATGCTTCTTTGGGTCTAACTTCTTTGGGACTTTGAGCTTCCTGGACTTCCTGGAAGTCTATTTCCTTTGACAGATTGGGGAAGTTCTCTGCCATTATTTTTTCAAATAAGTTTTCAGTTTCTTGCTCTTCCTCTTCTTCTGACACCCCTATGATTCAGATGTTGGAACATTTAAAGCTGTCCCAGAGGTTCCTAAGACTGGCCTCATTTTTTTTTTAATTCTTTCTTCATTCTGTCCTGGTTGAATATTTCTTTCTTCCTTCTGTTCCAAATCACTGATTTGAATGCCAGTTTCCTTCCTTGCACTGTTGGTTCCCTGTACATTTTCCCTTATTTCACTTTTCATAGCCTTTATCTTTTCCTCTATTTTGCAACCATACTCAACCATTTCTCTGAGCATCCTGATTACCAATGTTTTGAAACTTTCATTTGATAGGTTGGTTATCTCTTCATTGCTTCATTGTATTTTTCTGGAACCTCGATCTGTTCTTTTATTTGGTTGATTTTTTTTTTCATCTCAGTGCACCTGTTATGTAGTAAGGAACGGAGGCTTAGGTATTTGCGAGGGTGGGGCAACCCAAGTCACTGGTTTGTGGAGCTGTATGTAGAAGGGTCTGAGAAGAACAATGCCATTTGCTGGGCTCTGGGCCAGCTTTCAGTCACTTCTTCCACTACCCACAAGCAAATTGGGCCTTTCCGGTGTTGATTGCCAGGTGGGTGGGTTTGTGTATGTTCTAGGACTCTGTGGGTCTCTCCAAAGAACTCTCCTGTGAGGTTGGGAGTTTCTCCTGCTGCCTCAACCCCCAAAGGTTTTTTTTAAGTCAGAGGTTTTGAGGCTTTATTTCCCAGCACTGGAACCCTGGGTTGTGTGGTCTGTCTCACTCCCCAGTTTTTCCTCCTAGTTTATCTGCATACAAATGTGCCACCACCCACACTACCAGATACTGCCTTGTTGTGCATCCTCTCCACCATAGCTGCCAGTCTCTGCCCCTCCTACTACTCTGGATGAATGTTTCTTTAACTCCTTGGTTGTCAGACTTCCTTACAATTCAATTTTCTGGCAGTTCTAGTTGTTTTTTGATTTGTTGTTGTCCTTCTTGTGGTTGTTCAAGGAGGCACAGTGTATCTATCTATTCCTCCATGTTAGCTGAAAGTCCCTCACTCAGTCATTTTGAATGAAATGGCCACACAGTACACACAATCACTCAATGATATCTACCGCCCCCACTGACTAGTACAGTGAAGTCATCATTGTTCATGCATATACATTCCAGGCCACTCTCCTTGGCTTCCAGATTATATCACTGTTGTGCAAACTGTTCTCATTATATTAACAATGGCTGGACTTTTTCTCATGGACCTCATAAGTTTAAGATTCACTGTGACATAACAATCATAAACAATAAACATGACTACTGGAATAAGGTGAAGACTTAGAGTGTGACAACTAGTTAGAAGGTACCTGTAGAAATAGGATAATGTTCAGTGTAGCAAAACAACCAAGAAAATGACCGATGGATTATGGTTAAGGATAAGAGTGAGACAGTAGTGTGATGATGACCACTGGAATAAAGTTAATGTAAGACAATAATCATGATGATGACTGCTGAAATAAGATCAATGTTCAGTGTCAGATAATAACTATGAGGATGACCACTGGAGTGGGTTTCTTTCTGTGTATGACAAGCATGATGATGAATGCTGAAAGAGGCAATTACTGAGTTTGAGACAAGAGGCACAAATATGACTACTTCAAATAATTACAGTGTAGTGTGAGAACAAGAATGAAGATGACCATCGCAATAAAGTTAAGAAATATAATCTCTCCCTGGCTGGTGTGGCTCAGTTGGTTGGAGCATTGTCCTGTAACCAAAAAGTTGCAGATTCAATTCCCAGTCAGGGCACATAACTAGGTTGTGGTGTGGGTTTGATCCCAAATCTGGGCACACATGATCTGTGGTCCAAGTGTATACATGAGGCAATTGATCGATGCTTCTTTCTTCTTTCTCATATCAATATTTCTCCCTCCCTCTCTCTCTCTCTCTCTCTCTCTCCCCCTCTCCCTCTCTCCATCTCTCAAAGCAATGAAAACATGTCCTCAAGGGAGGAGGGGAAGAAATATGGTCTCTATTGAGCAAGTCAGTAGTGCCCAGGAGTAACCTCACCACTGCTGGTAATTCTTATCTCTAGATACCCAGTGAAGGGGTTTCAACACCATCTTTAATGAAGGCACAAGGGACAAGGGGGGGGGGGGCTACCCTCTGTCAATTTTCCTCACCTCACATTACATAGAGAAGCACTTACTTCTCTGGCTGGTCTTGACAATTAGTTTCTGGCTCCACTCTCTTCATGTTACAAGTCCATGGCTGATCGGTACTGGACTTTTTTTCACCAACAGGTCCTGAAATAGATGACTGTTGTACATGTTATAAACATATAATTTTATATTTCTCCATGCTACATGCCCTACAAGGCTGGCATGTATGCCTTCTGGCTGGAAGTTAGGTTTGGCCACTGATAAGAAACTTCATGAAATCCAAGGTGAGAGGAGAGAGGCCAAGGTGTTTACTCTTTACCACAACCCTGACTTGTCAATGTGTCTCTGACAATGGCTGTATCCCTCCACAATTGTAGCTCCTTGTGGGTGACCCTTTCCTCCATGAATCTATACTAACAGAAAGTAGATCAGTGGTTGCTTAGGTGTGGAAGGCAGGAAAGGATGGAAGGAAGAAATTACAAAGGGGCATGAGGAGACCTGAGGGTGATGGATTTATTCACTTAATTGCACTGTGGTTTCAAGGGGGTATACCTATGTCAAAACTTATTAAATTATACACTATAAATATGAACCACATATTGTATGCCATTATTATATGTATCAGTAGAGAAGTCTAAAAAATGAAATGAACATTGTCTCTTCTCTCATGTCATACACACAATTTTTTTTAAAGCTGGAGCAGGAAAGTTCTCTCTCTGTATGTAGACACTTCCTGCAGCTCCACTTTCTGACTCTCTGGCATTATGAATGAGAAGCCACCATTTTAACCTATTAGGGGAAAACTGCAAGTTATTTTGAAATGGACAAAAGATCAAAATGCAAAACAAACTAAGATTTCTAAAATAAAGCATAGGAGAAGTTTTAACTTTGGGACAGGCACAGATTTCTTACACAAAACCAAAAACTACGAACCACAAAGAAAATACTCATAGACTTCATCAAAATTAAAAACTTCTAGTCTTTGAAATTTACATGCAGAAAATTATAAGGCAAGACATAGACTGGGAGAAAATATTTGCAAAACATATATCTCACAGAGGCTTGGTATCTAAAATATATAAAGACCTCTTATAATTGTTGGGGAAAGGAAGAATTCCCTCCACCCTTTCCCTTCTTTAGTTCTTTTAGCTGGACTAGTAATAAAATTATGAAATTAGAATAACAGATGGAAAGTCAATTGAATACATGTGTACAGGAAAATCACAATATGATTCTCAGGACACAAAATGAAGTTCAAATCAATGATGGAACCAGGAAATTGTTTATATGTTTTAGACAAACAATAGACTTGTGTAAAATTGACAGGCCCAGAAAAGACAGTGCTCATTAGAAAGGAATCTAAGCAAGGTTTGAGTATTCATTAATGAGGAATTTAAACATAGACATTCTCAAGTGAAGGAAATCTAAGAGAATCGGTTGCCAGCAGACCTACCCTTAAAGAATGGCTAAAGGGAATTCCCTAACCAGAAAGGAAATTATAACATAAGGAGGATGGAACTTCAGGAAGGAAGACAAACTGATGGAGTGAGTAAAAGTTGGGGTAAATAGAATAATCATCTCCTCACATGAGTTTTTAAGATCATGTCCTATGGTTAAAGCAAAAACTATAACATCATTTGATGTGGGTTCAATGTAGATAGAGGAAATACTTAAGCTATTCATGTTACAGAACAGAGTGGGGGAGCTGAATGATATAAAAGACCCCCCTTTTTCTCCAGGGGTTCCTCCCCACCTATTGGGTTCATTTTGCCTGCCGTCTCTTAATACCAGAGGTCAGTGAAAAGGAAAGGAATTTATTATTTATTTGAAAAAACACAAACTAAAGTTCCCCACAAATGCACACAGTCCTCCCCAGCACCCTCCATGTGGCAAAAGGGAGCACTTCCAAAGCCTCATGGTCCTGACTCTCACCCAAGCCTCATGGTCGCAACCAAGACACCAAAGCTGTGTGGTCCTAAACAGATGCGTGATCCCAAAAAGAGAGATGCCCAATGGCTGCCGTGCCTCCGTTTAAATCCCAGTGCCAATCTTCCTCTGCAGCCCCATTTCCGGCTTCTTTCACAATTGGCCACAGCTGCCCGCATTCTGGGCAGGTGTGGCCCTGTGGTGTGGAGGCAATTATCTCCAAGCTCTTCTGGACCCCATTACAAATCCCTATTTGGAGCTCCCCTCTTGGCTGCACCCTGTTATATTTATACAGGGTGGGACAAAAGTAGGTTTACAGTTGTGAGTACATGAAACACAGGGTTTATTCTTATATTATTATTTGTTAATTATTGTATTATTTCCCATATGAACAACTGTAAACCTATTTTTGCCCCTCTGTATTTAAAAAAGGGGATAAAGGGACCTAAATGGAAGTAAAGTTTCTCTACTTCACTCCAAGTGGTTTAAGTGCTGACACCAGTAAACTGTGATATGTACACATATGCATTACGTTTTAAAAACTATAAAATAAATAATAAAACTATAGAATAATATAAAATGATAAAAAGCTATACAAACAGCTATATTCAGAAACATTATAACTAGGTAAAAATGGAATTTCTAAAAAATGCTCAGGTATCCTATCAGAAGGTAAGATAAATGAAAACAGAACCCTGAATGAGTGGCTCACTTGGTTGGTGCATTGATCTGAACACCAAAAGGCTGCAGGTTTGATTCCCTGTCAGGGCATGTACCTAGATTGTGAGTTGGATTCCGGTTGGGGTAAGTAGGGGAGGCAAGCAATGGATGTTTCTCACATCGATGTTTCTCTCTCTCCCCTCTCCTCTTAGTCTCTCTCTAAAATTAAGAAATATATCCTTGGGTGAGGGTGGAAAAAGGAAAACAGAATAATGAGAAACAAAATGAACAAACAGGAAACAATAAAATGGCTGACTTATGCTCTAAGATATTAACAGTTACCTTAAATGTAAAGGTTAAAGAATAACAATTAAAACACAGAAATTGGCAGAGTAGATTTTTTTTTTAATTTATTCTTCTCATTTTTTAGAGAGGAAGAGAAACATCAATGTGTGGTTGCCTCCTGTGTGTCCCCCACGGGGACTTAGTCTGCAACCCAGACATGTGCCCTAGACTGGGATACAAACTGGTGACCTCTTGATTTGCAGGCCAGCCAGCACTCAACCACTGAACCATACCAGTCAGGGCTAACAGAGTAGATTTTTTAAAAATATATAATCATCTCTATGCTGCCTACAAGAACCCCACCTCAAATTCTTGTGTGATTTAAAAGTTTTTAAATCCTCACCCAAGGATATATTTATTGATTTTAGAGAGAAAGAAAGGGAGAGAAACAGAGAAACATTGATCAGCTGTCTCCTATATGGGAAATTTAATTTAACAATATCCCTGACCAATAATCAATCTCCAAGTGGTGCTAAGACACTGAAAATGACAGGAGCTTCATTGCTTCTCAAGGTTTTCCATTCACTAAGTTGGCCAAGGACAGTTTCTAAACCACGAAATAGTAACATAGTAGTTTAATCCCTCTCCAGCACAGTAGACCTTCAAGTATTTGAAGCAGACCTCATATCTCCTTTGTCAGTCTTTGTTCTCTACACTACAAACGCTTCAAACATTCATCACAAGGCATGGATCCAGTTCTTTTATCACCCACATTGCCTTCTGGAATCATTCCAGAAGGATGCTCTTTTTAGAGTCATAAAACAAATCTAGCTCTGGCTGGCGTAGCTCAGTGGATTGGGTGTGGGCTGTGAACCAAAGCATCGCAGGTTCGATTCCCAGTCAGGGCACATGCCTGGGTTGCAGGCCACAGCCCCCAGCAACTGCACATTGATGTTTCTCTCTCTCTCTATTTCTCCCTCCCTTCCCTCTCTAAAAGTAAATAAATAACATCTTTAAAAAAATCTAAAAATATCTAAAAGAATTGAAAGCACAGGAGTTTGGTTTCTGACCATAATGGGACCAAACTACAAATTAATAACAGAAAAATAACAACAAAATCTCCAAACATGGAACATAAGCAACACACTTCTAATGATAGAATTTCTACATAATAACAACAAGCATGTGGAAACTCAAACTAAGAACACAATATCATTTATAATTGCTTTAAAGAAAATGAATATTTAGGAATATATTTATTAAACATGTACAAAATCTGAATACATGAAATTATACAAGTTTTGATGAAATAAATTGAAGAGCTAAATAAAAATATGTAGTATGTTCATGGATTGGAAGACTAAACATAGAAATGATGTCAATTCTCTTCCAAATTAGTCTGTAAGTTTAATAGTATTTCTAGAAAGAATTCTGTACCCATATACAAACTTACTTGTATTCTAAAATTAAACAGACAAACACAAGCACTGGAATAGCTAAAGAAATGCTGAAAAACAAATAGTGGGAGAAATCATTCTACCCAATAATAACATATATTATATAACTACAGTAATCAAGACAGCATGGTATTGAAGAAAGCATAGACACATAAGTCAATGCAACAGAATACAGGACACCAAAATAGATCCTCAGAAATATGCTCAAATATGACAAAGATTAAAAAGAAATTCAAAGGAGGAAGGATAGCCTTTATAGAAATTGTGCTCTGGCAATTGGACATTCATAGTCAAACATCAAACCTGTACTTTAACCTCCAAACCTTACACAAAAACTAACTAAAAATGGACCACAGACTGATATAAAATTGATCTTTAAAATTTTTAGACAACATAGAAGAAACTGTAAGGGTTCATAAAAGGGTTCTCATTCACCAAAACCATGATTCATAAATAAATTGAACTTCATCAAAATTAAAAATTTTGCCCTGGCTGCTGTGGTTCAGTGGATTGAGCACCAGACTGTGAAGCAAAAGGTCACTAGTTCGATTCCCTGTCAGGCTACATGCTTGGGTTGCAATCCAGTACTCTAGTAGGAGGCACGTGAGGGGCAACTACACATTGATGTTTCCCTGTCTTTATCTTTCCCTTTCTCTCTCTCTAAAAATAAATAAATAAAATCTTTTAAAAAATTAAAAACTTTTGTTCTGAGAAATCCCTTGTTAACAAAATGAAAAGACAAGCTACAGACTGGGAATAAAATATTTGCAACCCAGATATCTGACAAAGGACTCATATCTAGAATATATAAAGAACTAACAAAACTTAACAAAAACAGTTCATTTAGAAAATGACAAAGACCTTTCACTGAAGAGGTTATAGATATAGAAAATAAGCACATACAAAGATTTTCACCATCATTATTATTATGGAAATACAAATTAAGACCACAATGAGATATCACTATATACCTGTCAGAATGGCTAAAAAAAGAAAAAGAAAAAGAGACACCAAATGATGATGAGAATGCAGAGAAACTGGATACATTCACAAATTGCTGATGGGAATGTAAAATATTACAGCCATTCTGGAAATCAGTTTGTGAGTCTCAAAAAATAAAACATATAATCCAGCAATCACACCCTAGGGCATTTATCTGAGATCAATGGAAATTTTTGTTCATACAATAACCTGTAAACCAGTATTTACAGCAGCTTTATTCCTAATAGTGAAAAACTGGAAACAAGCCTGATTTCCTTCATGGGTGAATGGTACACAAACTATAGAAAAACCATACCAGAGAATACTATTCAGCAATGACAATAAATGAACTATTAATATTTGACATTCCTAACAACTTGGATGACTCTCCAGAGAATGATGCTCAGTGAAAAAAGCCAATCCCAAAATGATACAGATTGTAGATTCCATTTATATAACATTCTTGAAAAGACAAAATTATAAAAATAGACAACAGGTTAGTGGTTGCCAGGCATTAAGAAAGGAGAACAGAATGGAAATGGGTGTGGTCAAAAAACGGCAACATGAGGGATCTGTATGGTGATGGAACTATTCTGTCTTTTAACAGTAGTGGCCAATACATAAACCTATGCATGTGATAAAATTGCATATAGCTGAATACAGACACCTGCACACACACACGAGAACAAGTAAATTGGGGAAATCTGAACAAAATAGATGGCTAATGTCAATATTCTGATTTTGATAGTATACTCTAGTTTTGAAAGATGCTACCATTGTGAGAAACTGGGTTAAAAAAATACATGGGATTTCTCTGTGCTTTTTCTTAAAAGCACATGTAAATCTACAATTATCTCAAGATAGAAAGCTTAATGAGAGATCAGTGGCAGTTCTATATACTAACAACGAACATGTGAAAACCAAAATTAGGCACAAACTACTTCGTACGGATACTCCAAAGACAAGGAAATAGATATAACTATAACAAAATATGTATGGGGTGGCTGAGTGAGAACAAAGTGATAGCCTAAAGGAGCTCTTTTCTGGTGATGGAATAATTTTGTATCTTGATTATAGTGATGGTTATGCAAATCCTGACATGGGAAAAAATTGCTAGAGCAATACATTATATACACACAAATTAATGCAGGTTAGAAAAATGGTGAATGCTAAATTAGGCCTGTGGTGTAGAAAATAATGTACCAATGTAAATTTCTGGGGTTTGATATTATACTGCATTTATAGAAAATGTCACCATTAAGGAAGCTGGGTGAAAGACACAAGGGCTTTGGGTTTTTTTGGTACTACTTTTGCAACTTCTTGTCTATAATTATCTCAAAATAGAATGGTAAAAATATATGAGATAAGTCCAAGGAGAGGTTTCAGAAATGATTGGAGGAAACAGGCTCTGCAAATGAATGAGGCTGGATCCAGTCTGGAACAAAAGGTTTCTATGTGGCTAAAATCTATATTTCTGTGGCCCTTTTTCAAATAATTATTTTTTCATTGTATTACACAAGTAATACTTATATACATATGGGTATATGTACATATACATAGTAAAAAATGTTATCGTCCTTTCTACTATCTTAACCAGAGGTAAACAATATTGAGTAATTTGATATATCTGCTGTGGTATTTTTTATGCATTCATACCTATACATGGTTATGTTGTTGATAAAATCATGATGTCACACAATAATCTAGTGTCTCTGAAAGTGGCTATTTTTTCATGACCATGTAGATATGATAATTGCTCAATCAGTATATGAATCTGCTGGGTTCCATAAACAGTTACATGGATACCATAGGGATGTTCACATGTGATGGTAAACAGACATTTTGAGAGGATCTTAATACTCAGGCCAGCCCTCCTTGTGAAAAGTGGGATGAGATATTTATAAATCTACTTCTTTTTTTTCCTTAAAGAATGACCTTCACAAGTTTTTTTTTCTTTTTTTTTAATATTTTATTTATTTATTTTTAGGGAGGGAATGGGAGAGAGAGAGAGAGAGAGAGAGAGAGAGAGAGAGAGAGAGAGAGAGAGAGAGAGAGAGATCAATGTGCGGTTGCTGGGGGTTATGGCCTGCAACCCAGGAATGTACCCTGGCTGGGAATCGAACCTGGGACACTTTGGTTCCCAGCCTGTGCTCAATCCACTGAGCTATGCCAGCCAGGGCTACAAGTTTTTTTAAAGATCTTATTTATTTATTTTTAGAGAGAGGGAAAAGGAGAGAGAAAGACAGGGAGAGAAACATCAATGTGTAGTTGACCCTCATGAGCCCCCTACTGGAGACCTGGCCTGGAACCCAGGCATGTGCCCTGACTGGGAATTGAACCTGCAACCCTTTGCTTCACAGTCTGGTGCTCAATCCACTGAGCCACACCAGCCAGGGCCATAGATCTACTTCTTGCAGACAGATTTTCAAGTCATAACTAGAATGAAGTGTGAGCATTTCAATAATCTTGAAAACATGATCAAGTTTGGGTTGGATTTGGTTTAGAAAAAAGATGAGATGAAACCATGATAGAGCTTTTAAGCCCATTGTTAAGTAAGAAATGTCCAAGCCTGAAAAAATTTTTATGAGTTTATGCAAGCCAAACTGACAATTGTTGGGAGGCAAAATTTCAACAGATTGAAAAAATGCTCTGGAAAATGGCAATTTTGCACCTTACATTATACAGTAAAATCAAAAGAGGAGGTGTGAGTGGGTTATTTGAAATCTTTTGGTGATAGATTAGGGAGGTGGGAGAAAGCAAAGCAGGGAAGCCTCTGGGATTAGACAAAAAGTAAAACAATAGACACATACTTCTTTTACTGGGTTGGGTACAGGATAGTTAACAGTCAACAGTTAACATGATAACAATAACAATTGCCTGTGCTTTGTGGGCTCTGGAAAAGGGCATGTTATCAGATATGTTATCCTATATGCAAAGAAAATAGGCTCAGTGAAGGTAAAGACTGATCTTTGTTAGAGAAAAATACTGCCCTAGGACATGACTCCTTGCCAGGATCTGCTTTTAGTTAGATTTTTTGTGTTGTTGTTCAGACCATCCTACATGGTTACTTTAGGGCTCTGAGTTTGTAAGGCCACCATGCAGGCCTCACCTGGACTTGTCAAGGTTAGTATGTGGCCCCTTTTTGTCCACACAACCAGCAAGAAAAAGGCCATAAAGGGCAAATGAGAGTCTGAGAAGACCTTCTGCAGTCTCCAGGGCAAAGACAGACTAAGAGGAGACCTTAGAAATCACTATGGGGTGAACAGTAAGGGCAGCGGGACAATTCACGAATAAAGAAAAATACATATGACTAGCAAATATACCAGAAAGGGTATTTTGTGGGTTTGGTGAAACTCCATAGTGGTACCAGAGAAATGCAAATTAAAGGAAGGTACAATGGATTGGGTGGCTGGGATTTTCTGTGGAGACAGTGGGTGATGGTGTGAATGGGCAGAGCATTGTGGGTGGGCTTTCTGTGCATCTGTGTACCAGTCCAGAACTTGCGCCATCCACTTTAGGGCTTTCTACAGAAGTAATCCCTGGAGAACACCGCCTTCCAAACAGCCTGGGCCCTGAGGCTCTGCTATTAGAAGCCTGGGCTTGCCGACTGGGCAGGTGCCTGTGTCTAGGCTCTATCAGCTGCAGCAGCTCTGTGTCCCCCACCCCCAAACGCTGGAAGAAGGTTGGCTACGGTAGGGGCGGAGCTACGCTGGTGGCGACCCATCAGGGAGCCAGAGAAGGGGTTAGGCTGTGCGTGGGCAGCAGAGGAGAGCCAGTGGCTGCTGCGGCACCAGATCTCAGCCTGAAGGAGATTAAGGGCGGGGCTGGGCAGGAGAGTGCCCAGGGCTGACTGGTCGCTCTAGGCCTCTCGTCCACCTCCAGCCGCTGGTGCTCCAGAGGGTGGCGAGGTCTGCATCTGCCAGGCCCATGGCGGCTTCCACAGCTCTGTCAGCAGTGGCAGCGGTGGCGACACTGTCGGGCCTGGCAGTACGACTGTCACGCTCTGCAGCGACCCGGGGCTCTTACTGCATCTTCTGCAAGGGGCTCACACGCACGCTTCTCACCTTCTTTGATCTGGCCTGGAGGCTGCGCATGAACTTCCCCTATTTCTACATCGTGGCCTCGGTGATGCTCAACGTCCGCCTGCAAGTGCGGATCGAGTGAGCGCCTGTGGCCACAGCAACCCACAGGAGGGTCCTGGGCCAGCCGGCCTGCCCGTGCGTCCACCCGCCCGCAGGGAGGACAGCGCAACCGCCCAGATCTCCCGGAGGCGGTACGGAAAGGAGGCGGGGCGGCCCAGACCTCTGGACCCTTGAGCTCTGCGAAAGGACGCTGGCCACTGAGCCACCTAAAGCCAGACCCAGGCGTAACCTGCGCGCACCCGTCGTGTCCAGTGCTGGATTGCACAAAAAACTCAGAATACGGGCCGTGACTTTGCGTTCAAGGACGTTACCGACCTGTTGCCTTATGTTGGCAAAAGGGGGAAACCAGAAAGAAGAAATGCTGCGGCAGCAGGGGCATGCTTTGACTGGCCTGACCATAAAGGTAGGCGGCCAGAGAGAGGTTGGACCTGCGGGCTGGAGGGAGGCGGTTGCTATAACATTTAGACTTCAAGGCCCCTTGAGGGTTGGGACAAAATATGGAACGGGCCCGAGGAAGCGAGACCAGAGAGCTGCGGAACCAGCAGAGGCAGGCAGGGCAGCCTCGAGATCTTCAGAGTCCCTTGTCGTGATTCCAAACTGGGGGTCAGGGGCAGATGTAGCTTAGACATCGCACCTGTCAGCAGTTCAGCCCATCTCCCATGGAGACCCCCAGTGTCCCCCTCCCACCCACGGCCAGGTTCCAGGTCCCCTTTCCCCAGAGGCACAGCAGGTGTCACCAGAGCCAGAGGAAATGGAGGAGAATGGGCTGGGGTGGCCCACGGGGAGGCCCTGGAGGAGAAAAGATGCTGCCACACTTCTCCACCCTCCTGGGCAGGCAGCCTGAACCCCCAGGGTTGTCCCCTTCTCAGCCCTCAGGCCCCAGGCTCTCTGCAGCTCCCTGCACTGTGTCTTCAGGGCCAGGGGATGCCGTCTGCCTCCCAAGAGGCTACTGCTGCCACTTTCGTTCTCCTCCTTCCTCTCCGAGGATGCAGTTGTGGAAGCCTGGAAAGGTGCCTTTCTCCCCAGCCCCCGTCCTCCACAGTTTTGCTCTTCTGCCACCTACAGCCCTCCCTGTGCCACAGAATGCCATCCTGTGGCACACACGACCTCCAGGAGTTCCCTGTGAACCCCAAGGATGTGGGAAATGGGGATTTCCTTGAGCAGAGGGCAGTTCTCAAGTGGGGGGGGCGGGGGAGAAGATGGAGAAAGGGCTTGGAGAGGAGGCAACACCAGGACAACCGAGGACCTCTTTGGGTAGGGAGGCAACTCTCAGGTTTCCAATTCTTTCTTTCAGGAATTGGTGTCTGTAGCTGGTGACTCGCCCCTTCTCTGGCCTCATCAAGAGTCGAGCCTCTGCCCACCAGCCAACCTTGGCCCTAGAACTTCCTGGTAGCAGCAGGGTGAAGGGGTTGGCTGAGGAGGAGATGAAGGGCCTTGCAGGCAGAGGCCCCAAGAGGTGGGGTAACCCAGGGGTGTGGTTGTGGCATGGAGAAGGACCATGTCACCTGGGCACTGAGATCTCCTACCAACACCATGAGGGAGTTCTACTCTCTCTACCTAATGACAGCGGAACCTGGGGTTCTGGGAGTGCATAGTTGCCCTTGTCACACAGATAAGAAGTGGTTAAGCTAAATCTTCCTTAGGCCTACACTGCCCCCACCCACTCCCCAGTCTCCTGGAGGACTTGGCATGGTGGGATGGGGCAGGGGAATCACAGGGCTCCCAGGGGATCTAGGGAGAGAGAGGTTCAGGGTTAGGAAAATGTGGGCAACCAGCTCTCCTTGGGGAGGTGCTGGAAGTGACTGGGAAGACCAGCAGGATAGTCTAAGCTGAGACGGGCAAAGAGAGATGAGTCCCAGGATCCCCTGGGCACCTGAGGTCTTCCCCCACAGAGCCAGGTCTTCCCACCCCCACCCCTCAACCCCCACCGCCCATCCCAGGCTTGGCCAAGGGCTCCTCAGCAGTTGGGCACAACCCTCTGGGCTTGGCTGGGAGAGGAGGGGGTGGCCCCTGGGGACAATATGTGACCAGGAAGGTAAAAAGACAAACTGGGGGGGGGGTGGGAGGGGACTGGCAACCACACAAGACCGCATCTCTCTGTCCCCAGGCTTGGCTTCCTGACACCCAGGATCACACGGGAGACACCTCTGGATGGGCTTGGAGTGGTCCTGGAGGCCCAGGTGTGCTACTGACAGGTGTTCCAGCATGGGCAGGAGCAGCCCAGAGGGGAGCCAGGAGAGACCACGGCCCTCACCACCCACCCCCAGTCCCACATCTGCTGTGACTGGTTGCTCTGGGCCCAAGTACTCAGAGATCGTGGGACCAAAAACCCACAGCAGTGGGGTCAGCCCCAGGCCCGGAGTGGCCCAATGCCACCGCATCTGCCCCACTCAACTGCCCAGCTGGAGTCTGGGTCCTGGGGGAATTACTCCTCCTGGCTCACCCCAGGGACTGGGGACTGAGGCTGGACCAAGGCTCCCACATGCCCCCAGCAGTTTCTCATGGACAGGGCCTGACGGCTTCCTTCCTTGTGCCAAGTCTCCTGCGAGTCCCTATTCCTGGTGACCCCTCCTCCATTCCAACCCTGTCCACCCAGGACCACTTGTGGGAGCCTGCCAGCCTGCTGGCTCCATGCATAGATCTCCCAGGACAGCCTCAGAGAAAGCAGAGCAACAGGGGTTGTAAAAGCTGGGAGGAGGACCAGGGGCCTTCCTGGGGATGATACACAGATGGGCTCCTTTCAAGCCCAGGTCTCACCTGGGTGAGGCCCTCTGGGTGAGTGGATCCCCAGCTGCATCCTCTTCCTGGGCCAGCTGGGGAGCAGGAAGGCCTGAGAAGGCTTGAGATGAGGGAGGCTGCTCCCTGAACGTGTGCTTGTGTCCCACAGGCAGAAATGTGTGTCAGAGCCTCCAGGGCCCCTGGCCTCACAGCCCTGCTGCCCTGCTGAGAAGCTCCACCCCATCTGGAGGCTCTGTGGCTCTTCCTTTGGCTGTCTCTGCCCTCAGACAATGGCTAGGGAGGGGCCAGGGACTGGTCCTTACCTGTGTCCCTGCCACTGCTTTTCTTGCCATTTTGGCCTTGAGTAGTGAGCTGCTTCTGCTTTCCCACCCCTCCCCAACCGCACCGGGCCCTGGCTGCTCGGCGGGTTTTCAGTGCACTTTATTTATTTGCAGTCTGTTTTCCAGGCCGCGGAACTTCTACAAAATCAGGGACACCAACCTGAATGACATGGCTTTCAATTTTCCGCGTGTGTTAACTCTGTACTGGTCAGAGAATGTTCTTCTTTCTGGTGTCAAATCTCATTGTCTCTGTAAGTTAAAAAAAAATGAAAGCCCTCATGTTCTATGAGGTAAGTAAAATGAGGAGCCTCCTGTTTCTGCTGTGGTGCCATAGCCTTAGAGGGCAGAGGGGCCACAGGTGAGATCATTACTTCAGCCCAGGATCGCTGGGAGGGGAGCACCCTCAGAGGGCTGTAAGTGGGTCGGGCCCCTTCAGGAGGGGCTTGGAGATGCCACTTGACCTGGACCACTGCCTCCCCCTGGCCCCGGGGGGAGAAGGCAGCAGCAGGGGCCTGGCCCCACAGGTGGCAATTGTCCCACTCACAACCTTTGTTTGAATAACCCAATACCTAGGTCTTGTCTTCATTCATTTTAGAGCCAGGTATTGGAAAGTGCTTAATTCACTTGAATCCCAAGGGTAGGCTCAGGGGAGTGAGGAGAAATAGTCTGCCCACACATCATTTCCTCTCACCAGAAGCCCCTCTGCAGCAGCAAGTGGTAAGGTCCCCCTCACCTCTCTGCTGGCCAGGTGGTGCAGAGTTTTGGAGAAGACCAACTGCAGGGACAGAAGCTTACCGTTTCCCCACCTTAGACCCTAACTGTGCCATTGGAGCTCCAGTCCCGGTGCCTCCCCAGAGAAGCCAGACCAGTGGTTCTGAGGCTGCTGTAGGGGTGAGGGTGGCGGGCGGGCGGGCGGGCAGAGGGTGAGTGAGGGAGGACTGGGGAAGACTTCAGTGGCCAGGGTAGAGCGAAACAGGACCACAGGCGCCAGGAGGGAGCTGTCCTGAGGATGCAGGATTGTGCTCACACTGAGGAGCAAAGCCTGGGTATGGGCCCTGGGCGTACTCCCCACTTGTCACCAAGAGCTCCCCGGGGATCAAAGCACCCTGGCAAAAGAGACCCAACATCTGCCACCACGGGAGGGATGGGCCCAAGTCCCTGCCAGTGCCCTGACCTTCCCTCCCCTTTGTCCCGATGGCCCTGGTCAGCCCCCTGATGGCCTCACGCCCACTGCAGGAATCATGTAGCCTGGCACAACTAAGATGGGAGAGAATCAGACCAGAGCTCCGAGGCCCTCTGATGAGGGAGGACCACCCTTCTGGCCTAGGGAGGAAGGCAGGCAGGCACGCCCCATTCTGGCTAAGACCTGCCCCCTGAGCCCAGCTCCTCCACCAACTACTGTGTGGCCAGGCCAGCCACGTGCACTCATGTACTTCCAGTAAGAAGCCTTTGGGATGGGGGCGGGGGTTGTGAGCATTCAAGGTGATGAGGTCTGGACAACATTTGCCCTCAGACCTTATCACTCTAAGGACAGAACACCAAATGAAGGGAACTGGCACGCAGTGGGACCCTGTGGAGCTCCAGGCAGTGCGCTGGTTGGTTTGCTGCCATCATCTCATTACAATCCCCAGCCACCTGTTGAAGGAAGTCAGTGGGAGGATGTGGCCACCAGTTAACCCTTGAGCTGGACCCGTAAAATCAGAGGCTTCTTACTCCCGCCCCTGTCCTTGGAATGTATGTTCCCCCCGCCATTCCCATGGCCAGAGCCTTTGCAAGGACAGAGCCTTGGGAGAGTAAGGTGCTGAGACCATCTGGACGGTCTAGTGATTGAACCCAGTCAAGGCCTCTACATGAACTTTGCGATTCTTGCAGCCACACAAGACAAGCCTTGCATGTAAGTTCCCTGGATTATTAAACCTGCCCCCCCACCCATCTGGACTGGTCTGCCTGTTTCCTCACTCTCTCCTTGCCCTCCCTGTTCGCTGATGTTGTCAGAGGCATAAAGGTTCGACTCTGTATCTTCTACTAGAAATAGTTTATCAGTATAGACAACCCCTCGTTGGCACGCTTAATGCACGGTTCTTTGGTTTGTTTTGTTGGAAACTGAAAGGGCTACTCATTCAGTCATTTATCCAAGGATTCCTTGTCTTTCTCACTGGAGAGCACAGTGTTTAAGAGCCCAGATCTTCTGTGTATGCCTATCGAAAACCATGCGATTACACCAGTACCCTCAGTGCCAGTCCAAGAGCACAGGAACCATGCCAGAACTCGGTCACCTTTCACCGTTCCATGTCTACAGCGCCTTCTGGCAGGAGAACCTGACCCCCCAGCATCCTCGGTACATTTGCTTATTGGCACAGCCCTCCTGTGTACCAGCATACTCCGACCCTGCTGGGCAGCCTTTCCATTAGACTCTAATCCACTCCTCTCACAGCCCTTGGCTTCCACCAGGCCGCCCTCACACCTTTTAGGGTCCTACCATCCCACCCTCAGTGTTCTGCCCTACTGGAAAGGAAGGGGGAGAAAAAAGGGCTAAGCAGCAGTGCTCCACAGGCAGCTTTGCTAAGGTTCAGCCACCTCTGCAGGGGCTGAAACTCCCCTGGCAGAGAAGCTGCAGGGAGATGCTGACATCTCCTGGAAGGCCAGGTCCATGCTGGGAGGAGAATGCTGACAAAAGAGGATTGTCCTCTAAAGGGCCATCCTGGGCACACTGTGGGAAGAAGCGCCTCAGGGGCGGGAGCACAGAGGCCAGGAAGCGGCTCCTGGGCTCAAGGTCTGAGTGCAGCTAGGCCTCTGCCTTCTCCTCCCTGGTTGTGTCCCTCCCTGACCGGGATGGAAAATGGACTTGACAAAATACTATGGAGGTCTTTGGAGGATTAAAAGTCAAGAATGCCCTTAGGGCCCTGAGCCCAGTGCTTGGCACAGACCAGTACTCAACACATCTTAGAATTAACACTATTCACGGCAGGCATGTGACCCCCCCCACCTGTTACCTGATTCCCACCAACAGGGCAATGCTTTCAAGTGGTCCCCTGAGTCACACACTCAGTGCCATATCTGGGGCAGGTTTTTAGGATCCAAAAGTGAGCAAGTTGTACACTGCCCCTGCCCTCCAAGGAGTGATGGATATATGACTTTCCACTTAGCTTCAAATATTCCATTGACTTCTATTGCAAAAGTATGCCCCCAAAATATTTGTCCATTTGCCTAATCTAGCAGGGTACTAAAAGGGAATCTCACTGCAATTAATAGAAGTTTACCCCAGCAAAGCAAAGTTGTTTCATCAATTAAAAATCACCCACGCACCCTGGCTGGTGTGGCTCAGTGAACTGAGTGCTGGCCTACAAACCAAAGAGTCACCAGTTCGACTCCTAGTCAGGGTATATGCCTGGGTTGTGGGCCAGGTCCCCAGTTGGGGGGGCATCAGACAGGCAACCACACATTGATATTTCTCCCCCTCTTTCTACCTCCCTTCCCCTCTCTCTAAAAACAAAAATAATAAAATCTTTTTTAAAAAGCAGCCACATGCCCTAGCCAGTCAGTTGGGTGGAACGTCATCCTGTAGAACAAAGGGTCGCAATTTCAATACCAGGTCAGGGCACATGCCCAGGTTGCAGGTTTGGTCCCTGGGCAGGGCAGGGCATGTATGAAAAGACAATGGATTGATGTTTCTCTCCCTCTCTCTCTCTCTCTCTCTCTCTCTCTCTCTCTTCCTGGTTCTCTAAAAAGAATGAAAAAATGTCCTCAAGTTAGGATAAAAAAAAAATCAATCATGGAACATGCCATACATAGTAACCGAAAAGGAGAGTGTGGTAGACAAATGGTTTCTCAAGGTTGCCTGTGTCCTAATCCTCAGAATTTGAGAATGCATTGCCATAGGGAATTAAAGTTGCAGATGACACTATGTGGCTTCGAATCAGTTGACCTTAGAATACATAGATTAGCCTGGATTATCTAACCACAGAAATTATTAAAAGTGGAAGAGGGAGGCGGAAGAGTGGGTTAGACAAATGCCATGTGAGAAAGACTCAAGCCACCACTGTGGACTTGGAAGATGCAGAAAGGGGCCAGGAGCCAAAAAGTGTAGTGGCCTCCAGAAGCTGGGAACGGCCCTCAGTTCACAGACAGCAAGAAAATGGGGCTTGGGTCCTGCAACCACAAAGTACTGAATTCTGCCAATAACCCAACTAAACAGGAAAGGGATTATCCCTCGGAATCTCCGGGAAGGAACATAGCCTGCCAATACCAGGATTCTGGCCTGGCAAGACCCATACCAAACTTCTGGCCTACAGAACTGGAAGATGATCAATTGAACTTGTAGGTTTGTGCTGATTTGTGAAGACAGCAATAGAAAACTAATACAAAGACAAAAATCCACGTGACCATCCCAACAGAATCAAAGAATAACTGCAGCTCTGGCTCTTCAAGGGCTGCTGGATAGATGACTGTCCACTTGGCTTCAAATACCTGTGCGTTTGTGAAACTAAAGCAAACACACGCTCTAATCAGGGGCCCACTCTACTGGAAACACAGAAAGGAATCTGCTGCAGGAACTTCTGAGCAAACGTAGAGGAAGGACGTGCCCCACGGCCTTCTTGGCCCCCACCTGCGCCTCTAGGGATGGACAAGAGAGTCTGTGGCCTGGGTGGATGCGGGCCCAGCGTGGAGGACACTGGGTCTCCAGCACTTGGGGACAGCCCCCCCACACACACACGAATTTGAGCTGCTCCACACCCCTTTTCCCCTCACCGCTCCCCCATCCCTGCCACCAGCCAACCAGACCAGGGGTCAGGGAGCCCCTCTGTCCAGGGTCAATGCATGGAGGATAAAGGGACTGAGAGAGGGTACGTGGTGGGGGTGGTAGTGACCTCAGGTGATGTCCCTCCTCAGAGGCCACCCTCTTCCAGAAGGCCACAGCCCTAGTCAGAAGCTTGATCACGGCCTGGCACGCACCACACAAGACAAAGCATGGGCCTCTGTCTCAGCCTCTGCCTTGCTGATAGCCTCAGCCTTCCAGTGACAGAGGTTCCAGGTGCCCCCTCTCCTGCCCCCCTCTCCCCTCCGCCCACCCTCCACCCCCCAGTTACTGGCTTTGATCCCGGGACCTCACCCACCTAGGCTGCAGGTTCCCCACTCCTGCCCCTTAGTGCACCTGGTGCAGGGACTGTCCCCTTCAAGGTCAGACCAAAGAGAAGCCACAGGTCAGGGAGGTCCTACAGCCACTAATGGGCAGGGGAGGGGGCTGTCCTGGCTCCTGCCATCACTGGTGAGGGCGCAAATATGGTGGCCATAGGGAAGTGGGCTGGAGTCTGGGCCCTGTGTGTGCTTCAGGGGATAGAGGGGCTCCTCTGTGAGGTCCCTGGGAGGATAGCAGCCTGGGATGGAAGATGTGGCTTTCTGAGCAGGGCTCCAGTCCTAGAAGAGACTGGCGGCTCCATACCACCAATGGTAGGATTCTGTTTTGTTTTGGTTTTTTTGTCTGTTTTTTTGGTTTTTTTTTCTGCCTCGTGGGCAACATCTTCTGAATGCAAAGTAGGGAGACCAGGCAAGGCCTCATACAAACACCATAGAGAGACATACTATGACCAAGTGGGATTTATTGCAGGAATGAAAATTGGTTTAACACCTGAAAATCAATTCTTATGCACCACATTAAAAGCACGAGGTGGGCAGGGGGAGATGAGCACCACAATAGTTGCCCAAAAAAGGACCTGACAAAACCCAACACCCATCCGTGACAAAAATTTTCAACAGATTGGGGACGGAAGGGAATTTCCTCAACCTGACAGTGTCTACATCAATTTGCGGAGTGCATAACAGTCAATGGTGAAAGAATGAATGTTTGCCTTAATATTGGGAAGAATGCAAGATATCCACTTTTGCCTATTCTGCTCAAAACGGCACCAGAGGTTCTAGTCGGTGGAAGAAACCCCATGTTCCACCAAAATAAAACCATCCTGATTGGAAAGAAAGAACTAAAGCTGTTTTTATTCACAGATGACATGATCCCATATGGAGGAATTCCCAAGAAATGACACACTTCCTTTGTGATGTATGCAGGGGAGGGTGGGATACAGCCCCTCAGTGTCTGCTCATACTCAGTAATATCCTCTTGGAAAGCAGCCCGTGCCCAGTCCAACATCACAAACACTGGTTAACAGACACGCACCTGAGGTCATTTTACCAGGCCATCACTGCAGTAG
Source organism: Phyllostomus hastatus (assembly GCF_019186645.2). Classification (NCBI taxonomy): domain Eukaryota; kingdom Metazoa; phylum Chordata; class Mammalia; order Chiroptera; family Phyllostomidae; genus Phyllostomus; species Phyllostomus hastatus. The sequence goes on along the minus strand of NW_025333841.1, from coordinate 9,736,562 downwards.
GAGGAGGCACTGCCTGTCCCCAGCTTTCCCACACCGTCCCTCATTGGGAAAGGCAGGCCAGTCTCAACAGTGTATGTGCCTCGTGTCTGTGCAGAGGCAAGTGTCCTTGGCTGGGGAGCACTCCCAAAGTGTAGGTGGCTGGGGTGGAGTGGAAAGAAAAGCATTGTGCCCACAGCACTCATTGACCCATCTATTTAGCTTTAGGCACGAGCAAAAGGAAAGCTGAGGCCATCCTAGCAACCAGAGGACTGAAAGGCAGAAAACAGTGTCTAACTTAGCTCCTTTGGGAAGCCCAGAAGAACAGAGAAAGCATAAGCTGGGAGAGCTGGTGCCAGCCTTTTAGAGGAGCATACATTAAGCTCGGGGGACAGGGGATGATTCCCAGAGCTACCTGAGCCCACGCTGGGCCAGTGGCACCAGCAGGCCTCTGCTCAGTGTGAGGGGGAAGGGTAACTGATGCAGGGACACACAATGACTTCCCAGCCTCCCGGCCCCATTTCACCACAATACCATACACAAGAGAGAGCGGACTTTCTCACTCTGGTGTGATGAGCACCTCAGAGGCCCTGGCAGAACCCACTTGTGCCCTGTAAAAGCAGAGATAAGGAGACCCCCTGGACATGAGAGGGACTGAAAGCAAAAGCAATGGCAAGAAGACACGGTCGGAGCATTCAAAAATAACATGTGACTCAGAAACCATGCCGACAGCAGAACAGCCAAGTGAATATTCGAGAACAGAGTGGAGCCCTGGCTGGTGTGGCTCGGTGGATTGAGTGCCAGCCTGTGAACCAAAGGGTCGCTGGTTCGATTCCCAATCAGGACACACGCCTGGGTCACAGGCCAGGGACCGGTTGGGGGTCGGGCGACAGGCAACGACTCCATTGATGTTTCTGTCCCTCTCTTTCTCCCTCCCTTCCCCTCTCTCTAAAAGTAAATAAATATATATTTTTTTAAAAAAGAATAGAGTGGAAGGGAGGGTTCTGTGATCGACTCTACAGAAGAGTACCAGGCAGTACCAAGCTGAGAGCAGAGTGGACAGCAGTCCTCTCCAGTTCAGACATAAGATCAGCAGCATGAAATAGAAGGTTCCAGCCATGCTCCTGTCCTTTGAAGGTACTGCTGCAACAGACATTAATAAGAGGGTGTATAGAAAGCAGAGAATTATTATTCCTCTTTGATCTGATATGGAATTGGAGACCAGGGCAACAGCTCATTCTGCATCTGGATTTTTCTCAGCACCACTGCCAGACACATACCTTTCATCCAGCTGGTTGCAACAGACACAAAACTCTCCTGGTGGTGGCTTTTGGCCTTGTGTCCTGACTTTCTGCTTACAAGTATTTTCTGATGTGCAGTTTTGTTTCACCAGTGGGCTTCTTCCACAGATGAACTTCTCTCCTGGCCCCACAACCCTGGCCCCCACCACTGAGATATTAGAAGCTGACAAAGGTAGCTCCATTCCCATCCCGTTCGTTCCAAAACAATCCTAGGCTTCAGCTCTTTCCCCACTGGCCTGGATCAGATAGAGAGCAGGGATCTTGAGTGAATGATTGGGTCATCTAGGGCTGGTCTGCCACTTCCCCAGTGCCTGCCTAAGTGGGAAGTAGCAGGGACAATGCTCCTTAGAAAAAGAGGAAGAGAGTGCCCCCTCCCCCTGCTCCCCAGCATGTTTGGCCATGCTGCCCTTGGGCTTGGCTCTGACCCTGGAGTGTTCTCCTAGGACACTAGCACTAGGGGTTTCCTGGGCTTCTGGGCACATCGGTGCTACCCCTACATAAATGCCTGCTCCCTCTGGACCCAAGGCTATATCAGCCCACATCTCCAGCACTCCCAGCAGGCTAGCCCCCAGCTCCTCCCAGGAAGGGGATCAGAATGGGCAAGCAGGACCAAGGCAGTGGAGAGAGAGCCCTGAGGGGGAGCACAGTCACTCCGAGGGACACTACAGCTATCATCTGGAGGGAGAGCAGAGATTGAGCCCCTCTTAGCAGGGTGTCTGAACAGACCCACGAGGAACATTGGGGGCTACGTCGCTACAGCCCAGAGTCCTGCCAAGGCCATGGGACCGTGCTTAGGCACAGGTTTCACCAGCCCACAGGCTGATGTTTCTGTGAGCAGAAGACGGTGCTACTGTCAGCCCTTTTCCCATAGGCCCTACCCCTCAAAGAGGCCCTTACTTCTGGTTCGCCATGGTGCACCAGGCTTTTCCTGGCATCTGGGTGTTTGGCCCAGCCTCAGGACCCCAGCCCCTGCGGCCTGCACCTCCATACGTTGCCTAATTGGCCCTTATTATATGAAATGTTAAAGGGGCTTACCTAAGAAAGGGAAGAAGTTAAAAAGTATGCACAGTAAAATGACAACAAACACAACTATCAACAACCAGACCTGAAAGAAACAGAACAAAACAAACCGGAAACGAACTAAGCAAACAGCGAGAACAGGAAGAGAATCACAGAAATGGGGATCCATGGAAGGTTATCAGCAGGGAGAGGGAGGGAGGAGAATGGCAGAAAAGGTGCAGGGAATAAGAAGCATAAATGGCAGGTACAAAATAGACGGGGGGAGGTTAAGAATAGTATGGGAAGTGGAGAAGCCAAAGAACTTATATGTACGACCCATGGACATGAACTTAGGTGGGGGGATGATGGTGGGGTTGGGTACAGGGCAGAGGGCCATAAAGGGGAGGAGAAAATGGGACAACTGTAGTCGCATAATCAATAAAATATATTAAAAATATATAAAAAATAAAAATAAAATCGTGTTATGGTTTGTTTGTTTGTTTGCTTCACGTCAGGGCTAATGTGACAAAAATGTCAGTGAATGCACCTGGCACGAGGGGTATATAATTCCACTGCAACTCCGAAAGTGCTTTCAATGCAATTTTTCTGGAAGGCCTTCTCTAAAGGACCACCCAGGCGAAGCCCATAGCAGATCTGAGCCGTTTGTAAAGCACTTTTTATTCCGATGTGATGCAAAAATCTTGACCCAGACCCCGTGTAGTGTTTTCCATCTTTCTCTTCCCACTTCCCTCTACGAAAGGCTTTTGCCCCCAGGACTGCAGGGGGCAGAGTGCTCTCCTGGGAGTTCCAGCTTCCTGGCTCACCAGCTATGGGGATGTGGGTGTGTCATGGCCAGCCTCTGCTCCTGTTTCCCCGTGTGCCCCCACAGGCACAGTAACGCAGTCCCCAGGGGACCAACGTCAGAGCTCGAGTCAACGTGTTGAGACTAGCAGATTCACGTCTCTTCTGTTTCTAGTTTCTCATTGTGCATGGCTTTGCCATGACAGCAAGTCTCCACATACATGCCACCTGCAAGTTGCTGCAGTTCGAGGATGCACTGCTGGGCCAGAGGATGCACCCCAGTGCCAAATTTAATACAGAGTCAGACCGCATCACACTAAGAATCACAGTGAAAGGGCTAAAGCAGAGGCTCTACAGCCTCACACTGACTCCACTTCCCCCACTCCCTTCCCGTGCCCCAGGACCTTGCTTCTCTGTCTTCCCTTTACTGACACCTGCTGTGCACAGGTAACCCTGGCTTTCAGCTGTAGCCTTAGCAACACCCACCGAGTCCTTTTGATGTAGTTCAAGGGAACAGTCAGTAGATGGCACCGGTCCACTAGCGCAGGGCAGACTGGGGCTGGAGGAAGGAGCCTTTCACCCAGCTTAGACAGAGTCAGCTTTCTGTAATCGAAAAAACCACAAGCACGAGAGACACAGGTTTTCCAAAGTTACACGTAGTGCGAGCTCTTGAACAAATAAGCACCTCCGCACTGATTATGTGCTTCTGATTTCTATGCATGCTACAGCAGTGATTTGCAGATGGAACGAGAGAGCAGGGCCCCTCCATAAGCCACCAGGGTCTTTTTCAGAACACCAGCAATGCCGGGAGGTTGTCAGTCTCATCTTTCAAATTGGCACAGTGTGGTTTGAGGAGGCTTGGGTGAGGGAAACAGCTGGGGTTGAACCTTGGCTCCTGAGGTCATGACTTGGGCCAGGTCCCTCACACTCTCTGAGAGCTTTACTTTCTTTGCCTGTAAATGATCAGTGATTGAGACGTTGTGTGAGGAATCGGTGACATATTTATTGCACAGCACTCAACAGACACCGAGCGAGGTGCCTGACACGTGGAGGCAGTCGGTAAAGGAGGACTAGTGTCTGTCAACTACTAGCCTTGCTCCTCATACGAGCTCTTCAGTCTCTGCATCAGTGCTCCAAAGGCGGCACTGAGTCCGTGGCCAGGGCACTGACTTTGCCGTTAGATACAGCATGTCTACCACCTAACAAGGACGGTGGGAACAGCACTTGGCCTCTCTGAGCCCCCAGCTTCCTGGCTGGCACAATTAGCACGTGCAACACCCAGCTCGCAGGCTGTCACGGGGCTCAAACGCCACCCTGTGGGTGTGGAAGTGCCTGGCACGTGGGCAGAGCTCCATAGCGGGCAGCTGCTGTGGCCACCCGCACAACAGTGGCACCACCCCGGAGCAGCGGCCACGGAAACAGCTCATTCCTTCCAGCTACCGTGAGCCTCGTTCATCTATTTCTCAGCTGCTCGCACTCAGTTGCATGGATCAGGTAGCAGATAATCCACAGGGGGTGGGGGGTGGCGGGGAAGAAAACGTAAAACCCGTGAACATTTTTCCCAATTTGGAAAAGACAGTCACTCTATGACTTTAATGATTGTACTACAGCTTAAACCCACAGTGAACCTTTGTACAGCACACAGCCTTCCTCTCTTTCTCCTGGCTCCCAACTTTGCTGGAAACATCCAGAGCCCTAGTACGGCTGAACCTTTGGCCCCCCGACCCCCAACCCTGCACCCACAGAGCAAGACTCTTAGTGTTGACTCTCCAGGAGAGTGCCTCTGGGAGGACAACTGAAGGACAAGAACCTGGCCGCATTCCTGCCCCCACACTGTTCCTTCCTGTGACTTTGCCCTTTCCCCTGCCAGGGAGAAGCAGGCCTTGTAATGCTTTGCACAGTTTCCTGTCCTTGCTTCCTGAGAACACGAATAAGGCACACTTGTTTCCCACTTGTGGGTTGAGCCCAGCCATTGAGGCTCAGGAGTGGGGCTTGTTTGTAGTGGAAAATATTTTGAATCCCAGCATTTCAGAGACCATACATAATCTTTATGTTTCTTTGTCGTTGCTTTTTGTTTTATTTCATTTGTTTTCATTTGTATCACTAATAATATTTATTGGACACTGAAGATGAGCAAGGCCTGGCCTAGGCACCTTGTAGAAATGAATTCCACAATGCTTTCTTATACACAGTATATATGAAAGAGAATCACTGATGTCAGGTAAACATAAGGAATTCAATAAAGAATTAAGTTTTTGTTTGTAATTTTGAAAGTTCCCCCACTCCAATCTTTCAAATCTGGCTTTAAGCAGAACAATAAAGTAAATGTAATTAAAATTATGCCACAAAGATTGTAATGAGGCATAGTTGGAGAGGAGAAGGTTGGTAAGGCCAGGAGGAACATTTTATAGCCATCTCCTCAACCAGTTCCCAAGTCCAAGCTGTCCTCATGTCTAGCCTGGATGATGGCTCAGCCTACTAACTGGAAGTTTTCTTGCTTCTATTCTTGTCTCATCATTCTATACACACAGGAAGGCTTAGTTTTTAAAACATAAAGCATGTTTCTTCCTTGACTAAAGCCCCATGCATCTGCACTTAGACTATACAGCAAATGCCATTCTTGTGTTGTTCTTTTGTGCTCTCCCAATGATCCTGCTACATGTGCCTTGGGAGAAGCTATACATTCATAATAGAAATACTCACCCTGATCATCTCATGGGACCTCCTTCTTGTCATTGAGACCTCAGCTTAACATGCCATCTCAAAGTAGCCGTTCCTGAACACCTTCTGCCATGCTTGTTTATTGATTGTTTGTCATTATGATCAATATGACATGTGAACCCCAGGAGGGCAGAATGCTTGCCTGTCCTGCCACCGCCTCCCCACCCCCAGTGCCTGGCACATAATAGATAGCTGATAAATATTGATTTAAAGTGATCAAGAAAATTCCACTGATTTTCCCCCTTTTCATGAGCATACATTGATTCTCCACTTGTTTTGTGATTTTTATGGTGACTTTAAGTTTGGAAGTGGAAAAAGGAACCAGATATGGATTCTTGGATAACTGCTTAAGCTTTTCTAAATTTCAGCTGTACTTAAGCCCTGGTTACCTTATGGGCTGTGAGAATTAGATAATAAATGAAGTGAAAGCTCTTATGAACTGAAAAGCACTCTACTAGACTACAAGAGTGGAAAGATGATGAAAAGGAAGCCCAGAAAACAATTAAGTGATAGCAAGAGAATAGCAATTTGTCCATTGCACCAAGCTGTAAAACACAAATACTAAATAATATGTAAATGCAATTTTTGTAACTAGGTAAAATATCAATACAACACTCTTAGGAGGAGAAATAGAGGTTGAACAATGTTGGAAAACTTTTTTAAATGGAGTTTTTCTTTCTTTAAAAGTTTCTCTTCAATTTTTCTCTCTTATTTCTCAAATTGCTTGGCCTTAAAGATTTTAAATAAGCTCCTAGTACCTAGGTAAATATCTTTTTTAGTCCTTCCCTACAGTTTACATTACACAAAATGCCTTCAAACATGTAAATAGCATTGTTTATAACCTTTTGTCTTCTATCTTTAAAAAAATTTTTTATGATATACTTTAGGTTTTTTAAATTTATTTATTTTTAGAGAGGGAAGGGAGGGAGAAAGAGAGAGAGAGAGAAACATCAATGTGCGGTTGCTGGGGATCATGGCCTGCAACCCAGGCATGTACCCTGACTGGGAATCAAACCTGTGACCCTTTGGTTCACAGCCTGTGCTCAATCCACTGAGCTACGCCAGCCAGGTGACTTCTATCTTTTTAACCTAGAATAGAATTTTCTGAAACTATTTTTTTTTCTGAAATTATTTTTCAGAAAATAATTTCCATTCAAATTATTTTAAATTTCAATAGTGACTACAGATTTGTATCATAATACAGTGGAAATGCTTTCACTCTTTTAGGCATTTGGACCTTTTCATATAGACAACACAGCAGTTCCAGCACTATAAGCTCTGGAGTTAGGTGCTAGAGGCTGGAATTCCAACTCACACTTACTATTAACTCTGATTGATTACTCAACTACTCAAAGTTCAGGTCCCCTATTTAAAATACAGGACTAATAAAAATCTATCTCACAAAGGCTGTTTGGAGGATTCAATGAAAATTGTATATATGAAATGCCCCACATAGTAAATGTTCAGAATTTTGCCTCGTCTTGGAATCTTGGATCATTAAAATGTGTAATGTTTTCTCAGATACAGTCTACATTTATCATTTAGTAGTTTAAACATCTGACTTATTAGAGGTATGAAAAAACAAAAGTACTAACAATTTTTTCCTGCATAGTAATGTTAAAGTGTACTTAAAAGTTTTGAGGGACACTGTCCCATATATGTGAAAAATCTATTTTATTATGAAATCTAAATTATATAAAGTTGAAAACCTGAAAAAGCACTATCACCAACTACCACTTATATGTTTAACTTGCCATTATATTCCATTTGAGTCATAATAATCTTTATTTCAAATGTTATTTTCATTATATAAAAATGTAAAAATCCAGCAAAATGAGAAATATGGATATATTTCCTAGGCTTTCACATTTGTTGATTTTTATTTGCAATCTCTTTTTTAATACAGTTTACAACATCAACCCCCATTTCCAGTGTCATTAGACAAGTACTGAATGGCAGAAATATCTGGAATAAATGCATCCAAACAAAAGGGCAAAGCTGTAAAAATAAGCCACATTTAACACATAGTATAAGGGTGGGGTAAGTAGGAAATAAAATAGAGTAAGATAGTGATTGGAATCTGTTAGCTAAAGTTCTTTCAATGATCTTTGTCTTTTGTTCCATGTTTAAGGATGTGCATGAACTCAGAGAAATTGAAATTTCCCTTTTTGTCAATAGTCTCCTTATAGTTCGTCTACTTCCTCATCTGTAAACTGATCTCCCATTGTTGTCAGCAGCTCAGATAATCTTAAATGGTGCCTGTTGCTTCTTCATCAAAGCAAGCAAAAACATTTCTAATGACGTCTTCTGGATCTGTGCCGTTTAAATTTTCACCAAACACCATGAGTAGAAAGGTAAAATTTATGAGCCCTAGGACCTCATTCCTCATGGCACTGAGGTATGCATCAAGCTTGCTACTTCCCTAGAGAAGTAAGCATATAATGCAAATATTCTTTGTCTGAAAAACCATCTCTATTCTGATCCATCATGTTGAAGGCTTCTTTGATCTCCTAAATCTGTGGCTAGTTCAACCTGGCAAACACTTTTCTTGGATATTGTTTGTTGACAGCACTTCTTGGTGGTCTTTGTCTTTACCTTTTTGCTCAATATGGTGGCTGTTTAATTCTGGGAATCTGTCCTTCAGAAGTTCAAAGACAGAGACCACCACTAGCAACAAAAATAAACTGAAAAAGGAAAAGAAAAGAAAAAGAAAACAGAAGTTGCACTTCATTTTGTCCAAACTCAGGCTCATTAAAGCAGAAATGAATATTGAGTCAGTCATCATAGAAGTTGTTTTATTCAACAGAGCCTGAGGCTAGACACTAGAACTAGAGCTGCCCTGATTTTTTTAAGTTCCTATCAGTTGGATATGAAATGAGGTTGACAAAATGTTGGTACTTGTTGATGTTGGGTAGTGGGTGTGCGAGTTTCTTGTACTTTTCATTAGAATTTGGTGTATGATTGAAAATTTCCACAATAAAAATATCTCTTAAATTATCTCTTCACTCAAAAGGGCTGTAACCCAATGATTGTCTTTAAATCATTACAAGATCTTTAAAAAAAATGAAAGGACTCCTTTTACTTTTTAAAAAGAACCTTAGGTGGAACCCTGCTATGCAAAATAAATCATAGGCCAGCTGCTCTGGCTAAAGCTGGGAAGGGGTATGGTGACTAAAATCCTGCCACTGGCCTTCCATCCACACCAACAAAGAGAGCCCTTGAGCTATTTTGTAGTCCTCCATGCTTGCTTGTTACTTAAAGAATGGCCCAGGGACCAGCAGCATCAGCATCACCTGGGAGCTTATTAGTCTGAAGCCCCTACCCTAGACCTACTGAATTAGAACTTGAATTTTAACAAGGTGCCCTGATAATTCAAGTACACATTTGAATTTGAGAAGCACAGCTCTGTGGTAGCTTGAGGTTCCAGAGACTGACATAAGTGAAATTCTTTCTTTTACAAATGAACTAAGGGAGGTCCATAATCATGTGCACAAAGCACAGTATGTGGGAGAGTCAAGGTTGGTAGCCAGGTTGCCTGACTTTCATCCCAGGCATTTCTGCCCTAGTCTTGTTAATTGTATTCTGTGGTAGATCCTCTTCTGGTCCCAATCAGTGGCCAGATTCATGTTTTGTTTCTTGGGCAAGCACTAGCCTTGTGCCTGGTGCCTATAACAGGCCCCCTGTCTCATGTCTTTGCATCTAAATCCATCACTTGTATTCTCACCTAATATGAAGTTCCTCTAGAACTGGCATCAAAACTTGCCTCACTACTCCCCACTCCTGACACATTTCTCACTCCAACCCTTGCTAGAAACTGTTTTTGGATGAGTCTGGAAACTTAATGAGTAAAAAAGTCTAAGAGGGTAGGCATTTGACATTGGAAAGTCCTCAGGCTGGTTGGAGTTCAAAACTGGGATTCAAGTGCATGGCAAGAGCTAGGATGGGCAACATGGGGATGGCTGTCCACTTCTCCTGCTTCTTGGTTAGAGTACTATTTGGACATATGTTCACTTATTGCTTTTGCTTCTGCTTCTGCTTCTGTTGAGGCAGGGCAACTGCCACCCATAACAAATATTTCTGCCTTGTTCATTCTAAAGACCATTTTAAAACATAATGGATATACTGTAATACTAAAATAAAAAGCTTTAGCTTCTTGGCTTCTGATCTCACAACCACTCACACTGAGGCTGGAAATGCTCAATGTAGGTCTTGTTGTGGACCACATTGGCCTGGGTAAAAGAAGGAGTAGTGGTTTATGGTGGTTGTGGTGTGCCCTGACCCAGGACTACAACAATGGACTTCTCTGTAAAGTCCTGGAGCCCTGTTGCCAGTAGTAGGCTGGCACTGTATATTTAATTCAATTCTCTATACCATTGATTTTCAACCTTTTCCATCTCATGGCACATATAAACTAATTACTAAAATTCTGTGACACACCAAAAGATTGTTGTTTTCTGCCTATCTCACAAAAACATAGGTATAATTTTGATTCATTCACACCAGACAACTATTATTGCGTTGGCTGTTGTCATTTTTTACTTGACAATCTAAGTGAAAAGAGGTCAGGTATTGCATGTTTTAAAAATAATTGTGATCTACCAATTGAAAATCACTGTTCCATACACATCTTAAATGTAGCAGCAGATTCAGATAAGGAGGTAAGAAAACAAATCCCAGAACTTCTTCCCTCCTCCTGGACTTCAGTCTATCAAATATAAACACCTGAGTCATGCTATCTTTGCCTTAGAACTATTAGAACACACTGAATAGAAGGAGAAGCCTAGTACCAGGGTACATTTTACTCAGCACAAATTAGATATGGGTACGTGTCGCAGAAGAAGCACCTTACATTTTGAAATGACACTTTTTTGGACATGATTTGCTGGAGATGAAAGATTAATGTTCAACAACTGAGAATTTCCAAAATTCAAGTCAATGAACATGTCCAATTGTGGAAGGCTGGCAAAATTTGAATGTTCTGGGGTTCTTTCTATACCTTTCCTGGCGAGAATGACGCTGTCTCATATACAGTATTCATGAATGCAAGATGTATTCTGCTGGGAAAGAAGGCAATGGTCCTTATGATTGTGAGATTAATTGGGATGGATTATCACTAGCTACATATGGCTGCTGATTAGTAAAAGAAGTCTTCATCTGTCCAGTGAGCTTTTAAGAATTTGAGATATTGCAGGGGTTACTGTTGGATTTCAGAACAAAAAGCAGAGTGTGACTGGGGATGTGGACTGTTTAGAGTTGTTTATGTCTCTCAATATCTATGTCAGGTTCTTAGAATAGTGTGGAAATGGCTGCTAAAATCTCTATAGTCCTTGAGTGATGCTGAGGAACAATGATCCCTTAACTACAGTAATTTCTCCAGACCTCTGTAAATTATGTGAAGCCACTAATATTCAGGTGGGGGATAATAGGTGCTATTCTGAAAAAAATTTATTTCCTCACCACCTAACCAATTCCCAACAACTATCAAGAATGAAAGACTTCTGCCTTGGACAGTGTGGCTCAGTTGGCTGGAGCATTGTCCTGTAACTGAAAAGCTGTGGGTTTGATTCTCAGTCAGGGCACATACCTAGGTTGTGGGTTCTATCCCTGGTCCAGATGCATATGATCCTTGGTCCAGGCACAGATCCCTGGTCTGGGCACTGATCCCAATTCTGGGCACATATGGGAAGCAACCAATTGATGATGCTTCTCTACACATCGATGTTTATCTCTCTCCCTTCTCTCTCTAAAAGCAATGAAAAAAAATTTCCTTGAGTGAAGATAAAAATATTTTTAAAGAATGAAAGACTTATGGTTTCCATGGATCCTTAAAAGATATTTGTGAAAACTAACTCCATGAAATAAGGGGTTCTGAACTGGGGCTTTGGCCAGGAAAGGAGCATGCTAGGGATAAAAAGGACAAGGGTCAGGAGTCTGAAAACAGATTAGTTGGGTCCTCTGCTCTAGGTCTATGTCAGGCTGCAATTTTTATCTGAGGCTCAGGGTCCTCTTCCAAGCTAAGTGGCTGTTGACAGAATTCCTTTGTTTGTGGTTTTAGGACTTTCTTGCTGGCTCTCAGCTGGGGGTCCCTTTCAGCTGCTAGAGGAAGCCCACAGTTCCTTGCTAAGTGGCCCCCATATTTCTTAAAAATAAAGAAATACAAAAGGCTTAGATAGTAGTGGGAAGTTTGGAATGGTAGGGTGAAGACCTCCATAAAACTGATCTTCCATAAAAAGCAACAAAAACACCAGCAGAAATTGTCGTGTTTTATAACTCTGGAAATTAACCAAAAACCTGCAACAATCTTCAGTAAAACTGCAGTTTTTTTATTCGGTAAAAACTGCTGAATCTCAGTAAGAGTAGCAGGGTTTATGGATTTTTGACCTGGACTATCCCCATCCCCTTCTCCCTAGCTTGACTGAACCTTAAAATCCAGCAGCCTCACACTCATGGTGGCTATGAAAACCATCCACCTGAAAAATGAGCCATAATACAAAAAAAAAAAAAGCCTAAATGCAAACAGCTCAAATGTCCTTCCATGAATGCTGTTAACCCCAAGAATGAATGTACCTGTTGAGAAGGGTTCCTGGTGATCAGCTGGGCTCAAATGTATCGACAGAACCTAGAATCCATTGCTAAATAGGGGCTTCTAACACAAGACATGCTTTAAGGTGAAGCCTGCACTGAACTGCCTACTTCCCACACTGAACTGTCTGCCTGCACAGTGTTTTTGCAGTCTGAGCCAACCCTTATAAAGGAATTCCTGGAACTGTATTTCAACCAACAAGACTGAGACTTTCCCCATCCAATTGGAGCTGCACAGATATTTCCTTATTAGCATCCTCACTGACCAATCAGAGTGGCTCCATTCCTACCAATCAGAACAGTGCTTTTTCAGACCAATTAAACTATGAGGATTTAGAGTCCTCATTTGCATGAGAACAGACCAATCAGGAACATAAGAGGTACTTCCTTCTATATAAGTCAGCTCTTCTCTGGTTTGGAGAGTACACTTTACCTTTCTACCTAAGACTGAATACCATGTTTCCCTGAAGGGGCCTTGCCAGAGAGCCATGTCACAGCCATGCTGTTCCACAGCCCTGCTGTATCATAATTGAGCTGTTTGCACAGAATAAAGGTGTGTGTTTTTTTTGCCACACCCAAAATTGTTGATTCCTGCTGGCATTAAATTGGCACTGAGGCCATCAGTTGACAATAGTGATTATCTCTGAGTGGAGAGATTTGAGAGATGTTTGCTTTTATTTTTGTAGCACTTTTTTGTACAATCAAATTCTTATAGTATTACTTTAAAAACAAGACAACAAAGATAAAACAGAAGGAGACACATGCTTGTAAGTGTCATTAGTCTAAAACTCTGGTGGAGGCAGTGTTCAGCAGCCCTAGAATAAGAAGGCAGAACTAAGGCAGATGCAGTTGTATTGATCCAGAATTGAGGTTCTTCTGAGGAAGTGGAATGGAAATATAACAGGGTAGGGAGTCATTGAATGATGTCTGGTCTGCTCTGGATAGGAAAGGAATTGAAAACAGAAAGGGAGTAATTGACTAGGAAAACAGGGAAGGATTAGGGGACTGAAATCTGATGAGATTAAAAAACCAAACCAAAACAACAACAAACAGGTAAGTTATGCATTAAATGTTTTCTCTCTAAATAATATGTTTAAGTTTAATTTATTGTATTTTCCCATTACCATTTATAAATATGTTAAAGTTTTAATCTCCAGTAACTCAGAATGTGACCTTATTTGGAACAGGATCTTTATACAGGTAATCCAGTTAAAATGAGGTTATTAGTAGGAGCTATAATCCAATATGACTTTATATTGTGACAGGACATACTGAGCAGTGGCCATTCTCAGATAGCAGTTATCTCAAGGCCGCACGCTAACCCCCACATTCTGCTTCTGTAAAACGGTTTCCTGCCAGCAACTGCACTCCTCCCCCTTCCTCCTTCCACCCTTGCAGCAAGAATATAAGCAAGCCCCTGCCTGAGCTTGGAGCCCAGAATTTGGAGACGATCTCTGCTGGGTCCACATGCATGAATAAAACTCCACTTCGCAAACTCCGATGCTGTCTGAGTCGCTTTTCTGTAACAATATGTCCTTATAAAATGGAGAAATTTGGACAGAGAGACAAACACATATAGAGGGAAAACAATAAGAAAACACGGGAAGAGTGCCATGTGATGATAGAGGATTGGAGTGGTATATCTACAATCCAAGGAACCCCAGAAATTGCTGGCAACCCACCAGAAGTTAGTAAGAGGTAAGGAAGGAATCCTTCAGAGTTTTCAGAGGGAGCATGACCCTGTGAACACTTTAATTTCAGACTTCTAGCCTCTAGACTGTGAAAAAAATTAAATTTCTGTTGTTTTAAGCCACCTTGTTTGTGGTGCTTGTTTCAGTAGACCTAGGAAACTAATACTAGGTATATGGAGAGTAAGGCACTCAAAAAGCCTGAAGGATAAGGGTTAACTAGTGAGTAGACTCAAACTGCATCCAGACCCTTGAAGCAGTTAAGAAATCTTGAGGGAGTGTACAGAATAATCAGTTCCCCCAGAATTTCTGAAAAACCCAGATTTTACAGGGTGATACCAAGTAACTAAGGGGCTTCATTGGAGCTACTGGACTCTTTCTTATCATATCCTAAATCTTAGTGGTAGTCCTAGGGAACCCAGAAGAAACCAGAGGTTCAGAATGTAGGACTTTTCCAAGGTAATTGTTTGAGGTGAAGGAGCCCTGTATTGCTTTTATCAAACACTGCTACAAAGCCATTTTGTGTGAAACTGTAATGGCAAGCAGACTTGCAGTTCACCAGAGGGTGACTTCCGTTGGCCGTCACTAGGCAACAAATCAGGTTGTATCCATCTGTAGCCAATTACATGCTCTCCAGAAAAAGACAGTTTCTTTAGGAAGCAAAACTAAAAGTACTATGCAATACCACACTCACAGCAGAAATCCTTTACTTTGCTAAACACACACCTCTTGGAATTTCTTTAAAACAAAGGTAAAAACTTCATGCCATACATTGAATTATAAGTTATAGTTAAGACACCCATTATTATATGTGAGTGTCTGGGGTTTTTTATAAATAAAACTAGGGTGGCAGGTGACTCATTTTATTGACCTACTTTCAGTCTAAATAGAAAGTGTCAACTAAAACCCACCTCATGTCAGTTGCAGAGATCTTTCAAAAACAACACATTAAGGAAAACTATTACTTCAGGTTTCTTCATAATCAACAACAGATGTCTATAGGACCCAGTACCTGCCTTCAATGATATACTACAACCTAGTTGGGGAGACAGTACATAGACAGTAAATAGAAAGATAATAATGAAAAGTAGTTCAGAGATTGTCTCATTTAATGCTCACAACAATCCTACGAGGGAGGTACTGTTATTGTGGCCATTTTACAGATGAGGAAATCAAGGTACAGAGAGGTTAAATAAATTGTCTAAGAAAACATAGTTACCAAATACTATCTCCAAATTTGAGTCCAAGTAATCTGTTTTCAGAGTCCACACTTTTAAGAATACATCAGAGTAAAAATGAGTAACTCTTTGAACAGTAGCCTCTCAGGTATTATAAGTCTTGAACTAGGGCAAGAAGATAGACAACTAAGGAAGAAAAGCCTTTTGAACATAATTTCACAATCAGGTCCACAGTAGCTTTATAATATGGATAGCTTTATAATAACCTAAGTTATTATAGATGGTCAGCCAGTACCAATCAATTATTATAAAAATCCTCAGACATAGGTGAGCATGATAAAGGTTATAGGTCATCCATACCTCAGTGAAGAATCATCTCCTCTCTGGTTTCTTGCATTAAGCACTTCCATCATCATCCTCTGACTCCATTGTGATGGTCTGTCATCTGGACAGTGGAAAAATCTTTATGACTAAAAAGGGACATACAGCCTTTTATTTGCACTTAAAGAACAATAGTTATTATGTATTGAACACTATCATATATCAGCATGTTTGTATCTATTACCTCAATCTTTATTAACAAACTATGGAATTAGTATTATTACCTCATTCAACATATAAGGAAACTGGAGTGTAGAGAGGTTAAAGTCTATACAGCTAGCGAGTGATGACTGGGACCAGGTCTGACTGACTGTGGTCTGTTCTTTTAAATGCCTCATCCTAATGAGTTCCATATAATATAGAATGAGAAAATTATGTCTACATGCCAATTGATTGCATTATTTTATATTCCTATTCATGTTTATATGTTTATTCTGGACATATTAGCTTATTTTTTAAGAACTAGGAATTCTATTTTTTTAAGATTTTATTTATTTTTAGAGAGAGGAGATGGGAAGGAGAGAGGGAGAGAAACATCAGTGTGTGGTTGCTCCTTGTGTGCCACCTACTGGGGACCTGGCCTGTAACCCAGGCATGTGCCCTGACTGGGAATCACACTGGTGACCCTTTGGTTCTTGGGCCAGCACTCAATCCACTGAGCTACACCAGCCAGGGCTCACATTAGCTTATTTTAAGTGTCATTGCTGTAAGATTGTCATTAATTTATGCAAAGAAACTAGCATTCCCCCTCTTTCTATATTGTGTGGCTTCTCTAATTTGGGCTAACTCATTTAACTCATTCACTCTTCATCTCTAAGGGTGCACATATCTATATGTATGCATGTTTGTACATGTGCACATGAGTGTGTGTTAAGCAACAATTCAGGATATCTGTCAAATGAGGGACTTTATCTATAACAACCTTTATTTCTACATGTTATTGCTATGAGAGTGCTAACACAGACACACACATGGATTGTTGTCAAGTCAGAAGAATCACCCCTACCTTAAGGTCAAATGGGCAGGTGACTTTGGAAGCCCAACCTTGCTGAAACTCATGTAAAAAGAGTGCTGGGAGAAGGAATAAATCCCTGATATAGAAAAATAAAAATTATCTGGGGTTTGTAAAGACTGTAAAGTAATGAGAGACTGGCTTCCCTTGCAGCCACTCTTCTGTAGCCACCCTCAATCATCCTGATATCTGACTTATTTTCCCTTTAAGACCATCTTGATGTGCATTTTAACTTGATTTGAAAAACAGACTGCAGTGATCAGAGAAGGCGTTGTGAGGTGATTTTTCCAGGCTCCTGTTAATGATGACAAAATGTTCTATCACCATCTATTCTTCTCCAGTCCCACCATCTCAAACCTAGCCCAGGCCCTCACTTTCTCTTGCTTGAATGATCACTAGCTGGGTATCCCACCCAGTAACCCCAGGAGAACCCCAGTAACTCCCTCCTTCAATCCATCCCACTTACCAATACCAGAGTAATGGTCATTAAACATCACACATGACACTCTATTCCCAGTGCTAAATTTTTCAATGGCTTCCTTGATTTCCAGTAGGAAAAAAAATAAAAACTTATCAGTTAAGCCTATCAAGACCCTCCCCTGTCACACCTCATTCTAGTCTCCAACCATCCTTATAAGCCAGTTTCTCACATGCCACTTCTACTTTGGTCAGGCCCATTCCATTGGTGCTCCAACAACCCACCAAGCTTATTCATTCACAGATTACCATATTACAATGAGATATTGTATTTGTTTCATTCAAAAACATATTGTAAGTCTACTTTGTGCCAGGATCTTGATGAGGTACTAAATTCCAAAGGTGAACAAGACAGTCCCTAGCAAGGTACTAGATTCCAAAGGTGAACAAGACAGTCCCTAGCCACCTGGTGGAGGTGACAGATGGCTAAAAAGATAATCGTATTATTACAGCATGATAAGTGGTATGGTGAAGGAGGCCCAGGGAGCTGTGGGAGCCCACTGGAGAGGCACCTAACTCAGACTTGGGAGAGCAGGGAAGGATTCAAGAAATAGTGTCATAATCCTTGTACATGAAGGTTGAGTAAGAGCTAGCAAAACAAGGAACTGGAGAGGGGAAGTGACATTCTCAGTAGAAAGAGCAGGAATCAAAGAGGACCACAGAGACAATTAGAGTTGCAGTATGTTTCAGACATCTTTGCATTGTATCTGCACCTAGCACTCTCAGGTACATAAGAGGTACTCAGGAACTGATTCTTAATTGACCATTCTGCCTCTTTACCTGCTAGGCTATTTAACAGATTCCTTTTGGACAAGGGACACTATATTAATTATTCTGTGTTAACGAGCAATGCAAAAATCTCAGTGGCTGACTGCAACAACATTTAATTTCTTACTCTTATGAAGTCCATTGTAAATACAGGTGACAATCTGAGGCAGCTTTCGTTCATGTGGTGACTCAGTGATACCTGCTAGTCTGATTTTATGACATGTACATGTCTACATATGTTTCCACAATCACTGTGGTAGGAGGAAAAGAAAGTGAAGAGTCTCACACTGAAAATAAAATGCCCCAGTCATGAAATGTGTCACTTCATCTCACTATTAATTGGCTAGAATGAGTCACATGCCCCCACAACAGCATAGGGGCATGGGGTAGTACAATACTCCAACATGCTCAGAAGGAGAAAAGAACCAGTTAGACTAGTACCAGCAAGGTGAGTGCCAGGCTTTACTTAAGCAGATATTCCTTCTAATTACCATGTGCTAAGTTGGTCTGTTGGTTATTGTGTTCAGAGAACAAACTACTTAAATGTTAGGGCTTAGACGGTTTTGTTATAGTTGTTTTTCCTGACTAGAAATTATGCCATCACCTGTTCTTGGGTTTGAGCCAACAATGCTAAGTTTTCTGGCAAAGTTATTATATTACTTGAGCCACAGTATTGGTGATACTTTTGTCACCATTTGGAAAATATGATTTATCAAGGTGTGAGTGAAACAAGACAAACAGCCAAGTGCACACCCAGGACAGACCCACTATACTCTCTAGGTCTTTGTTACCTGATAAAGATTTTCTTCATCTGTGTCTTTGATGGGTGATTTATCTATTTCTTTGGATCAGGCTAGAGTGCAATCTAAATCACACCTGTTATCAATTTTTATCTATATTTACTATATACAAACTCTACAAGGTAATGTATATGAGATGAATGTCTTAGTGTGTGTTCCTAGAGTAGACATCTAATATACCAGGTCCTGAAAAATGGTTCTAATAATTTTTTAAGGTATTTGCAGGCCAGTTAATAATACTTCCTAATTCATCCTAAATATGGATGTTAAACATATATTGATAATTGGAACAATTATAGTAGGAAAGGTTTAAAAGTTTGATGGTACTAAAGAGGATGTGAACAAGCCAGCACACTCTTACTGAAAGTGAAAATTGGTATAACATTATCAGAGATAAATGTCAAAGAT
The DNA here is from genome assembly GCF_019186645.2 of Phyllostomus hastatus. NCBI lineage: Eukaryota > Metazoa > Chordata > Mammalia > Chiroptera > Phyllostomidae > Phyllostomus > Phyllostomus hastatus. The sequence goes on along the minus strand of NW_025333841.1, from coordinate 9,717,470 downwards.
ATCTTTTTGGAGACCCAACATGGTGTTAGAGTAGGTGGAAGCTACACTAATCTCCTCCCCTGACCAAACTGGAATTACACGTAAATTATAGAAAAATCATCCTGAATAACCAACTGAACACTAGCTGGAGAGAAGCTTTATAACCAAGGACTTATGGAAGAAACCACTTCACCACAATGAGACTGGTAGGAAGTGCAACAGTGCGAGAGGGCTGGCTGGACTTCCACAAACAGCAACTGAAGTTCCAGAGGGATATTTCCACAGCTGGGGGTTTCCCCCTGAAAAGAGTGGGGTCTAAACCCCAAGCTGGCCTCCCCAGCCTAGAACACCAGAACTGGGGAAGGAACCCAGATAACATCTAGCTGTGAAAGCGGTGGAGTTTCTATCTTCCTAGGGAGAGATGGCTGGAGATGCAGAGAGCGTCTTAAAGGGTCAACACATATAATTTCATTTGCAGCCACTTACGCTGAGCTCCAGCAGAGGATAGCCAGAGTGGATTGAAGATATGTGAGGAGTCTGGAGTTGGTGGCTCTGGGGAGAGAGCTGAAGGGTCAGCCTCCAGGATCCTTGGGCTGAGTCATTCCCCATACTGCAGAAGCCATCTTTCTTAGGCAGAGCACTCCCCACCATGTGACACCAGCCTGTGGGGGAAGCAATAGCCTCAGCCTCAGGAATCCCTCTCACCCCTCCCTGTGGAACTTAGGCCCAGCTGCTGAGGAGTACAGCTGAAGGCATTTTTTGTGTGATTAAGCCTAACAGCCTGCAGGCAGAGGCAGATCTCTGGGAGCCTTGAGACTTTAGCTGACACTCCAGCAGGCCAAGTCCTGGTATAAGGCAGCCTTGGTGGGCAGGCTGGTTCTTTTTACACACACCCAGGCTCAGCAGAAGGAGCCACAAGCTGTGGTTCCCTAATAACTCCAAACAGGTTTCCCAAGGCCAATCACAAGTGGCATCTGACATAGGTTTGCACCAGAGTCTTTGCAGATATACCTAATACACAGAAACAAACACAAAGAAGCAGCCAAAATGAGAAGGCAAATAAATAGGCCCCAAATGGAAGAACAAGAGAATTCTCTAGAAGAAGAACTAAATGAAATGAAGACAAGTGATTTATCAGATATAGAATTTAGAGTAATGATTATAAGGATGCTCAACAGCATGAAAAAAGAAATAGAAACCATTAAAAGAACCAGTCAAGCCCTGGCTGGTGTGGCTCAGTGGACTGAGTGCCAGACTGTGAACTGAAGAGTTGCCGGTTTGATTCCCAATCAGGGTACATGCCTTGGTTGCAGGCCGGGTCCCCAGTAGGGGGTGTGTGAAAGGCAATCACACATTGCTCTTTCTCTCCCTCTCTCTCCCTCCCTTCCCCTCTCTCTAAAAATAAATAAATAAAATCTTTTTAAAAAAAGAACCAGTCAAAAATAAAGAATGTATATCTGAAGTAAATATGCTGGAAGGAAAGATATATTTTATTACATATTAAAATACAACTTTTCAGACCCTATAATCTAATGTCTGCAGTGCTAGAAATTTATCATATGGAAATGTCACTTTAGCCCTGACCAGTGTGGCTCAGTTGGTTGGGTGTCATTCCACAAAGTGAAAGGTTGCCTATTCGATTCCTGGTCAGGGCACTTGTTTGGGTTTTAAGTTCAGCCCCTGGTTGGGGCATGCACAAGAGGCAACTGATCAATGTTTCTCTCTCACATCAATGTTGCCCTCCCTCTTTCTCTCCCTCCTTTCCTCTCTCTCTCTCTAAAAAAAGTCTTTTTTAAAATGTCACTTTATATGTACAAAGATGTATGTGCAGGATGTTTATTGTAGCATTGCTCATAATAGAAAAATGTGTACTCATAGAGGAAGTGAAAGTATACACAATGGTACATTATTTTTAAAAATTAGATGGATCCACATGTACTGATATGGAAAAATTTCCATGCTGTATACTCAATGAAGAAAGGAAGTTCAAAAATAGCATGAATGGTTTGCTTAAAAATTGTTTTGTCTTAATAAATGCTATTATACATACAAGGAAAAATGTGTGGAGGAATAGATAGCAACTTAACAGTAGTTATGTCTGTAGCACTGGAACTATGGGGCACTTTCACTTTCTGTAAACCTGTATAGTTGTGTAATGTTAGAAAATTTTGTGATCAGGAAATGACGTTACATTTTTTCTAATTTAAAGAACAATGTAGACTTTCTTCAATGAAAACTTATAATAAATTTTTTTGAATGAAACCTGACTTCTGAGAAAATTTTGTTTTACTCTACAAATCAGGGAATAGATTTGACAGCTCCTAACTTGACCAGTCAAGTGTAACAGAATGAAGCTTAGCAAAAGGCTCTGAGCAATTAAAGTTGCAGAATAATTACCAGTCATCAGAGCTTCTGATGGAATCCAAGCTTTTGTACTGTAGTCTTTGATGTGCTCTCAGGGCCTAGTGATCTAAGCGCTTAGCACTTTGGAGATGAGAGTACAGTTCTCATCAGACCATACTGTTTAAAACTTTCCATGGCTACCAGTTGTCTACAGAATAAATCTAAATCATTTGGCATGGCATTCAAGGCCTTATGCTATTTCCCACCCTAAATCCCAACCTAGTCAAAGGACTTATACAGCATAATGTCTAAGATGTTTAACCAGATCTAAAATTGAATTTTCTGCCTCATCTCCATTTCAACAAACCCTAACCTACTTGTCTTTCAAAACCAAGTTCACTTGTCCTTTTTCCATATCCCACCCTTCCCAGATCCCTATCACAAAGCATTAAACGCTCTTTCTCCTAAATTCCTGCATGGCCATGTTTATACTGCTTTCACGGGACTTACACTTTCTTACAAATGATATCTCTTACGAATGATATCAGCCCTGCAAAAGTATTAACCCCTCCATAGTGCACAGCATCTTGCTTGCACATGCCAGGCTGCTAGTGGATATTTATGGAATTGAATGAATAAAGAATGAATGAATTCCCTTTTAACAAGAGCCCTACCAATGTGCACATGTTGCCAGCCAGTGGCAATAGACTCCTTTGACTCTTCTGTTCAGCACACTGCTGCTCCTCAGAGCCCCAAGTTATTCTGTAAATGGAGAGCAATTCCCAGTTTAAGATAGTTTGGCAGAGTTGAAAGTGCTAAAGTCAAAGTCAGGTACCCTGGCCTTGTAGCCTCAGATCTTCCACTAACTAGATATTTGATTTTCAAGCCAGTTTCATCACTTTCTGGATTTGTGTCCATATATTCAAAATGAAAGAGCTGCTAGGATGATTTCCAGAGTCTGATATTGTATGGTTTTCATACTCTGCAAATTCGAGTTAACTAGAACTATGAGATCCTTGGATAGTTGCCACCATCATTTCTCATATATTCTAGAATGTACTTATGATAACAATATGGACAGAGGCATTTCATTAAAATCCTCTCCAAATTCTCTTTCCTTGTTTGGATATAATGGGACACACCAGGGCCCAGCCATCTCAACTCTCTGACTAGTATTAACTCTCAGGAGGAAATGGTAATGATCCTTAGAAGTGGGAGGGGGCAGGAGGATAAGGGGAGGAAACTCAGTTTCAAAACATGGAGTCAGCCAAAGCCTCTAATAGTGAGAAAAAACTATTGTATTTATTTTGCAACCCTTGTGTTTTTTTCTGTTAGAAGTCTGTTTAAAGAGTTATATTCTGGGAAAAAGGAACAGTTATCTTTTAACACTATTATTTTAATTAAACTATTTAATTTGTTTTAAAACAACAGTTTGATAGCAATAAAATACTTTCCCTGCCTTGGCTGGTGAGGCTCAGGGGGTTAGGCATCAACCCACAACTCAAAAGACTGGTGGTTCAGTTCCTGGTCAGGGCACATGCAGGGTTTATGGGCCAGGTTCCCAGTTGGGGGTGTGGGAGAGGCAACCAGTTGATGTTTCTCTCACACATGGCACATCGATGTTTCTCTCTGTCTCTTTCTCCATCCCTTCCCCTCTCTCTAAAAATAAATAAATAAAATCTTTAAAAAAAAAAGCATACTGTCCCTGCCTACCCAGTTGAGGAGTGAAGAGGAAGCCAATGTGAATGCAGATACGCATAAGGAGAAGAGAAATTCTTATTGTCAGGGTCAGGTTTTAAAGGCAAGAAAGAAGAAAGGACTGCCAAGTTACTTAGAAAAAGATGTACATAACTAGAGTTTTATATTTGGTTAACAGATTTAATGAGTATGGCATTTAAAGTTTTGGTACTTACAAAATTCTGATAAAGGGCCATATTATTTTGATAAAAAAGGTGAACTTGGAGAAGTCTAATTCTAGCTCCAAGGGAAAATATTCACCCTTTCTCCATTATATAATTGCAGAGGGTGAAAATTGTAAGAACAATGATGAAATTGGAAGAAGGATCTCCTCTGAGAGGAAACTGACAGGTTGGAAAACATGTTTCCTAGTTACAAGGAACGACTGCTTTAACTTTAGCTGAACTAATGATATTAGTGTATATAAAGAAATAGTATTTACAGAAGATAGCAAGAGAGGCGGAGGAAGGGAGGAGAAAGGGAGATACACACGTACCACACTCACACACAAACTTGAAATAAAAAGTTCACAAACAATATCTTATAATCAGATCCAGCTTCTTAAGAATGTGACCTGTATGGTAGCACAGGGCTCCATGTTTGGGCCCCTCGCTGTATTAAAATTCTTAAGAATTTTATTTTAGAACTTGTGTATTGCAAGAGAAGTGAAATGGAACAGTGGAGCATGCCTGTGAGCAAATGAGATTCGAACAATAGGTGTGTCTGCTGCCATTTATTGCTGCCTCGTTTGCATATAGCATCTGTGATGCCTCATGAGCACAGAACTCCGGTGGACTCATGATACATGGGAGTTCAGCAAGACTCAAAGTGAGGGCAAGGTCAGAGTGCTCTATCTACAGTTGAGTAAGACAGGAGTTGGGGGTGGGGAAGTGGTGGTGGTGACAAAGCAAGGTGGTCACACTTTCTTTTCCAACCAGAACCTGTTTCCAGTGCAGAAAGAATGCAATAGTGTTTTGAGAAACACGAAGACCAAAGAACTCTGTCATATCCTATTCTGTTACTTTTCTGTATTAGCTAACAACTTATGCTGAAAATGATGACATCAAAGGAAAGGGAAAGATAAGCCAGCCCCTTCCCTTTCATCATTCCTTAATCATCAGTAAGCTGAAGATACATAATGTTGATAGAATTCACATGTATGAAGAAGTGGAATAAAAACAGTGAATTAGTTTTGTGAAGTGTGCCCACTATTCTAGTTAAGAACTAAACACATACTGTATGTATAGGCATATATGAACTATGAAATTTTGGTGATTTAGCATGTAAGTTAAATGCTGTTACACATGCATTTTAAACTGGCATTGTAAAACATAAAGATGTATGGTAAGTTCCCATTAATAATTTTTTACTGAAGATAATAATAAATAGCAAATACTATGACAAGTCAAGAGAGAGAATGCAGAATAAATGAAAAAGCCTTACATTTGAATAGCTTTAACATTTTTTCCTGCTTTTTGATCAAGAAGGCTCACATTTGCATTTTGCTCTGGGCCCTCAAATTCTGTAGCTGGTCCTGCTTATCACATGTGAGGCCCTTGATGTTTTCTACACTGATCTCCTCTATTTGTTCTTAAATATTGCTCATGATCCACTAAAGCAATTTCATAACCCCTAAAGGGTTGTGATGGAGAGTTGGAAGAACCCTGACTTAGAGGTTAGAGTGCATGGTTAACATTCCCCCAACATTTTCTCCTCAACTAAAGCAAAGGTCTTAACTGTTAGGCCTCTGGTCAATCAGAGTTGGTATTGTTCCCCTTGACGGAGATAATCAGCAGTATCAGAAAAGTTCTGCCAGCATGTTCATAAGTCTGCTTGATTAATTGTTTCCATGGCTTCTACAACCAATGAGGTGGGTAATTTGGTCCCTAAAGGCCTTATACATATGTCTCTTTGATCTTATCTTAGAAGTTTCTGTAACCCATCAAAGAAATGCTTCAGTTACATTTATACCAAAGCTATTCCAGGTACTAGGTCAAGTCACCCCCTATTCTATTTCCCGTCTAAAATTATACATGACTCTGTTATCCCAATAAGGTCATAAGACAGAATTATACAACATGTGCCAGATATTAACATCTAGCAGGGGAAACTACATTTCTAACAAAATTAATGCTATGGTGCTTCAGAGCATAAGTTTAGGAGTCAGTTACATACAGATATCAATCCCAACTCTGGCCCTCTCTTGGCCAAGTGACTTAAACTTTCTGAGTTTTGATTTCCTCATCTGTAAAATGAAAATATTAATGCCTTCCTTATAGTATTGCTGTGAGGATCAAATTAGTTAATGTTTGCAAAGTGCCTAACAGCATTTAGTGAATGATAGCTGTTATTATTGTTGTTGTCATTTGTATTTCCAGTAGAGACATTTAAGTAAAGTTATCTACAAATACATCTTCCTTATACAACTTTTATCCTGCATTGTTTGATCTAGACAAAAGGGTCTTTTTTGAGTGTCCCACTACTCCTATCTTCCAAAGTTCCTGGAGCTACATGACATATGTTGTAATATCAAAGAAGAATATCCATAACTATCTGAAAAAGTTATAAAAATCACTCCTCTTTTTTCCAAATACATGTCTATATAAGTAAGGACTCTTTTCACATGCTGTAACCAAAACAACATATGGCAGCCAATTGAGCACAGGAGCAGATATGAGAACCTAGCTGTCTTTTCTTATATCAGACATTAAAGAGATCTTCAAAAATGCACAACAACGCCACTTCTCTCACTTTTTTTTTGTTTTGGAGAATGTAAAGTTTTTTAAAAATTTCTTTACCAGTTCTGAGAAATACCTATATTTGACACAACATTAAAATTGCAAATGGCATACAGCCCTCACCACCTCCCTGGGTTACTGTCATATCTAGAAATTATTATTCCAGAAATAAACATATTCTAAATAAGAATCTAGCTGACTTTTATCATCTGTTTTCTGTGGATAGATACAAGTGAAGTAAGAATATGAGGACTTGGAAAATGTGTAACTGGAACTGCTTTGGATAAAAACAAAAGAGTATCCTCATAGGAAAGGTTAAAAGATTTTAAGGAAGGGAATTGATGAATAGAAAGGTAAATATGTAAGAATAGGTGGAAATTTGAAGTAGAAAATGACAAGATAAGGCTAAAAAGTGAAAAGTGAATTGAAACTGTATCTTAGTCTACTAATGAAACTGGAGTCAGAATAAAAGTTAACCAATGGGAAACTATTCAAATGTCCATTAACAGGAGAATAGATTAATAAATTGTGGTGTATTCATACAACAAAATGCTATTCAACAATAGAAAGGAATGGACTGCTGATATACACCGAACATTGGGTGAATCTTAACATTAGAAATTAAAAAGCGCCCTGGCTGGCGTAGCTCAGTGGATTGAGCTCGGGCTGCGAACCAAAGTGTCGCAGGTTCAATTCCCAGTCAGGGTACATGCCTGGGTTGCAGGCCATACCCCCAGCAACCACACACTGGTATTTCTCTCTCTTTCTCCCTCCCTTTCCTCTCTAAAAATAAATAAAGATTAATGAAGATTCCACCTTCATTACCTGAAAATATTTTTGCTGGATATAGAATTTTGGATTTCCAGGTCTTTATTCTAACAGTTGAAAATGTTGTTACTTTCTTTTGTCATTCGGTTTTTGATGAGAAATGTGCTGTTATTTGAATCATTTTTTTCTCTATTAGTAAGGTGTTATTTTTTTTTTAGTTTTTATTACAAGATTTTCTTTATGTATTTAGTTTTCAGAATTTTTATTGTGATTTATCTTGGCCTGAATTTATTTGAGTTTATCCTGTTTGAGGTTTATGTAGCTTCTTGGAATCTGTGGGTTTTTGTTTTTTTGCCAAATGTTTGGAATTTCACCCCTCAGTTTTTTTAGCACTTTTCAGTTCCTCCCCCTTTCTCTTCCATTGAAACTCCATTGAAAGAAATGTTAGAACTTTTGTTATAATTCCACATGTCCCTGTTATACAAGTTTGTGTAAATAAAATTTTTTTCTTCTTTGCCCCATTATCCATCTCCCCACTCTCCTCTGGTCACTGTCAGTTTGTTCTTTATTTACATGTCTCTGGTTATGTTTTGCTCACTTGTTTGTTTTATTGATAAGGTTCAACTTATAGGTGAGATTATATGGTATTTGTCTTTCACCTTCTGGCTTATTTCACTTAGTATAATACTCTCCAGTTCTATCCATGTTGTCTCGAAGGGTAGGAGTTTCTCTTCCTTTTTGCTGCATAGCATTCCATTGTGTAAATGTACCAGTTTTTTTTTAATCCACTCATTTACTGATGGGCACTTAGGCTGTTTTCCAGCACTTGGCTATTGTAATTTGTGCTGCGATGGACATTGGGATGCATAGATTCTTTTGAATTGGTGTTTCAGGATTCTTAGGGTATAATCCCAGCAGTGGAATCACAGGGTCTAAAGGCAGTTCCATTTTTAATCTTTTGAGGAAATTCCATACCATTTTCCATAGTGACTGCACCAGTCTGCATTCCCACCAACAGTGTACTAGAGTTCCCCTCTCTCTACATCCTCACCAGCACTTGTTATTTGTTGATTTGCTAATGATGGCTATTCTGACCAGTGTGAGGTAGTATCTCATTGTGCATTTTTATTGCTGCATTTTTAACTTCAATGCTCCTTTTCTATGGCCTGTTCATTCCACTCACAGGCCATTCACTGAATTTTTTATTTTTTATTTTTCAATTCTAAAATTTTAATTTGCTTCTTCTTTATATCTTTCATTTATTTTCTGGGACTTTCTGGTTTTTATTTGTTGCAGATGTGTTCATTATTGCTCCTTGAAACATTTTTATGACTTCTTTAAAACCTTTGTCTGCTAATTCTAACATTTCTGTTATCTTGATGTTGGCATCTACTTATTGTCCTTGCCATTGTTAGAGATCTTTCTGGTTCTTTGTATAACAACTGATTTTTTATTGAACTTGGGCATTTTGTATTATGTTGGGAGATTCTGGCTCTTATTTAAACCTTCTGATTTAGCTGTGTTTTTTTTTTTTCTGACTCTGATCTGGCAGGTTAAGGCGAAAACACTGCCTCCTTACTGACAGGTAGAGGTAGAAGTCTATGTTCTCTCCACTTGGTCTTCATTGACACCTGGGGTGGATCATTACTGTTACACAGAGTTGGTAATTCTGGCTTTTTGTGCGGTCTCCAGTGACATCTGCTTGGGAGAGGTTTAAGTACCTTGTTATTGCTCTTTCATGGCCTCCATTGATGTTGGGGAAGTATGGGTGATGTTGGGTGACCCCGGGCAATGGTAAAGCCATGATTCTTCACTATACCTCCTCTGACCCCACCCTAGTCAGGGGATCAAGACACCTTGTTACAGCCTCTTAAAGGCGGAAGTCTATGTTCCACACTAGGACTTCACTAGCATGGTTGGGTTGGGGAATAATATTTTCTGTGGGGTTTGACTGGAGTAGAGCAGTTATTGTCTAAAAGGTTTCTGTCTTACTAGGCTACCCCTCTGTCATTTGGCTAGAGAAAGTAGGCTTTCCTTGGGACTGTTCTGTCTGTACCTTAGGCATTTTGATTTGCCAGCTTCTCCACCACCCATTCTAGGATACAGAAAGCAAAAGAATGCAAGAGAATCCACCATTGTTTGGTTCCTTGTGTCCAGAGTTTCCTACTCCACCTACCTTTTTCTCTCTACTCTTCAGTGTCTACAGGAAAGATAGGAGAAAGCACATGTAGCCCATCTTTCTGGACATGGAAGGCCCCAAATGTTTTCTGAAATTCAGAATTTGGGGGATTTTAAGATGGTTATGTGATACACAATTGTTCTTGAACTGGAGTATGCATTAGAATTGCCTGGAGAACTTGTTAAAGTACTGTTGGTAGGTGCTTCCCCCAGCTCTTCTCATTGGGTAAATGTGGGGTGGGGTTTGAAAATTTGTATTACTAACAAGTCCTGGACAATACTGCTGGTTTAGGTACAACATTTTGAGATCACTCCCTCAGGGAGCCCAATGATTCTCAAATATGGCTGTTAGTTTGAATAACCTGGTAAACTTAATTTTTAAAGAAGAATGTCCAGGCACCATGTATTCTCCACCCATCAGATACTTTTATGCTAATGGTCTGAGGTGACACCTGAGAATTTGGTAGTTTTAAAAGCTTCTCAGACATGACTATTCATAGAAGCATTATTTATAATAGACAAAAGTGGCAATAATCCATGTATCTATCAACTGATAAATGGATAGTCAAAATGTGTTACATCCATACAATTGAATAATATTCATCCATGTAAAGGAATGAAATATTAATACATGTTATAGCATGGGTGAACCTTGAAAACAATATATAAAGTGAAAGAAGTGAGAAGGCTGAAAGTGAAAGAAGTGAGAAGGGCGAAGAGTATATGATTCCATTCATATGAAGTGTCCAGTATAGGCAAATCCATAGAGCCGGAACTTCATGGTTGTCAGGTCTGGCATGATTGGTTGGAAATGGAATGACTGCTAGTGGCCATTGGCTTTCCTTTTGAAGATGATGAAATGTTCTGGAATTAGAGTGGTGATGGTTGTACAATCTTGTGAATGTTCTTAAAGCCACTGAATTGTACACTTTAAAAGGATGAATTTATGATGTGTGAATTCTATCTCAGTTTAAAAAATTCTCCCTAAGTGTCTGGGTAACTAAGGGAAGCAGTGTTCCCATAGACTTGGAGGGGCCTAATAACCAGTGTTCTCATAGCCTTGACACTGGGTCCGATAAACTGTTCCCATAACATGAAGTGAGCTTGCATGCACAGAATTATGTTATGTTATTTAATGTGTTGGCAGTTTCCCAGCTTTGTTCCCCTCTAGTACTTAAATAGATAGGGGCTCCCTGCTGGAGGGCAATGATGAGAGACACACTCAAAAGGACAGGTGCCACCATGGATGACATGCTGGGGAGCAAGGGCCATGACATGTGCCACTCAGAGACATGCAGATAGATACACAGCTTGCAGTGTATGTGGCTTGCCCACCCATGAATAAAAGCAGGCCAGACATCCCAATGGCTCCATGACTATTTTTCTGTCTGCATGAATACCACAAACCTGCCTGGCCTTGAAGGGTCACAACACAGTGATATCCAACATGTTCTGACAACTGGAACAATGCAGCATTATACCTCACAGGAAGTTGCACATGCTGACAGGAGTGATAGAAAATTTAAATGTCCGGATAAAGAGTTTATATTTATATCTGTAAGTCACAGATTAATTTTCTAAATTTGTCTGATTAAGAGAATTACTTGAGAGGTTGTTAAAAATATTGAGTCCAGACCCCTTCAGTGAGGATTCAGATTCTGGGTTATAATAACATTCAGGTTCCTGAAAAATCTGTTCTTTTAGCAATACCTGAGGTGGTTTTGATGTTCAAGCAATTTTGGGGAACATAGTCTTAAGTCATGTGGGGGCACTAAAAGTTTTTCTTCTCTTTTAATTGAAAATAATATTGTTCTCTAAAATGTCTCATTGTTTCAGTAGCTTATTAGAACAGAGCTGATTAATCAGAATTTTAATTTACCACATGTTTGCTGAAGAACAATTAAGTGTTCTTATATTTGAGCTATGTTAAACATAGAGAAACAGTCTGTGTATTTGTTTTCCATATGACATTAAGTCTAACATCTCTTGTCAGTTCTCACAGTTAACAGATGTGAATTGATGTCAACTATAGATTTCTAACTGCTTTCTCACTATTTCCCCCATGTTGTTTCTTTTTTCTTTTATCCATGTGTAGCACATTTCTAACATTTTCATCATCTACGCAATGTTTTTCAAAACAGAAAATTTCTTTCTTTACTGACAGCATTTAAACATTTTTAACTATAAAAGAGAAAATTAAAGTTCATAGATTTACTTATCTCCCAGAGAAAGCTTCTCTTAATGTTACGATATATATAATTCTAGACACTATGCATTTATACCAAATAAAATCATTCTATGCCTTCTCTCTTTTTCCTTAAATATAGCGAACATCTTTTCATGTCAGTGCTTTACAGATCTACTGTATCCATCTTAATGACTCTATGGTATGTCTGTATATACTATAATTTACTTGATCACTACCCTTGGAGACACATAACTTTTAATCCATTCTGTTGCTAATGTGCTTTCCCCTTTGGAGTAAAGATTTAAACATTTAAAAAATAAAATCATAAATGTACTAGGAGAAATATAAACATTTTAATAACCATAGATCAGGTAGGTCTTCTTAAACCATGACAAGAAATCAAGAAGCCATAAAGAATATTTTTATCAAACTTAAAAGCTGAAGAATAGTTACAAATTTAAAAACAGTTTTTAAAAATTTTTCAATTATAGTCGACATCCAACATTATATTAGTTTCAGGTGTACAGCATAGTGGTGGATAGTGATATAACTTACAAAATAATTCCCCTGATATTTTAAGTACCCACCTGGCCCCATACATAAGTTTTTACAGTATTATTGACTGTACTCCCTATGCTGCACTTCACATCCCTGTGACTATTGTGTAACTATAATTTGTACTTCTTAATCCCTTCACTTTTTTCATCCTGCCCCCTAGCCTCCCTCCCACCTGGCAACTATCAGTTTGTTCTCTGCATCTATGACTTTGTTTCTGAGGTTATTTTGTTGTTCATTTATTTTGTGTTTTAGGTTCCACATATAAGTGAAATCATATGGCATTTGTCTTTCTCTGACTTACTTCTCTTAGCATAATACCCTATAGGTCCATTCATATTGTCGTTGGAAATGGTAAGATTTCATTCAAAAATAGAGAACTTTCCTTTTAAAAAAATTTTTATTGATTTTTTTGAAGCAAGAGAGGAAGGTAGACAGAAAGAGAGAGGAACATAGATTTGTTGTTCCACTTGTTTATGCATTCATTGGTTGCTTCCTTTATGTGCCCTGACCTGAGATCAAATCTGCAACCTTGGCATATCCAGACAATGCTCTAACCAACTGAGTCACCTAGCCAGGGCAGAACTTTCCTTTTTTCTAATGGGTCTCTTTCAATGTCCTTCACCATCTCACCCACCTCACCATTTCTTGTCTAGAACAGTCTCCCTCCTCCTCCACATCATTCTTCACCCCTACCAGCCCTCCTTTGCCAGGCTACTTCCTACATTTCCTGTGAGTGAAGGCTTCAATGTCATATTCTTCAGGAAATCTCTGCACATCCCCCTGACCTCTCCACTCCCTCTAAATATACGCTTTTTCTCAGTGCTCCCACAATACCATGTATTTCTTCTCTCATAGCACTTATATCACATAGCATCTAATCTTGATTATTTTTCCTACTAGAATGTAATCTACAAGAGCATGAACTGTATCTATTCTTGCTCTTATTTAACACTTAGATAGAGCTTACTCTGTGCTACGCACTTCTATAAAGTCTTTTTAAATATTAATTCATTTAATCCTCATAATCTTATGAGAAACTATTGTTATTACCATTTTACACATGATAGGGCTGAGGCAGAGAGAGGTTAAATAAGTTGACCAAGGTCACATAGCTAGTAAATGGCAAAGCTTGGATTTGAGACCCCAAATCCAAGCTCTTAAACACTACAGTATACTCTTTCCCTTCTTCACCAATGTGTTCTCAGTGCCTGTCATATAGAAGGTCCACCCAATAAATTTTTGAATTAAAGAAAGAATGACTAAATGAATAAAGATAGTAGAAATAACAAATTTCTGGAAGCAAAAGATGTAGCTACAGACCGAGACAGAGATTAAGTTTAGGAGTCAGAGAATTCAAAAGCAGATAATTCAAGGTGTAAGGAAGACACCAGGAGAAGTGGCAGGGGATGGAAGACACAGTGACAGGGGTGAGGGCAGCTCAGAAGGGCAAGTGACAAATAGCTCTGCAGTCAACAAAGGAAAATACAGAACTGACCATGGGATTTGCCCAGGAGCTGGCCCCTTGGGAACTTAGAGCAGTCTCCAAAGAGTGCTGTGGAAAGAAGCCAGATTGCATGGGCTTGAGGAGGGTGTGGGTGAGATTTTGTTCCCTTCTGAGCCATGAAAGGTAGAATTTGGGAAGGGGTAGTAGTCAGGTTAAGTAAGGTCTTTTTTGTTGAGATGTGATTAGAACCTGCTTAAAGGCAAGAAGTAAGAAATCTTTGGAGAATAAGTCAAATCAAACAAGCCTTCACCAAAGCTAAGAGTCTGCTATATGGTGGTGGACCACACCATAGCCAAATATATGGAATGTAAACATGGACAAAGTGTGCTGTGAAGGAAATGAAGACCAGGACAACAGTACTTGGAAGGAAATCCTTCCTGAGAGATTTTTGGTAACCCTAGACATGAGGTAGAAAGGCCTGGTATTGAAGAGTATGGTGACTTGATTTAAAGGCTACTAGTGAAAGAAAAGCAGATAAAGAATGGAGACATGAAGTGGAAAGAGGAAACTATTTTTAAGAGTTCAAAAAGCAATAGAAAGCCAGAAAGAAGACAGGGTTGTTTAGTGAATGTCATCAAGTTGCCATAAGAAAAAGAATTCTGTTAACTGGCCAGAAGTCTGGCAGTGAAAATGGGCCTGATATTTGGGATCACTTGGGAAGAGGATTAGTTGAGTGAGCAAAACAATGAACAGTGACCCAAAGAAGAGTCATTTCAGAAGGGCAAGTACAGAGGTTCTGGATGGGGGTATCAGCTCAAGGGCTTGGCCTAAGGTGCCTACTAGGGCTCAAATCCAAAAATCTCTACATCTACAGAGAGAGGGTGCTGGGCATACTACCCCCTTGGGTAGGGAATGACAGGCAGGGCCAACAGACAGGCTGGGCAGCATGAAGAAAAGAGCAGTTGGAAAGACAATAAAAGAATGGCAGCCACAACATATTAAATTATTTCTTTGAACACCCATTTATTGAACGTGTACTTCACACCAGGTATTGGTTATAGGCTCTGCCTGCTCTCCAGGAATTAACATTCTGGTAAGAGAAAGCCAAAGCACAGATTGTCCTGTAACACAGAGGTTCTGATATTGATGTGTGCTGACGAAATGCAATAAAAAGGGTTGTATACACTCCAGTTAATGCAAGGTCTACTTTGCTTCAGGAGGTAGAAAGAGAGGCTTCGTGCTGACGTCTTGAGGTTTGGTTTAATCCAGGTAAACCTATAAATTCACTAGATGGTTATTTTTTGTATATTTTCCCTTTTCCTGTTTTAAAATGATACGAGTATTTTTCAGAGTCTATATTTACATCATTTCAATTCCATTTCAACATATGCCAAAAAGGGTCAATAATATGCCCTGTTAGAAAAAAATTAATACATTAAAAGACATACACCTGCCTGGGGAGCACATCCTAAGGTCCTACAGGGGCTACATGACCTCAACCTCTGCAGCACTGTGTGGCTAAAACCATTTGTGCTCCTCTAATACTGGTAAATCAGTGCTGAAAACTGTTTCAATAGTATTCACCTTAGAATAATTTTTTAACAGTTTGTATGTAATTTTTTAATTTAACCCCTTTTCTGATTATAAAAGTAAGGCATACGCATTGTAGAAAAGTTGAGGGAAAAGTATAAAGAAGATTTTCAATGTCATCTTAAAATAGCACTTGTGGCCTGGGGAGTATCTATATATCTTTCTATGTCTATATATATTAGATAATATATAAATATATATTTCTTGATATTTAATATATAATTTTGTAATTATAAACATATAAATATATATCTATAATAGATTATATTATATATCAATGAATATATAATGTTATATACATATTAACAAATATATGTTTATAGGTTTATAATTCCATATGTTTATATAAATGAATTTATTCTCATTTATATGTTATAAATATACAAATAAGGGTCCCCAGTCTCTCCTCAGGCATCTCCAGCTCACTCTGCTCCTGCCTTTGTCAGAACCCCAGTTCTAGAAGCCTGAATTTTGAGATCAGGTTGTGGGGCTGGATTGTTTTTTTCCTGAGGACCCTTCCCTTGTCTTGCAGGTGAGTATGTTTAAACTTCTTGTTCACAAGAGTTCTGGCCAAGATGGAGGCATAGGCAGAAACCCTTTGCTTCCTCACACAACCAAAAGGAGGATAACAACCAATCTAAAAACAAAAAACAACAAGAAGTGCCAGAAAATCAAACTGAATGGAACTCTGACAACAAAGGAATTAAACATTCACCCAGATTGATAGGAAGGAGGTAGGAAAGAGACAGGCAGCCTGGCTGATGAAGACCCGTGAAAGGTGGAGGACCATACAGGTGGGGCTGGCTGAAAGGTCCCGAGGCAAGGCGGTGGACTGTGCGAGTGAGACAGGGCTGCCTGAATGGGAAACTAAGACTCAAAGCTAACTGTAAACTATAGTGGGGTTTGTCATGGTGGGAGAAACTCCCAGTCTCACACAGGAGTTCAGTGGAAAGGGGCTAGAGCTAATCAAGTGAACAGCATTGTTCCCTCTCTGACCCTTTCCACACTGACAGCACCACAACGCAGCAAAGAGGGTTGCCCTGCCCTGGAGAATACCTGAGGCCCCACCCCCTTACAATATAACAGGGTGCTGAGACAAAGAAATGTGGCCTAAATGAAAGAACAGATCAAAACTCCAGAAAAAGAGCTAAGTGATGAGAAGATGCTCAATCTATCTGATGCAGAATTCAAAGCTCTGGTAATCAAGATGCTTACAGAACTGATTGAGCATGATTGAAAAATGAAGGAACAAATGAAGGCTACTCAAATGAAATAAAGCAAAATATCCAAGGAACCAACAGTGATGGGAAGGAAACCGGGAGTCAGATCAGCGATTTGGAACAAAAGGAAGAAATAAACATCCAACTGGAACAGAATGAAGAAACGAGAATTCAAAGAAATGAGGAGAGGCTTAGGAACCTCTGGGACAACTTTAAACATTCCTATATCCAAATTATAGTGGTGCCAGAAGGAGAAGGACAAGAGCAAGAAGTTGAAAATTTATTTGAACAAATAATGAAGGAGAACTTCCCCAATCTGGTGAAGGAAATAGAAGGAAGTCCAGGAAACCCAGAGAGTCCCAAAGAAATTGGGCCCAAAGAGCAACACACCAAGACACATCATTATTGCTACCCAAGGTTAAAGACAAAGAGAGAATCTTAAAAGCAGCAAGAGGAAAGGAGAGTTACCTATGAGGGAGTTTCCATAAAACTACTATCTCATTTCTCAAAAGAAACCTTACAGGCAAGAAGGGACTGGAAAAAAGGTATTTCAGGTCATGAAAGCCTGAAAGCAACATATAATTACTTGGAGTTGACTTTAACAAAAAGTGTGAACTAAGCAAAGTTTGTTTTCAGGTACTAATCCCATCTCCACTTAATGTTAGGCAAAATCATTAGGTGGCCCCCATTGTTTCCACCTCATGATGTTACCTCCTGTATATTCCTCTCTCCTGAGAGTGGGTGAGACTTGTGACTTGCTTCTAGTTCACAGAATATGGCAAGGGTTATGACTGGCACTCTCATAATTAAATCAAATTACATAAGGCTCCATCTTTGTAGACTGTAGTGAGTTCCCTGAGGGTCCTAAAGGAGCATACAACCATGCTATGAAGGAGCATACAGAGAGAGACAAGTGGCAGTGAACTGAAGCTGCAGATAGACTACAGACATCCAAAGAAGTGAATTCTGCCAACACCCTGAATGAGGTTGGAAGATGATTCTTTCCCAGTCAAGCCTCCAGATGAAATCACAGCCTGTCTGACACATTGATTGTAGTCTTGTGAAACTGAGCAGATAGTCCAGCTACGCCATGACCAGACCCCTGACTCATGGCAACTGTAAGCTAATAAATGTGAATGTTGTTTTGAGCTGCTGTGTTGGGAACTGCCCTGCCTGGTTTCAGAAGCTGTAACCCCCCATTGCTAAGGCTGGGTGAGAGACCTTGGGACCCTAAGCCACTAAGGAGACAAAGTTTATCTCCCTGGCAGGGGTGCCACCTCTGCCCCCTTTACTTAACCCTGCTTGGCCCAAAGTGGATGACTGGTTAGCCAATGACTGGTAAGGCTCCTCAAGGGAGGGATGATCTAAGACAGGCATGATCACAAAGAGGCCTTAGGGAAGGACTTGGGGGGCTATAGAAAAAAAGGGGTGATGGACCCTTGCCCCTCAGCTTTGACATAGCCTGAGTCCTCATTCTGTCTGCAAGAAGTCTCCTAATCTCTTGGCTGCCTTACTTCCCCTGCCTGACTTAAGCCTGAAACAATGCTGGAGGGCCGTGCAGCCCTGGGCAGTTTTTGAGGTGATTAGGCCTAAGAAAGAATGCATAAAATCCTGTGAAACCTGCTTTGCTAAGAATGCCCTCAATTTTCTGATAAGGGTCCAAGTATGAAATGAGTTTGTTTCCCAAATTTTTATAGCCCTTTAGCTAACTGACTCTGACTCAGAATAAGCCCTCATAGTTCTTTGCATGTTATCTATTAATTGATCCTTACTGACTGACAATGACTGATTAGCTTTACCTGTATTCTTGTGCAAATTGAACCCAATAAAAGCCCATTGAGGAAAAGGCTCCTGGCCCTTCTCCTTTGAGAATTCAGCCACCTTTCCTCCCTGAGTAGATCATGTCTTGGTAGATTTATTCTCATCCGTGGCGGACAGGGGACTCTGCTGAGTTTATGGTAATTTGTCACACAGAAATAGAAAACTGACACACCAGCCTCCACCAGTCTTGTACTTTTTGGCACTATAGCCAATGTAGGCATTGCCCTTCTCCAATATTTGTGTCAGAATAGAAATGGGGACTTTTAGGGTCTATTTCCCCATTTATCCACACCAAGGGTATCCCACCAGACTTGACTGAAATGCACTATGCATACTACTATCTCTGCCTGAATTTTTGTTTTCACCATTCCTTCCAACCCAGAATCCCACTCTTTCCCCTTTGTGCCTCATCCATCTCATCCATGAAGCCTTCTGAACTTCTAGACAACTGGACCATTGCTGATTTTGTTTGGATCAGTTGTTTGTCCTTGATTCGTATACTACCATGTTGCCTCTTCTGAAACCTTACTTTTCTGAAAATGTTATTTAATGTGTGCACATATCTCTAATATATAATACAAAGAATATATAAAAGATTAGTTAATGATGTACATATTAATACAATTATAAACTCATTGAATCTTAGGAGTCCACATTGTGCATAGCATCCTGCTAGGAATACACACCTCCACATTTAAAAATTGTGTTACATAAAGTAGTCAGCCAAGTGCAGTAACCGGTCACATATTGAGCCTCTCCTTGGAGCCAGACCTGAGAGCATCCCTCATTGTTACCATAATCTAGCTGAGCTGCACTTCCCTTTACTGGAAAGTGTAAAGTAGATGGCTACTGTAATCATTTCAAAGATTAAATGAGGCTAATGCATGTGCCTGACACTTCATAGGTGCTCAATAAATGTGAGTTGAGTCCAATCTTGGTTGGCAAACCTTCCACGTGCAAAGGCCACACAGACACAAGAGTGGGTGGATTTATCACAGGCAAACCAATACTTCAAAGAGCTCAATGAAACTGAAGAAGCTTGTGCACGCAAAGGGGCAGTTTAAGTAACTGTGTTTAAATTTCAGTTTCCTTTAAAAGCAGATATATGCGGAATGCAAGGCCAGCAACTGACATAAATACCAATCAAGAGTGAGGAGAGGCTAAAGGAATGTGAGTATGTATTGACAGGAATGACGTTTGCTGCCTCTGAAGTGCTTCGGTCTTAGCCACTAGCAGGATTGATCGATTGCAGTTAGCAAAGCATTTTCTGTGCAGCCAGTCCAGGCATCTGCTTCTGTACTTCTGTAAAACCGTTGTTCAAATTCACCCTTTTGAGTGAATCAACATCTTTGAAGAGCAAGAGAAACTCCACCCAACCACCCTAAGTATCCTAACACCTCCCAAGGCCTTTAAAGGAGGGTCCTTAACATTTCCACTTACCCCTGCCTGATTCAAACTTCAACTCCCAGGGTTCGCCCAAATCCCTCCCCTTGCTCTGTCATCTAATGAATATGCAAATATCACATAATTGCCAGCCAATGGCGTGGGTTCTGGTCACATGGTGCCGGTGGTAGGTTAGCGAACAGAAGTTATGTGTCGGTGAACGGAGACAGTTCTCAGTCTGGGGCGAGCGCTTGAGTGAGCTAGGACGGATGCTTGGGCAGTAGTCTGCGGCAGCGGTGGCATCGGCGGTGGCTGCAGTAGTGGTGGCAGAAGAGAGGAAGGGGAAGGGCCCCGAGGGCTACACACGCTCACACTTTCAAGTTCCCTGGGAAGGGGAGGAGGTGGGGCTGCAGAAAGAGGAGGCCAGGAGCAGTTTCATCCTCCCAGTCCCATCTCTTCTCTGGCTCCCTGAACCCTGGTTCTGCTGGAGTTGAGGGTTCAGGTGGCAGTCGCAGCAGTGAGGGAAAAAGGGCCAGGAGAGTGGGGAGCGAAGCCAGGGGTAAAGGGGGAAGATGCCCATCCTGCTGTTCCTCATAGACACGTCCGCCTCTATGAACCAGCGCACTGACCTGGGCACATCCTATTTGGACATTGCCAAAGGCGCTGTGGAGTTATTCTTGAAGGTAAAAAGAGGGGAGGGAAGAGATGGGAAGAGCTTCTGTGGGGGGTGGGGGTGGATTTAGGTGCTTCTGTAACGTTTGTGTCGCCCCCTCCTCCTCTTCGTGGCCCCCTCCGTCATCCCTCGTCCCGTAGCTGCGCTCCAGGGACCCAGCCAGCCGCGGAGACAGGTACATGCTGGTCACCTACGATGAACCCCCGTACTGCATCAAGGTAAAGGGGCCATCAAGGGGGTGGGGTGGCCAGAAATCGGGAGCCAGTCGGCTAAAGCGGCTTCCCCTTCTTGTCCTGATCCGAGTGGTCCTGCATCGTCCAGAGGGGCGTGCGGGGCTGGAGGGCGCTGAAGGCTGGCGGAGCCGTGCAGAGAGTGGTTTCGAGTCGCTGCGGCGCTGGAGGTCAGGGGAGGGGCAGCCCTGGGGAGAAACCACAGGAGAGCTTGGCCCGTGGTGGCGACAACCACTGCGGCCTCTGAAGATGGCGGACATTTTGCTTTTGTATGAGCTAGAGAGGGAGACTGTGGGCGCTGCTGAGATGGAAAGGAGCGAGAAGAGGGAGGGGAAGAGGCCCGCCCCTTCGGGGTACACCCCGGGGCTGCGGCCGAGGGGCAGGGCTAGCCTGCGACTCCGCCCAGGTGCTTCGGCCAGGGGCGGGCTTGCCTTTTGCCTCCGCTCCTCCTTCCTCCCCCTCCCAGCTCATAGCCGCTTCTCCTCCCCCCTTTCATCCCACTTCTCCCGCCCCCTTCCTGCTGAGAGCACGGCAGCGGCAGCCAAAGGCCCTCAAAGATTAGACTATTGCTTTTGCGCTTCTGTGGTCTTTAACCCGCCCCCGCCCAATGGAAAATCTGTCCGCTGAGCAAGCCTCTCTACCCGCAGACCAGAGAAACTTTTCGTTTCTTCTTCAGAGTTGGTTCGGCTGTCGGTTGCTTTAGCTACTGTTAGTGTTTCATTGGAGACAGCCACGGCAGGATGGGGCGGGGAGATGCCCAGTAAGAATCCACACGGGGCAGCACTTTTTATAGGAACCTGGCCTACCTATTTACATCTTAAGTTAGGTTTGTGTTAGCCTTGTAGGGATTTGTCCAGTGAAAAGCAATGGAAGGAAGAGAGAACTTGACTATACAAAGTTACAATAATAAAATTAGATGATTTGATCCACAGGATTCAGACCTACAGGCGAAAAGTAGGGAGAACTTACCTCCATGGGGTGGTTAATTATGTTACTAATGGAGAGGAGATAAAGAACCTCTTTGCTTGCAGTGAACCGATGAAATAGAACTCAGACTATGAAATTAACCCACGTAAGAGTCCTGCTTGCATTTAAACCTTAAAAATGTATATTACCATAATCCTTGAAGTCTTTTGCTAGAAGCCCTCATCTTCTCATAATTATTTTAATAGTGCTGGGGAGGAGCCATCTGGATGTGTTGTAGTTCGCGTCAGCCAAGTAAAGTATTTAAAAGAATGGAACCTACCAAACTGAATAGTTGGTCCAAGAGAGCGTTCCTTCAGAAAGAAAACCAAATGGGCGGGGTGGGGGGAGAATACAAAAAAAAGGGGGAGGCTTTAACTTTGAAACTTGCAGTTTGAACAATTTGATTACTAGGTTCTCCTTAAAACTTCTGGTTTTGATACTTTGTTTTCAGTTTTCAATTTGTCCATTTAGAAAAGTAGAGCAAGTAGACATCTTTCAAAATGCCATAATCTTTTTGAAAATGTCAATTTCCCAAAAGGGTGTGACCATTTCTTCCCCCTACAAGAGCAGATGTTTGCACATCCTAAGTCTAAAGGTCTACACCCCTTGAGTACTAATACAGATAAGAACCCATCATTTATACTGTGGGCATTTAAACTCCTCCTTTATTTGAAATAGTAAAAAGGATAAATTACAAAGAGTGTGCCTTTTATTTTCTTTAAAGGAACCACTTATTAAGCATTTTTCCGAATGTAAAGACTCAATTTAAAAATGGGTTTTGAACAAACACAGATACAGACAACATTAAAAATTAATAAAAATGGGTTTTAATCTATAAAAGTTTTATGGCAATATTTACAGAATTTGGGGGGAAAAGAAAGTTTCATCTGCCCCCATCAACCATTATTACATCTTTTTACCAAGCTTGGTAATCACAGTGTACATATTACTTGGTGTTCTGCTTTTTCCACCTATAATATCCCATGAATTTTTCTGGGCTGCCACATAATCCTTATACTAAAATTTTTAGTAGCTGTGCAATTTATCCATGATATTTTAGAGGCTCAAGATAGTTCTACAGAGGGGGAAACTTGAATATGGTTTTTAGGGGAAATTTCATCTGTTAGCTCTTCTTATTCTGCTGTCTTATACACTACAGTCTTTCCTGAAGTAAAAAAAGAATTCTTCCCAGTTGAGTTTAATCTTTTTTCCTTTTGTAGTCCAGGTATGGGAAGATACTTTCTATAATGCCTTTAATTATTAATCATGTTACTTTCTTATTTAGTCTTTATGCTTTCCCAAGGTTATTCAGGTTTTTCATTTTAATCTTACATAATTACATGTGCAGGGCATGGTTAATGATCTTAATGATGTTCTTGTCATGCTGCAATCTATACTTGAATTACTAATGATATGCCATAATATGGGAGCATTTTCTTCTTCTGAATTTCTTTCAGCTATTCCCTCCTGCTCACCCCAACCCTTCCCTCAGCATGTGGTAACTATTTGTTCTTTTGCTGTTAGGATCTAGCCATTTTGGAAGGTCTGAAATTTTAGAACAGCTGGTGGATTTTCCTTAAAATTTACTCTAGTTTTGCAATTGATCATCTTAGTTCCTACTTAAGTCTTCACTCTTCATTAGCAGCCTCAAGTCCTTTCAGCAAAATGATGTTAGGGTTTGATTTGTAGCTTGTTTTTCTGCATAATAATGTGAAGTATATTTTTCAATTTCTTTATGGTTGGAAGGCCTTTGTTTATTTTTTCTCAAAATAAATGCTTATTTCTTGAGTGTTGGTTATATCCAACTCTAAACACTCCAAATGAAAGGGTTTTTTTTCCACTACACAATTCAGTGTTATTGGTGTTATAGCAGGAATAAGTTGTACATTTGGTTGGGAGGGTTTTTTTTTCCCACTAATAGGCATGGAACTATTCCCAGTATATCAACTTACATGCTCTGACAATAAATCTTGTTGTGAAAAGTTACTGTGACTGAAACTTTTCACTAATGTACACTGTTGAGTATATGAATATAGTATTTCACCTAGCACTTAGTAACTTCTTACTGCACATCCCTTAGGACATGGATATGTACTCTTTTAAAATTAGTCATACCTGTTACTTGCATTCAGTTTTGGATAAATGGAATTAAGTTTGATTTGGGGGCCATATAAAATTATACAAAATTCAAGCATTGTGTGCTACATCTGTTTCAAGTATTACTTTGCAGACAAGTTTTTTAAAAAGTTTTTATTTATTTATTTTGGAGAGGGGAAGGGAGGGAGAAAGAGGGCGAGAAACATCAATGTGCGGTTGCTTCTCACATGGCCCCCACTAGGGACTTGGCCCACAACCCAGGCATGTGCCCTGATTAGGAGTCGAACTGGTGACCCTTTGGTTTGCACCCCACACTCAACCCACTGAGCTACACCAGCCAGGGCCAGACAAGTTTTATACACAGTGTCACAAGTGTTAACACTATATTTATACAATGGTATCTTTAGTGTACACTAAGATGAAGCTATAATATTTTACAATTTCCATTCTATCCTTATAAGACTAAATCATTATTTTTAAAAGTGGGGGTTTTGGTATACTAGTTCTTAATAGTTTTGTCTGTGGTTCTGCTGTCTTGTGTGTTTTGTTTTGCTATAAATCAAAATTTCATCTTATTCAGTGAATAACAAAGGTAAGCTTGCCACTACTACTAACTCTGGGTAAATTAAGGGCATCAAGAAGAAAGTGAGCCATGAGATCAAGGTATATAATAATGGAAAGGATCAAAGTAGTTTCATATTTCAAGTTACTTTCTTAAAATGAATTTTTTGTTGAAGGAAATGCTTTTCAAACATAAAACCAAGGTACTTTTCCTCAAATAGCTGAAACACATGTATACATAGTGGACAGAAGGTTTTTTTTTTTTTAATAAATAGGAAGAGGTGTTTCAAATAAACATCCCAAGTCTATAATTAGAAAAAAGTGAAAATTTCCCTTGAGTGTTGCTTTTTCACATTCCGTAGCTAACATTTTTTTACTGTTATCTGCATGCTTTTGTCAGCATGTATCAATAAAAGGTAACATTGTGGCTTACATATTTAGGGAGTAAACTTACACTTTTTTCAATTATCTGTGTTCCAAACATAACTTTTTCATGTGCCCATGAATATATTTTATGGGCTTTATTTTTAAAATTTAGAATGACTTTTAGGGGAGACTTGTATTGTGGTCGGAAGCTAAAGAAGTGGTTTTGAGTGAAACAGTAGCAACATGGCCTGTGAGAGCAGCCTGAGGCAATAGAAGGGACATTTAAATTTAAAATTCAAAATGCTACAAAGGCAATGCAGTGACTTATGATGAATTATTTCTTCTGTGACCTTATTTCCTTTTCACCTTCCTCTTTGGCCATGTGAGGCATATGATGATAGTTATTTTGAAATGGAAGGGGAGATAAGCCATCAAAAAAATTAAAAGGCCCTGGCTGGCATAGCTCAGTGGATTGAGTGCGGGCTGTGAACCAAAGTGTCGCAGGTTCAATTCCCAGTCAGGGCACATGCCTGGGTTGCAGGCTACGGCCCCCAGCAACTGCACATTGATGTTTCTCTCTCTCTCTCTCTTTCTCCTTCCCTTCCCTCTCTAAAAAATAAATAAATAAAATCTTTAAAAAATAAAAAAAATAAAAGGCAACCTACTAAATGAAAGAATATTTACAAATCATATCTCTGATGAGGGATTAATATTCAAAATATATAAAGAACTCAAACTCAATGGTAAAAAAACAAACACTCTAATTTTAAAAAATGGGCAAAGGATCTGAATAGACATTTTTACAAAGAAGACATATGGATGCCTAACAGGTACATGAAAAGATGTTCCACATCACTAATCATCACAGGCATGCAAATCAAAAAACCACAATGAGATACCATATCACATATGTTAGAAGGGCTACCATCAAAAAGAGAAGAGATGTGTTGGTGAGGATGTGGAGAAAAGGTGCCCTTGTGCATTGTTGGTGGGAAAGTAAATTGGTTCAGCCACTATGGAAAACAGTATGAAGCTTCCTCAAAAAATTAAAAACAAAACTACTGTACAACTCCACTTTTGGGTATTTATCTGAAGAAAATGAAAACACTAACTTGAAATTTATTTGTACCCCCATGTTCATTGCAGCATTAATCACAATAAGCCAAGATATGGAAACAACCTAAGTGTCTACTGGAGGATAAATGGATAAAGAAAACTTAATTATATTAAAGTTCATCCATGTTTATGTCACTAGGTTGATCATTATTTTTTAAAATATTTTATTTATTTATTTTTAGAGAGGGAAGGGAAGGAGAAAGAGAGAGAGAGAGAGAAACATCAATGTGTGGTTGCTGGGGGTCATGGCCTGCAACCCAGGCATGTGCCCTGACTGGGAATCGAACCTGCGACACTTTGGTTCGCAGCCGCACTCAATCCACTGAGCTACACCAGCCAGGGCT
The DNA here is from genome assembly GCF_019186645.2 of Phyllostomus hastatus. Lineage (NCBI taxonomy): Eukaryota > Metazoa > Chordata > Mammalia > Chiroptera > Phyllostomidae > Phyllostomus > Phyllostomus hastatus. The sequence continues at coordinate 9,691,170 of NW_025333841.1, read as the reverse complement.
TGATCATTCTTAAAATATAATAAAGTAAAGTAGAAAGTCACTCCCCTACTAAAAATTCTTCAGTGGCCTTCCATTACACTTCAGAATAAAAGCCAAACTCCTTAACCTGGCTTTCTAGGCCTTCATGATCTTTTATCAGACCTTTCCAACAATGTCTCCCTACTCTCTTCTCCTAGACCTCAGGCTCCAGCCACAATGAGAAATTAGGCCATTTCTCCAGACTAAATCTACCTCTTGCTTCTGTGCCATTTCTGTTTTTTCTTCTGCCTGGGACACACTGGTTGGCCTGACATGCCTCACCTCTTCATTCCACATTCTCAGAAGTCATTCTGCTTCTCTGCCCCACCCCTACTCCAGTGTAAGAACTCCCATTGTGGTTTCTTAACACTTTGTCAGACCTTAACTATAGCAGTTGGCATGTTATGTGGTGATAGTGTTCATGTAGGCCTCCCTGATATGAGCTCTTTAAGGACACATATTTGAACTTCTCTTTATTTGACCCCAAGTACCTAAGGAAGTACCTGGATTTTACTAGATGCTCAATAAATTAGGATGGGGGAGATTTCAAGTAATGGGTAAATGTGAAATTACCCAGCCCCCCCTCCCATTTTCACTACTCTTCTCCAGACGGTGATGACCATTGAAAACTGCATATGTTTAATATTTATTACAGCTAGCATTTTCACGTAGGTCCAGGTTTATAATATGGTAGAATCGTACTTTTATGAGATCAATGTATTATGTGTCCCCATTCTTTTGTTATTGAAGTATAACTTATATAGTAAAATACATCAATATGAATGACTTGATGCATTTTTACATCTTTGTACATTCATGAAACCACCACTTCAAGCCAAGATACAGAACATTTCTATCAACTTATAAAATGTCTCTTGCTTCTTTGGGCAATCCCTTTCTCCCCTACTGATAAGTGTTGATCTGACTCTTATCACAATGTAGCAATATGATCAAAATGGTGTTTCTGGAAATTAAGTCTGACAGTGGATTACTACCACAGCAATGTAAGCATTCACTTACCATATGTTCACTGAGCGCTCTTTCTGGACCAGGCTTCATTATAGGGGCCTAATGTGACATCAAGAAAGACCTGGCCCTGGAAGAGATCAGAATAGTAATATAGTTCTATTCATCAAGGGTCTTGAGAATACTCATTGCAGAAAGGTGACACGATGTGGATTAAGGTGGGGGAGATGTGAAGAATGGTGGACCTTATTAACCAACAGATTGGAAGTGGGGGAGGATGAGCAGGACCCAGTAAAAATTCAGCTTATCTAGTCAAAATTGTGACGAGTTTAGGACTGGGTTACAAAAGGGCTTTGAAACCTACAAGCTATAGTTTGTGCACCTCTCTTGGGTTAAAGCATTATGATGGATTTGAAGAGAAATAAGGCAAGGCTTGCTGTTTGTGTGCTTGTTTGGTTATTACATAGAAGCATATGTTGTAGTGAGGTGGGGAGAGGAGATAATGAAATGTCGGGGAGACTCAAAAGATATAGTTGAAATTGTCTAGTTTTGCATTAGTGCTGGCCACTCACTTGAGAGCTTTTGGCCTTGAGTTTGGGATTAGGGTGGGAGGGGGATGGCAGAAGGTCAGGGCCACACTAAGGAAAGGGAAAATATTGTACTTTTCAGTTTGCCTTTGGTTCAGGAAGATAATTAGAACTGCTCAGGAGATGGAGTTCTTTGTTTCAGGGTGACTAAACATTGCAGCTGTTTCACAACTCAGGGAGAAATGTGCTTTCCAGAGAAGGGCAGATTTGAAGGACCCTCTTTATGGGAGAGGGGAACAGGGATGAAGAAGGGAACCCACTGGTTTAAGTCCTTAAATGAAAAACTGGTAATAATGGCTTTCGGTTCCCTTTCACTGAGTTTAAATGAGAGATCCAGGCAGTCCCTCTGTGTCCATACTGGAAGTTTGGAACACACTCTCTTCTGGATACAGTGTTCTAAATGCTGATTAGGTTCCCAGACCTTCTTCCCCAGGAAAGCTTTTTTAACCCTTAATGTTAGTTAACCATAGAACTATTGTGTTTGTTATTGTTTCTACTAAGGAATGGATTTGGGTTTCCAAGGTGATTGTTAAAAACACATGCTTCCCCCCTCCCTCCATCCAAGAGGGTGAAAGGTGAGGTGGCAGTGAGGGTAGACATGGCTCTTCAAATATACCAGTCATTTATATTTTAGATTGGCTGGGTTTACACTGTTTGGTACAGCATCCACTAGACACGAGTGTTTATGGAGCACTCAAAAATCAGTCTGAATCAGATATTCTGTAAGTGTAAATTAAATACCTGATTTTGAAGACTTAATACAAAAATATATAAAATATAATTTTAACAATTTCTATATTGATCACAAGTTTAAATAATATTTTTATATATTGTGTTAAATAAAATATATTATTAATTTCACCTGTTTCTTTCTATTTTTTATTATGGCTACTTGAAAATATAAAATTACCTATGTGGCTTGCACTATATTTCTGTTAGGTGGACGTGTCAGTCTATGAAGAAGTTACTTCTGGTGGAGGATCCTTTCTCTCAAAGTTCTGTTTAAAATTAACAATGCCATATAAACTCACTTGCATAAAAGGTTATCATACAGTTTAGAGTTGATGGGTTGATAACTATTAGCCCTGGGACAAAAATATGAAAGCATCCCATTCTTATTTGCATTGAAAGCCAGTTTGGGTGCATAGACTTTGGAATGTAGTTGGTGGTCCAACTGGTTGGATTAGAATTTTTTTCCTGGGCTAAGTGCAATAGAAGATATATATGAACTCCTAATGTAATTACAGTAATTCAGGATTCTGTTTGTAATATGTACTCACCAGTGGCACTAAATGTTTCATGACTTTAATGTTATTAGAAATATATAGCATATCCCTTATTAGTTTTGCATAGCTACTTGACTCAAGAATCGCTGGGAACAGTTATTTATCAAGAAAAGTAGGCTAAAGGATAAATGATCTAGCCTGGCATAATGTAAAACCTAAAAAAACAAAGGGGAGTTTGTACACTGCTGTTATTGAAGGCTTTCTTGATGTCCCCTAGCAGAGCCCTTGTCTTATATCATGGGAAGTCATCAGTTGCCTTAAAAGAATGGGAGAGGTTCAGATCCACACAACAGGAGGTCTCCCAGGATTATTACTTTCTCTAAGTTCAGTTCTCTTAATGGGAATTACAGAAGTGACCATGTTATTTTTTTGTTACTGTAATGGCTCCCATTTAAGGAATAATACTGATGTTTCTGAGGCTGGGTGAAAGCAGAGATGTTTTCATGAATAGCACGCATAAGAGGTGAGACCATTTTACAGCCCTAGTTTTGGGGCCTCCTAAGACCCTTCCTATAGTCAAAGGTATTATCTGGCTTTTATAGATATGGTTTGACTTATATCTACCTCCTTGAAATAATTAACAATAATATAATAGCTTTCCGATAATGGCACCAGCTGACATTTATAGAGTAACGCTTATGCATAGAGCAATGTGCCAATGAAAATAAAGTACTTTATTACATTCATCTTCCCAACAAGCCTAAGGTGTAGTTACTATTATTATCCCTATTTAACAGATAAGGAAGCCATGGCCCAGAGAGTTTACATAACACAGCTGAACAGTAACCCAGGTCTGTCTCTATTCCAGAATCTTAAGTAATGAGCCACTTCATTTTCCCCATCAATCATGATACAGCATTCCTTTTAATAACATCTCACTGGTATTTTCTAATTATGATATATGCCTCGGAAACATGTTTTTTTAGACAGAATTGTCATGCTATTGTTTATAGTTGCCTTTGGTATAACAGAGCTTGGTATTGTAGCAAGCACTTAATAAATGAAAATTGCTAGCACCAGTGTTACCATTTTTTGTTATTCTCTGGTTACTTCTAGGTGAATATTATGGTGCATTTGTTTGTGAAACACTTTAGCCTTTGATGTCCCACAGTTACGCCCCTGCTTAGGGACAGATGTGGAATTATCGGGATTCTAAATTGATGGAGCTTGAGATAGTATGTATATTTTGGGGGTGGAGTTTAAGGACTGGTGGCCTAAGCTAATAGGCCCTATAGGAAGAATGATAGTAGGTTTAAAAAAGTGACAAAGTAGTCATTGGCTATCACAGTGCCCTACAGAAACTGATTTGCCATCTTCATTATATCAATCTCTTGATAAATGTTTTTCTTGCATAGAAAAGAAAGACATTCAGTTTACTCCACAGTAACCATTGAGTTTCTCCTAATCTACAAACTGTGGAGGAAGCAGAAGTGGTTACATGAAAGGCCTGAATGCAACATACCATTTTTGGGGATGCTTTTATGTAGCAGCTTGTGCCTAACATAATTCTGTAGTCTTCACTTCATCCATATCTCCCATTCTCCTCAAGCCACACCCCTGCCATGGCCAGATAGCTTTTTTTCCTTCATGCTTGGTTAGATTGGTAAGGGGTGAATTTCAGAGAAGGAATGTAGATGTTGTCAAACCAATCACTGGGGGATAAACCAGAAAGAGTTATGTTAGACTTTTGTGTTGATGTGCCAGATGTTTGTAGAAGAAAATAGAGTTCTGCCCTGGTTTGTGTGGCTCAGTGGATTGAGTGCCGGCCTGTGAACCAAAGGGTCATTGGTTCGATTCCCAGTCCAGGCATGTGCCTGGGCTGCGGGCCAGGTCCCCAGTAGGGGGGTGGAAAAGGGGCAACCACACACTGATGTTTCTCTCCCTCTTTCTCTCCCTTCCTCTCTCTCTGCAAAAGAAATAAAATCTTAAAAAAAAGAAAAGGTAGAGTTCTGTATCTCAAACCATATTCACCTGATTAGATTATTCATTCGTGGCAGTTGCTCTTTCATTATTTATATCCTGCCCTGTAGGGTGAATTCAGTAAACTTAGTACCAAGAGCTAAACTCTGTACTTGAATGCTTTTGGACAAAAGATTTGAAACATTTATGTGTGTACAAGTAAAGAATAGTACTAGTGAAAAGAAGAAAATACGGTTTACTAAGGTTTTAGGATTTATTATATAGTTACTTGGGCCAATTTACTAATGTTTATTCTCTTTGTCCTTTACTACATTTGAAACTGTTAATTCTTCTGAAACTATTACTCCTTCCTTCATTCCTTCCTTCCAGAAACTTATCACGTCCTCTATTTTGTTTTTCCATCCTTCTCTGATAAATTGTTCCCTGTCTTTCTGATAAATCCTTTCCCTGTTGAATGCATCCTACTTCATTCATGTTTCAAATAGTCTTTCTACACTGAAGCCTCTCCATCTTCAGCTTCTCACCCAGGCATTTCTAGCTCACTACAGAACATCTCCACCTGGCAATCTCTTCTGCCATCAGCTCATACATAGTTAACATGTCAAGACCACCTATGGCTCTAAAGCCTATCCCCTCTCCCATATTCCCCATCTTTTAGTCACCTAGGATCGAAAGGTAGGCATTATTTAGCATTCATCATGTCCTTCATCTTCTTCTAAGACCCATTTATCATCCCTTTGAAATACTTCTTTTGGAGAGAAGGAAAGGGAAGGAGAGAGGGAGAGAAACATCAATGTGTGGTTGCCTCTTGCATGCCCGTTACTGGGGGCCTGGCCTACAAGCCAGGCAAGTGCCCTGACTGGGAATTGAACCAGCAACCCTTTGGTTCACAGGCCCACACTCAATCCACTGAGCCACACCAGCCAGGGCCCTTTGAAATATTTCTTACATATGTTCCTTCAACACAATTTCTGCTATCACTTGTGTCTGGATCCTGACCTTTTATGCTTTGACCATTATAACAGCCTTATATGTGCTCCCCTAGATACCTCTGAAATTCCTACTCTCTACCCATACCAACAGTCCACTTTCTAAAAATGTTGGTTTCATCATATCACTCCCCTCTCCCAAGCCCTCAAAGACTCCCCGTGGCTATGAATGCCATTCTGAGCTCTCTTGGATCTACTCCATATGTCTATATAAACTTAGTTTCTATCATTTTCCTACAGGAGTCCTGTGCTTAAGCCAGGCCTGTCTCTCCCACCCCATTAGAGTATCAGTTAACGTAAGGAAGAGGAGATAGAAAGGCTGGAGAGCTGGAGACCTGGGGGAGGAGAACAAGCAAATCAAAAGCATTCCTTTAAGGGTGTGGTTTGAGTGGGGTGCTATTTCAATGACAAGGAGTTGCAGAAAGAAGAGGGAGGGGCTGGTTATGACCTTTAGTGACTGATTAAACTGAACTACACCAAAACATTTTGATTTAGATTGTACTGGAGGCACTTCTGCTTAATTAGAAGCCCCAGTCTCTCTTGCATTGTCTCTGCAGAAGGAAACCCACATAACTAGACAGTAGAAATAGGATTCTAGGGAGAGTATCTAAGCTTTAATGCAGCCATGGCATTGGAAAGTTGGGAGCCCCTCTTGTTTTATTTCTTGTAGGAGATTGCTAAAGATATGCGGAGCAAAGCTCTCCATTTTTCTTTTTTTTTTTTTTTGAGATTTTATTTATTTTTAGACAGAGGGGAAGGGAGGGAGAAAGAAAGAGAGAGAAACATCAATGTGTGGTCGCCTCTCGTGTGCCCCTACTGGGGACCTGCCCCACAGCCCAGGCATGTGCTCTGACTGGAAATGGAACTGGTGACCCTTTGGTCTGCAGGCCAGCACTTAATCCACTGAGCCACAGCAGCCAGTGCTCCATTTTTCTTAAAAGCTTACATATGCGTATAGACATTATAAACTCCATTTCAGGGTGATGCTTATGAGCTGTATGTCAGAAGTCTGTTTAAGTCTAGGTACTTTTATAAAAATCAAATAAAAAAAACTGGTCACAGTACTGCCTGTCTGGGAAATTACACCATCCACTGTCATGTAAATCTGGCAATTTTTGTCACTTTAGCAGCTCTGTAAAGAATGTTGGGCTGGAAGGCAGGAGAACAGTGCTCTTAGCCAGTCTTCTACTAATCAGATATATACATGACCCAGGGTAACTCACTTAGCCTTTTTTTATTTATTGATTGATTTTTATTTATTGATGAGAGAAAGAAAGAAACATTGATCTGCTGTTCTGCCCATCCACGCATTCATTGGATGACTCCTGCATGTGCCCTGACCAGGGATTGAACCCACAACCTTGGTATATCAGCACGGTGCTCCAACCAACTGAGCTACCCAGCTAGGACTTAATGTTTTTTAGATGTCAGTTTTCTTATCTTTAAAATGAAGGGATTAGACTAGATTATTAACACTATTTCTTCCAAAAAACACAAGAAAGAATTATATAACTGAAAAGCAGGAAGGGGAATAATTGAAGCATGGAGTTCAGAGTGATTTCAAAATTGGTTTAAAGTTTAGAAAATAGTTCCTTTACATGTGTAATGTACTACATCTCACACTGGTTAAATCAGTAAATATCACTCCATCTTATTAACATTTTTGTTTGTTTGTTTGTTTTCTGCCAAAGGTTTAACATTCAGGAAAGAATCCTAGCAATAGTTACCTCTGAAGGGTGGAGCTGAGAGTTTGGTGAAGAGATAGACTGACCTTGTATTTCTGTTGGAATTTTTAACAATGAATGTGTGTTACTTTTATCATATAAAAAACAGCTCATAAAATTTTTGAGAGAGTTATTTTTAAAACTTAGCAGGAAGGAGATGCTATATAGTCTTTAGAAAGTAGTGAGTGGCCTTTGTGCTATCTTTTCTGTTCAGCTCCTTCTGCAATGTTTGGATGACTTAGTCTCACTCTTGTCCTTTTATATTTTTGCAAGACCACCTTTTAAATTTTTATTTTGTGTGTGTGTTCGGAAAATTTCTTATCAGAGCCCAAAATCTAAATAATTGAACATGAGATCTTCACAATAGCATTTTTTTTTCTGATAATAGGTATTGGTCAATAGCTACTATTGAAATGGTCTGAGAATGAGAGAGGAAACTTGACATTTTTACCTGAGCAAGTTTGGCAAATTCTTTGCAACTCTAATATATTTTTTTCCTGCAATAACAATGCAATTGATTCTAGGACAAAGGAGAATAATTTCTAAAATTCAGTTTCTACATGTTAGCATTCTCTGGTGAGGATCAAATTTCTTTTTTTTTTTAAGAAAATCATCACTTTATTCTAATTGATTTACAAACAGTCACATCACAAAAGTTGGTTTAAGAAGGCCACACAAACACTTGCCCAGCCCCAAACTCAGTATCACTTCAATGAACCTCTACACAGTAAGGACACTTTTTTCAATTGCAATCCTGACGCAAGGAAACTATTAATGATAGGAGTAGTTTTATACTTTCACTACCAATTATATCTTTATATTAAATTAACTTGGTCATGAGAGATGATTTTCCATTTCTTCAATATGAACTTCTTGATTAGGCTAATCCACTTGCAAAATCTGCAGTTTCAGCACCACCCTGAAACCCTCACAAAGCTTAAGGTCACACTGTTTCTGTGGACACTTCAAAAACTGTTTCATCTCATAGTGACATGGGTGGGCCAAATTGCTGGTATGTCAGCTGAGTTCCCTGAGGCTCCTGATAAGTGATGTCAGGCCTTGAGGTCTAAGCATTACTTCCTCCACTGAAGCCCGCAGTGATGGCATGACCTAGTGTATGGCCAACAGCAGAGCCCACAGCCACACCAGCTGCAGTGGTTATCTGGGCCATGAGACCTGGCTGCCAAGGGAAGCAGCAGGTGAACCCACAGCAGATGATGGAGCTGGCACTGGTGGCTGAGCTACTGGTGCTGGCCTGGGCGCAGCTTTCCTCTGATGTACCCTGCTGTCCTGAGTGGCCATGTGGGAGGTGCAGCTTTGGCTTCCATGTGGCAGTGCAACTACAGCTTTGAGTCTACAAGTCAAATGTCTTTTGATCTTGTCATGTTTTCACAGAGAGATGTGTTATTTCATAATTTTATTCTAATTCCCCGTTGTAAGAATGGAAAAATCATAAATGTATTTTGCAGGTATTTTAGACAAATCCTTATGATTGTTTATACACTAAAAAATTCATACTCATTATTTTAAAGAGACGGGTAACACAAAATAGTGAACTTTGTGTCAGTAGAATCAAATTGTGAATTATTTCTTTGCCAAGTTTATTTTATTTATTTATTTTTCAATTACAATTGGCATACAAGTTATATTAACTTCAGGTTTCCCAGGTTATTTTAATATATGTGGTCATGAAAGTCTGCCGAGAAAAAAAATTCGGCAGACCACAGACTGTCAAGTAAGCTTTTGCAATATTATTAAGGGATCAATTTCTTAACAATCTTTTTAAAAGTATAAGACTCAGTTAAACCAGAATAATTTTATATGCTCTTGACTGGTAGTATTTCCTAAAGTTTGTTCATGAAGATTTGTGGACCGAACCAAAGAGTGATAGCAATCCTGGTTCTCAGGGAGAGAATGGATGCAGTCATATAAAATGGACTTGGAGCATTTTAGCAAGTTCAGGACACTAGGAAGTGCCCCTGGGAAAGTAACTTTGAAAAAAAAAAAGGAATCCAAGAGAACTGGATATTTTTGAAACAAGTAATTTTATAGGAAAATGCTATCTTTGTATGAAATAAATACAGAATAAATAGAATTCCTCCTTTGAACCTAGAAGTGTATCAGTACCTGAGTCAAGTGAGAAAACCACAAAAAATTGAAATCAGACCAAATTGCTAGAGTATTAAGGGGAAAAACTGTGTCAGGTAGGGTCAGAAAATATAATGCAAGAGAGTTTTAAAAGGAGATACAAGAAGCAAGATATTTCATTCTTATAATGATACAGCATCTTCCTAAAGTGCACTTTGCAATTAAAAGAACTCCCTTTATAGGTGTGCTTCACAGATAGAGAGCAGGCTGACAACTCTAGGGATGGGGTGGGGTTGGGGAGTGGAGAGATTGAGCAAAAAGGAAAAAGGACTTATGGACACAAACAACAGTGTGGTGAGTGAGGAAGGGCAGAGGTGGAAGAGGGTGTAAGGGGGATAAATGATAATGGAAAAAATACAAAAATACGATAAAAATGAACAACTAAAAATAAACTGCAACAATAACAAAAAGACATTTGAACATTTTAAGGTGATTCAGCTCTCACAGTGTTTTGTTTACCTGAGGGGGCAGGTAAACCTTGTCTTATATCTATCAAAATTGGGGCCCGTTTTGATTGGGAAAAGAAAATTCTTGAAGTCGAAAATTTTAACTCACACAAATATTCCATATAGTGTTAGGGGGAAAGACCAAGGGGAAAGTCATTTGTCTCCTTGGGAGATAGAGTTGATTGGAAAAGCAGGGATTCTTATTTTTCATCTCATTCTGTTTCACTGGTTAGTTTACCAACATAAGAACAGTTTGTGATGACAAAGATGATAGAATGTTAAATTGGAGAATAAAGTAATTTGGTTGAAAATCACTGTTGAAATTGATGTATTCAAATTGTCTGGTTTGTTGCAGAACAAGTTTTCCCCAACCTTGTAGAGAACAGATGGAAAAAGGAAAATAGTTTCTCTTTCAACAAGAGAAATGATGGCCCTACTAAATTTAGACTATGGCTTTAACTTGCGACATCTGGGAAAATACTCAGATCCTTTAATCATGTAGTTTGTAACCACCTAGAAGAGCCCAAGGTCCAGGATGGCCCTCTATATGGGATAACAAAGGGCAAATATTATCAGGCTGTTTCCTCTAATAAAAGATAAAAAGCCTTGTCAAGGAGAAGAAAGCAACATGAATTGTCTCTCTGGGTTCCAGCAAGGCTTTTTATACATTGTGAAGGGCTTGCTAACAAGCTAGGAAGACTTGGACTTGAACTGAACTACTATCCAAATAGGCTTTTGGGTGTGTGTGCCCCAAATGGGTCAGTGCAGTGGCTCAGCACCAAGTCAGAGGGACATAGTAAGTGGTGCCTTGCAGTGAGAGGTTTTCTCACTGTTGTAGGAGAGAGCCTAGCTTGTCACTATCTAATACAGAAAGATTATTTTTTAAAAGATTTTATTTGTTTATTTTCAGAGAGAGGGAAAGGGAGGGAGAGAAACATTCACATGAGAGAGAAACATCCATCAGTTGCCTCTCATAGGCACCTCAAGCTGGGACCAAACTCAAAACCCAGGCAGGCGCCCCGACGGGGGATGGAACCAGCAAGCTTTTGCTTTGCTGGAGGACAACCAACCAACTGAGCCACACCAGTCAGGTCTAGAAGGATTATTTTTGCTCTTTGAAAAGATTCACTGCCATTCCCTTTCAATAACTATCATCCTAGAGAATTTTAATTATTCTATTGATTTACAAATATCCAATCTACAGTTTTAAGGGGCACTTCTCTTGTGGAAAGTTAGATGCAGCTACCCTAAAAATGTTTTTCAGTTACCTTGGATGGGGAAATTGATAGCATGTTCATTAAATATGCACATTATACAAAGTCTGACCAGGTCATGCGTGTTTTGGAAAAGGATTACAAGTGACCTTTAGACATAGACCAGCGGTTTTCAGAAAGGGCTCTAACATTATTCCCATATCCCCTTCGAGGATAATTGATCTGCTTTTATCTCTTTTACCTGTTTATACTTCCTGGCAATATTTCAATGGAGGAAAGCGTTCTTCTATTTAAAGAACATAATTAAAAATTACAGAATCAGAGAAATGATCCAGACAAAATAGGATGAAGTTCAGGAAGGACAAGTATTAGGATGTTGAGGTTTGGGGGACCAACTAAATAACACCCTCACCTTTCCCTCCTCCATTGAAACCAATGGAGAAATAAGACTCAGGAGCCAACCGCACTTCCAAATAACAGCTTTATTCCTGTAACTGGACTGGAGGATATACCATAGATGTGTGTTCACAGAAAGCTTACAGATAGCTCATGTATCAACAGACCTATCATATAGGTCAGTTGAAAGGACAGAGTCTACCTCTTAACCACCATATAACAGAGAACATACCGGAAATTTACAAAAAGCTTCAGCAATAGGCCTAGAGGGAGCATGTCAGTTTCCTGTTGCCAAACCCACTCCTCAAATAAGATGAAAATAAGGGTGCAGGGGGGTCAGAAACAGCCCCAATAAGGAGTAAATGACTTACTCTGCACCATTTGCTTTGCTAGTTACAGCCAGGAAGAGACTAGGGTCTTCCAAGTCCTAAGCCACTGCTCCCACACCTAATTGGTCTGCATTTAGACAAGAAAATAGACTTAAACAAATTTGAAAATTCTGTTAAACTTGCAAACTTTTAAGCCAATATAACAAGACATATCTGTAAGGTGAATATGTGGAATATGTAGAAGAATCTCTAGTGTAGTGGTTTAAATTGGTAGGCGCTGAAATTAGGTTACCTGGGTTCAAATCCTGGCTGTATCATTTACTAGTTCTTTGAGCTGGGCAAGTTGCTTATCCTCTCTGAGTTTCAGTGTGCTCAACTATAAAGTGGAAATCGTAATAGCACCTACTTCATGGGGTGGTCATAAGGCTCAGATGAGAAGGATACATATAAAATGCTGTGCTTAGCATAAATAAATTCCTGACACATAAACATTGATAAATATTACCTGTTATTATTATTTATCATCACCATCATCATCATCATCATCATTTTACTGCTGGTAGACTTTTAAAACTTGACCAGTGAACACAGTAAACTCTTTAGGATTTCACCCATCACGTGTTACTCCTTTGTCCTAAACCTCCATTCTTTAGGTCTCCCAGGCTAGAAGTTGTATATTCATCTTTTACTCTCTGTGTTTTAGGCCCATAATCTGTCAGTCACCAAGTCCTATCTTGTTTGTTTCAATTGTTTCTCAACCCCTTTCTCTTTATTCCTATTCTAATTCAGGCCCTGATTCCTTCTCGGCTAGATTTAAGTCTCCTAGCTTATTTTTCCTGACTATAACTTCTCCTTCTCCAGTCTGTTTTATATGTCACTGCCAGAATGACCTTCCTGAAACACTGCTTTCATCCTGTATCCCCCTGCCTTGGAATTTGTAATGAGCTTATTGTCTGCTAAAGCAAGTCCAAGATTTCCTGACTGATCTTCAGGTCCTTCTAGGACATACCTGTCCCATAGATATATGATGTCAGCCTTACACAAAATTGAAAATGTTCTAGTAGCCACAATAACAAGTAAAAAGAAACAGGTGAAACTATAGTAATATATTTTATTTAACTGAAAATATTCAAAACATTGTTATTTCAACATGTAATCAATATAAAAATAAATTTTCATTCTTTTTTCTTAGTTCCAACTCCTCAAAATCCCATGTATATTTTATACTTATATTACATCTCAAATAAGATTATCCATGTTTCAAGTGTTCAGTAGGCATATGTCATAAGGGCTACTGTAGTAGTGCAACTGTAGAGTATAACTTGCTACCACTGTCACCTCCATAAACAAGACATACCTAAATCAATCTTACTTCTTCCTGGTATATTAAAAAAATAGGGATGGTAATACCATGCCAATTTTATTGGGCTGTCGTAAGCAAATGTGAAGTGTGGAAGTGCTTTGTAAGCTGTAAAGCTTGATGAGAATGTAGGGAAGTTATTATCAGGAGTAAAGATTTCACTGACGTGAGAGCAGGATATCTTTGGAGTAATTTGAAAGAAAAGACAGTGTTTAGAAGGCAAAGAGGCTGTGTTGTATTCATTTGTGAAAAAAATCAACTCCAAGCAATGAAATAATATAAATGTATACTTTCTCTTACAAGCTCTTCTTAATGATCTTTTTGAAAGAAATTTGTCACATTAATAAGATTTGCTAAATATTTAAATTAATCTGTAAGCCTTTTTCCCCCCTTCAGTATTTTGAGGAATAGATTTAAAAGCATTTACTGCTACCAAATAGTTTATTGCTTTGGGTAGTAAATGTAGCTCATATACTTTCTAATACTGAAGTAGAAGAAGCATTGGAATTAATTTGCTTCATTGCAAAGAATTGGAATTGACCTAAAAACTGAACACCAGTGATTCAGGTGGACAAATGATTTGTAAAATGTTTTCACCCATATTATAAGGGACATTTTAAAGAGTAATTATTCTGACAGGTTGATTAGTAAGATTACACAATCAGAGAACACATTATTTTAAATATTGATGAGTTATGGGGTGTTTGTTTAAGTGGTACACAAATCTTATTCCAGCCCTTTGCCAATTAAGTAGTCCACTAATTTTTTAGTCATGCCTTGAAACTATTTTGTATCTCTCAGGAATTCAACACTTGCTATAGATATAACTCTTAAATTTACAGTGTGGGAAGTGAGATTTCTAAATGAAGTAACTCCAAGAAAAAAACTCAAATTTAAAAAGTGGCTTCTAGCTTTACAGGTTTGCCCCAGCCAGAAACCTCAACCTAATGTATGACCCTTTTACCCTCACCCCTCCCTCTAATTAGGTACTCAGTCCTTCTGACTCCATGTCTGAAATACTTCTTTTATCTACAACTTCCTCTCCATCCCCACTGACCTCACTCAGGCTTTCATCGCTTTTCTTATAAGCTTTTGCAACAGTCCTCAAACCAGTTTTCCTGCCTCAAGCTTCAGCCTCCCCTCCACCCCATAATTTATTCTCCAACTCCCAGCAGAATGACCTTGGTAAAATACAGATCTGATCATGCCACTCCCCTAATTAAAAACCTCAAGTTATTCCCAGAGCCAGATAAGATCCAAACTACTGCGCACAATGTACAAAGCGCATTCCAGTCAGAGCCTAATTTATCAGCCTTGCCTTCTGCCATGTACCCTGAAAAATGATAATCAAATTACTCACAATTCCCCAGGAGGTCCTATCCTCTTACGAACTCTGTTCTTTTCCCTTGGCCTGCCCCCTCCACTCTTCACTTCAGTGTGGGGAGTCCCATTATGTTCATGTGCTCAGGCATCCTCAAATGCCCCATCTTCTGTGAGGAGCCTTCCTTAACTTTCTGATATTTCAGTCTCCATAACTGCATTCCTTATTCCTTTGTATCAGTAACTCCTCAAGGTTAATTCCTCTCTATATCCCCACCATATAACATTCTGCCCAACATATTATGGTTTGTCCATAAAAATTTGTTAAGTAAATGAAGGAAAGAATTGATGCCATCCTCCCGATGTCATTTCTCCCAACCCTATACCTTTCTCTTCTACCCTAACGAGGAAAGCTAATTGTTTAATTCAGTGTGATTTGCAATCACTTGCTGATATTTCTAGGTATTTGATGAGGACAATTAAAATCATAATCCTTCCTTTTAGCTCAAGTTTAGACTGTATAGTTCAGTAAGATTTTCCTTGGGCCACAAACAATTATTCTCATGTTCTACTTACCCCTGGTACTTTAAAAACCATATACACAATCTGGACAAGAGAATATCTGGGAAGGCTTTACCTTTAGATCCTTTGACACATAGAATATGTTAGGGCTATTTTTTTAAAGAACTAATCACATCTTTAATTATACAGAATCCCAGACTATTGAACTGGAATGGATCTTAATTAGGACCACTTTCACCTTGTATGGTTGTGCACATTGTGTATTGTTCAGCCTTAGGGAGCACCATTCTCATTCACCATTACAATGTGAATGACTCTCCTCCAGGGTTGTATCATTCACAGCCTTACACAGTGTCCCTGTTTATCTAATCCTCTTCATTTTAAGATATTGCAATTTAGGTTCTAAGAGCCAACAGGTTTGCTCGAGGTCACACAGATAGTTGATGGGAAGGTGTAGTTAATAATCTGCCCCTTTTTCTGCCTCTCACTCATTCTGATCCAAATTACTTCAGGAAACTGAAACTAGTAAAGATAGTATTTGCTATAGTTGTATGGATAGGGTCAGTATGCCTTCAGCTAAACATGAAATTTAAATCACTTTGTTTATCTCTGTATTTTATTTGCTCTTGCTTTCCACCTTCAGCTGTACTGCCCTAGTTGACATGACTTTAGCATTCAGAATATCACTGCTGCCCTTAGGGCTACCAAGACTCAAGTAGCTATTTTGTTCCAACAAGCTGCCAAAC
Source organism: Phyllostomus hastatus (assembly GCF_019186645.2). NCBI lineage: Eukaryota > Metazoa > Chordata > Mammalia > Chiroptera > Phyllostomidae > Phyllostomus > Phyllostomus hastatus. The sequence goes on along the minus strand of NW_025333841.1, from coordinate 9,675,199 downwards.
TGTGCTGTATGCTCTCTACCTTGCTGGCCTACTCCCCTGTGACCTACTGTTAGCTCCCTTCTTCTTTTGGCTTCTCTTCTTAGCATTTTGGGTTGTTTTGTTTTTATAGCCATCACTGACCAGTCAACATGATTCTTTGTTCTGTTATACAAACCATCCCTGCATAGCATGTTGGCTGTTGACCTTGGGTCTTTGGTTCTTTTCTGCTGCTTATAGCTGCTGGGGGCGCATAAGGGATGTTGCTTCTTTGCCAAAACTTTTTTGTTTCTTTCCTTTCTTCCCTTATTCTAGATCTGGGGCCTTCTGAATGTTTGAAGATGCCAGAAGGGTTGTCTACAAATATTTGTGGCTCTATTTCTATAACCACCTCCCCCCTTTACTCTTGCTTGGGAGGAAGAATCTTGGTTAGAAAAGTTTATGTAGATCAGACACCCAGTAGCCAATTGTCTCTTTCAAGGACAATACATTAAAAAATATTCCTTCCTCTGTCCGTTACTCCATGTTCATCATTAGTGCCAAACTAAGGTAAATACTGAGGTGTTTTGGTAGGTCCATTTGAGCCTGAACAGAAAACTGGGATTCTTGAGCCAAAGCCCTGTGGCCATATGGACAGTGAATTGTTTGCTTGCATCTTTGCTCTTGATCATTAATGTTGGAAGATCCTTCTGAAACTAATCACTTGCCTTAGTTCCACTTAGTCCAGATATAGAATAGAATTAGATTAAGGAACTATTAATTTGTTAGAGGTTTGATACTTGCTGTTTAGTGGTTGTTTGAACTTTATATATTATTCACTGTATAATCGGGAATTTCTTTGTAAATGTTTGGTTTTCAGGCTGGTTGGAAGGAAAATCACGCAACATTCATGAGTGAACTAAAAAATCTTCAGGCTTCTGGACTGACTACTCTTGGTCAGGCTCTAAGATCCTCATTTGATTTGTTAAATCTCAATAGATTAATATCTGGAATAGACAATTATGGACAGGTAAAAATTTTTTGAGTGAGTACAGCTAATTTATTTTGGTGACTTGGGGTAAGAATTTAAAATTGGGCATTGTTACCAAGTTTTGTGCTACTTTTTGTAACTTCCAAAAAGAGGTCCATTTATCTTTTAAATGTATAGTTTTAAAATATCCCTTTTTGGGGGGGTCTTATATGTGGCTTGATCATAAAGTAGTTAAAATTGTCTACCCATCAGATCATTAGATATCTGAGAACGAGATGAGGAAATTGCTGAGAAACACTGAGACAAGACAATTGAAGAGAAATTTTCAGTGTCCTGAACTCCCTCATCTCTCCCAATCCAATGAAAAAGCTCTAGCAGGGGTGCCCAACCTTTTAGCATCTCTGGGCCACACTGGAAGAAGAGTTGTCTTGGGCCACATATGAAATACACAAACACTAACAAAAACTAATGAACAAAAAAATGTTTTAAGTAAATGTATGATTTTGTGTTGGGCCACATTCATAGCCCTCTCAGGCTGCATGTAGCCCGTGAATTGGATACCCCTGCTCTAGAGTGAGAGGAAGGCAGAACAGCATTTGCTGCTGCTACCACTGTCCTTTCCTACTTTAAAAACTCTGCTCACAATAACCAGAGTCACTATCCAGGGCAGAGCCTAAGTCACTAATGGTCTCCTATCTGTGCCAGGATTTTGACTCAGGTGAATGGTGTGGATGATGCTGCCATTATAATCTAATATCTTTCTCTTATGATTACTTGGAACACAGAGGGAGAGGAGTATTTGGATGTTAAAGTTTGGGAGTTCCTGAATTATAAGAATTCCTCAGTTTATTCTGAATGTTGCCTCTTCAGGGATTATTTCAATGCCCATCTACTGAGTCCCTTAATCTTTTCCTTCTTATTTATCCAGGCAAATTTTATCACACTCTTAGGAGATCACTGGCAAGGCAAATGTAAAAGTTTAAATGCAATTTTATTATATCACATGGCTCTAATGCTTTTAAATGTATTTTAGGGGAGAAATCCATTTTTTTTAGAACCATCTATTTTAATTACCATCACAGATGGGAACAAGTTAACAAGTACGGCTGGTGTTCAAGAAGAGGTAAGATTTCATTTTTTAAATTTTTTGTTTAAATGGCAGAGGACATGAAGCTATTTCTGTGGGAGGCATATACTTCTGGTTAAGAATAAGTTTAATGAAACCTTCTATCTTGGTAATCCTTGAAAGATTGCTTAATTTTATTGAGTACGTGAAAGAAAAGTGAACCCTTTAATTCTTTAACTTTTTCTTTGGGTTTCTTTAACTTTTTGTATGGGTTGTTATGATGAAACTTTACAAATTTTGCCTTATCAGCTTCATCTTCCTTTGAATTCTCCTCTACCTGGGAGTGAACTAACCAAAGAACCTTTTCGTTGGGATCAAAGGTTATTTGCCCTGGTGTTGCGTTTGCCTGGATTGGCTTCTACTGAGCCAGAGCAACTAGGGAGTGTACCAACTGATGAATCTGCTATCACACAGATGTGTGAAGTCACTGGAGGTATTGACAATATTTAATATTTCTAAAAGAAGAATTCAAGGCAGCAGAGTATTTTTATTAAATGCCGTATCCAGTCTTTACTTGTTTTCCTTCAGAATTTTTAACTCTGCTGCTTAAAATCTGTATTAGTGTGATGTTTGCTGCCAAAGTAGTTATGATTATTTCAGGTTATATTTTAGAATTTCAAATGCTCCTATTGTGCCATAGCATTTTATTTGCTCAAACTTGTACTATTTGTTTTTCCTTCTGGTATAGGTCGCTCCTACTGTGTTAGAACACAAAGAATGTTGAATCAGTGTTTAGAATCTCTAGTTCAAAAAGTTCAAAGTGGTGTAGTTATTAACTTTGAGAAAACAGGACCAGATCCACTTCTTATTGGAGAAGGTACAGTAGATAACTTTGTTTATACCCTACAGTGTTATTGAGGAGAGCCATCTGTGATTGGAAAAACATTAAACTAATCATAATAAACAGTCTTCATTATCCACATGCATTTAAGGGGTTACAAACATCCATCCAAAGAGCTACTATTTGTTCATTTTCTATACCTGCATGTCAGGTAGCCAAATTCTAGCAACTTTAATTCAATGTGAAATCTCCCTAAGAAAATTATTCCTTTTCCCTACCCATTTCATATTCCCTGGCCCAGTCCTGGCATGACACTGAATTATTTACCTCTCTATTCACAGAATATCTGGAGATTTACTATGGAGTGCCACTTAACTGATTTTGGTCTTGTAAGCATCCCAAATGTGTATTCTGTAAGAGCCTACATCAGTATTTTCCCAGCCACTTTTTAACTACAGAAATTTTTCTCTTCAAATGAGATTTTTAATGAAAGTTCAACACCTCAAAGTAGATGAAAGCAGAGCTATTTTTGTATAGACGAAGGAACTTATCCCTCAAATCATACCTGGTATCACAAGGCTTCTCCTCATTGCAGACAATTCACATACATACATACACACTTTTGTGTACCTCATTACCAGAGTGCCGATCTGATCTGATCCATACATTTCAATTGCCATGGCCCCAATCAGTGGTAGCTAGCTGCCTACACAACAAAAGGGGTCAAGTGCACAGGGGCAGAAAGACATACATTTGTGTCTGAAGCAGTGGATCCTGTGGTAACTGATCTTTTTTTCTGTTTAGTTCCTGGAACCCTTTGAGAAACTGTTGGAAAAATAGTGTCCCCTCTCCCTAGAAAAATGAACATAGGCCACACACACAAAATTTTGTATTTAATTTCAGGTGTTTCTTGGACTCTAGTTTAAGAACACCAGCCATAGAAAACTGAGGTGTCACAGCCTATTTTAAATTAATCAAGCTAATCATAAAGGAAGCACATGTTATATTGCTAACAATTGACTTTTCAATCCACAGTTTTGTGTTCATTAGCTTCATATGAACTGGGAACTTTCATACTGAAAACCAATTAGTGTCATATAAATAGCTCAGGTTTTCTTTGTAGCTCCATTTACCCTTTGTCCAGACTTGTTAACCTTTAAGATTCTGATAAAGGCTGACTCTCTTCCCAGAAAAATGCACATCCCCAGAACTGTGAGCTCAACTTCAGAGAGGTTTCTTGTTTCCCTGAAGCAATTCCCTGTATTCCCTAGAGCCTCATAGATGCCAATAAATCTGCTGGTCTAAAGTAGTTACTTCTTTAAAGTAACAAATAAGTAAATCAAATGACCTGTAATTTCAGAAAAAATGAGACTCAAATAATTAAAACATATCTTTTAGAAATATAATTTAGATTGATGAATGATCTGTTTTGCTCTGTTTTTTTTTCTTTTTTCCGGAGAGGAGGCAAATGGAATATGCTAGTTTAAATCTAAAATGCATTGATGCAGCATTATATAATATCTCCAATATCTGTATTTTCTTTGGAATTTTAATGGTTATGGGGAAACTATCATGAATTAGTCCATTATAAACTTGATGCATTTGCTTTTTTTGCCCTCCCCCAACTCTGTACATAGAGTATATTGTCAGTAATTATTTTATCTTTAAGTGAGTTGGATAGTTTTTATTTTGCCTTTGTGGTGATTGGTTCTAACTGCTTAGTAAAGAATACTTTCGTCATCTAATTGAGTTTATAAAAAATCTAAATGGAACGTATGACCTATTTTGTCAGAGACCTATTTTGTCATTTCCTGGTAGAACTATGCCAGGAAATGAACAACTTCATTTGCCTAATTTGGAAAAATAACTGTAGTGGTTCGATGTGTTTTTTTTTTTTTTGTCTAAAACTCAGATAGTTTAAAACTAATTTTTCAATAGTTTTCCCTGTTCTGCCTATTTTGGTTGTAATTAAGGATGGGGATTGAATGTTGGGTTAGACGGGATGGATTAGATGAAAAGAATTGCTAGGGAGAACATTAAAAAATCCTAGTAGAATCTTTTTTTTTTTGCTTCCATTTTTCATGAATCACTCTTTTGTTCTTGATTTTAGCTGAAAAATTTGTACCAGCAGCACAGTAGCTGCAAAAGAAATTCATGCCTTCATCTGTCTTTTGTTCAACTTTTAGATGGATTTATGGATTCATCTAGGTCAGGCAATTCATTTGCTGCTCAACCATGGCATAGTTGTCATAAGCTTATTTATGTGCGGCCTAACTCTAAAACTGGTGTTCCTGTTGGACATTGGCCCATTCCAGAATCTTTTTGGCCAGATCAGAATTTACCTTCGCTAGTAAGTATAAAACAAAAGGTAAACATCCTTCTGGATTTTCAATTTGCTGATTACAGTGAACCTTTTAAAATAGCTTTGAGGCTCCTAAGCCCTGCCTTCTACCTCTTGCCAGAAGTCTAGCTTATACCTAAAAACAAGAGAGGACTTTCTATTCTGGCATTCTTTCTTTCAGTTGCCTTTGCCACTTGAACTGTCCCCTTTGGATGTTAAAGCATTGCTATTTTTGATGCTATTGCAATCTGTGACTTGGTTCTTATTTCAGGGCAGCTGACTTGATTTACATGGTAAACAATGTCTAAGTAGTGTTGGCATTGATTTTCATGTGTATCCTAAAGAAATTAGGACTCATTCTAAACCTTTTTTTAAAAATATTTTATTTATTTATTTTTAGAGAGGGGAAGGGAGGGAGAAAGAGAGAGAGAAACATCAATGTGTGGTTGTCTCTCATGTGGCCCTCACTGGGGACCTGGCCCGCAACCTAGGCATGTGCCCTGACCGAGAATCAAACCTGTGATGCCTTGGTTCGCAACCCACGCTCAATCCACTGAGCCACGCCAGCCAGGACATCTAAACCTTGTATAGGTTCTAGAAACACATTTAAATCATGACTTGGGGTGGTGAACGCACAATGCAATATACAGATGAGGTAATACAGACTTGTACACCTGAAACCTATATAATTATATTAACCAATGTCAACCCAATAAATTCAATGAAAGTAAAAAATAAGGTTTAGAAACACACTCAAGTTAGAAGTCATTTTACTTCCTCTCAGGGAGTCATTAGACAGCTAGTGCAACTTTGTAGACCTACTTTTCATTTTTTTATAATCATTGGACTTGTGTCCCTTGGCGACATTCCTTTCAATGAAGGGTGATTAACCAACATTTTAAAATGATCTCTAAGCAAGGATTTGCCTCTTTGTGCACTGCATTTGGTAGAAGGGGGGTTGATATTTTAGTTGTTCCTAGTACCTGATGAATTGGCTTTGGGGATGGGGTGATGCATAGTAAAAAGTGAAATTATATGAATTTAATTCTCCCTTTCATTTTCCTTCTTTCCTCCAGGAAGGGAGGGTGAGGGCCCCAAAAGGATCGCTACTCTTCCAGTTTAGCACCTTTCTGGTTAAACTGATCTGTAGTCTGTCTAAGTTTTAGAAATTTCTAGCATGAACTGCATATTTCCCTGGATCACTATTTTTACGCTCCTGCATATTTTTTTCAGGAGTGGACATGAAAGGCCTGAAGGTTCTTCAAATGGTTGAAGAACCATTTGAGCCTCTGCTGTGGGAGAGGGTAAATCTTTTTCTCCTTCCCTCAGGACTCTAAAGTGGCACACTGGTCAAATCTTAATGCCCCTTTAAACCCCAGAGTAAATGGTTTAGTTACGAAGTTACTTCATTATTACCAATGACAGGGATTCACTCATGTCATTATTGCTTTCTTACAGGTTTACATCAATAAGACAAAATATTTCTCAAGTTTAATTAAAATTAAAACCAGGAAAAAGTGGAGTAAAGAAATTCCAAGTAACTCACGCATAGTTCATGTTACCATGCCTTTAGATTTAAAAGCACATTTGGGGGCTGTTTTTCTCAGCTCCCAAAACATCTTGTAGGTTTGTAAATCATAAATGCAAGTTAGCAGGTTTTCCCCTTTCATAAAGGAAACATATTTTGTTATATTCATATTAGCCTTACAGTTCTCAGCAAGAATAGGGGGAGCCATGTCTCATCCTTGTCCCTGGGACTTGCCCTATCTCCTTATCTCTCCATATTTCCCTTGCTGCCACTATTTCTCTCTCTGATGCCCTCCACTCCCACAGGCTGTAGTTGTTAATAAAATGGCTGCTCCATCAATCTGCTCTGGCTCCCCAGGCACACAGGCCTTTGCAGCCCAGCCAAAAGCACCCCCAACTCTAGCTATTCAAAGCAAGTACGTGGGTGTGAGAAGTGCTGTAAAAAATCAACTAGAAAAAAACTCTACTGCGCCCTGGAGTTTTGACTGGCTCAGTTTTGGTCTACTCTAGTTTGCCTTTTCTATGCCTTTACAATTTTCATCTGGCTCGTTAGTGGTTATCTAGCTCTATTATTACCTCCTTAGAAAGGTTCATGGATTTCTTCTTTAGCAGTATCTGGACTATCTGTAACCTCATGGTACAAAAGAATGAAGGCCAGATAATGCTTGGAGGTTACAAAATGGATCTGAAATCCAGGCTTCATCCTACAGATTGTAATGACTTCTTAAACATATTCAAAGCAGTTTTATTTTTTATTTTACTGAGATTGTACTTACAAGTATTATAATTTACCTTTCTTTATCCTGTTGCCAAATAGATAGTAGAGATAAAGAATCTGAGTGCTCTCCCCCTACTAAAGTCATTGGTGATGCCTAGAGATCAGCAGCCTTTTCCTCAAAACACTAGTCTGTATCTCAGTGATGGTTTATAAAAGGGGTTGCAGAATTGTTAGAAATGTAAGCTCACTTATAACGGACCATGTTTTCCCCTCTTCTTTTTTAGCCTCCACGAACATCTCATCCTATTGTGAGGTTCTCCTGTATAGATTGTGAGCCAATGGTAATAGAGAAACTTCCCTTTGATAAATATGAACTTGAACCTTCACCTTTAACTCAGTACATCCTGGAACGCAAGTCTCCCCATACCTGCTGGCAGGTACTCATCCTTACCTGTTAGACAAGTATCTATAGCTACTCTTGGATATGGGAATTGTTTAAACAAGTTTCAAAGGTTTATCTAGAAATAATTAGGCTGAGTCTATTAATAATATTTCTCAAAAATGTCATCAAATGGACAACAGGGCCAAGCAAATAATTTCACACTGATATGAATCATTAGCCTACTGTATATTGCCATTTAAGGCAGTCAAATCTGATGAAACCTGTGTATCTGAGGATTTGGAGGATTCCCCTGAAATCTATTCAGGGACCCCTGGTTAAGAATCCCTAACCTAAGGGATATAATTCTATTTAGCTGTGGCTTCTGCAGCTAAGCAAAGTTCTCAACCCTTAGTGTGAATTTGACAGATTAGAAGTACAAGATATTTTGACAAAAAGCTGTAAGCCCTGAAACTACTTTCTGTATTAGTGTAATGTAATCAAACTCTTTTTGTGGTGCCAAGCATATTGGTGTGTGTAGTGTGGATTTTACTTAGACAAAGCAAATGCACATTCACTGGCTCTTGCGAGTGTGATCCTTCAACCAGAAGATCTTGCTGATTTTTTACTAGATTCACTTTTGGATTTTAATTTGTAAAAATCCAGACACTGCAGTCACAGCCTCTTTATTTGGATGTGATAAGGAAGTTGTTCACTGTAAAGATGTTTGTTCTATTTCTAAACTATAGCATCATATAGCAATCAGTAATTGTTAGGTTCTATTTACACAAGGAACACTTTCAAACTGTCATCTGTTGCATACTAAAATATGTTTTATGCTATTGCTACTAGTTGTCTTTAAACTATTTAAATCCTCCAAATATGCTAAAACTGGGTAGAAAAAAGGAAACAGGCTTAAAGCAAGGATATAAAAGTTCAAGAAACAGAATAATCTCATAAATATAATATTGAACAAAAGAAGGCAGACATGAAAGGTCACATACTTTATGATTTTGCTTTATGTATATTCAAAAAGAGGACAAACTGATTTACTTCATTAGAAGTCAGGATAGTGGTTTCTCTCAAGGGTGCAGAGTAGTGACCAGAAAATGACATGAGGAGGCTTCTAGTCATGTTCTATTTCTTGAGCTGTGTGCTGATCAAACATGTGAATTCACTTTGTGAACATTCATTAAGCTACAATATATACTTATGATTCATGCATTATTTTGGATGTATGTTTATAATTCAATAAAGTATACCCAAAAATGTACTAGAAATATAGAGATATGGGTAATAGAATACTAACTTAAAGTCAACATAGTTCATTTGAAACAAATAAAATTATAAATTTTACCTTTTCCCTAAAATAAACCCTCTTTTCTATGTAGCACATTGCATGTGAGTGTTCTCCAAAGAAACTTAAATCCTGTCCTTGCTCCTTGCCCCACCCCTCAGATGTGCCATATGCTTTTCTCCTGTGCCTTGTGTTACTTTGATTTAGAATAGTTTTAATATGATTAATTAGTTAGTGGGTGTAAAAAAGAATTAGATGAATCAGGAGCCAGGATATCTGTCAAAACCATTATGGAGACTGGATTTTAACCCTGGCTGTGCCACCAACTATCTGGTTTTGAACCAGATGCTTATTTTTTCTAGACTAGATGGTCTCTAATGATCACTTTGAACCCCAAAATGCTATGAATCTGCAGGTGATACGGAATTTGGAAAATTCAAGGAGCTCAAGAGGCTCATGGGAAATAAGGAAGGTAGGAAGGGAGGGAGGGAAGAGAGGGAAAGAAAGTGAGAAAGGAACAAAAGCAGTGCTTTTCCTTTCATGGGAATCACAGATCTGACCTTTGATGGCTGTGTGCAACATTTTTTATCCTTTATGATGATCCCCCACCCACTGCTTCTAGCATACACAATTAGGAAACAAGGGGAAATCCAACATGTTTTATTATTGTTTTCTGTTTTTATTAAGCTTCAAATGAACACATGAAATCTAGTAGATGAGTCATGTTTTAGCACAACTCATTGTTTTGTGGAGTCATAAATTACATAGGAAGGATTTATTCTTAGCTATAACTAAGTATAGCAAGGGTTTAGGGAACTGGCAGGTGATAGTGCTGGTACCAAGAATTAACAAGGTAAATGGATCCTGTTCACCATCAGGGTTTGACTTTTCTCTTAAATGATACTGTTGAAAGACTCATGAAACACAGAGAAAATGTGGTAGCTAGAGGACTCCAGCACAGCATATCAAGTGTATGGGACCTGATGATACAATATATATCAAATCAAGAATATCAATAAGGAATCAGATGATAATCATATGAAATAAAGATTAATGTTTTCATTGTTATTGAATGTTTGCTCTACCAGCATAGTTTACAAGATCAATGGCTTCCAGAATGAACCAAAGCATCTCCTTGCTGCCTCAAAATAATTAGCAGCAGTGCCTGGCTTATCAGTAAATATTTATTGTAAAAATGAAAAATGAATAGTAGGTAGGAGAATTGAGCATCGAAGGGAAGTTGAGCAAGATTTAATAGTAATACACATGAGGAGTGTTAGCATAATCCTTTTTTAGCATAATCCTTCGAATGGGCTTTGTTTTTCTAATTGCCTGCTCTAGGCACGGGGCTACGTTCCATTTCCTAAAAGTCTTTACAGTGGTCACCATTTCTTCTTTTGAAAAGTCAATTTGTTTTAATGGCCAATATCATTTAATTATATTTCAGCCTTATTTTCCATGTGTTATCCAAGTAAATATTTGGGTATTGGTGATGTAGACTACAAACTGAATGGTTATTGCATATTACAGTTTCATTTATTTTTAAAAATATTTTATTTATTGCCCTGGCTGGCGTAGCTCAGTGGATTGAGCGTGGGCTGCAAACCAAAGTGTCGCAGGTTCGATTCCCAGTCAGGGCACATGCCTGGGTTGCAGTCCATGACCCCCAGCAACCCCACATTGATGTTTCTCTCTCTCCATCTCCCTCCCTTCCCTCTCTAAAAAATAAATAAATAAAATCTTTAAAAAAAGATTTTATTTATTTACTTTTACAGAGAGGGGAAGGAAAGGAGAAAGGGAGAGAGAAACAGTAATGTGTGGTTGCCTCTTGTGTGCCCCCTATTGGGGACCTGGCCTGCAACCCAGGCGTGTATCCTGACTGGGAATCAAACTGGTGACTCTTTGGTTCACAGGCCATCACTCAATCCACTGAGCCACACCAGCCAGGGCAACAGTTTCATTTTTTTATTATAAGTTATGAAAGAATTGCAGTCTTAACATTCTTATTTAGTATGATATATTTGACATAAACATAGGCTAAAAGCGCTATTCCCATTTTAAAATTACAATTAAGTTGTGCCATAGATGTGGCTATGGAGTGTTGCTATGCGTTTAGTTTTACATAAAATCCTTATCGTCATAACTGTATATTATGTCATGTTATTCTCAGGTATTTGTTACTAGCAGTGGAAAATATAATGAACTTGGATATCCATTTGGTTATTTAAAAGCTAGTACAACTTTAACTTGTGTAAACCTCTTTGTGATGCCGTACAACTACCCAGTTTTACTCCCTCTTTTAGGTAAGTAAAGTTTGTCCTATTTAATCATCTTTAGAATACAACAAAAAAAATATATGATAGGCTAAGCACATTACATATATCAAAGAGCAGCTGATATCTGAATATATATAAAATCTAAAATCTAAAAACTGATTTGGAAGGATAGAATTTGCACACTGTTTTCTGTTTTGTTTTCTGTTTCTTGTTTTCACATCAAACAGAAGAGACAGCTCTGGTGTGTGATTTTTATGCTGTTCTTTATGTTGCAAGGTCCAGTGCTGTCACCCCGACCCTAACCCCCAGTTTTAAGTGCACTTGCCTTTTCATAGACCAGTTTAAGCCAAAAAATACCATTGATTGGGATTAACGCTCCAAAAGTATGATGGTTTTCTTCAGAAAATAGGACTTCTGTAGCAGTATTGGCTCACACTAATTCCTCCACAAAAGAATATTCAATGCTCTTGAGGCATTTGTTTTAGGTACAAGAGTAAATTCTGCAATAATTGTAGTTGTAGAAGCTGTGGTTTCCATGGCAATATTCTAAAAGGATCAACTCCCCAAGCTGTTATTCAGATATCACCAAAACCTGTGTTGAGATTTTTTTCTCATTTAAAGAGCCACATCTGTTTAGAGTAATATAATACCATATGGTATCCTTCTAGTTGTAAAGTTGCGAGCATTATTTGGTGGAGTTTCTTAATTTTTGCAAAGAGGACCAAACCTTTACTGAGTTTTAATATAATCATTAAAAGCATAATATTTTTATTATCAGTGAAATAATCCAGATATAGATAAATAGCATATGATTTCATGTATATGTGGAATCTAAAAAAATAAATGAGCAAAGCAGAGGCAACTCACAGATATGTAGAACTTTTTGATGATTGCCAGATGGGAGGGGTTTAGGGGGTTGGGTGAAAAAGGAGAAGGGATTAAGTTGTGCAAATTGCCAGTTATAAAAACTGTACAAAGGCTATGTACAAACTTACAATAGCCAAGTACAGCATAAGGAATATACCCAATAATATTGTAATAGCTATGTATGATATCAAATGAGTACATTAGGTTCCTCTTACAGGTGAGATCATATGGTGTTTCTCTTTCACTGCCTGGGTTACTTCACTTAGCATAATGCTCTCCAGATCCATCCACACTGTAGCAAAGGGAAGAGACTCCTTTCTTTCTGCTGTATAGTATTCCAGTGTGTCAATGTACCACAGATTTTGATCCACTCATTTAATGATGAGTACTTACGCTGTTTCCAGCACTTGGCTATTGTAAATTGCACTGTTATGAACATTGGGGTGCATAGGTTCTTTTGAATTGGTGTTTCAGGATTCTTAGGATATAATCCCAGCAGTGGAATATCTGGGTCAAAAGGTAATTCCATTTTTAGTTTTTTTGGGGGGGAAATTCCATACTGTGTTCCACAGTAGCTGCAACAGTCTGCATTCCCACCAACAGTGTACTAGGGTTCCCTAGTCTCTACAACCTCACCAGCACTTGTTATTTGTTGATTTGTTTATGATGGCCATTCCAACCAGTGTGAAGTGGTATCTCATTGTGGTTTTAATTTGCATCTCTCTGTTCGCTAGTGATGCTGAGCATCCTTTCATATGTGTCTGGGCCCTCTGTATGTCCTCCTTGGAGAAGTGTCTGTTAAGGTCCCTTGCCCATTTTTTTAATTGGATTGTTTGTCTTGGCTGGTGTGGAGTTGTGAGTTCTTTATATATTTTGGAGATCAAACCCTTGTCTGAGATATAATTGGCAAATACATTTTTCCATACAATTGGTTCCCTTTTTGTTTTGCTACTGTTTTCTTTAGCTGTGCAGAAACTTTTTAATTTGATGAAGTCCCATTTGTTTATTATTTCCTTTATGCCCCTTGCTCTAGGGAACATATCTGTGAAAATATTCCTGCATGGAATATCTGAAATTTTCTTGTCTATGTTCTCCTCTAAGACTTTTATGGTGGTATGACTTATATTTGTATTTTATCCATCTTCTGTTTATTGAAAAATAAAAGTTATTTTTAAAAACATAAGATTTATTTTAGCACTATAAATGATATATATATATATTAAATGTACCAAAAAGGCAATTATTGTAAGTGTTCCATGTTGCATAATTTTTAATTGCATTTATATGGGTTTAAAAGTTCCAAGTTAAGGTTAAGAATGGGTCATCATAAATATACTAGCATGATTGTTCTGTATAGTCTATTTTCTTTATTTCTTAGTCTAAAAGTATCTTCTAAAAGGTGATTGTCATTGATGTATAATATAGGTGTTGTCTCTGATTAATAAGTCTACCAACAAAAACTCCCTGTATTTTGTGGATTTACTTACCCCTTTTTCTTTTTTTTACTTGCGTGTTTTGGTTTTTAATTCAATATAATAATTTTCAGTTTTCTTCTTTTTTGCTCATTCCAATTCCATGTTTTGATATTATACTTTGACCCTGAATCATTGATCAAGGTTTATAGTAGGAGAATAAAATTTATGTTCTGACAAAACAAGCTACCTTTATGACCCCAGTTTTCAGATTATACAGTGAAGGATTACACTAGGTACTCTTTATTTAAACCGTAAATAGTATTATTTTTCTATTTTAAGTACACTTTATTTTGAGGAAATTGTAGATTTACATGTAGTTGTAAGAAATAAAAATAGACATGACACCAAAAACACAGAGAACAGAATCAAAAATAAACACATGGGACTTCATCAAACTTAAAACCTTTTGTACATCAAAGGACACAACCCATGGAGTGACAAGGCAACCAATGGAATGGGGAAAATTTTCAAATCATATATCTGGTCATTTTGGGGGGAGGTGTGTTTTCTGTTATGTATATTGGGTGATTTCTTTTTTAAAAAATATTTTCTTTTTTAAAAGATTTATATATTTATTTTTAGAGAGTAGAGAAGGGAAGGAGAAAGAGAGGGAGAGAAACATCAATGTGTGGTTGCCTCTTGCATGCCCCCTACTGGGGACCTGGCCTGCAACCCAGGCATGTACCCAGACTGGGAATCGAACCAATGACCCTTTGGTTCGCAGGCTGGCACTCAATCCACTGAGCCACATCATCCAGGGCCATATTGGGTGATTTCTATTCTATTTTTCAGTTTACTATTTCCTCTGTATCCTCCATTCTACCTTTGAGCCCACCCATTGTGATATTTTTTTGGTTATTGCTTTTTTCAATTCTGAGATTTCCATTTGGTTCTTCTTTATATCTTCAACTCTCACTTTCTATTTCTTTGCTGAGTCTTTTAATTTTCTTTCATTTGTTTCAATTGTGTTTATAATTCGTTGTTGAAATATTTTTTTTGTTATGGTTGGTCCTTTAAACCTAAACTGAATATTTTAATCAATTTTTTTGTTATTCTGTTACAGTTGTCCCAATTTTTCACCCTTTGCCCTTTTCTTTCCCTGATTATTTTTTATTGTTGTTCAGTTACAGTTGTCCCCATTTTCCCCCTGTTGCTTTCCCCTGCCCTGTCCAATCTCCACTCCTAAAGCCAATCTCCACCCCATTATCCTTGTTCATGGGTCCTTTATGCATGTTCCTTGACTTGACCCTTCCCCTTCTGTGATTTTGGTGTTAGTGTCTCTTGATTGCCATTTTGAATTTGTTTTGAGATCTTCCTGGTTCTTGGTATGGTGAATGATTTTCAATTGAAACCTGAACATTTTCAGTATTGTGAATCTCTGGATATTCTTTAAACCTTCTGTTTTATCTTGTTTCTTCTTACACTTCTCAGGAAGAGATTTTGAGGTACTGCCTCATTAGTGCCAAGAGGGTAGAAGTCCAGGTTCCCCATTGGCCTCTGTTGACCCCCATTCTGCCCTTTGGCTTCAGAAGGAGGGGGCTCCTTGTTATTGCTGTGCAGGGATAGGAGTTCTGGATTCTCACTAGAATGATACTGTCCTGGTTGGGAGAAGTAAGGGTTCCTCATTTCTCATCCTCACATGGTCTCCACTGACACCATGGGGTAGAGATGCCCTCATTACTGCAGGGCAGTAGAAAAGTTCTTTAGAACTATTATGGGTTGAATTCCAGTATTTCATCTTTGTTCTAAACTCAGGTTGCCTTCCAAATCATTATATGAAAATGCCCCTAAGTAGAATAGCTGATCTTCAATCAGAAATTGAGATACATAGCACTTTATAATAGCAAGACCCACCCTCTAAAATTGGTCTTGGCTGGTCTTACAGGTAATAGAGGTCAAATGTGGACAGGACATAACAGTTAAGAGGAAGCATTCAGATCTTCCTTTGCCTCAAATCTTCTGTGCTTAAGTTGCCACATTCTCAGAGTCCCCAGTACTATGTAAGGTCAAATCCTGACACTGTCTTCCTGGTTACCTCTTAGTCTGTATCACTCTATTCCCTAAATGCCAAGTTTCCCTTCTCTCTGAAATGTCTTCTAACACCAGAGAGACATATGTGGCATTTAACATGGTCCTCATTAACCTAAAACACTGAGAATCCAGTCCTACCTAAAGCATCATCCCTTTGCAAATATCCCAAACCAGAAACCTCTAAGGCATCTTTCATTCCTTCCCCCTCCCTAAACCCACATGTCCATTTCAGGGCCACCCGATCCTTGACTCAGTTCCCATTCTGCCCTTTGGCTTCATATACCTATCTCTAGGCTTTTCTATAACTTGTATATTCTAAGAAGCATGGAGTTTTCATAGCCTTTGAGGCTGGAGGTCCTTGTGCCCATGAATCTCAAACTTGGGTTTCATGTTGAGGTTCTGAAATAGACACTCTTTACATTTCTACCATTACTTCACTTTCTGGGTTATGTAGCTTCCATAGTGCTTAAAAGTATGGACTGTAGAGCTTAGCTATGCTGGTATGAATCCTGGCTCTGCTGTTTCCTAGCTTTGTGACCATGGATAAGATACTTAACTTCCCTGTGCTTCAGTTATTTCATCTATGAAGTGAGAATAATGATAGTTACTACCTCAAAGGGATTGAGTTGGGATTAATTAATACAGTAAATTGCACAGAACTCACCTGTAAAATATTGCGTGATAATATTATTAGCTTTATTATTAATATTGTCATTATTAATAGCTATGTTATCTTAGTATCCATTGAAGGCACTCTTTTATCCTGAAGATATAATATAAAGATATAGGACAGTTTTGCAGTTTTAGTGGGCAGGGCATTTAGTAAAAAAAGCAAATTAAGTCAATACACTACATAATGCCAGGAAGCATCGCTGCATAGTACACTACTGCATAGTACAATATTTGTCCATAAAGATGACTCCTGTTTCTTTACCAACTCAAGATTTCCATCAAAAGTAGTTAAAGGTTTAATTATTTAAGCATTAAAACTTACATGGGATAGATAGTGAAGTTTAATTGAATCAATGAACTACCAGAAGAATCATGTTAGTAGGATGGTAAGCAGATTATCATAGTTGGCAAGAAGATTATCCCTCAATTAGGAAACTAGGAAATTATTATTTGTTTTTGTTGAGGACCAATAACTACAGAAATTAAGGCATCTATGACAACTTTTCTCTAACATACCACATTCAATTCACCTGCTTGTTTTTTTTAATGAAGAACTAGCTCCATATTGAGACCAGGAGAAGCAAGACAAAATAATGGAAAGAGGATAACTTGATGTGTATTAACCACTATATATTCAGTTTCATTTTATTCAGTGTTTTCATGTACATAATCTAGTTCTCAGAACAATCTTGTGTGTAATGCAGTTATCATTAAACTGATTCTGTAGATGGAATGGAGGCACAAAAAGACGAAGCAATTTCTCAAAGCTTACTCAGCTAACTATGTGGCTGACTTTCAGACCCATGTCTTCTTCCTCTTTAAAGCAGGGAATGGGGAGAAAGGAACTGGAAGACAAAATGTCAGTAGTTTTTGAGGTGTTGGCAATATCATTTTAATCTCAGTCTACATTCACTTCCTTGTCTTTCAAATGTTGATTAGCTAATTGTTTATGACATCTTTACTATACCCTCCTAGAGACTCTGTGTGAATGGAAATTTAATACCATGGAAAGCATTTTCTGAGCTATAGAGTTAGTGACTAAACTCTCTGTACCCTTAATTTAGACTGTGGAAGATTTTCTTTCTTTCTCCCACCCTGTTTCAAAAAAAAATACGACAAGAAATAATTAGACTAAATTGACTGCTAGGTGGATTATTGCAATCATCAGTGTTAGAAATATTAAGACTATTATTGACTTTCATTATTTAATCTATTTATATCTAAATGTCTCTCCATTCTTGTGGAATTTGTCAGTTAGTTTCCAAAATCTGCCTAATTCCCAACAGACTTCACATAAAATACACAGTGTAACATGATATTTCCATCGTTTCTCATTCTTTTCTGTTAAGATACGAATGATCTTTTTTTAATGGTCTTTAAAAGACCTTGGTGCTACAATGAGCCAGCAGTCTCTTTAGATCTTTTTTCTTTGTTCTTTATACTCTGATTCAAAAGAACAAAAAAAACCCTCCATTTTATGACGTCATAAATTTATTAAATTAGTTTCAGCAGGAGTGAGTAATTTATTTATAGAAGTAAAAGGAAGAAAATACACAGTTACTCCTTAACTAAAGTAATTCAGAATTTCAAAGAACAGCCCTATTTGTAAAGAAATTATGCATATGGCATAGGAATTGCCTTGTCATTGGAAGTAAAAGCATTTGATTTTGGATAAGAACCAATGAAACCTGAAGAAACAAAATAGAGGTTGAATTTATAAAAATCTTTGGTATTTATGGTAAGTGTGGCAGGTTCATGTTGATATCTGTGGATGTCAATTTTGAATTATTACATTATGAAAGAATATTTTGTCTTACTCTTGAAAGGAAATAATGAGATGTTTTAGAAATTTTCATGTGGTATATAGAATCATTTAAGTTATTAAAATAATGAATTATAGGTGTGAAAAGATAGGGGGATCTGCTTATTTAAGGGAAATATCTTTAGGTGTATTAATGCACATGATATTCAAGAAACATATTTAGTTGTGCAGAATTTAAACTTCAACATAACATTTCTACTTGCTTTTACTAGTGCCATCACCCAATCTTTTAAAATATTTTTTTATTTTTCAATTACAGTTGACATACAATATTATATTAATTTCAGAATATACAACCCAGTGATTATACATTGTATAACTTACTAAGTGATCATCCCAATAAGTCTAGTACCCACCAAGCACCATACATAGTTATTACAGTATTATTGACTGTATTCCCCATGAGGTACTTTACATCCTGGTGACTATTCTTTAAGTCCTAATTTGTACTTCTTATTCCCTTATCCTTTTTTATCCATCCTCTCAATCCCACTCCCATCTGGTACTCAATTGTTAACTAATATTTGAGAGACTCAAAGTTTGGCTTAAAATGTCTGACCATTGAAATAAAATAAATAAAAAGGGGGAAATATGGCTAACAAAGTTTAGGCTGATTGTAGATAATTCAAAACATAATTTAGAGTTTGCCATCATTACCTAGAAATTAGAGGCTTAACTTTTGTGCTCATATACTTTGTACAGACTCTTACTTTGGTCTTTCAGCAAAAAGTATGACAGTATATTTGTTTGTTTATTTGTTATTGAAATATAATTGATATATAACATTATATCAGTTTTAGGTATATAACATAATGATTCAATATTTGTATATATTGTAAAATGATCACCAGAGTAAGTCTAGTTAACATCCATTACCATACATAGTTACAATTTTTATCTTATGATGAAAAGTTTTAAGATATACTATTAGCATCTTTCAGATATGCACTACAGTACTATTAACTATAGTCACTGTGCTGTACATAACATTCACATGACCTATTTGTAATTGGGAGTTTGTATTACTCGACTACCTTCAGTCATTTTGCCCATCTCCCACCCCATGCTTACCTCTGGCAACCACCAATCTGTTCTCGGTATGAGTTCAGTTTTGTTGTTGTTTTTCACATCCTCTATTTAGATAAAGGTAATATTCCATCAACAAGTGACCATGGATTTCTTGTCAAGTAAAAATCATGACAGTTGAGTTACCAATATATAAAAGGTCAAAAAATATTTCACATAGATCAGAGTTAGTGTTGTAATATTATATTTTATGTAGCCTCACAGGCAAAAGAGAAATATGTAACTTAAGAATTTATTTCATTTTCTAGAAAGATACCATATAGAACTTTGGAAAATAGTACCAAAAAAAGACAAATGAACTCCAATGAAAGGTTCATCTAATGTAATTAAAACTTGAGTTTTCCAGGAAATGATGTAATAGAAGTGGGTTGCTTGATTTAGATCTTGATATTTGGGATCAGAATAATGTAATATTTTATTTGATTTTCTCTTACAGATGACTTGTTTAAAGTTCACAAGCTTAAGCCAAATCTGAAGTGGCGACAGGCTTTTGACAGCTACTTAAAAACTCTGCCTCCATATTACCTATTAGTATGTATTTATGTGTATATATGTATTAAATGTATCAGTGATGATTTTTGCCACAAGAAATATATATTGAGTCAAAAACTTTACCTGTGGAATGAGATTTTTTTTTAATTTATAAATATTTGTGTTGCCATTGTCTTCTCAAATTATGTATAAGTGCTTGGAGATGTCATAGTAGAACAAAGAGAACTGTTTTGTTTATATTATTTCCTTTAACTGCCATGGTTATTTTTATAAAACACATCTATATTTCTCTTATTAAAATAAACCTTATGAAGTTATAATTTTGGAATTGAAGAAGAATAGGTCTGGATTCATGTATTATATTAACTTTCCTTTTTAACTCTAGAAATTCTCAATATGGAGTTTCCCTCTGAAAAAAATTCTGAAGACATATTTACTTATTGCCTGTTAAAATGTGTCCTAGACACAGCATGAAGTAGAAACACTTATGTAGGGGCAAAAGGTCGGGATCCAAAAAGAGTTAAAAGTTACTTGGCCTCATTTCAGTGTTTACCATTGAGATACATATTCCTGATGATTTTGAACTGGTCACATAATCTTAATCATGATTTATCAAATCATTTCAGAGGTGGATATGGTAAACTTGAAGTCAAGTTTCTAGAGGTGAAAAGGCAGAACCGTGGTATCTGGTGTCACTGGGAGGAGAAATTGGGGTGTGTTAGTAATATTTACCATGGCAGGAATGGGGTGCACAATAAATTGCAATATGAAATAATTTTATGAATTGGAAATTAAGACTGAAAGAATTTACCTGTTTGAATTTGCTATTACTTGCTCTTCTTATCCCACTCTTTTCTGATTGTTTTACTTTCTGTTCCTTCTCTGCTATTTTCATTGCCACTTTTTAATGTTCCATGTTTGGTTTTATGTGCAGCACCTTGACTTCTAAGAAATGAATCATATCCCTTTGCCCCTTATAACTGAACTTTGAGTATTTTAAGATTTATTCTATTCTTACTGTTGTGTATTTTGTTTCCTTATAGCCATTAAAGAAAGCACTAAGGATGATGGGAGCTCCAAATCTGATATCAGATAATTTAGATTGTGGACTTAGTTACAGTGTTATCTCTTACCTTAAAAAACTCAGCCAACAGGTAGTATTGGTAAAAACAAACAAACAAAAATCCTTTGCCCTCAGAAGTGCATTTCCTTATTCTCTAGTGTAATTGTAACTTTTCAAATTAAATGTGTATATATTTCTACACTTTATGGATTAGTACTAATGTGATTCTCTATGGCTTCTAGCTTCACCATTAAACTGCAGTTAAGGGTTTGTCAGTATCATCTGATGCTGTGCCATTTCTCCTTTCGCTTGCCAGTTTGTCCTACCCGCAAGCTGGTTGATATTTTGTGGCCTAAGAGGGACAGAGGCTATCCTCAGCCTAGTTTTTCCTAAAATCACATTGGGCTAGAGCATCCCCTTGTATAGGTCAGCACATTGAGGCATGGTATGATTAAATGACTTGCCTGAAATTAGTTTTCAGGCAATAAATATCCATATGCTTTTTCTTGAAGAGGGGGAGATGAGACCAGTATTCCTCATACTAGAGGGTGATAGACCCAAGGGGACCTGAAGAGTGGAGTTCAATCTCCTCTCTTCTTGCCCTCCATCTGTTACTTTATACCCACACCTCATTTACCATTATTCACCTTGTCCCTTGCCTGCCCCTCTCTATTAGTACCTCATCCTCCACTCACTCACCCCTACTTATCATACTTCTCACCTTTACCTAGCCCATTCTTGCAGGATGGAAATGTTTGAGAGCTACTGAGTCAGAGCTTTACTGCCATACAAATGCATTATGTTATATGACAAACTTATGTAGCAGCTTTACTTTCTTATGCACAAATGTATTCCCAGGTAGGGAACAGTAGTAGCATTTTCAGGGACTAAAAGCTTTAATTTGGATATGTTTGGAAGTTGGGCCTTTAAAAAACATAGAGTAGTAACCAAAAAAGTGTAATATTTCACTAAAGACCCAAAATGCCTCCACAATGTGGGATGCTGACACATCTTGCTGAGGACTGACAAAAAACTTGAGTATGCTCTGGAGTTTAACAGCTCCCACCAGCCCAGTGTGGTCATAAATGCAAAGAAAGGAAAGGCAAACCCAGATTTTTGGTCTATCAAGTGTCTTCTTAACCCCCTTTTTTCTCTGCTGATATATTTTTGTTGTTAATGTTTTCTTTTTGGTTATTGTTTATTTATTGATCTATTGATTTATATATTTTATTTGATGTTTACTTTAGGCCTTTAAGGCTGTGTCAGCAGGGTGTGGCCACAAGGAAGAATAGTGAACAGAGTTGAAACTCATGCAAGTTCTGGGACTTTCTGGGATACATTGCTTATATACTTTTATAAATGAGCTATCAGGACCATATATGGAAACAGACCCTTCATTTGTTCTTATCACTTATATCATGACTTGATTAAAAAAATATAATAAACATACTTAATTCCAATAATTAGGGAAAATTAATGAATCTCTAACCAAGCCACAAAAAATTCAAAATTATTTTGAGCTTACCGGACATTGGTAGAATTCCACCTTTTAGAAAAAAAAAGAAAAGATAATTACTAATTTAAAATAGCTCTAATTACTAATTTAATAAGTATGTCACCAGTGTTTCTTGAACTGGTTCAGATGTATGTAAATCACAAAATATGCCCAATATGTTGTTACAATACACTTTTAAGCACTATTTATCAATATGGTATAATAGTGTTTAGTAAGAGCATTTTTTGTTATAAGTTAGTAAGAAACATTGAGCATATATTACATATTATTGGTAATACTTTTTAAGCATTAATTTTTGGATGGTTCAATATTAGAAACAAAAGTTTGATTTTAAAAATATAATACTAATCTGCACAAGTTTACATTTATAAATATAGGGTCTTAAGCTTTTATGAATATGTAGACTAGATTCTACAGTAACAAAATGTGACTTTAAATGTTTATGAATTAATTCTTATCCCTGGTTTCCATTCCCTCCACAAATTCAATCATAAATTTGAAACAGGACACGATAAAAAACCATATGAAGTTATTTGTCTTTCTAGCCCGCCCCCCGCCCCGTTTGCTGTGGTAGTAGAGAGAAGCACAGTAAAATGTTTAATTACCCTTTTTTCTGTGATTTACAATTGAAAATTTTTCTGTGTGGTTCTTAAAGTATTATCTTTCTTAAGTAGTAAAAATGACAGTGATAATATAGATCTTTTTATAACATACTATGTACTTTCATTTTAGACCAAACTAGAGTCAGAACGAATTTTAGCATCAGTGGGGAAGAAACCTCCCCAGGAAACTGGAATCAAAGTGAAAAATCATTCTGGAGGTGGTGTGTCCTTGACTCACAGTAAAAATTTTAGAAAACTATTGAAAGAAATCATAGGGGAAACTTCGCCAAGACTGACAGAATTGAATACCAAAGAATTTGCTGGCTTTCAAATAGGGCTCTTAAACAAGGTAAATTATAACATAAATAGTTTGTGTTTGAACTTGTCTGATATATTTATGTCTTTCATATTACTTTAGTTTTTAAATAATTACAATCCTGTTTTGGACCTTATAGTTATTGACGGACCAGTTTAGGGATTATCCTGCCAGCAGATGCCAATATAGAATTAAATGTACAAGATATGTTTAGGGGGTAATGTCTGTAAAAGATAAAGGGAGAAGGAACAGGAGTAAGCAGGGAGAGCCTTCAAATTACACTGCTGATTTAATATGCTCTGGAGTTTAAGGAAGGGGATGCAAGGAAGGAAGAATGGTTATGAAGAGCCTCAGACATTGGTATAGCTGGGAGAAAATCTTGACCTGCCCAACAGGGACCTCTGGCACCAATATTTCCCATAGAGGAGGTTCACAATGGGCAGAACTGGCCAGGCCAAAACACCCTTCCCCCACCATTCTCAGTCACTGGCAGGGAGCATCCTGGGGAGTGCATGGCCTCAGTTCAAATGCTTAAGTAGATCCCTAAGTTCAGCAAACTGTACTCCTCTCAGGATAAGCCATTGCTTTCTGAAGGGATATTGCAGCAACTCGCCTCCATGGTGCCAGAAAAACACATCTAGATTATAAGCAGTAGGCCCGCAAGGCAGCCACAAACATGATTCTCAGAATTTGGAGTTAAATGGCATGCTTGAAAAAGTATATTCCCAGTGGCTTTAATACTTTGTGGGTATATTAGAATTCAGAACAAGGCCAGCAAAGTGTAAATTTCCCACTGGGAAAATTCTACTGTAGTCAATTGTATTGAATGTAGAGTCCCTCACTAAGATTTTAAGAGGGTTAAGAATTGTATTTTTATATTAAAAGCTTCAGGAGTAACTGAAATTATTTTTTTTCATTTCAAATAGGATTTGAAACCTCAGACATATAGAAATGCCTATGATGTTTCACGTAGAGGTCTTTTAGACCAGTTAACCAGAATGAGATCCAATCTGCTGAAAACACACAAGTTTATTGTTGGACAAGATGAAGGTAAATAAACATAAAAATCATCTTTGTTGATTAGGAAAATGCCAAGCCTTATGTAAGTGGTGTTTATTATGTAATGACTAGGTTATTTTGTAATATTTTAATGTTTAGAATGTCTGTTTTCACTAAATCCCTGTATCTATCCAGGCACAAGTTTATTATTCCCAGGTTTAAGGAATAGTATACATTAATCAGTGCATATATTACACAACCCATGCTTTAACTCCTACAAGCCTCAAAATAAACCCATGAAATAGATAATATTTCATGCCTGTCTTATGATATGATAACTGATAGTGAACATTTTAGTAGTTTGCCCAGGGTTAGTGAGCTGGAAAGTGGCAGAAACTCAGTCTGTCAGATTTTGGAAATTGCATGCACCAATACTGTATCCTTCAGCCCACTGTGGTGAATTCAGTTCATAATTCCTCAGTTACATGAAAAGAATGAACCTGATAGTGTCCAGAATAATTGGTGACAGTGTACAATTCCTCTATACTCCATTTCATTCATTTTAAATAGGGTCATTTTTTTTCCATTAAAATGTATACATCTTAACCTGGCCAACCTCCCAAAATTATACATCAAGGTTTGTGGGGAGAGGAGGACTTTTCTAGGAAAAGAGCTTGTAGCTTTAACCAAATTCTCCAAGAGGGTGAGACCCACTAACCAAGGTTCTCTGGATGATAACAGAAAACCATGGAGCTTAGGCTCTTCAAACAGAGCAAATATGGTGTTTTGGGTTGGGGTAGTAGTATAAGAGATGTCAGCCCATTGTCAGACCTTGTTGGAAGGTTAACAGAATTTTTTCTTGACATGGTGATTTAAGCTTGTAGGCAGTAGTATTGGTAGACTGGTAATGAGTGGGGTGAGGAGAGATAATTTTAGGTCCCAGAATGCTAGATTTGAGGTTTTAGACTATCACATGCCAACACATGAGGTCTGTCCAGAAAAAGTCCAGCCGTAGTTAATATAATGAGAATGGTTTGTGCAATATCGATGTAACCTGGAAGCCAAGGAGAGTGAACTGGAATGCCCATGCATGAACAATGACAACTTGATTGTGCTAGTCAATGGGCACAGTAGATGCCATTGAGTGAGCATGTGTACTGTGTGGCAGTCACATTCAAAATGACTGAGCGAGTAGAGCAACAAATCTGCATCAAATTTTGTGTTAAGCTTAAATATTCCTCTGTGGAAATTATCAGATGATTCAGAAGGCTTTCAGGGGGGATGCAGTAAGTGCAGCACAAATAAAACTGTGGCACAAATGCTTCAAAGATGGTCAAGAATCTGTTGAAAATGATACATGTTCTGAAAGCTTGCAACAAGCAGAACATCTGAGAATATTAAATGTGTACGGGCTGCAAACAATAAAGTGGTTACTGACAGTGCAAGAACTAGAAGCTCATGTGGGGATTCCAAAAACTACTGTGTCTCAGATTTTGACTTAGGATCTTGGCATGAAACATGTGGCAAAATTCATTCCGTGGCTTCTGCTACCAGAGCAGAAGGAGCATCGTGCTGCAGTTGCTAATGATTTGATTCAAACTGCTACCAATGAACCACATTTCCTCAGGAGGATTATAACTAGAGATGAATTGGGGGTCTATGTCTATGATTCAGAAATGAAGGCCCCATCATCCCAATGGAAGTTGCCTGGTTCTCCACACCCAAAGAAGCACAGCAAAGTTGCAGCAAGATCAAGACCATGCTAACTGTGTTTTTTGATTCACAAGGTATTGTCCATCATGCTTATGCTCCTCCAGGCCAAACAATTAATAAGGGGTACTACCTCAATGTTCTTTGTCGGTCAAGAGATGCGATATGATAAAAACAGCCACAGCTATGGGTAACTGGTGATTGGCAGCTTCATCATAACAATGCACCCGCTCATGCTTCAAGTCTGGTGCAGAGTTTTTTGGTGAAACATGGAATCACCCAGGTGACTCAGCTGCCCTACAGCCCAGATTTAGTGCCCTGCGACTACTGGCTTTTCCCCAAACTAAAATCACCTTTGAAAGGGTAGAGATTTCAGACCATCAATGAGATTCAGTAACATACAATGGGGCAGCTGACAGCAATTGGGAGAACTGTGTAAGGTCCCAAAGCGCCTACTTTGAAGGGGATGGAAGTGTCATTGTCTTGTGTACAGTATTTCTTGTATCTTGTATCAACTTCAATAAATGTCTTTTTCATAGTGTATGGATGAATACTTTCTGGACAGACCTTGCCTATATTATTAAGCAGACTATGATCATGTCCTCTCAAAAAGACCATACACTTAAGTTATATAGCATCTGTTTCTTTTCTGGTGATTTGGCAGATTCCCTTCACAGTGTTCCAGTCGCACAAATGGGTAACTATCAGGAATACCTAAAGACATTGGCTTCACCACTTCGAGAGATTGATCCAGATCAACCCAAAAGACTGCATACCTTTGGCAATCCATTTAAACAAGATAAGAAGGTAAGATACTTATTTCTATGTCTTCCCAAATTGTGCTATTCTTGCTATAATTCATTTCTTCTTGGTAAGATGGATATAAATAAGATATTCTCATGTTTATTTAAAAGATAAAATATGACTCCAGGACACTTTGTGAATAGAAAGTGGGAGCTTCCTGATGCGGGATTGTCTTGGTTGAAGAAAATAATAGCTGATGTTTATTGAGTACCTAGTAGGAGTCGATGTCTGAAATGATCACATTTAATGTTCACAACCATTCTGCAGATGAGTATTACTATCTGCTCTTTAATAAAGAGAAATCAAAGTTCATAGTGGTAAAGTGATTTACCTCAAGTGACACAGCTAATAAGAGCCAGGATTTAAACCCATATCTTTGCAGTTCCAGAGTCAGTATTCATTTCCACCTCCATGTACTAATTCATTTAATATTGAAATCACCATGTATTTCCTGTTTCCATTATTCAGAGGTCTAGTGCTCTATCTAGATAGTGGTGAAGTGCTCCTCTTGAAATATGAAGTACGAAGTGATGCTGCTTTATTTGGATTGTCCTACTACAGATCTAAATATAAGAGGGGTGTGTGGGAGAGAGACAGACAGAGACAGAGAGAGACAGAGACTGACTTGACCATTTAACCATGAAGACAAAGAAGATTATATCTGTACTTAAGGAGAAGACCATTAAGGTGAAGACCATGTAATAATGTCTTTTGTAACAAAACTAGACTGAAAGGTATTCCACTTCATCCCAATCCTCAATTAATTGGAGTTTTTCTGAATCTCGCTGTGTCTTGGTTTCCTCATTTGCAGCACTAGGGATAATTGTTACACCTAACTCATGGAGCTCTCTGGAGGATTGAGTTAGTACATCTATACCATTTAGAACATTACCTGACATGTAGTAAATGCTAGTGAATATGTTTTCCCTTTCTGTACTGTTTTGCTTTGGAAAATGCTTTGGAAAAATAATTTATCATGATTTTATTAAAATGATGCAAGTGTATATTCTTGGGCTATCCTTGGATGAGAACAGTTTTTAGCTAACCTTGTATATAAGAAGCTCTCATGTTTTATCTGCTCCAAGAATGAAAAGTTCCTCATCCTTGTCTAGCACCAAGGTAGACATATCTGAATCTCTATAAGATTGCTGTTGGGGGAATTACATTTTTGTCTGTTTGCTCTTTATCATTTATATGCAGCACTCTGTACAGTGATAATCAATATTTCTTAATGGTGAGTATAAGGCACAAAAGCACACAAAAAGGGATAATTTCCCTTGTCAAGGGTTGATTCAGAATGTTTTGTACTTCTTCAAAGGTCACTGTGTTTATTCCCATTATGGTTGTGAAGAGTTGCTCATTCTTCAAGCTTTCTGGTTAATGATTGTATTATGCTTGATCTTGGGCAACACCTTATATTTTCATTTCTTCCTTGTTCCACTTAGACTGGATTAAAATTGAGTGGCATTTCCTGAGAACAGAGTTTGTGTGGGGCATGATAAGTATTTGGCCCATGATTAAGACCAATGTTGATGATTTAATACATGATTGTATATGCATATGAAGAGAGCTTCCAGTGTTGTCTTTAATGGAATATGTTCATTGATGTTTTTTAGGGAATGATGATTGATGAAGCAGATGATTTTGTAGCAGGGCCACAAAACAAAGTGAAACGTCCTGGAGAACCCAACAGCCCTCTGTCATCTAAGAGAAGGCGGAGTATGTCCCTGCTGTTGAGGAAACCACAAACACCACCTACTGTAACTAACCATGTGGGCGGAAAGGGACCACCCTCAGCCTTGTGGTTCCCATCTTATCCAAACCTCATAAAGCCCACCCTTGTATATACAGGTATAGAGTAGTGGTTGTGATTTCCTTATGGCTCCTAGAGGACTAAGACACTAAACAATTTTGTTCCCTTTGTATCATTCCTTTTGTATTCACTTTTGTTTTCATTAAGTAAACCAATATGAAGTCATCGAAGTGGTAGGTACAGAGGGTGTGGGGAAGAGGGGAAGCAGAGACCCTGTTTCAAAGATCTCAATTTCTATGAGGGGAGAAAGATCCATACTTATATAGTAATTAACACAAAATTGAGAAGCGGACAGATATGAGCCTGTTTTCCTGCTCAGGGCAAGGCATAATAATGTGCAAACATCTGGAATTGCTATTCAAGTCACAGTGATGGAGCAGGTTCCTGAGGCAGTAGGAGCAAATGGGCTCAATAAGATCAGTCTGCACTAGCTCTCTATGTCCTCATCTCCTCTTTATGCTTTAACCCAGTGTAGTCTGGTTCTGCCTCCCCTACTCCACTGAAAGATGTCTAATCAAGGGCCCTACTGTCTGCTGTAGATTGCCATTACTTAGCATCATTTGACACACTTGTTCACTGCCTCCTGCATTGAAACATTCTTGGGTTCCCTGAAACCACAAACTCCTGTTTTTTTTCCCATTTCCTAGCAACTCTTTTTCATTATCTTTTCTGGTTACCCCCCCCCCGCTTTTTTCCCACCTCTTAATAGTGTAAGGACCCAAAGCTCAATTCTGGACCCTCTCCTCTTCACTGCATTCTTTCTCTAGGTGATCGTATGCAGTCTTAGGGCTTTAAATAAGATTTATATTTCAACAACTCAGATCTTTATACCTCTAGATTACAACTTGTTTCAAACTCGACTCAAATTTAACTCTGGACACAGCATCTACATTCAGCTGACTAACAGACGTATAAAACTCAGTAGGTTTCATTTGTTTCAAATAAACTCATAACATT
Organism: Phyllostomus hastatus; assembly: GCF_019186645.2. Classification (NCBI taxonomy): domain Eukaryota; kingdom Metazoa; phylum Chordata; class Mammalia; order Chiroptera; family Phyllostomidae; genus Phyllostomus; species Phyllostomus hastatus. Next base: position 9,645,583 of record NW_025333841.1, on the reverse strand, counting down.
GACTCTTGGAAACAGCTCTACTTACAGCCTTCCTCTACTTACAGTCTTCCTCAGTGCAGCTGATGACACCAACCAGCAGTGTACTGGTAAAGCTGTGAGAGCCAGCTGTCCATAGGTGCAAGGGTTGGGAGGGTGGAGAAGCCATGGATCATAGTGTTTGCAGATTTCCACAGTGTAAACAATGCCAACATTATCAACATCAAGCTTTCAATGTGAGGTCACTGAACCAGATCAGGAAGAAGTGCACACAATCCACTCTTGTGAGCAGTTGTGCACCAGTACCTGCATACCACTGGCACTATTTACCCAGCGGTTCAGGTGAAAAACCATAGTCACCATGATTTCTCTTTTACTCTCCTCTCACTTCCATACATGGACTAATCTAGGCAAGTTCATAACCAGTATAATCACTGCATCCCACATTTCTCTGCATCTCTCAGTCTATGATGTCATTATCTGTCTGTCACCAAGCTATGACAGTAGCTTCTTATTTGATTATCAGGCTGCCCATCTTCTCCTTGTCTAACCTATTTCTGCCCTGCTGCCAGAGTGATCATGTCAACACAGAAATCAGATCATGCCATGTCCATACTGAAAACCCATCATGAACTTTCCTATACACTCACAACAAAATCTAAACTCCCAATTCTAGTCAACAAGATCTGCACAACCTGGCCCTGCCATTCTCATTCTATCTCTCTCCCACTCCCACCTTCCCTCCCTCCCTCCCTTAAATTTTTATTGAATTTATTGGGGTGACATTGGTTAATAAAATTATGTAGGTTTCAGTGGTACAGTTCTATAACACATCATCTATATATTGTATTGTGCACTCACCACCCCAAGTCAAGTCTCCTTCCATCACTGTTTATCCCCCTTTACCCTCTTCCTGCCATTTTCTCTTAACATGTGTCTTGTCTGTCTCCTCCTTGTTCTCTCTGTCTCTGTCATTTACTCTATGGTCCTGGCTTGAAGCCTCCTAAGGGTCCTGTACTTGCCCTTACTGCAGCCTGGAACTTCCTCTGCATGTGCACAGGTCAGGCTCTTTTTCCTCCTTCAGGTCCTGCCCGACCACCTCAACCATTGAGAATCCCCCTTCTGCTGTCTGTCACATTCCTGCTTACTTTTCCCTAACATAAATTCAAACTGTCATTATTTCATTTGCTCATTGTGCCCTTACTGTCTGATCTCACCATTAGAATGTAAGTTCAGTGATGGTTGGGATTGTTTCTGTCTATCTTGTTCACTGCTGATCCCTATCTACTGGCACAGTGCCTGGCACAGATGAGGATGAGAAAATGAAGTAGGGTGTCAGACTTGGAGTAAGAAAGAAATTCACTTTCCTGAGACTGAAAAGGTAGATAAGGAGGATCATATATGGGGTGGGATTTTTGATTATGGAGTGCACATAGAGTCTTCACACCTAATGGCCACCTCTGTTCTTTCAGAACTTTTGAAGTAGGTCTGGTGTGAAGCTTAGAAAAGCACGGAATTTTATAGGTCAGTTACAGAAATCATGACATCAAGTGAGACTTGCTGTTTTTCATCTTGTAAAGCACAGCTGCCACTAAGCCACGAGTGCCAGGGATCTGAGAATATTTATTAGTTGCACTGTCCTACTTAGTTTCCATATGTATTCATAATGCCATGAGGAAAAGAAAGTGGTTTTATTTGTATTATCTTCCTAAGCTCAGTTTGAGGGGTCTCAGACTCCATCTGGTAACATCTTCTTGCTTTATGAAACAACTAATTTCCTCAAAACTGAGGAGCACTGGGATCTACCTGTGGAGCTGATATAACACACCTGCCTCACAGCTCAGCTTCTAAATTTGGTTTCCAGATGCTACTGTCACTCACGAAGTCCATGAGGAAAAGATGGAAAATGGTCAAATCCCACCTGATGTCTTCTTGTCAAAACCTGCTGCACCAGAGGTTATGAATATAACAGGAGATGGTATTCCACCCAACCAATTGGATTCTCTGTCTGATGACTTCACTAGTCTAAGGAAAGATGGCCTGATTCACAAATCCAGTAGTAATGCATTTGTTGGAGGAACCAAAAACTGCAGTGTCCCTGCATATGATCGAAAAGTCTCAGTAACATCCACATTCAGAACTGTGCCAAATGCGTTGCAAATAACTCCTGCTATGGCACAAGGAATCAATGCTGATATAAAACATCAGTTAATGAAAGAAGTTCGAAAATTTGGACGAAGTAAGTAGTGAAAGAACATTTATGAATCATAATGGGAGGTCACCCTGTATAATTCAGAGTAGATTCAAGCTCTCTCTTGACATGAATTTTGGGGAAGCATTGCTTGTCCACATAGTTTAAAGTGACTCCTCTTGCTTTATCTGAAAAAATCCAATATACCTTTCTCTCTTTTTTCCCCTTATTCAATGTAATGGTTTCCTTTTTGCTGCTGTAACAAGTTACCACAAACTTTGTGGCTTAAAACAATATTATCTTATAGTTAGAGAAGTCAGAATTCTGAAATTATTTTCACTGGATTAACACAAAGGTGTTGAAAGGCCAGCATTTCTTCCAGAGGATCTGGAGAGAATCTACTTTCTTGCCTTTTCCAACTTCTACAGGCTGTCTGCATTCCTTAGATCATGGCCCCTTCCACTTTTAAATAATAATGTTAGCGATATCTCTCCTCTCTAACCTCAGCTGCCATCTGTACATCTTTTTCTCTGATTCTAACTCTGCCACCTTCCTTTTAGAAGGATATCTGTGATTATTTGGGCCTACATGCACAAACCTGGGCAATCTCCCCATCTTAAGACCCATAACTTATTTATATTTTCAAAGTAAAGTCCCTTTTGCCATATAAAATAACATTCACAGGTTTGAGAATTAGGACATGAACAGTGTTTGGAACTATGATTCAGCCTCCCACATTTGATTAGTATTTACTGCATTTCCTTAGTAGGTATGCACAGATGTTTTGATTTGAGTGTTTAAAATACAAACTAACTTTCCACCTCATGAAGAATGATTACTGAGGATGTATAAAGCTTGAGTTTTATTTCCCATCCATATTTTTTTTAAATACTAAAGCTTTTTTAATATCTTCAGAATATGAAAGAATTTTCATTTTGCTCGAAGGCGTGCAAGGACCTCTTGCAGTCAAGAAACAATTTGTTGAATTTACCATCAAGGAAGCTGCAAGGTGGGTGCCAATAGGAGCTTTTTGTTCTTTTTTAAGCAGTAGTGCCCAATGTGGGACAGGGGGAAAAAGTCTCTGCCGTGCTTTTCTCAAACCCTGACCCTTACTCACAGTTAAAGCTGTCATCAGAAGCATTTAGAATTATCTGAGTCCAATTCATTCATCAACTCTATGGAGCCTTGTAGGCTCCCCACAGTCTGAGGTGGACACTGTTAGTATTTGCTAAACTGTCTTTACATGAGGATACATTTCTATTCTATGTTGATTGTTAGTTCCATTTGTACTGTGTACAGCATGCTGCATTTCACAGTCCTTTAAGTATCTCTTTTAAAAAGATTTTTCATTTATTCACTTTTAGAAAGAGGGGGAAGGAGAGAGGGAGAGAAGCATCAGTTGGTTGCCTCTCAAACATCTCCGACTGGAGAACTGGCCCACAACCCAGACATGTGCCCTGACTGGGAATCAAACTAGGGACCTTTTGGTCTGCAGGCTGGCACTCGAGCCCATGAGCCACAATAGGCAGTGCTGCTTTAAGTATCTTTTAGTTAATAAAAGTTTCCTTTATTTTTAGGTTTAAAAGACGAGTCTTAATTCAGTACCTTGAGAAGGTACTGGAAAAAATAGATTCCCACCACCTTCTCAACAACGTTAATCACATCAACAGCAGATCATCATGTTAATGCAAGGAACAAGGAGAACAAGGAGAAAAAAAGGACAAATTTTCTGTGCTGTAGTATGGAACAGAATATTGTTGAAACTCCCTAGAATGTGTTAGTAACGGGAATTGCCTTCCAGAAGCTAAGAAAAAACAGTGGAAATTTTTTTATTTTATGATTCTCTGGCAGTAAAAGCTGGCTTTTGCCCTAAGAATTTTCTCTGAAAGATTAAATTGTTATTTCTTTTCCCAGTTGAGGAAGGTAATGCAGCAGGTTAAATTCAGCACACACTGTCACCCCTACCACAGGTGATAAGGGTTCACTCATGTGAACTTTGCTGTTCTGGGCATTTCCAGAGTGACTAGGGCCCACCTGCAAGTGGAGCACTACTTGGTGCTCTTACTATGTCCTTTAGAAAGAATAGATGTTCAGAACCCAATTAGTAATCTTGTGTGTGCCGAGCAAAGTTTTCAACAATTTCCAGCTGTGCCTTTTAAATCATGATATATTCAGGACAGCTTGAATCAAAGAGTAAGAAAGCTGCTATTTGGGTAATTTATTTCTCTGTGGGAGGGGGGGCAGGGAGAGTCACCAAACAATCTACCTCCAACTCTCTTCTATTTTGTCTAGAGACGTTACAAAGTGCACCTGAGGCTGCCCTAACCCCTGACATTTGTTCTTGCATGTGATAACAGAATCTTCAGGTGGACTTGTACATTTTGTGCTTTGAAAGCACTAGAGTGAAAAATGATGTATACATTTCCTTTAATGTTTATACAAAGGTTTATATGGAGCAGTATTGTTATGTTTGTATTAATTGGAAAAATATGTATACAAAGAGATTTTGACTTTGAATATATGAAATAAATAATTTTATTGATTTTCACAAGTGTATTAATGCTGGAGAAATTCCTAGTTTTGTCTTTCTTATGTTATGATTAATTATTCCTTTCAGAAAAAAAAGGAATCACTATTCAATTAAGATGCTAATATAATGATTTAAACTTCAAAATGTCACTCACAGAACTGAGTGATGGTTAAAATGGTGGAGTAAGATACTCTGGAGGTCCCTCTCCAGAAAAACTGAAAATACTGGGAAGACACTGTCAGAATCAAGTTTATTTGAACTCTGGACGATAATCAAAAGTTCATAGCAACCAGTAGTGAGAGAGAAGACTTATAACCTCAGAGAGACAGAAGAATCAGCTTTAGCACAATTTGATTGCACCTGCACAACAGCATACAAGATATGGTGGGCAGAGTGACCCTTAGACAACCAGCTGGAGGGAAGGACCCACCAAAAAGTAACCCAACAACACTCAAAACACAATTACATCCAGAGAGCCAACATAAATGACATAAAGGGCATTCCAAGACCATCAAGTTCAGGAGATACTGGAGATTGCACTACTGAATCCCACAGGTCTCCTACCATAGAAGTTCACACCACAAACTCAGGGAGTCAAAGAAGATCAATTTGTCAACAGAAGCAAACAAGAAGAGTCTCACAAATAATGGGAAGACAAAGAAACAACCCTCAATTAAAAGGAAAGGAGGAATCCTCAGAAAGAATGCTAAATGAAATAGTTCAAGTCAACAATCAGATATTGAGTTCAAAGCAATGGTTATAAGGAAGCTCAATGAGCTCAGTGAAAATTACAAAGAGCTACAGGGAAACTATGAGGAACTTACTGCAAACTATCAGCATGAAGAAAGAACATAGAAATTATCAAGAAGAGCCAAAAGGAAATGAAGAATGCAATTTCTGAATGGAAGAACACAGTAGAAGGAATCAAAAGCAGGCTAGATGAAGCAGAGGATAGAATCAGTGAGCTGGAGGACAAGGTAGAAAAAAAGTCCCAGAAAGAGCAAGAAAAGGAAAAAAGACTCAAAAACAATGAAGAGGGGTTAAGGAAACTGCAAGACAACATGATACGTAATAACATCTGTATAATCGAGACACCAGAAGGAAAAGAAGAGGAGCAAGGAATAGAAAACCTGTTTTAAAAAGTAATGATGGAAAAGTCCCCTAATTTGACAAGAGAAAAAGTCACAAATACAGGAAGCACAGAGGGTCCCAGTTAAGAGGAATACAAAGAGGCCCATTCCAAGACACAGCATAATTAACATGGCAAAATTCAAAGACAGAGAGAATCTTAAAGGCAGCAAGGGAGAAACAGGAAGTAACATACAAAGGAGGCTCTATAAGTCTAGTGACTTATTTCTCAACACTACAAGCCAGAAGGGAATGGCAAGGAATATTCCAAGTAATGGAAAGCAAAGGCCTGCAACCAAAACTACTCTGCTCAGCAAGGTTCTCAATTAAAATTGAAAGCAAAATAAGGAGTTTCCCAAGCAAAAGAAGGCTGAAAGGACACACCTCCGCTGAAAGAACACACCTCCACCAAACGAGCACTGCAAGACATGCTAAAGGGACTGCTTTAATGTGAAGGAGGAAAAGAGTAAGAGAGAGGAACACAGGTACAAAGGACGTAAAAAGGCAATGAATAAGTACCTATCAATAATAATCTTAAATGTAAATTGATTAAATGCTCCAATCAAAAGACATAAAGTAGCTGCATAGATAAGGGAACATGACCTGCACATATGCTGCCTGCAAGAGACCCACCTCAGAACAAAAGACTTACACAGACTAAAGTGAAGGGTTGGAAAAAAGATTCCAAGCAAATGCACAGGACAAAAAAGCCATGGTTGTAATGTTTATAATAAAAAATAGACTTAAAAACAAAGGCCAGAAAAAAGAGACACTGAAGGACTCTTCATAATACTCAAGGGAAGACTCCATCAAGAAGGTATAAACATTATAAACATGTATGCACCCAACACAGTAGCACCCAGATATATAAGGAAAATTTTGGAAGACTTCAAGAAAGATATAGATAGCAACACTATACTAGGAGATTTTAACACCCCACTGTCAAATATGGATAGATCTTCCAAACAAAATATCAACAAGGATATTGCGGCATTGAACAATGCCCTAGACTAAATGGACTTCACAGATATATATAGGACCTTTCATCCCAAAGAAGCAAAATACACATTCTTCTCAAATGCACATGGAACATATTCAAAGCTAGACCACATGACAGGACACAAAACAAGCCTCAAAAAATCAAGAAAATTGAAATTATAACAAGCATTTTCTCAGACCACAAGGGCCTGAAACTGGAAACCAACCTCAAGGAATAAATTGAAGAACACAAATTCATGGAGATTGAAGAGCATGCTATTAAATAATGAATGGGTTAACAATGAGATCGAGGAAGAAATCAAAAATTTATAAAAACAAATGAAAATGAATCCACAACAGTCCAAAACCTATGGGACACAGCGAAGGAAGTACTGATGGAAGTTCATAGTGATACAGGCCTACCTAAAAAAAAGATAGAAACATTTCTAATAAACCTCCTAATCCTACATCTACAAGAACTGGAGGGTCAACAACAAAGACAGCCCCAAGCAAGCAGAAAGAAGGAAATAACCAAGATCAGAGCAGAATTAAATGACATAGAGACTAAAAGAACAGTTCAATGGATTGATGAACCCAAGAGATAGTTGTTTGAAAAGATAGAATCAAGAAGCCTTTAATCAGACTCATCAAGAAAAAAAGAGGACCCAAATAAAATAAAAAATGAAAGAGGAGAGATTACAACTGATACCACAGAAATACAAAAGATTGTAAGAAATTATTATGAACAACATTATGCCAAGAAATTTGAAAACCTGGGTGAAATGGACAAATTTCTAGAAAAATATAATCTTCCAAAACTAAATGAAGAAGAAGCAGAAACCATGAACCGACTGATAACAGATGGTAAAATTGAGGAAGTAATTTAAAAACTCCCAGCACACAAAAGCCCTGGACCAGACAGTTTCACAGGAGAATTTTACAAAATGTTTAAGAGCTAACCCCTACCCTTCACAGACTATTCCAATAAATCCAAGAGGAGGGAAGGCTCTCAAACTCTTATTATGAAGCCAGCATCATCCTAATCCCAGAACCAGATAAAGAAATAACAAAGAAAGAAAACTCCAGGCCAATATTGCTGATGAACAAAGATACTAAAATCCTTAAATATATATATATATACAGGCAAACCACATCCAGCAATACATGAAAAAGATCATACACCATGATCAAGTGAAATTCATCCCAGGGATGCAAGGATGGTAGAACATTTGCAAATCAATGCACATAATGCATCACATAAACAAAAGGAAAGACAAAAACCACACAATCATATCAGTAGATGTGGGAAAAGCATTTGAGAAGGTACAGCACCCATTTATGATAAAAACACTAAGCAAAATGGGAGTAGAGGGAGCATACCTCAACATAATAAAGCCCATATATGGGAGACCTACAGCCAACATCATACTCAGTGGGAAAACCTAAAAGCTTTCCCACTAAAATCAGGCACAAGACAAGAATGTCTGCTTTTACCAGTTCTGTTCAACATAGTATTAGAATTCCTAGCCACAGCAATCAGACAAGGAAAATAAAAATAAAAGGCATCCAAATTGGAAAAGAGGAAGCAAAACTGTCACTGTCTGCAGATGACATGATAGTGTGCATAGAATATCCTATAGACTCCACCAAAAAGTACTTGACCTAATAAGTGAAGTTGGTAAAGCAGCAGGATACAAAGTCAATATTCAGAAATCAAAGACATTTTTGTACAACAATAATGAAATATCAGGAACAGAGGGGAGGTGGAAGGAGATAATTGGGGGGAAAGGGTGAAGGGTTTTCAGGAACAATTATAAAGGACACATGGACAAAAGCAAGGCAGGGTGGAATCAGGGGAGGGAGGTGGGGATGGCTGGGGTGGGGGAAAGAGATGGAGGGAATGGCAGACAGCTGTACTTGAAAAACAATACAATGTAAAAATATGAAAAAAGAAATCAGGAACAAAATCCAATTTGCTATAGCAACAAGAAAAATAAAACAGCTAGGAATAAACCTAACCAAGGAAGTAAAAGACCTATACTCAGAAAACTACACAACACTGAAAAAAAAAATTAAACAAGACACAAACAAATGGAAGCACATACCGTGTTCATGGATTGGAAGAATTGACATCATCAACATGTCCATACTACCCAAAGCAAGTTATAGATTCAGTTCAATCCCTATTAAAATACCAATGACATATTTCATATTTCACAGATATAGAACGAACATCTCAAAAATGTATATGGAACCATAAACAACTCTGAATAGCTGCAGCAAATTTGAGAAAGAAGAACAAAGTAGGTGGGATCACCATACCTGGCACCAAACTATATTACAAAGCCACGATCATCAAAAGAGTCTGGTACTGGCATAAGAAGAGACACAGATCAATGGAACAGAATAGAGAGTCCAGAAATAAACCCAAGTGTCTGTGGTCAGCTAATATTCGACAAAGTGGGCAAAAGCATAAAATAGAGTAAAAATAGCCTCTTCAACAAATGGTTTTGGGAGATCTGGACATATACATGCAAAAAATAAATAAACTTAACCACCAACTTACACCATACACAAAAATAAACTCAAGATGGATAAAAGACTTAAATATAGGTCATGACACCATAAAAGTCCTAGAGGAGAACATATGCAGGAAAATCTCAGATATTCTATGCAGCAATATTTTTTACTGATACGGCCCCTAGAGCATGGGGCATAAAGGAAAGAATAAACAAATGGAACTTCATTAAAATAAAAAGCTTCTGCAGGGCTAAAGAAAACATCAACAAAATGAAAAGAGAACTAACTATATGGGAAATATATCTGTCAATGATACCTCAGACAAGGGCTTGATCTCTAAAGTATATAAAGAACTCACATGACTCTACACCAGGAAGACAAACAACCCAATTAAAAAATGGGCAAGGGACCTGAACAGACAGTTCTCCAAGGAGGACACACAGAGAGCTCAGACACATATGAAAGGGTGCTCAGCATCACTAGACATCGGAGAGATGCAAATTAAAACCACAATGAGATACCAATTCACACTGGTCAGAATGACCATCATAAATAAATCAACAGACAAGTGCTGGCAAGGTTGTGGAGAAAAGGGAACTCTAGTGCTGTGTTGATGGGAATGCAGATTGGTGCAGCCACTGTGGAAAACAGTATGGAATTTCCTCAAGAAACTAAAAATGGAATTGCCTTTTGACCTGGCAGTTCCACTGCTGGGATTATACCCTAAGAATCCTGAAATACCAATTCAAAAGGACCTATGCACCCCAGTTTTCATGGCAGCACAATTTACAGTAGCCAAGTGCCAGAAACAGCCTAAGTGCCCATCAGTAAATGAGTGGGCAAAAAAACTATGGTACATTTACCCAATAGAATACCATGCAGCAGAAATAAAGAAGGAGCCTCTACCCTTTGCTACAGCATGAATGGATGTGGAGAGCATTATGCTAAGTGAAGTAAGGCAGGCAGTAAAAGACAAACACCATATGATCTCACCTATGAGTGGAACCTAATCAACAAAACAATCAAGCAAAATGTAACCAGAGACATTGAAATAAAAATCAAACTGACAGTGACCATAAGGGAGGGGGCGGGGGTAACAGGGTGGGGAAGGGGATGGGTTATCAAGGAACATGTATAAAAGACATATGTACAAAGTCAAAGGGGAAGTAGGATCAATGATGGGAGGTAGGAGTGGGTGGGGCTGGGTAGGAGTGGTGGGAGGGGACATGGAGACAACTGTACTTGAACAGCAATAGAAACATTTTAAAGAAATGTTCATAGCAGCCATGTGAATACTGAATCCAGAGAAAGGCCATTGAAACAAAATAGAGAGTTTTGTGGCATTTTAACTTATTCTTGCCCTTATTCCCCTTCCTGGCATATCAGTGGTGTTGAATATGGCAGTCTTCATTCCAAGTGTGGGCTACTGGTTTTGGATGGAGGAGAGTAGACTGATTCCCAAGGAATTGTTTTTGTGTCTTTGAACCTGTCTGGGGGCTCCCTGAAGGTCTGACACAAAAGGATTGATTGGTTTTGTCTCACCTAACTCCAAACTCTCCTAGGGTGGAAAATAGGCCATGTGGAGAATGGTCCTCAAAAATATTGAAATATATTTTTGTGTATATATATATTTTGTTAACAGCCTGTTTCTGTGTGTGAAAAACAGTGGACATGCCAACATCTTGGGAGCAAAAAACTGGGGAGTGAAATACTTTGGAGTATAAAGCCTTTGAAATACTGCCATGTATACCTGAGTGTCTAGAAAACCATGTGCATGTCTTGAGAAGGACTCAGAGTCAGAGGGACCTGAGAAGACCATAAGATTTCCTCTCTGACTCATCTTTAGTCTTAGTACAATGACGGATAGAACAACTAGTCAGAAGATCAATAAGCAAATGAGGATTTGAACAACACTGTAAACTAATTGCATCTAATAGACACCTACAAAACACCCTAGCCAACAACATCAGAGTACATTCTTCTCAAGTGCTCATAGAGTATTCTCAAAAATTGGCCATATATTGATTCACAAAACAAGTCTTAATAACTTTCCAAAGATTGAAACCATGCAAAGTAATTTCTTTGCTGTGGTAGAGTCAAACTAGAAATCAGTAACCGTGGTTAATGAAATCACTCAGTGGTTATTGAAATAATCAGTGGTTATTGAGGGCTCACCTTATACCATATAAAATTTTTATTTATTTTTTAAAATTAATTAATTATTTATTTATTTTTAGACAGAGGGGAAGGGAGAGAGCAAGGGAGAGAAACATCAATGTGTGGTTGCCTCTTGCATGCCCTCTGCTGGGAACCTGGCCTGCAACCCAGGCATGAGACCTGACTGGGAGTCAAACTGGTGACCCTTTGGTTCACAGGCCAGCACTCAGTCCACTGAACCATACCAGCCAGGGCCCAAATACAGAAATTTTAAATTATCAAATACCTAAATATATATGAGCTAAAATCACAAAAATCTTAGAAGGAAACTTTGGAGTAAACCTTCATTATCTTGGATTTAGCAATAATTTCTTTTTTTAATTTTTTTATTTTTGAAAGACTTTATTTATTTTTAGAGAGAGGGGAAGGGTGGGAGAAAGAGAAGGAGACAAACATCAGTGTGTGGTTGCCTCTCATGTGCCCCCTACTGGGGAGCTGGCCTGCAACCCAGGCCTGTGCCCTGACTGAGCATCGAACCGATGACCCTTTGGTTTGCAGGCCAGTGCTGAATCCACTAAGTCACATCAGCCAGGGCAATAATTTATTAAATATGACACAAAACCACAAGAAACAAAAGAAAAAAATAATTTGACTTCATCAAAGTTAAAAGGTTTTATACATCCAATAACAATCAGAGAATGAAAAAACAACCCATAGGATGGGAGAAAATATTTGCAATGCATACGTTAATAAGAGTCTAGTGTCCATAATATGAAAAGAATTTGAAAAGACACATCACCAAAAAACAAGCACAAATGGCCAACAACCACATGAAAAGATGCTCAATATCATTAGTCATTAGGGACAAGTAACTCAAAGCCACAAGATACCACTTCACACCTACTAGGATGGAAATAATAAAAAGAAATAGAGAAATAACTAGTTTGGAGGTTGCAGAGAAATTGGAACCCTCACATATTGCTTGGAATGGAGTGCTGATACGATACATGCTATGACATGCATGAACATCAAAAAACATTATGCTAAGTGAAGGAAGCCAGCCAAAACAGGGCACATATTATAAGATTCCATTTATATGTAATATTAATGACTGGCTGATCCATAGAGTCAGAAAGTAGACAACTGGTTGCAAGGGGCTGGGGAGAGGAGGAAATGGGGAATGACTGCTAATGGAGTTTCCTTTTAAGATTATGAAAATGTTCTAGAACCAGGTAGTTTTGTTGTGACTGCACAACACTATGAATGCACTATGAATGTTTATTGAATTGTATATTTCTGGTAGGTAATATTTCTGGTTTCTAGTTTTATTGTGACTGCACAACAATACGAATGTACTATGAATGTTTATTGAATTGTATATTTCTGGTAGGTAAATTTTATGTTATTTATAATAACAAAATGCTCCAGAGCAATCCAGCTGCCATCTGATGCCACCTTATGCCATGTGGAGCAGAATGATTACCACCTCAGCCTTGCTCAAATTCCTGACATACAAAATTATGAGATGTAATAATATTCTTTTAAATCACTGACTTAGAGTTTCCAGTACCACATGTAAAGAGCTTGGACATCTCCGCTCCATCTCAACAATAAGTAAAAGGCTGAACAGACTGAAAAATCAACTCTTCTTCTATCTGTAAGAGAAGAGAGACACAGGGTAAACCACTGCCCCTGATATTGTAGAGACAACCAGGAAAATAACAGGGAGTTATGGCTTACTGGAGAGATGACTTGTGACCAGAAATTACCATGAGAACTAGTGTTGGGGTAGGAAAACCTGGACTATCATTGACAAATTGCTGGATTCTCGTGTGGACAAGTCTGAGACCAGAACTCCAGCTTTGGGTTGTCACAATGTCTGTTCTTCCCAAGTTGATCTATAGATTCAATGCAGTCCCAATAAAAATCCCAGCAAATTTTCTTCTGGATACCAATAAAGTGGTTCTAACATTTATATAGAGAAGCAAAAGATGCAGAATATCCAACACACTATTGAAGGAAAAGAACAAAGTTGGAGGACTGACACTACCCAACTTCAAGACTTACTACTAAAGTTATAGTAATCAAGACAGTGTGGTATTGGCAAGATAATAGACAAATAGAAAAATGGAACAGAACAGAGAACACAGAAATAGACTCACATAAAAGAGTCAACTGATCTTTGACAAAAAAGCAAAAGAAATACAATGGAGCAAAAATACTCTCTTAAGCAAATAGTCCTGGAACAACTACCCATATACGTGCAAAAAAAACACCCCAAAACAAAAAACAAATGCAGACACAGACCTTGCACTTTTCACAAAAATTAACACAAAATTGCTCATAGACCTAAATGTAAAATGCAAAAGTATAAAACTTCTATAATATAACATAGGAGAAAACATACAGCATCTTGGGTTGGTGATAAATTTTTAGATATGACACCAAAGGCACAATTCAAAATCTATGAAGAAAAATTGATAAGCTGGACCTCATTAAAATTAAAAAAAATAGCTACTCTGAAAAATACAATGTCAAGAGAATAGGAAGTCAAGCCACAGACTGGAAAAAATATTTGCAAAAGGCATATGTGATAAAGGACTATTCTCCAAAACATTCAAAGAACCCTTAAAACTGAATAATAAAAAAAACAAATAACCTGACTAAAGAAAAATGGGCTAAAGACAACAGACATCTCACCAAAGATGAAACAAAGATAGCAAATAAGTATGAAAGCATACTCCACATCATATGTCATCAAAGCAAATTAAAACAACAATGAAATATCACTGCACTCCTGTTAGAATGGACCAAATCCAGAACACTGATAACATCAAATGTTGGTGAGGATGTAGAGCAACAGGGAATCTTATTCTTGCTTGTGTGAACAGCCAACAAGAAATCAAGGACTTTAGTCCCATGTGGCAAGGAACTGAATTATACCAATAATCTGAATAAAATTGGAAGCACATTCCACCCTATGTCTTCCAGATGAGACCTCAGTTTGGCTAAAATCTTGATTTCAGCCTTTTAATACCTGAAGCAGAGAACCAACTCAACACTGCTCAGACTTCTGAACTACAGAACTGTGAAATTAAAAATGGGTGTTGTTTTAAGTCACTAAATTTGGGGTAATTTTTAAGCCACTAAATTTGGGTAATGTGTTATACAAAATAAAAAACTAATGCACTCCCTGAATCTGTACCCATATCCTCATGTGGACTTCACTAAAACCAGTTGGCTAGAGAAGCAATATGTGAGACCTTGCTTTAGGTGTTTCTTTACAATATGCAGATAACTGCCTATGTTAATTTTCTTCCAGAACAAAAAAGAGAAACAATATAAATAATTCAGTCTGATTTATACTTAATTTAAATGTATATATAAACAATTACTTCTGGAGACGGAAGACGGCGGCTTTACTCTAGGCAGCATTTTTCTTGGCTTCTGTGAAGAGGGGGGAAACTCGCGGATCGGAGGAGAAACAGAGCAAGTGGGCTGGGTTACCGAATCATTTTTGAAAGCAGGACATCAAAAATTATTGCACTCACTGGAAAACCAGATGGTAAGGAGACTGCTACAGGACAAAAGGGGCCCAGGGATCAGCGCGGGGTCTAGGGGTGTGCAGACCCTAGGCCCGCCCGGTGCTCCGGGGTCTGCCCCAGGGCCCCGGGAGAGGGAAGTCGCTGCTCCCTCCCCTGAATACGGGGGGTGAGCAACTCCAGGGGAGAAAGTGTTGCTAGAAGGAACAGATTGGCCAGTTGGACTGGGAAAAAATCGCCCAGGGACTATGAGCATCCACCCAGAGACCAGGAAGAAGTGAGGGCCTCTAGCCAACAGGACCAGGGGCAGCTTGGAAGAGCGTCTGCACACCTAGCCCAGTGGAAGTGCAGATCGGTGGAGAGTACAGAGCCGGGCCGTGCTAGGCTCGTGCCCCATAGGGAGGCCTGAATCGTGAGCTGCGATCCCGGGAGGGACGTGGTGCTTGGTGCGTTCCTACAGTAGTGGCTCAGAAATTTCCAGCCAACCCCACCGGGGGAGCCGGGAAAGGCGCCAACACCCAGTCAGAGTGCGGTTTGGTGGGGAAAATGGAGGTGGAAACGGCTTGGGTCGCGCACCCTCGGAAAGACTGACTCTTGCACGCTTTGAACCCGGAAGGGTCTCGGCGAGGCGCTTAGGGCGATCCTAGACCCCGAATCTCAAAAGTTTGGGGGAGGGGCGTGCCCTTTTACGATCCCCAGGGAGGGCGCAGTGAATCCCAAAATGTCTCGGGTGCCTCCTGAGATCATAGAGCTGGAAACCTGCAGGACCCCGGAATCCGGAAGAACGTGGAAGTGAGATCCAGAGAGCCAGTGTGTTTGGGAGCGCCCAGGGTACCTGACAGACTTGCTGAGATCTGGCTGGGAGAGAGAGAAGCAGTTCAAAGGTCCCTCAGCCAGCTGAAGCCAGCAAGAACAGAAAAACTGGTCTGGCCAGTTAGAAACCAACAAGAGTTTTGTGTGTGTGTGTGTGTGTGTGTGTGTGTGTGTGTGGGTTTTTTTTGGTTTTGTTTGGATTTGTTTGGTTTCTCTGGCTGTTGTTGGTTCATTGATTTTATCTTGTGTTTTATGTGACATTTTATTTTTCAATTCTTATTATTTTTATCTCGCAATCCCTTATGTTTCTCTTCCATTCATCCTAATATTATTCTTTCCACTCCAAATTTATCTCTCCTGCACTACATCTTCTGCTTTTTCTTTCCTTTTTTTTAAATCTTGCAAGTTACTGTAAATTTGTATTATCTTTTTCTCACTTTTTACGACATTTTTTTATTTTAATAATATTTTGGTATTCTTTTTTCTTTCTGTATAATCTTCTTTGCTTGGCAGGTTATACTGTCATTTGATAGGTTCCCCCTGGTATCTCAGTCACAAGGTGTTGATAAGTTACTATCCTTCATCTGTGTTCCATTAATACACCTCTCAAGGTTCTATACTCTTTATTCTTGTTATCTAGACCTCATCGATTCTGCCACAAGACTGTCACTTTAATATTACTGCTAGTAAGACCTAGTCTATACAATTGTAAATGCTTCTCAATACCCCTACCTGATCTCAGCCCACTTTGCAATTTTCTGAACTATACTATTGTGGGGGTTGTCTCTATTCTTTTACTCACTACTCCTATATACTAATCTTTAATCCAACCCTACCTTAGCATCTGACCTCCCACAGCCTCACAGCTTTCTAGATCCAACTAACAATTCTCTCGTCCCCAATAAGAGTCTTACCTTCTTTCCATCCTTTCTAAAACGTGGATAGTGGGGTGGAGGATCACGGTTAACACTATAAGGAGTCAAAGGATAACCCATCTCTTCTCTACTGGCTGCTAAAGTAAATATCATAGTACACTGTCTTGCTGTTTTAAACCATTTTGCCTTACTCCTCCAACTGATCACAAAAAAGAGTAGGGGGAAGCTGTGAACACCAGAATACATGAAGGAGATTGCACCACTGAATCTCACAAATATTCTACCACAGAAGTTCACACCATAATTACAGGGAATCAGAACAGATCAAATTAACAAACAAGAAGAAAAAAGAAGAAACCCATGAACAATGAGAAAACAAAGAAACAACCCCCAACTGAAGGGAAACGAGGAAGCCTCAGGAAAAATGCTAAATGAAATAGAGGCAACTCAACTATCAGATAGTGAGTTCAAAACAATGATTACCAGGAAGTTCAATGAACTCACAATGAGCTTTCAGAAATTAGAAGGAAACTACATCAATCTCACTGCAAACTATATAAACATGAAAAAGGAGATAGAAACTCTCAACAAAGGTCAAGAGGAAATGAAGAATACAATTTCTGAACTCAAGAACACAGTAGAAGAAATGAAAAGCAGGATTGATGAAGCAGAAGATTGGATTAGCGAGCTGGAGGACAAAGTAGAAAACAGCATCCAGAAAGAGCAAGAAAAGGAAAAGAGGCTCAGGAAGAATGAAGAGGGATTAAGAGAAATGCAAGACAATATGAAACGTAACAATATCCGTATAATAGGGATACCAGAAGGAGAAGAAGAAGAGCAAGGGATCGAAAACCTAGTTGAACAAGTAATGAAGGAGAACTTCCCAAATTTGATGAGAGAAAAAGTCACACAAATCCAGGAAACACAGAGAGTCCCAATCAAGAGGAACCCAAAGAGACCCACCCGAAGGCACATCATAATTAAAATGACAAAATTTCAAGACAAAGAGAGAATCTTAAAGGCAGCAAGGGAGAAAAAAGGAAGTAACATACAAGGGAGCCCCAATAAGGCTAACAGCTGACTTCTCAATGGAAACACTTCAAGCCAGAAGAGAATGGCAAGAAATACTCCAGGTAATGAGAACCAGAGGTCTGCAACTAAGGCTGCTATATCCAGCAAGTCTCTCAATCAAGATAGAAGGCCAAATAAGAAGCTTCCCAGACAAAACAAGTCTAAAAGAATACACCTCCACCAAACCAGCTCTGCAAGAGATTCTAAAAGGACTGCTTTAAGGAAGGGAGGGAAAAGAGAGAGAGAGAGAGGAACACACGTACATAAAAGACAATGAATAAGTACCTATCAATAATAACCTTAAACGCAAATGGATTAAATGCTCCAATCAAAAGACATAGAATAGCTGATTGGATAAGAAAAAATGACCCACATATCTGCTGTCTACAAGAGACCCACCTCAGGATAAAAAGACCTACACAGGCTGAAAGTGAAGGGCTGGAAACAAATCTTCCAAGCAAATGGACAGGAAAAAAAAAGCCAGGGTAGCAATACTCATATCAGACAAAATAGACTTCCAAAAAAGGTCCATAAAGAGAGACCCAGAAGGTCACTTCATAATACTCAAGGGAAGAATCCATCAAGAAGACATAAATATTGTAAATATATATATGCACCCAACATAGGAACACCGAAATACATAAAGAAAATCTTAGAGGACTTCAAGAAAGATATGGACAGCAACACAATTATAGTGGGAGATTTTAACACCCCACTATCAAAAATGGACAGATCTTCTAAACAAAATATCAACAAAGATATGATGGCATTGAACAATACCCTTGATGAAATGGGCTTTACTGATATATACAGAGCCCTCCATCCAAAAGAAGCTAAATATACATTCTTTTCAAATGTACACGGAACATTCTCAAAGATAGACCACATGGTAGGACACAAAACAAGCCTCAAGAATTTCAAGAAAGTTGAAATCATACCAAGCATTTTCTCAGACCACAAGGGACTGAAGCTAAAAACCAACCTGAAGGAAAAAAAACAAAAACAGTCAAAATCATGGAGATTAAATAGCATGCTATTAAACAATGAATGGGTCAAGAATGACATTAGGGAAGAAAACAAAACATTTCTGGAAACAAATGAAAACGAACTCACAACAACCCAAAACTTATGGGACACAGCTAAGGCAGTCCTGAGAGGGAAGTTCATAGCGATGCAGGCCCACCTAAAATGGTTAGAAACATTCCAAACAAACAACCTAACCCTACGTCTACAAGAACTCGAGGAACAACAACAAAGGCAGCCCAGAGCAAGCAGAAGGAAGGAAATAACCAAGATCAGAGCAGAATTAAATGACATAGAGACTAAAAGCACAATTCTAAGGATCAATGAATCCAAGAGCTGGTTCTTCGAAAAGATAAACAAAATCGACAAGCCTTTAAGCAGACTTATCAAGAAAAAAAGAGGGAAGACCCAAATAAACACAATCAGAAACGAAAGAGGAGAGATTACAACAGATACCACAGAAATACAAAGCATTGTAAGAAATTACTACAAAGAGCTGTATGCCAAGAAATTTGAAAACCTAGGTGAAATGGACAACTTTCTAGAAAAATATAATCTTCCAAAACTCAATGAAAAAGAAGCAGAAAGCCTGAACAGACCAATAACAACAAAAGAAATTGAAGCAGTAATCAAAAAACTCCCAACACACAAAAGCCCGGGACCAGATGGTTTCACAGGAGAATTCTACAAAGCATTTAAGGAAGAGCTAACCCCTATCCTTCACAGACTATTCCAAAAAATCCAAAAAGATGGGAGTCTCCCAAACTCTTTTTATGAGGCCAACATCATCCTAATTCCAAAACCAAATAAAGACACAAGAAAGAAAACTTCAGGCCAATATCGCTGATGAACATTGACGCTAAAATCCTCAACAAAATACTGGCAAACCATATCCAACAATACATTAAAAAGATCATACACCATGACCAAGTGGGATTCATTCCAGGGATGCAAGGATGGTACAATATTCACAAGTCAGTAAATGTAATACATCACATAAACAAAAGCAAAGACAAAAACTACATGATTATATCAATTGATGCAGAAAAAGCATTTGACAAGGTACAGCACCCATTCATGATAAAAACACTCGGCAAAGTGGGAATAGAGGGAGCATTCCTCAACATAATAAAGGCCATATATAAGAGACCTTCAGCCAACATCATACTCAATGGGCAAAAATTAAAATCTTTTCCACTAAGATCAAGAAGAAGACAAGGCTGTCCACTTTCACCACTTCTATTCAATATAGTACTGGAAGTTTTAGCCACAGCAATCAGACAAGAAAAAGAAATAAAAGGCATCCAAATCGGAAAGGAGGAAACAAAACTGTCACTGTTTGCAGATGACATGATAGTATACATAGAAAATCCTATAGACTCTACCAAAAAACTGCTTGACCTAATAAATGAATTTGTCAAAACAGCGGGATACGAAGTCAATATCCAGAAATCAAAGGCATTTCTGTACACCAACAATGAAACAGCAGAAACAGAGATCAAGGAAAAAATCCCATTTGAAATAGCAAAAAGAAAAATAAAATATCTAGGAATAAACCTAACCAAAGAGGTAAAAGACCTGTATTTAGAAAACTACATAACACTCAGGAAGGAAATCAAGGAAGGTACAAACAAATGGAAACATATACCGTGTTCATGGATTGGAAGAATTAATATCATCAACATGTCCATACTACCCAAAGCAATTTACACATTCAATGCAATTCCTACTAAAGTACCAATGGTATATTTCACAGACATAGAACAAGCACTTCAAAAATTTATATGGAATTATAAACGACCCAGAATATCTGCTGCAATATTGAGAAAGAAGAGTAAAGTAGGAGGGATCACAATACCCGACACTAAACTATACTACAAGGCCACTGTAATCAAAACAGCCTGGTGCTGCCATAAAAACAGGCACATAGACCAATGGAACAGAACAGAGAGCCCAGAAATAAGCCCAAGTCTCTATGGTCAATTAATATTTGACAAAGGAGGCAGGAACATAAAATGGGGTAAAAATAGCCTCTTCAACAAATGGTGTTGGGAGAACTGGACAGCCACGTGCAAAAAAATGAAACTTGAGCACCAACTCACACCACATACAAAAATAAATTCAAGGTGGATAAAAGACTTAAATACACATAAAAACAGGCACATAGACCAATGGAACAGAACAGAGAGCCCAGAAATAAGCCCAAGTCTCTATGGTCAATTAATATTTGACAAAGGAGGCAGCAACATAAAATGGGGTAAAAATAGCCTCTTCAACAAATGGTGTTGGGAGAACTGGACAGCCACGTGCAAAAAAAATGAAACTTGAGCACCAACTCACACCACATACAAAAATAAATTCAAGGTGGATAAAAGACTTAAATATAAAACATGACACCATTAAAGTCCTAGAGGAGAACGTAGGTAGGAAAATCTCAGATATTTCACGAAGAAACTTTTTTACTGACGTGTCCCCTAGAACAAGGGACATAAAGGAAAGAATAAACAAATGGGACCTCATCAAAATTAAAGGCTTCTGCACAGCTAAAGAAAACAGTATCAAAATTAAAAGAGAACCAACTGTATGGGAAAACATATTTGTCAATGACACCTCAGACAAGGGTTTAAATTCCAAAATATATAGAGAACTTACACGACTGCACTCTATGAATACAAGGAATCCAATTAAAAAGTGGGCAAAGGACTTGAACAGACACTTCTCCAAGGAGGACATACAGAAAATCCAAAGACACATGACACGATGTTCAATATCTCTAGCTATCAGAGAGATGCAAATTAAAACCACAATGAGATACCACTTCACACCAGACAGAATGGCCATCATAAACAAAGCAACAAACAACAAGTGTTGGAGAGGTTGTGGAGAAAAGGGGACCCTAGTGCACTGCTGGTGGGACTGCAGACTGGTACAACCACTATGGAAAGCAGTATGGAACTTCCTCAGAAAACTAAAAATGGATCTGCCTTTTGACCCTGCAATTCCACTGCTGGGACTCTATCCTAAGAATACTAAAACACCAATTCAAAAGAACCTATGCATCTCAATGTTCATAGCAGCACAATTTACAATAGCTAGATGCTGGAAGCAACCAAGATGCCCATCAGTAAATGAATGGATCAAAAAACTATGGTACATTTACACAATGGAATTCTATGCAGCAGAAAGAAAGAAGGGGCTCCTACCCTTTGCAGGAACGTGGATGGAGCTGGAAAACATTATGCTTAGTGAAACAAGCCAGGCAGTGAAAGACAAATACCATATTATCTCACCTTTAACAGGAATGTAAATAACAAAACAAAGAAACAAGCAAAATATAACCAAAGACACTGAAATAGAGGACAGGCTGACGGTGTCTGGAGGCGAGAGAAGAGGGAATTTAAGGGGACAGTGGGAAGGGTTCACAGGAACAAACTTAAAGGACACATGGTCATAAACTAATGGGAGGGTGGTAATGGGAGGGAAGTGGGGAGGGTGGGAGGGGGGACTGGATTGGGACTAAAAAGGAGAAAACTGTATTTGAACAATGATTAAAAAAAAGAAAAAAAAAGAATTACTTCTGGATTGGTGGAGTAAAGGCCTTTGAAAATCCACTCCGGCATGAAAGCAATGGCAAATATTGCCAAAATAAACATTTTCAGAACTCTCGAAATTAACCAAAGATCTGTAACAACCAGAAGAGTGCTATTCAAGAAAAATGGCTAGAACGCAATACAAACAGTGAGCATTGGGATGTTGTAACTTGCACTATTCTTACCTTCCTCTCCTTAGCTCCACGATAGCCTTGAAACCAATGACCTTTATCCTCGAGAAATCTTGAACCCAAGATACCTATCAGCCACTGGAGGGGACAAAAGTGATTGGAGCTCCCCAGAATCTCTATTCCCAGACAACTGTCACTGCTTGATATACCTGATGACTCCATGAAAAGCACCATTCTCAGGATTTGTCCATAATTCGACAGTCTGGGAGCTGACTCTGTGAGGACAGCCCTATTTGCTACCTGAACGTACAAGGTAGGAATCCCTATAATGCGTTGTTGAACTGAAGGGGTGGCAGTGGATATCCTTGTCATGTTTTGTTTTATCTTACACGGAGTATTCCTAATTTTTCACCTAGGAATACTGTATGCTATAGATTTCTGGTATATATCCGTCTTAAATGCTTTTAGATTCTTTTGCATAGTTGCTGCCTTTTATCCCATTTGTTTTCTGAACTCATTGGGATGATCATGTGATTCTCCTCTTTGAGTCTGTTAATAAAATGTGCTGATTACATTGTCCGAAACTCCAAATTCACTCTTTTTCCTGCTCTGTGAGTATGTTCTTGGTCCTAGCCCTGGTGGGTGTGGCTCAGTTGGTTGGAGCATCCCCTAATAAACAGAAAGGTTGGTTCGATTCCTAGTCAGGGCAGGAGTCTGTGTTGCAGGATGTTCCGTCCCCACGGGCATGTATGAAAGGCAACCAATAGATGTTTCCATCTCACGTGGGTGTTTTTGTCCCTCTCCCTCTCCCTTCCCCTCTCTTTAAAATCAATAAACATGTACTAGGGTGAGGATTAAAAAAAGAAGAAAAGAAAATGTTCTCGGTCCTTTACATTTTTTATGGTCGCAGTGGTTACTAAAGTTTCTCACTAGAGGGCGGCAGAGACAGTGAAAAGGGAAAGTTTTGCTTCCTAGTTCAGATATGCCGGCACAACAGATTCCTGCTGTGCGCCAGGCTTCTCCAGCACCAGGATCTGCATCTCATGTGGCTTCTCCAGAGTTTTGCTGGGGCAAGGCATGGTGAAAATCATCACTTCATGGCCATCAGCTTTCCTTTCCTTGGGCAGTAACATATACAAGTACTTCAGGTGAGACACCTGCTAATGTGCAACATTCCCAGAGGCTTTAGAGGCAGATTTCCAGCAACTCCCAGAGCACAGATTTCTAGAACGTTCCACTGATGTGGCACAATGACAACCTTATTGACATTCTGTAAGTTTTTGCTAGGCTTCTCCAGCAAAGAGAGAATTTCAACACTGGGGGTGGGGATACTTTTCCTTGAGTGCTCTATCTCCTGTGTGGGTTACTTAGGTACTTTATTTCAGGCTTGTGGCGAGGAGCTCTCACCAAGGCACTCCATCTCAACCATGTTTTGGAAGAGATTTTCCTTGAGAGAACTCTCTCAGCCATGGGCAAAGGGATTCTTCTCGGCATGATTTATCTCTAATTGCAGACGGTGAATTTCCAGAAATTTCCCCTGGTGTGGCACCTCAAAAATTCTTTGCCATCTGTTAAATCATACCTCGGCCTTTCTAGCAAGATGTAGACTTCAACCTTTAGTGGAGGGTGGGGGGCGGAGGGTCCTTGTATGCTTGCTCTAAACCTATGGAGAACTTCCATTGGTCATCAAGTTCAACCTGACTGTGGTGACTCTTCCTGGAAGAAGACTCTTCCCAGGAAGACTCATTACTTCAACCCTGTGGTGGTTTGTTTCTCATGGGCTCTGTCTCCTCCCTGTGGGGTGGAGCTTTTTCTGAGGTGCTCCACCTCAGCCCTAGAAAGGAACTTTCTATAGGTGGTCTCTTTTAGTCCTAAGAGATGACATTATCTTGGCCACTTAATCTCAGCCCTGGGGAGGGATCTTCAGGTGCATAATTTCATCTCTGGCGGGTTGTCGAACTGGGATGTGTATTAGGTTTAGGTGTACAACATAATGGTTAGACATTTATAAAACTTATGAAGTGGTCTCCCATAGAAGTCTGGTACACACCTGGCACCACCCATATTACACACTGTATTCCCAATGCTGTATTTTACATCCCCATGACTATATTGTAACTGCCACTTTATACTTTTTATACCTTCATCTTTTTCACCCAGTCCTCCAATACCCTCTCTCATCTGTATATATAAATTTGTTTCCATTTTGTTTATGAATTTAATTTGTTTTGGATTTGTTTTGGATCACATGTAAATTAAATCATATGGCATTTGTCTTTATCTGCCTAATTTCACTTGGCTCCATCCATGTTGTTGCAGATGGTAAGATTTCATTCTTTTTTTATAGCCGAGAGGTATTCCATTGCATATATGTACCAGTTCTTTATCCACTCATCTACTGATGGACACTTATGTTGCTTCCATATCTCGGCTATGGTAAATTATCTGCAAATAACTTAGTGATGTTGAACATATTTTTTTAAGATTTAATTTATTTTTTAGAGAGGGAAGGGAAGGAGAAAGAGAGAGAGAGAGAAACATCAGTGTGCAGTTGCTGGGGGCCGTGACCTTCAACCCAGGCATGTGCCCTGACTGGGAATTGAACCTGCAACACTTTGGTTCGCAGCCCGTGCTCAATCCACTGAACTATGCCAGCCAGGGCTGTAATATTTGTTGAACATATTTTTGTATGTCCCTCTGTCTTCTCCTTATGGTACCCTTATAATAAATACGTTACATTTCATGTTTTTCCAAAAGTCCCTTAAACTATCCTCATTTAAAAAAAATTTTCGCTGCTCTTATTGGTTGTTTTCTGCTACCTTGTTTTCCAAATCACTGATTAAATCCTCTGCTTCATCTAACCTGATGTTGATTCCTTCTAGTATATTCTTTATTTCGGATAATGCATTCTTCATTTCTGACTGTTTTTATGGTTTTGGTATCTTCTTTATGCAACTAAAATTCTCACTAAGTTTCTTGAGCATCCTTATAACCATTGTCTTGAACTCTATACTTGGTAAATTGCTTGCCTCCATTTCATTTTGTTCTTTTTTATTGTATTTTTGTTTTTCTTTCATTTGGGACATATTTATCTCCTCATTTTGGCTGCTTCTTTGTGTTTGTTTCTATGTATTAGGTAGATCTGCTATGTCTCCAAGTCTTAGTAGGCTTACCTTATGTAGTGGGGCTCAGTGATGCAGTCTCCCTGATCACCTGAGCTTGGTGCTCCAGGAATTTTGTGTATGGGTTATGTGAGTCCTCCTGTTTTAGTTGAGTCTTGATTTTTGTTGGCCCTTCTGTGGGTTGGGTTGCCCCTCAAATTGACTGTGAGGATTGACCCTGACCACAGTGTACAAGCTCCTGTGCAAGGGCTGACCCCATGATGTGGAACTGACCCCAGCAGTGTCTGGTGTCTGCTGAGATCTCCCTCATGGAACAAAAGAGATCATGCTCTGATGTGATCTAAGGTCAGCCACTAGGCACCATCCAGAATGCAACATGTGCTCTGTCCAGTGTGGTTCAGTTGGTTGGGCATCATCCTGCAAACTGAAAGGTCGCCAGTTCAATTCCCAGTCAGGGCACGTGCCTGGTTGTAGGTTTGGTCCCCAGTTGGGGCACATACAAGAGACAGTCAATCAATATTTCTCTCATGCATTGATGTTTCTCTCCCTCCCTCTATCCCTCCTTTGCCATCTCTCTAAAAATAAATAAATAAAATCTTTTTAAAAAGAGTGCAATGTGTAAGGCTGTTATTTTATGACATCCCTTTCAACTTACCTATTTTTCTTATATGGAAACAGACAAGAATGACAGCTGATTATAATAATCCAATCACATAAACGTTCAAATTGTAGCTGCTGTTCTACATGTGGTTTTGTTGTTTTAGCAATCAACACATCCCCAGGCACTGGTATACAGTATTGACTGAGCAAATGCTTTCCCCCCTTATCAATAAATATCACCAGAAAGAGTTTGCCTTCAGCTGAAAAGGTCAACAATGCCCATCACTTTTTCCCTGAGGCTTATATCAACTCTCTTAGGCTTATGTCATATTCTAGTTTGTGGAGACTTGTATCACCTTTCCCTTATACTAAATATGGCACTTTTTTGCACTGATGGCATTATTCTGTTTGAGAAGTAGCAACTAATATAGCTATATTGATGACACACTTGACAAAGATGTTAAATAATTCCCGCACAAAATCAGGGGCCTTCCAAATTAGTGAAATTTTTAGTGATCTAGTAGCTGGGAAATGTCAAGATAGTGCTCATAAGTGAACAACAAGTTCCAGCATCTTTTTTTTTTCTAAAAAAGAGTCACAACAATGAGTTGGCCTCCTAGGTGTTGATCGTAACATGTAACTCATTGTCCTGTGGTACCCATCAACAAGCCTTGGAGTGGGGTCCAGGAAAAGATAAATTTCTCTGATCCTGATCCTATGGCCTCATGTGGAGCCTCCTGTAGCCAGCTGACAGGAAAAAAATGGTGCCTAGTTTTCAGTTATTTCACAACATGCAGGCACTGCCTGCATTAGAATTCTATTGCTGCGTACCAATCAACACAAATTTATCAGCTTAAAACAATACAAATATGTTATCAAACAGTTCTACAGGTCAAAAGTCCAGGCTGGTTTGGTTGGTTTCTCTGCTTAAGGTCTTACAATATCAATGTCAAGGTGTCAGTCATTAAGTGGCAACTCAGAGACAAAAACTGCTTCCAAAGTCTTTCAGGTTATTGTCAGGTCTAATTTCTTAAGGCTGTAGGACTGAGTTCCCCATTTTCTTGCTGTCCCAGATAAAGCCACTCTGAGATTTCAGGAGTACCCTCATACCTCTTTAGGTGTATTCTTCCATCTTCCATGCAATAATGGTGCATCGTGGTCATGGAGGCAGTGATGCAGATTATGCATGGGCCACAAACATGAACTTCCACTCACCAAGATTATCTTGCTACACACACTGCTGACTGCTCAATAGACCAGCAGCAGAGACCAACAGAGAACACCTGACATGGCACTATATCCTAGTGTATTCAGCAAGCTACCAAGTGGCCAGTTAATTATATCAGTCTGCTTCCATAGGGAAAGGCAGCTTTTGTTTGTATAAATACAACATTTATTCAAATAAACATTTATTCTTGGTATTGATCTTCCTTCCCATCCATAGTACCTTAAGAAAAACAACATTTGTGGACTTATAAAATGCCTTAACTACCACCATGGTATTCCACACAGCATCATCCTGAAGTTGCAGTTTCAGTGGAACACTGGAAGGATCTTTTGAAGCTACAGTTATTGTTCTAACTTGGTGGCAGTACCTTTTGAGGGTGGGGTAATATAATTTAGGAGGCAACAATGCTATATCTCAGCATCTAGTATATGGAACTGTTTCTCCTATAGCCATGATTCACATCTTTCTTAATGAAGGGGCGGCAATATGAGGACTTCCTCTCACTATTACTCCTGTGTATCCAGTAGCAAAAATTTGCTTCACGTTCTCACAATTTAGACTCTACTGTACTTGAGGTCTTCATTCCAAAGGAGAATCATTTTCAAGAGAAGCCCTAACAATGACTGAAATGGAAGTAGATGCTGCCAGCGGGTCACATTAGATTGCTTATCTCTCTCAATCAGCAGGCAAAAATGGGGTTCTTGTACAGTCTGAGGAGATGGAACTTAACTATCAAAGGAAATTGGGTTGCAACTACAAAAGACACTAAGGAGGAATATGTCTAGAATGTTTGGAGCTCTTCTGGTATTCTCATGTTTTGTTATTAAAATAAAAAATAAAATTATAACAGTTCAATTCAGGCAGGATGCCTAATAGTCCAGATCTATCAGTAATTAAGGTTTGAATAATTTCCCCAGGAAAAGCCATCCAGCAGCTTAGGTGCTATCTCAGGCAAAAAGAATAAGAAATGGGTAGTGTAGAAGATAGTTATAAATACCAGCTGCAACACCAGCTGTGACCTGCTGCAGAACTAGACATATAGTGTAACCTGCTGAATTAATAGCATTCCCACTTCAGGTAGGAAAACAAATAAGCAAACAAACAATCCTTTCAAATGCATCATTAGGGCAACTGCCGAACTTTTATTGTACTAATGGAACTTTGTAACATTAAAGTTACAATGCTTTTCTTAGTCTCTAGAAGACAATTTTCTTAACTAACACATTCTAGGAGATTTGAACCATATCCTGTTCCATTCCAGACCACAACAATCTGGTTCTTCTTTCTCATGGATCATTTTGATAACAGAATTACATGTTTGGGGTGTCTTGAAAATAGTCGGAATGTATTTTTTCTAGGAACTCCTCAAGTTGCTGAATCAAATGTCTTCTTTTAAATCTAAAAATAAAGAGACAAGTCATTAGCCAAAATATATGCAAAGAATCTGTGATGCCAGTACTGGAGGCACTGTAGAGAATAGAAAGAGCTTATTATTTACATGGGAATAGAAAATACATTTTCAGGGTAAGAGACAATCTAGCAAATACAAAGAAAAAAGTGTGTCAATTCAGGTTCAACTCGCACCTCAAACTCTGGTGTGAATAGAAATTTCCTTGAGCTTGGAAGAATGAGACAAACTCAGAAAATATCAACCTCAATAATGGTGGTGACAACCTTAACTCTGAGAGACAATCAGGGTTTGAGAAAAGCAAGCCAGGGTCTGTACCCAGCACTCATCCC
This sequence comes from Phyllostomus hastatus, assembly GCF_019186645.2. NCBI lineage: Eukaryota > Metazoa > Chordata > Mammalia > Chiroptera > Phyllostomidae > Phyllostomus > Phyllostomus hastatus. The sequence goes on along the minus strand of NW_025333841.1, from coordinate 9,616,368 downwards.
AGCACTGCATTAGGCTTAGCTGTTAAAAAAAGTTGGAGAGTTCCTCTTTTATACCCACCTTGCTGCTTCCTTGATGGCAAATTCAACCAATTCTTTCTTCACTTCTAGAGGTCCTTGTACTTCTTCAAGCAATTTGAAGATTTTTTCATATTCTGAAGATATATTTAAAAATAAATGTTTAGTATTTCTCAAATACAAAGAGGAGATAAAATTCAATCTTTGTGTATCCACTATCTCAGTAATTATTCAAGGTCTAGACTGTTACATAGTGCGTGTGTTTTAAGTGTTTAAATCAACACACCTGAACATATGTACCAATGGAACTCCTGGAAACAATAACCAAGTAAGAAAAAAAAGAGGGCAAGTGTATATTGTGGCATTTTAGTCCAAGTAAAGAGAAACTATCCTAAATTATGTGAAAACCTGTTTCTGGCAATATACGAGCCTCAAGAGGTAGGTAAGTTGAATCTATTCTAAATCATTGAATAAGAGAGACTTCCCATGGTTTATTTGGTAAAAATTGCTATACTACTTACTTCGCCCAAACTGTCGAATTTCCTTCATTAATTGATGTTTTATATCAGCAGTGATTTTCTCAGGACCTTGCACCGTTTTATTCAACGCCATTCCCACTTCAGACATTGCTATGGCTTTTGAGTCACCTGCAGAGAGATAGCTGACAATAATTCCTCCTCCGAGTGCATTACTACCAGGTTTGTAAATCAGTTCACCTTTGCTGAGGCTAGTTAAGCCATCAGACAGAAAATCTAATTGGTTGGGTGGAATATGATCTCCTGCCATATTCATAAGTTGAGTGGAACAGGTGGGGTTTAACCACTTTTTCTCAACTCCTCATAAATATTATGATGATGGAAGTATCTGGAAACCAACTTAGAGGTTGAGGTATAATTTGTGTTACATCACCCCACATGAACATAAATGTACTCCCCAGTGTCATTTTTTAAAATTTCATAGTAGGAGGAAAGTCCAGAGTGAAAACTCAGACCTGACAAATTCTCATGGGGAAGTCAGATGATAATGCAAAACAAACAAACAAAATAATTACAATTTGAATTCATTTTAGGAAAGAAGTAAGCAAAGATATGACAGAGATAGGGAGGGGAAGCCTCAATAGACAGGGTGGTCAGGCAAGGCCTCCTGAAGAGGTGTCCTTTGGTCAGAGCCTGGAGGGGATCAAAGAGCTTACCCTGTGCACATGCAGAGGAAGTTCCAGACTGCAATAAGGGCAAGTTCAGGGTCCCTAGGAGGGTTCAAGCTGGAACCATAAAGTAAAGAACAGAGTCAGAGAAAACAAGGAAACAGAAAGGACATGTTAAGAGAGGATGGCAGGGCCAGGCCATGCAGATCTTGTTGACTGGAGTCAAAAATTCAGATTGTGTTGTGAGTGCATAGGAAAAGTTGATAATGGGTTTTCAGGATGGACATAGCATGGTCTGATTTCTGTCTTGACATGATCACTCTGGCTGCAGGGAAGAAAATGAGTTAGAGAGGGACAAGTTTGAAAGAAGGGATATAAGCTAAAAAACTCTTGTAGTAGCTTGGTGAACAATTCATCAATGTGGACCAGAAGAATAGAGTAATGATAGAATTCAGGAATGATTACAATATTTAGAGGAGAGAAAAAAAAACAGAATAAAAAAATGAAATGTCACCCATAAGGAGGAGAAAACCAGTATATTGTGGAGTATGGGATTCCAAAAAAAGTTGTCATGAAGGAGAGACTGAACAATCATGTCAAACATGGCAGGGAAATTAATGGCAGCATCAACCAAAACTAGTGACACTGATGAGAACACTTCCAGTGAAGTGGTGGAGGCAGAAGTCAGACTGTAATTGGCTAAGATCAGGAGGCAGACAGACATCCTTACCATTTTCCATATATGTGGCTGAGGCCCTAAAATGGGATTCTTCCCCTTCCTATTTTTTAAAAGATTCTATTTATTTATTTTAGACAGAGTGAAGGGAGGGAGAAAGGAAGAGAAACATCAATGTGCGGTTGCTTCTCACGTGCCCCCCTACTGTGGATCTGATCCACAACCCAGGCATGTGCCCTGACTGGGAACTGAACCAATGACCCTTTGGTTTGCAGGCCAGTGCTCAATCAGCTGAGTCACACCAGCCCAGGGCCTCTTTCTCTTTCATTGACAGCAGGGCCATACTCTGGCTTATCTTAGATGAGGAAGGACTGTTGAGTTCTCTATTACATTTCATTATGTTTTCAAACCCTACAGAAAATTCCTGAGAAGCATCAATAAACAAATTCCATTAATGACAAAATGCAACCATTACAAAATTGCATCCTATATTTGTATGCACAGCATGCATTTGCATCATTAAGATGAGATTTAATCATGGCCCAAAGTTTACCAATTCCCCAACAAACACTGTTCTCAGGCCCTGGCTGATGTGGATCAGTGGTTGAATGCCAGCCTGCAAACCAAAGGGTTGCTGGTTCAATTCTCAGTCTAGGGCCCATGCCTGTGTTGTGGGCCAGGTTCCTGGTAGGGTGTGCATGAGAGGCAACCACACATTGATGTTTGTCTCCCTCTCTTTCTATCTCCCTTTCCCTCTCTAAAAAATAAACAAAATATTCTTAGAAACCACTGTTCTCAGAAAAAAAAAACCTCCATATTTTGCCATGTACAATGTGTACTCTTTGGCCCAAATTTTTCTGGAAAAAACAAGGATGCACATTATACATGGGTAGTACTAATTCCTTATCTATATAACTGTTTTTAATTCTTTTATTTATGCTTATGCACTAAAAGTGTAACTCTAGAAAACAATGATGATATCCTTTTGCAAAATAATACTGTGGAATATGATAATCAGTTTTGTTTCTAAATATAAAAAAATAAAAATTGAATTAAAAACTTAAGACAGAAGATTTTTTCCTGAAAGTTTGGATCAAAAATGTGGGTACACATTATACATAGCAAAAGACGATAATTTTAATCCAGTAGCAGTGAAAAAAAAAGGAGGACAATAACATATATATGTAGTCCAAAGCCAAACATACATGATTATTCAGAATCCTTGTAGAATCACTGAATCCCATCAGCCAAAATTTAATAAACATATTATCTGTATTAACCATTCTGTGTCAATCCTTATTAAGAAAAACAACTCCTTTTCTTGAGGTTATTTAACTCAAACTCATCATTAACAAATATTGACTGATACTTTACAGAATGCTACTTGTAGATGGTGAAGGACTGAATATTTAGAAATCTTTAATCCACTTGCTTCTGTTCACACAGAGACTCAATTATGCCATTCTAGGAGCCATGCAATGGCCACTATTCAATGTTGGTGGTACATAAAGTGAGGGATATGTCAGAATGAAAGACTAGCTTAAAGTTCTTATCATCTAAGGATAACCCAAGAATTTGCCCTACCATTATTTAAATAAAATGTTATTAAACACCTTTTCTGAATAACTTCCATTTCCCACTAAAGAGGAATGCAGAGAAGGAAAATTATGTTCATGGAGCATTTAATACCAGCCAGGTCTTTCTAAATGCTTTACATGTACTGACACAATGTTTATTTTATTTTATTTTATTTTATTTTATTTATTTTATTTTATTTTATTTTAAATTTTATTTTTGTCCAAATACAGTTGCCTGCATTCCCCACCCCCCACTACTAACACAATTTTCTATGAAGCCATAATGCTAGCAAAAGCTCAGTGACAAGTTTGGGAATAAAAGATTTGGGGCTAAGAGGAATCAGCATTTGCAAAGAGTCCCATAATCAGTGGGATGCCTTGGCAGTAGGAATGTCTTATGCCAGGTCAAAAGTAGTCAGCCTTAAATATAATCTATTAATCACAATCTCTTTACTTGGAAGCGTCACACTTTGTGAAAGCATAGAGATGTGTAAAGTAAGTCGTCAGCACTAAGACTAGACAGAAAGACAACTTGAAAGTAACTGAAATCTATAGGATGAGGCCCAACTACTGTGTTTGACAATATTTAAAAGGAACCTAAGACAACACCAAAAAAAACCACAAACCCAGTTAAAAAATGGGCAAAGGACCTGAATAGATACTTCTCCATAGAGGACATACAGATGGCCCATAGACATATGAAAAGATGCTCAACGTCACTAATCATCAGAGAAATGCAAATTAGAACCACAGTGAGCTATCACGTGTCAGAATGGCTATCATCAATAGATAAAGAAACAAGTGTTGGTCAGGATGTGAAGAAAGGGGAACCCTTTTGCATTGTTGGTGGGAATGCAGATTGGTGCAGCCACTGTGGAAAACCGTATGGAGATACCTCAAAAAATTAAAAATGCATCTGCCTTTTGATTCAGCAATCCCACTTCTGGGAATATATCCGAAGGAACCCAAGATACTAATTCAAAAGAACATAAGAACAAAGAACATAAGCACCCCTATGTTCATTGTAGCATTATTTACAATCACCAAGATATGGAAGCAGCCCAAGTGTCCATCAGTAGATGAGTAGATAAAACAACTATGGGGGCATTTACACAATGGAATACTACTCAATCTTAAAAAAAGAAGAAAATTGTACCCGTGGTGACAGTATGGGTGAACCTAGAGAATATTATGCGAAGTGAAATAAGCCAATCACAGAAAGACAAATACCATATGGTTTCACTCATATGTGGAATCTAATGAACAAACCAGAAAAAATTGAGACAGTCTCATAGAGAACAGGATGACAGCTAAGGGGGAGAGCATAGGGGATGGAGGGATTGAGCAAAATGGAAAAAGGACTCATGGATATGGACAACAGTGTGGTGATTTTTGGGGGGATGGGGATATAAGGGGACTAAAGAGGTAATGGAAATTAAAAATACAATAAAACATAAAAATGAATGGAACCTGGGAAATCTTCACATATCGGAGTGGAATTGAGGTGTGTTTCCTCCCTTTCGTCCTCTTTTTCACCAAATCCTTCCATGTGTAGCCATCTGTTTGGCCATGAACCCCTGTCCAGTGGGATTGAGGGAAGCAGAGGGACCTCCTCTGGTAAGTGAGGGAGGAGATGGGGCTTCCTTCTGTGGCAGTCAACTCCATGTGTGCCAGCTGTTCACTCTGCAGTTATGTGCTTGGCACAGAGTGTACGTTCAATAGATATTTGTTTGATAAAATTTTTCACTGATTTGTGATAGGTTTAATATTTTCTCACAAGTTATTTGTCATAGATCTAATGATAATCAATCCACAAATTAGTGCATGGCAGATAATTAAGAGTTGATTATGCATAAAAACAAAACCACTAAGAAAACAAAATAAATACAGAAGAAAAAATAAATAAAAGCAAAAGAAGTAATACATCAACAGGGTAACTATGGGTGATCCTGAATGGGCTTTTCTGGAGTTTCTAAACTAGTTAATCAACATTCACGAATTTTATAATAAACACAGCTTTTAAAAAAGTATAAATAATATATAAAAGGAACCTGGGAAAACAAGAATGAATAGTGAAAAAACATTTCAGTTTGCTTAGTACTTCATTTCTCACCCCAAAATGGATACATTTGTTTATCAGTCAATCTCCTGTGAGGTTTGTGAGTGTGAATTTCTCCTTCTGAGAATTAGTATTCCCTAGGAAACTACTCAAATTGCACTTTAAACACTAAATGTTGAATATCAGGGCCTGGACAAAAATGACCATTTGAGGGTTGAGCAGCACTGGAGCTTAACCATACTCAAACATGACTCTAGCACAACAAAGGAACCCATTATTCCTTTGGTTTCTTAGTGCTCCCCCTGCCCTGTCCCTCATGGGTCTACCTATGTAAATGCAGAAGGGAATTCATCTCCCTCAGAGTGCTACACTCCAGTCTCTGGATTACTAAAAAGTGGAGCTTTGACCCAGTAGGGGAGCTTTAATAGATGGAATTTCTTCACAGTAAGATAAAAGTATATAAAAAATTTTTTCCAGATTTTAGTAATACTAAATGAAAAAGTGGTTGTTGCTGAGTGGTAGAATGACATGGTTTTCAAATATATCATTTTTTTCTTTTGAATTTCTGCCATAAAAACTGTTTTGGATAGGGTACTTTCTTTTTTAAAATATATTTTATTGATTATGCTATTACAGTTGTCCCATTTCCCCCCTTCACTCCCCTCCACCCTGTACACCCTCTCCCACCCACATTCCCCGCCTTTAGTTCATGTTCAAGTGTCATAAGTTCTTTAGCTTCCACATTTCTCATACTATTCTTACCCTCCCCCTGTCTATTTTCTACCTACCATCTATGCTACTTATTCTCTGTACCTTTTCCCCCTCTCTCCTCCTCCCACTCCCCTGTTGCTAACCCTCCATGTGATCTCCATTTCTGTAATTCTGTTCCTGTTCTACTTGTTTGCTTAGTTTCTTTTGGTTTTGTTTTAGGTGTGGTTGTTAATAATTCTGAGTTTGCTGTCCTTTTACCATACATGTTTTTTTATCTTCTTTTCTTAGATAAGTCCCTTTAACATTTCATAAAATAAGGGCTTGGTGATGATGAACTCCTTTAACTTGACCTTATCTGAGAAGCACTTTATCTGCCCTTCCATTCTAAATGAAAACTTTTCTGGATAGAGTGATCTGGGATGTAGGCCCTTGCCTTTCATGATTTGGAATACTTGTTTCCAGCCCCTTCTTGCCTGCAAGGTCTCTTTTGAGAAATCAGCTGACAGTCTGATGGGAACTCCTTTGCAGGTTACTGTCCCGTTGCCTCTTGCTGCTTCTAGGATTCTCTCCTTCATTTTTACCTTGGCTAATGTAATTATGATGTGCCTTGGTGTGTTTCTTCTTGGGTCCAACTTCTTTGGACTCTCTGAGCTTCCTGGACTTCCTGGAAGTCTATTTCCTTTGCCAGATTGGGGAAGTTCTCCTTTATTATTTGTTCAAATAAGTTTTCAATCTGTTGCTCTTCCTCTTCCCCTTTTGGTACCCCTATAATTCAGATGTTGGAATGTTTAAAGATGTCCTGGAGGTTCCTAAGCTTCTCCTCATGTTTTTGAATTTTTATTTCTCCATTCTTTCCTGTTTGGTTGTTTCTTTCTTTCTTGTGGTCCACTCTATTGTTTTGAGCTCTAGTTTCCTTCCCATCACTATTGGTTCCCTATGCATTTTCCTTCATTTCTCTTATTGTAGCCTGCATTTGTTTATCTAATTCATGACCAAAATCAACCAATTCTGTGAGCTTCCTGATCACCAGTGTTTTGAACTGTGCATCTGATAGGTTGGCTATCTCTCAGTCGCTTAAAAGGATGGGTTCTGGGGCTTTGCTTTGTTTTTCTGTTTGAGTCATCTCTCTCTCTCTCTCTCTCTCTCTCTCTCTCTCTCTCTCTCTGGTCTGGTCACACCTGTTACTGTGAGGGGCGGAGCCTTAGGTGTTCACCAGGGCAGGGCACCCCAGTCGTTGGATTGTGACATTGTATGTGGGGGCAGGGTCGAGAGGAAACAATTGCAGTTGTTCCATTCTCCACGGGACCTCAGTCCCTTCTGCTGCTTCCCTCAAGCAAACTGGGCCCCTCTGGTGCCAATTCCCATGTGATGGGCTTGTGCATGTTGTGGGACCCTCCAAGGACCTCTCCTGTGAGGCTGGGTGTCTCTCCGTGCACCTCAACTCCCACAGGTGTCCTCAATCAGTGTCCCGAGGCTCTATTTCCCAGTGCTGGGATCCTGGGTTGTGCGCACTGCCTTGCTTTACAATTGCCACCTTACTGGGTCTGCCGGTTGCCACCCTTCGGCCAGAGTCTGCCAGCTGCCACTTGTGCACTCAGGGTCCACCCGCTGCAGTCTTGCATGCCCCGGATGCCTTATGCACCCAACTTTCTCTGCTCTCCGCGCCACGACCCGCGCCAGGCTGCTTGCCTTCACCCCTCCTACCGGTCTGGATGAAGGGGTCTATTTGAACTTCTTGGTTGTCTGACTTCCATTCAGATCAATTTTCTGTCAGTTCTGGATATTATTCTGTTTCTAAATTGTTGTTGCTCCAATCTTGGTTGTGCATGGAGGTACGGTGCATCCACCTATGCCTCCATCTTGGCCGGAAGTTGAATAGGGTACTTTCAATTGTACAAACAGAAAACTCCACTCACTTTGGCTAAATACTACAAGAAGTAAACATACAACTGAAAATTAGCTTAGGTGAAGGTTTAATCCAGTGGAAAAATACTACCACCAAGAGCCTAGTCTCTTTCTATTATTATCTTCTGCTTTCTTTTTTAAATTATATTTTATTGAGGAGGTTCTGGCCAAGATGGAGGTATAGGCATAAATTCCTTGCACAACTAACAGAAGGATAACAACCAATTTAAAAAAAAAAAGAACAACCAGAACTGCCAGAAAATCATTTTCATGGAAGTTCAACAACCAGACTGGTTTGCCAAGACAAAGATATGGCCCAAAGGAAAGAACAGATCAAAACTCCATAAGAAGAGCTAACCGATGAGGAGATAGACAACCTATCTGATACAGAGTTCAAAACACTTGTAATCAGGATCCTCACAGAACTGACTGAGATCAGTCGCAAAATGAAGGAAGAAATGAAGGCTGCACAAAATGAAATAAAGGAAAATATACAGGGAACCAACAGTGAAAGAAAGGAAACCAGGACTCAAATTAATGATTTGGAACAAAAGGAAGAAATAAACATCCAACTGGAACAGAATGAAAAAAACAAGAATTCAAAGAAATGAGGAGAGGCTTAGGAACCATGGAACAACTTCAAATGCCCCAACATCCAAATCATGGGGGTGCCAGAAGAAAAGGAAGAGCAAGAAATTGAAAACTTATTTGAACAAACAATGAAGGAAAACTTCCCCAAGCTGGCAAAGGAAATAGACTTCTAGGAAGCCCAGGAAGCCCAGAGAGTCCCAAAGAAATTGGACCCAAGGAGGAACACATCAAGGCACATCATAATTAAGTTACCCAAGATTAAAGATAAGGAGAGAATCTTAAAAGCAGCAAGAGGGAAGGAGACAGTTACCTACAAAGGAGTGCCCATAAGACTGTCAGCTGATTTCTCAGAAGAAACCTTACAGGCAAGAATGGGCTGGAAAAAAGTATTTGAAGTCATGAAAGGCAAGGACCTACATCTAAGATTGCTCTATCCAGCAAAGCTTTCATTTAGAATGGAAGGGCAGATAAAGTGCTTCTCAGATAAGGTCAAGTTAAAGGAGTTCAAGATCACCAAGCCCTTATTATATGAAATGTTAAAGGGACTTATCTAAGAAATAGAAGATAAAGAACTATGAACAGTAAAATGATAATAAACTCACAACTATCAAAACTGAACCTAAAAAAAACAAAAACAAAATTTAAGCAAACAAGTAGAACAGGAACAGAATCACAGAAATGGGGATCACATGGAGGGTTATCAGTGGGGAGGAGGAGGGGGAGAATGGGGGAAAATGGTTCAGGGAATAAGAAGCATAATAGGTAGGCACAAAATAGGGGGAAGTTAAGAACAGTATAGGAAATGGAGAAGCCAAAGAACTTATATGTATGACCCACGGACATGAACTAATGTAGAGGAATGCTACAGGGTGGGAGTTGCAGGGAGGAGCAGGATAAAGGGGAGAAAAAAATTGGGACAAGTGTAATATCATAATTAATAAAATATACTTAAAATTATATTTTAATGATTACACTATTACAGTTGTCCCAACTTTCTCCCTTTTGTCCCTCTCCACACTGCACTGCCCACTCCTCTCAGGCAATCCACCCCACTTTGTTCATGTCCATGGGTCATGCATATAAGTTCTTTGGCTACTCCATTTCCTATACTGCACTTTACATCCCCATGACTATTCTGTCACTACCTATTTCTACTTCTTAATCCCTTCAGTTCTTCATCAAATCCCCCATACTCCCATCCCTTCTAGCAACCATCAAAACACTCTGTGTGTCCACAATTGTGTCTATGTTGTTGTTTGCTTAGTTTCTTTTTTAGATTCAATTGTTGATAGATATGTATTTACTGCCATTTTATTGTTCATAGTTTTGATCTCCTTTTTTGAAAAATAAAATCCCTTTAACATTTCATATAATAATGGCTTGGTGATGATGAACTCCTTTAGTTTTTTCTTGTCCAGAAAGCTCTTTATCTGCCCTTAGATTATAAATGATAGCTTTGCTAGGTAAAGCAATCTTGAATCCTGCTTTTCATGACTTTGAATATTTTTTGCCAATCCCTTCTAGCCTGCAAAGTTTCTTTTGAAAAATCAGTTGATGTCTCATGGGAACTCCCCCATAGGTAACTAACTGCTTTTCCCTTGCTGCTTTTAAGATTTTCTCTTTATCTTTAGCCTTTGGCATTTTAATTATGCTGTGTCTTGGAGTGGGCTTCTTTGCATCCATCTTGTATTGGAATCTATGTGCTTCCTGGACTTGCATGTCTATTTCCTTTACCAAATTAGGGAAGTGTTCTTTCAATTTTTTTTTCAAATAGATTTCTAATTTCTCATTCTTTCTCTTCTTCTTCTGGTACCCCTACAATGTGAATGCTGGAACGCTTGAAATTATCACAGAGGCTGCTTATACTACCCTTGTTTTTTAGGGTTTTTCTTCTTGTTGTTCTGATTGGTTGTTTTTTTCTTCCTTATGTTCCAAATCATGGATTTGGTTCTCGGCTTCATCCACTATACTGTTGTTTCCCTGGAAATTGTTTTTTATTTCAATCAGTGTATCTTTTGTTTCTGACTGGATCTTTTTTATGCTGTTGAGGTCCTCACTAAGTCCTTGAGCATCCTTATAACCAGTGTTTTGAACTCTGCATCTGATACATTGCTTATCTACAATTTGTTTAGTTCGTTTTCTGAAGTTTTGATCCGTTCTTTCATGTGGGCCATGTTTCTTTGTCTCCTCATTTTGGCAGCCTCCTTTTTGTTTCTATGTATTAGGTAGGGCAGCTATGACTCCGTCTTGGTAGCATGGCCTAATGTAGTAGGTGTCCTATAGAGTCCAATGACACAGGCTCCCCTATCACCCAAGCTGGGTACTCGAGGTATGCCCTTTGTGTGGGTTTAGTACACCCTCCTCTTGTAGTTGAGCCCTGGTTGCTATTGGCAGGTCAATGGAAGGGATTTACACAGGCCAGTCAGCTGCAAGAATTGGCTATGATGACTGACAACCAACCTCCACCCACCATGGAGGATCAGCTGTGCAGGGGCAAGATGGTGGTGCTCTGACATGTTTTGTTGTTGTCCATTGGGTGCACAGGCCCTGGGAAGTCCCAGGTAGTAAAGGCCATGTTCAGCCCCCACCTGTGTTTTGCTTGGGGCCAGCTTCCCTGAGCTATAAAGCAATCTGAGATGGCTGCTACTTGTGCTGGGCTTGGAGATTCCTGGGCAAAGCCAAGCTATGAATATAGGGTAGCTACTGCTAGTGCAATGCCTAGGGCCACTTAACAAGAGATACTGGGACTGGGGACTCACTGAGGCTGGTTTTTGCTTGTTTGAAGGGATTTAGGTAGTTGTGAAGCATGAGCCAAGACCAGCCATTCATATGGAAAAGCCACTGTTAAAAGCTGTAAGTTGGGTGGTACAGAGCCTTAGTGGATCTCCTGGATGGGGCAACGAGTGTTAGCCATGTTGATGGAGTCTTAGATATGGCACCAGCTTGCCAGCTCTATGACTTTGTGGGGGAGGGTTCATAAAAGAGACTATGGCCTCTGCCCACCTTTCTGTCTGAGAGAAAGTTGTTCTCCAGCTCTTTCCTTGATGCCAGACACTTTACTTCCTCCCTGTATGCCACTCGTACCTTTCAAGCTGCTACCCTGCTTCCGGGGCTCAGAGGGAGTGAGTCTGAGTAAGTCCATATGTGGGTTCTTTAAGGGGAATTCCTTGGGACTCCAGAAGTTTCTCCCACTGACTCAATCCCTGATGTTTTTGTTTGTTTTGTTTTGTTTGTTTGTTTTTGCAGCCAGAAGTTATGGGGATTTATCTTCCTGGTATTGGTACCCTGAATTGGGGGTACTGGTGTGGGACTGGGACTCCTTGCTCCCGAGATATCCCTCCTGAATTTTTATCCACCACATGTGGATGTGGGTCCAGCCTGTTCCACCTCTCTGCCCCTTTTACTAGTCAGGATAGATGTGGTTTTTTTTTTTTAATTCCATAGTTGTTAGACTTCCATTCAACTCAATTTGTGATTGGTTCTGAGTGATGTTTTTGTATAATTTAGTTGTCATTCTAATGTGGTTGTGAAAGAAGGCAATCTGTGTTTTCCTCTGCCATCATCTTGACCAGAAGTCCCTCTTCTGCTTTTTTTGATGCCACCTTAATTTCAGTTCTGGCTCCTCCTCATGATTTCATGATGGCTGTCAGGGCTCCTGAGTTGCAAGCTACTTCAGTTACACTAAGCAGGAAAAAGTGGTTATATCTTTGTCCTAGTATTCTCAGAAGTCCTAAGATTTAATGTAATTGAACTTTTTAGTTCACATTCTTAAACTTGAACCAATTATTGTGTACAGGGGACATTAGAATGTATAGATTTGTTTAGCCTAGGTCAAAAAAAGTAAATATATAGATTTAAAGATACAATTAGTAAGCTTGATTAATGGCCATAAATAGAAAACTGTGTCCAACAATCAGAATAAAAATTATTCTCAAGCATACATGCAAAAATGGCCACGTTCTAAAAAAGTAATGTTTAACTTCATGCCAATGATGTTCTCTAAATAAAGTATAATTAAATTCAAAGTCAATAGAAACAAGATAAAGCAATCTGAAATTTTAAACACACTTCTAAATAAATATTTACAAATGAACTATGAAGAAAATATTGCATAGCAAAACCTGTGAAATGCAGTTCAAGTGGCACTAGAGAGATAGGTATATACCTTTAGGGATAGGTATATAGTTTTGCATGCTGATATTGGACAAGAAAAACCTCTGAAAATTAATTATTTATGTCAATTTAGGAAGAAGAGTACAACAAATACAAAGAAATTAGGAAAAAGGAGCTTTATTTTAAAGTAAAGCTATATTCATATGTGGAATCTAATGAACAAAATGAACTAACAAGCAAAACAGTGACAGACTTATAGATAGAGAGAAGGCTGACAAGTCTGCAGAGGGGCTTGGATGAGGTGAGTGAAGGAATTGAGCAAAAAGAAAAAAAGAGCAAAAAGAAAACTCATGGACATGGACAACAGTGTGGTGACTACCAGGGGAGAGTGTGGGGGAGGTGGAGGAGGGTGTGAGGGGATAAATGGTGATGCACAGAGACTTGACTTGGGGTGGTGAACATGCAATACAGTGTACAGATGATGTTTTGTATAATTGTGTACCTGAAACCTATATAACTTTTTTAACCAGTGTCACCCCAATAAATTAAATAAAAAGGAAAAAAATAAAGTAAAGCAATACTAATAATGGAAAAAGAAAATTATAGTAGAGATGATCAACAAAAGTAGAAGTAGGTCATTTGAAAACACTAGTAACAACACAGACAAATCTCAGGTGCAATTGCTCAAGATAAATTTATTCACAAATAAACAGCATTAAGAACAAAAAGGAGGCATAACTATAAATCCAGAAGAGGTTTCAAAAATGGAGAGAATACTGTGAAAGACTTTATTTCAGATATGAAAGTTGAGGGGAAATAGACACAGTTACAGAGAAATAAAACTTACCAAATTTACCAAAGAAGAAATGGAAAATCTGAGTATCCCTGTATCTGATAAAATGATTAACAAAAAATTAATAACCTTCCTATCCAGAAAGCTTCCCTGATGAGTCCTCCAAACATTCAGGGGGAAATGACACAATCTTTTTTGGAAAATAGAAAATAGGGGACTAGTTCCCAATTCATTTTATGAGGCCAATATAAATGTGATACCAACATCTAAGAAGCACAGTAGAAGAAAATTATAAGCCAAGATCTCTTCCCTGAAAATAAACAGAAAAATCCTAAATAAAAGACTAGCAACCAAAAAACAAAGATAGATTTTTAAAAAGATATACAGCCCTGGTTGATGCGACTTAGTGGGTTAGGCATTGTCCTGCAAATCTAAAGGTCACTGGTTGGATTACCAGCCAGGCCACAGACCTGGGCTTGGGGTCAGGTTCCTGCTTGGGGGCATGCAAGAGGCAACCAATGGATGTTTCTCTCTCACATCAATGTTTCTCTCTCTCTCTCTTTCTCCTTCCCTTTCCCTCTCTCTAAAAAATAAATAAAATCTTTAAAAATAGTAAAAATTTAAAAAGATTTACATTATGTCATGGGAGGCAAGATTGGTTTCAACTAAAGAAATCAGTGTTAACCACATTTTAAAAAAAGAAAAAAATGCATGATCATTTTATAGATGGGTCTAAACTCATGATTAAAAGTTATCAGCAAGTAAAAATAGAAGGTAATTTTCTTAACCATATACAGCATGTCTACCCCCAAAATTCTGAATGCAAACATCATACTTAGGGTTATATATCAAACAATTTCTTCCTGAGTTTGTAAACAAGACAAGGATGTCCATTATGTATCAAAAATGTATGAAGTTTCCACCAGGAAAATAAAATAGGTATAACATTTGGAAGAAAAGAAGTGAAACTGCCATTATTCACAGCTAATATTTTTCTGTACATAGAATATTTAAAAGGGTATACAGTGGAACCTCACTCAGTTCTGGAAATTAATTCTTTCCAGAAGCCTGTTCAAGAAGCAATTTGTTCAATAACTGAATCACTTTTTCCCATTAGAAATAATGTAAATTGAATTAATCCATTTCAGATCCCCAAATGATTCCTTGTTTTAACCTTTCTTATATACAGTGCATGTCTAGTATACTGTTTACTCTATAAATAAACACTATAAAAGAAGACATGAAATATAAATGAAAATTTAACAAAAAGCAAATAAAATGTACAGTAAAAAATGAAAATTTACAGACACACTAGAACCTACCTTTAATGTTGAGAGCTATTGGTGACTGAATATGGAGAAGAGGGATAGAGGGATGGAGAGATGTTATTGTATGAAAGGGGAGTCCCCTTCCTTAAAAAAGTTAGGTAGCTGTTTTTGTTTGTTTTTTTTTTTCTTTCTCTCATTTGTCTCTTTGTTCCACTGAACTTGCTTTAGGCTCCCTGGGACGCTTACCTCACAAAAACCTACCCAATGTTGTTTGTTTTTGCCTGTGTTTTAACACTTGCCTGAAGTGAGACACTGCATTGTCATTGACCAAGTTTATTGAATGGTTTGCTACTTCTTTGTCAGGGTGATATTTCTCAATAAAACTTTGCATTTCTCCCCATGTCCCAAGCATTTCCTTCATTAGTGAGTAGGAATATCCTTCCCTTTCTACCACTTCAATTGCAAAGTTTGATACTCAAAGTTCCAGTGTATCAGCATGAAAGGGTTGGTGGGTCAAAAACTGAAGTTTTCTTCAACAACAGAGACATTTTTTTTTCCCTGTGAACAACTTGGTTCAGAATAGAATTGTTCAAGATGAGAAACATCTGAAAACCAACGTTGAATGCTGTAAAATGATTTGAGATCATAAATGAATGTAGCCAAGTTACTTGGTATAGGGGCAATACTTTTAAAAATTATTTTTGTATAATAGCAGAAATAATTGGAAAAAGATATTTTAAATACAATTGAAAATAGTTTCAAGGAACAGCAAATAATGAGAAATACATCTAATGAAAGATATGCTAGAGCACTACATGTAAAACTGTGAAACATGACTGAGAGAAATTAAATACCTCAGTAAAAGGAGAGAAATGCTTTCTGCATGAATTGGAAATCTCATTATTCAGTCATTATTGTCATTTATCCCAAGAATTATTATAGCAATCATATTTAAATTTCACCATGTTCATTTTGGGGAAAATTTCAAGCTGATAATAAAACATTAAATGGGCCCTGACTGGTGTGGCTCAGTGGATTGAGCAAAGGCCTGCAAACCAAAAGGTTACTGGTTTGACTCCTGGTCAGGACAAATGCCTGGGTTGCAGGCCAGGTCCTCAGTTGTGGGGGTGCAAGAAGCAACCGATTGATATTTCTCCTGCACATCATATAGCAATGTTTCTGTCCCTCTCTTTCTCCTTCCCTGCTCTCTAAAAATAAATAAAATCTTTAAAAAATTAAGTGGATATCAAAAGGCTTAGAAAAATCAAGACAAACTGGGAGAAAAGAAAACAAAGTTGGAAGACAGGCTACCAGCTATGAGTCTTACTATAAAGGTAAAATAGTTAAAAACATATGGCACTGGAGAAAAAGTAGTAAGTAAACCAATGCAACAGGAGAGAGTCTAGAAATCAACCTGGAAATATTCAAATGTTAGATTATGACAACAGGGCCTGCAAATTATTGTAGAAATGACAATCCTTTTAAGAAGCCCACTTAATAACAATGGGGTAAAAATAAACTTTAACTCTTACTTCATTTCATTCTATAAAAAGATTTACATGTGATAAATAGGATATGTAGAAGAAAACTTAAAATATTATCATCATAGCTTTAAGATAGGCAAAGGTTTTTAAAAGAAAAAAGCACTAACCATAAAGAATGAATTGATTAATTAAACTTAATTAAATTACCACATTTTGCCATATATAATGCACACTTTTTTGCCCAAATTTTGAAGGGAAAAATAAGGATGTGCAATACACATGAGTAGTACTAATTCTGTATCTATATAAATGTTTTTAATTCTTTTACTTACACTTACACATCAAAAGTATAACTTTAGGCCCTGACTGATGTGGGTCAGTGGATTGAGCGCCAGCCTGTGAACCAAGGGGCCGCTGGTTTGATTCCCAGTCAGGGCACATGCCTGGCCTGTATTTGCAGGCCAGGTCTCCAGTAGGGGGTGTAAGAGAGGTAACTACACACTTGTTTCTTTCTCTCTCTTCCTCCCTCCCCCAAAAATAAATAAATAAAATACATTTTTAAAAAAGAAAGCATTAACAGTATCTGCATGCAAAATAATACCCTGGAACACAATAATCAGTTTTGTTTCTAAATATAAATTAATTAATTAATTAAAAATTGAATTAATAATTAAAATGAAAGGCTTTTTTCCTGAAATTTTTGGGCCAAAAATGTGGTGCACAGTATGCATGGCAAAATATGGCCAGTTTTTTTTTTTAACAAAAAAACAATACTGCCTTAGGAGAGTGAAGAGTCGAAACAGTTCTATAGAAGATACTTAAAATTATCTATTTAAATATATGTATGTATATATCAAAAATGAATGGAATCTAGAATATATGTAAAAATACAAGACAATTTAAAAATAGAAATATCTCAATAAAATATGGGTAAAAGACCTGGGTAAAATCACTTCATAAAGGACATATGTGAATGGTAAGAAACCTTATTAACACATAATGTAAATTTAGACAAAATGAAAGATCACTGCAGACACACCAGAGTGGTTGAAATTACAAGCTGACTATATAGCAAGTCTTTGTAAGTATATGGTACAGTAAGAGCACTGATACATTGCTGAAAACAGATTCTCTCGTAGATGCCTAAGGACATAGTTAAAGCTTAGAAACAACCCCCACAAGGCTAAGATTTGGAAATCAAGGAAAAGTACTCCACTCCTGGGATGAGACAGATAATCCAAGGAGATTCTACCACTTAGGGCAGAGACAGAGCCCCAAAGAAGAGTCCCCTGCTATGGCTGAGATAGAGAACCCAAGGAGGAGTAGCCACCCTTATACATGTGAGATGAAGTGCCCAAGAAAATGTCCTCAGCCAGGACCTAGAAAGAGCTTTGTCCTGTGCAGAGATCAACTTCCAAGGAATAGTCTCAGCCTCCTCATATCTAAGAAAAACCATTAGAAAGACCCCAAAACTCCCACCTATGAGAAAGCAAACAAAGGCTCACCTCACCAATTGCAGACACAGAGCTCCGAAGGGAGAGTTCGCACTTAGTCTTAGAGAATCAAAGAACAGTTCAGGACTGGGATAGTATTCCCAGTAAGAGTCTCCACCAGGAAGGAGCAGAACACAAGAAAAATCTGCCCCCCGTCACAGCTTCTATAGAGTGTCCAGGGAAAATTCACCCCCTTGTGCTGAGCTAGGCACCAAGGAGAATCTCTCACTCCCACCCCTGGTGCTGAGACAAGCACTCAAGGAAGACTCCCCTCACCAGCACTGAGACAATTATACAAGGAAATGTTCTTCACAGAGCTGAGATAGACAAGGACAGCTTCCTCCCCAACATGGCTGACATACTGTGCATAAGGAAAATGCTTCCCAACTGGTTAGAAAGCACCCAAGGAAGTGTCTCTATAGAGCCGAGGAAGATCACCCAGAAATAGTACCACAACCTGGACTTAGAACACCCAAGGAAAGGAAATTTTCCAGGGAAGAGATAGAGCACCCTGGTCAAAGAATCTACATGCTAAGTGTTAAAATCCTGACCTTCTTCGAGGAGCCTGCAAGCAATTCAGAAAATGGCAGTAAAGTTGTGGTGGCTCTCTAAAAACAAGTCCCTTTCTTGGAATTGCTGGCAATACTACCTCTAGAGTATTTGAGAATGACGTACATGAGGAAGTATCTCACCAAAATCATTCAGATATGTTACTGCCTGAGATGAATTCCAGGGAAGCTGCTGGCCATGGGGTCCTGCTGGCCACAATGCTCTGTACCAACTGGACTCTGGAGAAGCCACATGAGATGCAGAGCCTGGTGCTGGAGATCCTGGTGCCCAGCAGGAGCGGGCTGTGCTAGCAACCCCCAGAAGCAGCAAGCAAAACATTCCTTCTGTAACAAATGTCTGTGGCATCCTCTAAAGATACACTAAGCTTTTGTATCAACTTCCACGTGAAAAAAAAATTTAAAGAACCATAACCATTTTCAAAGAGCAGGCTAGGAGAGTGATTTTAGAGCTGAGAGGGAATAAATCAAAACCCAGCACACTGTATTAATGAGAAAGGAAGAGGATTATATAATCAGCATAACTGATATAGGAAACTCATATGATAAAGTGCAGCAAATATTCATGAGGAAAAATTAAAAGCACTTGTTAGGAAGGTATCCACTGAAAATCTGTAAGACATATTATTTCTAGCAGTGAAAAATTGGAAGCATTCCTCACAAAACCTAAACAGTATAAGATTCCCACCTTCATCACTTCTATTCAGCACTGCACTACAGGAATTCCTGCCTTGCACCTTAAGATTTAGTGAATAGGCTGTTCACACAGAGAGAGCTCTCAGACTGTTTAATTGTGGACAAGCCCTGAAAATGTGCTTTTCAAAGAGCTGACAGGCACGTTAAATAGTAATAATTGTCTAGGAATAGTGATTCTTGATTTTTAAGGCTACTATGGAGCAAAAGAGAGAAGGATGAGAAGAGGACAATTTAAAATACAACACTTCCTGTTATTGTGATTAAGCCATTTTTCTTGAACAAATACTGTTAGGATTTTTTGCAACACTTTGGTTAATTCCAGAGTTCTGAAAATGTTGATTTTGACATTTGCCACTGTTCCTCGTTGCTTTTCTTACATTTAATTTTTTTTTCAATTACAGTTTACATTCAAAATTATTTTGTATTAATTTCAGGTGTACAGCATAGTAGTGGTTAGATAAGTCATATACTTTCCAAAGTGTTCCCCCTGATATTTCCAGTTCCCAAATGGCACCATACATAGTTAATACAGTATTACTGACTACATTCCTTATGCTGTACTTTACATTCCCATGACTATTTTGTAACTACCAATCTGTACTTCTCAATCCCTTCACCTTTTTCACCTAGTCACCTAAACCAACCCCTCCGCTCTCACAACCACCAGTCAGTTTTCTGTATCTATGAGTCTGTTTTTGTTTGGTTTATTTATATTCTTTAAAATCACATATAAGTGAAATCATATGGTATTTGTCTTTCTCTGACTGGCTTATTTCAGTTAGCATAATACCCTTCAGACCCATCCATGCTGTCACAAACAGTAAGATTTCCTTCTTTTTTTTACAGTTGAGTAGCATTCTATTGTGGAAGTGTACCACAGCTGCTTTTTATCCACTCATTTACTGATGGACACTTAGGCTGCTTCCATATCTTGGCAATTGTAAATAACACTGCAATGAACATAGGGGTGTACATATGCCTTCAAATTAGTTTTTTGGGTTTCTTTGGGTATATACCCAGAAGTGGAACTGTTGGGTCAAAAGGAAGATACATTTTTTATTTTTTGAGGTATCTACATACTGTTTTCTACACAGACTGCACCAATTTGTATTCCCACCAAGAGTGCAAAAGGGTTTCCCTTTCTCCACATCCTCGCCAGCACTTGTTGTTTGATTTATTGATGATAGCCATTCTAACAGGTGTGAGATGATATCTCATTGTGATTTGAGTTTGTGTGTCTCTGATGATTAATGATTTTGAGTATCTTTTCATATTCCTGTTAGCCATCTATATATCTTCCTTGGAAAAATATCTATTCAGACCTCTATACAATTTTTAATTGAGTTGCTTTTATTGCTGTTGAGTTGTATAAAGCCATGATTTCACTTGTGTGGAATATAAAACAATAACAAATGAGGTAACAAAACTAAAACAAACCCATAGATACAGACAGCAGAATGGTGGTTACCAGAGAGGAGGGAGCTGCAGGGATGGCAAAGTGAGGAAAAGAGGTCAAATATATGGTAGCTGATAGAAAGTAGACTTTCGGTGGTGAACACTCAATAGAGTATACAGATAAAGATTTATAATGGTGTACACCTGAAACTTATACAATGTAATTAACCAATGTTACTTCAATTTTTAAAATTTAATTTAAAAGCAAACCTTGATGTATATGAACTTTAAAAAAAATCATTTAGATCAGGGGAATCCCAGGATAGAAGGCAGAATGTGACTAAAAAATCTAACTGTATTAAACATTTATGAAACACATATACTTAAGAGAGTGAGGGGAAAGATCTTGACCTAAGTAACTTTGGAAATCTGTGGAATCTCTAAAACTCAGGGCAAAAGAAAAAAAAAAACCTCCATAATCACTGTGCTGTTGTTGAAAAAGTTTTTTTTTTTTCTCATGGGAGTAGAGGTCAATAATTCTGAAACCCCCTTACAAGTATTCTGGAACTAAACAATTCAAGTAAATGGGCAGATGCTGGGAGCCAGGTTTCTCAATGTTGAAGCAAGTGTACAGATAAGCAAGGGAAGGAGGTTAGGATTTATGTGGTGATGGATCAAACACCAATATGAATCATGTTTAACTTAATAGAAATACAGATGTTACATAAATATTTATGTGTGTGTGTGTGTGTGTGTGTGTGTGTGTGAGCACAGGTTAATATACACACATATATTTCCTTGCTCTGCCAGCTGAAAGGCCTTGAAGCAACAAAACCCTAGTAGCACTGAGCACAACTAAGGCTCAGATCTTGGTTTCTAATACTATTATTCAATTAACAAACCAGGCTCCTAGGAGAAAAGGCTGATTCTAGGACTGGGAGAGGAAAAATACAATATGAGCCCGGAACATCTTGTACTGACAATAGGAAAGTGGTAATAAAAAAAATCCACAATAATGAGAGTATGTCAACAGGATACAGGAGCCAAATGAAAAAGCTACCAATGTCCATCTGAAAAAGCACATTTAGACTTCTGGTCAAGATGGAGGCATAGGTAGACATGCTTCACCTCCTCACACAACCATAAAAAGAATTACAACTAGTTCTCACAACAAGCAACACCCAAAACCATCAGAAAATCAAACTGTATGGAAACCCGACAACCAAGGATTTAAAGAAACCACATTCATCCAGACAGGTAAGAGGGGTGGAGTCATGGAGACATGTAGAGAGATGCGTAGATGTGGTGTGGTGTGGAGAGGCAGTGGTAGATGGACAATCCCACATTCACATATGGTGGGTAAAAATTGGGAGGAATACCTTGGGAATGAATGATCCCAGCACCAGGCCAGACCACACAGCCCAGGGTTTCAGCACCAGGAAGATAAATTCCCATAACTTCTGGAAGTAACAACCACTAGGGGCTGGGGTGGTAAAAGAAACTGCCAGATTATCAGGAGTCTCCATTTAAAAGTCCCACATGGACTTAGAACATACTCAAACCTACCCAACTCAGGGATTCACCACCAGTGCAATAGCTGGAAGGGTGCCAGTCACATATGGGAAGTGGGTGAAGTGAATGGAAATGAGTTCAGTGCTGGGCAAACCTCCAGAAAATAGTCAGTGGCACTGCTCCTCTCCAAGCCCTCCCCACACATAGAGCCACAAAGTGGAAGTGGGTTCCCCCACCCTCGCAATTATCTAAGACTACACCCCACACAATTTATAGGTGCCTTTGCTATAACAGGCCACACTACTAAGACAGGGAGTCAAAGCAGCTCTACCTAGTACACAGAAGTAAACATAGGGAAGCTGCCAAATTGAGGAGACAAAGAAATATGGCCCTAATGAAAAACAAAACAAACCCCCAGAAAAGGAACTAAATGAAATTAAGATAGACAACCTATCTATCAGATGCAGAGTTCAAAACACTGGTGATCAGGATACTCAAAGAACTCATTGAGTATGGCAACAACATAAAGGAAGAAATGAAGATTATACAAAGTGAAATAAAGAAAAATTTACAGGGAACCATCAGTGGAGGGGACGAAGCCAGGATTCAAATCAACGATTTGGAACATAAGGAAGAAATAAGGACTCAACCAGAACAACAAGAAGAAAACAAAACAAAACAAAAATCTGGGGATAGTATAAGGATCCTCTGGTATGCCTTCAAATGTACCAACATCCAAATCATACGGATGACAGAAAGAGAAGAAGAACAACAAGAAATTGAAAATTTGTTTGAAAAAAATAATGAAGGAAAAATTCCCTAATCTGGTGAAGGAAATAGACATACAAGTCCAGGAAACAGAACATTCCAAACAAATTGGAGCACACCAAGACACAGTGTAATTAAAATGCCAGAAGTTAAAGATAAAGAAAGACTTTTAAAAGCTGCAGGAGGAAAGGAGACAGTTACCTACAAAGCAGTTCCCATAAGACTGTCAGCTGATTTCTCAAATGAAACTTTGCAGGAAAGAGGTATTCAAAGTTATGAAAAGCAAGGGCCTACAACCAAGATTACTCTATCCAGCAAAGCTATCATTTAGAATGGAAGGGCAAATAAAGTGGTTCCCAGATAAGATAAAGCTAAAGGAGTCCATCATCACCAAGCCATTATTATATGAAACGTTAAAGGGACTTATCTAAGAAAAAGAAGATCAAAACTATGAACACTAAAATGGCAACAAATTCACAAATATTAATAACTGAATTTAAAAAAACAAACTAAGCAAACAACCAGAACAGGAACAGAATCACAGATATGGAGATCATTTGGAGAGTAATTAGCTGTGAGAGGGAACGGGGAGAATGGGGAAAAAGGTGCAGGGATTAAAAAGCTTGATTGGTAGGTACAAAATAGACAGGGGAAAGTTATGAACAGTATAGGAAATGGAGAAGCCAAAGAACTTACATGCACAAGCCATGGACATGAACTAAGGGGAAGATTACTGGATGGAAAGCACATACTGGGCAAAGGAGGGCAAATGGGGAAAAATGGAGACAACTGTAATAGCATAATCAATAAAATATATAAAAAATTAAAAGCAAAAGTGGCAAAATATTAGGAGTGGCAACTAAATCAAAGTATATTGCAGAGGGAAGACGGTGGAGGAGTGAATGGAATTCACACTGACCTCCTCCCAGGACCAATCTGGAATCACAACTCAATTGTGGAGAAACCACCCGGAACAAACAACTGAGTAATAGCCAGAGAAAAGCATATAACTTCGGACACACCGAAGGCCCAGGTTCGGCACAACCTGTCTGGTTAGGAGTGCGGTAGAGACTCCAGAAGGCTGACTGCGCCCCACAGGTGACAGCACCGGCGGGGCAATTAAGCAGCCGGTTGGATCCCCTGGTGAAGAATGAGGTCTAAACCCTAAGCTAGGACCCCAGCCTAGAACACCAGAGCCCAAAAGATACACAGATAGCCACCAGCAGCGAAAAGTGTCACAGTTGCTCTCAGCCAAGGACAGATGGCTGGAGACACAAGGGCTGAGAAAAGGGCCAACACACAAATTTCCATCTGCAGCCACTTACCCGAGGCTCTGATAAAGGTGGGGGCAGGGTCGGCTACAGACACCTGAGGAAAGATGGGGAATGGAAGCCTTGGGGAGAGAACTGAGAGAGTAGCCCCCAGGATCCTGGTGTTGAGTCATCCCCCAGAAGGCAGCAGCCTTTGTACTCAGGCAGACCACTCCCCTTGGAACAGCAGCAGCCTGAGGGGAAACAACAGCCCCGCCCTACAGAGAGACTCGGCCCTGGCCTTTTGGTGCTGAAGCATGACTGCTGAGTCCTAGTGAGCAGATAAACAACAGAGATAGCCAGAGTCAGTAGAACACTAGGAAAAGGGGGTTAGAGTGGACTAGCAAGACTTGAAGAGAGACTGGGGACAGAGGCTTTGGGGAGAGAACTGAGAGAGTAGCCACCAGAAGCCAGTGCTGAGCCAACCACCAAACGTAGCAACCATCCTGCCCAGGCAGACCACTCCCCCCAAGCAGCAGCAGCCTAAGGGGAAACAATACCCCCAAGTGCAAGGAAGAATTCCATCCTGCCCTATGGGGCTTAAGCCTGACTGCTGAGTGGAGAGTGAACAGATTAACAATTGAAGAACACAACCAGTGACAGAAGATCACTGCCAAGTATGGAGCAGGCTGCCTGAGGTCAGATAGTACCTTCACCAGAGGCAGATCCAAAAAGAAAAAAAGTGGTAAATACAAGAGGCTACTGAGATGAAAGCCACTGTGATCTTCATTATTTGCAATATTTTCTTTCCTGAATAGTTTTATAACATTCATTTCTTGTCCAGTGACTTTGTATACAGTAAGTTACCAGATTTTAAAGTACAGTGCATTTCAATTCACATATTTTGCCCCTCCCTTCTCTTAGCCCATTTCACCTTCCTGTTTCCTTGCAATATTTTCATTTCAAATTTGTTTTTCTCTCTAGCTATACCTTGTTTCCATTCCACACTCATTATTTTTCCCCTATCCACTCAAAATGAATTTTCTTGTCAAGGACTTCACATCCTTTTGCCCAGCTCCTAAAATACCCATGTTCTCTCTATACCTTTAACAAATTTTGCTAGTTGGTTGTGGATTGTGTAGTTGCTGTTGCATTGTTCTTTCAAGGTTATTTCTAGAGCTTCACTAACTCTGTATTTCAAATATCAAATTTTACTGGACCCCTCTGCTACTTTTTTTTGTCTCAAATTTTAATTTTGCCATATTAGCCTGTTTTCTTTTCTGTGTCCTGTTTCTCTTTCATACTGGCCTTTTATTTTTCTTTATTCTCCTTTTTTCCTTTATATCCTAAATTTTAATTCTCTCAGACTGGTTTTTGATCCTCACTCTTAGTCTCCCTCTTCCTTTATCATTTCAAAATCACTTCCCATTCCTCTAAGCATCTCTTAGACGTTTGTTTTTTTACCTCTTATTCTCATACCACCTATATTAATTTTAGCTCATTTGTTCTTGATAGCACTCCGGTGGATCTTTCTCTCCAATTGGACTCCTATATTTTTATTATTTAATATTTTCCTTCCTTTTTCTTTCTCTCTCACTTTATTTTATTTTATATTATTTTAATTTCTGTTTAAACCTACTGTTATATGCTTCCCTTCTCATGCTCCATTCCACGTTTCATTCCCTTTTTTATTCATGAGGTGAACATTACCTTCTCTCTTTCCATTGTTCCCAATTCTTATTAGTGCTCCCTCCACCCTCTCAAAATCATTTCTATTTCAGTAGATCATCTCATATCCACTCTCCTTTCCTAAAATAGTCTTAATCTCATTATACCCTTATTAATACTGGTTCATTTGCTATTGATAGTGAGATTGTGGGGGCACTATATTTGTGGGTGTAGGTTTGTTTCTTGATCTGTGGTTTTGTTCAGGCAGCACATGCACAACAGCACACAAAACGTGGTGGGCAGAGTGACCTTCAGTCAACCAGCAGCAGGGAAAAACCCACAAAAGAATGACCCAACAACAATGAAAACCCAATTACATCCAGAAAATCAGCATAAAAGGCATAAAGGATATCCCAAGAACATCAAATTCAGGTGATTGAGGAGATTGCACCACTGAATCTCACAGGACTCCCACCATAGAAATTCCCACCAAAAAGTCAGAAAGTCAAAACAGATCAATTTAAGAAAAAGAAGCAAACAAAAAGAGTACCACAAGCAATGGGAAGACAAAGAAATGACCCCAATCAAAAGGAAAGGAGGAATTCTCAGAAAGAATGATAAACAAAATAGAGGCAAGTCAACTATCAGATATTGGGTTCAAAACAATGGTTATAAGGAAGTGAATTTGGTAATTCACACTGAGTTCAGTGTGAATTACCAAAAACTATAGGGAAACTATCAGGAACTTACTGCAAAGTATATCAGCATAAAAAGGACATAGAAACAATAAACAAGGGCCAAGAGGAAATGAAGAATACAATTTCTGTATTAAGGAACACAGTAGGAGAGTCAAAAGTAGGCTTGAAGAAGCAGAGGATCAAATCAGTGACCTGGAGGGCAAAGTAGAAAAAATTCCCAAAAAGAGCAAGAAAAAGGTCTGAAAAACAATGAAGACGGGTTTAGGGAGAATTGCAGAATTCCCTAATATGAAACGGAATAATGTCGGTATAATAGGGATACCAAAAGGAGAAGAATAACAAGGGATAGAAAACCTGTTTGAAAAAGTAATGATGGAAAACTTCCCTAAATTGATGAGAGAAAAAGCAACACAAGTCCAGGAAGCAGAGTCCAAATCAAGAGGAACCCAAAGAGGCTCACTCCTAAGACACATCATAATTAAAATGGCAAAATTTAAAGACAAAGAGAGAATCTTAAAGGCAGCAAGGGAGAAACAGGAAATAACATACAAGGGAGCCCCAATAAAGCTAGCAGCTGACTTCTCAACAGAAACATTTCAAGCCAGAAGGGAATGGCAAGAAATATTCCAAGTAATGAAAAGAAAAATCCTGCAACCGAGACTACTTTATCCAGCAAGGCTCTCAATTAAAATGGAAGGTGAAATAAGGACTTTCCCAGACAAAAGAAGGCTGAAAGACTACACCTCCACCAAACCAGCATTGCAAGATATGGTAAAGGGACTGCTTTAATAAGAGGAAGTAAAACAGTGAGAGAGAAAGGAACACAGGTACAAAGGGACTAAAAAGGCAATGAATAAGTACCTATCAATAATAACCTTAAATGTAAATGGCTTAAATGCTCCAAACAAAAGACATAGGGTAGCTGAATGGATAAGAAAGCATGACCCACACATATGCTGCCTACAAGAGACCCACCTCAGAGCAAAAGACGTACACAGACTGAAAGTGAAGGGCTGGAAAAAAAATATTCCATGCAAATAGACAGGAAAAAAAAGAGCCAGGGTCACAATACTTATATCTGACAAAATAGACTTCAAAACAAAGGCCATAAAAAGAGACCCAGAAGGTCACTTCATAATACTCAAGGGAAAAATCCATCAAGAAGACATAAATATTGTAAACATATATGCACACAACACAGGAGCACCCAAATATATAAGGAAAATTATATATTGGAGGACTTTAAGAAAGATGTAGACAGTGACACACTTATACTAGGGGATTTCAACACCCCACTGTCAAAAATGGATAGATCTTTCAAACAAAATATCAACAAGGATATTGTGGCATTGAACAATGCCCTAGACCAAATAGATTTAACTGATTATACACACACACACACACACACACACACACACACATACATATATATATATATATATATATATATCCTCCCGTCCCAAAGAAGCAAAATACACATTATTTTCAAATGCACATGGAACATTTTCAAAGGCAGACCACATGATAGGACACAAAACAAGCCTCAACAAATTCAAGAAAACTGAAATCATATCAAACATCACCTCAGACCACAAGGGCCTGAAACCAGAAACTAGAAACCAACACAAAGAAAAAACTCAAAGACACTCAAATTCATGGAAATTGAAAAGCATGCTATTAAACAATGAATGGGTTAACAATGAGATCAAGGAAGAAATCAAAAAGTTTCTGGAAACAAATGAAGATGAACTTACAACAATCCAAAACATATGGGACACAGCAAAGGCAGTCCTGAGATGGAAGTTCATAGCGATACAGGCCTACCTAAAAAAGATAGAAACATTTCCAATAAACAACCTAACGCTGCATCTGTAAGAACTGGAGGGTCAACAACAAAGACAGCCTAGAGCAAGCAGAAGGAAGGAAATAACCAAGATCAGAGCAGAATTAAATGATATAAAGACTCAAAGAACAATCCAAAGGATAAACAGACTGATAACAGCTGTCAAAATTGAAGCACTAATAAAAAAAAAAATCCCAGCACACAAAAGCCCTGGACCAGACAGTTTCACAGGAGAATTTTACAAAAACACTTAAGGAACAGCTAACCCCCATCCTTCACAGACTGTTTCAAAAAATCCAAGAAAATGGAAGACCCCCAAACTATTTTTATGAAGCAAACATCATCTTAATTCCGAAACCAGTTAAAGACATGACAAAGAAAGAAAACTACAGGCCAATATCGCTGATGAACATAGATGCTAAAATCCTCAACAAAATATTGGCAAACTGCATTCAGCAATACATTAAAAAGATCATACACCATGACTAAGTGGGATTCATCCCAGGGATGCAAGGATGGTTCAATATTCACAAATCAGTAAATGTAATACATCACATAAACAAAAGGGAAGACAAAATCACATGATCATATCAATACATGTGGAAAAAGCATTTGATAAGTTGCAGCCCATTTATGATAAAAACACTCAGCAAAGTGGGAACAGAGGGAGTATTCCTTGACTTAATAATGGCCATATACAAGAGACCTACAGCCAACATCATACTCAATGGGCAAAAACTAAAAGCTTTCCCACTAAGATCAGTAACAAGACAAGGATGTCCACTTCCACCACTTCTATTGAACATCATATTGGAAGTCCTAGCTACAGTAATCAGACAAGAAGAAGGAAAAAAAGCATCCAAATTGGAAAGGAGGAAGTAAAACTGTCATTGCTTACAGATGACACGATAGTGTACACAGAAAACCCTACAGACTCTACCAAAAAACTACTTGACCTAATAAGTGAATTTGGCAAAAGAGCGGGATACAAAGTCAATATTCACAAACCAAAGGCATTTTTGTACACCAACAATGAAATATCAGAAACACAAATCAGGAATAAATCCCATTTGCTATAGCAACAAGGAAAATAAAGTACCTAGGAACAAACTTAACCAAGGAGGTTAAAGACCTGTACTCAGAAAAGTACACAACAATGAAGAAAGAAATTAAGGAAGACACAAATAAGTGGAAGCATATACCATGTTCATATATTAGAAGAATTAATATCATTAAAATGTCCATACTACCCAAAGCAATTTATAGATTCAACACAATCCCTATTAAAATACCAATGACACATTTCACAGATATAGAACATTTCAAAAATTTATATGAAATCATAAATGACCCTGAATAGCTGCAGCAATTTTGAGAAAGAAGAACAAAGTAGGTGGGATCGCCATACCTGGCACCAAACTATATTACAAGGCCATGGTAATCAAAACAGCATGGTACTGGCATAAAAATAGACACATAGACCAATGGAACAGAATAGAGAGGCCAGAAATAAATCCAAGTCTCTATGATCAATCAATATCTGACAAAGAGGGCAGAAGCATAAAATGGAGTAAAAACAGCCTCTTCAACAAATGGTGTTGGGAGATCTGGACAGCTACATGCAAAAAAAATGAAACCCAATCACCAAATTACACCACACAGAAAAATAAATTCAACGTGGATAAAAGATTTAAATATAAGTTGTGACACCATAAAAGTCCTAGAGAAGATAAGCAGGAAAATCTCAGATATTCCATGCAGGAATATTTTCACAGATATGTCCCCTAGAGCAATGGACATAAAGGAAAGAACAAATGGAACTTCATCAAAATAAAAAGGTTTGCATGGCTAAAGAAAACATCAACAAAACGAAAAGGGAAACAATCATATGGGAAAATATATTTGCCAATGATACCTCAGACAAGGGCTTGATCTCAAAAATACATAAAGAACTCACAACTCCACACCAGGAAGACAAACAATCCAATTAAAAAATGGTCAAAGGACCTGAACAGACACTTCTCTGAGGAGGACATACAGAAGGCCCAGACACATATGAAAGGATGCTCAGCATCACTAGCCATCAGAGAGATGCAAATTAAAACCACAATGAAATACCACTTCACAAAGGTCACAATGGCCATCATAAACAAATCAAGCAACAACTATTGGAGAGGTTGTGGAGAAAAGGGAGCCCTAGTGCGCTGTTGGTGGGAATGCAGACTGGTACAGCCACTGTGGAAAACAGTATGGAATTTCCTCAAAAACCTAAAAATGGAATTGCCTTTTGACCCAGCAATTCCACTGTTGGGATTATACCCTAACAATCCTAAAACACTAATTCAAAAGAACCTATGCACCCCAATGTCCGTAGCAGCACAATTTACAATAGCCAAGTGTTAGAAGCAGCGTAGGTGCCCATTAACAAATGAGTGGATCAATAAATTGTGGTACATTTACCCAATGGATACTATGCAGCAGAAAGAAAAAGGGGCTCCTACCATTCCCAGCAGCATAGGTGGAACTGGAGAGCATTACGCTAAGTGAAATAAGTGAGGCAGTGAAGGAGAAATACCATATGATCTCACCTATAAGTGGAACCTAATCAACAAAAGAAAAAAGCTAACAAAATATAACCAGAGACATTGAAATTAAGAACAAAGTGACAGTAACCAGAGGGGAGGAGGGAGGAAAATAAAGTGGGAACGAAGGGAAAGGGTCATAAATGAACATGTATAAAGGACCCATGGACAAAGCCAAAGGGGTTAGGATTGAGGGTGGGAGGTGGGGGTGAGTAGGGTGGGGGAAAGTGGTGGTGGGAAAATGGAGACAACTGTATTCAAACATCAATTAAAAATGTATATTGGATTCATCATACTATTCATTTACATTTGCTGTAGGTTTGATATCTTTCAAAATAAAATTTTGGGATAAATATAAGATTCTGTAATTGGAAAAAATTATATTAAAGTTCACTTGGAAATATAAACATGCAAGAATAACTAGAGAAAAAATCCTAAAAGTAATAATAATGACGTATAGATAAGCAATTCCAAATATGAAAATGTGTAACGACCTCAAAAAATTAAGACTCGTAATTTTTGGAGATTCAAGTTCCAGCCAAGATGGAGGCATAGGTAGAAACCTTTCACTTCCTTACACAACCAAAAGGAGGATAACCACCAATCTAAAATCAATAAATAACCAGAAGTGCCACAAAATCAAACTGCATGGAACTCTGACAACCAAGGAACTAAAGAAACAGTCAATCAGACCAACCAGACTAGTAAGACGGGCTGAGGGAGAGAACCTGCAGCAAGGCTGGGGATCGTGCAGGTGGGGCTGGCTGAAAGGACCCACATAGAGGTGGGGGTTGACTGAGAGAACTCCTGGTAGGCAGTGGACCACATGGGTGGGGCAGGCTGAAAGGACCCTTGGTGAGGCGGTGTACCACTCCAGTAGGGCTGACTGAACAGGAAACTGAGACTCAGAGCTGACTGTGGGCTACAGAGGTTGCCACAGTGGGAGAAACTCCCAGTCTCATACAAGAGTTCATTGGAAAGTGGGGATAGAGCTGAGCAGGGGAGCTGCATTGTTCCCTCTCTGGCCCCTCCCCCACAGACAGCACCACAAAGCAGCAGAGAGGGTTGCCCTGCCCTGGAGAATACCTAAGGCTCTACCCCCTTACAACTTAACAGGTGCACCAAGACAAAGAAATAAGGCCCAAATGAAAGAACAGAGCAAAACTCCAGAAAGAGAGTTAAGTGATGAGGAGATAGCCAACCTATCTGATGGAGAGTCCAAAGCCCTGGTAATCAAAATGCTCACAGAACTGATTGAGCTTGGTCGCAAAATGAAAGAACAAGTGAAGGCCACCCAAAGTGAAATAAAGCAAAATATTCAGGGAACCAACAGTGACAGGAAGGAAACCAGGACTCAAATCAACAATTTAGAACAAAAGGAAGAAGAAATAAACATCCAATCAGAACAGAATGAAGAAGCAAGAATTCAAAAAAAAAAAAAAAAAAAGAAGAGAGGCTTAGGAACTTCTGGGACAACATTAAACATCCCAATATCTGAATTATAGGGGTGCAAGAAGGAGAAGAACAAGAGCAAGAAACTGAAAACTTATTTGAACAAATAATGAAGGAAAACTTCCACAATCTGTCAAAGGAAATAGACTTCCAGGAAGACCAGGAAGCCCAGAGAGTCCCAAAGAAGTTGGACCCAAGGAGGAGCACACCAAGGCACATCATCATTAAGTTACTCAAGGTTAAAGATAAAGAGAATCTTAAAAGCAGCAAGAGGAAAGAAGACAGTTACCCACCAAGGAGTTCCCATAAGACTGTTAGCCAATTTGTCAAAAGAGACCTTTCAGGCAAGGAGGGGCTAGAAAGAAGTATTCAAAGTCATGAAAGGCAAGGACCTACATCCAAGATGACTATCCAGCAAAGCTGTCATTCAGAGTAGAAGGGCAGATACAGTGCTTCCCAGATAAGGTCAAGTTAGAGGAGTTCATCATCAGCAAGCCCTTATTATATGACATGTTAAAGGGACTTATCTATGAAATAGAAGATAAAAAACTATGAACAGTAAAATGACAAGAAGCTCACAAGTATCAACAACTGAACAAAAAAAACAATGAAAAATAAAAACATAATGAAAAAACTAAGCAAGCAACTAGAACAGGAACAGAATCAGAGAAATGAACATCGCATGGAGGGTTTTCAGTAGGGAGGGAAAAGGGAGGAATGGTGGGGAAAGGTACAGGGAATAAGAAGCATAATTGGTAGGCATAAAATAGATGGGGAGAGGTCAAGAATCATATGAGAAACAAAATTTGAAGAACTTATATGTACAACCCATGTATATGAACTCAGTGAAGGAATGCTGGAGAGTTGGGGGTGCAGGGCAGGGGGGCATAAATGGGGAAAAATTGGGAAAACTGTAATAGCATAATCAATAAAATACACTGAAAAAGACTGGCAATTTTTGCAGCAGACTACAGAGCTCAAAAACAGATAATGCAAGATATAGGTCATGTACCATAGAAATGTACATTAGAAACCTATATAATCTTATTAACCAATGTCACCCCAATTTAATCAAAAGCAGATCTAAATACACATAGAAAATCAATGTATGAATGAGGATGCCTTTTCAAATTAGTGTGTAAAAAAGTCAATAGCATTGCTCTGACTGGTGTGGCTCAGTTGACTGAGTGCAGGCCTACAAGGCAAGAGGTCACCAGTTTGATTCCCAGTCAGGGCACATGCCTGGGTTGCAGGCCAGGTCTCCAGTCAGGGTGGGGAACAAGAGGCAACCAATCCATGTATCTCTCACATATTGATGTTTCACTCCCTCTCTTTCTCCCTACCTTTCCCACTCTCTAAAAGTAAATAAAGTCTTTTTTAAAAAAAGTCAATAGTATTGGAATAACCAGATAGCTATTTGGGGGAGAAAAATGTTGAATCCTTACCTCATTTCTTCTACCTAAATAAATTCCAAATGAATCAAAGATTTAAAGGTTAAAAAATTAAAAGTATTGGAAAATACATTAAATTTATTTTTAAATGTAAAGAAGGCCTTTCTTAGCAAGGCACAAATCATAGAAGCTATAAAGACTGACAAGTTTAACTACACATATAAATCAATAAGTAAATCTCAGGAAAATATTATTAAATATATAACAATGAGGCGATTTTCATAGCTTACAAAGAGCACATATTAATCAATCATATAATAAAAAACAGAACATGACCACACAGTTCACAGAAAATGAAACCAATAAACATAAAACTGTGTTCCATCTCCTTCATTAAAATGCATTACAGCTCCATTAAACTGCAAGATACCATTTATTCACTTTCAGATGATCAAATTTTTTAAAATTTGGTACCCAGTATTGGCTTGGACCTCATAAATAATTATTCTTATACATTATATGTGGTAGTATAACTGGGCAAAGATTTCTAGAGAATAATTCATCAATAACTAATAAAATAAAAAATACCCTTTGACCCAGCAATTCTATTGCTAGTAATGAGCCCTGTCAGTATAATCTCATTATATGTACAAGTATATTCACTGCAATATGGTTTAGCAACAGAAAAATGTTTAAAATTTTATAACACATTCATACATTGGAATATCACAAATCATTAAATGAATGAGGTATTTCTGTATATACTGACACAGAAAGATAAGACAACAAAAAAGCAAGGTTCAGAAGAGTATAATACCATCTGATTCCATTAATGTTAACTTTTAAAAAGTTTGTATTTTTTGGCAAATAAGTTTTCCCTGAAAGAACATACAAGACACTTTAAGCTGATTTCCTTTGGAGAATGGTATTAGGAGCAGAAAAAAAGGGGCAAGTTTTCACTTCATTCCTTTCAGTACCATCTGATTTTTTTTTTGCTATGTTCATATATTATCTTTCTTTTTTCCTCTTTAAAGCATATTTGATTAGTAGGTTGTTTTGAGATATTCTTAGGTAGATACTGGTAATGCTATTTTTAAAAATACTGCAGATAAGTGCCAAGCTTTGCAAACCAGAACTCCCTTTTGGATTTTCATTAAACTTTAGATCTGCCCCCTAGTGCTTTAATAATGATATCCTGTTAAGTATGAAGTGACATTTTATAATGGCAGCTTGGCTACAGAACAAATTTGTGATGAGAGGATTAGACACCGCTTAGTACTCAAGGACCAAAATTCTTACACCCCAAAGGTCATTTAATTATTTACAAATATAAATAAGATTATATTATATTTTGACCCCAAAAAGCATAAAATTGCAGTAAGACCTTACACATACAATAAAAGTATCCATTGAATTTAGTAAACCAGCATCACACTGGAAAAAAAAGTCATAAAATTAACTCTTACATTTTTTCTGGGGATAGAGAAGCAGAAGGAAATGTAATTAAAAGTAAAAAGAAAACACTACCAAAAACAGGGGAAAGGTGAGAGAATCATTTATTTATTAGATAGGGCAGGTCATTAAAAGAGAGGAAACATTCAAAAGAATGTGCTTTGCTTGGTGTTACAGGCATTGATGCTCACAACAAACAACACTACTCAATGCATCATGGAAACAGGCCACATACAACCAGGAAGATGCTGCCACGCCACTGAAGAAGCTACGGTGCTAAGGAAACAATAGTTAGGGAGTTACAGAGCATCATAGTCTCCAATTCACAGATCCACATTTTCTGCAGCTGAGCCATTAGCCCATGGCATCTGGCTGGTTCCCTGATAATTAAGAGGTGAGATTTCCCATATTCTAGAGAGCTTTCAATAGTTCAGACTTTGAATGTCACTGAAATCATAGTCATCTACAAGCCCAGCTAGTTTGCATGACTACATTTTGGGGAATTATCCTAGATTGTCGTGGGCTAATAGTATTAGAAATGAAATTTTGAACTTAACCCATTTAGCAGTGTCACAATACATCCAATCAACTCTAGTCCTATGGCACAAACCTGGAAAAGACAGCAGAAATTCACTGGAGGAAATTAAAGAAATTTGGGAAGCTCACCTGGCCCAAGGTATATAAGCTGCTGCCAAAGTGAGACACACTTGAAAACTGCTATGTCAATTATCTGCCAACTTATTTGGCATCATTTTTAGCAGGACTTTCTTGATGAGGCAGGCTAAGATTTCAATATCCATTCTAGAGACTGGACAAAATATTAGTAGTAGTATATCATGAATAAATTGGTTATGAGGAAAAACTATTCAGCACAAGATTGACTAAGAAACCCTCCATCTTTACATCTACTGATTTTACCAACCACTTCCTTTCAGAGCAGTCACAGTTCTCAAGAAGAGTTGTGTATTTAATGATAAACTCTACATAAGACAAAACCCTACTTGGGAAGCCAATCACGAAAGACCGGATACTGTATGAATTCTTTTATATTAAATGACAAGAACAGGCAAGTCATAGACACAGAAAGTAGATTAGTGCTTGCTCGGGGCTGGGAGGCATGGGGAGGAAATGAGATATGACCACTAAAGGGTACAGGGGTTATCTTTAGGGTGATAACAGTGTTCTTTAATTCACTGTGGTTATGCTTGCACAACTTGTGACTCTGTTATAAATCCACTGAATTGCACCTTTTAAATGGGTGAATTGTAAGGTATGTGAATTATAGCTTTAAAAAGTTGTTATAAAAACATGTTAGGAAAGGAAGACAGCCTGAAGAGAGAAGAAAACAAGAAGCTGTTGCAAATCTAGCCATAGCTGAGGGAATGGTATAAAAGCCTGATTTAAATAACTGGTTTCTCACACACTATTTTGATTTTATTATCACCACATTTAACCCCTGACTTCACATTTTTAATTTATTTCTAAATTACTTTACATTATCAGAAGATTTTTAACGTTGCTCTCCTTGGAGAACAGAGTCAGTGTTCCACAGAAAGAGACTGGCAAAACAAAGCTAAACAAAACAACAATAAAAACCCAATGAAAAAAATAATCCCCTGCTTTGGGGTTGTGTATTACCAGACAGAATAGAAGAGCTGAGGTTCACTTCTAATGGAAAAAAAAAAAGCCATCAAAGGTAAGGGCATCATATGACCCTTGCCTAAAAGCACATTTTCTTTTCAAATCTGCATAGTTACTCCCTTTACATTTATACAATTCAACGTAAGCAATGTTTTCAGACCTGTAGATTTCAATAAAAGCAATGTTCTCTACACAGAAATGTTAAGCTTTCTGAAAATCAAAGAGCTAGCCAAATGTCCTTAAAACTAAAATTGCTGTTTCTAAAAAATTTCTACTCTGTATCCTCATTCTCATCTTCAGTAACATACCATGAAGATGGAAAACTCTAAGCCTGTTAGAAGTCAGAAGCTATGCAACAATTTCTTAAATGACCTCATTTAAAAAAAATAAAGATATTAGTTCCAAATATTTAGAACATATTGGGTCCAATTCTTTTGAAGTCTACTCTTAATGAGGAATTTATTTTTATTAATTCACTAGTATAGTTTGCAATAAAATAAAAGACTTCGAATAAGTTAAACTGGCTAATGACAAGTAATCAGTTTTCATCAGTGATTACTATTCTTCTACATAGGCAGGGTGATTCTACCACAAAGGGTCTTTTTTGTGTATCTTCAACTATTCTTAGACTACACAATCAATTAGGGAAACTTTTACAGTCAAATGAAGAGAACACAAGTAGCTTTACAGCAAGTTGATTTTGTTAAATACATTTGTTATGACAAAGAATTTCTGACACAAAAATTGCTCACTGCACACAGAACTCCAGAGAAATGATGAAACCGACAGCTGATGTTAGATGGTATATAGGAGTCAGGTGGGTGAGAAGTCATGGATAATTTAAAAACTGGCAAGTAGCTGCTGAAGCAGGGCCACTTCTTAGAGGGTATAAGAAAATCTGATGTCACCTTTCTATATATCTTTAGAGAAGTCCATTTGTTGTTAAGAAATGAAGACCACTTTACTATCATTCATTCTGCAAAGTGCAGTAGTCACACTGTTTCCAAAGGATCCTAGAA
This sequence comes from Phyllostomus hastatus, assembly GCF_019186645.2. Taxonomy (NCBI): domain Eukaryota; kingdom Metazoa; phylum Chordata; class Mammalia; order Chiroptera; family Phyllostomidae; genus Phyllostomus; species Phyllostomus hastatus. The sequence goes on along the minus strand of NW_025333841.1, from coordinate 9,578,606 downwards.
ACTGAAGTGCAAAAGAAAAGAAATCTAATAAATAATTACAAAACAACATTTTTTCTCAAAGAAATATGTTCAAAACAGTGACTCTTACAGAAAACATAAATTTGTTTTAAAAGAAAAAAACTTTTCTCTATGAAAGATCAAAGACTCATTTCACAGATAACTTATACTGCATCAATAATTTCATGTTCAATGCAGTGCTATTTATAATAGCCAAGGTCTAGAAGCCGTCCAAGTGCCCATTAGGGGATAAGTGGATAGAAGAGCTGTGGGGCAGTTATACAATGGGATACTATACATCAGTAAAAAAGGAAATCTTACCTTTTGCAACTGCAAGAATGGACTTGGAGAGTATTACGCTAAGTGATATAAGCCAGTCAGAAAAGACCAGTACCATATGATTTCACTTATATGTGGAATCTGATGAATAAAATAAACTAACAAATAAACTAGAAACAGACTCATAGAGACAGAGAGCAGACCCACAGCTGTCAGAGGGGAGGGGGACTGGGGAGTTGGATGAAGTAGGTAAAGAGATTAAGCAAAAAAACAAACAAACAAAAAAACACCAACAACAAAGTCACAGACACAGACAACAGTAAGTATGGTGATTACTGGAGTGGAAAGAGGATGGGGGGAGGTAGAAGAGGGTAAATGGGGGGTAAATGGTGACAAAAGGGGACTTGACTTGGAGTGTTGAACACACGATATACAGATGATGTATCATAGAATTGTACACCTGAAACCTATATAATATTAACCGATATCACCCCCAATAAATTCAATTAAGAAAAATAAATAAATCTTGAAATTCTCCCCAAAATAATAATTTGATTACAGTGTACAAACAAGGGCCACAGACTTTTTAAAATTAGGTCTAAAAGATCATTATAAATACTGAGGGGGGAGTGTTTTATGCCCCAAACTCCAATATTCCAGCTCTGTGTCCTGTATTGTTGTTATGATCTGTAAAAATCTTAACGTCGCAGTGATTCAAGTTTTCGTAACTTCAATGATGTGTTAGAGGATAATGCATCTTGGTTTGAAGAATTTGTTGTATCTGAAGGCCGGAACAGTACTCTACCACGATGATTAAATACATAAAATGATGGATGATTCCTTAACGTGTCAAATGTCCTTCAAAGGAAAAAAAAGCATCAATTTTAGATAAACCCTTAAGAAAGCCTATTAGAAAATAAGCAGACTTCTGATGAATTATGAATTTGCTATGAATTATATTTTAAACTATATTTAAATCCATGAAATTAGACCATAAATGGTAATCATAGTGTATCTTATTTTTTCCTTTATAAGGAAAATAAGAAACATGGAAATGCAACATATAGCCTTAGCATTTTTCTTAATTCAGCCAGTCCTTCCAGTATGCCTATGAATAACACTGAACTGAACTTTAATCACTTCTGTAAATCTGAAATTAGCCCATACCAAATAGTCTGTTTTAAAAAACCAGTACAGAGATGGTACCTTTGATTGGTCTCATTTGGCCCTCACTATTCAAGCTGTATGATCATTTCACAGATCTGTTTTCTAAGAATCTTTCAAGTATAACAAAAAAAATCCATAAATTCCCTTGGCCCTTCTGTACCTGCTGTTTTCCAAACTCATATATTTTACTACCACCTACTAAATGCCATTCCCTTTCACTTTCTTCTTTCCTGACCCCTTGCCTGTGATTCTGAGTAGACTCTTTGTAAGAATAGTAGTGGGCAGGGATAGTGGAGTATCCTTGCTTCTTTTCCAGTGAGCGATATATGGTCTAAAAAAAAAGTTCACAAACACCTAAGTGTAGGGCTTGTAGCATTAGTTTGTTTTTAAATATTACTTTCCTGGAGGAAAAAGAATTCTGCCTTTGATAAAACTCAGATCTCAAAGTCAGCCCACCTAAAAATCCAAGCATATCCCCCCATACAAAACAGGAAGCCCGAGATGTGACTATTTAAAATATAAAGTAAAAAGTAAAAAGTAAAAAGAGGGTGAGTTTCCTCCGATTCATGTTTATTGTGAATCCTCCTAAGGAAATATTGTAAAGGGTTAAATTTTCTAGGATCAAGAAAGTGGGTAAAGTCCAGACATGGAATTGAGCAAAGCTAGAGGATGACTTTGTAAAAAGCAAAGTTCACAAAAATAGCTTAGAAGAAGTACAGGAGAAAAAAAAAAAAGAAAGCGGAACAAGAAATATACTTTAACCCAGGGATAGAAAAGGGCCTGAGAACAGAGTTTATGTCACAGACTAGATTCAAATGATAGAGGAAACATAAAGCCAGTCATTCTTTCAAAGACTAAGCGAGGACAGAAGAAAAAAGGAAGGGAGAGGGGAAGGAAGGAAAGAGAAGGAAGCAAAGAGAGGGAAGGAGGGAAAGAGGGAAGGAAGGAAAAAATTTCTGAGGGAATATCTTCCAATATATCTATTTCCATCTACCCATCCATCCAAACAACCAATAAGTAATTTTAAGCAACCATAATATAAATGTTATTCTAATGTCAATAATCAGTCATTCAATTTCCATTTTTCTATCATATCAAACACTGCCTCAATATTTTTACTTCATTATTCATATAGATTGTATAATCAAAATGTAAAAACTAACTTTTATGTAACAGAACACATACATTTAAAATTATGTAAATGAAACAAAACCCGTAAGAAATTAAATGCCTACGAAAAGGGGAAAACTTACTTATTTTTTAGTTCTGAGGTGGCATCCATGTCTCTAAACTCCCCTGCAATATGAACTATACCGTAACAGGTAACCGCAAAGGCCAGAAGTGTCTGAAGAACTATCTGTGAGTATAAAGATTAAGATTACTAAATGATATACAAATATTATTATAAAAACTTACAATTTTCTTTCCATCTCCTTTTAGCCTCTAACAGGCATTTCTCCAGATCCGATCAAGGAGTCAATTCTCAGTTTAAAGGATTTGGACCTAAACATACTAAAATCTATAAATTCTGTGGATTGCCTACAAAAATACTTGTGGGTTTTGCTTAAGTAGCAAAAACAGGTACTGAGCCATTCAAAACTGAGTTATCAACTACTATCAGCTTCCAAGAGAAACTAAAAATCTTAACGTACTATCGTTAAATATAGAGTATAAGAACCATACCTCTTACCCCCCACCCAGCTTAAGAAACAGAACATTACCAGCACCTTTCAAGTCCCATGTGTCCCTCTGGTATTTTTCACCCTCTCTCCCAAAGTTAACTATCGTCCCAAATTGTGTATTAATCATTTGCTTTTCTTTACAATTTTACCAACTATGCATGCACCTCTAAAACATACATTGCTTACTTTTCCATATTTTGAATTTTTGTGAGATTCATCCCTGTAGAAGTATATAGTTGTAGTCCATTTGTTTTCATTGTGTTTTGTATTCCATTACATGAAAAAACTACAATTCATCCATTCCACTTTTGATAGTATGGGGGCTTGTTTCCTGTGTGCTACTTTGCCTTACAATGTCAATATGGATATCCTTGTGTACTTCTCCTGGTGCATGGGAGGAGAAATCACTGGTGCAGGGTATGTGCATTCCACTTTATTAGGCAACACTAAACTGCTTTCCAAAGAAGTCGTCCAAGCAAAAACTTGCAAGCTTGACATTAATCGACATGGGATTACAGGCATATTTTTTCATTGTGATTGTCTCTATTTTTAAAATTTTCCAATTTGTAAACAGAAGGAAGTTATTTTAAATAGATGTACATGAATGTGTGTGTTTCTACCACAAAGCAATGATGATGGGAGAATGAGTTAATAGCCACATCTACCATACCCTTAATTATAGACAACCTAAAGTCAAAATTAGCCACAAGCTATTACTCTTCGTAAATTCAAATGTAATGTCATATGTTATACCAGTTTACATTCCTACCACCAGAGAACCAAGACCTACTTCACACAATGCAATCACAGGCACCATTAACAAAAAATGTGGTAAATCTATAAGTAGTCATGAAAATATCTCAAGGAAAATTAAGTAATAAAAATCTAATTATAAAACTATACAACAGATATATATATATACACATACATGTATAATAACTTTTAAAGAGAAAACCTCTGTGTTTTGATTAGGTAGAACTATACAGACATAAATAAAGATAATGTTTATGCACAGGAAGAAAACTGAACTACTGGTACACTCCAAATATCAGAATGGAAGTAGAATTGCTGAGCAGTGGGGTAATTTTTTTTTGTTTGGGGTCAGTTTACTTTTAACACTTACTGTTTGACTCTGTTACAAAGAACTTACTATTTTATACTTCAAAATCCAATAAAAATAAAATTGTGAGTGAAATTCACATATCATTTTAGCAAAAAAGAACAGGTCCTTGTTTTTCTTTAATTTTACCTCTTATGTATATGTCCCTAAACAATGTTTTGTTAATTTTGCTTGTTCTTAATATAAAAAGGAACTTTTCCAAAAAATGAAGTCAAATAATCAGATGCACTTAAAAAGTGCATCTCAAACTATGGAAGAGCAACTTCTAGGAAGGCTATTTAAACTACAGTTCTAGAAACCAAACAGAAATATGTTGTCTACAAATGTTTGGGTTTTACAGTGAGTGACAAAAAGTAAAGAGGAGAACAGATGTAATTTTATGTGTAAAAATTTAAGAGAATAAAAACCAGTAAAATATTATTATAAAGTATATGGCTAATTTTTAAAATATATGTTAATAGAATATAAATAACCAACTTACATCTATTGGCAGTGATTCATCTTCCTTTTCTGTTAATCGCATATAAGAACGATCTATAAACCAGAAGCATACCATTAAGGAAACTGTAGCTCATTTTTCTTCCTTAAAATGCAAGCAGATCAATATACCAAAGAAGCAGCTGACTTAAATGCTACATAAAATAATGCTAATCCTGGGTTCCTCAAAAACCTGTACCTTCTAAGGCAGTCAGCCTGATCTTGAACTATTTTATTCTTACTTTGGCACCTTATAAAAAAGGATAAAAGTAAAAGGTGAGCAAGTATAAGGAAGAAATACCTATACATAATTTTTCTTTCATTACTACAGGAACACTAGAATCCTCTGAAATGAATCATTTCTTTCACTAACTGGTCAAAGAGCTCACAACTATTTAAAAATTAATATGCCTACAGAAAATCACTACTCTGAAATAGCACCATCATTACATAGAATTGGTATGGAAATGTGTTTTCCTGAGAGAATGTGCTAGGGCATTGGTGGGACAGGAAAAACTCTAGGACATCAATTTCTGCCTCTGTGATTAAATTAAAATTATTCTGTTGCATTAGCCTCAGGAAACAACACGGTAGGAAACATTCAGGATTTGGCAGCTGATAAGCCTGGATCATAAAACCAGCTCTTCAACTTATTGTAACCCTGATGCTATCTCATTCAACGTAAGACACTCTTGTGTAACACCTCAATTTCAGTGTTTAAATAGAGATGTTGGAGGGTGAGCGTGTCTTAGACCCAAAGGAATATGGTACCTATCTTTTCACTGCCTAAGTTACTGCAACATTAAGATGGGAATAATGTGAGGATTAAATGAGATATGTAATAGGCTCTCTGCCATAACAAAGTTCATTATGGCAAAGATGAGCATGCCATGGCACCACAGGATGCTATCTGCTGCCATAATCTGACATGACACAAGTAGCTTCAAAGGTAAATATTCATTTATTTCCCCCATGAACATTATAAAGAGGTCCCGCCACAGAGACAAGTGCCACAAGTCATTTTTATCTCACTGGGAACATAAAAACACAAAATCCTAATTCTAGGTGAACCTTGCACAATCCTTATCCAGTAACATATTGTGAACTAAAAAAGCCAAATTGTTGTGAGTAAACATGTATTGACTCTTAAAAGATAACCTGTTTAAAGATATTTCTGGAGTTTTTTCTTACAGGGTTTATCATAAGGACAAATGTAAACGAAAAATCAAAGCAATACCAAAAACAGGTTTTGCCTAACTTCCTACCCTCTGTTCAGATCCCAGCTAGCTTTCTTCTTTGCCTGAAGTCTAATCTGACTCTTCAATTCTACCTTTAACCAGGCATTTCCCCATCTATAGAACTAAAGGTAGGACTTTAATGATCTTGCTCTAAGACCTTAAAATTTTACAGCTGAAGCCTATGGTAGAAAATGCTACAATGCCCCAGAGTCCCACCTTCCCTTAGAGCAGTGCTTCTCAAAGGAATGTACACACAAATCACCTGGGGATCCGACTGAAATGCAGATTCAGATTCAATAGATCTGGAGCAGGCATTTCTAACAAGCTCCCAAGTGATTACAACCATGCTGGTCTGCTGACCTTACAGCCTTGAGGCTGTAGGTCTGCCCCTATCTCCATGTGTCTTTACATACTTTTAGCATGGCACTTATGTCATTCTACTGTGATTATTTCTTGATCTATTTGTTTTTCCTCTTGCCATTGGACTCCCTCAGGGCATCACTAACCCTACCTCCAGCACCTACGCACAGTGCAATTTCAACCAATTCCCCAAGACCGAATTTCATAAAGCAGTGTAGCACATAGGCTCTAGACTCAAACTCCTTGTCTTTAAATCCTGGCCCCACCATTTCTCATCTCTGTACTTTCGAGCAAATGTCCTAGTTGTGTGTCTCAATTTCTTCGTGTTTCAAAGACAATAGTAACAAAACAGCTACCTCCAGGGCTTCTAGTAGGACTGAATTATATAATACAAGTAAAGTGCTTAGTTTAGTCCCTGGCATTTGGTAAGCACTTCATAATGGTAATTACTATTATTATTAAAGCCTGGAGCACAGAACAGAGGAGACTAGGAAAACATGACAACTACATGTAATGTGACACACTGGACCGATTCCTAGAACAGAAAGAAGACATTAATGAAAAAGCTGGTGAGATCCGAATAAAAGCTAAACTTCAGTTAACAGTAATATACCAACGTCAGTTTCTCAGTTGTGACAATAAACCATGGTGATATCAGATATTATCAATGGCGGATGCTTGGGTGAGGGTTATACAGTCACTTTCTGCAGTACCTCTGCAACTTTTCTGTAAACCTAAAATTTCTAAATAAAAACTTATTTAAAAAATAAGTTGTATTTCCTTCGGACATTGTCATAATGCATATACATGATAAGCAGTTACAATAATTGGATACTTTTAATTATATATAATAAACAATAAAAGGTTTTAACTTGAAAAAAAATTGGAGCTTTGAAGGAATTCAAATCTCATTTTCTACTTTATTCCTAAAGAAGGAAAGTAATCCACCAAATAAAAGAATAAAATTCAAGTTTGGATTCAGTTCCTTCCTTCATTCAACAGATTAAGTACCTACTGTGAGGAAAATTGTACTAGGCTCTAAGATTACAACAATGAACAAAAAATATACATTGTCCCTGTCCTCATAGGCTCTATGGCTTGGACAGTGGTCAGCCAACTTTATCTGTAAAGGGCCAGATAATAAATATTTTGGGCTTTGTAGGCCATTCTGTTTCTATTTCAAACTCAACTCTGCCCTTAGAAAGCATCCAGACAATACCTAAATGAATGTGCATGGCTGTGTGCCAATTCAACTTCGTTGATGAACACTGGAACTTTGATTTTATGTAACTGTCATGGGTTATAAAATGATATTCTTTTGCCTTTCCCCCCAACAAATTAAACATGTTCAAACGTTCTCAGCTCACTACGAAAACGGAAGGGAGGCTGCATTTGGCCCACTTGCTAGAGCCTGCTGACCCTTAGTCTAGGAGAGAAGACGTCAAAACAAATCAGCTGTCTCAAGACTGCACTGCATCCTCTGCTGGGCTCCAACTTTCTTCTTAACAATACAATTTTATCTGTATGGTAAAGTCCTTCTACTTTTTTTTTTTCATTTAAACTTTGTGTCACTCTATGTGATATGACTTACCCGAGGTCACAGATTTAATGGCAAAGCAAGTTAAGAACCTGACTTCGTGACTCCCAGTCCAAAGCTCTTTCCCTTGTATCAGTCCCTACCTGAGGCAAATGGTCACATAACTTCTCAGTCACTGCCTAGACAGCTCAGGAGTGCCCAAGGCGCTGTCCACCTAGTTATCATGGGACCATGGGCATCCGAGGCTCTCAATCTGACACTTTGCCTTATCAGCCCCGCGCTGGATCTGTCATCACTTGTCCTGGATTCCCAGATAGACTCCCTCTTCGCCCACCATGCAGTGTGTCTGTCCCGCTCTGAGCCCTCTATCAGATACCCGCTTCTAACGCTGCTTCAACGTTTCACTGGGCAGCCCCGAACCGCTTCTCGTAGTCACTGCAAACTCTTAAGGTCTCTAAAGACCTTTCCCGGGACCCTCAGTCTGACACTCCCTCTGCGGTGCGCCCACACACCGCCCCCGAATTCCTGCAACAGAGCGGTCCGGGTCCCACAGGCACTTACGCTGAGCAGCGGAAAATGCCGCGTGGGCTAGGGCAAAGAGGCCAATGCCCACCAGCCCCTTCCACAGTGACAGCGCCATTATTCCGAATGAGCAGCAGCCCAACGAAAGCAGTGAAGGGCAGGGAAGCAGTTCCCTCTTCCAACAGCGGTATCCACGCAGCGCAGGAAGATGACGTCACTGGATCACTGGGCGCGAAAAGCCTTTACAGTGGTGGCAAAACCGAAGAACCTTTAGAAAGCGGAAACAGGAATGCTGGGAAGGAGGGGGAAACACGCGGGGGGGGGGGGAAAGTCCGCGAGTGCCTGTGAGAGCTGGCTCACTACTGCCTCTCTGCGAGGGGTGGAGCGGACGGGGGGGGGGGAGAGGGGCGTAAAAGAAGAGGCATAAGTGGACCAATGGGGAAACGGAGAGGAAAGGCTTCAGCAAATGACTTGCGGCAAGGGGCGGGGCCTGTGGACAGGCCAGGGTGTGGCAGTGGGGCGGGGGTTGAAGGTGGTGGTTGAAGTCCTTTGGTGCGGGGTTCTGTCTCTGCAAGGGGATTTTCATTTTGTTAATTTGGTTTGTTTGTTTGTTGTTTTTCCCTCAAGCTGTGCCCTTTATTTTGTGTTGGCTTTTACTACGTTTCAGCCTTTTGGGGACCAGCACTTCGGGAGGAGGCAAGAGTGTGAAAGCGAGGAGGCAGGTGGGGTGCAAAGGAAAGCAGCCAGTGTATTTTCAGACCCAAACACGTTTCAAGCTCAGGGGGATGCTCAACAAAAGTTAGTTCCCTTCTCTTTACCTTCAGATGGTCTTTAAGCAGGATTCACGCTCAAAGGGGTGTAGCACGGAGGGAGTGTTTTATCATGAAGAGAACCAGTTTGCATTAGGGAGAAATGAAAGGGGATAAATATAAGGATGCTAACAAAGCAGGCCCATCTTGCCTCTGTCCCCATCTGTCTCTGTGATTAGAATAAATTGTACTCTTCTTTCACGATTTTTCTTTGTCTTTATCCCCTAAAATGTTTGACATTCAATAGTAATTACGGTTCTCCCCTTTACCTATTTTCACTCTGCTCTTCTTTGGCTAGCTCACATATTCGTGTCCACCGCTGCAGCCATTGTCGATATTACAGTGATTCCCAATTGACATCTCTCTCAAATGTATCTCCTCAGCTCCAGACCTGCATTTCTGACTACCTGTTGGTCATTTATTTTTATCCTCTGGCACTTCAAACTTAATATGGCCAGAACCGAATTCATCCTTTTTCCCCAAACTCTGCACCAATTTATCCAGTGCCCCCTGAGTGTTGTAAAATGCATATCACAAGGTAAATGCATAGTATGGTCAACATTATTTTCCCTGCTGCATCAGTTTTCTCACTCTCCTGTGCTTGAAGATGTATCCTGACCACCTCTTTTAAATTTGCAATCTTCCCTTCCAATCCCCTTAGCCTGTTCCATTTTTATCACCTAATATGCTCTATAATTTACCTATTTGTTACATTTGTTGTGTTACTATTGTGTACTGTCTCTCTTACCCCACTGTAATGTAAGTTCCAAGAGGACAGAGATTTCTGTCTATGTCTAAAACATTGCCTGTCACATGGTAGACATTCAAATAAATATTTGCTAAATGAATTAATAAAGTATGGGAAAGAATGGGGGACGAATATGCCCTTATTTGAAAAATTCTTTATCGAGAATCCTTCGATTAATTCAAATTGGTTTCAAAAGCCTCTGTGGACTTATATGCTGTCTTAAATTTGATAACCCTTTCACCGATGATAAACATTTTCTAATATACTTGAGCTTCATCAAAGATGGAAAAATGAAAATAAAAGGCCTCCAAAAATTATCAGATTTCCTGAACTTTATATAGTTTTTGTCCTGGATCTCATTTTCCAAGCCTTTAATTATGGTCATTATTTGTCTCTGGGAATTCTCCAATTTCTTCACCTCTAAGCCAAGCTTTGAAACAGTACTTGCTCAATGTCAAGTACAGTATAATGTATTCCTTACAAATGTAGTTCTATTTATAAATCTCACATCAAGGAGAACCAGGAAATAATCTCTCCTTACCAGACAGGAAAGTACTTCCTTCTCCACCCCGGGAGGTTACAATATAGAAAAGATAGTTGCCAAAAAACTATTAAAAATTTTTTTGGCTTTGACAATAGTCAAATCAAAATTAGCCTTTTCAGATACCCTATTAAATGACCTTTTCTAATGTTAATTTATCTGAAGCAGAAAATGAACCAGCAACCTCTCAGTTATGGGGAGACACTCCAACCTACTGAGGCACACTGACCAGGGCTGGAGTGAGATTTTAATTGTCTTATCTGTGGACTCCAACCTGAAGGGCAAGCCAAAGTATTGTATTCATTGTCACAGTTACCACAGACTGTGTTATTCAAATAAGTACCTTGGGTCCACTCATAAACTGGTAAAAGTTAATCCCAAAGGTGCAAGGTACATTTACTGGCAGCACTGTTTTCATGGGTTCTTAGAACAAGAGTCACACCTCATGATAAAGAGCATTTAAATTTTCTGTGACTCCAGAAGTTCCTTTAGTTTTCCCAAAGAAACAGGCATTTTTCCATATACACAGTGGATAAGTGATATGAATGTTAGTAAAGGTAAGGATAATGATATTTAAAGTGTTTCCTACCCAGATGTTATTTATGAAGACTCATCTAATTTCCCTAGCAGAGTCATTGAATAGAAAAACCACTGCAATTCTAGAATTGTCTTCAAGTTAATTAACTTTGTTTGCATACCACCCAACTAGACCAGGAATTCCGTACACCACTCAACCATGTCTCCATTTCTCACACATATTCTCCCCTCCATCTAGCACACTCTGTCCTTTCCTAAGTGGTTAAAAACTCCACTTTCTCTAGGAATACATTCCTGACTATGATAGGTATCTATAAAAGGTTTGTATCTATTGTGGGTACTAAATCTTTCTTCAAGCTAGTTATGTTTATTACAACCTTCCTGGGTAACAAATTCTGGAAGTTTACTATCTTCTGGGTAAACTAGGATTTTCAATATTTATATTGAAATCGCATCCAGTTAATATTTTTCTTTACAAAAGTGATGTGTGCTCAGTGTAAAAAATTCAAATGACAATACAATCTATTCCTCTTAAAGCATTAAGTGGTGTGTTGGTATTTCAAGTTTTGAATCTTAGTAAACAAAACTGGTTACTTGATTCATATCTTTTTTCTTTCTTTCTTTTTTATTGTTGTTCAATTACAGTTGCCCCCATTTTCCCCATTACTCTCCCCTGCCCTATCTACCCCCACCTCCCACATTCAATCCTCCCCCCTCCATGATTCATATCTTTAAGATTTGTTTGTTGGAAGATCCATAGTTAACAATATGCTCTAGAATCAGATTGGGTTTGAATCCTAGCTTCTCCTTTACTACCTCTGAGAGACTGAACAAGTTACTTAACTTCACTGTGCCTCAGTTTCCACATTTGTAACGTGGAGATAAGAACAGTACTTACCTGCTAAAATCATTGTCTGGATTGTGATGACACATGTGAACTATTTAGAATAATCTCACACATAGTGAGCACTCAATAAATGTTACCCATCATTATCATTGCTGTTGTTGCTGCTGTTGACTCTTCTAGCTGTTTTTCCAGACTGAAGAGTTTCTTTATCCCTTTAGTCTTTCTTAAAACATTGGTTGCTTTTTCGCTTAGATTATTTTAATTGCTCTCCTCTGGACCATTTCCAGATTTACAAATATCTCTCTTGGGGTTTCATTACCACACCTGTAGAAAGTATCCTAGGTTACTTGTCTGAGGTTGATATGATTATTCATTTCAAAAAACCTTGATACCAAAAATGGCACAGAACATATTATTTGCTGGGTTTTTTTTAGTGCATTGGGTTGCTCTGTTTAGTAAATAAACTGAAAACTCCAGCATAATTACACTGGGTTCTGATAGTTATGACCTAGACTTTGTTCTATTTCTTGAATATAGGCATTCCCTATACTACTGCCCTTCTATTTCTATCCCTCTTCTTTGGGAGAGGGCTGTCAGGGTAAATCCTAAAATAGGAAGGAAGGAGGTGATGATGGAATGCAGAGTACAGACTGAGGCATAAGTTTCATAAGGGAATAGGAAACACATCTTACACCGAGGATAGAGGGGAGGAAGAAATGTTAGACACTGATGGGATATTTAAGTAGGTTGCAGGGTAAGGAAGGAGACAATTTTCTTGAGGATCTTGTTTTTCCCAGTGAAAAAGGAGGCAAGGTTTGAGTTCCAGGTGACTTGTTTGCGTGGGAATGGAAGTCACCCAGGATGATGGCAGAGCTAGGATGGGGGGAGCCGGAGGAAAAGAGGAAGGTGTGAACCAGATACACAAGTCCTCCATGAATGTGTAGGAGTGGTCAGGAAGTCATTAGATGACAGCAATAAGAACAGAAGAGGTTGTTCAAGCTTCAGTGAAGGGTGGATGAGTAATCAACTTGGAAAAACAATGTGGAGTAAGTGGAGTGACAACTCTTCCTTCAGGCCACAGGATACAGGGTGTGAGTTCTGTGTGTTTGTGTATGTGTGTGGGGGACAGTGGAGTAGTGAGGAAATGAGCAGCCTCCAACTGAAACAGCTTCAGAGCATGTGATGCCCCAGGCAAAACTCAGGTACTAGTAAAAGGAGAAGATGGAGGTAGCATCCATGCAGCAACTGAGAGAGTCAGGTAGTTTGTTCATAATGGAGGGCATTCCAGGTAGCACACAACAAGGACTGGCAGGGAGGAAAGTAGTGAGAGGAGAACCTGGGGGGTGAGAGTCAGTAGCATGAAGCAGTGTTGGGTAGAGAGAGAAGTATATTCAGAGGGGAGATGAAGGTTCACGGGGATTGGCCTACTTGGAAGAATTATTGTCATCTCAAGATTCCTCCTGGCACTCTCATGTAAAGAGGTTGCTGGGTGTGAGGATGTGCATACTAAGTTACTTGGGTCATATAAACAGGGATAGATTCTGGGACCTGAATACTTTCTAACTGTGGTCAGGCAAGCAATATGTGACTGTTTTTTGCAAGTTCCAAACAGTAGGATGAAAAGTGGTTTTGTGCTGAGGCAAAACAATCTTGAATTGGGTGGTTAGGTCTGAAGCAGCAGGTGTACTCCTTCACTAGTCTTCTGGGTGACTGTGATAGGTCTGGGTAGGAGGCAGTAGGAGACAGAAGGATCCTCATGTGGGGTCCTTGCCTTTACAAAGCCCAACCCAGTGTGAATGGGGCAGTGTGGTTAGGCTGCAGTCAGGGTATAGGGAACAGGCAGCCACCGGATTTCTTGGGAAGGCAAAGGCAGACCTAGCTCTAAGAGCAGAGAATCAGCTCACAGTTACTGGGACAGTTCCTGACCCAACTTGGAGTTGAACACTGGGCTAGTGCTGCTTCTTCTCTCTTTTTTTTAAGTGCATTATCCTCATAGAACATAAAAAGCTTGCTGGTGGAAGTGAATCTACATGAAGGCAGCTTGGTGTTGCCTGAATGTTACTTGTTTTAGGCAGGAGGTTATGTGTCCGTGAAATGAAGATGTTTGAGAATCATGAATTCTAGGTGGAATGATAGAAATTGCATTGGTAGAAGTAGAATTAATAGTATGAGAATTTGGAGAAAGAATACATGTTTGTAGGGAAAAATAATGAGCTAATTTAAAAACATTTTTAGCCCTGGTCGTTGTAGCTCAGTAGATTGAGTGCTGGCCCGCAAACCGAAGTGTTGCTGGTTTGATTCTCAATCAGGGTATATACCTGGGTCCCCAGTTGGGGGCTTGTGAGAGGCAACCGGTGGATGTTTCTCTCAATGTTTCTCTCCCTCTCTTTCTCCCTTTCTTCCCCTCTCACTAAAAATAAATAAATAAATAAATAAAATCTGAAAAACGTTATTTAAAAACATTTTTAGTTGTTGAGATTGGTGGGAGCCCAAACAGGATATGTATCCAGTATCCAACAGAGGTAGAAGCCTGAAGGGAGAGTAGTAGGTCAGGGCTTGAGATCTGTAGTTTTTTCATGTGGAGGCAGAAAATGAAAGTCCAGACAGAACAAAAAGCCCACACAGGCTAAGGAGTGATCTGAGAAGTATAGGGGGAAATAGGAATCCACTGTTCTCAGAGGTAAGAACTGTGAAAATTCTGGTGTGTGAGGTTGAGAGGCTAAGAACAGAGAAAATATCTTTGAGGAGGAGAGATGAAAGATGAGGTTAAAGGTCATCTGTAAACCTATGGTAGTTGGCACTGATTCAACAACAACAGGAACCCCCAATTTGGGGCGCACTAAAGAAGGAAATTATTCAGTGCAAACAGCTCAATTGCAATAATAGCATGGCTGTGGAAGAACTCAGTAGTGTTGCACCTTAATTATGGATGTGAGGCAGGCTGTGAGACAGGCCCTATAGCGAATGCCCTCTCTGGCTAGACTGCTCACCTGGGCCACCACTGGCTCCTCCAGCAAGTTGACTTCTCCAGCTTGGGAAACACAGCCTTAGGAGGAAAAGGGAGGTGTACTCTCAGAGACAGAGGGGAGCTGTGTTATAGCCAGAGAAGTCCACGCCCTTGGCCCCCGACTGGCAAACAATTCCTCTAGATCCTCTAGATCCTCTCAGTTTGGTTGGTAAAACAAACAAACAAGCAAACAAACAAACAAACAAACAAAAACACTGTCCTGATTAGTCACAGTGGAGCCACTCTGATCAGTTGGTGAAGATGCTAATGAGGACACAGCTGCACAGCTCGGATTGGTGAGGAATGGCTCAGTCCTGTGGTTGAGATATGATTCCAGGATCTCCTTTATAATGGTTGGCTCAGTCTGCAAAAACACAGTGCAGGCAAGCAGTTCAGTAAAAATGGCAGGTGGCTTTCCCGTAGAGGCCTATGATGTTTAGAAACAGGCTAGGCTCTGTTTTTAAATTTGAACCCTATTAGCTGCCAGGAGTCCTTCTTGGCAGGTACGTCCTTTCTCAGGGTCAACAGTTCTGAGCTGAGGAAGTTAGCTTTGAGACAGCAAGAAACCCATTTATGATGAAAACTCTCAGCAAAGTGGCAATAGAGAGGACATATCTCAATATAATAAATGCCATACATGACAAACCCACAGATAACATTATACTCAATGGGGAAAAACTAAAAGCAAATCTCTTAAAATTAGGACACAGACAGGGATGTCCATTTTCCCCACTCTTATTCAATATAACATTAAAAGTTCTAGCCACAGCAATCCAACAAGAAAAAGAAATAAGAAGTCATCCAATTTGGAAAGAATGAACTAAAATGTGCCTTTATTCACAGATGACATGACACTGTATATAGAGAACCCTAAATATTCCACCAAAAAACTACTAGAACTGAAAAATAAATTCAGTGAAATAGAAGGATGCAAAATAAAATACAGATTGGTTGCATTTTTATACATCAATCATGAAGTATCAGAAAAGAAAACTAAGATAACAATCCCATTTACAATTTCATCAATAAAATAAAATGAAATAAAATAAAATAGCTAGGAGTAGGTTTAAACAAGGAGGTAAAAAGACATGTACTCAGAAAATTATAAGACACTGAAGAAAGAAATTGAAGATACAAATAAATGGAAGCATATACTGTGCACATGGATAGGAAAAAATAACATTGTTAAGATGTCCATACTACCCATAGAAACCTATAGAGTCAGCACAATTTCTATCAAAATACCAACAGCTTATTTCACATCATTAGAAAAAAATAATACAAAAATTTATATGAAACCACAAAAGACCTGAATAGCCACAGCAATCATGAAATAGAAGAACAATGTTGGAGGTATCACCCTACCTGATATCAAACTATATTACAAGGCTGTAGTCATCAAAACAGCATGACACTGGCATAAAAACAGATGTATAGACAATGGAACAGAAGAGAGAGGCAAGAAATAAACCTACACCTATATGGTCAATTAACACTTGACAAAGGAGGCAAGAACACACAGTGGGGTAAAGACAGTCTATTCAATAAATGGTGTTGGGAAAATTGGACAGATACACGCAAAAACAATGAAATTAGTCTATCTTCTTACATCACATACAAGAATAAACTCAAAATGGATTAAAGACTCTGGCCAAGATGGAGGCATAGGTAGAAACCTTTTGCTTCCTTGTACAACCAAAAAGAGGATAGCCACCAATCTAAAATCAATAAACAACCAGAAGTGCAAGAAAATCAAATTGCATGGAACTCTGACAACCAAGGAACTAAAGAAACAGTCAACCAGACAACCAGATCTGTAGGAGTGAGATCAGGGAGACCGAGCGGATGGGTGGATGGACAGGCGGAGAGAGAGAGCCCTCCGCAATGCGGTGGACCTCGAGAGTGGAGTTGACTGAACAGGAAACTGAGACTCAGAGCTGACTGTGGGCTACAGAGGTTGCCACAGTGGGAGAAACTCCTAGTCTCATACAAGAGTTCATTGGAAAGTGGGGATAGAGCTGAGCAGGGGAGCTGCATTGTTCCCTCTCTGGCCCCTCTCCCACAAGCAGTGCCACAAACAGCAAAGAGGGTTGCCATGCCCTGGAGAATACCTAAGGCTCCGCATCCTTACAACTAACAGGTGCATCAAGACAAAGAAATACGGCCCAAATGAAAGAACAGAGCAAAACTCCAGAAAGAGAGTTAAGTGATGAGGAGATAGCCAACCTATCTGATGGAGAGTCCAAAGCCCTGGTAATCAAAATGCTCACAGAACTGATTGAGCTTGGTCGCAAAATGAAAGAACAAGTGAAGGCTACCCAAAGTGAAATAAAGCAAAATATTCAGGGAACCAACAGTGACAGGAAGGAAACCAGGACTCAAATCAACAATTTAGAACAAAAGGAAGAAGAAATAAACATCCAACCAGAACAGAATGAAGAACCAAGAATTCAAAAAAAAAAAAAGAAGAGAGGCTTAGGAACTTCTGGGACAACATTAAACATCCCAATATCTGAATTATAGGGGTGCAAGAAAAAGAAGAAGAACGAGAAACTGAAAATTATATGAACAAATAATGAAGGAAAACTTCCCTAATCTGGTGAAGGAAATAGACTTCCAGGAAGTCCAGGAAGCCCAGAGAGTCCCAAAGAAGTTGGACCCAAAGAGGAACACGCCAAGGCACATCATCATTAAGTTACCCAAGATTAAAGATAAAGAGAGAATCTTAAAAGCAGCAAGAGGAAAGAAGACAGTTACCTACAAAGAAGTGCCCATAAGACTGTTAGTTGATTTCTCAAAAGAAGCTTTTCAGGCAAGAAGGGGCTAGAAAGAAGTATTCAAAGTCATGAAAGGCAAGGACCTACATCCAAGATGACTCTATCCAGCAAAGCTTTCATTTAGAATGGAAGGGCAGATCAAGTGCTTCCCAGATAAGATCAAGTTAAAGGAGTTCATCATCACCAAGCCCTTACTATATGAAATGTTAAAGGGACTTATCTAAGAAATTGAAGAAGATCAAAAACTATAAACAGTAAAATGACAACAAACTCACAAGTATCAACAACTAAACCTAAAAAAGAAAAACAACAGAAAAGAAAAGCTAAGCAAACAACTAGAACCAGAACAGAATCAGAGAAATGGACACCACAGAGAGGGGTTTCAGTGGGGAGGGAGAAGGGAGGAGTGGGGGGGGGAAGGTACAGGGAATAAGAAGCATAATTGGTAGGCATAAAATAGATGATGAGAGGTTAAGAAGGGTATAGGAAACAGAGAATTCGAAGAATTTATATGTACAACCCATGGACATGAACTAAGGGGGTATGATGGAGGGTTGGGGGTGCAGGGCAGAGGGACAATAAAGGGGGGAAAATTGGGAAAACTGTAATAGCACAATCAATAAAATATACTTTAAAAAATAAATAAAACCTGGGGGAAGTGCAGCAGTCAAAGCTGAGAAGGAGCCTTTAAGATGTTTTAATCTCCTCCTTACTTGTGTATGATAGTGAAAACCCCTCACATTTGTAGTTCACTGTTTATAAAAGGGCTTTCTCTTCTATTATGCCACTAGTGCCTCCACTAGACTCACGAAATCCTATGGATTAGATTCATCCAAAGTACCTTAACCTGATTTTCCTAGCCAGTGCTCGAACTCAGGTTTTCTGGCTCCTACGCCAGAATAATTCCTCTGCTCCATAACACCAGTGATGCAGGGGAATGTGTAAAAGACAATGAATATATGGAATATGAAGTATAATAGCATAATACTAACAGACACATTTAAGAAATTTTTAAATAAATTTGTTATTACAAATTGATTTCCACTGGGAAAACATGGATTAAAGATTTACAAATAAGACTTGAAACCATAAAACTCCCAGAAAAAGACATGGCATAAAATCTTGAACATTTCCCTTAGTAATATTTTTTTCTGATAGATCTTCTCAGGCAAGGGAAATAAAAGAAAAATAAACAAACGGGACTGCATCAAACTAAAAAGTTTTTGCACAGTAAAGAAACCATCAACAAAAGATCAAGACAACCCACTGAATGGGAGAACATATTTACCAATGCTATATCTGATAAGGGGTTCATACCCAAAATTTATAAAAAACTCATAGAAGTCAACACCAAAAACACAAATATCCAATAAAAAATGCACAAAGGACCTGAATAGACACTTCTCCAAAAAGGACATACAGACAGTCAATAAGCATGCAAAGATGTTCAATGTCACTAATCATGAGAGAAATGCAAATTAAAACCACAATCAGATATCACCTCACACTTGTCAGAATGGTATCATTAATAAATCAACAGACAATAAATGCTGGCAACGATGTGGAGAAAAGGCACTTGTACACTGGTGGGAATTCAGATTGGTGAACTCTCTATGGAAAACAGTATGGAAGTTTCTCTAAAAATTAAAAATGGAACTGCCTCATGGCCTAGTGATTCCACTCCTGGGTATATATCCTAAGAACTACCCCAAACTCTAATTCAAAAGAATATATGCACCCCATGTTCATTGCAGTGTTGTTTGCAATAGCCAAACTGTGGAAGCAACCAAGTGCCCATCAATAGAAGAACGGATAAAAAATATTGGTACATGTATACAGTAGACTATTACTTGGCCATAAAAAATGAAATCTTACCATTTGAAAAAGCATGGGTGAATCTAGAGGGTATTAGGGCAATTAAATAAGCCAGGCAGTGAAAGACAAATACCATAAGATTTAACTTGTATGTGGAATGTAAAGAGCAATGTAAATGAACAAACCAGACAGACACAGACTCAGATCAGAGAACAAACTGATGATTGCCAGAGGGGAGGGGGTCTTGGGGCCTGCGTGAAAAAAGTAAAGAGATGGAAAATTACAGATTGGTAGTTATGAAATAGTCATGGGGATGTAAAGTAGAGCATAAAAAATATAGTTGGTCATATAATAAGTATGTATGATGCCAGGTGGGCACTGGAAATATTGGGGGAACACTTTGTAAAGTATATGATTGTCTAATTGATGCAGGAGACAGCACAGGAAGAACTCTGACACTGCACTGCTGTTACTGGCCAGCGTCCAGCAACCTGGTTGCCAGGAAACCCCTTTTATCACTTAAGTAGAAAGAATAGCAAACCAAGGCAGGGAAGAGGAGGGAAGATATGTCTCACCTACTAACTGGGCAGTCCTGAGCCTGGTCTGTAATATTGCCAGGTGTTCCAACATCACAAGAAAAACTATGTAAGCATGGGAGGAGGGAAGTCTTTGAAATTCTATGTAGCATTTCCACTATCTGGGAAAGAAGGCCTTGAAACTGTGCTTTCATCCCAAGGCCTGAAATGCAGGAGAAGGTCCACAAGGCCCAAAGAAGTTATTTACCCATGAATAACTTTGGATAACTGCCCCAACTTTAATTAACTGCCTTTTGTCACGTTTCTGTTTTATAACAAGAACAAATGGGGTCTGGAGCAAGATAAGGATTCAGGTTAACAGACCTCCACACATACCTAAGTTTGGGTAGTCCTGTCCCCCTGGGAAAACTGTTTACCACATTTACTCAACACTCAATATGTAACTTTTTTACTCCCATCCCGTCAACTATATAAGTCATCAGAACAAAGGACTCATTCTCTTGGCTCTCTTGGCCTCAGGCCACCTGGGGACTTGCCATCCTGGCCTTCATCTGCCCTTGCTTTTGCTGCCCTGCTTTGCCCTGAACTTATCCATGCCTTTCACACCCCCACCTTAGCTAGTCCCATTCTCTTCCATGGGAATGGGTCACTAATAAACTCTGATTGTATGCTAATAGATTTGCTGATCTGTCATTCTTTACGGGTGTCAGTAAGAAGAACCAGGTCTCTCCCATCAACATAACCACTTTTGAAAGTAATACAAAATAATATTGAATGTATATGTAATTGAAAAATAAATAAATTAATTTAATTAATTTTTTAAAAAAGACAGCAGGAAATAGGAGCAAGGCAAGAGGGAGAGGCCAGGCCACACCACAAAGGATTTGTTGTGTTAGGAAGGGGATTGTTTGGAGCATGGGTAAATTTGAGCACGAACCGCATTAACCTTCTTTAAGAGATTGATGAGTTTCTCCCTACAGGTTCCCATGTTAGAGATGAATTATACCAGGTGTTTACCTGTAAAGAAATCCAAACATACACACGCATAATCCTTGCCTTTGAGCTCATTCTTTTATGGGGTACTACAACGTTGTTTTTTCCCCATTGAGGACAGAACTGGAAAATCCGATTTAAATTAAAGAGATGGAGATTTAGGCCACTCCCAAGGGGACAACTTCTTATCCTGTTAAGAGACACTGGGGGACAATACTGGATGGGTTATGAAAGATGGAGTCCCCTTGAGAGCGCTAGGAATAGGATCAAAGTAGGCCTAGGACAATCTACCGCTACTTGATCATGCTGAGTAGAGTTTTCTTTTCCAGAAGGCAGTAAGCTAGATTCGACGGCCTTTCAACTCCTGGCAGCGCCCTAGTAGTGTGTGTCGGGTGCTAGGAGGAGCCGGCGAGGAGCCGGACAGAAGGGCAAAAGGTCCAGGCAGAGAGAACCGTGAATGTTGCGGTCCCTTTAAGAGCGGGCGGGGCGGTGGCGGCAGCGGAGGCGCGCGCACTCCACCGGCTTCTCCGGTGCCCCGCCTCCTTCCCCGTGAGCCCTAGGGGCGTGGTCCGACCGCGGGCGGTGCCGGGTGAAGAGCGGGGTAGGGGGCGGGGGGGAATCATGGCTCCGCGCGGCTGGCTGAGGTCGACCCTCCGCCGCGGCACTGGCGGCGGCGGCGGTGGACCCCGAGCCCACAGGCTCAGGCGGCCGCTCTGGTTGCTCCTTGCAGTGGGCGTCTTTGGCTGGGCCGGGGCTTCGGACGGCGCTGGCGGTGCAACGAGAGCCATGGACGAGGAGATCGTGTCCGAGAAGCAAGCAGAGGAGAGTCACCGGCAGGACAGCGCCAATCTGCTCATCTTCATCTTGCTGCTCACCCTCACCATTCTTACCATCTGGCTGTTCAAGCACCGCCGGGCCCGCTTCCTTCACGAAACCGGCCTGGCTATGATTTATGGCAAGTGCCTCACCCCCACGTCCGACTCTGGCGCTCCCCCTTCCTCTGCCTGCAGGCTGCTTGGTCTCCTCTCCTGGCTTTGCCAGGCCTACCTTGAGTTCTTCTGATCCTTTCATTTTGTGCCTCTTCTTCGCCTCCCTTCTTTCTGCTACTCTCCCTGTTTCTCTGCCTCATCCCATGTCCACCTCAGCCTCGTACCCCATTTTGCCTTCCTCTCACCGGCCTTTCTTCTGCCTGTCCACACCTTTTTCCCCTCTGACCCCACCCCCTTTTCCTTCTGCACCCCTCTGCCTTCCAAGCTTGGGACCCTGGACTGAGGACGGAAAGGGAGTGGGTGCGGTGTCTCGGATTGGGCTGAAGACGGGGGGAAGGGAAGACAGCATAGCGATCTATTTCTCAGGGGTGTCAGTTTGTTTAGGGTCCATTTAAGCTGCAGTAGTATCTCTCCTGCTCAGAACCTGGTGTTCTTTTGGAGCCAGAGTCCACCTTTACCCATCACCCATTTTTTGCTATGCCCTGTCCTTTCGTGGTGGAGAATGAAGACCTTACTCCCGTGTAGCCTAAGGAAAAACCCGAACGTGAAAGAAGCTAAGGAAAAGGCTTAGGCATTGTTAATGACGTTCTGGTGTATTGTGCCATGTTTGTAAAATCTGATATGCATATACATATGGTTGACCCTTCCAATTCAAGCGTACCGAGGAGAGGAAAAGGAAGAGTTAAAGTATCTTCCAGCAGTGTGTTGTACTATACAATGATAAGGACGGTTCAGCCAAGCAGTAATTAGGAACACCACACATATGCACTATGACTTGCTGGTGGCACACGGTTATTGACAGATCATTGAGTAAATGGCTTCAGTTCTTGTGTCTTGGTATAGGGTATTTTTTTAGGTTATTTATTTATTTACTTATAATTTTGGGTCATAAGGGGAGCTGGGCAAATAAAACCATGAGCTCAGAAGCATTTTGGCCTGTGCTGGGGTGTCATAAGAGGAAAAAATACATACTGCTGACTATCTTAATCTAAAATGCCTGTGAGTGTGGATATGGCTGAAGAGATTCTGGAGGACAAACAGTTCTTTCTGTGCAGTACATGGGTGAAGATTATCTTCATTTGGAACAGGCTTAAACTGATGAGCTTGTTGAGCTTTGTTTCTCAGACTTGCAGATAGGTGGAAAAAGCCTTGGCACAGAAAGATATTTCCCCACGCACCCCCCCCCTTTTCCAGAAAATACAGACTTCTGGAATGTGCATCTCCAGGGTAGCAAGGAAAGATAGTTGTGTGCATCAGGACTGTGCGTGAACTCAGGCTTATTTTTCATTTGTAAGGCAATACAATTCTGAGCTGGTGTGCAAAATATCTCTTCTCCCTAGGATTCTTAATGTTTAGACATCTTAGATGGTTTTCATATTTCATATTTTTTTGCATTTTATTTGTAGCACCCCTTAAGCTAAATTGGCTGGGTAGCTATGTGCATCTCTATGTAATTTCTACGGAAAACAGTGTGTGTGATTTACCTACCATCCTCAACAAATGTTTCCTAATGAGCCTACTATGTTTTATGCACAGAAAATACAAATAGATATAAGATCTCTGCCTCCAAGGAACTTAGTCTTCTTAGGTAGACAGGTCATATAAAGAAAATAATCGCATCTTACATTCTGTTAAATGCCAAATGAGTATTATGGTGTTAACGTAAGGAACCTATCACAGAAACCTCTTTGCTGTAGTGAGAGATAGTATGACATACGGGTTAAAGGTGCAAGGCTTTAGACCAGAGGTCTGCAAATTTCTTTTCTGTAAAGGGCCAGATAGTAAGTATTGTCAACTCTGTGGGTCACATAGGTCTCTGTGTCTCTGTTGCACATTCTTCTTTGCTTTGTCTTTTCTTTGGACAAACCTTTAAGAACATAAAAATTGTTCTTAGCTCTTGAGCCATATAAAATCAGACCATCACCATAGTTTGCCAACCCCTGCTTTAGAGTCAGGCTTGGGTTCCTGTCTCACTGTTCCAATAGCTCTGTGTGATCTTAGGCAAGCCCCTTGACCTCCTACATAATCATCTATAAATTGGGAACAATGATAGTAGGGTTATTGTGATGAAGAAATGTTTTTAGCTTAGTACCTGACTCCTAAGTAAATACTCAATAAATGATAGCTGTGATACTATGAATATTGCTATTGTAACTGCATTTTCTCAGGTTAGGCTTGGAACAGTTCTTCTAATTGCTCAGTCTTATAAGTTAAGAGGCAAATGTTATTTTTTTAAAATTTTATTTATTTTTAGAGAGAGAGTAGAGAAGGGAGAAAGAGAGGGAGTGAAACATCAATGTGTGGTTGCCTCTCACATGCCCCCTACTGGGGATCTGGCCTGCAACTGGCCAGGCATGTGCCCCAACTGGGAATCATACTGGCTACCCTTTGGCTCACAGGCTTGCGCTCAATCCACCAAGCACACCAGCCAGGGCACAAACATTAATTTAAAAAAAAATCAAATAGAGACTTAGAATTGCCCTGAACATATTTGCTCTTTGGCAGTTGATATCATTAACCTCACCTACTTCTTCAGTTGAAGT
The DNA here is from genome assembly GCF_019186645.2 of Phyllostomus hastatus. Lineage (NCBI taxonomy): Eukaryota > Metazoa > Chordata > Mammalia > Chiroptera > Phyllostomidae > Phyllostomus > Phyllostomus hastatus. The sequence continues at coordinate 9,554,085 of NW_025333841.1, read as the reverse complement.
TGAAAAGTAGGATTACGAATTGTATTTTCTGATGTTTCTAAGTTAATAAAAAATAATAACTACCTTAGTGTTAGCATTTTGTGAAGGAAAAACAGAGTATCTCTTGTGGAATATAAAGTGGAAGAGTGGTTGATTTGTCACAACTTGGCATTCATTAGCCTGTCCCATTTTCTTAGTAGGGGCAGTGGGGGCTATGGACGAACAGCCTCTTAACTCCTAGGTCCAGTGTGAGAATAGATGACATTGAGTCAAAGTAGTTTCAATGCCATGGAAATTGACATTTTCTAATCCCAATCACTGCCTGCCATTTATTTTTCTTATGACTCTTATACTACCCTGGCTATTATTATAATATATGATTTTAAGACCTTTATTTTTCAGCTTGACTTTCAGGTGAAAAGGCTTCTTACTCTGGGAATGTCCAGACCTCTAAGATTCAGCCCACTGATGATTTTATTTCTGTGATGTTCATTTAGCTACATAAATCCTGGGGGATGCTTTTTAATATAAGTGTCTCCTTTACCTTTTTGAAAAGCAAGGGTAAAAAATATTAAATTGACAATGTGGTTAGTTCCTACCATGTCAAAGCACCTAAGTATTTTGTTGATGGGGCTAGTTTGCTTAAAAAGCTTAAAAGTGAGATGAAGGAAATGAAAATTATCAGGGTAGTCAGTTGGGTCTGAGAAGGGCTCACTCACTGCAGTGCACTTACAGATGGTATGAAAAGCAAGACAGGGAAGAATTTGTTTTGCCTTAAACTTACAGCATCCACAGTCCTATGCTTAATTAGTGTGATTAATAACTTTATTAAGTGCTTTTGATGCATGAGCGAGTTTTTGGAAATACAGATGTGAGTCATTATTCTTAGATTTTTCATTATTCCTAGCATTTACTAGATTGTAAGCCACAAAGCACTTATAATCTAGTAACTTAATAGATAATGTTTATTGAACATTACAATGTGTTAGACACTGCTCGATGCTGTCCGAGTATCACTTCATTCACACCTCATAACAACCCTGTGAGATAGGTACTATCTTCCCCATTTTACAGATGAGGAAATTGGGGCACAGAAAGGATAAATGACCTGTCTGAAGTCATAGAACTTGTAAGTATTGAGCCAGGATTCAAACCCCATCAGTCTGGCTCAAAAAGCATCATTCTTAGTCCCTAGCCACATTGCCTCCTGTCAAAACAGTAAAACATAACTGTGAAGACAAAACAGATTAGTATTGTGATCAACTACATTTGAGGAAACTCAGCTTAACTGAGAGATTATTTACCTTGTGGTCACAGACTAGAACTTGATGGAACCAGAATTCATACATCTTTCTGATTCCAAACTTTTGCTTTTACTCCTACACCATACTGTAGTAAATTTCATGAGATAAAAATATGTAGGGAAATAATACTTAAAGTTGTAGGGTTTTTAAAATTTTTTATTTATTGATTTTAGAGAGACAGGAAGGGAGGGAGGGGGAGAGAGAGAGACAGAGACAGAGACAGAGACAGAGACAGAGACAGAGACATAGACATCAATTTGTTGTTCCCCTTATTTATGCATTCATTAGTTGACTCTTGTATGTGCCCTGACTGAGAATCAAACTCACAACCTTGGTGTATTGGGAGGATACTCTAACCAACTGAGTTACCCAGCCAGGGCTAAACTTATAGGGGATTTGGAGGTGGATTGTGAGGGAGGGCTATGAGAGAATGGAGACCTAAACCACTGGAGAAGTTAGTGCTGATGTGAGAGTGGGGAGATGGTTAGAAAATTATAGTGCCTTTAGAAAGAGAAAACCCAGATTTCTGGGTTTTCTGTCTTTGTCATTTAATGCTAAATAATTTCGGGCAAGTCATTTATCCCTATTTTATAGATAAGCAAATAATGACCGAGAGATTTATAATAGTATGTCTTTCATAAGGTTATGAGTATCAAATGATATTTGCAGTGACAGCACACACTTTGGCAGCACATGTACTGATATTTGCAGTGACAGTTCAGATGGTATTGGCTCAAGGTCCCAGGTGAAAGGGTTTTCTTGGAAAAGGGGTTGATCTTTCCCAAGAGGGAGCTCAAGAGAGATGAGCTCAAATTGAGATGGAAAGGCTTGGACTTGAGGCAGCTTATATTGAATGGCCTCCAGCTGCTCAGGATAGAGGCAGTGAGATTGAGGACTTGAGGAAGATAAAGTTTGGAGTACCTGAAGGAGACAAATAGAGGAATAAACACATGTAAAACTAACCAGAGGTCAGCAAAAGCCTTGACTGTTTTACCTGTCTTGAATTTCAATGAACTTTTAAGACAGAATCTAACAGCATTCTCATGAATTAGATAAATATTATATATATACACACAAATATATAGATACATATACTTTTTAATATGTGCAAATTTTATCAATTTTGGCCACACTTAATACCCCAGTGATGTACCTTCCCTATTTTTGACTAGCAGAGGCTTGTAGTTTCATAAGCCGAAAGAACGGGCTGGAATCCAGTAGAAAACCCATTTCCACTGACTGTGCCTCATACAGTGGCGGAGCCTTTGGGTGATACTGGATTCTTTATCCCTGGGAGAGTTTCTAGCATAAGAGGGTCAGGAATGTATAAAAAGGGTGGGGCCTCTCTGTTTTGTGAAAGCTATCTTGTGGAGATTATATTCTTTGTTGACTGTTAGTGCTCATTTTACATTTCATGATATTAATAATTTTTGTGCCTCTGCCTGTGTAGGAGGCTAGAAGTTTCTGCCTTGTCCCCTTAACAAAGCACTCTGTTTGTGTAGGTTCTCTTTACTGAGAATTGCTTTAACTCCATGATGAGGATTTGACCTTTCACAGAACCCAAATTAACTTGATCTGTCAACTTTATTCCAAAAAAAAAAATTCCAACTTTTTAGATGTCTGATGCTGTAATGAAAGGATCTTGATTTTTTTTTCCCCAAGCTAAGTAATTATTCTCCTTGCTGATGTTTTACCTGCCAAGGTTTATGTCTCAGATTTTTCCAAGGGCTGAGCTTTCCTCAGGGCACCCAGTGACGTTTCAGCATTGGGTACTTTTCCTCACAGAGTCAGGCTTGAGAACATGGGAAAAATTTCTGCAGCTGTTATTAGTGTTTATAGTGTTGTAGCATGACTTATGCACATATATAAAGGGACAACTTTTACTGAGCCTCTTAAGAGCTCTTGTGGGGTAGTAGAAAAAAAAGCTATTACTATATCATATAGGCAGAATTGCCTTTTGTCTACCAAGTTATGTTTATTTATCAAACACAGCGGATACCCAGTTGTCAGTTTTTAATTTTGTTTTTTGTAGGTGAGATATTTTTAAGGTGTATCTTTCACTTATTTTAAGGCTGAACCTTTGTTAGATTTTTTTTAAGCCGATGTCATTGTACTGATCATCATTTAACCATTGCTGCTCACCTACAAAAATGGGTGGCTCTTAAGTTGACTAGAAGATCCCTCATCCTCATTTCTTCCCCTTCCCAACCAACTACTGCCCTTAGAACTCCTATTTCTGCTTCATCACTTCCCATGCTAGAGTGGCTTCTGTCTGCTCTGCTCCACTGCAACTGTGTTTACCAGGGTCGCCTCTGACCTCCTTACTGCCAACCCCTGTGGACACTTTTTAATGCCTGTCTTCCTTGACTTTGCTGTAGCATTTGCAGTTTTCTCACTTCCTTCTCTCTAGGAAGCAGTCTTCCTACTTCCTTCTACTCCGCTGGGTTTTCCTTTTTAGATTATTTCATCAACTCCTCCTCTACCAGCCTTTTACTGTTGGATATTAAATCTTTGGATAAAACCCCAGGCTTCTATCCATAGTCCTCTTTCCATTTTATGTGCCCCCCAGGTGATTTCGTCTGCACCTGACTCAGTCATCTCATGGCTGCCAAGTGTGTATCTCCAGTTGAGACACCCCTCCCCCTTCCTTGAGCTCCAGATCCCATATACTCAACTGTGCATATATCACAGGTACATCAAACTCAACGCGTGTAACACTGCACTGCACGTTTCCCCTGTAAATCTGTTCCCTGTCCCACTGAATGGCCCTGCTATCCGCCTGGCTCCTCAGGCCAGCTTGCACCTAGTTGGCAGGTCAGTCCAGGCTGTTCTTAGTCTTCCATCTCCCTTATGTCCAGTCCACTCAGTTACCAAATCTTCCTGAAAGATAATACTTTTCTAAAAATCTCCCTATCTGTATGCTCTTATAACAGGGCCTAACCTCTTAGTGCCTGAATGATGGCAGTGGCCTTCTCTCCAGCCTCTCTGACCCTCTGTGGTTTAGACCATTCTTTCTAAAATAGAATTCTGATGTCAAGCCCCTGTTTATAAGCCTTCTATGACTTTCTGCTTTCAGGATAAATTCAAACTCCCTTCTTCAACATTTAAGGTCTTTTATGACTCACCTTCTGCTGATCTTTCACACCTCAACTCTTGTCCCTTAATACCCCAGCCGTGGTGAACTGCATGTGATTCCCTGAATGGTCTGTGTCCTCTCACTCTTCCTTGACTGCATACATACTACTTACTATTCTGCCTACTTGCGAAACTTTCCTGTTTACTTTATTAACTGCTTAGGTGACACCTCTGGAAAGACTTCCCTGATGTTCTACTCCCTCAGGCTTGTTTAGGTATCTCTTTTCTGTTTTTATAACATCCGTATATGTATATATTTTATTATAAGTTTTTATTCAGTCTGCTTTTGCTAACTAGACTAAGAGCTACTTGGAGGAGGGACCTTGTTTTCATCTGTAAACCCTGGGGGCCTACTTAGCATAGTACTCAATTCAGATATATATATATATATATATATATATATATATATATATATATATATATATATCTCAAAAGAATGGCTGGCTGGTTAGAGTGAAATGAGACAGGAAGGTAAAATGTAACTAATAGGGGCATACTGTGCATCTTGGAGTTAAAGTTCTAGAAGTTTAATTTGCAATTGAGGTATATACCTCTGATTTTTCCCATAACGGCTCTAATATGCTTGGTTGTTTTTCACTTCATTTAAAACAATTTTGTTAGATTGTATTGTGGCGACTGTCATATCAGCATGCATTAAAAAAACTCATCAAAATTGGCGAATTTTTGTGCCGCCATTTTAATGTGGATGATGGAAGAAGATACATAACATTCTCAGCATATTATGCTTTATTATTTCAAGAAAGGTAAAAATACAACTGAAATGCAAAAAAAAGATTTGTGCAGTGTATGGAGAAGGTGCTGTGGCTGATCGAATGTGCCAAACGTGATGTGTGAAGTTTCTTAGTGCTATTGACATTTTGGCCAAATAATTCTTTGCTGGGGGCTGTCTTATGCACTGGAAGATGTTTAGCAGCCCCTGCCCCTGGCCTCTACCCACTAGAAGCCAATAGTAGGAGGTAGCCAACATACTCAAAATATCCAAATCAATAAAGTTATTGGTGAAAATGAAAAATGTGTCTTATTTTACAAAAAAAAAAAAACCCATACAGACTTTTTGGCTAACCCAATATATAATGGAATATTATTTGACCATAAAAAGGAATTAAGTTCTGATTCATGCTACAGTGTAGATGAATCTTGAAAACATTATGTTAAGTGAAAGAAGTCAGATAAAAGGTCACTCATTGTAGGATTCTATTTATTTGAAATGTTCAGAATAGGCAAATCTATATAGAGAGAAAATAGATTAGTGATTGCTAGGGAAATAGAGTGACTTCTAATACATATGGGGTTTCTTTTTGGAGCAATGATTATATTTTTGAATTAGATAGTAATGGTCAGTATACAACTTTGTGAATATAGTAAAAGCCACCAAACTGTACAGTTTAAAAGGGTAAACTTTATGGTTTGTGAATTATATCTCAATAAATCTGTTATTAAACAGTTGGATCAATATAGGTTTATAGTACCTAGAACATTGTGCATATTTGAATATCAGTATGATAATCCAGGTAAAATTCTAGCAGGATGTTGCTATCATAATGCCTGAGTTGAGATTTTATTCTGTGTTTTGATCTGAAGCCTATCATTTAAAATTAAAATCCAACCTTTTAATAGAACTCAAACAATCTACAAATATTGACTTTCTAATTTGTTAAGTATGTATTATTTAGCCAGCTGTGTGCTTTAGGAGTAACTTGAGATATGTGTGTGTTTAACAGTCTTGTGAATTGATGAATGGAGGTGGTAAACACATTTCTAACATGATTACATTGTCAGGTTGGGATACCTTGGAGCATATTCTGTGTCAGATGATTTGAAGGTATTTTCTCATTTTGTTACCTTCCTCGTCACTCGTTCATATCTTAATCTAGAAATGCAATGATTTGTGCTATTACCCTAGGGAATATTTTCGCCTCCTGTCTCACTATATTATATGAATATTGGACTCTTAGATTTGTGAATTTAGTAATACTTCAAGATGTAACTGCATTCAATGTAAAAATTGGTTTTGAACCACAGGGGACTATCATAAGAGATTTTCTGTTATCAATTCAAAGATGTGTGTAAGATACAGAAGCAGTAGTCTCTGTCTGAAAGAAGAGCTAATGTTGTTCTTTTATTATTCCAGGTCTTTTTGTGGGCCTTGTGCTTCGATATGGAATTCATGTTCCAAGTGATGTGAATAATGTGACCCTGAGTTGTGAAGTGCAGTCAAGCCCCACTACCTTATTGGTAAATGTTAGCGGAAAATTTTATGAGTATACACTGAAAGGAGAAATTAGTTCACATGAACTCAATAATGTTCAAGACAACGAAATGCTTAGAAAGGTAAGTTCCTGGTTAAAGGGAATTTTGACTTTTTAAAAATTGTCCAAGTAGGAGCCAAGTAATTCGAGAGAAAAATACATAATGAGTTTTTAATGATATTTAAAATAATTAGTCTTTTAAAATGGAGTAAAGCTTCAAGGAATATAATGTAATGCAGAGTAATGAACATGTCTGTACATCTCATTTTCTGATTGAGGTTGGGTACTATAACCTTTGTTGTTTTACTCAGATGTTTGCAGTTGTAATAAATGGTGACCAGTATTGAGTTAAGCAGAATTTATAAGCATTTCTTTCAATTTGCAGATGGTCCTTAGAGTTTACAGTATTTCAGCACATTAAGTTGACAATACCTAAAATACTCTCTTAATATCTGTTTGAATTCTTTCTTGCCTTTATGGTATTCTATACTGAGGACAGTTTAATCTTTCTTTGGTTCGTAATCTGGCACAACTTCAGGGGCCTCGGTCTAAGTATCAGTTATTGTACCATGCTGTACATAAAGCTTTATGTAGGAGGTTGGGTTGCAGTCTTACTGGCTCCCAGACATTCTTGAAACTGCTTTCTCCTGTTACCCTCATAGTTTCTATTCCTGAAGCTACTCAGGGTCTCTTTGTTTCCGCCCACCATTGGCCCTTTGCCTGCACTTCTGTCTTCCATGTTGGCAGGACTTGGCTTTTGTAACTACTTGACTGTGTTCCTGATTATCTTGAATGCTTTGTAAAATGTTATATGAACTTTAAGTTTATTTTGCACCAAGAATTTTTTTCCACCTGTGGAAAACTCCAGTTCTTTAAAAGTTCTAATAAACAAACTTGTAGCATGGGTATATGTGTAGATGCTTTTTGTTTATGTTGAATCCTACGATAGCCTTATGAACAGAAGGGGGCGTCTGTATTATTCCAGGGAATAAGTATTAAAAGAAAAGGACTGTCAGGACTAGAGATGTGTCGTGCAGAAACTTTTTACCATAATTTTATGATACAAACCTTTACTGACATTACTAGGCAAGAAGTCTGTTTCCGCTTGCCAACCATAATGCTGTACCCCCACATTTTGTTACCAGTTTTGAATCTCGGTTATTTAAAGCAAAGATAGGTTCATGCTTTCTCCTATTTTTAAGGTTTTGAATATAGTATTTTAACACACTTCACAGATCTAGCTTAACTGGTTGTTACAAATCTACGTCCTTGTCATTTGGTTGAGAAGTAAAACAACATATATCCTATATGAAAAAATTTTCAGTTACTGCAGTAAGATTCTTGCCTTTTGCCTGTTTAACATTTCTTTTTTCCTTTTGATAGTGTGATAATGCAGTATGAAGTCTTCTAAGAGAATTCATCTAAAAGAACTCTTTATTTTAACAGGTTACTTTTGATCCTGAAGTATTTTTCAACATATTACTTCCTCCTATCATATTTTATGCAGGATATAGTCTGAAAAGAGTAAGTGCTTTTGTATTTTATATACTTTGAACAACCTTAAACTCCATGGGCTTTGTCATCTTTGACACTTCTGAAACAGGCAGTTCTTCCCAGGTTTCCCCTTCTTTCTCCTCTCCTTACCCTTTTTAGATGCTGAAGTTTATGCCTGTATAAAAATTTTTTCTCTTATTTCCTTTAATGAATGATGCCTTTAATGTTAGCACAGCACAGTAGAATAGAAAACATTTTCTTTTCCAATTAGTTGTTAAGTATTCTAACACAGTGTAACCTTTTCTTTTGTCAGAGACATTTCTTTCGAAACCTTGGGTCTATTCTAGCATATGCTTTTCTTGGAACAGCAATTTCTTGTTTCGTAATTGGGTAAGTACTTGAAGCTTAAAACATTTTTCAGCTTTCAAATGATAATTTAAAAATAACACCTATTTGCTTTATGCAATATTGTATTTCTGAATGTGTCCAAGGACTTTTTTTCAGTAAAGTGTGTTCATGTAGATAAGTTGTCATAGTTTTTCTCAAGGTCAAGGTGTTACCATATTTAAATGGCCTGAATTAACTTTCGGATTGGTCACAAAGTACTACAGTAGACCCATCTTCTTATTCTTACTATATTCTAACTTCTTTAACAAGTTGATGTTTTTTCTAAAGTAGAAATATGTTTTGAACAGGTCAATAATGTATGGCTGTGTAACACTGATGAAAGTAACCGGACAACTTGCGGGAGATTTTTACTTTACAGACTGCCTGCTGTTTGGTGCCATTGTATCAGCAACAGATCCAGGTATGTTTTACATGAGAGAAGAGCTTGAGTACTTAAGGAACAGTGTTGCTGGCAAAGCCCGTGTGGGTAATTCTTCCTTTGAGGTGCAGAATTCATGATCAGGTACTTCCCATAGTACTATACTTTCCAATTCTGGAGGAAAAAAACAAAATTCATGGTTTCTTTTGGCTTATGCACACATTTTTCCCCTTTTACTTTATTACATTTGCCTGTTACTGGTCCAATAATCTGATGCTGTTTGGACACGGACTATAAGGTATTTTCTTCAGGTTTCTAGGTTGGCCTCTATTCCTAGTGATTATGTATAGGAGATGAACTAGATTAAATAAAATGGGTAATAAATTACATACTTCCTTTCAAGCTTCTAGAAAACCAGTTCCCTAAAAAGCTTCTGTTTGCATTCAGCCATCTGCATTTAAGAGTAATAAAAGAAGTTTTTAAATGATTGTTAGAAGGCAGTTGTACTACTACAGATGTGATTTTGGGACATTGGTGGGCTTCAACATACATTTAAGGGTTTTTATAAAACTGGCCATATAATTATAAAATAGTTTTGATATTAGCACAGCTGAGGAATGAATGTAATCATACAGAGTCAGGTCATAGTTTTCCAAATATAGTGTTGGTGGGCTTAATAGCTACATACTAGGCATTTAGAGAATGTATAGGCTGAAGAGATAGGGATAGGAACATAGATTGCAGTTTTTTAACTAAGGATGCAAGTTTTCTTTTATTAGACATTAGGACCTTGGTAGAGGTTTGTCCTGTTGTACCCTTTGACCTTGTATGTTAATCACCTTCTTACTGCCATCCAGCACAATTAAAGGTAGGATCCTGAGGTTATCTCTGGACTTTCGGGTTAACCCTGATAACACAGGGCATTATAGGAAGTAGGAAATAACATTTTCATGTATCCTGTAAGAAATTATTTTAAAAGAGAAGAAGACATTTTAGAGATACATTTGTGTCGTTGAGCGTTTTTTTAAATAGAAACTCAAATTGCTCCCTTAAATTACATCAAAACTGTCTCATTATTTGTAACTGCTTCCATTATCAAGACAAAGAGATAGGATGGCTTTTGCAAGGAGCCAGTGCTCCCTGTTTCTGTGTCCTCACTAGAAGAACGGTCCTCGGCTTTTTCAAGCCTATGAGAAATTTAAGTCAATAGCACTAGCTACATTGCTTCAACCTTCTGGTTTTGTTTTTGCGGGGTATTGCCTGAGTGGCCCTTTTCCTTGTGTAAAGTTGGGCAGTTGTATGTATTCTGAATATAAAGGCATATGCCCCTGTAATAAATCTTTTATTTTATAATTGTTTACTTGATATAAGGTTCTGTTTTTTAAAATCCTGCAGTGTTGCTCCTGCCCTCCCTCTCTCCTTTTTGGTAAACCTTAGGATCAGTATACTCCAGATGGAATACTTTGTAGTAGAAACTATATATTTTAAATGCAAGTTTCCTGGGGGGTGGGGTTGATTGGCATTTGAAGAGGCTCTCCTATCTCCGGTTATAATCATCTTTCATGTCTGCTTGGGTTTAATGAGTGAGCTGTATGTGACTCAGCAATTAAAGTTGCAAAGCAACTTCAGTTTTATTTGATTTTATAAGAGTTTTCATGTAATTGTTTCCTAAAAGAAGGTTTTTTATCTTCTCAAGCTGTAATAACATGAAGGTTGGTTTCTTATTAAGTTAAACATAGCAGCTGTAATTCTGGTCAAAAAGCAAACTTGCATTTTCATTTCCTACTCTCTTTGCTAAGCCAGTGCTTGGAATTTACAAGTCAAATAGAAGTGAGTTGTAAGGCTCCAAGGGAAAAATGAAGTTTGCAGCAGGAAATGCTTTCCATAATATTCTTCTTCAAAGATTAATGATCACCTTGTCTATAAGAAATTCTGAATATATTCCTTCTAGAAAAGAAATATACAAGACAACATTAGCATTTGCATGAGGAATGTAGGCCAAGCCAGTCTTCCAAGGTTATTTTCAGCTGTTTGTAAGAGGGAAAGGAGACATTGCAGGTATACATTTAGGAAAAAGAAAAACATTGACATAAAATTACTGATTCTTTAATATGGTAAAAGAATGTTTATTAAAATTGAATTCTAAGACAAAGAAATGAATTTCTAAATATTGATTATAATCATCTGTGGTGGGGAATATGTGATACTGGTAATGTCTAAATATTCCTCTGACTCTTTCTGCTTGCTAGTGACTGTTCTTGCCATATTCCACGAGCTTCAAGTTGATGTTGAACTCTATGCACTTCTTTTTGGTGAAAGTGTCCTCAATGATGCTGTTGCCATAGTGCTGTCTTCGTAAGTGTTTGTTTTCTTTTTATATTCTGTATATTGAATGTTAGGGTACTAGGAACCAAAAGTCACTTATTGAATAAAGTGTGTTATGAATGGAAACATTTGAAAGAATAGGCATTCTTTTCCTCTTGAAGAAATGCATACTTATAGATCACATGGAAAAATGCAGGGCTGAAAAAGGACAAAAAAAAAATATGTTCTCCTAACACCTAAAGACAATTACTGTGAGCATTCTGTGGACATTTCTTTTATACTTGTTTCTATGTGTATTTTTACATAGTTGTGATTATTATATATGTATAATTTTATATGCTGTTTTATCATTATAACATAAACATTTTTCAAATTAGAGTAAATTTTTGAGATAGATCATATATTTATAAAAAATCAAAACCGTATAGCAGGGATGTCAAACTCATTTTCACCGGGGGCCACATTAGCCTTGTGGTTGCCTTCAAAGGGCTGAATGTAATTCCAACTCCTTAACAACTAAGGAGTAGTTATGATTATACAGTCCTAAAATTATTTCGGCCCTTTGAAAGCAACAGCGAGGCTGGTGCAGCCCCATGTGAAAATGAGTTTGACGCCCCTGCTATATAGAAAGGTGAATATCAAAAAGTCAGATTCTTATTCCTGTCCTCACCCATCTGTTCCCCTAGCTCCTTATAGTTTACCATTTTTATTAGTTTCTTATGTGTCCTAATTTTTCTTTATTTTTTTATTGATGTTCAATCACAGTTGTTCCCATTTTTCCCTGTTAGTTTCCTCTCCCCTGCCCACCCACCTCCCACATTCTTAATGGACTCTTCATTTCTTATTTCTTTCATCGTCAGTTTTATTTTATTTATTTTTTTATTTAATCTTTATTGTATTTTTCCATTACCATTTAGTCCCCTTATACCCCCCTTCCGCAGCAGTGTCCACACTGTTGTCCATGTCCATGAGTCTTTTTTCCTTTTTCCTCAATCCCTACCCGCGTCTCCTCCCTGCCACCTGTCATCCTGCTCTCCATCTATGAGTCTGTCCCCATTTTCCTTGTTAGTTCAGTTTGTTCTTTAGATTGCATATATGTATGAAATTATATGGTGTTTGTCTTTCTCTGATCAGCTTATTTCACTTAGCATAATGTTCTCCAGGTCCATCCATGCTGTTGCAAAAGGTAAAACTTTCTTCTTTTTTATGGCCGAGTAGTATCCCATTGTGTAAATGTCCCATAGTTGTTTTACCCACTCATCCATTGGTGGGCACTTGGGCCGCTTCCATATCTTGGTGATTGTAAATAATGCTGTAATGATCATAGGAGTTCTTATGTTCTTACAAATTAGTTTTTTTGGGTTCCTTCAGATATATTCCCAGAAGTGGAATCATTAGGTCCAAAGGCAGAACCATTTTTAATTATCTGGGGTATCTCCATACTGCTTTCCACAGTAGCTGCACCAATCTGCATTCCCACCAGCAGTGCAAAAGGGTTCCTCCTTCCTCCACATCCTTGCCACTACTTGTTGTTTGTTGATCTATTGATGGTAGCCACTCTGGCAAGTGATATCTCATTGTGGTTTTAATTTGCATTTCTCTGATGATTAGTGACGTTGAGCATCTTTTCATATGACTATTGGCCATCTGTATGTCCTTTTTGAAGAGTATCCATTCAGGTCCTTTGCTCATTTTTTAATTGGGTGGTTTGTTTTTTTGGTGTTGAGTTTTGTAAGTCCTTTTTGAATTTTGGATATTAATCTTATATCAGATGTATAGGCGAATATGGTTCTCCCATTCTGTGGGTTGTCTTTTTATTTTGTTGATGATTTCCTATGCTGTGCAAAAACTCTTTAGTTTGATGCAGTCCCATTTATTTATTTTTTCTTTTGTATATTTCTTATTTTTAAAGTATCATGCTACATATGCTCTATAGCTAGCTTTGTCTTACATCACTGTCTTCTGGAGATGTTTCTATATCAAAACAGAGTTTTCTCATTCTTTGTTTTCAGCTACATAGTGTTCTATGTACTATACTATGAACTGAACTATAGTTTCTTTAATCAGTCTCCTATTGTTGGAAACAAAGTGTTTTCAGTCCTTTGCTATTCCAAATAATGCTGCAGTGATTAAACTTGAACTTAATCTGTTTTATACATGCATAGGCTTATTGGTGGAATAAATTTCCATATATAAGATTAGTGGGTTAAAGAATAAATACATTTGTAATTCTGTTAAACATTACTAAATTGCCCACCAAAGGGATTATGCCATTTTTCACTTTAACCACTAAATTATGGAAGTGCCTATTTCCTCATAGCTTCATCAACAGACTATTTGTAAACTTTCATATTTTTTGCTAATTTGATGATTGAGAAATATCACATTGTAGTTTACTGTGTATTTCTCTTATTTAATATCATCATTTCAGAAACATTTTTAAATTTTTACAAGTGTTAAATAATATACCTTTTAAAAATCTTCACCAAGGATATACTTATTGATTTTAGAGAGGCAACAGGAGACAGGCAGTAGGGTGGTGGTGTGGAGAAACATTGATGTGAGAGAGAAATACTGACTGGTTGCCTCTTGCAATCTATGTATGTGCCCTGACCAGGGAATCAAACCCACAAGCTTTTGGTGTATGGGACGATACTCCAACCAACTGAGCTACCCAGCCAGGGCAAACAATACCACTTCTTTAAAGACAGTTTGAAATTAGCAATATTTGACTCTAATTATAAAAATTACTATACATGTTATTAGAAGTTGTTTACAGGTGAATGGAGGGGTCTTGATTTCTTTTTCTTTAAAGATTTTATTTAAGGGGTCTCAATTTCTGAGGAGTCCAATTCTGCTAGCCCACTGCTACTAAGATAATATCTAACCCTATAGACATTTGCCTTTATTCCATACCAGAGCTTTCTGTGAGAGAAAAGTAAAAGCCCACCTTTCGCTTTATCTTTTTTTTCTCTCCTTAATTTATACTTTATAAAAGAGTAATCAGTCACTGACTCTGGCTTGTGTGGCTTGAGTGGCCCTGTTTGTTATCTTACTGCAAAGTGGAAAATTATCCTTTTTGAAAGGTAACACTAATCCATTAAATATTATATTATAAAGATAGGCAAAAATCAAGTCCTCTTTGGTGAGTGATATATGTAAATTGTACCTCTTCTGCCATATTTATTGCCAGACTTTTTTGCAGCTGTCTCCAGCTAATGTACATTTAATCTCAGAAATAAATTAAAAGCTAGAACTAATATTGATACAGAACATGTGTACCTTTAGTGACAATAGGTGCAAAGTACAAGTTTTATATGATTTGAAGGGAGGGAGAAATGGATAGTGTGGTTATAACTTAGGTGTTAAGCAAATAAATGAAGCTGCAAAGATTGTTGAAGCTTTCAGTACATCGGAATGTAAGATCACCAGATGAAAAGAATACTGTACGGGCAGTTACTTTTAGCATTGATTCCCCATCTTGGATAATTACTGTGCTACTTAATCATCTAAGTATTCCTTCCTCTTTGCCTAACAGATGAAGAGTCAGAAAGACATCTCTGTCCTGGAAATCTCTGTTTTGGTCCTATCTTAAACTGATGTGTCCTGTCTCTTAGTTTTTTCCATTAGTAAGGTAACTTATTTCTTGCAAATTTAAGAAACAACAGTTGAATAGTGTTAAGGGGAAAATAACTCACAAAGGGCCAGATCCTTCTTCTATTAGTAGTGTTTCTCAAATAGGGTTCTGTGAGAGAACATAAGCCTTGTAGAGAATGATTTGAGTGATTCTTTCTGAGTTCTCCTAAGGGTAGTGCATAGCTAGTACTATTCTAGGTTCATGGGAGATAAGTTAACTCATTACACAGTTGGGTAGAACTCTGGTGGAGAAGGACTGTTTCTAGAGAGTATCATATCAGGGAAATTGTTACCCGTGTAGGTGTCTTTAATGGAGGTGAGCAAATGAATTTCTGCCCCAGAGCTGAAGGGAAACCAGTCGTGTTGCTGGCTCTGAGAGAGAACTAGCTGGAGTGCTCAACGATATGTCTTATCACCATCTTTCATTTGCCTTTTAAAGAATGTTAGATAAAAAATAGTCTTCTTTGTGTTGAGTTTCATTAGTTTGATGGTTTTCTAATGTGTGTATTCTATAAAGCAGCCTTGCATAAATGGGGGAACCCTTTGTGAAAGACTGCTGTTTGGCAATGAATAAGTCAAGGCAGTTGGCCTTCTTGGAATTTATGTTGGAAGTTGCTTTGTTTGGTTTTTGACCTGTTAGGTTAGCAGTACTTTTTTTGTTGATGTTAATACTTTTAATCTGGTGAGGGTGGAGTGAAACTGGTTCACCCGTACATTGCTGTATGAGGTAGATCTCTATGTACTCATGTAATCTAGTATATACATCCAGTCAGAAATAAAATCTAAGGTGCATAGTATTCTGCAGAATGGATATATCATAAGTAGCCTGGAGACCTAAATTCATCCTAGTTTAAAATCTGTTTTAGGGTCATTAATATTTTATAAAAGAGGAAGTACAATGAGTAAATAAGACAAACTGTTTAACTTTTCTATTACCAGAGATATACATGTTAAAATATATGGCCATTTTTACCTACTCATTTAACAGGAAAAAATTGTTAATGGATGTAGTTAACTGCTATTAATGGTCTAGTGCATCATTCTTCACTGGAGGCAATTTTGTCCCCTCCCCAGGGCATATTTGGCAATATTTGGGAACATTTTGGTTGTCATGAATGGGAGTAGGTTGCTACTGGCATCTATTGGTAGAGGCCAGGGGTACTGCTAAATATGCTTCGGTACCCACCATCTAACAAATAATTATCTGGGCCTAAACACCAACCATGTCTGATTTGAGAAACCTTGGTGTCATAGAACTAGATTATTCATACATTGGTGTTAACATTGAAATTGGTATCTCCTACTCCTTGGTATTTTATCTTTTGTCATTATTCATGATAATAAAATTAACACAGATGTAACAAAACTTCAAAGGATTTGACTTAGAAAGGAAGACATTTCTGAAATTTCAGCTCTCAGAAATGACCACTATTATGGTTTTCATCCAGACTTTTTCCATTAGGATATTAACACACATAAATATATTAATCATTTTCAAGTGAAAAAACATGTAGTACTGTACATACTGTCTGTAACTTGCTTTTTTTTACTTGGATGAAAGCTACATTAATACTGTATTTTTTGGACCATAAGACACACCTAGGTTTTAAAGGAGGAAAATAGGAAAAAAATTTTTGAAGCAAAAAATGTGGTAAAATATTTAATAACATAAATAACATAATATTTCACCAATGTAAATGTAAACAGAACTCAACAGCAGCATTATCAACCATTATTCCTCCCAAATTGGGAGGAGAGTGCATCTTATAGTCTGAAAAATACGGTACCTCTATTACCCCATTGTAAGGGTGTACTACCAATTTATCTCTCCAAGGCCCTGTTGATGAATATTTGGCATTTTCTAATATTGTATTATCATGCATAGTACTGCAGTGAACATGTGTATGTAAGTTTCTATTAATACTTTAGATTATTTCTCTGAGATTTTTTAAAAGTAGAATTTCTAGGCCAATGGATATGATCACTAAAAAGTTGAGAGATATAGTCATAGTTCTCTCCAAACATGGAATCCACATCTATCTGAAAGCAGTTGTGCAACATGTGAAAAGAGCCATAAGTATAGCAATGCCCTATTTCTAGGGATGTAGCACAAGGAAATAGTCCACAATTTTTAAAAAGCACAAATATATTCTTTTAATCTATTATTAATAGCAGCAAAATGATTAGGAAGCAACTTTTAAATGTTTAACTATGGGGAAATGGCTACAGAAATTATGTTTTTTCCATTTGGACCCTTTTTGAAGTCTTAAAACCCAAGGTTAGAGAGACTATAATAATTCTTATGTCATGGTCAGTTGAAGAAGCAGAATTCAAAATCATATGTTCACTGTGATTATAACTAAACATAAAATAGCATGCATGTAACAAAACAGGGGAAAATACAGGTGAAAAATAAGATAGATCTGTCAGGGTAGTGGGGCAAGGGGGTGATTACCCCGCCAATTGTACATTGTATTACTTTCACATTTAAAAAAAAAATATTCATAGAAATGTCACTGCTTCAAGATAAAATATTGATTGATGTGAGAAAGATGGGTTAGGATTTCAATCCAGAGGACAGCATTTGACTAACAAAGAGGAAAATAAACTTCCCATGTGTCCTCAGCCCACCAATCTTTTCATGTGTTCTCATGTATTTTAGCGATGAAAGCATAAGATAATGATTAATGTGAATCTTTTTAAAGATTTTATTTATTTATTTTTAGAGAGAGGGGACTTGAGGGAGAAAGAGAGGGAGAGAAACATCAATGGTGGTTGCTCCCCATATACCCCCTACTGGGGACCTGGCCCCCAACCCAGGCATGTGCCCTGACTGGTAACCGAACTGGAGGACCCTTTGATTTGCAGGCCAGCACTAAATCCACTGAGCCACACCAGCCAGGGCTAATGTGAATCTTGAATGAATGTATATGAACTAATCCAGGGAAGGCAGTCTCAGGAGGCATGGCATTAGATATTTTGTTCCAGCCAGCATTTGGAAAACTATCACCAGGGAGAAAGAAGGTAGTCGTAGAAATATCCTTTTTTTCTCCAGCCAGCTGCTGTATTTTCATGGTATGGTGGTGGTCAGATCTCATTTACAGTGGCAGGGCCCTTTATGTGTAGGTAAGAAAGCATGACATTAAAGGCCGTTTTGTATATATTAAAATAATATCAAATCTACTGTTCCCAAAATGATCTGTTCACTTTGAACATTTAAAAGCAACTGTTTAAAATTTCAATTTAGATTGAGTCTTAGAAATTTCTTGGTGCCATTACCAGAAACTGACATTAGTGCAGTTAGTGCGTTAGTTTCTTCAATAAAATTGGTAGTATTAGGAAATTTTAGTTTGGTCTTAGTTTTTTTTTTAAGATTTTATTTATTTATTTTTACAGAGAGGGGAAGGGAGGGAGAAAGAGAGGGAGGGAAACATCAATCGTCTGCCTCTGATGTGTGCCCCATACCCCAACCAGAGACCAACCTGCAATCCAGGCATGTGGCCCAACTCTGGAAGAACCAGCGACCTTTCGCTTTGCAGAGTGACGATCAACCCACTGAGCCACACCAGTCAGGATTGGTCTTAGTTTTAGTTTTTGTTTGTTTGTTTGTTTGTTTTAACTCAGAAGCTATGAAAAGAACTTGGTGTACATGGTACAGCAAACCCATTTTGTAGCCTTGAATCAGAAAAAAACATTGCAGTAACCACAGGGAGAATTCACTATGTTAGTACTAATGGGTTTTTTCCTTCCCTTTCTTTGATGTGACTTGTATGATTTCTTTGAGTCTGGACTTTTTATAAAAATACTGGTACCTCAGTGCACTGAGATGAGAACTAATTTAGTGATGGTAGGTACTCTTGCCAGAGACCTGCTGGCAACAGCGATTTTCTCAGCCATTTCTACTTCCTGGGGTGACTGTTTTAAAAGAAGCAGTTTAGGCCAGGTTTGGACTATGAGTTCAAGATGGAGAGTATCTCCTGTAATTGCCTATCTTGGCATCTTACAGAGTGACTCTCTTTCAAAAGTTTGAAGTGGAGGGAGGATCAAGCTGGGCACGCTAAAAGTACTGTTGAGTAGATTCTAATTCCTTGCAAGGGCTTTCAAGCCCCTTTTCCGGTAAAAGCCGATTTCAGTGAGTGAACAGATATCAGGCATTGGGCCCATTCTGGTATTCTAAAAGTTGAAAGGGTACTTCAGTCATCTTTTTTTTTCTCATAGAAAACACAAAATGTGACGGGGTTGAGTAATATTTCTCTGCTGGAAATAAGTATACTTTTTCATTACTTTGTTCACACTAGTATGTTAGCGCTTTCAGGCACTCAGTAAGTCTTAAACAGTCACAAAAGAATAGTACTGCACAGTATCTGGAGGCTGGAGGAAAAGGCTCATACAATTTTCATATAAAGGACCTTAAAATATTGTACCTCTTGAAACTGTCATTTAAGTAAAAGCTGAGTTCTCTTTTTAGCCTGAGCCATTGAAGTGTGTTTTGGTAACCTTTTGACCTTACTTTGGCAATTTAAATCCAAAGCTTTGTGGTCCCCCCCCCCCACTTTGATTTCATTTTTTAAGCTCTACACTAGATGATGTCTTTATTTATTTATTCATGTAATTATTTTTAGATAATATTTTTAAAGTAAAAGTTGCTTCTAGAAGTAAGACCAGTCTCTCCTTTGTAGCTCAATAGTGGCATACCAGCCAGCCGGAGACAACAGCCACACCTTTGATGTCACAGCCATGTTCAAGTCTATTGGGATTTTCCTTGGGATCTTCAGTGGATCTTTTGCGATGGGTGCAGCTACTGGAGTGGTGACAGCTTTAATATCCTTTTATTATATTTAACTTCCCTCAGTAACCCAACAACATAATCAAATGCTGTGTTCTGTAGTTTCTTCTAGTTCCATATTGGCACTGTGTTACAATTATTCACTTTGTAACCAAGTACTTGGTTTGAAAACATTAGGCAGTCATCATTATCAATAAATAAAAGAACTTAATTGTTTTGTGTAGGGCTCCATGCCCTCAAACTTCCACTACAAAAGTTTAGACACAGTGACCCTTTGGGGTGAATTTTAAAGTTGTGGGCTGAATTGATATTGATGTAAACTTAGATATATTTCAAAGAGCCTTTGGGTCTTCTGTGTTGCTGTTCAGCCTCGAAGTCTTTTGCTTCTTGTTTCAAAGGAAAAATAAGAAACCTATGACCGTGATGCCAACTGAACAAGGTAGTGTCCCTGGGCTGGAACAGATGGCAGTTCATCTCGGCTGTCACTGACTTGAACCTTCTGCTCCAGAGTCCTAGGCGCTGCCACTAGTTTACTCTGAAATATTGGGCAAGTCTTTCTTGTGTTCATCCAAGAATACGAGATTGCCTCCTGCATGCCAGGTGCTGTGCTCTGAGTATCAAACACAAACAAGACAGATGTGGCTTCTGCCCTCCTGGAGCTTCTGGTATAGAAGCATC
The DNA here is from genome assembly GCF_019186645.2 of Phyllostomus hastatus. Taxonomy (NCBI): domain Eukaryota; kingdom Metazoa; phylum Chordata; class Mammalia; order Chiroptera; family Phyllostomidae; genus Phyllostomus; species Phyllostomus hastatus. The sequence goes on along the minus strand of NW_025333841.1, from coordinate 9,533,712 downwards.
GGCATTTCACCTCATGGGCCCTCGGTGTGGGAAGGTGGACAGCGGGAGCAGTGGGGAGAATTATTGGGACTAGACAAGAGCTTCCAGTTCTTTCATATACTTTTGTATAAAACAAATACTTTTTCTCAAGAATCTATGAGTTTGCTATACTTCAGCTTTGTGCTGGAAGAGACTTGTCTTACGGCTCTTTATAGGTGAGTTGGGGCACAAAGAGGCAGGAAAAAGAGTTCTGGAGGAGCCAGGGCCAATAGCATGTTTCCTATTACAGTTTCCTTGAGAGTAGGAAGTATATCTTCTTCATCTTTTTGTTGTGGTCCATGTTTATTGAAGTGAATGGAGATTTCAGCCTGGGACTTGTTACTGCTTCACACAGGTCCTTCCCCTGTCAACTAACAAATACTTTTTAGACTAGTACGAGTGATGTGCCTCCATTTCTTTGTCATGGAATGCTCTGCATCGCAGAGGTGTTAAGACATCAGATAAATGTGATGTGGCATGAAAATAACATTCTCAATAAATGCAAATTGCTGTAATTATGGAAGCTCCCTTGCTTTGGGTCACAAATTAATAGTCAAGAGTTGGCATATTGTGTATCTGACGTGTTGCTCCCATCTCTGCCTGTCCTTTACTGCATGGTTTCTGGCAGGGCATGTGGTACACATGAAACGGTTTGATCGACTAAGCTGTATGACTTTATCACAAAAGGGATGGCTGCTCACTCCTCAGTAAGATAAACATTTTAAGAGTTTCTGCACTCTGGTGCCTCCTTGTTTTTTGAGCTTGGTGTTAGAGAGGCTGACGAATCCTTCTTTCGCTTTCATGTTGCCTTGCTTTGACTATTATTTTTTCTAGTCCCACCCCTGTACTCCAAGATCTTGTTACCAACCTTGACAGTCTTACGTGACAAAGTTCACCAAACTACGGGAGTTCCAGTTGTTGGAGACAGGCTTGTTCTTCTTGATGTCCTGGAGTACCTTCCTCTTGGCGGAAGCGTGGGGTTTCACAGGTGGGTTAGTTTCTCCTTTCAGTTGTAAGTAAGCCCTTACAAAGAGTGACTTTGCCAGTCATCTGTTTTCTATTAGTGGACCAACTCCATTAGTATTTGAACATACTTGCTAAGGTTGGGATTTATGCTGTCACTATAGAATGTAAAAAATATTTTCAGTGGAAGTGATATGTCTCAACAAAGCATGTCACAATTGAACATGTCAACACTAAGCGTATAGTCTACATCTGTAAAGTAAAAACCTGGGAGAAAAGTCGGGAATTTGCTTTCACATGAACTTGGAACTCTTTGTCGTAATAGGTGTGGTTGCAGTGTTGTTCTGCGGCATCACACAGGCCCATTATACATACAATAATTTGTCCACAGAGTCTCAGCATAGAACTAAACAGGTAAGAGAAACTTTATAGTTTGTGAGTAAACCTTTCCTCCCTGCAGTGAAACAGAAGTGTTTTCATACTGAAAAAAAAATAATCCTTGATCTGTTCAAAATGATATCTACTCATTCCAGCTCCTCTTCCTTTGATTCCAGAAATAGATGGAATTAGCAGGTTGAAGGGTGACTGCCTGTAGGGTATAGGTGTAGGTCAGCAGAACACCCAGGGACTCTTGTTACTGTGTCAGATTCCTTTTCTGTTTTCCTAATCTCATGGCTTATTTTTTACTAAGCTTAAATATTTCATTTTTATTTTATTTTCCCTCTGCACATCAGTGTGTATTTTTTTTTACTAAATTTATTGGGGTGGCATTGCTTGATAAGATCATATAGGTTTCAAGTACACATTTGTATGATATTAGATCTGTATATCACACTGTGTGCCCACCACAAAAATATGGAACTGTTCCTGGATTTGTGTGTCATCCTTGCACAGGGGCCATGCTAATCTTCTCCATATCATTTCATGGTGTATGTGCTGCCAAAGTGAGCACTGTAATAGCTTCTAAGAAGAATGTTTTAGAAGTTCACTTAGGTGTGACTAGAACTACTGCTGTGTGATATTGGTAAGATTAATTTTTAATCTGAATAGATGTACTGCTGGGTGATACAGAGAAGATTAAATTTCTTCAGGCCCTTTGAGGATACTGCGTATCCAGGAATGTCAAAACATCAGTGGTTGGGCCTCATATGGTACTGAATGATTGGTTGTGCAGGGTACCTGAAGGGAATCATAAAGGAAATAGACATAGCATTCTTTAGTCTTATGAGGTATATGGGGCAAAGACATAAACAACATGTAATGACTGGAATAAAAACAGACACATGCCTGTTTATGGTTATGTCAGGAAATAGAGGCTTTAAGTTTTGCCAAATTATTAGAATATTTGAGATTAGCCGGGAAAGGACTCGTGATAAGGCGAGAGAAAAGGTACTTCTTTTCTTCTTTGTTCTTGAGCCACAAATTTCGTGTATGACATGCTTTTTTCCCAACCCCTCAGAAGAAATTAGGCTTTTCCCCCCAAGGATATACATTGGGGTTACAAATCCCTTTACAAATTAATTCAGTGCAGTGAGTATAGAGAAGCTAATCAGCTGGTGAGAAGTTGGCATTTTTGTAGGCAGTGGGGTGCTGAATGAAAAAAAAAAACAAGGTATGAGTGCCCAGTCTTACTGGTGATATGAGGCTTGTGTACATACGAAGACTGATAGAACTTCTAGTTGTTTGTTTCAGATTATATGTCATACCAGAACACAGAGAAGGGGGGAGATAGATGTTTTGAAGCTTGAGGAGCTGGAAAGCTATCATAGAGAACACGATGGGACTAGAAAGCTGGGAAGAATTCAGAAAAGCCTAGGGGAAACAAAACCAGTAGAGACAAATAAAAAAGCAACTAAAATCCTCAAATGGAAGGCAGTGGAGTGCGGAGCGAAGGCTGGAAAATGTTAGCCAGGCTTCCCTGTGAGGTCTGCAAGCTAAGGATGGTTTTCAGATTTCTAAGTGGTTGTAAACAAATCAAAAGAATAATTTGTGACATGTGAAAGTTATATGAAATTCCAATCTCCTTGTCCATCAATAGTTTTATGGGCACACTGCCACACCCATCTTTTAACATAAAGCCCGTGGCTGCTTTTGTGCTAATATGGCAGGGTTGAGTGCTTGTGACAGGGACCATGAGGCCCACAAAGCCTCAAATATTTACCGTCTGACCCTTTACAGGAAAAGTTTGCCAGGCTCTGGTGTTCATTAAAGCGGAGACTGGGGCGTCACTGTATTGTTCTAAATCCTGGTTCCGCTACTTGCTGGCTTTGTGAACAGGGGGAAGCTACATAATTTCTCTGTGCTTCAATTTTGCCATCTTGAAAATGAGGATAATAGTGTACCTACCTCACAGCATTGTGGTGAGATTAAAAGAAGATAATACATATAAAGTCCTTAGCATAGTATTGGACACATAGTAAAAACTGGATAAGGTTTAGCTATTATCATTAAATAAATAAGTAATAAAAGTAATATATTAAATCACTTAAAGTAAATTAAATATATATGTACCTTTTGTTTACTTTTATTTTTACTTTTTACTTTTTGTTTACTTTTTATTTGTTTACTTTTATTACCATTTTTCAGTAATAAGTCAACACCGGTTTACAAAGATTAACTAACTTGCCCACAGCCACATGGCTAGCAAGTGGAGAAGGCACTTTGACTCCTGAACCCATGTTTTGTGGGGGTAGCAGGCTTGTGGTAAACAATAGTGGCAGCTAACCCTGATGGACGGAGAAATGCTGGGTTATGGGAGCCTTGAACTCATTCATTCAGCAGGTCTCATATCCCTACTGTGTTAGTAACACGTGACGAGGCAGTGATGTCAACAGGTGGAAGGTGGACAGGCAGCTGGGGAAGGTACAGAGCACTAGACACTAACGTATAAGTCCTTACTCCCTAAGTGAAGGCCAAGACCCACATAAAAAGTGAAATTGCATGGCAAGGCAATGATATGAGAGTTGTTATGAAGCATCCTATGCCAGGACAAAAAAATAATTGAACTGGATCTTACAGCCTGTGACGAGGGAAGTGTCTGTGAAACTGCCATAATTAGAGAGATTCGTTAGGTGGAGGTGTAGAAGATGCGGGACAAGGATACCAGTCAGGGAGGGTCCTTTCGCAGCATGATAGGTGGGGAATGATAAAAGGTATACAAAGGTAGTGTCAGGGACAACAAAGAATATTCCAAAAGAAAAATTGCCAGGGTTTGGTAGAGGAGAATAAGAATGACTGGATACGGATGGAGACTGGAGAAGAAAAGCTGACTAGGAAAAGTGAGAGGCAACAATTCTGGCTTTTTCTGTGGGACCGGGAATGTCATCAGTACATTTGTTTGCCTCTGAATCCCATTTTGGGGGATAAGCACAAACTTTACATGTTTGAAATGTCTTTCATTGTGTTAATATTACTCATGTTTTCAAATTATGTCACTGAATTTATTTACTGGCCTAACCTTTTGACATTTCCTTTCAGTTGTTTGAGCTTCTCAATTTCTTGGCAGAGAATTTCATCTTCTCCTACATGGGACTGACACTGTTCACCTTTCAGAACCATGTCTTCAATCCAACATTTGTAGTAGGAGCATTTGTATCCTTTATTATGTGTTCTATTTTTAAAACTTTATTTTGAAAATTGAGATTCACATGTGTTTTCTGGAGGGGTGGTTGATAAGAGTACACTTAAATATATAAAATTTTCCTCTGAGTACAAGTAAGGATTGTCACTCTTTTTTTCTGCTCTGTTTTATCTATTTTCATTTTCATTTATTGCACACACAATATTGATAGATTGAAATGACTGAAAAAAGTCTCCTACCATTCTGCCAATGCCAAAAGATAAAACTGTTTGGCCTCTCTTACTAAAGGGAAGAAAGAGAGAGTAGATGCTGGGGAGCGGGGCGGTCTGTGCCATAGGGCAGTAGTTGAAAGTGGATGGAAGGCTGCTTCTGTCTCTCTCACTGCGTCTTTGAAATCCAGGTGAAAGTGAGAAGAGAAGCTGAGTACTTGAGGGGGAGCAATTAATATCACCAGCCTTGTGAGAAGGCAGCAGGAAATGAAATCCAGAGCATGTGGGGAAGGTTTGGCCTTCAGTGGGAGGAGGCATAACTCCACCACGGTTCCAGGAGAGGATAGGTTATGTAGAGATGAAGGCACATTTGCGAGATGGTATTCCTGACTGATAACCTCTATTTTAATCTGTTAAGTATGAGGTGAAATTATCTGCTGAAAGTGAGATAGGAGTCAGTGACCTGTCAGTAATCTATTATGTAACAAATTACCCTAAACTTTAGCAGCTTAAAACGATAGCCATCTATTATCTCACAGTTTGACAGTCAGGATACCAGGGGCAGTTTAGCTGGGCTCTTCTGGCTGGAGTATCTCTCACGAGGTTGCAATCACTCTCTGGGCTGGGACTGTGCTCTCCGCAGACTTGATGAGCTGCAGAATCCACCCCAAGCTCACGCATATGGCTGTTAGCTAGAGGCTTCAGTTCTATTCACGTGAAGCTCTCCACAGGGCAGCTCACAGCATTGCTTCCCCTAGCGGCAATGAGCTGAGAGAGCCCTAAGATGGAAGCCAGAGTGCCTTTTATAACCTAATCTTAGAAGTGATATACCATCATCCTTTCTGCTGTATTCTGTTGGTCACACAGATGGACTCTGGTACAATGTGAGCAGGGACTTCACAAGGCTGTGAATACTTGCAGGCAGGGATCACTGGGGACTATCTTGGGGGCTTGTTTCCACAGGTGACAGGAATTTTGAGAAGATTTAGAAATAGTTGTTACAGAGAATGAGAGAGTGAATGACCAAAGAAATGCTATAAGATTGCAGAGCTGTATTAGGGACCCGTTTGAGTCTGATGAATAGGTATTAGCAGTGGAATCAGTCTGCCCTGTTGTATGACTTTGTTCTTAGCTGTGAGCATGGAGGAAAGAGATGGTTGGTCCACAGAAAGGGGCAAATGAATGTCAGGTATTGGGGAGTATTACTAAGGTGTGGTTAGGAAGGGAAGTGAAGCAGGAAAAGGACTGACTGAAGGGAAAGTAGCAGAATCTTTGGACTAGAAGTCCCAGTAAGGTGGAAAAATTACCCAAGATGACATATATTAACAGGAAACATGAAAAAAATTATGGTCGGACTGAAGGATGTTTAAATTAGTGATTTTCAAAAGAAGTACTTTTAAAACCACCTCAGAAATACATATACACACACGTGTGTGTGTGTGTGTGTGTTCCTCTCTCGAGGACATTTTTTTCATTGTTTTTAGAGAGGAAGGGAGAGACACATTGAGGTGAGAGACAGGCATTAATTGGCTGCCTCCTGTACACGCCCCAACTGGGGATTGGTGTGTGGATAAGGTGTTGCTCGCACCCACGTGCAGACTGGGAATTGAACCCTCAGTCTTCTGGTTACCGGATGATGCTCTAACCTACTGAGTCACACTGGCCAGGGCTAGCAAAAATATTTTTGAAATTAAAATCCTAAGTACAATCTCTGTTAGAAAGTGAGTTATCACTGCAGTGCCATTCTGCAGAGTCTTAGTCTTCTGGGAATGAACCTCAAGCACAAAAAAAGATAAAGCCCTATTAATAAGAGAAGAACGTTAGCTGGAAGACTCCTATGAGATTGGTAACTTCACATCCTGCTGGTGTTTGAGAAATTTTTGAGCAGTCAAGTGGCATGACCCACTATACTTAACCATAAACAAGGCTAAATATTCTCCCTAGGTTTCTGAGTGTATTAGAAATTGAAGTTTCTCAATACAAAATCTTACCGTGAAAATTGACTCTTTCCAGGGAGAGCTGTTCTCTTGCTGTCTATATTTCTTAGGATGTAGGTTTCATTTCATGTGACAAAGACCCAAATTCACTGAGGTTTAAACAAGATACAAGTTTACCAACGAGCACATGTGCTTGTGTGCAGTTTGTTTTACCTTTAGTCTTACAGACGTTAGCCATTTCCAAAGGTACTGGGCTCAGCACTTGTTTCCCCCACTCTGTTTCATTTTTAATCTCAGATTTTCCTTTACATTCCTTTTAGAAAATTGGGGTGAAGATTATATTGTAACCCCTGAAATAAAAATTGTTATGTTAAAGCAGGAGTCTCTATAGATAGCAAACCGAAGGACAAGGCACTAAAATTGTTTTTTTGTTAAAACCATTCTGAATTCCCATTAAGCCTTCCCTTTAAAGCAGGGTGGAAGTCACAGACTTGGAGGAACATGAGGTGCCTGAGCTGCCCTTTTCTTTGTTCTGAGAAAACAAGGGCAAGTTTAGCCAGTGTTACTCTTCCTCCCACCAACATTGACAATTGAAATGCATTAACCCGTTACATTCATAATCTTAAGATTATACCAAAGAGCTTGGCTTTTAAACATGTTTCTGTTCATTGCACAAATTTCCTATATGTTAGATCTGCACTGTTCAATTTGGTGGTAACTAACCACTTGTGAATACTTAATTTGTTTAAGATTTTATTTATTGTTCAGAGAGAAGGGAAGGGAGGGAGAGAAACATTGATGTGAGGGAGAAACATTGATTGGTTGCCACTTGTACGTGCCCTGACCAGGGACCAAACCCACAACCCAGGGACATGCCCGGACTGGGAATTGAACTGGTGACCTTTCGGTTTGCAGGACAGCCTCCAATCCACTGAGCCACACTGGTCAGGGCCACTTGGGATTATTTGAATTTAAATTAATTTAAATGAAATAAAATTTCAGTTTCTAGGTCACACTAGCCACATTTCAGGCCTCAGCATATTGGACAGTGCAGATATACAAAATTTTCATCATTGCAGAAAGTCTTATTTGTCATCTCCGTGTTAGTGGAATCAAAAGACTGTTAGGAACAGCTTCCTAAGATAACCTTTCACCATCTTGCGTGTACAGTCTAAATAATATTAATAAAAATAATTTGTCCTTAACCTATTAATAATTTTAGGTTGCTATTTTCTTGGGAAGAGCTGCCAATATTTACCCCTTGTCGCTCTTGCTTAATTTGGGTAGAAGGAGTAAGATTGGATCAAATTTTCAACATATGATGATGTTTGCTGGTAAGTTATAACTTTCCCTTTCTTTCCCCACTCCAAGAAACAACTCACAATGCACATGCCAGCTTGATTTGAAATAGAAATGATATGCTGGTAATATAAGACTCCCTTAAACATTGAAGTGGCAACCTCCAATAGAAAAAAATCATAGTGTTTCATTCCCTTCTATGGGGATTTTTTCATTGTTCTAGTTCAGCACTCTGTCACACATAGTAGAGAAGATAGATTTATGCATTTTCATACAAGAACCTGTATGTGAATGTTTATAGCAATTCTATTCATAACTGCCAAAATCTGGAAACAGCCCAGTTGTCTGTTCCAGTGGGTGACGGAGTAAGCAAACTGAGACACCCCCAAGCCATGGAATGCTTCTTAGCACTACAAGGAACAAACTGCCGGTACACACACCAACATGGATGAACCTCGGGGGCATTATGCTGAGTGAAAGAAGCTAGTCTCAAAAAGGCACATACTGTATGATTCCATGTATGTGACATTCTCAGACAAAAGCATGGTGATGGAGAACAGATGAATGATGCCAGGGATTTGGCAGGATGACAGAGAGACTGGACTAAAAAGAGGTTAAACAAAGGAATTTGCGGGGGGTAATGAAACTATTCTGTGTGCAGTTTGTGTTAATGGTCACACACCTGTATGCATTTGTCACAACTCATGGAACTATACACCAAAAAGAATGGATTTTACTCAGGGGTGGGCAGGGCAGTGGAGAGCCATGAGGGAAAACCTGGGACAGCTGTCATAGAACCACAAAGAAATGAAATTAAGTGAAAAAAATTAATTCCTTCAAAAATTTTAAAAGATCAATGTATGTCAGTGTAGTCTACTAATTCTCTTTCCATTTATTTTTACCTACTTATGTACATTGACATATGTATTTGTTCATGGCTGTCTTAAGTTCTCAGAATGCCTTATTTCTCTGAATTTGTGAAGTTCTCATTGGTAATGAGTTACTGAAGGATTCTTCCATTCCCTTTTAGGCCTTCGTGGTGCAATGGCATTTGCCTTGGCCATTAGAGATACTGCCACTTACGCACGGCAAATGATGTTCAGCACCACACTTCTGATTGTGTTTTTTACTGTGTGGGTATTTGGTGGCGGCACCACTCCCATGCTGTCATGCTTACATATAAGGTAAGTGGTGATTGGGGACTTCACTGTAATATTACATTGTAGTTCAGGTTATTTTTCTTTTAAGCATGAGAAAAGTTTAAGCTTTGACAAATCTATAATGACAGATCTTAATGTTTTCCTTTAAAAAACTATAGCATGTAGTACAGAAAAATGAAAAATAGGCAAAAGAAAAATAAAAACTGTTGTTAGCACTTTGAGGGATGTTTTTTCTGACCCCTTGCTATGCATTGTATATATATTTTTTAACAAAAAGGGGCAATTCTACAGGTACTCCTGTGAACTGATTTTTAGATGTATTACAGCATGGGCACTTTTGTTAGTAAACATTATTTTAATGGCTGTCTGTGCCATGATTTATTTAACCAAATCTCTACCTTTGGACTTTTGTGTCCCAGAAGTTTGCTATTGCCATTAGCATTTGAGGATTCTGCTATTACTATTACCATTAACAGTGTGAACATTTGTACTGTTACTGTTAACAGTGTGAACATTTGTAAACGCACATGTCACTGTGCATTTGTTTCATTATTTCCTTACAATGTGTTCCTTGAAGAGGAATTGTTTGAGCAAAGAATATGCATGTGTTTAAGGCTTTTGATCCATATCACCAGATTCGATCGAAATTTTTCTCCTGCAGCATGTGAGACAGTTCTGTTAATCCCAATCCTAAACAATATTAAACATTGTCATTATTTCTCATCTTTATGATCAGCACAGTTTCGGATCTGAAAATCCAAGGTTGAGATTGCGAGACTGTGTATCTTAGATGCACACTCATTAATGTATTCAGTTGGAAAGCTCCCTTCCATCGCAAGAGTTCCACATTGTTTCTATGGATACAGCAGCCTCTGTTGCTAAAGCCTTTGTACATTTTAGTTCTGTGTTTGGCTGAAACTTCATAGAACTTAAGAGCTACTGAGTTTCCAGAATGTGTAGGGTGCCTTAGAGAAAACAACATTTCACATTTTATAGAGTCTGTTCTCCATTTTCTCATTTTATTATGCCTTTCTTTTAACATTCTAAAGACCAGCCAGCCCTAAATCACACTTTGAATGTATTCACTATGGTCTTTATCTCACTTTACTCTTCAAATCCCTTTCTTACAATGTCTGTGTTGTTACTGTATATTATCAAAAAATACACAAGAGTAATGGTTGTATAACTGTGATTATTACTTCAGGAAGGATCTGGCATTTGTTCAGCATACCTACTATGTGCTGGGCATTGTGCTAAGAGCATTTTGCACATTTATCTAAATAAGTGAGGAAATAGAGCCTTAATATTTTTCTAAGTTGTTCAAGGCCATATAGACATTTAAATGGTGGACAGAGGAACCTTATCAAAAAATGAGGGTGGTAAATTTTGGAAGGATTAAACAACTTCATTTCTCAAGAGCTTGTAAGTAAAGACTCTTCCTTATTCTAAGAAAAGCAAAATTAAATGTAAGGATTTTGGAAAAATAATACCCTTAACTAGAGCCTCAGTGTTTAAGTAAAATCAGTTCTCTTCTCTAACTGCCCTCCACACAAACCAAACAAAATATCCACACTTACCCTACCCAAAACACCCCCACAAAATCTCCTACTCACAGAAACCTGAGTTTACCTCACCAGCTTTGCAAGCTTTTGGCCCCCATCTTGCCTGTGCTGTAGCCTAGTCTGGCACTTAATTATATATATATTACTTTGCAGTCTTCAGTTAACTCTTGTTTTTCCTTTTTTAAGATTTTATGTATTTATTTTTAGAGAGAGGGAGAGGAGGGAGAAAGAGAGGGAGTGAAACATCGATGTGTGAGAGAATCATCAATTGATTGCCTGTCGCACACCTCCAACCAGGGACCTGGCCTGCAACTGAGGCATGTGCCCTGACTGGGAATTGAACCAGTGACCTTTTCGTTTGTGGGATGACACCCAACTCACTGAGCCCCAACCAGTCAGGCTTATTGTTGTTTTTGTTTTGGGTTTTTTGTTTGTTTGTTTGTTTTTTGGCATCTGCAAAGAGAGACTGGAATTTAAGTTTTACTTCTCAACTCCCAGTTTGTCTAGTATAGTTTTGAGGAGGCTGATAATAAGTACTTAAAGTTTAAGATTAATGCAGACTTAGACTTGACTTTGAGTTCTTGTTCACTAATTTTGAGTTTTGCTCCTTCCTTTACTAATTCTGTGATTGTGAGCAAGCCCTTTACCCTTTTTAAGCTAAATGCCCTACAGTGCACAGAGCAACCCACAACAGAAAATGGTCTGGGCCTGAATGTCAGTAATGTGAAGGTTGAGACCCTGCTCTAGGGAGATACAGTGGTAGTAATAAGACAGAAAAAGTCCCTGGTTTCATGAAGTCTATACTTCAGTGGGAGAAGACAGACAATAAACTAATAATCAAATGAAAATGACAATTTTAGATGATATTAAATGCTATGATGAGAAATAAGTTACCATGATAATGATTGGGGGTCAAACATATTTTATAGGTAGAGGTCAAGAGAGGTGTCTCTCTCTCTTTCTCTCTATGTCTCAAGTTACATTTAAGCTCAGTCTACTTGAAGGACAGGGTGTTGCCAGTTAAACAGTGAGTGAGAAGAGCCGTCCAGGCAGAAGGGAAAGCAAGTGCAAAGTCCACGAGGCAGGAACAAAGTTGACCTCTTTAACGAACAGAAACAAAAGCCCACATAACTAGAATATACTCGTAGTGATTGAAGGATAGGTAGAAAATGAGTTGGACAAAATCCTATAGGGGCAGAGGCTGGCAAATAGGTCCAGTAAAGGGGCAGATAGTAACTTAACTAGTTTAGGCTTTGCAGGCCATATGGTCTCTGTCTCAGCTGCTCAATTCTAGCGTGACAGCCCCACAGACCACACATAAATCAGTCCGTGTGGTTGTATTCCAACAAGGCTTTATTCACAGAAACAAGAGGTGCACCAGATGTGGCCTGTGGGCCATAGTTTATGGACCCCTGCTTTCAGGTCTTGTAGGATATGATAATGAGTTTGGATTTTAAAATCCAGTTGGAAATTTTGTAAGATTTTAAAGCAAAGGAGTGACATGATTATTTTGTAGGATCACTCCAGCTGTTGTGGGGACAATGGATCCTCAGTGACTTAGAGCCAGCCATTTAGCTATTCCTACACCCTTTCATAGTTTATGACAGTCACATTTGGCTCCCTGTCATTTACCACACATATTTTGCACTTCTCTGCCTTTAAGCATTTGCTCCTATTGTTCCTCTGCCTGGAATTTTCTTTCACCCCCAAGAAATGACACAGCTCAAGTGCCTCCTCCTTTCTGCCCTCTTCTTTTGTATGGGAACCACTCTTCCATGTGCATAACATTGGGTATCCTTATTACAGCATTGATTCAATTAGCCTTGTGATAATAAAATTGTTGTAAGAGCTACCGCTTCATGTCAATGATGTACTAGACACTCTTTTAAAATTTTGAGATACATTTTTCTTATTTCATCCTTGCAGCAACTCTGTCTGATGGACATTGGCCCCATTTTCCAGGTGCTAAAAATCACAGTTTATTGGGCTACATAAGTTGACCAAGTTCACACAGCTAGAAAGGAGCTGAGGCCAGACTGAACCCAGCTCGCTCTGATTGCAATGCCCCTGGGGATTATGCTCTCGTTGTGACTGTTTCTCCCACCAGTCTCTGAGCTCCTTGATGGCAGGAGCCATGTCTAATTCATTGCTCTGCCCTGTGCCTAGCTCAATGCCAGACAGATAGTAAGTGCTCTCTAAAAGTTTATTACATTGAATTGGCTTCCAATAGTGTTCCATTATAAATGGGCTCTCCCTCAGACCACTAGGTGTCACTGTAGATGCACAAATGTGGTTAGAACTCAGTATGGCTAAGAAGATACAGAACAGCTTCTGGCCATTTTAACAAAGAGGAAACAAACCTTTCTTGGAATTATAAATCTGGTCATACTTATCTGATTTCAAATACTTGACCATAATTCAGTTGCCTTTTAGATGAGAGCTTGTATCATTTTCCTTCCTTCAGTGTTATTGGTATTCTGCGTCGCTACTGCTACAGCTTCTCACAGTGCTACTTTTTCTTTGTTGCCTATAGCAGTGACCTTAATTGGTAAACATTTGAGCACCTATTGTGTGTCAGGTACTGTGCTAGACCCTGGGGATACAGGAAAGAATTGAGACGTGGCCTTTGCCCTCAAAATGTGCACGGTCTATTTGGAGAGACTGACAGGTAAATAACTATACTCTGCTCAGTGTTACAGAAGAATCTAGAAAATGCTGTAAGAGCACAAAGGAAAAATGATTCTGCCTGAGGGGGGTCATGGAATGGTTCATTTGGGACTCAAAAAAGGAGTAGAAAAAATGAGGGATAGTGCATTTCAGATAGAAGGAATAGCATGAGCAAAGGCATGAAGGCGAGAGTCGGGGATTTAGGAGAGGAATAGACAGGTGTGGCTAATAGAGAGTATATAGAATAGAATAAAGGGAAAGGTAGGCTGGAGTGGCGGGGTGCTAATTTGTAGAGAATCCTGAATGGCACACAAAGGACTCTACACTTGACCCTCTGCGTTGTAAGCGCTCACTGAGTCTTTTGTCAAGGGAATCACCCAGTGAGCTCTATGCTTTAGACAGCAAAATCTAAAGAGCTTGCAGCTGGAAAACTTTACATCCAGTTGCTAGAGACCCCATGAGCCAGAACGAGGCCTGAGTGTGAGCAATTGGAATGGAAAGGAGATAGGATCTGAGAGACAGTTCAGAAAGAACGAACAGAGTTGGTGAGTGCTGCTGGTGTTGAGGAGATAGAGGGGAGTCAAAGAGAACTTCTTCATAGTGAAGGTGTTCCCTGGGATATGGAAAGAAGTAATTCTGAGCAGATGAAAAAGAATTATCAAGAACCAGGGCTAATGTCTATCCATTAGCCTATGGGGGAAAAAAAACTATAATTGGATCCTCTCTTCAGCCATCACAACAGAATGTTACCATGAGAGCTGAGAGGTCCGAAAACACGAACTCCCTCCTGGAACTGCATTGTGCCGGCCTTGGTTTTGGAATTACCCAGTAGTTCTTTGTCAGTAACGGGGATAATGCTGCTTTTCCTGACTCTGCTTATAATGAACTTACATTGAGAGAAGGAAGTGTTATTTTTCTGAAACTGGTAAGTGGGATTGCAGGAAGAGAATCAGTAGTAGATGCTGCTCGCCTAAAGATCCAAGTTGTTGCTAAGGAAAGTGGCAGGAGCCAAAAATTTAAATCAACAACCAGAGAGAAGCAAAAACACATTAACCATTCCATAGTTTCTGTGTTGAAAAAAATAGTTGCCTGACAATATACATATGTGAATAGACTTTTTTTTTTTTTGGCTTCAAGATCTCATTTGCCTTTTGTGTTTCTCCTTTAGGGTTGGTGTTGATTCAGACCAAGAGCATTTGGTAAATATGTATTTGTGTTGTCCCTGGCATTTCTGTCAAATGTACAGTTGTTTGGAAAGAAAACAATCTGCTGTAGACTTCAGGCCACCATTATTTAGATCCTGTCTTATTTGCATCAGTTTTTAACTGGCATTATTCCTGGCTTTTCTTACTCTGCAACAGAAACAACTGAATTTTAAACAGCATGTGGTTATCAAGGATGACAGCTCTCATGTCCGTGGGCCAACCTGGGCTTTGGCTGCAGAGAAGAGTAGTCCCATAAGCACTCCTGAGTTTTCAAGTGACTTCTCTGGGCACAGAGAGCCTTTTTCCACTTTGGTTTACGCATGAAGGCTTGTCTCTGATGTAAGCCTTCCAGCTGCTCTTCCTGTGTAACTTTCAAATTGGATGACCAGCAGCTGCCCTTGAGAACTGCCTAGAAGCTTTGGAATCTTCAGCCAGTCTTCCCTGCCTGCTCAGGAGAAAGCACTTTCTTACCCCACACCTCAGCCTTGCCCACCTTTCCCTGCCTGCCTCCATGTGTTACTTTCTCAGTTGTTCCTCTGCACCTGAACCCAGTAACTGAGTGCAGTGTAACTCAGTGCCTTCTTGAGACTAACCACTCTTTTCAGGCATTTTCCATCCACTTTTTAATGGTTTCTGAGCACTGCTTGAATATGTGACTATGTCCTGGATGTTAGATGGGAAATCAGAGAAATATTTTTAAAGATGGGAAATATCTCTTTCAAAACACAATTCTTTTTCTTGTCTGAAACAGGCCCTAGTCTATTTGTCTTCAGGGTGTGGTTCAGAAAAAAAAACATTCATCAGATTCATTTCCTGACTGCTAATTTTGTTAGCTGTTGAGTGATGAGTGTATATGTGATATAGTAAATTCTTGCCTCTTTTTTCATAAGAACCTTAAAGTATCATTCCATGGACTTGAAATACCTGAGCAAACCAGGCTGGATAAATTTCCATGATGCTGAGCTTCTTGGGTAGTTTCTAAGGGGGTAATAGCTCCTTAATGCTTCCACCCTGTGTCCAAACAAGAATAAAGTTATTGTACAGCTTAGCAGACAAATGCTTGATCATTAATTTCATAAGTCTCCACCTGCTTTGTTACCTCTGTCATCACAGAGGAGAAATGGAAATGGAGTGACAGGGAGAGACCCAGGTTGGTGAGTACCACCTGTGACATACAGAAAAAAAATAGCATATTCCCCTTACCTTCAAAACCCTTTGGGTGCCTTAGTTTGTTATATTGTTTACTTCATATTGTGAGCGTCCACTGAGAAGCAAAGAGAAACAGTATAGTAAGCATGGAGTTCAGGGGGGCAGGTTGGGTGTCTGGGTGTTTCTGTGGTGAGGTGATTGTGAAATTTATAGATTAATTGCTCTTCAAAAAGTGAGACACAAAAACCTACGCTTACTGATGTAAAAGGAAATATGTGTTTTTCTGCTCTTGTAAGCCCATGCAGTGTTTTCAAACATTTTTATATTGTGTATACATATTGAAAGGAAGATTCATTTATTTACAGGATGAGGAAAGAACCAAAACTCAGAATATAAACTCTGTGCTCTTCCAAAATCATGGAACCATAGAGCACTCATACTAGAAAGGGCCTTTGATATTCTCTGACACTCACGTTGCATGCATGAAGATACTCAGATTCGCAGAGAGAAGGGGACTTGCCCAGCTAGTTCATGACAGAGAAGACATGAACCAGACCACCTAAGTGCCCCAATACCAACTGTGCTAAATTATAAATAAGGACCCTACTTATGTTTCTGGAAGCTATTTTCAAAGAGGCCTACTCGCTGTGTTACTTTTTTCCTCCTAGCCAGTCAGATTGACTATGGAATTTCCCTACTTACTTTCATTTTTCTAGTGTTCTAAAAACATAGTAGCAATTTTGAAAATTTCTAATGTTGGAGGATATCTCATCAATAATTATCTATACTTCTGATACTGTCAAGAAATGACTCTAAATAAATGTGTTTTTATCTTTGTGTATATACTCATTTCTTTGTTATTTGTTTGCAGGGTATTCCTGAAAATGAAAGAAGAACTACCAAAGCAGAGAGTGCCTGGCTCTTCCGGATATGGTACAACTTTGATCATAAGTATCCTTAATTGAGAAAAAATGGTAGTATGGACATAGACAATTACAATTTAATGGAACAACTGTTTTGACCATTCTCTTTCTGAAGCAGAACATAAGCCCTTTGATATTCCCTTTCCCCTTCAGTGTAGTAGAGAAGGTTATTAAAGGAAACCCACCCAAATGAATTCTTTTGAAAACCCATGAAACCAGTAGTGACTGGTTATTGCAGAAGCTGGCATATGAAAGCTCAGCAGTGCTTATGATTGATTTCTTTTGATATGTAGGTTTATTTATTGAGCAAACTTTAATATTTCTTGTCCTTTAGCTAATTTAGTGAATCATGAAGAGCGTATTTGTTGGTTCTTGTCGGTGTGCTTCCTATAACAAAAGAAGAAAGGTTGCCTTAGGAAAAAGCATGAGAATAAGATTAAAAACACAGTAATGTTAGATACCACAGTAGTCAGTGATACGCCTTTTTTCTCTGACCTTTCCAAAGACTAGCAGATTCTCTCCTCTGTTCAGAATGCCAGTGTTTCATTGTTTGCCAGGTTTTTTTCATGTCCTATTATAACAGTTGTCTTCATAGCTATGTTTTGGGTCATGTTGCAGTCTATAACCTCTTTAGATAATGCCTTTAAAAACATTTTTTCGCCCTGGCTGGCATAGCTCAGGGGATTGAGCGCAGGCTGCAAACCAAAGCATTGCAGGTTCGATTCCCAGTCAGGGCACATGCCTGGGTTGCGGGCCACATCCCCAGTGGGGGCCACGTGAGAGGCAACCACACATTGATGTTTCTCTCCCTCTCTTTCTCCCTCCCTTCCCCTCTCTAGAAATAAACAAAATCTTAAAAAAAAAAACATTTTTCACTATTAAAATTAATTTATTTGAAAATTGAACTATGAAAAGGGACCATGGAGTTCTTCCAGGCTGAGACTTACCAGTAAATGAATCAAAACCTGGTTTTTGTTCCATTGAAGGAAATTAGGGACAACTACATAGAATTTTTTTTCAAGACATCCAGTCAAGATGGAGATGTAGGTAGACACGCTTCGCCTCCTCATGCAACCACAAAAAGAATTATAACTAAATCTCAAAACAAATGACAACCAGAACCGTCAGAAAATCAAATTCTATGGAAGCCAACAACCAAGGATTTAAAGAGGCCACATTCACCCCTGAAGTTAGGAGGGGTAGAGATGGGGCAGAGAGGCAAGGAGACACCGTGTGGCGTGGAGAGGCAGTGGCGGAGGCGGAACGGCATGGGTGGTCCCACATTCATGTGTGGTGAATAAAAGTCAGAAGGGATACCTTTGGAGCAAGCGATCCTAGCCCCAGGCCAGAGTGCACAGTGCAGGGTTCCAGTACCAGGAACATAAATCCCCATAACTTTTGGCTGTAAAAACCATTGGGGGTTAGGGCAGCAGCAGAAACTGCCAGATTTTCAGGAAATTCCACTTAAAGGGCCCACATGGTCTTAGAACATATGCAAACCTACCCACTCTGGTATTCAGGGCAACAGCAGGATGGATGCCAGTTGTATACAGGGAGTGGGTGAAGTGACTGGAAATGGGGTGAGTGCGAGCAAACCCCCAGAAGCCCACCAGTGGCACAGTCTCCTATTGGAGCCCCCCACGCACAGAGCCACAAAGTGGTGAAGTGTAGGTTGCCCCACTCTGAATTACCTAAGGCTCCACCCCACACAATTTAAAGGTGCCTTTTATAGGGAGTCAGAGCAGCTCTACCTAATACATAGAAACAAACACAGGGAGGGTGCCAAATTGAGGAGACAAAGAAATATGGCCCAAATGAAAGAACAGAACAAAACCCCAGAAAAAGAACTGAATGAAACTGAGATAGCCAACCTATCAGATGCAGAGTTCAAAACACTGGTGATCAGGATACTCAAAGAACTCATTGGGTATGGCAACAGCATAAAGAAAGAAAAGGTTACACTAAGTGAAATAAAGAAAATCTACAGGTAACCAACAGTAAAGGGAAGGAAGCTGGGATTCAAATCAACAACTTGGAACATGAGGAAGAAATAAATACTCAACCGGAACAGAAAGAAGAAACAAGAGTTTAAAAAAAACGAGGATAGTATAAGAAGACTCTGGGATATCTTTGAAAGTACCAACATTCCTGTCATAGGGATGCCAGAAGAGGAAGAGCAAGAAATTGAAAACTTATTTGAGAAAATAATGAAACAAAGCTTCCCTAATTTGGTGAAGAAAATGGACATGCAAGTCTAGGAAGCACGGAGAGTCCCAAACAAGTTGGACCCAAAGAGGACCACACCAATACACATCACAATTAAAA
Organism: Phyllostomus hastatus; assembly: GCF_019186645.2. Lineage (NCBI taxonomy): Eukaryota > Metazoa > Chordata > Mammalia > Chiroptera > Phyllostomidae > Phyllostomus > Phyllostomus hastatus. Next base: position 9,514,715 of record NW_025333841.1, on the reverse strand, counting down.
TGCTAAGGTTGAAGATAAAGAGAGAATCTTAAAAGAAGCAAGAGAAAAGCAGAGTTACCTACAAAGGAGTATTCATAAGACTACCAGCTGATTTCTCAAAAGAAATTTTGCAGGTTAGAAGGGGCTGGAAAGAAGTATTGCATGTGATGAAAGGCAAGGACCCACATCCAAGATTACTCTACCCAGCAAAGCTATCATTAGAATGGAAGGGCAGATAAAGTGCTTCCCAGAAAAGGTAAAGCTGAAGGAGTTCATCCTCACCAAGCCATTAAAGGGACTTAATGTAAGAAAAAGAAGATCAAAACTATGAACATTAAAAAGGGAACAAATTCACAACTATCAACAACTGAATCTTTAAAAAAAAAAAACAAAAACAACTAAGCAAACATCCAGCACAGGAACAGAATCATAGGTATGGAGGTCATTCAGAAGGCTATCAGCTGGGAGGGGGAAGGGAGAGAATGGGGGAAAAGGTGCAGGGATTAACAAGCATGATTTGCTGGTACAAAGTAGATAGGGGGAGGTTAAGAACAGTATAGGAAATAGAGAAGCCAAAGAACTTATATGCACAAGCCATAGGCATGAACTAAGAGGGGGGAATTACTGGAGGGAAGGGGTACCGAGTAGAGGGGGACAAAGGGAGAGAATTAGGACAACTGTAATAGCATAATCAGTACACTATATTTAATATTTTTCTTTGCTTTTGCTTTTCTAATCAAAGCCTTGCATATTTAAGAATGCATTTGACACATTATTAGAATCTACTACTTACTATATTCTGTTGGCTAGATTTTTATGTTCACTTTTCACAATACTCAAAATTAAATTACTGTGTGGAAACAAGAATGCCTGCATATCTATGGTATTAACACTCTCATTAGGGAGAGAGATCCTGGCTCTTTCAAATTATTTATTGATTATATCATTAGTTTTGACTCCATTATTAGCACTTTGGGTATAAGCCACTTTCACATCTCTTGGGACATTTTCTTTCCTCTCATGTAACAAAACATTGTTTAGTGTCTCCTGCATAAAATGTTCTATACATTTTCTGCATAAAATATAAAACAGTTAAATGTTTAGCTTTAATAGATATTGCCAACCAGTTTTTTACAGTAGTTGTAACTGATTTACACCCCCGCCAGCAAGTTAAGGGACTTCCAATTGTCCCACATCTCCATTAACACCTGGTATTTGCCAGCCTTTTCATTTTTAGCCATTTCAATAGGTGTGCATTGATATTTCATGTAGTTTAGTTTGCATTTCTCTGATAACCCAGTGAAATCAAGTGTCCTTTCATATTGGTCATTTTGATACCCTCTTTTATGAAGCATATGTGCTCAGTTCTTTTGCCTATTATGTGAGTTGTCTTGTTTAACTGATTTGAAGTTCTTTCTATATTCCTGAATTGGGATCCCTGTTAAGTTATGTGTACTGTGAATATCTCCCAATATGTAGCTCACCTTTTCATGTTCTTAATCCTCTCTTTTGAGACAGAAATTCCTCATTTTAATGAGGTTTATTTTATCAATCTTTTATGGTTAATGCTTTTTGTATCTGAAGAAATCTTTTATATCCCAAGTTCATGAAGATATTTTGTTGTTTTCTTCTAAAAGTATGATTGCTTTTGCTATCACATTTGAATTTGCTTATGGTGTGAGGTATGGTCAGGGCTTACTTTTTTTCTATGTGGTTGTTCAATTTACCCCGTACCCTGTATTTATTGAAAATACCATCTTTAATCCACTGAATTTCAGTGGAGCCTTTGTTGTAAATCACTGGGCCATGTAACTGGGAGGGTCTGTTTCTGTTTTTTTTTTTGTTTTTTTTTTTTGTCTATTTTTATGTCAATGCCACACTCTTTTTTTTTAAGTTAATTTTATTTTTTAAAATTACTTTTTCTCTGCTTTGATTTTTTAATTTAAATTATTTTATTGTTGTTCAATTACAGTTGTCTGTATTTTCTCCCCACCACACCCCCCACCCCATCCAAACCCACCTTCCTCCCTTGCTTCCACCCTCCCCCTTGGTTTTGTCCATGTGTCCTTTATAGTAGTTCCTGAAAACCCTTCTCCCCGGTGTCCCCTCCCCACTCCCCTCTGGCTATTGTTAGATTATTCTTAACAAACTCTCTTATTATACTTGATACAAGTCTTGTTGTCCAAGAGAGGACATCCTCTAGGTTTATTATTATTTAGTATTGCCTTGGCTATTTTAGGTCTGTTGTGTTTTTTGTCTAAATTTTAGAAGCCACTTATGATTTTCATACACACACTCACAAAAAATGCACACTGTCAATTTTATAGGGTTCGTATTAAATCTATGAATTAATTTGGAGAGAACTGACATCTTATTGAGTCTTCTAATCCATAAACCTTTATTTATTTAGAGCTTTAATTTCCCTTATTAGTGTTTTATAGTTTTCAGTAACAGGTTTTACATGTCTTCCTTAGATTTATCCCGATGTTTTGATATTTTTGATGCTATTGCAAATGGTCTTTATTTTATTTTCTACTTGTTTGTTGTATTTTAGGTATACAATTTGATTTTTAGGTATTGACCTTGTATCCAGCACTCTGGTTAAGTTCATTTATTATTTATAATTGTAGATTCTTTTTGATTTTCTGTACATACACACAAGTAAATAATGATGTTTTTTTTTTCTTTTTCAATGCCTTGTATTTTTTTATGTTTTATTATACTAGCTGGATCTCCAGTACGATGTTGAATGTAAGTGATGATGGTAGACAGTTTTGTCTTATTCCTGGCCTTGGGGGAAAATTTTTCAATACTTTATTATTAACTTTGATGTTAGCTGTAGGTTTTTAAAATAACCTTTTCAATTTAACAATATTCCCTTGCCCTGGCTGGTGCGGTTCAGTGGATTGAGCACTGGCCTGAGAACCAAAGGGTCGCTGGTTCGATTCCCAGTCATAGCACATGCCTGGGTTGCAGGCCAGGTCCCCAGTGGGGGGCACATGAGAAGCAACCACACATTGATGTTTCTCTCCCTCCCTTCCCCTATGTCTATAAATAAACAAAAAATCTTTAAAAAAGGAATATTCCCTCTATTTCTATCTGCTGAGAGATTTTTTTTTTCTCATGAACATGTATTGGATTTTATCAAATTTTTTTGTGCATCAATTGAGATGATTGTGTATTTACTTTATTCTCCCATAATCTGTTATTGTGCTGATTTTCACTGATTATTTGAATATTAAACCAATCTTATGTTGTTAGAACAAACCTCACTTGGTCATGCTATGCTTTGTGTCTGTCATTGGATTTAATTTGCTAATGTTTTGTGTCTATTTTTTTTCTTCTTTTTTAAAGATTGTATTTATTTTTAGAGAGAGTGGAATGGAAGGAGAAAGAGAAGAAGAGAAACATCAATGTGTAGTTGCCTCTCTTTGCTCCCTATTGGGGATCTGGCCCACAACCCAGGCATGTGCCCTGACTGGGAATCCAACCAGTGACCCTTTGGTTCACAGCCCACGCTCAATCCACTGAGCTACACCAGCCAGGGCTTTGTGTCTGTTTTCATGAGAAATATCGCCTTGTGAATTTTTTCTTCTAATGTCAAGTTTCTGCAATAAGATTATGCTGGCTTTATAAAATGAGTATGGGAGAATTTTTCTATTTTCCTGTTTTCTGGAGAATTGGTGTTATTTCTTCCCTAGGTGCTAGGAAGATTTTACCAGTAAAGACGCCTGGGCCTCAAGAGTTTTGCATAAGAAGGTTTTAAACCTCTTTAATAGATACAGGACTATTCAGATTTTCTTTTGTCAATGTTTGATAAATTTTGGTTTTTAAGGAATTTATTTTTATAGAGTTAAACACCAAGACTTGTTAGCTTCAATACTACCCTATTAAGTACCACTAGACTAAGACCTGGTAATTTCTGTACTTAGTGCATTAGTAGAATCCATTATTCCAGGTTTTCAGTGATTTTGTGTAGGCAGTTGTTTTATAAAGTACATAGTGTATTTATATAGAGTACTTTAACCTTTACTTGGAGTTCATAAATATAGGAATTCATAACATTTTCTCTGACTTCCTCATGTTTAATTGAGAACAACCTGAAGCTATAATTTTAGAAAGTAGGGAATTGTGTCTTTCTCCCTTTCCCTACTTTTTCATGTGATTTCTTGTTTTTATTCCTTCTGAGTATCATATATGGGGGTGGGCAAAAGTAGGTTTACAGTTTAATACAAATAAATAGTACAATAATTAATAAATAATAATACAGGAATAAACTATTTCATGTACTCACAACTGTAAACCTACTTTTGCCTACCCCTGTATAGTATCATGTCTGTTTTTGTTTTTATTTTTTGGACAATAAATAAATAGTGAAATGAGGGTCTATGGTAGAAGAACTTGTGATACATAATTTTAAACAAATGTTTTTAGAATTGAATTTCCTTTGATACCAAAGTTTGAACTCACTCAAGAGGCCAGCTGAATCTACAATAAATGATTCAAACCATTTTTATGACTATATTCTACTACTAGAATATTTCATCTCTTTTTGAACTGTAACCATATTTTACTTTCTTTGTATCACCTTCAGTGCTAATTTGAGAGTGATTTTTGTCTTCCTTTCACTTTTAGTAAAATCAGAAAGGCAATATGATGTGGTAAAAAAGGCCAGGATTTGGAATCAGACCAATTTGGGGTTGAGTATTGCTGCTTCATTTACTTAATTGTGTGACTTTAGGCAGATCCTGGGCCTCTCTGAGCCTCAGTTTCCATATCTGTGAAGTGGAAATAATTATAAAATCCCCCTTTGCTATCTCACTGACATAATGTGATGATGAAATGAGACAACATGTGAGAGTCCTTCGCTGACCTCTGAAAGGGTTGTTGCTGTGTGTAGGTGGTTGTTATCAGATGAGTTACTCTTTTAAATTTGTGAAGAAAGGAATGCAGCTCTTCCTTAACCAGCACAGCTATCTGAAGCCTCTGCTGACACACAGTGGGCCTCCCCTCACGACAACGCTCCCTGCCTGCTGTGGACCTATCGCAAGATGCCTCACCAGCCCCCAGGCTTACGAGGTAAGTGGGTTATACACGAAACCTAAGTTATTTATTAAGTTAAATTTATCTGCTCTGTAGTTGAGTTACTGGTTTTGTTTTATTGTGCTTGTCTTTAAGGTATGAAATCCATGAAAGGGAATATAAGCCTATTTTGCTTAGCCAGAAAATGAACGGAAATCTGTAAATATAATTTGCAGCCTTTGAAACTTTTGAAAACAGATCTAGAATAGTACCTGTTTACTGTTGATGATTTTGGTAAATCTATTTCTATGCTGGTTTTCATTTAGTTGCAGTATGTAGCCTGAGCTTGGTACTGTGTGTGTGTGTGTGTGTGTGTGTGTGTGTGTGTGTGCGTGTGCGTGTGTGTGTTTTAAATAAAAATTCAGGTTGTCACATATTCAGAGGATTAATAAAACAATTTTTGATGTCCCTAAAGTGCAACAGATGGTCTTTTACTTCATACTTACTATCTTTTGGATATTAGGAAAGCTTTTACTAACTCTGTTCCACATTGCTGGAAAGTGTGAGCATATTTAAATAATGCCATATTTTTCCTAGCTACCAACATATGATTGGTGATTTGGCAAGTATTGCAACAAAGAAAGAAATGGAAAATGCTGACTGGCTTTTATTTTAAAATGTGAACATTTTCAAGTCCTTTCTAAAACACTTTTGCTTCTAACCCAACCCTTCAGAAACAATCTGTAGTATCAAATAAAATGCCCATTTTAACAAAACCCACTAGTTTTGACTACTCTGATGCAACATCCTGAGTGGAGAAGTGAGGCTGTGGTGAAGCAGTGCGGACATGCACTCCCCCAGTTTCCCACACCCTTCTCTGTGATGTGTTAGCCCAGGCCCCACAGAGAATGGATGGGGAAGAGTAGACTCAGTGGGGGGTGGCACCTGGGTCAGGGAGGAGTACCTTCCAGCTTTGTGTTAAATTAAGTCATGCACATTTCTGACAGATTGTGCTGGTGGGTGGGGTGAGTGGGAGGACACCCCATGTCATCGCTTCTCTCCCTCACACATTTCCCAAGTCCCTCTCTCAAAAACAGTCTTCACTCCCTTTGTGCCCTGTTAGCCCATGTGGCTCTGTGCAGGGGGGGTAAGCCAACTCTGTTGATAAGTCAGTGAAGCTCAGCTCTTGGATTTGAGACCCACTCGACCATCACCAAAAGCCAAGCATTCCACGAGGAGTATGTGTGTTGTAGAATTAACCAAAATATAACATTGCAGTAGTTTTCTAAGTGCTGCTATAACATAACAGCACAACAGAATGGTTTAACAACAGAATTTTTTTGTCTCACAATCTGGAGGCTAGAAATCTGAGGTAAAGGTGTTGGCAAGGTTGGTTCCCTGAGGGCTGCGAGGGAGAATCTGTTCCATGCCTCCCTCCTGGGTTGCGGTAGTTTGCTGCCAAGCTTTGGCATTCCTTGGCTTAGAGATGCATCACACAGATCTCTGTCTTCTTCTCCCTCTCCCTCTACGTCTCTCCCTCTCCCTCTGTCTCTTTCTTTGTCTCTTTCCATCTGTCTCTGTGTGGTGTGTCCTAATTTCCCTTTTTTATAGGAACACCTACTCTTTTTAGTTATAAAAATAATATGCTGTGGCCATATATTCAAACAGTATAGAATGTACAAAGTGAGTAATAAAAGTTGTCTTCCTTCTCCCACCTACATCCCTCAGAGGCGGTCTTTATTAAGGGTTTATTGTGGATAATTCTTAATATATTTTACCTTCACAAACTTTTTTGTGTATATATGAGGGGGGACCCAAAGAAACCCTGAATTTATTTATAAAAAATTGTGTATTTATTCTTACGTGTTTAAACTTCAGTCACCTTCCACGTATTCTCCATTTGATGCAATACATCTATTGAGATGTTTTCCACTGCTCAAAACACTTTTTGAACTTGTCAATCTTGATGCCTTTTAGCGCCTCTGCTGGGTTTTTTGTTGTTGTTTGGCCTCTTCCACATCAGCAACATGTTTCCCTTTAAGGACTTTCTTCATGTGGGGAAACAAAAACAAGTCACTTGGGGTGAGATTGGGTAAATAGGGGAGGGTGGGGCATGGGGGTCATGCTGGTTTTGGTCAAAAACTGCTGAACACCCAGCGCAATGTGGGCAGGTGGGCTCATTAAGTCACCTGTCATGAAATGGGCAAACATGTTGAAAAAGCCTCCAAAAAATTCACTGAAGCTGAATGCAGCCTCTTGCAAAAACAGCAGCTGGTGCACTGATACAGATGGGCTCCTAGAACACTCACCTAGTAGGGGAAGCCTGTACTACAAGGGGCCCACCCTCCAGCAGATAAGTCTGGTGGGTTTTTTTGGGTCCCCCCTTGTATAGCTGTTTGTTATTGTTTTACACAAATAAGATCATAATCAGTGTATTGTCCTGCTACTTGCTTTTTTTTTACTTAATGATACATCATAGACTCATTTCTATGAGTACATGAGATCCTTTACCTTCTCTTTATTCGTGGCTGCGTAGCAGTGCTCCTTTGTGTGGGTACACCATGATTGGTTTAATCAGTCTCCTATGGATAGACCTTTAAGTTGTTTCCTTTTTTTTTATTACAAGCAGTGTTTATGATGAATATCCTTGTGCATATAAACTTATCCAAGTATATAAAGGTACACAGAATAGATTTTAAATGTTAAATTGTGGGGTCAGGAGGCGTATATGCATTTTAAAATTTGATAGACACTCTCCCAAACTTCAGACTGAACAAAGACATTAGAACGTGCTGAAGAGCCCCTGCTGACATTTGAAGGTACCACAGAACTGTCCTGAGTATTGCTGCATTTAATTAGGTGATAAATACTAGTTAGATTTAGTGTTTTAACTAGTTTGGGCAAGAAGGAATTATGGCTGGTTGATGGTTATGGGTTTGGTTTTTAATTCATGTGTCTGTGAGTATTTAGGCAAATTTCTAACAACAGCAAATTAAATTGATTTTATTTTGTCTAGTAGTCTCCTCAGTCTATTTGACTATCTTACACAAATTTAAAATTTTCAGGCACACATACTATTGGAGAGCTAGATGCAGAATGTTTGTATCAGCTCTACTTCCCTCAAGGAATATGAGTCACATACTTTTTTGCTTGATCAATATGAGTGGTTAGAATGATTCTTACTCTTTACGTTAAAAAATGACTTTATTATTTTTAAAAGTAATATGTGTTCAGCCCTGGCCAGGTAGCTCACTCAGTTGGTTAGAGTGTCGTCCCAATTTACCAAGGTTGCGAGTTCGATCCCTGGTCAGGGTACATACAAGAATCAATCAATGAGTGCATAAATAAGTAGAACAAATCAGTGCTTCTCTGTCTTTCTAAAATCAATAAATTAAAAAAAGTGATATGTGTTCATTATAGTAAAAGTTGAGTTAGTACAGAAACACAAAGAAGAAAATAAAAAGTACAAGCAACCCTTTTATGCAGAGGACTGCCATTATTTTGTTGAATGCCTTTCCAGACTTTACTATGCACACATACATTTTTTACCAAAATGGCACTATATTTTCTTGACCTTTTTTCCTCTTGTAGAACTTTATTTAATTATATTCTTTGGGCCACAAAGGATCCATTAGGATCAACATTTATCAAGCTGGGAGACAAGTATGTAGTAAGGGTTCAGTATATTCGAGCAGTATTATATTTCTAGGCATTGTTAATACAGCAGTAAATGCTTCATTTATATAAACCTATTCAATAATCAATTGAACTTATGTGTAGTGAATTCTTTTCTGTGCCTCAAACTGTTAGGTTGCTGGACTAGAGCACAGAAAGGACTTAGTCTAGTGGGGGCTAGTCCGAAAAAGACTGGTGTCCATGTAGTTCCGATACAAGGGCAAGCGCTGCTCTTGGGAGAGGGCTAAGTATGGGCCACTAGGAGAGAACACAGGAGGGACACCTCAGCCAGCCTTGGAAGATCGAGGATGACTCCTGGGAGCAAGTGACTTTAAGCTGAGACCTCAGTGATAACTAGGTGCTCATCCCATGAAGGAGGCCAGAAGGCACAGGAGGTAAGAGAGAGCTTGAGAGATTTAAGCAGCTGTCAGCAGTTCAGTCTAGCAGGCACACAGTGGGGCTGTTGGGGTTGGGGGACGAGACTGTGGTGGGAGATGAAGCTGAAGGCCCAAGTCAGCAGTGTCTTTTAGGCCAAGGTTGAGGACTTTAGACTTCAATCCTAAGGGTAGTGGGCTACCCCTGAGAGGTTTAAACAGGTAGTACTTGAAAATTCTACTGTTGGAAATACTTCTTGAATTTCACAATTCCTAAAACTTATTTTATTTGCTTTTAGAACCAGGAACAATTGAAAGATGATGACTCCGATCTTATTCTCAATGATGGTGATATTAGTTTGACCTATGGGGATTCTACTGTGAACACGGAATCAGCAACATCCGGTGCCCCGAGGAGATTTATGGGAAACAGTTCTGAAGATGCCTTGGATCGGGAGCTTGCATTTGGAGACCACGAACTGGTCATTCGGGGAACACGCCTGGTTCTTCCTATGGATGATTCTGAACCCCCATTAAATTTGTTAGATAATACAAGACACAGTCCAGCCTAAACTAAACTTACTAATACTCACTTAGTGATTTGTAAAATTTGCACATGTGATTGTGAAGAAATTCGTACTACCTAAAAAGTCCCAGTGCATGTCTGAATGTTTAAGCTATATAAATGCTATTTATATGGCATTGAAAGAATATAATTATTGTGTACAAGGCAGATTGTGAACAAACTCTTCTTTCATGTTTTATTGGCTGCATTATGTGGATTGGATTTGTTTTAGAAAGTTATTTTCACAGTGATGTTGTGTGTTCCGTTAGCTTTCTGTCTCAGTTAAAATATAAAAAGTGACAGATTTACTCTTTCTTATATTGACCTGACACTTAAACCAGAGTACCATGTTTTTGTGATGTGAATTAGTTTTGTTCCGTGGGAGGAGAAGGGGAGAAGAAAGAGGGAATGTTTTTTTCTGGGGGAGCCCAGGGAGGAAAGGTTCCTTTGTTGGGAAACTTAAGTTGATTGCTGCTGCCTTTGTCCTGACCTTTTTCTTTCCTTTTTCTCTGGTGGCCCGTTGTGGTGCAAGAGGCTGATGGGTTTTGATCCTGCCCCATTCAGTTGGAGAATAACATGCAGGGCCCTTTGTCCCTTGCCATGAAAGAACTGATTCCTTGACTACAGTACACTGCTGTTGGGAAAAGAAGGCCACCAGTGCCTTCCGAGACTTTTTTTTTCCTAGACCAATTCCGTAGAAGGAGACGCATCCAGCCAGCTTAGCCAAAGCACAGGCGTATTATAGTTCAGGACACTTGATTTTGGTTTGGAGGGGCTGGGGTGGGCAGAGAGGGGTCGGAGCGTCAGAGGGGAGTCAAGAGAATGGTGGTTTGGAGGTCTCTCTTCCCAAACATGTAAATACCCTATACCAGATACGTTTGAATAAGAAACTCAATTGCTGCTTACTTTTTGATTCTGTACTTGATCTGTATAGCAAGCTTTATGGTCAGAAGTTTTTATATGGATTTAAATCGCTGCTGTTTAGCAGCCAAACAGGAGCAAAATGTAAAAATTTTGAAGTTACTGTTTCTAACTGTCATTTGTTAGTCTGTAGTCGGTGTTAAAAGTTAATTTATGAATCCATGAGCATTGCACACTACACCGAAGTCGGTCATAAGAGAAATTCAGTGCTCTGGAGAGCTTATTGTAAGGGCGGGGACTCCTCTGTGCATGCTGGCATAGTTGTCTTTATTTTTATGTTGCTTTTTAATATGAAATACCTAAGTTGCCATGTGTTTTTGTTTTTTACAGTTTTCAAGGAAGAACACATAATAATTTCCCATTTCATATTCATAGTATGAAAGTGGATGCTATTTTGTGATGCCCAAAAGACCCAAAGGTTCATGGAACACTTGGAAAGGGGATACTTTCTTATGTTGATTCTGACCTGTTAATGTTTCAAAAGGAAAAGAGAAATTTTTTTTGTGGGTTTCCCCCCTCAGGTCTGAGTGGCATTGCCTTATGTTTTACCCCGTTTGAAAATTGATTTATTTACACAGTGTTCAACTTTCCCAATGAAAAGTATCTTTCCAAAAAGAAAGCCAACTATATTTATTCTCCCAAAGGTATCTGTGCTGTTGTAAATACTCCTTGAGATTTTAAGGGACTTCTCCCGTTGTACACTCGAGTGGCAGCTCTAACTGTTGGCAGGGCCATTTGTTATGTAGTGATAGCAACTTTCCTGCTATGCAGGAACCCTGTGAAGTGTGCATTTTCTATGATGTGTGCCTCTTCATACAGCCAATATTTTCTTGATAGTGTATGCTTGAGGGGCTTTGAACTTCAGCATCATTTACCCATGAAGTTATTCACATTGTAAAAGGGTATACAAGAAATTAACAACTACCTTTTTTTATTCTGTCAGCTTAGTGAGCTCACTTTATGAAAATGATTATAAATACTTAGCATGACAAATTCAGGAACTCGTCTGCTTCAGCATGCCTAAGACTTTTTCTTAGAGACACTGATAATGCTTGAGTCAACTAAATCAGCCTTTGTACATTTTCAAAGGGGAACCAAGCCTGCTGTGCTAACATCAGCATCTAGATGATTCTTCTCTAATCTGTGTGCGCATCTCCAAGCGAAGAAGGAAACAACAAATTCTGCTCATACATCTGTTGAGTTCAGACACCTGAATGATCCCACGTGAAGTACAGTCATAGTTGCCATCACGCACAAGCAGAACTGCTCTTGGACTTGTTTTTCTGTTGTTTGTGAACTCTACACGTTTGAATGACTTGAACGTTGCATCTTTTAAAGTTATTTTTTAAGGTTCCTTGGCATTTTATCTTAGTTGTTCGTGTTTGGCAATGTGATGTTATAGTAATAGACTTTTAATCTTTATGTATTTTTTTGTTTTCACTTGGAGTACTTGGATAAATGTTATACTGGTTTCTTTTAGGAAAATCTGTCATTAAAAAAATTATAGCCTTGCAAATAACCATTCACTGTATTTAAGTCACAGTTTATTCTAGTGAGAAGTAAAGAATGCTGACTTCATTTATTTTTCTACCTGTATACGTAGCAGGAAAGGAGGAAGACAGATATTTAAAGAAGAAACAAACAGACTCTTAACAGAATGTAACTTCATGGGGCAGTAAACTTTTGGTGCTTATGTGCAAGGCTGGATGTATTTGCTTATGGTCACAATTGGACACTTTAAGAAATATGACTCAAAGCAGTTGAATCCTGTTGCACTGATTTGTAGCCTGTTAGCTCAGTAGTGGATAATGTCATGAAAAGTCAGTTCCATTCTATGGGGAGAGTAAATTCTATATGCAGTTAGGTACAGAGGCAGTTCTAAGTCTGGCTGAAAGCATGATCACACAAATAGTCCTGTTTTCAAATTAAAGCTAGGTCTTTCTTTTTGTACATGAAAAGTTTTGTAGGTTCGAGTTTGCTGACAGCAACTTTGTCTAGTCTAGTAGTGCCACCAGCCACACTATCATTGTGTCTTGTTGCCATTCATTCTGGCTTCCTTGCTCATGGTCCTGCAAGAGACACAGGAGGTGGACCTACACACCGTAGGCTCTTAACTAACCCCCTGTTTACAAATCAAACTCCTCATTAGATTTCAGCAAGTATGTTTGTTAACCTGACTCAATACGGGAGTGTCAGGAGGGGAAAGTATAGATGGTTTGATGTAATCAAAAAGTCCTTGATAGGAAGTAGCCCACACATAATGCAGTATGAAGTATGAGGCTTGAAATAAATTGGAAATGATAACAACAGCAGCTCCCCCTTTTTGAGCCCCTCTTAGATACACTTACTGATTTTAGAGAGGGAGAGAAACATTGATGTGAGAGACATACATCGATTGGTTGCCTTCTGTAGATTCCCCGACCAGGATCCTACCCACACAACCTAGGCATGCGCCCTGATCAGGGATCCAACCCACCACCTTTTGGTTTATAGGACAATGTTCCAACCAACTGAGCCACACCAAGCAGAGCAATATGAGGTATTTTTAAATCTACATATTAATTTAATCTTAATCATGCTATGAGGGTACAGTATATTCAGAGAAGTTGTCACACTGCTAGTAAGTGAAAGAGCTAACTCATTCCAGTCTTCAAAGTCTAAGCTATTTACTACTCAATGAATAGTTGAGTGCCTACTTGGTGCCACACACAGGGAACACAGTGCCAAACAATAGGCCTTGCTCTCACAGAGCCTATTCTACTGGAGGCGCTAACAAGTGTCTCTGGTGGTTAGAAATCATTCATGCGATGAAGATTAATTGCCTTCTGGTAAGGGAGTATCTATCTTAAATAATCAGCAAATAACATCAAATATAACAACCATAAGGCTATGGATGGAAAACCACAGGAGGCCATGAGAGGGGACTGTGATCTGGTGGTAGGGTAAGAGGGAGGGTTTTCCTGACCAAGTGATATTTCAGCTTAGCCCTCAAGAGTAAGCAAAGGGTCAACCAGATGAAGGGCATGAGGGAGAAGAACATGCCAGGCAGCCTGAACAGTGACAGCTCCCCACCTGCAATCGATCTTTCACACAATATTCAATCTAGTACTGAGTGACCAACAAGCCATGTACTGCGCTATATCCATATAGTGAGGAGTAAATAGATGTGGGCTGTCCTCATAGCACTTGCGTATTAGTGTGGGAAACAGGAAGTAGTACCCAACAATCACAATGAGAAGCACTTGGAACCCAAATCTGCCCCGAAACTTCCTCCCCTTCACCCTTCTCCCACCGCACCTCTCAGGAAACTCCATCGCCCTCCTCTGGAAAGCACCCTTTAGAACTTTGAAAAGAAGAGCTGGTATATCTTCCCTGAGTCTCCAGCCCCAGGCTAACAACCCCATTCTCCTCCTTTCTTCTGGACACACCAGAAGACCATTGTTCTAGACATTTTTATGAATGTGCCTAAGACCACATTTGCTTTCCGTTTCATTGGCCCCTTCCCCCTCATCTCACAGTGGGCTGTCACCAGAGAGTGGACTGGCCCTCTGCCCTGATAGAGCTTACATTCCAGTTGGGGATGGCCAACCATAAATAAACAAAAATGTAAAATAGTAAAAAGATTTGGATAAGTGAGAAGTAGGAAATGTGATAGAGGGTAATGGGTGTGGGAGTTGGGGGCAAGGCAAGGTGTGTGAGGCCTTGTCAGGGGGTCTTTCTCAGAAGGTAACACTAGAACCAAGGCTTGAAAGGAGCCAGGCAGGCAGAGGACAGGGGAAGAGTGGTGGAAAGATCTGGTGTAGGGCACATACTCAGTGAATGTTGAAAAGTAGTGTAATGTCCTCCTGATCTTTTCTGAGTTGGATTTCAAAGGCCAACATGGTAGCATAGAAGTGATACGGGCCAGAGTCCTAGCCCTGTCTGCCACTGGGGGTGTTTAGGAAGCCACTGAAACCTCTCTGAGCCTGTTCCTTCCTTTATAAAATGATGACAGCTCATTGACTCAGTAAACATTTATTGAGCTACTGTCATGTGCCAGCACTGTGGTAGGTACTGGATTATGATTCCAGCCCCAAGTTGCTGCCAGGCCTGTTCAGGGGATCAGATGAAGTGATGTAAATTTAAGCATTTTCACTAGAATTCAGAAGTCTCTGGAAATTGAGGTTGAGTATTCTGTAAAGTCCTGCTGATGAGGTGCTATATGAATAAAATATGGAAAACTCTTTTCAGACCATGCTTCTACCCTGTGCTGCTTTCCTTCAGAATCTCCAGTTCAGCAAGCTGGAGGTATCCCAAGTGGTTGCCATAGCAAAGACTGAACTCTGAGAACTGGCTTAGCTGGAGCTTTCAGGGCTGGAGCCTGAACTCCATGAGACCTGACAGTTTCTGGCCAATTCCCTTCTCCTTTACCATGCATCCATACTGCAATTGCAGCCTTGGAGTCCTGCCCTTGGTGTCCTAACTGGACACAGAGTCTGGGCATTTTCTACCTGGTGCTGTCTGGTGGGCACTGGGACCCACTAGAGACACAGCTTAGTTGTGCATATTATTTCTTTTGCACTGATTGAAAAATGCATTGAAGGCTCTGTGGGCGCTTCTTGGAAACAAGATTTAATTTCTCCAGATTTGTTGGAACTGAAGTGGTTCACTGCGTTTAAATACTAATCCTACAAAAATTACTTGTGAAGCATTCATTCTTGGTTGCTTTGGGAGTCACGAGGCTTTATTGCATGATTCTTTTTTCTTTTGTTCATTTGAATTTCCTATACAGCTGTGTTCTCAAGTGGACTAGGCAAAAAGCATGAGAGCTGTTTTTCTTCATTTGAAAAACCTGGACGACTTCTGTCAGATAATGGAAGATGCCTGTTTTTTCAATCTTAGAGCTGATTTAGAGTGAGATTGCAAGATAACAGCAATTGGACCCCCTGATTGTGCTACAAAATTCATTTTTTAAAACCGGTTCTTAAAACCTAAACAATCAAAGTTCCATTTTTTAAGGAGGACCAAGAGGTTGATATTTAAACATTCCAGCCAGCTAATCTTTTACTTACTTCTGGTCACAGACACTGAGCACCTCACATGGGCTGTGCCCTGGGTCAGGCACTGGGGACACAGAGGTGACTAAGTCATGGTTTTGATCTAAAGGTGACTGCAGCCAATTAGGTAAAAATTATTTCAATTGTGTGAAAAGCATCAGAAAGGGGCTTCTGTATGGAATTCATGTCCCTCCCCAATTGTGGCTTATGGTTGGTAGAATAATGGCCCTAAAAGTTGTCCATGCCTCAATCCCTGGAATCCTATGTTTTTTGTTGGGTTACATGGCAAAAAGGATTCAAGTTGTAGATGAAATTAAGGTTGCTAATCATCTGATTTTGAGATGGGGAGATACTCCTAGATTACCCAGGAGGTCCAATCTAATTACACAGGCCCTCAAAGCTTTCCTGACTATGTTCAGAGAAAGAGATGTGACGACAGAAGCAATGTCAAAGAGATGCCATCCTGACTTTGAAGATAGAGGAAGGTGGTCTCTAGGAGCTGGGAAAAGCAAGGAAAGGGGTTCTTCCCTAGAGCCCCCAGGGGAAGCAGGGAAAGCAGGCCTGCTGACACCTTGGTTTTAGCCCAAAAAGATCTGTGTCAAACTTCTGACCTACAGATCCATCAGATGACAAGTGGGTGTTGTTTTAAGCCACTGAGCTTGTGGTAATATGTTACAAGGGCAATAGGTAGCTGATGCACTGACTTGGAGGGAGAGGGGTTGTCTCTGTAGTATATAGTTGTGAATGCCTGCCCTGTGCCAGGCACCATGCACTGTGCTGCACATACAAAACTGAGCAAGATCCAGAGTCCACAGTCCAGTGGGGAAGATGAGCAAGTGTAGAGACAACATGGCGCCACAATGAAGGAAAGCCCAGATGATAAACATGCAGCCAGGGGCTGGAGAAGCCCTGCCATTTGTATGACTTTAGCCTAGATTTAACTAACATTTCCACATTACTCACTGGTACAAGGAATTTTCCCAGGCTGCCATGCCCACTACATTACCAAGGAGTGACAGTATATGGGAAAAATGATCAATTTGGGTTCTAGAAAGATCACTGTCATTGTGGCTGCAATGGGAAGGATGGATAATCTGGATAGGGGCAAAAGTGGACACAGATGTTGGTTAGAGGACTTGGTCTGAGGGAGAGTGGTGTCCCAGACTAGAGTAACATCACTAGCAATGGGGAAGAGGGAATAGATGCAAGAGACATTTAGGCCAGCCTAACAGAACTTGGAGACTAAATCTAGTCAAGGCGTGAGAGGGGGCCATTTACAATGATTCCCGGTAATCTGGGTTGGGAAAATAGGTGGGTGGAATGGTATTAACTACAATTCTAGAAAATATATTTTATGACAAAGAAGTCGAGATGTAGCAGTAAACATACAAATCTAAACTTGCCCTAGATAACATACAAAAGGGCAGATGGAGCCCAATCAGGAAAAGAAGGGTGAGAGAAGGGAACTAAGTGCCTCAAACAAGAAAGTTAAGAGAAAATGCAAGTTTGAAAAACACAAGGACTTGTAATTTATTCTTCCGTTATAACCTAGGAACATCTGGAGCTTTCTGGTATGGGTGGTGTCTGGGGAAAATAAGTGCTTTCACCAAAGTACAAAATGCAGAAAGCTTCCAAAGTTCTCAGGGAATGATGGGTGGTGTTATTAGGAATATTTTAAAAGTGTGTTGCTCTAGATTTCAGTGTATCCTCCACTGGTCTAGCCGGAAGAATGAAAATATATGTTGTGTGCTCTCTAAAATGCAGTTCTTAGCATTTTCCAGGAGGGTAAAGGACCAATGAATAAATACTGGATCTGGGAAAAAAGCCATGGCTAGTTAGCCAGATCCATTCTGGTTCTGTGGAGGACTACGTGCAAGCAAGAAGACTGCTTCACTTTGTGCTTTTCCCCAAAGGCTGTTGCAAGAGTTCTCTAGAAAATCCAATTTAGCAACCAAAGCCTTCTGGTATGCTGTTCTCAAACACTGTGTGCCATTAGCTTGCTGAAACGGTCCGCGCCTGAGCTGCAGTCTTTGTGGATGTTTGAGCCAAATAGCAACTATTGGGACACAGTTCATTAAATATGCAGGGATTCAAAACTTTTCAAAAACCGATTTTTGCCTCAATAGGAGGAAATCAGCAATTAACAGTGTAACTGACCAAAGAAACCATAGATGCTTATATTAAGATGAGGGAAACATCTGGTTTTTGTTTTCTTAAGTTTTATTAATTCATCTGAGGTGTGAGTCACCAGCTCATCAGCCAGTGTTTCCAAAATGAAGTCTTCATTACCTCTGGGATCATTGGGAAAAGTCACTTCAGAACTACCTTGAGAGAAAGATGATCCACAGAGAGATGTCATTTAAAAAAATGTAATATTGGTCCTGATAAGAAATACTAGTATTCTTAAAATTGCTTTTATATTAACCATTGATTACATTCATTCCTCGGCAGAATTTTATTTCTCCACCCAGAAATTGTAAGACTTATGTGCTGACCTAAATATATATATTCAAATCAGAACCTCACAAAGTATACCCTTCACTTATGAAGAAAACTTTATTGGCTCACTGTAGTCTTTCCCAGTAGCCGATAGTGGTAGATCTGTAGCCCCTAGGAACACTAAGAGAGGAGAAGTTTCTCCTCTACCTCTCCCCAAGGTTTTCTTGAACTGACAACAGTCTCACCCTACAAATGGAGTTCAGGTGGAGACACCAATGGGAAAGGAAGATTACTTGCTGGGGCTAGACCCTTATCACCTTTTGGGGTAGTGATTCTGTCTTTGCACCCACTCCTCTTCATGACTAAACATCACATTTTCAGGATGACTGGTCAGAGTTTACAGTTGGACTATGATTATCATCCAGGACAAAGCTGGCTGCTCTGTGTAATGGTGGAGCCAGCAACTTTGCTCTCATTACACTGTACTCTCTCCAACTGAGCTCTACCCCTTGGTAGGAATATCTGCAATGGCATTCAAACCTCTACCTTTTGTAGGAGACCAATTACTTGATTTTACTAATCATTCACTTATTCAAGAAACTTTGTCTGAGTGCCTACTCTAAGTAGTGGAAATTCAGAGGAAAATAAGGCATGCTACCGGCCTTCAAGGAGATCACTGTCTTGATGCGGACCCCAGCTCATGGGGTCTGCAGCATTAAGGATGAGACATGACAAATTCACACGGACTGCCGACCCCTGTGGAGGAAAAGGGACAGCGTGGCTTCTCTCTCAAGAGGAGAAAAAGCCCTCACCCTTGCCATGACCAGCCTTTATTGGGTTTCTCGGCACATTACATGATGGCCCTCATTTACTATGCACAGTTTCGCTTTAGGTGGTTACCATTTACAGAAAACAAAGGAGAGGATGCTGCTAATCACATCACAGAAGAAGGATATTTGCAAATGCAAAGGGAAAAGTGATTGAACCAGTTACACTCCATACTGTGGAGGTTTAGCACAGACTTTAGGAAGTTACAGTAAGCACTTGCTGCCTCAATTCAGGGTGAGAGAGTTTTAGCAAAAGCAAGTCTCATAGCGGCCTAGGTACAATGCAGGCCTGATTCACACGGGAAAACCTATCCATGGGCGTGGTTCCTGTGCATCTCTGAGTGGGAGCTGGGCCCATGCCACACAGAATGGTCTCTATACAGTCTAGTGGTAGAGACAGACTTTTAATTAGATGAATTATTATGTATAGTTCCTGAAGAAGGTGATGTTGAATCGAGCCTTAAAAGATAAGTTATACATACACCATATTTTGCTGTGCATAATGTGAACTTTTTGCCCATATTTTTTAGGGAAAATAAGGATGTGTATTATGCATGGGTATAATGATTATGTGCCTTGGGTATAATAATCCCATGTATCATAGGTACAAAGATGTGGGGGCTCATTATACAGGGCAAAATACAGTAAGCCTGAAGCACAGGAGAAAGATCTTGACTTTCAGAGTGGATGAGATCACCAAGAGAAAATGTATAGTAGAAAGAGTCCTAGAAAAAAAGGCCAAGCAAAACCAGTGACATTTAAAGGGAAAAAATATGTAAAAGGAGACAGAAGAAATGACTAGAAAGGTTGGTGGAAAATAAGAAGAAACCAGTGTTAAAGATGTCAAGGAAGGAAAAGAATATTTATAAGGAAGGAGTGGCCAGTAATGTTGAAATCAGTAAAAGATCAAGTAATACAAAGACAGAAGAGCATATGTTGAATCCAGGAATATGGAGACATCGCTGACAATGGTGACAGTAAGGGAATGGCAAAAGTAGGTTTAGGGGAGATCTATTGACTACTTAGATATGAGAGGTAAGGGAGAGTGGGATGTTCAGAATGACTACCAGGTTTCTGGACTGAGTGAGTGGTGGTTCCATTCCCAAGATGTGGAACCCAAGGGGAAGAGCAGGTTAGAGAGAGAGGGAAAGGGAAGGAGTTTGGGTCTGACCTCCATTTGTTTCCTTTTTTAATTTTTATTTTATTGTTGCTCAATTACAGTTGTCTCAATTTTCCCCCCATTGTTCTGCCCTGCTCCACCCCCTCTCCTCCCACAGTCAATCCCCCACCCTGTTGTCCATATCCATGGGTCCTTTATACCTGTTCCTTAAAAGGGGAAGGGTCTATGCCATCTTTTCATGATGCCCTTTACCAGGGTCAATCGCTTAAATATTTTCTAATTTTTGGTATTTCTCTGTAGTTTCTAAACTGATTTTATTTGAACCAGGAGAATCTGTACACATAGTTTCTGCACCACACATTTGGAGCCACTGCTAAGGAAAAACAGAAGTTCTTACAGGTAAATTAAAAAGTAACTGGAACAGCCCCGACTGGTGTGGCTCAGTAGGGTAGGCATTGTCCCACAAAGCATGAAGTCATTGGTTTGATTCCCAGTCAAGGCACATGCGTGGGTTGCAGGTTTGGTCCCTGGCCAGGGTGTGTATGAGAGGCAACTGATCAATGCTCCTCTCCCTCTTTCTCTCTCTAAAAATAAAGAAATAAAATCTTAAAAAAAAGTAACTGGAACAGCTCTTCTCTCTGTGTTGAGGTAGTTGCCCACTTCCTTTCCAAAGCTCTGATATACTATAGAACTTTCTTTTGTTTGTGGTAACCTAAAGAAGAAACAAAAAGGGTAGCTTCAGTTTCTACCTCGGTTATACAGCATCTAATATTAGTACTTACAGACAATGATTCAATATATAATAAAGAAAGAACAAAGCAGTCTCAAATATTTGCATATGAACAAATTTGAAAACCAGCGTCTACTCTGGTAATTCAGGATACGAACAAACACAGTAGGCCCTCAAGTCCTTATCTGTGAAGGAAGCTCTTCACGTAGGTAGCACTCTTTCCTTCAGCAGATAATCTTAATTTCTTGCCAGCTTCTGGATCATGTAGTTTCCTACTCTAAAATAGTCTTTATACTGTGTCCCTTGCAGTAAATGAAAACTCCAATCTCCAGAAAGAAAATGAGGTCATTGGCCTTCCCTTTTCTTGATTCCCCATCAGATTGAACCGAGATAGGATACTGGCAAGAGCAGCAGGACAAATGATCAATTTGTGAAGTGTCTGGTCCAAAGGGGATTATTTTGACAGTCTGTTTTAACCATCCAAGCAGTGTTTCCAATAAAAAGTTTTATTAGGTGTTGTCAAAGATGTAAATGCTTCATAAAGATATCACTCCAGTTATAAATCATGTACTTGAATTCATACTAAAGTCACCTTGTTAAATACCAAGAAAAATGATGTATTTCACATAAACCCTGGTCTCAAGTGACTTAACAAAAACCAGCAAAAAAACAAAAAACAAAGCTCAAGCCCCTACTCTCTAAGGCCGAACTTGTAAGAGACTGACAGGAATATGAAATTTTCTTTATCTGTTTCTTTCATCTTCCTTTGGAGATCATGTACTCCAAAATTTTCATTATCTTCCTAGGTCCATTGGATTCTCCAGAGGTAATAGAATTGGAAAAGTCATTTAGATTCTAACTTTAAAAGAAACTGTGATTTACTGAGGTATGCTTTATATGTCACTATCACCACAATCAAGATACAGAACATTTCCATCACTCCAAAAATTTCTGTGTCCTTTTGTAGCTCTCCCCACCTCCAGGCTCCTGGTGACCATGGTCTCTGTTCTTATAATTTTGCCTTTTCCAGAATGTCAGATAAGCATAATAATATGCCCTGGCTAGTGTGACTCAGTTGATTGGAGTGTTCTGCTTTATGCCAAAAGATCATGGGTTTGATTACCAGTCGGGCACATACCTAGGTTATAGATCTGACCCCAGGTCAGGGAGGGCATGAAAATCAACTGATTGCTCGCTGTCTCTCTCTTTGTGTCTCTGTCTCTCTCTCTCCTTCTCTCCCATCTGCTCTGTCTCTAAAATCAATAAACATATTTTAAAATAACATAATCATACAACACATAGCCTTTTGCAGACTCTTCACTTGTAAACCTAACAATTTTTAAGATAATGTTATTTTTAGATGCATGTTCATTGTGGAAAAATTAAAATATAAAAGTGCTTCCCAAAGATAATCATTATTAATGTTTTGTTCAGTTTCCTTCCAGTCTTTTTACTGTATATGCATATGTACTCCCACTTACAGGAACAAAATGTACAAATTAGATCTCTATTGTATACAGGATTGAGTGTTTTTATGTTGTATTTTGTAAATTAATATTGTGAGCATTTTCTTAAGGATTAACTCTCTCTCGAGGGTTGGAGACAAGAGCCTAACCAGCAAGCTCAGGGATGAATAAGAATCAGAAGCACAGTCACCGTGACCCAAATGAACTGCCTTTGCAGAGTCTCTGCATTGGTTTGCTGGGTTGCTGAGTTCCTCTAGATTTCATCAAGACCTATTTGCTATTGCTGCTGGCTCTTTCTCAGATGAAAACAACACACTCCCATTCCTCTGGGGGTCCAAGCACACCCTGTGCACCCCTCTGGCAGAAAACTTACCACAACACATTAGAATTATTCATTTAATTTGTTCGACTCCCTAACTAGACCGTAAGCCTCTTATCTCATGTCATATTACTCAGCAAAGCATAGGTGGTTGCTAAGAATGTGACGAACAAACAAGTGAATGAACAAATGAACACAGCAAGATGAAACCTGCCCTTAACTGGACTAGCTGCTGCCACTAATTTTTTTTTCCCTTCTGCTTTACACTCACAAGAAGAGGGAGAAAAAGTCCCTTTTGGGGCATTATTTTTGGTGGCCACCACAGAAGGGGTGGATTTTGTTTTCAAATGCCTTGGCATTTCTGACTCACAGCTACACAGCCTGGCAGGAGAGCCAACGAACTATTTGTCACATTGCTATGGCATGCCTCATGTGTTGTCCTGCGGAGCCAGGCCAAAGTTGTATTGTCAAGGAGATGTAAAATACAGAAAATGGACCTGGCAGGAAGGAAGAAAGAGGCAGTCTGCTCAGAGCTGTTGTTGATGGGCACACGGACCTGTGAGTGATTGGTTTGTGCTTCCTGGTGGCCAGGTCGGCTCTTGTCCTACCTGCCCTTTGGGGGCTTGCGGGGAGAAAATTGCAAAGGTCTGTGTTTAAGAGCCAAGAGGAGGTGAAAAGAGTGAGGGTGAAGGAAGGTATAAGTCAAACAGAACTAAGACTGTTTTCAGTTTCCCCTTTGATCCTATTCATTTGATATTTTTCACATGAAATAATAATAATCATATTAATAGTTGCCACTCACTGAGTATCTAATATGGGCCAGGGACAGGGTTAAGACCTTTACATGCATGGCCTCACTAAATTCATACAACAAACCTCTGAGATAAGCACTATTATCATCACTCTTTTACAGGTAAACAAGAAATGGAGGCTCAGAGAGGTTTGGTGAATTCCAAGATCACACAGCTACTTAGCACAATGCCTGGACTGCAGTGAACACTCTCAATGGTAGCTGATGCCATGTGTGCAAGGGGTCAAAGCAGGTTTTGAAATGCAGACTCCTGTAGGCCTCCCTGGAGTTTAGAGAGGCTTGCTCATGGGTATGAGGCCCCCTGACTTCCCTTTCTGCCTCAAGACTTGGGAAGGTGGCTCCTTGGGTGGTGGGAAAAATGATGCCATGCTTGTGTTTGGCTCCTTCTTGGTTTCCACAAATGCCCTTAACATTTTCCATTTTCTTAGTGCTTTTGTGAAACAGCTATGATGTGGTTGACAGTATTTGTAGTTGGAGCCAAGTCAAGCCTGCCTCTGGAGGAAAGCTGGAAACCTTTAAGGGTCTTGTCAGTACTCACGTAGCCCACAGGCCCCTTCTTGGTGTCACCCAAGGCCGAGGCTTGCCCAACAGGCAGCTGCCAAGCACAGAGCTCTCATTGATCTCTGCGCTGTTTCTCTTCGTGGGGCAGCCAACACCATATCGGCAAGGCTAGGGGCCTTTCCCCAGGGAGGCCTTTGCTGGAGCCCCTGATCTGCCAGTGATGCTCTTCGTGGTTTAGGGACTATTGTGGACAGCTCAAGATGATTTCCCTTTCTGTGTTTTCGGCAGTTTTTTTCCAGGACCCGAGAGAAACTTTGAAACTTAAAATTGCCCATGTGCCAGGAATCCGCACAGCCTCCTTGTGAGGAGTAGATGAGCACCATATGCTGTTTGTATAAAAATAAATGGCTTCCCCCCGTGAAGCACCCAGGCCCAAATCATTGGCTAACCCCTCTTTTACCTTAGCAGCTGGAGCAGTGGCCCTCTGGATGAGAATGTGTACAGTAGAAAGCGATTTGGCTCGAAAAAGTCCCTAACGGTTTGTGTGAGCTGTGTCTCCTAGGGAGGCAGGTGGGGGGCAGGCAAACATTCCTCTATGGGAGCAGCTAAAGAAGAGAAGAAAAGAAGGCAATCAGGTAATGCTGTACAATGACCTTCTACCTTTCCAAGCAAACTTTCAGAGGGGTTCTCCTTATCCTAATAACCCCCCTATAACATCATGAGCCCTAGGGATAGAGGGAAAGGGAGATCTCTCTCACTTTTTTTTTTTTTTTGGATTTCTAACACCATACCACAGGACTTGGCTTAGGCAATTAGTGCTCATTCATTCATTCATCCATCTATCCATCCATTCATTCATTTGTCAAGCAATTATTGAGCACCTACCACATGTACATCTTGACATTACACAAAGTCCAGCCCCAACCATATGCCTCCAGTGGCAACCCGACCAGGACACAGAGTCCAAACTAAAAGTATGGAAGTGAGGCAGACTGAAAGTCAACAGCCTGGGCAGCTAGTGAGTGAAGGCATCAGTTGCTGCATTTCAATGGGGTTTCTCATTCATTCAACTAGCAATTCATGAGTGTCTATTGTGGGCCAGACACTGTGGTAGGCACTAGGGTTATAAGAAGGGAGAATCTCCATTCCAATAAAAGGGAATTTCAGAGAACAGGAGTTAACATTTATTGAGTGCTGATTATGTGTGCCAAGAACTATACTGAGTGCTTTTTATGCCTTGTCTTCTTGAATCTTTATTCCAGATCTGTACAGATGGGTAAACTGAGGTTCAGAAGTTTTACTGACTTGCGCAAGGCCACCTAGCCAAAAAATTGCAAAAGTAAGCATAAAAACTCCTAGTGAGTCCAAAGGCCTGAGACTGTGTTCTTTGTGCACCACCGCCTACTGCAGGGATCGGTCAACTGCAGCCTGTAGTCCAAATCTGGCCCACTGCCTGGTTCTATACTTTCCGAGACCTAAGAATGACTACTACACTTTTAAATGGTTGGGGAAACCAAAAGAAGAACATCTCACAACATGAAGATTATATGAAATTCAAATTTTAGTGTCCCTCAGGAGAGTTTTATTGAGACACAGCCACACCCATTCATTTACATACGGTCTAAAGCTTTTCCACTGTAACAGCAGAGTTGAGGGGTCATGACAGAGGCCTTATGGCCTGCAAGGTCGAAAATGCTGCCTAGATCTTTGCAGGAAGAGCTTGCTGAGTTCCTGGCTACATAGGTCACTGGTAGAAAAGGAAGCAGGTCTCAGCCCATGTCTCAACTCAGGTGGTTTCTAGAGCTCTGTCCTCCTATCCCAGCCTCTGCCTCAACAACTCAGGGAGATCTGCAGCGAGTCTCAAATGAGCATTTCAACTGTGGCTGCCTTTGAGTTATTTTCAGTACTTCTTTCAAGAGTCTTTGAGGCTTGAGATGTTTAGGGCGGTATTAGGTTTTTCCTAATGTTTAGATGAAAATGTAGACAGCAGATCCGGGGTTATTTGTGAACAAAACCCTGTCCTGTTGGTGTTTGCTGAGAGGTGCCAAATTATCTCAGGCTCCACTGGGAGCTGGCTGCAGGGCCTTATATGGTCATAATCTCCTAACCCGGGCCTGTCTCCCTTTCTGCAGTATGGTCATATCCACTTTTAAGGTTATGTGTAAACATTTCTTGTCGTTCCATTTACTCAAGCTGTGGGGAATTTAGCTTCTGCCGCACTTGAAGGAAATATGAATGCTGTCAACTTCTGCACACGTCTTATTTGTACATGAAAAGGACAGTTGCCTCCCTTTTGGCTTTCATCTCCCTTTACATTCCTCTGCAGGTGGAGGAAAGCATGTTTACAAGTGCTGGAGTGAGGAAATATAGCTTCATTATCTTGGTTGTTTCCTGAGATTTGTGTGTTTGCAGAAATATTGTTAAATAAAACATTTATTTATTTATTTATTTAGTTAGTTATTATTGTTTATGCTATTACAGTTGTCCCAATTTTTTCTCCTCTTCCCACAGTCAATCCCCACACCATTGTTCACATCCACGCATGGATGATACACACATGATCTTTGTCTAATGCCTTCACCTTCTTAAAGCAAGTCCCAACCTTCCTCCTCCCCTCTGACAGCTATCAGTCAAGAAAACATTTAAAGTATCACTCTAGACAATGGGTTCTGTGTGAGACATTCCAGGTATGTTATGTTACTAAGATCTCACAGCATTCATTTATTCGACAGATATTTACTGATGCCTACTAAATGCCATATCCTGTGCTAGGCCAGGACTATAACAGCGAATAAGGTAGATAGTACTTACCCTCATGGAGCTAACCTTCTAGTGGAAAAGGCAGACAATAGACAAATAAACAAATATTAGAAGTCATGACAGATTATGATGAGTGGTATAAAGCAAAAGCACAATGCACCAAGACAGAGTAATGGGAAAACTATCCAAGACTAGGGAGTCAGGAAAAGCCTCTCAGAAGAGAGGGCATTGAAACTGAGACCTGAAGAATAAGAAAGAACTGGCTGGGAGACTCTTGGTGTTTGGATTGGTAGTCTTGGTGAATAAGAGCTTAGCTAACAAAGTTAATGAAAGAGCTATGACAGTGACTCAGTCAACTGGGACCTGATGCTAAGGAACACAAGACTACAGGTGGTTATGGTATAGGGACTTTAACCTGGAGACCTAACTACAACAGCCCTGGGAAATACAGTTATGGTTCAAAAGAGAACCCCTAAGCAAGTAAAGTGCCCCAACTATTGGACATCCAAGTCCATAAATGTTTATGGAGCTCTTTCCACAAGACTAGCACTATCTAGGCTCAGAGGATCTAGAAAAGAATCAGGCATCAAGGAGCCTACACTCTACTGGAGGAAATCAATTAGTTATATAACAGGTAAATGATTCAATAATGTGGTAAGTACATCAGAATACGTACAAGATATGAAGATAGCACAGAAGAGAGGACACTGAACACATTTGGGAGAGCCAGGGAACAGGCAAAGGAGGCTGAATTTCGAAGGGCTAGAAGGGCCTTGTGCAAATAAAGAACTCCAGTGAACAAACGCCCAGGGGCATGAAGCCACATGGCCCTGGGCCTTTGGGCATTTAGGAGTAGTTATATTATGTATTTTTTAGCTTGGAGTACAAGATAGAGTACTGGGCATTGAGGTTGGAGATTTCAGCAGGGGCAAGTCATGGGAGGGCTTTGTTTAATAAGTGTTGTGGATTTGAGCTGCACTAAAGGTATGTAAACACAAGAAACAGATCTCCCTGTTGATTTGTCTTGATAATGCCCCTCTTGTTGCCTAATCCCATGGGTTTAGGCTTGATTTTTCTATGAAGCTATGGTATTTCAAAGAAACTGCCTGATCCTTCTCTAGACACATTTCATGCTTTTAGAAGTAACTTTTTCTTCCTAAGTACTTTATACTTTTCTTATACCTTTTCAAAGCATCTACCATATGGTATTTCTCCCAAGTGTGAGATTATGATCCCTTTATTTGGGGGGAGCTGAAATGAAGTCATCTGTCCACTGAAGTGACAGCTGCAAGCAGAGATGTGCTCTCCAGGGCAGTAGGCCTGCTGCCATCTGAGCACCTTCTCTGTGAGTGGCTGTCCCCACTCAGTTGTCCATTGCTGCTTTTCTTTTCTCCTTGCTCCCCATTATATAAGAGCTTTTTTTTTTTTACAGAGATGAGCTCTGGGCTTGTTCTGAATATTTTAGGTGTCAAACATCCTGTTTTTCTCTGAGTAATGTGACCCTGTCAATGACCCGCTGCATTTCAGAATGACATCATGGGATTAAACTGAGAATGGCTGAAGAGAAGTGATTATGGGAGCCTAGGGACCTCTGCTTGTCTCTTTACCTTTCAGCAAATTGTTTGGAAATGTTGAACAAGAATACTACAAATGAGTGCTCACTTTGCAGAGATCAGGGGGCGTAAATATACCCATGGACTAAATTCTGCCCACAGAGCATATCCAGTCTGAGCTGTTTTTGCAAATAAAGTTTTATTGGCACACAGCCACACTCACTGGTTTGCATATTGTCTACAGCTGCTTTCACACAGGCAAAGTTGAGCCTATGTGACAGAGCCTATCTGGCTCACGAAGCTGAAAATATCTATTTGCCCCTTACAGGAAAAGTTTGTCAAACCCTGCATTGAAGCCTTCATCCCTCCCCTTTGGAAGAGAGCATGTGAATGTAGTGGCATCCCCCATTCCCTTCCCCTCCCCCCAAACACATGGCACAACAAAAAGTAGAGACTGAGTTTTAACAAGCATATCAGAGCTTTCATATTTATTAAATGACATCAGAACTTTTACATGTATTAAATGAGTTGCCCTTCCAAGAAAGTTCCCTTGGGAATTTGCACACTTATTCTAATGCTGCCGCCAGTGTGCTGAACATCTTGGGCTGCTCTTCAGAGCCAGGTTATATGACACCTGGGAAAATTCCCTTCACCTTCTTTTTGGATCCAAAGTAGTGCAGCCTTGTTGGAACATCTGCTTAGTGGCCATGAATCAAATGTTGGCCAACATTCAGTCTATCTCAAGGAGTTGGCTGCAGATTCTGAAGGTAGTTCCCTAAAAAGCACTCCACACATTTCTTCAGAGAAAAGAGGTTTGCCTCACCCAACAAATTGGGAGTCAAGATTATATTTTGGAAACACCTTTTGGAATGTTGATGGGTGTTTTCAGCATTTGGGCCATTTGATTTCTCACAAAATGAAACACTCAGTGTGTGGCTTTCTCCTCCCTAGTCAGGGACTGATTTCATACTCCAAACGCCTTTACCATCTGTCCTGCATTTCCCCATCTCTTTATAGCCACTGGCAGTGGGTTTTGTTGTGGCTTGCTGCATTGTACCCATTTGGCTAAGGAGACTATGGGCTACAGGGAACTCTTTGCTTAGTTCCCTTTCTCACAGCCAAGTCTGTATGGGAAAGAGTCTCTAGGACCTGGGATGTGATATGCTGTGGGTGGGCCTAGGATTGCTAGGAGAGCATGGAAGCAGTGGCCATGTCAACTTTTGGTGGCCACTCTTGTCTCACAAACCACTATGTGCTCTGGGCTGCTGTGGTAGAAGGGGTCTGGAGTTTGGTGGTTTCTAAAAACCAAGAAATTCCTACTTATTGTTCTATATTTATGCTTTGTAATTTTCCTTAAACTCATTCTACAATGGGAATATTGTGTGGCCAGCCTTGAAGCAAAAGATAACCAGTAAAGCAAGTTGCACTTTTTTTGGTCCTTCATTACTTTTTTTTTTCTTTTTGTGAAGAGCCACAGGCTCCCACTCAAAATGTCTATATTTCTTTTTTTAAGTTTTCTTAAAGATTTATTTATTTATTTTTAGAGAGTGAAGGGAGGGAGAAAGAGAGAGAGAGAAACATCAATGTGTGGTTACTGGGGGCTATGGCCTACAACCCAAGCATGTGCCCTAGCTGGGAATCAAACCTGTGATGCTTTGGTTCGCAGCCCGAGCTCAATACACTGAGCTACACCAGCTAGGGCAAAAATATCTATATTTCATGAGCAGTTGCTTCACTGATTTCTGTTCTGCTGGAGTCTTGGGGGAGTTACTCAGATCCATGTTTGCATTTGTGTTTCCCATTGAAGTAATTGTGCTTGCATGATGGGGTATGACTGATCAAATGGATTACTAAGAAATGAGGAAGATTTGGACCAGAGTCAGAAGTGTAAATTTGTTGCCAGTGCTCCTGGACTGGCATCCCACTGTGGCTCTGGGGGCTAGGGTGCTGCTTTCCATTTGGCTCTTAGTTAACTTGGGGGTTAGTTTCGATTGGGAGGCACTTTTGCTCTTCTGAGGTTTTCTTGCTCCAGGAACCAGAATTTAAACTTGAGCTGTTATTTAGATCCCTAGCTGAGGGGAAGGTCCTGGTCCTGGTATTCTGGAGCCAGGTCTTTTGTGTCATGGGTCCCCAAGGAAAGCTAAGAGCCTCAGACCACTCACAGGCCGTGGTGCAGAGAGAGAATGCTGAGCATGCCAGATGTGTCTTCATTAGCAAGTAAGTTCTTTGCACACATGGTAATCTGGCCCCACTGGACCCTTTTGAGGGTAGGAATTACATCTTCTATTGTTTGGGCAGCACCACACAGGGTCTCTTGGACCAGAGGACATATAATGCTCTGAATTATTTGCAACAAATGTGAAATAGCAAGCAAATGGGACTTTGGGGCATTTGGTTTTATATTTTGAGCTTTCTGTCTCTTCTGGTAGTACTTAATCATCAAGTGTCTTTGGGTGGGAATCCTTTAAGGGTTGAATCCCACAGGACTTCCATCAATCAGGCAGCATTTGAAGGAACTTGTACTTTGTTCACAAAATGTCTGGCATAAGAAGTCTGGTCCTTGGGAGATGTCCAAAGTGGCATGGCTCTCCACCAAAGCAAGAGGTGGAGGAGGGGTTCTTCATGAGTGAGCTCTTTAGTTTGCCTTTTAACAAAAGAAATGGGGTGGCTGCAGAAATATTTGCTGGAAAGCTGAGAACCTCGACTTTGAGGCTGAGCAAGGGAGAAGTTATGTTGGCAAGAGGTCCATTGAGGTTCACTTCTTAGTATTCATAGGAGCAAAGAGCTTGATTTAGTAAGTTGGATACGTTCCTGTGGCCACGGCTTCTGGAGTTGGAATGATGGCTTTTTGTTCTTGCTGTTGGTGGTATGGGGGAGGGGGACACAAAGTGTAGAGGGTGGACCGTGTGGAGTTGGGAGGGTTAAAGACAGAGGCAAGGACAGAGATGGAATGCAGGGACTGTTAACTAGTATCCCTCTTCACTGTCCTCCAGAAAAGCTAAGACTGTTCAAAAGAGCCATTAGACATCTTGACAGCTAGGTCCTACCCTGGGTTTCCTCACTAGCCAATGGTATTCTTGTTTTCATGAGTGTTTGTGTGACATCTGTGTCCCAGGCCATACCCGTCATGGATCAACTAGTCTCTAGCACCTACTAACAGTTCTGAGAAGCCACACTCTGTCACCCCGTTCTTCAGCCATTGGGGACTGTGTTTTTCTTCTTTCCATTTTTCCTTGAAGGATCTGCCCCATTTGGAAATTTTAAAAATCTTCAGCAGTGTCCTCCTTTTGTGAGTAAGAGAAGCAATTCATGCCGGGAGAATGTAGGCCATGACCGTTAGGCAACCATTGACAACCCATCTTAGGCACCAGCTGAGGCTTCATGAGCTCTATATTTAGTTTACCACTTCTGCCTGAGCACTGCTCCTCTCCTTTGAGGACTGCATTTGGTTGATTGAATCTTTCTTTCTTTCTTTCTTTCTTTCTTTCTTTCTTTCTTTCTTTCTTTCTTTCTTTCTTTCTTTCTTTCTTTCTTTCTTTCTTTCTTTCTTTCTTTCTTCTTTCTTTCTTTCTTTCTTTCTTTCTTTCTTTCTTTCTTTCTTTCTTTCTTTCTTTCTTTCTTTCTTTCTTTCTTTCTTTCTTTCTTTCATTCTATTCATCCAACATTCATCCTACCATGTGCCAAGATTTAACCTAGATGCCACATCACAGTGCGAGGCAAAAATAGACAAGTTCTCTGTTGCCATGGAGTATACATTCTTGCCTGAAAAGTTAGACAATAAACAGGCGAAAAAAAAACCATACAAGCAAAGGAAATGTCCAAGAGTAGCAAGTGTAACACAATGAGTGAAAGTGGGGTGATGTGACGGAGTGACTAGGTGACTAGCTCAGATAAGGTGGTCAAGGAGAGCATGCATGAGGAAATGACCTCTAACCTGAGATGTGAAAGATAAGTAGCCAGACTTTTAAAGATGAGGGTGAGGAATGTTCCAATGTAAGGATGAGCTGGTGCAAAGAACCTACTATGAGGTATACACATGCAAGACAGAGGGTAACAAAAGAGAAGAGGTCCCTTCCCCCCAGAGCTTGTAATCTAGATGGAGAGACAGAAAATAGACAGTCAGTTACAATGCAGTTAGATCACTACTATAACAGGAAAGGTATGTAGTGAGCTCTGGAAACACAGAGCAGAGCAATTGCTCTGAAGGCTGAGTGGGAGGGTCAGAGTACACTTCTTGGAAGAAGTGGTTTTCAAGTTGTGACATGAAGGATAAGGAGAAATTAGCCAGGTCAACAGGGTGCAAGTGAGGTGAGGAAAAGAAGGGAAAACATACCTGAAGGGCCAGTGCTTACAGGGCATAAACATATCTGAGGGACAAAGAAAGGGTCACAGAGTTTCAGAAAGGTGGATGAGTCATGGACAGGGAGACTAGAGAGGTATATATGGTCATGTTATGGATTTGGGATTTGTATTCTGGTGATAATGGAAGAACCAATAAATGGTGTTATGTGGGGGACAGACATAATCCAATTTATGTTTTGAAAAGACCATTGTTCTGCAGCTACGGGAAGATTGGACAGTATGTAGGGGAAGAAGAGTGGGGGAAGGAAGATCAGTCAGGAGATGGGTCCAGTTATCCAAGTAAGAGAGGATGTTGGCCTGAATCAGAGTGGTGGCTGGAGATAAAGGTAAATGGGCAGAATCATGAGGTATTGAGAAGGTAAGACTGACAGGGCTGGATTAGGGGTTTATAAGTGGAGGTTCGTGAAGGAGAGAGGAGTCAATGGTGCCACCCTTTTTGGCTTGAACAGCTAGATATGTGTTGGTGTCATTTAAAGAGATGGAGGAGACAGAGTATACGATGGAGATGGAGGCAAGATGAAGATCTATGTTCTGGAAATTTTGAGTTGAGAAGATGTCTAGAAAGAAGGAAATACTGGAGTCTAGAGCCCAAAAAAGAGTTTTAGTGTAGGAAAATCTGTCATGGGAGTTGCAGCAGTTGAGGCTATGGGAGTGGAGAGGCAATGCCAAGGGAAAGAGGCAGAAACAGAATGAAGGCAGAGAAAAGGAGAGGGACAGGGACTGAGCCCTGGGTCACTAATTGCCACATTTAGAAGTCAAGCAGAGGAAGAGGAGTGGCTAGTGCAATAGGAGAACACCCAATGTATCTTTACAGCAGCTGAGAGAAGACAGTGTTTCAGGGAGGAGGGAGTTAACAATGGGTCTAATGAGGATGCTGAGCACTGAGGCAGAAACAATGGAATGTTGAATTTGGTACAGAAGGTTAGTGGTGTCCTTGACCAGAGCTATTTCAGTAGAGGTGAGAGGGTGTGGAAGCCTGATTAGAGGCAGTGGAGAAAAGAATGGGATGTGAAAAAGTGAAGACAGAGTCACCAGACAATAGGAGACATTTTGCAGGTTGGAGGGCAGCCCAAGATTGTACTCCTCGTTCACAGCCAGGGAACTAAGATTGAATCCTTAATGGGTTGTGCAGGGAAGTCACTTGGGTGAGTTTCTATGTTCATTGAAAATGTAACACCCAACTCTGTCTCAAAGGAAAAAAGTGGCCATATTTCACAAAAATTGAAGACTCATAACTGGATCTTCAACTCTTTGTAAAACCCTCTTCACAGAGCCTTTCATCCTGAGTTAACACAGGCTCACCCTTCCCTAAATGCATCCTGTTCACCCAACTTTCCAAAGGCTTCATAGAGAGTCTCCCTGTACACTGAAGAGGCAGCACACTCATGATTAAATTTATTTTTTTTTCCACCATTTTCTAACTGCCTATTATTAAGTGCACTGAATGAGCCCTGAGAATAAAGCACTGGAGAAGACAAATTCATGGGGTTTTCATTACAGTGGAAGAGGGACACAAGAAGAAATGAAATGCCTGAATAAGTATGATATTTTCAGATAGTGATAAGTGCATTAAAGAAAACAACATAGGCCCTGGCTGGTATTGTTCAGTGGATTGAGTGCCAGCCTGCGAACCAAAGGGTCACTGGTTCAATTCCCAGTCAGGGTACATGCCTGGGTTACAGGCCAGGTCTCCACTAGGGGGCACGTTAGAGGCAGCCACACTCTGGTGTTTCCTGTTTCTCCCTCCCTCCCCCTCCATTTACAAATTAAATAAATCAAATCTTTAAAAAAAGAAAACAACATAGGCTAATGGGATGCACTGTGATGGGAAGAGGAGGAGACGGAGTATAACAGAGGCTCACTTAACCAGGATGGCTAGAGAAAAACTCTTTGAAGGGGAGACTGAACTCCACAGAACTGTACTTATCTCCTTCCTCCCAATAACAGCAATAACAATGACACGTACTGGGCCTGTCACCAGAACTACAACCTCTTCTACTAATACCACCATGCCACTTCAATACCCACAAGGAAGAGCCTTTCACTACTAGCCTTTCACTTCCTTGACCTCCTTTCTTTTAGTGGTCTTGTCTGTCCCCTGCCCCACGTCAGCCACTCAATTCCATGATCATACCTTAGACCTGATCATTACTAATTTTTTACCAAAATTTTCGGTGTCTCGTTGCAAGGCTAGATAGGATACTAGCATCTCCTATCTGTCCAGCTCACTCCCATAGTGACCCCAACTGTTTTTGACCCTATGAGACTTCTCATTCATTGATCCTATACTTTTTCACTCTTCCTCACTCTGTTGATGTCCTCTCTTCCCTCCTTATCGAGCTTACATTCTATACTCAATCACTGTATTTCACTCACGTGTGCTCCAACTCGTTGACCTTCTCACATCTGCATACTTACTTGGCAAAACCTCAAACCTAGTTAAGTTCATTCACCTCTCTCCATGCTCTGCACCTGCAGCTGAAGTGTGGCTGAGGAAAATACAAAACCATGATATCTGGTCTCACTTTAAATTCATGACCACTAACCACAAGTAGGTCCCTGTAGTTGCCTGGCAACCAAACCATTTCCCTAAATATTCACTCTCCAACTCCAGTTGAACACTGTCACATTTACTCCTCTTTCCTCAAAACTCCAGCACCTCTTTCTCTATTTTCACTTTCAGTAGGTGATAAAGTTTTATATTTTATTAAGAAAATAGAAGCAAGAAGAATATAAAAAGAACTTTCAAAAGCGCCCAAATCTGTTATAGTGGAAGAAGTGTTTGTTTTCTAAGGGCAATTCTTCCACTTCTTCATGAAATTCCCACCCCCTATCACCTACTCAGAGACATATAGCTATAATATTATTATCTATAATAATATTTAGCTATAATAATCCCCTCCAGTGTGATGTTAGCAGCTATTACTATTACTAATCTAATGCATAGATTTCCATTGAGGATTGCAAAGTGGTGATATTAGAATTCTGTGATTCCATATTCACTTATTAGCTGGAAATACTTCTATAAATAGAAATGTCCCCACATGTACTATAAAGTTTTACAGTGGTGCCATGTCTATAGAAAGACAGGAGGGATTCTTGACTCTCTCTATTTACCAGTTTTCAAAATAATGAATTGGATTTCTAGCATCCTCCAAGAGTAACCAGAGAGGTTTTTATCCCCATCTCCAGTCAAGCTTTCTCCATCACCACTCCATCTAAATGGCTTCTGTTAAGGTCATCGATGATTTTCATGATTCTAAGTGCAATGATATAGCCTCAGCCTGGGTAAAGTCTCAACAGCACCTCACACACTCCTACTGAAACCTTTTTTCTCTCTTTCCTTCCAGGAAATCCTACTTTCTTGGTTTTCTTTCCACCTCAGTGATGGCTCTTCAATCTGTTTTGCTGATTCATCCTCTTCTCTCTGACTCCTTTTTTTTTTAAAATGAAGATATAATTTACATATGATAACATTTACCCTTTTATAGTGTATAATTAAATGGTTCTTAGAATTCTCAGAGTTGGCAGTCATTGGAGGGATTTAATTCCAGAACATTATAATTACCTCAAAAAGTAATTCCTTATCTACTAACAGTCATTCTCTATCCCCTAACAACTATGAATCTACTTTCCATCTCTAGGAATGTGCCTATTCTTCTCCTTAACTCCTTAACACTGGAGTGCTCCAGTACTCAGCTCCTCTTCCTCTTTATCTATCTTTACCTTTTTGGTGATCTCATCCAGTTTCATGACTTTAAGTACAATCCCTACACCGATAACACCAGCATGGAACTTGCCCCTGAATTCTAGACTTGGGTATCCAACTTCTTACTTACCTGTCCACATGGATGTCTAAAAGACATCTCAAATTTAACATGGTCAAAACAAGCTGATGGTCTCCTAGAATCCGTTCCATCTGTATAGTCTTCATCTCAGATAATGACAATGCCATCCTTCTAGTTGTTTGGGCACCAAAATCTTGAAGTCATCTTTTGACTCCTTTCTTTCACTTACACCCCACATTAACTAAATCAGGAAATCCTGATGGTGCTAACTTCATAATATATCCTGAATCTGACCACAATTCACAACCTCCACTGCTGTTACTCTTGACGAAGTCATCATCATCTCTAACCTGGTTATTTAAATAATCTCCCTGTTACCACCACTGTGCCTTTTATAGTTTTCAACATAGAAAAGAATGACTTTAAATAGTTGTTATACTCCTTATGCATATATAATATAATAACACTATATAATAACACCTATTACATATATAGAACCTGCTACATGCCAATCACTACAAGGCCTTACATGATCTGGCCCCCATTATTTCTCTGACCTCATTTCCTACTACTGTCCTCATCATTCATACCACTCTACCCTGGCCTCCCAACTGTTGTGAACACCTCACGTATGCTTTTGTTTCAGGGCTTTGAGTGCTATTCCCTGTGCTTGAAACATATTTCCCACATATAGTCTCATGGCTCATGGCTCACTCACTGGCTTCCTTCAGATCCTTGCTTACATGTCATCATCTTAGGTAACCACTGCAACCCTACACTCAGTCCCAGCACTCTGTGTTCTCCTTCCTTGCTACATTTATCTCCATAACAATTATTGCCTTCTGACAAACTACATGTTTTAATTATTTATTTTATTTATTGTTTGTTTTCCTTCAGTAAGTTTAAGATCTATTAGTGAAGGGATTTTGGGTTTGTTTTTCACCACTGTATTCCCAGTGCTTCGAATAGTACCGGGCAAATAGGTGCTCAATGAATATTTGTTAAACAACTGAGTAATGATACCAGGTAACAATTAACAGATACAAATTGTGTAGCTAGACACCTTATATTTATGACATCACCTAGTTTTCATAAGAACCCTGAGAAGCTGTATTACAAACGTATTTTTCAGATGAAGAACCTGAAGAGTTATGTGAATTGCTTTAACTCACACATCTTAAAAGTGCTAGAAATCCAAATCAAGCTTCTATAGGGTCAAAGTCTGGCTGCTTTTACCTCCTCTCAAGGTGCCTTGCCTCAAAAGAATATTATTCTATAGATATCTCTGGACTCTCAGTGCAAACATATAAATGGGACTCAAATAATGACATTTATATTTCAGAAGTTATCCAAAAACAAGCTGTGCTTTGTGGGTTTATTTTTCTTTCGTGTTTTTGCATCTTTGGAGCTATAGCCACAAAGAACAAACTTGGTTTTGCTGAGACTCCAGAGATGAAGAAATTGACATACGCATCAGTGGGGAAGAACAATGTAATGGGAGTCGGAGATGAATTTGTTTTCTAGAGTGAAAATTGTGCACAGCAGAGGCAATTTATCATGTCATATCAGCTCTGAAATCATCTCCCTGCTGCCTGCCAGCCCATCAGAAGCTTTGCTTCGGTGGCTTCCTTAGTGTTATTTAAGCAAAAGAAATATGCTTGCTTTGAGCTGTATTTATTTGTATTGCTGTAGTAAGAGAATGTGTTTTAATAACTTTATGTACTTTAAAGATAGTCATAGATACTTGTGACAATATTTTTGCAGCTGTATAATAAAATAAGCATTGCATTCTGGACAGGGTCAAATTGACCAACACTTGCTGGCCTAGTCCTTGATATTTGATGCCAACTCTACAAAATTAAATACAGTTAAAGCAAAATCACTTTATTGTGAGAATAAAGATCTGGTTTTCCACATAATGGGACTTTAGTTTTGGAGGAACAATAAGATTTTGGTTGAAGAAGAGGTTTTTAAAGGGGCAATAATAAGCTGTTTTCTATGCAAATTGACAAAGGCAAGATTTTGAAATGGGTGACCCCATAAATGGACTGGAGAGTATAGACACCTTTTGAAACTGGTCTCTCTTCTGAAAACATCATACTGAGAGGTTGATATTAGCTCCATTTTACAGAGGCTCCTCAGGGAACTTGCAACAACCTTAGTATCTATTGCTGGTCCATTTTTAGCTTAAAAAATGTTTGGTGTTTTACCTTTACAGGAATCTCCACTTTTAAGAAATCACAAATGGATAGCAATGTTTGAACATAGGTGTTAGCATGTATCCTTTCTAATTATCTTTGAGATTCCACCTTCCTTACCCTAGGTGCCATTCTTTACTTCTTCACATCTGTAAAAAGCCACAAAACAGCAGGCATCCTCTGAGCACTATCCAGCCCATGGTTATTCAGCAATGACATAATCTCTTCCATGATGGCCAGCTCTCTCTCTCTTTTTGAAAGGCCCTGGGCTTTAGGAAGTCACTTGTTAATATAGAACATAAGTCAACTTTATCATCACACTTACCTGTAGGTATAGCTCTGCCCTCGGGAGTGAACAGATATGGCCTCTTTGACCAGCCCTTCCAATATTCAAAAAAAAATTTCCATGTCCCTTCTCAATTATTTGTCTCAAGCTCCTCTGTATATGGCAGGGTTACCTCTCATTACCACCCTAACTCTAGACTTCTGGATCCTCTTAAATTTATCAAAAACTTTTGGAGAGTGTTGCATTTGGCTTCTAAATCTAATTATAGTTATAAAGAAAACAATTCACTGGAATTTTGCTCAACATTAAAGATTGTTGTCTTAGTTAGAAAGATAGTCCCAAGAGTTTATTTTCCTAGTTAAGAGATCTTTCTACAACCCCATTCTGTCCTACATGATAGAATTAAGAGCCAAACAGATTTGAAAATGATGGGTTGGAACCAACAAGATGAAATATAACAGACTTTTACATCTGCCAAAGCAGATTAAATTGCATGCACTTTTAAAATTGCCATGTCACATGGCTGACTCATGCAGAACTTGTGGTCACATAAAGCCCCCAAGTCTTTCTCCATACTGTGAAATGAGGTTTTCACATGCTCTGCTTTAAAATTGTTAGACATTAGACTTCTAGTTGAGATGGAGGTGTAGGTAGACATGCTTTGCCTCCTCATGCAACCACAGAAAGAATTACAACTACACCTCAAAACAAATGTATAATGCACACTTTTCTGCCTAAATTTTTGAGGAAAAAATAAGGATGTGCATTATACATGGGTAGTACCTGAAATACATTGTATCTGTTATTGTGTTTTGTAATTATTTGAACATAAAATTCCTTGTACCATGATATGTTCAAAAATAAATGCTAAAATCCCTTTATAATACAAAAAAGTATCTATACATAAGTGAATAAAAATTCAGTTAAATAATTAAAATAAAACATTTTTCCCCTGAACATTTGGGCCAAAAATGTGGGTGTGCATTATACACAGGAGTGCATTATACACTGTTGCAGACCCCAGTTCGTGGGGTCTGTGACATTGTGGATGGGGGAGAGACATTCACATGGACTACCGAGTCCTGTAGAGGAAAAGGGCCAGCGGCTTCACTCTCAAGAGAAGCAAAAAGCTGCCGCCTCCACCAGGATTTTCTTTTTCTCCAGCACAATATATGATGGTCCTCATTTACTATGCACAGGTTCGATTTAGATGGTTACCTTTTATAGAAAACAAAGGATCACATCACAGAAGAGGGATATTTGCAAATGAAAAGGCAAAAGTGGTTGAACCAGTTACACTCATCCTTGGATTTTAGGAAGTTACTTTGCAGTAAATGTTTGCTACAAATCAGGGTGAGGGAGTTTTTAGCAAAAAGCAAGGTTCAAAGTGGCCTAGGTACATTGTAGGCCTGATTCCCCATGGGAGAACCTATCCATGGATGTGGGTCTTGTGCATCTCTGAGTGGGAGCTGGGCCCCTACCTTGCAGAACAGTCTCCTACAATGCATGGCAAAATATGGTAACACCCAGCACCATCAGAAAATCGAGCTGTATGGAAGCCCAACAACCAAGGATTTAAAGAAGTCACATTCATCCAGACAGGATAGGAGGGGTGGAGTCACGTGGAAAGGCATGGAGATGCAGTGTGGTGTGGAGAGGCAACAGCAGAATGGGTGGTCCCACACCCACGTGTGGTGGATAAAAATTGGGAGGGATACCTTGGGAGCAAGAGGTCCCAGCCACAGGCCAGATCATACAGCCCAGCGTTCCAACTCCAGGAACATAAATCTCCATAACTTCTGGCTATAAAAACCAGTGGGGGTTGGAGCAGTGGAAGAAACTGCTGGATTTTCAGGAGACTGTTTAAAGGGTCCATACAGACTGGGCTTTAATAGCAGGGCAACAGTTGGAAGGGCTCCAGTTGCATTCCAGAAGTGGATGAAATGACTGGACATGGGGCAAGTGCCAGGCAAACTCCAAGAAGTCAGCCAGCAGTATTGTCCCCTCTCTGAGCCATTTTGCCACACAGAGCCACAAAGCAGTAAAGTGGGTTGTCCCACCCTGGTGATTACATAAGACTCTGCCACACAAAATTGACAGTGCCTTTTCTACAATAGGCCGCACTACTGAGACAAGGAGTCAAAACAGCTCTACCTAATACACAGAAACAAACACACGGAGGCTGTGAAATTAAGGACACAAAGAAATATGGTACAAATGAAAGAACAAAACCCCAGAAAAAGAACTAAACAAAATGGAGATAACTAACCTATCCAATGCAGAGTTCAAAACACTGGTAATGAGGTTGCCCAAAGAACTCATTGGATATGGCAACAAAATAAAACAGACCCAAGAAGAAATAAAGGTTATACTAAGTGAAATAAGCAAAATCAAGAGGGAACAATCAGTGGAGGGAATGAAGCCAGGATTCAAATCAACAATTTGGAACATAAAGAAGAAATAATAATTCAACCAAAACAGCAAGAAGAAAATAATTCAAAATAACCCAAGGATAGTATAAGGATCCTCTGGGATGTCTCCAAACATACCAACATCTGAATCATAGGGATGCCAGAAGGAGAAGAGGAAGAGCAAGAAATTGAAAACTTATTTGAAAAAAATAATGAAAGACAGCTTCCCTAATTTGGTGAAGGAAATAGACATACAAGTCCAGGAAGCGCAGAGAGTCTCAAACAAGTTGGACCCAAAGAGGACCACACCAAGACACATCATGATTGAAATGCCAAAAAGTAAAGATAAAGAGAGAATCTTAAAAGCAGCAAGAAAAAGGCAGGTACCTACAAAGGAGTTCCTGACTGTCAGCTGATTTCTCAAAACCCCCCCCCCCCAAAAAAAACTACAGGTAAGAAATGACTGGCAAGCAATATTCAAAGTGATGAAAAGCAAGGACCTACAACCTAGACTACTCTATCCAGAAAAGCTATCATTTAGAGTAGAAGGCCAGATAAAGTACTTCCCAGACAAGATAAAGCCAAAGGAGTTCATCATCATCTAGCTTTTATTACATGAAATGCTAAAAGGACTTATGTAAGATAAAGAAGAAGATAAAAACTATGAACATTAAAATGGCAACAAATTCACAACTATCAACAACTGAATCTTAAAAAACAATACTAAGCAAACAACAAGAACAGGAACAGAGTCAGATATGGAGATCATTTGGAGGGTTATCAGCTGAGAGAAGGAAGGGGAAGAATGGGGAAAAGGGTGTAGGGATTAAGAAGCATAACTGGTAGGTACAAAATAGACAGGGGGATGTTAAGAATAGTATAGGAAATGGAGATGCCAAAGAACTTATATGCACAACCCATGGACATGAACTAAGGGAAGGACTGCTGGAGGGAAGTTGGGTACTGAGTGGATGGGGGCAGAAGGGGGAAATTGGGAGGACTATAATAACATAATCAATAAAATATATTTAAAATAAAATAAAATTGTTAGACATTAAAATCATCTTGTTTGTTTCAACTCACTCTTCTAGCCTGCCTGGATCATTTCTACTCTGTTTTAATATTATTAAAGTATAATTAAAGTGTATAGGTCTTAAGTGTACAGCTTTATTGATCTACACACACACACACACACACACACACACACACACACACACTCACCACTGTAACCACAACTCAGATTAAGAAACAGAACATTATCAGCACCCATAAGTCTCTTTTATACCTCTCTTCAGTCAATAACTTGCACCCCAAGGTAACTACTGTCCTGATTTCTAACACAATAGATTAGTTTTTGCCTATTTTTGAACTTCACATAAATGGAATAATACAGAACACACTCATTTGTGAATGGCTTTTTATGTTCATCCATTATGTCTGTGAGATTCACTGATACTGTTTCATATAGCAGAAGTGGTTATTTTTCATTGCTAAGTAGTAGTCCCTTGAGTGAATGTGCCACAATTTGTTTATCTATTCTCCTGTTGATGGAAATTCTGGTTGATTCCAAGTTCAGGTTAACACAGATAATGCTCTCATGTCTTTGCACATGACTTTTGATGGATACACAGATTTATATTAGTTATAAACCCAGAAGGATACTTTTTGTGTCATAGAGTACATGTATGTTTAGCTTTAGTATATGCTATCAAATAGTTTTAAAAGGTGATTGGGGCAAATTACAGTCTGTGGTGACTTGTTTTATGTGTCCTTGGCTAGGCTACAGTCCCCAGTTATTCAACTAAACAGTAATTTACATGTTGCTATAAAATTATTTTGTGGATGTGACAAAAGTCCATAGTCAGTTGACTTTAAGTAAGAGACATTATATAATCTCAGTATGCCTGAACCAGTCACATAAAAGACCTTAAAAGCAGAGCTGAGGCATCCCTGAAGAAGAAATTTTACCTGTGGACAATAGCTTCAGCTCATGATCAAGAGTTCCAGGCCACCTTTCCTGCTGGTCTATTCGGAATTTCAGATTTTCCTAGCCAAATCTCAATATATATATTTCATATTGGTTCTGTTTCACTGTATGAACCTTGAGTGATACAGATTTTATACCAGGAGAGTGCTGCTGTAACAAATACCCAAATATGTGGAAGTGAATTTGGAATTTGGTAATGGGTAGAGGCTGGAAGAATTTTTAAAAGCATGAGAGAAAAACCCTATATTGTCTTGGAGAGATTGTTCATATGGATGTTATAGATTCTGCTGGAGGATCTCAGGAGAAGTCTGGGAGAAAAAGCCTGTATTATCTTACAGAATTCATATGTCATCATAAAGAGAATGTTGATAAAATATTTTATCCTCTTCATTTTTCAAATATAAATAAATCAAAATGTAATTCTAAAAGTGTTCAAGTGATCCATGCAGAAGAAAAAACAAAACAAAACAAAGAGAAGACAAATAATAAAATGGCACACTTAAATATTAACACATCAATGATTATATTAAATGTAAATGTTCTAAAATATCAATTAAAACAGGGAGAATACAGAGTGAGTTAAAATACATAACCCAACTATATCCTTTTAACAATAAACTCTCTTCAGCCCCAGCTGGTGTGGGTCAGTGAATTGAGCACTGACCTGTGAACCAAAGGGTCACCGGTTTGATTCCCAGTCAGGGCACATGCCTGGGTTGCAGGGCCAGGTCCCCAGTTAGGGGTGCTCAAGAGGTAGCCACACACTGATGTTTCTCTCCCTCTTTTTCTCCTTCCCTTTC
Organism: Phyllostomus hastatus; assembly: GCF_019186645.2. Taxonomy (NCBI): domain Eukaryota; kingdom Metazoa; phylum Chordata; class Mammalia; order Chiroptera; family Phyllostomidae; genus Phyllostomus; species Phyllostomus hastatus. The sequence continues at coordinate 9,470,785 of NW_025333841.1, read as the reverse complement.
TCTAAAAAAATAAATAAATCTTTTAAAAAAGAAATTCTCTTCAAATGTCACATAAGTAGATTGAAAGTAAAAGGAGAGAGATATGTTGTTCACTCATAATTTTTAAAAAGAAAGAGTAGCTATGTTAATATCATATAGAGTAAACTTCAGACCAAAAAACAAAAACTTGCCAGGTAAATGAGGGAAATTACATAATGATAAAAAGATCAATCCACCAAGAAGATACAATGATACAAAGGGTGTATTCATCAAATAAAAAAACTTCAAAATAAATGAAGCAAAAACTGATGGAGCTGAAAGAAGAAATAGAAAATCCACATTTATAGTTGGTGACTTCAATACCTTGCTCTTAGCAGTTGATAGAACAATTGGAAAATCAGTAAGGCTATAGAATAACTCAACAAAACCATTTATCAAGAGCATTTAATTGACATTTTAGAACATTGCACTCAACAACAGCAGAATACACATTCTTTTCAAGCATTCATGTGTAACATTCACCAAGATAGACTATCTTTGGCCATAAAACAAACATCAACAAATTTAAAAGAATTCAAATCACACAGTGTGTTCTCTAGCCACAATGGAATCAAACTAGAAGCAAAGTAGGGGAGAGAAATCAAATAATATATTGAACAAAATGACAATGTGAGTATAACACATCAACTACAGCAATGGTAAGAGAAATTTATAGCACTAAATTCATATGTTAGAAAAGAGGAAATATCTCAAATCAGTAATATAAGAGTCCATTCAAATTGAAACTGAAAGGTAAAAAATTTAGAATAGTTTAAAACAATTTTCAAAAAGAATAATAAAGTTGGAGGAATCATTCTACCCAATGTATGGCTTACTATATAGCTATGGTAATCAAGACAGTGTGGTGGAGGGATTCACACACAGACTGGTCTTTAGCTGGAGTAGGGCAGGTATTGTCAAAAAGGTTTTCTGTTCTGTTAGGCTACCTTATTTCTTGTCCTTTGGGTAAAGACCCATAGAGCCTTTGACCCTGCCTACTATATTGATATTGAACTTCTTGTCTCCAGCATAGAATAAATTTCTGTTGTTTTTAGCCACCAAGTTTGTAGTCATTTGTTACAGCAGGCACAGGAAATTAATACACCACCTATCACTTGCAATGTATGTTCATGAGAGTCCAGGTCCTTCTTAGAACACCATGCATTATATTCTTTGCATCTCTTGTGCTTTTAAGTTTTAAACTGTATGCCATGACCTTTTTTCTTTCCTTTTTTTCCCCAAACTATGAGAACATTTCACTTCACCCCTGCCCCACCCCAAAGCTTTGGCATTATTAGATATTATTTTTAACCTATACATCATGAAATGGAACAGAAATGGTACAAGCTTTGCAGTTAGATAGATCCAGGTCCTATTATTGCCTGTTCTATCTAGTAGCTGAGTGACCTTTAGCAAATCACTTAGCCTTAGTTGCTTCAAGTGTATAATTGGATTAACACTGCCCTCCCTTGCAAAGTTATTGTGAGTGTAAAAGATAATGAACTCATGGCAGGAGTGGAATGAACAATAGCTCTTGCTACTCACAAAATGTTACTTTATGTTGTATGTTTAACATATGTGAAGATACCTGTCTCCCCAAGTCCATGATCTTGTTTATTTTTGAAGGTGGTTCTGTACAAAGGCTCAGCAGTGCCACTCACCATTCTCCTTACTTACACTGTTCCAACCACTCAATGTATATGACCTTCACACTTGTTGTTGCCTCTGTCTAGAGCACTCCTAGATATATGTATGAATTGTTCCCTTACTTCATTAAGGTCTCTGCCTAAATGTACCATCTTATCCAAGAGGCCTTTCCTCACCCTTTAAACAGCACACCTTCCCATCTGTCTCTAACCTTCATCTACTTTATTTTTATTTAAAGACTTTATGACTACTAGACGCATGTATTCGTGTGTTCTATGTCTCTCTCCATTAGAATGTGAGCTCCAAGGAAGCAGGATCAGAGATTTTGTCTCTTTTATGAATTGCTGTATCGCTTGTGCTTACAACAGTAAGTGCTCAATAAATATTTATTACATGAATGAATAAATGGATGGATGGATGAATACATAGTCTAGCTGAGTAAAGAAATAAATACTTAATTACAATGCAGTGTAATCAATGCTATGATGTGTTTGTACAGGGTGCTGTGGGAGGATCTATTCTGGCTGGAATGTAGAGTGGGGGTAAGAATTATTCGTGAAAGTTTCTTGGAGAAAGTAACATCTCAACTGAATCCTACAGAATGAACAGGAGTTTCTAGGTCTAGAAGGTGAGTAAAGGGTATTCCAGAGGTATAAAACAGTGATGAAAAGTCCTATAGACCACATATTTCAGGAATTTGAGATAGTTTGGTGTGACAGAGAAGAAGGAATGAGGGAAAGCAGGAAGGAAGGAAGTCAGTCTGTGCTTTCCAGGAGCTCACAATTTAGTCCTAGGGAATAATCATATGGACAATTAAACTGTAGTATGATAAAGCTGGTGGTAGAGATAGTATTTCCAGGGTACTGTGGGAACATATAAGAAGAGTTCCTCACTCTGTGAAGGAGGCAGGATCTATGAAGGGAAAGAAAATGCTTATCAGAGAATTATTCACCAGGCAGACAGTGGGAAGTAGGTCCAATTGAAGAAGTACAAACACAACTTGCAAAGTTATGAGAGAACTATGCAGTCGAGCTATGAGAGAGCACAGCAGTATGGGGAAGGTTGGAAAGTAGTATTTGGAGGCTCATAGGTATGGAGACTTTTGGTGCTGTGGTAAGGGGTCTCGATGGTATTCTAATAACATTGGGGTCCATTGGGAGAATTTAAGTGAAGAGAGGTGAGGAGAATGTTACAGATCCAGTTAGAAATGCTTCTAAACCAATCACCTCTACCTTCTCTGTGAAAAATCAATTGTAAACAAAATCAAGCCTGGTGGCAGGAGACCAGTTAGAAAGCTGCTGCTGTAAATATCCAGGTAAGACAAGTTATGATGGCCTAGACCCTGGCTACTAAAAGTGTGGTCCAAGACCAACAAGCAGCACATGCATCCCTAGGGAGCTTGTTATCCACGAAAGATCTCAGGCTCTAATACACACCTGCTGAATCAGAATCTGTATTATAATATGATCTTCAGGTGACTGGTGCCTGTATTAAAATTGGAGAAGTGTTGGCTAAAACTAAATGAGAATGCAGAGGAAGGTATAGATATGAGAGAGCTGTTAAGGTGGAACTGACAGGATTTAGCATCATATGTAGTGATCCTTTTTAAGTTAACTTATTTCTCCATGGGCTGACATCTTTATTTTTTCATCAACTATATTTCCAACTGACCACACACTATCCTGGATTGAGTTCACACCACCACTGAGGGAGGACCTGGCCTTCTCTTTAGAGCTATCTGTAGACAGAATGTTTGTTTCTTTTCAGGAGCCCCGGCAGATGGCTCCTTATGCAGCTCAAAATCAATAAAATGTAAAATAGAACAGTGTAGTATAATTCCACATATTTTTTGTTTTTGCCAAAGTAGATTTAGACTTCAGCTGTTTCAGTAATTTCTTTAAGTTTCTTCAAAGACAGCAGTTGACTTTCCTTTAAAAGCACTGGAGGGGTGGGAGAAATTGAATTACCTTGGGAAGTTTTGAAAAGTGAAATGTGATTTCTTTATTCTAGTTGCAAAGGACAAAATACATCCTTGATTTCACTGTGGATGCATATCTTAAAGTCAGGAGTGCATGGGTTTCCATAACTGTTATTTAAAACATGAGGCATTGTGGATAACCTGACCCAGAGCATCCAGGAAGGATCCCTGCCCGTGAATGATAATGCCTATATACAATTTTTAGGACATTAACTTTACCCATGAGTCAATGTGTTTATTCCTGTGACATTAGGATGACAGGCACTTCAGCTGCTAACCTCTTTTTTCTGTCCTTCAAAACCTCCAAGGAAAGTTCTCAAATAATGAAAAAGACTACTCACCATTAGACCACAGCAGCTAAGGTGGAAAAACAGGAGACTCCTTGCTAAGTAATTTCAAGTTAGGAGGAAACTTATTTAGCAATATTTGTTGAATGCCTATCAAGTTTAAGACATTGTGTGAAAAGGGTTCTTAGTAGCAGTCAACAGAAACCAACTCTGGTTAACCTAAGGAGAAAAGGAATTCACTGGCAGGGAATCAGGTAGCAAGCAGAATTGATGGGAAGGCTGGTGAACCAGGCTTGGAAACAGTCGGAGACTGAGGGAAACTTGGGGTCAAGGTCTCAGCCAAGCTCAAACCACAGGAACAGACTGGGTCAGTGCCTCTGCCATCCCACACTGGACACTGAATCCTGACACCGTCACCACCAACCACTGCCAATGACCACTTTGATGCCGCAGCTGCTGCCATCAGAACAAATTTGGAACTGTCCCTTGCTTCTTTGCAACACTGGCTCCAGATTCAAAGTCTTGGACAGTATTCTTAGGTTGGCTGAGCTTAGATCACTTGCCTGTGCCCAGGCTGCCAGGGGTCAGGGAGAGCGAGCATGTGTGGCACTTTCAGTTTCCTCAGTGGAAGGCAGGCCCTGCTTCCCATCACGACTCACACAGTGGGGAATCCCTAACACACTCTAGCCCTCAGTGATCTCATCTGGCCTCTTGGCTTTAAATACTATAACATACTGATGGCTCTCAAATTTCTATTTCTAGCCAACATGTCTACTGAGCTCCAGGCTCGTATGTACATGCCTACATGGTAACTCCATTTGGATGTGTAATCAACAAATCACACTCATCATGGCAAACAAGAATTTCTTGATTCACCCATCTCCACCACATATGAGCCCACATCTCCCTCAGACTTTCCTTTCTTAGGAAACATCACTACCAATCACTCAAGCCCAAATCCTAGGAATTCCCCCCCAATCCTTTTCCCCTCCATCCTCCACATTCAATTCATAAGGACATCCTATGGTTTCTACCTCCAAAACATATGTCTTATCTGCCCTGTTCTCACTGCCTCCAATGCTGTAGTCCAAGTCAGAAGCATCTTTTTGCCTGCAACAGCCACTTGGGCCATTCAGGCAGCAGCAGGAAACAAGTGGTGCACTCAAAAGAGATTAACCAAAAAGAGTTTAATAGCTATTAACTATAAAGCATTATATGTTATTACTATATATTATTGCTACAAACCATTATATATAAACTATATATAACACGCATTATAATATATAATGTATAATGCTACATAAAATATAATACATAGTTATATATTTCTATATAAGTATGTACAATATATTCATATAGTACTATAACTCTATATAATATATATATAAAGTAAACACTATAACCAAGGTGTGGACAGGTTTAAGATAAAAAACCAAAAGATGGTGAAGCACCAGGAACAAGCACCAGAAGCTGCAGGAACACAGCCACAGTCAAGACCTTGTTGAGGAAGGAAGGAAATGGGACAGAGGGGAATATTACTGAGTACCCTGATCTCTCTTGTCCCATCTTCTGATCTCTTGCCAGTGTCTCCCACTGACTAAACTCAACCGGAAATCAGCCAGTAAAAGAGTCCTGGAGAGCCTGTCTACAGGTCAGCCTTCAGGATTAGAGAAGGGCAGGTAATGTAATGAGGTAAGAGGTAAAGAGGTTAAGGAGAATAACCAACACACTGTCTGACTGGTCATTTTGCTTTCATTCTTCCCGATTCTATGCTTCACATAGCAACTACAGTGATCCTTTATAATCCAAGTTGTAGTATGGGTTCATTTAAACCCCTCCAATGGCTTCTCACTGTACACAAAATAAAATCCAAGCTTCTTACCATGGCCTATATGGCCCTACATGATCTGGTTGTGACTCTTTTATATCATCTCCTGCCACTTTTCCCTAGCTCATTAAGTTCCAGGCATGTGCATAGTTCACTCCTATCTTAGAGTCTTTGAATTTGTTTTCCCTCCATCTGAAACATTTTTTTCCTCATCTGGCTGTGTAGCTTCATAATGATCTAATAAAAAATAATCCCTTGTCCAGTGCCTCTCTATTAGATGAACTTATTTTATTTTCTTCATGATGTCATAGGATTTTGAGACATCATTGAATGTTTAAGTTTCCTTTAAGATGCCTAAGTAATCATCCAAGTAGTGATATCAACTACTAAGTAGTAAATATATGCGGTCTTTTTGTTGTTGTTTCAGGCTTCGGGCTTTATTTTTACTTTAATTGAATTTTAACTGTGTAAAATTTATTCATTCAATCAGTGTGGACAATTAGTATACCTTTGTATAATCAACACCCCAATCAAACCATAAAACATCTCCATCACTTAAAAAAGTTCTTTCATGCCCCTTCCTCTCATTCAGGGATCTGATTTCTATTCTATAGATAGTTTTGTCTGTTCTTGAACTTCATATAGATGAAATCACATGGTATATACTCTTATGTCTGGCTTCCTTTGTTCAACATATTTCTGGCATTCATTCATGTTGTAATACTACAGTGTATTAATTTACTACAGTTCGCCCCTTTTCCTGCTGATCTATGTACATTTTGGTCCTACACCACAAGTTTTTGACTATTTGAATAAGGCTTCCATAAGCATTCTTATTGTCCTTTTGTGGACACATAATTACATTTATTTTAGACAAATACCAAGGGATGAAATTGTTAGGTCATAAGGAAAATATGTGTTTAATTTTATAAGGATCTGCTAAACAATTTTCCAATGTGGTTTACTATTTTATATTCCCACCAGCAATATGTGAGTTTTCCCATTGCTCCACATCTTTGCTAACATTTTATGCTGTCAATCCTTTTTATTTTAGCCATTCCAAAGTGTGTGAAATACTATTTTATGGTAGTTTTAGTTTGAACCTTCCTTACAACTAATAATTTTGAGAACCCTGTCATGTGTTTATTGACCCTTTATCTTCTTTCGTAAAGTGTCTATTCAAGTCTTTGGCCCATTTTTATATTGTGGTGTTTTTTGTCATTTGTCCTTTGTCAATTATATGCATTGTGAATAGTTTTTCCCCCCAATCTATGACTTCACTGTTTGTTTTCTTAATAGTGCCTTTTGATAAGGAGAAATTTTTAATTTTGGTGAAGTTTGATTTATCTTTCTTTTTTTCTTTTCTGATCAGTGCTTTCAGTGTCCTGTCTAAGAAATTGTCGCTTAGTCCCAGGTCATGAAAATATTTTCCTATGTATTCTTCTAGAACCTTTATAGTTTTAATTATACCTAAGCACATTTAGGTATATGATGCATCTCAAAATGATTTTTACATAAGTAGTGAGGTAGGGGGTCAAGGTTCATTTTTTTCCATAAGAATATCTAGCTATTCCCAGCACAGCACCATTTGTGAAAGACTATCCTTTTCTAATTATATTGCCTTTGTACCTTTGTCAAAAGTTGATTTATATAAAATGTTTTTCATCACAAAAAATAAAAAATATATGCCAGACTCTATTCTGTTTCATTGATCTATTTGTTTATCTTTATGCCAGTACCACATAGTAGCTTTACAAGAAAGTATTAACTGATAGTGCACATCATCCAAATTTTTAAGATTGTTTTAGTTAGGTATTTTGCATTTTCATATAAATTTTAGAATTAGCTTGTAATTTCTTTATTTGCACTTTATTTTTGTAATTAAATGTATTGGGGCAACATTGGTTAATAAGATTATATAGGTTTCAAGTGTATATTTCTATGATACACCATCTGTATATTGCATTTTGTGCCCACCCCCCAAAGTGAAATCATGTTCTGTCAACATACATATGACCCCCTTTACCCTTTACTACCCACCAACCCCTTCCTTCTGGTAACCACCATATTGTTGCCTGTGTCTGTGCATTTCAGTTTTATATTCCATATATGAGTGAAGTCATATGGTTCTTAGCTTTTTCTGACTGACTTATTTTGCTTAGCATAATATTCTCAAGGTCCATCCATGTTGTCACAAATGACAGTATTTCATCTCTCCTTATGGCTGAGTAGTATTCCATTGTATATATGTATGACATATTTTTTATCTATTCATCTATCAAAGGACACTGGTGTTTCCATGTCCAGGCCACCATGATAATGCTGCAATGAATATAGCGGTGCGTACATATTTGCAAATAAATGTTATTGAGCTTTTCAAATAGATACCCAGGAGAGGGATTGCTAAATCTTGCATACATCGGTAACTCTGTGCTTAATTTTTTTGAAGAACTACCATACTGTTTTCCATAGTGGCTGTAAAAGTTTACATTCCCACCAGCAGTGAATGAGAGAGCTCCTTTTTCTGCACAACCTCTACAACACTTGTTATTACCTATCTTGTTAATAATAGCCATTATAACAGGTGTAAGATAGTATTTCATTGTAGTGTTTAAAAAGATTTCATTTATTTATTTTTAGAGAGAGAAGAAAGGAGAGAGAAAAAGAGAGGGGTAAAAACATCAATGCATGAGAGACACATAGATCACTTGCCTCTAACACGCCCCCAACTGGGGACCTGGCCCATAACCCAGGCGTGTGCTCTGACTGGGAACCAAACCAATGACCTTTCAGTTTGCAGGCCAGTCAGGGCTCATTGTACTTTTGATTTGCATTTCTCTAATAGCTAGTGAAGGTGAGCATCTTTTCATATGTCTGTTGGTCATTTACATGTCTTCTTGAGAAAAGTGTCTGTTCAGGTCCTTTCATGATTTTTTAAATTGGATTCTTTGTTTGTTTGGTATTGAGTTGTGTGAGTTCTTTACATATTTGGTATTAACCCCTTGTCAGAGCTGTTGTTTGCAAATACCATCTCCCATTCGGTTGGTTGTCTTCTTGTTTTGTTGTCAGTTTCTTTTGCTGTACAGAAGAGCTTGCATTTTCTACAAGAGAAATTTGCTAGGATAATAAATGGGACTGCATTATATCCATAGATCAATCTGGGGAGAACTGACATCTTAACAATACTGATTCTTCCAATCCATCAACATGATGTATCTCTCCACTTATTTAGGTCTTCTTTAATTTCTTTCAGCAATATGTTTTATTTTTCAGTCTAGAACTATTGATGCCTTTTATTGGAACTTTTCTAGGTGTTGGAAGGTTCCTTGATGCTATCATAAATAATAATGTCTTAATTTTATTGTACAATTTCTCATTGTTAGTATATAGGAATATAGTCAATTCTATGACCTTGCTTAATTTGTTTGTTGTACATTGTTTACATTTTTTTCTATACACAATTATGTAATATGAAAAAAATTACTTCTTCCTTTCCAATATGTGTGCCTCCTTTTTCTTGATGTATGCACTTTTTGGACCCTGATATGATGTTAAATAAAAGTGGTAAGAGTGGACATCCTTGCTTTGTTACTAATTTTAGGGGAAAAGTGCATAATATTTCACCAGTGAATATTATGCTATATGTTTCAAAAAGAATACTCCAGCTGCTGTGAAAAAGGCTCAGTAAATAAGAAAGCCTAGGGATAGAAATTTCTGATTTATGATTATATGGATGGAATGTAAAGAATAAGTCCTGAGGAATAACCAAATTTAGAGGTTATGTGTTAAAATAAGAACAGGTTAATATTTCTCTTAGCATAATATTCTCCAGGTCCATCCAATCTGTCACAAAAGTAAGATTTCCTTCTTTTTTACACCTGAGTAGTATTTCATTGTGTAAATGTATTGTCCCAAAGCTTTTTTATCTATTCATCCACTGATGGGTACTTAGGCTGCTTCCAAATCTTGTCTTTGTAAATAACACTGCAATGAAGATAGGGATACATATATTTCTTTGAATTAGTGTTTTAGGGTTTTTTTTATATATATTCCCAGAGTGGAATCACTGGGTCATAAGGCAGTTCCATTTTTAGTTTTTTGAGGAAATTCCATACTGTTTTCCACAGTGGCTGTACCAACCTGCATTCCCACCAACAGTGCACTAGGGTTCCCTTTTCTCCACAACCTTGCCAGCACTTGTTGTTTGTTGATTTGGTTTCGATGGCCATTCTGACTGGTGTGAAGTGGTATCAGAGAGGACTTTATTAAGTCAAGGTAAAGTGAGCCACTTTCTGCATCACATCTCTAGGTACCCTGTACACACTTCTATTGGAGCACCCAGCACATGAATTGTAACTGTTTTGTTTGTCCTGTCTTCCCTACTGGGCTATGCATTCCTCCAGCACAGAGAGCAGGTTTTACCCATTTTTGCTCATTTTCCAGCTGTAAAACCTCCATTGGAAATAGGTAACTGGTTATACAGGTTTCAGTAGCTTGTGAAAACCCACCATTTTCTATACTTTCACTCAACAAAAGCTTTTTCAATGCATAAAAAATAAGAAAATAAAAAACTCTTTCCCTACCCCATTATTTTTCAGGTTAAAATCCAATTACTGGACAGCTTACTATATTCCCAGCACTATGCTAGGTCCTTAGATGACCCCTGTCTCCTTGTCTTTCTCCAGCTTTTTCGTCTATGCTGGCTAGAGCCTGGAGAGATCATAAACATGTCCTGCGTCTAGGACTCTGGTCTCCAGAATGGTCAAATTCTTGCTTGGCTCTGTAGGATACTTTACAAAGAGTTCAAAAATGCTGCATAAACAAGGAAGATGAATTTCCATATGCTTTGAACTGCATACTATACTTCTGTTAATATATTCTGGAAAATAGTAAGGTCTTTTGAAATAATATTTCACATTCCACTTGTGAATGATTATCAATACATTCCTGTTGGACCACATGCCTTTAACCAACAATAGCAAAGTTCTGAGAAACTGATTTCTGGACTAATATGATGAAATGTTCTGCATACTTTTTTAAGGTTCAAAATAAATTTTTCAGATGTTTTGCCAAAAATAAAGAAGCAGACACATTAATTTTTTATTTGTAGCATTGGAGAACGTTGCTCACACTTAATCTGGGTTTAGCAATCTGAAATGGGGCCTTAAGGGTATTTGAGTTCAGAGCTCTTTCACATTTCCGGACTTCAATTGAGTGAGATGAACATGAACACACTGCAAGAGTAGCCATCTATAAACAGGGAAAAGCAACCCATATTAAGCAATTAGAATCAGAATGTGGTTTTTATAACAGTCCAGTTTTAAAGTCTAATCTTGGCAAAATATCTGACTTTAGCTACATTGTTCAATTTCCCTTTTCCTTAGGCTCTTCAGCTTATAAAATGGAACTAATACTATAATTTTTAAGATTAGTAATTAGAAAAAAACATGCTAACGATTATAGAGCTTTTTGCTAAGAGAAAGTATGGTTACTCATATGAATCACTTTATCTGAAGCAAATATAATAATTTTATCATCTAATTACAAAACCTCCCTGGGTGTCTTTTTTTTTTTGTATAAGTCTTTAAGAAAACATAGGGAATTATACAGTTTAAAAAGTTGAATATTATGGTGTGTAAATGATACTTCAATAAAACTGCTTTTTAAAAAAGGCATAGGTCAGTTTGAGAACAATGTCCCAAAATCTAAGAGGATCACATGAGAAATTTCTGTCAGGCTTCTATACCAGAAAAAAAACGCACTTATACTGAGCAAAACTATGGCTTATCTTGTTGACCCTGAGAAAGAGGATGCCTTACCAAGAAGGGCTCCTGGTGGCTAACTTGGCTCAAATTTAAAAGCAGAGCCTAGCACAGTTGGGGCCTCTCACCAAAGCCATGCTTCAGGGAGAAAGCTGCACTAAGTTGCCTGCCTCCCACACTCAACCACCTGCCTACACTGTTCCTGCCATCTGAGCCAGCCCTTATAAAGGAGTTCCTGGAATTGAATTTGAATTAATAGGACTGAAATGTTCCCTGCCCAATCAGACCCATGCAGCTATATTCTCATCAGCAGCTTCACGACTTATCAGAGTGGCTCCATTCCGACCAATCAGGACAAGTACTTTTTGTACCAGTTGAACTGTGGGAATTTGGAAACCCACTTAGCATGAGGATGGACCTATCAGGGACTGGGAGCAGGGACTTCAAAACTGAAGACTGCATTTTCGAGGCTGGAGATGAAACATCAAAGACATCTTGACAGAAAAGAGTGGAGCAGACAGGCACAGAGCATAGAAGAGCAGGTAGAGTGGACCAGAGTGGAGTAGAGCAGGTGGAACAGACTAGAGCAGAGAAGAGCAGTGGGGTGGGCCGAGCAGGCCAGAGCACGGAAGGGCAGAACTGACCAGACTGAATAAAAGGGAAGCAGACAGGTCTCAATAGCCAGAGAGGCACCTGCCTGAGGACTGCCTCGCAGTCATGCTGTTCCACAGCCATGCTATGGAACATAGTCGAATTTTTGAGCAGTAACGCTATTGAGCTATTTCACAGCCATGCTATTCTGCATTTGTGCTCTCACAAGTGAGCTGTTTGGCCTGAATAAAGTTTCTTTTTTCATTGAACCCCAGATTGAGGACTCCTGGTAGCATTGAATTGGCACGAGCAACCATTGGTTAACAATGTCATAGGCCACGGGTGGCAAACACAAGGCCCTTAGCCCAAATCCGGCCCTCCACCTGTTTTATCCAGCCCAGCACCTTGTTTCTACCTGGCAGCAGCGCCGAACTCCTTGCCCCTAGTTAAGGAGTAGTTACATTGACACAGTCCTAAAATTACACTTGGCCCTTTGAAGACAACCATGAGGCTGATGTGGCCTATGGTGAAAATGAGTTTGACACCCCTGCTATAGGCAGTATGAGCTTGGTCTTATTTCCTTCCTTTCTTTGTCTACCAGGCATCCTGTATCTAGGTTTATGATCTGTTTTGTAGCATTTCAGCATACTGTTTTAACTTTACTTTCAGTTTCATTTTTTTCCTTAGTATATTTTTCCTTGGTCATGAACTTTATCTATTGATTACATTTTTATCCTGTTATATCACATGAATTTATGTGACTCACTTCACACTCTCTATGGAAGTAGGGAGTATGCAACTGACTAAACTACCACCTGAGTTACTTATTAATGGAGGAACACAGTATGAACATAATGAGTATTACTACATGTTGAAAATACCATCCCTGCTAACCATGTTTAGAGAAAGTGAAGGGGGAATGGAGTTAAGCTCCACTTGACTTTACCAGGTTACTTGCCCACAATAATCTACAAGAACAGGTCTGCATATAACCACTGTACTCAAATATTCAATAGGATATCTGTGAAATATTTAAAGCCAAAGCTAATTTATTAGGCTGTCAGACATTTCACATTTCAAACATTTCACCTGTACTCATCTGCCTAATGAAAGTTTACAGAGAAAGAGGCAGTCTGGAACAGAAGATCAAGAAAGACTAGATTACATAGGGGACCCCCCAAAAATGAAATTATCTTCTGGAGGGCAGGACCCTTGTAGTATAGGCTCCCCTGTTAGGTGAGTGTTCTAGAAGCCATCTGTATAAGTGTACCAGCTGGTGTTGTTGTGAGAGGCTGCACTGAGCTTCAGTGAATTTTTCTGAAGACACTTTCATTGTTTGCCTATTTCATGATGGGTGATTTACAAGCACATATGCCCAGAGTGGAGCAGTAACACCCAGAGAATACTCAGTAACACTGAGTGTTCAGCACTTTTTAACCAAAAATGGCATCACCCCCATCCCACCTTCACTATTCACCTGATCTCTCCTTGAGCGATTTATTTTTTCTTTCCACAGATGTAAAAAAAGTCTTCAAAAGGAAATGTTTTCCAGTGTGAAACAGGTGAAACAAAACATGGCAGAAGCACTAAAAGGCATCAAAATCAATGAGTTCAGAAACTGTTTTGGGCAGTGGAAAAAAACATCTCAGTAGGTGTATTGCATCAAATGGAGAATACTTTGAAGGTGAGTGAAGTTTAAACATGTAAGAATAAATACACAATTTTTATAAATAAATTCCAGCTTTAGGGGTCCCCTTTTGTATAAGCAACTTTTTTTGTTTTCTCAATGCACTTAAAATAAGAACCCCACTCCTTCCTGTGGACTAGAGCTGGCCCTTGTCAGCTTTTCCACCCTCATTTGCTTCCAATTTGCCTTTTGTTCACTAGGACATGCTGGTCTCCTTTCTGGAAATGACCAGTGTTTTCCCATCTTGGAGATTTTAGATTTTCTGTTCCCACTGCTTACAATGTTCTTGCCCCAGCTCTGGGCCTGGCTACTTCCCTCTCACCCAGAAGACCTCAGCTGAAATAGTACTCCTGGGAGAGGTCTTCTCCGACCACCATTTGTTCATTTGTGTATTTCTTTTATTGTAACCCACAATTAGGTTAATTTTTTTTTGTCTACTTGTTTTTAGTCTGTCCCCCTCACTGGACTTAAAACTTCTCAGGGCAAGGCTACCTTATGAAAGATGTTGAACACCTCCATAGTAGTCTTCTCCCCTCCAGTGACTTTTACCATACTTCCCTGTTTATTTCCATCATAGCTTTACTCAACCTGAAATGTTCTCTCTTTGTTTTCTTGTTTATGGTCTCCGTACTGGACTGTGAGCTCCGTAAGAGCAGGGAACAGGTCTGCCTTATTTACCTCCGCATCTCAGTGCCCAGGACAGGCCTTGAAACTAGATAAAAGACAGAGCCTTAGTGTCTGTGTTTAGGACAAAACATCACCGTCACCTCTTCCTGAGTGAACACTGCTTGCTTGTAACTGTCCAATTTAGAATTGCCATAGTGTTGGCAGCTGATTCCAAAGGTGTTTTAGTCTGTTTGGGCTGGTATAGCAAATTATCACAGACTGGGTGGCTTATGAACAACACAAACTCATTTCTCCCAGTTCTGGAGGCTGGAAGTCCAAAGTCAACATGCTGACACCAAGATTTGGTGTCAGGTGAGAATCCTCTTCCTGGTTCATAGACAGCGTCTTCTAGCTGTGTCCTCATATGGCAGAAGGGGTGGGAGAGCTCTCTGTGACTTCTTTTATAGGGCACTAATCACATTCATTAGGGCTCCACTTCCACAATCTAGTCCCCTCCTCAAAATTCTTACCACCTAATAGTATCGCATTGGGGAATAGGATTTAAGCATACAAATTTGGGAGAGCGAGACACAAACATTCAGTGTATAGCAAAAGGAATAAGAAGGAATGAGATATGATCTTTCTCATCCCTGTTGGGCACTGAAATCATGGAGTATTTAGCACAACTTTAGAATGGTATCATAGGAATGCTGAAGTGGATAAGCACATGTTTAGAGACTGGACAATTATTTGTGTTACTTAGCAGCTGCAGTGTTGAGAAACGTTTTATGTCTTGTGACAGTACAAAGTCTCTCTCTTTTTAGCGTTCTCCCAATTCTGAATTTTAAATATCTTTTTCATATAACAAAGATAGCAATGAAACTAAACCATATAATATAAGCTACATTGACAAGCTTAGAAATTCCAGAGGTTAACAGGGTTAACTGCTACAAGTTGGAGCAAGTGGCGAGGGTCTCAGATTTTGAAGGAGATATATTTTGAGGTGGGACAGCCATTGAAAGTTGTGGTGGAAAGGACCTGGGTGGGGATATTGAGAAATCAATAATGGCAAGGAGGGAGAGAGAAAGCAAGTGCAATCCCTACCTTGCACCCCACTGCCACTAACATGATTCTTGTTTTCCTCTTCCGCATCTGTCTCCTTGCCTTGGTAACTTGTTTTTGTGCAATAAACCAATATGTTTTATTTTATAGACAGAATATCATGTCATACTCAAATAATAAGACTCTAAACTCAAATGTCTAGGGATTTGAAACCACTACACATAAATGAAAGAATTTAGGCTATAACCTGCTTTACAATTGTTGAGATGGTGGGGTTTATATAGAATCCAGCCTTGCTTGTGTCTTCTACCATTGGAACTTCTGTTTAAAAGTTAAAGCCCCAGAGTTCCAAGGGGATTCAAGAGGCAAGCTTGCAGATGAAACATACACCATTGTTTTCATCTAGGGAGTAACCAACATCTCTTTCTTATTTTCTAATATATTGATACACAACTCCATTGGCACTGCTTATAGACAATTGTAGAACCTGACCTAATACTTCTCGGGTGCTTAGCCTCTGGAACTATTTCTTTCTCAAATTCCAACTAAGCCTGTGGGCATTCTATATAAAATTCTGTTCAAGCACCTTGTTTGAAAATATCCTTATCATGGTTTTTCAACTCTGCATTTGATAAGGGTCTATTTGCCAAAGATAAAGACGGTGGAATCTTGGAAACCCTGAAGCTCTTAAGCCCAAATACAACAAGCCCTACCCACCACCCTCCCTACCTCTTTACCTGGGAACACACACATCAGCATTACAGCTCTTGTCTGTGCTCTTGAAGTGAGTGGTTACCATGATTCCCATAAGATTAAGTGAGTTTCACTCTATTCTGACTTTTCTTGGGAAAGGAGAGATAAGAGTGGTATGGCTATTGTTTTGTTGCCATGTAAGAAAGGTCTCATTTTATAAATGAGCATCACCTTAGGAATCAGAAAGAATGCAATTTGGCCTTGCAAAACTGTGTCAAGGTTTATTCATTCATTTACTCAACAAATATTTATCAAGCTTCTACAGGTGCCAGGAGTTATGACAGATGCTGGGGATACAGCATTGAAGAAAATAAACAAGGTCCCTACTCGGAAAATATTCTAATGAGACTGCAGAAAAAAGGTTTTGTCAATATAAATAGAATAAATCTGGTTTGAACATTTCTTGCCTGACTAGCCTAATTCAGACCCTTATTATCTCAGGAATATTGCACTATCATTCTAATTAAGTTTCAACCCCCTGCAGGTCAACCTTACAGAACATGCAGAGTTATCTTTTGCATAATTGTATAATTGAAAATATGTGTTAAGATATGAATATTATAAAATAAGAATTCAGAATCAAATATCACATAATGACAAAACCTAGTTCCCCCTACCCACCTTTTTCAATAACCTAATTCTGCTCCATAGAAACAGCTGCTTCCATACTTTTAGCTGTTTCTTCTAGTAATTGTGACCAGATTTTTTTACAGTGTGGTTTTACTGGTATTCCTAGATTCATCAGTTTCAGACATCATCTATTGTGTTTAGGCAAGGAAATCAGTAAATAGATGAAGATCTAATAATCTTACCCTATAGAGTTGTATTGAAATTATAGTTTAAAACAAAACAAGTGTTTACACTATTATAACTATGTGAATATTGTTTATTGTGGAGTTGAGTAATACATTTTCTTTCTTGTAGTATATTTTTCCTGGAACTTCTAATTACCTTTTCTTTTCTTTTGCCTTAATCTATCATCCACAGACCCCCAAATCCTTTATCTTTTCCTTTATATATTTCATCAAATTCTTTTTTTTTTTAAATCACTTTCTAAGGATTTCCCATCTTCCCGTACCAGTGTGTTTCAGTTGTTATCCTGAAACTTCCCCACACCACTCTCCTGGGTGGGATCAAGTTTCCTGTATCCAATTTCTTCTATAGTCTTGATTGATTCCTTTATTTTGCTGGTGTACTCTCCCATAGTTTTTCAGAAAGAATCATGAAAAATGTTTCTGATCCTTTGCATTATTTCATTGAATTCACTGTCGAGTATTATTTTTTCTCACAGTTTTATGGCATTGCTCAATTATCTTTTAGCATCTAGTGTTGCTCTTGAGAAACCCAATACTGTCCTGATTCTCCTTTGTATCATACGTGACTGGTTTGTATAGCAGGTTTAAGAGTTTTTCTGTAATCCCTGTTGTTCTGACATTTCAGCCTCTTCTGTCTGTGCCTGTCTCCAAGTCAGGAGCCTCTCTAGCTCATTTGCTCAGATCTCTCACTTGAGGCTGAGATGTGTAGTTGGCACTGTGATTCAGGGCAAGGGTGAAAGTCTGGGTGGAAGTAGGGTGAGGTAGCAAGGGTATTTGTCTAAAACACAATTCTGATCATGTAACTCCCTTGCTCAAAAGCCTTCATGTTTCTCTTTTACCCAGTGAATCAAATCTAAACTGGACATGGCATTTAATGTCCTCAGGATATGGCCTAACCTACCTGTCCCACCTTAAAGGATAACTATCCTACAGTTTTTTGTGTGTGTCTGTTTTGTTTGTTTTTTTTTACCTTCAGGCCAACTGAGGTAATTGACATTTCCTAAAGGCAATTGGTGCTTTTCACTTTCATTGTTTCTGCTGAGCATTGCTACCCCATTCCGTCCTCACTCCACCATACACAGCTAAAATGTTTTTCTCACTGAACTCTACCTGTTAAAATCCCAATGCCCTTCAGTGCCCCAAGTGGCATCTCCCCCATTGAGAATATATCTTATCCCCATCATAACTTTTGGTATCTTTTTGGGTTCAGTCTTCACTTACTTCCTGTATTATAGTCATTGATGCACAGGTAGGTACTGCATGGAAAGCTCACTGAGATGGTTCTGATTAAGTGTGGTGTTTTGGCTCCAAAGAAACTGAGCCCAGTGCACCACATAGAGAAGGAACTCTATGGATGTTTGTAAAGTGAATGAATCTGCCATTTGTGAAGATGTGAAAGAATAGTATCACATTTAAACAGCTTTATTTAGATATAATTCATATACCAAAAAATTCACCCATTTAAAGTGTACAGTTCAATGGATTTTAATATATTCATAGAATTGTGAAACCATCAACACAGTTTCAGAACATTTTCATCACCCCAAAAGGAAACCCAGTAGCCATTAACAGACACACCTCATTGTCCCCCAAAACTCCAGCACTAGGAAAATATCTACATTTTATCTCTACAGACGAGGTTTTTTGGCTATTTTATGCAAATGCACCCATAAATATGTGTTTTTCACAACTGATTTCTTTTACTTAGTGTGTTTGAAGATTAATCCATATTGTAGCATGTATCAGTAGCACTTCCTTCTTTTCACTGAAAAATAATATTCCATTGTATGAATACCACATTTTATTTTTCCATTCATTAGTCAAATGACATTTAGTTCATTTCCACTTTTTGGTTATTATGAGTAATGTTTCTACAAATATTTTTTGGTAGACACATATCTTCATTTCTCTTGCATATAATATATCTAGGAATGAAATGGATGAAATATATGATATTTTGTGTTTAACTTTTTTCACTTTTTTAATTTCATTTTTCAATTACAGTGTATATTCAATATTATTTTGTATTATTATGATATGTACAGCATAGTAGTTAGATAATCATATACTTTACAAAGTGTTCCCCCCAATATTTCAAGTACCCACCTGTAATAAATAATATTATTACAATATTATAGAGTATGTTCCCTATGCTGTACTTTACACCCCGTAAATATTTTTTGACTACCAATTTGTACTTCTTAATCTCTTCACCATTTTCACTCAGACTCCCAAGCCCCCTCCCCTCTGTCAACCATCAGTTTGATATCTGTATTTATGAGTCTGTTTCTATTTGGTTGGCCAAAGAGTTCAATCATTTTTTCCATAAGATGGCTCTAGTAGTGCTTAGCTGTCTTTGATTTCATTTGAAACAATTGTGTTAGATTGTATTGTGACAGCTGTCATTATCAGTGTGCATTTAAAAACATCAAAATTGGTGTATTTTTGTGTAGCCATTTTAATATGGAAGGTGGAAGAAAATAAGCAATATTTTTCAGCATATTATGCTTTATTATTTCAAGAAAGGTAAAAATGCAACTGAAACACAGAAAAAGATTTGTGTACTATATGGAGAAATTGCTGTGATTGATCAAACATGTCAAAAGTGGTTTGCAAAGTTTCATGCTGGAAATTTCTTGCTGGATGATACTCCATGGTCGGGTAGACCAGTTGAAGTTGATAGCGATCAAATTGAGACATTAATTGAGAATCAGCAACATTATACCACGAGGGAGATAGCCAACTTACTCAAAATATCCAAATCAAGAATTGAAAATCCACCCTGACTGGTGTGGCTCAGTGATTGAGCACTGGTGTGCAAACTAAAGGGTTGCTGGTTTGATTCCCAGTCAGGACATATGCCTGGTTTGCAGACCAGGCCAGGTTCCCAGTGGTGGGCACATGAGAGGCAACCACGCATTGATGTTCCTCTCCCTCTTTTCTCTCTCCCTTCCTCTCTGTCTAAAATAAATAAATAAATTTTGAAAAAAAAGAAAAGAAAATCATTTGCACCAGCTCGGTTGTGTGAATCGCTTTGATGTTTGGGTTCCACATAAGTTAAGTGAAAAAAACCCTTCCTAACTGTATTTCCGCATGCAATTCTCTACTTAAACATAATGAAAATGTTTTGTCTTTAAAACAAATTGTGACTGGCAATGAAAAGTGGATACTTTACAATAACATGGAATGGAAAAGATCATGCGGCGAGTGAAATAAACCACCACCAACCACACCAAAGGCCAGTCTTCATCCAAAGAAGATGATGTTGTGTATATGGTG
Organism: Phyllostomus hastatus; assembly: GCF_019186645.2. NCBI lineage: Eukaryota > Metazoa > Chordata > Mammalia > Chiroptera > Phyllostomidae > Phyllostomus > Phyllostomus hastatus. The sequence goes on along the minus strand of NW_025333841.1, from coordinate 9,450,472 downwards.
GGATTGGAAGGGAGTCATCTATTATGAGCTCCTTCCAGAAAACCAAAAGGTTAATTGCAATAAATAGTGTACCCAATTAGACCAACTGAAAACAGCACTTGACAAAAGCATCTGGAATTAGTCAACAGAAAACACACAATCTTCCATCAGTATAACACAAGAATGGATGTTTCTTTGATGACCAGGCAATAACTGTTAGAGCTTGGCTGGGAAGTTCTGATTCACGGGCCATATTCACCAGATATTGCACTTTTGGATTTCCATTTATTTTGGTCTTTATGAAATTCTTTTAATGGAAAAAAATTCAATTTCTTAGAAGACTGCAAAATGCACCTGGAACAGTTCTTTGCTCAAAAAGATAAAAAGTTTTGGGAAGATGGAATTATGACTGTGCCTGAAAGATGGCAGAAGGTAGTGGAACAAAACAGTGAATACGTTGTTCAGCAAAGTTACTGGTGAAAATTAAAAATGTGTCTTTTACTTTTACCTAAAAACAGAACAAACCTTTTGGCCAACCTAATTGTTTGTTTGTTTATTTTGCTCTTTAGATTTAACAGGTAAGGGAAATTATATGATATTTGTCCTTTTCTCTTTAACTTATTTCACTTAGGATGATACTCTGTAGGTCCATACATGCTATTGCAAATAGTAAGATTTCATTCTTTTTATGGCCAAGTAATATTCCATTGCATATATGTTCCACTGCTTTTTTAAATCACTTGTCTATTGATGGACACTTAGGTTGCTCCCATATCTTGGCTATTGTAAATAATGCTGCAATGAACATAGGGGTGCTTATGTTCTTTCAAATTAGTGTTTTGGGTTTCTTTGGATATATACTCAAATATGGAATTGCTGTATCATAAGACAGTTCCATTCTTAATTTTTAAGAAAATTTGATACTGTTTTCCACAGTGGCTGCACCAGGCTGAATACCCCACCAACAGTGCACAAGGGTCTCCTCTTCTCCACATCCTCACCAACACTTGCTGTTTGTTGATTCATAGGTAGCCATTCTGGCAGATGTGAGTTTATATCTCATTGTGGTTTTAATCTGCATTTCTCTGATGATTAGTGACATTGAGCATTTTTTCATATGTCTATTGGTCATCTGTATGTCCTTTTTGGAGAAGTATCTATTCAGGTTCTTTGAGTCTTTGCCCATTTTTTAATTAGATTGTTCGGGTTTTTCTTACTGTTAAGCAGTATGAGTTCTTTGTAAATTTTTGATATTAACCCCTTATAGCATATATAATTGGCAAATATCTTCTTCCATTAAGTAGGTTATCTTTTAGTTTTATTGATGGCTTCTTTTGCATGCAAAAAAACTTTTTTTAATTTTTCCTTTTGTTTCCCTTGTTCAAGGAGATATATCAGAAAAAATATTGCTAAAAGAAATATTTGAGATTTCACTGCCTATGATTTCTTCTAAGAGTTTTACTGTTTTGAGTCTTGCATTTAAGTATTTAATCCATTTTTATTTTATTTTTGTATATGGTGTATGAAGCAGCTCGTTTTATTTATTTTTTTTTTTGCCTGTATCTGTCTAATTTTGGCAACACCATTTATTGAACTGACTTTCTTTACCCCATTGTGTATTCTTGCCTCCTTTGTCATATACTAATTGAACATATAGGCATGGGTTTTTTTGGGGGCTCTCTGTTCTGTTCCATTGATTTATGTGTCTATTTTCATGCCATTTCCTCACTATTTTGATTCCTATGGCCTTATAGTATAGTTTGATATCAGGTAACATGATACCTTCAACTTTGTTCTTCTTTCTCAAGATTGCTGTGGATTTTAAGGATCTTTTGTGGTTCCATATAAATTTTAAGATTATTTGTTCCAGTTCTGTGAAAAACACCATTGATATTTTGATGGGAATTGTGTTAAATCTATAGATTGCTCTGGGTAGTGCAGACATTTTAAAGATGATAATTCTTCCTCTCCATGAACACGATATATGCTTCCACTTACTTGTATCTTCTTCAATTTTGTTTTCAGTGTCTTATAATTTTCCAAGTACAGGTCTTTTACCACCTTTGTGAAATTTATTCCTGGGCACTTTTTGATGCAATTATAAATGGAATTGCTTTTTGTTTCCCTTTCTGATAGTTCATTATTGGTGTATACAAATGCAATTGATTTCTGGATATTTATTTTATATCTGGCTACTTCATTGAATTCATTTACTAGCTCTAATAGTTTTTTGGTGGAATTTTTAGGGCCCTCTATATACAGTATCATGTCATTTGCAAATGATAGTTTTATTTCTTTTCCAAATTGGATGCCTTTTATTTCTTGTCTGTTGCTGTGGCTATGTTTAATTTTTTGAGGAATGAACAAACTATTAATATTTCCCAATGTGGCTGCACCATTCTACAATTCTATCAGTAATATTAGGAGGTTACAATTTCTCCACATCCTTGCAAATAATAATTACTGTCTTTTCTATTATGGTCATCCTACTATGTCTGAATTGGTATCTCATTATGGTTTTGATATTCATTTCCCTGGTGGTTAATGATGTTGAGCATATTTTCCTTATTTGCCATTTTTATGTGTTCCTTAGAAAATATCTATTAAGAAGCTTTGTAAATTTAAAAAAATTTCTAATTGTGTATAATATGCATAAAATAAAATTGACCATCTTAATCATTTTTAAGAGTACAGTTCAGTGGTATTAAGTACATTCACATTGTTGTGCAACCATTATCACCATCCATCTCCAGAATTCTTTTTATCTTGTGAAATTGAAACTCTGTTCCTATTAAAGAATAATGATTCATTTTCCCCTGCCCCTAGCATCTGGCAACCCCCATTCTACTTTCTGTCTCTGTGAATCTGACTACTCTATATACTTCATATAAGTGGAATTCTACACTATTTTTCTTTCTGTGACTGGCTTATTTCACTTAGCATAATGTCCTCAGAGTTCATCCATGTTGTAGCATGTGACAGAATTTCCTTCCTTTTAAAGGCTGAATACTATTCCATATTATGTATATACTACATTTTGTTTACCCATTCACCAATAAATGAACACTTGGTTGTTTCCATCTCTTGGCTATTGTGGATAATGCTGATATGAACATCTGTGTACAAATATCTCTTTGAGATCCCTGCTTTCAATACTTTTGGATATATACTCAGAAGTGAAATTGGTGGATCATATGGTAGTTCTATATTTATTTTTTGAGGAACTGCCATACCTTTTTCTATAGTGGTTACATCATTTTACATGCCCATCAATGATGTATAAGGTTTACAATTTCTCCATGTCTTCCTCCAACATTTGTTATTTTCTTTTTAAAAATGATTTCCACTTTACTTATTCTAGTTTTATTAAGATATAATTGACATATAACATTATACTCATTTCAGGTGTACTACATAATTGTTTAACACATGCACATGTTGCAAAATAATTAACATAATACATTGAGCTTATATCCATTACCTCACATAGTCAAAATTTTACCCTTGTAATAAGAATTTTGAAGATCTACTACTCTCTCGTTGTGGTTTTGATTTACATTTCAGTAATAATTAATGATTTTGAGCATCTTCTCATGCTCTTAATGTTCATTTGTATGGCTTCTTTGAAGAAATATCTATTCAAGTAATTTGTCCATTTTTAATTGAGTTGTCTTTTTATTGAGTTGTAAGTGCTCTTTGTGTATTCAGTATACAAATACCTTCCCAGATACATGATTTGCAATGTTTTCTTATATTTTGTGGTTTATTTTTTTTTCATTTGCTTGATGGTGCATTTTTGAAGCACAAAATTTGTCATTTTAATAAAGTCCAATTTATCTATTTTTTTGTCCCTTGTGCCTTATTTAAGAAGGTTTTGCCTAACCCAAAGTCACCAAAATTTACTTCTATATTATCTTCTAAGAGTTGGTTTTAAAAATTTTAATTTTTAATATTTTTTAGGACTTTACTTATTTATTTTTAGAAAGAGAGGGAGGAAGAAACAGAGGGAGAGAAACATCAATGTGTGGTTGCCTCTCCTGTGCCCCCTACTGGGGACCTTGCCCACAACCCAGGCATGTGACCTGACTGGGAATCAAACTGGCAACCCTTTGGTTTTCAGGCTGGTGCCCAATCCACTGAGCCACACCAACCAGGACTATCTTCTAAGATAGAGGTGTCAAACTCATTTTTACCGGTGTCCACATCAGCCTCATGGTTGCCTACAAAGTAGTCCCAAAATGTAATTTTAGGACTGTATAAATGTAACTACTTTTTAACAGTTAAGCAAGAGCCCAGTGCTGCTGCGAGATAGAAACAAGGTGCTGGGCCGGATAAAACAAGGTGGAGGGCCGGATTTGGCCCATGGGCCTTGTGTTTGCCACCTATGTTCTAAGAGTTTTATAGTTTAGTTCTTACAATTTAGTCTTTAATCTATCTTGAGTTAATATTTGTATATGATGTGAGGCAGGGGTCCAACTTCATCCTTTTGCATGTGGTATCCAGTTGTACCAGCACCATTTGTCAAAGAGACTATTCTTTCCCCATTGAATGGTCTTGGCAGCCTTGTGGAAAATTGATTGATCAATGATGTATGAGTTAATTTCTTGACCCTCAATTCCATTCCATTGTCCTGTATGCCAGTACCACAACTGTTTTGATTGCTGTAGCTTTGTAGCAAGTTTTGATATTGGGAAGTGTGAGTGTTCCAACGTTATTCTTCTCTTTTCAGTATTGTTTTGGTTATTTGGGACCCATTGTGATTCCATATGAATTTAAGAATGGGCTTTGCCATTTCTGCCCCCCCAAAAAAAGGCTGTTGGAATTTTGATAGGGATTACATTGAATTTTTAGATCAGTTTGGGAGTACTATCATCTTAAATATTATTGCCATATTAAATCTTCTGCTCCATGAAAGTGGAATGTCTTTTCATTTATTTAGATATTCTTTAATTTCTTTGTACAATGTTTTGTACTTTGCAGAGTACAAATTTTACACTTTTTGTTAGATGTATTCTTAAGTCGTTTTATTGTTTTTGACACTATCATAAATGTAACTTTTCTTAATTTTATTTTCAGATTGTTATTGTAACCTTTTGAATAAGAGGTTAAAAATCACTATGATCGACTCTAGGTTTAAAATCAAAGGTTGTACAGTATCATGTAATCTGAAAATAAAGACGGTGTTTTTTATTTAAAGACTCCTTTCTTTCCAACTTGGATGCCTTTTATTTCTTCTTCTTGTCTGATTGCTGTGGCTAGGACTTCCAGTACTATGTTGAATAAGAGAGATGAAAGCAGACATCCCTGTCTTGTTCCTGACTTTTAGGGTAACACTTGTGTTTTTTGCCTGATGCTGGCAGTGGGTTTGTCATATATGGCCTTTATCATGTTTAGATATATTCCTTCTATTCCCACTTTCCTGAGAGTTTTTATCATAAACAGGTGCTGGATTTTATCAAATCCTCTTTCTGCATATATTGATTTGATCATGTGGTTTTTATCCTTCATTTTATTTATGTGGTGAATCACATTTTTTGATTTGCAAATGTATCAACCTTGCATTTCCAGAATAAATCCCACTTGATCATGATCTTTTTGATGCATTGCTGTATTGTTTGCTAATATTTTGTTGAGTATTTTACCTTCTATGTTCATCAGGGATATTGGCCTATAATTTTATTTCTTTAAATGGTTTTGGAATTTATCTGGTGTACTGTCTTTATCTCATTTTGGAATTAGGATAGTGTGTTTATCTGGTTTTGGAATTAGGATAATGCTGGCCTCATAAAATGAGTTTAAGAGCCTTCTCTCCTGTTGAGATTTATGAAATAGTTTGAGGATAGGAGTTAGTTTTTCTCGGGATGTTAGGAAAAAGTCACCTGTGAAGCCATCCGGTCCAGGACTTTTGTTTGCTGGGAGTTTTTGATCACTGCTTCGATTTCACTAGGTGTCATCTGTTTATTCAGATTTTCTGATTCTTCCTAATTTAATTTTGGAAGATTGTATGTTTTGGGGAATTTATCCATTTCATCCCTGCTGTTCATTTTGTTGTCATATAGTTGTTCACAATATTCTTAAAATCCGTGGTATTTCTTTGGTGTCAGTTGTTATAGCTCCTCTTTCATTTCTGGTTTTATTTATTTGGGTCCTTTCTCTTTTTTTGTCGATAAGTGTGGTTAAAGGTATGTCATTCTTGTTTATCTTTTGAAAGAACTAGCTCTTTGATTCATTGACCCTATATATATATTTTTTAGACTCTATTTCATTTATTTCTGCTCTGATCCTTATCATTTTCTTCCTTCTACTCACTTTGGGCTTGTTTATTGTTCTTTTTCAAGTTCATTTAAGTGTAAAGTTAGATTGTTTATTTCAGCTTTTTTTCATGTGTGTGTGTTTTGAGATAGGCCTGTAATGCTATTATTAATTTCCCTCTTAGGATTGTTTTCCCAGTGTTCCACAGATTTTGGATTGTTGCGTTCTCATTTTCATTTGTTTCAAGGTATCTTTTGATTTCTTCCTTGATCTCGTTGTTGACACATTCATTGTTTAATGACATATTATTTAGCTTCCATGTCTTTGAGTATTTTTCAGTGTTCTTGTGATTGATTTCTAGTTTGATGGCACTGTGGTCAGACAAGTTGCTTGACATGATTTCAAACTTCTTAAATTTATTGAGACTTGTTTTGTGCCCTAACATGTGGTCTATTCTAGAAAACATTCCATGTGCACTTGAAAATATGTATATTCTACTGCTTTGGGATGAAATGCTCTGAGGATATAAATTAAATCCATTTGATCTTGTGTGTTGTTTAACACCACTATCTCTTTGTTGATTTTGTGCCTGGAAGATCTATCCAATGAAGTCAGTGGGGTGTTAAAATCCTCAACTATGACTGTATTTCTGATGATCTCTCCTTTTATGCCCATCAAGATTTGCTTCACATATTTTGGTGCTCCTATGTTGGGTGTGTAAATGTTTACTAGGGTTATATCCTTGTGTTGGATTGTTCCCTTTATCATTATGTAATGTCTTTGTCTCTTATAGCCTTTGTTTTAAAGTCTATTTTGCCAAATACAAGTACTGCTACCCCAGCTTATTTTTCTTTTCCATTTGCATGAAATATCTTTCTCCATCCTTTTACTTTTTGTCTGTGTGTATCTTTTGATTTGAGATGGGTCTCTTGGAGGCAGCATATATATATATGTGGGTCTTGTTTTCTTATCCATTCAGCTACCTTGTGTCCTTTGGTTGGAGCACTTAAGACATTTACATTTAAAGTGATTGTTGATAGATACGTATGCAGTGCTATTTTATTGTTAGACTGTTTTGCTCTGTTTTTTCTTTTTCTTTTTCCTCTTAAAGCAAGCCTTCATAATGTACATGGAGAACACTAAAGAAAAAAAACTACTAGAACTGATAAATGAATTCAGCAAAGTAGCAAAATACAAAATTAATATGCAGAAATCAGTCACAGTTTTACATGCCTATAATGAACTAACAGAAAGGGAAATTAAGAAAAACAATCCCATTCATGATTGCTTCAAAAAGAATAAAATACCTAGAAATAAACCTAACCAAGGATGTAAAAGTTCTGTATGTGGAAAATTACAAAACACTGAAGAAATAAATTGAGGAAGATACAAATAAGTGGAAGCACATACCATGTTCACAGATAAGAAGTATTAACATTATTAAAATGTGAATACTACCCATAGCAACCTATAGATTCAATGCAATTTCCATCAAGATTCCAAAGACATATTTGACAGAACTAGAACAAATATTTCAAATGTTTATATGGAACCACGATAGGCCCTGCATAGCAACAGTGATCCTGAGAAAAAAGAACAAAGTTGGAGGAATCACACTACCTGATATCAAACTATACTGTAAGTCCAGTACAAACAAGACAGTGTGGTAATGGCATAATAATAGACACATAGGTCAATGGAACAGAACAGAGAGCCCAGAAATAAACCCACATGTTTATAGTCAATTAATATTTGACATAAGAAGCAAGCACATATAATGACTAAAAATAGTTTATTCAATAAATGGTGTTGAGAAAATTGGATAGATATGGGCAGAAAAAAATGAAACAAGACTGCTTTCTTACACCACACACAAGAATAAATTCAAAATGGATCAAATAATTAAATGTTAGACCTGAAACCATAAAAATCCTAGAAGAAAACATAGGCAACAAAAATCTTGGACATTGCTCATAGCAATATTTTATCAGATATATCTTCCCAAGCAAGAGAAACAAAAGAAAAAGTAAACACATGGGGAAAAATAAACTAAATTTTTTTTCACAGCAAAGGAAATCATCAACAAAATAAAAAGACAACCCACAGCCCTCACTGGTGTGATTCAGTGGATTGGGTGCCAGCCTGAAAATCAAAGGATTGCTGGTTTGATTCCCAGTCAGGGCACATGCCTGGGTTGAGGGCCAGGTCCCCAGTTGGGGGTGCGCAAGAGGCAACCACACATTGATGTTCCTCTCCCTCTCTTTCTCCCTCTCTTCCCCTCTCTAAAAATATATAAATACAATCTTAAAAAAGAAAACAACCTACAGAATGGGAGAACATATAAGCTGATACATCTGATAAGGGTTTATAATATTCAAAATTTATAAAGAAATTATAAAACTCTCCACTAAAAAAAACAAAGAACCCAATTAAAAAATGGGCAAAGGGCTTGAATAGACACTTCTCCAAAAAGGACATACAGATAGCCAATAGACATATGAAAGGATGCTCAATGTCACTAATCATAAGAGAAATGCAGATTCAAATCACAATGAGATACCAACTCACACCTTTCAGAATGGCTATCATCAATAAATCAACAAACAGCAATGCTGGCGAGGATGTGGAGAAAGTAGAACCCTTTTGCATTGGTGGTGGGAATGCAGACTGGTGCAGCCACTTTGGAAAACAGTATGGATCAAAAAATTAAAAACAGATCTGCCTTTTGACCCAGTAATCCCACTTCTGGAAATATATCTGAAGGAATCCAAAACACTAATTCAAAAGAACATAAGTGTCCCTATGTTCATTGCAGCATTATTTACAATCGCCAAGATATGGAAGCTGCTCAAGTGTCCATCAATAGATGAGTGGATAGAAAAACGGGTATTTTCAGAATGGAATTCTACTTTGTTGTAAAAAGAAGAAAATGTTACCCTTTGCAACAGTGTGGATGAACCTGGAGAACATTATGCTCAGTGAAATAAGCCAGTCAAATAAAGACAAATACCATATGATCTCACTCATATGTGGAATCTAATGAACAAAGTGAACTAACAAGCAAAACAAAGACAGACTCATAGATGCAGAGAAGATGACAGATAGTGTGGGGGGCACGTTAGGGGGTGGAGGGATTGAACAAAAAGGAAAAAGGGACTCATGGACATGGACAACTTTGTGGTGACTGCTGGGGGGAGGGGGACATAAGGGAACTAAATGATAATGGAAAAACTTACAATAAGTATTTTTTTTAAATTAAAGGTTGTTAATATTTTTAGGTTGTTGTTTTCAGGGTTCCTAGTGTTTTACAATGGTCTTCATAGTAATAAAGCTTAAAAATTATCCCATTAGTATGTTTTGGTAATGTGGAAACAATTGACTTCATTAATGGATTTAATATTATCATAAAAATGTCAAGCTAATCTTATCCCATCTGAGAAAAGTTAATGTGAAACTGTTTACTTTGCTTCTTCCAGAAACTTTTCTGCTAATAGTGAAAGTATTAATTTAATATGCTTCTTGGATGAGAGGGTTTTCTATACAGTTGTTTCTCTACAGGACATGAAAAATTCCTGGGTGTCGGTATTAATCTCTTACTTTCTTAAGGAACTGAGAATCTGATCCAAGGTGATGAAATTTTTCTCAAAGACCTAGATAGGACTCATCTCTTAAAGTTTTGGATAAATTTTGTTTTTTGCACTAGACATAAATTCACAGCAATCCCTCACTTACAGAGGTTGGTCTGCCCGTTTCTTCTCCATCCAGGCCTTAAAACACTACAGCTAGCATACTCTCCTCTCTTTAGATTGCTGGTTCCCCTTGTTCTGAGCTTAATTAAATAGTGAACAACTCTATCAAAACATCTACTATATTGGTCAAGACTCAAGTACACCTTGAATATTAATTTATTTTACTTAAAACAATGTCTTCTTTCAATCTTAAAAAGGTTTCTATGTTAATAAGGGCCTTTAAATGTTTACCCAGATTTTGTGTCAACTTTCAAAATGAAATTTCATAGACTGGAGGCATTTGAGAAGTTGGAAGGAACCTTAGAAAGCTAGGGCAGGGGTCTGTGAGCCAAGTTCAGCCTGTAGACATGTTTTATTTGGCCCCTGTGGTATTTTAAAACTATTTAGGTTAGTTGCCAACATTGAAAAATAAGGCAGTTTCACATAAAAATCTGTATTTCTGGCTTATCCTGAAAAAAAAAAAAAGGTTAAACCTGGCCATGTCGGGCCCACACTGCTGTATGGCACCTGTGAGGCAAGGTGTGTTCTAGTTTGTCAAGGTCCTCCCCTCATGACCCACCTGCCGCCAGGAAGCCTCTGTGTCTATGACCCCTGAGCTAATTCAATCCCCTCCGGAAGTTTGGAGAAATCATTACTGCTCAGTATTAGTCCATAGCTAATTAGTTATTAATTTCTCAATTTGTTTGGACTCAAATGCCAAAAGTATTATTTATAAACAGATAAAGGCAGGAAAGGGCTAATTATTCTAAATGTTCAAAAGATTTTCTTGCTTATATGATGTACCTGTTGATGTATTTAGGGGGTTTTAATGTAATTAACTGACAGAGGAGTTAAAGGGGCCAAAACTAAATAAAGATTAACAATAAAATGTGGTCTGAATTATCATTTTTTAACACCTATCTCCCAGTTTGACTGTCACCTCCTTTTTCAGATTTTCTTTGATTTCTGTCCTCTTCTTCTGAACCCTTATTTTATTGACCTATCTGGGTAACAAGCTAGCACTTGATCATTTATTCATTCAATAAATATTTATTTGAGCACTTGCTAGGTGCCAAGTGCTGTTCTAGGCACTTGGGATAAAACAGAAAATAAGAGACAAAATCTCTTGTGCAACTTCCATTCTGGTGAGAGAAAGAGACAATAAATAGATAAACAAGACCAGTTCTGCCAATTACAGACACTAGGAAAATATAAAAACAGGATAAGGTGACAGTGACCTGGAATTGGATGCTATTTAGACAGGGTGATTAAAGAACATACTTGATGACAAGGAACCAGCCGTATAAAGGTATGCAGGATGAGTGCTTTAGGCAAAGAGAAAAGCAAGCACAATGGCCTTAAAGTAATCATTAGCTTAGTGTGTTCAGCCAGTGTAGCTGGTGCCCAGGAAAGAGGAGGAGACTGGTAGGAGCTGAGATGGGGAAGGAAGGCAAGGGCCCGGTATGCAGGGCCTTGTGGGTTATAAATCATGACAAGAAGTTTAGATTTTATTCTGCTTTAGAATCCATTGGCGAGGTTTCCATTATATTGGCCATGCCGTATATTTCTTCTGAGTCTTGCACAGCAGAGTACACAGTGCTAAGGCATTTAGCAGTTAGTGAATAAATATTTATTAATTATTGACCAATTGATTATTGGGTTAGGGACCCATGACAATCTCTTAAAAGTAGGCTGTCACTAGGAGAACCTGATATGGAAGGGTTAAGAATGGCCCATTTGCAAGAGATAATCCCCCTAGGATAACACAGGGGAATAGAAGTGTGAATTCTTTAGTCTGCATCTTGTATGATGTCACGATAACTCTGTAATGCCTCTTCAGAAAAGAGAGCAAACCTGTAACTCACAGCCTCAAACAAGAAAGAAGCTGTAATTAAATGTCATCAGCATCCACCTTCTTGTGTCTGAATGGTAAAAGCAGGTGTCCTCAAACAGGAAGAGATGTGATCAGGTGGGGCTCAAGTATCTGGCTGTGGATAAGCCTCTTCTCTTCTGACCCTCAAAGTACTGCAACCAACAGACAATTGGGGGGTGTGTGTGTGTGTGTGTGTGTGTGTGTGTGTGTGTGAAGGGGGTTGGTCTCTGGAATCTGCTCAGACCTTTGAAATAGTTCAGAAGTTTAGACCTACCTGCCAACAGAGGTCAAATAAATCAATGCTGGTCATATATGATGATTATTCAATAGTATCTTGAATAAAAACTAAAGGGGGTCCACTGAGAACTCCTTATGGCTACATTCTTTGCATTCTAAACCTCTCATTCACTGATTTATTAAAAATGACAAGGATAAGGGAAATCTAGCTGATCTTTGATCAAAACTTTCCCTCAAACAATTATGAAAGTCAATGGCAAAAAATGATCCAACATCTCTAAATATGTGTGTGTGTGTGTGTGTGTGTGTGTGTGTGTGCCATTGTGAGGAACGCATATATGAAAGGAATTCTATCTATGTAAGCATAGTGGAGTCAGAGTGCCTGGGCTTAAATATCAGTAACCCCTCTTAACAACTATGTGCTCCTAGGCAAGTTGCTTAACTTCTCTGAAACTTCAGTTTCCTGATCTATAAAAAGTAATTATCCTATTTTAACCAGGGTTATTATAAAGATTCAATGAGGTTATGCACGTAAAACTCTTAAAACAATGGCAGGCACAGAGTTATCAACAAACATTAACTATTTTTATGTCTTTCTTAATTCCTGAATTGTTTTTAAAAAACACAAAGAGCCCTGGCTGGCGTAGCTCAGTGGATTGAGTGCGGGCTGGGAACCAAAGTGTCCCAGGTTCGATTCTCAGTCAGGGTACATTTATGGGTTGCAGGCCACAACCCCCAGCAACCGCACATTGATGTTTCTCTCTCTCTTTCTCCCTTCCCTTCCCTTCCCTCTCTAAAAATAAATAAATAAAATCTTTAAAAAAACACAAAGAATTAAGGCAGTTAACATTTGCATTGAATTGGCAGCAATTAACAATGTGCTATATCAGCTAAGAAATTTAAAAGATTGGGCAGAAAAGAAACAATGACTCCTTAAACTGATGGTAATTTCAGTTGCTGTCTTCTTTGTGGCTATCTTCATAATGTGCTTTTAAATTTTTTAATTTTTCATCAATCACAGTTGACATACAACATTATATTAGTTTCAGGTGTACAACATTGTGGTTAGACGTTTATATAACTTACAAAATGATTCCCCATTAAGTCTAGTACCCATGTGACACCATACATAGCTATTAAAGTATCATTGATTGTAGTCCCAATGCTGTACTTTATAGAGGAACACCACTTACTCAATTCCCAAATATAGACTTAATCTCAGCTGAAAATGGCTCTCACTCCTAAAACATTCCAGTCTAGAAAACAAGTCAAGAATTCATTTGCTTCCATTTTTATTCAATTTTGCCAAAGCCATTAATCCATAAAGTATCTAGCTCTTCAGAATTCAACTGCTGTTAATGTTCAGCTGACTCCAAGCTCAATTTAAACCCAGGCCAAGAGGAGCTGTGCATATTCATACCATAAGCATATATGGTAGAAGTCTGCATGTGGCAATCTGGAATAAGAAAATAATTACACTGACATGATTTAACCCCAAACAGAAAAACCTCCCAAGCTGAAGTGGGCTCTACTTCAGAGGGTCTCTCTGGCTTCCCTCACCTCTCATAATTACATAAAGGGAATATTAGCCTATGATGTGTGTGGCCGCACTTTTTAAAAAGTTTTACAATTATCAGTGATTTTCAGTTTTCTGAAATAACAGAAAAATGGTTCAATGTTACATTTAAATATTCTGAAATTGTATGTACTTCTGAATTCATTTTTCTTCAATGATATTATTTGTGCTTAAACAGTGAACAACTGAAAAATCAATGGATGAAAAGTAAAAGCTCTTATCAAACACCATGTCCACTGCTATATTTAGCAAATGAACTAATAGAGAAAGCTGCTGCAGAATTAGTCAGCACATCAGCCTGTTAAATATCAAAAGGAGAGGAGGCCTTTTGTCTCAGCATTGAACCAGAGACTGAAAATCCATCTAATTTTAGCATTTCCAGAGGAGAATAAGAAGATGTGAAACACAATAATCAGGAAAAAATGTCACACACAGCCTAAGTATGCATTCGTCAGAGGAGAAACGCTGGGAGGGTGGCAGCATAAGTAAGAGGTCTGCCTGGAAACAGGAATTAATCACAAGTGAATTCTTTAAAAGAATTTACCATTTAAAAAAGCCAAGACCCTCATCTACACAAGAGGTCCAAGGGAGTAATACAGAGTATTGAGTAGATGGCAGGGTTTTTTTCTAGAAGCAGTTTCAGGTGGTCTGCTTTAGCACTTAGGGCTCCAGGGTATCATCACTGCAATTGGTGGAAAGGATTAAAGGGATAAAGGAAAATCTTTTTTTTTCAAGGTGAGTTTTTATTTTCTATAGAAAAGCTTTTGTTTTTATGTTTATTGATTTTAGAAAGGAAAGGAGAAAGAGAGAGAGAGAGAGAGAGAGAGAGAGAGAGAGACATCGCTTTGTTGTTCCACCTATTTATGCACTCATTGGTTAATTTTTGCATGTGCCCTAACTGGGGATCAAACCTGCAACCCTGGCATTTCAGACAATGCTCTGTCCAACTAAGCTACCCAGCCAAGGCAGCTTCTTTTAAATAGAGAGTGATATCCGGGTATAGGTGTGGGGAGGAGGAAGTGGGTGAGATGATTTCTCCTTCAAGACAGCCTAGTAATCCTAATATATATATATATTTTTTAAGATTTTATTTATTTATTTATTTAGAGAGGGGAAAGGAGGGAGAAAGAGAAACATCAGTGTGTGGTTGCCTCTTGCATGTCCCCCACTGGGAACGTGGCCCGTAACCCAGGCATGTGCCCTAACTGGGAATCCAACCTGTGACCCTTTGGTTCACAGGCCAGCACTCAATCCACTAAGCCACACCAGCCACGGCCAATCCTAATATATTTTAAAGGTTTTATTGTATTATAAAGGCAGGGTGCACATTCTTAATACACAAAGTGTAACGAGAAATAAATGTAAGCTTTGATTACTTATGATAATTTTAAAAACTTATTTTGATGGCCCAAGACCTTGGACATCATGTGCCTTCTGATGTGATGAACTAAGGAGAAGATATCAATTACAGTGTATTCCTGCAAGATGGAAACAATCAGACAAATCTAAATTAGGAAAATTCTAGAGAAAAGCTGACCTGGACTCTTCAAAATGTCAATATCATGAGAGCAAAAATGACTGAAAAATTATTCTAGATCAATGCAGACTAAAGAGATATGACATGCAATGCTTAAATCTTGATTGGATTCTGGATTAAAAAGAGCTATAAATAATATCATTGAAACAACAGGGGAAATTTGATTATGGATGCAAACCCAATGATACTATTATATCAATGTTAAATTTCCCAGGTGTGATAATTGTACAGTAGTTGTGTGGGCATATTCCCTACTTTTTAGGAAATTCATGTTGAAGTATTTAGAGGTAAATATAATGTTATTTGCAAGTATGACAATCAAATCATTAAGAAAAATAGATATATGGACACATCTACACACAGGTAAAGCAAATGTGCATAAATATTAATAATTGGTGAATCTAGGTGAAGGGTATATGGGATTTCATTATACTGTTCTTGCAACTTTTCTAAAGACTTGAAATATTTCAAAATAAAAAATTGAGAAAAACAAACAAAAACACAAACAAGAACAACCCTAAAATGTCACAATAAAAATGAAAATTAGCATACCTAAAATTATAAAATCAGATTATAAAAATAGATTATTAAATCATAACGTGCACTGAAAAATCAATTTTAAAAAACAAGAAACCAACAAATTGGGTGAAAAATAATACAGAATACAACAAAAAGATGTTTCTTTGAAAATATCAACAGAATTGAAAGACTTTAAATAGATTGACCAAGGGAAAAGTAGAAAACTCAAATGCTAAAATCAGAAATTAAGCCCTGACTGGTGTAGCTTAGTGGATTGAGCACAGGCCTACGAAGCAAAGGGTCGTGGGTTCAATTCCTAGTCAGGACACATGACTGGGTTGTGGGCCAGGTCCCCAGTAGCGGGTATGCAAGAGGCAACCACATATTGCTGTTTCTCTCCCTCTCTTTCTCCTTCCCTTCCCCTTTCTCTAAAAATAAATAAATAAAATCTTAAAAAAAGAAATTAAATGTACACAACTGCTAACCCTACAGAAATTAAAAGGATTATATGTGAATACTATGAACAAATATATGCCAACAAATTACATAGCCTAGATGGAACAGAAAAATTTCTACTAAGATACAAACTCATGAAACTGACTTAAACAAAAAGGAAACCCAAATAGAACTAATAGGCAAAGACATTGAATTACTAATTTTTAAATTTCTCACAAAGAAAATCTCAGGACCAGATGGCTTCACTGGTGAATGTTATTAAACACACAAAGAAGAATTAATATCAATTCTTCATAAACTCTTCCAAAAATGGAAGATGGGCAAACCCTTCCTAACTCATTCTATAAGACCAATATTATCCTGATACCAAAGCCAAAAGAAGACATCGTAAGAAACTAAAAACATACACCAATATCTCTGATTAATATAGATGCGAAAATCCTCAACAAAATGCTAGTAAACTGAATCCAGCAACATAAAAAAAAATATTATACACCTGATCAAATGGAATTTATCCCAGGAATGCAAGGTTAATTTAACATAAGAAGAACAATTAATGTAATATTACAAATCAATAGAATCTACAGAATTCCTAGAGAATATCTATATTAATAGAATAAAATAAACTATTATCTCAGTACTCTCAGGAAAAGCATTTGACAAGATCCAACATCTTTTCATGATAAAATCACTCAACAAGCTAGCAATAGAGAGGGTCTTCCTCTATTAAACAAATCTACAGCTAACATTATACTTAATAATGAAAACCTGAAAGCTTTCCCTCTAAGATCAGGTACAGGACAAGGATGTTCATTCTTACCACTTTTACTCAACATTGTACTGGAGCTCCTAGCCAGTGTAATCAGGCAAGAAAAAGAAATAAAAGGAAACCAGATTAAAAAGAAGTAAAACTATCACTATGTGCCCATGACATGACGTATATATGAAAGAGTCTACAAAACTCACCAAAATACCTTATTAGAACTAATAAATAAGGTCAACAAAGTTTCAGTGTACAAGATCAATAAGTAAAAATCATTTATAATTCTACACACTGGTGATGAACAATCCAATGGTGAAATTACAAAAACAATTCCATTTATAACAGCATCAAAGGGCTAAAATACTCAGGAATAAGTTTAACAAAAAACATAAAACCTATACTCTTGAAAATGATTAAATATTATTTAAAGAAGGTCTAGACCTGGCTGGTGTGGCTCACTGGGTTGAGCACCAGCCTTCAAACCAAAAGGTCTCTGGTTCAAGGTCCAGTCAGGGCACATACCTGAGTTGCAGGCCAGGTCCCCCACTGAGGGTGTACAAGAGGCAACCGATTAATGTTTCTCTCCTTTTCTTTCTCTCTCCCTTTGCCTATCTCTACAAAATAAAATAAAAATATTTTTTTAAATTTAAAAAAGGCCTAAATAAATGAAAAGACATCCATTGTTCATGGATTAAAAGACTTAATTTGTAAAGATGGCAATACTTTCCAAATTGATCTACAAATTTAATGCAATCTCTATCAAAATCCCAGCTGGCTTTTCTTTTCTTTTAGAAACTGACATACATCATTAGTCATCTGGGAAATGCAAATCAAAACCACCATGAGATACAAGCTCACACACACCAGCATGGATATATTAAAAAAGACAGACAATAGCAAGTGTTGGTGAGAATGTGGAGAAATTGGAACCTTCACACATTCCTATTGGAAGTGTAAAATGGTACAGCTGCCTTGGAAAACAATTTGGCAGTTTACCAAAGCTTAAACAGAGTTACCATTTAATTCAGCAATTCCACTCCTAGGTATATATCCAAGAGAACTGAAAACATATGTCCAAACAAAAAACTTGTGCACAAATATTTACAGTAGCATTATTCATAACAGCCCAAAAGAGGAAACAACGCAAATGCCCTTCAACTGATGAATGGATAAACAAAATGAAATGGACAAACAAAAATGTCCATACAGTTACCTATTATTCAGCAATATAAAGAAAAAATAGAGATACTCATTTCATTGGAGTAAATGATATAAATAGAATTTGTACTTCTAAATGGTGGAGAGAGAAGCATGATAAATAAAACCATGATATAGAACCAAACAGATAAAAATAAGTTGCAGAATGAGGTATATTACTAGTACCACTAATGTACATTAAACATAAAATCATAAAAGAACGCTAACTCATAATAGTGGTTGACTCAGGAGAGAGAAGGGGGTAGGACTGAGGGCAGTGGCCAATACTAAGTATTTATTATAGTATTTAATTTCTTATTTTACAAAAACAAAGGCTTAGAGTAAATATAAACTGTTAACAGCTGTTAATTCTGAATGGTGGGAGCATGTGTTCAGATGATTTCTTGAACTTTTCATTTTTAAAGTATCTGAAAGTTAAAAAAAATGCAGGAAAATGTCCTGAATTAAGATTTTTGGCCCACTTTTACTCAACATCCTAGCCAGGTCATAACCTTTATTTAACATGCTTTTTAGACAATAAAAAAAAGATTAGCAATCATACTTCTGTAAAAAATGGGCATATCAAGGTGGAAAGGTGGGGAGGGAATCTAATATTTGCTGAATACCTACTAAATATCTGACATTGTGCTAGATGCTTTACAGGTGCTATGTGATTTAATTACATCTTCATATTAATATTGTGATTCAGAGAATGTCAGTTCCAAATTGCAGGTGTGGAAATTGGGATGAGGTAAATTAGGTCAAACTAGGTTATGAATATCATTGGGGACACATGAAGAATGGCCAGGAGTTGGTGGGCACATTCAGTTGTAAAGAAATCAATTTCTAGACTCTCAATTTCCTAAAATTGATCTCCTGAGAACACTCTCTGGCAGTTGGGTTCGTCTTCCCCACCTCCTCTTTCTTGGGTGAGGTGGAGGTGGGGCAGAAATGTCTGGGTTCCAAACAATGGGACAAGCCAAAATAAGGTTGATGGTGTGGAAAAAATGAATGACCTTAATCACTACTTAACAAGACCTTTTGCTTTTCTTTCAAGAAAATTGCTGAAGGATCTAATGAAATTGTCAGCTAATAAATCATTAAAACTAATTTTTGATGAAGAATCACAATTGGATTTTTGTACACAACTCAGAGGAAATACAAAGAATTCTGTGACAATGCTGTGAAAAATATTTTTTTAATTTCATTCTACCTACTTCTGTGAACAAAGCTTCTTAGTGTTTATATTTTTAAAGTAAAAAAAATCAAAATAGAATCAGTACTGAACCCTGTCTCATTCTAGCAATAAGTATTATTTATTCATAAATGCATGAACACCTCCTCATCCACCTTGAAGAGATATAGTTCCAAAACACTTTTACATCATATATGTAATTATTTTGCAAGTTTTATAAAATATTTAATTTTATCCAGAAAACTTTAAAAAATATTTTATTTATTTATTTTTAGAAAGAGAGGAAGGGAGAGAGAAACAGAGGGTGAGAAACATCAATGTGGGAGAGAAATATCAATTGGTTGCCTCTCTTAAGTGCCCCAACCAGGGCAAGCGCCCCAACCAAGGACTGAACCCACACCCCAGGCATGTTCCCTGACTAGGAATTGAATAAGCGACCTCTTGCTTTGTAGGCTGATGCTCAACCAACTGAGCCATGCTGATCAGGGTTCCAAAAAACTTTTTTGAAACACATGGAGCCTTATGGCGGTAGGAAATTTTAAAAATTAATTTTAATTGCTATGACTATTGGTGGGAATATGAACTGGTGCAGACACTATAAAAATAGTATGGAGTTTCCTCAAAAAATTAAAAGTAGAACTACCATATGACCCAGCACTCCCACTTCTGGGTATTTATCCAAAGAAACCCAAAACACCAATTAAAAAGAACATATGCACCCGTATTCTCATTGCAGCATTGTTTACAATAGCCAAGATATGGAAACAACATAAGTGTCCATCAGCAGATGAATGGGTAAAGATGTGAAATATGTGCCCTGACCGGTGTGGCTCAGTTGGTTGGGCATCATCCTGCAAAGCATAAGGTTCCTGGTTTGATTCCTAGGCAGGGCACATGCCTAGGTTACGGGGTTTGGTCCCTGGTTGGGGCTCATGCAAGAGGCAACAGGTTGATGTTTCTCTCCTTCTTTCTCCCTCCCCTCCCATCTCACTAAAAAAAAGACATGAGCTATATATACACAATATCATTAAAAAGAATGAAATCCTGGCATTTGCAACAACAATGGGTGGACCTTGAGGGCATTATGCTAAGTGAAGTCAGACCAACAAAGACAAATCCCATATGATCTCTCATATATGAAATCTAAAAAATTAAATAAACAAAAACCAAGAGAATAGATTGGGATTGGTGGTTGCCAGAAGCAGGGGGTAAGGGCTTGGGAGTGGGTGGAAGAAATGTGTAAAGGAGGTGAAAGTTAAAAAAGTAATTTTAATTAATGTTCATACTTTTGTTTCAGAGAACTATATAAAGTGATCAAAAACAGGCTTATAGGCATAAAATATATTACATTAGGATAAACTGTGAGAGAATTGGAATGGAGATGAGTCTAAGGAGAAAATAAAGAAATGATGTCAAATTTCCCACTGTTAAAGATAAATTAATCATGTGTTTTTTAAATAGCTGATGGTGGGCACGAAAAGGCTACTGTATTCATATTCAGTTGGACAGATTAAAAACTGTGACATACCACTTTATTTTAGAATGTCAATATTTACTATATACCAAAAATAACTTCCTTTGTAACTATGTAAGCATGGGATGAAAACATTTACCTATGAAGTTACAAATATGTGAGGAAGTAAACAGGTTTTTGAAATTATTTTAGAGCAGGTGAGCACACTCTTTTTTTGTTTTTAATCTTTTACAGAATCTCTCCCCCACATTTTTACTATAGTCACGAGAAAAAAAGTTTGAAGCCACTTGACTTTTTAACTTGCCCTGAGCCACACAACCAATAAATGGCCAAGCTCAAACTCAAACCCATGTCTGCAAGATTCCAAAGCCCATGGTCCTTTGACTACACCCAAAGGAGACAAAGGATTTTATGCTTCAGATTTCCTTTCAAGGGTGCTTTAAATTCTGTTGAAATCCAAAACCCTTCTCTTTATGTCCTTTCCTTACTCAAACAAAAATGAAAAATATCAGATTTGAGGTCATCCCATCTGAATTTAGTCATCCTGAAAGAAATTAAACAAATTTCTCTTTTATTTCCTTATGCTGGAAACATTACCACAAAAGTGCACAATTTGGGCAGCCTCTTTTCTTCTATCCATTTTGCTTATCCTGCAACACAGTCCCCCACATATTTTAAGTGAAACAATGTGTGCCCATGACCCACAAAAGTTGAGTTCAAATCCAAGGAGATGAAGTGTTAAGAAGCAGGTAGTACTGACCTTCAGTGTGGACCAAGTCCAAGCAATGAGGGAGATCCATGACTGGCACCTAGTGGGAGAACATAATAAATGGAGGAAAGGATGGAAGAAGTGGAGGAGGTAGGGGCTGAAAGGAGGGGAAAGAAAAGATGGAGAATGGAATGAGGAAGGAAGAAAAGGGTTTTGTGAGAAATGACCCACAACTAACACTGACTGAGTGCCAAAGTATGGCCAGAAGTTTCACTGGCAGGGGGCCTTTCATCTGGAGACCTCCAAGCTTGGGTGCCTCTTAGCTATTCTGGACTGAGTGAACCCTGCGCTGGTATTCTATACTGGGGAAACCCTGCTCCTGGAGGTAATTGTTCTCAGGATCAGGGCAGAGCAGATGAGCTTTTCCTAACAAGTGTGGAGAGCTTCTCTTACCATCCAGAAAGGCCAAATTTCAGTGCTCCTGAGGGCTTAGAATGGGAAAAAGGAAGGCCCAGGTCCCTAGTGCCAGGGAGAAAGAAGGGAACTCTGTAAGGGCTTATGCTCTCTCCTGAAGGAGGCCAACACCCAGTTTGTGAATGGGGGGCCAGTGAATAGGAGTCATCATACTGGATTTGTCTGATTGTTACATACACAGCTGACTACCCCCTTCCATCATGTTCAGCATATACCTTCATGGTCTTTACAAAGGAGACCACCCTTCAGCAGGTGGAGGGCCCATCCTCCACATGCAATCTAGCTCTCATTTCACCTCACCTAGGCAGGGTTTCCTTTAGCAAGCCCTTCCCTCTAATCAGAAATCTCTCCCTACATATTTATTTCTAAACACACTCTCATCTCTCAAGTTGAAAAGGGAGAAAGGAACCTTCTTTTGTCCCTATTTATCCCTCCGGTTCTACTCTACTTCCTTTCCCCTTTACAGTGAAATGTCTCAGAACAGTTGTCTGCACTATGCTGTGTCTAATTCAGCTCCAATTTCCCCTGCAAATCTTTTCCATCAAACCCTTTCAATCCCCTCCACAAGCACCATCTCAAACTAAACCACCATCAGTTTTTTTTAAAGATTTTATTTATTTTTAGAGGGGAAGGTAGGCAGAAAGAAAGGGAGAGAAACATTGATGTGTAAGAGAAACAGTAATGGTCTGTCTCTCCCACGCACCCCACCAGGGACCCAACCAACAACCCAGGCATGCGACCCCACCAGGAATTGAATTGGTGACCCTTTGCTTTGCAGGACGATGCCAAACCAACTGAGTTATACCATCAGTTTTGACAAGGACTATTGGGAAAACTGAACTAGTTCTTTGATTCTCAGTCTCCTCCGATCCTTTCTTTACAAGGTAGTCAAGGTGGTCTTTCCAAAATATGTCAGACCTGGAATACTACTCAGTAGTAATAATTAAAAAAAAGAAGCTAAGTGGGGAAAAAGTCAACTCCCAAAAGTTACATACTGTATGATTCATTTACATAACATTCTTAAAATGACAAAATGGAAGAAATGGAGGACAGATTAATGGTCACCAATGGCAAGGGACCTGGGGAGACTGGGGAGGTGGCTGTGGCTATACAAGAGCAACAGGATGGATCCTTACAATGATGAAACTATTTTATATCTTGACTGTGGTGGCGGATACATGAGCCTACACGTGACACAATTGTACAGAACTAAATACACACACGTACAAGAGAATCCAGGAAAATCTAAATAAGATTGGTAGATTGTACTAATGTCAATATTCAGCTTGTGGTCTTGTATTATAGTTTTGCATTGGGGGGATGGTTAAGGGTTATAGGGCTTCTGTTTTATTTCTTACAAAAGCGTGTGTGTCTACAATTACTTAAAAAAGAAAAAGAAATATAAATCAGATGTCTTGCCCCAGGGTAAAGCCATTTATCCAATGGTCTCTCATTTATTTTGGAATAAAATGGTCTGTCCATTGACTACCATGCAGTTCATGATCTGGTCTCCCCAGCTCTTCCCAGCTCTTCCGGTGCCCATCAGAATCATCACCTTAGTTCCAAGGCATCCAGATTTGCCTCCTTTCTGGCTTTGTTACACCTGCTCCCTATTTCTGAAGGCTCTTCCCCGGCTGTTCTATGGTTGTTCCTTTCATAACTTTCAGGGCTCAGCTTAAACCCCACCTGCTCCTTCCCAACCACACAATTTACACCCTCTTCTTTTCCTGCACGGATCTTATCCTACGTTTGATTATTTTCTCACTTCTTTATCAACTGTCTCCCCAACTAGATTGCAAGATCCCAGGGCAGGGTAGAGAGTGTTTTGCAGGACTTTGCACTTCTCACTAGCGCCTGACACAATGCTTGGCACATGGTGAGGGCTCAGTAAACTGAATGTTCAGTGAATGAATGAGTAACCACGTGCCGCTAACCATCAAGGGTTTTCTGAGTGATATAAAGCAACGTGGATTGTGGCTTTGGACTTACGGATGGGGCTCCTTTCGCTACTCTCCTTGTTACTAAAGAGAAGGGTCGTTGGTGGGTCCCTTGGTGCCACTCCGAACCTAGGGGTTCCTCAGTCGGGGCCCAGCGGAGTACATTCCGGATCCGGGAGGCTTTGCAGGGAGTACGCAGGTTAGCGGAGGCCCCTGGCGTGGCCACCTTCTCTGGGCTCTTTGTTATTCCCATCACCCGTGCCTTGGGCGAAGCAGCCTGCAGTGACTCCTGACTTCAAAACGGACTGGGAGGCTGTGGCGCAAGGGAGGAGAGCCCCGGGAGCCCCTAGCCCGCCCTACTCTCCAGGCCCTACGGGGAAGCACTCGCCACCACCTCCCCTCAGCCACCTTCTCCGCGAGCCCGCGCCTTGCAGGCACAGCCGCTGCTCGCGAGACAGGGGCACGTGGGCGCGCCGAGTGCTTGGCGCTCCTGCCCCCAGCCCCCTGCCAGACCCGCCCCAACGCGCTCACCCGGCACAGCAGCCCCCACGGGCAGAGTCCTGGCTAGCGCGCGCCCCGCCCCAGGCCAGCCGCGTCGGCCCCTGCGCGCGCTCCCTCCCCTCCCACCCCTGAGCGCGCCCCTCCCCTCGCGTCCCTCCCGCGCCCTACATCTCGCGCCCGGCTGAGGGGGCTCAGTCCGCTGCCGCTGCCACCACCACCACCGCTGCTGTCGCCGCCGCGCTTCGGTCTCGGTGCAGGTAGTGGCAGCCTCCAGGACAGCTGCGCTGCCGAGCATCCCTAGGCAGTAAGCCCGCTTTCTCGCCGCGTGTGCATGCCGGTCTGCCTCCCGCCCACCGGCCCGCGTCCCCAGGGAGCTGCTGCCCTCTGGCCCCGCCGCAGTCAGTCAGGGCTGCTGGGCCTTCGGGGGCCCGCTACCTGCGGCCTCTGGCCCCGGCCGCCGGGCCGGGGGTGGGGACTGGGGACGCAATGGGCTGCAAGCTATGGGACCCCCAAAGGGGGCTCCCCTCTGGTGCCCGCTTAGGCCTCCCCTGGGCTTTCGCCAAGGTGATGGGGGGTGGGGATGGGAGCGACTGGGGAGGGAGCCGGGTGGAGGTGGGGGATCAGGCTCTCCACGCTCTCCTCTGCCGAATGGTGGGGAGGACAGAAGGAGGGACGGGGGCTCTTGGTTTTCTCACCCAGGAGGTCGGGCAGTTGGGGTGGGGCGAAGTGGGGCACCTCTTGGTTTTCTCAGTTTTCTCAACAAGGATAGCTAGCAGGTTTTGTGGGAAGCGGGTGAAGATGAAGTGGGGGGCTGCCCTTGGTCTTCTTATTAAGGATGGTGGGGATTAGGGAGGGAGTGAAGGGGGACCTTCTTTAGTTCCCTCTACGAGGACGGTGGGGGTGGGGATGCGAGGGAGTGGAGGTAAGGGGCTCTCCAGGTTTTTCTACACCCAGATGCTGGGGAGGGGGTGGAGGGGTGGGGAGTGCAGGGAGAATGAGGAGGGAGAGGGTAGCCTGCTGTGCTTCTAAATGGACATCTTGAGGGTGGGGTGGGATGGTTGGTGAATTGAGGGGGTAGTGGTGGATTTCAGCTCCAGAGTGGAACCTAGAGAAGCTACAGGGAGGTTCTATCACGTGGGTTGATCCTTAGAAGGTAGATTTTTCAAAAACTGCAGGGTGTGACCTTTCCGTCTCAAAAAGCTTGAAATCCCTATAAGCTGCCGTCTGTTCTGGGCTCTGGGAGAGCGCTTTCTGCTTTCGAAGTTTCTCCTTCTCTTCATTCCTCGCGGCCTTTTCTCATCGTCCAGGACTAGGTAGACTTTTGGAAATCAGCAAAGGAAAACTGTTTGTGGTTCGGGTTCAGTGCTATATCATTTTCTGCATTTGGGACTGCATTTGAGTTTCTCGGGTTTGTTTTGATTTTGCCTTTTACAATAAAAACCCTGTACCAGCGAGACCCCTTGGGAAAAGAAGAGAATACGGTTTATTAAGGGGACTCCAGGTTTGGTTTTTGAATTTCATGAAGGACAAGAGATCCGACGTTGTAGCATTTTGCTTGCCTTTCAGAAGGAGAAATAGAATAAACGTCGTATGTCTTTGCTGGAAGTCCCCTATATTCATTTAAATTATTCCATTGGAGTTATCGAGCCCCCTTTGATTTGAATTTGGAATAGATCCAGTTTTCCTAATTGGAGCCATCATTTTGTAATTGCCTGTAATTCTTCCCTGGGTTATCAAATCTATGGCAAGCTTATAGAGCAGCAGGAATAATTTTTCCGTTATTTTGATTAAGACAGTTTTAATGTGTTTTATGTTGTTTCTTGGAAATGTGAACATTTGCAGAATAGCATAAATTTAAATTATGGGCCCCTTGGAATTTTGCAAAGCCTTTCCTTCCCCAGCTCTTCTTCTCCAGGAACAGAACACTCCCCATTCTTTACACTGAAGAAGCAAGGGCTTCTGAGATGGTAGCTTTGCCTTTGGAAACTCATGCTCTTATTTGCTTAAGAAGAATACATATTAAAGAGTCTAAGGCCTTTAATGTGGTGAGGCTATATACTGCTTTCCCATTTTGGTTACATAAGGTTCCAATCTAGTTTTTACCTTCAGTCTTTAAAAATGCTTATTTAACATTTTTAAGAGCAAATATAATCTTTATGCAACAGGAAATCGGTCAGATAGGCCATGATTTGTACAAACCACCTCCCAATAATTACATACTCTAATACTACCATATAGGTTCTGAAGCCATATCTTGTTTTTGAAATTCTAAGCTACCATTCCCATATTGGATTTTTGGAGAAGGAAAGATGTTTTGTTGTTGTTGTTTTAACCAAGTGTAGTTTTTTTAGTGAACCATTAAAAAATGTGTGTAAGATTTAAATTGGTAAAAATGTCTCTTGTATGATACCAAAGTATTGGAGCTAATTTAATAAGTAGCAAACTAATGAACCACTGAAATAAGATTATTACTTATCTATTGGAAATGCTAACCTGGAAACGTTCAAGTGGGAGTAGAGATTTGGGTCTCAAAGATTAATGAAAATACTAGCATTTAAATAATAATAGCATTTAAATAAATGCTATTTATTATATGCTCCATTTCTAATGTTGATGTGATATGTATTCTGTGTATAGGCAACAGCCTAAAAAATAGTACAGTTGAACAACACAGGTTTGAACTTCAGGGATCCACTTATACAGCAATTTTTTTCCCAAAAAATACCTGTACTGTTTTCTGTCTGCCTTTGGGAGTCCGCAGATGTGGAGGGCCGAGTGTATGCATTGATCTGCACCATTTTATACAGGTGACTTGAACAAGTGTGGATTTGAGTATCTTTGGGGTGTCCTGGAACCAGTTCCCTGAGGATACCCAGGAACAGCCTTTGGGGAGTCAAAAATTATACATTGATTTTTTTGCCTACAGGATTTAAGTCTGATTGTTTTTTTCTTTTATGAACAGAATGCTGAGAGGTAAAATCTTTTACAGAGAGAAGTATGTTGATGGGTGGTGGGCCTCAAGTTTCTGTAGAGAAAATTTGTACATGAAGTGTTTTTTAGAGATTTTTGAGAACCTGTTGCCCTGTGGGACTGAAGGGGAAAAGAAAAAAGATGGCATTTCAGAAATTAACAAATATATGATAAAATATCTTTCAAAATAGCCTTAACATCCATGGATTTTGCTAACATCCATTTGAAAACAAATTTGTATAAGAAATTGCCCCATACTCCTAAAGTCTTGACATTTAAAAAAACAGTTTGTTTAAGGAACAGAAGGTGGTAACCTTCTGAGACTGATCCCTGTTTTCCTGCCCTCCACTTCCTGATTCCCTTCTTCCCCACACCTCTCCCTTTTCCCCTCCCGTGCCAGTAACATTGGCTTTTATGACCTTGTGGGAGTTGAACAAATGTTGGCACTTAGTTGAACTTATCTCTTTGGCTGCTTTCCCCAACTTTTGCCTACAAAATTTTTTTGGTTAATTGAACTTTCCAGTTGTTGGGATTTGGGGTAAAAGGGAGTCGTAATTATTTTCTCTTAAAAGAGCTTTTCTTTCAGCTCTTGTTGGATGAGGGCAAAGAAAGTTTTTTTTTTTTTGTCAATGGAGTATCTAATTAAGCAGAATATAGTACCATTCATTTATTCAACAAACATTTACTGAGCTTCACCACCTCTGTC
This sequence comes from Phyllostomus hastatus, assembly GCF_019186645.2. Taxonomy (NCBI): domain Eukaryota; kingdom Metazoa; phylum Chordata; class Mammalia; order Chiroptera; family Phyllostomidae; genus Phyllostomus; species Phyllostomus hastatus. The sequence goes on along the minus strand of NW_025333841.1, from coordinate 9,422,389 downwards.
AGAGGCACTGTGCTAGGTGCAGGGGTGCACAGTGGATAAGAAATGGCTTCTGCCTTCCCATGCAGTTATTAAATCAAAGACAGAAAATGAACTTGTTATGAATAATCAAGAGTTGTCCAGAGTCTTTTGGAAATTAACATAGCACTTTATCTACATTAAACATGCTTTAGTCATGCAAATAGTGGAGTCATTTTATTTCCAGAGAATTGTTCACTGGATAAATTTTATCTCACCTCCCCAAATAAGACATAACTTTTCATCTTGGGTAATACTATTGTTTTTAAGTCATTTTAAGGTATGATGTTTTAAAAGCTTTATGTAAAATAAATAAGACATAGCAGAATTCTTGGTATTTAAGTTCAGCGTTTTATATCTCTGTATACACTAGTGAGAAGACTGCCAAGCCAGCATTCCTTCCTGTGCCTTAAAGCATCTTCTGACAGCACGTTGGGCCAAAAAAGACTTTTCTGTGGCTAACTTTGAGTTATAGATAATAATGGGTGGTGGAGCCCAGAAGAGTGGCTCCAGTAAACCTTTGCCGTCCTGCAGGGCTACCTCCTGAGAATTTTGAGAATTCCCCTTTTTGGAAATAGTTCTAGACCACTGGTTTCTAACTGGGGCAGTTTTGCCCCCAGAAGACACTGAACAGTGTCCAGAGACATTTTTGGCTGCTACAACTTGGGGCTTGGCATGCCTCTGAGAGGCCAAGGATGCTGCTTTAACATTCTGGAGTGCACAGGGCAGGCTCCTCACCCCCCACTGACAAAGAATGATCTGAACAAAAAAGTCATTAGCGCTGAGGTTGATGTAATTTCCTTTACAAAATGCAATAAAATGTAACTTCAGGAGAGTAGAGAACAATGACAGCGCCTTGATATGACTTAAGTAGTTGGCTGAGCTCACTTTACTAGTCTTAAAAGTGACTGGTTCCCATACATGGACTTGAATAATTAAAAGACCAATAGCAGTTACCATTAATGGTAATTACTGTGTGCCAGGGACTAATATGGTATATTCTCTTCATTTTATAAATGAGGAACCAGGCTCAGAGTGGTAAAGTAACTTGCCTTAAGTTGCACAGCTGGTGATGGTTGGAAGTAAACATCAAAAGATTGTTCACTCCTCAGAAGCTCATGTTTTTAAGCACAATGTCATATTGTATCCATTTGGGTGTGCTCTGTTCAAAATCTTAAGAAAATTAAAATTGCTACATGTCCTACATACCATGGAGCTTGCTTGAGAGTAATTAAAACCATGAATTTTAAATTTGATCCTACTTGGAGTAAGTAGCCAGGAGTAGGGGGAGAAGGGGAACCAATATTATTTGAAGGTCTACTATAATTGTAGAAAATACATGAATTTATACCCTTTAAATAATTGTACCCTCATAGCAACTCTGCAAAGTAGTTATGCACATTTCACACATAAGATTGGTTAAGTAATTTATTCAAGATTGTACAACTAATAAGCATCAGAGTTAGGTTTTGAACTTAAGTCCCATGACTAACCTACTGTCCCCTGCTGCTTCATCTAAAGCTTGGGATTGATAGAAGGGGGTGAGTTGAGGAGTGGGCTGCAGAGAGGTAAGTAACCTGTCCTATAAAACAGTAATTGCAGAGATAATGTGTTGTAGGTGCTGGATTAAATTCATGTAGGGAATGAAGAACTAAGTGCAACATGGAATTTGTTCTGCAGATCTACTCAAAGTAGGCCTGTCACTGTCATTTTGGAGAACTTCATTTTCTGTTACCTGAATTTTTTGAACACGCATTTGATGACTGTAAAACTGGAAGTTACTGAATTTTGTTTGGTTCCTTTCTGCAGTTCACCTTCTATCTTTCCTCCAGCTCTCTCATGTAGAACTTAGTAATGGCAATGTTTGGTTTTGTTGTCTTTTAAACATTGTTTCTTTTCTATGGATGTTGTTTTGATAAAAAAAAGTCATCAAATTTATACTTGTGTTTTTCATATGGGGGGTGTGTTTTGTTTTGTTTTGACAGCTAATATTTAACTTTTGATGTGTTGTATTTTAGAGCATAAAAAGAAGAAAAATAAGAAACAGGCCATTAGCAATTATATTTTGTCTGGCAAGCTTTTTTTGTGGGTAGAAGAAGGACCTCATGTTTCATTTCATTTACTTTAAATTGGAAAGGAATTTTAACCATGATTCTCAAGGGCCAGGATGCTGGGGGTGGGGTGGGGGGAAGAAATGTTGTTTAGATAAAATGAGTTCCATGTAGGACTGTGAACCATAGATTTGGATTGTAATAATAATGTCCTGATTCTGACTACAACAGTCAGCCACTTGGATAATCAACCACTGTGTATAGACACTCATTGTGATACTGTCTGATTTTTGTGCCCCACACCCCAGTGATTTCAGAATAAACTTGAGAGATCTGATCCAACTTGTGAGAATACACTAATCCTTTTGAATATCTAATTTTTTAATGATAAGAATGGTCCTTCAATGTGGGAAAATTCAGAAAACAAAGAAAAACCTAAAGAAGAAAATAAACATCCGTCATAATCCACCACCCAGAAATTAGTGACAATGTTTTGTAGATCTTTTTAAAATGCAGTAATTTTTTTAAATGATGGACTCAAGTCCTTTCAAACTATCCAAACTATAATCTCCAAACTATAAGGGTAGTCTAAGTTATTTTTTTAACTTTATCAAAATATTTTCTGAATTAGTGTTGTGTCTCTAGATAGAAGTCATGGTCATAAGGAATGAAATGAGAATGCTGCTGGGGAGTTGGAGAACTATCCTGTGGCCTCCTCAGGCAATCTTATAATTTCCTCCTCCAACTTGAGTGATAGAATTTCATTGCTAGAAGGGGCTGCCAGTGCCCACCCGCCTCATTTCACAGATGAGGAAAAGGAGGCTAAAATAAGTCAAGCACCTGATCCATGGTCATATAACGTGCTAACGTTGCTGAGTTCCAGTTTGAAGTTGTGTAGATTCTCCATAGTAGGTAAGTTTTTATTTTCTAATTACAAGCTTCTCACAGTCAAGAACTTTTCATTAGCCTGGCCCTCAAAAGATCAGCTGTTATGGTGGGAGTATAACAATACTTACAGATACCAAAAAGTCCAAGTATTCCCTCATTTCAGAAAATGATCAAAACTTGTGAGCAATATAGGAATTTTTCATATAATTTGCTTTATTGAAATTGAAGATTAGTAATGGGAAACTTCTTTTGTGCATCTGGCTCTCAGTTTAATTTTCCCTGGCATGTGGGCAAGTACCAATGCATATCAAACATGCCTATGGTCACAGAAATGAAAAACAACTTTATAGGAGTCTTTACACATTGGAAGTCCACAATTAGAGCTATTGTTGCACAAAATTATTATTTTCCTTTATTAAATGGGATATTTGTTAAAATTGTGGGAAAGAAGTTTTAAAAATTGCATCTGCTTCCAAATTTAGGTAGAAGGTTAAGAAATTGTAGCAAATGCCGGCAGTGTGGCATCAGTAACACACATGTAATTGTTGTTTTGATTTGGCACTATTAAAAAAGTTCTTCAGCTTTCCTTCCTCTCTTTCCCTGTCCTCTATCTCTTTCTGTAAATGTGTGGCTCACCCTGGCTGGCGTAGCTCAGTGGACTGAGCCTGGGCTGCGAACCAAAGTGTCGCAGGTTCGATTCCCAGTCAGGGTACATGCCTGGGTTGCAGGCCATGACCCCCAGCAACCGCACATTGATGTTTCTCTCTCTCTCTGTCTCTCTTTCTCTCTCTATCTCTATCTCATTGATGTTTCTCTCTCTATCTCCCTCTCTTCCCTCTATAAAAATAAAATAAATAAAAAGTCTTTAAACAAACTACTAAAAAACAAACAAACAAACAAAACAAAAGTGACAGAATTTTAAAAAATGTGTGGCTCACTGTCTGTCTTTGTGTCTCCTTTGCCTGTGTGTCTGTCTCACCCTTAGGGTGACATTTTATGGTGCAGCTGACTCGGTCCACTTTCCTTGTTCTGCCTCTCAGTGTATCCACATCATCATGTTCATCTGCTGCTGGGTCCCTCTTACCCCAGTCACCAGTATTACAGTTATCCCAACCTGGAGTGGACCAGGTCCTTTTTTCAGCCTATGATGGGCAGGGAACCTGCTATCCAGAGCAGGCCTAGAACTAGTGTCACTTGATACAGAAATGCCACTAATAGAAGAGAATAAAACAAAATATGATCAGAGATGACATAGGCCGCATAAATAGGGTGGGGCAAAAGTAGGTTTACAGTTACTTGTGAGTATGTGAAACACAGAGTTTGTTTTTGTATTATTATTTATCAATTATTGCATTATTTTCCATAACAACTATAAATCTGCTTTTGCTGAACCCTGTACATGTAAACCTGTGAACACAAAATCATCTGTTCTGTATAGTGAGGGCCTCAGGAAATGCTAAAGCTGTGCAAAATAGCGAGTATGGATACCATTGCTAAGAGCACACCCAGGGATGTGCTTTTAAGTAGTTTTTGTGCCTGTTTCTTCTTATTGTCTGTTGGTGAGTATGTGCATTGTCAGGAGCAACCAGCTCTTAACAAGCTTTCTATAGCGCACTGTGTGCTGCTTAGAAAATGGGTGTTTCCTTCTGCATTTAAACTAATGAGATTTGCTTATAGTTTATTTTTCACTACTATAGGTAGAAAATGCACAGATAGAAAATATATGTGGGCTGTTTTTTAATGCATTTAAACCTACAAAAATAAAAGAACAATCAGTATAAGTTTTTGTAGTCAGCTCTTTACTGCTTGCAGAATTTATATTTTATTTACTCACATAAAAACTCTCTGGATCTTATATATATATTCCAAGACACAAAATGACCCATGGATATCTCATCACAAGAATTTATAGTATCCACAAGGTTTTATGTATATTTTTCAATACTGAGGAAATTATAGCTGAGGGTGAAGAGATTTTTTTCATCATCAAGGTTGTTTTGACAAGAATGATACAAAAATAAATTTCTATGCTCGATTAATTAATAAGTTTTGTCATTCACTTTCAACTTTAGAGTGTGGATAAGGCTACTTGACTCCTGTCAAGTTTAAAATGTGTGATTTATTAGGAAGACATTACACATCATTCTTGCTTATGAAGCTGATTGTTAGCATCTGCCTACAAACATAATCAATCATCTGGGCTCTCATGTGACCAGGTAAACTAAAGTAACAGGTGCCCCCCAGGTTTCCTGGAGACTAAAGAATACACACAGGGAGATACACATACATGAATTGTAGTCTCAAAGATTTTATATCAATAAGTCATAATAGTGGATCTAGATATCTGAATTAATAAAATTTTGTATTTCAACATTTTCTAAGAAGTACCCTGTAAAGAAATTAATTGTAATTTTAAATACTTGAAATGATAAAGCCCTCAGCCTTCTGAAAGCTAAGGAGAAACTAAGTTCCTGTCAAAGATTCTGCATCTCTAGATGGCAGAGTCAATTCAAATTTTCAGATCCTAGGACCATTCCCTTCTAGGCCACAGGAAGCTCTGCCTGTTGTGTGTTGTGTGTGTGCATGCGCGTGTGTGTGTTCAACATGTTTATAAACTGAAATTGAATTTGGTTGGTAGACAACTTGTAGTATTATTAAAAGTCTCATGAGTTTCAAAGCCAAAAACAAAAGTGATGGCGATCTCGAATTTAGGATTTGATGTTGGAATATTCTTTCAAATGCTGGTTACAGGTAAACAGCAATTCTTTGTTTCATGAGTGGACCCTGGGACTCTGCTAAGCACATCCATACTGCAACATGGCTCAAGATTTTTATATGACCTTGCCCTAAACCTCCCTCACTAATGGGTACCCTAAAAGCAGAAGGGTTAATATTTAGAAGTATTGTACTCAACTAGCTCAAGAAATAAACATGTAAGTGAAAGGGTAGAAAAATGTGCCTTAAAAGAGGCAGAGCTTCAGTAAGCACTATGCTGTACACCTGAAGCTCTGCCTCTTTTTAAGGAAGGAACTGGGGAGGAATTTTCCATATAGTAAGCACACCTAACCACACTAAGGAAAGAAACCAAGCAGCTAAACTAATAGCTGGTGAAAGTTTGTACTTGCATCTATAGCAGTGATTTTCAACCTTCCTTCCTCTCATGGCACACATAAACTAATTACTAAAATTCTGCAGCGAGCCAAAAAATGGTGGTTTTTTTGCTGATCTGACAAAAATAGGTATAATTTTGATTCATTCACACCGGATAGCTATTGTTATGTTGCCTATTGTCATTTTTTTTATGGGATAGTCTAAGGGAAAGGAGGTCAGTGCCCCTGACTAATAGTCGGGTATTGCATGTTTTAAAATTTCTTGTGTCAAAGCAGTTGAAAATCGCTGATAAGCAGTTGACCCTTGTTAGAGCCATTTTTTAGATATCCGCTTTTCCCTACTTTATTAAGGAATAATTAACAAATGTAATTGTATATATTTAAAGGGTACAGCATGGGAATTTGATATACATAGACATTGTAGAATGTTAATATCAACTTTATTGAGTATCATTTACATCCAACATAAATTGCGTTTACTTAAAGCATATAATTTGATGAGTTTTGGCAGATGTATATACACCCCATGAAACCATTGCCACAATCAGAATGTAGAATATTTTTATCATTCCTGCAAAAGTTTCCTCAGGCCCCTCAGTACATTCTTCCCTCTGCTCATGTCCTCAGGCAACCAGGACATGAGCTGCCTTTATGTGACAGCCACTTTCTTTAAAAAAATCTTTAGAGAGAGGAGAAGGGAGGCAGAAGTAGGAGAAAAATAGTTATTGGCTGCTGCTCACACTTGCCCCAACCCAGGCATATGCCCTTGCCAGGAATTGAACTGGGGACCTTTTCACTTTGCAGGACGATGCTCAACCATTTGAGCCACGCTGGTCTGGGCAGGAGAGCCTCTTTTAAAACTTACATTAAAAAAATGTGTGGATCCTTTTCTACCAAAAGACCATATACATATATCCAAGATGTAGTTTTCTCTGTTTAAAATGAAATAATGCTATCCCAGTTGTCTAAAGATGAATACTTAAGGAATTTGCCTGCAAGTCAACTACAGCATCCTTATCAATTAGCCTCATTACATAATTGGATTAAAGGAAAAGTATAGCCAAGACAGAGACAACTGTGATAAAATAGAAAAGTGGTGTATGTTTTTCCAAAGTACTTATAGTGAGATGTGCAATTCCTCAAGAACAGGACAAATAAAATAATTTGAATTTTATTTCATGTTTATTTGTAAAGTAAAAATGAAATATATATCAGAGCCTCCGGCTAATGTATGTATATTATTATGCAGGAATAATCCTACCCCTTGAGCTTTCCAAAAGATTTGAAACAGATTCAGAGAGAATTTTCTGTGAATTGGTGGTACCATCTTTACATACTTACATAAAAAGCAACTTTTTAAAAATTTTACTTGTTTATTTTTAGAGAGGGAAGGGAGGGAGATAGAGAGAGAGAGAGAAACATCAATGTGCTGTTGCTGGGGGCCATGGCCTGCAACCCAGGTATGTACCCGGACTGGGAATCGAACCTGCGACACTTTGGTTCGCAGCCCACACTCAATCCACTGAGCTACGCCAGCCAGGGCTGAAAAGCAACTTTTTAATGTGTTCAACATTCATTTTCCATTGATATATTCAATTGAACAAACAATTATTAGCCAATTTAAGGGCCATACTGTTGAGATGTAATATGTCCCTTCCTCACTCGCTCTCAAAAAAATTCATGTCACTGTGCTTTTATGTCCAGCTAGCTCTCTGTTCCACTGCTATTGCTGTGCCCTGCATGCAGTCCCTACTTGCCACTCTTGACTTTCACTGTCTTCCTTCCCCAATTTTTTTCCTCATCTTTTCTGTCTCCCCATGTGACTTCTTACACTGCTGTGTTTTCTTATGATACAGCTGTTTATTTGGGGAGAGAAGTTGTAAAAGCCCTTTTATAAAACCACTTTAAAACAAAGGTTTACAAAAGCAGAAAATACACAGGAAGAGAATAACTTGCTTCATATGTCCCCACAAAGAGGGAAAAAAAGTAATGAGGACAATGCCAACATGCTCAACAACAAGGGATTCTTTTTCTTTTTCTTTTTCTTTTTTTTAATCACAAAATACAAGCAAAGGATGCACACACATACTTAAAACAGAGCTCAGGAACAGACACACAGTCCTGGAAATCCTTCAACAAAAGAAAGAAGAAGTTTGTTCTTTGTCTGTATGGGTTCATACAGAGACTAGGATATGTAAAAATTAAGTATAAAAGATCATCACATAAGTGTACCAATGCATGCTGCATCTATAATTCATGAACATGGTCAACAAAATCAAGTTCACTTCAACCCCATTCGTTTACATTTTTAAAAAATCTTTTAATAACAGCTGTTTTTTATAAACATCTCCAGACCAAGTCATCAACAGACTAACTTCCCCATGTCAGATACCGTACTGAAGGCGTTTTCTTTTTGTTTTGTGGTCCAATAATTTCTTCAGACTCCTTTTGGGTTGGGAGCCAGGCTGGAGGTTTGAGAGTTGTGAATGGTTAGTTTTTGATTATCAAAGTCAAATATGTTTGCAGGGCTATGTTATAGATAGTCTTTGAAACCATGAATCATTAAAAAGAAATGAATGATTTATATTATAATATCCCTATGAAAGTTCCTTTTACAAAGCTAAAGCAATAAAAATTTCCTTGAGGTAAGGTGATTTATTGCTCCTCAGGATGAACTGTAAAGGATTTTTAAAAAACTTTCAACATTTGTCAAAATCTATGGAATGCACTACACAAAGAATGAATGCTAATGTAAATTTTGGACTTCAGTTAATAATAGTGTATCAGTATTGGCTTATCAGCTGTGACAAATATACTACAGTAATGCCAAGATGTTAATAATAGAGGAAACTGGGAGGGGTGTTGAATATATGGAAACTATTTTCCACTCAGTTTTTCTGTAATCCTAAATCCACTAAAAATATATTAAATTCAAAAAAAAAAACCTTTGTACATTGTGATTCAGGAATACAAAGGATATATCAGGCACTTTTTATTATTAACTTGTAGATGAAAGTGCAATGTTTGTTTTTAAGTACTAGTAAAATAAGAGAAGTGCTTCTTGCCCTGGCTAGTGTGGCTCAGTGGATTGAGCACCACCCCGTGAACCAAATGGTCACTGGTTCGAGTCCCAGTCAGGGCACATGCCTGAACTGCGGGCTGGGTCCCTGGTGCAGGGTGCGCAGGAGGCGACCACTCACTGATGTTTCTCTCCCTCTCTTTCTCTCTCCCTTCCCCTCTCTAAAAAAAATAAAATCTTTAAAAAAGAGAGAGAGAAGTGCTTCTTGAATGACATAACTTTGTGTCATGGTTCCTCAGAAAAGTGAAAGTGTGAGCTTCTGAGAAGGCTACCCAGTACTGCTAACCACCATCTGGTTGCACAGTAGTTACTGGGCAGATCATTGTGAGTATTAGGTTGGGACTTTGCCACCACTGGGGCATTGTGCCATCTTTGCAATGGAGTGGATCTCCAGACTTGATAAATCCCCTGCCCTAGAGCCCAGTAAGCCTCTTTACCCTTGCATTTGTTGGTGTCACTAGCAACAGTGACAGTTGGTGAGCTCATGCCAACTCTTTGAGCCAATATCCAGGTCAGAGTTTGATTGCTTTGGGCCAAAGGCTATTGTGGGGCTTGTAGAAGCATTGACCTCTAACACTAGAGCCTCCATGCACTTACTCAGTGCGGCCAGCTCTGCACTGAACCTGTGTGAAAAGATTAACTTTTTAAAGATCTTCCTGTAAATGTGTTTTGTTTTGTTTTGTTTTTTTTGTATTGGAGCTGGGTGATTATTATGAGCAACTACAAGTATGTGTTACTTTCTTGAGTGAGTCAGCTGGGAAACAACATTCCATGGTAGGCAGTAGTAGGCAGGGGGTGAAGGGTGGGAGATTGGGTCTGAGAAGGACATTGAGACTGAGGGACATAAACATTCTGGTGATGTTAAACTTATTGGCAGAGAAAAAACTGACAAGGCATTAAGGATTAGAACATAAAAATGAGGGTGATCACTCAAGGAATGGATACCTAGGCATATGTTTGTTCATGGAATGTGTCCATCAAGTCTATAATTAGACCTAGGGTTAAAAACTTCATACAGCCCTGGCTGGTGTGGCTCTGTGGCTTGAGTGCCGGCCTGCAACCAAAGTGTTTCTGGTTAAGTTCCCAGGCAGGGCACAAGCCTGGGTTGTGGGCCAGGTCCCCAGTATGGGGCTCAAGAGAAAGGCAACCACACATTGATGTTTCTCTCCCTCTCTTTCTCCCTCCCTTCCCCTCTCTCAAAATAAATAAATAAAATCCTTCAAAAATAAAAACTTCATACAGTTATCTGAAAAGATACTAATAAATGGGAGGTAGTTATAGAGTTTGTCTATTTAACTTATGAAATTTTATTTTCTGTATCAGAAGTGATTTTTAAGGTATGGATCTGTTATGTATACTCATTGTCATACCTGTTGTTAGATAAACTTTTACATATTTGTTCTTGGCTTCACTGCTTGCATGATTGACTGTACTGTACTTGTGGTCCCATGTCTGTTAGAAGCAGCAGATTTTAATGGGGAAGGAGAAAGAGACAGGACAGGAATAACCTCTCCCTTAAGGTACAATCCATGATGGAGGCTGGAGATTCCACTTCAGTTGCCAAGATCACGGGTTACTTTGTGCCAGTGGTGAAACAAATGGTGGCACAGCCAGCGCATTCCTGTGGTTGCCTTCACAATTAATACCAAGTTCTGCAGCTGACTTGTTTATACAGCAATTCTTGTCCATTGTAGTGATGCAACATTATCACTCAGGTCAGATCATAAGGTGTAGATAGGCTCAGTCGTGAGGCCTACCATAGTCATTCTCCTCCCAGTAAAGCTGCTGGAAATAGCTGGAAGGTCCCGGTCGGTGTAATGGCAATAGCATGCATGGCCAGGTGTGTGACAACATCCTTTTGCCCCTGGTGCTCACCCAACTGCTTCTCAGAAACCTTTGGCTTCTCTTCAGCTGCCTCCACTCTCTCTCTTCGTTACCCTTAATTCAGTTACCTGTGGAATTTCTGTTAACGGACAGCGATGGCCTTACCACAAAAAAGTTGGGGGACAATTGACCTAAGTATTCTAACTACCAAAGCAGTGTACCTTAGATTTCCCTAACTAGCTAGGTTTTCACTGCTGCACTGGTTTGTTAGGTATAAAATGGAACTTAGGGTATGTTTTAAATCTTGAGAGTTCAATTGTGTCACCTCATAAACTTATTCCTTCTGCTTTTAAAACCCCTATAATTCATTTGTTTTATTGTATGTGCTTATTATTGTCCCTATAGCAGATACTGGCAATGTGCATGTTGATATGAAAGATTTACTCTTGTGGCTAATTGATTGGAGCAGAGCTGCCCAACTGTCAGCCTATGCCAAACCTAGATTATAAATAAGTATGAAGCTGAGTACTTCATAAAAGGAAATAAGCAAATGTTTATTGAATGCTTACTCTATGTGCTAGGCACTTTGCTAGGCTTGCTAGATGCTGTGGGGAATATTAAAAACAAAAGTGATCTCTTTAAGCAGGGAATATCCAACCTAATTGGAAAGGCTGTTAGAGATGCATTAAGGATGTGGTGGAAACAGTATTGAACTGAGGGGGAGGAGGAGTTGGGAATTTTGAATCTTAGCTCAAGTTCTGCCAATAACCATCTGATCCTTTGAGCAAATCACTACCCTTCTTGGGGTCTGTTTATAAAAACAGAATTGAACTAAATAATCTCTAAAACATTCTGAGGATTGTTTCATAAACAAATGTGTTTTAAAAAACTTGCAGTAGCCCTGGCTGGTGTAGCTCAGTGGATTGAGCATGAGCTGAGAACCAAAGGGTCGCTAGTTCGATTCCCAGTCAGGGCACATGCCTGGGTTGCAGGTTAGATCTTCAGTGGGGAGCACACAAGGGGCAACCACACATTGATGTTTCTCTCCCTCTTTCTCCCTTTCTTCCTCTCTCTCTCTCTTTCTTCCCCCCTCTCTAAAAGTAAATAAATAAAATCTTTTTTAAAAAACCACCTTGTAGTACAAGGCAATAATGGCATAAAGAGATTCCAGAACATGCTACCTTCTCATTTGCTAGATGAAGTATACATATAATATTACATGCACATACAATAACTATTATACCTACAGTAAGTCTGCACTTAGTGTTGTTAAAAGGTTCTGTGACTTTAAGTGAAACGACATATGACGAAATCAATTTTACCATGGGCTAATTGATATAAACAAGAGTGAAGTTCCTATGGTGTCTCATCTAATAAAACAATTTTGAACAAAATGTTGTTAGTTGAATACCCTGCTGTATACAGTACATATATTGACACTATATCATTATGTTAATTACAGCTATAGAGCAGCAGTTCTCAAAGTGGGGTCCTTGGATCAGCAGCATCAGCACCACCTGGGAACTCGTTAGAAATGCCAATTCATGGGCCACCCCAGACCTACTGAATCAGAAACACTAGGGGAGGGGCCCAGCAATCTGTGTTAACAACCCCCTTGCCTCCAGGAGATTCTGATGCCCACTAAACTTTGACAACTGTGGGCTATAGGGATTTGGAGCAAGGGGGTGTTAATTTGGAGCCAGCAAGAGGCTGGCACTTGGGGAAACTCCAGGTACCCAAGACATCACTAGTTGCTCTAGCACCCCAGGTACAGGCAAGTTGGGAATAGCCAGTTTAGGGGAGGGTGGCATGAGCACCTGTTACTCTCCAGTGGTGACTAACCTCAGGCAGGCAGCCAGCCAAAGCCAGAGCTGAGTACGGTAGAAGGTGAAAAGTGGGCTCAGATCTGACTGGAAGGCCTTGAATTTCATGCTAGAAATATGGCCTTTAGGTTACAGTGGAGGAAGGTTTTGGGGAAAGGAAGTGGATTCTTGCAAAGTTCTAAGTTTGAAAGATTATTCTGGCAGCTATATGAAGGAGGGAGTATGTCCATAGTTCAATTTGATGAAGTAGTCTATTTGCAAAGTGATAATGGGCTATGCTAAATAAGTGTTGGAGAAATGAGATCATAAGAAAGAAAAAGTATGAAAGCTTTTTTGCAGGAGAAATGGACAGGGTTTAGTGATGGTTGTGGGAGTGAGGGGGAGTGTTATGATGTCTTTAACTCAGGAGTTCCTCTCAGACTTCTGGGACAACCAGTGCTATCAGAATTGTCACATTTTTACGGCTCTGTACTTATTTTTGCCCCCCCCCATTGCTTTGATTTAAGAGTTCTAATTTGGGGAATGGGTATTCCCCAGTGAGTTACATAAAAATAAAGAGCTGTAGTCACTCAGAAAGTTACTCAGGGTCATCATGGCAAGGGGGCAAAAACCCTGTTTCTCTTAACGAAAGAATGCTTGGAGTTGTGGGAAAGTTGTAAACTTGGCAATGACTAATTCAAACCTATCAGTCAATTAAGTGAATTATTTTATCATTTGTTTGATTTGGGAGCTGTTGTAATTGTCATTGAAAGGACATCAATCTCTGTATTTTAAAAACAAAACAAAAATACTATTGAACATTAGGGCAAAGGACAAGAATTTCAAGGTTGTACCTTTTGACTTTAGCAAATATTTGCTTCTCCAGTTTTCTTGCTGGATTTTGCCCTTTTTTTGGCATTGTTTTCATTTTTTCCTAATGATGTTAATTTTAGTTTCCTCTATTTTGTTACTAACAGCTTTTTAAAGTATTTTAATGTTCTATTATTTTTTACTTTTCTATTTTTCTTTATTCTCATAAAGCTCATTAGGCAGAAATTATGCAACAATATATACAGAAAAATAGTCTTTAAAAATCCTTTCAACCTCCTTCACCCATTTCTTCCACCCTCCTGTCTGTAGCAACCACCAATCTGTTCTCTGTATATATGTGGTTGGTATTTGGTTGTTTTTTGCTTTATTTTAGATGCCACATGTAAGAAAGGTCATACGGTATTTTGTCTTTATCTGACTAATTTTGCTTAGCATAATACCCTTGAAGTCCCTTTGTGTTGTCGAAAATGGCAAGATTTCACCCTGGCTGGTGTGGCTCAGCAGATTGAGCACAGGCCTGTGAATGAAAGGGTTGCTGGTTCGATTCCCAGTCAGGGCACATGCCTGGGTTGCAGGCCAGGTCCCCAATTTGGGGAATGCAACAGGCAACCACACATTGATGTTTCTCTCCCTCTCTTTCTCTTTCTCTTCCCCTCTCCCTAAAAACACATAAATAAAATCTTTTTAAAAACTTTTAAAAATGGCATGATTTCCATTCTTTTTATGGCTGAATAATATTTTCTTTTATATCACAAATTTTTTATCCATTTTTTTTATCAATGGGCACTTGGGCTGTTTCCAGATCTTAGCTATTGTAACTAATGCTGCAATGAATGTAAGGGGTGCAAATGTTCTTTTGAATTAGTGTTTTGGGTTTCTTCAGATATAGCCCCAGAAATGGAATTGCTGGGTCATAAGGCAGCTCCACTTTCAATTTTTTTGAGGAAATTCTATACTGCCTTCCACAGTGGTTGGACCGATCTGCATTCCCACTCACAGCACACAAAGGTTCCCTTTTCTCCACATTCTTGCCAACACTTGTTTGTTGATTTATTGATGATGGTCATTCTGATAGATGTGAGGTGATATCTCATTGTGGTTTTAATTTGCATTTCCCTGATGATTAGAGATGTTGAGCATATTTTCATGTGTCTGTTGGCTATCTGTATGTCTTTTTTGGAAAACTATCTCTTCAGACCTTCTGCCCATTTTAAAATCAGATTAGTTTTCTTTTCTTTTTTTTTTTTTTACCATTGAGTTGTATGAGTTCTTTCTATATGGGGTGGGGTAAAAATAGATATACAGTTGTGAGTGTACAAAACACAGTTTATTCTTGTATTATTATTTATTAGTTACTGTATTATTTTCTATGTGAAAAATGGTAAAACTACTTTTGCCCAACCCTGTATTATGGATATTAGCTCTTTTGCAGATACATGATTTTCAAATATTTTCTCCCATTCAGTAGGCTGCCTTTTCTTTTTGTTGGTGGTCTCCTTTGTTGTGCAGAAGCTATTAGTATGATGTAGTCCCTTTTGTTTCAAAAGCATTATCAAGGTTTTAATACTCTAGTCAAAAAATAAATATACTTTATTGCTTATCCCCCCATTTTGGCAAAAAAATATTCTTCAAATTTGCATCCAGAAATGGCCCATCAAAAGAGCTCCTTAGTGTTTACTTGGGGCACAGTGGAGGTTCTGCTCATCTTTCTACCTTCAGTGACTGTATAGGTTATGCCATAACCAGGAGGAAAGACACCTTTTATTTACTAGTATGGAAACCTATAAAAGCAAATTCAACATCTGAAACTCGCAGGGGTGTCCAACCTGTGGCCCTCAGGCCACATGTGGCCCAGGATGGCTATGAATGTGGCCCAACATAAAATTGTAAATTTAGCCCTGGCTGGCATGGCTCAGTGGGTTGAGTGCTGGCCTGCAAACCAAAGGGTCGCTGGTTCAGTTCCCAGTCAGGGCACATGCCTGGGTTGTGGGCCAGGTCCCCAGTGGGGGGTGCATGAGAGGCAACCACACATTGATATCTCGCTCCTTCTCTTTCTCCTACCATTCCCCTCTGCCTAAAAATAAATAGATTTTTAAAAATTGTAAATTTACTTAAAACAGGGGTGTCAAACTCATTTTCACCAGGGGCCACATCAGCCTCACGGTTGTCTTCAAAGGACCAGATGTAATTTTAGGACTGTATAAATGTAACTACTCCTTAACTAAAGGCAAGGAGCTCAGCACTGCTGCCAGGTGGAAACAAGGTGCTGAGCTGGATGCAATAAGGTGGAGGGCCAGATTTGGCCCATGGGCCTTGTGTTTGTCACTTGTGCCTTAAAACATTATGAGATTTTTGCCCTGGCCGGTGTGGCTCAGTGGATTGAGTGCCAGCCTGAAAACCAAAGGGTTGCCGGTTGGATTCCCAGTCAGAGCACATGCCTGGGATGTGGGCCAGGACCCCAGTAGGCAGTGTATGAGAGGCAACCACACATTGATGTTTCGCTCCCTCTTTTTCCTCTTTCCTTCCCCTCTCTAAAAATAAATAAATAAAATCTTTAAAAAATAAAATAAATTTTGAAAAAACATTATGAGATTTTTTTGTGATTATGTGTCACACTGTATTTAATGTGTGACCCAAAACAACTCTTCTTCTTCCAGTGTGGCCCAGAGATGCCAAAAGATTGGACACCCCAGTAGGGTTACCTATATTCCAATGCAACATTTAAAAATGGGACTTCTGGACAAGATGGAGGTGTAGGTAGATACACTTGGACTCCTTGCACAACCAAAAGAAAGACAACCACAAATTTAAAAACAAAAAATAACCAGAACTGCCAGAAAATTGAACTGTATGGAAATCTGATAACCAAGGAGTTAAAGAAGAAACATTCATCCGGACAGGTAGGAGGGGCGGAGACAGGCAGCCTGAGTGGGGAGGACTTGCAACAAGGTGGCTGCTGGCTGACTGGGTGGTCCCACGTTTGTGTGCAGATAAACCAGGAGGAACAACTGGGGAGCGAGACAGACTGCGCAACCCAGGGTTCCAGTGTGGGGAAATAGAGCCTCAAAACCCTTGATAGTAAAAAGCTGTGGGGGTTGCGGCAGTGAGAGAAACTCCAAGCCTCACAGGAGAGTTCATTGGAGAGACCCACAGGGTCCTGGAATGCACACAAACCCATCCACCCAGGAATCAGCACCAGAGGAGCCCAATTTCCTTTTGTGTAGTGGGGAAGTGACTGAAAGAGGGTGGAGAGCTGAGCAAGCAGCATTGTTCCTTTTTGGACCCCTCCCCCACATACAGCACCACAATGCAACAATGTGGGTTGACTGCCCTGGTGAATACCTAAGACCTAAGGCTCTGCCCCTTACTAGGTAACAGGAATGTCTAGCAAAAAAAAAAAAAAAAAAAAACATGGCCCAAGTAAAAGAACAGAACAGCTCAAAAAATAGAACTGAGTGATGAAGAGATAGCCAACCTATCAGATGCAGAGTTCAAAACACTGGTAATCAGGATGCTCACAGAAATGGTTGAGTATAGTCACAAAGTAGAGGAAGAAGTGAAGGCTATGTAAAGTGAAATAAAATGTACAGGGAACCAACAGTGATGGAAAGGAGGAAAAAATGGGACAACTGTAATAGCATAATCAGTAAAAATATTAAAATAAAAAAACAAATAAAATGACTCACCACTCTAACTTTGGCAAATGCACTTTTTAGTTTTCTAAAGAAACTGTAAAAATACAGGGAACGAACTAGACTGATCACAACTTTAAACATGTAGTATTTATAGTAGATATCTTTATCTTTTAAAATAAAGCTTATATTTTGCCAAACCAAATAAGGACAAACATTTCTTTTTCAAATTGTGAAGAATATGATTTTATCATATAAAATAAATACAGAAACTTGTGTGGAATTGATGATCTTATAGACATACTATGCAGTATATCACTAGATACATGTCACCAGATATACTTTATACTAAATCTTAATGTAAGGATACAAAATTAGATTTTTATTATATTTCTGTAATGTAACATCCTCTTGGTTTTTATTTATTAACATTGTGAAAGATTTGATTATTATGCAGATCTTGAATATGTTACAATGATTAAAAATGAGGTATCTTTCATTTGAATCATTTATTTATACCAATTATTTTGGCTAATGAGAGCCAGTTTATTAGTTCTTCTGCTAAAAGAAATGAGCCACTGACTATCTTACTTGTATTATTGCATTTATGGTAACAGTTAAAATGTGTTTTTGAAAGATGCATATGCCAGCGTTTGTGACTACCATAGTGTAAGCATTTGAATAAAAGTAGGATAAATGAGAAGTCTAAGCAGCCTGTTAGCATCACATGTGTACCTAATTAAGATGCTGGGGTTCACCGCTCTTTGGTTTCTTAGGTGGTACAGAATATACTGAAGGACTAGCTTAAGGAATGGTTACCACGACAGTCACATTCCAAGAATTTAAAGGAGACAATGAATGTGTGGGGCTCATCCACTCTGATTGATTCAACTGGTCTTTTAGCCTCCTTCAAACAGCTGTTGTCTCTGGATTTTATTTGTTTTTGCATAATTTGCCCAGTTGATTGGTGATTTGGGGACCATTTAAGCTTGGCTGACAGTAGTGATAGGGGCGCCAGTGTCTGTGACCACAGTACTATTGTTAAACCTGAAGGAGAATGATTGTGCATGTTAAATGTGACAAGAACATGGCTACTGGCTTCTTCTGGAATAATATAAACGATTTGTCTAATTTTACTTATTAATGCTGTCAGGGTAGGATAAGATTAACATGATTTATTTAAAAGCATGACTGACCCTAAAGTGTTTGGGTTTTATTTTGGATTACTTTGCTGTCATCACATTTTATCCAATGTGTTTGGCTGCTGGTCTGTTTTTATTCTTTGACTTGCGCAATATTGTCAACAGAGTTTGTATTATGTCTGGTCAGAGGCATAAAGTTACACACTGCAGATTCAAAAGTATATACAATTCTACCCGCCATGAGTGTCTTCATCCTCCCAACCCAACTAAATGTTAAGTGGAATACACTAGCACAGACAATAAAATGAAACAGAACTACAAATGGTGTTAAAATCTTTCAGTCCATTTTTATTATTCTTTGTGGTCTAACTCTTGACGATGAAACTAAGAACTATGGAACCGAAGACTCCCCTGGCAGGGGCCCAAGTTGGACCCCAATGTGAGAGCTCTTGCCCTTGGGCCTTTCTCTCTTCTGCCCTCTGGAGGGTGTCAGGGAGCATAACATGCAAGGACTTAGAAAGGAAGAGCCATTCTTGTGGTTACTAGACGACAAGTTCTCTGCTACCCTACCCTCTAGGGACCAGTCAAAACCTGAATTTTTAGAGGTGGTGAGTAGACAGAGATAAGTCAGGGAAGGTACTGGCACGGTTAGGGTGTTAGAGAGGAAATGGTTCTTTAAGTACAGAACTGAATTCCTTCAAGTAGTACCCAGTATATATCAAATCCATCTACAGGAAAAATTGATTCCAGAAGGGTGAGTAAAATGAAATAGTATACCAAATCTAGAGTGTTATGGATTAAGGTTTGAAGTTTAAGTTGGGTTGCTTCTCAAAAGAGGTCTATTTGGTGCCAAGCATTTGTGACTACATATGATGAAATCATTATCTAAGTTTGATAATATTTTTACTCTGTGCCTCCTATAATTATAATAATTATATATCTGATACTAAGTGAGTACCTTTTATGTGTGAGGCACTAAGTGCTTTACATGCAATGCCCTCTTGCTGCCTTACAGCCTCCCTGGCTGTTTACCACTGTGCAACAGAGAGAGGTGGTACAGCTAATATGAGGGGGACCAGTATTTGAATCTATGCATTCTGACTCTAGCACCCTTGCTGTGAACAGAAGTGGCATGCTGCATTCTCACCACAGCTGCAGAAAGGGTGTGGCACCTTGATTTCCATATGAGTGGGATGTGGGTGGTGGGAGATGAGACTGAGCAAAGCCTTTTGTATACAAACCATTCTGAGTACTGGGAGATAGAAAAGAAATAGGGGATTCTCTCCCTGCCACCAAGAAACTTGAAGTCCTGTAGGACAAATGAGATATAACATGAAAAAAGTACCTAGTTATATGGTAGAATATGAAAATATTCTGTCTACTTAAGTATGCGTGGGAAGAGGACCAGAAGGTGTTCCTTTGAAGTCAGTCACTTTCAAACATTTGCTTCTGAAAGGTAGCTCTTCACTGCTGGCACAGGTTCACCTTACTTTGGCCTTTTGACCTGGTAGACAAGATCTCTGACTCTGAAGTCAGCAGACTTGTCTATTTTGAGTTTGGAGAGTTATCTACAACAATGACAGTTGTCATTAAGATCTAAATAGATTAACCCATTTGCCTATTGAGTTAACCAAACCAGCTATTTATTTTGCAGTACATTAACAGTTTTTAAGAATCTCTAACCACTGCTTGTTTAATGGTCATCCTGGAAGCCTTTGGTTGAGGGCCGGTGGAGGGCAGTTACGAGCCTGGTTATAATCCGTGGTTTCTGTTTGCCCTATTTCATTCAGTACATGCTTCTTAAGAGCCTCCTGTATACCAGGCACTGTTCTGGGCATGGGATTAGATCAGTAAACAGGATAGACAGAGCCCTCTCAGGAGCTGTCTCTTCCTCACATTTCATTTGCTCTGTGTACATTTCACAGTTAAAAGTGCTTTGGGTATGAATTTCAAGATTTCGCACGTTGGAGATAATACAGTGATCACACTTCCTCTTTCCTTAGCCCCAGCCAGTCCTTTCTGAATAATGAGGGGTGGGTAATAAGGGGCATGACCGGGCCTATGGAGAGGGCAGCAGGTCAGCGTGTACTGTCTTTGTGCTGTGATGGGAAAAGCACAGGGTACACCTGTTTCCTAGCAATGTGATGCAGAGCCTGCCCACCAGCCTGCATCCTAATCCTGTTGTTGATTGGAGATAACTTCAGAGGTCACAGGGCACCTCATCTCCATGGCAACACCTCTAAATATTCCTCTGGTGACTTGTGCTCTACATTCTGTCTGGAGCTGAGCTGTCCTGTGGCAAAATATTCTAAAGATGTTAAAAAGAAGGGAAAAAAGACTCAACTAATAAATCTATTCTAAAAGACTGAGTCATTTGTTTTGATTACCCGGGTGATTGCCAAATGTTAATTTAAAACTGAAATAGGCCATGAGCTCACTCCACTAACAATGCTGAGTGTTTGTGCTAATACAGCTTGATAATGAGGTAGCCAGATCCACTGCCGGTGTGAATGTTATATGATAAACAGATATTTAGGGAAATATGCAGAACATCTTGGCAGTTTTCCTTTAACTTTAAAGGTTGTGAATACAAAGTAAATACAATACGTTACCATGAGCCATTTCAAAGGAAGTTGGTCCTTTCTTGAGAATTTCAAAATTTTCTTCTGAAAAGATAACTTTGCCTCTTGATTTTCATTTTTTCCTAACTTAGGCACGTTGGAAGTCATTGACAACTACACCCAGCCCTTGCCAAATACATCGCATTGTACAAACATCCAGTGTGAGGTAAGTACTGCTAATAGTCCCAAATTCTTATACTAATCTCCAGCCTTCCGATGTGTGGTGGTAGGGTCAACATTGTGTGAACTGCTTTATTTGTACAGCAGATTTAAGAGGGTTCATTTTAATTGACCCAACCATTATCACTCCTTATTCTAAATATTAGCTCTCTGGGGAATGCCTTTTCCAGGGGAAAAAATCTTAATGTCTTTTAATTTAATTTGGGGTCATGAAAAGTGAATGTGCCCAGCACAACAGAAGTGTTAGAAGGCCTGCTTGAAAATAAAGATCTGCTTATGTCACAGCATGAACAGTAGGGAGCAGGACATCTGTGTGGAGCAAATACCAAGATAGAGGGAAAACACTCTTGCTGACAACTGTGAGAAGGTTGGGCTGACCCAGTCAACTGTCAGGGAAAGGAGCCGGGGTTCAGGATGCCTCTGTGAAATCTGGTGGTAGGAATGCCAAAAAATGCTTGATTGGGTTAGATTAACATGGGCCAGATGACTTTTTCTGATTAAAGTTCAGAGCACTGCTGCACTGGTGGGAATGGCCAGATTGGCCAGCGTTTTCATTTAACACACTGGATAGGCATCCTTTGTCATTTTCATTTAGCCACGGTGACTTCTGTCTTCTCCGTGGTGATCCAGAGTTACCCATTTCTCTCTTTGAGAGACTGGATGTTCACCTTTGAAAAGAATGAAAGGAGGGAATCTCAAAGATGGTTCATCCAGGCACAATGGAAGGAGGGGCCCCAGTCCTTGTGCGTTTGTGCCCTACTCCATGCACTCACGAGAGAGGATGTAACATGTGCCATCACCAGACCAGCCAGGGTTTCCAGTCTTATTCATCAACAGGTTTTTTACTTCCCCTCCCCCTGCCTTGGCTCTTTGCATAGCCCCACATTTAGCATAGGTCTTCGTATTTCAGTTAGGGTACCCACTCACTAGGTGGCAATAGTTGCATTTGTTAACATCTACTTGCTGCAGAATAATTCACAGATTGAAAAAATAAGCGGCAGTAGGAGATGTGACTCTCTAACCCTCCTGAGGAACCATTCTCAGGGCCGATCGAAAGCACTGTGCTCTTCCTAAAGAGCAAAGACGTTAGTTCTGAGCCCTTCCACAACTCTTATTTTTATTTTCCCACAGAAACAGAGACTAGATTATTCAAGGAGATCTACAGAAGGGGAAAGCATTCTCCCACCAGTTTAGTTGGAATTCTGGCTAGGTGAAACTTGGCCATTCACATGCATTGTTTGCCATTAGTCATTCCCCAGCAATCTGCCACTTCCACAAGCTTCATCAGTAGAAAACTTCAGTTTACAGATAATGTGTCATGGAATTGTACAGTTGAAACTTACATGATCTTATTAACCATTGCAATGCCAATAAATTTAAAACAAATTTAAAGGAAAAAAAACTTGATGGAAACAATGTGTTACAAGACTGTATTCTTAAAATGGAACCTTTTATTTAAAGTTTTTTGAACACATAAAGTGGTTTTGTGATATTAAGAATACCCCAGTGACATGTTTCATTTGATCAAAACTTGAGTTTTGCTTTAGAGCAGTGAGCTTCTTAGCTGACTTATTAAATATAATCTGTTAAATTCTGTTTCACCATGATAGATTGATGTAAAACAGTTCAAAGTCAGGATGCAGTTATATCTTGTGATCTTTCTTCC
Organism: Phyllostomus hastatus; assembly: GCF_019186645.2. Taxonomy (NCBI): domain Eukaryota; kingdom Metazoa; phylum Chordata; class Mammalia; order Chiroptera; family Phyllostomidae; genus Phyllostomus; species Phyllostomus hastatus. The sequence goes on along the minus strand of NW_025333841.1, from coordinate 9,399,548 downwards.
TTTCTTTCACTCATTCATTCAGCCCTACTATGTAACAGGCCAGAAGTGTGTAGGAGTGAGGAGAACAAAAATAATAATATGTTTTGGTCTGATATTCTTCAAGTGTAGGACATCCCTAGATTATTTTCCCTATTGCAGATGAGGTCACTGAAAATTGATTTACCTTTTTAAATTAAATTGCTCAGTGTTGAGTGTACCAGTTTGGGTTCAGGAGTGCAATTCAGAATACCTATATCTAGTCTGCTTTTTGAGCCTGTGATTTATGCTACCTCCATCAACACATGTGCAAATAATAAAGTATGCAGTGCTTGTTGGGGATGCAGCTGTGCCTAGAATCCAAATGCCCTCAAAATGAAAACAAATATAAATGGAGTAATTCACACTGTATTTTTTTAAAGTTTGTTTGGAATAATTGAACACTTTAGGAAAATGGGCTTTGCAGATTGCGCAGGAGGACATTTTCTTTTTTAAATGATGTGTCCCATTTTATTTTTCACACAGCATGTATCACAGGTAAACTTTATAATTCAAGAGTTTGAAATGACTTCATTTGGCTGCCTTTTAGTTATGGAAATATTTGGAACAAAAACTTAAATACAACATAATTCTTAACACATACTTGAGCTGGGAACTCTATTTGCTTCTGTGGTAGGGACGTTATTGTTAACTAAACATGTACTTCACATCTAGAAAATATTTGTATCGCTGATGCATGATCCCTTTCATTATTGATTTGGCAGTTTTAATAATCACATTGTGCAAAAATTTAAAATATAGTAGTCATAGTGATTTGATTTGTACTGTTGATATTGATGTGACCTCTCTCCTTGGTGCACTAGCAGTAAGCATGAAAATCAGGACAGATGGGTTACACAAACTTAAAGAGTTTGGAAATTTTCAGCCTAGAGCCAGGGTCTCAAACTGGTGGGCTGGATCTGGCACACAGAGGTGTTCTTTTACCATTTTAAGTGAATTGCCAGCATTTAAAAATTGAGAGAGTTCACATTTTCAAAACTCCAGATTTTCAGCTTCTCTTGAAATATCAGAAGATCTGGCAACATTGAGCTCGCATTCCTATTTGGTAACGCTAGGCTGGAGCCAAATAGCTGCTGCATCTTTAGATGGAACATGAACTCTGAAATTTGCCAGTCTTCACCATTCTGTTATCTCCTTGACACTAAGGACAAAGGCAGTTGCTATTATCTGAATGTTTTACTCATTTATAAGAAAAACCTGCCTAGCTGTTACAGGTCTACAAACTTAGACCCATCCTTTCTGTCAAAATTTCAGTTTGGTGCTTTTCAGGGACACAATGTTAGATAATGTTCATTTTAAGGGGGTGCATTCAATGGGCTAAGGCTAAACACCTGAGGGAAGGGATAACTTCTGGTGGTGCCTGATTAAGAGAAAGAGCATGAGCAGAGTTTGGAAGATTCCCGTGGTCTACTCTAGTGCATCTCAGACCTGAACATGCAGATTCTGAGGCAGCAGGTGTGGAGTAGGGCATGAGATTCTGCTATTCCAACAAGCACCATGTTACACAACTGCTAGTCTGAGAACCTACCTCTCTTTGAGTAGCACTCTACCCTAAAGTGATCCTAAAAACAGGCAAACAATGATGATTATAAATATCTGTGGGGTATTTTTTTTTTGGCCTGAGGAAGAAAAGGATATCTTAGCCAGGCTACTTGGGGTTGAATCTTTGTAGATAAACATGTGTTCACTTCTAGTTGCAGCATGGTAAATTAAAGAAATTGATTATTTTTAGTACAACATAGCCCATTTAAACAGTAAACCTAACTTTTATTTTAAAACTTCTTTCAAATTAAGTGCTTCTAGCAAAAAGAAAAGCCAGATATTAAAGCTCAAAAATCATGAAATGGGGATTAGACCTTTTTATCTTAGAATTATAGGAGAATATATGAGAGACTCTTAGAAAACATAAATAAGACCACAGAAAATAGATAATTATCAAATCCCTGGATATATGATAACCTTGTAAGCTATACAATGATAGAAGAATTCAGGAAGGAAGAGTTGAACACATTCAAGTATACAAACTTTACTAAGACAGTAGATCTTAAGTATCACACCACACACACCCAGATAGCTCTGAGTTGATAGATGTGTTAATTAACTTAATTGTGGGAATTATTTCACAATGTGTATGCATGTCAAATCACCATGGTGTACCTTAAATATGTACAGTTTTGTTAATTATACTTCAATAAAGGTGGAAAACACACCGAGAAAACTTTATGGTGAATTTGACAAGATAATTTCCATAATATCACAGGGCTTATATAGATCATAAGGCCTGGTATAGGCCTGACATATGGTAGATGTCCTGTAACTGTTGACTGAATGAATTCTGCACTGGCTAAACACGCAAAAAAAACACAACACATTAAATCACAGGGTAAACAAATGTATAAAAGAATTTTCAGCCTCTCGGGTATGCAAAAACGAACTTATTCAAATGCCAACAAGGTACATATTTCATCCATTAAATCAACAAAAACAAAAAGAAAACCCTTTGCTAATAAGGTTACCTTGAAAACTAATAAATACTTACTCATTGCCGATAATATTGGAAGTTGGTTACAAGCCTTTTGGAACATTATTTGGCAATATATATGGCAAAAGTCACACAGATTGGTACCCTTTGATCCAGTAACCCTATTTTGGGAAGTGTATTCTAAGAAACAAATTGTCCTAAGAAGGCAAAAAGCTAAATGTGAGTATTCATCACAGTGTTATTTACAAGGACACAAAACTAGAATTTAAATGTCTGACATTAGAGTGATGATTCATTTCTTCATCAAATATTTTTTATTAAGTAATTATGATACTCTATGCAGTGGAATTCCACGAATCTATTCAAAATTATAATCCTGATGCTTGGGGAGCAAAAATGAATTTGTATAATATAGCCTTACTAAAAAGCCAGGACACAAAATTGTGCATGTGCTGGTGATTTATACCTTTGTAAAGAGGTATGTACACATGGACAAGAGCTAGAAGGCTCATGGACAATGTAAGTAATACTCTATTCGAGGTTTTATTTGTATTATTGCCCTATTGTTTGTACCATAAGTGTATGCTTGCTTAGAGGTTGAGGATCTTTAGCTTTTACCTATTTAAATCAACTCCATATTGCAAGCAGCAGTATTCCCGCTGGTCATATAGTGGGTGTTTAGTAAATCGTTCTGAAACATAATGTGGACTGATGCCCAGAGCCTAAACATGGAGCTCTGATGGTATAGTTCCTACTTGCTGCTTTAGTCCATCATCCTCAGCTCCTGCTTTTCTTTCTTCTGTTTCCTGTGGTTGGTACAGAGGCATCTGGGCGTCCCACATGACAACGTATAAATATTTGTTTCAGAGCTTTCCATTAATGTGTAGAAGTGCCAGGGAGAGAATCTTATGTCCGAAGGCTCAGTGTACACTGAAGTAGAATCATAATGGAGCTGTAATTCAAGGGCAGTGCCTATTTTATCTTCTGGTTTCATTTAGATAAGTAACAAAAATTCCCTGTAGTGTCATGAGCCTTTTTTTTCAGCATCCCCTCCACTCCAGTTGTAGTCCCTGTTTCAGATATACTTGTTTCCCTGCCATAAGTATAATTTTCTCCTTTAATTAGGTCAGTTACTTCATGTCTGTTTTTCTTTTTTGACATGGTTTCCTCTGGCTTTAGCACCACATATTTTCCCCATATGTCATTGCCTCTGGAGCTTCATGTTGCAATCGTTTTTCAAGGGAAACAGAGAGCGCATTACGAAGGGGGTAGCTTTTGACTCCTTGCCTGCCCTTTGCCTGCTTGAGAGTTCCTATTTCTTTTGGGCCTAGTTGTGTTTGGTTTTGTAGTCTTCATAGTCAGTTATGTTTGGACTGAAAGATACTTAAGTAAAAATAATGGTAAGTCAAAGATATGTCTGGCAAAGGTGCAGAACATTTGTTAAGGTTACTGGTTTATTTATCCTCTCCTGTCTCTATGGTGACTAAATCCGGGGCCAGGATTTAATGGACTTAATTCTGACCTCTTATATATCTCCTAACTTTCCCGGCCTCTGATGTAGAAGGAATTCATTTTGACTTTAGGAGAGAAACTGCCCTGCTTAAAGGAAGGATTCTAACTGGACTCTTGAAAAGTGGAACCTCCAGAGCCTTCAAGTTTTATGCTGCCTTCAACCAGAATTCATATAGCACTTGTAAAGAAAGCTGAGACATCTTTTAGATAAACACACAGACACACAGACACACACAGACACACACACACACACACACACACACACACACACACACACAACATTGCTAATGGTCCCAGAAAGTAATTTTCTTTTCAATGAAAGAAAATATTTAGTTAATGCAGCCCTGACCAGTGTGGCTCAGTTACTTAGGCGTTGTCCCACAAAGCAATAGGTCACCAGGTTGACTTCTGGTCAGGGCATATGCCTGGGTTACAGGTTCAGTCCCCAGTGGGGGCATGCACAAGAAGCAACTAGTTGATGTTTCTCTCCCTCTCTTTTCCCCTCCCTTCCATTCTCTAAAAATAAATAAATAAGTTTTAAAAATATTTCGTTAATGTCAATGAACTGTATGTAAGAACCTTTTCTAATAGAATCTTTTATAAGAATATTAAATCAATAGGAACATTGATTGATATATTTAATTTTACTTTTACAACTACCTCCTTTATTGATTACAGGGTATAAATTTGTTTGCATATATATGTTCAAACCATATTTCAGAGTTCAAGTGTATATTAAACTGTGCTGTGGAAGTCCACAATAAAGGTTGGTTTTATCTAGGATTCCCTTGAAGGAAGGCAGATCTGACACTGAAATTCAAATCTACAGTCCCATCTATAACAAATTCATATGAAATGAAGATTTCTAAGGTAGCTAGAGTCAAACCATCTTGAACCTGTTGGTTCAAATGACTATTTAAAACTTTTTATCCTCTCCCATATGATCCTTTGAGATTTGCGAGGATACTCCAGTTTTAGAAAGTTAATTTATCTAACATCAAGTCAGAGTGCTTTACTTTTTAAGGATATGCATAGTGTTTTAGTTTACTCATGGATAATTTATTTATTTGCAAGTCCTTTCATATTCTTTAGAAACAAACTCACATATATGGATTTTCTTGAAAGCCAGAACAAAGGAGTCAGTAAATGATAAGGACTGCACAAAGGCTGAGACAAGGGAAGCGACATAAGTGCCCTCTTAATTCTTTATTCCCCAATATAGTATTCAAGTTCAGATCTGTCATCAACTTCAGTTCAAGTCTAGTAGGAACTTGTGAATACTTATTTTATTAAGATTTTTTTTTGCCCTGGCTGGTGTGGCTGAGTGGATTGAGCACCGGCCTGTGAACCAAAGGGTCGCTGGTTCAATTCCCAGTCAGGGCACACGCCTGGGTTGCAGGCCAGGTTCCCAGTAGGGGGCGTGCAAGAGGCAGCCACACATTGATGTTTCTTTTTCTCTTCTCCCTCCGTTTCTCGCTGTCTAAAATAAATAAGTAAAATCTTTTTAAAAAAGGTTTTTTAACATCATAAAACTCAGTGGATATGGCAGTTAAGATTTTTTCCATCGTCAACTCTTCTGTTAATAAGGCAAAGATGTGAGAAGCCAATAACAGATGCCCATTTGTAGAAGAGATCCATATTTGTGAGATGAATATATGATACTCATTAAGTTGTGGGGTTGAAACCTTGACTGATGTGTTTTGTAACTGTGAACTTAGAAAATGTACTAGGTTAAGGTCATAGCTAAATCATAAAAATTTTATGACGGTCAGTACAATAAGTATAGCTGAGGTCAAAACTTTTACAGAAATCAAAATGTTAAGATCCGAAGTCGTCAATGCTTGAAAAAGAGTAGTGCTTTTCTCATTATCTTTGTCATCATCATTATTTTCTTATCAACTTCTGTGTTGAAAGCCCAATGTGGAGAACTGTGCTAATATTAGTTTTAATTTATTGTGTTATTTCTTTAATTGCTGATATTTTAATTTTGTATAAACAGCTCTAAAGATTGAGTCAGTTTGAATGAAAAAGGATTAAATACGTAAGAATGTATTTAGAATAGTGCCCTCACTCTCTTGTCCTATCAGGCAGATAAGCTTCACACTTGGTATAGCATCTCTTGATGAGGGATATTCATTTTTTGGATAAAAATTAGTTTAACAGTTCTTCACCTAAATAGCAAAAGCAGTGGTTTTAGGCAGTTTAGTGAGAATTTGTGGTCTTTGCGAGTTTGTGGATCTTTCTTAAACCACATGATATGACCATTTTATGCATTCTTCAGAGTTATAAATTAATAATTTTCTTAAGATATTTCCAGTGTTTCTTTCCCAGAACCAATGGAGCACTTTCTGTGGATTTTAATGAGAGCTTGCATATGTAGTCGTCAGTATATTGGACTATGGGATTCATAATCCATAATGTCTTTTGCTCACTAAGTGGTTCAGGGCTGACTAATTGGAAAGGATATGCTCCACCCTTGACATTGGACTCATGTGATGGGTTTGAGCCTGGACACAAAACAATTTTTTCCATTAGTTTTAGCCCATCCTTTATGTTCCCGGCTATGTCCTCTGTATTGTCAATCCTCACAGACTTTACACAGGATGTTGACCAAACCTCTTTGGTCCTCTCCTGGGTGTTTTCCATTTTATTGTAGGGACAATTTAAGGCAACCTAAGAGAGGGCCAGGATTTGGTTGGAATTACTGTCTTAAATTGTGCTTTGCTTTACCCAGGAAACTGGAAGCTCCTTGGGGGCAAGAATACTGATGTTTTCTCTGGTTCTTCCCTATCATTTATTATTTAATGCCAGAGGCTTAGTAGGCATTTACTAGAGATACAATTAGGGTATTTTATAAATTACAAACCACAGCATTGCTGTGGTAGTACACAGGACAATCTCAAGATCTTTGCCTCCCCGTTCCTCTAATGTCAGTATTCTGACATCATTGGAGCGTATTCTTAAACAGAGTGGTGCCTCCTGCCACATGGCATAATGTATTCCAACATTGTATTTTGAGATTTTATAAATAGAAAAGTGGAAGTTATACAGTGAACAGTCATTCCCACCATCTAGATTGTACAATAAAACATTTACAATATTTGCTTTATCACAAATCCACCCATCCTTTGTTCTATCTTAATTTTTTGGATGCATTTCAAAGTAAACTATAGGCATCTGTGCATTTCAGCATGTATATGATTATATGGTTTCAATTTTGACATACTAAGATTTGCTGAGATTCTGACATTGATTTTGGTGGTAGCTAAGGACAGATGGCGTAAGTTGAATGTGAAATAATCTGTTTTCAGACCTGGGGGAGTTTTTATTTGTTTTTAACTACCAACAGGCATACAAACACATACATAATACTGCCCCTTTCCCCTTTACTCCCACGATACATGGTCACATTGTTTGTATTGCTGAAACTTGAAAGGCCAGCCTAAGCCATAAGAGAATCTTGTTTATATGTGTAAAAATGGAGATTTGGAGTTGAGGATCGTGGGACAGAACATTAGAATTAGCTACTATAAGGGAAGGGGAAAGATTCAGAATCCAGAAGTTATCCACAGGACACCACTTTCTTATAAGCATAAAGAGATTTTAGTGGCTGTTTATAGTACCTAAGGGTCATAGATTTAGTAAACACTAACAGTACAAATAGAGAGTTCTTCTAGTTTAGTGGTTTTTACATTATAGTCCGTGGAACCCTGGAAATCATAAAAATGTTTTAGAGGTTTTACCATCATTTGAATTAGATTTTTAAAAGTGTACTGAACTATTTTAAAGAACTAATAAAAAAAGCACATACTTCAGCAGTGTTTTGTAGTAAATGTTAGCATGCTAGAGAACGCCTTCTGATTGACTTTGAAATAAGTAAAGGTTATGAATGTCAGCTTAAAGTACAATTTTGAATAACACTTATCTGCCATCCATCAAAGCCAGGGTAATATTTCTGTCGTGGGAATAAAGACAAAAGGTCTTCAGCAAGACCATTACACTAAAGCCCACAGTGTTAAGGAACTGGCCTGCAAAAGCTGAAGTTACATTTTGGTTTCCAGTTACCATGAGCACTTATCCATCTGTTATATTTAGATTTTTTTCTAGTACCTTTAGAAATTTGGAAACAGATGAGTATATGCCTTCAACTTGAAATGAACATAAAAGGGGAAAGGTGGTTAAGAGGCTAGAGGCTGGCTCCACTGTCATTCCTCAGATAGGGCTGTGTGAATTGATTAGGGAACCTTCAGAAAGGTCTTTCTCTTGGCCTGTAGCTCAAATTGCTCAACATAAGTCTGAAAATGTATGTGCACAATATCGTAGTTCATTATGAGATGTTTATGGCTTCTTTGATTGTGGCTGAAAAGGCTTACAAGAGCTTTGGCAGATTACTTTAACTTCGAGACTGTGCTACTCCCTTCGGTCCCTTCATTTGCATTGGACCGCATTCTGTGCCTATAGTCTGTAATGTCTTTTGTGAGCCAGTACCTGCTTGCCCATATGTTTGCTTATCTATATTTAATTTTCCCCTAACATTTTATTGTGAAGATTTACAACGTTCAAAGGATTTTGCAGTGAACACATATATACCTAGCATTAAGAGTTTACCATTAAAAATACTGTACAGCACTTCTTTTATCACATCCATCTGTCTATCCATAAATCTATATTATTTTCAGATGCACTACAAAGTAAATGTAGATTTTAGTTAACTTCATATATTTTATACACCTGGAGTCTGGCATTTCAGACATTACACAGATGTGCATAAATTGTCATAGAGTCCTGTGACCAAATGCCTATTTTACTGGAGGAAAATTTAGGAACCTTATTTTAAAAGTAACAGGTTTTCTGGAATTCTGGCATGCATTTGGAGAACAATACTGTTATTACTTGAACAACAATAAAATGTGAAAAAATAAAATAAAGCAATGTTTCTCAAAGTAAATATATATATATATATATATATATATATATTTGCAAGTGTGAAGGTATTTATGCCTTAAGCACAGCAATACTGTGTGTGATGACTGTTACAAATGTTTTGCAAAGCCAACTATTGAAGATTCTGATTATTTAATATTAAAGACATTTTTGGTTGTATTTTTAGCAATATCCATGTTTCCATTATTTGAAAAGAAAAAAATTATTTATTTATTTTTAGAGCAAGGGGATGAGAGGGAGAGACATATCAATGTGTGGTTGCCTCTTGTATGCCCCCTACTGGGGGACCTGGCTTGCAACCCAGACATGTGTCCTGACTGGGAATCAAACCTGCCACCCTCTGGTTTTCAGGCCAGCACTCAATCCACTGAGCCACACCAGCCAGGGCAGAAAAAAACTTTATTCTTTATCATTTTATATTTCTTTAATAATTTCTATATTGTAACTAAATAAATTAAAAATCATGTATTATATAAATATAATAAATGCAAACTAGCAAAAAAAAATAAAACAAAATGAAACCTGAACTTTACCATGACTCAGACATTGCTGACCCCTAGTAAAAAGGGGGTATACTTGTAAATTATGTTTTCATCATTGAGACAGTAGCCAAATAACTTGTAGTTCTTATAGAGAGACAAGATCAAATTTAAAAGTGTCTGAACATCAAGTGTTGGTCACTGTGGCAAAATGCAGTGGATTTGGAAAGCAGAGGAACATGTTAACTGAGGACTAAATTGGTCTTTGCTGGATCTGATCCCAAACCCTGGTGTCAAGGTGTTAAGTGCAAATTATTCAAAAACACTCTCATTACCATTGGAACAGTAAGACCGGGATGGAGATGAAAGATACTAGTGTATGGCTTTTGCCCCTATTTATGCAGCAAGGACTCCCTAAGTTCTTACAAAGCTGTCCCATGTTCCCTTTATTCTGAATCCCCAGAGTCATGTCCAAACACTCCCCCTTGGCCTGGGCAGGAGTGGCAGGGTTGGCCTGGGCAGGAGTGGCGGGGTTCTGGAACTCTTCACTTGCACTCTTGAGGTAGCTGGCAGGAGATCTCTTAAAATCATTTCCAAGCTGTTTTTCCCACTGCCTTATAGCGGCTAATCCTGTAATTTTCACTTCAGTTTCAGCTGCTGTTGCTTGGGTAGAAACAAATCTCTATTATGTTCCCAATCTCTGGATCTTCCAAGAAAATGTAATGTACAACAACAAAAAGTTAGAATAGAAAACCTTTGGGGGCAGGGGTTAGGTGTAGAATATGGGTGGGAGACTTGTTGTCTGGATATATTTTAAATGTGTCAAATCATGAATTTAAAAAATATATGTTATAGAGTTGTAACTCCTTCAGACAAACACACTACCATTTAAAACTCTTGTATAAAAGACACAGGGACAAAACCAAAGGGGGCCAGGATCAAGTGTAGGAAGTGAGGATGACTGGTGTGGGGGCAGTGGTGGGGGGAAAATGGAGACAATTGTACTTGAACAACAATAAAAAATGTGAAAAAAATAAAACTGTTAAAAACTCCTTGGCACTGTGGAATAATATGTATTTTGTTCTTGGCAGAGACTATTATGTTGTAAAGGTTTGATTCCTGTACCACTGACTTGCTCTTTGACTTGAGAAAGTGACTGACTTGTTCTGTGATGGTTTCATAAACACTGACAGTAAAACTGATCTACTGCATATAGTATAATAGAGGAGTTTAATACTATATATGTTTTTTGTTATGCCTCAAGCTTTTGGAACTATTGTAGAAATTTTTATATATTAACATCCGATTTAATATTATTTGAAAAAAGTTGTTTTGCGTATGAATATGTTCTATAGTTCATAGACACAGGACCATCCTAACTTATATATTTTGACAAATCAGTTTGGAAAACTCATTTTACTACAGAATGTGTTTAAAACACATATAAATTGATTAGACTATGTACTTATTGCTAGCAGGAAATGGAAAGTGTCCTAGATTTATGATTAGGACAGGTGACAGCACTTGAGCTTCTATTCTTAGCTTGACCTTGTCCCCTTCTCTTCAGGCAAGACACTTAATCTTTTAATGTCTCATTTTATCCACCTATAACACCTGTAGTGTTATTTAATGAAAACAGTACCTGGTTTTTATTTGATAGCATTTGCAGACTTGATGTAGAAAGTGGCATGGAAGTTCAATTTATTATGTAGAAATTATTTGTATATTGAATGATAATCCAGACAAATTAGTAATTACTACATTTAGAAAGTTACAACTCTGGAGGGAATTGATATTCGATATTGTTGTCCTGTGTGTTCTAAGTTACCATCATAACAGTAGGAAAATAAACTCTGTCTTGGCTGTGTTACAAAGGGATTAACTCACTTCTTCAAGTTGTTACTAAATCTCCAGCTCTTTCGACAACAGAAATAAAAAGTGCTCCTTGTTTTACTTAATTTTTCTGGAATAAAAGTCTTCTATCCTTAGCTTAATATTTTCTTTCGTTGAGAGCTTTCCAAGCTACTCTCTTTGTAAAGAACCATGTCAGTTACTTAAAGCAACTAAAATTACCAACTACAAACATGTAGAGGAGTATGCTTTTGATTTTTAGATCAAAGCAAAGAACTAAGATTATGTGGAGCTTACTTATTGTACATTTGTTCCCAGCTACTTACTTGTGCCTTTGCAAAGAATTTAATATTAAGTAAATATCAAGAGGATTAAATAGCTATACCCTAAGTAAAACTAAAGTACTCATATGGCTATTTTCTCAATTCTATAGTCTTCAAAGTTTGGGCCAAATTGAGAGAGAGAGAGATAGAGAGAGAGAGAGATAGAGAGAGAGAGAGAGAGAGAGAGAGAGAAACTCCCTATGATGGAGATTATCATTATTTTCACATTGATCTGCTACTAGATTTTTATGGTGCATGATAAATGTGTGTGTTTATTGTTAAAATTGTGAGAGTCATGTCAAATTAAATCCACTTGAAAAAATAGAAGTCACTCACCTACTTAGATACAAAGCCTGATTCATATGTAGTTGACCCTCAAACAACACGGGTTTGCACGGCACAGGTCCATTAATAGGCAGATTTCCGCCCCCCCCCCCAATAAATAACTGTAAATGTATTTTCTTTGTTTTTTTAATTATATTTTCTTGATTATGTTATTACAGTTGTCCTGAGTTTTCCCCCTTTGCTTCCCTCCACCCAGCACCCACCACTCCCTCAGGCAACCCCCCCACCGTTGTTCACGTCCATGGGTCATGGGTATAAGCTCTTTGGCTACTACATTTCCTGTACTGTGCTTTACACCCCCATGGCTATTCTGTAACTGCCTATTTGTACTTCTTAATCCCCTCACCTTATGATTTAAATATCATTTTCTTTTTTCTAGCTGACGTTATTATAAGTATATAGTATATAACACATGCAAAATGTGTTGATAATTTTGTTATCAGTAAGGCTTCCAATCAAGAATACTTATTAGTAGTAATGTATTGGGGAAATCTAAAGTAATACATAGATTGTCAACTGTGTGTAGGGGTCAGTGCCTCTAACGCTCATGCTGTTCAAGGGTCAACTGTATATGTATATACGTGTATGTATGTGTATATTCTTTTACAAACATATTACTTTGATATTACTTTTCAGTTCATACAGTACGTGGACACATGATTTAATTTGCTTCCTAAAACAATTATATGGGAAAAGCAGGACAGTATTAATGTCCCCATTTTATCAGCAAGGAAGAAAAAATTAACTTGGCTAGTGAGAAGTTCACCAGAGTGAGGGATTGCATCTGGGATTTTTTATTCTATGTCTATTGCTCATTTCTTGAGTTACAAAAGAGTAAAGTCAACGAGACATTCACAGTTCTTTCCATTAAATCGAAGCTTAAAATTCATTTAACTTTTATCCTGTTGTCTGAATTTATTTTTACAAAGTTAACTTATAATTGGTTTTATACTTGCTAAAAATGTTTTAAAATTAAATGTCCTGTTTCAGAACTCCTGAATTAGTCTCTTCCCTGTACACTTCCTTGTCCAGTATGTTCATTTGGCTTTAGCGTGGATTTATGACAGTAAATGAGTAGACCGTTTGAAGTGAATGAAAATTAAATCAGTTTTGTGAGTTTTGCAATATTCCATGGTGTCGAGGATCCCAGTTTTAACATCTAACAAAAATAGCTGGTAGACATACTTTTCAAATGATTTGCATATACTAAGCCAATTTACAAACATCAACCCCTTTTCCTGAAATCCAAAGAGTTAAATTTTTACATGTTAGCTGTGAAACTGGAGTAGGGGTGCTAGTGACATTTCTTTTTCTTGTTTGTTCAGAGAAACAGGCACAATCTCAGTTGGTAAATCAGTGACAAATAGAACACGAGTCACCTGGCTTCAGTTAGTTATGTGACCTTTAAAAAGCAAATGCCCATTTATTCAGAAAAGACTGATTTTCACACTACTGACATCAAGCTACTCTTCTGCTTTAAAGAAGGAACACTTACAGGGTTCATTAAAAACTCTGGTAGACATAGAGCTGAAAACTCCCTGACACATTTCTATACTAAACGAGTATGGTGTTTTGTGCTCCCAGCAGGCAGTTAAGGTCAGGCCAGTGAGTCAGAGCTGTGCACTTGGTTAGTGATACACATCATTGACATGTTGCCAGTGTAATAGTCCAAAAGGACTTGTGCGCAGCTCAGGTTGCTCCTTTATAATCCACAGCTGAGAAGACACCTTTCATTTTTTAAAATAGATAAAAAAGAGAACACAAACATTTGAAAGTCAAATACCGTATGTGCTTTGTAGCTTTTCAGCCTAAAGATTTGATGAACACTAAGTGTGAGAGACAAGTCCTTCCCTGCCACTCACTTGTTGTGGTCCCACACTGTATGAGCATGTGTGCACTTCATCAGGATGTTTTACTGAGTTTATTGTTTTGTAATTCATTGGCAAGGCATTGTGGTTTGGTGCAAAGAGAACTAGACTTGGAATCAAAAGCCACTTCCTGTCTGGGTGGCTTATTAACTGAGGGTAACCTTAGCATAGTTGGCATAGGATTTCCAGATGGCATCTTCTCGGCATGAACGAAAATAATCTGCCATTTCTGTAAGCTTTGATGGGTGCTACCTGATCCAGTCCAAGGACCTTCCATCCTTTTCCCTTTTCTCTCTCCCTTCCCTTGTAAATTTCACAACGCTGTTCTTTTAGCACAGCTGACCGCTGTTGGGTGGGACAGGAAGGCAGTCTGATTAAACTAAGCACTTTTTGTACTCGGTCCATTCCATCGTTTTAAATTTCCCATATTTCTTATAGCATTGTTTGTGATAACAGACTGTAATCAGCTTTTTAAGTATCTGTAAGTACGGGACTCATTGAATAAATTGTAGTGTATCTATGCAGTTGAATACTGTGTACATGTTACAAAGTAGAAAGTCTCCATGTACTAACATGGAAAGTCCTCTATAGTATGTTAAATAGAAAAGGTAGGGTGTAAAAGAGTATGTAAAGTGTATCACCATTATGTTTTTAAAAAGGAAAAATGTTTATAGCTATCTAGTTTTCATATGCCTAGTATCTCTGAAAACATAAGACACTGGTATCATTGGTTACTGATGGAGGGGGGGAATAGGTGTCTGGGCACAGGCAGGAAAGGAAGACTTTGCAGTATATGCTCTTTTGTACCTTTTCAAAACAAACATATTTAAGGAGTCAATCCACACACACAAAAGAATGTTCACAGCAGCATTATTCATAATGGCTAAAAAGTAGAAAAACCCATGTCCATTAGCTGATGAATGAATACATAGAATGTGGTATATCCATATAACGGGATGTTATTTGTTATAAAAAGAAATGAAGTGTTGACACACCTACAACATGCACAGACCTTGAAAACATTTTGCTAAGTTAAAGAAGCCAGCCACAAAAGGTCACAGCTTGTATGATCCCATTTATATGAGATGTCCAGAATAAGCAAATCCAACGACATGGAAAATAGATTAGTGATTGCCAGAGGCTGGGGGGAGGGGGTTAGAGGGTGATTACTGAGAGGTCCAAGGTTTCTTTTTTGATCATGAAAATGTTCTGAACTGAGATAGGGGTGATAGTTGCACAACTTTATGAATATACTAAAAACTACTAACATGTACACTTTAAAGGGTGAATTTTATGGTGTGCAAATTACATTTCAAATAAAATTAAAACAACTCAGTGAAGTTATGAACATGGAAACTTTAAGAATCACCATGAATATATAAAAGGATAAACAGCTTTTTAAAATTTCTACCTAAGAAATATTTCCATTGTAAAATATTTTACATAGTATCACTGGTAACTCCAGAGGACTTCATATCCTTTCACTCTTTTCACTAACACTCACCAGTGATCTTTTCATTTTATTGTTAACCCTGATGGACAGAATTTTAGACAAAATAACCAAATAAAGGAGTTTGAATTATATGGATTGAGATGTTGTGGCTGCAGGCCTTCCGCAAACCCTGCCACTAGGAGAGAAGGCTGTGGGAATTTCAAAGGAACCTCAGAAACTTTTGGACCAGTCTGTTCTTTCTCTCCCCACAGCCGATCCCAGAGCTGCCCCATGCCCCTACCCTGCCTCTCTGGGCTGGTGAACTGCCCCGTTCCCTTCTGTGTGTCAGCCCTGTGTTGAGCTGAGTGACAGGATTTAAAGAGTCCTTCCTGATAGGGCATTAGGCTGGAGCTCCTGGGTGAGATCCATGGACAGGACAATACAGCTTCTCTTCCCCTAGTCACTAACTGTTCCTAGATTCTGGGTCATTGTGGATTGTTGTTCAGCAGGACAGTTGCCATTGTAGCATATGGCCTATCTACAGGTTGGTCAGATACCAGTCTTTGCCAGTCTTTCCAACTCCAGGTGATTTAACTTCAATTCATCTTGGGATGGGCATGACCACAATCTTTGGTCAGGAGTGTGGTACACGATGCATATTTTTGTTTGTACCCCTGACACCTTAGTCATTATTGTGCCTACTGAAACTAAGTCTCCTCACAAGCAACCTTATCTTCACCTGGGCTGCTGAGTCCTTTCTGTAAGTGGCCCTAATAAGACAGGATCTTTCAGATCCACATCCTTGGCATTCATTCAGAATTAACTCACATAATGCAAAACTAAGCTACGTTGTAGCTGGAGCTACTATTCTAATGGTATACATAGGCTCTTTTTGTTGTTGATCTTCACAGGCTAACTTGTGATCAGACATGTAAACCACGGGTGGCCCGACTCATTAATTAGTCACATCACAGCAAGCTCTTGTTCCTTGTGTTGGAAAGCCTATTCATCCATTGGATTCACTGAGTCTTACTTGGTAGGAGGGATGTAGGGAAGAGTCTTCCCCACCCCAGTGCTGAGTGGGTGACCCAGATCTAGCAGGTCTTTTATTTGCACCAGAGGATCAAGAGAGCAGAGTTTTGTTCTCCCTAGGTTTTCATCATCTGTCCATAAAACCTCCTTATCTGTGTAGGATACACAGCTCTCTCTTCTGGGCTGTCCTGCTGCCAGAGGCTGATTCCTCTGAGTTACTGGGACCTTTAGAATTGCTGTCTGTAGCCCTAAGCATTCTCAAGCCCATAAGCCTTACAGCTGAACTCTTGGCCAAGACCCCGAGCTCTTATCTCTTCTCCACATAACCCTTGTGCTTACTGTGTGCCAGCTACTGTTTTAAATGTTGCAGATATTTATTACCTTATTTCTCCCAGCAACCCAAATAATATTGGTATTATTGTTATCCCCATTCTACAGGTGATCAAATTGAGTCACAAAGAAGTTAAGTAAAACTTGCTTGCACACAACCAGTAAGTGGTTGGAGGCAGGATTCGATTCTAGACATTGTGGCTCCAGATTCCTTGACCTTAGCCACTAGCCGCTCCACTGTATTCCCTTGAAACTTTATTTAAAAAATAGATATAGCCATATTAAACTCTGGGCAAGTTCCATATTATTTACCTTTGAACAATGTTAGCTATTCAGATAATCTTATATAAAATTAAGACTTTATTTCATGGAAATCTTCAAAAATAGCTTTGATCTAGTCTAAATCATTTTATCTGAATTCCATTGGGTACAATAATCACCCTCACTCTTTGTTTAGTTTTTAATAGTTCAGACAATCTGGTCTTATTTAGACTAGGTACATATTCACATATTTATGGTCTTTGTGTATCATACCACTTGGAAATGAAGAAGAGTTGGAGTTTGAGGTAAATATGATGTACTCTTCTCAAGTGTGACCTTTGGTAGCTTCTGCCTCTCTAGCTGCATACCCCATGTCATGTTCTACTTGCTGGACTTTGTATTCCTGTCATTCTGTTCATGTACTTGCTGCCTGGCATGGTAAATATATTGATTGACTTCAAGAACTTTGAAAATAGTCAGTCATGCTGCTTGAGTGTCAGCTGGTTTAGGCAAAATCTCTGCTCCTCCATCAGCCTGGTCCTTATCTCTCTTGGGTCTCTTTCAACTGCCACTGCCCCAGTTATCATAGCTGAACTTTATGGTCTCTTTAACTCGACTTTTACTGTAGCATGAGAAAATGTGCAAAGTGTTCATCTACAAATCATACAGCTATCACTTCATCTTGAGGTCTGTGACCTGAAGACGCCTAGCCTCTGCTAATGATTATCAAAAGTCAAGGGAGATGAACCCTATTGACTATAAAGCACATTCCTAGATTTTGCAGTGTCAGCAGTAAACAGCCTTTGCTGGAAGCGGCTTTGATATGGTGCAAGGAATAGTGCCTTGGAAGTGTGGATTCCCAGGTTTTAGACCAGGAGCTGCTGTTAACACAGTGAAGCAAGTTGTCTCTCATGTCTGGGTCTTAGTTTTCCTATCTGTAAAATGAGGTGGTTGGACTAGATGGCATCTAAGATCATTTCCCACTCTGTCATTATGTAATCATTATGAAGATGGAAACACCCACAGACCCCACCCATTGTACTCTGTCCTGACTGTGCACAGACTGATAGAGGAAACAAGCTACCTTTCTGGGCAATGAGCTCACAGCAGGCCACACTGGCCACAAGATCACACTGGCCTTTACTGTGGTCTATCACTGAGTTCTCACGTAATATTGCCTGTCCTCACAAACAGAATAGCTCTTTCCACAGAAAGTTACTCGTGTTTGCTCTCTCAGCCATGAATAACTGTGGACCAAAACCCTCCTGGATCTTCCTCTGAGTATCTGCTTGGAATCCAGATTGAGACACTGCTCAGGCACACAATTAATGGCCCTCCGGAAAAACTTGGGATATGGAGACCAAGTGAGGCTTTCACCTTGGGTGGTTTCAGACCTCCAGAAGTCTGATTTCCCCTATTAGTCAACCGTATTGACTAACAAAATCTAGACTTCTGAGTGACACCCAGATCACTCTTTTCCTGTGCCCCCACTCGTGTTTCTGTGCGCCTTTACCAACCTTTACTCAGAATTCCAGGTCTGTCCCCTGTTTGGGAATTGAAAATACCAATGCATAATAAGGTAACATTAATTATAGTCCTTTGGTGATTGAAGACAGATTTTATGTCACTAGTGGAGATCTCACACCAGGAAGTGCAGGGCTCATGAGGTATTGTGATAACACCTCTGGTTAGAGCACTCAATCTTTTTTGGAAGCTTTAAAAATAAAAAGATTGAAGCTTATTTGATTTGCTGTTTTTTCCTGTTAATGGATATTAATGAACAGAATAAATCATAGACTGCTGTCATGCACGTTTAGCCCTCAAGTATCTATCAGAGGCTTTAAATGTCCACAACAGGTGGGCTTGGTGAATGCCAGGAGTTAGCATGACTGAAAGGGTGTTTTGAGTCATGGCACATGGCAACATGGAAATAAAACAGATATATCACAAGTGGGTGGTAGAAAATAGACTGGAAGAGAATTTTGACACCTACAATATGACAGATTTATCCCTACCAGCTTCTCAGTTTTGTGGCACCTTCAGTTTTCCCTTGATCTGAAAATCTGTATGTGTATTATATATTTCCTCCTAAAACTCATTGCACTTTCTTTTATTCTATCATTTTTCTATTTATCTTCTTTTTTAAGTGCCACTTTATTTTTTTTTATCTGAAATCATCACAGTGGCTTGCTTTGAAAGCCATTTGTTCATTGTTGTCCTGATGGTGACTTCTGGTTAGAGGACCATAAACATATATGTAGGATATGGTTGGAATAGTTCATACATCTTAGTGAAAGTCTCATAGCAGTATAGGAAGGGACTGACTTTGAGGATAGGAGACATTTAAAACTGTTACAGATCACAGGATAACGTTTCCAAAAACCAGGTGGCAAAAGCCATGGTGCATGTTCAAATTCTTAATCTCTGTGTGAATATTACAAGGAAACCATCTAAGCCCTGGTTAATTGTGAAATGAACAGGTCTTCACTGGAGTAAATTCTCAAGGTCCTTTGCAATTTGCAGGGTTCTCTGTTTCACGTATCTAACCTCATTTGTAACAGGTCTTCCCCTTTCATAGCCACCCTTTCCTTTGCTGTGAAACTCAGAGACCCTTTAGGGAGCAAGAACTCCAGCTTTGCTTTCATTTGGATCTTGCATGATGAATTCTCCTCTCAGGTGGTTCTGGTGGGGCTCCCTTGTTTTACTTGTTGATGGGTATGCCCTGAATTATGACATTTAAGCAGTGACTTTGCAAAATTTGAGTTGTCAGTAAGCAAAAGTACTCTTCCCACCCTAAAGATTGACAGGAACATGAGATGGCAGGAGCACATAGAACAAGAAATACTTAAGAGAGTGCAGCATCAAATCACATCATATCATAGGGCATGACTAGATGCCTAATCTCGTAGTTGGAGTCACTCAGTAAAATTGTTGGCGAAGGGACTAGTAGTCTGACAAAGTTATATTGTGAAAAAAAACTTACAGTGTATTAACTTGTTAATAGTAGGCATGAAGAAAAGGATAATGTAAAAAAAAACGGAGATCAAACCACTGATAAACCCACAAAGACCCCATTCCAGATTGTCATCAGCCTCTGGCCATGGCTAACGGCCAGAAATTGTCTGAATAAGTTTTAAGTCATTTGGAAATTTCTTCGGTAAATGAAAAATATAGTAAAGGGAGAAGGGTGACCACAAGCCAAGCTGTGAACGAGGAACTCTTGAGGTGTGGGCCAACTAGGTCACTGAATTTGCTGTGTTTGACACTTAGGTTGCACTACTTTGAACTCTGGAAGTTTGATCCTCCCAGTGGAGTTTCTGAGGTGGAGAGTTGGGGATTAGATTGCAGTGCGAGAATCCCCACAAACGTGATTCCACCATAACCTCACCAGTAGCCCTGTTTCTCTCTTGAGTTGACAACTAGGATTCCATGAAAGGGGTTTAGTCATTCACATCTCAGAAAAAAAACTCATTACAAAGCTCCAAGTAAAGTACCACTCTTCCCCCTATCAGTGCTGCCTCCCAAATTCCCCATTACTTCCCTGATCTCCCAGAATCACCACATGGGGGAATTGTGAGCTCCTTCCCCTCTGATATATCAGATCTGTCCTTTCAGTCCTGCCCCACAGTGTCCCTTACATCCCTTCTTTCTTTTTCACACCTATTGCCATTGTTGTTCTCCCCTTATGTCTCATCCAGACGACCGCAATACCATTCCACACTCTCCTTACTTGCAGACTTTTCCCCCCAGGATCCACCTTTCTTATCACCTCTTAATTACCCTGATCTCACCCTTTCCTTGCACCGATTGCAAAAACACCCTTTGTGCTCTGGCTTTCCCTTCCTTTGTAGCTGGGTGTGCCACCACTTCCGTATCCTATGCTCCTGTCCTCATTGGGCTGCATCCTACTTCTGGAGCAGGTCCTGTGATCTTGCCATACCTTTGTTCACACTGTACCTCTTTCTTGGAATTCCCTCTCCTCTTCAACTTGTTTTGAAGTCTCAGTCAACCATTTTTCAGGGATCAGGGCAAATATTATCACATTCAGCAAGTCTTCCCTGATCCCCCTCAAACCTGACATGATCATTGCCTGTGATAAATCTTGATACCATTTTATATTTCTTATAATACTCACTATGCTCTGCCTTTCCTGGCAGTCATTTATATATTGATCTTGGTACACTTGGAAGGAAGAACTAATCTTAATCTGTGAGCAGCAAAATACCCTGCACCATATAGTAAGACATCTGTTCCAAAACTGTCCACCTTATAAAACACAATGGCTAGGGTGGTGTTATCTGTAGGTGGAGCCCAAGGGTAGGTTAAAATGTAACTACTAAGTTGTCCGAAGACAAGACTGTGTACATAACCTCTGAAGTAAATGGATGACATGCAAGAGGGAACTTAGGACTTTTGATGCCTAACATGCACTGAAAAGTCTTCCTGGTGTACACTGGACTGTGAAACATTAAGAGGTCTGAAATGTGGCCTTCAAACACTGACCAGATTTGTTAATCAAACACTAGCCAGCTCCACCAACAGTATATAAAGATGCTTTGTAAACAGAACAGTGATTATTAAGGATATTATTAACATCATACTGTTAATGTGTAATGAAGTTGGCTCAGACACTAATGAAACCAGTAATTGTTTGGGCGTGTGCTAAGTAACTGTCAAGGTTTCTGAACCACTAATCCAAGACAGGACAAAATTACCAGCTATTCTTCCTGAGAAACTGAGTTTCACCTCACAAAGGGCCTTTTGTGTTTTGGTTTCTGAAAGTTGTGGTTTTGTTTTTTGAGGACATGGGTGTGGGAACAAATCTAAGAGCAGGCAGTGGTCACGCTTCATCAAGTATTTAGGAAGGCACAGTTAACCTGGATGAAGTAAATTGTAGATGGAATAAATGCTGTTGTTTGTAGGGCGAAGCTCCCAGCTCACACTGAACTTGTAGTAGTTGACTAATTAATTAATAGTCAGGACGTAATGCTCTTGTTTTTGTGTTTTTGAGCAAAATAGATTTATGTTTATTTGCTCACTTCATAAGGCTCTCACTCTGTCCATATTCTGTTGTTGCTTTTCAAAATGATCAGATGCCTAATGGAACCACCACATTTTCTACAAGAATGCACCTCTTAATGCATGGTTTGAAACTACAGTCGACTCAGGGGAAAACTATTGGCATTCTTAAGTTTACTGTCCACAGCACTACAAGGAGGGGCATAAAAATACCTTGGCTCTATCTAAAAATACACCTCACTAAAACCTGAAATTTGGGGTTTATAAAGGTTAATCATCTAATAAAATAGAGCATTATCTCAGGGTAAAAAGTTGAGGTTTATTTTAGGGGTGTGGTATTGTTCAGATGGGCCAAGCTCCCTGCCATAATGTAATCAGGCCAGATAAGGAAGAGGCTAGAGAGTCTTGGAGAGAGCACCCTGTCATTTCCTTTCTTTTCCAGGCTTTTTTTTTTTTTGCATCATCATACAGTTTGCCTTTAACATATCCTGGCTTTTATCGTTATGCCATTTTCCAACTAACTAGGAGTTACTGATCATTTCAGCTGTCTTTTAGATGAACTTTTCACTAAATATTTGAAGAGCATAAGAATTGTGAAATTCATTACTTTGTCCACGAAGCATGTGTTGCTTCTTTGCTATACACTGCGGATAGGAAAACAAGTAAAGTGTATTCCCAGGCGTCACCCTAGTAGGGGAGATAGATGAAGAGGGTCGAAATCAGCAACGTGCACTCCATGAGAGTGCCTATAAGGTACTAAGCCAAGGCCTGTTGCAGAGTGGAGGTCGGCTGCGTTCCTTGAACTTCAGTGGCCAAAACCATGTTTAGGGTTCTGGGTGGGATTATATTTTGGTTCTATATGAGGCTTAATTAACACTTTTTGCCTTTAATTCATTTTTCAACAAATAATTATTGTGGGGAACAAATTGGCAGAGGGGTAGGAAACCCAAGGTCAGGAAGCATGGTTGCAATTTTAAATGGGGGGGTCATGTCAAGTCACTGAAAAGGTGACTTGGAAAAGCCTTGAGGAAATAGAGGAGCAACCGTGAGAGGCTTGGTGCTGAGGGAATCAGTGTCGGGACCCTGAGGTGGGGCCTTTCTGGTGTGCGCAGGGAACAGCTCAGAGGCCAATGAGACTGGAGTTGAAGGGAGCGAGGGCACAGCGGATAGGGATGAGGCCAGAGAAGGAACAGGGCAGGGGGTCATGGAGGGACTTACAGGCTATCCTGAGGACCATGGCTCTTCCTAGAGATTGTTCCTGATGACCAGCCTCCAGCCATCAGTCAGCCTGCTCAGGTGTTACAGCATGATAGGTCGCTGTCTTCATTTCCATCCATATTTTTACTTATATTGCCCCTACAGTGAAAAGCAAGAGATTTCACTTGTGGGACAAAGTCTCTACCTTGTATATAACAGATGTAGATGTGTATGTCTGTCCACACCTGCGCTGTCTGACACTATGGAGATATGTGGCTAAAATTGTTCTTTTTAGTAATTCTGCTAATCTGGTACATACCAAGGAGAACATAGATCATACCCTTGATCTCTATATTCATCGTGTGTAATTTCTTTTAATTTTACTGGTAACATAAGTCTATCTCTTATAGTTACTTTTATCATTAACAGCACAAAAATGACCCTTCGTAGGGCCAAATACAAGCTCTTTAGGCATATAAAGTGGGTTAACAAGGGTGGCTCAGCGTTAAGCTATGCCAGAGCCGAGTCCAAATTTTATTCCGGTACAGGGGATGACTTTCTATGTGGCCTCTCTAGCTCTGGAGCTAATTTGGATGCTGAGTAGCCCCACAGGTATTTATATGTAGTGTTTGGTATTTTTACTGGGTCTTATTCTTCTCCCTTGGATCACCTAAAATGGTTAAGAATTTTCTAGTGGGATTAAGGTTGTGATCTCTTGGGAGGGGTGGGCCATCTGCTCTCGGTTATTTTTGTGTTAGCTGCTTCCCCTTAAATGTATGTTCACAAATGAGCCACAGCCTTATCAGCTGGGGTCCAGGGAGGACTGGTATAGGTGCTGCTCCTGAACTTGGTGTCTGAGCCATGGCTTCCCATAAGTCAGGTAAATGCTTCATATTCTTTATGTTCTATTGAGAAGAAGTTTGTTAGAACAGTGAATCCATCACTTGTCTAAAGGATATACTTTCTTATTAAGTGGATTTAGTATTCTCTAAATAGTAAATAAGAGATAGTTCATCTCTGATCTGTCCTTGCCTTCTAATACTGTTTCAAAGACAAAAGATTATTCTTACTCAAATAAAATAAGCAGTTTGAGTGTCTTATTTTTTTGATATATATAAACATTTTATTCTATTGTACATTTCTCAGGACATCTTATGAAGCGGTAAGAAATTATGTGAGGAAAGAAGAGAGTTTTTTGAGCTGGAAGGAGGAATATTTATAATTAACAAAGTCCATAATGACTTACCATAACATATCTTCCTTTTTTGTGAACAATATTTTGAATCTTCCTGAAGAAACAGCTCTGATCCTTTTGATATAATGCTTAGGTTCTATTAATTGAAAAGGGAGCAAAATTTCAGAACCCATACTGTCATTACTACAAGAGTCTCCCTCTTGTTTTGTAACCTGATGTTAAGAAGCCCTTTGTCAACGTTCAAGACGTAGGGGAATAGGGGTCAGAGGACTAAAGGACAGGCCTTCTCCCCAGACTGCCTGCTTCTCTCTAGTCAGCCTGCTGCCTGTCTCTCCTCTGAAGCCAGGAATTCGTCGTCGTTGCTTTGTTGCCTTCTGCCTAACTAAGTGTTCCCTTTCTTGGAAACCAGGCACTTTGTCCTCTCTCCCAGTTTTCAGATTAAGGGACAAAGTAATTACCAGTGGCAGTGTTTTAGAAAAAATTATTTTTGACAACTTGTGATTGCCTGTCAATACTTAAACAATGGCAGTACTTTTAGAAATGTCTCCTTTGGTCTTTTAAAACAAATGTGCTGCAGTGGAATTCCCTGCTTTAATGAATTAATGTGCAATGTCTTCCTTGTTCAAGAGTTGAAGAGCTGTTTGTTTCCCCCCCCCCCCCCACCCCCGGGATCCATTTTACAAACATGGCAACACATGCCTGAGATTGTGGTAATCGGCCAACACACACATTCTCTGGGTGAAGGCAAACTATTCAGCTGCACCCGTTGTTTCAATGGACCTTGAATGCATGTTAACTGGTAGAGTAACTCCCCATTTTTTTTACTAATTGTGTGACAAAACAGGTACATACTGTATTTTAAAAGTGACATAATCATTACACACCTAAACTTGGATTTTAAATTGCGCCCAATCCTGACTTTATTCTTGTTTACATAAATCTGGAGGCTATAACTGTGACTAAATTAGACCAATTAATAGACACCTTTTAGATGAGTTTTTGAATCAGGAATTATTATTTTGTATTGCATTGGGCTCATAGGTCCATGAAAGCAGACAAAAGAGAAGTCCTCACAGAAGGAAAATCCACATTGCTCTGAAATTGGCTTTGTGCGGACAGAATTGGATCAGAATCCATTTTTAGGGACCATCCACATAGTGACAGGACATTCCAAGGACAAGAATTTACACTATTGTTATTGAACACTTACAGTCTGTGAAATTATATAGATTGAAATCTTTTGCCCTTTGCCCTTTAAAGTTGAGGACTGGGGTGGGGATGTGGGTGGGAGGGAACTAAGATCATTTGTCATGTTGTACGGCCATTAATTCCCTTCACCAGCCACTGCCCAGTGGGTCACACCCCCCGGCACTTTATTCTCAGGGCAGGGATACAGAATAAAAAGGTTGGGTGAGAGGGAATAATCAAACTGGATCACCTTCTTAAAATAACTGAAAAGTGGTAGTCGGAAGATTTGGCTGAGGGTGAAGTTGAATGTTTTGTACTTTTGATGACCAGCAAGTGACTGCCTAGTACTTCACCGTGACTAGAGAAACTGAAAACACAGGTTCTATTGCCGGTGGGTTGGAAACGCTGTTTTCCTATAGGGAAGACAATGTGCTGCACGTAATGTGTACAACATTAAGAAGAGCTTCAACTACGGACAAAATAGCACTAGAATAGAATCTGGTCCCGGTGGAAGTACAATGGTACACAATGTTTTTGTTTAATAATCTCTATCCAACCCTCCTGATACCAGATATAAGCTAAATTGTGTTACCTGTCTATTGGTGATCCAAAAAAGATTTATGGGTTTTTTTCCCCTAAATGCCATATACAAGTGAAGTTGCTAATAACATTGAATCATTCTGCAAATGTTCTGTTTTTAAGGGAAAAAAACACTTTCTGATTTTCTATGAAATTCTATGAAAGACTACTTTTGAGCTGTGACTCATGATCTTCGTCTCATTCCAGCTACTTAGGTATTTATTCCCAAATGTCTGACGACACCTCCAGGTGCATGAGCATGTCTATTACACAAGTGTCCTATTCATCGACTAAAGCTTCGTTCCATTTAGTGAATGTTCTTAGGAAAGCAATATACCCTTTCTCTTTTGAAGCCAATATTTACACATGGAATGACTAACATACTGGTATGTTGGACTTAGCAATTAACAGACCAAAAATAACCTGAACTTTTTTTCCATTTGGGTTTCTGTTCATTGTTTACACTGTATATTGTACCACTGAGGGAAAACACATGGTTAGAAAAATGCAACCTACTTATAACATTCACTTTTTCCTTAAATATTCTTAATTTCAGCCACGTAGGCACGAGGGAGAAAATGAACATTAGCATAACATATGTCAGAAAATGCACATAAGAACACAAGGAAGATGATTGTTGAATACAAATGGAATTTTCTCTAATGAGAGGTTTATGGTAAAAAAAGTTGTAATGTTATATTACACTGATATATACATGATTCATGATTAAATCAAAAGCCAAAACTTTTTACTGAGATACTGAGGTTTATGTAGGCACCTTGTAGCATATTGGATGTAGTTCAGGAATTTTCTAAAAGAGGAAGCTTGTTTATTAAGTGAAGAATGATATGTCTTTTGAAGTGGGCATAGCACGAAAATCAGGCTACCACTTTGGAATAAATATCCAAAACTTGGTCAGCCAGTCACATTTCCAGCAGCGTTCTAACCTGCTACGTCTATAAAAGACTGTAGGTTAGATGTCAGCACCTTAAGATCACAGGAGCTCTCCCCTGGCTTTCAGAAACAGAAATCTTTGTTAGAAAATGCTTTTAATGAAAGAGGTTTTAGAAACTTAATGGTGGTGATTTATCTCCATCTGTCAGTCAATAGGCATCTACTGTGTGACTAGTGTATATACAAGGCCCTGAATGAGGTCCCTGGGGCTCCTCACGTGTTGGCAAACTTTTCTGTGATAGAGAAACCTCATCGCCACATCCAGATGAGGGCTGCGCTGTGAGGTTAAAATTAGAGAGCTGCCGTAGGGCAGAGACAGGCGGGAAGGGAAGCAAAGCTGTAATTATATGTATCCAAGTTTTGTTTAATGAATAATGTCATGCCCTTTCCCAGATAACAGCAATAGGTCAATGCAAACAGATCTGGAAGTTTTGAAAGGTTAAAGGCTTCAGATTTCATGTACTTAGAAATTGATAAAGGGATAAAAATTATTGCCTAAGAGATAAACACCTACAGTATATGGCCGTCATTCATTAAGATTAAAGAGAGCCCCATAGAAAAGATAAATGCCACCACCATTTTTCTCTATTTTTATTTCCAACAAAGGGAAAGACAGGAAAGTACAAAGCTTTTCTCTCATCATGAAGTCAGTGCTTAACTGTGGGTCATTTTGGTGGAACCTACAAATCAGGGTATTTGCCGTCTTTTCAGAAGCTCTCAGCATTGTCATTTATAATCTGTTTTCTTAGAGTTATTAAGCTCTTTGAAGCCAAGTAGCTAACAAAATATTTTGCTCTCGTACACATTGTTGATATTTTATGCAAAGTTTTGATATGGTAACTATCCCATCAGCAGGAATGTAGTTCTCCAGATTCCTCATAAGCACACTGCTTGGTTTGAAATAGTTTGGGATGAAATAATCATAAGGTTAGAAAAACATGAGATAAGCTAATTCAGGTTGCCCAAAGTTCCACTTAATTGGATTTATTGCAAAAGAGTACTAAAGTTCATGAATTTGCCATCAGCATTGTTAACATGCTTTAAGTGTTTCCAGCCTGCTTACTTATTAGGCAGTAAAGCCAGCATTCCTGGAAGTGCCTATTTTATCTTGACAAATAAGTGTTTCCATACACACAAAAGCTTGAGTCCACTGTGGAAATCAGTTCTAAAACTATGACCCTGGATTTTTCACACAGCAAAAAGAAAAAAAAAAACAATAGTGTCTAAAGCTAGCACCTCCAAACACCATTAACTGGAAGTGGATTCATGTAATTTTCCTTCTGCTTGGTTTAAGACCCTGTACTACAAGAATAATAAAGTGATCAGCAGCTTCATTGATTGTGACTCTTTGTCAACACAGTCTGGTACTTCCATGCTCATTGGTGAGCCATGGATTGCTTCATTATCTGGATGCCTACAAGACATGAAAATGAATAGGGTTCAAGGCTTTATTCTATAAATAGACACTTTGGTAAGGGAAGAGGGATTTTCAAATATGGCCCAAGACAATAGTTTCTGAAGGGCTAAACCAGCTGACATTACTAGCCAATGCTGTCTAATCTTAGAGATTCTGATTTCCTGCCAAATGACTTTTAAGAGCCACTGATAATTTAATTTCCTGGCATTTACTGTTACTGGAGATTTATTTGGTTTCTGTACTCAGCTCTTTACAAGAAAGTAAATCTTTGTTGAGTTCACAACTTCAATATGGAAAAGCCAGTAAGACAAAGATTTTACGTGACATGTGAAAGACCAGCAAGAATGAATTAAGGAGAGTCATTTTCAACTTGCTATCACTGTGACAGGCACATTTTTCTAGGTGCAGAGACTAAAGGTAGTATAAAAGCTGCCCTATGTAAACTGCATAGTTCAAGAAGATAGACTCTGGTTTCGCCGTGTCTCCACTTTTCATTGCTAATCCATTATATAAGGGAACATGTTGCTTTTCTTTTTGGGGAGAACTGGTAGTAAGAAGCATTATCTGGTCTGGTTAAATCTCAGAACTCAGATACAACTGTCTCGGTCAATTGTCTTTGCCCAAAAATGTCACTTGCTGCAGTCATCAGTTCTGTGGAAGCGAGAGGGCCTGTCTGTGTGCCAGCACAAACTGGAGCTTGGTGGGCCCAGAGCATGATGCTTGTCGGTGGTCCGGTTCCCTGTTTTGGGGGGCTGGCTTCAGAAACTGATCCAGTTCTGAGTGATACTTCACCGGCCTTAGCAGAGTCTGAGACACAGGGTGCGGTTTCCTTAGCTCACACACTGCTATTTGGTTGCCTATGGCAACAAGATCCAAACAACTTGGACATGTGTTTGTATAAAAAAAAAACACTGGGAATGGGACCCAAAGTGGGAGTTTGGGGCCATTCAGTTAGTGGAAGAGCTGCGGTGAGTACTGGGCAAATGCTCATTGCTTTTCCCTCATTCTTTGTAAATTAGGCTGAAGATGTCTGCTAGCACAATAACCATGTTTGTGGGTAGTTGGAGAAAATAGTCTCCATTCTCATGTTTTCTGAGCAAATTAAATATTTGTTGTTTATTTGCCCATGTAAGTTTCCTTTTCAGGGAGAGAGGAACAAGTTAGCAAATGTTTAAGGTTGAGAGCTTATAGATACTGGCATTTGGTACCTTTTTTGGTGATGGGATTAACAGACTGCCTTAGCAATGCTTGTCATTGCAGGCGGGTGGTCTGGGGCTGGGTAGGTGGGTGGGATTCAGGAGGGGGACAAGGGGACTTGTCTGTGTGAAGGCAGTGGGAATGTTTCTTGGGGAATAATCACTTTAACATTTTTAATGAGTAAGTCCCACACAGATTTGACTTTAAGATTTCTATTTTTCCAACAGCAAATGTCCTAAATAGTAGCGCTTCATTGACTCTATCTATCCACCCTTGCTTTAAACAAAGGGGGATGTAATTTTGGCCCATCACAGCGCTACACATCACTCCGACAAGTCATACACAGTTGCAAAACTTGCCAGCTCCGATTGAGAATGCCACTTTAATCAGTCCTCTCTGGCTTGATTGCCCAGGTCTCAGAAGTCAGTAAACTACCTTGGACAAAACTCCATAGGATCCATTCAGGGATAGAAAAAGGTTCTGCCAGAGTTAAAGTAAATGCAGACATTTTAAGCAAATGAATGAGGATTACTTGTATGCCTAGCATTGTGTGGAGTCAGCAGTAAGTCTTTGTTCAGATGAACTGAATTTTACAGACAGGAGGAAAGTGAGGCTTCCGGAGGATGCAATCACAACCCCCCCCACCCCCGCACGCCCCCCAAGAAGTTACGGAGGAGGAACTGGGAGCTGGCAGGGAGATCTCTGGCTCACTGTCTAGAATGCAGCCCTTAAAGCAGAGGGTTTGGGCGCCTCCCTCCTCCACAAACTGCCCGAGCCAACCAGCCTGTGACTGGCCAGGCATCTCTCCCCCAAGCAGCTGCTGCATGCAGACTGTGCCCAAAGCTGTGTGTCCCTTTGTGTAAAACAACTCCTTCTCTCTTGCCTGCTCCATCACACCCCTGCACTCCTTCACGTCACTGCTCAGCACCCCTGAGCCACCCAGGGCCCCGGTCAGGCCAACACCAGCTCTGATCCACTTGTCCCCGTCAGTGTCCTGTGAGGCAGCACAGCGAGATAATCCAGCAAGGGTTTCTCCCAAGTCTCCAGGATTTCACTAGCCATTAGCCCTCTGGCCCCTGGGGAGGGTTCTTTCTTCCCAGGAGTCTTAGTGAAGTATCTGTTGCCTTGGCACAGCTGTCCCCTGGAAGCCTCTGTGGCAGAGAGCACTGGTCTTCCATTGGTCATTTGTTCTGCCTGCTTGGCCCCATAGGTCCCTCCAGGTACAAGGTGGGCACCATGGCTGAGAAGTTTGACTGCCACTACTGCAGGGACCCCCTGCAGGGGAAGAAGTACGTGGAGAAGGATGGCCACCACTGCTGCCTGAAGTGCTTTGACAAGTTCTGCGCCAACACCTGCGTGGAATGTCGCAAGCCCATTGGTGCGGACTCCAAGGTAACAGTGGTCCCTACATGGTTTTCCTGTGGCTGACAACAAAATCTCACTCTCTCCTGAGTTCTCCTCATCACTGCAACCCACATGTAGCAGGCAGGACGGGCAGTGGCCTGGAGACAAGGGAATGGAGGCCCTGGCCCAGCCACCCTTGCCTCTAGCGCTTTTCCCCTTGCCTGGGTCCTGAGCTGTCTGTGGGACTTGGACTGGTGGGTGCCAAGGCCCATGCCAACTCAGTTGGTTGTCCTCTTAGTCTTGTTTCAGGAACTATGAGTCTTCCATCCTCACCTCAGTGTCCTTTATGTTACTAACTAGAACATTCACCTCGGGGCATCCCCAGGTGCACAGAGTGGTGTCATCTCTGTAGTCAGTGATTACACTCCCGGCGCCCCCATGTCACTCACACCAACCAATCCCCTTCTGCTTGGTTTCCAGGAGGTGCACTATAAGAACCGCTATTGGCACGACACCTGCTTCCACTGTGCCAAGTGCCTGCACCCTTTGGCAAACGAGACCTTTGTATCCAAGGACAACAAGATCCTATGCAACAAATGTACCACACGGGAGGACTCCCCCAAGTGCAAGGGCTGCTTCAAGCCAATTGTGGCAGGTACTGCTCACACTCACCCCCGGGGTGGTCAGGGAGGAGGCCTCTGGGCAGAGATGATGTGGGGCTGCTTGGGACGATGGGGCTAATGCTGCTGTGAGCTGCTCTTAGCTTTTAGCATATATATGCACGCATATATATACATGTATACATGCGTACACATATATGCTCGCACACACGCACACATTCGGAAACTAAAGACCACTGAAGAGAACTGTCTGTGGCAAGAGAAGGAAGTGAAAAAGTATGTAGCACTTTCTCATTTGGGTAGAGTAAGTGATCAAAGCATGCCTCTTCCTTAGGGTGTAACTCTGGGTCAGCCAGTCCCCTACGGAATCTCTTAAGTCCACAAAGGGTGTGGGAGTGGGGACTCAGGCGTCTCCTCAAACATTATAGCTCGGGTCCCCTCCAAACAGACCTGGGTTGTCACACCCACAGGTAGGCCATTGTTGAGAACTTCCCCTCACCCCAGCGGGTAGGCTCATCAGAAGCGTGAGGCCAGTAGCTGCAGGGCCTGCATTCCCTCACCTCTGGAGGGCCCAGGGTGGGAGCTGAGTGGATGCAGCCCCCTGCAGAGCACTGTCAGTGGGGCTATCCAATCGCTTCCCCCCCGCAGGAGATCAGAACGTGGAGTACAAGAAGACCGTCTGGCACAAAGACTGTTTTACCTGCAGCAACTGCAAGCAAGTCATTGGGACTGGAAGTTTCTTCCCTAAAGGGGAGGACTTCTACTGCGTGACTTGCCATGAGGCCAAATTTGCCAAGCATTGCGTGAAGTGCAACAAGGTACGTTGTCCAGGGAGTTCTGCATGGAGTGTTGTTTCTAGAAGCGTTTGACAGTTGACAGAGCACTTGCACACACACTATCCCATTCCATCCCCACAACAGCCCTGTGACGTGGGAATTATTATGCTCATTTTACAGATGAGGAGACTGGTAGTAGAAAGCAGTGCCTGGGCCACTTCAGGCTGTCTTGAAAGGCGCTCCGCATGGAAGCACGGGTAGCCCTGGCTCCAGAGGCTCTGCCTCCGCCACCTTGTTGCTGTGTAACCTTGCACAGAGGCTCACCTTCTCTGAGCCTCGGTATCTTCATTTGTAACTTGGGGATAATAATAGCACCTGCCTCCCATGGCCGTTGTGGCGATTAAATGAGATATTGTAGACCAAAGCGCCCAGCACAGTGCCTGGCACATAGTAGGCATTCAACAAAATGGTTGTTGAATCTGAATCCGGTGCTACACTCCCTGGTCTAGGCCATCACATCTGGAGGAATCACTTACCAGGATCAGCCCTGGCATGCCGAGTGCTTTGTGTGTGTTACCTGCTCTAAGAAGCTGGCTGGGCAGCGTTTCACCGCTGTGGAGGACCAGTATTACTGCGTGGATTGCTACAAGAACTTTGTGGCCAAGAAGTGTGCTGGATGCAAGAACCCCATCACTGGTAGGCTAAAGAGTCCTTGCTAAGTCGGCCAGGCTAGGTTTTGCGCATGGTAACCATCTCTCATTTTTCTACTTTGTCAGTTTCATCCACAAAAGCCCCAAAGAATGCCCCCGCCCCTTGCCATTGTGGTCCCAAAGAGTTTCAGAGTTTGAATTCTCCCCCAGGCCAGGTTAGCGTTTGCAATACAGAACATTTCCTGACTGCTGCTGACCAAAGATGCTGAGCTGCGTTCACGAGCCTGAGACCCACGCCCATGCCTTGGGCAGGCACTGCACGTGGGGTTCTGAGGGGGAGGGGGAGAATGGGATGAAGCTGGGTAGAGGCCAGGGGGAGGGGAGGGAGGCTGAAGAGCTGTAGGCTGGGATCATAACATCCCATAGCTGAGGGCTAGCTCAGAAGTGCCTGTGGGCAGCTGTTTTGGGATCAGAAGCCGAGCTAATCACTTCATTCCTCATCTCGCGCCGCGATCCACGTGCCCTGGGCCCTTTTCCCTGCCTCCACCGTTCCCATCACCCCGGGGAGCCTTGAAATGTACATTTGAGAAGACTTTTGCCATCCTCAGGGAAAAGGACTGTGTCAAGAGTGAGCCACCCAGTCTCTAAAGCTAGGAAGCCCCCAGTGTGCCACGGGAAACGCTTGCCTCTCACCCTGTTTCCCAGCGCCAACCTCCGGGGCAGGCATCCGGGTGGAGAGAGGACTTGTCCCTCGTGGGTGGTGGTTCTTTATAGAAAAAATCGAAGCTTAGCAGCTCCTCGAGGCCCGGTAAGTGCACACCCCACGAACAGCCCAAGTTTGCCTCCTGGTGGCCACTTTGATGCCATGGCCCTGACCTAAATCAAAGAAACTGGTTATGCTGGGAGGTTGGTGCAAGCGTCACAGGGCGATTGCAGTGGCATGGGAATGTGGGTTCTTTACATCAGAGAAGCCCTTGGCTGAGCTCTGGCATCTTCTCAGGTCCTTGAGAACTGTAGCACGGTCACAGTGGCATGGTGTGGGGGACAGATCGTGGTGGAGAGGGGTGGCCTGGGGGCCGGGCAGATGCTGTCCCTGCGTGCTTGTTGGCTGTATAAATGGGCAAGGCAGCGGTGTATCTCTCACCTGTATTCACTGAGCTGTCTCTTTTGTTCTCTTTTGTGTTTTCCACAGGGTTTGGTAAAGGCTCCAGTGTGGTGGCCTATGAAGGACAATCCTGGCACGACTACTGCTTCCACTGCAAAAAGTGCTCCGTGAATTTGGCCAACAAGCGCTTTGTTTTCCATCAGGAACAAGTGTATTGCCCCGACTGTGCCAAAAAGCTGTAAAGTGACAGGGGCCCCTGTCCTGTAAAATGGAATTGAATCTTGTTGTTTGTGTCCTCACCCTCTGCCCTACACCATCCATAGGGAAAGAGTGGCCTTTCACTTCTTCAAAGTTGTTCCTTCTGTCTTTTCTCCCATTTTACAGTATTACTCAAATAAGGGCACACAGTGATCATACTAGGATGTAGCAAAAAGTAACTCCTCAGCAAAGTTAATTTTGCGATGGCTGCAGTCAAAAAACAAACACTTAGATAGATCGACTCTTCTGCATATTTATCATAGAGCAGAAAAGTGCTAACCATTTAGCTGCTTAGTGATGTAAGCAAGAAGCCTAAGAGATAAAGCTCCCACTGAGGTGCCCTTCGTGACTCAGCTGGGACCCACTGCCATCACACAATACAAAGAGTTGCAGCGGCTGCTCCAACTCGCTGCTCACCCTCTTTTGTGAGCAGAAAGAACTTACTGAAATGCATGGTTTCACTTCCTCATCAAAACCTTCCTTCTGTTCTTTTGTGCTTTTGATTGACTAATACAAATTTCTAGAAATTAACATTTGAACTTAGCTGTGATTCTAAACTGACCTTTTTACCTGTACTAATATTTGAGTTCCCCGTGTGCCGTGTTTTCTGAGCGTTCCTACTGCCAAGCATGGAACATGCAGGTGATTTGGAAAGTGTAGGCAGATCTGAGAAAACGAGCCTGTTTCAGAGGAATATCATCACCATGAATACTTCTGGAAGTTTAACAAAACTAACCCACCTGTTGTTTTTCTCTTTTTAATAATATTTTGTTTTAATATTAATAGCAACATGGTTTATGGGTTTGGAGACTTGCATGAAAATATTTTAGCCCGCTCAAATGTTCCTGCAGTTTTGAAATCATCCCACAAAAGTAATGATAACACTCTAGAGGGGTAGATGAGCAGGCGCGGGGACTGTCATTGACACATGGATGTGACGTTTCCAAACGGTGCCGAGTTGAAACTCTTGTAACATAGTTGTTGTCTGCTCTTTGTCTCTGTGTTAAAGAGGCCAGCCAATGCCCCTTCTCTTGTGATTTTTAGGACTGTTCCTCAAGAGTTTAGTTGGGTCTCTGGGGGAATGAGGAGGTCGCTGTCCTCACAGGCAGATTTCCACGTAGTGCTTACTTGAAAGGCAGGAGCACCTACTTACTGTATTCTAGCTACATTGTTATATTACATAGTAGAATGAGACGATATCAAAAGTGAACATGTAATGACAATACATATTAACATTCTCTTAGCAGTGGTTAGAGAAGCAGATGCCTCATTTCTACATTTTGTCATTAGCTATTATTATCTAATGTTTCAGTGTATCCTTACAGAAATAAAGCAGCATATAAATAAATAACTTGCCTCCTGTCTTTTCATTCTGCTGGGTGGAATTGCTATAAGGTGATAGATACTACTGATGCACAACCCTGAATGACTTCCTTCCTTCAAGAATGTATGTAGTTCAGTGCGATTGCACAGACTACAAACAAAACAAAATTATAACAGCACTTGGATCTAATTAAAAACATCAAAAACCCATTCTGACTCAAAACAGCATTTCCCAGATGTTTTCATCCCTTAAAGGGGGCAGATTTATTGTCTTTGGCTAGGGGATGGGGGTGGGAAGGGAACTGTGGCTGAAGCATGCCATTGAGAAATCATCAAGATCCCTATTTTGTTAGGTACCCTTACCCTGTGCCCTCTAGAGCCCCAGACTCCTGTTGAACACTGCTATGTCCTCAACTGCTGCCCTCCACCGTCTGGTATTCAGGAGAATCTCACGCCCCCTTGTGGACAGTAGTTATTTGGGAGGCTGCTCATTTGGGCCCTAGGACGTCCAGTTAGGGGTGGGGGCCAGAGGTTGCAGCTTCTAGATCATTGCTACACACCTTGTGCTCCTGTTCTCGAGCCA
Source organism: Phyllostomus hastatus (assembly GCF_019186645.2). NCBI lineage: Eukaryota > Metazoa > Chordata > Mammalia > Chiroptera > Phyllostomidae > Phyllostomus > Phyllostomus hastatus. Next base: position 9,363,248 of record NW_025333841.1, on the reverse strand, counting down.
TTCAACCTACCCACCCCTGTATGATTGTTGCGGGGCGGCAGTGCAGGTCAAGTGAAACAGGTGTGCTGTGCTCTCCCACATGATGGAAGGGTCACCAGGCCATAAGGGCACCTAGTCAAACTATATTTCAGCTAAAGACAGACTTGGAATGACAGGGGCATAGTCTTTAATGAGCCTTAGGCCCAGGGAAATAAAAGCCAAGGGCAGAAACCATTGCACTGTAATGTGTTAGAAGGCAGTCAGGACCTGTCAGAAATCATGAGCATTTTTATGAATGGGGAATATCCCCTTGTATTTCCCTGGAGTAATGAGCAACCCTTAAAACAATGACGAGTCTTATCTGCTCTCCCTGGCAAGGGATGGAGCCCAGAGGGGCAAGCCTTGGACAGAGAGGGACAACCTCTCCACCCCATTCACGCAAGATGGGCACCGGTTTACATGCTCTCCATATGCAGAGACTATGACACTCTCTACCTCTGCTTGCTTCGCTTCAGCAAACCCTGGACCTCCTATCATCCAGTGGCAAATATCCTCTAACCACGCGTTCTTCCCTTCCTGGTCCTCCTGCTTTCACTGAGCTTATTCTTTGCCTTTCAGTCCACAGCCCCAGGTTCTTCTCTCAGCCCCTCCTAGCCCTTACTTCCTTCCCACTTCCATCCGTATCTGCCCTAGATTCTATAGTTTATCACTTTGACCATTCTTATCCCCCACCCCTCAATCTTGTTACACTTTTGCCTGCCTTTTTCAGTTGGCCTGCAAAATCTCAGCCCACACCAGGGCCAAAGAGTTCTGCTGAGAAAAACCCACAGTTACAGACGGCAGCCACCAGTATTGCATGAACTGCCAGCCCTCAACCCTGGAACTCCATTCCACTACTTCCTCCATATTGCTAACAGACTTCCTCCACCACCTTCTTCGCCCAGGAAACACCCATGGAAGTCAGCCTCTGGTTATTGCGTGCCACACGACGCCTCCTCTTAACACTTGAGTATCTTTAGAAGTAAAAACACCTCATACACATTATAGTGAACCTTCACAGCCCACCCCGATTTCTAGATGAGAAAACACATTCAGAGAGGTTATGAGGTTTGCCTAAGGTCACAGAGCTAGTAAATCACAAATCACCCCGCTGGACACACCTGTAGCCTGTCCCTTATTCATACTGCATTATCTAAAAATGGTGAGCTCCCTTAGGGCAGGGACAGTGTCTGACACATCGCAATGAGGAAACTATCGTACTCAGTGCTCAGTATTGAGTGACAACCACGAGACTCAGGAAGGAGGGGAAATTTCAGGTAACAAATTTTCAGCAGAAATACCTTTTATCCCTCAAAATTAAGGGAAGCAGGGTATCAAGAACATACCTACTTGTGGTTAACAGTGGGTTCTGGAGCCCAACTGCCAGGATTCAAATCCTGGCTGCCTTCCTGTTTTCTGGTTATGAGGCTCTTCGGTCAGTTATTTAACCTCCTTGGGCATTTTCCCTTGCCTGTAAAATGAGATGTAGAATTCCTGCATTGACCCTGGCTAGTATGGCTCAGTAGATTGAGCACTGGCCTTTGAATCAAAGGGTTACAGGTTCAATTCCCAGTCAGGGCACATGCCTGGGTTTCGGGCCAGGTCCCCAGTAGGGAGGCATGTGAGAGGCAACCACACACTGATGTTTTGCTCCCTCTCTCCTTCCCTTCCCCTCTCTAAAAATAAATAAGATCTTGAAGTAATTCTTACATTGCAGAATCACATGCAGATTTCAGAATAATGCAAGTGCTTACTGGGGTGACTGACACCCAGTAAAAGCACTCAATAAACTTTAGCAATTAGTGGTAACTTGGTACTCATTAATTCATTCAGGAATTCATGACAAGTGCTGAAACTGACAAGTACCGAATGATGAAGCATCTTTTCTTGTGGGGCAGCATCATGACTCATACAAATTGTAGCAAGTGCAATGACTTCTGAGCAAGTGCAAGTGCTGAAACATTTTTTTGTCAAAATGCGACGAGTAAAGGATTTCACAAGTGCTGAAGCCAACGAGTACCAAGGTATGACTGTATCATCTTCATCAGCAAAGGAAGTGTATGAACTACCATGCAAGTCACAGGACATTGTTCCCAGCCCCTAAACAGGACGGGGTGCTGGCTTTAGAGTCAGATAAGATGGGTTTGAATCAGTTCTTTTTCTAGTTGAGTGACCGTGAACAAATGACAATCTCCACAAATCTCAATGTTCTCCTAAGTAAAAATGAATACACATACCTCATAGGATTTTTGTGAGGGTTTAAATCAAGCGAGGGCCTATCAAGTACCTGGCATATACCATGTGCAAACTTAACTAGCTATTATAACATTGTTGAGAAAGTTATTAGACACACCCTTCTGGAAACACTGGAACTGGATTAGTGGAGAGATTGAGGCAGATTCTGGGACCTGCTTCACCAATCCAAGCCTGAGGGCACTGCAAGTAACACAGGGAGTTGACCCATGATAAGATGTGTCTGCCACCAGGCTTTTTGCTTCTTGACACTAGCTACTGTTTTATTAGTCCCAATCCTCCAGCTCTTGCCATGAGTAAACTCCTCAGGGTGAGAATGAAAGGGTTCTTAGAGGTGGTGGTGTAGTCCCCCTCACTTGCCAGACAAGAGTGCTCAGTGGATCGATAATGCAAGCAGCCACAGGTACAGCCACCTTGGCTAAGGTTCAGGTCTTCAGATCCCTGTCTAGTAGCTCTCACATTATTCCATACTACACTTCAGTGATGGGCAGTGACTGAAATCTTTAAAAGGCTTCGTTCCAGTGTTCATGAGTAAGTGGAAGAAATGTGCTTAGCCTCAGAATCTACTGCTAAGGCCAGGAACTTGTTCCTCAGGGGAGAGGACAGCAAGAGGCTATCCAGAGAGGAAGGGAAACTGGAGACAACCAATGTGTGCCCCAACAGGTTCAAGGGCACCAGCCCCAAAAAGAGGGGAAAGCTAGATCAGTGTCCATCACTTCACAGTTGTAAGAAGGGTGCTTTGACCATGTTTCAAGTTGTGCGCACACCAGGGGCTTCCTGGTTCAACACTTCCAACAGAATGTGATGCTAAGTGGACAATGGCTGCCACTATTGTCATAAGCACCAGACCTCAAAGACTGAGGATAAACACCACCTCACCTTATCAAAAAGAATAATTACTGGAGTAGAACATGTTTCAAGATTGGAAACTTAATCTTTATAGGCAGGTCAGAACACTGATTTTGCCATGCACAGTAAGTGATGTCATGAAGAATATATATAGGAGAGTGTATATAGGAGAGTCCAATCACTGCCTGAGCACACATGCAAACTTTAAAAGGCAAATGTGTTTTCCTCATCCATGGCAAGCACCAAAAATGAGGTTTAAAAGGGCTAGGGGAGGATTGGGGAATGACTGTGTAAAGGGTCTGGGGTTTCTTTGTAGGATGATGAAAAATGTTCTGCAGTTAGTGCTGAGAGCTGCACAACACTGTGAACATACTGAATGCCACTGAATGGTGACTTTTGTGAATTTCATCCCAGTAAAAAGAAAGGTATTTTAATCACTACCCTCAAGTGTAAGTCAGAACCATCCAGGGGAAGAGTAACAAAACACTGAACCAGGTGCAGGAAGACCAGAGTTTTAAAATTCACATCTTAATGTCCCACAACTGGAACTGTCAAATCACCAACTAGCTGAAGAGGAGCATGAGGGGATTTGATTACTACTTATTCAACCTGCTAGTTGCCTGTGCTCATGGCTTAGTTAACAATTGGTGTCACCACACCAGTACACTTTTGTGTTATTATAACGAAAACAAAAGTTTATTTCACAGAGCACACATTTATATGGAGGTATAACAGTGTTTCAAGACGTGATGCACAGAAAACTCTCAGAAATACCATTATTAGGACGATTGTCTCTGCCTTCTAAGTAAAAGACCTAGTGTATAAAAATAGTTTTTAAATCTAAGGCACCAAGCTCTAACCTGTAACAAAGGTACAGTACCCTGAATAACAAAAAGAGTAAGAAAGAATAACTACTTCCTTTTACTAATCCAACATTGGTGACTAGAAAATAATGTGGGCCTGTTTTGGACTATTTGTGCCTCACCACAAAAGTCACTAGCATTAGGACAACTAACCTGCATTTAAGTTTTAGTCAATGGTTTGAATTGGGACTCCATGCATTTTGGTCAACATATATCCTATGTGTGTGAGTACATGTGTATGTCTATGTGCCCAGCTACCACAAGGACTGAGTAATACACGGCTCCTGTATTTACTTGCAGCCAATGGCTACAGACAGGCAAGCAAATTTTGGTCCCATATCCCATGCCAGAGTGTATACTGAAGGGCAGGACTGGAGAGCATAAACAGAAAAACATTATACAGTGTAAACATTTGGAGAGATTAAACATACCCCACCACACAACAACCAAATACTGCCTTATGTACACAATAAAAATAATACACATTTCTGGAGATAAACCTCAACAGGTACTTCAAAAGGAAATACTGACAAGAACACAAAGATGCTAATTGTTCCAAGATCATGCTCTCTAGGATTCCCAGCATTTAGAGGTATCAGTGCTTGTGTACCCAGCTGGCAGGGTTAGAAATACACATACATAAAGATAAAATATGCTTTCCTCTCTTTTGCAACTGTTGGTGTTGTCACATTAGAAATAAACCAACAAAGCTCTTGTGAGCAACCTTGAGTCCCTCACATAACCCGTTATGTTCAGTACAAGATCAAACAGACATTTTTAATTACTAAAATACTGTAACTGTTAAATACAATAAACATTATTTTAAACATTATTTCAAATATGTACTGACAGAAAATTATTCTTTTAGAAGTTCAAGAAGTACTATTTTATAAAAACACCCGTGATGCACACTCAAATACGTGTTGGCAGGAAAATACAAACATGAGAGACCATGGAGACAAAAACACTATTTACTCAGAACCCTTTCTTATGCACAAGATTCGAGATGAAATGAGGGAGTATCTTCTCAGATCTGCTAAAATGACTTATTTGGTGTTTTCCTTTCTTGGAATGGTTCTTTTCTTTGCCTGGTTCAGGTGGAAGTGGAGAAATTTTGGGTGACGGGCCTGGAAGTTGAAACCCAGCATGGAGGATAAATTTTTTTCCAGGCTTCATGAGGTTTAAATATCTGGCCAGAGGGAAGAAGAAAAGGAAGGTTAGTAGAGAAGATGCTGGTCTCACAGCAACTGGGCCTTGGCCTTCCTTTGTTCGGGGTGGGCCAGGGACCCTCAGTAGCCACCTGGAGATGCTGACACACTGGTGCTTTTAGAAATGTTCTCCATATCTGCAACCTCCAGATGAGCCCGTGCTGCCTGTGAATTTCAAAGAGAGCACTCAAGGATAGAAAGCCAAAGGTATTTTGGTTTTGGAAACACAGGTTGACAGGCAAATTCCACAGACCTCACAAACCCTCTGCCCTAAGTGATAATCTGCATGCTGTCAAGCAGTCAGTGGATCAGGAGCTCAGAGGAATCGGAGGGATCTATCTGGGGTGTGAAAAGAACCTACTTTGTATTATCTGGCAGAACATAAAAATTAGAATCAAGTCATTTACTCTCTAAAAACTAACTTGATGGAAGACTCTTGGACATCAACTTAACTTTTAAACCCACCACTGTCTTCCCCCTCACCTCCAAAGTTACATGGTGCCAAGATGGCCCTGGAACAGCAGGAAGTAGAACTGTTCAGGGTCACCTGCCTTGCAAACAAAATGAAGATGAGATAAAGACTTACCTGATGAAGCAGAATCAGATTTGTCTCTATCTTTGTCTTCTAAAGGTATCTGGGAACTTCGGTAGAATGTTAGGGAACCTTTCAAATAGTGCTTTTGGCTATCAGGAAGAATATCAGACTCGAGTGGCTCAATCTCACTGGTGATATCTAGTATTTGGTCATGTGTACTTTCCTGTGTCATTGACTGTAAACTTTCGGGTGGTTCCATGGTGTTGCTGCTTTCCCCAGCCTTTTCAGTTTTTGTTACTTGATTCATAATTGTGTTGGTGGATAGCCTGGAAGAAGATGTTTTTGTTAGAATCCTAATCACCCCCAAACCAGGGCTTTGTCCCGAATGAAATCTCAAACTTTAATTAACTTTTAAGAAATGAATGCCTTGGAAGTAAATGAACTTTCAGAATGATAAAATGGGAAGGCTGGAAGGGACCCTGGAGATCACAGAACACACTGGGTTTCAAGCTGTGTCCTATGAAATCCTAGGTTTCACATACATGCTGAGGGACTCAGAGCACTTAAGTGTGAAGGCTCCAAGAACCCCGTGCCTACAGCAAGCTGACCCGGAACATGGCCAGTAAGGTGGAGTGAGGGCTAACGTGGGTTTTCTAGGTCCAGTGCTCTTTCCACACCATCACTATGCCTCTTAGCAAAGTGTTTTCATGGGCCTTGTAGGTTAATGTCTTTCAGCTAATCACCCTAAGAGCTAAGAGCCTTCCTTTCTTAGAATCTGTCCCCACTCTTCAGACATAACCTCTGGCTATCAGTTTCTCCATATGTAAAATGAGGTCATCAATATGGAACTCAGAGGTGCAATGAGAATTAAAACAGGTCATATAAAATGTCTCATATATAGCCGTCACTCAATCAATGACCCCCCCCCTTCCCTGATTTTACGAGACAACATTAACCTGTGTGAACAAAAGCACAGTTTGGAGTCAGATGTATCTGGGTGTGAATTTGGGCTCTTCTCTGGAATAGTGGAATATTGCATAAATAAGCCACACAATCTCTCCATGCCTCATTCTCCTTATCTATAAAGAAGGGGATGCTAATCCTTACCTAACGAGACTGTTGTGGGTTATCAGTTTGTTTCTGTAAGACAAGTGCTTGACACAAACTAAGAGCTCAGTCAATAATCTCATGTGTCGTTCTAAGAATGTCAATCATAACGCCACCAAAGTTTACTCTGATAAGCTCACCGAGTAACTCACCTGATACCCTTGGCCTGAGCCAAAGGGTCTTTCACCTTTTGTCTTAAGTTTTTCACGTCACTTTTTAAAGATGTTTTTTTCACTGAATAAACTTTGTCGGAATTGACATCTAAAAACAGCAGCCTGGGTATGCGCTTCACATTTCTAAAGCTTGCCTTCATTTTTCTAAATGGACTCACACCACTGGTACTGGCTATAAAAAAAGGAGTAAGATGAAAACGGAAGTTTCTACAACAAAGACAAGAATGAAGGCTGTGAAAAGGACGTCTTTCTGATGGCAGGAAGAGTCACGGGCAGTGACTCTGGAGAGGCAGGCCTGGCAGCCCAGAACACCCGTCCACCCTGATCTCAGAGCACAAAGCGGCCACCTTTAAGAAACTTGCCCCCTCTCCCTTGGCAGGAAAGAATGCCAGGCGAGAGGACGAGACTGTACCATCCTCCTTATCCCTCCTCCTGATCGCCCACCCAGCCAAATCCCGCCTCCTATTTCAGTCTCACCTCCAGTGCTGCCTCGTACCCTTTCCAGTGCCTTAAGACAGACTCTACACCTACCCTGTTCCTACTGTTATGTTCTCATTGCATTGTAGCCAAACTTCTTTTAATGCAACCACTTTGTGGCAGTATCCCTGTTTGCTTATGTGTCTTGCCTCCCTGCTGGCTATGGTTCCTGAAGGATGAGGGCCCTGTCTTCATCTTTCTCCTTGTACCTAGTAGAGGACCTGATTTGTGTGTGGGATAAAGGATAGACAAAGAGTGTTTTCTCAGATACCAATTACTGATGCCATAAAGTGGCTCCTACCTCATAAGGAAATCAATGACACATTTTCCAGGGCACTCATAATCATGACATTATTTTAATTTTTCTCAATGATGTAGAAAGGAGCATTCCCCCTGTGGCCAATCATGGATACCTCAGAAGGCCCTGGGCTATGAAATGTTAGTATTCACACTCAGCTGAGAAGGAGCTGCTATCTACAGTCTTTCAGCACAGTCTGTAAAATAACAATAGCTGCAGAAGCAGCAACTAATATTTACTGGGAGTTCGCTATATATCAGACACTATTCTCTTAGCATTACAGAGATTATCTCACTGAAATCTCTTGGCCACACTCGGAGGACAATAGCTTGCTTCCCCCTTTTCACACAGGAAAACTGGGCACACACAGAGATTAATTTGCCCACAGCCACACAGGTCAGAAGCAGAGGAGTCCCTGGATGAACCTAGGCAGTCTAGCTCTTATATACTGACTAAGAAAACTCAAAAGGCAAGCAAACCTGGTAGATCAAAATAATCCGCATCATCACTCTCAGACTCATCCTCATCATCTGCCTCATGTTCCTCATATATGTCAGTGCCGGCTGTTGGTGAAACCTATGATGAAAAAAGAAAATCAAGGTTAAATAAATATTCGATCATCCTAACTTGGTTCTTTCAAAGAAGACCGATTTCAATTAAAAGATTTTTAAAAATCTACTCTTTGGGCCCAAGAATCTATAGGACATAGGACAGATGGCTCTAGTGGTGTCTTTCAGGTAGGGAAAGACACTCAAGAATGAAAGACTTTCCTGAGTGGGAGCCAAGGGACAAGAGCTTTGGGTTGGCATGTACTCTCTCCCCACTCAGAGTTCGAACTAAGGCAAGGTGGGGACAGTTGGTGAATAACTGCACAAGTTCTTGGCTACTGCTTGAGGTAAACTTCTCAGGCCAATGGGTTAAATGATCTTTGAGATGGTGTCTCCCAGAACTTCTCAGAAATGGTTATTTCTATTCTAAATTGTCATGATATGAATGACCACAACCGGGTAATGGTAAACAGGCATAGCATGAGTTTTGTAGCACAGAAAGTAAAGGACATAGAATCTGGAGAAAAAAGGCCTCGAATGCCTGTGATCCATCAAAAGATAAGGACACTTAGGCAAGTATTTATGAGACAAATTCCCCAAAGCAGTAACCATATAGGTAGAATCTGCTGAGTTTGAGTTTAGTCAAAAGAACTTCTGTCCACCACAAGACATTATGTCAGTGTTGGACAAACTACAGCATGGGGGCTGATATCTGCAATACATATATCCAAAGGGCTCATAACCAAAGCAGGTAAAAACTCCTGCAGATCAATCAAAAAGGCAGGCAACCCAACAAAAACATAGGCCAAGGACTTAAAAAAGCACTTCACAAAACGAAATATCCAAATGGCCAGTAAGCATATGAAAAGGTAGCCAAATCCATTAGTCATCAAAAAATATCGATAAATTCAACAATGTGAAAATGAAGACAGCATTAAGAAAAGACAAGGCCGTAAGGTGGGAGAAGCTATCGGCAACACATATAACCAAGAGAGAAGCAGAATCTGGAACATTTACAGAACTCCAAATTAGTAAGAAAAAGACAAATCAGCCCCACAGTTCTGGGCCAAATACCTAAATAAGCATTTCACACAAGAAAACAAAAAACAGGAAAGCTAACTAAAGACCTGAAAAACTTGTTCAACCTTTTTAATAATCAGGGAAATGCAACAAAATACTCTGTTTTATTACCACCAGATTGGCAAAATGAAGAAGAATGGGAAGCAACAGGAAATATTGTACACTGCTGGGAGGAGCACGGAGATTACCTTCGAGGTATTCAAATTTGTCTTTCTGGTCCGCTTCATAATTTCCTCAAATCTCTAAAGAAAAACACAATTTCAAACATGAAAACATTAAATACAAAACAGTGGTCCCAAAGAAGGTGATTATGTCCATTTTCCAGAAGTAGATAGTATCAGTAGCTGCTCCAAAGCCACAGACTTAATGGACACAAGACCTTGGACAACAGTTGGGTTCCTTCTTCCAGTCCAGGTCTCAGTCATCTAGGAAATACCTGGAGTGGTGATAACTGTACTTGTTACAGCAACACAGAAATCCAAATGATTCCTCACTCTTAATTTTTCAGACTCTGAAACTTATTACTTAGAGTAAACACACATTATTACAAAACAATTAGAATTTTTAAACATAATTTTAGTCCGAATAGACCATATCTGAGGCTGATGTTAATGAAAAGAGTGTACCCTGGTGCAAAATTGTCAGAGCTTTTGTTACTAGAAAAAGCACACGCATATGAGGGATAAGAATTTCTTTTCCCAGTGTACAATTCTTCCCTTATTAAGTGAGAACTGCAGCTCTCTGGCCTCCTCAGGGTGACGAATCTGACAGAGGCCATGCAGCACCTCAGCTAGGGCCAATTCCCTTCCTTGCTCCCAGATGAGGCACACGAGTTACACATGTGAGTGAGGTCCTACCATAAAAATCGCCTGTACCTTGGCCTCTCAGAAAGACCTGCACTTTCTGCTTCTTCCCACTCAGTCGCTACAATTTCTAGCCCAAATTAGAAGAAAACCAAATTTCCATCAACCCCTACCATGATCTGAGTAATGGTCAAAGCAGCTTTGTTCCTAGAGGTTTGCTACATTGAGGCATCACTCTAATGGCCACCATGGTCCATGAGGGAGAGGTATGGTCACTAAAACAAGACCCTGCTAGGTAGGAGAGGTCAGGTCCTTGGATAAGGAAGAAGACAGTAGCATGGTAAAAACAACCAGGGCCTGGCATATCACTGACTTGTGATTTTCAAAAACATGTTTTGATATCATGTGTAAAACATTGTTTTAAACAAAGAATCAAATCCCCAAAACAAAGACAGAAAGAGCAATTACCTTTTTTCTTTCTGATCTTTCTGGTAAATTCCATAATACATTTTTTTCCTGTTCCTTCTGGCATTCGTTGGCCTCCTCCTGAGCTTTTATTTGGCTGTCCCCTTTCTAGGAAATTTGTATAAAAATGTTTCATCTCAATATATCTGAATGACATCAGTCACTACTTTTAAAATTTAAACAATAAGTTGTTATACAGCATAACAAGAACATAACCTTTTGATTAAGAGTGCTGATAACATATATGGATTATCAGTTTTCAAAGCATTAGCTAAAATGTACAAAACTAGGCTAACTAATATCTTGAGCATTTAGAAGGTATGTGATAGTCCCCTCCAGAAACTCAGGGTTATCATTAACAGTTTCAAAGAATGGAAATGATTGCATAGCTATCCATTAACACAGCAATAGGACTCGAGTCTTACACTTCTCATAAGCACCAAGAAGATTCTTAAAGGTACCTTCTCCAGGAATGCAAATGTATACAATCATTTATGTAACATGACTGATTTTGATAAGTGATACACTAAAAGTGGAATGTAAATTAGGCTATTCAAACTGAGCTTAGTTTGGGGAATTATTTACCTGGTGATTTGAATTTACATGGGTTAGACATTCTTATTGGTGAATTGATGACTTTAAACTTTTAGAGGTATTTATAATTTCTATGTTTATCTGTTGGGTAGATATGGGGTGCAATTTTGAGTGTCACCACAGAATGCAGGGTTGGGAAAATTCTACATTTAGGATGTTTAATCTGTGTGAGTGGTTTGGATTCCCTGAAACCAAGTTGCAATATTGTTTATGTGGACAAGCTAAAGAACTTCTTCTAATCTGTAATTTGCTTTCTGCTTTTGTTTCCCTTGGTAAACACTCTAGGATTTTGCCAAGAGTGGCTGGGAGTGACTTACAGCGATATGGGGTTATTAGCTCCCTAGACTGAAATGTAAAAATGCAGCCACAAAAGGCAGCATCTGCTCATCTTCCTTCTTGGAGATTTACATTTTTGCTTTGGGTTTCAACTGAATTTTATAACCTAGTTCTCATCCCCTGATAAAGTGCAGAGCCAGCAAACCTGTAATAGCATTTTCTGGTTTTGTTGGTCCTGACATCTTTTCTTCTTTGTTATTTTCTTTTGCCGTTGCCCATTGTCAAATTTTGAGAACACTTCTTGGCCTTCAACTTCTTTCTTTGTCACGTCTATCTCTTTCCTAATGACACAGAATATTTAAATAACTCTTGGTATTTGTTTTAGTCTCTACCATACACAGCTTGCAGTAAGTACAATTTATATCTATACCAGATTCACTACATTTTCTGTGTTTTTACTCCACATGATTTTCACAATTTCACCCTTTTTAAATGGGGGACACTAGCCCTTGGGAGTAGAAGATTTCATCGAGTGGTGGGCTACTTTGTATCTTAAAACACAAGAGAGACAGAGGAAAGACAGAATATCACTCCTCCTTAACTGTTTCAGACACATGGGACTCTATATTTACACATGCTAACACCTGGTATTACATGGGGGTGTGATAGGGGTTATTTAGAGGAGGGTCTGGTAGTGCCCAGAGATAGAAAGCCCAGTCCACAAAGATCAGTATTTGCCACTTTTAAAATGCAAAATCAGGTCCGTTTACATAAGGCAATGAATAATTGTCTTCAAATTATAGTTTTTTGCTCTTCACAATATTTCCTTCTCCTTTTTCCCAAAGCCTTATAAAGTATATGGAAGGCATGTGACTATACTTACAAAACACTTAATATTTAAAAACAAACTCAGGCCCTGGCTGGTGTGGCTCAGTGGACTGAGTGCCGGCCTGTGAACCAAAGGGTCACCGGTTCAATTTCCAGTCAGGGCACATGCCTGGGTTGTGGGTTAAGTCCCCAGTAGGAGGCATGCAAGAGGCAACCACACACTGATGTTTCTCTCCCCCTCCCTTCCCCTGTGTAAAAGTAAATAAATAAATAAATGAATGAATAAATAAAATCTTAAAAACAAAAAGTCAGTCAGAGGACAGAGGTTTATATTCCAGGGTCCCAACTAGAATGGGCCTCAAGATGGAGGATCAAGAGCCCTGGCTGGTGTAGCTCAGTGGATTGAGCATGGGCTGCAAACCAAAGGGTCGCTGGTTCGATTCTCAGTCAAGGCACATGCTTGGGCTTCAGGCCAGGTCCCCAGTGGGGGCCATGTGAGAGGCAACCAACACTTATGTTCCTCTCCCTCTCTTTCTCCCTCCCTTCCCCTCTCTAAAAATAAATAAATAAATGTCTTTAAAAAAAGATGGATGATCAAGAAAGCCTCTAATTGAGTCAGAATGCACACAACTGTATGAGACATCTGCTGCCCAAAGGAAATCCTTCCACCAATGACTGACTGATGAGATTCAGGTGTCCCATAGGTCACCGGAGAGCACTGTTATGAAAACACAAAAAAGTATACATTCTAGGTTTACAAATTGTAAAGTTACAAAAGACTCTTGAAAAAGACAGGAGCTGACACTAGTGAATGCCAACAGAAACAGTCTTGTGTAATCACTGAGTGCCATCACTCTGGGGCCATCAGTGAGATCTGGGATCCTGACAGGAGTTTTGGTTTCTGTATGTGTCTTCACGGCACACCTTCAAGGGAAACAATGCATGAAGGCAAAAGGGGCCTATACCATTCATCTACACACCCGTGTCCTCTTTTTGCTTGACATGCTTCCCACACTCATTTCTGATTCACGCTGAAGAAAAAGTCAATCACTGTCTGAGAATTCGTAATACATCTATTTTGAGGGTAAGTTTTGCCTTTCAAACTTTAGACCCACCCAAGATTGATAGCATAGAAAGGATGACACTGTGCTGACCTTTGCTCCATTTCTTTTTGTAGTTTTTCTTCTTTTTCTCTTTGTTCATGAGCAAGGTGTTGTTTTGCTGCCAAAATGTTTGTTTCCTCCTCAGCACTCATAATCCCTTGTGAGCCTTTACGTGCAGACTCTAGTTTAAATTCACATGTGGAACAGTTAGTTCAGGGAACTTACTACCTCTCAGTCCAATAAAGAGGGGTAAGACAACCAAAACCAAAAAAACAGTATGCATATATGGTCTAAAATTTATAAAAAGTGATCTGTGACTATGTAACACATTATGTTCAAAACCCCAACTCCCCAACAAGTAGTATCTTTTCTTTTTAATAACTACTTGTTCTAAAATGAAATGATATACTCTTCCCTCCTACTTTGATTTAGCTCTTCTGATACCTTACTAAATGGACCCTATGGGAAAAAAGACTCATACTGAATATAGACAAAATCAAACTTATATTCAGTCTAAATGAAGTGTGCAAATCTTAAATACTTGATTAAATGAAAACACATCCAGCATACATTTTAAAATTTTTTCATCATTTTTACTAAATAATTACTGTTTAGCTCACCATTAATAATAGTGTATTACAATATTTGATTGCTCATAAAGTAGGTAACTATAGATAGCCAAAGAAACAAAGAGTATCATATCAGTAACATAAGGTGATAGCATGAATGTATGATAATATTTAATCCATATGATTAATTTATTTTAAATAAAGCATGTATGAACATGAGAGTTGTTCTAGAATGAATTTATAGTAAGATTGTTCCTGTTAGAAAAATTCACTGTGAAATTCCTTCAAAAAGCAACATTCCTCAATGTATATTTAAAATTAAGCAAAAGCCCTGGCTAGTGTGGCTCAGTGGATTAAGCACCAGCTTGAGAACCAAAAGGTGACCAGTTCAATTCCCAGCCAGGGTACATGCCTGGGTTGTGAGTCAGGTCCCCTAGTTGGGGGCGTTCGAGAAGCAACTGATCGATGTTTCTCTCCCTCTCTTTCTCCTTCCCTTCCCCCTCTCTAAAAAATAATTTTAATTAAGTAATATCTCTAAATATTAACAACACATGTGACAAGCAAAATATCAATATGGTACTTTCAGGAACCCACATACTGCCCAGACACGTTACGGCTTACGTATGGCCACTGACCTACAGGTCCTGATGGAAACTTGTTCAGCCATTCCTAGAACCACGCACTCTCAGAGCTGGAAGGGACTGCAAGGATCACCTAGGCAATATGTTCACTTAACCCGTACTTGAAACATCAGTTCCAAAAACGGATTTCCCAAAAACAATAAGGGAATAAGGGTAAACAAAGTCTGACAAGGAGAAGTAAGCAGTGTGCCAGTGATTGGTTAAATCCTCTATCTAAAAGAAAGCTTGCTCCTCGAGTTACCTGGATTAGAAAATAAAGTTGACCATTCCCATATCTTAACATTTGCTATGTTGCCAAAATATAAACTCAGTGAAGGAACTTACCTTCATCGGTCACGTGCTCTTGGCTCAGAGTCTCAGAGCTGGTAGTGGTTTTAGAAACTGATTCTTTTTTCCTCTTGATGGTATCTAATACATTTTGTGCACATAGGTCATACTGAACAGGAAGTGCTTTACAGGAAGGAGAAGGTTGTACTGGCTGTTCTGCCATGACCAGAAAAAAGGATGGTGGATGACTCTTTTGGATTTGCCTACTGAGAAAAAGTTATAGTTAATGGGAAAAATCTGATATGATTTTGTAATTCACATGTGCCAATTAATTCTCATTTACTATTTCATAAAGTGTGTTATAAGATCACGATATTTAAGCCCTGGCTGGCGTAGCTCAGTGGACTGAGCGCGGGCTGGGAACCAAAGTGTCCCAGGTTCGATTCCCAGCCAGGGTACATTCCTGGGTTGCAGGCCATAACCCCCAGCAACCGCACACTGATGTTTCTCTCTCTCTCTCTCTCTCTCTCTCTCTCTCTCTCTCTCTCTCTCTCTCTCTCTCTCCCCCCTCCCTTCCCTCCCTAAAAATAAATAAATAAAATCTTAAAAAAAAAAGATCATGATATTTTATAATAGACAAACCCTTTGTCTATTAGAGGTTTTTTTATATTTACATTACTATATATACTATATTATTTCAATTCTGAAACACTGACATAAAATTTACCCTGGAAAAATACATATCAGAAACACTGCAAATAAGCTACTTACTTAGCACTGAAGGGATAGGATGAACACCATCCACTTGCAGATGGCCATCTAGAAATTGGTACCTGTGTCAATGGGCGCTTCTTGTTGGGGTTTGATTTCTGCAGAGATCAATACAATCAGATAAGAAATTACTAGCAATAACTTACTACAGCTGGCTTTTCTCTCTAAGAGAAAAATATTCTGAATAATACACAATTATAGTTCCTTAAAACTCCTAATTATGAGAACTAGTTACAGAGATATGTTCTTTCAGACTAAGAATTTATATTACACAATTCAAGCAGACAATAGAAACAGTTAATTTAAAAGAAATCTTTTACTTGAAAGCCTAATTCTATTTCTAAATCCTAATTTAAATGTTTGCAATATTTCTCAAATTTTTTTTTCTTCAGAGTTTAAAAGCACAGTTCATATAAACTCTTACATCTTCTCCTTTCTACTAAAAATTAGTATTTCACCTTTGGGGGTTATGGGTACAAGGAATATCAGAAATTTAGATCATCAAAGTGAGTTATCCTATTTTATTATTTTTATTGCTGAATGCTATAAATCATAAGTTGTTTATATTGGGAAACTTGACCTATCACATCATCTTACAAACAGATTTTAATAGAAGATTAGTCAATAAGTAGCACTTGACAAACCTGTGGAGTGTCTCTAACTTTCACCTTGGAAGATGTTTCCACGCTCACTGCAGGGCATGACTCAGGGGGTACTTTCACATTTGCTGTAGCAGGTTCCTCCATGTTCTCCTCCGGGATTGTTTCTAAGCTTTCCTCACGAATCATTTTCATGTTAGCCTTGTGGAACAATTCCATGGTTTCCTCAGCTGAGGTTTCCATGCTCACCTCTGGAGGTGAGTCGAAGCTCACCTCAGAGGACGAATCCATGCTTACTTCAGGGGATGGATCGACGCTCACAAGAGACACATCCTCGCTCCCCACAGGTGATATTTCAACGCTGTCAGACAGTGTTTCCACACTGACTTCTGGGAATGCTTCCATACTCACCTTGAGGGTTGCTTCCACACTCGCCTCAGCCTCGGGGGCCACTTCTGGACTCCCCTTGGGGGCTGCTTCCACATTCGCCTCAGCCTCGGGGGCCACTTCTGCACTCCCCTTGAGGGCTGCTTCCACACTCGCCTCAGCCTCAGGGGCCACTTCTGCACTCCCCTTGAGGGCTGCTTCCACATTCGCCTCAGCCTCGGGGGCCACTTCTGCACTCCCCTTGAGGGCTGCTTCCACACTCGCCTCAGCCTCGGGGGCCACTTCCGAACTCCCCTTCAGGGCTGCTTCCACACTCTCCTCAGCCTCGGGGGCCACTTCTGCACTCCCCTTGGGGGCTGCTTCCACACTCTCCTCAGCCTTGGGGGCCACTTCTGCACTCCCCTTGGGGGCTGCTTCCACACTCTCCTCAGCCTCGGGGGCCACTTCTGCACTCCCCTTTGGGGCTGCTTCCACACTCACCTCAGCCTCGGGGGCCACTTCTGCACTCCCCTTGAGGGCTGCTTCCACACTCGCCTCAGACTCAGGGGCCACTTCTGTACTCCCCTTTGGGGCTGCTTCCACATTCGCCTCAGCCTTGGGGGCCACTTCTGCACTCCCCTCAAGGGGTGCTTCAAGGCTCACCTTGAAGGGTGTTCCTTTTTTTTCCTGGGGAGATATTGCCACTGTTGACTTGCAAAAAAGCTCTATGGTATTCTTTAATTCATCCCTGTTAGGGATAAGTAAGGGCATGTTTGTATACTGCATTACAGGGTTGTGAACACCTATGGGTGAGGAGAAAGAATAAAATTTCAGTTAGAAATTTCACAACACAGAAATGCACCTATTCTCCAGAATAGGAAGAGAGGAGAAAGAGAGGCTATGTTGAGAAGGAAATGACAAGGATTACACACATCACTGAAGTGCTTAGTGAAATGAATCACATACACAGCATGGAAGCATGGCAAAATTGGTACACTTTTAAGCACCACCACCAACAGAATCACTGTGAAAGCAATAATCCATTACACATGAAGATAAGCTGCTTCTCCAAATTGATGTTTGCAATAGCCATTTCTATTTTAGTCACACTATAGCTCAGAATGATTTTCATAGAAAATTGCAAGATATTCTATACTTTTTAAAAAGTACTACTTCACCAGGGCCAGAGAAGTTACTGTTACAGGTGATTATGTATGGCACTCTATACATGATCGTTACAGAGTAGAATGTAAAGAAGAACATTTTGATAACCATACTAAAAATGGTACATTTGCAATAACATGGATGAATCTTGAAAGTATCATGCAAAGCAAAATAAATATGATGGGAAAAGGATAAGAACCATGTGATTTCACTCGTGAGATATAAAACAGGAAGCAATAAATGAACGAATAAGTAAACAAAACATCTCATTGCAGAGACAAAAGTATGGTGGTTACCAGGAGGGAACATGGGTGAGGGAAAGTTGAGGAGGGTAAAGGGAGTCAAATAAATGGTGATGGAGGGAGATTAAACTGTGGATTATAAGCACACAATGCTTTGTACAGCTTATATATTACAGAATTGTACATTAGAAACTTATTAAACAATCTCATCCCAGTAAATTTAATTTTTAAAAATTGAAATAAGATGTTAATCAGAATGGGCTGGATCTCCAAGGTCTCTTCCAGCTTTAATGATCTAAATATTTTTTTGCCTAATAATGAACAAAAATGATAATACTTGGTACCAATTTTGGGAACCAGGCAACTTCATAAACTGCTGGTGGGAATGTGAATTTGCATAAGCTCCCTGGGGATCATTTTTGGGAATAATATATCAAAAAGCATTTTAAAAAGTATATACTATATTTGTTGCAGCAAATTTACTTCTAGGTTTATACTTAGGAAAAAAACAAGATAGATAAAAATGTATTTATAAGGTTACTTGGAGCATTTTTATAATACTGAAATAATAGAAAATGTAATGCAATTATTCAACAAAAAATTTGGACTATAGTAAGGCAGTCATTAATAGTATACAATTTTTGGACATAAAAGTAATATATATTAAGTTTAAACAAAAGCAGGTTATGATCCTATTTTGCAAAAATAACACTAAGAAAAATATGTAGTTAAACATTTATTAAAAGGTAATTGGTGGTAGCTTTCTTGTAACATGGTAAATTCGCCTTGGCTGGTGTGTACCACTGGACTGAGTGCCAGCCTGGGAACCAAAGGATGGCCAGTTCGATTCCCAATCATGGCACATGCCTATATTGGGGGCCAGGTCCCCGGGTCGGGGGCACATGAGAGGTATCCACACATTTGATGTTTCTCTCCCTCCCTTCCCCTCTCTCTAAAAATAAATACATACACAAATACATACATAAAAATCTTTAGAAAAAGAATAATTTTACAAAAGATATGGTAAATGTGTCACATTATCTTGAAATATGGGTGGAAAATTTTATATGATCTTATCAAATAATAAAAATAGAACAGATAAAGACTTATGAATAGAAAATTTGATTAAATTAAATGTTCTTTTTTAGTCTCTCACTTTTGGTAGAGAAACCATTTTATTTATGTATCTACATGTGCTTAAAAAGTCACATTATTTAGCACAGACAGTTTGTTACAAAATATATAATATATTTTATTGTATTATAATAAGTATAAATTTCTATTAGCTATAAAATTTAAGACAAAATGTTGAGATGGGAGTAGTGTATACATTTTGTTTTGTATATAAAATAAAATATATACATAAGTATATCACTCCCATTATATATATTTTTCAATGGGAGTAATATATTAAACTAAAATGAATGTAATTAGAAGTATCCAATTGAAGGGAGACTGGCAAATAATAATTTGATATACAAATAACTAGGCATAAACAAAGCTAGGAATTCACCCTCGGCTGGTGTTGCTCACTGGATTCAGCGATGGCCTATGAACCAAAGGGTCACTGGTTTGAGTCTCAGGGCACATGCCTGGGTTGTGGGCCAGGTTTCCAGTAGGGGGTGTGGGAGAGGCAACCACACAGTGATGTTTCTCTCCTCTTTCTCCCTCCTTCCCCTCCATAAATAAATAAATAAATAAATAAATAAATAAATACACACACACACACACACACACACACACACACACATATATATATATATAAATAAAAAGAAAAAACAAAGCCAGGAATTCAAACCAAAAGTAGATGCACCATCAGAAAGTGAGAACATTTTGATTGATTTTAATAATCAAATGAATATTGATTAGTAAAAGGGATGGGTTATATTCTGGAAATATAAAAAGTGGAGAAGAGGAAAGCAAATGGTGGGATCAGTGTGTTAGACCTCTCCATTACTGAGGACATCTAACTACCCACTATATGTAACCTAGAAATGACAAAATCCACATAACACTGAAGATGGTGTTTTATTTTACTAACAATCTTTATGTTCTTAGTAAGACAAATACCATATGATCTCACTTATAACTGGAATCTAATCAACAAAGCAAACAAGCATGCAAAATAGAACCAGAGACATCGAAATTAAGAACTGACAGTAACCAGAGGGGAGGTGGGAGGGATGATAATGGGGAAAAGGGGGAGGGGTTGTAAGGAACATGTATAAAGGACACCTGGACAAAGCCAAAGAGCATAGGGTCAAGGGTGGGGGCTGGGAATGGGTGGGGTGGGGGGCGAGCAGTGGGGGGAAAATGGAGACAACTGCCCTTGAACAACAATAAAAAAAGCTAAAGAGCAGCTCAACATTATTCTCCCACATTTTAACAACAACAACAAAAAGGGTAGAGCAGGAATCTTCCTTCCTTGATATTAAGTTTTACTATAGTTTTAAAATCCAGTACTTTTTACAGCACAGTGACACACTTAAGCACAGGTCAAACAACCCATAGAGCTTTGCAATTTAACAACCAACACCAAAATGACCTATCTCATCCTGTAAATTAACTATTGCCCAAATAACTACTCTAACATGATAGAAGTCATAAAATAAATATGCAACATAAAATGTTGGATAAAATCACTCATTTGGAAGCCACTGATTAAAATTATTTTCATGCTTTACTGCAACAAATTAAGTGATACAACCTATTTTTTAACTGCAAACACTAACACTTTCCAGCTTTCTACCCTATGCCTGTGACCTGGCGTATCTTTTCCAGGGACTGATAATGAAGCAGCACTTTTGCTCCTCACTATTGATGCTGTTGTTGGGGTGATCAGGCACATGATTAAAGCATTCTCCTAAAGATCAGTGTATAGTTGCTAAACTAAATAATGAGAACAAACAAAAAGGATTCAATTTGACACCTCACAAATAAATGGTAAGCACAAGCCCCCCCAAAAAAACACAACATGAAGTGCTGCCAACAACTTTCCTCACCAAAAAGTACAGGCAGTAAGAACAATACATTCATAATAGTGAACACTACCACCTGACCAGACTGCACTGTTAAGAAAGAGAGTACCTAAATAAAGGGACAAAGGCCCCAGGATACCACAACAGCACCAATGAAGGAATCTAGGTAATATACTTAACATAACCATACTCAACAGGTAAAGTCTCTACAGAGCAACTCACATATGGACAAAAAAGTTGTAAATGACAAAAAATTTTGCTAACAATAATACTGGTCAGACCATTGCCAAAAGCTCCAAGGGACCGACAGAATTCTTTGCTAAAATGAATCTTGTTGTAAATATATTGCTCCAATAAATGTTTATGCTCTTTAAGATCCCTGTGACAATGATTTTGACCCGAATCAATGAAGTGAAGAGTCTCCAGTAAGTGAATGGATTGGTATGAAACAAAAATCAATGATAATGTTTGACAGGGAAAAGTTACAGGGAAAGGTGTTAGAAAGAAACTACTTCAAGAAGTAATGATTGTGAAATTTTACATGTAATAATCAGCAAGAAAAACATGCACAAAGGATGAATGTGGGGTAATGCTATAAAGCAACAGAACAAAGCTTCGAGGTTCAAAATGTAGCCAGTAATTTAGAACTTCTAAATGAACATTGCTGAAATGTTTTAATGGAATCAAGTCCTCCAGTAGAAAACTCTCTTTCAATATCTGCCATGTAGTTTGCCAGCTTCATTGAAGCTCAGATGGCAGCAGACGATGGCAGATGATGTATTTCATTTAAAGATACGCAAGACCCCTTTGCTCAGATGATGGCAGAATTACGTATTCCATTTAAAGATAAGCTCTTCTGGCCTTGGCCAAACAAGTATGGCACCAAAGTACATTTTTAGTTAAAGAAGGGATATTTTGGCTTCTAACTTTAGGAATGACTTTTCAAGCAACTGAATGTTTACATACATATATCTCTTTTAAATCACTATTAAGGTTCCTATGTAAAAATAACTAACCACTTGATTTTCCTTCTACATGTTCAGCTTCTGTAAGTGAATGTAATTTGCTATATCTTCTATTCAGAGGTAAACATCCTGTTTTTTTTTTTCTGGAGATCAAAAGCAAAGGAATATTATTTTTTACAAACTATTTAAATATATTATTTGGGTAATGAGCCACTCCTTTCTTAAAATGTTTTCTATCCTCTCTGTACTTACCTATAAGCATTGAAATTTCAAGTATTATATAGAGATTCTACATCCCCAATCTTAAAACTAGTTTAAGTTATCTATAATGAAATATTGAACAACAATGAAGAATGTGAAAAAAAAAACCCACAATGAGATACCACTTCTCACTGGTCAGATTGGCCAACATAAACAAATCAACAAACAAATGATGGAGACGATGTGGAGAAAAGGGAACCCTAGTGCACTGCTGGTGGGAATGCAGACTGGTGCAGCCACTGTGGAAAGCAGTATGGAATTTCCTCAAAAAACCAAACATGGAACTGCCTTTTGACCCAGCAATTCCACTGCTAAGATTATATCCTAAGAATCTCGAAACACCAATTCAAAAGAACCTGTGCACCCCTATGTTCATAGCAGCACAATTTACAATAGCCAAGTGCTGGAAGCAACCTAGATGCCCATCAGTAAATGAGTGGATCAAAAAGCTATGGTACATTTACACAATGGAATACTACACAGGAGAGAGAGAGAGAGAGAGAGAGAGAGAGAGAGAGAGAGAGAGAGAGAGAGAGAAGGAGCTCCTCCTACCCTTTGCAACAGCATAGGTGGAACTGGAGAGTATTATGCTATGTGAAATAAGCCTGGTGGTGAGGGGCAAATACCATTATGATCTCACCCTTAACTGGAACCTAATGAACAAAACAAACAAGCAAGCAAAATATAACCAGAGACAGTGAAATAAAGAACAAACTGACAGTAACCAGAGGGGAGGGGGGAGAATGGGAGAAAGAAGGGGAAGGGTCATCAAGGAAATGTACAAAGGATGCATGGAAAAAATAAAATGGAGGACTTCCGGCAAGATGGAGGAATAGGTGGACGCACTGTACCTCCTCGCACAACCAAGATTAGAACAACAATAATTTACAGATAGAATAACACCTAGAACTGATAGAGGATTTTATCTGACTGGAAGTCGGACAGCCAAGAAGTTGAAGTAGACCCATACATCCAGACCGGTAGGAGAAGACGAGCAGGGCGGGCATGGGGCTGGCGCGGGTCGGCGGTGCGCGGAAGTCCGGGAAAATTTGGTGCGAAATCTGCGCGACAGCCGTCCGGGGCGCAAGAAGGCAGCGGTGATCCCTGAGTACACAAGCTGCGGCTGGCGGACCCAGTGAGGCAGTGATTGTGGACCAGGGCAGAGCTCGCAGCCCAGGATCCCAGAGAAGAGTCTGAGCCCAGGAGAACGGAACTACCGCCATTGTTCCCTCCCGCCCCCGCTCCCACTCCCGCCCCAGCACCCACATTTAACGTCACAATCTAGCAACAGGGGTGCCCAGCCCCGGTGAACACCTAAGGCTCCACCCCGCACCGTAACAAGAGCGACCAGACCGGAAAAAAAAAAGGAGAGACAGGGAAAGACATGTTTCCAACAGAACAGATCAGTCCCCCAGAACTCATCCTTTTGAGCGACCAAGAAATAGTCAATCTATCACATGCACAGTTCAAAACACTGGTGATCAGAAAGCTCATGGAATTGGTTGATTTTGGGCGCAAATTAGATGAAAGGATGCAGGCTACCATAAAAGAGATGCAGGAAGATACACGGAGGAGAGCCAATAGTGAAAGGAAGGAATCTGAGTCTCAAAACAATACAGTGGACCAGAGGGAAGATAGAATCAACCAAGCAGGAAAACATGATGAAATAAGAATTCAAAAAAAATGAGGAAAAGCTTAAGAGCATCCAGGACACCTTTAAACGTTCCAACATCCGAATTATAGGGGTACCAGAATGGGAAGGGGAAAAGCAACAAATTGAGCATGTATTTGAACAAATAATAAAGGAGAACTTCCCCAATCTGGCAAAGGGAACAGTCTTCCAAGAAATCCAAGAAGCTCAGAGAGCCCCAAAGAAGTTGGACCCAAGAAGAAACACACCAAGGCACATCATAATTACATTAGCCAAGGTAAAAATGAAGGAGAGAATCCTAGAAGCAGCAAGAGACAAGGGGACAGTAACCTACAAAGGAATTCCCATCAGACTGTCAGCTGATTTCTCAAAAGAGACCTTATAGGCAAGAAGGGGCTGGAAAGAAATATTCCAAGTCCTGAAAGACAAGGACCTACATCCCAGATTGCTCTATCCAGCAAAGCTCTCATTTAGAATGGGAGGGCAGATAAAGTGCTTTTCAGATAAGGTCAAGTTAAAGGATTTCATCATCACCAAGCCCTTATTTTATGAAATGCTAAAGGGATTTATCTAAGAAAAGAAGATAAAGAAAAGACATGTATAGTAAAAGGACAGCAAACTCACAATTATTAACCACACCTAAAGCAAAACCAAAAGAAACTAAGTAAACAACTAGAACAGGAACAGAACCACAGAAATGGAGGGCACATGGAGGGTTAGCAGCAGGGGAGTGGGAAGAGGAGAGAGGGGTGAAAAGGTATAGAGAATAAGTAGCATAGAATGTAGGTTGAAAATAGATAGGGGGAGGGCAAGAATAGTACGGGAAATGTAGAAGCTAAAGAACTCATAAGTATGACATATGGACATGAACTAAAGGGGGGGAAGGTGGGTGGAAGAGGGGGTACAGGGTGGAGGGGAGAGAAGGGGGGAAATGGGACAACTGTAGTAGCATAATCAATAAAATATATTAAAAAATAAAAAATAAAATGAAATAAAAATATTTAGAAAATTATAAAAATTAAAAGGGTTAATATCTGATACTACCTAACATCAAAATTCCCAAATTAGGAATACACCACCTTCAATTGTGGACTTAATCTATGACACTTACTACTAAGGTTACTTACACTTTACTTATAACTAGTTATAACTAGTATTATTTTTGGTTATAACTAGTAATTTTAAATAAAAATGATCAGTAGCATATGGTACAATAGATACACAACTTTAGAAACTCAAACCATTCACAGGGAAAATAATCTTTTGTGTAGACACTTTTCCATTTCACTCGCAATATTCTGGTTCAGAATAGAGAAATGTTTGTTTAAAGATATTTTCTCTTTTGAGGCTCTGCAAATTAGAGTACATTATTGATAATATAGCATCATTTGAAAATTCCTGAATTGATAATATAATTAAGCACCATGAACCACGGAGGTGTAATTGATTTCTTCAGTCACACATCCTTTATTATCATACTGCAAGGAATGACAAAATGATATAGACAGTTATTATGAGGCAGCAATGAGCAGAAGGAGACTATTTGAATCAGCCAAGATTTTAAAACAGGGCTACCTAAAATACTATAGGTTAGACTATGAACTTCATTTGACTTTGAAATGTTCATCTCTCTGTATTGGACAGATGCCATTTCAATTTGAAGGGCTTTTACAAAGGTAAGCCATTGCCAATATTGATTTTATTTTCCATGGAATGATTAATTACAACATTTATCATTTCAAGGTTAGCAATATACTGTACCTTTAAGCAAGTTATTTCACAAAGTATCTTCCACACATACCTTCTTGTATTTAAAACTAGTAAAGAAATCATTTAAAAATTTACTTGGAATTGCTTCTTCAGTGCAATTTAAGTAATTATTATCTTCAAAGTCATCACCTGTCCCTTCTCTTTACATGTCTCATTAACTTGGGAAGTAGACATATTAGTAAAAGCATATTAGTGTCTTCTCAGTATACTAAAAATGTAATAAATGTCTCTGGAGGAAATCTTTGCTAATACATCAAAGCATTAGAGAGTAACAGTCAATGCTTGTGAAACAAGATACATTAAAATTAAAGTATATAAACACGACATTGCAATATGATATATAATTTTTCTGAAAGACTGAGTTAGTGAAATATAAATTTTATTACATGACAAGAAGGTGCTACAGAAAATCTTCCCATATTAATTTATGAATGGATCTGGGCTGTACATAAAAGTGTTTTGGGAAAGCAAATTGAGGGTAATGGTGATAAATGGGTCAACTTTGTGAGACCACTGCAAGAGAAAATGGGATGCACCCAAACTGACAAACAAAAGAACCCACAGCAAATTGCTGGAAACTGTAAGTGTCCTAAAAGTACAAATAACATAATGTAAGTATGAACAAAACAAAAATCATTTAACATATTAAAAATATAATATTTAGACAAAATAGAAATCTTTTCCACTAAGGTAACCACTTCTACAACAAATTATACTTTAAAATCAGATGCAGAATCTTCTGCTATATTGAAATTTTATAGCAATCTGAGTTGTTCCAAAAACTGTCAAGGCACTAATAATACAAAAAAAAAACCCTTTTTTTGGCTTCCAAAAAATGCTTTATTTCACATGGAATTTAAAATAATTAGCATTTAACTGTGCAGAGTGTTTCCTGATACATGTTTTTCTTATTATCTTGGGTGCTCTATTCCCTGCTTCATTATAATTTTATCAGTTATTTATTTGTTTTACTTTTTAAAAACTTTATTGTTCTTCAAGTAAAGTTGTCTCCATTTTCCCTCCACCCTAGCCATCCCCTCTTCCATAATTCAAACTACAGTTACACCTTTTGTTTTTGATTCATAAGGTAAAAAAGTAGTATTTCTCCTTTTTATTTTTAAATTTATTTTTAGACAGAGTTCAGGAAGGGAAGGGGAGAGGGAGAGAAACATCAATGCATGGTTGCCTCTCTCGCACCCCTACTGGGGACCTGGACCCAGGCATGTGCCCTGACTGGGAATGGAACCTGTGACCCTTTGGTTCACAGGCTGGCACTCAATCCACTGAGCCACACCAGCCAGGGTGGTATTTCTCCTTTTTAATGGCTAAGTTTGAGGGAATGCTGTGGAATGTTTAGCATGTCTTTTTCCTGCCACAATCACTTCTGTTTTTATGTCTAGAAAGAAAAAGGTTCTTTTTTTTTATTGATGGGTATGGACTGCCTAATCCATTTTGATTATTAATGAAAGCACTATGTGTTACAGCCAGAATTGGTCACTGACACACACTCAGATAGCGAGTTTTAAAATAAGAAATTAAAAGGGCAAACACCAGAGGCAAAAGGTATTTTGATGTATTCATAGTAGGCAAATTGATTGGGGTCTTAACTATAAAATCAGGAAGGTAATTATACTTGCTTGTCAACTTTACAAAGTTGTTGTGAATAACAAATATATGTGAAGCAGATCAATCTGTCCATGCTATATATATGCTATTATTTTCCTTAAATGAGGTAATATTTATAAAATATTGAAAATTAAATGACTGGTTTAACTAGTCCCTAGGAAAAAAAGATTTCATTCATAAGTTAGAAAGAATATGAATTACTTTTAAGACAAATTATTGTGCCACTAAGTGGCCATGACTTTTAGTCAAAATATGTTTCACTTTGGGCTACCTGAGTCTAACAAACCCATCTGATGTGATTAATACACAAATCACAAAGATGATTTACACTGATATTTATATTGATATATTGATTTATATATATACATACATTGATATTTATATTGGTATATTGATGAAAATACAAAATGGTAATGATCATGTCTACTGTAAATCAATGTGGTGCTCTTCTATAGTAAATCTGAATGTGGAACAATCTAAAGAATAAGTGATACTGTTAAAATACATATAAAGAATTCATTTCATTGATTTGAAATTCAGTGGAATACATAAAATAACTACTTACTTTTGGCAACAGAATTCTGAAGACTGGAAGATGGCACAGTTCTTTGTTTGTTTGATCCAGAAGTCTCCTGTTCAAGTTTTTCAATAGCTACAGATGGTTTATTGACTGAGAAAAGATATAATATTTACTGTACTTCTATTTTAAGAAAGCATCATTAGCCAAAAAAAAAATGAGTTCATGATCTAGTTCTATGGAGCCTTAACATGGATTAATTAGGTACACAACATTCATCATCAGTCATTCCTTAAAAACTATGTAAATTTAACTTAGGTTTTATGAAATTGTGCAGAATTCGTCCACGTGTAGGAAAATTTACATTACATATCAATAGTAAACAAGACAGAATTAATTTATTTTAAAAACAAACAAGCAAAATATAACCAAAGACACTGAAATAGAGAACAGGCTGACAGTGACCAGAGGGGAGAGGGGAGGGAATTTCAGGGGAAAAGGGGAAGGGTTTGCAGGAACAAGTATAAAGGACACATGGACAAAAACTAGGGGGGGTGGAAATGGGAGGGAGGTGGGGAGGGCTGGGGAGGTGGGCTGAGATGGGGGGAAAAGGCAGAGAACTGTACCTGAACAACAATTTAAATTAAAAACTAAAAAAAATTTTAAAACATGCACTGGAAAAGTGTGTCAAGCTTATTTATTAATTATTTTATACTAATTACAAATTTAACTGGTAAGGTTTTGCATATCCTGGATAAAATAAAGTTATTAAATTTTTACCTGTTTCTTTTGCAATCAAACAACACAGGTGAAATACTGTGCATGCTGAAGAGTACATGACAGCATTTTCAGTTAAGATACAAAACTCAAAACTGCATTGTAAATGCGACCTTACACTAACAGACAACATTTAAATATACACATAAATGAACTTAAAAGTTTAAATGTTGTTTTTATTAATTACCCATTTTGCTTTCAGAGTTCACTGTCACAGAGGCTTCCGATCTTTTTACACGTTCAATATGGTTGTTGCGCTCCAATGTACGAGAGACAACAGCTTTGAATTTTTCCTATTTAAAAGAAATAAATAAAATTAAGTAAATACCAACAATGTTCACACATTCCTTTTAGTGCTTAGTATAATTATGATCTGTGGGTTATAAAACAACACCATCACCAAATTTTTGTATCAGGCAGAACTTTTTTTGTATCAGGTAAAAGTTAAAAATAGACATGTCACAGTTTATCAATCAATATCAGTGCTTCTCTTGAATAACTAGATTTTAATCTTAGGAATCTGAATTGAAGAACTGTGCTTCCCTCTGCTTATGTCATTGGGAATTTAGAATCAAGTTTGTAGCCTCTTGCTACCAGTTAGAGAAGACTGAGGGGACCAATTTTGTGTTAACTAATCATAACTTATGTTTTATTATTTTCCTGCTTTAATTTTGCCCTCTGCTTGAATCCCTCAAACACACATCACGTGGTTGTAGTATGTATTTTTTTTAATATACCTGAAATTCTGTTAGAACAAGGCAGGAAAAAAATCAACTAGCACACATGATGTGAAATCTATGCCATGGTCATCCACTGTACCCACATTTAAAACATCTTAAATTCTGGTGTTACATAATCCAGTTTTTAAAAAGATAATTGATGTGCTTGTCTTGACCTCAAGTTCAGTGTAAACTTCTTAGGACAACAAGTACACAAATGTCAATGCCACACAGTGACAAAACAACTGCACTGCCAGAAATGAGATGGTTTTCTTTACTTAGATATTTTTCATCCCTATGCTGTAACATACCACGGGTTATACTAAGGTAAGCAAATTAACTTCAGGGCTAGCTTTTCTATTTTTCCCTGACAACCACCGTTTCTTAGCAACATCATCCTTGTAATGTCCCCACCGTTTCTCTGAGGGCAAAAAGGGTAAACACACTAGGCAGATGGAGAATTGGCTGTATCCTCTGAGAAGAGTAGCAATTGCAATTACTAAAAATTTTCAAAAACATGCATCTAAGGGTAATATTTTAAAATTATTTTTTCTAATAGAAAATTGTTCCAAATTACTCAGAAACCCAGAAATGAACACTAAAATCAGAGATTAATCTTGTATTAACAGAACATTACTGATTCCTAAAAATTCCATCCTGCTGTTTCCAAATGAACTTGTGCTCTCCGGTTCCTTCTTGCATCCGTGACTCAGATATACCACATTTTGCTGCTTATTATATGCACCCATGTTTTTGGCCCAAAACTTCAGGAAAAAAATAATTTATTTTTTAATTCAATTTTTTAAAATTTATATTTAGATACTGGTTTTCTGTATGACAAAGGAATTTTTAGCATTTTTGAACATGTTATGGTACAAGAAATTGTATGTACTAAGTAACTACAAAGCATAACAGATTAAAGGTACCTCAGGTACTACCCATGGATAATGTGCATACTTATTTTTCCCTCAAAAATTCGGGCACAAAAAATGCGCATTACACAGGGCAAAATATGGTGTCTCCTGTGGCCCCTCCTCAGCACCAGAAATTTGGGTTTTTTCCTTGATCTACCTACAGCTTACTTATAAAGTCCCACAGTCCCTGCTGTGCTCCCCCACATGAGCTCCCTGGGGTTGATTCTCTTTGGCCCTGTATTCTTGTCTTTCTGCCTCTTTTCTTGTCATGTGTCTGGCTCCCTTTCTGTCTGCAGTGTCATTTTGTTGCATTCTCCTCTATATTCTCTCAGATTCCTCTTTCCCTAAGATGGTATTTTTTTTTTCTCTCAGTCCCTGGGACTGCCTCTCTCCTCCACTCTGGCCCACTCTGCACACACAGTTTTCTGTTTTACTTTCTTTGGTTCTCTGTCTTTTCTTAGCTTATATTCTCTTTCCCTCTCCCCCCACTTTCTCTTCAACATAGAAAAGTAAATTAAGGACGTGTTTCACAGATAAAAACAAGGTGACAGAACTTCTAAACGAGAGTCCATCAACTACTGAATTGTGAAAAAAAAAAAAAAAGAGCACAAGCAACCCTTGGAAAAAAGTTCAAAAAGAGAAAGAGAAAGTGGTAATGGATCATGAATGGGGAAGAAATGACACAAATACAGTCCTAGAATAAGGAAGATCCACAGATGGGAGGTAGAAACGGGGGGGTGAAGCTTATGCCAGAGCAACTGTGTACAGGAGGAATGAGGGAAAGACAGCATCACAGAGATGAATGCTCACGGGGGAGAAATGGAACCAAAGAGAAAAAGGAGAAAAAGAAATGTAAAACTTAGAGTAACCTAGAAAAAGAGAGAAAGATAAAAGCCTGCATACTAAGGGAACAGGCAGAAGGTACACATATGAGAAGAGAAAAAGAGGCAAGCTAAAACAAAGAAAGAAAAGTGAGGCACCTAAAACAGAGAACCAGAAGACAGACTAAGACTTATTTAGGGACACCCGAGAGTCACTGGAATGAAGAAAAGGCAATGCCAGCAAGAAAGAGAATGGCGTCAGAGAATTTGTCAGATTCAGAAGAAAGAGTCAATTTACTCAGAATAAGGTAGTGCGATGAAGTACAAGAGAAAAATTTGGTGTCAGACAGAATCATACAAAATGAGACAGGGAGCCAGATGTCCATGTATAAGTAATAAAAGAAACTGGGTAAAGAGGGACACAGAAGAGAAAAGGAGAAGGCATCACAAAGGCAGTGACTCATACTAAGAGGTGCCAAAGACACTAACAGAGAAAGGAAAAGAGAACAGTAGGCCACAAAACAACAGAGAAAAAAGGGAATGTGAAGAACATGAGGGAGAGGGCAAGGGAGAGTGTGTGCACACACAAGAGGAAGTCAGGGAAATGTGTAAGGGAGCAGCAGTGCTTGGAGTTGGCTGGGACGCAGCCAGGCAATGACAGTTGCAGTAGGGAGAAGTAAGCCGGTCAGATGGGGCCCTGTGAGGGAGGACCAAATAGTGGGTCCATGCATATTAGGAATTCACTGAAAAGTTTTTGATAGGAGAGAGCTACTCAGAGCAAACCCTGGGCCCGAGGCACCCTACGTGCCATGTCCTGAAGGTGAGGGGGGGCGGTTTCTCCTTCTAGATCTGCAAGGCTCCTCTTTACCTCAAGCCAGTGGTTTTCAACGCCCAGAATCTGATTGGGACAGGAACAAGAGTCTCCAATATTGAAGGGAAGAAAGGAAGAATTGGCATTTGTTCCCTTTCCACAGGGTGGACCAGTAAAAGACAGAGAAAGGCTTAAAAAAAAAAGTATCCCAGATCCAGGCAACACATATATCATCTAATTAACAGTCTAGAAAAATATGTACCTTATCTTCCCGTAATTTTTGTTTTCTTTTTTCTTCTGCAGATATTCTTCGCTGTTCATCTTTCTGCTTTTGTTCTCGCAGCTTTCGCTGTTTTTCTTCCATCTGTTTTTCATACTGGATCTTTGCCTTTCTTTCTTTTTCAAGTAGTTGCATTTCTTTAGTAGCTGAAATATTCCAAATACAAGGTATAGGAGCCAAGAAAATATTTCAAGTTTTTCATATTATATACAGAGGAGAAAGTTAATTATTATCTCATTCTCTTTAAAATAATCTGCGCTAATAACTAAACATTTATTATATAAGTTAACAGAGGTGCATTTTCACTGGGTGTTCATTTAACTCCAGAGAACTAAATTAACTTTGATGACTTTCATCCTGTCTGAAACAAAATTCCAATTAAGAAGAAAAAGTTTCATCCATAATATGTCTGATGATTTGAGCTGAAGTGAAACCCCACCCAATTAACATGGCATACACTAAAATAAGAATTAAAAAAACAACAACACATGACCAGAGTGTGGTTTTTCCTCTTCCATTAGGAAACTTCTTTCAAAGGCCTCATCTGTACTGACCATATTGAGCATGCCAGTGCACTGGCTTAGTCACATACCACATTTTGATGTTTGCCTATTCAAATTTCCCCTTGCTTAAGCATCTATACAGGTGTAAAATAGTCTCCGGCTTAGAGCAAGGAAGAAAGGGTTCCTCACCAAAACAAAGGTAATTGATACTCCATTTGAATAAAGTTGAACACTAGTATTGTCAGTGGATTTACAGGACCAGAGGAGAAAAATACACAGTTGAAAAGGCATGCTCTCAAGGTATAGATAGAAAGATTACTCTTTTAGATCCCAGTTGACTCAAAGTTACACATGAGAAGCATAGCAACCACTGAAAGATATCATATCCACGTAAGGACTCCTAGCAACTTCATTTACATATTTAGTATCACTTTACCAAGTCCCACTGCTTATTTCTACAAATGTTGAAGATACATTCACACCTTAGTTTTCAGAAAATTAAAGCTAACAGTAAAGCTTACTTCAAAAATTAAAACAATTTAATCAAATATTTTTATGTGCCTTTATCTAATTTAGTATAAGCATGTAATCCAATATAATGCACACTATAAAAAGTGTGATCTATCATATAAACAGCTCAGGAAAAGTAAGTAAAACTACTTTGGAAATATGGAACTTAATATAAAATTCATTCATTTCAATTTTTTAAAAAGTATGAAATATACCATCTTGTTGTCTTCTTTTTTCTTCTCTTCGCTCCTTCGCTAATTGTTGTTTTATATCATTTTTAAGCACAGATCCATCTGTTACTAAAAAAAGAATATAGTTAGACATCAATTGGATATAAAATTTTAACAAGGTGACACTTTGACATTTATTAGAGCATTCTAGAAATTATACCTAGTTTGAATGGTGATCTTGTGTTTGAAGACTGGGATGAGGACATGCTAAACCGATGTTGACTGCGTTTCCCTTGAGCAATGGCATTAGTGGCAGTATCTAAAATACAGGGAGATAAAGGGAGGGGTTAGATACTGAGAACACAAATAGCTAATACAGGGAGCCTCAAAGCACAATGCATGTCTTTGATGCCAAAAGTGGTGTATCTTCCATAAATTGTGATGGGTTAATCTGAGTCAACAACAAAGATATACTGAGTTCATCATGTTCAACAACAATCTCACAAAAAATAAGTGTCTACTGTGGATGTTGACAGCATATCTGTGGACAGAGAGAATCGTTAATGGGTGCAGCAGCACAAGTTCGTGGATGAGGAGAAGCTACCGATTAATAGCTTTCAAAAATGTGTCAGACAAGACATTACACCAAGTACAATACTAGAAAAACAGCTGGTAAGGAATTGGAAAAAAATGTTTCATCATAAACTGAGAATTTCAAAAACATATGGAGTTCATGGATCTTAATTGGGAAGCAAAAGTGTCAACAGTGAGATCCTCAGAGACTGGGCCCAACATTAAGGAGTACATTTATAAATGGCCTAGATTCAGGGGCTTTCTGCCCTGTCTGCAGTCACCTAAACTGCTTTTAAAAAATTAGCACTGCCTGCCCCTCCCAGCCCCCACTCCAAGGGAGCAGGACCCAGGCCTTTTTAGTTGCTAAAAGCTCTATTCTGATGCACAATGAAGGTGGAGAACCGCTCAAGGAATTTCCAAGGAGATGGTATTATTCTAGGATTAAACAACAACCACCACCAAAAAAACCCCCAACAACTCTTAGAAAACAGTATGGTGATTACCACAGGGAAAGGGGGTGGGGGAGGTAGAAGAGGGTTAAAGGAGGATAAAGGGTGATGGAAGGAGACTTGACTTTCGGTGGTGAGCACACAATACAATATACAGATGATGTATTATAGAAGAGAATTGTACACCTGAAACATATAATTTTATTAACCAATGTCACCCAAAAATGCAATAAAAAATAAAATAACAAGTCAAGCAAACAAACATAAATTATACAATACAAATTTACATATGACTTGTGTACACAGGTAGAAAAGCAAAAAACTTCAATAAGGGGGATGGGGGTTGGGTGGAAAAGGTGAAGGGAGATACAGTCAATAGTGTGGTAAGTTTGCAGTGACAAATGATTAGTAGATTTAGTGTAGTGCTAACATTGTAAGGTATAAAATGATGAATACTATTATACATCTGAAACCAATATAATGTTTTATACCAACTATTATTAAATTTAAAAAATAAATAAAAACTTCAATAGGGGTGAAATATAAGGGGAGCACAATTTGAGGGAAAGTAAAAAAACTTAAAATTCTAGGGTGACCAAAGCATCGCAGGTTCGATTCCCAGCCAGGGCACATGCCAGGGTTGCAGGCCACGGCCCCCCAGCAACCACACATTGATGTTTCTCTCTCTCTCTCCCTCCCTCCCTTCCCTCTCTAAAAATAAATAAATAAATCTTTAAAAAAATTCCTAGGGTGATACACATACAAGTCATTATAGAGTTTTCCCTGAAACCTTTAGTTCCATGTATGGCTGTTTCTAAAATGCCCCACACACTACTGGGCATCTTTGGGAAGGTGCCCAAATTCTCTTCTACCTTATAAAAAAAAGCACAAGAAATACGGCCCTGTGATACTGCTTACAATTCTGGTTTCTATATATCAAGGAAAATATAACAGCTGAAGATGGGCAGTGAAAAAAATTAAGGGAATAGAGGTGCTCTCCTTGTACTTAACAGAATGAATGGACTTGGAGATGTTTGTTGCCACTGGGATATCTGTGAGTCATTTTATAGAGTAACCTTGAAAGTCACATCACAACGCTGCCATAGGGATCACCATTTCAAAAAGGAAATGGGATTTTTTTTTTTAACCCCAGAGACCTAACAGCTCAGATAATACATGACCTAGCTAAACTGGAAGATTAGACTCTTCCCCACCTTCCTCAATAATTCAACTACTGTCAATTATGTAGACCACAAATTACCCTCAGAATTTAAGTAGTACTGTATTAAGAAAAACTCTTAAATAAATTCTATAAATTAAGCCCTCCTACATACCCACTCCCACTCACAACATTTCTATGTGAGCAAAGAGAAAACCAGTTGTTTCTGCACATTCGATTTTCTTAGAAGTCCTAAGGAAAGTTCATATTTTGGCACAATTTAGCTGACCAAAAGGGCAATTTCTTTCAAAATGCACAATTTTACTAGATTCACAAATCTTTTTTAATTTTTTTATTGTTCAAGCACAGTTGTCTCCATTTTCCCCCTACCACTTCCCCCTACCCCAGCCATCCCCACCTCCCACTCTCCATCCTATCCACCCTTTGTCCATGGGTCCTTTGTACATGTTCCTTGATGACCCCTCCCCTTGCCCCCCATTAGCCCCCCCCCACCTCCCCTCTGGTTACTGTCAGTTTGTTAACTTCACACAAAACAAACAAGCAAAATATAACCAGATTCATAATCTTATTAAAGAGAAGTAACCTTAGAATTAGCTGTGTTGGGAATAGTGAACCAGATCATATAAGGCTCATGTGGTAACATAACAGCAAATCTATTTTTTAAATCTTTATATTCAAATTCCTACTGGCAAGAAATACATTCACTAAAACGGCAGGCTCCAAAAATTATTTCAAAACTCCAGGCAATGGGGGAAAGCCTTTATGTCTGGACTTACTCGACTCTGAAATGATGGGATTTAGTTACCATTCATTTTGAAAGTATCAGTAAGGTACAGGAAGCATACTACTGTATTTATGTAGTTCTTATACTAATTCTAAATCCCAAATTAAGGTTAAAAGTTACCTTGCCTACAGATTAAATTTAAAAAATGTATAGAGTTTATTACTAAAACTGAATTGTGAAACTTTATATTATGGTGCTTTCCTAAAAACTGCCATAACAAATAATGTATATCACTTCACCATATATGAAGTTCTATTTGTGTAAGCTCATTAAATTCTTATAACAATCCTATACAGTGGTTATTATTGTTTTTCCCATTTTTTTTACAGATGAGAAAACTGAAGCTAAACATAACTTTTGCAGATCACACGGATAGTAATGGTCCAGAACTTGATTCAATTGTAGATTAAGAAGCAACTTTACAGCCCTGGCTGGCGTAGCTCAGTGGATTGAGCGCGGGCTGTGAACCAAAAGTGTTGCAGGTTCGATTCCCAGTCAGGGTACATGCCTGGGTTGCAGACCATGACCCCCAGCAACCTCACATTGATGTTTCTCTCTCTCTCCCTCCCTTCCCTCTCTAAAAATAAATAAATAAAATATTTTAAAAAAGCAACTTTACACCCTGCTGTGTGTCCCAGCTGGTGTGAGGCTGGTATGGCTTGGTGGAATGAGTGCCAGCCTGTGAACCAAAGGGTCACTGGTTCGATTCCTGATGAAGGCACTTGGCTCTGTTGTGGGCCAGGTCCAGGTTGGGGGTGTGCAAGAGGCAACCGGTTGACAGCGATGATTCTCTCCCTCTCTTTCTCCCTCCCTTCCTACCTCTCTAAAAATAAGTAAAATAAATTTTTTTTTTAAAGAAGCAACTTTACTTGAAATCTTACGTAATCATGAAGGACCGGGCTGTACAAACTCGTATTAACCGCTGTATGACTTAGTTCATTATTCCCACCCCAGCTGCTAAGATTACTTCTGTTTAAAATATCACAAAAAAGAAATTAAGACCTAAATGTATAAAGTTGATTCAACAAGAAGTAAATAAAATATACTTTGAAAAATACAGCAGTGGAAAGATTTTAAAATAAAGCATTTACCATTTTTTTAAAAGATAGCACAATTATACTGTGGCTAAGACAGGACTATGTTTAAAAAATAAGTGTAACCCTGGCTGGCGTTGTAGCTCAGTGGATTGAGCGTGGGCTATGAACCAAAGCATCACAGGTTCGATTCCCAGTCAGGGCACATGCCTGGGTTGCAGGTTTGGTCCTCAGTTGGGGGCATGTGAGAAGCAACCAATGTTTTGCTTGCACATCGATCTTTCTCCCCCTCTTTCTCCCTCCCTTATCCCTTTCTCCCTCCCTTTCCCCCTCTCTAAAATAAATAAATAAAATCTTTTAAAAAAAGATATGACAAGAAAAAAAATTCTCCTATGGGGAAAAGTTACAATTAATCATCTTATGTAGGCCAATATAAGCTTTAGAATGAAATGAACCAAAAATTGGCACCACTAGGATGCCAAAGTTATGAATGCTTACACTTAATAGGTTTTTGAAAGATGTCATTGAAATTATGAAGCCCCTTTAGGTCATAAAACACTTTAGCTCATTACTGACTTCAATAGAAAATTTCTGCTTCTCTCTGTCTCCCCTTCCTCAACACACACACATAGACATCATCACATACATACATACACACAATCTGTATCACTAGAGTTCTGCTCCACTGGGCCAACTAAACGCAAAACAGGAAGAACACTCCATGCCAACTAGTTAAGGATGGCAATAATCTTCTAAGGCTGCACACAAGCACAATCACCCCCAATGCTTAATCCCATGAAATGTCAATGATAAATACTCACCCCCATACGTATTCAGCAATTCTATATGGTCTGCCACACATGTTGCTCTTGAATCCCTCTCAGAATTCAATATAAAATCTGTAGCCCTACCAGCCCATGACCTTTCTTCCCCAAGATCCTTTCTTCTGTACTCATCAGAAATATTAGATCACATAAACTAGTACTTTTATTAGGTAGGAAAGGGTGGGTAGATTGAAAAACTGATTGAACAGGTTTTTCATTGTTATAAAAGGGTTATGGTTGTGGCAAAGAACCATACCATGGTACAGATTCATAAATTTAGTGCTACTCACTGTTATTGGGACAACAGAATAAAAAGAACCAACTGCCACAGAGTGGCAAAACATTCCACCGACTCTTTGCCCCCTTCAGGAAATGCTGACTCCAGGAGGGCAATTCTAGTCTAGCGTGTAATGCTTTCAATTTCCAATTTAAAATGGGCACCAAGGATGTCAACTAGGGATGTTGTAAACATTTTTAGCTTTTTAAATTTTTAGTTTGAAATACTGTCAGTTCAAGCAACTGTCCTAAACATTTTCAAATACTTTTCAACATTTAACATACAAATGTATGGAGAGATTATCCAGAATATTGGTTAATTTAAATCAATGATATAAACCAGTGTCACAGAGCCTTAGGTGTTCATAAGGAATAAAACAATCTGAATTTATTGCAAACTCTCTTTCTAGAGACAGAAATGAGTATTCCTCCCGATGGAACGATAAAAGTGTATTATGCTTCTGACATTCTTTGCAGAGTTGATTCAAAGCGTTTTCAAGTAACATAAAGCCTCCCAATCGTGACCAATCTAAATTAAATTTTCAACTGCAAGTGAAAAAAAAACCCTAAGGATTTCAATAAAATCAATATGATAGTTTTATTCAAGCTCATAGTGGAGGAAACTAGCCTGAGAAGTGGCAAAAAGCAACCTCCCACAAGCTAGAAATACTATATCGCTCAGGTAGTGGAAGTCTCCTGAGCCGAGCAATTCGCTGATAAATTTTACAAAATTAATGATTTGGGGTGTGGGGAGACTTTTTGGCGATGGGGTCAGTTTAGGAGAAGCACTCAATTAGTTCAGCCTAGGGTCTGCAAGATATCCCAGAAAAAGGTGACGTGGTGGCGAAGTCGTGTGAATTAGGAGGAATAGCCAGCCAACCGACCTTGACCAGGAGGGTGCTAGAAGTAAGCTTTGGAAGAGAGGCAAAGACTGAGACGTGGGTAAGAATCAGAGCGCAAACGCCCTGGGTAGAAGGAAAACTCCAACCACCGATGCCTCGAAGGGCTATCCTTCGCCGAGGAGCCGGTCTCGGCACACCGGGTGCTGGAAGGCGCCAGCACCTCCCCGGCAGATGCGAGTCCGCTCCGACGGTTGCGCGGGCACGCGTCGTCCCCCAAGAGCAAGCAGGGCTCAGGACCGGCCACGGGATTCAGGGTTCCAGGCCACCCCCTGCCCAGCAGTCCCCGTTAGTTCCGTTGTGCCCCTCGCGCAGGGTTCGGCCGTTGGCGGCGCTGGCCGTCCGTTTCCCCTTGCGTCCTGGTCCCACCGCAAGTCCCCGTCCCAGGTAGCTTCAGCGGGAGTGGTGAGAGGACCGGACAGAACCAGGCGACTCCGGAGCAAAGTTTTCTGGCGCCCACCGCGCCGCTTCAGTTATCTCCAGGGTCGCAGGAAACCCGGCTCCCTCGCAGCCCGAGCCCCCGCACCCTCCTTCCCCGGAACCGCCGCCGCCTGCTCACCCGTGCGTTCCCGCATCCCTCTCAGGTGTGTGCGGCCACCGGTGGCGGCGCGCTCCGCCATCTTCGGAACAGTCGAGCCCTAAGCCGCTACGAGCACTTCGGGCACAGTGCGCAGACTCTTGCACGACTGCCTCTCCTGCCCGGACCCCGTTGCTGGAGGGCGGGGCGGGGTGGGGTGGCACAGCAGACCTCGCCGGCCCCGCCTACCTGGGACCCGCGAAATGGGCAGAGCTGCTCTCCACCCCTCATCCCGTGACCTGCTGCGCAGCGACCACCTAGTGTAAACAAACCCCCTCCTACGTTCCGCTCTCCCCGCCCCCTCCATTGTGGGGGGCCAGCCAGTCATCACGCGACTTGGCCATCTAACATTCTATTTCTCATCACTCCTACCTGGCAACACAGTAACATTCCTTCTTCCCTTCACTCATTCGTTCTTTTAGGGAGCTTGTACGGAGTGCCTTCTGGGTGCGCTTCTATCACGAGTTTGCTAGTCTTTGAAACACTGCACAAAGAAAGGCCCAAATTGAGGGACGGGGCCCAAGGAAAGGTTGGGAGAGACAGGTTCCAGTGAGGTGCTAGGGATCTGAACTTGAACAGAGACTTTCTTAAACAGTTGCAGAATAAATCATGACACTGTTAGGTCTCAAAGGGTGCTTGTGGGTCTTGCATTAATCTCTACAGATTTTGGAAGAGGTCCTTGGAGTTTGCAGAATGTTTTTCCCACTCACAAGGAAAAGCTTCATTGGCTGGATGCACCTTTGAGGGGAAGACATCATTTTTATGGGTGGTTTGCCTGTGCAAAGTGGAGTCACCCCCTTTATTAGTATGATGTGGCACACGGTTGCTTGTAGGGAACAGTTTATCCATGGGATCCTTGGATGGGACAGGAGACCCCCCCCAAAGTGGGGCAGGCGACCACTTGTGAGATGAACACTGTGATGAGCCTACTGTCTCAGGATCATATGGGAGCTGTAAAATGAGAAAACCTCATAACAGCAAACGCTTATTGACTCTTACTATGTGCTGGGTACTGTTCTAACTACATTAGTTATTAACTCATTTAATCTTCCTACAACCCTATTATGTAGGTGCTATTATCACCCCCATGTTATGGACAAGAAAACTAAAGCAGATAGAGGTTAAATAATTTATCCAGAGACACAATTGTAAGTACCCGAACTGGAATTTGAACTCGAAACGACTGACCACAGTATCCATACACTTAACCTTATGCCATACTGTTTCATGAGATTTGAGATATAGAGTATAAAATTCGTAAATGATTAGTATCCAGAATGCATAAAGATCTAAAGACACATAAGAAAAAGACAACCTCCAAACAGTGAGCAAAAGACACAAACAGAATTTATACCAGAAGAAAACACAAAATGGTCAATTAACATAACAAAAGATGCTCAAACTCTTCAGCAGTGAGGGAATATAAAGGAAAACCTCAAGGTGTCTTGTTAAACCTACAGATTTGGCAAAAATTAAAAAACAGACGATAAATAAGTGTTGGTGAGGCTACAGATTAATACTACTAATGTTAAGTTCTATTAAGCAGTGTGAAAGAGCCTACTACTGCGAGGCTCTTTTAAATGGCGCCTTGGAGGTAGTGGACTGCTTCAGGAAGAAGCTGAGTATGTCTTTCCCAGACACTGGCTGCCAGAAACTCATTGAAATGGATGATGAACACAAACTTCCTACCTTTTATGAGAAGTGTATGACCATGGAAGTTGCTGCTGGTGCTCAGGGTGAGGAATAGAAGGGTTATGTGGTTCAAATCAGTAGTGGGCGCAACAAACAGTTTCCCAGTGAAGTAGGGTGTCTTGACCCATGGCCATGTCCACCTGCTTCTGAGAAAGGGTCATTCCTCTTATAGACTAAGGAGGACTGGAGAATGAAAGCACAAATCTGTTTGGGGTTGCACTGTGGGCCAATCTCAGTGTTCTCTTCTTGGTCTTTTTTTTTTTTTTAAAGGGAGAAAGATAGTCCTGGTCTCACTGATACTACTGTGCCTTGTCCCCTGGGGCCCAAAAAAAGCCAGCAGAATCTGCAAACTTTTCAATCTCTCTAAAGATGATGCCTGCCAACATGTTGTGAGAAAGTCCCTAAACATAAAGGTAAGAAAACTAGGACCAAAGCACCCAAGATTCAGCATCTTGTTATTCCACATGGCCTACAACAAAAATGTTGGCGTATTGCTCTAAACCAGGGGTGTCCAACCGGAGGCTCATGGGCTGCATGTGGCCCAGGATGGCTGTGAATGTGGCCCAACACAAAATGGTAAATTTGCTGAAACATTATGAGATTTTTTTTTT
Source organism: Phyllostomus hastatus (assembly GCF_019186645.2). Classification (NCBI taxonomy): domain Eukaryota; kingdom Metazoa; phylum Chordata; class Mammalia; order Chiroptera; family Phyllostomidae; genus Phyllostomus; species Phyllostomus hastatus. The sequence continues at coordinate 9,320,979 of NW_025333841.1, read as the reverse complement.
GTAATTACGTGTAACAGTGTATTTAGTGTGGCCCAAAACAGCTCTTCTTCCACTGTGGCCCAGAGATGCCAAAAGGTTGGATACCTCTGCAATGTACTAAGAAAAATAAGGAAGAGACTCGGAACACACTAAACGTTTGGCTAAGAAAATGAAGAAGACCAAAGAAAAACACCAAGAACATATTGCTAAGAGACATAGGGTATCCTCTCTGAGAGCTTCCATGCCTAAGTCTGAGTCCAGTCAAAAATGAGGTTTTTCTAAGAATAACAAATAAATAAAAACAAATATCAACTCTCCAAAAAATGCTAGTAAAGGTAAAAGTTTGGCAATTATAGCACCCCAAACCCTGCTCTTATGTATATACAGAGATCAGTGCTTTATCTGATATACGTTATGATAACTATGTTTATTAATATGGCACACATGTGATTAGCGTGCCAGCAAAGCATATGTACTGTACACAGATATAAAATTAGCTTTAATGAATTCATGTGAAACTTCACAAACAGAAAATCTAGAAAAATGCATCACCCTTGCAGTTTCTTGCAAAAATGTTGAAAATGTTGAGCCTATTGCTAGATGTCTAACCCATCCATTAATGAGGCAACATTCAGGCAAATGCAGACTGTGACATTTTCTACAAAATACTTGGCCTGGATGCATCAAAACGTTAATGTCATGAAAGATTAAAAACAAACATCAGGGAAGTGGTCTAGATCACAGGAAGAGAACACATGTAATACATGATCCTTGATTAGACCTAGATTAAAACAAACTCAGAGGTACTTATTATTGGAACAATTGGGAAAATTTGAATATAAACTATATTAGATGATCTTATTGTATCAAAGTCAAATTTCTTAGGTGTGAAAATGATATTGTGGTCATCCAGGAAAATGTTCTTTTTCTTAAGAAGTAAGTGCTGCAGAATTTAGGGGTAAAGCATCATAATATCTGAAACACTGGCAAGTAACGTAATTCAGAGGAAAAACAGAGCAAATATCACAAAATGTTAAAAATCGGTGAATCTTGATGTCTCAGAGATGTTGATTTTACTATTCTTTCAACTCTTCTGTGGGTTTGGAATTTTTCAAAATAACAAGTTGGAGTTGTTTTTAATCTAGAAATTTTGTCTTCAGCTTACATGCACATACCACAACTTTCAAAAATGAAATTTGATTTGGAAATACATATGGGGAGGTACTCTCGATATTCTTTTCAGTATTTCAGGCAGGGGTGTCAAACTCATTGTCACCGGGGGCTACATCAGCCTCATGGTTGCCTTCAAGGGGGCCGAAATAATTTTAGGACTGTGTAACTACTCCTTAACTGTTAAGGAGTTGAAAATACATTTAGCCCTTTAAAGGCAACCGTGAGGCTGATGTGGCCCCTGGTGAAAATGAGCTTGACACCCCTGATTTAAAACTTCCAAATGCCTTAATCCTGCCCTGGTGTGGGGGAATTGGGGTAATAAGAGGTCTACTAAAAAATACATATAGGTAGCATATGCTGGCAGCTGGGTGAGGAATTAAAATGTGTCCTAAGAGCTCAGCAGATTGAGAAATCACTCCCAGTTGGGGTGGGTGATCAGAGAAGCCTTCATGGAAGAATTAGCACTTTTTCTGTTCCTGAGGCCCCAAAGAAAGCAATCTGTCCTTACTTCCAGCCTATGGTAGCTGAGTAAAGACACAGGCCCATATGTGGCCAGATCTTCCCATTTTCAAAATAAGCTGAAAATCTAGATTTTAATGCAAAAACTCTTATTTTTAAAATGATGACAACATTAAACATTTTGCAAAAACACCATGCAGGGCAAATAAATTGATCAAATATCTAATCAGTATTCAAGTTTCCCAATTGTCTCATTTTGGAGGTTGGAATAAAAATCCAAACAATTGCTGCACATGACATTGATTTGGTTTTTAAATGTCTTTTAATCTGTAGATAAACCCTGCTTTCTCTCTAACATCACTGATAGATCACTGTGAAGTTTAGCACTCATTCATTCATTCCGTAAGTAAGTCATTCAATGAAACTTTTACTAAGCACCCACTCTGTGCCTGGCAGGTTAGAGAGAATGAGTGACTCCTGACAAGTAAGGAGTCCTGCCCTCCATCGATTCTAAGTTAATGATTAGACATTAGGGCCCCCTTAGATAGCTGTTTCCTTGGGAGCTAGATCAGCTCTCTAAGGAGTCCCCATGAGACTATCTGTACATTTCTCAGACAAATATTGGAAGTGAATGCCTGTCAGCTTGGGGAGGGTAAGACTGTACTGGAGCCAACTGAGACTCACAGCTGGAAAAGAACCCAGGCTGCTCCTTCCCTCTCCTCCCTTATTTGGAGACTACATGTTCTCCAGTGAGCAAAAAAGAACTGGAATCTTCCATTTTTTTTCATACTTGGCTTTTTTACCCCTTAAAACTAACACCAGCAGGAAAAATATATAATAGGTCTGGGAACTTTTTTCTATTACAAGTTTTTAAAAATTGAATTCACATGTAATAAACACTTGGTGAACTTACCAAGTCTAGCAAATCTGCATTTAAACTGGTACCACCACAGCATTGTCCTATGAATTTTAAGCATCACAGCAAGGAGCTGGCTCTTCCTCTCCATCCTGAACTACCTGTCGGATTCATGCATCAATCACACAGTGGAGAAAAAGCCCTGGGTTTTGTTTTGTTTTGTTTTGTTTTTGTCTCTCATTTCTGCCTTTTGCCTCACATCTGCTGCAGCTTGGCTGTGATGCAGGGGAAAGAGTGATATTTCATTCTGGCCTCATCTCTCGTCAAATCTACTCATAGTCTTTCTTTCCCTGAATCTTCACCTTTCTTCTCTCCTGAGTTACAAGCTTACCTGCCTCAGACTCTGCTCTTTTCTCACTTGGTTGATGGCAGCCTTCCCAGCTCCTGAATTCCCTCTACTGCACCATGCACTCCACCTCATGCCCACCCCTCACCACCCCTCATGACCCTTCAGTACTCCTCTCTCCCTCTCTCCCTCCCTTTTCCCCCTTTCATTTGCGAGGAGGACCAGAGTGACCTTGCTTTCTGTACCCTATCCTTTCAGGGAGCCCCTGGTCTTTCCTGGGGTGGGGCAATGGGGTGATTCCCCACGGCCTGAGCTCCCCAGGGTGGGGGCAGTGAGTTTCTGAGGGGTGGAATAAGAGACCATCACCCTCAGTTGGGAGTGTATTCCTCCCCTCCAATTTGTAAATTCAGACAAACCTCAGAGGGGAAGGGTGTGATGGCAGCTGTGGTATCTGCTTGGAGCAGTGTGTGACTCTTGAATGCTTATGGGTAAACAGTAAGAGCTGTCATTTGTCTAGCGCCTACCCAATGGCAGGCACGGTGCTAAAGCTTTTACATGGATTATTTCACATAATCATCACTGCAACTTTATAAAGGAGCCTCAATTATCACCTCATTTTAAATATGCAGAAACAGGCGCAGGAACGTAAATTAACCTGCCCCAGTTTAGCATAGGTAGGAAGTGGCAGAGCCAGGATTCAAGCCCATGCATATCTTGTACTCCCTCCACTGTGCCCCTGGATTTACCAGGTTCTGAGTCCTCGTTCACTCTTAATTCCTAACCCATGTCTTCCTCTTCTTAATTGATCTAGTCTCCACACTCAGGTTACTGTGCCATTTCAAAGTTGCACTTTCTATAATCGGTAAGGTCTTTCTACAACTACATCTCCTAACCCAAGGATCAGTATAGCTGTCACTTAAGCCTTTAATAGAATTGACTCAAACTATTCAATATGAGGCCATTGAAATGGGTGTTCAATATATGTCTTGCAAAGGAGATGAATGTGACTTCCCTGAAGCAGCCTTCCTTCTAGAAAGGCTCAGCAGAGTCAGTAAGTGCTGAGTACTTGAGACTGCCTTAAAAGTGCAAGTGTAAAGGAAACCGTGCCACGGCTATTGCACTGTCTATTCTGCAATGAATATTTATTGAATGAATGAAAGAGAGTAGTAAAAGCTTCCAAATTACTGAAAGAATAAGAAATAAAAAATACTCTGAATGACTACTGGGGTGTTGAAAAGGTCTAGACAAAATTAGTGAAGAGCAAGAAAATGTCCTCAGTTTTCCCTTTTGACTTCAAATAAAGTAGAGCAAATGTGAGCTGTGCCTTCTCATTCTAAATACAGGCCTGTAATATACGGGAAGCTTAAGAGGGTGCCAAAAAGCATAAAATACCAAGGAATGCCCTTTAAAGACACTTTTGAATGTCTAACAGACCTAACAGTTGGTAAAATCCAGATGGGGCAAAACGAGAAGCGGCACTGAAATTGTTTGTTAAAACACAGATTTCTGGGCCCCATTCCCAGATTTTCTGATTCTCCAAGTGGGATTAGTTGTAAAACATATACCTCTAAGGAAATGTAGTGAATAATGTCTAATGTGATGCCAATTACTGCTGAGTACCTAATTAACATCTTATCAATTTGCTGATGATAAATATTAAAAATTCTAATGCAGGTGGAGTGTCTTATATATCCTGATACTTAACATTTTTTTTTTCTAAAAGCAGGCAGATGCTTTGCCTTATAAGGTAAGTTGAAAGCCAAGGTGTTGCCTAGGCTTTGCTGCCTAGGGCCATCAAAATGGAGGGAGAGGTATCACTTACACTCAGGGAGGCAGATGCCTGAGGGCATTTTGAACAACAATTTCCTGCAACAGTATTTGACCTAACACAACTACAAACATGCCCCCCCATAGGAGAGTGTGTGCAAATCTACACCTACATTTTATTTTACTTTTTAATTGTATCTATTTACTTTTAGAGAGGGGGAAGGGAGAGAGAAAGAGAGGGAGAGAAACATCGATGTGCGAGAGAAACACTGATCAGTTGCCTCTTGTATGTGCCTGGACGGATGGGGGACCAGGCCTGCAACCAAGGCATATGCCCTGACTGGGCATCAAACCCGCAGCCTTTCTCTTTGCAGGATGACGCCCAACCAACTGAACCACACTTGTCAGGGCTGTGCCTACATTTTAAAAGGAGCTAGTTAGATGAACAAGGATAAAGTACAGGTGTGTAGAACACACACAGGAAGTGAAATGCAAAAGAGACTCCTCTCTCCTTCTGCCCCAAAAGAAACATTACCCAGGAAACTCTTCTCAGCTTTAGGGCACATCACTGTCCCTTCACCCACTCAGCCCATAGTTTATCATGCTGCAAACTTGGATGCCTCTGCAGCAGAGGGAATAGTTTGTTGCTTGGGATATTGATGTAGATGTTTCAAAATTGTGTGAATGGAAGGAATCTCATCTATTTTATATATTGCACCTCATTAATCAAGTTCTATCTGGGAGTACATGATGTTCTAAAAAGTCTTAGGTCTTTAAGATTTTGAGACTCAAGCTGAAACTGTTCTCAGTGATTTAAAAATAATCTGTCCACCCTGGCTGGTGTGGTTCAGTGGATTGAGCACCGGCCTGCAGACCAAAAAGTCACCGGTTTGGTTCCCAGTCAGGGCACATGCCTGGGTTAAGGGCCAGGTCTCTGGACGGGGGTGTGGGAGAGGCAGCTCTCACACTTCGATGTTTTTCTCCCTTACTTTCCCCTTCTGTTCCCCCCTCTATAAAAATAAAATAAATAAAATCTTTTTTAAAAATCTGTCCTTACTTTGGCTCTTGAGAATTTCTTTTTGCCAAATTCAATCATCTGTCAGTGGGCAATACAGTTGTGTAGTCAAAAAACTTCCAGGTGGCCCTGGCTGGTGTAGCTCAGTGGACTGAGCACTGGACTACGAACCAAAGGGTTGCCGGTTTGATTCCCAGTCAGGGCACGTGCCTGGGTTGTGGGTTGGGTCTCCAGTTGTGGGCAGAAGAGGCAACCACACATTGATGTCCCTCCATCTCTTTCTCCCTCCCTTTTCCTCTTTCTAAAAATAAATAAGTAAATAAATAAATAAAACAAAAACCCTCCAGGTGGCCCATCATCCTGTTGGTTGGAGCATCATCCTGTATACCAAAGGTTTCAGGGTCAATTCCCAGTTAGAGCACACACCTAGGTTGCAGGTTCAATCTCTGATCAGAGCATATATAGGAACTAATTGACCAATGTTTCTCTCTCACATGGATGTTTCTCTGGGTCTAAAATCAATAAACATATCCTCTAGCAAGGATTTTAAAAAAGGCTCAAGAGTACAAAGAGTGAGTATACACTCCTTGGGGCATATGACTCTATCAGAATGCACACATAGGCAGCCAAGAGCCAAAGAAATTTTTGCCTATGGGTTCTCATCATTTTTATATGCATCTGGGGTGAAGGACTCAGCAACATAGAGCAAACTTCTACGGATCAGGTCAGCCACACAGCCAGCTCCTCCAGACCCTCCCCCGCCACCAAGGAGAGTTTTCAAAGACTCTTGGGGTGCATGGGGAGAAAAAGCTCAGGATATCCCTGTAGTCAATGGGTAAATAGACTACATTTCTTTGTTTTCATGAGATACACATACCCTTGTCTTTGCTTTTCTTTAGTTTCTAGATATTACTATTGAGGACAGAATGTGAGAGCTAGAAAGAACCATGAAAGCCACTTAGTTTAGTCCTCTCATTTTCTCTTGAGGCTCAGAGAGAGGTGTTGTCTCAAGTTCTCACAGCTGGAACTAGGTCTCCTGACACCCTATTGAATGCTCGTTCCTTTACACTCATGTGGAAGGCTGTCCAAAACAATCTTTCGGACGATGAATAAGAAGGAAGAATTGCTGATCCAGTGCTGGGAACCATTAAGTAATCCAGCTGGAATTTGACTTATATCCTCCCAATAAAACCAAAATGAAGAGGGAAGGGAATAGATGGAGATACCACTAAGTTTGGAAAAGGTGCAGTTAAGAAATGTTTAACAACAGTTACTTTTGTGAAGGGTCCAATGAATTGGCCCCTACCAACTGCCCCAGCCTCATTTTGCTCTATATCCTCCCAGGAACCCTTTTCTGCAGCAGCAAAACAGGCAAACACCTTGGCTCACAAGTGCATCTTGATCTTTACTCTTCGCCCATCTCATAGAGGCATAATTCAAATTCAAAAGATTCTGACGGCAGAGTTCTGGAGCTTTTCAGGGGTTTGAGGAGCCAGAGCAGAGTGTTGCTAGAAACAGTACCTGGTAACCCATGCCACGGGATAAAAGTGGCAAAATCTAATTGCTATTTCAATCTGGGAGTGGAGTGGGAATAGGGGAGATGGCCAAGTGCTAGCATAGCCTGAGAGCTTTCATGGAAGAAATGGCTCTTAAAACCAGGCTTTTAAAATGGTTTCTATTTTTTGGATGGTAAATTCTTATATGTGTTATTCTCAGATCTCTGCACAGTGTTCTATAGAAGGTTTGTATTCAATATGTTTTTTTGAGATTTATTTTGAGAGAGAGGGGAAGGGAAGGAAAAAGAGCAGGAGAAAAACATCAATGTGTGGTTGCTTCTCCTACGCCCCCTACCTGGGACCTGGCCCGCAACCCAGGCATGTGCCCCAACTGGTAATTGAACTGGCGACCCTTTGGTTTGCAGGCCAGCACTCAATTCACTGAGCCACACCAGCCAGAGCTGTATTCAATATGTTTTTGTTCTTGATGATGGTATTTATTATTACGTCTGGGAATAATTAATTCAACTGAAACATACCTAGAGGAAACTGTTCAGTCGTTTGAAGCTAACCAGTTCTTTTCTCTTTTTGGGTGTAGGAGTGTGTCTCCCAAATTCTGGTACTTTCTGGATGTGTGTACACTGGGAAACCATGGATGAGGCTACTTCAGAAGGAAGGTGTGAGAAATAAAGCAGTGATTTTAATTTTAGTTCTGTAGAAATACTTGGGAAGCCTGCTTGGTGATGTTTTCATGATTAGAAATGACCTGGTGCATGCGCTTGACAGGAACATGGGCCACAGCAGGTCTGACATATGCTTTTTCCCATCTCCATATGTTTCATTTACATCTTAATCCACAGCCTGGTGGGGAATAGGCTGGTAATATAGCACTTTGGGGACTGTTGTCAGTTGGTCTCATGCTAGTGTCTTAGCCTAGGGTATTCACACATCTTCCACTGAGCTGGAACCTGGCCCTGGGCCTGTGGACTTGCCACTGGGCTGACTGCAGGGGAAAGAAAATTCAAAATGTGAAATGACTTGTTCCAGTGTTAGTCAGGGATGTGTTAGGTCTGTTTACAGAAAAAGGAAATGACATTTGAAGAAAATTGGTTGAAGGAGAAATGCTGTCATTATATAAGCATTTGGAATTTAGTAACTGACTGCCCACGAGAGTAACAGATTGGTTAACTTGTGAAGACCCCAATGTGTCCTTTCTGCACTGCAGTGTTGTAAGAAGAGCATGGGCTTTGGAGCCCAGTACATCTGGATCTGGGTCCCAGGCCTGTCACTTAAGACTATTCAAACCTCGAACCTCACTTTTCTCATCTGTAAAATGACAATAGTAATAGTAGCCTAAAGCTGTTTTATTCATCTTCAAATCAGTTGATATAAAGGATTGGGTATAGTGCTCAATACATAGTATGAGCTCAATTAAAAAACAGTTAGTAATAACAATAACTATTAAATATTTTAGAAGTACCTACTATGTGCCAAACACTGAGTTATGCACTTTTGTCACATTTTCTCCCTTAGTCCTGATAATAATGTTATGAGGTCAGTAGAATTACCCACTACAATGCCTAATACTGTTAACAATGATAATATGCTACCAGCTGAGATTGGAATAGATAATTTGGGGCTTTCTAAGCCTGCTTTTTCTCCCTTATTTCTCCCCTACACCTTCCCCAACTGAGTTTTGGTGGCCAAAAGGCTGGAAATATTTCACCAGGTGACAGGAGACTAAAGATAGGTCAAGAATACAACCATTTGCAATCCAAATGCTGGAAGAAAGGTTTGCTGTGAGAGATGGGAGAACAAGTTTTCATGCAAAGAATAACAATACTGTGTAACTATCTAATAAAGGGGCTTGTTTTGGGGCAGTGTTGGGGGAGAAAACACAGGAGTTATTCACATATTGAAATATTTTAAAACTAGAAATACTGGAGCTTCACAAAGTGTCAGTACTCTGTGTTTCTGCCCTCCCCCTCCTTTGATGCTTCTGTCAGCTGCTGCAGAGAAGACCTGTTGCAGAAGGGTCAAGGTAGGGCCTATTCTCTTGAGGTGTTTGCAAAGCATGTCCTGCAGGCAAAGACCTACCCAACCCCCCACATCCGGCACATCCCCTGTGGGGAAGCCAGAAAGCAGGTGCAGATAAACAGATAGCTGCAGCAACTAGGATGCTTCCACTCCCTTCATTTGTTACAAATGGAAATAGTCTTATTGGGAGTTAGATCTTGCAAGAAGAGAGCATCTCTCTAAATAGTTGAGACCACAACAAATGAGAACCCAAATCAGAAGACCAGAGCCTCAGCAGTTTTACAACAAAGTGGGAAACACAGGGCCTTGAAGAACACCAAGTCAAGAAGGGGTTAATTCAGGCCCTGTGGCCAAAGGCAGTGTTCCACCCACTTCTGAAGGACCACTGCCCTTGGGGGAAACAGAGCTTCCTCCAAGACAAAGACAAGGTTATTTTACTGCAAACTGAATTTAAGTTTTCCTTTGGACTACGGGATGCCACAGCACAAATATTTAACATTTTGCACTTCACACGGTCTCTGCATAGTTCTAAATTGTTTCTGAATATGTTTCCCCCCTCCTTGCCCTCTCTGCCAATTTTTTGGGTGTGGTAGAAGCAGAAGTATTTTCAGTCCACTCTCCAAAATTCATGGAAATATGAATGACAGTAACATAATATTTTGAATTGTGTATTGTTTTAAAATAGGAAAGTTAGTTATATTTTTCCCCAGTGGTATTTTGTATCATGCTTTTCAAAACAACATGTTGTTAAGGGACACTTCAGGGTAGGCATTCTGAGCAGGAGGTACCCAGAAGTACCAATATAGAAAAACTCAAATTGTGACTTCTTTGATAACTCACAGACACTTAATTTTGAGAGTTAGAGATTAAAAATTTAGTCAGTTTCTTCTTCATTTTACCAAAGATGCAATTTACAGGGAATGACTTGTCAAGGTCACACAGCTAAGTTAATGGCAGAGCCATTTATTTTATTTTATTTTTTTAACATTTTATTTATTTATTTATTTATTTTAGAGAGGGAAGGGGGGAGAGAGAGAGAGAGAGAGAGAGAGAGAGAGAGAGAGGGAGAGAAACATCAATGTGCGGTTGCTGGGGGCCGTGGCCTGAAACCCAGGTATATGGCCTGACTGGGAATTGAACCTGCGACACTTTGGTTCGCAGCCCGAGCTCAGTCCACTGAGCTATGGCAGGCAGGGCTGAGCCATTTATTTTAAAATATCATTTTGAAAATGCTGTTGTTACACACATCCAAATTATAATCCCAAAAAGACATTTTTGTGTGTGGAAATTGACCAAACAATTGGGTGTTATGAGGATTAAATGAGATAACATCTGTAAATGGCATGAGCACTAGCTAAACAGAACTAAATTAAGATATTCTATCCAGTACACATTTTCTTTCCTTTATGTTCATGTCCATAAATATTTAAAGTTTACAGAGTTGCAGCATTTGTGTCTATACCACATCGTGATCGCCTCTTTTCATTTAGCACATTCTGCTTACCTACCGTTTTCATGCCTAAAGAACATTCCATGTGGTTGGTAGGCTCTACTTTTTTAGACACTGTCATTATTGAACATATCAGTTGTTTCCAGATTTTTCACCACTGTCAACAGTGGGGCTTGGAACAACCTTACATAGCTTGCCATCCTCCCACTGCTGTCCTCTTTTTGGGGGTGTTTCTTTGGAATATGTTCTCAAAAATGGAATGAGACATAGAAGGAGCTTCCAAACCAGATTGCTCTCCAGAAAAATACCGATGGTTTACTGTGTTTGTGTGTCACCAGTGATAGGAGACCTTATCATGGTGGTGGTGGTTGGGGAGAAGCGTTTTTACTCTTCTCTCTAGACATAGAAAAGGAATTTAGGGATTCTTAGCTGAAATTTCCTTATTCACCCTCCCTCATCCTGGTGCTCTAGTCTGGGCAGTGTAAGTCCTCTGGGCAACCGCTGGGCTAGCTGCTTACTGAGCAGCCTGGCACCAAGGAATAGACAAGAGTCACACACAATAACCATGCTGTGCACTCAGCATTTATTGAATGCAGGTTCACTCAAAGTAGAACATCAACATACAATAATATTCTACTCATGCTCTAACAAACTAAGAGAATTATAACACACACACAGCAATCAATGAACAATAACGGACCCAAGTCCCAGAGTCTCAGTCTGTGGGTCCGGCAGACAGCATGGTGGGCAAGGGAGTGGTCAGCATCTTGCAAGGAAGGACCTCTGGAGCCAGGAGGGCAACAGGACAAATGGAGTCCTCAGTCCAGCAGGGCAGAGCCTCTGGCAGCCGATGCCAAGGGAGATCAGCGTGGCACGGAGCAGCGCTCTGGTGTGTGGAGCTCGGCTGTCAGCAGTGTTCTGGAGCCTGCCTCAGTTATATCTTGAAAGTGGTGGACCTCACCTTTCTGGGTCTCTCAATAAGTGTCTTGACTCCCCTGATGCCAAGTGGAGAATTTCCCAAGGAGCCTGTCTGTGGGTGGTCCTGGTCTGCAGACATTGGCTGTTCTGATCACGTGTACAGATATCCTAAGTGTGTCTCCTTGCCAGATGTGTCTGCTCTGAATTAGGTAGTTTTCCTCTTGAACCAAAGTGTTATGGCTGACTGGCAGCCATCTTGGTTGACATGTGTGACTCCACTTTGTTTTATATACTTTATGCTATCTTGATCAGACCAATGCCATTTTATTGGTCCTACTCTCCATATTCTGCCCCTTGATTCCCACAATGATAAAGAAAAGAGGGTTGTGGGGATCACTGAAAAAAATCTTAATGTTATCATAGATTTTAGGTAATTTGTAGGCCACGAGTTTTTCATATATTTTTTAAAGATTTTATTTATTTATTTTTTAGAGAGAGGGGAAGGGAAGGAGAAAGAGAGGGAGAGAAACATCAATGTGTGGTTGTCTCTCATGTGCTCCCCACTGGGGACTTGGCCTGCAACCCAGGCATGTGTTCTGACTGGGAATCAAACCAGGGACCCTTTCATTCGCAGACCAGTGCTCAATTCACTGAGCCACACCAGCCAGGGCTGTTTTTCATATCTTGACAATGACTATTAATACATAAACCGTTTACATATGTTTATATATATAATATCGCTAAAGTTTCATTTGATGTAGGATTAAGATTAATAAAGGAATTATAGTAAGATTGAATTATGCAGAATGCATTCCAAAGTGCTTGTGGAGGCACATTAACATATTGGGCAAATTTTGTAATACAGTTTTTTCCGTATCTATTTTCAAATCTTGCCCAAGCTGTAATAATTTTGCCTTGGTAAGTACACCATGGAGCCTTGTGTATTTACAAGTGTATCACCAAAAAAATTTAGCTTACATAGCTTACATAGGCCACATTTTTATTAAATACTTTTATATTAATATAGTTACATTCAAAATTTTTAATCAAAACACTAATATTATTTTCCTATTTTTCTGCATTTGGCAGTGTAGAACAACTTGAGAAAATAGTAAAAACACATATTTCAATTACAAATAATTACCACCCTTTGAATTATTTAATGAGTGTCTCACTGTCAACACTATTGCTATCAGTTCAACACGTTGTGCTCATTTAGACTCACTAGGTAGTCTCAGAGTCTCATGATTTAGAAGCCTGGAAGCTATTGCTGTCCACTGTTAGTGATCAAGGGGCTGGCTGTACACTAGGAATTAGACAGAGAACCAGACCAGGAGGGACTCCATCTCCCTATGGGGGCATGGATCTGTTCCTCCCTCAGAATTATTTCTGGCAAGCCTGTCTCTGCTTGGTGACTTTCCTCTGTGAGGAAGCCTGGTTGTCCTTTAGCAGTCACACCCTACTCTGGATGTACCACTTCCACGTCAGGACAGAGTTACTCCTGCCACTTCTTCAGGACAAATTTTTGTCCAGCCTAACACTGGTATCTGAGACTAAATGGTTATTGGAGTGTTAACAGTGGGAGGCTCTGTTGCTGTAAGTGCTTCAAAGAGAAGCCATACAATTTTTCGACATGTTAACATTATCTGTGTCGTCCACCCTTTGGCTGCTGTTTCTGGGGAGAAGACTGAATTTCTATGGTGTAAATTTACCTCTGTATTGTACCTTGATATTACATGAGAGTTTGGGTAGGCGGTTTAATTGTGATGATAACTTGAATATGTTCAATATGTCTTCAGTCGTCCTGGCCTGAGCCATAACCTGCATAGATGGCATTTTTAAGGCAGGTGGTACTCCTCTAAGAATTACCTTTTTCATGCTTGGTGCTGCTGGTACCTGTAAAGGCATATTTATTCCTGTCTTGTCATAAACCAGAGACAAAGTTGCCAATTTTCTAGTGATATCAATTGCCTGTTTCAGATCTGTTCATTTCATGTGATCTGCATATGCTATAATGTCAACTGTGGGGCATGCCATTCTCCATACCCTTGCTGAGAATTTGATTTGGCCCCTGTGTGTTGGCTCTAGTAATGCTGTATTAACTGCATTTTGTTCTGAAATGCCTGAAATTTGTCTCATTTCTGTTCCTATGAGTAAAATAGTATTGGCTCATTTGTCCCAAATCATAGCTAGCCAATCTATGTCTGTCGTGTCGTTTGGCTGAAAATCTACTCTCCTATTCTCCAGTTCCTACTTGGTGTATTCTCTGCCTTCCTCTCTATAGTGTGGCCTTCCTTGTCCATGATTATATTCTATTTGCTTCCCTAAAACTACTGGTCCAGCTCTGGCTGGTGTGGCTCGGTGGACTGACTGCCAGCCTGTCAACCAAAGGGTCACTGGTTTGACTCCCAGTCAGGGTACATGCCTGGGTAGGGTGCATGTGGTAGGCAACCACACATTGATGTTTCTCTCCCTCTCTTTCTCCTTCCCTCCCCTTCTGTCTAAAAATAAATAAATAAAATCTTAAAAAAAAACTACTGGTCTGGCAGCATGTAAGTAATCCCATGGGTTGTCATATTCTCCTGGATTCCCTGGAGGCAGATTTTTAGATTTAAGTTATCATGAAAAGTAACCTTAACATTGTCAGCTGACTTACTTCTCTGTATACTTCTGTGCACTAAATTCTCTTTATGCCTATCAGCATCTACCTAAGACAATGTCTTCAGAAACAGTGCTAGTATTGTGGAAAATAACTCACACGCGGGAGAGATGGCCGATCACAGTCCTTTGTTACATGTGTGGGCTCAGAGGAGAATCTCCAAATTCTGAGCAATGAGCTCAAGCTGGAGTTTCCTTTATATGCTTGTTACACAGGCAGAAGGAGGAGGAGAAAGGAGTGTAGCTACTAAAACGGGGGTTAGTGTATGACCTTGAGATAACTGCTTATCTGGGAACAGCTGCTGGTCAGCTCCTACCTAAGAATAGCTACTGCTCAGCTATGTCCTGTCACACTAGTACTTCTTTTTTGGCTCTATTAATGAGTGGTTCTAAATTTCTTGGAACAGTGAGGTTTATCCATACATCCTCAACAATTTGTACGGGCAGTGTCTTATGAACTTGCACCCCAATGTCATACCAGGGATCTTCCACTGACAAGACAGTTTTTGCCCTCTTCTTAAGAGTCAAACCTTTTTTAAATTTCTGTCCCCAGGGTAACATTTTCACAAAATTTTGGTAGCTACCTTACATAATTTTTTAGTGTATGCTAAGTCAATCTGCCACCTTAACCAGTTATACTTGGACAAGCCACTCTTGCATTCGATCCTGCTGACTATGCCAAGTGTCGTGAGTGTATGTTCTCAATAGTCTTTCCTGTAAGTCAGCTGGGCAACTGCTCAGTTAGCTGTCTCCTGAGCAGCCCAGCACCAAGGAATAGACGAGAGTCATACATAGTAACTATGCCATTCACTCAGCTTTGATTGAATGCAGGTTCACTCAAAGTAGAACATCAACATACAATAATATCCTACTCATGCTCTAACAGTCTAACAGAACCATAACACACACACATACACACATAGCAATCAATGAGCAATAATGAACCCGAGTCCCAGAATTTCAGTCTGCAGGTGCAGGAGAAAGCACGGTGGGCAAGGAAGTGGTCAGCATCTTGTAAAGAAGGACCTCTGGATCCAGGAGGGCAGCAGGACAGATGGAGTCCTCAGTCTAGCAAGGCAGAGCCTCTGGCAGCCGATGCCAAGGGAGATCAGTGTAGCACAGAGCAGCGTTCTGGTGTGTGGAGCTTGGCTGTCTCAGAAGTGGTCTGGAGCCTGCCTCAGTTATACCTTGAAAGTGGTGGACCTCACCTTTCTGGGTCTCTTGATAATTGTCTTGGTACTTTTGTGGCCAAGTGGGAAATTTCCTCAGGAGCCTATCTATAGGTGGTTCCAGTCTGCAGACATTGGCTGTTCTGATCGTGTGTGTAGATATCTTAGATGTGTCTCCTTGCCAGATGTGGCTGCTCTGTGTTAGATGGTTTTCTTCTTGGCTGATGGCAGTATCAGCCAAAGTATCATGGCTGATGGCAGCCATCTTGGTTGACATGAGAGACTCCACTTTGTTTTATATACTCTGTGTTATCTTGACTGAACCAATGCCATTTTATTGGTCCTGCTCTCCACAGGAGCAGAAGTGACCATGCTAATATGAATGGTTTCTGTACCAATACAGGTAAGATAACAAAAGATAACAAAAGCAACACATGGAAGTATGACTATCCCAAGTACTTTACCAAATAAAATGTTTGGGATTTACTTCTGAGTTTCCATAATGGACAAAAGATGATTTTCATTTCAAAAATCAGCTTATAAGAAAAGCCAGCCATGTGAGAAAGAAAAGTCTAATTGCAGATGTATATATCCAGGTGCTTCAATTTGAACATTTGGCCCACTGGACTTGGGATCTCTGTTCCCAGTTCTGTCACTTACAAATTTTCAATTATTTAATAACAATAAGTCAGCCCTATCTAGTGTGGCTCAGTGGACTGAGTGCTGGCCTGTGAACCAAAAGGTAACCAGTTCAATTCCCAGTCAGGGCACATGCCTGGGTTGTGGGCCAGGTCCCCGCTTGAGGGAATATGAAAGGCGACCACACATTGCCTCTCCCTCTCTTTCTCCTTCCCTTCCCCTCTCCCTAAAAATAAATAAAATCTTAAAAAGAAATTTACCCATTTAATAATAATAAGTAATATTTTAAAGTGTGAAGGGCCTTTGCTTTATTTTATTTCAATTACAGTTGACATTCAATATTATTTTATATTAGTGTCAGATGTACAATATAGTGGTTATTTATATAATTTACAAAATGATTCTATTGATAAGTCTAGTACCCACCTTGCCTTAAGACTCTTTGTTTCCATGCATCATCTCATTCAATCCTCACAGCAACCCTTGGAGTGGGCATTATTATCATCCCCATTTTACATACAGAGAAAAGGAAACTTAGAAATATTATTTAAGTTGCCCAGAACAACACAGCTAGGCAGTGCTGGCGCTATGATATGAATTCAGGTCTGTTTGATTCAAAGTCCTTTGTGCTTAAAATGTCCTGCTTTCCTTACCCTGATTTATGGAATGGTGACTTATCGGCCACATTATCGTATCAAAGTTCACATGAGATAAAAATCCCAAACTGTGGCCTAGCCCTAAGCTTTCTGGAGTGACTCAGTAGTTTATATCATACAAATGATTTCTGAGAAGTGGGTCCCTAATTATAGTTATACTATGATATTTGCAAATGCAGTGCTCCCCCACAATAGAGCTGTAAGGAGAAAGATGAGACTCACCTGTGATGATGTTGATGTTCCTGGTGGTCTTATGCATATTTCAAAAGAAGTCAGGTGAACTACACTTGGGATGGTATGCAGAAGATATGACTTTTGGGTAAGCCCAACTCCACGTCTTTCTTTTGTGGGTGAGTAACGGAGCCGTGGATAGTAACTAAAAGAGCCATTGTCTCTCACCTCCTTTCCTAAGGGAGAAACCTGGAGTTAGACACAGTTCGCCTCAATACCCAAATCAGAGAGTGTTAGACTTGTAGTATTGAAAGATGCCTTAGATAACCTCTCATTAGATTCTGACCCTTCCCATTTCTTATTTCCTGAATATATCTTTATTGTTTTTATTAAATGTGTGCACTGTCCTGTATGGGGTTAAAAAGAAGGAAAACCAGATGTAGCTGTATCAGATTCTGTCCTGGGAAAATGTGGAACAAAATGCCTTCAGGCATAACTGTGTTTGATGCACCTGCCCATCTGTGACATGTCTCCATGAGTGTGACATACCTCCCTGTTCCTTACTGTATGGTCTCTAATTTTAGCAAAATCCTTTCAGGTAGATACTATTATTATGACCATATTGCAGATGAGGAACTCAAGGCCTAGAGAGGTTATGAAACTATTTAGCACGTTCACCTCCCAAAAGAAGGCAAGGGGAAAGGTTTGGGACTGAGAGTTGAGACTTGAGTTCTGGTTTCTATTCTGTCACTAGCTATGTGTATGACCTTGGGTAAGTCACTTCAGTTTTGTTTAATTCTTTACAAATTAAAGGGTCATACTCAGTTATTGCTATAGTTCTTTTCTGGCTTTACATTCCATGCCTTTTTCTAAAATTTGTACCATTATTTGTGGTTACTTATAAACTGGAAAAATTACAGGTGTTCATGAAAATAAAAAAGGTATAGAGGTGTTCATAAATCAAACACATAGATGATAGAGATGATCATTGAGATGACAATAAAGACACTTTCTATTTGGCAAAGCTAAGTTTTGCTGCCATCTAGTGAGGAAAAAGAGAATGGCTTCTGACCCTTCCGTGGCGGCCAAGGGAAAAACTCAGAAATCATCCATTTGACCAGATAATTTATGGAATTTCACAGACATGTGAAATCTTATAGTGTTTTTGCAAGGAAATCTGTTTCTCTTTGACTAAAATAAGTTTTGGAGAAGATTTCTCTGGGTATTATTAAGTAGACATGACCCATCTTCGGCCTCCTCCAAATGTGGATGTACTGTGTCCCTCTCCCTGCAGGGATCCCAGAACCTTTAGAAGGTCTGAGCAGGAAGGAATCATTCTTAGGGGACTGCTAGAGCAACCCATCTCATAGTACAGAGGAAAAGTGTTTTGACTAAGGTCATACAGGTAGTTAACATAGGCAGGAGTGACAGTATACTGGTCCCAGAACTCTGAAAGCTGATCTGATAAAATGTATTGTATTTTGCCACATATAATGCACACTTTTTGCCCAAGTTTTTGAGGGCAAAATAAGGATGTGCATTATACATGGGTAGTGCTAATTCCATATCTATATAAATGTTTTTTATTATTTTATTTAATTATTTTATGCTTATGCATTAAAAGTGTAACTCTAGAAAGCAGTAATCATCTGTATGCAAAATAATACCTTGGAATATGATCATTAGTTTTTTTTCTAAATATAAATAAATAAAAATTGAATTAAAAAATTAAAACGAAAGATTTTTTTCCCTGAAAGCTTGGGCCAAAAATATGGGCACATGTTATATGCAGGAGTGCATTATATGTGACAAAATACCTAGAATGGATGATATTAGATATTTGCAAAATCACCTTCGAAGTGAATAGAGCTCCTGGGAGTGGTGCAAGATTGAGAGACTTAATCAATGGTCTTTACATATTTAAAGGAAGCCTTAGTTTTTCCAGTGGGGAGGAATGGCTGGTTGGTCTGGCTGGAGATGTGGAGGAACTGGTGCTATGGGGAGTTTTGAGCATTAAAAGGCGCTCTGTGCTGTGATGAAGAAAGGGCTGGCTCACAGTGACTCTAAGAGGCTCCCAGCCAGGAAATCTCAATCTTCCTGAGAGACATTCCTACCCTTAGGGGAACATCCAGAGCTCTCAGTGTTCCAGGTGTAACTTCTGCAACAAACTTAAACCTTGTAGTAGAGTTGACCCACTTATTCTTGTAATGATCTTTGCACAATCAACAACTTTAATAATAGTAGTAATGGCTGACATCACAAAGGGCATCCATTTAGTCAGGGGCTTTGCATTTTCTGATTTACATCTGAGAAAAGCCCAATGAGGTAATAATAATCATGATCCCCATTTTATAGCTAAGTAACCTGAGGCTTAGAAATCAGTTTACCCAGAGTCCCACAACTCCCTCCATCTATGTCAGCCCTTAATCACTTCCTTGTACCACCTTCTCCTGAGAGCTTGGCCTCCCAGATTTGCTAATATGAGGGAGCAAGAGGAGGTGCACATCTACAGCCTGGCAAGTGGACAGGTACATTTCTGTCTCCAGGAAAGGATTCCCTCCTCACCGCCGGACATCCCGTTGCACGTGGGTACAGAGGCATTCTAGTAATGCAACCTCTCCCTAGGGAACTGATCCATCAGCTTAGTGGGCTAGTTGCCTGTAGGGGGAGAGATTGCCTCAGGAAAACATTTTCCTTAATTTACAACAAATAGTTTGCTGGGTGGGGGCGGAGAAGGGGGCAGTAGGAAGATAGGTGATTAATTAAGAGGAAGAATTTTTGATTATCTGTTGTTTCAACATATCAGAACAATTACTTCTACCTATTAACATGAATAATTAAGAACTGACATGTAGTTAAGTGATTCAAACCTTCCTCTCTCACACACAAAATTCACTTTAGTAATAAACAACAAAGGAACTTCTTTCCAGTGTTTGTTGCTTATTATCCCCTCTTCCTCCCACTAAATTATCAATTAGGTGAAGAATTTCCTTAAACAAGACTCTATCTATCTATCTATCTATCTATCTAATCTAGCATTTATTACATGTATATCTGTGTAATATGGACAATGGATACACAACAGTAATTTTACTTTTGCCTCACCCCTCCCCAGTTTGACTCTTTGTTTTTTGGTTCCTGAGCCTAAGAATACATGCTAAGGCTTATATAACATTTTGTGCTATTTCTATATTTTTAAGGCAGAGAATGACAAAGGGCATTTAGAACAGGAAATAGTTGAATGTAAATTGAGAATGCTCTTTAAAAAGAGGAAGTGAATTGGGGACTAATTTGGAAGGTCATCAGAAAAGAAGAGGTCTATTAAAAAAAAGAGATAATTTTCAGCTGTGTACCAAAATAAGCCCAAGGTGCAAGTAGACCATGAGTTGCCCTCTGGGGATTGAGACTGCATGTTATATATCATTAAATCCCTCCAGGTTGTCTAGCTTTATTTTAGCATGTTTTAGATACTCAATATTTAGTGAATCAAATGGACTTTGTAAACAGGTCCCAGGTTTCAAGAATCAAGTTGCTTTTTTTTCTGTTAAACAACACAAAAAATGAGAAACTATGGAGGCTTTATTTTAGAGTGTGAAGGGTATAAGGTAAAGGTAGTAAATATTCTCATCTCTTTTTATGTGGATCATAACTATAATAACGCAGCCAGCTGCACATATGTGCAGCTCTTTAGCGACTTGGTACAGCTGCCTTCTAGTGTAGCTGTCTACAGTTCTGTATAATTCGCCGAAACATTTTTTAAAATCCTCAACTGAAGAATATGTTTTTTATTGATTTTAGATCAGGTTGTTTCCCATATGCAACACTACTGGAGATTAAACCCGCAACCATTGGGTGTACAGGATGATGCTGCAACCAACTGAGCCACCTGGCCAGGGCCACTGAAACAATTTTTAATGAGAAAAATAAATATCTGTCTCTCTTGCATATGCACACGTGTGTGTTTAATCCAGAAAAGTTAGTATTGAAAAGAATTTTTACGCCTTGGCTGGTGTGGCTCAGTGGATTGAGTGCTGGCCTGCGAACCAAAGGGTCGCCAGTTCCATTCCCAGTCAGGGCACATGTCTGGGTCCAGGTCCCCAGTAGGGGGCATGCACGAGAGGCAAACACACATTGATGTTTCTCTCCCTCTCTCCTTCCCTTCACCTCCCTGAAAATAAAAAATAAAATCTTAGAAAAAGAAAACAATTTTTAGAATATGGCAATTCTTACTACCAGAATTCTGTGGTCATTTACATGGTGTGGTGTGTGAGAAGTTCCCACAGATACCCCATTGTCTCCCTAGCTCCCTCTCCATGCCTTTATTAAGTTTGTCACTGCTACTTAAAATCCTGAGAAGGGAGGTAAGGTTTCATCCCTCATTGTCCTTTGTTGAAATCATATATTTGGGAAAGGGGAAGAAAGGGGAAGAAGGGGGAAGAATTCACTTGAAAACTTCAAAGGGATCAGTTATTATGTGTCATGCATAATGCTGGCAAAGGCATATGAAAAGATGCTCAGCCTCATCAGTCATTAGGGAAATGCTAATGAAAGCCACAGTGAGATAGCACTGCATACTGACCAGAATTGCAAAACAAAAACAAAGCGAAACCAAAACTATTGCTCTCAAATACTAGCAAAGATACAGAGTATTTAGACCTGTGGTATTGCTGGTGAGAGAACTCTTCAAGGAAAGCAGAATAAAATGTGTAAGGATTGGGTCTCTTGTCTAGAAGGAAGTTTTTCTTGTTGGGTTCTAAAATAGTGTTATAAGCAGGTCCTGAAAGGGGCAGAAGCTAAAACCAGTAGAGGGCATGTGTTAGGTGGTGGCTAAATCATTCCAGAGTAAAATAGAGAACCCTGGAGAAAGACTAAATTTGTGATCTCAGCTTGAAATCTGGTTCAAAGAGGGGAGTTTATTTGACATTCTTTCTATTAAAATTGCATACTTCTGGAAACCTACTTTCCACCATTGAGAGAATACATATCTCCTTTAAATTTTTAAGAAATTTATTACTTCTCTAAATCCTTCTTAGTAGAAAGGAGTTTGTAGAATGAAAGAGAGAGAGACAGAGAGACAGTTAGAAAGACAAATACTTGGTGACTATGTGTTATAACTCCTCCTTTTGCAGATGGTCCCTGTAAGGCCCAGAGGAGAGGAGAAAGGTGTTGCTTAAAGTTACACAGTGATGGAGGCAGGACCAGAGCCTGGGCTGGGTCTATTCAGAGCTTCTTGTAATGACTGCATCATGCTGCCTTTTAGTCTTCTGGTTTGTCTACAGATTTGCTGTGTTGCAAATTAGTTCCAGCAACCTGAGCTTCCCAGGACTGGCGACTCTTGGAGAACATCAACTGATAAGGCTATGCATGCGATCACAGGATTTACTGTACATTTCACAATCAATACTGATTATTTCCCTTCATTAGTGGATGGCTTCTGCCTGCAGCAGGACTAGGGCACTTACCCAGCTCTGTTATTTTCCTGACAATTATGAATTATAGTCCAGGTTACCCTTTTATCTCCACCTGACTCAAATCACTCTCCTGGCTTGGGAGCTCTAGGCAGCTTATCTCATGTTTGCCTGACTACCTGCCTATTTGTTTAATGTAGGGAATTAAACTTGTGCTCTCTGCCCTTTACCTCTGGAGGGGACCTCTCTGGATGTAATTGAAACACAGAGCATCCCAATAATCTGAATCAATATACCTTGTGTTACATAGGGCAACTAAATCAAGCTGCAGAGTAATCTAAAGTGATGACTACTATGTAATAAGCAAGAGTCCATGTTATTATATGCCAAAATTGCGCATGTGAAGGTCATTTTTTTGGACTAGATAATGACCAATGATTGTACAATTAATGGGATTGACATCTGGTTCTTTTTATTCTGGTTAGTTTGCCTGAATACCATCGATGAGAAAGCAATCTGGCTGACTGTAGTCATTTCTAAATGTTCTAACAGAAGTGTTTGATTGAGGACTTTTTCACTCATGGAAACAGACTTTTTTCCTATGGCTTTGATATTTAAGAATTTAGACCCCTTTCCCTGGATATATGAATCAAAAGTCCCATTGTTTTTCTTAAATAAAACACACATCTGCTTGAAGGCTGAAAATTTATAATATATCACATATTACCTGTATAATTAAATAATCAAATACTCAAACAATTATCTTCCTCTTTACCTCAAGTCCTGAAACATCCCAGGGATGACTTCAATATCTAAATTCCTTACTATCAAGAATATTCTATGCTTTCCAGCAACTCCCAGTACTTACAGGGGCCTGTTCAAATGAGGGGCCCTGACATTTACCCAAAGCTTCATTAACTTTTATTTGTGTGTGTGTGTGTTTGTTTGTTTATTTATTTATTTATTTCCTCACCCAAGGACATGCTTATTGACCTTAGAGAGAGGGGAAGGGAGGGAGAGAAACATTGATTGGTTGCCTCTTATATGCACCTTGATGGGGGATGGAACCCCCAACATAGGCATGTGTCCTGACTGGGAACCAAACTTGCAACCTTTTGGTTTATGAAACAATGCTCCAACCAACTGAGACACACTGACCAGGGCCTTCATCAGCTTCTTTAACTTTATGGTAAAATCTGTGTACAGAGCACCTATCTTAGTGTTGAGTTTTTAAATCGTTAATGTGTCTATATTATTGATATTTTCCTCCCCTAGTAGACTAAGTTCTATGAGAACAGGGACTGTGTATAATTTTGCTCATTATTAAATGTTTAGTGTTTAGTATGGTGCCTGGACTAGAACAGGCACTCAGTAAATACTTCTTTGCTTAGCACAGTGCCTGATGGGATTCAGTGCTGAGCTGAATGAAGCAATTAACGAGAGTAAAGGTAAGCCATACCCTTTTTAAACTTTCTGTAAGCAGAATGCCAGCCTCCACATAGTAGAGGTAAATAAAGGTTTCTGGACATATTTATGAGAGTGGGTGAATAAGGAAGGAAGGAAGTAGCATGCTTAGGCTTGCCTAGACTGGCCTAGACTGGGAAATCAGGGATGTTAGTATGAGTGGGGCTGGACCTGTCACACTTTAGTGCCAATCATTATCCCTCTAAGCCCCATGGGGGGTGGGCATGAGGCTGTGTATAATAGCAAATAGAAGGGAAAAGATGCAAGAAATCAGTAGTCAGTGAGCATCATTAGAATGAGCTAGTAATGATCATAATAACTGCCATTTACCATGTTTCAGGCGCTGTCCTCAGTACTTTCCCATGTATTATCTCCTATCTTTCTCAGAGTATGTCTGTGAGAGAGATATTATCTCCATTTCCTGCTGTGGAAACTAGGACTCAAGTTGGTACAGAATTCGGTAGTATTCCCTCTGAAGTTCAAGGCACTTTAACCCTGGTCCTTCTGACTTCAGAGCCAGAGCTCCCTTTTAACCACTACACTATTAGCTAAAACGAGAGTCTAGAAATATGCAGAGCCACTTGTGAGTAGGAGCAAAAGTAGCTTACAGTGTGTATTTGGTCAGTTGCAAGAGAAGTAGCCAGGAAAGATCTCTTGCCCATTGGGCAGAGGACCTGTGGGAGCAAGATTTAGCTTGAATTATGAGTAGGGCTGGAAGCAGGGCGTCACCATGGAGGGACAAGGTCAACGATAATTAAAGGGAAATATCCAGCACCTAGGAGAGCTCCAGGTTTGCTATTCAGTGGAGCGAAGTTGAATTGGCATTGCTATCGGCCCTCTCATTTGCCTAAAGAGCTTCCCCAGATTAAGCAATCTATTCAGAGATTGTGACTGGGTGGCACACACTGCTGATGCAGGCAACTCACAAGTGGCAGCTGTGTGTTAAGATCAGACATGGGACAGCCTTCTGAGGTACAGCCCAGCTAAACTGAACACATACCTTGCCCTGAATTGTTGAGCAGTGGAAACAACAGTGACAGCTGTGGGAGCAAGCAGCCCTGTACACCTTAGCATTCAGTTATAGAGTACGTGATCATTGCAGAGGGAACCAGTAACATCTGCTTTTCCTGGCCCTTACTTAACTTGTTCTAGTTAAGCAGCCTCTCCATGTCCCCATTCTGTAACTACTGTAAATGATGCAAGAGAGGAGAGATAGAGACAGAAAGAGTGAGGGAGAATTAATTTATCACTGGGTAAAATGAAAATGCACTGAAGTGTAATGGAATTTCATTAACTTTGGAAATGATGATGAATGCTGTCCAAATAATTCTTACTAATGCATAATTCACACCTGAAAATAGAGCCAAACTCTCCTAAAAAGCATATCAATTTATGCCCCCAAATTAATTTAGTGTTATTCAGTATGGTTGACAGGATAAAATATCTACTATGAAATGTAATCATCTATTAAGATTGGGAACCTATGAGTCTTTCTAATTTAGTAGATGATGGTAGGTGATAGCAAGTGGCATCTTGAGAGGCAGACACCCACAGTCCTCATTCTCATAATTTGAATTTCCCCAAAGACATCATTTTAGACATAACCACAGAGAAGTTAGGATGAACTCTGAGATCTGCATAGCAACCATGGGCTCAATTCATAAATATACCCCAAACGCAAATTAAAATCAGTTTCAAAAGATTCAAATGGGTCAGGAAAAGGACCATATGTTTTCTGACAGGCAATGTTTTCACATTATATGTTTATATAGTATGTCAATTATATAAATAATATATATTTATAGACATTTATTCAGAAATATGTAAAAATTACTTTCCCATTTAGTGTAATACTGTCTGTTCTTTTCCATAAACTCTGAGAGACATTAATTCGTTAATGTCTCAAGACATAATAATCTCTATTTAAACCCGCTTACACTTTTTGTATACTCAGGAGAGTGGTAATGGGGAAGATACCTTTTCACCTTTAGATCTAACATGAACTCCTACTGTGGTTGGCAGAGAGAGACTATTATTAAATAGAAGGGTAGCTATTGGTTCAGGTTCCACCAATATAGCTTCAGAAGAAAGTCAACACCTCACAATGGAGGCATCATGACTTTTTTGCCCATGGGTTTCTTCAGCCAATTAGAGAATGCCTTGGTCAGACATGTGAACAGTAAAGTCAAGGATGACTTCTGGAATACCCTGAACTTCTTTCCCAGGATGGACTTTACTGTGTGGAGGTGGAGGTGTCATAGGGGAACAGCACTTTTCAATGTCACCCCTATTTGTCTTAATGGCCAGACCTTATGATTTGGGGTGCTGGGGTGGTAAATATGTACATTAACTCCTGATACTGTGAATGTGATTAAGTAGAAAGTAGCCATTGACCAGCTCCCACCAACAGGAAACCTTAGTTTGCCAAGCCATGAATACTTCATAATGGAGACATTATGGCTCATCCTTTCTTCACCAACCTCCCATGGGTTCTGGAGCCACTCATAGAGCACCTTGTGCTCACCTATCAATGGTGATATCGGGGATGTCTCCTGCCTCCCTCTATTTCTTCCTCTAGAGTAGGGTGCAGTGTGCAAATATTGAAGTTCTAGGGAGGAGCACTATCTTTTAAGGCTTTCCTTATTCCTGTTGACTTCCCTATCCTGTGATACGGGTGCTGAGGTGGGAATAAAGCACACTGGTTTCTCATACTGCAAATGTGATTAATCAGGAGGCAGTCATTGGTCAGCTTTCACCAATGGGAAACCTTAGGTTGCCAGGCCATCATACCTCACAATGGAAGCATCATGGCACCTCCCTCCTCCCTCTTCTGCCCGCTCCCTCCAATGGGTCCCATAGCTGTTTAGCACCTTGTGCTGGCATGTGAATAGTGATGTCAGGAATGACTTCTTTATCCTTCTGCTCCTTTCCCTAGGGCGGGGTGTGGTGTGCAAATATGGAAGTGATAGGGATGAGCACTATCTTCTAGGACTATCCTTATTCCTCTTAACCCTATGATATAGGTACTGAGGTGGACAAGAAAAACATTGGCTGCTGATACAGAGGATGTGATTAACTAGGAGGCAGCCATTGACCAGCTTCCACCAATGGGAGATCTCAGTTTGCCAGACCATTAACGCCTCACAATGAAAACATCATGGCTCTTCTCTCCTTCACTCTCTCCTTTTACCCTCCCCTTTATGGGTTCTGGAGCCACTCAGAGACCACCTTGTGCTGATATGTGAATAGTGATGTCAGGGATGACCAATGCTACCCTCTCAAGTCTTTTTCCTAGGACAAGGCCAGATAGATAAAATTAGATATGTCATGGGGGACAATTAACTTCCAAGGCCATCTCTATTGCTCCTAATTGCCCGAATATCAAATTGAAATTGAGTACATTGGCTGCTGATATAAAGTTCTTGACTGAGTTAGAGGTAGCCAGTGGCCAGCTCCCAAGATTGGGAGATCTTAGTTTTCCTGGTCACCAGTGCCTCACGGTGGAGGCATCATAGCTCCTCCCTCCTATGGGATTCTTCAGGCACTTAGAGAGCACCTTGTGCTGACACATGACTAGTGATATCAGGGAATGTATCTCTCCCTCTGAACAGCTTCCCTTGGCAGAAATGCAAATACAAAATGCTATTATTAACTAGGAGGTCCCTGAAGTCTGGTTTGATCCCATTTCTTCCTCCTTGTCCCCTTGTATTCCCACTCAGTCTTCCTGCTGCTATTTTCTGGTGTCATCAACTCCTTACATCACAGTAGCCAGGTAACTCTTGTTAAAGGCACTTGTTTCTGTCATTCCTATACCTAGAGATATATGTGAAGTCACACTGAGTCACATTTATCTTATTATCCAACATATTTTCTGAAGCATGTATCTAAGTTTTCCATACTCCACAACCTTTGAAACCTGCAGAGTGTTCTACTCCTTAGCGGGCATTCAGGACCCTGTATGATTCATTGCTTATTACCCATAAGTCTCACTCATTTCCCAAGGCTCCTCCCCATCATCTCTGCTCTAGGTACTTTAGCCAGGCCTAGTGTAGGTATTAATGCTTGCACTTGGCCTGAAATGTGTGTTACCTAATCACTACTCATACAAATGCCACTTTTCCCTCCAAGTCCAGGTCTATTATCTCCTCTGAAGTCTTCTATGCCTTAGTTTAATATTCCCCCTTTGCTGCTAATTTGAGTGAGACCCAGTGTCAGAGCTGGATCTTTACCTTGTTCCTGGACTATGTTATCTACTTAGTACCTTTATCCCTGTTCTGTATTTCTTACTTCATTTTAATTTTTAAAATATTTTATATTGAATAAGTTCTTGTATTCTCTCTCCAATTTTTTGGAGCAAAGAAAACAAACAAACATAAATAAATAGTCTCTCTCAAAGGGTTTCACCTCTAAGCCCTAGCTTGGTGATCACTCTGCCCTAGCTTGGTTCTGGATGCTCTGTCCACCTCACCTCCCATTACCTTGTTATTTTTTCCCTTTTGGCCAAGACTACTTCTTCTGATGGGACTTGATTGATGTCAAGTGTAAGTGATCATCTGGCGGGTGGATGAATGTTGGTAATTCCCTGGATAGGAGCCTTGCCATGAAGAAGGGTTTCTGATGTCTTCATTTAGGCTCTTCTCCAGTGTCTGAACTGTCCCAGGGAGTAAGTCTGTATTTATAGCCAGCCCCACCCAAACTGTGTGTCAATCAACCTATTATGACCTGGCCTGAATTATGACATCATTGGACCATGACTAGGTTATGCATTAATATATTTCAATCATTGACTACTTTTCAAGGTAAAAAAAGCATTTTTGTGTATAAGCACAAAGACTGTTTACCATAAGTTTTTTTTCAGTATTCTAGATTCATAAGCCTGCTCTCCCTTTTATTCATAAGGAGCCTGTACAGTCACTGGGAATACTGCCTTAGTTACATGGGAATCATCAGAGGCCTATTCTTTATTTCAGTCTTTCATTAGACCCAATTGCCAAGACATATCTCCCTTGCTTAAGAGCTGTAACAGTAACAAAACACACAAAAACTTCAGTTAGTTTAGTTCTAACTTAAACTTAATGGTTGTCCATATGGTAAAACCCTTTGTATTTAAAGAACAATTCTCACCACTTTTTAGTTTATTACCTACCTCCTATAAAGTGTTTTCCTTCAGACATCACTGTCTATTGCTGCAACACTATAAACCCAGCCTCTTCCCTTTGTCTGAAAAAAGAACTCCATAATTGCTTACCTCTTAAAAAAATCCATACATTGCATAGACCTTCTAGAGACTCCCATGAGTAATGCTAATTTAAGTGTTTGTTAATTGTTCATACATAAAAAGTAAAACAAAAAATTGACAAAGAGGATATGCTATTACAGACTTAATTTACTCTTAAAATATAAACTTCTCACAGAAATGAAATAGTATAGATAGGCTATGGCTGGTGTAGCTCAGTGTGTTGAGTACTGGCCTGTGAACCAAAAGGTTGAGGGTTTGATTCCTGGTCAGGGCACATGCCTGAGTTGCAGGTTAGGTCCCAAGTTGGGGGTGTGAGAGAGGCAACTGGTCGATGTGTGAACATTGATGTTTCTTTGCCTCTCTTCCTCCCTCCTATCCCCTCTCTCTCTAAAAAATAAATAAAATACAAAAATTGGCATAGATGGCCTAATTAGTTGTCCTTTCCTAGACTTAGCAACTGACAGAAAATAGAAGAATAAATATTTATATTGATAATAAGTACATAGTGTTAGGTTATTCTGACTTCAAAATGCTTTGAAGCACAGAGGTTTTCTGACCTTGACTGATACACTTATGAAATGGATAAATTGAATAACTTTTTAGATGCTGTTAAATAAATATAGCTATAATAAAGGTGGAGTGTCGTTCAAAACACAAAAACCCAGAATCTCATGATAAAACCTTAGCTGACCACTATACTAAACAAGCAGCTTTCCCAAGATAATTATTGTAATCACTCAGAAAGAAGAGCCCTCAGAGGAATTGATAGCCTCCTCTAAGATTGCTATTAACTGTTGTTAGCTGTCAGAGATAAGCCTGTAATTAGGAAAATAGATATCTGGGAAAAATTTGAAGGCTCATTGCATAAAGATAATATTTGGCATTCTCAGTGTGAGTAACTAGTAGTACCTAACATTTTAAAATGGATTTTAGCAGGAATTCTTCATGTCATTATTCACAACAGCAAAGATAAATTTGCTATGCAATTACACTAATGTTTCTGGAGTAATTTTAGAGGTATTGTTAAAGGTGTTTCCAAAACCTGTCCTACCTACTGTAACACAATGAACTAGTCCTATCTGTCCTGTCCTAACTACTAGTAAACTGTAAATGTGAGTAATGGACAGAACCAAAACCTGCAGGGCCCTTTGAACACCTCCAAATATACCGTGGGAGAGGAAGAAACTTTCTTCTACCCTCCTAGGTTTGTTACAGGGTGCAGCCAAGAGGGGGGACCCCAAATGGGCATTTGAAATGGGGTCCAGAACTTAAGGTGTCCAGGAGATTTTAAGATGTCTCCATCCCCCCCCACCCAGGGTGTGGGTTGGGGGAAGGGACAAATGGAGCAGGGCCATTGAGAGCTGTTTTGCATAGCAACAGCCTTGCAGCTACTCTCTGGCTGTGGTCATTTAACATATCTATAGCCTTTGGCTGGTCGCTTAGATATGTTAAATAGCTGTGATCATCTCTGAGCCAGGGGAATGGAAGTAACTTCCCCACCAAGACGTGACTGGGGGCAGATCCCCCAAGCTACAGCGCCTGCGTGGGAACTCGAAGATTGGCTCCAGGACATGGGGCCACGCCTGCCCAGACTCAAGATGGCAGCCCAGTAAAGCTGGAAGGAGACAAGTTCCAGTATGTGAAGCCGAGTGTGGGAGGAGTTGGAAATGAGGCTGCAGAGGAAGATTGGCTGCGGGGATTTAAAACCCAGACTTGGTGGCCATTAAAAGAGAGAACCATGCGGCTTTAGCAGAGTGAGGACTCTCCCTTCCCGCAGCCCTGAAGGAGAACCATGTGGCTGTGGAGGTGCAGAGAGGATCACGGCCATTGAAAAGAGAACCATGCTGCTTTAGGAAGGAGAGCCATGCGCAGCCCTGAGAGAGAACCACGCGGCTTTGACGGAGTGGGGACTCTCCCCTTCCCGCAGCCCTGAGAGAGAGAACCATGAGGCCTGGACAGAGTGGGGACCCCCGCAGCTTTAGAAGGGGGAACCACCACCTGGTTTTAGCAGAGATCCCGGCGACTCAGCCGAGGGTGCCGGGAACCCAGGGAGGTCTCCCAGTCGAGATGGAGGACTAACTAAGAACCAGAGGACTGTCTGAGCCATGGACTTCGTTTTCCTTCCTGAGATATGGTACTCTGGACTGGGCAAAGGGGGAAGGAAGGAAGGACTGTGTCTGTTTGTGGGTGTTTTAAGGGACTTTGGGATTTTTGATAAAGACATTAGGTCATTACTTTAAGTTAGTATAGCATTAAATAAACATTTCCTTTCCTTTTCACGAATCTCTGGCATTGAGAGATGTCTTTCCTCTGGCGGCGGACATAACGGACCCGGGGCCTTCTTTCAATAATAGTATATTGTCCCAGGCCCCCCTTGTTGTGTTCTGTAACAGATTCTCTCTTTAAAAAATATTTTATTGATTATGCTATTACAGTTTTTCCAATTTTTTTCTCCCCTTTACCCCCCTCCTCCTTCCACCCTCCAGCATTCCCCTCCACCCTAGTTTATGTCCATGGGTTGTACATATGAGTTCTTTGGCTTCTCCATTTCCTATACTATTCTTAACCTCCCCCTGTCTATTTTGTACCTACCACTTATGCTTTGTATTCCCTGTACC
Source organism: Phyllostomus hastatus (assembly GCF_019186645.2). NCBI lineage: Eukaryota > Metazoa > Chordata > Mammalia > Chiroptera > Phyllostomidae > Phyllostomus > Phyllostomus hastatus. The sequence continues at coordinate 9,289,461 of NW_025333841.1, read as the reverse complement.
TTTCCCTCCCCCCTCCATTGATAACCCTCCATGTGATTTCCATTTCTGCAGTTCTGTTCTTGTTGTAGTTATTTGCTTAGTTTTTGTTTTTTTTTAGGTTCAATTGTTGATAGTTGTGAGTTTGTTGTCATTTTGCTGTTCAGAGTTTTATCTTCTTTTATTTCTTAGATAAGTCCCTCGAACATTTCATGTAAAAGGGCTTGTTGATGATGAACTCCTTTAACTTGACCTTATCTGGGAAGCACTTTATCTGCCCTTCCATTCTAAATGATAACTTTGCTGGATAGAGTAATCTTGGGTGTAGGTCCTTGCCTTTCTTGCCTATAAGATTTCTTTTGAGAAATCAGCTCATAGCCTTATGGGTACTCCTATGTAGGTAACTCTCTCCTTTCTTCTTTCAGCTTTTAAGATTCTCTTCTTATCTTTAATCTTGGGTAACTTAATGATGATGTGCCTTGCTGTGTTCCTCCTTGGGTCCAATTTCTTTGGGACTCTCTGGGTTTCCTAGACTTCCTAGAAGTCTATTTCCTTCACCAGATGGGAAAAGTTTTCCTTCATTATTTGTTCAAATAACTTTTCAGTTTCCTGCTCTTCCTATTCTCCTTCCAGCACCCCATGATTCAGATGTTGGAACACTTCAAGTTGTCCCAGAGATTCCTAAGCTTCTCCTCATTTGTTTGAATTCGTGTTTCTTCATTCTGTTCTGGTTGGATGTTTATTTCTTCTTTTTGTTCCAAATCATTGATTTGAATCCCACTGATATGAACCAACTTCCCTTCACTGTTGGTTCCCTAGATATTTTGCTTTATTTCACTTTGTGTAGCCTTCATTTCTTCCTTCATTTTGTGACTGAGCTCAGTCAATTCTGTGAGCATCATGATTACCAGTGTTTTGAACTCAGTATCTGATAGGTTATCTATCTCCTAGTTGCTTAGTTCTTTTTCTGGAGTTTTGATGTGTTATTTCATTTGGGCCATATTTCTTTGTCACAGCACACCTATTACATTGTAAGGGGTGGGGCCTGATGTATTTGCCAGGGTGGGGCAACCCTCTTTGCTGTGGTGCTGTCTGTGGGGGAGGGGTCAGAGAGAGAACAATGCCACCCACTTGGCTCTTGTACCATTTTCTGCCACTTCCCTCACTCCCCACAAGCAGATTGTGCCATTTCCGGTGCTGATTCAAAGGTGGGTGGATTTGTGTGTGTTTTAGGATCCCTGCAGGGCTCTCCAAAGGACTCTTGTGTGAGACTGGGAGTTGCCCCTGCTGTTGCAATCCCCACCAATTTTTTACAGTCAGGGATTTCAGTCTTTAGTTTCCTATGATGAAACTTTGGGTTCTTGGTCTGTCTTGCTCCTTCACCTTATCTGCTTGCAAATGTGGGATCTCCCACGTGGTTCACCACCTTGCCTTGTCATGTCCTCTCTGCCCCAGGTGTCCATCTCTGCCCCTCCTACCAGTCTGGACATATGTTTCTTTAACTCCTTGGTGGTTTGACTTCCATGCAAATAATTTTTTGGCAGTTCTGGTTGCTCTTTGTCTTTAAATTGGTTGTTATTTTTCTTTTGGTTGTGTGAGGAAGCCAAGTGTTTTTTGCCTACACCTGTCTTGGCAGGAACTCCAATTGAAGAATTTGGATAAAGGATATACAAGAACTGTTTGTATTTTTCTTACAACACTTCTATAAGTTTGATGTTATTTCAAAATTGAAAGTTTTTTAGAACTCTGCTGTGACTTCCCATTTCTCTACAGTAAAGCCAAAGTTCTTAAAACGGCCCACCAGGCACTGTGAGATTTGGTCCTCCATTAAGTGTCTTGCTTCATCTTTCACTACTTTTTTTTTCTTTAGCTCACTGTGCTGCCAGCACAATGACCCTCAGTACTATTTCTAGAAGGGCTTCAAGTGCCTTGCTGTGCTCTGGGTATTTACCTTTGTCTGGAATGCTCTTTTCTTAGGTGTCCCTTGGCTCACTCCCTCATTTCCTTCAGGTGTCTGTTCAAATGTCATTTAATCAGTGAGGATATCCATATCACCTTATTTAAATTTAGTTTTTCCACCCTTCTTTCAGAAGTTCTTTCCCACTTTATTTTTCTCTGTGGCATTTATCACCTAATATGTGCTTTATTTTTTTCTTGTTTATTTTTCATCTAGTCCCATCAGAACATAAACTTTATAAGGAGAGAAAGTTATCTTTTTGTTCACAGCTGAATCCCTAGGAATTTAAAATTACCAAATGTTCCTGACCAAATAAATTACAAAAGAATAGCTATTAATAGCTAAAACTTATAAACTTATTACGTACTATGCAATGCTCTAAATGCTTTACATGTATTATCTCATTGATACCATAAAAGTACTATAGATGGATACCTTACTCATCATCATCATCATCATCATCATCATCATCATCATCCCCATTTTGCAGATGAAGAAGCTGAGGCAGTGAGACATGAGGGAACCCAATCTGGATCCAGAGTGTATTTTATTTTTTAAAAATTTTATTTGTTTATTTTTAGAGAGAGTCGAAGAGACAGATGAAGAGAGGTAGAAAAACATCAATGTGTGAGTGAAATATTGATGGATTGCCTCTTGAACTCTCCAGCTGGGGACCCGGCCTGCAAACCAGGCATGTCCCTTGAGAGGAAATTGAACTGGCAACCTTTTGGTTTGCAAGCCGGTATTCAATCCACTGAAACATACATAAATACACTCAGCCAGGACAACTACTATGTTGTGCCACCTCTCTTGTGGTGTGATACATTTTATATCATGTTTAAAAGAATATACATTTATTTGATGTTTAAGAACTTGTAGTATTATTACATAAAATATTGTTAAGGGATGCCCAAATGTGTAGCAAAAGTGTGAAGGTATACATGATAATGACAACCAGCAAGTTGGATGGTTGTATTTAAGATAACAATAAATATAATCAAATTTGTCCTTGAAAATCTCCAAGGAAGTCACCAACACAAATGATTTATCCTCCAGCATCAGATCCTTTCTCAGTTTTTATAGTTGACCCCTGAGTATAATGGCAGGCCTGCAATTGGGGGCCATATTGTGTGAAAAGCATCTGATCCCCAATTGGCCTGGTGGGATGCTCACACAAGGACAAGGAAGAGGGTAAGATGACAGCCTGGACTTTCTTCAACTGTCAGAAAGGGGGACAAAGTTTCAACAAACTCAGCCTTCTTTCTCTCTCTGTGAGAGGCCACATAAATCAGCAGAGCCATATGGCTATCTAGACCTTTGAGTTTCCAGGGATGGAAGGCTCATAACATCCTGTGATAGCCTTTTGGGTGTTTATCAGATACTATAGTCAATAATGACTTATTTATGTTTAACTCACATATCTCACTGCAATTTCATTCTATTTCCTATTACTCTGTAAATATGGAGAACAGATGGTCAACATTCTACATATAACCTTCCAGAGAATGGAAGATGTCCATTGAAGCCCTCTCCTTTCAGGTGGCATTTTCTTCCTGACCAGAGTTCCAACCTCTTCATTTTTCTACATATTTCCTTTTCCAGTCAATTATTTCATTTACTACATTGGATTTAAAAAATACAGTGTTTTTCTTAGAAAAAAGCAACATATGCAGATAATTAAAATTCTAACAGTACAAAAAAATCTAACAGTACAACAGCATATACAGAGAAAGTGAGTTGCCCTCCCATTGAAGGCCTCTCAGTCTCCTTTTAAAAAGATTTTATTTATTTATAGTTAGAGAGAGGGGAAGGGGTTGAGAACGAGAGAAACATCAATGTGGGAGAGAGACAATGATCGGTTGCCTCTTGCATGCCCCCAGCTGGGGACCTGGTCCACAACCCAGGCATGTGCTCTGACTGAGAATTGAACTGGTGGTGTTCAATCCACTGAGCCACACCAGCTAGGGTTTCATTTTTAAAATTGAGTTATTGTCAGCAGGGTCTCCTTCTAGAGGATTGTGTGTGTGTGTGTGTGTGTGTGTGTGTGTGTGTGTATTCTGCACTCTTTTTCAATTGAGCAAATATTGATTAAGTACCTAGTATATGCCAGGTATTGTGCTAACTCTTGGGGTAAGGCATGAGGAGAACAGAGATATGTTTTCCTGTCCTCAGTAAGCACACACTTTGGTAGGGGAGAAAGGCATAGCCATTCATTTATCAAATATTGATTGAGCGCTCTCTGTGTGCGAGGTAGTGTGTGATCCTCTGAATGGAGTTCTTAGTATTGGCGGGGGTGGGGGGCAGCATGGAAAGATAGATGAGTAGGCATGGTGTGAAATATAAACCAATGCCAAGGAAGTGCCAAGATGATTCTTGGCAATGAACCCACGTTCCTTGTAAGCTATGTGACCTTATGTGTGGAGCAGGCAAAAAAAACAGCCCGGTGACTAGTGGAGAGGGGAGGGAGTGGAGCTCTAGGCAGAAGCAGTGGCACTGGAGCCCCTGTGTCAGGTGCTGGGCTAGGCCCTTTATACACACTATCTGACATAATCTCTCTAGTGATAGGAGGTGAGTGTCATTATCAACATTTTACAAATAAGAATACTGGGGGCTCCAGACAGGTTAAGGCAACTGGTCTTACATCACACAACTAAGATTCAAACTCGTCTGTCTTTCTGAAAACCTGAGCTCTCATCCACTACATTGATAACAGTTTCTGGGCTTGGGAGTGGGTGATGGGTGATTCTGACACATCCCCTCCTTCCACTTTCCTTCTGGAGAACCACTAGCCAGACAGTAGTTTGACTGAGCCTCTTATTAACTGATTTTTTTTCCATTTAAGGTGTAAGATGAAGAGAAAAACATATTGTTCTGGGAGTCAGGAGCCCTCATTCCTAGCTCCTGCTCTGCCTCTCATAAGCTCTATGACCTTCAGCAAGTCATTCTGTACTCTGGACTTCTGGGTCCTGATTTTAGAAATGCAGAGGCTGGTGGAGAACATCTCTGGATGCTTGATGGGATTTAATGAAACTTCCATCATCCCAAAAGGGCTATAATGACACCTGGGGCAAAAACTACAACCCCCTCTTGAGAATGATACAAAACTAGTTTGGTAAATCTATTTATTTTGAAGGCAGTTTGAAGAATGAGTCTGCAGCGAATATAAACAGCTGGCATCACCTTATTGACAGTGTGAGATGTGAACATATTAATACTTCCTTGGTCTCCACTTTCTGCTCATAGTTCAACCCCTCCCCCCCATTTTCTCAATAAAGTGAAATGAACCTTAGTTAAGTGAGCAAGTGCTCGCTTAATACATCCAATTGAATTAAAGTGATAATCAACTAGCAGATGAAGATAATCCTTAATGAAAACTGGGAAAGATACCTTAAATTAATGCATTATTGCAGGCATGTAATAAACTGAGAACTTTGCTCATGCTGATTTCATGCTTGAGAGAGCAGCCCCATGACGTTTTGCGAGACACAAAAAGAGGATCTGCCTTGGTCAACAAGCCCCATAAAACTAAGAGCACAGAAGTTCGCTTGATCCAGAAAAGGAGGGGACTGAGGCATTGCCCACAGATGATGAGCCTCCTGCTTTTTCCTCATTCCATTTCACCTCAAATGTAGGGATTTAGAGACCAGATCTGCTCACTCGTAAAGCAAATTCTTCTTCTGGATCCCACAGTGACACAGGGGTGGGAGGTTAAAAGAGTCCAGTTCTCAGGTGAGTGTCTTTCTTTTGTTCCTCTCTCCTTCCCATCCTTGATTCTTCCCTCCCTCCCTCCTTCCTTCCTTTAATTTTTTAAAATTACAAAAGTAAGAAATATTCATCGTAAAAGGACCAAATTACATATAATTGTATGAGGTATGGTATAAAAGTCCTTAATCTCTACTATTTCTCTCTTTCTTTCTTTTATTTTCTTCTTTTCTTTCTTCTTTCATTTAAAAATTTGTGAAAGTAATTCATGCTCATTGTAAAATAATCGAACAGCACACAATGGTACTATGTTAAAAGAAACTTATTTAATTCTCATTTTCCTTTCTATCATTCTTTTCCTTCCTGTCTTCCCTCTCTCTCTCTCTCGAGCCTTCTGTTCCTTCCTTTATTCTTTCTTTCAACTTTTAAAATTATATAGGTAATTGTGATAATTTTAAAAGAATCAAGCAGTACAGAATTATTTGTTACATAAAATGGAAGATCCTCATCCTCCCCCTTTCCTCAACCCACATTTTTATGCCTGACAGACATGTAGACTTACCTTATTCCTTTTAATGACAACATAATATTCTGTAGTGTGAATGTCCCATAATTTATTTATTGGGTGCCAAGTAAGTTTCTGAAATATACCTTGGAATTGTTAGAAAAGTTTAGAGAAAATGCAAGAAAAATAGAAATTGGATTGTTTGCTGTTGAAAAGTCCATTTTATAAATAGTGATCATATCCATTTCTATAGCACTCTATACTTTGAAAATTGCTTTTTAAATATCACACCATTTGATTCTCTTATATAGCAGCTTTTGGAAGTAGGCAGATTATTATCTCTATTTTTATAGATAAGGAAACTGTTGTCTTGGGAAATGAAGGAATAGAAATACAGGTTCACAGATAGTTATAGATTCTCAATCTGGTACTCTTAACAACATTGTAAATTTAGGTTGCATTTTATTTTGCAAGTCATAAAAGATTTAGACATGCCCTTACTTCTAAGGTTGTAGTTTAGAAAATATCCACCCAAGTCATACAAATTCCCTTATTATTCTAGTGAGAATGGCAGTTCAATGCTTGGTAAATGTGAAGAGCCTATTGATGGCTGGTGCTCATAGCAAGCCAAGATTCATTTGGTTTCCTAATCGGCTTCTGTTACTTTAAATATAAAGTAAGTCTATTCACTCCAAGCTCCACTTTTATGTAGAAAGAAATACAATATGTTGCATTATTACATAGAAAAAGAAATGTTTATATTAGTAGTAAATCATTCAGAAGTACATTTTATTTAAAATCAGAAAGTGTCCATCAGCACCCTACTGCCAAGCTTGTATAATATGTTTCCATAGAATCTTGAGTTTTAACATCATTTGGACTGGAGAAAGGGGGATTTGCAATATGTTTCCCAAATACGCAGCTTTCTTTACAATTATTTAAGGAGAGAAGCTGGGTGAACATAATGAAATGGTCAGGTTTCCCAAAACAGATCTGCTTTAAAAATAGAAAGGATTTGATGAGTTACTTTTGCCATTAAGTTCTTCTTGCGTGTGCTTTGTTCAAAAAATTTAGGACACATGGAAAAAGCCAAAGCGGGATAGGATCAAGGGTGAGAAGTGGGGATTACTGGGATGGGGGGAGTGGTGAGAGGAAAATGGAGACAACTGTACTTTAACAATAAAAAATAATAAAAATAAAATTTAAAAATCAGGGTCATTAAAATGGAAGTTGTGATGTTGAACTTGTGTACATTAAGATTGAATGAATCACATTTTATAATTATGCATTTAATGTTTGTCTTCTCCTCTGGGCTAATTTTTCCATGAGGACAGGTATCACTCTCTTGATTTCCCAGCACTGTATTCCCAGTGTGTAACACAGTGTCTTCCACATAGTAGGCACTCAATAAAATTTGTTGAGTGTATATGCAAATAAATCAATCTGTGAGGGGTGAACCAGGCTGTGTAACTCTGGCAAGTGTCTATATTGTGGCTGACTGAATGGCTTTAAGCAATAGGAAAAAGCCTTTAATGAAATGTGAACAAGTGTGGTTGCATACACCTAGAAATTGTTCTGAATCTGAGCTGGGCATATTTCTGACTTTTTGAACACAGGCTTAGACAATAAAAGGACATATCATGCATCAGAGGCTTTATGGATTGATTCTCATGTGGAGTTTTATCTTTCTCACAGGTAAGAAGTATTTGTATTATCTCTTTCAATGTCTCCTGTACAGCAGGTTATAGAAATAACCCATTTGAAAAATTGGTGGGCTGCTTCTCAATGACTTCCTTTTGGTAAATATGGCTGTAGAACAAGCCGGAGCTTCAGTCAGTGAATCCACTCACTCAGGATTATGCATGGCTGATAGAGAATTGACTGCAAGTAGATAGTTTGCACTACTGTTTTTGACATCTAATGTAATTCTGAAATGCCACTGGGTGGATTAATGCACACCTAACCAAAGCTTTGGGTTTCCTTTTGGGCTCTTTCCTTTCATGAATAATGCTTTATATTAATCTCTCTGTAGCATCATGATGCCATCTTTCTGTCTCCATTATACATGTATGGCAACAATCATAGAACACAGATGAGGAAACTGAGGTATTCCAAAAGTTGGTTTCTGGGTCACATACAGCCATATGTTCTGGGAAGGTCAAGACCTTGCCTTGAATCTGACAGGAATGGAGATAGATTCTGTCTTTGTTTCTGTTCTGCAGTAGGTAAATGATTAAGACCGTTCAACTAAAGTAGCTGGTAATTGGGAGACTGAAGGAAAAGTTTGTCTTGGAAAACTGCAATCTCATCCATATTAGGTAAATTCAGTTGATACCATTCTTATTTAGCATATCAGTCTTTAGTTAAAAGGTCATATGTGCCAGTGAGTGACAATTTCTGATAAAAATAGACCTGGGGTTTATTTTGTACAGCCTGCAGATTAAAGAACAAATCTTCTGAAAAAATACCAAATCATCATCACCATCAACAATAAACAATGAGTGGCTTCCTGCCATGTGCATGGCCTGATGGGAAACAATATTTCTTATACTAAAGCTTGAAATGAGACCTATGGAGCCACTACAGTGGTAACTCATACTTGGCCTTGACTACTTGCTAAAATGTGTTTTTTAATTTTTAAAATTTAATCTTTATTATACTTTTCCCATTACCATTTAGTCCCCTTATATACCTCTCCCCCTAAAATGTTGGTTTATCTTTTCCCTGATTGTTTCCTCAAAGGCAAGAAACTGTTTTCTCCATTTCTATTAAAAATAATTATTAATTTTTCAATCACAGTTGATGTACAAAATTATATTAGTTTCAGGTGTACAACCCAGTAATTAGACACTTATATACAATATGAAGTGATCACCCCAATAAATCTAGTGCTCATATGACACCAGACATAATTATTACAATATTATTGACTACATTCACTATGCTGCACTTTGCATCCCCATAGCTTTCTATAACTACCAAGGTGTACTTCTTAAGCCCTTCACCTTATCCACCAAACCCCCTACCCATGTGGCAATCATCAAAATGTTCTCTGTATCTCTAACTCTGTTTCTGGTCTGTTTGTTAGCTTGTTTTATTTTTTAGATTCCACATATAAGTGAAATAATATGGCATTTGTATTTCTCTGCCATGTTGTTACAGATGGCAATATTTCATTTTTTTATGGTTTAGTCATATTTCATGGACCATTTCTTCTTTATGCATTCATCTGTTGATGGACACTTAGGTTGCTTCCGTATCTTCGCTATTGTAAATAATGCTGCAATGAACATATGGATGAATATATATTTTTTATTTAGTGTTTTGGGTTTCTTCAGTTAAATACCCAGAAGAGGAATAGCTGGGTCCTTTTTTTTTGTCCCTTGTTATAGCCTTTGTTTTAAAGTCTATTTTGTCTGGTATAAGAATTGCTATGACAGCTTCCCCACCCTCCATTCGGCTTTCAAATTTTTATCATTATTTTTAAATTAATTTTTAGATGTTTTTAAATTATAATTATACTTTATTGATTATTCTGTTACAGTTGTCCTGAATTTTCCCCCTTTGCCCTGCTCCACCCAGTGCCCTCTACTCCCTCAGGCAATCCTCTCATCATTGTTCATGTCCACAGGTAATGAGTATAAGCTGTTTGGCTACTCCATTTCCTATATTTTACTGTACATCCCCATAGCTACCTATTTGTGCTTCTTAATCCCCTCACCTATTTACCCCACCCCCTCCACCTGGCAACCTTCCCATAACTAACTTCTTTTCCCTTGATTTTAAGAGCCTCCCTTTATCCTTAACCTTTGGCCTTTTAGTAATGACGTATTGTGGAGTGGGCCTCTTTGCATCCATCCTAATTGGGACTCTCTGTACTTCCTGGACTTGCATGTTTATTTCCATCACCAAATTAGGGAAGTTTTCTTTCACTATTTTTTCAGATAGATTTCTAATTTTTTGCTCTTCTCTTCTCTGTCTGGCACCCCTGTGAGGCAAATGATGGACCTCTTAAAGTTGTCCTAGAGGCTGTTTATACTATCCTCATTTTTTTGGATTTCTTTTTCTTTTTGTTGTTCAGCATGGTTGTTTTATGCTTCCTTTTTTTTTTAGATTTTATTTTTTTATTTTTAGAGAGGGAAGGGAGGGAGAAAGAGAGAGAGAGAGAGAGAAACATCCATGTGTGGTTGCTGGGGGCCGTGGCCTGCAACCCAGGCATGTGGCCTGACTGGGAATCGAACCTGCGATGCTTTGGTTTGCAGCCTGAGCTCAATTCACTGAGCTACGCCAGCCAGGGCTGTTTTATGCTTCCTTATGTACCAAATCATTGATCTGATCCTTGACTTTATCCATTCTACTCTTGTTTCCCTATAAATTAGTGTAACCCTCATTTCTGACTGGGTCCTTTTTTGTTTTTAACATTTATTAATGTTTTAAATATTAATAACATTCTTTTTTTTACTGTTGTTCAAGTACAGTTGTTGCTATTTCCCCCGACCACTCCTGCCACCCCACACTGGATGCTACCCTGCTTTGGCTTTGTCCATGTGTCCTTTATACATGTTCCTTGATGACCCTTCCCTCTTTTCCTGTGTTATCCTTTCCCACCTACCCTCCCACCTCCCAAATTGGTTACTATCAGTTTGTTCTTTATTTCAATGTCTCTGGTTATATTTTGCTTGCTTGTTTGTTTGTTTTGTTGGTTAGGTTCCACTTATAGGTGAGATCATATGGTATTTGACTTTGACTGCTTGGCTTATTTCACCCAGCATAATGCTCTCCAGATCCATCCATGCTGTCATGAAGGGTAGGAGCTCCTTCTTTCTTTCTGCTGCGTAGTATACTATTGTGTCAATATACCACACTTAAATTATTTATTTAGACAGAGGGGAAGAGAGAGAAAAAGAGAGGGAGAGAAACATGAATGCGTGGATGCCTCTTGGATGCCCCCACTGAGGACCCAGCCTAGAACCCAGGCATGTACATCCTGACTGGGAATCCACCTGGCCACCCTTTGGTTCACAGGACAGCACCCAATCCACCAAGCCACACTGGCCAGGGCTGATCCACTCATTGATCCACTCATTTTGATCCACTCATTTACTGATGGGCACTTAGGTTGTTTCCAGCACTTGGCTATTGTAAATTGTGCGGCTATGAACATTGGGGTGTGTAGGTTTTTATGAATTGGTGTTTCAGGATTCGTAGGATATAATCTCAGCAACAGAATTGCCAGATCAAAAAGCAGTTCCATTTTTGTTTTTTTTGAAAAAATTCTGTACTGTTTTCCACAGTGGCTGCACCAGTCTGCAATCCTACCAATAGTATACAAGGGTTCCCTTTGCTCCACAACCTTGTAATCACTCAATGCTTGTTGATTTGGTTATAATAGCCATTCTGACCAGTGTGAAGTGGTATCTCATTGTGGTTTTAATTTGCATCTCTCTGATGGCTAGTGATGCTGAGCATCCTTTCATAAGTCTCTGGGCCCCCTGTATGGCCTCCTTGGAAAAGTGTCTGTTCAGGCCCTTTGCCCATTTTTTAAAAAAATTTCAATGAATTTTTTCTTTTCTTTTTTCTTCTTTTTTAAAATTTTAATTGTTGTTCACCTATAGTTTTCTGCCTTTTACTCCCATCCCAGCCCACCCCCCAACCCTCCCAACCTCCCCACCTCTCTCCCATTTGCAATCCCCGCCCCTAGTTTTTGTCCATGTGTCCTTTACACTTGCTCCTGCAAACCCTTCCCCTTTCCCCCTGAAATTCCTTCCGGTCTCCCCTCTGGTCACTGTCAGCCTGTTCTCTATTTCAGTGTCTTTGGTTATATTTTGTTTGTTTGTTTGCTTTGTTCATTAGGTTCCTGTTAAAGGTGAGATCATATGGTATTTGTCTTTCACTACCTGGCTTATTCCGCTTAGCATAATGCTCTTAGCATAATTGCTGCATGAAATACCTGAGATTTTCCTGTCTATGTTCTCCCCTAGGACTTTTATGGTGTCACAAGTTTCATCCATGCTGTTGCAGAGGGTAGGAGCTCCTTCTTTCTTTCTGCTGCATACAATTCCATTGTGTAAATGGACCATAGTTTTTTGATCCATTCATTTACTGATGGGCACCTAGGTTGCTTCTAGCACTTGGCTATTGTAAATTGTGCTGCTATGAACATTAGGGTGTATAGGTTCCTTTGGATTTGTGTTTCAGGGTTCTTAGGATATAATCCTAGCAGTGGAATTGCTGGGTCAAATGGCAGATCCATTTTTAGTTTTCTGAGAAAATTTCATATTGTTTTCCATAGTGATTGTGCCAGTCTGCAGTCCCACCAACAGTGCACTAGGGTCCCTTTCTCTCCACAACCTCCAACACTTGTTGCTTGTTGCTTTGTTTATGATGGCCATTCTGACTGGTGTAAAGTGGTATCTCATTGTGGCTTTAATTTGCATCTCTCTGATAGCTAGCGGTACTGAGCATCTTTTCATGTGTCTCTGGATCCTCTGTATGTCCTCCTTGGAGAAGTGTCTGTTCAAGTCCTTTACCCATTTTTTAATTGGGTTGTTTGTCTTCCTGGGGTGTAGTCATGTGACTTCTTTATATATTTTGGAGATCAAACCCTTGTCTAAGGTATCATTGGCAAATATATGTTTGCCAATGATAAACTAGGGGCGGGGATTGCAAAGGGACCATATGGTTGGTCCCTTTTCATTTTGCTGATGTTTCCTTTAGTCATGCAGAAGCTTTTTAGTTTGATGAAGTTCCATTTGTTTATTCTTTCCTTTATGTCCCTTGCTCTAGGAGACATAACACTGAAAATATTGCTGCGTGAAATACCTGAGATTTTCCTGTCTATGTTCTCCCCTAGGACTTTTATGGTGTCAGAAGTTATATTTAAGTCTTTTATCAACCTTGAGTTTATTTTTGTGTATGGTGTAAGTTGGTGGTTGAGTTTCATTTCTTTCTTTCTTTCTTTTTTTTTTTTTTTTTGCATGTAGCTGTCCAGGTCTCCCAACACCATTTGTTGAACAGGATATTTTCACTCCATTTTATGCTCTTGCTGACTGGGTCTTTTATATGCTGTTGAGGTCCTCTCTAAGTTTCTTGAGCATATTTATAAAGAGTGTTTTGAGCTCTGCATCTGATAGATTGCTTATCTTCATTTCATTTAGCTCTTTTTCTGGAGTTTTTATCTGTTCTTTAATTTGGGCATGTTTTTTGTCTCCTCATTTTGGCAGCCTCCCTGTGTTTGTTTCTATGTATTTAGGTAGAGCTGCTTTGACTCTGTCTTGGTAGTGTGGCCTAAGGTATTAGGTGTCCTGGAGGGTCCAGTGGCACAGCCTCCCCTATCACCCAAGCTGGGTACTTGAGGTGTTCCCTTTGTGTTGACTGAGTACACCCTCCTCTTGTAGTTGAGCCTTGGTTGCTGTTGGCAGATCAATGGGAGGCATTTACCCAGGCCTGTCAGCTGCAAGGACTGGTTGTGACCACTGACCACAAACTTCCACCCTTCATGGAGGATCAGCTATACAGGGGCAGGGTGGTGGTGCTCTTATGTGGTCTGTAGCTGTCCATTGGGTGTGTTGGCCCTGGGATTTCCCAGGTGGTGCAGGTCAAGGTCAGCCCTCACTTGTGTTTTTCCTGGGGCACTCTGCTTGGACTGTAAAACAATCTGAGATGACTGCTAGTTTTGCTGGGCTTGGAGATTCCCAGGTGAAGCCAAGCTGTGACTTTAATCTGGCTGCTGCCAGGGCTCACTAAAGCCAGCTGTTGCTTGTTTGATAGGATTTAGGAGCCAAGATCAGCCATTCTTATGGAAGAGCAGCTTGGGTGGCCCCATAAGTTGGGAAGGGGTAGATCCTCTGTGGATCTCCAAGGTGGGTCAAACAGTGTTGGTCAGGTTGATGGAGTCTCAGATATGGCACCAGCTTATGGGCTCTGTGCAGGGAGGGTTTAGAAAAGGACAGTGGCCTCTGCTCACCTTGATGCCAGACACTTCAGTTTCTCCTTGTATGCCACTGGTGTCTTTCAAGTTACCATTCTGGTACTGGAGCTCAGAGGGAGCTAGTCTGAATAGGTGAGACTGTGTGTGGGTTACCCAAGAGGTATTGCATAGGGCTTCAGCAGCCTCCTTCACAGACTCAATCCCCACTGGTTTTCACAGCCAGAAGTTGTGGGGACTTATCTTCTTGGTACTGGAATCCTGGGATGAGGTCCTGGTATGGATCTGGTACTCCTCACTCCCAAGATATCCCTCTCAAATTTTTATCCATGTGGGTGTAGGGCCAGCCCATTTCATATCCATGCCCCTCCTACCAGTCTGGATGGATGTGGTTTCTTCAGTTCCACAGTTGTGAGACTTCCATCCAACTCAATTTCTAACATTCTTGAGTTATGGTTGTTCTATATTTTAGTTGTAATTTTTATGTGGTTTTGCGAAAAGGTGAGCCATGTCTACCTACATTGCCATCTTCACCGGACCTATATCATTTTTTAAATTGTTATTCTATTACAGTTGTCCCAATTTTTCCCCCTTTGCTCTCCTCTGCCCATCCGACCTCCTGCTCCTACAGGCAATTCCCACACTGTTGTCCATGGATCATTCATACATATTCTTTGACTAGTCCTTTCCCTTTCTTTCCATCATTATCCACTTCCCTCCTCCCCTATAGTCACTGTCAGTCTGTTCCATGTTTCCACGTCTGTGGTTCTATTTTGTTTGTTAGTTTATTTTTGTTCATTAGATTCCTCTTATAGGTGAGATCATATTGTATTTGTCTTTCACTGACTGGCTTATTTCACTTAGTGTAATGTTCTCCAGTTCCATCCATGCTATCACAAAAGGTAGGTTCCTTCTTGCTTTCTGCTACATAGTATTCCATTGTGTAAATGTACCACAGCTTTTTGATTCACTCATTTACTGATGGGCACTTAGGCTGTTTCCAGCACTTGGCTATTGTAAATTGTGCTGCTATGAACATAGGGGTGCATAAATTCTTTTGGTGATTTGGGATTCTTAGGGTATAATTCCAGCAGTGGTGTTGGTGGGTCAAAAGGCACTTCCATGTTTAGTTTTTTGAGGAAATTTCATACTGTTTTCCACCAGTATACATTCCCACGAACAGTGTACTAGGGTCCCCCTTTGTCCACAACTTCTCCAGCCTTGTTTTTTTGTTGACTTATTGATGATAGCTATTCTGACAGTGTGAGGTGGTATCTCATTGTGGTTTTAATTTGCATCTCTGTGATGGCTAGTGATGCTGAGCATCTTATCATATGTCTCTCGTCTCTCTATATGTTTTTCTTGGAGAAGTGTCTATCCATGTCCTTTGCCCATATTTTAAAATTGGATTGTTTGTCTTCCTGGTGTTGAGTTGTATGAGTTCTTTATATATTTTGGGGATTGAACCTTTGTTCAGCGTATCATTGGCAAATATGATCTCCCATACCATTGGTTCCTTTTTCATTTTGATGATGTTTTCTTTAGCTGTGCAGAAGCATTTTAGTTTGATGTAGTCCCATCTGTTTATGTTTTCTTTTATTCCCTTGCCCTAGGAGATGTATCAGCAAATATATTGCTACATGGCATGTTTGAAATTTTCCTGCCCATGTTTTCCTTTAGGACTTTTATGCTCTCATGACTTATATTTGTCTTTTATCCATTTTGAGTTTATTCTGGTGTATGGCATAAATTGATGGTCTAGTTTCATATTTTTATGTACTAGTCCAGTTCTCCCAATACCATTTACAGAAGAGGCTATTTTTGGTGCATTGTATACTTCTGCCCTCTTTGTTGAATGTTAATTGACCATAGAGACATGGGTTTATTTCTGGGATCTCTATTCTGTTCCATTAATCCATATGTCTGTTCTTATGCCAGTACCAGGCTGTTTTGATTACAGTGACCTTGCAGTGTAGTTTGATATCAGGTATTGTGATCCCTCCTACTTTGTTCGTCTTTCTCAATATTGCTGAGGCTATTTGGGGTCATTCTTGGTTACTTATAAATTTTTGAAATATTTGTTCTAGATCTGTGAAGTATGTCATTGGTATTTTAATAAGAATTGCATTGAATCTATATATTGCTTTGGATAGTATGGGCATTTTAATGATATTAATTCTTTCAATCCATGAACACATTATGTGCTCTCATTTATTTCTATCTTCCTTAATGTCTTTCTTCAGTGTTCTATACTTTTCTGATCACAGGTCTTTTACCCCCTTGGTTAAAGTTATTCTTAGTTACTTTATTTTTCTTGTTGCTATAGTAACTGGGATTTTTTTCACTAGTTTCTCTTTCTGATATTTCATTGTTGGTGTACGAAAATGCCATCAATTTCTGAATCCCTTGTATCCCTTATTTTGCCAAATTCACTAGTTTTTGATGGAGACTATAGGGCTTTCTATGTACACTATCATGTCCTCTGAAAATAATGAGTTTTACTTCCTCCTTTCCAGTTGGGACGCCTCTTATTTCTTTTTCTTGTCTGATTGTGGTGACTAGAACTTCCAGTACTATGGTGAGTAAGAGAGGTGAAAGTGGAGAGGAAAATGCTGAATATAATTTCAATTTTCTTGAATTTGTTGAGGCTGGTTTTATGGCCTAACATGTGGTCTATCTTTGAAAATATTCCATGTGCGTCTGAAAAGAATATGTATTTTTCTTTTTTTGGATAAATGGTTCTATATATGCCAGTTAAGTCCACTTGATCTACGATATTCTTCAATGCCACAGTATCCTTTTGATATTTTATTTGGAAGATGTACCCATTTTTGATAGTGGGGTGTTAAAATTCCCCACTATAATTATGTTGTTGCCAATATCTTTCTAGAAGTCCTCCAAGAATTTCCTTATGTATTTGGGTTCTTCTATGTTGGGTGCATATATGTTTACAATGTTTATGTCTTCTTGATGGATTCTGCCCTTGAGTATTAGGAAGTGTCCTTCTGTGTCTCTTTTATGACCTCTGTTTTGAAGTGCATTTTGTCAGATAGAAGCATTGCTACCCCGGCTTTTTTTTCCTGTCCATTTGCTTGGACTATTTATTTCCAACCCTTCACTTTCAGTCTCTTTAGGTCTTTTGTTCTGAGGTAGGTCTCTTGTAGACAGCATATGTGTGGATCATGTTTTCTTATCCATTCAGCTACCCTATGTCTTTTGATTAGAGCATTTAATCCATTTACATTTAAGGTTATTATTGATAGTTACTTACTTACTTCTCCCCCTTTGCACCTGTGTTCTTCTATCACTGTTTTTCTTCCTGTTCTTTTTTTTCTTTTTTTCTAGATTTTATTTATTTATTTTTAGAGAGGGAAGGGGGGGGACATCAGTGTGCAGTTGCTGGGGGTTATGGCCTGCAACTCAGGCATGTACCCTGGCTGGGAATCAAACCTGGGACACTTTGGTTCCCAGCTCGCTCTCAATCCACTGAGCTATGCCAACCAGGGCTTCTTCCTGTTCTTAAAGCAATCTCTTTAGTATATCTTGCAATGCTGGTTTGGTGGAGGAGTATTGTTTCAGCTTTCTTTTGTCTGGGATACTCCTTATTTCACCATCCATTTTAATTGAGAGCCTCACTGGGTAGAGTAGTCTTGATTTCAGGCCTTTGCTTCATTAGTTGGACTATTTTTTGTCATTCTCTCCTGGCCTGTAGTGTGTCTGTTAAGAAATCAGCTGGTAGCCTTATCAGAGCTCCCTTGTATGTTACTTCTTGTTTCTCCCTTGGTGCTTTTAAGTTTCTCTCTTGTCTTTAAAATTTGGCATTTAATTATGATGTGTCTTGGAGTAGGCCTCTTTGGGTTCAACTTGATTGTGATCCTCTGTGCTTTCTGAACTTGCATTGTTTTCCCCCTCTCCAGGTTCGGAAAATACCCTGTCATTTTTTCAAACAAGGTTTCTATACTTTGTTCCTTTTCTTCTCCTTCTGGTATCCCTATGATTCAAGTGTTGTTGCATTTCATGTTGTCTTTCAGTTCCCTTAAGCTGTCTTCATATTTTTTTAGTATTTTTTCATGCAGCTGCTCTACCTGGGTTTCATTCTACCTTGTCTTTCAGCTCACTAATTTGGCCATCTGCTTCAGCCAGCCTACTTGTAATTCCTTCTGGTGTAATTTTTATTTCAGAAATTGTATTCCTCATTTCTTTCTGGTTCTTGTTTACAGTTTCTATTTCCTTTTTATACCGTTGTAGTTCTCACTCAGTTCCTTGTAGTCATCTATGAGTTCCTTGAGCATCCTTATAACCATTCTTTTGACTTCTATATCTGATAGTTTGCTTGTCTCCATCTCATTTAGCCCTTTTAGTGGGGTGTCTTCCATTACTTTTTATTGCAGGTTATTTCTTTGTCTCCCCATTTTAGGTGACTTTTTTTGCTTGTTTCTGCACATCCTGATGCTCTGCTTTGCTAGCTGTCTTTGTGGGGTGAACTTCTATGGTAGGAGTTCTATGGGATTCTGTGGTGTGGTCTCTTTGATCTCCTTGTCTAGATGATCTAGTGTTGCCCTTTCTTCCACTTGTGTGGGCTCTCTTGTTGTAATTGGGTTTTACCTCTTGGTGGTCCCTTTGTTTGTGGGTTCTCTCCTCCAGCAGGTATACTGATGTTCACAACTCCCATCTTATCTTGTATGTGATTAGTGGCAGGGTGAAGATGAAATGGAGTAAGACAACGGGAGAGTATTCTATGGAATTTAAAGTACTAACAAGTAGGTAACAGATAGGAGATCATTTGGAGAAGTACAGAGATAACCATGATATTTTACCCAAGTAGCCAGTTTTCATAAAAGGTGAAAAAGAGATAAGATTCTTATTAGAGGGGAGAAGAAATATGAGCTTAATTTAAAAAACAGAGTGCTTGTGTGAGGTTAGATGGTGAGATATAGTGAGAGTAAGAGATAGAAACTAGGCATAGTTTGTGAGAAAATAAAGTTAACCACAACAATAATGAAGCTCAGGAAGATAGTGAAATGGGCCAAGACCAGGGAGGGGTGCTGTGTCGGATTTACAATAATATGGAACAACAATTATTTACAATAACACAGGGACAATAGTAATGTGACAAGAAATATATGGTCTGAATAAAAAGAATAAAAAGTAAAAGACCAAGAGTAGTGTGTTATTGGAATATGAGTGAAGTGAGAGAAGAAAAATTAAAGTGCAATGTGAAAGGGAGAACAAAGAAAACCAGTCAAACAATGCAATCAAACAAACAAAATGAAGAAAACTAATCAAAAAGAAGAGAAATAAAAAAAGAAAAGAAATAAAAATAATGAAAAAATAATAAAATTACAAAATAAAATGCAAGTTCTGTAGGCTAGCAAAGTGAAATTTGTCTCAGTTTCTCAGTTGTTGGCAGTAGCCTTATGATCTCTCTCTGGATCAGTTGTTGGTCCTTTTACAGCTCCAGGTCTTATTGTCTCACACTTGGGGCAAAAAAAAAAAAAGTCATCCTGCTGACTTCAAACCCGCCAAGCCAAGCGAGTTCTGCTGGTCTTCCTGGATGCTACAGGCAGAGGGAGGGTGGGCTTCAGTTTTTTCCTTTCCTCTGGTTTTGTGAGAATGGGGGCTGCAATATTCACAGATGCCAGGCTCTAGCCCAAGCAGTCAGAGCACTGTGCTGCCCTCACTGTCCATCTGAGCCAGCCTGGTGCCTGTAATCTACCACATTGTGCCACCTGTGAGGTGCACTGATTTGGAGCAACTTGCACCTCTCCTACTCTCTGTTTGCTAGCCTGGATGTTACACACTCTCAAAGTCCCTTCCCAGCAGTTTAGTTCCCCAATTAAGTCTCTCTGGGCACTGCTAATTCTCTGAGCCCTTGCTGCCCTCCTGTGATCACTCTGTGCGGTGCCCCTCCTCCTCCTCCTTTGCTGGCTCAACTACTGTGCAGCAGAAGTCCTTTCACAGTGGCTGTGGGCTGGGTTTTTTTTTTTCAGTGATTTTCCCTAGGTTGTGGGCTGCAATTCTTAACAAGCACCCAGCTTTTAACACAGCCCAACTCTCTGAACAGTACCAACACTCTCTGGGCCATAGTCAGTTGCGACCCAACACTTCTCCCATCTCCAGGTGTCTCCTTACTCCCCAACCTCTCTGGTACTGTTCCAGTCAGTGACCACAGTCCAAGGCGGGGAATACCCCCTGCTGTGTGTCTCCCACTGTGTCTTTATTCCCCCAGCAACTTCAAGCTTCCAGGTCTCTCCTAGGCAGAACTGGCTTTCCTGATCTGGGAGGGGAGGGAGCTGTGAAGTTAGAATTGCTGACCTGACTCTCCTCCAAAGCTCCTAAGGCAGTAGGGACCAGGACCACAGCCTCCACATGATGGTCCCAGGCACCAGGTCCTGCGACCTGCCCATCTGCCTACAAATTTCTTTACTGCCCATTTTTTTAATGTCCTCTGCAGTCTTTGACTTCCTAACTCAATGTAAGCTGGGATTCCATTTGCTGTTCACTCTGTTCTTTAGAAGATCGGCTAGGTGTCCCAGTTAGGTGCATGAGCAAGTGTGTTAAGTTCCTACCTATCTTGTTGTCATCTTCCAACTCCAGTCTCAATAAATTTAAGAAAACTTAAATCACATCATGCTCTGACCACAGTGCTATGAAACTAGAAATCAATCACAAGAAGAACACTGAAAAACATGCAAAGACTTGGAAGCTAACTAACATGTTACTAAACAATGAATGGTCAACAATGAGATCGATGAAGAAATCAAAAGATACCTTGGAACAAATGAAAATGAGAACACAACAACCCAAAATCTGTAGGACACAAGGAAAGTAATCTTAAGAGGAAAATTCATAGTATCGCAGGCCTATTAAAAAAAAAGAAACAAGAAAAAGCTGAAGTAAACAATTTAATTACACTTAAAGGAAATTGAAAAAGAACAACAAAAAAGCCCAAAGTCATTATAAGGAAGGAGATAATAAAGATCAGAGCAGAAATAAATGAAATAGAGTAAAAAAAATGACACAAAGGATCAATGAATGCAAGAGCTTGTTCTTTGAAAAGATAAACAAGGTTTAAAAACCTTTAACCAGACTCATCAAGGAAAAAAGAGAGAGAAACCAAATAAGTGAAATCAGAAATGAAAGAGGACAGATAACAACTAACACCAAAGAAATACAAAGGATTGTACAAAAATATTATGAACAACTATATGCCAACAAACTGGACAACCTGGGTGTAATGGATAAATTCCTAGAAACATACAACCTTCCAAAACTACATCAGGAAGAATCAGAGAATCTGAATAGACAGATGACACCTAGTGAAATTGAAGCAGTAATAAAAAAAATCCCAGCACACAAAAGCCCTGGATCAGATGGCCTCACTAGTGAATTTCATTAAACATTTTCAGAAGACCTAACACATCTTCTCAAACTATTTCAAAAAATTCAAGAGGAGGGAAGTCCCCCAAACTCATTTTAAGAGGCCAGCATTATCCTAATTCCAAAACAAGATAAAGACACTACAAAAAAAGAAAATTGTAGGCCAATATCCTTGATGAACATGACACTTAAATCCCCAACAAAATATTAAAAAACTGAATACAGCAATGCAGCAAAAAGATAATATTCCATGATCAAGTGGGATTTATTCTGGGAATGCAGGGTGAGTACAATATTCACAAATCAATAAATGTGATTCTCCACATAAACAAAATGAAGGATAAAAACCACATGATCATATCAATTGATGCTGAAAAAGCTTTTGGTAAGTCCAGCACCCCCTTATGATAAAAACTCTCAACAAAGTTGGAATAGAGGGAACATACCTCAATGTAATAAAGGCCATATATGAGAAACCCACTTCCAGCATCATACTCAAAAAGCAAAAACTACAAGTGGCCCCCTTAAGATTGTGAACAATACAGGGATGTCCTCTTTCACCTCTGTTATTCAACACAGTATTGGAAGTCTTAGCCACAGCAATCATACAAGAAGAAGAAATAAAAGGCATCCAAATCAGAAAGGAAGAAATAAAAGTCTTTATTTTCATATGATATGATACTATACATAGAGAACCCCAAAGTTTCCACCAGAAAACTACTTCAACTAATATAATGAATTCAGCAAAGTAACAGTATATAAAATTAATATCCATAAATCAGTGGCATTTTTATATGTCAATGAACTAACAGAAAGGGAGGGAAAATCCCATTCACAATTGCTTCAAAAAGAATAACATACCTAGGGACAAATCTAACCAAAGTTTTAAAAGACCTGTACTTGGAAAATTATAGGACATTGAAGAAAGAAATTGAAGAAGGTACAAATAAGTGGAAGCACATACTGTGTTCCTGGATAGGAAGAATTAACATCATTAAGATATCCATACTACCCAAAGCAAACTATAGATTCAATGCAATTCCAATGAAGATTCCAATGACGTATTTCACAGAACTAGAACAAATATTTCAAAAATGTATATGGAACCACAGAAGGCCCTGCATAGCAATAGCAATCCTGAAAAAGAAAAACAAAGTTGGAGGAATCACATTACCTAATATGAAACTATACTATACTGGCATAAAAACCAACACAAAGATCAATGGAACAGAATAGAGAGCCCAGAAATAAACCCACATGTTTATAGTCAATTAATATTCAAGAGAGAAAATAAGGACATACAATGGGCTAAAGATAGTTTATTCAATAAATAGCATTGGGAAAATTGGACAGATACACCTAGAAAATGAAACTAAACCATTTTGGTACACCAAACACAAGAATTAATTTAAAATGAATCAAAGACTTAAATGTTAGACCTGAAACCATAAAAACTCTTGAAGAAAACATAAGCAGCAAAATCTCAGACATTGCTTGTAGCAATATTTTATCAGATATATCTCTCCAGCAAGGGAAAGAAAAGAAAACATAAACAAATGGGACTACATCAAACTAAAAAGTTTTTGCACAGCAAAGGAAGCCATCAACAAAATAAAAAGACAACTGACAGAATGAGAGAACATATTCTCCAATACACCTAATAAGGGGTTAATATCCAAAATTTATAAAGAACTTACAAAACTCAACATCAAAAAAACCAACAACCCAATTAAAAATAGGGAAAGCATCTGAATAGTTACTTCTCCAAAGAGTATATACAGATGGCCAATAGACGTATGGAAAAATACTCAATGTCTCTAATCATCAGAGAAATGCATCATTCAAACTGCAGTGAGATATCACTTGTCAAAATGGTTATGATCAGTAAATCAACAAACAACAAGTGCTGACGAGGATGTAGAGAAAGGGGAACCATTTTGCACCATTGGTGGGAATGCAGACTGGTGCAGCCACTGTGGAAAGCATTATGGAATTTCCTCAAAAAATTAAAAATCTGTCTGCCTTTTGACCTACTGATCCCACTTCTAGGAGTACACCTGAAGGAACCCAAAACAGTAATTCAAAAGAACATCAGAACCTCTATGTTCATTGCAGCATTATTTACAATTGCCAAGATGTGGAAGCAGTCCAAGTGTCCATCGGTAGATGAGTTGGTGAAGGAACTATGGGACATTTACAGAATGGAATACTACACAGTTGTAAAAAAGAAATTTCTGTCCTTTGTGACAGTATGGATAAACCTGGAGAATATTGTGCTAAGTGAAATAAGCCAGTTGAAGAAAAACAAATACCATATGATTTCACTCATATGTGGAATCTAATGAACAAAGTGAACTAACAAGCCAAATAGAGACAGAGTCATAGATAGAGAACAGGATGACAGCTAAGGTGGGAAGGTTAGAGGTAGAAGGATTGAGCAAAAAGGAAAAAGGACTTGGGGACATGGACAACAGTGTGGTGATTGCTGGGGGGAGAAGGACATAAGGGGGCTAAATGGTAATGGAAAAAATACAATAAAAATTAAAAAGAAATAAAGTATTTGTTTCCCCATAGGCCCATCAGACAGTATTCTGTCTAAAATGTTATTTTAAAAGCAAAAAAAAAGGTATCTTATTTGTTGTTCTAACCTGTATTTTAAAAATAGTGAGAGGCCATCTTTTTAAAAAAGATTTTATTTAGGATTTCCGGCAAAGATGGAGGCATAGGTAGACACACTGTGCCCCCTCATACAACCAAGATAGGGACAACAATAATTTAGAAACAGAATAACAACCAGAACTGATAGAAAAGTGAACTGTATGGAAGTTGGACAACCAAGAAGTTAAAATAGACCCGTTTATCCAGACCGGTAGGAGGGCGGAGTCAGGCTGCAGGGCATGGGTTGCGGGTCACCGCAGGGAGAACAGGGACTGTTGGGACTGGGCACATAAGGCATCCATGGTGTGCAAGACCACAGCAGGTGGAACCTGAGCGTGCAAGTGGCAGTTGGCAGACCCTGGCTGAGGGGTGCCAACCAGCAGACCCAGTGAGGTGGTGATTGTGAAGCAAGGCACTGTGCACAACGCAGGATCCCAGCGCTGGGAAATAGAGCCTTGGGGCACTGACTGAAAACACCTGTGGAGGTTGAGGCACAGGGAGAGACTCCCAGCCTCACAGGAGAGGTCCTTGGAAAGTCCCACAGGGTGCACAAGCCCAGCCACACGGGAATTGGCACCAGAGGGGCCCAGTTTGCTTGGGGGAAGTGGCAGAAGGGAATGAGGTCCAACAGAGAGCGCAGCAAGTGCCATTGTTCCTTCTCGGACCCTGCCCCCACATATAGTGTCAGAACCCAGCGACTGGGGTGTCCAGCCCTGGTGAACACCTAAGGCTCCGCCCCTCATATGTAACGGGTGTGACCAGACCAAAGGGAAAAAAAAAGATGGCTCAAAGAGAAATGAAATCCTCAGAACCAGTACTTTTTTTTAAATTTTTTTTATTTTAATCATTGTTCAAATACAGTTTTCTCCTTTTTACTCCCAATCCAGTCCCCCCCTCCCACCCTCCCCACTTCCCTCCCATTACCACCCTCCCCTTAGTCTATGACCATGTGTCCTTTAAGTTTGTTCCTGTGAACCCTTCCCACTGACCCCTTAAATTCCCTCTTCTCTCCCCTCTGGTCACCATCAGCCTGTCCTCTATTTCAGTGTCTTTGGTTATATTTTGCTTGATCCTTTGTTTTGTTATTTAGGTTCCTGTTAAAGGTGAGATCATATGGTATTTGTCTTTCACTCCCTGGCTTGTTTCGCTAAGCATAATGTTTTCCAGCTCCATCCACGCTGTTGCAAAGGGTAGGAGCTCCTTCTTTCTTTCTGCTGCATAGAATTCCATTGTGTAAATGTACCATAGTTTTTGGATCCATTCATTTACTGATGGGCATCTTGGTTGCTTCCAGCATCTAGCTATTGTAAATTGTGCTGCTATGAACATTGGGGTGCATAGGTTCTTTTGAATTGGTGTTTTAGTGTTCTTAGGATAGAGTCCCAGCAGTGGAACTGCAGGGTCAAAAGGCAGATCCATTTTTAGTTTTCTGAGGAAGTTCCATACTGCTTTCCATAGTGGTTGTACCAGTCTGCAGTCCCACCAGCAGTGCACTAGGGTCCCCTTTTCTCCACAACCTCTCCAACACTTGTTGTTTGTTGCTTTGTTTATGATGGCCATTCTGTCTGGTGTGAAGTGGTATCTCACTGTGGTTTTAATTTGCATCTCTCTGATAGCTAGCGATATTGAACATCGTGTCATGTGTCTTTGGATTTTCTGTATGTCCTCCTTGGAGAAGTGTCTGTTCAAGTCCTTTGCCCACTTTTTAATTGGATTCCTTGTCTTCTTAGAGTGCAGTCGTGTAAGTTCTCTATATATTTTGGAGATTAAACCCTTGTCTGAGGTGTCATTAGAACCAGTACTTTTAAGCAACCAAGAGATAGCCAACCTATCAGATGCACAGTTCAAAGCACTGGTGATCAGGATGCTTACAGAATTTGTTGATTTTGGTCACAAATTAGATGAACAAATGAAGGCTACAATAACAGAAATGAAGGAAAATGCACAGGGAACCAATAGTGATGGAAAGGAAACTGGGACTCAAAACAATAGAGTGGACCAGAAGGAAGAAAGAAACAACCAAACAGAAAATAATGGAGAAATAAGAATTCAAAAAAATGAGGAGAAGCTTAGGAACCTCCAGGACATCTTGAAACATTCCAACATCCGAATTATAGGGGTACCAGAAAGAGAAGAGGAAGAGCAACAAGTGGACAAGTTATTTGAACAAATAACAAAGGAGAACTTGCCCATTCTGGCAAAGGAAATAGACTTCCAGGAAGTCCAGGAAGCTCAGAGAGTCCCAAAGAAGTTGGACCCAAGAAGAAACACACCAAGGCACATCATAATTACATTAGCCAAGGTAAAAATGAAGGAGAGAATCCTAGAAGCAGCAAGAGACAAGGGGACAGTAACCTACAAAGGAATTCCCATCAGACTGTCAGCTGATTTCTCAAAAGAGACCTTATAGGCAAGAAGGGGCTGGAAAGAAATATTCCAAGTCATGAAAGACAAGGACCTATATCCCAGATTACTCTGTCCAGCAAAGCTTTCATTTAGAATGGAAGGGCAGATAAAGTGCTTTTCAGATAAGGTCAAGTTAAAGGTGTTCATCATCACCAAGCCCTTATTTTATAAGATGTTAACGGGACTTGTCTAAGAAACAGAAGATAAAAAACATGCATAGTAAAATGACAGCAAACTCACAATTATTAACAACCATACCTAAAACAGAAAAAAGAAACTAAGGAAACAACTAGAACAGGAACAGAACCACAGAAATGGAGAACACATTGAGGGTTAGCAACAGGGGAGTGGGAGGGGGAGAGAGCTGGAAAAGGTATGGAGAATAAGTAGCATAGATGGTAGGTAGAAAATAGACAGGGGGAGGGCAAGAATAGTATGGGAAATGTAGAAGCTAAAGAACTTATGACACATGGACATGAACTAAAGGGGGGGAATGTGGGTGGGATAAGGTGTGCATGATGGAGGGGAATGAAGGGGGTAATGGGACAACTGTAATAGCATAATCAATAAAATATATTTTTAAAAGATTTTATTTATTTATTTTTAGAGAGCGAGGGAGAAAGAAAGAGAGGGAGAGAAACATCAATGTGTGGTTGGCCCTCACGTGCACCCTACTGGGGACCTGGCCCACAATCCAGCCATGTGCCCTGACTGGGTATCAAACCAGCGACCCTTTGGTTTGCAGCCTGGTGCTAAGTCCACTGAGTCACACCAGCCAGGGCAAGAGGCCATGTTTTTATATTTCTGATTTAGTCAGTTGCTTCTTCATGTCCTTTCAGTTTGTTTTATATTAATATATTGCAGGGAGGAGAGGCCCTTGTAGACAATATAATATTATAATACATTCTCTTTTCAATGACAAATAAGCTCTGGAGATTTATGGTCATCATAAAACTCATTCTTAAATGTTGTACTTGACATTTTTTGTAGGGTTGAACAGAAAAGCAATGTTAACTAACTACAATCAAGCCTTGGGTTTCAAAATTATCACTTTGTTGGAATTCACTCTTGATTTATTAGCCACATAAAAGATGATAATATATTCACATAAGCCAGGGACAGATATATGCATTTTTTCATCCACCATGGACAGTTCAGAAATAGCTCCCTAGCAGGTGAATGGTATGAGTTCTGGCACATGGTTATGTGTATATGTGTGCATGTGTGTGCAGGTGACTGTGTATGTGAATGTGTGTGGGCAGGCATGTATTTGTTTGCTTTTGAAAGATGTTCAGTGGAGCAATGGAGGGAGAGAATACTGCGAGGACAGAGAATATCTTGAAGGTTTAATTTGTGGACATCTCCTAGAGCAGGGGAGTGGTCACTTCTTGCCAACTTCTGTAGTGTGCTGTTATAGCTGTTAGTTTTAGATTGGCAGTCTCAACGTTATACCTCTAATTCAGAGAGAAGTTGGATTTCTGTTCTTGCTGTAAAGCTTTTTATTTTTTATTTATCTTATGCTGTGCTGGGACTGAAATTAGGTTGATGTTCAGCAATCATATATTTGCCTAGTGGCTTAGGGTGTGAAGGTTATAATGGTGATAATATAGTAATTCATCAATAATTTTCTATATGAAACAAATAGCATACTCAATTCTAATTTTTTTAAAGTAGTTTTATTTTTTAAAGATTTTATTTATTTACTTTTATTTATTTATTTTTATTTATTTATGTTTAGAAAGAGGGGAAGGGACGGAGAAAGAGAGGGAGAGAAACATCAACGTGTGGTTGCCTCTTGCATGCCCCAAACTGGCAACCTGGCCTGCAACCCAGGCATATGCCCTGACTGGGAATCAAACTGGTGACCCTTTGGTTTGCAGGCCCGCACTCAATCCACTGAGCTACACCAGCCAGGAATTCTAATTTCCATAGATATTGCCAAATTAACCATCAAAATACTGTAATAATGGACATACTCTTCAGCAATGTTTGAGAGGACTTTGCATGTATCGACTCATTTAATTTTCAAACAATCCTTTGAGGTCAGTAGGTAGGGGTATTTTCTAGCATAGATAATAATGTGAATGGTGGCCTCTAGAGTTGTGCATAAATACAACACTGTGTCCCTGGATCCCAATTTTACTGAAGTAAACACAGGCATTCAAAGGTTAAATTACTTGTTCAAAGTTACACAGATGATGAATGTCAGGGCTGGCATTCTGCCCCAAGCTGTGTGACTCATGAGCCAGTGATAACTGGCTCCATGGTACCTAGAGCCTCTTAAAGCTGCTGCTTAAAGCTGTAGCCCCTCTTGAGGAAATAGAGTGATGGAATCAGGATACACTCAGAGTTGTTCCATATCTCCCATTCCTGGGTGCAAACAGAAGCCCTGGCATTTCAGTATTGTCCAGCTGGCCGTCCTTCAGGCCCTTGTCAGTGCCTTCAGTGAGAAGCGGTCTTCAGACACAGAATAATCAGATAATTTGGCTCAGGAAAAGGCTTTGGAGGAATAAATTGCTATTGCACCATGAATATAATAAGGCAGTTAGGTAAACAGAAATTTTTATCTTTTGACTATGTAAGTGAGAATTATGTGCAGCAAATTTTAAGTCCAAGCTGGCTTTTTCTTAGCCTCCTCGCATTCAGCCATACACTTCTAATTGCCTCCCCAAACTGTCCGACTTGTGTGTGCCCTGGGAACACTAATCTAAGTTTTCACATTACCCCAGGCAAAATATAATTAGGAATAAACTCTTATGCCAAAAAAGCCACATACCAATGTGAAATAGAGATGATTTTTGTATATCTACTATTTGGCTTATTTACACCAGTATTGACTCATAATAGTATTGCATAATCTGAATTTGACTATATGGCTAAAGAAGATTACAAAATTGATTTTTGATACTAAAATTTCATTTGTTTTCTCTTTCTCCTTCCCAAAATTTGGACAGATGCACTTTCACTAAAAGGAAAACGGCTGGATTTTTATGAAAGAGCTGACACATATGTAAGCCTGACCAAAACCATTCCTGAACTCAGTCGATTCACAGCATGCATGGACCTGGTATTTGTGAATGGCAAATCAAGTGATTGGATGGTTTTTTCTTATATTACTAATAATATGAGAGAAGACATAGACCTTGGACTTTCAGGAGATCATCAGCACTTAATACTATACAACTTGGGCAAGACCTTTTTTATCCATTACCATCTGACCCCATTTCAATGGCATACAGTATGCTTGATATGGGATGGTGTGAAGGGCAGATTAGAGCTCTTCCTGAATAAAAAAAGGATACTAGTAATAATGGATCAACCACAAAACCTGACACCCAATGGAACTCTGGTTCTAGGGCATTTTCTGAAGAACAGGGACATGCAAATTAAAAGCATGGTGCCTCCCTTCACTGGCAGCTTATACTACTTTCAACTCTGGGACCACATCCTGGAAAAGGAGGAATTTATGAAGTGCTTGGGTGGAAATGTAGTTAGTTGGGAAGAAGATGTTTGGCTTGTCAACAACATCATTCCAACTGCTGATGTGAAACTGCGCTGCTGTGAGTAACTTACAAACTATCCTCCTTAGCAAGGGTAGCAATGATGCAATACTGTTCTGCTCCCTACTGCAAATAACCCACTCCTATGCTATGGTGCTGTGTTCCTCAGAGAGGCCAAAGCTTACTACAGTTTTGTCATCTACTTTGTAATATAAAACAAATACTATTTTGTCTTTTATTTTGATAAGACTTCAAACTTACAGAAATATTGCAATAGGACAAAGAACTTCTATATTTTACCCAGATTCAACAACTGTTACATTTTCCTCATATGTTTCATCATTCTTCCTGTCTTTCTCTTTCTTTTCCCTCCTCCCCACACACTATTAACAGTTTGAAAGTTGCTGACATAACATCTCATTATCCCTAAGTATTACACCCAAATATCGCAGTGTGTATTTCTTAAGAATGAGGACATTCTTTTATGTAACCACAGTGCAATGATCAAAATCAGGAAATTAAACATTGACACATGTGACTAATGTGGACTAATGTGACTAATACATCGTCCACATTCAAATTTAGCCAATTGTCCTAATAATTTCCTTTATTGCTATTTTTGGCTTGGTCCAAGATCCATTCCAGGATCACACATTGATTTTAATTATCATGTCTCATTAGATTCTAATCTAGAAAAGAACATTCTTTCCTCATCTTTCATGATGTCAATTTGTCCCATTACTGGTGATGATAACTTTGATCATTTGATTCTGATAATGATTGATAGATTTCTCCATTGTCAAATTACTATTTTTTTCCTTTGTAATTTGAAAGTAATTTCTGGGGAGACATTTGGAGGCTATGCAACCATCTTGTTCTTATCAAACTTTTACCCAGTAGTTTTACATCTGTTGATGATTCTTATCTCAATCACTTATTATTTTAATGGCTGCAAATTGATGATTTTTAAAACTCCATCACTTTTCTACATTTATTAGTTAGACTTCTATTGTAGGTAAGAGTGTTCCCTTCTTCCCATTTACGTATTTATTTTTTCAGTTGTTCATGTGTTTGTATCAGCATAAACTCATGGACTCTTACTTTAGGTTACAATTTATTGCTATTATTTATTTTGATGTTCAAATTGGCCCAGATTTGGCCGGCGGGAATCCTTCAATGTGGCTCTTGTGTCCTTTTCACATATTCCCATAATTTTTTGAGCATTTCCTTACTTTTAGCACAGCAAGATGTTAGAGGCTCATCTTGTATTTTCTCTGTTCAGCTCAGGAATCGGCAATTTTACCAAAGAGCCCTGGTTCCTTTTAACAGGGAATGGTATTTATGAACCAATTCATTTTTATTTTGAAAACAATAATGATGTTGGAATGGAGTTCTTGTAAGAAAACTGGCTTTTTGGAATTACCCATGTATTTCCCCCCTTCTTTCCAATTTTGATTAGGAATATAAGATTTTTTTCTTTGTACAATTCCACAATCCCCTCAAGTCCAATCTTCTGCATCATCAGCACAGCAGTCCTGAAGTGTGGGTAAAGTCAGTGATAACAGTATCAAGATTGGACTTTAGCTCATTTCCTGAAATGTTCACTTATTCTTAGAGGAGTATAATTTACTGATCTTGGGCATTTCAGGTAGGGGGTTAATTAGTGAGGAAATGGGGGCTAGATCCATGCCTAATAGAGCTCTCACAGAATATGGAGATATGTTTTTACTAATTGTCTTGATGCTGTTGTTTCAGCTAATGGCAGAGGCACATTCCAGAGGGTTGCTGTGTTTCTTTTGAGATCAGACTAATGCAGAGGAATAGGACAGCTATGCCTTTGAGTTACTTACTACCTGAATACATTTGTTCTCTTTTTCTGAAGCCTTGAAAATAAAAGAGAATAGTACTACCTGGCTCTCATTATAAAACTGAGCTGAGTACTAGGAAAGTGAAGTCTGAACAGCTTGCTCAAATCAGTTTAAAGTGATTTTATCTTTGACCCAAGGAACCAGAAGTATGATTCCACTAAATCCATGTGGTTAGCAGTGGTCTTTGAAAACCTAATCTGACAGAGAATTGCCATGACCCTTCCTACCACTTTGCTGGTAAATCAGTAAATCTAACTGATGTGTCAAAGTGCTAGACAACCCACGTTTATTTTGCTCTTCTGTACACTTAATGTAAAATATATCATTTTGGTCTGATTAAATCCTGGTAGCCATAATACACAAATAATCTCACACAACAAACAAGCAAAAGAAAATACAATCTAAAATAACCAGCAAAAGGAGTACAAAATGTTACTTCTACTACTCAGATTTCTTAAAATGTTCTTTCCAAACCTTAGACCAGGGATTCCTCACCTCAGGTCTAGAATGGCATTGATAGGTGCACAAAGCCCTTGTATGCAATATCCTAAAAATGCAAGATGTATTTTTTTCCTGAGGACAGGGTCTATAGTTTCTATCATATCTATCAAAAGAACATGATAATGACTGCTTTTTACTAAGTTCTTACCGCATTCCAGGCATTTTTCAGAGAGGTCAAGTAACCTTATTTAAAGGTTACCCATCAAATAGGTAGTGGAGCTGGGATCTGAACAGAGATTTGTCTGGTAGCAAAGCCCATGTTCTTTTCACCTCCCACATCATTAGTACTTCCTCAAGGGAGGCTCTGGACCCCCAAAATGTTATGAATCAGTGTCTTAAAATTTTCCTTTGGTAGGTATTACTGGTGCTGATAACCCACCTGGGGAAATTAAGATGCCAGCTGCAATCACTGCCTGCTCAACATTGAAGAAACTGTAACACCATAGAATTTCTTCTACTTCTATCTTGGTCATATGACATCTGAGAAAAAAGTGACAATTACATGAATCATTAGGAGTGATTACAACATGTCTAGCTTTAGCTTTCACCTAAAAAATTGTTATTTATGGCCCATAGAAGGATTATGACATTTAAAAATAAATTTTAATGAGCACATTTCTAGATTAAAAATTTCAATAAATCTACTTACACATAAATTATGTATGTATATATTTATATATTCATGAGAACAAGGCTTTTGGGGGACATTTGCTGAAACCTGTGAACCTTACCTGGGTTTAATAAACAAGTACTTCATATAGTTAGAAATGTCTCAGGGATATTTAAAGAGCACAATGATAAATAATAATAACAGCAAAATTGCTAGTCATTAGTAATTAGTTTTGGAGTAGTTTTAGTCTTTATTTTTAAAAATGACAAATGTGTATGTTATGATTGTGAATAAAATCAACTCAAGTAATACAATAGTACATGAAGTATAAAGTAAAACCTACCCCAAATCCTTTCCATGGAGATGTCTGTTTTTGGATTTTTTTCCTCTGGGTTTAAGTAAGTGTGTGTGTATGTGTGTATGTGTGCATGGATGTGTACAGTTTAAAACAAAACACAAAAAAACCCCTCACTAGTATGGCTCAGGGGATTGAGTGCCAGGCTGTGAACCAAAGGACTGTTGGTTCGATTCCCAGTCAGGGCACATGCCTGGGTTGCATGCCAGGTCCCCAGTAGGGAGTGCATGAGAGGCACCCACACACTAATGTTTCTTTTTCTTCCTTTTTACCAATGATTTAAAAAATAATTTTAATTACTAGAAGAACAGGAATACAGGTTACTTAGTACTTTTTTCTTCAGCAAGGACATTCACTTGCCATCAAGATGTAATAAAAAGTTCCACATGACTTTGCACCTTCTGTATGTCCTCCTTCAAGAAGGGTCTGTTCAGATCCTTTGCCCATTTTTAAAATTTTTACATATATTTATTTTTTAAAAGATTTTATTTATTTATTTAGAAAGAGAGAAAGGAAGAGAGAAAGAAAGGGAGAGAAATATCAATGTGTGGTTGCCTCTCACATGGACCCCACTGGGGACCCAGTCCACAACTGAGGCATGTGCCCTGACTGGGAAGTGAACCTGTGAACTTTTGGTTTGCAGCCCACGCTCAATCCACTGAGCAACACCAGCCAGGGCTATTTTATTTATTTTTAGAGAGAGGGGAACGATGGGAGAAAGAGAAGGAGAGAAACATCAATGTGTGGTTGCCTCTTGTGCACCCCCTACTGGGGACCTGGCCCTCAACCCAGACATGTGCCCCAACTGGGAATCGAACTGATAACCCACTGGTTCTCAGGCCCACACTCAATCCACTGAGCTACACCAGCCGGGCTTCACCCATTTTTTAATTGGATTGTCTTCCTGGTGTGGAGTTGTGTGAGTTCTTTATATATTTTGGAGATCAAATCCTCATCTGAGCTATCATTGGCAAATATATTTCCTGATATAGTTGGTTCCCCTTTCATTTTGCTGATGTTTTCTTTAGCCATGCAGAAGGTTTTTAATTTGATGAAGTCTTATTTGTCTATTCTATGTCCCTTGCTCTAGGGAACATATCGGTGAAAACATTGTTGCATGGGATATCTGAAAATTTCCTGCCTATGCTCTCCTCTAGGACTTTTGTGGTGTCATGGCTTATATTTAAGTCTTTTATCCATCTTGACTTTATTTTTGTGTATGGTGTAAGTTGGTGGTCGAGTTTCATTTTTTTGTGTTCTTTTTTATTGTTCAATTATAGTCCCTATTTCATGTTTTTTCTCTTCCTCTCTCCCTCCTTTGCTCTTTCTCTAAAAATAAATAAAATCTTAAAAGAAAATAAATAAAAATAAGAAAAAAATAATATGTATGTAAATATGTATTGTTCTACAGTTTAATTTATTTTACCATGTTATCATGGACACATAAGTACATTTAGATGTACTATAATTTACTTAACTAATTCATCATTGATGAATGTTTAACTTGCTCTCAATTTTTTGCAATTACAAAAATGCTACAACAAATTACCTTATATACACATCTTGGTATCTGTGGGCTTGTAATTTCATAGGACACATTATTAAAAGTAGACTTTCAAGGGAAAAGGATATAAACTTTTATAAATTAATTTGATTTTCTATTTTTAATAGTTCTTTTGTTTATTTTTAAAAGACTTTATTTATTTATTTTTAGAGAGAATGGAAGGGAGGGAGGAAGAGATAGAGAGAAACATCAATGTGTGGTTGCCTCTTTTACATTCCCTACTGGGGACCTGGCCTGCAACCCAGGCATGTGCCCTGACTGGGAATCAAATTGGCAACCCTTTGGTTTACAGGCTAGTACTCAATCCACTGAGCCAGACCAGCCACACCAGAGCTGTTAACAATTTCTTATATATTTTTGCAGAAACAATTTGAAACTTGGGATCACTTGATCTTTGTTTTTTATTTTCCACAGTTGGAATTATCATTATATATATAGTCTTCTCTATCTTTTTTCACATTTAATAACACAGTTTGGAGATATTTCCATATCAGAAAACATAGAGCTATCTGATTATGAGGGGTGATGCTGATTAGCATGATAGAATAAGATCATGCTATAATTCATTGAATAAGCTCCCTTCTCAGAGCTGTTAAGTTGCTTTCAGGTTTTAGCTCTGACAGTAGTCAACAATATTATTAAAAGGAATGAATGGTGACAGCAGTTTGTTGAAGTGACCATTAGGGATTGATCATAGGCTAAAATTCCTCTGTGGGTATGTTGAAAATAATTTCCTAACCTCAGTTCACATGATCCAATAAAGTATTTGTTCTGACTTGTGAATGTATGAAGAGTCTTCCTAAAAATATGCAGATTAAATTACTCTGAGTTATCCCTCTTTGATAAATACCTCTTTGAAAAGAATGAAATAACATGAATTGAGTCCATCCTGGGAAATTTATACTGTATCAAAACATAGGGTCCCTGTATCTGTGGAGCTATTGGTTTGCTAGGACTTATTAATTGATATAATGTTCCAGCTGCTTTCAATTACTTTATTAATGTACCATTCTTTAAATGTGCAGAGATTGATTACATAGTTTATGTGCTTTCTAAGGCCTTCACTTGACCCACTATTAAGCCTTCTATCCATTTATTAGCTTTGGTATGAAAGGTTCCATGGCGATGCACTCTACTGACTAAGGGGTAATTTTGTTTTGCCCTTGTACATCAATTCTCTGTGCTAGTGTCATTTTTCATCATAATTATAAGCTGGGACTCTTTGCTCTGTATTTTCAGACTATAAGACGCACCTTCCACTCCTTCAAATTTGGTAGGTAAAATGGTTGGTAATGCTGCTGTTGAGTTCTATTTACACTTACATTGGTGAAATATTATGTTATTTATGTTATTAAATATTTTACCACATTTTTTTCCTCCTCTAAAACCTAGGTGTGTCTTATGGTCCAAAAAATACGGTAGTTTGCTCAAACCTTCTTATTTGCATTCTCCTGCACAGGGTGGCATTCTCCTGTAGATTCAGAGATGGAAGCTCTAGCTAGTCTCTCTCCCTATCACAGAATTCATTTTTTCATGTCCTTGCCTGAAAACTGAATACAGACACAACTTGGAAAAAAAATTTTTCTCATCGTTTTAAAGATGCTCGTTGTATGTGTGTGTGTGTATTTACCTAACAGGTAAATATGTCTGTGGTAGTTTCTGGTCACCATTATCTATCACAAATCTAATGAACATACTCAGAATTATATTTACAGAGGTGATTGAAAGAAAAACCAGATATAATATGTAGGTTGGAAAAACACAAAGATTTAATATGAGGTGATATGCCCAAATCACAAGGAAAGTTGGGTACTTTAGCAAATGTTCTGCTTAACATTCTGTTGGCAGGTACATCTGCAACAAAATGCCTCATAAATATTCAGCTATTCTATACCTCTGTTCTCCAGCTTCCAATGGTTGCAGTAATACAATTTTGTATATAGTGAAGGAACAAATGGCAATTAAACCCACAGGCCCCTATGAATAAGCATGGATTGTCCCCACTTTAAAATACAGAGATGGCTTATGCATATCATTTGTGCAAGTGATCATTTGTTCACAAATGCAAACAGAATGAATGTGGCAAAACATGTTTGTGAACCCTTTAAAAATGGAGGTCAGATTCCATGGCTTTTGCCATTCTTTTGGTATGAATACTCAGTAGTTGCTCAACTGCTTGCACAGTGTGGGCTTTTGCATTTGATTTTTTTAGTTGAATTTTCATTGAGCTGGGTATCCCTTGTGCATTTTGCCCAGTTTCCCCCAATAGTTGCATTTTGCAAAGCTATAGTATAACAACTAGAATATTGGCATTGATAACATTCTCCAATCTTACTTAGATTTTTCTAGTTTTACTTGTACTCATTTCTGTGTATGAAGTTCTATACAGTTTTTTTCCACCTGTGAATGCTTCTCTCCACCACCACAGTCAAGACACTAAACAGCTTCCACACCACAAGGATTCCTAATGTTACCCTTTTATAAACACTCCCACCTCCCTTCTACCCTTCCCACCACTCCACTCTACTCCTTGCATCCCTAACTCTTGAGAACCACTAATCTGTCATTCATTTCTAAAGTTTTGTCATTTCAAAAATGTTAATAAATGGAATAATACAGTATGTAACATTTTGGATTGGTCTTTTTTTGTTTCTCAGCATAATTCTCTGGAGATCCATCCAGGTTCTTGCTTGTATGAATATTTCATTCTGTTCTATTGCTAAGTAGTATTTCTTTTTTTATTTTAATCATTGTTCAAGTACAGTTTTCTCCCTTTTACTCCCAGTCCAGCCCACCCTCCCAACCCTCTCCACTTCCCTCCCATTACTACCCTCCCCCTAGTTTTTGTCCATGTGTCCTTTAAATTTGTTTCCGTGAACCCTTCCCATTGGCCCCTGAAATTCCCTCTTCTCTCCCCTGTGGTCACTGTCAGCCTGTCCTCTATTTCAGTGTCTTTGATTATATTTTGCTTGTTTCTTTGTTTTGTTGTTTAGGTTCCTGTTAAAGGTGAGATCATATGATATTTGTCTTTCACTGCCTGGCTTGTTTCGCTAAGCATAATGTTTACCAGCTCCATCCACGCTGTTGCAAAGGGTAGGAGCTCCTTCTTTCTTTCTGCTGCATAGAATTCCATTGTGTAAATGTACCATAGTTTTTGGATCCATTCATTTACTGATGGGCATCTAGAATGGCCATCATAAACAAAGCAACAAACAACAAGTGTTGGAGAGGTTATGGAGAAAAGGGGTCCCTAGTGCACTGTTGGTGGGACTGCAGACTGGTACAACCACTATGGAAAGCAGTATGGAATTTCCTCAGAAAACTAAAAATGGATCTGCCTTTTGACCCAGCAATTCCACTGCTGGGACTCTATCGTAAGTATACTAACACACCAATACAAAAGAACCTATGCATCCCAATGTTCATAGCAGCACAATTTACAGTAGCTAGATGCTGGAAGCAACCTAGATGCTAATCTGGATATACTAGAGTTTGTTTAGCCATTAACCTGTTAAAAGATACCTGGGTTGATTCCGATTTTTGGCTACTAAAAATAAAACCTGCTATTGCCCTTGCTAGTGTAGCTCAGTGGGTTGAGCCCAGGCCTGAAAACCAAAGAGTCTCTGGTTCGATTCCCAGTCCGGGCACATGTCTGGGTGGTAGGCCAGGTCACCGTAGAGGGTGTTTGAGAAGCAACCACACATTGATATTTCTCTCCCCCTCTTTCTCCTTCCTCTCCTCTCTTTCTAAAAAAAAAAAATAAACAAAAAACCTGCTAATAA
Organism: Phyllostomus hastatus; assembly: GCF_019186645.2. Taxonomy (NCBI): domain Eukaryota; kingdom Metazoa; phylum Chordata; class Mammalia; order Chiroptera; family Phyllostomidae; genus Phyllostomus; species Phyllostomus hastatus. Next base: position 9,250,770 of record NW_025333841.1, on the reverse strand, counting down.
CATTTGTAGACAGGTTTTTGGATGGACATAATTTTACTTCTCTGGGATAAATGCCCAGGAGTATGATTTCTGGGTTGTGTGGTGGTTACAAATTTAGTTTTATATAAAACTTTCAGACTGTTTTCCAAAGTGGCTGGACAGTTTTACATTTCCAACAGCAATGGATGAGTGATCCAGTTTCTCTTCATCCTTGCAGCATTTGGTGTTATCACTATTTTTTATTTTAGCCATTCTGGTAAGTGTATAGTGATGTTTTATTGTGGTTTTAATCTGCATTTCCCTAATGCCTAATGGTGTTGAACATATTTTGCTGCGATTATTTGCCATCTGTATATCCTTTTCAGTGAACTTTCTATTCCTGTTATTATTCCTGGTGTTTCTGTTTCACCACCTGGCTTACTCCACTTAGTATAATGCTCTCCACTTCCATCCATGCTGTCATGAAGGGTAGGAGCTCCTTCTTTCTTTCTGCTGCATAGTACTCCATTGTGTAAATGTACTACATTTTTTTTGATCCACTCATTCACTGATGGGCACTTAGGTTGCCTCTAGCACTTGGCTATTGTAAGTTGTGCTTCTATGAACATTGGGGTGTGTAGGTTTTTATGAATTGGTGTTTCAGGATTCTTAGGATATAATCCTAGCAGTGGAATTGCTGGATCAAAGGCAGTTCCATTTTTTTTCTGAGGAAATTCCATACTGTTTTCCACAGTAGCTACACCAGTCTGCATTCCCATCAACAGTGTACAAGGGTTCCCTTTGCTCCACAACCTTGTCATCACTCAATGTTTGTTGATTTGGTTATGATAGCCATTCTGACCAGTGTGAAGTGGTATCTCATTGTGGTTTTAATTTGCATCTCTCTGATGACTAGTGATGCTGAACATCTTTTCATATGTCTCTGAGCCCTCTGTATGTCCTCCTGGGGAAGTGTCTTTTGAGGTCCTTTGCCCATTTTTCAATTGCATTGTTTGTCTTCCTGGAGTGGAATCATGTGAATTCTTTATATATTTTGGAGATCAAACCCTTGTCTGAGATATAATTGGCAAATATATTTTCCCATATGGTTGGTTCCCTTTTTATTTTGCTGATGTTTTCTTTAGCCATGTAGAAGCTTTTTATTTTGATGAAGTTCCATTTCTTTATTCTTTCCTTTATGTCTCTTGTTCTAAGAGACATATTGGTGAAAATATTGTTGCATGGACTATCTGAGATTTTCCTGCCTATTATTCTCCTCTAGGACTTTTATGGTATCACCACTTATATTTAAATCTTTTATCCATCTTGAATTTATTTTCGTGTATGTTGTAAGTTTCATTTTTTGCATGTAGCTGTCCAGATTTTCCAAGACCATTTGTTGAAGAGGCTGTTTTTACTGCATTTTATGCTTTGTCCCCTTTTTCACATATTAATTGAACGTAGAGACTTGAGTTTATTTCTGGGCTCTCTATTCTTTTCCTTTGATCTATGTGTCTGTTCTTATGCCAATACCAGACTGTTTTGATTACCATGGCCTTGTAATATAGTGTGATGTCAGATATGGTAATCCATCCTACTTTGTTCTTCTTTCTCAGAATTGCTGTGGCTATTCGGGTCATTTATAGTTCCATATAAATTTTTTTTCTTTTTTTTTATTTTAATCATTGTTCAAATACAGTTTTCTCCTTTTTACTCCCAATCCAGTCCCCCCTCCCACCCTCCCCACTTCCCTCCCATTACCACCCTCCCCTTAGTTTATGACCATGTGTCCTTTAAGTGTGTTCCTGTGAACCCTTCCCACTGTCCCTTTAAATTCCCTCTTCTCTCCCCTGTGGTCACCGACAGCCTGCCCTCTATTTCAGTGTCTTTGGTTATATTTTGCTTGTTTCTTTGTTTTGTTATTTAGGTTCCTGTTAAAGGTGAGATCATATGGTATTTGTCTTTCACTCCCTGGCTTGTTTCGCTAAGCATAATGTTTTCCAGCTCCATCCATGCTGTTGCAAAGGGTAGGAGCTCCTTCTTTCTTTCTGCTGCATAGAATTCCATTGTGTAAATGTACCATAGTTTTTTGGATCCATTCATTTACTGATGGGCATCTTGGTTGCTTCCAGCATCTAGCTATTGTAAATTGTGCTGCTATGAACATTGGGGGTGCATAGGTTCTTTTGAATTGGTGTTTTAGTGTTCTTAGGATAGAGTCCCAGCAGTGGAACTGCAGGGTCAAAAGGCAGATCCATTTTTAGTTTTCTGAGGAAGTTCCATACTGCTTTCCATAGTGGTTGTACCAGTCTGCAGTCCCACCAGCAGTGCACTAGGGTCCCCTTTTCTCCACAACCTCTCCAACACTTGTTGTTTGTTGCTTTGTTTATGATGGCCATTCTGTCTGGTGTGAAGTGGTATCTCACTGTGGTTTTAATTTGCATCTCTCTGATAGCTAGCGATATTGAACATCGTGTCATGTGTCTTTGGATTTTCTGTATGTCCTCCTTGGAGAAGTGTCTGTTCAAGTCCTTTGCCCACTTTTTAATTGGATTCCTTGTCTTCTTAGAGCGCAGTCTTGTAAGTTCTTTATATATTTTGGAGACTAAACCCTTGTCTGAGGTATCATTGGCAAATATGTTTTCCCATACAGTTGGTTCTCTTTTAATTTTGATACTGTTTTCTTTAGCTGTGCAGAAGATTTTAATTTTGATGAGGTCCCATTTGTTTATTCTTTCCTTTATGTCCCTTGCTCTAGGAGACAATTCAGTAAAAAAGTTTCTTTGTGAAATATCTGAGATTTTCCTACCTACATTCTCCTCTAGGACTTTAATGGTGTCATGTTTTATATTGAAGTCTTTTATCCACCTTGAATTTATTTTTGTATAAGGTGTAAGTTGGTGCTCAAGTTTCATTTTTTTTGCACGTGGCTGTCCAGTTCTCCCAACACCATTTGTTGAAGAGGCTATTTTTACTCCATTTTATGTTGCTGCCTCCTTTGTCAAATATTAATTGACCATAGAGACTTGGGCTTATTTCTGGGCTCTCTGTTCTGTTCCATTGGTCTATGTGCCTGTTTTTATGCCAGTACCAGGCTGTTTTGATTACAGTGGCCTTGTAGTATAGTTTAGTGTCGGGTATTGTGATCCCTCCTACTTTACTCTTCTTTCTCAAAATTGCAGCCGCGATTCGGGGTCGTTTATAATTCCATATAAATTTTTGAAGTGTTTGTTCTATGTCTGTGAAATATGCCATTGGTACTTTAATAGGAATTGCATTGAATGTGTAAATTGCTTTGGGTAGTATGGACATTTTGATGATATTAATTCCTCCAATCCATGAACACAGTATATGTTTCCATTTGTTTGTGTCTTCCTTGATTTCTTTCCTGAGTGTATATAGTTTTCTGAATACAGGTCTTTTACCTCTTTGGTTAGGTTTCTTCCTAGATATTTTATTTTTCTTTTTGCTATTTCAAATGGAATTTTTTCCTTTATCTCTGCTTCTGCTGTTTCATTGTTGGTGTACAGAAATGCCTTTGATTTCTGGATATTGACTTCGTATCCCGCTGTTTTGCCAAATTCATTTATTAGGTCAAGCAGTTTTTTGGTGGAGTCTATAGGATTTTCTATGTATACTATCATGTCATCTGCAAACAGTGACAGTTTTGTTTTCTCCTTTCCGATTTGGATGCCTTTTATTTCTTTTTCTTGTCTGATTGCTGTGGCTAAAACTTCCAGTACTATATCGAACAGAAGTGGTGAAAGTGGACAGCCTTGCCTTGTTCCTGATCTTAGTGGAAAAGATTTTAATTTTTGCCCATTGAGTATGATGCTGGCTGTAGGTCTCTCATATATGGCCTTTATTATGTTGAGGAATGTTCCCTCTATTCCCACTTTGCCGAGTGTTTTTATCATGAATGGGTGCTGTACCTTGTCAAATGCTTTTTCTGTATCAATTGATATAATCATGTGGTTTTTGTCTTTGCTTTTGTTTATGTGATGTATTACATTTACTGACTTGCAAATATTGAACCATCCTTGCATCCCTGGAATGAATCCCACTTGGTCATGGTGTATAATCTTTTTAATGTATTGTTGGATGTGGTTTGCCAGTATTTTGTTGAGGATTTTAGCGTCAATGTTCATCAGTGATATTGGCCTGAAGTTTTCTTCGTTGTGTCTTTATCTGGTTTTGGAATTAGGATGATGTTGGCCTCATAAAAAGAGTTTGGGAGACTCCCATCTTTTTGGATTATTTGGAATAGTCTGTAAAGGATAGGGGTTAGCTCTTCCTTAAATGCTTTGTAGAATTCTCCTGTGAAACCATCTGGTCCAGGGCTTTTGTGTGTTGGGAGTTTTTTTGATTACTGCTTCAATTTCTTTTGTTGTTATTGGTTTGTTCAGGCTTTCTGCTTCTTTTTCATTGAGTTTTGGAAGATTATATTTTTCTAGAAATTTGTCCATTTCACCTAGGTTTTCAAATTTCTTGGCATACAGTTCTTTGTAGTAATTTCCTACAATCCTTTGTATTTCTGTGGTATCTGTTGTAATCTTTCCTCTTTCATTTCCGATTGTGTTTATTTGGGTCTTCTCTCTTTTTTTCTTGATGAGTCTGCTTAAGGGCTTGTCGATTTTGTTTATCTTTTCGAAGAACCAGCTCTTGGATTCATTGATCCTTAGGATTGTGCTTTTAGTCTCTATGTCATTTAATTCTGCTCTGATCTTGGTTATTTCCTTCCTTCTGCTTGCTCTGGGCTGCCTTTGTTGTTGTTCCTCGAGTTCTTGTAGACGTAGGGTTAGGTTGTTTGTTTGGAATGTTTCTAACTTTTTTAGGTGGTTCTGTATCGCTATGAACTTCCCTCTCAGGACTGCCTTGTCTGTGTCCCATAAGTTTTGGGTTGTTGTGAGTTCATTTTCATTTGTTTCCAGAAACCTTTTGATTTCTTCCCTAATATCATTCTTGTCCCATTCATTGTTTAATAGCATGCTATTTAATCTCCATGATTTTGAGTGTTTTTGATTTTTTTCCTTCGGGTTGGTTTCTAGCTTCAGTCCCTTGTGGTCTGAGAAAATGCTTGGTATGATTTCAATTTTCTTGAAATTCTTGAGGCTTGTTTTGTGTTCTGTCATGTGGTCTATCTTTGGGAATGTTCCGTTTACATTTGAAAAGAATGTATATTTAGCTTCTTTTGGATGGAGGGCCCTGTACATATCAGTAAAGTCCATTTCATCAAGGGTATTGTTCAATGCCACAGTATCTTTGTTGATATTTTGTTTAGAAGATCTGTCCATTTTTGATAGTGGGGTGTTAAATCTCCCACTATAATTGTGTTGCTGTCCATATCTTTTTTGAAGTCCTCTAAGATTTTCTTTATGTATTTGGGTGCTCCTATGTTGGGTGCATATATATTTACAATATTTATGCCTTCTTGAAGGATTCTTCCCTTGAGTATTATGAAGTGACCTTCTGGGTCTCTCTTTATGGACCTTTTTTGGAAGTCTATTTTGTCTGATATGAGTATTGCTACCCTGGCTTTTTTTTTCCTGTCCATTTGCTTGGAAGATTTGTTTCCAGCCCTTCACTTTCAGCCTGTGTAGGTCTTTTATCCTGAGGTGGGTCTCTTGTAGACAGCAGATATGTGGGTCATTTTTTCTTATCCAATCAGCTATTCTATGTCTTTTGATTGGAGCACTTAATCCGTTTACCTTTAAGGTTATTATTGATAGGTACTTATTCATTGTCTTTTATATACGTGTGTTCCTCTCTCTCTCTCTCTCTCTCTCTCTTCTCTCTTCCTTAAAGCAGTCCTTTTAGAATCTCTTGCAGAGCTGGTTTGGTGGAGGTGTATTCTTTCAGACTTCTTTTGTCTGGGAAGCTTCTTATTTGGCCTTCTATCTTGATCCAGAGCCTTGCTGGATATAGCAGCCTTGGTTGCAGACCTCTGGTTCTCATTACCTGGAGTATTTCGTGCCATTCTCTTCTGGCTTGAAGTGTTTCCATTGAGAAGTCAGCTGTTAGCCTTATTGGGGCTCCCTTGTATGTTACTTCCTTTTTCTCCCTTGCTGCCTTTAAGATTCTCTCTTTGTCTTGAAATTTTGTCATTTTAATTATGATGTGCCTTGGGGTGGGTCTCTTTGGGTTCCTCTTGATTGGGACTCTCTGCATTTCCTGGATTTCTGTGACTTTTTCTCTCATCAAATTGGGGAAGTTCTCCTTCATTACTTGTTCAACTAGGTTTTTGATCCCTTGCTCTTCTTCTTCTCCTTCTGGTATCCCTATTATACGGATATTGTTACGTTTCTTATCGTCTTGCATTTCTCTTAATCCCTCTTCATTCTTCTTGAGCCTCTTTTCCTTTTCTTGCTCTTTCTGGATGCTGTTTTCTACTTTGTCCTCCAGCTCACTAATCCGATCTTCTGCTTCATCAATCCTGCTTTTCATTCCTTCTACTGTGTTCTTGAGTTCAGAAATTGTATTCTTCCTTTCCTCTTGACCTTTGTTGAGAGTTTCTATTTCCTTTTTCCTGTTTATATAGTTTGCAGTGAGATTGATATAGTTTCCCTCTAATTTCTGAAAGCTCATTGTGAGTTCATTGAACTTCCTGGTAATCATTGTTTTGAACTCACTATCTGATAGTTGAGTTGCCTCTATTTCATTTAGCATTTTTCCTGAGGCTTCCTCGTTTCCCTTCAATTGGGGGGTTGTTTCTTTGTTTTCTCATTGTTCGTGGGTTTCTTCTTTTTTCTTCTTGTTTGTTAATTTGAACTGTTCTGATTCCCTGTAATTATGGTGTGAACTTCTGTGGTAGAATATTTGTGAGTTTCGGTGGCGCAATCTCCTTCGTGTATCCTGATGTTCACAGCTTCCCCCTACTCTTTTTTGTGATCAGTTGGAGGAGTAAGGCAAAATGGTTTAAAACAGCAAGAAAGTATACTGTGATATTTACTTTAGCAGCCAGTAGAGAAGAGATGGGTTATCCTTTGGCTCCTTATAGTGTTAACCGTGATCCTCCACCCCACTATCCACGTTTTAGAAAGGATGGAAAGAAGGTAAGACTCTTATTGGGGCCGAGAGGATTGTTAGTTGGATCTAGAAAGCTGTGAGGCTGTGGGAGGTCAGCTTCTAAGGTAGGGTTGGACTAAAGATTAGAATATAGGAGTAGTGAGTAAAAGAATAGAGACAACCCCCCACAATAGTATAGTTCAGAAAATTGCAAAGTGGGCTGAGATCAGGTAGGGGGTATTGAGAAGCATTTACAATTGTATAGACTAGGTCTTACTAGCAGTAATAGTAAAGTGACAGTCTTGTGGCAGAATCGATGAGGTCTAGATAACAAGAATAAAGAGTATAGAACCTTGAGAGGTGTATTAATGGAACACAGATGAAGGATATTAACTTATCAACACCTTGTGACTGAGGTACCTGGGGGAACCTATCAAATGACAGTATAACCAGCCAAGCAAAGAAGATTATACAGAAAGAAAAAGAATACCAAAATATTATTAAAACAAAAAATGTCGGAAAAGTGAGAAAAAGATAATACAAATTTACAGTAACTTGCACAATTAAAAAAAAAGGAAAGAAAAGCAGAAAATGTAGTGCAGGAGAGATAAATTTGGAGTGGAAAGAATAATATTAGGTTGAATGGAAGAGAAACATAAGGGATTGCGAGATAAAAATAATAAGAATTGAAAAAAAGTCACATAAAACACAAGATAAAATCAATCAACCAAGAACAGCCAGAGAAACCATCCATATAAATTTTTGAAGTGTTTGTTCTATATCTGTGAAATACGTCATTGGTATTTTGATAGGGACTGTGTTGAATCTATAAATTGCTTTATAGATTCTCTTCTCAGTAGTATGGACATTTTTTATTTTATTTATTTACTTTTATAGAAAAGGGAAGGGAGGGAGAAAGAGAAGGAGAGAAACATCAATGCATGTTTACCTCTCCTGCACCCCAACCTGGGACTGGGCCTGCAACCCAAGCATGTGCCTTGACTGGGAATCAAACCAGCAAAACTTTGGTTCGCAGGCCAGCACTTAATCTACTGAACCACACCAGCCAGGTGAGTAGTATGGACATTTTGATGATGCTAATTCTTCCAATCCATGAACACAGTATGTGCTTCTATTTATTTGTCTCTTCTTTAATTTATTGCTTCAGTGTTGTATAGTTTTCTGAGTACAGGTATTTTACCTATTTGGTAGAGTTTGTTCCTAGGTACTTTATTTTTCTTGTAGCTATAGCAAATGGTATTTTTTTCCTCATTTCTGTTTCTGATATTTCATTCTTGGTGTACAAAAATGCCTTCAGGTTTTGAATATTGTCTTTGTATCCTGCTGCTTTGCCAAATTCACTTACTAGGTCAAATAGTTTTTTGGTGGGGTCTATTAGGTTTTCCATGAACACAGTAATGTCATCTGCAAACAGTAACAATTTTACTTCCTCCTTTCCAATTTGTATGTCTTTTATTTCTTTTTCTTGTCTGATCACTGTGGCTAGGACTTTGAATATTATGTTGAATAGAAGTGGTGAAAGTGGACATCCTTGTCTTGTTCCTGATCTTAGTGGGAAAGCTTTTAGGTTTTGCACATTGAGTATGATGTTGGCTGTAGGTCTCTCCTATGTGGCCTTTATTATGTTGAGGAATGGTCCCTCTAGTCCCATGTTGCTGAGTGTTTTTATCATAAATGGGTGCTGTACCTTATGAAATACTTTTTCTGCATGTACTGATATGCTCATGTGGTTTTTGTCTTTGCTTTTGTTTATGTTATGTATTACATTTATTGATTTTTGAATATTGTACTATCCTTGCATACCTGGGATGAATCCCACTTTGTCATAGTGTATGATCTTTTTAATGTATTGCTGGATGCTGTTTGCCAACATTTTGTTGAGGATTTCAGCATCTGTAGTGATCAGCAATATTGACCTATAGTTTTCTTTCTTTGTTGTGTCTTTACCTGGTTTTGGGATTAGGATGATTCTGGCCTCATAAACAGAGTTTGGTAGTCTTCCCTCTACTTGGATTTTTTGGAGTAGTATGAGAAGGATAGGCGTTAGTCCTCCTTAAGTGTTTTGTAAAATTCTCCTGTGAAACCGTCTGGTCCAGGGCTTTTGTGTGACGGGAGTTTTTTTATTGCTGCTTCAATTTCACCAGTTGTTATTGGTCTGTTTAATCTTTCTGCTTCTTCTCCATTCACTTTTGGAAGATTATGCTTTTCTAGAAAATTTTCCACTTCACTCAGGTTTTCAAATTTCTTGGCATGTATTTGTTTGTAATCATTTCTTACAGTCCTTTGTATTTCTGTGATATCAGTAATAATTTCTCCTTTTTCATTTCTAATTTTATTTATTTGACTCCTCTCTCTTTTTTCTTGATAAATCTGCTTAAAAGCTTGTCAATTTTGTTTATCTTTTCAAAGAACCAGCTCCTGGATTTATTGACCCTTTGAATTGTTCTTTTACTCTTTATGTCCTTTAATTTTGCTCTGATCTTGATTATTTCCTTCCGTCTACTCTAAGCTTTGTTTGTTGTTGTTTCTCTAGTTCTTGTAGATGCAGGGTTAGGTCGTTTATTTTAAATGTTTCTGTATTTTTTAGATAGGGCTGGATTGCTATGACCTTCCATCTCAAGACTGCCTTCGCTGTGTCTCATAAGTTTTGGCCTGTTGTGAGCTCATTTTTGTTTGTTTCCAAGAACTTTTTCATTTTTTCCTTGATCTCATTCTTAACCCATTCATTGTTTAATAGCATGCTATTCAGTCTCCATGAGTTTGAATATTTTTGAATTTTTTCCTTGAGGTTGGTTTGTAGTTTCAAGCCCATATGGTCTGAAAAAAATGCTTGATATGATTTCAATTTACTTGAATTTGTTGGGGCTAGTTTTGTGTCCTAACATGTGGTCTATCTTTGAAAATATTCCATGTGCATCTGAAAAGAATATGTATTTTTCTTTTTTTGGATAAATGGTTCTATATATGCCAGTTAAGTCCACTTGATCTACGACATTCTTCAATGCCACAGTATCCTTTTGATATTTTGTTCGGAAGATGTATCCATTTTTGATAGTGGGATGTTAAAATTCCCCGCTATAATTATGTTGTTGCCAATATCTTTCTAGAAGTCCTCCAAGAATTTCCTTATGTATTTGGGTGTTCCTATGTTGGGTGCATATATGTTTACAATGCTTATGTCTTCTTGATGGATTCTGCCCTTGAGTATTAGGAAGTGTCCTTCTGTGTCTCTTTTATGGCCTGTGTTTTGAAGTGCATTTTGTCAGATATAAGTATTGCTACCCTGGCTTTTTTTCCTGTCCATTTGCTTGGACTATTTCTTTCCAACCCTTCTTCACTCTTTGTCTCTGTAGGTCTTTTGTTCTGAGGTAGGTCTCTTGTAGGCAGCATATGTGTTGATCATGTTTTCTTATCCATTCAGCTACCCTATGTCTTTTTGTTGGAGCATTTAATCCATTTACATTTAAGGTTATTATTGATAGTTACTTACTCACTTCTCCCCCTTTGCACCTGTGTTCCTCTCTCCCTCACTGTTTTCTTCCTGCTCTTAAAGCAATCTCTTTAGTATATCTTGCAATGCTGGTTTGGTGGAGGAGTATTGTTTCAGCTTTCTTTTGTCTGGGATACTCCTTATTTCACCATCCATTTTAATTGAGAGCCTCACTGGGTAGAGTAGTCTTGGTTGCAGGCCTTTGCTTTTTATTACTTGGAATACTTCTTGCCATTCCCTTCTGGCTTATAATGTTTCTGTTGAGACATTAGCTGCTAGCCTTATCAGGGCTCCCTTGTATGTTATTTCTTGTTTCTCCCTTACTACCTTTAAGATTCTTTCTTTGTCTTTGATTTTTTTCATTTTAATTATGATGTGTTTTGCAGTGAGCCTCTTTGGGTTCCTCTTGATTGGGATCCTCTTTACTTCCTGGACTTGTGTGGCTTTTCTTCTCATTAAATAAGGGAAGTTTTCCATCATTACTTTTTCAAATAGGTTTTCTATTCCTTGCTCCTCTTCTCCTTCTGGTGTCTCTATTATTGGATATTATTCCATTTTCATGTTGTTGTGCAGTTCCCTTAACCCCTCTTTGTTCTTTTTGAGTCTTTTTTCCTTTTCTTGCTCTTTCTGGGAGTTTTTTTCTACCTTGTCCTCCAGCTCACTGATTTGATTCTCTGCTCTATCTAGCCTGCTTTTGATTCCTTCTACTGTGTTCTTCAGTTCAGATATTGTATTCTTCATTTCCTCTTGGTGTTTGTTGATTGTTTCTATGTCCTTTTTTGCTGATGTAGTTTACAGTAAATTCCTCATCATTTCCCTGTAGTTTTTGGTAATTCACACTGAACTCATTAAGCTTCCTTATAACCATTGTTTTGAACTCAGTGTCTGATAGTTGACTTGGCTCTATTTCATTTAGCATTCTTTCTGGGGATTGCTCCTTTCCTTTCAATTGGGTTTTTTTTTTGTCTTTCCATTATTTGTGATACTCTTCTTGTTTGCCTCTGCTTCTTAAATTGATCTATTCTGACTCCCTGAGTTTGTAATGTGAACTTCTATGGTAGGAGGCCTGTGAGATTCAGGGGTGCATTCTCCTTGATCACCTGAACTAGATGCTCTTGGGATGCCCTTTATGCCATTTATTTTGGTTCTCTGGATGTTATTGGGTGTTGATTGTTGTTGAGTCATTCTTTGGTAGGTCTTTCCCTCTACCTGGTTGACTGAGAGTCACTCCACCCACCACATCTTGTGTGCTCTTGTGCAGGTGCTGCCAGAACAAAACCACAAAGCCCAGGAAGCACACCCAGACCCGCAAAAATATAAGCCCCCACAATCCCACTATCAACAGCAAATGAACCAGTATCAATAAGGGTGTAAAGAGATTAAAACTATTTTAAGAAATGAGAGCAGATATGAGATTACCTACTGAAAGAAAAATGATTTTGAGAGTGTAGAGGGAGGAGCACTAATAAGGGTTGGGAGATGGAGCAATGTGAAGAAAGAAAGTGAAATTTACATCATGAATAAAAAAGGGAATGAAGAATATGGAATGGAGTATGAGAAGGGAAGAGTATAGTATTAGGTTTAAACAGAAATTGTTCCACCAGTAGATATAATATCTACCCTCCTTTAAAGTAGAAGGTCATCAGTTTGATTTTCTCTCTCTCAAAGTTCTGTAACAAATGTTTTTCTATGTTGGCTGTGTCTACATTCTTCTGCTCCATTCTTTGGTTTTAATCAAGATGGAGGTGTAGGTAAACACAACTTGCCTCCTCATACAACCACAGCAAAAATTACAATTAAATTAAAAAACAGCTGTCACCCAGAATCATCAGAAAATTGAGCTGTATGGAAGTCTGACAACCAAGGAATTAAAGAAGTCGCATTCATCCAGATTGGTAGGAGGGGAGGAGACATGGAGATACAGAGGTGCAGAGCAGGCAGTCTCAAAATGTGTGGTGGATGAAAATCAGGAGGGATACCTCAGGAATGAGGGATCCCAGCCCCACACCAGACCACCCAGCCTAGGGTTCTAGTACTAGGAAGGGAAGTCCCCATAACTTCTGGCTATAAAAACCAGTAGGGGTCAGGGCAGTGGAAGAAACTGTGGGATTCTCAGAGGTCTCTTCTTAAAAGGCCTGCAACAGTCTTAGGATATATGCAGACTCAATCCCCCTGGACTCCAGTACCAGAACAGCAGCTTGAAGGGCAGCATGGCATACGGGGAGGAACTGAAGTGTCTGGCATCAGGGTGAGTGCCAGAGGACAGCTTTTTCCTGGAAAAAACTCCAGAAGCAGGCAGTGGCCATTGTCTGTTTTCTGAGCCCTCCCCCACACAGAGCCACAGAGTGCCAACACCATATCTGAGACTCCATCAACCTGTTTTACATGGGTTGCCCTGCCCTGGTGATTACCTAAGGCTTTCCCCCATACAACTTATGGGTGCACGTTTGTACAATAAGCCATGCTACTAACACAGGGTACAAAGCAGCTCTACCTAACACAGGGAGGCTGCCAAAATGAGAAGACAAAGAAATATGGCCCAAATGAAAATACAGAAGAAAACTCCAGAAAAAGAACTAAACAAAATGGAGATGTGCAGTCTATTAGATGCAGAGTTCAAAACACTGGTTATCAGGATGCTCAAGGAACTCATTGGGTACTCCAACAGCATAAAAAAGACCCAGGCAGAAATGAAGTTTACACTAAGTGAAATAAAGGAAAGTTTACAGGGAATCAATAGTGTAGTGGATGAAGATGAGAATCAAATGAATGATTTGGAATGTAAGGAAGAAAAAACATTCAATCAGAACAACAAGAAGAAAAATAATCCCCCCAAATGAGGATAGGCTAAGGAGCCTCTGGGACAATGTTTAATATACCATCATTCAAATCATAAGGGTGCCAGTAGGAAAGAGCAAGAAATTGCAAACTTATTTGAAAAACAATATAAGAAAACCTCCCTAATTTGGTGAAGGAAATAGACATATACATTCAGAAAGCACAGAGAGTCCCAAATAAGACAGATGCAAAGAGGACCACACAAAGACACATCATGATTAAAATACCAAAGGTTAAAGGTAAAGAGAGAATCTTTTTTAAAGAGAGAGAATCTTAAAAGTAATAAGGTGATATCTACCTCATAAGGTTGTTAGGTGCATTAAATGAGATAGCAAGTAGCACAGTGTTTGGTCTGTAATAAGTGCATGAAAGTTGCTATATTATCTTCTCTTACCTGTCTGTCCACCTTCCTCTTCAGGTTTCATCCTAGTCTGATATTCTTTTTCACACCTATCCAACATACTCCCTCCCAGCAAGACTAATGTTTTCACTGTCTCCATATTCATTGCCCCATGTCTTGCTTTCTCTACCCAAACCCCATCACTTCTCAAAGGCCTATATCTTCTGAGAGAAAGCTTTGTCCTTAGCTTGAAGCCAGAGTTGCTCTCTCATTGCAGTGACCCCACTGCACTTCTGGAACCTGGTTAAATTCTATTGTTCAATTTATTGTAAATGGTGTTATTACTTTATTATGTTTTTATTGTTTTTTTTTTAAATCATGTTGTACAGGAGTGGGCAAAAGTAGGCTTACAGTTTTGAGCATATGAAACACAGTTTATTCATATATTATTTATTTATTATTGTTTACAACTGTTGCTTACCATTGTTTTTATTTAAAAATATTTTAGTAGTTGCCCTGAACAATGTGGCTCAGTGGGTTGGGAATTGTCCTGCAAAGTGGAAGGTTATCAGTTTGATTTATGGTCAGGGCACAGGCCTGGGTTGTGGGCCTGGTCCCCTCAGACATCAATGTTTCTCTCCCTCTCTTTCTCCCTGCCTTCCCCTCTCTCTAAAAATAAATAAATAAAATATTTTAAAATATTTTAGTAAATTTAGATTTTTTTTCAACATGTGAGCTCTTTGAGCAAAGGAATCATGCTATAAATTCTATATATTTTTCACAGGACCTAGTGTTCACAGTACTTGTTAAATTTAATTGACTTGAATTGAGACATAAGATAGGCCCCAGTGGTCTTCAAAATATGATGCACAATTCTATGCAGTATACACACAATACATTCAAGTGCAGGAAGAAAATATTGTAAAACTTCCATGTATACTTATTTTATCATATCCTTTGACATTTCTTTTGTTGTGTATGTTTATAATATCATAAATTTATTATTACATGTATATATAATTGGTACAAAAATAAATGCATATTCAAGAAATTTTAATATTGCAGTTCCAAATCAAAACATTTTTTTAGCCCTGGCTGGTGTGTCTCAGTGGATTGAGTGCCAGCTTGCAAACCAAAGAGTCACTGGTTTGATTCCTAGTCAGGGCACATGCCTGGGTCCAGGTACCCAGTAGGGAGTGTGTGAGAGGCAACCACACATTGATGTTTCTCTCCCTCTCTCACTCTCTTCCCCTATGTCTAAAAATAAATAAATAGAAATTTTAAAAAAAGAACTTTGAAAAAAACTCATTTTTAAAAAATCCTCTTCCAAGGACATTTTTTTTTCATTGCTTTTAAAAAGAGAGGAAGGGAAAGCACAAAACACTGAAGTGAGAGAGAAACATTGATTGGTTGCCTCCTTTACATGCTTGAACCTAGGATCAAACCCGTATCCTAGATATGTGCCCTGACCGAGAATTGAACCAACAACTTTTTGGTTATGGAATGATGCTCCAACACAGCCACACTGTCCAAGGTGAAACATTTTTTATTAATAGTATTTATATGAATGATAGAAATTTGACCAAGTCTAAAATAGCAAGTCCATGGTGGGCACACAATGTGATATACAGCTCCTGTAGTATAGAAATCCACATTTGAAACCTATATAATCTGATTAATCAATGTCACCCCGATAAATTGAATAATAAATAAATAAAGGAAAAAACAGCATACCTTTATTTCCAACAGTTAATTATTTTTATTACTTACTGTTTGCCAGGTGCTATGCACAGTCTCTTACATGCTTTATAAAGCATGCATTATTATCTTACTGAGGAAGACATTGAAACACAGAGAGGTTAAGTAACTAGTCCAAGGCTACATAATGAGTAAGTGATGAGCCAGGATTTAAAACTACATCTGTTTTAAGCCCTGGCTGGCATAGCTCAGGGGATTGAGCGCGGGCTGTGAACCAAAAGTGTCACAGGTTCAATTCCCAGTCAGGGTACATGCCTGGGTTGCAGGCCATGAACCCCAGCAACTGCACATTGATGTTTCTCTCTCTCTCTCTATCTCCCTCCCTTCCCTCTCTAAAAATAAATAAATAAAATCTTAAAAAAAAACTACATCTATTTTAATCCAAAGGTGGTCTTATTTTTCAAAGAATTTTTTTGGCTTAATCTTTACTGTATTTTTTCCCATTACCATTTAGTCCCCTTATACTTCCTTCCCCTCAGCAATCACCTACCACACTGTTGTGCATTTCCATGAGTCCTTTTTCCTTTTTGCTTAATCTCTACACCCCTAACCTCCCCTTCCTCCACTAGTTATCATCTCTCCATCTATGAGTCTGTCTCTGTTTTGCTTCTTAGTTCAGTTTGTTCATTAGATTCTACATACAAATGAAATCATATTAACTATACAATTTGATTTCTTTAATAGATCTAATAGGACTATTCAAGTTATCTATTTCTTCTTAAGTTTTGATAATTTGTGTCTTTCAAGAAATTAGTACATTTCCCAAAGCTAATCCTCTCAATTAGGCACTACTGTAGCATGTGAACCTCTTTCAGGAATATGTGTGTATGTATGTATATACATACGTATACACACACACCCCCACCCACCCCCCCACACATATATGGAGAGACTGTAAAGTAGACTTGTTACTTAACCAGGGCATTATGAAAACCATATAGAGATTTTAGAAAGTAGAAAATCATTGTAAGACAAAACAAGTAGTTAAGTGATTTGATTATATTTGATATTTATCTTTTAAAAATATAAGACAAAATTGGAGAAAACATTATACAGCTGTTTCTTGAAGAATTGTCT
This sequence comes from Phyllostomus hastatus, assembly GCF_019186645.2. Taxonomy (NCBI): domain Eukaryota; kingdom Metazoa; phylum Chordata; class Mammalia; order Chiroptera; family Phyllostomidae; genus Phyllostomus; species Phyllostomus hastatus. The sequence goes on along the minus strand of NW_025333841.1, from coordinate 9,234,283 downwards.
CTTATGTTTTAAAGTTGAGTCCAAAGTAACACAGGATTTCTATTTTTGCAGCTGTTTCTGAAAATGTAACAATTCAAGAAACAAGTACAATTCTTTCACAACAAATAGATTCGACAACCCCATCCCAAGTTACTGGATTAAAACCACAGAAGACTATATATTCTTCTACAATGATGCCTAAAAGCATGCCTGTATTTGAAACTAATTATACAACCATATCATATTCCAGTACAACACCTCCACCTCTGGAAACAATGACTGCACCAAAATTTTTAAAGACATCCACAGCTGAGACAGCTACATTTGCAGCAGACATTTTGTCTACTTCAGCAGCCATTGTTCTACCTACCAAGAATACCTTCATAGGCACTACCACCAATGCCATGAAAACAACTGAATCCCCATCTTCAGAGAGCACAATGACAACCAAAAAGGCTGAAGTCATTGTTACTGAGACCTTTCATCCAACTACAGCTACTAATTTTCTATATACATCTGGATTTACCAAGAATTCAATTGTATCTAAAACTTCAGTGATTGGATCTCAGGCAGCTATTATGAAGACAACGCCTTTATTCTCATCTATAGAGTCAGCATCCATGTCTACAACATCTTGGCCCAAACACAGATCCACAGGCATCAGAGTACTCCCTAGCTCCACAGCTCGCCAGGAGTTTCTTGCATCTACAGTTGATACAACTGTACCTTGGTCCACGGTGAGACAGACTTCTACTCACATTGGGACTGTATCAGCATCCCCGCCTGAGTCTGTGCTCATATCCACAGCTGCTCCAGTGGATACTATATTTCCTAGAGATCAGACAGCATCTACATCGGCAACAACTGATAAGAAACTATCACTTACAGTTCATTCAATGACGTTCCCAACTAAGCCTATTGAGATGACTCCTGAGCAAAGAACAGCTGAAACAGAATTAACATCTATAAATTTCCAGGATATCTCTTCACCCAGAGTGGAGAAATCAATGTTTATCTCCATGCCAAAAGAGGCACCTTCTACATTCCTCTCATTCAAGACACCCTCTTCATTCACCAGAACTCAGAGTATACAGACAGTTATTGATGCTGAGACAACCTATAGAGCCTTGACTTCTGGAATCACACTTGCACCTACATCAGCTGAAAATATGCTTCCTCCTACAGTCTCTGGGCAAGTATATACCCAGAATACACCCACAGGTGGTGAAAACATGTTTTCTTTCATTTCTGCCAGACCAGCTTCCACATCCAAAGCATCTGAATCTGACCCCACATCAATAAGTGATGAAGGTGCCCATCTATTCACCAGTGAGGTCACTTGGACTCCCAGAGAAGATCAGACCCTATTGACATCAGCATTCCATGGCAATACTCCTAACATAGAACATTCATCCACAATTACTGATAGTATTGTCCAACCAGAAGCATCCACAGAAAGTGAGGCTAGCACTACCACTGATAGCATTACTACTACTGATGCCATTATTGACAGATATACAACATCTCTATCCAATTTGACATCTCTGTGGTTGGCTAATTTCTCCATAGTTTCTGGAACCACATCTGTAGCCAAACTGCCTGAGTTTAAACTTTCTACCTTACTACTAAGAACAACCCCTGTGTCCACAGTAGTTGGAAATGAACTTCTTTCAACACCAAGGGAGACAGTTGTTCCACCAGTAGATATAATATCTGCCCTCCCTGATGCTGAGCCACATTTTTCTACTGAAGAGAGTGCTTCTGAGGCCACACAAATGAAGATAAAAAGTACACTTGCATTTGGAAAGACAACAATCCCTGTTCCAGAGTCTGGAACAACACAAAGATTCAATGCTACTGTGACAAGGAAAGAAACAACTTCCCATTATCTTAAGGGAAGATCAACTATAGCAGCAACAACTGAGGTTTCTCCATTTTCAACAATGGTAGAAACAACAAATCAGTCTGTGCAAGTGGTGACTGCTTCTGTCACCATTTCCCCTTTTCCTGATTTAGAAACATTGATTACCCCATTGGATAATAAAATGGAAACTACTGAGGTGAGAGTAAGTTGGCTTTCTCCAAAATCAGTGAAAACCACACCTAAGACTTTATACAATGGAACTACAGAAATTTTTAATTCCACCCACATATACACAACACACTGGAGTTCAGAGACTCCACATAAGAGGAATCCAACTCCATCCCCCAATTCTGGGAGCACAAAGACATTCCCTCAGCCCCTGGTTTCTTCTACCACAAGGATACTGGAGAGCAGTTTTACTACTATCCCTACAGACAGGACAGCTATATCCTCATCTACTGGTATCTTGCCTCCACAGCCTACAACTACTCACTCCTCAGCATTTCCTGGGCCTATTACCCATATGTCCTCATTGCCAGTTAATGTCTCTGGTGTCACCTCTGTGGTAGTGTCTGAGGAGACCATGTCTGAACCTTCTGCGCTAAGGACAGCTTCCTCCACTTCTGCACTCTCAGATGTCCCAACTCTGTCATCAGCTACAGTGACCACAGCATTGCTGCCACCATTGGATCAGACTGCTTCCACAACAAGCAATATCATATCTACCCACAGAGACTTTACTCACACCACTTTAGAAGCCACAGTGAACTCTGTCAAGATGACACCCACAGCATTTTCCTTTCTGACAGAAACTCCAGTCTCCTCACTGAGACCTACTGCTCTTGCGGCAACTAAGGCTAAGACTACCTATTTCTTCACCTCAGCTGACACAGTAACTTCATTCACACCCACTCCTGATTTTTCTCAATCTCTCCCTGACAATATTTCTGTTGTGTCCTCTACTCATATGATCTCAACTATGTCTACACCAGTAGCAACCCAGCCCATATCTCAAGTGGAGGAGACTTCTCCCCATGTACCCAGCTTTCCACATACTTCCAGTGGTAATGGACAGGTTGTTAGCTTGGTTACTGGCACCACAGAAACTTCTGTTATTGATGAGATCATGCCCTCACACACCTCTGCCAACAAGCTTACTGCTTCAGATGGTCACATTTCTCAATTTTCCACACATCTTACAAGCACACTGGTCCCCACCCTATCAGTGACTGACATTGCTACCTTGTCTTTTGACAAAGAGCAGATGACCACTTCTCTAGGAAACACCTCTGGAACTATGGGGGTGACAGAAATGCCTCCATCAAAGAATCCTTTTATTTCACAGTCCCAGACTACTTCATCCTTGGAAATGACAGAATCAGAATTTGCTGAGACCACAAAAATTTCCAGTCATCACACACATTCACCTTCAGAGATTCCACTTCTGACTCCACCTGATGGGATTTCAGCTTTATCTCCCACTTCTGGGAGTACACAGATGACACCTACCACCTGGACCTCACGTAACACACATGTTCGCATTTCAGAAATGTCTACCAGTCTTGGGAAAACAGCTCTCCCTTCACATCCTCTGACAATTACCACATTTTTGTCTCCTGAAAAAGAAAGCAGTAGTGTCCCTTCAGTGTATATTCCCAGGACTGAGAATATCACAGTAAGCACCACCTCTGTTACTCACCCTTCCTCATACCACCAGAATACTTCATTTGTAGATACTATAACTTCCAGAACAACCAGAATATCATATCCTATAAAGGTAAACACAACCCTTTCACATTTGCTTTCATTCAGGACTAAACCTGAGGTGATTTCAGTTGCTTCTCCCACTTCTGAAAGCACACAGACCTCCCCTGAGTCCCTGTCTCTTTCCACAAGTGGACTATCTAGTGCCAATTTTACAATGATCTCTACTGACAGGATCACTACAGCCCTTTCTGCTCCAAAGGTAACTATGGCACTTCTTGGTAAAACCTCTATGGCAACATCCATTCCTATCTACCACATGTCCTCAATGCCAGTTAGTGTCACTGCCTTCACCTCCAAAAGAGTTTCTGACACTTTAACAATACTAGTGACCAAGTCTTCTAAAACATCACACCCAGATTGTTTGAAAAGGCCCTCTATAGCCACTTCTGGTCCTGTGTTTGAGATATCTTCAATGTCAGTTCATGACTCTGATTTCTCACCTCCAGCTGTTTCTTCTGACACTTTCACAACAGTTGGATCATTTTCTACTTTATTGTCTTCAGTTAACCCTAGGACTACTATGACGGTACAAACATCTACACTGGATATCACACCTTTGACATATACTGGACCTACTTCAAAAACCACAATGGTTTCCTCTACTACTTCAGAAATGGCAGAGATGTCCTCCAGGATCATAACTACGTCCTTCCCCTCTCCAACAGAGCCAACTTATTCTTCTGTAAAAATCATCCCAACCGCTCTTATGGATGGGGTGGTGACTCCATTTGTAGGCACCACTACCTCCTTTCTACTTGGTTCTAAGAACACTGAAGTTATTTCTTCCATTCCAAAAACCACATTTTCACCATTTCTATCAACAAAACCACAGTTATCCCAAGGATATGAGGCTACAACTCTGGGCATATCATCTGGGCTTATTAACAACTCCCTATCTACTGTAAGCAGTGGTAGAGCAACGAGTCTCACAAATACTTATTCCAGAACTGCTGCTCCTAAAAGTGTGATTTCATCTACTCCTTCAGAGAATCTTCATACTTCCTTGAATATTCAGGTTTCCCCATCTTTGACTAGCTTTAAGAGCACTCCTGGGCCCACAAAAAGTATAAAAGCCACCACTTCCCTTTCTTCAAATACACAAAAAATTACTTCCTTGTCAGAAAATACTTCTACAGCTGAACTAACAAAAGGTGCTGCATCTGTGAATACCCCTGTTTCATACCATCTATGGACTTCATCCAGTGCAACTCTGCCCTCTTTTACACCATTTATTGTTTCACCTCATAGCACTAAAACCAAGTTCTCTACTCCAAAGACTTATCTTCCTCCTATATCCCAAATGGTTGAATTTCCAGTTCTGGGAACAAAAACCACATCTAGTAACACCCAATCTCTGCTTATGACTTCCTGGAATACACCCATAGCTGAAGATTCTCAATTAGCAAACATCACCACTACTCATGTTCCTACACTCAACAAGATGGAAACAGAGACTCCATACTTTGTTCCTGGGTCTTTGTCAACATTCACAGCCTCACAGACTGGTCTTGTATCTGGATATGTTATGGCAATGTCATCACTTTCCACATCAGGAATTCTTCCTACTTTGCAGATGTCTGAGAACCCTTCATTGTCAATATCTTCAAGATCTATCCCTACCACTTCCGTTGACATTAAACAGATATTTGAGAAGACTACCTCATCTATAACTCCAGGAACCACACCCCCATCAAATCCTTCTGGTGCCACTTCAAGATCTATAATTTCAAAGGCTACTACTACACCCATGCTGACCTGGATCTTATCTAGTCTCTCGTCACGTTCTCCTCTGGTATCTGTTTCTAATACTCCTCACATTATAACTTCCTCTAAAGTAGAGATGCCAAAATCTACATTTCCTACTTCTGACATGACACCAACATACCCATTCACTAACCTTACAACACTATCCTTTGCTACTGTAAGCCCCATACTTACCAAAACCACTCTTACAACTACAGTAAGTGGTATCACTACTGGCTTCCCAACTTCTCTCCCTATGTCTGTAAAAGTCACAGATGACTTCTTGTACATTTCCAAATCCCCTCAGGCTTCTTCCAGAACCATTGTGACTGCCAACTCCAGGACTGTGTCTCAACCTTTATCCATTAGCAGAATGAGTAGTTCACCTCCTACAACTGATCATACCCTATCTATTGGTTCCATGCCTCTGCCTAACCCTACAATAACATCTGTGTGGAGCAGAATCCCAGCTGCATCAGCATCCCCTACTTTGGTTTTTCATAAGCCCACAGTGGACTCCCTTCCAAATATAACAACCACTATACCTACAGCTACTGAAGTACATCCATTCATATCTACTGGAGTAACACATCCTTCTACAGCAACAGTGTCTTCATTACTTTCCTCCTCTTTTGAGACATCCTGGCTGGACTTCACACCTTCCTTTCTATCTACAGAAACATCAACTTCACCTATTGCCACTGAGTCCACAGGTATGTCCCACAATGTGTGCAGTGTATCACTAACAGAATGCATGCACAATGAGTCATGTGTTCTCCAAGGTGGCCAGTTTTATGAAGGCAGAAAAGGATAAAGAGGGGCATGGGCATTTATTATCTCCATCAGATAGTGGATACCTTACTCAAATACAGAACTCTTTAGCCATCTTTCTCATTTTTGCTTTATTGAAATATAATACAAATGTATCTTTTTACTCAGTGTGACATTTCTAAGTCTCTTTTTCACCCATTTTGTTCTGATGCTCTGACCCTAACTCTAACAATGTGAACATAGATCAGGAACCTCACCCCTTCCCAATAAGAGGATTATATAGTTTTAGGAGCAACATATTGACCACATTCCAGAAATCACCAGAAGATATTCTAGCTTGTCCTTTTGGAATTCCTCTGATACAAATCTCAACCTTCTCTAGTCTTCATCTCCAGCTGGCTTGAGTCATGGAGTATTTGGCTTCCATATTGCCCAAAGTTTGGATGTTCCTTCAACTTTTTACATTCATTAAAATTTGATAGGGCAGACAAAAGAAAAAAGGAACTACCAAGAGAAAAACCTGAAACAGAAAGACAGACCAGAAAAAAGAAATATTTCCTCAGGACAAATGATTTTGTGAGATCATGTTTAACTTGGCTGTTAAATGGATTGGAAATCCATTGGTCAATGAAAATGGAGAGTTTAGGAGGTTTGTAGAATGTCTATCAACTGCATAGGGAACTTCCCAAATAATTTTAAAAATGTGATGGTACACCCTGTTTTGCTTTTTAAAATTATTTTAAATTTTTTTTCAATTAAAATTTTATTCAATATTATTTTGCATTAATTTTGGGTCTGTAAAATAATGGTTAGACAATCATGTACTTTGCAAGTGTTTCCCTGATATTTCCAGTGCTCACCTGGCACCGTACATAGTACATAGTTATAGTACATAGTTACTATAATATTATTTACTGTATTTCCTATATTGTACTTTACATCCCCATGACTATTCTGTAACTACAAATCTGTATTTCCCTTTTTCCCAATCTGTACTTCTTGATCCCTTCACCTTTTTCATCCAGTTCCCCAACCCCCCTATCCTCTGACAACCACCAGTCTGTTCTCTGTATCTATGAATCTGTTTCTGTTTTGTTTATTCCTATTTGCTTTTGAATATGAAGCTAAGATGCTGGTTCTTGAACTTGGAGTTAAATTAAGCTAAGTTTAAGAATGAGATTTCACTGTTTGGTTTCTTTAAATAAAGATAATTTTGACCAAATTTATACAAGTTAAATGTCTTTACTATATAAATAAAATTAATCTCCTTATTTTTAATTACAGTTTCTTTCTATAATATTGGAATGAGCTTCTCTATCTTTGATGAAGAGCCAGCGATCCCTATTACCAGTGTTGTAAATGGATTAGCAGAAAATTGGGTACATTGAGCTTTTAAATATTTATGGTACATATAAAATATGTGAATATATATGTATATATATAACAAAGACTGAGTACATTAAAACTAGGATTTACTTTTTCTACCCATATACATTTCACAGTGAATTAGTTTTGATGTTTTTGCTGAAAGTCTATCCACTCTGTAATCAACACCATGAAGATGTATGTGGTTTTTCTTTCATAGCACCAATGTTGAAAGCTTTTATGAGATATTAATATTTTAATTTGTTTAGAAGTGTACATTTTCTTCCACTTGTACAAATTCTGGATTTTGCCAAATTTTCCTATTTGGGGAAACTAGGAGAGCAGTGATAACAAAGTCTATGTCATTGTATTTAGATATTTTTGTTTTCTGAATTTTAACTTTTTTTCTCTCTTACACAATAAATGTTTTACTTATTCTTACATTTTTCTGATCATAAGAATACTACATACTCTTTGTAAAAATAAAAAAACTGAAGTTTGAAACCCAGAAGGTATATGTCGATTTTAGTACTGCTCCTTGTATTAATTACTCTGAATAGTTTGAAGTATATTCTCTCAGATTTTTTCTATGCATTCAATGACATTGATGCATGTATGTTCTTTTATAAAAATAATGGGTATCATACTAATTATGCTAACTTGCTTTTTTTCACTTAACCACCTATCTCTGAGCATATTCATGTTTATAAATATAGACACCTCATACACTTTAACAGATGCATAGGACTTCCCTAGATGATGTAAAGTAGTATTTTTTAATCTGGATATCCACTGGTGGCCATTCATGTGTTTCTATTTATTTCTATTTGGAAACAATTTTGACAATAATGCTCTTGTGATAAATTTGGGGGAACCACTTGAGTTTCTATAGGGTACATTCCTAGAATTGGGCTTTGTGAATCATAAACATTTCACATGTTAATAGCTATTGCTAAATGACCTCCCAGATAGGTGATACAAACTTGCATCCCTACCAATAGTAAACGATCATATCTATTTCCCTTCTCTCCCCATCAGCATTTATTTTCAAGTGTATATGACATGAATATAAGTGCTTGACATGATTGAGTATATTTGTCTACTAAGGTTGGCATAACATAACAGTATGATTCACTAGGTGTCTTGAACAGCAAACGTGTCTTGGGTTGGCCAAAAAGTCTGTAAGGTTTTTTTTTCCCCATAAAATAAAAGATACATTTTTTTTTTATTTTCACCAATAACTTTATTGATTTGGATATTTTGAGTGTGTCGGCTATCTCCCACATGGTATAACATAGATTGTTTTCAATTAAAGTCTTGCTTTGATCACTATCAATTTCAAGTGGTCCACCCAACCTTGGAGCATCGTCCAGCAAGAAGTCTCCAGTGTGAAACTTCATGAACCACTTTTGACATGTTCCATCAGTCACAGTATCTTCTCCACACACTGCACAAATCTTTGTGTGTGTGTGTTTCAACACTTCTTGAAATAATAAAGCATAATGTGCTGAGAATGTTGCATATTTTCTTCCATCTTCAATATTAAAATGGCTACACAAAGATTCACCAATTTTGTTAAGTTTTTAAAAGGTGCATGCTAATATGTCAGCTGTCACAATACAATCTAATGGAATTGTTAGAATGGAGTTAAAGACAACTAAGTGCTACTAGAGCCATCTTACTGAAACAAAAAACTTTTTGGCCAACCCAATATTTTCTCAGGGTTTTGGAGACTGGAAATCCAAGATCAACATGTTGGCAGGGTTGGTTTCTGGTGGGGTCTCTTGTTGGCTTGTCGATGGTTACCTTCATGTTGTGTCCTCACATGGCCTTTTATGTGTATGTGTGGAGAGAGAGAGGGAGAGAGGTGGGGGGGAGAGGGAGAGGGAGGGGGAGGGAGAGGGAGAAATCTCTGGTGTCTTTTTCTATCAGATTAAGGTTTCACCCTTAAGACCTCATTTAGTCTTAATTACCTCTGTAAAGGCCCTGTCTTCAAATAGAGTCAAATTAGGGGGTTAGGGCTTTAACATATGAATTTTAGGGGAACAGCATTCAGCTCATAACAGTAGGTATAAACCAAGTGGATCAGAAGACAATGTTGAACCAACTGAAATAATGAATGAAGCTTAATAATAACAAGATCTTAGGTAACTTTTCTGGGTTAATATAGAGGAGTGGGAATACTAAAACTGGTATGTTTTATTTTTTGCAGCTGAATTCTGTATTTCAGGACAGTGAATTTTCTCTTGCTAATCTGGCTATTCAAATTAAAAGCAGGTATGTGAGTGTCAACTTCTATGGGTTGAAGGGTAGTTTGAGGGCACTCTGAGTTTATTATTACCCAGAAGAGATTTCTTTTGTTTTTGTGTGAGATGTACAGACTGCTGCATTTTGAGTTGCACCTCCCCTTCTGAATGTTAGGTTCTCTTTGGAATAAGAAAGAAATTTGTATTATTACTATAGGGTATAAAGCCAATGGGAGAACAAAAGTGAATAAAATAAGTAGGGAAACAGTGGAATTGAACTCAGTTACCTCTAATTCCCCCTTGAGCCTTAAAATGTTATGATTATGCCCTTGCTGGAGTAGCACAGTGGATTGAGTGTGGAGTGTAAATCAAAAGGTCGCTGGTTCAATTCCTAGTCAGGGCACATGCCTGGGTTGCAGGCCAGGTCCCCAGTAGGGGGCACATGAGAGGCACATTGGTATTTCTCTCCCTCTCTTTCTCTTTCCCTTCCCCTCTCTCTAAAAATAAATAAAATATTTTTAAAAATGATATAATTCTAAAACTTAGGGGAAAAATCATACCTTAAAATATGAAAGGCTCAGAATAACCAATGCAGGAGAATTTATAAGATCTTTTATTTTTGGGTAATGCACTTCCAGGAATTGGAAATTCCAAAGGTAACTTGAAATGTTTAAAGTGAGGAATTCTGACTAGTCCAAGACTTTCCTGGGGCACAAAATTGGAGATCTGATTGCAGTGAAATTGTCAGGCACTAAGTAGTATCAAGGAGACTATGACCAAGGCAATTGGCCATCTAAGAAATATTTCCTCTGCTCTTGCACTGCACATATACTAATCCTCTGTTAAAGGAACATCAGAAAAATCCCTTTGAAAAATAAGCATGCCTCTGGCATACCATGTAAGCTGATTGTTAAAACCGTAAATGTGACTGCTTATCTTCCATACTGGGATTTTGGTTTCTACTGCATGTTGAAATATAAATAGGTTCAAGCAAAACAGAACCAGAGACTTAGAAATAAAGAGCATGCTGACAGTGACCACAGTGGAGGGGGATAATGGGGGAAAAGGGGAAAGGGGCAAAAAGGGAATATGAATAGAGGACTCATGGGCATAGAAGATGGGGGAGATTGACTGTGGGAGTAGAGGGGGTCGGGGTAGGGGAGAGCAATGGGGGAAAAGGCGGGGCAACTGTAACTGAACAACCATAAACTTAAAAAAGGTTTATAGAAAGTAATAGAAGTAAATATATGTTAGGTTAGTAAAAGAAAACTGGGGGTGTTTGCAGTATGCAGCATTCTTTTAAAAATTATGTCAATTATTTTCCTTATTACAAAAGTAATATGTGACCATTATAAAATCTTAGAGTTTTACAGAAACATACAACCTGGATAGTAGAAATCTCCAAAAACCCACCTTTCCCCACTCACTCCAAGAACTCTAGTTAACATCTTACATTATATATTCCTCTAGATTTGTTGCCATGCATTTACTAAGAGAATGGGATCCTACTCATGTGTTTCTAACTTCCTTTTCTTGCTTTAGAATACATCATTTATATCTTTTCAGGCCAATATGTACATATTTAGCTTATTCATTTTTATGCCTGAATAGGATTCTTTGTATGGGTGTGCTATGGTGTATTTATCTAATTACTGTTTCAGTTATTTCCATCCTTGTACACACATATTTTTATGTATGCTTGTCGGTACTGTATTATGGGATAGACTCTTGGAAGTGGGTTTGTTGCGTCAAAGGCTTACCATTTTGGTATGCAAATAACGAGCAAGTTCTTTTGAAGTGTCTCCTTGGAACCCTACTATCATGTGAATTCCAAGCTGGGGGAGTGTACTGTTTTGCCTGAGAGTTGTGTTTCTCCTGAACTTGTGCCACTGTGTATTTGGTACTCTATTTCATTTTTCTATAATTTTGATGCTTTTGATACAGAGACACTTCTGAGGAAGAAATAACCATGGACCAAAATTTTGTAAGTAATTTTTCAAAACAAATGTACTTGTTACCCATCTATACCTGATTAGATGTAAGTAAATAGCTCTTCCATCCAAGTGTAAATTATTAGGCAAGGCTCAGTTGTGATCACTAAGGGTCAAAATACACTATCTTCCTTAGAATCTGCATAAAAAGCCATTAAGGAAACCATCCTCTGCTTTTCTGAATTATCTATGTGGCAGTTTTTGAGGCACATTTTATAAGCTTTAGAAGTATGGAATGATTTTGGGATTGTAAATGGTAAATGGAATTTCTTGGCTGTGGACTTCTTGCAAAGAAAGGAAAAACCTGGATTTTCCAAGAGTGACACAGTTATTTGTGAGGCTTACATTCACATAATGAATTCACCCTCTGTTTGTATACATTTGGAGTCAGGATGTGACAAAAGTATCTCCCATCATGTCTGTCCCAATTCTCACTGCTTATTCCTATGCCTGAAAGGTCTACTATGTTAGACTCTGAAAGGGTTAGTAAGCACAGAGATTTTAAGGTATTTAAATATGAGATACATATTTTGGCTATACAAAATGCAATCAGTGAATTCCAAATATCTGTCATCATTTAAAATACTATCTATAAATAGCTGAGTCAGAATTTTAAATTTAATACATGACAGATAACATGACATAAACTTCCTCTCAAATAATAGGTGTCAAAGTCTTTTGGTGATAATGTGGTCCCCAGAATAAGGCTGCCTGGGTTAGAATCTCTGCTCTTCCACTTCCTGACTGTGAGACCTCGGACTACTTAATTAACCTTTGTGTGCCTCAATTTCCTTAGCTGTGAAATGAGAATAACAATATTACCATTCCTCACAGGGCCATTGGCAAGACAGAATGAGAAAATTTATGTAAAATGCTTAGCACAGGACATAAAGCATAGTAAATGCTTGGTAGTATTTACTATTGTCATCACTATGTTAGGCTTCTGATCCAGAAGGCTTAGATTTCACTTCCAGTTTTTTGACTCATCCACTGTGTGATACTGGGCAGATCGTTAAACTTCTCTGAGACTTAGCTTCCTCATGTAGAAAATGGGGTGACAAGCCCTGGATTGCCCATCCTACAGGGTTGGTTTGAGGACTACATGCATTGATGTTTTTGAAGGTGATTTGAAGATGGCAATGTGTTACATAAATATAAAACATAATTATGACTATTGTTGTTAACAATAAGCCCTGTACTCAATTGTGACTTTTGTTTAAAGATTTCAGTGACTATGCACTTTTCTTTTGCATTATTTGGAACAGAGAGAAGCGCAAGAGATGGCTCCAGTTTCCCATGTACAATACAGGTATGAGCTGAGTTTATTCATAGCTGGTATATTTAGTTCTGATTTCCCTTCCATTTAATTCTGTTATGTACAGCTTGTTGGTCAGAGTTGTCAGGACTAGATCAAGGTATGGTGGTCATTTTACAAGGCTGTGATTGGGCTCTTTTTTGCCATCAATAAGGAATTTACTTGTTTTAAAAAAACCCAAGTGCTGGCATTGTCCAGAAAAATTTAACAGGTTTATTTATATTGTTGGAAAGTTGAGCTGCTGAAACTTGTTCACTGAAACAGTTTGATTTGCATCAATGCTTTTATGTCTCCATATTTATATTAAAAATTCACCCACAAATGAAAATGGAAAAACTGCCAATACCTGATATCTGTCCCCCATTTTCTACTTGCACTCATATACTTAGCTACCTTTTGACCCCATGGAAATAAATATCCAACAGTCAGAACCACCATTAACAGGAAGAAGATAATTTTTTTTCATTTCAGTACTTTATTTTTTTAATATATTTTATTGATTATGCTATTACAGTTGTCCCATTTTCCCCCTTCACTCCCCTCCACCCTGTACACCCTCTCCCACCCACATTCCCCCCCTTTAGTCATGTCCATGTGTCATACTTATAAGTTCTTTAGCTTCTACATTTCCCATACTATTCTTACCCTCCCCCTATCTATTTTCAACCTACAATCTATGCTACGTATTCTCTGTACCTTTTCCCCCTTTCTCCTCCTCCCACTCCCCTGTTGCTAACCCTCCATGTGATCTCCATTTCTGTGGTTCTGTTCCTGTTCTAGTTGTTTCCTTAGTTTCTTTTTTTCTGTTTTAGGTATGGTTGTTAATAATTGTGAGTTTGCTATCATTTTACTATACATATTTTTCTTTATCTTCTTTTCTTAGATAAGTCCCTTTAACATTTCATAAAATAAGGGCTTGGTGATGATGAACTCCTTTCACTTGACCTTATCTGAAAAGCACTTTATCTGCCCTTCCATTCTAAATGAAAGCTTTGCTGGACAGAGTAATCTGGGATATAGGTCCTTGTCTTTCATGACTTGGAATATTTCTTTCCAGCCCCTTCTTGCCTATAAGGTCTCTTTTTGAGAAATCAGCTGACAGTCTGATGGGAATTCCTTTGTAGGTTACTGTCCCCTTGCCTCTTGCTGCTTCTAGGATTCTCTCCTTCATTTTTTACCTTGGCTAATGTAATTATGATGTGCCTTGGTGTGTTTCTTCTTGGGTCCAACTTCTTTGGGACTCTCTGAGCTTCCTGGACTTCCTGGAAGTCTATTTCCTTTGCCAGAATGGGCAAGTTCTCCTTTATTATTTGTTCAAATATGTGTTCAATCTGTTGCTTTTCCTCTTCCCCTTCTGGTACCCCTATAATTCGGATGTTGGAACATTTAAAGATGTCCTAGAGGTTCCTAAGCTTCTCCTCGTTTTTTTGAATTCTTATTTCTTCATTCTTTCCTGTTTGGTTGTTTTTTTCTTCCTTCTGGTCCACTCTATTGTTTTGAGTCCCAGTTTCCTTCCCATCACTATTGGTTCTCTGTGCATCTTCCTTCATCTCTTTTATGGTAACCTGCATTTTTTCATGTAATTTGTGCCAAAATCAACCAATTCTGTGAGCTTCCTGATCACCAGTGTTTTGAACTGTGCATCTGATAGATTGGCTATCTCTTGGTTGCTCAAAAGGATGAGCCCTGGGGAATTGATCTGTTTTTCTGTTTGAGACATGTCTCTCTCTCTCTCTCTCTTTTTTTTTTTTTTTTTTTGGTCTGGTCGCTCCTCTTACGGTGAGGGGCGGAGCCTTATGTGTTCGCCGGGGCTGGGCACCCCAGTCGCTAGATTGTGAAGTTGTACGTGGGGGCAGGGGTGAATAATGGCGGTAGCTCCACTCTCCTGGGACCACAGTCCCTTCCCTGGGATCCTGGGCTGCACGCTCTGTCCCGGTCCACAATTGCCGCCTCACTAGATCCGCCAGCTGCCGCTCGAGTACTCAGGGTCGACCCACTGAGATTCTGCGCACCCTGTATGCCTTACGGGCTCCCGGTTGCCTCATGCACCCACTGCTCTCTGCTCTCTGAGCTGGGACCCATGCTGCAACCCGCGCCTGGCTGCTTGTCTCTGCCCCTCCTACTGGTCTGGATGAATGGGTCTACTTCAACATCTTGGCTGTCTGACTTCCATTCAGATAAATTCTCTGTCAGTTCTGGGTGTTATTCTGCCTCTAAATTGTTGTTCTAATCTTGGTTGTGCATGGAGATACGGTGCGTCCACCTATGCCTCCATCTTGCCAGAAGTCGAGTTTCTTCCACGCTTTAAGGTTCAATTGACACACTGAATATGGCGAGGCCCTGGGACCTCCAACACGACTAGCCACATTCAAGATCAGAAGATAATTTTTTAAAGAATGAAATGTTTCTTATCATAGTGGACTCTTAAGCATGTTTTCCATGTATGTGGCAATGCTAGCTGGATATCTTTTGGCATAATTGTTACACATTTGGCATGCATAGCACATAGGTTGGTGTCTTCAAAAAGTCCAACCAGGTAGACTTAACTTGCCTCGTGCAAAGCATCAATAACTGCCATTTGGAAGCACAGATCTCTGTTGAAGACCTGAGCGATTTATCACACCAGATGCTGGAAGGGAAATTTGTGAATCAGATGTTCAATGGACTTTTGATAATGTCTGATTTCATGAAGTGCCACAGTAACAGACCTGTAAGGATGAGGTTTTTTCACCTCTCCAGTAGAGGGCGCACTCTTGTGAGCAGCTTTGGTAGCCAGTTGCTTCCTCGGTGCTTTACCACCAGTGGATTTGCAGGCAGTCTACTTTGTACAAGCAATGGAATAGAGACCTCTTTACTTACCTGCTTCTCCTTTGGCTGGAGCTCAGCAAGGTAGAGGAGGCGCTGGTGTTAGAGAGAGGTGGCAGCTGCAAAAACAGTTCTGTAATTGGGCTCTTGCCTTCATGAAATAAGTTGTTTCAGTTGGTCATGGCACAGCCTAGCATCCTGCCTGCTGCCTCTTTGTAGAGAAGAAAAATGAAGTCAAAGGGAGTCATAATTTGGAGGTGGGGTAATAAAGTGTTTGTTGTCATCAAAAAAGTCCACAAAATTCTGAGCAGGGAAATTGAAAAAGCAACACAAAAAGCATCCTTGGTCCTGTTCAGACTTGAGGTCCAGCTCCTCCCAGAACACCAGCTATTGAGTTGTTTGATGCAACCCAAGAAGGACTTATAGCCAAAGAAGGCTCATGGGAAGGTCATTAAATGTCCACAGTGCTAAGAATAGAGAGTCTGTTGCAGCAAGAGGAGAGGATTAAAGAAGAGGAGTCCTCTTCAGACTGGAAAGATGAAAGCTAAGAAGAGATACTCTTCAAATGAAATAGGTAGGATGAACAGGGACTTCAGCAAATATGGATCAGTGTGAGAGCATGTCTTAGATTTGACATAGAATTTTTGAGTGTACTCAGGCACATCTAACTTTCAAAAGCTGGTAGGAAACATAGGAAATGTGTTATTA
This sequence comes from Phyllostomus hastatus, assembly GCF_019186645.2. Classification (NCBI taxonomy): domain Eukaryota; kingdom Metazoa; phylum Chordata; class Mammalia; order Chiroptera; family Phyllostomidae; genus Phyllostomus; species Phyllostomus hastatus. The sequence goes on along the minus strand of NW_025333841.1, from coordinate 9,217,729 downwards.
AAAAAGATGTATCTACAAATGGAAATGGAGAAAAGGTACAGGTAAGTTTGTGAACCTGAAATGTGCTCTGTAATGGAGCAGTACAGGAATTTAGAATGTTTGAGGACCTTGCTACAGAGGTTAAGGTCAAGGACAGCCCTGTTTTTGTTATAACATGTCTTCTAGTGGGAAGAGTATTTAGAAATGATATAACAGATCTTTGTGACCTTGGCTAAGGTTCAGTTTTCTCATGTGTAGAATGATGATAATAGCATTGCCTCATAAGGCTGTTGTGAGGATAACATGAATGAAAACATGTGGAGCAAGAATTCCACAAGTGTTAGCTACTGTGATTATCATTGTCATTATCATAACTATTATTATATTATAGAAATAGGCCTTTTGTAGAATACATCTTTATAGAATAATTGAGCAAGTGCCTATTTACCTTATTGTAGTAATGATGCATACACTGGAGACCAGGAAGATAAAAGGTTTTCTATGAAGTAATAAATCCTGAGTACTTCATCTCCTCTATTAATTATCACAAACTCCTAGAGAAATAGTATGTGTAATCAATTTGAACATAATGCAAATGTTGCTGACAGTTCTTTTGAAAATGGGTTTTGAGTTGTTTGCTTTGGATACAAGAAAATTTATCAGGAGATTTCAGTATGCTGTCTTCCATCATTTCTTATGATTTGCCACTTAATAGCTGTAAAATGTTTGATATTTATGTACTACCAATTAAATCATTTGGACAAAATTTCATGACCACAGGCCAACTTGCACACTGTTGACATAACTGCAACATACTTCTCTTTTGTTCTGCTTTTCAGCTGTGTTTGTCAGGTCATCATAAAGGCCAACTCTCCTTTGGCATCCACTGAATTGATTAACAGGATCAAAAGTAAAATACATGGTAACTTGACTCATGGAAACTTCAAACAAGATCAACTGACATTATTAGTAAAGTCTGAACATGTTGCAGTGAAAAAACTAGGTAATTTGGGTAGGGGTATTTCCATATTAATTCACTCCCCTTGTTATAAAGCTCATAATGCATATATAGTAAGAGATCCTGAATTCAGAGGGTGGAGAAGTGGTTTTCATGTTCCTTTCTACATCCTCAGTGCCCAAATGACTTGAAAACCTTTCTATCTGTCTATATCATCTCTTTCTCTATCTCTATCTCTATCTCTATCTATCTCTATCTCTATCTCCATCTCCATCTCTATCTCTATCTCTATCAGCTCTATCTCTCTCTATATCATCTATATATCTATCTGTCTAGAGAGAGAGAGAGCGCGCCAGAGGGGTTAACAGAGACTGTTGGTCAACTCTGTCCATCAATGGCATGGAATGACTGTCTCTCTTGCATAATATCCAGACACCTGGATAGCTTCCTAATTACACACAGTAGCTGCCCGATAGATATTTGCTAATTTATTGATTGATTTAGCCAGCCTGTTCATTTTGGAAATTGATCTGGGAACGGTCCAGAATTTCTTATAGGGACATTTACTTTTTAGATTAGCAAGGCTTTAATGGTAAAAGAGAAAAACTGTCAGGCCACTCCACTTCCTTCTCATTGATGCCTGCTTTCTTCCTTTTCCCCAATAGAATGTGGTAAAAATATTGAGGTAACCCAGATAACACATATGGGCATAAGAGAACACAATTCTTGGGAACAAACTAATTAGGTGGTGGAGGGCAGGCTATGATTGCAAATGAGAGTGAGATGGAAGGCAGAATAGTGTTGAAGCCACAGGCAGAGGTGCCATACAAATGATGCTAATGCATATGTCCTGAGAGTGAACAGAAGGCCCCTTTCATCCTCTTTCAGAGAGGAGATGGGGATGGCTGGGCAAGGCTATTTGGACCACTTCTTGGATCACTCTGTCAACACCTTGAGGGAGAGATTTTTGGAATCAAGATCACAACCCAGTGGGTGGTTAGTAAAAACTGGGAACTTATTGCATAAACAGTTCAGGTCATATTTTCTTAAGATGACAAAACTTGGCAGCAAAATCTTGCCCTCAGCACCAATATCAGAACAGGCTCTTGTCTATGTTCGTGATGGCAGATGCATTGAGTTTACTAAAACCAAATCCATGCCAGAGTCCGTTAAGAAGCAAAGAGCCATCCAGAAAGAGGTCAGCTTTTAGTCTCCTGTCACTGCAACTCACAATTAACAGTGGGTGCCTCAGAAGAAGGGCAACTGCCAGGTAGGAACTTTGATTTTTACTCTATGCCTCTTTGTGTGGCTTAAATTATTTTTAAGGTATGTGTATCATTTTTAAAAAACAAAACCAAAAATTCTTTCCTGTCAATTGGTAGTTTTAATGAAAAGGACTGGCTAAATGTGACGGTGTACTGGGAGGATTATTTTTTTAAAAGACTCCATTTAATGATATTTTCAGTGAAGCCTGATTTAAAAGGTCTGGTAAAAAAGGTTCCTATTTTATTTGCTGATGTTTGTGTACAGGTAATAATGATGGATCATAATGGATGTTCGTAATACTTTTAAGTGCCTTTTTGCTCTTTAAAATGTGCACATGTTTTCTTTGTAGAGCCTGGAAAGTGCAAAGCTGAGGAGACAGCCTCTAAATACAAAGGCACGTATAAGTGGCTCTTAACCAATCCTACTGAGACAGCACAAACTAGATGCATAAAAAATGAGTCTGGAAAAGCTACTAGAATCTGGTATGTACTGGCCAAGTTCTAAATGCTAGTTCAGACACACAAATATCTGCGAACTGGGGGCATGTTCTGTGTCATTTGTGTGACCATGTTCCTTTTCTCCCCTGCTACTGCCACTCTTTCTTTCTTTTGGACGTACTTAAGCATACAATGCAACATTGTAACAATCAAGAATTTCTGAGAAGACAGAAGAGAAAAAAGTCACACATTATCCCATCATCTGAACACAGCTGTTTTCAGGCTAACTAGTCTCTCATTCCTTTGTTTTATGTAGTGATGATCAGTACTCATATCAAAAATGGAATTTATCCTTTCACTCAATGATTTATCAACATTTTCCATGTTTTTTAAAAGACTGTATTTATTTATTTATTTTTAGAGAGAGGGGCAGGGAGGGAGAAAGAGAGTGAGAGAAACATCTATGTGTGACAGAAGTGTTGATTGTCCCAACTGAGGACCAGGCCTGCAACCCAGGCATGTGCCCTGACCAGGTATAGAACTGGGGACCTTTTGCTTTGTGGGTTGATGCCCAACCCACTGAGCCACATTGGTCAGGGTTACAGTGATCTTCTTAATGACAATTTTGTAAAACTGCCTCAGAAGCTAACTTATCAATTGACCATAATAATTTACCAAGTCACTCTTCTTGGTAGACTTTATAATTTTCCTTCTTAAAATCATTAGCCTCTATTTTTTTTTCACTGATTTTTAATGGTTTATGCCATTAAGTTAAGTGAACATACCAGAGGGGAAGCAGGTTTTGACAGAAATTAAAAGCTCTCTTTTAGAGGGCAACATTTTGAATTGTAATCTATCTCTTACTCTCTCTCAATGATTCATTGACTGATTACACCTAACCAGTCAATGAATCAAGGAGCTTTTACAGAATGTCAAATTCAGAGCTCACATTTATCCTGTCTTTTACATCCACACAGCCACTACCCTGGTGCAGCCCCTTACTATCTCTTGCCCACTATTAGAGCAGTCCTCTTGTATTCTAGCTGTCCACTACCACCCTCACCCACACCTATACTCCATACCACAGTCAGTGTGATTTTCCTAAAGGGTGGTTGTCATCATGCCACTTTCTCACCCTGGTTTCACATTGCTTCAAGAATTAAGTCCAAACACCAGTAAACACAGTACTCTAGACCACAGACTCCCTTCTTTAATGCTTGCAGCCAAAAAGGGCCATTTGCCAATTGTGGACTCAGTGGATGCTTCCTTGTATCTTTCTCTGCTTATGCCATTTGCTCTGCTGCTGCTGGTGGTGGGGGAGCTTTTTCCATCTCTGTCCTTTCAGTGAACAGCTTAGCTCAGTGGTTGCAAATATGTTTTCCTTGCTTGGTGGTTTGATAGAGTCAGTTTTGTTTAATATTGCTTTTCTTCTCCTATCTTGCCTGTTAAATGTAGTTACATTTACAGTCTCAAACCACAAATTACAAGCTCCTCAAGGGATAAGACCCTGTCCTGTTTGTCTTCACTACCTACTACCAGTACTAGAATATAGTGGGTGCTCAACAAATGTGTTAGTTGACTTGACATGAACTGGTTTGAATTGGATGAGGCATACAGAAGGGTAGATGATGAGGGCCAATGAGGTACAGATAATGTTACACTATTTGCCTTGAGTAAATTAATATGCTGAGATAGAGGCCACATTCTAACAGGAATGGAGATAAGAAGGGAAAGTGAGGGTAAGGAGTCATGTCCAGAAGGGCAAAATCTCTGCCTTGACTCTTGGTCTGCTGGACATTGTCATAGCCCATCTTATGCTCTTTTGCCTATTTATATCTCCTACAGGGGACCCTAGATTCACTTCTTCCCCAAGATCAGTTTTCTTCACTTTGCAGGCACCAGGCTCCCACCTTTGCTATCTCAGCCAGGAGGCTGGGAGTGGATAAAGAAGTGAGGCATGCCAAAGATAAACCATGGTCCTTCGCCATTTGGTTTAAGAATATTTTGGCATCACCCGCTGATGAAATCTTTTCTTCCTCTCTCCTCTCTTTTCCAGCTCAATCAGTATGGACACTGGCAAATCTCAGTGGGAAAAACCAAAGTTTAAACAATGCTACTTGCTTCAAGACCTTTCTAATAAGATTGTGGATCTTGCTAATATTACTATCAGTGATGGTAAGGCTTTTCTGTACAAATTGAAGAAATAACAGAACCTCAATTAGTCTACTTGACCTGAGACCAGAAAGAGTACAAGCAAACCTCACATAGGAAAATCTACCTTACAGAAATCCAGTTTCAGAAACTAGGTAGTTAATGTTGGTGGAGGTGGGAATGGAGCATGACAAGTTAAGACTATCAGTGTTTTTGTTTCATAATGTTTTTACTTTATAATTTTTAGCTAATTATTATTTTTATTTCATTTCACTTTCCAAAATTTTAATATATAATATTTCACATAGTTTAATATTGCAAAAAACCCCCAAATACTGAGAAAAAGCTCCTTCCTACTGCTGATTCCAGTCATTCAGTTAATATCCACAGATATATTTTATGCATCTCTAAGGAAATTTATATATGTATATATATATATACATATCCAATAATATACATATATGTATATTCTCCTTCCCTTTTTATATACAAAATGGACCATGCATACATGCTGTTCTTCACCTTGCTTTATTCTTTTTTAAAAAGATTTTATTTACTTATTTTTAGAAAGATGGGAAAGGAGAAAGAGAGGGATAGAAACATCAATGTGTGGTTGCTTCTTGAGTGCCCCTTAGTGCGGACCTGGCCCACAACCCAGGCATGTGCCCTGACTGGGAATCAAACCAGTGACCCTTTGGTTCATAGGCCGGCACTCAATCTATTGAGCCACACCAGAAAGAAAATATGTTGAAGAAATGATCATATTAGTATATGAAGGGCTTCCTCATTCTTTTTCCCACTGCATTGTATTATTCTGTGTGTATTTCTTTAACCTGTTTCCTATGGATGGGCATTTAAGTTGTTAATAACATTTTTTTAAAAAAACTGCTGTAATGGGTATCATTCATATGTCATTTTGTGCAAATTCAGTATTCTTGAAGCATAAATTCCTAAAGTAAAGTTGCTAGGTCAATCATACTTTTGATGGTGTCAAAATGCTCTCTATAATAGTTGTACCAATTTATACTACCACTTGCAAGGCATGAAAGTGCCTGTTTCAGAACTCCTACATCAACACATCATAATATCAGATTTCTGGATCTTTGGTGATTTGATAAGTAGAAATTGATATCTCAAAGTAGTTTAAAACCTTTTTATGGAGATATTCATATATAATAAAATTTACTTGTTTAATGTGTACAATTTCATGGTTTTGGGTGTTTTTTTTTCTTTTTTTTAATTTTATTTTAATCATTGTTCAAATACAGTTTTCTCCTTTTTACTCCCAGTCCAGCCCCCCACTCCTCCCCACTTCCCTCCCATTACCACCCTCCCCTTAGTTTATGACCATGTGTCCTTTAAGTTTGTTCCCTTGAACCCTTCCCACTGTCCCCTGAAATTCCCTCTACTCTCTTCTGTGGGCACTGTCAGCCTGACCTCTATTTCAGTGTCTTTGTTATATTTTGCTTGTTTCTTTGTTTTGTTGTTTAGGTTCCTGTTAAAGGTGAGATCTTATGGTTTTGGGTGTTTTCTCTAGACTGTGTCATCATCACCATTAATTCCAGAATGTCTTAATCATTCCAAAAAGAAACACTGTACACATTAGCAGTCATCTTTCATTCCCCTCTCCTCCAGCCCCTGGAAACACGTAATCAACTTCGTTTCTTCTTTAATTTTATTTTTTGTATTAATATTTAACATGAATCTACCCTTTTGATGATTTTTAAAATAATTTTTAAAATCCTCACCTGAGGATATGTTTATTACTTAGAGAGAGAGAGAGAGAGAGAGAGAGAGAGAGAGAGAGAGAGAGAGAGAGAGAGAGGGAGAGAGAGGGAGGGAGAGAGAGAGACATATTGATGTGAGAGAGAAACATTCACCAGGGATTGAACCTACAACCTAGGTATGTGCCCTGACTGGGAATCAAACCTGCAAAATTTTGCTGTATGGTATGATATTCCAACCAACTGAGCCACCAAGTCAGGGCCCTTTTGATAATTTTTTAAGTACTAGTAAATGACTATTGACTTTAATAGATACAATGTGATACAACAGCTGTCTAGAACTTACTCATCTTGCTTAACTGAAACTTTATATCTGTTGATTAGTTATTTCCTATTTCCTTTTGCCCTAGCCCCTGACAACCACATCATACTCTGTGCTTCTCGAGTTCAACTATTTTTTTAGATTTTACATATAAGAGACACAGAAAGATACTGGATCTTTCTGAAAGATCCAGTATCTTTCTGTGTCTGGCTTATTACACTTAACATAATATCCTCTAGGTTCATCCATGTTGTTCCAAATTGCAGGAGTTGTTTAATTTTGTGGCTGAATAATATTCCATTACACACACACACACACACACACACACACACACACACACACATATCACCTTTTCTTTTTTAAATCATTTTTCATTTTCAATTACATTGACATGCATAATTATATTAGTTGCATGTGTACACCCCATTGATTACACATTATATTAAATAGTAAGTGACCATCCTGGTAAATCTTGCACCCACCTGACACCATGCATAATTACTAGAATATTATTGACAATATTCCCTATGCTGTACTTTACATCCCCATGACTGTTACAACCAATCTGTACTCCTTAATCCCTTCAACTTTTTCACCCATCTCCCTAATACCCTTCTCATCTGGCAACGATCAAAACATTCTCTGTGTCTATTCTGTTTCTGTTCTGCTTGTTCATTTATTTTGTTTGTTAGATTCAATTGTTGATAGATGTGTATTTGTTGTCATATTAGTTTTCATCTTTTTTAATCTTTTTTGCTTTTTCTTAAAGAAGACCCTTTAACATTTCAAATGATATTGGTGATGAACTGCTTTAGCTTTTTCTTGTCTGGGAATCTCTTTATCTGTGCTTTGATTCTAAATGATAGCTTTGCTGGGGAGAGTAATATTGGTTGTAGGCCCTTGCTTTTCATCACATTGAATATTTCTTGCCACTCCCATCTGGCCTGCAAAATCTCTGTTGAGAAATCAGCCAACAATCTTATGAGGGCTCCCTCATAGATAACTAGTTTCTTTTCTCTTGCTGCTTTTAAGATTCTTTCTTTGTCTTTAACCTTTGGTATTTTAATTATGGTGTGTCTTAGTGTGGGCCTCTTTGGGTTCATCTTGTTTGGGACTCCGCACTTCATGGACTTGTGTGTCTTTTTCCTTCACCAAGCTAGGGAAGTTTTCTGTCATTATTTTTTTCAAATAGGTTTGTAATTTTTTGCTCTCTGTCTTCCTTCTCTGGCACTCCCACGATGTGAATGTTGGTACACTTAAAGTTGTCCCAGAGACTCCTTACACTAGCCTCCTATTTTTTATTCTTTTTTCTTCTTGCTGTTTTGATTAGTTGTTTTTTGCTTCCTTATATTCCAAATTGCTCATTTGATTCCTAGCTTCCTTCACTTTACTGTTGATTCCCTGTGAATTATTCTTCATTTCAGTTAGTGTATCCTTCATTTTTGACTGCTTTTTTATACTGTTGAAGTTATCACTAATTTCATTGAGCACCTTTATAACCAATGTTTTGAATTCTGCTTCCAGTAGCTTGCTTGTCTCCATTTTGTTTAGTTCTTTTTTTTTTAGTTTTGTTCTGTTCTTTCATTTGGGCCATATTTCTTTGTCTTCACACTTTGGCAGCCTCCTTATGTTTGTTTCTATGTATTAGGTAAAGCTCCTATGTCTCTCAGACTTGGTAGAGTGGCCTAATGTAGTAGGTATCCTATAGGATGCTTCCCACAGAGAAGGACTTACTTCAGCAGGGCTCTGGTGCCTGCTGAGTCTGCCCCTTGAGTATACTACTTGTGGAGGTGGTTGGGTGGTGGTGCTTCAGCGTGGTCTGAAGCTGTCCACTGGGGCCTCCCAGGAGGTGCAGGCCAAGGTCAGCCAACACCTGTATTCTGCCTGGGGCCACCTGGCATAAGTGACAAAGTGATCTGCAGATGGCTGCTACTTGTGCTGGGTTTGGAGGTGCCCAGGTGAGGCCAAGCTGTGAGCCAAGGCTAGTTACAGCTAGTGCTGGGCCTGGGGCCACTTAGCAAGAGGTATGGGGCATGCTGAGGCCAGATGCTGCTTGTTTTAGAGAATATAGGAAAATCTGAAACATAAGCCAGGACAAGCCATTCGTTTGGAAAAGCCACTGGAAATAGCTTGTGTAGGCCCAAAACTTGGGAGGGGCAGGGCCTCAGGGAATCACCAAAATGGGGCAAACCATGTGAACCAGATTGATAGATTCTCAGATATGGCACCCACCTGCTGGCTCTCTAGGGGGAGGGCTCATCAAAGGAACAATGGCCTCTGCCAGCACTTTTGTCTGGGAGAAATCTGCCCCTCCAGCTCTCACCCTCATGCCAGACAATTCCGTTTCTCCCTGTATGTCCCTGGTGCTGTTCAAGCTGCCTTCACCTCACTCCCCAAGCTGGAGCTCGGGGAGGGAGTGAATCCAAGTAAGTTTGTGTGCTGGCGGCCCTTTAAGAGAAACTTCCTGGAACTCCAGAAGCGTCCACCTTCCTCAGACTCAACCCCTACTGGTTTTTACAGCCAGAAGTTATGGGGACTTCTCTTTCTGGCACTGGAGCCCTGGGATGGGGATCCTGGTGTGCGGCTGGGACCCTCTCACTCCTCAGGGGGGACCCCCCTTCCAATTTTTATCCACCATACATGGGTGTGGGACCATACCATTCCACATCTTCAAGCATCCCACCAGTTTCAATGTGGTTTCTTAATTCCATAGTTGTAGATGTTAAGATCTAAATTTGATATCCTTGCCATAGAATATCTAGAAGAATTAGAAAAGCAAGCACAGCCCTGATGGTTTCTATATCTGAAATCATGAGTCAGGGCAATAGGAAGTGTTGCAACTTGGAGTGGGTGGCAAGAGAGAGAGAGAGAGAGGTCTGCGTTTCATGCTGACCTCCCTCCTTCTCAGTGATACATTTTTCTTAGACATGCTAATAGAATTTTCTCTGTGGAAGAAAATGTTAACAACTGTAACAACAGAAGCATTGCATTGGGTTGGGATTTTTAGAAAATTAACTGTGAGAACTCATGTTGTAAAAAAAAACTGCAGAGGAAGAAGACAGTTGCATGGTAGTTGTAAGTATACCTATAACTGAAAGATAACTTTTTAGGTTTATTAGCGTTGGAGGAATCCTTTTCTCTTTGTAAGTTAGAAGCTTAATGAAAAAGAGGTACAGTATAAAGGAAAAAATACATTGACATTGAAACATTTTTTCTTTAGCTTTCAATCTTGCTGACAAGCATTTGATAACTTTGTTAGAAAAAACTCATCATTTTTCCACTTAAATATTCATTTCTGATAACTTTTTAATATCACAGAGTTAGAAAAGATACCCTTATATAAAAGGTCGGTGGGTTCTCTGCTGTGATCAGTTTTTGGTACCTCCATGATATTTAAGATATATCACATTCTAATGAAGTTGGCTGGAACTTTTCACAAAACTGTTTCCTGTCTGTGTGCATCCCACTGTCAGGGTAGGATAGTGTGTGATTGAGATTGAATAATGTAATTCCAAGCTACATCAGGCAGAACTGTTCTAACCCCCAACACCATGGAGAAAAACACAAAACACAGATGCTATAGTAGAAAGTGATATTGAATAACACTAGCTTTGGAATCAAACAGTCCTGGGTTAAAATCTGGGTTAGACTTCTGCATCTTAATTTATTAACCTGTACAAAGTGAATAATAATAAAGTATTTACCACATAGGATTATTGTGGTAATTAAATGAGGAAATGTACATATAATGCCTTGCTGTGGTATCTTCTCTCCAAAACGCCCACCATCAATCCGTTCCCGCCTTGTCAAGTGGGAGTTAAATCAGGGCTGTCTTGTGACTGGTTAGCTTAGTAGAATTTGACAGTAGTGACACTGTGCCAATTATGGGACTAATTTTCAGCAGGACTGAATTTTCTGCTTCTGTTCTCTTGGTATGCTCTCATTTAGGATTCTTCATCTTATAACTCAGACACCATGCCATGAGAAGCCCAAAGAGAGGTGTGTTAGAAAAGGTTTAATAAGCAGCTCTTTCAAAGAAAAAGATAATGATTTATAGCTCCAGTACAACACAAGCCAACCCCCCCTCCATACAACAGCCTAAGCCACTGGGAGAGACTATGTACCAGGAACAGTGTCAACTGACCCAAATGACAAGAGCTCCAACTGACCATTCTATGGTGCTATTTACTGGCAGCCATGTGAGTAGGCCATCTTGGACATCCAGCCCAGTCTAGCCTTCAGATGACCAGTCCCAGCTGCTAACTGACTGCAGCTACATGAGAGATACCAAGTGAAAATTGCTCCGCTGAGTGTAATCAGAACACAGAACCATGAGGGATAATAATAAATTGTTGTTTTAAGCCATTAAGTTTTGGGGTGGATTGTTATGCAGCAGTCAAGAACTACAACAGTGGCTCATAAGAATTGCTCAATAAATAACAGATAATATTATTGTTTTGATTGTCAGATTAATTGTAACCATTTTAAGTAATGGGAATATATTTATCCTACAATAATTAATGGAGGATTCCTTTTATTGCTCTTGCTTCAGGACTTAGAACTTTTTTTTAAAGATTTTATTTATTTTTAGAGAGGGAAGGGAGGGAGAAAGAGAGAGAGAGAGAGAAACATCAATGTGCGGTTGCTGGGGACCATGGCCTGCAACCTAGGCATGTGCCCTGACTGGGAATCGAACCTGAGACACTTTGGTTCGCAGCCCGAGCTCAATCCACTGAGCTACGCCAGCCAGGGCAGGACTTAGAACTTTTATACAAGTGTAATTGTCCTAAAGTTTTACTTAAAAACCATGTAACTCTAGATGAAATGTCTAGAATTACTTTCTACAGTACAGTTGGTCTCCTAGTGGCCTGTTGTTTATTTTCATTCTGCCACAGCAGGGACTACATAAAGTGAAGTCCACCACTGCCACCCAGAGAATACTGACTGCAGGTAGACAGCTCTAGCTGTACATTTATAACAGAGCCTGGACAATTTAATAACATCAGTGGAAAGATATGTGAGTGAACAGGCTATATTTTCCTTCCATCCTAGTCTTATTGTTTTCTCAGTTTCTTTAACTGATCACAAGATAGATGTAACAGGGACAAAATATTAATTTAGAAGTAATTAGTACAACCTTGTTCAATCTCCACTCTTTCTTCATCTCCTCAGAGAGAATTCTCTGCCCACTCAGTTCCTATGTAAGCCATTGCTGAGCAGACTGCAATGATGGTTAAGAGCAGGGGTGTCAAACTCATTTTCACTGGGGGCCACATCAGCCTTGAGGTTGCCTTCAAAGGGCTGAATGTAATGTTAGGACTGTATAAATGTAACTACTCCTTAACTAGGGGCAAGGAGCTCTACATTTGACCCTTTGAAGGCAACCTTGAGGCTGATGTGGCCCCCAGTGGAAATGAGTTTTACACCCCTGGTTAAGAGCATGGGGGGGGGGGCTAAAATTAAGAAAATCTCAGTTAAGATTTCTTAATTTACATTAACAATGAAGGGGAGAGAGAGAGAGAATGAGAGTGATATTTTATGCTTTATTATTCTGTTTTTCCAAACAGAGTTGGTTGTTTGTAATGTGACATGAGTTAAGTGTGTTATGAACATAATAGCTCTCTGGAATTTTTCTCAACAGATTTTATTTTTCAATCATTTTCAATTTTATTTTGTTACTCTACTGGAATATGAGTGCTTTAAGCTAGGATGGTACCACAAGGGAGCTCAGCTTTATATGGGTTGTACTGAACCAAATTCTAATTTCTGTTATTTGTTCAACAAAGCTCTTAACTTTAAAAGTCACTGATGATTCAAACAAAAACTATTTTTAAAAAACATTTATGAGACAGTTAGGGACATTCAAGCACTGGGTGGATATTTGATGGTTTTGAGTGTTATTGGTAACCTTTAAAAGCTATGATGCTAATATTGTGATTATGAGAAACATAGGTCCTTTGTTTTAGAGATGCATACTGAAGTATTTGTGGATGAAGTGATATAATGTCTGGAATTTGCTTTAAAATAATCTGGGGTTGGGAGAAGGTGGGTGGGAATGTAGATAAAATCAGATTAGCTCTGTAATGACACTTGTTGAAGTAAGATGATTCATAAGGTACATGAGGATTCATTAGACTATTCTTTCTACTTTTGTGCATGTTTGAAAATTTCCATAACAAAGAGTGAACAAAAAAGTGGGTGATTATCTATTGTTCTTACTTGCTAGAAAAATCTAAATTAACTTGCTTTTTATTGGTATGTGGTCCAAATTTGCTATTCTTCTGTGGGCTGATGGTTCTCGATATAAAAACTATCACCACCCTTGATTATAAAAATGTAGGCTGAGTGTTTGCTGACATTTGAGTACCAGTGGGATATACTTAACTAAATATAATGCTCACAAGTCTTAACTTAATTGAATCTAATTGTAAGATAATTCTTCAGTGACAAAAAGTTCTCTCTGGTGTATTTAAAAAAGGATTTAATGAATAAAACCTTGACTTATGTGTTACTTTCTAAGACTCCATCTATTGTAGAAATTAAGGTCCAACGTTTTCCTTCTGTAAACTTTATTTTGTGTGTATTTCCATTTCACAGCCTTTACTTTTTAAAGGGAAGGAAGCAGACTAGCATGGCCCAAAACTAAGTAATGCAGGTTTTACATTTCTATTTTGTTTGTCTAGAAAATGCAGATGATGTTGCCAAGCACATTTTAAATTTGATAAATGAATCTCCCTCTCTTGATGAAGAAGAAACAAAGATTATTGTTTCTAAATTATCTGATATTTCACAATGTGATGAGATAAGTATGAACCTAACCCAGATTATGTTACAAATAATCGATGCTGTTTTGGAAAAAAAAGACAATTCAGTATCTGATCTGCATGAAGTAACCAATGAGTAAGTACTAATACTTTAGAAAAATAAATTATTTTGTGAAATTTAAAATATTTGCTGTTTTCCACACACAGTAATCACCAATTTTATTTTTATTTATTTATATTTTAATTAGATCACCCAGATAACCTGTTAACATTTTATCTATTTTTTAAATTTAACTGTATATATTTCTTATTGTTGTTCAAGTACAGTTGTCTCCATTTTCTTCCCACAACTGTCCTTCACCCCAGCCATCCCCACCTCCCACCCTCAAACCTACCCTCCTTTTGTTTTGTCCATGTGTCCTTTATACATGTTCCTGGCAACACTTCCCCCTTTTTTTCCCATTATCCCCTCCCACCCACCCCCCCCCCCGCCCCTGTCAGTTTCTTTTTTATTTCAGTGTCTCTGGTTATATTTTGCTTGCTTGTTTGTTTTGTTAATTAGGTTCCACTTATAGGTGAGATCATATGGTATTCCTCTTTCACCGCTTGGCTTATTTCACTTAGCATAATGCTCTCTAGATCCATCCATGCTGTCCCAAAGGGAAAGAGCTCTTCTTTCTTTCTGCTGCATAGTATTCCATTGTGTAATATACCATAGTTTTTTGATCCACTCATTTACTCATGGGCACTTAGGTTGTTTTCAACACTTGGTCATTGTACATTGTGTTGCTACGAACATTGGGATGCATAGGTCCTTTTGAATTGGTGTTTCTGCATTCTCAGGGTATAATCTCAGCAGTGGAATTGCTGAGTCAAAAGGCAGTTCCATTTTTTTTTAAGAAATTCCATACTGTTTTCCACAGTGGCTGCACCAGTCTGCATTCCCACCAACAGTGCACTAGGGTCCCATTTTCTCCACAATCTCACCAGCACTTGTTTGTTGATTTATTTATGATAGCCATTCTAATTAGTGTGAAGTGGTATCACGTTGTGGTTTTAATTTGCATCTCTCTGATGGCTAGCAATGCTGAGCATCAATTCATATGTCTCTGGGCCCTCTGTATGTCCTCCCTGGAGAAGTGTCTGTTGAAGTCCTTTGCCCATTTTTTAATTGGGTTGTTTGTCTTCCTGACATTGAATTGTGTGAGTTCTTTATATATTTTAGAGCTCAAACCCTTGTCCGAGGTGTCATTGACAAATATATTTTCCCATGTGGTTGGTTCCCTTTTTATTTTGCTGATGTTTTAGCTATGCAGAAGCTCTTTAGTTTGATGAAGTCCATTTGTTCATTCTTTCCTTTATGTCCCTTGCTCTAGGGGACATATCTGTGAAAATATTGCTGTATGGAATATCTGAGATTTTCCTGCCTATGTTCTCCTACAGGACTTTTATGGTATCAGGACTTATATATATATATAATATATATATAATATAAATATATAAATATATATATATATATGTCTTTTATCTTGAATTTATTCTGGTTTATGGTATAACTTGGTAGTCGAGTTTCATTTTTTTGCATGTAGCCGTCCAGATCTCCCAATGCCATTTTTTGAAGAGGCTATTTTTACTCCATTTTATGCTTTCCCCCCCTTCATCAAATATTAATTGACTGTAGAGACTTGGGCATATTTCTGGGCTCTCTGTTCTGTTCCATTGATCTATGTGTCTGTTCTTATGCCAGTACCAGGCCATTTTGATTACAGTAGCCTTGTAGTATAGTTTGATATCAAGTATTGTGATCCTTCCACTTTGTTCTTCTTTCTCAAGATTGCTGAGTCTATTCGGGGGTCATTTTTGACTCCATATAAATTTTTGAAATATTTGTTCTAAACCTGTGAAATATGTCATTGGTGTTTTAATAGGGATTGTGTTGAATCTATTACATGATTTTCATTTTTGTATTACAAAATCTTTTTTATTGTTGTTCAAGTACAATTGTCTCCATTTTCCCCTCACAACTCCCCCCACCAGCCATCCCCACCTGCCACCCCTGATCCCACCCTCCCTCCGTTTTGTACATGTGTTCACTATAGATGTTCCTGAAAACCCTTATTACATGATTTTTAAATTCCTTAAATATTCCTAGAATCATCTACTTCTCTCTGTCTTTACACCCCTACCCTAGTCCTAGGTCCATTTCTCTCAGCTGACTTTCTATAGTAACCTGCAAACTGTTCTCACTCTTCTGCTTTTGCCTCCCTATGGTTTATTTTCTACATACCAGCCAGAATGATCTTTTAATGTACATATCATATATCATTCTTTTGCTTTTAAAACTACTTAGTGTCTTTCTGTTGCATGTAGAATAAAGTCCAAGTTTCTTGGTCCATCAGGACCTGTAGGATCTGACTTTATATACAATAGATTTTTTCCTCAAATATATTTATTTACTTTTAGAGAGAGGGCAAGGGAAAGAGAAGGAGCGGGAGAGAAACATCAGTGTGTTGTTGCTTCTCATGCACCCCCACTATGGACCTGACCTGCAACCTGGGAATGTGCCATGACTGGGAATTGAACTGGTGACCCTTGATTTGTAGGCCAGCACTCAGTCCACTGAGCCACACCAGCTAGAGCTCCATACAATAGTTTTATTTAACCTTTAAACAATCTTTTAAGAAGAGTTCTAGTATTACCTATGACATTGCAAGTGAGAAAAATGGAAGCTCAATGAAGTTACTTTACTTGCCCACATAGAAATTAGAGGAGCTAAGAAGCCAGTGCTCTTATCTAATAACCCCTAAACAAAAAAATATAGTGATTAGAACTCAAAAGTCTCACATTGAAGAAATCTTGCAAGGAGGATGGATTTTTGCATTTAAAAGGAAGTGATGCTCTTCTCTACCTGTGGTTCCTTGCAGAATTCTGCAGATAATCAAGCAAGCTGGTCACAAGATGGAGTTTTTTGGGAGGACAGCAAATCTGACAGTGGCCAGCCTGGCTTTGGCTGTCCTGCAGATGGACCACACATTTGAAGGCATGGTCTTCAGCATTCGCTCCTATGAAAAAGGTACAGATCCTGAGGTGAGTGTAGCTGAGAGCCAATCAGCCAAGCATTATTCCAACTCTTCATTAATTTACTCCTTGGGAGGGAGAAGGGGTATTTTTTTTAAGATTTTAATCTTTAGGGTACCTTATGAAAATACAAATGTCCCAGGGAAGGTTCATATATAATGTTCAGTAGGCTAACACCTTGGTTGGAATAGTGTCCATGAGATGTGCAATGATACCTCCTTTGGTTCCATGACCTGAAGTCATCTCAAATGTCATTTTATTATTTGGTACCATTTATGGAGTGCTTATTATATATTGTTCCCATCTGTCTCCTTTGTACAGATAAGGAAACAGAGAAGTTAAGTAACTTGCCCAAGGATTCACAGTCTAATGGATGAGCTGAGATTCAAATTTATGTCTGGCTAGATTATAGTCTGGGCCCTTTCCACCACACCACATTACCTCAGCCTTTGTTGTGCCATAGTCTGTCAACACCCGTTCCAAACAATTTGAGAGAACAGCATTTTTTAAACTTATCGTTAAAAAATTATAAAATTTACATATGGGGAAATGCACAAATTCTAAGTATACACTCTCTGAATTTTGACAAATGTGTGTATCTGTGTAACTTATACTCCATCATGTTATGGAACATTACTATAACTCCTAAAAGTCCCCTCATGCTTCTTCCCAGTCAATCCATGAAACTAATATCTCCATTGGCAGCCACTATTCTGATATTTTTCCACTATAGTTTTGCCTGTTCTAGAACTTTATATAAGTGGAATCATGTAATATGTACTGTTTTGAGGGGATATTTCCACTCTTTAAAATTTTTATTTTTAAATTACAGTTCATATTCAGTATTATTTTGTATTGGTTTTAGTTATATAGCATAGTGGCTAGACAATCATACACTTTGCAAAGTGTTCCCCAGGATAGTTCAAGAGCCCATATGGCGCTCTACATAATTATTACAATTAATATGTACTGTCATGTATAAGGCTTCTTTCATGTAACATACTGTTTTTTGTTGTTGTTGAGATTCATTCTTTTGTTTCTGTTATTTATTCTTTCTATTGCTGGATAATATTCCATTGTATGGATATACTAGAGATTCTTTGTCTCTTCTCCTGTTGATGGACATTTGGATTGTTTCCATTTTTGGCTATTAAGAGTAATGCTGCCTTGAACATTCATGCAAAAGTCTTTGTTCAGACATACATTTTCATATATGTTGAATACATCCTAAAAATGGAATTGCTGGCTCATACGATGTATGTTTAAATTTGTAAGAACACAAGATATTGTTTTCTAAAGTGGTCAATGATGTGCAGTGATTTTTCATGTTGGTATTAGCCATTTGTATATCTTCTTTGGTGAGGTATCTCTTAAAATCATTTGCCCATTTTTAAATTGGGTTGTTTATCTTCTTATTATTGAGTTGTAAGCATTTTTTATATACTTTGGATAAAAGTCCAGATATATGTTTTGAAAATATTTTATCTTTGGCTTCTCTATTTCCACAATGATGTCTTTTGATGAGCAAAAGTTTTAATTTTGATGTGATATATAATTTATCATTTTTCTTTATGAATAACAATACATATCACTTGTCCAATAAATCACCTTTAAGTGGAAGGTAATCAACTAAACAAACAAGCAAGCAAAATAGAACCAGAGACATTGAAATTAAGAACAATCTGACAATAACCAGAGGGGAGGTGGGAGGGGATAATGGGGGAAGGGAGGAAGGGTTTTCAGGAACAACTATAAAGGATACATGGACAAAACCAAGGTAGGGTGGGATCAGGGGAAGGAGGTGGGGATTGCTGGGGTTGGGGGGAGATTTTTGGGAAAAATGGAGATAACCGTATTTGAATAACAGTAAAAAAATTTAAAGAATCATTTTGGCTGTTTTAAAAAAAGAAATCTTTGCCTACCAGCAGTTCATGAAGATATTCTCCTATACCTTCCTTTAAAAGATCTATGGTTTTAGCTTTTATGGTTAAGACTACAATTCTAATTAATTGAATTAAATTCAGTGTATGGTGTAGTATATGGTTTGGAGTTCATTTTGTTCATTATAGGTATCTAGTTATTCCAGTACCACTTATTGAAGACTTTTCTTTCCCATTGGCTTGCTTTGGCACCTTTAAAAAATTAAATACTTGTGTAAATGTTTGAATTTCTTTACCATTCTTTCTCTCTTTTCCTCTTGGGACTCAAATTACATGTATGTAAGAAAGAAGATAAAGGGTCATGAAAGAATATATATATAAAGGGCACATGGACAGAGCCCAAGGGGGTAGGATTGAGAGTGGGAGGTGGGTGTACGTGGGGTGGGGGAAAGTAGTGGTAGGGAAATGGAGACAACTGTACTTGAACGACAATAAAAAATGTTAAAAACATATTTTTTGATGCTACCCAAAAGGTCCCTGAGATTCTGTTCATGTTTTAATCATTTTACTATCTATTATTCTGATAGCATAATTTCTATTGAATTATCTTCAGGTTCCTTGACCTCCGTCATCTTCATGTTACTACTGAACCCTTCCAGTGCAATTTAAAAAATTTTAAGTATATTTTATTGATTATGCTATTACAATTGTCCTAATTTTTTCTCCCTTTTATCACACTCCTCCGTGCACCACTGCCTCTACCCTCCAGCATCCCCCCAACTTTGTTCATGTCCATGGGTCATACATATAAGTTCTTTGGCTTCTCTATTGCACTTACTATTCTTAACCTCTCCCTGTCTATTTTGTACCTTCCATTTTTGCTTCTTATTCCCTTTACCTTTTCTCCCCCTTCTTCCCCTCCCTCCACTGACACCCCTCCATATGATTCCCATTTCTGTGACTTTGTCCGTTTTAGTTGTTTGCTTAGTTTTTGTTTTTATTTTTTAGGGTCAGTTGTTGATTTGTGAGTTTATTGTCATTTTACTGTTCATAGTTTTGATGTTCTTTTTCTTAGGTAAGTCCCTTGAACATTTCATGTAAAAGGGCTTGTTGATGATGAACTCCTTTAACTTTACCTTATCTGGGAAACACTTTATCTGCCCTTCCATTCTAAATGATAACTTTGCTGGACAGAGTAATCTTGGATGTAAGTCCTTGCCTTTCATGCCTTTGAATACTTCTTTCCAGCCCCTTCTTGCCTGCAAGATTTCTTTTGAGAGATCAGCTGATAGCCTTATGGGAGCTCCTTTGTAGGTAACTCCCTCCTTTCTTCTTGCTGCTTTTATTTCCAGTTCTAGAATTCACACATTTTTGTTTTTCTGCTTGTGTTCCTCTGCTGTTACTTCCCCTTTTTGTATTAATTGCAAGTACATTTTATTTTAAATACTTGAACATAGTTATATTAGCTGCTTTAAAATTATTGTCTATTTATTTTTTGCATGTCTTATTTTTTAAATTTTTTTTGTTGTTGAAGTCCAGTTGTCTCCATTTCCCCTGCATCACTTTCCTGTTCCCCACCCACCCCTAGCTCCCCCCCTCAATCCTACCCCCTTTTGTATCTGTTATTTCTAATATCTGAGTCATCTCAAAGTTGATTTACATTGATTGTTTATCATCGAAAATGAATCACATTTGTTTTTTCTTCACATATTGAGTAATATGAGATTATGTCCTGCATATTGTGAGTGTTCTGTTGTGGAAACTCTGTATTCTACTATATTCCTCTGAAAACTATTGATTTTTGTCATATCAATTAATTTGATTGGAATCAAACTGTAGATTTCATCTCTTGGGGAGCATCTCAAATCTTAGTTATTCTTACTTGAAGTTTGTCGTATTCATATGTGGTTCAGAGGTCAGGCAGACTTCATACTCAGAATGTTGACTCTTCCTTTTCTAGGTCTCTTTACTATAGGATTTACCTTTGACCTTCCAGTGACTGTGGTTGTCTAGACCTTTGTTTTTGGGTTCTTCATGCAAGAGAGACTGCAGAATTTCTATCAAAATTTTGAGCATCCTTAACAGTATTAGTTTCAGCCTGCCAGCAGTCTAAAAGCAATAAAAACAGTTAATCCACCTTGTCATGTTATCTTTTCCCAAGTGTCTATTATTCTCCAGAATCTGCCTGCTTTTGTTTATTTTCCAGTGCCTTCAAGTCATGGTCACTTGGTATAGTTGTTATATACAAGAGGGTCAAGTCTATCAGGAACTATTCAGCCATACTGGAAGCAGATGTTGACTTCCCATTGCTCTTTGGTTACATACAGGATATTTTATTATAGATCTTGATTAAGAAATGAGCCAACGAACCCCCATCACATTCTTGGTACCAAAGTGCTTACATGTTGAAGCTAAATTATAACCCCTCTATGGTACTTGACTGCCATAGTAGAGTTCATTTGTGCCAGAAGAACTATATGGCTATTGGGGTCACAAGTCATTGTTGGATATGTCATAAACTTTCTTTTCTCCATGATGCACCCAGCTAGATAACAGTTCCTTTAGAGGCAGCATAGATAATGGAGAAAATGTGGGACAAAATCACACATCTTTGTACAACTATATCCCAGCTATGTGACCACAAGCAAACCACTTAACCTCTCTGAGCCCCCATTTCCTGATAGCATAATACAGCATACTTTTTGGAGCTGACAGAGGGATTGAATGAGAGACTACACATAAGGATGTCCATATACTTTGCTTTGTCTAGGAGATTCCAGGTTTACAACTGTGGTCCTAGTGTAATTATTGGTAAAACCCCTTTCACTGTCAAAAATGTTCCAGTACTTATCAAACATTTTTACCAGTCAAATTAGAAAATTCTTCTGATAGTGAGCCTCTAAAAGAATTCCTAAGGCCTAACACCTCCCATCCTGCCCCAGCTTTTTAAAGGATTTTATTTATTTACTTTTAGAGAGGGGGAAGGAGGGAAAAAGAGAGGGAGAGAAACATCAATGTGTGGTTGCCTCTCACACACTTCCTACTGGGGATCTGGCCTACAACCCAGGCATGTACCCTGGCTGGGTATCAAACCAGCAACCCTTTGGTTTGCAGGCCAGCACTTAATCCACTGAGCCACACCAACCAGTGCTCTGTCCCAGTTTTTAATGAAAGTGTTGCTGAATAAACTATGGAGCAAGAGCCTAATGCCATTGTATTGGTTTTTGGTTGTTCTGTTTTTTTTTTTTCCTCTTTCAGAACTATATGGAAGAAGGCTGGCCTTTATTCCTGAGAATCATGACAAATCACCTAATTTGTCATTCCTCTTTCCACTTCTATAAATACCTAGGTGGAAGCAGATCAAAGGGAAAGAAACTGAAGGATATGTTTACAAAAGAAGGGATAGTGTGTATGTGTTTATATCTATGTGTATTGGGTCATGTCTTAGCCTGTGATCTGAATGTGCATGTGTGCATGTGTGTGTGTCTCTGTGTAAAATATATAGCATTGCTTATGGAGCTAGTTCTCATCCTTTAGCCCTCCAGGTGATACTCTAAGGCTGAGGTTGGGCTGGAGTGGGAGGTGGAGAGGACTTTAAGCTCATGGGTGATGACTCTAGTTTTTATTTCTTGGCTTTTCTTGGCAGATTTACTTAAGTGAAATCCCTCTGAGGAGGGTTTTGGCTTCCATATATTTGCCCAAATCACTGAGGGAAAGAATGCCTCTTAATAACATACAGACCATCTTGTTTAATTTCTTTGGCCAAACTTCACTCTTTCAGGTAAGTTCTTGCCTTTGATAACTATCATGTACTGACATATAGTGACTCATAGTAATTATTAACTGTTGCTATTTTCATGGCATTCTGTTTATTTTAGAATATGCTTTCTGATTTATTCTACAAGTCTCCTGTCACAACCCCTGGCCCTCTACATGAATCAACATCTACTTTCATGATATTCCCCAGTTTTTTAAATTTTCACAGCTTTTCAGCTTTGGAAGGGACCTTAAGGATTATCTGGTTACCAAACAGAAGCCTCATGATGTTTGAAAGCAAGAAAAGAACAGCAAGTTCTGATGAAATGCTGCTTCAGCTTGTCAGTGCTTACCTCCCAAATCTCCTTGGCTTCCTGAAAGCCAACATGCCCACTCTCCCAGGCTAATTTATTTGAAGCTGAGTAGTGTCCAGAAGGACAGTTGCTTGCAGGAATTTGTTGCTCCTTCTCACCACCTCCACAGCACCTTCTCAGAGGGCTCCAGCCCTAACCCATTACTAAAACAGAGAGGCAGTATAATGTGGTGGTTAACAGGATGGACTGTGGGGCCAAACTGGGTGCATTTTTTTATTGTTTATTTATTTTTATTTTAATCATTGTTCAAGTACAGTTTTTTTTGTCATTTACTCCCATCCCATCCCAGCCCACCCACCCATCCCTCCCCACCTCCCTCCCACTTCCACCCGCTCCTAGTTTTTGCCCATGTGTCCTTTATATTTGTTTCTGTAAACCCTTCCCATTCTCCCCTGAAATTCCCCTGAGATTCCCTCCCTTCTCCCCTCTAGTTACTGTCAGCCTGTTCTTTATTTCAGTGTCTTTGCTTATATTTTGCTTGTTTGTTTGTTTTGTTGCTTAGGTTCCTGTTAAAGGTGAGATCATATGGTATTTGTCTTTCCCCACCTGGCTTATTTCACTTAGCATAATGCTTTCCAGCTCCATCCATGTTGTTCCAAAGGGTAGGAGCTCCTTCTTTCTTTTTGCTGCATAGAATTCCATTGTGTAAATGGACCATAGTTTTTTGATCCATTCATTTACTGATGGGCACCTAGGTTGCTTCCAACACTTGGCTATTGTAAATTGTGCTTCTATGAACATTGGGGTGCATAGGTTCTTTTGGATTGGTGTTTCAGGGTTTTTAGGATATAATCATAGCAGTGGAATTGCTGGGTCAAAAGGTGGATCCATTTTTAGTTTTCTGAGAAAGTTCCATACTGTTTTCCATGGTGGTTGTACCAGTCTGCAATTCCACCAACAGTGCTCTAGGGTCCCCTTTTCTCCACAACCTCTCCAACATTTGTTGTTTGTTGCTTTGTTTATGATGGCCATTCTGACTGGTGTGAAGTGGTATCTCATTGTGGTTTTAATTTGCATCTCTCTGATAGCTAGCGATATTGAGCATTTTTTCATGTGTCTCTTGATCCTCTGTGTGTCCTCCTTGGCAAAGTGTCTGTTCAAGTCCTTTGCCCATTTTTTAATAGGGTTGCTTGTCTTCTTAGAGTCGAGTCATGTAAGTTCTTTATATATTTTGGAGATTAAACCCTTGTCTGAGGTATCATTGGCAAATATGTTTTCCCATACAGTTGGTTCTCTTTTTATTTTAATACTGTTTTCTTTAGCCGTGCAGAAGCTTTTTATTTTAATGAGATCCCATTTGTTTATTCTTTCCTTTATGTCCTTTGCTCTAGGGGACATGTCAGTAAAAATGTTTCTGCATGAAATATCTGAGATTTCCCTGTCTATGTTCTCCTCTAGGACTTTAATGGTGTCACAGCTTATATTTAAATCTTTTATCCACCTTGAGTTTATTTTTGTGTATGGTGTAAGTTGGTGTTCAAGTTTCATTTTTTTTTTGCATGTAGCTGTCCAGTTCTCCCAACACCATTTGTTGAAGAGGCTATTTTTACTCCATTTTATGTTGCTGCCCCGTTTGTCAAATATTAATTGACTGTAGAGACTTGGGTTTATTTTTGGGCTCTCTGTTCTGTTCCATTGGTCCACGTGCCTGCCAAACTGGCTACATATAAAGGTGGTTATGCTGTAATCCACCTGTGTGACCTTGGACAAGTTACTCAACCTCTATGTGCCTTAGATTCTTCCTATGTAAAACAAGATAATAGTAAGTACCACACTGGGCTGTTGAAGTATCAAAGGAGTTAATATATAGCCAAGGCTGGTATGGCTCAGTTGGCTGGGCATCATCCCATAAACTGAAAGGTCATCAGTTCTATTCCCGGGGTGGGGCACATGCCTGAGTTGTGGGTTTGGTCCCTGGTCAGGGCATGTGTGGGAGAGGCAATTGATCAATTTCTCTCTTACATCATGTTTCTATTCCTTACTTTCTCCCTCCTTTCCCTTCTCTCTAAAAATAAATACATAAAAATTTTAAAAAAGAATAAGTATATATAAAGTACCTAGAATATTGCCTGGTACATAATAAGCACCATGTAAGATTTTGGATTGCTATTATTATTTTCCTTTGTTGGTGCTCTGCCTATCAAACGTTTCATTCCTTTAGCCTGCTCTTTCTCATGTAGTTGTTAGGAAGAAAGCAATCAGAGTTTGCATGAAGTTGTTGATGATGATGCCTATTAATTGTTAATATTTACACTCATTATCTCATGTACTTCTCACAAGAAACTGAGACTCAAAGAATGCTGTGGTCTGAATATTTGTGCCCCCCCCCCACCAAATTCTTGAGTTAAAATCCTAACCCTCCAAGGTAATGGTATTAGAAAGGAGGTGTTTGGAAGGTGATTAGGTCATGACAATGAAGCCCTCGTGAATGGGATTAGTGTCCTTATAAAAGAGGCCTTAGAGAGCTCTATTGCCTCTTCCAGAGGACACAGCCAGAAGGTGCCATCTATGAATAAAAAAGTGGATTTTCACCAGAACCCGACCATATGGTCCCTCTGATCTTAGAATTCCAGTCTCTAGAATAGATAACTAGAATAGATATGAAAAATAGATTTCTGTTGCTTATAAGCTACTTAGTCTGTAATATTTTGTTATAGCAGCCTGAACAAACTAAGACAAAGAGGTTAAGTGATTTTGCCCAAGGTCACATAGCTAGGAAGTAGCAAAGCTAGGATTCAAACCCAGGCTATCTGACTCCACAGTATAAATATTTAATAGGTCAGTGCATTAACTTGCCCATGTGTGTTTGCATTTTCTAATGGGGCTATCAAAAGGAATGAATTTCTAATGGTCAAATATTTACAGAGCTATTTTGGGATTTGGGGGAAAGTTGTTCTGGGCCAACTTAAACATACCCATACCACATACCAACTCAAATATACTACATCGTCTCCAGCTGTGTGTGTAGGATGTTCTCTTTTACGGGAATTCTCTAGCCAGTCCTCCCTATATATCTAATTCTATTTATTCCTGTGGGCTTATCTCAAATAACATTCCAGATGCCTCCCTGAAGTTTGTGAGTCCCTGCTCTCCTCCACACCCCCTACTTTTTTCTTATTTTATACTTCCGCCTAGTTTTCAAAGTAGGCTATGTCATACATCATGGCTCAGACATGTTTTATTTTCATGGTACCCAGCACAGGGGTAGGTACTCAACATGTTTTCAGTACATATATATTTATTAGACTTTTTAATAGAAAAAATTAAGTTGAAGACAGAAGAAGCCAGTTGATGAAAAAAAGTTAATAAAAATTAAGAATGTGATTCATAGCTCTCTGACCATTTTGGTAGGCTTGTAATTTCTCTGTATCATCTGAAATGCCATTATTTTGGTAATTTTCTCTTTATTTAGAGGGTTGTGCTTGTGTCATAGAATAAAAGATAAACTTGTTTTTCACAGATTTCACACCTAATAAGTAATTTTAATTCAGTAACACCTTCCATTTAAAGGGATTAAATATCTTTGCCAAAATTGGCCTACAGACATCATAGTGCCAGATGAAGGATTAGACCTATTCTGTCATCAAAATCAGAGCAGGAAAGGCGCTTATATCTCATAATGTCTCATCTACTCATTTTACCAATGAGGAAACTGAGACCCAGATAGGGAAAGGGACCTGCTGAAAGTGACAGAATTTATTCATTTGTTCATGCAGTTATTTATCAGATAGCAAATATTTATTGAATTCCTACTATGTGTCTTGCATGGTGCTGGATGCTGGGGATACAATGGTGACCAAGAGAGATATGATGCCTACCTTCATGGTACTTACAGTATAATGGGGGAGAAGAGAGACCTGAAGGTTCTAACAATGAAAGGGGTGACCCAAGAGTGGGACCTGTACCACTGGTTGCTGGGGAGTGAGTACTTACAAGAGGTGCCACCTTTTAACTACCATTTCCTTGAGTCCTGACTCTTACAGACTTGCTTTCTCACTGCATCTTTTAACATATTCTGATCAAAATCTTAACTGTCACTACAACATATTACCGAAAAAAATTTAAGACACTACTCTTGGAGAACATGTATCTCCTCCTCTACTCCTCCACTAGTGGCAGTTTTCAGGTGCAGGGACAAACCACTAGGCAAAGTACAGTATGGCACAGGGACTCTGGGAGCATAGAGGATGGCACCTACCCTTGTCTGGGAGATCAGGGAAGGCCTAGTGTAAGACAGGTGTCAGCTGAGACCTCAGGTTGAGCGGACGTAGAAGATGAATGACAGTGAGGAAAAAGAGGAGAAGTGTTTCAGGCAGAGAAAATGGCTTCTGTAAAGGTGCAGAAGGGAAATAGGTAAAACTTGAATGTAGAGCTCATAGGATGAAAGACTTAGAAATGAGTTAGTTCCTTTCCTTGCACAGCAACTATTTCATATGTAAGGGAAATAAAGCCAGAGAGCAGGTTAATTAAGTCCTGGGTCATTGTGTTTCTTCTCCTTTGGCCTTTCAACTATAGAAAACTGTATGTCTTGAACTAAATTGGGAGGGTTGTTAGATATCGTCTGGTTCACCTTCCTTTGTGTCACAATGTCCCATAAAGGGGAAAGGACTTTGAAAGAACAGGGTGGCTTGTACTCACACTTGATCTTTTGACTGTCAGTGAAGGCCTTTTCAATCATATCCACCTCTACATCAGGCTACCTTGAGAAATTCCTTTGTGAAGGGAGCCCTGAAACATTAGGCTGGCTTTAGATGAACAGAATTGGTCAGAAACAGGAAATGGGTAGCTTCTTTTTGGAGACGTAGGGTGAGTTCACAAGGACTCAGTTCTCAGTGGCTGCATGACTCAGAAATATGAAGTTCTGGCATCTTCTAGAAGTGGCCCAGGAGGCTCCTCAAGGGACATCATCTGGGTTCACCTCCTCTAAGCTTTCTTGACAAATCCTCAGAGGATTTGCTTCCTCTCCCTCCTGTCTTACTCCTGCCCTACATTTCATCTCTTCATTTGTGCCCAGAAGAGGCAGTCTTCAGCTGCCTTGCCTCCTGAAACCTTGACATTAGCCCTGTTAATTATCAAGCTTCACATCTCAAGGGCTACATTCTAGTTTATTTCCTTTGAACCAACCTTTGTTAAGCATCTCACTAGCTGTGTGAATTTTGTTCAAGTTCTTGAGCCTCCACAAGCCCCAGTTTAACTGGAAACAGCTATATTTTTCCAGTGAGCACTGAAGATAGTGCATAAGGAAGGCACCTAACAAAGTAACCGACTCATTGTGGGTACAAAATAAAATACATACTATGAGCTAGACCATGTGGGAGACAACAGGACACATAATGCCTTTGCTCTGACCTCAGAGTTTATGGCCTCCTCGTGAGGGGATAAATTTCCTCAAAGACTTGTTCCAAGCTAGATGTTGATCAACCTGCTTCCATCTCCAGTGCAGATGGAACAGGAAGTAGCTTAAAACTAAGTCATGATGGATTTATTTTCCTTATAAAGAGGGAGTCCCTAAAAGTAAGGATGGTTGAGGGTTAGAAGTGGGATAAGTTGCAACAGGTCAGGATCCAGTGAGTTATCAAAGTAGGAAATAGTTTTGTTCGGTTGCAAGTGCAGTACTAAGTAGCAGGCACAAAACCAATGCATGTTAGATAGATATTTGGATGTAGATGCGTGTGTGGATTAATAAATTGTTCTAGCTTGGTATAATTGAGATCTTATGTGAAGACAGGAGATGAGCTAAATAACCTCTTAAAAATTCTTTCTTGTGATTTTATTTTCCATATCACTGATTATTAACATGCAAAATATTTAAAAATTTAGGACCTGAAATCCTCTTCCTTATGTTTCATCTCGTAGATGAAAAATGTCACTAAAGCATTAACCACATATGTTGTGAGTGCCAGCATTTCAGATACAACCATTCAAAACTTGGCTGACCCAGTAGTTATTACTCTACAGCATATTGAAGGAAACCAGGTAACATATCTATTTTCACCTCAGAATTAAAAGGCCTCAGAACCCCTCAGTGACTTTCCCATTAAAAATAATTGTCTAGTTAACAGATGTGATGTAAGACTTAATGAAGATTATTCCATTCCAAGCAGCTGAGGTGTGTTGTAACTGGAACTTCTAGATATAATGCCTTAGCCTAACAGGATAACTAATGGTGTGCTTCTAGCACTGTGACAGGTTGGCAGAGGAGTGACTAGAGGCAGGTGGATTTTTGGTTGTCCCACCACACTAAATGGTATTTAGTTCCATTTATTTTTGAGTGAGGCAAACAACAATTCAAAATAATTGAACATTTTATGCTCTGAATTTCCATGAAGAGCATTAAAATATGTGTTAATTATCACTGAAGGTTTAAAACCATAGTCATATGGCAACAAATAAGGTATTACTAAAAGATCAAATTTAGCCATAGTGTAAGAATAAACTACTATTACATTCTTTGATGTTAATGTATGTCCAGTGTGAAGTCTTAATAGCTCTCTTTACTCCCAATCCAAAAGATGAAATGGTACAGCATATTTTTTACAGCTCTTAATTGTAGAAGAAAGAATGGGAGAGGGAATTTTTAAAAAGCAGATCTAAATGAAACATGTTAGGTGGGTAAGATCTCAATTCTACTGGGGACACAGCTCTCCAACATACCCCAATAAACAATTTCTCATTGTCACTTGTCCTGGAGATCACAGGGCCTGGTGAGTTCTCAGGAGTATTCATTGGCCTAATAAGGAAGCAGTTCAACCTTGTATCAATAAGGCTTCAATTCACCTGTGAGCTCCAAATTAAAAAGTTTCACAAGCAACACTTACCACTCATCAGATCTGCACCGACCATCCACATGCTCCTCCTGGGCCTCACACCAGGAGGGTGTGAAAAATTCCTTTGTTACCAAATATTTTAAAGGACACACATTAGATCACCATGCAATATAGCATGCTGTTTTCTTGCTTGTAAATCCCAGGTTACCTGGGGTTACTCTTAAAACCAACTCACAAATGGTCCACGTGTAGGTGTGTGCCTAGTGTTCAAAAAAACTTTGAGAAAAGCCACTTGTGTGTAGTTGTCATTGTGTGGTAACTATCACAAGGAAAGGTGTTTACCTCTGATTTTTCTTTTTTTCTAGAATTATGATCAAGTTCACTGTGTCTTTTGGGACTTTGGTAATAACAGTAAGTATTTTTCTTAGCAAACTTTGTCTTTGGCTTTCAATGAGACTTTGCCTCTGACCATTTTCCTGTTTGGCAACTGAAAGGAGGGAGTCACACGGAAGCTACTGTCTTATCAGACCTGACAGAGAACTCTTATTGACCAAGATACAAATGAGTTTTATAAACTATTAGGGTATTGGGGTTTTAAAAATACTTTCTTTTTGATAAGAGACTTATTTAGGAGATCAGAAAATCACACAACACAGGGGTAGGCAAAGTTAGAAGAAAGAAGGCTAGAGGATCCAGTGCAGAATAACCTCAAGCTGTTTGAAGAAAGTTGAAGAATGAACACCTGACTGTCTGTGTTTTCCCATGTCTTCTGTAGGAGATTTACAACATCTACTACTAGTTCCTTCTCTTATTTTCCTCATCTCTTCTGGCCTGATTGTATGTCCTTGGGCAGTCCATTTACTCTCTTGGGGCTCCAATCTTTTTATCTTTTCATTGAGGGGATAAGACTTCCTGCTTGATTTCTAAGGGCCCTTCCCAATTGGCTAGGTATGAGTGTTTGGGGACAGTAAGAGAAGAGGATAGGAATAAGATGTTGAATGGGTCCATCCTAAACTTGCCACCTCCATTGAAATCTTCAGGGATATTGCCAAATCTCAGAAAACTTCCACACAGAATCAATTTCCCCTGGAATGCCAGGAATGGCCATGTGACCAGTCCTTCTACCTGTGGATAACTCTTCCTGGAGCTTGTCCTTTTTCAGTATTCTTGGAATTCTGAGAGAAAAGAGAAAGTCTCTTCCTACTGAAGTCCTTGGGATGTGGGAATACTACTCTTTTCCTACAACAGAAATAGCATTATCCTTTCCTGTGCCCTCCAAGTCTCCCAGGATAAGAATCCTGAAAAATGATGAGCTGTGTCCCCAACAGCATCAATAATTTGATCTACGTGTTCATTAATGCCAGTTCCTGGGCTCCACCCTTTGCCCCCACCCCTCTGTACATGAATCCAGAACCTCTGGCATCTATGGAATTATCCTGGATGGAAAAATGTTAATCATCCTGGGCTGCCTGCCCTAGAATAACCTCTTTGGTCTGGTGCTACCCTGGAGGTTTTACTCTAAATCTGGTCTACTACCCAAGATCTACAGGTTATGGAGTTTTGAAGGTAGTTGCTAGAACCCTGAATATGCTCAGGAGGGAGAAACTAGGCAGGTGTTAAGTACACCAGAGGCTATATTGGCCCTAAGGAACTTCAGACCATGATCTGGCTTGAATGTAAAGCACTTGATATCATTTGAATTCTGGGTTGAACTGGTAGTTTCAGATGTTTATTCTAGTCTCACTGAGTAGGCCCAAGTGTCAGCTTATATTCCATAACTCATGTCCTTCAAAGAGTTTAAGATCTACCTGTTTCCTGTTTGTGCTACTTTAAAAAGTACAGTCCTTACTCCATCACTCCAGCATGATGGCAGGACTGTTGTGCATGATTAGAGTCTGTCATAATCTTTACAAGAACAGGAAAAATGAAAGCCAAGAAGTTATGACACTTATGAAGTCCCCTGAAATCAATTTAGACTTAATTTACTAGACTTACTAGACTTAATTTAATTCCATTGTTCAATTATACTTCTATCTTGCTGACTTAACAAACAATACTAATTATAAGACACATTCAGAAGGTGCATATAATGAAAAGTTAAATATTTCTGAGAAAACAAGAAATGGCTTTGGAATTTCCTTTTGTCTCCTGCAGATGGCCAAGGTGGATGGAATTCATCAGGCTGTAAAGTAAAGGAAATAAATGTGAATTACACAATCTGTCATTGTGATCACCTCACCCATTTTGGAGTCTTAATGGTGAGTTGTATCTTAATCATTCCTTGAGAGAAATTTGACTTTTATTAGATTACAGGTGAGGAATATATTTGTGAACTAAATTATAGAAAAGTGTCATGCAAGGAAAAAAAGCTCACCTGTGTTCACCTAGACTAGAGCAGATGAAAGTAAATATTTATTTTTCTCTTTATAAAACTAATGCCTGCTCCTCAAAATTTAAACATCACAGAAAAGGTTCCTACAACCGCTGCAGGAGATCATCACCTTTAATACATTTATGTATATCATTTCAGAATCTTTTCCTACATGTATATTAAAATATATGTGTTTTATAAAAATGAGATCAAGTAATTTATACTGTTTTTACCACTTGCTTTTCACCTAACAATATATATTGGACACCTTTCAGGAGAATATGTATCCATCTCTTTCCATTTTTAAATGTCTTCATATTATTCCATTGTGTATATTTAACACAATGAATTTAACCAGTCCTCTATGGGTAAGCATTTTAGTTGTTACTGTTTTCTCCATTATAAACAATGGTATAATAACCAGTTTTATTCATTTATCTATCATTGCTGTAAATATTTATGTAGGATAAATTGATGGAAGTATAACTGCTGGAGTATATAGTATAGTAATTAAAATTTTTAATTTTAATGAGTATTGTAAAGTTGTAGTGAAGGAAAGATGTATTTTTTTTATAAAAGTACTTGCAGTAGTTAACCAACAAGGGCAATTCACATACCAAGGCTTAGAGTTTCAGAGTCATTGTTAACTCTTCTATCTCCTTCATTCCCTATCGTCCTCCTTAACATCAAGACTTGCTGAATTTTCCTTCAAAATGGCTCTCAAATATGTTCTTCTCTGCTCACCAATGAGCATTTTCTTAGTTCTCTTCAATTACTTTATTATATGTTATATACTGTTATTTGAATGTGTCATGAATAAGTTGCTTATTCTACTAATGGTAAGCTCATTGAGGGTTGAGGGTCTGTTTTATATTTCTTTATTTTTACCATATTTACTCAGCAAATAAGAGGTACTCTACTGATACTTTTTGAACTGTCAGAATTTTGTTTAGCTCCTTCCAAATTGGTTGGAACATTACCAT
Source organism: Phyllostomus hastatus (assembly GCF_019186645.2). NCBI lineage: Eukaryota > Metazoa > Chordata > Mammalia > Chiroptera > Phyllostomidae > Phyllostomus > Phyllostomus hastatus. The sequence goes on along the minus strand of NW_025333841.1, from coordinate 9,184,919 downwards.
AGATGTCAAAAGACCAGGGTTCATATTCCAGCTCTGTCACTAAGTACTTATGTGATCTTGGTCATGTTGTTTCACTTGTTTGGGCCTTAGATCTGTCTTCTGAAATGTGAAAGATTGGAGTAGACGAGGATTTCTTAACTTTGCCATTATTGATATTCTTGAGCAAGTCATTGTTTGTTTGAGGGCATTTTTCAGTGCATTGTAGGGTGTTTAGCAGTATCCCTGGCTTCCACCTACTAGATGCCCATAATATCCTCCCCTATGGTGACAAACAAAAATGTCTGCAGACATTGCCAAATGTCCCTAGAAGAGGGACAAAAATTACTTCCAGTTAAGAACTGCCAGACTACTGCCTCTTAACCTTTTATGAGTCATGAATCTCTAAAACCATCTGACAAAAGCTGTGAATCTTCTTTTCAGGACAATGTACACACATACTCACATTATTTTCTATGCCATTTCAGGTCTTTTATTGTCCTCAGGTTAAGAAATCACTGGATTATGTGATCTCTGAGGTCCATTTCATCTCTTAATTTTATGAAAGTTATTTAAGGTCTAAGCAAAAGAAACATTTGTATTTTGATGATCTGTGTAGTATTTTCGGATAATCAGTTCAGATAATGATTCACTTTGCATCCCCAATTCACATCTATTAGTTTCGTTATATTTTAAGTGTAGAACATGTTAATGATAGTAAAACCAAGGACTAAATGTTCTTTCAGTGCTGTTGAAGGCTCTTTATGCCCTGTACACTGTAAGTTGCACTAGGCATATTCAACAAACAATATGCAGTCTTGTCATATACCCACCTACATACTTTAGTTTAAATAATGCTGCATACCCTAAGAACTGCCTGTTATTGAGCACTAGAAATGTTTTACCATAAACTTGCTCTGGAAAATGTATAAAATACAACACATTGCTTTCCCTAGGATTTATCCAGGTCTGCAGTGGATACAGTGAATGAACGGATATTAATGCTTATAACATACACTGGATGTGGAATCTCCTCCATTTTCCTAGGAATTGTGATGATGACATATATAGCTTTTCAGTAAGTTAATAAAATCTTGCTCTAAGTAAATTTAATTTGGTTTGATGGACATTGTTGTTACTTTAACCTTGTAAATTTCATAAAAGGCTCTGATTCATCACAAAAGGAAGAGGTCAGATCCACTAATTATGAAGTGGACAGGTTAAAAAAGGAAACAACCAAGGTTCTTCTAAAATAAAACATTATAATGGAGTTTTTTTAAGCAAGAAGGTCAAGACATAAAAATATTTCTCTAATAAGATACAAAAACACTAATCATAAAAGAAAAAGTTGATAAATTGGACTTCATTAAAATAAAAAAAAATTTAGAAAATTTATTGTTGCTCAGTTACAGTTGTTCTGCTCTTTTCCCCATTGTTTACTGCCACCCTATCACCACCCTACTCCCATAGTCAATTGCCCTTGTTGTCCATGCCCATGAGTCCTCCATCTGTGCTCCTCTGCTTGCCCCTTCCCCTTCATTAAAAATGTCTTTCACCAAAAGACATCATTGCAATAGTGCAAAGTTAAATCATAGATTGGGAGAAGATATTCTTAAGGCATATATTTTACAAAAGACTTATATGCAGAATATATAGAAACTCATGTATCAAAAAGCAAAAGACATGCAATACAATTTAAAAATGCACAAATGACTTGAACAGGTACCTCACACAAGAAGATATCCATGCCAAACTTTAATCTTTACCCAAATGGCTAATAAACATATGGCAAGGTTATCAACATTATTACTTATCAGGGTAATGCTGATTAAAACCACAATTATAGTTCTATACATTCACCAGAATAGCTGAAACTTTAAAAGTTGAAAATAGCAAGTATCAATAAGGGTGTGGGGCAGTTAGGACTCATACATTGCTGGTGGGAATGCAGGAATGGCATAGGCAATTTGGAAAATTCTTTGGCAATACCTACTAAAGATAAATATCATCTAGCCATTGACCCAGAAATATCACTATTAGAGAGAAATGATTATATGTGTCCACCAAAAGATATATATGAGAATATTCACAGCAGCTTCATTCATAGTGGCCAAAAATGGAAAAACCCAATATATATTAACAAGTGACAGATTAATAAATTCTGGTATATTTATAAAATAAAATGCTTCATAGCAGTAAAAAAAAAGGGCCCTGGCCAGGTGGCTCAGTTTGTTGGAGCATTGTCTTATACACCTAAAAGTTGCTCGTTCTATTCCTGGTCAGGGCACATACTTAGGTTGCAGGTTTGATCCCTGGTCAGGGTGCATATGGGAGGCAATCAATCAATATTTCTCTTCTCACATTGATGTTTCTCTCTCTTTCTCTCTCTTCCTCTTTCTATAAAATCAATAATGACATATCCTTGGGTGAGGATTAAAAAAAAAGAATGAGCTACTTCTACACAATGCACCATAATATCTAATTCTCATAGACAGAGTTGAGCAAAGGAAGCAAGTAAGATAAGATGGTTCCATTTACATGAAGTTCCAAGTACAGGCAAAACTAAATCTATGGGGACAGAAGTTACAATATTGCTTACCTTTAATGGAGGGTATTTAATGGGAGAAGGAATGTAGGAGATTTCTGAGATGTTTAAAATATTTTACTTCCTGATCTGGGTGGAGGTTCCTTAGGTATATTCACATGTCAAGATTCATTGAGTTCTTTGTTGTTGGTGTGGGTTGAATGAATACATTTATTATTACTGAAATGCCCTAAAAGTTAACATTAGACTAGTGTCAGTTTTTAAAACTATACATGCTAAAGTGTTATATATAAAAGCATTCTGATATCTTGAAAAAGAGAACAGCCCTCAAATTTCCATCATGTCAAATGGTAATCACATTGGTATGATACAAGTAAAATATTAACAATAAATAAAAAGGGCCCAAGCTATAGGAAATTCCAAGAAAATATTATAATAAAGAATCCTTGGACTGTTGGAGACATATTTTTTCCAGACTCCACTTCCTGTCTCCAAAACATTCATATATAAAAGGCCCATAAAAATTAATGAAAATGAAGCTATACCCCAAGAAATTATTTTCCTTAGAATTAGGTTAGAGTAATGCTCACTTGTTTTATAATTTTTTATTATTTTTAAACTTTTTAAAATTGTTGTTCAAGTACAGTTGTCTACATTCCCCCCCCCCAGCATCCCCCCCCCCGACAGCCATCCCCACTTCCCACCCTTGATCCTACCCTCCTTTGGTTTTGTCCATATGTCATTTATAGATGTTCCTGAAATTTATGTATTTCACTATTTGTCACAATTAAAAAACTCCCACAAACACCAGATGAAAACTGTAAAATTTAAATCAATAAATATTTAAAAGAAATTGAAAAAGAATGAAAGGAAAATGTGTATTTTTCTAAAATACAGGGTCACTTTTCACAAAGTACAATTGTAATCATGTAGTGAAATTTAAGGTCATATTTCCATGATGCCAAATGTCTGGATCTTTGGAAATATTGAAGTAACTACTTGAAATGGTTTACATAGTCACCTTGCTATTTGGTCATATGTAGATACAGCCTTGAGTCTGAAGAAGGAGTGATAATAGAATTGTATATCAAGTATATTCCTTCCCTTTTTCTTTCCCAAAAAGTAAAAGAAGAAAAGGAGACTGCTTAGTTGATAGAAGCTATTATTAATCCTGTTAATAAAAGTCATTATACTTAGGATACTTTGACTCAACTTAGAAAGAAGGCGGGGGACTCTAAAATTCAGTACATGTAAGGTGATAAGAGTAATTTAGTTTTAATAGGCAGTTTTCATTCTGTCACTTATTATGCAGATAGGATGTAGCAAGTCTTGATTAAAAACAGAGACCCCACTTAACTAAACATATCCCTTTTCTTTTAGCAAACTTCGAAAAGATCATCCTTCCAAAATCCTGATCAATTTGTGTACCGCACTACTGATGCTAAACCTGGTATTTCTGGTCAATTCTTGGTCATCATTTCAGACAGAGGGACTTTGTATTACAGCAGCAGTGGTGCTTCATTACTTCCTGCTTGTTTCTTTGACATGGATGGGCCTGGAGGCGGTCCACATGTATTTTGCTCTAGTTAAAGTCTTCAACATATACACTCCCAATTATATCCTTAAATTTTGCCTAGTTGGTTGGGGTAAGTATGCTGCCATTGTCCTCGGTGCCTCTGTTTTAAGACTGTGTATCTTTAGTTCTAATTCTGGCTCCATTAGACAAATTATTTGGGGTCAAATTCTGTTATAATCATAGACAAGGAATTAAGATTGCCTCACTGAAGTTTGGGTGTACATCTCTTTTTTTGCCTATGTTGATCTAGAAATTCAACTTCTAACCTTCATGATGAGGAATCAGTCTGCAAATATTTAGTGAGCACCTGCTTGTGTATAGGCTATTTGCTGATCTATACTAGTGACCTGTCTGATTTTATCCTTCCCTTTATGGAAGTCACAATCCCAACAAGAACTTACTTATACAGCACTTACATGTGCTAGAAACTGTTCTAAGTGCTTTACATACTTATTTAATCCTCACAAAATCTCTATGGAAAATATCCCATTATTATTCCCATTTAATAGATTAAGACAGTGAGCCACAGAGGGATTAGGTAATTTGCCAAAACTCACACAACCAGTTACTAACTGGAAGAACTGGGATTTGAACCAGGGAGGCTGTCTTCACAGTTTGGATTTTGACCTCTGTGATATCATATTGCCTAAGGAATAAAAAAGGACTTGCAATGTATGAAAAAATGCTCTATCAGATATGCTCTCATTCTTACCATACCTCATGACTATCACCATCACTGCTGCCCTCTGGAAGAAGCCAGGAATGGAATTCAGCATGAAAATTTCCTAAATTAAATGTCATTTTATTGGTTTGTTTTCCTGTATTTCTAACTGACAGGGTCAGTTCATCTAATTTCTCCCCTCCCCCTTTCCATATTTGAAACAGATTTTTAATTCAGAAAATGTGTTGGACACATAGGAGATGTATATTAAGTGTTATGCATAGAATACATAGGGACACAGATTTTATTTTCCACTGCCTTTCTAAAGACAATAGCTTTTCAATTAGCTACTCATCCTTTTAATGAGTTCATTGACATAGTACAAGCTTTCAGCTGGATACAATCAGTGCTCTCATCTCTGCTAACGTGAGAAGCAGAGATAGGCAAACGCTAAACAAATGAAAATCTAAAAAAATGTTTTAGTACACTTTGGAATCTGTCAGAAACAGAGCCAAAAGTAGTCAATACTCTCTCATTTACACCTTGCAGCCTTTATCTGTAAACTGTCAACTGGAAGATTGAAAAAGTTGTGAAAGAGGCTTCACAAATAATCCAAAGAGCTGAAAATACACATATGGCTAATAGTGAAGGGGCTGTAAATAGCACTCAGGACTGGCCTTCCTTCTCGCTCATCATCATTCACTTTCAACTTCCTCTTCAGACCCTTCCTTTTTCGGATCCTTGCTCCTTAAATGTTGGTGTTCCCCAGGGCTGACTTCTTACCACTTTGATCATCTTCCACAGCCACTTCCTAGGGTACTCAAGAGTTAGGAAAGGCTAAGGCTTGATACTTTGGAGGCAGGAAAAACTTGGGTAATGTCAAGTACATACACAAGCTCAAGCAACTGTTGTATTCTGTTTATCACCTACATTGATAGTGAAATGAAGAGTAGCTAAAGGTGTTAGTTCCCAAGACTTTGCCTCACACAATGAAGAATGATACCAAGACAAAAGGGAACAGATGGCTGCCACATGAGTTGCGGGATTCCTTGTTGTTGAATAGCCAGCACTAAACTGAAGCTATGCCATACAATATTCTGCAGCTCTGTTTTGAGGAGGCAGGGTGCAAAGCTCCACATCTCCTCAGAACTTGGAGGCAATGAAAGACTACCAGAGGAAATAGAGAGGAGAGCAGGCGATATCCTTGGAGCACCTCATAGGCCTGCTGCCTTCTTGAATTTGTGGAAGATCAGAAGCCATTCCATCAAAATTCAGATTAATTCTGATTCAAGAATTTGCCTAGTGGATGCCTGCAAGGTCACCAGTGAGCCAGTGCAGAGCTGTCCCACCACAGGGAGTTTTGGAGCATTTAAATATTTGATAAACAATCAACTAAGGAGAAGGAATATTAGCCCTGGCTGGCGTAGCTCAGTGGATTGAGCGCAGGCTGGGAACCAAAGTGTCCCAGGTTCGATTCCCAGCCAGGGTACACGCCTAGGTTGCAGGCCATAATCCCCAGCAACCGCACATTGATGTTTCTCTCTCTCTCTGTCTATCTCCCTTCCTTCCCTCTCTAAAAAATAAATAAATAAATAAAATCTTTAAAAAAAAAGATTAAAAAAAAAGCAACCTCCATTGCTAAGAATTAAAAAAAAAAAAAGAAAAGGAATATTAGCATCTGTTTATGTTTGGAGTTCTGTCTTTCTAATAATGCAACCAACTGAAAAGGTTTTAGTCTTTTATTTAAGTCCCTGTCCAAAGCAATAGATTTGTCCATATTGAAAAAAGTACAACCAGAAAGAATCTTTTTTTTTTCAGTTTGAATTATCAAAGTATAAACACAGCTTGGGGACTGCCTCACAACTTCCATTGTAATGTGAACCTCCCACGATCCCTCCCCGCTTTGGTGTCCAAATGGTATTTTTTTCAAATGTGTACATCATACTAGGAACTGTGCTATATGAGCAAAATACATATCTGAAGGGACTGTCCTGTTTATTACAGAATAGGACAGTGGGCCCAGGCCCAGGACTAGCAGGAGCCAGCCTAGATTCACAACTTAGCTTCACCGGGGAATCTCCAAGCCCAGCACAAGTAGCAGCCAGCTCAGATTGCTTTCTAGTTCAGATAGGGTGGCCCTGGGAAAAACACAGGTAAGGGCTGACCTTGGCCTGTACCACCTAGAAACCCCAGGGCCAGTGGACCCAGTGAACAGCTACAGACCACCCTAGAACACCAGCATCCTACACCTACAAAGCTGATCCTTCATGGAGGAAGGAGGTTGGTGGTCAATGGTCACAGACAATCTTTGCAGTGGACTGGCCTGGGTAAATCCTTCCCATTGATATGCCAACAGCAACTGAGGCTCAAATACAAGAGGAGGGTGTACTCAGCCCACACAAAGAATGCACCCCAAGTACCCAGCTTGGGTGATAGGGGAGGATGTGCACTGGGCCCTATAGGACATGTACTACATTAGGGCACACCACCAAGACACGGAGTCAAAGCAGCTGTACCCCATACATAAAAACAAACACAGGGAGGCTTCCAAAATGAAGACACAAAGAAACATAGTCCAAATGAAAGAACAGATCACAACTCCAGAAAAAGACCTAAATGAAATGAAGATAGCAACCTATCAGATGCAGAGTTCAAAATAGTGGTTACAAGAATGCTCAAGGAACTTAGTGAGGACCTCATCAGCATAATGAAGGTATTTTTACCTTCAGAAATGAAGGACATACTAATTGAAATAAAGAACAATTTGCAGGGAAACAACAGTAGAGTGAATAAAACCAAGAATCAAATCAATGATATGGAAAGTAAAAAAGCAAACAACCAAACAGAACAAGAAGAAAAAAAAAATCCAAAAAGTGAGTACAGCCCTGGATGGTGTGGCTCAGTGGATTGAGCACTGGACTATGAACCAAAGGGTCACTGGTTGGATTCCTAGTGAAGGCACATGCCTGGGTTGCAGGCCAGGTCCCCGGTGGGGGGCACTCGAGAGGCAACCACCCATTGATGTTTCTCTCCCACTCTTTCTCCCTCCCTTCCCCTCTCTCTAAAAATAAATGAGTAAAATATTTTTTTAAAATGAGAATAGTATAAGCAGCTTCTGGGACAAGTTGAAGAGGTCCAAAATGAAAAAAACAAAACAAAACAGGTCTAACATTTGCATCATAGGGATGCCAGAAGGAGAAGAGAAAGAGCAAGAAATTGGAAATCTATTTTAAAAAATAACAAAAGAAAACTCCCCTTATTTGGTGAAGGAAATTGACATGCAAGTCCAGGAAGCACAGAGAGTCTCAAACAAGATGGATGCAAAGAAGCCCACTCTAAGACACATGATGATTAAAATGCCAAAGGTTAAGGATAAAGAGAGAATCTTAAAAGCAGCAAGAGAAAAGCAGAGAGTTACCTATAAATGAGTTCCCCTAAGACTTTCAGCTGATTTCTCTACAGAAACTCTGCAGGCAAGAAGGGACTGGCAAGAAATATTCAAATTCATGAAAAGCAGGGACCTATAGCCAAGATTGTTATACCCAGCATAGATACCATTTACAATCAAAGGGCAGATAAAGAGCTTCCCAGACAAGAAAAAATGAAAAGAGTTCATCATCACTAAACCATTATTATATGAAATGTTAAAGGGACTTATTTAAGAAAAAGAAGATCAAAACTATGAACTATAAAATGGGAATGAATACAAATCTATCAACAATTGAATCTAAAAAGCAAACTAAGCAAATAAGAAGAACAGAGACAGAATCATGGATATGGACAGCATTTTGATGGTTACCAGATAGGAGAGTGGTGTGAGACAGTGGGCAAAGAGGTGAGGTGATTAAGAAGTAGAAATAGGTAGTTACAGAATAGCTATTGCGAGTACAGCATAGGAAATTGAGTAGACAAAGAATTTATATACATGACCTATAGACATGAACAATGGAGGTGTTATTGCCTGAGGAAGTGAGGGATGCTGGGTGGAGGGGGGCCAAAGGGGGAAAAATCAGGACAACTGTAACAGCATAATCAATAATATATAATTTTAACAAAAATAATAGAACAGTGGGGAATTTCTCAAGATGCTTGTCACTCTATAACAGCTTTTTACAAAACCCCTAAAATGTGCGCAGATGTAATAATGCTCTTTATTTAGGAGAAATACATTGTTAGAAATAAATAAATAATTTAAGCTTTGCAAATATACATGAAATTGGATATTTAAACCTTGTGTCTATACTCACATCCTGTTTGACTACTTTAACTGAACAGATTGCTTTATTATAATCTGGCTGAATTGACTTGTCATTAACTGGTCAATCTAGTCAAAATGTCAAACTAGTAACGAGTGCAAAAACAGGTCCTCTGTCAGAAAAACACTGAGGGCTGCAGCTAATTGCCTGTGTCCTTCATGCAAGGTGACCAAGACAAAAAGATGCCAGGAAATGAGGGGCAGTATTGAACAAGAGAAAAAATTGGTGGCTCATCATCTGAGAAGAAAGGCTTGATGTGAACTTGCATTCCAATGAACTAGATTCTTCTATTGCCAAGTTGATTTTTGGTGCTTGAGCTATTTTTAATAACCAGTGGGTGTTGTATTGGAGCCATTGGCATGCTGTTTAATTTAGCAGATTGGAGAACTCCTAGAAATGTTTAACTTGGAAGAATTTACAAACATTTTGCAAACAATGGTATTTTGAGGCCCACACATCCGTGGTTCATTTAAACAGTGTCTTAACATAGCGCACAGAGTCACTCATTGATCAGGATATTTCTCCTGCTTCCTAATGGGATGACTTTGGTTTGCTTCCCAACACTAGGGGTCCCAGCAATTATGGTGGCAATCATACTCAGTGTGAAGAAAGATCTATATGGAAGTCTGAGCTCCACGTCTTCATTGTAAGTACCAACATCTCTGCTTCTTAGGTGATGATATTCTTGACCAACAGGGTATGGTAGGATGTTCCAGGCCTGGGCTTGGTCTTGATGCTGAATCTTCAGGGAAGGTTCAGCCTCAGCCTTTCTGGCTTAAACACAATCACAGACACACTCACATAATGATTAGGTGCGTGGGCTCTGTACTGCCTTGGGCAACTTAGTTTACTACTTCTTACTTCCATTTCCTGCTCTGGAAAATGGGGATATTAATGTTTGCTCTCAAATTAAAATGACATCATATATATAAACTGCTAAACATGTGCCTTGTTCCACGGGTAAGTGCTATACAACTGACAGCTATTATAATTAGAAAACTTCCAGAACTTGGAAGGACATGGAGGGGCCACTATAAGGAAATATAAAGACATGTTGAAACATTTTCTACCTCTAGACAACAAAACTCTCCCCTGAAGATGACTCCATCTCTTCCCTTTGTAAATTAGCTTTGTTGTCTTATTGTTTTTCTTTTCTTTTCCTCCCCCCTCTCTTTCTTTCTTTCCCCTTTTCTTCCCTTTCTTCTTTCATTTTCTCTCTCTTTTTTTTTCGAGGTATAAATCCATCCCTTTGGATCTCTCATTTATAGCTAAAGAGGCTAGCCATTTACTTTGCTTCATCTCTCTAGAACCTCCTTTTTAAAAATTATTTTATTGTTGTTCAATTACAGTTGTCTGCATTTTCCCCCAGCACTTACCCCCTACCCCAGTCAAACCCACCTCCCTCCCTTGCTTCCACCCTCCTCCTTGGTTTTGTCCATGTGTACTTTATAGTAGTTCCTGAAAACCCTTCTCCCCACTGTCCCCTCCCCTCTGGCTATTGTTAAATTGTTCTTAATTTCAATGACTCTGGTTATATTTTGTTTGCTTTTTTCTTTTGTTAATTATGTTCCAGTTAATGGTGAGATCATATGGTATTTGTCCCTCTCTGCCTGGTTTATTTCACTTAGCATAATGCTCTCCAGTCCCATCCATGCTGTTGCAAAGTGTATAAGCTCTTTCTTTCTCTCTGCTGTGTAGAATTCCATTTTGTAAATATACCATAGTTTTTTGATCCACTCATTTGCTGATGGGCACTCAGGTTGCTTCCAGCACTTGGCTATTATAAATTGTGCTGCTATGAACATTAGGGTGCATAGGTTCTTTTGGGTTGGTTTATTTTTAGAGAGAGGGGAAGGGAGGGAGAAAGAGAGAAAGAGAAACAGTGTGTGGTTGACTCTTGTGCACCCCCTACTGGGGACCAGGCCTACAACCCAGGCATGTGCTCTAGACTGGGAACTGAACCTGTGACCCTTTGGTTTTCAGGCCAGCACTCAATCCATTGAGCCACACCACCCAGGGCTACTTACCCATATCCATATTTTTTTAGCATTGCCTGTCAAGCACTTTTTAACTACAGATTTCCTCTCCCACTGGAATGAAATCAATGGTAGGAAGTCTTGTCCCCCAGGCTTCTCTGTTTTTCATACTGACATGACAGTTTTCAGAAGGTCAAAATACTACTGTCAGCATATGCTTTCTAATTAAAATTTCTTGTTATCTGTTCTTTCTCTCCCTTTTCCCTACTCATCTAATCTTCCATCCTCCCTTCTTGCCTGTTTTGTGACTTAAAGTGCCCCCCATTATCTATCTAATGGTTATTCTTCTTCAAAGATGAAAAGCAAAAGCAAAGTCAGAACAAAACTAACTCCACTAGCCCTGAAAAAAGGCCTTATATATGTGAAATGATTAGTAAGAGGCAGACTGTTCTAAGATCTTTAAAATATATATATATATATATATATATATATATATATATATATATATTTATATTTTGAAGAAATAATGCAGATACAATACATGGTACAAATTCAAATGTATACAAGGGTAGAGGATGGAAAATAGGCTCCACTCCCAGCCCCAGATACCCAGTTTCTCTCTCTTGATGCAACTCTTATTACAAACAATCAAATTTGTGTAGATAGTCTCTTGCACACTTTGTTATCCAAATGGTAGGTATACATTACTTGGTATTGGGTTGGCAAAAAAATTCAATTGTTTTTCCCCCGTAAGATGGCTCTAGTAGCACTTAACTGTCTTTAATTTCATTGAAAACAATTTTGTTAGATTGTATTGTGACAGCTGTCATATCAATGTGCATTCAAAACAAACATCAAAATTGGTGAACTTTTGTGTAGCCATTTTAATATTGAAGATGGAAGAAAATACGCAATGTTCCCAGCATATTGTGCTTTATTATTTGAAGAGAGGTGAAAACATAACTGAAACACAAAAAAAGGTTTTGTGCAATGTGTGGAGAAGGTGCTGTGACTGATCAAATGTGTCGAAAGTGGTTTGCAAAATTTTGTGCTAGAGATTTCTCACTGGACAATGCTCTGTGGTAGACCAGTTGAAGTTGATAGCAATGAAATCAAAACATTAATTGAGAACAATCATGTTTTACCACACTGGAGATAGCTGACATAGTCAAAATAATCAAATAAATAAAGTCATTAGTGAAAATGCAAAATGTGTCTTTTATTTTACAGAAAAAAAACTAAATGGACTTTTTAGCTAATCCAATACTTAACACTATGTCTTGGGGATGATTTTCTATCTAAACATATAGTGCTCAGGGACTTCCAGTCAAGGTGGCAGCATAGGTTACTACAGCATATCTCTTCGTACAACCACATCAAAATTACAGCTAAGATATACAACAAGCATCACACAGAACAGTCAGAAATCAAGTTGAATAGAAGTCTGACTACTATGGAATTGAAGAAACCATAAGCATCCAGACTGGTAGAAGGGGCAGAGACGTGGAATGGGTTGGTCCCACATCCACGTGTGGTGGATAAAAATTCAGGAGGGATTTCTTGGGAGCAAGAAGTCCCAGCCCCACACCAGGACCTCATCCCAGGGTTCCAGTGCCAGGAAGATAAATCCCCACAACTTCAGGCTGCAAAAACCATCAGGGATTCAGTCAGTGAAAGAAACTTTTGGAGTCCCGAGCAGTTCCTCTTAAGAAACTCACACATGGCCTTAATCAGACTCACATCCTCTGAGCTCCAGCAATAGGGTAGGAGTTTGAAAGGCACCAGTGGCATATAGGGAGGCACTGAAGTGTCGGGCATCAAGTTAAGAGCTGGGGGACAGCTTTCTCCAAGACAGAAAGGCAGGCAGACGCCATTGTCCTTTCTGAACCCATCCCTCACCACAGAGGCACAGAGCTGGGAGGATCCATCTGAAACTCCATATCTGAGACTCCATCAACCTGGATAACACTGTTTTCCCTGCCCTGGAGACCCCTGAGGCTCCATCCCACCCAACTCACAGCTGTAAATGTTGGCTTTTCCATATCAGTGGCTGGTTTTGGCTCATGCTTCACAACTTCCTAAATCCTTTCAAACAATCAACAGCTAGCCTCAGTGAGTCCCAGTCACAGTGCCTCTTGATAAGTGGCCCCAGGCATGATACTAGCAGCAGCCAGCCAAGATTCACACTTGGCTTCACCTGGGAATCTCCAAGCCCAGCACAAGTAGCAGCCACCTCAGATTGAGTTATAGCTCAGGCAGAGTGGCCCTGGGAAAAACACAGGTGAGGGTTGATCTTGGCCTGCACCACCTGGGAAAGCCCAGAGCCTGCACACCCAGTGGACAGCTACAGACCACATCAGAGCACCAACAACCACCCTGCCCCAACACAGGTGATTTTTCCACAGAGGGTGGATGTTGGTGGTCTGTAGTCACAGACAGTTATTGAAGCTGACTGGCCTGGGTAAATTCATCCCATTGATCTGCCAACATGAATCAAGGCCCCAATAGGAGAGGAGGGTGTACTCAGCTTACACATAGGGTACACCTTGCATTCCCATATGGCTGAAAGGGGAGGCTGTGCCACTGGACTCTACAGGACACCTACTATGATAGGCCATGCTAACAAGACGGAGTCATAGCAACTCTACCTAATACATAGAAACAAACACAAGGAGGCTTCCAAAATGAAGTGACAAAGAAACATGACCCAAATGAAAGAACAGATCAAAACTCCAGAAAAGGAACTAAACAAAATGGAGATAAGCAATCTATCAAATACAGATTTCAAAACAGGGCTTATAAGGATGCTCAAGGAACTTAGTGGGGACCTCAATAACATAAAAAATATCCAGTAAGAAAGGAAGGATACACTCATTGAAATAAAGAACAACTTACAAGGAAACAACAGTAGAGTGAATAAAGCTGAGAATCAAAGCAATGATATGGAACATAAGGAAACAAAAAACAACCAATCAGAACAAGAAGAAAAAAGAATCCAAAAAACATGAAGATAGTACAAGCAACCTCTGGAACAACTTCAAGAGGTCCAATATTCACATCATAGGGATGCCAGAAGGAGAAGAGAAAGAGCAAGAAATTGGAAATCTATTTTAAAAAATAACAAAAGAAAACTCCCCTTATTTGGTGAAAGAAACTGACATGCAAGTCCAGGAGGCACAGAGAGTCCCAAACAAGATGGATACAAAGAAGCCCACTCTAAAACACATCATAATTAAAATGCCAAAAATTAAGGGTAAAGAGGGAATCTTAAAAGCAGCAAGAGAAAAGCAGTTAGTTATCTATGGGAGAGTTCCCATAAGACTGTCAGCTAATTTCTCTACAGAAACTTTGCAGGCAAGAAGGGACTGGCAAGAAATATTCAAACTCATGAAAAGCAGGGACCTATAGCCAAGATTGTTATACCCAGCAAAGATACCATTTACAATCAAAGGGCAGATAAAGAGCTTCCCAGACAAGAAAAAATGAAAAGAGTTCATCATCACCAAACCATTATTATATAAAATGTCACCCTGGCTGGTGTGTCTTTGTGGATTGAGTGCTGGCTTGCAAATCAAAGGGTCACTGGTTTGATTCCCAGTCAGGGCACATGCCTGGATTGCAGGCCAGGTCCCCAGTCAGGGTTATGTGAGAGGCAACCACACATTGATGTTTCTTTCCCTCACTTTATCTCTCCCTTCCCCTCTCTAAAAAAATAAATTAAAACAATCTTTTTAAAAAGAAGTAAAAATAGGTAGTTACAGAATAGCCATGGGGATGTAAAGTACAGTATAAGAAGTGGAGTAGCCAAAGAACTTATACACATGACCCATGGACATGAACAATGGTGTGGGGATTGCCTGAGGGAGTGGGTGTGCTGGGTGGATGGGAACAGAGAGGGAAAATTGGGACAACTGTAATAGCATAAGCAATAAAATATAATTTAAAAAGAAAAATGCAAAAATATATATAGCTTTGTCATTTAAAAAAGTTTTCTATAGCTTCCTTTAAAGCTTAAGATGATATTCAGGGAAGCTTAAGTATTAAGCTTCTATTAGGGTAATTAAATTCTTCTCCCCTTTTTCCCAAGATACACAAACATGTACAAACTCACACATACATGAAAGTATCCACATCAACATAAGTAATATGATCACAAGAAATTTTCCTGGTTCTGGAAAAGAGGTTTCAGCTAAGTTGACATACAGAGGAATTAATGAAACTTGTCTATATTAATAATTAGAGGTAATACCACCAGTAATAGGAAATGTTATTAGATGAATATCCGTTCTCATAAGTTACCACATATTTCTTTTTAAATAGAAATGGTAGAGCCATTAATCACTCCAGTAGCCAGTGTTGCCTTCTATAGTCCAAACTGGTAGCTGTGCTTAGAGTTTTAAAATATATATATTATTTTAAAGCAATACAACCTGAGCTCTTTTGTTACATTTCCATTAACTCTAATAAGCTTATCATTGATGTAACATTCAGAAAAGCGTCATTACTCTTGTCCTTTTATTGTGACATTTATCATGCAAAGCAAAATTTGTACTGCATATAAAAACTCAGGTATAAGATGAAGGAAGGCCACTTTGGGGGCAATACATAACTTATTTTTATGCTGTTGAGGAAGAGAAGAGCCTTCTAGGGAATTGGACTGAGAGGTTTCTGAATATGTAGGGCAGAAATATCCTCTGGGTTTTCTGATTTTGACACTAGAAAGAAGCTTGAACTGTGTGGCTCAGGAGATTGAGGTTCTTGTCCCAGAGGTTTGTCAACTAGGTGTTCTCAGGTGGAATGAAATTGTCTAGGGAACCTTCAGATTCTCACTGCAAAATGTGAGTTTATGTTTCTGTACCTCACAATGGTCTTGTCTGTTTTGTCTCTTACAGCTGTTGGATTAAAGATGATTCTACCTTTTACATCTCAGTTGTGGCTTATTTTTGCCTCATATTTCTCATGAATTTCTCCATGTTTTGCACTGTTCTTGCTCAACTGAATTCCATGAAATCTCAAGGCCAGAAGACTTGGCGGAACATGATCCTGCATGACCTCAAAGGCACAACAAGCCTGACATTCTTACTTGGCCTCACCTGGGGGGTTATCTTTTTCGCTTGGGGACCTGTGAGGATCTTTTTCTTGTATCTTTTTGCCATTTTTAATACTTTGCAAGGTAACATTTTCTTCTTTGTATTTTGGAAAATAATCTCATCTTTCAGGGATTTAAAGGAGGGAAAAAAAGAAAGATACTCCAAGAGGTCTCTGCTGCCAATGAGTTGGCAGACAGCCATTAAAAATATTACCTAGATGTTAGGACTTCATTAAATAGCCCAATCTCTCTTCCTCAGGGCTGTAAAGAGAAGCTCAGATAGCTCACTGAACTCCAGCTAGTTTTAAGTCTATAACAAACATTGATTGGCACTACTTCTTCTTGCATTGCATCAACAATATTGTGCTTATAACTGTAGAGATATGAACTTGTGTTGACATTTTGAAGTGCACTATCCAGTTGAACATAGCAATTACTGGACAGTAGAAACATTAATCTTTTGACCCCACAGACTATGGCTGCATCAGATATCCTAATACATTGTAAAAAGGAGCCAGGCTAGGAAATTGTAGAGTCACAGGAGAATGAAGGTAAAGGGCAAAGAGCAGTGGTGTCAAGGGAAGAGGCTAAGTTTCTAGTCTTGGTTTTGTTACAAATAAACCTTGAAAAAGTTGCCAGAACTGGTTGAATTAGATGATACTAAACTAATGGCTCTATAGCTCTTTAATGCCCTTCCTATTTTCTGGTGAAAGGAGGAAATAACAATGGAGTAATTAAATGGTAGGTCAAAGATGATGTGAGAAGTAAAAGCTGGGGTTCTGATTAATATATCTCTGAGTAATTGTTGATGTTCATTTTGGACTGATTTTTCCTATTACAAACTCTTGGAAGAGGCATGAAGAGTGATTTCCAGGGAGTCACAAACTCCACCCCATGCTCTTATCCTCAAGTTTGGCCCAGTTGATTTGGGCCACTGCAGCAGGCTGCGAGTCGACTTGGGCAGTTCATTGAGTTAGGGTCTCCTTTAGTGCTTTTAACTATTCATTTGATAAATGCTTTTTACCAGAGTGCAGTCCATTGGTGGTCCCATAGGGTGCTCTAGGAGGAAAATGGTTCTATGGTCAAAGAAGTTTGGGAAATGTGGCAAACTACATGTCCCATTCTTGAAATGGCACAGTATACATTAACATGGTGAAAGTCTTGAGAAATTATGTTGGAAAAAATACCTTTAAAAATTATCTTAACCCAGCATTTTAAAAACTTCAGAACACTTTGTCATTGTGGTTGTTAACCCCTGAGGAATCTTGGGAAATATGAATTGGTGTGCAATTATGGTATGCCAAGTATTTGTCAGGTGCTACATGGAAATGGGGGAACAATCTAGAATAAGGCATATATAGTGATTGAAGAAACTATTTCATTTTGCAGCAGTGAGGTGTATCAAATGAAACTTTTTGTCCCACCAGGTAATGCTAGCCTTATATAGCTATACTCTTATTAGATTGTGAAAAACACAAAATGTGTCGTTCTTCCTTCACATGCCACTTTTATTCCTTGTTATAATAAGGACAAAATGTTTGTGAACTCTCTACCCCACTGTCTCTTGGTTTCCTTTGAGGCTACCAGCACTTGGTTGTATCCTAGATTGTTGACTGAGACACTGGTGATGATTCTATACTTTACCTCTTGATGTAACTACCTGAATTACACTGAGATTACCTTGGTCTTAGTATCATGGTGTTTTAAGAACTAACCAGTCTCAGTGTAGAATGTACAGAGTAGATTAAGAACTAGGTGCCTATGCAGATTTCTTCCTCAGCAATAACTGCAGGCTTCTCTCTAGGTCACTCACTTCGAGGAGAATGTACTTACCATATGGAAAGAGGGGTTAAAGGGAAAGCTGATAAAAGAACCAGAAAGCAAAGCATTTTAAAACTTATAAGGAGATAAGGGTGTTTTCAAAACAGCAAGTACTTCATTCCTATGGTGGAAGGGAATGTAGTATCTAAGCAGGAAGCCTATATGGGTAGAAGCAGAATCCAATTGGAGTTTTCCTGAGAACTAAAACCAAAGTCCCATAGATCCAACATCAACAGAGCTAAGCTGTCTCTGTCTATCAGATACGCTTTATGTCAACTAAGCACCAAGCATTCCTAGTTCCTAGTTCTGCCTACAAGAGAGAACATACCATCATGCAGAAAGGGTGTTTACAGGGCCCGAGTTTTAAACTCAAGACACACACACACAGACACACTCACACACCCCAAATACTCAAAACAAGAATGCAGTGAAGCAAGTGAAGAAATTAGCCATTTAAAAGATGGATGGCAAGTTTGCAATTTTGGGTGAAGGGGGTTTCCCTGTGGTCAGGTGTGAAAAAAAATTATAATCATAATTAGCCATTTCTGAAGGAGGAATACACAAATAAAAATGCAGGTGACAAAAACCTGACATTTTCTCTCATGCTTATGTTCTAATGAGTAAGCAGATCAATCTGTTATTGGAAAGAAAAAGGAAGGCTGTCAGGCAGAGAGGGAGAGCTGGCAGGCAGCTCATTGGAATTCACAGAATAACCTTTAAGTCTGAGAACTAACTAAACTCCATGCAGGAAATCAGAGCAGTAATAGGGGCTTGTTGTCACTGTTGCCCCTTTTCATGCTGGAGCTGGAAGAGTTTTACTTGCTCTGAGACTAGGATTTTATCTCATTGGGTTGCTGTACCACTTTCCAGGTGACTGCTGCTCAGAAAAGGGTGCTGGATTCATCACCACAGTTGTTTGGTTACAAGTGGAGTCAAAGCCTTCAGGGGAGGTGGTGAGACTGTCATTCTGCTCAGCCTCCAGATTTCTGTCTCCCACCTGGAATCAGACAGTCTCAAGGCTGGGACCAGGGAACCAAAAACTTCCTAATCCAACTTGCCATCAAGTGATAGGAAGGCATGTGCCTCTACCTGAAAATTTTAAGTGACAGAGAGCTGACTATTCCACAGAGCAAAACATTTAACTTCTCTCTTTTTTACATTGAAATGTATTTGGCATATAACATTGTATAAATTTGAGGTGTACAACATGTTCATTAAATACATTTATATATTATAACATGATTGCCATTGTAGCTTCTAAACAACTCTGAATCTTATCCAGGTCATCCTTTTCTGATAGTAGTATAGTGGAGTGGTTAAGCCCTTGGTCTTTGCAGCCAGACTGCCTATCTTTAATCTTAATGCTGCCAGCTCAACATCAGCTGAGCTGATGACTGGGTCAAGTTTACTAGACTTCTGGATCTCCAACACCTCTCATCTATAAATATAAAACTAATAGCACAAAGTTTATGGTCTAGTCATTGCTTAGTACATATTAGCTGTGATTTGTTACTACATGGTTGTTTGTAGCTTCCTCCCGTTGTTTCTAGTTCTAACCTGGCAACCACACTGAACAAGCCTAATTTATCCTTTTCATGACAGCCCTTTCAGATGGTAGCTGTGACTATAGCTACCATCTCTCCCCACCCTTTATTTCCCACTCCAAGTTTTCTCTTATCCAATACAACAACTCAGCTCTTTCAGTGTTTCCTCAAGTCCATCCCTATTCTTGTTTCCTCTAAGTATTCTTGAATATTTCAATTTTTCATTATCTTCTTAAAACAAAGTCTCCCAAATAGAGCATGGTACTGGTAGGAGGAAGTACCAAACCAGGGCAGATGGCAGGAAATTCTCACCTGCCTCAGTAAAGATCCTTTACTCCCACTAATGTCCTAGCTGAAGTGAGCTTTGGGGGCATTTACTGTTGACTCATGCTCAGCTTGCAATGAGCTAAGACAACTGTGATCCATCACTAATTGCTGCCTTCAGGATAACTGGCCAATGAGAGAGCAAGCTGAACACTGTTTAGAAAACAAAGGTTTCAAAACTGCACTTGGGCCAAAAGAAATAGTTTGAGACCCAAGAAGGTATTACTAGGGTTGCAGAAGGCTGTGAGAGTTTGTGTATCAAGTGCCTTGGGGTTCAAGTCAACAAATAGCTATTGAGCTGATACATATAGTACTAGAGGAAAAGGGAGTAGTGATATAAAGATGAAAATGAAAGATATTTCATCCCTGAAAGATATTACAGCTAGGTGGAGAAATTGACAATACATGGAGAATAATATGGCCAAATATAGCAAATATAACAAAGTGCTATGGGAATTCAGAAGAGGGAAAGATGAGTTTCAGTTTGAGGTATCTGGAAAGGCTTTGTGAATAAAAAGACTTTTACCATGGACCATAAAAAAAGCCAGGATGTTTACAAGAATTATTTCTGCCCATTCTACCTCCAAACCTTAGGAAATTAAATTGGCTTTCTAGGGCATTGTAATCAGGATCATCTTGAGTCCTACTTTTATCTCCCAAGAAGATATTTCAGAGGGTAGGTATGGGAAATGGCCAATATTGCTGGCAGACATGTTCAGCTCCTCTGTCCCACTTGCAGAGAAAAATCAGGGCTGGCAGTGGAAAAGTAGGGGGCCAAATTTATGATCTCCACTCCCTGTAATTATGTAAATGATGAGTGTATGTATTTGTTATTTATTGCTGTGTAACAAATTACCCTCAAATTTTAGCAGCCTAAAACAATAAACACACAGTTTCTGAGGGCCATGGATTCAGGAGAAGCTTAGCTGGATGATTCTGGCCCAGGGACTCTTACAAAGGTACAGTCAATATGCCAGCCAGGGCTTTAATCATCTCAAGACTTTACTAAGTCTAGCAAATCTGCTTCCAGGAAGGCTCGCTCACATGGCTATAGACTGGAAGCCTCAGTTTCTCACATGTGGGCTTATCCACAAGGCTATTAAGGTGTCCTCAAGACACAACACTTAGTCCTGGCTGGTGTGGCTCAGTGGATTGAGTGCTGGCCTGTGAACCACAGGGTCACCAGTTCGATCCCCAGTCAGGGCACATACCTGGGTTGTGGGCAAGGTCCCCAGTAGCGGGTGTGTGAGGCATCTACACATTGATGTTTCTCTCTCTGTCTTTCTTCCTCCTTTCCCCCTCTCTAAAAATGAATAAATCAAATCTTTAAAAAAAGACACAACACTTGGGTTCCTTCAAAGTGAGTGATGAGAGGGGTGGGGAGAGAGAGGTCTTGTATTACCTAATTTTGGAAGTGATGTACCATTACTTCTACCATGTCCTCTAGAGGAAACTATATGAGGATATGAATGCCAGGATGTTGGGATCATTGAGAGCCATCTTGGGGGCTAGCTATCAATGCAGACCTGATCTCTCAAGCTCTAGGAAGGACATCAGCCCTTGGGTTGACATGAAATCTTGATACAGATCATTTTGCCATCACTGCCTTTGGCAGGGAGGCTAGGAAGATGAGATCAGAAAGCCAATAATGGCCATGAGGTTTTTTAGAAGGTGTGTCTATGGTGAGAAGAGTAGACCTGAATCTAGGCATTGGTGACAGCTAGTAAAAAAAGCTGAAAAAGACTAACCTTCTTCTGTTATAGGATTCCTCATTTTTGTGTTCCACTGTGTGATGAAGGAGTGTGTGCGGGAGCAGTGGCAGGTATACTTCTGTTCTGGGTGGTTGCAATTGGACAACTCTTCAGGTAAGATGCCAGTTTGGGTAAGGTTTTGAAAATTGCAGGTTTTATAAAGCTAATCAGATTAACCTTTCCCCTTACTTGAGCCCATACAGCATCAACATCAAAATGAAGCTGTTTCCATGTCATGGAAATGATTTGTGCTTCTGTGCTGAGACTAATGAAGTCAGGGGAAGGATGTGACTTGGGCCATGTTTTAAGTTAGTGAAGCTTCTCTTTTGGCCCAGGTTCCTTGGATTGCTTGTCCTCGCTGTCACCTGAGTCTTGATTCAATTAAAAGAACATTGATTGAGTGCCTATTGTGTTCTAGGCACTGTGTCACAGGGGCTTTCTGGCCCATAGCCAACAGTGGGTTGAGTGAATGTGGGAACTAAAAGGGGATGGTGTAGGTGGAGAACTTGTCAGCATCCTTAACATGCCTGGCTAGAGGGCTCCATGGATGGACCAGTGTCCCTTCCAGCACAGTGGGAGTTATAGCAGAGTCTGATGAAGCCTCTGAGAATATCTCCAGTCCAGGCAAACTAATTCTATGTTTATCAAAAGCCTCTTCCATCCAATTCAGGCAGCTTCTCTGAATCTTGATGCAAAACTCCTTTAGGTAAGGCAGTGCTTGAACTCAAAGTTTCTATAAGTGATACAGGAATTTTACTCCTTTATGCTGGGCATGTCAGTAAAACCTGCTGGTCCCTGTTCCAGGCTCTAGGGAAAGCAGGCATCCTTGGTAGGAGAACTGGCTCTGCTTATACCACTTCATAGAAAATCTGACTCCTTCCAGAGCAAATACTCTGTACATTGGATTTTATATTTTTTGAACAGGATTATGAGGTATAATTTACCCATATGAAGTATACAGTTTAATGAGTTTTATGTTTTTAACTTTTTTGGTGTCATTTCAGATTGGAGTTGCAGGTATGAGCTAAATGTTGGGTGTAAGCAGAAAAGAGTGAAGAAAACCTTTGAGCACAAATTGTTGACACCATCCCTCAAGTCAACTGCAACTAGTTCCACTTTCAAATCTTTAGGCTCTACACAAGGCACACCTTCAGAAATAAGCTTTCCAAATGGTGAGAGAAACAGCTGTGTTGTCTACAGTTATATTTCAGAGATTCTGAATTAATATGAGGCCACATATGTGGTCTTGGGAAATTCTTCTTTCTGAAACCTAAAAGCACATGTACATACATGAGCTCATTCTTTGCTGAGAAAAAAAATGTGTATAAAAGCACTTAGTATGTACAGATCTGGGGGATTATTAGACTAATGGAGGAGAAAAGAGACTGAAGGTAAAAACAATGGGTAATTAAAAACAACTATATATATTACTAAAACCAGAAGAAACCTTAGGCATTGTCTGGTGCAATCTCCTCATTTTATAGGTGAGCAAGCAACCTTATGCAGAAAAAGCAAAATGCCTTGTGGACAGTCACTCAGCCCATCAGCAGAGAACTGGAGCCAGGGCTTGAGTCTCCTGACTCTCAGGCTAGTGCTCACCACACTCTACCAAGAATACCCTCTGAGCTGTACAATACTCATAGATGCTCACCTTCTTCCATAGGAAGCCAAATTTCTAGGTACAGAAACAGGTGTTGAAGTGAAGATGGGTATTGGGAGGGAAATATAGGGAGATAATTGGCCTAAAGGCCTTAAGTGAAGAGAAAGGTAAAGAGAGGAAGAACTTAAGTATTCAAGTCGATGTGATGACTCTGTGTTCTGTGCTTTCAGCTGGATGATGGTGAAGCGGCCTTTGGTTGCTTTCTTAAAGACCAAAGTAGACCCTACTTCACACACACAGAATTCATTTGGTGGCCTAGCTATAATCATTCTCCCACCTTCTCAGCACTGGCTGTAAAACTGCCTTATCTACTTATATTTTTTATTATGTTGGTTCCATATGAAAGTTCTATTTCCAAGGGCTGCAGCCAATTTGGAATCAGCATGGTGGTTTTTTTTTTAAAGCATCAAACCTGGAGTCAGAAGGCTTTGAATCAAGTCCCAGCTCTGTCACTAATCTTGACCTTGGGGATATTATTTTTCTCTTCAGAGCTGCATTCACTCTATCTTCAATTCATTACTATTTAAGGCAACACTATTTTCCAGTTTAGGCTAATTGGACTAGTGTACAAATGGAGTCTCAGTCTACATTTCTGCATGGAAAATTTGGTGCATATGAAAAAATTTTTTCCTTGGCCACAAGTATCCATCAAACTCTGACCAACTAGCAGATATGTTCTGGTGTTCCTATGGAGGCACTGGGGAGCCACAGCATATAGACAGTAGGGGCTATGGAAGCTCCTTAAATACATAATAATTGGGACTGATTGGGTAAAGTCATTTTTTAAAGAGTAGATTTTTTTAAAATACAGAGTAAAATCATTTTTGCAAAGGGATTGATTAGTATCAGTTCCCCTGCTGTCCCTGTGAGATAGTTTCATTAGCAAATATATGAATAAAATGTACACATTTTGCTTATGAGGAACAGCAGCAAGTTCCACATCCAGGATATTAATGTTGTACCAAGCAATAGATCCAGAGAACTAAGGTGCCTGGATTTGTAAAGTAACTCAGCCAGCCAGTGGGGCAGGTAGTCTAGCCTTTTAGGCCCAGATTCTAAAACTGCAATCTGGATGTTGCCATCAGACCTGTGGCAGCCAGAAGCTCAATTCTATTAGCACAGAGTGAAAACTTGTGTGTTCTGTACCACTAGGCCCTCTCAGGCTGAGAAACAGCTAAGCTTCCAGAGCAAGAATATTAAATTCACAGATGATCTAGATTTGCGTGTTACCATTTTATGTTGTCTCTCCTGAAGGCCTCCTAGGTTTGCCCATGCATATCATCCCCTAGGTTAAGGTTGCTGTGAATGACACAGTTTATTATTTACAATGCAGGAAGAACATATGTACTTGTAATTGTCTAAACAGTGCTGTCAAGATAAATTAATTCACCCTGAATTTATATTAAACTATCTATGGAAAGCACCACACTTTTACTTCCTTCCAAATTCCTTTATTCATTTCTTCATTAGATAAAATATTCTTATGCTTCTGCTATATGCAGAGTCCCCAATGATATGGCTGAAAATGTTCTTTTTGTTTGTTTGTTTGTTAATACAGGTGACTTTGATGAAGATCCCTACTTTTCTCCCTTGAGTTGTGATGGTGTGTCTTATTGTGTGGAAAGAATATTACCTGAGGAAATCAAAATGAATTCCATTCATAAACAAAGATTTCTTCAATAAATTCCAAAAGAGGCATCCACCTCCCCCTACCCCCAGGTTGAGGAAAATGTTGAATTTGTGAAGCCATCTCCTCCAGCTTCATTTTCTAAATATTATTTTGGAAGGGAAAGAATGAGATAGCACTTAGTGAATATTAAACTCAGAATATTTCTCCTATTTATTGCTATAGTTATTTCTTTTTTAGATAAGATTTAAGGTTTTAGTTATATTAGGGGATAAATGTCTACAGCTTTTGAGATTTAGTTTAAAAAATCTAATTGTCCACATACTGTTGAAAGAAAAAAATCAAGATAAGGGTCCTTACTGCCTTGAGAGTCAAACAATTTCAGGTGGCCAAAGTTTCTGGATACCAAGTTGACCTGACACCCACAGAGTAAGCAGATAGGAAGAGCCACAAGGTGATACCTTTAGGGGGAAAAACACACACAAAAAAACCCTCAGTATCCTGTTGGTCTGTCATGACAAATTACCTGCAGTCCCCATTATCGAAGTCATTGTTTTGATTGTAGCCCCTTTTTAAAATGTAAACATGTTTTGTGAAAAGGGTGGCTCATCAATCCACAGATACCCAAGAATTCCCTAGTGGGGATACATTTCTCAGCCAAGACAGCATGTGAGGCAATAGTAAGCAGGGTTCAGAGGAATGTAACAGAATAAGAACTATCTGAAGCTGGAATTTCTCTTTAGGGAGGAAAGGACAACTCAGGGTAAGCAGGACAGTAGGAGACAGAGACAAGAAGAGTCATCCAAAGGCAAAACAATGAGCATTGAAGATGAATTTTGCCTGCTTTACATTAGCATGATGGGTGGCCTTCTTAATCCCATTCCAAATACTGCGGCCAAGGCTTCTCAGCCAGGCAGGCTGCTTGCATTTGGCCTTGGGTAAAAATGAGTAAAGATATGAACATTCTAGAAGGATACACAAACAACTGATATCATGAATTGCCTTTAGGAAGTGTAACAGGGCATATTTATATCTTTCAAATCTTGTACTGAGAGAATATATTACCTCTTCAAACAATAAATAAATGTATATATAAATAAATAAAAGACCATTGGACCCTTCCAATTAGAAAGAAAGATAAACTCTTTGTTTTTAGTACCATACATCTAATCTCCCATTACCATTGTGAGTATGTATGATGTGGTGGGCTGCCAAGACAACAGACATAGGTTCAAATCCCAGCTCTTGACAGAGATGTGACAGATTCCTACATGTGACACTTGGGGAATTAATAATAATAGTATATTCAACCTTGAGCTGAAGTGAGGTTTAAGTGATATGATGTCTACAAGTTTTCTAGCATAGTGAAACAATATTTTAACCCTTATCTCTTTCTATCCCCCACCCACTTACCTCTCACCCCTTTATGGCCTCACCCACCATGTCTGCTCTATGAATGGTACCACGTCGAATCCTTTAAGTAAACTTTAACACTAACTACTACATAGACTGGAGAACTGGTGTCTGTCACTGGTATAAAATTCTTAAACTCTTCTTTTCCCCCCTTTGCCATCCCATGTAATATAAAAAGGTAGGTATGCCCTCAGGCCCCTAGTTTTCTACCTCAGAGTCAATCTCTTTGCTTATGAAATTTTACTCTTAGGAAACTCCACATCCTTTGTTCCCCATAGGGCTTTGTGTACTTTTTTGTTGTAGAGGAAGGTGAGCCAGTCAGTGAGTGAATAAGGATTAACATAAATGATGAACAAAGTGTCTCAAATGTTAGAAAATATCTTTGAACTGAAAATATTGTCAGCTTCATTCAAAAACAGATTTAGGGATAAGACTTGGGTGCAAGTAGCAAATGTACAAATACATACTTCTGCAAATGCTTTGATTTGGGGGATCATTTTTGGCTGTGAAAATGTCCATGATTGTATTTATTTTCAGAGAGTAATAGGATTCTGATTGTTCTGCTGTTGCTGGATTAATGAATGCACAGCCTGTCTATAATGACCTGACATGCTGTCAAGAACAGAAATACTATTTTATAGAAAAGTTCATGATTCTTATCATAACTTCCCCTGCTAATTAGTAAAACATGGGTTTACCATAAATTAGATGGCAGTTTGAAATTACAGGAAAGCACTGATTAAATATCCTTCAAACATCCTTTGGTTTGCTCTCCCTAGGCCCACAAAATAGCTGAAACGTCTGTGAAGACAGATCTAAGTGACTGTGGAAAAAAGATCTTAGAATCTTTGAGCTGCTTTCAATCAACAATCAATTACCAAGCATTCGTTGAGTCCTGACATGAAGAGAGAGATTCGGACATGTCATAATTATGCCATTACCTCCAGCTACTTACTATTTACCTGGGGAGACCAAATATAGACACTGGAGTAGTGAATGATTAAAACAGGAATATGGTAGAAGAGAGGTGTTTCACCAGCAGGAAATGTTGCAGTATTTAGTCAGGGCTCAAAGTATTGTACTCCAGTTTTTCTTGGGGGACAGCTTGGGTAAGGCAGGACTCCATTTGTCAATACCAAGAGCAAATCTTCATTACTAAGTCAACAAATTTACAAAGCCCCTTGGAGCTTTCAGGGTACTGGCTCTGGGTACCCTGAAAATGACTGTGCTTTGGGTACTCTGTGGACAAACTGGAAAACACTGGCTAGTACTGAACTTTCTCTGGAGCAAGTTTGTAGAGGCTCTTGCCCAGGACCCTAATCCTTACTGTTTGTTTTTTTTTCAGAAGTCCCAAAGGTGGCAGTGACAATCTGTGATGGCCTACCTCCCCTATATCTAGGGATATGGAAAGGTTGGGAAATGGAGGGGTTAAAGGAGGTAGGGCTTGCATCTTCAACAGTTCAGTCTTATGGTTAATTGATGTTTCTGGTCCTGACCTTCAGAGACACAAGGAGTTTGGAGTAATGGGGAAAGGACCTAGTTATAAATCTGTTGATTAGGCAAAACAAATGATATGGATTAAATTCATATTTACAATGTCTGGCACCTCATAGACATGTCATAAACATTTGTTGTATGAATGAATGAATGAATGGTGTAAAGTACATGTGTATATGAAAGCAATGACTGACTTTTCCTACTTAGGATTTTTTATCTTAGTGCTCAGTAAACCTATGTTTTCCACTAATATTTAGGCTTCATGAGGGCATGAACCTTGCCTGTCTTGTTGACTAATGTACCGTCAGTGCCTACCACAATGTTTCAGCCAAAGTTCTTTGGCTGCCAACAACAGAAAGCAAATGTCTTTGAACTGATAATATTGTCCATTCTGACTACTCAAAGAAAAGGACATTGGTTGAAAGGGTTTTGACAACTCAAGAAATTTATGGGAAAGTTAAAGAACAGGGCTTGAAAAAAGATAGAGGTTTGCAAATCAGAAACCACAGAGGTAGTCTCCTAGCAGGGAATCTTCTTGTGAGGGTACTACTACTAGGAAGAATAAACTGTAATTTCTTGTAGTCTCATGTTACCAGATTAAGATTCAGCATCTCATGAGATATTTCTGATAGGTTGAGCAGTGAGATAAGGATGTGACAGAAGAAAGCCACATCTTCAGGGACCCCTTTGTTTTTGATAGTTGTAAGACAGAAGCTTAGATTTACCATTCCACCAAGAATACCCATACTGTGGGATAAATCACCTTGCAAAAAGAAATTAAGGTGCTGTTAGGAATGGATGAGTAGGTGAGGAAAACCCACATATGTCCACTACATACAATATAGACTGATGGTATTTTGCTTGAATGAATGGCTAACTCAATAACATACATCTTCAATAAGGGTACAATAATGTTTAAAAGAGGTGGTCTCTCTCCCACACCACATGCCTCACATATGCATTCATTTATTTTTTAAAGGCTTAAGGTATACCAGGATGTTTTGAGTAAGCTTAAGAGCTCAATATAAGAATGATAGAGGAATGTTATTAGAAATGTGATTTTTAGAGATCTTGGGTAGACAGGTTGACCTCATTCTAAGAAAAATCAATATATGAAATGAGTTTGTCTATGGTGTTGTCACATCTCTCCAGGGGAATTGACAACTGATTACATTCTTTCATGAAGATGCTTCAACCTACAACTTTCTAAGAGTTTCCCCAAATATTTGAAAATATATTTTGATCCTCACTTCTAGGACTCTTTAGCTCTGATTAGAAAGATCACATTTGTCTAAAAAGAAAATGAGAAGGAATGCCGCTTGTATTCTTGCTCTCACCATGCTAAAAGCATAATATTCACAAGTGAGTTCCACAGAAAAGGGGAAGACATATGACATTCAAGGCCCTGCATTGGAGGACTCTGGTGTGACTATTTAAAAAATCCAAAAGAGCCCTGACTGGTGTGGCTCAGTAGATTGAGCACCAGCCTGCGAACCAAAGGGTCGACTGTTCGATTCCCAGTCAGGGCACATGCCTGGGTTGTGGGCCAGGTCCCCAGTAGGGGGCGCGCAAGAGGCAAGTACACATTGATGTTTCTCTCTCTCTCTCTCCCTTTCCATCTCTGTAAAAATAAATAAATAAAATCTTTAAAAAAAAGAAAAACTACAGATGTTTCCTTAATATATGCAGTCTTAGGAGAACAATTATGCAAATTAAACAAAGTTGGGACTGGCAAATTCCCAAGTTTCTAAGATTTTCTTATGTTAACCTAGTATTCATCATGGGAACAAGGCTGTAGATTTTTGCTTACACCCCATGCCACTTAGATGTGAGAGGAGGCAAGACTGAAGGATATGCTACATTAATAGGGTGAAGGCACTCAAATCAGGGGATATGCTAAATAGGTGGTAGATAGATAGATGATAGATAGATAGATATTACCTTCAAAATGTTAGCCAGCTCATCCATCATGCTAGTTGTGGGCAGCAATGGAAGTAGAAATTGAAATGAATCTTAGTGAATTTTGATTAAGGTCTAGTTCATGCAAGAAAGATTTTTGGAAAAAAAATCATGAGCCAAAAATTCCCCTAGAAATTGAAAGCTTTAGAGGGAGTTATGGGGGAAGACTAAAGACCTAGTGTAACTGGCTCCATAAATCTTCAGACACTGACCTTTTCAGGGGTTGAGACATAGGGTTGTATTTTATGGTGGAGCAGATTTCATCAGCTAGCATCATCTGGGTCTTTCAGTGAACCTCACAAATCAGGTTGTGAAGGCTGACAGTGAATTGGATTAGACGCTAGCTATCTTCCACTCAGAACATAGTCTTCCTAGTCTCTCTCCCCTTCCTTTATTATATTAAATGGTAGTATAATGTACATACTCTTCTGCATCTTGACTTTTAAAATTTCTGCTGTTTAATATTTAGCAATGTATCAGGACATAAAGAAGTTCTTTTTCTAAAAGATTATACTGTATTCCATTGCATGGCTCTACTATAACTTTTTAAACAGGTTTCCTAATGATGGTTTCCAAACTTTTGCTATTTTGAGTAAATGATGCAATAAATAGTCTTGTATAAATTTTAAAAGAAAGGTTGTGGGTTTGAGGTTAGGGGAATATTTCCTAATATTGGAGCTAGTGGCTGTGAAGGTAATGAGTGCTTTTCTCTCTGCTTCCCTTTAATCTGAATCAATAAATGTGAGCAACTAAAGGTTTCAGGAAGATTTAGCATTCTTTTAATCTGTTATATACCTAAATATAACATGCTGGTCATTACAGGTACTTCTTCTGTGTCTGTCCTATGCCATAGAGGATGGAGCAATGAATAAGCTAAAGTTCTGCCCCTAACAAACTAGGACTGTCTTTGGGGTCCATATCTATAACAATTTGTCCTTGGTAACATATGTTAACCTTTCATGTGTGGTTGAGACTTTTAGACATAATAAACAGTGGCTACTTAATTATGAATCTAATTACAGAAATATTTATTGAGTATCCAGTGTGTTTGACATACTGAACAAGACACAGTTCCTACAATTGTCTGAGGAGACAAAAAATTAAATGGGCAATAACAATACAGTGTGTGATATTTTCATGTATTATTATTGGTGGTTCCAATTTACACAACTGGTGGGAAGACAAACAGGAATAGCCTCTTTGGAAAAGTGTTTCATAGTTTCTAATAAAAAAACTAGCCCTGGTCAGGGCACGTATGGAATCAATCTCTCTCTCTCTCTCTCTCTCTCTCCCTCTCTTCCCTTCTTCCCTTCTTTCCTTCCTGTCTCTAAAAAAATCAATAAAGCATATCCTTGGTGAGAATTAAAAAATAAAAAAATTAAACATACTTCACTAACCAGCAATTACATTCCTACTCATATACCTTAAAAAGATGCAAACATGTGTCCACAAAATACTTGTACACAGATGTTCATAGCCACTTTATTCCTAACAGTCAGCCAAAAAAAGTGGAAAAAACCCAGATACTCACCAAGAAGTGAATGGATAAATGAATTATGGGATGCTTATACAATGGAACTCTATATAATGGTAAAAAAAAGATGAACTATGGATGCACATAACAACATTGATAAACATAAAAAATATGTTGAGCCAAATAATACACAAAGAGTATATAATGTATGAGTTCATTTATATGAACAGACAAATAATTGATGATTATAGACGTCAGAATAATGGTTATCTCTGGGAGAGAGGTATATACTGGGAAAGTGCAAGGGGAAAGCTTCCTGGGGGCTGGAAATGGTATATACTTTGATCTAGATGGTGGTTATACAGGTACATATACACATATAAAAGTTCATCTGGGCTGCACACTTAAAATGCTGTACTTTATTATATGTATGCTGTCTTTCAATTGAAAAGTAGAAGGAAAAAAGCCATACAAGTTTTTTTTTGTTCCTTTTTTTTTGGTGGCTCCCTTGTGTGGCCCCATCCCATACATGTCTTACAATTGAATGTGACTATTTATGGGTTTGAATCTCCCACAGAATGGATTCACTTCTTTTTTAAAAAAATATTTTAATCATTGTTCAAGTACAGCTTTCTGTCCTTTACTCTCATCCAAGTCCACCCACCCATCCCTCCCCACCTTCCTCCCATTTCCACCTGCACATGTGTCCTTGTGTCCTTTATACTTGTCCATGTGTCCTTTATACTTGTTCCTGCAAACCCTTTCTATTCTCCCCTGAAAGTCCCCTGAAATTCCCTCCCCTCTCTCCTCTGGTCACTGTCAGCCTGTTCTCTATTTCAGTGTCTTTGGTTATATTTTGCTTGTTTGTTTGTTTTGTTGTTTAGGTTCCTGCTAAAGGTGAGATCATATGATATTTGTCTTTCACTGCCTGGCTTATTTCACTTAGCATAATGCT
Organism: Phyllostomus hastatus; assembly: GCF_019186645.2. Lineage (NCBI taxonomy): Eukaryota > Metazoa > Chordata > Mammalia > Chiroptera > Phyllostomidae > Phyllostomus > Phyllostomus hastatus. The sequence continues at coordinate 9,152,815 of NW_025333841.1, read as the reverse complement.
TTCCAGCTCCAACCATACTGTTGCAAAGGGTAGGAGCTCCTTCTTTCTTTCTGCTGCATAGAATTCCACTGTGTAAATATACCATAGTTTTTTGATCCATTCACTTACTGATGAGCACCTAGGATGCTTCCAGCATTTGGCTATTGTAAATTGTGCTGCTATGATCATTGGGGTGCATAGGTTCTTTTGGATTGGTGTTTCAGGGTTTTTAGGATATAATCCCAGCAGTGGAATTGCTGGGTCAAAAGACAGATCCATTTTTAGTTTTCTGAGAAAGTTCCATACTGTTTTCCATGGTGGTTGTACCAGTCTGCAATTCCACCAACAGTGCACTAGGGTCCCCCTTTCTCCACAACCTCTCCAACATTTGTTGTTTGTTGCTTTGTTTATGACGGCCATTCTGACCAGTGTGAAGTGGTATCTCATTGTGGTTTTAATTTGCATCTCTCTGATAGCTAGCGATATTGAGCAGTTTTTCATGTGTCTCTTGATCCTCTGTGTGTCCTCCTTGGAGAAGCCATACAAGTTTTTTGAGGTCGCATTTGCATTATCCATCCAAACTTAAATGTACATATACTTATCCCAGAAATACCGTTTCTAGCCTGCTATCCTAGCAAACAAATGCAAAGATTTATGGGCAGAGTTATTTACTGCAATCCTGGAATAGTGAAAACTGGAAATAAAGTCTAACAATATTATAATAGTTAAATAAATGTAGGCTATACATAATATGGGATGGTATGCACCTAATACAAAAAATAAGTTATATCAATATGATTAATAATATAAAGATATTCACAATATATTTTTATGCTAAAATGCAAGTTGCAAAACAGTACATATAGTATGATAAAATATATGTAAAAACAAAACTTTCATGTGTATGCATGTGCGTATATAAGCACCCAAAGAAGGCTATAAGGATACACATCTCCTTGTTAATAGTGCTTTACCTCTGACTGGATGGGGCTTTCATATTTTATTTTATGTACTAATGCATTGTTTTTATAAAGATGTAATTTATTTTTAGAGAAATGGAGTGAGAAAGAGAGGGACAGAATCATCAATGTGTGGTTGCCTCTTGCATGCTCCCAGCTGGAGACCTGGCCCACAGCCCAGGGATGTGCCCTGACTGGGAATCAAATCCGCGACCCTTTGGTTCCTAGGATGCCGTTGAATCCACTGAGCCACACCAGCCAGGGCCTAATTCCCTGGTTTAACTCGTTTAACAAGCATCTATGCTTTGTAGTTTAAAATTTTAGTAATGATAAAAATATATACAGTATTATGAGTTTCTCTGACTTGGTAAATCAAATGGCTGATGATGACATTCATTCACAGAAACTAACAGTGGAGGTGATCAGGGGAGATTGTTGAGAAAGATGATAAATTCAGTCTTGGACATCTAATTTTGAGATTCCTGTGGAACATTCATGTGAAGATGCCTAGAAGGGAGTTGGATATGTCCATGTGCAGCAGATAGGTGTGGTTAGGAATGGAGATAGAGATTTTAAGATACACATAGCAATGAAAGAATGGGGTTATAGAGGGATAGCATAGTGGAATAATGGAGGCAAGTAGGTGCAGAAATGCAGAACACCAAGGGTCAGATACAAATGGATCATCCTGCAAAGGACAGCTTGAAGGAGTTACTAGAGAGGTAGGAATAAAATTAGGAGTATGAAGTGTCATTCAAGCCAGGAAAGAAAGGTTCACAATGGACAAAGTACTCAATAGTGACAAATATTGGTGAAGACAGAAGTATAAGGAGAGGAATTGGTCTTCTGGATTTAGTTACAAGGAAACTTTGGTGAGGTTTAAGAGGTTGAGTATGTATGGGGGCCAATGTAGCTCTTTCAATAAATTTAGTTGCTAAATTGCTGGAGTTGGTGGTGGAGGTAAAGGTCACTGGAAGGGATTAAGGTTGAGAGATATTTTAAAAACATAGTATTAAAATCAGAAAGAGTTGAACACACATGGTGATGGGAAGTAACTAATAGAAGTATGAAGGTTGAAATGTTAAGGGGGAGAAGGTATAATTCAGCCAATAGAGCAAGGAAGGAGGGGATGGGACCAACAGCACAGATGTAAGGATTCCTCTTACACAGGAGACAGGGCACTTCATTGTAACAGAAAGGAAGGAGAAGAGGGTGGGTATGGATGCAGGCAAATTTCTAGATTTGGTAATAGGAATTTAAGGAAGCTCTCATTTGATAGCTTCCATTTTCTCTATGAAGTAGGAAGTGATGTAGCCTGCTGAGAGTGAGAGGACAAGTGATAGGATAGAGGAGGTTTAAAATAGCTGCTATGGAGAATGGGAGGAAGCTCTGAGCGGGGAAACAGAAAAATTTGTAAGCTTGAGGTAGAAGACCATGGTGTGCGTCACTTGGGGGATTGTGTGAAGTCATCACCTGGAGGTGAGAGTGGAGGGTCTACACAATGTCAAAATCTCTGACCAAATGGGTTTATTGATTCAAACAAGTCAATTCAGTGAAGAAAATCCACTAACATAATTACTTTGCACTACAGCAACCCAAATCATGAATACTAATCCAGTTGTAGCATTTGGACTTAGTTCCATCACCTGAGGCTCCACAGCACACTGGAGAAAAGGAGACCCTAACAGTGGCTATTCATCATTCTAGCCACAGCTCAGAAGCAGCTCTCTTTCTTATTTGCACCCTCACCAACAATTCTTTTCTAAATTGGAATGCTTCTTATCTTAGTGTTATTTATGGTGACAAGGAGTTGAAGGCAATCTGGCATTCATCACTGAGAGAATAGAGAAGCAAAATGAAGTGGACGAACATTCTGGACTAGTTTTCAGCAATTAGAGGCAAGGGATTAGATGTACATAGAGCAATAATGCTGGGTGAAAATATCAAGAAAAATAATAATATATATTATATTATAATATATATGTATATATATGTATATATTATACATATAATAACACCAGTTAGAGAAATCAAAAGGACATTCACTGAAAATGATACTATACATTCTGTAAAAACACATACAAACAAAAATATAGACATTAAAAAGAAGAGAATGGTTGCTAATGAGGGAGGGAGGAGAATGTGAATAAGATGTGGGGATGACCGGTAATAAAGAAATCAACAAGATACCAACAATAATAAATGCAGCAGGACCTGGGTTTGATTAATTCAACTCTCTGCATCTAAGGCACCAATTAAATCCAGACATATTGGGTTGACTAAAAAGTTTGTTTAATTTTTCTGTATGATGGCTCTAATAGTGCTTAGTTGTCTTTAACTTTATTTGAAACTATTTTTAATTTTGTTAATTTGTATTGTGACAGCTGTCATGTCAGCATGCATTTAAAAAAACTGAACAAAATTGATGAATTTTGGTGCAGCCATTTTATATTGAAGATAGGAGAAAATATGCAACATTTTTGGCATATTAGGCTTTATTGTTTCAAAAAAGGTAAAAACACAACTGAAAAAACAAAAAAAGATTTGTGCAGATCTGGAGAAGGTGCTGTGACTGATCAAACACATCAAAAGTGGTTTGCGAAGTTTCTTGGTACTATTGACATTTTGGCCAAATAATTCTTTGCTGTGGGGCTGTCTTATGCATTGAAGATGTTTAGCAGCACCCCTGGCCTCTACCCACTAGAAGCCAATAGCGGAAGATACTCGACATACTCAAAATATCCAGATCAATAAACTTATTGGTGAAAATGAAAAATGTGTCTTTTATTTTATGGAAAAAACTAAATGGACTTTTTGCCAACTCAATAAATGAATCAAAACACTTCTTAACCTTTGAAGACTTTATTTCAAGCAACACATTTATCTCCAATCCAGAATAATGGGTTTACACAGGATCACAGATGGAGTGATCACAGATTTGCCATTCACTTCACCACTTATTTTATGGATGAAAAAAATTGAGGCAATGAGAGAGAAAATGACTTGGTTAATGTCACACACTTAGTTGCAAAGTTTAGAACAGACCCAGGTCTCCCACGTCCAGTACTCCTTTTGAGAATATGTCTTGTTTTGTTGTTACTGTTGTTTGCCTCATAAGTGAATTCAGCTTAATTCTATGGTTTTATCTACCTTCATATTTTTTTTAATTTAAAAATATAAGCAGGAATAAGGTGTACTTCCCTGTGCTGCCTACATAGGGGAAGAATGGTTAAAAGCAGTGAAACTTGCCTGGCAGCAAGGGTTCCCAATGTTTTCTTAAATCTATGACACATATTTGAATACTAGAATTTTTAGCAGCATGCTTGATGGTATTTGAAAAGTATACTGAACAAGTCAGTAATAGTAATAATGCAGTCCCTTCTTCATTGTAACAATGCCTCACAGGTGCCTGGAAGAGCATAGCGATATTTATCAGCATGCTTATTACCACATGTCAACACAATTTGAGTAAAACAGTTCCCCATCCTGACCACCCTCACTTATATACCCATGAGCCAAGTGAACATGCAATTTCTCTGGGTACTTGAGTGATATTTTTCTATGACACCTGTTTGATATTGTTTGGTGTTGCTGTATGCCTCTTCCCCCTACCATAAGTTGAACTCCAGTCTACTCTACAATACATTTCATGGCCTATTCAAATCAATATTACTTATGACAGTCATCATCATAACATTTTGCATCCTGAGTTGTAACAAAATTACATTGCTTTCTTGGCTTTCAGGAAGGGTTCAGGGCATACCTACTGCTGATAACCACTGCTCCAGGCTACAGTGGGAGGCTGTAGAATGAAGTGGTTAAGGGCATGGGCTTTAGTATCAGAGAGATCTGATTTGGAATGCTAGACTTGTTGCTGTGTAACCAACCTTTAGAAAGATACTTAAGCTTCTTAATTCAATCCAACAAACATTTATGGGCACACTATATGCAACATACTGCTCTAGGTGGCTTGGGAGCTTAGTAGCAAACAAAACAGATGAAAATCCCTGTCCTCGTGGAGCTGACATTCTAGTAGGGGAGATAGAAACCATACAATTAACATAATAAATACACAAATTATGTGACATGTTAGAAGGTGGTAGGTATCATGGATTAAAGAAAAAGTTGAGAAGGGTACTGGGCATTGGGTTGCTGTGGAGAGGGGGCAGGCTGCAATATTAAATTGGGTAGTCAGGGTAGGTCTTATTGAAAAGGTGACATTTGGGCAAAGAAGAAAGGCAATTAGCCACATGGCTACCTGTGGTAAGCAGACATATTCCTATTGAGATTAAGGAACAGGGATGCAGCAGTGAAGGGAGTGAGGAATGATTGAATTGTGAATATATCATATTCTGATATATTTTGAAGTTGGATCCATGGTCCATCATGATTTCATGAGAGACTGGATATGGTGATTAAGAAAAGGAAAAATTATCAAGAATGACCCCAAGATTTTTGGCCTGAACAACCAGGATAGAGATACTGCCTATATCTGATGAAGGGTATAGTTTGAAGCAGGTTTTACTTCTCATTATTGTGAGGAAAGATCAGAATCAGTGTTTTGGACATATTGAAACACCTATTAGAAACCCTAGTAGATTAATATTGAACATCAACTGTAATTGAAAAATAAAAAATAAAAAGAAATCCTACCACAGATGAAATTGGATATGCTAGTCTGAAATTCAAGATAGAAATCTGGGCTGTAAGTAGGAATATGGGAGTTGTAGGTTTAGAGATGACCATGAGACTAGATAAGATCACCTGAGGAAATAGAGAAGAGCACCAAGGACAGAGTCCTGAGACCTCATAGCACTAAAAAGCCAGAGATGGGACACAACCAGCAAAGGAGACTAAATAGTGATCAGTGAAGTTTGAAGAAAACCAAGACAGTGTGGTGTCCTGAAAGCTAAGTGAAGGAAGTGAATTAAGGGAGAAGGACTGATCCATTTAAATGTTGCTGACAGGTCAAGGAAGATTATGACTGGGAATTAAGCCATATATTAAAAATGTGGAGGTTATTGGGGACTTAACTGGAGCAGGTTTCTTTTAAGTGGTAGAGGCAAGAAACTGATTGGAGTGGCTCTGATTTTAAAATTAGAGACAGGGTCTGGAGACATCTCTTTAATGATGTTTGGTGTGGATGGGAACAAAGAAATGGGTGGTAGCTGGCAGATAAAGCCTTAGCTCCCTTTGTAAAAAGGGATTTCTCAGCATTATTTGAAAAAATTAAAAAGAATGAAAAATTTTTGAGTATTGAGGTAGTACATGAAAGGTGTCTATCACAGACTAGGCACTCAATAAATGGTAGTTATTATTTTATAATGTGAACACCAGAATCAAAAGCATATTCTGATATCTTTTAAAAATAATGGGATTATACCCTAAGAATCCTGAAATACCAATCCAAAAAAACGTATGCACCCCAATGTTCATAGCAGCACAATTTACAATAGCCAAGTGCTGTAAGCAACCTAAGTGCCCATCAGTGAATGAGTGGATCAAAAAACTGTGGTACATTAACACAGTGGAATACTATGCAGCCCAAAGGAAGAAGGAGCTCCTACCCTTTGCGACAACATGGATAGAACTGGAGAGCATTATGCTAAGTAAAATAAGCCAGGTGGTGAAAGACAAATACCATATGATTTCACCTTTAACAGGAATCTAATCAATAAAAGAAACACACAAGCAAAATAGAACCAGAGACATGAAAATTAAGAACAAACTGACAGTAACCAGCAGGGTGATGGGAGGGGATAATGGGGGTAAAGCAGTGAAGGATTTTCAGGAACATGTATAAAGGACACATGGACAAAACCAAAGGGGAGTAGGATCAAGGGTGTGAAGTGGGGATGGCTGGGGTGGGGGGGTGGGGGGAAAATGGGGAAAACTGAATTTGAACAAAAAAAAGTTAAAAAAGAATAATATTCCCTTATTTATTGTAATACCAATGTGTGTAGAATGATTATGTAAACATATGAGGTTTGGCATGTAAAAAATAATACAAGTTTTAATGTCTTAGAAAAACATATGAATCCTTGTGTGGGGGAACAAAAACATCTCAGAATAAGTTTTGCTGTAGTGCACATCAAACCACATTTCACAAGATGACCTCCAAAGAACACATCTGCTGAGGTTTCATCACACTAGTGTTCCCTAGGATATAATAATTGTATGTAACTACCAGAGGCCTAGGAAAAAACCCTTCTTTTAAAAACACAATCTTCTCTCTAAATGAGACAAGCGTCTCCATTATTGAGAATGTCTCTTGAGTGTGACAAGGCCATAAAGTCACCCTTTTTTCCAGCATATGCATTATATTTTTCTCTTTCATCCCCTAATTGCCAAGTAAATGCCACAGAAGTAAACTGACATCTGAAAATTTTCTGTGCAAGACCAAAGCTCCTTCTAAAGTCTTTTTAAGATGGTGAACAAACAATATTACATAAGCTACAAGTTAAAGCCTGAGCAGACCTAAAGGGAGTTTAGTTGTGAAATAAAATAAAACTTAAAGTAAGGTTAACCTGACCAGTATGTATTGACAAGTGCTATGTGATAATTAGGCATAAATGGTGAACAGTTAACATGAGTGATGCAAATTAGTTATTCTTTTACACAACCAAGCCTGATTGTTTCTTTCTCCTTTGTTAATTTTCTAGGCAGTAACATTTCTATTAATGATGATGTTTTCCAAAACACCAGATTATATTGTGTTTATTTGTTAATTCCTTCATGTATCAAAGAAAAGGTCTTCTTTTGTTCTTTATTTTAGATTTCCTTCATTTTCTTTATTTATTCATTTTTAGTATATTTTATTGATTATGCAATTACAGTTGCGATTTCCCCCACTTTCTTCCTCCACCCGGTACCTCCAGTCAGTCCAGCAATCCCCACTTAGTTCATGTCCATGGGTTGTACATGTAAGTTCTTTGGATTCTCCATTTCCTATACTATACTTAGCCTCCCCCTGTCTATCTTGTACCTACAAATTATGCTTCTTAATCCCTGCACTTTTCCCCCCATTCTCTCCTTTCCCCTCAACCAGCTGATAACCCTCCAAATGATCTTCATCCATACCTATTATTCTGTTTCTGTTTCTGCTTTTTTGCTTAGTTTTGTTTTTGTTTTTTAGATTCAGTTGTTGATAGTTGTAAGGTTCTTGTCATTTTACTGTTCATATTTTTTATCTTTTTCTTACATAAATCCCCTTAACATTTCATGTAATAATGGCTTGGTGATAATGAATTCCTTTAGCTTTACCTTGTCTGGGAAGCACTTTTTCTGACCTTTAATTCTAAATGATACCTTTGCTGAATAGAGTACTCTAGGTAGTAGGTTCTTGGTTTTCATCACTTTGAATATTTCTTTCAAGTCCTTTCTTGCCCACAAAGTTTCTTTTGTTTATTTAACAAATCAATATTTTATTGATTATGCTATTACAGTGGTCCCAATTTTTTTCTCCCCTTTATCCACCCTCCACCCTGCACTGCTGCAACCTCCAGTATCCCCTCCCTTAGTTCATGTTCATGGGTTGTACATATAAGTTCTTTGGCTTCTGTTTCCTTTACTATTCTTAACCTCTCCCTGTCTATCTCATGCCTACCAATTATGCTTCTTATTACATGTACCTTTCTGCTCCATTCTTCCTCTCCCCCTCCCCACTGAAAATCCTCCATGTAATCTCCATTTCTCTGGTTCTGTTCCTATTCTTGTTGTTGCTTAGTTTTTGTTTTTATTTTTTAGGTTCAGTTGCTGATACTTATGAGTTTGCTGTCATTTTACTGTTCATAGTTTTGATTTTCTTCTTTTTCTTAGATAAGTCCCTTGAACATTTCATATAATAAGGGCTTGGTAATAATGAACTCCTTTAACTTGATCTTATCTGAGAAGCACTTTATCTGCCCTTCCGTTCTACATGATAGCTTTGCTGGATGGAGTAATATTGGATGTAGGTCCTTGCCTTTCATGACTTGGAATACTTTCCAGCCCCTTCTTGCCTGCAGGGTCTCCTTTGAGAAATCAGCTGACAGTCTGATGGGAACTCCTTTGTAGGTAACTCTCTCCATTTCTCTTGTTGCTTTGAAGATTCTCTCCTTATCTTTAATCTTTTTTATTAAAATATTTTATTTATTTATTTTTAGAGAGAGGGGAAGGGAGGGAGAAAGAGAGGGAGAGAAACATCAATGTGTGCTTGCTTCGCACGTTGCCCCTACTGGGGACTTGGCAACCCAGACATGTGCCCTGATTGGAAATCGAACTTATGACCCTTTGGTTTGCAGCGTGTACTCAATCCACTGAGCTACACTGGCCAGAGCCTAATCTTGAGTAACTTAATGATGATGTGCTTTGGTGTGTGCTTCCTTGGGTCCAACTTGTTTGGGACTCTCTGGGCTCCCTGGACTTCCTGGAAGTCTATTTCCTTTGCCAGATTGGGGAAGTCCTCCTTTATTATTTATTCAAGTAAGTTTTCAATTTCTTGCTCTTCCTCTTCCCCTTCTGGCACCCCTATGATTTGGATGTTGGAAATTTAAAGCTGTCCCAGAGGTTCCTAAGCCTCTTCTCATTTCTTTGAATTCTTATTTCTTCATTCTGTTCTGATTGAATGTTTGCTTCTTCCTTCTGCTCCAAATCATTGACTTGAGTCCTGATTTCTTTCCCTTCACTGCTGATTCCCTGTTTATTTTTCTTTATTTTACTTCACATAGCCCTCACTTTCTCCTCTAGTTTGGGACCATATTCAATCATTTCTGTAAGCATACTGAGTACCAGTGTTTTGAACTCTGCATCTGATAGGTTGGCTATCTCTTCATCACTTAGCTCTATATTGTTCCATTTGGTGCTGTATGTGGGGGAGGGGTCTTAGAGGAAACAGTGCCACTTGCTCGGCTCTTGCCCGCTTTCAGTCACTTCCCCTGCTACCCACAAACAAATTGGGCCCTTCTGATGCTGATTCCTGGGTGGGTGGGCTTGTGATGTATTAGGGCCTTGTGGGTCTCTCCAATGAACTCTCCTTTGAGGCTGGTAGTTTCCCCTTCTGCTGAAACCCCCACAGGTTTTTACAGCTAGAGGTTTTGAGGCTTTCTTTTTCCATGCTGGAACCCTGGGTTGCTTGGTATGTTTCACTCCCTAGTTATTCCTTCCTGTTTATCTGCACAAAAATGTGGGACCACAAGGTTCACCAGCCACTGCCTTGCCCTGCATCCTCTCCACCCTGGCTACCTGTCTCTTCCTCTCCCACAAGTCTGAATGATGTTTCTTCTTTAACTCCTTGGTTGTCAGACTTCCATACATTTTGATTTTCTAGCAGTTCTGGCTGTTTTCTGTTTTTAAATTTGTTGTTGTCCTTTTGGTCATGTGAGGAGGCAAAGTATATCTATCTACCTATGCCTCCACGTTGGCTAGAAGTCTCCTTTTCAATTTTTATCTACGACCTGTGAATATGGGACCATCCATTCTGCTACCACTGCCACAGACACCTCTCCATGCCACACCACCTCTCTGCCCCATCTCTATGACTCCACCCCTCCTACCCATCTGGATGAATGTGGCTTCTTTAAATCCTTAGTTGTCAGACTTCCATACAGATTGATTTTCTGATGGCTCTGGGTATTGTTTGTTTGTGAGAACTGGTTGTAATTCTTTTCTATGGTTGTATGAGGAGGCGAGGCATATCTACCTACACCTCCATCTTGACCAGAAGTCTTGTCTTCCTTTCTAAGACACATCCTTTCATCACCTTTTTAGGGACCTATTTCCATTAATGCCCTTTCTGCCATTATCCAAATCTGTCTCTCTCTACTTATAATGCTCAAACCTCTGGCATACTAACATTCCTCCCCAGAACCTGTCTTCTCCTCCAGGCACTACTCTATCTTTGTTTCTTTCAACACCTAACCTTTTATGGCCCCTAGTTTCTCATTTTGCAGTCATTCTTCCTCCCTCTGCAACCTAGCTCCTTCCTTTGCTGTACCACTGAAACTGCTATGGTAAAAATCACCAACTACCTATTAATTGACCAATCTGATAATTTCCTTCCAGCCCTTATCTTCTTCAACCTCATATAGCATTCCAAACTATTAACAATCCTTCCATGGTGAAACTCCCCCCACACCCTCAGCATCATTGACACCATTCTGTCCTGGCTCTTGTTGGCTTCTCTTAGAATTATCTTCTTGCTTTCTGTATTCTCCCTGAGACAGATACTTCACTTCTCTGGCTTTTGTTACTAATAATATGCTCATAACTTTCAGATCTCTATCTCTAGCCCAAAACTCTCTACTGAACTCAAGCCCTATATTTCCAACTTTTATCATACATGTGCACCAAAATGACTCAAACATGTCTTCACATCCAAGCTCATTATCTTCAACCTCTCTGCCCCAGCCTATTCCATTGCTTAAACTAGAAATTTGTAAGTTGTTTTCAATTCTCTCTGATACCTATCCACCCACATTCAATTCGTTTTCCAGTTCTGAAATGCCTCTGGAATACTTACACTTCTCTTCTTCCCCAGGTACCATGGACTTGATTCAGGGTCTCTGTATATTTTACATGAAGTCTCTCTTCCCTCTTCTGGCCCCCACCAACTCTGTTTATTTCAACCAGTAGAGCTGAACAATACAGCATTCTCTGAATGTCCAATAATCTTTTATACTAAGGAACAGAATCTAAATTACTTACATTTTTAAATGTATTTCTGATATTGCAGGAAATGCCATCTGTGTTCAACCTACAGTATATGCAAGCTGAGCCAACTATGCTACATAACTGAATATTCAGTACAAGAAAGCTCTGGTGCTGTTGGGGTGCAATGTACTTTGTTGCATTAACAAGGGCCAGATCATCTCCTTTGGGCCCCTGGCTCACCAGCCTGTGACCCCTCCCTCTGCTTCTCTCTGGAAGTATTATGCAGATGATAAAAGACAGACTAATGACTGGGTTTCATTCAGGGGACTCCTGCCTTATTCTGTGCAATGGAGAGCTGTAAAAGAAAAACGTCCATTCTCTCACACAGAGTGAAATTGAACACCATGGGGAGCTGGAAAAAAAGCAGGCCTAATTCCTGTCAGCAGCCTTTCCCAGTGGCCTTCACTCAGCCCATTTGGAGAGAATGGATCTGATTGCAGTTCACTCAGGTCATTGTTAAGGAGTATTCAGATTTTTAAAAAGTATATTTTTAAAATATCTATGTCTCATTCTTACATTTTTCTTTCAGACAAAAAGTCCTAGCATAATACAGTAGTTCTTAGATCTTTCCCTCATTTTTTCCAGTCATAGCCCAAATGCACATCTTAATCACATCATTCCTGAGCAATTATACGATTTCTTCACCTTCCATGTTAGTCTGCATGACTCTTCTTTGCAAAGCCACTCACTTATTTATTCAGTAAGCCTGTTAGTTTGTCAGCCGGTAAGCATTAATTAACAGTTGTGCATTGACCACTGTGCTATATGCCCTAACATAGGGGAAGGGGAGGGAAATATAAATTAAACCAGACCCCCACAAAAGGTCCATAATTTAGTTTGGGAAACAGACATCTCTGCCTGCAGAGACACCATTCTCTGTGTGAATGTGACATAGCTGTTTAAATGTGACAGACCTTTTTATTTCAGTTGGATAAATACGTAGGAGTGCAATTAATAGAATGATTTTTTCCTTTTTATTGAATTTATTGGGGTGACATTGGTTAACAAAATTATACAGATTTCAAGTGCACTATTCCACAACACATCATCTGTACACTGTATTGCGTGTTCACCACCCTAAGTCAAGTCTCCATCCATTACCATTTATCCCCCCCATACCTTCTTCCACCTCCCCCCATGCCACCTCCCCATGGAAATCACCACATAGTTGTCCATGTGCATTACTTTTTTTCTTTTTTGGTTAATCCCTCTACACCCCCTACCCAGCCCCTGATTCCCTCTGCCCCAACAGCTGTCAACCAGCTATTTATGAGCCTGTCTGCTTTGCTTGTTAGTTCAGTTTATTCATTAGATTCCACATATGAGTGAAATCGTATAGTATTGGTGTTTCTCTGACTGGCTTATTTCACTTAGCATAATGTTCTCTAAGCCCACCCATGCTGTCATAATGTATAAGATTTCCTTCTTCTTTACAGCCGAGTAGTATTCCATTATGTAAATGTCCCACAGTTGTTTTATCCACTCATCTACTGATGTATACTTGGGCTGCTTCCAAATCTTGACTATTGTAAATAACACTGCAATGAACATAGGGGTGCACATATTTATTCAAATTACTGTTTTGGGTTTCTTCAGATGTATACCAGAAGTGGAATCACTGGGTCATGAGGCAGTTCCATTTTTAATTTTTTGAGTTTGGAATACTGTATTCCACAGTGGCTGCACTAGTCTGCGTTCTAATCAACAGCACACTAGGGTTCCCTTTTCTCCACATCCTCACCCGTATTTATTGTTTGTTGACTTATTGATAGCTATTCTGACAAGTGTGAGGTGATATAACTTTGTGGTTTAAATTTGCATTTCTCTGATGATTAGTGATGTTGAGCATCTTTTCATGGCTATTGTCCTTCTCTATGTCCTCTTTGAAGACGTGTCTATTCAGGTCCTTTGCCTATTTTTAAATTAGATCATTTGTTTGTTTTGGTGTTGAGTTTTATATGTGGTTTATAAATTTTGGATACTGAGCCCTTATCAGATGTTTTGGCAAATATGTTCTCCCATTTAGCATGTAGTCTTTTCATTTTGTTGATGATTTCCTTGTACAAAAACTTTTTAATTTGATGTAGTCCCATTTGTTTATTTTTTTTTTTGTTTTCCTCGCCTGAGGAGATATATCAGAAAAAATGTTGCTATGAGAAATGTCTGAGATGTTACTGCCCATGTTTTATTCTAGGATTTTTATGGTTTAGGGTCTAACATTTAAGCATTTAATTCATTTTGAGTTCATTATTGTACATGGTGTAAGAACATGGTCTAGCTTCATTTTTTCCCACATATTGGTCCAATTTTCCTAACACTATTTATTGAATAGGTTATGTTTACCCCATTCTATGTTTTTGCCTCCTTTGTCAAATATTAATTGACTATAAAGGTATAGGTTTATTTTTGCATTCTCTATTCTATTCTATTCTATTCTATTGGTGTATATGTATGTATTTATGACAGTACTATGCTGTTTTGGTTACTATGGCCTTGTAGTGTAGTTTGATATCAGGTAGCATGATTCCTCTAACTTTGTTCTTCTTTCTTAAGATTGCTGTGGCTATTTACAATTCTTCATGTTTCATCCACCAAACCAATGATCACAGGCAAAGGTGCTTGCTGTTCCTCCATGCTCCCCCACTGCTCTGTTTACATCTTCACTGGGCTACCTGTTGCATTGGATTGATCATTTTCTCTTCTTTTGAAATAGTGATGTCCTGTAGAATAGGGACTAAGAGCCCTGGACACTCAGGACTTAGTGCATCAGAGATGGCTTAAACCACATTACATGCAGTAATACAACAAGAGTAAAACCTAATGCTAAATTGAGTTCCAAAAAGAATACCATTTGTTGGAGGGCAGGGACTTCTTTATTCTGAGTGACTCTTCTTCAGCCAGACAAACCAGCTTGCCACTCCATGAATAATCATTGATTCACCTGTCTCCAACTCCCAGAAATCCTGTTCTGAGCCTCCCTCCTGCTATAGCCCAATGCTTCTCAAACTTGATGTGCACACAAATCAATTGAGGATCTTATTACAAGGCAGATTCTCAGTCAGTAGGTCTGAATGTGACGCCAGAGATCCTGCATGTATAACAAGCTCCCAGGTGAAGCCCATGCAGCTGGTCCAAGGACCAAACTTGGAGTAGTGAAGACTCTAGCTAGTTTTACCTAGTCTCAGGCCTTCTAGTCACTTAAGTCAGGACCACCAAGGCACCCAAGTAAGGAGGATAATGAGGGCTGAAATCTAAACCATGCTCACCAGGTCCTTCACCATTGTATGGTACTAGCCATATATGCTGGGAGGAAGAGGCACCTTTTCTCTTTTTTTTCTACTTCTCACCAAGGCTCTTTAAGCTATGCATACCCCCACAACTGCCTCCATAAGAAGCCAGCACCTTTTTCCTAATTCACACAAAGGTGCTATATGGTCTCATAGCCTCTTCCATGAGTGACACCCCAGCCTACCTCACCCCTGTATTGTTTGCTCCTTCCTGACTGATCACTCAGGTTGATGATTCTGTATACAATTTTTTAAAATGTAAGACTGAGAAACTGGTGATTAATTTTGATTGGCTAAACAGTGGCTTAGGAATAACTTATCTCCATTTAGCCCATTTTATCACTTTTGCTGCCTCACCCCCACCCCCACTCCTAAAGGAAATAAAATGTCAGAAAAAAAGCCTTCTGAGCTTTGATTTACTCATTTATCAAATGAGTATGGCTAAGACCTGTTGGACTAGCTCTTCTTGGTTATTGTGAGGATCAAAAGTGATAACCTAGGGGAAAGCCCTTTGTAAATTGTAAAGTTCTATGCAAATGTTAAGAATTATTAGGAATGGGTTAGGTGGCATATCTTTTAAATCCTTTTGTAATTTTCCCCAGCTTGGAAGAACAGTGTCCTGCATGTGGTGGTCTCAAAGCCTACTTACTACTGGTTGGCAGGAGACAACAGTGTCCAAATCTTTCTAACAAAGCCCAGCTTACCTTGATGAATAGCACTGTGTGCCAGCTTTGGAAGGAACTGCTCCCCAACTTCATCAGCTTGCAGAGTCAGTAATAAGATAACATCTGTAACCCAATCACAATGTTTTAATGGGAACGGTGAAGTAGAGAAACACCAAAGTAAAGACACATAGTTCCAAATAGATAGTTCCAAGGGTAATCTTCAACTGAGAACTTTTTTCAGATGTAGAGGGTTGACTCACCTGTTTATATGCTAAAAAGAACCCCCTTATTTTGATTTCTGAATACTTTATCTCCTAGTAGTCAAACTTATTATGGAATAAAACATTTTGATAATTGCTTTTTAATATGATGAAAGGTTGGAACCTTTTCCAATGACAAGGAAATGAAAGAATATAATGGAATGATGTCTTATAATTTTTATAACTCCAAATAGCAAATGAGAGAATCGTTCATTTATTCACTGAAGTTTCCTTCCAGAATCACAGAATTACTCCTACACAGCAATTAGAAGGGGGAGATGAATGTTTAAAGATTAGCTGTAACTTGTCTTTCTGGGGAGGAGGGGACTAGGTTTAAGCTGTTGGCAATGAGAAAAGTTAGTTAACTAATCGAAAAATTTACTTATTACTTGCCTGTGTTCTGAAAAGATTTTCCAATTTCAAAAGTTAAATAAACCATCACTGTAATTATCAAGGTTTTTTTTTAAAGGAAGTCAATGTAAATAATCTAAATTATTTCAAGTGTTAGTCTTTACTTTAAAAATATGCCTCTTTTACCCCAGCCAGCTGGTTCAGTTGACTTGAGTGTCAACCTGTACAACAAAAGGTTGAGGGTTTGATTCCTGGTCAGGGCACATACCTAAGTTTTCAGTTCAATCCTTGGTCAGGACATGTATGGGAGGCAACCAATTGATGTTTCTCTCTTATACTCTCCCTCCCTTACTGTCTCTCTAAAATTAGTAAATATATCCTCAGGTAGGGATTTTTAAAAATATGCTTCTTTGAGTGGGAGGTTTCTTAGCTATCATTTGTCAAAGTACAAGGCTGGGCTGCTCAGTGGGTAGGAGCATAAAGCTAACGATTTCACATATTCATTCCCTTGTAGGCCTCTCAGCTTCTCTCTATCTCAAAGTCACAGCCAAGCCTGCCACCTCACAAAGAGTGCTGGCAAAGGTGGGTGGGGCAGGTAAAAGAGAGCCATCTTCACTCCTGGAGAAATAGTTCAGAGTTGATGACTTACTCTCAGTGCCACATTTTCTTTAGACAAGGAGAGATTTGTAACTTCTCACAAATTATTTTCTTGATTGTGAGAAAGGGCAGAACAATTGCAACATTCAGTTGCAGTAACTTTTTTATCTTCAGTTCCTAGTCCATTCCTAGTTCTCCTCTTTTCCTGATGGAGTTGCTGATTTTTCTTTTATGTTTCCTTTAACTAATCTAGCTATATGTTTCCCACCCCCCCCTCCTCTCTCTCTCTCTGTGTCTCCCTCCCTCCCTCTCTCTCTCTTTCTATCTGTAGGCCCCTTCAAATCTTTAGAACTTAGTGACTGTTAGATTTAAGGACAAGTGACTCATTTAATAGCATAACCCGGTGTGCAAAGGTTATTTCATCTTTTACCTTGAAACTTTGTTTCTTTTTTTGACACTTCTTCATCTCTACTTGACATTTGTTTTCTCACATGGATACTTTACCAGTTAGGTCTGAAAAAAGAATAACAAAACATTAATGAAAAAGGACATTTGTGTTAGTATTTAAGCTCTTCCAAGAGCATTATTGTTTTGCTGAGAATTGTGTGTTTCTGCCAAGAGTGAAAAGGCAGAAAATAGGATTTTGAAGATGTATTTTTATTTCTTACTGCTTTAAATCAAGAGATTAGTTGTTACAACAAATCACTCACTTGCTGTCCTCTTTAGCAATGTCTTAATTTTATATTTGTCCTAATGTAAACATATATGACTTTCAGGCCATGTCAAATCCTTTTGGGAAAAGATGGTATATGAATAAAACAGCTTTTTTGCTTTGTCTGCTCTTTTACTCTTTTATGTACCATGGTTTGTCCCATCATTAATTCATTAGTACATCATTCAACAGTCATTCGCTTATTCAATAAACATTTAGTAAGCATATTTCTTGAGTGTGACAAGACCATAAAATTGTCCTATTTATCCTTTGTCCCAAAAAACTTTAGTATATTCACAAAATTTGGCTCTGAATCTTTGCAGTTCTGTTACTGAAAGTAAAAACTTCCCAGTTCCCTCCTTTGCAGTACTCTCTGTTGAGGAACAAGTTTTTCTAGAATCTGAGCTACAGAGCATTTGATGGAAACCCCTCTGGGTCACAAATGTATTTTTTGATGACTTTGAACTCAAGATGAAAAGCACAAATATTCATCCTTCTGCCCTCCATCTTTCTCTCTCCCTCCCACCCTCCACCCTCCCCCTCTCTCTCTCTCTCTCCCCTCTTTGCTTTTTTTTTAAATTTTATTTATTTATTTTTAGAGAGGGAAGGGGGGGGGAGAGAGAGAGAGAGAGAAACATTAATGTGCGGTTGCTGGGGGTCATGGCCTGCAACCCAGGCATGTACCCTGACTGGGAATCGAACCTGTGACACTTTGGTTCGCAGCCCGTGCTCAATCCACTGAGCTACGCCAGCCAGGTCCTCTTTGCTTTCTTCTTCCTTAGAGTGAGTCCTCTGTCATCTGGGGTATGTCCCCACTTCCTAGCCAAAGGTTAGGTTACTTACTCTCTTTCTTCCTACTTTAACCCAGACTTTTATTCTTTGTATGAAAGACTCTTGATCTCTAAATCCCTTTTGCGATTATGCTCAAGAGGCACAAAGTTCATTATATAGATTGGAATCCTTATTTTCTGGCCTGTCTGCTCAGTCTCTGATGTGAATTTGCACATTAGGTTCCTACCATTACTATTGCTTCATTAAAAAAAAACTATCAAAATACCAAGTTAATCAGTTATAAAGTCTTTATAAGGAAGGTAGTGTACCACAAGTCAGCATATGAACTCTGTCAGTAGACGGATCCAGGTTCTGCCACTTACTAGCTGTGACCTTTGGTAAATACCAAACTTTTCAAGTCTCAGTTTTGTCACCTATACAATAGGGCTCATGACTGTTATGAATATTAAGAGACAATCCAAATCATTTATACAGCACACTTTAAGACACATTGTAATTACTCTACAAATGTTTTTCATTATTGTTATTGCACTCCACATTGAATGCAAGCACTACAAGAGTGGGAATTTTTTTAAAAGATTTTATTTATTTTTTTTAGAGAGGGAAGAGAGGGAGATAGAGAGAAACATCAATGCGTGGTTGCTGGAGGTCATGGCCTGCAACCCAGGCATGTACCCTGACTGGGAATCGAACCTGTGACACTTTGGTTCGCAGCCCGTGCTCAATCCACTGAGCTACACCAGCCAGGGCTAAGAGTGGGAATTTTTATCTCTTTTGTTCACTGCTGCTTCTTCAGTACCTGGAACAAAATTTGGTACATAGTACATACTAATTAATTATTTGTTGAACGAGTAATGTATTTTATATATATTTTTGTAATTCCCACAGTGTTAGGAGTTTCCCTACTTTCAGTTCAAGATGATTCTAAGTCCATTGGTTGGTTGAGTTATGTATTTCTAAGCTGGAATGAGTAACATTATCCAGGTTTCTAGAGAGTATATCATGGCTTCTGTGAATGGCAGAGTAAATGAGTTTTCCTGAGATGTCATCCTATGTCTGGTGGCTATTCACGGGAACATATAGATTTCAAATGCAGCATTGTTTACCTTGTCATCTGAAATGAACATATGTACTTTTCTTGGTGATGAAAGTACAAACACTATTCAGGGTCTTTATTATCTTTTAATTCCTACTTTTTGGCACACACACTTGAATTTAGTTAAATATTAGTTTTAAGCCCTGGCTGGTGTAGCTCAGTGGATTGAGCGCGGGCTGCAAACCAAAGTGTCGCAGGTTCGATTCCCAGTCAGGGCACATACGTGGGTTGCAGGCCGCGGCCCCCAGCAACCACACATTGATGTTTCTCTCTCTCTCTCTTTCTCCCTCCCTTCCCTATCTAAAAATAAATAAATAAAAAATGTTTAAAAAAATATGCTTTTTAAAAAATATTAGTTTTTGTTTAGTAAATGTGCCCTCTTTTAGATCCTTTGTTATATGATCAGGTAGAAATAGCAGGAGTCAACCAAGGTTTTCTGTAAAGAGCCAGATAGTAAATATTTTAGGCTTGTGAGCCACACAGTTTGTGTCATGACTACCCAACTTCACTGAAAAAGTGGCCACAGACATAAACAAGTGGGTGTGTCTGTGTTCTTATAAAACTTAATTTGCAGTCCATTTATGGGTCATAGTTTGCCAACTCCTGGCTTATAGAGTGGCAAGAGGGTTAGAGACAAAAATGAATAAAAACAATACATCTAGTTAGGAACATGTGTGCAAATGGATTTTAAGTATTTAATATCCATTAAACTAACAAGCAGAAGTTTAAGCCATAAACAAATTCATCTGAATTCTAAGCTTTTGTATTGAATGTTGCCTGGATCTGTTTTATCCATGTTAGTAAATGAATCAAGCAGCAAAGACCCAAACAAAACTAACAAAGCACAAATTAGCATGGAGGCCAAGAATGCAGTGGTTCAAACTTGATGCTTATTTATTCTTTTGGGTGCTTATCCTTAATTCTCTTTGAATGCTTGTAGTTGTTGACCATATGGCTTAGGGTGTAGCTGGTCAGTGGCTCATGGGGACATTAAAGTGCTACTGTGGTATTTTGTTTGCCCTCTGCCTATTATTTCTACCCCAAAACCCATATAATAAAGTCTCTGCTATTGCTTTTTAAAATGTGTCAGGAAACAGCAGAGAGGAGGTAGTTATTCATTTTATCTGACAACCAACTGAACATCTATTCTATAACAATAATTATGGGAACCTAGAGGAGGAAGTTGAAAGGATGAAAAAATGCACCATCTCTATTTTCATAAAGCTCATAAGCTAGTGGGGGTGACAGATCAACAAACAGGCAATATCACGTACAACAATGTGTGATATCATTAGTGTCATTGGAAAGCATTGGCTAGTCCTAGAGTTTTAAAATCATACAGCATATTATTGGATACTGGAGACTTAAATTGGATCTTGAGGAAGTTAAGACCTAGTAGTTAGTGTAAGTGAAATTAATTTCTATTATGAAAGTTAATTTATATGCATATGGATGTGCTTTAAATCAACTCTCATCCTTAAAAAATACACCTGGAAAATAAAGAATTATTCCCATTTGGTTAGCTTATGAAATAACCATTAATGATCCCAATGTTTGACATTTGTGTCGAAGGATAACAGAGTAAAACACACCTGGGAAGAAGCAAGGGCTTTTATCCTCTCATAATCAACACTAGGCTGCAGAGAACACAGTGCAAAAATAAGGAATATCACCTTTTACAAATACGAGTCATGACTAAGCCTTATTTGATGCATTTGCCATGGGAGAATAAGTAGAAATTCTGTTTATGGTCTTATTTACATTGCTATTGTCAAAATTAATGATTTACTATAAGTAAGAGGTTTTTCCTATATTTGTCACTATCATGCCAGTGACTAAATTAATATATGTTTATATTTCCAAAACCCCAGACACATTTTTTGTGCTAACATTTATGACCAGTAGCTTACATTCTTCCCTAAATTAACAAAAACTTACCCTTCAAAATTGACATTTATTTGTTAATATGCTTTATTAACTGTTGAATAAAAAGACATATATAGCATAGGTATGAGGAATGAAAAGATAACAAACACCAAAATATCCATTACCAAGAAATAAAAAATAAACACATATTTAAAAAATTAAATTTATTCTTGTGTATGGTATAAGTTGGTGGTTGAGTTTCATTTTTTTGCATGTAGCTGTCCAGATCTCCCAACACCATTTATTGAAGAGGCAACTTTTACTCCATTTTATGCTTCTGCCCCCTTTTTAAAATATTAATTAACCATAGAGACTTAGGTTTATTTCTAGGTTCTCTATTTGGTTCCATTGATCTATGTGTTCTTATGCCAGTACCAGACTGTTTTGGTTACTATGGCCTTGTAATATAGTTTGATGTCAGCTATTGTGATCCCTCCTACTTTGTTCTTCTCTCTCAAATTGCTGAGGCTATTTGGGGTCATATATGGTCCCATACAAATTTTTAAAATGCTTGTTCTATATCTATAAAATATGTCATTGGTATTTTAATAAGGATTGCATTAAATCTATAAATTGCTTTGGGTGCTATGGACATTTTGATGCTGTCAATTCTTCCAACCCACGAACCAGTATATGCTTCCACTTATTTGTGTCTTCCTTAATTTCTTTCTTCAGTGTTGTGTAGTTTTTTGAGTACAGGTCTTCTACTTCCTTGGTTAGGTTTTTTGCTAGGGACTTTATTTTTCTTATTGCCATATCAAATGGGATTTTTTCCCCTGATTTCTGTTTCTGGTATTTCATTGTTGGTGTAGAAAAATACCTTCAATTTCTGAATATTGACTTTGTATCCTGCTGTTTTTCCAAATTCACTTATTAGGTCAAGTAGTTTTTTGGTGAAGTCTATGGGATTTTCTATGTATACTATCATGTCATCTGCAAACAATGATATTTTTGCTTCCTCTTTTCCAATTTGGATGCCTTTTATTTCTGTTTCTTGTCTGATCACTGTGGCCAGGACTTCCAATACTACGTTGAATAAAAGTGGTGAAAGTAGACATCCTTGTCTTGTTCCTGATCTTAGTGGGAAAGCTTTTAATTTTTGCCTGCTGAGTATGGTTTTGGCTGTAGGTTTCTTGTGTATGGCCACCATACACAAAAATAAAAAGATGGAAAAAGATTTGAATATAAGTTTCGACACCATAAAATTCCTAGAGGAAAACATAGTCAGGAAAATCTCAG
Organism: Phyllostomus hastatus; assembly: GCF_019186645.2. Lineage (NCBI taxonomy): Eukaryota > Metazoa > Chordata > Mammalia > Chiroptera > Phyllostomidae > Phyllostomus > Phyllostomus hastatus. Next base: position 9,130,263 of record NW_025333841.1, on the reverse strand, counting down.
ATATTCCATGCAGCAATATTGTCACTGATATGTTCTCTAGAACAAGGGATATAAAGGAAAGAATAAACAAACGGGGCTTGCTCAAAAGTAAAAAGTGTCTGCACAGCTAAAGAAAACATCAGGAAAATAAAAAGGGAACCAACTATATGGGAAAATATATTTGCAAATGGTACCTTGGACAAGGGTTTGACCTCCAAAATATATAAAGAACTCACACAACTCCCTGGCTGGTGTAGCTCAGTGGACTGAGCGTGGGTCTGTGAATCAAACAGTCACCGGTTCAATTCCCAGTCAGGGCACATGCCTGGGTTGCCGGCCAGGTCCCCACTGTGGGGTACATGAGAGGCAACCACACATTGATGTTTCTCTCTCTCTCTCTCTCTTTTCCTTCCCCTCTCTCTAAAAATAAATAAATAAAATATTTAAAAAAAGAATGCACACAACTCAATGCCAGAAAGAGAAATAACCCAATTGAAAAATGGGTAAGGGACCTGAACAGATACTTCCCCAGGGAGGACATACAGAGGGCCCAGAGTCATATGAAAGGGTGCTCAGCATCACTACCAGTCAGAGAGATGCAAATTAAAACCACAAAGAGATATTACTTCACACTGGTCAAAATGGCCATCATTAACAAGTCAATGGACAACAAGTGTTGGAGGGGATGTGGAGAAAATAGAACCCTAGTACACTGTTGGTGGGAATGCAGACTGATGCAGCCACCATAGAAAACAGTATGGGATTTCCTCAAAAAAATGAAAAATGGAACCGCTTTTTGAATTGACAATTCAACTGCTGGGATTATACCCTAAGAATCCTGAAATACCAATTCAAAAGAACCTATGTACTCCAATGTTCACAGCAGCACAATTACAATAGCCAAGTGTTGGAACCAACATAAGTGCCCATCAGTGAATGAGTAGATAAGAAAATTATGGTACATTTACACAATGGAATACTATGTAGCAGAAAGGGTAGAAGGAACTGCTACCCTTTGTGACAGCATGTATGGATCTGGAGAGCATTATGCTAAGTGAAATAAGCCAGGTGGGGAAAGACAAATACCATATGATCTCACCTATAAGTGGAACCTAATTAACAAAGCAAACAAGCAAGGAAAAAATAATCAGAGACATTGAAATAAAGAACAAACTGACAATAACCAGAGGGGTGCGGAGAGGGGAGAATGGGGGCAAAAAAGAAAGGGTCATCAAGGGACATATATAAAGGGCACATGTACAAAGCCAAAGGGGGGTAGGATTGAGGGCTGGAGGTGGGAGCAAAATGGACACAAGTGTACTTGAACAACAATAAATAAAATAAAAACAATAAAATAATAAAAACAATAAAATAAAATAAAATAAAATAATTTAGTTTTGTAGAAGTAATGCATCATAGGGTACAAATTCAAAATTTACAAGAGAATACATATGGAAACCTCTACCATTTTTCCTGTGCTTAGTATATAAAACACATTCTTATCATTTCTCATAGCTGTGTAATATTCTGTTGTATAGATTTAACATCATTTATTTAACCAGTAATGTACTGATCTATATGTTGGTTATTGCTAATATTTCGCTGTTACAAAAAAAGCTGCAATGACAAACCTTCTATGTAAGCCATTTAACATATATACAAGTGTATCTGCAGAATAAAGTCCTTATAAATGGAACTGTTTAGTTTAAAGCCATGCATTTTTAAGATGTGTATTTTTTAAATTGCTGCAATATGTTTTAATGTGAAAAGACTGGAAACAACCCAAATGTCAATCAAGAGTCATTGGATAAACAATGGTATGTTCTCACAACAGAGCACTTTATAGGAGAATGTTCTGTCTGGTTCTATGGAGTGATGTCCAATATATTGTTAAAGTAAAAAAGCAAGATCAAGGTATAAAGTATACCTTGAAAGTATAAAATAGCATGCTATAATTTTCCATTTACTTATATTTTTAAATGGAAGGGTGAAATGGAAAAAATAGATTCTTATGGCAGAAATTAGTAATAAAATACAAGGGATATAGAATATAGACTTCTTTAAGTATAGCTCATTTTGTGGATTGACTTTGGAACCATGTAAATAGTTTTTACCTAGTTACAAAAAATTAAATAAAACTGCAGTTTCTAAAAGTGTAGGAAAACCAAGTAAATAATCATAAGTTCAATTCGTGTTTGGGACATAACCACCAAGAGACACTGTTCTAAGTTATTTAAAACAGCAATTGGACTGTACATTCCTAATGGCATAAACCCTAAGGACAAAAAGAATAGCAAAAGAAAATCTGAATTGTTTTTTCAGTAATTTAAAAAATAATTTTGGCATTGTTATTCTGAGGATTTAATACAATGTGTAATTATTTTAGTGATTTTGAGAAGGAAGTTTTCAGAATGAAAGAAGAGCATGTGAAAAGTCAATGAGGTTACATTCAAAACCCTGCAGTCTTGAGTTGAATTGGAGGTACCAGTATAAACTCATGTAGTGTTTTCTCTTAAAAGAAAAAAAGAAGGAAACTAAGAGTATGTATTTCCTAGCTCTGTCTACTAAAATCAAGAAACAACGACCATTATACTAAGTGAAATAAGCCAGACAGTGAGGGACAAATACCACATGATCTCACCTTTAACTGGAACAAAATCAACAAAAGAAAAAAGCAAACAAAATATAACCAGAGTCATTGAAATTAAGAACAATCTAACAATAGCTGGGGGTGGGGGGACAGTGGGGAGAAGGGTTTTCAGGAATGACTATAAAGGACACATGGACAAAACCAAGGGGGAGGGTGGAAGCAAGGGAGGGAGGTGGGTTTAGAGGGGGTGAGTGGGATGGGTGGGAAGAAAATACAGACAACTGTAATTGAACAACCATAAAATAATTTAAATTAAAAAAACTCCAAAAAAAAAAAAAAAGAAACAATGACCAAACCTCTACCATTGAGCATGCCTAGCACCAAGATTTTGATTTCTGGTTATCATTCTGCATTGAAGGGAACCATGCATCCCTGTGGAAATGGATGACTTCAGGGCTCAGGCACAGAATATACAAAATGAACTTGAACTGTCTTCTTAAAAATAACTGAAACTATCAAAGATCACCAGGGTTAGGTCAAAAGGAATCAGTGAACTTGAAGCAGTTACAAAGAGCCAAAAATAGCACAATTTGAGCAACAGCAAGGATAGTAACTACATTGGATTGAAACATGTGTCAACTATGTACTCAGCAAACAAAACAACTCTCACTATACCCACTCTGGAAACTAAGAAAGGAAAGAAAGTCAACAATTTATCTTGCTTTTCTTATACAGACCAATATTTTGGCTGTTACCCTATACAGACCCTCAGGGTAACCAAATAATTGATGAAAGGACTTTTCTCTTCACAAAATATGTCAGCTAATAAGCAAAAAAGAAACAACATCTTTGGAATATTGTTTGCAATCCCTAAAGGAGACATGGGTCTATCAATAAACATCAATGACTGCTAACATCACAAAAGTCATTGGGGGAATGGTAGTGGTGGGGAATGGAGACAACTGTACATGAACAACAATAAAAAATGTGGGAAAAAAAGGTTTTTAATTTTCTTTCCAAAAAAGAGAGGAATAAATAAAAAAGGAAAGGAAAGGAAAGGAAAAGAAAGGAAAGGAAAGGAAAGACAGTTAACAAGAGATTACCTCCCACTGGAATTTCCTATTACCACCAGAAAAGTAGTCCTACAAAAGTAAACCTAACTAGACCCTGATTAAATCTGCAGATATAGCCCTGGCTGGTGTAGCTCAGTGAACTGAACATGGGCCTGTGAACCCTAAGGATTACCGGTTCAACTTCCAGTCAGGGCACATGCCTGGGTTGTGGGCCAGATCCTCAGTGAGGGGTGCACAAGAGGCAACCACACATTGATGTTTCTCTTCCTCCCTTTCCCTCTGTGTAAAAAATAAATAAATAAAATGAGACTAAAGAGGCATATCAACACATTACAGACCATAGGCCAAATTCAAACAGCCAGAAAATCATGAACCACTCAGAAATATTTGAAGGTATTAAGGAATTATTGGTAATTATCATTGGTATTGTAGTTATGCTTTCTAAAAAAGTCCTTATGGTTTAGAGATACATGCTGAAATATTTACAGATGGAATGATATGATCGATGTCCAGGATCTGCTTCAAAATCTTCATAGGTGGGGTGAAAATAGAGATGGAACAAGAGTGGCCATGTGTTAATCACTAAGGCTGGGGATTTGGACATGGGCTCATTATACTAGTCTCTCTACTTTGTTTGTATTTGCAACTGTGCATGATAAAACATTTTAAAATCTCCCTGCCAAGTACTATGAAACTATGTCTCCTAGAAAGGGGTGCAAATTAATAGTTACAACTACTGACTACTCTGACCTGGCACAGACTGAAGCTGTGAAAGGACAAAGGACAGTTGGTTTCCACAAGGAAAGTAAGGTGAGAGAGAAGAGAAAATTTAAGATATTACCCAAAGAGAAGGCCCAGGCATAATCCATAGGAAGGGCACAAGCAGCCCAGCATTCTATGTGGTGCTGTGATGACAAATCTCAGTGATGCAAACCACTGTTTTAGACTGGGCCTCTGTGGCATACAAGTCATCATACACCAGTGTAGGTGGGACACTTGTTCTGGAGAGCCCCTTTGAGCCTCACCTGGGAGGTGACAGGCTTGTCCTTGGGAGCCACCCACGTCACCAGCAAGGAGGAGGAGCATACTGCTGTGATATCTTAATTTTCCACAATGTGGCCAGGCCCTCATACCTTGTGTCTTGCATAGGGGACTGGGTGGCCTGCAGGCTTCTGACTGGTAACATCATTTGGAAACACAACACTGCGATTAACAGTTATTTTAATACAACATTGTAACAAACCAGAAAAGCAGATTTGCCCGCCTTGGTTCTGTTGTTGAAGACATGGCAGCTGAGCCAATGGAGGAAGAGAAAAACATCAAAGGCAACTCTTGATTACATTTCACTCTTTGACAAAATAAGACAAGGATAGTGTGCTAGAAACATCTTGATGGGTTTGACCACTAACCTGGCAACACACTTTCTCTGGTTTCATTTCATACTAAGGCAAATACAAAGAGTTTTTAAATAACGTGTCTGTAATGAAATCTCACTTAGATTAACATATATTTGGACATTGAAACCTCTTCACAGCTCAGCCAACATCTAAATTTTATCCTGAATGGTCTCTCCTACCCTAGCCCACCCCACACCCAGCCCTAGCTAGTCATTGGAAGGCATCTCTCCCAGGCTCTTCCATCTAAAGTAGAATATCAATCCAAGCATTTTCTTAAACTCCTGATGGCCAGGTGTTGCCTTACCCGTCTCCCTTGGCCAGGCCAGATTTCCACTGGGGGAGCAATTCCATATTTACCTGTGTGTTCTTTCTTAGTTATTTATCCTAGTGGGTCCAGCCTAGAAAGGAAGAGAGCTAGGTGTGCCCTCCCACAAGGAATAGGGTCAGTTCATATTTAGGGGCAGGTCAGATGGGAGGGAAAAGCAATAAGCTTTATTTATTCAGTTAGAATACCAGGTTATGTTTTGAAGTACAATTTCTCAAAAGGAATTAATTCATGCAGAATCTATTCCTTAATGTTGATCTCTTGGTGTAGAAGAATTTGTGTGGAATTCCCAGGCCTGTATCTCTCTGTGGTGAGAAGGCTGGCAGGCCAGTGACAGAGGGGATGCAGGCAACAGCAGAATGCTGGGAAATAGCCAAGGACCAACACTTGTGCCACACGCAGGGCACGATTTTACCCTCAGCATGACTGTAACAATATAGGACTAACAACTACCTTAGACATACAGCATAAGCTTTCCCTCCCAGCTAGGTCAGTCTTGCAGTGCCATTCACACTGCAATTTCAAAAGCTGCCCATTCCCCTGGAAAAGAGATTTCAGAAAGTTAGTGCATAATTGAAGGGAAGGGCCTTAAAGCAGGAAACAAAAGTGATGGCAGCAGTTCGCTTTGTGGCTTCCCTTCTGTGCAACTCTATGAGCCATAGTGTAGTGCTTCCCTGGACACCTGGGTAAACAGGCAGGTGGGCAGGGAGGGGGTATGTCTGTTGCAGTCATCGCTCATACCTTAGTTCAGATCTCCACACTGTATGCCCCATGCATCCTTAGAAGTTGCACAGAAACCTTGGACATCTGGTAGAAATGAATATTTTTATACAAAGAAAATTTATACTTCTATGAACAATGCATGAGAGTGCTTGTTTGCCCATACTTTTGTCAATGAAATGTGTCATTAAGCTTTGTCAATGTTATAGGTAAAAAAATGGTATCATGATGAAATTTAAATATGTTTCCCTTTTTAATCATGTGTATTGTTATTCTATTACAGTTGTGCCAATTTTTCCCACTTTGTCCTCCTCTACCCATCCCATCCCCTGCTCCCACAGTGAATCCCCACACCATCTAGTCCCTTCCCCTTCTTTCCTCCATTGTCCCCCTACCCACCTCTGGTCACTGTCAGTCTGTTTCATGTTTCCATGTCTCTGGTTCTATTTTTATTATTACTGAAGCTGAACATCTTTTCATATGTCAATAGTAATTTGTATTTGTTCTTCTGTGAACTGCCTGTCCATCTTCTTCACCTATTTTTCTATAAGACTTATTTGTTCTTTTCCTACTGATTTGTAAAAGCTATTTGTTTAAGGAAATTTGCTCTTTATGTGATATTAACCCCACTTCTCAGTTCACTTTTCTTTTTACTTTGTTTTGGAGGGTTTTGCCACACAGAAATTCTTTTAAAATTTTTTACTAAAGTATAGTTTGAACAAAATAGAAACAGAACTATGAACACATGGAACAGACTTATAAGGGTCAGAGGAGAGGGTGGAGAGGGTACTGGATAAAAGAAGGTGAAGGGATTAGCCAAAGAACATTGTGCATGACACATGGACACCAAAAACAGTGTGGTGATGGCCAGAGAGGGAAGGGAAGGGGAGTGGATGTAAGCAGGCAGAGGGGGAGAAAATGGGGACATCTGCATAGTATCAGCAATAAAAATCAAGAAGAAAGTATACCTGGCTGGTGTAGCTCAGTGGATTGAGCGTGGGCTGTGAACCAAAGCACTACAAGTTTGATTCCCAGTCAGGGCACATGCCTGGGTTGCAGGCCACGGCCCCCAGCAACTGCACATTGATGTTTCTCTCTCTCTTTCTCCCTCCTTTTCCTCTCTAAAAATAAAGAAATAAAATCTTAAAAAAAAGAAAAAAGTATAGTTGGGCCCTGGCTGGTGTGGCTCAGTGGATTGAGTGCCAGCCTGCAAACTAAAGGATTCCCAGTCAGGGCACATGCCTGGGTTGTGGGCCAGGTCCCCAGTAGGGGGCACATGAGAGGCAACCACTCATTGATGTCTCTCTCCCTCTTTCTTCCTCCCTTCCCCTCTGTCTGAAAATTAATAAATAAAAAATCTTTTTAAAAAAGTATAGTTGGCATACAGTACTATATTAGTTTCAGGTGTACAACATAGTCATTTGACATGTATAAATCTTATGATGTGATCACCACATTAGGTCTAGTAACTATTTGCCACTGTGCTAGGCCCTTTGTGAAATACAAAGATGAAAGAGGCGAAAAAAAGAATTCTTTCCTCCAAAGAGCTTGCAATACAGTGGGGAAGATAGATATGTTTAAAAATTTGGGGATAAAGGGAGTGAAGAGGAGAGTGGTGTATAGGAGTGAGTGCTGGGGCTAAATATAGGTGGAGTGCAGGTCTGGCTAGCTTTTATTGGCCTCCATGTTGGGTCACTGATGATCTTATGTAGAGCAGGGTTCAGCAAGCTTTATCTGTAAAGGGCCAAGTAGTATTTTCAGCTTTAGAACTACTCTATTCTGCCTGAACAGTGAGAGTGTCTATGTTCCAATGAAATTTTATTTTATGGAAACTGAAATGTGAATTTCATGTAATATTCATGTGTTGTGAAATATTCTCTCCCCCCTTTTTCAAGCGTTAATAAATGGAAACAAACCCACTTAGATTGAGGGCCATACAAAAACCAATGGCAGGCCAGATTTGGCCCACAATCATAGTTTTCCAACCCCTGGTATAAAGGAATGACTGTGAAATTCTATCCCAGGCAAAAGTGATTTTAGAGAAACCTATCAATTATTGAAAGTCTCAAAAATTACTCTAAGTTCATCATTTTATTTAAGTTTTCCAAAAGGAATCTGAAAGCAATGAATATGTGACCTGCTGCTGATCAGGTAAACATTGCTTTGAGGTAGAGAGGATGCAGTTCCTTGAATCAAATGCAATGGTTCTTTCTGTTAAGCTGCCTTTCACCTAATATTTCTGCCAGAGAATCTAGAAACTATGGTGATTGATGCCATAGAAACACACAGCAAATGAGCAGGGTGATGAGCTTGTAGATGGTGATATGGCTCAGAGACAAAAGCTATTTAGCTGCTAATCTAGAGGTAATGTAATAGAATAAAATGCAACACAGCTAGCATCCATGGACCTTTCCTGTTTACAATGCATTTTCCACATACATTATTACCTTTAATTTTACTCAAAACTCACAATAACCCTGTATGGTAGGTATTTTTATGATTTTATAGATAAGGATCTGACTCATTTTTTTCTGGCACTATTCACATTGCTCTAGGTATCAGGACAAGCTGCCCCTCAATGCTAAGGCTATGACCACAATTAGTAAATAATGATAAAGATGATGGCAGTAAAAGACATCCAATGTTAGTCACTGGATGTTCGTTGTATTCCAGACCTGAGCTAGGCAATTGACATATAATGCCTCATTGGGCCTCAAAACTCCCCAAATATGGAGTCATTATGACATTGTGGTTTTGATCACAAGCTTTGGAATCAGATGGACCTAGATTCAAGCCTTAGTTTGGCCACTTACTGCTCTGTAATCTGGGCAAGTTACTAAATTCTCTGATTTTCAGTTTAGTAATCTATAAAAGGCAGGTGATAATACTACCTAGTTCTTGTAGCTATAGCATGGATCAAATGGGATAATGAATGTAAAGTGCTTAGCACAGTGGCTCATACATCCTAAGTGCTCAATAGATCTTTATTATTACTACAAAGAGCTTATAATACCTTTGATAACTCTGCCAAAGATGATTAAGATAATTTAGTAGAATCCAAACACCTGGCATTTAGACCTTTAAAATATATTTTTACTTTGAAATAATTATAGATTTGCATGAACTTGCAAAAATAATGGAAAGATCCACACACCCTGTACCCACTTTTCCCCCATGGTGACATCTTATATAGCTGCACTACAATATCAAAATCAGAAAATTGACATTGGTGTAATACCATTAACTAGATGAAATATCTTATTAAGTTTTCACAATTTTTAAACCTGCATTCACTTATGTGTGTATGCAATTTTACCCCAAGTATAGATTCATGTAATCACCACCACAATCAAGATGCAGAAGTATTTCCATTGCCACAAATAATTCCCTGGTGCTCCTCTTTAAATTTACATCTAACTACCATCCCTGTCCCATGGCAACCACTAATCTGTTGACTATCTTGGAAGTTTTGTCATTTCAAAATATATAAATGTGATCATACAGTATATAATATTTTGAGATTGACGTTTCATTCAGCATAATGCCACTGAAGTCTAGCCATGTTGTTGTGTATATCAATAGCTCATTTCTTTTTATTGCAGTATTACACTGTATGGATATACCAGAGTTTATGCAACCATTACTCATTGAAGAACATTTCAATATTTTCTATTACAAGTAAAGCTGCTATGAGTAATAGTGTACACTTTTTTTGTGTGGACATAAGTTTCCATTTCTTTATGCTCAGGAATGTGATTGCTGAGTCATATAACAAGTGTATGTTTAAATTTCAGAGAAATTTTCAAATTGTTTTTCAGAGTGTCTGTAGCATTTTCTATTCCTACCAACAGTGCATGATTGATCCAATTTCTCACATCCTCACCAGCATTTACTATTATCACTTTATAAAATTTTACCTGTTCTAGTCCTGGCTGGCGTAGCTTAGTGGATTGAGCGTGGGCTGCGAACCAAAGCATCGCAGGTTTGATTCCCAGTCAGGGCACACGCCTGGGTTGCAGGGCACGGTCCCCGGCAACCGCACATTGATGTTTCTCTCTCTCTCTTTCTCCCTCCCTTCCCTCTCTAAAAATAAATAAATAAAATCTTTTAAAAATTTACCTGTTCTAATAGGTGTGTAGGGAAATCTCCTTGTGGTTTTAATCTGCATTTCCCTAGTGGCTAATGATATTGAACATTTTTTCCTGTGCTTATTTGCCACACGTGTTTCCTCTTTGACAAAATATCTGCTGGTGCCTTTCACCCATTTTATAACTGGATAGATTGTGTTTTTACTGTTGAGTTTGAGAGTTCTTTATGTATTATGGCTATGAGGCCTTTGTTGAATATGTAGCTGATATTGTGGGCTTGTGTTCCCCTAAAATATGTGTTGAAGTCTTAAATTCTGATACCTATGAATGTGATCTTATCTGGAAATAAGTTCTTTGCAGTTATAATTAGTTAAGGTTAGTTCATATTGGGTTAGGGTGGGCCCTAATCCAATGACTTGTGTCCTTATAAGTCATTGAAAACAGAGTTATGGACACAAAAGTGAGTATGCCATGTGATACCAGAGGTAGAAATTGGGGTTATGCAGCTACAAGCTAAGGAACGCCAAGGATTGTTCAACAACTACTAGAAACTAGGAAGAGGCAAGGAAGAATCCTTTGATTACAGCCTTCATAGAATGCTATGGCACCTTGATATTTGACTTCTGGCTTCCAGAACTGTGAGAGAATAACATTCTATTGTTTTAAACCACCAAGTTTATAGTAATTTGTTATGGCAGCCCTTAGGAAACTAATCATTTGTAAATGTTTTCTCCCAGTCTCTACCTGGTCTTTTCACTCTCTAAACAGCACCTTTTCAGAGAAAGATTTTAATTTTGATGAAGTTCAAATTATTAATTTTTTACTTTATGGATCATGCTTTTAGCATCCTGTCTGAAAACACTTTGCTTACCCTTAGATAACAAAAATTTACTCCCATCTTTTCTTCTAAAATTAAAGAAAATGTTATATTTTTACTTAAATCTATTATCCATTTGAATTAATTTTTGTATATGGTGTGAGGTTTAGATTGAGGGTCATTTAGTTTTTGTGTGTGAATGTCCAATTATTCTAGCACTGTTTGTTGAAAACACTATTCTTTCTCCATTGGATTGCTTTGGCACCTTCATAAAAAATCAGTTGTACATATTTGTGTTTATCTGTTTTAGGATTCTTCCTTATTCTGTCCCATTGATTTTGTGTCTATTTCTTTGCCAATACCACACTGCCTTGGTTACTGTGGCAATATAGTAAGTCTTAACATTAGGTAGAGTGATTCTTTTCACTACATCCATTTTCAGAACTGATTTAACTATGCTAGTTCTTTTGTCTTTTCATATACATTCGGGAATAATCTTGTCTATAGTTACAACTCATCTTTCTGGGATTTTGAGAGAAAACTAATTAAGTCTATAGGTCAATTTGGGCAGAACTTACATCTTTACTAAGCTGAGTCTTGCAATCCATGACCAAAATATATCTCCCCATTTATTTAGATTTTTGACTTCTTGCATCAGCATTTTATAATTTTCAGCATAGAAATACTATACATATTTTGTTATATTTATACCTAAATATTACATTTCCTTTGGAGTGATTAAAATGAGTATTGTATTTTTATTTTCCTATTTTTTTTTGCTTGTTGCTACTATACAGGAATGTGATGGAGTCTTGCATGTTGATCTTGCACCCTGTAATCTTGATAACTGAATACTTTTACAAACTCTTTTGTTGATTTCTTGGTATGTATACACACAGTAACAACTATTTTAATAATCATGATGCAAGCTTGCACAAATCTAGTGGCATATATTCAAGGGGGAAGTATCAGAACTACTGGTAGATCAGCTCAGAGTCATAATTCTACCTCCTATTCACTCACTTAAGTCTTCTGAGGGTGGCTGCATACATGAGAAATTTTAGAATCTTTTGCTTTCAATTTTGCCAGGGTAGCTAGAGTATGAGATCTCATCTTAGATTTAACCAAAGCCCCAGTATGATGGAATGCTTAATAATACCCAAGCTCCTTGGCAGTCAGTTTTGCTTTGCAAAAGGAGTGCGTTGATGTCCTCTGACCCCTTTGTGGGTGAGGGATTTAACTGTATGCCATCAAAGATTTTGCTATGGAGCACCATGGTGGGTCTCACTAGACCTTGAGGTTCTGTGTGTTTGTGACAGAGGCACAAACAGCAACCACAGCATAAGCCCTTAGGGCTTTGAAATGCCTTCTGTAGCCAACCCCATTAAGGAAATATGGACGTCAGCATATCATAGTCCAGTAGTTTTTTTCAAGGGTGGTTTACCTGGGGGGAGATCCCTCTGGAAACAACAACTGGCTGTTAGGAGAGGACCAGCTTAGGTGTTACAATGCTACTTCACCCTAAACAGGAGTGACTATCAGATTGACTATGCATTCACATTCTGCATTTGTTCTACAATTTGGACTAGGTAAAACCCTATGCAAGCCACAGAATGTGGTACAAATAAGAGCAAGGTTTTGCCAGTAGTCAAGGGAGCTCTTCTAATCTTTTTGGGTCATTGTGTTTATCCACCTAGTAAGCCAAGAGCAAGAAATAAACTGTAACCAGCCTGCACTCTGTGTTATGATTGGGACATCCTGTTTATGATGTCATGACACTGGCCTTGCTCTTGCTGGCCTTTGTTCTAGGGACCATAAGCTGAGTTCCAGGCTTTGATACCTACTAAGTTTTCTGCCAGTCTATCTAGATTTCTCTTGTGTCCAACCAGATTCTTTGTTGATGTGGTACACCCCTCCCCTATCTGCCAGAGTCTTTCATTTCTTTTGGCACAGATACAGACTCCATTGCCTACATTGCCTGTCATGGTTATTTTTTGCCTGCTAGTCTGGTCTTTCTGCCAGGCCAGAAGTAAAGAAAAGCACAGGTATTTGCACCACACATTTCTAAGTATCACCTACTCCTGATTGTCTTTGGCTCTACCTTGATTGTATCTCTCTTGTGGTTCTCCTCAGACCCTCACAGCTCAGAGCAGCTAAAGCACACCCATGAAGCCAGCACATACCAATACCCTCCGCCCCCACTTTTGCACCAAGTCTGGGAACAGAATGTTCCAGAATAACCCAGTCAGGGATGGTACCTGTTAAAGTACAGAGGTCTAACCTACCTGCAGGAGGTCCGGCTCTGGGTGATCTGACCAGATTACCAGTCACAGACAACAAGAGCTAAGGCTGACTGCATATACCTCTCCTACCAGGCAAAGCAGGTTTCTCTCCTGGAGGCATTGTGTTTGTCCCCTGGCAAGGTGTCAGAACACCTATTCCTGAGCTACAATGTGTTGTTCTAGGAGAGTCAACCTCACACACCTGAAGGGAGGGGGAGGAAGGCAAAGAAGGAAGGAGAGTAGCAGGGAGGGAGGAGGGAGGGAGTAGGGGAAGGAAGGAAGGGAAGAAGGGAGGGAGGGAGGGAGGGAGGGAGGGAGCAAGGAGAGGGAGAGATCAGCCAGTGGGGTGAGGGGCTGCTCCCTGAGAAGAGGAGGCTGAATACCTCTTGAAGACAGTGGGGCTGTGAAGCAAACCTGGGGGCAGGAGGGCTTCCACCAAAGGCTAGTCCTGAAGCCTAATCATGTCGTGTCCTGTGAATGTTCCCCTTCCTGCTTCTCAATACCGTAGCATGAAATTAGAGAGGAGTAGGTAAGAGGTAAGGTTATGGAAAGAAGCTTTGCCCTTAGCCCCCAGACCACACCTCTTCCAGTAGGAGGGGCAAAATAGCAAAACCCACCAAGCAGAAAGGGCAGTGGTGGGGCAATGAAGGGGATGGCAGTGGGAGGAGAATGCAGGCTAAGCCAGAGGCTTTCCCTAGCAACCAGAGACTATGTTGCTTATGAGCACTGGTTCACCCACTTTTGACTGGCTTTAGTTTTAGAGACTTATAAAATGGGACAGGGATGAAAGTCAAGGAAAATAGGCTGAACACGGTCATTAAACATAGCTAGTATCAGAAATAGTTGCAGTCTATGCTGTCTGATTGGAAGTGCACTTTGAAAACACTTCTTTTTTTAATATTTTATTTATTTTTAGAGAGGGAAGGGGGGAGAGAGAGAGAGAGATAATATTTTATTTATTTATTTTTAGAGAGGGAAGGGGGGGGGGAGAGAGAGAGAGAGAGAGAGAGAGAGAGAGAGAGAGAGAGAGAGAGAGAGAAACATCAATGTGCGGTTGCTGGGGGTTATGGCCTGCAACCCAGGCATGTACCCTGGCTGGGAATCGAACCTGTGACACTTTGGTTCGCAGCCCGCGCTCAATCCGCCAGCCAGGGCGAAAACACTTCTGTGCACCACAAATTAAACATTCTCTACCTGTTCTTACTTAAATTCCACCACTACTGATTCAGTCCTCAGGTAAATACTCAATTATCCCTTGGCTCTTTCTTCCTTTGGAACCTTTTAAAAGCCCTTAAAGAAAGTCACTACTAACTGATCCATTTGCCCTATGAACCAGTGCACACTTTTCCCTTCAACAAAGATAAAGCAGAAAAATGAAAAAGGCACTAGGTACCCCAGGCCCCTGCCTCCATAAGGCAAAAACCTAGAATTGTTGACAAAGGAAGAAAAGCAGGCAGGTGGAGAGTGATTTGGTCTATTGGTATATTAAAGAAGTCTCACAAAGGAGGTGCTAGTGAGATCAAAGCAACAACTTCTCCATTCCTGTTCCTACCATTCCACAAAATACTCCCAGATGTCTCTACACAGGGCTGGCTTCTAATAAATCAGCCTCCAAGCTATCTTCCAGCCCACCACACAAGGTAATGATCACTATTGATGCAAATCGTTCTACCATAAATCACCACCCACACTTATCCCTTCCACATAGTTAAAGTTCAAAGATGATAGAAATGCTATGAGTAATTCCAGACACCTGCCTCTGTACAGGAAGGAACACAGATGCTGTATCCCAGAAAAAAAAAAAAAGATCTTTCATATCCATCAGTCCAAAGCCAAAATGTATTCTCCACTGTTTCAACCATACTTTGGAGGAACTATATCAGAGTTCCCTGGCTGAGTCGTCAAACTAAACCCCCTCCCATGGGGTAACACCTATCAAGGGGTAGTTAATGCAGACAGAGCAGCAAATGTGTCTCTGCTTTTCTCACCATTTTCTTGACTAACACCAAATCTTGCCTGGACAATCCAAACAAGTGTCCCCCTGGGCTTCTTGCCCATCTAGCAAGAAGAGGGTGTCTCTTGATCTATCCCACTTGATTAGTGCACCATTGCTTCTACTGGAAATAAGTCAGGCTCTGGGAAAACAGTAGCTGATGGTATCTCCAGTCCCAGCCTCTGTAGAGAACTTAGACAACTGTTCAATCTCAGTCAGTCTGTCTGAGAAGAGGAGTCTGCAGAGGCTTGTGGATGAGGTTCTGGACCTCACAGGAGAGAAACATTTCCTCCACTGCTACTTACTTTCTCTGAACTAGAGTTCCCTTTGGGCTGCCTTCCCACCCATCAAGCAACGGGAGGGTGACTCTCAATTCATCTGCATAGTAATCAGTGCCCCAACTGCTTCTATTAGAAATAGATCAGGCCCTAGTAAAATGGAAATATTGATGGTGTTTTATGCCCCCAGACTCTGTAAAGGTGCAATTGTAACTGTTCAATCTCCGTCTATCCAAGAGATGGGTAAGGGCTGGGAAGTCTGCAGTCTAGACTTAACAGGGAAGAGAGAAGAAAATAGACTGGAAGAGAGTGTATAGAAAGTGTATTGATCCTTGGGTAAAGCGGATCATTCAGTTTAGGAAAAGTTTGAATCCTTGTTTTCTTGTTTCTGTTTTTTCTTATTTTGTTTTTGTTTTTTGTTCTTGAAAGCCATGATCACAAATCTTTCCTCTTTTTATTGTATTGAGTCATTGCCAAAGATTCAAGGATTAGTCTTAGCTTATTCATTTTAGAAACCCAAAGAGATTGTGTCCTTTTGTCCATAGTGATTCAGCAGAAACAGTAAAACATTATCTAAATCCCTAACTTTAGCCTGTAAAGGTCCTAATACAGTTGCTTTTATTTATGAGAGAGCTAAATAAGGGAGCAAGGCAGACAGCTCCAAGTGCCTAGACCTGTTAGAAGTATAATCTCAACTCTAAAGGACTCTAGAATGGCTATGATAGCAAATTGTTGTTCCATGCCCAATTCATCCCCCTTCTGTATTAATGATTGTTGTAATCATATAATCTTTTCAAAATCTTCTAAAAGACAATCTTTGAGATTATGTAAGTCTTTGCATATTGATGTGCACTCAGACATGTGGGGTGTGTGTGTGAGAGAGAACTGTAAACCAGTTCATTTCATTACCCTTGTACAAAAATTACCAAGACAGGCTTGTTATATACTCTAAAAGACAGGAAAATTGGAGGTGGGGAAGTCTTGATTTGGCAGCCTTTTTCCTCATCTTACCTCTGTTAACCAACGTCAGTTTAATTTGGGGTTGTTTTTTCTACAGCCTCATGCCTACCATGGACCTCTAGTTAGCTAAGGGCTGTGAGACTGAGACTGGCATCTAAGTCCACATAATCATCCCATTAAATAACCTGGAACACAGAACTTTCTCCCTAGCCTTACAGCCCTTCAAAGAACAACAGACCCATCCAGTTCCTTTGAGGGTCTATCAGGCTTGAATCCTAAATGACAAGAAAGAGTGAAAACTTTTGGTTTACCTAACAAACTGCCCTAGGAAACCACCTCCTGGGTGAGGTCAGCTTGGGGAAAGGAAAGGCCAGTTGTGAGGGGGAATCCCAGCTGAGTCCTAGTTCTTTCTACCCCCCCCCCCATAGGGGACTGTTCCACATGGCATGGAGAATGTAGCTAGCCCTCACTCAGAAAGGCCAGTGGGGAGTGAGGTCTAGCACACAGGACCCATGCCCACGGATAGGTTCTCCTGGGGAGAATCAGGCCTGCATTGTACTTAGGCTGTTTTGAGACTTGCTTTTGCTAAAACTCCCTCACCCTGAATTGAGGCAGCAAGTGTTTACTACATATCTTTAAAATAACTTCCTAAAATCTATGCTAAACCTCCCAAGGACAAATGTAACCACTTTTCCCTTTGCATTTGCAAATATCCTTCTTCTGTGATGTAATTAGCAACATCCTCTCCTTTGTTTTCTATAAAAGGTAACCACCTAAAGCGAATCTGTGCATAGTAAATGAGGACCATGCTCGATGTAATATGCTCAGAAAAGCAATAAAAGCCTGTCCAGGCAAGGGTCAAGGCCCTCTCTCTCACTCAGAAAGTGGCCATGCTGTCCCTTTTTCTCCACAGGACTTTTGCAGTCCATGTGAATTTGTTTGTCACAGCCACAACACACAGACCCCCCGAGCCAGGGTCTGTATCACACACACCCTTCACTGGTGCTAAGGCACCGTGCCTTCCCCTAGGTATGGAAAGGGGCTGACCTCCTTCCTTTTATCAGCTACGTAATGCAGAGAGCTATTTACTCCTCCACTCCACTGGAAAGAAAGTGCATAGTGTGAAAGTTAAGGGACTAAGCATCTCAGAGTAACAAAAGGAAGACAATGTGAATTGAGGCATAATTACCAATTCACAGTGCCATGGCAATTTGTTTTGCTTGTCAGGAGTCCACAGTCCACTTATTGCGTGCATCTCTGAAACTTAAAACTATTTTTATCACTCACAAATATTATCTCAACTCATCTACATGTTTATTTTCCTAGCACTGATATTTAGATTGTGTCATGGTACATGATATTTTATTGTTCAGGTACTCTGCATATTTATTAGAAATGTGTTTAAGACATCCAAATAACATTCAGTAGTAAATGTGTCACAGGCAAGGTCCCTAGAGCCTGGAAGTTTGCCTTCTGAGAGAAGGATGTTCTGGGAGGAGCAATGCCAGGAGAGTCACTCTTCTCTTACATCAGACTCTAACGTACTTTACATGATCTGTAACAGGTGCAGTGCAGATCCTGTCATATTCTCAGACTGACATCCTCCTGTCCCCATTCCTGGGACAGTGGGATGCTTACCTGTACATTCAGTCCCAGTGCCCAGTCCCTAAGACCAATCTTGACTTTGGGATATATTAAGAATTCTGGGCTTAGCTTCAAGCTACCTTTCGTACTTTTTTGGCTCTGCCTTTGCATTTCTAAAAAAGATTTTATTTATTTATTTATTAGCAGAGGCAAAGGGAGGGAGGAAGAGAGGGAGAGAAACATCCATGTGTGGTTGCCTCTCATGCACCCCCTACTGGAGGACCTGGCCTGCAACCCAGGCATGTGCCCTGACTAAGAATCAAACTGGCGATCCCTTGGCTTGCAGTCTGGAACTCAATCCACTGAGCCACACCAGCCAGGGCCCTTTGCATTTAATTTAAATGTCTCCAACCCTACCCTTTTCCTACATTTTGTGAACTTGGACCTACCTAAGTCCTTTTCTCGATAATTTACAAAATACCATGAGGGAAGCATTTTCTTCACTAGATGGGGAGTTCACTTGCTTTTTGGTGGAAGGTGTAGGTGGGTAATTCCTAGGTTTGAATTTTACTGTGAGATTCTGGAAGAATCCCTGAAATAGCTCGGAATCATCAGTCCTTGTCCTTCTCATTCTCTGTATCCCATCTTCTCTTATTTACACACTTTACCTTTCTCCTAGAGTCTAGTTGCTTAACTTTATTATACACACCTCCCTCTCCTGTATAGGGCAGTCTAGCTAGTCATAACTGCTCACAAGGGCTTGGGGGTCCAAAAGTAGTGCCAAAGGAAACTACATTGAAGATCATTCAGGTCATTAACTGGAAAAGCCAGGCTCCTAGAGAGGAGATTTTTTAAATAGCCACACCAGCCCCTATACTGTGCACCAGGGACCTGCTCAGCTGTTAACAGCCTGCACTCTTTGTATGTGATTTTGTTCTTCTGTAATCTCATTTTATGCTTCTTCCTTTTCTGTCTGGGCTTGTAAATAATAATAAAAAAAAGAAATAGACCTTGGTACTACAAAGCTCTGGATTTGAATCCTGGCTCTTTTACTGACAAATATGTGTAAACGTAAGCAAATTTGTTTACCTTCTAAGATTTTCTTCACCTTTAAAATGCAAAAGTATATCATCTATCTCTCAGATCTGTATTTGAATTAAATGGGATAACACCTGTGCAGATACATTATAGCACCCAACATACAATAGGTGCTCAGTGCATTGTGGCTGTTAGTCCACCTCAAATCAAAATGCTGAGGGAGGACCTATTCCACTTAATGTAAGCTTAGTTGTGGTCAAATAAGAGCACAAATGAAATGCACATTCTGCAATTAATATTTAAACCTAGCAACTATATTCATTTTAGCCAGAGCATTACCCTCCACAACCATGTGGGTTCTCTTCACCAGAGAAGCTCCAACAAACGGGCTTTTTAAAAGTTGTCATGGCCCTAGAAACCCCTTGTGAAGCCCCATCTTCATTTCCAACTGCTCACTGTAATCCAACAAGCAGTGGTTATACTGGGGAGATTCATAAAATGGGAACTGGAAAAACAAAATAAGACCAGATCGTAAAGTCAAGTAAGACTTGAAAACAATGTAGTCAAAGATAAGATGAGGTATGGGCAGGCCAAAGTGATGTTCAGAAATGATTCCAGGAACACAGCTCATTTGCCATGGTATACCTGTTAGGTATAGTTCAGTGTACTTCTTGAAAAACAAAATGTGCCTTGTATGCTTTTAAAGGAGCCAAATTAATTCAGACACCAACTTGAATTCAGCCAAGTGCATAGCACAATCATAAGTGTAGTGTGGCTGCTGTATCCCCAAACTGTCAACCAAAATATATGGTAATGTTCCTGGGTTTCTGGTCTGAGATTGTAGAGAGGGCATCTGCACATATCACTCTCTTGCTCAAAAATTTGAAATAACTTCTTATTGCCTATTGAATTAAATGTAATCTCAGCCCACAACATTCAAATGTTTTCTACAAGTTAACCTAAACCCACCTTGCCAGATTTATTTCAACTTACTTCCCTATTCACACCCACATTTCAGCCAAGCTGGACTGTTTGTTCCCTGAACATGGCCCCAAACATTTCCACCCCTGTGTTTTTGCTGTTTATGACTTCGTCCCTATTCCTTCTCTCTACCTACTGAAATCCTTCAGAATTCCTCGGAAAAAAATGGAATCTCTCCCATTAGTCCTTTTCTGATCCTGCAACCCTTCTCCAATTTAGATATGATCTCTCTTCCCTCTGAAACATGATATAATTTACTTTCTATCTTGCTTGTGGCATGATTCTAGCTTGAATCTAGGTTTTGGCCCTTGCTGGGGTTCAGGTATACTATTCAGTCTGGTAAATTGGGGGAATGGTGGTGGACCTGATAGCCTTTGTGAAAATAAGTCCTCCTGATGGGAGGAAATAACAGTGTGACAGTGCTGACTCAGGCACAAATTTTAAGTCTGCAGTAGGAAGCAGTGAATTAAGAGTACTATACGATGGCTGAATCTGCTACAGCCCAGCCTACCTGGATGCATGCTTCTATCCTATCCAAGGACTTATTTGCATCCAGGAATGATTCTCCTGGCAGAAAAGTGAATGAGATTCAGAGTCCCTCTTCCTGACACAGCCCATTGAGGTTCAAAAGCATAAATGGTGTTTAATGGCCTGGGATGGCCCGAAATGAGGCCAGAATGCAAACAAAGAACAAGAAGGATATACTCTGAGAGACTCTCCAGGGAAAGAGAAAGTGGATTGGTGATCCACACTGAGAATGAGTCCAGCTCACTTGGAGGGGTCTTGTTCAGGACCTTCAGTCATCTTGAACATCCCATGGATGCACCTCACAAGAAAGACTTGCATTTAAGCCACTAAAGAATTAGAACATTTAAGCACCCAGGTGGTCTTTTCTTTAGGACACTTTGGATGTGAGTCTGACAGAGTAAAATGACACCTTGAGAAGCCATCTTGATGAGGGTGGATTTAGTTAGCATTTTATGCTGGAATCAGTTAAGTTGGTGGCTTGATTAGAGCTACCTCTGTTTAATAGGGATTGTGGGTAGGAGCATGGACTCTGGGCACAGCATCCTGGGTTCAACAGCTTCCTTATTTGTAAGTGAGGGTAATTAAATCAGTTAACAGAGGGCAGCAAATGGGACCACATTGATGTTAGCAGTTCAGAAGTCCATTCAAGAGGCACATTTAACTTGTCAGTAACCCAGCAGACAGGGTTGAAAAACCGGAGGACTTATTCATACATAGTTGGATGTAACTCTTAAAAATCTTGGGACTACTTAAGGTGGAGACCAGTAGAATTCTTTCAAGAAAAAAAAGAGTGTATATAGGACCTCAATACCATTGTAATTTGAATATTGAAAAATAAGAGTCCTATTTTACCCTTAAAAATAAGGGCTCTTATTTTTTTTTAATTTTAATCATTGTTCAAGTACAGTTTTCTCCCTTTTACTTCCAATCCAGCCCACCCACCCAACCCTCCCCACTTCCCTCCAATTACCACCTTCCCCCTAGTTTTTGTCCATGTGTCCTTTAAGTTTGTTCCTGTAAACCCTTCCCATTCTCCCCTAAAATTCCCTCTTCTCTCCCCTCTGGTCACTGTCAGCCTGTAGGGCTCTTATTTTTTCACTGAGGTATAATTGACATACAACATTATATTAGTTTCAGATGTACAACATAATGATTTGATATTTGTATAGATTATGAAATAGTCACCACAATAAGTTTAGTTAACATTGTTGTAACATTTTTACAATTTTTCCTTGTGATGAGAATTTTCAAGATTTAAGGAGACATTTTTAATTTGCAGGTTTATCATATCCTATCATACTAGCAGCTCTCAGAAGACCAGTGGTGATCAATGGAGAGTGAGCACTCTGCTTGGTGGAATATTGGAGAAGACTATGAGGCCCAGCAGAGTGGCAAGGACACTGTAGGGCAGAGTGTGAGGCACCCAGTGGAGCAGCAACAGTGCTGGTGGGAATATGAGGTCTGTCCAGAATGTATTGAGTCATGTAATATGAAAAATAGAGACATTTATTGAAGAAGATACAAGATACAAGAAATATTGGACATAGGACAATGATGCCTTAGTCCCCTTCAAAGTAGGCACCTTGGGACCTCACACAGTTCCAATTGCCATCAGCCACCTGTCATATTTTCCTGAATCTCATTGACAGTTTGAAATCTCTTCCCTTTCAAAGGTGATTTTAGTTTTGGGAAAAGCCAGAAGGTACAGGGTACCAAATCTGAGCTGGAGGGGGCTGAGTCCCCTGGGTGATTTGATGTTTTGCCAAAAAACTGCTGCATGAGACATGATGCATGAGTGGGCACATTGTCATGATGAAGCTACCAATCACCAGTTGCCCATAGCTGTGGCCTTCTGAATTATCCAAATAATTTCCACAGAGGAATGTGCAAGCTTAATGCAAAATTGGATGCAGATGCATTGCTCTACTCACTCAGTCATTTTGTATGTGACAGCCACACAGTACACATGTTCACTCAACAGTGTTTACCACCCCCACTGACTAGTACAGTGAAGTTGTCATTGTTCACATATGTGCATTCCAGTTCACTCTCCTTGGCTGCCAGGTTACACTGATGTTATGCAAACTGTTCTTGTTATATTAACAATGGCTAGACTTTTCCTGGACAGACTGCCTCCAAGAGACCCACCTCAGATCAAAAGATACACACAGACTAAAAGTAAAGGGATAGAAAAAGATATTTCATGCAAATGGAAAGGAAAAACATTTGGGGTAGCAATATTTATATCTAACAAAATAAGCTTTAAAACCAATCATATAGTAAGAGACAAAAAGGACACTACATAATGACAAAGGGAACAATCCAACAAGAGGATATAACCCCAGTAAATATTTACAAACCAAACATAGAAGCACCTAACTATGTAAAGCAAATATTGATGAACATAAAGGGAGAGATTGACAGAATCAATACAGTCGTAGCCAGGGATTTTACACCCCTTTGACTCCAGTGGATAGATCTTCCAGACAGAAAATCAACAAGGACACAGTGGCCTTAAATGACACACTAAATCAAATGGACTTAATTGATATCTTCAGAGCATTTTACCCCAAAAGAACAGAAATTACATACTTTTCAAATGTACATGGAATATTTTCTAGGATAGACCACATATTAGCACACAAAACAAGTCTTAATAAATTTAAGAAAACTTAAATCATATCAGGCTCTGATCACAGTGCTATGAAACTAGAAATCAATCACAAGAAGAACATTGAAAAATACACAAAAACATGGAAGCTAAATAACATGCTATTAAACAATGAATGTGCCAACAAAGAGATCAAGGCAAAAATCAAAACATACCTTCAAGCAACTGAAAATTAAAACACAGCAACCTAAAATAGATGTGACAGAGGGAAAACAATTCTAAGAGGGAAATTCATAGCATTACAGGCCTATCTCAAAAAAAAAAAAAAAAAGACCAGAGGGGAGAGAAGAGGGAATTTCAGGGGAGAATGGGTAGGGTTTACAGGAACAAATTTAAAAGACACATGGACAAAAACTAAGGGGAGGGTGGTAATGGGAGGGAAGTGGGGAGGGTTGGGTGGGTGGGCTGTAATGGGAGTGAAAGGGAGAAAACTGTACTTGAAGAAAGATTAAAATAAAATAAAATAAAATAAAATAAAATAGAAAAAGAAAAAGCTCAAATAAACCATCTAACTTTACACTTAAAGGAGCTTGAAGGAGAACAACAAACAAAACCCAAAGTGAGTACAGGGGAGAAAATAATAAAGATCAGACCAGAAATAAATGAAATAGAATCTAAATAAATGACATAAAAGATAAATGAAACCAAGAGCTGGTTCTTTGAAAAGATAAACAAGGTTAAAAAACCTTTAACCAGACTCATCAAGGAAAAAAGAGAGAGAAACCAAATAAATAAAATCTGAAATGAAAGAGGATAAATAACAACTGACACCAAAGAAATACAAAGGATTGTAAGAAAAATATTATGAACAAATATATGCTAAACTGGACAATCTAGATGAGTTACGTAAATTCCTAGAAACATACAACCCTACAAAACTATATCAGGAAGAATCAGAGAATCTGAATAGACAGATGACACCTAGTGAAATTGAAGCAGTAATCAAAAAAACTCCCAACAAATAAAAGTCCTGGACCAGATGGCTTCACAGGTAAATTTTACCAAACATTCTGAGAAGAACTAACACCTCTCCTTCTCAAACTATTTCAAAAAAGTCAAGAGGAGGGAAGGTTTCTGAGCTTATTTTATGAGGTCAGCATTACCCTAATTCTAAAACCAGATTAAGGCACTATAAAATTATAGGCCAATATGGCTGATGAACATAGACACTAAAATCCTCAACAAAATATTTGCAAACCAAATACAGAAATGCATCAAAAAGATTATACATCATGACCAAGTGGGATTTATTCTGGGAATGCAGAGTTGCTACAACATTTGCAAATCAATAAATGTGATTCACCACATATAACAAAATGAAGGATAAAAACCACATGATCATATCATATGATGCAGAAAAAGCATTTGATGAAATCCAACAGCGATTTATGACAAAAACTTTCAGTAAAGTGGTAATCGAGGGAACATACCTAAACATAATGAATGCCTTGTATGAGAAACCCACCATCAGCATCATACTTGACAAGTGAAAACTACAAGCATTCCCGTTAAGATCCTGAACAAGACAGGAATGTCCACTTTTACCTCTCTTATTTAACATAGTTCTGAAAGCCCTAGCCACAGTAGTCAGATAAAAAGAAAAAATAAAGTGCATCTAAATGGAAAAGGAAGAAATAAAACTGTCTTTATTTGCAGATGACGTGATACTGTATATAAAGAATCCCAAAGATTCTGCAAATAAACTATTAGAACTAATAAGTGAGTTCAGCAAAGTAGCAGGATAGAAAAAAAATCCAGAAATCAGTTGCATTTTATATGCCAATAATGAACTAAGAGAAAGGGAAATTAAGAAAACAATCCCATTCACAATTGCTTCAGAAAGAACAAAATACCTAGCAATAAACCTAACCAGGTATGTAAAAGACCTGTACTCAGCCAATTATAAGACCCTGAAGAAAGAAGCTGAAGGAGATACAAACAAGTGGAAGCACATACCATGTTCATGGGTAGGAAGAATTAACATCATTAAAATGTCCATATTACCCAAAGCAATCAATAGATTCAATGCAATTTCTATCAAGATTCCAATAACGTATTTCACAGAACTAGAACAAATTTTTCAAAAAATTATATGGAACCACAAAAGGCCCCACAAGGCAACAACAATCCTGAGAAAGAAGAACAATGTTGGAGGAATCATACTATCTAATATCAAACTATACTATAAAGCTATAGTAATCAAAACAGCATGGTGCTGGCAAACAAACAAACAAACAAACCCAGAAACATAGATCAATGGAACAGAGCAGAGAGCCCAGAAATAAACCCACACCCTTATAGTCAATTAATATTTGTCAGCAAGCACACACAAGGGGCTAAAGATAGTTTATTCAATAAATGGTGTTGGGAGAATTGGACAGATATGTGCAGAAAAATGAAACTAAACCATCTTGCTACATCACGCAGAAGAATAAACTCAAAATGGATCAAAGACTTAAATGTTAAACCTAAAACCATAAAAATTATAGAAGAAAACATAGGCAGCAAAATCACAGATATTGCTTGCAGCAATATTTTATGGGATATATCTACCCAGGCAAGGGAAACAAAAGAAAACAAACAAATGGGACTATACCAACTAAACAGTTTTTGTACAGCAAAGGAAAGCATCAACAAAATAAAAACACAATCCACAGAATGGGAAAACATATTCATCGATACATCTGATAAGGAGTTAATATGCAAATTTTATAAAGAGTTTACAAAACTCAACACCAAAAAAAAATCAAAGGACCCAATTAAAAAATGGGCAAAGGACCTGAATAGACACTTCTCCAAAAACGACATACAGATAGCCAATAGACATATTAAAAGATGCTGAACGTCTCCAATCATCAGAGAAATGCAAATTAAAACCACAATGAGATTTAATCTCACACCTGTCAGAAATGGCTATCATCAATAAATTAACAAACTACAACTGCTGGTGTGGATGTGGAAAAACAGAAACACTTTTGTACTGTTAGTGGGAATGCTGACTATGGAAAGCAGTATGGAGAGATACCTCAAAAAATTAAAAATGGCCCTGGCTGGTGTAGTTCAGTGGATTGAGTGCTGGCCTCAAACCAGAAAGATGCTGGTCAATTCCCAGCCAGTGTACATGCCTGGGTTGCAGGCCAGGTCTCCAGTTGGTGTGTGCTGATGTGTCACTCCCTCTCTTTCTCCTTCTTTTCCCTCTCTCTAAAAATAAATTTAAAATATTTAAAAAATAAAAAATGGATCTGCCTTTTGACCTAGCAATCCCACTTCTGGTAATATATCCAAAGGAACCCAAAACACTAATTCGAAAGAACATAAGCACCTGCAGAAGGCTGAAAGTAAACCCTGTGGAAATGTAACACATGATTAGAGAATGAGAGAATTCTAAGAAAATGGAGATTACTGAGGAGAGAGGTCAAAATGTGCTAATAGATTCATCTACTTCATAATTTGTACCCCAATATTCAGGAAGCCTAAACATTTTATCTGCTGCAAAATTGCCTCAATATTATAACTGTAGAACTTCACATTGATCACAGGATACAATATTAGGCATGTGTGGGTGGACAAATACAGTGATTCATGCATATAAAGGTACCTAAATCTGAACAACCTACATGGTTGTCCACTTTTAGGGAGCCATCAGTTTAATCATGACAAGAATTTGCTTAACAAAAAATTCCACTTAAAAATTCAGTTGGAATTTCTACTGTTTATAGAGCCTACCATTACAGTATGTATTTATTCTAGCTGGTGTCTACAGAGGCCATTCTGAACAGTAGTGTCCCCTTGAAATAGAAAGCTATACCAATAAAGTTTGGGGGCAAGAAATTATGAGGGAGAACAGAAAATTCTGTGACAGCAGGAATCACTATTACATAGATCCAAATATACCCACAAGTCAGATTGTATCTTCATAAAATTGATCTAAATTAATTCATTAATAACAAAGAAATCCATCTTGTTTCCCAACAAAAGTGTGTGTGTGTGTGTGTGTGTGTGTGTGTGTGTCTAGAAAGTATCCATCCATATAATATTAAAAATGGGGACATTTACTAAAGAAGATACAAGATACAAGAAATATTGTACATAGGACAATGATGCCTCAGTACCCTTTAAGGTAGGTATCTTGGGACCTTACACAGTTCACTCAGTCACTATCAGCTACCCCATTGTATTTTCCTGAATCTCATTGATGTTCTGAAGTTTCTTTCCTTTCAAAGGTGATTTTAGTTTTTGAAAAAGCCAGAAGTTACAGGACACAAAATCTGGGCTGGAGTGGGGCTGAATCACCTGGGTGATTTGATGTTTTTGCCAAAAACCGGAATGAGATGTGGTGCATGAGCAGGCACATTGTCATTATGAAGCTGCCAATCAACAGTTGCCCATAGCGGTGACTTTCTGAATCATGTGAATAGTTTCCATGGAGGAATACTCAAGATTCACACAAAATTTGATGAAGATTCATTGCTCAATTCATTTAGTCATTTTGAATGCAACAGCCACACAGGACACATGCTTAGTCAGTGGTTTCTACTGCCCCCACTGAGTAGTAGAATGAAGTCATCATTGTTCATGCATGCCCATTCCAGTCCACACTCCTTGGCTGCCAGGTTACATCGATGTCGTGCAAACCATTCTCATTATATCAACAGTGGCTGGACTTTTTCAAGACAGGCTACATATATATTGGACCTCTGTAATTAGAGACTTACAGGTTGAGAATTCTGGTTATTCATTCTTTAGTTTCCAAATACACAAACAGAATTAGTGCTTGAGTTATAGGCAAAAAGTTCATCCACTTTATCTCTCTCCCATTGGAAAGATTACCCCAAGCATGGGGTTACCCTGGATGATTTGAATGTAGGTATCTGAGTTTAGTAGATCTGGCTTACCAAGTACTGAAAAATATAGGGAACATTTTTGAAGAATGTGTCACATTACAGAACTCCCTTTTCTTTAATGAAGACCAATAGAAATATCTCTTTGATCTCAAATCAGGAAAAGCCATACTTCTTTTAAACTGTTTTTAAAATATATTTTATTAATTATTCTATTGCAGTTGTCCCACTTTTTTCTCCTCTTTATTCCCATCTGCCCTGCACCCTCCTCCTGCCAGCATTCCCCCCCTTAGTTCATGTCCATGGGTCATGCATAAAAGTTCTTTGGCTTCTCCATTTCCCATACTATTCTTAACCTTCCCCTGTCTACTTTGTACCTTCCACTTATGCTTCTTATTCCCTGTACCTTTACCCACATTCTCCCCCTCCCCCTGATAACCCTCTATGTGATTTCCATTTCTGTGATCCTGTTCCTGTTCTAGTTGATTGCTTAGTTTGTTTTTGTTATTTTTTAGGTTCAGTTGTTGATAGTTGTGTTTGTTGTCATTTTACTGTTCATATTTTTGACCTTCTTCTTTTTCTTAGATAAGTACCTTGAACATTTCATATAATAAGGGCTTGGTAATGATGAACGCCTTTAACTTGACCTTATCTGAGAAGCACTTTATCTGCCATTCCATTCTAAATAATAGCTTTGCTGGATAGAGTAATCATGGATGTAGGTCCTTGCCTTTCATGACTTTGAATACTTCTTTCCAGCTCCTTCTTGCCTGTAAGGTTTATTTTGAGAAATCAGCTGATAGTCTAATGGGAACTCCTTTGTAGGTAACTGTCTCTCTTTCTCTTACTGTTTTTAAGATTCTCTCCTCTTTAATCTTGGGGAATGTAATTATGATGTGCTTTGGTGTGTGCTTCCTTGGGAACAACTTATTTTAGACTCTCTGAGCTTCCTGGACTTCCTGGAAGTCTATTTCCTTTGCCAGATTAGGGAAGTTCTTCTTCATTATGTTTTCAAATAAATTTTCCACTCCTTGCTCTTCCTCTTCTCCTTCTGGTATGCTATGATTCAGATGTTGGAATATTTAAAGTTGTCCCGGAGGTTCCTAAGCCTCTCCTTATTTTTTCAAATTCTTGTTTCTTCATTCTGTTCTGGTTGAATGTGTATTTCTTCCTTCTGCTCCAAACCATTGATTTGAGTCCCAGTTCCTTCCCATCACTGTTGGTTCCCTCTACATTTTCCTTTATTTCACTTTTCATAGCCTTCACTTTCTCCTCTATTATGTGACCATACTCAATCATTTCTGTAAGCACCCTGATTACCAGTGTTTTGAACTATGCATCTGATAGGTTGGCTATGTCTTCATTGCTTAGTTGTATTTTTTCTGGAGCTTTGATCTGTTCTTTCATTTGGGCCATTTTTTTTTGTCCCAGTGGGCCTGTTATGTAGTAAGGGGCAGAACCTTAGGTATTGGGCAGGGAGGGGCCACCCATGTCACTGCATTGTGGTGCTATATATGGGGGAAGGGTCTGAGAAGGAACAATGCCACTTGCTCTGTTCTTGGCTGTCTTTCAGTCACTTCCTCCACTACCCACAAGCAAATTGGGCCCTTCTGATGCTGATTCCTGAGTGGGTGAGCTTGTGTACTTTCTAGGACCCTGTGGGTCTCTACAACGAACCCTGCTCTGAGGCTGGGAGTTTCTACTGTTGCCTCAACCCCCATAGATTTTTATAGCCAGAGGTTTTGAGGCTTCCTTTTTCCCTGCTGGAACCCTGGGTTGTGTGGTTTATCTCGCTCCCCAGTTGTTCCTCCCAGTTTATCTACACGTAAATGTGGGACTGCCCAGTCCACCTTGCCATGACTCCTCTCCACCCTGGCTGCCATCTCTGCCCATCCTACCAGTCTGGATGAAGGTTTCTTCTTAACTTCTTGGTTGTCAGACTTCCATATGGTTCAATTTCCTGGCAGTTTTTGTTTTTAAATTTGGTGTTTTCCTTCTTTTGGTTGTGTGAGGAGGCAAAATGTA
Organism: Phyllostomus hastatus; assembly: GCF_019186645.2. Lineage (NCBI taxonomy): Eukaryota > Metazoa > Chordata > Mammalia > Chiroptera > Phyllostomidae > Phyllostomus > Phyllostomus hastatus. The sequence continues at coordinate 9,100,093 of NW_025333841.1, read as the reverse complement.
TCTACCTGTGCCCCCATCTTGGCCGAAATTCCTAAACTGTTTTTTTATACTACATAAGTGGTTCTCAGAGTGTGGGTCCCAAGCAGGAGCATTGGTATCACCTGGGAAATTGTGAGAAATGCAAATGTCCAAGCTCCAGCCTAGAACTAACAAATTAGAAATTCTGGAGGTGAAACCCAGCAATCTGTGTTTTGATGAGCCTTCCTGGTGATTCTAATGCAAGCCAAAACTTGAGAGAGCCACTGTCCTGTATAGTTGATGACTGAGAAGCTTGGGGCCAAGTTTACTGTTTCTCTCTGGCAACTGTTTTCTAATTCCTCTGCCCAGCATATTAGAGGCAGAGAGGAGTTCTTCAGCACCATTAGATCCCCAGCTCCTTAGAGATTTAAGAAGGATTTTGCTAACACTAACTGAATTGGACTGAATCAGGAAACCCAACTTTCGAAAAATGATAATTTACTTGTACAATATCCAATACTTCCTTCAAGTGAAAGGCTACATTAAGATTGTATTACAGATAACCATCACTCAGAACTGTTGGAAATTGAGCTGAATGGAAGTCCTAGAAGTACAGAATTAAAGAAATAACTACATCAAAACTGGAAGGAGAAGTGGAGATACAGAATAGAGTGGTCCTCCACACATGTGCTGGATAAAAATTTGGAGAGATATCTCAGGAACCAGGGGTCCCAGCCCAACACCAGGCACCTCAGCCCAGGGTTCCTGTACCTGGAAGATAAGTCCCCATAACTTATGGCTATGAAAACCAGTGGGGATTAAGGCTTTGCAAGACAGAAACTACCAGACTCCCAGGCAGTTCCTCCTAAAGGACCTGCACATGGACTTACTTGGACTCACTTGAACTCATTTCCTCTGAGCTGCAGTGTGGAAGCAGCAGATTTAATGACATCAGAGATGTGTGGGGAGGAAGTGATTTGTCTGACATCAGGACGATCCCTGGGGAGCAGATTTCTCCCAGACAGAAATGCTGGCAGAGGCCATTGTCCCTTTTCTGAGCCCTCCTCCCACAGAGCCACAGAGTCAGAAGTGGGGCACCATATCTGAGAGTCCATCAACCTGGATCATACTGTTTGCCCCACCCTGGTGATTCCCTGAGGCCATAACCCATTCAACTTCAGGCTTACCTAAGCTGTTTCTGGTGGCTTTTCTAGACAAATGTCTTATCTTGGACCATGCTTCAAATTTTCCTAAATTCTCTCAAACAAGCAGTATCTGGCTTTATAGCAAAGCCCTGTACCTCTCCCTAATTTCCCCAGGCTCAGGACAAGCAGAAGCCAGCCTTGTTTCACAGCTTGGCCTCTCTAGGGCACCTCCAAGCCCAGCACAAGTAGCAACCATCTGCAAATAACTTTGTAGCTAGTGGTGTTTGATCCCAGATAGAACACAGTCAGTGGCTGATTTGGACCTGCCAACAGCAATCAAGGCTCAACTACAAAAGGAGGGTATAAACAGCCCACACAGTGGGTGCACCTTGAGTACCCAGATTTGGTAATAGCAGATGCTGTCCCACTGGACCCTACAGGACACCTACTGCATTAGGCCATGCTACCAAGCCAGGGAAACATAGCAGCTCTACCTAATACATAGAAACAAACACAGGGAAGCTGGCAAAATGAAAAGACAAAGAAACATGGCCTAAATGAAAGAACAGAACAAAACTCCAGAAAAAGAGCTAAACAAAATGGAAGAAAGCAATCTATCAGAGGCAGAGTTCAAAACACTGGTTATGAGGATACTCTAGGAATTTAGTGAGGATTTTCAACAGCACAAAAAAGATCCAGCCAGAAACAAAGGATACACTAACTGAAATAAAGAACAATTTACAGGGAAACAACAGTAGAGTGGATGAAGCAGAGAATCAAATCTATGTTTTGGAACATAAGGAAGAAAAAAAACAACCAATTCGAACAACAAGAAAAAATAATCCAAAAAAAAAAATAAATAAGGATAGTATAAGCAGCCTCTGGGAAAACTTCAAGAGGTCCAATATTGTCATCATAGGGGTGCCAGAAGAATAAGAGGAAGAGCAAGACATTGAAAATCTATTTGAAAAAATAATGAAAGAAAACTTCCCTAATTTGATGAAGGAAATAGATATGCAAGTCCAGGAAGCACAGAGAGTCCCAAACAAAGTGGATGCAAAGAGGCCCAATCCAAGACACATCATAATAAAATTTCCAAAGGTTAAAGATAAAGAGAAAATCTTAAAAGCAACAAGAGAAAAGGCAGTTAGTTACCTACAGGGAGTTCCTGTAAGACTCTCAGCTAATTTCTCAAAAGAAACTTTGCAGGCTAGAAGAGATTGGCAAGAGATATTCAAAGTGTTGAAAATCAAGGACTTACAACCAAGATTACTCTACCCATCAAAGCTATCATTTAGAATGGATGGGCAGTTAAAGTGCTTCACAGACAAGGTAAAGCTAAAGGAGTTCATCATCACCAAACCAGTTTTATACAAAATGTTAAAGAGTCTTCTTGAAGAAGAAGAGGAAGATAAAAAACATGAGCAATAAAATGGCAATAAATACATATCTATAAACAACTGAATCTAACAAAATAAACAAATAGAACAAAAACAGGATCATAGATACAGAGAATGTTTTGTTGGTTGCCAGATGGGAGGGGGGTCAGGAAGATGGGTATAAAGATGAAAGGATTAAAAAGTACAAATAGGTCGCTACAGAATAGTCATGCGGATGTAAAGTACGGCATAGGGAATAGAGTAGCCAAACAACTTACATGTAGGATCCATGGACTCGGACAACAGTTTGGGGATTTCCTGAGGGAGTGAGGGGCTAGGTGGTGGGGGACAAAATGGGAAAATTTTGGATAACTGTAATAGCATAATCAATAAAACATAATAAAATGAAAAAGACTGTATTACAATTGCTTAATTTATAGCTAAGTGGTTGGTTTTGAAAACCTTGTATGATTATATTGTCTAATTATGAACTAAAAACAAACAAACAAAAGGATTTCGTCATTTTGTATAAGATAAGTGCCCTACAGCTTTACCTACAAAAGACATGGTGATGTTTTGTGGTGAATTATAAGGTTAAAAAAGTAGATGTTGGCTATTCTTATTGACAGTCAAATGTCACTAATAATATCAATATCAAGATATAATAAAATATTAATAATATTAAATTTAAATAATTAGAACCATTACATACTGTAATACTAGCAAATGGTGACTGACAAAATATATAATAAAAGCTTTTATAAATTGAAAATTAAAGCAGATGTATTTAAATAATCTATCATGATTTGCTTGTTAGCCTGGAAATCTCTTATTCTTATTCTTAACCTTATTCTTAGGTTAGTAAAACATGCAGAAAAACCAATTCCACAATGCCAAATGAGTGAATATGACTTACTGTCAGGAACTCTTAACTCTTGTCACTGATTTTTAACCTTTTGGGATTGAGAGAGATCTCATTTCATCTGAACCACAGAGTACTTCTGTGACCTTACATGAGATAATTTCCCCGCTCTGAACCTCATTTCTGCCTCTGAAAAAGGAGGATTTGATTTTATCATTTCTAAGGTCACTTCAATCTCTGATATTCTGGGATTCTAGATTTCTAGAGATAAGGCCATCACTGTTCCAGTACCACCCCCAAATCACTGCTCTCTCCTGACTTCTCCTGACCAGAAAGAAGAAAGAGGATAAAAGGCAGATTGGTGGTGGCAGACTGGTGGCTGCAGCCTAATGGAAAGCATGCATGAGAACTTTGGAATCCAGATGATTTTGGAAATCACATGCAGGATTTGTTTCTTGCTGTGTGGCCATCAGTTGAGGTGTGAATTGAGGGATACTGTTTGTTCTTCCCTAAACTATATGTAGAATCCCAAAAATTTTATCATAAACTTTGTGAGAATAATATATAAACCATATAAAGCCATTTTCAGTAAAGAACATCTTAAAAGATCTAGTCCAGTGCATGAAATTACTTAAGTGTATATAATAAAAGCTAAGAGACTTGTGTTTACCTATACATCTCCCTTCCCCATTCCCATCAAAACAGTTATTTAGCTGAATAATTCAAGCTCCGGAGATAGGGTAGAGGATAGGTGTGGTTTAAGAGGCTCAAATTAACCAGATAATTGATTCAATTCATCCAATTCACTTTCCTGTAGAATTTATTACACCTATTCTGTCAGTATCAAGAGCAATCTTTGTTTGCCACTACTGTTCATTGGCTAGCCAAATACTTTGCTGGTTTTCATTTCACTTCCCAGGCTAATTCTTATATGGATATGTTTTTAACACCTCACTACAAAAAGTTTCTCATAGCTGAGAGATTATCCTTTGAAATTGATCATTTCAGAAAATATTTCTTAGCAGGTTATATTATTAAATACTTTCAAAATGCAGGCTTCCAACTCCTAATCAACCTCCCACCTCACATACACACATAAATCACATACTTACATTTCCTGTAACATGGGGCTTTTCTTGCTGGTACTAAGGTAAATTGTCTTGATTTTTTGCCTCCTGTTGATATCTACATGCCCATCATCTCTGGAGTAGCCTATGTCATTCTCTCACTTGAAAAGAATAATTTTAACTCTTACAAGTCTTTTTGTGTCAGAACCTTGACTGTGTTCTGTGTTATTTTGTTTTGTAACAAGGCAGGTTCATTTAAACTATTTCTTAAGAGAGAAACCCTAAACTGCATTTAAAAATATATGAAATTAAAACAAACAGTAAAAACTGTTTTATTAGGACATTTAGAGACAAAGCAACTGGTGATTTGCCTGCATTTTTCATCTCTTAAAGGTTGCTTTGCTGTTGTGCAGTGCAGCCTCAGTAATATGCACAAAGTTGGGAATTACCATGTGTCAGAGCAAGATGATATGTCCAGGTCACCTGAATTATCCATCATTAGAGGTGACATCAGCCCTGTAAAAATGTGAATGATCTTTGCTTTAGCACATCACTGATATGAAACTTAGAGAAGTGGATTCAAGTCTGTGCTTGAGGGTACATACATACTTATTTATCATGTAAAAGAAAGTGCATTAGACCATGTTCTGATTGCAGAAAAATGAATGAGTTCCAGGACAAAAGTGACAAGATCTATATAGATCTTCGTGGTTAGATAGGGAAACAGAGTGATTCTAATAAACAATGGGTATTATTTTATACTACCTAGTTATTCATAAGATTCCCCAACAGGGAAGAACAAGCAACTGCAGAGCATTTCCCAAACCCCCCTCCTTCAGTCACAGAAACGTCAATAAAACTCTTCCACCTCCCACTCTTCAGTGCCAGATTCGTAAGCACTTAGCCAAGCATGCTGGGAGACACAGAATAACGGAAAGAGGCGAATATCTGGATGTCTTGAATTTGCTTGCATTCTGCTCTGTTTCTCTACCATCTCGTTACTAGACATGGGCATTAGATGTGACAATCAACAACATCTGAGCTGAACAGAAGAAACATTAAAGGCATAGTCTTCAGGAGAAATGCCTCGACGACAGCCTCAGTCACCTAATCAGACTTTAATTTTAATCACAAATGACACAGAATCATCCAGCCCTGTCATTCCTAATGATACCAAGAATAAAGGATGGACCGGAGACAACTCTCCAGGAATAGAAGCTTTGTGTGCCATCTACATAACGTATGCTGTGATCATTTCAGTGGGCATCCTTGGAAATGCTATTCTCATCAAAGTGTTTTTCAAGACCAAATCCATGCAAACAGTTCCAAACATTTTCATCACTAGCCTGGCTTTTGGAGATCTTTTACTTCTACTAACTTGTGTGCCAGTGGATGCAACCCACTACCTTGCAGAAGGATGGCTGTTTGGAAGAATTGGATGTAAGGTGCTCTCTTTCATCCGGCTCACTTCTGTTGGTGTATCAGTGTTCACATTAACAATTCTCAGCGCTGACAGGTGGGTTTCTTTCTTCAATTACATTTGCCAGGATGTGATATGAGGCAAAAAGAAAAGAGAACAAGATATGAAAAGAAATAAAAGCTTGTAGTTAGTATTTACTGGCTCCTATCCTGTTTTTCCTACACTCTGTAACCGAGGTGTAAGATTGAAATATTGGGGAGCATTTTAAATAAAAGTTGGTATAAGAATGTTAAAATTCCTGTGTTAGCATCAGAAGAGAGATTGAAATTGCATGTTTTAGGGATAATATATTCTCTTTGAAATGTAATTGTTTGCTTGAAAGCACATTTGAAAGATGCCCCCCCCCCCAGTTTATTACAGCAAATTGTTTCAGGTGTAAAAGAAAAACAATTTATGCTTTATACATTAGTGCATCCTAGTGGTGCAATATTGTCAACATTAGAACACCAGCCTAAGTGTGAAATTGACCATATATGCATTACTGACTACCAGGAGAGCAGTAAAAAAATTGCATACATCTAATATATTTAAAATTAATCAAATTAATAGCAGAAAAATAGCAAGCTTTTTGGCTTCCTGGTAACTCAGTGTAATGTCATCACTTAATTGTATTTGTTTTCTCTATAGGTATCCAATGACATTCTTGTTTTCAGAGAAATAAAATAACCTTGTTTAACTTTCAGAGCTCTATGGATAGAGCATGTGAGATCCTCTGGCAGTCAGAGTGTTTGGGCTCAGTTAGGATATTTTCAGTGTAAGCACTGTTTTTCTGTGTTCCTATTGTAGAATGGTGACTGAAAACATGAACAAAATTGAGCCTCCAAATGTTAAAAGTGATGCTTAGGAAAGTCTGCAAGAAGCCTGTAATAAACACCTGGCAGTACCAGAAGGATAGCTTCTTCAGATTCTGGAATCTGAGATGAGGAAAAGCTTTCTTGGTGTCTTTTTGGGATCTTTGCTTTGATGGGTTTTATATTATATTATATATTTGAGGACAGATTTACTTAAAGGCTGTAGATTTTAAGGTGGATGTGTTAGAATAAAGACATCCATCTTTGCATGGGCACAGGGCTTCTGATTTCACCCTCTTCTTGACCCCAATCTACCTACCTGTGGCTTGGGCAATAAGTTACCACTTTTGAACAAGGAGGAAATTAACCGTCTCCTCTCTACTGCATAAACTCATGGGATTCCTGTATAGGAATAAAGGAGAATTAGGTTTAACATCAGTCACTTATACAAAAAAGAAGTCTTTTAGAATATGTAAGGTGATACACAGGCAATGAATTACTCTCAATCACACATAAAATCATGCTGGAAAAAACTTATTTGTCTTAAACAGAGGATCTACACATAAAATTATAAACTTGCAAACCTGGAATATCCCACACTGGCGAATAAGGGAAGAGGTGATGAACACAAATTAAAAAAACTGGGATGTCTTATGTGTATTTAAAACCATAACTAATTCCAAGTGGTTAATTTTGACTTGGTTATATACATTTGGATAGGAGGTAGAACTGAGTGACCACTTTTAACCCTAAGATTTTGTAATTTTGATATTTATTTGATCTTTGCTTCTGCTTATGTATTTCTAGATACAAGGCAGTTGTGAAGCCACTAGAGCGACAGCCCTCCAATGCCATCCTGAAGACCTGTGCCAAAGCTGGGTGCATCTGGATCATGTCAATGATAATTGCTCTACCAGAGGCTATATTTTCAAATGTATATACTTTTCGAGACCCCGACAAAAATACAACATTTGAATCATGTGCTTCTTATCCTGTTTCAGAGAGGCTCCTGCAAGAGATACATTCTCTGCTGTGCTTCTTAGTATTCTATATTATTCCACTCTCTATTATCTCTGTCTATTATTCTTTGATTGCTAAGACTCTTTACAGAAGCACCTTGAACATGCCTACTGAGGAACAAAGCCATGCTCGTAAGCAGGTATGTACATATCAGGATTCATGAATGAATTTAGAAGTGAAAGGTCCTACTTTAGCACCTGTGAACAATAAATACAGCACGAGTATGGTATTTTTGTTATGATCATGGGCTGTGGAGTCTGTCAGACCCACAATTTAATCCCAGTTCTACCACATACTAGCTGAGCAGTCTTGAGCAAATTACTTAACCTCCCTGCACTTCAGTTTTCTCATCTGTAAAATGAAAATGGGGACTGGATGATATATATGAAATGCTTAGCATAGTAAGCATTCAATAAACAATAGAAGTATTATTATTAGAAAAGGGACAACTGAAGTTTGGGAGCAGTCAAAATTATTCACCTCTGTAATAGTGAGGATCATTGCACAACGTGAGACCATAAAGTGAAGCATCTTTTATTGTATAACATGTAACAGAATGATAGAAAAACACAGGATGATAGAACTGGCAAGAAGCCATAACATTATTCAATGCAAACCACTTACACAGAGATGAGTAAACTTTGGTCTCCAGGGATGAAGTGCCAGTGGCAAAAGAACACAGTGACTCACAGAAGCTTATTTAAGACTGTTGCAAGAAATTAAAAAAAAATATTGCAAGAGCCAGGTGTGCTGTTCTGTAAATATGAACAGAATAAAAAGAATGTTGCCAAAACACTGTTCCATTTGATTTTTTAAAATGCAACAGGATTTCTATCTTTCTTGAGTGGAGAGGGATGATTCCATTTACCTCTTGATCAGTTTACAGAGAGATCAGTGCCTTTTTTTGCAGCTGGTCCATTCAGTTGGTTCAACAGCAGTGCTCATAAAGCTAAAGTTGCACATTTAATGCCCATGTGACCAGTTATCTTTGCTCTATCCGTAACCAGAGGCAACATCTTCATTTCATCTGATTAATTTCTCTTATTAATAGGTATAGGATTTTTTTACATATGAAAGAGGCACAATTAGTTTTTATTCTTTTGACTACATAGAATTCCTATAGGTTAAAAAACAATTTTTGGTACCAACTTGGCAATTTTCCTAAACCTCAGAATAATATTCTAACCTAGTCAGCCTCTGCTGATATGATGAAACCAGTCTTGTATAATACCTCTATTTTTTTTTAAGATTTTTTTATTTATTTATTTTATTTTTAGAGAGAGGGAAGGGAGGGAGGGAGAGAGAGAGAGAGAGAGAGAGAGAGAGAGAGAGAAACATCAATGTGTGGTTGCTGGGGGTTATGGCCTGCAACCCAGGAATGTACCCTGGCTGGGAATCGAACCTGGGACACTTTGGTTCCCAGCCCGCGCTCAATCCACTGAGCTACGCCAGCCAGGGCTATAATACCTCTATTTTTAACTAAAGTAAAATTTCCAGAATTCCACAACACTCCTTGAGAGATAACTAGAGACATCTTCGAGTCCCTCAAAACCAGGGGTGGGAGCCTCTGAAGTAGAGCTAATGAGACCAAGAACATGGATTACCATGCTAATTAACTTGCTGTATTCTATAGCCACTGGCTGCCTTCCCACATGCGTCAGGTAGTTGTCTCACACATGTATGTCCAAAAGAACACCAGCTTGTTGACTGTACATTTCTATGTAAATCTAGAGAATGGTTTTTAAAAGACTCTGCCAGCTAAATGATTTGTTTCTTTTGCCATTTTTATTTCCCCTTATAGATTGAATCCCGGAAGAGAATTGCCAAAACGGTGTTGGTGCTGGTGGTTCTGTTTGCTCTCTGTTGGTTACCGAATCACCTCTTGTATCTCTACCATTCATTCACTTACCAAACTTACATGGACCCCTCTGCCATTCATTTTATTGTCACCATTTTCTCTCGGGTTCTGGCTTTCAGCAATTCTTGTGTAAATCCTTTTGCTCTTTACTGGCTGAGTAAAACCTTCCAGAAGCATTTTAAAGCTCAGTTATTCTGTTGCAAGGCAGAGCTGCCTGACCCTCCTCCTGCCGATACTCCTCTTGACAACCTGGCTGTAATGGGAAGGGTCCCCGGTGCTGGGAGCACGCAGATGTCTGAAACTAGTATGTCTTTGTTCACTGGGTGGAGTGTGAAGAAGGAAGATGACAGAGTCTAGCTTTTAAATTAAAAATGGTATTTTTCCTCCCAGCGTATGTATCCAATACTGAGCTGTGCATAGGTATATGGTGTCAGGGTTTTTGTTGCTTACGAATTGTGTTAAAATCTTAGGAGTGAAGGTCTTTTAAAAGTAAAAGACAAACCATGATTTTCTTTAAAGTACAAACGTTAATGTTGTTGGGCTTTCTAAGTAAAGTGAAGCCCCACTAGGTGTAGAAAGAAACATTTATATATGTCAGTGGGTCTTAAGGGAGGTTGCACAGAAAGGAAGGTAAAATGAACAAGGTAATTTTTAAAAATCGAATTTGTTTCCATCACATCTATAATGCTTCTAATTACTCATATATTCCTGTGATTTTCATAAAATTGTGTTTGTGTTTATTATGTGGTATAAATCTACACATTACACCTTGCATTTGAAAAGGGGACCAAAAACATCTCTTTTGCACTTTCCTTAAAAAAAGAAGTCCTAAAAAATAAACCTTCACGGGGTTTTTGACTGCCCTTTTCTGTTAATCTCTATTTCATTATAAGTAAACTGCGCAATTGTAATGAAAATGTTTTGGGGTCAGTGAGTATAAAGCAAGGAGTGAGCATCTGAAGCAAGGAGCTTGCTTTACTGGGTCAACACTTACTGACTTAATGCAGTTCTATTTACAACGACTATCAATTAATAATTGGAAAATGTTCCCTCTCACAAATAATATGGAAAATTTGCCTTATTTACAGGCAAAATAAGTGGCCACATTTATGGTGTCTTTTGAGGTCCGCCTCCCCAAGAAGGATGGACCCCTGTTGAAAAATCTGCAAGCCTGCTGGTGTCTGAAATTCTTCCTTTAAGAAAATTCATTTCTTTTGGTAAGCAGTGCCCTCTTTCTTAAAAATGCAGAAGTACCACACGAAATCCCTAACACCTGGGTATGTAGTTTTTATCAGATGATCTTCCTGCTTGATTTTATTAAAATGTGCTTAAGTCCAGTAAGAGTATGATCTGATTAACCTCTACCCTTGGAAATCAGACATAAGGTTCTGGTTTCCTATCCTCCATTCCTACTTGCTATCACTATAAGCTTGTTAATAATTATCATTTCAAGCAACAGTTGTTAGTAGACATCAGATTTAGATTTGTGATTTCAGAAAATGTTTTCTTGGGGCAATCTGAAGCATATGTTTGGCACTAGAGATAGCTACTTTGCAATTTCAAAAACTTGATTTTGGGGTGTGCTTTTGGTAGTTTTGAACTTTCTTTAATAGCTTATGTAGTTGGAAACTTTTGCTAATGATGTGGCTCAAAAGGGGGATATATATGAACGCTAAGCTTTACATTTCTGTAAAACTGTTTTACTTAAGTGTGGGCAGTGCCAATATTGTATTAGTATTGTTTTAAGTTGGATATTGTAATAAGTGGGGCAAAAGAAATAAATACTAAAGTTATAAATAATTTTGTGTAACTTCATATTCTAAAAATAATACTTCTGATAGAATATAACTGAGAATCCGTTTTAACCCTGAAATTTATTTTCAAGTCACAAAGATTCTGAATATTTTACTATTTTCCTCACTCTGGGTAAAATTATATCTTTACTCTCCTAAGTATAACATTTCAAAGATAACTTGATAAAAGTACCAGATCACAAAAGCCAAGATAACCTTTTAGCAGTTGATAAAACCAGAGCTCAAAGAACTTTCATTTTATTCATTCTAAGTAATCCCAATGTGACTTAGGGATTTGATATAAAATAATCCCCTAGTTTTATAGGGCATCAGTCTCCCTTCCAGAGTTAAAGAACTGGGATTAAAACTATGGCTTTGACTTCCAGTCAAGATGGTGGCATAGGTAAACACAGCAGGCCTCTCCGCATAATCACATAAAAATTACAGCTAAAATATAGAACAACCATCACTCAGAACAGTCAGAAACTGAGTTGAATGGAAGTCTGACAACTACAGAATTAAAGAAAACACATCCATCCAGACTGACAGGAGGCATGCAAATGCAGAATAAGCTAGTTCTCACATCCATGTGTGGTGGATAAAAAATTCAGGATATCTTAGGAGGAGTCCCAGCCCCACACCAGGCCCCCCAACCCAAGGTTCCAGTGTCAGGAAGATAAGTCCCCACAACTTCCGGCTGCAAAACCCAGCAGGGATTGAGTCAGTAGAAGAAACTTCTGAAGCCCCATGAAGTTCCTCTGAAAGAACCCACACACGAACTTACACAGACTCACTCCCTCTGAGCTCCAGCACTGGGTTAGCAGCTTGAAAAGCACCAGTGGCATAAAGGGAGGAACTGAGTTGTCTGGCATCAAGATGAGCAGAGGCCATTGTCCCTTTTCTACACCCTACCCGCACAGGGCCAATAGGCTAGTGCCATATCTGAGACTCCATCAACCTGGCTTATGCTGTTTAACCTGCCTTGGAGATCCCCAGAGACTCTGCCCCCAAAACTTATAGGCCTACCCAAGCTGCTTTTCTGTATGAATGGCTGGTCTTGGCTCATGCTTCACAACTTCCTAAATCCTTTCAAACAAGCAACAGCAGGCCTCAGTGAGCCCCAGGCCTGGCACTAGCAGACAGCCTAGATTCAAAGCTTGGCTTCACCTGGGAATCTCCAAGCCCAGCACAAGTAGCAACCATCTCAGATTGGTTTATACCTCAGGCAGGTTGGCCCCAGAAAAACACAGATGGGGGCTGACCTTGACCAGCACCACCTGGGGAAGCTCGGGGCCAACATGCCCAGTGGACAGCTACATACCACGTCAGAACACCACCACCTTGACCCTGCACAGCTGATTATCCACAGAGGACAGAGGCTGGTGGTCAGGCTCACAGCCAGTCCTTGCAGTTAACTGGCCTGGGTAAATCCCTCCCATTGATCTGCCAACAGCAACCAAGGCTCAACTACAAGAGAAGGGTGTACTGAGCTCTCACAAAGGGCACACCTCAAGTACCTAGCTTGAGCAATAGTGGAGGCTGTGCCACTGGACCCTACAGGACACCTACTGCATTAGGCCACATTACCACAACACAGAGTCAAAGAAGCTCTACCTAATACATAGAAACAAACACAGGGAGGCTGCCAAAACAAGGAGATAAAGAAATATGGCCCAAATGAAAAAACAGATAAAACCTCCAGAGAAAGAGCTAAAAGGGAGATAAGCTATCTACTATATGCAGAGGACAAAACACTGGTTATAAAGATGCTCAAGGAACTTAGTGAAGACCTCAACAGCATAAAAAATGATCCAGTCAGAAACAAAGGATATACTAATTGAAATAAAGAAAAATTTACAGGGAAACAAGAGTAGAGTGGATGAAGCCATGAATCAAATCAATGATTTGGAACACAAGGAAATAAAAAACAACCAATCAGAACCACAAGAAAAAAATCCAAAAAAATGAGGATAGTATAAGCAGCTTCTGGGAAAACTTCAAGAGGTCCAATATTGGCATCATAGGGGTGTCAGAAGGAGAAGAGGAAGAGTAAGAAATTGGAAATCTATTTGAAAAAGTAACAAAAGAAAACTTCCCTAATTTGGTGTAGGAAATAGACATGCAAGCCCAGGAAGAACAGAGAGTCTCAAACAAGATGGATGCAAAGAGGCCCACACCAAAACACATCATAATTAAAATGCTAAAGATTAAAGGTTAAGAATCTTAAAAGCAACAAGAGAAAAGCAGTTAGTTACCTACAGGGAGTTCCCATAAGACTGTCAGCTGATTTCTCAAAAGAAACTTTGCAGGCTAGAAGGGATTGGCAAGAAATATTCAAACTCATGAAAAGCAGGGACCTACAGCCAAGATTGCTCTGCCCAACAAAACTGTCTATCATTTAAAATCAAAGGGCTGGTAGAGATTCCCAGATAAGAAAAATCTATAGGAGTTCATCATCACCAAATCATTATTATATGAACTGTTAAAGGGACTTATTTAAGAAAAGATCAAAACTACGAACAATAAAATGGCAAAAAATACATATTGATCAACAACTGAATCTAAAGAAACAAACAAAGAGAACAGAGACAGAATCATGAATACAGAGTATTTTGATGGTTTCCAGATGGCAGGGAGGTGTGTGGGAGTGGGTGAAGAAGTGAGGGAATTAAGAAGTGCAAATAGGTAGTTACATAATAGCCATGGGGATGTAAAGTACAGTTTAGGGAAAGGAGTAGCTGAAGAACTTATATGCATCAGCAATGAACATGAACAATGGTGGGGTTAGTGCCTAAAGGAATGGGGGTGCTGGGTAGAGGGGTACAAAGGAGAAAAACCAGGACAACTGTAATAGCATCATCAATAAAATATAATTTTTAAGAAAACTATGGCTTTGATTTAGAGGGGGTAGTCTTTTTTTTAAAACAGATTATCCTTGTTAGGATTACCCTCCCAAGTAGGCTCCAATATCCACAATGTCTTTCATACTCTCTACTGTGGTGCCAGAAATGTTACTATGAAGGACTTCCTTTCTTTGGATGTGTTTGAAATGGAAGGAGAGGTAGGATACTTGAAAAACAAATTTTGCATACTTCTCAATTTTTCTCAGGGTCTGCCCTGACCCTAGAGTAAGAATAATGGACCATAATCATATGCTATAAAACAGCAAAACAAAGACACAAACTTAGGTATAACCAAAATGTCCAATGGGGAAGTATTTGTCACTGAAGTTGAAAGTGCCACAAAACATTGAACACTGGTGTATCTACTGAGAATAACAAATTTGGGTTTAAGAATTTCTGCAGTTATAACCACTTGAGGTCAGGGATCCATCAGTTGTTTGTCAAAAGGAGTTACTTTTATTTTCATGAAGTTTTGAGATTACAGGAAGTGGGGAAAGGAAATTCCCACATAGAGTTAGCTTGAATAAGCCATTAAAAATTTCACTTGGTATAGTTCAGTAATTTTCCAGAAAATGTTCCTACTCAAGGTAGGTGACTTCTCTGGCCAAGCAGTTTCTACTTTTGTAGGTTAATGTATTTTTATCCACCAAGAGGGCCGTGGCCTATCAGGCCAGGAATACAGCACAGATCACCACTTATAGAGGTCAGAGAGAAGAATGGAGAAGACATTCAGAAATAAGCCAGCAGTCTGGGTTCCAAGACTGTTTCCACTTCCTGCACCCAGCAGCCCCTCATGCGGCCCATCTACATTCCAGTCCTAGAGTTTCGGGAGTTACTCCCTATATTTATAATAATGAGTCCCCCCTTTTTGCTTGTTACCATGAGTATTTCTGTGCCTTAGAAAAAAGGTTATGAACACAGAGATGCTTCCAGATTATTTTGGTTACTAGGGAGTTAATTCTACAACTATACCAGGGCATAAGAACAAAGAGGAGCCAAGCCTCATAGAGACAATAGCATTGCTTTAAAAATAACTGTCACGCCTCATAGTCAAATAGAATGCCATTTAGGCAGCAGTCACCAACCTTTTTGGCACCAGGGACTAGTTTCCTGGAAGGCAATTTTTCCATGGCTGGGGTGGGGGTGCATGGAGGATGGGGGAGTCAGGAGGCAGAGCTCAGGCAGGGGATGGCATGAGGGACAGGAGGTAGAGCTCAGGTGGTAATGCCAGTGAATGTGGAGGGAGGTTGGGGACCCCTGCATTTAGGCACAAGTGTATTTGGCTCCCCATTTCCCTATTATGTTGACTCAGTGACCCCTGTCACTGTCAGCTTATCCTCTCACTTCTGGGGACCTTCACAGTAGGCCACTGCTCTGCTAATTACCTTTCCTACACAAGCTTCCCTGCTTCTGTTCTACTCTGATCATGTTCTTGTTTCTTCCAGTCATTTCTCTCACTGGGAGAGGCTCTTTTGGGCTCAGCTCATCAGACTGTCTAGAATCCAGGGCTACCCTGCCAAGTCACTTCACAGGCCTCTGGGCAGCCTTTGGGCTAGGGTGGCTCGGTCACATGGGACACAGGAATAGGAACCTCTTTGAATACCTAATCAGAGCAGCCAGTGGATATAGCAGGCACACAGAGTGTCACATGCAGTAGTCCTGGGTAGCGTATTATCTATCACTTATTTTATGAACTCACTCAGGATTGAAATGGGAGCCCGTAACACAGTGCTGAAAACAGCTGTATGCCATTTTTGGACTCATGAAGAAATATTTAGTGATGCTTAAATGATCCTAACAAAACTCATGTTATCTATACTATAAAAATGCATGCAAGTTCAGTTCTCCCATAGTCTCCAACACAACTTCATAAAATATAAATGTTATTGGAAGAACACACCCAAAACCCAAGATACTATTTAAAAATTGTTGTTATGGTGGGAAGCATCTTCACACAGCTGGTGACTAGGGAGTTAGAATGTTCAGAAACAAAGAAATGGTAGAAATAATTTCTTCTGGGATGCTTTTCCCCACCCTCAACTTTGTTTATGAACTTCATGTTTACAAATAATAGGCTTGTTATTTTTGTTATTTTTAAAAGAATTAATACTTTTAGCCCTGACTGGTGTGGCTCAGTGGATTGACACCGGCCTGCGAACCAAAGGGTTTCAGATTCAATTTCCAGTAGGGGCACATGCCTGTGTTGCAGGCCAGGCCCCCAGTAGGGGTCGCACAAGAGGCAACCACACATTGATGTTTCCCTCTTTGTCCTTCCCTTCCCCTCTAAAAATAAATAAAATAGTAAAAAATAATAATACTTTTAAACGACCTTTTTAAAAATTTTTTAAAAGTATGTGTTTTGATTTGAGAAAGAAAAAAAAGAGAAACATCAATCGGCTGCTTCCCACACATACCCTGACCAGATTTCAAGCCTTCAATCTAGGTATGTGCCCTGACCTGTAATCAAACTCCCAACCTTTAGGTGCACATTTAACGCTCCAACAGACTGAGCCATACTGACCAAGGCTAAATGGCTGTCTAACTTTAGTCTTACAAACACCAGTAAGTACAAACCACATAAAAGCTCTTTGAGGTCTCCAATAATTTTTTAGAGTAAAGGTGTCTGAGACCAAAATGAGGACTGCTATTCACCAGAATCCAGTACTTCCATCTTACTTCCCAACCACCATGAGTGTGTCTCCCCTGAGTGGTACCTGTCTTGTTGACAGCTAAGTCGCCAGAGCCTAGTACAGTGCCTTGCACTTAGCAGGGACTCAGTATCTGCCCAATTAAAATTTATACACTTCTTCATTTTCAGCGATATGTGTAATATGTGAGAAAAACAAGTTGGTTCGAGGGAAAATATCCCGTCCTAAAAGAAAGAGTAAAACAACGAAGTTAGCCAGTAAAGCTGGTGTTTACACTTGGTATTTTATATTCCAGGTTTGGAGCTTGTGCACCTCTGAATCATGGAGTACAAGAGACAAGCAACTAACTGCTACCCTCCCCAACCTCCTTTCCACAGACCCAGCCTGAGGAAGGTACCAGATAAAGCAGAGGGCTGAAGCTTGGAAAAGGCTAATCCTTCCACCCATCGCACCTTCTTCCACTCATTCACGACGATGGAAGCTCACACTACATTCTAGGATCGTAGGCTATCAAGATCAAGATGCACTAGAACCGACACCTATCCTAGGGAATCAGAAAGAAACAAAATACATGTTTCTCACACGGAGGAGGGGCCTTTGGGCAAAGGAGGTAGGGCTTTTTCTCAGCAAGACAATCCGGTTCCGTCAGCCCCAGGAACCTCCCCAAGATGGCGGCGCCCCGACATCCGCCTGCAGGGTAAGAATATTCCCATGCTTTCGGTCTGCCACCCCGGGCCGACTCAACCCTGCC
Organism: Phyllostomus hastatus; assembly: GCF_019186645.2. Lineage (NCBI taxonomy): Eukaryota > Metazoa > Chordata > Mammalia > Chiroptera > Phyllostomidae > Phyllostomus > Phyllostomus hastatus. The sequence continues at coordinate 9,082,438 of NW_025333841.1, read as the reverse complement.
TACGTCGGGACGTAGCACCCCGCGCCACTTGCCGCCCCAAGGTGGTCCGCAAAGACACCTACGCGTGGCAGCAACGCGACCCTAGCTCTCAGTCCCGTGTACTCCACGCCCAGGCCTGCGTTAGCGCTTGTTGACGCCAATGTGGGCGTGTCGGCGCGACGCGCGACGTCTTGACGTGCCGACAAGGCGACTGCGTCAGTCAGAGCGGGCTGCCGTTCTCAAGTCATTTCCTCGCGTTGCCGCGGGAGTTCGGTAGTCTCAGACCCGGTAGGCGGTGGCGGCGGCGCGCGTGCGCGCTCCCGCTGCGCTGTGGAGCCAGCGGCTGCGCCAAGGCCCGGCGGAGCGAGCCAGGTGGGCGGCGGCGCAGCCCGGCGGGGAGCTTCAGGGCGGGCGCCGGGGGCAGGCGGAGAAGGGGCAGTGCGGCTGCTGTGTGGCCCGCACTCCCGGGGGCTGCTGGGGCGCTGCGGGGAGGCGGGCCGGGGGGCGGCTGGGCGCGGGCCGAGCGCGGCCGACTTCTATTTCTCTATTCCCCTTTAGTTTTATCTCGGCCTTTTTGCGCGCTTGGTTGCTACCTGTAGGCTAAGTCGGCAAAATGAGCTGCAACAACTTGGATGGGAACAACGACTTTGATGAGCAGTTGCGAATGCAAGAATTGTATGGAGACACCAAGGACGGAGACACCCAGAAAGATCCCGATAGAGAAACCAGTTCTTTTGGACAGCCGCCAGATGACACCCCCTACGAGTGGGACCTGGACAAGAAGGCTTGGTTCCCCAAGGTAAGAGTGTGTCACCGGTGCACTGAAGAGCGGGCTCCTGGACCAGACTCATTTTCTTTGCGAGGTTTTGGGATAGAGTCCCCAATGGTAGTGGTGTTTCTTTTTGTTGTGTCTGTTGCAGAACCAATGTGTAAAGGAACATAAATCTTTAGGGGCATGTCTTAAATGTAATTTAATTATAAAGTTTTTTTATGCCTCATTAATTTTATCTGTGAAGGTCACAGTTGGTTATTACATTGGTGGCTGCTTTTTATTGCAAAGAGGAAAAACACCAAGAACAAACTTGGTAGCTATTACTTTTAGGGACCTGACCTCACTTATCCTAGGAATTCATATGTTTAGCTTATATGCTATGTGCAAAATGCAGCTTTTTATTAAAAAAAAAAACTAGCCATTTATATAGCATTACTAGTTGAACTTTACACCCCTACTTTTCTATTAAATTTTGTCCCTAGACACATATGCTTGAACCATATAACCACAGGAATATGAGTAGAGGTGCACAAAATATGGATGGACAAGATCTGTGTATATTTGTTTCAAGTATTTGGAAATTCTTAAGCATTTTATATCAGCCTAATCTCAGTAAAATAACTGATGTTAGACTTAGTTCTGTAAACTTCTCAGTAAATGTATCCTGTTAATCAGAATCTCATGGGTGGAAAAAAGGATACCAATAGCACACTAATTGACTTGCAAGCCTGTAATAACAAATTGTGTCTCTACTGTGGAACTTTAAAATTTATCTATTTCAACTTCTTCCTTTACCATTTTGTGTACGTGTATGTGCTCCAATCCCTCCAAATTGTTAAATTTACTAAAGTTGATCCTTGAACAACCTGGGTTTGAACTGGGTCCACTTAACATGCATATTTTTTTCATCTTGTAAGCAGATGACATAAACTTATGGTATCAGTAAATGTAGCACAGTACTGTAAATGTATTTTCTCTTACGACTTTCTTAACATTTTCTTTTCTGTAGCTTCATGTAGTACATATAATATACAAAATATGTGTTAATTAACTTTACGTTATCAGTAAGGTTCTAGTCAACAGTCGGCTATTAGTAGTAAAATTTTTGGGGAGTCAAAAGTTTTATGCACATTTTCAACTGAATGAGGTGTTGGCGTCCCTAACCCCTGTGTTGTTCAAGGGTCATCTGTAGTGCCAGCCCCAGTGCACCTTTGGTTTCTTCAGCTTTCTGAGTTCTTTTTAAAATACAACCAGAGACATTGAAATAAAGAACAAACTGACAATAACCAGAGGGGAGGTAGGAGGCAGTAATGGAGAAAAAGAGGGGAAGGGCCATCAAGGAACATGTATAAAGGACTCATGGACAAAGCCAAAGGGGGTAGGTTTGAGGGTAGGAGGTGGGGATGGGTGGAGCTGGAGGGGCATGGTGGGGTGAAAATGGAAACAACTCTACTTGAAACAATAAAAATACAAATTTTTTTTAAAAGCTTAAAAAATTAAAAGTATAACAAAATAATCTAATAAATATTTAAATTCAAAAAAATAGTCTGATAATACAGTAACTCATGACTCTATCTTATGCTGTGGAAACCCGTATCTCTTAAAACTTAGAGTTTAAAATTTTTCCCATTCCTATGCGTGCATAACATTGATTGGTATGAAGATATAACTACACTTCTTGCATTGCACAATTGTGCTGTTTTCCCTAAAAGCCAGGAGGATAGATGTAAGTTGAATTGTTCTTAACTTCTTTGTCAGTAAATAATAATGTGATTTAATTCAAGGTAAAGTTAAAACAAGGATTTAGATTTACTGTTGTTAGCTGCATTCTTTATATACCACATCAAAGGTCCATACTGTTCTCTTTGAATACAAATATATAAATATTCAGTGTACATACACTTTTGTGCACCTATATAGTTAAAGGAATTCTGTTGTTAGATTACTGGTTGGCTATTGGTTTATTCTGTTTTATTGTTATATGATACTCCTTTGTTACATGTTCTTGTTGCCTTAGTCAAGTAGACTATAGACAGGTAGTAATTTATAAATAAAATAACTAGAAAGGTGCCAACATCATTTGAAATATTTTAGTAGTAAAAAAACCTTAGTATTATCTCAGACTTTTGTGTGGATAATCCAGGTGCCCATGGTTTGTTTTTTATCATTTTATGCACAGTTTTCTATTTGTAGGGTGGGACAAAAGTAGGTTTGCAGTTATTAGCATGTGAAACACAGTTCATTTTTGTATTGTTTATTAATTATATTATTTTCCATATGAACAATTTTTTTAAAGATTTTATTTGTTTATTTTTAGAGAGGGAAGGGAGGGAGATAGAGAGAGAGAGAGGGAGATAGAGAGAGAGAGAGAGAGACATCAATGTGCGGTTGCTGGGGGTTTTGGCCTGCAACCCAGGAATGTACCCTGGCTGGGAATCGAACCTGGGACACTTTGGTTCCCAGCCCGCGCTCAATCCACTGAGCTACGCCAGCCAGGTCATATGAACAATTGTTTATAGGTCCACTGTATAAGGTGACTATTCTTGCATTTATACTTTGTCACTACAGTTATTTGCAGAAACACTTCTATGTTAGGGTGTATAACTGAATACCCTATAATTTAATACAGTGTAAACATTTTACAGTAGAAAATCATTTAAAAATTTTTCTAAATGTGTGTGTGGAATTTCTTGTTCAGATCACTGAAGATTTCATTGCTACCTATCAAGCGAATTATGGCTTTTCTAATGATGGCGCATCTAGCTCTACTGCAAATATACAAGATGTTAGTGCTAGCCCCACAGAGGAACCACCACAAAGAAATGCCCCTGAACCCACTGATCCCAAAAAGAGGGGAGAAAAGCGAAAGGCTGAGTCAGGCAAGTGAATTTAGCTTAAAAACATGAGTGTAAAAATTAAGTGTGTGTGTGTGTGTGTGTGTGTGTGTGTAGTTACTTTTTGGAGAATTATAATGGCTTTGAAGGAATCATTGGGACGATTTTTTAAAAAATATTTTGGTTCATATGTTGACTCTCACTACCTTATTGAGGGCATTGAGTGGGCTGTTTCAATTCTATGCTTCTGTTGCTTGCTTTACGAAATAGAGCTATTATTAAGGGATTATCAAAATTTCTATTAGTAAGGTTGTTTTTTGTACTTTTTGAATTTAAGTGAATTGAACTTAAGTCAACTTTGCTTCAGCTTGGCCATGTGTAACACAGATTGGAGTCAGAAGCAACTTAATGTGAAGGCCTAAAGTCAGTTCAAGGATGAGGGTTTTTTTTAAGGTAGTATCAGAATCTTAGCCTACATGTGGAAGCAGCCCAAGTGCCCATCAGTAGGTGAGTGGATAAAAAAAGCTGTGGTACAGTTATACAATGGAATACTACTCAGACATAAAAAAGAAGGAACTCTTACCTTTTGTGACAGCATGGATGGACCTGGAGAATATTATGCTAAGTGACATAAGCCAGTCAGAGAAAGTCAAGTACCATATGATTTCACTTATAAGTGTAATTGAATGAACAAAATAAACTAACAAATAAAATAGAAACAGACTAATTGATACAGAACAGACTGACAGCTGTCAGCGGAGGGGCAGGAGGCCGGGTGAAAAAGGAAAAGGGATTAAGCAAAACAAACAAACCAACCTTATAAACACAGACAACAGTACATGATTACCGAGGGAAAGGTAGGTGGGAGAGGTAGAAGAAGGTAAAGAGGAGATAAATGGTGATGGAAGGAAACTTGATTTGGGGTGGTGAACACACAATCGAATATACAGATGATGTATTATAGAATTGTATATCTGAAATCTATATAATTTTATTAAGTAATATCTCAATAAATTAAATTTAAAAATTTTAAAAAGATTTTATTTAGTATTTTTAGAGGAGAAGGGAGGGAGAAAAGGGGGGAGAGAAACATCGATGTGTGGTTGCCTCTAGTATGTGCCCCAACCAGGGACTGAACCTGCAACCCAGGCATGTGCTCTGACTAGGAATTGAACTGGCGACCCCTTGCTTTGCAGGATGACTTCCAACCAAATGAGCCCCAACGGTCAGGGCTCCATCATTTTTTTTTAAAAGATGAACTAACTCTCTTTCTTAAGATAGGGTTCTGAAACTAATTATGCGTCAAAAGATCCAAATACTACTTTGAAAGCCAGACAGTGGTTTGAATTAGTCTATCTTGTTCTAAGGGTAAAAGAGTTCCTGGAAGTTTTAAGACACTGCCACATTGTCAAGATATTATAATGTGACTTTTACCTTTTGTTGCATGTGTTTTATTTATTCATTTTGATTTTTAGGATGGTTTCATATTGAAGAAGACAGAAATACAAATGTATACGTGTCTGGTGCGTATACCTTTTTAAACAGATTTAGAGTAGAAAATACTTGATTTTGATATTTTTCACAAATTATTTTGTTTTCAGTTTTTCTAAAGTCTTTATTATTGTGTCATCTTTTGTTGAACTGTTTACATTAGTGAGGAATATGTTTGTTGTTTATGACCAAACTAAGAAAGATTAAGTATGTATAAATTTGCATGCCATCCTTTTTGTCTGGTTTAGGTAACTTATGGCACTTTGTCCCTTCAGATTCATTGCTACAAGGCTTCAGCAAAGCATAATTTTAATGTATGTTTGAATACATTAAAACATGAAATTTCCTCAATTCTATAGTTGTGAGATTTTGCGTACATTTGGAAAATCAAAATTATGCTCATCTAAGTTGTAGTTTTCTAATTTGTAGAATGCAAAGTAACCTTCACCTTTATTTAGATGCCTTTATACATTTAAAAAATTTGTCCTAATGTTAATAGGTTTGCCTCCAGACATTACAGTGGATGAATTTATACAGCTCATGTCCAAGTTTGGCATTATTATGAGAGATCCTCAAACAGAAGAATTTAAGGTCAAGCTTTACAAAGATAATCAAGGAAATCTTAAAGGAGATGGGCTTTGCTGTTATTTGAAGGTTAGTTATATGGTCAGATAAGTGTCTTTGATCTCCATTTTTAAGTCAGGAACCATTTTGTATAGATGATTACTAAGATGAAGAACTATTCAAAATATGATGCCTCTAAGAAGAAGAAGTGCAAGGACTACAAGCAGTTTTAGATTGTGCCTGCATGTATCACCTTGATAGGTTTTTCACTTATTCATCTAAGAAAGTAAAGTATCGGGTCAGAGTATTATGTAAGTTATATGACTGAAGTGCTTTTGTCTTCAAAGAATTCTCACTGCAAAGATCTCTTTCAGAGTGTATGCCTATAATCAATTCACAACACATTTTAAAAAAATACAGAAGGAAAGGAAGCCAGTAATATTTTATTTGCCCATTTGAATGAATTCGACCAGGGATCAGCAAACTGCAGCTCACTACTTGTTTTTGTTAGTAAAAGTTTTAGAACATGGCTGCATTCATTCATTTACCCATTTGTCCATGGCTGCTTACATATTTTAACAGCAGAGTTGAGTAGTTGCAGCACAGACCATGTGGCCCACAGAGCCTAAAATATTTATTAACTGGCTCTTTACAAAAGAAGTTTTCTAACCCCTGAGTTACACCATAAAGGAAATTATAGCTTATGCCTACTGTTTCCGAATATCTTTTAATGGGAGAGAATGGCATTAACAGAAATTTGCAGAACTATATTTATGGTATCATAAATGCACAGGAAAAGCTCAGTGTTAAAGGCACTCATCATTTCTCTGGAACACCTATCATCTTAGAAATGGGCGATACCCATTTTGCAGGGTATAAAGAGATGGGCACGACGATGACATACAAATGTCATAGAACGTGAAAATAATTGTGAAGTAAAATCAAAGTGATAAAACAGCAGTACCAACAGCACAGATGTGTTGTGTGTATACAGCATTTCAATGAAATCAGAAGGGAGTAGGATTAAGCTGACAGCCTTTTGGGAGAGAAGGTTTTGACCTAATTTTTGAACATGGTGGGAATGGGACATGGGTGTGAGCGTTATAGGAAGGTAGTTATATAATTTTCAAATGGCTAGTTTTACAAGGATTATTAAAAATCTGTGAACAGGTTCTTAGGGGTTTGATTGTATTTTAACATAAAAAGTGGGGTTTTGAGACTCTGTGTGTACAGTTTATGATCCATAAAACTGTAAGATTGGCAGACCAGTAAATTGAATCCCAGAAGGATATAGTTAATTGCTCCAGGATCTATATTATATTATGCAGCTGTGTTCAGCTGTCCTTTTGTGTTCTCTTCAGGTTCTCAGATTTTTGACTGTAGAACTGACAACTGCCCCTTTTGTAGAAGACTCAGAATCCTCAATGTGTCTAATGTACAAGCTGTCAGATAATCATTATCTACTTCCCATTATGTTAAAGACCTACATTTTAATTGGTGAACAAAAAAAATTAAAGGCTGGCTGTGCTATTCCCTGTTCCTTGAGCCATCTAGTCTTTTAAGAAGGAATATCTTAGAATTTTAAAACTGGAATGCACCTTAGAAATCATGCAAGTTCATTTGCCTTATTCTGTAGTTGAGAAATGGAGAGTCCAAGAAGCAAAACTACTCCAATAATGGTGTAATTTATTGAACAACTGCCATATGCCAGTCGCTATCCTTAATATGTATTCCATTTAATTTTGTTAGGAACCCTGTGATGAAGGCATAGTTATTCCCATTTTACAGATGAAAAAACGGGCTCAGGGAGCTTGAATAACTTGCCCAAGTTCACATGGCTGGTTGGGGGCAGCTATGTCTTGAACGCAGGTTTCCTGGTATGCATTCTAGAGTTCCTTATCCCAAAATGGTGGTTAGGTATGTTTAAATCATCATTGCATGTTTAGTCATCATTCATCTAAAAGAACTCCTGAAGTTTTATTTCAGTCTGTGCCTTGCTGACTGTGTCTTGTTTTCCCTTTTTAAAGAGGGAATCTGTGGATCTCGCATTAAAACTTTTGGATGAAGATGAAATTCGAGGCTACAAATTGCATGTTGAATTAGCAAAGTTTCAGCTAAAGGGGGAATATGATGCCTCGAAGAAGAAGAAGAAGTGCAAGGACTATAAGAAAAAGCTGTCTCAGCAACAAAAGTTTGTGTTATTTCTTTTCCTCTTTGAAAGATTTCATGTAAATATTCTGGAGTATGCTTTTGGTAATAGGCACCTAAGTTTTGTTCTATCAAATATGCCTACAAATTATTTTTAAAGAATTTTATTAGGTCATCAGAAACCTTCAGTAATCTGTACCATAGGATGATTTGGTAGCAGTGGTGTTTTTCATTTTCTGGGGTGTTCATTTATAATACATTGGGGGCTTAAATGAGATAAGACAGCTATGTCTTCGGAAGATGTTGAACATTAGAATAAATAACAGTATAAGCTTGTATACTACAGCCATTAGTTCATTTTCAATGTAGGTTGAAATCAGCTACACCAGGAGCTAAATTTTTACATACAGATTTGTAGTAGAAATTACAAATTTGAAATGATAGGTTTTTTTCATTGTATTTACTGTGTATCATATGTAGTATATACATAATGCCATCAAGTTTCTGTTAATTTATTTGTTTAATATGTGTTTTGTCATATGCTAGTTTTAAGAAATTAGCCAAAATGCTAGGTACTTTTATCAGAGTGAGTGCTGATAACACTTTTAACACTGCTTAAACTGTTGATAAAATGATCATAAAACATTTAGTTGTGATGTCCTATAGTTCTTACAGGGATAATTAAAATAGATACATATGATTTTTATAAACATCAGTAAAATTTAAGATTGTAACAATAAAGAATGAATAGTTTTATATATTTCAGTGCAGTTTATCATAATCATAAAATGCCTAAAAACCAATACAATTACATACTGGAAAATTAGCAGTTATTGAGGAATCTCATTGGAATATTTGTAACCAGACAGCAATTCTGAAGAAATATATAGGGCAGTGCATAAGTAGGTTTATAGCTGTTCATATGGAAAATAATACAAGAAATAATAATATAAGAATAAACTCTGTGTTTCATGTACTCACAATTGTAAACCTACTTTTGCCCCACCCTGTATATTTCAGGCATCTCAGATACTGGGTCCATCTTTCACCTGCCTGTTATTTTTATTCCAGAAAGTTCTTTGAATGAACTGTGACTAAAATATACATTGTTATTTTGGAATCAAACAATTATCATTATTAAATACTCAATAAAAGATTATTTCTACTTTATGACCTTAGGCAGTTGGATTGGAGACCTGAGAGAAGGGATGCGCCATCCCGAATGCGCCATGAGCGAGTCGTCATCATCAAAAATATGTTTCATCCTATGGATTTTGAGGTAGGGTACAGAATTCTTACTGATAGAAGCATTGACATGCCTTCTTTCAAGGGAGCCCAGAGCTTGCCTCCTCCCATCTTTCCTTTGTTGTGTCTTACACATTTATGTAGTCCTCAAGGTAGGAGAATGTAGTCAAGTATCAAAGCTTTCAGATTTTCCCATGTTTGCCCGTGTTCTTTTAATTGTATTGCAGGTAAGACTGTTTAATATCCATACTGTGGCCCAAAATGGCAACTACTTGGTATAGGAAATTATCAAAAATATAATCATTAAGAGATTTATGGTAGCTGCTTGTGCAGTTCAACAAGTATGAGTTTATTTTGTTGGGAAGGACCAGTTTCACATTTGGAAGTGAAAACTTCACTTTAGAACTAAAAGTTTAGTCCTTTGCCTTCTTAGGTTAGTGAAATATAGCTAATTTTTAAATATCGAAGTTTTTTTTTCCAGGATCTGATTTTTACAAAAGTCTTTAGTGGCTATTAGGTGGAGTTTATACTATTAATGTCCATGTAAAAGTCCAAGAACAACAAATGAAAGCAAATAAAGGAAGAAGAGCTACTAAAGGGGTGTAAGGAATGTGACTTGCCATCAGGGTACCTCATGTTGCATTCTGCTTCTTGTTCTTATCTGTCACTTTTGGCATAAACCAATGGGATTATTTGTGGAAGAACAATTCTTTATTATCTTCCTGGATTCTGAAACTAAATAAGTTACATATAAGAAAAAATGTTCATAATGTAAAATTCCAGGTTTACGAATGATATAGTTGCAACCAAAGCCTACCCTTGTTCCTTTCGTGCATTTAAACAGTCAAAATGGCAATTTCATTTTAGCCCCCTTACATACTGGCTCTCCAGATTGTCTGTTGAGCTCCACTTGGGTGAATAGTGATATGATCAGCTTTACTGTGCACCTGTGGAGTCTGTATATCTTTTAAGATCATTGGGAAGACACACGTGGTCTATTCATGATTTTTTATGTGTCTTCTGACTAAAGTACTGAAGAACCTTGAACATGTGGCTTAGTGGGTTGAGCATCGTTTCACAAAGTGAAAGGTCACTGGTTCAATTCCTGGCCAGGGCACATGCCTGGGTTGTATGTTCCATCCCTGGTTGGGGGCACGTGCAAGAGGCAACTGAGCAATGTTTCTCTCCCTCTTTGTCTCCCTCCCTTCCCCTCTTTCTGAAAAAATAAATATTTAAAAAAAAGAAATATTCAATATATCAGAGCTGCTTTAGACTTACAGTGATAATGAGGTATGCTTAAAAACACATGTACACATGCACACTAAATGTGTTTTGAAATGCAGTCCTTGCCAGTTGGGCTTTAAAAGGAATTCATAGATGGATCGTGGTATCTAGTCTACTAGGTACAACTCCAGAATTGCCTAAAATTCCTATCATTTTACCCCACTAGTAAATTACTGTTTTTTTAATTATGAGACCTATTAATATTTATGGCTTGAAGTCCTTAATTCACATATTCCATACTCCTAACACTTCAATGTGGAACATAAGTGCAAACCTAATTGAGAGTATCTGGAACCTCAGCAAGTAGGAGTCTGTTATGTTAATTACATTGTTTTTTTCTTTCTGCTTCCACCTCCTGCCTTGCTCATTGAGACACCTTATTTGAGTTTAGCTATCACCCTGGCCAGACATAGCTTTTCTACCTTAACAAATATTCTTTCTTCCAAAAAGCCACATTTATTCTACCTTGACTCCTAGAAATCCCCTCCAGTGAATATTTTTAAGAATAGAAGTTTCATGCTTATAAATTCTTGATGGTTTTGAAACAAAAATATCACCCTTACTGGTTTAGTGTAAATTTTGAGAGTTATACAGCTTTTATATTATCCCACTTTGTTTCCTTCATAGCATTTATTATTGTCTGAAATAATTAGATCTCCTCTATTAGAATGTGAGCTCACGAGAGCCAGGGCTCTATCTTGTTTGATGGCTGTTACTATTCCCCATGTTTAGAATTGGGCCTAGCACAGAGTAGGCTCTCATTATGTACTTATTAATAGGCGCTTGGTATTTATATGAAGAAAAGGTGAATGAATAATTGAATGAAACCACTGTTACTCACAAGGCAGAGTATTTTTCATTCCTAGATGGATAAAACATTTTCTGTTTAGCATCTTCGCAAATAAAGGAAAGTGTCCTTTTTAGGCACTTATGCCACCAAGGCTGGGAGAGCAGTAGTGGACTTCAGTTTCTTCACATAGAGAAAACCTTGGTGCTGTCCTTGTTTGCCCACCTGTCTTGACCAAGGTCTTATGTGGTCTGCTGAGCTTGATGAGAGCCTGTCAGTCAGAGTGACTGCAGACAATCTTATTTTTTGTTCAGTGTCTCTGGATGAACCTCAAAGTGTATCAATGTAGATCTGTCTGAAATAGTAGACTCTAGCTTCATGTGGTTATTTAAATTTAAATAGATTTAAATGACATAAAACTAAAAATTTAATTCCTCAGTTGTACTGGCCACAAGTGGCTAGTAGCTACCATACTGGATAATGCAGATACTCGTTTCTGTCACCACAGGTAGTTTCGCTGGACACCGTTGGCATAGACATTATATAACTCATTGTAGACCTGTTCAACAGGAAAACCTGGTTTCATTGGACGTTTTGAGGGATTGTTTGATTTGACTGGTGATTCTATATTAATTTTAAGAATGGACATCATCACCCTGGCTGGTGTGGCTCACTGGGTTAAGCACTAGCCTGCAAACCGAAGGTTCATGGGTTTGATTCTTGTTGAGGGCATGTACCTGGGTTGCAGGCCAGGCTCCAGTTGCCTCAGTGTTACGGTCACACATCATTGTTTCTCTCCCTTTCTCCCTCCTTTCCCCTCTCTCTAGAAGTAAATAAAATCTTTAAAAAAGAATAAACATTATCACTGTGCTTTGTACTGAAAACAAAAACTGAATTCTTGAGTTACCTGGGGTGTGAAAAAGAAGTTAGATTTGGGGAGTGGAATATATTTTTCTTCCAAATAGGTGACCAGTGTTGGAAGCAAAATACCTAAAAATAGTCTTTGGTATCAGGATGAACAATGTGAAGGTTAATATTTTTAATGTAACTTCAGAGGGTTTTCAGTATTTAATTCAAAGCCTTATTTTAAAATTTTTGCCTGGCAAATTTGAATACCAAGAAATGAAGAATTAAAACTCAGGTGCAAAGGTAGGTTTCTCACTGTCTATAACACTACTGTCCAATGGAAATATAATGTGAGCCACATGTGTAATTTAAACTTTCCTAATCGCCACAGTAAAAATGTAACATGAAAGAGGGGAATTTTTTTAAAAAAGATTTTATTTATTCATTCTTAGAGAGAGGGGAAGGGAAGGAGAAAGAGAGGGAGAGAAACATCAATGTGTGGTTGCCTCCTGCGCACCCTCTGCCAGGGACCCAGCCTGCAACCCAGGCATGTGCCCTGACTGGGAATCAAACTGCAACCCTTTGGTTCATAGGCCCATGCTCAATCCACTGAGCTACATGAGGGGAAATTTTAATAATGGATTTTGCTTAGCCCAATCTATCCAAAATAATGTAATTTCAGCATTACTCAAGATATTAATGAACTATATTGTATTTTTCCCCCTTTGGTACTAAAGCTTCAGCATACAATGTTTGTTTCACACCTGTAACACAACTCGATTTGGACTAGTGACATTTCAAGTACTTAACCAGCCACATGTCATTAATGGCCACCATCTTGGACAGTGTAAGTTTAGGTTAGAAAGAAATAAGAAATGTGGCCTATTTTTTGCTAGGAAAACAAAACACTACACCACCCTGGAAAGTTATGAGCATTGCACCCTGCAGGAGGGTTCAGTGTATCAGTCTGATTTTAGTCTCTGGTCTGTTGCTTGCAAAGTGTTGTCTTTAGAAAATTTCCATGCTTAGGTATGTTCGGGAGTTTTCCTAGACCAGGGGATTATTAATTATCTTTAAGCTTCAGGATACTATAAAGCAGTGAAGATACATTAATTATTTTCAAACTGGTATAACTGAAAATGGAGGTCTGGGAAGACTGGCAAAAATTTGATATCCTCGTAGGAAAAGCATTAGACTTTGATATAGAAATAAAGGCAGTGTTCCCCTCCTCCCCCAGTGGAATCACACTTAAATTGTTAAGTATTTTGAAACAGGTTTTGTTTGTTTTTAATATAATCCTGGTTTCTCTTAGTGAATAAAATAGAAGTGTTAGGAATAGTTTATGAAACTTTGCAAAGCTTTTATCAACTTTTCACTATATGTAAAAGACAGTGCTATGTTCTGTGAGGCACAGAAAACTCATGTAAACATGATTCCTGCCTTCGGAAGGCACACAGTCTGCTAGGAGCTAACCACACATGCGCGTACTGAAAAGCCACCACATGACTTTACCAAATGACTTTTATGCTCCATTCCCCATTCCTTTCAGTTCTGATAATTATATATAAAACAAATTGGCCTCTTTTCCAAAATTAGAATTTATAAGTGAGGGAAATCCAGAGTCCTCCCAGCTGTAGTTTCAGAAGCCACCGATTTATAGGATATTTTTTATTTTAAGTTTTATTTTAATGACTGCTTACCAGGGTTTTTTTTTTGTTTTTTTTGTTTTTCTTTTTTGTTTTGTTTTGTTTTGCCTTTTGAGAGAACTGTAGAAGGGGAAAAGCTACTTTTTGGATTTTTTTGCATTTTTTTGTTGTTGATGAGGAATATAAAAACCTCTGAGTTAGATGAATTTAAATGTTTTCTAAATGTATGTCTTGTACTTCAATAGAAATTCCTGGGTGGGCCCTGACTGGTGTGGCTCAGTTGGCTGGGCATCCTCCTGTGAAGCAAAAGGTCACCAGTTTGATTCCCAGCTTCAGGACACATGCCTGGGTAGTGGGTTTGGTGCCAGATTGAGAGGCAACTAATCTATGTTTCTCTCTTGTGTCCGTGTTTCTCTCCCTCTCTGCCCCTGTCTCTAAAAATAAATAAATAAAAATATTTTAAAAAAATCCTAGGTAGGATATACTTGTTTATACTTGCATGTAGTTGTAATTCAAGCTGACGATGTAACATTTATGAGTCTTTTTCATGCATAGAGACTTGGTGAAAGATTTCTTAATTCCTACAGGAAATCTTAAAACCTTTTATTGGTGGGGGGACATGGAGGCAGGAGGGGTTGTCCACCTGAACTGAAGCAGCAGTGTTTGAATATTTTTAATAGATTTTAGTTTCAAGAAAGCAACAGCTAAAACATGTTTTGTTGTGTGCTTAATACCAGCTCCTTATTTGTGTGGCTCTGGTGCAATGTGTAGGAGACAAGATGAACAGGAATCTTTATAAAGGAGGTTTACTCTGTGAGTTAAAATAGAATCTTGGAAACACAACAAACAATCTTAGAACATTTAGTCAGTAAAAGGGATGTATCTTTCTCCATTGAAACATTTCTGTAAATAGGAATCTGTGCAAAACAGAAAGCAAAGGGCTCTCATTGGCACAGTCATTCATGGCCATGCAGTGTCTGACTTAATATGTGCCACAGGACTCCTCCTGCTTTTAGAACTGCTGTTATTTGGGATTTCCAGTCCACTTCCCTTCTCTGCCATTGTACACTCCTACTGCTGCCTCCTGTAGCTGCCCATTCGCTCTGTCTTAAAAGCAGGGCAGACCTGTGGTAGTACCAGCAGTCATGGAACTTTAAGTTCATTTGATTTTTATTTTATTTTAAATTTTGTAGACTACAGATAAACATAACTGAGCAAAACCTTTTTTTATTTGTTGGTATATCAAAGCAAGAAATTCAGTTCTCTGGATTTGTATTTAAAGAAAGGGGCAAACTCGTTTGAACCATGTATTTTTGCAGGATGATCCACTGGTGCTGAATGAGATCAGAGAAGATCTTCGAGTAGAGTGTTCAAAGTTTGGACAAATTAAGAAGCTCCTTCTATTTGATGTAAGTTGATGACTTGGACATTTCTAAAGCAATCATTCTTCCAGTTAAAAGTTATTACCAGAAGTCAGTATGCCCCAAATTTTAGATTGTTTTTATATAGTAGGTCTATTTGGTGGTAGTCACCTGTTAGCAATAACTAGATGGACATGGATTATAAGTCAAGACTTTGATAGACTTGGAATGCTGTGATTAGTTCCCTTTATCATCACTCTAGAGTATCTGATCAGGTTAAGAAAGTATAAGAAAAATGTGTCAGATCTTACATTTTCATGCTTATCCACATTTACCCCCTCTTGAATGATTCTTCTCCTCTATATTTGGAGAAGAACAATTAAGAAAAATATATTTTCTTGTATGTTCCCCTTCTCACCCTTTTTTTACTTCCAAAATTGATGCATAATGAAAAAAGAGTCACTGTTTATTGTGTACTACAAGCTACTTTACGTGTTACCTCATTTAATCCTCAATCTTTTGAGGTAGGTGGGTACTATTATACCCATTTTACAGATGAGGATACTGAAAGTTTAGAGATTGAACACCTTGCCCAAGGTCACTCAGCTGTTAAGTAGCAGAGCCAGGATTGAATCCCAGGGCTGTTCAACTTTAGAGTCTCCATTTAGAGTCTATGCTGTCTTGCCTGTGCTAGACAGTGTTGTCAGCAGAAACATTTCCAAGGACATCATGTTTCATTCTTGCTAAAAACAAGCTAAAGAAAAGGCTAGCTGCATGTCACTGGATGGGGTAAAAGGGCAGAAAGTCTTCATATATAGAATCTTAACTCACATTATCAGAAAGAACACTGCTACTTAACTGCTTAGTCAAATGTGTATGTTTTATTTTGAATTTTCTCATTTATTTCTTCTTTTTGTTCCTTATCTTTTTAGAGACATCCAGATGGTGTAGCCTCTGTATCCTTCAGGAATCCAGAGGAAGCTGATCATTGTATTCAAACCCTTGACGGACGGTGGTTTGGTGGCCGCCAAATCACTGCCCAAGCATGGGATGGAACTACAGATTATCAGGTAAATTCTGCAACTGCCAGGGGAACATAGTTTGTTACCAACAAATACTGATCTAGCCGTCCTTCAGATAATGTTTGGATTTCATTTAATCTGTGAAATATTATAGTAGCACTTTTAAATAATACTTACCACTCAGAGCATAGAAAGCAAAATGTTCAGCCTTTCAGTTTATAAGTGTAAATTTGAGGCTTGTTCAGTATAGTGATAAGAAAAGGACATGTTAAACCAAAAAATGTTTCTCTTTTTTTGTCTGTCCTAAAGTACAGGCAGAGTTCAAATATTAACTTTTTCATTAATGAGACATTTCTGCAGTATTAGAGTGTTGGGCATTTATTTAAATGATCCTAAGATCAACTCTAGTAAATCAAGATATAAAGTTTTTAGAGCATTGTTCTGATATGCCAAGGTTGTGGGTTCAATCTCTGGTCAGGGACAATAATAATAAACCAGTGAACGAATAAATAGGTGGAGCAGCAAATCAATGTCTCTTTCTTTCTCTCTTTCCCTTCTCTTCCCTTCCCTTCCCTTCTCTTCTCTTCTCTTCTCTTCTCTTCTCTTCTCTTCTCTTCTCTTCTCTTCTCTTCTCTTCTCTTCTCTTCTCTTCTCTTCTCTTCTCTTCTCCTCCCTCCCTCCCTCTCTCCCCCCTCTCCCCCTCTCCCCCCTCTCCCCCCTCTCTCCCTCTCTCCCTCTCTCCCTCCCTCCCTCTCTCTCTGTCTCTTTCTCTCTTTCTCTCTCACTTTCCCTCTCTCCCTGTCCCCCATCTCCCTCCCTCCCTCCTTTTTACCCCCCAAAACTAAAATGATGTAAAATTTTGAAAACCAAAGATAGGAAATTGCTTTGATTTCCTAAGCAGTGCCTTATAAAATCAGGATACTTTTATCAGTATTAGAAATGTTCAGAGATACAACTTTCATCTTAAAACTTATTTTAATGGTAATTTTCATTTATGCACAGGTGGAGGAGACCACAAGAGAAAGGGAGGAAAGGCTGAAAGGATGGGAGGCTTTCCTCAATACTCCTGAGGCCAATAAAGGTCTTCAGCGTTCAAATTCCATTTGTGCTTCAGAAAGAGCAGGGCCTTCTAGAGTAAGGCATTTTTCAGAGCACCCCAGCACATC
The DNA here is from genome assembly GCF_019186645.2 of Phyllostomus hastatus. Taxonomy (NCBI): domain Eukaryota; kingdom Metazoa; phylum Chordata; class Mammalia; order Chiroptera; family Phyllostomidae; genus Phyllostomus; species Phyllostomus hastatus. The sequence goes on along the minus strand of NW_025333841.1, from coordinate 9,065,293 downwards.
TAAAATGAATGTTCAAGAAGCTCCAGCTGAAGTGGAATTTGAAGAACCTATAGATGAAAAGAAGTTTGAAAAAACAGAAGATGGGGGAGAATTTGAAGAAGATGGTAAAGAAAGTGGCCCCCAAAAAGAGGAAGAAGGTTGCCTCCAAAAAGAATTTGAAGGTGGCTGCCTTGAAAGAAAGTCTGAGAAAGACTGCCCCAAAAGAGAGCACGAAGACCTTGAAAGAGAGTCTGGAGAAGGCAGTCCCAAAATAGAGTTTGAAGAGGGTGGTCCTAAAGAAGAGTCTGAAATGAATGGCCGTGGAAGAGAATCCAAAAAGAAGCGGCTCAAAAATGATTTTGAAGAGAATGGCCTTGAAAAGAAGTCTGAGGAAGATGGCCCCAACAAGGAGTCTGGAGAAGAGAATGGCCCCCAAAAGGAGTTTGAAGATGAGTCAGAAAGAGAATCTGAAGAAGACTGCCCTGAAAAGCTGTTCGAAAATGGCTCTGAAAAAGAATTTGAAGAAAACGGCCTCAAAACAGAGCTCGATGAGAATGGCTGTGACAAGGAGTTTAATGAAAACGTGTTCGAAAAAGAGTTAAAAGAAAATGACTCTGAGAAATCAGAATTTGATGATGATAGCTCTGAAAAAGTGTTTGAAGAGGAAGGCTCTGAGAGAGAGTTTGACAAAGAATCTGATGAAAAGGAAGTAGAGGAAGATACATACGAAAAAGTTTTTGATGATGAGCCTGATGAAAAAGAAGATGAAGAAGATGCTGATGAAAAGGAGGAAGATGATGGAGATGAAAAGATGTTTGAATACTCAGATGAAAAAGAAGATGAAGTAGATGCAAAGGAGGGTGAAGAAGAAGGTATAGATGAAAACATGTTTGAAGATGATTCCAATGAGAAGTTGTTTGATGAAGATTCCTGTGAGAAGTTGTTTGATGATTCTGATGAGAAAGGAACTGTGGGTGATTTGGGGAATGTTCAGGAAGAAGGGGCCCTGTCCACAGGCAGCAGCTTTATCCTCAGCAGTGATGATGATGATGATAATGATATTTAATCCCTTAAATTTACTTTTGAGGGCTGTTCCTCGATCTACATTTTGCCTATGCTCCAGGGTAATTACTAGTAGTGTTAACATGAACATGTGCATAGTAGTAAGATGCCATCGGATTAATGAACATTTTCATTGTTTCCTATACCTAATGATTTTAAATATATGTTAATTGGCTCTTAAGTTGAAACTTAATAGTATAATGCAAGTAAACTGGATACTCATCCTTTGTCAGATTTGTTAAATGCATGCAGAATATTTTTTAAAGTATTCTGATTGAATTTTGTGATATTCAAAAATAAAAATAAGTTGTTAATATGCAGAAACTGAAAACTGGACTTGAGTTAAATTGCATTTTAAATTCTTGCTATTGCTTTATTCATACCTAAGTTTAGTTTTTTTAAGGATTTGAAAAATCTCATAGGAATCTCCTTGCTTCTAGCTTATACTACTCCTTAGGTCCCTATTTCTCCTCTCTAAACCAGAACATGTTACTGAACTTATAAGGTAAACAGCACTTAGGAGGTTTTTTCCTGCCCAGTCCTTGAAAGTTACTTTTGTTTTCCTTTCTACCTTCTTTTCATGATAGTTGATTAGTAGATGTGCAAGAGTGAACTTGCTGAGCTTTACAGCTTCCACTACTGAAGATACAGAGAAGGAGATTAGAATTGTAACCTATGCTGTATTATTTGGGCCCCTTTAGAAGTTGATTGGAGGTCTGGGACCTCTCCCCAGAAAAGTGTACACACTACACAACTTTTTGTATACAGTTTTTAGAGGTTCCTGGATCCCCTAGAGTTTAAGAATGTTATCATTCATACTTCAATTTTGTGTTCTTGTTTTTGTTCTAGAATGGTGCCTAGTACTGTGATAAATTGTGTAGTCCCAATAAAATGTTGGGTCTTTCTTGCTTATGCTTTCCAAATTTAGTATTGATGAATTGACTTCTGATGTAGCATTAAGAAGTTATTCTCATAAATTAGAATCATTGAAATAAACTGCATTGATGCTTTTTCATTAGACTGTCTCTAAGTGTAATCATTACCCTCTCTAGACTGAAAAGAGTTCTTGTACTTCAAGCCAGCTTTCTTAGTTTTTAGTTGATGTCTGGGATTTCTTAAAATGTGCAGGATTTGCACCAGGGATACATCAGTAAAAGAGTTGAAGAAAGTTAAATTGAAAGATTGCAAACCAAAATAGCATTCCCTTTAAAGATGAACCAGAAGCACCCAAATATAATGTATTGGAAAATTGGTTTTCTAAATGAAAGGAAAATGAAGCTTTATCTTCATACACAGTGGTTGGGACATACAACTACAACTTTTTTTTTCAGGTAATGAAACATTTATTCACCCATTATTTTCCCTCAAGTATGTATACTGTAACTGCAAAGTAATGATACCAAAAATTTTAAAAAGTGGCAGGCACATTAGAACCTGAAACCAACGATTTTAAACTTTAACTGAGCTCTAAGACCATTAGAAAGAGTCTGTTTTCATTTCGGCTTCCCTGCTTATTAATTTGGTTGATGATCAAAATACTTGTGCTCTTCATATAAACACCCTGGAAATGAAAGTTACAAACAGCTGTAAATTGGTAAATAATTTATGAGGTGCTACTGACAAGAGGCATGAAGCGCAGTCACCTGTTTTCTAAGTTATAAAGTTTTATTGGTCCAGAAAATGAAGTTTATTGTGAGGCAACAATACATCCTGTTATCAAAAGAAAAAATATATATAGGAGTGCATTTTAAGCACAGCAATGCACAACAATTACCTGGCATTTTCTAAATGTAAGGCTCCTCAAAACTATGTATAAACTATAGTGTCTATGAATATCAAATAATGCATGTAGCCCTGAATGTGTGAAGTGGCTACACTAGGCATGCCTTTGAAAAGCTTGAATGCCCTGCTCTCTGAGGCTACAAGTACTTTGATAGGAAAAAAAACTGGAAACTTTATTTTCCAGATTTTATTTATTTTTAGAAAGAGTGAAAGGGTGGGGGGGAGGGAGAGAAACATCAATGTGTGGTTGCCTCTCATGTGCCCCCTACTGGGGACCTGACCCACAACCCAGGCATGTGCCCTGACTGCGAATTGAACCGGTGACCCTTTGGTTCACAGGCTGGCGCTCAATTCAATGAGCCACACCAGCCAGGGCCAAAGCTTTACATTAGAAGACAAAAATATTACTGGTCTTGCCAATATTAATGAAATACTTGATATTGTTACTGCTTTCTACAAAAACCTGACAGGGCAAAGTTGAACTATTTGATTCCAAGGATCTCTGTTTTCCTTCTCAAGTAATGATAGTTCTATGCTCTTTCTGAAGTCCCAAGTTGCCAAATCTGTTTATTTGGGATACTACATCTTATTTTTATTTATTTATTTTTATTTTGGGAGTGTTTATTAAAGATGGGGACAGTGAAACAAGGGAGGGCTTAGAGTAGAAACAACAGGAGAGAGCCTTTGTAGGGCTGCTTTGGCTCTTCGGACTGTCAGAGAAAAGGGTCCTTGGAGACAAGTTTATAGGGTAAGCCTGCAACTAACTGCACTATTCATTGCTACTGGGTTGCAAGTCTCATGGTAACCCCTAGAATTTAGGAGAGGCACATATGTTGGGGGGGGGAGGAAAAGGCCTGGGAATGGCGTGTTACCTCTTCCTTTTTGGAGTGGAATCTATTTTCCTGATGTAAATTGGCATTTCTCAGGCTTAAAAAGAAGGATTTAACTAATTTTCTAAATACACCTTTCTCAAATAACGTGAATCTTATTTTTTTCAAGTAAACCACCATTTCAATGTAATGCTGAGAAGTGTTCTTAAATTGAACAAAGTCATGACTTGGAGAACAGTAGAAGACATAAATTTGCCCTTTGTGAATAATTGTCCATAGATTGTTTTTTTCTTATTGGGTCTCTTTCAGATATAAACTGCATGCCTTTCTATTTCAGACAGTCACTTCATTTAAAATCAGTTTGCTAAAATTATTTTTCCTCTTATTGCACCTCATTTACATGACTGACTTTATTCACATTTCTATGTAAAATACTAATGATGTAAGAAGTGTTACTGTAGGAAAAGGAGGAAGGGACCAAGAGGTACAAGCTGGTAGTTACAAAATAGAAGGATGTAAAGTAGAGCATAGGGAATACAGTCAATTATATGGTGCCCTTGCCAGTGTGGCTTGGTTGGAGTGTTGTCCTGTAAACCAAAAGGTCGTGGGTTTGATTCAGGTCAGGGCATATACCTCTGTTGAAGCTTCCATCTCCAGTTGGGGCACTTATAAGAGGCAATCAATAGATGTTTCTCTCTCATATCAATGTTTCTCTCCCTTTCTCCCTCCCACCCTCTCACAAAAATCAACAAGCATGTCCTCCGGTGAGGATAAAAATTAATAATATTGTAATAACTACAGTATATGGTTGTGATGTCAGATGAGTGCTAGACTTACTATGTGGATCACATCATAAGTTATATACAAGATCTGTCTGGGAAAAGTCCAGCCATTGTTAATATAATGAATATGGTTTGCATGACATTGATGTAACCTGGCAGCCAAGGAGAGTGTACTGGAATGTGTGTGCATGAACAATGATGACTTCACTGTACTAGTCAGCGGGGGTGGTAAATGCCATTGAGTGAGCAGGTGTATTGTATCACCACCACATTCAAAACAACTGAATGAGTAGAGCAATGAATCTGCATCAAATTTTGCATTAAGCTTGAACAGTCCTCCACGGAAACTACTCAGATGATACAGAAGGTTTTGGGGGATGATGCAATGACTACAGCCCAAATAAGAGTGTGGCACAAACTCTCCAATGATGGTTGAGAGTCTGTTGAAAGTGATCCATGTTCTGGAAGACCTGCGGCAAGCAGAACATCTTAGGATGTTGAACATGTATGGGTTGTGATCAACAAAGATTGGTGATGATGGTGCAAGAACTAGAAGCTGATCTGGGGATTCCAAAAACTACTGTGTCCAAGATTTTGATGCAGGATCTTGATGTGAAATGTGTTATGGCAAAATTTGTTCTGCAGCGTCTGCTACCAGAGCAGAAAGAACATCATGCTGCAGTTCCTAATCACTGGATTCAAACTGCTACCATTGAACCAGGTTTCCTCAAAAAGATCATAATTCAGACATGAATTGTGGGTCTATGTCTATGACTCAAAAATGAACGCCCAGTTGTTCCCATGAAAGTTACCTGTTTCTCCACATCCAAATAAGGCACAGCAAAGTCAGAGCTGATGGCAATTCCACCAAAGGATTTTCAGAGTGTTTTGAACAGTGGAAGAGACAGTGGGAAAACTGTGTGAGGTCCCAAGTTGCCTACTTTCAAGGGCACTGAGGCATCATTGTCTTATGTCTCTCATATCTTCCTCAGTAAATGTCTCTATTTTTCATAGTACATGGCTGGATACTTTCTGAGCAGACCTTGTAAATGCCTAATCACTATGCTGCTGTACGCCTGAAACTAATACAATTTTGCATGTCAACTGTATGAAAAATTTTTTAAAAATGTTAATGTTAAAATTCTTTCTTCCCCAAAATCACACATTGATATTGCAAATAGCTTAAATTTTTGAACAATTATCACAGGGATTGATTGCTTAAGAAAAATACCTCATAGTTTACAGTGTATTTTTAGGTGTTCAGAGATCTACAGATAAGTTTTACTTTTAATTTGGAATGAAGAGGATACTGATATTGTATGACAGATGCATTGTTCTCAAATAGACAGCATATGCAGATTGGCTTGTGTTTACAGTTTAGTTAGCTGTAGAATTTACAGGCTGTGATATTAAAATATACTGGCAGTCCCGGGCCAGATAAAGAAAGCTAGGACGGCAGCAGCAGCAGCAGCCCAAAGGTGGCTTTTCTGCTGCCAGTGTTCTACCTCTTGTACCACTTCTTAATGTTTCTGCTGAAATAGCCATGCTGATATTAGAAGAGTAAAGCTCTAAGAATAAGTATTTTTGGAATTGGCATTTCCAACTTTCTTGTAGAAATTAGACTTAAATAATGATGATAAGCCTGCAACATGTTAATGTAAGTATTTCTAGGCTCAAATATATGTCTAACTTTTAAAGTTTGAAAATGTGATATCATCACCACTTTTTAATTAAAGTATTTCTATACTACCTTTAAAATATACAATATAATGATGCACAGTTCATTAGTCCAGTCCCAAAGTTCCTGTAGGCCCTGTGTGGTCTGCACCTGCTCACACTTCACCTGCTCCAACTGGCCCAGGAAGTCATGGAACCTGCCACCGAGGCCCCCAAGAAGCTGCAGGGCCTCCTGTGCCACCCCCTCCTCCTGATGCCACTGGATGGTCAAGAAGGACACCTCCCTCCTGGAGGGGCAGATACATAAATAAGGAAAATGGTTGGGGAGTTCAGGCCAAGATGGTGGCTTTGCTTCCTCACACAACCAAAAGAAGGATAACAACCAATTTAAAAACAGAACAGCCAGAATTGCCAGAAAATCAAACTGCAAGGGAGTCCAACAACCAAGGAATTAAACATTCATCTAGACTGGTAGGAGTGGCAGAAATGTGGGCAGAGAGGACGTGTGGGAAGGCAAGGTGGCAGACAGCATGGGTGGTCCCACATTTGCATGTGGATAAGCAAGAAGGAACAACAGGAGAGTGAGAAAGACCATGAAACCCAGGATTTCAGCACAGGAAACTAAAGACAACACCTCTGGCTGTAAAAATCTGTGGTGGTTGTGATAGCAGGGGAAAATTCCAGTCTCACAGGAGAGTTCACTGGAGAGTCCCATAGGGTCCTAGAATGTTCATAAGCCCACCCATCTGGGGAATCAGCACCAGAAGGGCCCAATATACTTGTGGAAAGTGAGACAAGTGGCAGAAAGTGGGGTGAAAACCAAGCAAGCAACATTGTTCCCTCTCTGACCCCTCCACCACAGACAGCACCACAATGGAGTGAGGAGAGTTGCCCCACACTGGTGAATACCTAAGACTTCGTCCCTTAAAATGTAACAGGTGCACTGAGACAAAGAAATATGGCCCAAATGAAAGAACAGATCAAAATTCCAGAAAAAGCTAAGCAATAAGGAGACATCCAACCTATCTGATGCAGAGTTCAAAACACTGGTAATCAGGATGCTCACAGAATTGATTGAGCTTGCAAAATGAAGGAAGAAATGAAGGCTACCCAAAGTGAAATAAAGCAAAATATACAGGGAACCAACAGTGAAGGGAAGGAAACTGGGACTCAGATCAATGATTTGGAACAAAAGGAAGACATAAACATCCAACTAGAACAGAATGAAGAAATAAGAATTCAAAAAAATGAGGAGAGTCTTAGGAACCTATGGGATAATGTTCTGACATCTAAATCATAGGGGTGCCAGAAGGAGAAGAGGAAGAGGAAGAAATTGAAGGAAAACTTCCACAATTTGGCAAAGGAAATGGAGTTCCAGAACGTCCAGGAAGCTCAGAGAATCCCAAAGAAATTGGACCCAATGAAGAATGCACTAAGACACATTGTAATTAAGTTACCCAAGGTTAAAGATCAGGAGAGAATCATAACAGCAGCAAGAGAAAAGGAGACAGTTAACCTACAAAGGAGTCTATCACCTGATTTCTCAAAAGCAACTTTTCAGGCTAGAAGGGACTGACAAGAAGTATTCAAAGTGATGAAAAGCAAGGACCTACAACCTAGACTGCTCTATCCAGCAAAGCTATGATTTAGAATGGAAGGGCAGATAGAGTGCTTCCCAGATAAAGTTAAAGGAGTTCATCATCATGAAGCCCTTACATGAAATGTTCTTTTTAAGATTTTAAGTTTTTAGAGAGAGGATGGGAGAGAGAAAGAGAAGGAGAATAACATTAATGTGTGGTTGCCTCTCGCATGCCCGCTACTGGGGACCTGGCCCGAAACCCAGGCATGTGCCCTAGACTGGGAATCGAACCGACAACACTTTGTTTCACAGGGTGGCACTCAACCACTGAGCCACACCAGTCAGGGCTGAAATTTTAAAGGGACTTACCTAAGCAATAGAAGAAGATAAAAATTATGAAGAGTAAAATGACAACAAACTCACAACTATCAACAACTAAAACTAAAAAAACAATAACAAAAACTAAGCAAACAACTAGAACTGGAACAGAATCACAGAAATGGAGATCACATGGAGGGTTATCAGTAGAAAGGAGGAGAATGGGGGGAAAGTTACAGGGAATAAGAAGCATAATATGTAGGCATAAAATAGGCAGGGTGAGGTTAAGAATAGGATAGGAAATGGAGAAATCAAAGGACGTTTCTGTATAACCCATGAACATGAACTAAGTGGTGGGGAATGTTGGAGGGTGGTGGCAGTGCAGGGAGGAGGGGGAGAAACGAGAGAAAAAAATTGGAACAACTGTAATAACACAATCAATAAAGTATATATTAAAAAAGAATAAAATTAACAAAATATACAATATAAACTTTGGTTTTTAGGTGATTCTTAAGAAAGTATAGATTGGAGTATTAAAATTTCGTTATTGCTTTTGCTAGGAATATATTCGTTAACATATTGAGATTCTAGTACTGTTAGACTTGATTTAGTGTATTTACACTCATGAAATCTTATGAAATCTTTTTAGTGTAATTTGGTTCAGTCAATTAGCAATTAACAAGTATAGATTGGGGTGGCATGTGTCCAATAATATTTTAGATGAGGTGTAGAGTAAGAATATGTTAGACAGTAAGAATAAAGGCAACATTAGGCATGGACCCTCCTGAAATGGCAGTGTAATCTATGTTGAGACAAGGAAGTCAAAAAATTATGGCATTGATTCTGCAATACCACTTCTAAAGCCTAGAACAATGCCTGTCATATAACAGAGGCTCAGTGAATAGTTGGTTAATTAGTTAATTTATCCTAGGGATACACTGGCACACTCCTATTCATTCATTTGAAGAGGTTTTACTGTTCTCACCACTACCACATAACCATTTTTTAAACTTGAAAACTCAATTGACTTTATTAAGCAATTCATGAATTCGGCAGCATCCCATTTAGCAACTAAATGGGCACTCTCTCCTCATCACCATTCTTTATTATTTCAATGTCAAAGTAAGTAATCCTGTTTTTCCTCTAGTCTTCCCAGCTCAGCAACTCAAGTCTCTAAACACAAAATCTAGGAATCATCTTTGATTTCTTTCTCATCTTCACTTCCCACCCCCAAGCCCTGTTGGCTCTAACTCCAAATACACCAAAAATGTGAATACATCTCCCCATGTCCATTCCTACCATAGTAGTACAAGCCACCATCATCTCTCAAAGACCTTCCAAGCTGGACTTCCTACTTGTGTTCTTGTTCCCTTCCAACTAATTTCTTACATGACAGCTGGGGCAATTAAAAAAAGTCACTGCTTAAAACATCCTGATGACTTTCTATTAAAATACTCTAGTAGCACTTAGAATAAAATCAATACATACCTGCTCACAAAGCTCTGAATGATCTTGCCCTGCCTGTCTCTTGAGAGTCAATGCAGAACTCTTTCTAGTGTACCACTCTTTAGTTACACTGGCATTGTCACAGTTTCACATTCATAATTTAGTAACATTGCACATGCCTCAGCCTAAAATGATCTTTCCCCAGTCAGACTGGATCTCTTTCATCCTTTAGACTGCTTAAGTATCACCTGCTTGGGAATTCTGACCACCCCACGTCTCTCCCTGGATGGTTACTGTTGAACTCTCTTTAGACCAATAGATTATCTTGTGTGTGTTTTTTAAAGATTTTATTTATTTATTTTTAGACATAGGGGAAGGGAGGGAGAAAGAGAGGGAGAGAAACTACAGTGTGTGGTTGCTTCTTGTGTGTCCCACACCAGGGACCTGGCCTACAACCCAGGCACATGCCCTAGCTGGGAATTGAACCAGCAACTCTTTGGTTCACAGGCCATCACTCAATCCACTGAGCCACACCAGCCAGGGTGGTTATCTTGTTTATTTGCTTACTTATCCCCCAACCTACTCCTTCTATAAGTGAGCCAACCGGGGCTCAGCCACGTGGTGCCTTGACACATGACCCAACCATTAGTGGTGAAGGAAACAAGCTTTTATTAATATAGTTCCAACCTCAAGAGTACTGAGAGCACTCCTGCTCAGAGCCATCCTCTCCTACAAGACCCAGCATTTCCCATGCTCCCCAAAAGACTATAAGCCAAAACCATGTCCAGAAGTTCCCAATACCCTTATCTGTCCCTCAGCTGCTGCCACAAGATCTCCATCCCCTCTGGAAGGTGCACTTGTGTGTTTCAGAGTCTCCATCCTCTTGTAGCAGCTCTCTCCTTCATGATCTGGGTTATGCTGTTCTCAGCCTCCATGCAGTGGTTCAGGAAAATATGTGCTGTGTTACACTGGGCCATGATGGGGTCCAGGGAGGTACACGTCCCAGTAGAGTGTCTTTTCCGTATGTCCTTCAGAGAAGCAGAAGTCTGCACTCAACATTCCCAGTCACAGTTCAGCTCCAAGCATCTCCCATGAATCCATGCTTGGTTAGGCAGGTCCATGCAGCTCCATCAGCTCTACCACAGTCTTCCCTAGTCTGACCTTTTCCCCTTCCAGACCTCATGATGCACTCCTGTGTCTCTCTCACTTATTCTGGACCTCTTTTCTTTGTGGTGGACTCTCTCCTCTCCTACACTCTTTTAGCCCACCCTCATTTAAATGTTTGGCCCAGAACTTCCTATGTGACCTCATGTGCAGCCCTTCCTACAATGTGCCATTTTTGCCAGTTCCCCCATATCTTTTACCTTCTTTTGGCTGCCATCTTTAGCCAGAGCAAGAGTCCCAGTGACACAGGAGTATCAGAGTGGGCATCTGCCTTCCCTGGCTATGTATGTCAGTTATACCTTCTTCCCTTCCTTTTAGGAAAGGTAAGGCTATTAACTTGCCATTGTTATGCAAATATCTTAAATGCCATATCATCCACTTCTGCCTTCTCCCAATCAAGGCTTGTGAGGAATACATTCTGCTATTTTCAGGGGGGCCCCACTCTGCATCACATCATACTTCCATCACCCTGGCAGCATGCAAGCTCTGTAATAGCCATGGCTTTCTTCTGGTCTCTGCTGTCTTTCCAGTGCCTGGAAAAGTGGCTGCAACATAAGAGACCACCATACATTTTTTTCAGTGTTGGTAATAATCATCATGAATGTGTTGTATTCTGTGAGGAGCTTCACATTCTTAGAAGAATCTGTAGAACTTCAAGTATGGCAAGGAAAGGGGAATAATAGTTATCTGTAACAAAACCAATGAGATAAGATTTTAAAAACACAGGGATCACAGTAGGACAGAGTTAATTTCTATTGGGGCCATATTAAGTTTGAGTTGTCTATATGATATTTATGGGGATATGTCAAATAGGCAATTTGATATATGACTTTCAAACTCAGGGATGAAGTCAGACCTGCAAAGTTAAATTTGGTGATATCAGCATCCAGATGACATTCAAAGCAGGGGACAGGATGAGGAGCCTCCAGGAAAGATAGTAGAGAAAGGAGAGGACCAGACCAACCCCCAAAGCATGTGAGCATTTGGAGGTGAGACAGAGGAGGAGGAGCCAGAAAAAGAGTTTGAGAATGAATGCTCAGTGGTGTGGGAAGAAAAAGAGGAGTTATGGTTTTCTGGAGGCCAAGAGAAGACAATATTTCAGAAAGGCAGAGTGATCACTTGTGCCAAATGCTGCTGGGAGGTAAAGATGAGGACAGAGAATGGATCTTTTCTTTTGGGAAATTGGAGGTGATAAGTTATTTCTGATAAGAGCCATTTCAGCAGAGTACTCAAATTGGGGAGGACATGAGAAGAGAATGGGAGGCAAGAATTTGGAGTTAGCAACTACAGTCAATTATTTTGAGGACTTTTGCAGATCTTGGAGCAAATTATGGAGGAGAATGTAACGTTAAGGGAAAGATTTTTTTAAATTAAAGATTTTATTCATTTATTTATTTTTAGAGAGAGGGGAAGGGAAGGAGAAAGAAAGAGAGAAACATCAATGTGTGGTTGCTTCTCACATGGTCCCACTGGGGATCTGGCCTGCAACCCAGGCATGTGCCCTGACTGGGAATCGAACCTGCAACCCTTTGGTTTGCAGCCCATGCTCAATCCACTGAGCTACACTAACCAGAGCCAGGGGAAGTTTTTTTTTTAACCTTCACTTATTCCTTCTGTGGTGGTCTTCTTTTCTTTCTGAGTTGCTGACCAATCTGAGATGCTGTCAATCTGAGTTGCTGACCAATATCACCCTCCTTTCTAAAAAAACTTCTTTTAACATTTCTTGCAAGGCTCACCACAGGGCAAACTGGTACCCACAAACTGAAGAAACTGACACACAAATACAAAGAATTCACACCTACAAAGAATCACAACTACTGAAGTAGACACTTCTGGGGGAGGCAATGCCTGGGTAGGAAATCTTGAAGTGTAATTGATGAATTGCTGGATGGTAGGTATGGACAAGTATGAGGAAGAAAAAAACTCCAGGAGAACCCAGTCATATGTGGGTTGCCACAGTTTTGTGCATTTACCTCCAGGAGCTTGATCAGGTTTTCACAGTAACTATGTAAGAAAAATTCCCTTGTGCTTCTGTCAGAGAGAGAGGAAAAGGAACCATTCTGAATTATACCAGAGCACTTTTTATTTTATTTTATTTTATTTTATTTTATTTTATTTTATTTTATTTTATTTTATTTTATTTTATTTTATTTTTATTGTACTTTTTTCCATTACCATTTGCCCTTTTCCACCTCCACCCACCCCCTACCCTGCTGCAAACACCACACTATTGTCCCTTTCCTTTAGTTTTTTTTTTTTTTCTCAATCCTTCCACCCTGCTAAACCTAACAGGGCTTGTCCTCAAGAAAAACTTGTTAACCAGAGCCTAATTTACCTAGGGGGTAAAGGGAAATACCCTAATCTCCTCTATCTATCCTGTACCACCTAAGCAGGGAGGTATAAAACAAACAAACCTGAGAAATATTGAAGTTCACATTCCAGAGGCACAGGCTCACTGAAAGACGGAGACCTATCTAATCACAGGACTTTAGAATGCTTTCCCTCTCTTTCACCTCACCACATTACTGAAGGCCTATCAATGGCAGTCCCTTTTATCCATCAAGTCCTGTCCCTTGTTCCCTGACCTCCTCCCCAGGAAAACTTTGCTTTATTTAATTGCCACAGTTTCCACCCGTCCAATAAAGAGGTAACTTTACTGTACTTCTCTATAGACTGACATTCTTTGGTTTAGTTTTGTTTTTAGTATTATCAGTCTCTCTGGAGGTTTGCACAGATGAACCTGTGTTTATTTTGAAACTTCACAGCTAACTTCAGTTATTTTGTTATAAACCAGTAATTTGTTTTTATAAAATGCCAGTTGGTTTTTAAATATATTTTAGTATTTTTTAAAATAGATTTTATAAACTGAGGTTGATGCCCCATAAATCTTGTATTTTAAATCTTGATGGATTTGACCAAATTGCTCTTCAGAAATGTTGAACTCATACCACCATTCACAAATGTGTAAAAGTGTTCAGTTTCTCCATATTTTTGTTAATACTAAGTATTATTGATCTTTTAAATTTTAGCCAATCTGAGCATTGAAAGCGGTATCCCATTTAAATTTTCATTTCCCCAATAACTAGGGAGGTTATGCAGAGGTTCAAATGTTTACTGACTCTTTGCATTTCTTTGGCTTTCATTTGGTTATTCATACATTTTTGTCAAGTTTTTTATTGGCTTGTTTGCCTTTTCTTAATGATTGGTAAAAAGTTCTTTTATATTGTAGATAGTAACCATTTGTTATAAGTACTGCAAGAAATTTCTTTCAGCCTGCCTTTTTCCTTGTAACTTTATGTTGGTTTTAGGCACACACAAGTTTTCTGTGTGTCAAGTAGTAAATCTTTCTCTTTATAACTCCTGGGCTTTGTGTCATGCTTACCAAGACCTTCCCCAGCTCAGTGTTTTACTTACTTATCATAATATATTTTCCATATATATGTTTTTATATATTCATTTTGTAGTTTAAGTTTAATTTGTATATTCATATCTTTAACCTTAATGGTATTTATCTTTGCATAAAACATGAGGAACAAATTGGGGTGGTGGAATTAAGAGCTCAGTTTTAAACTTACTAAAACCAGAGTCTATATGGTAAACCACTGTTATGTGATCTTTCACCACCAACAAGAAATTTCTGCAAGTTATATTGTGGAACTTGAGATGCCTGTGAGAGGAGAGGTCTGGGCTAGAGATGTAAATCAGTCATAGTTACATAGAAGGTATGTAAAACTCCTTTGGGGCTGGAATCATCAAAGGAGAGGTTACAGAATCAAAGGAGAGAGCCCAGATCAAGTCAATCCCTGAGGCAACCCAAGATTTTGAAATTTAGTGAAGGAGACTAGAAAGAAGGAGCCAGTGAAGTCAAAGAAAAACAGGACAGAGTGGTGCCATAGAGAATGTTTGAAGAGAATGTTTGAAGAATAAAAGGGAGTGACCAATCCTGCTAAATGCCTCTCAGAGAATGAGTAGGATGAGCACATAAAGATGTCATTGGATTTAGTAACATTGATGGGATTGGTGACTTTTTAAAAATTTTATTTATTTATTTTTAGAGAGGGAAGGGAGGGAGACACACACAGAGAGAGAAACATCAATGTGCGGTTGCTGGGAGTCATGGCCTGCAACCCAGGCATGTACCCTGACTGGGAATCGAACCTGCGACACTTTGGTTCGCAGCCCATGCTCAATCCACTGAGCTACGCCAGCCAGGGCTGGATTGGTGACTTTGACAGGAGCAGACACACTGGAGTGGTAGAAAATGGAAGCCCCACTGGAGTAAGTTTAAGATCACAAGGAGAGTTTATAAGTAGAGATAGTGACCAACCATAGACAAATTCAAGAAGTGTTGTTGTGAGGGGGAAGAGAGGAATGGAATGAAGGTGATTGGGGTGTTAAAAATGGGAGATACATGGGCACATTTGAGTGATGATAGAAATTGACCCAGTAGAGATGAAGAAATTGAAGTGGGAGAGAAATGGGATAACTGAGGTTTGAGATAGGCCTCTAACTTGATTTCAAAATGAATCTCACTACCATCAGTTGATTAATTCATCTGCTCCCTACTAATTTTAAATCTTTAAAATATGAAATTCCTGCCCTGGCTGGTGTAACTCAGTGGAATAGGCACAGGCTTGCCAACCAAAGGGTTGCCAATTTGATTCCCAATCAGGGCACATGACTGGGTTGCAGGTCAGGTCCCCCATAGAGGGTACGTGAGAGACAACCACACATTGATGTTTCTGTCACTCTCTCCCTCCCTTCCCCTCTCTCTAAAAACAAATAAGTAAAATCTTTTTAAAAATATGAAATTCCTATTTGTACTTTATAGTCTGTCCCACTAATCTTCCATGGCTTGGGCTTTGAAGGTGTCAAGACAGTTTTCAAGTTATGTCCATTGCTGCTTATCTTTTTATATTTCAGCAATTATATTCAATTTGTAAGAACTCTGTCTTATTCTCTGATTACTTCTTTTCCAGAGCAGACTAATTTTGCTCTATGGATGCAACATCCTCTTGGACATTTCTCAAGATGCTAATCAGGAATTTTAAACATTTTCTACATTAACTTTTCCCTCAGAAGTCTGTTGTTTGGCTTGTTCATTCCAGTGTTTCTCTTTCATGCTCTTGGTTTTCCTTGAATGTCGGGTGATTGGCCATTCATATGAAGGATTAGATCATTATGTTTTGGTAACTGGTTTAGAGTCGTCAGCAGTTGTGAAGGTCACTAATCACCTGACAGGCTTTCTCTCTGAATGTGACAGAGCTGTACAGGTGAATGGCTGGGGGTGTGCCAACAGGAGGATTGTCATTTATGAAGCATGGATAGGGAGCAAGTTGCAGTCAGATGTTGCGAAAGTGTCTTATTAGATATATAGTGCTTTAGAGGATTGAACTGCTGTGCCAAGATGTCTTTTGTCTCTATATCCTTATGGTGGTCCCCAAATTACCTGGGTACGCCCTACTTCTCTCTCCAACAACAAAGTCCACACTGGGCTCTGTCTCTGTGCACAACAAGTACTTTATTGAGAGAGGTTCTCACTGTGCACAGAGTTGGAGAGTGGCCCAGTTGCTTTGGCAGACCTTTAACTAACTTGTCTGCTTTCTGCTCCATGACTCACTCTAGCTACTAGCCCTGATAATTCTGAGCTTTTCCTGGACTTTGGAAGATTTATAATTATTTATCCAATATTCTTTTCTTATTCTTGTGTTAGCTGAGTGTGGGTTCCACAATATAACTTGTAGAAATTTCTTATTGTTGGTGAAAGATTACATAACAGTGATTTATCATACAGATTCCTGAGTCATACTGTCTGGCTTTGACAAGCTCCTAAGCTCCCTGTGGCTCTGTTTACAAAATTTGAAACTGGGATAATGAAAGTACCTATTTTGCAGAATTATTTAGGTGTTTTAATACATGTAAACCATTTAGTGCAGTAGCTAGCCCATTGAAAGCACTGCGTAACAATCTGTCATTATGTTTCTCTGGTCTGCTGGAGATACCTCTTCTGGCTTTTTAGCACTCTGGATTCTTTTCTTTCCTATTTTTATATTTCTTCTGGCATTCTAGTGGGATTTTAGAAAAAAGATGAGATTAAATACATTGGCTCAGTTCATCCCCTTGAACTGAAAAGGAGTACTTGCATTTGACAATAATTAAAAAATGAACATTCTAGGTTGTTAACTTTCTACTATTTTGAATTTCACATTCTCTTGATGCTTAGAATAGTATATCTGTAAGAAACCTTAGAGATTATCTAATAGAGCTCTCTCACCTTAACAATAAGCAAACAAATGAGAAATAACTTCCCTAAGGTAGCAAATCTCTTTAAGAAAAGATCCTATACGAGAATAAAAATCTCTTGCCTCCTAGTCCAATTCTCCTACCACTAAAAGTAAGTAAATAAATACATATTATAGGTACCAATGTTATAAATTTCGTATGTCTGTGCCTATCCTATGTCCATTCACTCATCTTATTTAAAGCCAGCCTGGACTTTGATCCCATCCTGGCCTGCTGCTTTTTCCAGAATTTTAAATTATCAATAACACCTTTGTTTTGTAGTATATTCAACCTTTTGTTCTTAACTGGATTCTTTCCATTGGCTTTTAACCATGTTGAAATCTATCACTTTATCAAAAAGGAACTGCAAACTCATTTGACCCTTCATACTCCCACTACCAGATGCTGCTTATCTTTTCACACTCTTCCCCCTTGAAACTCCTAGAAAGTACTCTCCACATTGTCAGTCCTTCCATCTTTTTTCATTCTATTTGAATCTGCTTCTGACCTGACACTCCAGCAAATATCTCTCACTAAGTTCACTTATATGAACTCCATGCTACTAAAACCAACAAAAAATTTTCAGGCATCAAATTCTCCCATTTCTCAGCAGCATTTGACCTATGTGACCACTTCCACCATCTGGATACATGTTCTTTTTTAAGCTCTAGGGTATGAACATGCTAATTTTATTTTATTTTTTATCCTCACCTGAGGACATGCTTATTGATTTTTAGAGAGAGAGGAAAGGAGGAAAAGAGAGAGGAAGAGAAACATTGATCGGTTACCTCTTGGACACACCCTTACTAGAGACCAAACCTGCAACCTAGCCATGTGCCCTGACTAGGAAGCAAACCCAAATCCTTTCAGTTTGCAGGATGATACTCCAACCAACTGAACCATGCCTAATTTTTGTCCCGCCTCCTTGCCCATTTTTTCTCAGTAGTGTTTTCTGGCTCATCAATTCTACCTGACCAGTAAATACTGTGGTTATACAAGGCTTGGTCTTAGTTCTTCTTTATGTCTTGCTCTCCACTCTCCTTGGTTGAGTCTGTACCATCAGACCCCAAATTTACATCTCCAACTCAGATCTCTCTCCCTACTAAAAAATATCATCTCTTTGTAGATGGCTCAAAAACTCCTCAAAACCAGCATGTTCAAAGATAAATCTTTATTTTCTTTCCTAAAGATGTTACTCTTGAAATGTTTCATAGCTTAGTGAAGGGCACACTCATCAATCAACTTATGCAACATCCAACTAGGGCTAATCCTTGATACTCCTCATATCTTATATCAATTCAATACCAAATCTATAAATTTTATTTTCTAACTATATCTTAAATCCTTCCATCTCCTTCTATAATCTCTAGATGCTGCTACCATCATTTTCCCACTATGCAAATAGCCCTCTAACTGGTCTATTCACATCTGCTTGCTCTCTCAATCCTTTGTTTACAGTGAAGTCTGATAGATGTTTTCAAAATGCACATCTGATTATGTCACTTCTCTCACCCTTCCCTTCTCCACATTCATCAACATATATCTCTATAAACCCTTTAAAAGCTTATTATTCTTAGGAAAAAGAAAAAAATACTTCATATGGTCTGCAAAGTCCTGCTTGTTCTGGCCCCTGCTTACCTTTTCAGCTTATCTTATGCCATGTTTTCTCCCATTACCTCCATTCTAGATGCACATGGCACTCCTTTTTACTGTTGAGCATAATCATTGGCTCCTCCCACCACAGGGTTTTGCACACATGGCTTTCTCAGCTGGAAACACTCATCCCTCCCTTCTTCACTTGGTTAACTCCTCTAGGCTTCTCATATCTCAGTTTAAGCATTATTTGTTCAGGGAAGACTTCAGATGAAGCCAGCTTTCCTTAGCAAAGCTCTCCTAGTTCCAGATATTGATTTATTACCATTACAGTTGTATGTTTATTTATGTGAATAGTCCAGTAATTTCTCTCTTTACCACTACTTATTCATTCACTCAACAAATATTTACCAAACACCTTACTATATTGTAAGTATTATTTTATAGAAGAGGTGACAAAGTGTAAAGATAAACAAGCAATATGATGTCAAGAGGTGAAAAGTACTATAAGAAAAAGTAGGTTAATAGGACAGAAATTGAGAAGCAGCTCCTTTTGAGAAGACATTTAGAGAAGGCTTCTTGGAGGAAGTGACTGAGCAGAGATTTGAATGAAGCTAGAGAGCAAGTCATGAGGATGTCTGATGAGCATCTGGGGAAGAAGAAAGAGAGAGGATAAAGACTAGAGGGTATTTAACCTGTTTGAGGAATAGCTAGGAATTCAGTGGAGCTGCAGTGGAGCAAGGAGAGAGTGGTAAGAGATCAGAAGAGACAGCAAGGAAGGAGCCAGGTCATGCAGGGATGTGTAGCCATGAGACTTGGAGAGATATCATTGAAAGTTTTTAAACAAGGAGTAACTAAAGCCAAATGCTTGACTTCTGAGCTATGGTTAATAATATGGTGTAGCATATTTGAAAGTTGCTAAGAGAGTAGATCTTAAAAGTTCTCAGCACAAGAAAAAAAGGTGTGTAACAATGTATGGTGACAGACATTAACTAGACCTACTTTGGTGATCATTCTACAGTATATACAAATATATTGTATCTGTTTCATCATTGAAACATGTCTGTTGAATCATTATGCTGTACATCTGAAACATGTCATGTCTGTTGAATCATTATGCTGTACACCTGAAACTAATTATAGTGTTGTATGTCAATTATATCTCAATTTTTAAAAACCTATCATACAGGAAAAAAACAAGAAGTGACTGAGTGGGTTCTGTGCATGTTCTAAAATGATTTCTGTGACTGTTTGGGTGTGAATGGATTGAAGAGGGCTAAAGGTAGAAGCAGAAGTTCAGCTGAGGCTGTGGCAGTGGTCCTGGGGATAAATGATGGGGTCTTGGACTAGGGTAAGCTTGTGAGAAAGGACTAACAGGATGATGACAAAGGATCGGAGTGCATTTTGAAGGTAGAGCATTTTGTTGATGTGTTCCTCTCAACCTAGTGGTGGGTTTCCTTCTCACTTAGAGGAAAGGCAAAGGACTTAGGCTGGTGGCTGAGGCCATTTGTGATCTTGTCTTTCTCCCCCTTAACTCCCTCCTGTCCAGCCACATTGGCCTACTCATTCTTCTGTGCACAGAGCAAGTGAGCAGGATCCCACCTTTTGTATTTGATGTTCCCTCAGATATCAGGACTGCAGGTATCAACATGGTTTTTTTCCACCTCAGGGTTCTGCTCAAATTTCTTCTTATCAGAAAATCCTTTCTTGATCTCCCTATATAAATGATTACCTCACCCTAGCACTCTGAATTTTCCTGATTAATTTCTCTTTGTAAGTTATTTCCATCCTACATATATGTATATGTACACACAAACATATAATGTGTCTATATTTATTCCATGAAGGTAGAGATGTGGTCTGTTTCATTCACTATATAACAGAACTCCCAGAATATTGCTTGGTACACAGTAGGTATTTAATAAATATTTGTTCAATTAATATTGTTGAAATAGAGAATGAGAGAGAAAAGAATGGCTTCAGGGTTTGGGGCCTCAATGACGGTGCTACCTCTTGAAGTAATATTGAAGATTTTTCAGAATGAGGATTGGGACCCCCTGCTCCAAATCTCCAGCTGAAGTGTATTGTAGGTTCAGAGACATCCTGACTTCCTTTGGGGCCCACAGAAACTTGCGACAAGTCCAGAATCCTGGGGGTCTGGGCTCCTCTTCTCTCATCATGGGGAAAGAGGGATAAAATAGTAATGAATTAAAGGAGTCTCTCAATTCCTGAGACTCAAAGTGACATCAGTTTGATCCAAACCCCACAACTGATGTTTCAGAGGTTATTGACTCTGTGTGTGGTTTCCGGGCAAACAATTGGCCACCTACTTTAAGAGACAATATACCTAAGTGCTTTTTAATGCAAAAAGAAAGAAATAAAAAAGAGCTACCTATTTTCCTCATTCCTGCAGGTGCCCAACCCGATTGACTTGTTGGAGTGCATTTTCTGCATTCTTAATAGATAGCTAGCAGGAAATGCCTTGTATAGCTCTACTAGAGGGGCAGAAAGCAGTGAGTAGAGGATACAAAATCTCCGGTCCCTGCTCCTGCACACTCTCAGCTGCTCTGAAGGGGGCCAGGCAGCTCTAGCCATCAAAACACACCTTCACTCAGCCATAGGTTTGCATCTTCATCTTGCTCTGTCTCCGTTGATGGTTGGGAATTAAGGTAGGACAAGCTGGGGACATTTTTTGGGTGGGGGGGTGGAGGAGGGATGGAAATTCAACTGGAAAGGAATCAGGGTGTGGGGAATGGTGAGCATCATATGCTTTGCTCAGGGAGATGCAATCTAGTCCCTATGGGGCTTTTATTCCAAATGATCCTTGTGACGACCTCTTTGACTCCCCAGCCCAACCCTGGGTGCTGGGAACCATTCTGCAGAAAGGTGGTGTGTCCGTGCATGTAGACTGTGGTAGAGTTGAGGCCAAACAGCCTGTATTGTATTCCATGTCATAATGTTTGTGCAAAAGATTGGGTAATATTTTGAGGTATTTGGAGCTCTTGGTGTCTGTATATTTTGTGCACTGGGACAATTGTAAAGCTATTGTGTACTTTTATATTTTTGCTGTTGTCATTGCACAGCTGGCAAGGTTTTGTCTGCAAGAGGCATTTACTGCAAGCCAGGCACTGATACAGAAACACCTTCTTCAGAAAGCCCCATCCTTTCTTCTGCTTCATTGATATCTCCTCAGTTTTAGCTTTGTAGCATCTGCTTCTAAGCCAAACCCACCCTGACCAATTCACTTGTAAGTAGAGATCCCTCACAGAAGGCTCATTGGAGGATAAAACTGCTCAAGTTTCTCCAGAGGTGTGGTGAAATGCAGTTCTGCAAAAGATTAAGCCAAATAGCAGTTCTCAGAATTTTAACATCTCTCAAATACAGATCCTATCCATTGAAGGCCAAGTGCAATGAAGAGAACTGTTCCTGAACTGGATTGGTGCAAGTAGCCCATGGCTTCCCTTTGAATGCATGTCGGTGTGTTTGGGAAGTAACACAGGGCAGAGGTTGTATTTGCAGTTTATTCAGGATCTTCAGTTCTAGGGTTTGAGTCCTCCAAGGTGAAGGGCCTAAGATGTTGCTTGTGACTTTTTTCATCTGTACCCTTTTCTGCCTGTGGCCAGGTGGCCTATGTTCTAGTATCCCAAGGATACTAGGAATGTGCTTCAGGGCTCTGAAGTTCCAAGGGTCCAGCCAGCAGTTTCTCTTTGCTTCTGTTGTGGCGCCAAGGAGACTTAGTAAAGATAGATAGGTGGCAAGCTGTTTCAAGCCTGAGCCTAGAGCAGTGGCCACAGGCAGTTCTGAGAATAGAGTCCTACAAAGGTACTAAGAGGCTCTTGAAGGGAGAGACTTCAAAGAGAAGCCCTGAGGGAATGCACAAATATTCTGCTTTCTTCTATAAAGGAAACCAAATCACTGGGATAAGGTCCTGGCTCAAGGTCCTCCAGAAATTAGAGGCCATGCCTTCACATTTGGTAGATGGGGAGACTGAGGCCCACAGAGGAGAAGGGACTATTAGTCCCCCCACCCCCGGTAGACAGTAAGGGCAAAAGGACAGACATAGAAGCCAGAGAGACTTGGGTTCAAATCCCAGCTCTGCCACCATGTAGCTGTGTGGCTGGGGCAGTTTATTTCATATTCTCTAAGCCCCAGTTTGTTCATCTCTAAAATAGGGATAATGAGTACTTTGAGGCTTGAAAAGATTGGAGAAAATATATGATATATTTCTGTCACAAAGTAGGAATTCTGTAAATGATAGTTTTAGGAAAAGTACTGCCTCCACATTCATCACTTTATAATTCATAACACCTTTGCTTTATTTTATTTTTGCTATTTTTTGAAATATAGCTGACATACAACATTGTGTGGCTTTATGGTGTGCAACATGTTAATTTGAAAAATTTATATATTGTAATATGATGGCCATTGCAGCCATAATGAACACCTCTCATGTTATATAATTATCCTTTTTAGCAGTTGAAATAATTAAGTTCTAGTTAGCAGTTTGATGATGATAATACAGCACTGTTGTCTATATTCACTGTACTGTATGCTAGATCTCTAGGGCTTATTTACAACTTGTTGCAGGTTTGTACCCTTAAACAATATCTGTCCTGTCCTCTGGTAACCACCATCTTATTTTCTGCTTGTACAAGTTTGGCTTTTTAAAATTCCACATTTATGTGATAACACACAGTACTTGTCTTTCTCTGACTTATCTCATAATGTGCTCAAGGATAACACCTTTGCTTTATTTCTACAACTCTGAATATCTGAATATATCATGTACATTTTCATTGAGGAATAATTTACCTACAGCAAAATGCACAAATCTTAAGGGACCAATATGATGACTTTTGACAAATGTATACATCCACATATAACCTTTGCCTACCTTAAAATGTAGGACATTCCCAATAGCCTCTTCTCCTGCCTCTTCCCAATCTCTACCCCATAGGCAACCACTTTTTTGACCTCTATCACTAGATATTATTTGTGCCTGTTCTATATAAGTGGAATCATATATATTTCTTTCTTTCTGGCTTTTTTCACTCAACATGTTTTTGTGATTATTCCATGCAGTTGTGTGGGTTGGTATTTTATTCCTTTTTATTGTTGAATAACATTCCATTGTATAAAAATGTCACAGCTATTTTATTTATTTTCCTACTGATA
Source organism: Phyllostomus hastatus (assembly GCF_019186645.2). NCBI lineage: Eukaryota > Metazoa > Chordata > Mammalia > Chiroptera > Phyllostomidae > Phyllostomus > Phyllostomus hastatus. The sequence goes on along the minus strand of NW_025333841.1, from coordinate 9,041,624 downwards.
GGCATTTGGGTTTTTGTTTTTCACTGTGGGGCTATTATAAATAAAGCTGCTGTGAACATTCATATACAAGTCTTTGTGCGGCTACATGATTGTATTTCTCTTGACCATATGTACCTAGAAGTGGGATTGCTGGGTTATGTGGCATGCCTATGTTTAACTTTATAAGAAAACTGCCAGTTTTTCAAAGTGGTTGTTCACATGTTTTTTGAAATAAGGATACAATGGATTCACTTTTCAAGTAGTGCTCAATCAAAAGCTTCTGCAGAAAATATAGTCCAATTATGACTAAGGCTAGAATGATTCTGAAAGGAGAGTTCTTTAGAAAGTGTCCCTACTGACTGTAAGGTTCCTTCCTAACATCCCCATCATAATCTGTTGACACTTCTAACAGAGCCATAAAATAACAGGCTGCAGAATTCATATACTCCAATCTCTTCATCTTATCCAAAAGGAATTTGAAGCCCAGAGAGGTCATGTGGTTTCCCAAAAGCCAACCTCAGATCCTCTGACTTCTCTAATTGACATGATTTCCTTGCATTGTGCTGTCTGTGCATGAAATGGCATCCAGCCATTCAGCCCTTGTTTACTGAATACCTACCTACATTGTGCTAGGTGCTAGGGATAAAGAAATGAGTAAGAAATGGACCCATCTTGAAAGATCTCACAGACCAGGCTATTCAACTCTCCTCATTTTCATTATATTCACAAAAATGAATAGATTCTTCATGTGTCTTTAGCCTGAGCACATAGGTAGCTAAAGGTAAAGAAGTAATCAGATGTGCTACTTCTCCAGTTAAAAGAGTCACAGCATGTCTTGAGTGCCTGCTGTGTGCACTCAAGAAGCTCACAGTTACAATACAATTACAGAGGCCAAGTTTAAGGCAATGCAGCAAATGGCTATTGAACATCTATCTATTCTATTGCAGTCCCTGTTCTAGGTGCAGAGAATAAGGTCGTGTGTAGAGCTGATGTTCCAAGCACTTTTCTTTTAAATATTTATTTACTTATTTCTAGAGAGAGAGGAAGGAAGAGAGAAAGACAGGGAGAGAAACATTAATGTGTGGTTGCCTCTTGCGTGTCCCCCACTGAGGATCTGGCCTAAAACCAAGGCATGTGCCCTGACTGGGAATTGAACCTGCGATCCCTTGGTTCACAGGCCAGCACTCAACCCACTGAGCCACACCAGCCAGGGCTGCTTCAGGCCCCCCCCCCTTTTTTTTTTTACCAATGTTGCCACAATATACTAGTGTTTAAAAAGTGTGTGTGTGTGTTTGTGTTTCTGTGCTGAGATCTACATTTGGTTCAGAATATAACTCTCTTGAGTCCTCAGGACTGGTATGGTTTGTAATTGCTAGTTTCTAAGATGAGGTGGAGGGTAGATACAGGCCATCATCATACATAGATTCCAGCATCAGGGGGAGTGGGAGAAATTGATGTGTTTTATTCTCTTGCATGGAAGAGGAAAAGATGGAAAGCAATGCTTACTTTGACAACTGAAATTGTCAATATCCACTGGATTCCTTAGTCAGCTCTACAGGGCAGCTCACCCTGTTGTCTAGGGAGATCTACATATAGTTCTGGGAGGAGGAAGGCACTTCCCCAGAAGGCAAGTTACTTTGTGATTTGACCTCGTTGTTATGTTTTTAAAGATTTTATTCATTTTTAGAGAGAGGGGAAGGGAAGGAGTAAGAGAAGGAGAGTAATATCAGTGTGTGGTTTCTTCTCACATGCCCCCTACTGGGGACCTGGCCTGCAACCCAGACATGTGCCCTGGCTAGGAATTAAACCAGCAACACTTTGGTTCACAAGCTGCCCTCGATCTACTGAGCTACACCAGCCAGGGCTCATTGCTGTTTTTTAAAAAGATTTTATTTATTTATTTTTAGAGAGAGGGGAATGGAAGGAGAGAGAGAGAGGGAGAGAAACATTAGTGTTGTGCAATAGAAACATCTGATCAGTTGTGTCCTGCACAGCCCCAACCGAGAACCTGGGCCACCATCCAGGCATGTGCCCTGACCAGGAATTGAACCTGTGACCCTTCACTGAGCCACACCAGTCGGGGTCTTGTTATTTTTTTCCTGATGCTCTTCTAGTCATGTTGCCAGAAAATTCTTCTCATTTGTGAGGAAGGACCCCTTTAGTGCTTCATAGAGCTCTGTCTTATTGTTTCCTGAACACTGATCAGACTACTCTCCTCAGCTCATCCTCAGATCAGTACAACATGGTTGTTGAGCTAACTGCTTGCCCTCAAGTATGCTGTTCATCCAAACTATAGCTAAGCCACTTGGAAAAATAGTGCCAGTAATCTTTTACATTTCATCTGCAGCTATCACCTGTGTCACAATGGAAAAAATGAAGAAGAGTGCTGCCCAGATGGAGAAGCCTGTAAAAACTGAGTGGGGTCCCCGGTGTGTCATTTTCACCTATTTTCAAGGGGACATCAGCAGTGTAGTGGATGAACACTTCTCCAGAGCTCTGCGCAATATCAAGAAACCCCAGGAATTGATCCCCTTGAGCCAGAGTAAAGATATGGTCCTAAGTAATGGTAAGCATGTTGGGAGGGAGGAGGCTGGACTTCCCTATCAAGGATACTACTGAAAGACAGTTCTCTGATTTCTCTTAATGCACATAGACATAAATGTATTTGCTGAAGGTAAGTCACATTGTCTAGATCAGGGATGTCAAACTCATTTTCATTGGGGGCCATATCAGCCTCATGGTTGCCTTCAAAGGGTGGAAATAATTTTAGGACTGTATAAATGTAACTACTCCGTAACTGTTAAGGAGTTGAAATTACATTCAGCCCTTTGAAGACAACTGCGAGGCTGATGTGGCCCCTGGTGAAAATGAGTTTGACATCCCTGGTCTAGAGAGAAGCTGCCACCCATTTCTTAGAAGTTTAATGTGAAAATGGACACTGTTCAATCAAATTAGTTTACCTATTGTATTGTTTCCTCAATTGTGTAAAATGCTGGGTTCACTGCTCAATTCACAATAAGAGCACCATAACTATTTGCCATTATCACCATTATCAGTATTATCATTATAGTTGTGATTACTATTACTACTATTGCTGGCCTCACAGGGGCAGGAACACCAAAGCATTCATGACATTAAAAAGCATGTCCTAGTAGGTACACCCAGCCTCCTCTCCACTAATAGTGGATGATCTGGTGGTCAGGGATAGTACCAGAGACAAGTAGGTAGAACCTCACCACATCCCTCTTCCCACCCTTAACAATATCAAGGGTGTCTACTGCACTCACTATTTGGTAACTTTTTAAAATATGTATTCTTACATCTCAAAACAATTATTTTAAGAGCTATGTCAAAATGTGCTCATTAAAATATCTATGTTTAGAGAAAGCCACAGAAATTAAGCTGTCCAGGGCTACTGTATGACTTTAATGGACCCTAGACACTTTGTCTTCATAGGCCCATTCCTCATAAAGATATGAAAAAGGACATTTTGTGACTGCATTGGCATAAAAACAAACATAATCCAGGCTGCATTCATCTTATATATTCATTATCATCAGTATATTCATTTTCTTTCCATTTTAAAAGCAGTTAAAATATTTTCATGGTCTCCTAAGAGTATTCATGGGCCCTAGGCACTATTCCTGCTGTGCCTAATGTAGAAGTCATCCTACCAGCTGGATGTGAATTGATGAGAATCTTTATCACCTTTTTGAAGTGTGCAAATAGACCAGGGTCTTATTGATTTTTAAGAGCTCTTTATTGAAGTTGTTGAGCACACATGTTGAATGCCTTGCTCCTATTGGAGGATGTATATGCCTCCAAGTGGGACACTTCATGCAAAGTGGCCAACTAGGGCCTCTGCCTGCAGGGGAAGAGCTCACCTGTTTTCAGATGCCATCACTCTGGCTTTACTCTTTGACTTTGGACAAGAAGTTGATATATATTTGATATACTCACCTTTGCAGAATTTACTTCTCTCCAAGAGATTCCTTTTCCAGTCAGGTGATGTGATTTTCTTAGAGAATCTTATGATTTAAGTAAACATGTGGAAGGGAGTATGGTAGTAGTATACACTAAAGGAAATGCTGTAGAAGATCTTGTTGTTAAAATGGCAACAAGGAGGCAGGTGGAGAGGTGGGGAGGTGATGTTCAAGAGTGTTCTGAGTATTTCACAGCAGGAGAGGGAATGATTGATCTTGAGACATTTGGGGAATTGATATATGGAAAGTGGGATTCAGAGGACCTTTCTGGGTCCTGAGAAGGTACAAAATTCCAGGCTCTTCAAGCACAGATAAGTCTGCTAACTTTGATTCTTTGGATCAAAGATTGGCTTAAAATTATTCATTCATAAAAGTTAAAAACTCCTTCTTTTAAAGTAAGGAAATTTAAAGTAAGTAAACTTCTTTACTTTAAAAGAACTTTTTAAGCATGAAAATAATGTGTTAATTTTTGAATATTTTAGAAAACATGGGTAAACAATCAGTACACAAAACCACATGGGCTATGCACACATACTAAGTTTTACAACATAACATTATTTTGTACAAAATGGGTTGTAACTTTTTAATAATTAACAATAGTTGTATGTATCTCTGTGCCATTACATATTCTACTACATATCATTTTAATAGCTCAAGAGTATCTTTCTGTTAGATATACTAAATCTATTAAAATTTTTAGACATTTAGATTATTGCCAATCTTTCACTGTATTATAAATGCCACTTTGAATCTTGTAGCTAAATTTTTACATGCATCATTAATATCCTTAAATTGCTATGAGTGTAATGACTGGGTCAAAGTATATGCATAAATTTTAGAGTTTTGATATGTAGTGATAAATTACTCCCCAGAAATGTTATGCATATAACCTGCCACCCCTCCAACCCCAGTAGTGTGGGAAAGTGCCCAGCTCACTGTACTCTTTGCAATGTTGGGAAGTCATATACAGTGAGAACATGAGGTTTGGAATCAGACAGCTTTACCATTGCTAACTCTGTGGCCTTAGGCAAATTACTTTAACTTGTCTGAGTCTGTATTTTTCTCATCCAGGCTGCTGTGAGGATCACATAAGACCATGTATGCATGGTGTTAATCAAAGAGTCTTCTCCACAGTAAATGCCCAATAAACAAAAGCTGTTCTAGATTTGTAGTTGTTCCTTCCCATCTCTGATGTATTCCTACCTGAGAGTGGACACATACTGAGCACAGGCTTCTGAAATGTCTCTCTCTCTTTTAATAATTTGCTTCTTTATCTCTTTTTTAAAATATTTCAATTTTTTATGTTTTACAGTTGTCCTAGTCTTTCCCCCTTTGTCCCCCTCCATCCAGCCCACATCCCACTTCCGTTGTCAATCCCCACCCCATTATCTATGTCCATGGTGTCTCATATATGTTCCTGGACTAGTCCTTTCATAAAATATCTTTTAGAGGAAGTACCTACTTGATCCCCCACATCAGCCCTGAAGTGCTGCTGCTATGGTTTTTTCTGCTCACTTTCCCCCCTCCCTTCTTGGCACTGGGTGACTGAGGGCAGGGAGGACCCTCTGGCCTCATACATTACCGTTTTGCTTTTTCCTGGGTTAATTACATGGAGTGTTGCAGACTAGGAAAGAAACCTATGCATATGAGCTCAAACTGGGTTTATAAGCCAAAACAATGATTAATAAAAATAACAGCAAAAGCTATCACTTATTGAGTGCCTATTATGTACCAGACACTGTGCCAGGTTCTTTACATAGATTATCTCATTTAATTTCACAACAATTCTGTGAGGCTCAGAAGTGGTAGGTGGTGTGTTCAGTGTCACACAGCTAGGAAAAAGCAGAGCTGGGATTAGACTCCAACTCAGTCTGACATCAAAATCTGTTCTCTTAACCACACTTCACATGCTGCTCTCCTCAGTGTAGATTTAGTGAGGAAGTATTGTATGTATGCATGTGTTTCAGAGTGGGTACATGTTTGTATGTGCACTTGTATGCATAAGCACACATATACATATGTGAGTACATGCATACATGCATGCATTCATTATAATAATATTTAGTCAGGGTCTACTATGGGCCAGGCACTGTACAAGTTCCTGAAGATATAGCAGTGAACACAAGAAAAATGATTTTAGTCCTCTCAAGTTTTTTTGGCTAGTGGGGAAGGCCAATAGTGAATGAATGAGTGAATGGGTGAGTGAATAAATGCAGAAATTATAGATTAGGACTATTGCTGTGAAGGAAATAAACAGAGGAAAGTCACAGACAGTGGCAGCAGGATAACAAACTTTAGACTGCAGGTTCAGGGAGATCCCTTCTGAGGAGGTAACATTTAAGTTTGTGTATAGAAACTAGTTTGGAATAGGGGAGCAGGGCTACGATGCAAAAATAGAGTCCTCTTGGGTGGAAACAAAGTCTTTAGCACCTAGAGATGCTTTCTAGAGGGTTCTGGGGCTCTCAAAAGTGTATATAGGCAGGTGTGGGAAGTGTCTCTGGGTTTTCTTAGGAGGCAGGGGAATAGCTTGCCAATTTCACCCTAAAGGGAGAGAGTAGCAAATGGGCACTAGCAATCTCTAAACAGGACCTAGTATTAAGACCAGAGGCCTCGGGAATTATACAGGCATGGATGGGACTAAGAGGCAGGGTCTTTGTATTCAGAGTTGGAGTATATGGAATGGAATCTTGCATTCCTATTGAAAGAAAAATTCAGCCTGCTCTAAGTATCCCAGATCCAAAGTGTTCCTTACTTGTTCTCCATTCATTAATGTAGTTTGAGGTTTGAGAAGGCAGCAGAGTCTTTCCGGGGGCTCCCTCACTCATCTCCAAAGGTAACTAAGAGGGGAGACTTGGATAAGAAAGTGTCACCAAGGGCCACTTCTAGTAGTAGCAGCAACCTTGAACCAGTCCAGGCTGTGGTTTAGGATACCTTTATTAGTTTACAGAGTGGATGGGTATGGTTGCTGGAGCATTTGGCCCAAGAATCCTGAGAAAGATTGGCCCACCACGATTCAGGATCTCTACTCCATGGGACACCAACGCTCAAGCCTAGTATGGAAAGGTGGCTTTTACCAGACCACTCAAGGCCCACTTTTGGGTTGCTGTGAACTTGGAAATGGGACAGTATGTACCTCCCCTCAGGCTCCCATTCAAACTGCTCTGGTACACTCAGTGACCAAATGGGACCTTGGTGCCAGAGAGTGTGGCACGCCACACACTCTTCTTAACATTTCTGGAAGGGAAGCAGTTCAAAGAAATACTGAAAACACATAGGGACCCTGCATTCAGTGCCTAGGTCATAAGTACAAGATCAGTAAGGCCAGTTCAGATTGAAACTGCCCAGTTGTTGAGGCTACACATTGTTTCTAATTTGTGCTGAGGACATGCAGTACCCTCACTGAATATGAAACACAGACAATGGTTATACTTAGTCAGCTTAATCACTCCATTTGTGCTATACAGTGTCCTGAATTGCTACTGGTCAGCAGATATCAGTTTTCAAAAATAGCATTCATCCCCTTTATTATATTAAGATAATAAATCTTAATATATATTTCTTTGCTCTTGATTTCATTAAAAGAGGCCAACCATCACCTGTTGCTCATTGTAAACGATATGAAATGTTGAGCAGAATGTCTGTGCCACATAAGTTAGGGCTTTTTATGCTCTCTGGATATTATGATGAGTGAGTGATATTTTAAAAACCTGTCCTATATTTTTATTTTAAAAAATATTTTACTAATTTTACTTTTACAGAGAGGAGGGGAGGGAGCAAGAGAGAGAGAGAAACAGCAATGTGCAAGAGATACATCAATTTCTTGCCTCTTGCATGCCCCCAACTGGGGACCTGGCCCACAACCCAGGCATGTGCCCTAACTGGGAATTGAACCAGCAACATTTTGGTTCCTTTCAGTTTTCAGGCCAGCACTCAATCCATTGAGCCACACCAGCCAGGGCTACATTTTTCAAATTAAAAAATATAGTATGTATTAACCAGAAAAAATTAAGTTACTTCCATTATGATAATAATAAACATCTAACACATGTTCTAGATCTTTCCTTCCTAGATGGACATTTCCAAATTGGAGATGATTTGGACATGTCTACAAATGAGTGGTGTTTCTCTTCTGAATGGACAAAGCCACAGCCAGAAGTATCTTTTGCAAAGGGTGTCACCAACTGCAGCATGAATGGGTTTGAGCCCATGGCTATCACTCAGTACCCTCAGTCCCTGACTGTGAGTCCCTCTATTGAGCCAGGCCAGCTGTTGCATTTCTCTTCCCCAGCCAGCACCAGCTCCCCAGAGCCTGAATACCCTTGTGCCTTCTCCTCGGGGCACTTAGTTTCTCAGGCTGAGCCTGATGGGGAATATCAGTCACTCCTGAATTTTCCCCATCAAGAGAGATGTGTAGCTCATCCTCAGCAATCTGCCATGTGGGAGAATTGCAACTCTGACCAGGCAACCAGAAGCATGGGATCTCCCTTCAGCCAGCCTTTCAACTCAGCCCACTGTAAGTAAATCCCTCTAGATACTTGGAGGCTTGCCTCTGATTGGTTAGGGTTGAGAGTGAGTTGGCATAAGGCAGGGTGTCAAGACTAATTGCTGCCAGTCTGGACATGAGGCTTCTGAGGGACAGAGTGTTCTGCTTAAATGTTCTCTGTATCTTCACTAGGCTTCATTGACATTGACAGTTTAATGAATCAAGGGTTAAATAGAGAGCCAGCCAGATGAACCTGGCTGAGAATATTCACCCAGTCTGTTGATTTGGACTTATCCTAGAAAAATGATGGGCTGCTGCCTAAATTCATAGGGTTTGCATTCACCTCACTGTAAGCCACCAAATAATCCATTTGTAAAACAAAACTGTGGAATACCTACAAGCTCAGACTCTATCCTCCAAACAGGTTCGCATCTTGCAGTGATGCCAGGCTCCTGGGCAAAAACAAGGGTAATCTATACTAGCCATCTGCTCCACACATTAAAATTCAAAGCAATTGCAGAGGCAGCCCCATTGCTGCCTGGAGACTGTCACAGTGCCTGGCTGTATGTGGCTCACACTTGTGCACTGGGCTCCTCTTGCTCAGTTTCTCTTGGGTTCCTGTTCCCTGGTCATTACCCCTCCCACTGAACTAAAACAATTCTTCATTTACTCACTCACTCAGCAACTATTTAATTAGTGCCTACTAGATGCAAAATACCCATAAAAAAAAAACCAAAAAACCAAAAACAGGACTCCCTTCTTTGTAAAAGGATAGGGAAAGATATGGCCTGAGGTGTACTTTCTTTCTCTCTCTCTCTCTCTTTCTCTCTCTCTCTCTCTCTCTCACACACACACACACACACACACCAACAAACCCAACACATTTTACTACAAGATTTGCCTTTTACATGAAATACTGGGAATTATATATTTTATAGTTTCATGGGGCCAAGTCTGAATCCTCTACATTCCACACTCAGTGAATTTTATTTTAGACCTCCCTAGTCAATACATATCTGGGGTTCTATTGTCCCATTTCTGAGAGAAATTGGTAGAAGCTACCTTTACTCTGAATAAGTATATCATACACAAAAGGTTTATTCAGCATAGCTTCCATAAGTCAAGCACTGTGTTCTATCCTAATGCTGAAAAAAATTTCCCATTAAAATACCAGTCCATCATTTCTAGAGTTTGATTAGAAATGTACTTACAAAGAGTAAATTATTAAAATGTCATGCTTGGGAAACTTATGAAAATTTCTACCATGTACTCTTTGTCAAACATCTGTTCCTACTTTATTTAGAGGGAAAATTTGGCCAACTATGTTTTTGTATCTGCTCTGCATATACACAGCAGAGCTCTGTTTGAATAGTTGGTTAGAATGCAGATGGCACAAATTATTGCCTCACAAACATAACTCTATACAGTTTAAATCCAATTCATCAAGTATTTAGTGTGCATCTACTATATGCCAGGTATACCATGGTAAAACTATAATGCAGGCATTATTCCAGTCCCCCAGCTTCTAGATACATTTTTATTTTTTATTTTTAAATAAATTTTTAAAAATGTGTATCATTAAAGTCTTGACTGTCACAAAGTCTTCACAATTTTCTACTAATGTTGACACTAGTTGAATTATTTGGTGACAGATGGCTCCTGATCTGTTGGGGAAGTTAGCAACCCTTAATTAGAAACACTGCCTAGAAGAAGATGGGAACAAGGCCCAGGGGGCCTTAAGAACAGAAGGTTCTGCATTTTTGCAGCATTTAAGAAAAAATATGCTAGATGTCCATAAACTGAGGGGTAGGTGATTTGGGAGACCTGGAGTAAAACTGGGCACTTTCTAACCCAGTCCAAGAGATTTCATTTTCAACCATGTTTTACTTTTCTAGGTACGAAATATTTTCCCCCAGCTCATGGTCCTGCAAGTGTCAACCTTGCCAGTGATAGCCTTGCACATGAAAGTAAGTATATATTCTGCTTTTGATAGTGTGTCTCTACATCTTGAGAAAAAACTGGAGGAGAAGCTTGTAATGTAAATACCAGGATCTCTAACAACTGAAAAGACCCTCATTTCTATTATTTAGTATTTTTAAAAGATTTTATTTATTTATTTTTAGAGAGGGAAGGGAGGGAGAAAGAGAGAGAGAGAAACATCCATGTGTGGTTGCTGGGGGCTGTGGCCTGCAACCCAGGCATGTGCCCTGACTGGGAATCGAACCTGCAACGCTTTGGTTCACAGGCCACGCTCAATCCACTGAGCTATGCCAGCCAGGGCTATTATTTAGTATTTTCATAGTTAGAATTTGTTTCATCTGAGTCTCAAAAAGCCCATGCACTTGGTAACTTATAAAATCCTTGAGCATTTTTTAATTTTGACACAGAATCAACTTTATTGAATTTTTTAAAAAATCTGAGCTGAATCTGAGGTGATTCAGAAAAATGAACAAGTTTCAAACAGGTGAAAAGACTTGCCTTAAGATCACAGCAAATAGCAGAGGTACAAGCTCTCTGCTCTCACAGTATCATAATATCGAAATCATAAATTACAATAAGCATAAATCAGCAAAAATAATTCCAACTTAAATCATGTATACAACAGTGAAAAGTAGCAACTGGTAAGATTATTTTACTGTGTACGGGTTTACTGTATATCTGTGGCCAGCATACTATCCTCAAATAGGGGAGGGATGCAGAAGTCTTGGAAAGCATGCAAAGGAGCAATATTACCTTGGGAAAGGGCTAGGGAATGAGCTTTCCAAGTAGAGAGTAATTGAGGGGAGGTGGCCATCTTGCCACTGTGCTTCTGGGCAGAGGGAGACAGCAGAGTGAGGTGACTGGAAAGAAGGTAACTTCTTAGGGCTTTAAATAAAAAGACCAGGAAAACCCAGCAAAGCCCATGCTTGCTCTTAAGCCAGTCTCCCAGTCTTACTTGATGGTGAGAACCACAGGTGGAGATTGTGAAATGCACAGACCCTGAGACCTCACTTCCTGTTTTGGTAGGTTTGGCATAGGACTCAGTTGCCTCCGTATGTTTGATTCTTTACATATTTTATATTAACCTAATTTTAAAGTGAACTGGATAAACCTTTCGGTAGGAATTTTGGTAGTTTTGAAAGATTTTCTTCATGAGGTCCCAGGTAAGTATTTGTCAAAAGAAGGAAGGCAGAATCTCCTCTTATTCTTCCAATATGGCCTAGTCCCCTCATGTGGGCTGTTGGTTACCTATGATGCAGTGACCATGTAGAGCAGGAAAACAATCAACCAGAAGGGTAGTTAGAGAGATTTTCTTTTTTTTTCTTTTTTAAAGAGTTAGAGAAATATCAATGTGTGGTTGCCTCTCCCCACAGGAGACCTGGCCTGCAACCCAGGCATGCACCCGAACTGGGAACAGAACCAGCGACCCCTTGGTTTGCAGCCTGCGCTTAATCCATTGAGCTACACCAACCAGGGCGAGAGAGATTTTCTTGAGGTGATTCCCAAAAAGTTTGGTGCCAAAATTTTTAGTAAATTTGATTTTTTTCATTTGTTCAACTAGAAACTGAATGTATATTGCTTCAATGCCTATAGATAATAAGGACATTGATATTGCTATTTGCCAGAGTGTGTGTGTATATGTGTGTATGTGTATATATATACACATACCTTTGTGTGTATGTATGAATGTGTATATATATACACATACCTTTGTGTGTATGTATGTGTATATATACACATACCTTTGTGTGTATGTATATGTATATACATATACACATACCTTTGTGTGTATGTATGTGTATATATATATATACACATACCTTTGCCTTTGGTATGCCTTTGGTATATATACACATACCAAAGACATACACATATGCCTTTGGAGGTGTGTGTGTGTGTGTGTATCTGTCTTGGTCAGTCCCTTCACAGAGTTAATAATCTAGTGGATAAGGCAAAACCCCCTCCCCCCAAGAAAAAGGGAAAAAGCAAAATTTTTACATGTTATGATTAAGTGCTATGAAGGAAACACATGGTGTTGCCATAGAGAAAGATGGGTGCCAATGTTGAATAAGGTGGTCAAAGGAGGCTTCTTGGAGGAAAGAACATGTAAGCAGGGGCTGCAAAGAAGTGCGGGAGCCAGTTTTAGGGAGAGTTAGGGTAGAGCTAGAGGGAGATGGAGAAAGCTGCCCCATGTAAAGGCCCAGAAGTGTGTGAGGAATGAGAGAAAGGTCACTGTGTTCAGAGAGTAGTGTGAAAGGGAAAGTGGCACAAGACTATGCTGGAGAGGTAGACAAGGGCCAGGTGACAGAGAGTATTTTGGATTATGTTGGGAGTTTGAATTTCATATTCTAAGTGACTTGGTGAACCCTGGGAGACCCTTATTAAGTTCACTGTGGATTTAATAAGGTCACATAAACTGTATAGATAGATTGGAGAAAGACAAGAATGAAAACAGAGATCAGTTTGGAGGCAAGAAGCATGGAAATATAATAGCCTGGACTAGGTAGCGTCAGTGGAAAAAGAAGTATATGTATTTGAGATCTATTGGGGAGGTTTAGCTCTTACGATTTGCCTAATACTCTGGATTGGTTTCAGGTCTTTTACCTCCTTGGCTAGGATTATTACTAGGTACTTTATTTTTCTTGTTGCTATAACAAATGGGATTTTTTTTCTGATTTCTGTCCCTGATATTTCATTGTTGGTATACAAAAGTGCCTTTGATTTCTGAATATTGACTTTATATCCCCCTGTTTTGCCAAATTGACTTATTAGGTCGAGTGGTTTTTTGGTGGAGTCTATAGGGTTTTCTATGTACACTATCATGGCATCTGTAAACAATGACAGTTTTCCTTCTACCTTTCCAGTTTGAATGCTTTTTATTTCTTTTTTTTTTTGTGTGATTGCTGTGGCTAGGACTTCCAATACATGTTGAATGGAAGTGGTGAAAAGTGGATACCCTTGTCTTATGCCTGATCTTAGGGGAAAAGCTTTTAGTTTTTACCATTGAGTATGATGTTGGCTGTAGGTTTCTTGTATATGGCCTTTATTATGTTGAGGTATGGTCCCTTTATTCCCACTTTGCTGAGTGTTTTTATCATAAATGGGTGCTCTACCTTATCCAATGCTTTTTCCACATCTATTGATATGATCATGTGATTTTTGTCTTTCCTTTTGTTTATGTGATGTATTACATCACATTAATTTGTGAATAGTGTACCAACTTTGCATCCTTGGGATGAATCCCACTTGATCATGGTGTATGATCTTTTTAATGTATTGAAGAATGCAGTTTGCCAATATTTTGTTGAGTATGTTAGCATCTATGTTCATCCATGATATTGGCCTGTAGTTTTCTTTTTTTCTTGTGTCTTTGTTTGGTTTTGGGATTAGGATGATGCTGTCATCATAAAGAGAGTTCGGGAGTCTTTCCTCCTCTTGGATTTTTTGGAGTATTTTGAGAAGGATAGGGGTTAGCTCTTCTTTAAATGTTTTGTAAAATTCTCCTGCGAAAGTGTCCAGTCCAGAGCTTTTGTGTGTCAAAAGATTTTTTATTACTGCTCCAATTTCATCAGCTGTTATCAGTCCGTTCAGGCTTTGTGCTTCTTCTTGATTCAGTTTTGGAAGATTACTTGTTTCTCAAAATGTGTCCATTTCACCCATGTTATCAAATTTCTTGACATATAGTTGTTCATAGTAATTTTTTACTATCCTTTGTATTTCTGTGGTATCAGTTATAATTTCTCCTCTTTCATTTCTGATTATATTTATTTGGGTCCTCTCCCTTTTTTTTCTTGATGAGTCTGGTTAAAGGCTTGTCAATTTTGTTTATCTTTTCAAAGAACCAGCTCCTGGATTTATTGATCCTTAGAATTGTTCTTTTAGTCTCTGTCATTTAATTCTGCCCTGATCTTGATTATTTCCTTCCTTCTACTCACTACAGTCTTTGTTTGTTGGTGCTCCTCCAGTTCTTGTAGATGTAGGGTTAGGTTGTTTATTTGAAATTTTTCTATCTTTTCTAGGTAGGCCTGTATCACTATGAACTTCCCTCTCAAGACTGCCTTTGCTGTGTCCCATAGGTTTTAAGCTATTGTGTGTTCATTTTCATTTGTTTCTAGAAACTTTTTGATTTCTTCCTCGATATCATTGTTAATCCACTCATTGTTTAATAATGTGTTGTTCAGACTCCATGAATTTGAATGTTCTTTTTTTTCTTGAGGTTGGTTTCTAGTTTCAAACCCTTGTGGTCTGAGAAAATGCTTGATATGATTTCAATTTTCTTGAATTTGTCGAGACTCATGTTGTGTCCTGTCATATGGTTTATCTTTGAAAATGTTCCCTGTACACTGGAAAACAATGTGCATTTTGCTTCTTTTGTGTGAAATCCTCTGTATAATTAGTTAAGCCCATTTGATGTAGTGTGTCATTCAGTGCCACAACATCCTTGTTGATATTTGGTTTGGAAGATCTGTCCATTTTTGACAGTGGTGTGTTAAAATCCCCTACTATAAGTGTGTTGCTGTCTATATCTTTCTTGAAGTCCTCTAAGATTTTCCATATATATTTGTGTGTTCCTATGTTGAGTGAATATATGTTTACAATGTTTATATCTTCTTGATGAACTCTTCCTTTGAGTGTTATGAAATGTCCTTCTGTGTCTCTTTCTATGGCCTTTGGTTTGAAATCTATTTTGTGTTCTGCAAGTATTACTACTCTGTCTTTTTTTTCCTGTCCATTTTCTTGGAACATATTTTTTCCAACCCTTTACTTTCAGTCATGTAGATCTTTTTTTCTGATGTGGGTCTCTTGTAGGCAGATTTTTAGCTGCTCTTTTTAAAAAAGATTTTATTATTTATTTTTAAGATAGAGGAGAAGGGAGGGAGAGAGGAAGAGAAACATCAATGTGTGGTTGCCTCTCATGCACCCCCTACTGGGGACCTGGCCCACAACCCAGGCGTGTGCCCTAGACTGGGAATCAAACTGGCAACCCTTTGGCTCACAGGCTGGCACTCAATCCACTGAGCCACATCAGGCAGGGCTTTAGCTGCTCTTTTAAAATGCAAATTTGCCAAGCCTTTTCATTTTGGCTGAAAGGTACCTATAAATGATGTTAACATAATCCAATTAAATAACTATTTTTAGAGGGAGGGCTTTTTTAAAGGCAAATATTAGAACCGATTTGTATGGTAATGGGAAAGCTCCAACAAGGATGAAAAGTTTGGCTCTGACTGCTGTGGCTCAGTGGGATGGGCATCATTCAGCAAAGTGAAAGGTTGTTGGTACAATTCCTGGTCAGGGCACATGCCTGGGTTTCTGGCCTGGTCCCTGGTTGTGACATGTGTGAGGGGTGGCTGATCAATGTTTCCCTCTCACATCAATGCTTTTCTCCCTCTCTTTCTCCTTTTTTTCCCTTCTCTAAAATAAATAAATAAAATCTTTAAAAAAAGATGAAGGAGGATGAGGATAACTTCATGGGTGAAGTCACTGAGAACATGGAACAGACATATGGAAGTGTTGACATTTGCTAGGAAGAGGGCACATTCTACCATTGCAAGCATATAAAAGAAAAACAAGGACACACGTGCAAATAAGCTTGTTTGTGGGGAGTCTACAGAGTACTAATCAATTGATTTCTATTTTCTCAGTGGGCTATGGGGCAAGATCATCAGCTGAGGGTGGAAATTAGTGATATTGAAGAAGGTGGAAAAGTATGAAAAAGTCCTCTTGAGCACTGGGAATGCAAGCCTGCTCATAGACAAATATGAGCAGGATTTCTTAGTGCTGATCTAAAGTCTTAGATCATGAGTTTCAAGTGGAAAAATTCAGCTGGGTTGTGCAATTTTCATCAGTGGTGCTAGGTTAGTGTAATGTACAGAGAAGGCCAATGATAAGGCTTAGACAGGGTTGATGTTTTGGCAAGTGAGCATGATGAATGAGGAAAGAGGAAAAAAGGAAAGGAGCTGAGAGTGTTTGGAAGTGAGTTATTATCACAAGGGACCATGGTATCTAAGCTACAAAAAGAAAGAAATAGAGACAGATGGAGGGTAGTGTGTAGTGGAGGTTGATGGAATGAATGGAGGATTAGATTATGTTAAAATGCAGAAATAAGACTACTTAAGTCAATGACATAGGAGGTGGTGGTTGAACAGTAGATGTTTGATATTGAGATGACAAGGGTGTCACCTGGGCAGGTGATTTCAAATTCTAGCATGTGACTATGGGAATGTTTGGCTGAGATATAGTAAAAGATCATTAGAGATGAGAATAACAAGAATTACAGAAGTGAAGCAAAATAAGAACCAATACCTACTTATAATGGAGGTGCTATTTATATTCTGTTCACAGATGAGAAAATAAGGCAGGTGTCATTAATATTCCCAGGTGACATATGGAAAAAGTGGGGTTCAGATAGGCTAGGTAACTTGCCCAAGGTCACACAGCTAGGCAGTAGTGAGGTTAAGGTTCACACCTGGGCTCCTTGACCCTCAAAGGCAGCTTCTTCCTCATTGTGCTTATCTTTTTTTTTTCTTCAGAAAGCCAGTCTTCAGAGAGAAGAAGAGATCTGTTCTTTTATTGAACTTCAGTTTGAAGAAGAGAATTTCTACTAATGATTTTCTACTGTGAATCTAGAGAGTCTGAAGACATCACCGTCTTTTCCTCTTTTCACCACTAAAGAGCACCAAGTCTGGAGCAAGTTTCCATCCTCCCTAATATTGAATACTACTCTTTGTTGGCACCTGTGCCCTATGGCAGGGGTTTTCAAACTTGCTAAGTGAACCTCCAACATATAAAATCATTAGAAAAGCTGTTCAAGGATGGGGAGCATGGAGGCACAGCTGCTTGCTCATCCCACCCTGTCACTACACCCACTGCTCTCTACTTAGAAATCATAGTCCCCTTACTCTCCACAAGTGGGAGAAAGATCAAACCAAGACTGACTGTGAGGTATCTTCTGAGGTTGTCCTACTTTTCCAATTGAATGGCGATACCAGGACCAGCCTGAAGCTTTCCAACCTTAACCAGACTGTGACCAGATTTACTCCTACCTTTACCAAAATCAAAATGAAAGTAGGGTGGGCAAGATCCATTAAGAATAGTTTGAGGCTAGAAATTTTCTGTATCTTCACATTCTGGAAGGAAGCTGTAAAGGTCTCAGGCTGGTTCTGATAAATAAAATACTTTTTACTTGGAAGATTTGATTCTTCAATTCTAAAAAAGTATCTCCAACCAGAATTGCTGAGAAATTAAGGGACTAACTTATTGGAAGTTAGTAAGTTAGTTAGTTAGCAAACTGCCTCATTCCAAACTGGACCTAGAGTAAGTTCTGTATCCAGAGCATTTCTTAGCTGCAATTCTATGTGTTCCTGTCTGCTCTAATTCTGAGGATGGGGACTCTGTCACTTTACATCCCATTGGTGTTCATCTGGATCTTAAGAGCACCTTGCAGCCTTCCACAGGTGCAACCTGTCTTCCATGAACAACATAACCTTTCCTTTAGCAACTCTTTCACTGTTAGTAAAATCAGGGAAAATTAACTTTCTTTTCAGCATAGAACCATTAGGGCCACCCATGTAGATAACCCACTTAGATGAACTACAGGTGGTGAAAGACATGACTTGTCCAAGACATAGCAGCAGAACCTCCCTGTAGATTGTTCCAGATAAAAAGACAAATTTCTCCAAACTCATTTATCTCTCTAATCTAGTAGACAGCCTTGTATCCACTGTGAGCTTGGTACTTATCACATGACAACCCTGGAAGCCCCTGCTGTAAATATTCCCCCACTCACACCCTACTTGTTCCTGTGTAACAGCTGATAGAGTGAATAATAAAGCTTCAGTTTTGTGGATTATGCTATACTTAATCCTAAATTATTTCACATTCCTGACTTTGTGCAAAGTTTCTAATAACCCTGAGATTGGCATTATTATTGTCACATAATACATATGGATACTGAGACTCAGAGTTGGTAAATAGCCTCCCAAGGTCACATAGCCAGGGCCAGGGCCAGTGCTGAAGCCATGTCTCTGACTTCAGAGCTTTTTTCTCTACCATAATACTTATCAACATCAGGGTGACTGTTAGATATTTTTCTCCCATCTGCTATGCAAATAAAGACCACAGCTCTTGTGTGAGTGAATTGATGACTTTGACAGTAATGCAGTATTTCTTCGATGTCAAAAACAGTTTTTCCAGTGTGTTACATGTTTCCTAGATTAGTAAAAGAAAAATTTACCCAGTATATTTTCTCTCAAAGTTATTTACCTTCAAATGCCATGGTCTAGTTGGGAAAATCCACAGTGGAGGCTGATTCTAGCACTTGTGACACATAATTTATACAAGTGTGTGCTTATCTTGGGTTGCCATGTACCTTCAGAACTGAGGTCTTAATATGATACTTAGGGGAAAGAAGTGATTCTGAGAGAGCCAGCATGTTATGTAGGCTGGATAAAATGATAACATTTCCCTGAAAATCCCTCAGTTTGGATGTTTTTGAGTAAAACTGGAAGCAGTAATTAATTTTTCCCTTTTGATAAACAGGGAAGAAAGGTCCTCTGGTCTCTGAGAAACCTCTGCTCTGACACATAGGTAAATTTCTGCCTAGATCATCCCCTACTTAAAATCTCAGATTTAAAAAAAAATCTCAGTCTTAGATTTCTGGCTTTCTACATCTACCTTTTTTTCCCTTTCCCACCTTATGTCCAACAGGCTAACTTTAAAAGCATTTCCTTGACTCATTTTGGCATTTTACTCTTACATTTAAAAGTGCACACAAGATGTGTGCCACCCTTCACACACAAAGGTAGTGTCATTGGCCCCTGTGCATGTGCATGGCTTCATCTATACACCTAGTAATAATCTTATGAGATTCTAGTTGAAGGGGCATGTGGAATTAGCAGATTGATCAAGGTTTGAAACAGGAAAGTTGAGGCTCAATAAAGCTAGAGACCATAAACCTCATTTACATTTTTCTCTACAGTTTTGAGAAATTGGACAGTGGCTTGATAGGCTCTGATTCACCAGCTGCTGCCCACCCTCAACACCCCACCTCCTACCCCCACCCCTACCAACACATACCCATTCCTGAACTTTACCATCTGGAAGAATGAGAATTGCTTTACATGGGCTGTAAACTTACTTACTTGAAGAATTCCTGTCCTGAAAAAAAGAAGTGACAATTTCCTTTTACTGGTAGCAAAGACTATCTTTTTAGATTCCAAATAAGAATGTTTGCACATCCAATTGAGACCTATGTTTATGCATTTCCATTCTAAAAATCAGTATCATGTGTAACACTGAAAATAAAATCATCCCTTCACAAATAAATGCTAACTAGAATATAAGAGTTATTTTACTGCCATACAAACAATAACCTCTGTCCTTTTCATAATTGTTTCTCTGGCTTAACATAATTACTTAAAAATAATTTTGTAAACCACTTGTTTTTTCAAAATGTGAAGTAATAATGCAATGGCCCATTTCAATTCCTTTAATGCATGAGATTTTAAAATAATATGTCACTGAATTTTTATAAATTAGTGATGATTATAGAAATGAATGAATTATAGCATTTTCATGAAAATTACAATTTTAATCACTATTTACTTACATATTTAAGACTAAATTAAGCCTCAAAGATCTTCTCAAAGAGAAGTTTGGTTATTTTTTCTTCATTTTAGTGATTATGCATGCTTGGAAGCAAGTTGAGTCTATTTGCAGCAGTTAGTTACTTTTTAGGTGAAAAGTAATCTCTCCACTAATCTTTCAAAATGAGAAGCATTTTTTTAATTAAAGAGAGGGAGAGAAACATCAGTGTGCAGTTGCATCTCATTCACTCTCCACTGGGCACCTGGCCCACAACCAAGGCATGTGCCCCATCTGGGAATCAAACCAGAGACCCTTTAGTTTACAGGTTGGCACTCAATCCACTGAGGCACACCAGCCAGGGCAGAAAGCAATTATTTAGTGCTACTGCAAACCTGAACTGAGAGGACACCTGGGTTACAATCCTGGCTTTGACTAGCTAGCTGTGTCATCTTGAATAAGTCTCTCTCTCTCTCTCAAACACACAAACACAGATGCACACATGCATACACACACACTCTGGGTCTCAATTTCTTTATCTCTAATATGAGATGATTCCTAAGGTCATTTCCTGCTCTAATAGCCTGTATTTTGAAACAAATGTAGTAGTTATGACATGACCTCTAGACGGTTACCATACTGGGGTTCAAAGAAGAGGACAGGGTCTGGACAACTGAAGAACAGAAGAAAGAACCATGGTGGCCATGGGTTTGCCATTCACCTGCAAAGAGTGTGGTTAGCCGAGTGCCTTCATCTATTAGTAGTAACTTAGGATCTGCTTAGGCTATGATCTTCCCAGAGAGCCCCCAGCCAGTGACTGAATATTTTAAATGTACTAGGGCTTGGCCATTTCTGCTCAGCATGGTACTCCTCTAATGGGCAATATTTGTTCTAGATTTCCTGTTGAATCATTTGAGACTTTGCCAGATTTGCATCATGGGCTGAGTTTCTTCCCTACTCAATTCTGCTTCCTCTTCATTTTTTCTTTCACAGGTGTTACCCACAAAGACCCTATAAACTTCTCATGTCCCTAACTTTTAGTGCCTGCTTCCTGGAAGACTCAGCTGAAAAACATATAGCACTATTTTTAGATCAGAAACAGAAAGAAATCTCAAGACTTATGGAATAGATGCTAATCAGACTAGACCAGCTGGAGTGGAACATTCAGGTTGATAAACAGTTGAAAATCAAACTTCAAAGGTAGATTTGTGGGGTCAGATTAGTGAGGTTGATTGACACTGTCACACAGAGGTAGAATTAAAGTTGATGCCAGATTAGAGCCCTAGGTCAGTCTCGGGCATATGTTTTTATTTACTTTTTATTTATTGATTTGAAATAGAGAGAAATGTTGATTTTTTGTTCCAGTTATTGACACATTCATTGGTTGATTCTTGTGTGTGCCCTGACCAAGGATTGAACCCACAACCTTGGCATATTAGGACAATGCTCTAACCAACTGAGCTACCAGGCCAGGGCCCAGGCACATCTTAAATCACTTACCAGGCCAGCACAGAAGATGGTTACTTCTGCAGACCTATGTGGTCTATGTAAATCAATGATTCCTAAAAGGCCCACTGGATGCCTCATTGTCACCTGGGGAGCTTGATGAAAATGAATACTCCTCAGTTCTGCCCTAGACTTACTGAATCTGAGTTTCTGAGGATAAGAAACACCACCTCCATCTCCCTCTCCTCCCTATCCTGTAGATATCTGCTGCATAAAAATGTGAGTGTGCTCACCATTACTGAACTGTACACTTAAAATGGTTAAGATGATAAATTTCACATTATGTGCTTTTTACCACATTTGAAATAAATAAAACCAGCCTTAGAAAGTTCTGGGGACTTTTAAGCAATGTCCAAGAAATTTTAAAAAAGGAGAGAGTAGAAGAGAGGTGATGAACATGTTATGTTCTCTGTTTTAACAGTGTAAGTTTTTTTTTATTTGCCCTTATCCTTGTAGTCAATGCAGATCTAGAATCTTCAGACTGTAAACCTGAATCTATTGTACTCCTGACAAAGTGAGTAATAAAGGCACAGAACTCATAATAATAGCAGGATGAGGGAGTTTAACATTTTCTTGCACCTATAATCTACATATGGAACAACCCACAATAATCTGAACCCTTAAAGTGCCTCTTAAAGAATCATTAACTTAAGAAACATTTATGTGTCAGCTATATTTGGATGCACCACTAGATGGTACAAAAACCTAGTTTTCTGGTAATGATTTGCTCATATTATGAAGGCAATGACAGAATATTTAATTTGAAATACTCTGAATGTG
Source organism: Phyllostomus hastatus (assembly GCF_019186645.2). Taxonomy (NCBI): domain Eukaryota; kingdom Metazoa; phylum Chordata; class Mammalia; order Chiroptera; family Phyllostomidae; genus Phyllostomus; species Phyllostomus hastatus. Next base: position 9,019,331 of record NW_025333841.1, on the reverse strand, counting down.
TTCTTTGTGAAATTGGAAAGTGACATACATTGAAATAACATCTGGAGAAAATAGCATTACATTATCATTTTCTGTTAGTTTGCTTCCAGCTTGCTAATGGCAGAAAAGTTACTTTTGAGAACACAATTGGAACACATTTTCAAAATTTTCTAACCCTGGGGCTTCAAGTCTCAAAGCCTAATTGCAATAGTGGTATGTCCACTCTAACTAGCTTAACCTCAATAGCTAGTAGAATTATTGTAAGTATGATAGAAGCATTTCCAGTTCAAAAGAGCTTGGTACCTTGGGAGTATATTGTTTTTTTCCCCTTGAAAACAGAAATGCTTTGGAGTTCCAAATAGGGAAATAGCAGGATTCTATTTATTTAAAGTTTTTAAAAAATAAGCAAAACAAATCTATGGTTTAAAACATCTAGGTTCTAAATGGAATAAAACTAGAATTTAAAAATGAAACCAAAACAAAAAACAAAAAGAACTTCCATCTGGAAATTAAAAAACAAACAAACCTCTATTAAACAACTTAGTTAATAGGTGAAAGAATGAGAAATTATATATTTTTGAAGAATAATTGTAATTAAACCACTACATATCAGAATCTATGGAACACATTTAAAACAATGGCCAGAGGAAAATTAATAGCTCCCAAAACCTACATCAATAAAAATAAAATAATTATTTTTCAACTAAAACATCATCAAAATCTAAAGGGAATCAACTGTATAGGAAAATATATTTGCCAATGATATATCAGACAAGGGTTTGATCTCCAAAATATATGAAGAACTCACATGACTCCACTCCAGAAAGACAAATAATCCAATTAAAAATGGGCAAAGGACCAGAACAGACATTTCTCCAAGGAGGATCTACAGAGAGCCCAGAGACTTATGAAATAAACTAGTTATCAGAGAGATGCAAATTAAAGCCACAATGAGATACCATTCCACACCAGTCAGAATGGCCATCATAAACAAATATACAAACAACAAGTATTGCAGAGGATGTAGGGAAAAGGGAATCCTAGTGCACAGTTGGTAGGAATACAGACTGGTGCAGCCACTGTAGAAAACAGTATGGAATTTCCTCAGAAAAGTAAAAATGGAACTGCCTTTTGACTTGGCGATTCCACTGCTGGGATTATGCCCTAAGAACCCTGAAACACTAATTCAAAAGAACTTATGCACCCCAATGTTCATAGCAGCACAATTTACAATGGCTAAGTGCTGGAAGCAACCTAAGTGCCCATGAGTAAGTGAGTGGATCAAAAACCTGGTATATTTATACAATGGAATACTACACAGCAGAAAGAAAGAAGGAGCTCCTACCCTTTGCAACAGCATAGATGGAACTGGAGAGCATTATGCTAAGTGAAATAAGCCAGGTGGTGCCAAACTTCATTTAATTTTTTTAAAAGAAAACAGGGAAAAAGCTCCTTGACTTTGGCCTTGGCAATGATTTTCTGGATTTGACAACAAAAAAAGCACAGCCAAGAAAAGTAAAATTATATGAGTGGGACTATATCAAACTAAAAAGCTTCTGCAGAGCAAAGGAAACATTCAATGAAATGAAAAGGCAATCAGCAGTGTGGTAGAAAATATTTGAAAACCTTATAGAGGCATACTTTGGAGATATTGCAGGTCTGATTCTAGACCACCACAATAAAGTGAATATCACAATAAAGAGAGTGACAATTTTTGGGGGGTTTCTCACTGCCTATAAGTTATGTTTACACTATACTCTAGTCTATTAAGTGCACAATGGCATTATGTCTAAAAATTTATATAAATTAATTAAAAATACTTTATTGCTAAAAAATGCTAATCATCTGAGCTTTAAGCAAGTCATAATAGTTTTGCTGGTGGAGGGTCTTACCTCAGTGTTGATGGCTGCTGATTGATCACAGTGGTGGTTGTTGAAGGGAGGGGTGGTTGTGACAATTTCTTAAAATAAGGTCACAATGAAATTAGCACATCGATTGACCCTTCCTTTCACAAACTGTTTCTCTGCAGCAAGCGATGCTGTTTGGTAGCATTTTACGCTTGATATTAGCAATAAGGCTGTTTTGCTTTCTTATCATTCATGTGTTCACTGGAGTAGCACTTTTAACTTCCTTCAAGAATGTTTCCTTTGCATTCACAACTTGGCTAACTGTTTGGTACAAGAGGCCTAGCATTTGGCCTCTCTCAGCTTCTGACATATCTTCTTCACTAGGCTTAATTATGTCTAGCTTTTGATTTTAAGTGAGAGATGTGTGACCATTCCTTTCACTTAAATACTTAGGGGCAATTTTAGGGTTATTAACTTGCCTAATTTCAGTACTGTGTCTCAGGTAATAGGGGGATCCAAGGAGGGAGAGACATGGGGGAATGACCAGTTGGAGCAATCAGAACATACACAACATTTATAGATTAACTTCACTGTCTTATATGAGTGAGGTTTGTGGCACCCCAAGACAATTGCAAGAGTACCATCAAAGATCATGATCACAGATCACTGTAACAAATATAATACTAATGAAAAAGCTTGAAATATTGCTAGAATTACTAAAATGTGACCCAGAGACACAAAGTGAGTAAATGCTATTGGAAAATGGGGCTGATAGACTTGATTGACACAAACTATCAATCTGTAAAAAATCACAATATCTGTGAAACACAATAAAGCAAAGCATAATAAAAATTTATATTTGTATTTGATGAGAGACTAATAATCAAGATATTTAAGAAACTCATACAACTGAGCAGCAAAACAGCAACAAAACCCCCCAAATACCCAGATTAAAAAATGGGCAAAGGGCTTGGATAGATGTTTTCCCAAAGAAGATGTACAAATGACCAACAAGTAAGTATATGAAAAGATACTGAACATCACTAATCATCAGGGAAATGTAAATTAAAACCACATTGAGATATCACCTAACACCTGTTAGAATAGCATCATTAAAAAGACAAGAGATAACAAGTGTTGGGGACAATGTGGAGACAAGGGAACACTTGCACACTGTTGGTGGGAATGTAAATTGGTACAGTCACTAAGGAAAACACTATGGAAGTTCCTTTAACAATTAAAAATATAATTACCATATGATCCAGAAATCCCACATCTGGATTTACATCCAAAGGACATGAAGTCAGTATCTTGAAGAGATATCTATTTGCAGCCTCATGTTCACTACAGCATTATTCACAATATTCAAGATATAGAAACAACCAAAGCATCCACTGGTATCGGTAGACAAATGGATAAGGAAGGTGTGATACACACACACAGAATGAAAAATTATTCAGTCATAAAAAGAAGAAAATCCTGCCATTTGCAACAGTGTGTATGAATTTGGTGGACATTATGCTATGGCAAATAAGCCAGACACAGTAAGAGAGATAATGTATGATCTCACTTATATGTGGAACCTAAAAAAGCTGAGGTCACAAAATCAGAGAGTATAATGGTGGTTACCAAGGGTTAAGGAGTTGGGGGAATGGGGAAGGGTTGGTCAGTTATAAGATGAAAAAGTTCTGAGGATATAACATACAGTTTGGTGACTATAGTTAATTCCACAGTATTATATACTTGAAATTGATGAGTAGATGTTAAGTGCCCTTGCCCCCCGCCACACACACACAAGTGGTGATGAATGTATTAATTAACTTGATTGTGGTAATCATTTAGCAATGTATACATATGTCAAATCATCATGTTGTACATTCTAAATGAATTTTTATGTGTCAATTATACTTCAGTAAAGCTGGAAAATAAAAAAAGTCAGACTCATTTTAAAAGTTTATCAAAAAAGAGAAGTTATAATTCTATTACTCATTTTTCTATTATTCAGTTTTCCCCAGTATATTATTGTGACTCTAATGCTTAGTATAGTATTTTTCAGAGAATAGGCACTCAATAAATGTTGAATCTTTTTTATTGGCTTTCTATATCCTACTATTGAACCTATAAAATTATTAGAATGTCACTATATATATACAATATGAGTAATAGTAATAATTTAAACATTTACAGCACTTTACAGTTTGAGGGTCTTAATCTCTGACTTTCATGTACTTGGGACAGATTGCCTAGATTAGACAGGGGATGTAGATAAGATATTTGTGGGGAGACAGAATCTTCTGACCTGGAAATGGTGGCTATTCAGTGATAACAACAAAGAAAGGAAACATTTTACTCATATTCATCTGGGGTGACTAACCATCCAGGTTTGCTTGAGACTGCCCTGGTTTTAGCACTGAGAGTCCATGGCCCAAGAAACCCTTCATTCCCAGGCAAACCAGGACAGTTGGTCACCCTAAGTCACTTTACATGCATTATCTCATTAACTTTCACAGTATCCCTATCAGGAAGATATTATTATTATTTTAATTTTACTGATGATAAAATGGAGGCTCAGAGAGGTAAAGTCATTTGTCTTGGGTCACACAGCTGGGAAGTCTTGACTCTAGTCCTGGTTGGATTGACTCTAAACTCAACATTCTTTCCAACCCACTTTAGCTGTGGACAACTGAAAGAGACAGGTGACCTCAGCTGTTGGGGACTGGATTATTGAGGTCCTCCTATTAGAAGCATTATTCTTCAACTTCCCCAGAGCATACAGAGGGAATTCAAGACAAGTGTGAGAAGTGCAAGTTAAGATAACTTTCTTGGCCCACAGCCAAAAATTGTGGTTCCATGTAGTCATTCTGGGCAAAGGTGTCCATTAAAGCCTTCCAAAGGGGATAAACTTTGCAGAGTTCTCCTAGGGAAGAAGAGCTAATCCCTAGGATTTATTAAATTCATTACCAAAGGACAAAATTCCAGAAGGGTGAAAGAATTTTCTCTGACAACAGTTTTTAGATAACCTGCCAAGCAGGTTGGCCAAACTCTACCAAAAGTGGAAATTCAGAATCACAGTAACAATTTGACCCAATTATTATTTTTCCCAAATAACATGGAAAGACCTCACAGGAACCACTGCTGTATTTCACTGGAAAATCAGAATCATGACTGTTTTCTGATCTTTAAAGTTCATAAGGCCAAGATCCTATTATAGACTCTAAGTCTCGGGAGAAAGTGCAAGGTTGGAAGCTCCAGGATGGAACTTTCAGACAGAAAGTTCTGTCTGAACTTTCAGGCAGAAATAGCAAAAGAAGAACATGAAAACAAGTAAAGAGAAGACATATCAGAAACAAGTAGCAATGACTTTTAAACCACTGTAAGGGTGTAGGAAATTGCATTCTTTTAAAAAAATTAAAAAGACTTTATTTATTTTTATAGACAGAGGGGAAGGGAGGGAGAAAGAGCAGGAGAGAAACATCAATGTGTGGTTGCCTCTCACATGCCCCCTTATTGGGGACCTGGCCTGCAACCCAGGCATGTGCCCTGACTTGTAAATGAACTGGTGACCCTTTGGTTTGCAGGCCCACACTCAGTCCACTGAGCTACACCAGAAAGGGCAGGAAACTGTATTCTTAAGAGGTACCATGGAGGGACATTCTAGAATCAATAATAAACACACCATTTGAACATTTCCTAGATTTTGTTTCAACTGTACATCAAAGCAAGGTAATGCATCCTCTGAACCATGGTAGGTGAGACAAACCTCACTGTGACATGTCTGCTCATATCACTGCCACTGGGTTTGAATTCTTCCTCAAAATCCTGAAGGTCAGTCTTCAAGACTCTATTAACTAATACCATAATATATAACCATGCTATAAGGTTCCAGAAATTCAGGCAGGTTTCTCTGTTAATGAACCAAAACATTTTGTGACACAAAAAGAACAATCAATGGATTTTTTTAACTAGGCAAAAACCCAACCAATGAGTTCTTCAGACTTACATAGTTATTGTTACCTGTTACCTGAAGTTGATGAAGTGGATAATTCTAAATAAACTAAAAAGCATCATCACCACTCACTTACTAAAGAAAAGAGTGAAATTTTAAAAGGGCAGTACCCATGTTTGAGTCATCTCTGCCTACTGCAGTGCCTGGCAGAGGGACCTCATTCAGTAAATTTTTGTTCAATAAGTAAATGAATGAATATGATCTTGCTCCACTGAGCAATTAATATTACTCTTGGTCAACAAACAGAACAAATAAACTTTACAGATCCTTCCTCAATCTTCACCCAAAGCCAGATTAGCTGCCTTCCTCTGAGCTCCCATGGCTCCCTGGGCTTCTTTATTATAGTACTAATCACACATGTTGATCCCATTGACTCTTCCCTTGCCTGTCTTACCCATTAGACTGTGAGCTACATCTTCCCTGATCATCATTGCATCCCAGTGCCATGTTTATCAATGATTGAATGTATGGAATATTAATTATACTCTATGTTCAAGAAGTACAATGCTATGGAATAATATATTTACCACTCTTCTTCAGGATTCCTTGTTCAGATAACTCTGTGAGCTTAGAAAAATAGCTTGTCTTCTTGGGAGCCAGCCTCAGTTAGACCAGTGAGCTAATTGACAGACCTTAAAGCGGGCACAAGGCATTGTGTTATACCAGGACTGTGAGAGATCTATGGCTGGAGGGAAGAGCAGATTGCCCCTTTAGAACAAAGTTGACCAAGGAGGCTTAGTGCAATCAGGAGTATGGCATTTGGCTTCAGAGGGGCCATAAGGTTCATCTCTAGTATTTTCTGACTAACTTTGGACAATTATGTCATCCCCTAAGCCTCATTTCTTAAACAGGGCTTGTTTTGAGCATCTTATCATTACCACTGACTATCCTCAAGGTGAATTCATAATTGCTTGTATGTTTAAAAGTCTTACAATATTTGAGTATAAGAGCTATGATTTACTGAGCTCTTATCCTTTAGCAGGCTCTGGGCTAAGTGCTTTAGATGCATCATCTCATTGAACCTTCAAAGCAAGAATTAGTGTTGCTATTTTACAGATAAGGAAATTAAAGCTTGGAGCGGTAAAGTAAGTGGCCCAGCCCCTGCAGCTGGTAAGTTATAGAGCTGAGAGCCGGTTTTGCCTGGCTCCAAAGCCCATATTCTTAAGCCCTATGCTCAACAGCTGTAGAGTAATTAAGGGATATTAAAATGGAATCTTGTGAAAACCATGTAAATAAATAGAAAGCTTTTTTTGCCTTCACCTGAAAGGCCACTAGGTTCAGCAGCCTTTGGTGTCAAATGGAAAAACATAATGTTGGCCCATCAGTACAAGCAGAATATGCTGGGTCCTTCTTCCCATTGCTAGCTAAAACAATTACTATCCATTTAATCACTTAATGACTCCCAGCCCAGACTTGTGGGACTTTAATTTGGTTCTCTACTTAACTGTTGAAGATCAAAATAATATGTAGATAGACAGTTCCCTGTAAAGGAACTTTGAAAAGACTAGTTAAAAACAAACAAACAAACCCAGAAGTCTCTATTTCTTAATCTTCCAAAGCCAGAAAGTTTTTCCAAATTCTATAGGACATTTTGTTAAATGCATTGAGCTCTGTGGGACGGAAGTGGTAAGTGCTGTCCTTTCCTGGGGTTTCAGACCTCATGGATGCTGCGGCTTAGTTAACATTGGAAATAGCCTTGGTGACTAAAACTGCTCCTGTTGCCCTAGTTTCAGGCTGAAATTTGCAAACTGCTTAGGTTTGGGGAAACATTTTAGTCAAACTGAGTGTGATTTCCACCCCTTTGGAGACAGGCCAAATGCTGTGCAAGGTTAGAGATGAAAGGAGACCTGGCCCAGATACAGAGGCCTGCACGGAGACAGGGCTATGCTTGGCCAGGGCAGGGAAGGAGGGGATCTCTCTGCTGTTCTCTGATGACCACAGGCTGATGCTATAGTAGCCAAAAAAGTGACTCGTTGAAAGTGCTGCTGCTGGATTCTCTTTGTATTCTCTTTGTATTGCTACTACCGTTATTACTACCATGAACTAGTACCATGTATCAAGTGACCTTTCAGTGCCAGGTACTGAACTAGGTGATGTGGAGACAGAGGCAACAAATTCTGTTCCTTGTTCTTGACAAACTCAGTGTAATGGGGAAGCCAATTTCCCAAACAGAGAATTACAGTAAAGTGCATTTAGTGTCACAAAAAAAGCATTGAGCAGGATATGCGTGTTTCTTCAATTGGCAGCACTGAGCTCCTTCTGTGTCAACTTCCTAGTGAGGTTCTGGGAAGACAATAATGATACTTATTTTCATTTGCACAGAGCTTGATCATTTTAAGCATTCACTTACTATACATCTCATTTGATTATCACAACAAACCTGTGAGATATGCAGAGCAAATATTAATATCCTCATTATATACATTAGGAAACTGAAGCTCATATAGGTTGCATGAATTACCGTATGCATCACAGCTAGCTATTAGGTTACAGAGCTTTGACTTGACTGTCTGACTTCAAATCCATTTCCATAACTGTTGCACCACACTGCTTTGTGCTGCTTACTGAGATGTAACTAGAGTAGTGGTTGAGGCCAAGTGCTCCTAAGAGTCCAGCTACTTTCAAACTGTATATAGTGCCAGGCAAATTACTTCAGGTCTCTTTGCTTTGTGTTTCCCACCTTTTAAATGGGGAGAATAACAGTACTTAACTTATAAGGTTATTTTGAGGACTAAATGAGTAAATGCTTATGCCTGTCATATAGTAAACATTTAATAAACATTAGCTTTTAATATCACTGTCAACATGTGAGGCAGACAACTTTCTGACAGCTCATTTTTCTGTCTTCCAGGTACAATACTTCTTCCTCTTGTCTCCAAGAGCACCTGTAGAAATAATGGGGCAACAGAGAGTAGAGGAACAAAATCTACCCCAGAGAGGTGACCTCTGCCTTTCTAGGTACAGGGGTAAGGGGTAAACTGTCATAGGAACAAAGACTTGTAAAATAGAATTTTAAAATGTTCTTATTAAACAAAATATCATTGAATTTGATTATGTCAATATTGCTCTGGACTCATCAGTGAGGAATCACACACCACTCATATCAGTGACCAGAGACTTATGGCTTATCCATTAGCAGTTTAATTACATTTTATTTTAAGACACAAAGATGTTTGATATATATTTCAATAATTAGAAATGGATCTTGTTAATGAGACATTTATCAAAGAAGGACCTTATAATATGTACCCATATATGCAGTTGGAGAATTTTATCTGGCTGGAAATAAGTGAATTTTGTAGCAAAGGGGAAACAAAATAATTAAAAATGATTTTATTGAACAAATTACCTTGTTAAAGAAAATTTTTAAATAATAGAGAATATAACTTTGGACAAAATTCATCTTATCCACATCTGCAAAACAGGGTCAGTATGGGCTGGCACTGAGAATGTGGACAAAGAATTACTTCATAGTATTTGAACTGGATATTCTCTCTATCTCAGTGCTCTGGGATCACATGACAATTTCTCTTCCCACTCTGCTGCACCTCCTCAAATTTCCCCAAGTCTCCTCTTTTGGCTCCTTCATGAGCTCTTCTTTCTCTATCATCCTCTAAATGTTTGTGTCCCCAGGGATCTTCTTTTGGCCTACAGCCCTCATATACTACACTCCCTTCCTAAGTGATTACATCTTTTCCCAGAACATCAGTTACCACTGATGGCCAAATTGGTTGCTCCAAAATCTCTCTCAACCACCAAGACGTCTCCCAGAAGCTTGAGACTCACTGCCCACTTGTCTTTTGGACATTGGTACCTAGATATCCCACAGGCACTAGTCCCTCTTAAATGTGTTCTGCCACCTGTTTTCTCTGTATTGTTTCAATGACACTATCATTTACTCAGCTAGCCGAAGTAAAAACTTGGGAATCATTCTTTTTTATTGAGATATAATTCATATATTCACCATTTTAAAGTATACAATTCACTGCTTTTTAGTAAATTCTCAGAGTTGTGCAACCAGCCCCACAATCTAGTTTTAGAATATTTTATTACCCCCCAAAAGATCTCTCATATTCATTAGCAGTCACTCCTCCCACCCTTAGATATAACCAATATACTTTCTCTCTCTATGGATTTTGCCTATTCTGGACATTTCATATAAATGGGATCATATTTGTGACTGGCTTTTTTTCACTTAGCATAATGTTTGTAAGGCATGTCTATATTGTAGCATAAATAGGAACTTCACTTTGTTTTATGTCTGAATAATTTTCCATTGTATAAATGTACCATATTTTATTTATCCATCTATCAGTTGATGGATATTTGGGTTGTTTCCAATTTTGGCTTTTATAAATTATGCTGCCATAAACATTCACATATGTTTTTGTGCAGATATATGTTTTCAGTTCTCTAGAAGTGGAATTTCTAGGTCACATGGCAATCTATGTTTAAACTTTTGAGGACCCACCAAACTATTTCCCATAATGAATATGCTATTTTACAATCCTACAAACAATGTATGATTCTCAAAATTTTGGGGGAGTCATTCTTGATTCCTCCCTTTCCCTTAGTTCACACAGCTAATCAATCATCCATGTCTTGCCAATTTAACATCCTATGCGTCTCTCAAAACTGTCCTTTGCCCTCCAGTCCTACTACTACTGTGTGCCATCTTAACAATCAGACCCAGAAAGCAACTGGGCCAGAGTAAGTAAGGACTTCAAACATGGACAAAGGGTCTGATATACCTGGCCCCACCAAACCAGCAAACAGCTTCCCTACCCAGGAGAATCTTAGATATCTCAGAACTTTGTCCTCAACCAGATAGGTAGCTCTTGACTAGAGCATGCTGAACATAAAACAAAATAGAACCTAGCATGAAGATGCCTTAGCAGATCCTTCTCCTAAAACTCCAAAAAACCCTGCCAAAGAGAAGGGTGGACACTACCTGCACCTGAATAAAGGACTACAGTGTGGTAGAGATTGAAGTACCTTCTTGCCCTGAGCATGTTCCGGTGGTCTATCCCATACTCAGGGGCTTCTATGTTTGATGCCTCTCCACATTGTCTCAAACTTCACTCCCAAATACACCCTGCCTACTCTGACTAGACTCTGTGTACCTGGCTGGCTTTCATACTTTGGCTGCACCTCAATTATTTGATAGCAAATGATTGGCCAACCACACCAAGTGCCAAGCCTACAGAAGCCACCAGGAGCCCTTCTATCTGAGAAGTGCATCAGCCTTGCCAGCTTACTATCTGCTCAATATCAGGCCCCTACTTGGCCCCCTGATTAGGTATTCACTTTAAATATATTTCAATGCTAAAATGCAATGTCATATATAAAATAAATACTACTCAGGCATGAAAAAAAGAATAAAATCTTGCCATTTGTGACAACATGGATAGACTGTGAGGGTATAATGGTAACTGAAAAGACTCAGAGGAAGACATATACCATATGATTTCACTTATATGTGGAATCTAATGAATAAAATAAACTAATGAGCAAAATAAAACAAAAATAAACTCATAGATATAGAAAACAGATTGCTGGTTACCATCCTAACCATCTGGTTAGGAGGGAAGGAGGGGAAGTGGGCAAAAGGAGTGAGAAGGGTAAATTGTATGGTTATGGATAGTAACTAGACTTTCAGGGTGATCATTTTTGTAGTGTATAAGATGTCAAATTATAATGTTGTACACCTGAAACTATATAATTAAAAAGTAAATTAAATTAAATAAGATAACAACACTAATTGCCCATATTGCATGCCAGCTATAAGAGAAAGCACCATTTGAAGAAACACAAGACTATATAAGCATTAGAACACTTTATTATTTTAGCAATGCTTTATTACTGTGTGATTCATGATTCTCACCCAACCTTGGCTGTACATTGAAATCACCTAGGGAGTTAAAAAAATATTGATACCTATAAGTAAGTAAATCAATCAATTAAAAAGTTACTTAATTGAATTAAATAAATACATTAAAAAAAACCCCTGATGCCTTTCCTGGCTGGTGCAGCTCAGTGGATTGAGCACAGGCCTATGAACCAAAAGGTTGCCAGCTTGATTCCCAGTCAGGGCACATGCCTGGGTTGCAGGCCAGGTCTCTAGTAAGGGGGTATGTGAGAGGCAACCACACATTGATGTTTCTCTCCCTCTCTTTCTCCTTCTCTTCCCCTTTCTCTAAAAACAAATAAAAAATCTTTTAAAACATACTGATTCCTAAGGCTCATTCCCAGAGATTCTGATTTCATGCATTTGGAGTGCAGTCTGGACATTAAGAGTTTAAAAAGTTCTTTAGGTGATCTAATATGCAGGCAAAATTGAGACCACTTGCTTTAGGTTTACTTTCTAAACACAAAATACACTTCCCCTGACTTGGTTCTGGGCAGTTGACAATGGCAATGTTATGACTTGGTCATAGAATGGCTTTAGTCCCCCCAATCAGAACTTCCATTTATGCCGAGGATCTTAGAAGTTACAAAGGAGCCTGAAACCTACTATTCCTTGCATCTTGGCCTTTTAAAGATTATCCTTTCTGGCTTTAAATTTTGGCTTGCTGTTTCTGTGTCCAAACTGAAAACCCAAAGTGAGAGAAACACACACTGTAGAGTCAGTCGCTGGGGTTTGGTGCCAAATCCTAAACACCCACTTTCCAATCAAGGGTGACTAAATTATGAAGTAGCACCACCCCACCCCCTTCTTTTTAGTTCCACACAGTGTCATTTATCACTGATTTTATAATTAGTACTTGATTAGCATGAAAAAGATCTTCCTTCCTGAATGAGGCCTCACAATTGTGTTTTTCAACTTCTGACCCAAATTGCAAAACAGTTTAGGGTTTTGGTTTGTTTGCTTGCTTGCTTTTTGTTTTTACTCACAAAATTCTTGAAACTCATTTTGAACAAAGTAGCTTGAAAGCAGTGTTAGGCTGTTTATGTACACAATAGATAGAAAACACCTACCTAAGCTTGTGTTTTCAACAGTGGTAGAAAAAATCCTTTTTCCTTTTGTGGGAAAAGATAAAGATCAACAGCCTTGGTGGACCAAGGCTCAAGTTTCACTCAAAGGAAACTGGATCCAATTTTCCATGTAATACTGAGTTTTTATTCCAAGATAAGAAGGACTTACCAAGTTGGGGCTTTCTTGTTTTGAAGAACAGTGTGGATTCTACATATTGGGTTTTTAGGGTTCATTTCCCCACTAGTGTATTACTGGCCAACAAAGAGGTACCACTGCACCTCTCTCTTTGAGAAGGTTCCTCCCTTAAAGCATCCCACTTCCTTTTCAAAATTTACTTATTTCACTTATCAGCAAGAAAGTGAAAATGTCTTTTTCAATTCTTTATTATCATCTTCCCAACTCAGCAACTTCATGCACCTCTGTCACTTTGATTTATTCAAATGATATGAAATGTCAACCTATTGAAGATCTGTAGGGGACCGTGGGTAGTGTCACCCACTGCCCTGAAAACCAACGGATTTCAAGTCACTTAACGGATCCCAGAGAGGCATAAAGCTGAGCCTGTGGGATCTCTTCCTGCCAAGCTTCTGAATGGAGTGATTCAAGGCAATTTCAGCACACTTATTGAGGAAGCCACATCTCCTGCCAATTTGAATGCACCGTCTTGGCAAAAAAGAAAATAGTCTCTGAGAGAATTTTTCCCTACCTCTGATTTCTTAGAAAGCCACAGCATTATTCTTTTTAAGGTTTTGTATTTTTCAAATACAACTTGCATTAAATATAATTCTGTACTAGTTTAAGATGTACAGGAAAGGGGTTAGAAATTCATGTACTCTACAGGCGGTTCCCCCCTCACCCCACTGCTTCAATTACTCACCCAGCCCTGTACAAATTTATTGTGATATTATTGACTATATTTTTTATGTTGTAATTTTATAACTACCAGTTTGTACTGCAGAACCTTTTCATCCCAACCACACAGTCTGATGCTACCAGATTGGCAACAATCCCAATATACTGACAATTAAAATTAGAGTAGCAACAGTTGAAGACTTTCATGTGAGGCCTTGTTAACTAGGCCACTGGGATGGCCTCCCATGATGCTGAACACAGAGGTAGGAAGAACGCATTGCATGTTAGCTATTGCTATGATTATAAAAAGTCCATTTCCAATGCCTGAAAGGTAGGCTTCTACAGTGAGGATTTGGCCTCAAACACATTGTGACTATTGCTATGGTTCTGCCCTGCTGGTGGTCAACCTGGTGCACTGGGGCACTCAAATCCATTACAAGAAACCTTAGGAAAATGTCTAACTTCATCTGTTGGGTTGAAATTCATTGAACTCTAATGGATCTTGAAATAATTAAATCAGTGTCTGAGGCTTGGAAAGGCAAAATTTCTCTTTTGCTGATTGAGATTTGGTGTGAATTTGGCTTTAAAAGGCAGACCTGTACTATCCTTATTTGCTTCCTTAGTAAGAAAGCTGGAGCTAACCCCTCAAGGAGAGGATAAAACACTTGCAGAACCATGTTGAGTTTCTCAACAGGGAGTGGCACATTAGCTCAGTGTGTAGGAAGTTGGTCATGAGGTGCTATATATATATTACAGAGATCTGACCTTGTTCTTAGCTGAGGTTGGTTGGCTTCCTCTAGAGCATTTGCCAAGTGGCCTTTGTGGTTAAACAACACACTGAGCTCTCTCTTAATTTTTTTTTTAGAGGGAGGACAAAAGGATGAATTTGCCAGGCTGCCACCAGTGAATGTTAGTTAATGGTTTCTCAGTGCTATGTGCTGGAAGTGTAATGAGGAATAAGACAGTCCCAGTCTCAGTCAGAGAAACAGCTTATAGTCTAGTCAGAGAGATAGTGATGTGCTGGAGCCAGCTCCTACTGGCTCAAGAGTTGCTAAGTATTCAGAAAATTTGCAAACTAATTTTTAAATACACTATTATTAAAAGATAAGTTATATGAACTTACAATTAAATAAAAATATAGTTGAAACAAAGGTAATACCAACTCAAAGCTTATCACCTCCTAATCATTGGTCTATCTTTTATTACTATGTATGCTTTTCTGGTTGTCTACATTTACTGTATCTGTATAGTGAAAATACTATATAATGCTGTGTTGCTAGGCATTTCTTCCCAACTCGATGCTGAGCGATCCCACATTAGTAGCAATGTACTCCTACATTGACCATGGTAGGAATACTTATACCATGGAAAACAGCAATCACTCTAAACTAAAATTTTTTTTGGAAAACCAGTTATTAAACATTAACCAGCACATCACTGGACACAGACTAGCAAATAGGTGATTATAGCAAATTCAGTTGGGTCACAAAGCTATAAGATTTCAGTCTAGGATGGGGGAATGCAGGAAAACATTGAGGAAGGCTTCACATAATAGGCATTGCTTAAACAAAGCCATGAAGTATGATTAGGAGTGAAGGCCCAGAAGCAAGATAGGGCAGAATTGAATGAATGAAAATGATGTGTTCCTTGCTTTCGGGAGCTCTCAGTCTAGTGGAAGATATAAATGTGAAACAGGCTGATGGAGGCCCAGGGCCAAGTGCTCTGATGGGCCTGCTGGGGCTGCTTTGGAAGCACACAGGAGGTTACTCTGTTGGTGGGGGTACAAGGAAGCTTCCTGAAGGAGGTGATGTGGCATTCTAGGCTGAGATCAAAAGATAACTAGGAGTGGTCATCTCTTTTGGAAGCTGAGGTAGAAAAGTAATGCCTTCATATATATATTAAAATATGTAACCAACATTTTGCATAAGAAAAAAACATTAATAAGTATTTTAAAAGGAATTCATAAGAAGTGCCACGCTCCTTTTTTGAGTTTATATTATGCTTGATATCTTGCTTTGTAGGTGGGGGAGTTTAGGTTCCAGGACAGGCTCCCAATGGGTAAGTGCTTTTAAGTTCTACCAAAATACTATAGGAATGGTGAGTGGTAGGAAATTAGGTATATTTGTTAAATTCTGAACTAAATGGGGGGAGTAATTACTACATCCTATATTCAAAAGACTAGTGTTTGGTAAGCCCTTGGGTTTTATACACAAAACATATACCACACCATTCTCTTCTTAATAATATACATTCCTATAAATAACACAGCCTAAATTTTCAAGAGAAATTGTCCCTGGGATAAGAATGGATTACATTCTGGCATATGTGTGAGGAATTGTGATTGGGTCCCCAACTACAGAGAATCTAAGAAATGATGTCTCACTTTGGTAATAACACCTGGGGAAAATACCTACTCTCTCTTTGCATTTGATGCCTTAAAAAAAAAAGAAAATTAAAGGTCAAATTAGCAACCTAAAAATGAAACTAGAATGGAGGTAAGGAAAATAGTAGTGTAACATTTTACTACCCTGCTGAAAGGAGGAAGCAGATCTAGCTATCCAAGCACTGGGGTATGAAATACAGGCCTTTCCTGTTACAAACAGAATTAATCTCATTGCAAAATAAACTATTAGAAAGAAACCTGGGCTAAGCTTTTTCAGAGACCTTGCTGTTTCCATTAATTCCTTTGCATTCTACTCAAGTTTCTTGTTTGCAAGAAAAAACCCATATAGCTAGTTCAGATAAATGATGGGTGAAGAAATGGAAAATGGAATTAATTCAGAAATACAATATTTACTGAGTACCCACTATGTGCCAAGTTCTGAGGGAGAAGTTTCTGGTAAGCAGTGACTAAGATGGACACAGTCCCTTTACTCAGAGAGTATACCATCTAGCAGAAAAAAAAAGCCCTAAACTCGCAATTACACAATTTGTTATCTAATTATAAGTGTGATGTGCACTCTGAGTGAAAGGAATGAGAGATTGTGGAATCCCATAAGACCCTAACCTACTGGGGCTGGGGAAAATGTCAGAGAAACCTTCCCTAAAGAAATGATAATTGAAAACTTTCAGGTGTTTGTCTTTAGCTGGGATGAGAAAGGCCTATATGGTTTTTCTTCCTAAATCCCTTACCAAGCAATGAATTACAAATGTGCCTGAAAATTGAAGAGTTAATACTCAGAGAAAATGTAGAAAAGTAATTAATCAAATCTGTTTTCTAGTTGCAGGATCCCTCAACCACAATGTTCAGTCATGTTCCTGCATGTTCTATTCACCCAGGGGTTTATTTTGTGGCTACTACTGACAAAATACTGTTTATTAACAGGTCTGTCCAGAAGGTATCCAGCCATATAACATGAACAACAGAGACATTTATTGAACATATAAGATACAAGAAGCATTGTACACAGGACAGTGATGCCTCAGTCCCCTTCAAAGTAGGCACCTTGGGACCTCACACAGTTCTCCCGATCGCCATCAGCTGCCCCATCATATTTTCCTGAATCTCATTGTTGGTCTGAAATCTCTTCCCTTTCAAAGGTGATTTTGGTTTTGGGAAAAGTCAGAAGTTGCAGGGTGCCAAATCTGGGCTTAGGTGGACTGAGTCATTTGGATGATTTGAGATTTTGCCAAAAAGCTCTGCACAAGATGTGATGCATGAGAGGGTGTGCTGTTGTGATGAAGCTGCCAATCACCAGTTGCCCATACCTGTGGACTTCTGAATCATTCCAATACATTCCAGGGAGGAATGTTCAAGCTTAATGCAAAATTTGATGTAGATTTGTTGCTCTACTTGCTCAGTCATTTTGAATGCTATGGTCATACAGTACACATTCTCCTTCAATGGCATCTACCACCCCCACTGACTAGTACAGTGAAGTCATCATTGTTCATGCATGCACATTCCAGTCCACTCTCTTGGCTGCTCGGTTATATCAATGTCTCACAAAACGTTCTTGTTATATTAACAATGGCTGGACCTGTTTCAAATAGATCTCATGTATCATTTAAAATGTGTGCATCTATAGCACTATACCCAAAAGGCACCCCAGAAAAGGTTTTTCATTGATAATATATGGCTTTAGTTTTGGGAATGATATGTCTGAAAGGTTGTGGGAGTGCTGATTATTTAAACATGACATATTTTTAAATTTTTATTTTTTCCACTTAAAGTTTATATTCAATATTATTTTTATTAGCTTCAGGAATATAGCATGTTGGTCATACATTTGTACAACTTATGAAGTGATTCCCCTGATATTTCCAGTAACTACCTAATACCACACATAGTTATCAAAATATTTACTATATTTCCTATGCTGTACATTTCACCGCTGTGACTATGCTGTAACTACTGATCTGTACTTCTTAATCTCTTCATCTTTTTTTACCAAGTGCCTCGACCCCCTACCCCTCTGGCAACCATCAGTTTGTTCTCTGTATCTATGAGGGCATTTCTATTTTGTTTGGTAGTTTATTTTGAACTTTAGATTCTGCATATAAATGGCAGTATATGGTATTTGTCTTTGTAAACCTGATAGTATTGGATTTTAAAGTTTTAATTCTCTATCTTCACAAACAACTGTCTTAGTCTGGGCAGCTATAACAGAATAACATATGCTGGGGTGGCTTATAAACCACAGACATTTATTTCTCACAGTTCTGGAGGCTAGAAGTCTAAGATGGGGTGCCAGCCTGGTTGGGTTCTGATGAGGGCCCTCTTCAAGGTTACAGATTTCCTGGTGTGTCTGTACATGGCAGAAGTGGAGTGGAATCTCTCTGGAGCCTCTTTTAGAAGGGTACTAACTCCATCAGTGAGGATTCCATCCTCATGACCTATTCACCTCCCAAATGACTATCTCCAAATATCATCACATTGGAGATTAGGTTTCAACAGATGAATTGGGAGGGTACACAAACATGCACTCTACTGCAACAACTATCTTGTTATAGTGCTGTAGAACTAATAACACTATTGACTTGTGCTTTGTATTTTACATAGCAGATATCATGTGCTTTTGACAGTTTTATCATGTGTCCACAATTACTTCCTATCTGAAATGTTGGAGAGGAAGCATTTGTGTTGACCCCATGCCCACTACAGCTTCATCAAACATGCCTCTGACTGAAAGCAACTGCCTAAAGGTCACTCAATACATCCAGAAGAGACTGAGCCGCTGGACAAGATCCCATATTTACCTTTCTCCCAACCATTTCTCTGTCATGCCCAGGATATTCATTGTATAGAGAAGGAGGCCTCTTCTCTTACCATAGCCATTTTTCTCTTCTAGGCATATAGGTCCACCAGTGTAGCAGAGTTGTCTGGC
Source organism: Phyllostomus hastatus (assembly GCF_019186645.2). NCBI lineage: Eukaryota > Metazoa > Chordata > Mammalia > Chiroptera > Phyllostomidae > Phyllostomus > Phyllostomus hastatus. The sequence goes on along the minus strand of NW_025333841.1, from coordinate 9,000,344 downwards.
CTAAGAAAGAAAATTGACCTAAAATTTGTGCAAAACTCAGCACTTTCCATTTCGCACAATTTTCTCAGTTACAATTGCATAAAAGTGCCTTTAAATTTCACTTTGAACTCTACCTTTGACTGAACCTAAATGTCAGAGTGAAATTCAATCAAAACCATAGTGTAGACCCCAAAGAAGTAAAGGGTTACTTAAAACCTGAAGATTTTCTCAAGAGTTTTTGGGAGGGTACAGATAGAAAAGACTAGCCTCACTCAGATTTACAAGGGGTGAAATCTAAAACCATGTGTTCTAGACATTTGCTACCACTATACGTGAGTGGTAAACTAATAATGACAATGATAATGATAATGATAATGATGATGATGATGATGATGATGATAAACTACTAGTAGTACTATTCTGTATTAAGTTTTTATCTTATACCAGAAGATACCATGCTAAGCATTTTTAAATATTGCATTGGCTCATACCAGCAAACCTCTAAGACAGTTGTAATTATGACCTTATTTTATAGATAAAGAAATGAGGCTTGTAGAAGTCAATGCAACTGGCCTGCATTCTCACATCCCATGTGTAAGAGCTGAATTTGAACCTTATTCCAATGCCCTTGTTCTTAACCCAGTCTAGGGAGAGTGGGAAATACTTAAACTAATAATAAGCTAATTTCTGAAGCAAAAGAGCAGAGTGTTCTTATTATGTCTGGATTCTGGTTAGTTAATGATAAATGTCACAGTCATTATATATACAATATATACATATATAGTCTGTAAATTTCAGGGTGCTGGTGCTCTTGTTAACTTGTATTCTGACTAGATGTAACAGCCTTGTATAAGTGCCTCTAACCATGCTAATAAAAATGTTTTAGTACCTGATCGGAAATGTTGCTTTCTTGAAGCAAGGGAAAAGGACTTGGAAGAGGTGGCTTGATAGAGGACTGAAAGCTTTAGCAAGGTTTAAAAAAAGGGTTTTGGTTTTGCTTGGAGTGACCACAATGGGCAAAGCTACTTACTTTGGCAATACTATTTTGGGCTGTTATACATGGGGAAAGTTTGATCAACAGGGTAAGAGAGAAATAATAGCACTAATAATGGGCATGTATACATTCTTCTCAGCTGACAAACAACTTCATATTTGGAGTCTCTTAATTGGCCTCCAGATGTTTTTTGTAATGTTTTATGTTGAAAGAATTATAAATTCACAGGCAGTTGAAAAGAAATACACAGAGAAGTCTTGAGCAGCCTTTTTCTAGCTTTCCTCTGATGTTGACATCTTATACAACTATAGTATAATATCAAAGTTAAGAATTTGATATTGGTAAAATCCACAGTTTATTAAAATTCTGCATTATACTATAGGTACTTGTGTGTGTGTCTATGCAATTTTATTACATTTGAAGATTTATATAACCACCACCATCACAATTATAACACTAAAACCTATTAAATTATATACTTAAAATGGGTGAAATGTATAATATGGGAATTATATATTCAATAAAGCTATTTTTTAAAGAGTGAATGAGAAATGAAATGGAGCCAGTATAGTCAATTTATTTTTGCAAAAAAAATTGCCAAAACTTGTTTGGGAAGGAAATAGCTACATGTGTATACAAGATCAAAAGAGAATTTATTTTAAGATAGGAATTACTAGAATGTGTTTGATTGCTGATGGCTTTTATGCAATAAGAAAGGAGAAATGCATGGTGCAGGGAAGAGAGGGGATCCTCACGAATATTTCCAACTACCTTTGGGATAGCTCTACCTGGAGGTCCTATTGGCACTAATTCAAAATTATATTCTGGATCTATCTAGTTCTCTCCACCTCTGTCACTACTACCTTGTTCCAAGCCATCATTATCTCTCACTGGATTATTGTAATAGCCTCTCTAGCTGCCACTCTTGGTGCTCTCGAATCCATTCTTTTTTTAGATTGTATTTATTTATTTTCAGAGAGAGGGGAAGGGAGGGAAAAAGAGAGAGAGAAACATTGGTGTGTGAGAGAAACATTAGTTGGCTGCCTCTCACACACCCCCTACTCATGCCCCCTACTGGGGACCTGGCCTGCAACCCAGGCATGTGCCCTGATTGGGAACTGAACCAACAACTCTGGCTTACAGGCCAGTACTCAATCCACTGAGCCACACTGGCCAGGGCAAATCCACTCTTTTAAAAAATATTTTATTGTTACTCTATTACAGTTGTACCTGTTTTCCCCCTTTGCTCTCCTCCACCCAGTCCACCTCCCAACCCCACTCCCACAGTCAGTCCCCACACCATTGTCCATCTCCATTGGTCATTCATACATGTTCCTTTACTACTTACTCCCTTCTTCTTCTTCCCACCCTTATCGGCCCTCCCCATTCCCCTTTGGCTGCTGTCAGTCTTCTTTACCCTGCAGCTAGAGGGATCCTTCTAAAATATTAATCTGATCTTGTTTCCCCTGTTTAAAACCCTCAGTTGCTCTCACAATATATTCTGAGCTCCTTAAGTTGTCCTACAAGACTCTAAGACCTGACTCCAAGTGTACATCCACATCTATGAGCTCTCTCTCCTTTACACATTAGACTCCAGTCATAGTGACCTTCTTTCTGATCCTGGAATTCATCATCATGCCTTTTCTCACACTCTTATCATGTTCATCTGAGAGATTCCTACTCATCTTTTCAAAAATCAGGTATGGGGTTATCCCTTCCAGGAAAACTTCCTTGACTTCTCTAGAGAAAAGTAAGAATTTACACTTTTGTGCTCCCATGTTTACACCTTCACTAAAGCACCTACCATAGATGGATATATCTGTTTTCTCCACTGGACACTGAGATCCTGGAAAACAGAGAGTAGTTCTTAGTCTAAATATCTATACTAGATGGGTATCATTCACAGAACAAGTTGTTGAGAGTGAATTAAAAAATTGAGACTGACTGCCCTGGAGAAGTTGGAGTACAATGCAAAGAATAACCTTCTCATTCCAACAATAAAATGTGTTGCTTAGTGAGATAAATAGTGGTCAGCCTCTAGACATTGCATGACCACTCACAATAGATGATCATCTAGAAAGAGTTTATGCACAGGTGGGAAGTTGGGCTGCAACTGATGCCCAAGTCCTCCTCCATATCTGAGAGTCTCTGATTCCATGAAAGCATGACTTTCCTTTTTTCTTGACTTCTGACTGGAATGGGGCTTCTAGACTGGAGGTCATGTAATCTTTGAACTGGTTGATGAGGCCAGGGTTAGAAAAGGTACTTTCCAGAAGTTTATCATCCCAGGCAGACTCATCATGCCTGGCTTTGCCTTCTCAGCACCTCTGACTTCCCATCTGAAAACTGACTAATACTTGCTAATTGTGTGCTCTGAGATACTTTGATGAAAATGCCATAGTATGTAAATATCAAGTATTGCTATGAATAATAACAATGGATGAAGTTCCTGTTGCTTACTCCTTGAGTGAAATGATAGAAAGTGGATGTCTCTTGCAAAATCATAGGTTATACATTCATCACAGAAAAGAAGTTTGTAAAACATATTTTACAGTCCTTTGGATTCAATATAGTGATATATTTTCTTTTCAAGACTCTGCTGTCCATTTGGGCTTCAACATAGCAATATATTTTCTTTTCAAGACTCTGTTGTCCATTTGGGCTGCAGTCTATGGGTTACCATAGACTGGGTGATTTACAAACAACAGAAATTTATTTCTCACAGATCTGGACACTGGAAGTCCTAGATCAAAGCACCCACAAATTTGGTGTCTGGTGAGACCACGCTCCCAGGTTCATGGGCAGCATTGATTATTTATATTCTCACATGGCTGAAGGGGGCAAGGGACCTCTCATAAGGGCACTAATGCCATTCATGAGGGCTCCACCCTTGTGACCAAATCACCTCCTAAAGGTCCCACCTCCTAATGCCATCACATTGAGGATTAGTATTTCAACATAGGGATATTGAGGGGGACACAAACATTCAGTCTATAGCATCACTTAATTACAAAAATGCAATAGGATCTTTTGGCATTATTGTTGATTGTACTCAGCATTCTTCCATCAAAGACAAGGAGGCCTCACTACAGTGGCTATCTAGTGTTTTATTTACCCAGAGTAGCACTCTTCTTCTGGGAAATACTCCTTTCTCTACTCCAACAATTTATTTGGCTGATTGTTATATTCTTTAAAAACTCTGTTGCCTGGACACAGTGATTGGTATAGACACATGCACCTAATCCCAGAAAGGCCAGTCAAAATCCTTCCTGGGACTTTCAGTACTTGACATTAGAAAGAGTAAGGACTACATCAAAATAAAAAGCTTCTGCATGGATAAAGATAACATCAGCAAAATGAAAAGGGAACAAACCATATGGGAGACCATATTTACCAATGGTATCTCAGACAAGGGTTTGATCTCTAAAATATATAAAGAACTCACATGACTCCACTTCAGGAAGACAAAAAACCCAATTAAAAAATAGACAAAAGACTTGAACAGACACTTCTCCAAGGAGGACATACAGAGGGCCCAGAGACATATGAAGGGATGCTCAGCATCATTAGCCATCAGAGAGATGCAAATTAAAACCACAATGAGATACCACTCCACAATGGTCAGAAAGTCCATCATAAACAAATCAACAAACATCAAGTGCTGGAGGGATTGTGGATAAAAGGGAACCCTAGTACAGTGTTGGTGGGAATAAAGACTGGTGCAGCCACTGTGGAAAACACTATGGAATTTCCTCAAAAAACTAAAAATGGAACTGCCTTTTGACCCACCAACACCACTGCTGGGATTATACCCTAAGAATTCTGAAACACTAATTCAAATGAACCTATATACCTCAATGTTCATAGTAGCACAATTCATAATAGCAAAGCTCTGGAAGCAACCCAAGTGCCCATCAGCAAATGAGTGGATCAAAAAACTGTGGTACAGAGACCCCTAGCCAAGATGGAAGCATAGGTAGATACACTGTACCTCCTAGCAAAACCAAAAGAAGGACAAAAACAAATATAAAAACAAAAAGCAACCAGAACTTCCAAAAAATCAAACTGTATGGAAAAGAAGTTAAAGAATAAACATTCATCCAGACTTGTAGGAGGGGCAGAGATGGGCCACTGGGGCAGAGAGGACTCACAGCAAGGCAGCACGGTGGTGGCTAGAGGACTGGGGCAAACAGTGACTGGCGGAGCTGATGGTCTCACATTTGCATGCAGATAAATGGGGAGGAACAACTGGAGAGCTGGACAGACCAAGCAACCCAGGGTTTCAGTGTGGGGAAATAAAGCCTCAAAACCTCTGACTGAAAAAACCTGTGGGTGGTGCAGCAGTGGGAGAAACTCTCAGCCTCACAGGAGAGTTTGTTGGAGAGACCCGCAGGGTCCTAGAACACACACAAGCCCACCCACCCAGGAATCAGCACCAGAATGGCCCAATTTCCTTGTGGATAGCATGGGAAGTGACTGAAAGTCAGCCAAGAGATGAGCAAGTGGCAGTGTTCCCTCTCAGACCCCTCCCCCACACACAGCATCACAATGAAGCACAGTAGTTTCCCCACCCTAACAAATACCTAAGTCTCTGCCCCTTACTATGTAACAGGTGCACTGAAACAAAAAAAAAAATGGCCCAAATGAAAGAACAACTCAGACCTCCAGAAAAAATACAACTATGCAATGAAGAGATAGCCAATATATCAGATGTAGAGTTCAAAACACTGATAATCAGAATGTTCCTAGAATTGGCTGAATATGGTTGAACAACAGAGGAAAAAGTGAAGGTTAGGAAAAGTGAAATAAAGGAAAATGCACAGGGAACCAACAGTGAAGGGAAGGAAACCAGGACTCAAATCAACAGGTTGGAGCAGAAGAAAGAAATACACATTCAACCAGAACAGAATGAAGAAACAAGAATTGGAAAAAATGAGGAGAGGCTTAAGAATCTCTGGGAAAACTTTAAACATTTGAACATCTGAATCACAGGGGTGCCTGAAGAGAAGAGGAAGAGCAAGAAATTGAAAACTTATGTGAAAACATAATGAAGGAGAACTTCCCCGATCTGGCAAAGGAAATAGACTTCCAGGAAACCAGGAAGCTCAGAGAGTCCCAAAGAAGTTGGAGCCAAAGAAGCACACACTAAGGCACATCCTAATTACATTAGAAAAGATTAAAGATAAGGAGAGCCTTGGTGTGGCTCAGTGGATTAAGCATTGGACTGTGAAGCAAAGGGTCATTGGTTCGATTCCCAGTCAGGGCACATGAGTGGGTTGCAGGCCCAGTCCCCAGTAGAGGGCACATGAGAGGCAACCACGCGTTGATATTTCTCCCTCTCTTTCTCCCTCCCTTCCCCCTCTCTAAAAATAAATAAATGAAATCTTTTTTAAAAAGAGGAGAGAATCTTAAAAGCAGCAAGAAAAAAGGAGACAGTTACCTACAAAGGAGTTCCCATAAGACTGTCAGCTGATTTCTCAAAAGAAACCTTACAGGCAACAAGGGGCTGGAAAGAAGGGGCTGGAATGTATTCAAAGTCCTGAAAGGCAAGGACCTTACATCCAAGATTACTCTACTCAGAAAAGTTATCATTTAGAATGGAAGAGTAGATAAAGTGCTTCCCAGATAAGGTAAAGTTAAAGGAATTCATCATCACCAAGCCTTTATTATATGACATGTTTAAGGGACTTATCTAAGAAAAACAAGGTGATCAAATGTATAAACAGTACAATGACAACAAACTCACAACTATGAACAACTGAACCTAAAAAAAAACAAAAACAAAAGCAAACTAAGCAAACAAGTAGAATAGAAACAGAATCACAGAAATGGAGATCACATGGAGGGTTATCAGCAGGCAGGGGGAGGAGGAAAATAGGGGAAAAGGTACAGGGAATAAGAAGCATAAATGGTAGGTACAAAATAGACAGGGGGAGGTTAAGAATAGTAGAGAAAATGTAGAAGCCAAAAAACTTATATATGAAACCCATAGACACAAAATATGGAAGGATAATGTGGGTGGGGGGTGTAGGGTGAGGGGAATAAAGGGGTGGAAGGGACAATTGAAATAGCATAATCAATAAAATATATTTAAAAAAACAGTGGTTCATTTATATAATGGAATACAATGCAGCAAAAAAAGGAACTCTGACATTTCACGACAGCATGTATGGAACTGAAGAGCATTATGCTAAGTGAAATAAGCCAGGTGGTGAAAGACAAATACCATATGATCTCACCTATAAGTGGAACCTAGTCAACAAAACAAAAAGTAAGCAAAATATAACTAGAGACATTGAAATAAAGAACAAACTGACAATAACCAGTGGGGAGAGGAAAGGGGATAACAGGGGAAAGATGGGAAAGTGTCACCCAGGAACATGTGTAAAGGACCCATGGACAAAGCCAAAGGGGTGAAGGATTGAGGGTGGGAGGTGGGGGTGGGTGGCATGGGAAAATGGAGACAATTGTACTTGAACAACAATAAAATAATAATAATAATAAAAAGATTAAGTATAAATTCCTCTCTGGCAGCAACTCTGAGAGTTATGAGTACAGGACTGCCAGCTGCCATGCTCTAGCTGTGTGAAAGAAATTAGTCTGAGAGAATGAAGCTGACACTCAAGAGAAGTAGAGATGGAAATGTGAAGAAGGAAGAACAGGGGAAGGAAGAGAAAGAATCTTGTCAGTTAATCAAGTTCTTTGTTTCAGTTGTCCCTGTCCTGATGACTTGGTTATATGAACCACTAAGTGTCCCATTTTTGCCTAAGCAAAATTCCATCTGGGTTTAAGTCACTGGCAACCACAAGAATCCTAACTAATATACATATGGAATATGTTATTATATCCAGAATTGAATGAAGAGCCTCATAGTCTCCAAGTACCTTTAGCTCTAGACAGGGTATTTTCCTTTTTTAACAAACCACTTTATTGATATGATTGACATACAAAAAGCTGAACATTATATATCAACATATTCAACTTGATGAATTTGAAAATAAGTATACACCTGTAAAACTATCATCAAAATCTTTGCCATAAACACATTTATCATATCCAAAATTTCCTTTCACCCCCATTATTATTATTATTATTATTATTATTATTATTATTATTATTATTATTATTATTATGTGATAAGAACACTTAACCATAAGATCCACTCTGTTAACAGATTTAAAAGTTTTTTCAATTATAGTTTATACTTAATATTATTCTGTATTTGTTTCATATGTATAGCAACATCCTTAAAAAATCATGTACTTCACAGAGTGATCTCCCTTGATGCTTCAAATACCCACCTGACTCCTTACATAGTTATCATGATATTACTGACTAGGTTCCTTATGCTGTAATTGATATCTCTGTGACTATTCTGTAACTACCATTTATACTGCTTAATCCCTTCACTATTTCCACCCAGGCCCCCTACCTCTGTCTCCTCTGACAACTGTCAGTCTGTTTTGTTTATCTATGAGTCTGTTTCTATTTTGTTTGTATATTTTGTTCTTTAGATTCCACACATAAGTGAAATAATATGGTATTTGTCTTCCTCTGTCTGACTTATTTCTCTTAGCATAATACCCTCGAGGTTCATCCATGTTGTAAAAAGTAAGATTTCATTCTTTTTGATGGCCAAGTAGTGTTCCATGATGTATATATACAAGAGCTTGTTTTTTAAAAAAAATTATGAAAGTTTGTTTGAGTTCTGGCTGGTGTGGCTCAGTGGATGGGGCATCGGCCTGTGAACTGGAAGGTCTCTGATTTGATTCCCATCAGGGTGCATGCCTGGGTTGCAAGCCAGTTCCCTGGCTGGGGGTGTGCAAGAGGCAAACAGTCGATGCTTTCTTTCACATATTGATGTTTCTCTCCCTCTTTTTCTCCCTCCCTCCCTTCTCTCTAAAAATACATAAATACATACACACATAAATAAAATCTTTAAAAAAAGTTTATTTGAAACATGAATAGAGGACTCATGGCCACCAACAATGGGGTGAGGAGTGACTGTAGGAGTGGGGGCATGGGGGAAGGGAGAGCAATAGGGGAAAAGGTGGGACAACTATAACTGAAAAACAATAATAAAAAATAAAAATAAGCCCTGGCTGGCATAGGTCAGTGGATTGAGTGCGGGCTGGGAACCAAAGTGTCCCAGGTTCGATTCCCAGCCAGGGTACATTCCTGGGTTGCAGGCCATAACCCCCAGCAACCGCACATTGATGTTTCTCTGTTTCTCTGTTTCTCTCTCTCTCTCCCTCTCTCTCTCTCTTCCCCCCCACCCTCCCTCCCTTCCCTCTCTAAAAATAAATAAATAAAATCTTTAAAAAAAAATAAAAATAAAAGGTGTGGGAATGTCTTCTATTTTTATTGTTTTAGAGGGGAAGGGAGGGAGAAAGAGAGGGAGAGAAAGATCAATGTGTGGTTGCCTCTCATGCACCCTCTACTAGGGACCTAGCCTGCAACCCAGGCATGTGCCCTGAGGGAATTGAACCAGAGACCCCTTGCTTCCCAGGCGGGCATTCAATCCACTGAGCCACACCAGCCAGGGTGGCATGTGTTCTCTAAGAGTTATAAAACCAACTCTTCTTTTTGTTCTTGGCATGTGGTAAAAGAAAATGTCAATGAGGATGTAATATGAATAAAAGGAGCAACCTGAGATATAAAATAAATGATCACAAGTGCAAAGCTGATGGAAGAGAAAGAAGCCATTATCAACTTTTTGCAATGAAAATGTATAAATAATAAAATTAGAAAGTGCAAAAAACAAATAAACAACTACCAGGTATCAAAATGTAAAAATAAATAAATAAATGAACAAATGAAGTAATAGATAGATAGATAGATAGATAGATAGATAGATGATAGATAGATAAATAGAAAGTCCATTGAGCCAAATAGAGGATGCACCTGGAAGCAAGATCTCAACAGACTGAGGTAAATGTTTCTACCACATCTATTTAAAAAAAGAAAATATTTTATGTATTTATTTTCAGAGAGAGGGGAAGGGTGGGAGAAAGAGGGGGAGAGAAACATCAATGTGTGGTTGCCTCTCATACTCCCCCAACCCAGGACCCGGCCCCCAACTCAGGCATGTGCCCCAACTGGGAATTGAACCAGTAAACCCCCAGTTCACAGGCCAGCGCTCAGTCTACTAAGCCACACCAGCCAGGGCCCACATCTTTTTTTTTTTTTAATCCGTTCATGTACTGATAGATGCTTGGGTTCCTTACATATCTTGGCAATTGTAAAAAATGCTTCAGTGAAAATGGGGTGCACATGTTCTTTCAAATTAGTGTTTCTGGTTTCTTTGGATATAGTCCTGGAAGTGGATATGCTAGGTCATAAGGCAATTCCATTTTTAATTTTTTTGAGTAAACTCCACACTGTTTTCCACAGTGGCTGCAGCAGTGTGCATTTTTACCAACAGTGCACTAGGGTTCTCTTTTCTCCACATTCTTGCTGGCACTTTTTGTTTGTTGATTTATTGGTGATATCCATTCTTATTTATTTAAAATATATTTTTTGTTGTTCAAGTACAGTTGTCTCCATTTCTTCCCAACCACTCCCAACCCTGCTCCACCATCCCCACCTCCCACCCTCAAGCCTACCCCTGTTGGCTTTGTCCATGGGTCCTTTATACATATTCCTTGATGATCCTTCCCCCTTTTCCTCCCATTATCCCCTCCCACCTCCCCTCTGGTTACAGTCAGTTTGTTCTTTATTTTGATGTCTCTGGTTATATTTTGCTTGCTTATTTGTTTTGTTGATTAGATTCCACTTATAGGTGAGTTCATATGATATTTATTTATATGTTATTATAGGTGAGATCATATGATGATAGTCATTCTTAGCAGATTTTTAATTGTACAATACAATCCTATTAACTATAGGCACAATGTGTACAGCAGATCTCTAGAACTTATTCATCTTGCATAATTGAAACTTTAAGCCCATTGAGTAGCAACTCTCCATTCCCCCAGTAACTATGATTCTAGTCTCTGCTTCTATAAGTTTGACTATTTTATATTGCTCATTTAAGTGGTATGTAGCATTTATTTTTCTATGTCTGGCTTATTTCACTTAGCATAATGTCCTCTAGGTTCGTGAGACAAGGTATTTTCCACTGAAGGGTTTTTCTCAAGAACGTCCACTTTTCCTCTTATGACAATGACTATGAATTAAAAAGAAAAAGAATGAGCTGACTTTACAGATCATATGGTCAAACCTTCATTGTACAGATGACAAAATGGAGCTCCAGAGAGGTGAAGGAAGTGATACAAGCAACATTGCCATGATACAATTCCAGTTTTCTTGATTTCTCCTAACTCACTAGTTTTTCACTGGCCCTCAATTTGAAATTACATAAGTGAAATTGCAATGCATTTTTAAAAAACACCAAACTTTATTTTCTTCATGAAATCCACATAACCCCCTACCCTCATTCTTTCTATCCCTTCAAGTTCATGAATATGTTAAATGTCAAGAATTTTTCAAATTAGTCCTGATCAGTTTGATTCCCATTCAGGGCACATTCCTAGGTTGTGGGTTCGGTCCCCAGTTGGGATGCATATGAGAGGCAACTCATCAATGTTTCTCTCTCACATCAGTGTTTCTTTCCCTCTCTTTCTCCTTCCCTTCCCCACTCTCTAAAAATAAATAAAATCTTTTAAAAAATGTTTTCCAAATTATACTCATATATTTGCTGGCATGTTATAGCTATGACACTTAAATTTTTAGTTCTACAAAGTATTTAGGTTCATATCCAATTCTAAACCTTGATATGAAGGTCTACTCAAGAACCAGGTTTCTAGTCTTTTTGTTTTTCCCTTGTATAATACTGCTATATTTGGACCTTAATAAATGATGTGGCCAGTTTTCATATTGACAATTGTATACTAAATGCTTTCACAAACTGATGAGATTGTTATTGCTGTAACATCATCCTGCAGCTACTGTGAAAATATAACATGTATTTTGTGTTTCTTAAATTTAAAAAAATTATTGAATTTATTGGGATGACATTGGTTAATGAAATTATATATATTTCAAGTGTACAATTCTGTAAAACATCATCTGTAGAGTGTATTGTATGTCCACCATTCGAAGTCATGTATCCTTCTGTGACTATTTATCTCCCCTTTACCCTCTCCCCACCCCACTTCCCTCTGGTAATTACCATACTGTTGTCTGTGTCTGTGAGGTTTTCTTCATTAATCACTTGAACTTTTTTACCCAGCCACCCAACCCCTCAACACCCTTCCCCTCTCACAGCTGTCAGTCTACTCTCTATCTATGAGTCTGTTTCTATTTTGTTAGTTTATTTTGTTCATTAGATTCCACATATAAGAAAAATCATGTGTTTGTCTTCCTCTGACTGGTTTATTTCACTTAGCATAATACTCTCCAGGTCCATCCATGAAGTTACAAAACTTAAGATTTCCCTCTTTTTTCCCTGGCTGGTGTGGCTCAGTGGATTGAGCGCTGGCCTGTGAACCAAAAGGTTGTCTGTTTGACTCCTAGTCAGGGCACATGCCTGGGTTGCAGGCCTGGTCTCCAGTTGGGGGCATGTGAGAGGCAATCACACATAGATGTTTCTCTCCCTCTCTTTCTTCCTCCCTTCTCTTCTCTCTAAAAACAAATAAATAGAATCTTATAAAAGATTCTATTTTTTATTGCCAAGTAGTATTCCATTGTGTAAATGTACCACAACTTTTTAAATAGATTCTTCTACTGATGGGCTACTGCCAAATCTTGGCTATTGTAAATAACACTGCAATGAACATAAGGCTTCATATATCCTTTCAAATTAGTGTTCTGGGTTTCTTCAGATATAGTCCCAGAAGTGGAATTACTGGGTCATAAGACAGTTTCATTTTAACTTTTTTTTGAGAAAACTCCATCCTTCTTTGTCTCTTATTATAGCCTTTTAAAGTCTATTTTAGCTGATGTAAGTACTGTTACCCCACTTTCTTTTTCATTTCCATTTGCATGAAATATCTTTTTCCATCCTTTTACTTTTAGTCTGTGTAGGTCTTTTATTTTGAGGTGGGTCTCTTGTAGGCAGCATATATACAAGTCTTGTTTTCTTATCTGTTCAGCTACCCTATGTCTTTTTGTTGGAACATTACAGCCCTTTACATTTAAGGTAATTATTGATAAGTACATATTTATTGCAATTTTATTCTTTGTAACTATGGTCCTCTTTCATCTTCTCCTTCTTCTTCTCCTCTTCCTCCTCCTCCTTCTTCTTTTTCTTCTTCCTTTTAACACCTCTTGTAATACTGGTTTGATGGTAATGAACTCTTTTAGCTTTTTCTTTTCTGAGAAGCTCTTCATTTCTTCTTCAGTTTTAAATGATGTCTTCATTGGGTAAAGTAGTCTTGGTTGTAAGTCTCTGCTTTTCATCACTTTTAACACACAAATTCCTTCTGGCCTGAAATATTTCTGCTGAGAAATTAACTGACAGTCTTATGGGAGCTCTCTTGTAGTAACTATCTTATTCTAGCTGCTTTAAGAGTCCCTCTTTGCCTTTAACCTTTGTCTTTTTAATTATGATGTGCCTTTGTGCAGGCCTCTTTGGGTTCATCTTGTTTGGGACACTTAGTGCTTCCTAGATTTGTGTGTCTTTGTCCTTCACCAGGTTAAGGAAGTTTTTTGTTATTATTTCTTCAAACATGTTCTCAATCCCTTTCTATCTCTCTTCTCCTTCTGCTGCCCCAATGATGTGGATGTTGTTATGCTTTGTGTTGTTCCAAAGATCCTTTAAACTAGCCTCATTTTTTTTAATTCTTTTTTCTTTTTTTTCCTTCTCTGATTGAGTGTTTTCTGCTGCCTAGTCTTCCAAATTGCTGATTTGATCCTCTGCTTCATCCAACCTTTTGTTTCTTTTTACTTCTATTGTATTCTTCATTTCAGATGTTGTATTCTTCATTTCTGAGTGGTTCTTTTTCATGGTTTCTATGTCCTTTTCCATGCTGTTGAAGTTCTCACTAAGTTCCGTGAGCATCCCTGTAACCATTTTTTTAACTCTGTCTGGTAAATTGCCTGCCTCCATTTCATTTAGCTCTTTTTCTGGTGATTTCTGCTGTTATTTCATTTAGGACATGTTCCTTTGTTTCCTAATTTAGGCTGCTTCTTTCTGATTTTTTTCTATGTTCAATGTAGATCTGCTCTATCTCCCAGTCTTGGTAGGGTGGTCATATGTATCATTTATCCTGTGGGATCCAGTGGTGCAGTCTCCTTGATCACCTGATCTGTGTGGTCCAGGAATGTTCCTTGTGTGGATTATGTGTGAGCCATCCTGTATAATTGAGTCCTGATTGCTATTGGCTTGTTCATGCATGGGGTTGACCCTCAGGCTGGCTGACTGTGAAGACTGACCCTGACCACAGTGTATAAGCTGCTGTGCAGATACTGACAATATAAAGTGGAATTTGCCTCAGCAGGGTCTCATATCTGCTGAGATCTCCCTTTGGATATGACACTTGTGAAGCTAATTGGATCCTGCTCTGATGTTGTTTGAAGCTGAGCACTGGGTATGTCTGTTCTGTGGACCACTTGGGAGGCACTCTGGTGCAGGTCAATGTCAGACATTGTCTTTGACTGGCCCTAGGAATCCTGATTGTAACTACAGAGTGATACACAGTTTCTGGCTGCCTCTGCTGGGACTTGGTATGCATGGGAAGGAAGGCCAGCCTCCACCAGCACTGAGCCTGGGGGCAAATCAGACAAAGGTCCATGGAACCTATGGGTACTGGCTGCCTGTTAGGTTCAGTCACACAAAGAGCCTCTGTCAGTACTAGAATTGCATGAGGTAGATTCTAAATGAGTTACCATGTAGGGGCAAGTGATATTCATAAGACTGATACAGGTTCAAATTCAGAGCCAATGCTGGGTCTGAGGTAACTCAGCAAATGTCCCAGGGTACACTAAGGTCAGCTGCTCCTCACTGGGTGCCTTTAGCTCTTTGTGGTTGGGTGGGATCCCAGGGAGTCATCAGGGTGAGGCCAGCAGAGTTTATCAGGCCCAAGCAGACCAAGATTTGCCTGTGTGAAGGAAAGCTTCTGCAATGGCCATGCATGCCAGGGAAAAATGGCACCTATTGTAGAGCTATACAACTCAGTCTGTTCTAGATTCTGCTGGAAGCCCAAGCTCAGCAGGGTAGGATTGCCAGTAGTCAAGAAGGTGGAACTAATGGGTGTTCCATGAGGGGGAGGTGCCAGTCAGGCTTGGGAAAGGTAGGGGTAGTGGCCTCTATCCCAGAGCCACACAACCCACTCTGTCTTGGATTCTACTCAGAATTCCTGGGAAGACTGTGTTTAGCAGGGTGGAGCCACTAGGAACCAGGAGGATGGGGCCCTTGGGAGCCTGGAAGTTGGAGCTAGTGGATCTCCTGTGAAGAGGAGGAGCTGGTCAGATTCACAGGAAAGTGGGGGAAATGGTCCCTACTCCAAAGCTACACAACTCAGTCACTGACACCCCCTGAGTCTGCCTGGACCTCTACATCTTGACCCAGGCAGCTGACTCTTCAGCAGGATATGAGCTCTGCAGGGTGGGGTGACAGGGAGTGCAGAGGGTAGAACTATTGCCTTTCACCAGGCTGATGTTGTAAGGAGAGGATTGCTCCACTTAAGAAAGATGGTGTCTGCAGTGTGAAAGAGGGTCTTAGCACAGGGATCCTGGTGGTTCTCCTTTAATCTCTCTCCCCAGAGTCACAAACTCCAGTCTCTTCTTACATGACTCCAGCCCACTCTGCCCTTTCTCCACTGGAGCCCAAGGTGAGTGGCTGTGAATGAGATTTTTGTGAGTTGACCCTTTAAGAGTGTGCCTGTGTCTCTAGAAGACTCCTGTTTCACCCTGGTAGTCAGAATCCCTGCTGATTTTCACAGCCAGATGTTATATGGGACTCTTCCCAGCTCTGGTGCTGTGGGCTGGGGAGTTCAGCATGGGACTGAGACCCCTCACTCCTCAGGGGGAAAGATTACAGCTGAGATATCCCTCCAGAATCTCAGTTGCCACCCATGGGAACTGGGCCAGCCCTTTTTGTGTATCCCTCCCTTCTTACCAGTCTCAATGTGGCTTCTCCTGGAAAGTCTGTTCAGCTAGTCTTCAGTTATTTATTCAGGTTGCTTGTTCTATAATTTAGTTGTAATTCCAGTTTGGTTCTGGGAGATTATCGTACCTCCCACCTACTCTGCCACCATCTTGGATCATATAACATGTATTTTGGACATCGTTATGAGATTCATGCCATTTTCAGGTTTGTAAATATTTCTTCAGAAGAAAATGTTATAAAATGTTATTGCTTGTTACCAATCAGTCAACAAATCAATCAATCATTGAGTGCATAGTAAGTATCCAGCACTCTTCTAGTTGTTTAAGGAACAAAAAATATATAAGGCCCTTGAGACACTGAAAAGAAATTACTATAGATATACAAGTATTTTCCATTTTAAACCTGCAGCTTCTCTATGGCATTTTACACTTATTAGAATAGGAAGCTTCATGTACAGTGGAAAAAGCACAAGATTTGGAATTAGGCTGTGGAAGCATTGAATGCTCATTACTAATTGTGTGATCCTGGAGAAGTTATAGCTCACCACTGGCCCTCACTTTTGTGATCTATAAAATTATTAGAATAAAAGTACTTATTAATAACACTATTAATAAGTAATATAGGTATTGTTAGTTCATAATTTAGTAAGTAATGTTGATATTATAATGTTGTTAATAATTAATATTAATACTATTAACATTAATACTTGCAAGGAAGTATGGTAACTTGAAAATTTTAGAAGGAATTTTAGGCAACAATACAGTGTGGGAATTAAGAACATGGGTCGCTGAGTCTGATGGAACTTAGGTTCATTCCCAGCTGTACCACTTTAACTAGTTATGTGACCTTGAACAGGTCACTGAACTTCTCAAGTCTCGAGCTTTTTGTTTTGCAAATGGAGGTAACAGAATGAACTATGTAGGGTTATTGGCAAAATTTAGTGACATAATCACTGGAAAGAATTTAGCATAGTGAATTTACTCATGTTTGAGGATGTAAGCATCTATGTTATAGAAATACTATGGCCACTTTATAAAATACTGTTTTTTAGAAACCATTTTTCTTTCCAATATTCATAGATAAGAATAACTCAGTCACTTTATTGTTATCTGCTTTTGTCATAGGTATCTAAAAATAGCACCAAAAACAAAGATTTAAGGATTACTTTTAAAAATTACTTAGGGCCTTGGATGGCATGGCTCAGTGGATTGAGCACCAGACTGTGAAGCAAAGGGTTACCAGTTTGATTCCCAATCAGGGCACATGCCTGGGTTATGGACCAGGTCCCCAGTAGGGGGTATGTGAGAGGCAACTACACATTGATATTTCTCTCCCTCTCTTTTTCTCTCTCTTCTCCTCTAAAAAAATAAAGATTCATAGATACAGAAAAAGTGACAGTTGCCAGAGGGATGAAAAGTGTAGTATGGGCAAAAATGTGATGAGGATTAAGAGATACAGAATTATAGTTATAATATAAGTAAGTCATGTATATGAAATACAGTTAAAGTATAGTATATGAAATACAGTTAATAATATCACAATAACTTTGTACAGTGACAGGTTGATAGTGGACTTCTTGTGGTGATCACTTTGTAAGGTATATAAACATGAAATCTCACTATGTTATATACCTGAAAGTAATATAATATTGTATGTCAACTATACTTTAATTAAAAATAGCTTTACATTCTAGAATAAAAATTAGACATGAAAAAAGAGACCTTGGGAACAAAATCAAGCATAATAACATCTGCATCATAGAGATACCAGAAGGAGAAAAGAGAAAGCAAGGGGTTGAGAGCTTATTTAAAGAAATAATGATGAAAGAAATTCCTAACCTGGTGAAAAAAAAAAAAAGATAAACAACTCCAAGATTTGCAGAACATTCCAAACAAGATGAACCCAAAGAGGTCTGCACCAAGACACATCATAATTAAAATAGCAACAGTTAAAGGCAAAGAGAGAATCTTAAAGCAGCAAGAGAAAGACAGTTAGTTACGTACAAGGGAGTTCCCATAAGACTTTTAGCTGATTTCCCAATAGAAACATTGCAGACTACAAGGGATCGACAAGAAATATTGAAAGTGATGAAAACTGCCCTGGCTGGCATAGCTCAGTGGATTGAGTGCGGGCTGCAAACCAAAGTGTCACAGGTTCGATTCCCAGCCAGGGTATATGCCTGGGTTGCAGGCCATAACCCCCAGCAACTGCACACTGATGTTTCTCTCTCTCTCTCTCTCTCCTCTCTAAAAATAAATAAAATCTTAAAAAAAAAGAAGTTCAAAAAAACATATATATAAAAGAAAGTGATGAAAACTAAGGACCTACAACCAAAAATACACTGTCCAGCAAAGCTATCAGTTAAATTTGAAGGAGAGGTAAAGAGTTTCTGAGGCAAAAAAAAAAGGCTAAAAGAGTTCACCACCAATCCAGTATTACAAGAAATGTTAAAGGAACTCCTTTAAAAAAAAAGAAGGAAAAAGGGAAAAGAAATATGAATAATAAAATAGGAATTACTGTGTACCTATTAATTATCACTTTAAATGTAAATGGATTAAATGCTCCAATCAAAAGACATAGGGCAGCTGAATGCATATGAAAAGAAGAATGATCTATATGCTATCTACGATAGTCCCACTTTAGATCTAAAAACAAACACAAACTGATAGTAAAGGGATGAAAAATATATTTTACAAAAATGGAAATGAAAACAAAACCCTGTCCTGGCTGTTGTGGCTCAGTGGATTGAGCACTGGCCTGTGGACCAAAAGGTCACTGGTTCTATTCCCAGTCAGGGGACATGCCTGGGTAACAGTCCAGTTCCTCAGTTAAGGGCACACAAGAGGCAACTACACATTGTTTTTTCTCTCCATCTCCCTCTCTCTCCTTCTCTCTAAAATAGATAAATAAATAAATAAACAAATTCTTTAAAAAATAAAAATAAAGGAAAAAAAAACCTGTGGTAGCAATACTTATATCAGACAAAATAGAATTTAAAACAAAGGCTATAATAAAATATAAAGAAAGACACTACATAATGATAAAGGGATTGATCCAATAAGAGGATATAACCCTTGTAAACATTTATATACCCAGCACAGGAACACCTAAAAAGAAGTAGCAAACATTGATGGATATAGAGATAATGACAGTAATACAGTCATAGTAGGAGAATTTCACACTCCATTGACACCACCAGATAGATCTTCCAGACAGAAAATCAACAAAGAAACAGTGGCCTTAAAGGATACATTAGGCCAGATGAATTTATTGATATTTTTAGAATATTTTACTCCAAAGCGTCAAAATATACATTCTTTTCAAGCATACATGGAACATTTTCCAGGACAGACCACGTTAGGCCACAAAATAAGTCTCAATAAATTTAATAAGATTGAAATCACATTAAGCATCTTTACTGACCACAATGATATGATACTACAAATCAATTACAAGGAAAAAAACTGTAAAACACACAAAAATGTGGAAGCTAAATAACATGTTACTAAACACTAAATAGGTTAACACTAAGATTAAGGAAGAAATCAAAAGATACCTTGAGAAAAGTTAAAATGGGAACACAACAACCCAAAAATCTATGGGGCAGAGCAAAAGCAGTCTTAATAGAGAAATTCATAGCAACATAGGCCTACTTCAAGCAAAATGAAAAATCCCAAATAAGCAACCTAACCTTACATCTAAAAGAACTAGAAAAAGGAAATAAGATCAGAGCAGAAATGAATGAGGTAGAATCTAAAAATACAATATAGAAGATAACAGATAGAGTCCTAAGATGGCAGCTTAGTTGGAGGAATCGTGAACCCCTTCCTCTGTGCAGGGGAGAAAAACTCGCGGATCAGCAGAGGAACAGAGCAAGGGGCCTAGGTTATGGAAACATTTATGAAAACAGGACATCAAAAATTACAGTGGACATTGAAAAACCAGACAGTAAGAAGACTGCTTCAGGACAACAGGAACCCAGGGATCAGTGTGGAGACCAAGGGGGTTGCAGCCCCCAGGCCCGGTGCTCCCCAGTCTGCCTCAGGGCACCCAGGAGAGCGGAGTCACTGCTCCCTCCCAGGACAACAGGGGTTGAGCAACACCAAGGGAGACCTTGTTGCTTTAAGGCACAGAGAGGGGAGTTGGACTGGGAGACAGTCTCACAGGGCTGCTGGCACCCAAGCATAGCCCTGGGAGGGGTGAGTGCCCCCAGCTGGCACGACCAGAGGCGGCCCATGCCCCCAGCCCACTGGGAGTGTTGATCTGTGGAAAACACAGACCTCGCAGCCCTGAATAAGGAAAGGGCGGTGGGGGGGGGGAGGTTGCTGGTTTCTGGAGCCTGTGGTAGTGAACTTGGGGAAGCATGCGCCCCTTCGGGATTCCCGACTCTTGCTCTGTAAACCCGGAAGGGATGCCACGCTTTAGGGGTTCCTGGAACTGGCAACGGGGAAATTGGTGGAAGCGTGAGCCCCATCCCACTCCCCAGAGCTTGCGCCGTGAATCCAGAAAAGTTGTGGGTGCTTCCTGAGAACATAGAGCCCACTGCAGTGAAATCTGGAGGAGGGGCGTGTCTCCTTGCAATCCCTGGAGCTTGAACCGTGAACCGGAAAAGATGCAAGAGGTCTGCGGGGCAGGGGGTGGGCAGAGCCCAAGAGACCACGGCAGTGAGCTCTGGAGAGCGTGCTTGGGAGCACTCAGGGTCCTGCAGGGGGAAGTCAGATTGGCTCTGGGGGAGTGCCCTGCTGGCCCTGGGGACAGTACCTGAGAGACTGAGTTTTGACTGAGAAGAGTGATAAGCATTCAAAAGGCCCCTCAGCCTGCTGAAGCCAGCAAGACCAGAAAAACTGGTCTGGCCAGTTAGAAACCAACAAGAGGTGTATTGTTTTGTTTTGTTTTGTTTTGTTTTTGGCTTTTTTTTGGGGGGGGCTGTTGTTGTTGATTGATTGCTTGATTTTATCTTGTTTTTTAAGTGACTTTATTTTTTAATTCTTATTATTTTTATATCTCTCAATTCCTTATGTTTCTCTTTCTTTCATCCTAGTATTATTCCTTCCACTCCAAATTTACCTCTCCTGCATTCCATTTTCTGCTTTTTCCCCATTTTTTCCAAGCTTGCAAGTTACTGCAAATATGTATTATTTTTTTCTCACTTTTCTGACATTTTTTATGTTAATAGTATTTTGGTATTCTTTTTCTTTCTGTATAGTCTTCTTTGCTTGGCTGGTTATACTGTCATTTGATAGGTTCCCCCTGTTACCTCAGTCACAGTGTGTTGATAAGTTACTATCCTTCATTTGTGTTCCATTAGTACACCTCTCAAGGTTCTATACTCCTTATTCTTGTTATCTAGATCTCATAGATTCTGCCACATGATTGTTGCTTTAATATCACTGTAAATAAGACCTAGTTCATACAATTGTAAATACTACTCAACACCCCTCCCTGATCTCAGCCGACTTTGCAATTTCCTGAACTATATTATTGTGGGGTTGTCTCTATTCTTTTACATACTACTCCTATTTACTAATCTTTATTCCCACCCTACATCAGAATCTGACCTCCCACAGCCTCACAGCTTTCTAGATCCAACTAAATCCTTTCATCCCCAATAAGAGTCTTATCTTCTTTCCATCCTTTCTAAAACGTGGCTAGTGGGGTGGAAGATCACAGTTAACACTATAAGTAGCCAAAGGATATCCCATCTCTTCTCTACTGGCTGCTAATGTAAATATCATAGAATACTGTCTTGCTGTCCTAAACCATTTTGCCTTACTCCTCCAACTGATCACAAAAAAAGAATAGGGGGAAGCTGTGAACACCAGGGTACATGAAGGAGACTGCACCACTGAATCTCACAGGTATTCTACCACAGAAGTTCACACCATAATCACAGGGAACAAGAACAGATCAATTTAAGAAACAGAGGGTAACAAGAAGAGTCTCATGAACAATGAGAAAACAAAGAAACAATCCCCAAATGAAGGGAAAGGAGGAAGCCTAAGAAAAAACGCTAAATGAAATAGAGGCAACTCAACTATCAGATATTGAGTTCAAAACAATGATTATCAGGAAGCTCAATGAACTCACAATGAGCTACCAGAAACTAGAGGGAAACTACAATGATCTCACTGGAAACTATATCAACATGAGAAAAGAAATAGAAACTATCAACAAGGACCAAGAGGAAGTGAAGAATACAATTTCTGAACTGAAGAACACAGTAGAAGGAATCAAAAGCAGGATTGATGAAGCAGAAGATCAGATCAGTGAGTTAGAGGACACAGTAGAAGAAATCACCCAGAAGGAGCAACAAAAGGAAACGAGGCTCAAAAAGAATGAAAAGGGATTAAGAGAAATGCAAGACAATATGAAATGTAATAATATCCATATAATAGGGATACCAGAAGGAGAAGAAGAAGATCAAGGGATACAAAACCTATTTGAAAAAGTAATGATGGAAAACTTCCCTAATTTGATGAGAGAAAAAGTCACACAAATCCAGGAAACACAGACAGTCCCAATCAAGAGGAACCTAAAGAGGCCCACCTCAACACACATCATAATTAAAGTGGCAAAATTTCAAGACAAAGAGAATATTAAAGGCAGCAAGGGAAAAAAAGGAAGTGACATACAAGGGAGCCCCAATAAGGCTAACAGTTGACTTCTCAATGGAAACACTCCAAGCCAGAAGAGAATGGCAAGAAATATTCCAATTAATTAGAACCAGAGGTCTGCAACCAAGGCTACTTTAGCCAGCTAGGTTCTCAGTCAAGATAGAAGGCCAAATGGGAAGCTTCCCAGACAAAAGAAGTCTAAAAGAATACACCTCCACTAAACCAGCTCTGCAAGAGATTCTAAAAGGACTGCTTTAAGGAAAGGAAGGGAAAGAGAGAGAGAGGAACACACGTACATAAAAGTCAATGAATAAGTATCTATCAATAATAACCTTAAATGTAAATGGATTAAATGCTCCAATAAAAAAACACAGAATAGCTGACTGGAAGAGAAACATGACCCACACATATGCTGCCTACAAGAGACCCACCTCAGGATAAAAGACCTGCACAGGCTGAAAGTGAAGGGCTGGAAACAAATCTTCCAAGCAAATGGACAGGAAAAAAAAGCCGGGGTAGCAATACTCATATCAGACAAAATAGACTTACAAAAAAGGGCCATAAAGAGAGACCCAGAAGGTCACCTTATAATACTCAAGGGAAGAATCCACCAAGAAGACATAAATATTGTAAATATATATGCACCCAACATAGGAGCACCCAAATACAAAAAGAAAATCTTAGAGGACTTCAAGAAATATATGGACAGCAACACAATTATAGTGGGAGATTTTAACACCCCACTATCAAAAATGGACAGATCTTCCAAACAAAATATCAACAAAGATATCATGACATTGAACAATACCCTTGAGGAAATGGGCTTTACTGATATATACAGAGCCCTCCATCCAAAAGAAGCTAAATACACATTCTTTTCAAGTGTACATGGAACATTATCAAAGATAGACCACATAATAGGACACAAAAAAAGCCACAACAATTTCAAGAAAATTGAAAACATACCAAGCATTTTCTCAGACCACAAGGGACTGAAGCGAGAAACCAACCCCAAGGAAAAAAAACCCAAAACAGCCAAAATAATGGAGATTAAATAGCATGCTATTAAACAATGAATGGGTCAAGAATGACATTAGGGAAGAAATCAAAAGGTTTCTAGAAACAAAAAAATGAACTCACAACAACCTAAAACTTACAGGACACAGCCAGGCAGTCCTGAGAGTGAAGTTCATATCAACACAGGCCCACCTAAAAAGTTAGAAACATTTCAGACAAAAACAACCTAACCCTATGTCTACAAGAACTCAAGTAACAACAACAAAGACAGCCCAGAGCAAGCAGAAGGAAGGAAATAACCAAGATTAGTACAGAATCAAATGAAATGGAGACTAAAAGCACAATCCTAAGGATCAATGAATCTAAGAGCTGGTTCTTCGAAAAGATAAACAAAATCGACAAGCCTTTAAGCAGACTCATCAAGAGAAAAAGAGAGAAGACCCAAATAAACACAATGAGAAAGGAAAGAGGAGAGATTACAACAGATACCTCAGAAATACAAAGGATTGTAAGAAATTACTACAAATAACTGTATGCCAAGAAATTTGAAAACCTAGGTGAAATGGACAAATTTCTAGAAAAACATAATCTTCCAAAACTCAATGAAAAAGAAGCAGAAAGCCTGAACAAACCAATAGCAGCAAAAGAAATTGAAGCAGTAATCAAAAAACTCCCAACACACAAAAGCCCTGGACCAGATGGTTTCGCAGGAGAATTCTACAAAGCACTTAAGGAAGAGCTAACCCCTATCCTTCACAGACTATTCCAAAAAAAAAACCAAAACGATGGAAGACTCCCAAACTCTTTTTATGAGGCCAACATCATCCTAATTCCAAAACCAGATAAAGACATAACAAAGAAAGAAAACTTCAGGCCAATATCGCTGATGAACATTGACGCTAAAATCCTCAACAAAATACTGGCAAACCACATCCAACAATACATTAAAAAGATCATACACCACGACCAAGTGGGATTCATTCCAGGGATGCAAGGATGGTACAATATTCGCAAATCAGTAAATGTAATACATCACATAAACAAAAGCAAAGACAAAAATCACATGATCATATCAATAGATGCAGGAAAAGCATTTGATAAGGTACAGCACCCATTTATGATAAAAACACTCGGCAAAGTGGGAATAGAGGGAGCATTCCTCAACATAATAAAGGCCATATATGAGAGACCTACAGCCAGCATCATACTCAATGGGCAAAAACTAAAATCATTTCCATTAAGATCAGGAACAAGACAACGATGTCCACTTTCACCACTTCTATTCAATACAGTACTGGAAGTTTTAGCCACAGCGATCAGAGAAGAAAAAGCAATAAGGGGCACCCAAATCAGAAAGGTGGAAACAAATCTGTCACTGTTTGCAGACGACATGATAGTGTACATAGAAAATCCTATAGACTCCACAAAAAACTGCTTGACCTAATAAATGAATTTGGCAAACCAGAGGGATACATAGTCAATATCCAAAAATCAAAGGCATTTCTGTACACCAACAATGAAACAGCAGAAGCAGAGATCAAGGGAAAAATCCCATTTGAAATAGCAAAAAGAAAACTAAAATACTAGTAATAAACCTAACCAAAGAGATAAAAGACCTGTATTCAGAAAACTACATAACACTGAGGAAAGAAATCAAGGAAGACACAAATGGAAACATATACCATGTTCATGGATTGGAAGAATTAATATCATCAAAATGTCCATACTACCCAAAGCAGTTTACACATTCAATGCAATACCCATTAAAGTACCAATGGCTTATTTCACAGACATAGAACAAACACTTCAAAAATTTGTATGGAATCATAAATGACCCTGAATAGCTGCTGCAATTTTGAGAAAGAAGAGTAAAGTAGGAGGGATCACAATACCTGGCACTAAACTATACTACAAGGCCACTGTAATCAAAACAGCCTGGTACTGGCATAAACACAGGCACATGGATCAATGGAACAGAACAGAGATCCCAGAAATAAAGCCAAGTCTCTACAGTCAATTAATATTTGACAAAGGAGGCAGCAACATAAAATGGAGTAAAAATAGCCTCTTCAACAAATGGTGTTGGGAGAACTGGACAGCTACATGCAAAGAAATGAAACTTGAGCACCAACTTACACCTTATACAAAAATAAATTCAAGGTGGATAAAAGACTTAAATATAAACCATGACACCACTAAAGTCCTAGAGGAGAACGTAGGTAGGAAAATCTCAGATATTTCACGAAGAAACTTTTTTACTGACATGTTCCCTAGAGCAAGGAACATAAAGGAAAAAATAAACAAATGGGATCCCATCAAAATAAAAAGCTTCTGCACAGCTAAAGAAAACAGTATCAAAAGAAAATAGAACCAACTGCATTGGAAAACATATTTGCCAATGATACCTCAGACAAGGGTTTAATCTCCAAAATATATAAAGAACTTACATGACTCCACTCTAAGAAGACAAGCAACCCAATTAAAAAGTGGGCAAAGGACTTGAACAGACACTTCTCCAAGGAGGACATACAGAAGATCCAAAGACACATGAAATGATATTCAATATCGCTAGCTATCAGAGAGATGCAAATTAAAACCACAATGAGATACCACTTCACACCAGACAGAATGGCCATCATAAACAAAGCAACAAACAACAAGTGTTGGAGAGATTGTGGAGAAAATGGGACCCTAGTGCACTGTTGGTGGGACTGCAGACTGGTACAACCACTATGGAAAGGAGTATGGAACTTCCTCAGAAAACTAAAAATGGATCTTCCTTTTGACCCAGCAATTCCACTGCTGGGACTCTATCCTAAGGACACTAAAACACCAATACAAAAGAACATTTGCACCCCGATATTCATAGCAGCACAATTTACAATAGCTAGGTGCTGGAAGCAACCTAGATGTCCATCAGTAAATGAATGGATCAAAAAACTATGGTACATTTACACAATGGAATTCTATGCAGCAGAAAGAAAGAAGGAGCTCCTACCCTTTGCAACAGGTTGGATGGAGGTGGAAAGCATTATGCTAAGCGAAACAAGCCAGGCACTGAAAGACAAATGCCATGTGATCTCACCTAAACAGGAACCTAAACAACAAAACAAGGAAACAAGCAAAATATAACCAAAGACACTCAAATAGAGGAGAGGCTGACAGTGAATGGAGGGGAGAGAAGAGGGAATTTCAGGGGAGAATAGATAGGGTTTACAGGAACAAATTTAAAGGACACAGGGACAAAAACTAGGGGGGTGGTAATGGGAGGGAAGTGGGGAGGGTTGGGTTGGTGGGCTGGATTGGGAGTAAACAGGAGAAAGCTGTACTTGAGCAATGATTAAAATAAAAAATTGAAAAAAGAAAAAAAGAAAAAATGACTAAAATAAAAAAATACAGTCGGAAAAAAAAAAGAGAAGATAACAAAACCAACAGTTGGTTCTTTGGAAGCATAAACAAAATTGATAAAATTTTAACAAGACTCCTATTTTTAAAGATTTTATTTATATACTTTTAGAGAAAGGGAAAGGAGGGAGAAAGAGAGAGAGAGAAACATCAATGTGAGCTTGCCTTTCACGTGGCCCCAACTGGGGACCTAGCCCACAAGCCAGGCATGTGTCCTGACTTGGAATTGAACCAGTGACCCTTTGGTTCACAGCTCGCACTCAATCCACTAAGCTACACCAGCCAACAAATAACCAGACTCTTAAAGAGCAAAAGATGAAGAACCCAAATAAATAAGTCAGAAATGACTTATTGACAACTGTCATCACAGAAATATAAAGGAGTATAAGAAAATATTGTGAACAATTACATGCCAAGAAATTGGACAACAGGAAGAAATAGATATATTTCTAGAAACATATAAGCTTTCAAGATGGAATCAAGAAGAAACAGAAAATATTAACAGAATGATTACTACCAATGAAGTCAAATCAATAATTAAAAAACTCAGCCCTGGCTGGTGTAGCTCAGTCGATTGAGCATGGGCTGTGAACCAAAGTGTCGCAGGTTCGATTCCCAGCCAGGGTACATGCCTGGGTTGCAGGCCATGACCCCCAGCGACCACACATTTATGTTTCTCTCTCTATCTCTTTCTCCCTCCCTTTCCTCTCTAAAAATAAATAAATAAAATCTTTTAAAAAAACTCAAAAAAAAGAAAGTCCTGACCTGGATGGCTTCACAAGGGAATTTTATCAAATATTCAAAGAAGAATTAATACCTATTCTTATAAAACTATTTCAGAACATTTAAGGAAGGGGGCACTCGCAATAACATTTTACAAGGCTTGCAATGTTCTGATTCCAAAACCAGACAAAGACATTACAAAAAAATGTATATCTCTGATAAACATAGATGCAAATGTCTTCAGCAAATGAACATCAGTAATATATGAAAAATTGGGATTTTTTTCCTGGTATGCAAGTTTCGTACAATATCAGAAAATCAATTAATATCTAGTGGTACATATATACAAAGGAATATTAGTCATAAGCATAATGAAATCTTACCATTTACAACATCATTAATGGACCTGGATGGTATAATGCTAACTGAAATAAGTCAGTCAGAGAAAGACAAATACCATATGATTTCACTTATATATGGGATCTAAAGATTAATATAAACAAAAGAAAAACAGGCTCATAGACACAGATGGTTGTCAGAGGGAAGCGGGGGTGAGGGACTGCATGAAAAAGTTGAAGAGGTTCAGAACTACAGTTTGGTAGTTACAAAAGTGTAATGGGGATGTAAATTATAGCATAGGAAATATAATCAATAATATTGTAATAACTATGTAAGGTGCCAGGTAGGTACTGGAAATATCAGGAGAAACACTTTGTAAAGTATATTATCATCTTACCATTAGCACAGCTGAAACTAACACAAAATAATATTGAATGTAAAGTATAAAAAAATTTTAAAAATAGAAAAGGATAGGTATAAGTCTGTTTCTATTTTGTTTGTTAGTTTATTTTGTTGATTAGATTCCACATATAAGTGAAATCATATGGTATTTGTCTTTCTCTGACTTGTTTATTTCACTTAACATAATACTCTCCAGGCCCAACCATGCTGTTGCAAAAGGTAAGATTTCTCTCTTTTTATGGCTGAGTAGTATTCCATCGTGTAAATGTCCCACAGCTTTTTTACTTACTCATCTATGGGTGGGCACTTGGGCTGCTTCTAGATCTTGGCTATTGTAAATGATGATACAATGAACATAAGGGTTCATATATTCTTTCAAGTTAGTGTTTCAGTTTTCTTTGATAAGTTCCCAGAAGTTGAATTGTAGATCAGGGTAGGGGGCTGTGTGGAAAAGGTTAAAGGGTTAACACAAAACAGAAACTGAAAAGAAATCCCTCACAGACAGGCTACAGTATGCTCATTATCAGAAGGATATGTGGGTGGGGGAGGTAGAAGAGGGTAAAAGGGTTTAAATGGTGATTGAAAGAGACATGATTTGGGTTGGTGAACACACAATACAATATATAGATGATATATTATAAGACTATACACTTGAAACCTATATAATTTTATTAACCAATGTCACCCCAATAAATTCAATGAAAAATTAAATTTAAATTTAAAAGGGAAAAAAGAGATATACATATGAGTTCTGTTCAGGGAAAGTCCAGCCATTGTTAATATAATGAGAATGGTGTGTATGACAGAGATGTAATCTGGAAACCAAGGAGAGTGGACTAAAATGTGCATGCATGAACAAGGACGACTTCACTGTATCAGTCAGTGGGGGCAGTGGATGCCATTGAGTGAGCATGTGTACTGTGTGACTGTTACATTCAAAATGACTGAGTACGTAGAACAACAAATCTGCATCAAATTTTGCGTTAAACTTGAACATTCTTCTGGGGAAACTATTTAGATGATTCAGAAGGCTTTTATTTGGGCAATGAATACAGCCCAAATAAAAGTGTAGCACAAACTCTCCAAAGATGGTTGAGAATCTGTTAAAAGAGATCCTTGTTCTGGAAGGGCTGCAACAAGCAGAACACCTGAGAATGTTGAAAGTGTACAGATTGCAATCAATAAAGATCAGTGATTGAAAGTGCAAGAACTAGAAGGGGATTCCAAAAACAACTGTGTCTCAGATTTTGATGCAGGATCTTTGCATGAAATGTGTCATGGCAAAATTTGTTTCCCAGCTTCTTCTACCAGGGCAGAAGGAACATCGTGTTGCAGTTGTTAATGACTTGATTCAAATAGTTACCAGTGAACCAGATTTCCTCAGAAAGGTCATAACTTTGAAGGGGACTAAGGAATCATTGATTTTTGTACAGTGTTTCTTGTATCTTGTATCTTCTACAATAAATATCTATTTTTCATAGCACATGGATGGATACTTTCAGGACAGATGTCATCTATGCAATGGAATGTTACTCAGTCATAAAAAGAATGATATTTGAGTTCCAGCCAAGATGGAGGCATATATAGAAATGCTTTGCTTCGTCATACAATCAAAAGAAGGATAACAACCAATTTAAAAACAATAAACAACCAGAAGTGCCAGAAAATCAAACTGCACGGAACTCTGACAACCAAGGAGTTAAGGAAACATTCACCCAGACTGGTAGGAGGGGTGGATACAGGAGATGGGCAGCCGAGCAGAGACGTCCCTTGGCAAAGTGGTGGACCATGTGGTTGAGGTGAGGCTGGTTGAACAAGAAGCTAAAGACTCAAAGTTAGTTGTAAAACACTTCATGGTGGGAGAAACTCCCATTCTCACATGAGAGTTTGTTGGAAAGTAGGACTAGAGCAGAGCAAGTGAGCAGCATTATTTCCTCTCTGACCCCTCCCCTACACACAGTGCCACAACACAACACAGAAGGTTGCCCCACCCTGGTGAATACCTAAGGCTCCATCCTCTTACAACATAGCAGTTGTGCTAAGGTAAAGAAATATGGCCCAAATGAAAGAACAGATCAAAACTCCATAAAAAGAGCTAAGAGATGAAGAGATAGACAACTTATCTGTTGCAAAGTTCAAAACACTGGTAATCAGGATGCTCACAGAACTGATTGAGCTTGGTCACAAAATGAAGGTAGAAATGAAGAGTATAGGAAGTGAAATAAAGCAAAATGTACAGGAAACCAATGGTGAAGGGAAGCAAACTGGGACTCAGATCAATGATTTGGAACAAAAGGAAGAAATAAACATCCAATGGAAATGGAATGAAGAAACAAAAATTCAAAAAAAATGAGGAGAGGCTTAGGAACCTATCGGACAACTTTAAGCACTCTAACATCAGAATCATAGGGGTGCCTGAAGGAGAAGAACAAGAACAAGAAATTGAAAAGTTATTTGAACAAGTGGGGAAGGAAAACTTCCCCAATCTGGTGAAGGAAATAGACTTCCAGGAAGTCCAGGAAGCCCAGGGAGTTCCAAAGAAATTAGACCCAAGAAGGAACACAGTAAGGCACATCATAATTAATTTACTCAAGATTAAAGATAAGGAGAAAACTCTTAAAAGCAGCAAGAGGAAAGGGAGAGTTACTTCCAAAGGAGTTCCCATAAGACTATCAGCTAATATCTCAAAAGAAACCTTATATATAGGCAAGAAGGGGCTGGAAAGAAGTATTCAAAGTCATGAAAGGCAAGGACCTACACCCAAGATTACTCTATCCAGCAAAGCTATCATTTAGAATGGAAGGGGAGATAAAGTGCTTCCCAGATAAGGTCAAGTTAAAGGAGTTCATCATTACCAAGCCCTTATTTTATGAAAGTTTCAAGGGACTTATGCAAGAAATAGAAGATCAAAAACACGAACAGTAAAATGACAACAAACTCACAACTTTCAACAACTGAACCTAAAACACAAACAGACAAAAAACCCTAAGCAAACAAGAACAGTAACAAAACCAGAGAAATGGAGATCACATGGAGGGTTTTCAGTGTGGAGGGGAATAATGGGGTGGGGAGGTACAGGGGATAAGAAGCACAATTGGTAGGCATAAAATAGACATGGAGAGGTTAAGAATGATATAGGAAACAGAGAAGCCAAAGAACTTATATGTACAACTCATGGACATGGACTAAAGAGCAGGAATGCTGAAAGGTGGGGGTGGGGGGTGGGGAATGGGGCAGGGGGGAATAAAGAGGAGAAAAAATGGTACAACCATAATAGCATAATCAATAAAATATGTTTTTAAAAAATGAAATTTGCCATTTGTGACAGCATGGCTGGACTTCAAGGGTATTATGCTCAGTGAAATTAGCCATTCAGAGAAAAACAAATACTGTATGATTTCACTTATATGTGGAATCTAAAGAGCAAAATTAATGAGCAAATAAAATTCAAACAGATTCATAGACATAGACTATGTCTATGGATTTGCCAGATGAGAAAGGTGGGGGACTGTGTGAAAGAGGTCAAAGCATGAAGAAAAACATATTGGCAGTTATCAAATAGTCATAGAGATATAAAGTACAGCATAGGAATATAGTAAATAATTTTGTGATAATGATGTATACTGCCAGGTGGATACTAAATATATTGGGGAAAACACTTTATAAAGTATATGATTGTCTAACTACGATGCTATACACCTGAAACTAATACAAAATAATATTGAGTGTTGACTGTAATTGAAAAAAAATTAATTTGCATTTAAAAATTTTTATTGTTTTTCTATTACAATTGTCCCAATTTTCCCCCATTGCCCACATTGCTTTCCTCCACCCAAGTCATACCCATCCCTGCTCTCACAGTCAATCTCCACCCACTGTCAATGTCCATGGGTCATTTATATTTGTTCCTTAACTAGGAAACAAGGAACAAACTGACAGGGACTGTTGGGAGCCACCCTGCCCAGTTTCAGGAGCTGTAACCACCCCCTGCATGGCTAAGACTGAGTGAACGACCTTCAGACCATAAGCCACTAAGGAGATGAAGCTTACCTCCCTGGCAGGAGCACCGCTTCTGCTCCTTTTACTTCATCCATAACTGGCCCCCAGTGCTTGATCAGTTAGCCAATGATGGGTAAGATTCCCCAAGGGGGAAATGACCTAGGACAGGCATAATCATGTGGAGGCCCCAGGGAAGGACTTGGGGACTATGGAGAAAGGGGGTGATGGGCCCTCACCCCTCAGCTTTGACAAAGCCTGAGTTCTCATTCTGCCTGTGAGAAGTCTCCTAATCTGTTTGCTGTCTTGCCTCCTCTGCCAGACTTAAGCCTGAAACAATGACAGAGGATGGTGCAGCCCTGTGCTGGAAAGAGTGGGCTCCCCAGGTGATCAAACCTGAGAAAGGAGACATAAACTCCTGTGAAACCTGCTTTGCTAAGAATGCTCTTAATTAAATGATAAAGGCCCAAGCAGGAAATGAGTATGTTTCCCGAAGTTTTGTAACCCTTTAGCTAACAGACCCTGACTCAGAATAAGCCCTCGTAGTTCTTTGTATGCTATCTATTGTTTGATCCTTACTGCCTGACAATGATTAATGAACTTTACCTGTATTCCTTGCAAACTGAAACCCAATAAAACTTGTCAAGGCAAGGGTCAGGGCACTCTTCTCTTGAGGGAGTGGCCAGGATGCTCTGAGGTGCTCTCCCCTTGAGAGACTTGCCATGCCATCCCTTTTCCTCCACAGGACTCGGTAATCCATGTGAATTTGTCTGGTATCTCATCCATAATGCTGCAGACACTGTGGACCAGTGTCTGAGACAAGGGACAAGAGGGGAGGGGGTAGAAGATAAGGGAGGAAAGAAAGGGAAGGGCCTAGTTAAATTTTTTTGAAGTGCTTATTTATTTATTTTTATAAATAAATAAATAAGGGTGCAAGAAAGAGAGACAGAGAAACATCAATGTGTAGTTTACTCTCACGTGCCCCCAACTGTGAACCTGGTCTGCAACCCAGGCATGTTCCCTGACTGGTAATCAAACCAGAGACCTTTCAGTTCACAGGCCAGAGCTTAGTCCACTGAGTCACACCAGTCAGGGTTGAAAAATAAAAATTTAAAGAGCACTTAAAGATTTTCACAATGGTCTGTCAAATTTCAAGAAGTCTATTATTTTTCAGACCAAGAATTATCCGTCTTCGGCAGTCCTCTTCTAGATGCTATGTACTAAGCAAGTTACTGTTTGAGGGACTTTCAGAGAAGAGGCACAGGTAAATACATGTACATATTTAAAAACATGTACAATGAGATAAAATAAACCTGTTATGTACTCTAAGATTGTGTACAACTAATACTTTATCATGAAAATCCAACTGCTAATATAGTTTTAAAGAAAAAAGTCAAGGTCAAATGATTGCAGTGTTTCAAATGCCTTTCATAAATACAATAAAATTTATTTTAAAATCCTTACTGTATTAGAATCTTAAATGCATTTTTGAAATTAAAAAAAGATTCCACTAGATACAATGTCAATGAGGAAACAGAAGAGACCTAACATTCATTGGTTTTCAGCTACATTACATGATCTCATTTAACACTTTTTTTTATGATTGCTTTTTTCTATTGTTTTTTTAATCATTGTACAAATACAGTTTTCTCCTTTTTACTCCCAATCCATTCCCCCTCCCACCCCTCCCCACTTCCCTCCCATTACCACCCTCCCCTTAGTTTATGACCATGTGTCCTTTAAGTTTGTTCCTGTGAACCCTTCCCACTGTCCCCTTAAATTCCCTCTACTCTCCCCTGTGGTCACTGTCAGCCTGTCCTCTATTTCCGTGTCTTTGGTTACATTTTGTTTGTTTCTTTGTTTTGTTATTTAGGTTCCTGTTTAGGTGAGATCATATGGTATTTGTCCTTCACTGCCTGGCTTGTTTCGCTTAGCATAATGTTTTCCAGCTCCATCCACGCTGTTGCATAGGGTAGGAGCTCCTTCTTTCTTTCTGCTGCATAGAATTCCATTGTGTAAATGTACCATAGTTTTTTGATCCATTCATTTACTGATGGGCATCTTGGTTGCTTCCAGCATCTAGCTATTGTAAATTGGGCTGCTATGAACATTGGGATGCATAGGTTCTTTTGAATTGGTGTTTTAGTATTCTTAGGATAGAGTCCCAGCAGTGGAATTGCAGGATCAAAAGGCAAATCCATTTTTAGTTTTCTGAGGAAGTTCCATACTCCTTTCCATAGTGGTTGTACCAGTCTGCAGTCCCACCAACAGTGTACTAGGGATCCCTTTTCTCCACAACCTCTCCAACACTTGTTGTTTGTTGCTTTGTTTATGATGGCCATTCTGTCTGGTGTGAAGTGGAATCTCATTATGGTTTTAATTTGCATCTCTCTGACAGCTAGCGATATTGAACATCGTTTCATGTGTCTTTGGATTTTCTGTATGTCCTCCTTGGAGAAGTGTCTGTTCAAGTCCTTTGTCCACTTTTTAATTGCATTTTTTGTCTTATTAGAGTACAGTCTTGTAAGTTCTTTATATATTTTGGAGATTAAACCCTTGTCTGAGGTATCATTGGCAAATATGTTTTCCCATACAGTTGGTTGTCTTTTAATTTTGATACTGTTTTCTTTAGCTGTGCAGAAGCTTTTAATTTTGATGAGGTCCCATTTGTTTATTCTTTGCTTTATGTCCCTTGCTCTAGGGGACAATTCAGTAAAAAAGTTTCTTCGTGAAATATCTGAGATTTTCCTACCTACATTCTCCTCTAGGACTTTAATGGTGTCACGTTTCATATTTAAGTCTTTTATCCTCCTTAAATTTATTTTTGTATATGGTGTAAGTTGGTGCTCAAGTTTCATTTTTTTGCACGTGGCTGTCCAGTTCTCCCAACACCATTTGTTGAAGAGGCTATTTTTACTCCATTTTATGTCGCTGCCTCCTTTGTCAAATATTAATTGACCATAGAGACTTGGGCTTATTTCTGGGCTCTCTGTTCTGTTCCATTGGTCTATGTGCCTGTTTTTATGCCAGTACCAGGCTGTTTTGATTACAGTGGCCTTGTAGTATAGTTTAGTGTCGGGTATTGTGATCCCTCCTACTTTACTCTTCTTTCTCAAAATGGCAGCAGCGATTCGGGGTTGTTTATAATTCTATATAAATTTTGAAGTGTTTGTTCTATGTCTGTGAAATATGCCATTGGTACTTTAATAGGAATTGCATTGAATGTGTAAACTGCTTTGGGTATTATGGACATTTTGATGATATTAATTCTTCCAATACATGAACATGGTATATGTTTCCATTTGTTTGTGTCTTCCTTGATTTCTTTCGTGAGTGTTATGTAGTTTTCTGAATACAGGTCTTTTACCTCTTTGGTTAGGTTTCTTCCTAGATATTTTGTTTTTCTTTTTGCTATTTCAAATGGAATTTTTCCCTTGATCTCTGCTTCTGCTGTTTCATTGTTGGTGTACAGAAATGCCTTTGATTTCTGGATATTGACTTTGTATCCCGCTGTTTTGCAAAATTCATTTATTAGGTCAAGCAGTTTTTTGGTAGAGTCTATAGGATTTTCTATGTATACTACCATGTCATCTGCAAACAGTGACAGTTTTGTTTTCTCCTTTCCGATTTGGATGCCTTTTATTTCTTTTTCTTGTCTGATTGCTGTGGCTAAAACTTCCATTACTATATTGAATAGAAGTGGTGAAAGTGGACAGCCTTGCCTTGTTCCTGATCTTAGTGGAAAAGATTTTAATTTTTGCCCATTGAGTATGATGCTGGCTGTAGGTCTCTCATATATGGCCTTTATTATGTTGAGGAATGTTCCCTCTATTCCCACTTTGCCGAGTGTTTTTATCATGAATGGGTGCTGTACCTTGTCAAATGCTTTTTCTGCATCAATTGATATAATCATGTGGTTTTTGTCTTTGCTTTTGTTTATGTGATATATTACATTTACTGACTTGCAAATATTGAACCATCCTTGCATCCCTGGAATGAATCCCACTTGGTCATGGTGTATGATCTTTTTAATGTATTGTTGGATGTGGTTTGCCAGTATTTTGTTGAGGATTTTAGCGTCAATGTTCATCAGCGATATTGGCCTGAAGTTTTCTTTCTTTGTTATGTCTTTATCTGGTTTTGGAATTACAATGATGTTGGCCTCATAAAAAGCATTTGGGAGTCTTCCAACTTTTTGGATTTTTTGAAATAGTCTGTGAAAGATAGGGGTTAGCTCTTCCTTAAATGCTTTGTAGAATTCTCCTGTGAGACCACCTGGTCCCGGGCTTTTGTGTGTTGGGAGTTTTTTGATTACTGCTTCAATTTCTTTTGCTGCTATTGGTTTGTTCAGGCTTTTTGCTTCTTTTCCATTGAGTTTTGGAAGGTTATATTTTTCTAGAAATTTGTTCATTTCATCTAGGTTTTCAAATTTCTTGGCATACTGTTCTTTGTAGTAATTTCTTATAATCCTTTGTATTTCTGAGGTATCTGTTGTAATCTCTCCTCTTTCATTTCTGATTGTGTTTACTTGGGTTTCCTCTCTTTTTTTCTTGATGAGTCTGCTTAAAGGCTTGTCGATTTTGTTTATCTTTTCTAAGAACCAGCTCTTGGATTCATTGATCCTTAGGATTGTGCTTTTAGTCTCTATGTCATTTAATTCTGCTCTGATCCTGGTTATTTCCTTCCTTCTGCTTGCTCTGGGCTGTCTGTGTTGTTGTTCCTAGAGTTCTTGTAGACGTAGGGTTAGGTTCTTTGTTTGGAATGTTTCTAACTGTTTTAGGTGGGCCTGTATCACTATGAACTTCCCTCTCAGGACTGCCTTGGCTGTGTCCCATAAGTTTTGGGTTGTTGTGAGTTCATTTTCATTTGTTTCCAGAAATGTTTTGTTTTCTTCCCTAATGTCATTCTTGACCCATTCATTGTTTAATAGCATGCTATTTAATCTCCATGATTTTGAGTGTTTTTGTTTTTTTTCCTTAGGGTTGGTTTCTAGCTTCAGTCCCTTGTGGTCTGAGAAAATGCTTGGTATGATTTCAATTTTCTTGTAGTTCTTGAGTCTTGTTTTGTGTTCTATCATGTGGTCTATCTTTGAGAATGTTCCATTTACATTTGAAAAGAATGTATATTTAGCTTCTTTTGGATGGAGGGCTCTGCATATATCAGTAAAGCCCATTTCCTCAAGGGTATTGTTCAATGCCACAATATCTTTGTTGATATTTTGTTTAGAAGATCTGTCCATTTTTGATAGTGGGGTGTTAAAATCTCCCACTATAATTGTGTTGCTGTCCATATCTTTCTTGAAGTCCTCTAAGATTTTCTTTATGTATTTGGGTGTTCCTATGCTGGGTGCATATATATTTACAATATTTATGTCTTCTTGATGGATTCTTCCCTTGAGTATTATGAAGTGACCTTCTGGGTCTCTCTTTATGGACCTTTTTTTGGAAGTCTATTTTGTCTGATATGGGTATTGCTACCCCGGCTATTTTTTCCTGTCCATTTGCTTGGAAGATTTGTTTCCAGCCCTTCACTTTCAGCCTGTGTAGGTCTTTTATCCTGTGGTGGGTCTCTTGTAGACAGCAGATATGTGGGTCATTTTTTCTTATCCATTCAGCTATTCTGTGTCTTTTGATTGGAGCATTTCATCCATTTATGTTTAATGTTATTATTGATAGGTACTTATGCATTTTCTTTTATGTACATGTGTTCCTCTCTCTCTCTCTCTTTCTCTCTCTCTCTTTCCCCCCCCCCCTTCCTTAAAGCAGTCCCTTTAGGATCTCTTGCAGAGCTGGTTTGGTCGAGGCGTATTCTTTTAGACTTCTTTTGTCTGGGAAGCTTCTTATTTGGCCTTCTATCTTGATCCAGAGCCTTGCTGGATATAGCAGCCTTGGTTGCAGACCTCTGGTTCTCATTACCTGGAGTATTTCTTGCCATTCTCTTCTGGCTTGAAGTGTTTCCATTGAGAAGTCGGCTGTTAGCCTTATTGGGGCTCCCTTGTATGTTACTTCCTTTTTCTCCCTTGCTGCCATTAAGATTCTCTCTTTGTCTTGAAATTTTGCCATTTTAATTATGATGTGTCTTGAGGTGGGCCTCTTTGGGTTCCTCTTGATTGGGACTCTCTGTGTTTCCTGGATTTGTGTGACTTTTTCTCTCATCAAATTAGGAAAGTTCTCCTTCATTACTTGTTCAACTAGGTTTTTGATCCCTTGCTCTTCTTCTCCTTCTGGTATCCCTATTATATGGATATTATTACATTTCATATTGTCTTGCATTTCTCTTAATCCCTCTTCATTCTTTCTGAGCTTCTTTTCCTTTTCTTGCTCTTTCTGGATGTTGTTTTCTACTTTGTCCTCCAGCTCACTAATCCGATCTTCTGCTTCATCGATCCTGCTTTTCATTCCTTCTACTGTGTTCTTCAGTTCAGAAATTGTATTTTTCATTTCCTCTTGACCTTTGTTGAGAGTTTCTATTTCTTTTTTCCTGTTTATATAGTTTGCAGTGAGATTGATGTAGTTTCCCTCTAATTTCTGAAAACTCAATGTGAGTTCATTGACCTTCCTGGTAATCATTGTTTTGAACTCACTGTCTGATAGTTGAGTTGCCTCTATTTCATTTAGCATTTTTCCTGAGGCTTCCTCGTTTCCCTTCAGTTGGGAGTTGTTTCTTTGTTTTCTCATTGTTCGTGTGCTTCTTCTTTTTTCTTCTTCTTTGCTAATTTGATCTGTTCTGATTCCCTGTAATTATGGTGTGACCTTCTGTGGTAGAATATTTGTGAGATTCAGTGGTGCAGTCTCCTTCATGTATCCTGGTGTTCACAGCTTCCCCTGTCTGGTTTTTCCGTGATCACAATAATTTTTGATGTCCTGCTTTCAAAAGTGATTCGGTAACCTAGTCCACTTCCTCTGTTTCTCCACCGATCTGCGAGTTTCCCTCCTCTTCACAGAAGCCGAGAAAAACGCTGCCCGTCATTCGCTAACTGACCAAGCATTGGGGGCAAGGCAGAGTGAAATAAAAGGAGCAGAAATGGTGCTCCTGCCAGGGAGATAAGCTTTTGTCTCCTTGGTGGCTTATGGTCCAAGGTCATTCCCTCAGATCTCATTTAATACTTAAAACAACTCCATTAGGTGGTTGCTTGTGTCACCCCTTTTTACAGAGAAGAAAACAGGTTCAGAAAGATGAAAGAAATTGTCCAAGAACACAGAGTTAATTAGTGATTCAAACATGAATCTATTTAATTCCAAAATTAATATTTATTCCAGATCTAGGGCAGTCCATGCTCTAACACCATGAAGTATATGCTCTTAGGCATGTCATTTAGTTTATTTGTGTCTTGTGTTAGTTAGGTTGTTTTTGATTTCAAGAAGTAGAATAACAAATACAAATGTAAATAATAAATACATTTAATTTTCTCACATACTTAAAAGTTTAGAAATAGGTAGTTCCAGAGAAGGGACTGCAGCTCAAGCTCCCAGTTGTCTGTCTTTCCCCTCTGCTACCTTCACCACTGAAGGTAAGCAATATGTTCCACTTAGCAGTGTACTCTAAAGGTCCAAACACCACACAATCACCTGCTCACTTCCAAAAGCAGGAAGTGGGTGTACCAAAAAGACTTTCTCTATATGCACCTCTCCCTTTCATCAGAGATGAAAACTTTTGCCAGGGTGCCCCTTCTACACCAGTGGACTTCCCCTTTGTCTCATTGACCCAAACTAAGTTACATGGATATCTATAATGTGGCAAGAGAAATGGGTTTATCATGTTTGGCTTGGACTAGTAATGGCAGTGGCTGGGAATACCTTCCTTAATCAAGAGGTCGTGGCTTGAAAGCCTGGTGCAGTCAAGGTTCAGCTCTCATGAAAGATGTGGAGGGGGCAAGACTGATGAGAAGGCACCCTATAGCATCTGACTTGAACCTTCATTTCCTTATCAACAAATGAGCAAGTTGTCCTGGGACACCTTTCAGTAACATGAAAGAGAAGGATCTAGCAGTTAAAAGACAAAACAAAACAAAAACCTGATACATGTAATATATCTAATCAACATATGCACTCAACTCAAGAGCTCAAGCTCCCAAGCATAGCTCCTTCCCTCTCCCTCAAACAACACTGGGCTTTTGTAAGTTCTTTCTCTCATCAAAGCTGATCTTGACATTATCTTTAATCTAAATTTTACAGATTGTGGTCATAGAGATGGGAGGGGGTAGATAAGGCCTTGTCCTTTTCCAGCCTTCCTCCTTCTCCCACCACACAATTGTAACATCTGATCTCAAACAATCTGGGTTTAGAAAGTTTTCTTGTTCCATGCTGCTCATAGAAAGAAACAAGATACAGTGGAAACAGTCCACTGCTATAGTGTAATAGATCCAAAACAAATTTGTTTTCTGTTAGATTTCCAAGTGAATTACATTTGACCTCAAGTCCCCACCAACTGGAAAATTTTCGACTACATTTTGTATTGTGCTAAAAGAAAAGCAGCAGTTATATATTTTTAAGAAGTTTTCAGATTTATTCATGTAACAGTTTAGTGACTTAAACATACTCCCCCAAATGGTTTAGGGATCTGTGCTATGACAAGAATTCTCATTTATTATTTTGAATTCAGTATTTCACCATCAGCCTCTTACCCGGGGAAATGTAGAAATTTGATGTTTGTCAAAATATTTCATAATCTTTCTAAAATTGCAATACTATGAAAACTGTATTTAAACTGTAATTTAGATTCTTGATAACACTATCTTTCCCCCATATATAGAATATTTATTTTCTTAACTTTATAAGAAATGTTCTTTTTTTCCCACAGATTTTTCCAAAAGACTTACGGCAAACCATCTTTACCTCTCTGGTGCAGTAATTCAGTCATCATTTCTACTTTTTCTGTTTTCTTTTTAAATACTTACTGAGCTGGAAAAGAAATTGAGTGCCTGACTCTTCTGTGCAAGTAACAATGCAAGATATCTCCTCAAGTAAAATGAAGTGAAGATGGAATAAATATCTTGTAAACCCAATTAGTTCTTATGGTGATATTCAATCTAAAACATTTCACCTCTCTTGTTCTCAATAGCCTTGGGAGGAGGAAAGGCAAAAATGTACTTGAATTATCAGAATTGGTTATCCCCTGTCTGGTCTTAACTGTGTCTTCATTTACTCACAATGACTAATTGCACCCTTTCTTTGTGCCAGGCATGGACTATTCTAGGCACTGAGGAAATAGCAATGAACAAGACAAAGATCTTGCCCTCGAAAGTTTATATGTACCCTATTTTGGGGAAAATTAAAATCCTCCAGTGAAAACATGGAAGGTGAAAACATGAAAGAATTTTAAAGAGCCTCCAGAATTGTTCAATTTCCTCCATGGATTGGTAAAATTTTGCACCCAGAGGAGGGACATAATTTATCTAAAGTCATACAACTGGTCCATGGAGCTGGAATTAGAACTCATATTTCTTGAATAATCATTGCTAATGTTCATTAAGTGCACTGTGTGTTGCATGTATAGGTTGAACCATAAAAATGCT
The DNA here is from genome assembly GCF_019186645.2 of Phyllostomus hastatus. Classification (NCBI taxonomy): domain Eukaryota; kingdom Metazoa; phylum Chordata; class Mammalia; order Chiroptera; family Phyllostomidae; genus Phyllostomus; species Phyllostomus hastatus. The sequence continues at coordinate 8,958,309 of NW_025333841.1, read as the reverse complement.
GACATTTGATTTTTTTACCCAAAGAAGTAAGAATTTTAGAAAATCTAGTCTATTATTATCTCATAAAATCTTCACAACAATTCTATAAGGTCAGCAATCAATCAACTTTCATTTATATATGGGGAAATGAGGTTGAGAGAAGTTAAATAATGTACCTGCTTGGAACAGCTGGGTTTTGAATTTGGATCTAACACAGGAATCAGATCTTCTAGCCTCTATACTATGCTACCTCCTGAGTTAGCACTTGTCATTTTCCACCATGCTATTTCTCACTCGGGAAATCAGGTATTCAGTTGTTGATGCAATCATTTAAAGACAGAAATCTGAGCCCTGGCTGGCGTAGCTCAGTGGATTGAGCGTGGGCTGCGAACCAAAGTGTTGCAGGTTCGATTCCCAGTCAGGGTACATGCCTGGGTTGCAGGCCATGACCCCCAGCAACTACACATTGATGTTTCTCTCTCTCTCTCCCTCTCTGTCTCTCTCTGTCTCTCTCTCTCTCTCTCTCTCTCCCTCCCCTCCCTTCCCTCTCTAAAAATAAATAAATAAAATCTTAAAAAAAAAAACCAGGCCATCGCTTTCAAGGCATAAAAAAAAAAAACAAAAACCCAGAAATCTGGTCTTCAAGAATTTAGCAGTTTTAATGAAATCAATTCTATAGATAGATGTTCATCAAAATAATTTCAGTGAAATTTCTTACAGATTTAAATGGTTATTTTTGAAATAGTGTCATTTTATTTCTTAGATAAAATTATGGGAACAATAAAACTATTTAAAAATATATGCTTAATCTTAAAGAAGGATATTCTAATCATTTGCTTAGTTCTCCCTAACAACTTGATTTTACTCATGTACCATTTATGTTTGATAATATTATAATTATATTCTCAAGCACTCTTGCTAAGGAACCACAAGACACTTTTTTAACTCTTCCTGCTTCATTTTCTGACAATATCCACTAACCAATTAATCAACAATACCTGATCATGCTACCCTGAAAATTATCTCTTAATTCAACATTGCATGCCCCATTGCTCCTTCTTAAGTTCAGTCCTCCTCATTCTTTGTTTTGGTGCAAGTCTTCATGATGCCTTTTCAAAATGTAATGAAGTAGAAGAAAAACACAACATCAATCAAATAGCTACCCTGCCTTTTCCAGAAAGCCTGTAGCTTTGCTTTACTTTTGGAGAAAGCACATTGTTAATTATGTCACTGTGACTCCAGTAGTACTTTTTTATTTTTTTAAATATATTTTTAACGATTTTATTTATTTATTTTTAGAGAGAGAGGAAGTGATGGAAAAAGGGAGAGAAACATCATTGTGTGGTTGCCTCTCACACTCTCCTCCCAGTGGGGACCTGGCCCACAACTCAGGCATGTACCCTGACTGAGAGTTGAACCAGCAACACTTTGATTCACAGGCCGGCACTGAAACCACTGAGCCACACCAGCCAGAGCCCAATTCCAGCAGTATTAATGCAAGAGCAGAAAGTTCCAGTTCCACCAAAGTGTTTACAGGGTTTCTTGACATAGTCCTACTTCTTTGTCCTGTATATGTATATGTACATGTGTACATATACATGTATATGTACATGTTATGATCAGGCCATCAAGGAAGTGTGGCCCTTCACTTGGAATCCTTGAAAAGAGAAACCTCATGGAACCCTCAACAATTCTAGAATAAGTAGAAATTCTAAAAGAAAGTTGCCTAAATGGGAGGTCCCTCAATGGAGAATAAATGCTTGGTGTTCTGTAGAGGTATCATTAAAGGTCTATTGTTTGAAATTTTATAGGAAGCACACATTACCTTTGTAAATAAAGAAATATAAACAATAGGGATTTTAAGTAGAAAAATTGAAATAGAGAACAAACTGACAGTAACCAGAGAGGAGGGGGGAGAGGGATAATAGGGGTAAATAGGGGAAAGGCCTTCAAGGAACATGTATAAAAGACACATGGATAAAGGCAAATGGGGAAGTTGTGAGGATAGGAGGCAGGATGGCTGTGGCTAGGGGGTCATGGTGGGGTGAAAATGGAGAACTGTACTTGAACAACAATAAAAAAAATTAAAATTAAAATTAAAATTTTAAGAATTCTAAAAAAAAACAACTTTAAAGAGCGAAAAACCTGCTTAGGAAAACAGATTGGGCAGCAGGTGGCAGGATTGTTTCAACTTCTGCTTCTTTCTGAAAGGCTGGTGTGACCAGAGACCACAGGCACGCTGGCCTCACACTGGCAAAATGCCAGGAAGAATGATGAATATAGAAAGAAAGACTGCAATTAACATACAGCCTGATGTGACCGGAGGCTATATCTGGGTGTGCGGTTACCACAGATTTTTTAAAAAATCTTTGTGCTTTTGTGTACATTTTTATTTTTTCCATGATGGACATGTAGTGCTTATAAAATAAGGAGAAGAAAAGCATTTCACCTTTTAAAAGAAAATTTTAAAAAGTGTCAAGTCCTGCCTCCCCAAGCAGGAGGCTGCCCCAAGCTGATTTTAGAAGGCTTCTACTGCATGTCCTGCCCATGAGAGCCCAAGGAAATGCTTTCAGCTAACTTTGGGACAATTAAATAAGCATTCAAACTTAACCGATGTCACTAGGTTATAGAGTCACCTCTGCTTCAGTTTATTAAAAATTTCCCAGGTATTAGGCTTCCGGCCAAGATGGAGGTGTAGGTAGATATACTTTGCCTCCTCACACAACCAAAAGAAGGACAACAACAATTTTAAAAACAAAAAACAACCAGAACTGCCAGAAATCAAACTGTATGGAAGTCTGACAACCATGGAGTTAAAGAAGAAATATTCATCCAAACTGGTAGGAGGGATGGAAACAGGCAGTGGGGATGGAGAGGACTCTCAGCAAGGTGGTGGCTGGAGGATCAGGTGGGTGAGATGGTGGCTGGTGGTCCCACATTTGTGTGTGGATAAACCAGGAGGAACAACTGGGGAGTGAGACAAACTGCACAATTCAGGGTTCCAGCATTGGGAAATAAAGCCTCAAAACCTCTGGCTGTAAAAACCTATGGGTATTGTGGCAGTGGGAGAAACTCCCAGCCTCACAAGGAAGTTCATTGGAGAGACCCACAGGGTCCCAGAATGTACAGAAGCCCACCTACCTGGGAATCAGCACCAGAAGGGCCCAATTTGCTTGTGGGTAGTGGGGGAAGTGACTGAAAGCCAGCCAAGAGCCAAGCAAGTGCCATTGTTCCCTCTAACCCCTCCCCCACACACAGCATCACAACATAGCAAAATAGGTTGCTCCACCCTGGTGAATACCTAAGGCTCTGCTCCTTACAACATAACAAGTGTGCCAAGACAAGGAAATATGGCCCAAATGAAAGAACAGATCAAAACTCTAGAAAAACAACCAAGCGATGAAGAGAGAACCAATCTATCAGATACAGAGTTCAAAACACTGGTAGTTGGGATGCTCACAGAAAGCATTGAGTGTGGTTGCAAAATAGAGGAAACAGTGAAAGCTATGCAGGTGAAATAAAGCAAAATATACAGGGAACCAACAGTGAAGGGAAGGAAATTGGGACTCAAATCAATGGTTTGGAGCAGAAGGAAGAAAGAAACATTCAACTAGAATGGAATAAAGAAACAAGAATTAAAAAAAAATGAGGAGAGGCTTAGGAACATCCGGGACAACTTTAATCATCCAAACATCTGAACCATAGGGGTACCAGAAGGAGAAGAGGAAGAGTGAGAAATTGAAAACTTATTTGGAAAGTAATAAAGGAGAACTTACACAATCTGGTGAAGGAAATAGACTTCCAGGATATCCAGGAAGCCCATAGAGTCCCAAAGAATTTGGACCCAAAGAAGACCTCACTAAGGTACATCATAATTACAGTACCCAAAATTAAAGAGAAGGAGAGAATCTTAAAAGCAGGAAGAGAAAAGGAGACAGTTACCTACAATGGAGTTCCCATAAGACTATCAGCTGATTTCTCAAAAGAAACCTTACAGGCAACAAGGGGCTGGAAAGAAATATTCAAAGTCATGAAAAGCAAGGACCTGCATCTGAGATTACTCTATCCAGCAAAGCTATCCTTTAGAATAGAAGGGCAGATAAAGTCCTTCCCAGATAAGGTCAAATTAAAGGAGTTCATCACCAAGCCCTTATTATATGAAATGGTAAAAGGACTTATCTAAGAAAAAGAAGATGATCAAAACTATGAACAGTAAAATGACAACAAACTCATAACTATCAACAACTGGACCTAAAACAACAACAACAACAAACAAACTAAGCAAACAAGTAGAACAGGAACAGAATCACAGAAATGGAGATCACATGGAGGGTTACCAGTGGGGAGGGAGAGGGGAAGGAGGAGGCAGATGGGGAGGGGAAGGATGGGGGAAAAGGTACAGGGAATAAGAAGCATAAATGGTTGCTACAAAATACGCAGGGGGAGGTTAAGGATAGTATAGGAAATGGAGAAGCCAAAGAACTTATATGTATGACCCATGGACATGAATTATTTTGAGGGAATGCTGGTGGGAGGAGGGGTGGGAGTGCAGGGGGTTAAAGGGGGGAAAGGGGCCAACTATAATAGCATAATCAATAAAATATACTTTAAAATAAATTAATTAAAAAATTCCCAGGTATTATTTGAGCAGTTTGCAGTTATTGTTTTGAAGCCTCAGTAGGTTCATAACTACAGTCTATATACACCTGTATAGACACATATTTAAAGAAGAAAATCTAGAAACTGTTTTCATCACTTTTCTCTTACCCATCTTCCAAGCTTCTTTGCCTTATAATAGCTGCTCTTCCTAGAAGCATTTCTAAGCAAATTGCTTTTGTCTTTGCCAACATAAACCATTAAGTAAATGAAAGGTGTGGCTCCATATGACTGAAGCAGTACGTGGAAAGGTAGGCAGTACTCATGCTGCCAGATGAGCATGACCATGCCTTTTGTCCCTTGGTTTCTAGTACATACATGCATGTCTCACATTTGGGTTAAGATTTTGCTGGTAGTGCCCACCCCCCCACACACACCCCATACACAGACATGCACATGTATGTGTACACACATGTGCATACACATACATCGAGGTCTGGACAGGAGGCATCTCTTGCCCCTGTATTTTACCCTGTTACCAAACAGCACTTCCTTTACTCAACCTATGCTGCCGGATCACCCCTGCTCTTCCTGGTCAATGTCTATCCTCCTGTTGAACGTCTGCTCCCCCAACGCTCCTCCATTTCCATTCCTAGCTCCTGACTCTGTACCTATTCTGCATGTAAGTATGTCAGTCAGAGCTCCTCTGGATGCAAGGAACAGATACACACTCAAGCTGGTTCAACAACAAGGTGGGTGAGGAAGCAGGAAGGTAGGGTACAAGTTTTTATAAAGAGACCAAGCTCTCATGGCTCTCTTAAGAAATCACCACAGTAGGACCTGGAACAGGAAGTAAGGCAGCTACAGTTTCTGGCTCTCTCTCCAGAGGCCCATAATCCTCTCTCTTGGTGTTTCTGCTCCTCTCGGAATATCTGCTTCCTTCTCCTGTTTCTGTTGACTGCTTTCCTCCTAACTTTAGATGTTCTCTCACATTTGATACTCCAAGTCTGTCTTATAGCCTTTAAGTTCCATCTTAAATGATGGCTCAGACTCTCAGCTTCCCAACCATATTCCAGAGAAAGGAATCTGATTGCTCAAGCTTATCTTCTTAAGCCAGGCCAGAGGAATCCTACATAAGGAACTAACCTGTAAAAAAGTGGCCATCATTGATCAAATGCCCACCAATCTTGCTGCAATTAGACAAGACTGGGAAGGGTGGTGTCTTACGGACATTTAGGATCACAGGAGCAATGTGCAGGGCAGATTTTCTGTGAATGAGCAGGCAAATTATTAGCATCTCTGGTACAGCAGACCAGGAAACTACATTCTGATAAAAACCTAGACCAAAGGGTTCCACCTACGTACATGGTTTTGCAAATCTTAGTGAAAATCACATGTGCCCTTCTATCATCAGAGGCTCTCAGAATTATCAGGTCCTAAGGTCTGTCAGGCCTAATAATACCTGTTCTAACTCCTGCTCACTCATTTCCACTGCCTCTATTTAAGTCCCTTTGTTGAAACAAAATGCAGTATATTCATGCAATAAAATATCATTCAGCCATACAAAGGAATGAAGTACTGATTCATGCTACAACATAGAGGAACCTTGAAAACATTATGCTAAGTGAAAGAAGCCAGTTATAAAAGACCACATCCTATATGACTCCATTCAAATAAAATTCCAGAATAGAGACATTTATAGAGACAAAAAGAAGATTAGTGGTTGATTAAGGTTGAGAGTGGGTTAAGGAATAGGGAAGTGATAGCTAAAGGGTACAAAGCTTTTATTGAGATCATAAAGTTTCTAAAATTAACAGTGGTGATAGTTGCACATATCTGTTAATATACTAAAATTCACACATCTCAAAAATTCGATGGCTGAACTACAAAAATAAAAAATAATTTTTATCAGACTAGTGAGAAATTGTTCAATTGAAGGAAAAATATTAGACACTGTAACTTCCAATTAACTTTTCCTCGTCATGAAATGAATCATGAAGTACACAGAGATATAAATCCCAGCAAAAGATAGTCAAGCATGGTAGTGAAGTTCTATTCCAGAGCACATGGTTCTTCCATACAAATTTCAAGAATGAAGGCATTAGGGGATATATGCATGGATGATAGTATTATACTTTGCCGAAGAATTGTGAGAGTTTAGTAGAGTAATTGTTTTTGCTTGAGGGAAGTGTTACATTTAGATGTTGGACAGGTAGTGGCTAGGAAGGCAGAAATTATTTTGGAAATTGGATAGTGGCCCTCTTGTTTGACTGACCAACAAGTGACTTGCCATATCACAGCTGAATGTGTGGAACTTAAGGATATTGATTTGAAGTATTTTTAAAGGTAAGCAGAACACTGCTGTCTTCTAAAACTAATAGCACAAAATAAAGGGAAAAGACCAGCACAGATGGGGTATGTCATGAAGGAAAGAACCCATCGTAAGACAAACTTTGTCAAATGTGACCTTCAGTGAGGTGAATTTATATTGTTCAGTGCTCAGTTTAATAGTTCAATATCTGTTAGAAGTTTTTGAATGTATTTAACTATTAAATATTTTTAAAATCTATAACCTATTGCTAGCATATTAACATGGGCTCAAGGATAGTTAGTTATGTGGATAGTAGAAAGCAAAAGGTGTTTTTCACAATTACTTAGTGCTAAAAATAAATGATCAAAATGTGATTTATGTGCTGATTTAGCTTTTATTACTGAATTCCAAAATAGAAAAATTAAATCTCTTTAACTGGCACTAAAAACTACAACATATAATAAGATAGAGCAATTCATATTTATATTCTGTATAAAATATAGTATATATCACAAAACATTTAAAAATAAGAACAGCAAGGTGTTCTCTTCAGAAGATTCCTCACAACACCCACTTTATATTAAAAATGTAGTTTCAGATTCCCATGTCAAAGGGAGTATTTTTTATTGCATTTATTGGGGTGATATTGATTAATAAAATTATATAAGTTTTGGGGGTACAATTCTATAATACATCATCGGTGGAGGGATTGAGCAAAAAAGAGAAAGGACTCATGGACATGGACAACAGTGTGGTGATTGTGAGGGGCAAGGGGCATAAGGGGACTAAATGGTAATGGGAAAACACAATACAATTTTTAAAAAATACGCCGTCAATACATTGTTTCGTGTGTTTACTACCCTAAGTCAGGTCTCCTTCTGTCACCATTTATCCTCTCTTTACCCTCTTCTACTTGCCCCCTCCCCCTTTTCAGGTATAATTCTTTAAGTTGCTTTTTCTTGCCTAGTGATATGAAAATCTTTTTTTACAAAGATATGGGTAGCAAAAGGAAGAATATCAACCACACATCTGGAAGCATTTGAAAACTTTTAGAATAAACTGCTCCAAAACTCATGAGTTATTGATATTCTACAGCTCTTTCCCTCCAGTTTTTAGAAATGGAGCTGATGTAGGCCATCCTCACTTTGAAGTCTTATGGTTTCTTGCTTGCTTGATGCAGACACAGTTTGAAGACATAAATCTCTGCACTTCATATCAAAGTTATGTTTGCCACAAGCTCATAGGAAATAAGTGAAGTATACATATTTAACAGGCAAGATATAATAAAAAGCAATATCAAAAATATATGTAACTAGAAGGACTACTACTGCCCATTCTCTTACTTCTCCATCCCAGAGATGTTGTTAGCACAGAGGAATTAGTGAATCCTCCACCATTCTCCCTTTTCAGAGATTGCAGAAGGTAGCCCTGCTTTGGAATTTGACCTAGCCTCCAAAATAAAGAAAAGAGACTTTATTTTAGGTTTCTGCCAGTTCTTGGAGGTAGATGGCTCTGTGACAGGTTTACATTTTATGCCTCTGGAGCACCCACCTCAACCACCCAGGACACACAGTGAAAGCAGAAGAAACAAAACACTGGCACTTGCTTTGCATAACAATATAACTTATCAGGGCCAGCTTGTCAGGTTTGTGAACCTTTGGAAAATGTTTCTTTTCCTCAGTTTGAATTAGACTGGACCACCCTTAATAATTAATAGAGACTCATGGAGATGTGTTGATCCCAAGAGGATCAGATCATCTCCTAAGGGTATAGGCTCTTCAGTTATCTTGCTTAGGTTCACATTTACCATTTACCACATGTGTTGCATAATAACATTTCAGCCAGTGACAGACCACATATACAACTGTGGTCCCACGAGATTGTAATTGACTTGAAAATTTCTATTGCCTCGTGATGTAGTAGCTGTGTAAGGTTGTAATACAATACATTCCACATGTGTTTGTTGTGATTCTGGTGTAAACAAACCTACTGTGCTTCCAGTGGTATAAAAGTACAGCACATACAATTATGTGCAGTATATAATACATGATAACAAACAATCACATTACTGGTTTATGTATTCATTATATTATATTTTATTGTGATTTTACCATATAGTCTTTCTCTTATAAAAAAAAGTTTGCTATAAATATTTTTGCCAATATATCTCCTAAGGCACTGGAAACAAAGGAGTAAATTAATAAATGGGACTACATCAAGTTAAAAAGCTGCTACACAGCTAAAGAAACCATCATCAAAATGAAAAGGGAATCCACTGTGTAGGAGAACATATTTGCTAATGATCCATTGGACAAGGGTTTAATCTCCAAAATGTATGAAAAATTCATGTGATGCAACACCAGGAAGACAAACAACCTAATTAAAAACTAGGCAAAGGGCCTGAATAGACACTTCTTCAAGGTGAACATGCAGATGGTCCATAGACATATGAAAAAATGTTCAACATCACTAACCATCAGACAGATGTGAATTAAAACCAGAATGAATCCTGGCTGGTGTGGCTGGCCTGAAAACCAAATGGTCACTGGTTCAATTCCTAGTCAGGGCACATGCCTGGACTGCGAGTCAGGTACCCAGTTGGGAGCGTGCGAGAGGCAACTGGTCAATGTATCTCTTACACATTGATGTTTTTCTCCCTCTCTTTCTCCGCCCTTTCCCATTGCTTTAAAAATAAATAAAATTTTAAAAAATAAAACCATAATGAGATATCACCTCACATCTGCCAAAATGGCTGTTATTAATAAGTCGACAAACAACAAGTGCTGGCGAAGATGTGGAGAAAAGGGAACCCTAGTGCACTGTTGGTGAGAATACAGACTGGTGCAACCACTCTGGAAAACAGTATGGAGTTTCCTCACAAAATTAAAAATAGAGTTGCATTCTGACCCAGTGTTTCCACTTCTGGGAATACATCCTAAGAATCCTGAAACAGCAATTTAAAAGAATATATATGCACCTCTACATTCATAGCAGCACCATTTACAATAGCCAAGATCTGGAAACAGCCTAAATGTCCATAAGTAGATGAGTAGATTAAAAAGCTGTGGTACATCTACATAATGGAATACTACACAGCAGTAAAAAGAAGGAATTATTACTGTTTGTGACAGTGTGGATGGATCTGGAGACTATTATGCTAAGGGAAATAAACCAGTCAGAGAAAGAAAACCATATGATTTCACTTATAGCTGGAATCTAATGAACAAACAAGGAAAATAGAATCAGAGGCACAGAAACATGGAACAGACTGATAGCTGTAAGGTGGAGGAGGAGGTAGAGACTGAAAGAAGATGAAGGGATTAGACAAAGAGCATACATGTATTATGCATGGACACGTACAATGAGTGCAAATTGACTGTGGCAATGGGGAAAAGGCTGGAGGAGGGGGCAAAGGATGAAAAATTCAGACAACTGTAGTAGCATAAACAACAAAAAAATGTTTGCTGTAAAACAGTATGCTGTGTTTACCCTGTCTGCAGCCTCATATACCTAATGATTACCATGTTTTTTTTATTGCAACACTTTCTGTCATGCTTGATTTGATCTCACCTTGTTTTATAAATTCATGTAGTTGAGTACACAGTGTTTATAAAGTCTATAGTGTTGTACAGTAATGTCCCAGGCCTTCACATTCACTCACTTACTGATTCAACCAGAGCCACTTCCAGTCCTGCAAGCTCCATTCATGGTAAGTACCTTCAACAAGGTTACCATTTTTGTCTCATACCATATTTTTACTGTACTTTTTCTACATTTAGATACCTAAATACTTACCATTGTGTTGTAGTTGCCTATAGTATTCAGTACTGTAACATGTTTTACAGGTTTGTAGCCTAGGAACAATAGGCTATACCATACAGCCTAGGTATGCAGTAGGTCCCTGCATAATGGAGTTGTGAGGTTTAAATCACCAAAGCTCACATATCTCATCAAATCCAAGACATTATCAATTATAGAGTAGACCATTATTTTATGTATCACTAAAAAAACAGAGTCACCCTTTAAAATCTATACAATATTAATTTTGAGACATCCTGGCTTCAGATATGTTAAAATGTGAAATATACACATCTCCTAATTGATAAAGTATAGTAGTTAATACCTATATGGTGCTTATAGCAGCACCTGACACATAGTAAGTGCTCAATGTTTGCTATTATGAGGTGGGATTTCTTTAAAGGAAGGTAGTAATTCCCACTTTGAAAACAGAAACCTTGTTTGGAAAGGAGGGCGATGACTTCGATAGGGAAGAGCTAGACTAGGAACTGGGATGTGTCCTTGTGTAGGGGTTAATTCTTTCATGCTTTTATGTTGTTCAACACAAAGGCAAAAACCACTTTTAGTATATAGTTTTGCATCCTATCTCCCTCATTATAATTCTCTCTATTTACCTTCACCTCTCTAATAAAGTCAAATACTCCTACAGAACTCCATGTGATGGAATTTTTAAGGACAACTGGAGGAGGAAAGCCGACTTCAGAGTCAGCTTGGAGCTGAGACCCAGACAGAGGAGCAGCAGCATGCTAGGAAGAGCCATTGTCCAAGAGCTTCACATGGTGACAAGCTTGGCACTGAACGGAAGAATTGCTGAGAGTGGTGAGGAAAGATCTAAATCCAGAAAAGTGGCTGCCTGGTGCATATCTAACTGAGGAGTAAATGTAAGGGGACAAAACCTCCTTCCCCAGGGTTTTATAAAAAAGCAACCCTTAGGGTGACAGACGTAGCTGTCTTACATCACATAGATGATGAGATTATAAGGCAATGTGCACCATCCATACCAGCAGCCATCGAATCAGATCAATAGTTTTACTCTATTTCCTTACTGTAAAAAGCACATTTTTTCACATTTCATTATTTCTGAAATCAGAATGCATTATTATGCTATTGTTGGTGATGATAATAATAATAAATACTTATGTAAGACATGCCAAGTGTTATTCTACGTGCTTTATCTGATTTATTTATAACCCTATGAATTAGGTGCAGTTATTATCCCCTCTTTGAAAGCTGAGGAAACTAAGAAACAAAAAATTTAAATTCTCCAAAATGTCATACACACAAACATACATACACACACACACCTACTAAGTGGCAGAGGTATGCAGAGTCATGAGCCTAATTATGACAACTGTCAAACAATTTACTAAAACCATGGGGTTTATCTTTTTCTCAAAAGCTATTCCTAAACCAGTGATGCTTGTTAAGATACCTAATGGTGTCTTAGCATTGAAGAAATCCAAGTGGTGGTTAAATAGTACCTACAGTCTAATTTCAGTCCCACCTTCATGCACTGGGGACCTAAAGGGGGACTACAGAGCAGTGACAAAATACACAGGCAATGGCCTCTCACTACCTGCATTTGAGTCCCAGTTATGTCACAAACTGAGTGAACTTGAGAGTTTTAAAATCAGTCTGATCCTCAGTTTTCTATAAAGTGAGGATGATCATAACATTTTCTACCCTACAAAGTTGCTGTGATGATAAAAAGAGTAAATCCATTTGAAGTTCCTTGAATACAGCAAGTGCTTAGGGAATAGAGATCATTTGCATCTTTTATTTGACTTCCTGCTGTGTTCAGATGAGCAGCCTTCCCCTCAGTGTTCAGAGAAGTGGGTGGTTCTTACACAGTGAAGATGAACATCTTTAGATAGTGCCACCCTTCAGGCTTTCTAGACTCTTCTCAGTGCTTTAGAGAGCACAAGGCAGTGTGAAAGGCTCACTGCAAATATTGCCATGTGCCTGGAGAACCACTGCTACCACAAACAAGGAACAACTTCATCCCAGATAGGAATGTGTAATTTTTGCTAATTTAAACTGGAAAACAACTCCTCTAGATTTTTATTTCATGCCATTCAGCTTTATTGGATGCTTCAAGCCTGACTTTGGTTTGCGAGAGGCCCAAAAGGACTTTGTTAGGAAAAACAAAAAGTGAAGCAAACAATAAGTAGACACTGTCATCTTGAAGCAACAGAGGGCCATGTGTGAAGTCATAAAGTTGAAATTAATGATTCAAGTGCTGAAATGACACAAAATTAAGGAGTGAATGAGGATGCTAGGAGTGAGACATTGATAATCAGACAAATTCCCTTTTCTTAAATTAAGCTTATTTCCTCTTGTTCTCTTAGTAGAAGAGAAGGCAAGCTTTTAATCCTCCCCTGGGTAAAAACTGTTTTTATGGTTATTAGCTTGGAATAAGCTAATAAGAAGTTTTCGAATAGAAGTATGGTTAAGGAGGGAGAGAAAACTGTGCCAGATGACCTGACTGGTAGGAGATCTCTGTGGAAGAAGGAGAAATAGAATCTGAGGTTTCACTTTTTTCTTTTATAGGAGATACCTTGAAATTGACTTGTAGATTATATTAAGTACAGGTTTGACACATAGCTCCCTGAGACAATTTTGTCCCATTATGCTACAAATGTTGGTTAGGATGTGCTTCTTTAGTTCCTGTTTTCACTTTTTTGTCCTTTTCTAAAACTTTCAAAGTTTATTTTATAAACTTGGAATGACCTCAGACAAGTAGTACAGGAAAGTATTAGATGGGAGAACATGGTTGTGGGATGAAAGTACAGCAAGCACTTTCCTAAATTGTGTATATAGACATTTTATTTTATGTTTTATTGTTTTTCAAGTACAGTTGTCTCAATTTTCCCCCATCCCTGCCCCCTCTCCACTCAACCCACCTCCCACCCTCAATTCTATCCCCCACGGTCTTTGTCCATGGATCCTTCGTACTTGTTCCTTGATGACCCTTCCCCTTCTTTCCCCTGTTAACCCCTTCCCCCACTCTCCCCTCTGGTTACTGTCAGTCTGTTCTTTATTTCAATGTCTCCATTTATGTTTTGCTTGCTTTTTTGTTTTGTTGATCAGGTTTTGCTTGTAGGAGAGATTATATGGTATTTGTCTTTCACTGTCTGGCTTATTTCAATTAGCATAATGCTCCCCAGATCCATCCATGCTATTGTGAAGGGTAGGAGCTCCTTCTTTCTTTCTGCTGTGTAGTATCTATTGTGTAAATGTACTACTGCCTCTTCAACAAATGGTGTTGGGAGATCTAGACACTTATTTTCACTTTTGGTCTGTTCCTCTGTTTCTATTTCTCAGCATGTGGCCCTAGAGGCAAGACACAATCAATACTACAACCACTATACTCTTTTCACTAGTAGCAAACTCATGACTCTATTATCATAAGCACACTGCTTCAATCAGCTAACCAGGTGAAATTAAGCCAACCAAGTCATCAATACAATTGCTCTCTCTAAGAGCACCAGGCAGGACTTTTTTTTTTTTTTTGCTATATATTATAACCAAACTTTGGGCTCTTATCCTAGTATGCAGCAAAATTTTGCTTTGGCTTAGATTTTCTGAAAATGAAATCAGTCATCTCTGAAAAGTAGTGTGTCTGTCAGGGCCATCTCTAGGCATGGTGCCCACCCAACTCATAGTTTCCAGATAAAACTATGGTGCTTGTTTGGGTTTCAGAAATTCAAAGTCCTGATTCTCTGAGGAAGGAACAGGTATGAAAAACACTTGGGGGAAAAGTGTAGGTGGGTAACAATAATTATAAACTAGCTGGTACACATTTGATGAACTATTGTTTTAGGTGGGTTGAATCCTTAGAGGCTAAGTCACCACCTCCAATGTTTTCTGGAAGTAGGTGAGGAGGAGATAAATAGTACATAAAATGAGTAGCAGAGGTAGAGTTTAAGCAAACGTACAAGAGAAGCCAGAAACACAGAGCTGGGTAACATATCAAAGAAAACATATCTTCACAGTGGGAGCAACAGGAATAACATAATGATTAAGAGATGGGCAGGGGTGGAAGGCTGCCTGACATGACATTCCACAACTAGGCAAGTTAACTAACCTCTTTGAGCCTCACTTTCTTAACCTGTAAAATAGAAATAATAACAGGACAGCTACCTTGTGGAGTTATTGTAAGCTTAATTGTGTTATTATATAGAAAATGATTCCAACATATCTAAGCACATAATAAGTGCTGTATATTATAGTTTCTGAGTTCTAAATGTTTCTAGAATGTTCATCCAACTTTGGCTGCTATGCCAGTTTAGTGAGCAGCCATTAAACACAGAGTAATTCAAAGGCAGGTGAGGGGAAAGCTGCTGAGAGTAAAGCTTCCAAATTCAGGTCACTGATTACCACCCACAAAGCCTTGTTCTTCTACACACCCACATTTTGGGGGTAGGGGAGAGTGGGGAGTGTTTCCACATGGAAATTAAAGATTAAAATTGCTTATTTCGGGAAAAGCAAAAGTAAACAATATGGAGATACAATTGGGGCCGTCCCCGCCTACTTCCTAGGAAGTTGGCATTGGTCCTTTGAGCAATGCGGGGTCATCTGTGTCTGGTTCTGTCACACACCTACTCTTTTCTATTCCACCATGTAACAAAGAATCAAGTCACCGTTCTTTGGTTACCAATCACTTTGATGACTGCAATTCTTCATTTCCTAGTAACCGTTTCCTTCCTCATTACTAAGCCCTACCAACCGAAGGCCTCTGAGCTCTTCCACTCTGACTCAGAACAAGAAGCTTATATGGCAAGCCCAATGCCATGAATCAGAGCTTTTCCAGTGTTTGTTAATAGGAAGGGAAGAACGCAGGTATGGCAACAGTAATCACAATATCTACGGCTTTGGAAACCTCTCAAACCAATTTCTAGTCACTCGTCATCTAAAGATTGTTCCTGAGGGGTAAAACACCTTGCTGTCAGGTGGAAACAATGACACAGAGGCTACAAGGGCTCTCTCTCTACCCCACCTTAGCCTATGCCCCATTCAGTCCCTTGGTCCACATGTACTTCTTTCTGGATGGGGAGAAAAGAACTTGACACCAAATTCACACTGAAGTGTTAGTAGTCATCGGTGTGACCCCTTTAAGTAGTATTTACAATTTGAAGGGAATCACAGCTAGGGTAAAAAAAATCTCTAGTGGTAGACACCCAAGCCTTGTGAATGAGATGAGCTAGCTTGGATGAGATCTTTCTCAACTATCCCAATTATCATTTTCCTCAACCTAGTCATCTCTAACTGACTACCTCTTTCTGTTTTCTTTATGACCCTTATTACTATTTGAAGTTGTCTAGTTAACTCATATGTTTATTTGATAATTGTCATTCTACCCTCTCAAGAATGTAATATATATAAGGACAGGGACTTTGTCTGGTTTGTTCACTCCTGTATCCTTTAGGGCCCAGAATAGTATCTGCCACATAATAAATGCTCAATAAATATTTGTAAAGTGAATGAAGAATAATGAACTGAAATGATTTTAAGCAAGTTCTCCTGAAAATAAATTGTTCACTTCTCCATAGGTTTTGATAATTTAGACCCCATTAATTTTTTATGGGGCAAACAAGACTAGTTTCTGTTTTCTCTGTACACTAAATAGCATACAGTTGTGGTAGTGTGATAAAGAGCCCCAGCTATTTTGTCACTGCTATCACTCAAGGCACTTTTGGCAAGAGATAAGCTAGAGTGTTGGCTGCCAGAGGTTAGAACACTCTCTTGGATATGTACACACCAGCTTCGGGCTGGAAAGGAATACTTGGCTTCTAACGTAATTGAAATGCTGAAGAGGAGTTTGAAAGATGAAGATAACAGGTCTCCACACCACAACCCCACGGCTCTGAAAGTTCAAAGGTTTCCACTTTGTTAGATGTACATCTTCTAATGATTCCCCCGGTCTGTATGGCCTTTGTCTACAATAAACTCACAAGAGCAATGAGGTGTGTAGGCGGCAAGTATTATTAGGCCCATGTGCAGGTGGAGAAAGTGAGGCATAGCCAAGGTAGGGTGAGGTAAATCAGCTACCTGGCCTATTGTGTACTCCATCTAATTGCCACTCATTGAGTACTTACTTTGCACTGAGCCTAATTCTTGAGCCATGTCCACCAGTAGCCCACATTATTTCTCCCATTTAGACAGGCATGGGCTTACTTAATTCAGAGACTTCTCTGACAGCCTAAAAGCTGCACACAACCACAAATGAACAAAAAGTTGGGAACACAAGAGCCCCTGAGATGATGCCCAGTGCTTAAGAGTGGTGAGTTTCCTGTGTAGAATAAAAGGAACCTTCTGATTGGCTCATGGTCACAAGGCTCACTTTGGGGCCAGGCACTGTGCTTCCCCTGCATTATCTTATTGGGTTTTCACAACCTTCCAGGTAGGAAGTATCTTTATCTCCCCTTTTATAGATGAGGAAACCAAAGCTCACTGACTTGCCAAAGGTCACAAAACTAGTTAAGTGGCAGAGACACTTGAACATGAATAGCATAAGTCTGTCTGATTCCAAAGCCAATCTTAAGGCATCTGTGTTTCCAGCCAAAGGCATACCAACAAGTATACTATAGCATTTGGGTAGAGTACTGGGAATCTGTCATCCTACACAGACCCAAAAACTCCTTCAGCTAGAGCCCCACACAATCTTCAGTGGCATTAATGGGTACATCAACAGCACAAGCACTCAGTAAATGTGGAGTGAAAATATGGAATAATGTTGATGATGAAGTATTTAATCTTACAGAAAATGTGACCACATGTTTAGAGTTTTCTGTTGGGAAATAACATTTTAGAAATATTTCTATTCAACAGCATGATAATTTGTAAGTTCCCACGTATAAAGGACTAGCCTTCAGCTACCACTATATGGAAAGTGAATTTCTCCCCAAAAGAGTTTTCCCATTGGTTCCCGATAGTTGGGATTATTTGCTCTCACTGTCCTTTCATGCATGGTGACTAACAACAAATAAGTTGCAGTTATGAGGAGCATAGGCTCTAAAGTCAGACTGCCTGGGTTCTCATCTTGACTCTATAACTTGTTAACACTATAGTCTTAAACAAGTTACTTCATCTCTGTGTACCTCCATTTCTTCATCTATTGTGTGGATTCAGTTTGTAAAGCACTTGAAACAGAAACTGGCGCATAGTAAATACTACATAAGTTATTATGCTTCTTCAAGTTAAAAATTATCTTGTGAGAAAAAACTGGCTCATGGATAGGCCACCAAACAGAAGAAATATAAGCAACAATTTGAAGACTAAGCCTACAAGTTAAAACATCTGTACACCAAGTATTTCTCTTTCCTCTTTCTATTGTTTATTGTTAAGCTCCAGAGTAGTCAGATTGTGGCCCACCAGAAGCCACACTTTGACCACCAAAACTCAGAATTGCCCACCTCTGTCTTCTAGCAATTCTGTGTAGGTGACTAAGCACTCATTTCCTAATTCCCCCCCCCCCCCCAGTACTCTAAACCCAAGACTAGTCTGAACCACAATAGTGGGTGACATTGGCAATACATGTTGGGTGGCCCCTTCCACTCCTTCCTTCAGCAGCTCTCTTCAATTCTCTAAGGCACTCAGTGCTCTTAAAATGACCCTAGCTGGGTAGGGTTTACAGCCAAGAGATATCCTTTAAACTGTTGGTCTAGGGCTC
The DNA here is from genome assembly GCF_019186645.2 of Phyllostomus hastatus. Taxonomy (NCBI): domain Eukaryota; kingdom Metazoa; phylum Chordata; class Mammalia; order Chiroptera; family Phyllostomidae; genus Phyllostomus; species Phyllostomus hastatus. Next base: position 8,939,953 of record NW_025333841.1, on the reverse strand, counting down.
TAGACCTTCCCCAAATCGGATTTTGATTGAGCAAAACATACATCCTCAGTGGCTAGTGGGAATCAAATAGCTTTATCCTTCATTCACAAAACAAATAAACTCCACCTACTGTTTTTTAGTGATCCATAGACTGATCCAAGACAATTTTGTAATCACCAAGTTATTTTTTTCCATCCCCCTCATGATGCCCTCCCTTGTCTTATCAGTCTACTTTTTATATCTATGAACCTTTATTTTTTCAAAGTCAATGATAACAAACCACATTGTAGGAGCATTTGAATAGGAGGTCTATAATATCTCTATTTATGTTCTCAGTAGTGAAATGTGTGATGCCTTTATATCCTTTCAGTTTCTGAGATAATCTGTTGCTACTTTTACCTTTAAAGTTAAGAGATTTTGGGAATTTTATATTAGAAAGCTCTAAAAGATTAATAAAAATCAACATGTTTGTGTTTTTTCTTGATTTAGAAGAAAACATTTTTATCAGTAAAATATATCAATTCATGTACATGGAGAGTTTTTATGAAACCTCTACCTTATGCAAATAAAAGTATATGGTACATTATTTTATTATTGAGTTGATGGATTTTCCTTCTTGATATCTGAGTTCTGTTACTTAACAAACACTTTTCACTTCACTAGGTAGCTCTATACTTAGGCTTGTTTCCACTCTTCAGCTCCTTTCTACTCCCTACACATTCCACTTCCACCATCAGTTGTTCATCCTTATTTATGGTAGAAATAAAGAAAGACAACATGTTATGGACTTAATTGTAACCCTCAAACTTCCTATGTTGAAGTCCTAACCCACAGTATTCACAATATGATTGTGTTTGGAGATAGGGTCTCTAGAGGAATATTTAAGTTACAAGAGGTCATTAATGTGGTCCTTAATCCAATATTAGTAGTATACTTATAAGAAGAGGAGATAGAACACAGGTGCATACAGGTGGAAAACTATGTGGAGACACAGAGAGAAAGATGGTCATTATAAGCCAAGAAAAGAAGCCTTAAAAGAAATAAACTCTGCAGATATCTTGATTCTGGATTTGTAGCCTCCAGAACTGTTAGACAATAAATTCTGTTATTTATGCCACCCAGTTTGTGGTATGTTTTTAATAGCAGACATAACAAACCAGTACACTACATACATGGTTAATTAATATTAAAGATAAAGAGAGAATCTTAAAAGCAGCAAGAGGAAAGGAGAGAATTACCTACAAAAGAGTGCTCATAAGACTGTTTCTTTTGAGATTTTTCAAAAGAAACCTTTCAGGCAAGAAGGGGCTGGAAAGAAGTATTTGAAGTCATGAAAGGCAAGGACCTACATCCAAGATTACTCTATCCAGCAAAACTATTATTTAGAATGGAAGGGCAGATAAAATGCTTCTCAGATAAGGTCAGGTGAAAGAAGTTCATCATCACCAAGCCCTTATTATATGTAATGTTAAAGGGACTTATCTAATATTGGGATTTTTTATAGGTAAGGTGGTCAAATATTCAAGTTTTTAATAACCTATATATGTCAGTGAGCCAAGTATCCTGGGGAAAGTCTTCAAAAGCACAGATATATTCCAGGGCCCAGGGTCACAGATGTCAAATAGCTAGCTGGCTTAACCAACAGTGAGTACAGAGCTCAGTATTTTGTCCTTATAGCCTGGTACTCTGGTCCAAGGACAGTTTGTGTTGCAGTGCACCTAGTTTATGGGAAACAACAGCTAAGGGGGCCAGATACCTTTTGTGGATGCCCCTCTACTAATGCCCCAGCGCAGCCCATCCCATCTGAGGTCTGTAATGAACAGGTACCAGCCCCAACTTGAAACAATAGGTCTGAATGCCTTGGCCATTAGCATTGGCTCCAGCGGAGAGCCCAGAAGAAAGAAAAAGATCTCACTCTAGAACCATAGCTAAGAGGAAATGGTCCTGGACTGAGAAAACTGGCCTCTTAATTTTGTTTTCAGGAATCTTGAACAAATTATCTAACCCCTCAGGGCCTATTTTTTTATTTGTAAAATAAATGGGTTGTACCCCTTTCGTGCTAAGGCAGAATTTCTCAAGGTGGGATCAGCACAAACCAGGTGCAACACAATCACCTGGGTCAATTGCTAATGATAAAATCCTGGGCCCTAACCCAGACCCACTGAATCAGAATTTCCTGTGTTGGGGTCTTAAAACTTGCATTTTAACAAATTCCATAGCTCCAAGGTCTCTTTAAACTCAGCATCTCATGAATCTGTGGTGTGTTATACACTCTGCCTTATCCCCATCATCTGTTTAGAAATAGGATCATTTTTTCACCTGGGGTCCTTGCTACTTTCAGCTTCTGATTTGATCCTTAGTGAAGCTAGTGAATCCTCCAGTGCTTTCTAGCTATAGAAGCCATATCTCTTCTTCCAGCAAAGGATGGCCCATAGCAAGGGAAAATGCAAAAATAAGGGTTTGGTGAGGAATAATTTTGAAACTACTAGTTTACCATAAACTTTTGTTATTGTCTAGCTTTTAATTTTCCAGAACTTGTTTATCCCTCATGAACACAAACAATCAGTAGGTAGTCTCATTTAAAATTTCCTTGAACTGGTTCTTTTGACCAAAAAGAAAAAAAAAAACACCAAAAAAACAAAAAACAACGGAGAGAAAGGTAGGTTCACTAATCATTTGAGTTCCACCCAATATTGCATAATTATCTTGTATATCAGTATTTTGGCCTTTCCTACTAAAGGTCTTTCCTTGGGTTTGCAAACAGGAGTTTGAGAAGAGTCCTGGTACTGACTGAGCTTTCTTGGTAATGTCACAAAATTTCCAACCACAAAGTCAATCTCCATTTGAGTCAGAGCAATTAGAAGAAGACTAATGGCTGTGGACAAAACTACTGAAATATTTTATTGAGGAAGCAAATAGGTAATTCAAATGGGAAAAATATCTTTTTACAATGTGGCATATCTTCTTCATTTTAGCAGGGAAATGCCCAAAATGTATTCTTAAAGAAGAGGAGAAAATATGAGTATTGAAGACCCACTCTCATAGGTTGCAGGAAATGACATTGAATAGCCCTTTTATAAAATTTGTTTTTCACAATCTTGCTATAACTCAAAGTTTAAACCTTGATTTCCAGATGATCAGACAATGCCCACATTTCAGTGCCTGGGTTGGTGCCTCAGGAAAATAAGCTTCTTTCAACCAGTCCAGGATATTGTTGATCAAAGATAATAGTAAGTTCATAAACACATTATCTTTCGCTTAGTATAAGAACATACCTTAGAGTTAATTAGAAAAGTCATTTATACAAAGCTGAGTATTGGCTAAAGGAATGGTATCCTGTTTAGAAGTCAAAATAGCTAAAGCCTCCAAATGTTTAAATGGCTCTTTTCACTTAAGAGTACATTGGTGCTGTTAGCTTCTTATTTCCTGAGGACTAGCAGCTAGTGATGAAAATTTCATTGGATCAAGATCATACTTTTTTTTTCATGGAACCCAGGATACTAAAGAGTGCCAATACTTATAAAAGACACTCACAAATCAAATGGTTTGGATTGATAATGCTTGCACAGACCAACAAACACAAATTATAGATTACAAAAATTTCAAAACATTTACTGGTCTTTAAGTAAAACTTAGGGTTGGAAGTTTTCAGCAATATGATAAAATTCAATAACTCTTACCAGGACTATAGAGTCTGAGTGATACCTCCATCAGCTAAGCTGCTTAGAGTCAGAAAAATTCTGCTTCTCATAAGAGGTTTTAATTTGTTGTCCTCCAAGATACTAGAATCTTCACACTTGGTTACCATGAATGTAGGGTGTAAACCCTTCAGGGCACATTCCCCATCAAACCAACCAACCAGATTAAAAGGATGTGGGAGAGGCCTTCACATATACAACCCCCACATCAAGGCCACTGAAACACCTCTTTATCTAGGAGTAGGTCATATAGGTGCCAATATAGAATCTGATTTTAAGGGTGGTAGACTTGGGTCACTGAAAATGACTCATGCATTTGCACCCATATGTACTCCATTACTTATGGAGGAGTACCTGTTTAAACAGTCCTGAACTTGATGTTACTCCTGCTTGCGGCTCCAGTTTAAGGATCTTTGAAACAATTACTATCTTCACCATGAAAAAATGTCTTTGAGGACAGCAGCCATGTCTTAGTCCTCTTTATCCTGTTTGTACTGCAGAAATACAGGAGAAGACCCATAATCTCCCAGTAATGCAATGTTATTAAAAAGAAGCATTTTATTATGCTGCCTTTTAAAATGGTGGTTATCAAAATGTGAAGCAACATAGAAAAATGCTCATTAGAAAAGGCTAAATGAAAATAAATATGTGAGGTGATAGATATGTTAGCCAGTTGAGGGAATCCTTTCACAAGGTATATGTATATCAAATAATCATGATGTACACTTTAAATACCTTACAATTTTATTTGTCAATTATATTTCAGTAAAGCTGAAAGAGCTAAATAAAAAACAATACAAATATTATATCAATTCTATAATTGGAACTATGAAAAACTTTATATAAAGAAAAGACTAGAAAGAAATATAACAACGATTATGCTAGAAAGTTAGGTTTATGAGTAATTTTATTCCTTTTTTCTTTTTTGGCAATACCATTAAATAATATTTTTTCAGAATTTAAAAGAGGATTTAGGTCCAGTTATTATAAAATTAAGTTCCCAGGTTGAAAGAATGATTTGATTTTTTTCTCTTGCAGAACCCAATCTTCTAGAAACTGAGAATCTCAATGGGGTGAGCAATTCATTGTCTTAACAAGGTTGCCTAGGAGAGGGGCTCAGCTGGGCTCCTGGCTCTCAATGAGTAGGCCTGGAGAAACTCTGAGTCACCTTAGGTCAAAAGCCATCAACCTCATTCCTGTCTGTTCCTCTAAATTGAGGCCATGGGGCAACCCATTGTTAGGCTCAACCCATGAGCCTGCCAGCATGGTTTTAGAAAACTGAGCCTTAAAGAGGAGGGTCAGGAACACATGGAAGCCCCTGATTTGAGCTGGATGTGGATAGACATGAAGTAGGAAAAAAGGAAGGGTAGCACACTTGGTGCAAGATGGTGCCTTCTTTTCCTGGGAAGGAAAATGAGCTTTGTGGCTAGGATTTGCCACTTAGAGCTTTTTTTTGTCCTCACAGACCATCAAGTGAATCACCAGGTTCACCAAAATATTTTTGTGAGGGCTTCTTACTACACTGATAAAAAATCTGAAAAATACATTTGAATTAATCCAGCAATGGTTTATTAGAAAATGGGGAGTGGAGTGACAGTGCACCAAAGAAGCTTAATACCTAGTACTCACTCATCAGGCAAGAAACAGTTAAGTACCAGTGTCCGGTGCTACATAATTAAGTACCACATGAATGTAAGAGAGCTCCAAGGCTACCAGCACAACATCCAAATTTCTCTGCCGTCTTCTGGGCTCTGGAGCTGTTTTTGTTTGTTTATTAGGTTTGGTATTTGATCGTTATGGAATGTGCCTCTGAAACTCAATGATAAAATCATTTTATTTATTTATAAAATCAGTTCCTAATAGGGACAAATTTGGAAATAGTTTAAACAAAAATGTTCACCCTCCACACAACATTCAAGGAAAAAGTGGGTATAAAGTGATATACTCTGTATGAATCCAATGATACATAATGTATGTATGCATATTTATTTCTTTATTGACAGAGAGAGCATGCAAGCCAGTGAGGCTAGAAGGAAATACTCCAAAATGTTATCAGTGGTTATCTTTGGGTTGTGGGTGCTTTTTGTTTCCTTCTTTATATTTTTCTGCATTTTAAAGTTTCCCACAATGACTACTTATCACTTTTCTCATCAGAAAACCAGAGCTCCATCAGGCACTGGTGGGTGAAGCATTCTAAAATGTAGAGCTCTCCGTGAAAATAATAAAACAGGTTTAAGAACAATTTAAAAGAAATCCCTGGCTAATAAAAAGCAACTTATTAACAGAAATTAAGCTTCTGTGAGGTAACCTTATTTCCACTGACATTCGGGGGGGCAGTCATACCCTCCACCACACCTACTTTAGTATCTTAATATCTGGATATAACTCCCAAGGCCTGAGCAAGCAGGAGCTGAGAGGCTACTGTGTGCCCAGCATTGCACTGGATGTAATGAGGCTGCACGGGTCTCTGTTCTTTGTTGTGAGTGACCTCAACACCCATTAGTTAGAGTAGGAATTTGGATTTTTATCTGTCCATGTCCCCTCCAGCATCTACTGTAGTGAGAGCCATAACAGCATAGAGGTCAAAAGCACAAACACATGAATCAGACAGATTTAGATTCCCATCTGCTTTGTGCTGCTTATTAGCTTGGCCAAGTAACTTGACCCTTCCCAGCTTCAATTCTACGTCACAAGCTGCTGCTGCTGGGAGCCTCCAATGAGATAAAGCATATCAAATCCTTAGTATGGACTGGGCATGTAATAAGTATACAAACCATGTTAGTGCCATCCTGTTTCCTTCCCAGTCTCACCCAAAGTTCTGAACTATTGCAGTATTTGCTATGTGGCAAATAGGAAAGAATTGCAAAAACAGTGATACAAGATGGAGAAAGAGGATGACGATGTGGGATGCAGTGAAAATATTTGGTGCCATTTCCTAGCCATCCACAAGAAGCACAATTTTTTTCTATATATTAAGAAAGGGCCAATTTGTGTGGTAGATAATTTAGTTGTTATAGAAGTTTAGATAAAAGAGAGTACAGCTGAGGTTGGGTCTTCAAGGGAGGAGTGTGAAGGGGGCACGAAAGGAGAGAAAGATATTGCAGGTGATGTGAATGAAGGAGGAGGCACAATGGAGGGAATAAGGATCCTTGGCTGTTGGTCTAAATCAGGGGTGTCAAACTCATTTTCACCGGGGGGGCACATCAGCCTCACAGTTGCCTTCAAAGGGCCGAATGTAATTTTAGGACTGTATACATGTAACTACTCCTTAACTGGGTGCAAGGAGCTCAGCGCTGCTGCTGGGTAGAAACAAGGTGCTGGGCCAGATAGAATAAGGTGGAGGGCTGGATTCGGCCTGTGGGCCTTGTGTTTACCACCTGTGTCCTAAATTACTACCTTGCTTACAGCAGTAGTTTGTGGGTAGAATGTAAGAACAGCAAAGTCTGTCAGGGAAATCTTATGGTTCAAACCACTCAGTTTACATCTGTAAAAAACTGAGACCCAAAAAAGGGAAGGTCACAATGGTCACACAGCTGGTCAGGAACACAGCCAAGAAGAATAGAACTTGGTCTTTTAACCACTAGAGCCCAATGATGTGGCACAAGACTGGGAGAGCACTGGGGGCAGGGATACTGCCTTAGTCAAAACTGAGTGAGGGTGGGAGGGATGGGGTCTACTAGAGGGGATGTTTTAGAATTAGGTGGTGGTGATGGTTGAACAATTATATTAATATTCTAAAAACCATTGAAATGTACACTTTAAATGGGTGAATTATATTATATAGGGTTAATGTCTCATTAAAGGCATTAGAAAAATACTGAAGCTGAATCCCCAAGGCCCATCCTGAGTTCTGGCCCAGAACATGGGCTCAGTTGCTGGGAGACAAGTGGGGCAGGTGTATGGCAGGACAGTAGAGTGATGTACAGTTCAGGCCATTTTGCAATGACAAAACTTTATACACACCAAACAAAAAAGTCTGGGTGTCTTTGAGGTGAGGTCTTGAATTCATTCTCTGAAGTTCTTAGGTTTGGCCTTAGATGCCATTTCTGCCCCTCCTTCCCTCACTCAGGATGCCCTTGATCTCTTCATAAACAGTTGAGATCAGATGGTACCCCTATGTTACAAGTGCCAGGTGTTATGTTCCGGGTGGTGGCAAGGAGCTAAATGGGTGTGGAGAGACCCTGTGGTTTGGGAACTGTTTGGGCCAGCAGAAGCCCCAGGCAACTCCTCCATCACCTCTGGTAACATGGCAAGCACAAAAGAGGGATTCAGGCTTAAGGCTCTCCTGGGTTATATTCTATACAGTTTTCCACAACCTTTTGTGAAGTTTTAAGAGCTGACTCAGCTTCTCAAATATAGTGGTGAAGCTTTTGGCAAATCAAAACCTATATATCCACAACTATTTTCCATTAGTTCTTTTTCATTTTTCATTCATTCATCCATTTACTCATTCCACAAAGAGAAGTGGCTGCTGCCCTTGTGGACTTTCTGATCTAGTGGGAGGGAGATTAATCAAATAATCATTGAATTATTTGGCTAATTCCAAGATGGTCTCCAAGATGCCTATGCCCTTGTCTTCATGCCTCCCACTGCATGTGGGCAGGACCTGTGAATATAATGGAATTTCACTCCTATGATTAAGCTACATTATATGGCAAAGGTGAAGAGATTTTTGCAAATAGAAACAAGGTCCCACATTAGCTGGCTCTGAATTATTCAAAAGGTCCTGGTTGATTTAACTTAATCAGTCACCAAAAGAAACTGTTAAGATAACAATTGGAACAAATATTACAGAAAAGAAATGCATAATGTTTTGAAGGACTACAACAGGGATATTTGAAATAATAGCTAACACACAACATAATACATACTGTTTCCATTTGTTGTTCTTAGTGCTTTGTTTAAGCCTCATAATAACCCTAGGAGCAGACACTATTGTTGTCCACATTTTGTAGGTGATGATATGAAGGCATAGTGAGTTTAGTAACTTGCCTGATATTGTGTGTTTATTGAAAGTTGGAGTCAGTCATAGATACACAGAACAAATTGATGGTCATCAGATGTGAGGAGGGTTCTGGGAATGGGTAAAAATGGTGAAATGGATTATGAAGTACAAATTAGCAGTTATAAAAATAGTCACAGGGATGTGAAGTACAGCATGATGAATGTAGTGAATATTATAATAACTATGTACTGTGTCAGGTGGGTACCAGACTTATCAGAGTGATCACTTTGTAAGTTATATAAATGTCTAATCACTATGTTGTACACCTAATATAATATTATATGTCAACTGTAATTTAAAAATAAATTAAAAAAAGGAATGGTGGAGTTGGGATTTAAAGCCAAGCTATGTGGTTCACGTCATGAGGACCAGGCCACACTGATTAGCCCAGAAAAAGTCTTCCTTGGATGGGGAGGTGACTGATGCTTGATGGGAAACAAAAATGTTGAACTTAGTCTTTCTTGCATCTTTTTTCTCATTTTGGTTTATCAGGCACTGCCCAATCCTGATTCTCTATTCTTTTGACCCCTCCTTGTCTCCCTCACTCACTCTCACTCTCTCTCTCTCTCTCTATCTCTCTCTCTGCCCCTCTCTCTCTCCCCACACACACTCTTAGCCTACTTCTGAAAACCTCCCAAGGTTTGGTTACTTGTTCTCTGCCTTCTTTTACTATATTTTAAATTTTTATTTTATTTTATTTTATTTTTTAATTAAAGTTTTACATTCTATATTATTTTCTGTGGGTTTCAGGTATACAGCATAGTGGTTAGACAATCATTTACTTTACAAAGTGGTCCTCCCTATAAATCTAGTGTCCCCCAACACTATACATGGTTATTAAAATATTATTGACTATATTCCCTATGCTGCACTTTACATCCCTGTGACTGTTTTGTGACTATCAATTTGTACTTCTTAAATGCTTCACCCTTTTCACCCAGTACCCCAACCCTCCTCCCCTCTGACAACCAATGTCTGTTCTCTGTATCTATGAATCTATTTTGTTTGTTCATTTATTTTGTTCTTTAGATTTTGTATATAAGTGAAATCATATGGTATTTGTCTTGTTCTTCTGACTTATTTTGCTTAGCATAATACCCTCTCGGTTCATCCATGCTGTCACAAATGGTAAGATTTCATTCTTTGTTATGGCTGAGTAATATTCCATTTTATACATGTGCCACCACTTTTTTATCCACTTGCATATTGATTGTCACTTTTTGTCTTCTCTTTTAAGTTCTTTTTATTTCTGAAAATGCATGCTTTGTAATGAATGGTCTTTTAGGACCCATATGATGGAGTCATTCCATTAATTTTTAGTAGTGAATCAAAGCTGATTTCAGAACAAATACCATATTATTTCACTTATATGTGGAATCTAAAGAACAATGTAACTGAACAAAGAAAACAGAAACAGACTCATAGATACAGAGAACAGACTGATGGTTACCAGATGGGAGGGGAACTAAGGGACTGGGTGAAGGGATTCAGAAGTACAAATGATAGTTACAAAACAGTCACAAGGATGTAAAGTACAACATAGGGACTATAGTCAATAATGTAGTAATGACTACATATGTTGCCAGGTGATATTGGAAATACCTGGGGAACCACTTTGTATAGTAAATGATTGTCTAACCACTATGCTGTACACCTGAAATGAATACAAAATAACATTTAATATAAACTATAGTTGAAAAAATTAAAGTTAAAAATTTTAAATGGAAAAATATAGTTGATGTGATAAACAAATGACATACAAGTATATATCAATTTGTGTAGAAATGGTAAAAATATTTGTAACTTGGAGTGAAATGACTACTGCACCAGTTTTCCATTCTAGTTACCACATAGAGCCACATGGGGAAACTGCTCAGCTGATTCTAATGTGCAACCAGTGCCAATAGGTAAACCTTCCTTTGAGAGGGTCTAGAACAGGGGTGTCAAACTCATCTTCACCGGGGGCCGCATCAGCCTTGCGGTTGCCTTCAAAGGGCTGAAATGATTTTAGGACTGTATAAATGTAACTACTCCTTAACTGTTAAGGAGTTGAAATTACATTCGGCCCTTTGAAGGCAACCATGAGGCTGATGTGGCCCCTGGTTAAAATGAGTTGGACACCCCTGGTTTAGAAGTTAGCAGGAAGGGATGGTCATGGGTGTTGTTACTTTGTACACAAGATCATGCATGAATAAACACAACGTAGAGCAGTAGTAGAAGCACTCTACCTACACTGGTGCAAATAAAAATAAAAAAGGGGGACAGAAACATAATAGTAAAGCATATCACTTTCCTCCGTGTGTGCCACACAGTGTTTATGAGTGTTACACAGGTGAGAAAATAATGCAGTAAGAGATTGGGAGGAATTGAGTATTATATGATAGTGTGTATCATATAATATATATATATATATATAATATATATAAATAATATATTATAATATATAATATAATATATATTATATATTATTATATATAATATATAATATTATATATATATTTCTCATGACACTGAGAAGTACTTATTATTATCCTTATTTTAAAAATTAGGAAACTGAGACACAAGGAGTATGTGACATACCCCAGTTTATAGAGATATTAAGACCAAAATATAAATTTATCCTACAAATGAAGAATGTCACTATTTTTCTTCTTCTAAAAGCATTATCAGGGACTTCTGGTCAAGGTGGAGGCATAGGTAAACACAGCTCGCCTCCTTGCACAGCCACATCAAAATTACAACTGAACTACAGAACAACCAACACTCAGAATCTTCAGAAATCAAATTGAATGGAAGTCTGACAACTATGGAATTAAAGAAACCATATCCACCAGACTGGTAGGAGGGGTGGAGACATGGAGACACAGAGACACAGAATGGGCTGGTCCCATGCCCACGTGTGGCAGATAAAATTTGGGAAGGATATCTCAGGGAAGTGAAGAGTTCTAGCTCCACACGAGTCCACCCAGCCCAGGGTTCCAGTGCCAGGAAGATAAGTGCCCATAACTTCTGGCTGCAAAAACCAGTAGGGATTAAGTCAATGGGAGAAACTCCTAGAGTCCTAGGCAGTTTCTCTTAAAGAACCTGCACGTGGACTTACTCAGACTCACTCTCTCTGAGCTCCAGCACCAGGGTAGCACATTGAAAGGCACCAGTGACATACAGGGAGGAATTGAAGTGTCTGGCATCAGGGCAAGAGCTACGGGACAGCTTTTTCCCAGACAGAAAGGCAGGCAAAGGCAACAGTTCCCTTTCTGAGCCCTCCTCCCACAAATCCAATGAGTTAGCAGCTGGGTGCCATATCTAAGACTCCATAACCCTGGTTAGCACTGCTAGCCCCACCATGTAGATCCCCTGAGAATCCTTTCTACCTAACTTATTGGCCCATCCAAGCTGTTAACAGTGGCTCTTCCATACAAATGGCTGGTCTCGGATCATGCTTCACAACTTCCTAAATTCTCTCAAACAAGCAACAGCCAGCCTAAGCAAGACCCCAGCCCCTGTACTCCTTGCTGAGTCCCCAGGCCTGGCACTAGCAGCAGCCAGCCTAGGTTCACAGCTTGGCTTTGCCTGGGAACCTCCAGCCCAGCACAAGTAGCAGCATTCTGAAAACTGCTTTATTACTCATGCAGAGTGGCCCTGCGCAGAAAGAAGGGCAGGGCAGATCTTGGCATGCACAACCAGGGAAGACCCAGAGGCTATCCACCCAGTGGATAGCTACAGATCACACCAGGGAACTACCACCCTGGCCCTGCACAGCTGATCCTCCAGGGAGGGTAGAGGTTGGTAATCAGTGGTGAAAGCTAGGCTTTGTAGCTGACTGGCATAGATAAATCCCTCCCATTGACCTGTCAACAGAAATCAAGGCTCAACTACAAGAGGAGAGTGTACTCATCTCACATGAGGGTGCACCTTGAGTACCCAATTTAGGTGATAGGGGAGGCTGTGCCACTGGACCCTGCAGGACATCTACTACATTAGGTCATGCTACTAAGGCATGGAGTCAAAGCAGCTCTACCTAATATACAAAACCAAAGCAAGCAAACAAGCAAAACAGAACCAGAGACATTGAAATTAAGAACAAACTGACAGTAACCAGAGGGGAGGTGGGAGGGGATAATGGGGGGACTAGGGGGAAGGGTTTTCAGGAACAATTATAAAGGACACATGGACAAAGCCAAGGGGGTGGTATCAGGGGTGGGAAGTGGGGATACATGGGGTGGGAAGAGTTGGGGGGAATGGGGAAACTCTACTTGAACAGCAATAAAAAAGAAAGTAGGGATTTCCAGTAAAAACAAACAAACAAACAAACAAACAAACAAACAAAAACCACAGGAAGGCTGCCAAAATGAGGAGACAAAGAAATATGTCAAAAATGGAAGAATAGATCAAAACACCAGAAAAAGAACTAAACAAAGTGGAGATAAGCAACCTGTCAAATGCAGAGTTCAAAGCAGTGGTTATAAGGATGCTCAAGGAACATAGTGAGGACATCAACAGCATAAAAAAGATACAGTCAGAAATGAAGGATACACTAATTGAAATAAGAAACAATTTACTGGAAAACAACAGCAGAGTGGGTGAAGTCAAGAATCAAATCAATTATTTGGGATATAAGGAAGCAAAGAACAACCACACAGGCCCTTGCTGGTGTGACTCAATGGATTGAGTTCCAGCCTGCAAACCAAAGGATCACTGGTTCAATTCCCAGTCTAGGGCACATGCCTGGGTTGTGGGCCATGTCCCCAGTAGGGGGTGCATGGGAGGCAACCTAACATTGATGTTCCTCTACCTCTCCTTCTGTCCCTCTTCCCCTCTCTAAAATAAATAAATAAAAATCTTTTTTAAAAAAGAACTCTTTAAAAAAAAAACACCCAGAACAATAACAAGAAAAAAAATACTGCCCCTCCAGAAAAAAACAAGGATAGTGTAAGCAGTCTATGGGACAACTTCAAGCATTCCAACACTCACACCATAGGACTGTAAGGAGGAGAAGAGAAAGAACAAGAAATTGGAAATCTATTTTAAAAAGTAATGAAAAAACTCTTCCCTACTTTGGTGAAGGAAATAGAGATGCAAGTCCAGGAAGCACAGCGAGCCCCAAACTAGATGGACACAAAGAGGCCCATTCCAAGACACATCATAATTAAAATGCCAAAGGTTAAAGATAAAGACAGAATCTTTAAAGCAGCAAGAGAAAAGCAGTTAGTTACCTACAGGGAAGTTCCAATAAGACTGTCAGCTGATTTCTCAAGAGAATTTTGCAGACCAGAAGGTATTGGCAAGAAATATTGAAAGTCATGAAAAGTGGGGACCTATGGCCAAGATTGCTCTACCCAGCAAAGCTATCATTTAGAATATTTAGAATTAAAGAGCAGAAAAAGAACTTCTTAGACGAAACAACAACAACAACCCTGAAGATGGAGGTGTAAGTAGATACACTTTGTCTCCTTGCACAACCAAATGAAGGATAACAAATTTAAAAACAAAAAATTACCAGAACTGCCAGAAAATTGAACTGTATGATAGTCCAACAACCAAACAATTAAAGAAGAAATATTCATCCAGACCAGTAGGAGGGAGGGAGATGGGCAGCTGCGGTGGAGAGGTCGTCATGGCAAGGCAGCAGCTGTAGAACCAGGTGAGGCAGTGGCTGGCAGAGTAGGCAGTCCCATATTTGCGTGCTGATAAACCATGAGGAACAACTGGGCAGCGAGACAGACCATGCAACCCTGGGTTCCAGCATGGGGAAATAAAGCCTCAAAACCTCTAACTGAAAAAACCTGTGGGGGTTGAGGCAGCAGGAGAAACTCCCAGCCTCACAGAAGGGTTCGTTGGAGAGACCCAGAGGGTCCTAGAACACACACAAAACCACCCACCTGGGAATCAGCACCAGAAGGGCCTAATTTGCTTGTGGATAGCAGAGGAAGTGACTGAAAGCTGGCAGAGAGCTGAGCAAGCGGCATTGTTACCTCTTGGGTCCCTCCCCCACATACAGTGCCACAACACATCAATATGGATTGTCCTGCCCTGGTAAATACCTAAGGCTCCTGTTACTATTTAACAGGCTCACTAAGACAAAAAAATTATGGCCCAAATGAAAGAACAGATCAAAGCTCCAGAAAAAATACAACTATGCGATGAAGAGATAGCCAACCTATCAGATGTAGAGTTCAAAACCCTGGTAATCAGAATGCTAACAGAAATGGATGAGTATAGCCACAAAACAGAGGAAAAAGTGAAGGCTATCGAAAGTGAAATAAAGGAAAAGACGCAGGGAACCAACAGTGAAGGGAAGGAAACTGGGACTCAAATAAATAGTTTAGAGAAGAAGGAAGAAATACACATTTGACCAGAACAGAATGAACAAAGAAGACTTCAAAAAAATTAGGAGAGGCTTGGGAACTTCCAGCACATCTTTACATGTTCCAACATCTGAATCATAGGGTTCCCTGAAGAGGAAGAGCAAGAAATTGAAAACTTCTTTGAACAAATAAGGAAGGAGAAGTTCCCTAATCTGGCTAAGGAAACAGACTTCCAGGAAGTCCAGGAAGCTCAGAGAGTCCCAAAGAAGTTGGACCCAAGGAAGCACTCACCAAGGCACATCCTAATTACATTCCCCAAGATTAAAGAGGAGAGAATCTTAAAAGCAGCCAGAGAAAAGGAGACAGTTACCTACAAAGGAGTTCCCATTAGTCAATCAGCTGATTTCTCAAAAGGAAACTTGCAGTCAAGAAGGGGCTGGAAAGAAGTATTAAAAGTCATGAAAGGCAAGGACCTACATCCAATATTACTCTGTCCAGCAAAGCTATTATTCGGAATGGAATGGCAGATAAAGGCCAAGTTAAAGGAGTTCATCATCACCAAGCCCTTATTATATGAAATGTTAAAGGGACTTATCTAAGGAAAAGAAGATAAAAAACATGAACAGTAAAATGACAACAAACTCAACCTAAAAAAAAAAACCACAAAAACAAAAATTAACTAAGGAAACAACTAGAACAGGAACAGATTCACAGAAATAGAGATCACATAGAGGGTTATCTGTGGGGAGGGGAAGGGGAGAGAATGGAGGGGAAAGGTACAGGGAATAAGTAGCATAAATGGTAGGTAGAAAATAGACAGGGGGAGGTTAAGAATAGTATGGGAAATGTAGAAGCCAAAGAAATTATATGTATGACCCATGGACATGAACTAAGGTGGGGAAATGATGGTGGGAGGGGGGTACAGGGTGCAGGGATATAAAGGGGAGAAGCAATGGGACAACTGCAATAGCATAATCAATAAAATATATTTGAAAAACACACACAAAAAAGAAAAAATACTGAAGGAGTTCATCATTACCAAATCATTCTTATGAGCAATGTTAAAGGGACTTATTTAAAGAAAAAAGATAAAAACTATGAACAATAAAATGGCAAAAAAATACATATCTATCAACAATTGAATCTAAAAAAAACAAACTAAGTAAACAGGAAGAACAGAGACAGAATCATAGATATGGAGAGCATTTTGATGGTTGCCAGATCGGAGGCGGTTTGGGGGGATAGGTGAAGAGGAGAGGGGATTAAGAAGTATGAATCGGTAGTTATAGAATGGCCTTGGGTTTGTAAAGTACAGTACAGGAAATGGAATACCCAAAGAACTTATATGCAGGACCAATGGACATGAACAATGGTGTGGAGATTGCCTGAGGTTGTTGAGGTGGTGGGTGGGAGAGGGAAAAGGGGGAAAATTGGGACAACTGCAATAGCATAATCAATAGAATATAATTAAAAAGAAAATAAAAGAAAAAATAAAAAGCATTGTCAGAAATTGATGTTGAAGTTCTTGCTTTTTCACTATTTTTCAAAATACTACCTAACTTTAATTTCCTAATATTAAACTATTCTTACATTACTTGAATGGCTCTCTTTTGGTGAAGATGTAAGTATGTTAACATACTTCTGGATTATATTTCACTTAGCACAGTTTCAATAAATATTTATGTAAGACATAATTTAATTTTTCATGCTCTTTGTCAGGTTTTTAAATTTTATTTTATTGTCATAAGAACACCTAACATGAGGTTTACTTTCTCAACAAAATTTAAAATGTATAATACATTAATGTGAGTATAGGTACAATGTTGTACAGAAGATCCCTAGAGCTTATTTATCTTGCTTAACTGAAACTTTGTGCCCATTGATTAGTAACTCCACATTTCCCCTTCTCCCAGCCCCTGGAAAACACCATTCCACTCTGATTGTATGAATTTGATCATTTTAGATACATTGTATAAGTGGAATCATGCAGTATTTGCCTGTCTTTATGTATTTGCCTGACTTACCTCATTTAGCATAATTTCGATTTAAGCTCAATTTTGATCCTTGTTGTTCTACATTGCAGGAATTCTTTTATATATATTTCATTTTCATCACATTTTGTTTATCCAGTCATTAGTCAATAGATCTTTGTTTCCACATCTTGGCTATTGCCACAATGAGATCCTGATTTCAATTCTTCTGGATAAATACCCAGATGTGGGGTTGCTGAACCAGATAGTAGTTCTATTTTTATTATTTATTTATTTTTTTGAGGACAATACATACTGTTTTCCACAGTGGCTGAACCATTTTGCATTCCCATCAACATGTGTGAGTTTCAGTTCTTCCACATCCTCATCAACGCTGGTTGTCTTACAGTTTTTTGATAATAGCAATCATGTCAGGAATGAGGTGATGTCTCATTGTGGTTTTGATTTGCATTTTTCTGATGATTGAACCTTTTTATATACCTGTCTGAAATCTGTATGTCTTCTTTGGAGAAACAGTTATTTAAGTCTTAAGCCCATTTTTAAATTGGGTTGTTGAAATTTTTTATTTTGTTTTGTTTTGGTTTGGTATTTGGTTTGTTTTTATTATTGAGTTGTAGAAGTTCCTTATGTGTTTTAGAGACTAACCCTTTATCACATATATGGTTTGCAAATATTTTCTCCCATTCTGTAGGTTGCCTTTTCACTCTGCTCAATGTTTCTTTTGCTATACAGAATAATTTTTAGTTTGATATAGTGCCACTTGTTTTATGTTGTTTTTGTTGACTGTGCTTTTTGTTATATCTGTGAAATAATTACCAAGACCCATGTCATGAAGTTTCCCCCCATATGTTCTTCTCGGTTTATAGTTTCAGGCCTCATGTTTAAGTCTTGAATCAATTTTGAGTTGATTTTTGTATGTGGTATAATATAATAGTCCAATGTCACCCCTTTTCATGTGGATATTCAGTTTTCCCAACATCTTTATTGAAGAAACTATCCTTATATATATATATATATGGATTTACCTCTGAGCTCTCCATTCAGTTTCATTGATCTATATGTCTGTATTTATGCCAGTACCATACTGTTTTTTTAAGATGTATTTATTTATTTTTAGAGAGGAGAAGGGAGGGAGAAGGGGAGAGAGAAAAAATTAATGTGTGCTTGCCTCTCACGTGGCCCACAACCCAGGCATGTTCCCTGACTGGGAATCAAACCTGCGATGGTTTGGTTCGCAGCCCGAGCTCAATCCACCGAGCTATGCCAGCCAGGGCCCAGTACTATACTGTTTTTTTACTACTGTAGCTTTGTGATATATTTTGAAATCATAAAGTATTAGGTCTCCAACTTTGTTCTTCTTTCTCAAGATTGTTTTCACTATTCAGGGTCCTTTCTCATTCTGTATGATATTCAGGATCTTTTTGTATATCTGTAAATAATTCCATTAGGGTTTTTCATAGGGATGCATTAAGTCTGTAGATCACTTTGGGTAGTATGGGCATTTTAACATTATTAAGTCTTTTGATTCATGAACGCAGAATGTCCTTGTTTGTGTTTTATTTAAATTTTTAATCAACATTTTGTAGTTTTCAATAGACAAGTCTTTTACCTCCGTAGTTAAATTTCTAAATATTTTAGTCCTTTTGGTGATAGCTTTAGTAATTTCTTGTTTAGATAGTTTGATTTTAGTGTATAGAAATACAACTGATTTTTGTATGTTGATTTTTATGTTGTCTTTAAAGGTTTTCAATGTATAAGATTATGTCATCTGCAAAGAGGAACAATTTTATTTTTTAAAAAATTTGGATGCCCTTATTTCTTTTTCTTCCCTAATTACTCTGGCTAGAACTTCTAATTCTAGGTTGAATAGGGGTGGCATAAGTGGGCATCATCTTCTTGTTCTTTATCTTAGAGGGAAACCTTTCAGCTTTTCACCTTTGGATATGATATTACCTGTGGAACATCATATATAGCTTTTATTATGTTGAGGTACTTTCCTTCCATTCCTAGTTTGTTGAGAAATTTTATCATCAAAAATTATTTAATCTTGTCAAATGCTTTTTTTCTGCATCCAGTGAGATGATCATGTAAATTTTACCCTTTATTCTGTTAATGTGGTATATCACACTGATTGATTTTCATATGTTCAACCACCCTTGCATCCTAGGAATAATTCTCACTTGGTCATCATGAGTGATTCATTTGATGTGCTGTTGGATTTGGCTTGCTAGTATTTTCTTGAAGGTTTTGCATTTATATCTTTTAGGGATATTGTCTGTAGTTTCCTTATCCTGTCTTTGTCTGGCTTTGGTGTCAGGTGTTATTATGTGAGCCTCATAAAATAAGTTTGGGAGTGTTACCTTCTCAAAATTTTTGAAGGGTTTGACAGTGCATAGTGTTATTCCTTCTTATAAATATTTGGTGGAATTTACTGGTGAAGTTATGTAGTTCTGGGTTTTTATTTGTTGGGAGGTTTTGGGATATTGATTCAGTGTCCTTACTTGTATTGGCCTGTTCAAATTTTCTATTTCTTCATGATTCAGACTTAGTAGATGTATTTTTCTAATTTTTTTTCATTTCTTCTAGGTTTGTTGGTGTATAATTCTTCATAGTAGTCTCTTCTGATACTTTGTATTTCTGGTGGCATCAGTTGTAGTGCCCCTTCTTTCATTTCTGATTTTATTTTCTTTCTCTCTTTTTGAGCCCAGTTAATTTTTTTTTAAATTTTGCTCATCTTTTAAAAAATCAAGTTAGTTTTGTTGATTTTTTCCCAAATGAATTATTTCTGCTCTAATATTTGTTATGTCCTTTTTTTCTAACTTTGGACTTAGTTTGTTCATTTTCTAACTCCTTGAGGTATAAAGTTAGGCTTTTTTTCTTTGTCAGAATTCAATATTATGATGGGCTGGCTTTGTAAGTGGAAATCTTGTCTTATTTTTCAGTGTTCTAGAACATTTTTTAAAGCACCAAAATTATCTCTTCCTTGAAAATTTAAAAGGACTCATTTATGACCCTGTCTGGGCCTAAAGCTGTTTTGGAGAGTCAGCTATTTAAAACATTTCTAGTTTATTCTATAGGGGCTTTAACCAATCCAATGAACTCAATGAGGGAGAGAAGAAATTCAGTCTATTCTATCAGGACATTTCTTTGCTCTTCCTGTTCACTTACTTACTCATTAGTGATAACCTTTTTACCTGGTAAACTTTCTCTTTTCTTTTCTTCTCTTCCAAATATAGATTAGTTAAAAATTATATGTACTGTGACTGCTTTTTCCAGGGCTACATCTAGGTACATGACATTCTTATTCTCAGTACAATGGGTACATGATACAGATTCTTGACATTTGCAGGCAACTTTTGACTTAAAAATGTTTTGAATTTCCTGAGATTGACATTAATTTTCTTCTCTGTGTTTTCTACTTCCTTTGTCCCAGTTATTGAATCAGATCCCTTGTGCTAGAGAAGGTGGCTAAAGAGACAGAGAACTAAATGAGGAAGTGGGGAGACAGAGTGGAAAACTATCAGAAACCTTTATTGGGAATTAGATTTTCCTTGCCCCCCGCCCCCCACTCCAACCCAAAAAGGCCTACAGTTCTTCCGGGCCATGGTTTGAGCCTGCCATTGTAGAATGTTCCACAATGCAACTATTACTTTCCTGCAGAGGTCATGAAACATAGATTTTTGGCTTTCCGGTCTTGCTCAAAGATCTTATTTATTTCAGTGAAATACCAGTCCAGAAGCTACTTTGAAAAATGTAATATGCCGTCCTCAACCTCAGTTTAGGAATAACTTGTGCAAAAGCCACAGTTGCTCTTCTTCACAAAACCTCTACTGTGGTTTTTGCACATCTCTGCTACCTTGAGCACAGTCTTTCCTCTTTCTTACAGGAGTAAGAGAAAGTATTAGCACTAAGTCAGCTTTGCTCATGTTTCCGGTTTCAGGGGAGCTAACTCTGAAAATGCAGTAATTTTCATTGTTCGCCAACTTTGTGAAGGATACTACCCAAAACTACCCCACCAGTGGAAAATTCTTATGTGTCCTGAGCTGCAAATGAAGATTTTTCATTCAGTTGAGAGCAAATTTTGTGATAGTTGTTTGTTAGGAAGCATGAAAAATATGAACATTGGTAATTGAAAAATGCATTAATTCCTAGGTTCAGTCATGAGTGATATCCTGAGTTGACATTTTGTACCTAGTGGCTACTAATGCTGTGAACCCTAGAATGCTAGGGGCAGAAGTATGCAATGTCAGAAAAGAAGAAAAACACTCGTAACTCCCCTCCCATACAGTTCAAAGGCCTGGAGGACTTCCTTTCACAGAATTCATATAGCTCTATGTGGACACAGACATGTGTGATTTCTTTAAAATTTTCAGTATTAAAACTTTATCCTTCTCCTCGTCTAGTAAATTGTCCAGGAATGGTCCTTAATAAAGACAATAGTGTGAGCTTTACTTTTTAAGGGAACTTCCTTGCCTGTAATGTATAGGTTCATAATCCTGTTTAAGCTTCCAGTTTCTGTCCTTCTTGTGTGGAAAAGGCCAGGGGAGGAGAGAATTGTGAAATCCTACAGGGTCCCCAGAGCTCTGCTCCCTGACATTAGTGTTCAGAGGCCCCTGGCACTCCCTCCCCTCCTCCAGTTTCTCAGCTGGCTTCCTGGATTCCCAGCACTGAAAGTAGCCACACCCCTACAGCCCCAGGCAGGGAAGGGGGCATTTTTAAAGATTCTTAGGAACTTGCACTTGAAAAGAACTGTGATGGCAGCCTGTACTAAGCCTGCTTTCTGGGAGCACATGCCCCACAAGGCTTGAAGGGAAGGTGTCACCTGAGTGGAGGATGTGGGGGTATCCTTAGGGGAAGGTATGAGATCTGAGAGTTGGGCTAGGTTGACTGACAAAGGTGGAAATGTCTATGCCTACCCCACCCCACTTCCTTTTTATCATTTGTTTCAACAAGTCTTTCTTCTTGACTGACTTTTGGACATTTTCTGTACTTCTCTTGATCTATTCCTGAACGGAGACTCTTTTCCATATACCTTACTGCCATCTTTTTTCTCTGTCAATATTTCTTGGTGTATCCTGTCCCTTGTCCCAGAACTAAATAAATCATTCTGTAGTTGACAAGCTCACCCATCAGCACAGCCTGCCCTCCTCTAGACCCTGGATCTTTTTGTAAGGTGGCATTATTTTTTTATTTTTCATTTTTAAGTATATTTTATTAATTATGCTATTATAGTTGTCCCATTTTTCTCCCTTTTATCCCCTTCCACCTTGCACCCCCCTCCCACCAGCATCCCCCCCTTAGTTCATGTCTATGGGTTATACATAGAAGTTCTTTGACTTTTCCATTTCCTATACTATTCTTAACCTCCCCCTGTCTATTTTCTACCTACCATTTATGCTTCTTATTCCCTGCACCTTTTCCCCCATTCTTCACCCTCTTCCACCCTGCTGATAACCTTCCATGTGATCTCCATTTGTGTGATTCTGTTCTGTTCTACTTGTTTGCTGAGTTTGCTTTTCTTTTTGCTTTTTATGTCCAGTTGTTGATAGTTGTGAGTTTGTTGTCATTTTACTGTTCATAGTTTTCACCTTCTTTTTCTTAGATAACCCCCTTTAACATATCATATAATAAGGGCTTGGTAATGATGAACTCCTTTAACTTGGCCTTATCTGGGAAGCACTTGATCTGCTCTTCCATTCTGAATGAAAGCTTTGCTGGATGGAGTAATCTTAGATATAAATCCTTGCCTTTCATGACTTTGAATACTTCTTTCCAGCCCCTTCTTGCCTGCAAGTTTTCATTTGATAAATCGGCTGATAGTCTATGGAACTACTTTGCAGGTAACTCTCTCCTTTCCTCTTGTTGCTTTTAAGATTTTTCTCCTTATCTTTAATCTTGGGTAGCTTAATTATTATGTGTCTTGGCGTGTTCCTCCTTGGGTCCAATTTCTTTAGGACTCTCTGAGCTTCCTGGACTTCCTAGAAGTCTATTTCTTTCACCAGATTGGGGGAGTTTTCCTTCACTATTTGTTCAAATAAGTTTTCAATTTCTTGTTCTTCCTCTTCTCCTTTTGGCATCCCTATGATTCAGGTGTTGGAACATTTAAAGATGTCCCAGAGGCTCCTAAGCCTCTCCTCATTTTTTTGAATTCTTATTTCTTCATTCTGTTCTAGTTGAATGTTTATTTCTTCCATCTGTTCCAATTTGTTGATTTGAGTCCTGGTTTCCTTCCCTGCACTGTTGGTTCCCTGTGTATTTTGATTTATTTCACTTTGCATAGCCTTTATTTATTCCTCTATCTTATGACCATACTCAACCATTTCTATGAGGATCCTGATTACCAGTGTTTTGAACTGGTATCTGATAGATTGGCTATCGCCTAGTCACTTAGTTATTTTTCTGGAGTTTTGATCTATTCTTTCATTTGTGCCATATTTCTTTGTCTTGGCACACCTGTTAGGTTGTAAGGGATGGAACCTTAGTATTTGCCAGGGCCAGGTAACCTATTTCAGTGCATTGCGGTGCTGTATGTGGGGGAGGGGTCAGAAAGAGAACAATGCCACTTGCTTGTTTCTTGGCTGGCTTTTAGTCACTTCCCCCACTTCCCACAAGCAAATTGTGCTCTTCTAGGTGCTTCCTTTGTGTTGTTTTCTGGGTGGGTGGGTTGTATACATTCCAGACCCCCTGGATCTCTCCAACAAACTTGCCTGTGAAGCTAGGAGTTTCTTCAGCTGCCACAACCAGGTGGCATTATTTTTGAACAAGGAGTCCTTTATAGACTCACTTTTAAGCATTCTATACAGGTGACTCCTTGTAGGTGATGTGAAAGGCAAACCCTAGACATTAGTTATCATTTCCTTAGGAGTAGAGAGTCAAGGAGTGGGCTGTGGAAGGACAGAGATGGAGAAAAGTCCCTTTTGATAACCCTGCTACCTTCTTCAGAGTACAACAGCTTGGCTTAAACAAAAATGTTCCTAGTAGCAGCAAATGCTTCAAGGGAAAAGCTTGCTTTTGTCACATTCATGAAATGACAATATATTGATCATCTACTATATTCCAGGCAGCATTCTATGTGCTTCAGATATAAGTGCTTGGAGAACAAGACAGAAAAATGTACTGTTGTTATGGATCTTACATTCTAGAAACTGCTACTGAACTAGGTGTCAGGACCATGAGTGCTAGTCATAACCCCGTGAGTTATTACCTATGAGGCCATGGACAAATTCTTTATTAACTCTTTAAGCCTCAATTTCCTTATCTTTCAGAGGGGTATGAGGTTGAATGGGTCAATGGATATGGCAGTGTGCTCTTTGAAGAGTATCAAATACAAAATATGTAATTTTATCCCCCTCCTTGCCAGGACTTTTAGGAAGTAGTTCCTAACCTTGGGCCTACAAGAAATGAAGGTACCATGGGGCTGTTTCATGTGAAAGGATTCTGTGAATGCATGAGAGTACTAGTAATTAAGTATAAGTGGGTAGATTACTATATGACAGATATAATACATATTTTTACAGAAGTAGTACATATTTATTGTGGAAAACTTAGAAAATACAGACAAATTAGTGCAAAAAGATTAAAAAATCTCCCAGAATTTATCACCCAGAAACAAGTGTTGAGGTACAAGACATTTCTCTATGAATGTATAGACCAGTATAGAACATAATCAGAGGGGCCACACAGTCTCTATGCGTTAGAGTATGACCTTCAGACAAGAATCTTTCTCCTCATACCATGAATGGAACAGCATTTCAGAAGTTGGTAACAATTTTTTAAAAGAAGTGCTGTATTAGTTTCCTAGAACTGCTGTACACAGTACTACATACTAGGTGGCTTAAAACAGCATAAATTTAGTCTCTTACAGTTCTGGAAGCCAGAAGTTTGAAATAAAGTCATGCTCTCTCTGAAGGCTCTGTAGAGAACTGTCTTTGATTCTCCCTAGCTTATGGTGGCTCTCAGCAATCCTTAATGTTCCTTGGCTTGTGACAACATCACTCCAATCTCTGCTTCTGTCTTCACATTGCAATCTTCCCTTGGTGTGTGTCTGTTTCCCAATTTTTCTTTTCTTATAAGGACCCCAATCATTACATGAGGGCCCACCCTTATTCTGTATGGCTTCATCTCAATTTAACTAATATCTGCAAATAGGGTCACATTAAGTGTTCCAAGTGAACAAGAATTCTGGGGGGGACACTATTCAACTCATTACAATTGTTAATCCCATTGATTATTTGAACATGCTGCAAATATGATCAGTTGCTCCACATCAAGAGACAGGTATCCAAGCATCAGTGACCTTGTAATAATGGGGCATGGCAGGGCTTCCTGGTCTTTCCAGTCAAAAAACATCTTGATGTCGAAATCTCTCATTGGATTAGAAGTAAATGTGCTGTCCTGGGAGCTGTTCTAAGTCTACATCTGGAAAGATGGTGCTGTTCACTGAGGGGCATTGTAAAGGACAAACATTCTCAACTCTATTTATTCGCAGGTGGACACCTGTGCCACAATAGCTCTTGAAGGTGTGGTAATCATTTTCAACTGTTAACCTATGGGCAAAAACTATCATGAGTGCAGAGAATGGAAGGGAACATACAGCTAATTTTTAACTGCCACTTACAGGAATTTTGGGGACACTCTCAACTTCTTTTACACAAGTGAAACTATGAGAACATGCTACTTTTGCCATATTTGAACTAACAGTGTATCACAAGGATCTTTCTAAGTTGTAAATATACACCTGTATCAAAATTGAACTAGTAATCCTAAATCTTTTGGTATGCCCTTTTATTCTCCACCCCACCCCCATGGTCCCTGATATTTACCATTTAATTGAATCTCTATGCCTCCTTTTGTACCCCTCTGCCAGAGGAAAAAATTGCTTCCTGCTCCTGACGTTTCCTTAATTATATGCAGATGTGGCTGGACGTTCTTTGCAAGGCTGCTGAGTCAGAGGCCTCAACGGGCCAGCCACCTTCATTCTTAATGAATATGCTCAGGAAGGAAGTGCTACCAGAGATGGGTGCACTATGCCATCAGTGGGTGGGAGCTGATGCTGGCTAGAAGACCTGAGCCTTGGGAGAAGCAACCTGGTTTCTGGAAAAGGACATTGGCTGGAAGTCTAGAGGCCTGGGCTAGTTTATGCATTTCCACTAACTTGCTGCATAACTGGTAAGTCATTCCTTTTTCTGAGCCTCAGTTTCTCCATTTATGAAACCATGGGGCTGGCCCTAGGAGACAATGTAGGATAATTAGAGGTAGCTTGAATTTGGTCCTCACTAAGAAGACAGCATCCTATGAGGATGTGTAGATGAGTTAGGAACAGAAGTGCTCATTTCAGAAATACACAGAGGTTATTAAGAATGAACCACAGGAGGGATCAGATAGGGACTGTCTGATCATGGGATCAGAACTGAAGAGGGAAGCTTGGAGGATAGCAGTTAGAAGTTGGAAAGAGACTGAGAGAGACAAAGAGTGAGGAGAGACTCTGAACAAGTCAAGAAGGGTTAGAGTAGAGGTAAATTAAGAGGCCCAAAGGAAGGTTATGTGGAAGGATTTGGGGACATAAGAGCTGAGAACCAAACTACTGGAGGTCTGGAGCTCTGGGGGAGATGCAGAAGATAGGCTGAGATTGAAGCCAGGGAGGTAAAAAAAAAGAGCTAGAACCACACAGACAAGTCTTATATGTACAATAATATCAGGCTAATTTCTGAAGAAAAATGGGAGCCAAAAATGTACCCACCTGTAAAGCACTTGATCCCTGAGGCCATTTACCCTGGAACAAAGGGACTTTTTTCCTCTTAAGTATTGGTATCCTGTGTTCCAATACCAATTGAGGGACCATTGGAAGAACCTGGGGTGCTGTGCAGAGCCCAAACCAAAGTTTTGGTCCCAAACATTCAGTCTCAAGAGAAGAAAGAACCTCTGGTCTCCAGCTTCTGAGTTCTTGCACATGCTATTCCCTGTACCAGAAATGAATTCTTCCCTCATCCAGAAAATTCCTTCAGGTCTCTTGCAGGAGCCTCCCCTGACCCTCTCATGACTTCACCTCCTACAGCCTGCTGCACTTGCTCTCTTGTGGTGCAAGGGAAGCCCTAGTACCCTGTGGTCAAATCATAAAACAGCAGTTCTTTCTTTTCCATTTTGGTTCCCCAGATCTATCAGACAATCTACTGCTTACTAAGTGTGGAGCAAATATTTGCTTATCTGATATTGAATACTTGATGTCAAACACAGGGCCCTCATGGACTCCTGCTTGAAACATTAGTGGGAGAACATTTGGGAATTACTCATGTACAGAAAGATGTTGTGGGGATTGTGTCTTTTTGCTGGACACACAGCAGTAAGTGTTAAAATTACATAAAGGGTGAAACAGCATCCAAGAACCCAGTTATGACTAGAAATTTCTTTGAAAATTTCCTTAGAAGCAGGCTGATTTTGCTGTGTTTGGTGGAGGGGAAGAGGATGGAAAACAGGGAGTGAGGTGACAGAATCCTGCCTTCAGGGCACAACTCTGGAGAATTTTTTTCTTAGAGTCAGAGAAAAAGGAATTGTTCACCAATTCTCCCTAAGATACTAAGTCACTGACTGCCTCAAGGACAACTCTCTCTTTCTTGCCCTTTTTCCAGGCTTTACCGACAGTGCAGATAGACCCTGATGACCATTTACGCTATCAGGCACAGGGCATAAAGCCTTACATAATTTTCTCATCTAATTCTCAGGGCAACCCTATGACACTGGAACTATTATCATTCCTGCATTAAAAACAAAGCAACCGAGGCATAAAGAGTTTACATAATTTGCTGAAGATCCCACAGCAAGTAGAGTAGTCTGGAATATCTATTACCAAATTCTGGCTATTTCTACCACTCTAATCTGCCTCTCAAAAGGACTGTTACACTCAAAGACTATTCTATAGTCAGGTTAACAGCATTATTATTTTTGAGCAATTAAAAATGAGCATTTCTATATTTATGGAAGATGTTAGCACCAAAGAGGACATATGAATGGCAAATGAGCACATGCAAAGATGTTTAACATCATTAGCCACTAGGGAAATACAAATTAAAACCACAATGAGTTAATACTACAGATCTGTTAGAAAGGCTAAGATAAATAATGCTGCTTACATCAAGTGTTAGCAAAGATAAGGAGCAATTAGAACTCTCAGTCAAAACTAATCTTTAGTGACAGAAGGCAGAATAGTTGTTACCTTTGTGAGAAGTAGAGGTATTTGAAAAGAGACAAGAGGGAGGCTTCAGAGGTCTCCAATATGGGTGATAATTACAATGGATGTGTTTATGAAAATTCATCAAGCTTATTATTTGTGTATTTTCTGTACATAAAGGTTTACTTTAATAAAAAGTTTATTGAAAATAAATTATTACACAAGTAAAATATGTTCTTTGTAAAAATAATGCAAAGAGCATAGAAAGTATACATTGAAAAGTAAAATTTGCCCTCCACCTCAGTTCTATTTCCAAATGGTAACTACTGTAACCTGTGTTTCTTGTCTATCAAAGCACATAAATGTATATCTTTTTTCTTGCACAAATTTGAAGTGGAGTCATAGTGCCCACAAATCAGAAACAAAGAGTGGTCATTTGACAGGAAACTTCACCTTGGAGACCCGGGATGGAGATAAGCAGCTAAGCAGAGATTAAGGATCCTAGTTACACTCTCAAAACTAATATCTAAAAAAACCCAATTTGATTTAAAAATGGGTAGAGGACCTGAATAGACATTTTCTCTGGAGGGAACACACAGATGGCCAACAGACATATAAAAATATGCACAACATCACTAATTATCAGGGGAATGCAAATCAGAACCACAGTGAGATATTACCTCTCACCTGTCAGAATGGCTAAAATCAAAAGTCAACTAATAACAAGTGTTGGTGAGGATATAGAAAAAAGGATACCCTTGTGTACTATTCATTGGAATGCAAATTAGTATAATCACTATGAAAAAGAGTATGGAGATGCCTCAAAAATTAAAAACAAAACCACCATATGACCCAGAAATTCCAATTCTGGGATTTATGCAAAGAAAATAAAAACAGTAATTTGAAAAGATATATGTTCATTGCAGCACTATTTACATTAGCCAAAGTATAGAAGCAACCTAGGTATCCATCAATAGATGAATGGATAAAGAAGATGTCATATACATACGATGGAATTCTACTCAGTCATATAAAAGAATGAAATCTTGCCATTTGCAACAACAAGGGTATACCCAGAGGGTATTAGGCTAAATGAAATAAGTCAGATGGAAAGACAAATGCCATATAATTTCACTCTTTGTAGAATCTAAAAAAAAAACTAAACAAAAGAAAAAAACAAAACCAACAAATTCATAGACACAGAGAACAAACTGTTGATTGCCAGAAAGGAGGAGGGATGGGTAAAAAAGGTTAATAGGAATAAGGGGGACACATTTCCATTTATAGAATAAATAAGCCACTGGGATATTATATACAGCACAGGGAACATAGTCAATAATATCACAATATCATTGCATGGAGACAGATGGTTACTAGACACCATGGTGATCACATTATAAGATATATATGTTGAATATTATATCATACACCTGAAACTAATATAATATTGTTTGTCAAGTATATTTCAATTAAACTTTTCTTTAAAAAGCTAATACCTGAAACCATGTCAACACACCAGACACTCCTGTCTGCAACTCATTCATGTACACTGGAAATAATGATCTCCAATCCCCTCCTATCTTATTCCTCCTTAAGCCTTTGGAGCATCACAGTAAATATAGCCAAATAATAGACTGCTGCAGAATGAAAAGAAGTGGAAGATTCTGCACTAGAAAAACCAAGGACAGTAGGTGGACACGGATGTTGGAATTTGTCAGTGGAGTGCTAGAAGTCAGAATACAAAGTTATGACAGGCATCTCTTCTTCTAGGGAGTCTTTCTTGATATTCTTTCTATCCTACCTCCTTGGCTGTGTAGGTACTCCTCGTTAATGTTCCCATTCTGTTTTCACCTCTGCTATGGCACTTAACATATTGTCTTATGGTTGTCTGCTCATGTATTGGTTGGCCTCTCTAGACTGGAAGCACCTGTCAAGGTAGGGACTGTCATCTTTGTCTTTGTATCCCCAGCATCCAGCTCAGCATCTGGCCCACAAGCAGATATTCAGTGAATGTTGATTTGGGCAAATGAACAGATAGAAAGAAATGTCTCCTAAAATTGGTTCTTACCAATCTAACCAACAAGTGCAACATCATGGATGGAGGCACCAGCGATTACATCTCTGACTTTCTACTGCAGACCTACATGGAAAATCCCACATTGTGCAACTGAAGTCCTCAATGCCAGATTGCACTTTGCATTGGAAACTTTGAAATGCAATGCCTGGCTTTGAAGAGGATGTATAACACAAACAATTCTCTATGCATTGAGCCAAGTAATGGAAAATAAACAAAAACTTTCAAATTATTTTCTTTTGAGTGTGATGTGTCCAGGTTAATAATTGATTGGGTGATGTTAAAAAAAATATGTGATTTTTTGCCTTCCAGATCCCATGGGTATGTCTGAAAAGAAACTTTATTTCTTTAAGATTTTATTTACTTATTTTTAGAGAGAGAGAAATAGAGGGAGAGAAACATTGATGTGTCATTGCCCCCTCACATGTCTTCTACTGGGCACCTGGCCCACAACCCAAGCATGTGCCCTGACTGGGAATCGAACCAGTGACCCTCTTCTTCATAGTCTGGTGCTCAATCCACTGAGCCACACCAGCCAGGGCTGAAAAGAAAATTTCAAACTGAATAAATATAAGGTTATTTGTTGCAGTGTTGTTTAATATCCTATGACTGGAAACAATCTAAATGTTCATCAATACAGGACTATTTAAATAAATTATAGCATAATTTTCATAAAAGGGGATACTATGCAGTTGTTAGAAAATGAAGAACTTTGCTGACATGGTATAATATCCAAGATATATTGTTAAATGAAAAAAGCAAAGATGCAGAACAGTGTATCACATACTGCTGTGAGTAAAAAAAAAGGGTGAAAGAGAATATATGTGCATTTTCTTAAATTCACATAAAAGCATCTCTGAGAGATACATAAGAAGCTGACAACACTGGTTTACAATGGATGACTGGGAGGAAGAGGAGAAAGGAAGACTGTACATTGAACACTGTTTTGTATCATTTATATTTGTAACTATGTGAATGTACTACTTAGCCAAAAGTAAATGTAAAAATATTGAAACCACAACCACCATGGGAAACAAGAAAAAGTGACATCAGTGTGAGATCACTTTTGAGGAATATGACAAAACAAGAAAGCCAATGAATTTGGAGTAACAGAAATCAGAGCAGAAAGCATGGCAATTCAAAAAATCAGAGGGAAGAGTGGATTTTCCCAAGAAGGCACCAATCTCAGAGTCAATAAATGCAAAGAGCAGGGGTAGGCTGAGAGGCAATCATTATGGTAACCCTTATTACAGAGATGTGGTGGAAACACCTGGGGCAGATGGACACTTTTCTCCCTCTCTCCCTTTGCCCATGGGCCCCTTGTCAGAAGCAATATTTGGCCTTTGCTGTCAGGCTAAAGTTGCTTTTAGAGGGCTCTAGGGAGGGTCCTCAGACTTCCACAACAGATAGGAAAAAGAAAACAAAAGAAAAACCAGCATCAGTCAAGAGTGAGAACTTCTACAGATCTCCACCCCAAAGAAAACCCTCCTTACTTTATCATTTGTGGTGGTCCGTGGCCTTCCTACCTCTCCACCCACATAACATAATGGGAAGCCTGCCTATTGACAGGCCCAGCCCTCTTAAACAGAGCCCACAGTCAGTCCTCTGATTCCAGAGAGGGGTTTGTGGGGGAAACAGATCAATACAATTGCAAAGAAAACCTGTGCCATCTACTCATAAAACCTAACATCATTTTTCATTCATAAATGTGACCAGACAATTAAGGGTCATCAGATATTTAAGGGAAATTACAACAAGAAAGAGAAGGACCAAAATAAACAAATGGAATTGATCCCAGAGGAAAGAGACAATTAAAGAAATAGAGGAAAACTTAAATATATTCTGATTTGTATCAGTAGAGAGGCTAACCAGTGCTATTCTACCAGATTAGAATGTTTTACAGCTTCCCTTTCTATCCTTTTTAAAAGAAAATTTAGTTATTTGGCAAAGATTTACTAATTCTTTATACTGTGTCAGGAAGCAAGGGTTCTGAGATTTTTTTAATTGTCTCTTTCCTGTAGAAGCTAATGGTGTGGAAATGTCCAGACCAGTCAATTATGTGATATGGCAAATGCTATAATAGATTAAGCACAGAAGAGGACACATCAACTTGATGGGGATGTTTCATGAGACGGTTGTCTCTTTAACATTAATAATGAATAAGAGAGGTAGGAGTCAGTATGTACATAGGATGCAGCTTGAAAATTCACAGCACATTTTGGAAAATAAGCCTTGCTTGATATGGTTGATGAACAGAGCTGAGCATGAGCGAGTTGCGAAGATGAAGACAGAAAGTCGTGTGCTGTACTAACAATGGATATACTGTCCTCTAAGCAAGGTTTTTCCAGACATGTTCAGGGAAAAGAGTCCTTGTGAAGCCCTTTGTAGAGCAAACAAAATGATATATTTAACTCTTTCATATGTACTGGAAATAATTTTCCTAGCAGAAACTATGACTGTGATCTAGATTATCAATATAAAATCACAACCACAAGCAGATTCATTAACATCAAAAACAAGCTGTTGAAGTATGATCTGTTCG
The DNA here is from genome assembly GCF_019186645.2 of Phyllostomus hastatus. NCBI lineage: Eukaryota > Metazoa > Chordata > Mammalia > Chiroptera > Phyllostomidae > Phyllostomus > Phyllostomus hastatus. Next base: position 8,907,195 of record NW_025333841.1, on the reverse strand, counting down.
TTTTTTTTTCATTTTCTCTTGACACTATTTACTGCAGATCAATCACTAGCTAGAAAAAATGCAGTAGTAAAAAAGGGTGACAGATTTCAGAAAAAGGCAATGAAGGACAGATACCATATGACCTCACCTATAAGTGGAATCTAATGAACAAAACAAACAAATGAGCAAAGTGGAACTAGACACATGGAAATAAGGAACAAACTGACAGTGACCAGAGGGGAGGAGGAGAGGGATAACAGGGGAAAGAAAGGGAAGGGTCTAGTCAAGGAACATGTATAAAGGACCCATGGTAATGGACAACAGGGTGGGAACTGACTGAGGCAGTGGAGTGGGCAGGGCAGGGGAGTACAATGGGGAGAACATTGGGACAATGGTAATTGAACAACAATAAAAAGAAAGAAAGGAAAACTGAAAACCGAAACAATCCAATCCATTAATTCTTTCTGTGAACCAAGAAAAAGGTGCTCAATATTTGACTTTGGCTGCAGGCACTTTCGTGCACTCCTCCACAGATCTACAAATTTCTTGGCAACTCATGGTGAAAACCACTTTTGGATGTAATAGGCAGATGAAGATTTTTAAAGGGGGTATAACACCAGGACCAGGTCATTCCTTGTTGGGGCAAGAGCAGGTATTGGAGGTCCTGACACAAAAGACATCTGATACAGAATCGGGAATCAGAAAATAAAATTTAATTGACTATCAGAAAGATAGTCAACTGCTGCATCAAGCTAGAGGAGCAGGCAGAAGAAGAATGGGAGAAAGAGGCGGTTTCAAGAATTGAAGTATTGAATATAAACCGGTGATTCTGGAGCTAATTCCATTTACATTAAACACATCAGGGAACTCTGTCAGTCTGCTTCCCTGGAGGTGCAGAGTCTGAGGGCTCAAATCAGATTAGATGATGTGGTCAGTTATAACTATTAGAATTAACTTTCTGCTGTAGGTATGGAGGATGGATGGGGTTGGGCAGAAAGGAAGCAAGGAAATAAATTAGGAAAATACAGCCCACTTATCTAGCAGAGAGGAGATGTGGTCCTGGACTAGAATGTTCACATAACAGATGGAAAGATTTGTGCCAACCAAGATTTGGGGAGAAAGTAGCCACTGTGATTGAGGAATAATCTGGGCAAGAGAGAGGGAGGGATTAGAGATGACTCCCAGGTCTGTGACATGGACAATTAGGTGGGTGTGGGAGTACCATTCACTGAGATAAGGGAGACCCTTGAAAGAGAACAGATCTGGACTGAGTGGAATAGTGAGCTGAGTTAAGTTTCTAGCATGCCAAATGTGAGGTGGCTTTCTGATATCCAAGTAGAAATATTCAGAGGTAGCCACACCTAAAAATCTGAAGTTCAGGGTTACAGTTATAGATTTGGGATTTGTCATGTTGAAAGTCATACTAAAAACTATGAACATGTATGGGACTCACCCAAGGAAAACATGTAGAGCAAGAAGAGAGGAGAAGGGAGGAAAGATGGCGACAGAAGAATTAGGATAGGGAACACCAAAGTTTTAAAAGATGCAAAGAAAAATAGGAATCCATGAAGAAGTTTTCTGAGAGGCAAGAGAAGAGAGTTTTCAGAAGGATGACAACAGAATAATAGGTCAACAGACTAATAGAGAGGTCACTAAAAATGAACTCAAGAAAGAATTCAGCAAAACCTATAGAACTAATAATGGTGAGAGCAGCTCCAGGGGAATATTGCAGGCAGAAGTCAGATTGTGGGAGGCTGGAAATCAGGAACTGGAAGGAGGGAGATTGGACAACCTTTTTTGAAGTTGGTCACATGAACAAATCCTGACATCGTTTGCGTCTCTGTGGTCCTTTCAACTGATCTTTGCACGGTCCTTGCAGCTGTGGCATTCTGTAATTGTATGAAACTGGCCTTGGAGAAGTCCTCAAGCCTGCTCTCGTGATAATTTTCCTTCAGTGGAACAAAGGTTACTTGTCTAAGAACCGAAGCCTCTGACTTGACTGATCAAAGTTTATCACGTGCACTGAAGCCACCTACTTGGCAGATGTAGTGAAAAGCTACACCGATCTGAGCCCAGGACAGGATGCAGTGGCGTAGGAGGATAAGAGAGCAGGTGCTAACTCTACAGATAGCATGCCTATCAGAGCATTTTGTTACACTTCCTATTTGTCTCTGAAAACAATTTTATAGGAGTCATCAAAGCAAGCTTATGGTTTCTAGACTAGGTTGGGATATGGGGTACGGACTTCCACAGTTGCTTTTATTTTTAAAGCAATCTGATAAAATTATGCAAAAGCCATTCATAAATGCATAATCCTACACACCTCAATGATTCTATGTGTATTCCAAACTTTGGGTTTTTTTATCATGTTATTGTTCTTTTCTTTGTTACTAGTACGTTAAGAGTTGGCAATTATTTGGAAAACTCATATCTTGGGCTAAACAAGTTTTTTAAACATTCAGGATGAAAGTTGTTTGTCTATTGCTTGACATATTTCAAAGATCTTTCATGCACATCTTTTTTTATCTTTACAATAACTTATAGGATAGGCAATTCAGGTGTAACTGTCCCTTTCAGATATGAAGAAACTAAGGTCTAGTTATTTGCGTGAGGTCCATAGCAATTTTTTTGTACAGCAAAGACCAGAATTCAGGTCTCTGAACTGCTGCCTATTTCCCCTTTTCTGAACAGTTACATTGGCATTGTCAATGATCTGATGGATTAGAACAATGTAGACAGCAATTTGACTAAGTAAAGCTAATATTCCTACTCTAAACTCAATCACAGAGTTTTGGCTTGATTTCCTTCAAGACCCTACTTCTCTTGATCTTTGAGAAATGTATTTTTCTTGAATTATCTCTTCAGCTAACTTTTATTTAATAATCATCATCACTCTTTTTTGCTTTATGCCACATGGTCTTGACTTGAATAGCTGCTGGGATTTTATTGGGTTTAAAGGTTAAAGAAGTTTTGAGAAGCAATTAGCTAGTGACACACCAGTCATAAAATCAATCCAAACTTTTGTTGACATTTGTTTCTTTCCCCACGTACCAGGTTCCCGCTTTATATTAGTAAGAATGAAAATGAAATATGTCTGTTGCTGGTGGATTAATTTATCACTTTCCTTGAAACTGGTGAACCAAAAATTTAGACAGCAGTAGGAAAATACTGCCATTGTCTGTTAAGTCTATGACATTTCAAGGCAAGAATGAATGTATGGAAGAAGAAACTTGTTTCTTCTTTACTAACAAAAGGGAAAGCCTGGAAGTGAATGATATGGGTATAATTTGAGAAAAAAAAAAAAAAACCTTTACGTAACTTTTGCTGGGAGAGAAGACTACGAAGCACATTTTCCAGGAAGTGTGGGTTGCGACGATTGTGCGCTCTTAACTAATCCTGAGTAAGGTGGCCACTTTGACAGTCTTCTCATGCTGCCTCTGCCACCTTCTCGGGCAGAAGATATTTCAACTCTAACACAGCATGATCGAAACATACAGCCAACCTTCTCCCCGATCTGTGGCCAGTGGACCACCTGTCAGTATGAAAATTTTTATGTATTTACTTACTGTTTTTCTTATCACTCAGATGATTGGGTCCGCACTTTTTGCTGTGTATCTTCACAGAAGATTGGACAAGGTAAGAAAATGTCTTTATTAACTAAGTTTGACGTACTTATTAAATTGTGGGTTGGTTGATTTAGCTTTACCCAAATTATGGACAATGGTAGAAACCCAAACAGATATGTGGTCTTGTGGCATGTTTGTTGTCTAGTTAATGAAGCCCCCTATTCTTGTCTGTGGTCAAGAGCTTGGGCTCTTCAGTCAGACTGCCTGTGTTCAAATCTTGACTAGCTCTGTGATCCTAGGCAAGTTATTTTGTATTTCTATGGCTCAGTTTCCACATCCGAGAAATAGGAATGATAATGGTATCCACCTCATTGATTAAATGAATTTAGCCTTGTAATGAGCTTAGAACAAAGCCTGGCACAAAGTAAGCACTATGTAGGCATTAGCTACAATTACTTGCTAAAGTTTTGTTTAAAAAATAAACTTTTTTTATCTTAGAGACAAAATTTTTCTTTTAAATTTTCAACTACAGAAGAAGAACATCAAATTGATCTGAAATTTCAAAGTGCTTCTGATTAACATAGACATGTATAAGTTTCAGAATTTGCAATCTTTTAATAAAAGTGGCATTCTTTGTATAACTAGTCAAATGTTGATTGTAGTTGCAAGCTGTCCAGTTTTCCTCTGTTTTATATTCTTTGATTGGACTTATAGGTACAAAATAGTAGAGAAACTTAGTAGGTTGTTTCGCATTCCCAGAAAAATATAACCATTAGGATTTATCCTATTTTGATGTGCTTACCCACTTCCTCTAAGGGGCATCATTAGCTGTGTTGACAAAATATCAATCGTAGATGAAAAGGAGATATTTGATCAATTATCTGGCCATTCCTAAAAGTTCGGATGTGGGAATTGTGGATGTAGAATATCTGGAGACTGCATTTTCTCAGGGCTGTTTAAGTGTCCTCTATTGGGTTGTCAGCCTAGAATTAAGGCCATGAGGTTTTCTATCAGTGTAAGGTTGAGGGGCAGTGATGGTTGAGGCAATTCCATGGGTTACTCAAATTTTAGGTTTCACTGCAGAGAAAAGAGAGGGGTAGTTCTGGGTTTGGTTGTGTTTGGCCTGATGAGCTCTGTCAATCAAAGCCTGGACATACGCCTAGCCTCTACAGGGGAAGTATTGACCTGGGTAGACTCAGATTTATCAGAGCATTTAGGCACGCTCTTAATGTCAGTGAAATCTACCAGCTAACTGCATCTTGTTTTGAATACAAAAATTTAGTCTTAAAACAAGAAGATAGCAAATGATTAGTTGATTATACAAGTGAATTCCATATATCATTCTAAGACATTGGAAAATAAAATATTTCATTAACTTTGGAAATAAAAGATTATTTCTTTAAAAATTCAAATGTTTTCAGCAAATACTAAAGTTAAAAAGAGAGAAAGATGTAACTAGAACTCGGGTTAATTGACACACATTGAAAATTAACATCTTCATCATGAACACTAAAGTGGGAAAATAGCTCAGCAGAAGATTATTTTGTAGGCTGCTTATAATGAGCAATCATTACTGGAACAATAGGAAATATGGCAATTATAGAATGTTCTGCTATAATATATTAAAAAATGTACACTTTGTGATGAAATTTTATTAGAATAGTGATTTTCACCTAGACTTTCAGATAATATGACATTTTAGTTGCTGGTTTTTGTAGATTTTTAAACTGCTAATACCAAATATCAATAATCCAGAGTAAGTTTTTATTCCCCATTTATATCTGCAAATCCCTCTTTCAATTGCTGATGCCGTGGAAGTGAATTTAGAGGCAGACATCATCAGTGCCATTCTCCTTCAGAATTGCATTTCTCATGTCCCTGTTATTTCACAAATAGATAGAAGATGAAAGGAATCTTCATGAAGATTTTGTGTTCATGAAAATGATACAGAGGTGCAACAAAGGAGAGAGGTCCTTATCCTTACTGAACTGTGAGGAAATTAGAAGCCAGTTTGAAACCTTTGTCAAGGTAAGGAACTCAGCTGTTGGTCCAAGTGTCATTGAAAATTTTAGTACTTCTGCCAGGAAACTGAAATATGACCATGTAAAAGTTTAAACACTTATTTATGCATCATATATGTACATAGGTATGTATATTTTTTAAAAAAGGAAAAATGAAGCCAGAATCCTATGTTAAAAGAGTATTGAAAGTTAGAAGTGTTCACATTCATAGGAATGTTCTCAGGAAGAGCAAAAAAAGATTCTCGGGGAAAAAAGCACATCTCATAGGCACATTCATACACACACACACGAGCTCATACATGCAGCTGACTCTGAGAAAATTTTGAAGTACACCAAGTTTGGTTTTTGCATTTTCTTATTTTCCCATCCAAACCTTGATGCTTTCTCACTGTGGACCCATGGTCTGGTTCCATTTCCCAGAGAGGTGATAACCATTGGCCACTGTAGTGTTGGGAGGCCACAGCTAAAGATACTACCTTTAGTGGAGGTCATAGGGACTTCTAAAGACCGATACATCCTAACATATGAGGGAATGCTTCTCTTATGATGGAATTTCAGGTGCCGTGAAAGTGAAATCTTTTTCTTTATTGTGAGGGGAGATGTGAAGAATAGGTGATCAACCTTCTCAGTACCACTCAAACCAGACACCATATACTACCACTTACTCATGAAGCCAGTTCATTGTAGGGCCTGTCAAGACTTGGGGTACAGTTTGAAGATTTCTTCAAGCTGGAACCCAGCATGAAGTCATATATTGGGCACCTAAAACAAGATTTTTAGAATGTTTATTGAGGATGCACCTACAACATTAATTTCATTCTCATAGACAAGGGATGTAAGGGCTCTTTCTCTTGAAGCAGAATATCAAGAAGTCTTTCTACCTATTTCTCTGTCAAAATACTGAGTGCATATACCCTTGGCCCTCAGCCCACTTTGGGGTTGTGAATTGGAAGCAGCACTCCACATTGAGGGCATCACTATGCCAGGTTGTTGGGTATCTAGGTAAACTAAGAGGAATTAGTTCTCACATATAGATGATATGTGATTTAACCCAAGGCTGAAGAGCTTTAGATCTTATTTCTAAGTTTATTCCTGTCCTCTTATACTGCCCCCAATGTGTAATTTAATCCAGCAGTGAAGACCAAGACCTTCCTTATTTCTGAGCCACCTATGGGAATCAGAATGCAGCTCAAATCTGTTGCTGGCTTTTAGGTTGTTTATGCTAGTCTAGGTTTTAGATAAAAACTCCTAACTCTTTATTTATGAGGTATGGAAATATTTGAGTTTCTCAGGTTCTTTGAGGCTTCTGGCAAATATTACAAGGTATTGGGAGGTATTGCAAATTTAAATGTAAATAAAGCCACTTTCAGAACAATGGTTAATAATCCCAATAACATATATAATGTGCTTGGCTGTGTGACCATGGGCAAATGAGTTCACCTCTCTAGACCTCAGTTTTCTCATTTATGAAATAAGACAGGTGAGATTATCTGTAAGAATACTACAAACTCTGACATTCTGTAATTATAGAATCAGCCTTCAGTTCCCTCCAAAGTCAGTGAGAGTTACTGTTGATTTTTCCCTTCTCTTTTTTTTTTTACTGAGAGTTTTACAGTTCAACTGCTAATTCTTCACGGCTTTATTTCAGGTCAGATATGCAAAGCTTCCCAGATCAGCTACCCAGAATAGGAGTAAGGAAAATAGCTGGTTTGGCCTCTCTGCTTATGCTTGCATAAAAAAGCGGCAGTTCCAAAGTTTCATATCCTAAAAAGGCAGAACTTCTCAAGCATGTCAACTGGAGATTCTTACATGCAACAGAATTCCCTTGCTTTTGCTGCAATAGGAGTGGAATGAAAGTCAATGTTATCTGTACCTATGATATGCATGATGGTGAGACACAAAGTACTCTAAATGCCCAATCTTCCTCCAATGAGTGAACCACTCTCTAATATCCATCCCCCCTCCCAAATTTCTCATTCTAAAACAATATCTGGACTTTTTAAATTAACAAGTCAGCTACATAATAATCCCAAATTGGACTTTTATATTTTTAGCTAACGTTGACAGTCTTTCTTTCTGCATCACAGTCTGACTGGTCCAGAGAAACTTAGGGTTTGAATCTTGGGGCTCTGAAATAGAACTTAAAGAGGTCTTAGAAATCATCAGATCCAATTATCAACACATAACTTCAATTTTATTCCCACAGTTCCTACGTAGTTGTCCCCTGATCTCTGCTTGAACACCTCTAATAACAAGGAACTTATTATCTCCTGAGGCAGGTAGCATCAAGCTGTCACTTTGGGGGGAAGGTAGGATTCAGGAATTATGCAGCATTGTGAATAGTGTTATTTCACATTAAACTTAGTCCTCACCCTACCCTCTGCTAGAATGATCATTTCCATGATTGTTTGCCCACCAATTCTTGAGATGTCTTTGGTAGAGTCAAAGAATTTCCTTTTCAAGTTAAAGGTCATTCTGCCTATAACTGCCGCAAGGGTTCCCACTGAGAGAAATATCTAATCTAAGATTTTCTGAAAGTCAACTTTAAAAATATTTTCAGTTAAAGTGTGGAGCAAAGCAAGAAAAAAGGCTCTGGGGAGTGTGGCTGGGGGAAAGTTCACGAAAAGGCAAGGCTGGGTGCATAAAAGACAAACATTGCTGACTTCACATTTTCATCTTGGCTAAGCTCTGACACCAATGTAACCACCTAGTTGAAAGTATCTCAACCTTGATCATCACACTCCATTTTTTGAAAAGACACTAAATACTCATTTGTTTACTTGTTATCTCACAAACATTTTCCTGTTGCCGCACTTTCACAGTGCCACACTTCAGCTTAAGTGGAAAGTTGAGGCCCTGCGGCCATGTGAGCATTTCAAGGTGCAGGTTCCCCTTCAGGCTCTGTGATTTACACCATCACATCTGACAACTGAGCTGAGCCTAAAAGAAGACACTCAACAGTACAACATTAATTCCTTCTAAAGGAGGAATAAAAAAGAAGGGCCCTATAGAAAATTGATTTTAGCAATGGGAAGGAGCACAGGACTTTGACCCTCAGAAAACATGAAAATACTGCTCTCTTCCTCTCTTGTGTTCAGAGTACGTGGTGATGGTATGAGTTAAACCTGGCCTACGAAGTTGATCTCACTATTTCAACTCTTTGCTTCAGCTTCAGTCTCTTTGGGTGATCTCAGGCCAGCCAGTTAAGCTCTCAAGGCCATTTATTCAGTATATTTAAGTGGCAGCAGTAGCCTTTATTATCTTTTAACCTGTGTCAACTGCAGTCCCTGTTAGATTCTTAAAGTACCTCTAACCTTCCTTCAGCTGCTAAGTGAGAAGAAACCCCCAAAGAAGGGTTGCATTTGTCTTTGAACATTGGAAGCACTGGAAGATTACCTGTGTTTCCTATATGTATGCTGATTATTCTAAATAGTAAATGCTGGCCACACAAAGGCACACAACCAGCAACAAGACAACAAAATTTATATATATATCTGAGGGTTTTTTCTGGGATTCCTTCCCAAGATAAAACTTACTGTTATCATTTTCTGAGAGATTTCAAACAAATTTTATTCTAACAGATATATACTATGCTTATGTTTAATAATACTCTATATGCCATTTCCCTAGGTAGAATCACGTCCTGATTCAGCATTATTTGTCAATACCTGTCAAAACCAGTGGGGTCATAAGCAGAGTCAGTATTGCAGCTTCCAGTGTAGAAAGCATGCTAGAATGGAGATAATGAATCCCAGATTTTGCTTTTAGGTCCACCCCTGGGCTTTCTGGACTATCAGCTCATCTGTCAGAGCCATGGGCTCCCAATCAATAAGATGGAACTAATGACAGGATCTGAGTCTATATGATAAGCCTCACCAAAGCCAGGCAACAAAGTAAAGACTGATGCCAAATAAATGAAACCTCTAAAACTCCACAGCAGAGTTCCTGTCAAATTGACCTTTTGCAATGATTCTTATTTCAGGATATAATGGGAAATGAAGTGAAGGAGAAAGAAAAAAACTTTGAAATGCAAAAAGGTACGGTACTATTTACCAATTTCTATGCATACTTAAAAAGTAAAATGAAGCTTTATAATACCAATTATATTGAAAAACCCAGTGTTGAATCAGGGGACTTTTAGCCCTGGAAATAAAACTGGAACACAATTGGCTGGGTTCCTTTAATGCTGACAATACCAAGTATGAAGAAATTCCATTACTTTCTTTTTTAATATTATGCATTTTATTGTTTAGTTACAGTTGTCCTGCCTTTTCTCCATTGCTCTCCCATGCCCCGTCCCTGCCAACTCCCACAATCAATCCCTTCCCATTGTCCATGCCCATGAGTCTTCTATTTGTGTTCCCTGGCTTACCTCTTCCCCTTATTTCCCTCATTATCACCCCTGCATCCACTCTGGTCACTGTCAGTTTGTTCTTTATTTCCTGAATTCCATTATTTTTGATACCTTAATCAAAGCAATCATACAGCCTAGTGCCACCTACAAAGGATAAGATAAGAAAATCATCATTTGGTAGCAGTGACTTTTACTGCTCAACAGCAGTTTTTTATGAGGAACCATGGCCAGTGGAGCCTCTGGAATCAAGGAATGAATCAGTGTGACAACATTCTATACTTTGCCTTGTTCTCAATGTCAGAGTATCTCAGACAACTCATGGCTGGAAGGGGTCTTGATATTTCTCAAATCCAACACCATGCCCAGGGCACAAACCTCCTTCACACCAGCAATGATTATCTGGCCTGTAATCAAACATGCCTAGGTACTTTCTATCTCATAAAGCAGCCTGGCCCATTTTGAATGGCTCTAATAATTATAATAAGTTTACTATACTATATGAGAGAACTATTTTCTCCTCTGGAGCTGAAATTTGTTCCTATAATCTCCACTCATTGGACACATTCTGCTCAGTGGGGCCATATGAAACAAAGTATAATTCCTCTTCTACACAGCAGCTGTACAGATGTTGAAAACAGCAATCATGGAAGCCTTTTCTTCTCCAGGCTAAACCTCCCCAGTACCTTCCACTCTTCCTCTTATGACCATTTCTAGACCATTTCCTTTCTTAGTTACCTCCTTTTCTGGATGACACCTTAATTTTCCCCATTCCTCTTAGAACATAGTACACCAAACATAACACAGTAATGCCTGGAGTGACATGAATAGCTGAGTATGGGAAAGATGAAGTGTTGGTAGATGGGTGTTTTAGACACACTACTATATCACAAAGTTAGTGAAACTGATGCTTTGGGTTTTGTAAATTTAATACATACAAATACATATACACATACAGGGTGAGGCAAAAGTAGGTTTACAGTTTTGAATACACAAAACACAGAGTTCGTTCTTATATTATTTATTAATTATTGTATTACTTTCCATATGAACAACTATAAACTTACTTTTGCCCCATTGTATACATAGAGAAATACAGGTACTATTTTCTGAGGCAAAGAGCATACTCAGAGGTTGTGCTAACTATTGGTCTAGATGCAAAAGGTGATCTGATTTCCATGAAAGTTTTGTCTTCAGATGGTTGTAAGATATGTTAAGTGGAACTATGTTATCTGTTAATTACAGTGAAAATTGAGGAAACACGTGGAGGTTGAGGTTAGTCATACAGACTGCCTAGCAGTCTTTAGTAAATAATAAACTTAACGGAACTGGTAATTTAGGTCATGCAATTTGACTCAATATTTATAGGACACCTACGAAGTGTTCAACATGGCTCATTACTGGACAAAAAAAAACTTCCTCAGTCTTTACACTTAGAATATCAGCACATCTAATTAAGAAGCAAGCCTTTTACATGAGAAACAATTAGGATGGATACAATAGTTTGGCCAATTGTTTGACCAAATCAGACACCATAAGCACCTTACTAGCTAATTGTGCAGACACAACCTTTGGGCTCACTAAGATTCCCAATGGATGGAAGTTGCTCTTAGAAGCAAGATTCAAATATGTTTAATGGAGACCAGTATTTTAGCCTATATCAATCTATGTAAAGTGGAGTCAGTTGAGTACTGAACAAACATAAGAAAAACAGGATTAGTGGAAATAACCAATTCAATTGTTCAGACTTTAGAAACAAAATTTTACCACTCTGGGAAGGATTTCAGACCATTGTATCCTCCCTTTTACATAAAGTATTTAAGCACACTCTATTACACAGCTATAGAGCTGGACTAAATAGTTCCATGTGCAGTTTTGTATTACTTTGGTCTAATAGTTAGCTTTTGGTTTCATTTTAGGTGATCAGGATCCTCAAATTGCAGCACATGTCATAAGTGAGGCCAGTAGTAAAACAGCATCTGGTAAGTTCAAAATCATCTGAGCATTAGCCATCCGAGGGGGAAGGCTGGGACATTGATGCAATGCTGCCCAATGATTAGGTTCCTCTCTTTCTTTGGGGCCTAATTTACAAACCTACCCATATAGCTCTCATATATTTTCCTTTGTCTTCAAAGTGAGCTTAAATGTACAGATGGGATTTGGAGGGACAAAAGGAGGTGGGAAGCAATCCCAGTGTTCTCATTATGTTCTTGCTCAATGGCTGATCCTGAATGATGAATTACTGGGTGGAGGGACCCCTTATTCTGACAACATAGAAGAGATGACTGGGAATATCCTTTTTATCCTAATGCCTCTTCACTGTGTGTAAATGTGCCTCAGGAGGTATTTCCTGCTATTTGTCATTCCCTGTATGATTACCCCAGCCCCACTGGGGCCAACCTCAAGGAAATTAAATGTAAAATCATTCTACAAAGATCAGTAGGTGCCAGCACATTAAATTTTCCAATGAAGTAACAACAGATGACATACTGTAATCTTTTCAACTCTGAATGATATTATTTCCATATACGTTCTGCCATTGTTCTAGCCCTTAGATCTTTTTTTTTTCTCCCAAATCTGTACCTCCTGATAGCTGGTGCTGGAGAATGTGTCGCATCTGATAAATGGATGGAAACACAGACGCTAGCATAAAATCCCCCATCTACATAAATGAAGTTTGAGAGCATCAGAGCAGTCTTTGAAAAAGTTCAGCACAGTGCTCTGGAATGGAGCTCTAAACAGAGTGTGTGTGTGTGTGTGTGTGTGAGAGAGAGAGAGAGAGAGAGAGAGAGAGAGAGAGAGAGAGAGAGAGAGAATGGAGAGGTAAAAGGAGAGGAGAAGGGAGGAGAGGAGAGAGATGGGGAGAGGGAGAGGAGAGGAGAGGAGATACAGCCTCATCTCTGAGGTGGGGTTTGGGCTTCTCAGTGGGTATACATGGTTATCATGGATCATGATATGGAAGTAAGAGCACTGTATAGGAAGTTTTGAATACTAAGGTTCAAGAACCATGACTACCACTTGCTGGGTGACCTTGGGCAAGTACCTGTACCTATGCAGCAGTTTCTGGCCTCACTTTACAGAGTGACTCTGAGCATCAAATCAGCTAACCTGGAAGAAAGTTATACTGTCAAGTTCTATAAAAATGTAAGGTGACAGTGCTTAGCTTTATTCATGGTGACTTAGATGTCATAAGAGTGACATAAAGTCCTTTATTAATACCAATATTCCCACAATACTTAATAATTGTTCTAAGTACCCCTTTCTCAGAAAATACACTTGTAGGAGAATATCACAACTATATTGACATGTCAGGGTGGCCATCCACATGACACCTTCTCATCCAAATTGGATAACAGCAACAGAGACATCTCCTTGAAGAATAAATTCCCATTGGTCTTTGCTAACCTGTATATAAATCCTTGCCCTTGAATACATTTCATAATGCTCAGACTCTGCCAAAAGGCCCATTATTGATATTCATCCTAGTATATTTTACAGTCTGCATCACAGTAGGTTTGCAGGAGATCCAGTGGAAAGATAGTAACATTCCTCACCCCCTCAGTCCCAAATCTCTTGCTTTTTTTATGCTGCCACAGGCCTGATCTACACCCAACAGCTAGGCTGCAAATTAGGTAACAACTTACAAAAGTAAACTTAGTGGACTAAAAGATAGGGAACTTGCACTTGTTTTCTCAATTAGATGGTCCAAAAGTGAAAACATCATAATTAAGTGTCATTTCTGGAGTGGTCTAGAAGGCCAGGAAATGTCAGACATTTCAGATGCCTTCCCTGTTACTAAAAGATGAGTCTGAACAGCTTGGATCTTGCACCCTGATAGGTCTAAGACCACCAAAGAGGAATTTTTTCCAAAAGCTCAGGGAAGCAAATGCATCAATTACCTTCACTTCTTCCCAACCCCCATCCTAGCAATCTAGCTCTCTGTGGGAGCTGAGATTTGAAATCAGGTGCACATACTACTTTGAACCCACTCAACATCTCAGTCGAGAAAATGGCACACTGTTGGTGGGTACTCCGGTTTAGCCACAAGAATACAGATACTTTCGAGTCTGTGGCGCCCACTACAATGGGAGATCAAAACACACAGTGAAATGACAGGTTTATTTTCATACTTCCTTGCCTAATTTTAGTCCTTGTTGTGGGAGGCATGTCAGGTTTGCAACAGCTTGATCAGGTAGGAAGAAATGGGGTCTTTCCTTTCTCTGTGCTGAGGCTGAGTTAGGTAGACTAACAACTTTTTTGACTTTGTAAATTTTAAGGAAAGGAAGAAATCAGTGTTAATATTAGTGAGGAATTAGCTTGAATATTTTGGCGTGCATAATTTATGATGTGGAATTTTTAAATCATTCACACTTTCTTAAGTTCAAGGACAATTTAGCTTTAAGAACTCTAAAGGGAGAATGAAGCTCACTGTGCTCTATTACTTTATTTAATCTTCACAAGTCTTAGAAACATGCTGTGATATTAGCCCAGTGTTGCAGATGAGAAACTAAAACTCAGGGAGATTGACTTGCCGAAGCTTAAGTAAAGCTTGGATTGGAGCCCAGCTTCATCTGACTGTAAAGCCCATGCTAGTTTGTCAGCCATAGCTCCTTTGTAGACTTAATGTTGGATGGGTCCTTAAAAGTCTGTTATGCCCAAACCTTCCATTCATATATGAAGCTAGTTTCAATATTAGACTATATTTTGTTAAAGTGTGAACCATGCTATGCTTCACCTCACCACAAATTTTTCTCCTCTCCATTACAGTTCTGCAGTGGGCCCAAAAAGGATACTATACCATGAGCAACAACTTGGTAACTCTTGAAAATGGGAAACAACTGGCTGTTAAAAGACAAGGACTCTATTATATCTATGCCCAAGTCACATTCTGTTCCAATCGGGAAACTTCGAGTCAAGCTCCATTTATAGCCAGCCTCTGCCTGAGGTCCACAAGTGGATCTGAGAGAATCTTACTTAGAGCGGCAAACACCCACAGTTCCTCCAAACCTTGTGGGCAACAATCCATTCACTTGGGAGGAGTATTTGAATTGCAACCAGGTGCTTCAGTGTTTGTCAACGTGACTGATCCAAGCCAAGTGAGCCATGGGACTGGCTTCACGTCTTTTGGCTTACTGAAACTCTGAACAGTGTAACCTCGCAGGCTGCCACTGAGCTGATGCTGGTAGTCTTCATAATACAGCAAAGCAGTTAAGACCACCACTCCCCTGTTGAACTGCCTATTTATAACCCTACAATCCTCCTCATGGAGAACTATTTATTATACATCCCAAGGCATGTAGGGCTGCATTAAGTGAATTATGGGGTAGGTGAAACCCAAAGAGGCCCTGTTCCATAAGAGCTTATATTCTGAAGCAGCAACCTGATTGATGCAGACATACAGAGATTCCTGTGAAAAGACAAGGCCATTATGCACAGATTGAATTCTGAGTAAACAGCAGATAATTAGTAAGTTTAGGGAGTTTTTTTATCTGCAGTGTCTTTCAGTGGATAATGTATTTGATTTATCAGTGAAGATGCAGAAGGGAAATAAGAAGCCTTAGCTCGCATTTAGTTGTATGGTTGATTCTGGGTCCCTGTGCCACTGATGATGGGGACAGGCTCCAGAAAGATTAAGGCAGTGGCGAACTAAAAAACTTCTCCCCCACCAGCCCCCCAACACTCATTCTTTCTTTCTCTCTCTCTCTCTCTCTCTCTCTCTCTCACACACACACACACACACACACACACACACACACACACACACACACACACACAGTGTCAGGCTGTTGCTAATCAGTTATATCAACCCTGTCCCTATCTCTACCACTGTAAATGGGAGGGGGAACAGAGAGAGCAGCTCTGAGCCTGACCACTCCTCCTCAAGAAGTGACTGTATTTAAAGGAAATCTATTGTATCTGCCTGCAGTCTTCATTGTTTCCAGAGTGAACTTGTCATTATCTTGTTATTTATTTTTTGAATAATAAAGATCCCTTAACATTATTGTTGTTATTCAGCATCAAAAACCCTAGGCCAGATTCAGGGAGGATGACTGACTCTTTTGGAGGGAATTTTCCCAACCTTTGTCATGTGTTCATAAACGTGATAAACTTGGTTCTAAAGCTTGTTGTACCACAAAATATCTTGGTGAAAGCACACTCCATGAAAGTCTGTGATAGCCTTTGATGGATGACATGAAAGCTTATGCAGTGGAAAATAATCTGGGTCTTTATTTCCAGCTTGATCCAAAAAGGTTTCAGGAGATTGAAGGAAGACTTTTTTTTTTAATTAATCACAGCTAAGTGAATCCAGAGGGAGGGCTTTAAATGAGAAGCAGTTGCTTATCTTTTTAATACCTGTCTGGGTGGTCCCACCTTAGACAAGACTGAATGGAGCTGGGACAGCTTGAGGGGAAGTATCTGCCCCTTAGTCTTCCATTGAACCAAGGGGGCTATTCCTTGTCACCTCTAATTGAGGGATTTTCATGTAAGAAACCCTAGAATGCATTGCTTAAAACAAACACCACATGTTCAAGCAGAAAAAATATTACTGTAGAAAAAAGAAAGAGTGAGGACAGGTAGTGTCATCTCTTGGCCACTGTCCTTTCTCTTCAGTCCTCTGGACAGCACAGCTCCTTCTTGGCTGAATTACTTTGAAGGCCTTAGACCATGACTTTCTAACACAAGGCTGAAATCATGCTAGACAAACTTACTTGGCTACATACTTTTTCCAACAAGAAAACTTTGGTATGAGCAGAAGTGACATTTGTTGATTCAGGGACTCACTTAGGAATATGTTTACAGTAGGGATGGGCATGAGGCATTACCTCTTTAGTAGGGTTCATAGAAAAGGAATCCAGGTCCAGCCTGAACAAATTTTGCATAGTCTTTATATATTCACATCCTCTGATTTAAACATTGCCCTTGCATTTTACCCCACATTCTTCTTCTTTAGAAATGATTATCGTACAGACTATCTCTACCTCTAGTAGCCAAGTTGGTAACAGTATGATACAAAAACTACATTTTCTAGGCTATCTCCTCTGCTCCCTGCTTTCTACTACCCTCTAAATGCCATCTGCTATAGCTCCAGCCCAGAATGTTCCCCTAAGCTTGAGCCTGAAAGCGCCAACTGCCTTCAACTTCTCAGAATGCTTCCTCATGGGGTCATCTTGCCCTTCCCAACAACTCCAGGCCCTATCCTTCACCCTCTTCTCTTCCTGTGATACATGATCACAGTGGGCTGTTTCCTCCTACTCCTTCATGGGTTTAACTACTACCTTCATGCTACTAATGTCATGCCTTTAGTCCTGACCTGATCCCTGGAGTCTGTACTTGGCTGCCTGAATCTCCAAATGATAGGCCCAGGTCCTCAGACTGAAAACATCCAAATGGAACTCTTGATCTTTCTCCCACTCAATGGGATATACTTTCAGTACTTTCAATTCCAGTGAATGGCAGCCACATCTATTATGCTTCCCAAGCTAGAAACCTGGTTTGACTTCTTACTGTTCTCACCCCATGTCCAATTCCATCAGCCTATACACATCAACTCTATTTCTTAAATAGTTCTTAAATGAATGTATTTATTTTTTTCTCTACCCCCAGTATCCTAGTTGAAACTATTGTCATCTTTCTTCTGGAATACTACAATAGCTTTCTAGACTCCCTGCCTCCACCCTTGTTACCTCTCATCCATTCTTCACACATAGCCAGAGTGAATTCTTAAATACAATTCTGATTTCACCACTCCCTTGCTTCTTATTGACTTTTACAATAAATACCAGGATAATGAACTTATTTCATCTCCTACCAATACCTCTCCCAGTGTCTTAAGTTCTAACCTTCAGTTCCAACTAAGCAAGGCTATAAATGCTTTCTTTCCTGCTTTAGGACCCAGGTATGTCTTCTTGTGACATCCATTCCCTTTCCCCATCACATGCTGCACTTTAACTTTATAGTACTTGTCAAGGGTGAGGTTTTTTTCTACTATGTTGTGAGTTTCTTGAATACCAAGACCTTGTCTCGTTCATCAGGCAACTTCAGTATCTACTACAGGGCCTGCCATAGAATTGGCCCTTTCTTCATTGCATGAAGATGTGAATGAATGAACAAATGCAGCTGCTTATAAGTCAGGAAAATTTTTAATATTGTATAAACCTTCATTATGTCAAAAACATGTATGATAAAAATGTAATCAGGGAGTAGAGAATGACTGAGAATTATATTGCAGATAAAATAGATAATATATTTTATATTTCACAATACTTTGCAAAATAGTACATAATGTTTGATTCATACTTCACTTGAACATTTTAAAAGTTGTTCCAATAAGTGATGAGAACTTGATTACATTTCTGATCTACATATAAATTATCTAAATTATAAATTTTATAAATTGTATAAGTTATCTAAATAATTTTATAAACATGTCACTTTTGCATTCAATCAAAATGAAGAATGCATTCGATCAAAATGAAGAATGAATGATTAAAAGGACAAATAATTTTTATTTCCAGATAAAGAGAAAATGAAATAAGTATAAAGCATTACTATGTCTGTTACCTGACAGTATGTGTCTACAAAATGCAAACTCTACCCTAGCAAGCTGCCAGTACAGAGGACCCAAGTTAATGGGAAACAACATATGGACTTCTGGCTCCAGGAAGGAATACTTTATGTGTTGAATTTGACTATTTCCATAGGGTCTGATACCACTGTGTTGGAAGCTGTACTGCCATAGGCCTTTAGAGCAGTCTGAAGTACTCTAAGACATAGAAACATGGAAAATTTAACCAAGTATGATTTTTATTATATTCTTTTCCTCTGTGAACTAACTTCATTTTAAAAAGCAAAATCAGAAATGCTAATTGCAGTATAGTTGTTAAATCTGGAGTGAGACAGAAATAGCCTTAGTTTAGAATTCACTATTTACCAACTTTATAACCATAGGCAAGTCATTTGACTTCTTCTGGCCCTCAGTGTCATCATCTATAAAGTGGGGATGATAAGAATACCTGCTTTGTAAGGTTTATGAGGATTTGATGATCATTCATAGAAAGTTACAGTAGAGACTGATCTCTGGAGCACATCATCATATAAGGAGCACTAAGGTGGCTCTCCACATGGCACCAGCACACCAGTTTGCACTCAGCAGTGCAAGTAGATACAGTGGCATCTTAAAATGGTTAAAACCTCTATGACCAAGAAGAATGTCTGGCAGCTTAGGTATACATAAAAGGCCTTGCTCATGTAGTAAAAGAAAGACCACACCCAATTTGAAGCAAACTGAAAGGAAAAAAAAAGTCAAGATTAAAACATATACCTAATATTAGAATAGATCTGTGGGTAGCAAAGATTCTTTCTTGTAGTTTCATTGTTGAAAACAAGCACTGGAGGCTTAGCGTAGCCAAATTTTACAGTAAGTTTGAACAGTTCTATATTTAGGATATTTAGGAAAGTTTTCTTTAAAAATTTATGATCATTGATTTTGCAACCTAAAAGACATGAGCACACAAACCTACTCTTTTTGTATCTGAGCAAAGCCAATAGGCAATCCAGCAACTCTAAAAAAACCTACTTAAATACATAGTTGTTCTCCATTCTGCATTCCTGAAATTCAACTTAGTTATAGTTCACATTTTTCCTACTACTGTAACCTTACTTAAAGTCCAATAGTTTTTGGTCACAAACTCTATTTCTATCTTGGGTACCTCTCTGACTATAAACCTCTTTGAAATCCAATGGTCAACACATCCTAGATTTCACTCACGTTTCCTGTTACTAAGAGTTAAAAGATTTTTAAAATCCATTGACCCACTTATCCAACACTGATTAAAGTTATAGGTTCTGTGCTAGGCATGAGATTAATATGATCCATTCTCTGCCCTAAAGTAGCTTACACTGTTTTGTATAACAGGCATACAAATGTGTAAAGTCCAGTGCCAGTGCTGCAGGCAAGGGTATGGACTGATGCTACAGGAAACACACTGGAAGAACATGTAACATAGACAAGCAGGGGAAGGTAGGTGTCAGGAAAGGCTTTCCTAGAGAGGTGACACAGACTAAGTCTTGCAGGGAGGAGAGGCAACAGGGAGGAAAGTAGTCCCTAAAGGATAGAGCAGAACAGGTAAAAACATAATTATGAAAATGGGTAAAGGGTTCAGAGGAGTGAACAGAAGAAGTCAGCTGATAGAGGGCCTTGTGTGAGAACAAATCTTGGTATATAGGTCAAGGAGCACATGTAGAAGCCCAATCTAGGAAGAGTCTTTGTGCTCATATGGCAGAAATAAACTGCCCCCTGGCCTGCTTTCCAAGATGCACTTGCTCCACAGCATCTTGCACTACAGTGTAGCTGAGGCGGCCTGCCATGCATGTCATGGGAAAGGTGATGAGGAGGCTGGGTCACAGACTGGATGGAACCTGTAGACTTTGAGGTTGCAGAAAGCTTAGAGACCCAGATGACTTCTGTTATTGGCACCAAGGCAAGCTTTCACATTTCCTCACACAAATAGCAGAAACCTAAAATTGTCTGGTATATTGTTCACTCCACAAATAGTTTTTGAGTAGGAACTATGGTTTCAACCTTGTACCAAGCCCTGAATTTACATGGATGAAAGGAGTCAATTCCTCCTTGTAAAGTACTTAACATTAGAAGGTCCAAGATGGTGGTGGAGTAGGTGGAGGCTACACTCATCTCCTCCAAGAACCAAACTGGAATTACAACTAAGTTATAGAACAATCAGTCTGAATAATCAACTGAAGGCTAGCTGAAGAGAAGTCTTATAACCAAGGATTTACAGACTGGTAGGAAGAGCATAGATGCAAAAAGGACTGGCTACAGGGGGTGGCTGAGGTTCCAAAGGCTATCTCAGCTGTGGGAGTTCCCCCTGAGAAGCATGAGGTCTAAATTCCAAGCCAGGCTTCCCAGCCCAGAACACCAGAAACAGGAAGAGGTGCCCACATAACATCTGGTTGTGAAAATCAGTGGGGTTTCTGTCTGCCAGGGAGAGGTGGGAGTCCACTAGAGACACAGGCACCTCCTAAAGGGCCAATGCACAAAATCTCATTGGCAGCTACTCACCCTGAGCACCAGCAGAGGGAAGGTAGAATGGACTACAGTTATACAAAGGAAATCTGGGGTTTCTGGCTCTGGGAATACAGCTGAAGAGACAGGGGCCAGGATCCCTATACTGAGTCAATCTACCATACCTCAGATGCCATTTTCCTTGGGTGGAGCACTTCCCTGCATGCAGCATCAGCTTGGGGCAAAGCAATAGCCCCATCCTCAAGAATCCCTCTCATATCACCCTGTGGAGATTATGCCCTTCTGAGGAGTACAACCAGAGGCTCTTTCAGAGATGGAGCTTAACAGGCAGCCAGGCAGGTGGAAACAGGTGAAGGTGGATCTCATCCACTGACTTAGGACTTTCTCAGACTTGCCCCCAGTCCCACTCCTGCTAAAAGCCAACCTTGGTATGCAGCCTGGACTTTTTTTATGTGCACAGAGGACCAGCAGAGGTAGCCATAAACTTTGGATTGCTTGTACCTTCAAACAGGTTGCTGAGAGCCAGTCATAGGCACTGTCTTTCATTGACCTGCACCAGAGTGCCTCCCAAAAGGCACAGAATGAAGACACCCAGTGCCAGCTTCAGACAACATCAGAGCAGGATCCAATTAGCTTAACAAACAGCATATCCAAAGCAAAATCTAGGCAGGCACCAAACCCTGCTAAAGCAAATTCTATTTCGTGTGGTCAGCACCTGCACAGCAGCTCATGCACTGTGGTTGGGGTTCAGCGTAACAGTCAGCCAGGCTGAAGGTTGATCCTATGTGAACAAATGGGCCAATAGTAATCAAGACTCAATTACAACAGGAGAGCCCACATAATACACACAAGGGTCATTCCTGGGGCACCCATCTCAGATGATCAAGGAGACTGCACCACTGGACTCCACAGGACACCTACTACATTAAACCACCCATGAAGACTGAGAGTCATATCGGATCTATCTAATACATAAAAACAAACCCAAAGAGACAGTCAAAATGAGGAGACAAGAAAAGCAGGCCTCAAATAAAAGAATAGGAAAAAAAGCTAAATAAAATGGAGGTAAGAGATTTCTCAGATATGGAGTTCAAAGTAATGATTATAAGAATGCTCAACAGCATGAAAAAGGACATAGAAATGATAGAAAGGACCAGTCATAAATGAAGAATACAATATCTGAAATGAAGAATACACTGAAACAAATAAACAGTGTGTTGTATGGGGCAGATGATCAAATCAGCAATGTGGAAGACAACGTAAAAACAAAACAAAACACCCAATTAGGCCCTGGCTGGTGTAGCTCAGTGGATTGAGTGCAGGCCCATGAACCAAAGCATCGCCAGTTTGATTCCCAGTCAGGGCACATGCCTGGGTTGCAGGCCATATCCCCAGTATGGGGTGTGCGAGAGGCAAACACACATTGATGTTTCACTCCCTCTCTTTCTCCATCCCTTCCTCATCTCTCTAAAATAAATAAATAAAATCTTTTAAAAAACCCAAAACACCCAATCACAGCAGCAAAAATAAGAACTTTGAAAAATGAGCATAGTTTAAAATACCTTTAGGACAACATGAAGCAAAACGATATCTACCTCATAAGGGTGGGTACAAGAAGAAGAGAGAGAACAAGGGATCAAGAACCTATTTGAAGAAATAGAAACCAAAACCTTGGTGAAGGAAAAAGACACACAATCCAGGAAGCACGGAAAGTCCCAAACAAGATAGACTCACAGAGGGACACACCAAGACACATCATAATTAAAATTACAAAGGTTAAAGGTAGTGAGAGAATTAAAAAAAGAGAGAGAATCATAAGGGCCACAAGAGAAAGATAGTTAATTACCTACAAGGGAGCTCTCATAAGATTGTCAGCTGATTTCTCAACAAAAC
The DNA here is from genome assembly GCF_019186645.2 of Phyllostomus hastatus. Taxonomy (NCBI): domain Eukaryota; kingdom Metazoa; phylum Chordata; class Mammalia; order Chiroptera; family Phyllostomidae; genus Phyllostomus; species Phyllostomus hastatus. The sequence continues at coordinate 8,884,341 of NW_025333841.1, read as the reverse complement.
CATTTCAGGCCAGAAGGAATTGGCATGAAATATTCAAAATCATGAAAAGCAAGAGCCTGCAACAAACACTAATTTTCCTAGCAAAGTTATCATTTAAAATTGAAGGAGAAATAGGATCGAAAACCTAGTTGAACAAGTAATGAAGGAGAACTTTCCTAATTTGATGAGAGAAAAAGTCACACAAATCCAGGAAACACAGAGAGTCCCAATCAAGAGGAACCCAAAGAGGCCCACCTCAAGACACATCATAATTAAAATGGCAAAATTTCAAGACAAAGAGAGAATCTTAAAGGCAGCAAGGGAGAAAAAGGAAGTAACATACAAGGGAGCCCCAATAAGGCTAACAGCCGACTTCTCAATGGAAACACTTCAAGACAGAAGAGAATGGCAAGAAATACTCCAGGTAATGAGAACCAGAGGTCTGCAACCAAGGCTGCTATATCCAGCAAGGCTCTGGATCAAGATAGAAGGCCAAATAAGAAGCTTCCCAGACAAAAGAAGTCTAAAAGAATACGCCTCGACCAAACCAGCTCTGCAAGAGATCCTAAAGGGACTGCTTTAAGGAAGGGAGGGAAATGAGAGAGAGAGAGAGAGAGAGAGGAACACATGTACATAAAAGAAAATGCATAAGTACCTATCAATAATAACATTAAACGTAAATGGATTAAATGCTCCAATCAAAAGACATAGAAGAGCTGAATGGATAAGACAGCATGATCCACACGTATGCTGCCTACAAGGGATCCACCTCAGGATAAAAGGCCTACACAGGCTGAAAGTAAAGGGCTGGAAACAAACCTTCCAAGCAAATGGACAGAAAAAAAAGCCGGGGTAGCAATACTCATATCAGACAAAATAGACTTCCAAAAAAGGTCCATAAAGAGAGACCCAGAAGGTCACTTCATAATACTCAAGGGAAGAACCCATCAAGAAGACATAAATATTGTAAATATATATGCACCCAACATAGGGGCACCGAACACATAAAGAAAATCTTAGAGGACTTCAAGAAAGATATGGACAGCAACACAATTATAGTGGGAGATTTTAACACCCCACTATCAAAAATGGACAGATCTTCTAAGCAAAATATCAACAAAGATATTGTGGCATTGAACAATACCCTTGAGGAAATGGACTTTACTGATATATACAGAGCCCTCCATCCAAAAGAAGCTAAATATACATTCTTTTCAAATGTAAACGGAACATTCTCAAAGATAGACCACATGATAGGACACAAAACAAGCCTCAAGAACTTCAAGAAAATTGAAATCATACCAAGCATTTTCTCAGACCACAAGGGACTGAAGCTAGAAACCAACCCTAAGGAAAAAAAACAAAAACACTCAAAATCATGGAGATTAAATAGCATGCTATTAAACAATGAATGGGTCAAGAATGACATTAGGGAAGAAATCCAAACATTTCTGGAAACAAATGAAAACGAACTCACAAAAACCTAAAACTTATGGGACACAGCCAAGGCAGTCCTGAGAGGGAAGTTCATAGCGATACAGGCCCACCTAAAACAGTTAGAAACATTCCAAACAAACAACCTAACCCTACGTCTACAAGAACTTGAGGAACAACAACAAAGGCAGCCCAGAACAAGCAGAAGGAAGGAAATAACCAAGATCAGAGCAGAATTAAATGGCATAGAGACTAAAAGCACAATCCTAAGGATCAATGAATCCAAGAGCTGGTTCTTCGAAAAGATAAACAAAATCGACAAGCCCTTAAGCAGACTCATCAAGAAAAAAAGAGAGAAGACCCAAATAAACACAATCGGAAATGAAAGAGGAAAGATTACAACAGATACCACAGAAATACAAATGATTGTAGGAAATTACTACAAAGAACTGTATGCCAAGAAATTTGAAAACCTAGGTGAAATGGACAAATTTCTAGAAAAAATATAATCTTCCAAAACTCAATAAAAAAGAAGCAGAAAGCCTGAACAAACCAATAACAACAAAAGAAATTGAAGCAGTAATCAAAAAACTCCCAACACACAAAAGCCCTGGACCAGATGGTTTCACAGGAGAATTCTACAAAGCATTTAAGGAAGAGCTAACCCCTATCCTTCACAGACTATTCCAAATAATCCAAAAAGATGGGAGTCTCCCAAACTCTTTTTATGAGGCCAACATCATCCTAATTCGAAAACCAGATAAAGACACAATGAAGAAAACTTCAGGCCAATATCACTGATGAACATTGACGCTAAAATCCTCAACAAAATACTGGCAAACCACATCCAACAATACATTAAAAAGATCATACACCATGACCAAGTGGGATTCATTCCAGGGATGCAAGGATGGTTCAATATTTGCAAGTCAGTAAATGTAATACATCACATAAACAAAAGCAAAGACAAAAACCACATGATTATATCAATTGATGCAGAAAAAGCATTTGACAAGGTACAGCACCCATTCATAATAAAAACACTCGGCAAAGTGGGAATAGAGGGAACATTCCTCAACATAATAAAGGCCATATATGAGAGACCTACAGCCAGCATCATACTTAATGGGCAAAAATTAAAATCTTTTCCACTAAGATCAGGAACAAGGCAAGGCTGTCCACTTTCACCACTTCTGTTTGATATAGTACTGGAAGTTTTAGCCACAGCAATCAGACAAGAAAAAAGAAATAAAAGGCATCCAAATCGGAAAGGAGGAAACAAAACTGTCACTGTTTGCAGATGACATGATAGTATACATAGAAAATCCTATAGACTCTACCAAAAAACTGCTTGACCTAATAAATGAATTCGGCAAAACAGCGGGATACAAAGTCAATATTCAGAAATCAAAGGCATTTCTGTACACCAACAATGAAACAGCAGAAGCAGAGATAAAGGAAAAAATTCCATTTGAAATAGCAAAAAGAAAAATAAAATATCTAGGAAGAAACCTAACCAAAGAGGTAAAAGACCTGTATTCAGAAAACTATATACACTCAGGAAAGAAATCAAGGAAGACACAAACAAATGGAAACATATACCGTGTTCATGGATTGGAAGAATTAATATCATCAAAATGTCCGTACTACCCAAAGCAATTTACACATTCAATGCAATTCCTATTAAAGTACCAATGGCATATTTCACAGACATAGAACAAACACTTCAAAATTTATATGGAATTATAAACGACCCCAAATCGCTGCTGCAATTTTGAGAAAGAAGAGTAAAGTAGGAGGGATCACAATACCCGACACTAAACTATACTACAAGGCCACTGTAATCAAAACAGCCTGGTACTGGCATAAAAACAGGCACATAGACCAATGGAACAGAACAGAGAGCCCAGAAATAAGCCCAAGTCTCTATGGCCATTTAATATTTGACAAAGGAGGCAGTGACATAAAATGGAGTAAAAATAGCCTCTTCAACAAATGGTGTTGGGAGAACTGGACAGCCACGTGCAAAAAAATGAAACTTGAGCACCAACTTACACCATATACAAAAATAAATTTAAGGAGGATAAAAGACTTAAATATAAAACGTGACACCATTAAAGTTCTAGAGGAGAATGTAGGTAGGAAAATCTCAGATATTTCACGAAGAAACTTTTTTACTGAATTGTCCCCTAGAGCAAGGGACATAAAGGAAAGAATAAACAAATGGGACCTCATCAAAATTAAAAGCTTCTGCTCAGCCAAAGAAAACAGTATCAAAATTAAAAGACAACCAACTGTATGGGAAAACATATTTGCCAATGATACCTCAGACAAGGGTTTAATCTCCAAAATATATAAAGAACTTACAAGACTGTACTCTAAGAAGACAAGGAATCCAATTAAAAAAGTGGGCAAAGGACTTGAACAGACACTTCTCCAAGGAGGACATACAGAAAATCCAAAGACACATGAAACGATGTTCAATATCGCTAGCTATCAGAGAGATGCAAATTAAAACCACAATGAGATACCACTTCACACCAGTCAGAATGGCCATCATAAACAAAGCAACAAACAACAAGTGTTGGAGAGGTTGTGGAGAAAAGGGATCCTTAGTGCACTGTTGGTGGGACTGCAGACTGGTACAACCACTATGGAAAGCAGTATGGAACTTCCTCAGAAAACTAAAAATGGATTTGCCTTTTGACCCTGCAATTCCACTGCTGGGACTCTATCCTAAGAATACTAAAACACCAATTCAAAAGAACCTATGCATCCCAATGTTCATAGCAGCCCAATTTACAATAGCTAGATGCTGGAAGCAACCAAGATGCCCATCAGTAAATGAACAGATCCAAAAACTATGGTACATTTACACAATGGAATTGTATGCAGCAGAAAGAAAGAAGGAGCTCCTACCCTATGCAACAGCTGGATGGAGCTGGAAAACATTATGCTAAGCGAAACAAGCCAGGCAGTGAAAGACAAATACCATATGATCTCACCTTTAACAGGAACCTAACTAACAAAACAAAGAAACAAACAAAATGTAACCAAAGACACTGAAATAGAGGACAGGCTGACAGTGACCACAGGGGAGAGTAGAGGGTATTTAAGGGGACAGTGGGAAGGGTTCACAGGAACAAACTTAAAGGACACATGGTCATAAACTAAGGGGAGGGTGGTAATGGGAGGGTAGTGGGGAGGGGTGGGAGGGGGGGAATGGATTGGGAGTAAAAAGGAGAAAACTGTATTGGAACAATGATTAAAAATAAATAAATAAATAAATAAATAAATAAATAAATAAATAAATAAATAAATAAATAAAATTGAAGGAGAAATAAAGAAAAAATAACTAAAAGAGTTTGTTACCCCCAAACCAGTATTACAGGAAATGTTGACAGGCCTGCTTTAAGGACAAGGGGGAGGGGGAGGGGGGAGGAGGAGGAGGAGAAGAAGGAGAAGGAGGAAAAGAAGAAAAAGAAGGAGACAAAGAAGGAGAAGAAAGTTGAAAGAATAAAATGGTAATTAGTATGCACCTATTAATAATCACTTTAAATGTAAATGGCTTAAATCCTCAAATTAAAAGACAGAAGGTAGCTGAATGGATAAGAAAACAAGACCCATATATATGCTGTCTAAAAGAGACCTACCTCAGGAGGAAAGATACACACAGACAAAAAGTAAGGGGATGGAAAAAGATATTAAATGAAAATGGAAGTGAAAAAAAGCTGGGGTAGTAATACCTATATTGATGAAATAGACTTTAAAACAAAGGCTACAGTAAGAGACAAACAAGGATACTACATAATGATAAAGGGAGAAATCCAACAAGAGGATAAACTTTGTAAACATTTATGCACCCAACACAGAGCCTCTAAATATGTAAACCAAATCTTTGACAAAAATAAAGGAAGAGATTGAGGGTAGTACAGTCATAGTAGGAAATTTTAACACCACGTTGACATCAATGGATAGATCTTCCAGACAGAAAATCAACAAAGAAACAGCGATCTTAGATGACACACTAGATCAGATGGATTTGATTGATATCTTCAGAGTATTTCACCCCAAAGCAGCAGAATGTACATTATTTTCAAGCACACATGGATCGTTTTCTATGATGGACCACTTGTTATGTCACAAAACAAGTTTTAATAGATTTAAGAAGATTTAAATCATATGAAGCACCTTACCTGACCATAATAGTATAAAACTTGAAATCAATCACAGGAAAAAAAAACCCTAAAAACACACAAAAGGACATGGAGGCCAAGAGCTGCTTCTTTGAAAAGATAAACAAGATTGATAAAACTTTAACCAGATGAGAGAGAGAATAAATCCAAATAAATAAAATTAGAACTTAAAGAAGAGAAGTAACAATCGACACTAAAGAAATACAAAGAGCCCTGGCTGGTCTGGCTCAGTGGATTTAGTGCCAGACTGCAAACCAAAGGGTCATGGGTTTAATTCCCAGTCAGGGCACATGCCTGGGTTGTGGGCCAGGTCCCCAGTAGGGAGCACTGGAGAGGGAACAACACATTGATATTTGTATCCCTTTCTTTCTACCTCCCATCCCCTCTCTGAAAATAAATAAATAAAATATTTTAAAAAGAAATATAAAGAATTGTAAGGAAATAAACCAACAACTATATGACAACACACTGGACACTATGGATTAAATGAATAAATTCCTAAAACCATAGACTCTTCCAAAAATAAATCAGAAAGAATCAGAGAATCTGAATAGACAGGTTATAACTAATGAAACTGAAGCAGTAATTAAAAACAAATTCCCAACAAACAAAAATCCTGTACCAGATGGCTTCACAGGTGAATTTTACCAAAATACAACCACCTATCCTTCTCAAACTATCCCAAAAATTTCAAAAGGAGGGAAGACCTCCCCATGCTCATTTTACAAGGCCAGCATTATCCTAATTCCAAAACCAGACAAAGATATTAAAAAGAAGAAAAGTTATAGGCCAATATCCCTAATGAACATAGGTGCTAAAATCTTCAATAAAATATTAGCAAACAGAATACAACAATGCATCAGAAAGATCATACACCATGATCTAGTAGGATTTATTCCATGAATGCAAGGTTGGTACACTTGCAACCAATAAATGTGATATACCACATAAACAAAATGTAGGATAAAAACCACAGGATCATTTTTAGTTTTGAGGAAATTCCATACTGTTTTCCACAGTGGCTGCACCAGTCTGCATTCCCACTAACAGTGCATTGATCCAGCAATACCACTGTTGGGATTATATGCTAAGGATCCTGAAACACCAATTTGAAAGAACCTATGAACCCCAATGTTCATAGCAGCACAATTTACAATAGCAAAGTGCTGGAAGCAACCTAAAAGTCCATCAGTAAATAAATGCATCAAAAAAACTGTGGTTCATTTACACAATGGAATATTACACAGCAGAAAGAAAAAAGGGGCTCCTACCCTTTGCTACAGCATGGATGGAGCTGCAGAGCAGTATGCTAAGTGAAATAAGCCAGGTGTTGAAAGAGAAATACCACATGATCTCACCTATAAGTGGAACCTGGTCAACAAAACAAACAAGCAAGCATAATAGGACCAGAGACATTGAAATAAAGAACCAACTGACAGTAACCAGAGGGGAGTGGGGAGCGGGATAATAGGAGAAGGGCCATCAAGGAACATGTATAAAGGACACATGGACAAAATTAAAAGAGATAGGTTTGAGGGTGGGAGGAGGGAATGGGTGGGGTGGGGAGCATGGTGGGGTGAAAATGGAGACAACTGTATTTGAACAACAATAAAAAATAAAATAAACCACATGATCATATCAATTGATGCATAAAAAGCATTTGATAAAAATCCAGAAACTATTTATGATAAACCTCTCAGCAAAGTAAGAATAGAGGGAGCATACCTCAACATAGTAAATGCTATACATGACAAACCCACAGTTAACATCATACTCCATGGGCAGAAACTACGAGCATTTCCCTTAGAATTAGGAAAAGACATTGATGTCCATTTTCACTAATCCTGTTCAACACAGTGCTGGAAGTCCTAGCCACAACAATCAGACAAGAAGAAGAAATAAAAAGCATACAATTTGGAAAGGAAGAAGTAAAACTATCAGTAATTACAGACAATGTGATACTGTATACAGAGAACCCTAAAGATTCCATTAAAACACTACTAGAATGGATAAATGAATTCAATAAAGTAGCAAGATACAAAATAAATATCCAAAAATCACTTGCATTTTTATACACAAATAATGAATGATAATAAAGAAAAATTAAGAAAACAATTCTATTTACAATTGCATTTAAAAAAATACCTGAAAGTAAATTTAACAAAGAAGGTAATAAACTTGTACTTGGAAAATTATAAGACATTGAATGAAGAAACTGAAGAAGATACAAATAAGTGGAAACATAAAGCTTGCTCATGGATAAGAAGAATTAACATCATTAAAATGTTCATAATACTCAAAACAATCTATAGATTCAGTCAAATTCCTATCAAGATGCCAATGGCATATTTCACAGAACTAGAAAAATATTCCAAAAATTTATATGGAATCACAAATGATCCTGAATAGCAACAGTGATCTTGAGAAAGAAGAACAAAGTGGGAGGACTCATGCTATCTGATATCAAACTATATTACAAGGCCATAGTAATCAAAACAGTATGGTACTGGCATAAAAACAGACACATAGATCAATGGAATAGAATAAACGCACACCTTTATAGTCAATTAATAAACACAGGAAACAAACACATACAATGGGATAAAGATACTTTACTCAATAAATGGTGTTGGAAAATTGGACAGATACATGCAGAAAGACAAAACCAGACCAACTTCTTATACCACACACAAATAAATTAAAAATGGAAAGGCAGATAAAGTGCTTCCCAGATAAGTTCCAGTTAAAGGAGTTCATCATCACCAAGCCATTATTATATGAAATATTATAGGGACTTACCTAAGAAAAAGAAGATAAAAAATATGAACAGTAAAATGACAACAAACACACAACTATTAACAAATGAACCTAAAAGAAAAGAAAAATAATGGAAACAAAAACTAAGCAAACAACCAGAACAGGAACCAGAATAGGAATAGACATCATATGGAGGGATTTCAGTGGGGAGGGGGAAGGAAGGAATAGAGGGGAAAAGGTACAGGGAAGAAGAAGCATAATTAGTAGGCATAAAAGATGGGGAGAGATAAAAATGGTATAGGAAACAGGACTCAAAAAACTTATATGTGCAACCCATGGACATAAACTAAGGGAGGGGATGCTGGAGGGTTGTGGGGGCAGGGTGGAGGGGGATAAAGGGGGAAAACTGAAAAAACTGTAATAGCATAATTAATAAAAATACTTTAAAACTAAAACTAAATAAGAAGAAACAGAAAAAAGAATAAGTTGATTAAGGACTTAAATGTTAGATTCAAAACTATAAAAATCCTAGAAGAAAACATAACCAGTTAAATGCTGGACATCTCTTGATGCAACATTTTTTTCTGATATATCTCCTTGGGCATTGAAACAAAAGAAAAAATAAACAAATGGGACTACATCAAACTAAAAATTCTTTGCACAGCAGAGAAAACCATCAATAAAATGAAAAGAGGGGGAGAAGATGGTAACTGAGTAGGTAGAAGCTGAGTCCACTTGCTCTTGCCCCCAACTCAAATTCTTGGCTGATCTTCCATCAAATAACCTGAACAATAAACAGAATCTTAGCTGATATGAAGTTTTGAAGCCAAGGAGTAGAGAAGATGCTTCATAATGGGTGGTAAGATTTTATAAGTTGAAGAGGAAATATCCCATCTGTAATGTCTGCAGCTGTGGAGAGACTAGTCAGAAATTACAGCTTTGTGGCTTCCACCCCTCCCAGGGCAGGGGGCCCCAGTCCCATGCAGGGAACCCCAGACCCTGGTCAGGAGAGACTTTGGAGGATATATGGAGTCAGGGAGATCCAAGCTATATACACACAGTGAGAAGCACATCCATAGTTGCAGTGTCACAAGCAACCAGGAGAGTGCCGAGAAAGACAGAGGGACTCTATTTCCCAAAATGATCAGGGGCTACACCTGGGTCAGATGGAAGCAGGCTGCTGCCAGCCATCACTGTGAGACACTTCGGCTTTTTGGAGAGGCAGTATGCATGGAGAACTGGACAGTGACTCTGTATTGCAGTGGGGTGCCACAAGGAGACTTTTTAAAAGGGGACCTGAAACACGCTGGGCAGGGACCCTATGTGCAGCTGCCCTGTCAGCAAAGAGACAAGATTGACAGTGCAGTTTGCTCCCCCTGAATACAGCTGGGCAGGGAGATCAGAAAATTGCACAGCAAAGGGATTTCTAACCCCATCCCAGCATGGCTAGCAAGCTGAGGGCTACGCAAAATGCCTACAAGACATGGCATGGTTTGTGGCTTCTGGTCAGCCAGCTGGAGGGGAGAACCCACTAAAGAAGGAGCCATCAATAATCACAGCCCAAGTACAACAAGAGAACCCACATAAACTGAATAAAGGGTATCCATAGAGTATCCGTATCATAAGATCAAAGAGACTGCACCACTGAGCCCATAGAACTCCTACAACAGAGGGCCACCCCATGAAGACAGGGAGTCAAAGCAGAGTAATCTGATAAGCAAAAAACAAACAAACAGACAGACAAACAAAAAAACAAAAACTGTCACCTAATTCTTCAAGGAGGACATACAGAGGGCCCCGAGACATATGAAAGGATGCTCAGAATCACTAGCCATCAGAGAGATGCAAATTAAAACCACAGTGAGATACCAAATCACACTAGTCAGAATGGCCACCATAAACAAATCAACAAACAACAAGTGCTGACAAGGTTCTGGAGAAAAGGGAACCTTAATGCACTGTTGGTGGAAATGCAGACTAGTGCAGCCACTGTGGAAAACAGTATGGAATTTCCTTAAAAAATTAAAAACGCAACTGCTTTATGATCCAGCAATTCCACTGCTGGGAATATACCCTAAGAATCCTGAAATAGCAATTCAAAAGAACTTATGCACCCCTACGTTCACAACAGTGCTATTTACAATAGCTTAGTGTTGGAAACAGCCCAAGTGCCCATTGGTAGATGAGTGGATCAAAAAACTGTGGTAGGCATGTCTGTTTCCAGGAGCCAAGAGCCTCTGGGCCCAGGAGAGTCCCTCCCTGAGGACCACACAGGGCTCCCTGCCCAAGCATTTCCCATGTAGCACAGAAATGGCTGAAACAGGGCATTCTTCCAGACATGCCTGTGAGCACCTCAATTGAGGTGGGTGCCTACCTGGCCTTTTGTCTGGTGGTACTCCTGTTTGGATAGGAGAACTACTCATCAGCATCCTAATAGATGGCAATTAAAAAACAAACAAACCTGGCATTGATTCAGATTGCATCGACTCTTATGGCTGTGGGTATCTTGATGGAGATAGAACTCTGGTGAGGGAGTGGATGGCGGAGTGCCCTTGTTCTTAACCGCTAGTGATCCTGACACTGGGTGAGTTTTGAGCCAGTTTACTAAACTTTTAAGTTTTGTTTATAATAAAAATATAAGTGGATTTTAAACTTGCCATTTTTAAAGTTACCCTTGTAACTTTAAAACAGGTGTTTAAATGGCATATTTAAACTAGGACTAAGGAATTGGTACACAACAGCTGGTCAGGTCTCACAGGGGGACCACATGGGCATGTGCAGCCAGTGCACAGCTGGTAACAAGTGGACCCCAGCATGGTGCCTGGGGCGGTGAATCTCCTGGAGCACCTGTCCAGCATTGGGCATAAAGGGTCACCTGTGTGAGTGGGTAGTGGGAAAAGCATCTGGCCCTCGAGGTGAGCACAGTGGGAGCCAGGCAGAGCATGTCTCTGTTCACTGGTTCCATGCACCATGGTGGATTCTTGAACCTCCTGTTGCCTGGGCAGAGGCTGCTGGCTTTGAAGGTTCCCTGGAGGCAGCCATTCACACCAAGCAGCTGTGGGTCGTGGGTGCTGCAGTTTCTGAGGCTTTCTGTCCAGACGTCATCACTGATCTCCCTCTGATCTGGGGTACCTTCTCCCCCCTCGAGCTCACCTGTGGTTGTAGATCATTTTCATTTGTCCTGGGAAGACTGCGGCCAGGCAGCAGAAGGGCTCCAGTGCTAAGAACTGAAAGGCGGTGTGCCTCAGCTGCTTCTGAGTGGAAAGGTTTAGTAGGTTGGCCACACATAGGGAATGGCTTTGGAAACAAATACTCTTGGTGACCCTGACTGCATAGACCAAGCGGGAAGGCTGCAGGTGTGCTCATCCGGGGCAACAGACGCCATCTTGCTTACACACGTGAGACACATTTTCTTTTTTTGTTTTTCTTCTTGTTCTTTTGCAAATTCACATCTTTTACAGTTGTTTGGGGAAAAACAGCCCCCATGATATGGATCTGTCACATCCAGAGTAGGGCTTCTCCTTAATACATGTAACACTTCCAGGAAGTTTTCCTTTTTTATATTTAAAATGTCACTTTTCTGTATGATTACCATACCAGTTTACCATAACTTTTCTTAAAAATTTTAGTGCTATTTCTAGTATATTCTTGTACATGTCAGTTACTGAAAATGAGTCCACTGTAAGTACTTTTAGCTTGTTTATTGCAATGCTGGCCTCAACACAACCAAATACAAGTGGTCAAAAGAAAAAAAAAACAAAACAAAAAACTCGTGGTACATTTACATAATGGAATACTCCGCAGCAGAAAGAAAGAAGGAACCGATACCTTCACAAGGGCATGTATGGAACTGGAAGCTATTATGATAAGTGAAATTAACCAGTTGGCAAAAGACAAATGCCATATGACCTCACTTATAACTGGAATCTAATGAACAAAATAAACTAATGAGAAAAATATAATCAGAGACATGGAAGCATGGAACAGACTGATAGCTGTAGGAGGGGAGAAAGGAGAGGGGAATGAAGAAAGAAGGGGAAGGGATTAGTTAAAGGAAATGTATGAATGACTCATGGACATGGACAATGGAAAGGTACTTGACTGTAGGAAGAGGTGTGAGCTAGGTAGAGGGGAGAAAAAGCAAATAAAAAAAAAGATTGAGACAAGTCTGAAAGAATATACAATAAAAAAGAAAAAAGATAACCCACTGAATGGAAGAACATATTTGTCAATGATATATTTGATAAGGAGTTAGTATATAAAATTTATAAAAAGTCATACAACTCAACACCAAAAGTCAAAAAATCCAATTTAAAAATGAGCAAAGAACCTGAATATAGACTTCTCCAAAAAGGACATACAGACAGCCAATAGACATATGAAAAGATGCTCAATCTCATTAATCACCAGAGAAATGCAAATTAAAACCACAATTAGTTATCATCTCACACCTGTCAAAATGATTATCATCAATAAATCAACAAACAACAAGTGCAGGCCAGGATGTAGAGAAAGGGGAACCCTTTGCACTGTTGGTAGGAATACAGATTGGTCCAGCCAGTGTGGAAAGCAGTATGGAGTTACCTCAAAAAATTAAAAATGGCCCTGGCTGGTGTGGCTGAGTGGATTGAGCACCGGCCTGCAAACTAAAGACTCGCCAGTTTGATTCCCAGTCAGGGCACATGGCTGGGCTGCGGGCCAAGTCCCCAGTAGGGGGTGCGCGAGAGGCAACCACACATTGATGTTTCTCTCCCTCCCTTTTCCCCTCCCTTCCCCTCTCTCTAGAAATAAATAAATACAACCTTTTTAAAATTTTTAAAATGCTGCCCTGGCTGGTGTGGCTCAGTGTATTGAGTGTGGGCTGTGAACCAAAGGGTTGCCAATTTGACTCTGGGTCAGGGCACATGCCTGGGTTACGAGCCAGATCCCCAGTGGGGGCCACATGAGAAGCAATCACACAGCAATGTTTCTCTCCCTCTCTTTCTCCCTCCCTTCCCCTCTCTCTAAAAATAAATAAATAAAATATTTTTTAAAATATATTTTATTGATTATGCTATTACAGTTGTCACATTTTCCCCCTTCACTCCCCTGCACCCTGCACACCCCCTCCCACCCACATTCCCCCCTTTAGTTCATGTCCATGTGTCATACATATAAGTTCTTTGGCTTCTACTTTTCCCATACTATTCTTACCATCCCCCTGTCTATTTTTTACCAACCATCTATGCTACTTATTCTCTGTACCTTTCCCCCCTCCCCCTCCCACTCCCGTTGATAACCCTCCATGTGATCTCATTTATGTGGTTCTGTTCCTGTTCTAGTTGTTTGCTTAATTTGTATTTGTTTTTGTTTTTGTTTTAGGTGTGGTTGTTAATAATTGTGAGTTTGCTGTCATTTTACTATACATATTTTTTATCTTTTTCTTAGATAAGTCCCTTTAACATTTCATAGAATAAGGGCTTGATGACGATGAACTCCTTTAAGTTGACCTTATCTGAGAAGCACTTTATCTGTAATAAATAAATATTTATTTATCTTAAAAAAATAAAATCTTTAAAACAATTTTTTTAGTGCAACTGCCTTATGACTCACTGATTGCACTTCTGGGACTATATCTGAAGAAACCTGAAACAGTACTTTGAAATAATATATGCTTCTCTATGTTCATTGCTTCATTATTTACAATAGCCAAGATTTGGAAGCAGCCCAAGTGTCCATCAGTAGGAGTCATTAAAATGGCTGTGGTACATTTACACAATGGAATACTACTTGGCCTTAAAAAACAAGGAAATTTTATACTTTTCAACAGCATGGATGGATCTGGAGAACATTATGCTAGGTGAAATAAGCCAGTCAGAGGAAGACAAATACCATATCATTTCACTTATATGTGCAATTTAATGAACTAACAAGCACAATAGAAACACACTTATAGATAGAGAGAACAGGCTGACAGCTGTAGGTGGGGCTTAGTGAAGAAGGTGAAGGGATTAAGCAAAAAAAAAAGTCTCGTAAACACAGACAACAGCATAGTGATCATTAGAGGGAAAGGGGGTGGGCAGATGTTGAAGAGGGTAAGAGGGGACAAATGGTAATGGAAGGAAACTTGACTTTGGGTGGTAAATACACAATACAATATACAGATGATATACTATGGAATTATATACCTGAAACATATATAATTTTATTAACCAATGCCAACCCAATAAAGTCAAGGGAAAAAGTGAAGGAGAAATAAAGACTTGAGAGAGAGAGAGAGAGAGAGAGAGAGAGAGAGAGAGAGAGAGGGAGGGAGGGAGGGGAAAGAAAAAGAAAGAAAGAAAGAAAGAAAGAAAGAAAAGAAAGAAAGAAAGAAAGAAAGAAAGAAAGAAAGAAAGAAAGAAAGAAAGAAAGAAAGAAAGAAAATGGATACAGTAGGCAGACAGACCAGGATTTCAAATTCTAGCTCCATACATCCTAGCATTTTGTTTAACATCTCTGTATAAGATAGGGTTAACAATAGTGAATATCTCATAGGGTTGTGAGGAGTACATGAGCTTAACCATGTAAAACACTGACTATAGAGACTGATATACAGGAGTTGCAATGTTACAACTCTTGACTCAGAATAAGAAACATAAATTGCTAAAGATATCTCAGCAGAAAAGTCATATGAGGTGTCTACAAAATTGTTGGCTGCAGAAACAGAAGTTAGGGGTCTGCCATTGAATTAATGGCTTCAAGGCTGTATCATTGCAATTGTGATCCAAATCTAGTTTAGGAAGGTGCTGCTGCTTTTATCATCAGCACTGCAACCACTATAGTTTCTCACCCAAAAAGCTGTAAGCACACACACTGGAATGGAGAGTACAGGAACCACAAACATATCCTTGGAAAAGCCTGCCAGCTGCCAAGTCTGAGGAAGATATCCTCTACCTAACTTAAGTTTTCTAAATACTGTGCAAAAGTATCTCATTGCCAGAACTGAAAATGTATCAGAACCCACTTTGTATCCAAAATCCTAGCTGCAAGGAAGTCTGGAATGTGTGTGTGTGTGTGTGTGTGTGTGTGTGTGTGTGTGTGTGTGTGTGTTTGTAGTCTTCTTGGAGGAGCATAAAAAGGGCAAGAATGGGCCCTGGCTGGTGTGGCTCAGTGGATTGAGCACCAGCTTGCAAACCAAAGGGTTGCCAGTTTGATTCCCACTCAGGGCACATGCCTGGGTTGTGGGCCAGGTTCCCAGTAGGGGGCATGTGAGAGGCAACCACACTTTGATGTTTCTTTCCCTCTATATCTCTTTCTCTTCCCCTTTAAAATTAAATAAATAAATAAATACAACCTTTTTTAAAAAAAGGGTAGGAATGGATGCTGAGTAGGAACAGATAATACCCAGATCATCTATCTTCAAAGGGAGCAAATACATTTTTCCTGACTCTTGATACCAACATTCCAACTGTGGTCAAAATATAAGATATCACTGATTGACAAAATCCTTCAAAATGTAAGGAAGGATGGAGGATAAGCTTGATCAGGAAAATAGGTATCTCTCTAACACTGGAAGGAAAATGGAGAGAATTAGTACAGACAATGTATAGGTTGTGGCCAGAAGGGGAGGTGTGAAGGTTCTACCTCATGGCATGTATTATTTGTATAAAGTGGAGAGCATATATTGTGTTCCCTGAGTAAAAAGGGTCAAAGCTGGCTCTGGGGCCTGATGATGAGGGGAATAGAAAAGGAAGCTGATATAACATGAGAGATCTTTCTGTATACCAGCTAGCAAAATTAATTAATTAAATGATATAAAAAGAAACACAGCACTAATTTTATAAAGGATTATTATTCTTATTTATTGAAAATTTCAATTTTAAAAGTCTTCAAAATAAAAACAAGTTAGAAAATTTGAGCCTGTGTAAGAAGGAACATGACAGAAGAGGAACTGAAATGCCTCTAAGGGCAACAGTTTAATTACAGGGTAACAGAAACCCATCTATAGAGTTTTGTAAACAACACAACTATGGAGACACTGCTCTTGGGTTAACATGGCTTCATTTCCTTTATATTATTGTTTAGTGTGTGAGTGTGGACACCACTCTGCACAACCTTCATTACCCAGAGTACCAAGGGCCTCCCATCAGAAAGGCCGAGTCCCCAAAACATGCATATATACATGTCACTCTAAAATAAAGACCTTTCAATACTTGAAGCTATACCTTATCAACTAAAGTATTTTGTAATCGCAGAACTGTTTCCTATGGATATAGGTCACACATTTATTGCAAGCCATGGATTAACCACAGACAGAGCAAATGCTAAGGTCTGTGTTGTTTTGAATTTTTAGGTGAAGGATGGCTTATCTATAGTGCTGTGCCTAAATACAGAACAACATCCAATTCCTAGAAATCCTCTTCATTCTTCAGCTTCCAAAGAAAGCTGTGTGTGGTTGGCTAATGGTGGACTGTAAGAATAGGTCAATTCATATGAATAGTATAATTTCTGCTGTACAGCAAGCAGTTAACAGCCCTGTACCATGTAGCAATGAGAACTTGATACCCCCCAGCACTAGAAAGAAAAAGAGCTTAGCAAGCTGAGGATCAATTCAAGCTTCAAGTTTGGTTTCTAAACAATATTTGCAAAACCCATATTTATAGGCACCTGTCAAATGTATCTGGAAGAGAACTTTGATCAGTCCACTGGCCCTTTGCCTCTCTTTCCAGTGATCTTCCCCACACAGCCACATTTTACCTTGTTGAGAAAGAGAACTTCTGGCTGACTTTCAACTGGATGGGATTTGGATGTTTGCTGCTCTTCTGCGACCATCTTCTAAATCTGGTTTTTCCACAGCTCTAATTTCTGACATACTTACAAAGGCAATGGTTTGATTTAAATATCAACTTGAGTAAACCAGTTCCAAATAATCAGCTTCACTAGTAGCCAGCACACAGCTACTAGAGGGGCTCTTTTTTTGTCCAGATATACAAACTGGAACAACAGCACATTTCTACAAATAATGCTTAGAGGCTGATGAACATTACAGCACCTCATAGCATATATGGGAGAGCAATAAACTGAATTAAAGCTGTCTACTAGGGCACAATATCTCTTCAATGACAGATTGTCTTAAAGGTGAGAAATTGCAATTTGAATATGCAGTATGAATAAAGTACCTTCTCACAGTCTATATTTTTAAAAAGTAAGCAAAGCACACACATACTAGTTTACACACCACTTGGTATGGTTGGTTAAAAGCACTGGGGAAATATAAAACTAGCGCACTTAGCAGAAGGCTAGAGGAAAATCCTATTATGTACTGGAGAAGAGGTTGTCAACTGTGCTGCTGAAAGTACTGTCCAGTGCAATCTGCTAATGGATTTGTTGTTGGCAAGAATGATTAGAGCTTCTTACCCACAGAATTAAAATGTAAACCAACACAAAAGAAATAAGGGTGCTACTGTCTTCTTGATCTTATAGACTACACCAGGTAGTAATAAAAAACAGTGTGCATTGAAGGGTGGCACATGATGGTCCAGGGTAGAGCAGCTGAATCACTGCATTAATGTGTTTGTCTTTCACTCTACTCTAGTCATAGCTCAAAAAGCTTTGCCATCAGTAAATTAAGTACTGAGGGGCTTCCAGGAAAGCATTGGAGATAGTCAAGTTCACCTTTAATAAGTCATGGACAGCTGCTTTGGAATAGCAGCCAGCCCCAAAAGGGTAATTGTTGTCAAAGAGGCACTATGAATTGAAGGCCATCAGAAGACCACTTAAAGTCATTTGCCTACATTAGCTTTCCTTTTGTTACTGAATGGAAAAAACACCGAGGAGACTTCTAACACCGCCTCTTGCTTTTATCCCTGTTGAAAAAATGTAACCAACCAACCAATATTCAAACAACAACAAACACGCAAACAGAGGGAAGGGAGCTGACTCAAATACAAAATAAAAACCAAAGAAGTAAGCAAACTGAGCCAAATCATTCAGCTGGACATTTCAAGAAGCACTGAAGGCACACTCTGCCCAGGTGCACAGTGATGTTATGGAAGAATGGAGGTCTTGATACTGGACTCAGCCCGAATACACTCATCAGTTTGCTTCAACAGCCTCCGGACCAACTTTTCTAGGTCTCTTCTTGATTTCAATTCCTCTTCCAGGCATTGCTTCATTCTTTTATTCTCCTATGATGGGAAAAGACTTCATTACCAAACAATGGAACCCCTTCTCCAGGTTCCTTCTGCTCATTCTCTTGGCAGCCTTCACTACTGACTACACTTTTCTTTCCCAAACTCTTCTCTCTTAGCTCCTAACACAAGGCAGCTTCCTGATTTCCTACATCTCTCTGACCAATGCTGTGTAATCTTCTTCTCTGAAATACAAGCATTCTTTGAGGCTCTGGTCCTGGCCCTTTGTTAATTTAATATTTTTTGTTTAGTGTCTATTCTCTTTCAAATCAAGTATCTATTAAGAAACCTCTGAAATTTCTCTGATACTTACCTAATCTTGTCTCATGAGAACTAGGTCCAGAGATCCCAATGTCAAATTGGTATTGCCCCTTACATGTGTTACAAGCCCCTCAAACATGTT
Source organism: Phyllostomus hastatus (assembly GCF_019186645.2). Lineage (NCBI taxonomy): Eukaryota > Metazoa > Chordata > Mammalia > Chiroptera > Phyllostomidae > Phyllostomus > Phyllostomus hastatus. Next base: position 8,865,421 of record NW_025333841.1, on the reverse strand, counting down.
ATGTCCTAAAGTCAAGTCTGTCTCTGTCACCCCAAACCTCTCTTCCTCTTCTGATTGGTGATCTCCATGAAGGACATCAACGTATCAAACTAGATACCAAAAATACTTCATCTTTAATCTCTGGCTCTTTCTTAATCCCAAAATGCCATCATTTTCCACAGGCTCTAATTATACAATGTGCCTTCCTTTATATTCATTTTCCTCCTCCGCAGCCTCAGTAGCCCTGCCTTAGGTCAGGACTTCATCATGTCTTCCTTGAGTTTGTAATAACCTCATAAGTGGTCTTCTAGCATCTGATCTCCCTCACTTCCAACCCATTCTTTACCCTGTCATCAGGGCAGGGTAAAGTCAGTCCTCAAACACAAGGAAATATATACATAATAAAACACTGGATTGCATCTGCACAGGATCCCACAAATTATAATTTATGATTCTGGTTAACTTAAATGTTCACAAATGACTTATTTTTTTCTTAAATTCTGTTTATAAATGTTAGGAAGCATGAAAGTTGTAACTAAGTTTGGAACACTATTGTAAATCGTTAAATATGTATATAAGCAAGCCTCAGAAGTTTCACCCCAAGGCCACATGGTAAAATAAAGAAAGCCCACCTTGAAGACACAAGGAAGATAAAAATCCTCACCTTACCACTTTGGTCCTGGACCTTTCCTGAGAATATCTACTAGTGTGTGACAAGAAAAGGGATTAGTTCTGTTATGATCTGGAAAAAAAGACTTTTATATTTCATTACCTGTTTCAGTTCTTTCACCTCATCCTTCAAGGCATAAACAGTGTCAACAAGGCTCCTAAAACATAAAGTTCACAGATTAATAGCTGGTACTGAAGTACTGTTAAGTAATACTTAACAAGAAAAACAGCTTTTTAGAAATACAGATCCTAGAAAGCAGTGGATTTTCTAGCTGATTGGAAGAGATACTGCTATTAATGGTTCTTGTTCATCACCACCACCTCCACCCATGCTCAGGAAAACACCATGTCATTGCACCTTTTCTGCACTTCCCTCCTACTTTGCCACATGTTTCCCAGATTGAGTAAATACAACAAAAAGAGCCTAGGACTTATTACCAGGTTTTATTTCTCTCTTTGGGGTAGATATGAATACCCACCTAACATAATAAGGTGTCATAGGGACCTACCAATCCTACAATATCTGTGCTATAGCGTTGCTCTTCTCACCTATGTGACCTTAGGTGACTCTATATGACACAAAGTCAGGAACCTTATTTCTGGAAGACCCCATATATTCCATAAAAAGATAAAGTACCTTAGCTGAGTTGTGGTGCAGTGATTTCCTCTCTGACTCTATCTCTGGACAAGGACTTTAGAGATATGGGTTCCAAGTCTAACCCTACCACTTACCAGACCTCAAAATTTCAGTAACAAGTTTACTTCTCATCCTCTCTCGTCTTACTTTCTTCACATACAAAATGGGGATAATGCCATATTCTACTGAAAATGTCATAAAGTTGTTGTATAGACCCTCCCTTGACCCAGTCTGCAGATGCAAGTGGGCTCCAAGTCTGAGATCCATCAACCTGGCAAACATCGCTCACTGTACCCTCTTGATTCCCTGAGACCCCACCACACACAATTTGAGCACCAGCCTGAACATCTTTCAGCAGCTGTTACTCACAAGTGGCTGGCATCAGCCCACACTGCGGACTTTAGCTGAAATCTATCAAAGGTCCACAAACCCCAAACAAGCAGTACCTGGTTTTGGCATGTCCTATTCCTCTTGCTGAGTATGCCCAAGTATGTGTCAGCCAACCTCAGCTCGCAGCATAGCCTCTCCCACGCACCTCCACAATCAGCACAAGAAGCTACCAATCTCAGATCACTTTGTAGCTCCTACCAGGTGCCTGTAGGCCAGGCATAGGCATTGGCTGACCTTGGCCTTCACCAGAGACACTCCCAAGAGGTCCCGGAACCAACACACTCAGTGGCCAGCTTTAAGCCACATAAGACAACCACCCAATTAGCTAAAAAAACTGACGCAATCAAAGGATGGACTTGACAGCCAGCATAGCTCCAATAATGCAAATTCTGCTTCATGAAATCAGCCCATTAACAACAGCTTATCCACTGTAGTCATTCTTGGCCAGTCAGCCTGAAGATCAATCCTACCCACTGATGTGTCAACAGCAATCACGGTTCAATTACCACCAGAAGCCACACATGACCCACACAAGGGACATCCCTGGAGCACCCAGCTCGGGTGACCAGGGAGTGGGACTGTACCACTGGGCCCAACAGGACACCTACTATATAAGGTCTCCCTGCCAACATTGGCAGGCTTAGCAGATCCACAATTTAATACATAGAAACTAACACAGGGAGGCACCCAAAAAAGGAAGACAAAGAAACATGTCACAAAATAAATAACAGGACAAAACTCCAGAAAAGCACTGAACAAAATGGAGGAAACAGTTTACCAGATATAGTATTCAACACACTGATTAAAAGAATGCTCAGTGAATTTAAGGAAAGAATAGATGAACTCAGTGAGAACTTACAAAAAGAGATAGAAAACATTTTTAAAAGTCAGAAATGAAGAATACAATAACTGAAATGAAGAATACATTAAATGCAATCAATGAGAGATTAGGTGGATGAAATCAGTGATTTTGAAGACAAGGTAGCAGAAAACACCTAATAGAAATAACAAAAACAAAAAGATTTAAAAATATGAGAATCAGAGAGTTCTGGCCAAGATGGAGGTATAGGTAGAAATGCTTCACTTCCTTACAAAACCAAAAGAAGGATAATAACCAATATAAAAACAACAACAACAACAACAACAACAACAACAACAAAAGAAGTGCCAGAAAATCAAACTGCATGGAACTCCGACAACAAAGGAATTAAAGAAATGGTCAACCAGACCCATAGGAGGGGCAGAAAGGTCATGCAGCAAGGTGGCGGACTGTGCAGGCAAGGCAGGGTGGCTGAATGGGAAACTAAAGACTCAATGCTAGCTGTAAACTACTGTGGAGGTTGCCACAGTGGGAGAAACTCCCAGTCTCATATGAAAGAGTTTGTTGGAAAGTGGAGCTAAAGCAGAGCAAGCAAGGCACATTGTTCCTTCTCTGACCCTTCCCCGACAGACAGCATCACAGCACAGCAAAGAGGGTTGCCCCACCCTAGTGAATACATCAGGTCCCGACCCCTTACAACAAAACAGGTGTACTGAGCCAAAGAAATGTGGCCCAAATGAAAGAACAGATCAAAACTCCAGAAAAGGAGCTAAGCAACAAGGAGATAGCCAACCTATCTGAAGCAGAGTTCAGAACACGGGTAATCAGGATGCTCACAGAACTGATTGAGCTTGGTTGCAAAATGAAGGAACAAAATGAAGGCTATCCAAAGTGAAATAAAGCAAAATATACAGGGAACCAACAGTGAAGGGAAAGAAACTGGGACTCAAATCAATGATTTGGAACAAAAGGAAGAAATCAACATCAAACCAGAACAGAATGAAGAAACAAGAATTCAAAAAAATGAGGAGAGGCTGAGGAACCACTGGGACAACTTTAAATGTTCCAATATCTGAATCATAGAGGTGCCAGAAGGAGAAGAGGAAGAGCAAGAAGTTGAAAATTTATTTGAACAAATAATGAAAGAAAATGTTTCCATTCTTGTGAAGGAAATAGATTTCCAGGATGTCCAGGAAGCTCAGAGAGTCCCAAAGAGGAACACAGCAAGGCACATCCTCATTAAGTTACCCAAGATTACAGATAAAGAGAGAATGTTAAAAGCAGCAGGAGGAAAGGAGAGAGTTGCCTACAAAGGAGTGCCTGTAAAGCTATCAGCTGATTTCTCAAAAGAAACCTTACAGGCAAGAAGGTGATTGAAGGAAGTATTCAAAGTCATCAAAGACTAGGACCTACATCCAAGATCCAGCAAAGCTATCCAGAAAAGCTATCACTTAGAATAGAAGGGCAGGTAAAGTGCTTCCCAGATAAGGTCCAGTTAAAGGAATTCATCATCACCAAGCCCTTATCATATGAAATGTTAAAGGGGCTTATCTAAGAAATAGAAGAAGATCAAAACCTGTGAACAGTAAAATGACAACAAACACACAACTATCAACAACTGAACCTAAAAAAAACAACTAAAACAAAAGCTAAGCAAACAACTAGAATAGAAACAGAATCAGAGAAATAGACATCACATGGAGGGTTTTCAGTGGGGAAGGGGAGGGGAAGAATGGGAGGGAAAGAATGGGTGGGAAATGTACAGGGAATAAGAAGCATAATTGGTAGACATACACTAGGTTGTGGGGGAGGTTAAGAATGATATAGGAAACAGAGGAGTCAAAGAACTTATATGTACAACCCATTGACATGAACTAAGGGGAAGAATGCTGGAGGGTTGGGGGTGCAGGGTGGAGGGAGGATAAAGGGGAAAAATTGGGAAAACTGTAATAGCGCAATCAATAAAATATACTTAAAATATGAGAATCATTTTAGGGCCCTCTTGGATAACATCAAATGTTAACATTTGTATCATAGGGGTACCAGAAAGAGAAGAAAGAGCAAGGGATTGAAAACCTATTTGAAGAAATAATGATGGAAAGCTTCTTTCCCTAAACTGGTAAAGGAAATAGACATACAAGTCCAGGAAGCATAGAGAGTCCCAAGCAAGATGAATCCAAAGGGGCCCAGATGAAGGTACATCATAATTAAAATGGCAAAAGTTAAATACGAAGAGAGAATCTTTAAAGCATCAAGAGAAAAGAAGTTAACTACAAGGTAGTTTCCATGACACTGTCAGCTGACTTCCCAACAACAAAAAATTCTGGCCAAAAGAGATGGGCACAAAATATTCAAATTGATGAAAAACAAGGAAATACAACCACGATTTCTTCTACCCAGCAACACCATCATTTAGAATCAAAGGTGAGGTAAAGAGCTTCCCACTGATGAAAAACTAAAGGAGTTCATTGACACCAAACCAGTAGTACAAGAAACATTAAGAGACTTCTGCCCTGGCTGGCATAGCTCAGTGGATTGAGCTGGGGCTGCGAACCAAAGCATTGCAGGTTCGATTCCCAGTCAGGGCAGATGCCTAGGTTGCAGGCCATGGCCCCCGGCAACCGCACATTGATGTTTCTCTCTCTCTCTCTTTCTCCCTCCTTTCCCTCTCTAAAAATAAATAAATAAAATCTTTTAAAAAGGGGGCTTCTTCTACAACAAGATAATGGGGGAAAAAGTGCAAAAATAAATAATAAAATTGCAATAATTACAAACCTATTGATTCTGGATCCAAGATGGTGGAAGGGTAAGTGGAAGTGACACTAACCTCCTCCTAGGACCAATCTTGAATTACAACTAAATTTTAAAGAAATAATCTTGAATAACCAACTGAACACTAGCTGGAGAGAGCCTTACAACCATGGACAGACAGAAGAAAACATGTCACTACAATGTGACTGGAAGAAATGTGAGAGGGCTGGCTGGGCTCCCACAATGACAGCTGAAGAGCCAGAGGAATATTTCAGGGGCTGAGGGGTTCCCCCTGAGAAATGTGAGGTCTAAACCCCAAGATGGTCTCCCCAGCCTATAGCACCAGAGCCAGAAAGAAACCCAGATAACATCCAGCTATGAAAAGCAATATGGGTTCTATTCACCAGGGAGAGATGGCTGGAGATGCAAAAGGCCTTTTAAAGGGCCAAAGAACAAAATTTTGTTTGTAGCCACTTACTCTGTGTGCCGGCAAAGGGATGGCAGAGTGGACTAGAGACAGCTGAGGAGAGTCTGGGGCTGGTGGCTCTGGAGAGGGGACTGAGGTAACAGTCACCAGGACCCATGTGTTGAGTCAATCCCCATACTGCAGGAACCATCTCTCTCAGGTAGAGCACTCTCCTCCGAATGGCATCAGCCTGAGGGGAAGCAATAGCCCAGTCCACAGGAACTGCCCTGCCCCACCCTGTGGTGCTTGCTGATTACAGATTAGGTTAACAACTGATTTGTTTAGCAGCTGATTAGTTTAACATCTAAAGGGGAAAATACAAAGAAGAAGCCAAAATGGGAAGACAAAGAAACAGATTCTAAATGAAACAAGAGAATTTCCAGATGAACTAGATGAAATGGAGGCAAGCAATTTATCAGAAAGAGAGTTTAGTGTAATGATTATAGGATAATAGCATGAAAAAAGACATAGAAACCATAAAAAAGGATCAGTCAGAAATAAAGAATGCAATATCTGTGATAAATCATACACTGGAAGGAATAAACAGTAGATTAGATGAAGCAGATATCAAATCAGTGTTTTGGAAGAGAAGGTAGAATAAAACAATCAGGCAGAGCTACAAAAAAAGGGATTTAAAAAATGAGGAGAGCTTAAGAAACATGTTGGAAAACATGAAGGAAAAGAATCTTCACATCATGAGAATATCAGAAGGAGAAGAGAGTGAGCAAGAGATTGAGAACCTATTTGAAGAAATCATGACCACAAACTTCCCTAATCTGGTAAAGTAAAATGTCACACAAGTCCAGGAAACTCAAAGAGTGCCAAAAGAGTTGGACCCAAAGAGTCCTACACAAAGACACATAATAGTTAAAATGACAAGACTTAAAGATAAGGAGAGAATCCTAACAGCCACAAAAGAAAAGCAGATAGTTACCTACAAGGGAGCAACAATTGGACTTTCATCTTATTACTCATCAGAAACATTTCAGGCCAGAAGGCAGTGATGTGAAATATTCAAGGTGATAAAAGCAAGGACCTATAGCCAAGGCTATGTTACCTGCAAGGCTATCACTTAAAATTGAAGGAGAAATAAGCAGCTTTCTAGACAATAAAAAGCTAAAGGAGTTTGTTAACACAAAGCCAATACTGCAGCAAGTGTTAAAGGGTTTGCCTGGAAGAAGAAAGAAAGAAGAAGAAAGAAGAAAGAAGAAAGAAAGAAAGGAAAGAAAGGAAGAGAAAGGAAGAGGAAGGAAGAGGAAGGAAGGAAGGAAGGAAGGAAGGAAGGAAGGAAGGAGAAGAGGAAGAGGAAGAAGAGGAAGAGGAAGAAGAGGAGGAAGAGGAAGAAGAGGAGGAGGAGGAAGAGGAGGAGGAGAAGGAAGAAGAAGAAGAAGACAAAGAAGAAGAAGAAGAAAGAGAGAGAGAGAGAGAGAGAGAGAGAAAAAAAAGAGGAAAACAGTCTAACAATGAAATGGCACTACATATGTATCTATCAATAATCACCTTAAATGTAAATGGCCTAAATGTTCCAACCAAAAGACAGAGGGTAGCTGAATGGATAAGAAAACAAGATTCATGTATTTGCTACCTCCAAGAGGCCCATCTCAGATTGAAAAATGCACACAGCTTCCATCCTCACTCTCTCCTAAGGTGTCAACAGCCCACTCTATCCCTGCCTTTGCCAGAGCCCAGGAATAGTAAAAAGCTAGAAAAATTGCTGCTCAAGTAGAATGGGAAAACTAAGACAAGAAAATTAAACAAGCCCTGGCTGGTGTAGCTCAGTGGATTGAGTGCGGGCTGTGAACCAAAGGGTCACTAGTTCAATTCCCAGTCAGGGCACATGCCTGGGTTGCAGGTCAGGTCCCCAGTGGGGACAATGTGAGAGGCAAACACACACTGATGTTTCTCTCCCTCTCTTTCTCCCTCCCTTTCCCACTTTCTAAAAATAAATAAATAAAGTCTTTTAAAAAAGAAAAGAAAACTAAACAAGACCAAACATTTGGAGCAGCTTATAGCCAGCTGGTTTCTACTGCAACATTGTCAAGCTCAGATATTCTTTCCTCAGCTGCATCCATCCTGACAACCCCATCAAAGAATATTATGTCAGAGGAAGATGGCAGAGGAGTGAGGAGAAGTCACACTTAACCTCCTCCCAGGACTAATCTAGAATTACAGCTCAACTGTAGAGAAACCATCAGGAACAAACAATTGAGCAATATCAAGAGAGAAGCCTTATAACTGCAGACAGACAAAAAAATCAGCATCGGCACATCCTATCTGCACCTGTACAACAGTACACAAGATGTGGTGGGTAAAGTGACCCTCAGTCAACCAGCTGGAGGGAAGGACCCACTAAAGAAGCCCCAACAATGATCAAAACCCAATTACATCCAGAGAACCAGCATAAACGACATAAATGGCATCCCAAGAGAATCAAGTTAAGGTGATACAGGAGACTGCACCACTGTATCTCACAGGTCTCCCACCATAGAAGTTCATGCTACAAAGTCAGGGAGTCAAAAGAGATCAATTTAAGAAGCAAAAGCAACAAACAACTGAGTTATAGCCAGAGAGAAGCCATATAACTTCAGAGAGACAGAAGAACCAGCTTCGGCACAACCTGTCTGCTAAGGAGTGCAGCAGAGACTCAAGAGGGCTAGCTGGGTGCCCATAGGCAACAGCAATGGAGAGATAATTAAGCAACCAGTTGGATCACCCTTAGAAGAATGGGGTCTGGAGATGCAAATAGCTGTATAAAGGACCAACACACAAATTTTCATTTGCAGCCACTTACCCTGGGCTCTAACAAAGGCAGGGTAGAATGGGTTGGTGGTGCCTGAGAAGAGACTAAGGACTGAGTCTTTGGGGAGAGAACTGAGAGAGTGGCTGCCAGGATCCCAGTGCTGAATCATCCCCCAAATGGTGGCAGCATCATGCTAAGGCAGACCACTCCCCTCTAAGCAGCAGTAGTCTGAGGGGAAACAGGAGCCCAAGTCCAGGAAGGTCTCTGCCCTGGCCCTGTGGTGCTTAAACCTGACTGCTGAGTGCAGAGTGATCAGATTAACAACTGAAGGAGACAGCCAGAGACAGTAGATCCCTGGCAAGGGGGGTGGGGCAGAGTGGACTGGAGAGACTTGAGGACAGATTAGGGACACAGCAATTTGTAGATCAATGGAGTCCCAATTTTAATAAAAATACCAATGACATATTTCACAGATATAGAACAAACATTTCAAAAACTTATGTGGAACCATCAACAACTCTGAATCCCCACAGCAATTTTAAGAAAGAAAAACAAAGTAGGAGGGATCACCACATCTGACACCAAACTATATTACAAGGCCATGGTAATCAAAACAGTCTGGTATTGGTATAAGAACATATATGCAGATCAGTGGAACAGAAGAGAGAGCCCAGAAACAAACCCAATCCTCTGTGGTCAATTAAATATTTAACGAAGGGAGCAGAAGCATTAAATGGAGTAAAAATAGCCTCTTCAGCAAATGGTGTTTGGAGACCTGGCCAGCTACATGCAAAAAAATGAAACTTGGTCACCAACTTACGCCACACACAAAAATAAACTTAAGATGGATAAAAGACTTAAATGTAAGTTGTGATACAATAAAAGTCCTAGAGGAGAACACAGACAGGAAAATCTCAGATATTCCACGTAGCAATATTTTCACTGATATGTCCCCTAAAGCAAGGGACAGAAAGGAAAGAATAAACAAATGGGATCTCATTAAAATAAAAAGCTTTTGCAAAGCTAAAGAAAACAGTATTAAAATAAGAAGACATCCAACTGTATGGGAAAATGTATTTGCCAGTGATACCTCAGACAAGGGTTTGATTTCCAAAATATATAAAGAACTCACATGACTCCACTCCAGGAAGACAAACAGCCCAATTAAAAAATAGGCAAAGGACTTGAACAGACACTTCTCCAAGGAGGACATATAGAGGGCCTAGAGAGACATGAAATAATGCTCAGCCTCACTAGCCTTCAGAGAGATGCAAATTAAAACCACAATGAGATACCACTTCACACTGTTGAAAATGGCCATCATAAACAAATGAACAAACAAGTGTTGGAGAGGATGTGGAGAAAAGGGAACCCTAGTGCACTGTTGGTAGGAATGCACACTGGTGCAACCACTGTGGAAAACATTATGGAATCTCCTCAGAAAACTAAAAATGGAGCTGCCTTTTGACCTAGCAATACCACTGCTGAGATTATACCCTAAGAATCCTGAAACACCAATTCAAAAGAACCTATATACCCCAATGTTCATAGCAGCACAATTACAATAGCCAAGTGCTGGAAGCAACCTAAGTGCCCTTCAGTAAATGAGTGGATCAAACAACAATGGTACATCTACATGATGGAATACTATGCAGCAGAGAGAAAGAAGGAGTGCCTATCCTTTGGGACAGCATGGATGTAACTGGAGAGCATTATGCTAAGTGAAGTAAGCCAGGTAGTGAAAGATATATACCATACGATCTCACCTATAAGCGGAACCTAATCAACAAAACAAACAAGCAAACAAAATATAACCAGAGACACTGAAATAAAGAACAAATTGACAGTAACAAGAGGAGAGATGGGAGGGGGATAACGTGGGAAAGAAGGTGAAGAGTCATCAATGAGCATGTATAAAGGACACATGGACAAAATCAAAGGGGGTAGGTTCTAGGGTGGGAGGTGGGGATGGGTGGAGCAGGCAGCTGTGGTGGGGTGAAAATGGAGACAACTGTACTGAACAACAATTATAAAATAAAATATAATGTAACATAGCTTAACAAAAGAAGTGGTACATATATACAATAGAATATGACTCATCCATAAAAAATGAAATTTTACCATTTGTGACAACATGTATGGATCTAGAGCATTTATGCTAAGTGAAATAAGACAGAGAAAGACAAAATCCACATAATTTCACTTATGTGTGGAATCTAAAACACAAAACAAGCAAACAAAAAAAGGGAAATAAACTCATAGATAGTACAATAAACTGATGGTTGACAGCTGGGAGGGGTGTTGTGGGCTTGGTAAAAAATGTGAAGAGATGAGGAAATATAATTGGCAGGTACAAAATAGTCATGGGGATGTAAAGTATAGCATAGTACAGCAATCAATAATATTGTAATAACTATGAATGGTGCTAGATGAGTAATAGACCTTTGGTGATCACTTCACAAGTTGTATAAGTGTCCATGCTGTACTCCTGAACGTAATATAATATTAAATGTCAATGGTAATTGAAAAAATATGTTTAAATAATTATATAATTATAATATAAAATAATTGTTTATATTATAATTATATATAATATAATCACTTATTGTGATTATCATGCACAAACCTTTATACTTATTATTCCATTTTTGCTCACAGCAACCCTGAATGTATTACTATCATGCACATTTTAAAGATGAGGAAACCGAAGCACAGACAGATGAAGGAACTTGGCCCAGGACACACAGCCGACAAGTAGTAGAATTAGGATTTGAACCAGGACTGTTCTCATAAGTCCAAATGCTTTACCATTTAGCTGTATCACTTCGTACACCAGATGGAAAAGTACTGTACACTTATGATGCCAAGCACTTTGAAATTTGCTGTCTACTGCAAATTTAAGCTTGTCTTCAGAAATGACTCAAGTTTAAACAAATGAATTATATGGCTACTTTGTATTTATTTTATGAGCCATAAGGTATTTAACCTAATTTTCCCCCATTAGGTCACCTTCACTACTGTACAAAGGTAGGCTAGGGACATGATCATCCTGAACTTTAGTTTCCTCATCTGTGAAAGTGGTGAAAGAAATGCTTATCTCACTGTATTGCTGTAGGATTTTCAATGAAGCCAAGTCAGTGAAAATCCAGTGCTTTACTCAATAAATCTGAGAAGCATCCCTCTGAGCAGGGAAATTGGTGACATGGCCTTCCCAGGAGACTCCTACCACTATATTGAATCATATTCTTTTATGCCAGGAAGCACCTTCCTGTATCAGGGAGTGGGCTCCTAGGGTACCAACCATGCAGAAAGTTCTACCCCTGGTGCCTTTTCTTCTCCCTTCCCTTTACTGGGAGGCAGCCCTTCCAAGTCTCCCAGCTGCATGATCAGCAAAAAAAGAGGAAGGAACAGTCCTTCAGTGCAGGCTTTGGAAAAGCCACATTGCCCTGCCAGAATCTTCCTTCCAGATCTCAGTCAAATCAAAAAAGGTTTAGCCTACTCTACTCACTTTTCTTCGATGATGGTCTGGCCATTGCTTCTGGTTTCTTCAATGATGAGTTTCTCTTCCTCAGGGAGTAACACTTGTGGAACTGAATCTTTGCGAGTACCTACCAATAAGGGTTGCAAAAAGGTGGAGAGGAAAGAGTTAATAGTGAGGACTATTTATAGGTGTCATTTCCTTTCTTCTACTGTTATTAAGGGTTTTTGTTAATAGCACATTGCAACCTTGCACCCAGAGAACAATCATTCAACATTTAATGACTAAATCTTTCTGACCTGACCAAATTCTAAATGACCAAATATATTGATTCAGTCTTGGGAAGAGGAGAATTTTGTACACAGAAAAATAATGCAAAAAAAATCACTGTGATATGTGCCCTAAATAAAGACCTCATTTTTTCCCTGTTTTGCCTCCTCCACACAAAAAGCTGACCAGTGATCATTCTGTCTCTGACCAACTCCAGGGAATAGCACACCACATCCTATGCCATGACATTATATAATTTTAGTAAATTTAGAGCAACACTGCATTGGGACACAATGTGCTTAAAGAACCTCAGAAGTATCACTTACTCCCATTTGTTCTCTACAATCCAATAGGGTAGGGTAGGCTCAGTTGAGACCATTTTGATCAAGGGCAGAGTCAGGGTTGGGAGATTATCACTTCAGCAACAAAGATGCAGGCATCCTTATTTCTCTGTGCTCAGACTGTCTCCAGGATTTGGAATAGAAGAGGTGACAGAACAGATATAACACTGAACCAAATAGCTCTCCTGCACATTCTACCTCCCCCTCACTTTAGGATTCTTCATCCCAGAGCACAAGCCCTTAATCTTCAGTTTCCTTGAGCCACTGTTTTTCTCTCTTCTAAGCCAAGCTTCTTCAATTTGTGAACACTGCTTTCACTTGGGCACCTTTCCTTTCCTGAGGTGGATGTGTCTCTACCTCATAGCACTTCACGGGTACTCAATAAATGGATAGTGGACTGACTGACTGACCAACAGACTAAATGCTGCAAGAAATAATAACAATCAGTTCTAGGAAAACAGGACTTCTGGCTGGATAAGGATAAAAGTTGGTAGAACACTATGATGCTAAAAGGCTTACTTGTGCAAAGAACTGTGCTAGACACTATTTCACATGTGAAAGGTAGGCTGGGGAGGAGGGGCAAAACCGTGACCCTTTAGGTCAGAATACCTGCCTGCACCTCCAACTAGATTTATTGACTTTATTGATGTGAAGAGAGGTGATGAGAGGAGGAGACGAGGTCAGATTTTATATGAAGGATGTTTTTTCTGGTGTCTCTTTGTCCTGCTTGCGTTCCTATTTTTCACAATAAAAAACTGTTCTCACTTCCCTTTCTTGGCTCCTTGAAACTTGTTATCAGAGCTGGGCATGCCCAAAGCCACATTTTGTCTGTGAAGCAGAAGCTGTGACAGTTTCCTCTTCATGGTCAAATGTGTCAACTTTCACATTGAAAGTTTTCCTCATGACAGTCTTAGAGACAGTCACTTTGAAAGCATATGCCAAGGCAGTCCACCTAAGTAATCCTCTCCCACATTCAAGTGATGAGTCAGTGGCTGTCCAAAATGGAGCATGATGGAGAATTCATTTTTTACACAGACAGAAAATCCCCACATAATGTATCCTGAAAGTCTATAATAATGGAAGGCAAGGCACATAATTGATGTGACCTGGCTTTTTAAAAAGCATAAAGATGAATCAGAAAACATTATCTCGCTTTCAGTTTGTAGCCTGAAATCGTTTGGGGAAATACCCTCACCTAAAAGCTCCCTAATAAATTGTCTACATTTTGAACAGCCGGTGTTAAGCAGCTATATTTCCAGATTTTCAGAGCAACTTTGAAACTTGAGTTTAGTGAAGCACTGTTCGTTTAAATATGCAGCTGATCAAAGATAGTATTTTGACTTCCTTTCCAAATCTGCCTATAAGAAGAGATTAGCATCAGTTCACAGACACAGGAACTCTCTGGGCTCTTTAATTCCTAACTTGTGTTGATGAAGATATCTGTGTACTTCAAAGGAGAATGACTTTAAAAAATTTTTTTTTCATTTCTATCACCTCTAACTTTTTTACTCTTGCATCTCTCTTTCTCTCTGAGTGAGAAGAAACTGGTAAACAAACCGCTTGGTAGCTAAAACCACCTTATCTGAAAGATGTAGTCCTGCACTGTTCCTCTGTACTAAATCACCTGCTTTACAAACCCTGCACCAGTTTTGGTTGCTTTTCTCTTCTACTAAGAGGCAGTGAGAAGTAAAAAAAAATACTTATTAGATAAAATGGTTTGCAGGAACCTACTTGAGCCATGGCCTTGTTGAAAGTTTGCGCTGGTACAGTAGGCTTCAATCACTTTAAGAATCTGAGCATCCTCTTCCAGAGCAGCTGTACCTGTCAAATTTAATTAATAATTACTTTTCATATTAATATGTGCCTGCAGATCCTCAAATGATGCAGTAACTCCACTGCCAGCGACTGATTCTTAGACCAGTGGTGTTTCTAAAAGGCAGGAGCAAAATCTGTCCAATTTTCATAATGAAGTAAGAGTGACAGTATCAAGCTCTGGGGTCAGTATCAGTGAGTTCAGCACCAAGAGTGTCATGCTCCTGAAGCCCATCAAGAGCTCTAAATTGGGGAGTCTTGTCAGTCTCCTCTTCAAGGCCACAGTTATAGCACTGGGCTTGATGCTAGCCTCAATTCTCACCCAATACAACACATCTTTCCTCTCCTTAAAATTTCAAAGTGCACCTTCTCTAGGAAACTTTCTCCATTAACTCCACCAATTTTCCAACCAGCCAGCACAGCCACTGATTCTCCCCCTCTTCTTCATCCCCCTCTAACTCATTCTTGAAATGACTGGAGGGCAGAACCCTGTTAACATACTGATGTGTACACCCAAGTGTGGGGTAGTGTGTGCAGGATGCAGAAGCTAGAGTCAAGCATAGATTTATAGAGACTGTATTTTTGACTGATACACACAGTTCTGTCACCCTTTTGTGAGACATCACTTACTCTTCCACATGTTTCTCAAAGTACCTTGTTCCCAGCCATGGAGAGAAATAAGTATATATCAGATGGCTGAACAACTTTACAGTCCATGTCTAAATCAAGCCATATTTCTACATGTCAGCAGGTTGATTAATTCCTTGGCTAACTAAGAATATCACAGAGCCTTAGACTTCCATAAGGATTTCAACTTTCAGCTCTATTTAGTCTATCTCAGTAGAGGAAAAATATCTGAGTCATCATAAACTGAGAGGGAAGAAAATATATCTATAGCAAATGTTCCCTGGTTTTAAACCAGGTGGGGCAAAATATTTAACATGAAAATCATACAAATAGTTTCTGCCTCAGATGACATGAACTGCAGCAGGAGGCAGCTTAGTCAAAAATCTTAGAGGTGACCAAACATTTCTATGCATATCATCATATAACAGATGATGCCAAGAACAAATTGCTCTAATCATCTGCTTTTCAAATATCTTTCTGTTGTTTAATCCATTACTAATTTTCAAAAAGTACAAAACACATACTTTTTCGAATCACATATTCCTCTTCTGATGGCTTTCTTTCAGTCTTTCTTTTATGCAGAAACTTCTTCATGGTTTTGGGGCTTTTACTAGACTCCTATAAGAATAGAATTTTCTTTATGAATTAAACTTCTGCCCCAAAAAACAAATTTAAAAGAGCAAATGAAATTAAATAGAATGGCTCTCTCTTATTTTGACAGTCTCAGGAGCTCATCAAAAATATATGCTATACACAATAAAAAATAACTTCAATAAACTCTAAAAGATTAAATAAAATAGAAGGAATGACATTGTCTTTGAAATTGCCATAGGGATAGGTATAAGAATGGACTGTGCCTACTAAAAATTCATCAGATTCTCCAGGTCAAATGCCTTTAGGGTGCCATATACAGAGTAGTAATGGATATCAATGCTAGAGAAATAACAGTGTTCATAACTTGGTTTATATTCCCCACTGATACAGTTTTAAAATAATTAAATAACAGTTGTAACTACTACTGTAGTATACACATTTTTTCAAGGAGCTTGAAAACTATTTAAATAAATTTTCCTGAGCAACAGTCCCACAACAAAGAATATCAATTTCCATTTGTCCAATGGGATAATTAAGGCAAAGAGACTTAAGTAATTTCCCCATGAGCCAAATGAAGGACTTCTTGATAATAATTTGGGGTTAGGAGTAATGTTCCTACAGCCAAGCTAAATATACATATATAAAGCCATATTTTATTTAGCAGATAAAACTATGAATTGTATCAATTATTTAATTTGCTTTGACCATGTGAATAAGTCAACAGACATGAAAAACTCACATGTGACAAAAATAATAGAAAAAATAGCTTTAAAATAGAGGAAAACAGTTCTAAGTCATTATAAGATAACATTTTCATATGTATTTCATAAGAGCCTGCTTTTTGAAGAAAATACTTACATGTCAGAATTACGTCTTCATATTTTAGCCACCAATAAAAACAAGGGAAAAACAAATATAAAGGAAAGCTTCATTCATAAAAGGTTACAGTACAACATTATGATGTCACTGTAAGGCAAAGATAGTGTTCTACCCTTACCTTTAAGATATAAGACATCCTCTAAAGTGAATATGTAAAGAAAGAGAAGATGAGCGTGAGAGGTCGATGGCTACAATGACCAAATCCATTTATCAATAATTCTAAAACAATATTTGAAATGTTAGTGTTATCATAAATTATACAGAGAGAATATCATCACGATTCCCACATTAGTTTTGGATGCAATATCATCATGCAAAAGCCCAAGGAATACAGTTCTGTGCAGAATAACAAATGTTGAAAATAACTAAAATACACACTACACAGTAAGAACTTAATAACTTTCTTATCCTAGCAGGAAAAAAGTAATCATGCCTTAGTTTTAATGGATTAGTTCTGTCAAGGATTAAGTCAATTTCACCACTCAAAGCTCACCTGAATTTAAATTTAGTAACTGACAATTATGAAATATCCATAATTAAAAAGGAGACCTATATAACTATCAAGTAGCATTCCTGGTTTTGGTGATCAAAGAAAAAATTGGATAATTGCAAGTATCACAGGTCAATTTTCTTTCTTTTTTTCCATTTTTAAAAGAATTTTTATAACTTGGAGAAATCTAAATAAAATAAAAAATGAGGCCTTAATAAAACTATTCTGTCTGGATGACATCATAAAGAATAGATTAAATTAAGAGGTTTCAAACTTCTAAGGGACAAAAATGTAGAGTGTTTAGAAGTTTGTCACAGGTCAATTTTTAAAGCAAACCTGTGGGACTCCTTGTAGACTAAATTCTGCTCAAGGTACATAATGAAAATTCAGCTCAAGATTTATTTTTCCTATCATATTGGGTCGAAAGGATAAAAAAAATCCTCTAGTATCCAAATACTATTCCATTTTTACTACACTAAGAGTTGAGGCAACAATCAATTGAAACAGTAGTATAGAGTTTTAAACAAAAACAAACTCAGAATTCAGGTAAGTGCATCAATCATTAAAGCACACATTTAATATACAAACATATGCTGCCTTTGCATTACAACTCTGACATGGCTCATATCTGTCACAAACTTAAATCTTCACTCAGTAAAACCTATTTGAAGAACAGTTACTAATAAGTGAGGATTTTCTTCTGAAAGCTGAAATGATGAGCAACACATTGTGGGGGGAGGGCAGAAACAAACAAACAAAAAAACCCCCGACTATTTGGATGGAAAAGGCAACACTCCACACAGTTACAGAAGCTAGTGACTGACATTTCCTGACTGCAACTTCAAGGAAAAAAAAAGGTCTCAAAATCCCCACATTACCCAATTTCAAATGTCCTCTAGGTTTGTCATTTAGAAGAATCTTTTTAAAAAGTATCCCATTCATTACATTCCTTTTCCCTTTTCAACTGCAGCAAATAGTTCAGACTTTCATAGTTCAGACTCATGGCTTGTGACCATAAGACTTAAAATGATCCAAACAGCAGAATTGGGTTGGAAATTCACCTCTAATGAAGCACCTCTTGTTTGAGATGTGTGTATATCACTACCAATTTATAAATTATCATATCATTATAAAAATAAACCAGAGGCACTTTCGGAAGAGGTCAGGGAACCTCAATACATATAAACCCTGGTGATATTCAATAAATATTTGTAGATGGGTAATGAGGAAATGGAAAATTAAGAAATAAAAAATAAATGAGTCTAGCAATTCAAGATAGACTGACATGTGTCACCTATTTTAAATTCTAACACATTCCCATAGACCTATTTGTAATAAGCTACAAAATTAGCTAGTCAGAAGCATTTTATACCATATAGAGCAAAATTACCTCTTTATAACCTAGTGCTGCTGATGGTCTAAGTGGAGGTGCAGGTCGTAGACAACTTAAACTCCATGGTTTTATAATTTGAGGAGGTTCCAAGGGTCCTCGGGGCTGTCCAGTAGAACTAAAAGACTAGGAAAATGTCTGATGAGATGTTGGCAATCTGCCATCTGAACCCAACCTTGTTCCCTACAGTGAAAGAACATCAATAGCTTCATTGGATCAGCAAAGCCAGCTATACAAAGGTAAAGAAGGAAAAACAAAGGTCTGCAGTTTGAGAACTGGCACTTTCCAGTCAAGATTATGAGGTCTCTAAGGAATAGCACTAAGTAGACTCAACATCCCATAATCTTGCCCTTGCTCTCTCTTCTGCATTTTATTAAAGTCAGGATTTTTTCCTGTATTATGGAGAACAGTCAATATTTAATAAGTTCAATTATGTGTTTGGTACTCTATTAAATGCTTAAATAGGTTATTTCATCAGAACAACCTAAGACAAACCATAGCAAAGTGAAGTAACTAGCTAGCAATTGGCAAAGCTAGGATTTGAACCCAGATCTTATGGCAAAGTCCTCATTCTTCCTACCACAGCACACAGTGTCCTGAAATGGAATTTTGGTATCACAGGTTTGAGTGTTAACAGACAACACAGCATATCTTTAATCTCACTCAGCAAGTACAGTGAAATCTCATCAATTCAAATGCCGTGAATTGCTAAATTTATGATAACATGGAAGAAGGCAATGCTAAAAGTTTATCCATGAAAGTCACTGAGTGAATATAATAGCATAAATGAGATCACATAGAGATGCTTAAATACTTATGAAGATAAACTACTGGTTTTGAATTAGCACATTATTAACATGAGAATAACAGTTGCTAATTAAAATACATCTTGCTTATCATGAAAACATCTTAGTAAGACTTCTGGTAAGAAAAACTTTGCTAGCAGTTAGCTGATACTCCAAGTTATGGTCAAACTAAACTGCACACCTTTAATTACAACTTTGTATGAATTTCAATGGACCTCCCTCCAGAACAACAACAAAAAAAAGAATTTGTGCCATGGCCATGTAGCTCAGTTGGTTGGAATGTCGTTCTGTGAACCAAACGGTAGCTAGTCTGATTTCCGGTCAGAGCACATGCCTAGGTTGTGGGTTGGCTCCCTAGTTGAAGGTGCATATGGGAGGCAATTGGTCAATGTTTCTCTCTCACATCAATGTCTGTCTTTTCCCCTTCCTCTCTCTGTCTCTAAAATCAAACAATAAATAAAAAAAAATAAAAGAGATTGGAATTAGTGATGTTTAACTGTACTTGAAAACTTACAGATATAGACTATGCAAAGATTAAGGGCATGCTCACTGGTTCTAATAAGTCCTCAGGAGACAGGATTTGATGATAATTCAGTAATCCCTGGATAGAACAAATGGACTACTTACAGAATGAGCACTACAAGATGATGATGATGTCTTGGATAATGAACTGCAGGAGGCAGGTCCTCTGATCAGTCTATACAGATGCTCCAGCCATTCCTGGAAGTCCTGGTTGTTGCTGCAGTGGACCACAATTCTCTCTAGTATGTGACCTGCATCACCCAATTATGAGCATTTGGAAACAAAGGCAAGGAGAACCTTGAACTTGCCTCATTCATAATCACTTCACACAATTCAGACTTGAGTGTCTACATGTATTGTCAGGAATTTTTATACCTGTGTGTAACCCTCTTAAAACTTCTATATCAAGAACAGATAAGCTGCAATAATGAATGAATAAATAAATAAATAGACATATCTAATTTATAAAACTGTTCTTGATTTCTACTACTTACAGAGTCTTAGAAATAGTATAAAACTTCACTTTAAACAAACTCACAATCCAAAAATTTAAGCATAGAGTCCAATTTAGTTAATAGTCTAAAATGAGAATATAGTATTATTTCACCCAATATCAAAGTTGAAAGAAGATCCAACATCAAATTGTGGACTCCCTATTGGGAAAGAAGCGGGTAAAGCCTGAGGCCATTATCCCATTGTTAGCCATTGTACCATACCAGTGCAAACAGTACAACCATTAAATAGAAACCATGCCAGCCTGCCAAAAGTGAAAACAAGCCGAAATGTCAGAGAACATTATTGACACCTGGCATTTTCTCAATTTGTGAAAAAAGTTTATGGCTTCCCAGCACTTTTTCAAAATTAATAAAATCTTCTAATGAATCTGCTAATTCACAGGCTGATGGCAAAATTCCACATCTTTGGCTTCTCTGTCACAAAGGAACAGATGACAGAAAGGGGAGCAAATTCACATCAGTCTATTTTGTTATTTCTTAGCTGTAACAAGTAGCTCTTATGCAACAGAAAATTGAAACTAATGGCAAAGCCGAGGCTTTCAAATGACCAGGAGACTTCTCTGTTCTATCGCTGTACCCCAGTTATCCCAGGAAATAAAATATACTTTGCCATGCCCAAATAAAACTTGATCATGGACTATATAACAGAAAATAATAGCATTTATTTATTTAAACCCCACTTCTATCCAAAAAGGAGTTGAAGTAGCTACATGAAAAAGAGAAAATTACCCACCTGTGATTTCAAATGTGTAGTCATTCCCTTCAATTTCATCTAATCTTGTCACCACCATTCCTACTGTTGGTATTTTTCCCTACCAGAAAAAGAACATCCCCATTAATTCTGTGGTTGTTCACATCCCTGCTTATTTCTACTACATTTTCTGACCCTGTCAGGAATCACTGCTGAATCATGGCTAGACATATTTCTCTGGTCTACAAAAAGATAATGTTTCCCTGCTTTAAATTTTAATCAGATAAGAAAGTAAGGGGGAAAAGTGGGTTGTGCTTTTTGCTAACACACCCTAAACCATAAGTTCAAGACTTTCAAACAGTTTATTTTTCTAACACATTGTCATGAAAATCAGTAAATAAAGACTCAAATTTTATGAAAACTAGTAGCTACTAGGTCAAGATATAAGAAGCAACAGTAATTTATAATACTCCATATTTTGGGAGCATAATGAAGGAAGTTTAATTTCTTATGGAGTTTGATGACTTGTATCTCAGACACCAAATCATGTGATGTGACTGTTTTATAAAACTAGGAGCAGGTCCCAGTTTTATATTTTTTCAGCAATAATAATATAATATGTACCTATAAAAATATGTTCCTAATTGATTTGGTTACAGATTTATATTTCTGTTTATACATTCATAACCTAGCTTATACCCAGAGCAGTGGACATTCAGGATAGACTCATTATAGTAATGCAAAGGTCTTTGATCTAAGGAACATATGCTCTTATAAGCTATCTAATTACAGTGAAAAGTCATAACATTTATACATTTTCTGCTGGAACTTTTAATAGTATAATAAAAATATTGCACCTAGATGGAAACCTCTTTTCATTATGGGTCCTGCTATTTATTTTATATGAAATCCACCAACCTGATAGATGAAGCCACTCATCCGAGGACTTGCAGATAACATTATCAAAACACTTGAAAATAACATGAGGTACCGCTCCTCTTTTTCCTGAAGGGGAATAAAAATATTAAATTGAGAATAGAACCCTGGCTGGTGTGGCTCAGTGGACTTAGTGCCGGGCTGTGAACCAAAGGGTTGCCAATTCGATTCCCAGTCAGGGCACATGCCTAGGTTGTGGGCTGGGTTCCCAGTAGGGGGCATGTGAAAGAAAACCACACATTGATGTTTCTCTCCCTCTCTTTCTCCCCTCTCCCCCTCTCTAAAAATTAAATAAATAAAATCTTTTTAAAAAAGCATTTTGAAAAGAGAATAGATATTGGACTTTTTGTTTGTTAAGAATTTCTGGAATCAGTTTTTGTAACATAGATCTTATATAAGGCAATGAAACATGAATAGTGATTAAAAAATACCCAACTTACAAACACAAAACTAGTTGAATTTTACTTAGAAATGGATATAAACCCAGTCTATCTCTCCCCTTCCCATGCCTAAGAGTTAAATACAAATAACCATGCTTGTTTCCCAAGTATGTAAGCCTGAGAAGTCACACAGTTAATGCCTTCCTACACAAGCTGCAGCCAGAACACAAGTTAAGTAGGTTCACAAAAAGGAAAAGTGGCAAAATAAAGGTGTTTTCAAGTGATAGGAAATATATTTTATTCTGTATGTATGTTAAATTTTATTTATAAAATTACTTTTAATAAGTAAGAACAAGATAGTCATTGTTCCCATGTAAAGAAGCAAATGCTTTTTTTTAAATGGCACTAAAGGAAATTTTATACAGAAGGGCTTCTCTGAACTCCTTAAACAGATATGCAATTAGTAGGTGCAAACAATTATATTCAGCTTACGTGTCCAGCCATCATAGCTGCAATTATCCTATCTCCATCTCCTTCTTTCCACTTGAGCAGAGCAACTTTTTGAGGCTAACACTTCTAAGAAAGACTCTTCATCCTTTCACATCTTTCTGTTGCTTGGCTTCCTTCTATATAGGCTTCTCATCTCTTCCTTCTTCTTCTAGCAGCCTCTCCTATTCAAGTAGCTTTTTCTTTTTGCTTTCAACAAATGCACATCTCCTACACTAACAGGCCTTCACTTGATTCTCTGACTGCTTATACAAAATACTATTTCTTGACATTTATTGCCATATTACTTGCTGCCTTCATTTTCTCTCTGTTGATCCCTCCATACTCACTTTGTTCTCTCAAAATCATCAGTAACTGCCTTGTAGTGAAATCCAATAGCTTTTCTTGGCCCCCATGCTTTTTGACCTCTGAACCTTTTGTAGCACTCAGCAGGCTGACCACTTTCAAATGCTCCTCCTAGAATTTCCATGACACCACACTCCCCTAGTTCTCCTCTGTCTTTCTCTTTGTCTTTTCTTTGTGGCACCATTTCTCCTTCCTTCACCAAAGAGGTTTATCCTAGGGTGTGAAAGTCTAATAGATAAACTCTCTACATTAACCTCCCCCCAGGGTATCTACATTTTAAATGTAATGAATCTCTGACAGAGACCTATCAGGGAGCATAGGAAGATGTTTTGAGAGGAGGAAGATGATTTTAACACCTGATAAATCATACCTGTTGATATAATCAACCTTCCTCCCCTACTCTACCTTCTTCCTAAAAGATATAATCCATCTTCAGCTCTCTGCTTCTCTCTGGAAATTTACTTCCTAGGAAGGTCCATCTGTCAGGGACATCTAAATCTCTTCCTCTTACTCTGACCTTCTACTCACATATCTATACTGTTTTAATAGCTGCCTAGATCTCCACTTGGATACCTACAGTCACTTGAAAGTTAATAGGTGTAAAATTACATTTGTCATCTCCTCTAGCCCATAGGTCACCACTTCCTATAGACTTTCCATTCTAAACATGTCTCACATTTGCTCCTTAAGTTTCATTCTCTCTGCCACTACCTTTGTTGGGGGTACTAATCACTTTCCAGTTCATCTGCCCTTTCTGTTTCTATTTCCATCCCCTCCAGTTTACCTGACATATGCAGTTGTCAGATTAAACACCCCTTTCACTGTGTTTCTCTACTACTCAGGACTCATAGATGTCTATTGCTTGCTGCATCAGTCTGAACTACACTTGCCTGACATCCAAGGTTCTTCATAACCTGACCCTATCTGACTCCATCAATTTTCTCTTTTACTCTGCCTAACATGCTTCCTCTGCTCTTATTAGGCTGGCTTCCTCAATGTCATGTAGAAAAAGGGTTGTGTTCTTGTTCTCTTCTGAAATAAGAATGACCTCTACCTTACAAAATCCTCCCCTCTTCTCTTCATGGCCTTCCTCCTTATGTCTTAGCTACATAAAATCTTCTTGCTCTCTTCCTTCTCTGAACTTCAGTAGAATCTACTGTTGAGATTGCACAAACAGGCATTGACTATTTTGGTTTGTTTTCTACTTGTAGCTTATGTTTTAATCTGTTCTTAAGGGGTTCTTTGAAGGCAGGGATCATTGTATGTTCTTTCTTCCCATCTTTAACAGCACGTAGCAGTGCTGGAAAAAAACCGGTTCTCAGTTTGTTTGAATGTTCAAGCACTTGACCTTGATGGAAGAAAAAATAAAGGAAGAAAAATGTGAAAGATGGAAAAAATGGTGTTGAAATTTGAAACATCTTACCTCACATGTTCCATACTGCACCATTACTTGTGACATAAAAATCACATTTCCCAAGGTTTTAATATCCTCCCCTTCCCATGCCTGAATAGGTTCAGAAAGTATCTGCAATTCCAGCTGTTTTCTCTTTCTTAGATCTTGACACTGTCCCTACAAAATCAAAGCAAAGGAATAGGAATTCTTATGAAATTGACCTAAAGCAGGACCAAAGTAAGATGTGGCTTTTGACTCTTATAGACTTCCACTGAGTCCCTATTCCCCATGAATCTCATCACCAATATCTTGACAAACAGAAAGATCCACTACTCTAAATCCCTAGCCTTGAGCCCCCAACAGTTTTGTTAGGAAGCTACTTTTTATTTTACCAAAATAATATAAAATGGTGGAAAGAACTTGTTTCTTCTTCCCCACAAAGAGTATGGGAAGAAAAGTAGCCAAATCACATTGAACAAAGCCAGAAGTGCAACTGGTAGATTCAGATCTTCTGGTTGGTGTGGCTGTTCTAGCTCCTCTCAATCTTGTTTATCTGCATAAATATAGTGCTTTAGTTACAAAGCAATTTTCTTTTTCTAACATATCCTAAGTTTCCAATCAAGTAACATCTTAATTTTTTAAAAGTGACTCCAGAAGTTATGGAAAGAGAGAAAATTTAATTCTTTATACCACAGTGTATTAAAATTGACCTTATAACAAAACATATGTACTGTCCTATACTTTGTTTAGGGACTAAAAGTAAATTCTATTAAAATATTAAATTACTTTTTATTCCTAAAAGAATTAGAAAAAAAGAGGTACAACTGAATTTCATGAATACAAATTGAAAATCCAAACCAAGAAACAATATGTGGCTATGAATACCATACACACACACCCCACTGCTTCAGGAAGTATGAGGTTGTCTTAGAGTAGTTCAACAGTATTCATTCCAAATTGAATATGAAAGTAGCATATGGTTAATTATGCCACTATTTCCTAATGAATGTTATATTTTGAGGGATGCGTTTACAATAAAATTTCTGCTGTCTCTTTCAGCTAAATGGAAACTTGATGAAATAAATTCATTCTACACACATATTTTGAAGCATCTATATGATGAATAAATACACTATCACCATCAAATCAATCTTTACAATATACACATACAATGACTAGATAGAAATAGTTTTTAAAAAGAGGCATTTTAAAATTCAATTTACATAGAAAAATAAAAGGGACACAAATGATAATAAATGCCATGGGTTTCATGTGTTGAACCATGCAAAACTGCCAACATTAGACTGTTTTTGACCTATGACAGAAATTTTAACCTAATTCCTAACTCTAGTCTTCAATTTGCTGTGTAACCATAGACACATCATGTACTGATCTTTCTCAGCAACAATAAAAATGAAATGATGGTGAATGTTACATCACAACCTTACAGCAAAAATCAATAACTAAATATTGATCCAATCACTTAGAATGCTACAGAGATGTTTACATTGAAGCTAAACTTAGTCAATTGCCCAAAATAATGTTTTCTTTCTTCCTAAAATGCCACCAAGTGGTTTTACATCAGTTGGTTCAAGAAGACATTAACCATCATTCTCAAGACACAAGATTACAGGTACTTTTTATAGCAACCTATGTAAAGCAGTTATATTTTAGTAGATTTTTTCTTTTGTATGTGATGAAGGATTTCTTTTTCACATGCAAAGAATAAACTTACACCTTTTGGCATAAGTAAATGAATCCAATATTGATGTCAATCAGTGAATGACAAGTTGCACCAACATAAGGTGAGCAACATGGGGGTAAAGATAAAGAGACTAAAGGAAACCCCCCACCTACACAGAAATGCTTAAAGTGGTAAAGACTTCAAATGTGAGTACTTTATACCCTCTGCCTGGCAACCTTTCTTAGGTAAGCATGATTTTTTGAAGACAAAATTAAAAGAAACAATCACAATGATACTGTCACTAGAGCTTATCGTTTCCACTCTAAAGACCTTTACATAAGGAAAGAAACATTACATAAAATTATTCTTTTAGGAACAAAGCATACAAAATGGAGAATCATAATTTTAGAGCATCACTTACCATGAGAGTTTTGAATGCTATGATTGCTTTCAGAATATCCTGATGATCTGGATGTGTATCCTATTAAAGAAATATATTTGAAAACAATATTAAAGGAGAACAAATCAGCAGTGGCCAGAATGTTAGGGGTGGGAGGAGGGTGTGGCTGCAAGGAGACAGAAAGATGAAATTTTGAGGGATGATAAAATGGTTCTGTATCTCAACTGTGGTGGTGGTAACATAAATCTATAAATGTATTAAAAGTCATAGAACTGTGCACCAAAAGAAAAAAGTCAATTTTAATGTATTCTAATTAAAAAATTAAAAAATAAAACAGCATTTGGGCATTTGGAATCTCAGCACTTCCAATTATTAAGTGATTAAGAGAGTGGGGGGATGGGGTAGGGGGAGCAATGGGGGAAAAGGTGGGACAACTGTGACTGAACAATAAAAAATTAATTTCAAAAATAGTATGAAATAACAAATAAATTAAGACAGTTTGTAACGCATCATTATATTTGGTAACAACATACTAGGTGTGGTTATTGAGGCAAAAATCCCCATTTCTTTTTTTGCTGCTAATAAGTAATAATTATTTGGGGTCATTATTAAGTCACATTATTAGCACATGACAAGAGATAGGAAATTATGGAAACAGAGTGGTGTTTAGAGAAAAATCAATCTAATCTCATCTCCTAAAATGCCTCCATTTTCTTTCAGCAGACTCAAAATGGCAAATGGGAAAAATTCCAGGTTTTATACTACATGCTCCTTCTTAAGCAAAGATTACATATGGTCTGCAATTCCATGGTATTTAGAACCCCCAAAAGTGGACAGGTCCAAAAATGGCTTTGAGAAATGCATGTCTCCGTAACTGTTTATGAAGAGAAAATACAGGTTCTTAGGGGTAGATGTATACCTATATGGGGATATATGAGGCATAGGTGTGTATCTAACCTTGGGGTATATGTGTGCCTAACATTTGGAATTCAGCTGGAGTAATAGAATGACAAAATCTTCTGCTCAACCAGCTCTGGGTGATAGATATAGACCTAAACAGACTAGAGGTCTGATCCAAGACAAGAACAGTATTGCTTATAAAAGGAAAGATTGTATTATTTTATAGTTAAATTTATCCTTACCCAAATCAGCTGGTAACTGTGAAGTTCAGGCTCTACTCTTCAATTAGCTAGCAGCCATGCTAAACAATTAGAAAGCTGGATCAAGTGTCTTATAGGTGGTGAACTAGTGCTAAGGGTGTGTATATCTGATGGTGGGAAATGGAAGGCAGCCAAAAGCAGGTGACCAACAACAAATGGAGGCAGGAGTAGAAATGCACTCTGATATAAGGAAGGCCAAGATACAGGATCTAGGCAGTAGGAGCATTTGGGGAATTTTCTCCCCAAATTAAGTGTATATTCATAGTTCACCACTGAGCAGTAACAGAAACTAAGGCCACTAGTCTCTGGTTTTTGTGATAAGCAAGGAGGGGCAAACCTCAAACGGTTCAGTGAACTGGTTTAGCTTTTAGAAAGGCATCCAGAGGTCAATACCTTCCCAAGCCCTAACTGAAATTTCATTCCAGCAGGCTTTACTCACTAGCTCCCCACTGCCTCCAGCTTTTTGGCAGGTCAAATAACCTGAGAATACAGTTTTTTTCAGAGTACCTGCTTTCAATCCTTATAAATGCTGACAAAACCAGCTGTGTGCAACTATTTTCTTTAAAGATAATCAAACCTTATAAACCTCAAAGCCTTTCCCCAGACACAGGAAGAGCAAGTAGGGTAACTGCAGCCTCCCCAACCACACCTTAAGCTCCATGTTTGATCAGGCAAGTCCGGCTTAAGAAAGTATCCCTGTTATTTGTTTTTTAAAAAGAGTACCTGGGCTCTTAGTAAAAAATTCAGTTATCAGGCCTCGTTGATGTCTTAATATCTAGAAAACATTGTGGCTATGCTATAGTTGTGGGAAATTAATTGTAAGGTTATAAACAAAAATGTGAAGGGATCTTGAAGTACATGTATGGATGCATAAACTAATATTGGACTCACTTATTAATCTTTAAGGAAATACCAGAATCTTCCATGATAATCCAGAGTCAGGCAGCTGAATGCCTACAATGTTCTGGAGATAAATATTCCTATCTATACCTCACAATAAAGTTGGTTCATATATCAGAACAAAAGTTTTCTTGGACAATTTTGATTGAACCACCATCTACAGAGGAAGATGAAAGGGCAGAAGAAAACTTAAGTCAACAAGTTAGCAGAGATTTGAGTGAAGCAACAGGATGAAGGCTAGGAGAAGAGGAGGAGGTAGAAGATCATGAATATTTAATAGTAAAGGGTGGGGATCTTTCTGTTATAAGATGAATAAGTTCATGGTGATTATAGTTTGTAACCTTGCATTGTATGCTTTTGCTAAGAGAGTAGGTCTGAAGTGTTCTCACTATAAAAAAAGGTAACTGTATGAGGTGATGGATGTGTTAATTAAGCTGATTGTAGTAATCATTCCACAATGTGTGTATGTGTGTGTGTGTGTGTATAAAATCATCACATTATACACCTTAAAAAATCATGTTTTATAACCCAATAGATACAATTTTATTTGTTCATCATACTTTAATAAAGCTGGAAACGATAAATAAAAATGTTTAAAAAGCAAAGAACCTTCAAAGGAAAGAAAAAAAGAGTGCTTCTTTCTTATTTTGTTGCATTAAAAGAAAAAAACTAAAGGTCTGGGAAGAAGGAAGACTGGAAGAAGTAAATTTGGAAACTAAGGCTTTTTCTGAACTCCCCAGCAAAGCTAGTCTGAAGGCAAACTGGCAGCTTCCTCCAAGAGTAGAGACCCATACTTTGTACACAAATACTATATGATCTCACCTATAAGAGGAAGCTAATGAACAAAAACAAACTAATGAGCAAAACAGAACCAGAGGCATGGAAACATGAAACAGTCTGACAGTGACTAGAGGGGAGAAGAAAGAGAAATACTGGTCAAAAGAAGGGGAAGGGACTAATCAAAGAACATGTATGAATGACCCATGGACACGGACAACAGTGTGGGGATGGACTGTGGGAGGGGAGGATAGAATGGGTGGAAGAGGACAAAGGAGGAAAAATTGGGACAACTGTAATAGAAAAACAATAAAACATTTAAAAAATTAAAGTTAAGAAGAGGTAAATTTTGAGTCAATATAAGAAAAACATTTTTAACAATTAAAATTTTTCATATATTTTTAAAAAGCTCGCTTTCTTTTACCTCCATATGCCGTTCCAACTCTTGCAAGAGTGTAACATACTTCTCCAGTCGCATGAATGGTTTGCTGAGGCTTGTTGTTAAAATGAGTATACCTGGGCTGGATGCACCTTGATTTTCCATAAATTGATCCAGGTCATCACTAGCAAAAGAACAAATACAGTTCTGTTACTGCTTAATATTCCATTAACACTATTAACTGAACATTATTTTATTGTATTTCACATAACATAAAACTAAGTAAAATTTTGTTTCACTAATTCAAATGCTGTCCAATTCATTTTAACTCAATTCAATAAACCTTTATTCAGTTCCTCTATGCAATTAGCATTGCATGCAGAGCTTGGGGCTACAATGGTGAGCCAGACATTCATTTACTCATCCAACAATTATTGCATCTACCAAGCAATAGGCTCCATTCTCTGCTGGGGATACTGCTATAAACAAAACAAAACTTCCTGCCCTTAAGGATCCTGCACCTATGGGTATAGGGCATATAGACTATCAGATCACCTCAATGTCAAGTTTAAAAAATATTTTCTTAGTAACTTCAAACATTCTAATTATTGACTGGTCAGATGCCAAGGGCAGCAAGTTACCAAGTGCTCTGTATCACCAGGGCACCCAGTTGTAATGTTTCAGAATTAAGTCCTAAATTCAGATAGCAGCATCTTTGTCTGACTAAAATTACAAAGTCACTTAACCTAGGATCTGAAACCAGTATAGCAAGCTACCCAAATGACTTGGTTAAAAATAAAGAAGACTGTATAGTTTATTAACTATGTCCTGTAAATGCCTTATTCTGAGCTTGTGCTTTCTCTGTCCTTTAGCATCCTGTGGATTGTGTCTTTTCCATGAATAGGAGGATGTTGAGTTCTGAGTCTGCAAGATCATTCTAATATACATTTATATAAAATGTAATTGGAGAAGAATACCTACTGTCTAAATGACAGCATTTGAAACTTCTACCTATCACTTGACCCCTTTACCTCCTTACTTGCCCATGCATATCCTATCAGTCACAAGTCTTCGTGTATCTGTTTATTCCTTTCCATTCCCACTGCCACTACCTCAGTTCAGGCCCTTTTATCTGGTTCACCTCAATAAACCAACTGGTCTCTTGGCTTCCAGTTTTTTTCACATCTGAACCATCCCGCAGGCAACCATTCTAATCCCATTGCTTCCCTACTCAAGAACCTCTGATAGCCTATGAGATCGGGTCCTAACTTTTTAGTCTCCCACTACCTACACCAATCTTTTTCATCACTCTCCAACAAAAACCCTCAACTGTAAAGTGACATACTTATTCTCCCTAGAACACATTTTATGCTGTTGTTCCTAACTGTGGTGCACTGTAATAAGTTGTGAAATGTGTTCAATGAAACTTGTTATCATTAAATACTAGGAGTGTTGGGAATGGGATGGGTTGCAAGTTATCCCTATTAATATATACTCTTCCTCCTTGGGCTTTTTAGCAGACAAGAAAAGAATAGAGTTTCAGCTAATGTCCCAGAAGTCTTGAGTATCACATGTATGTCAGATGGGAAAAGGGCTGAGAATCGCTGCCTTAAGGAAAGGTAGATCACATCTGAGTGGTCACATCTAATAATTGATGCTATTTTAGCAGTTTCTGCAATCTTGCTCCAGAAGCAGCTCAAGGGAGGAAAGTGCCCAGGATTTGCAGTCATAAAACAGATTTGGTGATCCTGGATCAGTGACCTATCCTCAACTAGCTCATCTGTTAAACAGAGATAAAATCTACTTTCTACTAAAATTGTGAAGATTAAATACTTGGGGTCTGTAAGACTACTGTTTCATGCTAAGATCTTTGCATGCCTTTTTTCTTGCTTAATATTCATGTTTCAACACAGGTGTTATCCTCATTTTACAATTGAAAACTTAAATCTCAGGAATGGTAACAGCAAGAACATGGCTAAGTTGGGGTTTATACCCAAGTGTGAAGTCAAAGCCTCAGGTCTTTCCATGACATAACACTGTCTTTGTATAGGAAAGTATTTTATACAGTTTACAGTAGTCATTACATACTACAGTTAGGAACATTTTTATTACTATTATCATTATTCCAAGGAAAATATTATACCTTGATAAAATCTCATTTTAAAAAAAACTACCATTAACCTGGGATTACCAGCTTAGTGGAAATTCAATTGATATTTAATTTCCAATCAAGAGCATGAAGTGTACAGAGAGGTTTAAAAATTCATCGCATATAAAATATACTTAGGAAAATAACTCAAATTTAGAGACTGCATTTGAGTAGAAATGTACTTTACAGAAATCATTTTCCTAATTTTTTCAACATTGTTCACAAGTCTTATTTTTTTCTTTCCATGACTAAGTAAGTGCCCACATCCTCAACATTTTACTCTAATTGATACAAGGGATACAACAATTAAAAGCAAATGCTATAGTGTATGCTGTTATTACTTCCCATGCAGCATTCTAACTTTCAGGCCTGTAAAATATTATAGGAGTTTTTTAATCTTTCAGTATAACAAGAGACCACTGGTTATTTAAAAGAAAAGAATATTTTATTACTGTAATTGAAAAATAATATTTTAAAAAGGAAAGAACATTTTACTAGCGCAACAAAAGAACAAAACTATCTTTTAAAGTACCTGTCCATTATGATTAATAGATCCTAAAAGATACATTTTAATTGGCCAATAAATTTCATTATACAAATTAATATTGTTATACAAAAATATATATACAGGCTGGGGCAAAAGGTTTATAGTTGTGAGACCATGAAACACAGAGTTTATTCTTGTATTATTATTCATTAGTTATTATATTATTTTCCATATGAAAAACTGTAAACCTACTTTTGCCCCACCCTCTATATTATTATACCAGAGAATAATCTGTCTTTAAAAAGGCAGTTTTTGATTTTATACAGCTGTTTGAAATGTGAGTTAAGTCTTGTTTTTCAAGCTTAATATGTTTTGTATATGTGATATAACAAACAGAATTATTTCTCAATATGTAAATGCTATTTGAAACTCAACATACATTTATCTCATAGAATTCATGGTGCCTAGGGCTTAGGTAAGTTCTGGATTGAGCTGGAAAACTCTTACATTAAAATATTACCACAGAGCTTAACCATCTCATGTAACTGTGTTTCTGTGGAATCTTTACATAGATTGGTACTTTGAATAATGATAACTCTACCTAGAACAGCTAGAAAATAATCAGATATTTATTTCCCCTCCCCACCAGGCTTTCATGGGAATCACTGTAGCCTGGAAAGGGGAAGTGAGGCATGAGGAGCTGAGAGGCCCTGGCCTCGGGCCAGTGGAAAATTCCAAGGATGCCACTCAGTTGGGTGGGATGGATATCTATTATCCCAGAGATGAGGCTGTTTGCTCCTTTTTTTTTCGCCCACACCACTTTTTTGTTTTGTGTTCAGTCTCATCTTCTCCCTTCCCTGGTTCTTCAAAGACAGAAATAGACAGAACTTAGTCTCAGAATTTTTCCTGTGCTCTTTGTCCCCAAAGCAAGCATACAACTTTGGGTTTTTACCATAGTCTTTACTGCTGACAACAGTAGTCACAGAGAGTGAATATAACTAACAAGAGGAAATGTACATCGTGGTGTTTGTGGTAGTTACTGCAATAAAGGCTAAGGTCTACATCTGTCTTAGCATTAACTCTCTCCTCCTCTCTTATAATGCCGGGTCACTCTCTCTTGTGAAAAGAATGAATACCACACTGAATCAAGGGAGGGAAGTGGGTGTTTTTGTAAGGGAGAAACATGAGCTACAGTAGCAAGCCAGAGGGGAGAGAGAGGGGAAATCCCAAACGACCTCACCCAGGGGATAGCAAAAGATTGGGGCAGTCATTCAAATATATGTAAATCTGAGGATATACCAAAACTGGAGTCTGCTTATATATCCAAATTCAGATAATACATTACTGCAATTTTTACAATGCAACAACATGCAACCATGCAATATTAAGGCTGCTTGCCTTCTCAGTGCCAATTGCGACACACATTTCTGGTATGATACTGCCACCTGCAGGCCAAGAGCAAGACGTTCAACTGACTGGTCTGCTCAGGCTCAGAGTGATTTTTCTGCTTGTAAGCCATCTACTGCTTCATCAGGGAAAGGACAGAAATCCACCAATGTCCTTATTTCAGCTGAAACTTTCATCTAACAGAGGATTTTAACCTGAATTTTTTGTGAATTTAATTCAACTGTTTGAATTCAACTGCTCTCATTTCTACTATGTCAGCATAAATTAAAGATGCATGTAAAATAGCTGGGATTATATTAAAAGCACATCTGAGAAAAACTCCAAGTATTTTCATTGGATTTTTATCCCTTACATGTAAATCAACCAGTACGATAAAAATTTAGTTCCATTGGACTCCAGTGAGTCTTACACTGTTTCAAGGTGTAGTATAAGTCTCAAAAAAATCACTAACCAAAATCAAGCAAACAGTGTAGAATTCCTCCAAAACTTGAGGATTTTAAATTAACAAATGTAACAAACTTTAAATCATAAAGTTTGAATGAATCTCTATTATTATTTATAAAATTAAATTCATAATATGGGTACATTCAGTCAGTAACATTTTAGCACACAGAATTAACACAGAAAGTTCTCTAAATACTACAAAAGGCTGCTGTTTGAGGTATACCATTTCTTTCTGATAGTTGTCCAGAATTGATATTTTAGACTAAAAGGAAAATGATGTGCTTGTAGAAATGGGAAGCTAACATGAGAGAGATCTCTTTTTATTGGTGTTAAGAAATTTGTCCTTATACACACAGAATTTTTATGCAGCCATCACAGGAAAAACACACTTGAACCATTTTTTATTTATTAAAGATAATTAGCAAAGTATGAAAACATTCTTGGAAATGATGGAAACATATTCAAGACCGTGGTTCCCTCTGAGAGGGAGGGAGGAGCAGGAAATATTGGAGAGTATACACAGGACTCCAATTGTACCTATAATTTGTCTCTTAAACTAAATGGTGAGTTCATGGGTGTACTTTATTTTATCTCTGTTCTATGTATATTTGAAATACCACATTTTTTTTTCCTGAAAACTGGCTAGTAGCTGGTATAAGATGAATAAAGGAGAAATAGGGAGCAACAACTACTTTGTGCTTTATGCCATGGACTATGAATACATTATTTCATTTAATCATCATACTAACCCGGCAAGGTAAGTGGTTTTATCCTCACTTTATAAGTGAAGCAATTATGACTTAGAAATAAGTAAATTACCTTGGGTTACAAAGCTTCCAGGTGACAGAATTATAAACTGAGAAAATATAAAAGTGGTAAAAAGTATATGCTGAGATTAAGGAGTAGCACAAAAGGGTTTAAAAGAAAGTAGTAAGGAATTTTACTTTCAAGATGGTGGAATGAAGATGTTCCATGGACCCATTTCCCATGAAAACAAGCATAGCTGATGGAAACCATAAAAACAACCATTTAAAATCTCTAGAAATTGTCTTAATGTTATATGATACATGAAAAAAAACATTTATTCAAGAAAATATTCTAAAACTTAGAACAGAGAGAGTTCAGGCATTTGAGCCATGACCTGCTATCTCCTACTCTTCTTTCTTCCAAGCTAAGATTGCCACAAGCTCTAGTCCAGGTAAGTGTGGCCAAGAAGACAGGCCTCTCTCTCCCCTCACTTCCTAATCCAAGGACACAATATCTCACTAGCACATCTCATCATCTTCAATTCTGAGCTGAAGAACCTAAAGTCCAGGCAAGTGTGACAGAGAGGTTTGAGGCTTCCTTCTTCACTCAGCCCCCACGCATAGAGAGGAGAATCTACCACAAGAGTGGCAGGCTGAAAATATGGAGGTAGCAATTCTGTGCTGGAGAGGCAAGCAAAGAAGACCAGAGGTTACGGCCTTGCTTAGCACCCAGACCAGTAGCTCAAAGATTTTGCTCAAGGGAAAAGACAGTCCATAGGAACAGAGAGCTCTGAAGCTTTCCCCAAAATAACTGGTTTTAGTTTAAAAAGAGTGTGGGAAAAAGTAAGCCTAAGGGCTCTTGTAAAAACAATGAAGATTTGGGTGGTAAACAAGAGAAGGCTGGTAGCTCCTCTTACTTGAAAGCAACAACCTAAACCATAGGCTAGGTAGTCACTAGAGATAATCAGGGAAAGAGACAGCTAAGAAGTGCTAAGAAGGGTTAGAACAAACCTCAAAGACTGGTCTCAAAAATTACCCCTGCCTATAAGATCTATGACATTTCTTTTAGCAATATCTTTTCTGATATATCTCCTCTGGTAAGGGAAATAAAAGAAAAATAAACAAATAGAACTACAGCAAACTAAAAAGTTTTTGCACAGCAAAAGAAACCCTAAACAAAATAAAAATACAATCTATAGAATAGGAAAATATATTCACCAATGATACATCTGATAAGGAGTTAATATTCAAAATTTATAAAGAACTCATTCAACTCAACTTAAAAAACAAAACAAAACAATTGAAGCATGGGGAAAGGAGCTGAGCAGACACTTCTGCAGAGAACAGGTGACCAAAAGACATATGAAAGGATGGTCAGCATCACCAGCCATCAGAGAGATGCAAATTAAAACCACAATGAGATACTACTTACATCGGCCAGAATGTCCATCATAAACAAATCAACAAACAGTAAGTACTGGAGAAGTTGTAGAGAAAAGGGAACCCTAGTGCACTGTTGGTGGGAATGCAGACTGGTTTAGCCACTGTGGAAAACAGTATGGAGTTTCCTCAAACAACTAAAGATGGAACTGCCTTTCGACCCAGCCTATTCCACTTCTGGTTATCTTTGCAAAGAAACCCAAGACATTAATTCAAAAGAATAGATGCACCCTGACTGATGGATTCAGTTGGTTGGAAGACGTCCTGCAAAGCAAAAGGGTGCCAGTTGGATTCCCAGTGAAGGCACATGCCTAGGTTGCAGGTCTTGTCCCTGGTTCGGGCATGTGTGAGAGGCAACCAATTGATGTTTCTCTCCCTTTCTTTCACTCTCCCTTCCCCTCTCTCTAAAAATAAATAAATAAATAAATAAATAAAATATTTTTTAAAAAACTATATGCACCCCGCCCTGGCTGGCGTAGCTCAGTGGATTGAGCGCAGGCTGCGAACCAAAGCGTTGCAGGTTCGATTCCCAGTCAGGGTACATGCCTGGGTTGCAGGCCATGACCCCCAGCAACCGCACATTGATGTCTCTCTCTCTCTCTCTCTCTCTCTCTCTGTCTTTCTCCCTCCCTTCCCTATCTAAAAATAAATAAATTTTTAAAAATTTTATAAACCCCACAAATTTATAAAAAAAAACCCTATATGCACCCCTATGTTTATGGTAGCATTATTTACAGTAGCCAAGATATGGAAACAACCCAAATGCCCCTTAATAGGCAAATGGATAAAGAAGTGTTGGTACATATATACAGTGAAATATTATTCAGTGATATAAAATAATGAAATCTTTCCATTTACAACAGCATGAATGGACCTAGAGAGTATTATTACACTCAGTGAAATAAATCAGTCAGAGAAAGACAAATACCATATGATTTCACTTACATGTGGAATCTAAAGAACAAAATAAAAGAACAAACAAAATAGAAAGAGACTCATAGATACAGAGAACAGACTGATGGCTGCTGCACAGGAGGGGTCTGGGTGAGAAAGGTGAAGGGATTAAGAAGTGCAAATTGGTAGTGACAGAATAGTTATGGGGATGTAGAGCACAGGACAGGGAATATACTCAAAAATATTGTAATAAATGTGTTTGGTGCCAGATGGGAAATCGAAATATCTGGAGGATCAGTTTGTAAAGTATATGATTATCTAACCACTATGCTGTACACCTGAAACTAATACAAAATAATACTGACTGCAAACTGTAATTGAAAAATAAAATTTAAATAAAACAAACTATCCCTGACTGAATTTATTAGATTAGAGGGAAGAGCAATTTATGCCCCAGGGAACTGTCAAGTACATTAGAACTATTAGCTAGAAATTTGTGAAGCCTAATAGGTGGGTGTGAGACTAAATGGGGACAGATAGTTTAACAGAGAAATCAGTGAGAGAGCCATTTGTCCACCCACTGTCATTTCAGGGTGACGATGTGCACGACCAAGGTTGTGCCCTCTGAAGAGTGACATCAGAGTTTATACACTGTGGGGCAAAGAGACTTCACTAATGTAGTCTAACCAGTTTATTAAACAAATACAAACAACAACAAAAACAAATCCCAGAGGGGGGGAATGGAATCAGTATTCACAGTTGCTAAACCTAAAATGGTATAAAGTGTATAATTTTCAAAAAAAAATCTGACATGCAAAGAAATAGGACTGTGTGGCCCATAAATGGGTCGGGATGGGGAAACAACAAAAATGGTCTGTGAACATGAAAAAATGTCAAATTTAACAAAAATTTCAAAGTAGTCATTAGAAATGTGTTTTAGGGACAAAAGGAAACCATGCTTAAAGAATTAAAGAAGGTATGACCACGTCAAATCAAATAGAGAATATCAGTAGAAAGAAGTTATTTAAAAGAATCAAATGGAAAATCTGGAGTTAAAAAGTACAATAATTTAAATTTAAAATTTCACTAGAGGTACTCAATGCTAGAGCTCAACTGACAGAAGAAACTATCAGTGAACCTAATGATAGACTGATAGAGATAATGCAATCTGAAAAAAAAAAACAGGAAAAAAATGAAAAAATGAATGAACCTTAGAGAAATGTGGGACATCTATAAGCACAACAACATGTACATGGTGAGAGTACCAAAAGAAAAGGAAAGAGAAAATGAAGAAAAACAGTTGGAAAAAGAATGTTTAAAAATTTCCAAAACTTGAGAATACATTAATTCATACATCCAAGAAGCTCAATGAACTCTGAATAGAAGAAATAAATGCAAGAAGATCCACACAAAGAAAAAATTATAGTAAAAATGCTGAAAGACAAAGAGAAAATCTTTTAAACATATTTTATTGATTATTCTATTATAGTTGTCTCATTCCCCCCTTTATTCCCCTCCGCCCTGCACATCCCCTCCCACCCCCATCCCCTCCCCTTTAGTTCATGTCCATGAGTCATACATATAAGTTCTTTGGCTTCTACATTTCCTATACTATTCTTAACCTTCCCCCGTCTATTTTCTACCTACCATTTATGCTACTTATTCTCTGTACCTTTTGCCCCTCTCTCCCCCTCCCACTCTCACTCCCCTGCTGATAACCTCCATGTGATCTCCATTTCTGTCATTATGTTCCTGCTCTAGTTATTCATTTAGTTTGTTTTTGTTTTTTTATTTAGGTTCAGTTGTTAATAGCTCTGAGTCTGTTGTCATTTTACTGTTCATAGTTTTGATCTTCTTTTTCTTAGATGAGTCCCTTGAACATTTCATATAGTAAGGGCTTGGTGATGATGAACTCCTTTAACTTGACCTTATCTGAGAAGCACTTTATCTGCCCTTCCATTCTAAATGAAAGCTTTGCTGGATAGAGCAATCTTGGATGTAGGTCCTTGCCTTTCATGACTTTGTATACTTCTTTCCAGCCCCTTCTTCCCTGTAAGGTTTCTTTTGAGAAATCAGCTGATAGTATAATGGGAACTCCTGTGTAGGTAACTGTCTCCTTTTCTCTAACTGCTTTTAAGATTCTCTTGTTATCTTTAATCTTGGCTACTGTAATCATGATGTGCCTTGTGTGTTTCTCCTTGGGTTCAACTTCTTTGGGACTCTCTGAGCTTCCTGGACTTAGTGGGAATCTCTTTCCTTTGCCAGGTTGGGGAAGTTCTCCTTCATTATTTGTTCAAACAAGTTTTCAATTTCTTGGTCTTTCTTTTCTTCTTCTGGCACCACTATGATTCTGATGTTGAACATTTAAAAATGTCCTGGAGGTTCCTAAGCCTCTTCTCATTTTTTTTTTTGAGTTCTTGTTTCTTCATTCTGTTCTGGTTGAATGTTTCTTTCTTCCTTCTGCTCCAAACTGTTGATTTGAGTGCTGGTTTCCTTCCCATCACTGTTGGTTCCCTGTAGATTTTTCTGTATTTCACAAAATGCAACCCTCATTGCTGCATGGGTCTTTTTTATGTTGTTGAAGTCCCGAGTGAGTTCCTGGAGCATCCTGATAACCAGTGTTTTGAATTGTGTATCTGATAGGTTCGCTAAGTCTTCATCACTTAGTTGTGTTTTTTCTGGAGCTTTGAATTGTCCTTTCATTTGGGCCTTTTTTTTTTTTTTGGTCTTAGCATGCCTGTTATGTAGTAATGGGCAGAGCCTTAGGTGTTCACCAGACTGGGGCAACCCATGTCGCTGCATTGTGATGCTGTTTGTGGGGGAGGGGCCCCAAGATGGAACAGTGCCGCTTGCTGTGCTCTCTGCCGGTTTTCAGTCACTTCCCCCACTTCCCACAATCAAATTGTTCCCTTGTGGTGCCGATTCCCGTTGGGTGGGTTTGTGTACGTTCTAGGACCCTAGCGGGTCTCTCCAATGAACTCTCCTGTGAGGCTGGAAGTTTCTCCCACTCCTGCCTCAACCCCCACAGATGTTTTCAGTCAGAGGCTTTGAGGCTGTATTTCCCCACACTGGAACCCTGGGTTGCGTGGTCTATCTTGTTCCCTAGTTCTTCCTCCCAGTTTATCTTCACATGAATGTGGGACTGCACAGTCTGCAAGACACCACCTCACCAACTCTGCTGCACAACCACTAAAATTTTCTGCAGCTGCGTCCTGGCCACAAGTCTTCTCCACCTGGCTGCCCATCTCTGCCCCTTCTACCAGTCTGGATGAATGTTTCTTCTTTAACTCCTTGGTTGTCACACTTCTATACAGTTCAATTTGCTGTCAGTTCTGGTTGTTTTGTTTTTAAATTTGTTGTTGTCCTTCGTTTGGTTGTGTGAGGAGGCATACTGTGTCTACCTACGCTTCCATCTTGGCTGAAAGTTCAATTTTGTTTATTAATTAATTTACTCATTCAAAAAATCTGAATGTCTTACAAATATAAGGGACTCATCCTAGGACTTTTTTTGTAATAACTGCTGATAATTATGCTTTGATCAGCACCCCACTCAAGTGGACAGAATTTAGTCGATCACAGCAGGATTCGGAAATGGAAGATCTTAAAAAGGCAAAAACACTCATCATGGGATAGGGATGCTGAATAAGATTAATAACTAATTTCACTAATTGGAATTAATGCAGATCAGAAAACAGTGGAATGACATACTCAAAGTAATGAAACAAACTAAACTTGTAACCAAGAATTCTGTATCTATTCAAACTATCTTTCAAAAAATTAACAGTGTAAAAGGAGGAAAATAGGGGACATCTGTAATAGTGTCAGCAATAAAAAATATGGAATGAAAACAATCTGAGATAAAAAATGAGAGAATGCTTTGCTAGAAGATCTGGCTTAAAAGAAGTACTAAACTTACAGCATAAAAGCAAGTAAATACAGATGTTTATACAAATTCACATATAGAAATATACAGTACCAGTAAAGGTCATCATGCAATTATAAAAGAGCATGAATGCATATTTCTCCTTTTTTATCTTAAATGATATAAACAATATTATATTTGCTCAGTCCCTGGGGGAGGGGTATAAGGAGAATAAATGGTAATGGGAAAAATACAATAAAGATAAAAAAGAAAAAAACAATATTATAAAGCAATATTATATAATTATACTGTTGGTCCTATAGCATATAGAAATGTAATATATTTTACAACAGCAGTACAATGGAAGTTGTTGGGAGCAAAGATTTGGATATGATGCCAGATAGCAGTTCAAATCCACAGGAAGAAATGAAGATAAACATATAGTAAATAAGAATGCTAATATAACAAATGCTATAAATGTATCCTTGCTCTCCTTTCTTCTCTCAGTTTCATTTACAGACATAAAATTATATAAATAATCACTATAACTATATATCATAGCACTTGTAACATATAAATGTTCCATATGTTTGTGTGTGTGTATATATATACACATACATACATATATACAAAAAAGAAAGAGGAAAGATCTATACTAAGAGTAACAACTGTATATCTCCCTAGAATTATATTAGTGTAAATATAAGTAGATTTTGACAAGTTAAGATATATGTGGAAAGCCTGAGAACAACCACTAAAATTTTCAAAAAATTATTAGAGGACTTCTCATTTAGCTCTAATATGTAAAGACCTTAGAAGTCATCATTACTATCTTCACATTAGGAAAAAAACACTGAACAAACTGTAAATCGGTGCTATTTTTTAGATTCACTGAGAATTGAAATTACAGAGAAAAACACTACCCTCCAAATCTGGAAAGACAGACAAATACAGAGAATTAGAGCTGAAATCAATTTCCCTTAAAGGAGAAGCCACTGAAGACAGTAACTGGTAGTAAAACACAAGTGGTAATTTTGATGAATTGCAGGAGTCTGAGTGTTAACTAGTTTGACAGTTAAAAACTCCCAGGAACCCAGTCTTGGTGGCCTCAACACTTGTGAGGGTTTGCATCACAGATTCTCATGGTAAAAATCTGAGAAAAAAAACAACAACTTGTGGTTCAGGTACAGGAAAATAAAAGCAACCACTGTAAAATGCTCCTAGAACATTCTTTATAACAAACACTTGCTCTACAAGGGAATCTAGGTTGCTAGAGCCTTATCTGACCTGAGGAAGGAACAAGAGGCCAGCTCCAGCCCTTCTCATCTTCCTGTCATAAGTGAGAAGCAGAGAAAAAAAGCTAAGGAATGCTTCTAAAGGTCAAAGCTCATGAACACAAGTCCACTAAAAATCTGAAATTTATTGATAACATTACAAATTGCATTCTCTCTAGCACACCTTTCCACAATATCAGCAGGACTCCAGTATAAAAACAGGATTACAGTTGAGAGAGTTAAAGGACTCAGACTCTATTTAAAAAGAAATTCTTAGGAAACACAAAGATACAGAGAGCAAAACCAAAACAAAACAAGGAAATTAAAAGAAACTGAAGCCCAGTAATTACAGAACGCACAAGCAACAAGAGAAAACAATAAACAAATAGAACTACATCAAACTAAAAAGCTTCTGCAGAGCAAAGGAAACCATCAACAAAATGAAAAGGCAGCCTACTAAATGGAGATAATATTTGCAAACCGTGTATCTGATTCATACAACTCAATAACAAAGAAACAACAATCAGGTAAACAAATGTGCAGAGGAACTGAAAAGACATTTTTCCAAAGAAGACATAAATATTGAAAACAGGTACATGAAAAGGTAGTTGACATCACTAATCATCAGGGAAATACAAATCAAAACCACAATGAGATATCACCTCACATCTATTAGAACAGCATCATCAAAAAGACAAGAGATAACAAGTGTTGGGAACAATGTGGAGAAAAGGGAACATTTGTGTACTGTTAATGGGAATGTAAATTGGTATATCCGCTAGAGAAAACAGTACAGAGGTTCCTCAAAAAATTAAAAATATTACTACCATATAAGCCAGCAATTCCATTTCTGGGTACTTGTCCAAAGGAAACAAAATTACTATCTGTAAAAGCTGTCTGCACCCCCATGTTTATAGCGGTGTTATTTACAATAGTCATTCACAAAACATATGGAAATAACCAAAGTGTTCATTGATAGATGAATGGAAAAGAAGATTTTATATATATAAAATGTGATATCGGTGTCCACTTTTGCTACTTCAATTTAACATAATGCTGAAAATTCTAGCCATAGCAATTAGGCACAAAAATAATTGAAAGTTGTCCATCCCTGGCTGGCGTGGTTCAGTTGGTGGAGTGTCATCTCTCAATGCAAAAAATCACCAGTTCAATTCCTGGTCAGGGCACATGCCTGGGTTGCAGACACAGTCCCCTGTTGCAGTGCATATGAGAAGCAACCAATCAATGTTTCTCTCCCTCTCTTCCCTACCCTCTCTCTAAAAAGAAATAAATAAACTCTCTTTAAAAAAGTCATCCAAATAGAAAAGGAAGTGAAATGATCTCTGTTCACAGATAACTTGATTTTGTATGTAGAAAACACTAAGTAACCCATAAAGAAACTGGTAGAACTAATAAATGAAGTTAGTGAAGTTGCAGGATGTGAATTAACACAAAAATCAGTTGCAAAAAAAGTCCATTGCATTTCTATACATTAACAACAAAGGATCCAAAAAGAAAATTAAGGGGGAAAAAATCTCATTTACAAGAGCATCAAAAAGAATAAAATACCTAGGACTAAACGTAACCAAGGACATCAAAGACGTGTACCCTAAAAATTACAAAACATT
Organism: Phyllostomus hastatus; assembly: GCF_019186645.2. NCBI lineage: Eukaryota > Metazoa > Chordata > Mammalia > Chiroptera > Phyllostomidae > Phyllostomus > Phyllostomus hastatus. The sequence continues at coordinate 8,821,362 of NW_025333841.1, read as the reverse complement.
GACAAAAGAAATGAAAGAAAATACAGACGAGTGGAAAAACTGCCTATATTCATGGACCAGAAAATTTCATATTGCTAAACTATCCATACATCCTAAAGTGATTTGTAGATGTACTCTAATCCTTATGAAGCTCCCAATGACACTTTTTTATAGAAATAGAAAAAAAATCCTAAAATTTGTATGAAATAAACAAAGACCCTAAATCACCAAAACAATCTTAAGAAAAAAAGAACAAAGGCCTCATGTTTTGTTATTTCAAAATATATTACATAGCTAGAATAATTAAAACAGTGTGCTGTTCGCATAAAGACAGATAATAGACCAATGTAACAGAACAGAAAACCCCAAAATAAATCTGCTTATATACTCATGATCTTTGACAAGAGTGCCAAAAATATACAATGAGAAAAAGATAGTCTTTCCAACAAATGGTACTGGGAAAACTGGATATTCATGTGCCAAAAAAACCCCAAAACTGAGCCCTTGTTGGTGTGGCTCAGTGGATTGAGTGCCGAACTGCAAACCACAGGGTCACTGCTTCAATTCCCAGTCAGGGCACATGCCTGGGTTACAGGCTGAATCCCTAGTGGAGGACGCACAGGAGGCAACCACACATTGGTATTTCTCTCCCTCTCTTTCTCCCTCCCTTCTCCACTCTGTAAAGATAAATAAATAAATTCTTAAAAACAAAACAAAACAAAACTGAAATTGGACTCTTATTTCACACAAACAAAAACCAAATCAAAATATGTTCAAGACTTAAAACTCCTAGAAGAAAACATAAAAGAAAAACTTTACAACATTGGTATCAGCAATGATTTCTTGGACATGACAGCAAAAGCACACGCAGCAAGAGAAAAAAAATAAACAAGTGTAACTCTATCAAACTGAAAGACTTCCTCACAGCAAATGAAATAATCAACAGAGTGAAAAAGGCAACCTATGGAACAGGAAAAAAACACTTGCAAATTTTATATTTGCTAAGGGGCTAATCTCCTAAATATAAGGAACAGACTGCTACAACGCAATGGTAAACATACTAATGATCCAATTTAAAAATGAGCAAAAGACTTAAGTAGACATTTCTCTTAAGAAGACATATAAATGGTCAACAGGCATATGAGAAGATGCTCAACATCACTAATTGTTAGGGAAATGCAAATCAAAACCACAGTGAGACATCACCTTACATCTGGTTAGGATGATCATTATATATTTTCTTTATTTTTTAAATTATTTTATTGTTGTTCAATTACAGTTGTCTGCATTTTCCCCCTACATCCCAGCCAAACCCACCTCTCTCCCTTGCTTCCACCCTCCCCCTTGGTTTTGTCCATGTGACCTTTGTAGAAGTTCCTGAAAACCCTTCCCTGCACTGTTCTCTCTGTCCTCCCCTCTGGTTATTGTTAGATTGTTCTTAATTTCAATGTCTCTGGTTATATTTTGTTTGCTTTTTTCTTTTGTTAATAATGTTCCAGTTAAAGGTGAGATCAAATGGTATTTGTTCCTCACTGCCTGGCTTATTTCACTTAGCATAATGCTCTCCAGTTCCATCCATGCTGTTGCAAAGGGTAGGAGCTGCTTCTTTCTTTCTGCTGTGTAGAATTCCATTGTGTAAATGTACCAGAGTTTTTTGATCCACTCATTTACTGATGGGCACTTAGGTTGTTTCCAGCACTTGGCTATTGTTAATTGTGCTGCTATGAACATTGGGGTGTATATGTTCTTTTGGATTGGTGTTCCTGAGCTCTTAGGGTATAATCCTAGCAGTGGAATTGCTGGGTAAAAGGCAGTTCCATTTTTGTTTCCTGAGGAAATTCCATACTGTTTTCCACAGTGGCTACACCAGTCTGCATTCCCACCAACAGTATACTAGAGTTCCCTTTTCTCTGCATCCTCTCCAACAATTGTTTGTTGATTTCTTTATGATGGCCATTTTGACTGGTGTGAAGTGGTATATCATTGTGGTTTTAATTTACATCTCTCTGATGGTTAGTGATGCCAAGCATCTTTTTGTATGTCTCTGAGCCCTCTGTATGTCCACCTTGAAGAAGTGTCTGTTCAACTCTTTTGTCCATTTTTTAATTGGTGTTTTTTGTTTGTTTGTTTTTGTGTTTGTTTGTTTGTTTGTGTTTTGTTTTTGTTTTTGTTTTTTTGGTCTTCCCGGATTGGAGTTGTGTGAGTTCTTTATATATTTTGGAGATCAAACTCTTGTCCGAGGTATCATTGGTGAATATGTTTTCCCATATAGTTCATTCTCTTTTCATTTTAATGTTGTTTCTTTAGCCATCCAGAAGCTTTTTAATTTGATGGAGTCCCATTTGTTTCTTTGCTTTAGGAGACATATCAGTGAGGATGTTGCTGTGTGGAATGTCTGAGATTTTCCTGCTGATGTTTTCCTCTAGGACTTTTATGGTGCCATGACTTATATTTAAGTCTTTTATCTACCTTGAATTTGTTTTTGTGTATAAGTTGGTGGTCGAGTTTCATTTTTTTGCACATAGCTGTCCAGTTCTCCCAACACCATTTGTTGAAGAGGCTATTTTTACTCCATTTTATGCTTCTGCCTCCTTTTTCAAATATTAATTGACCATAGAGATTTGGGTTTATTTCTGGGCTCTCTCTCCTGTTCTATTGGTCTATGTGTCTGTTTTTATGCCAGTTCCAGGCTGTTCTGATTACAGTGGCTTTGTAATACAGTTTCATATCAGGTTTTGTGATCCCTCCTGCTTTGTTCTTCTTTCTCAAAATTGCTGCAGCTATTTGGGGTCATTTATGGTTCCATATAAATTTTTGAAGTGTTTGTTCTTTATCTATGAAATATGCCATTGGCACTTTAATAGGGATTGCATTAAATCTGTAAATTGCTTTGGGTAGTATGGCCATTTCGATTATGTTAATTCTTCCAATCCATGAGCATGGTACATGCTTCCATTTGTGTCTTCCTTAGTTTCTTTCTTCAGTGCTGTGTAGTTTTCTGAGTGTACGTCTTTTACATCCTTGGTTAGGCTTATTCCTAGGTACTTAATTTTTCTTGTTGCTATATCAAATGGGATTCTTTTCCTGATTTCTGTTTCAGATATTTCATTGTTGGTGTACCCAAATGCCTTTGATTTCTGAATATTGACTTTGTATCCCACTATTTTGCCAAATTCATTTATTAGGTCGAGTAGTTTTTTGGTGGAGTCTATAGGGTTTTCTATATACACTATCATGTCATCTGCAAACAATGGCAATTTTGCTTCCTCCTTTCAAATTAGGATGCCTTTTGCTTCTTTTATTTTTCTATTTCTTTTAGTTTTATTTATTTATTTTTAGAGAGGGGATGGGAGAAAGAAAGAGAAGGAGAGAAATATCAGTGTGTAGTTGCCTCTCTCACAGCCCTACCTGAGACCTGGCCTGCAACCCAGGCATGTGCCCTAGACCGGGAATCGAACTGGCAACCCTTTGCTTCACAGTCTGATGCTTATTCCACACAGCCAAACCAACCAGGGCTGTATGCCTTTTATTTCTTTTTTTTTTTTTTTGTCTGATTGCTGTGGCTAGGACTTTTAATATTATGTTGAATAGAAGTGGCAAAAGCAGACATCCTTGTCTTGTTCCTGATCTTAGTGGGAAAGTTTTTAGGTTTTGCACGTTGAGTATGATGTTGGCTGTAGGTGTCTCCTATGTGGCCTTTATTATGTTGAGGAATGCTCCCTTTATTCCAACTTTGCTTAGTGTTTTTATCATAAATGGGTGCTGTATCTTATCAAATGCTTTTTCCACATCTATTGATATGATCATGTGGTTTTGTCTTTCCTTTTGTTTATGTGGTATATTATGTTTATTGATTTGGAAATATTGTACCATCCTTGCATCCCTGGAATGAATTAATTCCACTTGGTCATGGTGTATGATCTTTTTAACATATTGCTGGATGAGGTTTGCCAATATTTTGTTGAGGATTTTAGCATCTATGTTCATCAGCGATATTGGCCTGAAGTTTTCTCTCTTTGTTATGCCTTTATCTGTTTTGTGGCTTAGGGTGATACTGGCTTCATAAAAAGGGTTTGGGAGTCTTCCATCTTTTTGAATTTTTTGGAATAGTCTGTGAAGGATGGGGGTTAGCTCTCCCTTAAATGCTTTATAAAATTCTCCTGTGAAACCATCTGGTCCAAGGCTTTTGTATGTTGGAAGCTTCTTTATTACTGCTTCAATTTCATCAGCTGTCATTGGTCTGTTCAGGCTTTCTGCTTCTTCTTCATTCACTTTTGGAAGATTATAATTTTTCTAGAAATTTTTCCAGGTTTTCAAATATCTTGGCATATAGTTCATCATGGCAATTTCTTACTATCCTTTGTATATCTGTGGTATCAGTTGTAATATCTCCCCTTTCATTTCTGATTGTATTTATTTGGGTCCTCTCTTTTTTTCTTGATGAGCCTGCTTAAAGGCTTGTCAATTTTGTTTATATTTTCAAAGAACCAGCTCTTGGATTTATTGGTCCTTAAAATTGTACTTTTAGTCTCTATGTCATTTAATTGTGTTCTGATCTTGGTTATTTCCTTCCTTCTACTTGCTCTTGGCTGTCTTTGTTGTTGTCCCTCGAGTTCCTGTAGATGTAGGGTTAGGTTGTTTATTTGAAATGTTTCTATCCTTTTTTAGGTAGACCTGTTTCACTATGAACTTCCCTCTCAGGACTACCTTTGCTGTATCCCATAAGTTTTGGATTGTTGTGAGTTCATTTTCATTTGTTTCCAGAAACTTTTTTATTTCTTCCCTAATCTCATTCTTGAGTCATTCATTGTTTAATAGCATGCTATTTAATCTCCATTAGTTTGAGTGTTTTGGGGTTTTTCGTAGTGGTTGAGAAAATGCCTGATATGATTTTGATTTTCTTGAATTTGTTGAGGCTTGTTTTGTGTCCTAACATGTGGTCTATCTTTGAAAATGTTCCATATGCATTTGAAAAGAAAGGATGGCCATTATTTAAAAAAATACATCAAATAAAGGCAAAGATGTGGAAAAATTGGAACCTTAGTGCACTGTTGGTGGGAATGTAAAATGGTGCAGCTACTATGTATAGAAAACATTATAGAGGTTCCTCAAATCATTAAAAGTAGAATTACAGTATGATCCAGCAATCTCACTTCTGGGTATTTTCACAAAAGAGTTAAAACCAGGATCTTGAAAAGGTATTTGCATTTCTGTGTTTGTCGCAGCATTATTCACAATAGTGAAGTTGTAGAAACAACCTAAGTGTCCACTGATGGATGAATGGATAGAGAAAATGTGGTATATGCATACAATGTAATATTATTCAGCCTTTAAAGAGAAGGAAATACTGTTACATGGGACAACATGGATGAACTTTGAGGACATTATGCTAAGTGAAATAAGCCAGCCACAGAAGAATAAATACTACATGATTCCATTTATATGTGGTATCTAACATAATGAAACTTATAGACACAGAAAATAAATACTGGTTGGCAGGGGCTGGAGTAAAAGGGAAATGGAGGAGTACTCTTCAATAAGTATAAAGTTTCAGTTATAAAAGACAAAACAGTTCTAGACATCTGCTGTACAAAAATGTGCTTATGGTTTTAAGATACTGTACATTTAATTTGTTAAGTGTAAATTAATCCTTAATTTGTAAGGAAAAATCTCATGTCATATGTTTTTATTTGTTTACCACAATAAAATTAAAAGGGAAAAAAGAAGTAGAGGAGACATATAACTTTCTAAGATAAACAAAAACTTAGGGAAGTTGTTGCCAATAGACCACCTAAGCAAAAATTGTTGAGTCCTTCAGAGAGAAGGAAACATAGATCTACATAAAAAAGAAAGAGTGTCAGAGAATAATAAATTCAGGTAAAATACAATCTTTTATTTTTCTTATTTTTAATGGGTCTAATATAGAACTGTTTAAAATAACAATAGCAACAATATATTGGGTGATTTTACCTTGTGGATAAGTGAAATAAATAAGAACACTGTTATAAGGGATGAGGGAGAAAAATTGAGACTACTCTGTTATAAGGTACATGGACTACCTATAAAATGGTAGAGTGTTATGTGAAAGTGTTATAGATTAGTTGTAAATGGATGTCATAAACTCTGGGGAAACCACTAATATTTTTTAGAAGAAGAAAAATATGCTATGAGAGAAGAAAAAAATGAAATCATATAAAATGTTTAGCCCTGGCTGTCTGTGGCTCAGTAGAGTGAGTGCTGGCCGGTGAACCAAAGGGTCCCTGGTTCGATTCTCAGTCGGGGCACATGCCTGAATTGCTGGCCAGGTCCCCAGTAGGGGGTGCATAAGAGGCAAGCACACATTGATGTTTCTGTCCTTTACTTTCTCTCTCTCTTTACCTCTGTCTAAAAATAAATAAATAAAGTCTTTTAAAAATAAATAAAAGACACCTTTAAAAAAATGTTTAACTAAAACCAGAGAAGGCAGCAAAAGATGGTGTGGTAAAGAAACAAAGAACAAGTGCAATGAAAAGAAAACATTTAAAAATATGGTAAATATTAATCCAAGTATATAAATAATTACCTTAAATATAAATAGTCTTAATATTCCAATTAAAATACAAACACTTTAAGAGTATATTCAACAAAACAAGACTCAGATGTATGTTGTCTATACGACACAGATAAATTAAAAGGGATGAAAAATGATATATCATATTAACAATAATCAAAAGATAGCTGGATTAGCTATACTAAAATTTTTTAAGATTTTATTTATTTACATTTAGAGAGAGGGGAAGGGAGGGAGAAAGAGAGGGAGAGAAACATCAACACGAGAGAGAAACATCCATCAGTTGCCTCTTGTATGTGCCCTGACTGGGGACCAAACTGACAACCCAGGCATGTGTCCTGACCAAGAATCAAACCAGTGACCTTTCTTTTTGTGGGATGATGGTCAACCAACTGAACCACACTGGTCAGGGCTATATTAAAATTTTTTAAACAATGTACTGATAAGTGCTACAACACAGAAGAACCTTGAAAGCATTGTGCTAAGTGAAATAAGCCAAACACAAAATGCCATAGGTTGTGTTATTTCACTTAAATGAAATGTCCAGAATAGCAAATCCAGAGCAAAAAGTATTTTAGTGGATGACTTGGGCTGGCAATATGGAGTAGCTGCTAATACATATGGGTTTCTTTGGAGAATGATAAAAATATTCTAAAACTGAGTGTGGTGATGGTTGTACAAGTCTGAATATACTGAAAATAATTCAGCAAAACACTTTAAACAGGTAAATTGTTTCATATGTGAATTTTAACTCAAGCTGTTATATAAAAAGGAAATGGTAATGTTTTATATCTTAAGTAGGGTGGCATGTACATGGGTGTTCATTTGATTATAATTCTTTAAATTTGCATTTATGTTATTCTCTTTGTAGCTAAAAATATCAATAAAATGTTTTTAGAAGTCTGACAGGCTTGGATTCTAATTCTGGCTTAACCACTTAATGGCTCTGAGCTGTTGGGCAGATTACTTGAACTTTCAATGTCTTAGCTGTAAAGCAGAGGTGTAACTCCCTCATAGACTTTTAAAGCATATACCTGGCACAGTGTGAGCTTTAAGCAGTTGAGCCACTTGCCTAAATAATCCAGAGTCATGGTTTCTCTTTCTTTTAACTCAACTTCCATATTTACTATTCCATAAGCATTCACAACTTTCATCAGGAGAATAAAATAGGACTCAGTAGGACTTAATGTTCTACATTTAAGATGTCCTCACAAAATAGCTCTATAAAGTCAATAAAGCTCATAAGAAATAAGGAAAAAAAACATTTCTGACACTTCTGCAGGTTGGTACCAACCAGTGTTCTAGCCAGGCTCTGGGAGTTCAAGTTTGGGCCACATTAAGGGAAGAATATACTTTTTATTCTTGAACAGCCTCTTGAATTTGTGTCCATTATGAATCTAGTCTCCAGGTTAAGTCCTACGAGGCTGTGTGTATTGTTCTTGTTATTAACCCACCTGAATTTCTAGCACATGATTTTGAAGTTAAAACTGCATCTTTAAGCCTATCATACAGTGTTCTGGCCCAGATGTCTTCGTGAATGTGTCAGGGATAGGTAATCAGAAGGTAAAAGAAGGTAGAAGATTTATCCTAGTCTCTTGTAAGGACTCTTATAGGAGACTATTCTGTTTTCCATGAACCAGAAACAATTTATATTCAATGTATAATTATTATGAATCTTTTGCTTAAAGTACCTGCTACACAGTTTACCATGTTAGTTTCCTTCCACCTTTACATGTTAATAGCTGCCTTTTAGCCATAACAGTCTGAGATTTCCTCTACCAGAAAAAGGAAAATTGAAATAAGCCATTGAAATTAAGAACAATCTGACAGTAACCACAGGGAAGGTGGGAGGGGGTAATGGGGGGAAGAGGGGAAGGGTATTCAGGAACAACTATAAAGGACACACAGACAAAACCAAAGTGGGGTAAGATCAAGGGTGGGAGGCAGGGATGGCTGGGGTTGTGGGGAGTGGTGTGGTGAAAATGGCAACAACTGCACTTGAACAGCAATAAAATTAAAATAATAATTTTTAAAAAAGAAAAGAAAAAAGGATGAACCTAGACAGTTTAGCTACTTGTCAGCATCTCAGGTAAAATATTCATTGGGACAGGGGAAAGCTAAACTATTGGATCGTCAGAAATGCCTTCCTTAATCCTTCCCTCACCCCACACTAAGATGATACTGTGTTGCAAAGTCTCACAGCATCCTTTTTAATTACCCTTTTGTATATAACATGTTTACACTGTTTAATTTCATGCCTGTAAAATTAAAATCTTATGCTTCATAAAGGCAGGAAACTTCTCTTTCTTGTTCACTACTATATGCCCATCAGCTAGTACAGGACCTTGTAGACATTAGGTACTCAGTAAATTATTTGTTGCATTAATGATCAATCCATGTATATAACAATGAATCAATTCCTGGCATAATGAATGGTAACAATTAAGAGTTGGACTGGAGACCTTGGACTTCCAAATGATGTGGTCCTAAGAAAGCATCTCATTATAAAACAGTTTATTTGGGGAAATGTTAACAATTTACCTGTGTTGGGTGAGTACATTTACAGCTGAAGGATGATTTGCACAGTAAGCCAGGTACATAGATTTAAAATGAGGCATGAGGTTCAGTAGACAACCTCCTACTTTGTGTTGGTTTTCTGGAAATCTGTAAGTAAAATAGGTGAGACACAGAATGTAAAACAGGAAACAAGAGAAAAGAAGGTTTCTAATTAAACCCAGGAACATGCTAACCTTTCAAATTCTTCTGCCAAAGTTAAAAGAGAAACTATATTACAACCATTTTATACATAAAATGGAAGTTCTTGACTACTGCTTTAACTTTTGCCACTAAACATAGGCCAATACATAGGGTCAGATATTACTTATTTGGAATCAGTAGCTAGGGCTTTCTTCTAAAATGCTTGTTCAAATTTTAATATTCAAATTTTTAGCTGAGCATGTTAGAAATACTGTTAGTTAATTTAGGTGAAGTTCAAGTACAAACTAACCAAGTAAAAACAAATAAGTTCTATGTAGTCTTGGTGACCTGGTGGTTGCTAGGTAGGGTGGCCTCATGATTTTTCAAATTAGTTTTTTAAATTATAAGCCACCTGTTTTCATTTATAGAAAAATCAGAAAAACACACAAAAAAGAAAAAAATACTCAGAACTCCACCATTCAGATATATCTACTCTAACAATTTTGTCATATTCATTGGACTTTCTTCTACATGTTTCTCTATAAAATGGAAAATAAGGATCACAAATCTAGTTCGTAATCTGCTCTTCTCACTTATTTACCATCTTTCCATATGAATAATCTGGATCATTGTTAGCATTTGGAGTGGCTGCTCAGGTCTCTTTAGTGTGGGCTCTTACCATATTCTCCTCTGGACTACCATCTGTGTCCCATAAAGCTGAAGAAACAGGGAAATAACCCCAATTTCTCTATAGATGATTCAAGTCAGCAACTTCTCGAAAATATATTGCTTGGAAAATTAATCCTGCTACAGAAATATACTGTCTGATGATAATTACAGTTCATTCTGTAGTATGAAGTTGAACAACTCAACAATCTAGCTAGCCATCAAATATATGTTTTGGTTTACATAAAGATATACTTTTCCTTTCCCACTTTTTATGTCTTTCTACTGTTAACATAATAGACATGATACCAGGAGTAATTAAAGGAGAAAAACAAGCTTGTGAAACTGAATGAATAATCTGAATAACTTTTTCAAATAATTCACAATGTACAATATAAAATATATAATTGATGTCAAAGGCATCACCCATGGTCAATTGAAATGTTATTTGTCTGTTATACTGAGCAGAAGCAGTAAACTGATATGATTTGTAAATAAAGTAACAAATACAACTAGTGGTTTGACACTGTATCATCACCGGGTGCATTCTCTCTGATCTGAGACAATTCATCTAAGTTGTATCAAATACTTACACATAAAGTGCCCTCATTTAAGACAACAGTTAAAAGGGAAAAAACACAAAAACAATGTGTTGCTGGCTACCCTTATGGCAATATGTTACACTTACTTTGAACATTCTTCCAAGGCTTGGCAGAGTGTCTGTTGAAATGTGCATATTTCCTCGAAGTTTCCCAATAAAGATGTAAATTCCACAGTACTCAGACTGAAAAAAAAATATATGTAGTGTCAGTAAATAAAACTTGAGGATAACTCTAATTATCTCTCTCTATAGCCCAGTGAGCTGATAATTTGTTAAGAAGTAGTAAATGAGATAAGGGAAGCAATCTGTATATTTTAACTTTTGGTTTTTAATTTATTCTAACTCTGGTTTTAAGCAACTTTATAAAGCTTCTTGCCTTGATTTCCCATTTCTATAATAAGGATAATGATCCTAAAGAAAACAAGTATTTGTAAGGTATTTTATAGGTGTTTCTTAGGTATTTTACAAACCAATGAGTAAATGAGTAATGAATATTTAATATCTAAGTATCTACAGAGAACCAATTGGTGGTTGCCACAGATGGAGAGTTAGGGTGGACAAAATGGGTGAAGGGAGTCAAAAAATATAAACTTCAGTTATAAAATAAGTCATGGAGATGTAATGCATAGCATGGTGACTATAGTTAATAATACTGTACTACATATTTGAAACTTGCTGAGAGTGGATCTTAGAAGTTCTTATCACAAAATTTTTTTTCTGTAATTATGTAGGGTGATAGCTGTTAACTAGACTTAACTGTGGTAATCATTTCACAATATATACACATATCAATCAAATCATAATGCCATACACCTGAAATTAATACAATGTTATATATCAATTACTTTTCAATTAAAAAAATCAGCACCCAACAAGTGAAATACATCATAGGTAGGGATAAATGTAAAAACTTTGGTAGGGCAAGGGCAGGGGTAGGTGAACAAAAGGGAAGAGAAATGGGAACATCTACAATAGTGTAAACAATAAAAAAAAGTAAAAATAATAAAATGTGGGTGCCTGGTTAAAAAGATAAAATAAAGATGACTAGTCTAAATTGAGATATGCTATATTTAAGGACCCAGTATAATAAAAGAATATAAAATATCTCATTAATATGTTTATATAAAAATAATGTACATATTGATTACATATTAAAATTTATCATTGGACATATCATGTTAATAAAATATATTATTAAAACTAAAATAAAAGTTTGAATACTCTCTTTTAGTAGAGCCGGGAAAGTAAATGAAAAGTAGTATATATGCTCACATAATGCACAGTAGAAAATATGAAAATCTACTTTCTCCTAAATTAAAATGTTCATAAATGAGCTAAAAGAAATCTTCATGAGAGAAAGTAGGAGGAAATAAAATAGTACTGATTTGTTTGTTTATTTGTAGAATGTAATGGAATCAAACAAAGGCAAACTGAGCAATTTTATCCAGGGCCTCTATATTGAGAATTTTCTCATTCATTCTTCCTCTGTCAAAACAGAAACAGACTCATAGACACAGAGAACAGACTGATCATTGCCAGAGGGGAGGGAGGTTTGAGGACTAGGTGAAAACAGTAAAGGAATTGAGAAGTACAGACTGGTAGTTACAGAATAGTGATGGGATGTAAACTACAGCATAGGGAATATAGTCAATAATATTGTAATAACTATGTATGGTGCCAGGTGTGTACTGGAGATATCAGGGGAATACTCTGTAAGTATATGATTATCTAACCACTATGCTGTACACCTGAAACTAATACAAAATAATATTGAATGTAAGCTGTAATTGAATAAATAAAAAATAGTAGGTGATAGTAACAACAAGAGTCAACAACACTCATATGGCACCTAGCACTTATGCAAGCATTTTAAAATTAATAGCTCATTGGAAACTTACAATAACTTTATGATGTAGGTACTATCATTTCCATTTTACATATAAGGAAATCCAGGCACAGAGAGGTTAAGCAAATCAGCCAAAGTCACAAAGGTAGTAAATGCAAAGCCAGAATTTGAATCAAAACATTCTAGCTCCAGAGTTCACACTCTTAACTGCTTTTGGGGAGAAAACTTTGCTGAAGATTTACTTAAAAGACCAGTGTCCACCACATGTCTTTTCTCCTTAATATAATACTATGGTGATATTTCCAAGAGAGTAACTTTGCTGACAAAGAAAAGGAAGACCCTAACAAACATTGCCAGTAACCCCTAGAGTACAAAAAGCTCCCAGTTCCTCTACTGTAATATCCTCCTGTACCACAAACTGGAAAACCCCTATTATTGGTGTCAAAAGTGAAACCTTCAACCAGTTTCCCAGCTTGTTACTCTCTCACAGCCACAAGAAGCTCACTTTGGCCCCTTCAGAATCAAATGATAAACAATCTAGTTTGGCTCAAATCACTCTGGGGTCTACAAGACAAAACCAATGAAAACTTAATATAACCAAATTTTAAGTTTATTTGGGAACAATGCAGTTCTAATTCATGTCTCTCACCTCCTCTGCCCTGGCTCTTTTCCTTTCCTTTCCTCTTACTGTTTCTTGATTATTAATCAGTCACACTTTCCTTTGAAATCTTACCATCTCCCCTCCAAGGGTTATCATTTCAGTTTCCCTCTCCTCTGCCTGTCACCTCCAGAAAATAAAAAGGCACATTTCACTCAGAGGTAAGAGACACAGAGGGTCCAGTCTGGCTGCTGACTGGCTGTGTGATGGGTACAGCAGAAAGCTTTTCTGGGCTTCAGTTTTCTTCGTTATTCAATGGGGATAGTCATTTCTTCCAGGGCACTAGGTCTAATGATTCATTGAGGTTCACTCAGCTCTAAGAACTATGACTCATAAAACACTTCATATTTTATAATAATGACAAAAGACATTTTGTTGTTGATTATGTTTAAACTCTTACAAAACACAAGAATACAAAATATTTTCATACTGAAGCATTTCCATAGTGCCAAAAAAATAACCAAGTGGAAAATTTAGCAAAATATGCCTAAGCAAACATAATTTAGAAAAAAAGGAGAAAACTAGTGAAACATATGAAACTTATTTAAGCCAGAAGTCAATAGTTTAGGCAACTGTCCAGCAAAAATAAATTCTTACTAAGTAAAAGACAAGCATTTTGTCCTCCATTATATGGATAACTGCTAAATTTTCTATCTGATGTATAGATCATAATCTCTAGTAAAGATTAATCCATTAACATAAAAACACAAACAAATGTAATTAGCTGCTATTTGTTATATATGCCATGCCTTGCAAGCACAAAAAAATGAATAGCCAATATTTTTCATTTGTGAAAATTGTTTTCAATTCAGATGTCAGACAATGACTTCAGATATCTAAATCAGAATAAGGTTTGAACATTTTATTTAAAAAAACATTTTCACACCTCTCTATAATTCACTGTTGCCTGGGAAAAATACTGCTTTGAATTGCTTTTATGAACATCCACAAAATGCCACATTTTTTCCACTCTCAGAGCATGGGAAAGAGTTTCTGCCCTGACAAGCAAAGGTCAGAGTGAGCACAAGAATTTTCAATTTATGTGCTTTCTGCATAAAAACACCAGCAGGTTCTTTTCTTGTAAGGTAAAAACAGATGTAGCACTTTTAAAATATACAAGATAAAAATGGTGACAGGCAGAAATGCAGATCTTCCCATCCCTTCCACAGCCAGAACAGAAAGAAAGGCAACCTCTCCAAAAGCAACATCTTGCATAATTTCTGTTGACTCGATCGTGTTCTTAGCAACCTGAGATCTGTGGAAATTCTTCTAAAGGGCAAAATCAATTATTCAGTGACATGAGAGTAATGACTCCATATGCTGATGTTATCTTGTTTTATTTATTGAGGGGTTTCAAATATAAACCTTACTTGTTATTGGACTGCAGGGGTCTTAAGTAAGTAACAAGAAGAGACTGAAGTTCTTTAGCATAATCTTTTTCAGTGTCCAGGATGTTCTGTAACACCTGTGAAGAAACAGAGGTCAAAGTATTGTAATTGTCAGGACAGTCCAAGGTAAAATATACCTTTACATCTTTTAATTAAATTACTAGAAAAAAGTCCCATTTACTCAGGCTAGCAGTGTAAGTAAGAAGAACAAAGTCTGAATGCTCTTTGTTTCATTTTAGCAGACTACTTTTATAGTTGTATCACAACTAGTTATAATGCATTACTCAGACAAATACAAATTTTCAGTTACCCATAACTGGAAGGGCCTTGAGATTTACACAGTACTGTTGAGAATGATTTTGTGTGCTTTAAATCATTTTATCCTCAAGAAAGTTCTCAGCTAACAAAGGATCATTATTCTCATTTTATGGTTGGAAAAATTGAGACCAGCTAACTTAAAACATAGAGCAGGTCTTCGAATAATTATGTAATTTTGTTTAACATTGTTTTGTTATCATGTTAATGAGAAGCTATAGGAACATAACTCTTGTTCATATCAATTATCCTGTGGTAGTTTTATTATACATTGTTTCACTCAAAGTCACAGAACCTCTCAATGATGTTGAGAAATTACTGTAGAGATTCAATACCAGAATAATTTAACAAAAACTGATGTCAAACATCACAAAAGATTTTTTAAGTTATGTTTTTGATAAGACCTTTAGGGAACAAAGTCTGAGGACCCTGAATTTTTAAAAAGGGTTAAAGCTGGTCTTTTAATAAGTAAAAGCTGCTAGTATAAACAATTCAATGAGAAAAAGAAGCTAAAATATAAGGAGTTTAATAAGGAAAAGAATGTTTACCAGTGTATTATTAATGACAAACCAATTAAATCCCATGGGCAAAACAACCAATGAACATGTCCACAATTTCTCTTCCCCCATTAGTCCTAGGATCATGCCACATTTCTCAGTCTCTCTAGAGGCAGCTACAACCTTCATTTTGAGCTCCTAGAGATAACCAAGCTAACATTTTTCTCTCCTATTGCCTAATTCTTTCAACAAAAAGTTTATTGAATGTATACTCCATGCCAAATACCACGTTGCTCACAGGGAGTTTCCACTCTATTTGTAGAAGGGGATATTAAACAAGAAAGTGAGGGATTACAGGACAATGTGAAACCTTCTTAGCTAGGAAAAGCCCCTGCGCCTATCAATATGCCAGACATATACTCACAAGACAAACGCATGATGGCCTGCTTTTAAAAGGTGGGATGGACAAAGCAAGTGGAGCCCAGGTAGCTGTGGGCTTTTTGGGAAACAACTCATCTAAAGTATGGTCATCTAGTCTCTGCTACTGGCTCGCAGGTTGCTTCAGCTTTAATGCTTTGCTCCCCTCATCAAAATTTGTGACATTTCCCCTACCTCAGGCAACCATTGTGAAGAGGTAGTAAGACACAAGTAGGTGCTGGGTGAGTAGGAAACAGTCGCATCAACTTAAAGGGATAAAAATGGTTTCTGAATGGCAGCAGTATTGACATTTCAGACCATATAACTCTTTTCTGTGAGGGGATTCCCTGTGCACTGTAGGATGTTTAGCAGCATCCCTGGTATCTATCCACTAGATGACAGTTGCACACTACCCCCTACCTCAGTTATGACAACCAAAAATGTATACAGACATTGCCAATGTCACTTGAAGGGCAAATTACTCTTAGTTGCAAACCACTGGTTTAAAAGAACACAGGTCACAGGGTGGCTTCAAAAGCTGCAGTTTAAATGGTAGCCATTCTTCCCTAGCCACTAATATTCCTCTATTGCTCAGAAATTACTCTCTAAAAGTACAAGCATCAATCCAGGGGCCAATGCTCTCTGAAATTAATCCAGTGATAAAATAGAAATGTTACTCCCTATAGAAAGTCTAACCACAACAAAGGAAATTAGAAACTATCTTAATACAAATAAGAAAGAAAACACAACATTTAAAACATATGGGAGGCAGACTTCCTGTCAAGATGGAGGCATAGATAAACATGGCAATCCTCCTTGCACAACCAAAGCAAAAATTACAACCAGACTACAAAACAACTATCACCCAGGACTGTCAGAAAATCAAGCTGTGTACTTGAACAACAATTAAATTTAAAAAAGAAAAAAAAAAAGAAAATCAAGCTGTATGGAACTCTGACAACCAAAGAATTAAAGAAGTTACATTTGTCCTGATGGGCAGGAAGGACAGAGATGCAGACACCCTGAAAAGGCAGTTCCACATTCCTGTATGGTGGATAAGAATTGGGAGGCATACCTCAGGAGTGAGACATCCCAGTTCCACACCAGACCACCCAGCTTAAGGTTCCAGTACCAGGAAGATAAGTCCATATAACTTCTGGCTGTAAAAACCAGTGGGGTTGGGGCAGCAGAAGAAACTGTGGGGTTCTCAGGAATCTCTTTTTAAAGGGCCCACAATGGACTTAGGACTTATGCAGACTCACTTCCTCTGGGCTTCAGCACCTGGGTGGCAGCTGGAAGGGCACCAGTGGCATACAGGGAGCAATGGAAGTATCTGGCATCAGGGTGACTGCTAGGAGAAAATGGCTTCCTCCTAGACAAAACTCTAGAGGCCAGGCAGTGGCATTGTCCCTTTTTGAGCCCCCCCCCCCACACACAGAGCCACAGAGTGGAGACACCATATCTGAGACTCCATTAACCTGGTTTACATGTGTTGCCCTGTCTTGATGACCACCTAAGGCTCCACCCCAACCAACTTACCCAGTATGCTTTTCTACAATAAGCCATGATATTAATACAGAGAGTCAGAGCAGCTCTACCTAACACAGAGAAACAAACACAGGGAGACTGTCAAAATGAAAAGACAAAGAAATATGGCCCAAATGAAAGAACAGAATACAACACCAGAAAAAAACAAACAAAATGGAGAAGACAAAGCTATCAGATGCAGAGTTCAAAACACTGGTTATGAGGATGCTAAAGGAACTCATTGGGTACTTCAACAGCATAAAAAAGACCCAGGCAGAAATGAAGGTTACACTAAGTGAAATAAAGAAAAATTTACAGGGAACCAACAGTAGAGTGGATGAAGCTGAGAATTAAATCAATGATTTGGAACATGAGGAAGAAAAAAAAAGCATTCAATCAGAAAAATAGGAAGAAAAAAGAATAATAAAAAAAGATAAGGAACTTCTGGGGCAACTTCAAACATACCAACACTTGAATCACAGGGGTGCCAGAAGTAGAAGAGGAAGAGCAAGAAATTGAAAACGTATTTGAAAAAACAATGAAAAAAAAAACCCTCCCCCAATATGGCAAAGGAAATAGACATACAAGTCCAGGAATCACAGAGAATACTAAATAAGATGGAACCAAAGAGGACTATACCAAGACACATCATAATTAAGATGCTGAAGGTTAAAGATAAAGAGAGAATATTAAAAGCAGCAAGAGAAAATCAGATTGTTAACTACAAAGGAGTTCCCATAAGGCTATCAGCTGACTTCTCAAAAGAAACTTTGCAGGCTAGAAGGGACTGGCAAGAAGTATACAAAGTCATGAAAGGCAAGGACCTACATCCAAGATTGCTCTATCCAGCAAAGCTATCATTTAGAATGGAAAGGCAGAAAAAGAACTTCCCAGATAAGGTCAAGTTAAAGGAGTTCATCATCACCAAGCTCTTATATGAAATGGAGAGACTTATCTAAGGAAAAGAAGAAGATCAAAACTTTGAACACTAAAATGTCAATAAATTCACATCTATCAACAACAGTTGAATCTAAAAAACAAACTAAGCAAACAACCAGAATGGGAACAGAATCATAGATAGAGAGATCATTTAGAGGGTTTTCAGCTGAGAGGAGGAAAGGGAAAAAGATACAGGGAATAAGAAGCATAATACCTACCATGCTTCTTAATCTTTTGGTAGGTACAGAGGGATGTTAAGAATATTTTGGAAAATGGAGAAGCCAAAGAACTTATATTGATGACCCATGGACATGAACTAAGAGGGGAATGCTGGAGAGAAGGGAGGTACTGGGAAGAGGGGGGCAAAGGGAGAAAAATTGGGAAAACTGTAATACCATAATCAATAAAATGTATTTTTTAAAAAGAACAGTATAGGAAATGTAGTAGCCAAAGAACTTATATGCATGACCCATGGACATGAACTAAGGGGTGATTGCCAGAGGGAATAGGGAATATCAGGTAGAGGGGGGAAATGGGGAAAATTGGGACAAATCTAATAGCACAATCAATAAAAATATATTTGAAAAACATGGGATGCAGTTAAAGTAGTGCTTAGGAGACAAATATAGAACTGTAAAGGCTTATATCAAATAAGGAGAAAGAGGACTTCTGGTTTCTGGTCTTGCAATTAAAGAGCTTGTAAGTCATTATTGCATCCTAACAACAGATAAATAGCTGAACAAATTGGAAAAAAAATACTTTTCTTATATCTTTCAGGGAATTGCAGTCACAAGAGAAATGCTACTCCCCAAATTGGAGAGACAGATAGGGAGATACAAATAATCAAATCGTGCTGGAGCAGAAATCCAGAAGTAGAAGCACCCATGGGAATCAGTACCCAGGTAGGAAAACCTGAAATGAAATGATGACTAGCTGTAGGCTCAGTGAAATCAAATCTGAAAGTTAAAAGCTCCAGGGGCCCAGTTAGTTTTACTTCTAGTAGCTTTACTGGGTCCTCACAATGGAGATAGAAGGACAATCTCACTCATGCTTCAGAAGAAGGAAGAGAATACTAACCATTCTGAAACACACTAGAGTATTCTGTTCTTTGTAACAAGGTTTGCTCTCAAGATAGAAACAATTTCACTAGAACCTAACATATTGGGGTTTTATCATGGGCTAATACCTAAAAGAAGGGAAATACCCAGCTTTGGCTCCTTCTAGCCTTCCTGTCCCACCTAAGGGAGGGAAAGGAAAAAACCTGAGAAGCACTGGTGAGGTTCACAATCTAGGGACATAAGCTCACCAAAAGGCTGAGTCCTAATGATCAGACTTTAAAACATTTCCTCACACCTCACCATCACATTAATAAAGGCCTATTTACTGCAGTTCCTTTTACCTAGTACATCATGTCTGATCCAACAAAAAAGTGTAAAGCATACCAAAAGGCAAAAAATAGTCTGAAGAGACAGAGAAAACATTAGAACAAGAGACAAACATGACAGGAATGTTGGATTTATCAGAACAGGATTTTCATGCAACTGTGATTAATATCCTAAGACATGTAATGGAAAAAGCAGATAACATGCAAGTACAGATGGGTATTGTAAGCAGAGAGAAATACTAAGAATCACTAAAAGATGAAATGCTAAGATTTGACAAGATGGTGGAGGAGTGAGTGGAAGCCACACTAACTTCCTTCCAGGACCAATCTGGAATTACAACTAAATTGTGGACAAATTACCCAGAACAAACAACTGAATAATAGCAAGAGAGAAACCTTATAACCTTGGACACACAGAAGAATCACTATTAGCACAACCTGTCAGGTAAGGAGTGTGGTGGAGACTCAAGAGGGCTGGCTGGGCACCCAGAGGCAGCAGCACCAGAGCCATAATTAAGCGGCAGATTGGACCCCCCCCCCCGAGAAGAATGGGGTCTAAATCCTAAACTGGGATTCCCAGCCTAGAACACCAGAGCCCAAAAAGTACACAGATAACAACCAGCAGCAAAAAGCAGAACGGTTGCTCTCTTCCAGAGATGGACAGCTGGAGATGTAAAGAGCTATTTAAAGGACCAACACACAAATTATCATTTGCAGCCACTTACCCTGGGCTCTGGCAAAGACAGGGCAGAGTGGGATGGTGATGCCTGAGGAGAGACTGGGGACAGAAGCTTTGGGGAGAGAGTTGAGAGAGTAGCTGCAGAGATACTGGTGCTGAGTCACCCCCGAAATGGCAACAGCCATCATGCTCAGGCAGACCGCTCCCCTCTGAATGGCGGCAACATGAAGGGAAACAACAGCCCTGCCCCCAAGAGAGAGGCCCTGCATCCCAAGAGAATCAAGTTAAGGTGATACAGCAGACTACACCAGTGAATCTCACAGGCCTCCCACCATAGAAGTTCACACTACAAAGTCAGGGAGTCAAAAGAGATCAATTTAAGGAGCAAAAGCAACAAACAACTGAGCAATAGCCAGAGAGGAGCCATGTAACTTCGGAGAGACATAAGAGTGGTCTCTCTAAAGTTATATGGTGTTTAGCCCTGCCCTCAGAGAATAAGGACTGAGGCTTTGGGGAGAGAACTGAGAGAGTGGCTGCCGGGGTTCCAGTGCTGAGTCATCCCTCAGATGACAGCAGCATCATGCTTAGGCAGACCACTCCCTTCAGAGCCTGCCGTCTGAGGGGAAACAGTAGCCCAAGTTCAGGAAGATCTCTGCCCAGGCTCTGTGGTGCTAAACCCTGACTGCTCAGTACAGAGCAACTAGATTAATAAATAAAGGAGACAGCCAGAGACAGTAGATCCCTGGCAAAGGGTGGGGGCAGAGTGGACTAGGACGCCTGAGGAAAGACTGGGGATGGAGGCCTTGGGGAGAGAGCTGAGAGAGTGGCTGCTGGGATCCTGGTGCTGAGTCATCACCCATATAGCAGCAACCATCCTGCTCAGGCAGACCACTCCCCTCCAAGCAGCAGCAGCCTGAGGGAAAATAATAGACACAACCCTGGGAGGAATTCTGTCCCACCCTATGGGGCTTAAGCCTGACTGCTGAGTACAAAGTGCTTAAATTAACAACAGAAGGAGACAACAGAAGGAGACAACAGCAGACAGAAAATCTCTGGTAGCTCAGAGCAGGCTGCCTAAGGTCAGATGGAGTCAACGTCTGACATCACCAGAGGCAGACCCAGAAAGAAAAAAACAGTGGTAAATACTAGAGGCTACCGAGATGAAATCCATTGTGGTTTTCTCCATGATGAACAATATTTTCTTTCTTGCATAGCTTTTTAACATTCATTTCTTATTCACCAAGTTTGTGCATGTTAATTCATTAGAATTTATACTACAGTTTATTTCTGTTTTTAGTAGTCTTAATCTCTTTACACCATTATTAATACTGGTTCATTTGCTGTTGATACTGAGATTACAGGGAAGAGATATTTTTGTGGATGTGGGTTTGTTCCTTGGCTTTGTGGTTTTCTTCTGGGAGCACCTGCACAACAGCATACAAGACATGATGGACAGAATGACCCTCAGTCAATCAACTGGAAGGAAGGGACCACCAAAGAATGACCCAACAACAGTCAAAACCCAATTATATTCAGAGAGCCAACATAAATGGCATCCCAAGAGCAGCAACTTCAGGAGATCAAGGACACTGGGCACACTGAATCTCACAGGTCTCCTACAATAGAAGTTCACAGTACAAACTCAGAGAGTCAGATCAATTTAAGAAGCAGAGGCAAACAAGAGTCCCACAAGCATGGGAAGACAAAGAAACAAACCCCAAATGAAAGGAAAAGAGGAAACCTCAGAAAGAATGCTAAATGAAATAGAGACAAGACAACTATCAGATATTGAGTTCAAAGCAAATAAGGAAGCTCAATGAGCTCATTGGGAATTACCAAAAACTACAGGGAAACTATGAGGAACTTATGGCAAACTATATCAACATTAAAAAGATAATAGAAAATATCAACAAGAGCCAAAAGGAAATGAAGAACACAATGTCTGAATTGAAGAACACAATTTCTGAAGTGAAGAACACAGTAGGAAGGAATCAAAAGCAGGCTAGATGAAGCAGAGGATATGACTAGTGAGCTGCATGACAAGGTAGAAAAAAACTACCAGAAAGAGCAAGAAAAGGAAAAAAGACTAAAAAGGGATGAAGAGGGATTAAGGGAACTGCAGGACAACATGAAAAATAGTAATATCCATATAATAGGGATACTAGAAGGAAAAGAAGAAGAGCAGGGGATAGAAAACCTGTTTGAAAAAGTAATGATGGAAAACTTCCCTAATTTGATGAGAAAAGGGTACACAAATCCATGAAGCACAGAGGGTCCCAATCAAAAGGAACCCAAAGAGGCCCACTCCAAGACACATCATAATTAAAAGTCAAAATTCCAAGACAAAGAGAGAATCATAAAGGCAGCAAGGGAAAACAGGAAGTAACATACAAGGGAGCCCCAATAAGACTAGCAGCTGACTTCTCAATGGAAACAATGAAAGCCAGCAGGTAATGGCAAGACGTATTCCAAGTAATGAAAAGCAAAGGCCTGCAACCAAGACTACTCTACCCAGCAAGGCTCTCAATTACAATGGAAGGCAAAATAAGGAGTTTCCCGGACAAAAGAAGGATGAAAGAATACACTTCCACCAAATTTGCACTGCAAGATATGCTAAAGGGACTGCTTTAACAAAAGGAAGAAAAACAACGAGAGAGAGAGAGAGAGAGAGGAAACAGGTACAAAGGGAGTAAAATGACAATGAACAAGTACCTATAAATAATAATCTTAAATGTAAATGGATTATATACTCCAATCAAAAGACACAGAAGAGCTGAATGGATAAGAAATCATGACCCACACATATGCTGCCTACAAGAGACCAACCTAAGAACAAAAGATCCACACAGACTGAAAGTGAAGGATTGGAAAAAAATATTCCAAGAAATGGACAGGGGAAAAAAACCGAGGGTAGTAATGCTCATATCAGTCAAAATAGTCTTCAAAAGAAGGGCCATAAAAAGAGACCCAGATGGCACTTCAAAGTATTCAAGGGAAGAATCCATCAAGAAGACATAAACATTATAAACTTATTTGCACTCAACATAGGAGCACCCAAATATATAAGGAAAATTGTGGAGGACTTCAAGAAAGATATTGACAACAACACAATTATAGTACTGGGTTTTAACACCCCACTATCAAAAATGGATAGATTTTTCAAAAAAAAAATGTCAACAAAGATATTGTAGCATTGAACAATATCCTAGATCAAATGGACTTAACTGAATATATAGAACCTTTCATCCCAAAGAAGCAAAATACACATTCTTTTCAAATGTACATGGAACATTTTCAGAGATAGACCACATGATAGGACACAAAACAAGCCTCAACAAGTTCAAGAAAATCAAAATCATATCAAGCATTTTCTCTCACCACAAGGGACTGAAACTAGAAGCCAAACTCATGGGGGAAAAAACCCACTCAAACTCATGGAGATTGAATACCATGATATTAAACAATGAATGGGTTAATGATGAGATCAAGGAAGATATCAAAGTTTCTGTAAAGAAATGAAATGAACTCACAACACTCCAAAACTTATGAGAATCAGTGAAGGCAGCCCCGAGAGGGAAATTCATAGCAATACAGGCCTACCTAAAAAAGATAGAAACATTTCAAATAAACAACATAACTCTACATCTACAGGAACTTGAGAGACAACAACAAAGACAACCAAGAGCAAGTCGAAGGAAGGAAATAACCAAGATCAGAGCACAATTAAATGACATAGTGACTAAAAGCACAATTCTAAGGATCAATAAATCCAGGACCTGGTTCCTTGAAAAGGTAAATGAAATTGACAAACTTCTAAGCAGGATTATCAAAATAAAAAAGAGAGAGAGAGAGAAAGGACCCAAATAAACACAATCTGAAATGAAAGAAGAGATATTAAACTGATACCACAGAAATACAAATGATCATAAAAAATTACTATGAATAACTATATGCCAAGAAATTTGAAAACCTAGGTGAAATGGACACATTTCTAGAAAAATAAAATCTTCCAAAACTGAATGAACATGAAGCAGAAAGCCTGAACAGACCAAGAGCTGATGAAATTGAAGCAGTAATAATAATAATAATAAAACTCCCAGCACACAAAAGCACTGGACAGAAGATTTCACAGGAGAATTTTACAAAACATTTAAGGAAGAGCTAAACCCCATCCTTCACAGACTATTACAAATAATCCAAGAAGAGGGAAGACTCCTAAACTCTTTTTATGAAACCAGCATCATCCTAAGCCCAAAACCAGATAAAGACAAAACAAAGAAAGAAAACTTCAAGCCAATATCGCTGATGAACATAGATGCTAAAATCCTCAACAAAATATTGCCAAATCTCATCCAGCAATACATTAAAATGATTATACCATGATCAAGTAAGATTCATCCCAGGGATGTGAAGACGGTACAATATCCACAAATCAATAAACTTAATATATCATGTAAACAAAAGGAAAGACAAAACCACATGATCATATCAATAGATGTGGAAAAAGCATTTGATAAGATACAGCAACCAGTTATAAAAACACTCAGCAATGTGGGAATAGAGGGAGCATTCCTCAACATAATAAAGGCCACATAGGAGACACCTACAGCCAACATCATACTCAATGTGCAAAACCTAAAAACTTTCCCACTAAGATCAGGAACAAGACAAGGATGTCTGCTTTCACCACTTCTATTCAACATAATATTAAAAGTCCTAGCCACAGCAATCAGACAACAACAACAACAACAAAGAAATAAAAGGCATACAGCCCTGGTTGGTATGGCTGTGTGGAATAAGCATCAGACTGTGAAGCAAAGGGTTGCCAGTTCGATTCCCGGTCTAGGGCACATGCCTGGGTTGCAGGCCAGGTCCCAGGTAGGGGCTGTGAGAGAGGCAACTACACACTGATATTTCTCTCCTTCTCTTCTTCTCTCCCATCCCCTCTCTAAAAATAAATAAAAAAAACTAAAAGAAATAGAAAAATAAAAGAAGTAAAAGGCATCCTAATTTGAAAGGAGGAAGCAAAATTGCCATTGTTTACAGATGACATGATAGTGTACATAGAAAACACTACAGACCCCACCAAAAAACTACTCGACCTAATAAATGAATTTGGCAAAACAGTGGGATACAAAGTCAATATTCAGAAATCAAAGGCATTTTTGTACACCAACAATGAAATATCCGAAACAGAAATCAGGAAAAGAATACCATTTGATATAGCAACAAGAAAAATAATGTGCCTAAGAACAAGCTTAACCAAGGAGGTAGAAGACCTGTACTCAGAAAACTACACAACACTGAAGAAAAAAATCAAGGGAGACACAAACAAATGAAAGCATATACCATGCTCAGGGATTGGAAGAATTAACATTATCAGAATGTCCATACATTTATAGATGTACATTTGTAAATTCTGTCTATAAATTTATGGCAATTTACAGATTCAATGCAATCCCTACTGAAGTACCAATGACATATTTCACAGATATAGAACAAACATTTCAAAAATTTATATGGAACCATAAACAACCCTGAACAGCAACAGCAATTTGGAGGAAGAACAACAAAGTAGGAGGGATCACAATACCTTATATCAAACTATATAACAAAGCCACTGTAATCAGAACAGTCTGGTACTGGCATAAGAACAGACACATAGACCATTGGAACAAAATAGAGAGCCTAGAAATAAACCTAAGTCTCTGTGGTCAATTAATATTCAAAAAAGGGGGCAGAAGCGTAAAATGCAGTAAAAATAGCCTCTTCAACAAATGGTGCTGGGAAATCTGGACAGCTACATGCAAAAAAGTGAAACTCAATTACCAACTTACACCATACACAGAAATAAATTCAAGGTGGATAAAATACTTAAATATAAGCCTTGATACCATAAAAGTCCTAGAGGAGAACATAGGCAGGAAAATCTCAGATATTCCATGCAACAATATTTTCACCAATATGTCCCCTAGAGCAAGAGACATAAAGAAAAGAATAGGCAAATGGTATCTCATCAAAATAAAAAAAAAAACTTCTCACAGCTAAAGAAAACAGCAATATAATGAAAAGAGAATCAACCATATGAGAAAACATATTTGCCAATGATACCTCGGACAAGGGTTTGATCTCCAAAACATATAAAGAACTCACATGACTCCACTCCAGGAAGACAATCATCCCAATTAAAAAATGGGCAAAGGTCCTTGACTGGTGCGGCTAAGTGGATTGTGCACAGGCCTGTGAACCAAAAGGTCACCAGTTTAATTACCAGTCAGAGAGCATGGTCAAGGCACATGCCTGGGTTGTGGGCCAAATCCCCAGTTGGGGATGTGTAAGAGGTAACCACACACTGATTTTTTCTCCTCTTTCTGTCTCCCTTCCCCTCTCTCTAAAAATAAATAAATAAAATATTTTAAAAAATGGGCCAATGACTTGAACAGACAGTTCTCCAAGGAAGACATACAAAGGTCCCAGAGATATATGAAAAGATGCTCAACATCCCTAGCCATCCAAGAGATGCAAATTAAAACCACAATGAGATACAACTTCATGAGGGTCAGAATGTCCCTCATAAACAAATCAGCAAACAACAAGTGTTGGAGAGGGTGTGGAGAAATGGGAACCCTAATGCAGTATTGGTAGAGATGCAGACTGGTACAACCACTGTGGAAAACAGTATGGAATTTCCTCAGAAAACTAAAAATGGAACTGCCTTCTGACCCAGCAATTACACTGCTGGGATTATACCCTAAGAATCCTGAAATACCAATTCAAAAGAACTTATGCACCCCAATGTTTATAGCAGCACAATTCACAATAGCCAAGTGCTGGAAGCAACCTAAGTGCTCACTGGTAAGTGAATGGATCAAAAAACTATGGTACATTTACATGATGGATCAGTATGCAGCAGAAAGAAAGAAGGAGGTCCTTCCCTTTGAGACAGCATGGATGGATCTGGAGAGCATTACACTAAGTGAAATGAACCAAGTGGTGGGTGATAGATAAATACCACATGATACCACCTATAAGTGGAACCTAATCAACAAAACAAACAAGCAAGCAAAATATAACCAGAGACATTGAAATTAAGAACAAACTGACAGTAACCAGAGGGGAGGGAGGGAATAACAGGGGGGCAGGGAAGAGGGAAGGGTTTTCAGGAACATGTACAAAGGACACATGGACAAAACCAACGGGGATAGGTTCAAAGGTGGGAAGTGGGGATGGCCAGGGTGGGGGGAGTGGAGGGGGAAAATGGATACAACTGTACTTGAACAACAATAAAAAAATGCAAAAAAAAAATGAATGCCTTTAATGCGTTCATCAGTAGGCTGAGCCAGTGAGGAATGAAATCTCTGAGCTTGAGGATATCAAAAGAAACTTCCAAAATGAAAAGCAAATAGAAAAACAAAGACTAAAAAATTGGAACAGAATATCTTAAAACTGAGGGACAAATACTAAAGGTGTGACATATGAGATCAGAACACCAGAAGAAAGAGAAAAAGGATAGATGCAGTATTTGAAACAACAATGACAGAATTTCCTCAAATTACTATCAGACACCAAACCACAGATTCAAGAAGCTCAGACAAAACCAAGCAGAATAAATGCTCCCCGCCCCTCAAAACCACCTAGTCATATTATTTTCAAATTCTAGAAAAATTAAAAATAAAAATCTTAAAAGAAGCCACAGGGGCTAAACAGCTTACTTATAGAAGATTTAAGGTAAGGATTATATCAGCTTCTCCTTAGAATCCATGCAAGCAAGAGGAGAGTGGAGTGAAATGTTTAAAATGCTGAGGGGAAAGAAAACACACCAACCTGGAATTTTGTATCTTGTAAAACTTTTTTTTCAAAATCAAGAAGAAATAAAGACTTTCTCAGTTATACAAAATTGAGAAAAACTTCTGCCACTAGACCTGCCTTGCAAGAAATGTTTTTAAAATGTTCTTCAGAGACAAGAAAAATATAAAAGGTCAGAAATTCAAATCTACATAAAGAAAGAAAGCATGAAAGAAAGAATAAGAGAGGGTAAAGTAAAAACTTTTCTTTTTCTTATTCTTTTTAAAAAAGATTTAATTTATTTATTTTTAGAGATGGTAAGGGAGGGAGAGAGAAACATCAGTGTGTGGTTGCCTCTCATGCATCCCATAATGGGAACCTGGCCTGCAACCCAGGCATGTGCCCTAGACTAGTAATTAAACTGGTGACTCCTTGGTTTGCAGGCAGCACTCAATCCACTGAGTCACACCAGTCAGGGCTATGCATTTTTCTCATTCTTAATTGGTCTAACAGATAAGTCTCTTCAAAATAATAATAGAAGTAAAAATAATAGATTTTATATGTTTATAAATAATGCTGATGCACACCTATATATAAATGAAATGAATGAAAACAATGATACAGGGATGGGAAAAAGGAACCAGGAATATTTTCTTATTATAATGTACTTGAACTAACCTGTGAAATTTGAATAGATGTATGACAAATAAAGAGTTTGAATTACTATTCAATACAACTTCCCATAAGTTAAAGCCCAGGATTAGATGGCTGCAAAAGTTTAACAAATGCACACCAATCCTTCACACACTCTTAAAATCTTGGAAAAGAAGAACATAGAGTGTACACTTTCCAATTTAAAAACTCACTGCAATGCTACAGTAACAAGAGAGTGTATTATCAGCATAGAGTAGATCAATGGAATAGAATTGAGAGCCCAGAAATGAACCCATGATCAATTGATTTCTGGAAATCAAGTCTGGAAAGGCTGGAAAGAACAGCCTTTTCAACAAATGGTGTTGGGGCTACTGGATATCTACATGCAAAAGGAAGAATTTGTACTCCTACTTCATGCCATATACAAATATTAACTCAAAAGGAATTCAAGACTTAATCCACAAAACTTCAGAATAAAACAAAGAAGGAAATCTTCATGACCTTGGATTATGCCATGCAATCTTGGATGACACCAAATAAAAAAGCACAAGCAACTAGAGAAAAAATAGACAAATTAGAATTTATGAACATTAAAAAATTTGTGTGACAAAAGGATATTACCAAGGAAGTGAAAAGACAACCCACAGATTGGGAGAAATATTTACAAGTTATACATCTGATGAAAGTTTAGTATCCAAACATATAGAGAATTCTTACAACTCAATAATAAAAATAATCAATTAAAATTTGGGAAAGGATTTGAGTAGACATTTCTCTAAGAGGATATACACATGGCCAATGAGCAAAGGGAAACATACTGAACATCATTAACCATTAGGGAAATGCTAATCAAAATCCACAATGAAATAATACTTCACACTCATTAAGGTGGTTATAATAAAAAGAAAAGGAAAAGACATACAATAACAAATGTTAGTAAGGATATGGAGAAACTAGAATCTTCATACATTGCTGGTAGGAATGTTAAAAGGTGTAGCTGCTGTAGAAAACAGTCTGTCAGTTCCTCAAAAAGCTACACATGAAGTTACCAAATGACCTAGCAATTCCACTCCTAGAGAAATGAAACTACATACCCACATAAAAATTGCACATGCATTTTCACAACAGCATTATTTATAATAACCAACAATTGGAAATAATCCAAAGGTCCATCAACTGATTAATGGATATACAAAATCTGGTATATCCATACAATAGAAGATTATTCAGCCATAAAAAGACAAGAAGTACTGACACATCCATATAACATGGATGAAGCTTGAAAATATTATTCCAGTGAAAGAAGCCAGGCACAAAAGAACAAATATTGTATTGTTCAATTTATATAAAATGTCCAGAATAGGCAAAATCCATAGAAACAAAAAGATTAATGGTTGTCAAGGGCTTGGAGGGAATGACTGCTAATGAATACAGAGTTTCTTATCAGGGTAATGAAAATGATAAAATAAGCCAGTGGTGATCACATAACTCTGTTAATCTACTAAAAATCAGTGAATTGTATGCTTTAAAATGGTAAGTTTTGTTGCTATGTGAATTATATGTGAATAAAACTGTTATTTAAAAAAATGAAGGTACAAATTTCTCATCTATTAATAAAAATTTGTTTTTTCTGACTCTACGTCTTTGTCCAGTATAGTGTCCCTCCAACTCAGATTTGTCCACATTATAGCTCTCTGCCCAGCTGAGCTGTTGTTCACTGCAGTACCTCAAGTAATCACTTATACTCATGTTCAGCACTAGTTTTCATTTTTTGATTCTTGGAAATGAAAAGAACTGTACTATAATTCAATGGTACCATATTATATTAAGAGGTAAAGTTCCTATGCAGATTGCTTTATTAAAAATATTTATTTGTGCCCTGGCTGGCGTAGCTCAGTGGATTGAGCGCGGGCTGTGAACCAAAGTGTTGCAGGTTCGATTCCCAGTCAGGGTACATGCCTGGGTTGCAGGCCATGACCCTCAGCAACCGCTCATTGATGTTTCTCTTTCTCTCTCTTTCTCCCTCCCTTCCCTCTCTAAAAAATAAAAATAAAATAAAATCTTTAAAAAATATATATTTATTTGTTTGTCTATAGTATCTGCATTGAGGAAAAGAGATGGTGGCATGCTTTCTAACTTATATTCAGCTGGGAATGAAGTTATCTAATCATCTCCTTTTGTTCACATTTTTTCTAAAAGGATTGTGTGTTAATAAGCCATCTACATCTTTACCTTCCTTTCAAGTACAGCTGTCTATATGTCTGTAACTGTCATATTACCCAAATTATAATCTTTGTTGAAAAAAAGAAAGACAAAATAAAAGACCAAGTCATTGCCTGAAGGGAGTTTTTAAAATAGAAAAATCATAGATATCATTTACGTCATAAGATGTGATTTGTATATTGTAATAAGTATGTATGGTGTCAGATAAGTATTAGACTTGTTGGAATGATCACATCATAAGGTATGTAAATGTGTAATCACTGTTGTATATCTAAAACTACTAATATTGTATGTCAACTGTAATTGAAAATTAAAAATTTTGTAAATCATATTGACATTTTTAAAATGTGATTTGTAAAACAATTTAACAACATTGTTATAGCTGCTATAATTCAACCTCTCCTCATTGAAACAGGTTTGCTATTTTAACTTGCTTTAAAATACTATCATTGAGCTCCTTTTTTAATTTTATTTTCTATTAGTTTCAGGTGTACTATCTGTGGCTCCTGTAAAAGAAATCATTAAGATTTTTAAAGGTGCCAACTGTCCTGTTCCAGTGGGTTTATTTGATAGGTGAGGCAGCACACTTGAGGAATTCCATCTCTGTTGGAACCACTAGTATGGGAGACATAGAAGGCAAAGGTGAGATAAGGAGACACTTTCTGTGCCTTTGAGTGATTTCTGGAGAGATAAATGGAAAATGTACATTAAATTCATATTCTTGCCAGTTTTGAGGGTGGCTGAATACTGACTTTACAAAACTAAATTGATAAGGGTAATTAATGAATCCTTCATTAAATGATGTAAAAACTTTTTGAATGGTAATGCATTAAGTAATAATAATAATGTCCATGCTGTGGTTTGAGAAGTAGACATGCTTATCAGTGTGAATGTTTGGGATTCTTTCCTAAATTCACTTGGACATTTACTGCTTTCCTCAATCTCAAAAGACCAAACTGATGACCTTGTGAGACTAGTTCTTTATTTTCAGGCCACAGGGCATCTACTGTAAAAGGATAAAAAAAGAAGCAGACAGAGAAAGCTATGTGCTCCCAAACAGAAGTCCTCAGTAATGAGTCAGAAGGCAAGCAGTTTGGCAGGCCAACAAATTTCAGAGCAGTACAATTTGATCGAGATGAATCCATTCAAATTTACTAAAATAGGCTGTATCTAAACATTGCCTTTGCTTCTCTGACTATCTTCACAGTAACCACTGAGTATCCTTTTGTTCAATTAACCTTTGACTAAATTTAGAATAAAACAGATGGTGAAAAGCCATAGCAAAAGAAGTTGAGGCTTTTTGTACCTCCACCCTAGGCTATTGAGCAACTCCACTGCTAGAATTATATCCCAAGAACCCTGAAATACCAATCCAAAAGAACCTATGAACCCAATGTTCATAGCAGCATAATGTACAATAGCTAAGTGCTGGAAGAAACCTAGGTGCTCATCAGCAAATGAATGGGTCAAAGAACTATGGTACATTTACACAATGGAATTCTATGTAGCACAGAGAAAGAAAAAGTTCCTACCCTTTGCAACAACATGGATGGAACTGGAGAGCATTATGCTAAGCAAAATAAGCCAGGCAGTGAAAGACAAATACCATATGATCTCATCCTTAACAGGAATGTAATCCACAAAATAAACAAACAAGCAAAGACAATATAACCAAAGACACTGAAATTGAGAACAGGCTGACAGTGACCAGAGGGGAGAGGGGAGGGAATTTCAGGGGAAAGGGAGAAGGGTTTGCAAGAACAAGTATAAAGTACACATGGACAATAACAAGGGGGGGGTGGAAATGGGAGGGAGGTGGGGAGGGCTGCGGGGGTGAGCTGGGATGGGGGTAAAAGGCAGAAAACTGTACTTGAACAATAATTAAAATTTTTGAAAAAGAAAAAAAAGGAAGTCTTTAGAGTGAGTGCACTTTTATAACTCCATTTTCCAAAGGGAAAGAGTCATAAAAGAATGAAGACATTATTTTGTGGGCCTAGCATGCATAAACAAAGGCTGAAAACAGAGATATAGCCAATAATAAAGAAAGAGTATAATGGCCTCAGGAAACCTTAAATCAAAGTGAAACCATCATATTATAGGATTTCTAAAATGATTATGATTCCTGTAAAAATAAGTTAATGTCGGTAAAGCCCTATGAGGTTTTAAAAGGCAATATATTAATACACTCTTTTATGTCATATTTGGCTTATATTCCAGTAGAGCCACCTGTTTATATTCAAGTGCAGTGACTGACTTCACATTTCCAGGTCCTTGGCTGTCACAATGGCACCACTATCCCCTATCATTGACAGATAGACTCTGCAAAACACTGTTATCTGTTCTTTCTACCTCTATCCTTTATATGGAAGAAATGTATAGAAGATAAGACAGGAAATGGGTATGTAAAAAAGAATAGGGAACATCAGTAAGGAATAAATGAATAGATACATATCTTAGTTTAGGCTGGTGGATTTTTTTAGAGTGGGTGCACATGCCCTGCTGGTGTAGCTCAGTGGATCGAATGTGGGTTTGTGAACCAAAGGGTCACCAGTTCAATTCCCAGTCAGGGCACATGCCTGGGTTACAGGCCGGGTCCCCAGTTGGGGGAACGTGAGGGGCAACCACACACTGATGTTTCTCTCCCTTTTTCTCCTTCAAATAAATAAAAAACAAATAAATAAAATCTTTTTTTAAAAGTGGGTACACAGAAGATTTTTAGGACAGTGAAAATACTCTATATGATACTGTAATGATGGATACATGTCATTATACATTTGTCCAAAGCCATAGAATGTGAAACACCAAGAGTGAACCCTAATGTAAACTTTGGGTGATACTGATGTACCAGTGTAGAGTTCTCATTTGTAACAAATATGCCACTCTGGGGCAGGATGTTGACAGTGGGAGAGAGTGTGCATGTGTGTGGGCAGGGAGCATGAGAAATCTCTGTAACTTCTACTTAATTTTGCTGTGAACCTAAAACTGCTCTAAAAATATAAAGTTTTTTTTAAAAGGGTGCTCATAAGCATTAAAAAGGTAGAGAAAATTCAGGGTAGAAGCAAGTGGGTAGATAAATGAGTGAGAGAGAAGATGGGGCAAGAAAAAGGTGGGTGGCAAGAGCAAGCATTACAGGAGGTCTCCTTGGATTTTTATGTAACTTGGCATGCCACAGACTTCTTCCCACCTTTCCAATTGCATATAGGTTCTGTAAGACATACCCCTTAGGCATTTGCCACAAGTTACAACAAAGTAGAAGAAAGTCAGAAAGAAAGAAGTAATACTCATTATATTTTTCCATTTGGGTGTAGAGAAATATCACCTCTCACTCTGTAGACAGGTGCTCATTCCCTGAGTTGAGTATTAGTCTGTGAGTCTGGCTTATTTATGGCAGCACTAAGGACAGCAACCTGAAAGTGTGTTACACTACTTGCAATGAATAAAGAGTTCCACCTTCAGAGGAACATTTGGATGCGGGAAGAATAGAGCGCAGTCTACACTATGACCTGCAGAGATAGATTACAGGTATGTACATTCCTGCCTGGGTGAATTTTCTCATATAGTTCCCCTTGCCTGAACTCTCTTTCAGCTCTTCTCTGCTTACATAAGTCCTAACACATAGAAGCCTGTGTCTTCTATTCAACCTATCCCGTTATTGGTTCTCAAAATTTAGTTCAGTGACCATCAGATTCAACTTGGAGGGGTGAGAAAAGGGTTAAGGTAGTTGTTAAAATGCCTTTTCCTGGCATCTATGGCCAGAGATTTTAATATAGCAACTGTGGTGTAGGGCTCAGGTTCTACAGTTTTAACAAGCTCTGGGGTGGTGGGGGAAGGCTTCCTCAACTGCATTTGAAGAAACTCATTTTAAAACACTTTATAAATTTGCATCATTCTCTGCCATGTGGCTTATGCTATCATGTCTGTACTGTCTTCCCAATGAGACTATGGGTGCTAAGAGCTAAGTGTTGCATGCAAATAAACCTGATAACTAAGCAGTATTATATAGATTCCTTTTTTTGTTCTTTACTTTTTCAGTATAGTTGAGATATAATTGACAATAAAATTGCATGTGTTTAAGGTATCCAACTTGATGTTTTGGTATATGCATGCATTGTAAAATGATTACAATCAAGCTAATTAAAACATTCATAACCTCACATTGTTATAATGTTTCTTTTGTTGTTGCTGCTCTTTATTTTTTAATCCCTCCTGGCACATTATATCAAAGTACAATGGGCAAAAGAGGACAATGAAGAGAAGAAGATTATTAGAAAAATAATTAATAGACAAATTTTTTTTCCAATGGTGAGAGAAGTTTAACAAATAAGACTAAATTTTGAAGACAATAAAGGAGCCAAGGTCATGGGCAGAAAAAGCCTCCTGTAAGCCGTCATGTCCCTTAAGGATGCTAAAGTCCTATTCAAAACAACAGACCAAGAGTGACTAAGCCTCAGTCAGACACATTAAACATGTCTCATGGCAGATGCTGGTCTGAGCTAGGTGCCTAAAGCTGCTTTGATCAAACTGGAGAACATTGATTGATTGATTGCAATTTTCATTGTTGTTCAGTTATAGTTGTCCCACCTTTTTCCCCATTGCTCTCCCCTACTGTGCCTCCCCAACTCCCATAGTCAATCTCTTCCATTGTCCATACCCATGAGTGCTCTATTTGTGTTTCTTGGCTTACTCCTTCCCCTTCTTTCCCCCAATACCCCTATCCTCCCTCCCTTCTAGTCACTGTCAGTTTGTTCTTTATTTCCAAGTCTCTGGTTCTATTTTGCTCATTTGTTTGTTTTGGTACATTTCAAAATTGATGTGCCACCATAATTGCAACACGGCCTGAATGAGCCTGAAATCAGAAGATGATCCCTTGGAAAGTAGAGGAGAATGTCTGTACACTTGCAAATTCCAAGGGTTATCTATCCTGCCCAAGTTTATAGGATGTGATGGTTAATTTCATGGGTCAACTTGACTGGTTCACAAGGTACCCAGATCAATTATTATTTCTGGGTGTGTCTGTGAGGGTGTTTCCAGATGAGATGGTGAATCAGTAGATTGAATAAAGCAAGTTTCCTTCCCCGGTTTGGGTGGGCATCATCTAATCTGTTTAGAGCTTGAATAGAACAAAAAGGTAGAAGAAGGCAAAATTCACTCTGCCTGACTGCTTCAGCTGGGGCATCAGCCTTCTGATCTCAGAAAGAAATGTGCACCATTGGTTCTGCTGCTTTTCAGGCCTTTGGACAAAAACTTAACTACTCCACCATCTTTCCTGGGTCTCCAGCTTGCAGATTACAGATTGTGAAACTTCTCAGCTTCAATAATTGTGTGAGCCAATTCCTTATAGTAAATCTCTTTGTATATATCCTATTGTTTCTGTTTCTCTGGAGAACCCTTGTTAATACACAGGGCAAACATAAATGGAGCATTTGGACCTTAAAGGACTCATTGAATGAAAGAGTATAAAAACATGTTTCGTCAAAAATGTATTGTTAGGGTAGGGGAGTGAGGGTGGAAAAATCTCCATGAAGGAGAAATAATAAAAAGTAAATAGTTACTATTTTTATTTTTAGTATATAAATAAGTATATATCCATATATATACATGCACATATATATCATAGGCCATATATATGCACACACATACCACTATTTCAATGAATATTTGGCATAACATTCACCAACATGTTAATAGTGGTTATCTATAAGTGGTGGGATTACAGGTGATACTTCTATTTTACTTTATACTTTTTCTGGTATTATCTTATTTTTTAAAAAACAGTTATTTATATGATGTTTCATAATCAGAAAAAATGTTCTGTTTTTAAAAATGGACTAAAAAATCCTTCACTAGTTCTCTTATAAAACTAGCAACAAAAAATGTCTACTAGTAATGACTTTTGGAAGGAAGAAGAGTTAATTTAAGATCATATAGGGGGAACTTCCAGTCAAAATGGCAGGCTAGGTAAACACAGCTGGCCTCTCCACACAACCACATAAATATTACAACTAAAATATAGAACAACCATCACCCAGAACCATAAGAAACAGAGCTGAATGGAAGTCCTACAACTACGGAATTAAAGAAACCAACTATGCCCTGGATGGTGTGGCTTAGTGAATTGAGCGCCAGCCAGCAAACCAAAGGGTCGCTGGTTCCATTCCCACTCAGGGCACATGCCTGGGTTGCAGGCCAGGTCCCCAGAAGGGAGCGTGTAAGAGGCAACCACCCATTGCTATTTCTCTCCCTCTCTTTCTCCCCCCCACTCTGGAAATAAAAATAAATAAATAAATAAATAAATAAATAAATAAATCTTTCAAAAAGGAAATGAAACCATCTATGGAATTAAACAAGAAACCACATTGAGACTTGTAGGAGGGGTGGAACCAGCAGAATGGGCTGGTTCCATACCTACATGTGGTGGATAAAAATCACAGGCATATCTCAGGAGTGAGGAGTCCCAGCCCCACACCAGGTGCCCAACCCCAGGGCTCCAGTGCCAGGAAGATAAGTCCCCACAACTTTTGGCTGTGAAAAGCCAGTGGGGATTGAAGCTGTGGAAGGCAGGATCTGCTGGACTCTCGGGCAGTTCCTCTTTTTGTGCATTTAAAACAATTTTTATTTACGTTTTAGAGGGAGGAGAAGGAAGGGAGAAAGAGAGGAAGAGAAATATCAATGTGTGTTTATCTCTCATGTGCCCCTCTCTGGGGACCCGGCCTGCAACCCAGGCATGTGCCCTGACTGGGAATCAAGTCAGCAACCTTTTGGCTCACAGGCCAGCACTCAGTCCACTGAGCCACACCAGCCAGAGCACAGGCTTTACTCAGACTCACTCCCTCTGAGCACCAGCACTGGGGGAGCAGCTTAAAAGGCACCAGAGACATATGGTAAGGAATTGAATTGTCCAGCATCAGGGCAAGAGCTGGGGGTCAGCTTTCTTCCAGACAGATGTGCTGGCAGAGGCCATTGTTCATTTTATGAGCCTTCCCCCCAAAAGTCACAGAGTTAGATGGGGGGGGGGGGGTACCATGTCTTAGACTCCAACAACCTGGCTCACACTGTTTGCCCCACCCTGGTGATTCCCTGAGGTCCTGACCCACTAAACTTCAGGGCCACCCAAACTGTTTCCAGTGGCTTTTCCAGACAAATGTCTTGTATTGACCAATGCTTCAAATTCTCCTAAATTCTCTCAAACAAGCAGCATCTGGCTTCAGCACGTCCCATACCTCTCCCTAATTGACCCAGGCCCAGTACTAGCAGCAGCTGGCCATGGTTCACATCTTGGCCTCACCTGGGTACTTCAAAGACTAGCACAAGTAGCAGCGATCTACAGATCACTCTGTAGCTTAGGTTTTGTGACTCCAGGAAGAACACAGTTGGCGGCTGACCTTGGACATGCCAACAGCAATCAAGGCTGAACTACAAGAGGACGGTGTATACAACCCACATGGTGGGTGCACCTTGAATACCCAGCTTGGGAAATAGGGGAGGCTGTGCCACTGGACTCTACAGGACACCTACTACATTAGGCTATTGTACCAAGCCTAGGAAACATAGCAGCTCTACCTAATACATAGAAATAAACACAGGGAGGCTAACAAAATGAGGAGACAAATATGACCCAAATGAAAGAACAGAACAAAACTCCAGAAAAAGAATGAAACGAAATGGAGATAAGCAATGTACTAGATATAGAGTTCAAAAAACACTTGTTATAAGGATGCTGAAGGAATTTAATGAAGACCATAAGAGTATTAAAAGAACATCCAGTCAGAAACAAAGGATACACTAATTGAAATAAAGAACAATTTACAGGGAATCATCATTAGAGTGGATGAAGCCAAAAATCAAATCAGGGAGGTAGAATATAAGGAATCAGAAAACCACCAATCAGAAGAGCAAGAAGAAAAAAGAATCCAAAAACATGAAGATAGTGTAAGGAGCCTCTGGGATAACTTCAAGCATACTAACATTCACATCATGGGCATGCCAGAAGGAGAAGAGAGAGCAAGAAATTGAAAACCCACTTGAAAAAGTAATGACAGGAAACTCCCTTAACTTGGTGAAAAAAATAGACATACAAGTCCAGGAAGAGTTCCAAACAAGACAAACCCAAAGAGGTCCACACCTAGACACACCAATTAAAATGCCAAAGGTTAAAGGCAAAGAAAAATGTTAAAAGCAGCAAGAGAGAAGCAGTTACCATGGTTATCTACAAGGGAGCTCCCATAAAACTGTCAGCTGATTTCTCAAAAGAAACTTGGCAGGCCAGTAAAGATTGGCAAAAAAATACTCAAGGTCATGAAAAGCAAGGACCTACAGCTAAGATTACTCTACTGAGCAAAGTTCAGCCAAAGGACAAAGAGCTTCCCACACAAGAAAAAGCTAGAGTTTGTCACCACCAAACCAGTACTATATAAAACGTTAAATGGTCTTCTTTAAGATAAAAAAATATGAACAATGGCAATAAATGCATATATCTATCAACAATTGAATCTAAAAAACAGAATAAACAAACAAACAGAATAGAAATGGAATCATTGATACAGAGAATGTTTTAATGGTTGCCAGATGGGAGGGGAGTCTAAGGAATGGGTGGAAAAGATGAAGGGATTAAGAAGTACAAATTGGTAGTTACAGAATACCCATGGGGATGTAAAGTATAGCACAGGGAATAGAGTAGTGAAAGAACATATACACATGACTCTTGGACATGGAGAACAGTGAGGGGATTGCCTGAGGGAGTGGGGGCAGGCTGGGTAGAGGAGGACAAAGGGAGAAAATTGGGACAACTGTAATAGCATAATCAATAAAATGTAATTTTTAAAAAGATCATATAGGGATAACTTACATGTGGGAAACTTGATTTTTTTCAGGTCTCCAAATAGTGTGGATGGGCTAGAATTTTTTGATTCGTCTAAGCCAATCAACAAATTGGGAGAATAATCAGAAAACTTGGAACATATTTTGAATTAATTGCCTCTGAAAATTTGCTTAAATACTCACAGCAAAAGAAATGTGAAATAACAAAATACCAACAACCAACCCAAATCCTTTCACATTCCTATATAGTTACAGCAATATGTCTAACTGGTCTCAATAATTCAGCAATAGTTACAAGAAAGCTCTACAGCTCCTTCAAAGGCCATTATGTACTCCTCAAGACATTCTATTTTCTTTATTAAGCTTGAGGTTTGAGAGAAGATCTATAAAAATTTTTAAATATACATATGTATCTTTTGACCCAACCATTTAACTTCTAGGAATCTACTCTAGTAATCTTTATTTACTTTGCCAAGTTACACATATAACATGTTTACTGCTAAATTGTTTATAGTAGTATAAACAATGTACATGAACTCCAATAGGAGGTAGGTGATAAAAATAGAATTTGTATATAGTATATACAGGATTTACATAAGACCCATAAGAATCACAGAGATTAATCTGCCTTGGATAATCCCAAAAATATTTTATATTGGTAGAATCAATAGAGGCAGAGAGAGATCTAAGACAGAATGATGGACGGTATGCTCCAGATCCACAGGGAGAAGAAGCTACAGTAACTTTTGCATCCACCATTTGAATGCATCCTTTCTTTAGAAATTAAATCATTGGGGGTCACCAGAAAGCTAAAAGA
Source organism: Phyllostomus hastatus (assembly GCF_019186645.2). Taxonomy (NCBI): domain Eukaryota; kingdom Metazoa; phylum Chordata; class Mammalia; order Chiroptera; family Phyllostomidae; genus Phyllostomus; species Phyllostomus hastatus. The sequence goes on along the minus strand of NW_025333841.1, from coordinate 8,780,923 downwards.
AGTGGTTAGAGTGGAAAGGATAAGGGAGCCTAGCTGTACTAGGTAATTTTATATATATAAAATTTTATATATATAAAAGTATATATATATATACTTATATATACAAGTATACTTATATATACAAGTATACTTATATATACAAGTATTACTTATATATAAGTATATATATATTTATATATATAATTTATATATATAATTTTATATATATAAAAGTATATATATATAAGTATATATATATATATATATCCCTCAGAAATGTAAGGGGGAAAATAGTGACAAAATTGTCTCCTATGTTATGAAGTCCTTTCTTGATTTTTCCATACCAGCTACTGCTGATGTCATCATTATGAAGCAAATTCACTGAAGAGTAAAATTGATTTTTTTCAAACCAAGTGTATAGAGATGTTTAAAAACTGCTTATCCATGCACAAAATGAAAAGAGTATGTAGTACAAATGCATAAGGAACACTGGGTAAAAAGTGAAACTGTACTTCTGCAGGGTAGGGGAAGGGGTGATGCGACTACCAGTCAAGGAAACTCAGAGGTTATCATGACTTGACCTTTTCATTAGTGACTAGGCCAAGTCAGGAAAGAAGACATGAAGGAAAGCAGGGAGCAGATTAAGGAAAAGGATATTATTTCTTTTTCAAACAGGAACTTATTTTGAGTATTGCACATACCCTATTTATAGCTAATATATTTTGATATATCTGTGTTCAAGCCAGAGCCATTTAATTCTTCCCTCTGTACCAAAGGGCAGCCTTCCTTTTAGGCTCTCCTCAAGAACAAAGTTAGTAATATTTCAGAGAAGATCATAGTGAATTGATTGGTTCTAAAATAAAATCACAGTATGCAATCACTGAAAATGTAGTGCATTAGAGGAACTTTGGAACTTACCTTCTAAATATCTGGAAAGGCTATTCAGTGACAAAATTGTGACAAAGTTGGCTACCAAACTGCTAAATTTTCCCATCATGTCTGCAATTTCTCTTTCACTGTAGTTTAATAAGCTTTGCTCTAAATCAGTGGTGTCAAACTCATTTTTACTGGGTGCTACATCAGCCTTGCAATTGCCTTCAAAGGGCTGAATGTAATTTTAGGACTGTATAAATGTAACTACTCCTTGACAGTTAAGTGAGAGCTTGGTGCTGCCACTGGGTAGAAACAAGATGCTGGGCCAGTCAAAACAAGGTAGAGGGCCAGATAAAACAAGGTGGAGGGCTGGATTTTGCCTGTGGGCCTTGTGTTTGCCACCTGTGGCCTAAATCTTTGTGCTATACTTGAATTTTTCAGTACAGTGGCTATATTGTAATGCAGCTAACATTCGACCCTTATAACGCAACTTTATCTAGTCTTTCATTTGTGTCACCTCAACATATCAGTGGTTTGACAAGTGAAGTGGTTCCATGTAGTCAAGAAAAATTTTGTTCATCATCTCATCACTCACCACGGAATAATAATTCTTGGTAAGTGGAGTAGTTTCAAATCCTTTGACAGCTTTTGGGGAGAGAGGTCTCTCTGTAGAAAAAAGAAGTTTAATTATATTAATATTATATAAGTCTAGGATGAATATTTTACAACACAGGCCAACTAACAAACTATAAATATTTTCAAGTGGAAAAATCAATGGAAATGTACATTTCTAAACAAGAAACTATAATTTTAGCAAACTATACATGATCAAAGTTAGATCTTGTCCAGGACTCTCAACTTTTGAAGAGGAGAATAAGCCCAGGAATTAAAGTCTAGCTACTTAATGGTAGGGCTGGGACAAGAACTTCACTCCCTGTTTGAACTGGTTTCATTCAATTTATTCAAAGAAAATAAGCAAAGCCAATGTTAACCAAATACATATTTGTAACTTGCAACTTACCAGTATAATATAAATAATTGCAACCATCTATTCTTAGGGCTATATACTGTGACAAAAATAAAATAATCACAATATTTAATATACTGAAAACTCTTCACTCTTTTACTCATCATTTTTTAAAAACAATTATTTATTTATTTTTAGAGAGAGGGTAAGGGAGGGAGAAAGAGAGGGAGAGAAACATCAATGTGTGGCTGCCTTCCACAGCCCCTACTGGGGACCTGGCCTGCAACCCAGGCATGAAATTGAACCAGTGACCTTTTGATTCACAGGCTGGCATTCAATCCACTGAGCCACACCAGTCAGGGCTCATCATTTTAATATTAATACATTTTGTCATAAAATGCTTCCTTTCTTTTAAAAAGTTAATTTTACCTATTGCATTCATGACTGGGAGACATCCTAATATATCTTTCTTTAAGAAAAGAAGCCAGGAGCTTCCAGTCAAGATGGCTACACAGGCAGACATGGGTCACCTCTTTGCACAACTACATCAAAATTACAACTAAAATATAAAACCATCACTCAGGAATGTCAGAAATCAAATTGGATGGAAGTCTGACAACTACAGAACTCAAGAAACCACATTCATCCAGATTGGTAGGAGGGACACAGATGTGGAATGGGCTGGCCCCACACCCACATGGATAAAAATTAGGGAGGGATATCTTGGGACTGAGGAGTCCCAGCCCCACACCAGGCTCCCCAGCCCAGGATTCCAGTGCCAGAAGGGTAATTCCCCACAACTTATGGCTGTGAAAACCAGCAGGAATTGAGTCAGTGGAGGAGGCTGATGGAGCCCTAAGCAGTTCCTCTTAAAGAACCCACACAGGGACTCACCTATTCAGACTAGCTCCCTCTGAGCTCTAGCACCAGGGTAGCAGCCTGAAGGGCACGAGTGGTACACAGGGAGAGACTGAAGTGTCTGGCATCAGGGAAAGCAAAGGCCATTGTCCCCTTGCTGAGCCCTCCCCACAAAGAGCTAGTAGGCTTGGTGCCATATCTGAGACTTCATCAACCTGGCTAACACTATGTCACCCACCTTGGAGATCCATGGAGGCTCTACCTCACCCAACTTATGGGCCCACCCCAGCTGCTTTTCTGTAAGGATGGCTGGTGTTGACTCCTAAGTCCTATCAAACAAGCAACAGATGGCTTGAGTGAGCCCTAATGGCAGCTAGATTAGAGTCACAGCTTGGCTTCACCTAGGAATCTTCAAGCGCAGAACAAGTAGCAGCCATCTCAGATACCTTTACAGCTCAGGCAGGGTGCTTAGGGCAAAAAAAAAATAAGGTAGGGGCTGACGTTGGTCTGTGCCACTCAGGGAAACCCCATGGCCAATGCACCCAGTGAACAGCTACAGATCACATAGGAGCACCACCACCCTGCCCCTGCACAGCTGATCATCCACAGAGGGCAGGGGTTGGTGGTCAGTGCTCACAGCCAGTCCTTGTAGCCAACTGGCCTGGTTAAATCACTCCCATTGATCTGCCAACAGCAACCAAGGCTCAACTACAAGAGGAGGGGGTACTCAGCCCACACAAAGGGTACACCTCGAGTATCCAGCTTCAGTGATAGAGGAGGCTGTGCCACTGGACCCTATAGGACACCTACTATATTAGGCCACTCTACCAAGACACAGAATCAAAGCAACTCTACCTAATGCATAGAAACAAATACAGGGAGGCTGCCAAAACAAGGACACAAAAAACCATGGCCCAAATGAAAAAACAGCTCAAAACTCCAGAAAAATAACTAAATGAAATGGAGACAAGCAATCTATCAGATGTAGAGTTCAAAACACTGTTTATAAGGATGCTCAAGGAACTTAGTGAGGACTTCAACAGCATAAAAAAGACAGTCAGAAACAAAGGATACACTAATTGAAATAAAGAACAATTTTCATAGAAACAACAGTACAGTAGATGAAGCCACAAATCAAATCAATGATCTGAAACATAAGGAAGCAAAAAACAACCACACAGAATAAGAAGAAAAGAGGATCCCAAAAAAAATGAGGGTAGTATAAATAGCCTCTGGGACAACTTTAATGGGTCCAAAATTCACCTTACAGAGGTGTCAGAAGAGACAGAGAAAAAATGGAAATCTATCTGAAAAAATAATGAAAGAAAACTTCCCTAATTTGGTGAAGGAAATAGACATGCAAGTCCAGGGAGTGAGAGTCTCAATTATGATGGATGCAAAGACCCCCACTCTAAGACACATCATTATTAAAAGGTCAAAAGTTAAAGATAAAGAGAGACTCTTAAAAGTAAGATGAAAGAAATTACTTACCAGAGGACTGCCAGATGGGAGGGGGAGGGGGAAATAGGTGAAGAGGTGAGGGGATTAAGAAGTACAAATAAGTAGTTACAGAATAGCCATGGGGATGTAAAGTACAGTATAGGAAATAGAGTAGCCAAAGAACTTATTCACATGACACATGGACATGAACAACGGTGGGGGGATTGCCTGAGGGAGTGGAGTGTGCTGGGTGGAGAGGGGGAAAATGGGGAAGAATCAGCACAACTATAATAGCATAATCAATAAAATACAATTTTTTAAAAAGGAAGGGCCCTCGCTGGTGTGGCTTAGTGGATTGAGTGCCGGGATGAGAACCAAAGGGTCTCTGGTTCGATTCCCAGTTAGGAAACATGCCTGGCTTGCAGGCCAGGTGCCCAGTCGGGGGCGTGTCAGAGGCAACCACACATTGACATTTCTCTCCTTCTCTTTCTCCCTCTTTTTCCCTCTCTAAAAATAAATAAAATATTTTTTAAAAAGAAGGAAGGAAGCCAGTACAATGTTACTACATATGATCTTTCCTACCCTCATTTTCTCTTTTGTTTCATTTTGTTTTATATTCCATTTTTATCTTGCTATATTATATGCTGCTTTAACTTATTTCTAAAGTAAGGTGGAATGTAAATAACCAAATAATATAACACCTGGCCTTAGTTTTTCTTTTGTAAAAAATAATATTGTCTCATTTAAGTCTATTACATGTCCATCCTAAAAATGTAAAATATAGAAAAATTAAAAAACAAAACAATGATAAGTCCATCACCCAGAGCTAAACATCATGAAGAGTAACATTTTGAAATGTGTCATTTCACTCTTTTTATGTATGTGTTTGTGAACACACACACACATGGATTTTTTTAACTTTACCTATAGTTTTATAATTCTCCTATTACAACATTATTTCAAGAATAATTTCCTATTTAACCTTGACTTCTAATTATCATTATATCTAAGATATTTCTTATTTTTGGACACATAATAGCTTTTAAGACATTTTATTTGACCTTTATACAGCCCTGTCAGGAAGAAATTATCTAATTTTGCAAAGGAGTTCATTAAGGTCCAGAAAGGTGGTGTAAATTGCCTAATGGTATAAATCTGGGAAACGGTAGAACCAAGACTAAAGTCCAGATATGTCTTGACAAAAGCCTGTGATTCTAACCAATATGATGTTGAGAAATAAAGCTACTGAAGGTCTCAATGGATAGTTGTTCCTACTAGAGTTCAGAGGGACCATCGGTTTGACCTGGGATGGTGAGAGAAGACCTTGCTGGGCAGGGAACATATAATCTAGCCCTAGAAGGTGGCTAGAATTCAAACAGGCATAAAAGACACTTTTCTAGTTAGGGAAGATTCGAGAAGCACAGCTATAGAAATAGCAATCCTCAAGGCAGGACTGTTCAGCGATGCAGAATTGTCCAGCTGTGCCTGGCTCAGCTGAGTGGAAACAAAGCAAAAAGGTAGCAATGTGAGCCAATTAAATCACTTCCCAGTGATGAGAAGTGAGGTACAGACAGTTTGGGGAAGGTTTATGCCATTTCAAGATCTACCTGGATGCCCCGCCCTGCTGGTGTGGCTCAGTTGGTCATCCCACAAAACAAAATGTTGCTGGTTTGATTCCTGGTCAGGGCACATGCATGGATTTCAGGTTCCATTCCCAGCTGTGCCACTTATGGAAGGCAGCCAATCAATGTTTCTCTCTCACATCAATATTTCTCTCATTCTCTTTCTCCCTCCCTTCCCTCTCTCTAAAATAAAAAATAAAAATAAAAGATCTGTCTGGATCTCAATGGTGCCTTTCACAAGGCTTTACTGGGTAAACCTGAGCAACAAAGAACCACCTTGCCTGTTACTTGAGATTGTAAGTGGCAAAGCTAGGACGTGAACCCTACTACTGTACTGCCAAACCAGGTGTTCTTCCAGTACACCATGGTTGTGCCAAATACTTGTAGCTTTGTATTAGACAAGTTTTCTACAATGTAGCTATAATAGTTCTACCTAGAACTCAGTTGTTTTGTGGAATTATGATGTAAACCAGTCGATAAAAATAAACATTTCTAGATATACCAGCAAGACATTGTCACCTTTTGAAAGCAAGGCCAAAAGAAGGGTAAACAGTAATGCAGAGTTTGCCAAGACATATAATAGGGGAGGGAAGTGAAGGCCATAGGAATGGGTCATTGTAATTGAAACAAAATGTTAACTATGTAAACTAAAACTGAGAATCATGACTTGAAAACAAGAAGTGGCTGCTGTGGATGGCTGAACATGATGTAAAAAGAGCTGCCTCTTTGATAAGGTCAACAAAATTGTCAAACCTGTAGCAAGACTGAGAGACAAAAGAGTAAGAAGACACAAATTACCAATATCAGCAGTGAAACAGGGGATATCACTATAGACCTCAGAAATAACAAAAAGATAAAAAAATGACTACAAAAAAATTCTACACACATAAATTTGATAATTAGATGTGAAATGAATCGATGCCTCAGAAAACAAAAATGGCCACAAGTTTCCAATATGAAATAATTTGAATAACCTTATAATTATTAAGAAAATTGAATCTATAAATTTAAAACTCTAGAAAAAGCAATCTCCAGGTCCATACAATTTCACTGGAGAATTCCATCAAATGTTTAATAAAGAAGTAGTACAAGTTCTTCACAATCTCTTATAGAAAATAAAAGAGGAGGGACCACATTCCAACTCATTTTATAGTCACTCTTACACAGGCACCAAAAGAAGACAAAGATAGCACAAAAAATAGACAGGAAAAGATGCTCAACATCACTAGCCATCAGACAGATGCAAATTAAAACCACAATGAGATATCACCTCACACCTGTCAGAATGGCTATCATCAATAAATCAACAAACAACAAGTGCTGGTGAGGATGTGGGGAAAGGGAAAGGAACCCTTTTGCACTGTTAGTGGGAATGCAGATTGGTGCAGCCACTGTGGAAAGCAGTATGGAGATACCACAAAAAATTAAAAATAGATCTGCCCTTTGACCCAGGATCTCACTTATGGAAATAGATCCAAAGGAACCCAAAACACTAATCAAAAGAACATAAGCACCCCTATGTTTATTGCAGCATTATTTACAATTGTCAAGATACGGAAGCAGCCCAAGTGTCCACCAATAGATGAGTGGATAAAACAACTGTGGGACATTTACAGAATGGAATACTACTTGGCCATAAAAAAGAAGAAAGATTTACCCTTTGTAAAAGTATGGATGGACATGGAGAATATTATGCTAAGTGAAATAATCCAATCAGAGAAAGATAAATATCATATGATTTCATTCATATGTGGAATCTAATGAACAAACTAACAAGGAAAATTGGAACAGACTCATAGATGGAGAGCAGGCTGACAGCTAGTGGTGGAGGGGAGGTGATGGGGTAGAAGGATTGAGCAAAAAGCAAAAAGGATTCATGGACATGGACAATAGTGTGGTGACTCCTGGGGGGTGGGGGGTATAAGGGAACTAAATGGTAATGGCAAAAATAAAGATTAAATTTAGAAAAACAAATATAAATCAGCAAAATTTAAAAAAGACTTCTATACTATGTAATTTATACCAATTTGGGGGATCAAAACTTGGTTATTTAAATATTCAAAAATCAATCAGTGTAACCCATAATAATAGTCTAAACAGAAAAATCACATAATAATAGCACACAACAAATCTGAACATCCATTCGAGAAAAAAAATACTTCCAGAAAAAAATAGAAATAAAGATCAACTTCTGCAACTTAATAAACAGCATCTATGAAAATCTAAAGCTAACATCTTACATAATGGTTAAATACTTAATGCTGAATGATCCCCCCCGCCCCAAAATCAGAAATAAGACAAGGATGTCTATTCTCACCACTGTTTTTTAATATTTGTTTTTCAATTGTTTGGCATACTATATTATATTTGTTTCAGGTGATTATAAATTCATATCGATTACCAAGTAACCACCCTGATAAATCTGGTACGCATTTCACCACTCTTATTCAGCAAAGTGCTGGAAGTTCTAGCTCTTCTGGCAGGCTTGGTGTAGGATGGGTGTTGAAAACAAAAAGAGTAGTAGCAAGACAGATTTGGAAGGACAATCTTGGAAAGTCTAAAAAAAATGTAGCCCTTATAAATGACTGGCCCCACTGGGGAACAAAATCGAGTGGCTACAAAGAGAAAAACACCAGCACTATGCCTTAGTGGCAGTTTCTTACCTCTGATTTCTCTTTGCCTCCCACCCCCACCTTTACCACTTCTTACTCCTGCCATGTACTGTTCTTGCTGAAACCCACACTCAGCAACATGCAGAGAAGTAAAGACATGGTGGTTCAGAGGAAACAAGTTCAGTCCCTGGGGTAGTTTAAAATGACCTAATCAGAACTATCAATACATAAGTATTTTAGGTGGTGTTTCTAAGGCAATGAAATGATTGATCAATTCAATTCAGTCACTGGAAAAACATCAGTCAATTTAATGTAGAATTCAAATGGGTAATTTGGCACAATATAATCCAAACAACAACAGTATCACACTAATATATAAGAAGCTCTTCCAATCCTGATCTAAAGATCCCTTTTCAATTAATGTTTGATTCTTTCCCTTCCCTTGCTGATGTACAAACTCTTATTGCCTGTTGGTGGTGATAATACAAAAAGAAATCTAGTGACAACTGGTTTCTCTGGATATGAAACATCTTTGTGATATACCTAGGGGATTAAAAGAGGGAGTCTAAATATAAAGCTCAAACCTAGTTTTGGTATGTAATCAGTAGAGTCATTTCTTAATCTTCCTTAATACAAATTTAATTAGTCATCTACTTAGTTCCCTCATTTGATACCTGTATTTACCTGCTAATAAATTTTAGAAGAATGATTTAATGATGCCTTAATTGAATCAGTTGCAGAAAACAGAATTTGCTTAAAATGTCTACTCTGATCATATTTGCCTCAACATTTTCTTGGTGGGAAAAAACCCTTAGCTTTTCTTGGTAATAAAGACAAAATTTTTAAAAGAAATATAATTTACTATGTTATTGATATACTGGCGGGAATTATTTTGATGTATAAGTGATGTGTTAATTTACGTGTTACAACTGATTCTAAGAAAAAGACTAGAAATTGTATAAATGGTTAATTTTCTTATTTATAATGTATCTGACTCAAGTGAAATAAAGGAGCAAAGGCCCATGATATACCCTCTTTAGTTCATATAATGACTAAGTTATTCATACATGCATTTTTCATGAAATAAGATCTTTGATAACAAATATTTTTTGCTCAACATGGGTTTTATTTTTCTCATGTAACAACAAAGCAGATGGCAGGACAGCAGGGCTGGTAACAATGGCTTCATAATGTCACCAGTGTCCGGGTTCCATCAACCTTGGTGAAAGGCTTTTATCACCATGGTCACAAAAATGTATTCTACTTTCAGCCTCAAACTCATGTTGAAAGGAGAGAGAGTGTGTATGTGTGTCTGTGTGTGTTGAACTCAAACATTCTATAATATTTCTTAACTTTCTATAGCATTAGATTGGTGGTCTTATAAATCCTTTGATAGTAGCCTCCAGTTGAAGAAAGAAGGAAGAAGCTTTCCCCAGGGCTTCAGCTATAATTGACTCTAGACAAAATCTAAAACTTAAAATGCTATTCCCCAAGGGCAAATTTACCAGGGCAGAGAGTGTTCTTGTCAACAACAGGCTCAAGGAAAGAAAACTATGCACAGCACTCCCATGGCACAATAGTCTGCAGGGTGAGGGTTGTACTAGACTGGGATTGCTTTGTTTCAGTCTTAAGACAATATAAAAAGATGTGTAGTGTCAGTTTGAATAGTACCCTGGGTATCATGAATGATTCTATCAGGTTTACTGACTATTCGAGTGACTTCCATGTTATACATTTAACCCAATAGTAAGCAGGCATAGATCACAGAAGTTTCTTAGTTCCATGCCTGATTCAATTTCATAAATGACTCAAGAGGTTGTATGGCAGTGGAATTTAAAACTTTAAATTGAAGGTTGCATTTCAATGAGATATGCATTTAATCTATGAATCATTTTTTTAAGATTTTTATTTTATTTATTTTTAGACAGAGGGAGATAGGGAGGGAGAGAAATATCAATGTATAGTTGCCTCTCATGTGCCTCCAGCTGAGGACTTGGCCTGCAACCCAGGCATGTGCCCTGACTGGGAATCGAACCAGCAGCCCTTTGGTTCGAAGGCTGGCATTCAACCCACTGAGACACACCAACCAGGGCAAATCTACGAATCAGTTTTTAAAACTCCTTAAAGACAAATCTTCTTCCCCAAGCTTATACATCAGTATGAAGTTCATTGTAAGAAATAAAAATTGATAGGTATTTTCTAGATCAAACATAAAACAGCACAGCATTGCATTTAAAATGTTCCTCAGTAGCATCATAGACAGGTTTTGGCCTATTCACTATTTTGTGAAGGCAGCAAGAGTTGGGATGGGAAAAAATTCAAGCCAACAAAGACTTAACACCGATTTTCCCAACAAGACATTTTCATTACCTCAGGTTAATCTCTCCCACTATCCCCCAAGCTCACTCTGCTCAGTTCTACCACAGGTCCTTTCTTTGTGGGTTTTTTCTCCCTGATCAATCACTGACTTAGATTGTCCCCCACTCTCTTCTGGATCTACCCACAGCCTACATGTCTCTGAAGGTTCAACTCAAGCCCTACCCCCTCCATGAAGCCTTCCCCAACCTCTCCAGCTACAGTGCATTCTCTATCTACTGATGATCTGCTACATATTTTACATTCATCATGTACCACTTTATACTGTCAGTTGTTGGTTTCATCTCCAGCTCTTCTCTCTCTCCCATGCTCTAAATTCATACTGCCAATTACCTGTTGAAAATCTTCAGAACTATTACTTGCTGGCACCTTCACTCAACGTGCCCAAAACATACTTCATCATCTTCCGTGGCAACCACCCACCCAGGCAACACATACACACTCTCACACATACCCCTCCTATCTTCCCTATCTTCCCAATCTTGTCTGTTAATGGAGGTCAGCAAGTAACAAACATTTCCAATGTCTAAAGCACTGCATTAGGCACTATGGGGACATAAAGGTATACAAAGATGAATTAGTTCCCCTTGACTTTCCTATCAGGATGAGTCACCTCTATTCTGCTCACCTTCTCCAAAATACCCTAAATTTAGCCCTATCACTAAACTTTCATACTTCATTCTTATGATATCTCCTCCTCATTAGACTATGAATATTGTGAAGGCAAGAGCCATGTCTTAGGTCTCTCTGCCATAACAGTGCCCAGGACAAAGACTGATATCCTAGTCATGGTGAATAAACCTTTGCTGGCTGGCTAGGTGGATAACATTGCATGTCCCTAAAGAGCTCACCATTAAGCTGGACCCCTAGAATTGCAGTCATCCTCACCTCTTCTCTTTTCCTCATAAATAATCATCAACAAGTTTTCTTGATTCTATTTTAACAATATCTACTGCATCCATCCACTTTCTCTTCCTCTTCACTCTCAGAAGAGTAGCAAACACCACTATCTGGACTGCCTGGATCTCAGCAGTCATCTCTACTGGTTTCCACACATCCTCATTAATTATCCTCACCACTTCCCTGAAATCCAGGCCCCACAATACCATTAGAAAGATCTTTCTAAACCACATGCTATTCCCTGCATTGACATCCCCTCTTAATGCAGCTCCAGCTCAAGGCTCCACTCCTCTTCGTTCACCTTACTCTCAACTCAGATCATCCTACTATTTGCTCCAGGCTCTCCTACTTCTGTGATTTAACTTACACCCTCTAATCTTCTATCAGTCAGAAGCTTCTTTCCATTCTTCAAGACCCAATTCAAGTACATTTCCCCCTTTTAGGTTATTGTTAATTGAGTCATGTTTTTACCACTCCCACAGCATCTTATTTAGACTTAGAGCTTTGTCTGTGTTACTTATTCTGTCCTATCTTGTTACAGTTCATTGTGTGCACACATGTCTTGACTACTACACTGGCAGGTCCTTGGAAGCAGGGTCCATGCTTCCCCCACCCCAGTGCCTATGAGATGCTCAATAAACAAGCTGACTAGAATTTAATGACCTGCCCTACAATATGCATTCATTTTACAAATATTTACTGAACATAAACCAAACAAAAAGCCATATCTGCTGTTACAGCACTTACATTCTAATGGTAAGATACAGGTATTAAATGAAATAAGTATATGTATATATTTTAGATGGAGGAAAATGGCAAACAAAAATATAACTCAGGGAAGGGGAACAGGGGTAGTGAGGCTAAGGTTCAATTTTTTCCCAGGTGACCAGGGAAGACTCTGCTGTAGAGCGGATAAGTAAGCAAAGACCTGATATCATCATGACAGTGTTCCAGGCAGAGGGATAGCAAGTGAGGCAGGTACCTGTCTGGCATAGGCAACCAGGAGGCCAGTGTGGCTGAAGTGGAATGAGTGAGAGGGAGAGAGCACAGAGAGGAGGTCAGAGGGGCAATGGGAGGCCAAATCTTGCAGGGCTCTGTAAGCTACTAGGATGACCTTGGTCTTACTATTTTTAAGATGGGTGGCCATTAACCAAGTTACATTTTGAAAGAAATTTTGAAAGAATTACTCTGTCTACTGAATTTAAATTAGATTTTAGGAGTGACAAGGACAAGTTAGAGTAGCAGAGACACTAGTTAGAAAGCTACTGAAGCAACACAAGATAAATAGCTACCTAATCTGTGTCTCCTGGACTTTAGCTCCTTTTTACTCAAATAAAGGCTTTATTTAATCTTTGGGGAAAAAAGAAGAGAAAGGAATGTTACTGAAATAAGCTAGGTGAGAGATTTAATTCCACATACTTCTAATCCCATGCCTTCCCTGATTAGCAGGCTAGTTCAGCTGGCCCCAGCTATTCAGACCTAACCTTAGCAGTTGCGTAAAATGCTTTTAGGGGTTAATTTAGGTGCTCAAATCAGGGCCAGAGGTTTTATGTGAGTCCTTAACTATGTTCTAAACCAAAGAGCATGCAGTAGAAATTGAAGGAAAGGGTCCAAAAACCAGGACAAATAACCCAGAGCAATCTTCAAAGGAGTGGCCAGACTATGCTACAAGGTATGTCAATGAAGGATATTATAATGAAGGCTTGCTGTCTGTCCACTTCCCACATCCCAAGGAAAGGCAGCAAATGCTGTGTCTTTTGTAGATAAGGACACTGAATCAGAGAACAAAGTTAGAGTGAATCTGGAAAGTTATTTAGAGATCCTAACAACCAGATTATACCAAATGAAAGATGTAGCATAGGGGTAAAAACCAGCTGTGAAAATCATCTGGATCAAGAAAACTCCAGGCAAGGCCTGTGAAACTACTTCAGGGCTCAACAGAAACTTCTTGATTTCCAGTAATAAAAAATTCTAATAAGTCTATACATGCATATATAATTATAAATCCGTTGATAACATTTATTCCATTAAAGGAGATGTTCCCGCCCTTAACCCAACACACAACACAGAAAAGTGTACAAAGTAAATTTTATCTGAAATGCTTAGGGAAATGCTCCTAACAGTGGTTATCTGTGGAAGGGAACAAGGAAGAGAGAAATTTTTATTATCCATATTATTTATATCTGTAATGTTTTAATTTATTTACACTGAGCCTATAGTTTTACTAATTAATAGTATTGATTTTGAGGCATTAAAAAAGCCATAAAGCCCTGGCTGGTGTGACTCAGTAGATTGAGTGCTGGCCTGTAAACCAAAAGGTCATCGGCTCCATTGCCAGTCAGAGCACATGCCTGGGTTGTGGGTCAGGTCTCCAGTTGGGGGTGTGTAAGAGGCAACCAATTGGTGTTTCTCTCCCTCTCTTTCTCCCTCCTTTCCCCTTTTTCTAAAAGTAAATAAAATCTTTTTTTAAAAAAGGTAGGCAATTTTTTAAAAAGCAGTAAAGACACATACAAAAATGCACTGAGAACCTAACTATTCAATGAAGCCCTCGGGTAAATATTTTTGAAAAGTGAAGAGATATAATAATGTGAATAACTGAACACCATTTTATGTGCCATGACATATTTCTATATGTCAGGGGAGAAGGGTTTGGTAATATAGGCAGGGCCTACTTTCTTAAATAATAAAAAGTAAGTAAGTTACCCAAGAAAGTTCTAAAAAACTGCTAAACAGCAATTGCATTTCATTCTCTGGATATTATAATGAAAACAGATAAGCAATTAGCAGTATGCAATGAGTTAAGGGCAATCTTTTCCAGAATCAAAGTGCCCAGACAACTTCCTGTGGTCCTATGATTGCTATTTCTCAAAAACATCTCTGAGGCATTAAGACTTAAGTCTACTTAAAGAGCCTATGGCTAAAAAAAGGAAGTTAACACATGGGTTCTCTTATTATTGTATTCTGCCATGGTGATTTTTAGACTAGCAGAAATGACTATGTACTATGTTACATGGGCTAGAATTAGTAGACAGAAGGGACATAGTTAAGGTGAAACAGTTGTCTGAGCTTTGAATTATTTTGCTCTTTTCGTTTTTTGCTGCCTGGATGTAATATAAATACAACTTCATTTCAAAATATCTAATCACAGATTTTTCCCAGTTCTGTTCTAGTCTTATTTTTTGACATACACATACAAGTACAGTTTCTGATAACTGATTAAAACTATAAGATTTTCAGTAGAATACCAAGAAAGTACAAGAATTACATTCAAAAAGGCTTTCAAAAGATTCACTTACCACTGGATTTAATTTCTCTGACATAATTACTAGGGAACCAGCCTGTTCTCCCATTTAATGTGCCTTCCCACCAGCCTCCTTCTTCAACTCTAGTGACGTAAATGATGTCGCCTTTACAGACTGACAGTTCATCTTCATTAGTCTGCTTAAAGTTAAATCTTGCCTTTACTATCAACTGGTGACTTCCATTTTCTGTCATTTCCTAGAAAAACAAAAGCCACACCAGATGAAGCACTCATCCAAATGAAGCAGGGGCAGAAATTATATGAATTTAGGCAAATTAAGTGGGTGACCTAAGATAAAACCTCAGGTCCGTCTCAGTCTTGAGGTTTCTTTTTTAATTTAGGGGTGAGCTTAACATGGATAATCCTCAGGGAGGAGGGATTAATACATCTCTGGAAACTATTCAAACTTTGGTGTTTGCGAGACTGTATATTTTGGAGGGAGTCATAATTTTTATTTCCCTCTCCCCCTACTAATTGTCTAAAGATACTTATTTAAATGATCCAGGAAACAAAGTAGAGCAATACACTATTCCATTCTGCCTCTACCCAACACATAAGCTTATCTTACGTAATTATATGACCAAGATTAGGTACTAACCTACTCTCATAAAATCTGCCTCCCACATTCCAATTACTAAGAATATCCTAAATTGGCTAAGACTTAGTCATATGTAAAGATCAAATACCCCATAGTTACTAAGTCAGGAGTTCTTAATCTGTCACAAGCCCCTTTGAGAAGCTGATGAGCACAACTGAACTATACCCAAAATACATAAACACATAAGTTCACCAAAGAAGATTTTGCCTACAATCTAAGTGGGTCCAAGCAGTGTAGAACCATAGTGTTCATCAGCTCCTCGAAGTAACCTGTGATGTCAAAAGGTTAAATGCTTTAGAAATAATATGATGGCTTAAAGCAAGCAGGTCCATTTCTTGTCAATGTGGCATTGACAAGAAATGATGTCTCAAATGAGCAGAAGATGGGATGTTCCCTCCCAAACAAAAGTTCTAGTAAGACCAAATTCAAAGATAACTGGGCTATCCAATGTAGGAGCTCAGCATAAGCCCAATATAAATACAAAGACAAAAATGGCAATAATGATGACAATAGCAAGTAATATTGATTGCCTACTGTGTGCCAGGCACTATTTGGTTCCAATGAACTGAAGGATAGGGAGAAATAACAACAAACTGCCATCAGGAAGTAATCATAATGACATAGTTGCATAGCATTCTCAGTTAAACAACTTTCAATTTTAGGAGAAGACAGAATTTTGGGCTTCAACCCCAATTTTCCTAAATTTTCTTTAACCTGAAACAACCAAAATGTTGTTCCAGCAGACCAGCTTGAATTGGTTCTAGGTTTAAAATTAGTTTTCTTCAGACACCCCAAACAACAGGATAGCTATCTTACTACATATGGAAATGCAACTGGGATAACTGATCTAATTTCACGGGTTTCAAAACAGGCAGGGGGAATTGGGGACTATACTTACCACTGTCTTTGACTGCCTTTGCAGCCCTGGAGCTGTGCTAGAAACTGCTCCCTGTGGGTTTGTCTGAGAACTATTAGCAGCACTAAGAGAAGAGGAACGTCCACATGGTCTTTCTGATAACTGATCTGTGAAAAGAGGAAAAGGCATGGTAAAGGGAACCACTCATGTCAGAAAAACATCTACAACATAACATTATCTTTCGTGGGACATTATCAAAGGCAACCTGGCTGTAATTTAACTGTTATCGTTATGAATGTGACAAGTATATTTCATCCCCCCTCCCTTTTTGGCGGCCAACTCCTTTTTCTTAACCTTACTGGCCGTTGCTCTCCAGTAGAATGAAAAACAACGACAGAACCACATTTTCTCTTAACCCATTTCCCTACAACTCTTCCCTCCTGAGCCAGTTGCAACAGTATGCACTGTTATCCCAGGCAGAACTATATTGGGTACCAAACAGCTGTTTGTGGCTCTTATTACTTTGAAATATTTCAAATTTCTCTCTTTGTTTTTTGGCCTATAACTGAGTGGTTCTTTTCTTCCTCACATGTAATAATACGAGTGGCATACATCACGTAAAATCTCTTTGCCTAGTAGGGGAGAGAAGGATGAGAATGAGAGACTGAGTTTGTCTAGGAAGGATTCAATCTTAACACTAGAATAATTTTTTAAATCAAACTCGAGCCCTCTCTTCCTTGAAACCTTGTGAAATTTGATCATACCAGCGCTGAGCTGGATGTTCTCAGTATGCTAAGAGTGTACTGAAGAGAGGAGCTGGCTTCTTGACAAACTCAAATGAAGGTTCTTTTCCTCTCCATTTATTTTTAAAAGATATAAACTGCAAAAGTCTAAAGCCCAAACATTCCCTAGGTGACAAGCTCAGTATCCAAGTAGTTTCCTTGATGCTATGGGTTTTAACTTTCACCTCCTTGTATTTTATAAGAGACTGTAAAACTTGCTAGGAGAGTTTGGCAAACGAACGTATAATTTGTATGGCATAATGTTAGAATTATACGGTTCTCCCTGCCCAGAAACAGAGAGTTGTCATATGCGTTAAATATAGTTACTCGAATTAGCTGTACTTTCTGCTCGATGCCTTGTAATAGCTCAAAAGCATTTTTTCCAAATAGCAAAAGAACAATTTTGAAGAAGTATTTTTACATTTATTGCTATTATAAACAGCTCTTTTGACTAAAACTATAATTACTTGATAGCTTCCTAGATGCTCCATCCTATTTGGCACTTGATTATATTGTCTGTTTTTCTTCTCTAATTGTTTCACGTGGGTAAGTTGAGTCTCCCTAAATAGATGGCAATTTTCTCAAAGGCAGGAACCATATCTTACATTTCCTTTGTAGCACCTGGTAGTGCTGGGCACACACTCTGTTGACTTCCTAATGGCTGGAGCAGCAAGACCCATGTTTGGGCATAAGGGTACTGGAGTCAGTCTGATGTGGGTCTGAATCCCAGCTGTGTCACTTACTTTCTAGATGGGCAAGTGTGGGCCTGACTTTCCTTATCTATAATATAGCCTAATAGTAATACTTAAACCCAGGGTTGTTTCAAAGATTTAATGAGACTACCTAAGCTCAAAAGACAGCCTAGACCCATGGTAATGGCTCAAAGCACTTTAACTATGATTATTATTGCCCAGTTGTAGGTAAGATACTATATCACAAAAAGAGAGAAGTTCTACTCTAAGCCAGCAATTTTCAGCCGGTGTGCCACAAGAATTTTTTTAAAATGCAATACCTTGATGACTCTTCCCCTTCTCTCCCCGCAGTCATCAAGGAACATGTATAAAGGACCCATGGACAAAGCCAAAGGGGGAAGGATTGAGGGTGGGAGGCAGGGGTGGGTGGTGCAGGGGAAGTGGTGGCAGGAAAATGGAGACAACTGAACTTGAACAACAATAAAAAAAAAAAAACATGCAATACCTGACGATTTAGTCAAGGGCACTGACCTCTTTTCCCTTAGACTGTCAAATAAAAAAATGACAACGGCCACCATGACAATAGCTGTCTAGTGTAAATGTCCTGTCTTAAACCATAAATATATAGGTCTTATAATAGAGTTGCATCTTGCCCTGGCTGGTGTGGCTCAGTGGATTGAGTGCCAACCTGCAAACCAAAAGGTTATCAGTTTGATTCCCAGTCAGGGCACATGCCTGGGTCGTGGACCAGGTCCTCAGTAGGGGGTGTGTGAGAGGCAACCGACTGATGTATCTCACACATTGATGTTTCTCCCCCTCTCTTCCTTTCCCCCTCCCCCTCTCTCTAAAAGTAAATAAATAAAATCTTTTTTTTAAAAAAATAGAGTTTCACCTGGCTGGCATAGCTCAGTGGATTGAGCGCGGGCTGGGAACCAAAGTGTCCCAGGTTCGATTCCCAGCCAGGGTACATGCCTGGGTTGCAGGCCATAACCCCCAGCAACTGCACATTGATGTTTCTCTCTCTCTCTCTCTCTCTCTCTCTCCCTTCCCTCTCTAAAAGTAAATAAATAAAATATTGAAAATAAAAAAATAATTTCAATCTTAATTTAAAAGATTTAAAAAAAATAGAGTTTCATCTTGTTGGTCACATCGCATAATCATGTTGCGTGTGATTGGTTAACTCTTGGTACCGGACAGAAATCCTTATATACAAGTATAGGCACCTGATTTTTATAAAAAGTCTCTTTGGAAGAAATGGGGTAGGCAATTACTATTATTTTTTTAATAAATCAAAATTATACCTATTTTTGTCAGATCAGCAAAAATATTTATATTGGGCCACAAAATTTTATTTTATTTTTTAATAGTTTATTTTTATTGTATTTTTCCATTGCCATTTATCACCCTTTTACCCTTTCCCACCTACACAACCTCCCTCCTTCCCAAAATTACCACAGTTATCCATGCCATTAGAGTGTGCCATTGAATTTTAGTAATTAGTTTATGTGTGCCAAGAGATGAAAAAGGTTGAAAATTGTTCCTCTAAGGTAATCATCATTTGCTTTGCAATTACTAGGATTTATATTTAATACCTCCAATGTTGTGGGTATTAATATTTAAATAAAAGATACTCTTTTCACTGACTATAAACCTGAGGTTTCATTTTCAGTGCAAGGTTCATGGGGAGTCCCTTTACATGGACAAAGATATATAGCAAACTATGAGAAAAATGTCTCTAGTGGAGAAAGGGAAGTAACATCTATAGTCTATAAACTTCATGAAAAAGGGAACTGGTCTTTTTTTATTATTTTCTATCTTGTTACACTCGGCTGCCTATTCAACAGCTTTCAATGAAACAGTTTCTTGGTTCTTATCATTATATTAAGGGCATGAGAATGTCATCTCTTATAGGTATGTTTAAATCATACATCAATACAATAGGTTAAAATAAAAAAATAAATCTTAAACTATGAAAAATTACATAAATTACATCACTTGACACCCACTGGAGTTTATTTGTAGGGAGGGGAGAACTTTGCACCAAACAATCCTAACCATAGCTGGCTCTTAGGTGATCAGAAACATATGGAACCAAACATGTCACACAGAACTCACAAATCACAAACCCTGCTTACCTTCTGTTGCTTTGTTGACAGCTAAAAGAGTGCTCAGAACCTTAGAGAAATTGACCCCTGAATAAAGGTCATCAGGATCAAATACCTATGAGAAAGGAAATTGAACCCGTAAGACATCCAACTCAACAAACCCACCTATCAAAAGACCATTTCCTTTAGCTCTTAGAAGAAAAAAAATTGTAAAAGCCAAGACCCAAAACCTCTGCATGCCTTTGGGAGAAATGAAAGCAGCAGCTGAGCTGCCTAACGACATGTGGCAGGCCATCAGTGAGTCAGAGCAAAGCAGTAATGGGAAATGAGAGCCAAGCTGAGAATGCAGGGCCCACCAGGAAATACACAGTGCCTACTCAGGCCTACTCTTCTGACATGCACATATCAATACTCTTAGCCCAGTTACAGGAAACGCATATGCATGGGTTACGGTTAATGCCCATCACCTACAGAATGGCCTTAAAAGTCAAAAAAGGAAGTGTAGCCTTTTTGACACTTTTTCATATGTAAAGTTTATTCATTGTACTCAGTAAGGGCACTGTCAGCTATGCCTTTCTCTGTGCTCCTTGTCCTCTCTATTTTCACCCACTGGGTCCCAACCACCTATGATCTTAACTCCACATTGCCCAAACTTTGCACCTAAATCTGCTTTTTGCTCCCAGCCCCTGTTTCTGGTTTCTGCTGCTTGACCTTAACCCCCCCTCAGCTCATTTTCATGGATTTCAACCTCTGCCTGCCTGAGCTTAGAGATTCTTCCTAGCCTTAAGTGATTTTTTTCCAGATGACTGCTGACCTTCCTGATACTACTCAACTTCTGCAACAAAACATTAAATACATTTTCACTTTGCCAGTCTCAACCATCATTCTGATATGCCACTGTCCGTAGTGAAGATACTAATCAGCTGTTGTTTTAAATAAAATTTATTAATTTTAAAACACATTTAATGCATTAAAATATATTGAAACTTCTTCTAGTCTCACACATGAGTATTTGAACCTAGAAGTATTCTCAAGTACAGCCACAATCTATTA
Organism: Phyllostomus hastatus; assembly: GCF_019186645.2. Classification (NCBI taxonomy): domain Eukaryota; kingdom Metazoa; phylum Chordata; class Mammalia; order Chiroptera; family Phyllostomidae; genus Phyllostomus; species Phyllostomus hastatus. Next base: position 8,759,909 of record NW_025333841.1, on the reverse strand, counting down.
ATTTGCCAGCCAATGATGTAGATACATACACCTATAGGTAACCAGACACCCACTTTCTAGATGGAAATTCACCTACTAAAAACATTTTGTTCCAGTTCTAGCTGGTGTGGCTCAGTGGACTGAGCACCGGCCTGCGAAACAAAAGGTCGATGGTTTGATTCCCAGTCAAGGCACATGCCTGGGTTACAGGCCAGGTCCCCAGTAGGGGATGCATGAGAGGCAACCACACACTGGTGTTTCTCTCCCTTTCCTTCTCCCACTTTTCCCCTCTGTCTAAAAATAAATAAATAAAATCTTTAAAAAATTTTTTTGACCTGGCTGGTGTGGCTCAGTGGACTGAATGCCGGCCCACAAACTAAAGGGGTCACTGGTTCGTTTCCCAGTTCAGAGCACATGCCTGGGTTGGGGGCCAGGCCCCCACAGGGGACATACGAGAGGCAACCACACAGTGATGTTTCTCTTCCTGTCTTTCTCCCTCCCTTTTCTCTCTAAAAATAAATAAATCAAATCTTTTTAAAAAAATCCTTTTGTTCCAAAATGTTTGTGTTTGTATTTTCCCCCTTAAATGTGGTGGGGAAAAAATGTACCTTCTTATGTGGGACATGACAGGGTGCAACATTTTTTTGTAATTTTTAAAAAGATTTTATTTATTTATTTTTAGAGAGGGAGGGGAGGGAGAGAGAGAGAGAAACATCAGTGTGTGGTTGCTGGGGGTCATGGCCTAAAACCCAGGTATGTACCCTGACTGGGAATCAAACCTGTGACACTTTGGTTCGCAGCCCGCGCTCAATCCACTGAGCTACGCCAGCCAGGGCTAGGGTGTAACATTTTGAAGGATGTCTTCCCCTTAGATAGAGTCATTGTTCCATTTCTAATGTGCCTGTTTTTTGGGAGTCACATCTAGATAACATTTTATCTTTTTTGGTTTACATATTCTTGAAGATATAAAATCCATCTCTAGAATTAAAATACGTAGCATCCATTTTTTCAAATGAGGGAGGATCTATGTAAATAATATATGTAAGTGTGAGCCTATAGAAGTCTGTCTACTCTGGAATCACCAGATCTGCTATTCATTCATTGACTTGTTTATTTTAAGTATATTTTATTGATTATACTTTTACAGTTACCCCATTTTCTCCCCTTTATTCCCCTCCACCCTGTACCCCCCACCAGCATTCCCCCAACTCTATTTATGTCCATGGGTCGTACATACAAGTTCTTTGGTTTCTCCATTTCATATAATATTCCTAACCTCCCCCTGTCTATCCTGTACCTACCAATTATGCTTCCTATTCCCTGTACCTTTCCCTCACCCTACCCTCTACCCCTACCCACTGATAACCCTCCATGTGATCTCCATTTCTGTGATTCTGTTCCTGTTCTAGTTGTTTGCTTAGTTTTTCTTTTTGTTCTTGTTTTTCAATTCAGTTGTTGATATTTGTGAGTCTGTTGTCATTTTACTGTTCAGAGTTGTGATCATCTTCTTTTTTGTAGATAAGTCCCTTTAACATTTCATATAATAAGGGCTTGGTAGTAATGAACTTCTTTAACTTTGTCTTATCTGGGAAGCACTTTATCTGCCCTTCCATTCTAAAGGATAGCTTTACTGGATAGACTAATCTTGGATGTAGGTCCTTGCCTTTCATGACTTTGAATACTTCTTTCCAGCTCCTTCTTGCCTGCAAGATTTCTTTTGAAAAATCAGCTGACAGTGTTATGGGAACTCCATTGTAGATAACTGTCTCCTTTTCTCCTGCTGCTTTTAAGGTTCTCTCCTTCTCTTTAATCTTGGGTAATGTAATTACGATGTGCCTTGGTGTGTGCTTCCTTGGGTCCAACTTCTTTGGGACTGTCTGAGCTTCCTGGACTTCCTGGAAATCTATTTCCTTTGCCAGATTAGGGAAGTTCTCCTTCATTTTTTTTCAATAAGTTTTCAATTTCTTGCTCTCCCTCTTATCCTTCTAGCATTGCTATGATTTGGATGTTTGAATGTTTAAAGTTGACCTGGAGGTTCTCACTTTTTTGAATAGTTGTTTCTTCATTCTATTCCAGTTGAATGTTTATTTCTTCCTTCTGCTCCAAATGGTTGATTTGAGTCCCAGTTCCTTTCCCTTCACTATTGGTTCCCTGTATATTTTGCTTTATTTCACTTTTCATAGCCTTCACTTTTTCCTCTATTTCATGACCATACTCAACCATTTCTGTGAGCATCTTGATTACCAGTGTTTTAAACTCTGCATCTGATAGGTTGGCTAACTCTTCATTGCTTAGTTCTATTTTTGGATCTTTAATTTATTCTTTTATTTGGGCCATATTTCTTTTTTTCGGCACACCTGTTTTATTGTAAGAGGTGGAGCTTTAGGTATTCGCCAGGGTGGAGCAACTCTTGTTGCTAGGTTATGATGCTGTATGTGGGGAAGGAGTCAGAGAAGGAACAATGCCACTTGCTTGGCTCTCAACTGGCTTTTAGCCACTTCCTCTACTATCCACAAGCAAATTGGGCCTCTCTGGTGCTGATTCCCTGGAGAGTGAGTTTGTGTAAGTTCCAGGACCCTGTGGCTCTCCAACAAGCTCTCCTGTGAGGGTGGGATTCCCTCCCGCTGCCAGAACACCCACAGATTTTTACAGCCAGAAGTTTTGAGGCTTTCTTTCCCTGTGCTGGAACTCTGGGTTGCATGGTCTGTCTTGTTACTCAGTTGTTCCACCCAGTTTATATGCATGCAAATGAGAGACTGCCAGTCACCACCTTGCCTGTCTAGTCCTCCATCCACGGCCTTGCCATACCTCCTCTCTGCCCCAGTTTCCCATCTCTGCTCTTCTTACCAGTCTGAATGAATGTTTCTTTTAAAAATTCTTTTTCTTTGAAGTGAAATTTTATAGTTTTTATCACATATTTATTTTATTTTATTTTATTTTATTTTAATTTTAGAGAAATGAGGAGAGAGTGAAAGAGAGGGAGAGAAACCTCTATGTGCAAGAGATACATCATTCTATGGCCTCTCACACATCCCCAACCAGGGACCTAGCCTGCAGCCCTGGCATATGCCCTGCATGTGCCCTGACGGGGTATTAAACCAGCGACCTTTCAGTTCACAAGCCAACACTCAGTCCACTGAGCCACTCCAGCCAAGGCCTCTTCTTTAACTTCTTGGTTGTCAGACTTCAATACAGTTTGATTTTCTGGCAGACATGGTTGTTTTTTTTGTTTTCAAATTTGTTGTTGTCCTTCTTTTGGTTGTACAAGGAGGCTAAGTGTATTTACCTATGCCTCCATCTTGGCTAGAAGCCCTATTCATTTAATCAATAAATGTTTTGTATTGAAACTTAAAATGATTAAAGAACACTTTCACATCTAAAAATTATCCACTAATATACTTTTAGTAAAGGGCTAATGCTAATATTACTAAACTAAATTACATTACAATCCAAACATGTTTTTCAATGCTACTGTATATTTCAAAGTTTTCCAGGAATGAATTGATGGACAAAGCCTGGGTGAAGAAGATCCAATTGACTCTGGTAAGAGTATCTAGTATCTCAGGGAATTCCACTCTTATTGACTCTTCCTTAACAATGATAATAGGAAAGAGTTAATGACATGTATACCAAAAGAGTAACAAAGCAAAAAATTCATTTTTTAGCTCATAATTTCTCATAGGAGTGTAAATATGTGCATGTATATGAATGCATGTGTTGGATAGGTGTGATGGATATGGGTAGAGCCTAAAATAATAAGCAAAGGTAAATATCAGCAGAATAAGGCATGAGAGCAAAAGGTGTGATAAAAAACTCCCCTCTCTTTTTTATGCTGCTCCCTATCCAGGTTAATTGACTGCCTCTGTGTGGCAACACTAGCATTATTCACTTGTATCAGTATCTGACTAAATATGAAAACAACAAACTGATGGAAAATTAAAACTGATGGAAAATGCATCAACAAGAGTCATTGTGTCTGCTTGAGGGAAGCTGCCTGGACTGCGCACAGTTCCTTTTTTAGAAGACTAGAGTTTACCCATAGACATTGTTCTTCTCACTACAAGCCTATTCTGTAGCATTAGTAACTACACAGGAAGGAGTTGGAAGAGGTCTCTAGGAACTAGTAGAGAAGGAAACACCTAAGGATTATGACTGCAGAGCATTTGGAAGATTATATATAACCATGAACACTCTCCACTGCACCACACCCTTCCAAGCCTCAAATTGAATGTTATTGAAAATTCCACCCCAGGCCTTTCTTCAATGCTCTTGAGACTGGTCCCCTGTTAAAATGGGAATATTATTTGGAAGGTGCATAACAATATCAGCCATTATTAGTGTTTTATATGTTAGTGGAAATGAGAAGCATAAAATCAAGTTTAGAAATGAAGATGTGGAGAAAAGCCAAGGTCACTGGTGCCCAACTTGGAAACAGCTAAGGAAAACCCGTCAGTGTTAGGAATGTAAGAACAAGGAAAAATAGGTTACAGTACAGGCTGTTTGCCTAGGCCTATAATTTATACATAAAAATAAAAAAAAAAACACAATTCCCCTTTCCTATCTGTAAAGCACTCTGGGACTTGTTAAAAGTTAATACAAATTTGCACATTTATGCTGTATATGATGATACTTATCTACTGGTACTTTGTGCAAGCCTCACTAGCTTGTTTAATATGGTATCAAACCAAACTTCCTTTACACCTATTTTGGTCCAGAAATTAGCTGGTTAGTTCCATTTGGATCTGTTAACGTCAGGTGAACAGCAAGATTCCCTCCTTCCTTCTACGATGACTATGATACAGACAAGAAAGGACTGCTTCTTAGATTATTGCTAGATGGTTTCAAGGTACCACTCCTGCAATGGGATGAGGCAAGGTTCAAGGATAATGGTAACAACAATAAAAACATTTACTCTACTCCAAATAACCATAGAAGAGACAGGGATTAAACTTTACTGAAGTTTTAAAAAACTATTTATGTATACAGCCCCTCTAAGGTCCAGTCCTACATCAGCAGCTCAATTTAGACAAAGCATTTAATTTTTAAATATTTCCCCACAGTTTTCCATTTTGGACATCAACAATGACAGCAAAACTTATTTTCCATCCACTAAATACCAGCTGTTAATTCTGAAATGTTGAAGATCTGCCGGTATAAACTGCATAGAAGTTAATACAAAGTGGGGAAAAAGTAGGTTTACAGTTGTGAGTATGCAAAACACAGAGTTTATTCTTATATTATTCTTTTTTATAGTTTAATGCATTTTAATAGCAAACTTTCAGGAATAGCACAGAAGACAGACAAGATTAAAAACATACTTGCATGTAGGACAACTCAGAAAAGTATAGTGAATGGATGGAATCTACTGTATGATAAAAATGCTACAAACACCATTTGGCTGCCATCTATTAATGTATTATTTTCCATACAAACAGCATACCACAAACCTACTTTTGTCCTACCCAAATATATATATAGAATTATATATAATATATAATTATAATGCAAGTAAATAATATAATAATAATAGCACAAGAATAAACTTTTCATGTACTCATAATTATAAGGCACTAGTATGTGCACACCTCTATATTTTTATGGGTTTACAAATAGATCCTTTTGGATTACTTTTCACTTTTAACATGTATGCTGTTTCATGAAATTTTTCCTACACTGACAACCACAAGGAAGCACACGAGAAGAAACTTCCACAACCCGTTGTTTGATTCCTTCACTAACCTTATAACTACAATTTACTGATTTACTGAGCCCTTGTTATGTGTTATAAGCTGACACCATGCTTGGAGATAATAAATGATAGATAGATGATAGATAGATAGATAGATAGATAGATAGATAGATAGATCTCCATCATTGCACTCAATTCTCTTGGCAAGCCTGTAATGTGGGTAAAATTATTTCTCCCATTTTATAGATGAGTAAACCCAGACTCAAAGTAGTTAAGTCACACAGCAAGAAAGTGATGAAGCCAATAAATATACAGAACAAAGGGTTGTGAGGGGCATTTTAGCCCTGCATGTATACTTTATGTTTTGATGAGACATTTAAAAAAATGAAAAAGGAGCCCTGGCTGGTGTGGCTCAGTGGACTGAGTGAGGACCTGCGAAGCAAGGGGTTGCTGGTTTGATTCCCAGTCAGGGCACATGCCTGGGTTGCAAGCCGGGTCCCCAGTGGGGACCATGTGAGAGGCAACCGCCCACTCCCTTCCCCTCTCTCTAAAAATAAATAAATAAAATTAAAAAAAGAAAATATTTTTTAAAAAATGAAAATGGAATCCATGGGTTTTACACACACACACAAAAAAATCCTTTGCTGCTGTCAGTAAACACAGCATCTGTACCATCTGCAGCAAGTTTGTTATAACCTTGAACATGACCAATTCAATGAATCATGGCAAAGAGAAAATCTCTTGACAAGACTGTCTGCACAGGGGTCTTTCCTAATTCCTGTGCAGTCCTTTGCATTTCAAGGTGCAGCCTTGACCCAGCAGGCACCTTTTGCCAGAAGCTGGGAAAGGCTGTACTGAGCTACTCTTATTTGTTCATCTGATTCCACCTTGTAAGCCACCATCCATATTTGTGAGGTGCTGGTTGCGGGGAGGTCCAGCCCATGGTTACAGGACCAAGCTAAACCTTTTCTTGGCATCATGCTCTACCCACTTAAGCTAGCAATCACAGTCCAGCCACATATTTGTTAAAAGAAGTCATTGTATACTAGTTCAGAACTGGGTGATGTCAGTAATGCCATGTGGCTACAGTCCCACTCAATTGACTTCCATTTTAAAAGTTAATTTAGTAAGCCAGCCAGAGAAAGTCAAATATCATATGATCTCATTCATAAGTGGAACCTAATGAGCAAACTGGACTAACAAGGAAAATGGGGACAGACTCATAGATGGAGAGCAGGATAATACCAAGGGGGGATGGGGAGGTTAGTGGGTGGAGGAATTGAGCAAAATAGAAAAAGGACTCATGGACATGGACAGCAGTGTGGTGATTGCTGGGGGTGGGGATGTATAAGGGAACTACAAGGTAATGTAAAAAATACAAGAAAGATTAAATTTTTAAAAAAATTAATTTAGGATCTGAAGTAATCACAATAGGTTCTATCACTCAACTGTTAAAATCTAATCAATCAAAAAGCAAGGGATTCAGTGGAGCCACATGTTTCAGTCCCATTAATTTAATTTAAAGATTTTATTTATTCTTAGAGATAGGGGAGGGGAGAGAGAAAGAGAGTGAGAGAAACATCAATGTGAGAGAGAAACATCAATTGGCTGCCTCTCACACACACCCCAGGGACTGAACCTGCAACCCAGGCATGTGCTCTAATCAGGAATTGGGAATCGAACAGGCAACAACCGTTCACTTTGTGGAACAACACCCAACACAACCCACTGAGAAACATGGGGCAGGGCTGTTTCAGGCCCATTAAAAAGAAAAGATTCCAAATACACATACTTTAGGAATATTCCATCTCTCCCTTGTTCTTATTGTTCCTAGTGAATAAAGTCTCAAATTAACAGACCATTTTGAATCACATTCTTTAATTCTCATAGCTGAGCACTCTGCCTCTGTTAACCCCTGAACTTTGGAAGAAATGTCATTACATAGTGCAACAGAACAAGCATATCTGAGCTGCTTAGTCATATTTCACTGCATGGCACCTTTCCTAGCTCTGTGAATGAAACCTGGGATGCTTCCACATAGCCCCTATTAAAAGTAGTCACAAAGTCAGCAACAAATAATGATTTTAACTAGCCACTGGTATTCCACTTACTAGAATGCAGTGGATGGTATTTGTACCTGTTTGGTCTTAAATAATAACAGTTCATATTTGATATGGAGCAAACTTAAGAAAGCAAACCCTATTCTCTACTCTCTTATTTCCTTCCCTTCTCTCCATTTCAGCAATTTAGGAAAAATCTGACATGTGTATGTAGCTGAAATAACATTGGTGTATTGAAGAGAGCACTGCTGTGAAGGTCAGAAGACCTTAACATTTTGTGGCTGTTTCTCATCTAGAAAATGAGACACGTGCTGGTCCAGTATTTGAATAGAAGCTCCAAAATACAGTTCCTTGCCTATGTGCCCAAGGTCTAAAATCTGGTCTTCAAATCTCACAGCTCTTGAGAATGGACTCACACCAACCAAGTTCACAGAAAGTCAATGCATAAACCAAAATGCCAATTTGCTAATTTCTACTTAAAAATGAACCATTAATGAATAAATGAGTTGATCAAAAAACTATGGTACATTTATACAATGGAATACTATGCAGCAGGAAGAAAGAAGGAGCTCCAATCCTTTGGGACAGCATGGATGGATCTGGAGAGAATAAGCTAAGTGAAATAAGCCAGGTGGTGAAAAACAAATACCATATGATGTCACCTATAAGTGGAATCTAATCAACAAAACAAGCAAGCAAAATATAACCAGAAACATTGAAATAAATAACAAACTGACAGTAACCAGAGGGGAGGGGGAAGAGAGATAATGGGGGAAAATAGGGGAAGGGCCATCAAGGAGCATATATAAAGGACACATGGACAAAGCCAAAGGGGGAAATGATTGAGGGTGGAAGACAGGGTAGGATGGAGCAGAGGGAGTGGTGGGGGGAAAATGGAAACAACTGTACTTGAACAAAAACTAACAATAAACAAACAAACAAACAAATAAATAAATAAAAAGAACGATTGGACAGGATGGGGAGAACGACTGGGGAAAATTGGGATAATTGTAATAGAACAACAATTTAAAAAAAAAAGAAAAAGAAGATTGGACACTCCAATTTTATGACCAGATCACTCTCTCCCAACATAGAATTCTACATGGAAAGCCAAATTAGAATTAGAAATTTGTTAAATAGTATAGAATCAAAACAAAGGGAATCTGGGATATCACAGCCTACCATAATTGTTACTTGTTTATAAGTTGACTTTTTCAAAGTGTCATTTTAAAAACATCTATTTACAAATTTTGGCTCTATCTTGCTGCCCCTGCCGGGTGGAACTTGGACTGTTACTGTAGACAGCTTTAACCATCTATGTTCTTTTGTCTATGTAGATTTAATATAATCACCTTACAGAACTACTACATACTTCTAGATTACTTGGACCTCATAGAATTCAAAGCTAGGAAGTTCAGCTCCATAGAGCTTCTATCACAGGAGCAAAGATCTAAGCATAATCCCTCACTGCTCACTCTTCACTGCAAAGTCACCAAATCCATTCCCTGATGGCCATGTCAGCATGACTAACATTAACATATCACACACTATGATTTCTATTCTTCCTTGCTACATTACATTAAGGGGAAAAAAACACTTTCTCCACAACAAAGATTTATCTAGTTGAGTATTAAGTTTCTGGAAAGGGAAATGAATGAAGAATGATAGCAGCATCTTGCTGGGGACCTTCAGAGTATTAAAAAGAGAAAGAGAGCGAACAATTGGCTTTGGATAATCTCACCAAAAAGAGAATAGGCATAAAAGAAAGGGAAAAATAAAACCTATAAATAATGCCTGCCAAACCATGGATAAGAAGTGGGAGGCTTAGACCCAGCTGCCCCTCAGCCAACCAGCCAATGTGGCCTGCCTATCCCCCTCCTCCTGTGCTCCTGTCACTAGAGCCCTTGCAGGAGCCATACTGGCTGACAATTTTGAGGAGTAGTGGGTGGAGAAGTGATGCTTCAACTGCTGAAGCATCTGTGTGCCAGACCTTGAAGTGTTCTCCTCAAACCCCTCACCCCAGCCTTCAGAGAAGGGGACTTATTTCCCAATGTTCTAAATTGGAATGCAGAACACATTTTCTCAAAGACATAGCACCACACCTGCTACTTAGTTTCTGTGAGTTCTATGTCAGCCACATTAGTTATTAAGCAGGCTGTTGTAAGCCAGCCAAAAAACACAATAATCCTGTAGAACCTAGTTTTTGTGGAAAAATGTTTTCTGTGTTCCCAACAATAACTTACAAATGAACTTTTGGAAAATAATCCATTTTTATATTGAAGACGGCCTGAATGTATGGTCCCAAATCAATGTCCACATCCTTAGTTTTTCCTTGTCCTGTCATATAAAGGATGAACAAATACCCTAGACACTCTAAGTGCTATTTATTTTAGAACTCTTCATAATGAGAGAACCAAACAATACGTATAAAAACTATGAGAATACCCTCATAAATTATAATACTTGACAGATCCTGCCTATGTAACAGTCCAGGCAGTTAAGGAAGAGATTCAGCTGTGAAGATACCTCCTGCAGGCCCCGCTTTCCTAGGATCCTACTATGATTTGTGGCCAGAGACTGTAAGTCTAGTGGAAGCAACTGCTTCACTATGACTTCCATATACAGGAGAGACTGATGTTAAATGAACCCCACACAAAATTAGGGTAGGGGAATGACAATGATAAAAGGATCCCCTGTCAGTTGCGTTAAGCAGAGGCTTCTCTGACAGTTTCATCTGCAGCCTTCCCTAAAGTCTTCCATTGAACTTACCTTCATGTTTTTGTTGTTGTTGTTCTTGTTTTACTTCTGAAGAGCTACAACCTTACAGTCTGTATAGATACTGCACATTTAGCCTTCAATCATCCACCACTGTGATATTTTCTATTCTTTGTGTGGGTGTTAAGATTAGTCCTGGATTTCCTATTAGAAGACAGACTCTTTGAAGTCCAAATTGCCCCTGCAGCCCTAGCCCAATATTCAACATATATAAGGCACTTGATAAATAACCTTTCATTGGTTAATCAACAGGATATACTATGAGAAAAACTTAAATTGTTCCTAGAATATACACCCCATGAAGACAGTTTTGAAAAAATGTTTTCACCTCTATACCCTCAGTATCTAGAAGAATATCTGTCATATAGTAGGTGCACGATAAATATTTGATGGATTGATGTAAGTGTAGAAGCTCTCACCAATATGTGATTTATCATAATTGAAGAAAAAGTATTGCTGAAACTACAGTAAAGTAAAAAAGAATTATATTTCCTTTTGTGACAACCTGGATGTACCTTGAGGGTAATATGCTAAGTGAAATTTCATACACAGAAAAATGAATACCACATGATTTCACTTACATGTGGAATCTAAAACACAAAGCAAACAAAACAAAACCAAGATTCATAGATGCACAGAACAGATTGGTGGTTTCCAGAAAAGAAGGGGGCTACAGAGATGAAATGAGTGGTAAAGTCACAAGATCTTAAATATTAACAAGTACAAACTTTCAGTGATAAATAATTAAGGTATGGGAATGCAATGTACAGAATGGGGAATGTAGTCAATAATATTGTTGTACACCTGAAACTATTACATTTTGTGTACCAATTATACCTAAATAAATAAATTGAAATAAATACATCTATATATTATTAAGGAAGAAAAAATTCCATGTGACTTTCCAGGAAATGTATTATCTAAAAATAACATACAGAGAAAGCTGACAGGCTACATAAACACAACTCGCCTCCTCACAGAACCACATCAAAATTACAACTAAAGTAGAGAACAATCATCCTTCAGAACCACCAAAAATCAAGCTGAATGGAAGTCCTACAATTATGGAATTAAAGAAAAAAAACACATTAAGATTGGTAGGAGGGGTGGAGATGAAGAATGAGCTAGACCCACAACCATATGTGGCAGATAAAAAGCAGAGGGAGATCTTGGGAATGAGGGGTCCCAGCTCCATACCAGAGCCCCCACCCCAGGTTTCCAGTGCCAAGTAGAGAAGTTCCAATAACCTCTAGCTGTAAAAGTCATTGGGGACTGAGACTGTGGAAGACAGAAACTTCTGGAGTCACAGGCAGTTCCACTTAAAGGGCCTGTGCATGGACCTACTCAGACTCATTGCCTCTGAGCTCCAGCACCAGGGCAGCAACTTGAAAGGCACTGGAGACATATGGGGAGGAACTGAATTGTCCAGCACCAAGGCAAGGGCTGGGAGTCAGTTTTCTCCCAGACACAAATGCTGGCAGAGGCCATTGTTCCTCTTCTGAGTCTTTCCCCAACAGAGCCACAGAACCACAGAGCAAAAAGGCGGGCACTATATTTGATACTCCGGCCACCTGGCTCACTCTGTTTGCCCCACTTTGGTGATTGCCTGAGGCTCCACCCCACCCAAATTTTGGGACTACCCAAACTATTTCCACTGGCTTTTCCATAAATGACTTGTCTTGACCCATGCTTCAGGCTTTCCTAAATTCTTGCAAACAAGCAGCATCTGGCTTCAGCAAGCCCCATACCTCTCACTAAGTTGCCCCAGGCCTGGCACTAACAGCAGCTGGCCTTGGTTTACAGCTTGGCCTCTCCTGAGCACCTCCAAACCCAGCACAATTTGCAGCCATCTGCATATTGCTTTGTAGCTTAGGCTGTATGACCCCAGACAGAACACTTTTGGCAGCTGAACTTGGACATGACAATAGTAATCAAGGCTCAATTATAATAAGAAAGTGTACACAGACCACAACATGGATGCACCTCAAGTACTAAGCTTAGGTAATATGGGTAGCTGGGCCACTGGACTCTACAGGACACCTACTTCATTAGCCATTCTATGAAGCCTGGGAGTTGTAGCTGCTCTACTTAATAAAAAGAAACAAATACAAGCTGGTTGCCAAAATGAGAAGACAAAGAAATATGGCCCAAATGAAAGAACAGAACAAAATTCCAGAAAAAGAACTAGACAAAATGGAGACAAGCAATCTACTAGATGCAGAGTTCAAAATATTGGTTGTAAAGATGCTCAGTGAACTTAGGAGAAGAGCAGAAGAACTCAGAGAGAACGTTAAGAACATAAAAAAATGATGTGAAAACCGTAAGAAAGAACCAATCAGAAATGAAGGATATACTAACTGAAATGTAAAACAATTTACAGGGAATCAACAGTAGAGTGGAGGAAGCTGAGAATCAGATCAGTGATTTGGAATATAAGAAAACAAAAAAACACCCAATCAAAACAGCAAGAGGAAAAAAGAATCCAAAAGCATGAGGATAGTATAAGGAGCCTCTGAGAAAACTTCTAGCATACCAACATTTGCATCATGGGAGTGCTGGAAGGAGAAGGGAGAGAGAGCAAGAAATTGAAAACCTATCTGAAAAATAATGACAGAAAACTTCCCTAATTGGTGAAGGAATGAGACATACAAGTTGAAGAAGCATATACCATCCCAAACAAGATGAACCCAAAAAGGCCCACACCAAGATACATCATAAATAAAGTACTGAGGCAAGGTGTCAGAGGAGTAAATGCAAGCCATACTAACCTCCTCCCAGAACCAATCTTGGATTACAACTAAATTGTGGAGAAATCACCCAGAACAAAAAATTGAACAAGAGTGAGAGAGAAGCCTTATAACCTTGGATAGACAGAAGAATCAGCTTCAGCACAACCTGTCTGGTAGGGAGTACGGTGGAGACTTGAGAGGGCTGGCAAGGTGCCCACAGGCAGCAGCACTGAAGGGAAAATTAAGTGGCCAGTTGGATCCCCCTGAGAATAATGGGGACTAAACCCTAAGCTTGGATATCCAGCCTAGAACACCATAGCCCCCAAAAATACACAGATAACAAAGTCAACTCTTGATAATCTACATATAGACTGTTAGATATACAAGCTATTTAAACTAAATTTTTAAAAGTTCATCCATTTATTATCCACTCAACAAATATTTACAAATCTTCTGGTATATGCCAGGCACTGACACAAATATTTGTTTTAAGCTGAGGAAAAAAGTCCACTATATAAAAAAGTCACTCACAGGTGCACAAACTGCCAACCATTGTTTTCCATTCTTTTGTCTTCCCCTGAAGGTCATTTTTTAAATACTAAATCAAAATTTTACCCAATTCACAACACATTCTCAAACACCAGCATGTTTTCAAAGAATGCAAACTGGTTATATTATAGTACAAATGCTTATTTGCACATTTACAACATACATTTCCTGAAAGAAGTGGTTAAATTTCTATTTTAGTAAAATGCTATATTCTCTTGATACTGAACATTAATTATGCCTAAATAAATCTCTTAGGGCCCTGGCCTAGTACCTCAGCTGGTTAGAGGGTTGTCCCAATACACAATACACCAAGGTTGCAGGTTCCATCTCTGGTCACGACACATAAAATAATCAACCAATGAATGCATAAATCAGTGAAAAAATAAATCTCTCTCTCTCTCTCTCTCTCTCTCTCTCTCTCTCTCTCTCTCTCTCTCTCTCTTCCTCCTTCCCTTCCTTTCTTTCTCTCTAAAACAAATTTTTTAAAAACTTTATAAATCTATTTATTCACATACATTTCTCAGAATCATTGGTAAAAATCCCCAGTTTGCTGGAGACCTAGCCATGAAGAACAGACAAATTACAAGACAGAATGTTCTTTAGCAGTCAAGCCTGCTTCAAAGGCTGTGCTCTTCATAAAAGATATTAATAGCTTGACACCTTAATGATACCTCTTAAAATAATGTCCATGCTTCCAAGGAATAGAAAAGCTTGTATGTTATTGTTTAGGGTGAGACAATTCCTGAATATCTCACTGCTTTGCAAACTGCTGTATTTTGTCTCACTTTAATTTAATTCCTTCTTTTCCCTATTGCACTATTCAATCCCTCAACTGACATGTCTGATCTCTGTAATAATATTCAAGTCCCCAGGAAAGTATAAAGCTGGAATCTTACTCTATTTGTCTAAGCAGAACTTAATTAGGAAGGTAAATCTTCTGCCAGAAGTCAAATAGAAATGAAGTGTGTGTATATGCTATTTTGGATGATCCACATGTTGAACCCACACAGCCCTCTGTGTGGTAGGGTCCAGTTAGCCAGGGTATGACAAGGCCTGGAGCCAATCAGATGTCTGGTGTTGTGTTTTTCTTCCAGATGACAGCAGGGGAAGTAGCAATGTCAATTTTGAAATGCAGATATGGAGCAGCTTCTGGACTAAGTGGGCATATACCTTTTCTAAAAATTTGGTAAGCAAAGGCCCTAAAACTGGCAAGGCCCCTCACATTTCTTCATTTGCAACTCAAAGGCCAGACCTTGCACTTTCTTTTGGTATTAACTTCAATGTCATCACCAATGGCTCCGCAGACCTTATGCTATGTTGGCAACTCTTCACCTCTCAAACTGATCCTTGGGGGCTGCTTCAGTGATGACATATGACCAAATTAGCATGGGCTAAAGTAGGAATAGCTGGCCAAGATTGTGAGGTTTTAATAAAGAGCTGTACTGTGCTCGATTGCCCCTCAAAACAGCCTAGATTAGAAATAAATAATATTAAAACCAAATTAGAGTTAGATTTAAAACAACATAACCTTTACATATTCTGCCAGGAAGGTTCAATTGATTAAATTTTCTAACAAAATACACTTCTTTTGGTATTATCAACGTATATTCAACCCATTCAGAAATTATCTGTTCCTTTTTCAAGTTTTACATACTGTGTTTTTTGTACAGAGACAATTGATTTTTATTTTTCCCCTCAATTATGCCCAATTCAACAGATTTATTACTTATTTTCTTGGGGGAAAAAGAGAATGTTTTTGTCAGTCATCACAAAAAATAAAATAAAATAAAATAAATATTTGTTGAATTGTTTAACTAAAACAACATGCATCTTGCTCTGGGGTATCTTTAAATTTTAAGCTATCATAATTATAAAATAAAAATGTTTGCTTTAAAAGACATAAAGATTAAACTATTTCATCCAGGTAAACATGAAAAACTTTTTCATATTCTTCTAGTTTATGCAAAGACTAAAAAAGAATGAAAAGCTTTCTTGATTTTTCAATTCCAAGAGGAATCTAACCAAACTGTTTCTATTATTAGCACACAAAATGGTAGCTGAAGAAGTTACTGTGGTTAACAACTGAATAATTCATAGTCTCTGAAGAATTCAGTTGCTTTGTCTACTCCAGTTCCTCTTTTGAACTGGATCTCCAAACATATTTCTAGTCCTGACTTGTTATAAAGAAAACTATATACAAATAGTTTCAGCAGTTCAAAATTGGCCATGCTAAGTATTGACAACAGCAGCAAAACAATCAGCTGGTGACTTAACATGAACTTTTATAACCAATTCATAAAACTCTTAAGGTTACACATTTATTGTCAGAAATTATGGTTAAAAATTCCAATCTCTGTTTCATGGATATCACTGGGCTACAATAGCACTGAAATTTAAACTGTTTACATAGCCTTGCAAATAGAAGGTATAAACAAATTAAATATTACACAAATAATTTTAAACACGTTTTAACATAATCTCATCTAAATTCAAATTATTTTCTATGATGTGAAGCACTAAGAATGTCAACTCTAGTAGAAAAGCACTTAAATTTGTTAGTGAAAGATGTTAATAACGTTGAAAAGATTAATTTCTGCTGTCAATATGACAACAGAGGCTAAGTCTGCCATTGCTATTCTTCTAAAATTCCAGAAACAATTAACTTTGTTTTGTCTTTCAGAAGACAGGTGTTAAGTATTAGAAAATGTGTAGGGTTTTTACTTTCAACTTCATTGTTTAAGAATATTTTTCCAAGAACAAGTAGTCTCTACCAAATAAACCTTGGAACTGAGAAACAAGATAGCTGTATTTCCCCCACTATTTTAACTTTTATCCCCATCTAAGTTCTTAATGTAGATAGTATGAAACCTCAGAGCCCTTGGAGAAGCCATCACTCCACAGAGTCCACAGTTTACTCTTTCTTGTACCCAAGTTTTCTTTAATGTTAAGATTTCAAAAGGAAATTTTTCTATAAAGCATGAGTCACTTCTTAAATGGAGCTTGCTTAGCATAACTGTACTGAGTAATCTTTTTTGTTTATAATACAATGTTATCATTTGTGAACACTAGCCTACTGAAATATATTACAATTTCAATTAGGAACTAAATTTTATTGAGTCTACCCAGTGCCAGGCACTGTGCTAAGTGTTTTGCCTTCCCTCATTTTACATTAAGAGGTAGCATGTAACTAATAAACATATACCTAATAATAAAGTAGCACATACTTAATATTATATACTACTACCACCGAGGATGTTAGAATATACCTAATAATTGGCTAACCCAAGTCAGTTGAAGTCCAAAGCTCAAGCTCTTAGCCACTGTAGTACTATACTACTTCTCAAGAGCGAAGTTTCCTTGACCAGAAATCAAACCCAGAACAAGGCAGGGAAAGTCATGAATTCTAGCCACTAGACCAACCACACAAGATGTGTTGGGTTGCCTGACCCCACGCCAAAAGGCCCCACATGGTTATATGTTTGGGTGTCTGCTTTTTATAGTTTTTCTGTCTCTTTTTTGACATGCTTTGATTTCACTTCTTCCATCTTATACTTAGATATATACTCTTTCTGCCATTGCCAGTATATCTATTCTATAGGAGCCCCTCTTCTCCCTTTATCACAAGTTCTTATTATATGCTGTTTTCCACTGTACAAAGTGCTTCCACATACCTTATTTCATCTAATCTAATTTGTTATTTCTAATCAGTTTTGAATTATAACACATTTAGATAAGTAAAAGTACTTTAGGCTCTGAGTGAGGGTTTACTGCACTCTTCTAGGAATAAAGTGCGTAACTTTTAGTTCAAAAGTGGGGCATCTCTTTAGAAGCCCAGACTTTCTCTGACCATTCAGTAATTCTATGAATTATTCATGTAGTGAATATTTGCTGAGTGTCTGCTCTGTGCCATATTCTAATACTGAGTATTGGGGTTATAGGGATGATCAAGCTCTGGTTCCTGCCTCTGGAAAGTTCCAAAACTAGTGGAGAGACATAGTGAGAATGAGCAGAAAGCATAAAGGTAGCTTGGCACAAGGGATTTTGAGAAAATGGTCAATAGAAGGTCAATTCAGCAGAGATTTTCTAGAAGATCTGAGGCTGAGGAGGAAGCTGGTATCTCTCTGTTGTTCTCCACTAGGAGGCAGACACTGGAGGTTGCAAGATTGCTGAACTCAATAGATTAACCAGTGAAATGGTTCTCAACTCTCAATGCACATTACAATCACCTGGAGAGATCTCAAAAATGAAATAATAACAAGACATGGTCTCTATTGAAAACTGTTGGGAAGTACCTACACAACGTGAACATATACACAAACCCAACAGAAATGTGCACTAGAAACATGCACAGGTTTATTCATTCATATCAGAAAAAAACTGGAAGTAACCTAGATCTCCATCAACAGGCGCATGAAGACAAAAATGGCACATTCACACAATGGAATGTTACTAGCAATAAAAATGAATGGAATCCAAAATATATGAAGAACTCACATGACTCCACCCTAGGAAGACAAAACCCAATTAAAAAATGGGCAAAGGACTTGAACAGACACTTCTCCAAGGAGGACATACCAAGGGTCCAGAGACATATGAAAAGATGCTCAGCATCACTAGCCATCAGAGAGATGCAAATTAAAACCACAATGAGATACCACTTCACACCAGTCAGAATGGCCATCATAAGCAAAGCAACAAACAACAAGTGCTGGCGAGGTTGTGGAGAAAAGGGAACCCTAGTGCGCTGTTGGTGGGAATGCAGACTGGTGCAGCCACTATGGAAAACAGTATGGAATTTCCTCAGAAAACTAAAAATGGAACTGCCTTTTGACCCAGCAATTCCACTGCTAGGATTATATCCTAAGAACCCTGAAACACCAATTCAAAAGAACTTATGCACCCCAATATTCATAGCAGCACAATTGACAATAGCCAAGTGCTGGAAGCAACCTAAGTGCCCATCAGTAAATGAATGGATCAAACAACAATGGTGCATCTACACAATGGAATACTACGCAGCAGAAAGAAAGAAGGAACTCCTGCCCTTTGAGAGAGCATGGATGGAATTGGAGAGCATTGTGCTCAGTGAAATAATCCAGGCAGTGAAAAACACATATCATATGATCTCACCTTTAACTGGAACCTAATCAACAAAACAAACAAGCAAGCAAAATATAACCAGAGGCATTGAAATTATGAACAAACTGACAGTAACCAGAGTGGAGATAGGAGTGGATAATGGGGGGGAAAGGGTGAAGGGTTTTCAGGAACAACTATAAAGGACACATGGACAAAACCAAGGGGGGGGATGGATGGGGTGGCGGGAAGTGGGGGGAAAGAGCAGAAAACGGTACTTGAATAACAATATTTAAAAAAAACGAATAAACCAATACAATCTGCAATAGCATGGGTGACTTGTACAAACATTACCCTGGGTGAAAGGAACCTTACAGGGGTGTCAAACTCATTTTCACGAGAGGCCACATCAGCCTTGAGGTTGCCTTCAAAGGGCCGAATGTAATTTTAGGACTGTATAAATATAACTACTCCTTAACAGTTAAGCAAGAGCTCAGTGCTCCTGCCGGGTAGAAACAAGGTGCTGGGCAGGATAAAACAAGGCAGAGGGCTGGATTTGGCCCGTGGGCCTTGTGTTGGCTGCTTGTGCCTTATACAAAGAGTACATATTGCATGATTCCACTCATAAAAAGTTGCAAAACAGAAGAAAAGAATCGAGTGTCTTAGAAGTCAGGGCAGTGGTATCCGTTGGTGAGAAGTAGTGATTGGGAAGGGGCACAAAGGTAGTTTCTGGGTGCTGATGATATTGTGCTTTTTAACTGGTGTGCTGAGTATATGGATGTGTTCAATTTGTACAGATCCATTAAACCATATACTTGGGATTTGTACAGTTTCTTGAATTTGTGTTATATTTTTTTTTCTTAACAAAATGAGGTTTATTTCTTACACTATCTGTCCAATGAGTGTTGGTAGAGGCCTTTGTTCCAAATAGTCATTCAGGGGCCTGGGTTTATTGAGGTTCCACTCTCCAATGATGCTACCATCATAATCCAAATTGGTGTAGACACTTCAGAAAACAGTTTGGCAATTTCTTATAAAGTTAAAAATGAAATTACTGTATGGTAACTTCCCACTCCTAAATATTTACCCAAGGGAAATGAAGTCTTATGTTCACACAAAAACCTGTGCATGAATATTTACATTGGCTTTATGAGTCACCAACCCAAATGTACCTCATCTGGAAAATGAATGAACAAACTGTGGTATACTCATATAATGGAATACTACTCAGCAATAAAAAGGAGCAAACTACTGATACACATCACAGCACAGATGAAATCTCAAATGCAAGATGATACATGAAAGAAGCCAGACTCAAAAAAATACATACTCTGATTCCATTTATGTGACATCCTTTAATGATAAAACCATAGGGTCAGAAAGCAGGTCAGTGGTTGCCAGGGGCAGAGGGTAATTTTGGAAAGAGATGGAACTGTTCTGAATTCATGTTATATTTAATGTAAAGTTTACTTAAATGCTAAAATATAAAGAAACACCAAGTCCTGGGCCACACTGCAGACAAATTCACACAGAATTGTCACACAGAATTGGTGGGAAGGACCCCTCCAATATTTGTATCCTTTAAAAGCACATCATGTTACTCTAATTACAGCCATGTCTGAAAACCAATGGGCTAGGTGTTCCTGTATATCATCAGTTCCTTTGGAGAGACAGCTCGACACATGGCAATTATAATGATTTCTGGACTATTTACATCAGTGATAACATTTTGGCACTGGGAGACTAGCAGTATGAGACATTTGTCTAGATCATCCCTAGACCAGCACTGTGTAATAGGCACAATGCCAGTTCCGTCCCAGGTTGTTGTGGCGATTAAATAAAATAACATACTTAAAGCACCTAGCACAGTACCTAGAACATTGTAGATGCTTGAGAAATGGTGGGTACTCAACTCTCCTTCCTCTTTTGCATCTAAGTTCCCTGAATACAGTGATTAGCAGATTGCTGTAAATGAACAAAATCACACTCTCCAATTTCTCCTCCTGAATAAGTTTTTTTGTAAAGACTGAAGTAATACTATACTTGAACTACGGATGTCAGACCAATATCACACATTTCTGTGCCCTAGTGGCTCACTCTATTCAGCACCTTTTATCCTTGAAGGTGAATGGAGAGGAGGCTGATGGTGGAAAATACAAACTACAGACCGTCCTTCAGAAAGCTTTGCCCCTGTACTCTCACTTAAGAATAGAGCCAGCCCTGTGCAAAGACAAGGTCAACATGTGAGTTGGCACAAAGAACAGAAAAAAATATTAGTAGCTCAGAAGATACACCATCTATAAAACATGTACTAAATGGAATACTTTTGGATAAAATGTCATGTTTTAGTAAAAACAAACAAGCAAACAAACAAACACAACCCTGAGTTGAGAACAGGAGATCCAGGTCAGAGTTTTGATGCTACCACTGGTTAGCTGCCTGACTTTGGTGAACTAAACTTTTATTTCTCTG
This sequence comes from Phyllostomus hastatus, assembly GCF_019186645.2. NCBI lineage: Eukaryota > Metazoa > Chordata > Mammalia > Chiroptera > Phyllostomidae > Phyllostomus > Phyllostomus hastatus. The sequence continues at coordinate 8,738,580 of NW_025333841.1, read as the reverse complement.
ACAAATGAAAGCAATGCCATCTCTCCCACATCCGTTACAAAGGCTCGGTGAGTTGCAGATAAGTAGAAGACATTCCAAAAAAATTAAGCAGCAAAGAAATGCAAGATGAGAATACTAGCTGGAAATTTACTTTGTTCCAAACTCCAACCACCAACCACCATTGTCCCTCCGGGACTGAGAACTCTCTGATATTAACTGCCTCAAGTACACCCAGAGACTACAATAGCCTGAAGCTCATTTATGTAAGAAGAGAATGCAGCATTGGCTGGCATGTGGCATATTTTGCTTAACAGAAATCCTTGGAAATGCCTCAGCTGAAGTACAAGGGCAGGCCCAGACCTTATGTTTCTGGAGAGAGGTGCTCTCAGTCACGGAACACCAGAACTGTTGCTGGAGCAACTGATGTCATCGGAGCTCCTCTTACCATAGTCAATGTCAGAATTAAGATAGGAAGTCCAAGGACAAATTGTGGGGTTGTAAGGCAAATATATGTGAGAAAAACAGTTGAGACCTTAGAATCTTGCTTTAAAAATTGTTAACACTTTACAAAACATCAACTAAAATTTATCCTATTCTATATTTTTATGTGAAGCTTTTATCGACAAAAATATATTCAGCTGGATAGAAAATATATTCCTTTACTCTATTTTTATTCCCACTACACATTAAGAAAGAAGTCATTGAGTCACCTCTATCCAAAACCAGTAACAAATCAACAATACAAACATAAGATTTTTTAAGAGACAGAGATCAACCTAAGGGCTCTCCACTCTACAGATAAGAAACGAATACCTCAAATACCTGTTGGGTTTTTAAGTGACTGGAAAATGAAAACTCAAAAATAACTACAGACGGATTGGAACGTCTTGTAGAATAGAGGTCTTTCCCCATCCACAGACCATTTCCGCAACAGACCTGTGTACTCATTGCTGAAAAATTCCCAAATGTACAGATGCTGTAGATGGGAAGGGGAGGCATCAAATTAGTATCAAAAATAGAATTGTTGACTCCTTGCTCTGGTTGGGGAGGAGGTAAGAGGAATCCGGCCTTATGCAAACCTTGCGAGCAGAGCCGGACAACTCGCAGCTAAGTTTGGCGCGTCCTCCCTCGGAGCCCTCAGTCTCCGCCCCCCCTCTCCGGGCACCCCGGATCTCGGGGCACTGGGAGGCCTTGGTAGAGAAGGAACCCCGGCTGGGGATGGGAACTAAGGCGGTAGGAGAAAGGGCAGCTCTTCTTTAAGGGTGGGGGGTGGTCTTCGGGCACCAGTCAAAGCCCTCACGCTCTCCCTTTCCCCTGACCCGCTGCCCGCCCCCCCCCCCCCCCCAAGGCAGGTCACCTGGCTCGGCCGCAGCCCGCTTGTCCTCCTGCTGTTCTCTCACTCCAGCTGCACCGCTGCTGCCTCCTGGAAGCAGCTTGTCCTCCAGAGTCACGGGGCAGGCAAGCGGGTGGGCTAGCCTGTGCCAAGGCTGCGGGAATCAGGAATCGCTCAACCCAGCCGGAGCTGGGACACTGCTCTAAGCACTGCTGCCACCAGGGCGAAACCGGAGAGCTGGGCTCGACTCCCCGGGGCAGGGAGGGGCGGCGGCTGCAACTTTGGTCTTGGACGCTGGAGAGGAGGGGGCGCCCGTCTCCAAACTCCGTGCTGCGCCCGTAACCTCTCCGTCCAGGAATTTTTTTATGCCTTTTTTTTAACCTAAAAGGAAACCATATTCTTGCCCTCAAGTTTTTGCCTCCAGAGCTGCACCCCTCGGTGGGCGGAGGACTGTGGGGTCGATAAAGGGGAGGTGGAAGGTGTTGGTGGGAGACCCGCCTGGCTAGGTGTGCTGGAGGCAGCTGGGCCAGGGCACACTGGGCGGCGCCGGGCTGGGAGTAGCTGCCTAGGGAACCTGCCTTTGTGGTTCCTCCGGACCCCGCTCAGCTGACCACGCTGGCCCCCTCCTGCCTGGGACGGAGATCGGCCTGGAGGGACTGGCCAGCGGTGGGGAAGAAATGACCCGGACTTGGATCACCCAAGTAGGAACTGGAAGTGACAGCGGCAGAGGGCAGAGAAGTAGCAGCAGCAGCAGCAGCAGCAGCAGCAGCAGCAGCAGCAGCAGCAGCTGCAGCAGCAACCCAAGTAGCTGTGGCTGCCGCAGAACCCCGGTGTAGCGGCTGCAGCCACACTGCGCATGCTGCTGGCGTCTGCTTCAGCCCAGAGTTCAGGTCTGCGGGTGCCTGGCCTGCCACGAGCCACTGCCAGAGCCTCGAGCGGCAATCCTGGCCTCACAAACTAGCCTGCTTTAGTGGCCTGCTTCCTCCTCCAACCCCGGACGTCCCTCGGACCCCAAGCCCTATGGTGAGCCGGTGTGACACCCAATAAAGAAGCATTATACAGAGGCCCTCCACATGCCTCCCTTCCCTGAACTATCCTGGATGCCCTTCCTGGGCTCTCTGATAACAGGCTCCAAATCAAATAGTCTCCTTGAGGGAGAATAAAAAGGTTCATAATAGATGGGAAATATTTATTACATTATTGAAATCCAAGTTTTAAAGAAATGCAATTCATACAGTAAAAGATTAGGATAGCCAGAGTCACGGGTGTCATTTAATGTAACTCACAGAATGCTCAAGGTGTCAGATTTGTTCAACAGAAAAAGAAAATCCTCTTTAGTCTTCCCACTAGTTCAAATTGAGTAGCTAAATACACAAAGCTTTTCCCAGTGGAAACTGATGGAAAGGGGTAAGTTAAAAATAGTGTCTAACAGTTAGACATTATCAATCCCTACTCTACTCTCTTCATTTTTACCGCTGAGCCAACAGAGGCGTACAGAAGGGGACTCTGACTTCACACATGTGAAGGCAGGCTCAGGGCTTGAAGCTGCTGATACCTATTACAGCTATTGGGTAGTTGCCTGGCCTTATGCCTCACTCCCCCAGGGAAGTTCTACTCTCTTTGAGCTGGAGCTCTTTTGTGGGAGATTTAGCCCTGACTTATGATCATTAGTAGATCTGCCTTCCTTCCAAAACTGCTTCTCTCCAGAGCAGCCCGTGGGAAATGGCAAACCATCTATCCCACAGGCCTCACTTTGGGGAGGGCAACCATGCTGTTCCAGTTACAAGGCAGATGGAGTGAGTCAGGGAGACAGGAGGCAGTGAGGGGGTGAGGGCCAAGAGAAAAAGGCATAATGACACAAGCTGGTGAGAGAGAGAGAGAGAGAGAGAGAGAGAGAGAGAGAGAGAGAGAGAGAGAGAGAGAGAGAGAGAGAGAGAGAGAGAGAGAGAGAGAGAGAGAGAGAGAGAGAGAGAGAGAGGGAGAGAGAGAGGGAGAGAAGGAAGAGAAAAGAGGAGAGGAGAGAGAGAAAAGAAGAGAAAGAGAAAAGAGGTACTAACTGAGCCTATATATATGCTCATATATATTCAAGAAACCCTTCATGAACAAAACATCTTTTTACAAAGTAGGCTTGAGCCAGCAGAACAATAGGAGATGGTAAGGAGTCCTTGGAAATGGATTGGTAGTAAGGGCAAAACTACCATTTCTAGACTACTGTTGTGAAGGGACTTCCTAGTCACACTAGTGATACTCTACCTAGACATGAGGATTTTTTCATATGCTTTGGAAAATTTTATCTTGAGGTCTGTGTGTCCTCCCTACCTCCTCCGTTCCGTAAACAAATAAGACAGATATATATAATTGGTTCACAGAAAAGGAAATACAAATGGAATAAAAAGGAGTGATAAGATGTCCAAACTCACTTGGAATCATGAAATACAAAAATACAGCAATAAATGAAATACCATTTTCACCCAACAGTTTAACAAACATTAAAGATAATATCGAGGGCTGCCAAGGACATGAGTAAGAAGGCACTTTCTATACTACTGGTGGGAGTAGAACTTTGTATAGCATTTTTGTAGAGGAATTTGAGAGTTTCTATAGAATTTTGACACAGTAATTTTATTTCTATGAAGAAAGATGTTTCAAAAATAATCACAGGTGTGCACAAATCTCTATATGCATATCCAACATAACCTACTGAGATTTATCCTGGGAATGTGAGATTGATTTCACATATAAAATTAATCAGTATAATACCACATATCAATATAATCAAGGCCAAAAATCAATGGTCATCGTAGCAGAAGCAGGGGAAAAAACCTGCTTTGACAAAATCCAGCATCCTTTCATGATTAAAAACATTTTAAAAAGTTGGAATAGAAGGGAACTTCTTCAACCTCATAAAGGGCATCTATGAAAAACCCACAGCTAACATACTTAATGGTGAAAGACTGAAAACTTTCCCTAAGATCAAAAACAAGACTAGCATGTTCTGGCTGGTGTGGCTCAGTGGGTTGAGTGCCAGCCTGTGAACTATTAGGGTTGGGGGAGTGCAAGAAGCAGCCAATTGATATTTCTTTCCCTCTCTTTCTCCCTCCTTTCCCACTCTCTAAAAATAAATAAATAAATATATCATTCAGTCAATAAATAAATAAACAAACAAAAGACTAGCATGTCCACTCTCATCGCTTCTATTCAACATTGTACTAAAAGTTCTAGCCAGGAAAATTAGGCAAGAAAATGACATAAAAGGCATACAAATTTGAAAGAAAGAAGTAAAACTATCTCTATGCACAGATGACATGATATACAAGAAAACCACAAGAAATTTAAAAAACTATTATAGCTAATAAATAAGTTCAGCAAGGTTGAAGTATACAAAGATTACTTCAAAAGATTAGTATACAAAAATCAATTGCACTTTATACACTTGCAATGAACAATCCAAATATAAAACTTAGAAAACAATTCTATTTACAACAGCATCAAGAGGAATAAAATACTACCAAAGTATTTTATTACATCACATAAGCATAAAAGCTATTAAATATCACCAAGGAGGTACAAGGCATGTACACTGAAAACTGCACAACATTGTTGAATGAAATTTTAAAAGACCTAAATAAATGGAAATATATTCTGTATTGTGGATCAGAAGACCCTGTGGTCTCACCTATAAGTAGAACCTAATCAACAAAACAAACGAGCAAGCAAAATATAACCAGAGACATTGAAATAAAGAACAAACTGGCAGTAACCACAGGGGAGGTGGAAGGGGATTAGAGGGGGAAAAGGGGAAAAAGTTGTCAAGGAACATGTATAAAGGACACATGGACAAAGCCAAAGGGGAATAGGATCGAGGGTGGGAGGTGGGGATGGCTGGAGTGGCGGGGGAGTGGAAGGAGAAAAATGGAGACAACTGTACTTGAACAACAATAAAAACAAAAAACAAACCAGAAATGCCCTGACTATCTAGTGAAGTAAAACATGGCTGTTTCGATTCCGGGTCAGGGTACATGCCTGGGTTGCAGGCCTGGTCTGCCGTCAGGGTGTGTTCAAGAGACAATCAATCAATGTTTCTCTCCCTCCTTTTCTCCCTCCCTTACCACCTCTCTAAGAATAAATATAATATTTTAACCCCCCCAAAAATATTGTTAACATAGCATTAGTCACCAAAGCAATATACAAACTGAACACAATCCCTATCAAAATTCCAGCTGACTTTTTTTTGCAAAAATGGACAGGCGGACCCTAAAATCCATATGGGCACAAAAGGGATTCAGAATAGCCAAAATGATTTTGAAAATAAAGAATAAAGTTGGAAAACACACATTCTGTTTTGAGAACTTACTACAAAACTACATTAATCAATTCAATGGGGAGAACAGTCTTTTCAATAAATGGTGTTGAGATAACTGGATACCGATGTATAAAAGAATGAACTTGGACTCTTCATACCACATACAAAAAATTAACTCAAAATAGATCAAAGACATGAATATAAGAGCTAAAACTGTAACACTCTTGGAAGAATACACAGGAATAAATCTTCATGACCTTGCACTAAGCAATGGTTTCTTAGATATAATACCCAAAACACAAGCAACAAAAGAAAAAATAAATGAATTATGCTTCATCAAAATTTTTTAAAAATTGTGTTTCAGGGGATACTATCACACTTGGGGAAGTGCTTCAGAGAGTGATTTATTTCCCAGGTGACTCTGCAGACTTACCTGACCAGTTGCTAGCTGTGTGATCCTCGGAGACCCTAGGACACTATCAGCATATGAGAAAACAAAGATGGAGGTCACTTGGAGAGGCCAACTGGCCAGCCAAAGAGTCACAGGCAGCAGCTCTTTAACATGATTACCATGTCCCACAGCCCCACAGTACTCAAATTGTTAGTGTAATGTTGCATCTCTGGCTTCATTTTTCTCCATTTCCAAATTGACCATTTCAAGTGGATACTTTTTCTTTAGATAAAGAGTAGTGTGTTCTGGCCAATAGTCAAGGCTTGTCCTTCTTGTATTTTGTATATTAACAGTTTTATAGCATCAATAAAAATATATACCAGGTACTATGCAAAGTACTTTAGGCCTAGGGCATACTCTACATAAAGTGACAAGATATGGAAACAACCTAAATACCTATCAATGGATAAATGGATAAAATCATGTGATGTATATGCACAATGAAATATTATTCAGCCATGAAAAGGGAGGATACCCTGCCATCTACAACAATAGACAGGCATTGAGCACATTATTCTAAGTGAGATAAGTCAGAGAAAGACAAGTAGGGTATGATATCACTTATATGTGTAATCTAAAAAAAATCAAACTTGTAAAAAATGAAGAAAAAATGGTGGTTACCAGGGAATAGGGTGGGGGAATAAAAATTGATGTCTCTTAAGGGTAAAAACTTGCAATGAGTAGTAAGTAAGCCATAGTTATTGAATGCACAGTAGAATAAATATAGGCAACAATATTGTACTATGGTTAAGTAATGTGGGCAATCATATTACAATATATGAATGTATCAGAGTAACACATTGTACACCTTAAATTTACACAATGTTGTATGTCAAATATGGTCAGTTAAAAATAAGTTAATTTTTTAGATTTCCAGTCAAGATGGTAGCATAGGTAAACATGGCTCAATTACTCACACAACCACATCAAAATTACAATTAAAATATAGAAGAAACATCATTTAGAACCATCAGAAATTGAGTTGAATGGGAGTCTGACAACGACAGTATTAAAGAAATGGCATCTATTCAGACTGGTAAGAGAGGCAGAGATGTAGAACAGGGTGGTCCTATATTCATGTGTGGTGAATAAAAATTCAAGAGGGATATCTCAGGAGAGAGGAGTCCCAACCCTACACCAGACCCCCAACCCAGGGTTCCAGTGCTAGGAAAATAAGTCCCTATAACTCTGGCTGCAAAAACCATCAGGGATTTAGACAGTGGAAGAAACTTTTGGAGTCCCAAACAGTTCCCCTTAAAGAACCCACATACAGACTTACTCAGACCCACTCCCTTTGAGCTCCAGCATTGATGTAGCAGCTTGAAAGACACCAGTGGCATATAAGGAGGAACTGAAGGGTCTGGCATCAAGTCAGGAGCTGGGGGACAGCTTTGTCCCAGAAGGAAAGGTGGACAAAGGCCATTGTCCCTTTTCTGAGCCCTCCCTCCACAGAGTCACAGAACTGGCAGGCCAGTGCCATATCTGAGACTCCATCAACCTGGCTAACACTGTTGGCCCCACCCTGGAGATCCCTTAAGACTCCATTCCACCCAATTTATGGGCCCACCCAAACTGTTAACAGTGACATTTCCATATTAATGGCTGGCCTTGGCTAATGCTTCACAACTTCTTAAATCCTCTCAAACAAGCAACAGCTGGCCTCAGTAAGCTCCTAGTGCCTATACCTTTTGTTAAGTGGCACCAGGCCCAGCACTAGCAGCAGCCAGCCTAGATTCACAGCTTGGCTTTGCAAGGGAATCTCCAAGAACAGAACATATAGCAGCCATCTCAGATTGCTTTATAGCTCATGCAGGGTGGCCCTGGGTGAAACACAGGAGTAGGCTGACCTTGGCCCACACCACCTGGAACACCCCAGAGCCTGCATACCGAGTAAACAGCTACAGTTGGATGTTGGACATCCAACAGCTATGTTGGAACACCACCACCATGCCCCTGCATAGCTGATCCTCCACAGAGAGCAGAGGTTGGTAGTCAGTGTGCACAGGCAGTCCTAGCAGCTGACTGGCCTGGTTAAATCACTCCAGTTGACCTACTGACACCAACCAAGACTCAACCATAAGAGGAGGGAGTACTCAGCCCACACAAAGGGTACACCTCAAGTACTCAGCTTCAGTGATAGGGGAGGCCATGCCACTGGACCCTATAGTACACCTACTACATTAGGCCACACTACCAAGACACAGAATCAAATCAGCTCTACCTAATACATAGAAACAAACACAGGGAGCCTGCCAAAATGAGGAGAAAAAGAAACATGCCCCAAATGAAAAAAACAGCTCAAAACTCCAGAAAAATAACTAAACAAAATGGAGATAAGCAATCTATCAGATGCGGAGTTCAAAACACTGTTTATAAGGATGCTCAAGGAATTTAGCAAGGGCCTCAGCAGCGTAAAAAAAGGATCCAGTCAGAAACAAAGGATACACTAATTGAAATAAAGAACAATTTACAGGGAAACAACAGTAGAGTGGAAGAAGTTAAGAATCAAATCAATGATTTGGAACATAAAGAAGCATGAAACAAGGAATCAAAACAACAAGAAGAAAAAAGAATCCAAAAATCATAGATAGTGTAAGTAGCCTATGGGACAAATTCAAGCATTCCAACAATTGCATCGCAGTGATATCAGCAGAAGAAGAGAAAAAACAAGAAATTGAAAATCTATTTGAAAAAAATAATGAAAGAAACCTTCCCTAATGTGGTAAAGGAAGGAGACATGCAAGTCCAGGAAGCACAGAGTCCCAAACAAGATGGATGCAAAGAGGCCTACTCTAAGACACATCATAATTAAAATGCTAAATGTTGAAGATAAGGAGAGAATATTAAAAGCAGCAAGAGAGAAGAAGTTAGTTACCTACAGGAGAGTTCCCAAAAGACTGTCAGTGCATTTCTCAAAAGACACTTTGCAGGCTAGAAGGGATTGGAAATAAATATTCAAAGTCATGAAAAGCAGGGACCTACAGCCAAGATTGCTCTACCCAGCTAAAAACGCCTTTTGAAGTCAAAGGGCAGATAAAGAGCTTCCCAGACAAGAAGAAAAATAAAGAAATTCCTCACCACCAAACCATTATTATATGAAATGTTAAAGGGACTTATTTAACAAAAAGATGATCAAAGCTGTGAACAATAAAATGGCAATAAATACATATCCATCAAAAATTTAATCTAAAAAACAAACTAAGCAAACAGGAAGAACAGAGATAGAATCATGGATATGGATAACATTTTGATGGTTGGCTGATGAAAGGTGGGTGTAGAGGAATGGGTGAAGAGGTGAGGAGATTAAGAAATTCCAATAGGTAGAATTCTAGCCAAGATGGAGGCATAGGTAGAAATCCTTTCATTTCTTCGCACAACCAAAAGAAGGATAACAACCAATCTAAAATCAACAACCAAAAGTACCAGAAAAACAAACTGCATGGAACCCCAACAACCAAGGAATTAAAGAAAAAGTCAACCAGAACAACCAGACCAGTAAGAACCCGCAGCAAGGTGGTGAAACAGGCAGGCAGGCCAGCTGAGAAAAAATCATGGCAAGGTGGTGGACTGCACGGGCGGGGCTGACTGAAGGCAAAACTGAGACTCAGAGTTCACTGTGGACTACAGCAGTTGTCGTGGTGGGAGAAACTCCCAATCTCACATGACAGTTTGTTGAAAAGTGGGCTAGAGTCAAGCAGGTAAGCTGCCTTGTTCCCTCTTTGGCCCCACTGAAGAAATATGGCCCAAAAAACAGAGCAAACCTTCAGAAGAGAGCTAAGCAACAAGGAGATAGCCAACCTATCTGATGGAGAATTTAAAGCCCTGGTAATCAAAATGCTCACAGAACTGACTGAGCTTGGTTGAAAATGAAGAAACAAATGAAAGATACCCAAAAGGAAATAAAGCAAAATATTCAGGGAACCAACAATGACAGGAAGGAAACCAGGACTTAAAGCAATGATTTGGAACGAAAGGGGAAAAAAAAAACATCCAACTGGAACAGAATGAAGAAACAAAAATTCAAAAAAGTGAAGAGACACTTAGGAACCTCTAGGACAGTTCCAATATCTGAATTATAGGGGTGCAAGAAGAAGAACAACAGCAAGAAAATGAAAACTTGTTTGAACAAATAATGAAGGAAAACTTCCCCAATCTAGCAAAGAAATAGACTTCCAAGAAGTCCAGGGAGCCCAGGGAGTCCCAAAGAAGTTGGACCCAAGGAGGAACACACTAAAACACATCATCATTAAGTTACCCAAGGTTAAAGATAAAGAGAGAATCCAAAAGCAGCAAGAGAAAAGGAGACAGTTACATACAAAGGAGTTCCCATTAGACTATCAACTGATTTCTCAAAGGATACCTTGCAGTCAAGAAGGGGCTGGAAAGAAGTATTCCAAGTCATGAAAGGCAAGGACCTACATCCAAGATTACTCTATCCAGCAAAGCTTTCATTTAGAACAGAAGGGCAGATAAAGTGCTTCTCAGATAAGGTGAAGTTAAAGGAGTTCATCATCACCAAGCCCTTATTATATCAAATGTTAAAGGAACTTATCTAAGAAAAAGAAGTTCAAAAATATGAACAACAAAATGGCAACAAACTCACAACTATCAACAAATGAACCTAAAAGAAAAGAAAAGCCATGAAAACAGAAACTAAGCAAACAACCAGAACAGGAACAGAACTAGAGAAATGGAGATCACATGGCGGGATGTCAGTGGGGAGGGGGAAGGGAGGAATAGGAGGGGAAAGGTACAGGGAAGAAGAAGCATAATTAGTAGGCATAAAATAGATGGGGAGAGATAAAAATGGTATTGGAAACAGAGAACTCAAAGAACTTATATATACAACCCATGAAAATGAACTAAGTGGGGAGAATGCTGGAGGGTTGGGGGATTCAGGGTGGAGGGGGGATAAAGGGAAAAATTAGGAAAACTGTAATAGCATAATCAACAAAAATACTTTTAAAATTAAAAATAATAAATTTTTTTTACAAAAGAAATTCCAGTAGGTAGTTACAGGATAGCCATGGAATTGTACAGTACCATTTAGGAAATGGAGTAACCAAAGAACTTAATATGCATGACCCATGGACATGAACAATGGCGGGGGAATTGCCTAAGGGAGTAAGGGGGTGCAAAGGGGGAAAGTTGGGACAACTGTAATAGCATAATCTGTAAAATATGATAAAAATAAGTTAATTTTTTTTAATTTGCAAAGATTTTAGGCCTGTCTCTTAGCTATCTAGGATCTCAAGACTGTATGATCAGTATTGTTGGATGCTGGGTGCACACTTGCTTAGTTTTCAGTCTCATGTATTTATTTCATTAGGCTTCCCTCGATGTTCTAAAAGTGCCTCAATATGGCTCTTATATGCCCTTTACAGACATAATTTTGCATACAATGCTGCCTAGTAATAACAGTAACATTGGGTAGTTATTATGCATGCCTTATGTACAGTAATATTAAGTGCCTTAGATGTATTTTCTCTTTGGATAACTAGTACAGTCCTATGCAATAGATATTATTAATGTTTGCATTATACAAATGAAGAAACTGGAGCTTAAATAGACCAAGTAATTGTCTTTTTCATCACTCTATTTCCAGTGCACAGGACAGTACCTTGTTCATAATAGAGACCCCTCCCCCCATAATAAACAAATGAATAATTGATTTAGAGAGAAAATTCTGGGAAGACTGGGAAGCACTAAGAATGCTTCTTCCCACCTAGACGGCAATTGTACTGGCATAATCTGTCGGATGTAACTATTAAGAGTGCTGGAGTCTATTCAAAGTTAATTTAGTCTATTTTCTCTTTTAGCACTGTAGCAGCTACCAATTACCCACTCTTCCCAATTCCACATCAGGAAGCTGTGCATGCATTCCAAGAGAAGTTTGAAGAAGCCAGAATAAGCAGTAAGACCTCAACACCTCCCCGCATCTGCCCCCAAAGAGGCCAAGTAACTTTTCCCAGAGTCACACAGTCATTAACTGACCAAGCCAAGTCTCTGGCCCAAGTCTGTCAAACTGGAGAAGGAATGTGTTTAACCATGATGCCAATATTGCCTTACTACAATATTCATATAAAGTTCAAGCCAGCCTGAATTATCAAAAGGGGATAAAAACATTCCAAGTGCCTTCATTAAAAAAATGAAAATTATGATATACTTTTTAGAAATACTTCTATTCAAAGTAGATAAAAATATTTTAAGTATTAGTGCTTAAAGAAGTAAGCATTACTTATCAAAAAATCCACTTTTGTGAAACAACTCATTCTCCAGCATTGCCAAATCCAAAAAGTGTTTCTGTATTATTTAATACTCTCAGAACTGCAAAGCAGCTCAGTATACCTTCTGGCAGCTTCAGAGTGCAGAAGTCTTCGGCCACTTCACCATGTTTTTATTTGAAAAATAAAAATGAAAATACCATGATATGTTTCATGGTAACCATCATTCTATAAGGGATGTAGAGTGGGCTCAGGCCTTACCTCAAAAGCCATTCACACAGGTGCCCATGCACACACACACACATGCCTATATTACGTGTGTGCATACACACACAGAGAGATATAAAATTGGGCAATAGGGAAACCTGAAATAAAATATTCTGAGGCAAAATATTCTGGTGCTATGGCTTACTTTAGGAAAAATTCTAAATCAAGCAATGTTTATGTGGGTCAAAGCTACTTGTACTACTATTAGTAATGATAGTTAACACTTGGAGAATACTATGTGTCATGCATTTTTCAATGAACATGTATTTGTTGAAATCTCATACCAATCCTATTAGATAGGTGCTGTTATTGTTCCCACTTTATAGATAGGGAGAATGAGGCATGGAGGCATTGTTAGGTAACACGTCGAAGATCACAAAGCTACTAGTCAGAGAGAACTGAGATTTGAACTCAGCCAGTCTAATGTCAGAGTCCATGTTCAAACTACTATTAATACTTCTTCTCAAACAATACTACTAATGCATGTCTACACTTCTTATGTCCCTGATCCTGTACTGTTCACTCCACATACATTATCTCATAGATGTTTTTGAGGTTGGAGTTCTTAGTTCTAAATTATTATGCAGCATCTCATTAGATATTTAAAACAACCCCACGAGGTACCTATTACTGTGCCCATAAAAACACTGAGTCACAGAGAAGTTAAGTAAATTTTCACACAGGCGAAAGTACCAACCATGCTTCAGTAAACCCCCTATATGTACAGTAAGGATCCATATAATATAAAATAATGTAACATAAATTTAATATACAACTTCTGCCTCAGGGCCAGGTTCTCTCAGCTCTTCAAAACTTTTGTTCTAAAGTGTTGTTACTGGGGAAAAGTAACAACAGACTTTCCTCTCTTCCCAACTCAAGCGGAATGCAGTGAACTTCTGCAGCAGCCATTGGCCCACTTTTGGTTCCCCTTAGTAGAAAAGCACACCACAAAAGTTCTGTCACCAGAGGCCATCTTTCAAGGCTTGGATGCTCTGTCTGAAAGATACCATGTTTTGAGTTTTGCTCTGTTTTAAAAATGCCTCTGGAAAAGCCAAACTAGGAAGCCTCCACTGGAGCCACCAATCTTAACCATGGTTTCTGTAAAATGTTTTTCCTGTTTAACAGAGAAAATAAACCAAGGACTTTTACTACAACACCATCTTCACTAGTAGAATGAAAAAACAATAATAACAAGGAAGGCAATCTGGGTGGGCTTACCTCCACTTGAAGGGTTGCACATCCTTTCAGGAAGTAATTGATGTTGTTGATGCAGTCAGTTTCTGTTTGGGGCTCCAAACAGTACTAGAGAAACATAGTCAAATGTCACTTGGAGTCTGTCATCCCATGCCAAGCGTACTATATACACCATTCACTAACAACTACATAGGCAGGTGTTTTAATGCAGGGAGCAACACTGCTGTCAATCCAGGAAGAGAAATAACCACTAAAGGAAGTGATGCAAAAATCTAAACGGTTGGTTTTTATTTCAAATGTCTCCAAACCTTAGTCTCAAGCCATCTCTACTTATAAAATTTTTCTCTTTTTTTTTGTTTTTGCCTAAGTGCGGTGATAGCAAATCAGAGAAACCCAGTTTTTTGAGCTTGGTTTTGCTTTCAACTTATTTCCTTGCTCCCTTCTCTTCATCATAATTTATTCAAGTATATTTCCCACTTTGTTGTTTTCTGCGTTTGATCACAATTCTCTACCTTTTACCACCATTTTCTCACTGATTTTCAAGTTTAAGAAATTATAAGTAAATCCATTTTTTTCGATAAAAATACAAACTGTTTCAAGAAGGCAAAAGAATTGTGCTCACAGTCACATTGCCTGCCAACCTTAAGAATATGGGTGTAGGACTCTAAACTGATTTAAGGTGTCTGCTTTAGAAATTATCTTTGTGATCATGGGTTTCCAACATCAAAATTTTTGGATTTTTAAAAGAGAATAAGAGTAGTTTCACTTTGAACACATGTTGCATTTGAAATATATTTGGTTTTTATTCTTTTAACAAACCTGTGTGACATTCGGGATTATTTCTCCTAGTTGCTAAATAGCCTTTCAATGGATATTTTATTTGTTTGAGAAAATCTACATTGATTTTAGTCAAACTGTCACTGAACACTATCAACATCTGTTATAAATCATCCCATTACTCCACAGACTCATATATACCCCAAGTTCAAAACATGCCCTTGGTACACAAGGAGGTGTAACACTTATCACTATGATAGAGCAAGCTTGTGATATAGGTGCTCTCATTGCTCCTGGTATCCATGTTGTAACAGGTTTTATAATACTAATACTTGGTGGCCAATTACTAAAAGGTAATATTTCATATTCTGACTTTTTCAAAGTATAAAAACAGTAAGAAAGAATGCCTAACTCTTAGAAAGAAATTAAAGTAGGAAAGTCCTAAGAAAGGGGCAATAGAAAATCTCAAGAGTTACATTATTGCTGCTCTCTCATCATAAGCACTCCCAAAGATACTGCAAATGTTTCTTACCTTTTCTACAGAACCAGGCCTCAGTCTGTTGATCAGTTTACACAGCACTACCCCATTTCTCAGTGAAGACTTCAAGAACTCCTCCGGATCACAGATGGTCTTTTTGGGGGAATCTAAAACTCCCAAGGATATAAGCCATGTCACGATTTGCTCTTCTGGATTCATTACTGAGGACTGTACGCTCAGAACAGCTTTCTGGGGCAGCTGCAAGGACTAAGCCACATCCGCGATTGCATCTGCTGTTGTCTTCCTTTTTATGAGTTCTCTTCTGGTGCTTGCAGAGCAAAGCTTTAAAACAACTTTTCTTAGACAATGGTGGAACCCACTCAAATTACGGGATTTCAAAGCCACAGAGATCACACTCAAAGATGTGGAAAGAGAATGAATGTAAAAACCTGGATAATACTGTTTTTTTTTTTCAAAATCTGCAAAACAAATTCATTAGAATAAAAAAGAAGAAATGCACACACACACAAAACAGTGCAAGAAGCTGTAAGGGAAGGAAGTGAGGAGGATGCTGGGGAGGGAGGAGAAAGAAGGAAGCAAGTGCTCTTGGAAAACAGAGGTGAGCCAGCACTTCAGCGGACCTTGGAAATGAAACACTGTTGGGTCAGTCTGGAAAATGCTGTCAATAAATACTTTAGCCTCAGTGAAAATCTAGCTTCTGTCAGGAGGAAAATGCCAAATGTCTCTTACGTCAGATAGATCTGAGCCTTGTGGGGAGCTATACCAGCACAACGTGGCTCAAAGAAGGTAGGCTCAGAAAATTCTTCTACGAAATGACCGGATGTCCTCAAAGTGCCTCACAGAGATGGTGCGTCATGATCATTCCTTGCAAAACACTTTGAGTTGCATGGTGACACAGTGCCAAGCAAAGGAAGATTGTGCCTGCTGTCAGCCATCACTGTATATAAGCAGAAGCTAGAAGAATGGCATTTTACTTTGCAGCCAAAAAGCTATGTTTAGGGAAATAGGCTAAGGATAACATCTGACATCCTGTTTACTTGCATTCTTTAGCAATTCTTTTTCTGGACCTGATTCCACTACACAATCCAGCTGCAGTACCCTTAGCAAAGGCTTATACACAGTCACATAAGAGGGTAGAAAACACTTGAAAACAACTTTTGAGAACAAAAGAGCACTTGTCTTCTGTCTACCCTACAATCTGGAAGGTTGATGTTTCCCCAACAATAAATACTTTGCATTAAAAATGCTTCTCTAGAAAAAACTGATCTGTAAGAACAGATATTTACTTTTTTGAACATTTTAAAAACCAGGTAAAATAGTCATACTACAGGGAAATTTATTATAAGGCCAACTTAACAGTATAGCCTCCTCATATTGGAAAATGCATGAAATTTACTATCACTGCCCATCCTCATACATATGGTCTTCCTAAGCTTCAGAATTAAAAAAAATTACAGATGCAGAAGATGAAGTTTATTTCTTTAAGTATACTTTATTGATTATGCTATTACAGTTGCTCTATTTTTCTCCCCTTTATCCCCTTCAGTCCTGCACCCTCCTCCCTTCAGCATTTCCCACCCCCTTAGTTCATGTCCATGAGTCGTACATGTAAGTTCTCTGGCTTCTCCATTTCCTATACTAGTCTTCACCTCCCCCTGCCATTTTGTATCTACCAATTATGCTTCTTATACCCTGTACCTTTTCCCCTATTCTTCCCTCTCCCCCTCCCCACTGATAATACTCCATGTGATCTGTATTTCTGTGATTCTGTTCTTCTTCTAGTTGTTTGCTTAGGTTTTGTTTTTGTTGTTTTCGATTCAGTTGTTGATAGTTGTGAGTTTGTTGTCATTCTGTCCATAGTGTTGATCTTCCTTTTCTTAAATAAGTCCCTTTAACATTTCATATAATAAGGGCTTGGTGATGATGAACTCTTTTAGCTTTACATTGTCTGGGAAGCACTTTATCTGACCTTCAATTCTAAATGACAGCTTTGCTGGATAGAGTTATCTAGGCTGTAGGCCTTTACCTTTCATCATTTTGAAAACTTCTTGCCAGTCCCTTCTGGCATGCAAAATTTCTTTTGAAAAATCAGCTGACAGTGTTAAGGGAACTCCTTTGTAGGTAATTATCTGCATTTGCTATTTTTAAGATTCTCTCTTTATCTTTAACCTTTGGTATTTTAATTTCAGTGTGTCTTGGTGTTGACCTCTTTGGGTCCAACTTGTTTAGGACTCTCTGTGCTTCCTGGATGTGTATGTCTATTTCCTTCACCAAATTAGGGAAGTTATCTTTTTTTTTTTTCAAATAAGTTTTCAATTTCTTGCTCTTCCTCTTCTCCTTCTGGCATCCCTATGATTCTGATGTTGGCACTTTTGGAGATGTCCCAGAGTTCTGTTACTGTCTCCTCATTTTTTTTTGAATTCTTGTTTCTTCAGTCTGTACTGGTTGACTATTTACTTCTTCCTTATGTTCCAAATTATTGATTTGAACCCTGGCTTCCTTCCCTTCACTTTTGGTTCCCTGTATATTTTTCTTTATTTCACTAAGTGTAGCCTTCATTTCTTCCCTTATGCTTTCACCATATTCAATGACTTCTCTGAGCATCCTGACCCCAGTGTTTTGAACTCTGCATCTGAAAGGTTGGTTATCTCCATTTTGCTTAGTTCTTTTTCTGGGGTTTTGTTCTATTCTTTCATCTGGGCCGTATTTCTTTGTCTACTCAATTTGGCGACCTCCCTATGTTTGTTTCTGTGTATTGGGTAGAGTTGCTTTGTCTCCATCTTGGTACACCTGTTATGATGTAAGGGGTAGAGCCTTAGGTATTCACCAGGGTAGAGCAACCTGCTTCACTACTTTGTGGTGCTATATGTGGGGGAGGAGTCTGAGAGGGAATAATGCCACTTGCTCAGCTCTCGTCCCATTTCCAGTCACTTCACCCACTTCCTGTATGCAACTGGTGCCCTTCTAGCTGTTGCCCTGGTGGTGGTTCCTAGAGTGGGTGTGTTTGCCTATGTTCTAGGACTATGTGGGTTCTTTAAATAAACTCTCCTGAGTTACTGGCAGTTTCCTCCACCACCCAACCCCCACTGGATTTTACAACCAGAAGTTATGAGGCTTTATTTCCCTGGCACTGGAACCTTGGGCTGCACATTCTTGCCTGGGATGGCTCGCTGCCCAGGTGTCCCTCCTGGTTTATATCTGCCACACATGAATGTGGGATTCTGCTAGCCATTGCCACTGCTGCTTTGCTGCTGCCACCACACCACATCTTCTCTGCCTGGGCTCCCTGTCTCTGCCCCTCCTACCTGTGTGGTTGAATATTTCTTCTTTAAATCCTTGGTTATCAGACTTCCAAACAATTTGATTGTCTGGCCATTCTGAAAACTTGTTTTGTTTTGAGATTGGTTGTGATCCTTCTTATGGTTATGCGAGAAGGCGAAGCATGTCTACCTACACCTCCATCTTGGCTGGAAGTCACAGAAGCTCTAAATTAAAAAAAAATAATAACTTATTTTTAAGATTTATTTATTTTTAAAGAAGGGGAGAGAGGGAGAAAGAAAGAGGGAGAAACATGAATGTGTGGTTGTCTCTCATACAACCCCCTACCAGGGACCGAGTCTGCAACCCAGGCATGCACCCTGACAGGGGATTCAACCAGCAACCCCCTGATTTACAGGTCAGCACACAATCCACTGAGCCACACCAGCCAGGGTGGAAGCTCTAAATTTTTAAAAATTGTATTTTTCCACTACCATTTATCCCCCCTATACCCTCTTCCATCTCCAACCCCCCACCCCCTGCAATTACCACACTGTAGACACAGAATCCTTATCAAAACAGTTTGGGGCATCTACTACCAAATAATTAACCTAGATAATTCTTCTAAATGTTTAAAAAAAATTCCCCTTCTTGCCTGTCATAACACTTAACACCCTTTACTATTATTACTTGTTCATCTGTCTCATCTACCAGAATATAACTTCCTTAGAGTAAGGGTCTTGTTTGTCTTGTTTAACACTGTTTTCAGAAGAGTGTCTGGTACACAGCAGATGTTTAAAAATGCTGAATGAGCCCTGGCTGGTGTGTCTCAGTGGACTGAGTGCTGGCCTGTGAACCAAGGGGTCACCAGTCCAATTCCCAGTAAGGGCACATGCTTGGGTTGTGGACCAGGTTCCCACTAGGGGGCACACAAGAGGCAACCACACATTGACATTTTTCTTCCTCTCTCTCTCCCTCCCTTCTCTTCTGTCTAAAAATAAATAAGGTCTTTTTTTAAAATGCTGAATGAATGAATGAATGAATGAATTCATATGATCTCTGGTATAGCAAGGATTATACCTGATTATCTACCTGATTAGAACAAAGATGTTTTACTTGTTTTAATGGCTTAAAACATTTTTTTTGCTAATGATTTTTTATACTTTTATTGAGGTATAATTGACATAATAATCTATACATATTTAATATGTACAAGTCAATGAATTTTGATGTCTGTGTATAACTGTGATACAATCACACACACAGTGCAGATAAACCTTTCCATCACCTCCCAAAGTGGCCTTGTGACATTTTAACCCCTTCTTCTCTTCCTTCTCACCAAATTCCAGACAACCAGTAATCTGATTTCAGTCCCTATAGATCAGTTTGCATTTTCTATGATCTTATGTAAGTGGAAGCACACAGTTTGGTACCTTTTTTTGTCTGGCTTCTTTAAATCAACATCATCCTTTTTAGATTCACTCATGTTGGTGTATCTATCAGTAATTCTATAACAAAGATTTGACCTCCAAATGTTTGGTTTGATGTAATTACACTTATAAGCAAAATAGATATAGTTGATCAAAAGCTTTAATTGAATTTTGACCTATGGTCAAGTCTAAGTAATGGAAATAAAAACAAAACCCATTTATTGGTAAATGAAATTCCCAAATATGACAGGCTTAAACATATTTTTATATGTCATTTGGACATTTTTCACAATTTTTCATCAAAATTGTACTCTACAGACAAATAAATTTGGCAGTGTTATGAGGTATCACTCACATATTCTAATAAAGACCAAAGAACCCTGAGTAATTTTAGGAACTCAACCTAGTCCAAGATAGGCTTGAGACCACTGAGATCATTTGGATGAATAACTGCCACATTTTAGATACTATAGCAAATTATTCTAAGTAATAAAGTAAATTCCAAAAGGCAAGGCCACCTCTTCAAGTCAGAAGAAACATTTCTATTAGTATAAAGATTGGAAGTCAGAGTTGGTACAGTCAAATGTCAAAAAAGCAAGGATATCTGAGACATTAGCAACATATGGGTGAACTGACTAACTATGAAACCATGGCTGGGTAAGGGAGCCAGTGACAATAGAAAGGAGCTGATGAACTGGAGAAATAGGGAGGAGGGTTGAAAGACTGGAGGTCACAGCAAAATGAAGAGCAAGCTTCACACAAAAACATGACTGAAAAAAGCAAGTCTCTCTGTTTCAGATCCTTAGTACCATACACCCTGCGTCACTGAACCTGTGTCCTCACTGGCTTTCCCACCTCCATCTTTTCATCCTAATGAACTCTCTGACAGAGCAGTTTGGTTGATTTCCCCAAAACATCCCTTTAATAGTGTAATATACCTGCTCAATAACCCTCAAAGGATCTCATTGCCTAAAGCAAAGATTTCCAAACAACAATGTACAAAAATAATCACTTGGTTGTAGAAGAGAAAAAGGAATAAGTGGAACTTGGGGGCCAAGATAGGTAACATTTTACTAAAAATAAAAAGATCTGCAAGAAGTAAGGTAAATGTTAACTTTTTAATTTTATGTTCCTTTTTATTGTTGTTTAAAGTACAGTTCTCCCCATTTTCCTGCCACCACTTACCCCTTCCCCACCCACACCCACCTACCACCCTCAATCCTTCCCAACTTTGGCTTTGTCCATTGGTCCTTTATATATTTTCTTTGATGATCTTTCCCCTTTTTTTCCCCATAACCCCCGCTCTCCCAAACACTCTGGTTACTGTCAGTTTGTTCTTAATTTCAATGTCTCTGGTTATATTTTGCTTGCTTATTTGCTGTATTGATTAGCTTCCACTAAAAGGTGAGAGCATATGGTATTTGTCTTTCACTGCCTCACTGGGTTCACTTAGTGTAAGGTTCTCCAATTCCATCCATGCTGTCATGAATAGTAGGAGCTCCTACTTTCTTTCTGCTGCATAGTATTCCATTGTGTAAATGTACCACAGTTTTTTGATGCACTCATTTACTCACAGGCACTTAGGTTGCTTCCAGCACTTGGCTATTGTAAATTGTGCTGCTATGAACACTGGGGTGCATAGGTTCTTTTGAATTGGCATTTCAGGGTTCTTAGGGTATGGTCCCAGCATTAGTATTGCTGGGTCAAAAGGCAGTTCCACTTTCAGTTTTCTGAGGAAATTCCATACTGTTTTCCACACTGGCTGCACCAGTCTGCACTGCTAATAACAATCCAAGGAAGTAAAAGACCTGTACTCAGAAAACTACACAACACTGAATAAAGAAATTATGGAAGACACAAACAAATGGAAGCATGTATCATGTTCATGTATTGAAAGAATTAACATTATCAAAATGTCCATACTATGCAGAGTAATTTATAGATTCAACGCAATCCTTTTTAAAATACCAATGGCATATTTCACAGATATAGAACAAACATTTCAAAAATGTATATGGAACCATAAATGACCCCAAATAGCCACAGAAATTTTGAGACAGAAGAATAAAGTAGGAAGGATCACAATACCTGATATCAAACTGTATTACAAGGCCACTGTAATCAAAACAGTATGTTGCTGGAATAAGAACAGACACATAGACCAATGGAACAGAATAGAGAGCCCAGAAATAAACCCAAGTATCTATGATGAACTAATATTTGACAAAGGGGTAGGAGCATAAAATGGAGTAAAAATAGCCTCTTCAACAAATGGTGTTGGGAGAGCTGGACAGCTACATGCAAAAAAATGAAACTCAGTCACCAACTTGAACCATATACAAAAATAAATTCAAGATGGATAAAAGACTTAAATATAAGTTGTGACACCATAAAAGTCCTAGAGGAGAACATAGGTAGGAAAATCTTAGATATTCCATGCAGGAATATTTTCATGGATATGTTTCCTAGAGCAAGGGGCATAAAGGAAAGAATAAACAAATGAGACTTCATCAAAATAAAAAGCTTCTGCACAGCCAAAGAAAACATCAGCAAAATGAAAAGAGAACCTGTTGCGCGTGGGTCACCGGCCAGCAGTGACCACGGAACGCTGTGGATGGCTCGACAATAAACACGCGAGAAAAAACAACACATGCACAGAGACAAACTAGTTTCTGTGGGGAAGTAGGGACAGAATGGCCACCCCCCCTAGTGGGGAGCGCGCCGATCCACCGTCCATACCTGCTTTTATTAGGCTCATTTTGCATAATAACTCAGGTAACGTACAATACTCATTAGGGGAAGTAAGGAATATAGAAAACAAAGAACTCTGCCGGTCTATTGAGTTGGGGGTCAAAGAGTTGTAAGGCTGAGGAACAAACTAGCTTCCTCCTAAGACCCTCCTCATTCAACTGAGAGCATTCTTGAACAAAGAAGGTTTCACAGTAATTTACATGTTCTTTCTTAGGCCTGATCACCCCGGGAAATCTGCACTTCCCAGTACCGAGCTGTACTACCCCGTCATTGTTTCAGGCTTAGGTGGAGCGCGGGAACTAAGGCCACCGAGAGATAAGGAGATTTTCTTCCGGACGCTGAGAACTCAGACTTTGTCAAAGCCGAGGAGTGAGGGTCCATCACCCCCTTTGCTGCAGCCCCCCAAGTCCTTCTTTTGGGGGGCCTCCCAAAGTGATCGTGCCTGGCTTGGGTTGTTCCCCCCATGGGGAATCTTACCCGTCTTTGGCTAACTGACAAAGCTTTTTGGGGGTTCAGTCATGAATAAAGCAGCAGAAGCAGCATTCCTGCCAGGAAGACAAGCTTTTATCTCCTTGCTGGCTTACGGTTCCAAGGGCATTCCCTTAGCCTTAGCCTAGGCGGGGGTTTCAGTTTCTGATACCAGTCAGGGCGGTTCCCAACAAGAACCAACTGTATGGGGAAATATATTTGCAAATGATACCTCAGACAAGAGTTTGATCTCCAAAACATATAAAGAACTCACATGACTCCACTCCAGGAAGACAAACAATCCAATTAAAAAATGGGAAAAGATCCTGAATGGACATTTCTCCAAGGAGGACATACAGAGGGCCCAGAGATATATGAAAAGATGCTCAACATCACTAGTCATCAGCGAGATGCAAATTAAAACCACAATGAGATACCACTTCACATTGGTCAGAATGGCCATCATAACCAAATCAACAAACAAGTGCTAGTGAGGTTGTGGAGAACAGGCAACCCTAGTGTTGGTGGGAATGTAGACTGGTGCAGCCACTATGGAAAACACTATGGAGTTTCCTCCGAAAACTAAAATGGAACTGCCTTTTGACCCAGCAATTGCCTTCCTGAGACTCTACCCTAGGAATCCTGAAACACCAATTCAAAAGAACCTATGCACCCCAATGTTCATAGCAGCAGAATTTACAATAGCCAGGTTCTTGAAGCAACCTAAGCACTCAATGGTAAATGAATGGGTCAGAAAACTATGGTACATTTACATGATGGAATACTATGCAGCAGAAAGAAAGAAGGAGCTCCTACCTTTTGAGACAGCATGGATGGAAATGGAGAGCTTTATGCTAAGTGAAATAAGCCAGCAGTGAAAGACAAACACCATATGATCTCACCTATAAGTGGAACCTAATCAACAAAACAAACAAGCAAGCAAAATATAACCAGAGACATTGAAATTAAGAACAACCTGACAGTAACCAGAGGGGAGGTGGGAGGAAATAATGGGGGAAAAGGGGGAAGGGTTGTCAAGAAACGTGTATAATGGACACATGGACAAAGCCAAAGGGGCATAGGATCAAGGGTGGGAAGTGGGGATGGCTGGGGTGGGGGGAATTTAGAGGGGGGAATGGAGACAACTCTACTTGAACATCAATAAAAATGTGAAAAATAAAAATAAATAAAATATAGAACAAAGAAAAATGCATTCAAAGTAAAATAAATAAATAAAATCTTTTTAAAAAGATCAAAGAAAAGAAAGCATTCAGTCCCATGAGGTCTGTTAAGAAAAACAGCTTTTGGGGCCACAGTCTGAGCATCTATGTCCTAGAGCAAAACCCTGGTGGATGACTCAATAACCTGCTGTACAACATGAATGAATGCAATCCAAGCTCAAGGAGCTGGTTGTTGCCCAGCATCCTCCAGAACAAGAAGGTGAGAAAGATGGAAATTCTGATGCACAATATCAACTACATCTTGGACTTGCAGGTACCTATAGGCTCACATCCGACTATTGTCAGCCTGCACCATGAACGATCCAGGCAGAGCCAGGCGTCTAGGACACCGCTGACCATTCTAAACATGGGTATTAGCATCCTGTCCTTGCAGGAGCCTGAATTCCCATCTGAGTTCATGTCAAATGACAGCAAAGCACTCTGTGGCTGAATAAATGGTATTCATGACTTTTTTCCTCTTTGCACAACCATTCAAAAGAACAACAGGTTGAATGGACCTTTGTTAAAAGTGCAAGCAAAACTGAAAAGGATCAGATCATCTTCTTCAGGGTGTGTCTGACCTTGACTATGATATTAGTTATTTATGAAAAATACCTTTAATGCCCTTTTTGCAGTTGGAAGGCTTTTCTTTATATACTATTCCCACCAAGGGAAGTAAAAACATTAAAATCACAAGGAATTGCCCAGACTTTGCCTTTTTTCAAAGGTAGAATATGGATACCAGAAGGATCCAATATTCAGTTACTTAAATGAAGCCTTTTGGTCAGAAATTACCTTTTTGATGCAAGCCTACTGAATGCTGTGTATATATTTACATATAAATATAGAGAGAGAGAGTGAAACATTGTGAACTCTTTAATTAGAGTTTTTTTGTATAGTGGTAGAGATGTATATTTCTGCATACAAAGTGTAATGATGTACTTCATGCTAAACTTTTAATAAATATTTAGTTGTAAACTTAGCCCTTTTATACAAAAGAAATCAAGTATGTTTATTTGCTGATGATTGCCTGCTTTATTTCAAAGGACCAGTGCTTTGATTTTTTTAAGACTCCATGTATTTATTTTTAGAGAGAGGGGAAGGGAAGGAGAAAGAGAGGGGGAGAAACATCAATGTGTGGTTGCCTTTTGTGTGCTCCCCACTGAGGACCTGGCTTGCAACCCAGGCATGTGCCCTGACTGGGAATGGAACCCATGACCCTTTAGTTTGCAGGCCCACACTCAATCCACTGAGCTACACCAATCAGGGCTGATTTTTATTATGTTATGTTATAACTGAACCCAAATCAGTACAAGTTCAAATTTATGTAGACTGTATAAGATTATAATAAAACATGTCTGGAGCTAAAGAAAAAGAGTTTACCTTTAAGGCCCATAAATTTCTCCCAAGGTTCCATCAATTATACAGTATAAGTAACATCACATTTAAATGATAACTTAGGTACTTCAATAATTGTTCATCTTTCCACATATTTTTTTTAGATGTGAAATACAAAAATATCCATGTCCATCATCTGGAATCAAAGTATTTTTTAAAAATATTTATTTATTTTTAGAAGGTATGGGAGAAGGAAAGAGAGGGAGAGAAACATCAATCATGTGTTGATGTGCACTCCCCCTACTGGGAACCTAGCTCACAACCAAGGCATGTGCCCTGACTGGGAATCGAACCAGCAACCCCTTGCTTTGTAGGCCCACACTCAATTCACTGAGCCACACCAGCCAGGGCTGGAATTAAAGTCTTATTAGGAGGTACCAGTTCAAGAATACAGATGGAAGTCCCAGTGTTTAACGTACATGGCTCTAATGTTTTAAGTCTTGAGGGCAATCCCATTCTATGGGCCACCTTTCACACTGGTCTAAATCAATACTTATATTATTATAACAGTCAATTGAATCTCTGTAAATAACAATCATCCACCTTTGTTTATCAATCTATACTGTGACTGGAGAGAACTTGCCTCCCTATGTTAATCTAGCAATATCAAACCTGTCTTCTGGTATCTACAGATAAAAATGCTTTTCTTTTAATACAGATTAAATATTTTTCTTTTCTATGTCAGCCTTTCAATCAAACCACTTAACAAAACATTTCTGTGTTAAATTTACTTGAGTACCTTGATGTGTACTACTTTTCCTTTGTTACAAATCATTAATTATGATGGTCCCACTTGTACTTTGCCAATTATCAGATTGCTGTATTTATAAATACAAATCATGTCCATTCCAGGAACACAATTCAGAGCTGGTTGGAAATATGTCGCTGGAGAGTAGAAAGAAAAAATGGTGTAACAACATTTGTTTTCTTAGTAATCCATTTTCCAGGATAACTTTTTAGGTGAGTTCAGTATCAAAATTTGTTACTTTATAAAATTCACTCGTGAGGACCACAGTGCAGTCCTCATGCTATGCTGGCTTCATATGAAAAGTATGAATCCAGCTGAGTTTCTTCTTCACTTTGATAACTCTGTGGGTAACCAGCAGCACTTGAAAGTGCCCCCTTTCAACCCTGAGGGTGACAGCTATCTTCCCCCTGGAATAGCTTTACGTAAATGAAGTTTCCCAGTTGGTAGGGTGGTACACTTCCTCAGGCAGGTCGTTCCAGGTACTACGACCTTAAGTCTCAAGGTTTCTAGAGAAGAGAGGGGCCCTTCTAAGTAATGAACATGATTGTGAGAGGATTCAGTTAAATAAGGCACAGTACCTGGTCTCAGACTAAAATTTGTAACCTGCCAAACTAAGTTCAGAGGGAAAGCATCCCTGCTTGTTGCAGGGGTTCACTCTAATTTTTATGATTCTAGATTATTTTAATCTGATAGATTGTTGAATCTTAGCCAAGGAATTTGAGTCATATGCTGTACATATCCAGAAGATTGAGGTTTACAGGAATCTTCAAACATTTGCATAATTCCTGGATAACAGGAAAAATAAAATGACTTCCTCTGTGCTTGTCATTGTACTCTAATATCCACAAAGTGGGAATTATGTGTAGTAAAAAAGGCTTTATCACTGCCTGAACATTGGCTTTTGAAGTGGGAAAGTTTTCAGGCCATCCAAATGTCACACATACCATAAGGAGATAAAACCCCTTAGCTTTTACAAGCAAACAATCTATGAAATCCAACTGCCACCAGGCTCCTTGTCAAGTCATGTCAGTTAAAGAGATCTTCCTGTGTCTACAATGGAGTTGCCTATAATTTTGCTAGCAATTAGCACATCTCTTTAATATGTTTTGAAAAAATTCATCTTTTTAGTTGGGTAGTAAGAGTCTAGTGCCTTTAAAATCCTTTTTTTATTCAGATGGTTTCATTGATGGCACAGAACACTACCTGGGGCATTAGGATTATTCTTAGCCCCATCAAATTTAGCTCCCTTTTAAATCCATTTGCCTATTTCCTTTTGTGAAACACATTTTTAAGGCTCTTTTTTTAAAAGATTTTATTTATTTATTTGTAGAGAGGGAAGGGAGGGAGAAAGAGAGGGAGAGAAACATCAATGTGCGGTTGCTGGCGGTCATGGCCTGCAACCCAGGCATGTACCCTGACTGGGAATCGAACCTGCGACACTTTGGTTCGCAGCCCACGCTCAATCCACTGAGCCACACCAGCCAGGGTGTGAAACACATTTTTTAATGAACAATTACAAAAATATTTCTTATTAAGAATAAAGCTTCTGCCCTAGCTGGCATGGCTCAGTGGATTGAGCATTGACCTGCCAACTGAAAGGTTGCTGGTTCAATTCCTGGTCAGGGCACACGCCTGGGTTGCAGGACAGGACCCTGGTTGGGGGCATGGGAGAAGCAACCAGTTGATGTTTCTCTCCCTCTCTTTCTCCTACCCTTCCCTTCTCTCTAAAAATAAATAGATAAAATATTTTTTAAAAAGAATGAAGCTTCTAAGCTTGAAGTCTGTCATATTTTAACAACAGCTTTTGCAGCTCTGTCAGAAAAATGAACTACTGGTATCCAAGCAAGTAGCTGTAAAGCCCCTAACAAATCAGGTATCAGTTTCCCACAAAATTGTGTTTAGTTTTTAATAAAGTAAAAATTATCTCATTTTAATTGTCCTGTTGCATGACAAACACCAAACATATCCTTATTAGTAATTTGTATTTGATGTTTATTGTAAGTCCAGAACCAAGAATTACAGCTCTTGTAACTGCTATTAAACGTGTCTTCTTATACAGGGTAAACTTCAGCCAAAACATGAGCTTCCAAAGCTACATAAGTCATTACAGCATAGGAGACCTTAAGTGGGCCACTTTCAGCCACCGTATGTTGTTTATTGTTAAATATTAAATATGCACTTTGAACAAGAATACCATATAATTTGGGTCAAAGTTTTCAAAATTTGGAGTCTTCAAAGCTGGAAAGAGGCCATAGTCAATTTCATTTGTTCAAAAGCCTCTTCAAATTTCAGGGACCAAAACAAAAGTTCTGGAGGATTATCATGCAATTGCTTCATCAGAGGTTTTAGCCACTGCAAAAACTGGAATCCACTGTCTATTTCACAATTGTCTAAGATTTTTTATAGGCTGTTTGACTTGCAAAATGTGTTGACTCCTAGATTGTCATACTCTGTGGCTTACAGCTGACAACAGATGCCCTAAATATTTTAGCTCAGATAAGCAATACTGCAATTTGTCTAGTGAGGCCTTATTCCCTTTTAAAGCAAAGAATTGTAATAAAGCCAAAGCATCAATCAGCTTTATTTTGCTGTTTGGTTTCTGAAGCCACCAGCAAACTACTCACACTTTGAAAATTATAGATCCCTCTAGTGGAACAAATTGCTCTAAGTTTTTCTCTAAATGACTAGAAAAAAAACAGTAGGAAATCTAAACACCCTTGAGAAATTCTTTGCCATAAATACAAAATTCCTTCAAAAGAAAAAATGAACAAGAATTTGAATTTATTCACTAGAGAAACAAAAAGAGGAAGGGAGAGAGAGGAAGTAAGGGAGGGAGGGATGGAGGGAGAAAGGGAGAAAAGAGGAGAGGAATGTGAGCCAGACTGATGATAAGAGTAGGAGATGCTATTATAGGACTAGGCTCCCTAGTGGCATTAGAAATTATAGGATTCTGTAATATGTGAGGCCAAGTAGTAGTACTTAATCATCAGAAGCAAAGCTGGCATAATTATTGTAGTGAAAAGCAAGTTTGGAATGTCACAAGGAATGCCTGACCCACAGGTCCTAATGAGATGAGATAACTCATGGAACAATGTTTCCCTAGGGAGCAAGACAGAACAGCCAATATACAAGTTCTGTCCAGAAGGTATCCAGCTATGTAATATGAAAAACAGAGACATGTTTTGAAGATACAAGATACAAGAAACATTGTATATAGAACAATGATGCTTCAGTACCATTCAAAGTAGGCACCTTGGGACCTCACACAGTTCTCCCAATCATCATCAGCTGCCACATCATATTTTTCCTGAATCTCATCAATGGTCTGAAATCTCTTCCCTTTCAAAGGTGATTTTAGTTTTGGGAAAAGCCAGAAGTCTCAGGGTGGCAGATCTGGGCTGTATGGGGGCTAAGTGATTTGATGTTTTTCCAAAAACCTCTGCACAAAACATGATACATGAGTGGGTGAATTGTTATGATGAAGCTGCCAATCACCAGTTGTGCATAGCTGCAGCCTTCTGGATCATACAAATAGTTTCCACAGAGGAATGTTCAAGCTTAATGCAAAATTTGATGCAGATTCATTGTTCTACTCACTCAGTCATTTTGAATGCAATGGCCACACAGTACACATGCTCACTCAATGCCATCTACTGCCCCCACTGACTAGTACAATGAAGTTGTCATTGTTCATGCATGAGCAATCCAGTCCACTCTCCTTGACTGTCAGTTTACATCAATGTCACGCAAACCATTCTCATTGTATTAACAAAGGCAGAAGTCTGAGGTTGCTATAGACTGATTGTGTCCCTCTCAAATTTTATATGTTGAAACCTAATCCTCAGTGTGAGAGTATTAGGAGGTGGGAAATTTGGAAGGTGATTAGGTCACGAAGGTGGAGCCCTCATAAATAGGTTTAGTGCCCTTATAAACGAGGCCCCAGAGAGCTCTTTCACTCCTCCCACCATGTGAAGTTACAGCAAAAAGATGGCCTTCTATTAACCATGAAGCAGGTTACCACTGGACAGGGAATCTGCCATCACCTTGATCTTGGATTTCCCAGCCTCCAGAACTGTGAAAAATAAATGTTTATTGTTTATAAGTCACCAAGTCTCTGGTGTTTTGTTATAGTAGCCAAAATAGAACAAGACAGAGGTCAACTGCCCCAATGAAAAGTCACAAACCTTTTTGGCAGAGGTGGTTCCATCATAGTATCAATGCAGAAGTGACTGTAGAAACAAACTGTTGGCTTTGCAAAATGATCCACCCCTCAGGATGACTTTGAATGAAAAGAGTGTTCAAAGTTTAATTACAAAGTGGATTGTATATATGGAAGGTGCCCCAGGAACCTTAGATGAAGGAGGAAATTTTCAACTTCCATTTAAGTTTAGTAGTCAATATCTTTTTGACTCTCTTCAGGTCATGTTTATTGGTGAAAACATCTCCATTCATCTTTATGTTTATGGCAATGGTCATATCTGTGTATCCATTCTAACAAAGGACTGGTCCCCAGTGCTTTCAATCCAACCAGTTTGTCTTAGTATTTTCAGCATACTTTCCAGCTGCAAAGACACAACTACTAGCTAATTCTTTTTATGTTCAAAAATGTAACAAGAATCCAAAGAAAACAAAATGGTGGTATCATGGTGATACGTGTTGATGCCAATATTATCATACTCCTAGCAGAAGATAGTCCTGCTGAAAAAAATGATCATCCAATATTTGAACTTTAACCTTTGACTGGAAGTGACCCATATGCAATGAGGAATACTTCCTTCTTGTGCATTCTGGGTGCATGTTGATTGCTGGTTCAGTCCAGGAAGTAGACATGCTTTTATTAATCAAACAGTATTAATGAAGGTGTCAGGAAATGTCAAATATATTTTCATTTTTTATTTTTAAGCTTTTGGAAAAGTCCCAGGTCCTCATGTATTGGGCACTAAAAATGATTTCCTTGGTGGCTTCAGGACATTCAATGTCAGCAGTGGACATCAAAACAGGAAACATTTTCATTAACTCCTGCCACCCGATGATTAATGCATGATAGGGCCTACGGCATGAATTTACTGGTTGTAATGGGATTAAATTAAAGTGAGGGATCCAACATTATTGTACTTTGAAAGTCACCCCAACTCATTTCTATTTGTATTCTATGCACTGTGATCCTAAGGTTGACAGCATGAATTAATATGTATCTTAAAAGGACTGCAATGGACATTGTGTATTTATTGGATTGTTTATATCTGCTGTCAAATTGTTTTGACATGGAAAGTTTTCAAGTAACATTGGCAAAGTACAATATGTTACCCTTATGGTGAAAATAAATGCATTTATATATAGTCCCTCAATCTCTGAAGTAAAGATATGAGTAATATAAAATATGAATG
The DNA here is from genome assembly GCF_019186645.2 of Phyllostomus hastatus. NCBI lineage: Eukaryota > Metazoa > Chordata > Mammalia > Chiroptera > Phyllostomidae > Phyllostomus > Phyllostomus hastatus. The sequence continues at coordinate 8,706,893 of NW_025333841.1, read as the reverse complement.
GTTGAATCAAGGCTTTATTTTGGAACAAAAAATGGCAGTGATGAGAATTCCAGCCAAGAAGGAGGTGTAAGTAGAAATGCTTTGTTTCCTTGCACAACCAAAGGAAGAATAACAACCAATCTAAAAACAATAAACAACAACCAGAAGTGCCAGAAAATCAAACTGCATGGAACTGTGACAACAAAAAATAAGGTACATTTACACGATGGATATGCAGCAGAAAGAAAGAAGGAGCTCTTACCTTTTGTGACAGCATGGCTGGAACTGGAAAGCATTATGCTAAGTAAAATAATCCAGGCGGTGAAAGACAAATACCATATGATCTCACCTATAAATGGAACCTAATCAACAAAACAAATGAGCAAGCAAAATATAACCAGAGACATTGAAATTAAGAACAAACTGACAGTAAACAGAGGGGAGGTAGGAGGGAATAATTAGGGAAAGGGGAGAAGGGTTGTCAAGGAACATGTATAAAGGACACATGGACAAAGCTAAGGGGGGTTGGGATCAGGGGAGGGAGGTAGGGATGGCTGGGGTGGGGGAAGTGGTGGGAGGAAAACAGAGACAACTGTACTTGAACAGTAAAAAACAACAACAAAAAAAGAAAAACAAAACAAACAAACAGAAAAGCAACATTCACCTAGACCAGCAGGAGGGGCAGAGATGGGAGACTGGCAGTTGAGTGGAGAGGATGCGCTGCAAGGCAGCAGACTGGGCTAGTGTGGTGGGGCTGGCTGAATGGGAAACTAAAGACTCAAAGTCAGCTGTAAACTACTGCAGAGGTTGCTACGGCAGAAGAAACTCCCAGTCGCACATGAGAGTTTGTTGGAAAGTGGGGCTACAGCAGAGTAAGAGAGGGGCATTGTTCCCTCTCTGACCCCTCCCCCACAGACAGTGACCCAACACAGCAAAAAGGGTTGCCATACCCTGAAGAATATCTAAGGCCCTGCCCACTTACAACATAACAGATGCACCGAGACAAAGAAATATGGCCCAAATGAAAGAACAGATCAAAACTCCAGAAAAGGGGCTAAGCAACAAGGAGATAGCCAACTCACCTGATGCAGAGTTCAGAACACTGGTAATCAGGATGCTCACAGAACTGATTGAGCTCGGTTGTAAAATGAAGGAACAAATGAAGTCTACCCAAAGTGAAATAAAGCAAAATATACAGGGAACCAACAGTGAAGGGAAGGAAACTGGGACTCAAATCAATGATTTGAAACAAAAGGAAGAAATAAACATCCAACTGGAAGAGAGTGTAGAAATAAGAATTTAAAAAATGAGGAGAGGCTTAGAAACCTCTGGGACAACTTTAGGTTCTCTAACATCAGAATCATAGGAGTACCTGAAGGAGAAGAACAAGCACAAGAACTTGAAAACATATTTGAACAAATAATGGAGGACAACTTTCCCAATTGGCAAAGAAAATAGACTTCCAGGCAGTCCAGGAAGCCCAGAGAATCACAAAGAACTTGGACCCAAGGAGGAACACAGGAGCAATGCACATCATCATTAAGTTACCCAAGATTAAAGATAAAGAGAATCTTAAAAGCAGCAAGAGGAAAGGAGAGAGTTAACTACAAAGGAGTTTCCATTAGACTATCAGCTGATTTCTCTAAAGAAACCTTGCAGGCAAGAAGGAGCTGTAAAGAAGTATTCGAAATCATGAAAGGCAAGGACCTACATCCAAGATTACTCTATCCAGCAAAGTTATCATTTAGAACAGAAGGGCAGATAAAGTGCTTTCCAGATAAGGTCAAGTTAAAGGAGCTCATCATCACGAAGCTTTTATTATATGAAGTGTTAAAGGAACTTATCTAAGAAATTGAAGAAGATCAAAAACTATGAACAGTAAAATGACAACAAACTCACAACTATCAACAACTAAACATAAAAAGATGAAAACAAAAACTAAGCAAAGAACTAGAACAGGAACAGAACTAGAGAAATGGAGATCACATGGAGGGATGTCAGTGGGGAGGGGGAAGGGAAGAATATGGGGGAGGTACAGGGAAGAAGAAGCATAATTTGTAGGCATAAAATATACAAGGAGAGGTTAATAATACTATAGGAAACAGAGAAGCCAAAGAACTTATATGTATAATCCATGGACATGAACTAAGTGGGGGGAATGCTGGAGGATTAGGGGGTACATGGTGGAGGGGGGATAAAGGGGAAGAAAGAATTGGGAAAACTGTGATAGCATAATCAATAAAATATATTTAAAAATAAAAGTAACCAAAAAATGGCAGCAATGATTAAACTGCTGCAGTCATAATTTGGGTTTGTTATTTGTACATTAATAATTTTCCCAAGTAGACTACACTCTGATACTTCCTGCTAGCCATCAGCATGAGCTAAACAGTATTTATTTATTTTTGTTTGAAAAATCTGTAAACACTTTTGTTTGCAATTGTTTCTTTTGTTATGTTTCAACTCAACTTTGAATGTTACAATACTTTAATAGAAAATGTTTTGTCATTTTTTCTTGTAGATTTTCTTTACTTGTATCATCTTGTCCTTCAATCCTGTACCATAAAATAAGAAATATATTTTTGACTGAAGCTTAATGTTTAAAAAAAGAAAGAAAGTTACTACTCTTTTCCAATTTCCAGAACTAAGTTTTCAGATCCCAGAACCCATAAAATGAAGGAGAGGCCAGGTCCCCATAAGGAAGGACCCTACAACAATATAACAAGTATATCTGGCAGTGATTTCTCTATTCCTTCTCTAAAAGGATCTATGATTCTTTACTCAAATAGCTGGGGAAAGAGGAATACCCAGAACTTTGGGGGTCTATTGGAACCAGGAAGTAAGTAGACACTGATACCCAGGAGTTCAATTGTGGCTGCCCTGTTGGAGAGGGGTTTATGGGGTTCAGGTAATAATAAGAAAATAAGGAATTGGCTTAGATCTGTCTCACAGTAGGTTCAGTAGTCATCTCCATGACTTCCAAATGAATACTTAGAATGAATATATTAGCAGTTAGTAGAATCTGTATATCAGTTCCTTGATGTATAAAGTAAGAGCTATTATAATAGGAAAGGCCTCATGGAAGCCTCTGAAACTCTTCTCCCCCAAAGAACCCTCCAGTGTCCATGACATTAAATAAAAAACAATGTCACAACCCTGAATGTGGGGACAATAAAGATTAATATCACCCTCAAAACATTAAATGATGCAAGAATCATGGGCCCCATTATATTTCTACTTAATAAATCTGACATCTGCCCAGTAATCATCCCAATTACATTAACCAAGCTGAATGTGGTATCTTTACTAGAGCAGATTAACACAGCCTCTGGTAGGTGGTAGGTGAGTACATATTTGAATAAATATATTGTTTACATACCCATCAGGAAAGAAAATAAAAAATAGGCTCCATTCACATGAGACATACACAAATATATATTCATTCTTAACACAGGGCTATGTTATTTCTCTTTTCTCTCATCATATAGCACAAAGGAACCTAAATCATCTGGATAGTTCATAGGATATCATATTGGTCCACCATACTGATAGAATCATGTTAACTAGACCAGATGAACAAGAAGTAAAAGTACCCTGGATGGCATGATAAGACATATGCACTCTACAGAGTTAGAGAATACTCTACAAAGATTCAGGGTTAAGTCACATAAGTTACATTTTTAGAGAACTAGGGTCTGAGGAATGCCAGGGCACTTGCTCCAAAGTGATGGACAAATTGTTGCACTTTGAACCTCCTACCTTTAAGAAGAAGAATAAAAGTAGGCCTCCTTAGGTTCAGAGGCAACATATGCTGCTTTTGGGAATGCTACACTTGTCCATTTACTGAATGACATGGAAGGCTACTAGTTTTGAATGGGCCCAGAGCAAGAAAGGGTTCTGTAGTAAGTACAAACTATAGTAAATGCAATACTGCCATTTGGGTCATCTGATTCAGAAAGAGCCATGATACTAGAGGTATCTGTGCTTAAAAAAAAAGAAAGAAAAGAAAAAAGAAAAAAAGAAAAACAAATACTGACTGGTCTCTGACCAGCCCAAATAGGAACAGTACAGTAAGACCCTTAGGGTTCTGCAGCAAAGACATGACATTTGGAAGCAGAAAACTATATACCATTTGAAAAAGATCTCCTGGCATTATACTGAGTCCTGCTAGAGATTTACCACCTGAACTTGGTACACCAAGTGACCATGTCCCAAGAACTGTCCATCATGAGCTGGGTTCTGTGTGTTTTACCCAGTCATAAGGTTGGGCAGGCCCAGTATAATTTAATTGTAAGATAAAGTGGTACATCAGCAGGATTGGACTCAAGCAGGTCCAGGGGGCACAAGTAAGCAGTAGGAACAAGTGGTCCAGCCACCTCTATCACCCACCACTCTTTCACTGGTGGCTCTCACTCACCTCACATCTATGGGCACATGGAAGTGTGACCAGCTGACATAAAAGGAAAGACCTCAAACATTTCATGGATGGGGTCTCACTTGGTGTTTGGGTACAAACTGAAAATGTGCAGCTGCTTTCCTATGGCCCCTCTCAAAGATACCCTTGAAAGATAGTGGTAGAGCTTTTTGGTGGTGCATTTAGTCACCCACTTTGTGTGGAAAAAAGTGGCCTCAGGTTCTAATATTGATTCATGGGCAACAGTAAATGGTTTGCTTGGTTGGTCAGGGGCTTAGAAAGGGAAGTTGGAAAGATTGGGGTCAAGGAGGAGTGAGGTAGAGGCATGTGGGTGGACTTAGGGGAATAGACAACAAGTGAAGGTGTTTGCCTTTTTGCATTAATACCCACCAGAGATCATCCACTACAGGTGTCATTAAACCACCAAGGAGACAGGATGGCCTGCCTGGACAGTTGATATCAGCTAGTTTGTCCTCTCCCATCCCAGTGCTTAGACAATGGAGTAGTCACAATGGCAGAGATAAATGCTTTGCATTGGCCCAACAGCATGAGCTTCCTCTTATCAAGATTCATCTACATATTGCCGTGACCAAATGTCTAAGCTTCCAGCAACAGAGACCAACATCAAGTCCCCAGTATGGTACTGCCCCTTGAGGGTATCAACAAGATACCTAGTGTCAAAATAACTATATTCGACCCTTTCCCTTTGTTTCAGTGGTTTATTCTGACAGAGAGATGCCTATGCCAAATATGGATTTGCCTTTACTGCCCACAAGGACTCAGCCACCACCACTATTTGAGGATTCGCAGAGTACCTGACCTATCAACATTCCTAGTCCCAAACTCACAGTTCAGCATATCACTTCTCCTATCATGATGGGAAGTGAGGGAAATATAAAAGCCACAGTATTTACTTCAATATCTGTCCCTCCACCTGAAAACTGGGGGAATAAGGAATAACTAACGTGCTTGTCTTGGGTTAAGTTCCCCCAGGAACAGCTGCTGAGAAAAGGTTTCATGTACACGTAATTAATTTAAGGAAATGCTCCCAGGAGAACCTGAGAGACTGGAGGAAGCAGGACAGGAAAGGGAAGAATCTAAGCAATTGTGTAATTTCTGGCAACATCTTGTTGAGGTTGTTTCAGCATGATCCAACAGGGGAACACTGGGTGTAAATTCTGCCTCAGAGTTTGTTCCTGCTTGAGACAGAGGAACTAATTTCTCATACTCACATTGGTTAAAGGCTGTCCACAGCTTGCAGGTGAGGAGGGAAAGGGGGTGGGTAAGGGTGACTGTAAACTCATAGGTATTGCCAGCTCTCTGCGTATGCAAGCAAAGCAGCTCCATTAACCCAAAAACAGGCTTCCAAGGGAATTAAAGAGGCATAGGTGAGCACCTTGAAAAGCAAACATACACAAAAGCCAGGGGGGAGTGGTAATCAGGAATTTTTAAAGGGATCAAATTCTATAGAAAAACACACTCCTGTTTGCCTTTACACGTTCACTACTCTCAGTACTGGTCACCAAATTGTGTGTGTGTGTGTGTGTGTGTGTGTCTGTCTGTCTGTTCCAATTTTGCAATACCATCAAGGTGTCCTACAATATAACTCAATTTTGATACTCTAAAGATAGTGTCACGCTGGCTGGTGTGGCTCAGTGGATTGAGCACTGGCCTGAGAACTAAAGGGTCACTAATTCAATTCCTAGTCAGGGCTCATGCCTGGGTTGTGGGCCAGGTCCCCAGTAGGGGATGTGCTAGAGGCAACCATACATTGATGTTTCTCTCCTTCTCTTTCTCCCTTTCTTCTCCTCTCTCTGAAAAAAATAAATAAAATCTTTTTTTAAAAGATAGTGTCTTTTTTTAACCCAACAAGTTAAGGGCTCAGTCCCACAAGACAGTCCCCACTTGACACTAATCACAAGTCCAAGTGGTGACCTGTTTTTCTGACCAACCAGCTATAAACCAGAGGTTCCCATGACCCTGTACTTGGGTTTATTAATTTGCTAGCCTGGAAAACAGTGTTCTTAATAGATTACTGGTTTTCATAGAAGGATATAACTCAGGAACATTCACAGTCCACATGGAAGAGATGCATTGAGCAAGGTATGTAGGAAGGGATGCAGAGCTCCCATGCCCTCTCCAGGCATTCCAGTCTCCCTACATCTCCATGTGTTCACCAACTAGGAAGCTCCTTGAGCCATCCTTTTGGGGTTTTATGGAGGTTTCAGAATTACTTAGGCATGATTAATTAAATCATTGGTCACTGGTGATTAATTTAACCTCTGGTCTCTTTCCCATCCCTGGAGGTTGTAGGGTGGGCTGGAAACTTGTAGTCCTCTAATCACAGGATGGGTTTCCCTGGCAAAGCCCCACCCTTAGCGGCTTTCCTAAAGTCACCTCATTAAGATAAACTCAGGTATGGTTTAAAGGGATTATTGTGAATAGCAAAAGATACCTCAATCTCTCTTTCTTTCCTAAAAAAATTCCAAGCTTTTATGAGGTCTGTGCCAGGAATTGTGAGGAAGACCAAATACATATTTCTTTTTTAAGAAAGATTTTATTTATGTATGTTTAGGGAGGAGAAAGGAGGAAGAAAGAGAAGGAGAGAAACGTCAATGTGTGGTTGCCTTTCACATGCCCCTACTGGGGACTTGGCCCGAAACCCAGGCATGTGCCCTGATTGGGAATCAAACTGGCAACTCTTTCATTCGAAGGCTGGTGTTCAATCCACTGAGCCATACCAGCCATAGTGTATATATATATTTTTTATTATGTCACAATATCACAGGGGGAAATCTGGGCAGTACAATGACAGTAACTACTACACACCCTAACAGCCACCAGCTTTTTAAATATACCTTTATTGATGTATATTTTATATCATATAATCCTCCGATTTCAAGTGTACAATTCAATGATTTTCAGTAAATTTTCCAAGTTGTGTGGCTATTACCATAAGTCCATTTTAGAACATTTTCATCACCTTAATGTAACAGAGTGCAGCCAAGGGGGGGGGGGCAAATAAGGATTTGTAATGGGGCCTGGAACTCAGGGTGTCCAGGAAATATTAGAAAAAATATATATATTGGATGTCCTCAACCCTACTACTCTGAGCTGGGGGATGGGATGCATGGAGCAGGGCCATTGAGAGCTGTTTTGCATAGCAACAGCTTTGCAGCTAACTTCTGGTATGATCATTTAACATATCTATAACCTTTAACTGGTTTCATGGATATGTTAAATGTCTGTTGTCATGCTTTTAGCCAGGGTATGGAAGTGACTTCAACCCAGGATGTAACTGGGACTCAACTCCCCCTGGTTACAGCGCCTGCGTGAGAGCTTAAAGATGATTGGCTCCACGCCATGGGGCCATGCCTGCTCAGACTTACTATGGCAGCCCAGTAAAGCTAGAAGAATACGGGAATACTAGCAGGTGTACCGATTGTGGGAGGAGTTGGAAATGGGACTGCAGAGGAAGATTAGAGCTTGGATTTTAAACCCAGGTGTGGCAGCCAGAAAAGGGGAGGACCATGTGGCTTCAGAGGAGTTGGGACCATGCAGCTGTGGCAGGAGTTGGGACCACACGGCTGAGGTACTCCCTTTTGCCAAATGACTTAGACAGCAGGAGAGACTTTGCCTGGAAGAAGAGGGGTGAAAGGAGTCTTGCTGGTGGGCCATGAGAAGGTGCCACATGGCTTTGGATTAACTGGAAATCATGGCAGCAACACAGCTGGTGGTGCAGGAGCCTGAATCACAGACTTCTACTTCTCTCCTAAGATATGGTACCCTGGACTGGAAAAGGGGGAGAAGGAAGGACTGCAATTGTGGGTATTCTAAAAAACTTTAGTATTTCAATGAAGACATTAAGTCATTACTTTAAGTCTTTATAACTTTCAAATAAATAATTCCTTTCCTTTTCACCAATCTCTGGCATTGAGAGATGTCTTTTCTCTGGCAGTGGGCAAAGTGAACCTAGTATGGGGGGGGAACCCTGGAGAAAAAGTGGGGGTCCTTTTGGTAATAGTATATTATTCACCCCCCCCCCGGTCTGTTCTGTAACACAAATAAAATATTTATAGTTAATCCCTGTTCCCATCATGAAACCCATAGAAGCACTTTCTATCTCTATGGATTTGCTTGTTCTGGACATTTCATATAAATGGAATTATACAATTTTTGCATCAATATATAGTCTCCAAGGAGGACATACAAAGAGCCCAGAGACATATGAAAAGGTGCTCAGCATCACTAGCCATCGGAAAGATGCAAGTTAAAACCACAATGAGATACCACTTCACACCAGTCAGAATGGTCATCATAAACAAAGAAACAAACAAGTGCTGGTGAGGTTGTGGAGAAAAGAAAATCCTAGTACACTGATGGTGGGAATGCAGACTGATGTAGCCACTGTAGGAAACAGTATGGAAATTCCTCAGAAAACTAAAAATGGAACTGCCTTTTGACCCAGCAATACCATTGCTGGGATTATACCCTAAGGATCCTGAAACGCCAATTTAAAAGAACTTATGCACCCCAATGTTCATAGCAGCACAATTTACAACAGCCAAGTGCTGGAAGAAATCTAAGTGCCCATCAGTAAATGAATGGATCAAAAATCTATGGTACATTTACATGATGGAATACTACACAGCAGAAAGAAAGAAGGAGCTCCTACCCTTTGAGACAGCATGGATAGAACTGGAGAGCATTATGCTAAGTAAAATACTCTAGGTGATGAGAAACAAATACCATATGACCTCACCTATATGTGGAACCTAATCAATAAAACAAATGAGCAAGGAAAATATAACCAGAGACATTGAAATTAAGAACAAACTGACAGTAACCAGAGAGGAGGTGGGAGGGTAGAATGGGGGAAAAGTACTAAGGGTTGTCAAGGAACATGTATAAAGGACACATGGACAAAACCAAAGGAGGGTAGGATCAAGGGTGGGAGGTGGGGATGGCTGGTGGGGGTGGAAATGGAAGCAACTGTACTAGAACAACAATAAAAAATGTGGAAAAATATAGATATAATCTGAGACCTTTTGATGGGGGACTCAAAGGTTGGAAAAATTTCAGTTTCAGGTAACAGCTAATAAGCTTAGTAATCAATGTATGTAAAAAGCTATTGTTTTAGGAACTGAAGGTATGACCCACCTTGACTCTGGGAGACCACAAGCAGTTCCACCTTTGTGCTTCAGGAAGACTGCAAGCAATCAAGATGGTATCTGAACCACTGGGCTCCAGGGTGAAACATCCACCACCCAGGACACAGGTAAAGACCACCACCCAGGAGAGAGATGAAAGAATGCTGCAGCTTTTTCTCTGATGAAGTTTTTCCCCAATTTCCAAACCCCTTACCTACATTTTTCTTCTCCTCATAAAAAGGGTTGGTTTAAAATAGAATGGAAGCCTTGGCTAGTGTAGTTCAGTGGATTAAGTGTGGACTATGAACCAAAGGGTCACCGGTTCAATTCCCAGTCAGGGCACATGCCTGGGTTGCAGGCCAGGTCCCAAGTGGGGCCATGTGAGAGGCAACCACACATTGATGTTTCTCTCCTCCTCTTCCTTCTTCCCTCTCTTCCTGTCTCTTTTAAAATAAATAAAATCTTTTAAAAAATATTTTATTTTAAAAAATAAATAAAAATAAAATGGAATTTAAGATGGTCTGTTAGAGTACAAGCCCACAGTCTTCCCAGATCTCGGACCATCTAAATAAAGCACCCATAAAGATTAAATCACTATCTCTGCTTATTGGGTCTGGTAGGTGACAGGCAGCACAAATGCCAGCTTTTCCAGTTTCACTTTTGTGTCTGGTTTCTTTGTCTTAGCATAATGTTTTCAAAGTTCAATCTCATTGTAGATGTATCAGTACTTTATTTTTATGGGTGAATAATATTCCATTCTATGGACATACTATTTTGATTATCAGTGCATCAGTTAATGGACATTTGATTTGTTTCTACTTGATTATAATGAATAATTATTCTATGAAAATTCCTATACAAATATTTGTGTAGGGATATGGTCTCAACCTTCTTGATTTGTTTCTACTTGATTATAATGAATAATTATTCTATGAAAATTCCTATACAAATATTTGTGTAGGGATATGGTCTCAACCTTCTTGGTATTTGCCTTGGTGAGTAATTTCTTGGCCCTATTATAAATGTATATTAACATTTTAAGAAACTTCAAAATTGTTTTCTAAAGTGGCTTCACCATATACATTCCCACCAGCAATTTGTGAAATTTACCATTTCTCAGAATCTGCCAAAAATTATTATTGTCTATTTTTTTATTTTAGCCATTCTAGTGGGTATGAAATGGCATCTCATTGTGGTTTTCATTTGCCTTTCCATAGTAACTAATGATATTGATCATATTTTCATGTTCACCAGCTGTTTTTTAAAACAGCTTTATTGAGGTATAACTTGCATACTGTAAAATTTACTGCTGTAACAATTAAAGAATTTCAGTAAAATTACATAGTTGTGCAACCCTCACCACAATCTATCACAAACATTTCATCAACCCAAGGACATCCATCATGTCCATTTGCAATTAATCTACACTCCCAGTCTTAAGTAACAGCTAACCTACTTTCTGTCTATATAGATGTATTTTGGGGGGACACTTAATATAAATGGAATCATAAAATATATGGTCTTTTGTATCTGGTTTCTGAATGTTTATGAAGTTCATTCATATTACAGTGTATATCAGTAGTTTGTTCCTTTTGTCTATAAATTGTATTCCATTGAATTAATATACTACCTTTTGTTTATATGTTCATCAGTTGATGTATATTTTGGATTGTTTCTAATTATTGGGTAGTATGAGTAAAGCTGCTATGAACATCCATGTGCAAGTCTTTCTGTGGACATTTGTTTTCATTTTTCTTTAGTACCTAAGAGTAGAATTTCTGGATCATAGTAACTCTATGTTTAAGTTTTTCAAAATGGCTACACCATTTATATTTCCATCAGCAATATATGAGGGTTCCAATTTCTCCACATTTTACCTAACATGTGTTAACATAAAATGTCTATTTTATCTGATATCAGTATAACTGTAACAGCATTTTTATGGCTACTGTTTCCATGGTACATCTTTTTCCATCCTCTTACTTTCAACATATTTGTGTTTTTTTGAAACTAAAGTGCATCTCTTGCAGACAGTATGTAATTTGATCTTGGATTTTTAATTCAGTCTGACAGTATCAGCCTTTCATTAAGTTGCATAATCCATTCACATTTAATGTTATTATTAGTACGGTTTGATAACATATGTTGGCCATGTTGTCTTTTTTCTATATTTCATCTTTTTTGCTCTTGCTCCTCTTATACTGCCTTATTTTTATTAAACACATCTTCTGCTGTATTTTCTTAATACCTTTCTTTAGTAATTTCTGTATATATTTTTATTTTCCCTTAGCAGGGTTTCAATTCTTTTATACTAAACTACGTACTTTGCATTTGTGGTACTCTATTTTTTCCTGTGGTTTCAAGCTACTATTTGGTGTCATTTACTTTTTCTAATATAGTTTCATTCCCTCCCTCCTCCACTGTGATATTATTGACATATATACCACAAATATATATGTTAAGAGCTTAAGAATACAATTTTATACTTATTACTCTATGGAGTTGTTTTCAAATCCATTAAGATAAGAAAAGAGAATACATGAAGAAGCCATAGATGGTGTGGCCCAGTGGATTGAGCTGGCTCGATTCCCAGTCAGGGCACATGCCTGGTTTGCTGGCCAGGTCCGCAGTAGGGGGCACGCCAGAGGCAACCACACATTTATGTTTCTATCCCCCCTCTTTCTCCCTCCCATCCTCTCTCTAAAAAGAAATAAAATTTGTTTTAAAAAGATAATATATAATATTTTTTGTTTTTTATATACATTATTTTTATTTTTTTATTTTAATTGTTGTTCAAATACATTTTTCTGCCTTTTACCCCCCTCCCAACCCACTCCCCAGCACTTCCCACTTCTCTCCCATTTACACCTCTTCTTGTTATTGTCCATGTGCCCTTTATACTTTTTCCTGCAAACCCTTCCCATCTCCCCCTCAAATTCCCTCCCCTCTCCCCTCTGGTAACTGTCAGCCTGTTCTCAATTTTAGTGTCCTTCATTATATGTTGCTTCTTTGTTTGTTTTCTTGATTATGTTCCTCTTAAAGGTGAGATCATATGGTATTTTTCTTTCACCACCTGGTTTGTTTCACTTAGCATAATGCTTTCCAGTTCCATCCATGCTGTTGCAAAGGGTAGGAGCTCCTTCTTTCTTTCTGCTGCATAGAATTCCATTGTGTAAATGTACCATAGTTTTTTGATCCATTCATTTACTGATGGGCACCTAGGTTTCTTCCAGCACTTGGCTATTGTAAATTGTGCTGCCATGAATACTGGGATGCATAGGTTCTTTTGGATTGGTGTTTCAGGGTTCTTAGGATATAATCCTAGCAGTGGAATTGCTGGGTCAAAAGGCAGATCCATTTTTAGTTTTCTGAAAAAAATCCATATTGTTTTCTGTAGTGGCTGTACCAGTCTGCAATCCCATCAAAAGTGCTCTAGGGTAACCAAGGAGGTAAAGGACCTGTACACAGAAAACTACACAACACTGAAGAAAGAAATTAAGGAAGACACGAACAAATGGAAACACATACCATGTTCATGGATTGTAAGAATTAACATCATCAAAATGTCCATACTACCCAAAGCAATTTACAGATTCAATGCAATACCTATTAAAGTACCAATGGCATATTTCACAGATACAGAACAAACACTTCAAATATTTATATGAAAACATAAATGACCCTGAATAGATGCTGCAGTTTTGAGAAAGAAGAGCAAAATAGGAGGGATCACAATACCTGATACCAAACTGTATTACAAGGCCACAGTAATCAACAGTCTGGTATTGGCATAAAAACAGGCACATAGAACAATGGAACAGGACAGAGAACCCAGAAATAACCCAAGTCTCTATGGTCAATTAATATTCAACAAAGAGGGCAGCAACATAAAATGGAGTAAAAATAGCCTCTTCAACAAATGGTGTTGGGAGAACTGGACAGCTACATGCAAACAAATGAAACTCGATCACCAACTTGAACCATACAGAAAAATAAATTGAAGGTGGATAAAAGATTAAAATATAAGTCATGACACCATTAAAGTCCTAGAGGAGAACATAGGCAGGAAAATCTCAGATATTACATGCAGCAACATTTTCACTGATATGTCCCCTAGAGTAAGGGACACAAAGTAAATAATAAACAAATGGGATCTCATCAAAATAAAAAGCTTTTGCATGCCTAAAGGAAGCAGTATTAAAATAAAAATAGAACCAACCATATGGAAAACATATTTGCCAATGATACCTCAGACAAGGGTTTAATCTCCAAAATATATAAAGAACTCACAGGATTCCACTCTAAGAAGACAAGCAATCCAATTAAAAAATGGGCAAAGGACTTGAACAGACACTTATCCAAGGAAGACATACAGAGGATCCAGAAACACATGATAAGATGCTCAGTATCACTAGCTATCAGAGAGATGCAAATTCAAACCACAATGAGATACCACTTCACAATGGTCAGAATGGCCATCATGAACAAAGCAATTTCTGTTTTTTTTAATTGCCTACACAATTACCTTTACTGTGCTCTTTGTTTCTTTGTGTTGATTCCTTTAAATCTCTAATATCAATTGCTTTCACCCTAAGGAATTTCTTTTGGTGTGTCTTTTTTGTTTTATTTTATTTTATTTATTTTTTTTTGATATTTCTTATAAGTAACTAACAATACTATACTAACAATAACTAGCAATGGTAGCTAATGATACACTCACTGGTTATATATCTGAAAATTCATTTTGTCTTCAGTTTTTGAGTTTGCTGTTTAATTGCATAATGATCACTAAATAAGTCTGGTTAACATCCATCACCACACATAGTTACAATTTTTTTCCTTGGGATGAGAGTTTTTAGCATCTATTGTCATAACAGCTCTTTAGTTTTTTTAAAGAGATTTTTAAAATTTATTTTTAGAGAGAGGGAAGGGTAGGAGAAAGAGAGGGAGAGAAACATCAATGTGTGGTTGCCTATCATGCGCCCCCTACTGGGTACCCAGCCTGCAACCCAGGCATGTGCCTTGATGGGCAACTGAACAGGCAACCCTTTGGTTCCCATGCCGGCACTCATTCCCCTGAGCCACACCAGCCAGGGCAACTCTCTTTAGTTCTGAAGAATAGTTTTTATGGATATAGGAACTATTGGTTGACAGATTTTTCTTTTAATTCTTTGAGTCTCATCCCACTACCACCTGGTTTTCATTGCTTCTGTTGAGAAGTCAGATATTAGTTTACATATGTGTGTGTATGTGTGTGTGTGTGTGTGTATCAAGTGTATATTCATAGAACCATCACCACAATCAAAATGTAGAACTGCACCATCATCACAAGGCTACTTCATGCAATTTTACTGCCATATGCTCCATATTTTTCATGCCTTAATCCCTAATCTTTGGTAACAACTAATCTGTTTGCCATTTCTCTAATTTTGAGATTTTAAGAGTGTTATATAAATGAAGTCATTATGAAAGCTTTCAAGACTGGGTTTTTTTTTCACTGCAAAAATGATCTGAACATTTATCTAGGTATGGATAATTCATTCTTCTTTATTGCTACATAGTATTCCAATGGATGGAGCACATTTTGTTTAACTGTTCACCCATTGAGGTGCATTTGGATTATTGACAGTTTAAGGCTATTATGAATAAAGCTGCTTTAAACGTTCATATACCGGTCTTTAGTGAACATAAGCTTTCATTTCTCCAGGATAAGTAGCCAAAATTGCACTTGATGGATTATAGTGTAAGTAGTTTTTAAAGAAACTATGAAAATGTTCTCCAGAGTGGCTCTACCATTTTACATTATCACCAAAGATGTATGAGTAATCCAGTTTTGGTCCATTCTCACCAGTATTTGGTGTTATCACAATTTCTATAGTTGCCAATCTCATAGGTATATGGTGATTTCTCGCTGTAGTTTTAATTTGCATTTCTCTAATAGCTAATGATAGTGGCCATCTTATCATGTGCTTACTTACCATCTGCTGTTATATTCAGTGAAATATCTGTTTATACCTTTTGTACAATTTTTTTAATTTTGTTTTAATCATTGTTCAAGTACAGTTTTCTCCCTTTTACTCCCATTCCAGCCCACCCACCCAACCCTCCACACTTCCCTCCCATTACCACCCTCCCCCTAGTTTTTGTCCATGTGTCCTTTACATTTGTTCCTATAAACCCTTCCCATTCTCCCCTGAAATTCCCTCCTCTCCCCTCTGGTCACTGTCAGCCTATCCCCCATATCAGTGTCTTCGACTATATTTTGCTTGTTTCTTTGTTTTGTTGTTTAGGTTCCTGTTAAAGGTGAGAAAAATATGGGATGCTTCACGAATTTGTGTGTCATCCTTGCGCAGGGGCCATACTAATCTTCTCTGTATCGTTCCAATTTTAGTATATGTGCTGCCGAAGCAAGCACATGTACAATTTTTAAATAGATTGTTCTTACTATTAAATTTTGTGAGTTCTTTATATATTCTAGATACAAGGCCTTTATCAGATGTATTTTGAAAATATTTTATTCAAGTTTTTAGCAAGTCTTTTCATACATGATCTTTTTATTTGATGAGGTGTAGTTTATCAAATTTTTTCCTTTATGGATTGTGCTTTGGTGTCAAGTCAAAACCTCTTCACTTACTCTTGGGTTCCAAAGATTGTGTCGTAAGTGTTTTTCTGAAAGTTTTATAGTCTTACATTTTATTTTTTAAAAAGATTTCATTTATTTATTTTTAGAGAGAGAAGGGAGGGAGAAAGAGAGAGAGAAACATCAATGTGTGGTTGCTGGGGGCCATGGCCTGCAACCCAGGCATGTGCCCTGACTGGGAATCGGACCTGCAATGCTTTGGTTCGCAGCCCGCACTCAATCTACTGAGCTATGCCAGCCAGGGCAGTTTTACATTTTATATTTTTGTGAAATTCATTTTGAATTCACTTTTGTATAAGGTGAGGGATTTAAGTTTATTTTTTGAAAGATTTTATTTATTTATTTTTAGAGAGTGGAAAGGAGACAGAATGAGAGGGGGAGGAACATCAATGTGTAGTTGCCTCTCGTGTGCCTCCTTCTGAAGACCTGGCCCACAACCCAGGCATGCGCCCTAGACTGGGAATTAAATCCGTGACTTTTTGGTTTGTAGGCCAGTGCTCAATCAGTGAGCCACACCAGCCAGGGCAGGGGTTATACTCTTGTAATGCTTATTGTGCAATGCCTGAAAATGTTGTCTCATTATATTTTGAGACAACATTTTACAGTTCTAGTTTTACAATTCTTTCTGGTGCACAAGCAGGTTCAGCACCAATTACTACATCATCATCAGAAGGGGAAGTGGTTTTACCCTCTGGTTCCCTTTCTCATTGAAACTGAACACTGGTCTTGGTGGTCATAACAGAAAAAGTAATACTGAAGCTGGCCTCTCAGTGTTTGTAGTGTACTCTTTAGTATGTGGATTAGTTTCAAACAAAGTGAAAAAAAAAAGAAAAAGAAGAAAAAAGAAACAAAAGAAGTGGAAGGAGTTTTACTTTTGTGTTACACTTTGATTTTTTAAAAAATGTTTTTAAATGTTAAAGGAGACTAGATGGAGGCATAGGTAGACACACTGTGCCTCCTCACACAACCAAGATAGGGACAACAACAATTTAGAAATAGAATAACAACCAGAACTGATAGAAAATTGAACCGTATGGAAGTTGGACAACCAAGGAGTTAAAATAGACACATTCATCCAGACTGGTAGGAGGGGCGGAGTTGGGCAGCTGGGCATGGGTCACAGTGCAGAGAGCAGACAGCATTGGGACTGGGCACCTAAGGCATCCAGGGCATGCAAGACCACAGCGGGTGGAACCTGAGTGCACAAGTGGCAGCTGGCTGACTCCGGCTGAGGGGTGGCAACCAGCAGACCCAGTGAGGTGGTGACTGTGAAGCAAGGCACTGTGTGCAACCCAGGATCCCAGCACTGGGAAATAGAACCTTGGGGCACTGATTGAAAATACCTGTGGGGGTTGAGGCGAAGGGAGACTCCCAGCCTCACGGGAGAGGTTGTTGGAAAGACCCACGTGGTGCACAACACCACTCACATGGAAATTGGCACCAGAGGGGTCCAGTTTGCTCCAGGAAAGTGGCAGAAGGGACTGAGGTCTGATGGAGAGTTAAGCAAGAGCCATTGTTCCCTCTCGGACCCCGCCCCCACATACAGCGTTACAACCCAGTGACTGGGTTGCCCTGCCCTGGTGAACACCTAAGGCTCTACCCCTCATATGTAACAGGTACAACCAGACCAAAGGAAAAAAAAACAATGGCTCAAACAGAAAAACAAATGAAAACTCCAGAGTCAGTACTTTTGCGTGACCAAGAGATAGCCAATCTATCAGATGCACACTTCAAAGCACTGGTGATCAGGATGCTCACAGAATTGGTTAATTTTGGTCGCAAATTAGATGAAAAAATGAAGGCTACAATAAGTGAACTTAAGAAAAATGCACAGGGAACCAATAGTGATGGAATGAAAGCTGAATCTCACATCAATGGAGTGAACCAGAAGGAAGAAAGAAACAACCAAACAGAAAAGAATGAAGAAATAAGAATTCAAAAAAAATGAGGAGAGGCTTAGGAACCTCCAGGACATCTTTAAATGTTCCAACATCTGAATTATAGGGGTACCCGAAGGAGAACAGGAAGAGCAACAAGTGGAAAACTTATTTGAACAAATAATAAAGGAGAAGTTCCCCATTCTGGCAAAGGAAATAGACTTCCAGGAAGCCTAGAGAGTCCCAAAGAAGTTGGACCCAAGAAGGAACACACCAAGGCACATCATAATTACATTAGCCAAGGTAAAAATGAAGGAGAGAATCCTAGAAGCAGTAAGAGATAAGGAGATAGTAACCTACAAAGGAGTTCCCATCAGACTGTCAGC
This sequence comes from Phyllostomus hastatus, assembly GCF_019186645.2. Classification (NCBI taxonomy): domain Eukaryota; kingdom Metazoa; phylum Chordata; class Mammalia; order Chiroptera; family Phyllostomidae; genus Phyllostomus; species Phyllostomus hastatus. The sequence continues at coordinate 8,688,447 of NW_025333841.1, read as the reverse complement.
TGGTTTCTCAAAAGAGACCTTACAGGCAAGAAGGGGCTGGAAAGAAGTATTCCATGTCATGAAAGGCAAGGACCTACATCCAAGATTACTCTATCCAGCAAAGCTTTAATTTAGAATGGAAGGGCAGATAAAGTGCTTCTCAGATAAGGTCAAGTTCAAGGAGTTCATCATTGCCAAGCCCTTATTTTGTGAAATGTTAAAGGGACTTGTCTAAGAAAAAGAAGATAAAAAGCATGTATAGTAAAATGACAGGAAACTCACAATTATTAACAACCACACCTAAAACAAAAACAAACTAAGGAAACAACTAGAACAGGAACAGAACCACAGAAATAGAGATCACATGGAGGATTAGCAACAGGGCAGTGGGAGGAGGAGAGAGGGGGGAAGAGTACAGAGAATAAGTAGTATAGATGGTAGGTAGAAAATAGACAGGGGGAGGGCAAGAATAGTATGGGAAATGTAGAAGCTAAAGAACTTATGATACATGGACATGAATTAAAGGGGGTAATGTGGGTGGGAGAGGGTATGCAGGGTGGAGGGGAATGAAGGGGGGAATTGGACAACTGTAATAGCATAATCAATAAAATATATTTTTAAAAAGGTTAAAGGAAAAACAAAAGAAAAAAATAAAAGTTAAAGGAAGATAACTACAACACACAAGTAGAATCACCAAGTGTTAAATCCCCTCAGGAATAAGTATTTAAAAGACAATACCAATCTTAAACATACTCTTTCAGCAAAAAGAGTAAACATTTCTTGATTTATTTTATGAGGTCAGCATTACCCTTAAGCTCCAAATTCACTTTTCACTTGCTCTATGAAAATAAATCTGAGCCCTGGCTGTGTGGCTCAGTGGATTGAGCACTGGCCTGCAAACCAAAGGGTCACCAGTTCAATTCCCAGTCAGGGTATGTGCCTGGGTTGTGAGCCAGGTCCCCAGTAGCAGGTGTGTGAGAGACAACCACACATTGATGTTTCTCTCCCCCTCTCTCTCCCTCCCTTCCCTTCTTTTTAAAAATAAATAAATAAAATCTTTAAGAAAATTAATCTGAGCCCTTTAAACTTTTTTTTTAAGATTTTATTTATTTATTTATCCCCAGAGAGAGGGGAAAGGAGGGAGAAAGGGAAACATCAATGAGTTGTTGCCCCTCACATGCCCGCCCCCTACTGTGGATGTGGCCTGCAACCCAGGCATGTGCCCTGACTGGGAATTGAACCAGTGATCCTTTGATTGGTCAGCACTCAATCCACTGAGCCACACCTGCCAGGGCTAATCTGACCCTGTTAAAGAATTTTCCATTGCCAGCTGGCATATTAGGGTAAAAAAAGAAACTTTTCCCTCCTTACTACTACTCTCAATACTTCTGGCCACCAAATGTTTGTTTTTATCCCCCACATTGATCTATTATCTAATAACTGAGTGGCCTGCAATTCCATCTACCTGGTGTTAGTATCAGATTCCACAAGTTACGTGCTCAGTCCCAGAAGATGGCCCCCAGTTAAGATGTCAATCACAAGTCTGGGCCTTCTGTACTTCTGAATGATCTGCTATAAATCAGAAGTTCATACCTTCCACTCCTCAGGTCTGATAGTTTGCTACAACAATTCACAAAACTCAAGGAAAGCATTTTACTATTATTACTCATTTGTTGTAAAGAATACAACTCAGGAACAGCCAAATCAGGGACACATAGGGCAAAGTATGGGGAAGGGGCAGGGAGCTTCCATACCCTCTCTGGGCACATCACCCTCCCAGCAACCCCATGTGTTCAACTGGGGAGTTCTCCCAACTCTTTGGTTAGTTTCTTTAAGGCTTCATTACAAGGATACCATTGATTAGATAATTTACCATTGGTGATTAATTCAACCCGTCTCTGACCTCCGGGGTGAGGCTGAAAGTCTCTAATCACTTGATCAGTTCCCTTGTCAACCTGTCCCCTGTGCCCTACCCATTCCTTAGGAACTCTGATTAACAAAAAACATTCATTTCACCTGTATCACTGTGGAGTTATTTCAAAAACTAGGGACAAAAAACAAATATTACTTACAAAGATGCTACTTTCACCTTTATCACTCCAGAGCTATCTCAGGAGCTGGGATGAATACCAAAATACATACATTTTTTTATATCACAGTATCTGTCACCTTAGGTTTTGTCAATAAAGGCTATCAGAAACATTACAGGAAGAACAAAACTTTTGCATCCTGATTCTGGTATGCTTGCTTGGCTGCCTCTTGCAGCATCTGCTTCTTCATCTTATCCATGTCTGGTTCCTACTGTGGTGATTGTTTCTTCCATCCTCGGGTTCTTAAACATTACTCACCACTTCTCCCTGCATGAAATGGGCAGCAGCTTCCCCAGAATCTCCCAGTCCTCATCCCAGCCTGAGACAGTTTTACAGCTGAGTACTTCCTGTGAAACACCTCCCTGTGAACAGCCTTCTCCAGTACACTGGAGGACAGATTTCTAGCAAGTACTGTGAGTGTGACACTAGTGACTCCTCTATTCAAGAGGCCACACCCATACCTCTCCAACAATGTCTAGATTTAAGGCAGTAGAGTGAGAATGAGGCTCTATCAAAGAGCATGAGGTCCTTGAGTACTCCATTTGGTCGGGGAAGTAGTGATTATATATTATGCTATTAATATATCTAGTACTCCTATATTGAGTTCCCTTTACTTCTAAGTATTCCTTCATTATGCCTATCTATGTTAAATTCTTTATATCAAACATGCCCTGTTCTAAGTACTGTGTGGTTTCTCTCTCCTGATTGGACCCAAACTCGGATGACCTGGAGATAGACCTTAGAGAGTAGCAACTGAAGACAGACCCACAAAAATAGGATTTGGGGATTGGTTTGTTCATGACTTTAGGTTTGAGCTCAGTGCTCCTTGTAAATTGGAAAAGAGATTCTAGTAATCCATGGCATGCAGGGGAATCACAATAAATCAAGACATGCCAACTGAAGCATGTACTTTGGAAGCCCAAGTCGTTGCTGTAATTAACCACTGTACCAGTAACAATGACCATAAAGACTGGTGGTGGGTGTATTCTTTTGAGATCACTTGAGTGCTTACAAGGAAAAAAATTACAAGATCAAGCCTTGGCCAGTGCCACTCAGTTGTTTGTAGCATCATCCCATACACCAGATGGTTGGAGGTTCAAATCTTGGCCAGGGAACATGCCTGGGGTGTGGGTTCAATCCCTGGTTGGGGACTATATGTGAGGTCACTGATGGATATTTCTCTCACATCAATGTTCTCTTGCTCTGTCTCTCCCTTCCTCTCTCTTTATCTATCTATCTATCTATCTATCTATCTATCATCTATCTACCTAATCAAATTACAAGCTCAACTCCATTAACTCTCAGCTCATAAGTCTGTAGCTGCAGGTCTGATATCCTGAAAATCAACTGGACAGGGTGTTAAATTATGAGTTGAATTTGGTCTCATTAAGTTTCTCATGTGAATGGAGACATCTGTTTGGACCCACATGAAACTGACAAGTGAATCCTCAAGTCATTCTGAACCTCCCTTACCAATTGTTGCCCTGCGGTGTCTAGAAATAAGACTTCTGTTGCTTAAAAATCTTGTTAATAATCCAAAATACGTAGGATACTGAGGAAGCAATGCTAAGAGGGAAACTCACCATTGCAGGCCTGTCTCAAAAAAAACAAGAAAAAGCAAAAATAAACAATCTAATTTCACACTTAAAGGAAACTGAAAAGAGAGTAGAAGGAAGGACATAATTAATATCAGAGCCAAAATAAAAGAAATAGTCTTAAAAATGATACAAAAATCAATGAATCCAAGAGCTGGCTCTGTGAAAAGATCAACAAGATTAAAAATCTTTTCACCAGATTCATCAAGAAAAAAAGAGAAAGGACCCAAATAAATAAAATCAGAAATGGAGGAGAAATAACAACTGATACCAAATAAATACAAAGGAATATAAGAAAATACTATGAACAACTATATGCCAACAAACTGGACAATCTGGATTAAATGGATAAATTCCCAGATATATGCAATCTTCCAAAAATAAGTCAGGAAGAATCAGAGAATCTGAATAGACAGATTATATCTAATGAAATTGAAGCAGTAATTGAAAAACTACCGACAAAAAAAAAATAGCAAGCAAACCCTGGACCAGATGGCTTCACAGGTGAATTTTATAACATATTCCAAGAAGAACTAACACCTCTCTTTTTCAAACTATTTCATTAAAGTCAAGAGGAAGGAGGGCTCCCAAACTCATTTCACAAGGCCAACATTATGCTAATTCCAAAACTAGATAAACACACTACAAAGAAAGAAAATTATAGGCCAATATCCCTGATGAACATAGACACTAAAATCCTCAACAAAATATTAGCAAACTGAATACAGCAATGCATCAAAAAGATCACACACCACGATCAAGTGGGATTTATTATAGGAATGCAAGGATAGTTCGACATTCACAAATCAATAAATGTGATTCATCACATAAACAAAAGGAAGGATAAAAACCATATGATTATACCAATACATACAGGAAAAGCTTTTGAGAAAATCCAGCACCCATTTATAATACAAACTCTCAGTAAAGTGGCAATAAATGAAACATACCTAAACATAATAAAGGCCATATATAACAAACCCACTGCCAGCATCACAGTCAATGGGCAAAACAACAATTGTTCCCCTTAAGATTGGGAACAAGACAGAGATACCTACTTTTACCTCTCTTATTCAACATAGACTTGGAAGTCCTAGCCACAGCAATCAAACAAGAATAATAAACAAAAGGCATCTAACTTGGAAAGGAAGAAGTAAAACTGTCTTTATTTGTAGATTTCATGATATTGTACATAGAGAACCCCAAAGATTCCACCAAGAAACTAGTAGAACTGATAAATGAATTCAGTGAAGTAGCAGGATACAAAATTAACATTCATAAATTGCATTTTTATACACTAATAACTAACAGAAAGGGAAATTAAGAAAACAATCCCATTCACAATTGCTTCAAAAAGAATAAAACACCTAGGAATAAACCTAAATAAGAATGTAAAAGAACTCTATTCAGAAAATTTTAAGACACTGAAGAAAGTGAAGAAGATACAAATAAGTGGAAGCACACACCATGTTCATGGATAGGAGGAATTAACATAATTGAAATGTCCATACTACCCAAAGCAATCTATAGATTCAACACAATTCCTATGAAGATTCCAATGACCTATTTCACAGAACTAGAATATTCCAAATATTTATATGGAACCACAAAAGGCCCCACATAGCAACAATCCTGAAAAAGAAGAACAAAGCTGGAGGAATCACACTACCTAATATCAAACTATACTGTAAGGCCATAGTAACCAAAACAGCCTGGTACTGGCATAAAAACAGACATCTAGATCAATGGAACAGAATAGAGAGCTCAGAAATAAACCCACACCTTTATAGTCAATTGATATTTGACAGAGGAAACAAGCACATACAATGGGCTAAAGATAGTTTATTCAATAAATGATGTTGGTAAAACTGGACAGATGTGTGTAGAAAAATGAAAGTAGACCACCTTCTGACACCACACACAAGAAGGTTAAGTCAAGGAACATGTATAAAGAACCCATGGATAAAGAAAATGGCAGGGGGGATTGAAATGTGGGAGGTGGGGAGTGGGTAGGACAGGGGAAGGTTATGGGGGGGGGGAATGAGGACAACTGTAATTAAACAATAAAAAAAGAAAAGAAGAATAAATCCAAAAGTAATCAAAGGCTTAAATGTTAGACCTGAAACTCTTAAAACTCCCAGAAAAAAACAGGCAGCAAAATCTTGGACATTGCTTGTAGCAATTTTTTATCAGATATATCTCCCCAGGCAAGGGAAACAAAAGAAAAAAATAATCAAATGGAACTTCACCAGCCAAAAAGTTTTTGCACAGCAAAGGAAATCATCAACAAAATAAAAAAAAAACCCACAAAATGGGAGAACATATTTGTCAATACATCTGATAAGGGCTTAATATCCAAAATTTATAAAGTGCCTACAATACTCATACTCAACACACCCCAAAAACCAAACAACCCAATTTAAAAGTGGGCAAAGGACCTGAACAGACACTTCTCCAAAGAGGACATAAGGATGGCCAATAGACAGAAAAAGATGCTCAACATCACTAATTAACAGAGAAATGCAAATTAAAATCACAATGAGATATCACCTCACCCAGGTCAGAATAGCATCATCAATAAATCAACAAACAACAAGTGCTGATGAGGATGTGGAGAAAGGGGAACCCTTTTGCACTGTTGGTGGAAATGTAGACTGGTGCAGCCACTGTGGAAAGCAGTATGGAGACACTTAAAAAAATTAAAAATAGATCTGCCTTTTTGACTTAGCAATCCCACTTCAGAAATACATCCAAAGGAACCCAAGACACTAATGTGAAAGAACATAAGCACCCCTATGTTCATTGCAGTGGTAGTTACAATTGCCAAGATATGGATGCAGTCCAAGTGCCCACCAATACACGGATAAAACAACTGTGGGAGATTTACACAATGGAATAATACTTGACCATAAAAAAGAAGAAAGTTTTACCCTTTGCAACAGTATGGATGGACCTGGAGAACATTACACTAAGATAAGCCAGTCAGAGAAAGACAAATGCCACATTATTTTACTCATATCTGGAATCCAACAAACAAACTGAACTTATAAGCAAAACAGAGACAGACTCATAGATGGAGAGCAGATGACAGCCACTGGGGTGGGAGGAGATTAGGAGGGTGGAGTGTTGAGTAAAAAGGAAAAAAGACTCATGAACATGGGCAACAAGGTGGTGATTGTTGGGGGGAGGGTGGTATAAAGGGACTAAATGGTAATAGAATATAATAAAGATTATACATTTAAGATATAAAACAAAACTGTAATTTTTTTAAATTGAAAATATATATTTACTTAACAGTAAAAACTTGCTTTTGGTATGAAAGGGACAATCTATTGAGTTTTAACAGGAAAGCATTTTAAATTGTATTTCTATTTACTTTTTTAAAAATATTTTATTGTTCAAGCCCTGGCATAGCTCAGTGGATTGAGCGCGGGCTGGGAACCAAAGTGTCCCAGGTTCGATTCCCAGCCAGGGTACATTCCTGGGTTGCAGGCCATAACCCCCAGCAACCACACATTGATGTTTCTCTCTCTCTCTCTCTCTCCCTCCCTTCCCTCTCTAAAAATAAATCTTAAAAAAATATTTTATTGTTCAGTTATAGTTATCTTCATTTACCCTGCATCACTCCCTGCCGCACCCCAGCCAAACCCACGTTCCTCCCTTCTTTCCACCCTCCTTGGTTTTGTCCATATGTCCTTTAGAGTTATAACTGAAAACCCTCCCCCCTCATCCCCCCATTATCCCTTCCCATCTCCCCTCTGGTTACTGTCAGCTTGTTCTTAATTTCAATGTCTCTAGTTATATTTTGCTTGTTTTTTTCTTTTGTTGACTAGGTCCCAGTTAAAGGTGAGATCATATGGTATTTGTCCCTCAACACTTGGCTTATATCACTTAGCATAATGCTCTCCAATTCCATCCATGCTGTTGCAAAGGGTAGGAGCTCCCTCTTTCTTTCTGGTGTATAGAATTCCACCATGTAAATGTACCATAGTTTTTTGATCCATTCATTTACTGAAGGGCACTTAGGTTGCTTCCAGCACTTGGCTATTCTAAATTGTGCTGATATGAACACTGGGGTGCATAGGTTCTTCTGGATTGGTGTTTCAGGGTTCTTAGGATATAATCCTAGCAGTGGATTGCTGGGTCAAAAAGCAGATCCATTTTTAGTTTTCTGAAGAAATTCCATACTGTTTCCCACAGTGGTTACACCAGTCTTCATTCCCACCAACAGTGCACTAGGGTTCCCTTTTCTCCACCTCACCAGCACTTACTGTTAGTTGATTTGCTTGTGATGGCCATTTTGACCAGTGTGAAGTGGTATCTCTTTGTGGTTTTAACTTGCATCTCTCTGATGGCTAGTGATGCTAGGCATCCTTTCATATGTCTCTCATATGGGTGTTGTGTGTCCTCCTTGGAAAAGTTTCTGTTCCAGTCTTTTGCCTATTTCTTAATTAGGTTGTGTTCCTGGACTAGAGTCATGTGAGTTCTTTATATATTTTGGAGATGAAACCCTTTTCTGAGGTATCATTGGCAAATATTTTCCCATATGGTTGGTTCTCTTTTCATTTTAATGCTGTTTTCTTTAGCTATGCAGAAGCTTTTTAAATTCATGAGGTCCAATTTGTTTATTCTTTCCTTTATGTCCCTCGCTTTAGGGGACATATCAGTAAAGACGTTGCTGAGTGGAATGTCTTGAGATTTTCCTACCAATATATTCCTCTAGTACTTTTATTGTGTCACGACTTGTATTTGTCTTTTATCCACCTTCAATTCATTTTTATGTATAAGTTGGTTATCAGCTTTTATGTTTTTGCATGTAGCTGTCCAGATCTCCCAACACCATTTGTTGAAGAGGTTATTTTTACTCCATTTTATGCTTCTGCTCCTTTTTTTGAATATTAAATGACCATAGAGACAGGTTTATTTTAGGGCTCTCTTCTGTTCCATTGGTCTGTATGTCTGTTCTTCCAGTACCAGGCTGTTTTGATTACAGTGGCCTTGTAATAGTTTGATACCAGGTATTGTGATGCCTCCTATTTTGTTCTCAAAATTGCTGCAGCTATTCAAGGTCATTTATGGTTCCATATAAATTTTCACAGTATTTGTTCTATCTGTGGAATATGTCGTTGGTACTTTAATAGGGATTGCATTCAATCTACAAATTGCTTTGGGTAGTATGGACATTTTTATGATGTTAATTCTTCCAATCCATGAGCATGATACATGCTTCCATTTGTGTCTTCCTTAATTTCTTTCTTCAGTGTTGTGCAGTTGTCTGCATTCAGGTCTTTTACCTTCTTGGTTAGGTTTATTCCTAGGTACTTTACTTTTCTTGTCATATCAAATGGGATTTTCCCCTGATTTCTGTTTCAGGTATTTCATTGTTGGTGTACTAAAATGCCTCTGATTTCTGAATATTGACTTTGTATCCTGCTGTTTTGCCAAAGTCATTTATTAGGTCGAGTATCTTTTTGGTGGTCTATAGGATTTTCTATGTATACTATTGTCATCTGCAAACAATGAGTTTTGCTTCCTCCTTTCCAATTTGGATGCCTTTTTTTTCTTGTCTGATTGCTGTGACTAAGACTTCCAATACTATGTTGAATAGGAATGGTGAAAGGGGACATCCTTGTCTTGTTCCTTATTTTAGTGGGGAAGTTTTTCGTTTTTGCCCATGCAGTATGATGTTGGCTGTAGGTCTCTCCTATATGACCTCTATGTTGAGGAATGCCCCCTCTATTCCCACTTTGCTAAATGTTTCTAACATAAATGGGTGCTGTACCTTATCAAATGTTTTTTCCACATGTATTGCTATGATAATGTGGTTTTTGTCTTTTGTTTTGTTTATGTGGTGTATTATGTTTATTGATTTGAGAATAGTTTAACATTTTTGCATCCCTGGGATGAATCCCACTTGATCATGGTGTATGATCTTTTTAACGTATTGCTGGATGTAGTTTGCCAACATTTTGTTGAGGATTTTAGTGTCTATGTTCATCAGGGATAGTGGTCTGAAGTTTTCTTACTGTGTATCTCTTTATCTGGTTTGGGATTAAGATGATGCAGGCTTCATAAAGAGTTTGGGAGTCTTCCCTCTTCTTGGATTTTTTGGAATAACCTGTGAAGGATAGGGGTTAGCTTGTCCTTAAATGCTTTGTAAAATTCTCCTGTGAAATGGTCTGGTCCAGGGCTTTTGTGTGTCAGGAGTGTTTTGATTACTGCTTCAATTTCATCAGCTGTTATTGGTCTGTTCAGCCTTTCTGCTGCTTCTTCATTGTAAGAAAATTTTTAAAAATCTTGGGATAACCTCCCCTGGGGCAGAATCCTTGAACGTGGATGCTATTCTTAAGATCTACCACAAACACCTTAAAATGCCACTAGACCCACAACTAGGGTCAAATCTCACCATACTCCAGGAGCCCAAGTAATTTACAACACAGGAAAAATAGCTTACATACCAACTGGCAGAGTAGATGGGCAAATAATGGAGGATGCACACTATTGAATACTATGGCATAGTTAGAATCAACTAGGTGTATATTTTGCAATATGGGTAAATCTTCAAAACATGATGTTAGAAAAAACAATACAACAGTACCATTTACTTAAATGTAAACTTAAAATACATATAATGTATCATTATGCAATCAATAAAAACAAACTGAAATAAATTTAAAGCATTAGAACAGTTATTACTGGGGAGTAGGGGAATGTAAACAGAAAGTGAAAATAAAATGAGAAAAGCCCTGAGTGGACTGATCACAATAGTGTATCAAAAAATTTGAGGAATATGACTCAGGAGAAAAGGAAAAACCTTGGCTTGCAGTAGGGACTTTTAGTCCTTGACAAAATGCTGATCTCACATAAGGTGCAGGCTCCTTCCCCAATTCCAGCCCTGAAGATGACACACAAGAAATTGGCAGATGATGAAATCTACTACTTAGGCAGCATTTAACCATGTGACAGGCACTATTAACTCAATCTTCTCAGCCACAATGCTATTATATATTATCCTCCCCATTTCACAGATGAGAAAACAAGTATAGATAGGTTAAGTAAACTTGCCTAAAGTTACACACCTGGTAAAACTGGAGCTGAAATTTGAACTCAGTCTGTATCACCTAGAGAGATGTGTCTGGGGCAGGGGTAAAGTTCAGAGGAGAGGGGCAGGCACCATTAGAAACATTTCTAATTGTACTTTTTCCCCCCTGCCCCCACATTGCTGAGATCATCCTCTACCTTAACACCATGACAGCAGTTCCCAGTCAGCACGAGCTGCTGGAGTGGGGAACATATTACATGTGCAGGCATACAGGCCATGTGATTTCCTACCAAACACACTAAAACCCCAAACCTCCATCCTGAGCTAGACCTAGCTCAGTGTAAGTTTTTACTCCTGAGTAAAAACAACCTAGACCCTCAAGGCAGGAATTTGGCCAAGATTTCCTTGAGAGATCTTACTAACCCAAGAGGAAAAACCTAAGGGCAGGGGTTTCCCAAAAAACCCCCACAGTTAAGCTCAAAGGCAAAAAGCCCTCACAGAATTTACATTTTAATCTCCTACTCTTATAGTCATGAGCACAAAACAAAAAATTTCCATTCATTTTAGGAAAGTTTCTAACATGGAAGATGGAGTTTGAAGTAGAGGAAAAAAAAACAGCACTAACATCAAGAGGGGAAAAACACTCTGCAGGAAGAAAACTTAACTAGTATCTATACAGAACTTACTATAAAGCTACAGTAAAGATAAAGTAGAATATTAAGAAAGTAATGTACCTAGTTCTATGTGATTCTTACAAAGAAACAGATCAGACGGTGAGTAGTCAACAGATGCCAAAATAAATGGATATACATTATTTAAAAGTTTCAAATCCTATCTTACCATTAAAAACCAATATAAAATAGATAAGGTGATATCTCATTGTGGTTTTAATTTGCATCTCTGATTAGTGACATTGAGCATCTTGTCATGTATCTTATTGGCCATCCGTATGTCCTTTGGAGAAATCTCTTCAGGTCCTTTACCCATTTAACTGGGTTGTCTGTCTTCTTGGTGTTGTGTAGAAACTACATACTTTGGAAATTAACTCCTTAGCACATGTACCATTGGGCAGTATATTCTCCCATATGGTGGGTTGCCTTTTCACTTTGGTTTCTTTTGCCGCACAAAAGCTTTTCAGTTTAAGTGTCACTTTTTTCCTTTATTGGTAAAACTACTGCTACCAGAGATGAGATTTTACCATTTTCTAGAATTTTTATGGTTTCATGATTTACATTTAAGCCTTTGTTCCATTTTTAGTTTATTCTTGTGTAGTTGGTCGTTTCACTTTTTTAATGTGTCCAATTTTCCCTACACCATTTGCTGAAGACTTGTCTTTACTCCACTGTATGCTCATCTCCTTTGTCAAATGTTTGTACCATAAAGGTATGGGTTTTTTTCTAGGCTCTGTTGTTTATCTGCAATGTGTTTTATGCCAGTCCCAGGCTGTTTTGATTACAATGACCTTGTACTATAGTTTTAGACACAGAAAGAGGGTCAAGTTTGGTGATAGCCAGAGGCACAGGGAGTTGAGGGAGGTAAAAGTGGGCAAAGGGGAGATAAATGGGGATGGAAGGAGACTTGACTTTGGGTGGTTAAGCACACAATGCGGTATTCAGGTATTTTATTGAGTTGTTTGCCTGAAACCTGTATGGTTGTATTAACTAATGTCACATCAATAACTTCAATAAAATGCCATCAGATTTGTAGAAGATAGAAAAAAAGCATAATGACCTCCAAGTAGGAAGTTTCCACAGGTCACTAGAAGAAATAACCATACAATTTTTGATGAGTTACACTTCAATTGCTCAAGAAAAGTAATCAGAACACTTGAAGCAGAACTGCCCAGCCAGGTTGACTCTGAATTCCTGACCCACAGAAATTGACAGTATTTACTGCTGTTCTAAGGTTAAAAAAAAAAAAAAGACTAAAAAATATTCACAATACACATATCTGACAAAAGAGCTTTTATCCAAAATACATACTTGTAATATTTAAGACGATCGAGCCCTAACTGGTGTGGCTCAGATAATTGGGCACTGTCCTGCAAAGTGAAAAGTCACCAGTTTGATTCCTGGTCAGCACACATGCCTAGGTTGCAGAGAGGTAGCTAACTGATGTTTCCCTTCCCTTTCTACCCCCCTTGCCCTCTTTCTAAAAATAAAATCTTTAAAGAAAAGACAATTTTTGAAATGGATACAAGACTTGGACAGTTTGTGAAGATAAGCAGATGGCTATAACAACATGAGAAACTGTCCACTATGAAATGCAATGTGACATTCTGGATTGGATCCTGGAACAGAAAGAGAACAGTAGTGGACAAATTGTGCAATTTGAACCATCTGGACTATACCAGTGTTAATCTCTTAGTTTTGACAAACACACCATATTTATATAAGATTAAAATCTAGGTGAGCCCTGACTGGTGACTCAGGGAACTGAGTGTCCGCCTGCAAACCAAAGGGTCACCAGTTCAATTCCCAGTCAAGGCACATGCCTGGGTTGCAGGCCAGCTCCCCAGTAGGGGGTGTGTGAGAGGCAACCACACTGATTTTTCTCTCCCTCTTTCTTCTTCCCTTCTCCTCTCAAAAGGAAATCTTTAATAAATTTTTTTTTAAAAATCTGGGCAAACTGGGTGAAAAAATAAGAACTCTATGCTAATTTTGCAATTTAATTTAAAGTCATCCCAAAGTTTTTTAAAGTACTCAACATCATTAGTCATCAGTAAAATGCAAATTAAAATTACAATGGAAGGACAAATACCTTATGGTTTCACTTTACGTACAAAGTAAAAAAAAAAAAAAAAAAAAAAACTAAACAAAAGAGGGCCCTGGTTGGTGTGGCTCAGTGAATTCAGCACCAGCCTGTGAACCAAAGGGTTGCTGGTTCCATTCCCAGTTGTGGGGCAAATGGCTGGGTTGCAGGCCGGGTCCCTGGATAGGGATGTATATGAGACAACCCCATCGATTTCTCTCTCACACATCCAATGTTTCTCTCCTTCCCTTCCAATCTAACAATAAATAAAAAATCTTTAAAAACACCTGAACAGCCCAGGCTGCTGTGGTTCAGTAGACTGGGTGTTGGCCTGTGGACCAAAGGATCACCGGTTCAATTCCCTGTTGGGGCACATGCCTGGGTTGGTGGCCGGGTCCCCAGTTGGGGGCATGTGAGAGGCAACTGATCCATGTACCTCTTGCACACCGATTTTTCTCTCCCTTTCTAAAAGTTAAAACAAAATATTTTAAAAACCCTAAACAAAAGAAAAAAATCAATCAGGTGGTTAGGCAGAGGGGAAGAATGGATGAACAAATATGAAGGGGGAATATAATCAGTACTGTGGTTAAGTTTGCATGACAGGTGGTTACTAGACTTGGTGATCACATCCTAAGCTATATAAATACTGGAACACTATATTGTATACCTGAAATATTGTTTACTAACTAAAAAAAAAAAAGCCCTGGCCAGGTAGCTCAGTTGATTAGACCATCATCCTGATACACCAAGATTGTGGGTTCACTCCCTGGTTGGGGCACATATAAAAATCAAGCAATGAATGCATAAATAAGTGAAACAGCAAAGGTATGTTTCTCTCTTCCTTCCTCCAAACTCAATAAAGTTTTAAAAAGAAAAAAAAATCACCAAGTGATTCCACTCCACCCATCCACTAAAGTGGTTAAAATAGAACAGCAACAATGTTGGAAAGCAACCAGAACTCTCATAAATTGGCATTAAAACATTAAATGGTACAATTACTTTGGGGAAACTATTTGGCAGTTTGTCATACATTACATCATCTACCCTATTAACACTACAATTCCACTCCAAGATATTGATCCAAAAGAACAAAAACATGTCCAATACTTGTACAAGAATATTCATAGAAACATTTTAGTCTCAACAGCCCCAGTGTCCATCAATAGAATGGATAATGGATAAACTATACACCATGAAGTATACACTGGAATTGTACTGTTAACAAAAATATGAACATACTACATAATCTCAAAAAACACATAGAAAGCAGCTAGTCATAAAAAGCACATTCATGTAGGATTTCATTTATATGGAGTTAAATATGCAAAAATCATGATAGAAATCAGGCTGTTGCTTTTCTGGGGGGTGGGAGATGAGCTATTGACTGGGATGAAAAGTTTTCTGGAACTGGTTTTGGGTTGAGATTATTCAGAGAGTAACAATACTTGGGGGCTTTTTCTGCCATTTTTATATTCAGCTCTAATATTCCCTTTCCATGTGGTTAAGTTCTGCTCAACTGCAAAACCCAAATTTGTGTGTCAGTCAAGTTTATGTATATTAGAACCACAAAATGGAAGCTGCCCCAGTGGCCTGGCCCATGTTACAAGTCTAAGCCCAAGTCAGCCTACATACACAGGAATCACCTGTCAACGAAATCTAACATTACACCAATCACAATCCTCCAACTCAGTCTTAGCTAGCTCACCTTACCCTAATTGGATTTGGTAGCCAATCATGCCATTTCTGTGTTGCCTCTTCTAATGCTCTGCAGATCTTGGGAACAGGGATACATACCCTTAATCCATGGTTTTCCCTCGAATAAAGACAAATATTACTTAACAGTTTTGGCATTAAACATCAGCAGTCAGATGTTATATAGAACAGCAGATAGAGCCAAAAAGCAACTGTGTTGCTGTTACAGAAACACAGTAATCATGTACTGGTTTAACAGCAATGCTGAAGGACTTTGTCCAAAGTGGGATTCACTGCCAAACTGAGTTACCTGACCAACAATGCAAGCAAGTTTAAAAGCACTACAGTACATCTATGTTATTTTAGCTCTTAGATTTTGTAGTTACTGCTACCATTTCATTTCAGGGTAAGGATTAAATGAAATCATCCAAATTACCTTGATGCCTACTTGAAGCTGACTGCCCAAATAAAGCAAGAGTGTACCTTAAGTTACTATGTTCCCTAAAAAGTACAAGTTCAACAGGGAATGAGAACTAGCTAGGGGGGAAGGGGACACGTTAATGTCATACTTAAGCCTAAATAAAGTCCTTACTGCAAAAAAGTAAAGAACCGGGGCCACAAAAATGCATATTAAGTTTTATTAAGTTTCAAATACAAAACATTCCAAAAAGAGGAAAGTGATCTATAATACCTACGTTTTATATTCAACTAAACAAGGAACACACTATCATTCTGTTTCTTTTACAACCAGTATAAAGCCAGAAGAATCAAGACCAATTCTTTTCCAATGAGAATGGAATTAAGTCTGCTGGGTCAGTAAACTATTTGCCAAACAGCTGTCTGGTCATTTAAGCAAACTTCTTAATTGGAATTTAACAATTCATATTTACTATGCTCAATGTTCTACACTATCATCAAGGTATCTAAATAAAACCTCAGGAGCCAAAAGCATAAACCCAAGTAATTTAGATTATAGGATTGAAGAAGACAGTTATGTAAGTGCAAGAGCAATTTAAATTTGGTCAATACCCTCATAGTCTGTGACTAAGAGTGTCAAATGAGGGTTACTTTTTTTTTGGATTATTCTCTACAATTGCAAATGTTGGACATGATAGTACTTCCATTTTGCCATGCAAAAATTCTCAAGTTGACTTGGTTCTTCTAACCCAACAATTCAAATCGGTTTCCTCTGAACAGTAGCTTTTATACTATTGGCTCTAATCTCCAACATGATGTTTTATCTCAATTTGTTTCCAAGACAGGAGGTAGGGGTAAAGTAGGCTTACAAAATCAATAGTTTAAACAAAAGCCAAATGACCCAATTTTGTTTCAAGTTTTTAAATATACTTTCAATCATTTTAGCCATGATTCCAGTTACTGAAGTTTCTAGATTGACTATTCCCTTTAGTTTTGTTTTATGACTAAGTCCCACTTCTGGATAAACAGGAAGTGTTTCACTTGCTGAAAATCAGACACTTTACTGGATAGAGGTACCATGTATGCCTTTCATTTTTCTAATTAACTTTCTGACATTGATAATTAGGAAGTTCTAAATTAGAGTTGTTCCTATGACTTTAGCTAAACAAAATGAAAGCCAAAGCTATAAAATCTACATAAAGAACCATAAGAACTTCCTCACTACCTCCACTCACTAATTTCCTTAATTGTTCCCCTTTCTCCACCTGGTCAATCATTACTTATTTTAAGTAACTACCACTCCCTAGTTAAGAGTGCTAACCAACACTGATGCCTTCCTCAGACCCACAAGAACCCTTGAAGGCAAAAAAAAAAATCTATTGCCTGCACCAAACCAATTATGATGAGCACTGCTTATGCAACTGTTGTGCCTTATCCACAATCAGCATTCTTCTGCTTCAACAACTCTGTAAAATGAAAAGCATGTGATCACATCAGGACATGTTTTAAGGTGAAAATTACTACCCCCTTACCTATTCTTTAAATAATTAACAATAATGCACTTACTTTAAATTGTTAAGCTCTCAACAGTAACCATAAATACCCAGTAAAATTCCGGTAAGCATCACTTTGGTAATATCAAGACTATGTTATCATTACACCAATAGAATTGTTTCTCAAAAACGGGGAGCTCAGTAGCAGCTGCATCCAGTCTGCCTTTAATAGACTGTACTGTGGCTCTGCAGACCATCAGGCACTGATAATAAAAAGGGTGTTTTTTACAAAATACTCAGGAGCAAGTCTGAACCTTGTACAAGGAAATTTTGTTCATGTGCCAAAACATAAAGTGTGTTATCTTTACTCAACAACTGCTTATGCAGATAGTACTAGCAGATTTTATACATTCAAAAATAGTGCAGTCATGCATGACTGAACCATAATGAAAATATACCTGTGTTTAAAAAAATAACTTAATCCTACATTCAAATCAATGTTTAATATGCAAGGAGTAGCACGTTACTTGATTCTCCTAATCCGCAAAAGATTATTCCTTTTACAACTTGCTAATATTCCAGTCATGCAAAGTGGCAAAACTATAGTACTTAAAGCTATAAAGGCCTCTGCTTTCAAAACTTACCTTAGTATTTGATTTCTCTTGCTGCCAGGTTTATCTAGTGTGAATAAATCAGCATTCTGTGACCATAATCCTCAACCTGTAAAAATTAAATACATAACTAGTTATCTTTCTTAAGGAAATTCTTCAAAACTTGCCTATAACTTACTGCCCCCTTTGCCAGAAAGAAAAGGCAAGTTCAGACTTGCAGCTTAACGTATTTCATGTTCTACTACTTCTCTTAATTGGTGGAAGAGTCACTGGCTTGGGATGGACTGGAATGTCTTAAATGGTTAAGTTGCATGGCTTATGGATTCTCATTCTGTTCCAATGGTGCACTGCCATGTTAAATCCATAAGTTGAACGGACAAAACTTATTTGAAGGATAAGTGCAGTACAAGGATTTTTAGTTGGAGGTCTTCAAGTTTACTATATTCAAGAGCATCTTTTTCAACTCCATGGCTGGACCTGGGTCATGTTGCCTCAGGTTTTGCTTTTTAAAGACCACTTGCAATAGATTTTCTCCATACAGTGTAGTTTCACAGAACTAAAAACAAGTCAGGCATCCAACTAAATGTCAAGTTTACAATGGCTTACAGGGGTAGAAAGAGGAGGACCCCAAAGTCAAGCCATTTCCTATATTGACTAAAAGTCTAATTTGAAAAATGTTAAAATATATGAAGCATGTTTAAAGGTCTTCATCAAAAATACTTAGAGTTACCCCCCTCCCAAGCCCCAGGTGGCTATTGGTAAACAGTTGCATTAAGGCCTTTAAGTGTCATACATGCTTTTTTAAAAAAGAAATCCAAGAGTTGAATTTGGAAGACTTCTAATGTGCTACAGAACACTTTGCTTTTCCAAAAGTTTTTTTTTTAATCTAGAAAGCATTTCCACTGCCATGAGGTACAGTATGTTTCACTGTACTATGAGGAAGTGTTCAATTTCGACTTAGACGGAAAAACTAGTTTGCTTTGCTTACCATCTTTGCTGTTTCACAGGCATTTGATGCTTTAAATCTGATGTGGAATGCTGATAGATTCACTTTTTAGAAGTCATAAGCCTTTGAGAAGTTGGAGATAACTTCATTGCTTATCTATTTTCTCCTTTGCAATCAAGCTGTTCCTTAAAAGTGAGACACTACAGAGTTGCAAAAATTTGAAACAGTAAGAGCAAGCACCGTTTGCAGCTTCATGGTTGGTTTTGGCCAAACTTTTTATTTAGTATTCTGTAGTTGCTTAACACACACTTAAATGGTCTTATTGGGGGAGGGGGAAAGGGGAGGTGAGGTTCTTGTAGATTCCCAAGGAAATGTCAGAAAGGCAAAATATGGCCAGCACTATCCATTTGTTTTGGGTTTACTGGGTGAATAGCACTTTCTTTACATAAGCATCTGATCTCAGGTTTTTCATACTGAGAACATTTGAGATTTTAGTTTGATGACAGTATGATATCCTAAGAGTAGCATACCCCGACCACCCTCTAATAGCTAGCTTGTTTGTATAGGCTGAGGGATTCATCTTTCCATTTTAGATGGCTAGATGTTTGTAGAAAATCTTAGAATTGCTTGCCTCATTTACTGGGAAAAAATTAGAAAGTGGCCCTTTAGGGACACTTTTACTTGGAAAATTACAACACTAGTACACAAGTCAAGCCTTAACACATTTAACATTTGCTTGTAAGAAAGCAATGCCTTAAGATTAAACATGTTTTACTTTTCTCCTCACAAGAACATAAAAATTATGAAGGGGAACTTAACAGGAAATTTAAAAAAGGTAACACAATTTTTTTTCTTTTAGTAGTCCTTGGGTAGTTATGACAGAATAGGTTCCACTTTTTGTTTGTTTCTTTGAACAGGGATTTTGGTCCAAAGTTTTGTTTTTAATATCTGCTTCTGCCTCCCCCTCTATCAGATCGGCTTCCTCCACGGCCACCACCCCTTGGTGCTCCGCGGCTTGAACTGCTGTAGGAATCACGTGGAGGAGGGTACCCCCTTTCCATAGAAGGGGGAAGCCCTCTTTCTTGTCTGCCAACCCGATCACGACCACTTGAGTAGAGATCACTTCGGCTGCTTGAGTAACTGTCTCGACTTCCACCATATCCGTCACGTGAGCTGCTGTAATCATCATAGCGACTGCTTCCACCATAAGATGGCGGGGGCCCTCGTGTAGGTGGAGCACTACGTGAGTTACCTGCAGGGTCAATGGTCAGGTAATATGGCAACACTATAAATTGTATATATACAACATTTAAATCTGAATTTACAGAATTTCTGTATTAAACGTTTACTTTCTCAACTGGGAGGTTTTAAACTCTGCCATTGCTGGCCATTAACAGGGATTTGCTCATTTGCTGAGATATGGAAATGGATGGGTTTTAATGTTTGTTTGAAAAGACTGAAGACGGTGTGTATTTCAAGAGGATATTCCAGACAGCTTGTTATTTTATAGTAGACACTCAGCCACTTTCCAGTGATAAGTTGCAATTTTGAACTGTAGACTTTCCTTCATATTGGAATGGTAAACATTTGATGTTGTTAATAAAATTTTTAAATTGTACTTTCACTGTTGGGGGAAAACACATAAGGCTGCCAATTTAAGCAAGCAAAATCCCCTCCAAAGCAAGCAAACAGCCTCAAAAAAAATTAGAAAAAACAAAAGCCCCTCACAAAACTAGGAAAAGCCCAGCTTATAGTTATCCCCTTAAAAGCAAGCAAACATCCCTTTAAAAGCAAGCACCACACAGCCTAGTAAACTGGCTCATGAACCTAAAAACTCAAGCTGGTGATATTCAAAGACACTAAACCAGTATCTTACCATAACTGTCATATGAATCCCTGTAGGAACCACCACTTGGATGATCTGAATAGTCACGATCACGACCATAGCCATCTCTATCACTAAATTAAAGAGAAAAACCTGTAAGCCCCAGAATATCAAATTTCACAGCAAAACCACAAGGGCAAGTTATTTACCTATACCCTCTTGATGGATAGTCATCGCGTGAACTGGAATGACCATAATCACGATAAGTATAATCTCGTGGTGGTGGTGCATAATCTCTTGTATCACGAGAACTTGGGTAATCTCTGCTTGAATAGCTACAAAAATAAAAATAACTTGGTTTATGCTTTTAGTGAGCTCCTCCTCCCTTCAACGCTAATTGTTAATGAGACAAAGCTACTACATTTTTCTGTTACCTGTCTTTAGTAGAATATCCATCATCTCTTGGGGACAAATAAACATCTCTACGAGAAGGCAGAGGTTCCCTTCGAGGCGGGCCTCCATAACTATCTCTTCCACGTGATACAGGAGCTTAAGGAAAAACAATCATCATTAAAATATACCCAAAGAAAAATTAAAACATGAATGTACACCCAAGGCAATGAAAACTAGTGATTGACATATGACAGAAGTAAATCAAGATATTTTGTTCTCTAAGCCTTTTGCGTTATGGTGACAGGACATATTGTTAATGGAACATTTACCTCTTCCTCCCATTCCACTGCTGCTGCGAACTGGTCCTGAAGGAGCAGATCTCTTAGGAGGAGGACCCCCACTTCTTGGGGGTGGTCCTCTTTTTACTGGAAGTGGTCCCCTGGAAGAACTCATGTTGAAATTCATGGAATAGCCACCATCATCTACAACAGAAAAATGTGTCATTACTTTTAAGTAAAAAGATCTTTGCTAGATCATATTTGCTTAGTTGAGAAATCTTGCTTTAATTTTCATTTTTACAGGATTAAGAATGAAGTCTACACAGACTAGTAAAATAAAACTAAAGGGTAGCCTTAATTTTAATATGCCAAACATCTATGAAATTTTAATGTGTCCAAACTCCTATGCCTATGAAAATGTTTCTGCAAATGCTTTTTTTCCAATAGAGTAAAACTACCTGGATAAATAGTATATTTTCCATCATTTAAAAAACACCATTGCTTTCAGGTCATTATCACTTTAGTAGATGAGCATGTGTTCTCAACTGCCAAAGCTGGCCCATCTCACTAAGACTTAACCAAAGCACACATGGTGTAGGTTTGCAGTTCCTAAGTTATATACCAAGTCTGAGATAGGCCCAAGTCATTACCCATGTGTCCTCCACGTGAGGGAGGTCCCCTGGTTCCTCCACTTCCTCCTCTTCCACCTCTAAGGCCTCTTGGAGGGCCTCTGCTTCTTGGAGGTGGAGGTGGTCCACGCCTACCACTTTCAAATGATGGTTTAGTGGCTTGTTCTACCTTGATGGCTTTTCCATCTAAGGACTAAATGATATCAAAGTGGTTAATTACATCAATGTTTAGAAAGAACTGGCAAATCCACTGTGCACCATAACACTGATGCCGTCCAAAATGTAATTACAGATAAATTGTACTAATTAGTCTAAGAAAAACAAAATAAAGTACTCCTTTTTCACCTACTTAAAATGCCTACTAGTCTTTAAGCATGCTACTGATGGTTTGAAGCAAATATGGTAGATCCACTGCATTACTAGTAGGTAATATTTTAAACAAGGCCAGCTATCAACTTATCAAAACTAATAACCCAAAATAAAAGCCAAGTTACTAAATCAGTTTACAAATCCCAAATAAAGTAAACACAATATTCTCAACTCCTTACAGTGAAATCTGTAAATCTGATTATAAAATTACAAAGGGCTAAGATCACAGGCTCCTGGAAAAGTACACTCAAAAACAAAATTCAAGAGCTGCCCTAGGCTAGACTTGGTTAATGCTGTGCTATTTTATGCACTAGGAAACACTATCAGTGTGCAATCTCACCTTTCCATTCATGTCTCTGGCTGCATCCTTAGCATCTGCTGGGCTTTCAAAGGTGACAAAAGCAAATCCTCTTGATTTGTTGGTCTCACGATCTTTCATCAAAAGTACTAAAAAAGTTATTTTCAGGGGTAAAAAAGTGTTATTCTAATAAGAATGAATTGAGAAAAATGAATCTCTAAAAAACAAAGCTCAGAACTTCTTAGAGGACAAAATTATCATTTCAGATGATCATTGCAATTAAATTCATCATAGCTTCTCTCTTTAATTACAAAATAGCCCAGCAAATACTTTCAGATAAACTCACCTTCCACTATTCGTCCATATTTGCCAAATACTGCTTCAAGGGCTTTCTCATTTGTTTCTGTATTGAGGCCACCAATGAAGAGCTTTCCTGGGCGATCAGCTTCAACCATTTTACCCCCTGATGAGCGTCTACTGAAAAAGAGTATAGTATTATCTTACCGAGAAAAGTTCCTTAGGTTTATCGGACACATGTTTTTACTGGGGTCTATTTTTCTTTTACTGAAACCACTACTCCTTAATAACTAAAGACACCAAAAGCAGTATTTCCTAAGCATCAGCAGGAAACCCAAATTAATTAGTTAAGCCGTAATAGTTTCCATTACACTGGTTACAGGACCAACTTAATTTTTGCCTTTACCCTTAATCTACCTTGCAGTTTTAGTCAAGTATTGGCTACTCAGTATTTTAAAAAGTTTTCGTTTTAATCCCAGATTTCCAGTCTTTTAAAGATACAATTATATCCTAATTACCCTAAAGACTGACTCACTCAAGGTCACAGACCAGATGCAGGTCCTTAACACCAAGCCCTGTTCCAAGAACTTTGTATTTTCTCATTAGGAGTCCACAGTAAATTTATTTAGAAATTTAAAGTTTGAGGCAAGTTCTGTCCTTCCTTTTAATCCAGCCCTTGGCCGGCCAAAAAGGTCACAATAACTTTGCCAAAAATTATTTCATATTAAATAACGGAACGTGAAAACCATGTGTTGCTTAACATCCCATGACTGCAGCAGAACCCAATTAAAAACCATCTTTAAAAACCGCGTGAAACCCTGGCTGGTGTGGCTCAGTGGACTGAGTGCCGGCCTGCGAACCAGAATCGCCGGTTGCAATTCCCAGTCAGGGAACATGCCTGGGTTGCAGACCAGGTCCCCAGTTGCAGGTATGCGAGAAGCAACCACACACTGATGCTTCTCTCCCTCTAAAAATAAGTTTAAAAAAATTGAAAAAATATTGAAAAAACTGAAAAAGAAAAAAAAAAACGTGGAAAACACAAAATGGCGACACTTGGACTCAGCCCAGAACAACCGACATGGGTCAGAGGAGTAACTTTTGCCGGTAGCAATGGCTGCTAAAACTCAAAGGGATTCCTCTCCAAGGCATAAATGAACAACGACCCCGTGTACAAGTGCACGTGCCCATCCACAGTGCCGGCGCCATCCCAATGCAGGAAACGCGGTGGCGCGTTCTGTCCTCGTCCAGGCTGCATCCCTGACCTCCGCTACTATCCCCGCAGGCGACAGCCAAACTTTATCGAGTGATGTAACCAAAAAGACCAAAACATTTGTATCCTTCCGACACGCTCAATTGTAACTAAATAGGTCGGCACCTTTGGGCTCTTAAAATGGCGCCCGCCAGCCCCATCTCCTGGGAGATAATCCGAAATTCTAAAATGGCAAGATTGGCCGGAAAAATGCTAATGAAAAGATACACTTACCGGAGGGGTGACGACGGTTTCAAGCTCCCACGAGCTCCCCAGCAGGGGTTTCCTAGCTGCTCAGCACAAGGGAGGGCCAATGGCTCCCAATACGGAAGAGAGAACCAGCTGGAACTACTGCGCAACGAGGGCGAACAAAGGAGACAGCAAACTTTATACTGCCCGGGAACGAGGCTGAAGGACCCGGATGAAAACGGAGCTTAGAATTTGAAACGCAAGAAGTGTGGGGGGAGGGTGGGGAAGAGTTCCCAGTCTCTCCATTGGCTATCTTCTCTATCATTCACTCTTATCTCCACCCTCTTTTCCGGACTCGCAGTTTTTTGGCCCGCGCAGGTTTTAACCGTCTTCCCAGCCCCCACCCATACTCCCCCAAACCCGCGTTTTTGCTTTCCGCTGAAATGGTTCGCGGTCGCAGTTAATAAAGAACTGAAATTATTGCGTGTTCTAGTGAGCCAGGCACAGTGCTAAACTTAAACACCCCATACCTCACTTAATTCTCAAAACTAGCGTGATTTGGATACTCCTATGCCAATTTTGCAGAAATGGAAAACAAAGAAATTTAGATAATAAAATATATTTTACCAAAAGATCTTTAACAAGAATTTTCAGTGAATGGGTAAAATTCTGATAAATATCACATGGGAAGAAAACAACATAAAAATGGCAGCAGGTAAACTGAACACCTAAATGGCAGGCTCTAGGCTAGGCCATGAGAATATAACCCAGAACAAGTGAGACAAGGGCAAGACACCTCATGGTAAAGCTGCCAGATCTAACAAATAAAAATACAGGACACCAAGTTACTTTAAAGTTCAGATAATTTTTTCAGTGTAGGTATGCCCCACTATCATGTACAAAGAAACCTTATTGTTTATCTGAACTTCAAATTTAACTGGGCATTCTGTATTTTATCTGCCTATCCTACTGGAGGAGAGATTACAGAAATTAAAGATTTTTTAATTTCTTAAAAAACTAAAAGAAACAAATCCAATTAAATAAAACAACTGCATGTTGTGATTAGTGCTGGGGAGGGAAGTTAACTAGGTGCTTTGATGGACAACATTTGGGGCACCAAATTTGATTTAGACATCAGGAAGGTCTACCTGAAGAGGTGACTTTGGAGATCAGATCTGAAGGGCAAAAAGGAACCAGTTATGGGAAAGCTGAAGGGAGACCTTTTCAGGAAGAGAGGACTAAGCACAAAGTAAGGTTAAGTGTCTCCACCTATTGAGGGGCAGAAAGAGATCCAGAGTGACAGGAATTTAAGTGTCATAAAGTGAGGGAGTCAAGGTAAACAGAATGTCTTCGAATCCATTAAAAGATTGCAGGGCTTAAGTGTGGAAGCAGGGACACACAGCAGTGTCTGCTAAAATTCAAAGGGATTCCTCTCCAAGGTATAAATGAACAATGACCCCATGTACCAGTGCACATGCCCATCCATAGTGCTGGGGCCATCCCAATGCAGGCACCACACTGGCGAGTGCCATACTGCAAATAGATCAGGAGAGAGGATGGTGACTTGAATTAGGGTTGTGGCAGTGGACATAGGGAGAAAAGAACAATTGCTGGGTGTACATGGCAGGTAGTATGGACAGAATTTACTAATGAATCAGACAGGAAAGGAGGGAGGGTTGGGATTGAGGAAATGGGAAGTCATTAGTAGGTGATGGCCCTTTACCAAAATGGTTGAAGAGAAGAGAGTTTGGGATGCAGGGGGTGAGAAATCTGATGCTCAGAGATCAGGGCTAAATTTTCGCTTTCAAAGTGGTAATAAATGCCCTGACCAGTGTGGCTCAGTTGGTTGGGCATCGTCCCTCAAAGCAAAAGGTCAGTAGTTTACTCCTGGTCAGGGGACATGCCTTAAATTGTAGGTTAGGTCCCCAGACAGGCCACATTTGGGAGGCAGTAGGTCCCCAGTAGGGAGTGCACAAGAGGCAACCACACACTGATGTTTCTCTCCCACTCTTCCTCCCTCCCTGCCCCTCTCTCTAAAAATAAGTAAATAAAATCTTTTTAAAAATTAAAACATTCATATTTTATTTATTTACTTTTAGGGAGAGGGGAAGAGAGGGAGAGAAACATCTATGTGAGAGAGAAATGGCTATCGGTTCCTTCTCACATGCTTCCAACTGCGGACATGGCCCACAACCGAAGCATGTGCCCTGATCTGGAATCAAACCCATAACCTTTTGCTTTGTCAGATAATGCCCAGCGCACTGAGACACAATGGTCAGGTCCAGATTTCATCTTAAAGAGATGATGGAGGCTGTAGTCCAGAGACTGTATTGGGGGAAAGAGAGGCAAGAAGCAGGGTATAGCTGATACAATCCAGGAGACAGAAGATATGGCTGAGCTGAGAATGAGGGACTTTGGCCAACTTGCAGTCCACTAAACAGGTGTCACACTGCCCAAAACTAATTGCTGAATCCCATCCTCTTTCCTACAAATGGTCTAGATCAAGGGTGTCAAATTCATTTTCACCAGGGGCCACATCAGCCTCGCAGTTGCCTTCAAAGGGCTGAATGTAATTTTAGGACTGTATCAATGCAACTACTCCTTAACTGGGAACAAGGAGCTCCGCGCTGCTGCCAGATAGAAATAAGGTGCAGGCTGGATAAAACAAATGGAGGGCCGGATTTGGGCCATAGGCCTTGTGTTTGCCACCTGTGGTCTACATTTTTCCCTTTATTTCTTTCTCTTCTTTCTTTGAATTATCATTAAATATAGTTACCTTTTTTCTGTCTCTCTTTCTTTTATTTTATATTACATTTTCTCTTTTAAAAATATATATTTTATTGATTATACTATTATAGTTGTCCCATTTCCCCCCCTTTACTCTCCTCCGCCCTGCACACCCTCTCCCATCCTCATCCCCTACCCCTTTAGTTCATGTCCATGGGTTGTACAGGTAAGTTCTTTGGATTCTACATTTCCCATACTATTCTGGCCCTCCCCCTGTCTATTTTCTACCTACCATTTATGCTACTTATTCTCTGTACCTTTTCTCCCTCTCTCCCCCTCCACTCCCCCACTGATAACCCTCCATGTGATCTCCATTTCTGTGATTCTGTTCCTGTTCTAGTTGTGTTTTTTTGTTTGTTTGTTTGTTTTGGGTTTGGTTGTTAATAACTGTGAGTTTATTGCAATTTTACTGTTCATATTTTTTATTTTTTTCTTACATAAGTCCCTTTAATATTTCATATAATAAGGATTTGGCAATGATGAACTCCTTTAACTTGACCTTATCTGGGAAGCACTTTATCTGCTCTTCTGTTATAAATAACTTTGCTGAATAGAGTAATCTTGGATGTAGGTCCTTGCCTTTCATGACTTTGAATACTTCCTTCCAGCCACTTCTTGCCTGCAAGATTTCTCTTGAAAAATCAGCTGATAGTCTTATGGGAACTTCTTTGTAGGTAACTGCCTCCTTTTCTCTTGCTGCTTTGAAAATTCTTTCCTTATCTTTAATCTTGGGTAATGTAATTATGATGTGCCTTGGTGTGTTCCTCCTTGGGTCCAGCTTCTTTGGGACTCTCTGAGCTTCCTGGACTCCCTGGAAGTCTATTTCCTTTGCCAGATACAGGAAGTTCTCCTTCATTATGTTTTCAAATAAGTTTTCAATTTCTTGCTCTTCCTTTTCTCCTTCTGGCACTCCTATGATGTGGATGTTGGAACATTTGAAGATATCCTAGAGATTCCTAAGCTTCTTCTCATTTTTTTCAATTCTTGTTTCTTCATTCTGTTCTGGTTGAATGTTTATTTCTTCCTTCTGCTCCAAACCATTGATTTGAGTCCTAGCTTTCTTCCTGTCACTGTTGGTTCCCTGTATATTTTCCTTTATTTCACTTTTCATAGCCTTGATTTTTCCCTATAATTTGGGACCATATTCAACCATTTCTGTGAGCATCCTAATTACTAGTGTTTCGAAATGTGCATCTGATAGGTTGGTGATCTCTTTGTCGCTTATTTGCATTTTTTTTCTGAAGCTTTGATCTGTTCTTTCATTTGAGCCTTTTTTTTTTTTTTTTTTTGCCTCAGCGCTCCTGTTAGGTAGTGAGGAGTGGAGCCTTAGGTGTTCATCAGGGCGGGGGCAACCCATGTTGCTGTGTTGTGATGCTGTATGTGAGGGAGGGGTCAGAGAAGGAACAGTGCCCCTTGCTCCTCTTTCTGCTGGTTTTCAGTCACTTCTCCCGCTACTCACAATCAAATTGGGCCCTTCTGGTGCTGATTCTTGACCCTGTAGGTCTCTCCAATGAACTCTCCTGTGAGGCTACGAGTTTCTCCTGCTGCTGCCTCAACCCCCATGGGTGCTTTCAGCCAGAAGCTTTGAGGCTTTACTTCCACACGCTGGGACCCTGGGTTTCATGGTCTGTCTTGCTCCCCAGTTGTTCCTCCTGGTTTATCTGCACAAGAATGTGGAACTGCCCAGTCCATAAACCAATGCCCCACCTGCTCCACCAGCTGCCACCTTGCTTGCCCCATCCTCCAGCCACTGCCTTGCCGAGAGTCCTCTCCGCCCGGCAGCCTGTCTCCATCCCTCCTACTGGTCTGGATGAATGTATCTTCTTTAACTCTTTGGTTGTTGGACTTCCATACAGTTCAATTTTCTGTCAGTTCTGGTTGTTTTTTATTTTTTAAATTTGTTGTTGTCCTTGTTTGGGTTGTGTGAGGAGGTACAGTGTGTGTACCTACACCTCCATCTTAGCTGGAAGTCCCATTTTCTCTTTACCGTAATTTTCCCTTAACACATTGTTTCTCTCCAGATACCATCTCAGTGACTGACAGATAGGTTGAGTCAAGCAATATTGCTTTGCTACTAGGTATCATTGGAATATAATCAGTGGTAAATAAGTGTTGGCTAAATGACTTGCAAATTCTTTTTATCTTCCATGATAGTTATTATGAGATGAACACCTAGGAAGTTAAATGTTGAATACTGGTGGTTTTGTCTTTAATCCCCCGTTATCTGCAGAGAGCTCACCTTTTTAAATCAATACAAACAACAATGAAACAAAATGAAAACATAGCTTTAAAGGCTTCAACCAGTTAAATGATTAATAAATAATCTCCAGCCATCAACTAGAAATCACTGGATAAGTATACTGAAGCTCTCCTGTCAGACTTGCATTTTTACATGAAGGGCAGATGTAAGGTGAGTCTACATCCAGTTATTTCTCTTTTCCAAAGTACAGAAAGATATCCTGTGAACATGTTCTTAAAATGTCTGTTATCTGGTATGAAGGAAAAAAACAGGAAGGGAGGAAAGAATTTTATGTGATTAAAGATTGGGAGACTTTCCAAACCACTTTTAAGTAGCCACTGTCCAGAAGATAGCCTTGGCTACAACAAGCAAGGAGTAAAAATATTTCAATAAGATATGATTCTGATATCTATATCGGAACTGGCTGAATGAATGAAGATATAATTCTACTGTATCTTTCTCCATAATGAAGGAGATGATGTATATTAACCACACTTAGTACTTGATTAAAAGGAACCAAAGTATGCCTTAAGAAATATTTCAAAGAATAGGGTGGGGAATGATGGATTTTTCAATAAATTATGTCAAGACAATTAGAGAGCCATTTATTTTTTCATTTTCTAATATTTTTTACTGTTGTTCAAGTACAGTTGTCTCCATTTTCCTACCACCACTCTCCCCTCCCCAACCATCCCCACCTCCCACCCTTGATCTTATCCCCCTTTGGCTTTGTCCATGTGTCCTTTATACAACCCTTGACAACCCTTGTCCTTAAGGGTTGTCCTTGACAACTCTTAATTCTTTTCCCTCATTCTCCCCTTCCACCTCCCCTCTGGTTACTGTCAGCTTGTTCTTAATTCTAATGTCTCTGGTTCTATTCTGCTTGCTTGTTTGTTTTGTTAATTAGGTCCCAGTTAAAGGTGAGATCATATGGTGTTTGTCTTTCACTGCCTCACTTATTTCACTTAGCATAATGCTCTCCAGTTTCATCCATGCTGTTGTAAAGGATAGGAGCTCATTCTTTCTCTCTGCTGCATAGTATTCCATTGTGTAAATGGACCACAGTTGTTTGATCCACTCATTTGTTGATGGGCACTTAGGTTGCTTTTAGTACTTGACAATTGTAAATTGTGCTGCTGTGAACATTGGGGTGCTTAGGATCTTTTGAATGGTGTTTCAGGATTCTTAGTGTATAGTACCAGTGGTGGAATTTCCAGGTCAAAAGGCAGTTCCATTTTTAGTTTTCTGAGAAAATTCCATACTGTTTTCCATAGTGGCTGCACCAGGCTGCATCCCCACCAACAGTGTACTAGGGCTTTCTTTTCTCCACAACCTCGCCAGCACTTGCTGTTTGTTGATTTGGTTGTGATGGCCTTTCTGACCAGTGCAAAGTGGTATCTCATTGTGGTTTTAATTTGCATCTCTCTCATGAGAGCCATTTAAAGGAAAAAATATGAATTCATACCATACTTCTTACTCCAAGATAAATTCCAGGTCAAAGATTTTTTTAAAAGATTTTATTTATTTATTTATTTATTTATTTTTTTAGGGAGAGGAGAAGGGAGAAGGAGAGGGAATGAAACATCAATGTGTGGTTGCCTCTTACGCCCCACTACTGGGGACCTGGCCTGCAGCCCAGGCATGTGTCCTGACTGGGAATTGAACCAGTGATGCTTTGGTTCACAGGCCCACGCTCAATCCACTGAGCCACACCAGCCAGGGCTCAGGTCAAAGATTTAAATGTAAAAGATAGATATTAGAAGAAAAATGGGTAGATGCATTTATAATCTTATTATGAGGACTACCCATATATTCATTCATTTAGCAAATATTTATTTAGTACCCTTTATGTGCTAGCAGTTTTAGATGCTGGGAATAAATACACCAGTGAACAAAAACACATAAGTCCCTGCCTATGTGGAGCTAACATTTTAATGAGGGGGGAATAGATAATAAACAATAATCCAAATAAATAAATTATGAAGAGTATTTGAAATGAAAAATGCCATATAGGAAATAGAGCATAGTAAGTAGCAGTGGTTAGGAGTACAGGAGTGAAAGCATGCAAAATTAAAAGGGGTGATAAAACTTGGCCTCACTGAGAAGGTGGAACCAAAGCAATGATAGAAGAGGGAGTAAGTTCTGTGGGGGAAGAGCATGCCAGGAAGCCTGAAGCATATCTGCTACCTGCCATGTTCTGAGAACAGCAAGTAGGCTAGTGTGGGTGAAACTGAGTGAGGGAGTGGAAAAGTAGTAAGTAATAAGGTTCTTAAGGAGCAGTGGAGTCCGATCACATAGGTCTTTGTAGACTAAATACTTTGCCTTTGTCAAAGAGGAAAAATAATTTTCCCACTGTGTTTCTAGGTTCTTGTCTAAGACCCTCTTGTGATAAAAGGGAGATTAACATGAGGAAAACAGACGTTTAATAACATATAAATCTCCCTTATACGTGAGAGAGATGCAGAAAAACTGAATAATTACCCAAAATGACCCAACCTATTACTTTAAATACCATCTTCAGTTAAATACAAAAGAAGATTGGGGCAAGGGAGGCAGTTATAGGAATTTATCAGGAAAATCACAGCAAACAAGGAAATGATGTTTTGCAGACCTAAATCCTGCCCTTCTCCAGTAATGACAGTTTCAAAAGATTTGGTAATCCTCTTCTTGCTACCTAGAAGGAGATACTCTTACCAATGCAGATTTCCCTTATGAATGTAAATGTCTCTAACAAAAAGGTAACTACTTCTGAGGTTTCAGAGCTTTTCCTGTGTCTGCTGTTTCTTAAAAACCATCAGCTCCAAAAAAGCCATCAGTGCAAAATAATTCTTTTTTTAAAGAATTTATTTTTTAGAGTGAGGGGAAGGGAGGGAGAAAGAGAGGGAGAGAAACATCAATGTGTGGCTGCCTCTCACGTGGCCCCCACTGGGGACCTGGCCCACAACCCAGGCATGTGCCCTGACTGGGCATGGAACCAGTGACCCTTTGGTTCACAGGCCAGTGCTCAATCCACCAAGCCACACCAGCCAGGGCAAGGTGCAAAATAATTCTTATGCCAGAGATTTATCTTGGAGTGGCAAATTCTGCTGCCTTTCACCTTTTATGTGATTGAAATCAGGAGCAACTGGAGGGCCTTGAGCAGATGAGTGACATATCTGTCTTACCTCATAACAGGGTCACTTTTTCTGCTGTGCCAGGATACACTCTAGGCAGCAAGTGTGAAAGCAGGGAGACCATCAAGAGAATTGCAATAGTACATTGAAGTGAGAAGAAAGCAGTGGAGGTGATGAGAAGTTGTCAGATTCTGGACATAT
The DNA here is from genome assembly GCF_019186645.2 of Phyllostomus hastatus. Classification (NCBI taxonomy): domain Eukaryota; kingdom Metazoa; phylum Chordata; class Mammalia; order Chiroptera; family Phyllostomidae; genus Phyllostomus; species Phyllostomus hastatus. The sequence goes on along the minus strand of NW_025333841.1, from coordinate 8,655,964 downwards.
TTTGAAGGTAGAGTCAAAAGAACTTCCTGACAAAATCCAGATGGCATGAATGAAAAAATTGATTCATTTGACTATAAAAGCATTTCTTTATTCTCACGCTGGTTTGATTGTTCATTTTTTCCAAGTGTATCTTTAAGTATTAGACTTTTTTTCAATCTTGTTGCTACACCCTCTTGTGTTTTCATTCTGTCCTCACTGCTAGGTAAATCTCATTCATTCCCAAGGTGTCCACTACAATAAATATCCCTATGACTCTTATGCCAAATCTCTCCCTTAAACTCCTCAATATGCATCACACTTTCTGTCTGACATTACCACTTGGTTACCTCAAATATGAGGTCTGTCCAGAAGGTATCCAGTCATGTAATATGAAAAATGGAGACATTTATTGAAGAAGATACAAGATACAAGAAACATTGTACATAGGACAATGATGCCTCAGCCTGTTACAGGATGCTGCCAAGAGGGGGGCCCCAAATAGGGATTTGGAATGGGTCCCAGAACTCAGGGTGTGCAGGAAATATTAAGATGTCCTCACCCCTCCCCTGCATAGGTGTGGGTTGGGGGAAGGTACACATGGAGCAAGGTCATTGAGAGCTGTTTTGCATAGCAACAGCTTTGCAGCTAACCTCTGGTGTGGTCATTTAACATATCTATAACCTTTAACTGGTTACATAGATATGTTAAATACCTGTGGCCATGCTCTGAGCCAGGGGAATGGAAGTAACTTCCCCACCAAGATGTTACTGGGAGGCAGGTCCCCTAAGTTACAGCGCCTGCGTGGGAGCTTGGAGAAGATTGGCTCCATGACATGGGGCCATGCCTGCCCAGACTCACAATGGCAGCCCAGTAAAGCTGGAGGGATATGAAAGTGCTGGCAAAGTGCTGGCCACAGCCAACTGTGGGAGGAGTCGGAAATGGGGCTGCAGAGGAAGATTGGCGTGGGGATTTAAACCCAGATGTGGCAGCCATTGAAGGGAGAACTACGTGGCTTTGCCAGAGTGGGGACTCCCAAGGCCATTGTGCAGAGAGGACCACACGGCTGTGGCAATAGAAAGGGGAGCTATGCGGCTTTGCCAGAGTGGGGGCCCCTGCAACTTTAGAAGGGGGAACCACCACCTGGCTTTAGCAGAGATCCCGGCAACACAGCTGATGGTGCCAGGAACTGAGGGAGGCCTACCAGCTGAGTCAGATTACTGGGAAGAAATGGGGGCTGCCTGAGCCTTGGACTTCTATTTCTTTTCTATTTCTTCTATACGGTACCCCAGACTGGACAAAGGGGGAAGGAAGGACTGTGTGTGTGTTTGTGGGTGTTTTAAGGGACTTGGGGATTTTGATGAAGACATTAGGTCACTACTTTAAGTTCGTATAGCATTAAATAAACATTTCCTTTCCTTTTCACGAATCTCTGGCATTGAGAGATGTCTTTCCTATCAGGTGGCAGACATAATGAACCTGGGGGATTCCTTTCAGTAATAGTATATTGCCTTTGGCCCCCCTTGGTGCCCCTTGTGTTCTGTAACAAGCCCCCCTTCCAAGTAGGCACCTTGGGACCTCACACAGTTCTCCCAATTGCCATCAGCTGCCCCATCATATTTTCCTGAATCTCATGGATGCTCTGAAATCTCTTCCATTTCAAAGGTGATTTTAGTTTTGGGAAAAGCCAGAAGTCTCAGAGTGCCAAATTGGGGCTGTAGTGAGACTGAATCACCTGGGTGATTTGATGTTTTGCCAAAAACCTCTGCATGAGACATGATGCATGAGTGGGCACATTGTTGTGATGAAGCTGTCAATCACCAGTTTCCCATAGTTGCAGTCTTCTGAATTATCCAAATAATTTCTGCAGAGGAGTGTTCAAGCTTTATGCAAATTTTATGCAGATTTGTTGCTCTACTTACTCAGTCATTTTTCAATAGGATGGCCACAGAGTACACATCTTCACTGGATGTTGTCTACACCCCCACTGACTAGTACAGTGAAATCGTCATTGTTCACATATGTGCATTCAGTCCATTCTCCTTGGCTGCCATGTTACATAGATGTCACACAAACCGTTGTCATTATATTAACAATAGCTGGTCTTTTACTGGACAGACCTTTCACATTAACTCATAGCTTTGTCAGATATTTATTGGGTACCTGTTATGTATAAGGCACTATGGTAGGGACTGGTATAAACTGACTGAATAAAATGGACTTGGTCCATACCCTCATGAAGCTGACATTCTAGTGGAAGCCTGTGTGAGAAAATAACCAATAAAACAAAATTTAAAACTAGCGAAAACCAGTATGAAGAAAAGAAGTTGCAGTAACAGAGAATAACAAAAAGGATGTTTGTGCAATTGTGCATTTGTGCAGATGACATGATAATGTACATAGAAAATCCTATAGACTTTACCGAAAAACTATTCAACCTAATAAGTGAATTTGGCAAAACAGGGGGATACAAAGTAATATTCAGAAATGAAGGGCATTTTTGTACACCAACAATGACATATCAGAAACAGAAATCAGGAAAAATCCCATTTGATATGGCAACAAGAAAAATAAAGTACCTAGGAATTAGATATCTAACCAAGGAGGTACAAGACCTGAATGCAGACAACTGCACAACACTGAAGAAGGAAATCAAGGAAGACACAAACAAATGAAAGCATGTACCGTGCTCATGGATTGGAAGAATTAACATCAGCAAAATGTCCATATTACCCAAAGCAATTTATAGATTCAATGTAATCCCTATTAAAATGCCAATGACATATTTCACAGATCTAGAACAAATATTGCAAAAATGTATATCAAACCATAAATGACCTCAAATAGCCACAGCAATTTTGAGAAAGAACTATGTAGCAGGGATCACAATATCTGATATCACACTGTATTATTACAAGGCCACTCTAATCAAAACAGTCTGGTACTGGCCTAAGAACAGACACATAGATCAAAGAAACAGAATAGAAAGCCCAGAAATACACCCAAGTCTCTATGGTCAATTAGTATTCAACAAAGGGGATAGAAGCATAAAGTGAGTAAAAATAGCCTCTTCAACAAATTGTGTTGGGAGATCTGGACAGCTACATGAAACAAACAAACAAACAAACAAAAACTCAACCATCAACTGACACCAGGAGTGTGAAACTCATTTTCACCAATAGCCACATCAGCCTCACGGTTGCCTTCAAAGGGCTGAATGTAATTTTAGGACTGTATAAATGTAATACTCCTTAACAGTTAAGCAAGAGCTCAGCGCTGCTGCTGGATAGAAACAAGGTGCCAAGCTACATAAAACAAGGTGGAGGGCCGGATGTGGCCCGCAGGCCTTGCATTTTCCACCTGAGACTTACACCATATACAAAAATAAACTCAAGATGGATAAAAGACTTAAATATAAGTCCCAATGCCATAAAAGTCCTAGAGAAGAACATAGGGAGGAAAATCTCAGATATTCTCACAAGTAACATTTTCACTGCTATGTCCCCTAGAGCAAGGGACATAAAGGAAAGAATAAACAAATGGAACTTCATCAAAATAAAAAGCTTCTGTATGCCCAAAGAAAACATCAGCAAAATGAAAAGAGACCGAACTGTATGGGAAAATATATTTGCAAATGATACCTCAGACAAGGGTTTGATCTCCAAAATATATAAAGAACTCACATGACTCCAATCCAGGAAGACAAACAATCCAATTAAAAATGGGCAAAGGACCTGAACAGATATTTCTCCAAGGAGGACATACAGAGGGCCCAGAGACATATAAAAGGATGCTCAGCATCACTAGTCATCAGAGAGATGCAAATTAAAACCACAATGAGATACCACTTTGCACTGGTCAGAAAGGCCATCACAACCAAATCAACAAACAACAAGTGCTGGCGAGGTTGTGGAGAAAAGGAAAACCCTAGTACACTGTTGGTGGAAATGCAGACTGGTGCAGCCACTATGGAAAATAGTATGGAGATTCCTCAAAAAAGTAAAGATGGAACTGCCTTGCGATCCAGTGTTTCCACTGCTGGAATTATACCCTAAGAGTCCTGAAACACCAATTCAAAAGAACTTATGCACCCCAATGTTCACAGCAGCACAATTTACAATTGTCAAGTGCTAGAAGCAATCTAAGTGCCCATCAGTAAATGAATGGATCAAACAACAGTGGTACATTTACACGATATAATACTATGCAGCAGAGAGAAAGAAGGATTCCTACCCTTGGTATCCTACCCTTTGGGACAGCATGGATGGATCTGGAGAGCATTATGATAAGTGAAATAAGTGAGGCAGTGAAAGACAAATATCTTATGATCTCACCTTTTAGTGGAACCTAATCAACAAAACAAACAAGCAAGCAAAATAGAATCAAAGATATTGAAATAAAGAACAAACTGACAGCAACCAAAATGGAGGTGGGAGTGGATAATGAAAGAGGGAAGGGTTGTCAGAAATATGCATAAAGAATACATGGACAAAGCCAAAAGGGAGTAGGATGCAGGGTAGGAGTGGCGTTGGGTGGGGTAGGGTGGAGTGATGGGGGAAATGGAGACAACTATACTCAAACAATAATAAAAAAAGAGAAAATATATTAATTTATTTTAAAAGAAATTTAATTTTCCCTTTTAAAAGCCCTGCAGATTTTGCATTCCATACCACAATATAGCCCCATTTGTTTTGCTGTTGCTTTTATTACACAGCATCTAATCAAGTGAAGTTTATTTTGGACACACAAGGCTTATTTAGTATTTGACAATCAATGTAATGCACCATATAGTCTTAAGAAGAAATATACAATCATATCAATTGATGCTAAAGATTGGATAAAATTCAATATCCAGTCATGATAGAAACTCTTAGCAAAATAGGTAGGGAAAGGAACTCTCTTAAACTGATAAAGTGCAACTGCTATGGCTAATATCATTCTTATGGGTGAAAAACAATACTTTCCTCCTAAGATGGAGAGCAAAGCAAGGGTGTCCACTCTCAACACTTTTATTCAACATCATATTGGAAATCCTAGCCAATGCAACAAGGAAAGAAAAGGAAACAAAAGGCATACAAGTTGGAAAAGAAATAAAATTATCCCTATTTGCATACAATATGAGAAGGTTCACTGGGCTGGCCAGAGGTGGCAGGCTGCCCTCACTCAGGAAGAGGTCTTCAGATGGGTGCATGCAGGAGGGGAGGCCTTGGCGTTGGACAAAACCAGGCCTGCCTGGTGGATGATATGCAAAAGGCTGCCTTGGGACTTCTGCATCTCATATGGGGTGGTGGCAATTCAGAAGACAATCTCTTAGGGTCACCTTGATCTCTAGGACCAGCAGGTGGCTGGAGCTGGTGACAATCACACACTGGTGACACCAGGACTGTGTCTTGCTGCTGAAAATGGAGATGTAGCATTTGGTGATGCTTCACTTCTTGAGGTTAACAGGTAAGGCTCTGCAGGGTGCCTTAATAGAAGACCTAAATGGCTATGTTGGAATTGTAGAGGATGGATGGTAATGAAGGCCAAAAGGATCATGAACATGCTGACCATTGGTCTTTCCTGCTTCTCATATCTCTCTAGCATCTTTAGAGGTCAAGGCTGGCATCCTGTAGGTGACCTGGGTGGCACACCTGCCCTAAGAAACACTGACACTCCATAATCCCCTCACTTGATGAGAGACCTGCTCCTCAGGCTGCCCAGTCCCGAAACAGTCCGGGCCTGCCCAGTCCTTGTGCAGGCATTGGATGCCTGGGCACTGGCCTGGGAAGCTGGCAGAGCATCTGGTTTATTTTAACATATAAACTTTTTCATCCAAACGCAGACCAGAGAGCTGCTGTAATGCAGTGGCGAAACACAAGATTTTTGTAAAGGTCTTGCTACCTCCAACAGTGACCACTCTCATGCTTCCTAACTCTCCTCCTGTTCTTCTTCACAAAGACGGTGCCCTTTCTGATCATGTTATCCTGTTCTACAAATCTTTACATGGGTTTTTCTAATTCTTTTGGTAAAGTTCAGTGTTTTTACTCCCACAACTCCCTTAATTCTGATTGTACATTTTTTCCTTTTATTTTTCTTAGAACTTTTCAGACCTCTGTAGACCAAGCGTTAACTCACTCAATTTCTACATGCCTCTGCTGGCCTCTAGTTGGCCTCTGCTAATGGACAGCTTGCTGCCTTTGTCTTGTCTTGAATCACCGCCTGCCAATCAGCAGAAAACTCAGACCTCTTAGAGGGAGGGAACTTGGGCAGAAAGCACTTTGGGAGGTGCTTATGTCTTGGCATAAACAAATGATCTCTTGTTCTCCAAAGTTCTGAGACCTAATGCAGAAAAATAAGCTCTTTGGCTCTTTGTCCTATGACATGGACAATGCTCTCTACATCCTAACACAAGCATTTTGTATTATAGGAGAGCACAAGGAGCAGAAGGTAAGAGCAACAAGGATTCTTACAGAGGTTGCAAAATGAGATCCCTGCCATTAAGAGAAACTTCCTTTCAAAATCTAAGAGAAACCCCCTTTCTCCCTTTCTTACCCCTTCCTTCCTCCTTCCCCAGACCTGCGCTATCCAATAGAAATTCAATGGGAGCCACATATGTAATTTTAAATGTTCTAGTAGCCACATTTGAAAAGCTAAAAAGCAACAGCTGAAATTAATTTTAATTTCTTCTTTAACTTAGTAAATCTAAAATATCATTTCAACATGTACTCAATATAAAAATGGAGTTTTGCATTCCTTGTACCGTGCAAACTCTGAAACCTGGTGTGCATTTGACACTTTCAAAACATTAATTTCAGACTAGCTGCATTTCAAGCGTCTAATAGCCACCGCACTGGGCACTAAGGCTGTGGAATTCCCCCTCTTCTCCCTCCCCGCCCCCTCCACTGCAGCAAGAAATGAAGATGACGGGGGCGGTAACTCTGCTACTTTGAGACCGAGAAAGGCAAATTTGGGAGCACAGTTAATCTTGTGATGTTGAGTTGTTGAGACCTATCACAAAGCCGCCCCTATCCTTAACCCAGGTCCGCGAGGTAGCACTGAAGGCAGTGGTCAAGGTTCCATCTGCACCGAGGTCAAGTGCCAGACTGAGGGCTGCAGGGTCTGGGTGGGGGTGGGGGGCGTGGCGGAGGGGCGGGAGCAGAAAGTCTGGCTGGGATCCGCACGCATGCGTACTGTGTGTCAATGTAAACCCAGCCAGACACCTAGCAACCCGGTTTCAAGCTAGAATGTAGCCAGAATAAGTGGCTTTCCCAGGTGTTCCAGTCCCACCAGTCGATCTCGGCTCTTCCCTGTCCACCTTTCTTCCTTGTCATTTCCGCTTCTTCCCTCCACTGGTTCTGATCTTGCTCCATGGTGTGTATCCCCGAGCACCAAGCCAGCTCCTAAAATGAGTGCTGGTGGTTTCAGCTTGGTAACCAACCTCTGTCCACCCGTCCCTGGGCTGAGGTGGCTACTGGGTCTGCTCCTCCGGCTTCACGCCTCCCGCTGCCCCGCTTTATGCCTCTCCAGGTTGGCTTCGGTAAACTATTGTGATGCGGACTGAGAGACAGAAACCTGCAAGGTGAGGACATGAGGGAAAGAGGGAGATATGAGGGGAAGGCTTCTGGGAGGGGAGCAGGGCACACAGGGGCAGGAGACCAGGGTTGGTGGCTCTTTGACTGGGACGTAGTATGCCTAAGCCCTCTCCCTGGGTGTGTCTCAGGGTCTCTAACTCTGGGCCTCACTCTTGGCGAATTCTGATCTTTTTCCCTAATCCTCTTTCCCTGGCTCTAGGCGCCTCCCGCTTCCTCTCTGTTCTGTCAACTTCTTCGCAGCAACTCCTTTTTTCCCTCTTTTCTTTAGGTTCCTTCGTTCTGTTTCTGCTACTCCCTTTCCCCTCACGCTCAGTTCCCCCTCCCTTCCTCTTTTTCCTCTAGGATCCGCCCTTCCCCTAGGCCCCGCCCTCTTCCCATCTTGGTCCCTCATTTTCCTCTTCCTTCTTGGCTGCCTTTTTTAATGAATAAGTTTTTTTTTTAAATAATTATATAGCTTTTCATACAGGGGCAGAGAGATAGGCAGAAAGGATAAACTGTATTGTAAATGTTGAGCTATACATTACTAACTACTAGGAAGAAGAGAGAAATAGACTGAGATTGAATAATTCCACAAATATTTATAGAGCTTAACTAGATGACAGTCAATGAGCCACGTGTGTGGAATATATTAGTAAATAAAGCTGACAAAAATTTCTGTTATGGAATTAAACTCTTGCGGGTACAATATATTTAAAAGTGAATTCTATAATATGGTAGAGGGCAGTAAATGACATAGAAAACAGTAGAGGAAGATAATGGAGTACAGGAATGCTAGTGGAGGTCAGATCAGGGTGCCAGCATGGCTGGGGTGTCATGAAAGCCCTCTTCCTGGTTTACAGAGGGCCATGTTCTTTCTGTACCCTCATAGGACAAAGAGAGCCTCGGTTGCTTTTTCCTCACTCTCTTAGCTCCTCCTTCTCCCTCCTCCCTATTGGATGCTCTTCCCTTTCTTAGCTCCTCTTCTTCCTCCCTGCTTCCTCTGGGTGCCTGCCTCTCTCTCTCTCTCAACATCCTCCTTCTCTCTTCTCTTCCCTTCAACCCTCCCTATTGTCCCCCTTATACACTCTCTCTTTCAAGACTCACACAGTCATTGTGATCTTTCTTAGACACGTCCCCACCATGTTTTTGTCACCCCTCACTCCTGTGGTTTACAGCCTTAATTCTCTATTTTATGTTTTAATTTAGATCATTTATTATTTTTCAATTACACTTGATGTACAACATTATATTAGTTTTAAGTGTATATCCCAGTGATTAGACATTATGTATAATTTACTAAGTGATCATCCTGATAAAATTTCTACCCCTATGGCACCATACATAGTTATTAGAATACTATTTGGTATATGTATGCTGTACTTTACATTCCCACAACTATTCTTTTCTTTTTTTAAAGATTTTATTCATTTATTTTTAGAGAAGGGAAGGGAGGGAGAAACAGAGGGAGAGAAACATCAATGTGTGGTTGCCTCTCATGTGTCCCCTACTGGGGACCTGGCCTGCACTCCAGGCATGTGCCCTGACTGGGAATCGACCTGGCAACCCTCTGCTCAATCCACAGGCCCATGCTCAACCCACTGAGCTACATCAGCCAGGGTTCATGACTATTCTTTAACTACCAATTTGTACTTCTTAATCCCTTCATCTTTTCACCCATCCCCCAATGTTCCTGCCCATCTGGCAACCATCAAAATATTCTCTGTATCTGTGAGTCTGTTTCTGTTCTGCTTGTTCATTTTTTTATATTCAATTATTGATATGTATTTATTGCCATTTTATTGTTCATAGTTTTATTCTTTTAAAAAATGTTTTATTTATTTATTTTTAGAGAGAGGGGAAGGGAGAGGGAAAGAGAGGGAGAGATACATCAATGTGTGGTTGCCTCTCATGTGCCCCCAAATGGAGACTGGCCTGCAACCCAGGCATGTGCCCTGACTGAGAACCAAACCAGTAACCCTTTGGCTCACAGGCCCACCCTCAATCCACTGAGCCACACCAGCCAGGGTGGTTTTTTTCTTCTTCTTAAAGAAGACCCTTTAAGATTTCATGTAATACTGGTTTGGTATTGATGAACTCCTTTATCTTTTCTTGTCTGGGAAGCTCTTTATTTCTCCTTAGATTCTAAGTGATAACTTTGCTGGGTAGAGTAATCTTGGTTGTACCTCCTTGCTTTTCATCACTTTGAATATTTCACGCCAATCCCTTCTGTCCTGGAAAGTTTCTATTGAGGAATCAGATGACAGTCTTATGGGAGCTCCCTTGTAGGTAACTAACTGCTTTTCTCTTGCTTCTTTTAAGATTCTCTCTTTTCCTTTAATCTTTTGCATGTTAATTAGGCTGTGTGTTGGTGTGGGCCTCTTTGGGTTCATCTTGTTTGGGACTCTCTGTGCTTCTGGGACTTGTATGCCTACTTTCTCCAACAGGTTAGTGAAGTATTCTGTCATTATTTCTTTAAATAGGTTCCCTTGCTCTCTCCTCCTTCCGGCACCCCCATGATTTGAGTGTTGGTATACTTGAAGTTGTCGCAGAGGCTTTTTGCTGCATATTTTTTGGATTCTTTTGGTTCTGTTCTGTTTGGGTGTTTTTATGCTTTCTTATATTCTAAGTTGCTGATTTTATCTTGGCTTCATCTACTCTATTGTTGATTCCCTGAAAATTTTTCTTTGTTTTAGTTAGTGTATCCTTCATTTATCACTTGTTCTTTTTTTATAATGTTGAAGTTCTCACTAAGTTCATTAGCCATTCTTATAACCTGTGCTTTGAACTCTGCATCTAGTAGATTGCTTGTCTCGATTTTGTTTATTTTTTTCCTGGAATTTTGTTTTGTTCTTTCATTTGGGACATGTTCTTTGCCTCCTCATTTTGGCAACCTCCCTGTGTTAGTTTCTATGTATTAGGTAGAGCTTCTGTGTCTCCTGGTCTTGGAAGAGTGGCCTAACATAGTAGATATCCTGTGTGCTCCAATGGCACAACCTTCCCATTCACCCAAGCTGGGCATTCCAGGTGCATTCCTCCCACCTCATGTCGGCTGTGTACACCCTCCTGTTGTAGTTGAGCCTTGATTGCTGTTATACCCCCAGTACCATCAGCTGCAAGGACTGGCTGCAACCTTTGACTACTGTGGAGGATCAGCTGTGCGGTTGCCCACACCACAAAGCAGGACTTGCCTCTTCAATTACTTCTGCAGGGTGGCTTTGGGAAATACTAGTGTGGGACTACCTGAAAGAAAATTTACATCTTGAACTTCCTGAGGCCACCTAGGTGTTGCAAATCTATGTTAGGGCTGGCCTGTGGTCACACTTTTCAAGGACAGCCCATTCTACTACCCCTGTTCTATTTAGCATCAAGCATCTGTTCATCATCTTCCCTATAGTCTGTTGGAGGTGTGGAGCAGGTTTATCCCTAGCTCACCTTTACCCTGAGGGTGTTGCTTTGGGAGGGGTGGGAAGTCTCACCTTAATGTGTAGGGGGCCTCATATTAACCTCACCTGAGAGGCAATAGTAGGGCTCAAAAAAGTTAAATGACTTGTTTATGGTCATATAGCTAGTAAATGGGTGTCTACTTGCAAAGCTCTTTTTAACCCTCATCTTAGTTTGCTATGGCTACTGTAACAAACTCCCACAAAATGAGTAGCTTAAAACAACAGAAACTTATTGTATCACAGTTATGGAGGCTATAGGTATGAGATAAAGGTGTGAGTGAGCATTGTTGGTTCCTTCTGAGGGCTATGAGGGAAATTCTGTTCCATGCCTCCCTCCTAGTCTCTGGTGATGGCCAGCATCCTTGGTGTTCTGTGGCTTGCAGCTCTGTCACTCCAATCTTTGTCTCTGTTATCACATGGCATTCTCCCTATGTTACTCTGTCTTCACATGGCCTTTTCCTCTTCTTATAAAGACAGCAGTCATCTTGCATTAAAGCCCACCCTAATGGCCTCATGTTAACTTGATTTTGTCTGCAAAGATCCTATTTCCAAATAAGGTCACATTCGTGGTACTAGGAATTAGTACTTCAACATATCTTTTGGAGAGACACAATCCGACTCATAACAAATCTCATACAAAAAATTGCCCCCAAATTCCCTAGTAAAATTAGTCATTCACTTTCTCTTAATAACTTCTACAGAAAAGAGTGGTCAAATGTTTTCTTCTGGATTATAGCAGTGGTTCTCAAAGTGTGTTCTAGGACCAGAAGTATTGTCATCCTCTGGGAGTTTGTTAGACATACAGAATCTCTGGCCTTACCCTAAGTCTAGTAAATCAGAATCTTCATTTTAATAGGATTCCTGTGTGATTTGTATAAATTTCAAGTTTAAGAAGCATTGATCTAGGGAGTTTGGATAATTATCTTCAGATAAATGTGCTTTTACGGAGTAAACTAGTGGATACTTGGCAGGTAGGAAGGCTTTAATTCACTTTTTGTGTGTTTGATCCTCATGATTATAAATGTAAATACTCTTGCATTATAGAAAATTTAGAAAGTACAGAAAAGTATAAAGAAGCAGCAAAAAAATCATTGCTTATAATCTCAATACCCAGAGGCACCACTGTTAACATTCTGAAACACATCCTGCTATTTTTTCCTTGCTGTGTTAATTTTATCAAAAATAAACCCCAAACTCTTGATATACATAAACATGAAGGGGGTCAAATATATGGCGATGGAAGAAGATTTAACTTTGGGTGGTGGGCACACAATGCAATATAAAATAACTTGTATTACTTCATAGTTTTCGTGTGATTAGATGCAAAGAGATGCCCTGGATGACGTAGCTCAGTGGATTGAGCATGGGCTGCAAACCAAAGGGTTGCTGGTTCGATTCCCAGTCATGGCACATGTCTGGGTTGCAGGCCAGGTCCCCAGTGGGGGCCATGTGAGAGAAAACCACACATTGATGTTTCTCTTCCTCTCTTTGTCCCTCCCTTCCCCTCTCTCTCTCAAAAAAAAAAAATAAATGCAAAGAGACATGCATTTATGAATTTTACAGTTTTATAATAACTATTTAAGAATATAGAGATAATCACTATTTTTTAAAAGATTTTATTCATTTATCCTTAGAGAGAAGGGAAGGGAGGGAGAAAGAGAAGGAGAGAAGCATCAATGTGTGGTTACCTCTCATGCATCCCCCACTGGGATGCCATGACTGGGACCCTTTAGTTCGCAGGCCTGCACTCAATCAACTGAGCTACACTAGCCAGGGCAAGATAATCATTATTTTTTAAAAGGATTTTGTTTATTTATTTTTAGAGAGAGGGGAAGGGAGGGAGAAAAAAAGGGGAGAGAAACATCGATGTGAGACTGAAACATCGATCGGTTACTGCTGCCCTGAATGAGACCAAACTCACAATACAAGCATGTGCCCTGACCTGGAATTGAACCTGTGACCTTTCTCTTTATGAGATGATGCCCAACCAGCTGAGCCAAACTAGTCAGAGTGGTAGGGGGGAGGGGGATTATGAGTGAAAAAAGAGCAAGGGTCATCAAGGAACATGTTTAAAGGACACATGGAAAAAGCCAAAGGAGGGTAGAATCGAGGGGGGGAGGTGGGGATGGGTGGGATGGAGAGAGTGGTAGAGGGAAAATGGAGACAACTGTTCTTGAACAACATTAAACAAATTAAAAAAGAATATAAAATTAGCTAACATCTTAAATTTGGGCCAGGTACTCATGGCTACAGGTGTAATCTTATAAAAATAGATGTTCTCAGCCCTAGCCGAGTAGCTCAGTTAGTTAGAGCATTGTCCCTATATGCCAAGGTGGCAGGTTTGATCCCTAGTCAGCACATACAAGAATCAACCAATGAAGGCATAAATGAAACAACAAAATCAAAGTGTGTGTCTCTCTTTGTTTTTCTCTCTAAAAGTCAATAAATAAAAGAATTAAAAATTTTACTCTCCATACATGTTCCTTGAAGAGTAATTTTTAATTGTTTATTTATTGATTCTTAGAGAGAAAAACAGAGACACACACTTTGATTTTGTTGTAGACAAATGTACTTGAACAACAATAAAAAATCCCCCCAAAATTTACTCTTCACTATGCTTAATTTATAGCTTAGTATTTTAAGAAGTAGTGTATCTAATTTTTGTTCTGTGATCAGATTTTATTGTTTTTGGTTTCTAGAAAAACTTCAAAGTTCTTTAAAATTTCTTAATTTTTTTTGCAGTCTGAGTTCAGCAAAAATAAATCTATCTCTTCAATCATGTTAATATTACTATAACATATTACAGAGAAAGTGAAACAAATTGAAGTATTTCCAGATAGGTTACTGCTAGAGTTAATCCCAAAAAGTAATTACAGAATATCTTTTTAGTTAGTTGCATTAAGTTCAAAATTAAAGTATAGAAGGTCTCAACTAGAATTTTCCTTTTTAAGGTATACATGTGATATAGTTTGAAAGTTCAAATAGACAATTTTATTCTTTTCTACATATAGTAAGCATCTAAATACTATGTAATGTGAGGAAGAATTGAAAGACCTGGAAGGTAATAGATTTATTGGTGGGATGTCCTTTAATTGCTGTCACATTTTCTTTATCCATTCATCTATCAATGGACACTTAGTTTGCTTTCATATCTTGGTGATTATAAATAATGCTGCAATGAACATTGTGGCTCATGTATCTTTTTGAGTTAGTGTTTTTGTTTTCTTCAGATTAAAACCCAGAAGTAGAATTGCTGGGTTGTATGGTAGTTCTATTTTCAATTTTTTAAAACTGCTACACTTTTTTCCATAGTGGCTGCACCAATCTGCATTCCTACCAACAGTTGTTATTAGTTGATTCATTGATCATAGCCATTCTACGGGTTTGAGGTGATATCTCTGTGTGGTTTGATTTGCATTTCCCTGATGATTAGTGATGCTGGGAATCTTTTCATGTGTCTGTTGGCCATCTGTACATCTTATTTTTTATTTTTTAAAATTTTTTATTGAATTTATTGGGGTGACATGTATATCTTCTTTGAGAAATGTATATTCAGGTCCTCTGTCTATTTTTAAATTGGATTGTTTTATTTATTTATTTATTTTTAAAGTTGGTCCAACTATATTGAAATCTGTTACAGAAGACACAATTCCAAATAGAACCACTGTATGTGGTTTTAAGGCCTATAGAAATCTGAATTATGTTCTACTACAAAAGAATGTAGAGTACATTAAATTCAACCTATAGTGTAAAAAGAAATAAAAAATGAATAGTATGTCCTCCTGAAATTAAATATTTGCAAATGAGTTTTTCCTAAGCACTTATATGTAGTTATAGCTCTTTTAAAATTCAAATAACCAGTTTCAGTTTAATGAGAAAATCTACACTTACTGTAATGTGAAATATGTACACATTTTGAGATACTTCAGCTGCAAGTTTCATAAATTACAGGAAGTTTGGACATACTTCATTGCTAGATGAAAAAAATGTCACTCATGTAAGGGAAAATTATACTAGATTAGCAGTTTTATTTGCTTTAAATTTTTATTGTATTTTTTCCATTACCATTTAGTCCCTTTATACCACTCTCCCCCCAGCAATCACCACACTGTTGTCCATGTCCATGAACCCTTTTTCCTTTTTGCTCAATCCTTCCATCCCCTAAACTCCTCTTCCCCCAATTTAGCTGTCATCCTAGATTAGCAGTTTTTAATGAACAATAGTTTAATATACTATTAGAGAGAAATTACCTCTTGCCTTACAAATGCAAAATAAATATTCTAGACTCCCCTCTCAGTGGAGACCATTGCTATAGAGGCTCCGAAATTCAGTAAATTAGTGAATAAAACAAGACAGGCTTCAACCTGAAAATTGGCCAAAACACATTTCCTGAGGGAAGCATTGTTGATCATTTTTGTTAGACAGTCTCTTGATCTTCAAGCAATTTTTTAAAACCTGCCCCATTTCCAATATCACTCTGAAAATGAAGAGAATAAATCTAATGGCCCTTACAGACACCTTCAACACATAGATGCAATGTTTTAACTCTTGTCTTCTGATATTTCATCCCATTTCCTACTGACAGTGTCTCTGACTTTCCTTAGAATATTTAAGGTTCTCTGCAATACAAACCAACCCTTGCTTTTTTTTAGCTTTAGGAAAAACACATCTTTTGAAAAATGTGTTAGAAAATACGCTTCAAGTCCTTTACCTATCATATTTTTCAGACTATAAGATGCACCCCCCAACCCCGGCAAATTTGAGAGGAATAATGATTGTTAATGCTGCTGTTGAGTTCTGTTTACATTTACCTTGGTGAAATATTATGTTATTTATGTTATTAAATATTTTACCACATTTTTTGCTTCAAAATTTTTTTTCCTATTTTTCTCTAAAACTTAGGTGTGTCTTATGGTATGAAAAATATGGTAATTTCCTGATATATAAAGCATGTAAGCAGGTGGTATCCCCTGGGGCTGTCTAAGAGTTACTTTTACACCAACTATTTAGAAAGTTCTCTTGACTTCTAAGTTTGCCTTTAGAGATTAGAATTCAACATAGGAACAAATTCAGTTGTCAAACATCTGTTCCTAGTTTAGAGCAAAGCTGTACAATATCAGAAAACTCCATTTATTGAACTTTATCTCAAGGACACTTAAAAATTTTTTAAATAGCCATCTAGGCCCCAATGTAGACCATCAACCTACTTAGACACACATATGGCAAATAAAATTTAATTTTTTTCCATTTTTTTCTGAAAGAAGTATGGTGTTTATGGCTGATAGATGAACATTTAGATAAAATCTGTTGCCAAGGAACACAGTGTTTAACTTGGTAAGAAAATCATTCTGGTAACCTGACACATGGCCAATATTCTAAGACTAGAATTAAAAGCATTGTTTTAGATTCTGTCCTTTGATAATTTTCAGAGGAAACCATGAAGCGGCTTCTGGCTCAGTAGAGATATTAATCAAAGCTTGGAAAAAATGGCAGGTTTGCAGACATTGGGTAAAGGATGTAAAATTCAACAGGCCAAAGGAGTGAGTTTTTCATGATGGGATTCTTATTGCTCACTGGTTTGTGGCCAGTTTTCTATAGCTACCTCTTCCAGCATCATAGTTCTGTAAATACTCATCTTGTACTTGGCCCAAAGACCATCCACAGCTGTACTGCCAGCCCTTCTTAAAGCCTGCATTCCAGTCTGTGTGAATGATCTGGTCATCCAGTTCATTTAAGTATCACATGGCATTTTTTTTTTGCATCTCCTCTTGAATAGTATTCTACAAAATAGAAAGCATATGCTGTTTTCTTTATTTTATCCTGGTCCATAATTATTTTCTTTATATCACCACTTTTACTGAAGAGTTCATAGATTTGTTCTTCAGTTGTGTGAAAGGAAAGATTTCCAACATACAATGCATCACTTCTCTTCAATAATTTTTCCTGTTCCTCATTGTCACCCTGGAAGTTCTGGTTCCAGTACTGGCTCAGCTCCACAAAGGAAACTCTGTGCAGTGCCTTCAGGAGGCCACCCAACAAAGTTCAGAAAGGTGGACAACCATGAAATGTCATGAGCATTTCTTTTTCCTTAAGACACTTGGCCTCATTTGATTTTTGGGTTACCATATTTTCCTGCTTTTATCCTATCTTATTGCTTACTTATCACTCTTCTCATTTTTCCATCCTCTTAATGTTGGAAGTCCCAGGACTCAGTGTTTGAACTTTTTATAGAAGAATCATTTATACTCACACATTTATGATTTTTATCCTGTTTCAGGGCATTAGGTACCATGATGACTTAGATTTCTAGACTTGTATATAGACTTGTACATGTCAAGTAGCTGTCTACTTGACATGTCTACCTTGATGTCTAATAGAGATTTCAAATTTAACATGTCCAAAAGTGAACTTCTAATCTTCCCTCCAAACCTGCTTCTCCTGTAGTCTTCTCCATCTCAGTAAATAGCAGTTGCATTTCCAGTTGCTCAGGCCCCAGAACTGTGCCATCACTCCTGATTTCTCTTTATCATTCATTTATAACTTATATGCAGTCCAATTCTTTGGCAGATCATGTGGTTCCATTTTCACAATATATTCAGAATTGATCAATTTTCATCACCCGCACCAGTATCACCTGCTCTAAGACATCATTATATCTCACCTAGATTATTGCAAAAATGTAGTTGACCTGCCTGCTGCCACTCTTGCCTTCTAGCAGTTTGTTCTTAATACAGCATTCAGAGCATTCCTTTTAAAATGTTATCTCATGCAATCCTCTTCCCAGAACTTCCAGTGACTTCCCATCTCATTTAGAGAGAAAACCAAAATTCTGAAAATGGCTTATAAGGCCTTATATAAGCCATATGTAAGGCTAGTGGTTTAAAAATAGGGCTTCCATCTTGATTATAGATCTTAACACAATTTTTGCTGCATAATCTCTCTCATATGAAATGCATCTATTTTCTGTACTGAGTTCAAGGTTCATACTTAAACAGTAAACTTTGATATGCATTACATAGCACTTATTTCATTTTTCTTTTTAGTGTTAAGTTTTGATCATCAACTGTTTTAAAATGTATTTTGGCTTTAAATAGAATATGTTCATCCTATAAACACTTAGTAAGGGCATATTATCTTCCAGACACTTGGGTTACAAAAATGAAGAGCAAAAGCGTATATTAATAACCTTCACAGTTGTGAGTGAATGGTTTTATTGCTCATATACATGTGGAGATATGTACAGTCCCCTAAGGATTGTATATTATTCTTCAGACATAAGCAAAGACATAAATTGTATTTGAGTAAATAGAGGATAACTCTTTCCCTTTTTGATTTTGCTATCTCCTCTTTATTCTTCCACTTTTCAAGTGATGTAAGAGTTTATTTTTGACTAGGCATTTGCTGGCTTCATCAGTCCTATCTAGTTTCAAACTTTTCTAGTTTTTTTTCCATCTTCTGTTTTCAATAATCATTCTCTTTTTCAAACACAAAAGATTCACATAGATTATGTCCTCAGTACCTGTTATTGCTAAGCATGGCATTTTATGCACAGTAGACCCTTAAATCTCTAGGTGTTTGTAAATATGACTTATACTTCATTTATTTGATTTTTAACCATACAGCTAAGGTTACAAGGTAATTAATTTATTTAGCATATTGAAGAGAGTTGAAAAATGAAAAATAAAACCATTTGTAAATAAAAGGATTTTAAAGAATCTACCCACCAGTTGTTAAATATTGCATTTTGGTTAGTATGTTGAGAATCATTTTAGTATTGGTGGCTGGCTACTCAAGTCAAACCTTAAAGGAAAAATATCTTGTGGAAGGGACACAATAGTGACTGGGATCCCAGCTCTTGGGGTCTGCGGCATTATGGATGAGACAAGACAAATTCACATAGACTGCTGAGTCCTGTGGAGGAAAAGGGATGGCATGGCTTCTCTCTTAAGGGGAGAGTGCCTTGGAGTGCCTCAGCCACTCTCTCATGGGGAGACAGCCTCAACCCTTGCCTTGACAAGCTTTTATTGGGTTCAATTTGCACAGGAATACAGAGTGCATAGGTAAAGCTCATCAATCATTGTCATGCAGAAATGATTAAACAATAGATAACATTCAAAGAACTCTGAGGGCTTATTCTGAGTCAGGGTCAGATAGTTAGAGGGCCTTAAAACTTTGGGTAACAAACTCTTTTCCTGCTTGGACCCTTATCATTTAAATTGAGGGTATTAACAAAGTAGGTTTCATAGGATTTTATGCATTCATTCTTAGGCATGATTGCCTTAGGGAACCTGCTCTTTCTAGCACAGAGCCGCACCCACCTCCAGCATTGTTTCAGGCTTAAGGCATTGTTTCAGACTTAAGTTAGGCAGAGGAAGTAAGGCAGCCAAGAGATTAGGAGACTTATTGCTAACAGAATGAGGACTCAGGCTATGTCAAAGCTGAGGGGCAAGGGTCCATCACCCCTTTCTCTATAGCCCCCCAAGTCCTTCCCTGAGGGCCCCTTGGCAACCATGCCTGTCTTAGGTCGTCCCTCTTTTGAGGAATCTTACCTGTCATTGGCTAATCAGTCATCTGCCCGGGGCCAAGCAGGGTGAAGAGAAAGGGGGCAAAGGTGGTGCCCCTGCAAGGAAGATAAGCTCTGTCTCCTAAGTGGCTTATGGTCCCAAGGTCCTTTACTCAGTCTTAGCCATGGAGGGATTACAGCTTCTGAAACCAGGCAGGGCAGTTCCCAACACAATAGAGCACACATATTGTACTCAGATGAACCTGCAGTTACATTGAGGCTTGGCCACTTACTAGCTGTGTGAGCTAAGGTAAGTCATGTGGTCTCTGAGGCAAAATTTCTTCTCATATCATTTCATTCTAAATTTCAGAATATATAAAGCATTTAGTATGACAGAGTAGGTCCTCAACATATGGCAGTCATCATTGTTTGTACAGTGGAAGTTTTTTCTTTCATAAATTGCTGTTTTTTAATTTATTTTTAAAAAGATTTAATATTTATTTATTTTTAGAGAGAGGGGAAGGGAGGGAGAAAGAGTGGGAGAGAAACATCAATGTGTGGTTGCCCCTTATGTGGCCTCTACTAGGGACTTGGCCCACAATCCAGGCATACGCCCTGACTGGGAATCGAACCAGCGACCTTTGGTTTGCAGCCTGCACTCAATCCACTGAGCTACACCAGCCAGGGTGAATTGCTGTCTTTTTTTTTTTTTTTAAGATGGGGTATATTTTTGGTAGATAGAAAAATAGACTGTTAACATTCTGATGAATAATCTCTCAGCTCTCTCTCTGACTCTCATATTTGGCAAAGTTTTTCTGGAAACTAGTTGCTTCATATTTGATTTACTTAATTTAATTTACTTATATTTTAAAAGGTGTTATGGGAAAAAAGGAATCTATGATGAAGCTCCTTTGGATCACATAACATAACACCTTTTAAAATACCAGGCACTCTAGTGTTATGCTTGCCCATGGACCAGATGTTTGTATTTATGAGTTAGTATCTTTACCCATGGACAGTATTAGAAGTGCTTTACTAACAGTACCTTTGGGGCTTTCCTTTTATAGGGAAAAACTTTTATTATTATATAGATTTATATATTTTCTTTTTTAGCTTTTTTCATGCATTTTTATTCAACTTGGATTGTATTTGATTTTGTCTAAAGCTTATTTCTTTTTAAAACATATTTTATTTATTTATTTTTAGAGAGAGGGAGAAAGAAAGGGAGAGAAAAATTGATGTGCAAAGGAATATTGATTGGTTGCCTCTTTCTCGCATGCTCTCAGCTGGGTACCTGGCTCACAATTTAGGCATGTACTCTAAGAATTGAACCAATAACATTTAGGGAGAGCACTTAACCCATTGAGCCACACCATACAAGGCTAAGGCTTATTTTTTTTACAGCTTTAGATGTGCTTTCATGAGACTAAACCCTAATCACCTTATTTGGGATTAGATGTCAAATCTCTTCAAACATTTAGAAATTGTGCCTGGCTTGTGCCATTTCTATAGACGGCCTGAATAGCCATAATCACATGATTTTTCCTCATCTTTTTTTCTTAAAGTAATTCCAGATTGGGGATACCTTGTTTTTGTCCTTATGTGTCAACTATAGTTGTTATCTCCATTTTATAAATGAGTATACCGAAGCCCAGTGAGCTGAAGTAATTTTCTCAGGATCATAGCTAGCAGGAGGTGGTAGTGATATTCAAACTCAAGTCTGTCTGACCCCCAAACTCATAGTTTTTCCACTATATCATTCTGACCTTCTATATTAAAGGTCTATTATATTTTCTGTCTACAGAGTTACTGTAAAGAAAATGAGAAATGTTTATGTTAGAAATGTTTGTGTGTACTTTGAATCATCCACCTAGAGGTCAGGATAACTTAATCCTGTAGTTTACCCAAAGTACAGTTGGCAAAAACAAGCAATTTTCTAGTCCAATATCCATAGTCCAGTCTTATAAGCTCTCGATAAAATACAGAAGTGTAATCTTGGAAAAGAATGAAATACACCCTGAAGAAATGAAAATAAACTGTCCCTAATGATTGAGAATACTATTTAAAGTGTAAACTGTTATCAGAATTTGACTAAAGTGCCTAAATCCTTCTACATTTTTATCACTTATTAGTTGGCTATTAAAATTTTAAATGTAGTCCTGATTGGTGTAGCTCAGTTGGTTGAGCATTGTCCCACAAAGTGAAAGTTTGCTGGTTCGATTCCTGGTCAGGGCACATGCCTGGGATGCAGGCCAGGTCCTCAGTTGGGGCACATACAAGAAGCAACCAATCGATGTTTCCCTCACACATTGATGTTTTCCTCACTCTCTTTCTCCCTCCCTTCCCCTCTCTGTAAAATAAATAAAATTAAAAAAATTTTAAATGCAGGAACACTTATGTTAATAATAAAAGCCAGGGGAAAGCACATTTAAATTAAAATTTATATTCATACCTGGAGGCCACATGGTATGATGTTAACAGTTTGTCTGCCTGACAGGAAGCAAGTGTGGCTAGTGAAATAGCTGAAGCACAAATTTAGATGCACCTATACCACCAAATGGGAGAATTTGGTGAATCATCTTACTTAGGGTTAGGTCTTAACCCCTTGTTCCTTAACAGTCATATCTAAATCCTGGAAGCTATACCAGAAGTGGGAATTTCTCTTTCCCTCTGAAACTCATTTAGGGTTCTTAGAAAGCCCTTGGCTTCCAAAAGTGGTGCAATGGAAAGAACCAGAACCTGTTTGAATCCTGGCTCTGATACTTATTAGTTGTGTGAATTTGGGCAAGTTACTTTGAGCCTCTATTTCCTAATTTGTGAAATGGGGATAAAATAGTCACCTCAGATGATTGCTATCAGAGATAAGTGAGCTAACATAAAATTTTTAGCACAATGCCTAGTCCAATATAGACCCACAGTATTTCCTGTTCCTTCTCTTAGATACAGGAGCACTTGATTTACAAATGTCTTGTAGCTCATGCATGCAGATAGTGGAATTACTCAGTGAGAATGCACCAAGCCACAATATTCTTTACTCCGAACACTAGAAAGTTGCCATTACAAGTGGAGGTGCAAGGGAGAGTGGTGATGTACATCTCTGATGGTGCTGTTCCTTTATTTTCTATCTTAAATTAAAAATGCTTTCTTAACTCAGTGATAATGGTACACATCAATGTCTCCCAAAGAATATTCCCTAGAACACTAGTCAAATAAATTTGAAATATGCTTCTTTCTTCTGTCTCCTTTCTCAGCTTCACAAAGCATGTTAGTGAAATATTTAAAAGTTCCTGAGTAAAGAAAACTTTTGACTGAGTCTAACTCAGCATTTTACAGCCATACTTGACTATGGAGTAACATTTATATTGCATTGCAGATCCCACTTTAGTTATCCAAGGCGTACATGGAAAGTTTTTGTCTTTTTTTACTTTTAATTATCTTGTGCACTTTATGCTTTCAGAAAATGATACATATTGCCAAATGGGTTTAGAGTTTTTATAACAATTTTGTTCAGAAGTCTTTGAAGGAGAGGTCATAAAGATTAACATATGAGCCTTGGCTGGTGTGGCTCAGTGGATTGAGTGCCGGCCTGTAAACAAAGGGTCACCGGTTCAATTCCCAGTCAGGGCACATGCCTGGGTTGCGGACCAGGTCCCCAGTGGAGGGTGTGCAGGAAGCAACCACACAATGATGTTTCTCTCCCTCCCTTTTTCCCACCCTTCCCCTCTGTCTAGGAATAAATAAATAAAAATCTTTTTTAAAAGATTAACATTTTAGTGAAGACCTTTTATTCATCCATTTATATGACAAATATTTATTGAGTGTCTACTACGTGCCTAACATGGGAATTTTTTTGAAGTACTTAGTTTAACTTTACTTGCCTAACAGTTCTCTGAAGGCAGGTACTATTTTAAACCTCCATTGTATAGAAAATAAAACTGAGACTCACAGAAATAAAGTCACTTTCTCAAGGTCACAAATGTAAAGGATTATAAACCCATGTGGGTTTGACTCAGAATCCAGGCTCTTAACACAGATTTTTTAATACATAGTGTGAGTTTAGAATGGGAAGGAATTATGGTGGGCCAAAAAGGCTTTATAAGAGATGGGCCTTGAGTTGGGTCTTGAAGGATGCTGAGGATAATTTGGATAGAAGGAACAGAGGTGTGCCAGGCTTGTTCAGAAGGCCCAGGGACTGAGTTAAGAGTCCCGGCTAGATTTTAGGATTTGGGAGAGGAGCTGTATTTAGGGATTTCCAGGTAAGAATGTACATGGTATATGTGGGGAACAGTGAATAAATTTGTCTAATTGAAACAAAATTTTTGCATGTGGTTATTCATTCATCAACAGACAATAAATGTAATCTATGTGTCAGCTGTTAGGTGCTGAGTTATATAGAGGTAAAAAAGGTTCAATTTGAGGCCAAAAAGGTTCAGTTTATATTGTATGGCAGAAAGATTAAAAAGATTTGAGCCAGATTTTGAATGGCCTTGAATACTAGGCTAAAGTATTTGTTTTCACAATACTTTTACTTTAGAAACATTGTTTTTATACCACCAACCAAATTTTTTTTTTGGTTTTACTCTAATTACTGTAATTTTAGCTGTATATGAGAGTTATATAAGCTTTATTTGTGGGTTGGCTTAGGCCACTAGCCACATTTATAGTTGCTTCTCTCCCCCAAGAAGCCTTCCTGATACTCAGGCAACACGGATTGAGAATCAGAAAATTTTGGTGCTAGTTTGCCTCAGACTCATACTGTGACCTTGAGCCAGTTCATTTTCCTCTCTGGATCTCAGTTTTTTTCATTATAGAGTGATGAAGTTGAACTGTCAATAACAAATGTTTTATAATTTCCATTTCTTATTGGAAAATTCTATTAATACATACTAGGCAATATACCTGTCTATACACAGTTACAATAAAGATCACTATAACACCCTACTTATGATATAAAGGAGAAATAAGAAGAAACTTTTTTGCATGAGCTTTTCTTTTATTTTTTTGTTTTTCATTAAACTATAATTTACATACAACATCATATTAGTTTCAGGTGCATTACACAGAAAAAAGAAAGTGACTTTTAATGAAATAATATATATTTCAGTCACCAGATACATGTACCTATACATGGCATCATTGTAAATGTGACAGTTATGAACGAAGATGGATGAAAGAATGTAAAGTTTCAAGTCAAACATAGTACCATTTTCTCTCAATTTCCATGGTATGTGGTTTCCTGGAAAAAAAATCAATGTGTATTAAAACCGTGTAAAAATACTTTGTTTATCTGTAAAATGAAGACAGAATCTAGGCTCAGGTAATCTTAAGCAGTTTTTAACTCACACAAATGTTGGATGGGACATTTGGAAGTTCATTCATTGTGAGGTTCTCCCATTGCACTGTGCCAAGTCTGGCATTCTACTATCCTGCTTAATGACGGTAGCATCCCCACACATTTTCATTGTGCCCCCTAGGGGGTGCTGCTCCCCCTGTTGAAAAGAACTGGATTAGAAGAAGTTCAAATTGCCTGCCAGCTTGGTTCTTTTGAGTCCATGTATTTTTACTAACTGAGACCCATCATGGGGTTTTATTGTGTCATGAATCAAGAAGTCCTGTCTTTGTTTCTACTTTTACTGCTTGTGACTTCATTATAAACAGCATTAAAAGCCTGTTTGCCTCAGGATTTTATGAGAATCATGTCTTATAAAAATTTGAAACTAGGATATAAAATGCACAATGATTTTAATTTTAACTGGGTTAAAAATAGATTACACCATTTAGTTATCATTTTTGCTTTTATCATTCTGTTCTCAAATGTACCTTAGGATTTTAAAATAATTTCTTATTTTCTTGGAAAGAGTAATATGTATTATGGCCTATTATTTCCAGCAGATGGCAATGTTTGGTGCAAAAACCACTTGGCTTAACAACTGTAGATTTTCAAGATTCTCTTTGTATTTAAAATCCAAACTTCACAGTGCATATTTGAAAGTATTCTTTTTATTTATTTACTTATTTTTTAAAAATATTTATTTTTAGAGAAAGGGGAAGGGAGAAGAAAGAGAGGGAGAGACACATGGATTAGTTGCCTCTCACATGCCAGCTGGGGACCTGACCTGCAATCCAGGCATATACCTTGACAGGAATCAAACCAGTGGCCCTTTGGTTCACATGCCAATGTTTAATCCACTGACCTATGCCAGCCAGGGCTGAATGTATCTTTTTTCAAAGACTTGATGAGTTAACTTGCTTAAGGCAATGGATAGGCTGGTAAAGAAATGCATACTATTCAAATTTTTAATAAATTAAGTCATATTTTACTGCAGGAACAATATTTTAATAGAATGGCTAAGGTAAATCCTTTCATGCAATGAATATTTATCCCTGGATTTATTAGTTCTATAAATTCTGATTTCTTCATAGGTTAAAAAAAAACTATTTTGAAACAATTTCAGAGGACAGGAAAAATACCAGAATAATGCAAAGAACTCCCATAATTCCTTTAACCAGATGCCCCAATTGTTAAGTTTACCTTATTTGCTCCATTGTTCATTCTTCTCTCTCTTTGTCTACTATCATTAGTTTTTCCCTTGATCATTTGAGAGCTGGATGTCCCATCACCCCTAAACACTCCAGAGTGTCTCCAAAATAAGCTCACTTTCCTACATAACTTGTATACAACTCTCCAAATCAGGAATTAGTATTGGTATCATATTACCATTTGATGCATATCCATCCATTCAAATTTCACTAGCTGGCCACATTGTCACTTTGCCCTTTTCTAAGCCATTATCATTTACAAGATTACATGTTGTTCTTAGATTTTGGTTTGCTCCACTCTGGACTTATTCTTTAGTCTTTCTCTGTGTTTCATAAACTTAAAAATTTTAGAGTATGGATCTTAGATTCTGTAGGATGACCATCAATCTGGGTCTGTCTGATGATTCTTCATGATTAGTTTCAGGCCATTCAGTTTTGGCAAGAATACTGTAGAAGTGACACCTTACATCAATCAGGTGACACATGGTATCAGCCTGTCCTGTTACTGGTAATGCCACCATGATTACCTGATCATCAGATTTTAAGTAAAATCCATTGTTGAAATTAAAACCCATTTTATTTTTTAATTTTTATTGATTTACTTATTTATTTTTTATCGTTCAAGTACAGTTGTCTCCATTTTCCCCCGCCCCCACCCATCCCCACCTCCTACCCTTGAACCTACCCCATTTGGCTTTGTCCATGAGTCCTTTATACATGTTCCTTGATGGCCTTTACCCTATTTTCCCCCATGATCCCTCTCCTCCCTCCCCTCTGGTTACTGTCTGTTCTTTATTTCAATGTCTCTGGTTATATTTTACTTGCTTGTATGTTTGGTTGATTAGGTTCCACTTATAGGTAAGATCATATAGTATTGATTTTTCACTGCCTGGCTTATTTCATTTAGCATAATGCTCTCCAGTTCTATCCATGCTGTCTTGAAGGGCAGGAGCTCCTTATTTCTTTCTCCTGCATACAATTCTAAAGTACTGGAGAGGATGTGCAGAAAAGGGAACCCTAGTGCACTGTTGGTGGGAATGCAGACCAGTGCAGCCACTGTAGAAAACAGTATGGAGTTTCCTCAGAAAACTAAAAATGAAACTGCCTTTTGACACAGCTGTTCCAATGCTGGGATTATACCCTAAGAATCCTGAAACACCAATTCAAAAGAACCTACATACCCCAATGTTCATAGCAGCACAATTTACAATTGCCAAGTGCTGGAAGCAACCTAAGTGCCCACCAGTAAATGAGTGGATTAAAAAAAAGAAACTATGGTACATTTACACAATGGTATAAACCCATTTTAATAAAAACTTACAATTTGTTTTTTTATTGTCCATAAGTTTATTAGAGCTCTGGTATAAAAGTTCTAAAAGTGTGTCAGTACAGTTTAAAAAGAAAGAATTATGTTTATCATTGCACATTTTTTTGTTTTTTTAAAGCAGTATACATTTACTTTCTTCATATCCCATGTCCAAATTTCAGCAAAAAAACCCTTTAAAATGCCCAATTTTAAATAAGTCATTTCAAACAACTTGGTTAATCTGTAGCAGTGTTTTCTTTTTGCTAAGAACATGTCATTGATATTAGTGTTAATAATACTGCATGTATGGCTTAACTGTTTATTGGGTATTACCAGTTAATATTATCATCTATTGGGGATATTTTATAAGAAAGCTATTTTGAATTTGATCACACATCAGCAGGAACAGCTCAATATGGTAATTGTATTTTCTTGTATTTATTTTATTAAATACCAAAACTATAATATTGAAAAACAAAACATCTTTTACAAATGTGTCACTACAACATTTCAAAATACTTAACATAGAAACATGTAAAATATTAGTGTCTTTAACAAGAAATGATGACATAAGTTGAAAAGTGTTTTATAATTAAACAAAATACTCTAATACCTGGCTGGCATGGCTCAGTGGATTGAGTGCTGGCCTGCTAACCAAAAGGTTACTGGTTCAATTCCTGGTCAGGGTACAAGCCTGGGTTGCTGGCCAGGGCCCCAGTTGGGGGTGTGTGATAGATAACGAATAGATATATCTCTTGCATATCGATGTTTTTCTCCCTCTCTTTCTCTCTCCCTTCCCCTCTCTCTAAAAAATAAATAAATAAAATAAAAAAAAGAATTGTACAGTCAAAACCAAGATAATCTTTAAAAATACTCTAATAAACTTATTTACAGGAGTGGTAGTTGGCAGTGGAGCAAGTTGTTCTTTTTTTAAAGATTTCATTTATGTACTTTTAGAGAGAGGGGAGGAGAGGGAGAAAGAGAGGAAGAGAAACATCAGTATATGAGAAATATATCAATCAGTTACTTCTCACACACCCCCAGCCTAGGACATGGCCTGAAACCCAGTCGTACCCTGACTGGGAAGTGAACTGGCAACTTTTCAGTTTGCAGGCTGGCAATCAATCCACCGAGCCATACCAGCCAGAGTGCAAGTTGTGGTTTTTTATTTTTTTAAAGATTTTATTTATTTTTAGAGGAGGTAAGGGGAGAAGAAAGAGAGGGAGGGGAACATCAATGTGTGGTTACCTCTCACGGACCCCCTACTGGGGACCTGGCCCGCAACCCAAGCATTTGTCCTGACTAGAAATCTAACTGGCGACCCTTTGGTTTTCAGGCTGGCACTCAACCCACTGAGCCACACAAACCGGGCTGCAAGTTGTCTTTTAATTCAATTTAAATAATAATGTTGATAATACTTGTATATGATGAAGACATCAAATCATATAGAAACAATGTAAGTAAAATTCATCAGTCCCTTGCCATCCCCAATTTCTATTCTCTCCTTTAAAAAGTGTAACCTTATTTTTTTCTTATTTATTCTTCCAGAAAAATGTTTGCATCCAAAAAATATGTATATTAAATAATTTTGGGGAGAAAATGGAATCTTTGCACCTTTCTTTTTTCAGTTAATGCTATCACATAGATATATTATCACCTGTAGATGCACTTCTTTCTTTTAATGGTTATATAGTATATTTTAGCATAGGTTACCATAGTTTATTCCCATTCTAATGGACATTTTTTATTGTGTGTAAGTTTTTAAATTTACAAAGGAAACTACAATGACTCTCATTACATATATCATTGGGTATCTTTGTAAGTATGATGATTAAGATGACAATGTGTTCTGAACAAAATAAATGAAGTATGGGGTGGATTTAGGGTTACAGAAAGAGTCACAAAAAAGGTGTTCTTTCTGGTGAACAGCAGTAAGCTAAAATGATTTTGTCCCTAGTCCCTTCCTGAAATGATATAGAGTATCAGTAAATAAAATAAGATAAAAATATCATGATTTCATGAAGTGAGAAGTAAAGTAATGGAGAATAACTTTTCTTTCTGCTTTAGGATTATAACTAGCAAAGGGTCAGTTAAAGTTTGGTCATGAGAGTTTATATTTTTGTTTTAGGAAAACAAAAATATCAAGTGGGCTTCCAGATGAGATTATGTACTAGAGTCAGTGCTTCACACTAACATTTGGTGTTTGAGGTAAGCACTTTGTAAAATAAAGAATTAGTAGTTTCAGCCCTGGTCAGCATGGTTCAGTTGGTTGGAGCATCATCCTGTAACTGAAAGGTCAGTGGTTTGGTTCTTGGTCAGGGAGCCTTCCGAGGTCAGATGATTGGTGTTTTTCACATTGATGTTACTCTCTCTCCCTTCCCCTCTCTCTCAAATGAAAATAAAATAAATCCTTAAAAAAGAGAGTTAGTAGTTTCAGGGTGGAAAGTGTAGATATATATAAATATACATATACATATTTATAAACATAAGATGTGTATATTATATATACATATATATTTTAAAAATTATTTTGTCACCAGAAATTAACTTAGTGACATTTTTCCCCTCTTTGTGGCTGGTTTTTCCTCTCCTTTCTTTCCCCCACTTCTCCTCATACAAAAAGAAAAAGAAATAGGAAAGTGTGTTTTAAATATACTAATATTTATGTTGAAAGGAAAGAGAAGCTTGAAATGTCAAAGAAATACTATGTCTGCATGCAAGGAATATTGGGATGGGAAGTAGGCAGAATGTGACTGTGGAAGCAGACATGATGCAAATTTTGAAGGAAAACAGAATAGAAACTTTAGTTTGTGGGGTCAGAATGTCTGAGTAGAGTAGGAAAAGCAGTAGCCAGCTGGGGTGGAGAAAGATCAATATGTCAGACAAGACTGGGAAAAGAGCAAGGAGAAAGGTGAAAGGATTATATATAAGAAACCAAAACATTTCAAGTGGTCATTTAATTGAGGCAGGTCACGTAAAGGAAAGGATATGTGGAGATAATATCTGTGGCTGAAGGGCCATTTATTTTACAAATATTCTTTTTAATACCTATTATGATGCCAAGCACTATGGTAGGCTATGCAGTGATGATTAAGCAGATAGGCTTCTGCCCATATGAAGCTTACATTCTAGTGGACTTGATTCTTCAATAATCTTCAACAGGTTCAAAACACAGATTTAGAAGTCCTTCATTACTGTGGAAGTCTCAACATGAAATTGGTGAATGGACCAGTTGAGAACATAATAATTGGGACTGCAATAAAGTTCTGAGAATGGGCAAGGATGTTATGTTAGTAACAGACCAATCAGAAGCTGATGAAAAAGAAATGAATGTGTACATGCAGTATTTTGTTTCCTGTTAATCCTGTAATAAGCTATTTTAGTGGAATAAGACTATAAAAGTAAAAATGGCCTTCACTGGTGTGGGTCAGCGAATTGAGTGCCGGCCTGTGAACCAAAGGGTTGCTGGTTTGATTCCTAATCAGGGCACATACCTGGGTTGTGGGTCAGGTTCCCAGTAGGGGGCGCTCAAGAGGCAACCACACATTGATGTTTCCCTCTCTTTCTCCCTCCCTCCCCCTCTCTAAAAATAAATAAAATCTTTTTAAAAAGCAAAATAAAACTGAATGGTGTGCTACTATGAGTATGGTGTTGCAAGGTGATGATTTTCTTTATATTCTCATTGCCTTTAAATGAGAATAGTATCCTCTATTCCTATTTATTTATTAGAGTATATTTATTGATTATGCTATTATAGTTGTCCCAATTTTTCTCCCTTGCCTTCCTCCACCCAGGACCCCCTACTCCCTCAGGCAGTCCCCACACCCACATGGTGGAGAATTAAGTGGAAGCTACACTAAACTCCTCCCAGTATGAAACTGGAATTACAACTAAATTATAGAAAAATCATCCTGAATAACCAATTGAACACTAGCTGGAGAGAAGCCTTATGACCACTGACAGACAGAAGATACCACTTCACCACAAGAAGACTGGTAGAGAGTGTGGAGGAGGCACGAGAGGGCTGGCTGAGCTCTCACAGGTGGCAAGTGAAGTTCTGGAAGGATATTTCAGTGGCCAGGGGGTTCCCTCTGAGAAAGGTGGGGTCTAAACCCCAAGCTGGGCTCCCCAGTCCACAGCATCAAAACTGGGAAAGGAACCCAAATAACATAAGGCTGTGAAAAGTGGTAATGTTTCTGTCCACCAGGGAGAGGCAATGAAGACTCAGAGAGCCTCTTAAAAGGCCAACACACAAAATCCCATTTTCAGCCACTTACCCTGGGTGCCAGCAGAGGGAGGGCAGAATTGACTAGAGATGCTTGAGGAGAGCCTGGGGTTGGTGGCTCTGGGGAGAGAACTGAAGGAACAGCTGTCAGGATCCCTGTGCTAAGTGATATGCTGCAGGAGCCATCTCTCTCAGGCCGAGCACTCCTCTCCAAGGGCATCAGCCTGAGAGGAAGCAATAGTCCTGCCCACAGGAATCGCTCTTGTGGTGCTGCAGCACTGCTGCTGAGTACAGCTGGAACACTTTCACTCCTTTTGCCTACAAAAAGTCTATAGACAGAGGCAGATCTCTGGGAGCTCAGAGACTGTAGCTGACCCTCCTTCAAGCCTGGTACCGGTAAAAGCCAATCTTGGTGCACAGCCTAGTTCTTTCTGCACACATGCAGGCCCAGCAGAGGGAGCCACAAGCTGTGGGTCACTGATAGCTCCAAACAGCTTTCCCAGGGCCAGTCATGGGCAGGGTTTGACTTAGATGTGCACCAGCCTTGCAGATCTACCTAATACATAGAAACAAATACAAAGAAGCAGCCAAAATGGGAAGACAAGGAAACAGGCCCCAAATGAAAGAATGGGAGGATTCTGCAGAAGAAGAACTAGATGAAATGGAGGCAGGCAATTTATTAGATAGAGAGTTTAGAGTAATGATTATAAGGATACTCAACAGCATGAAAAAAGACATAGAAACCATAAAAAAGGATCAGTCAGAAATAAAGAATGTAGTATAAATAAATAATACACTGAAATAAATAATACACTGGAAGGAATAAATAGTAGGTTAGATGAAGCAGAGTATATAACCAGTGATTTGGAAGACAAGGTAGGAGAAAAACACTCAAACAGACCAGCAAAAATAAAAAAGAACTTTAAAAAATGAGAGCTTAAGAAATATTTTGGACTACATGAAGCATAAAAACATCTGAGATGTTATTCTCAGAAGGAAAAAAGAGTGAAAAAGGAATTGAGAATCTATTTGAAGAAATAACAACCCAAGACTTCTCTAATCTGGGGAAGGAACACATTATTGTTGTCCCAGAGGATGCTTACACTGTCCTCATTTTGGGGGGATTCTTTCTTATTGTTCTGATTGGTGGTTTTTTGGTTCCTTATGTTCCAAATCATTAATTTGATTCTTGGCTTTATTCACTGTACTGTTGTTTCCCTGTAAATTGTTCTTTATTTCAATTAGTGTACACTTCATTTCTGACTGGATGTTTTTTTATGCTGTTGAGGTCCTCACCAAGTTCTTTGAGCATCCTTATAACCAGTGTTTTGAACTATGCATCTGGTAGACTGCTCATTTCCATTTCATTTAGCTCTTTTTCTGGAGTTTTGATCTGTTCTTTTATTTGTCTCCTCCATGTTTCCTTGTCTCCTAATTTTGATATCCTCCCTGTGTTTGTTTCTATGTATTAGGTAGAGCTACTATGACTTCCTGGTCTTGGTAGCATGGCCTAATGTAGTAGGTGTACTTTAGGTCCAGTGGCACAGCCTCCCCTATCACCCAAGCTGGGTACTCGAGGTGTGCCCTTTGTGTGGGCTGAGTACACCCTCTTCTTGTAGTTGAGCCTTGGTTGCTGTTGGCAGGTCAATGGGAGGGATTTACCCAGGCCAGTCAGCTGCAAGGACTGGCTGTGAGCACTGACCACCAACCTCTGTCCTCCGTGGAGGATCACCTGTGCAGGGGCAGGGTGGTGGTGTTCTGATGTGGTCTGTAGCTGTCCACTGGGTGCACTGGCCCTGGGGTTTCCTGGGTGGTGCAGGCCAAGGTCAGCTTCTACCTGTGTTGTTCCTGGGGCACCCTACCTGTGTTATAAAGCAATCTGAGATGGCTACTACTTGTGCTGGGTTTTGAGATTCGCAGGCAAAGCCAAGCTGTGAATCTAAGCTGGCTGCTGCTAGTGCTGGCCCTTGGGCTTACTGAAACCAGCTGCTGCTTGTTTGAGAGGATTTAGGAAGTTGTGCAGCAGGAGCCAAGTCCAGCAATTCATATGGAAAAGCAGGCTGGGTGTGTCTATAAGTTGGGTGGGACAGAGTCTCTGGGGATCTCCAAGGCAGGTCAAACTGTTAGCCAGGTTGATGGAGTCTCAGATATGGCACCAGCTTCCTAGCTCTGTGGGGGGAGGGTTTAGAAAACGGACAATGGCCTCTGCTCACCTTGATGCCAGGCTTAAGTTTCTCCTGGTATATCAATGGTGCCTTTCAAGCTGCTACTCTGGTGCTAGAACTCAGAGGGAGTGAGTCTGAGTAGGTAAGTCTGTGTGAGGGTTCTTTAAGAGGACCTGCTGTTGCATCCAGCAAACGCGAAAACAAATGTCGGAGACTTTCAGGGAATCAAGGATGTTACTTTATTGGCCAAGTTTAACCTGCGCAGGGGCGAACTCTCAGAGTGTCCAAAGACACGGTACCCACAAGGGGCTGCAAACGAGAGACGCCCCGAGCGCTTACAACTACGTCCTTATATAGAGGCAGGCAAGCAAGCGTTATACAGAAGCAGATGTGGCAGTTAGCAATTCGCTTACAAAGACCACGCAGGAATTTCAAACCAAGCATTCTTGTACAAGGCGGGAAGGCAGGATGTTTGTTCAGTAACCTAGTAATCTCCTGGCTCTAGCTAGCTAGGCTCCTATTTTCTCATGGTCTAAGTTTTTCCCTACTCCTTACACCTGCCTGGGGCTCCTGCAGTTTCTCTCCACTGATTCAATCCCCACTGGTTTTTGCAGCCACAAATTGTGGGGATTTATCTTCATGGCACTGTAACCCTGGGCTGGGGGCCTGGTGTGGGTCTGGGATTCCTTGCACCTGAGATAGCCCTCCCAAATTTTTATCCACCACACGTGGGTGTGGTATCAGCGCGTTCCGTGTCTGCATCCCTACTACCAGTCTGGGTGGATATGGTTTCTTTAATTCTGTAGTTTTCAGACTTCCATTCCACTCAATTTTTGATGGTTGTGAGTGATGGTTGTTCTATATTTTAGTTGTAATTTTGATGTGGATGTATGAAGAGGCAGTCCATGTCTGCCTATGCTACCATCTTGATCTGAAGTCCAAAATTTATTTAAAACGTTTCTCCAAAAGGGTTGTGAAACGAAGGGCCTCTCAATAGATTGTGGTGCTAATCTCTAGTAATATAAATATTTATAATGCAATAATAAATGTGCTTTTGTTTCTTTCATGAGCTAATTTACTTATGATGTTTAACAGACATTGTAGACACCAATCATCATATTGGTATCTTTCTAAAACAGTGCTGGCCTTCTCATATGTTCCAGTGATTTTTTTAAAAAAAATCAATTACAGTTTACATTCAATATATTATTCTGTATTAGTTTCAGGTGTACAGCATAGTGGTAAGACAGTCATGTACTTTGCAGAGTGGTCCCCCGATATTTTGAGTACCCACCTAGGACCATACATAGTTATTACAATATTATTGACTATATTCTCTATGCTGTACTTCCCATGACTGTTTTGTAACTACCAATTTGTACTTCTTAATCCCATCACCTTTTTTACCCAGTCCCCCAACCACTGTCCCCTCTGGTAGCCATCTACATCTCTATACATTTTTTAAATTTTTAATTTTTTTTTACTTTTTTAAGTTGATGTTCAAATATAGTTGTCTCCATTTTCCCACCACCACTTTCCCCCACCCTACCCATGCCCACCTCCAACCCTCAATCCCACCCCACCTTGGCTCCACCCATGGGTACCTCATCCATGTTTATTTATGTCCCTTTCCCTTTTTTCCCCACGTTATTTCTCTCTCCCCTCCCCTCTGCTTGCTGTCAGTTTGTTCCTATGCTGTAATCTACATCTCTATACTATTCTGGAACTACCAATGTGTGCTTCTTAAACCCTTCATCTTTTCCCCAAGCCTCAAGAGCCCTTCCCTCTTTTAACCATCAGTCTGTTCTCCATATGTATGCGTTTGTTTCTATTTTGTTTGTTTATTTTATTTTTTAGATACCACCTATAGGTGAAATCATATGGCATGTGTTTTTCTCTGTCTGACTTATTTCACTTAGCATAATACCCTCTAGGTCCATCCATGCTATTGAAAAAGGTCAGATTTCTTCTTTTTGATGGCCGAATAGTATTCCATTGTGTATATGTACCACAGCTCTTTTTATCCACTCATTTGTTGACAGGCATTTGGTGAAACTTTTGATGTATCTAGGTTTGGCTGGGTGGTAGGATGGCAGAAAACATTGGTTTAGATTTAGGGATAATTTTAAGTTTTAATTTTAGAAACAGTAAGAGTTGGTGGGTTTTTCCATAGGGTCTTTACCCTGAAGCACATAGAGTGATAAAATTCAAAGGTAAGAGCCATGATCTGTCAATCAGCCATTATTAGTTAAACCTTGATTCTTGAACTTTCATTTTCAGTTCCATACTCCAGAACTAAGTTTGTATTACTGATCTTATTCACTTTTCTGTGTTTCTTGGGAATGTGCTTCTAAAAAAAGTCTAATATAAGGACACATGGACAAAAACTAAGGGGGGTGGAAATGGGAGGGAAATGGGGAGGACTGGGTGGGTGGGCTGGGATGGAGTAAAAGATGGAAAACTGTTCTTGAACAACAATTAAAAACAAAAGTCTAATATAATCTTAAGAATCATGTTTCTTCTGCCCCGGCCAATGTGACTCAGTTGGCTGGAGTGTCATCCATAACCAAAAGGTCGCAGGTTCAATTTCCAGGTGGGGTACATACTTGTGCTGCAGGTTCAATTCCCAGCCCAGGTGCCTATGATCCCCGGTCTGGACACATACGGGGGACAACTGGTTGATGTTTCTCTCTTGCATTGATGTTTCTCTTTCTCTCTTCCTCTCTCTCTGACAGCAATGAAAAAATGTCTTCAGTGAGGATTGTAAAAGAGCATAGTAGTTGCTTCTATTGCTTTATTTGCAATACATTTTTGTGATAGATCTTTAAGTTCATTTAGTATATTGATGTATTTAACCTTTGATCTGTATTTAACTTTACAAAATTGATCAACACAATGATAATTTGAATGTCTTTCTTTTACATGTATACAAATTTCCTTTTTACTGTTCAAATAAGGAATCTGAAATTTAACTTATCTGTTTGTTTTCTTTTTTTAAAGTACCAGCACTTTGTAATTTAATTTTATTTTTTCAAGTACATTTTATTATGTTATTACAGTTGTCCCAAGTTTTCCCCCCAGTACCCTCCTTCCCTCTGGCCATCCTCCCTTTAGTTCATGTCCATGGGTCATGCATATTAGTTCTTTGGCTTCTCCCTTTCCCACACTATTCTTAACGTCCCCCTGCCTATTTTGTACTTACCACTTATGCAGCTTATTCCCTGTAAATTTTCTCCCATTTTCCCCCTCACAGCTGATAACTCTCCAAATAATCTCCATACCTATGATTCTGTTCCTGTTCTGGTTGTTTGCTTAGTTTATTACTTTTTTCAGTTTCAGTTGTTGATCATTGTGACTTTGTTGTCATTTTAATGTTGATAGTTTTGATCTTCTTCAGTAAGTCCCTTTAATATTTCATGTAATAATGGCTTGGTGATGATGAACTCCTTTAGCTTTACCTTGTCTGGGAAATACTTTATCTGCCCTTCCATTCTAAATGATAGCTCTGCTGGATAGAGTAATCTAGGCTGTAGGTCCCTCTTTAATATTTTCTTAGTATTGCCCTGACTAGTGCGGCTCATTAGATTGAGTGCCAGCATGTAAACCAAAGGGGGTCATCAGTTCATTTCCCAGTTGGGACACATGCCTGGGTCATGAGCTGGGTCCCCAGTGTGGGGCATGTGAGAGACAACCACATATTGATGTTTCTTTCCCTCTCTTTCTCCCTCCCTTCCCCTCTCTCTAAGGGTAAGTAAATAAAATCTTAATTTTTTTTACTATTATAAATTCCTTTGTTATCATTTTTTTTTAATCTGGAATGGTGGCTATGATCATATTAAGGACTCACCATAGAGATGTTATTAGATATAATCATATGAATTCCCCCATAAGTAAAAATGTACATATTTATCCAGCAAATATTTGAGTACCTACTATGCTCAGTTCTCAATGTTATATATCTATTTACAATAATAACACCTTGAATACAACACATTTCTGGTATGTAATAATTTTGGATATTATACTGAATCCGAAAGTATAATATTGTGTAGATTCTTAAAAACTATGGATATGTTCTGGCTGAGTAGCTCAGTTGGTTAGAACATTGTCCTAATATGCCTAGGTTGCAGGTTCAGTCCCTGGTCAGGGCACATACAAGAATCAACCAATGAATGCATAACAAAGTGGAACAACAAATCTCTCTCTTTTGCTTTGTCTCTCCCCCTTTCTCTCTCTCTAAAAATTAATAAAAAAATAACTTAAAAACTATGGGTAAGTTTATCAGTTATTTGTTACCAGCTGTTTGATTATATTTTTTTATGTGTTTCTGAACTTTTTGTCATTATTTAAGATTATCATTAATTTAGAGCATGAGATAAATGTACCAAACATTGCAAAGAACTACAATTTGGGTAACCTTAGTTTTTATCTGTTATGCTGTTTTGGCTATTGTAGTCATTTGTGTGTAGGTGAATTTTTAATTTCTATAAAATTGGTTGAATTCCTTACTTTGCCTTCTTCATGAAAATCAAGCCAGTTGTGTGCTTTATATAATTTATGCATTTCCTGCAATGCAAAACTTAGAGTAAGTGGAATGACATTTATATGACAGGATTGCACACCTTCCAGAGACCTGTTATATCAAAAATAAGCAATTGGTTTCTAGTTAGTCTGTCTTTTTTAAAAAATACATTTTATTGATTGTGCTATTACAGTTGTCCCATTTTTACCCCTTCATTCCCCTATATCCTGTACACCCTCTCCAACCCACATCCCCCGCCCTTTAGTTCATGTCCATGGGTCATACTTATAAGTTCTTTAGCTTCTACATTTCCCATACTATTTATGCCCTCCCCCTGTCTATTTTCTACGTACCATCTATGCTACTTATTCTCTGTACCTTTCCCCCCTCTCTCCTCCTCCCACTGCCCTGTTGCTAATCCTCCATGTGATCTCTACTTCTGTGATTCTGTTCCTGTTCTAGTTGTTTCCTTAGTTTGTTTTTGTTTTAGGTGTGGTTGTTAATAATTGTGAGTTTCCTGTCATTTTACTATACATGCTTTTTATCTTCTTTTTCTTAGACAAGTCCCTTTAACATTTCACAAAATAAGGGCTTGGCAATGATGAACTCCTTGAACTTGACCTTATCTGAGAAGCACTTTATCTGCCCTTCCATTCTAAATTAAAGATTTGCTGGATAGAGTAGTCTTGGATGTAGGTCCTTGCCTTTCATGACATGGAATACTTCTTTCCAGCCCCTTCTTGCCTGCAA
The DNA here is from genome assembly GCF_019186645.2 of Phyllostomus hastatus. Classification (NCBI taxonomy): domain Eukaryota; kingdom Metazoa; phylum Chordata; class Mammalia; order Chiroptera; family Phyllostomidae; genus Phyllostomus; species Phyllostomus hastatus. The sequence continues at coordinate 8,616,981 of NW_025333841.1, read as the reverse complement.
GGTCTCTTTTGAGAAACAAGCTGACAGTCTGATGGGAACTTCTTTGTAGGTGACTGTCACCTTATCTCTTGCTGCTTCTAGGATTCTCTCCTTCATTTTAATCTTGGCTAATGTAATTATGATGTGCCTTGGTGTGTTCCTTCTTGGGTCCAACCTCTTTGGGACTCTCTCAGCTTCCTGAACTTCCTGGAAGTCTATTTCCTTTGCCAGAATGGGGTCCAGAAGTCTAGACTTCCTGGAAGTCTATTTCCTTTGCCAGATTGGGGAAGTTCTCCTTCATTATTTGTTCAAATAACTTTTCCACTTGTTGCTCTTCCTGTTTCCCTTCTGGCACCCCTATAATTCAGATGTTGGAACATTTAAAGATGTCCTCGAGGTTCCTAAGCCTCTCCTCACTTTTCTGAATTCTTATTTCTTCATTCTTTCCTGTTTGGTTGTTTCTTTCTTCCTTCTGGTCCACTCCATTGATATGAGTCCCAGTTTCCTTCCCATCACTATTGGTTCTCTATGCATTTTTCTTTATTTCATTTAGCATAGCCTTCATTTTTTCATCTAATTTGTGACCAAAATCAACCAATTCTGTGAGCATCCTGATCACCAGTGCTTTGAACTGTGCATCTGATAGGTTGGCTATCTCTTCGTTGCTTAGTTGTATTTGTTCTGGAGCTTTGTTCTGTTCTTTCTTTTGGGTCATTTTTTTTTTTTTGTCTTGAAGTGCCTGGTATGCAGTGAGGAGCGGAGCCTTAGTTGTTCACCTGGGTGGGGCAACCCAGTCACTGGGTTTGACGCTGTATGTGGGACAGAGGTCAGAGAGGGCACAATGAATGGGGCTTGCTCTGCTCTCTGCTGGATTTCAGTCCCTTCCAGTGCTTCCCCAAAGCAAACTGGGCCCTTGTGGTGCTGATTCCCAGTGGGTTGGCTTGTGTACATTCTAGGACCCTGTGGGTCTCTCCAAAGAACTCTCCTGTGAGTCTAGGAGTCTCTCCCGGTGCCTCAACTCCCACAGGTGTTTTCAATTGGTGTTTTGAGGCTTTATTTTCCTGAGCTGGGACCCTGGGTTGTGTGGTCTGTCTCACTCCCCAGTTTTGCCTGATTTATCTGTGCATGAATGTGGGACCTCCCAGTTTTCCAGCAGCTCTGTGTGCCACGCCCCTCCACAATCCGCCACCTAGCTGGGTCCATTAGTCAGCTGCTGCTTCGTGAGCCTCGGGTCTGCCAGCCATCGCTTTTTTTTGCCTTGACCCCTCTCTGCCTGGCTGCCCGACTCCACCCCTCCTACCGGTCTGGAGAAATGTGCCTATTTTAACTCTTTGGTTGTCTGGCTTCCATACAGTTCAATTTTCTGTGAGTACTGGTTGTTTTTTTTTGTTTCTCAATATTTTTTGTCCTTATTTTGGTTGTGCGAGGAGGCACAGTGTGTCTACCTACACCACCATCTTGGCCGGAAGTCCTAGTTAGTCTGTCTTTAAAGGAACATTCAGTTTAATCTAACTTTCAGAGCTCTTGCAATGTTCTATCATAGTAACTTTTATATTTATTAAAGACTTTCTTATATGCAGGGAGATGCCCAGGAGGAGTTTGTTTGGAAGCTGGTTCACGGTGATGTATTCAGACCTTTAAGGAATGGGATGTTGCTGTCAGTTTTCCTGGGCTGGGGAACACAACTTGTGATGCTGATGTTTATTACTTTATGTGAGTAGGCTCAGATCAATACGTATTATCTTAAATAGTTTTGGTGAATTGCTGAGTATGTTAAACTTTGATTCATGTGTACAAAAGCACTTTGAAAATTATACCCAAAAGTTTAAGGAAATTTGTGTTTTATAGTACTTACATTTCTGTGTTTTCAAATTAAGGACATGAGTATGAATATATTCCTATATCAAGGACCTTCCATAGTTTCTTCAGTTCTGAATAATTTATTGTAATGTCCAATATACATGCCACTTGCTTTGCAAAATATATGCTTTCTTTTTCCCTAACACTTTCTGTTTTTAATATTCTTTTATATTCTTATGGTTTGTTATTACAGTTGTTGCCATTTTTCCCTTTGTCCACCTCCACCCAACTCCATCCTCTCTCCTCCCTCAGTCAATCCCCATATTGTTGTCTGTGTACATGGGCCATGCATAAATGTTCTTTGGTTAAATAGATGCTTTCTTAAAAATCAGCATGTGGACAGAATAATATTTTAAGTGGAATAATGGTGTTCATAATTCAAAGACTAGCATGTTGAAATGCTATGGCAAGCCTAACTGCTGGTCTTTAAATGTATAAATAGAATGGAATCTTTAGTAGGCTTACAATGGCTAATAAACCCTGGCTACCTTCATTTACAAACTAAAAATGGAGCTTGTCAGGTTTTGATACAGTAGAGATTTTCATAAACAAAGCTGTTATCAAAATGGCTTATTAACTGTTTCAGATGTCAATGATAGTTTCAAAATTCAGCTCTTAAGGTTGTATTTTCTTTTTTAAGTATATTTCATTGATTATGCTATTACAGTTGTCCCATTTTTCTCCTCTTTATCCCCTCTCTGTCCTGCAACCCCCCACCCTCCAGAATTTCCCCCCCTTAGTTCATGTCCATGGGCCATACATATAAGTTCTTTGGCTTCTCCATTTCCTATACTATTCTTAACCTCCCTCTATTTTGTACCTACCATTTATGCTTCTTATTCCCTGTACCTTCCCCCCTCATTCATCCTGCTCCCAATCCCCACTGATAACCCTCCTTGTGATCTCTATTTCTGTGATTCTGTTCCTGTTCTAGTTGTTTGCTCAGTTTTTTTTTTTTAGGTTTAGTTGTTGATAGTTGTGAGTTTGTTGTCATTTTACTGTTCATAGTTTTTAATCTTCTATTTCTGAGATAAGTCCCTTGGACATTTCATATAATAAGGGCTTGGTAGTGATGAACTCCTTTAACTTTACCTTATGTGGGAAGCACTTTATCTGCCCTTCCATTCCAAATGATAGCTTTTCTGGATAGAGTAATCTTGGATGTAGGTCCTTGCCTTTCATGACTTGGAATACTTATTTCCAGCCCCTTCTTGCCTGTAAGGTTTCTTTTGAGAAATCAGCTGACAGTCTTATGGGAACTCTTTTGTAGATGTCTGTCTCCTTTTCTCTTGCTGCATTTAAGATTCTTTCCTTCTCTTTAATCTCGGGTAATGCAACTATAATGTGCCTTGGTGTGTGTTTTCTTGGGTCCAACTTCTTTGGTACTTTCAGCTTCCTGGATTTCCTGGATTCTATTTCCTTCACCAGATTGGGGAAGATCTTCTTCATTATTTTTTGATATATATATATATTTTTTGTCTTCCTCTTCTCCTTCTGGCACCTTTATGATTCAGATATTGGAATGTTTAAAGTTGTCCCAGAGGTTCCTCAGCATCTCCTCATTTTTTTGAATTCTTGTTTTTTTTTTCATTTGTATGTTGATTTCTTCCTTTTGTTCCAAATCACTGCTTTGAGTACCAGTTTCTTTCCCTTCACTGTTGAGTCCCTGTATATTTTCCTTTATTTCATTTTGTGTAGACTTCCTTTCTTCCTTCATTTTATGATCACACTCAATCAGTTCTGTGAGCATTCTGATTACCAGTGTTTTGAACTCTGCATCTGATAGGTTGTCTGTCTTATCATTGCTTAGTTCTTTTTCTGAAATTTTGATCTGTTCTTTCTTTCTTTTTTTAAATTGTTGTTCAAGTACAGTTGTCTCCATTTTCCTGCTACCACTTTTCCCTTCCCCCTTCCACCTCCCATCCTCAGTCCTTTCACCCTTTGGCTTTGTCCATGGGGCCTTTATACATGTTCCTTGATGACCCTTCCCTTTCTTTCCCTCATTTTCTTCCTCCCCTCTGGTTACTGTCAGTTTGTTCTTTATTTCAATGTCTCTGTTTATACTTTGCTTGCTTATATGTTTTATTGATTAGGTTCCACTTATTGGTGAGAGCATATGGTATTTGTCTTTCACCGCCTAGCTAATCGCACTTAGCATAGTGCTTTCCACTTCCATCTATGGTGTCGCAAAGGGTAGGAGCTCCTTTTTTCTTCCTGCCGTGTAGTATTCCATTGTGTAAATGTACCACAGTTTTTTGATCCACTCGTTTACTGATGGGCATTTAAGATGCTTCCAATACTTGACTTTTGTAGATTGTTCTGCTATGAACATTGGGGAGCATAGTTTCTTTTGAATTAATTTATAACAATCTAGTTCTGATTAATAGCAACTTAATTTCAATATATAAATAAAATTTTGCTCCTATAAAGCTCCTTTACCTCCTCCTTTCTTTGTGCTGTTGTTGTCATACAAATTACATCTCAACACTTAGTATGCTCATCAACAGGAATTTATAATTAATGCATTATGCAGTTGTCTTGTAAATTAGATAGGCAAAAAAAGCTTCAAATAATGTTTGGTAATAATGGGATCCTGGGCAAGTTATTTCAGATTTCCTTATCTGCAGCATGGAAATAATGGTATTATCTACTGCATATGAGTGCTGTAAGGATTAAATGAGGTAATATATGAAAAACATTTGGAACAGTGTGTAGCATATAGTAAGTGCTCAGTAAATGGTAGCTTCTGTTATTAGCTACCCTTTTTTTTACTGTCATGCCTTTGCTCATGCTGTTCTATTTATTTCTAATGCCTTCTTTTTCATTTTTCCAATGCCAAATTTCTATTCATTCTTTTTAAAAGTTACTTTATTTATTAATTTTTTTAGATTGAGGGGAAGAGAAGGAGAGAAACATCAATGTGTGGCTGCCTCTCACACACTCCCTAATGGGAACCTGGCCTACAACCCAGGCATGTGCCCTGACAGGGAATCGAACTGGTGACCCCTTGGATCGTAGTCTGGCAATTAACCCACTGAGCCACACTAGCCAGGGCTCTATTCATTCTTTTAGTCCCAGCTCAAATTCCACCACTTCCATGTTCTGAAATTGCACAGTGTCTATTACTATTATTATAACACTTATTACTGTCTTCCCTAGATTATGGTTATTTGTGACACATTTTCTCTCTCATTCTGCATTCTAAAACTCCTATGAATATGTACTGTATCTTTTTTTGTGTATCTTGCACAGTGTGTTACCAAGTGGCTACGTAGAGTATAAGTGCCTTATATGGAAGAAGTGTTCAGTGAATGTCTACTGTATGACTGAATCATGTGAATAATTAAAAATACTAAAGAGATTCAGTTTCCTAGTTCCATTAGTGGAACTGAATACAATCCTGAAGTAATAAACCAGGCATGATACAAAAGACATATTTCCTTCAAGTGGTTTAGGGGTGTTCCTAGGTAGATGGGAGAGAGAATCGTAAGGTACTGGGACTCTTATTTCTTAGAATGTGGTAGTTTAAAAGACTTTCAGTGCCTTGTAGTATATAAATGGGCAGTGTAAAGCTGAATTTAAATTTAAATGAAGAAATGGTCCCTAAAAGAAATTAAAGAAAGTAAAATCATTAAATGATATAACCTCTAAGAAAAGAGCCAGCATGGTTTGATGGGCATGTACCCAAACTTTAATACTAGAAGAAAAAGTTTGAATTCTAGCACTGAGTAAGAGATAAGTGATATTGAGTAAATCCTATAACCTTTCTGATTGTTCATTTCCTTGCCTGTAATATCTGTGTCACAAAACTGTTTGGATACTTAGATGAACTAATGGATTGTGAAATTGTTTTGTGAGCTATGAAGCATTTTTAGCTACTCTTTCTCTATGTTTCTACTGCTCTGTGTTTATCATCTGCTATAGCATTTCTCATGTTATATTGTAATTTATTTGCTTATTTCTGTCCCCCACTAGACTGAGATTATTCATTCATTCATTCATTCATTCATTATTTATTTAAAATACTTTATTTATTTATTTCTAGAGAGAGGCGAAGGGAGAGAGAAAGAGGGAGAGAAACAGCAATGTGTTGTTGCCTCTTGCTTGCCCCACACTGGGGACTGGACCTGTAACCCAGATAAGTGCCCTGACTGGGAATCGTACCAGCAACCCTTTGGTTCATGGGCCGGCACTCAATCCACTGAGCCACAGCAGCCAGGGATAGACTGAGTTTTTTTAGAGCAAATATTTTTGTTTTATTTATCTTTGAACACCAGATCCTAGTATACAGGTGCTCAATAAATGTTTGATGAATGTGTGAAAGAATGTTTCAAGTCTGAGATAAACCCACATGACCTCCTAAGTTTCCTTTTAGTTCTGCTGTTTAAGATTCTATGAGTGGGTCTAGAAATAATTAGTTTATCAACAAAGGAAGAAATATTTAGACTGTATGAAAAACATGAAATTGAAGGACAGTTACAGAATTGTTAAACATATGTTAATATTCTAGAATATACTTCAAAGGGGAAATTGCTGAGATGAGTTAATTGAGCTTATGTATAAGAAAGGAGGTTATGATTTGTCAAGTGTGATGTAATTTTTCTGGCCATGGAATGATAACAGCTGAAATGAATCTTTCTAAAGTAGGAAATTTGGTAGAGGAATATTGTGACTAACAATTCAGTAGAGCAGAAAGGTATTAAAAAATCATTTGAAGAAGTATGGTTAAACCATGAGAACCAGACTCTCTTGAAGGGTTTTCAGGAACTACTATAAAGGACACATGGACAAAACCGAGGGGGAGGGTGGAAGCAAGGGTGCGGGGTGCGGGCTAGTGGTGTGGGGAAAATGCAGACAACTGTAATTGAACAACAATAAAGTAATTTAAAATAAATAAATAAATAAATAAAAAAGATGCCAGAAACTGATGATACATATGGTAGAAGTTTTGTTGTATTTTTGTTTGAAATGATTCAAAACTATATTGACAGTAGGAGCAAAGTATGAGCCTTTAAAAAACAGAACAGAAAAACCTACTGACATAGGTTTTAGTAGACAGAAGAGATCATAAACATGAGGTGGGAAGGTAAAGTAGAATTAGTAAAATGAAATAACAAATGACTGAAGTTGGTTTAGAAAGGACCAAAATAATTTCTAGTGAGGGGTGGGGAAGCATAAAAAACAATGACTCTAAATAAGAAATTGAAGAAAGATGGCAAATACAAAGGCAGCATTAGAATTCTAAAGTAGAATAGACTATGGAAGAACTTACAACTAAAGAACTAAACCAGAGATGCCCTAAACTGGAGACCTCAAAGCCTAACCTGGTGTATCATAAAGTGTCTGTTAACCACATCCTTCTATGTGGTTTTTGACAGAATATTCAGAGGAGGAGACGGTAGATGTGATTGGTAGGCTGCGTTCTCACCATACAGGCTTTATTATATTATAGGAGAATGTAAAAACTTAACACTGTGTTGGGAACCACCCTGACTGGTATCAGAGGCTGAAACCCCCGCCTAGCTAAGGCTAAGGGAACGCCCTTGGAACTGTAAGCCGGCAAGGAGATAAAAGCTTATCTTCCTGGCAGGAATGCTGCTTCTGCTGCTTTATTCATGACTGAACCCCCCAAAAGCTTGGTCGGGTTAGCCAAAGACGGGTAAGATTCCCCACAGGGGGAAACGACCTAAGCCAGGCACGATCACTTTGGGAGGCCCCCCAAAAGAGGGACTTGGGGGGCTGCAGCAAAAGGGGGGGTGATGGACCCTCGCTCCTCGGCTTTGACATAGCCTGAGTTCTCAGCGTCTGGAAGAAAATCTCCTTATCTCTTGGTTGCCTTAGTTCCCTTGCTCCACCTAAGCCTGAAACAATGACAGGGTGGTGCAGCTCGGTACTGAGAAGTGCGGATTTCCGGATTTCCCGGGGTGATCAGGCCTAAGAAAGAATATGTAAATTACTGTGAAACCTTCTTTGTTTAGAATGCTCTCAGTTGAATGAGAAGGGTCTTAGGAGGAAGTTAGTTTGTTCCTCAGTCTTACAGCTCTTTGACCCCCCAACTCAATAGACCGGCAGAGTTCTTTGTTTTCTATAGTTCCTTACTTCCCCTAATGAGTACTGTACTTTACCTGAATTATTATGCAAAATGAGCCTAATAAAAGCAGGTATGGACGGTAAATCAGCGCGCTCCCCACTAGGGGGGTGGCCATTCTGTCCCTACTTCCCCACAGAAACTAGTTTGTCTCTGTGCATGTTGTTATTTCTCACGTGTTTATCATCGAGCCATCCACAGCGTTCCGTGGTCACTGCTGGCCGGTGACCCACGCGCAACAACACTGAGTTAGAATCCCAGCTCTGCCTCTTATTAGTTGACTGACCTTGAGCAGTTTATTTAATATGCCTAAAAGACATTAAGAAAGAACTCTGTCTATTCAGGTAACTTCTATTTTTTATGTGACTGTTGGTTGGTCAAATTTTCCTTTTTTTTTTTGCCTGTTCTCCATTTATTTTTTTTGTTTATTTAGAGGGAGGGGAAGGAAGGAGAAAGAGAGGGAGAGAAACATTGATGTGTGAGAGATACATTGATCGGTTGCCTCTCCCACACCCCTGCTGGGGACATGGCCTGCAACCCAGGCATGTGCCCTGACTGGGAATCAAACCAGTGACCCTTTGGTTCTCAGGCTGGCACTCACTCCACTGAGCAACACCAGCCAGGGCTCTCCATTTTTTTAAAATCCTGCTTTCTAAGACATTTCATCACCTTTATCTTTCAAGCCTTTTATTGTGGTTTTAATTCCACTTGTCATATTTAAAAAAAATTCTATTTATTTATTTTTAGAGAGAGGGGAAGGGAGGGAGAAAAACATCAATGCACAAGAGAAACACCAATTAGCTGCCTCCCTCACACCCCCAACCAGGGACCCAGCTTGCAACCCAGAATGCACCCCGGCTGGCAATCAAACCAGCAACCCCTCAGTCCACAAGCCAGCACTCAATCCACTGAACCACATCAGCCAGGGCTGCTTTTCATATTTTTAATTCCAAAGAGCTCTTTTATTTTCTCAATGGTCATTAAAATTGCCTCTTGTCTTGTGGTTGCAATGTCTCTTGTAATCCCTTTGAGGATGTTAATCATAGGTTTTCTTTTTAAAAGTTTTCCTTTGAGCTTCAGGGATCTTCTCTAAGATACTAGATTTCCCATCTTCTGTCAGGGTGGGGAAAGAAAATTATTTTGTTCTGCAGAGTTGGGGAGGAAATCTGCAGGTCTATCAGTGTCTTAGGCTGACTTTTAACCAATCCTCCCCGTTTAGGAGCTTCTTCCCCCTAATTACAGAGGTATCTGGCACTACAAATTTCTGAGCTCTTTTCAGAGCTCTGTGGTGCAAATTGAATTGCCTATCAGCTTTTCCTTCTGATGACTTGGGATACAAGTTTCTCAGTTCTACTAACTCAATTACTATTTAGCGATCTACTATCTGGTTTCCAAAATGTGTTGCTAATACCTTCTCTCCTGTATCCCCCATTTTGTGTATTTATTCCCTTTCAAAATTCCTTTACCATAATTTTATCTGAGTTTTGAGGAAGGAAAGAACTAAATGTGTGAGTTTAATCTGCCATCTTTAACCAAGTTTTTTTATTTCTTCGTGTCTTTTATATCCATCCTTTACATTTTAACCATCACCACATTATACATATTTTTGCCACTGTATATATAGTCTCCCTACCTCTAGCATATCTCTAGTCTGTTCTCTGAAAAGCTGTAGATTCATCTTCCTGAAAAACTGCACTGTATATTTCACAGCTTTGAGTGTAAAAACCCTCTAGTTGCTTCCTGATGCTGACAGGAGAAAGTCTACTTTCCTTAACATGACATTTAAAGCCTTCCACAATCTACTTTCTACCCACATTTTCAACTTCATCTTTTAGGCTTTCAGAATCATATCCATACCCATATCCATACTCATCTGTAGCTTTGATTAAACTTGTCTGGAACAAATAGGGGCACAATAGCTGGGCTTACCTGGTGATTTATCCAGTAGACTTAGCAGTTGAGCTATTGATTTTGAGTGAGTAATTTAAAACTCCATTTTAAGTGAATACTTGTCTGACTTGAGGCCCATTTTGGTCTAGGATTCTAAGCTCTGTTTTAATATATGCAATTTCTTGTGTTCAGTATATTGCATATTTAGTTTTTTCACAATATATTACTCCACGCCTTATTTATTTTCTTCTAGACTCTGTAGGTACAAACATGAGTTGGGAGGTGGAAATTATGTCTTATAATAAGCTACTATCTTATATTGTATGGGTTTTAAGCCTGAGCTCAATGACTGGGTTGGCATAGTGTGATTTAATATTCTCCTAGGGTTTAACGTTGTAATTAATTATGTCCTTCCCACACAAACAATGTTCTAACACATCAATCATGTTTGTAGCATTTTCCTGAAAGCATCTTTTTCTGATGACTATCCCCCCCCCCCAGTATAATCTTTGCTGACTTCTTTAAAATGAATCTAATTCTTTGGGTGAAGAGGTCATTGGCTGCCATCTCCTTTGGCACTCTGTTGGGCATCCTTTTTTTTTTTAAGATTTTATTTATTTATTTTCAGAGAGGGAAGGAAGGGAGAAAGAGAGAGAGAGAGAAACATCAATGTGCGGTTGCTGGGGGTCGTGGCCTGCAACCTAGGCATGTGCCCTGACTGGGAATCGAACCTGCAACACTTTGGTTCACAGCCCGAGCTCAATCCACTGAGCTACGCCAGCCAGGGCGGGCATCCTTTAATGTGGTTTGCAAACTCAGTACCATTGGCATGTTTTGGTGCAAAGTTTGAAAGCAAAAGGTAAACTTTTAAGATATTGCTTTTGACCATTGAGTGATGTCTCAGATAATACCTCAGTGTGTATATGAGGTCTTTCCAGAAGGTATCCAGCTATGTAATATGAAAAATGGAGGCATTTATTGAAGAAGATACAAGATGCAAGAAACATTGTACAGAGGGCAATGACGCCTCAGTCCCCTTCAAAGTAGGCACCTTGGGACCTCACACAGTTCTCCCAATTGCCATCAGCTGCCCTGTCATATTTTCCTGAATCTCTTCAATGGTCTGAAATCTCTTCCCTTTCAAGGTGATTTTAGTTTTGGGAAAAGCCAGAAGTCTCAGAGTGCCAAATCTGGGTTGTAGGGAGGCCAAGTCACCTGGGTGATTTGATATTTCACCAAAATCACTGCATGGGAAGTGATGCATGAACGGGTGTGTTGTGATGCAGCTGCCAATCACTAGTTGCCCATAGCTGCAGCCTTGTGAATCATCTGAATAGTTTCTTTGGAGGAATATTCAAGCTTAACACAAAATTTGATGCAGATTCATTGCTCTACTCACTTAGTCATTTTGAATGTGATGGCCACACAATACATGTGCTCACTCAACAGCACCTACCACCTCCACTGACTCATAGAGTGAAGTTGTCATCATTGTTCACATGTGCACATTCCAGACCACTCTCCTTGGCTGCCAGGTTATATCAATGTTGTGCAAACCATCCTCATTATATTAACAATGGCTGGACTTTTTACGGACAGACCTTGTACTATACATGGAATACAAAATGCACCATTGAAGAAAACTACAAAGAATATTTATTTTGGAATTAAATATTTTTAAGAATAAAAAAAGACAGTAACACTTTAAAAGACATTGCTAAATGTATTTCCCACTTTATAGGTTGTTTATATTTTCCCCTACTTCTGATGGACAAAATTAAAAGGATATATTATAGGAAGGCTGACTTTAATAAAGTCAGAAAAGTAGTAGGATTATAAAGTGGGGAAGGAAAGTCAAGTTATAGTCCAAGAAATAGGGCTGTTCAGTTTACAGATTTGCAGTTTAACCTATTCCCTGTATAGGGGAAAGAAACATGATACCAAAAGACTAAATAAGTTCATACTGAAAAAGTATTGTATAAATATATGGCATGAGCCCTCACTGGTGTGGCTCAGCAGGCAGGGCATAGTCCTGCAGACTGAAAGTTTGCTGGTTTGATTCCTGGTCAGGGCACATACCTCGATTGTGGGTCAGTTGTATATGAAAGGTAACTGATAGATGTTTCTCTCACACATCAATGTTTCTCCCCCATTATTTCTCCCTCCCTTCCCCTCTCTCAAAAAATAAATAAAATATTTTTAAAAAGGTATAATGTGAGTTTTCAGGGGAGAAATCAGTAAGATAAAACAGGAGGGGGGATTCCATAGAGAGCAGAAAAAAGGAAAATTTTGGAACACTATTGCTAAATTTTAAGACAAATCCTTTACAATTTTTTATTATTTTGTTTTATTTTTTTTCAATTATAGTTGACATTAAATATTATTTTATATTACTTCCAGGTATACAGAATAGTGGTTAGACACATATAATTTACAAAGTTACCCACCCCGATAAATGTAATACCCACCTGGCACTACACATAGTTATTACAATATTGTTAACTATATACCCCATGCTGTGCTTTACATCCCCTTGACTATTTTGTAACTACCATTTTGTACTCCTTGGTAGTACATGTTTTTTACCTAGCCTTCCAAACCCCCTCGCATATGGCAACCATCAGTTTGTTCTCTGTATGACAAATTCTAAGAGAGAATGTTTTGACATCATACATTATATTATATTGAAATAGTCACCAGTAAATTTTGCCCAGTCTCTCCCTTGAAATTTATAAGAAAAGATAAACATCCTTATTGTTTAGCTGTGTGCTAGCCACATGTGCCTTCTGAATGCTTGAAATGTAGCTAGTCCAAATTGAGATGTGTGGTAACTATAAAATACACACTGGTTTTCAAACACATAGAACAACAATAAGAATATAATATTTCTGATTAATAATTTTTGTATTTGATTAACAATGTAAATGATCTTTTGGGCATGCTAGAGTAATAAAATGAAATAAATTAATTTCATCTGTTTCTTTTTGCTTTTTAAAATATAGCTACTAAAAATTTAAAATTGCTTACTTGACTTGCATTAATTTCTATTACACAGCATTGGTCTAGCCTCTGCCCGTGTGGCTGCTCTTGAAAATGTTCCATGTCCTGTTAAGATTCAAGATTCTGTATTGTAATTATATCTGTATAAGTTTACTTGGATTTTATGACATTCTGATTTGCACTTGATTTATTTTTGAGCAGTTTGGGGTACAGTTCACACAAACCAGATTACACATCAAATTCCTGAACAGACTTTCTTTAAAAAGCCATTTGTATCATAAACTGTGATATCATAATAGGTGGCATCTTACCTTTTAGCTGTATTTTTATTCAACTATTTTTTAAAATTATTTATTTGTTTTTAGCCAGAGGGGAAGGGAGGGAGAAAGAGAGGGACAGAAACATCAGTGTGTGGTTGCCTCTTCAGTGCCCCCATCAGGGACCTGGCTGGCAACACAGGCATGTGCCCTGACTAGGATTCAAGCCGGGGACTTTTTATTCACAGGCCAGTGCTCAATCCACTGAGCCATACCAGTCAGGGTATATTCAACTGTTTTTATAATCTAAACAGTATTTGGTGAGTATTGTATCTTTATAATTTCAAAAATAGTAATTGTTAAGAAATTAATATTACTACATTTCAAGGCAGTTAAATTCTGATATGGCAAAATTTGATTTGTCCCTGCTTTATGCAACACATAGCAATCTGACCTGGGAGAATTCCCTAGGGAACTAAAACTTAACTGACAAAAATTTAAAACCAGTTTTTGATAGATATTTGTATAAAGTTTATTTTTTTTATAAAGTTACAACCTTTTTAAAGCCTTTCCCAGTTACTTAGTAAAGTTGGTCTCCAAGTGTACTTGTGTTAGGTCTTGCAGGGGGTAGAGTGGAGGTGTTTCTTGGAGGGAGATGCCTAAGATGGGAATGGGCAGTTCTGATTTATATCTGTTTTCTATACTGGCCTTCCATGTGAGATTTCAGTTAGAGTTCCTCTGCTAAAAATAATTTGAAGTCAACAGACTTTGGGTCTTCATCTGTATTGAGCTGTAAGTAAAGCTTTTCTGTGTTCCTTTCCAGCAGCTGTTAGTTCTGTGTATGGGGATGCCTGCTCTTTGAGGCTTTCCTCTTTTTATTTATTCGTCATGGTTTAAGAATTTTAATAACCAGCCCTAGGAAGTGTGGCTCAGTGGATTGAGCACTGGGCTGTGAATCAAAAGGTCACCGGCTTGATTCCTAGTCAGGGTATATGCCTGGGTTGCAGGCCAGGTCCCCAATGGGGACACTGAAGAGGCAACCACACATTGATGTTTCTTTCCCCCTCTTTCTCCCTCCCTTCCCCTCTGTCTAAAAACAAATAAACAAAATTTAAAAAATGAATTTTAAAAACCAAGATAGTTCAAAAGCATGTAAAGTAAGAATCAGTGCTAATTAAAGTTCAACAGCTTTAGTGCCTGAGCTTTTTGACAAGTAGTTTAGTTGCTCTAGTCTCATTTTTCTTACTTCCTGATTCTGTTTTCTTATTGTTGTTCCAGTACAGTTGTCTCCATTTTCTCCCTCCCCATCCCCCAACCCCAGCAATCCCCAACTCCCACCCTAGATCCTATCCACCTTTGGCTTTGTCCATGTGTCCTTTATACATCTTCCTTGACAACCCTTCCCTTCTTTCCCCACATTATCCCCTCCCACCTTCCCTCTGGTTACTGTCAGTTGGTTCTTAATTTCAATGTCTTTGGTTACTTCCTGATTCTTAACTGCATTCTGGTTTTAGGAGCTGACCAATTGGGGTCTTACTATGGAGGGGTTCTTTGGAAATGGGGCAAAAGCACCATAAAATATAACTCAGCAGACAATTGTACTGTTTATAACAATTTTGTCCCAAAGAAACCTTTCAGACAAAACTTTTAAGTCCTCAGAATTTAGGCTTAATCATGTGCATTAATTGCTCACTTTTTAAACAGCATTATGTCAAAGTTGTTCGAAAGCTAACCAGTAAAATCTGTCACCTTGTCAGCAACAAAATATTTAACATATTGCAAAATAGATTCTGGTAACCATATTTTCCAGATATTTTAATGGAAAAGTAATTTAAATTAAAAACTAAAAGACAAATTTTTGTTTTAGTGAGGAACAGTGTGCTTGTTGTGTGAACCTTTTTATTATCTATATAAATTATTATTATAATAAATAAATATATATTATCTATAGAAATAATTCTCCCCAACTCCCATCTTTCATTATCACACCCAACTATATGTTTAAGATGATATTTTAAAATGGGGTATTGATTGCTTCATCAGTTTCTTCTTATCTTCAGAAGGCTTTTTAAAAAGCATGTTGTTCAACCCAATTTAGACAGCTCAGCTCTATAATAATAAAAGAAATTACTTTATTTCTTCAAAGTTGAACCTAGGCTCTCTTCTCCTCCACTTTGACAGCCATGCCTTCCTACTCAGTGCCAGCTGCAGTCCTGAGACACGATGGTGAGTGAATTGATTTGGTTGTATTGGGTGCCTGGTCACCAGGGCTGTTTTTAACTCTGGCAAAATGGATATTGTCACCATCAATGATCCCTTCATTGACCTCACCTACATGGTCTACATGTTCCAGTATGATTGTACTCATGGCAAGTTCAAAGGCACAGTCAAGGAAGGGAATGGGAAACTTGTCATCAATGGAAAGTCAATCTCCCTCTCCTAGGAGCAATATCTACCAACCCAAAAGGGGCAATGCTGGTGCTGTATATGTTGTAGAGTCCACTGGTATCTTGACTACTATGGAGAAGGCTAGGGATCACTTAAAGGGTGGAGCCAAGAGGGTCATCATCTCTGACCCTTCTGTGGATACCCCCCTGTTTGTGATGGGTATGAACCATTACAAGTATGACAACTTCATGAAGATTGTCAGCAATGCCTCCTGTACCACCAACTGCTTGGCTCCCCTAGCCAAGGTCATCCATGACAACTTTGGTATTATGGAGGGACTCATGACCATAGTCCATGCCATCACTGCCACCCAGAAGACCATGGATGGGCCCTCTGAGAAGCTGTGATATGGTGGCCAAGGGGCTGCCTAGAACACCATTCATGCTTCTACCAGTGCTGCCAAGGCTGTGGGCAAGGTCATCCCTGAGCTAAATGGGAAGCTCACTGGCATGGCCTTCCATATCCCCACACCCCAATGTGTCAGCTGTAGATCTTACCTGTTGCCTAGGGAAAGCCTTCAAATATGATAACATGAACAAAGCAGTGAAGCAGGCATCAGAGGGCCCTCTCAAGGGCATCCTGAGTCATATTGAGGACCAGGTCATCTCCTGCAACTTTAATAGTGACACCAACTCCTCTACCTTTGATGCTGGGGCTGGCATCACCCTCAATGACCACTTTGTCAAGCTCAGTTCCTGGTATGACAATGAACTTGGCTACAGCAACAGGGTGGTGGACCTTATGGTCCACATGACCTCCAAGGAGTAAGAGCCTCCTGGATCACCAGCCCAAGCAACAGAAAGAGAGGTCCTCAGCTGCTGGGAATGTCCTTGCCCCAAATCGATCCTTCAATAGACCAAGAATCTCCTGACCTCCAGTTTCCATCCCAGACACCCTGAAGAAGGGGAAGGGCTTAGGGAGACTTACCTTGTCACGTATCATCAATAAAGTTCACTGTACCCAGCCAAAACAAAACAAAAGAACAAAAAACAACCAAAGTTGGGTCTAAATGTAATTCACACACAGATTTTTGAAAAAAAAATGCATGTTTGAAAATATATTTAATAGAATTATGTGTGACATCATATAAAGACCTGTTTGAGGAGGCAGCCTGTCAATAGATGTTCAAAGGCAAAGTGGAATTTGAGTCTCTGGTTTTCTGTTATGTACTGTGACCACACATATTTATGGCATTTACAGCCTTCTGTTTCTAAAGAGAAAGCATGTTTTAAAATGTGTATTGAGCCCTGGCTGGTGTGGCTCAGTGGATTGAGGGCTGGCCTGTCAACCAAAGGATTGCTAGTTCGATTCCCAGTCTAGGGCACATGTTTGGGTTGTAGACCAGGTCCCCAGCAGGGGGTAGCAAGAGGCAACCACACATTGATGTTTCTCTCCCTCTCTTTCTCCCTTCCTTCCCTTTTTAAAAAATAAATAAATAAAATCTTTAAAATTGTGTATTGAGAAAATTATAGAGGTATTATTCAGGTCTTAAGTGAAAATGAAATTATATGAGCCAAAAAATATAGGTAAGTAGAAACACTGATTCTGACTAGGGGAGACGTGGCCAAACTCTGAAGCTTCATAGGTAAGGGGATACATATATTTTTGATACTAGAGGGATGATGAAGATTTGTAATGAAGAGTTAATGGTTAGTAAAGTGTGTGTCTTTTGCATAGATTTGGACTACTATTTCTTTGTTATTAAGTTCAAGTTTATTTTAAAGCTATAATTTTTATTTTCAGGTGTCATCAGATGTACTTTATGTTTGTCTTCCTTTTCTTAATCTTTATACTTTTCCTGATTGCCTGTTCAGAAGGCACAGTTTTTCTGTGTTGTTTTCACTTATGTGCTGAGGTAAAGACATAGGAAACTAATGCATCCTAAGTTTTCTAAACTTGTATTATTGGAATTAGAAGTCCATGTTGAGAAAGGAAATAAATATTGAATGCATGGTTTCTACAATTTGGGATTGGTTTTATATTATGTTTTCCTAATGACATTTTGATTTTGATGCAGCTATCAAGTTAATGCTAATTTGATGGAAAATTTAAACAGAAAGCAGTTTCTCTCTGGCTAGTTACTATAATTGCTGCCTGCATAATACTCAATTAACATAGAAAATATAGGAAACTGATTTGATATTTAGAAATATAAAAGATCTGGTTCAATGGCATTTTCAACAATTAAAATTTTCTTGCAGCTTAGTTCAGGATTGTATTTTTATGTTTCAGATTGCTGCTAAAGGCAGTTTCTCTTACTTTAATTTCATTGCCTCTTGGTTACCATAGGCATAAACAGTTCTTTTTACCCCACTCCATCTTCATTTTTTCCCCTGACATCTCTCTGGATAACTAAGGTGGGAGTGAACATTTTTTTTCTAAATCCTTCTTATTTTGACAGTTAAAAGTGATTCTCTAAAGGTGACAAAGAGGGTTTAGGGAATGATTATTATATACATGATATCTTAGAGCATTTTCTCCTTGAGCTCTAGGTATAAAGGTAAAAAAAAATTATAATTGTGTAAAATCATACTTAGCTACTTATTAATTTTATGGTAAATTTTCTAAGAGAAAATCTGCAACAGTCTTTAATGAGACCTACAGTAATAGTTATATAATACCTGCACTTTTATTTCTTAGGAATGTTTTGAGGTACCCTAAGACTACTCCCATGTTTGAGGATTCACTAGAAGGACTCATGGAACACAACATATAGATGCAGTCATAGCTAAGGTTTATTACAGCAAAAGAATACACAACAGGATAAGCAAGAGAAAAAGAGGTGGATTCTGAAGAAATCCATGCACAGTCTTCCCATGCTTTCTCTCTCCATGAGGGGACACACCAAGTGTGCTTCTTTCTCCAGCACTAAAAATATACTAATATATGTGCAGTGTTTTTGCCCAGGCAAACCTATTATAGACTCAGAATCTATGGTTAGGCACCCTCTGTCTAGCAACAATAACATTCTACACTCCCAAAAGGAAAGCAAGTATTCACCATAAATCGCATCGTACAGTCTAGGTATAGCAGCCGTCTTATCAATCAGGGAATGATTAAGTTTCAAATTCCCAGATGTAAGCCAAGGGTTTACCTTGCAAGAAGGCCCCTCTAAAAATAGCACTTTAGATCTGCTATGATAACTATTTTCTGCACTGTCTATCCCCTTGGCCCTTGACCACAGTACTTTTATAGTAAAACTATTATTTGTAGGAGCCTATGGGTCAGGGTGAGACTAACCTGCATGTTGACCTCAGGCATGCCTCCATGGGTCCTGCATTTAGCTGGTTAAAACAAATTCCATTTACTATAAAGTGACTATCTTAAGTTTCTATACTCACCTTTATTATGTGGCCTAAGGCATTAATTCAGGCTCAGCACAATTCCAGCTAGTATATTAAATCTGATCTGGAAGCTTCCAGGGCTGAGGCAGCATCATGATACAGGGGATGCATACGCTAGAAGTGTAGTCCTCAAGCACAGACATGGTCCTAGAAAAAAAGAACTTATAGTTTTTAGGTCACTCCAGGTGGAACATAGATTAGTCAGACAGTACATATTATATTAAATTTCTTATAAGACTTCTCCCTTTATTGCTTTTAATCCATAAGTTTGCAGAGCCAACTTTATATTGTTATTACCATAAATGCTAACCCATTTAGAGGTAGAAGTTTATCTAAAAAGTTGTTTTTTTTCTACTTTTTCTACAGGATTATCATTGGTGGTAGAGAACCTTTTTTACTAGTGGTTTTACAGCTGTTTATCTTTTTATGTATACAGTTTATTATTTTTTACCAAACTTTAAATCATGAGCATTACAACTACCATTTTGTACTTTGGTGCATGATAATCATGATCTTGATTTTCATCCTTTTTATAGGTAGCCATAAATTACCTCATGTATTTTAAATTCTCTAAAGAGACTTTGAGATAGCCATAATGTAATAAGCATCAATTAACAATTAATGGAAGGAATAGGGAACAAAGTCATCATGTTCATCTTTATGCATTGGGGATAAAAGATTGAAGAGCCTGGGGAACTGTTGAAGGGACCTTATGTACTTAGCTGCAAGTCTGTCCCTTGTGAATGTTTTTAAACAGTGGGGATATGTTGCAAAGCACAGAAAGGGTTATGTGTAATCATTTTTGAATAGCTTCCAAACATAAAAATTAGCAGACTTGAATAACTTTGAAATTAATAAAATTAGATAAAGTAAATGTGTGGTCATGTAATCAATTATATGTGAGGAACGAGTTGTATACTTCTCAGAATTACTCTTTTGGGGTTGTTATTTTTGTTCATCTGTAATGGCAACTTAGATTAATGCTTAAAGCAGGTGAAAAAAATGGAGTAGATTATAAAGTGATCCAGTTGGAGAAATAATGAAGTTGGAAATATTTTCTTTTCCTGTCACTCTCTTTGACTGAGAGTGCAGCTTTGGGAGGAAACACATGGATTGATGAGAGAGGAAGGGGACACCTGCCTAGCCAGCCAGATCAGTCTAATCAACTCTGGAGATCAATGGGGTAACAGATATTGCAGCCAGATCGCCCTCACATCCATAGCTGGAAATCTGTAATCCCTTTTCAATACAAGTGAAACAAAGCAGCATTCCATCTCTACCTGCCTCGCTTTTAGGTTTTGGTTTTATTTAAAGTCGTGTCACTGATGTAGGTTGGTTTGGAAATTTCAAGTTTTTTTCTCTAATTTTAATGTTCAGTTTCAACAAATATGTAAAAATTAACAATAGAAGCCAGGCAGAAGTCAGTCTTAAGGCACATGTAAACATTACTTGAGAAACAGTGTACCTTAGTGGTGGCTCCTTTTTGATATAGTAGTACCTATGTGCTGCTCAACTCCTGAGTACAGAGAAGACCATACAGGCCTCCTCTCACCTCCCAGCCTCCAAAAGTTCTATTGAAAACTGAAGGCCTAAGAGCATCTCACCATAGACTCACTAGTCTCCTCATGTTTGTTTTTAGTTTTTAAAAACTTTTAATTGAAAAATGCATACAGAAAAGTGCACATATTGTAAGTGTACAGCTTGATGTGTTACCAAAATGTGAACACGTTTTTGTAACTAGAACCCATGTCAATAAACAATACATGACAAACACCCTAAAAGCCACTGTTCGGCCTTTTTCCACTCACCTTCCCCAAAAGCAACCACTATCCTGACTTTTAACAGCTTATATTCTTTTCATGTTTTTGAATTGTTTGTAAACAGAATCATTCAGAATGTACTTTTTTTGTATATGGCTCCTTTTGTGTCTGGTTTCTTTCCCTCAATATTGCTTGTGAGATTCATCCACATTACAGTGTATAGTTGTAGTCTGTGTACCCCTAATCTTTTTTGTTCTGGATTTCTCCCTCAGTGAATCATCAGCTTTTATATTTGTGTAATGTGCAATAGATGTTTTGAGCACACTGATTTCAGGCTTATGTTTTCTTCATTACCCAATACTTTGCTTTTTTCTGCTAGTCTTGTGTTGTAACAGCTTCTTCTAAAAATTAGATATACGCCTGAATGGTCACACCACCAACTAAAACCTTTTCCTACTGATTGGCTCTACCATTTGCATTGCTTCTGTCACCACACTACACTAAATACTGACTCTCAAAGATTCCTAGTGATCTCTTGCCAAATCTAACGACCTTTCCCTAGTCTTCACCCTCCTTGCCTTATTTATTTAACACTACTCACGACCTGTTTTGTAAAATTCTCTCAACATGATTTGCATTATTTATCTTGTACCATATTGTGCCTTCTTTAATTTTCCTTCCTCTTCACCTAACTCTATCCTTTATCCAAGGTTCAGTCTTCAGCATTTTGGGTTTTTATTTCTTTTTTTTTTTTAAATTGCTGTTCAAGTACAGTTTTCTGCCTTTTACCCCCATCCCAGCCCATCCCCCCCAGCCCGCCCCACCTCCCTCCCATTTCTACCCACCCTTGTTATTGTCCATGTGTCCTTTAATCTTGTTCCTACAAACCCTTCCCCTTTCCCCCTGAAATTCCCTCCTCTGTCTCCTCTAGTCACTATCAGCCTGTTCTCTATTTCAGTGTCTTTGGTTATATTTTGCTTCTTTGTTTTGTTGATTAGGCTCCTGTTAAAGGTGAGATCATATGGTATTTGTCTTTCACTGCCTGGCTTATTTCACTTAGTGTAATGCTTTCCAGTTCCATCCATGCTGTTGCAAAGGGTAGGAACTCCTTCTTTCTTACTGCTGCATAGAAGTCCATTGTGTAAATGTACTATCGTTTTTTTTTTTTTTCATTCATTTACTCATGGGTACCTCATTGCTTCCAGCACTTAGCTATTGTAAATTGTGCTGCTATGATACATTGGGGTGCATAGGTTCTTTTGGATTTGTGTTTCAGGGTTCTTAGGATATAATCCTAGCAGTGAAATTGCTGGGTCAAAAGGCAGATCCATTTTTAATTTTCTGAGAAAATTCCATACTGTTTTCCATAGTGGTTGTACCAGTCTTCAATCTCACCAACAGTGCACTAGGGTCCCCTTTTCTCCACAACCTCTCCAACACTTGTTGTTTGTTGCTTGGGTCTTTCTACACTCTCCATTTTAGAGCTCATTCAGTCCCATGGCTTCACTTATCTCCTCAATGCTGACAGGTCCCAAGTTTGCATCTCTAGCCATAATTTCTATCTACAAATATTCTGAACATATGCATGTCCCACTGGTACTGGCAAGTCAACATGCCTAAAAAAGTGATTTTAGCACTTCCTTTCCCCAAAACTGACTCATCTTACATTTTTTTTCTCTCTTTGACCATCATTTCTAATCTCTGATCTCCTTGGCTTATTGTGTAAAAATTCTTAACATAGCCCTTTCATACTTTATAGCTAACATTTTCCTTTTCATTGAATTTATTGGGATGACACTATTTAATAAAATCACATAGGCTTCAGGTGCACAATTTTACAACACATCACCTGTAAATGGTATTGTGTGTTTGCCACCCCAGGTCAAGTCTCCTTCCATCACCATCTATTCTGCTATACTCTCCTCCACTTCTCCCTACCCCCAGCCCCTGCAATCACCACACTATTGTCCATGTCCATGAGTTATTTCTCTTTTTTTTTTGCTCAATCTCTCCACTACTCCTATCCAGTCCCCACACCAACAGCTGTCAGCTTGCTCTCTATCTCTGAGTCTGTCTCTATTTTGCTCATTAGTTCAGTTTCTTCATGAGATTCCACATATGAGTGAAATCATGTGGTATTTGTCTTTCTCTGACTGGCTTATTTCACTTAGCATAATGTTCTCCAGGTCCATTCACGCTATTGCAAAATGTATAATTTCCTTTTTTTGTGGCTGAATAGTATTCCATTAGCTTTATAGCTAATTAATCTCAACTTTTCTATTTATTATTCTTCAGAAGCTTCTTATTTTTGTCCATTTCTTTATTCCAGTCTTAGTCTAGGCCTTTATTCCCTTATGCCTAGATTGCTCCCACTGCCTCCTATTCATTTTGCTGGACTCTTGTCTCTCCTTTTCTAACACACCATGGATACTATCTGCTGCCAGGTGAACTTCTTTCATTTTCCCCCATTATAATAATGCAATTCAATTCAAGATTAATTTTAACATGTCAAAACATTTATAGAATGTTTACATTTAACAAGATACTATTCTAGGTGCTGGCAACACAGTGGTGAAGACAACTAAGACCCCCTGTTTTGTGAGGTGGGGAGGCAAAGAAGAAAGTATGGGTTTGACGAACTTTGTGAAAGAAATTATATTGAAAAAGAGGTGGGCGGTCAAGTGTTCTAAGCAGAGGGGATTGTGTGTTCAAAAGTCCTGAAGTGGGAAGAGTTTGACATCTTCAAAGAACACAAATAATTCCAGGATGGCAAAAGAGGGAGGGTGGCACTAGGTAGCAATAGTGATGTTAGAGAGGTAAGAAATGATCAGATCTTAGAAGGATTTTTATAAACTATGTTAAGGAATTTAGATTTTGTAGGAGCAATGGGAAGTTGAGGGGGTCTAAACAGGGGACTAATGTAATAATATCATTCTCCTCATTAGAAAACTTTAATAGTGCCATACTTCCTTCTCTATCAAAGTCTAAATTTACCTTGGTGTTTGGGCTCCTTTTCCACCTACTCAGCATATATTCTAATCCTCTCAAAGCAGAACTCACTAAGTCCAGGCATGTCTGCTCCCAATGTTCTGAGCATTTCTCCCCAACTAGATGAAAATCTTGAAAGTAGGGATTAAGTCTTGTGTCTATCTTGTATCCTTCATAATGCCAAGCATAGGATATGAAAGAATAGATACCATTATGATATAATGTTTTCATACCTATTTTATAATTGTGGATATGAGAAACTTCCAAAGTAAATCCTGGTTATTGTCATATTAGGAAAAAATAGTAAAATCATGAAGTGTTTTTGACATCTGTTTTCTAGAACTGTTCTTTAAGAAGCCCTGTCTGCACTGGCTGAGAGAACCCATGGTGAGGCGGCAGACCATGCAGGCGGGGCTGGCTGAATGGAAAACAGAGACTCAGAGCTGACTGTGAACTATGGTGGGGGTTGCTGTAGTGGGAGAAACTCCCAGTCTCACACAAAAGTTCCTTGGAAAGTTGGATAGAGCTAAGTTGGCAAGCTGCATTGTTCCCTCTCTGGCCCCTCCCCCACAGGCAGTGCCACAGCACAGCAAGGAGGGTTGCCCTGCCCTGGTGAATACCTAAGGCCCCGCCCACTTACAACTTAACAGGTGTGCCGAGACAAAGAAATATGGCCCAGATGAAAGAACAGAGTAAAACTCCAGAAAGAGAGCTAAGCGATGAGGAGATAGCCAACCTATCTGATGGGGAGTTCAAAGCCCTGGTAATCAAAATGCCCATAGAATTGATTGGGCTTGGTTGCAAAATGAAAGAGCAAATGAGAGATACCCAAAGTGAAGTAAAGCAAAATATTCAGGGAACCAACAGTGACAGGAAGGAAACCAGGACTCAAATCAATGATTTGGAACAAAGGGAAGAAATACATCCAACTGGAACAGAATGAAGAAACAAGAATTTTAAAAAATGAAGAGAAACTTAGGAACCTCTGTGACAACTTTAAATGTTCCAATATCTGAATCATAGGGGTGCCAGAAGGAGAAGAGGAAGAGCAAGAGATTGAAAACTTATTTGAACAAATAATGAAGGAAAACTTCCCCAATCTGGTGAAGGAAATAGACTTCCAGGAAGTCCAGGAAGCCCAGAGATTCCCAAAGAAGTTGGACCCAAAGAGGAACACAGCAAGGCACATCATCATTAAGTTACCCAAGATTAAAGATGTGGGGGGGCTCCACCCATAGAGCCTCCCCATTTGCTATGGATGAGAATAAGTCTACCAAGACTTGATCTGCTTGGGAGGAAAAGTGGGTAGTCTCTCAAAGGAGAAGGGCCAGGAGCCTGTTTCTCAATGGACTTTTATCGGGCTTAATTTGCACAGGAATATAGGTAGAGCTCATCAGTCATTGTCAGGCAGCTATTAATAACTACTAATCAGTGATTACTAACTAGATGTGTACATCTATATTCCCAAGACTAATTATTTAATTAAGGTTTGTCTTCCTCAAAAGTGAGACAACATGACCTTTTGAGTCAGGGTCAGAGGGCCATAAAACTTTGGGGAACAAACTCATTTCATGCTTGGACCCTTATCATTTAAATTGAGGGTATTAGCAAAGTAGGTTTCATAGGATTTTATGCATTCTTCCTTAGGCCTGATCACCCCAGGGAATCTGCCCTTTCCAGCACAGGGCCGCACCCACATCCAGCATTGTTTCAGGCTCAAGGCTTTATTTCAGGCTTAAATTGGGTAGGGGTAGTAAGGCAGCCAAGAGATTAGGAGACTTCTTGCAGACAGAATGAGGACTCAGGCTATGTCAAAGCTGAGAAGTGAGGGTCCATCACCCCCTTTTTCTATAGCCCCCCAAGTCCTTCCCTGAGGGCCCCTTTATGCCCATGCCTGTCTTAGGTTGTCCCTCTTTTGAAGAATCTTACCTGTCATTGGCTAACCAGGCATCAGCCCAGGGCCAAGCAGGGTGAAGTAAAGGGGGCAGGGGCAGTGCCACTGCAAGGGAGATAAGCTTTGTCTCCTTGGTGGCTTAGGGTCCCAAGGTCTTTTTACTCAGCCTTAGCCATGGGGGATTACAGCTTCTGAAACCAGGCAGTATGGTTCCCAACATAAAGATAAAGAGGGAATCTTAAAAGCAGCAAGAGGAAAGGAGAGGGTTACCTACAAAGGAGTGATCATAAGGCTGATTCTCAAAAGAAACCTTGCAGGCAAGAAGGGCCTGGAAACAAATATTCAAAGTCATGAAAGGCAAGGACCTACACCCAAGATTATTCTATCCAGCAAAGCTATCATGTGGTATGGAAAGGCAGATAAAGTGCTTCCCAGATAAGGTCAAGTTAAAGGAATTCATCATCGCCAAGCCATTATTATTTGAAATGTTAAAGGAAATTATCTAAGAAATTGAAGAAGATCAAAAACTGTGAACAGTAAAATGACAACAAACTCAACTATCAACAAATAAACCTAAAAAAAGGATGAAAATAAAAACTAAGCAAACAACTAGAACAGGAACAGAATCAGAGAAATGAACATCACATGGAGGGTTTTCAGTGGGGAGGAGGAGGGGAGGAATGGGGGGAAAAGGTACAGTGAGTACGAAGCATAATTGGTAGGCATAAAATAGATGGGGAGAGGTTAAAAATGGTATAGGAAACAGAGAAGTCAAAGAACTTATAAGTACAACCCATGGACATGAACTAAGGGGGGATGCTGGAGGGTTGGGGGGTGCAGGGTGGAGGGTGGAGGGAGGATAAAGGGGGGAAATTGGGAAAACTGTAATAGCATAATCAATAAAATATACTTTAAAAATAAATAAAAATAAAAATAAATAATAAGTAATAATGCACTGAACAAAAAATAAAGAAGCCCTGACTGCTTACAGACTCTTTTTTTAAATAATTTTTTAAGATTTTATTTATTTATTTTTAGAGAGGAAAGGGAGGGAGAAAGAGAGAGAGAGAGAAACACCAATGTGCAGTTGCTGGGGGCTGTGGCCTGCAACCCAGGCATGTGCCCTGATTGGGAATCAAACCTGCCCTGCTTTGGTTCGTAGCCTGTGCTCAATCCACTGAGCTACGCCAGCCAGGTGCTCACAGACTCTTAAATGACATTTCTTTACATTTCATCATTATATTTTGAGGTTCATGGCAGAAAACAAGGTTTGTTACCTATGTTCAAGTTGTTCCACTTTTGAGGAAGACATCCTTAATTAAATAATTAGTCTTGGGAATATAGATGTACACATGAAAATAAATATGAAAATAAATAAGACCACTTGCTGCAGTCTACACCTAATACTACACTTGTCACTGGGTGGTCATAATCATATCTTGTAGCAGCAAGGGACCTGTTATGGACTGAATGCTTGAATCTCCTATATTTTATATACAGAAATCCTACCCCCCAAGGTGATGGTATTTGGAGATGGGGTCATTTGGAGTTAATCAGATCTTGAGAGCAGAGCCCTCCTGAATAGTATTAGTCCTTATGTAAGAGACCCCAGAAAAATACTTGCAAGCAAACTACTGCCACTAAAGGTAGAAAGTGGCAAGAAATGTATTAATTTTCCCTGAGGAGAAGGGAAATGATTCTTCTATCTTGATTCACTGTGACTGAGCTTATCTGAACCTTCTTTCCTTCAAGGGTAGACTTTAGCTCAGCACATACAAAAGTAATGCTTTTATGAGAAATGACTCTTGTCTACACACCTTATTAAGATTTGCTCATTAGCGCTGGCTGGTGTAGCTCAGTGGATTGAGCATGGGCCTGTGAACCAAAGGGTTCCCAGTTCAATTCCCAGTCAGGGCACGTGCCTGGGTTGTGGGCTCAGCCCCCTGTTGGGGGAGTGTGAGAGGCAACCACACATTGATGTTTCTCTCTCTCTCTTTCTACCTCCATTCCCCATTCCCCTCTCTCTAAAAATAACTAAATAAAATCTTTAAAAAAAAGATAGTCTAGCCCTGGCTGGTGTAGCTCAGTGGATTGAGCACAGGCTGCGAACCAAAGCATTGCAGGTTCGATTCCCAGTCAGGGCACATGCCTGAGTTGCAGGCCACAGCCCCTAGCAACCACACATTGATGTTTCTCTCTCTCTCTCTTTCTCCCTCCCTTCCCTCTCTAAAAATAAATAAATAAAATCTTTAAAAAAATAGTCTGTGAAATGGGATAACAGGGTCAAAAAGCACAAATATTTTTTGGTTCTTTATGCTTTTCTGCCATTAGCAGAATGTATTAGTTTCTCTACAGCCTTGGCTGGCATTGAGTATTATTTCGTAAGTGGTTTTTTCTTGTTGTTGTTGTTGTTGTTGTTGTTGTTGTTGTTAACACAGTGTGACTAAAATGGCACTCTATTGTTTTTCTTCCTCTCATTTTTTTCAGCCAAAAGAAGTTATGTGCATTGTGGCTGGTGGTCTTCTGCCCAATTTTTCATTGGTAGAACTCTTACAGATATGTAAATGACATGTTCAAATAGGATTCAAGAGAGAGGGAGAGGGAGAATAAGCCACAGTATACCAGCAATGTCATCAAAGGGTATCAGGATGAAAACATTGTACTGTATAGACAAAGATAAATAAATTTTGGCTAGGTTACACAACTTGCCCAAAATTGTAACTAGTTTTAATACAACTAGTTTAACAGCTGGCTAAAACAGCTAACTAGCTGGTTTAAGTAGTTTAACAGTTGGTTAAACTAGTTAAAAAAGAAACTAAGTCTATGCATGACCAAATAGGTTATGATTTCTAATTTGATGGCTTTACTCCAATTTCTAATATATGCACATGAATAGCACACTTATGGATACTTGAGCTTTATAGGAAGATAGTGATTTTTTATTTGCCTCAAGTTTTGTTTTGTATATAAAAATGAGTTAGTCTTTAGAAAATTAATTGAAATAATGTATTCCTATTTTGATATAGTCAAAGTAAGAACACAATAAGCAATTAAGATCTAATACTTAGTATTCCTTCTTTTAAACTTTCAAATGCTGTGCTGCACTATAATAATGGAGTTTGTAGCTGAATATAAACCTTGGCTAGCATTGCCATTAAGTAGTAAATTACATATTATATATGATGATATATATTTTAGGCACACAATAAAAATATTTGCATTTAGCCACAGTCTATTATTCTAGAGTAGCAGTTCTCAACCAGGAACATATTTGCTATCCTAGGGAACATTTAACAATACCTGAAGATGTGTTTGATGGTCACATCACAACTGAGAGGATGCTAATGACATCTAGTGGGCAGAGCCCAGGGATGCTGCTAACATCTTACCATCTACACAACAGCCCTCCACAACAAATAATCACCTGGGCCTAATATCTATAGTGCCCCTG
Organism: Phyllostomus hastatus; assembly: GCF_019186645.2. Lineage (NCBI taxonomy): Eukaryota > Metazoa > Chordata > Mammalia > Chiroptera > Phyllostomidae > Phyllostomus > Phyllostomus hastatus. Next base: position 8,588,022 of record NW_025333841.1, on the reverse strand, counting down.
TTAATATACCCTGGTCTAGAGTGAACTATTTTTGAATCTCACTTTTCCTTGGGAATTAATACTATTTCCAAAATACAGTAGTCCCCACCCCTTTATCTGCAGAGGATATGTTCCAACACACCCAGTGGATACCCAAAACCATGGATAGTACTGAACCCTATATACACTGTTTTATCCTATATAGACATACCTATGATAAAGTTTATGTTATAAATTAAGCACAGTGAGAATTAATTATAACTAACAATAAAATAGAACGATTATCACAATATACTGTAATAAAAGTTATGTAAATATAGTCTGTTTCAAAATATCTTATTGTACTGCACTCACCCTTGTGATGTTGTGAGATGATACACTGCCTATGTAATTAGATGAACTGGAGTGAATAATGTAGGCATTGTGATGCAGTATTAGGCTACCATAGAATTACTTTGAATACAAGCACTGTGATTCTGGGACAGTCAATTTGATAACTGAGATGGCTACTACATGACTAATGTTTTACTTTTCCATCTTTTTTTATTGTTGTTCAATTACAGTTGTCCCAATTTTTCTGCCATTGCTCTCCCCTGCGCCCCCTCCCAGTCAATCCTCACTCTGTTGTCCATGTCCATGGGTCCTTTATACATGTTCCTTGACTAGACCCTTTCCCTCACTCTTCCCCTCTCCTCTCCCTTCTGGTCACTGTCAGTTTGTTCCTTATTTCTGTCTCTCTGATTCTACTTTGCTTGCTTGTTTGTTTTGTTCATTAGGATCCACTTATAGGCGACACCATATGCAATTTGTCACTAAAAATGGAACTGCCTTTTGATCCAGCAATTCCACTGCTGGGATTATACCCTAAGACCCCTGAGACACCAGTCCAAAAGAACCTATACAACCCAATGTTCATAGCAGCACAATTTACAATAGCCAAGTGCTGGAAGCAACCTAAGTGCCCATTAGTAAATGAGTCGATCAAAAAACTGTGGAACATTTACACAATGGAATACTACACAGCAGAAAGAAAAAAGCAACTCTCACCTTTTTTGACAGCGTGGATGGAACTGGAGTGTCTTATGCTAACAAGCCAGGTATTACAGGGCAAATACCATATGATCTCACCTTTTCCTTCTTAATTAAGCACTTACCATGTACTGTGGCCATAAATTTGCACTTTGAGGTGTGACATCACAAGTAGCAAAGATTTCTTTTTCTTTCTTCACAATCTCATGGGTAGAAGATTCATTTCTTACTATATATTATAGTACCATAGCATATGATTTTTTCTTTCCTTTTTAGATCAAGAATTTTTACTTTTTCACTTTAAGTACTCTAAGGCTTTTCTTTGGCATGTCCAAACTGCCAGCATCATTAATCATTTTTCCTGCTTTTTTAAATTATTGACTTGAGAGAGAGACAGACAGACCGACAGAAAGAAAGAAACTGATTTGTTGTTCCATTTATTTATGCATTCATTCATTGATTGTTTCTTGTATGTGCCCTGACCAGGGATCAAACCCACAACCCTTGGCATATTGGGATGATGCTCTAACCAACTGAGCTACCTAACCAGGGCCAACATCACTACTCTTGTGCTTTGGGGCCAATAGTAAGTAAAATAATGGTTACTTGAACATAAACACTGAGATACCGCAACAGTCGATCTGATATTGTGTTCATTACTAAGTGACTAAAGGGTGGAGGAATATATACAGCATAGATACACTGGACAAAGGGATGATTCATATCCCAGGCTGGCTGGAGTAGGGCAGTACAAGATTTTATCATCATACTCAAAATGGCATGACATTTAAAATTTATGAATTTTTTATTTCTGGAATTTTCCAATTAATATTTTCAGACTGCAGTATACTGCAGGTACTAAACTATGGAAAGTGAAACCAAGGATAAAGGAGACTTCTCTACAGTTTTGATCATCTCAAGAGATCATGTTTAGAATCTGAGACTAAACCACCAATCACTCTGCAGTGATTGAAACCAGTTTGATACAAAGAGCTTTTAAGACCCAGAAGCAGTTATCAGCCAAATGCAGAGTGCTTTTCTGTTGGCTTTCTCACTGTCTGTGCTTTCTCACTGTCTGTGATTTGAATACATTTTTATTCATTAAAAGAAGCTAATGAAGTTCAGTATATTTTGAGAATGTCTACTGTGTAATATTTTTTCACTAAATTAAAGTGAAAAGTCCATGTTCTCACATAGTACAAGATGAAATATAGTATACTGAAGGAAAAGTCCAATTATCATAACATACAAATGTTAGTTATCATGGGATTTTTGTGTTTTATTATACTAAATTGTCCCTGACTTATTAAAAATTCAATTCTAAATGTCAAAAGATAAAAAAATGCATAAAGATGTATTAATGGTAGTTGTTATCCAACCAACAAATATTTATTAAGCTAATGAAAGCCCATTTACTTTCATGGGCTTGGTGATATTCTAATGGGAAATACAGAAACATAAGATATAATACTATTTATTTTTATTGAGTTGACAATGTGCCAACTATTTGCATACATTTATCTCACTTAATTTCACCTAATTATTTAATTATTATGAGGTATAGGTCATATTCCTCCCATTGCATGGATAAAGAAACTGAGGCACAGAGAAATTAAGGGACTTGTTCAAGGTCACAAGTGTTGGAGCTTGGAGACTGGTCTGACTCCAAAAATTATTCTCTTAATTACAACTCTATATCCTCCTCAAGAAAGAGGCAGTTTCTTTGACCTGAGGCAAAATCAACAACCAAAGATGACTGTGGAATCTGCTCTGTGGTCCTGTGTTTGATCAGGTGGGCTGATCTTAATTGGGAGAACTAAGCCTGGTACATGTAAAGCAATAAAATATTGCTTTTAGGAGTATACGATAAAAACAATATCTTGAGTCTTTTCCATGCCTTTTCAACCCTTCTTTAAAAAATAATAGAATCACCTCCTTCAAGTTTTTCTTTTCTTTATCCTCACACAAGGACATACAAGGTTCAGCACAAATAACACCCTTTTTTATTACAAAACCTTTTAATTACAAAGTCATAAGCATGTGATTCTGTAACATAACAATATCACACTCAAGCACATCATATGACATTTTGGGTGAAATGTTCAAATTAAAACTATAAATTATTACACCCATATTATTTATTACCTTACCAACTACACTCAAGCAGGTGTTACCTTCTGCTGGACTCTGTAATATTTTTCATTGCTTTTAGAGAGAGATGAACTGGGATGGGAGAGACAGAGAGACAGAGAGAGAGAGAGAGAGAGAAACATTGATGTGAGAGAGAAACATTGCCTTCTCGTATGTGCCCTGACCAGGGATCAAACCCACAGGGAATCGAACCCATGACCCTTTGATCTATGTGATGACACTCCAACCGAGCTATACTGGCCAGGGTTCTTTCAAGTTTTTCCACATTATTCTAGCTCAATGTGATTTCAGCTTACATTTATTGGCCAAAGTGCTTTGTGCTGTGTGAATGAAGGGACGCAGTCTTCTCTATTCTCAAAGATATTGAAAACCTCTAGGTCCTGTTGTTTTTCTCAGTGCAAATAGTTACAGACCTTTTGTAAATCTGTATTCTGTGGTAGACAGTATTCTTCTAGTTTTGAGTATCATACTAAAATGTTTCAAAGGAAGGGAAACATTTCTTTTACCCAAAGGTAAACAGAAGCTACATTCTCCAGCATTCTTGTATTGTTCATTTTACATTCTCTGGCATCTGATACCTGGATTGATTACTACTCCCCATCCCAGCTTTCCCTGTCCAACTGCTGCTTGTTCTTTGAGGTCTTTCTGCACCAAACAGTTCCTGGTAACCTCAGTCCATATAGCTGTCTCCATCCTTGAACGATCAGAGGCAGAATTGGCTTTGAATCTCAGCTCTACTACTGCTTATTGGCTGTATGTTGTATGTAAGACAAGTCACTTTACCACTCTGAACCTCTTTTTCCTTATAGAATGGGGAAAATCATAGTACTTACCTACCTCAGAGAATTCAGCTCAATGTGATTGTACATGTGAAACACTTAGCCTAAGGACAAGTATGTAATAAGTATTTAGCATCTGATTCCCACCCAATTTTGCAGTCTTTTTTCCACATGTGCTCTTTTTGATGTTCTCTTAATTCTCTGATTGCATACTATTAATACTCTATCCATTTGAATTGGTTCTCACTGTTCCTTAAAACTCCCAGGGTTTTAATTGTTTCAGGGCTTAAAGAAAGCCCTCTCTTGAGAATAGCTGTCTCCCACCCTGAAATGCCTCTGAATCCAGCTTTCTGGCATCTGCTTTGTGAAAACCTCTCCAAATTCCTGTCATTCATTCATTCATTCATTCATTCATTCATTCCATACAAGCAGTATATGTTGAGTACCTACTGTGTATCAGGTACTGCCCTAAGAGACTGGGGCTTTAGCAACAAACAAAACTTTATATAAAGGGATTAGAATCCTATCCTCATGGAACTTGTATTACTAAGCAGTTAATTTAAACAATACAGTTTAACAAATATTTGTTGTCTGTCTACAATATGCCCAACACAATGTTAAGCACTGGAGGTGTAAAATTGAGTATGACCTGACCCCTAGTCTCAAGATTACAGTCTGGAGATAGAAAACCTCTAAATAGATCCTTTCTATGCATTATGGTAAGGAACCTAAGCCCAGGGTTCTGTGACAGCACAGATGAAGGGCACCTACCCCTACTCATGGGGAGGGGCCAAGAGGTCAGAGAAAGCTTTTCTGTAGAAAGCGATAAAACTGAGTCTTGAGGGAAGAATAACTCTTAAAGTAGGAAGGCATAATAGACAAACTGAAAAGTCACGTGGTATATGGGGCTCTGTAGGTAATTTGACATCACTAGAGTTTAAAATTTAAGGCAGAGTGGAAGGAACAAGGCCTAAAGAAGCAGACCAAGGCCCAATCCTGGAAAGCTTTGTGTTCCAACACTAAGAAGTTGGAATTTTTATCACATGTAGTTGTTTTCAAGCATGGTTGTGCATCACATTCATTTGTGGAAATTATTTAAAACCAATTATAACCAATAAATATGTTGCCCTGGGTCCATCCGAAAGCCCCTAAATCAAAATCCTTGATGATATGTGTTTTTAACAGCTTAAAAGCTTTCTGCTACACTCCAGAGTTTGAGTCCTTTTGTGATAGGGAGCAATTAAAGGTTTATATGTTTCAGCATGTGAATAAAATTTTTGTTTTGAAAACATCATAATCACTCTGATAGAGTGGAGAATGGATTTAGGAAGGAGACTTGAGGTAGAGAGACAAGCCAGGATACATTTTTCTAGCTGGATGAAAAGAGTGTGACTTAAGACCCAGTAGCTGTGGACATGGACATATGGATGAAGGGGATGGATTCAAAAGCTACTAAGTATTTGGAATTTAAATGTCTTGGTGACTGACAAGATGTGATGCAAAAGAAGAAGGAGTTAAAGGTTATTTTCAGTCCTCTGACTATGATCTCTGTATAAATGATACATAGTATAGCCACAGACTGAGACTGTTCCCTGCAAGAACCCTTTTTCTATCATTTACATAACCTGGTAAGTGCCAGGCACAGAGAAATTGCTTAGTGAATATTGAAGAGATACAAGGCTCCCATGATCCTTTTCTGCAAATAAGCTTTCTTTTTATTCCTTTGAACAATAGCTTTAACTTTAGGAAAATCTTTTTGCATGCCTTGTTCATTGCTGCAAATTATGAAATTAATGTGTATTGGAATTTAAGTCATTACATTGAATAGAATGTGGTAGACTTTCAAAATATTTTATTTAGCTAATTTATTATTTTTAAAAATTTTATGTTTTTAAATTTTATTTCAATAATTGTTCAAGTGCAGTCTTCTGTCCTTTACTCCCATCCCAGCCCACCCACCCACCCCTCCGCACCTCCCTCCCATTTCTATTGCTCCCTAGTTTTTGTCCATGTGTCCTTTATATTTGTTCCTGTAAACCCTTCCCATTTCCCCCTGAAATTTCCCTGAAATTCCCTCTCCTCTCCCCTCTGGTCACTATCGGCCTGTTCTCTATTTCAGTGTCTTACGTTACATTTTGCTTGTTTATTCATTTTGTTGTTTAGGTTCCTGTTAAAGGTGAGATCATATGGTATTTGTTTTTCACCAACTGGCTTATTTCACTTAGCATAATGCTTTCCAGTTCCATCCATGCTGTTGCAAAGAGTAGGATCTCCTTCTTTCCTTCTGCTGCATAGAATTCCATTGTGTAAATGTACCATAGTTTCTTGATCCATTCATTTACTGATGGGAACTTAGGTTGCTTCCAGCACTTGGCTATTGTAAATTGTGCTGATATGAACATTGAGTGCATAGGTTCTTTTGGATTGGTGTTTCAGGGTTCTTAGGATATAATTCTAGCAGTGGTATTGCTGGGTCAAAAGGCGATCCATTTTTAGTTTTCTGAGAAAATTCCATACTGTTTTCCATAGTGGTTGTACCAGTCTGTAATCCCACCAGCAGTGCACTAGGGTCCCCTTTTCTCCACAACCTCTCCAACACTTGTTGTTTGTTGCTTTGTTTATGATGGCCATTCTGACTGATGTGAAGTAGTATCTCATTGTGGTTTGAATTTGCATCTGTATGATAGCTAGTGATATTGAGCATCTTTTCATGTGTCCCTGGATCCTCTGTGTGTCCTTGGAGAAGTGTCTGTTCAAATCCTTTGCCCATTTTTTAATTGGGTTGCTTGTCTTCTTAGAGTGGAGTTGTGTAAGTTCTTTATATATTTTGGAGATAAAACCATTGTCTGAGGTATCATTGGCAAATATGTTTTCCCATACATTTGGTTCTCTTTTTATTTTAATACTGTTTTCTATAGCCATGCAGAAACTTTTTATTTTGATGAGATCCCACTTGTTTATTCTTTCCTTTATGTCCCTTGCTCTAGGGGACATATCAGTAAAAATGGTCCTGCATGAAATATCTAAGATTTTCCTGCCTATGTTCTCCTCTAGGACTTTAATGGTGTCATGATTTATATTTAAATCTTTTATCTACCTTGAATTTATTTTTGTGTATGGTGTAAGTTGGTGCTTGAGTTTCATTTGTTTGCATGTAGCTGTCCAGTTCTCCCAACACCATTTGTTGAAGAGGCTATTTTTACTCCATTTTATGTTGCTGCCCCTTTGTCAAATATTAATTGACCATAGAGACTTGTGTTTATTTCTGGGCCCTCTGTTCTGTTCCATTGGCCCATGTGCCTGTTCTTATGCCAGTACCAGACTGTTTTGATTACTGTGGCCTTGTAATACAGTTTAGTATCAGGTATTGTGATCCCTCCTACTTGACTCTTCTTTCTCAAAATTGCAGCAGCTATTCGGGTCATTAATGGTTCCATATAAATTTTTGAAGTGTTTGTTTTATGTCTGTGAAATAAGCCATTGGTACTTTAATAGGCATTGCACTGAATCTGTAAATTGCTTTGGGTAGTATGGACATTTTGATAATGTTAATTCTTCCAATCCATGAACATGGTATATGTTTCCATTTGTGTCTTTATTGATTTTTTTTCTTCAGTGTTGTGTAGTTTTCTGAATACAGGTCTTTTACCCCTTTGGTTAGGTTTATTACTATGTATTTTATTTTTCTTTTTGCTATATTGAATGCAATTTTTTTTGTCTTGATTTCTGCTTCTGCTGTTTCATTGTTGGTGTACAAATATGCTTTTGGATATTGACTTTGTATTCTGCAGTTTTGCCAAATTCATTTATTAGGTCAAGCAGTTTTTTTGGCCGTCTATAGCATTTTCTATGTACACTATCATGTCATCTGCAAACAGTGACAGTTTTGTTTCCTCCTTTCTGATTTGGATGTTTTTTATTACCTTTTCTTGGCTGATCACCATGGCTAAAACTTCCAATACTATATTGAATAGAAGTGGTGAGAGTGGAAAACCTTGTCTTGTTCCTGATCTTAGTGGAAAAGATTTTAATTTTTGCCCATTGAGTGTGATGTTGGCTGTAGGTCTCTCATATATGGCCTTTATTATGTTGAGGAATGCTTCCTGTATTCCCACTTTGCTTAGTGTTTTTATCATAAATGGGTGCTGTACCTTATCAAATCCTTTTTCCACATCTATTGATATGATCATGTGATTTTTGTGTTTGCTTTTGTTTATGTGATGTATTACATTTACTGATTTGTGAATATTGTACCATTGTTGCACCCCTGGGATGAATCCCACTTGGTAATGGTATATGATCTTTTTATTGTATTGTTGGATGCGCTTTGCCAATATTTTGTTGAGGATTTTAACATCTGTGTTAATCTGCAATATTGACCTGAAGTTTTCTTTCTTTGTTGTGTCTTTATCTGGTTTTGGGATTAGGATGATGCTGGCTTCATAAAAAATAGTTTGGGAGTCTTCCATCATTTTCGATTTTTTGGAATAGTCCGTGAAGGATAGGGGTTAGCTTTTCCTTATTTGCTTTATAGAATTCTCCTGTGAAAACATCTGGTCCAGGGCTTTTGTGTGTTGGGAGATTTTTGATTACTGCTTCAATTTCTTTTGCTGTTATTGGTTTCTTCAGGCTTTCTACTTGTTTTTCATTGAGTTTTGGAAGATTATATTTTTCTAGAAATTTGTCCATTCCACCTAGGTTTTCACATTTCTTGGCATACAGTTCTTCATAGTAATTTCTTACAATTCTTTGTATATCTGTGGTATCTGCTGTAATCTCTCCTCTTTCACTTCTGAGTGTCTTTATTTGGGTCTTCTCTCTTTTTTTTCTTGATGAGCCTGCTTAAAGGCTTGTTGATTTTGTTTATCTTTTTAGAGAACCAGCTCCTGGATTCATTGATCCTTAGAATTGTGCTTTTAGTCTCTATGTCATTTAATTCTGCTCTGATCTTGGTTATTTCCTTCCTTCTACTTTCTCTGGGCTGTCTTTTTTGTTGTTCTTTGAGTTCTTATAGACGTGGGGTTAGGTTGTTTGTTTGAAATGTTTCTACCTTATTAAAGTAGGCCTGTATCGCTATGAACTTCCCTTTCAGGACTGCCTTCACTGTGTCCCATAAGTTTTGGGTTGTTGTGAGTTCATTTCGTTTGTTTCCAGAAACTTTTTAATCTCTTCCCTAATATCATTCTTGACCCATTCATTGTTTAATAGCATGCTATTCAATCTCCATGATTTTGAATGTTTGGGTTTTTTTTTTCCCTTGGCATTGGTTTCTAGTTTCAGTCCCTTGTGATCCGAGAAAATGCTTGGTATGATTTCAATTTTCTTGAATTTGTTGAGGCTTGTTTTGTGTCCTATCATGTGGTCTATCTTTGAAGATGTTCCATGTGCATTTGAAGAAAATGTGTATTTAGCTTTGGGATGAAGGGCTCTATATATATCAGCTAAGTCCACTTCATCTAGGGTGTTGTTCAATGCCACAATATCTTTGTTGATATTTTGTTTGGAAGACCTGTCCATTTTTGACAGTGGGGTGTTAATATCCCCTAGTATAATTGTGTTGCTGTCAACATCTTTCTGAAGTCTTCTAAGATTTTCTTTATGTATTTGGGTGCTCCTATGTTGGGTGCATATATATTTACAACGTTTATGTCTTCTTGGTGGATTCTTCCCTTGAGTATTATGAAGTGACCTTCTGGGTCTGTTTATATGGCCCTTTTTTTGAAGTCTATTTTGTCTGATATGAATACTGCTACCCCGGCTTTTTTTTTCCTGTCCATTTGCTTGGAAAATTTGTTTCCAGCCCTTCATTTTTCAGTCTGTGTAGATCTTTTGTCCTGAGGTGGGTCTCTTGTTGGCAACCTATGTGTGGGTCATGTTTTCTTATCCATTCAGCTATTCTATGTGTTTTGATTGGAGCATTTAATCCATTTTCATTTAAGGATATTATTGATAGGTACTTATGCATTGCCATTTACACACCTGTGCTCCTCTTTCTCTCTCTCTCTGTTTTCCTTCCTTTCCTTAAAGCAGTCCCTTTAGCATCTCTTGCAGAGCTGGTTTGGTGGAGGTGTATTCTTTTAGTCTTCTTCTTCTACTTTTTTTTTTTTTGGTCTGGAATGCTCCTTATTTGGCCTTCTATCTTGATTGAGAGCCTTGCTGGGTAAAGCAGCCTTGGTTGCAGACCTTTGGTTCTCATTATTTGGAATATTTCTTGCCATTCTCTTCTGGCTTGGAGCGTTTCCATTGAGAAGTCAGCTGCTAGCCTTATTGGGGCTCCCTTGTATGTTACTTCCTGTTTCTCCCTTGCTGCCTTTAAGATTCTCTCTTTGTCTTGAAATTTTGCCATTTTAATTATGATGTGTCTTGAGGTGAGCCTCTCTGGGTTTTTCTTGATTGGGACTCTGTGTTTCCTGGATTTGTGTGACTTTTTCTCTCATCAAATTAGGGAAGTTTTCCATCATTACTTTTTCAAATAGGTTTTCTATCCCTTGCTCTTCTTCTTCTCCTTCTGGTATCCCTATCATACAGATATTATTACATTTCATGTTGTTCTGCATTTCTCTTAATCCATCTGCATTCTTTCTGAGCCTCTTTTCCTTTTTTGCTCTTTCTGGGTATTTTTTTTCTTCTTCAGCTCACTTATTCAGTATTCTGCTGCTGCATCAATCCTGCTTTTGATTTCTTCTACTGTGTTCTTTAGTTCAGAAATTGTATTCTTCATTTCCTCTTGACCCTTTTTGATAGTTTCTATTTCCTTTTTCATGTTGATATAGTTTTCAGTGAGTTCATTGTAGTTTCCGTGTAGTTTCTGGTAGCTCATTGTGAACTCATTGAGCTTCCTGATAATCATTGCTTCGAACTCAATATCTGATAGTTAAGTTGCCTCTATTTCATTTAACATTCTTTCTGAGGCTTCCACCTTTCCTTTCATTTGGGGATTGTTTCTTTGTCTTCCCATTGTTTTTGAGACTCTTCTTGTTAGTGTCTGCTTCTTAAATTTATCTGTTCTGGCTCCTTGGGTTTTTGGTGTGAACTCCTGTGGTAGACTACCTGTGAGATTAAGTGGTGCAGTCTCCTTCGGGGATCCTGGTGTTCACAGCTTCCACCCACTCTTTTTTGTGATTAGTTGGAGGGGTAAAGCAAAATGGTTTAAGAGAGCAAGAGAGTATTCTATGGTATTTATAGTAGCAGCCGGTAGAGAAGAAATAGGAGATCCTTTGGCTATGTATAGTGTTAATTGTGATATTCCACCAAACTAGCCACTTTTTAGAAAGGATAGAAAGAAGATAAGACTCTGGTTGTGGAGGGAAGGATTGTGAGTTGGATCTAGGAAGCAGTGAGGTTGTGGGAGGTCAAATTCTGGGGTAAGGTGAGAGTAAAGGATAGTAAATAGGTATAGTGTGTGCAAGAATAGAGTTAACCACTGCAGTAATAGATTTCAGTAAACCATGAAGTGGGCTAAGATTTGGGGGGGGGGTTGTGTAGTATTTACAATTGTATGGTATAGCTATTATTTACAGTAATATTAGAGCAACAATCATATGACAGACTCTATGGGATCTAGATTGCAGGAATACGGATTATAGAACCTTGAGTAGAGTACTAATGGAACACAAATGAAGTGAAGGATAGTAAATTAGCAATACACTATGAATGAGGTAACAGGGGAAACCTGCCAAATGATACAATATAACCAGTCAAACAAAGAAGACTATACAGAAAGAAGAGAAATATAAAAATACTATTAAAATAAAAGATGTAAAAATGATGAAAAAATAATAATACAAATATGCAGTAACTTGCAGTTTCTCTGTAGTAGCAAAGTGAAATTTGTCTCACTGTCTCAGCTGTTGGGATGCCTCCTCTTTGGATCCAACTCTGGTCTTTTCATAGTTCCTGTTTTTTCCCCCTCACTTGTGGGTATTTAAAAAGAAAGAAGAAAAAGGAAAAAAAGAAGAAAAAAAGCAGAAGAAGGAAGGAATAAAAGATAAAATTGGAAAGAAAGGAAGAAGGAATAAAACTAAAAAGAAGGAAAGAGAAGCAAAAGGAATTGGGAGATATAAAATAATAACAATTAAAAAATAAAAAATACTTAAAAATCTATCAATCAATCAATCAATCAAACAAACAAACAAAACCATCTTGTTGGTTTCAAACTGGTTAACCCTGTTTTTCTGGTCTTGCGGGCTACATCAGGCTGAGGGGTGATTGGTTTTTCTTTTCTCCCTTACTATTCAGCACTCAGTCATGCACTCTCCCCAGAGCCAGTCTGGTGCCTCTCTGCAGGGTCCTGGGTGTGGGATCTGGGCCCTCCTAAATGCGCTTCCCTGGGGTTCATGGTTGTGGGCTCCGAGGCTTCTAAGGAGCAGGTGCTTCCCCCAAGTTTATGGGTGTGGGCTCTGAGGCTCCTGTGGAGCATGCACTTTCCCCCAGTTTATAGCTGTGGGCTATGGGTCTTCCACAAAGCACACTCTCCCTGGGTTGCGGGTGTGGGCATGTGGCCAGGTTGCCCTTGGTCACACGGGCTTGGGTGTGTACTCTTCCCAGGGCTATGCATGGGTGCTCACAGCCCCTGTGTGTTTGCCACTCAGTCCTTACTCCCCTCTCTGTGCCTTCAAGCAACCAGGCCTTCCCCGGTGCTGCTCAATCCTTGTTTGGCAGGAGAGGAAGTGGTTGACCCAGCTCTCTCCTGAGAGCCCTGTGGGAGAATCGGGGAGCACTGGGCCTGCGGCTGCAGCCTCCCCGGTCCCTGTGCTGATCCCTGGGCCCTTATTGTCTTGAAGCACTCTCCTTGCCATCTGGTTTTTCAATGTCCACTACAATTTTTGATATCCTATTTTCATATATGCTGTGGTACTGTTGGCTGTTTGTTCTGTTCCTCCATAGGTTGGCTAGGTTTTTCTCCCATGTGTAGGGGGAAGTGGAATCTGCTCCCTCCTACTATGCCACCATCTTTCCTCTCTCTATTCTTTTTCAAGTGTGCATATATAATTTTTGACTACTTTGAAAAGGCCTTTGAAGAAATGTGTATTGGATACCAGTCCTACAATCAGGCTGTGAATTATTTTCATTATAGTGTTGTAACCAGGGAAAGGACAGGGGTAAAATGGGCTTCTCTACTTATCTTGCATTGCCTTATTTAAGATCCTGTGATTGGATTGTCTTTTTGTTATGTATCTCTTGACCCAATGATAAAATATGAAGCTTAGAAACTAGGACATTTCTAGTACTGGCTTAGTACTTTCTCTGACCTGAGGCAAAAAGAGGTAAAGACATCAAAGTGATAATTGTCTCTTTTCTTGTCCCTTATCCCTTTTTCTAAGTTTTACTACAAGCAATTGAGCTATAATTACTTTAATTTCTTCACACCCTTTAATTTGTTTCTAAGTGTGTGGTTCAATGGCCCTTAGAAGGGAAGTTTATCCACCTCTCTTCATATTTAATTATGTTTGTTTACATGTAAGTAAGAAAGAATGAAGTAAAGGGAAACAGAGAGAGAGAGAGAGAGAGAGAGAGAGAGAGAGAGAGGGAGAGAGAGAGAGGAAAGAAAGAAAGAAAGAAAAGAAAGGAAGAAAAAAGAAAGAAAGGAAGAAAAAAGAAAGAAAGGAAGAAAAGGCAGACTAGTTTAAAGGTTCTGAACCCTGCTTGCATGTTAGAATCGAATCACCTGATGAGATTTCAAAACTCTTGGTGCTCAGGCTGCATCCCAGATCAATTAAATCAGAATTTCTGTAGTGTTTCCCAGGCAATAGTGCTGGTTAAATCTTCTCAGGTGTTTCCAATATATAGGCAATGCTGAAGACTACCAAATCAACTGCATGTGACCGTATTTTTCAAGCCTGCAATGATAAGCACTTGAATGTATCTTAGTCTTCTTTCAGGTCAAGCCTGAGAGTTGGGTGGGGATATAATTCCTTTTCTTTTATGAAGAATAGAGGAGACAAGTAGCTTGCTCTACATTCTGGAGCTAAGTGTCTGTCTGACTCCAAGGTTCAGATTCCTTAACTCAGTTGACTAACAGAACAATGAGATGGTTGATGGATTTTTGTGTTTTGGGTAGGAGACAATTGGGGTATTATAGGTAGAACATCAAAAAGTTGAGAATTCATAGACATTTTAGTAGTTCATGTGTATAATATACACCAAATTGAAATCAGGACTGCTTTAGATTCAGAGACATGTGTTAACTATACACTTGCCATTTTCTGAACCTTTGCAGTTGTTGGAATGAGAAAAGAAGTCTAAAGTAGGAATATTTCTATATTTCAGCTAAGAAAACTGAGTTTTGACAAGATTGTCACTCACTAAAGATCAGACAGCTAGTAACCAACAGAGTAGATTTTTGTCACTCTAGAGCCCATGGTATTCTTTTGTTTTTATGAGGGAAAAAGAGAGAAACATCGATATGAGGGAAACATTGATCGGTTGCCTCCAGTATGTGCTCCATTCAGGGACCAAACGGCCCCAACCTAGACATGTGCCCTGACCAGGAACTGAACCTGTGACCTTTTGGTTTACAGGATGATGCTACAACCAACTGAGCCACACTAGCTTACCCCATGTTTTTGATCACTATATCACACTGACTCCTGACAAGGACCTTTGAAGGAATTGGCATGATAGTATATTGGATGGAAAGTTATTCTAAGTTTGGAAACTGGCAAAGAAAAAGATACCAAATCTGCCTAAAGCTTTCTGTGATCCTGTTATTAAGATGTTTTTCTAGATGACTGAATTGTCTTGGGGTGTCCCATTAGACTATAGGATCTGGAAATCCTATTACTGTTTTCTGCAATTAAGTCATTGAACTACCATTCATTAACTGAACTACTAGTCATTTAATAGCATTTGGAAATTACTCTTATGATATGAGTATCAATGAAATACCATGTTAATGAAAACTTTGCCCATAATATCAACTTAAAATATTAAAGTATCTTCTTTTGTACATGCTCTGCTCTATCTAGCCACTATGGGTTTAAGCTTATGCAATATTCACATTAATGTGATGCTGACAGTTGCGTAAAGTCTGACTCTTCTTGCCTAACATCAAGTTTTAAAGATTGCCCCAGGCTGCTATATAGTTTTTTTTTAATATTTTATTTATTTATTTATTTATTTATTTATTTATTTATTTATTTATTTATTATTGTTTAAACAGAGGGGAAGAGGAGGAGAAAGAGAAACATTAATGTGTGGTTGTACTTATGTGCCCCCTACTGGGGACCTGGCCCGCAACCTAGACATGTGCCCTGACTGGGAATCTAGCCAGTGACTCTTTAGTTCACAAGCCAGAACTCAATCTATTAGCCACACCAACCAGGGCTGCTATATAGTCTTTATATTTGGATTCTTAAAATTTAGTTTTATTAATTTATTTTAAATTATAATTGAAATACAGAATTATATTAGTTTCAGGTATATGACATAGTGATTCAACATTTATATATCTTACCAGTGATTACCACAGTGAATCTAGTATATATTTGAAGACTATCATATTTATTTCATTGAGCACTTAGTCCATGATTTAGATAATCACCTATTTTGGGGCATTTTGTTTGCTAATAATTTTCAGTATTATAAATTTTTCATTCTATGAGGTCATTTCTTTAGGATAAATCCCCAGAGATGGGATATTTCTCAATTTTTACAATACAAAATTTTGGATAAATTCCCAGAAGTGGAATTGCTGGGTAATAAGGCAGTTCCATTTTTAAGTTTTTGAGGTATCTCCATACTGCATTCCATAGTGGCTACACCAGTCTGCATTCCCACCAACAGTCCGAAAGGGTTCCCCTTTCTGTGCATCCTTGCCAGCACTTGTTGTTTGTTGATTTATTGATGATAGCCATTCTGACCAGTGTGAGGTGATATCTCATTGTGGTTTTATTTTGCATTTCTCTGATGATTCTAGGAATTTATCTGAAGAAACCCAAAACTCTAATTTGAAAGAACATAAGCACCCTTATGTCCATTGCAGCATTATTTACAGTGGCCAAGATATGGAAGCAGCACAAGTGTCGATCAGTAGATGAGTGGATAATACAATTAGGGGGCATTTACACAATGAAATACGAAGTACTCAGCTTTAGAAAAGAAAATTTTACCCTTTGTGGCAGCATGGACGGACCTGGAGAACATTATGCTAAGTGAAATAAGCCAGTCAAAGAAAGACAAATGCAATATAATTTCATTCATATGTGGAATCTAATGAACAAAATAAACTAACAAGCAAAATAGAGACAGACTCTTAGAGAGCAGACTGACAGCTCTGGGGGACTGGGGGTTAGGAGGGGGTGGGATTGAGCAAAAAGGAAAAGAACTCATGGACATGGACAACAGTGTGGAGATTTCATAGAGGGACATAAGGGGGGCAAACAGTAATGGAAAGAATACAATAAAAACTTTTAAAAACTTTGATTTAGAAAATTAATATGTGCTCTGAGTATGCAAGTAAATATTCTTGCTTTTGCTACATAAAATGAAAATGTTTGTTTACATTTTCTCAATTGAAGCAAGTTATACAAAGCTTATTGTATTGGAAACTAGCCTTGGACCTCTTTCTATTCTTTTTGAAATAGGGAACTTAAGCTACTTGCTTTTATTTATTTATTGTTTTGCTTTGGTTAGAGACCTGTAGCATTCAATAGAATGGATTTTCACACCCTTTGGCAGGTGACTGTCTTCAGCCATGCTGATCATTCTCTTTGCTTAGCAAGAGAGCCTGGTGATTTTTATATGATAATGTACAAGTCTTGAGATTTAGAGAATCAGTAGCTTTCCTCAAAACTGACATGATTTGTATTGTTCAAGTAGCAGCTTTGATTTGCTGTGGTGTTTGGTTAACTAAGGTCTTTTTCATTTTGTTTCAGGGACAGTTGTTTTTTTTTTTTCCTGCTTCTGGTTTATTACCAAAATCTGCAGGGTAGTAAGAGTGGATTAAAGAATGTCCCCAAAGGCCTCCAGGCACATTAACTTTGCTTTGGAATATCTATATCCATATGGACATCTATATAGTATATATCTATATATCCTTCCAGTGACATGTTTTAAATATATATGAATTTAAAATTTCATTGTCTGGCATCAATTTGTATGATACAAAATACTGATTATATGGGCAAAAACAGGTTGGGAAACAGGTTTATTCTAATCATATTTTGCTGAAAAGATACCATAAAATGGTTTAATATAAAGCCATTAGAGCAAGGAGGCACATTACTTTAAAAAATTAAAGTTGAGTACACTGACTTTTCCAATGAAAAAGTTTTCCTTCTAATTTTGTTTAGGGCATGAGAACTGTGGTCAAATAAATCTTATGTAAAATGTGAAATTTTCTAACTTGAGCTGATTATACAAACTATATTACACCTTTGTATCTGGGTGATCATTAAAAATGTACATTGGTTTAGCATATAGAGTTTATGAAATAACAGATACTGCATGCCAACTTAATCCTCAAATGTGCACATTTCTGATTGTTGGTTGTCTTTTTCTGTTTTCTGTCCTTTGGAGGCTGAGAATGTTTAAGTTTGACTTAGCTGTGTATAGATAATGAATCTTTGGAGTCAATTTTCTTGTATTTATTTGTCTCAATTAAGCAGTAGTCACATGTCACAACTCCCAAAATTTTGCAGATTTGTATTGCAAATATTCTTCAAGCTTGAAGTTTTGGGGTAACAGTCACAAATATCATATATTTTCTGAGATAAATTTTGTTGATAAATATTGGTCTTGTCTTATTGAGAAAAATGCTTGAAATCTATCTATACATTTCAATTTATGAACATTCTCAAAGCCATCCTTAATCTGAGGGATAGTTGTTTGTGTGTGTAGGGATCAAAGAAGTGGTGTTGCCCTTGAAGAGGAAATTGTAATGAGGAGGGAAATAGAGTTGCATTCTGAAATAGAGTGGGAGAAAAGCAGCTAACTAGTTACTTCATGGAGGAAGAAAATAACCCCTTAGCCACTAGTATGCCTTTGTCTGTACTGGAATGATCAGGGATATAACTACTTGTAAGTAAGTAGGCCTGGGGCCTGAAGCAAACTGATGGGAGAGGGAGTGGCTACAGAAGGTCAAAGGTGTCTCTTGACAGTGAAATTTTCAGATCCTCTCAATTGTCTCCCATTTAGTCTCATAATCCGAGGCTGAACCCTAAGACCTACCTGAGAGGAATAACTGCTGCTAAGAGATTTACTGGACTAATTCCATTCTCCTCTAAATACTTTGAAGTAAGTAGTGTTATCGTGAGCTCCAAGGGACTCTTTCTCCACCAGGTTTGCTACCTGAGCTCACAAGCCCTCTTATTTACATTGATAGTAGTAGTTTGCTAGAAAGTCAAATTTATTTCTGCAGTAGGAAAATGTCATCTCCTGGATGTCATTCATAGATTAGGTGAAGGCTGCTACATGCAATTCTCATGGCAGCCATCTTTGGACATCTTGAAATATAGTGTGTAAGTCAGTATTTAGCTTGATTTTGGACTGAAAATGGAGAAGAGCACTTTACTTTAATTGAAACAGATGAATAATTCCCTGAGCCTCTGAGTGTGGGCCCATGATTGCCACTTTGGAAGCATGAGGCATGCAGTTCCTTGCAGTACTTTCAATTAAATTACCAGAAGAGCTACTAGTAGGTCAAGCACACTGACTCAAGAGAAACTAGTGGGCTCTTAAGTTTTAGATATATTTGCCTATCTCATGTGTGGTGGAGGCTG
Source organism: Phyllostomus hastatus (assembly GCF_019186645.2). Lineage (NCBI taxonomy): Eukaryota > Metazoa > Chordata > Mammalia > Chiroptera > Phyllostomidae > Phyllostomus > Phyllostomus hastatus. The sequence goes on along the minus strand of NW_025333841.1, from coordinate 8,569,364 downwards.
TGTTTTATGTGTTTTCCTATGTCATGGCTGGTGTTAGAGGTTTAACAATTTTCTGAAACTGGGGCTGAGAGAGCAGGCTTCTGCCTTCCTATTTTATAAACCTTACTGAGTTGGGGATGAACTGAGGTAGATGTGGGTATGAGTGTGACTGAACTGTGCTGAGAAAGGTGTCTTTGCCCTGAGGGGCAAGATCCCAGTGGGGGTGGCTGAGGTTCAGGGCAGTACTGTTTCCTCAAAAGAAAGGCTATTGATTCTCACCTACCTGTTCAAACTTGTTTGCTTTGACAATTAAGATGGGCATTTGGGAGTCTCATACACCATCTGACCCCATTTTACCACTCTTCCCACCTCACCCACACTTTGAAATTTTTTTCATTCCTAGATGACTAGGCAAATGCCCCTCTTTCAGGAAGCCCATCAGGATGACTCCCCCATCCCACTGTATATTGCTTATATTGGAATAGTGCAATGTGAAATATTGAAACCTAAATATTTAATTCTATTGTGTAATACAGTTAGTTTATCCCATTTTTTTCTGTTCAAGCAAAAGAAAAGGAATGGGGACCTACTTATGTGACTTCCTTACTGTTTTCCCAAAGGGCTCCACAAAATAACCAGATACACAGTTAAAATTAGACTTTATTTAGCATATTTAAGAAGAATATACCTAGGACAGATTAACAGCACCTATTTAAGAAGCACAAACATTACTTAATAATATTTAGTTAAACCACAAACATCAATTTCTCTGCATTCCACAAGCAGGAGTCTTATTTCTGTCCTGCAATAAATTGGATTGTAACCACTTTAGAAAGGATATGATTAAAGCCAACCACTATATAAAACCTTGTCCTTGGGCAGAGTCTCTGAGACTACTGAGCCATGTAACAGTATTAATTTATGAATTTGATTGGGGTGTGAAGGGGTTTCTCTTCTTGCTGGGAGGAGGATAAAGCCTATCCCTTTTGTGCATCTGAAGGTAAGTTGTGCCAGTGGGAACATGGCCCCAGGATTGTAGTTTGGCAATCCTTTAAAAAGGCACTTTTAAATTACAAATAACTTTTTAGAAGTAAAAGGAAAATTTTAAATTCAAATTTTAAAATATTAGAGCTGTTTATTGAGCAAATATATATTTCTATTGTTGTGTCACAAAGTAGCACAAAATTAGGTACTAAAGGCAGATTTGCAAATTATTTAATGAGGATATATGTGTGTGTGTATACATATATATATATTATAGTTTTTATACTTTTGTTCTTAAAAGATAATAAACCCATTTTATAGTTCTTTCATCTTGTCTGATGCAAATGCCATTAGTATGATTGTAAATCTCATATACCTTGGCTGTGACCCCAGTGGAGTCCCACTACCTCTTAATCTATTTACCCTCCACGCTATATTTTATCTCTGAGGCAACCAATAAAAAACCCCAAAAAACTAGAGCAGCCATTTTCTGGCTTTTGGTATTGCTCTAGGAATGTAGGGATGGTCACAATATAAATCTACTAAATTCAAACCTTGTCAGTTCACAGTCAGGTATTAATTGGGTCTTGAGAATACAGTGTTCTTTTCATCCTGCCAACAGGACTCCAATAGCTTACCCTGGGATCTTTGCTATTTAAGGGGAACAGGATTATCTTTTTTATTTTACATTCTATACATTCAATCAATGGAAAACAGGCATACCAGTGCCAAGTGTGTTGTGGAGAACTGCAGTTAGGACTCTAGCCAGGATGATTAGATCACATTAATGACCAATTGTACCAGAATAAATTTTCACTTGTCATATATACATTTGTAATATACTTGAAACATTTTAAATAAATATACTATGTTCTACTTCAGAAATTAACCAAAGTGAGGGTCACACATAGAATTCTGCATGCATTTTATTAATTAAATACATGTACACACTATCTATTTTTGAGGATGACCTTATCTACAAACACACAGTCTAATATCTAGCACCTTATCTCTAAGAACACTTATATTTTATACACAGTTACAGCTTACATTTAGGAGAATTACTACAGGAATAAATACACCACTGAAACAGATAAAAATATCAAGCTTTTAACATTAAAATTGTAGCACAGATGAAGAGGGAGGATACACTCAACTTTGAAGCACCAAACTAAAACCAATCTTGTTTGTCTATATTTTAGAACCAGAGAGATCTAGTAATGAATTCTCAGACATAGAAAACTCTTGTGAGTGTACAAGTTACTGTGGTTTTCCCCTGGTGTATATACTTCAAGATATGAGAACTCTGAGAGGCAATGATGGAAACATTTGACTCCTATTGGCAACCTTCATTTACCTCTAGGGTTCTTATTTTACTTACCAAAGAGCAGCAGACTTGCCAGTAACCCGGCAATTAGTGGCCAATTTCTGTGTATTTTAGCTGTCCTATTTCTTCCTTCAGCTAGTCTTGTTGCTTTTAGCAGAAAACTGCTGTAAGCAACTTGGCATTTACCATAGAGGAAGAGATTGTAAGTAATTGGAGAGAATTTATGATAAGGGTTTCTTTTCTTTTTGAGTTTTAGGTTATGGTCTGCTGATTGCAGCTCATTGCTTCTGTCTCCTCATGCCTAAGCTTGGAGGGGCTTTGAGGGAACCAAGAGTACTTGTCTGGCTCATGGAAAATGAGAGAGACAGAGATAAGGAGGGAGAGGGTTGAAAGCCATGACTGACCAGATTTTTTCTTCTTATCTTGGTAACTGGCTCACAGCCAACTCTTCCTTTAATCTTTTGTCTGCTCTAGAGGAAAAGACATTTTGCTTAGAGAAGACTCTCCTGACAGGATGGGGGTTGTCTTAAAGGGGAATAAAACAAAAAAGACATGAGGGAAAAACACCTCTTTTGATTTTTTTCTCAAAATATGTGAGAGGGCAGTTATGAAAGAAAAAAAAAACAGTCCAGTAGTTTAAATTGTTCCTTTTTGTTTCATCCCAACAACCTCTGAAGGTTTTATCTTGGAGAGTTCCAATTACCAGATGCATAACTTTTCTTTTCCAAATGGTGTATTTCAGACATTTTAAAGAGCATTTTAGCAATGTTTAAGAAAGCCTAGTTTAACCTTGTAAATTATTCTTCAGATAGTATGAAAAAAATCTTTTGAAGTAACTTTACCTAGCTTAATGTCTAATTATGTATAAAATAAGGGAATGTTAGGCACCTTATAATTTTATATGTAAATTTTTTTTTAGTTTTTTTTTTCTGAAATAATTGGACAGTATCTATAGAACTGAATGTGCTCCAAAGATGTGTTGTATTGAGAACTTTCTGGTAGGAAATGAGCTGCCTACCTCCTCCTATATTATAAAATGGTACTTTTCCTTACTTGTTGAATTTGAAGTAAGTATCCTGGTCATCTCTAAATTGGATTGGAATTAGGGAGGAGACAGAAAAACATCTTTAACTGCTGGTTACCCCTATTGTTCACTTCTCTCCTTTCCTGCTTCCATAGGCCCCAGGTCCCTGTAAATCTGTCAGCTCTGGGTTTGGAGTAAGTGAATGGGAGTGAGTAAGAACACAGAGATTCAAGCAAGAGGTATTCCTAAAGGGCCAGCACAGCAGGGCAAGAGGGAGTAAGGCAGGTGAAGGCATGATGGCAAGAGGTAGGCAGGGAGCTGGAAGTGCAGAGGACTTCCCAGCAGCTGGCATTTATGGCATAGAGAAGATGGACCCTCACATCACAGAAGTCATAGTAACCCAGGGCTTGCTCCTTCTTACAGCCCTCCCAAGCTTGTTGAAATTGGTGTGCTAGTCAAAGCACCTGTGATGCCTTGGCAAACTAGATGCTCTATTATTCTTAAGTAAATCATTAAATTGAAAATCACGTCATTTCAAAGTCTGGTTTGTCTGGCCCCTGTACTTTAATGGGATTTTTACTGAACATATGAAGTAGCCTTGGCAAAAGAATACATCCTTTAAAAAGATTTAGGGAGAGCTATTGCACATTAAGCTCTGTGAGGCTAATTGATGACTTTTTTCTGCTCTTTCAGATTTTCCGATGAAAAAACAGTATGTGCAGTAAAACCTCATTAAGTTGATAGTGTTTTATTCAAAATAGCACATTTGAAGTAGTGCTATCTCCAAGCTAACTAGAGGCCCTATTATTTATTAAGAAGAAAATGTCAGCAAAGCAGAATTTTAATTCAAAGGTCCTCTTTCCAGTCTTCTATTTTTCAAAAGATTTTCACTTTTGAAAAATCCATTTTGCCATAAGAATAGACAATGTTTAAAACAAGGAAAAGAGGAACTTTAAAAAGGAAATCAGTGAGTGTTGGTGCCTTGGAGAATATTGTGTGTGCTATTAAATTAACTTACCACACTTGTACAGGTCTGGTTCCGTTTTGATTTGGGATTTTGGCAAACAATTTTCTCTGATACACTTTGAAGGGGTTGATCTTTAAAAATAAAACAAGAAGTTCAGTTTCAACAAAATATTTGGAGACGCTTATGTTTGAAATCCTGTTTCCTACCCAGGTAAGCATTTCTACTCAAAATTCAGGCTACCTTGAACTCCTTCAACCATGACAGATTCTTGAGACAAAAGCCCTCCTCTCATAGAGGATTGGTCATACAGGCCATTTCTTCCTCAGATATCCTTTGAGGACAGGTTAATACAAGAATTTGGCAATAAATTGGTATAATAAATTTATAACTATTAATTCATTTATACATCTTGGTAGAAAAATAAATGGTTGTGGAAGGGTAAACTTTAGCCCCCATGTCTTTTCTGAATTTCCACAACTTCCAAATTAATGGGGTTGGAATTAGTAAGATTTTCAATGACCATGCAGACTTATTCACAGCCCAAATACACTGCTGTTTACCTTTCCCCTGAGAAGCTCATGTTGGAATCTGTGAGGAGGAAGAGATAAAGAAAATATGAACAAGGTGGACATTTATATGAATGAAATTTGAGTTCTATATAGACATGGTATTCACACAAGCACGAGGCTAAACTCTGAATATGGCCATCTTTGTGTACAACTTCTTGATTAACTATTTGTCAACCAAATACTCTCTCCTCCTCCCTCCATGGATTTCTGCATGAGCAATTGAATGGCCATAGATTTGTTTAATTTGATCTTCAGGAGGATCAAAAGCACTGTCATGACCATTTTATTGGTCCATGCTATTTGGTCAAGTCAATATGGTGTGTAACTTCAGAAATATGTAAGTGTATCCCTACCCAAAGTGATTTCAGTGTTTGGGATTTGAAAACTCCATCTGTATTGACTCTAGGGATAATTTAGATATTGCAAAGGCTTTCCCAAAATAAGATACTTCAACAGCAATAATTAGGATAAGTCTGACCTGAACACTTTGATTTTAGGATTGTGTGGAATAAGTCACATGCTTGCAAGGTATTGAGAAACAATCCTGTCTGTTATTTCTGACTCTCTTATACTTCTCCTCCACATCTTCAGAGAGTTTAAAGGCTTTGAGGAGAGCCACAGGTGGAAAAGACATATGAGCATGCCTGGAGAAAGAAAAATGTTTATCTTGCCTTACTTGCTCCCCATGTGGGTGTCTCATGGATGCTAGAGATTTTTAATGGGCACATCACTCTTAATTGGCAGCCACTTCTAGTTGAATTTACTTTTTGGGGGAGGAAATACTATTTTACCAAAAAGTCCTATTTGGACACACTGCCCCACCACATAAGTGATCAGTAGGGGAGATTTGGAGGATGATTTTGTGCATCCCAATTCAATCACAAAGGAAAAATTGTAAAATAGTGGCATAATTTCTGTCCCACTAATATTCAAATAGGAGACAGAAACTAGATTAGTGTCAATTGATAATTTTCCATTTGCATAGAAAAGTCTTGGTCTCAGCTCATGCACAAACCCAGGGTTTTATAGAAAAAGAAGTCAACTGTTTAGCCTCATGAATATGTATTATTTCTCTATCTTCTCTTTTAGACTAGCTTCCCATTTCAAACATGTTCTATTATCTTCTTCCACTTTTCTAGGTTCCTGTAGAGAATCTAGAAACCTTGGTATTTTAACCACACAATGACTTTTTCTTAGTTTCCACAATAGTCTTTGCACCAGACTGGGGGTCTTATACATTGATCAGTCAGTTAGGTTTTGCTTTTTGGGCTCCATCAATGATTTGGTCCATTGTTTTACTTTCAGTTTAACATAGGCTATAAACCTTGCCCATGACCTCTTGACCTGAGGGCCTAAAAGTCCTTCAGTGCATAGGCATCATCTTCTTTCTCCCTCAGAGTGAAAGCTGATACCTTGTAGCTCTGAAGAAACAGATCAAATACCAAATACAGATCCAAAATGGATAGCCCTTTTTGCTCTAAGAAATTTGGAGCCTAATAATTTTTGGGGGGGGGGATTTCAGTCAGAATCCTTAGGTATGTGCTTTGAGGAACACACTTTTAAGACAAGACTCCCATTTCTTCATCTTCCATATATTTATCTATCTTGTGGTGAGAAGGATGCGTGCAACACCTTTGCCTGGAATGGTATGGGTTGGTATTAATGGGATTGTGAGTGGTCCATTGAAAAGAAAGCAGCTCTTGTTTTTTGCACTGCAGACAGTTCAAGGTTTGCCTTAAAACTCACGTCAAGGTGAAGTGGCAGAATCATGAGAAGGAATGGTCTTGCCTTCACCTTCTGTGCCAGCTTCAGTTTCAGGAAGATCTGGGTGGCTATCTTCTTTTGGGGGCTTTTTCTTGCAGAAGGAATTCTTCAGCATATCTTGAATTTCCTTCTTGATGGTCTTGTGCATGTACCCATAGATGTAGGGGTGTATGCAACACTGCAGGAAGAAAAGCCAGATTATTATGGTAATCACCCACTGGGGCACCTTGGTTTGGACATCCACCCACACAGCCAGGACAGCTAGAAAGCAGTAGGGCCCCAGAGATAGCACATAGGAGAAAATGATGAGGAAGATCACTTTAGCAGCTTTGCACTGGTAGCATCTGGGCAGAGGAGGGCCATTGTTGCTGTTTCGACGACTTGGTGGGGCACTCTCTGGAATATTCACTGCCTCAATGTCATCCTCACTGAAATTGATATCATCCTCACCAAACTCCATCTCATCTTCACCCAAGTCGATGTTGCACTGATTGGCCTCTTTGTGGCCCTGTTGTGCTTTCATGTTGCTCTCAATTTTGGTGCTGCCTTCCTTACCCTCCATGCTGCCATCATTAGCTACCAAGCTGCTTTCTTTGACCTCCTTGTTGCCCTTGGCCTCCATGCTACCTTTCTTGGCTTCCATGCTGCCCTCTTTGGCCTCCACACTTCCCTCCTTGGCCTTGACCTCACTTTCATTCTGGCTGTGGAAACTGCTCTCACCCTGGAACTCATCATTCTTTTCTCCCTCTTCATCCTCATTGTCCACATGGTCCTTGGCTCGAACCTCCAAGCTGTGGCTCTTGACGTTGTACAGAAGAGCATGCTGCCGCCGGGCTGCACCAAACACCACAGAGTAGCAGGCAATCATGACAACCAGTGGAATGATGATGAAGGACACCACACTGAGAATGGTGTAGCTGGGGCTGGCCCCCCAGATCATGGAGCAGAGAGCATTACGCTCATCAAAGGCAGCCTGACCCCAGCCATAGAGTGGGGGTGTGCTCTGCAGGATGGCCACGATCCAGGTGCCATAGAGGAGAATGTAACCCCGGCGTGGCGTCATCTTGGCTGGGTAGGAGAGAGGGTGGAAGATGGACAGGTAGCGATCCACTGACACCACAACAATGGTGTTGACACTGGCAAAGGCGAACAGGTGAGTGAGGCTAACCAGGGCGGTACAGAAGTGGCTGTTGAGGGGCCAGAAGAAAGGCACGGAGGTGGCCACTACCCAGGGGGCCACGAGTGAAACCTGCAGCAGGTCAGTGATGAGAAGGTTAAAGATGAAGCGGTTGGTCACCTGTAGAAGCTGTGGCTTGCGCTGCAATGCGAGTGCCAGCACTACGTTGCCAATGAATGAGGCGGTGAGGAAGATGAGTAGAACGCTGGAACGGATGATGCCGTGAGCCAGGCTGATGGGCATTTTGGAGAGTGGTGTGCAGGTATGGCTGCTGTTGCTTTCCCGTGTGCTGTTGGTGCAGGTGGACGTCATGGCGATGGCGGGTGGAAGTGACACAGGGTGCAGCCTTGGAAGAGGCACCAAATTGGGTGTGAAGGGGCACCCAGACCACACTTACTCTTATGCTGGGGACAAAACAAACACACGGACCGGGTTAGTCACCCTGTTGAGGAAGCACAGCTTTTGCGCTGGGCAGCAGCGCTACAGGATCCTCTCCCCAGGGTCCTCACGCAGCCACTCTGAGATCCGACCGACCGGCACTTTCTCTGAATCCTTCTCTTCCTCTCTGGGTCAATCCGCCTCTCTCTAGGGGTCTCTGAGTCCCTCCCATCCGTCATGCTGGTGCATGCACATGAGCTCTGTGTTACTATCTTTGAGTCTCAGAGTTTGGATTTTTCAGAGTGATTTTCCCAGCTGTCTCTCCTGCTAGCTCTTGCACACATTCTGTTTCCCAGCCTGTTTATGTTTATTGAATTCTTTCTCTCTAATATCTCTACATAGCACATTTTTTTTCTGTATTCCCAGGGTGTGTACACATGTCTCAGTTTTCCCCAAACTCTCTCATGCCTGTTTCTCATTCTGCCACTAGCCTATATTTCTTAGTCTGTTCCTAGGATGCATGCACTGTCTGGAGGTCTGTCAGTCTGTGGTTCTCTCTCTTCCATTTTTCTCTTATTTACTCCAGTCTCTTCCACTTGAGGTCAATTTCTCTGTCTCTCAGCATCTCTCACTAGCAGACTTTCTCTGTAGCTGTATATGTGTGTCTCTGTCATTCTTTCTCTTTCCCTTGGTCTTGTCCTCATTGCTCCCTTCCCCTTTCTAATGTGCTCTTGTTTTTTCCTGTGTCTCTGCCTGTCACTAACTGTCGCTCACTAGAGCGCACACTTCCAGGTCTTTTCCTGATGTTGTTTCCTCCCTCCATTTTTTTCTCTAATTCCCTGGCAATCTCTGTGGGTCTCTAGTGTACCTGCTCAGTATCACTCTGTCAGTCTCCATGTCTCTATAATTCTCTTGTTTCCTGTCCCCCTTGTGTTCTCTCTCTATGTGTCACTTTTTGTCTCTCACTGTTCACTGTTCCTGAATCCTCTCATCTTTGTGCCTCTCCCTTTGTGGTTTGTCTCTCCCTGCATTAAATTCTCTCTTTATCACTGTCTTCCTGTTTCTTTCCATTGCTCTCTGAATCTCCACTGCTTGTCTCTCTTGCTTGTCTCTGTGACCTACAGCACCTCGCTCAGGCTCTCTCACTAGTGCGTGCACTTAGAGTCGGTTTCTGTGTCTCACTCTCTCCATGAGACTCTAGCTAAACGTTTACTGTGTATGTTTCAGTGTGGGTGAATCTCTGTCTCCATTTTTCTCCGATGATCCCTCACCTTGATTTTTCTCTGGTTGGATCTCTGTGTCCAATCTCTATCTCTCTGTCGACTTTATTTTGCCATGGAAACCAGCTGCCGCCTTGGCCACCGTGGGCTCTGACAGATAAATCTAGTTTCTTAGCAGCACAGCCGAGGCTGAATGCAGGGGAGATGCCTATTATGCCCCCCTCCCAATTCAGCAACCTCTCTTCACTCTCCAGCCCACCCGGTATCAGAGGTGGTGGGTCTTGGGAGAGTGAGCTGGGGAGAGTGGGAGAGGAGGTGGGAGTGTCAGACTGGTGGGGGGAGTCTGAGAGAGACAGAGTGACAGAAATTGGAGACAGAAAGAAAGAGAATGAGAGGAGTCAAAGAGAGAGACTGAGGACAGGGAGAGATGAAACAGTGAAATCGAAAAAGAGTAAGAAAAGAGAACTGAGAATCAGAGAATGAGAGAAAGGACAAAGAACCAACAAGAGAATTTTGTTGGTGGTGGGGAGAACGCACGAGAGAAAGTGCAAGGGGAAACCCCGTGTCAAGAGAAGGGCCTTAGGGACTTCGAGAAACGGCCACAACGCTGCCGTCCGGTAGCTGGGGGACCAGGCGTTCTGGGCTCCTGGGTGTAGGGTCCAGTACGGCTCTGGGGCTGCTGCATCTGGAGCAGTGCCGGCTGCTTACCTGTTGCTGCTGGAGGCGCTGCGCCACGGAAGCGGCGTGCGGGGCCTTTGGAACTAGCCGCGTTGTCTGGGCTGCATCTAGAGGCACCGGTGGATGCGGGCTCACAAGGGGCACCGGGCACCGGGCAGCAAGAGTGGCAGGAGCTGGGCGTCTGTGCCCGCAAGTCCTCCTGGCACAGCGCTGCAAGCTCTGAGTGGCGGCTGGGACGCACAGCGTCTTAAGGCAGCGCAGAGCCCTCACCTTGCGGGGGGCCTCCCGCCCCTCGCTGCTCCCTCCACCCTCGTTGGTGACGCACTAGGCCACAAGCTTCTGGAGGAGCAGCGCTGATGGGTGGGGGACACTGCAATGGACCCCACTCAGATGTTCTCACCCTGTCACCCTGCGTCTCCACCTCATTAGGTCCAATCTTACTGAGACCTCACAGACTGTGGGTGGTCCCCAAGGCTGATTTTCATACAAATCTTATGACTTCCTACTCCTCGGATTTTGGGCTGGTTAGAGTCACAGACCTGCACAAGAGAAGCAGAAATCTAGGCCTGAGACTCAGGCCTAGACTTTTGGAGACCCTCACCCTACCCCCCAAAAGTATGAGCTGCTCTTGGACCTGAGAGAGGAATCCTGACTTTGGTACCACCGATTTTCCACAATTTTCTCTAGTTCCCAGCAAGAGCTAAAAAGCAGTTCCTTTCCTGTAGGTTTTGCGAGAATTTAATCTAAGACAAGCCACTTAATTATCCACTGTATTACTTTACTGAAGTATTGTATATCTGTAACTCCTCTCTCTTCCTCTACTCCCTCTCTCTCTGCCAGGTACTGTGTTAAGCTGTTTATATAGAAAATACTGCCAAATCCTTACCCCAATCTTGTGAGGTAAGTAATGCTATTATTTTCACCTTATAGAGACAGAAGCAGAAGCCAAGAGAGATTACCCTACTTGCCCAAGTTCAAGCAAATGTTGCACCTGCAGTACTAACCAAGACATTCTTGTCTCTCCCCAACATATTTCAGGTGTTTGCTCTGTATTACATCTGGGCATAAGGTCCTCCTCCCTCCGAAGGGAGGGTGAGGTCTAGGAAGGTGTTCCAAACAAGGGGTCATTTGTGTCTGGTTTCCAAAGGAAAAGTATGTTTTCTAGGCTGGAAGGAAGGGAAAGTGTGTTCTGCAAGGAGATGCATGGGCAAGCAGGGCTGCAGGAGAGAGCTGGGTACCAAGAGAGGTTGTAGCAGGGTAAGCGCCAGCAGGTGAGCTGGGAAAAGGGGGTAGGGGAAGATCCTGACTGGCCTTGAATGCCAGTCTTGGGACTTTGGACTTTATGCTGAAACCTCTGGAGGACCAATTGAGGATTTGTTCTATTAGAAACAATTTCAAACATGCACAGATATAATGATAATAACAAAATAACCCCCCATCCAACTTTACCAATAATAAATATTTTGCCGTTATTGTTCAATGATGGTATTTATGCAGGGAGATATGATGAGATTTCTGTTTTCCTAGGATCACCTAGAAGCAGGGCTGGGATGGGGGTGGATGAGGTATTGAATGGAGAAAGAACAGAAAGGAGGCTGTGGCAGGAGACAAAGAGGGTCTCAACATATCATACAGAGGGTGCTGAGTAGAGACCCCAAAAGAGGCCAAATTGACACTGCAGAGGAATAAGGGCAAGGAGGTGTTGAGCAGGGTCTAGGATGAGCAGAAGATTCTGAGTTGGTTGATAGGCTGGATGGAGGTCTCACCCTTCCACTGTACCCCATGCCTCCTGGACAGGGAGACAAGGCAGGTATATAATGAGGCCCCAAGATGCTCTTTGGATTTCAAGCCCTACATTTGCTATAGATCATTAGCTTTTTTTTTCTTTTTGCAAGGCCTGATTTTATCTTCCCAAGGCCAAATGGTATAAACCTAGTCATTTTCCTGCAGACAGTTTCCATGATAATTGCTCACAATTATAAATTTCTAACCTCACTCTGGCCATGGTGCAATATCCTGGGTGTCGTGCACTGTCAATTGGCAGTTCACTCTGATTTGATATTTTGGAATGACTTGGGAGGCAAATTGTGAGAAATTACCAGAGACAAAGGCCAGTCCAGTCCATCCTGTCCTTTCTTCCTTTTCAGTGTGATCCTGAGAGTTCCTTGGGCTACTGGGATCCAGTAGGAGACAGGGAAAGACATCTAGGTACATGTTAAAAGTGGGTGCCGAAGAAAGGCAGCCTCATAGAGCCTGAAGCTGCATCCTAATGCTAAGGGGAATGATAGAGAGTGGATTGCAACCAAGGCTAGTTTGCCTGCAGGAGACAGTAAGAAAGCCAAGGAAATGCTTGGAAAGAAATGCAATCCTCAGGTGCCTGTTTCCTCTTTTTTCTTTCAGGCTTGAACAGAGTTGGTGTCCTTGAATTTCAAAGGCATGCAAGTATCAGCATCCCAAATAGATGTATGTGAGGGGCCTTGGAGAATGTGAATTTGGCTTCAGGCCATGCAGGCTCTGATTCTGATGGCCTTGCAAGAGCCCTTCGACTAACAAGTTTCTAGATTAAGAGGAGGTATTTTGGGATGAGACAGGGAGAGTTTGGGATGATGGTATAAGAGCTCACCTAGTACATTTCCCTACCTTTGTAATTCTATAACAGCAGAGGTAAGATGGAGCTAATGGTATTAATGGGGCAGGGATAAAGGGCAAGAAGCTACTAGAAAGGGTTCTAGGTCTTGATGACAATCACAACTTCAATAATAGCCACTGTGCCAGGCTGATCTTCCCAGACTTGTTCACCTGGCTAGACTAGCCTAGGGGATATACCAACTGCCTAGTAAGGGAAGTCAGAGGCCTATGACCCAGCCAGGTACTGGCTGTAGTAACAATGCAGGGTACAAGAGTGTTGAGTACATACCATGTGCCAAACCTTATGCTTGCTTTATTCTATATAATCTTTGAAGAAGCTCTGCCAGTTAGAAATTAGTACAGCATTTTTAGAATCCGAGACATCACATACCATTTTCAAAAAGCTGCAAATTTAACCATCACATTAAGTAGTAGCAAATATCATCTTAATTTCAAAGATGCTAAAATAAAAAAAAACATGTACATTAGAGTCAATGTATTATAGTACCACTTCCATCCCTACGGAGAGGTTAAGTAACTCACCCAAGGTCACACAGCAAGTGTTGGAGCTGAGAGGTAAAACCTGTTCTGTCTCCAGCACTGGGGAATTTCCTAGGCTACTTCTAGGAAGGGTCAAGAGGCAAGATAGAAAAGCTCCCAGAGATCAGCCCAGAAAAAAAAATTTTGAATCCAGATTGTTAGGATTGTGAGAATATAAAAGCAATCAGTGATAAAAGCTTCTTTTTGTAGGATATGTGATTCCCATAGGTGGTAAAGTGACTAAATTAGTCTATCTAAATACTATCACTCCTTCTTGCTTAGTGAGTTCACAATAAGTCAATGAGGAAAAATAAATGCTTTTGTCTGGAGTGCCTACCCATGGAGTTGTTTTAAGTTTTTCTGTGTTATGAGCTACTCTGGTATTCACTTTAGGCCAACCTTAGGGATTATGTTTGCAAAATTCAAATGAAATTAAGTACATTTTGGGTGTGAGTTAATAATGCCCAGTCTGTTGGCTTGGGAAACACAGAAAGTCTAGATTTCAAAGCTATGCATATCTAAATTAAATGATTTGGAAGGGAACATATGCAAAAAATAACTAGATGGACTACAAATGAAGAGTAGGAGACCTAATTTCTAGTCCCAATAATGTAGTTAACTTGTTGTATAACTTTGAGAAGATCCCCTTCTCTCTCTGATCTCAGCTGTGTGAATCCAGCAAATGAGGGAGAGGAGTATTAGGTAATCTCTAAGACTCCTGTCAATTGATGACTTTTGATTCCATCAGGCTCTTCTTAAAAATTCCAAAACTAATACAACCCAAATATTTCCTGGCTGGTGTGGCTCAGTTGGTTGGAGCATTGTCTCTTTAGGTCAATCCAAATATTTAAAAACTGAAACCTGGACTTCTGCTTCTGGCCATGAAAATGTAGCAAGGACTGGATTTATACTTCCACCTTAAACAACTAAAAAAGTGGACAAAATATATAAAATAATGGATGTCAAATGTTGGAAAACAGTAAGTACTGGATAGTGATCCTCAAGAAAAAGGAAACACATGAAGTGAGCCCTACGATTGATTCAGTTTACTACTTAGAGTTTCCAGGCAGGAAACCTAGGCTGAGCCTACAAGTCTGCCTAAATTGAGGAAACAGACTTCAAAATTCAGGGAGATGGGTGTGGCTAGAATTTACAAGATAATGTACCAGAGACAAGCTTCCCAGAAAGTGCTCCAGAAATTTGTAAAAGGTACCCCTCCAATCTTTGCATACTGATTAGCACATGCATATGATCAAACTAACTGAGGCTTGCGGGGGGAGGGGGGGGATGACTCAAAAGGAATAGATGAAGTGATTTCTAGAGCTCATATAAGACTGGATAGAGAGAAGGCTGACAGCTATGAGCCAGGGTTGGGGGTTGGAGGGATTGATCAATAAAGGAGAAGGACTCATGGACATGGACAACAGTGTGGTGATTACAGGGGGTTTTGGGCAGATGGAGGGTGAGGGTGGAGGAGGAAGAGGGCATAAAAGGAATAAATAGTAATGGAAAAATACAATAAAACAAACTATTAAAAAATAAAAAAAAAATAAAAAAGGAAAGATGAAAGGGGAAAAAAGACCAGTAGCAACAGCTTAGTGTCCCAACACCAGAAAGAAGAAAATTCATAATATATCAGATTGAGTACTCAAAAAAAGGTTGCCTCAGTAGTGGGACAACCTTAGTCTAAAGTTTATTCTCATCCCACATAGTGAGAAGGATTGAACTGTTTCCAAGTATCTTTACTGCAATTCAGAGCAAAGCTCAAAAAATATTTAAAGTAATACAAAATTATCAAATAAATCAAATAAAACATTATAAGCCATACAAAACAGGAAAATATGGCTCATAGTGAAAATAAAGATAGAAATAGATACAGATGATAGAATTAGTAGAGAAATACATTAAAATAGCTTTAAAATATATACTGCATTTGTTCAAGAAGGTACAGAAAAGCATGGGTGTGTTAAGGAGAGATATACATTGTACAATAAAAAGTAGACTCAAATATTACTTCTAGAAAAAAAGAATATCGTATCTGAGATAAAAATATACTGGATGACATTATTAGCATAATAGACGCTGCAGGAACAAGCTTATTGAACTTGTACACAAAGCAATAGAAACTGTCCAGCAGATGACGTGATACTATATATAGAAAACCCTAGACTTCCAGCCAAGATGGAGGCATAGGTAGACACACTGTGCCTCCTCGCACAACCAAAATAAGGACAAAAAAAATTTAGAAACAAAAAAACAACCAGAACTGCCAGAAAATTGAACTGTATGGAAGTCTGACAACTAAGGAGTTAAAATAGACACATTCATCCAGACTGGTAGGAGGGCCAGAGTCATGCGACTGGGTGGAGAGGGGTCACGGCAAAAAGTGGTGGCTTGCGGACCCTGGGTGCACAGGGCAGCAGCTGACAGACCCTTGGCCCACAAGACGGCAGCAGGTGGACCCTGGGTGTGTGGTGGCAGTGGGCTGACCCAGCGAGGTGTGCAAGGTGGCTGGCTGACTGGACAGTCACACATTTGCACACAGATAAACCAGGTGAAACTGGGGAGTGAGACAGACCATGCAACCCAGGGCTCCAGCGCAGGGAAATAAAGCCTCAAAACACTGATTGAAAATACCTATGGAGGTTGAGGTGCCAGAAGAGACTCCTAGCCTCACAGGAGAGTTTGTTGGAGAGACCCACAGGGTCCTAGAATGTACACAAAGCTACCCACATGGGAATCAGCACCAAAAGGGCCCAGTTTGCTTGGGGGAAGCAGTGGGAGGGACTGAAATCCAACAGAGAGTGTAGCAAGCACCATTGTTCCCTCTCTGAACCCTGCCCCATATACAGCATCACAACCCAGCAACTGGGTTGCCCCAGCCTGGTGAACACCTAAGGCTCTGCCCCTCATATGTAACAGGCTTGACAAGACAAAAAAAAATGACCCAAATGGAAGAACAGATCAGAGCTCTAGAAAAAATATAACTAAGCAACGAAGAGATAGCCAACCTATCAGATGCACAGTTCAAAGCACTGGTGATCAGGATGCTCACAGAATTGGTTGAATTTGGTTGCAAATTAGATGAAAAAATGCAGACTACAATAAGAGAAATGAAGGAAAATGTACAGGGAACCAATAGTGATGGGAAGAAAACTGGGAGTCAAATCAATGTAGTGGACCAGAAGGAAGAAAGAAACAACCAAACAGAAAGAATGAAGAAACAAGAATTCAAAAAAATGAGGAGAGGCTTAGGAACCTCCAGGACATCTTTAAACGTTCCAACATCCAAATTATAGGGTTACCAGAAGGGGAAGAGGGAGAGCAACAGGTGGAAAGGTTATTTGAACAAATAATAAAGGAGAACTTCCCCAATCTGTCAAGGGAAATAGACTTCCAGGAAGTCCAGGAAGCTCAGAGAGTTTCAAAGACCAAGGAGGAACACACCAAGGAGGAACACACCAAGGAGGAACACACCAAGGCACATCATAATTACATTAGCCAAGATTAAAATGAAGGAGAGAATCCTAGAAGCAGCAAGAAATAAGGTGACAGTCACCTACAAAGAAGTTCCCATCAGACTGTCAGCTTGTTTCTCAAAAGAGACCTTGCAGGCAAGAAGGGGCTGGAAAGAAGTATTCCATGTCATGAAAGGCAAGGACCTACATCCAAGATTGCTCTATCCAGCAAAGCTTTCATTTAGAATGGAAGGGCAGATAAAGTGCTTTCCAGATAAAGTCAACTTCAAGGAGTTCATCATCACCAAGCCCTTATTATATGAAATGTTAAAGGGACTTATCTAAGAAAAGAAGATTAAAAATGTATAGTAAAATGACAGCAAACTCAGAATTATTAACAACCACATCTAAAACAAAACCAAAAGAAACTAAGCAAACAACTAGAACAGGAACAGAACCCCAGAAATGGAGATCACATGGAGGGTTAGCAACAGGGGAGTGGGAGGAGAGAGGGGGTAAAGGTACAGAGAATAATTAGCATAGATTGTAGGTAGAAAATAGACAGAGGGAGGGTAAGAATAGTATGAGAAATGTAGAAGCTAAAGAACTTATAAGTATGGCACATGGACATGAACTAAAGGGGGGGATGTGGGTGGGGAGGGTGTACAGGGTGGAGGGGAGTGAAGGGGGGAAATGGGAGAACTGTAATAGCATAATCAATAAAATATATATAAAAAAAGAAAAAAAAAGACATATAGATCAATGGAACAGAATAGAGAGCCCAGAAATAAACTCACACCTTTATGGTTAATTAATATTTGACAAAGAAGGCAACAGGGTAAAGATTATGTAATAAATGATGTAGGGAAAATTGGATAAATTCATGCTGAAAAGTGAAATTAGACCACCTTCATACACCATACACAAGAATAAAGTGAAAATGAATTAAAGAGTTAAATGTTAGACTTGAGACCATATAAATCCTAGAAAATAACATAAACAATAAAATCTCAGACATTTCTCTTAGCAATATTTTTTTCTGATGTATCTCCTTTAGCAAGGGAAACAAAAGACAAAAATAAACAAATGGGACTACATCAAACTAAAAAGTTTTTCCATAGCAAAGGAAACTATCAACAAAAGAAAAAGGCAACTCACTGAATGGGAGATGATTTCTGGCTGTGATATATTTGATAAGGGTTTAATAACCAAAATTTATAAAGAGCTAATACAACTTAACATAAACAAACAATCCAATAAGGAAAGGAGCAAAGGACCTGAATAGATATTTCTCCAAAGAAGACATACAAAAGATCAATAATCATAAGAAAAAATGCTCAACATCACTAATCATCAGATCAATGCAAATTAAAACCACAATGAGATATCACCTCACAGCTATCAGAGTGACTATCATCAATAAATCAACAAACAAGTTGGCAAGGATGTGGAGAAAAGGAACCCTTGGGCACCTTTTGTGGGAATGCAGATTGGTACAGACACTGTGACATAGCAATACGGTGTTATTTCAAAGAACTAAAAATATAACTGCCTCATGTCCCAGCCATTCCACTCCTGGGAATATATCCTAAGAAACCTGAAACTCTAATCGAAAGAATATATGCACCCCTATGTTCATAGCAGCATTATTTACAATAGCTAGGATTTGGAAGCACCCCAAGTGCCCATCAGTAGATGAATAAAAAAAGCTGTGATACATGTACACAACGGAGTCCACATGGCCATAACAAAGAAGGAAATCTTACTTTTTGTGACTGCATGGATGGACCTAGAGAACATTATTCTAAGTGAAATGAGCCAGTCAGAAAGACAAGTATCATGGGATTCAACTTATATGTGGAATCTAATGAACAAAATAAACTAACAAACAAAATAGAAACAGACTCATAGATAGTTAGAAAAGATTGACAGATGTCAGAGGGGAGAAAGTTTGGGCAACTGGGGGAAAAAGGTGAAAGGATTAAGCAAAAAGAAAAACCCCTAATAGACACAGATAACAGTATGCTGATTACCAGAGGGAAAGAGGGGGTCTGGGGGGAGGTAGAAGAGAGTGAAGAAGGGGTAAATGATGATGGAAGGAGACTTTAATTGGATGGTGAACACACAATACAATATACAGATGATGTGTAATAGAATTGTACACCTGATTTTTAGTGCACTGTTGGTGGGAATGCAGATTGGTGTAGCCACTGTGGAAAACAGTATGGGATTTCCTCAGAAAACTAAAAATGGAACAGCCTTTTGACCTGGCAATTCCACAGCTGGGATTATACCCTAAGAGCCCTAAAACACCAATCCAAAAGAACCTATGCATCCCAATGTTCATAGCAGCACAATTTACAATACCCAGGTACTGAAAGCTACCTAAGTGCCCATCAGTAAATGAATGGATCAAACAACTACAGTACATTTACATGATGGAGTACTATGAAGCAGAAAGAAAGGAGCTCCTACTGTTTGGGACAGCATGGATGGACCTGGAGAGCATTATGCTAAGTGAAATAAGCCAGGCAATGAGGGACAAATACCATTTGATCTCGCCTTTAGCTAGAACCTAACCAAGAAAACAAACAAGCAAGTAAAATATAACAAGAGACATTGAAATTAAGAACAAACTGACAGTAACCAGAGGGGAGGTGGAAGGGGATAATGGAGCGGGAAGGGGGAAATGTTTTTAGGAACATGTATAAAGGACACATGGACAAAACCAAAGGGGGGTAGGATTAAGGGTGGGAAGTTGGGATGGCTGGGGTGGGGGGGAGTGGTGGTGGGAAAATGGAGACAACTGTACTTGAACAACAATAAACAAATTTTTTAAAGGCATTTAAAAAAATTGTACACCTGAAACCCGTATAGTTTTATTAACCAATGTCACACTAATAAATTCAATAAAAATAAAAAAGTATAATATAACTATTCTTAGGAATTAAACTAATGTTCTCATGAATTATTAATTTTAAAATATATTTTATTTATTATGCTATTAGAGTTGTCCCATTTTTTTCTCCCCTTTATTCCCCTTTTCCCTGCACCACCCCTCCCAGCAGCATTCCCCCCAACCTGTCTTAGTTCATGTTGATGGGTCATACATATAAGTTTTTGGCTTCTCCATTTCCTATATTATTCTTACCTTCCCCATGTCCATTTTATACCTACCATTTATACTTCTTATTCCCTGAAGCTTTTCTCCATACTCCCCCCTCCCCCTTCCCACTGATAACCTTCCATGTAATTTCCATTTTTGTGATTCTGTTCCTGTTCTAGTTGTTTGTTTAGTTTGTTTTTGTTTTCGATTTTTTCTTAGGTTCAGTTGTTGATAGTTGTGAATTTGTTGTCATTTTACTGTTCATACTTTTTGATCTTCTTCTTAGATAAGTCCCTTTAACATTTCATATAATAAGGGCTTGGTGATGATGAGCTCATTTAACTTGACCTTGTCTGGAAAGGACTTTATCTGCCCTCCCATTCTAAATCATAGCTTTGCTGGATAGAGTAATCTTGGATGTAGGTCCTTGCCTTTCATGACTTTGAATACTTGTTTCCAGCCCCCTTTTGCCTGTAAGGTTTCTTTTGAGAAATCAGGTGATAGTCTTATGGGACTCCTTTGTAGGTAACTGTCTCCTTTTCTCTTGCTGCTTTGAAGATTCTCTCCTTATCTTTCATCTTGGATAATGTAATTATGATGTGCCTTGGCATGTGCTTCCTTAGGTCCAATTTCTTTGGGACTCTCAGCTTCCTGAACTTCCTGGAAGTCTATTTCCTTTGCCAGATTGGGGAAGTTCTCCTTCACGATTTTTTCACATAAGTTTTTAATTTCTTGCTTTTTTTCTTGTCCTTCTAGCATCCTATGATTTGAATTTTGACACATTTAAAGTTGTTTCAGAGGTTCCTAAGCCTCTCCTCATTTTTTTTTAATTCTTGTTTCTTCATTCTGTTCCAGTTGAATGCTTATTTTTTCCTTCTGCCCTAAGTCATTGATTTGAGTCTTAGTTTCCTTCCCTTCACTGTTGGTTCTTTGTATGTTTTTCTTTATTTCACTTTGCATAGCCTTCACTTTTTCCTCTATTTTGTGACTGTGCTCAGCCATTTCTGTGAGCATCCTGATTACCAGTGTTTTCAACTGTGCATCTCCTAGGTTGGCTATGTCTTCATCACTTAGTTCTATTTTTGGAACTTTGATCTGTTCTTTCTTTTGGTCTATATTTTTTGTCTTGGTGCACCTATTATGTTGTAAGGGGCAGAGCCCTAGGTATTTTCCAGGGTGGGGCAACCCAGGTCACTGTGTTGTGGCACTATATGTGGGGGAGGGGTCGGGGAAGGAACAATACCACTTGCTTGGCTCTAGGCAGCCTTTCAGTCACTTCCCCTGCCACCCACAAGTAAATTGGGCCCTTCTGGTGCTGCTTCCCAGGTGAGTGGGATTGTTTATGTTCTAGGACTCTGTGGGTCTGTCCACTGAACTCTCCTGTGAGGTTGGGAGTTTCTTCTGCTGCTGCCATTTCCACAGGTTTTTACAGCTAGAGGTTTTGAGGCTTTCTTCTTCCATTCTGGAACCCTGGGTTGTACGGTATGTCTTGCTCCCCAGGTTTTCCTACAGGTTTATCCGCACACAAATGTGGGACCATCCAGTCCATCAGCTGGTGCCTCACCTGCCAGGTCCCCCAGCCGCTGCCTTGCTGCATGTCTTCTCCATCTTGTCTGCCCATCTCCACACCTCCTATCAGTTTGGATGAATATTTCTTCTTTAACTCCTTGGTTGTTGGTCTTCCATACAGTGAAATTTTCTGGCAGTTCTGGTTATTTTCATTTTTAAATTTGTTGTTGTTCTCCTTTTGGTTTTGTGAGGAGGCAAAGTATATCTACCTACACCTCTGTCTTGGCTAGAAGTGAATTATTAAATTTATAGTACATATAATAAAGCACAGTTATAATTAAAATACTTCCCAAAATGAAACAGAAAAGGTAGAAAAATGTGAGTAGAACAACAGTTGCTTTGGAACAACTCCAAGTGGCCTAATATATGAGGTCTGGCCAGAAGGTATCCAGCCATGAAATATGAAAAATAGAGACATTTATTGATGAAGATAGAAGAAACATTGTACATAAGATAATAATGCCCCAATCTCCTTCAAAGTGGGCACCTTGGGACCTCACCCAGTTCTCCCAGTTGCCATCAGCTGCCCTATCATATTTTCCTGAATCTCACTGACAGTCTGAAATCTCTTTCCTTTCAAAGGTGATTTTAGTTTTTGTAAAAGTCAGAAGTCACAGGACACCAACCCAGGTCTGTAGGGGACTCAGTCACCTGAGTGATTTGATATTTTGCCAAAAAACTGCACAATATGTGATGCATGAGCAGACATATTGTCATGATGAAGCTGCTAATCACCAGTTGTCCATAGTTATGGCCTTCTGAATCATCCAAAAATTTTCTATGGAGGAATGTTGAAGCTTAATGTGAAATTTGATGCAGATTCATTTTTTTGGTTACTCAGTCATTTTGATTGCAATGGGTATATAGTACACATGCTCACTCAATGACATCTACTGCCCCCACTGACTAGTACAGTGAAGTCGTCACTTCTCATGCATGTGTGTTCTAGTCCACTCTCCTTTGGTTCCAGGTTACATCGATGTCATGTAAACTGTCCTCATTATAGTAAAAAATGGCTGGACTTTTTCAGGGAAGACATTGTATATGTAATTATAGTCCCCAAAGGAGTTGGGGAGACAGAAATATTTGAATAAATAATGGCTAAAACTTTTCTAAATATATTAAAAACTATAAACCCACAGGTTGAAGAACCTCAACAAAACTCAAGCACAAGAAATATGAAGAAAATCATATCAAGGCACATTATAATACTCATTGTTTATCTGTAAATCCTCACCATATAGTTGGCAAGGATATTTAGATAAATTATAACTTTCATCCTTTCATTACTGCTTTGAAATGAAAAATTGACAGTCACTGGAAAATAGTTTGGCTGGTTAGAGAAAGGTTAAATATACACCCATGGGGTGTCCTGGTTTTTCACTAACAAAAGAAATACATGCATTTGACAATGCACACATGTACATGAATATTTATAGCCCCTTTATTTGTAGTAGGTAAAAAATGGAAAGAACTGTAATGTCTATCAACAGGTAAATGGTTTATTCGCATGTAGGAATACTATTCATTCAAAAAGAGAACAAATTATTGGTATATATGAAAACATGGATGAATATTAAAGTAATTATGCTGAGTGAAAGAAACCACACTCTAAAAAGAGTATGCTGCATGTTTCCTTTTACATAAAATTCCAGAAATACAAATAAATTTAAAGTGGCATAAAGCAAATCAGTGTTTGCCTTGGTATAGGGCAAGAGAGAGAAAGGGAATCAATTACAAAAGTGGTATAAAGACTTTTTTGGAAGTGCTGCAAATGTTTATTACCTTTTTGGTGTTAGTGATGGTATGTGGTATATACTTATGTCAAAACTCATCAAATTGTACTTTTCAGGTATGTTTAGTTTAATCTGCATGTATTACATGCAAATAAATATGTAAATAAAAAGGAGTCCCTGGTGGGTAGAAAGCCCAAAGCCAATGGTTTGTGTTTACAGCATTCCACTTCCAACATTAGAGCTGCCCTTTCCTTGAGGGAACCACCTGACCACCCAGCAACCTATCTTGGTTCTTATCAGTCCACACTTGTGTTCCAGTGATCAATGTCTTTGATCCACCTTCTCTCTCTTATGGGAACACAATGTGAATTCTTCCCAAATGCTTAAAGAATTGTATCTATCCCTTCATGGCAGGCTAACAGCTTCCATTTACTGAGAATTACAGCGTACCTAACACTTGACCTCTCCTAGCTCATTTAATGAACACTATGAGATATGTGCTATTATTAACCTCTTTTTATAGATTGGGAACCAAAGGCTTAGAAAGGAGTCATGACTTATTCATAGTCACTCAGGAACTGGCAGGGCCAGAATTGGAATTTAGGACTCACTCTTATTTTACAGCCTGGATGCTTAGTTACTACACTATTTTGTTTCCCCATCCTAAGCAATTTTAAATAAATGTATTATTGCTGTCCAAGAAACTTTATACACTTTATATCATCTAATTCTTAAACAATTTTATGAGATGAGCATTTTTAATATTCCTTATTTTAAAGGTAAGAAAACAAGCTCAGAGAAGCTAAATAATTTACTCAAATCCACCTCAGTAGCATATGGATAACATCAGAGTTCACTTTCTGTAGTTGCTTTGCTCACTGTCATCCTCCCTCTCCCAGGGCTGGAAAGACTTAAATGCTTTCATCTTTGGAACCACACTTATTCTTCTTGAGTCATCTTGCCCAGAGACTCAACAGTTTCACAATATGACTTTGGTGCAGTATCAGGTGCCAGGATCATTGGACCAACCTATCTGTTTCTACAACATGTATTCCTTGAGTGGAGGGCTTGAGTTGATATATTACAACTTTTAACATATCAGTTGTAATTAGCAATACAACTGATATATTGCTAATTAATAATAAATATTAAACATACCAAACACTCCAAACCTCTGATAGTTCTATGTTAAATATCAGGGCCTGTGGAAATTTTAAAGGTTAATTTATGTTTTGTTTGTCACTGAATTAAGATGTTTGGAAGTTTGACTTTATAAACAGTACAAACATTGACCTTGATGACAGGTAAGAATCAGAAAAGAGCCCTGGTTGGTATAGCTCAGTGAATTGAGTGTGGGTCTGTGAACTAAAGGGATGTTGGTTTGATTTCCAGTCAGGGCATATTCCTGGGTTGCAAGCCAGGTCCCCAGTAAGGCGGGGGGGCAGTGTGAGAGGCAACCACACATTGATGTTTCTCTCCCTCTCTTTCTCCTTCCCTTCCCCTCTCTCTAAAAATAAATAAAATCTTTAAAGAAAAGAATCAGAAAAGAGCTCTAGAGCCCAGTGGTTTGACCAGGGAAAGGCAATTTTTTAAGTGAGCTCAGGTGTCTGTTTTGAACTGTTAGTGTTGCTTGTTGACTATAGAGGTATTGGCAAAATGCATCAAAACAGAGTCTATAGAAAATAGGATTATGCCCTGTTCAGTGTGGCTCAGTGGATTGAGTGCTGGCCCACAAAACAAAAGGTCAAGATTTTGATTCCCAGTTGGGCACATGCCTGCTTGTGGGCCATGTCCCCACTAAGAGGCATATGAAAGGCAACCAGACATTGACGTTTCTCTTCGCCTTCTCCCTCCCTTCCCCTGTCTCTAGAAATAAATAAAATATTTTTTAAAAAGAAAATAGGATTATGTTTCCACATTTAGGAAAATATTTCTCCTATGCTCAGATTTTAGCATTAGTTGGAGAAAATCAATCTCTTCAGACCAAACTGTAATGGCCATGTACATTTTTGAGTTCTTGTCCAGAACAGTGCAAAGAAAGGATGGCACATTTGTAAATATGCTCATGTAAATTTCTTTAAAGAGTGTTATTCAAGGGAGAAAATACAGGCTCTTCAATAAATGCTGCTGGGATAATTGGATATTCACATGTAAAAGAATGAAACTGGACCTATATTTTTATATCACTCACAAAAATTAACTTGAAATGGTTTAAAGACTTAAATGTAAAACTTGAAACTATGAAACTCCTAGAAGAAAACATAGGAATCAATTTCCTTGATACGGGTCTTGGTAATGATTTCTTTGGATATAACAAGGAAAGCATAAGCAACAAGATAAACAAACAAACAGGAGGTACTATAGCAAACCGAAAAGCTTCAGAACAGCAAAAGAAAGTATCATCAAAGTGAAAAGCAACCTACAGGATAAGAAAAATTTAGGGGTTAATATCAAAATATATAAAGAACTCACACAACTCAATAACAAAAACAAACAATTCAATTAATAAATGGGCAGAGGATCTGAATAGACATTATTCCAAAGAAGATGTGTAGATGGTCAAAAGGTGAATGAAAAGATGCTCAACATTAGTAATCATTAGAAAAATCTGAATCAAAGCCACAATGAGATATCATCTCACACCTATTGGAGTGGATACAATCAAATTATTCCAGACTTCTGGCCAAGATGGAGGCATAAGTAGATATGCTTCGCTTCCTCACACAACCAAAAGAAAAATAACAACCAACTTAAAAACAACAACAACCAGAATCGAATTGCCAGGATATTGAATTGTATGGATACCTGACAAGGAATTAAAGAAGAAACATTCATTCAGACTGGTAGGAGGGGCAGAGACAGTCAGCTGGGGTGGAGAGGATATGCAGCAAGATGGTGGCTGGTGGGCCAAGTGGGCGAGGCAGAAGCTGGCAGACCAGGTGGTCCTACATTTGTGTGTCCATAAACTGGGAGGAACAACAGGGAGCAAGACAGATTGTGCAACACGGGATTCCAGCACCAAGCAAATAAAGCCTCAGAACCTCTGGCTATAAACACCTGTGGTAGTTGCGCTGGTGCATGAAACTCCCAGTCTCACAGGAAAGTCTGTTGGAGAGATCCACGGGATCCTAGAATGTACACAAGCCCACCCCCCCAGGAATCAGCACCAGAACAGCACCTAGAAATGCACAATTTGCTTGTGGGGGAAGGGAACAAAAGTAGGCAAGAGCCAAGCAAGCAGCACTGTTTCCTCTCTGACCATTACCCCACATACAGAGCCATAATACAGCAAAATAGGTAGCCCCGCCCTAGCAAATACCTAAGTCTCCACCCCTTACAATGTAACAGGTGTGAGCAGACAAATAAATATGGCCCACCCCAAATCCCCACCTCCCATACTTGATCCTACCCGTCTTTGGCTTTGTCCATGTGTCCAAAAAAGAAAAGAAAACAAAACAAAACATAAAGCTGACAATGAAAACTCAAAAAATGCATTTTTTCTCTGGAAAAACAAAACAAAACAAAAAAAGAAATATGGCCCAAATGAAAGAACAGATCAAAACTCAAGAAAAAGAACTAAGCAACAAGGA
Organism: Phyllostomus hastatus; assembly: GCF_019186645.2. Lineage (NCBI taxonomy): Eukaryota > Metazoa > Chordata > Mammalia > Chiroptera > Phyllostomidae > Phyllostomus > Phyllostomus hastatus. The sequence continues at coordinate 8,542,670 of NW_025333841.1, read as the reverse complement.
GATGGCCAACCAATCAGATGCAGAGTTCAAAACACTGGTAATCAGGATGCTCAGAGAAATGATTGAGCACAGCCACAAAATAATGGGAGAAGTGAAGGCTATGCAAAGTGAAATAAAGAAAAATATACAGGGAACCACCAGTGAGGGGAAGGGAACTGGGACTCAAATCAATGATTTGGAACAAAAGGAAGAAGTCAACATTCAACAAGAACATAATGAAGGAACAATAATTCAAAAAAAAAAAAAAAGAGGGGAAGCTTAGGAATCTCTGGGACAACTTTAAATGTGCCAACATCTGAATCATAGGAGTGTGTGAAGGAGAAGAGGAAGAGCAAGAAATTGAAAACTCATGTGAAAAAAATAATGAAAGAAGACTTCCCCAATCTGGCAAAGGAAATAGATACAGAAGTCCAGGAAGCTCAGAGAGTCCCAAACAATTTGGATCCAAAGAGGACCACACTAAGACACATCATAATTACATTCCTCAAGATTGAAGATAAGGAGAGAATCTTCAAAGCAGCAAGAGAAAAGGAGACAGTTACCTACAAAGGAGTTCCCATCAGACTGTCAGCTGATTTTTCAAAAGAGACCTCGCAGGCAAAAAAGGGGCTAGAAAGAAGTATTTGAAGTCATGAAAGGCAAGGACCTACATCCAAGATTACTCTATCCAGCAAAGCTATCATTTAGAATGGAAGGGCAGATAAAGTGCTTCCCAGATACGGTCCTGTTAAAGAAGTTCATCATCACCAATCCTTTATTATATGAAATGTTAAAGGGACTTATCTAAGAAATAGGAGAAGATCAAACTCTGAACAGTGAAATAACAACAAACTCACAACTATCAACAACTGAATCTAACCAAAAGCAGAAACAAACTCAGCAAACATCTAGAACAGGAACAGAATCACAGTAATGAAGATCACATGGAGGGGTATCAGTGGGGAGGGGGACAAGGGAGAATTAGGGAAAAGGTGCAGGGAATAAAAAGCATAATTAGTAGGTATAAAATAGACAGAGGGAGGTTAAGAATAGTATAGGAAATGGAGAAGTCAAATAACTTATATGTACAATCCATGGACATGAAGTAAAAGAGGGAAATGCTGGAGAGAATGGGGGGCCCTGTTGGAGGGGAATAAAGGGGACAACAAATGGACAACTATAATAGCATAATCAATAAAATATACTTTAAATAGTTATTCCAGGTACTAACACATGAATAGGAGTTGTAATATTTTATATTAAAGGTTAATTTTTACTTTTAAATAGTAAAAAAAAGAAGAGATTGCCAATGGATATGGAGAAAAAGGAACTCTTGTATACTGTTGGTGGAATTGTAAATTGGTACAGCTGCTATGGAAAACAGTGTGGAGATTCCTTTAAAAAATTAAAGATAGAACTATCATTTGATCTAGTAGTTTTAGTTCTGGGAATATATACAAAGGGGACAGAAAAATTAACTCAAAAAGATGTCTGCACCCCCATGTATATAGCCGCATATTTATAATAGTCAAAACATGGAAACAACCTAAGTGTCCATTGATGGATGAATGGATAAATACATTGTACACACATATACAATGGAATAGTATTCAGCCATAAAAAATGAGGGAATCCTACCATTTGTGACAACATGGATGGACCTTGAAGACATATGCTAAGTGAAATAAGTCAGAAAACCACAAATACTGTATGATCTCACTTGCATGTGGAATTTAAAAGGTCCTCACAAAAACCAAAATCATAGAAAGAGATCAGAATTCTACTTATCAGAGGTGGAGGGTAGGGAGAAGGGGAAAGGATGGAAGGTGGTCAAAAAATAAAACTTCCAGTTATAAGATAAATAAGTACTAGGTATGTAATGTACAACGTGATGACCAGAGCTAATGTATGATATATAGGAAAGCTGTTAAGAGAGAAAATCCTAAGAGTTCTCATCAGTTTTTTTTCTTATTTTTAAAAAATCTTTTTATTATATCTATACGCAAAGATGAATGTCAGCTGGCCTTGTCCTGGTAATCATTTTATAACATAGGTAAATCAAGCCTTCATTCTATATGCCTCAAACTTATACAGTGATTGATTGATTGATTGATTTTTTATTGTTGTTCAAGTACAATTGTCTCCATTTTCCCACCACCACTTTTCCCTGCCACCCCCACCCCCACTTCCCACCTTCAATCCTTCCCCCCTTTGGCTTTGTCCATGGGTCCTTTCTACATGTTCTTGACAACCCTTCCCATTCTTTCCCCCATTATCCCCTCCCCTCTCCTCTCTGGTTACTGTCAGTTTGTTTTTTATTTCAATGTCTCTGGTTATACTTTGCTTGGTTGTTTGTTTTGTTGATTAGGTTCCACTTATAAGTGAGGTCATATGGCATTTGTTTCTCACTGCCTGGAGTATTTCACTTAGCATAATACTCTCCAGTTCTATCCATGCTGTCTCAAAGGGTAGGAGCGCCTTCTTTCTTTCTGCTGCGTAGTATTCTATCGTGTAAATGTACCATAGATTTTTGATACAGTCATTTACTGATGAGCACTTAGGTTGCTTCCAGCACTTGGCTATTGTAAATTGTGCTGCTATGAACATTGGGATGCATAGGTTCTTTTGAATTCGTGTTTCCGGATTCTTAGGGTATAATCCCAGCAGTGGAATTGCCAGGTCAAAAGGTAGTTTCATTTTTAGGTTTTTGAGGAAATTCCATACTATTTTCCACAATGATTGCACCAGTCTGCATTCCAACCAACAATGCACTAGGGTTCCCTTTTCTCTACAACTTGTTAATTTGCTTGTGATAGCCATTCTGATTAGTGTGAAATGATATCTCATTGTGGTTTTAATTTGCATCTCTTTCATGACTAGTGATGTTGAGCATCCTTTCATATGTCTCTCAGCCCTCTGAAAAGACACTCCTCCAAGAAGGACATACAGAGGATCCAATGTCTTTGCATGTGTGTATTGCCATTTGTATATCTTCCTTGCAGAAACATCTATGCAGATCCTTTTGTAGAGCACTTTATTTATTCTTTAAACATTATTTATTTATTTATTTATTTATTTATTTATTTATCTTTAAAGAGAAGAGGAGAGAAGAAGAAAGAGGGGGAGAGAAACATCAACATGCGGTTCCCTCTTGCCCACTCCCCAACAGGGACCTGGTCCACAACCTAGGCATATGTCCTGACTGCCAATTGTACTGGTGACCCCTTGGTTTGCAGGCTGGCACTCAATCCATTTAGCAACACCAGCCAGGGCTTGTAGAGCACATTAAAAATATCTCTAATGCTCATAACAACCTTGCAAAGTATGTGTCATGAGTCCCATCTTACAGTTGAGGTAACCAAAACTCAAAAAAAGGTTAAGAAACTTGTTTAATTTGTACAGAGTTAGAAAATTGAGCTGGAATTTGAATGTTTCTGGCTTGAAAACCTGTGCTCTCTCCATCATACTCTTGATCTGTCTGCTGATGATTAAATGCTAATGCCTTTAGTATTAACAAAGTTACAGTGACTGTGCTTCTGGTGGAATACTCTGGCCAGTGTTCTAGTCCTGGCCTTGTCCTTGGACCTCCATATCCTCATGTCTCAAAGGAGGAGTTTGACCTGCATGACTTCTGTGTTACTCCATTGGTCTAATAGGAGAATTGGCCCTTTTATTTTGGATACAGTTGTCCTTAGGTTTTGTACAAAGGAGGTTCGATAGCTCGGTGTGTTATTTTGAGTGGTTAATGGGAATTTTTTCTCAGTGGCACAAGAAAATACACTCACCTGCTACTTGCATACACTGATCCTCACCTGCTACTTTTCAGCCCACTCATGAGCCTCTCAGCGTATTTTTGGAATTTTATCTAAAGAGTTTTAATATGTTACTGCCCAGAAGGATTGGGTGTTGCCTGGAAATCTGGTTTTTACTAGGCTAACATTCTTACACAAAATAAGATAGAATTGCCCATCAGTCTTTGGGGTGAGAGGGAGGCCAGAGTGTCTACACTACTCTCCTCAGAGAAAGACAGGTTTATCCTTGTTTCCTTTCCTTATGGTTATTGCTTATCCATGATACAACTATACTCCCAATCCCATTGTGATTTGACACTATGTCGAAAGCTTCTGTTTTCATATTCCTTTTAAAAAATCTGTTTTGTAATCAATTGGTTGGGCATGACTTGATTTTATGTAAACTGCTGCCCAAATGGTTGTTGTGCTCATTCTTTGTTATGAAAATTACGTATTTCTCAGCCATGCCCCAGGATCTCTGTAAGACTCTACTTCATGAATGGAATTTATGTTGGCAATATGCCAGCCTTTGTCATGGAGGTCCTTGGTAAGGGCATACTTCACTTTCTGGCCTAATTTCAGGGACACACTTTACCCTTCATAGTGAAAGGTGCATATTCAGGCTATTCTGTAGGCCTTGGACATTCACAACATTTGCCATTGTCTTGTCTAGTGACTTAGACACTGTGAGTGAGAACTGAGGAATAGACATTCCAGTGATATACTGTCTGGTATATATTCACTTTTCGGTCTCCCAACTATGGTTGTTATCTTGTCAGTCTCCATGGCATTTATCTTAGACTCTACATGAAGAGGCCCTTGTCTTTGGCTTTCAGATACCTTTCCTGGTTCTTCTTCAGTTCCCTTGGTCCCTTGCCCCCTGATATTTAGTTTGCCTCTGCTCTGCCACTTTTGGGGAACATCTTTGTTCCCTTTCTATTTGGAGAAGAAGCTTTTATCACACTGTTCATGTCTCTTACTTGGTTACTTATTTGCTCAAAGATAGCTCTTTCCAGCTTTCTGGTATTTTGAATTCTTGGCACACATTATCCTGGATTTTCAATAAGACATTTTCCAAAGTATCTGCAGCCCTCTTGTGGTTGTTGAATCTTTTAACTTTCCAAATTCTTTCCTAAGTAATGCTTACATTTTATCAGGATTCTCTTTGCTAGAATGAAATAAATAAGTGTGTGGTGGATTTCTTTGGCTTTCACTTACCCACTGGGATGCTAGCCCTGGTCATCATAGGATAAGCATTTTAGAAGGTTTCACTCACAATGATCTGATCAGTATCAATTACTAAGGTTAGGTGTATATCTTTGATAGAGGCCCAGGATGCAGGCAGAAGAGGGATAAAACCCATGGGTATTATGTGGCAAGCCAGACAATCTGGCTGCTAGTGTATCTCAGTCATGATTACCTTTAAGATAGTAGGTAGGCCATTTCCCTTCTCTGGGCTCAGTTTCCTCCTTTGAATGAGGGTGCTGGCCCACAGGAAAGACAGAGATGTATAAATTTGGTCCCAACAAGTCAGTTTACATCACTGCCTTTTCTATGTGCATACTTGTCTATGAATAAAGAGATCCAGCTTGACTGAGCTTTGGGCAAAATTTTTGGATCCTTCCAGTATCTGGACCCTGGAGTCAGGATTTAGGTCTGGATTGGTGGCTGATACTAGGCTGTCTGGCTCTGGAGAAAAGAAAGGGTCCTGAAATTCCATTCTCAGTTTCATCAAGCCCAGCTCTGTGCTCTGGCTCTCCAATCTTTTCCACAATGGGCTGACCAAGCTTAGTGTTTCTTTGGGAACAGTGATTCTCTACTTTTTTTCCTTTTGCATCAGGGGCTCCTTTGAGAAGCTGATAAAGTCTAGAGACCCTGTCCACCAAAAAATGCATATACACACACACACACACACAAACACACACACACACACACACACCAATCTGAACCCAACTGGAAGGGGTTCATGACCTATGAAGGCAATCCATGGAGTCTGGAGTCTAGGGACCTCTGGTTAATAACTCTTGCTCCAGAATATGGCTCCTGGACTGCACTGAGCTCAGTGTCCTCTACTCATCTCTTTAAGTTTGGTTATGCTCTGATTTCATGTATTAGGAACAGTGTGGGTGATCAACAAACCACCAGAATTTATCCAGACCCTTGAATGTATCTAGAAGGAGCCATTTCCCTCTGGACAATAATTCTATAGCTGAGTAGTTATGCTAAGCCCCACCAACAATAAAAAGGAGATAGAATGAAGGCTAAGTGGGCAGATATTCCTAGCATCTCTATTCAAGGAGCTTTCTCTGGTGGAAAACTTGCTGGTAGATGTGAAATTGCTAAAGTGCTTCTTTGACTGGCAAATGGGAAGGAGAATCCATTGCTTTCTATTATACAGCCAAAAATCTATTAAAAAACAGCCAAGTAAAGAGTAAGGTAAAGACTCAGTTGAGAGGGAAGTATGCTGAGATACAACATGGTGGTTTGAATGAGGGTGAAGGACTAATGGGTGAAACAAATAGACTCAGAAAGCCAGTGACCTAAAAAACAAGCAAGCCTAAGGCAAGGTAAATGATAGTGGAGGGGAGTGTTTTTAGGGAGAACCTCTTTTGTCGTGGTATTTTATTTCTTAGTGGAGAGATCATGATTTCCTTAGGAGAGCTTGTTCATCCATGCCGTAGAACTGTGGGAAAATGTGAGGAGGATGTTGGGATCCAGAGAGTGGAGATTAGAAGGAGCTGTGCAGAAGGCACTGAGGTGTTACTTGGTGTATGCAGGTCTATCCTTAATGTACCTGAGTTTAGTCCATTTTGAAGCATGATGTCTTTTCTGATGGTTGAACTGAGTTGAATGCTGGTTCTACATACCTGCCATGTTGAACATTGTGGAGAGTAACTGTCTAAGTTATGGAGCTTGTGAAAGAGCGTTTACTAGACCATCAAAGAAGAGCTCTTTTGGAACTAACAGGCAGAGGAAAAAGGGGTCAGCTATTTGGAATTAATTGTGTTAGCCTTGGGCATCTACTTGGTATTATGAATTTACCATTGTCATTGACCCAGCCAAAGAGCTGGAGTGGCAGTTGGAGTGTATCCATGGCAGGAGGAGAGTCCTAGTTTCACATGATGTATTCAAGTGGGACAAGCCAATGGGGCTTGGAAGCCAAATACCTTTCTTTGCTCAAATGTAGCACTTTCCCTGCCTAAGGCAAGATGCCATTTCTGTGGGTGGTTGTAGATGTGATCATGGGGTAATAACCAGAGAAATGTTTATAATCAACCACTTCAGAGGTGTCAGGGGTAAATTTCTGCTAATGAACCATTTACCATCACTTACTTGCCCCACCACAAGTAAGCAGATACAGGCTGCTCAGAATTTTTTTCCCCTTATACCTCTCCTACATGGCCAAGGACTTTCAGGAGAAAACTTGGAGAGTGGGTCACCAGAATGAAGCACTGAGGAGGGGTGTCAGGCTGTCAAGCCTGTTGAATTAGTGAAATCCCTAGGTCCCTGGGAGCTTCCTGAGTTTTATTAGTCCACATGTAAGCCCATGGGCCTTTTAGAAGAGTTTGGCTTGTTCTTTTTTTTTTTTTAGATTTATTTATTTATTTTTAGAGAGAGGGGAAGGGAGGGAGAAAGAGGGAGAGAAACATCCATGTGCGAGAGAAACATTCATTGGTTGACTCTCACACACCCCCAACCAGGGACTTGGTCCACAATCCAGGCATGTGCCCTGACTGGGAATCGAACTGGTTCGATTCACAGGCCGGCACTCAGTCCACTGAACCTCACCAGCCAGGGCTTCAACTTGTTCTTTAACCTTTGCCATCCAATGCTAGAATGGAGTACATTCTATCACTTTTGCTAATTTTTGTTTGTCATCCTATGCTCTGAATCTCACACTCTACTGCTCAAGCCACATCCAGGAGAGGCAGTTCCAGAAATGCAATAGCCCATGTTATGTTCTATGGACAGTAGGAATGGGGGCTATCTGGGACATGCTAGTGTCTGCTGTACTCAACTCCTCAACTTTCCCTTTTACCACAAGCAGCCTATTTCACAGCCTCCCTTATCAGGGAACTAGGTGTGTATCATCACATGTGGGGTTTTGTTTTTGGTGTGGGCTGATTGGACCAGAAATGGAAACCTGACCCAAGAGTGGTCTCTACAAGGCTGGTAGCAAGGGCTTTGCCTAAGAGTGGCCCTGGCAATCAGCCAGGCAATGAAGACAATGCTCTTTGGAATTTGGACTAAAGAATGTCAAGAGGCTTAGTCAGTAGGTAGTTAGAGAGCAGAGAGCCTATGAGTGATAAATTTACTCACAAGAAAAAGAAATGGTGAGAATAGCAAGGTCCCCAGAGAAACCTTAGTTTCTGATGAATTTCAACTTCCAAACTCCTCCTCTTACTTTTTAATTGTGTTTTTATTGTGAAAATCCTCAAATATATGCAAAATTAAATATAACAGCTTAATAAACCCCATGTATCCATCACCCAGCAAAAGCAATTATCATTGCCAGTCTTGTTTCATCTAATTCCCACCCATTTCATCCTGCCATCCCCTGGGGCACTAAAAGTAAAAAAGCTCTACTGAGGCACAAACTATGACATTCATTCATTTTAAATGTGAAACTCAATGGCTTTCAGTAAATTTATAGAGTTGTGCAAATATCACCATACCCAGTTTTAGAACATTTTTACCAGTCCAAAGAGATTCCTTGTGCTCATTTACCTGGACTCTTTAACCCAGAGCCCCCTGCAACCACTAATCTACTTTATGGCTCTATAGATTTGCCTTTTTCTGGACCTTTTGTATAAACAGAGTCATACAATATTCAGATTTTGCATCTATCTTCTTACACTTAGCATAATGTTTATGAGGCTTTATGTGTATTAGTAATTTGTAATTTTAAAAATAGTTTATTTTTTAATTTTATTTCTTTCATGATCTTTTAAAATTGAATCTTTATTATGTTTTCTCTATTACCACTTAGTCCCCTTATACTCCTATACCACCAACAATCGCCACACTGTTGTCCATGTCCATGGGTCCTTTTTCCTTTTTGCTCAGTCTCTCCACCCCTGAAAATACCTCTCACCCAGTAGCTGTCATCTATTCTCCATCGATCAGCCTGTCTCTGTTTTGTTTGTTAGTTCAGTTCATTCATTAGATTCCACATATGAGTGAAATCATATGGTACTTGTCTTTCTCTGATTGGCCTATTTTACTTAGTATAATGTTCTCCAGGTCCATCCATTTGTTCCAAAGGGTAAAATTTTCATCTTTTTTATGACTGAGTAGTATTCCATTGTGTAAATACCCTATACTTATTTTATCCACTCATCTACTGATGGCCACTTTGGCTGTTTCTATATCTTGATGATAATAAATAATTCTTCAATGCACATAAGGGCGTTTATGTTCTTTCGAATTAGTCTTTCGATTTTCTTCAGATAAGTTCCCAGAAATGGGATGCCTGTGCCATAAGACACTTCCATTTTTAATTTTTTCAAGTAACTCTGTATTGCTTTCCACAGTGGCTGCATCAGTTTGCATTCCTAGCAAGAGTGCAAAAGGGTTCCCCTTTCCTCACATCCTTTCCAACACTTGTTTGTTGATTAGTGAAGACAGCCATTCTGACAGGTGTGAGAGGGCATCTCATTGTGGTTTTAATGTGCATTTCTCTGATGACTAGTGATGTTCAGTATCTTTTCATGTGTCTATTGGCCATCTGTATGTCCTCTTTGGAGAAGTATCTATTCAGGTGTTTTGCCCATTTTTTAATTGGGTTGTTTGTATTTTTTAAAAATATATTTTATTGATTATGCTATTACAGTTGTCCAATTCCCCCCCTTCATTCCCCTCCACCCCGCACACCCTCTCCCACCCACATTCCCCCCCTTTAGTTCATGTCCATGTGTCATAAGTTCTTTAGCTTCTACATTTTCCACACTATTCCTGCCGTCCCCCTATTTTCTACCTATTGTCCATGCTACTTATTCTCTATATCTTTCCCCCCCCCTCCTCCTCCCACTTCCCTGTTGCTAACCCTCCATGTGATCTCCATTTCTGTGGTTCTGTTCCTATTCTAGTTGTTTGCTTTTGTTTTAGGTATGGTTGTTACTAACTGTGAGTTTGATGTCTTTTTTTTACTGTTCATATTTGTATTTTCTTTTTCTTAGATAAGTCCCTTTAACATTTCATATAATAAGGGCTTGGTGATGATGAACTCCTTTAACTTGGCCTTATCTGAGAAGCACTTTATCTGTCCTTCAATTCTAAATGAAAGCTTTGCTGGATAGAGCAATCTTGGATGTAGGTCCTTGCCTTTCATGACTTGGAGTATTTCTTTCCAGCCCCTTCTTGCCTTCAAGGTCTCTTTTGAGAAATCAGCTGACAGTCTGATGGTAACTCTTTTGTAGGTAACTGTCACCTTATTTCTTGCTGCTTCTAGGATTCTCTCCTTCATTTTAATCTTGGCTAATGTAATTATGATGTGCCTTGGTGTGTTCCTCCTTGGGTCCAACCTCTTTGAAACTCTTTGAGCTTCCTGGACTTCCTGGAAGTCTATTTCCCTTGACAGATTGGGGAAGTTCTCCTTTATTATTTGTTCAAATAACTTTTCCACTTGTTGTTTTTCCTCTTCCCCTTCTGGTACCCCTATAATTCATATGCTGGAACGTTTAAAGATGTCCTGGAGGTTCCTAAGCCTCTCCTCATTTTTTTGAATTCTTGTTTCTTCACTCTTTTCTGTTTGGTTGTTCCTTTCCTCCTTCTGGTCCACCCCATTGATTTGAGTCCCAGTTTCTTCCCATTACTATTGGTTCCCTGTGCATTTTCCTTCATTTCTCTTATTGTAGTCTGCATTTTTTCATCTAATTTGCAACCAAATTCAACCAATTCTGTGAGCATCCTGATCACCAGTGCTTTGAACTGTGCATCTGATAGGTTGGCTATTTCTTGGTCACTTAAAAATACTGGCTCTGGGGCTTTTAACTCTGATTGAGCCATCTTTTTTATTTTATTTTATTTTATTTTCCTTTTGGTCTGGTTGCACCTATTGTGTATGAGGGGCAGAGCCTTAGGTGTTCACCAGGGCGGGGCACCTCAGTCGCAGGGTTGTTGTGTGTGGGGGTGGGGTCCAAGAGAGAACAATGGTGCCTGCTCTACTCTCTCTAGGACTTCAGTCCCCTTTGCCGCTTCCCACAAGCAGATTGGGCCCTTATGGTGCTGGCTCTCAGGCAGGTGGGTTTGTGTACTTTCTCGGACTCTGTGGGTTTCCCCCTGAGCCTCCTGTGAGGCTGAGAGAATCTCCCAGCCTCAACACCCACAGGTGTTTTCAATCCGTGCCTTTAGGCTCTGTTTCCCAGTGCTGGGTCCCTGGGTTGTATGGTGTGTCACAGCCCGTTTTCATTTATTTTGTCTGCACTGGAAAGTGTGGCTTCAGACAGCCAGCTGCCTTGCGTGCCTCACTCGTTCTGTTTGTTTCCTCCTGCGCCCAGGGTCTGCCACCGGTCTGTCAGCTGCCCCTGTGCTTCTGGGGTCCACCAACTGCCATCTGCACCCTGCATGCCTGCATCTGCCAGCCACCGCTTTTTCCCGCCGGTACCCCTTGACCCCTCTCCATAGGCCTCTGACTCCGCCCCTCCTTACTGGTCTGCATGTATGGGAGTCAGACTTCTGTTTGGTTCATTTCTCTTTGTTCTGGTTGTTTTTTTGTTTGTAAATTCTTGTCCTTAGTTTTGGTTGCACGAGGATGCACAGTGAGACCACCTATGCCTCCGTCTTGGCCAGGGTTGTTTGTATTTTTGGTGTTGAGATCTTTTAAAACATTTTATTTATTTATTTTTAGAGAGAGGGGAAGTGAGGGAGATCGAGAAAGAGAGAAACATCAATGTGTGGTTGCCTCTTGAGTGCCCCCTACTGGGGGGCCTAGCCCTCAACCCAGGCATGTGCTGTGACTGGGAATGGAACTGGTGACCCTTTGGTTCACAGGTTGAGTCAATCCACTGAGCCATACCAGCCAGGGATGGTGTTGAGTTTTATAAGTTCTTTATAAAGTTTGGATATTAACTCCTTATCAGATATATCAGTGAATGTGTTCTCTCATTTGGTGGGTTGTCTTTTTCTTTTGTTGATGGTTTCCTTTGCTGTGTAAATACATTTCAGTTTGATGTAGTCCTATTTGTTTATTTTTCTTTTATTTCCTTTGCTTGAGGAGATATACCAAAAAAAAATATTGCTACAAGCAAAATCCAAAATTTTACTGCTTATGTGTTCTAGGATTTTTATGGTTTCGAGTCTAACATTTAACACTTTGACCCATTTTTAATTCATTCTTGTGTGTGGTGTAAGAAGATTGTCTAGTCTCATTTTTCTTCATATATCTGTTCAATTTTCCCAACACCATTTACTGAATAAGCTATCTTTAGCCCATTGTATGTGCTTGCTTCCTCTGTCAAATATTAATGGACTGTAAAGGTGTAGGTTTATTTCTGCACTCTATTCTGTTGGACTTTCTATGTTTTTATGCCAGTACCATGCTGTTTTGATTACTATGGCCTTATAGTATAGTTTGATATTAGGTAGGGTAATTCCTCCAACACTGTTCTCCTTCCTCAGGATTGCTGTTGCTATGCAGGGCCTTGGTGGTTCCATATACATTTTTGAAATATTTGTTCTAGTTCTGTGAAATACATCATGGGAATTTTGATAGGAATTGTGTTGAGTCCATAGATTGCTTTGGGTAGTATGACATTTTAATGATGTTAATTTTTCCTACCCATGAATATGGTGTGTGCTTCCACTTATTTGTATCTTCTTCAATTTCTCTCTTCAGTGTCTTATAATTTTCTGAGAACAGTTCTTTACATCCTTGGTCAAATTTATTGCTAGGTATTTTACTCTTTTTAAAGCAATTGTGAATGGGGTTGTCTTCTTTTTATTTTTTAAAAAGGTTTTATTTATTTATTTTTAGATAGAGGGGGAGGGAGGGAAAAGAGAGGGAGAGAAACATCAATGTTTGGTTGCCTCTCACACGCCCCCTACTAGGGACCTGACCCATAACACAGGCATGTGCCCTGACTGGGAATAGAACCAGTGACCCTTTGGCTCACAGGCTGGTGCTCAATTGACTGAGCCACACCAGCCAAGGCATGGGATTGCTTTCTTAATTTCACTTTCTATTAGCTGGTTATCAGCATATAAAAATACAACTGATTTCTGGATATCAATTTTGTATCCTATTCCTTTACTGATTCATTTATTAGTTCTAGTAGTTTCCTAATGGAATCCTTAGGGTTCTCAATGTACAATATCATGTCATCTGCAAATAAAGACAGTTTTACTTCTTCCTTTCCAATTTGTATGCCTTTTATTTCTTCTTTTCTGATTGCTGTGGCTAGGACTTCCAGTACTATGTTGAATAAGAGTGGTGAAAGTGCACATCCCTGCCTTCTTCCTGATCTTAAGAGGAAAGATGCTAGTTTTTGCCTGTTGAGTAGCATGCTAGCAGTAGGTTTATTATGTATGGCCTTCATTATGTTTAGGTATGTTCCCTCTATTCTCACTTTCCTGGGACTTTTTATCATAGATGGGTGCTAGATTTTAGCAAATGCTTTGTCTGTATCAATTGAAATGATCATGTCATTTTTGTCCTTCATTTTGTTCATGTAGTGTATCATATTAATTGATTTGCAAATGTTGTACCAACCTCACATCCCTGGAATAAATCTCACTTGATCATGGTATATGATCTTTTTGATGTATTTCTGTATTTGGTTTGCTAATATTTTGTTGAGGATTTTAACATCTATGTTCATCAGGGATATTGGCTTATAATTTTCTTTTTTGTTGTGTCTTTCTCTGGTTTTGGAATGAAGATAATGTTGGCCTTGTAAAATGAGTTTGGGAATCTTCTCCCCTCTTGAATTTTTGGAAATAGTTTGAGGAGAGAGGTGTTAGTTCTTCCCTGAATGTTTGGTCAAATTTACCTGTGAAGACATCTGGTCCAGGACTTTTGTTTGTTGGGAGTTTTTTTATTACAGCTTCAAATTTCACTAGGTGTAATCTGTCTATTCAGGTTCTCTGATTTTTCCTGATTCAGTTTTGAAAGACTGTATATTTCTAAGGATTTATCCATTTCATCCAGGTTGTGCAGTTTGTTGGCATATAGTTGTTCACAATACTTTCTTACAATCCTTTGTATTTCTTAGGTGTCAGTTGTTATTCTTCCTCTTTCATTTCTGATTTTTTTAAATTTGTGTCCTTTATTTTTTTTTCATTTTTATCATTAACTTTATTGATTTGGATATTTTGAGTATAACTGCTATTCCCCACTATTTGCTTCTAGTGGAGAGGCCAGGGGTGCTGCTAAACATCTTCCAATGGATAAGACAGCCCCACAGCAAAGAATTACTTGTACAGAATATTAATAGTTCCAAGAAACTTTGCACATCACTTTTGACATGTTCAATCAGTCACAGCACCTTCTCCATACACTGCACAAGTCTTTTTTTGCATTTCAGTTATATTTTAACCTTTATTGAAATAAAAAAGCATAATACACAAAAATATATATTTTTCATCTTCAATATTAAAATGGCTGCACAAAAATTCATCAATTTTTATGTTTTTCTCCTTTTATGTTTTTATTGTATTTTTTACAACACCATTTAGCTCCCTTATACGCCCACTCCACTCACAATCACCACACTGTTGTCCATGTCTATGAATCCTTTTTCTTTTTTGCTCAATCCCTGTACCTTTTACTCTGCACTCCCTCCCCTTAGCTGTCATCCTGCTCTCTATACATGAGGTCTGTCTCTATTTTATTTGTTCATTAGATTCCATATATGAGTGAAACCATATCATATTTGTCATTCTCTGACTGGCTTATTTCACTTAGCATAATATACTCCAGGTCCATCCATACTGTCACAAAGGGTAAAATTTTCTTCTTTTTTACAGCTGAGTAGTATTCCATTGTGTAGGATAATACTGGCTTCATAAACTAAGTTTGGGAGCCTTCCCTCTTCTTGAATTTTTTGAAATAGTTTGAGAAGGAGAAGTGTTAGTTCTTCACAGAATGTTTGGTAAAAGTCACCTGTGAAGCTATCTGGCCCAATGCTTTTGTATTTTGGGAGTTGTTTGATTACTGCTTCAAATTTAGTAGTTATCTGTCTGTTGAGATTCTGTGATTCTTCCTGATTTAGTTTTAGGAGATTGCATGTTTCTAGGAATTTATCCATTTTGTCTAACCTGTCTAACTTGTTGGCATATAGCCATTCATAGTATTTTCTTAAATCTTTTGTATTTCTTTGATGTCAGTTGTTATTTCTTCTCTTTCATTCTGATTATTTATTTGGGTCTTCTCTCTTTTTATCCTGATGAGCCTGGTTAAAGGTTTGTCAATCTTGCTTATCTTTTCAAAGAACCAGCTCTTGCACTCATTTTTTAGACACTATTTCATTTATTTCTGCTCTGATCTTCTTTTTTCAATTAATTAATTTAGTTTTGGAGAGGGTAAGGGAGGGAGAAAGAGAGGGAGAGAAACATCAATGTGTGGTTGCCTTTCATGTGCCCCTTCCAGGGACCTGGCCTGCAACCCAGGCATGTGACCTGACTGGGAATCAAACCAGCAACTCTTTGGTTCACAGGCCAGCACTCAATCCACTGAGCCACACCAGCCAGGTCTGCTCTGATATTTATTATGTTCTTTCTTCTACTCACTTTGGGCTTTGTTTGTTCTTTTTCAAATTCCTTTAAGTGTAAAGTTAGATTTTTTATTTGAGCTTTTTCTTCTTTTGTTATTGTTGTTGTTTTTTAGATAGGCCTGCAATGCTATGAATCTCCCTTTAGGATTGTTTTCCCAGTGTCCCACAGATTTTTGATTGTTGTGTTTTCATTTTCATTACTTTCAAGATGTCTTTTGATTTCTTCCTTGATCTCATTGTTGTTATTTAGCTTCCATATCTTTGTATATTTTTCAGTTTTCTTCTTGTAACTGATTTCTAGTGTCATAGCATTATGGTCAGAAAGGATGTTTGCTATGATTTCAATCTTATTGGATTTATTGAGACTTATTTTGTGTCCTAAGTTGTGGTCTGTCTTAGAAAACATTCCATGTGTACTTGAAAAGAATGTATATTCTGCTGCTTTGGGGTGAAATGCTCTGAAGATATCAATGAAATCCACCTGATCTAGTGTGTCATTTAAGACTGCTGTTTTCCTTGTTGATTTTCTGTCTGGAAGATCTATCCATTGACGTCAATGCAGTGTTGAAATCCCCTACTATGACTGTATTACTCTCAATCTCTTCCTTGATGTTTATCAAGATTTGCTTTATATATTTTGTTGCTCCCATGTTGGGTGCGTAAATGTTTATATACTCTTATTGGATTGTTCCCTTTATCATTATGTAGTGTCCTTCTTTGTCTCTTAGTATAGCCTTGGTTTTAAAGCTTATTTTGTTGAATATAAGTATTGCTACCCAAGCTTTTTTTCCCTTTCTATTTGAGTGAAATATCTTTTTCCATCCTGTTAATTTTAGTCTGTGTGTGTCTTTCATTCTGAGGTGGGTCTCCTGTAGACACAATATATGGGTCTTTTTCACTCATCCATTCAGCTACCCTATGTCTTTTGATTGGAGAATTTAAGCCATTTACATTTAAAGTGATTTTTGACAGATACATATTTATTGCCACTTTATTTTTAACTATTTTCCTCTCTTTTTTTTTCTTTGTCTTCTTCTCAAAGCAAGCCCTTTCACATTTCTTGCAATACTGGTTTGGTGTTAACAAACTCCTTTAGATTTTTCTTATCTGGGAAGCTCCTTACATCTTTTTCAGTTTTCAGTGACAGCCTTGCTTGGTAAAGTAGCTTTGGTTGTAGGTTCTTGCTTTTCATCACCTTGGATATTTCATGCCAATCCCTTCTGGCCTGAAATGTTACTATTGAGAAATCTTATGGCAGTCTTATGGAAGCTCCCTTTTAGCTAACTCACTACTTTCTTCTTGCAGCTTTTAGCCTTCTCTCCTTGTACTTAAGCCTTGTCATTGTAATTATGATGTGTCTCAGTGTGGGCCTCTTTGGGTCCATCTTGTTTGGGACTCTCTGAGCTCCCTGGGCTTGTGTGTCTTTTCCCTTCACCAGGTTAGGGGAGTTTTCAGTCATTATATCTTCAAATAGGTTCTCAATCCCTTGCTCACTTTTTTCTCCTTCTGGTATTTCCATGATGTGGATATTGTTATGCTTGATGTTGTCCCAAAGGTCCCTTAAACCCTCCTCATTTTTAAAATTATTTTTTCTTTTTGCTGCTCTAAGTGTTGTTTCTACCTTGTCTTCCAAATCTCTGATTTGATCCTTTGCTTCATTTAACCTGTTTATTCCTTCCAGTGTATTATTTATTTCATGTGGCATTCTTTTTTTCCAACCTATCCTTTTTATTGTTTCTATGTTCTTTTTATACTATTGAGCAACCCTATAATCATTACTTTAAACTCTATATCTGATAAATTGCTGGCCTCCATTTCATTTAGCTCTCATTCTGGAGAATTTTCTTGTTCTTTCATTTTGGGCCTGTTTCTTTGTCGTCCTTCTTCCCATTTTGGCTGCCTCTCTGTGTTTATTTCTATATGTTAGGTACATATGCAAAGACCCTGGTTCAGGTCTATTTCAGACACTGCCTGTAACTGCTCTGGGCAACCTTTCAGAGCTATCATCTATTCACAGCTTGTTGTTCCCTCTGCTGGGCCTGAATGTGTGTAGAAGGAACAAAGCTGTGCACCATGCTGGCTTTGACCAGCACCAGGCCTGGAGAGGGGAAGCAGTCAGCTAAAGTCTCAAATCTCCCCAAGATCTGCTCTGCCTGCAAGCTTTCTGTTCAGCTTAATTATTGAAAGTGCCTCCAGGTGTGCTCCTCAGCAGCTGGGCTTGAGACCACAGGGAGAGGTGAGAGTGATTCCTGGCAGTGGGGCTATTGCTTCCCCCCAGGCTGATGGCACATTAAAGAGAGTGCTCTGCCAGGGAGAGATGGCTTCTTCAGTATGGAATGACACATCACAGCGATCCTGGCAGCTGACCCTTCAGCTCTCTCCCCAGAGTCACCAAGCCAGACTTTCCTCATGTGTCTCTAGCTCCATCTGCCCCACCTTTGCTGAGCCAAGGGTAAGTCACCACAAATGAAATTTTTTGTATTGACCCTTTAGGAGGCTCTCTGCATCTTTAGCCATGGACAGTAACTCTGCTGCTTTTCACAGCTAGACATTATTTGGGTTCCTTTCCCAGTTCTGATGTCTAGGCTGGGAAGCCCAGCTTGGGGTTTAGACACAGACTTCCCAGGGGAAGCCCTCCTATATGCTGAAATATCCTTCTGCAATTTGAGCGGCTGCCTGTTAGAGCCCAGCTAGCCCTCTTGCGCCTCCTACACAGTCCCTTCTATTCTCATTGTGGTGAAGTAGTTTCTTCCAAAATCCTTGGTTATAAGGCTTCTCTTCAGCTAGTCTTTAGTTGGTTATTCAGGATGATTTCTCTACAATTTAGTTGTAATTCCAATTTGGTCCTGTGAGGGGATTAGTGTAGCTTCCACCTACTCTGCCACCATATTGGATCCCTCTCAGTCATTTGTAAATTTTAAAAATATTGTTGAGTAATATTCCATCGTATAGGTATGCCATGTTTTGTTTATCCATTCAATAGTTGATGGAAATTTGGGTTGTTTATACTTTTTGGCTATTATGAATAATGCTGCTATAAATATGCACCTCTAGAATGTTTTGAAGCAAACCTCTGATATCATTTCATCTGTGAATACTTCAATATGTATCTATAAATTAATCACAGTAGCTTTAAAAAACAACCATAAACACAACACCATTACTACATGTAAAATAACTAATAATAATTCTTTAATACCATAAATTATCCAATGGATATTAAAATTTCTGATTATTTCTTAGTTGCCATAGGATTTTTTAAATTATTCAGTTTGATAGAATCATTATATAAATAAGGTCTACATATTGATATTTGTTTGATATATAGCTAAGCCTTTTTTAATCTACAGGTTGACCTATTTCCTCTCTCTCCAATTTATTTCTTAAAAATGAGATAATTTGTTCTATATAGTATTCCAGAGTTTGCATCTTACTGATTTCATTCCTGTGATGTTTTTAACATGATAATTTGTCCTTTGTAAATTGGTAGTTGGGTCAATGCTTATAAGATTCATGTTTGCCTTTTGACAAGATTCTTTCAGAGATAGTGCTATGTGCTTCCATTAAGAGATGTGTGGTGTCTGGTTGTCTCTTTCTTTGCGATGTTAGCAGCTACTGGGGTTCATTAACTATATTCATTTATTCATAAGGTAGACCCTTTCTGAATGGATCCTGAATGAGACTGTCCTTTTCAACCCAAAGCAGATAGCTAGCTTGGAACTCATATTCAACCTGAGGCAGCAGCTTAGCATGTTGGGGTGGATCTGGAAATACTGGAGCTTCTACAGAAATATGTACTTTGGATGGAAATACTTGGGTGGCATACATAGTGTAGCAAGAATCCCCAAATCTTTAGGCTTTCCACTATGTTTTAGTCAGTTATGGGCTGCTATAACAAAACAGAAATTAGACAGCAGAAATTTATTTCCCAGTTCTGGAGGCTGGGAAGCTCAAGATCAATAAACCAACAGGTTCAGTTGCTGGTGAGGACCTACTTCCTGATTAATATATGACTGTCTTCTCACTGTGTCTTCACATGGCAGAAGGGATGAGAACACTCTCTAAGGTCTCTTTCATAAGAGCACTAATCCCATTCATAATGGCTCTATGCTAATAACATAATCACCTCTCAAAACCCTCCACCTCCTAATGCCATCACATTGAGGGTTAGGATTTCAACATATGAATTTTGGTGGAACACAAACATTCAGTCTATAATGCTCCATTTCTCCAGTTATCGGGTTCTAAAGTATCCATAGTGCCTTGCTGCTTTCCCAATCTCCAACTCCCTCTCACAATATGCCTTTTTCATCATGTTTCCTCACCAATCTTTACTTCCTTACCCCAACCGCCCATCTTTCCATTTCTTATCAGTAATATACAGTTTGGGTACTGCATTATGGGGAGTGTTGGGAACCACTCTGACTGGTATCAGAGGCTGAAACCCCCGCCTAGGCTAAAGCTAAGGGAACGCCCTTGGAACCGTGAGCCAGCAAGGAGACAAAAGCTTATCTCCCTGGCAGGAATGCTGCTTCTGCTGCTTTATTCATGACTGAACCCCCAAAAAGCTTGGTCGGTTAGCCAAAGACGGGTAAGATTCCCCACGGGGGAACGACCTAAGACAGGCACGATCACTTTTGGGAGGCCCCCCAAAAGAAGGACTTGGGGGGGGGGCTGCAGCAAAAGGGGGGTGATGGACCCTCGCTCCTCGGCTTTGACATAGCCTGAGTTCTCAGCCTCTGGAAGAAAATCTCCTTATCTCTTGGTTGCCTTAGTTCCCTTGCTCCACCTAAGCCTGAAACAATGACAGGGTGGTGCAGCTTGGTACTGAGAAGTGCGGATTCCCCAGGGTGATCAGGCCTAAGAAAGAATATGTAAATTACTGTGAAACCTTCTTTGTTTAGAATGCTCTCAGTTGAATGAGAAGGGTCTTAGGAGGAAGTTAGTTTGTTCCTCAGTCTTACAGCTCTTTGACTCCCAACTCAATAGACCGGCAGAGTTCTTTGTTTTCTATAGTTCCTTACTTCCCCCGAATGAGTACTGTACTTTACCTGAATTATTATGCAGCATGAGCCCAATAAAAGCAGGTATGGACTGTAAATCGGCGCGCTCCCCACTGGGGGGGTGGCCATTTCGTCCCTACTTCCCCACAGAAACTAGTCTGTCTCTGTGCATGTGGTGTTTTTTCTCGCGTGTGTTTCAGCGAGCCATCCACAGCGTTCCATGGTCACTGCTGGCCGGTGACCCACGCACAACAGGGGAGGAGGGAGAGATATGTAGCCCAGCACATTCTAGCAAATGGCAGAAAAGATGGGAATTTTCCAGATGGCAGTGTTTTCTATTAGTATTAATTTGAATTTGGTTTTCTGTAGAATAGATAAGTACCTGTTATCAAAATACAGATAGATACAAAAGAGATGAAACAGGGATTGAAACAAGAAGAGAGGATGCAGTGATCATGCATTTGCAAAGGAAATGATTCACATGTACACAGTTTCTGTTGTCTTTTAATAAACTATACCTGTCAGTAGGCCTCACTGTTTCAAATAAACAAACCTAAAATCCAGAGGAAAAAGCCAAAGGACCACCTGGTTTAATTGGTGGAAAGTGATAGATGTTGCAAGCAGAGATGAAGCCATAATTCAATTTCACAACTTCCTGAGAGCTGTTACATGCCCAGTGATGACAAGGCCTCTGTTCCAATGGTTCTTAGCAGTTTACTGGGGACACGCACACACATGGTGGGGAGGTGGGTTATCAGAGACCAGGAGATGGAAACATGCATGTTACTACAGGATGTCTCCTACATTAAGTGCTGGGGGGAGGTGAAGACAAGAGAAGCTGATGTGGGTTGAAGGAGCTTGCACAGGCTTCTGAAAGGAGGTCTGAACCGGCACTTCATATCAGTGTGCTTGGTGATACCTCTGAGCCACTGGATAGTTTTCCATCCTTCTGTGCACAGAAAGCAGATTTCTCAAATGCTGACAGGAATCCATGCCCGAGAGTCTGAAAGAAAAGGCTCTGGGCGTCTGTGACTCATATTGTATGCAATCATCTTCTAACTCAAGTGAGGAAGGCTTTCTTTAACCAGTCTGAGATACAGCATTCAAAGGACACCAGAGGGAGGCTTGGGGGTTATTTCCAAAGTGAAAAAGAATTAGAGCACAAGTTGTTTTTACAAACTCATATGCATTGTTTTAACTCCCTGAGAGTTGCTGGCTTAAATATTTAACTTCGATATTTCATGCTGGCTTGAAGAACTCTATAAGGCAGTTGAACAGCTGTGCTCCACATCAGGGAGGCTGTACAGACTGTGAAAAGAAAATAATCTGTGTGAACTTGAACAGGTCTATAATTCTTCTGAGCCTCAGTTTCCCCATCTGTAAAGTGAGGCTGAGATGACAGATGTGAAAGTACTCAGAACAGCGATGGCAGTAGTAGGTGCTATTTTGATGGTTATGATGAAGTTATGTGGCAGTCCATACAGTAAGAACCCCTTGATATGTGGCACCTTTGCATCTCTGATATGGAGTGTACATCAGAACATAGCCACCCCTGGAATTGTGAGGTGCCCCAGAATAGGGTCTGTTGGCAATTGCTCATCCTCTGCAGTTAAAAAATGACATTTGGTTGAGCTCCCTGTAGGTGTTATGAATGCTTCCCCCAACTTCATTTGCATTTTGCTAAGTTGTCATCAAATATTACCTAATTGATGTTCCTGAGAAGTATAGGTTCCTCCCTGTGGGCTGCAATTTGAGCAGGCTAGTTAAGACTCCCTCCCAGTCTCCACCCTCCCCAAGGCCCCCAACTCCCTGCCTGAGTCTGGCTTGAGGAGAAAGCAAGCTGTGTGCACAAAGCCCTCTGGTGCCCCAGAGCTGTCACTGCGTTCATGCCCATGTCCCCAGCCTGCCTCGATCCACCAAAGGTGATTGTGAAGATTCCTGGCATGGCAGTGGGCCTCCGCCTCCACTTCCAGGTGTCCTGGCTTGACCCAGAGGATGCAGAACTCAGAGTCACTTCATGTCTTATTTCTTTAGCAAAACTGCCTAAAATGGGCGGTTGGCTTCACCACACCTGTCCCCCAGAGTTCTGTCTCCTATCGCAGTGCCTGCGACACAATCCAGCCACCGTGCCTGGACTGAAATGAAGGTACCACCGTGCTTTAACTGAAATGAAGGTGTGGGTCCCCCTTTAGACATTGCCACTGCCAGGCCCCACCTCTCAGTGTGCTAGTATCTTCCATCTGCTTTCCTGCCACCATTTTGTTTTTAAAGAATAATTTAAAAAAATTTCAATTGCAGTTGATGTACAATATTATACTAGTTCCAGGTGTACGTTTATGTAACTTATGAAGTGATTACTCTGGTTAGACTTAGTACTTAGACTTAGACACCATACATAGTTATTACTATACTATTTGATATATTTCCTATGCTATATTTTACAGCACCATCCTGCCATCATTTTTGTTTTGGGAAGCACTCAAAGGAGAAATGGGGACTCATTTCTTTGACAGCCTATTCGTAACTAAACGTGATTTGCAGCCCAAGGCAGCACAGCTCCATCTACCGTTCCATCTCTTTTGAAACTAGGAAGCTGCCTGCATGTCTCTTGGACATGGGCACTGCCATTTAAAACACCCTGTGTTGGATGAGAGGTAGAAATTGTTTTCCACCACCACACAGCTTCTACTGCTCGGTATTATGAAAGTAAACGATTTTAAAAAAGGAAAATAAATTTACGAGGTCCTGCTGTGCTGAAATGTGGGTTGCTATCAGTACTGATGCTTAATGAGGACTGAATTATCATTAATACATGGGCAAAATTTATAGTGTATCATTAATACTTTTGAAAGACAAGATTCCAGGCATTGTCTACTTCTTTCTTCTGGAAATGTAGATGGTATTCAAAATGTGTGTCTGAATGGTCTGTGAATTTTGAGTGGCAATCTAATTAGCATTCATTTCTGATTTTGGCCAGGGCCTTGGAATACAGGCCTTCATTTCCCCCTTGCTTGGTGTTCTTAATGCCCATGAGATTTCTCTTTGCTCTCTCCTAATGAGTTGTATCATTGAATAGTAGAGACTGTGAGGATGTTATTCATTCTCTCAAATGTTAAAATGTTTTTAATGGTGAAAGTAAGAAGAGAATTATTATTATCTTAATTATGGCATTATGTTCTCTTATGTTCCCCTCCTCTCTCTTTTTATATAAAGTAGGCAAGACAGGTTTATCACAAGTAGAATGTTCCAATTCAGTACCCATTACCAAATATGTTTTCTGTGAAAGGCAGATCTGTAATAAATTGGAGAGGGAAAATAAGAGAAATGCAATTGCTTGTCACCTTAAAGAAAATGCAAAGCTTATAGAAGCATTCACATTGTGTGGGGTTTCTTAAAAGTGTGTTTTCCTCCTTTTTCTTTTCTCCTGACATTCCTATATTATTTTTTATTTTGTTGTTGCATGTGTGCAAAATTCAAAGTTCAAACTTTAGCCAGTGTTCAAATGATTGTTTCCATTTGTAACTGTAGAAAGGGAAAAACTAGGAGGGGATATCAGGCTAAGTATAGAAGATTCTTTCTGCTAAAGACTCAGCAGAGACCCATACACCTTTGATTTAGAGGGATGTGGGCAAGACCCCTGAGAGAAGTAGTCAGAGAACCAAAAGGGTAAAACTCTGCTTCCTTGGTTTGTTTTGTGTACTTAATTTTCTGGAAAAATTGGGTTGGTTGGTGGATATCAGGCTAGACTTCCACAAAAAGTCTTTGGATATTTTCATGGTGTTAGCAGCACTTTTCAAGGTGGGAGGGATGAAGGAAGTGGCCTGGCTCACTGTGTCCCAGGCCTTGATCTCCAGGCCCAATTGTGGGGAGCTAGGCCAGCCTGAGGCTGCTGGTGGTGCTGGAAACATCTAAGAGTTAAAGCTTAGAATCTCAGTTCTGCCAAAAACTTGGAATCTCAGTTCTAAGTTCTAGTACTTCAAGTGTTCCCCTCAGATTCCTTAATTTTTTTTTTATTTATTGATCTGGGGGAGAGAGAGAGAGAGAGAGAGAGAGAGAGAGAGAGAGAGAGAGAGAGAGAGAGAGAGAGAGAGAGAGAGAGAGAGAGAGAGAGAGAAGAAGAGAGAGAGGAATATTGATTTGTTGTTCCACTTATTTATGTATTCATTAGTTGACTCCTATTTGTGTCCTGACAGGGGATCAAACCCACAACCTTGGTGTATCACAATGATGCTTTAATTAACTGAATTATCTAGCCAGGGCACCCTCTGATTCTGAGCTACAGTTTCTTCTTATAAGGCTGAGTGGAGATAAAAGGGGTTCATCAAGTGTTCAGCTCATAACTCTGGCTGGTGTGGCTCAGTGGATTGAGTACTGGCCTGCGAACCCAAGGGTCATGGGCTTGATTCCCAGTCAGGGGACATGCCTGGGTTGCAGGCCAGGTCCCCAGGAGTGGACATGGGAGAGGCAACCACACGTTGATGTTTCTCTCCTTCTCTTTCTGCCTCCCTCCCCCTCTCCCTAAAAATAAATAAATAAAATCTTTTTAAAAAGTATTCAGCTCATAGGAGGTGTTCAAGTTATTGTTATCCTTTCTGCTTTGTTGAGTTTGTGAATTCTGACAAATTGTGTGCATGTGTGTGTGTGTAAGAAAAGAGGGCAGAGAAAGAGAAAAAGCTTTCCATTAGAATTCTTGTCACATAGGAATAGTGAGGCACAGTGACTCGTAGGAGAGAGAGAGGAGCATGCATGTTCAAGAGGGATTAATAACAGGGTGAGCATTGTCATAGAATAGAAATATATCTGAGTTTATAAAACTGAAGACAAAGCTGGATTAAAGAGTTGACTTACCCCAAAGCTGACAGGATGCTGAACCATCATCAAATCTACCAATAAGGTGTAAGGAAAACAATCTCCAAAACAATGAGAAGCACTGTAACCAGGGCAAGAAGAATGGAAGTTTGACCCAAAAGAGAACTCTGTGAGGGCCATGATCAGTGTTTGGCAAGGGGGAAAATGAAATTTTGTTCTGTGGAAGTACAGTATTTCTGAAGAGTCCCACCTGGGAGTACAACCTTGATGGGCAGGCAGTGCAGTGGATTTCTCTAGAAGTGCCCTTTTGCTTCACATTCTCACATAAATACCAATTTCTTTTGTCTTTTCACTGGAAGCTGAAATTTATATCTTCTGTGTAGGATGGACTGAAAAAAGAGGTTTCCAGAATCAAAGTTCCCCCTTTTTTGAACAGTATTAGCATCCTTGGAATGACTTTTATTCTGAGGAAGCTTTTTATTCATACACTCATTTACAGACACAAACCTAATGTCTGACCATCAAAAAGACTTTAATTTTCACAAGGTAACAAGCAGTTTTGGTTGCTATGATACTTGTCAATATCATTGTCACTATTTTACCTCTTATACACCCTTCATTTCTATAAAACCTACTGAGGATTTAAATCCTACTGCTGCTACTTTTTTTTTGCTGCTCAGATGTGTGACAACTATAGTATTAACAAAGCTTTCTTGGGCAATGCTGAACTCCTCTTTTCAAGGATTAACAATACCAGGGTGACTGTGACATTGCAGTTCTTTAAAACTCTTTATCAGGATTTCTGTACAGATGATGACTTTGAATGTTGCATCCTTTTCTGCCTGGCTAGAAAAGTAAGCTTTTTCAAATGTATCTAAGTGGAAATTAAATTGTGGCTAAATGGGAGTGGGAGAGGTATATGACACGTTATATAAGTTTCTAAAATGTCTTCTTCCCTGATGGATACAATTGCAGAAATCCTCTTTTGTGACTAACAGTCAATTTCTTCTGGAGGTGGTGTTAGCTTTCATTAGAAATGTAACGGAATGTTTCATATTAGTTATCAATTCATAGAATCTCTGTTTTGTGGTTGCCCTGAAAATGGTGGGATTAGCTCTTCACCTCAAATTGGTTTTGAGGTCAAGGCTGATGATGTCTCACATGCACCAAAATGGTATCAAGAAATTATAATATCATGAGGCTTTCTAGGAAGAGCAGGGCAAAATCCAAAACAGGTTCATTTAACTTGAACAAAGGAAAGAGCTAGTGGTTTTGGTTTTACTGTCATTAAGGCATGGGGAAGGGATTAGGGTGAGGATTCCCACGCATGGACTGAGATTTTGATGGTTTAAACTTCCCTGCCCTCACCAAGAGAGGGGTTATAAGTGTTTTCTTATGGGCTTGCTTAAATGTGGGGTAAAAGGAAAGAGGGAGTGGGGCTTGGAAGCTGTTAGCAATCAAATGTGAAAAATGGAGTCAACTCTATTACAATTCGCCTCTGATATTTCACTGATGGCTGAGTTGTGCTATGCTATATTAAATTGTATTTAAACTTTTAAAAGTAATCCATTATGTTGCTCCATGAAGTGTGTGACTAGAGACCAGTAAGACTCTTGACTGGCCAGGTGGGCATTCTATTGAATACCTTTTTAGTGAACCCATCATTGTGTATTCTGAGAAGTGAAATGAATGTCTTGTTCACTATCAATGATGTTTGGAACTCTGAATAGGATAAGGAGTGCCTTCCTGAGATTTTGCATTGTGACATTAAATACATGCTAAATGTGTGACTTTGACCGATATTTTGGGTATCTGTGAGGCAATAAATTCCCAGAGATTTTTACTCCAAAAGAGCAACCTTGGATAAAAAATTGTTGCCATTTGTTAGACCAGATGGCCAGAACATTGACAGTGGTCAAAGAGTCTGTAAAAATGTGAATATGGGGCCTATTGCTGGCCTCAGGATATCCTCTAGTGCTAAGATGATTGCATGAAGTTTGGCCAATTTTGCTGACACTTTGATCCTGTCCTTGATTAGGGACATCCAAGTTAGACGACAGACAACAAAGCTCTCCAGCAGCACCCTTGTATGTCTTGTATGAAAGTATATAAACACCTTTTTATGGTTACTTAGTTGATCCCAAGGGACTCCTCAGGTAGTCTGTGAGGGGTAATATTCTTCAGCATCATTTGATCTTTCAAGGGACTGAGGAGAAGGAGGCCACCCATTCCTGTAAGTACCATATTGCCAGAGAGCCCATGTTTGGCTCTATCATGAAAGTATCATTTGCATTTAAATTAGGCATGTTGCCCCCATGATCAAAAGCATACTAAGCAATTGGGAGCAGAGTCACCTGCTGAGAGTTTTCATCTTCACAAGGGCCCCATATGTAGCCAGCAGTTGGTCCTCTAATGGCATGTAGTGTAGTGCCGAGGAGAATAATTTCTTTTTCACCAGATTTTTTTTTTTGCCAAAGACAATTTGTGGCTATCTTAGATGGACCACAAACTCCAAGAGGAATGAAAGTATTTTGCTAAAGCCTCTACAATGAAGGAATCTCTTGAAGACAGTAATGGGTATGCCTATTGTCATACAGTTTAGACAGATTCTAGGGTCTTTTGTTGGAGGGAGACTTATTCAACATGTGCTGATTTGGAAGTAACAGCATAAGTGGGATTAAGTAAAATTTGTAAACACAGACTATGTTGCCTCCAGAACCCAAAGAATTTCTAAAAGATGTTTGGCTTGTTTTAATGATGTGGGTCCTAAGAAGGTCAATAGTTGTTTCTTGCCAGTATCAGGGATGGAGTGGTCTTTGGATGGTCAAATGAGTCCTAGGAAGTTTACCAAAAGGTGGGGCCTTGTGCTCTGTGTAGGACAATGGCTCACCCCCCCTTTTTTTGGAGCTCCTTTGTGAATATTTGCGTGTTCCAAATGAGTGTGTCAAATGAATCTCCTCAGAGGAAGATGTCATCAGTGTGATGTCATACCTGTCCTCTTAGGAGAGCTAGATGCAATTTAGATCTTACTTGCAAAGATTGTGAGCAATGATAGGGTTGTTGAGATACCTCATGTGTAGCTGGGTAAAGGTGTATTGTTCTCTCTGAAGACCAGAGCACTGAATAGAGCATATTTATCAAATCCATAAAAGCAAACCATTTGCCAGTTGTCAATTGGATGGAGTCAGTAAAGAATTAAACCTTGCCCAAAGACAGATCCAGTTTTTGCCCTTGGCTTTTTGGAGGTAATATCTAAGCCCTTGAAATGGTATGCCTGACAGGAATGTCTGTTTGCTTCAGCACCTTGGACCATACCAACAATGTGATTTAGGGTAGGGGCTCCTGGTCATAGGGTATCAGTTGTCCTCTGGAGACTGAGCTCAGCCACATGGACAGTCAACCAGGTTTATATAGTCAAACCCACAATAGACTCTGGATTCAAGGCTCAGGTAAACTTCTCTGATTGGTAATATTCAATGTCTATTAACACTTATAAATACCAAGAAAGTAATGCTACCCATAACTTTGTGGGTAGAAAACAACTGGAAGCTGAACATTTAGATTCTAAAAGTTCTAAATTTTAGAACTTTTCTGGACTTTGCCCCATGTATTTTTTCCTTTGGCTAGTTTAATTAAAGTCCTTTCACTGTAATAAACTTTAGCTGTGAATATAACAATTATCAGTGCTGTGAGTCCTTCTAGTGAATTATCAGAGCTGAGTGTAGTCTTGAGAACCCTAAACTTGCAATTGGTGTCAGAAATGAAGGAGATATTGTGGACCATGCTCTCTCTAACTTTGGAGGGACCTCAATTGGGAATATGTGTAGTTAAGATTGTAGTAACCAACTGTTAGTCATTATTCTTTTTTTTAAATCCTCACCTGATAATATGTTGATTTTATAGAGAGAAGGCGGGGGAAAGAAATATCAATGTGAGAGAGAAAGATCCATCCATTGTCTCCTATACACTGCCTGACTGGGGATCAAATGCACAACCTAGGAATTTGCCCTGGCTAGGAATTGAACTCAAAATCTTTTTGTGAACTGGACAGTGCTCCAAACAACTGAGCCACCCCAACTGGGGTGGCATTATTCATTTTTTGAAAATCAGGCTTGAGTTTTGGACAAATTGGGCTAATCAGGAAGGAAGTAGGAACAATGATCTCTTTTTTCAGGACATCTTGTATAATTGGTTTTATTTCTTTTAGTCCTTGTTTTAACCTTATTTAGTGCCTGTTTTTAATTATCAATATTGGACCATATTAATAATTTTTAAACAGCAAGGAGGAGGTCCATGTGGTTTCATTTTTGTCAAGCCAATTGTAAATGTTAAATATTTAATTTAATTTTAATTTATTATCCATTCGGTCAGAGCCTCCATGCCCACCATGGGATATTTACAACAATGGCACTATGACCATGGGGACTTTAGCCAAGGTAGTAGTTCTGATGATTAAGGTGAGGCAAACTTGTTTGTCTTCTATTTTACATTTGGTAACTTTCCTAAGAGTATAGAGGATACTTTGTTTAAATTTAGTGAGACTGCCAGGTATAACTGTAATTTGAGCTCCAGTATCAATTAAGACCATTACAGTTTGCCAATTTGTGCTTTTCAACAGATGTTAGAGTTAATTTAGAACCTATGTTTTAGAAGTGCAAACGTCAATTAGCACCCATTTATATTTGTGTTGCATAGATTATTTCAGTAAAATTTTGATACACAATTTGAAGATTATTTGATAAACTTCCTTCTGGTGAAGTTTATTTCCTTCACCAGATTGGGGAAGTGGTCCAATTGTGTCAGATTGCAGAACTTTGTTTCAGTTTCTCCCCCACCTCACTAAGTTTTGTGGTTGATGTTGTCTTGTTTCTTTTTCTTTCTTTTTTTTTTTTTGGCAGTTATGGGTATAGCTCATGTTGGTAGAGTCTCTACCCTGGTCATGTTTATAAGTTTCTTCCTCCAGAGATTTCCAAATCAGTATTATCACAGTTAGGGACTTTTCTTTTCTTTCATTTTAAGTATATTTTATTAATTATGCTGTTACAGTCTTCCCATTTTCCCCCTTAATCCCTCTTCCACCCTGCACCCCCCAACCCTCCAGCTTTTTTTCCCTTAGTTCATGTCCATGGGTTGTACATATAAGTTCTTTGAATTGTTTCCTTTACCATTCTTAACCTCTCCCCATCTATTTTATGCCTACCAATTATGCTTCTTATTTCCTGTACCTTTCTCCCCCATTCTTCTCCTCCTTCAACCATTGAAAAACCTCCATGTGCTATCCAATTCTCTGATCCTGTTCCTGATCTATTGTTTGTTTAGTTTTTGTTTTCATTTTTTTTAGATTCAGTTGTTGATAGTTGTGAGTTTGTTGTCATTTTATTGTTCATAGTTTTTAATCTTCTATTTATTAGATAATTCCCTTTAACATTTCATATAATAAGGGCTTGGTGATGATGAACTCCTTTAACTTGACCTTATCTGGGAAGCACTTAATCTGCCTTTCCATTCTAAATGATAGCTTTGCTGGATAGAATCATCTTGGATGTAGGTCCTTGTCTTTCATGACTTCAAATACTTCTTTCCAGCCCCTTCTTGCCTCCAAGGTTTCTTTTGAGAAATCAGCTGATAGTCTTATGGGCACTCCTTTGTAGGTAACTGTCTCTTTTGCTCTTGCTGCTTTTAAGATTCTCTCTTTATCTTTGATCTTGGGTAACTAAATGATGACGTGCCTTGGTGTGTTTGTATTTGGGTCCAATTTCTTTGGGACTCTCTGGGCTTCCTGGACTTTCTGGAAGTTTATTATTTGTTCAAATAAGTTTTCAACTTCTTGCTCTTGATCTTCTCCCTCTGACACCCCTATAATTCTGATGTTAGAACATTTAAAGTTGTCCCAGAGGATCCTAAGCCTCTCCTCATTTATTTGAATTGTTGCTTCTTTATTTTGTTTCAGTTGGATATTTTTTCTTCCCTTTGTTCCAAAGCATTTGAGTCCTAGTTTCCATCCCTTCACTGCTGGTTCCTTGTATATTTTGCCTTATTTC
This sequence comes from Phyllostomus hastatus, assembly GCF_019186645.2. NCBI lineage: Eukaryota > Metazoa > Chordata > Mammalia > Chiroptera > Phyllostomidae > Phyllostomus > Phyllostomus hastatus. Next base: position 8,511,336 of record NW_025333841.1, on the reverse strand, counting down.
ACTTTGAGTATCTTTCATTTGTTTCTTCATTTTGTGACTGAGCTCAATCAGTTCTGTGAGCATCCTGATTACCAGTGTTTTGAACTCTGCATCAGAGAGGTTGGCTATCTCCTCATTGCTTAGCCCTTTATCTGGAGGTTTTTTTTTTAAGATTTTATTTATTTATTTTTAGAGAGATGCTAAGGGAAGGAGAAAGAGAGGGAGAGAAACAGGAGAAAGAGGGGGAGAGAAACTTCAATGTGTGGTTGCCTCCCATGCACCCCTACTGGGGACCTGGCCCACAACCCAGGCATGTGCCCTGACTGGGAATCAAACCATGACCCTTTGGTTCACAGGCCCACGCTCAACCCACTGAGCCACACCAGCCAGGCTTTTTTTAGAGTTTTGATCTGTTCTTTCATTTGGGCCATATTTCTTTGTCTCGGCACACCTGTTATGTTGTAAGGGGGTGGGGCCTTAGGTATTCACCTGGCTGAGGCAACCCTCTTTGCTGCATTGTGGCACTGCCTGGGGGGGTGGTCAAAGATGGAACAATGTGGCTTGCTTGCTCCACTCTAGCCCCACTTTTCAATGAAATCTCTCATGTGAGACTGAGAGTTTCTCCTGCCATGGCAACCCCTGAAGTAGTTTACAGCTCATTTTGAGTTTTTAGTTTCCCATTCAGCCAGCCCTGCCTTGCCCACGTAGTCTACCAACTCACTGAGCATCCTTTCCCCTTAGCTGCCTATCTCCTACCATTCTGGGTGAATGTTTCTTTAACTCCTTGATTGTCAGAGGTCCATGCAGTTTGATTTTCTGTCACTTCTGGTTGTATACTGTTTTTAGATTGGTTTTTATTCTTCTTTTGGTTGTGCAAGGAACCAAAGCGTTTGTACCTACATCTCCATCTTGGTTATAACTCACAGTTAGGGACTTTTCTCAAAGCAATTATTGTCTAGAGACTCTGGGCTTAAGGTAAATTTGAATTAATCTCTTGGCATATTCATCAGCTGTGGCACTCAGTAGAAGACATCGTTTTTTGTTTTTTGGTATTTTTTTTGGTTCATTTTACAATTATCCAGTGAGATAATGGTGTCCTGTCTCTTTAAGAGAGGTGGGGGTGAAGCATTTAAGGTGCTTTTCTTTTTTAAATTAATTAATTTTATATTTTAAAAATTGTTTTTCAAGTACAGTTTCCTGCCTTTCCCTCCCACCCCTCCCCACCACTCCAGCCTTCCCCACTTCCTCCCCCATTTCCATCCCCCCTTGTTGTTGTCCATATGTCCTTTATAATTGTCCCTATATGATCTCACCATTAACAGGAACCTAATCAACAAAAGTAATAAGCAAGCAAAGTATATCCAAAGACATTGAAATTGAAAACAGGCTGACAGTGATCAGAAGGGAGAGGGGAGGGCATAAAGGGGAAAAAGGGTGAAGGGTTTACAGGAACAATTATAAGGTGCTTTTCATAAGGTCTATGTGTGTTTCCCTCTATAATCCTGAGGATCAGGATCTTTGTTAGACCAGAGGCATTTAGGGTCCTAATGGGCTATCTGTTTTTTGGAGTGTGACCTTAGCACTCCACATGGTGACTATTCTTCCTTATATTAGTGATTACCCACAGCCACCATACTATACATGTTGTCAGTTTTTTTCCTGAATATTATGGAATAGGACCAATGCCTTGTTGGAACATAGAACCAATGATCACAGGTTAAGAATTATTGCACTGAGCTTAGTATCAGTCATAGCTTGTGCAGGAATTAAAACGCATGAATCAATCTAAGGCAAATAGGTTTAGGCTCAGATACCCAACCCAAGGCCTCTTTAAGGAGGCCCAATCCCATACATTCTTATCCCTAAAAGCAAAACTGACTTGGGTGGATTAAATCAGTAACTGAGGCTTGCTAGGATTTTTTTTTATTTAAGCAGGAGTATATTTATTATTTTGTATGTTCAATATTGTATTAGTTTCAGGTATACAACATACATGGTTAGACAATCATATACTTTACAAAATGTTCCCCCAATATTTCTAGGATTTGTTAAATGCAGCAACAACTCCAATGCTATCTCACTGGCAGGCAGCCGCACAATTCAAAGAGCACACTAGTTAGCAGGAAGTAGGCAGAAACTCAATGTGTATATAGTACTTGCCCACAGTCTGTAGAGCAAGTTAGTAAGTGAAAGCAATAGAAGCAAGACCTCCAGGAGGTGGTGGTCAACTCTTAGACTATACTACTCTCAACACTAATTGTTGAGGTTCCTCCACGGAAGGCAGGATCATAGCCCCTACCCCACCCAAAATTGGTTTGGATATTGAGGGTGATGATGTCACACATGTACCAAAAATGTGTGAAAAGTTTTATTATTCATATTTGAAGCTTTCTGGGAAGAATAGGGCAAGCATTCATGCTCATCAATTTTGCTTACATAAAGGAGTGGTAAGTGGCTTTGGATTTTATTGTTATTAGAAGATGGGGCCAGGATGAAAGTTCCTACATTTGTTTAGGGGATGTTCTTGGTTTGAACTTCCTTACCAGCACCAAGGGACATAGTGCCCAGGCTTTCTCATTGGTTTGCTAGATGTAGAGCAAAAGGGAAAAAGGGGAAAGGATTCAAAAGCTGTCAGCAGTCAAATATAAAAAATGGAGCTAGTCTTTTTTTGTTACAATCTTCTTGTCATTTGAGATGATATATTGTATGCATGAATACAGTTAATGGGGATTATAAGATCAATAAAATGATGAGACTGCCAAATTACTTCAAGGGAATATATCGCATATTGAGTTCAGAGGAAAGCATTTGGGAGACAAAAATGATCACACACCATAGAAGTAAAAAATAGAACTCTGGAATGAAACGACTTTGGCCAAAGCTAAAGAACATGGAGTATTCCCTGCATGTGCTGTGGTCACTTCCTAAGGGCTTCTGAACTGTTGTGAGAAAGTAAACACTATTCCATTTAATACATTTTCAAGGAAAGTAAAGGTTTTTAAAAAGTCATTTGCTTATACATAATCTTCATGCTTCCTGTATCCCCGAATCATTTCTCTTCTTAAGCTAATCAATTCATTTTGGGGTACCAAATTGCTCTTTTTCAAGCAGTACTGTTCAATATGGTGACCACTAGCCATGGCTGGTTTTTGAGTAATTGGCATGTAATTAGTATGAATTGAATTGTTTTGTAAATGTGAAACACAAAGACAGGTTTTGTATTCATTTTTTAGAGTTTCTGCAACAAAGCACCACAAATTTATTTTCTCAGTCTAGAGGCTAGAAGCCTGAGATCAAGGTGTCAGCAGGGTTTGCTCTTTTTGAGAGTTGTGAGGGAGAATTTGTTCCATGCTTCTTCCCTAGCTTTTCATGGTTTCCCAGAGATCTTTGGCATTTCTTGGCTTCTGCTATATCACCCCAATTTCTGCCTTCATCTTTACATGGCCTTCTTCCTTTGTGTGTGTCTGTCTATGTGTCCAAAATTCCCTTTTTTATAAAGATAAGTCATATTGAATTAGAGCCCACTGTAATGACCTCCTCTAAATGTGATCATCTGCAAAGACCTGATTTTCAAATAAGGTCACATTCACAGGTATTGTGGGTTAGGACTCTAATATCTTTTGTAGAGAAACAATTCAAGTCATAACAGATTGCAAAGACTTGGTATGATAAAAATGTAAAATATTTCATTAATAATTGTTCATTATGTGTTGAAATGAGAATATTTTTAGCCTGTCAGTCTGTTTCCTATTTCATGACCAGGGTGGAGAAGGGAGGGAATTTCAGGGGAAAAGGGGAAGGGTTTGCAGGAACAAGTATAAAGGACACATGAACAAAAACAAGGGGGGGTGAAAATGGGAGGGAGGTGGGGAGGGCTAGGGGGAGGGCTGGGATGGAAGTAAAAGGCAGAAAACTGTACTTGAACAACAATTAAAATAAAATGAAAAAGAATAAATAAATTATTAAGAGAGAATAAAAATGAGAATTTTATAATTGGGTTAAACAAAATATACTATTAAAATTAATTACACCTCTTTCTTTTGACTTTTAAAAATGTAGCTACTAGAATTTGAAAATTACCTATGTACAATAGCTTACATTTATGGTACAAATTATATTAGGTATGAAATTTCTAAAGCAGAGGTTGGCAAACTATGTCTTAAATACCAAGTCTTTCTCACTGAATGTTTTGTGAATACCGTTTTACTGGGACACAGCCATGTATATTCATTTATGTATTGTCTGTGACTGTTTTCATGCTACAATAGTAAGTTTGACTAGGTATAACACAGATAATATGGCTTGCAAAGCCTAGCAACTTACTATCTGGCCTTTTAAAGAATAAGTTTGCTATCATTTGCTCTAAACAGTGGCTCTGATCCTGTCTCTGCTCTTCCCCAGAACTAGTGACATCTATCTATTAGAGACCCTCCAACCAGCTCACCCCTGACCTACTCATGCCTCACTCTTCTCATTGATCATCAGAGAGGACACTCTTTTAGGCTAAAGGCTGGGCCCTTGGCTCCTCTTGTAGATTCTGTACTGCTTAGCTACTGTCTGATAGTCTAGAACTATAAGATATGCTCACAGAATGAATTGCAAATATCACAGGCACTTGGTTAGCAGGTAAAGTGTTAGGAAAGGTGACTCTGAGCAGAGCTGAGATTACTGGCTTTCCATTTCCTCTCATCAGATGTGTGAAGGAGGACCCACATCAAGGCAGTTCCAGGTTCCATCTACACACATTGTAAGGTCCCCTGGGTTTGAGCCATTACTACTGGTTTTGATAACTGCAGCTATCACTTATTGGAAGCTTGGTATATTCCAGGCCTTTTGCTAAAGGTATTATTTTATGTGATTTTCCTAAGCACAGGAGGTTGGTACAGTCAGTTCTGCTATAACTTTCATTTTGAAAAATGTGAATTTGTTCTAATGTGATTTATGTCTTAGGGAACAACTTGAGCATAACATGAACTTCGTGTTTGCTTATGCATGATTTTTTTTTCATGAGAAACCCTAGATGAACACAAAAAATCACACTCAGCAGAACTGAGTCTCATAGGAGTACAAAAATCATGTGCACATATGCACTTGTACAGACACACACACTTAACACATCCACCATCTCTGTCAGTTCACTGTGTGATATGTATCACAACCATCCACATCTGCTGCTAAAACTTTCTGATTTCAGATCATCCTCCTTCCATCACTTCACAAGAACTTACGAGGTACAACTCTTCCAATAGATACTGCCACAGCAAACTTCCAGTCTTGTGAACGTGCCACATTCATTATAGTATTTATGTATTATTTAACCATTTAATACATATAAAACTGTGATACTGTTTTTACTAGCTTCATATCTTTTTAATTGTGTTGCTGCTGCAGGTTTGCGTGTTGTGCCTCTAAACTCATTTTCCCATAAGCCCTGCATCTTTTAATACACAATTTTGCACAGCACAGTGAATTTTACACATATTACATTATATCAGAACTGTGTTATAATTACTCCCATTTTCCAGGTGGTAAAACTGAAGTCATTTTTCAAATTAATTAATTAATTTATTTTTAAGTGCTTTTGATTTTTATTGTTGTTCAAGTACAGTTTTCTGACTTTTCCCTCCACCTCTCCCCCCCACCCCTGCCTTACCCACCTCCCTCCCCTGTTTCCACCCCCCTTGTTATTGTCCATGTGTCCTTTATAGTTGTTCCTATAAACTTTTCACCCTTTTCCCCCATTATCCGCCCCCCCTTCTGGTTACTGTCAGCTTGTTCTCAATTCAATGTCTTTGGTTATATTTTGCTTCTTTGTTTGTTTTGTAGACCAGGTTCCACTTATAGGTGAGATCATATGGTATTTGTCTTTCATTGCCTGGCTTATTTCACTTAACATAATGCTCTCCAGTTCCATACATGCTGTCACAAAAGGTAGGAGCTCCTTCTTTCTTTCTGTTGCATAGAATTCCATTATGTAAATGTACCATAGAGTAAAACTGAAGTCTTAAGAGGCAAAGAGATTTGTTCAAGATCACACCAATAGGAGGCTTTGGATCTGGATTTTGGATCCAGATCTCTCTGACTCTATAGCTTTACCTTGTAACTACCCCACTGTATTGATTTACAGTCTGTAAAAGAAATTGTATTTTTGGCTGTCCAAGGTTTTAAAACAAAATTTAAAGAGTTCTGGTGGAAAGTAGGTAAAGGCTTGTGATACTTTTGCTGTTGTTGTTGTTCATAGGTTTAGTAAATAGATCTCAAAATTTTGTGGCTTTCTGTACTTCTCCAATGTATGTATTGAGGGTAGGAGTAGGGAGGTTGGTAGTGGCAAAAGAACAGAAACCTCTTATGGTGGGCTGGAGAGGAAATCAATTCTCTGCATGTCTGGAGAAGCAAACATAATGGAAAGATCTGGGGAATCATAGGAGACCACAGAGTGAGTCAGCAAATCAATGTGGGTTTGTGTTTTGAAAACTAATGTGATGCTCTGATGTGTAATAATAACAAGAATACAATCTGCAGGAATCATAAAACAACGCCTTAGAACTGATCAGGGCCTTATTAGAGTGGTATAATCAGTTTGGGGTCTGTAATTGAAAGGGGAAGTGAAGAAGCCATAGAGGGGAAAAAAAGAGTGCTGCTGTGACTTGTCCCTGAATCCCATGTGCTTCAAGGACTCTGCATACAGAGTCCCCCCACCCTGCAAATGTTACAGTTAGCATTGCAATGATGTCATACTAAGCCTGTGGGTTCTGAGAGTGATAGATGGGGTAAGACATGGAGGGGAAGGTGGTTTGCCAGGAGGTAGAGAGGCTAGGTAACAAATTCAGAACAAGGGGTTAGACCAAGGTAAGCCAGAAAACTAGAGACTAGGCAAGACAGTTGCAAAGGGACACAATGTAAACTGCAACTTCACCCAGAAATCATTGTTTATACTGACAGCCTGGAAATAGTGTAGGTTTGGCAGGGGATAGTTAGACAATATTCTTAGGTTAGGACAGCAGGGAGATGAAACTGCCCAAAGTGATGAGCATGGGGTGAGGACCAAGGGCTGGATTTGATCTCTAAGAACTCTAAAGTCCATGGCTGGTTAAAAACAAAATAATTGATTTTACAAATCAAAATACAAAAGCAATTCATAATTACTGCAGGAAATTTGAAACAAAGAAAAGCAAAAGAAGAAAATACCAATTCCTTCTTATCCTACTACCGAGAGATAAGGTACTTGTAACATATTGGTGTTTTCTCTTCCAGTGCTTTTTCAGTATGTGTGTAAAAGTATGCATGAAGTATTACTATATTGCCAAGCAATTTAGGCTTCAGAATCTGATGGCCTGGGTTTGAATCTTAGCTCTACCATTTAGTGACTATGTGTCTTCTTTCAGACTTTCCACTTTCTGATCTGTAAAAATTGGGATAATGCCAGTAACTGTCTCAAAAGAACTGTGGTAAAGATTAAATAAGCAATATATGCCATGTAAGGATTTCACATCAAGCTTATATACATTGTCAGCAATCAATTATTTTAGCCATTCAATGACCATATTAGATATGCTACATTATATATTACATATATAATATAATACATATATGTATATAATACATGTATATACATGTATTATACACATGTATACATGTGTATACATATGTATTATATATATATAATATATACTCATTTAGTGATTATTTATTGAGCCAGTCACTATTATATGACTGGCACTGTTCTAGGCACAGTATATACAACAAAAAACAACAAAAACATGTGCATACAGCATATGTAGTTTTGTGTTTTGCTCTATTTACTTAAATTGTATCATAAGCATTTCCCTCATGTCATTTAATGTTCCTTGAAAATACCACATTTATTAGCTGCATAGTATTCCCTTATATTAGTTACCCAACCTCCATTATTGTACATTTTGGTTGTCTGTTTTATTCACCATTATAAATTAATATAATTGTACGTAATTCTTTTTCTGGATTTTCCCCTTTATAAGATCAATTTCTAAAAGGGGCATTGCTGGGTCAAAGGCTTATGGTGCAGAGAGACAATTTTTTTTTTTCAGAAAAATGTTGTCAATTTCCATTATCTGGTTTAAATTTTTCTTTCTTCCTATTGTTAAACTTTTACAAAGAAATAATTATTTTAAGGCCTTGAATAACTTCATTTTATGTTTCTTTTGTGTATGTGTGTGGGTGTTTGTGACTGGTATCTGTGGAGAAAATGAATAGAATGGGGCATTCTAAGTATGAAACATTTTCTAGTGTAGCCAGTCTGAACTGCTCTGCCACAGTAGGATGCTGGTAATGTACAGGGAAAAACACATGTTGAAATTATCCTGTAGGCTTTTATTTCCATTCTCCTCTTTTGGTGTTGCTCTCCTTTTATCCCATGGCTAAAGTATTCACATGAAGGAAGCAAATGTGATATACCACAAACACTTTAGTGGGAGTGAGTTGGATGTGTTGGGAATTGCTGGCATTTAAGAGACTCAGGAACCTAGAGAAAGCTCTACTGTTGATATTTGAGGCATTTGGGCACCATGATGGGAGAGAGGCATTCTCTGGTGCATTATATTGCAGCATGTAAACTATTGCTTTCTCTTTGCATGATAGCAAATGAGGCATTGTCTCTGCTTCAAGGAGCTTGCACTCTAGTAGGAAAGACTAAAAAACACCCAAAACTATACTATAGGTGACTCTGATACATGTCTGAAGAGAAAACTGATATGGTTTCCTGAAGGACTGGGCATAGAATGTAAAAGCAAGGGCAGAGTCAAGGGTGTGACAAGGGTGGAAAGAACCCTCTGATAGGTTTGTGTCTTATGGAACACTTAGAAAGACCTGTGTTCCCAGGGTCATTATGCATGATTGTGCGGCTTTTGTTATATACCAATGCCCCTGGCTTAGAGAGCAAGGGGCTGAGGACTAAAGATAGCCCATGCTTCATTCACCATGCCCATTCCTAGTGGAACAAGGTTATGTACATGCAGAGGTAGCAAGGGGCACCTTCAAAATGTGTACAATGGTGCTGTGTAAGCTAGTATTGGCCCTGTATGCACTTGGTGAAAGTGTGCTCATGAATAAAAGTAAATTGGTTGGATGAGTTTATGACTTCTAGAGAGTACAAACTTCTGGAGGACTGTACTGCTCCTCAAGTGATCCTGAGGCAGTTTGTAGAAGGAGATGTCCCCATATGAGAGTCATTTCTAAGACAACTGGAAGCTTTCATCAGGCAATGTAATGATCTGCTTTGTGGTTCAGAATGGGCACTGTGATTGTTTTAAAACATAGCTGCAAATTTTTGACAGTTGCTGTTAAAAAGCTGGGTTTGTAATCTTCTCCTGCTGAATCTAGGTGTAGTGACTACTTTGATTTGTATGTTAAAAGGAAAGTGATAGTATGTGACTTTATGGTTAGTCATACAAGGCCATTCAGCTTCCATCATGTGTGTTTAAACATTCATTCTTGGAAACTGAAATCTGACTTTCCTGAGGCTACCAAGCTGTGAGGATGTCCAAATCACATGGAGAGGCAATGTAAAGGTGCTCTTGTTGACAGTACCAGATGAACCCAGGTTTTAAATCATCCCAGACCAGGGACCAGATATACAAGTGAATAAGGCTTCAGATGATTACAGTCCACAGGTGTTGAGGTCCCTTCTCAGTTGAGGCCCCAGACATCAAGGAGCAGAGACAAGCCTTTCCCAATGTGCTTTTCTCACATCCTTACCCCTGAAATCTATGGGCACAACAAAATAAATAGTTGTTTTACACCACTAAGTATTTTGTTTTGGGGTGCTTTTTATGTAGCAATAGGTAACTGAAAAACTCACTCTAACTTCTCTGTGGAGAATGGAATGGAGGGAGAAAGAGTGGAAATGGAGAGAACAGTTAAGAGGTGCTGCTGTAATTAGGGTGGCCTGAGCTAAGGTTGTAGATGAAAGACAGAGAAGAGCATGTGCATCCGAAAGATAAGTAGGAGGCAAAATCAAAAGTGCATAGTAATGGGTTGGATGTAACAAAGAGAAAGAGGTCCTGGGTGACTTTTATAAAGGTTTTGGCTTGAGTAACTATTTGGTAGTACCTTCAAAGAAGTGGAGAAGAGCAAGGGAAGGACAAGTAGAGTTGGTCCGGAGAGTGAGGATCTGAGTTCTATTTTAGATCTCCAAGGAGCCCTTGCAATGGTCATGACAAAAGATAATGGTGGTTTGGAGCTGGTCATTTACAAAAGTAAAAGAAGAATAAAGGCTAGATTCAAGGCCAATTAAAGAGGATTCAACATGACTCAAATATTGATTAGATTTGCAGAATGCATAAAACAAAATTGGACATTTACACAATGGGATACTACTCGGCTATATAAAAGAAGAAAGTTTTACCCTTTGTGACAGTATGGATGGACCTGGAGAATATTATGCTAAGTGAAATAAGCCAGTCAGAGAAAGAGAAATACTGTATGATTTCACTCATTTCATGGGACTCTAATGAACAAAGTGAACCAACCAAAAAAAAGGGGACAGATTCATAGACTGACAGCTCTGGGAGGTGGGAGGTTGAGGAGTAGAGAGATTCAGCAAAAAGGAAAAAGGTCTCATGGACATGACTAACAGTGTGGTGACTGTAGGTGGGGAGGGGGTATAAGGGGACTAAATGGTAATAAAAATACAATAAAAATTATTAAATAAAAATAAATATATCAAAAAACTTTCTAATGGAAACTTCTTATATTTTATTTTATATAGATTAACTTAGTGGGGTAACATTGATTAATAAATTTATATAGGTTTCCAGTGCACAATTTCATGATACATGATCTGTATATTGTATTGTGTGAGTACCACCTGAAGTCAAATAATCTTCTGTTACCAAACATTTGACTGCCTTTACCTTTTACTACTCCCCCACACCCTTCCCTCTGGTGTCTATGAATTTTTTTTCTCTTTTTCTTTATATATAGTATATATTTTATTAGTTTATACTAATATATTCTCATATTACAAAGGCAATTTAGTGCAAGAATATTTCATTTGATATTTCAATCACCTGGAATAACATACAACTGTATATTAAACTCACTCCTCACTTGGATAACAAAGAAAAGCCAAACTAAACAACAAAAAATTGTCCTTTCTTACAAGTAGACATTGAAGTGAATCTAATTCAGTTTTCTTTTTAAAATCCTCCCAAAACAAAAGCTGCTGAAAAGCTAATTAAAATGAAAAAAACCTTTATTTATTAAACTATTGGTCTCTGGCACTATTCTCTTTTCTGCTTTTTTTAAAAGTATGTTTTATTGATTATACTATTACCATTGCCCCAATTTTTTCCACCTTTGCTCCCCTCTACCCAGTTCCTTCATTCCCTCCAGCAATCCCCACTTAGTTCATGTCTGCTGTTCTTTGGCTTCTCCATTGCCTATACTGTTCTTAACATCCCCTGGTATATCTTGTACCTACTAATTATGCTTCTTATTCCCCATACCTCTTCCCCCACTCTCCCTCTTCCCCCTCTCAGCTGATAACCCTCCAAATGTTATCAATATCTATGACTCTATTCCTGTTCCAGTTGTTTGCTTAGTCTGTTTTTGCTTTTTAGATTCAGTTGTTGATGGTTGTGAGTTTGTTGTCATTTTAATATTCAGTTTTGATCTTCTTTTTCCTAAATAAGTCACTTTAACATTTCATATAAGAAAGACTTGGTGATGATGAACTCCTTCAGTTTTACTTTGTCTGGGAAGCACTTTTTTTGTCCTTCAATTCTAAGTGATAACTTTGCTGGATAGAATAATCTTGGTTGTAGGTCCTTGGTTTTCATCACTTTGTATAGTTCTTGCCAGTCCCTTCTTGCCTGCGAAGTTTCTTTTGAGAAATCGGCTGATAATCTAATGGGGACTCCTTTGTACATAATTCTCTGCCTCTCTCTTGCTGCTTTTAAGACTCTATCTTTAAACTTTTGCATTTTAATTATGATGTGTACTGGTGTGGACCTCTTTGGTTCCAACTTACTTGGGACTCTTTGTGCTTCCTGGACTTGTCTATTTCCTTTGCCAAATTAGGGGTGTTTTCTTTCATTATTTTTCAAATAAATGTTCAATTTCTTGCTCTTCTCCTTCTTCTGGCATCCTTATGATTTGAATGTTGGCCCTTATGGAGATGTCCCAGAATGTACTAAAACTCTCTTAATTTTTTGAATTCTTGTGTGTGTTCTTTTGTTCTGGTTGAATGTTTCTTTCTTTCTTATGTTCCTAATTATTGATTTGAATCCCACTTTCTTTCCTTCACTGTTGGTTTCCTGTGGATTTTTCTTTATTTCCCTTAGTAGAACCTTAACTTCTTCCCTTATGCTTTTGCCGTATTCAATGAGACCTTTGAGCAGTCTGACCATCAGTGTTTCGAACTCTGTGTTTGATAGGTTGGCTATTTCCACATCTCTTAGTTCTTTTTCTGGGGTTCTGTTCTGTTCCTTCATTCAGGCCATATTTCTTTGTCTCTTGATTTTGGCAGCCTCCCTGTGCCTATATACTAGGTAGAGCCACTTTGGTTCCATTTTAGTGCACTTGTTAAGTCTTATGGGGCAGAGCCTTGGGTATTCACCAGAGTGGGGCAACCATGGATCTGTGTGTGGGAGGGGTCAAAGAGAGGACAATGCTGCTGCTGGTTGACTTCTGGGGGCTTTCCTGGCCCTTGACCCATTTCCAGTCACCTCCTCCACTTCCCATATGCAACTGGTGTCCCTCAGTTGCTGTCCTGATTGTGGTTCCCAGAATAGGTGAGTTTGAGTATGTACTGGCAGTTTCTTTCACAACCCCAGCCCCCAATGGGTTTACATCCAGAGGTTATATGACTTAATTTCCCCAGTGATGGAGCCCTGGGCTGCATGGTCTGGCCTGGGGCTGGGCTCACTTGCTGATAAGATGTCTCCCTGATTTTTATCCAACACATGTGAATGTGGGGCTACCCATTCATCTGGCTCTGTTGCCCTGCTGCCTCTCCACCTCTCTGCCCCTGGCTTGCTGCCCACACACCGAGTCCTTCCTGCCCCGACTCCTCATCTCTGTCCCTCTTACCCATCTGGATGAATATAGCTTCTTTAAATTCTTGGTTGTTGGGCTTCCATACAGTTATGGGTGTTTTTCTGGGCAATTTTCTGGCAGTTCTGTGTATTTTTCATTTTTAAGTTAGTTGTGTTCTTCCTTATGATTGTGGAATGAGGCAAGGCATATTTACCTCTACCTCCATCTCGATTAGAAGCTGTTTTCTGCTGTTTTGATGTAGGTTCCTTGTCTGTTTCTCCTCTTGCTCTTTTTACTGGTCCAGATGCACCATTTTCATCACATTCATCATTGCTATCAAATTTAGTTTTCTTGTCCTGAGACTGTACTATTCCTTTAGCAAACCCAGTCTGGGCAGGTTTTTTTCCTTTTCCTTTAAATCTATTTTTTATTTGTTCATTTTCAGCTTTCAGGTTTTTTTTTGTGATTGAGGTTTTAATTTTTATTTTTTATTTATTTTATTTAATTGTTCAAGTACAGTTTTCTGTCTTTTACTCCCATCCCAGCCCTCAGTTTTATGGGTAAAACCATATGGTTTTTGACTTTTTTCTGTAAAAGAAAAACAAAACCATACAAGAAAAAATATATGATAAACTAGACTTCATCAAAATTTGTAACCTTTTCTCATCAAACAATGCCATTCAGAAAATGAATAGGTAAGTCACAGACTGGGAGAAAACATTTGTAACACTAAGGCAAAGGACTTATGTGCAGAATGTATACAGAACTGTTGTAACTCAAAAATAAGAACACAAATAATCCAATTAAAAATGGGTACATTGTGGCTGGCTCAGTTGGTTGGAGCATCATTCCATACACCAAAAATGTTGTGGTTTTGATCCCAAGTCAGGGTGTTTTTTCTTTCACATCAATGCCTCTCTCTCTCTCTCTCTCTCTCTCTCTCTCTCTCTCTCTCTCTCATATCAAGTAAAAAATATACTCAGGTGAGGATTTAAAAACATAGGCAAATGATTTGAGCAGATACTTCCCAATGGGAAAAAGTACAGATGACTGATAAGCATATGAAAAAGTGCTGAACATCATTAATCATTAGAGAAATGCAAAACAAAACGATGGGATACCACTGTCCATTTACTGGAATGGCTAAAATTAAAGAGACTGACTTCTATGTGTGGGCAAAGATGCAGAGCAACTGAAGTATTTATACACTCTTGGTGGAAATGTAATAGAGTACAACCATAATCTGGCAGTTTCATATTTAACTAAACATACACCTAACCTATGAACCAGCAATCCCATTCTGGACATTTTCCCCAAAAGAGATGAAATGGAAGCATATTTCTGCTAAAACACTTGTGAAAGAACATTTATACAAGCTTTCTTATCTCCAACTGTAAACAACCCATATGTCCCTCAGCTTATGAAGGGATAAAAAAACTGTTGTATAGTCATGAGTTGGAATTCTACTCAACAATAAACATATATGTTATGTTTCATTTACAAGAAGTACTAGAATAGGCTATGGTGAGATCTATCAGACCAGGGGTTACCTCTGAGAGTGATTTGTGTATATGTGTATTGGCTACAGAGGGAACGTTCTAGGGAGGTTAAAATGTTCTACAAGGCCTAGCTGGAAAAGGCGCAGCCCTTGTTAATATAACAAGAATGGTTTGCGTGACATAAATGTAGCCTGGTAGCCAAAGAGAGTGGATTGGAATGTGCATGCATGAACAATGATGACTTCACTGTACTAGTCAGTGAGGGTGGTAGACACTGCTGAGTGAGCATGTGTACTGTGTGGTGTCGTCACATTCAAAATGACTGAGCTAGTAGGGCAGCACATCTGCATCAAATTTTGCATGAAGCTTGAACATTCCTCCATGGAAACTATTTGGATGATTCAGAAGGCTGCAGCTATGGGCAACTGGTGGTTGGCAGCTTCATCATGACAATGCGCCCACTCATGCATCACATCTCATGCAGAGTTTTTTTTGCAAAACATCAAATTACCCAGATGACTCAACCCCACTACAGCACAGATTTGACACTCTGCAACTTCTGGCTTTTCCCAAAACTAAAACCACCTTTGAAAAGGAAGAGATTTCAGACCATCAATGAGATTTGGGAAAATATGACAGGAAAGTTGATGGCAATTAGGAGAACTGTGTGAGATCCCAAGATGCCTACTTTAAACGGGATTGAGGCATCATTGTCCTATGTACAGTGTTTCTTGTATCTTGTATCTTCTTCAATAAATGTATGCATTTTTTCATATTATATGGCTGGATACCTTCTGGACAGACCTCGCATATCTTAATAGGGGTGTGGGTTATCCTGGTGTGTGCATTTGTTGAAACTCATTGAATGGTATACCCCTAATATTTGTGCATTTCCCTCTGTAAATTTTACTTAGAAAAGATCATTAAGAAGAAAACAGGAGATGGAATTTAGGTTCCAGGGATGAAACCTCCCATGAGTAATTGTAATGAATTGCATATGAGAGAACAGTAGTTTGGATTTACAATTGCAACTGATGACCTTTGGGATCCCTTATTGGGAATTGCCATGGAAGCAAGTGGTCTCTTTCTGGCAAGAAAACCACCTTCATTGACCTAACCAAAGAGCTACTACCTATTTCAGTTTAGAGAAAGCCTATAATTCAACTGGGACACACAAGAGCTATTATTCTTGCTTTGCTCTTAAAATATGGGCACAGATACTACAAAATTGATTCTATTTCTGAGGTGAGAAATTTCCTGGGTGGTCCTAACTCACTCCAGTTATTCTTGGCTCTGCTCCTGTGCTCTCCTCCTCCCAGTTTACTGTTCTCTCTCACTTTGAACAAAGCAATGGTTAGACTTCTAATTTGCCTCAGTGCTTTCTAGTATGATCAGTCCAAACACAAAGAGGGAGAAACATCTTATTGTTGGATAATTATTTTCGGTAATTATAAAGGTTGGAGAGTATGAAATGACTTACATTGTTTGTGCCTTAATAGCATGACTACCTTATTTGCAACTCCTTTCCAGTGCAAAAGTTCATAGTCCTACATGCATACTCATTATATCAAAACAACAAAAATAGCTTTCTGAGAAATAGGTGGACTCATGAGAGATGCAACCCAGGAGATAATGGGAAAAATGTAACCAATTTAAGCACTTCCTTGTTTACCTTTGATATTCTTTTAAATGCCATGACTTCTAACAAATGATCTAGATGTTATCTTTGCAGTGAATTTTTCTCTTGCTTGTTCCTGAAGGGAGGCCACAAGGTCAAG
Organism: Phyllostomus hastatus; assembly: GCF_019186645.2. Lineage (NCBI taxonomy): Eukaryota > Metazoa > Chordata > Mammalia > Chiroptera > Phyllostomidae > Phyllostomus > Phyllostomus hastatus. The sequence goes on along the minus strand of NW_025333841.1, from coordinate 8,495,066 downwards.
GAACTGGGTGAGTTCACAATAATGTTGTAGGGAATACACATTGTGACTATGATGTCAGGTTAATAAATTTCAAATTGGAGTCAGCAGAAGCTGACATTCTGGGGGAGAGGGAGATTAACCTTAGCATTTTTTGATGGATGTAAAAGAATGGTCCTGCTAATATGGAGTGCTTCTTTTTTTAAAAAATTAATCCTTATTGTATTTTTTCCATTACCATTTAGTCCCTTATACCCCTCCCTCGGGAAATCACCACAGTGTTGTCCATGTCCATGAGTCCTTTTTTTCTTTTTGCTCAATCCCTCTGGAGTGCTTCTTTCCATGCAATGGGACAGTCAGTGTTTGCATTGACAAGATCAAAGAATTTGTCTTGGAAGTGATACATGTTGATGGTCCATTGAGATGGGGGTCCTGAGAAGGCCATTCTGATATTTCTTCTGTCTCTTATCACCTATATTGACTACTACAACTCCCTTTCTTTTAAAAAAATTAAGTATATTTTATTGATTATGCTATTTATAACTCCCTTTCTTTTTAGTCATATGAGACCAAATGTTTGCACATCAGCATCTAGAGAAAGCACTAGGAATCAGAAACCATTAGTTCTAGGTCTAGAAATCTCACTAACCAGCTGTATTACTTTAAGAAATAACCTTCTACAGATTCAGTGTAATTCGTATCAAGATCCCAATGACATATTTCACAGAACTAGAACAAATACTTCAAAATTTTCAGTGGAACCACATAAGGTCCTGTAAAGCAACAGTGATCCTGAGAAACAAGAACAAAGTTAGAAGAATCACACTATTAAATATCAAACTATGATATAAGGCCATAATAATCAAAACAGCATTGTACTGGCATAAAAACAGACACATAGATCAATGGAACAGAATAGAGAGTCCAGAAATAAACCCACATCTTTAAAGTTAATTAATATTCAACAGAGGAAACAAAGATATATAGTGGGCTGAAGGTAGTTTATTCAATAAATGACGTTGGTAAAATTGGACAGATACAGGCAGAAAAATGAAACTAGACCACTTTCTTATACCACACACAAAAACAAACTCAAAATGGATTAAAGACTTAATTGTTAGACCCCAAACCATAAAAATTGCAGAAGAATATATAGGCAAAAAAATCTTGGACATTGTTCATAGCAATATTTTATCAGATATATCACCCCAGGCAAGGGAAACACAAGAAAAAATGAACAGGATTGCATACAAGAATAGTTGGGGGCTGTGAACATCAGTAAACCTACTGGAGGAGAGAAACCACCAACAAAGCAACTACCAAAAGGTAAAAACCCAAGTACAACAACAGAGCCCATACAAACAGAAGAAATAGCAAACCTACAGAATCCAAACAAGGAGATCAAGGAGACCACATCACTGAACCCCAGAGAATTCCTACCATAGAAGTTCACCCTACAAAGACAGCTAGCAAAGTGAAACATCAGGGAGTGTAGAAACAAACAAAAAGAGTCACCTAAAATGGGGAGACAAAAAAGAACATGCAATCAAAAGGAATGGAAGACTCCCCACTAAAACAGCTAAATGAAACAGAGGTAAAAAAAGCTGTCAGATATAGAATTCAAAATAGAGAACAGGCTGACAGTGACCAGAGGGGAGAGGGGAGGGAATCTCAGGGGAAAAGGGGAAGGGTTTGCAAGGACAAGTATAAAGGAAAAATGGACAAAAACAAGGGGGGGGTGGAAATGGGAGGGATGTGGAAAGAGCTGGGGGGTTGGCTGGGATGGAAGTAAAAGGCAGAAAACTGTACTTGAACAACAACTAAAATAAAAAATTAATGGTTATAAAGATGCTCAAGGAACTCACAGACAACTTACAAGGAACTGAGTGAGAACTACAACAGTATGAAAAAAGAAATAGAAACTATAAACAAAAACCAAGAAGAAATGAATAATAAAATCTCAGAAATAAAAAACATACTAGAAGGAATTATAAGCAGGCTGGATGAAGCAGAGGATTGAATAAGCAAGCTGGAGGACAAGGGAGAAAAAAACACCCAGAAAGAGCAAGAAAAGGAAAAGAGACTCTGAAAGAACAAACAGGCGGTAAGGGAGCTGCAAGACAACATGAAGCATAATAATATCCATATAAAAGGGATACCAGAAGGAGAAGAGCAAGGGATAGAAAACCTATTTGAAAAAGTAATGATGCAAATCTTCCCTAATTTGATGAGAGAAAAAAAATCACACAAATCTGGGAAACACAGAGAGTCCCAATCAAGAGGAACACAAACAGACCGACCTCAAGATACATCATAATTAAAATGGCAAAATTCTAAGACAAAGAGAGAATCTTAAAGGCAGCAAGGGAGAAACAGGAAGTAACATACAAGGGAGCCCCAATAAGGCTAGCAGCTGATTTCTCAATGAAAACACTCCAAGCCAGAAGAGAATGGCAATAAATATTCCAAATAATGAGAACCAAAAGCCTGAAACCAAGACTACTTTATCCAGCAAAGCTCTCAATTAAAATGGAAGGCCAAATAAGGAGTTTCCCAGACAAAAGAAGTCTAAAAGAATACACCTCCACCAAACCAGCTCTGCAAGAGATGCTAAAGGGACTGCTTTAAGAAAAAGAAGAAAGAGTGAGAGAGAGAGAGAGAGGAACATAGGCACAAAAAAAATGGTAATGAATAAGTACCTATCAATAATAACCTTAAACATAAAAAGATTAAATGCTCCAATCAAAAGACATAGAATAGCTAAATGGATAAGAAATCATAATCCACACATATTTTGCCTACAAGAGACCCACCTCAGAACAAAAGACCTGCACAGACTGAAAGTGAAGGGCTTGAAACAAATATTCCAAACAAATGGACAGAAGAAAAAGCTGGGGTAGCAATACTCCTATCAGACAAAACAGAGACCCTTTAAAAAAAGGGGGGGCCATAAAAAGAGACCCAGAAGGTCACTTTATAATACTCAAGGGAAGAATTCATCAAGTAGACATAAACATATTAAATATATACGCACCCAACATAGGAGCACCCAAATACACAAAGAAGATCTTGGAGGGCTTCATGAAAGTTATTGACAGCAACACAATTATAGTAGGGGATTTGAACACCCCACTGTCAAAAATGGATAGATCTTCCAAACAAAATATCAACAAAGATATTGTGACATTGGATACAGAGGAAAATGGCGTCATGGTAGGAGAGAGCAGATTCCACTTCTTCTTAAACACAGGAGAAGATCCTAGCCGATCTATGGAGTAAAAGAGCAAACAACCAATAGTACCTCCGTATATATGAAAATAAGAAACCAAAAATTGTAGTGGAATTGAAAAACCAGACAGACTTCCAGCCAAGATGGAGGTGAAGGTGAACATACTGTGCCTCCTCACACAATGAAAATTAAGGACAACAAAAATTTAGAAACAAAAAACCCCCAACCAGAACAGACAGAAAATTGAACTGTACAGAAGTCCCAACAACCATTCATCCAGACTGGTAAGAGGGGCGGAGTCAGTGGCCAGTGGAGAGGGGTGGCAGCAGGAAAAAACAGTAGCTGGCAGACCTGGGCATGCAGGGTGCAGGTGGTGGCTAGCAGACCCTGGAGGTAGACCCCAGTGGCAGACCCTGGGTACAGGGAGGCAACAAGCAGACCCAGTAAGGTGTGCAAGGTATCTGGCTGTCTGCAGTCACACATTTGCATGCTGATAAACCAGGTGAAAACAGGCAGTGAGACAGACTGCACGACCCAGGGCCTCAGTGCCAGAAATAAAGCCTAAGAGCACTGATTGAAAACACTTGTGGAGGTTGAGGTGCTGGGAAAGACTCCCAGACACACCGAAGAATTCATTGGAGAAACCTACAGGGTCCTAGAATGTACACAAGCCCACCCACATGGGAACTGGCACCAGAAGGGCCCAATTTGCTTGTGTGAAGCTGTGGAGGGGAATGAAATTCGACAGAGAGTGGAGCAAGTGCCATTGTTCTCTCTCTGACCCCTGCACCACATACAACATCACAACCCAGCAACTTGGTTGCCCCAACCAGGTGAACACCTAAGGCTCCACCCCTCACTACATAACAGGCGTGACCAGACCACCCCCCCACCCAAAAAAAGAGTCTCAAATGGAAGAATAGATCAGAGATCTACAGCAAATACAACTAAGTGACTAAGAGATATCCAACCTATCAGATGCACAGTTCAAAACACTGGTGATCAGAATGCTCACAGAATTGGTTGATTTTGGTCACAAATTAGATGAAAAAATGAAGGCTACAATAAGTGAAATGAAGAAAAATGCACAGGGAATGAATAGTGATGGAAAGAAAACTGAGTCTCAAATCAATGGAGTGGACCAGAAGGAAGAAAAAAACATACAATCAGAAAAGAATGAAGAAACAAGAATTCAAAAAAAATGAGGTGAGGCTTAGGAACCTCCAGGACATCTTGAAACATTCCAACATCTGAATTATAGGGGTACAAGAAGGAGAAGAGGAAGAGCAACAAGTGGAAAAGTTATTTGAACAAATAATAAAGGAGAACTTCTCCAATTTGGCAAAGGAAATAGACTTCCAGGAAGTCCAGGAAGCTCAGAGAGTCCCAAAAAAGTTGGACCCAAGAAGGAACAAGAAGAAACAAGAATAAATAACCAAGATCAGAGCAGAATTAAATGACATAAAGACTACAAGCTGAATTCTAAGGATCACTAAATTCAGGAGTCAGTTCTTTGAAAAGATAAACAAAATTGACAAGCCTTTAAGCAGACTCATCAAGTAAAAAAGAAAGACCCAAACAAACACAACCAGAAATGAAAGAGGAGAGATTACAACTGATACCACAGAGATACAAAGGAGTGTAAGAAATTACCACGGAGAACTGTATGCCAAGAAATTTGAAAATCTAGGTGAAAGTAGGAAAATTTCTAGAAAAATATAATCTTTCAAAACTGAATGAAGGAGAAGTAGAAAGGCTGAACAGAAAAGTAATAGCTGACGAAATTGAAGCAGTAATCAGAAAACTTCCAATACACAAATGCCCTGGAATGGATGGTTTCACAGGAGAATTCTACAAAGCATTTAAGGAAGAGCTAACCTCTATCCTACACAGACTATTCTAAAAAATCCAAGAAGATGGAAGACTCCCAAACTCTTTCTATGAAGGAAGCATTATCCTAATCCCAAAACCAGATAAAGACATAATGAAGAAAGAAAACTTCAGGCCAACATTGCTGATGAAAATAGACACTAAAAATCCTCAATGAAATATTGGCAAACTGCATCCAGCAATACATTAAAAAGATCATACATCATGACCAAGTGGGATTCATCCCAGGGATGCAACAATGGTACAATATTCATGAATCAATAAATGTAACACATTATATAAACAAAATGAAAGACAAAAATCACATGGTCATATCAATAGATACATAAAAGACACCTGTTTTTTACAGCACCCATTTATGGTACAGCACCCATTTATGACAAAAAATACTCAGCAAAGTAAGAATAGAGGGAGCAATACTCAACCTAATAAAGGTCATATATGAGAGACCTACAGTGAACATCATACTCAATGGACAAAAATTAAAAACTTTCCCACTAAGATCAGGAACAAGACAAGGTTGTCCACTATCACCATTTTTATTCAGCATAGTATTGGAAGTCCTAGTTACAGCAATCAGACAAGAAAAGGAAATAAAAGGCATCCAAATTAGAAAAGAGTAAACAAAACTGTCATTGTTTGCAGATGATATGATAGTGTATATAGAAAATCCTATAAACTCCACCAAAAAGTCAATATTCAGAAATCAAAGGCATTTTTGTATACCAACAATGAAATATCAGAAATAGAAATCAGGAAAAAATCCTATTTGATATAGCAACAAAAAGAATAAAATACTTAGGAATAAACCTAACCAAGGAGGTAAAAGACTTTTACTCAGTAATCTATACAACATTGAAGAAAGAATTCAAGGAAGACACAAATAAGAGGAAACATATACTATGTTCATGGATCAGAAGAATGAGCATCATCAAAATATCCATACTACCCAAAGCAATTTATAGATTCAATGCAATACCTATTAAAGTACCAATGGCATATTTTACAGATATAGAACAAACACTTCAAAAATTTATATGGAACCATAAATGACCCTGAATAGCTACAGCAATTTTTGAAGAAGAAGAAAAAAGTGAGAGGCATCACAATACCTGATATCGAACTGTATTACAAGGCCACTGCAATCCAAAGAGTATGGTACTGCCATAAGAACAGACTCATGGACCTGTGGAATAGAAGAGATCCCAGAAATAAACTCAAGTCTCTACAGTCAAATAATATTTGACAAAGGAGGCAGCAGCATAAAATGAGTAAAAATAGCCTCTTCAAGAAATGCTGTTGGGAAATATGGACATCTATATGCAAAAAAAGGTGAAATGTGACCACCAAATTACACCATACACAAAAATAAATTCAAGGTGGATGAAAGACTTAAATATAAGTCAAGACACCATAAAAGTCCTTCAGGAGAGCACAGTCAGGAAAATCTCATATACTCCATGCAGCAATATTTTCACTGATATGTCCCCTAGAGCAAGGGATATAAAGGAAAGAATAAAGAAATGGTACCTCATCAAAATAAAAACCTTCTGCATGGCTAAAGAAAAGATCATTAAAATGAAAAGACAACCAACCATATGGGAAAACATATTTGCCAATGATACCTCAAACAAGGGTTTGATCTCTAAAATAGATAAAGAACTCACACCACTCCTCTCTAAGAAGACAAGAAACCCAATTGGAAAATGGGCAAAGTACTTGAGCAGACACTTCTCTGAGAAGGACATACAGAGTGTGTCCAGAGACATGAAAAGATGCTCAGTACCACTAGCCATCAGAGAGATGCAAATTCAAACCACAATGAGATACCACTTCACACTGGTGAGAATGGCCATCATAAACAAAGCAACAAACAACAAGTATTGGAGAGGTTGTGGAGAAAAGGGAACCCTAGTGCACTGCTGGTAGGATTGCAGACTGGTGCAATCACTATGGAAAACAGTATGGAATTCCCTCAGAACACTAAAAATGGAACTGTGTTTTGACCCGGTAATTCCATTGCTAGGATTATATCCTAAGAACCCTGAAACATCAATCCAAAAGAACCTATGCACCCCAATGTTCATAGTAGCACAATTTACGATAGCCAAGTGCTGGAAGCAACCTAAGTGCCCATCAGTAAATGAATGGTCAAACAACAATGGTACATCTACACAATGGAATACTATGCAGCAGAAAGAAAGAAGCAACTTTTACCCTTTATGGAAGCATGGATGGATCTGGAGAACATTATGCTAAGTGAAATAAGCCAGGCAGTGAAAAACAAATACCATATGATCTCACCTTTAACTGGAACATAGTCAACAAAACAAACAAACAAGCAAAATATAACTGAAGACATTGAAATTGGGAGCAAGCTGACAGTAACCAGAAGGGAGAGGGGAGGGGATAATGGGATAAAATGGTGAAGGGTTTACAGGAACAACTATAAAGGACACATGGACAATAACAAGGAGGGGTAGAAACAGGGGAGGGAAGTGGGGAAAGATGGGCTGGTGGGGAGGAGTGGGAAGGAAAGTCAGAAAACTGTACTTGAACAACAGTAAAAATCAGAAGTATTTTTAAAAATAAAATGGGGAAATTAAAAAAGAAATTTTGCACAACAAAGGGAAACATCAATAAAACAAAAAGACAACCCACAGAATGGGAGAACATATTTGCTGGTACATCTGATAAGGGGTTAATATTCAAAATTTGTAAAGTACTTACAAAATTCAACACCAAAAAAACAAACAACCCAATTTAAAAATGGACAAAGGACTTGAATAGACACTTCTCCAAAGTGGACATACAAATGGCCCATAAACATATGAAGAAGTGCTCAATGTCACTAATAATCAGAGCAATGTAAATTCAAACCACAATGAGATATCATCTCACACATGTCAGAGTGGCTATCATCAATAAATCAAAAAACAGCAAGTGCTGGCAAGGATGTGGAGAAAGGGGAACCCTTTTGTACTATTGATGGGAATGCAGATTGGTGCAGCCACTGTGGTAAACAGTATGGAGATACCACAAAAAATAAAAAATGTATCTGCCTTTCATCCCAGCAATTGCAGTTCTGGGAATATATCCAAGGAAACCCAAAACACTAATTTAAAGAAGCATAAGCACCCCTATGTTCATTGCAGTTTTATTTATAATGGCCAAGATATGGAAGCAGCCAAGTGTCCATCAGTAGATGAATGGATAAAACAACTATGGGACATTTACAGAGTGGAATACTACTCTGCTGTAAAAAACAATAAAATTTTGCCCTTTGTGACTGCATGGATGGACCCGGAGAACATTATGCTAAGTGAAATAAGCCACTCAGAGAGAGACAAATACCTTATGATTTTACCCATATGTGAAATCTAATGAACAAACTGAACTATCAAGCAAAACAGAGACAGACTCATAGAGAAGAGAGAACAGCTAAGGGAGGGTGGTGAGGGTGTTGAAGGATGGAGCAAAAAGGGAAAAGGAGTAATGGACATGGACAATAGTGTGGTGATTGTGGTAAAGGGGTATATAAGGGGAGTAAATTGTAATGGAAAAATGCAATAAAATAAATAAATAACCTTCTATGTCTGAGTTTCCTCATTTAGCAAATGGAGAGGGTAGTACCTATCTTGCCTACTCCTTCTCAGGTCATTGTGAGGAGAAACATAGAATAACAAGTGGCAACAATACTTCATGAGAACAGATACAAGCTCATATCTTCTCTGTAAAATGTTTGTCACAGATACACTATGTACGTGAACAAGCAATGACAATGGATTTTGAGGTGGTTATTCATGTTGGAATTGGGTGAAAATATTTATGTGGAAAATAACTGGAATGGAATTGTTTAGCCATGACTTGAGATAATTGTCTTCCAGTATATATCTGTGAGCCTCTGGAGATGCAATTCTATTGCCATATGGGCTCTAGGTTTTGAATGGCCAACAGCCAAATAGCTGTCAACTGGCTGTTTGCATGTAGTAAGAGAGTCATGCTACGTACATATTCTATTTCATTTATCTTGTTCATGTTGTAAAAATGTAATTTCATCTGGGGAAGCAGGAAGAAGTCTACAGGTCAACTGGTGTTGTTTGATGCCTGGGAGAATAATAAAGACACTTAGATGAAGGGGTGAACCCAGTCTTCTGTCAAAGGAGTTGGTTAAATCTTCTATTCAGCATGATTGGGAGTTAGAGTTGCTGGTTAACCAAATTCTTTGCCTGATAGATAAGTACCACATGCATGGAAGATGCATGCTTAAAGGAATCAGAACATAACACATTATACTTACTGCTGAATTATATTGTGTATAGTCAAAAGTGTCTTTGTTAATCACGAAGCACTTTGGGATCTTTCAGCTTCTCTAGCAACCACATGAACTTGTGCTATCACTATATTGTAGAAAACATCACCTTATATTTATAAATTGCTTAAAATTTTGCATGCATTGTAAAGAACTTTATAGTATCTCTTCTCTCAACTTGATTTTTAGTGTAACAGCAACCCAGAGCAATAGGTATTGTGATTTCTTACATGTTACTGATGGGAAACAGTTCACAGAGGTGAGGTGGCTTGCCTCAAGGTCACAGAGCTAGAAAAGAGAAGAGGCAGGACTTGAACCCAGGTGAGATGGCAGTGATGAGAGTGTTGGGGTCTATTGTGCCCATTTCACCTGTATTACAGACTGCGAAGAAGATATATTGCTACTTTAACGCAACACATATTTTCCTAAAGAACAGGGAAAATGATTACTCTTGGTTTTGACATTTGGCCAATATTAGGGGTTGAATAAGCACTATTGCCATTATTCCAAGGAATTTAACTAAGTTCTAGCAACTTCATTCCTTCCACCCTTCTCCCTGTCTGCCACCCTACTTAGCCCCATCTTCTCTAAGAGTGAATGCAAGTATAATTAGAAAAAAAAAATTGACCAGCTGCTTATGCTGCTCCATTTAGGCATTTGGTACTGTCCCAGAAATAGGAGGGAAGAAAAAGCCAAACTGAGTGCTCCTTTGTGAGTTTCATCATCAATAAATGGTTAAATGCCATCTGTCCAAATAAAGTGAGAAGTTCTTACAGAGTACATTTCTGAATCAACAGTGAAAGATAGTACTGGCAATGTCATCAGGCTAATTGAGAAATCAGCAATGACAAAAGAGCAGGACTATATTTAGTTCATATTAAGTTAACTGAAGATGTACATATACTTATCCAATGGTACTAAATATATTACAGGCATAGGAATAGATTTTTGGTTTATCTCATAATCATAAAAACTTCATTAAGTCTAAGTGTGTATTTAGCAGTCCTCCCAAGGCTGTACCCATAGTTGTTACATAGTCTTTCATCAAAGCATGCAGCAAATTGTTACCAGTAGATATTTAGGAATATTTTATTCCTCTATAGAATGGGCACACAAAAGATTTGCAGCAATATCCATGTAGGATATGAAACTGATGAAGCATTTTCCCAAATGGGGTATTATATATCTACTGTACTACAAAGGAAAGGAATTCTCTAATCAAGTCTGCAAGTGCTGCAGCTCTTGTGACTTGATTTTGGGGCCACTGATAAGTTTGGGACTGTCACTAGAGGATGTTTCATTTCTTGGACTTCTAAACTAATATACAGTATTTTGAAGAGAGGTGCAAGGGGTAAAAACAAAAAAAGAACCTTGTCTCAGGTAGTAGAAGACAAACTCATGTAAAATTATTTATTTTCAAGCCTGATATTTCCAAAAACTTCAGGAGCAGCAAATGCAGCCTTAGATGGGAATTGTGTTCAGGCTCTGTGATTCACTAATGGCAGACAACATGCTGAAAAAGACAGAAAATTGGCAATGTTCTCTCTGTGGCTGGAAATCCCCAGAAAGCTGGGAAAAATGCAAATTTCTCACTATCAATATGAATTTTTATGGGTCCTACCCAGAAACAAATTCACCAAAAATCAAGTCTCTATGGAAGAAAAATAATATGATAGAGAAAAAAGGATCCACTTCTGCAGCCAGCCATTCAGCTTTCTAACTTAGCATTTCCTATTTCTATTTACAGGCAAGGAAAGCTGAATGTATTTAGAGTTATAACACTACATCAGTATTGCTAAAACACTTCTTGATGCAGATGGATTCTGTCAATGATGCAAATGTACAGCAAGCACAGATAATGTTTATGGATGCTGTTAACTTTCTAGCAGTGCTTATTACAACATTTCATTGCCTTCTAAAATGATTTGGATGTTATTGTGTGCTCAGGTTACATGTGAAGCAAATTTTTCTCTCTTGAGGAATATTGAAAGCCAGACTGAGGATAAGAATGACTAAAGAATTCTTAGAGGCTTGCATACTTATAAGTATCTGACTGTGCTTTAACTCATATAAAGGCAGCCCAGTAAGAGGCAAAACCCTGGAGAAGAAATTGAGCATTTCTGATTCATGTGGGATTGTGAATTTTACTCACTAATGTGAATATTACAGACACATTTTGTGTAGAATGTGCTTTCCACAGTAGATCCTCAGTTGGGTATCTCAGCTGGGTTTTGCTTGAATTTGTTAACTTACAAAGTTAAACACAGGTCTAAGGTAGTCTCAATGACTCTGTTAACCCATAGAAGCATCTTAGACCAGCTTCTGAAGGTCTGTGAGACCTGTTTCAGGTGACTATCAGAGGCTGGAGAGATGTGGGAGCCTGGGACTGTAAGGTGAAAAGAGGAAGGTGGTGGAATGCCCAATGAGGCTCCATTAAATTACTCAAAACAATTGCTTCCTGGATTATTCAGAGTGAAATTTTCAATGGAATCTAAAGGAAAATGCCAGCTAGACTTCACCAATGCCTTTGAAAAATGGCTCTATCTACTGTTTCCTTTACTTGAAAAGAAGATCATGAAACCTTCTTCTCCCCATTGCTTGTTGATTATAGTGCTCCCAGGCATTTCTAAGGCAATATATAATCTAAGGGATATAACATGACAATTACAGCATCAATATCATTCAGAATCACTTTGAGTTTTCTTTCACATTTGTTCAAGGGCTGGCCACAGGTTGGTCATCACTTGCTCAAGCTATTTCTAAGTACTCCTTTCTTTGCAACTCCCATATCCAGAAGATCACATTACTTAACCTAGGGATGTTAGGTTGGTATAATATCCCCAGTACCAAAATAACAACTCTTTATTGTATCCTTTGTGTCACTCAAATGCAAAAGCTTGACACTTCATGAGAGGGTTAAACTAAGGTGGCGTGCTATTTGCATGAAGGTAATTCATCCATTAAACATATGTCTTACTTAGCAGTGTGGTTTGGCACATCAAGCTTATGCTGAGATGATTACTTTATGAGAACTAAATACACTAGAATACTTTATCAGTAAGAGCAGGAGAGACAGATTGAAATATGTATTTAAAAGTGATGGCAAGGACAACCAACTGGCAGCTGGTTTGCCATTGCCCATTTATCTCTAAGTGGTGATTTGGCAGAGGCTTACTTTCTCCTCACACAGACATACATCAGACAGAGTAGGAGTAGAGTTTTATATCAACAATTACTTATTACTGGAGCAAACAGTTCCAACCAAAGGAGAGATGCAGTGAAAAGTAGTTAGTTTCCTTTTTTCACAATGAATAAACCCCAGGGAACTAGTTGGATTTTGATTATTTCAAATTAAAGGCCAACTAGCTACTAGTTTTCACTGATAATCTTTCCAGGATCTATGAAAGTCTGCTGGAGAATGAAATCGTTCTGAGGCTTATAATTACATTTAGAAGAAAAAGTTTGTATGCTAATTCAATTGACTCCTTATTGCCTGTTTGCCATAAAATTTGGCAAAATAAGTGCTGGATGTTGGGAGGAGGAAGCAACCCAATTGTTAAACAGCATTCAGAGCCTGTCACACATTGTTTTTTTTTTTTAATTTCCTTGTTGGGAACCACCCTGCCTGGTATCAGAAGCTGTAACCCCCGCCTAGGCTAAGGCTAAGGGAATGCCCTTAGAACCCTAAGCCAGCAAGGAGACAAAAGCTTATCTCCCTGGCAGGAATGCTGCTTCTGCTGCTTTATTCATAACTGAACCCCCCAAAGCTTGGTCGGTTAGCCAAAGACGGGTAAGATTCCCCAAGGGGGGAACGACCTAAGACAGGCACGATCACTTGGGAGGCCCCCCAAAAGAAGGACTTTGGGGGGTGCAGCAAAAGGGGGTGATGGACCCTTGCTCCTCGGCTTTGGCATAGCCTGAGTTCTCATCGTCTGGGAGAAAATCTCCTTATCTCTTGGTTGCCTTAGTTCCCGTGCTCCACCTAAGCCTGAAACAATGACAGGGTGGTGCAGCTCTGTGCTGAAAAGGGCGGATTCCCCAGGGTGATCAGGCCTAAGAAAGAATATGTAAATTACTGGGAAACCTTCTTTGTTTAGAATGCTCTCAGTTGAATAAGAAGGGTCCTAGGAGGAAGTTAGTTTGTTCCTCAAAGTCTTACAGCTCTTTTACCCCGACTCAAAATAGACCCTCAGACTTCCTTGTTTTCTATGGTTCCTTACTTCCCCCTAATGAGTACTGTACTTTACCTGAATTATTATGCAAAATGAGCCCAATAAAAGCAGGTATGGACAGTAAATCAGCGCGTGCTCCTCACTAGAGGGGGTGGCCATTCTGTCCCAACTTCTCCACAGAAACTAGTCTGTCTCTGTGCATGTTTTTTCTCGCGTGTTTTCAACGAGTCATCCACAGTGTTCCGTGATCACTACTGGCCAGTGACCCATGCATCATTTCCTTTGTGACAGATCTTTGTCCTCTGAGAACAGACTATCTTTGAACAAACAGTTAAAAGTCATTAGAGCCCACACTAGTGAATAAGATGGATGATCATGCTCAGCAATAAATGTTTTGGATTTAGAAATGAGCTGTGTCTCTCTGGTAAGGAGACAAATTTTCCTGTGTAGCTTACAAGTGAGGTTTGGAGGAAGTTCTGATAAAAAAGAGCTGCAGAAATATTGGAGCAATGTTTATATCATTGGAGTCTTATTTCCTCCTGTGGGTACAACTTAGAACATCATTCACTTAGCTACAAAAGTCCTGGTGGTTGGTTGAAAAATGGAGACCATATTTTAATTAAAAAATATTTATTTATTTTTAGAGAGAAGGGAAGGATGGGAGAAAGAGAGGGAGAGAAACACTGGCCGGTTACCTCTCATATGCACTCCAACCAGGGACAGAACCTGTAACTCAAGCATGTGCCCTGACCAGTAATCAAACTGGTGACCTTTTACTGTGCAGTATGACGTCCAAGCAACTGAGCCACACCAATTAGGGTACATTTTAATTTTTGTCATACATTGTGTAACTATGGATTAGAATACCTGGAGTTTTTAAAAATAATATTTTCCCAATTTTGCCCTGGCTGGTGTGGCTCAATGGATTGAGTGATGGCCTGCAAACCAAAACGCCTCCAGTTCAATTCTCAGTCTAGGGCACATGCCTGGGTTGTGGGCCAGGTCTCTATTAGGGGGCACATGATAGACATCCACACATTGATGTTTCTCTCCCTCTCTTTCTCCCTCCTTTCCCCTCCCTAAAAATAAATAAATAAAAATTTTTAAAAATAAAAATAAATAAACTGAAGGCCTTAGAGGTGGAGCCTGAGGTGTTAAACAAATAATATTTTCCCAGTTCTGAAAACACAATTCTTATTGATGGCATGGGTGAGTGGAAAGTTAATGGACTTTGGCATTAGACAGACCTAGTGCTATTTACTAGCTGTGTTAGGTTTTGACTTACCTTTCTTCACCTGTAGGTGGAGTAAACACTATTTCACAACAGTTTAAGATGAGTATTAAAGGAAACCATGTATATAAAAGATTTAGTACTGTGCCTGGAACACATTAGGGGCTCAAAAATTATAGCAATTATTATTATTACCATAATTGTTATTATTATTACTATTATTGCTTTTTACAATTAAGCACATATCCAATAATAGATAAATGATTAGGAGGCTATTTTGTAAGTATCCACTCATAAGATGGCACTACTCTAGGCAGAAGATATGGAAGTGAAGGAAGAAGATGCAAGGTCATGGGTAGATCATGAATCTAGGAATATTTTGAAGACAGACTGAAGGTGATTTGGGCTCACACATCTCCGTATGTTTCTGAGTTTTCCATTCTCAAAAGGATATGTTTATTTTTCAGGGAAATTGGTAGTGAAAGATTTCTTTAGAGTTTATTATGCAAATAGTTAGAGATCAAAAAACCATATGATGTTCTCCTCAGTTAGGCTGGAAATATTTAAGACATTTAGACAATTAACTGGCCAGAAATCACTACCACCACCACTGCCCCTCAACACACACAGGATCAACAAGGTGAAATTTGAATCAGAACTGAGTTTTCTTTTTTTCTGCCATCCACTCATTCTGTGTTTATCAGTTTCTTTTTTTAAACATTTTTATTGTTGTTCAAGTACAGTTTTCTGCCTTTCCCCAATCCCTCCCCACTACCCCAGCCCTCCTCACCTCCCTCCCCTGTTTCTACCCCCTTGTTATTATCCATATGTCTTTCATAAATGTTCCTGTAAACCCTTCATACTTTTCCCCTACTATCCTCTCCCCTCTCCCCTCTGGTCACTGTCAGCCTATTCTCTATTTCAGTGTCTTTGGCTATACTTTACTTGCTTGTTTGTTTTGTTGATCCAGTTAATGGTGAGATCATATGGTATTTGTCTTTTACCATCTGGCTTATTTCACTTAGCACAATGCTCTTCAGTTCCATACATGCTGTCGCAAAGGGTAGGAGCTCCTTTCTTTCTGCTGCATAGAATTCCACTGTGTAAATGTACCATAGTTTTTTTGATCCATTCATTTACTGATGGGCACTTAGGTTGCTTCCAACACTTGGCTATGTGTTTATCAATTTCATGCTGTTTAGTCAATTTTACCTTGGAGTCAGTCTCTCCACCCCTTTTTTTTTCTACTTTTTTTCCTGATGAATTTCAGAATGATGAGGATTTTTTAATGTAAGCTCTGGGGTTTAAAATATGTATTATGAGCATGTTTCATATGCATACAGTGACTCATTTGATCCACAAGCTTAGTCAGAACCTCCCATGGAGTGACTTTAAGAGAGCTACTGAAAATAGGGAGATATGTTTGAGATTAGAAGCTGAAAACTTCCATGTGCCATTCCTTAGAGGAAGTTGAATTCTGCTAAATAGAAATTGAAAAGCAATTGGTGGAAAAATGCTTTCCTCATGCACATCTGCTTCTTTAGTCTCCTGCCCTGAAGTAAAGCTCACTAGCAGGACCATAAATAAGAAGCTGCCAAAGTCATGCCAGTGAAAGAGAGACATGTGTTGAGTGCTGAGCCTTCATCTGAAATGAAAAGCATTGTGGGTGACATCTGGGGCTGTTGTATTCATGACACCTCACCAAGGCCCTCTGATGACTGTGGAATCTGCATCTTCTAATAGTTTTTACAGTAAAAACCACACAATAAATATTAACATCTTAACTATTTTTATGTGTATAGTTCACATTGTTGTGCAACAGACTCCTAGAACTTTTTCTTCTTGCTAAACTGAAACTGTGTACACATTAGATAACAACTTTCATTCCTCCTTTCTTCCAGCCTCTGGAAACCACCATTCTACTTTCTATTTCTCTGAGTTTTATTACTTTAGATACCTCACATAAATTGAATCATAAAGTATATTTTTCTTTTTTTGTGACTGGTTTATTTCACTTAGCTCAATGTCCTCAAGGTTCATCCATGTTGTAGCATATGACAGAATTTCATTCTTTTTTAAGGCTGAAGAATATTCCATTGGGTGGATACACTACATTTGTTTATTCATTCATTGTTGATGGACATTTAGGGACATCTTCTTAGTTTAAGGAGACCTTTCCTCCACTGTTCCTACCTTACATTCCCAAAGAAGACCTTAAAGGCAATTAGGGTAAGTGCATTACAAGGATTGGCAAAATGAGGGAAGAGATAAAAATATCATTTACTTAATTAATCATGATTCCTGCCATTTTCTGAGGGAAACCCACTAGCTATACTATTTTGAAATATAAGTAAAAAAAGGTATAAGTCAAAAACATCAGGCTCAGGATCTCCAAATCTCAATTTTCATAGATACCAGAGCCATTTATTACTAACACAACTTGTAGAAAATAATGAACAGGTTTTCAACCTATGTAAGGTTAGTTGATAATTAATATTATAAAAAAGGAGAATGTGAGCCCTGGCTGGTGTAGCTCAGTGGATTGAGCACGGGCTGCGAACCAAAGCATCGCAGGTTCGATTCCCAGCCAGGGCACATTCCTGGGTTGCAGGCCATGGCCCCCAGCAACTTCACATTGATGTTTCTCTCTCTCTTTTTCTCCCTCCCTTACCTCTCTAAAAATAAATAAATAAAATCTTAAAAAAAAGGAGAGTGTGGGTGAAAACATCTAGTACAATGGGCAGTGACATGGGAAGCTTGATAACTGTTGATTAAAATAATAGTTAACATACTAATAACTATTTTATGAACATGGATTTTGTGCCTTCTATGTGCAAGGCCCTATTGAACATTTGATATAAATCAGTTGGCAAGTGGAGTGAGGTATTGAAATATCAGTCAACACAGCTACTATATCTTGAGGATGTCAAAGACAAAAGTAAGTCAGAAACAAAAATAATAAAAGCTGTTGATTCATAAACTTCTGCAGTAACTTTTGTTTCAGCATGGGCACAAAAATGTTAGAAAGGAGAGCAGTAAGTTTTATAGACCAAAAGAGGAACTACTGAGATGGTCTCTGATTGGCAACCACTCAATTAGTGTGGGAATTTTGGAAAACCTAATTGGTCTTCAGGTAGTCCCTGGTTGGCTGCAAGGAGGCAAGCAAGCATTTTGTGGACACTTCAAAAAAAGGAAGGATTATTCAATATTAAGGGTGGAAGATTTTCTGTGGCCATCCATTTACTGCAACAAGTGGGGGTCAGTAGGGTGTATATTTTGTGACCAAACTGTCATCATGGTCCTTATGGTGGAGGGTTGCTATGGCAGGCAGTTCTCAATCACCACTCATGTACTACATTCCTTCCATATGTTAAATCATTTTAGTCAGCAGAACCAAACTGGGAAAGAGAGGTACTATTGTTACCTTCATTTTAAGATGAGAAAACTTAAATCAGGAGAGGGTAAATAACTTGTCTGAAGACACATCTGTCAGCTAGTAGAGTCAGGACTTGAATACTCTACTCCGAATCCTCTTGCAATATTTAGAAAACATGGTCTACAGGGAGAGTTGAGAAAGAAAGAACAATTGTTCTGTTATAAAAGAGAAGGCTAAGACATATGTTGGGGAGATATTTGTTCTTATTAATGAATGTTTGTTGTGTTCTTGTTACAGGGTGCAGCCAAGAGGGGGGACCCCAAGTGTGCATTTGAAATGGGGTCCAGAACTTAAGGTGTCCAGGAGATTTTAAGATGTCTCCATGCCCCCCCCCCAGGGTGTGGGTTGGGGG
This sequence comes from Phyllostomus hastatus, assembly GCF_019186645.2. Lineage (NCBI taxonomy): Eukaryota > Metazoa > Chordata > Mammalia > Chiroptera > Phyllostomidae > Phyllostomus > Phyllostomus hastatus. Next base: position 8,476,468 of record NW_025333841.1, on the reverse strand, counting down.
AAGGGACAAATGGAGCAAGGCCATCAAGAGCTGTTTTGCATAGCAACAGCCTTGCAGCTACCCTCTGGTGTGGTCATTTAACATATTTATAGCCTTTGGCTGGTTGTATGGATATGTTAAATAGCTGTGATCATCTCTGAGCCAGGGGAATGGAAGTAACTTCCCCCACCAACACGTGACTGAGGGGCAGATCCCCCAAGCTACAGCGCCTGTGTGGGAGCTCAGAGAAGATTGGCTCCTGGACATGGGGCCACACCTGCCCAGACTCAAGATGGCAGCCCAGTAAAGCTGGAAGGATATGAATTCTGGCAAGTGAAGCCGAGTGTGGGAGGAGTCGGAAATGAGGCTGCAGAGGAAGATTGGCTGCGGGGATTTAAAACCCAGACTTGGCAGCCATTAGGAGAGAACCACGCGGCTTTGGCAGAGTAGAGACTCCCGCAGCCCTGAGGAAAAGAGAACCACGCGGCTTTGACGGAGTGGAGACTCCTGCATCCCAGAGAGAACCATGCTGCTTTGAGAAGGAGAGCCATATGCAGCCCTGAGGAGGTGAACCATGTGCAGCCCTGAGAGAAAAGAGAACCACGCGGCTTTGACGGAGTGGAGACTCCTGCATCCCAGAGAGAACCATGCTGCTTTAGGAGGGAGAGCCATGCGCAGCCGAGAGAGAGAGAACCATGCGGCTTTGGCAGAGTGGGGACTCTCCCCTTCCCGCAGCCCTAAGAGGGAGAACCACGAGGCCTGGACAGAGTGGAGACCCCCACAGCTTTAGAAGGGGAACCACCACCTGGTTTTAGCAGAGATCCCGGCGACTCAGCCGAGGGTACCGGGAACCCAGAGAGGTCTCCCAGTCGAGATGGAGGACTAACTAAGAACCAGAGGACTGTCAGAGCCATGGACTTCGTTTTCCTTTCCTGAGATACGGTACTCTGGACTGGGCAAAGGGGGAAGGAAGGAAGGACTGTGACTGTGTTTGTGGGTGTTTTAAGGGACTTTGGGATTATTGATGAAGACATTAGGTCACTACTTGAAGTCTGTATAGCATTAAATAAACATTTCCTTTCCTTTTCACGAATCTCTGGCATTGAGAGACGTCTTTCCTCTGGCGGCGGACATGACGGACCCGGGGCCTTTTAAATAATAGTATATTGTCCCAGGCCCCCCTTGTTCTGTTCTGTAACATTCTGACATCATATGCTTTGGGATTTCAAGAAAGAAGTAACAGATTTGTTTTCTCTCAGTGAAAAAATTTTGTCATTTTTCCCTTGGGTCATACAGTTTCTCCCTATTTTAAGGTAATTCAGTCCTGGCTGGTGTGGCTCAGTGGATTGAGCACCAGTCTGTGTACCAAAGGGTTGCCAGTTTAATTCCTTATCAGGGCACATGCCTGAGTTGCAGGCCAGGACCCCAGTAGGGGGCATGTGAGAGGAAACCATACATTGATGCTTCTCTACCTCTCTCCCTCCCTTCCTCTCTCTAAAAATAAATAAATAAAATCTTAAAAAAATATATTTATATAAAAAAAGATAATTCAACCTTCTTTTAATTACTATTGCTTCTAAAGGGGAAAATGAAAACTATCTCAGAGTAAAATGTTTCTCAGAATCAGTTATGTGCATCGTCAATTTCTCAGAAGTCCTCAAAAGAGATTGGAAACCTTGTTGGGCCAGTAAAAGAAGAGAGGGCATATTCCTCCCCTCAGGCATTTAAGCTAGGCTTAGATTATTTTGATTTTGAATCTGATGGGTGAGAAGGCAAAATAGAGCACTTCAAAGTAATGCATGCTGTTAAATTCAGATTTGGGCCCTAAAGTCCAGGAGAGAGCCAATGGGATTTTCTCAGGAAGTTTCTGCCTTCCATTTTCCTTGGACTAAGTAATGTGGAATAACAGGCATTAAAGAGAAATGAAGTCAATTGTTTTTCTGCTCCACTTGTTTTCAGGAAAAAGGAAAGAAGTTTAATTATGGAAATAACCACAGCCACAGTCTCAACCACAACTTTAAAACAAGGGATTCTAAGCTATAGATAGTCAAAGTATCATCTGGAATCCTATGCAATGGCCTTTTTTCCCTCCCCTCCCCCTTCCCTTCCCTTCCCTTCCCTTCCCTTCCCTTCCTCCACAGGTGGACCTGTCCTACTTGTTTTCTCTCTGTATCTATAAGCATTGCCAACATTTCTGTCTGAGGACCTATTATAGATATATGACTATGAAAGAACTTCAAGCAGACAGGAAATACCCATTGTTAGAATTGTCACACCTGCAGGAGCATAATAAAAAGCCTGATCATCAGAGCTACATTTTTTTTAAATGTTCACCGTGTTTTGGGAAAGACAGTGTGTCTTTTTTAAAGAAAGATTTTAATTTTAGAGAGAGGGGAAGGGAAGGAGGAACAGAGGGAGAGAAACATCACTGTGAGACAGAACTTTGATTGCTTGCTTCTCCTATGTGCCCTGACTATGGATTTAACCCACAAACTAGGAATATGCACTTACTGGAATCAAAATGGTGACATTTCACTATGCAAGATGATGCCCAACCAACTGAGCCATACTGGTCAAGGCAGAACATGTGTCTTGTCTCTTTTAATCATCAGAAGAACCTGGTGAGGTAGTTACTATTATTAGCATTCCCATTTTACAGATGAAATAGTTGGGACTCCAAGAAGTTATGCAATGTGTTCAAGGTCACATAGTTAAAATGGGGTAGAATTTTTAAAATTATTTTTATTGATTATGCAATTACAGTTGTCCCATTTTCCTCACTTTGCCCCACTACACCCTGCACCCCTCACTCCATCAGGCATCCCCACACTATCGTTCATATCCATAGGTCATGCATATAAGTTCTTTGGCTACTCCATTTCCTATACTGTACTTTACATCCCCATGGCTATTCTGTAACTACCTATTTGTGCTTCTTAATCCCCTCACCACTTCACACATTCCCTGACACTCCCCTACTATCTGGCAACCATCCAAATGTTCTGTACATCCATGATTCTGTGTCTGTTCTTATTTGCTTAGATTGATTTTTAGATTCAGTTGTTGATAGATATATATATATTTATTGCCATTTTATTGTTCATAGTTTTGATCTTTTTCTTAAATAAATGCATAAATGCCTTTAACATTTTATATAATACTAGTTTGGTGATGACAAACTCCTTTTTTTTTTCTTTTTTCTTTTGTCTGGGAATCAATTTACCTGCCCTTCTATTCTAAATGATGGCTTTGCCGGGTAGAGCAATCTTGGCTGTATGTCCCTGCTTTTCATGACTTTGAATATTTCTTGCTAATCCCTCCTAGCCTGCAAAGTCTCTTTTGAGAAATCAGCTGACAGTCTTATGGGAACTCCCCTGTAGGTGACTAACTGCTTTTCTTTTGCTGTTTTTGATATATATTTAAATATGTTTTATGTATAAAAATTTATATAAATATAAATCACTTATACTTGGTAGCAGATCTAGGTCTACAAGCCAAGTCCTAGTTTTATATTCTTTCTTCTATACAGTTCTTTTTCTTTCTTATTTTTTTTTGATTTTTTATTAGTTTGTTTTGTCATAAGAGAGAGATTTGGGATCCAATTTTGGTAATAGCCTACTAGTCTAAGAAAACTTTAGTTTGGGGCTTTGAGAAACTTAGAACACTACGAATCCTATCTGGATCCAAGTGTAGTCCTTGTTCCTATATCAGATGTCCCAAATATCAAAGCTGAGTTTGGACAAATTGCAGTTTTTCTTTAGAGACTTTGTGTCCCTTTAAGGCCCCAAGTTCTGACAGATGGCTGCTATCTACCTGTCAGGAGATATGAAAAAAAGAGCAAAGAAGTAAATCATCCACATATTACAATAAAGTGGAACCATTAGGGAAAATTATATCATCTAACTCAGTCTTTAGAATTTGTGATAAATAAAAAAGGTTCTCATGGAAACCTCAAGGTATCACTGTCTAGGTAAATTGATTTCCTTCCCAAATGAAGGCAAGAAGGTATTGCCCAGCTTCATCTATTGGGGTACTAAATAATGTACTATATAAGTTAATTACCATAAAGAATTCATTTCCAGTTGGGATAGTTGCTAGCGGTGTATGAGGGTTAGGAACAACAAGGTGTCAAGGCATGACAATGTGGTTTCTTGCTTACAGGTCTTGACAAACTTCCACCTTCATCCATTTGGCTTTATCACAGGTAACAGGAGTGTTACAGGGACTAGTGCAAGGAATAGCTTTCAAGTAAGTTCTCTAGCTTCTTTCCCAAAATTGGAAGTTCGATTTTCCTAAGTGCCTTTGGGGTTCTCTCATCTGGCAATTCTCATACAATGCTGAGGTTGGCCATCACCAACCAGCAAATGAATAAGCTGATATAAATCAGAAAACCCAGGCTGATAGGCTAGAATAATAATATAAAATTTCCTGGCAAATTTGTGAGGTCCTCAGTTACCATAGGGAATTCCATTACAATGGCTTGTAACTCAGCTTTGGTCTAAGAGACATATGGAATCTGGGGTCTGCTAAGTACCCAGAGGGTTTAATTAATTAATTAATTATATTTTAAAAATATATTTTATTGATTATGCTATTACAGTTGTCCAATTTCTCCCCCTTCATTCCCCTACACCCTGCACACCCTCTCCCACCCACATTCCCCAACTTTAGTTCATGTCCATGTGTCATAAATTCTTCAGCTTTTACATTTCCCATACTATTCTTGCTCTCCCCCTGTCTATTTTCTACCTACTACCTATTCTACTTATTCTCTTTACCCTTTCCCCGTCTCTCCTCCACCCACTCCCCTGTTGCTAACCCTCCATGTGATCTCCATTTCTGTGGTTCTGTTCCTGTTCTAGTTGTTTGCTTAGTTTGTTTTTGTTTTTGTTTTAGGCATGGGTATTAATAATTATGAGTTTGCTGTCATTTTACTGTACATGATTTTTATCTTCTTTTTCTTAGATAAGTCCCTTTAACATTTCATAAAATAAGGGCTTGGTGATGATGAACTCCTTGAAGTTGACCTTATCTGGTAAGCACTTTATCTGCCCTTCCATTCTAAATGATAGCTTTGCTGGATAGAGCAATCTTGGATGTAGGTCCTTGCCTTTCATGACTTTGAATACTTCTTTCCAGCTCCTTCTTGCCTGTAAGGTCTCTTTTGAGAAATCAGCTGACAGTCTGATGGGAACTCCTTTGTAGGTGACTATCTCTTTATCTCTTGCGGCTTCTAGGATTCTCTCCTTCACTTTTACCTTGGCTAATGTAATTATGATGTGCCTTGGTGTGTGCTTCCTTGGGTCCAACTTCTTTGGGACTCTCTGAGCTTCCTGGACTTCCTGGAAGTCTATTTCCTTTTCCAGATTGGGGAAGTTCTCTTTTATTATTTGTTCAAATAAGTTTTCCACTTGTTATTTTTCCTCTTCCCCTTCTGGTACCCCTATAATTCGAATGTTGGAATGTTTAAAGGTGTCCTGGGGGTTCCTAAGCCTCTCCTCATTTTTTTTGAATTCTTGTTTCTTCACTCTTTTCTATTTGGTTGTTTCTTTCTTCCTTCTGGTCCACTCCATTGATTTGACTCCCAGTTTTCTTCCCATCACTATTGGTTCCCTGTGCATTTTCCTTCATTTCACTTACTGTAGCCTTCATTTTTTCTTCTAGTTTTAGACCAAAATCAACCAATTCTGTGAGCATCCTGATCACCAATGCTTTGAACTGTGCATCTGATAGATTGACTATCTCTTGGTCACTTAGTTGTTTTTGCTGTGAAGCTTTGATCTGTTTTTCCATTTGGGTCATTTTTTTTGTTGTTGCACCTGTTACATATGAGGGGCGGAGCCTTAGGTGTTCACCAGGGCAGGGCAACCTAGTCGTTGGTTTGTGACGCTGTATGTGGTGCAGGGGTCAGAGAAAGAACAATGGCGCTTGCTTCACTCTCTGCTGGATTTCAGTCCCTTCCACCACTTCTCCCAAGCAAACTGGGCCCTTTTGGTGCTGATTCCCATGTGGGTGGCATTGTGTATATTCTAGGACCCTGTGGGTATCTCCTACAAACTCTCCTGTGAGGCTGGGAGTATATTCTGGCACCTAAACCCCCACAGGTGTGTTTTCAATCAGTGATTTGAGGCTGCATTTCCCTGTGCTGGGACCCTGGGTTTCACGGTCTGTCTCCCCAGTTTTGCTATGGTTTATCTGCGTGTGAATGTGGTACCACCCGGTCAACCAGCCACCTTGCGCACAGTTCCTCACTTCACAATCACCACCTCACTGGGTCTCCCCATTGCCACCCTGCACCTGCCAGCCGCCGCCAGCGTGCCCAGGGTCCGCCCATTGCCATCTTGTGTGCCTGGGGTGCCTTGTGCACCTGGTCCCACCACTTTTTGTGCCACAATCCCTCCCTGTCCGGCTGTCTGACTCTGCCTCACCTACCAGTGTGCATAATGTGTCTATTTTAACTCCTTAGTTGTCAGACTTCCATACAGTTCAGTTTTTGTCAGTTCTGGTTGTTATTTTGTTTCTAAATTTTTGTTGTCTTTATTTTGGTTGTGCGATGAGGCACAGTGTGTCTACTTACACCTCCATCTTGGCTGGAAATCTTAACTATATTCTTTTTCAGTTACTATTGCTCCAATTTTCCCCCATTGCTCTTCCTTAATGAAGGAGGGACAGAGAGAGAAAAAAAATCATTGATTTGTTCTTCCATTTATTTATGCATTCATTGGTTGATTCTTGTATGTGCCCTGAGTGTGGATTGAACCCATAAAACCACAACTTTGGCATATGGGGCAACACTCACTCAGCTATGTGGCCAGGGCCGAGGGTTTAATTTTTTAAAACCCTCACCTGAAGATATGTTTATTGATTTGAGAGAGAAAGAGAGAAGGTGGGGGGAGAGAAGTGAGAGAGAAACATTGATCAGTTGCTTCCTGTATGCACCCTGACAGGGGATGGAACTCACAACCTAGATATGTGCCCTGACTGGGAATCAAACCCACACCATTTTGGTGTAAAGGGCAATGTTCCAGCCAACTGAGCCACCCAGACAGAGCATGGTTTAATTTTAAATGGGAAAGTACTGATAAGTTCAGGGGATTCAAGGGGAAAAATAGCATCCAGAGGCACAATCAAAGGTAAGGAAAGAAGTAGTGAAAGGCAAGATGGTGTCAGAGGCTGAGCTTGAGGCAGAGGCTTTGAGGAAGAAGGGCTTGTGCAAGATGGAGAAGAAACCTGAGGCAGTCTCTATAGAAGAACAATGTGGACCTGAACATAAATCCTGAGATTATGAAGCAGAGGGGGAAGACTATGTAGTAGAGGGCACTACAGAGGAAGAACATGTGTTTTTTTGGGTACCAACTTCTCTCTTTTTAAAATTTTCAGTAGCTTCTGTTAACTTTAAGACTTTATTTCCCAAAGAGGCAAATTTAGACCTTTGGTCTCATTTGGAAGTCCAAAATACCCTTCAAAATAAGCACTTCACTCAGTTTTCCAATTTTAGCATTATTGTTGTCCAATTCAGATTTAAGGAAGTTGAATTTGGGAATCTCAAAAGTTCCACTAATTTTCTCTGTCTCAGCATGTATGTATAAGGAAGTGTATGTGAAATTCCATATACTTTTTTATGATCATACCATATGTTTTTATTTATGAATACATATTATTGAAAGAATAACTTGATAAACTTGCTGTTACAGAGCCAGTTGTTCCTCTGTCTAGGGAATATTTCACATTGCATTTTAACTCCAACCTTCCCAGAGATAGCCCTTAGGACTATGGGCTCTAGCCTTGTCATTCTGGAGTTATGATTACTTCAGTATTAAGAGGGTATAAGTGGGATAAATGACAATGGAAAAATAGGACTTCTGGTGAAGATGGAGGCATGGGTAACTACACTTTTCCTCCTCACACAACCAAAATAAGGACAACAACAAATTTTAAAACACAGAATAACCAGAACAGCCAGAAAATCAAACTGTATGGAAGTCTGACAACTATGGAGTTGAAGAAGAAATATTCATCCAGACTGGTAAGAGGGGCATAGATAGGCAGCCATGGTGAAGAGGATGCAAGGCAAGGCAGTGGCTGGATGACCAGGCAGGCAAGACAGTGGCTGGAGGACCAGGTGGTCCCACATTTGCATGCGGATAAACTGGTAGGAAAAACTGGGGATCGAGGCAGGCTGCACAGCCCAGGGCTCCAGCACAGGCAGATAAAGCCTCAAAACCTGTGGCTCTTAATGCCTGTGGAAATTGTAGTGGTGGAAGAAACTCCAAGATTCACAGGAGAGTTTGTTGGAGAGACCCCTATGGCCCCATATAGAACATACAAAAACCCACCCACCTGGGAATCAGCACTAGAAGGGCCCAATTTGTTTTGGGTAGTGGGAGAAGTGGCTGCAAGTCATATGAGAGCCAGGCAAGTGACATTATTCCCTCTCTGACACCTTTCCACCACACAGCATCACAATGCAGCCACATGGGTTGCCCTGCCCTGCTGAATATCTAAGGCTGCACCCTTTGGAACATAACAAGTACACCCAGACAAAACAAATGGCCCAAATGAAAGAACAGATAAAACCTCAAAAAAAGTTATAGCTAAGCAATGAAGAGATAGCCAACCAGATGCACAGTTCAAAACACTGATAATCAGGATGCTTGCAGAATTGGTTGAGTATGGTCACAAAATAGAGGAAAAAGTGAAGACTATGCAAATTGAAATAAAGCAAAATATACAGGGAGGCAACAGTGAAGGGAAGGAAACCAGGACTCAAATCAATGATTTGGACCAGAAGGAAGAAATAAACATTCAACCAGAACAGAATGAAGAAACAAGAACACAAAAAATGAAGAAAGTTTTAGGAGCCTGAGGACAACTTTAAATATTCAAACACCTGAATCATAGGCATGCCAGAAGGAGAAGAGGAAGATTAAGAAATTGAAAACTGATTTGAACAAATAATGAAGGAGAACTTTCACAATTTGGCAAAGGAAATAGACTTCTAGGAAGTCCAGAAAGCCCAGGGAGTCCCAAGGAATTTGGACCCAAGGAAGCACACACCAAGGCACATCATAATTACATTACTTAAGATGAAAGATAAGGAGAGAATCTTCAAAGCAGCAAGAGAAAAGGAGACAGTTACCTACAAAGGAGTTCCCATTAGTCTACAAGCTGATTTCTCAAAAGAAACCTTGCAGGCAAGAAGGAGCTAGAAAAGTATTTGAAGTCAGAAAAGGCAAGGACCTACATCCAAAATTACTCTATCCAGTAAAGCTATCATTTAGAATGGAAGGGCGGACCCAGTGTCTCCTAGATAAGGTCAAGTTAAAGGAGTTCACCATCACCAACCCCTTATCATATGAAATCTTAAAGGGACTTATCTAAGAATAAGAAGAAAATAAAAACTATGAACAGTAAAATGACAACAAACTCACAACTATCAACAACAGAACCTAAAAAAAAAACAAAAACTAAGCAAATAACTAGAACAAGAACATAATCACAGAAATGGAGATCATGTGGATGGTTATCAGCAGGGAGGGAGAGGGGAAGAATGGAGAAAAAGGTACAGGGAATAAGTAGCATAAATGGTAGGTAAAAAATAGACAGAGGGAGGTTAAGAATAGTATAGGAAATGGAAAAGCCAAAGAACTTATATGTAAGACTTATGGACATGAGTAAGGGGGGTCATGCTGGTGGAAGGGGGTGCAGGGTGAAGGGGAATAGAGGGGAGAACAAAATGGGACAACTGTAATAGTGTAAGCAGTAAAATATATTAAAAAACAATTACTTTGAAAGGATGGTTGTTATAAGCATAGAGTCAGATGACCTGGATTCAAATTCTAGTTATAACATTCAATTGCTAAATGACCTTGAACAAATTACTTAATCTTTCAGTATTTCAGTTTCTCCACCTGTAAATTTAAGTTATAGTGCCAACCTCATAGGGTTATTGTGAGAATTAACAATGTTTCTAAACTATTTTACAAAAGTACCTTAGTACAGAATATACCTGAGTATAAACACTATATAAGTGTTCTAAAAATAAATTGAACAACTATGTGATTTCCTGGTATGTATATAGCCATTTGGTTTCCCATATAGAAAGTAATATCAAATTATTTTTTATTCCACATTAGCCTAACTTTTTAAACTTTAAGCTAAGCCTCTGGAAAAAAGTCTAATCTATATGCAGACATATACAAACAAAAATGGCATTTTTACTTGTTTTTAGTAGCATTTTTGGTAGAGAAGTGATCAGTGGTCCATAGGTCATAAGAACTTTATAAAGCTTTCAAACTAGAATTACCCTTCAATGTATCTATGGATCACAAGTGTCCCATCTCTCAACTTGAAACTAAAGACAGTATGCATAGAAAGATACTTGAAATCTGTAGTAGGTAAATAGACCTGAATTTTTAAAGTTTCTGATTTAGGAATCTCTTGGCATTTCTACTTGTTATTAATGTATACTGACCATTTAAATATCTATAATTAGCAATCAATTGACATGGTAATGAAGTTGAAGTGATCATGCAGATTCTTTAGATTAAAAATACTGTTTCTTGGGGGATGTCGGATCATGAGGGACTTTTCACATTCAACATTAAATGTTTATGGGATATTCAAATTTTAATAAAATGTATGTATCACTCGATAATTAAAATGTTAAAGATATTAAAAAGAAAAATACAATAAAATAATGTAAATAAATGTAAAAAATTGTTAAATAATAATAAAAAACACCTTTGTTTGTCTAAACTGCCTTTGAAGTATCTTACTCCATCCCAAAGTTGCTTTATGAGCTGACAATCGATTTTGCTGCCTCACTGTCAGGTGAGGAACTTTTACCATTTCCTACCACCTAAGTGTCATGCTACTTTCATGGCATCCCAAGGCCCTAGTTTGACCCCCCTTGCTACTTGTTTGTAATGGTTTAGCTTTTCTTACCTTGACCATCTCTACTTGTTGAGGGCAATAGACTCCAGGGATAATGTTGACAGACTTATCAATTTCATCTGTATCCAATATTACTAAAACCCATACAATCAATAAGTATGGACATTTACAGTGCCTGATATTAGTGACCTTTTGTTGAGTGCTTTATATGAACCATAAACTATGCTAACCTATGCTAATTTTTTATATTATCTCATCACATCCTCACAGCACCTCCTTGAGTGATGTTATGGGTTGAATTGTATCCCCCCCACATTCATATGATGCAGTCCTAACTCTCAGTGCCTCAGAATGTGACCTTATTTGGAGATAGGGTCTTTATAGACATAATCAAGTTAAAAGTGAGGTCATTGAATAGGCCATATTCTATATGACTAGTGTCCTTATAGAAGGAGTAAATTCAGAGATGGAGACTTGCATAAAGAGAAGATGATAGGAAGAGACACAGGATAAAGATGGTCATCTATAAGCCAAGGAGAGAAGTCTGGAACAGATCCTTCTTTTACAGGTCTCAGAAAAACTAAACCTGCCAATACCTTGGTCTTAAGATTTCTGGCTTCCAGAACTGTAAGAATTAATTTATGTTGTTTAAGCCACTCAGTTTGTGGTTGTTTGTTATGGTAACCCTAGCAAACTATTCTCATTCTACAGACGAGTAAGCTGAAGTACAGAAATGTAAGCAACATGTGCAAAGTCACAAAGTAAGGACCTGGGAACTGAACCCAGTTCAGTCTGACCTCAGAGCTTGCTTTCTACTATTTCATTACCTACCTGCCTAGTGTCTCAGGCTAGTCTACAAAAGGTCAGCTTATTACTGTATTGATCCTAAAGAATTAAACCACTACCATAATGTACCGCCTTGAATTTTAGGACTGTAGAGCAAGACATAGTCATTGAAAATCATTAAAATTCTTTTTGCTGGGAGAAGGAGGGCAAAGGGGAAGAATTGGAACAACTGTAATAGAATAACTAAAAAAAGGGTGAAGGGTTTACAGGAACAATTATAAAGGACATATGAACAATAACAAGGGGGGTGGAAACAGGGGAGGGAGGTGGGGAGGGCTGGGGTGGTAGGGGGGAAGGCAGAAAACTACTTGAACAACAATAAAAATGTTAAAAAATAAATTAAAAATAAAAAAATCCTTTACCTCTTAAGAACTCTTTTTTTTTGTGGGGGCGGGGACAGACAGGGAAAAGAAATTGCTGGGAGATAGATTACTTATTACCGAGAAATTGTCCCTGAAGCACCCAGAGCAATATTACTTAGCCTAACACCCTCACATCAATATTGCCCAACAAACCAGCTTCTTCAGTCATTGTTGCACTGTGCAGTGTGGAGTCCTGGGATTCAGTTTTGTCATTTGCTAGGATGCTTCTTGAGACTGGTTAGGTCAGCACAATCTGATTTCTTTCCTTTTGTTCATGTTCGAAGTGATGGAAAGGCTGAAGAAACACTAAATCACTTTTGTTCCACATGCTTAAAGACTGGTTTTGAGTTACTTTCTGTGCAACAGTTGAGCCTAAATTTACTTGATGTGGATACAGAAGTTTCTCTGTGGGAACATATTGGGCTTTTTAGAGGCTCTCCCAGGATAGGACAGCAGTTTGGATTATGTAGAAAAGCATTTCAAACCCAGTACTATGTGCTAATGGTTTAAATAAATGTGATGATTAGATAAAAGGGGCTTTTTAGAGTTATGCTTGAAGACACTAATTAAATTCACATCAACAAGTCAACATATTGGTGTCATATGGTTTTGAACACTTTGGAAATGACTTTTTTGTTTCAATGCAATTAATTAAATCCACACACTTAGCTGATATTGAATAGTTACCTTAAAATGCAGAAGTTGAAGCTTTGAACAGCACTTCTGAGTGCATTTCCACAAAGCTGAGTAAATTAGCACCATTTTTTTTCTTTCAAAGAGCTAATTGCTAGAATTTTTAAAATTTCACAGCCGATAGTGATCAGTTGATTCTTTCTCAACAAATTCAGTCCAAATGAGGCATGCTTTTACTTAACCACTATAGGCTTAACTGCAGTTTTAAATCATTTTCAATGCAGAGGCAATAAAGTATTTCAGTAAATATGTCTCAGAAGAGAAGTTAGGAGGAAAAAGCACAAGTATTCCCAGTAGCCATTGTTTAGGTCACTGTTTGAAACCACAAGGCACATGTCAAATAATTATGACCTGCCACATGCAGTATTTTTCACAGTTAAGAGTTTAAAAATACCTCAAGGGTCTGAAGAAATAACTCCAAAGAGAAATGAGTAGACCCTACAGGGATACTTCATTTGAAAACTAAATATTTGTGGTCTGGTCTTGTCAAAAAAATTACATTTTTCTCTGTTATTATGTTTCCTCCACTTCTGAATGCTTCAGAATGGAAATCTAGAGAGAAAAATCAGACATGTAGAGTTTTCAAGACGGCTGTGCCTTAACAACAGAAACTGCTGAAATGAAGGAACTCATTTCCTGACAATCCTTGCTCTTGGCTCTCAAAAATCATGAGTTGCAAGTGGCCATAAGAATTTTCTAATTTTCTCAGCTTCAAAAAGTAATCCTATCTTTAGAACAGTAAATTGGAAAATTATATTTGTTTCAGTAGATATTGATCTAGCAATAACTATATGAAGTCCTGTACTTGGTGCTGGTAAGGTGGTAAGGAAGGAAGCAGAGTGGTGGAGGTGACAAGAATAAAGAGATGAATGAGAGGTGGTCTCTGCCCTCTCAAAAAAATTGATTACATTTATTAAATGCATCCAATGCACCAGGTACTGTTCTGAGCATTGAAAATCTCATTACTTAATTCAGTGATTTTATACATAGGTACTATTTGTATCCTTATTATACAGACAAAGAAACTGAGACCCAGAGAAATCGACTACCTGCTGTTCTTTCTAATTTTTCTTGGCCAGCTCATCTTCCTGATCTCCTGTCTGGGTGTCTCAGGGCTTAGTCTTTTGACCTCTTTTTGGTAGACTCACTTCTTGATGATCTCATTTAGTTTCATGGCTTTAGACACCAATTATATGTTTAATAGGCATCTCTATCTTATGTCCTAAATGGAGTTCCTGATTATCTCCCCTCCCTAAAAGTACTCCTTTCTTTATCTTCCCACTCTGAGCTCATGGGGACACTATTCTCCCTGTTTTCGAGTTAAAAACATTTTCCTCACATCTTTAAAATATACCTAGAATCTAACTACTTATCTCAGTCTCCATGGCTACTATTTTGGCCTAAGCCAATGTCTTCTCTTACCTGAATTACTACCATAGCTTCTTAAATTGGTCTCCAAGCTTCTTCTCTTGCTTCCTATTGCTGCATAACAAATTATCAAAACTTAGCAGCATCAGAAATCCAAGAGGCTTGGCTGAATTTTCTGCTTAGGGTCTCACAAGATGAAAGTCAAGGTGTCAGCCAGACTGGATTTTTATATGGAAGCTCTGGGGGAGAATATACTGCCAAACTCATTCTGATTGTTTGCAGAATCCAGATACTTGTGACTGTAGGTCTAAGGTCCCCATTTTCTTGCTGGCTACTGGCTGGGCGGTCACTCATTAAAGCCACCCACATTTCTTCTCATGTGGTTCCCTCCATCTTCAAAGCCAGCAATAGCACACCAAATTCCCCTTGTGTTTCAAACCTCTCTGAATTCCTGTCTTGGTACCCAGCCAGAGAAAACCCTCTGCTTTTTTCACTTGATTGAATCACGCCTAACCAGATAATGCTCATATTTTAAGGTCAATTGATTTGGGAGTCCTATTACATTAAAAAAATCTTTTCCCAACTGTACTCAGATTAGCATTTTGTTGAATAACCAGAAGATAGAAATCTTGGGCAATGTGGTGTATATTTAGAATTCTGCCTATTACACTCTCTTGCAGAGCTCCTCTACCCAGAAGCCAGTGAGATCTTGTTCAATTATGAGTCAGATTCTGTCATTCCTCTACTTAAAATCTTCCAGTGACTGCAGAGCTCCTTTCAGATTAAAAGTCAAAGTCCTTACCTTATCCCACAAGGTCCTTCATGATTTGGTCTCTGCCTCTTACCATTCTGACTTCATCTACTATTTTCTCCCCCTTTTACCTACTTCCTCACTTATTCTCCATCTAGTCCTACTTGAATGCTTCAAACATGATCCTACCTCAGGGCCTTTATTCATGCTGTTTCTTCAGCTTGAGATGATTTCCTCTTGATAAGCATGTGAATAATGGCTTTCTTATTTCCTTAGGAATTCTCTTCAATTGGCATCTTATCAGTAAGACCCTCCTTGATGACTCTATTTTCAATTACATGCAACCCATGCCCTCTAACCCCTCCTCCCTGCATGATTTTCCTTCAGTTCTCTTACTACTATCTAACATAAAGTATGTAAACATATAAAATACATCTCACTCTTACCTAGTTTACTGTTTGTATTTCTCCCACAGGAGCACATTTACTGCTGTATACCTAGCATCTAGTACATTATCTGGAAAATAGTAGGCACTCAATAAATATTGATTAATTGGATGACTAAGATTTCCCAAGGTCACACACACTAGTAAATAATAGAGTTGAAACTTGTTGCCTCCCTGGAGCTCAGAGTTTAATAATGGTAAGGATAAGGGTATAAAAAGTTAAAAACTATAATACAAGGTGCCTAAGGAAAATACCATAGAGGAGGTGCCAACCAAGAATTCTGGAGTTTCCAAGGATAGAGAATATAAGGCTGGAAACTCAGGTTGGGGCCAGCCTGTGAAGTCATATCTGGCTAGAGAATCAAAAGTATCATTGTGAGGTAGAAGAGAAGACACACAGAGACTTCAGGCCAAGATAGAGGCCTAGGTAGACACACTTTGCCTCCTTGCACAACCAAAAGAAGGACAACAAGAAATTTAAAAACAAAGAATAACTTAAACTACCAGAAAATCAAACTGCATGGAAGCCTCACAACCAAGGAGTTAAAGAAGAAACATTCGTCCGGACCAGTAGGAGGGGTGGAGACGGGCAGCTGGGGTAGAGAGGAGTTGTGGCAAGGTGGCAGCTGGAGGACTGGGCAAGGCTCAGTCTGGCAGAATGGGCAGTCCCACATTTGCATGCAGATAAACTGGGAGGAACAACCAGAGAGTGAGACAGACCATGCAACCTAGGGTTCCAGTGCAGGGAAATAAAGCCTCAAAACCTCTGACTGAAAAAATCTATAGGGGATGAGGACGTGGGAGGAACTCCCAGCCTCACAGGAGAGTTTCTTGGAGAGACCCACAGGGTCCTAGAATGTAGACAAACACACCCACCCAGGAAATAGCACCAGAAGGGCCCACTTTGCTTGTGGGAAGCAGTGGAAGTGATTGAAAGCTGGCAGGGAGCTGAACAAGTGGCATTTTTCCTTCTTGGACCCTTCCCCTACATACAGTGTCACAATGCAGCAATGTGAGTTGCCACCCACTGGTGAATACCAAAGAGTCTGCCCCTTACTATGTAACAGGCACACTGAGAGAAAAAATTGGCCCAAATGAAAGAACAGATCAAACCTACAGAAAAAATACAACTAAACAATGAAGAGATAGCCAACCTATCAGATGCACAGTTTAAAATACTGGTAATCAGGATGCTCACAGAATTGGTTGAGTGTGGTGGAAAAATAGAAGAAAAAGTGAAGGCTATGAAAAGTGAAATAAAGGAAAATGTACAGGAAACCAACAGTGACAGGAAGGAAACTGGAACTAAAATCAATAGTTTGTACCAGAAGGAAGACAAACATTCAACCAGAACAGAATGAAGAAACAAGAATTCAAAAAAATAAGGAGGGGCTTATGAACTTCCAGGACAACTTTAAACATTACAACATCTGAATCATAGGGGTGCCAGAAGGAGAAGAGGAAGAGCAACAAATTGAAAACTTATTTGAACAAATAATGAAGGAAAACTTCCCCAATTTGACAAAGAAAATAGACTTCTAGGAAGTCCAGAAAGCCCAGAGAGTCCCAAGGAAGTTGGACCCAAGGAAGCACATGCCAAGGCACATCATAATTACATTACTTAAGATGAAAGATAAGGAGAGAATCTTCAAAGCAGCAAGAGAAAAGGAGACAGTTACCTACAAAGGAGTTCCCATTAGTCTACAAGCTGATTTCTCAAAAGAAACCTTGCAGGCAAGAAGGAGCTGGAAAGAAGTATTTGAAGTCATGAAAGGCAAGGACATACATCCAAGATTATTCTATCCAGCAAAGCTATCATTTAGAATGGAAGGGCAGATCAAGTGCCTCCCAGACAAGGTCAAGTTAAAGGAGTTCACCATCACCAACCCGTTATGATATGAAATGTTAAAGGGACTTATCTAAGAAAAAGAATATAAAAAACTATGAACAGTAAAATGACAACAAACTCACAACTATTAACAACTGAACCCAAAAAGCAAAAACAAAACTAAGTAAAGGTCCACCTCCAGGTTCATCAATGTTATCTCAAAGGTTAAAATTTTCTTTTTTATGGCCAAATAGTATTCCATTGTGTAAATGTTGCATAGTTGTTTCATCTACTCCTCTACTGATAGACAGCTGAGTTGCTTCTATATCTTGGTTATTGTAAATAATGCTGCAATTAACATAGGGGTGCTTATGTTCTTTCAAATCAGTGGTCTGAGTTCCTTTACATATATTCCCAGAAGTGGGATTGCTGGGGAAAAAAGCAATTTTTAATTTTTTGAGCTATCTCCATATTGCTTTCCACAGTGGCTGCACCAATCTGCATTCCCAACAACAGTGCAAAAGGTTTCCCCTGTCTCCACATCCTCACCAGCACTTGTTTGTTGATTTATTGATGATATCCATTTTGATTAGTGTGTTTTGATTAGTTATCAAACACACTAATTATTAATGATTAATTAGTTTTGATCAGATATCTCATTGTGGTTTTAATTTGCATTTCTCTGATGATTAGTGACACTGAGCATCCTTTCATGTCTATTGGCCATCTGTATGTCCTCTGTGGAGAAGCATATATATAGGTCCTTTGCTCATTTTTCAACTGGACTTTTTGCTGTTGAGTTTTATAAGTTCTTTATAAATTTTGGATATTAACCCCTAATAAGATGTATCAGCAAATATGTTCTTTCATTCTGAGAGTTTTTTTTTTACTTTGTTGATGTTTTCCTTTGTTGTGCAAATGCTTTTTAGTTTCATGTAGTTCCATTTGTTTTTTTTTTCTTTTGTTTCCCTTGCTTGGGGTGATATAGTTGATAAAATATTACTACAGGCAATGTCTGAGATTTTGCTGCCTATGGTTTCTTCTCTGATTTTTATGGTTTGGGGTTTAACATTTAAGTGCTTAACCCATTTTGAATTTATTCTGCTGTGTGTAACAAGGTGGTCTAGTTTTATTTCTCTGCATGTATCTGTCTAACTTTCCCAACACCATTAATTGAATAAACTATTAATAAGCTATTGAATAAATCTACTGTATGTGCTTTCCTCCTCTGTTTAATATTAATTGACCATAAAGTTGTGGGTATATTTCTGGGTTCTCTATTCTGTTCATTTGATATATTTCTCTATTCTTATGCCAGTACCTTGCTGTTTTGATTATTATGGCCCTATAGTCTAGTTTCATATTAGGTAGTGTGATTCCTCCAACTGTTCTTTTTTCTCAGGATTGCTGTTGCTATGTGGGGCCTTTTGTGGTTCCATATAAGTTTTTGAAATATTTGTTTTACTTCTGTGAAATACATCATTGGAATCTTGACAGGAGTTGCATGGAATCTGTAGATTCCTTAGGGTAGTACAGACATTTTAATGATGTCAATTCATCTTATCCATGAATACTGTTTGTGCTGTCACTTATTTGTATCTTCTTCAATTTCTTTCTTCAGTGTCTTACAACTTTCTGAGTACAGGACTTTTACTTTCTTATTTAGGTTTATTCCTAGGTACTTTATTCTTTATGAAACAAAAGTGAATGGGATTGTTTTCTAAATTTTCTTCTATTAGTTTGTTATTGGCATATAAAAATGCAACTGATTTTTGGATATTAATTTTATATCATGCTATAAAATTTGCTGAATTAATTTATCGGATCTAGTAGCTTCTTGGCGAAGTGTTTGGGAGTCTTTATTTTCTGTATCATGTCATCTAACAATAAAGAGAGTTTTACTTCTTCATTTCCAGTTTGGATGCCTTTTATTTCTTCTTCTTGTCTGAGTGCTGTGGCTAGAACTTCCAGTACTATGTTGATTAAGAAAGTGTACGTATATCCCTGTCTTGTTTCTAGTCTTAAGGGGAATCCTTGTACTTTTTGCCCATTGTGTATGATGCTGGCAGTGAGTTTGTAATATATGGCCTTTACTATGTTTAGGTATGTTCTCTCTATTCCCACTTCACTGAGAGTTTTTTTTTTATCATAAATGGGTGCTGGATTTTATCAAATGTGTTTCTGCATCATTTGATATGATCATATGTTTTTATCCTTCATTTTGTTTATGTGGTGAATCACATTTATTGAATTGTGAATGTTGCATCAACTTTGAATTCCTGGAATAAATCCCATTTGATCATGGGATATGAACTTTTTGATGCATTGCTGTACTCAGTTTGCTCATATTTTGTTCTTAAGCATCAATTTTTATCAGGGATATTGGCTTATAATTTTCTCTTTTTTTTGTAGCACCTTTTTCTGGTATTGGAATTAGGATCATGCTGGCCCCATAAAATGAGCATGGGAGCCTTTCTTCCCTTTGAATTTTTTGAAAGAGTTTGAAAAGGAGAGGTGTTAGTTCTTCTTGGAATGTTTGGTAAGATTCACTGGAAAAGCTATCCAGTCCAGGGATTTTGTGTTTGGGAATTTTTTGATTACTTCTTCAATTTCATTAGCTGTTATCGATCTATTCAGGCTTTCTGCTTCTTCTTGATTCAGTTTTGGAAGATTACGTTTCTAGAAATGTGCCCATTTCACCCAGGTTTTCAAATGTGTTGGCATATAGTTTTTCATAGTAATTTCTGGTAACCCTTTGTATTTCTGTGGTATCAGTTGTAATTTCTCCTCTTTCATTTCTGATTTTATTTATTTGGGTCCTCTCTCTTTTTTTCTTGATGGGTCCAGTTAAGGTTTTTCAATCTTGTTTTTCTTTTTAAAGAACCAGCTCTTAGTTGCATTGATCTTTTGTATCATTTTTAAGAATTTATGACTTTTGTTCAGAGGGTATCTAGCCATGTAATATGAAACATAGAGACATTTATTGAAGAATATACAGGATACAATAAACATTGTGTATAGGACAACAACAACTCAGTCCCCTTCATAGTAGGCCCGTTGGGCCCTCACACAGTTCTCCCAATCACCATCAGATGCCTCATTGTATTTTCCTGAATCTCACTGATGGTCTGAAATCTTTTCCTTTTCAAAGGTGATTTTGGTTTTGCAAAAAGCCAGAAGTGCAGGGCACCAAATCTGGGCTGTATGGGGCTGAGTCACCTGAGTGATTTGATGTTTTGCCAAAAAACTCTGCATGAGGCTTGATGCATGATTAGACATGTTGTCACAATGAAGCTGCCAATCACCAGTTGGCCATAGTTCTGGCCTTCTGAATCATTCAAATATTCTCTGTGGAGGAATGTTCAAACTTAATGCAATATTTGTTTCAGATCATTTGCTTTACTCACTCAGTCACTTTGAATTCAATGGCCACACAGTACACATGCTTACTAAACGGTGTCTACCACTCCCACTGACTAGTACAGTGAAGTCTTCATTGTTCATGCATGAATATTACCTTTGCCACCATCTTGATATGAAGTCTTTGAGATATCTTTTGATTTCTTCCTTGATATCATTGTTGACCCATTCATTGTTTAATAACTTGTTATTTAGCTTCCATGTTTTTGTGTGTTTTTCAGTGTTCTTGTGATTGATTTTGAGCTTCATACCATTGGGTCAGAGAAGATGCTTGACGTGATTTCAATCTTATTAAATTTATTGAGACTTGTCTTGTGTCCTAACATGTGGTCTGTCCTAAAAAACACATTCCATGTACACTTGAAAATATTTGTATTCTGCTACTTTGGGATGAAATGCTCTGAAGATATCAAGGAAACCCATTTGTGTCAGTTAAAGCTGCTGTCTCCTTGTTGATTTTCTGTCTGGAAGATCTATACATTGAAGTCAATGGGGTGTTAAAATCTCTGACTATGGCTGTATTTCTGTTTCTCTCTCCCTTTATGTCCATCAAGATTTGCTTCACATATTTAGATGCTCCTATGTTGGATGCATAAATGTTTAGTAGGGTTATACCCTCTTATTGGATTATTCCTTTCATCATTATATAGTGTCCTTCTTTGTCTCTTACTATAGACTTGGTTTTAAAGTCTATTTTTCAGGTGTAAGTATTGTTGCCCCAGCTTTTATTTTCTTTCTACTTGTATGAGATATCTTTTTCTATCTCTTTACTTTTAGTCTGTGGGTATCTTTTGATCTGAGGAGGCTCTCTTGGAGGCATCATATATATGAGTCTTGTTTTCTTATCCATTCAGATACCTTATATCTTTTGGTTGGAGTATTTAAATTATTTACATTTAAGGTGATTATTGAGAAATACATATTGGTGCCATTTTATTGTTAGACTGTTTTCCTTTGTTTTTTTTTAAAAATATTTTTCTTCTTTTTTAAAACATATCTTATTTATTTATTTTTAGATATGGGAAGGTAGGCCAAATGAGAGGGAGAGAAACATTAATGTGTAGTTGCCTCTCACATACCCCCTGCTGGGGACCTGGCCTGCAACCCAGGCATATGCCCTGACTGGGAATTGAACCAGTGACCCTTTGCTTCACAGTCCAGTGGTCAATACACTAATCCACACAAGCCAGGGCTCTTTTTTTTCTTCTTAAAGTCTTTAAGAGGTATTTTCTTCTTCTTAAAGGCCCTTTAACATCTGTTACAGTACTGTATTGGTGTTAACAAACTTCTGCTTTTTCTTGTCTTGAAAGCTCCATATTTCTCCTTCAATTTTAAATTATAGCCTTGCTAGGTAATGTAGCTTTGGTTTTACATCCTTGCTTTTCATTATCTTGAATATTTCATGCCACTCCCTTCTGGTCTCCAATGTTTCTGCTAAGAAGTCAGATGATCACCTAGTTGGTGCTCCCTTTTAAACAATTATCTGCTTTTCTCTTGTGACTTTCATTCTCCACTTCACTTTAAGCCTTTCCATTTTAATTTGGATGTGTCTTGGTGTATACCCCTTTGGACCCAATATATATGGGACTCTCTGAGTTTTCTGGACTTGTTTGTCTTTTTCCTTCACCAGATTATGGAAGTTTTCAGTATTATTTCTTCAAATAGTTTCTTGATTCCTTGCTCAATCTTTTCTCCTTTTCTGTTATTCCCATGATGTGGATGTTGTTATGCTTTGTGTTGTCCAAAATGTTTCTTAAACTGTCCTCATTTTTTAAATTATTTTTTCTTTTTGTTGCTCTGCCTGGTGTTTTGTTCTACCTTGTCTTCCAAATCACTGATTCAATCCTCTGCTTCATCTAACCTCCTGTTTATTCCTTCCAGTGTATTATTTATTTCGGATATTGCATTATTTATTTCTGACTGGTCCTTTTTATGGTTTCTATGTCTTTTTTTCACACTGTTGAGTATCCTTATAATCATCACTCTAAACTGTGTCTAGTAAATTGCTTGCCTCCATTTCATCTAGCTCTTCTAGAGAATTCTCTTAATCTTTCCTTTGGGGTCTGTTTCTTTGTCTTCCCATTTTGGCTGCTTCTTTGTGCTTGTTTCTATGTATTAGGTAGATCTACAAAGACTCTAGCGCA
Source organism: Phyllostomus hastatus (assembly GCF_019186645.2). NCBI lineage: Eukaryota > Metazoa > Chordata > Mammalia > Chiroptera > Phyllostomidae > Phyllostomus > Phyllostomus hastatus. The sequence goes on along the minus strand of NW_025333841.1, from coordinate 8,453,736 downwards.
GACCCTGTCAGACATTGTTTGTGACTATCCCTGGGGAACCTGTTTGGAGCTATCAGTGATACACAGCATGCAGCTCCCTCTGCTGGGCCTGTTTGTGTGCAGAAAGAACATGGCTGCACACCAAGGCTAGCTTTTTACCAGCACTGGACCCAGGGATGTTCAGCTAAAGTGTTAGCACTCTCAGAGATCCACATAAGTTATTAAACTTAGTGATATAGTCTCAAGCTGTACTCAGTGCTGGGCTTAAGCTCCACAGGGTGGGGCAGAATAACTCTTGCAGATGGGGCTATTGTTTCCCCTCAGGCTGATGCCACTTGGAGTAGAGTGCTCTGCCTGATAAAAATGGCTTTTGAAGTATGAGGAATGACTCAGCACAAGGATCCTGGCAGCTCTTCCCTGAGCTGTCTCCTCAGAGCCACCAATCCCAGACTCCTCACATGTCTTTTGTCCATTCTGCCCTCCTTCTGCCAGAGCCCAGGGTAGGTGGCTGCAAATGGAATTTTGTGCATTGGCTCTTTAAGACTCTCTCTGAGTCTCCAGTCATCTCTTTTTGGTAGACAGAAACTCTGCTGCTTTTCATAGATATTTGTTTTCTGGGTCCCTTTCTGGTTCTAGTACTATAGGCAAGGGAACCCATCTTCAGGTTTAGGCTCCATACTTCTCAGGGGGAAATCCTTCAGTTGCTGAAATATCCCTCTGGAACTTCAGATGATGCCTGTGGGAGCCCAGCCAGCCCTCTCGTGTCTCCTCCACACTCCCTACCAGTCACATTGTGATGAAATGGTTTCTTCTCTCTGCCCTTGGTTATAAGGCTTCTTTCCAGCTAGTGTTCAGTTGGTTATTCAGGATGATTTCTCTACAATTTAGTTATAATTCCAGATTGGTCCTGGGAAGAGGTGAGTGTAGCTTTCACTTCTGTGCCATCTGCACTTAAGTTCCTTAAACTTCAATTTCTTCATGTTTAAAACAAGCGTAATAATTATTAGATGATGTCAAAGAGATTATATATTGTCACTATTGAGTCTTTCCTCATAAGTTCTCTTTAACTTAAAAAAAAGTGCTTATCCCTTTGCCGGAAAAGAGAATAATTGATGGAAGTAGGGAGTGCTTAATTTCTATAGGGCATGAATGCAGTTGGCTATTATTCCATTAGTTGTATGTGATGTTTATAAATTTCAAAAGACCTGCTCTGTAGGAGGCATGGAGATTGCCATACCACATAGTAACTTTGATAATCTCCATTCATCTGGTTGGTCACTCCTTAATTCTTTAATTTTTCTGTCTTTAATTTACTGTGCTAAATGCTGGGAAATAATGAGGATGAATCTTAACAAAGCATGTAAACAGAGTTTTTTTTTTTCCTTAAGGACATAACAGTGTAATGGGTTAGATAGGTGAGGAAAGGCAAATCAGAAACAGTGTGATTGTGCTGTCAGGAGACACATCCTTCTCTGATTAAATAACTGTTCTATGTCTGTCTCTTTCACTGTAAGAGTGAAGGCCTCATCTATCTTTTTTATCACTGTTGCCCCAGTGCCTAGCTTCATTTCTGGAAAATATGATATACTTAATGAAAATTCTTGTTATTGAATGAATGAGGTACAATGAAAATCTTTCCTTGAAAAAGTTGCACAGAAAAAGTTGTACTTGAATAATTCTGTTTCATGTTCAGAGAGGGAAGCATTTTTCACAATGAATATATGTTCAATTAGTTAGTGAGTGAATGAATATTTTTCAAAGAGTGAGCTAAGAATAACATGAAGTACATCCCAATTCAACAAATATTTCTTCAGTGCTGACACATGGTGCATAACATGTGTAGATACAGAAGTGATAAGACATGGCCTTTGCCCTTGTGGATATCCAAATATAGTTTGGAAACAGAAAAGTGAAAAGTCAATTACAGTGTAATATGATAAGGTCCATAAATGAAGCTCAAATCAGATGTGAATCATAAGCTTGAAGGCTACAGATAAGGCTAGAGTTATTAAACATGATTCTGAAGACATATTCCATTTTCTACAATAAGATTCAGATGGAAAACAACTGCTCAAAGAATGTATTATATTTTTTCATAGAAAGTGTGGAAATCTCATTATTGTTAATGACAATAGGATAGAGAAGAAAATGGAATGAAGAGCAATATCTAAATAAGCTATCATTATGTAAAAAATAGAGACATTTAGTGGTTAAGTGATGTTAGAAAGTTCTCTTGGCAGTCACTTTTGGAAAAAGATGATTAAAAGCACACTAAGAACTCCAGTTGATGCTGTAATTATTTATTTAGTATAAATATACAATAAAAGGGAAATATGTACATAAAAATAAACATCATCTAAATAATTGAGTGTGATTTTTCAGCTTTGTGGTTGTGTGTCACTTTAGTTTAAAAAACAAACAAATCTGTTTATCAACTTACTATAGAAAAACAGACTGGGTTCATAAAGAAGGTATACTTAAGTAGGAAGAAAAACAAACAACTATGGCTTAAAAGTTTCCACTCTGTCCTAACAACATATAAAAAACTGAACAAACTGAAAAAATCAAGAGCTCATTTTAGATCTGTCAGAGAAGTGATGTCACAAGGCAAACTGCTGCTCCCAAAATTGGAGAGGCAGGTATATAGAAAGGATCACAATTTAATGAAGTAGAAACCCATGAGGAGGAACATCTATGGGAACCAGTGCTAGGGTAGGAAAAGCTAAATTATAATTGATGAATTAGAATTATAGTAAACAAATCTGGAAGCCCCGTGTGGACAATGGTAAGAATTAAAAAATTCCAGAGGGATCCAGTCATAGGGGAACTTGTACACTTTTGTGAGCTTTATATTCAGGACATTCACCAGGTCCTCACAGTGAATATCAGAAAGAAATCCCCACATGTTTCTGGCAGGGAGAGAAGAAAAGAAAACAATTTTGAAATATGCCCATAAGAAAAAAACAAATATGCATTGTTTTTCTTAACAAGGCCTGCCCTCAGGAGACACTATCTTACCAGACCCTAATCTGGTAGGGCTTTTATCAGAGGCTACTCTACCTGGAGGATGGAAAACAACCAACACTAGCTTCTTCTATCCATCCTGTCCCAACTAAGGAGGGTAGACTGAGAAGTACTAGTGAAATTTAAAGTCCAGGGACACGAGCTCACCAAAAGACTCTCATAAGCTTTACAGTATACTTTGGTATCAGGTATTGTGATCCCTTCAACTGTGTTCTTCTTTCTCAGGATTGTCGAGACTATTCAGCCTCTTTTTTGGTTCCATAGAAATTTTTGGAATATTTGTTCTAGATCTGTGAAATATGCCATTGGTATTTTAATAAGAATTGCATTGAATCTGTAGATTGCTTTGGGTAGTGTGAACATTTTAATGATGTTAATTCCTTCAATTCATGAACACAGTATATTCTTTCACTTATTTGTATCTTCCATGATTTCTTTCTTCAGTGTCCTATAGTTTTCTGAATACAGGTCTTTCACATCCTTGGTTAAATTTATTTCTAGGTACTTCATTTTTTTTGTTGTTGCAATAGTAAATAGGATTGTTTTCTTAGATTCTCTTTCTGATAGTTTGTTATTGGTGTATAGAAATGCCAGCAATTTCTACATATTGATTTTGTATCTTGCTAGTTCACCAAATTCATTTATTAGGTCTAATAGAGTTTTGGTAGGACAATAGGGTTACCTATATGCAATATTATGTAGTCTATAAATAATGACAGATTTACTTCCTCCTTTGTGATTGGATGCCTTTTATTTCTTTTTCTTGTCTGATCACTGTGGCTAGGACTTCCCATACTATGTTGAATAAGAGTGGTAAAAGTCTTATTCCTGATCTTAGAGGAAACACTTTTAGTTTTTGCCCATTGAGAATGCTATTGGTTGTAGTATTGGCTGTAGTAAAAAAATATGTAGCCATATTTTTTAAACATGGCCTCCATTTTGTTGAGGCATGATCCTTCTATTCTCACTTTTCTGAGAGTCTTTATCATTAATGGGTACTGGGGTTTATCAAATGCTTTTTCTGCATCTATTGGTATGATCATGTGGTTTTATCTTTAATTTTGTTTATGTGATGTATCACATTTATAGATTTGCAGGTATTGTACAAACTTTCATCCCAGGGATAAATACCATTTGATAATGGTATATAATCTTTTTAATGTATTGCTGGATCTTGTTTGTTAGTATTTTGTTGAGAAATTTAGCATCAGTGTTCTTCAGGGGGATTAGCCTATAATTTTCTTTATTTTTTGTATATTCACATGCTTTTGGAATTAGGATAATACTGGCCTAATAAAGAGAGCCTGGAAGCCTCCCCTCTTTTAGAATTTTTTGGACTATATTGAAAGAATAGGTGTTTGTTCATCTTTGAATATTTGGTAAAATTCACCTGTGAAGCCAATTGGTCCAGGAATTTTGTTGGCTGAGAGTTTTTTGATTACTGCTTCAATTTCATTAGTTTTTATTGGTCTAATCAGGGGTTCTGCTTCTTTCTGACTCACTCTTGGGAGATTGTATGATTCTAGATATTTATCTATTTTGCAGGATTGTCCTGTTTCTTGACATATAGTTGTTCATAGTATTTTCTTATAATCCTTTGTATTATTGTGGAATCCACTGTTTTTTCCACATTTTTGTTATTGTTGTTCAAGTACAGTTGTCTTCATTTTCCCCCCAACACTCCCCCACATGCCAACCATCCTCACTTACCCCCTTTAACCCTATCCCCCTTTGGTTTTGTCCCTGTGTCCTTAATACATGCTCTTGAAAGTGCTTTGCCAATGCCCCCCATTATCGCCTCCAACCTCCCCTCTGGTTACTGTCAGTTTGTTCTTAATTTCAATGTCTCTGGTTATATTTAGCTTGTTTGTTTATTTTGTTGATTAGGCTCCACTTATAGATGACATCATATGGCATTTGTATTTCACTGCCTGGCTTATTTCACTTAGCATAATGTTCTCCAGATCCATCCATGTTGCTGTAAATGGTAGGAGCTCCTTCTTTCTTTCTGCTGTGTAGTATTCCATCATGTAAATGTATCATAATTTTTTGATCCATTCATTTACAGATGGGCACTTAAGTTGCTTCCAGCACTTGGCTATCGTAAATTGTGCTGCTATGAACACGGGGGTACATATGTTCTTTTGAATTCATGTTTCCGGATTCTTAGGGTATAACCCCAGAAGTGGAATTGTTGGATCAAAAGGCAGTTCCATTTTTAGCATTCTGAGGAAATTCCATACTGTTTTCCACAGTGGCAGCACCAATCTGCATGCCAAAAAACAGTACACTGGGGTTCCCTCTTCTCCACATCCTCTCCAACACTTGTTGTTTGTAGATTTGTTTATGATGGCCATTCTGACCATTGTGAAGTGGTATCTCATTGTGGTTTTAATTTGCATCTCTCTGATGGCTAGTGATGCTGAATATCTTTGTATGTGAATCTGTGCCCTCTGTATGTCCTCCTTGAAGAGGTGTCTGTTCATCCTTTGCCCACTTTTAAATTGGGTTGTTTGTCTTCCTGGAGTGGAGTTGTATGAATTCTTTATATATTTTGGAGATCAAACCCTTCTCCAAGGTATCATTGGCAAATATATTTTTCCATATAGTTAGTTCTCTTTTCACTTTAATACTATTTTTTTACCCATGCAGAAGCTTTTTAATTTGATGAGGTTCTATTTGTTTATTCTTTCCTTTATGTCCCTTGCTCTAGGGAACACATTAATGAAAACATTGCTGTGTAGAATATCTGAGATTTTCCTGCCTATATGCTCCTCTTGGACTTCAAGGTGTCATGATTTATATTTGAGTCTTTTATCCACCTTGAGTTTATTTTTGTGTGTTGTGTAAGTTAGTGATTGAGTTTCATTTTTTTTTTTGCATGTATCTGTCCAGATTTCCCAACACCATTTGTTGAAGAGGCTATTTTTACTCCATTTTATGCCTCTGCTACTTTTGTCAAATATTAATTAACCATAGAGACTTGGGTTTATTTGTGGGTTCTCTATTCTGTTCCATTGGTCCATGTGTCTGTACTTATGGCAGTACCAGGATATTTTGATTACAGTGGCCTCATAATACAGTTCCATATCAGGTATTTTGATCCCTCCTACTTTGTTCTTATTTCTCAGAATTGTTCCAGCTATTTGGCGTTGTTTATGGTTCCATATAAATTTTTGAAATGATAAGCCCTGGCTAGCGTAGCTCAGTAGATTGAGTGTGAGCTGCACACCAAAGCATCGCAGGTTCAATTCCCAGTCAGGGCACATGCCTGGGTTGCAGGCCACGGCCCCCAGCAACCACACATTGATGTTTCTCTCTCTCTCTTTCTCCCTCCCTTCCCTTTCTAAAAATAAAACAAAAAAGAAATGTTTCTTCAATATCTGTGAAATATGCCATTGATACTTTAATAGGGATTGTGTTGAATCTATAAATTGCTTTGGGTAGTATGGGCATTTTGATGTTAATTCTTCCAATCCATGAACATGGTATATGCTTCCATTTGTCTGTCTTTTTAAATTTCTTTCGTTAGTGCTATGTCGTTTTCTAATTACAGGTACACCATGGTTAGTGCCACCTTGGTTAGATTTATTCCTAGGTAGATTATTTTTCTTGTTGCTATATCAAATGGGATTTTTCCCCTGATTTCTCTTTCTGATATTTAATTGTTGGTATACAAAAATGCCTTTGATTTCTGAATATTGACTTTGTATCTCACTGTTTTGCCAAATTCACTTATTAGGTCAAGTAGTTTTTTGTTGGAGCCTATAGGATTTTCTATGCACACCATCATGTCATCTGCAAACAGCAGCAGTTTGGCTTCCTCCTTTTCAATTTGGATGCCATTTATTTCTTTTTCTTGTGTGATTGCTCTGCCTAGAACTTCCAATACTATGTTGAATGGAAGAGGTGAAAGCAGACATCCTTGTCTTGTTCCTGATCTTAGTGGAAAAACTTTTAGTTTTTGCCCATTGAGTACGACGTTGGCTGTATTATGTTAAAGAATGCTTCCTCTATTCCCACTTTGTTGAGTGTTTTTATTATAAATGGGTGCTGTACTTTATAAAATGCCTTTTTCTACATCCATTAATATGATCATGTGATTTTTGTCTTTCCTTTTGTTTATGTGATGTATTACATTTATTGATTTGTGAATATTGTATCATCCTTGCATCCTTGGGATGAATTCCACTTGATCATGGTATATGATCTTTTTAGTGTATTGCTGGATGTGGTTTGCCAATATTTTGTTGAGGATTTTAGCATCTATGTTCATCAGTGATATTGGTCTGTAGTTTTCTTTCTTTGTGTCTTTATCTGGTTTTGGGATTAGAATGATGCTGGCTTCATAAAGAGTTTGGAAGTCTTCTGTCTTCTTGGAGATTTTGGAATAGTCTGTGAAGGATAGGGGTTAGCTCTTCCTTAAATGTTTTGTAAAATTCACTTTGAAACCATCAGGTCCAGGGCTTTTGTGTGCTGGGAGTTTTTTGATTACTGGTTTGATTTTGTTAGCTGTTATCGGTCTGTTCAGGCTTCCTGCTTTTTCTTCCTTGAGTTTTGGAAGATTATGTTTTTCTAGAAATTGGTCCATTTCACCCAGGTTTTCAAATTTCTTGGTATATATTTCTTCATAGTATTTTCTTACAGTCCTTTGTATTTCTGTGGTATCAGTTGTAATCTCTCCTCTTTCACTTCTGATTGTGTTTATTTGGGTCTTCTCTCTTTTTTACTTGATGAGTCTGCTTAAAGGCTTGTCAATTTTGTTTATCTTTTCAAAGAACCCACTCCTGGATTTATCGATCCTTAGAATTGTTCTTTTAGTCTCTATGTCATTTAATTCTGCTCTGATCTTGGTTATTTCCCTCCTTCTACTTGATCTGGGCTTTGTTTGTTGTTGTTCCTCCAGTTCTTGTATATGCAGGGTTAGGTAGTTTATTTGAAATGTTTCTTTCTTTTTTAGGTAGGCCTGTATCACTATGAACTTCCCTCTCAGGACTGCATTTGCTGTGTCCCATAGGTTTTGGATCATTGTGTGTTCATTTTCATTTGTTTCCAGAATATTTTTTATTTCTTCCTTGACTTCATTCTTAACCCGTTCATTTTTTAATAGCATGCTATTCAATCTCCACGAATTTGAGTGTTTTTGAGTTTTTTCATTGAGGTTGGTTTCTAGGTTCAGTCCCTTGTGATGAGAGAAAAGGCTTGATGTGATTTCAATTTTCTTGAATTTGTTGAGGTTTGTTTTGTGTCCTATCATATGGTCTATCTTTGAAAGTGTTCGATGTGCATTTGCAATGAATGTTTATTTTGCTTCTTTGGGAAGAATGGTTCTCTTTACATCAGTTAAGTCCATTCCATCTAGGACATTGTTCATTGCCACAGTATCTTCGGTGATATTTTGTTTGAAAGATCTGTCCATTGTTTACAGTGGGGTGTTAAAATACCCTGATATAATTGTGGTGCTGTTGATATCTTTCATGAAGTCCTCCAAGATTGTCCTTATATATTTGGGTGCTCCCGTGTTGGGTGCATATGTGTTTATAATGTTTATTGCTCCTTGGTGGATTCTTCCCTTGAATATTGTGAAGTATCACTCTGCGTCTCTTTTTATGGCCCTCGTTTTGCAGTCTATTTTGTCTGATATGAGTATTGCTACTCTGCCTTTTTTTTCCTGTCCATTTGCTTGGAACATTTTTTTCCAACTATTCACTCTCAGTCTGTGTAGGTCTTTTGCCCTTAGCTGGTCTCTTGTAGGCAGCATATGTGCAGGTCATGTTGTCCTGTCTATTCTGCTACTCTATATGTCTTGATTGGAACATTTAATCCATTTAATTTTAGGACATTACTGATAGGTATTTATTCATTGACATTTTACTCCCTTCCTACTTGTGTTCCTCTCTCACTCTTTTTTTCTTAAATCAGTCCCTTTAGCATATCTTGCAGTTCTGGTTTGATGGAGGTGAATTCTTTGAGCCTCCATTTGTCTGGGAAACTCCTTATTTCACCTTTCATTTAACTGACAGCCTTGTATGGATAGAGTACTCTTGGTTGCAGGCCTTTGTTTTTCATTGCTTGTAATATTTCTTGCCATTCCCTTCTGGCTTGGAGTGTTTTCATTGAGAAGTCAGCTGCTAGCCTTATTGTTGCTCCCTTGTATGTTACTTTCTGTTTCTCCCTTGCTGCCTTTAAAATTCTGTCTTTGTCTTGGAATTTTGCCATTTTAATTATGATGTATCTTGGAGTGGGCCTCTTTGTGTTCCTCTTGATTGGACCGTCTGTGCTTCCTATATTTGTGTGACTTTTTCTCTCATCAAGTTGGAGAAGTTTTCCATCATTACTTTTTCAAACAGGTTTACTATCCCTTGCCCTTCTTCTTCTTCTCATATCCTTATTATATGGATATTATTATGCTTCATGTTGTCCTGCAGTTCCCTTAACTTCTCTTCATTCTTTTTTAGTCTTTTTTTCCTTTTCTTGCTCATTCTGGGAGGTTTTTTTTTATACCTTGTCCTCCAGCTCCCTGATTTGCTCCTTTACTTCATCCATCCTGCTTTTGATTCCTTCTACTGTGTTCTTCAATTCAGAAATTGTATTCTTCATTCCCTCTTGGTTTTTGCTGATAGTTTCTATTTACTTTTTAATGTTGATATAGTTTGCAGTAAGTTCTTTGTGGTTTCATGTTTGGTAATTCACAGTAAGCTCATTGAGCTTCATTATAACCATTGATTTGAACTCAATATCTGATAGCTGATTTGCCTCTATTTCATTTAGCATTCTTTCTGAGGCTTCCTCCTTTCCTTTCATTTGCTTTTTGTTTCTTCATCTTCCCACTGTTTTTGAGACTCTTCTTGTTATTCTCTGCTTCTTAAATTGATCTGTTGTGACTCCCTGAGTTTGTGGTGTGGACTTCTATGGTAGGAGACCTGTGAAATTCAGTGGTTCAATCTCCTTTATATTGTGAACTTGATGCTCTTGGGATGCCCTTTATGCCATTTATGTTGATTCCCTGGATGTAATTGGGTTTTGATTGTTGTTGGGTCATTCTTTGGTGGGTCCTTCCCTCCAGCTGGTTGCCTGAGGGTACTCCACCCACCATTTCTTGTATGCTGTTGTGCACGTGCTGTCAGAAGAAAACCAGAAAGCCCAGGGTACAAATCCATATCCACAAAAGTATCACCCCCCCACACACACAATCTCAGTATCAACAGCAAATAGACCAGTATTAATAACTGTGTAAAGAGATTAAGACTATTATAAGAAAAGAAAGAAATAAACTATAGTATAAATTCCAGTGATAATACACACAAACTTGCTGGACAAGAAATGAATGTTAAAAAGCTATACAGGAAAGAAAATATCACTAATCATGGAGAAAACCACAGTGGGTTTCATCTCAGTAGCCTCTGGTATTTACTTTTTTTTTTTCTTTCTGAATCTGCCTCTGGTAATGTCAGATGTTCACCCTGTCTGACCTTAGGTAGCCTGCTCTGAGACTGCCAGAGATCTGCTGTCTCTGGTTGTCTCCTTCAATTGTTAATTTAGTCACTCAGCACTCAGCAGTCAGGTTTAAGCACCATAGGGCAGGGCCTAATCCCTCCTGGGGTTGGAGTTATTGTTTCACCTCAGGTTGGTGCTTTTTGGAAGGGAGAGGTCTGCTTGAGCAGGATGGCTGCTTCAGTATGCATGACAACCCAGCACCAGGATCCCAGCAGCCACTCTCTCAGTTCTCTTCCCCATGCCTATGTTCCCAGTATCTCCTCAAGTGTCTCTAGTCCACTCAGCCCCACCTTTGCCTGTGATCTATGTTGGTGGCTGTCTCAGTTATTAATCTAGTCACTTTGCACTCAGCAGTCAGACTTAAGCACCACAGAGCCAGGACAGCAACTCTCTTGGGGGCAGGGCTATTATTTCCCCTCAGGCTGCTGTGCTCAGAGGGGAGTGACCGGCCTGAGCATTCTATGTAGGAGCTCCTTCTTTCTTTCTGCTGCATTGTATTACATTGTATAAATGTACCACATTTTTTTTTGTTCCATTCTTTTATCGGTGGGCATCTAGGCTGCTTCCAGCACTTGGCTATTATAAATCATGCTGCTATGAACATTGGGGTGCATAGGATCTTTTGAATTAGTGTTTCAGGATTCTTAACATATAATCCTAGGAGTGATATTGCTGGAATCAAAAGACATAGGGTAGCTGAATGGATAAGAAATATATGACCCACACATATCTAGAATTCTGTACCCTGTGAAACTATCTTTCAAAAGTAAAGGGGAAATAGAAATCCCAGACAAGATGAAGGTGTAGGTAGAAATATTTCACTTCCTTGCAGCGAAGACCAAAAGAAAGATAATAACCAATCTAAAACAATATACAACTAGACATGCCAGAAAATCAAACTGCATGGAACTTCAAAAACCAAAGAGTTAAAGAAACATTCATTCAGACTGGTGGAGATGGGAGATGGGCAGCTGAGGAGAGAGGACATGTGGAAAAATGGTGTACTGTGTGGGTAAGGCAGAGCTCGCTGAATGGGAAACTAAAGACCAAAAGCTAGCTGTAAACTACTGCAGTGGGAGAAACCCCCAGTCTCACATGAGAGTTCTTTGGAAAGTGGGGCTAGAGTGGAGCAAGCAAGTCATATTTTTCCGTCTCTGACCCTCCCCCACAGATAGTACCACAACACATCATAGAGGGTTTCCCCACCCTGAAAAGTACCTCAGGCCCCACCCCCTCACAACATAACAGGTGTATTGAGACAAAGAAATATTTCCCAAATGAAAGAACAGACCAAAACCCCAGGAAAAGAGCTAAGCAATGAGGAGATAACCAACCTATCTGATGCAGAGTTCAAAACACTGGTAATCAGGATGCTCACAGAATTGATTGAGCTCAGTCTCAAAATGAAAGAACAAGTGAAGGATACCGAAAATGATATAAAGCAAAATATACAGGGAACCAACAGTGAAGAGAAGGAAACTGGGACTCAAATCAATGATTTGGAACAAAAAGAAGAAATAAACATCCAACCAGAACAGAATGAAGAAACAAGAACTCAAAAAAAAATGAGGAGAGGCTTAGGAAACTATGCGAAAACTTTAAGCATTATAACATCAGAATCATAGGGTTGCCAGAAGGAGAAGCACAATAGCAAGAACTTGAAAACTTATTGAACAAATAATTAAGGCAAACTTTCCCAATCTGGTGAAGGAAATAGAGTTCCAGGAAGTCCAGGAAGCCCAGAGAGTCTGAAAGAAGTTGGACTCAAGGAGTCACACACCAAGGCACATCATAATTCATTACCCAAGATGAAAGATAAGGACAGAGTCTTAAAAGCAGCAAGAGAAAAGGAGACAGTTAACTATTCCCATAAGGCTATCAGCTGATTTCTCAAAATAAACCTTGCAGGCAAGAAGAGGCTAGAAAGAAGTATTCAAAGTCATGAAAGACAAGGGCCTACATCCAAGATTACTCTATCCAGCAAAGCTATAATTTAGAATGAAAGGACAGTTCAAGTGCTTCTCAGCTAAAGTCAAGTTAAAGGAGTTTATCATCACTAAGTCCTTATTACATGAAATGTCCAAGGGACTTATCTAAGAAATAGAAGATTAAAAACTATGAATAGTAATACGACAACAAACTCACAACTATCACCAACTGAACCTAAAATACAAAAACAAAAACTAACCAAACAACTAGAACAGGAATAGAACCAGAGAAATGGAGATCACATGGATGGTTTTCAGTGGGAAGGGGAGGGGAAAAATGGGGGCTGGAATGTACAGGGAATAAGAAGCATAATTATTAGGCATAAAATAGATGGGGAGAGTTTAAGAATGATATAGGAAACAGAGAATTCAAATAACTTATATGTATGACCCATGGACTTGAACTAAGGGGGGGGGATGCTGGAGGGTGAAGGATATGCAGTGTGGAGGTGTGAGAAAGCAGAGAAAAAAATGGGAAAACTGTAATAGTATAATCAATAAAATATACTTAAGGGGAAATAAAGACTTTATCAGATAAGCAAAAATTGAGAGAATTTGTCATTTGTAAACTGGCCTTGCAACAAATGTTAAAAATTCTTTAGAAAGAAGGAAAATAGTATATGTCATAAACTTAGGTCTATGTAAAAGAAGAACATTTGGAAAAGTATAAGTGAAGAAAAAGAAAACCTTTTATTTTCCTATCCTTATTTTATCTAACAGAAATTTTTTTGTTTAAAATAATATGAGCAACAGTGTATTAAATTATGTATACCTATGTATCAGTGAAATGAATGACAGCAATGATAAAATGAATGGCAGGGAAGAATTATGAATATTTTGTTATTATATGGTACCATGCGCTATCTGTGAAATGGTATAGTATTATGTAAAAGTGAACTTGAATTAGGTTTAAATGTACAAGGTGTGTCTGGAAAATATTCAGCCATTGTTTATGTAACTAGAAAAGTTTGCATGAACAGTTTGCATGACATTGATGTAACCTGGCAGCCAAGAAGAGTGGACTGGAATGGGCATGCATGAACAATGATGACTTCATTGTAGTAGTCAGTGGGAGTGGTAGATACCATTGAGTGTGCATGAGTGTACTGTGTGGCCATCACATTCAAAATGACCGAGCAAGTAGAGCAACGAATCTGCATCAAATTTTGCATTAAGTTTGAACATTCCTCTGTGGAGACTATTCAGATGATTCAGAGGACTATAGCTATGGCAACTGGTGATGGACAGCTTCATCAAGGCAATGTACCTTCTCATACATTACATGTTGTGCAAAGTTTTTTTGTGAAACATAAAATCACCCAGGAAACTCAGCTCCCCTAAAGCCCAGATTTGGCACCCTGTGAATTCTGGCTTTTCCCAAAACTAAAATCACCTTTGAAAGGGAAGAGATTTCAGACTGTAAATGAAATTCAGGAAAATATGATCGGGACAGGACAGCTAATTATGATAGGGAGAACTATGTGGTGCCCTAAGGTGCCTACTTTGAAGGGGACTGAAGCACCATTGTTCTATGTACAATACTTCTTGTATCTTGTGTCTTCTTCAATAAATATATCTATTTTTCATAGCAAATTGCTGGATACTTTCTGGACAGACCTCAAATATTGCAAACTCTAGGGCAACCACTAAAAAAAATAAAACAACAACAACAACAACAACAACAAAACAAAGAAAAAAGACTTTTGCTAAAAATGGAGAGAAAATGAAATCATAAATGCTCAATTAAAACCCCAAAACATCCACTTATAGGTGAGTTCATATAGTATTTGTCTGTTGCCACCTGGCTTATTTCACTTAGCATAATACTCCAATTCCATCCATGATGTTGTGAAGGGTAGGAGGTCCTTCTTTCTTTCTTCTGTGCAGTATTCCATTGTGTAAATGTTACACAGTTTTCTGATCCATTCATTTACTGATGGGCACTTAGGCTGTTTCCAGCACTTGGCTACTGTAAATAATGCTGATATGAACATGGGGAAACACTCATTTTAATAACACCAAAAAAGTATAAAACATCTAGTACTCCCATTTCTGGATATTAATAAAAAAATGGAATCAGGATTTTGAAGAGGTATCTGCACCCTCACAATCATTGCAGCCATATTCACAATAGTGCAGGCATGAAAATAACCTAAATATCCACCAGCAGATAAATGGATTAAGAACATGTGGCTTATACATACAGTGAAATATTATTCAGCCTTAAAAGAAGGAAATCCTGCCATTTGTGACAAAAAAGTATGAATCTGGAGGACATTATGCAAAGCAAAATAAGCCAGACATAGAAGGAAAAATATTACATGATTCTACTTATATGAAGAATCTAATATAGTCAAACTCATAGAAGCAGAGAATAGAAAGGTCTAGTGGCTGGAGTCAGGAGGAAGTGGGCAGGTATTTATAAAAGGGTACAAATTTTCGGTAATACAAGATGTATAAATCTTAGAGATCTACTGTGTAGCAAAGTGCCTATAGTTAACAGTAGTAAATTGTATACTTAATTATGTGCTGAAACAGTAGATCTTTTGTTAAGTGTTCTTATCACAAAAATAGTGATAAATAAAGAAGATGATAGAAAACTTTTGGAGATAATGAATACATTTATAACATAGATTGTGGTGATGGTTTCATGAATATACACTTATCTCCAAATTCATTAAGTTGTATATATTAAATATGTGTGCCAGTTATACCTCAATAAAATGGTTTAGAAGTACAAAAGGCAGGAAAATTAGGGAAGACAAAAATAGAAGCAAGGACTAAGGTCAACAAATAGGAAACAGGCACAAATATCGTAAATATTAATCCAACTATATCAATAATCACTTTAAATGTCAATGGCCTAAATACACAAGTTAGATAACCAAGATTGTCTGAGAACATCACACAAGACCCAATTATATGTTTTATATAAGAAACTTGACTAAATATAGAGGAACTTATAGGTTAAAAGTAAAACGTAAAAAGATAACCATGCTAATACTAACAAAAACAAAGGAAAAGTAACTATATTAATTTCAGACAAACCAGACTTCAGAACAAGGGAAGTTATCAGGAATAAAGAGGGGCATTATATAATGATAAAGAAGGTCAACACTCCAAGAAGATGTTAGCAATCTTCATTGTGTATATGCCTAACAACAGAGTATCAAAATACCTAAGACAAAAACTGGTAGAACTGCAAGGAGAAATAGATGAATCCAATCAGAAAAGAACAGATTTAACAGCAGAAAATCAGTGAAGACAAGGTTGAACTCAACAGCACCATCAATCAACTGGATATAAATGACTTGTATAGACTACTTCATCCAAAACCAGCAGATAACATGTTTTTCTCAAGCTCATAGGGAACACCACCAAGATAGACCACATTCTGGGCCATAAAGCATACTTCAACAAATTTAAAGCAATAGAAATCATACAATGTCTACTTTGAGATGAGAAAAAATGGAATTAAATTAGAAATCAATAATATAAGGACTGTTGGAAAATCTCCAAATACTTGGACATTAAACAACACACTTCTAGAAAAACACAAATTATCAATCTCAAGAGAAATTTAAAAAATATTTTGAACTAAATGGAAAGAAAAATACAACTTATCAAAATTGTGGGATGCAGTGAAAGCAGTGCTTAGAGGGGAATTTATAGCATTGAATGCATATATTGGAAAAGAAAAAAGATCTAAAATCAATAACCTAAGCTTCCACTTTAGGAAACTAGAAAAAGAAGAGCAAATGACATCCCAAGTAAGCAAAACAAACAAAAACACCCCCCCCCAAAACCAAAACAATATAAATTAGAGCAGAAATCAATAAAATTGAGAACTCAATTTTATTTATATTGAGAAGAAATCAATAGAAAAATCAATGAAAGTGAAAAGTAGTTCTTTGAAAAAAGTAATAAAATCAGTACAACTCTAGCCAGAGAGAGAGAGAGATAGAACACAATTACTAACATAAGAAATGAAAGAGGGGAAATCTACAGATCTCATGAACATTAAAAGGATAATACAATAATATTATGAACAACTATATGCTCACAAAGTTGATAACATAGATGAAATAAATAAATTCCTTGAAAGATACAATCTGTCAATATTTACCCCAAAATAATAGATAATATGAATTGGAACAAGTCTACTAAAGAAATTGCACTAGGCCAAGGACCTGAGAAGAAAAGACTAAGTGAGCTCTTTGTAAAAGAGAATGGGTGGGCTGGGATGGGAGTAAAAGATAGAAAACTGTACTTGAACAACAATTAAAATAAAATTAAAAAATAAAATAAAATAAATTTAAAACAAGAGGATGTTCAGATATTTGCATCAATCCCCATAAACTGCTTATGCAGAGAAAGTGAAAGGAAAGAAAAAGAAAAAAATAAAGAAATTTCTTACCAAAAAGGAAACTGAATTAATAATTAAGAACTTTCAAACAGAAAGTGTCAGGCCCAGAAATGTTCACTGGTGAATTCTACCAAACATTAAGGAAGAAATTATATCAATTCTCTACAATCTCTTTCAGAAGATAGAAGCAGAGGAAGTACTTTCCAACTCATTCTATGAGGCTAGCCTTACTTTAATATTTCTTATGAACATACATTAAAAAACCCTCAACAAAATATTATCAAATAAAATCTAACAAGGTATAAAAATAATTATACACTATAACCAAGTAGGATTTATCCCAGATATACAAGGCTGGTTCAACATTCAAAAATCAAATAGTGTAATTCATAGCATCAACAGATTATGGAAGAAAAAATCACATGATCATATCAATAGTTACTGAAAAAGCATTTGACAAAATCCAGCATTCATTCATATAAAAATTCCCAGTAAACAAGGAAGAGGAGAACTTCCTCAACTTGGTAAAGAACACTTACAAAAAACCTATAGCTAACATTATACATAGTTGTGAAAAACTCAAAACCTTCCTACATCAGTAAAGAAAAAGGCAAGAGCAGAACAAAATTCCAGAAAAAGAATTAACAAAATGAAGACAAGCAATCTACTAGACTTAGAGTCAAAACACTGGTTATAAGGATGCTCAAAGAACTTGGGGGAAGAGTATATAAACTTATTGAATACTTCAACAAAAAGATAGGAAACAAAAATGGAGATGGAAAACAAAAAAGAACCAGTCAGAAATAAATAATACAGTAACAGAAATGATGAATACGTTACCGGGCCCTGGCTGGTGTGTCTCAGTGGATTGAGCTCTGGCCTGCGAACCAAAGGGTCACCTCTTCGATTTCCAGTCAGGGCACATTCCTGGGGGAGTGCAAGAGGAAACCACACATTGATATTTATCTCCTTCTCTTTCTACTTCTCCTCCCCTTTGTCTAAAACCAATAAATAAAATCTTAAAAAGAAAGAATACATTACAGGGAACCAAAAGTGGAATAGATGAAGCAGAGGATCAAATCAGAGATTTGGAAAATAAGGAAGTATTTCTGGAGCTCTGATCTGTTCTTTCATTTGGGCCATATTTTTTGTCTTGGTCACCTGTTATGTTGTAAGGGGTGGAGCCTTAGCTATTTGCCTGGATAGGCAACCCATGCGGTTGCTTTGTGGTGCTGTATGTGAAGGAGAGGTCAGAGAGGGAACAATGCCACTTGCTTAGCTATCGGCCAGCTTTTAGTTACTTCCCCCACTACCCACAAGCAAATTGGGTCCTTCTGGTGCTGATTCCCAGGTGTGTGGGTTTGTGTACATTCTAGGATCCTGTAGGTCTCTCCACTGAACTCTCCTGTGAGGTTGGGAGTTTCTTTCACCACCACAACCCCCACAGATCTTTACAGCCAGAGGTTTTGAGACTTTATTTCTCTGTGCTAGAACCCTGGGTTGTGTGGTCTGTCTCGCTCCCTGGTTACTCCTCCCAGTTTATCCACACACAAATGTTGGACCATAAGCCACTGCCTTGCAGCATGTCCTCTCTTCCATGGTTGCCTGTCTTCGCCCCTCCTAACAGTCTGAGTGAATATTTCTATTTTAACTCCCTGGTTATCAGACTTCCATACAGTTCAATTTTCTGGGAGTTCTGATTGTTTTTGGTTTTTAAATTTGTTTTTGTCTGTATTTTGGTTGTGTGAGGAGGCAAAGTGTATCTACTTACACCTCCATCTTGGCTGGAAGTCCCAAAGTTTAAAAAAAAGACATGGTTTTGGAACAACAGGACATCCAGAGGCAATACACACATACATGCATAAATCTAGATAGAGACCCTACATCTTTCACAAAAGATTAACTCAAAATGGATCACAGACATAAATGTAAAATAGAAAAGTATAAAACTTCTCAACTTGGAGATGTGGTTAGAAGTATGCACAGGGGATCATGGGAACCCAGAGGAGGTGCCCCAAATGGCCTTTCTGAGGAAGCAGGTTAGAGTGGGTTTTCCAAAATGAGGTGATGTCTGAGACTTAAAGAAGGACATTCCAGGAAAAGGTGATGGATGAATAATGACCTGGAAGTGCCAAAATCATGCTGTATGAAGTTATACGGTATTTGAAGCTTACCATAATCTAACCCTAGTATCCTTAGCAGGCTCTTTCATTCTACTTCACCAACATTTCATTCCACCTGTGCTCTAGCAAACTCATTGCTTTCCTGTTCTTATAAAAGAAAGCTTAGTTTCTGCTGCGCATGGGTCACCGGCCAGCAGTGACCACGGAACGCTGTGGATGGCTCTACAAAACACGTGAGAAAAAACAACACATGCACAGAGACAGACTAGTTTCTGTGGGGAAGTAGGGATGAAATGGCCACCCCCCCTAGTGGGGAGCCGCCAATTTACAGTCCATACCTGCTTTTATTGGGCTCATTTTGCATAATAATTCAGATAAAGTACAGTACTCATTAGGGGGAAGTAAGGAATCATAGAAAACAAAGAACTCTGCCGGTCTATTGAGTTGGGGGTCAAAGAGCTGTAAGACTGAGGAACAAAATAACTTCCTCCTAAGACCCTTCTCATTCAACTGAGAGCATTCTAAACAAAGGAGGTTTCACAGTAATTTACATGTTCTTTCTTAGGCCTGATCACCCCGGGAAATCCGCACTTCTCAGTACCGAGCTGCACCACCCTGTCATTGTTTCAGGCTTAGGTGGAGCAAGGGAACTGAGGCAACCCGAGAGATAAGGAGATTTTCTTCCAGACGCTGAGAACTCAGGCTATGTCAGAGCCGAGGAGCGAGGGTCCATCACCCCCTTTTGCTGCAGCCCCCCAAGTCCTTCTATTGGGGGGCCTGCCAAAGTGATCGTGCCTGGCTTAGTTCGTTCCCCCCATGGGGAATCTTACCCGTCTTTGGCTAACCGACCAAGCTTTTGGGGTTCAGTCATGAATAAAGCAGCAGAAGCAGCATTCCTGCCAGGAAGACAAGCTTTTGTTTCCTTGCTGGCTTACGGTTCCAAGGTTCCAAGGGCGTTCCCTTAGCCTTAGCCTAGGCGGGGGTTTCAGCTTCTGATACCAGTCAGGGCGGTTCCCAACAAGTTTCCTCTTCTATCCCTTGATTTAGGCATTCCCTCTATTCAGAACATCTTGCCATTTTCTTACCCCTCCATACCATTTCTTGTCTTTCTCTTTCTTAAAAACATTGTATCAAGCTTTCTTCATCTGGGAAGTTTTCCCTGATAAATGCCAACCAAGTCTTATCATCCCTTACCCAGTTTTATTTTAGCACTTTTTGATATGGGTGCAGTAGATAAACTTGGGTCCCTATCCTAGCTTTGATATTTTTAGGTTTGCTGGTCCTTAAGAAACTTCCTTAATGTCCTAATTACTAACTTAATGGAGACACACCTCTCAAAATGTGGTGGTTAGGCTCTAAAGAGGTCAAAGATGTTAGGTGCTTAGCACAGTGCCTGGACAGAGTAAATCCCAAATAAGTGGTAGCCTTTACAATTGTTGTCATTGTTGATTGTTGTTATTAAATTGTTTCAAGTGCATATGTTCAAGCTTTCTAGGTTGTCTCTGAGCCTCTTAAAAGCAGGAACTCAGTCTTGGTTTAGCATGTCTTCACACTTTTTTAATGTATATATGTACTCAATAAATGTTAATTTCTTGCTTGCTTAACGGACCTGATTGGTTAAATTCAACACGCTGTTTCTGCTGGCTTATATTTTTCTACTGAGCCACATCAGCCAGAGCTGATGGCTTATATTTTTCAAGAATTTAACCCAATTTTTAATTTTACTGATGGATGGAAATCTTTCATTTGAATTGAGAGTAAATCAAACATGAATTTATTGCATACCCATCATTAAGCTAGATGCTGTTCAGAAATGCAAATATTAATAACAATAATTGCCATGTGGGGCAGGAAGTATGATCCCCATTGAAAAATGAAGAAATTAAGGCTTAATAAATTAAGGTTTAAATGTTGCCCATGGTGTCATATCCAAAAACTAATTAGAAGTGGAAATAGAACCAGAAGCCAGGAATTTTGTGTGGTAGTTGGGTGCTGTTCCCACATCCACATGAACTTTCTAGAGCCCTTTCATGATCCTCTGGTAGCTTTCAGACTAGTGAGGAAATAAGATCCCTGCAGAAGGACTTTAAAAAGCCAGGAGTGCCTTACTCTTTTACATTAGTTACAGATTGTCAAAGAATCTTGTATAATACTTAGAAGGTTCATTGTGCATTTCAATTGCCCACGCTGCTTCCTTAGTGCTGTCACTCACTCAGGGGTCTCTAGGGAGACAGTAAACATTCTGGCCGTCAGCTCTTGAATCTCCATCTTGATATGTTTACAAAAGATTACAGTGTTGGGTTCATTCCCTCATCTTTGAGGTGTCATTTTATATAAATCTGTTTAGCCCTTTGGATCATGGGTAAATTGGAAAGGGGCTCGAGTTTCCCAAAACCATAATGCTCCAGCTGGAGGACTGAAAACAGAAAAAAAGCATGAAGAAATATAACTTGTCTCCACTAAAAATTACAAATCTGGGGTCATATTAAATAGACAGCTAACCTATTGAGCATCTAGTAACTATCTCCATTAACTATGTTATTTTCCCTTTGTTGAAAACCAATGGTGGGAGTGAGGAAGCAGAGTTGATGTGAGAAGGAGGTTTTTGGAGGCATAGTAATTAAGAATAATACCTAAATTTGAATACCCAGTCTGCCTTTCCCTGGCATTGTGAATTTGGGCAGGTACTTAGCCTCTATGAATTTCAGCTTCCTTATCTGTAAAAATGCCTGCTCTTTTTCTTTTGGGGAAATAGAAAGTGAGTAGCCACAGAGATTCAGTTTAGGAGTCAGTGAAGGTAAAAAAACAAACGATTATGGCAAGAGGGTGGGGAGCTTAGAAACGCAAGTGACAAATAGCTCCAGAGTCAATAGAGAAAAATTCAGAAGAGACATTTAGATTAGGCTGGAGGCAGGACACTCAGGACATCAGAGCAGTTTCCATGGAGTGCTGAAGAGAAAAACCAGGTTGCATGGTTTTCAGAAAGGAATGGGTAGTAGAAAAATGAAACAATGAGATTCCTGTTACAGTTGGAGAAATCCAGCTGTGAAAGGTGGGGCCTGGGAGCTTGTGACTTCTTGGTGTTCTGCTGACCATGCACTGGGGAGGATGGCTGACTACATGCTTCTCACTGCCACTTCTAGATCTTATCTCATTTCACCTTTAGTGTCTCTGATTTTTTCCCCATCCTTTTAAAAAAAATATTGAATTTGTTGAGTGACCTTGGTTAATAAAATTATATAGGTTTCCGGTGTACAATTCTATAATACATCATCTGTATACTGTATTTTGTGTTCACAACTCCAAATCAAGTCTCCTTTCATCACCATTTATCTCCCTTTACGCTCTCCTACCTCCCTTCACCCCCTTCCCCTCTGGTAATCACTATATTCTCTGTATTTCCTTACCTGAAAAAGATAAAAATTCATTATTAATTGCATAAGTTTTATAATATTGAGGGTGACATGCATGTAAAATGCTTGGTCTGTACAATGAAATGACTGTAAATATTAGCTGCTATTATTGTATTATTTTTATGTTTTACAACTATAGAAGAGCAGGTTAGTTAGAAATAGCGAGAGGTGTAAGTGGATCAAGGATGAGGGATTCAGGAGTCTAGTAGTCAAAACTATGCCAAATTTTGTACTGTTGGGCATATAATAAGAAGACACAGTGTTCTTGCACCTATGGATCTTATGACATAGTTGGGGGAGTAATATCCAGGAGGCTGTGGTGAGTGTTAGCACAGGGAAAGCAGAGGGTACTATAAACCTAACGTGATGCACACAATTAGTGAAGGAACTAAGATTCTCCTTTGCCCTTCCCCAGCAGCCCCTACCCACCCAATCACCATTTGTGGAAGAGAAACTCTGGATCCAGAAACTAAGGTTGGGTTTACCTGTGCCTACTACAGTGGTCAACTCTATAATATCCATGGATTTAAGAATTCTTTCATTTCTGATATTGCTAACTGCCCTTTGGGGGAAAATCCAGAGATGGCTCAACCTACTTAATTTTTAAATGCATAAATACTAATGTGAATGCTTTTAGCACAGTCTCTCAAACTTACTATAAATAAAATCACTATAATAACAATATGTAGACTTTCACAGAAAATCATTAGAGAAATTCCATTTTCTGTCAGCAAACACAATTTAACCACTTAACAGCTAAGTTAAGATTCATAGCTGGCTAGGGAGCAATTAGGACTAGATTTTAATGAATACACATGAACTCAGAGGTTTCTGCCAGGAAGAAAGGCTAAGTGAGTAAATAGTAGAAATGGCTTTTAGATTTAATTGAGAATATCACTTAGACACTTCTTAAAATAAAACAATGGAATAAATCCTTAACTTATGGACCAATTACAACATGCTGTATTCATCTCATTCTCATACTTAACACCCTAATCATTCAGTTTGACAAGAAAACTGCATGGAGGACAGCTACAGATTTTTTTGAATGAAAATTAAGTTATATTTCTACTTTAAACCATATTTTACAAACAGTTACAGACAATAAAAGTAAAAATGGGACTAAGAAGAAAGAGCTATCTTTATGTTCTCTGAAGGAGGTTTTTTTTAAAAATATTTTATTATTATGCTATTACAATTGTCCTATTATTTTTCTCCCCTTTATTCCCCTCCACCCTGCACCCCACGACCACCAGCATCCCCCCTTAGTTCATTTCCATGGGTCAGGCATATAAGTTCTTTGGCTTCTCCATTTCCTATACTATTCTTAACCTCCCCCTGTCTATTTTCTACCCACCATTTATGCTTTTTATTCCCTGTGCCTTATCCCCATTCTTCTCCCTGCTCCTCCCCACTAGTAACCCTCCATATGACCTCCAATTCTGTCATTCTGTTCCTGTTCTAGTTGTTTGCTTAATTTTTTTAGGTTCAGTTGTGCATAGTTATGAGTTTGTTGTCATTTTATTGTTCATATTTCTGATCATGCTCTTTTTCTTAGATAAGTGGGATTGCAGACTGGTACAACCACTATGGAAAACAGTATGGAATTTTCTCAGAAAACTGAAAATGGATCTGCCTTTTGACCCAGCAATTCCACTGCTAGGATTATATCCTAAGAACCCTGAAGCACCAATCCAAAAGAACCTATGCACCCCAATGTTCATAGCAGCACAATTTCCAATAGCCAAGTGTTGGAAGCAACCTAGGTGCCCATCAGTAAATGAATAGATAAAAAAACTATGGCACATTTACCCAATGGAATTGTATGCAGCAGAAAGAAAAAAGGAACTTCTACCCTTTGCAACAACATGGATAGAACTGGAAAGCATTATGCTAAGTGAAATAAGCCAAGAGGTGAAAGACAAATATCATATGATCTCACCTTTAACAGGAACCCAATCAACAAAACAAACAAACAAGCAAAATATATCCAAAGACACTGAAATAGAGAACAGGCAGACAGGGACCACACGGGAGAGGGGAGGGAATTACAGGGGAAAAGGGGAAGGGTTTACAGGAACAAGTATAAAGGACACATGGACAAAAACTAGAGGTGGGGGTGGAAATGGGAGGGAGGTGGGGAAGACTGGGGGGTGGGCTGGGATGAGAGTAAAAGACAGAAAACTACTTCAACAACAATTAAAAAAATCTAAGAAATCTTCTCACACACAAAAATGTCCCTTTAATATTTTATGTAATAAGGGCTTGGTGATGATGGTCTCCTATAATTTGGCCTAATCTTGGAAGCACTTTTTCTGCTCTTCCGTTCTAAATGATAGTTTTGCTGGATAGAGAAATCTTGGGTGTAGATCCTTGCCTTTCATGACTTCAAATACTTCTTTCCAGCTCCTTCTTGCCTATAAGGTTTCTTTTGAGAAATCAGCTGATAGTCTCATGGGTACTTCTTTGTAGGTAACTGTCTCCTTTTCTCTTGCTGCTTTGAAGAGTCTGTCCTCTTTAATCTTGGGTAATGTAATTACGATGTGCATTGATATGTGCTTCCATGGGTCCAACTTCTTTGGGACTCTGGGCTTCCTTGACTTCCTGGAAATCTATTTCCTTCACTAGATTGGGGCAATTCTCTTTCATTATTTTTTCAAATAGTTTTTCAACCTCTTGCTCTTCTTTTCCTTCTGGCACCCATATGATTAGAATGTTGGAATGTTTAAAGTTGTCCTGGAGGTTCCTAAGCCTCTCCTCATATTTTTGAATTCTTGTTCCTTCATTCTGTTATGGTTGAATGTTTATTTCTTCCTTCTGGTCCAAACCATTGATTTAAGTCCTGGCTTCCTTCCCGTCACTTTTGGTTCCCTGTATATTTTCCTTTATTTCACTTTTCATATGATTCACTTTTTTTCTCTATTTTGTGACCATATGCAAACCAATTCTGTCAGTTTCCTGATTACCAGTGTTTTGAACTGTGCAAATGATAGGTTGGCTATCTCTTCATCACTTTGTTTTTTTCTGGGGTTTGATATGTTCTTTCATTTCAGCAATGTTTTTTTTTTTTTTATCTTGATGCACCTGTTATGTAGTAATAGGGGGATGCTTAGGTATTCACCAGGGTGGGGCAACCCATGTCCCACGTTGCTTCATTGTGATTCTGTGTGTGGGGGAGGGGTCCAGAAGGAACTGGGCTGCTTGCTCTGCTCTCTGCCAGTTTTCAGTCACCCACCCCACTACCCACAATCAAATTGGGCCCTTCTGGTGCTGATTTCTGGGTTGGTGGCTTTGTGTATATTCTAGGTTCCCATGGGTCTCTCCAAAGAACTCTCCTCTGAGGCTGGGAGTTTCTCCCACCACCTCAACCATCACAGGTTTTTTCAGTCATAGGTTTTGAGGCTTTATTTCCCTGCACTGGAACCCTGGGTTGTGCAGTCTGTCTTGCTCCCCAGTTGCTCTTCCTGGTTCATCTGTACATGCATATGGGACTCTGCTGTCTGCCAGCCGCCACCTCACCAGTTCTTCCAGCCACCACCTTGCCAGGAGTCTTCTCTGCCCGGTTGCCCCTTTCCACCCCTCCTACTGGTCTGGATGAATGTTTCTTCTTTAAGTCTTTGGTTATCTGACTTATATATAGTTCGATTTTCTGTCAGTTCTGGTTGTTTTTGTTTTTAAATTTGGTGTCCTTCTTTGGTTGTGCAAGGAGGCACAGTATGTCTATGTACACCCCCCCCCCAATCTTGGCTGGAAGTCTGACATGTTCATTTTTAACCTGTTTTTCTCTGTTGTTCTGTTGAACAATTTTTATAGTTCTATCATCAAATTCACTGATTCTCTCCCTGTTACCTCCATTTTTGTGTTGAACCTATACAGTGACCTTTTAATTTAATTTTTTTTATTGCTGTTCAATTATAGTTGTCCCCAGTTTTATCCCTTGCTCTCCCATGTTCTACCACTCCCCATGTCCCACATTCCATCCTCCACACCCCTGTTGTCTTTGTCCATGGGTCCTTTATACATGTTCCTTGACCCTTCCACTTCTCTCCCCTGTTATCACCCTCCCATTTCCCCTCTGGTTACTGTCAGTTTGTGCTTTATTTCCATGTCTCTGGTTCTATTTTGCTCACTGTTTTGTTGATTAGGTTCTACTTATAAGTGATATAATATGGTATTTGTCTTTCACTGAGTGGCTTATTTCACTTAGCATAGTTCTCTCCAGTTCCATCCATGCTGTATCAAAGGGTAGGAGTTCATTCTTTCTTTCTGCTGCATAGTATTTTATTGTGTAAGTGTACTGAAATTTTTTGACCCATTCATTTACTGAAGGACACCTAGGTTGCTTCCAGCACTTGGCTATTGGAAATTGCACCTCTATGAACCTTCGGGTACATAGGTTCTTTTGATTTGGTGTTTCATGATACTTTGGGTAAAATCTCAGCATTGGAATTGGTGGATTAAAAAGCAGTTCCATGTTTAGTTTCTTGAGGAAATTCCATACTGTTTTCCACAGTGGCTGCACCAGTCTGCATTCCCAACAATTGTTCACTAGGGTTCCATTTTCTTCATAGCCTCACCAGCACTTGTTTGCTTATTTGGTTATGTTGGCCATTCTGACTGGTGTGAAGTCATATCTCACTGTGGTTTTAATTTGCATCTCTGTAATGTCTAGTGATGCTGAGCACCCTTCCATATGTTTTTGTGCCCTCTGTATTTCTTCCTTAGAGAAGTGTCTGTTTAGGTCCTTTGCCCATTTTTCAATTGGATATTTTGTCTTGCTGGTGTGGAGTTGTGTGAGCTCTTTATATATTTTGGAGATCAAATCCTTGTCTGAGGTATCATTTGAAAATATATTTTCCCATATGATTATTTTCCTTTTCATTTTGCTGATGTTTTCTTTAGCTGTGCAGAAGTTTTTAATTTGATGTAGTCCCATTTATCTATTCTTTCCTGTATATCCCTTGCTCTAGGGGACATATCAGTGAAAATATTACTTCATGGATTATCTAAAATTTTCCTTCCAATGTCTCCTGTAGCTAGGACTTTTATGGTG
This sequence comes from Phyllostomus hastatus, assembly GCF_019186645.2. Lineage (NCBI taxonomy): Eukaryota > Metazoa > Chordata > Mammalia > Chiroptera > Phyllostomidae > Phyllostomus > Phyllostomus hastatus. The sequence continues at coordinate 8,426,293 of NW_025333841.1, read as the reverse complement.
TTGTGACTTATATTTAAGTCTTTTATCCACCTTGAGTTTATTTTTCTGTGTAGTATAAGTTGGTGGTTGAGATTCTTCCTTCCTTCTTTCCTTTCCTTTTTCTTTTCCTTTCCTTTCCTTTCCTTTCCTTTCCTTTCCTTTCCTTTCCTTTCCTTTCCTTTCCTTTTCTTTTCTTTTCTTTTCTTTTCTTTTCTTTTTTTCTTTCTTTTTTTCCTTCCTTCATGTAGCTGTTCAGGTCTCCCAACACCATTTGTTGAAGAGGCTATTTTTACTGTTTTATGCTCCTGCCCGCTTTGTGAAATATTAATTGACCATAGAGGCAGGGTTTATTTCTGGCCTCTCTATGCTGTTCCATTGATCAATGTGTCTGATCTTATGCCAGTACCAGACTGCTCTGATTACAGTGGTCTTGTAATATAATTTGATATCAGTTATTGTGATCCCTCCTAAATTTTTCTTCCTCAAAATTGCTGAAGTTGCTCTTGCTGGTATAGCTCAATGGGTTGAGTGCTGGCCTGAAAACCAAAGGGTTGCTAATTTGATTCCCAGTTAGGCCACATGCCTGGGTTGCAGGCCAGCTCAGGTTCCCTGCAGGGGGCATGTGAGAGGCAACCACACATTGATGTTTCTCTCCCTCTCATCCTCATACCTTTCCCTTCTGTCTAAAAATTAATAAGTAAAATCTTTTAAAAATTGCTGACCATATTTGGGGTCATTTTTGGTTCCATATAAATTTTTGAAATGTTTGATTTAGATCTGTGAAATATGTCATTGGTATTTTAATAGAGATTGTGTTGAATCTACAAAGTGCTTTGGGTAGTAGGGACATTTTGATTATGTTAATTCTCCCAATCCATGAACATGGTGTATGCTTCCATTAATTTGTGTTTTCCTTAATTTCTTTCTTCACTGTTGTGTAGTTTTCTGAGTACAGGTCATTTACCTCCTTGATTAGGTTTATTCATAGGTACTTTATTTTCTTGTTGCTATAGCAAATAGGATTTTTTTTCTGATGTCTGATTCTGATATTTCATCTCTGAATATTGACTTTAAATGCTGTTGTTTGGCCAAATTCACTTATTAGGTCCAGTAGGTTTTTGGTGGAGTCTATAGTTTTCTATGTACACTATGATGTCATCTGCAAACAGTGACAGTTTAACTTCCTTCTTTCCAATTTGGATGCCTTTTATTACTTTTTCTTGTCTGATCATGGTGGGTAGAACTTCAAATACCATGTTGAATAGAAGTGGTAAGAGTGGACACCCTTGTCTTGTTCCTGATCTTAATGGGAAAGCTTTCAGTTTTTGCCCACTGACTATGATGTTGGCTGTAGGTTTCTCTTATATGGCCTTTATTATGTTGGGGTATGCTCCTTCTCCTCCCACTTTGCTGAGTGTTTTTATCATAAATGGGTGCTGTACCTTATCATATGCTTTTTTCTGCATCTGTTGATGTGATCATTTGATTTTTGTCTTTCTCTTTGTTGATGCCATGTATTGCATTTATTGGTTTGAAATATTATACCATTTTTGTATCCCTTGGATGAATTCCACTTGGTCATCTTGTATGATCCTTTTGATGTTTTCTTGATGCAGTTTGCCAATATTTTGTTGAGGATTTTAGCATCCATGTTCATCAACGATATTGACCTGCAGTTTTCTGTCTTTGTTGTGTCTTTATCTGGTTTTGGGATTAAAATAATTCTGGCTTCATAAAAAGGGGTTGGGAGTCTTCTTTCTTCTTCTTCTTCTTCTTTTTTTTAATAGTCTTAGAAGGATAGGGGTTAGCTCTTCCTTAAATGTTTTGTAAAATTCTGTGAAACCATCTGGTTCAGGGCTTTTGTGCTTTGGAGTTTTTTGATTACTGTTTTAATTTCACTATTTAACAGAGTATTCAGGTTTTTTGCTTGTTCTTGATTCAGTTTGGGAGACTATATGTTTCTAGAAATTTGTCCATTTCACCCAGATTTTCAAATTTCTTGGCATATAGTTGTTCATAGTAATTTCTTAAAATCCTTTGTATTTCTGTGGCATCAGTTGTACTTTCTCCCATTTTGTTTTTGATTTTATTTATTTGGGTACTCTCTAGTTCTTTTAATACCACAGGTGACATATTTTTAAAAAGATTTTATTCATTTTATTTTTTAGGAAGGTGAAAAGAGAGAGAAAAGCAGGAAAAGAAACATTAATGTGTGATTGCCTCTCATGTGCCCCTACTGGGGACACACCCTACTGGGCCCACAACCCAGGCATGTACCCTGACTGGGAATTGAGCCAATGACCTTTGGATTCACAGGCTGGCACTCAACTACTAAGCCACATCAGCCAGGGCTCTATGTTTTTTTTTTCTTTCTGATGTCTGATTAAAGGCTTGCCAACTTTGTTTATAATTTCAAAGAACCACCTCCTGGATTCATTGATCATTTGTATTGTTCTTTTAGTCTCTATGTCATTTAATTCTGCTCTGATCTTGGTTATTTCCTTCCTTGTCCTTGCTCTGGGCTGTGTTTGTTGTTGTTCCTCCAGTTCTTGTATATGCAGGGTTAGGTAGTTTATTTGAAATGTTTCTTTCTTTTTTAGGTAGGCCTGTATCACTATGAACTTCCCTCTCAGGACTGCCTTGTCCATGTCCCATAGGTTTTGGACCATTGTGTGTTCATTTTCATTTGTTTCCAGAATATTGTTGATTTCTTCCTTCATCTTATTATTAACCCATTAATTGTTAAATATCATGGTATTCAGTCTCCATGAGTTTGAGTGTTTTTGAGTTTTTCCCTTGAGGTTGGTTTCTAGTTTGAGGCCCTTGTGGTCTGAGAAGATGCTTGATATGATTTCAATTATCTTGAATTTTTTGAGGCTTTCTTTGTGCCCTATCATGTGACCTATCCTTCAAAATGTTCCACATACATTTGAAAAGAATGTGTATTTAGCTTCTTTGGAATGAAAGGTTCTATATATATCAGTTAAGTCCATTTGATCTAGTGCACTGTTCAGTGCCACAATATTCTTGTTGGAATATTGTTTGGAAGATTCATCCACTGTTGACAGTGGGGTGTTAAAATCCCCCATCATAATTGTGTTACTATTGATACCTTTCATGAAGTCCTCCAAGATTTTCTTTGTGAACTTGGGTGCTCCTATGTTGGGTGCATATATATTTATAATGTTTATTTCTTCTTGATTTATTCTCCCATTGAGTATTATGAAGTTTCCTTCTGTGTCTCTTTTTATGGCCTTTGTTTTGAAGTCTATTTTGTCTGATATAAGTATTGCTACCTTGAATTTTTTTCCTGTCCATTTACTTGGAATATTTTTTCCAACCCTTCACTTTCAGTCTATGTAGGTCTTTTGTTCTGAGGTTGGTCTCTTGTACGCATATTTTCTTATCCATTCAGCTACTCTATGTCTTTTGATGGGAGCATTTAATCCATTTACATTTAAGGTTATTTCTGATAGATACTTATTCATTTTACCCCCTTTGTACCTGTGTTCCTCTCTCTCTCACTCTTTTCGTTCCTCTTCTTATAGCAGTTCTTTTAGCATATTCTGGTGCTGGTTTGGTGAAGGTGTATTCTTTCAGCTTTCTTTTGTCCAGGAAACTCCTCATTTTGCTTTCCATTTTAATTGAGAGCTTTGTGTGGATAGAGTAGTCTTGGTTGCAGACTTTTGCTTTTCATTACTTGGACTATTTCTTGCCATTTCCTTCTGGCTTGTAGTGTTTCCTTCTGGCTAGCCTTATTGGAGTTCCGTTGTATGTTACTGTTTCTCCTGTGATGCTTTTGAGATTCTCTTTAAAATTTGGCATCTTCATTATAATGTTTCTTGGAGTAGGCCTCCTTTGTGTTCATCTTGATTGGGACCCTCTGTGCTTCCTGAACTTGCATGGCTTTTCTGCCCCCCAGGTTAGGGAAGTTTTCTGTCATTATTTTTTTCAAATAGGCTTTCTATTCCTTGCTCCTTTTCTTTTCCTTCTGGTATTCTTATGATTTGAATGTTGCTGTGTTTCATTTTGTCTTGAAGTTCCCTTAAGTTATTCTTATGCTTTTTTAGCCTTTTTCATGCTGCTGCTCTTTGGGTGTTTCTTTGTACCTTGTCTTCCAGCTTGCTACTTCAGCTCTCTACTTCATCCAGCCTGCTTGTAATTCCTTCTAGTGTATTTTTTATTTCAGATATTGTATTCTTCATCTCTTCCTGGTTCTTATTTATAGTTTCTATTTCCTTTTTCATACTGTTGTAATTCCCACTCAGTTTCTTATCATTGTCATTGAGTTTCTTTAACATCATTGTAAACATTTTTTAAATTTCTATGTCTGATAGTTTGCTTGCCTCAATTTCATTTAGCTTTTTTTCTAGAAGTTATTCCATTCCTTTTGATTCAGGGTTCTTTCTTTGTCTCCCCATTTTATGTGACTCTTTTTTTTTTGTTTCTGCATCTCAGGATGCTCTGCTTGGCAACTGTCTTTGTGCGGTGAACTTCTGTGGTAGGAGTTTTGTGGGACTCAGTGGTGTGGTCTCTTTGATTTCCTTGTCTGGGTGCTCTAGGGTTCCCTTTTCTTCCATTTGTGTGGGCTCTCTTGTAACTGGGCTTTACTTGTTGGTGGCTCCTTTGTTGGTGGGTTCTCTCCTCCAGCAGACTCACTGGTAATCACAACTCCCACCTTGTCTTGTATGCTGTTGTATAGGTGTTGGTTAACAAGGCAGTATTACCAGGTAATCAAACCTACATCAGTGAAAAGATCTCCCCTACTACATCAGCATTCTTAACTGCAATTGAGAAAAGATTAATAAAGGCAAAGAGAGATCATGGATATTATAAAATACTACAAATGGTGTTGTGAGATGACTAAAAGAGAGGAAATGTTATTTTGTGGTAAGAGGGAGGAGAATTGATAAAACTAGGGATATAACCAAGGAAAAGAAAGAGAGAGAACAAAATTTAAAGCAGAAGTAAAACACAAAAGGGTGATGAGAACAATGAGTAAGAAAAAAAAGAGTATCCTATGAGGTTTGAAGTAAAATTGAAAAGTTATTGGACCAATAAGAGCAACATTGCAGAAAAACCACAGCATGGTTAATAATAACAACAGCTGAATGAAGTTTAATAAAGTTGGATTGGGAATAAGAATAGTGTACAAAAGGGAAAAGTAAACATGAGATGTCTACCATAAAAAATGATTTTGAGAAGATGGAGGAAACAAACTAATAAGATTAAGGAGTAAAGCCCAGGTTGAGAGAGGGAAAAAAAGAAAAGAAAAAAATGAAATAAAATTCCTCACTCAACTGATCAGGGGCAGGGTGTAGGCAAAATGGAGTAAGACAGTGGAAGAGTATTCTACGGGATTTAAAGTACAAACAAATAGTGAAAAAATAAGAATTCCCTCAGCGAAGTACAACAATGACTGTGATATTTTGCCCAAGTAGCTACTGTTTGTAAAAGGTGGAAAAGAAACAAGTCCCTTATAAAAGGGGCAAAAGAATGAACTGACTTAAGGAAGAATGCTTATGTGAGGTTAGATGGAAGAGAAATAGTGAGGGTAAGAGATAGAAACACAATGTAGTGTGAGGGGAAATAAGTTTGCCATGGTAATAAAGCTCAAGATGATGGCAAAATGGATTAAGACAAGGGAAGGGTGCTATTTGGGATTTGGAATAACAATAGTATGATAAAAAAATATATATATAATTTGAATAAAATGAATACAAAATAAAAGACCAAGAATAGTGAGTCATTTGCAATATAAGTGAAGTGAAAGAAGAAAAATTAAAATGCAATATGAAAGGGAGAAAACCAAAACAATAACCCCCCCAATCCTAAATATACAGAAAGAAGAAAGAGAAATCTTAGAAAAAAAACAAAACATGCAAGCTCTGATGAAGAGCAAGGTGAAATTTGTCTCAGCTGTTAGTGTTCACCTTCTGACTTCTTTTCAGATCTGTCTCTGCTTTTGTCTAAGTTCCAGGTCTTAGTGTCTTAATCTTGGGGGAGAAAAGCCCCCAAGCTGGTTATTGTTAAGCCTGCTGGGCTGATTTTCCAGATCCTCCAGGCTCCTGCAGGCAGAGTGGGGCTGGGCTCCATTATTTTCCTTTCTGGTGATTCAGCAAGGATAGGAGCTCAGTCTGGGCTACTGGTGCCCAATAATCATAGGTTCCCAATTGCCAGCACATGCCTCCTCAGAGCACTGTGAGGCCTACACTGTGCACTCTGAGCATTTACACAGGATGGCACTGATAAACCATCTCACTTTGCACCCCTTTGGTCAATCCGTGAGATGCACTGAGTGGGAGCAAATCACACACACAATCCTCATTCCTTGATGGCCAAGCAGCTGTGTATGAGGTCCTTGCCCAGTTCAACTCAGTTCCCCTTTTGAAAAAAGTCTCTTTGGGTACTTCTGCTGCTCAGAGCCACTGCCCTGCTTTCCACACACTCCAACTCTATGGCAAGTCCAGAGTCTATTCTGGGTCACTGCCAGTCACGGCCCACCTCTTGTCCCTGCTCAAGGTGCCACTAGGATCCCCTCACTCTCTGGCACTGGCTCAGCTGGCAACCCCGCCCTAGCTTGGGTGCACCACCAGCTGTGTGTGTGCCTGAGTGCCTTTTATCTTCCCCACCCCTGTGCCCTTCTCCACCCTAGTCAAACTTAGAGGTTTGAACTTTACATGTTCAAACCTCTCTTGGCATGGGTCTGCTAGTTCCCTGCTCTGGGAGGAGAGGAAGCCACTAGGCTGCTATCACTGACCTGGCTCTCCTCTGATGTTTTCCCTGCGGCAGCCACCATGTCCAGTGACTCTCCCCATCCACCAATAAAACCCCCTTATTGCCCATTTTGAAGCATCCTATGCATTCTTTGGCTTCTAAACTTCACATCAGCTGAGATTCTGTTGGCTATTCACTTTGTCCTTCAGAAGATCAGCTAAGTGTTCAAGTTGGGTGCATGAGCAAGTGGGATCAGCTCTCACCTACTTCCCCGCCATCTTCCCTCCCCCTCTAATTTTAGTTATTGTATTTTTCAGTTCTAAAACTTCCATGTTCTGGGAGGGGAGTAAAAGACAGAAAACTGTACTTAAACAAAAATTAATATAAAAAGTTAAAAAAGATAAAACTTCCATGTCATTCTTCTTAACATCATCTATTCCTTTAATGAGACTTTCTACTCCTTTCCCTAGGCTTTCTACTTTTCCATTTGTTTTAGAGTGTTTGTAATAGCTCCTTGAAGCTTTTTAGATGATAGTTGCTTTAAAATCTTGTCACATAATTTTGCCTTGGCTGGTGTAGCTCAGTGGATTCAGCGCAGGCCACGAACCAAAACATCACAGGTTCAATTCCCAGTCAGGGTACATGCCTGGGTTGCAGGCCAGGTCCCAGTGGGGGCCACATGAGAGTCAACCACACATTGATGTTTCTCTCTCTTTCTCCCTCCCTTCCCCTCTCTAAAAATAAATAAATAAAATCTTTGAAAAAATTTTAAAAAAGTAAAGTTAAAAAAATAAAAAATAAAATCTTGTCAGATAATTTTAACATTTCTGTCATTTTGCTGTTAGCAACTACCATTTGTCTTTCTTCATTAAGTTTGCAATCCTTCTAATTCTTGGTATGACCAGAGATTTATTTTTTATTGGAACTTGGTCAGTTTTGTATTAAGAGACTTTGAATCTTATTTAAGTCTTCTGTTTTATTTTACTTTTTCTAACACCATTTTGACAAGGAAATGTGAGGGCACTGCTTCATTTGCCAGGTGAAAGTAGAAATGCAGGTTTCCCACTCAGCCTGCTCTGACACTCAAGGGGCAGGCTTTTCTTTGCTGTTGAGTGGAGGTGAGAGTTTTGGCTTTACACATGGTTTTCACCAATACTGTGGCTTAAATGGCCTTGTAAGCACTGAAAAATGATGAAATCTTGACTTTCTACTAGGTGTCTTCTGATATTAATCCAGTAGGGAAGGGAGCCCCTCATAACATCCAAGTGAAGGTAGAAATATAAGCTCCTTATGTTTTCTCCAATGACATTGTGGGGACAGGAAAATAATTACTGGCCAGAGGGGATGAAATTCTTGGCTCCCTACTTGACTTTTTCTGACATGGTTCTATGGGGATGTTATGGTGCCTTTTTGCAGCCTCTCAAGAATGGAAGTCCAGGTTTTCTATTTGGCCTTTGTTGGTGTGGGTTGTAATGGGGTCATTTTTTTCCTGTTATATTTGGCTGGAGTAGAGTGATTACTGACTAAACTTTTTTTCCTGAATAGGTTGCCCCTTTCTTGGTCTTTTGGCAAGAGAGGAAAAGGTTGTGGATTTTTATTTTGTCTGCTTCTATTGGTGCTTCCAAGTTATCAGCTTCTTCAGCTCTATGCCTAGGATATCTGAAGCAAGGGAAAAAATCCGAGGAACTAGTACTGTGTTGCTGTTCCTTGGGTCCCAATGTGCCTACTATCTGTCTGCTTTATTCTTTCTATATTTCAGAGTCTACTTATAATTGTTTTTAATATGGTGTTCAAGTGTCTAGGTCTTTAGTTGTACTTAGTAAGAGAAATGGGGAAAAGTACATTTACTCTACCTTCCTAGAAGCAGAAGCCCAAAGTGACACTTTTTAAAAATTCCTTATGAAAAGATATTCTTACTTCTCTGGCATCTGACTTTCAAATTATCTCCCATAGTACTATGTAGAATTTTTTTGTTATGTTGCCTGAAGTTTTACCAACTAGAGTATCATTTAGGTTAATCAGGTTCTTCTGAAAAAAAATTAGGCATTTTTTCACAAACCACGTGAGTAGAAGTTTTTTATGGGGAAAAGGACAGAGAACAAGAACTACATTTATTTTTTTGTAGAATGGAACAGCAATCCAGAGAGGGAAGTTTGGTAAAGTTTTGTAGTGGGTTCATTGTGACAAAAAATTACCTGTATGTATTCTCTACTTCCTGATTAAATTTTGAAGCTTTCCTAAATATTCAACGTTCTGTTTAACTGCAGAGTATTGGCCTGATGAAGTTACATATATAAAATTTTTGTTTGAATTCATGATGTTAATATCAGGGTACAGCACTGACATTTAATATCACACTGGTACACTAGAATTTAACAGTGATTTTTTTTCTATTCAAAAAACTACAAAAGTCAACCAAACATGGAATTCACAGGTCTTTACATTTAACATTAAACATTATTACATATAATTCCATAAGGCAAAAAAGGCTATAAAAATAAGCTTAATAGTATTACTATGCGTTAAAAAGTTGTTTAAAAATATATATATTCCAAAGTGTTCTAAGTATTTGTCTTAGAGAGTAAGGGAGGTATCTATTAGGGTAAACCATAAGAAACTATGGCTTTTGTAAGTTAAAAAGGTAAAATTGTGGCAATTTCAAATGGTTCAATCTAATAAAATCTTGAGAAAATTTTATTTGGCATATAGTATAAAATCAAAAGGAATTTATAGAAAAAAATCACATTTCTAGTGAGGTGGAACCACTTTAGAATGGAAGTATACACATTGGCCATGCCAAGATTTCTCTTACAATTAAAAAAAAAACCAGTGTGCTTTCAAAAACAAAAACAACCCAGAAAATTAAAATTATAGAATGATAGTTAGAGTTGCTAATGCCACTGAAAGAGAAACTATTAGTCAAATGTGGGGATTTAAAGACTCTTTAAAAGTTTACATATAAAAATTCCAAAATGATCCACAAAATGGGTTAAAAGAATAGTAATCATTTATGAATTGAACAATAGTTTATGAAATAAAACAAATAAAAAAGAATAATAATCATTTATAAAAAGCCTTGAAAATAAGGCTAATTCATTTGTATTATTAACATCATTAAATAGGCACCTATTCCTAGTTTCAGCTTTGGCCTCCTAAATGGAATTATGTTTCAAATGAATTTTCAACATAATACTAATCATAGCAGCATTATTACCTAAGTTTCTTAGACTCTGCACTGCTAAAAGGGCAACTAAAACTATCTCCTCACTTATATTCTATCATTATCAAAAATACAGTTAAAATTATATATTTATATTAATAAAAAATTTGTGCTATGTTTCTTTAATGAACTATCCTATTTTTTACATTAAAAACATTTTATTTACTAATTTTGAGAGAGAGGGGATGGGAGAAAGAAGGAGAAGGAGAGAAACATCAATGTGTGGTTGCCACTCATGCACCCCCCCCACTGGGGACTTGGCCTGCAACCGAGGCATGCATCTTGATTGCGAATTGAACCGGTGACCCTTTAGTTTGCAGGCTGGTGCTCAATCCACTGAGCCACACCAGCCAGGGCCAAACTGTCCAATGCCTCTCCAACAAAATCAAACCAAAGCCAAAACAAAAAATAACTAGACTAAATTGATGGGCTATACTTCACTAATTGAAGACATAACCATATATAAAAATGGTTTTTTAGCTATAAAATTTATTAAATATAATCAATGAAATAAATGCAGATTTTCCAGGTGTGTGCATGTGTGCTATGTTTGAACTGGGTTATGGTGTACTTGTAAAAAATATACACATTTCAGCAATTATGCTTCATTTGGTCAGACCTAGCATCTAGAATTTTCTTAAGCCTGAAAATTTGAAAGATTAAAAGTTATTCCCCATGTTTTCATCACAATTCTTCCAAAGTAAGAAAGACCCTGGTTTCTGTGGTTTATGTCTCAGTAAGAAAGGATCTATGGTAATAGTTCCAAGAGGGAATTTTTGGCTTATTGATTGTTCCAAATGCTCCCCACTTGACAAATCCTGAATGAAGTCTATTTAGGGGAGTCACACCATCATAACTTTAGCCTAATTCACAATATTGGAGTTTAGAGGTAAAAAAGCATCATTTTGCAAGCATCATAAATAATTATAGAATCAGAGCATTTAGAACTCAAGCATTAGAAATCCTCTTGTAGGAGCCACACTACATAGACAGGGATGCTAGGGAGGGGACCTGACCAAGATGGGTTTTCATGGCCTTCTCCTCTCCATGCTTCCATGATAAAACATGGAAAGTAAACCATTGATTGACCTACCTAAGGTAAATTAACTCTCAGGGCACCCTCTCCCAGTTCTTTACCTTGCACAGTGAAAGAACCTATGGGTCCTTGACAGTTAAAACCTTTGAGCCTGTAAACTAGAGATGTTTTATTTCTATAGTGTGGTTTAAATACTTGAATGTCATAATATATGACCAATGTTGCAGAAAATGTTTCTTCTCCCAACTTTTATAGGGTGTGATTCGTATACACTTTTATAATATCCAAGGTATATACAAGGATATGGATTGTAACAATTATGGGTGTGCATTTTTTTACAAAGATTGTAGTTTTTCTATTTTGAAAAGGAAAATATTTTCATAAATTGTTTTTATTTTATAAATACTAATAAAATAATATAAAATAATAAAAGTTTGGTAATGGGAAATTAAGAACACAGGTGAAGGCTATGGGTACTCAGGGATCAGGACAATGGGAAGAAAATTCTGGATGATGGCAGGAAGATAGAAGGATGTTTAAGGTAAACACAACTGATTTTTGAAATTGTGTTTGAAGCCAGCTCTGCCTCTAACAATGGTAATTATCTTTTATTTTTTATGAAATGCCACACCCTTTTGGTATATTACCTCATTAAAGTCTATAATGACTGTATGGAATTGAAATTATAATTCCTATTTTACTGAAGATGAAACAGGAGCATAAAGTTATGTGACTTGCCCAAGATTTTATAGATAATAGATGGAAGGGTACAGATTCAAACCCAGAACCATCTGGTGCCCAAGCCCAGTTCTTAACAATGGCATATCCACTCTTCCCCATCTTTTCTTCAACAGAATATGAGCTATTTCCCTGACAGGACTTGGGTTCATGGAGATAGTCTTCAATAACAGGGTGATAGGCTTTTCAGGGCCAGCCTAGGAGCCACTCATATATAGACATTATCGTCTTTATGGAAAAACACATTCTAGATCCATACAACTGACTATGAATGAACTTTTAAAACACAACCCATTTATAATTTTGGAGCAGTTTGTATTTTTCAACTACACACAAGTGCTTCTCTCTTTCCTTTTCTTTCTCTCAAGGCTGCAATTTCATGCAACCTAAAGAAACAATCAAATTAGCAATATTTTTATTTCTTTTTCAGGTAATGACCCAGTATTTTCCTTCAGGCTTATTCAAGATCTTAGGACTATTGCAATCCTTTTAAAGATTCATTTAGTCAAGAAACAGTTTTGTCTACATTCTGCCATGCAACCTAATGATGGGGATTTAATTGATTAAATAATCACGATAGAAGGGACCTCAAGGGGCCATTTAAATGTAGCCTGTGCTGAGGTGGCTGAGGCCTCATTAGAACTAGGGCCATAAGAAACTGTGTTTTTCATTTCCAAAGACAAAAGTACACTTTGCCCCCTTGATCTTATATGCAAAAGCCTTTCAGCACTTGTATACTCCCAGGTATTGGGAAGCCAGACAATTGCAGTGCAATTGGGCAAAAGAATAAGAATCTATCAAAATCTGATGTGGTGTATTTTTATCCCAGTTGTGACAAAAACCCCAATAATATTGAAGCTGTATCAATACTGAAGCTGTATTAAATGGGCTATAAATGCAAATCTAAGGGCTTTCATTCTGTCAGGAAAGGTCAATCGCTGGGGTGCAGCATAGACACTCATGGGTCAATGTCTATAACAGCACTCTACATGAGACAAAATGCAGGCTCTATGGTTTTACTTCATATCTAGATAATTTCATGTGGTCAGACATGTCCTGAATACTGTTGTGGAGTTAATATTGATAGTCTTACAGTAATAAAAACTAACTAAAATTTTTATTAGCCTGTTGGACCTTGATAATATTATGCTAAGTGAAATAAGTCACTCAGACAAAGATAAGAACCATATGATTTCACTCATATGTGGGTTATGAAACTGAAACTCATAGAGAAAACAATATGGTGTTTACCAGAGGGAAGGGTGTAGGAGGTAGTAAAGGGTAAAGAAGGCCAAATATATAGTGACAGAAGATAATTTGACTTTGGGTGGTGGGCACACAATGCAGTGTACAGATCATGTATCATAGAAATATACACATGTCAATATAGTCAACTAATATTTGACAAAGAGAGCAGGAACATAAAATGTAGTAAACATAGCCTTTTCAACAAATGGTGCTGGGAGATCTAGACAACTACATGCAAAAAATAAAACTAGACCACTCACTTGTACCATACACAAAAATAAACTCAAGATGGATAACATACTTATACGTCATGACACCATAAAAGTCCTAGAGGAGAACATAGGCAAGAAAATTTCAGATATCCTACACAGTAACATTTTCACCAATACATCCCCTAGGGGAAGGGTTATAAAGGAAAGAATAAACAAATGGGGCCTCATCAAATTAAAAAGGCTTCTGCATGGCTAAAGAAAATATCAGCAAAATGAAATGGGAACCAACCATATGGAAAAACATAATTGCCAACGATACCTTGGACAAAGGTGTGACCTCCAAAATATATAAAGGACTCACACAACTTCATGCCAGGAAGACAAACAAGTCAATTAAAAAATAGGCAAAATACTTGAATGGACAATTCTCCATGGAGGACATACAGAGGGCCCATAAGCACATGAAAAAAAATGCTCAACATCACTAGCTATCAGAGATGCAAATTAAAACCACAGTGAGATACCACTTCATGCTGGTCAGAACAGCCATCATAAAAATATCAACAAACACCAAGTGCTGGTGAGGCTACGGAGAAAAGGGAACTCTACTGCAGTGTTGGTGGGAATGCAGAATGGTGCAACCACTGTGGAAAATAGTATGGAATTTCTTCAGAAAATTCCAGCAGCACAGTAGCCAAGTGCTGGAAGCAACCTAAGTGCCCATCAGTAAATGATTGGATCAAAAATGTGTGGTACATTTACACAATGGAATATTATGCAGCAGAAGGAAAGAAGGAACTCCTACCCTTCATGACAGCATAGATGGAACTAGAAAGTATTATGCTAAGTGAATTAAGCCAAATGGTAAAAGACAAATACCATATGATCTCACCTTTAAGTAGAACCTAATCAACAAAATAAAGAAATGAGCAAAATAGAACCAGAGACTTGAAAATAAAGAACAAACTGACAGTAATCAGAGAGGAGGGGAGAGAGAGATAATGGGAGAAAGAAGGGGAAGAGGCAAGTCAAAAGACATGAATAGAGTACTCATGGACATGGACAATATGGTGCGGACTGACTGTGGGAGTGGGGTGGGACAGGGCAAGGGAGAGCAAAGGGGAAAAAGGAAGGACACCTGTGATTGAACAATTAACAAAAAAGAAATGTACACTTGAAACCTACATAATCTTATTAAGCAATGGCACCCCAATAAAGTTAATAAACTAAAATTGCTACTAACCTGTTGTCTTTTAGAGAAAGCTTGAAGAACTCAGAGCAAGATGGAGAAGGGTGGAAAATAGAGAATGAATCTAGAGAGGCAAACAAAATATCCAGCACAATATTAACTTTTCTGATCATCTTGGTCATATATGCTCATTGTAAAATAAAATTCAAATACTATGAGGAGGAAGAAAGAAAACACATGTGCAATATCACCATCAATATTTTAGTAAGCATTCTCTTATGAATCTCTGTCTCCAAGCACACAAACACTATAAATATATATATTTATATATATTTTATATAAAGATAAACATTTCTTTCTCTATAAATGTATATCTACACTCATATAAACATATACAAACATGCATACAGATGCAAAGTTTTCTTGGCTATTATTTTTGTGAAATGGAGTCATATACATAGAGTTCTGCATCTTGCTTTTCTCACTCTTCCACAGGATTGTGGAAGTCTCTTAATGTCTACTAATATAACTCTTATCCTCTCTCTCTCTCTCATGTGTGCATAATATTTTATGGCATATATATATAATGTCATTTATTGATAGATATCAATTTGTTTTTTAAAAAATGCCACTGGGAACAACATTCTTGCATGTGTATCATTATGTATTGGTGCTTTATATTTATATTATCTTTTCTGAGAAGTAGAATTATTTAGTAGAAGGGCACATACATTTAAAATTTTATAGCTACTGCCAGATTGTTTTAACAGAAAGCCTTAATGATTTATTTTTCAACTAACACCTATAAGAGAATTGATGTTGCCACACTTTAAATTATTGCCAGGCTGATGAACATAATGTAAGTTTTTTAAATTCTCAAAAAAGGATATGTTTATTTATTTTAGAGACAGGAAGAGAGAGAGAGAGAGAGAGAGGTGAGAAACATTGATTTTTTTTGTCTCCTGTATGTGCCCTAACTGGGGATTGAACCCACAACCTAGGAATGTACTCTGACTGGGGATACAACCCATAACTTTTGGTGTATGGGATGATCCTCTAACCAAATGAGCCATCTGGCCAGGACCAATTTGGGTGCTTTTCATTTATTCTTCTTGCCTGATTGTTGTGCTTAAAACTTCCAGTATTGACTTCTGGCCAAGATGGTGGCATAAGTAAGCATGACTCACCTCCTCACACAACCACATCAAAATTACAACTAAATTATAGAACAACCATCACTCAGAACCATCAGTAATTGAATTGAATGGAAGTCTGACAACTATGGAATTAAAGAAACCATATCCAGGCCTGGCTGGTTGGCTCAGTGAATTGAGCGCTGGTCTGTGAACCAAAGGGTCACTGGTTCGATTCCTAGTTGGGGCACATGCCTGGGTTGCAGGCCACATCATCAGTGGGGGGCGCATGGGAGACAACCACGCATTGATGCTTCTCTTCCTCTCTTTCTCCCTCCCTTCCCCTCTGTCTAAAATAAATAAATAAAATATTTTTTTTTAAAGAAACTACATCCATCCAGACTGGTAGGAGGGGCAGTGATGCAGAACAGGCTGGCCCCACATCCACATGTGGTGGATAAAATTTCAGGAGGTATGTCTCTGAGGTGAGGAGTCCCAGTGCCACAACAGGCCCACTAGCTCAGGGTTCCAGTGCCAGGAAAATAAGTCCCCATAAATTCTGGCTGCAAAAACCAGCAGGGATTGAGTTGGTGGAAGAAATTTCTGGAGTGTTAAGATGTCTCTGCACATGGACTTACATAGATTCACTTCCTCTGAGCTCCAGCACTAAGGTAGCAGCTCAAAAGGCACCAATGGCATACAGGCTGGAACTGATGTATCTAGCATCAAGGAGACAGCTGGGGGATAGCTTTCCCTGAGACAGAAAGTCAGGCAGAGGCCATTGTCCTTTTTCTTAACCCTCCCCCGACAGAGCCTCAGAGCCAGCTATTGGATGTCATATCTGAGACTCCATCAATCTTGCTAACATTGTTTGCCTTGTCCTAGAGATCCCTTGAGACTCTGTCCTATCCAACTTATTGGCCCACCCAAGCTGCTTTTGCATATGAATGACTTGTCTTGGCTCATGTTTCACAACTTCCTAAATCCTATCAAACAAGCAATAACTAGCCTCAGTGAACCCCCAAACCTCATATCTCTTGCTAAGTGGCCTTAGGTCTGGCACTAGAAACAGCCAGCTGAGATTCACAGTTTGGCTTTGCCTGGGAATTTCCAAGCTCAGCACAGTAGTGTCATCTCAAACTGCTTAAGATATCATACAGGGTGGCCCCAGAGAGAATATAGGCTAGGGATGACCTTGGCCTGTACTACCTGGAAAACCAGAGTCTGTGCACTCAGTTGACAGCTACAGATCTTGTAGAAACACCACCACCCTGCCCTTTAAAAGCTGATCCTCCACAGAAGGTGGAGGTGGGTATTCAGTGGTCACAGCCAATTCTTGCAGCTGACTGGCCTGGGTAAATCCATCCCATTGATTTACCAAAAACAACCAAAGCACAACTATAAGAGGAGGGTGAAATCAGCCCACATATGAAGGGTACACATTGAGTACCCAGGTTGGGGGATACAGGAGGCTATGTCACTGAGCCCTACAGGACACCTACGATATTATGCCATGCTACCAAGACAGGGAGACATAGCAGCTCTACCTAATACATAGAAACAAATACAGGGAGGCTGCCAAAATGAGGAGACAAAGAAATAGGGCCCAAATGAAGGAATAGATCAAAACTCCAGAAAAAGAGCTAAATGAAATGGAGATAAGCAATCTATCAGATGCATAGTTCAAGACACTGTTTATAAGGATGCTCAAGGAACTAAGTGAGGACCTCAACAACATAAAAAAGATCCAGTTAGAAATGAAAGATATACTAACTGAAATAAAAAACAATGTAAATGGAAAAACAGTGGATAAAGCTGAGAATTAAATCAATGTTTTGGACCATAACGAAGCAAAAAACAACTAATCAGAACAATAAGAAGAACAAAGAATTTTAAAAATGAAGATACTGTAAGCAGCCTCTGGGGCAATTTCAAGCATTCCAATAGTGGCTGGTCATAGGGGTGCCAGAAGGATAAGAGAAAGAGCAAGAAATTGGAAATCTTTTTGGAAGGAGCAAGAAATTTGGAAAAATAAAGAAAGAAAACTTCCCTAATATGGTGAAGGAAATGGATATGCAAGTCCAGGAAGCACTGAGAGTCCCAAACAACATAAATGCAAAGAGGATCGCTTCAAGACACATCATAATTAAAATGCCAAAGGTTAAAGATAAAGAGAAAAATTAAAAACAGCAAGAGAAAAGCAGTTAGTTACTTACAACTGAGTTCCCATAAGTCCATCAGCTGATTTCTCAAACAAACTTTGCAGGCTAGAAGGGATTGGCAAGGAATATTGAAAGTCATGAAAAGCAGGGACCTGGAGCCAAGATTGTTCTACCCAGAAAAGCTATCATTTTGAATCATAGGACAGATAAAGAACTTTCCAGACAAGAAAAAACTAAAGGAGTTCATCATCACCAAACTATTATTATATGAAATGTTAAAGGGACTTATTTAAGAAAATGAAGAAGATCAAAGCTATGGACAATAAAATGACAAACCAATACATATCTATCAACAACTGAATCTAAAAAACAAACTAAGCAAACAAGAACAGAGAATCATGAATACAAAGAGCATTTTAATGGTTGCCAAGTGGGAGCAGGTTGCAGGGGAATGGGTGCAAAGGTGAGGAGATTAAGAAATTCAGCCTTGGCTGGTGTGGCTCAGTGGATTGAGTGCCAGCCTGCAAACAAAAGGGTCACTGGTTTGATTCCCCATCAGGGAACATGTCTGGGTTGCATGCCAGGTCCCTGACTGGTCCATGGGAGAGACAACTGATTGATGTTTCTCTGACACATCAATGTTTTTCACCCTCCCTTCCTTTCTCTCTTAAGAGTAAATTAAAATCTCTAAAGTAAAAGAAGTACCATTAGGTAGTTACAGGATAGCTCTGGGGATGTAAAATACAGTAGGAAATGGAGTAATCAAAGAACTTAGACACATGACTCATCAACATGAACAATGCTGTGAGGACTACTTGAGGGAATGGTGGGGTACTGGGTAGAATGGCAAAGGGGGAAAATTTTGGACAACTGTAATAGTATAGTCAATAAAATATAGTTAAAAAACTTCCAGTATTATATTGGGTAAGAGTGGTGAAAGGGGACATCCCTGTCATATTCCTGATCTTAAGGAAAGTAATTTTTGTTTTTGTTCATTGACTATGAAGTTAACTGTGGGTATGTCATATATACCTTTTATTATATTGAGGTATGATCCTTCTCTTCTGACTTTGCTGATTGTTATTTAAATTGTAAATGGGTGCTAGGTTTTATTAAATACTTTTTATGTATCTATTGAGATGATCATGTGATTTTTATCTTTCATTTTGTTTATGCAATGTATATATTTATTAATTTTGTAATTTGTATCAACTTTGTATCCCTGGAATAAATCCCACTTGATTGTGGTGTATGATCTTTTTAATGCATTGCTGGATCTGGTTTATTAATATTTTGTTGAGGATTTTAGCATCTATGTTCATGTGGGATATTGGTATATAATTTTCTTTCTTTGTAGTGTCTTTATTTGTTTCTAGAATTAAGATAATGCTGACCTTGTAAAATGAGCTTGGGAGGGTTTCTTCCTTTTGAAATGTTTAGAATAGTTTGAGGAGGAGAGGTGTTAGCTCTTCTTTGAATGTTTGGTAAAATTCATCTGCAAAATTATCTCATCCAGGACTTTTGTTTGTTGGGAGTTTTTTTTTTTAATTACTGCTTCAATTTCATTAGTTATAATCAATATATCCAGGCTTTCTGATTATTACTAATTCAGTTTTGAGAGATTTTATGTTTCTAGGAATTTATCCATTTTACCCACAGTTGACCAGTTTATATAATTGTTCATAGTATTTTCTTATAGCCTTTTGTATTTCTTTGGTGTCAGTTGTTACTTCTCTTTCATTTCTGATTTATTTATTTGGGTTCTCTCTCTCCTTTTTTTTTTGATGAGTCTCATTAAAGGTTTGTCAATCTTGTTTCTGTTTTCAAAGAATCAGCTCTTGGGTTCATTGATCTTTTATATTATTATTATTTTTAGTCTGTATGTCATTTCTGCTCTGATCTTTATTATTTCCCTCCTACTTACTCTGGGCTTTGATGGTTGTTGTTTTTCTAGGATTTTTTTAGGTATAGGGTTAGATTGCTTATTTCAGATTTTTCTTCCTTCTTGAGGAAGGCCTATAATGTTAAAAACTTCTTAGGACTGCTTTCATTGTGTCCCATCAGTTGTGGGTTGTTGTGTTTTCACTTTCATTTATTTCCAGGTAACTTTTAATTTCTTCCTTGATCTCACTATTAACACATTCAGTATTTAAAAACATGTTATTTGGCCTCCATGTGTTTTAATGTTTTTGAATTTTTTTAAAAAGTGTAGTTAATTTGTAGCTTCATACCATTGTCATCAGAGAAGATGCTTGACATGAATGTGCACATTTAAAAAAATATTTTACTTATGTATTTTTAGAGAAAGGGAGGGAAAAAGTGAGGGAGATAAATTTCAATGCATGGTTACCTCTTGTGCACCCCCAGTAGCTGACTTGGGCTGCAACCCAGGCACGTGCCCTAGGCTGGGAGTCGAGCAAGTGACTCTTTGGTTCACAGGCCAGCACTCAATCCACTGAGCCACACCAGCCAGGGCTGAACATACACATTTTAAGGCTTTGGCTCCAAGCCAAGTTTTCTAGGCCCCTGTTTTGTATGACATGTACAAGCCTTCTGTTGGAATATGCAACCATGCAAAGAAAAGGCTTGAAATGGGATCATTTTGAGAAGCATCAGTATGAAGTGTGTTGGCATGAATCAAGGAAATTCTAATTGCATCTAAATCCCCTGTATCAAATCAGAAGAGTCTTTATCCCATACTGAGACTTAATATGGATACATGGCTGAATATTTGAATGATGACCCTGAAAGAGCAGGGTGATATCAAATCTGGGATAAAAGACCGATTATGTGCAGCAAGAACATGCTCTTAGGTTGAGTGGCCAAGGTACACATTAAATTGAAATCATGTTCAGACTGAAATATGTGTGTCTCATGAGAAGACTCTCAATAAAACCTAAGGCCACTGTGCTCTGGGAGAACCTTGGATTCAAGAGAAGAGGGAAATGTGAGTAACAGATAAAGCTAAGACACCAAAGTGAGACAAAAGAGGAGACTGATAAAGACCTTTGCAAAGTCTTCTAATTCCAGATACTCTGCATTCCTCCTCCTTCAAGGGAGCTTCAGCTATTGGCCACTTCCAGCCTCACTGCAGTTGGCAATTCTGAGTGTTAACATAAGATCTAAGAGGGACCATGCTGGAGCATGCATGTGTACATGGTTGCAACCCCCACTCAATTTGTAAATCAATATTCTTTGTTGATTTTCGTCCAAGCGCTGAGACCTCATGAGGAAATGCACCATTGCTTTGTCTTT
Organism: Phyllostomus hastatus; assembly: GCF_019186645.2. Lineage (NCBI taxonomy): Eukaryota > Metazoa > Chordata > Mammalia > Chiroptera > Phyllostomidae > Phyllostomus > Phyllostomus hastatus. Next base: position 8,405,404 of record NW_025333841.1, on the reverse strand, counting down.
TGATTTCACAGTAGGATAATCTGAGCAATGAACTGCTAAACCTGTAAGACTATGACTTAGTCAAATCCCATTATGACTAGATTTTATTCTAACTGTAGCCCTCATTCCCTTGTAAATCCAGAGAATTCAAGCTTTGCAAGGGCATTGGGATTAGAGCACCATTAAGTTCTCTCACTACATCTAGGTTCTCTGAGTCTACAAACATATCTGCATGTGATTTAATCATGAAATAAGAACATCTAGCAAGCACAGGGCTTTTCCATGTCATTGATGGAGTTTTAGTGTGTGCATGTGGATATCTATCTATTGATTGGAGAGGAAAGTCTTCTCCTTGAGGCTGGAAATAACTCTCTGCTTAGGAGAAAAGCAATGAGGAATAAAAATTTAAGAGAAAAGGAATAGTTGAGAATTGGTGTTGGGGGTCTGTGGGAAGAAGCCTTGCCTCCTAAGAAACTGAGCTTAGTAATAGAGAGTATGAGTTAGTGAAGCGGTCTGGCTCACAGCTAGAAAAACAGGTGACCTTTTTGTGGTCCCTAGATCCTACAAAGAGAGGATCAGTTGAAGAGTTGAAGTGAGAAACTCAGGATAGCATGCAGCAGAGGCTACAAAGCCAGAAAGGAAAGACTCTTGGCTTATAAGAACAGAAAATTGGACTTCTGGCCAAGATGGAGGCATACGTAGACACACTGTGGCTCCTTGCACAACCAAAAGGACAGCAACAATTTAAAAACAAAAAAACAACCAGAACTGACAGAAAATTGAACTATATGGAAGCCCAACAACCAAAGCGTTAAAGAAGACACATCCATCCAGACCAGTAGGAGGGGCAGAGATGGGCAGCCATGTGGAGAGGACTTGTGGGCAAAGCAGCGGTGGAGGACTGGGGCAGGCAAGGCAGCAGTTGACCTGCAAGGCAGCAGCTGATGGAATGGATGGTCCCACATTCACATGCAGATAAACTGGGGGGAACACCTGGGGAGCGAGACAGACCTCACAACCCAGGCTCCAATAGGGGAAATAAAGCCTCAAACCACTGTGGGGGTTAAGGTCTCAGTGGGAGAAACTCCAAGGCTCACAGGAAAGTTTGCTGGAGAGACCCACAGGGTCCTAGAACATACACGAGCCAAACCACCCAGGAATCAGCAACAGAAGGGCCCATTTTGCTTGTGGGTAGCGGGAGAAGTGACTGAAATCTGGAGGAGAGTGGAGCAAGTGCCATTGTTCCCTCTTGACTGCTTCCCCACATACAGTGACACAAAGCAACCAGGGGTGGTTGCCCTGTCCTGGTGAATACCTAAGGCTCCGTCCCTTATATGTAACAGGCCCACTGAGCGAAAAATAAATGGCCCAAATGAAAGAACAGATCAAAGCTCCAGAAAAAATACAATGAAGCAATGAACAGATAGCCAACCTATCAGATGCACAGTTCAAAACACTGGTAATCAGTATGCTCACAGGATTGTTTGAATTTGGTCACAAATTAGATGAAAAAATGAAGGCAATGCTAAGTGAAATAAAAGAAAATGTACAGGGAACCAATAGTGATGGGAAGGAAACTGGGACTCAGATCAATGGTTTAGACCAGAAGGAAGAAAGAAACATCCTACCAGAAAAAAATGAAGAAACAAGAATTCAAAAAAGTATGAAGAGGCTTAGGAACCTCTAGGACATCTTTAAATGTTCCAACATCTGAATTATAGGGGTGCCAGAAGGAGAAGAGGAAGAGCAACAAATTGAAAACTTATTTGAACAAATAGTGAAGGAGAACTTCCCCAATCTGGCAAAGGAAATAGACTTCCAGGAAGTCCAGGAAGCCCATAGAGTCCCAAAGAAGTTGGACCCAAGGAAGCACACACCAGGACACATCATAATTACACTACCCAAGATTAAATAGAAGGAGAGAATCTTAGAAGCACAAGAGAAAAGAAGACAGTGAGCTACAAAGGAGTCCCCATGAGACTGTCAGCTGATTTCTCAAAAGAGGCCTTGCAGGCAAGAAGGAGCTGGAAGAAAATATTCCAAGTCATGAAAGGCAAGGACCTACATCCAATATTGCTCTATCCAGCAAAGCATTCATTTAGAAAGGAAGGGCAGATAAAGTGCTTCTCAGATACAGTCAAGTTAAAGGAGTTCATCATCACCAAGCCCTTATTATATGAAATGTTAAAGGGATTTATCTAAGAAAAAGAAGATAAAAAATATGAAAGTAAAATGACAGCAAACTTAGTTATTAACAACCACACGTAAAGCAAAAACAAAAGCAAACTAAGCAAACAACTAGAACAGGAACAGAATCACAGAAATGGAGATCACATGGAGGGTTATCAACATGGGAGTGGGGGAGGGAGGGAGGGGGAAAAGTTACAGAGAATAAGTAGCATAAATGGTAGGTAAAAAATAGACAGAGGGAGGTTAAGAATAGTATGGGAAATATAGAAGCCAAAGAACTTATATGTATGACCCATGGACATGAAGTAAAGGGGGGGAATGTGGGTGGAAGGGGGTGTGCAGGGCAGAGGGGGATAAAGGGGGGAAGTAGGACAACTGTAATCGCATAATCAATAAAGTATATTTTAAAAAGAATATTATAGGAAATGGAGAATCCAAAGAACTTATATGTATGACCCATAGACATGAACTTAGGGGGAGCAGGGAATGCAAGTGGGAGGGAGTACAGGGCAGAGGCGAATAAAGGGGGAAAATGGGACAACTGTAATAGCACAATCAATAAAATATAATTTACAGAAAAAATAAGAACCGGAATTTGGCAGCATGTGGGAAAGGGGAGTTTGCAAACTTCTTATGCCAACTACTGAACTTTCTGTAAATTAAACTTCTCAATATAATTTTATGCCAAGAGTGTTCAACAAGACATGGTACATGGGCAAAAAATATAATTTGACTTAGTGTAATATTTATGCCCAGATATAACGCACATTAAAATTTTGTGGTAGTCAAAGACAGTCAAAGGTGTGTATCTGTGTGTGAGAGAGTGCATTTCTTCTCAAAAGGGTTAGCAGCATATATTAGAGGAGCCCATTAAGTTGAGGCTACAGCTGAGAAAGAGGAGTCAGAAGTTTTGCCCACCAAAATTAATTCAAGTAACATTTACTGTATAGCTACTTTATCCCAAACATTGTCCTGGGTGCCATTATCCACATAGATGAACAAGACCTATTTTTTTTTTTTTTGGCTCCTAAGTGATGCTGGTGGGTGAAATGATGGCAATACAGTGCTATAAATAATGGTAGAGGTTAGCTCTGGTGCTGTGGAGGTTTAGTGCATGCTGGGATGATGTAGTAAGGGAAAAATTCTCTGGGATTGTAGGGTGAATAAAAAGCTTTTAATGGAGGAGAGGTGATATAACCCATTGGAGGGAGGGAGGGAGGTAAACTGGGCCAGCCACTAGGGGCATGTGAGTTGTGGTCTCTAACTGAGAATTGAGGAAATGGTGTCTCATTGGTGGCTTCTGGTAGCAGAGGGGAGATTGTTCCCCTTAAATAAGAAACCAGAGAGAGGAGAGTTTTCCTGCCCTCACCTTTCTATGAGAACATATAATTATTTTATAGGTAAGTGGACAAGTATTAAATATTTGGTAATTGAGGGGAAATGCTGAGGATGTTCTTCAGGTGATGGATCTCACTAATGTGGGTTCCAGTGGAGTTAGGCTAGACACATATGGCCGAGGACATTGGTGAGAGGGGAGAGGTGGCAGCAAGACATGTGACAAGGACCACAGGGAGCCTGAGCACAAGACGACTCCTGCTTCTCTAGTAATCAAAGAACATGTAAAGAAATGAGGAGGGCTTCAGTTTCCACATATAATCTACTTTTTATCAAAGTAACTCCATTTTTATATATAGCTGTAATGAGTTTCTCTAAGCTTTTCAATTGTGTATGTACCAATGAGATTGTATTAACAGAGATAATTTAAATATTTTTGGCCAGTATTGCCACCTACATACCACTACACCTCAAGTTTTGGCCCCATCAAGTCTAGATCCATGTCCCCAGGGAGACTCACATGTACTCGCACACAGGCCTCTCATGGTGTTCGACTTCAAGCTCTAGGGTGGGTCTTCTGCTAAACTTGTGTTGAGTGTTGTTAAAAAGAGAGGATCTTTTAATTTGTGTGTAATAATGGTACTGTGATTTTGTTTAAAAATGAATCTGTATCTTGACATATTTATGGATAAGGTTATATAATATATAGGATTTACTTTGAAATAATGTGGTAGCCCCATCCCTTCCCCAGTCAGCACTCCCTTACACTGTGGACCTGAAGCCCAAGCCTGTGGCCAGCAGCTGCATCACTGTGGGGCTTGCCTTGCCTGTGGGCAGAAATGGAGGTCAAGTGCTGCAACTCCAAGTGCCACTGGGAGTGGATCCCCAAACTCATCAAGCAACTGTCCAGCAAACTCATTGCCAACAATGACTTGGCAGAACTCCTCAGAGAGTGAAGCTGGAGCAGTACCTGAAGGAACACCACCTGTTGCAGGGGTGAGTCCCCCAGACCCCATATCCCAGCTAACTGAGGTCCTCAGGCATATGACCACCTCCCTGGACCAAGGGAAGCTCACGTCAGAATTCCTATAAAAATCCCATACTGTTGGTTCTCTTTTCATTTTAATGCTGTTTTCTTTAGCCATGTGGAAGCCTTTTATTTTGATGAGATCCTATTTATTTATTCTTTCTTTTATAACCCTTGCTGTAGAGGACATATCAGTGAAAATATTGCTGTGTGTGATATCTGAGATTTTCCTGCCTATGTTCTCCAGGACTTTTATGGCATCACAACTTATATTTAAGTCTTTTATCCACCTTGAATTTGGTTTTTTGTATGGTGTAAGTTGGTGGTCATGTTTCATTTTTTTAACTGTAGCTGTCCAGCTCTCCCAACACCATTTGTTGAAGAGGCTATTTTTGCTCCATTTTATGCCACTGCCCCTTTTGTTGAATATTAACTGACTGTAGAGACTTGGATTTACTTCTGGACTCTCTATTCTATTCCATTGGTCCACATGTCTGTTCTTATGCTAGTACCAGGCTGTTTTGACTACAGTGGCCTTGTAATATAGTTTTATATCAGGTATTGTGATCCCTTCTACTTTGTTCTTCTTTCTCCAAATTGCTGCAGCTATTTGGGGTTGTTTACAGTTCCATATAAAATTTTTGAAATATTTGTTCTGTATCTATAAAATATGTCATTGGTATTTTAATAAGGATTGGTTGAATCTATAAATTGCTTTGGGTAATATGGACATTTTGATGATGTTGATTCTTCCAATCCATGAACATGGTATATGCTTCAACCATATGGGAAAACATATTTGTCAATGATACCTCGGACAAGGGTTTGATCTCCGAAATATATAAAGAACTCACAGGACTCCACTCCAAGAAGACAAACAATCCAATCAAAAAATGGGAAAGGATCTGAACAGACACTTCTCCAAGGACAACATACAGAGGGCCTAGAGACATATGAAAAAATGCTTGGCATCACTAGCCATCAGGGAGAAGCAAACTAAAACCACAATGAGATACCATTTCACACTGGTCAGAATGACTATAATAAACAAATCAACAAGCAACAAGTGTTGCAGAGGTTGTGGAGAAAAGGGAACTCTAGTACACTGTCATTAGGAATGCAGACTGGTATAGCTACTGTGGAAAACAGTATGGAATTTCCTCAGAAAACTAAAAATGGAACTTTCTTTTGACCCAGCAATCCCACTGCTTGGATTATACCCTAAGAACCCTGAAACATCAATACATAAGAACCTATGCACCCCAATGTTCATAGCAGCACAATTGACAATAGCCAAGTGCTAGAAGAAACCTAAGTGCCCATCAGTAAATGAGTGGATCAAAAAATTGTGGTACATTTACACAATGGAATACTACTCAGCAGAAAGAAAAAAGGAGGTCCTGCCCTTTACAACAGCATGGATGGAACTAGAGATCATTATCCTAAGTGAAATAAGTCAGGTGGTGAAAGACAAATACTGTATTATTTCACCTATAAGAGGAATCTAATGAACAAAATAAACTAACAAACAAAATAGTACCATAGGCTTGGAAACATAGAACAGACTGAAAGTGACCAGAGAAGGGGAGAGGGGATTAGTGGTGGAAAGAAGGGGAAGGTACTAGACAAAGAACATGTATGAATGACCCATGGACGAGGACAACAGTGTGGGAATTTACTGTGGGAGCAGGGGGTGGGACAAACAAGGGAATGCAAAGGGGGAAAATTGGGATGACTATAATAGGATAACAGTAAAAATTATAAAAATAAAAAGTAAAAAACAAACCACCATGATAGCAGAATATAGCATAATGGCCAACTGCAATTTTATGTGTGAACTGACTGACCACCTACCCAGGGTAAACCTAAAGACTCTGTTGAAATCACACATTTAGTTCTCACCACTAGAATGCTGATGAGCAAGTGAAGTGCTTAATGTAGCTTCTTTCAAATGCTGTGTTTAGCTGCCATGCTCCAGGCCAAATGTTACCTTGCTTGCTCTATCACAGGTATTGGTACTTCTCCCAGTATCTTAGGCAGAGTGTAAATGCCCCAAGCTCAGCATCAAGAAAGTCCTTGAAAGTACTTTCATGCCTATCTGAGAGTTAAGATGGCAGAATCCATGTGATTTGCTTGTCCAGTTCCCAATATAATAGCTGTGTTGGGGGGGGGGGTGTCTGCATGATGAAAATGTGACTGGCTTCTGAAGGGATGTCTGTGATGAGAAATGAAATTTCTAAAAATGCCAAACTGTTAGTAACACTCTCTCTCTCTTTTTTTTTTTTAGACTTCTGATAAGTGCCACTTGGCTCTTCTGTCTTCTCCCTCCATTGCTGACCTGGTTGCTCTCCCATGGCATTTGGAACCTTTGAAGTATAGTTTCCTGCATATTTCGCAGTTGATAAACAAAGAGGTTTGCATAGACAGAGTCTGTAGTAAACTGAAATGTGCAAAACTACTGGTTACAAATCAGGACCATAGAAGAAGTAGTACTTCAAGCTGCCTGATTTTCCAGACATCTTTCATGCTCAGGTTCTTTACAATAGCTGTGAAGCAATATCCATTTGATGTCTCAGCCAAATCACAACTGCAAATTAGAGTAGAGTTTAACCTACAAAGTAGTTTTACAGAGGATGTATTCCAGGTCTCAATACAACATCCAATAATATTTAAAAAAGAAAATCATCAGAGGATGAATAATTTGGTATAAGGTTCCAGTTGTAAGATCCTTTTAGTTGACTGCCTGATTTCCTGGCCATTGTGCTCCATAAAACAGGGTTGTGCAAGGAGGAAGAGCAGTGTGTCCCTCACTCCTAAAATTGCTCATGAGGCAGCAGAGAGCTGGCTGGGGAAGGGAGAGGTGGAGTTCACCCACAAGGAGAGGGCAGGAAGAAAGTTAGTATACTGAATACTACCCCTGAGGAAAAAAATTGAAAAAAGGAAATTGCCTCTCTTCATTTCTTTCACTCATTTTGGAGTCTCATAAGCTTATAAGGAAACTGGTTAAATATGAATGATCTCATATATGTTATAATTTATTAGATATGAAATTGTTTCCTAGGAGTTCTAACCCCAACACCAGAGACCCATCTATAATCACCTTTTCTGGCCTCCTTCAGCAATCTGTACACTTTTTGCATACTTGTTATCTGATATGGTGACAATTTATTTACCTCCATGTCTGTTTCCTGCTAGAGTGTGCCCTGCAGGGCAGATACCTTATTTAATTAATCTCTGCATCCTTAGCACTTAGCACAGTAATAATTCATTAAATGTTTTTCAGTGGATGCTGCCTGTTTGAGAGATTTCAGGAAAGTCCAAAGCATGAGGCAGGAGAGACCAATGTATAGAAAGTTAACTAGAAATGGCTTGAGTGGGCATGGGGAGGGACAAACAGTGTAAGCCAAGTTGATGGAGACAGATATGGCACTCACCTGCCAGCTCTGTGTATGTGTGTGTGTAAGAGCATCTCAGAAAATGAACAATAGCCTCTGCTGACACTTCTGTCTGGCAGAAAGTTGCACCCTCAGCTGTATCCCTGATGACAGACAATCCAGTTCCTCCGCATATATCCCTGGTTCCTTTTGAGCTGCTGCCCCAGTGCTAGAGCTCAGAGAGAGTGAGTCAGAACAAGTTTGTTTGTGGAACCCTTAAGAGGAACTGCCTGGGACTACCGTCTCACTCTGCCACACTCCCCGCTGCATTTTGTAGCCAGAAGTTATGGGGACTTCTCTTCCTGGTCCTGGAACTCTGGGCTGGGAAGCCTGGTGTGGGGCTTAGACCCTTCACTCCTCAGGGGTAACCTTCAAAGCTAAGATTTCCCTCCTGAGTTTTATCTGCCATGTGGGGGTATGAGACCAGCCATTCCACATCTCCACACCTTCTACCAGTCTAAATGTGGTTCCTCTTTAAATACCTCATTGTATGACTTCCCTTCAGCTAGGATTCAGGCAGTTCTGAATGATGGTTATTCTGTAGTTTAGTTGTAATTTTTAAAAAACCTATCATTTATTGACATATTTTTAAAAAGTCTGCTACCTCCGACTCTTCATCCTTAACCACTATTTACCAAAATTAGTTGTAATTTTGATGTGGTTGTGGGAGGATATGAGTGTTGCGTTTACCTATGCTGTCACCTTGACCAGAAGTCTTTAGTGTATTTTAAACTAGAATAAATAGATTTAGTGTCTGTTTGTTGGTTGATGTTGTAACAGGTGAAATGCAGGAGGTTTTGCTGGTCACAGTTTTCATCATTTAAGCAGGAGTGTCCAACCTTTTGGTGTCTCTGGGCCACATTGGAAGAAGAATTGTCTTGGGCCACACATTAAATACATTGTGACATGTAATCACAAAAAAAAAAATCTCATAATGTTTTAAGTAAATTTACATTTTTGTGTTGGGCCTCATTTTCATCCATCCTGGGCCTCATGTAGCCTGTGGGCCAAGGGTTGGACACCCCTAATGTACAGGATGCTGATATGCAGTGAAAAAGAATAAAGCTAAGTTAAAGGCAAAAGCTGAGGTGAGAGGACAGGAGTGGAGGTGAGAGAGAGAGATGACATTTCTCTAGGTTCAATTGTTTATGAGATCCAGCTATGTTCTCGCAGAAAACCAAATCCCTCAGCTTTATCCAAGCATCCTTTCATTAACTGTTCTGTTTTGTCTAAGCTTCTCCAAGTTAAGTTTTTGTAATGAGCAAACCTAAAGAGTAAAGATTAATAAATGAACTACTCACTGAGTAACAGTGTATTTTGAGTGGCTTATTAATTTGGTATGGCTAGAGGATATGGTGTGTGGGAGGGAGTGAGTGAGTGGTCAAGCCACTGAAGCATTTAAGCAAAAAAGTATTATGATCAGATTTGTTCTGGGGAAGATCACTGGTAGAAATGTGCAAGATGGGCTTGATGGGGCAAATATCTAGAAGTAGAGAGGTGGGTTGTCAGAGGAAGAACCTCTTGAGCTTCTAATTTTGCTTTAGCTAGTAGGAGTCAATTCTCAGAAAATAAAATCTTAGGTTATTAAAAAAAAACACCTTAGGAAATCAACTAAGCAAAATGAAATCTATTATCATCATTATACACACATACAATAATGTCACACAAGACTTTTATATGAACATTCTGTATTCCATTTTAAGTCATTTTATAGCATTCACAACTGCTACTCTTGACCCAAAATTGAGCTCTGTCTCCTTTACCTCTTCCTCTGTCTCTTTCCTATTCTGCCCCACATTTCTTCTTGTTGTTTTTTTTTCCCTGCCTAATCCTGAAACAGGGTTATTAATTCAGGGAAAAATGAAGTCAGGTCTTAAGAAGGAGTCCTGATTATCTTCTCTTGATAATCAGGATTTGTACAGAAATACCACTGTGGACTTTCATCTCACAAAGGCCAGATCATGTACTATCCAACATGTAGAGTTGAATCAGAAATGTAGAAAGAGATTCAAGATAATTAATGAGCTGCCTTAGTCTGCCAGGAAGCTAACTTGATATAAGAAATTCTATTGCATAGTATTTGTCTGTAATGCTAGCCAAAGTGTTGTATAATGGACGATCACAATTGAAAATGACCTTCATTATGCTGAATTCATTTCTCTAATGTGTCAATTTTCCTTAATCTTAAATCCCAACAGTAATAATATACATGGAAATAAATCCAAATTGTGATTTGAATTTCAGAATGTTAGATGCACAGGTGTGGTAGCTTTTCTCAGCTGAATGTGGGGGGTAGATGAGTAAGAAACCTAGGAAAATTTAACAAGGAGGAGCATTGTTCAGAAAATCAGACATGGGCACAGCATGGGCAAGACTGTCTGTCTTTAAAAATAATCTTTACATAACGCACCAAGAATGTAAGTCAGTGATATGCAGTTTAGGAAAAAAGTTTACTCTAAGGAACAAAATCCTGGCTTTATAGACAGGCCCCAAAATACCTTTGAGCACCTGTTTCTACCTACTTAGTGTTATACCTGTATAGCCATTGGGCCACAGAACCATTTGGTTACTATTTGTTTATACTGGCTCTGTACTTAACAGAATGAGTGTTGGATTCAGAGTCAGGAGACCTGGGGTTTGTTACTTATTGTCTGGGCCATGATGACAAGTCACTTACCCCTGAACTTCATTTTCTGCAACTGCAAAATTGGACTATAATAACTGCACAATCTACTTTGTGGACTTGTTAGGATAAAAAGGTTGAATGGATGTGGAGAGGCTTAGCTGATTGTTGTTGTCAGACTAATTCATCTTCCGTGCTTTAGAGAGCATTGCAATAGCAGAAAACTAGTGACAGGGGTCATAATGTCCAGTCTACTAAGATTCTTACTTGTCATTACCTGATATTTTTATGCAATAGGTCTCTCTCCACTTGCCGCCCCCGCCCCCCAGCTTTGTGCCTGAGAACTCTTAGGTTAGGTTGCATCAGGCCTCTTTCCTCTTACTTGCTACTAAAGTGTATATGAGGTATGATTTTTTAAATTTATTTTTATTGTTGACACTATTACACATATCCAAGTTTTTTCCTCAATTACCCACTTAACCCATCCTCTGACACCCCTTCCCTCTGGCCATCACCACACTGTTGTCTCTGTTTATGGTTTATATATATATGTTCTTTGGCTAATCCCTTTACCTGTTCTCATCTAGTCCCTCCTTCCTACTTCTCTGACAGCTGTTGGCCTGTTTCATGTGACCATGCCTCTGTTCCTATTTTGTTCATCAATTTATTTTGTTTATTAGATTCCACATGTAAGTGAGAACATATGGTATTTTTTTTTAACTGACTGGCTTATTTCACATAGCATAATACTTTCCAGGTCCATCCATGCTGTTTCACAAAAGGTAAGACTCCATTTTTTAAATAAACTTTATTAATTATGCTTTTACAGTTGTCCTATTTCTCCCCTTTATTCCTCTCCACCCTGCACACCCCCTGCCACCCACATTTCACCTCTTTAATTCATGTCCATGGGTCATACAGATAAGTTTGTTGGCTTCTATATTTCCTATACTATTCTTAACCTACCCCTGTCTATTTTCTACCTACCATTTATGCTACTTATTCCCTGTACCTTTCCACCCTTTCTCCCCCTCCTGCTCCCCGCTGATAACCCTCCATGTGATCTCCATTTCTGTGGTTCTGTTCCTGTTCTAGTTGTTTGCTTAGTTTGTATTTGTTTTTTGGTTTTTTTTGGGGGGGGGTTAAGTTGTTGATAGTTGTGAGTTTCTTGCCATTTTACTTGCTTATATTTTTTATCTTCTTTTTCTTAGACGATCCCCTTTAACATTTCATATAATATGGGCTTGGTAGTGATGAACTCCTTTAACTTGACCTTATCTGGGAAGCACTTTATCTGCCTTTGCATTCTAAAAGATAGCTTTGCTGGATAGAGAAATCTTGGGTGTAGGTCCTTGCCTTTCATAACTTCAAATACTTCTTCCCAGCCCCCTTTTTCTGTAAGTTTTCTTTTGAAAAATCAGCTGATAGTCTAATGGGAACTCCTTTGTAGGTAACTGTCTCCTTTTCTCTTGCTGCTTCAAAGATTTTCTCCTTATCTTTAATCTTGGGTAATATAATTATGATGTGCCCTGGTGTGTTCCTCCTTGGGTCCAACTTGTTTGGGACTCTCTGAGCTTCTGGGACTTCCTGGAAGTCTATTTCCTTTGCCAGATTGGGGAAGTTCTCCTTTATTTGTTCAAATAAGTTTTCCATTTCTTGGTCTTCCTCTTCTTCTTCTGGCACCCCTATGATTCAGATATTGGACTATTTAATGTTCCTCTTCTTCTTCTGGCACCGCTATGATTCAGATGTTGGACTATTTAATGTTGTCCTGGAGGTTCCTAAGCCTCTCCTCATTTTTTTTTTTTTTTTGAATTCTTGTTTCTTCATTCTGTTCTGGTTGAATGTTTATTTCTTCCTTCTGCTTCAAACCATTGATTTGAGTTATGGTTTCCTTCCTGCCGGTTCCCTGTACATTTTCCTTTATTTCACTTTTCATAGCTTTCACTTTTTGCCCTATTTTGTGACCATACTCAACCAATTCTGTGAGGATCCTGATTACCAGTGTTTTGAACTGTGCATCTGATAAGTTAGCTATCTCTTTATTACTTCATTGTATTTATTCTGGAGCTTTGATCTGTTCTTTCATTTGGGTCTTTCTTTCTTTCTTTTTCTTTCCTCTCTCTCTCTCTCTCTCTCTCTCTCTCTCTCTCTCTCTCTCTCTCTCTCCCTCTCCCTCTCTCTCTCTCCCTCTCTCTCTCTCTCCCTCTCTCTCTCTCTCTCTCTCCCTCTCTCCCTCTCTCTCTTCTTCTTCTTTTTTTAATTTTGCCTCAGCAAACCTGTTAAATAGTAAGTGGTGGAGCCTTAGGTGTTCACCAGGGCAAGGCAACCCACATCGTTGCACTGTGGCACTGTATGTGGGGGAGGGGTCTAAGAGGGAATAATGCCACTTGTTCAGCTCTCTGCCAGCTTTCAGTCACTTCCACTGCTACCTTGGCAGTGGAACAAATTGGACCCTGCTGGTGCTAATCCTGAGTGGGTGGTTTTGTGTACATTCTAGGACCCTGTGGATCTCTCGAAGGAACTCTCCTGTGAGGCTGGGAGTTTCTCCCACTGCCACAACCCTCATAGGTTTTTTCAGTCAGAGATTTTGAGGTTTTATTTACCCACACTGGAACCTTGGGTTGTGTGGTCTGTCTCGCTACCCAGTTGTTCCTCCTATTTTATCAGCACACAAATTTGGGACCCCTGTTCTGCCAGCCGCCACCTCACCCACCCCAGTCCTCCAGCCACTGCCTTGCCACAAGTCCTCTCCTCTCAGCTGCCCATCTTTGCCCCTCCTACTGGTCTGAGTGAATGTTTCTTCTTTAACTCCTTGGTTGTCAGACTTCCAGACAGTTTGATTTTCTGTCAGTTTTGGTTGTTTTTGTTTTTAAATTCATTGTCCTTTTTTTGGTTGTGCAAGGAGGCAAGGAGGCACAGTGTGTCTACATACACCCCGTCTTGGTGGGAACTGTGGTCTTCCATAGTCCATTTTTTTTTATTTTTTTCATAGTCCATTTTTTATGACTGCATAGTATTCCATTGTTGAAATGTACCACAACTTTTTTAACCACTCATCTATTGATAGGTACGCAGGCTGTTTGTTTCCAGATCGTAGCTATTGTAAATAACTCTTCTATGAACACAGGGGTTCATATATTCTTTTGAATTGGTGTTTTGGGATTCTTAGGGCATATACCCAGCAGTGGGATCACTGGGCCAAAAGACAGTTCTGTTTTTAATTTTTGAGGAGATTTCATACTGCTTTCCACTGTGACTTCACAAGTCTGCTTTCCCACCAACAATGCAATAGGGTTCCCTTTTCTCTATATCTTCCCCAGCACTTGTTTGTTGATTTATTGTTGGTAGCCACGTGTGAGGTAATACTTCATTGTGCTTTAGTTTGCATCTCTCTCATGTTTAGTGACATTGGGCATATTTTCATATGTCTATGTGTCATCCATGTGTCTGTCCTCTTTGGAGAAGTGTCTTTTCAAGTCCTTTGGATTGTTTGTCTTCTTGGTGTAGAGTTGTATAAATTCTTTATATATTTTGGAAATTAACTCCTTACTGGATATATCATCGATGGATATTTCCTCCTATATAGTGAGTTCCCTTTTCGTTTTGTTGATAGTTTCTTTTGCTGTGCAGAAGCTTTTTAGTTTGATGTAGTCCTATTTTTTTTAATTTCTTCCTTTATTTCCCCTCCCCTAGGAGACATATTTATGAAAATATTGCTATAAGAGATGTCTGAGATTTTATTGTCTATATCTATTTCTAGGATTTTTATGGTTTCATGACTTACATTTAAGTACTCTACCCATTTGAGTTTATTCTTGTGTATGGTGTAAGTTCTTGGTATAGTTTCATTTTTTATAGGTACCTGTCCAATTTTTCCAAAACCTTTTATTGAAGAAACTGTCTTTACTTCATTGTATGTTCTTGTCTCCTTTGCCAAGTATTAATTGACCATATATGTTTGGGTTTATTTCTGGGCTTTCTGTTCTGTTCCATTGATCTATATGCCTGTTCTTGTACCAGTATGAGGCTCTTTTACTACAATGGCTTTGTAGTATAGTTTAATATCAGGTATTGTGATCCCTCTAACTTTGTTCTTCTTTCTCAAGATTGCTGAGGTTATTCAGAGTCTTTTACAGTTACATATAAATAAATTTTTATAATATTTATTCTACATCTGTGAAGTATGCCATTGGTATTTTAATAAGAAATGCATTGAATCTATAAATTGCTTTGGGTAATATGGACATTTTAATGATATTAATCATTCCAATTAGTTAAGATGGTATATGCTTCCTCTTATTTGTACCTTCCTCAGTTTCCTTCTTCAGTATCTTGTAGTTTTCTGAGTACAGCTATTTTTACCTCCTTGGTTACATTTATTCCTAGGTACCTTTTGTTGTTGTTGCAATAGTAAGTGGGATTGTTTCCTTAGTTTCTCTTTCTGATAGTTTATTATAGAAATGGTATCCATTTCTGAATGTTAATTTTGCATCCTGATACTTTACTGAATTCATTTATTAGGTTTAATAGTTCTTTGTGGCATTTAGGGTTTTCTACATACAATATTATGTGAGATGTGATAATCACAGTTTAATTTCCTCCTTTCTAATTTGGATGAAGTTTATTTCTTTTTATTTTCTGATTGTTGTGGCTAAGACATATAGTACTATGTTGAATAAGAGTGGTGAGAGCAGACATCCCTGACTTGTTCTGGTTCTCATGGGAAATGCTTTCAGTTTTTGCCCATTGAGTATGATATTTGTTGTGGGTTTTTCATATATGGCTTTTATTATGTTGAGGTTTGATCCCTTTGGTTCTTCTTTGCTGAGAGTTTTTATCATAAATTGGTACTGGGTTTTATTGAATGCTTTTCCTGCATGTATTGATACAATCATGTGGTTTGTATCCTTCATTTTGTTCATGTGGTATATTACATTTATTGATTTATGGATATTGTACAATCCATGAATCCCTAGAATAAATCCTACTTGATCGTGGTGTATGATCTTTTTATTGTATTACTGCATTGGGTTTACTCATATTTTTTTGAGGATTTTAGCAAGTAATGTGTGATTTGATAAAGTTGCTTTGTGGTTGATTGGGAGACCCAGGCAAGGTCAACATTATATCAAATAAAGATCAATTTAATGCACAATGTCATCAAGCCCCTTGATCTTTATATGTATAGAATGTTCAGTTTCCTAGATTAAAAGACAGTTGCAATCTCAGGACCTTTTGCCTAACACAATACCTTTTTGCCCTCTATTACTCTGGGTAACAAATAAAGCTACTAAATCAACCTGAGGGAGTAATTTTTAAATTAGATCCCTGGAAACATACCTGAATAGACAGTGCTGCCATTTCCATGAAAAGAGGAACTTCATTTCCTTTATTTAATGACTTATTCACTTGCTGATGGAACTGCCTCTTATCTTTTGTGCAGAATAGCCTTTGCTTAACAGAAAAATGACTGTCCTGTTCTTTTTTAAAAAGAGATCTCTTACATACATTATCTCACTTTAACTCATTTTATTCTTACAACTACTTCCTTGCTCATCCCTTCACCAAGTTCCCTAAGTGTATTACATCACTGTTATATCTTCATAATTGCTCTCCAGTCACTTTTAAGCTTTCTCCTTATCAACTGAAATTGTCTTAAACCTGGCCATGACCAAATACTATTTAATTGAAAACTCCAATGGTCTTTTCTCCATTCTCATCCTACCTGGACTCAGTAGTATTTGGTTCTTTTGAATTTCTCTCTGCTTCTTTAAATTTTTTATTTCTTGAGCTTTCTTTCCCCATCACATTCTACCAGTCTTGTTTATGTGCTCTTCCTTTTTTGCCTCTTGGAGACTTTTGTTCCTCAGAACTTACTCCTGACACCCTTTTCTCACTCTCTGCTCTCTCATTAAGCTATCTCATTTGTTATTATAGCTTCAATTGTCATCTCTGGGTAACCATAATTAAATCTAACCCAGACCTCTTCTCTCTAATCTTCAAACTGTAAATCCTACCTTCTAAGGACTATCTAAGCTGCTGTAGATGAATGGGCTGTGAGCAATTCAAGCTCAAACAGTCCCCCCAAAAATTATGTTTTCTCAGACATTTTATATCCTCTCTCTTGCTAATGATTCCATAATTCACCTAATTGTCTAAGTTAGAATCCTTTATACTCCTACCCCCTTTTTCCCTACATTGATGCAAACACCAAGTACTCTCCATTCTTCCTAATTATCACCCAAATTTGTCTTCTTTCCATAATAACTACCACTTACCTTAAATTTATGTGAGACTAACAAATATTTTTCCACCCATTCTTAACTGTTCCCTCTTTCTCTCTTTCCTCCAGATTATCCCTCCAAAGATATACAAAGATTTTTTTGTGCTAACAAGTACAAACAAATTATGCTCAACATCATTAGTCATCAGGGAAAAGAAAATCAAAACCACAATGGGATACTACTTCACACACACCAGGTTGTTTATAACCAAAAAATCAAATAATAACAAGCATTAGCAAGGATGTGGAGAAGTCAAAGCTCTCATATATTTCTGGTGATAATGTAAAATGATACAGCTACTGTGAAAAACAGGCTGGCAGTTCCTCAAATAGTTAAGCATAAAGTTACTATATTACCAAGTAATTCTACTTCTGGGAATATAGGCAAAATAATTGAAAGCAGGGTCTCAAACAGATATTTTTACAGCACTGTTTATAGCATCGTTATGCACAACAGCCAAAAATGGAAACAACTAAAATGTACATCCACTGATGAATGGACAGAATAATATTGTATATCCATACAATGACATGTTATTTGGCCACAAAAAGCAATAGAGTACTGATTCATGCTACAATATAAATGAATCTTGAAAACATTATGCTAAGTGGAAAAGTTAAACACAAAATAGCACACATTACATCGTTCTATTTATATGAATTGTCCAGAATAGGCAAATCTATACAGGCAAAACATAGATCAGTGGTTGCTTAGGGCTGGGGCTAGGGGGCAATGGGGAATTATGGAGTGATAACCAAAGAGTATGGGATTTCTTTTTGAGGCAACAAGGGTATTGTAAGACTGATTGTGATGATTGTTGTACATCTCTGTGAATATATGAAAACCCACTGAGTTTTTATATACCTTATTTGGGTGAATTGTACAATATATGATAAATTGTTTCAAAGAAAATACTTGCTGGCCCTGTTCTCTGTGCTTGGTGCTGTCCCAGGTGCTCAGGGCATGGGTACAGAGTTAAATAAGACTCAGAAGCCTTCAAGGAGCTTATGATGGAGGCAGATAGCAAAGTAAGCAACTATCAGAGTAAAATAATGTGCTCTAATAGAACTTGGGGCTTCTGGCAGAAATAATGCATAATTATGACTTATGCAGTAAAGGAATACTTCAGCCTAGAGGTAGAATTTAACCTGGATCTTGAAATCTGAATAAGAATTTAATTCAGCAAACAAAGCTTCAAGGTGTTCTTGGGGCCAGGGTGGAAAAGGAAGGTTATTTCAAGGGACCAGCGCATGAAAAGGCATGACAGCCTACAGTTATCTAGCACAATCGGGAGACAACCAAGAATTTGGATGGTGCATAAGGAGTGTGGAGGGGTGTCGTGAGAGATAAATCAGGAAAGGTAGACTGGGGTCAGATTTCTGAGTGCCTTAAATTCCCTGGAGCTTGGAGTGTTTCCTGAGATAGGACTTCATTTCACATGGTAGTGGTGTGGTAAAGCTCTCAGTAGAAATCATAAACTGTTTTCTATAACTCTACCACTGATTAACTGTGACTTTGGACAAATTATATTAACCTCTCTGGACCTCAGTTTTCTTAACCTGAAAATGAAGATAATTGTCTTACTCATAAAGTTCATTAGTGATCAAATGAAAGGATAATGTGGAGGGGGGCAAGATGGCATCGGAGTAGGAAGGAGCAGATTCGGCTTCCCTCTGCTCAGGGGAGAAAATCCTGACTGATCTATGGAGTAGAGAAGCAAGCAACCAACATACTTCAGCATATGTGAAAATCGGGGACCAAGAATGGTGGTGGAACTGAAAAACCAGAACCTAAGAAGAGTGCAGCAACAAGGTAGGGTCCCGGGGACCAGCGTGTGGTCGGGAGGCTGCAGCCCAAGGCCCAGTGCCCACTGCTGGGTTTGCCACAGAGTCCTTAGGAGAAAGCCGGGACAACTGTTCCCTCCCCAGCCAAACAAGGTCTGAGCAGCACTGGGATGAATCTAGGTGCTAGCAAACACAAGGGCTGTGAGCACCTTTGGAGGCTGTGGGCACCAGAGGGGCTGGGTCATGCAGCGGGCCCCGATCCCCCACAGTCACTGGTCTGGCTGGAGAGTTTGGCTGTGGGAGAAGCCAGGCCACTGTGTGGAGTGGCAGGATTGAACAGGAGGAATTTCTCAAGAGGAAGGAGTGAATAGACAGACACTGTTTGGGGAATTCTCCTAAAGTGATCAATCGCTCCAGCCTCTCTGCCACCCAGCCATGGGCGCGTGAGCGTGTGTGCAGGGAGAGCATCCCCGCACCCCAGTCCATAGCAGTAACACTGGGGAAAGACCTGATTTCCACACCCAGGGCCCAAGGATGAGGAGCCAGTGCGAGCTCCCCTGGCCAAGGAAGAAAAGTCATACCAATCACCCCTCAGCCTGCCACAGCCAGCATGAGCAGAAAAACCGGTTTGGCCACTTTGAAACCAAGAGACTTTTTACTTTGATTCTATTTTTCTTAACAATTTTTAATTTTTTAAATTTTTATTGTTTTTATTTTCTTTTAATTTCTTTTTCCTCTCTTTCATGATTTCTTGTTTTATTTCTTCCTCCTGCCTTTCCTCCAATTTTATCTCTTCTTCCTTCATCTGCCTTTTCTATTTTTACTTTTTAAAATTTTTTCTAATACCTACAAGGAGACAAAATCCTGGATCTGTAAAAAGACCAAAGTTGAACCCAAAGAAGGGGCATCAAAACAGCTGGGACAGTGAGACAAATTTCACTCTGCTATTACAGAGAACCTGCAAGTTATGGCATATTTCTATTATTATTATTTTTCCAGTATTCTTACATCTTTTTTTTAATAGTATTTTTGTATCCCTCTTCTTTTTGTATAGTCTGCTTTGCTAGGCTGAATATATTGTATGACCTGACAGCTTTCCCCTGGTATCTCTTTCCATACTGTATTGCTAATCTACTGTCCTTTAACTCACCTGTGTCCCATTAGCACACTACTCAAGGTCCTGTACTCCCTATTCTTGTTACCTAGATCTCATAGATTCTGTCATATGATTGTTGCCATAATATTATTGTAAATAACTGCTGTTCCATGCACTTGTAATTACTTCACAACACCCCTCCCAGATCTTAGCCCATTTCAAAGTTTCCTGAACTCTATTACTGTAGTGGTTAACTCTATTCTCTCACACTCTACACCTATTTACTATCCTTTACTCTCACCTTACCTCAGAATCTGACCTTCCACAATCTCTCTGCTTGTGACCCAACTCACAGTCCTTCCTTCCCCAACAAGAGTCTTATCTTCTTTCCATACTTTCTAAAAATCAGCTAGCTGGGTGGAAGATCACGGTTAACACTATACATAGTCAAAGGATCTCCTATCTCTTCCCTACTTGCTGCTACTGGAAATATCATAGAATTCTCTGTTGCTGTCTTAAACCATTTTGCCTTCCCCCTCCAACTGATGGCAAAAAAGAATAGGTGGAGGTGGTGAACACCAGGATCCACACTGGAAGAGGAAACCCAACAACAAAGGAACCACTAACAGATAACAACAGAAGAAGGTGAAGGAGGGACTGGTAACTACACAAACCTCAATCCAGGACCTATCTGGAAATACAACTAAACAGTAGAGACAGTACCCAATACAAACAAGTGAACAAGAGCAAGAGAGCATTCTTTAAACCTTATACACATGGAAGAACCAGCTTCAACACAACCTGCCCTCACCAGCACAACAAAATACAGGAGGTGGTGGACAGAGTGACCCTCATTTAACCAGCTGGTGGGAAGGAACCACCAAAGAAAGACTCAACAACAATCAAAACCCAAAGTCAAACACAAAGCCAACTTAAATGACAGCCCAAGACCAGTGAGCTTGGGAGATCAAGAAAACTGCACCACTGGAAATTACTGCTATTATACTAAAAAAGTTCACACCACAAACCTAGGGAGCCAGAACAAATCAACTTAAGAAGCCGAGGCTAACAAGAAGAGTCTCACAAACAATCCCTAAATGCAAGGAATACAAAGAAACAATCGCCAAATGAAAGGAAAGGAGGAAGCCTCAGAAAGAATACTAAATGAAATAGAGGCAATTCAACTATCAGTTATTGAGTTCAAAGCAATGATCGTCAGGAAGCTCAATGAGCTCACAATGAGCTACCAGAAACTACAGGGAAACTACAATGAACTCACTGAAAACTACATCAGCATGAAAAAGGAAATAGAAACTCTCAACAAGGGCCAAGAGGAAATGAAGAATACAATTTCTGAACTGAAGAACACAGTAGAAGGAATGACAAGCAGGATCAATGAAGCAGAAAATCAGATCAGCGAGCTAGAAGACAAAGTAGGAGAAAACACCCAGAAAGAGCAAGAAAAGGAAAAGAGGCTCAGAAAGAATGAAGAGGGATTAAGAGAAATGCAAGACAATATCAAATGTAATAATATCCATATAATAGGGATACCAGAAGGAGAAGAAGAAGAGCAAGGGATAGAAAACCTATTTGAAAAAGTAATGATGGAAAACTTCCCTAATTTGATGAGAAAAAAAGTCACACAAATCCAGGAAACACAGAGAGTCCCAATCAAGAGGAACCCAAAGAGGCCCACCTCAACAGACATCATAATTAAAATGGCAAAATTTCAAGACAGAGAGAATCTTAAAGGCAGCAAGGGAGAAAGAGGAAGTAACATACAAGGGAGCCCAAATAAGGCTAACAGCTGCCTTCTCAATGGAAACACTCCAATCCAGAAGAGAATGGCACAAAATATTCCAAGTAATGAGAACCAGAGACCTGAAACAAAGGCTACTTTACCCAGCAAGGCTCTCAATCAAGATAGAAGGTCAAATAAGAAGCTTCTCAGACAAAAGAAGTCTAAAAGAATACACCTCCACCAAACCAGCTCTGCAAGAGATGCTAAAGGGACTGCTTTAAGGAAAGGAAAGAGAAGAGAGAGAGAGGGGAACACATGTACATAAAAGACAATGAATAAGTACCTATCAATAATAACCTTAAATGTAAATGGATTAAATGGTCCAATCAAAAGACATAGAATAGCTGATTGGATAAGAAAACATGAACCAAACACGTGCTGCCTACAAGAGACCCACCTCAGGATAAAAGACCTGCACAGGATGAAAGTGAAGGGCTGGAAACAAATTTTCTAAGCAAATGGACAGGAAAAAAAAAGCCGGGGTAGCAATACTCATATCTGACAAAATAGACTTCCAAAAAAGGACTATAAAGAGAGACCCAGAAGGTCATTTCATAATACTCAAAGGAAGAATCCACCAAGAAGACATAAATATTTAAATGTATATGCACCTAACATAGGAGCACCCAAATACATAAAAATATCTTAGAGGAATTCAAGAAAGATATTGACAGCACCACAATTATTGTGGGATTTTAACACCCCACTATCAAAAATAGACAGATCTTCCAAACAAAATATCAACAAAGATATTGTGGCATTGAGCAAAGCCTAGATGAAATGGGCTTTACTGATATATACATAGCCCTCCATCCCAAAGATGCTAAATACACATTCTTTTCAAATGTACATGGAACATTTTCAAAGATCGACCACATGATAGGAAACAAAACAAGCCTCAACAATTTCAAAAAAATTGGAATCATATCAAGCATTTTCTCAGATCACAAGAGACTGAAGCTAGAAACCAACTCCAAGGAAAAAAAACCCAAAGACTCAAAATCATGGAGATTAAATAGCATGCTATTAAACAATGAATGGGTCAAGAATGATATTAGGGAAGAAATCAAAAGGTTTCTGGAAACAAAGGAAAATGAACTCACAATAACCCAAAACTTATGGGGAACAGCCAAGGCAGTCCTGAGAGGGAAGTTCATAGCGATGCAGGCCCACCTAAAAAAGTTAGAAACATTCCAAACAAACAACCTAACCCTACATCTACAAGAACTCGAGGAACAACAACAAAGGCAGCCCAGAGCAAGGAGAAGGAAGGAAATAACCAAGATCAGAGCAGAATTAAATGACGTAGAGACTAAAAGCACAATTCTAAGGATCAATGAATCCAAGAGCTGGTTCTTTGAAAAGATAAACAAAATCAACAAGCCTTTAAACAGACTCATCAAGAGAAAAAGAGAGAAAACCCAAATAAACACAATCAGAAATGAAAGAGGAGAGATTGCAACAGATACCACAGAAATACAAAGTATTATAAGAAATTACTACGAAGAACTGTATGCCAAGAAATTTGAAAACCTAGATGAAATGCACAAATTTCTAGAAAAATATAATCTTCCAAAACTCAATGAAAAAGAGGCAGAAAGCCTGAACAAACCAATAACAGCAAAAGAAATTGAAGCAGTAATCAAAAAACTCCCAACACACAAAAGCCCTGGACCAGATGTTTTCACAGGAGAATTCTACAAAGCATTTAAGGAAGAACTAACCCCTATCCTTCACAGAGTATTCCCAAAAATCCAAAAAGATGGGAGTCTCCCAAACTCTTTTTATGAGGCCAACATCATCCTAATTCCAAAACCAGATAAAGACACAGCAAAGAAAGAAAACTTCAGGCCAATATCTCTGATGAACATTGATGCTAAAATCCTCAACAAAATACTGGCAAACCTCATGCAACAGTACTGTAAAAAGATCATGTACCATGACCAAGTGGGATTCATTCCAGGGATGCAAGGATGGTACAATATTAGCAAATAAGTAAATGTAATACATTACATAAAGAAAAGCAAAGAAAAAAACCACATGATCATATCAATAGATGCAGAAAAAGCATTTGATAAGGTACAGCACCATTTATGATAAAAACACTCAGCAAAGTGGGAATAGAGGGAGCATTCCTCAAGATAATACAGGCCATATATGAGAGACCTACAGCCAACATCATACTCAATGGACAAAAATTAAAATCTTTTCCACTAAAATCAGAAGCAAGACAAGGCTGTCTACTTTCACCATTTCTATTCAATATAGTACTGGCAGTCCTAGCCACAGTGATCAGACAATAAAAAGTAATAAAAGGCATCCAAATTGGAAAGGAGGAAACAAAACTCTCACTGTTTGCAGATAACATGATAGTGTACATAGAAAATCCTATAGACTCCACCAAACAACTGCTTGACCTAATAAATGAATTTGGCAAAACAGCAGGATACAAAGTCAATATCCAGAAATCTAAGGCATTTCCCTACACCAACAATGAAACAGCAGAAGCAGAAATCAAGAAAAAAATCCCATTTGAAATAGCAAAAATAAAAATAAAATACCTAGGAATAAACCTAACCAAAGAGGTAAAAGACCTGTATTCAGAAAACTGCATAACACTGAGGAAAGAAATCAAGGAAGACACAAACAAATGGAAACATATACCGTGTTTCATGGATTACAAGAATTAATATCATCAAAATGTCCATATTACCAAAAGCAATTTACACATTCAATGCAATACCTATTAAAGTATCAATGGCTTATTTCACAGACATAGAACAAACACTTCAAAAATTTATATGGAACCATAAAAGACCCTGAATAGCTGCTGCAATTTTGAGAAAGAAGAGTAAAGTAGGAGGGATCCCAATACCTGGCACCAAACTATACTACAAGGCCACTGTAATCAAAACAGCCTGGTACTGGCATAAGAACAGGCACATGGACCAATGGAACAGAACAGAGAGCCCAGAATTAAACCCAAGTCTCTACAGCCAATTAATATTTGACAAAGGAAGCAGCAACATTAAATGGAATAAAAATAGCCTCTTCAACAAATGGTGTTGGGAGAACTGGACAGCTACGTGCCAAAAAATGAAACTCGAGCACCAACTTACACCTGATACAAAAATAAATTCAAGGTGGATAAAAGACTTAAATATAAACCGTGACACCATTAAAGTCCTTAAGAGAACGTAGGTAGGAAAATGTCAGATATTTCACGAAGAAACTTTTTTACTGACATGTCTCCTAGAACAAGGGACATAAAGGAAAGAATAAACAAATGGGACCTCATCAAAATAAAAAGTTTCTGCACAGCTAAAGAAAACAGTATCAAAATAAAAAGAGAACCAACTGTATGGGTAAACATATTTGCCAATGATACCTCAGACAAGGGTTTAATCTCCAAAATATATAAAGAACTTACATGACTCCACTCTGAGAAGACAAGCAACCCAATTAAAAAATGGGCAAAGGACTTGAACAGACACTTTTCCAAGGAGGACATACAGAACATCCAAAGACACATGAAACAATGTTCAATATCGCTAGCTATCAGGGAGATGCAAATTAAAACCACAATGAGATACCACTTCACACCAGACAGAATGACCATCATGAACAAAGCAACAAACAACAAGTGTTGAAGAGGTTGTGGAGAAAAGGTGACTCTAGTGCACTGCTGGTGGGACTCCAGACTGGTACAACCACTATGGAAAGCAGTATGGAATTTCCTCAGAAAACCAAAAATGGATCTGCCTTTTGACCCTGCAATTCCCCTGCTGGGACTATATCCTAAGAACACTAAAACACCAATACAAAAGAACCTTTGCACCCCGATGTTCATAGCAGCAGAATTTACAATAGCTAGGTGCTGGAAGTAACCTAGATGCCCATTGGTGAATGAATGGATCAAAAAACTATGGTACATTTACCCAATGGAATTCTATGCAGCAGAAAGAAAGAAGTAGCTCCTACCCTTTGCAACAGCTTGGATGGAGCTGGAAAGCATTATCCTAAGCGAAACAAGCCAGGTAGTGAAAGACAAATACCATATGATCTCACCTTTAACAGGAACCTAAACAACAAAACAAAGAAACAAGCAAAATATAACTAAAGACACTGAAATAGAGGACAGACTGATAGTGACCAGAGGGGAGAGGAGAGGGAATTTCAGGGGGGAATGGGAAGGGTTTACAGGAATAAATTTAAAGGACACATGGACAAAAACTAGGGGGAGGGTGGTAATGGGATGGAAGTGGGGAGGGTTGGGTGAGTGAGCTGGAATGGGAGTAAAAGGGAGAAAACTGTACTTGAACAATGATTAAAATTAAAAAAATAGGGAAAAAAAGGGTAATGTGGCAGACACTGTGGGCTGAATAACCCAACATGTATTCCTAGTCCCTTTCTTCCTTGCTGGCATCTACAACGGAGGCTTAAAAATTTAAATATATGCTTAATCTCCCTTGGAGCTCTAGGTGACTATAGGACAGCAACACTCTTATGGCTAATTTACATAAAAGAAAGACTGCTGAAGGGCTTCTAACAGAGTTATTCTTTTCTGAAGAAGATGCACAGACACTGCTAATGCTGTCAACTGCACCCTAGTTTCTGCCTTGAATGCATAAATGATACCTGGGGCTCTAATAACCATCTTGCAGCTGAATAATTGGCAGCAGTGAGGAGGAAAAGCCAACATGTTGAGGATGGATGGCAGTGAAAAAATATAGGAAGAAATCCTGGACTCTTGATGTCACTAATAAATGAATGCTAGCAACCATCTACTTCTGG
Organism: Phyllostomus hastatus; assembly: GCF_019186645.2. Classification (NCBI taxonomy): domain Eukaryota; kingdom Metazoa; phylum Chordata; class Mammalia; order Chiroptera; family Phyllostomidae; genus Phyllostomus; species Phyllostomus hastatus. The sequence continues at coordinate 8,379,054 of NW_025333841.1, read as the reverse complement.
TCTTGTTGTATGACAAAAATAGACTTCTATTTGTACAAGTAGCTGGGGTTTCTATTACCTGCAGCCAAAATCATTCTTAATTGAAACAGAGTTTATGTGTGGTTGCCTCTCTCTCACTCCTCACTGGGGACCTGGCCTGCAACCCAGGCATGTGCCCTGACTGGAAATAGAACTGGTGACCTTGTGGTTCACAGGCTAGCATTTAATCCACTGAGCCATACCAGCCAGGGCTGAAACAGAGTTTATGAAAGAACTTCAGAAGCCAAAAAGTGATTTATAAATACAATGATTTTGGAGAAAGAGAGTCATATGATTTCAATTTTATTTTTATAACAGAGTAAAAATAGAGAGAAAAATTGTGTAGGGAATGATACTGAGGTAGTAATGACAAGAATCCAGGCAATAGCCCTGACTGGTATGGTTCAGTGGGTTGGGGATCATCCTGCGAAGCCAAATGTCATGGTTTGATTTCTGGTCTAGGCACATACCTGGGTTGCAGGTTTGGTCCCTAGTCAGAGCACGTTTGAGAGGCAACTGATCAATGTTCCTTTCTCACGATGATGTTTCTCTTGTTCTCTTTCTTCCTCCCCTCACCCTCTCTAAAAAAGAAAAGAATCCACTTAGCATAACATTCTCCAGTTCCATCCATGCTGTTGTAAAAGTTAGGAATTCCTTCTTTCTGCTGTGTAGTATTCCATTATGTAAATGTACCACAGTTTTTTTTCATCCACCACTTCCCACCCTCAATCCTATCCCCTTTTGGCTTTGTCCAAGTGTCCTGTATACATGTCCCTCGATGACTCTTCCTCTTTTCCACTCCCCTTACCTCTCCCACCTTCCCTCTGGTTACTTTCAGTTTGTTCTTTATTTCAATGTCTCTGCTTGCATGCTTGTTTGTTTTGTTGATTAGGTTCCAATGGAAGGTGAGATCATGTGGTATTTGTCTTTCACAACCTGGCTTATTTCACTTAGCATAATGCTCTCCAGTTCCATCCATGCTGTAGCAAAGGGTAGGAACTTCCTTCTTTCTGCTGCATAGCATTCCATTGTATAAATGTACCACAGTTTTTGATCCACTCTTCTACTGATGGGAAATTAGGCTGTTTCTATTACTTGGCTATTGTAAATAGTGCTGCTATGAATATTGGGGGCACATAAGTTCTTTTGAATTGGTTATTTGGGAGTCTTAGGGTATATTCCCAGCAGTGAAAGCACTGGGTCAAAAGGCAGTTACATTTCTAGTTTTTTGAGTAAATTCCATACTGTTTTCCACAGTGGCTGTACCAGTCTGCATTTCTACTAACAGTGCACTAAGGTTCCCTTTTCTCTGCATCCTCACTAGCACTTGTTCAAACAAGCCCATTGGTGAAAGACAAATACCATACAATTTCACCTATAAGAGGAATCTAATGAACAAAATAGAACCATAGGCCTGGAAACATGGAATAGGCTGACAGTGGCCAGAAGGGAGGAGAGAGAGGGATAATGGCAGAAAGAAAGGGAAGGGACTAGACAAAGAACATATGTGAATAGCCCATGGACATGGACAACAGTGTGGTAATTGACTGTGGGAGTTAAGGTGGGATGGGTTGAGGAGGGAAAAGGAAAAAACTGGGACAACTGTAATGGAATAACAATGAAAAATATTAAAAAAATAAAAAATAGAAATGAAAATAAAGAATCCAGGCTATAAACATTGAAGGCATAGTGGCAGTGAGGACAAGGAACAAGAGACAGATACTAGTGATAATATAGAGGGAAAACTGATATGACCTGGTAACTGATCAAACCTTGGGGAAACATGCAGGAGTGGGAGGTATTAAAGATGCTTTACAAGTTTTTAGCCCTAGTGACTGAGGAGATAGTGGGACATAAACCTACATTCATAACATAGGAATGTATTCATATGTGTATAACTTTAAAGAGAAATAAAATGAGTTCACTTTTGGACATATTGACCTTGAATTCAAGGCCTGAAATACACTTAGGAGAGGTCCTATAGGAAGTTGAAAATATGGGGTTTTGAGGGCAGATAATAATATACATTTGGAGGTCATAAATGTACAAAAGTATAAGCTGAAGCCATGGGGGTGGGTGGGATCACCCATGAGGAGCAGGTATAATATAGGAGAAGATGGCTAGAAATGGAAACTTGGCTGGGGATGATTACCTTTAAGTACTGGATGAAAATGGGAGTCAGTGGAAAAGAGACTAAAAAGCATTGAATATTCAAGATGTTTGTTGAATACCCACAATGTGCCAGACCCTGGGCTTGAGGCTGAGCAGTAAGAGAGGTAGGAAAAAAAACATAAGAGTGTAGTGCTGTCTAGGTTGGGAAGCAGGGGTGTCTGGTCAACAGTGTCACATACTGCAGAGAAGTCAGGTTGGGTGAGAAATGAGGAATTCCTTTTCTCAGCCACATTCATCTGAATTCTTTTAATGGGAGTTTATCATTAGCTGTAATAGCCTGTCTGGAAGATCAATGCTAAATTAATTTGGAAATTGACTTGTAAAACTCTCAAGTGGCCTAAATCATTTAAAAGAAGTTAAAATTCTATTATGTGAGATTGAATTTTTTTTCTGTAGGTAGTTGTGCAACCTTCTGCCCTAGAGACATATTAGTCAAATGTGGTTTCTGTCCAGTTCCTTTTAGGAGCAAGAATAGTGGTGCTGTGAGAGTGGTTCAACTCCATCAAGTCTCTCTGGTGCCTTATTCTGTGAATATAAATTAGAGCTCTTTGCTCTGGACTCTAAATAGACCTTAGTGCTCTGTGCTGTGTGATATACACGTGATTCATGTGGTCTTTTTTTTTTTTTTCACTTGTGTCATAAGTGTTTGTGTTGTCTCTCTAAATAAACTGAAAGTTCCTCAATGGTAGAAATCATACATTTTGCTTTTCTTCTATTCACCACAGGGTTGGGAAAAGAGTAGGCATTTGATATACATTTAAGACAGGGAGATGTGGTCAAGGTAAAAAATGCCAATGTGCATTTTATAAAATATACATTACATGTTTTACAAAAAAAAACAATGTTATTTTAAATCCTAATACCATGAATGTAGCTGTCTAATTTCATTTGGTATAGTTTGGAAGGGAAGTGTAGAAAGAGAGTACATGAATGAACTAGCCTGTGTAGATTGTGTCTAGTGCTGCAAAAGAAAGCAAGAGAGAAACAGATCAAGTTTGAATGAAGCTCAGCACCACTTGGCAGCAATATCCCATATCTCTGTTGGGAAGCTGGATTGGTGTCAAATAGATGGAAGATATTTCAGGCTACAGTCCACTATAACATTTAAAGATAAGTGTTTGGGATCTCTATGGGCTCAGTCATCTGCAGCAGGCATATCAGAATCATTTTTGTAAGGACAGTTCAATAAATATTTATATAGCCTATATCATGAACAGGCATATGTATCCAGCCATTAAATAATGAAGCTCCTCAGTGCTCAATGCTAGGCTATTTATCTCTTCTCACTCTATACTCTCTCCTTAGGTGATTTCACTTACAGCTTCTGCTTCAATTACCACCCATAGGCAGATGACTCACCTATTTGTATCTTCAGACCAGAACTCTGCTCTTATATATCTAGCTGCCAATTGACATATCCTCTTAGGTAGTTTGCAGAAATTTCAGTTGAAACAGGTCCTAAAAAAGAACTCAGACTTTTCTTTCTTTCTCTTTCTCTCTACCATTCTCTTCATTCAAACTTGGCCATCTTCTAGTGTTCTCTAACTCAGCTGATGACAACTTTATCTTCTTCCATGAGCCAGAAACCTAGAAGTCATCATTGACACATCCCACTTGTTCACTCTCATATTCAGTCCTTTAGGAATTCCCAACCATTACTGCAACCTGCAAAATATGGCTATATCTGCCTACTTCACTTTCTTTAATTTTTCTTCTTTTTATTTTATTTAAAAATATATTTTATTGATTTTGCTATTACAGTTGTCTCATTCCACCCTCTGTTCCCCTCCACCCTGCACATGCCCTCCCACCTGCATACCCCCCTCCTTTAGTTCGTGTCCATGGGTCATACATATAAGTTCTTTGGCTCCTACATTTCCCATACTATTCTTAACCTCCCCTGTCTACTTTCCACCTACCATTTATGCTACTTATTCCCTGTACCATTTCCCCCTCTTTCCCCCTTCTCCTTCCCCACTGATAACCCTCCATGTGATCTCCATTTCTGTGGTCCTGTTCCTGTTCTAGTTGTTTGCTTAGTTCCTTTTTGTTTCTGTTTTGTTGTTGTTGTTGTTTGTTTTTTAGGTTTGGTTGTTGATAGTTCTGAGTTGTCATTTTACTGTTCATATATTTTATCATACTCTTTTCTTAGATAAGTCCCTTTAATATTTCATATAAGGGCTTGGTAATGATGAACCTCTTTAACTTGAGGAGGAGCACTTTATCTGCCCTTCCATTCTAAATGATAGCTTTGCTGGGTAGAGAAATCTTGGATGTAGGCCCTTGCCTTTCATGACTTTGAATACTTTATCCCAGCCCCTTCTTGCCTATAAGGTTTCTTTTGAGAAATCAGCTGATAGTCTTATGGGAACTCCTTTGTAGGTAACTGTCTCCTTTTCTTTTTCTGATTTGAAGATTTTCTCCTTCTCTTTAATCTTGGGTAATGTAATTATGATGTGCCTTGGTGTGTGCTTTCTTGGGTCCGACTTGTTTCGGACTCTCTCAGCTTCTGGGACTTCCTGAAAGTCTGTTTCCTTTGCCAGATTGGGGAACTTCTCCTTCACTACTTTTTCAAATAAGTTTTCAATTTCTTGCTCTTCATCTTCTCCTTCTGGTACCCATATGATTTAGATGTTAGAATATTTGAGTTTGTCCTAAAGGTTCCTAAGCCTGTCCTCATTTTCTTTCTTTCTTTCTTTTTTTTTTTTTGAATTCTTGTTTCTTCATTCTGTTCTGGTTGAATGTTTATTTCTTCCTTCTGCTCCAAACCATGATTTGAGTCATGGTTTCCTTCCTGTCACTGTTGGTTCCCTGTACATTTTCCTTTATTTCACTTTTCATAGCCTTCACTTTTTCCTCTATTTTGTGACGATACTAAACCAGTTCTGTGAGCTACCTGATTACCAGTGTTTTGAAATGTGTATCTGATAGGCTGGCGATCTCTTTGTCGCTTAGTTGTATTTTTTCTGGATCTTTGATCTGTTCTTTCATTTGGGCCTTTTTTTTTTTTGTCTCAGCAAACCTGTTAAATAGTAAGTGGTGGAGCCTTAGGTATTCACCAGGGTGGGGCAACCCATGTCGCTATATTGTGACACTGTATGTAGAGTAGAGGTCCAAGAGGGAACAGTGCTGCTTGCTCTGCTCTCTGCTGGTTTTCAGTCACCCACGTCACTACCCACAATCAAATTGGGCCCTTTTGGCACTGATTTCCAGGTTGGGTGGGTTTGTGTACATTCGAGGTTCCCATGGGTCTCTCCAAAGAATTCTCCTGTGAGGCTGGGAGTTTTTCCTGTCCTCTCAACCCCCACAGATTTTTTCAGTCATAGGTTTTGAGGCTTTATTTCCCTGCACTTGAACCCTGGGTTGTGCATTCTGTCTGACTCCCCAGTTGTTTCTCCCAGTTTATCTGCTCACAAATGTGGGACTGTCCACTCTGCCAGCCTCCACCTTGCCCAATCCTCCAGCTGCCACCTCACCCACCCTGGTCCTCCTGCTGCTGCCTTGCTGTGAGTCCTCTCTGCCTGGCTGCCTGTCTCTGCCCCTCCTACTGGTCTGGATGAATGTTTCTTCTTTAACTCCTTGGTGTCAGACTTCCTTACAGTTCAATTTTCTGTCAGTTCTGGTTGTTTTTTATTTTTAAATTTGTTGTTGTCCTTCTTTGGGTTGTACAAGGAGGCACAGTGTGTCTATCTATGCCTCCATCTTGGCTGGAAGTCTAGAAATACTTCTGCCCACTTATCATTATTGCTGCTGATACAACCCTAGTTTCAGCCATCATCTTTTTTTCACCTGGTGTGGACAATTACAAGTTTCTTAATCAGTCTCTCCACTTTAACTTTCATCTCTTTTTCCAGTATGATAGTCACCAAGGAGACAGAGTGATTATTTTGATACACAAATCTGAATATGCCACCCATTGCACAAAACCCTTAAATGGTACACAATTTGTCTTAGAATAAAGAACAAAATACTTTACTTAGTCTACAAAACCCAGAATGATTCACAAGTTTTAAACTTGTGCTTTCATTTAATATAGAAGGCATAATTTTTATAGTAAATTCAAACAGAATTTTGAAAGCTCCTTTAAGCATTGTGTCCCATAGTTGCCTTTACTACACTGAACATAAGTTAACCTTTTCATAATGACTTGGTGACTCTGGCATCTTCTCTCTTCCTATTAACTTCACTTGTCAGTGTATTAGCTTCAAACATCCTCCTTCTTGTCTCCCTTTTAATGTAGTTTCAAATAGATGTATGTGTGTGTATGTATAATATAGTTTATATAGCTAATATGTCTATATATGCCTATATCTATCTATCATCTATCTATCATCATCTATCTATAAATTGGCTTACATGATTGTGGAGGCTGGCTAAGTCTGAAATCTGCAGGGGAATCTCCTGGGAATTTCACAAGTAGAATTTCTTCTTTCTCAAGAAAATGTTAGTTTTGCTCTTCCAATTATTGATAATTGGACAAAAACCTTCCAGATTATCCAGAGTAATCTCCTTTACATAAATTCAACTGATTGTAGATATTAACCACATCTACAAAATATCTTCACAGCAACACCTCAATTAATATTTAATGGGATAACTGGGGACTGTTAACTAGCCCTTATGACACATAAAACTGACCACCACAATTTTTTCTATTTTTTATTGTTTTTCAATTACAGTTGTCCTCATTTCCCCCCCCCATTACTCCCCCCACCCACCACCACCTCCCACATTTAGGCCTCCCCCCATTGTCTTCATCCATGGATCCTTCATACAAGTTCCTTGATTTGACCTTTCCTCTTCATTCCCCCGTTACCCCCCATCCCACTTCTCCTTTGGTTACTGTTATTTTGTTCTTTATTTTAATGTCCCTGGTCCTAGTTTGCCTACTTGTTTGTTTTGTTGATTAGGTTCCACTATTAGGTGGGATCATATGGCATTTTTCTTTCACTCCCTGGCTTATTTCACTTAGCATAATGCTCTCCAGTTCCATCCATGCTGTTGCAAAGGGTAGGAGTTCCTTCTTTCTTTCTGCTGCATAATACTCCCTTGTGTAAATGTACCAGAATTTTTTGATCCACTCATTTACTGATGTGCACTTAAGCTGTTTCTAGCATTTGGTTATTGTAACTAATGCTCTATGAAAACTAGGGTTCATAGGTTCTTTTGAATTGGTGACTCAGGATTCTTAGGGTATAATCCCAGCAGTGCAATTTCTGAGTCAAAAGGCAGTTCCATTTTTACTTTTTTGAGTAAATTCCATACTGTTTTTCACAGTGGCTGCACCAGTCTGCATTCCCAGCAACACTGTACAAGGGTTCCCTTTTCTCCACAACCTTGCCAGCACTTGATGTTTGTTGATTTGTTTATGCTGGCCATTCTGACCAGTATGAAGTGGTATCTCATTGTGACTTTAACTCACATCTCTCTGATAGCTAGTGATGCTGAGCATCTTTTCATATATGTCTGGACCCTCTGTATGTGCTCCTTGGAGAAGTATCTGTTCAGGTTTTTTGCCCATTTTTTAATTTGATTGTTCATCTTCCTGGAGTGGAGTCATGTGAGTTCTTTATATATTTTGGAGATCAAACCCTTGTCCAAGGTATCATTGGCAATTATGTTTTTATATATGGTTGGTTCCTTTTTCATTTTGCTGATATTTTATTATTTTTTATTTAGTTGTGCAGAAGCTTTTTAATTTGATATAGTCCCATTTATTTATTCCTTGTTTTATATCCCTTGCTTGAGGGGACATATTGGTGAAAATACTGCTGCATGGAATATCTGAAAATTTCCTTCCTATGTTCTCCTCTAGGACTTTTATGCCATCATGACTTATATTTAAGTCTTTTATTCATCTTGAGTTTATTTTTGTGTACAGTGTGTGTTGGTGGTCAAGTTTCTTTCTTCATGTAGTTAGTTGTCCAGGTCTCCCAAAACCATTTGTTAAAGAGGCTATTTTTACTCCATTTTATGCTCCTGCCCCATTTATTAAATATTAATTGACTAAAGAGACATAGATTTATTTCTGGGTTCTCTATTCTGTTTCATTGATCTATGTGTTTGATCTATGTGTCTGTTCTTATGCTGGTACCAGACTATTTTGATTATAATGTGTTGTAATATAGTTTTATAAATATTGTTTTTTAAGGTCTTATTTATTTATTTTTAGGGAGAAAGGAAGGGAAGGAGTAATAAAGGGAGAGAAACATCAGTGTGTGGTTGCCTCTCATGTGCCCCCCAGTGGGGTCCTGGCTCACAACCAAGGCATGTGCCCCAGACTGGGAATCAAACTGGCGACTTTTTGGTTCTCAATCCAGTGCTTAATCCACTGAGCCACACCAGCCAGGGCTGGGAGTTTTTTTATTACTGCTTCTATTCCACTAGTTGTTATTGGTCTATTCAGGGTTTCTGCTTTTTCTTGATTCAGTTTTAGAAGATTCTGTGTTTCTAGAATTTTGTCCATTTCCCCCCGGTTTTCAAATGTCTTGGCTTATAATTGTTCATAGTAATTTCTTACAATCCTTTGTATTTCTGTATTGGTTGAATTATTTCACAAGTACAGTTATCAATGTATAGGTGATAAGCAGAGGGCTTTGGTCTTTCAAGTCATATGGAGCTTACAAAGTACAACAAAGGATATTTAGGACAAAATGGAAGAGAACTGGACAGCCAAGAAAGAGAAGAGAGCTCTGGAATTGACATAATGAGAATCCTCATGCCATGTTTGGGCTAAATTGTTTATAGGAAAAACTATAAGGTGTTTAGGTATTTATACATATCATCAGGAATAAAACACCTTAATCTATGAATTTGGGCATGGTGACATGAAATTAAAGAAATTATTTTAAGAATTAATAATAATCACCAAGCACTGTGCTAAATGCTTTGCATAAAGATTATCACTTTTATTTTCAGACAAGATTTTGTGAAGGTAAGAGTAAACAGATCATACCATGATCTAGATGCCGTAAGTGCTCCTTCAGGAATACTAGAGGTGGAAAGGAAGTCTCAGTTGAGTAGACAAAACTAACATATGAAGTTGGTGATGTGTAGATATTAGTTTGGGAAATACCTTAAGGTCTAGAAAAATATGAGTCTTGTACCAGGAAAACTGATGACTAATTTTCATTGGGCTGTTTGTTTGTTTGGTGGAGAGATAATACAGAGAGTAAGAAAGTTAGTAAATTTGAGGCGTGTATTTCTACACATCTCAGAAGAGATGAGAATCATTTCATTAGGAAGGAGCAACTTTGGTTAACTGACCTAGGCATAATGGCCCAAGTGGTGAACAATGCTTGGTTCAGTCATCCTGGCAAGCATAAACTTGAAACACCTTTGAGTCAGCTTTGAGGTTGCTAAGAATAAAGGGTAAATAGGGAATTTAAACCTAAAGGCCCTTGCAAAGATGAGCTAGAAATTGAAACTAGGGAGATCTTTTAGAGTCACATTTGAGATTTATATAGCTTGCATAAAATTTGCTTTAGTATTTTCTCAGAACCATCTTATATACTCCCAAATTATTAACATTCCTGATATATAAAGGGCCTCCCTACCTTCAACTTTACCCTCTGATGCTGCCAACTGTGAACCTTCTTTCCTTCTCATGATACTGGGTCCCCATCTGCCCCATATACCATCGATAGTGGCAGAGATGATCAACCCATGTATTCATCCTGAGACTCCATAAGCACTGTCTTTTTTCTGTTCCCTCTCTCCCTTCCTTCTTCCCTCCCTCCCTCCCTATATATATAAACCATAATTGTTCTCCTGTTTTTTTTTTTCCCTCTAAATTTTCCCTTTTGGGTACTGCATCTTCCTCAACTAGGTTCCAGTGGGGTGTGGCTCCATATTTCGGGATAAAATAGCAGACTGTGGTGGAAACAGAACTTAACTTTAACTCAGACTCTCTTGGATTTGTATCCCAGCTCCATCTTTCTAGGTTTTGGTTTCCTTATTATAAAATGTTAATAGTAATATTTGTTTTGTCTGCCTCAAAGGGTTTTTGAGAACTCAAATAATAGAGAAGAAAATAGTTTGTCAGCTCCATACCCTAAGCAGAGATAGAAAAACAGTCCAAGACAAAGGCAGGGTGAAAAACCAGAAGCCAGGAGATAGAGAATAAACAAAATGGATTATGAAATTTTGCTTTGAGGCTTGGGGAAATTTTTTTGTTGTTGTTTCTGAGTGAAAGCAATGTTCTTTTGTGAGCTAAAAACAGTCCTGATCAAGGCTAGGTAAGAGCAGCGCTAGTGATACATCTGTATCCATAAGCTTTGAAGTAAAATTAGACATTATAAAACAACAACAACAACAATGACAAAAACCAGTGCCCTCAATCTCTAAATCCATGGAAAATGGCCCAAAGTCACCTTTATCTTCTCCACAAAAGTCTCTACCTCATTTTCCTTAATTAAATCTTATTTACCTTAGTCTTCAAGATAAACAAACCCTACTTGTGCAGGTATATAACAGTTCATTTTCTGGTATTAGAACATGAAAGAGAACTGGTACATATGTATATTTAAAAGTATTTAAATATGCATCTTCAAAATACTCTTTTTCATGTTTCAAATTAAATGTTGCTCCACAGTCACTTTTGTTTTTCAAAGTTTATTTTTAAAACTTGGAAACATAGAATATTTTGGTCATATTATGGGTTAAACAGGGTTTTGTGAGCTAAACCTTGGACCCTAAACAGAAAGGTAGCATGTCAATAATAGAGCATGAAAAGGAAGGGTCAGAACTTGGTCTGAGTCCCAGCTCCATCACTTACTTGTTATTTGACCTTAGTTTTTGTGAAACCCAATTGTTGTTGTTGTTTTTTCCATAAAATGAAGATGATACCTACCTTTCTGGGTTGTATTAATGACAATGGATTATATATATATATATATTTAGTTTCCTATATCTGATATAACAAATGTCCTCAAATTTAGTGTCTTAAAACTACACAAATTTACTTTGCCCTTCTAACCCAGAAACCAATTAATGGACACAAACAACAGTATGGTGATTTCCAAAGAGAGGGGGGGTGAGGGGAAGTGAAAAAAGGATATAGGGTGAATAAATGGTAAAGGATACTTGACTTGAGGTGGTGAACACACAATAAAATATACAGATGATGTATTGTAAAATTGTATAGCTCAAACTTACATAATTTTATTAAGCAGTGTCACCCCAATAAATTCAATTTAAAAGCCACACATATTTATTATCTTCCATTTCTGTATAAGTCCAACCTGGGTCTCACTGGGCTTAAAATCAAGGTATCAGCATTTCTACATTTCTTTCTGAGCTTCTCTCTAGAGGATAATCTATTCACTTGCCCTTTTCAGCTTCCTAAGGCTTTCTGAATTCTTGGTTTCTTTCTCTATCTTCATAGCCAATGATGTTGCATCTTTTATACCATTTTTCATAGTCACATCTTTTTTCTCTCTCTGCCCTCTTCTTTCAGTTTTAAGGAAACTTGGGAGTACACTGGACTCACCTGTATAATTCAGGATAATCTCCACCAAATAAAGGTCAGTTTATTAGTAATCTTAATTCCATCTGTAATCTAATTCTCCATTTCTATGTAACCTAACATATTTATAAGTTACAAGGATGAGAATGTAGAAATCTGTGTGTGTGCGTGTGGGTGGGTGGTCATTATAATGACTAGCACATACAAAAACCACTAAATTTTTTTGAACAGTTTTAAATTTGCCCCCCAAATTTAAAGATAATGTAGAGAGTTCCCAGATTCCTCTTACCCATTTTCTCTTGATGTTAGCATCTTACATTACCATGTTTATTTCTCACAGCTAGGAAACCAATACTGTTATATTACTATTAACTAAATTACAGACCTTATTAGGATTTCCAGTAATATCATTTTGTGTTCCAGGATCCAGCCTAGGATATACTATTGCATTTATGGAATTATTACTTTTAATAACAATCTTATGTACTACTATCACTAAGGAAAACATTCCTATTTACAAGAAACTGATTTAATTCATTTAATAATTTCCCATAGAGCCAAAATAGACAGAGATTCTTTGCACTGTAAGCATTCTCTACTGCCTCCCTCCATTAAATATATTAAGCACTTACTATGATCTAGGTGTTCTTGAAGGTCTTAGAGATACAGAAGTTGAATGAAATAGACAAAAAACCATGTCCTCCTGTAGCTTACATTCTAGTGGAGATAGTGGGGGAAGACAGACAACAAACTAGTCAAGTCAGTAGAATATGTAGTTTGTATGATGGTGATAAATGCCATGAAGAAAAACAAGCAGTTAATAAAATAAAAAAACTCAATCAGAGAAGCAGATACATAATGTTGAGTATGTATAGAGCAATTTAAACCAGTGGGAGGGAATGGTGGTAGGGGCGAAATGGAGACAACTGTACTTGAACAACAATAAAAAATAAAATAAAACAGTGTACTTCTTAAGGTATGACAATATTGTTCTATTGTTTTTATTTTTTATTGTTGTTCAAGTACCATTGTCTCCATTTTCCTACCATCACTTTCATCCACCCCACACAACCCCATCCCCCACCCTCAATCCTTCTGTCACAGGTAGGCAAAGGTAACCAGGTTCTTGGTGACTGGGACAAAGAATTGAACCGAACACCCAGAGTTTATAGCAGAGAACATGGGAGCATGCCAACTCCAAGCGGAGACTGACCTCATGGGCTGGAGGGACTCCATTCTTATAGGGCAGATCCTTCCTGGCTAGTTTTGGTGGGCTTTTACTGTGCATGTACAAGTAGTTGTATTACTTTGAAGCTACTGCACATGTGGTCTCCCATGATTTTCCCTGATTGACTACCAGGGATGAGGGTCCCACAATGCTACCCAATTGACCCCCCTTTCTCCTGGGGTCCCCCTGTACTAGGTTCACCTTTCCCTTCACCAGAGAATTATAGCTCTCCATGTTAGAGATTGGTGAAAAGGAAAGAAATTATTCATTCAAGTTATACAGACTTAAGAGTAATGACTTAATGTCTTCATCAAAATCCCAAAGTCCCTTAAAACACCCACAAACACACACAGTCCTTTCTTCTCCCCCTTTGCCTAGTCTGAGGTACCAAATCTCAGGAAAAGAAATAGAAGTCCATGGCTCAAGCAGCCCCAAGTTCTTCCCAGTAATCCGTGCTCTGCTGGGAAGCCTCCCTTGGTTCCCAGCACCATCAGCTGTGTCACCTGGATCTCCAGATAAAGCTGTGTGGTGGTTCTCTGCTAAAGCCACATGGTGATTCTTCTCATGGCTGTGGGGGTCCCCACTCTGCCAAAAGCATGTGGTTCTCCTTACATGGCTGCAGCCATGTGGTTCTCTCTCCACTAGCTGTGGTCCTCTCTTCAATGGCTGCTGAGTCTAGGTTTAAATCCCCATGCCAATCTTCCTCTACAGCCCCATTTCTGACTCCTCCCACAATCAGCTACACTTGCCAGCACTCCCATATCCTTCCATCTTTACTGGGCTGCCATCATGAGTCTGGGCAGGGGTGGCCCCATGTCATGGAGCCAATCATCTCCAAGCTCTCATGCAGCCAGTGTAACTAGGGGGAGTTGCCTCCCAGTTACATCTCAGGGGGAAGTTCCTTCCATCCCCCTGGCTCAGAGCATGGCCATATCTATTTAACATATCTATGCAACCAGTTAAAGGTTATAGATGTGTTAAATGACCACACCAGAGGTTAGCTGCAAGGCTGTTGCTATGCAAAACAGCTCTCAATGGCCCTGCTCCATGTGTCCCTTCCCCCAACTCACAACTGTGGTGAAGGGTGAGGACATCCTATATATCTTTCTAATATTTCCTGGACACCTTGAGTTCTGGACCCCATTACAAATCCTTCTTTTGGGGGCCCCCTAGCTGCACCCTCCTACATTCCCCCCCTTGGGCTTTGTCCATGGGTCCTTTATGCATGTACCTTGATGACCCTTCAATGAACATGCTCTTTTGTTTTTAAAAGAATCTTATCTTTTATAGATATATATTGAAATATTTAAGAATGAAATGTCATCTGAGATTTACCTCAAAATAATGAAGGAGATAGAGTGGGCAGTATGTGCTATCCAGGGTAAAACTGTCCAGGAGTGGTTGATTGTTGAAGCTGGAAGATGGCTTCCTGGGACACTTCATCATACCATTCTCCTTACTTTGCTATATGACTAAAATTCCCATAATAAAGTTTTTCTAAAAAAGCTATAAAATAGTGTAGTCATGTATGTAAAATCTGAAAGAGAAGAGGGAGTGAGCCATGGGGCTACCTGGGTGAACATCACTCTATGTATAGAGAACAGCTGAGGCAAAGTCCCTAAAGTGGGAGCTGCCTGATAATTGGAAAAATGACAAAGAAGCTAGAGTTCCTGGAACAAAATGAATGAGGCAATTATGTAGAATCTTATAAGCTATTGCAAGAAGTTTGGCTTTGACTTTGAGAGAAAAGGTAAGCCATTAAGAAGTTTTGAGCAGAGGAATAACATGGCCCAATTTTTCATTTTCATCAAATAAATTCTGTACACTGTGTTGAAATTCAACTATAATGGGGCAACAATTGCAGGAAAACTAGTTAGGATGTTATTTCAATAACCTAGGCAAGAGTTGGTAGTGGTTTGGAACAGGATGCTTAGTAAAACAAGTGGTGAGAAGGGGTAGATTTTAGTTACATTTTGGAGGAGGGTTGTAGGAGACCATTCTGTGTGGCATGGGCCCAGCTCCTACTTGGAGATGCACAGGACCCACACCCACGGATAGGTTCTTCAGTGGGGAATCAGGCCTGCAATGTACCTAGGCTACTTTGAGTCTTGCTCTTGCTAAAAAACTGCTTCACCCTGAATTGAGGACATTTACTGCAAAGTAACTTCCTAAAATCCGTGCTAAACCTTCCAAGGGTGAGTGTAACCAGTTCAACCACTTTTGCCTTTTCATTTGCAAATATCCCTCTTCTGTGATGTGATTAGCAGCATTGGTTCCTTTGTTTTCTGTAAAAGGTAACCACCTAAAGCAAACCTGTGCATAGTAAATGAGGACCATCATGTAATGTGCCCAAAAACCCAATAAAGGCTGGTCATGGCAAGGGCCAAGGCTTTTGCTCCTCTTGAGAGAAAAGCCATGCTGTCCCTTTTCCTCCACCAGACTCAGTAGTCTGTGTGAATGTCTCATTTCATCCATAATGATGAAAATCACTAGAATTTACTGATAAATTCTATCAGAATTTACTGATAAATTGGATGTAAAATATTTGAGGAAGAGAGGAATAAAAGTGATATCAAGGTTTTGGGTGTGAGCAACTGAAAAGATAGAATGCTATTTACTGAACATAGGACTATAGGAGGAGCAGGTGTTAGAAGTGGGCATGGGTGGAAAAGGTATGTAAAGAGTTTGATTTTGTTCATGTTAATTTTCAGATATCAAATATATACCTGAGTGGACCTCTAAAGTATAGGAAATTGAATACATGAGTATGAAATTGATGGATGAAAAGTTCAGAGAAGTTCAGGCAAGGGACGGGAGTTGTCAGCATGTAGATGGCATTTCTAAAAAATTTTTTATTTCTTTATTTATTTTTGTTCAAGTACACTTGTCTCTATTTTCATCTGACTCCACTCCCCCACCCCATCCATCTCCGCCTGCCAACCTTGAACCTACCCCCTTTGGCTTTGTCCATATGTCCTTTATACATGTTCCTTGATGATCCTTCCTATGTTATCCCCTATTATCCCTCTCCCCTTCCTCTCTGGTTACTGTCAGTTTGTTCTTTATTTCAATGTCTCTGGTTATATTTTTCTTGCTTGCTTTGTTGATTAGGTTCCACTATTAGGTGAGATCATATGGTATTTGTCTTTCATTGCCTGGCTTATTTCACTTAGCATAATGCTCTCCAGTTCCATCCATTCTTTTGCAAAGGGTAGGAGTTCCTTCTTTTTTCTTCTGTGTAGTACACTGTTGTGTAAATGTTCCACAGTGTTTTGATGCACTCATTTACTGAAGGGCACCTAGGTTTCTTCCAGCACTTGGCTATTGTAAGTTGTGCTGCTATGAACATTGGGGTGCATAGGTTGTTTTGAATTGGTGTTTCAGGATTTTTAGGGTATAATCCCAGCAGTGGAATTGCTGGGTCACACTAAAAATTGCACTAGGGTTCCCTTTTCTCCACAACCTTGCCAATACTTGATGTTTGTTGATTTGTTTATGCTGGCCATTCTGACCGGTGTGAAGTGGTATCTCATCGTGGTTTTAATTTGCATCTGTCTGATAGCTAGTGATGCTGAGCATCCTTTCATATGTCTTTGGGCCCTCTGTATGTCCTCCTTGGAGAAGTCTGTTCAGGTGTTTTACCAGTTTTTTAATTGGATTGTTTGTCTTCTTGGAGTAGAGTCATGTGAATTCTTTACATATTTTGGAGATCAAACACTTGTCCAAATTATCATTGGCAAATATGTTTTCCTATATGGTTGGTTATTTTCTCGTTTTAATGCTGTTTTCTTTAGCCATGCAGAAGCTTTTTAATTTGATGAAGTCCCATTTGTTTGTTCTTTCCTTTATGTGCCTTGCTCTAGGGGACATATTGGTGGAAATACCACTGCTTGGAATATCTGAGATTTTCCTGCCTATGTTCACCTCTAGGACTTTTATGGTGTCATGACTTATATTTAAGTTTTCTCCCACCTTGAATTTATTTTTCTATATGGTATAATTTGGTACTTGAGTTTCATTTTTTTATGTGTAGCTGTCCAGATCTCCCAACACCAGTTGTTGGAGAAGCTCTTCTCACTCCATTTTATGCTTCTTCCCCCTTTGTCAAATACTAATTGACCATAGAGACTTGGGTTTATTTCTGAGCTCTCTATTCTGTTCCAATGATCTATATGTCTGTTCTTTTGCCAGTACCAGGCTGTTTTGATTACAATGGCCTTGTAATATAGTTTAATATCAGGTATTGTGATCCCTCCTACTTTGTTCTTCTTACTCACATTGCTGCAGCTATTCGGGGTCATTTACAGTTCCATATAAATTTTTGAAATATTTGTTCTATATCTGTGAAATATGTTATTGGTATTTTCATAGGGATTGCCTTGAATCTATAAATTGCTTTGGATAATATGGACATTTTGATGATGTTAATTCTTCCAATCCATGAACACGGTATATGATTCCATTTATTTGTGTCTTCATTAATTTCTTCAGTGTTGTGTAGTTTTCTGAGTATAGGTCATTCACCTTCTTGGTTAGGCTTATTCCTAGGTACTTTAGCATGTAGATGGAATTTCAAGCCATGAAACTAGATGAGATCATTAAGTAAGTGAGTGTAGACAGAGAATAAAGGACCAAAGAAAGATCTCCCAGGGAATTCCAATAGTGTAAAGTCAGGGGGATGTGAATGAAGCCGCCCTTTAGACTGAGAAGGAAAAGCCAGTGAGGTGAAAGAGGACCAGGAGAGGATAGAGTCCTGGAGGTCAACCAGAGCAAATATTTCCAGAAGGAAGAAGCGGTATAGAATATCAAATTCTTCTGGTAAACCAAGTACAGTTAGCACAGAGAGGTGATTAGTGGAATCAGCAAGGTGAAGGTCATTGGTCACCTTGACAATGCTGGTATTAGTGAAGTGGTGGAGGGAAAAGCTTGATTGGAATTGATTTAAGAGGAAACTGGAGAAGAGGAATTGAAAATGATGAGTATGGGCAATACTTTTCTGGAGTTTTTCTGTAAAATGGAGGAGAGAAATGGGTAGTAATTGGAAAGAAATATAAGATGAAAAACATTTTTAAGATGTGAGAAATAAAATAATGTTTGTAATGTTGATGGGATAATCCAGTAAAGATGGAAAAATTGATGATGTAGGAGAGAAACATTAAGTAGGTGAAATGAAATGGGGTTGAGTGAACAAGTGGAGTAGTTGGCCTTAGCTAGGAATGCAGAGAGTTTGTTTACAGTAACAAGGCATATGGCACTGTTTGTACACAGATGAAAGTCAACTGGTGGTGGGAGTACAAGAAACAACTTATCATCTGATTCCTTCTACTTTCTAGTGTAATAAATAAGGGCATTGGCTGAGAAGAAGGATGAGAGGTAGTTGGGAATTGGGGAAGAAAGTAAGGTATTATTTGTTTAAATAAGTGGGAAAGTGAATGAATGGGTAAATGTAACAAAATTATTGAGCAGATTTAAGGGCCCTCTTGAGGAGAGTGGTCATGAAATTAAAGTGAGACCAGTAAGCATTTTGTGTTTTTCCCAAGACATGTTTAGCTGCCTAGATGCAGGTTCAAAGGAGGCAGAAAATCTGATTAAAATAGAGTGGGGACTTTGCCAGATCAGTATGATGAAGCAAATCAAGGGCAAGGGAATCATGGGTATATACAAGAGAGAAATTATAATAATTCCCCTTGGACTCTAATCTGGGTACTAAAGTGAAAACTACATGGGATAAGAAATAATGAAAACATGGTTTTGTCTGATGACATGAGATTCAAAATGAAAGTGTTCTGGTGCATGGAAGAATAATGGTCTGGAACTGGTAATGGAAAATAAGAAGGGCACCTCTTCCTCCTCCAGATCCAGTAGTGTGGGCATTTGGTAAAAAAAGAAAACACTCACCACTTAAGGCAATAGGGGACAGGATATTCTCAGGGGAGAGCTGAGTTTCAGTTGTAGCAGAAAGGGAAAAGAAATTTTCAGACAATAGACCAAGTTTATAGGAAAAACAGTGTAGAGAAAGATGACTGGACTTTGATACAGAAATATTTGGTCCACTAGGTGATGACAGGAAAATACTGTCTATGTGTCCTGAGTTATGTTTCATATCACACAGTTTTTTAGAGGCTTATCAAAGGGGTTCTGTAGAGTACAACATAGTCAATGTGTCTCTAACAATGGCCACAAAATAGGGTCCCTGGCCTGTCAACATAAACCCTGGGATCTGCTGGAAATACTTGGCATTCCATCAGAGAAACAGAACTTATCAGGATGTCATAGCTGGTGATTATACTTTGAATCCATCTAAAAACTCTTGTCCAGATTTCTGTAGTCTTCAAACAATCTTTAGATTTTAATTTGGTTTTCCAAGTTATCTTTTTTTCTGGCAGATAATATATTGACTGACTGGCAGTTCTATTTTTCAGTATAAATTAATCAATTGACTTCCCATTGAATCAGTTAGTTTCCTGTAAATGTGGTTAGCATGAGTCAGTTCCCTGAAGTGTGAATGACATAAAAATCAAGTTTCTGAATTTGTTAACGTGAGGACCAGACATTGGCACTCATGGTGACCCCAGTAATGTGGCCCAGCTGGAAGAAACTGTGCATGCTTTCTCCACAGATTTACCTTAATTCTATCCTACTAAGAATGTGTCAAAAAGAGTAAGACTGAACCCTTATTAAAAATGTCCTGTTGTCTAGACAGCAAAAACTATTGACATAAGATTATTTATTCTTATGCAAATGTGATACAAGATGTAAAGGAATAATGTGCTTTGGAAAATATTTTGGTGAAGTTTACACATCTTCTCATTTCCTCAAGAACTCTGCCTAGGGAAGTTGGCTGCTTTGTTATTATTATTTATCATTATATTTTAGCTGGTTTTAGAAAAGTAAAGCCCAAGGTAGCTAAGGGAATTAGTGCAATGATGGATTAGAATTCTCAGTCCATAAGTGTCAAGACCCATGTTCAGAAGGCAAATTTTTCTGGTGAAGCACAAATGAGAACCAAGTTCCATCAAATAGAATGAACTGCATGAATAAATATTCTCATACTTTTTGACTTTCAAAATTACTAGTTCTGGGATTAGGACATACTGCTGTTCTTCCTTGTAAAGAGACTGGCTTTATTTATTTGTCTGAAGCATTAAAATTCAAAAAGTTAATAAACCCAGACATCCCAATTTCTCAGAGTAATAAGGAAAAATGGTTATCTCAATATCTCAGTCTCTCTATTGCACCACTTCACTTCTGTGTGTGTGCACTTACATCATTATTGGGTTAAAAATAGAATCATGAGAAAAACAGAGTCAAAATAAAGCAACAACACTGGGGTCAGTCCATAAGCTTTCAATATTTATGCAAACTGGCCAAATGAGCACGAGTAGAAAGGAAATAACACAAAGGAAACACCAATGATCCCTTTCCAAACATTCATTAGTAGATGGTGAAATTCAGGTAAATGAAGAAAAGACCTATAAATGCTCCAGGGTTGATCTGGCCAGAACAGGCATTGAAGATAATAGCTAGAACTGAGGTCAGCAAACTATGGCCAGCAGACAAAATCCAGCCTGCTACATGATTTTGTACTGCCAGGTAGCTAGAATGCTTTTTACATTTTTAAATGGTTGAAATAAATAAAAGGAAGAATAATATTTTAGGATACTTAAAATTTGTATGAAATTCAACTATTAGTGTTGAGAAGGAAAGATTTATTGGAACACTGCCACATCCATTCATTTATGTATTGTCTATGGTTGCTTTCATACTACAAAGGAAGAGCAATTATGACAGAGGCCATATAGCCCACAAAACCATACATATTTACTATCTGGTTCTTTACAGAAAAAGTTTGCCAATTCCTTAGCTAGAATGATAAATGGCTATTTGGCTTTTATTAGATGACAACTGTTTGTTGGTTCACATCCTTAAAACCCAAACCTAAAGTAATTTGGGGGAGGATGAAATGAATGTTTAAGTATCTTTTCTGCTAATTGGTTCTTCAATAAAAATCTTTACTGTTGAATTTAACCACAAGTATTAACTCAGCAACTCTTATTTTCTCTATTCTAAAGTAACTCACATAGGTAGAGCATCAGATAATAATTTGGAAACTGATATCCAGAATTCAAAATATTGTTTGGTATTCTAGCTTTTTATTCTACCATTGATATGTATAGTAAATGACCATCTGGAGCAGATCTAAACAAGAGAAAGTAAAAGGGCCTGTTATAATATTGAATCCATAATCAGAGAATAAGAAAGTATCTTCGGATATTAAAAACCAAACTTCTAAAATTGAAAATCAAGCAGAATGTCTGAATGATAGAATGGGTATGGCTAAAGACAGAATTAGTTACTAGAGATGTAGGTAAATAAAACCTCCCAACATGTAAAACAAAGAAATGGGAACCATCAGAGAAAATTTGAGGCATCTAGGGTCAACCCAGATCTATGAAGTTATTACTGCTTAGTCTCCTTCTATCTTTTTGTTACCACCATTCTCAAGTATGTCTTCCATCTTCAGCTTACCTTGCAGTACAAGGTAGCTTCTGGGGCTCCAGCCATTTTGTCTCTATTCCAAAAAGCCAGATGAAGGAAGTAGGAGGAAGAGTAAAATGAACACACCTCCCAGTTTTATCAGTTCTCTTTAAAGAGGCTTCTTGGAAATCCCACACAATATTTATTTTAATTTCATTAGCCATAACTTGATCATGTGGCCACACTTCGCTAAAGAATGACTGAAAAATATAGTATTTACTCCAGGCAGCAGTTACTCAGCTAAAAATTGAGGTTTAATTTTCCAGTAAAGGGAAAACTGGAATTTGGGTAGGCAATTAGCATTCTCTTCAATAATTCTCTTATGCAAACTGGCATTCAAGTATGGAAGGCAAATACATACTCATAAATTTTGTTATTCATAGACCCTGTCTGAAATACTTAAGGGCATACTAAAATTAAAAAGTAATATAATAATGAGAAAGACACAACATATAAGAAACCAGTGGTGTTCTGGTAAATACTTAACAGCTGACTTTCTGGTGGGGGTTAAGCTCTGATTTGTAGTGTTTGCTGATTTTTGTGGTATATGTACTTTAATTATGGATGACATCAAATTACCAACATGATGCCACTGAACACAGAGTTGGAAAGAGTTGCTAACATTTGGCTCTTGCAAGCCAGTGTGAGCTGGTTATATCATACCACTGCAAAAACCAATGATGAACAACAAAAAAAAGGTAAAAACTTTAGTTAAGTCTAAATAATTCCTAGTACCTAAGGCAAAAGCAATTCATAAAAATTTGAAATGATCACACATTGAGAGAGGAGCTGAGGGGACAGTGAGACCAGAGAGGTTAGTGACAGCATGCTAAAGACCTTACCTTGTTTAGAGAAAGGATATAGAGGTTTATTCATTACAGATATTTATACAATAATATAAACTTAAACATTTAAAATTTTAAAATGATTACTAGAAAAAATGGTAATAGTATGCTTAACTTCCAAACCACTAGAGGTAAAGGAAAAATAGAACAAAGAAAATAAATCAATGCAACTGTAGCAGACATTAATTTTTCTTTTTGTATGTCCAGTACCTTTGAACATTCATCCTATGGGAAATTATCTCACCTGAAGAGTCTGAGCCTTCCAATGTAGAAGCCACAAAGTTACTTTCCCAGCCTTCTTTGCACCGAGGGCACAATCACATGACCTAGATTCAATCAGATGCTACCACATGACACTTTGAATCAGAAGGAAAAGGAAGCACCATGCAGATGTTCTAGTAAGAGTGGTGGTAGATGCATCCAGTTTGCAGGGGTAGCATGGCAGATGTGCTCAGCATTTAGCAACAGCAGCAGGAGAGTCTCAAATGAGGAAGTTATGCAGTGTAATTTCAATGTTGTTACTATGTCGACTCTTTAAGCTTGATTCTTTTACCTTCACAGAGATTATGTGATCCATCTAAAATACATAAATTATTGTTGTTTTTGTTATTTTAAACTAGCTAAAGTGAGTTTCTTTTTTCTTTCTTTCTTTTTTTTTAAACTAACCGTCCTGAATGATACACTAACAAAAAGAAAAGAAGAAAAAAGAAACGAAAGGCATGGTAAAGAGAAACTTAAGATGAGAAACATAAATTCAAACATATCAATGATTCTAAACACGTGGACAAATTAAATTCCACTCTTACCTTCGGATGGGGTTTAAAAAAACTTAGCATATGCAGTCTGTAAGTGACACCTACTTAAAAATTAAAGGATAAAGTTTAATTTTATATTTTTAAAGATTTTATTTATTTATCTTTAGAGATGAGGGGAAGGGGGGAGAAAGAAAGGGAGAGAAACATCAGTGTGTGCTTGCCTCTTGCACACCCCCTATAGGGGACCTGGCCTGCAACCCAGGCCTGTGCTCTGACTGGAAATCAATCTGGCAACCCTTTGCTTCACAGTCCCATGTTGGGAACCGCCCTGACTGGTATTAGAAGCTGAGACCCCCGCCTAGGCTAAAGCTAAGGGAACGCCCTTGGAACCGTGAGCCGGCAAGGAGAAAAAAGCTTATCTTCCTGGCAGTAATGCTGTTTCTGCTACTGAACCCCCAAAAAGCTTGGTCGGTTAGCCAAAGACGGGTAAGATTCCCCACGGGGGGAAACAACCCAAGCCAGGCACGATCACTTTGGGAGGCCCCCCAAAAGAAGGACTTGGGGGGGCTGCAGCAAAAGGGGGGTGATGGACCCTCACTCCTCGGCTTTGACAAAGTCTGAGTTCTCAGCGTCCGGAAGAAAATCTCCTTATCTCTCGGTGGCCTTAGTTCCCTTGCTCCACCTAAGCCTCAAACAATGACGGGGAAGTACAGCTCGGTACTGGGAAGTGCGGATTTCCCGGGGGTGATCAGGCCTAAGAAAGAACATGTAAATTACTGTGAAACCTTCTTTGTCCAAGAATGCTCTTAGTTGAATGAGGAGGGTCTTAGGAGGAAGCTAGTTTGTTCCTCAGCCTTACAGCTCTTTGACCCCCCAACTCAATAGACCGGCAGAGTTCTTTGTTTTATATGTTCCTTACTTCCCCTAATGAGTATTGTACGTTACCTGAGTTATTATGCAAAATGAGCCTAATAAAAGCAGGTATGGACGGTGGATCGGCGCGCTCCCCACTAGGGGGGGTGGCCATTCTGTCCCTACTTCCCCACAGAAACTGGTTTGTCTCTGTGCATGTGTGTTTTTTCTCGCGTATTGTCGAGCCATCCACAGTGTGCCGTGGTCACTGCTAGCCGGTGACCCACGCGCAACAGTCCCATACTCAATCCACTAAGCCACATCAGCCAGGGAAAAGGATAAAGTTTAAAAATAAAGACTTGGGAAAAATAGAAGACAAATAATAATTGGAATTGAATGAAAATAAGTAAACTGCATATTAAAATCTTTGCTGGGTGGGCAAAACAGTACAGAAGAAAATTAGAGTGCTTCTAAAAGAAAGTATGAAAAATTAGTGGAATAAGTATCCAACTCAAGAGTCTATGAGAAAAAACAGTAACATATATTCAAGGCATTCACATGGAAAAAATTAATAAAGATACAAGCATTACTAAAATAAAAAATAAGCAAAAGTAAACCTGACCAATAAAACCAAAGTCTAATTCTTTTAAAATACCAATAAAATAGCAATATCTTTTTAAAAACATTGGCAAATCTAATTAAGAAAAAAGAGTAAGAGATGCAAATAAGCAACCTCAGCAACAAGGAGGATATAGAGATATGGAAAAATTAAAACATTTTAAGAGACCTGAGTATACCTTTTGTGTATAGTATTTACTCTTGAAATCCTGTTAATATTTTATATATGCAAAAAGTGAAATTAATAAAGAGGAGAAACCCTAAAATTGAATATAAATGGACCTAAATATACACCAACTGATAACATAACAATACAGTAGAAGAAAAACTAATCCAACTTTTTTTTTAAGAGAGAGTGGAAGGGAAGGAAAAAAGAGGGAGAGAAACATCAATGTGTAGTTGTCTCTTGTGCACCTCCTACTGGGGACCTGGCCTGTCCTGCAACCTAGGCATCTGCTCTGACTGGGAATAGAACTGGTGACCTGTTGTTTTGCAGGCCCATGCTCAATCCACTGAACTACACCAGCCGGGCAAATCCAAGTAACTTTTGATCATATGCCTTCAGTCTACAGATAAGAAGAATTTAAACAAAGCTTGAACTTTTCTTAGTAAGCTTGATGATGGTGGTGTGGCTGTAGCAATTCTAAAACTATTTTTTGTGTGTCTGTAGGACTGAGCAAATGAGTAATTATATATATTAATGTTGAAAGCTAGGGTTCTCACTGTGGGAGAATAAATATACATCTTTGGAATGAGAGAAGATGAAAAACCTTAGAAGTGGTAAAACCTTAGTAGCAATGAATACAGCTAGTGCCAAGCACTTGGTTTCTAAATACCATTTTTCAGTAAAAGCAACCAGAGCCTTTTGAAGAAATGGCTAGTTCTATGGCTAGGGAAATTGGAAACACCTTGTTGTGCCAAAAAGTAATACAGTGGTCAAGCACTGATGGAGCATGTCAAAAATGTAGAAGAGCTGGCTTGAAGATTTTTTACAACAAAGTTAGGAACAATTTTACCATCAAAATGCATCTTGAAAGTAATAGATTTAACATATTGAAACGAATAGAGTCCCCAAGTACAAAATGGTACTGAAAACCTAAGACAGAAAAAAAAATCAAGACATTAATAAAGAAGAAAGAAGGGAAATTTCTTCTTTATAATACTCATAGAATGCTCACTAATCAATGTAGTGGTAATAATAGAATTTGAAGTTGATATTTTGCAATTAACATAGTAATAATTGATTTAGGCAAGAAGCTAATCATTGGGTGCAAGTTTGTTGAAGAGAATTTATTTCCCCCACTTGATTACTGATTAATAAATTATAAAAGGAAGAATTATGATGGAGAAAACTGGTAACCACATTAATTAAAGTGAACATTCACACAAACTGACATCATGTACCTACTACTATGATGCACTGAGAAAGGTGCAGCATCACTTCTGTGGTATTCCTGCCTAAAATGTATCACCTGAATACAATCATAAGGAATCACCAGACAAAAGAAAATTGATGACCATTCTACAATGTAACTGACCTGTACTCTTCAAAAATGGCAATATGATGAAACATAACATAAAGCTAAGGAAAGGTTCCAGGAAGTTGGAGACAGGACTACTAAATGCAGTGCATCATCTAGATTGGACTCTGAATTAGAAAATTAATTGCTACAAAGAATTTAATTGGAATTATTGGTGAAAACAGAATTTGGAATGCACATTAGGTAATAGTATTTTATCAATACTAAAGGCCTTGAATTTGACATTTTATCATTGCTATGTAGGAAAAGTTCTTACTTTTCATAGACATACACTGAGTTTTTTGGTGGAAAAGGGTTATTATTGCTGTGATTTAATCTCACTATGTGGTTCAGGCAAAACATAATATACGAATATATCCAGGAAGATATAAAAATGTGGAAAATGTTTCCAAACTATTTTAAAAGGCCACTGTTTACCACTGTATGGTAATAAATTTGACAATCTAGGTATGAGCTTCCAGGAAAAATATATTTCTGAATTTATTCCAGGAGGGCTTTAAAATAGAAATAGCTTTAATATCATAGGAAATATTTAGAAAATACATACTAGGGGGAACCCAAAAACACTGAAATTTGTTTGTAAAAATTGATGAAAATTGTGTACTTATTTTTTTTCAAATTAAGAAGATTTTATTTTCCTTAATCTTGAAACCCTTGCTTACTTATTTTAATATAAAATTTACTATTTCACTATTTTAGATGGTACAATTAATTGGTTTTTAGAATATTCACAATATTGTGCACCTGCCAACACTATCTAATTCCATAGTATTTTTATCTTTCACGAAATAGACCCCATCCTCATTACCCAGTCATTCTACATCACCCTCCTTCTTCCAGTCCCTGGATCCATTAATTTACTTTCTGTCTATATGTATTTGACTATTTTAAATATTTTATTTTATTATTTTAATTTTTTATTGTTGTTCAAGTAATGGAGACAACTGTGTATTTATTCTCACATGTTTAACTTCAGTCACCTTCAAAGCACTCTCCATTTGATGTTACACAACTATCAAGACTTTTTTCCACTGCTCAAAACAGTTTTTGAACTTGTTGATTTTGATGCCTTTTAGTGCTTTTGCCACTTTTGTTTCACGTCTTCCACATCAGAAAAATATTTCCCATTGAAGGCTTCTTTCATCTGGGAAAACAAAAAACTCACTGGGGCAAGATTGGGTGAATAAAGAGGTTGGGACACGAGGGTCATGATGTTTTTGATCAAAAACTGCTGAACACTCAGGATGGTGTGGGCAGGTGCTCATAAATCACCCATTATGAAATGGGCAAACACATTGAGTCTTTGAAAAAAACTCACCGAAACTGAACGCAACCTCTCAGATCAATGCCAGCTGGTCCACTGATACAGTTGGGTTCCTAGAACACTCACCCAGCAGAGGAAGCCTGCATTACAAGGGGCCCACCTTCTAGAAGATAATTCTGTTTGGGGGAGGGGTCCTCCATTATAATTCTTTTCTTATATAAACTGTTCTTGGGCATAGAGAACAAGAGAAAACACACATGCAGGTCTAATGCCAAGGAAAGAGACCTACAGAAATCTCCACTTTATGTGTTTGCATTGACATGTGACTGTAACAAATAGAGTGGTATAACAGATAGACCACCAGACTGGGAGTTCGTGGACCAAGTTATAGTGCTACCTTTGCCTCTCAGTGCAGTGGGGATTTGAGCAATCATTGTAACTTCTCTGAGCTTCCAATACTCCTGGCAAAATGCTAGACCCTATAAATGAGACCCTATAAAGTGTTTGCTTTTCCTCCCTCATAGATATGCTGTGAGAATCAAATAAACTAACACTGTAGGAAATAAAAAGCCCTGTACACATATAGGAAATGCTAGACAAGAATTCAGGAAGTCCATGTACATTTTAGGATTTGACCTGTATTTGTAATTCCTTTTCAACAAATGTCTTCTGTTAAAAATAGTTGCATTTAGTCTCAGCTGTGAATTTGTAAAAAGGCCAATGGTGGAATTTCCTAAACTTTTGTGTTTGATAGTCTTTCTGCCTTGAAACAGTTTATATAACCAAGAAGTTGTCTCTTCATGTGTACGTGTATGTGTAAATATATAATTACTCCTTAGCTTTAATGACAATTCTAAAATGCTCTTCTGACATTCCTGGACCAGGACAGAGGTCCCTGCCTCATAGCATTTTGTACTTGTCATATTACCTATATCCTCCTGCTAGGTATAAGCTGTAAGAGGGCCAAAAGTAGATCTGGCTTGCTCATCAGCATAGCCTCAGTGTATACACAGTAGACACTCAATAAATATTTATTGAGTCTTGGCTGGTGTGGCTCAGGGGATTAAGTGCTGGCCTGTGAACCAAAGGGTCACTGGTTCAGTTCCCAGGCAGGGTATAAGCCTGGGTTGTGGCAAGGCCTCCAGTTGAGGACACATGAGAGGCAACCACACATTGATCTTTCTCTCCCTCTCTTTCTCCTTCCCTTCCCCTCTCTCTATAAATAAATAAGTAAAATCTTAAAAATATATTTGTTAAAAGCTGCTCTTATCCAAAAAAGATAAATAAATAAAAATCCTTGCTGAAAGTAGTGTTGCCTGCTTTCAATAAATATTTTTGAGTACATATAGGTGCAGTCCCCTGTGCTGAACAATGTGGGTGCAAAAGAGATTATTCCAGGTCTTCCATTTTCTGGCAACTACCCAGCTCTCAGGCTGAGTCCTTCTCATCTCTAGATGGAGGAAGCCACTGTTTGCAGAGTCACTCTGCCACCTTTTGGCTGTACCTAAGAATTGCACCTTTTATGGCATCACTGGCATCCTGGGAGGAAGAACAACTCTAAACTTGCTCTGCAGCTCTAGGCAGCAGCATCATTCCTTCATCCATTCCACACTCATTGAACTCAAGCCTCATGTTAGGTTCTGTGCTAGAGGCTTGATATAGAGTGGAAAAGCACATGTGGCTTTTGTCCTCAAGGAGTTTGCAGTCTAGTTTAGGGTGAGAGAAGATAATAAACATGTAATTACCCAAATAATTAATTAGAGATGTGTTCAGTGCAATGGAAGAGAAATACAAGGTGCTATAAGAATGTCCCATGTACTTCTATTCCATCTTCTTTATGGATCAAAGACCTGGCATTGGTACACTCTCATAACCCAATCTGTTCTCCTGAAATGGGAATAAAATACATTTTGCCACACTAACCAGAAGAGCAGGAAAGTCAATGCTTGGACTCAGACTGAGGTTCAGAAACATGATCAGAGTGGATGGAGTGATTTATGTGTGTGGTTTGGATTTTCTTTCTTTCTTTCTTTTTTATTTTTATAATACCCAGGCTTACCTGTTTTCCAAACCCAGAAGGCTACCCAAACTAACCCATTCAAGGTGACTTGTTGCCAAAAAAATTAAATACTGTAGCTTTCAATACTACTACTACAACTAATAATAATAGTTAATTTATTGAGGGCTTACTTTGTGCCAGAAACTACTATGCATTTTAAATGTGGGATTTAGCATAATATTCATAGCAGTCCTATGAGGCAGGTATTATTATTGTTCTTGTAAGGAGAGTAGTGGTGAGGAGTATAGGGTCTGGAAGAGGACTGCTCACTTTGACCCTGATAGTGCCATCTTCTAGCTGTGTATCTCTGGACAATTTACTTAAGTTCTCTGTGCCTTCATTTTTTCATCTATAAAACAGACATTGTAAGAGTAATCTACCTTACAGGGTTGGTGTGAAGAATGAATGAGTTAATATGTGTAAAGTACTATATTGAGAACAATATCTGCCACCTAATGGGAACTCAAGAGGTGTTAGATGACATTTTTTATGGATGATAGCATTTGGACTTAAGTAATTTGCCCAGGTTCCCATAGCTACTGAGTGGTACAGAAAATAAAAGGAGGTAGTCTGATTCCTGAGCATGACCTACACACTCACCCACTAAGCTATTCTGAATATCCCATTCCTGAGGGCTTCTGTTTTCCTGGCAACAGAAGTTTCAATTGACTCTGTATAATAATATTGTGGAATCATTTTGTTGAGCCTTCATCTTAGCTGAACATTGCCAAAAGCACCTTTTCAACAGGCACTTGCTATCTCATTTTCCAGGAGGAGATCACACAGGTACATTGTGGAAATAATCTTTCTTTTTGTTATTGATGGGAGCACTGGAAAAGGCAACTTTCAACAACATCACTGTTTGCATGCAACGTTTTTGGGAACATGATGTAGTCATTGTGCAAAGAACAAGTGCTTTACACTCAACCACACCTAGATCCAAATCCCAGCTTTACCATTTGACCCCCAAATAGGGCTTTTTTCTGACCCTCAGTTTTCTTACATTGAAAATAAGGGTGATAAAACTTCCCCAATCTGGCAAAGGAAGTAGACATGCAAGTCCAAGAAGCTCAGAGTTCCAAAGAAGTTGGATTCAAGGAGGAACACACCAAGACACATCATAATTAAATCACCCAAGATAAAAGATAAGGAGAGAATCTTAAAAGCAGTAAGAGGAAAGGAGACAGACACCTATAAAGGAGTTCCCACAAGACTATCAGCTGATTTCTCAAAAGAAACCTTACAAACAAGAAGGGGCTGGAAAGAAGTATGTATGTCATGAAAGGCATATATACTTCTTGGATGTAGGTCCAAGATTATGCTATACAGCAAAGCTTTCATTTAGAATGGAAGGGCAGATAAAGTGCTTCCCAAATAAGGTGAAGTTAAAGGAGTTCATCATCACCAAGCCCTTATTATATGAAATGTTAAAGGGACTTATCTAAGAAAAATAAGATCAAAACTATGAACAGTAAAATGACAACAAACTCACACCTATCAACAACTAAAACTTAAAGAAAAAGAACAAAAATGAACTATGCAAACTACTAGAATAGGAACAGAATCACAGAAATGGAGATCACATGGAGGGTTATCAGTGGGGAGGGGGGAGGGGAAGAATGGGGGAAAAGGTATAGGGAATAAGAAGCATGAATGGTAGGTACAAAATAGACAGGGGGGAGTTAAGAATAGTATGGGAAATGGAGAAACAAAGAACTTTTATATATGACCCATGGATATGAACTAAGGGTGGGAATGCTGAGGGGGGTGTGTTACGGGATGGAGGTGGATAAATGGGAGAAACAAATGGGAGAACTGTAAGAGCATAATCAATAAAATATGCTTAAAAAGAGTCAAATAAAAAGCAAAAGTAAGGGTGATAACAACTAGCTCATAGAATTGGTATAATTGGTATAAGAGAGTAGATTGTCTATCATCTATCTGTCTATCAATCTGTCTGTGTCAGGGGACTTAGCACAGTACTTGAGTTGAAACTTAATGGCAACTCTCTCCCATCATAGGATTAGTGGTTATAGTTACAAAAGGTGAAGGCGCTGTGTAAAATTCAAATTGTAGGCAAGCATAAAAGCCAACATGTGGAAGGAATAGAGGAAAAGGTGAAGAAAGGCAGGCAGGAGATGTGAATAATTTTATTCAGACCCAAACTCCAGAGTGAGAGATGACTTCTTCACAAAGAATCAACCCAGATCTGTGATTACTGGAGCCTAGAGTCCCCTCACTGACAGCACAATCTGGGATAAATGTGCTGATTTAGAGCTGCAGCTAGAGCTGTTGTTGCTGCTCCTCTAAGAGGAAGGTTAATGTTAAGAGTTAAAGGTAAAGGTAGGGAGAATGTGTCTCCCTTGCCCACCCCTCTTGCCTTAATGACACCTCCAAATGTTCTCTGTTCCTAGAGCCAAGGGCCACCTGTCTTGGAAACAAAATCAAACTAAATTGATACCTTTTTTGGATACTTTCTTAAGCTCTTAATTATATAAGAAAATATCAGGGTGGAGCTGATTTTGGACAAAACTTGCACATGCTCTGCTAGTTAATGCCTGATTGGTTGTCATGGCTGAGAGCTCTGACTGTGTTTAGGAGAAACTGAGTCCATGGCATACTGGTTTGGACAAAAACTTCAACTTAGCCTAAAGGTTCTGGGATCAAGTTGCCCAAATTTGATTGATGCAAATATGAATTTAAACACAATAGAAGCTACAGAAAGCATTGTAAGCTGCAGAGCTGGAAGCCAGTGGTGGTTCTGCAATATTTGTTTTCTGAGATTTGTTATAAGTGAGCCAGAGTCTTCAGTTGTCTCAGTAATGGCAGAGACTCCATTTTGAAACTTCAAGGGAGAGCCTGCTGGTAAATACGTGCTATGTCTCCCTACAGGGAATCAGTGCCATGGTAGAAATGTTTGTTGTGGCTCTTCTATGCAAAATTCATAATCACAGAGATCTGGCTTAATGGCTTTCAAAAGGTCACCTTCACCTTTGAGTGGAGCAGGTGAGAAATTATCTCAAATGAGCTTGATGTGAGCAACCAAGCATTTAATGAATACCTTCTATGTCCTGACCATTCTATTTGTTATTGCAAGCAATCCAGGAGAAGCATATGACCTGACTTTTCTACCTTATCACTGAGCCTGAAAAGAAAGAAACTAATGTGTGAAACAATCTAGGAACAGTGAAATGAAAGCTGAGAAGCTTAAATGCATTTAAAGAACGTGGTGGCTGGAGATGGTGGGTGTTGAGAGATTGGTAGGTTGGCTAAGTCGCAAAACAGAAAACAATGAGAAGACCACCTAACAGCACAAGATGTAGGTTAGGGAGAGATTATGGTGGGGTAGGTAGTGTGAGGATGACAAGATGGGGTCCCATAGGATGTACTATGGAGTCTGAACAGCAGGGAATAGGATATATGGTGAAAAGGTTATTTTAGGAAGAATTGGACTTTTCTTTCCCTGCAACCTCATCTTGCACCATGCTCCTGAGGTAAGGAGCATGTAGGTAAGAAGTGCTAGTACTGAGATAATAAGTTCTAGTACTGAAGTGATCACCCCAAATTCTCAATTATAGGCCCCACTCCATGCACTCAGGAACAAGATGCCTTCCATTTTGTGGCTCTGAAATCTTTAAGAAGGTTGGAATTGTCTGTTGGTTCTTTTGCAGCCAGCAAATAGATGAAAGAAGAGAGAAGAGTTGAAGGGTTTTATAGGTCAGTCCTGGAAATACATTCTATGGTCAGAGCTCAGTCATATGGCCACATATAGTGGCAGAAAGGCTTGGAGATGGAGTCTGGCTGTATACCCAATAAGAAGACAACACAGGTCTCTCATAGCCTTGGCCACATCTTGTGACCACAATGCTCTGTTTTTCCTAAGTGCTAAGGTCCTGCCCAGGCTGGTGTGTCTCAGTTGGTTGGAGCATCATCCTGTATACCAAAATGCCATGGTCCTTTTCCTCTCAAGGCTTTAGTAGTTGTTGTTCCTGTGCCTTTTATAAATATCACCCCTTGCCTGGCTGGTGAAATGTCAATGCCTCAGAAAGTCTCACTAGAGGAGTCTCATTCTGTCACATTTTACTTTTGTGTCTATTTCACAGTGCTGCAAGAGCATGTACATTGCTGCTTGAGATTATTTTGTTTTTTGTCTCTCTCCTGATTGAATGTAAGCCCTAGGAATCCAAGAACTTTGTGAGGTTTTTTTAGCTGTCATATACTCAGCACCTAGGACAGTGCCTGGTTCATGGTATTTGATTGAAAATTAATCAGTTAGGGAGACGGGAAGATGGCGGCTTTACTCTAGGCAGCGTTTTTCTGGGCTTCTGTGAAGAGGAGGGAAACTCGCGGATCGGTGGAGAAACAGAGCAAGTGGACTAGGTTACCGAATCATTTTTGAAAGCAGGACATCAAAAATTATTGTGATCACGGAAAAACCAGACGGTAAGGAGACTTCTTCAGGACAAAAGGGGCCCAGGGATCAGTGCGGGGACTAGGGGTGTGCAGTCCCCAGGCCCGGTGCTGGGGGATCCCGGGAGAGGGGAGTCGCTGCTCCCTCCCCTGAATATGGGGGGTGAGCAACTCCAGGGGAGAATGTGTTGCTAGAAGGAACAGATTGGCCAGTGGGACTGGGAAAAAATTGCCCAGGGACTATGAACACCCACCTAGAGACTTGGGAGAAGTGAGGGCCTCTAGCCAACAGGACCAGGGGCAGCCTGGAAGAGCGCCTGCACCCCTAGTCCGGAGGAAGTGCAGATCGGTGGAGAGCACAGAGTCAGGATGCGCTCGGTTCGCGCCCCATAGGGAGGCCTGAATCGAGCGCTGTGATCCCGGGAGGGACGTGGCGCTTGGTGCGTTCCTACAGTAGTGGCTCAGAAATTTCCAGCCAGCTAGACCGGGGGAGCCGGGAAAGGCTCCAACACCAGGTCGGAGTGCGGTTCGGTGGGGACCACAGAGCTGGAAAGGGCTCGGCTCCGCACCATCAGGGAGACTGGCTCACTGTGAACCCGGAACGGCGCGGCAAGGGGCTTAGGGTGACCCTAGACCCTGAATTTCAAAAGTTTGGGGGATGGGCATGCCCTTTTATGATTCCCAGGGAGGGCGTAGTGAATCCCAAAACGTCGCGGGTGACTCCTGAGATCATAGAGCTCAAATACTGCAGGATCCTGGAGTCCGGAAGAACGTGGAAGTGAGATCCAGAGAGCCAGTGTGCTCGGGAGCACCCAGGGTACCTGACAGACTTGCTGAGATTTGGGCTGGGAGAGAGAGAAGCATTTCAAAGGTACCTCAGCCAGCTGAAGCCAGCAAGATCAGAAAAACTGGTCTGGCCAGTTAGCAACCAACAAGAGGGTTTTTTTTTGTTTTCTTTTCTTTTTTCTTTTTTTCCCCTTTTTTTCTCTTTTGTTTTGTTTTGTTTGGTTTGGTTTGGTTTGGTTTGGTTTTGTTTTTGTGGCTGTTGTTAGTTGATTGATTTTATCTTGTGTTTTATGTGACATTTTATTTTTCAATTCTTATTATTTTTATCTCACAATCCCTTATGTTTCTCTTCCATTCATCCTAATATTATTCTTTCCACTCCAAATTTATCTCTCCTGCACTACATCTTCTGCTTTTCTTTCCTTTTTCTTTTCTTTTTTTTATCTTGCAAGTTACTGTAAATTTGTATTATCTTTTTCTCACTTTTCTGACATTTTTTATTTTAATAATATTTTGGTATTCTTTTTCTTTCTGTAAAATCTTCTTTGCTTGGCTGGTTATACTGTCATTTGATAGGTTCCCCCGGGTATCTCAGTCACAAGGTGTTGATAAGTTACTATCCTTCATCTGTTTTCCATTAATACACCTCTCAAGGTTCTATACTCTTTATTCTTGTTATCTAGACCTCATTGATTTTGCCACACGACTGTCACTTTACTATTACTGTTAGTAAGACCTAGTCTATACAATTGTAAATACTTCTCAATACCCCTACCTGATCTCAGCCCACTTTGCAATTTTCTGAACTATACTATTGTGGGGGTTGTCTCTATTCTTTTACACACTACTCCTATATACTAATCTTTAATCCAACCCTACCTTAGAATCTGACCTCCCACAGCCTCACAGCTCTCTAGATCCAACTAACAATCCTCTCCTCCCCAATAAGAGTCTTACCTTCTTTCCACCCTTTCTAAAACATGGATAGTGGGGTGGAGGATCACGGTTAACACTATAAGGAGCCAAAGGATAACCCATCCCTTCTCTACTGGAGGCTAATGTAAATATCATAGTACACTGTCTTTCTGTATTAAACCATTTTGCCTTATTCCTCCAACTGATCACAAAAAAGAGTAGGGGGAAGCTGTGAAAACCAGGATACACGAAGGAGATTGCACCACTGAATCTCACAGATATTCTACCACAGAAGTTCACACCATAATTACAGGGAATCAGAACAGATCAAATTAACAAACAAGAAGAAAAAAGAAGAAACCCACAAACAATGAGAAAACAAAGAAACAATCCCCAACTGAAGGGAAACGAGGAAGCCTCAGGAAAAATGCCAAATGAAATAGAGGCAACTCAACTATCAGATAGTGAGTTCAAAACAATGATTACCAGGAAGTTCAATGAACTCATATTGAGTTTTCAGAAATTAGAGGGAAACTACATCAATCTCACTGTGAACTATATAAATAGGAAAAAGGAAATAGAAACTCTCAAAAAAGGTCAAGAGGAAATGAAGAATACAATTTCTGAACTGAAGAACACTGTAGAAGGAATGATAAGCAGGATCGATGAAGCAGAAGATCGGATTAGCGAGCTGGAGGACAAAGTAGAAAACAACATCCAGAAAGAGCAAGAAAAGGAAGAGGCTCAGAAAGAATGAAGAGGGATTAAGAGAAATGCAAGACAATATGAAACGTAATAATATCTGTATAATAGGGATACCAGAAGGAGAAGAAGAAGAGCAAGGGATTGAAAACCTAGTTGAGACAGACTTCCGGCAAGATGGAGGAATAGGTGGATGCACCGTACCTCCTCACACAACCAAGATTAGAACAACAATAAATTGCGGTCAGCATAACACACAGAACTGACAGAGGATTTATCTGAATGGAAGTTGGACAGCCAAGAAGTTGAAGTAGACCCGTACATCCAGACCAGTAGGAGACGACGAGCCGGGCGGGTGCGGGGCTGGCGCCAGTCGGCGGCGCGCGGAGGTCGGAGAAAGTTTGGCGCGGAATCGGCGCAACAGCCATCTGGGGCACAAGAACGCAGCGGTGATCCCTGAGTATGCAAGCTGCGGCTGCCAGACCCAGTGGGGCACCGATTGTGGACCAGGGCAGAGCTCGCAGCCCAGGAGCCCGGGGAAGGGTCTGGGCCCAGGAGAACTGAACTGCCGCCATTGATTCCCTCCCGTCCCCGCTCCCACCCCCCGCCCCCACATATAACATCACAATCTAGCAACTGGGGCGTCCAGCCACGGTGAACACCTAAGGCTCCGCCCCCCACCGTAACAAGAGCGACCAGACTGGAAAAAAAAATAGGAGAGACAGGGAAAGACATAAGACATGTGTACAATAGAGCAGATCAGTCCCCCAGGACTCATCCTTTTGAGCGACCAAGAAATAGCCAATCTATCACATTCACAGTTCAAAACGCTGGTGATCAGAAAGCTCATGGAATTGGTTGATTTTGGCCGCAATTTAGATGAAAGGATGCAGGTTACCATAAAAGAGATACAGGAAGATACACGGAGGAGAGCCAATAGAGACAGGAAGGAATCTGAGTCTCAAAACAATACAGTGGACCAGAAGGAAGATAGAATCAACCAAGGAAAGCAGGAAAGCATGATGAAATAAGAATTCAAAAAATCGAGGAGAGCCTTGGGAGCATCCAGGACACCTTTAAACGTTCCAACATCTGAATTATAGGGGTACCAGAAGGGGAGGAACAACAAGTGGAAAAGTTATTTGAACAAATAATAAAGGAGAACTTCCCCAATCTGGCAAAGGGAACAGTCTTCCAAGAAATCCAAGAAGCTCAGAGAGCCCCAAAGAAGTTGGACCCAAGAAGAAACACACCAAGGCACATCATAATTCCATTAGCCAAGGTAAAAATGAAGGAGAGAATCCAAGAAGCAGCAAGAGATAAGGGGATAGTCACCTACAAAGGAGTTCCCATCAGACTGTCAGCTGATTTCTCCAAAGAGACCTTACAGGCAAGAAGGGGCTGGAAAGAAATATTCCAAGTCATGAAAGACAAGAACCTACATCCCAGATTGCTCTATCCAGCAAAGCTGTCATTTAGAAGGGAAGGGAAGATAAAGTGCTTTTCAGATAAGGTCAAGTTAAAGGAGTTCATCATCACCAAGCCCTTATTTTATGAAATGCTAAAGGGACTTATCTAAGAAAAGAAGATAAAGAAAAGACATGTATAGTAAAAGGACCGCAAACTCACAATTATGAACAACCACACCTAAAGCAAAACCAAAAGAAACTAAGTAAACAACTAGAACAGGAACAGAACCACAGAAATGGAGGGCACATGGAGGGCTAGCAGCAGGGGGGTGCGAGGAGGGGAGGGGGGGAAAGGTATAGAGAATAAGTAGCATAGAATGTAGGTTGAAAATAGATAGGGGGAGGGCAAGAATAGTACGGGAAAGGTAGAAGCCAAAGAACTCATAAGAATGACACATGGACGTGAACTAAAGGGGGGAACGTGGGTGGGAGAGGGGGTACAGGGTGGAGGGGAGAGAAGGGGGGAAATGGGACAAATGTAATAGCATAATCAATAAAATATATTAAAAAAAAAGAAAACCTAGTTGAACAAGTAATGAAGGAGAACTTCCCTAATTTGATGAGAGAAAAAGTCACACAAATCCAGGAAACGCAGAGAGTCCCAATCAACAGGAACCCAAAGAGGCCCACCTCAAGACACATCATAATTAAAATGGCAAAATTTCAAGACAAAGAGAGAATCTTAAAGGCAGCAAGGGAGAAAAAGGAAGTAACATACAAGGGAGCCCCAGTAAGGCTAACAGCTGACTTCTCAATGGAAACACTTCAAGCCAGAAGAGAATGGCAAGAAATACTCCAGGTAATGAGAACCAGACGTATGTAACCAAGGCTGCTATATCCATCAAGGCTCTCAATCAAGATAGGCCAAATAAGAAGCTTCCCAGACAAAAGAAGTCTAAAAGAATACACCTCCACCAAACCAGCTCTGCAAGAGATCCTAAGGGGTTGCTTTAAGGAAGGGAAGGGAAGGAAAAGAGAGAGAGAGAGAGAGAGAGAGAGAGAGAGAGAGAGAGAGAGAGAGAGAGAGAGAGAGAGAGAGAGAGGAACACATGTACATAAAAGAAAATGAATAAGTACCTATCAATAATAACCTTAAACGTAAATGGATTAAATGGTCCAATCAAAAGACACAGAATAGCTGCATGGATAAGAAAAAATGACCCACATATCTGCTGTCTACAAGAGACCCACCTCAGGATAAAAGACCTACACAGGCTGAAAGTGAAGGGCTGGAAAAAAAATCTTCCAAGCAAATGGACAGGAAAAAAAAAGCTGGGGGTAGCAATACTCATATCAGACAAAATAGACTTCCAAAAAAGGTCCATAAAGAGAGACCCAGAAGGTCACTTCATAATACTCAAGGGAAGAATCCATCAAGAAGACATAAATATTGTAAATATATATGCACCCAACATAGGAGCACCCAAATACATAAAGAAAATCTCAGAGGACTTCAAGAAAGATATGGACAGCAACACAATTATAGTGGGAGATTTTAACACCCCACTATCAAAAAGGGAGAGATCTTCTAAACAAAATATCAACAAAGATATTGTGGCATTGAACAATACCCTTGAGGAAATGGACTTTACTGATATATACAGAGCCCTCCATCCCAAAGAAGCTAAATATACATTCTTTTCAAAAGTACATGGAAAATACTCAAAGATAGACCACATGATAGGACACAAAACAAGCCTCAAGAATTTCAAGAAAATTGAAATCATACCAAGCATTTTCTTGGACCACAAGGGACTGAAGCTAGAAACCAACCCGAAGGAAAAAAAAACCAAAAACACTCAAAATCATGGAGATTAAATAGTATGCTATTAAACAATGAATGGGTCAAGAATGAGATTAGGGAAGAAATCAAAAGGTTTCTGGAAACAAATGAAAATGAACTCACAACAACCCAAAACTTATGGGACATAGCCAAGGCAGTCTTGAGAGGGAAGTTCATAGCGATACAGGCCCACCTAAAAAGTTAGAAACATTCCAAACAAACAACCTAACCCTACATTTACAAGAACTCGAAGAACAACAACAGAGGCAGCCCAGAGCAAGCAGAAAGAAGGAAATAACCAAGATCAGAGCAGAATTAAATGACATAGAGACTAAAAGCACAATTCTAAGGATCAATGAATCCAAGAGCTGGTTCTTCGAAAAGATAAACAAAATTGACAAGCCTTTGGGAGAGAAGACAAGCCAAAAGGAGAAGACCCAAATAAACACAATCAGAAACGAAAGAGGAGAGATTACAACAGACACCACAGAAATACAAAGCATTGTAAGAAATTACTACAAAGAACTGTATGCCAAGAAATTTGAAAACCTAGGTGAAATGGACAAATTTCTAGAAAAATATAATCTTCCAAAACTCAATGAAAAAGAAGCAGAAAGCCTGAACAGATCAATAACAACAAAAGAAATTGAAGCAGTAATCAAAAAACTCCCAACACACAAAAGCCCGGGAACAGATAGTTTCACAGGAGAATTCTACAAAGCATTTAAGGAAGAGCTAACCCCTATCCTTCACAGACTATTCCAAAAAATCCAAAAAGATGGGAGTCTCCCAAACTCTTTTTATGAGGCCAATATCATCTTAATTCCAAAACCAGATAAAGACACAGCAAAGAAAGAAAACTTCAGGCCAATATCTCTGATGAACATTGACGCTAAAATCCTCAACAAAATGCTGGCAAACCACATCCAACAATACATTAAAAAGATCATACACCATGACCAAGTGAGATTCATTCCAGGGTTGCAAGGATGGTTCAATATTTGCAAGTCAGTAAATGTAATACATCACATAAACAAAAGCAAAGACAAAAACCACATGATTATATCAATTGATGCAGAAAAAGCATTAGATAAGGTACAGCACCCATTCCTGATAAAAACACTCGGCAAAGTGGGAATAGAGGGAGCATTCCTCAACATAATAAAGGCCATATATGAGAGACCTACAGCCAACATCATACTCAATGGGCAAAAATTAAAATCATTTCCACTAAGATCAGGAACAAGGCACGGCTGTCCACTTTCACCACTTCTGTTCAGTGTAGTACTGGAAGTTTTAGCCACAGCAATCAGACAAGAAAAAGAAATAAAAGGCATCCAAATTGGAAAGGAGGAAACAAAACTGTCACTGTTTGCAGATGACATGATAGTATACATAGAAAATCATATAGACTCTACCAAAAAACTGCTTGACCTAATAAATGAATTTGGCAAAACAGCGGGATACAAAGTCAATATCCAGAAATCAAAGGCATTTTTGTACACCAACAATGAAACAGCAGAAGCAGAGATCAAGGAAAAAATCCTATTTGAAATAGCAAAAAGAAAAATAAAATACCTAGGAATACACCCAACCAAAGAGGTAAAAGACCTGTATTCAGAAAACTATATAACACTGAGGAAAGAAATCAAGGAAGACACAAACAAATGGAAACATATACCGTGTTCATGGATTGGAAGAATTAATATCATCAAAATGTCCATACTACCCAAAGGAATTTACACATTCAATACAATTCCTATTAAAGTACCAATGGCATATTTCACAGACATAGAACAAACACTTCAAAAATTTATATGGAATTATAAACGACCCCGAATAGCTGCTGCAATTTTGAGAAAGAAGAGTAAAGTAGGAGGGAGCACAATACCCGACACTAAACTATACTACAAGGCCACTGTAATCAAAACAGCCTGGTACTGGCATAAAAACAGGCACATAGACCAATGGAACAGAACAGAGAACCCAGAAATAAGCCCAAGTCTCCACGGTCAATTAATATTTGACAAAGGAGGCAGCAACATAAAATGGAGTAAAAATAGCCTCTTCAACAAACGGTGTTGGGAGAACTGGACAGCCACGTGCAAAAAAATGAAACTTGAGCACCAACTTACACCATATACAAAAAATAAATTCAAGGTGGATAAAAGACTTAAATATAAAACGTGACACCATTAAAGTCCTAGAGGAGAACGTAGGTAGGAAAATCTCAGATATTTCACGAAGAATCTTTTTTACTCACTTGTCCCCTAGAGCAAGGAACATAAAGGAAAGAATAAACAAATGGGACCTCATCAAAATTAAAAGCTGCTGCAAAGCCAAAGAAAACAGTATCAAAATTAAAAGAGAGCCAACTGTATGGGAAAATATATTTGCCAATGATACCTCAGACAAGGGTGTAATCTTCAAAATATATAAAGAACTTACACGACTTCACTCTAAGAAGACAAGCAACCCAATTAAAAAGTGGGCAAAGGACTTGAACAGACACTTCTCCAAGGAGGACATACAGAAAATCCAAAGACACATGACACGATGTTCAATATCGCTAGCTATCAGAGAGATGCAAATTAAAACCACAATGAGATACCACTTCACACCAGACAGAATGGCCATCATAAACAAAGCAACAAACAACAAGTGTTGGAGAGGTTGTGGAGAAAATGGGACCTTAGTGCACTGCTGGTTGGACTGCATACTGGTACAACCACTATGGAAAGCAGTATGGAACTTCCTCAGAAAACTAAAAATGTATCTGCCTTTTGACCCTGCAATTCCACTGCTGGGACTCTATCCTAAGAATACTAAAACACCAATTCAAAAGAACCTATGCATCCCAATGTTCATAGCAGCACAATTTACAATAGCTAGATGCTGGAAGCAACCAAGATGCCCATCAGTAAATGAATGGATCAAAAAACTATGATACATTTACACAATGGAATTCTATGCAGCAGAAAGAAAGAAGGAGCTCCTACCCTTTGCAACAGCGTGAATGAAGCTGGAAAACATGCTAAGTGTAACAAGCCAGGCAGTGAAAGACAAATCCCATATGATCTCACCTTTAACAGGAACCTAAGTAACAAAACAAAGAAACAAACAAAATGTAACCAAAGACACGGAAATAGAGGACAGGCTGACAGTGGCCACAGGGGAGAGTAGAGGGAATTTCAGGGGACAGTGGGAAGGGTTCACAGGAACAAACTTAAAGGACACATGGTCATAAACTAAGGGGAGGGTGGTAATGGGAGGGAAGTGGGGAGGGGTGGGAGGGGGGACTGGATTGGGAGTAAAAAGGAGAAAACTGTATTTGAACAATGATTAAAAAAAGAAAAAAAAGAAAATTAATCAGTTAGAAAATTTGTGAAGGCAAAAGACGGCAAGATATGTGAGAGGTGAACCTACTTGCTTGTGCATCCAACTGGGACACCTAGCTGATCCCCTGAAGAACAGAGTAAACAGCCAGTGGAATCTCAGCTTATATGAAGTTTGGAGCGAAAGATTGCAGAAGATGTTTAAAAACAGACAGCAAGGAGATTGCATAGGCTGATGAGAAGGTCCCTAGGATCTGCCTTGGGACCATGGCTGCTGCAGGAGCTTTGGAGGAGAGCCAGATCAGCAACTGTAACTTTGCAGCTCCCACCCTTCCTAGAGCAAGGAAGCCATCCAGCAGCAGGAGAGACCTGGATGCTTGAATTCACTGGGGGAATAAAGACATGGTAGGAGACCCACAGAGGTTGTATTTCCTAGCTGGGACTGTGGTCACTGGCTGGGACAGTACCAGAGAAATTGGGGAGCTGGGTGACACCTGGAGCTGGGAGAAGAATTGGGCTGTGACTGACCCTGACCCAGATAGTCTCCAGACTTGTCAGAGAGTTGGGCTGTGTGAAAAGCCAGGCATTTGTTAAGAATGGCTGGATGCAACCAAGGGAAAATTGTTTTTAAAAAAAAAACGCTCTTGGCCACGGGGAAGGACCTCTTGTGCACTGTGGCCTGGCCAGTGAAGAGGGAGGAGGAAGGGTGCCTGGCGGACTGATCAAAGTGGGGCAGTGGGGGCTTAGAGGGGTAGCAGTTCCCAGAGAAACTTAATTTAATAGGGGGACTAAAATGCCTTGAGGGGACTCTTTGCACAGTGCCCAGGCCAGCAAAAAGGGAAGAGGGGTGTGAGTTGCTCCCACTTGGTGCACCTCACAGACTAATCAAAGTTGGCCCAACAAGGTGGATTAAAGGCACCAGCCTGGCACATATGGACAGTAGGGGCTGTGGAGTGCTCTAAGGGCTTGGGATGGAAGCTGGGCACTTCTGAATATTTAGTAGAATGATAGGAAAGAAAAAAATTGAATCCCAGCCCCACTTTATCTGGAGCATCCAGGAAGACAAGCAGAACCCACTTGGCAAGTTTAAAGTCAGCAGTAGGCATTTTGTTTTCCTTCCAAGTGTAAGACAATAAGACCTGGAGCTGTGAAAGGACCAAAGACAGATCCAGAGAGAGAACAGAGGGCTAACTCCAACAGCTGAGACAAAGTTCACTTTGCTATCCTACAGAACTTGCATTTTATTTTCTAATTTGAATTTGAATTTTTTGTTATTATTTTTAATTATTATTTTTATTTTTCTTCTGTTTAGTTTCTTTGTTTACTTTGTTTGATTTCATTGTTTGACAGATTTTGTTTCTTATACCTTTCATTGCATTTTAATTTCTCTTTCTTCATTTCGCTCATATTCCAATAACACACTACTCTTGGTCTTTTACTTTTTATTCTTTTTATTCAGATCATATATTTCTTTTCATATATTGTTATTCCAAATCCCACACAGCACCTTTCCCTCATCTTGGTCCATTTCACTATTTTCCTGAGCTTTGTTGTTGTGGTTAACTTTATTCTCTCACGTACTATATCAAGTTTCTAGCCCTTACTCTCACTGTATCTTGCCATCTA
This sequence comes from Phyllostomus hastatus, assembly GCF_019186645.2. Classification (NCBI taxonomy): domain Eukaryota; kingdom Metazoa; phylum Chordata; class Mammalia; order Chiroptera; family Phyllostomidae; genus Phyllostomus; species Phyllostomus hastatus. Next base: position 8,334,672 of record NW_025333841.1, on the reverse strand, counting down.
ACCTCACATAAGTGCTCTACTTTCTGGAGTCAGGTCACATTCTTTTCCCCCTGAAATAAGAGTCTTATCTCTTTTTCACCTTTTATAAAAAGTGGCTAATTGGTTGAAATATCATGGTTGGTGCTGTACTTCTCCAAAAGATCTCCTTTCTGTTCTGTACTTGTTTATACTTTAAATCTCATAAAATACTCTGCCACTGTCTTAATCCATTTTGTCTTCACCCAGCCCCATATCATATATGTGATAAGGTGGGAGTTGTGCATGCCAGTAAACCTGCTGGAGGAGAGAACCTACCAACAAAGGAGCTACCAACAGGTAAAACCCAAGAACAACAAAAGAGCCCACATGAAGAGAAGAAAGGGCAACCCTAGAGTATCCAGACAAGGAGATCAAAGAGAACAAACCAGTAAGTCCCACAGAACTCCTACCATAGAATTTCACCCTACAAAGACAAATGGCAAAGCAGAGTTTTGGGAATCACAGAAACAAACAAAATGACTTGCCTAAAATGGGCAGACAAAGAAAGAACCTGAGATAGAAAGGAGTGAAAGAATCCCCACTAAAAGAGCTAAATGACATGGAGACAAGCAAACCATCAGACATAGAATTCAAAAAAGTGGTTATAAGGATGCTCAAGGAATTCACAGAAAACTACAAAGAGCTGACTAAGAACTACCACAGTATGAAAAAGGAAATAGAAACTATAAACAAGAGCCAAGAAGAAATGATGAATACAATTTCTGAAATAAAAAACACACTGGGAGGAATTATAAGCATACTAGATGAAGCAGAGGACTGAGTTAGTGAGCTGGAAGACAAGGTAGAAAGAAATACCCAGGTAGAGCAGTTACATGAAAAAAGGCTAAAAAAATGAAGATAGTTTAAAGGACTTGCAAGACAACATGAAATGCAACAACATTCAAATCACAGGAACACCAGAAGGAGAAAAAAAGGAGCAAGGGATAGAAACCCTGTTTGAAAAAATAATGACAGAAAATTTTCTGAACTTGGACAGGGTAAAAACCATGCAATTTCAGGAAGCACAGAGGGTCTCAAACAAGGGGAACCCAAAGAAGTATACTCCAAGACACATCATATTTAAAATGCCAAGTTTTAAACAGAAAGAGAGAATCTCAAAGGCAGCAAGGGAGATACAAGAAGTAACATATAAAGGAGCTCCAATAAGGCTAGCACCTGATTTCTCAACAGAAACACTGTAAGCCAGGAGAGAATGGCAAGAAATATTCCAAGTAATGAAAAGCACAAGCCTGCAACCAAGACTATGCTACCCAATTAGTCTCTCAATTAAAATGAAAGATGAAATAAGGAGTTTCTCATACAAAAGAAGGCTGAAAGAATACACCTCCACCAAAACATCACTGCAAGATATGCTAAAAGGACTGCTTTAAGAAGAGAAAATAAAAGAGTTAGAGAGAGAGGACCACAGGTACAAAGGAGAAAAATGAATTAATGCCTATCAATAATAACCTTAAATGTTAATGGATTGAATGTGCCAATGAAAAGATATAGGGTAGCAGAATTGATGAGAAAACACATCCTGCACACATGTTACCTTGAAGAGACTCATCTCAGAAAAAAAGACTTACACAAACTGAAAGTGAAGGGTTGGAAAAATATTCCAAGCAAATGGACAGGAAAAAAAAAGCTGGGGTAAGAATCCTTATATCAGACAAAATAGACTGCAAAACAAAAGCCACAAAAAGAAACACTGAAGGGCACTTCACAATATTTAAGGGAAAAATCCATCAAGAAAATGTAAACACTATAAACATATATGCACCCAATATAAGAGCACCCAAGGATATAAGGAAAATCTTGGAGGACTTCAAGAAAGATATTGACAGCAACACATGTATAGTGGGATATTTTAACACCCCAGTGTCAAAATGGATAGATCTTCCAAACCAAATATCAACAAGGATATTGTGGCATTGAACAATGCCCTAGATGAAATAGACTATACACACACACACACACACACACACACACACACACATACACGTGTGTGTATGTACATATATATATATATATATATATATATATATATATATATATATAACTTTTCATCCCAAAGATGCAAAATACACATTCTTTTCAAATGTACATGGAACATTTTCAAAGATAGACCACATGATAGGACACAAAAGAATGCTCCACAAATTCAAGAAAATTGAAATCATATCAAGCATTTTCTCGGACCACCAGGGACTGAAACTAGAAAACAACCTGAAGGTAAAATTTTGAAAACATTCAGATTTATGGAGATTGAATAGCATGCTATTAAACAACAAATGGGCTAAGAATGAGATCAAGGAAGAGATCAAAAAGTTTCTGGAAACAAATGAAAATGAACACATGACCATTCAAAACCTATTGGACACAGTGAACACAGCCCTGAGAGGGAAGTTCATAGTGATACAGGCCTACCTAAAAAAGATAGAAACATTTCAAATAAACAATCTAATCCAACATCTACAAGAACTGGTGGAACAACAACAAACAAAGCCCAGAATGAGAAGAAGGAAGGAAATAACCAAGATCAGAGCAGAATTAAACACCATAGAGACTAAAAAACAATCCAAAAGATCAATAAATCCAAGAGCTGGTTCTTTGAAAAGATTAAAAAACAAATGAAAAGCCTTTAAGCAGACTCATCAAGAAGAAAAGAGAGAAGAATGAAATAAAATCAGAAATGAAAGAGGAGAGATTACAACTAATACAAAAAGGATTGTAAGAAATGATTATGAATAACTATATGTCAAGAATTTGAAAACCAGAGTGAAATGGACAAATTTCTAGAAAAACACAACTTCCCAAACCTGAATGAAGAAGAAGAAGAAAGCTAAAACAGACCAATAACTGCTGATGAAATCAAAGCAGTAATCAAAGAAGTTCCCCCCAAAAAAGCCCTGAACTGGACAGTTTCACAGGAGAATTTTACAAAATATGTAAGGAAGAGCTAACCACTACCCTTCTCAGACTATTAAAAAAAATCTAAGAAGAGTGAAGACTCCCAAATTCTTTTAGTGAAGACAGCATTATCCTAATTCCAAAACCAGACAAGTACAAAACAAAGAAAAAAAAACTACAGGCCAATATTGCTGATGAACATAGATGCTAAAATCCTCAACAAAATATTGGCAAACTGCATCCAACAATACATTAAAAATATCATACACCATGATCAAGTGTGATTCATGTCAAGGATGCAAAGTTGGTACAATATTATGAAATCAATAAATGTAACATATCACATAAACAAAAGGAGAAACAAAAATCACATGATCATATCAATAGATGTGGAAGAAGCATTTGATAAGGTACAGGACCTATTTATGATAAAAAACACTCAGCAAGGTGGGAGTAGAGGGGGCTTCCCTCAACATAATGAAGGCCATATACGAGAGACCTAGAGACAACATCATAACCAATGGGCAAAAACTAAAAGGTTTCCCACTAAGATCAGGAACAAGACAAGGATGCCTGCTTTCAGTACTTCTATTCCACATAGTATTGGAAGTCCTATCCACAGCAATCTTACAAGAAAAATAAATAAAGGACATCTAAATTCAAAAGGAGGAAGTAAAACTCTCACTGTTTGCAGATGACGTGACGGTGTACATAGAAAATCCTATAAACTCCACCAAAACAAACTACTGGACCTAATAAATGAATTTGAACAAACAGAAGCATTCAAAGTCAATATTCAGAAATCAAAGGCATTTTTTATACACCAACAACAAAATATCAGAATCAGAAATCCAGAAAAAAATCCCATTTTCTGTAACAAGGAGGTGAAAGACCTGTACTCAGAAAACTACATAACACTGAAGAAAGAAATTAAGGAAGACACAAACAAATGAAAGCATATACTGTGTTCATGGATTGGAAGAATTAACATCATCAAAATGTCCATATTATTCAAAGCAATTTATAGATTCAATGCAATCCCTATTAAAGTACCAATGATATATTTCATAGGTTGAGAACAAACATTTTGAAAATTTATATGGAAACATAAACAACCCTGAATAGCTGCAGCAGTGTTGAGAAAGAAGAACAAAGTAGGAGGGATCACAATACCTGTTATCAAACTATATTACAAGGCCACTGTAGTAAAAACAGTGTGGTACTGGCATAAGAACAGACACATAGACCAATGGAACAGAATAGAGAGCCTAGAAATAAACTCAAGTCTCTATGGTCAATTAATATTCAACGAGGGGGGCAGAAACATAAAATGGGGTAAAAATAGCCTCTTCAACAATGGTGTTGGGAGATCTGGAAAGCTACATGCAAGAAAATGAAACTCATTCATCAACTTACACCATAAACCAAAATAAACTCAAGGTGTATAGAAGACTTAAATATAAATCATGATACCATAAAAGTTGTAGAGGAGAAAATAGGCAGGAAAATCTCAGACATTCCACACAGCAAAATTTTAACTGATATGTCCCCTAGAGCAAGGGATATAATGGAAAGAATAAACAAACAGGACCTCATCAATATAAAGTTTCTGCTGGCTAAAAAACCAGCGGTAAAATGTAAAGGAAACCAACTGTATGGGAAAGTATATTTGCCAATGATACCTTGGACAGGGGTTTGATCTCCAAATATGTAAAGAACTCACACAATTCCACTCCAGGAAGACAAACAACCCAATTCAATAGTGGGCAAAGACCTGAACAGACACTTCCCCAAGGAGGACATACAGAGGACTCAGAGACATATGACAGGATGCTTAGCATCACTAGCCATCAGAGAGATGCAAATTAAAACTACAATGAGATACCACTTCACACTAGTCAGAATGGCCAAACAAATCAACAAACAAGTACTGGGGAGGTGGTGGAGAAAAGGGAACCATACTGCTTTTTTGGTGGCAATACAGACTGGTGCAGCCACTGTGGAAAACAGTATGGAATTTCCTCAGAAAACTAAAAATGGAACTGCCTTTCGATTCAGCAATTCCACTGCTGGGATTATACTCAGAGAATCCTGAAACTTCAATTCAGAAGAACCTATGTACCCCAATGTTCATAGCACCATAATTTACAATAGCTAAGTGCTGGAATCAACCTTAGTGCCAACCAGTAAATGAGTGGATAAAAAAAAAAAAACTATGGTTCATTTACACAATGGAATACTATGCAGCAGGAAGAAGGAGCTCCTGCCATTCACGACAGTGTGGATGGATCTGGAAAGCATTATGTTAAGTGAAATAAGCCAGGTGGTAAAAGACAAATACCTTATGATCTCACTTATAAGTGGAACCTATTTGACAAAACAAAGAAGCAAGTAAAATATAATGAGAGACATTGAAATAAAGAACAAATGGACAGTAACCAGAGGAGAGGAGGAGTGGAGGGGAGGAGGATAAAGGGGGAAAATGGGGAAGATCATCAAAGAACATGTGTAAAGGACACATGGACAAAACCAAAGTGGGTAGGTTTGATGTGGGAGGTAGGGATATGTGGGGCAGGGGGCTTGTTCAGGTGAAAATGGAGAGAACTGTACTTGAACAACAATACAAATATTAATCAGCTAAAGGAATGGAAAAAGAAAGAAAGAAACCATTTCCTAGCAGAATAATGTAGTTGAGAGGGCACAAAAAGACTGGAGTCAAGTGGACTGGCTGGCATGCTAGTCAGTTGCAGTAATAACACTTAGCCCTTATGTAGCATTTATTATGAACCAGATACTGTTCTAAGCACTTCATGTACATTATCTCACTGAATCCTCACAGCAATTCCATAAAATTAAAATTATTATTATCCCTATTTTACAAGTAAGAAAAATAAGGAACAAATAGGTTAAACGACTCATTCAAGGTTACACAGTTTAGTAACTGGTACAGCTAAGTTTTAAATCCAGGACCGTCTGGCTCAGAATCCATGTTCTAAAGGCAGTGCACTAATCTTGTTTTTCTTGGCAGGTGTTAGGAGCCTGCCTTAGAGTAGAAGTGGTAGAAATGTAGATTGGACTAGAGGAATGGGGATATGGGATGTTTATCTGAGAGTTGGTTATCTATTTTGGTTAGGAAAAAATACATTCTGAATTATAAATGTATGTGCAGGTATGGAAGGCACTATAGCACTCAACTCCCTACCCCCATAACTAGTTCACTCCTCTCTGTTCAGAAAAATGTTCTGGGAGACAATGAGTGAAATAAGGAGAGGGGTGAGGATGATTAGTCAATTGAAGCTTTATGGAAGCAAAGAAGAATAATACAGTTCAGAAGACAAGAAGGCCACATAACATCAACCCACATCACCCCTAAAAAGTTAATTTAATAAAAGTTGAATCATTTTCACCCGCCTCCCCAAAGCAGTTACAAAATACATATATAAAAATAAAGTTCCTCTCCTTTTTACTTGAATATATTGAGCATGAGGTACTATGTGATAAAAATCTCAGATGAGAAACACTGTGAATCTTGAACCCCAGTAGAGTGGTTAAATTGCATTTTCTGGCTCCTCCCCTTTTGCTCAAACTCTAATTGCTGGAATGTCTTCATACTTAGTCCTGTTCTCCCCCACCAACCCTCCATCATCACTTTCTTTCTAGGTTCTCCTACCCAGTCCCTGGTTTAAATTACCATCTATATGCTGATAGCACCCAAATTTATATTTCCAGCCCAAATCTCTTCTTTGATCTCCACGCTCCAATGCATATCTGCTTATTTGACATCTCCACTTGGAATAGCTAAAGGGCATCTCAAACTTTATAAGGTAAATACATAACTTTTGATTTCTGTACCCTCTCCTCCAAGCCTGCTCCCTCCCCCCAACTCTGCCAGTCTTCCTGATTTCAGCAAATGACAACAGAAGGTACAGTTTCTCAGACCCCCAAATCCAGGAGTTGACCTTGATTCTTCTCTTCTTAACTCTCCTACCCCCACTCTATATCCAAACTACCATCAAATTCCATTAGTTCTATCTTAAAAGTCTGTCTGCAATCAGTTTACTCCTCTCCTTCTCACATACCACCATCCTAATTGAAGCCTACATCACCTCATGACTCAATGACAGCAGCAGCCCAAATTGATCTCTCTACCTGGACTCTAAGAACAGCTAGAGGTGTCACTTTTTGTTGTTGCTCTTTTATGAAATATTTTAAGAATAATAATTTTAAAATATTTTGTTTATTTATTTTTATAAAGAGGGGTAGGGAAGGAGAAGGGAAGAGAGAAATATCTATGCGTGGTTGCCTCTCATGTGCCCCCTACTGGGTACCTGGCCCACAACACAGGCATGTGCCCTGACTGGGAATCAAACTGACAACACTTTGTTTTACAGGGTGACACTCAATCCACTGAGTCACACCAGCTAGGTCTTAAGAGTAATATTTTTAAAATGTGATTTAATGAATCATGTGGTACTGAACTACCATGGAAGATATCAGTCTAGACTCATATTTAGTTTAATGTATATACAGATAGATATAGAAATAATTATAGATATATGTGTATATGTGGGTTACTACACATGTACTATATGTTTTCCAGCTACATCAGCTGAGAGGGCCTGGAAGCAATGACACCCCATTAACAGTAAGAACATCCAGTGTGCAGATCTTGTTTTTTTAATACTGTGCTCCAATAAAAGAAACCAGGGCTCCTTGGAGAAATAGTGGATTCTAGGACTGAGAAAGGAAAAATATAAGATGATCATAAGAGCATCTGGTAATGTGACAGAGTATAAAACTGTCCAGAAAAAGAGGGGAAAAAAAGGAGAGGGGCATGCAGAAAGAATATAGCAGCCAACCTTAGCAAGCTAAAGCTGGAATAATTTGAACAATTAAATAAATAATAAAGTATTTTGATTATAACCCAAAGTATAAAATAAATACCCATGAGTCTATACAGATATAAATAAATGGTTGGATAAATAAATAAATAAATGAGAAAGGAAAGTTATATCTTCCTTACAGAAGAACTCTAAATATTAAATGTATATGCTACCTTCTCCAGCAGGTGAAGATTAAATCCCTTCCACATCTCCCTGAGGATGGGCTAGACTTAGTGACTTGCTTCTATAGCACAAAGTGTGGAAAAGGAAGAATAATAACTTTATGGTGGAAAAACCTGGCAGAAACACCATAAAGTGATGAAGGTTAACATCACCAGTAATGTCATGAGGTATCATATGCCCCTGATATGATACAATGAGAAGAGCACATCACCTCTTCAGAAATTCTCAGACACCCATAACCTGAGTTTAATTATGACAGAAAAATATTAGACAAATCCAGATTGGAGATTGTTTTACAAAATAGCTGACCAATACTCTTCACAGACCGGGAAAAAACTGGGGTGATATAATGACTAAATGCAATGTGGCATCCTGGATTAGATCCTGAAACAGAAAAAAAATAATAGAAAACTGGTAAAATGTAAAGAAAGTCTTGATTTTAGCTAACAGTCATGTACTAATATTGATTTCTTAGTTTTGACAAATGCACATATGCTGTCATATTTCAAGATGTTAACAATAGGCAAAATTGGATGAAGACTATACAGAAACTCTGTGCTATCTTTGCCACTTTTCTGTAAATCTAAAATTATTCTAAAATAAGTTTATTTTAAAAATATTATTTGAATTATTTGACTGTCTTCCAAATGTTTCCCTTTGCATCTAAAAGAAAACTGAAACTTTCTACCAGGCCCACAAGGACCTCTATAAATTCATTGTGTACCACTCTCCCCTTGTTATTTTACTCCAGGAATACAAGAATTTAAAAATTTCTTCAAACACAACGCACTTTCTGTATCAGAGGCCATTCTTGATCCTCTATATATTAAAAGCAAACTCCCTTTTCCCCTTCCTCTCTGGTTACTGTCAGTTTGTTCTCTATTTCAATGTCTCTGATTATATTTTGCATGGGTGGGATGTGGGGGCATGGCAGAGTGAAAATGGAGAGAACTGTACTTGAACAATAATATAAAAAGCAAACTCCCTCCAACCTTGGCTCTAGCTTATGGTTTAATTTTATAACCATCATAGAATTTCTAATAATTCAAAACTTATTTATTTATTTCATTACAGCTAGACTGTGAACTGTAACAAAGCCTTACCTGTTTTGTTGATTGCTCTATTCCAAGCACCTGGTAGGCATCAAATAAGTATTTGGTGGAAAAATTGATCTTTTGGGGCCTTTGAAAGTTCTCTTTCCTTCAGGATCACCATCACAACCATCCAGAGACAGAAAAGAAAAGAAGACTGGGTGATTCGTCTCATGTGGCTTTGAGAGATGTTCCAGCTATCTTGCATGCTATCTCTTAGAAGTACACTACAGGGAAAGGTGATCTTTGGTTAGAAGAGAGAAGGGCTTATAAACTAAAAGTTTACATTGTAGGTTTTTAATAGATTTCATTTATTAATTTTTTGAGAGAGGGGGGAGGGAGGGAGAAAGAGAGGGAGACAAACATCAATGTGTGGTTGCCTCTTGCATGCCCCACACTGGGGACCTGGCCTGCAACCCAGGCATGTGCCCTGACTAGGCGACCCTTTGGTTTGCAGGCCAGCACTCAATCCACTGAGCCACACCAGCTAGGGCTATGTTATAGATTTTAATCTTGGATGTCTCAGATTCACCTGGGAAACTTGTCAGAAATGCTAATGTCCCTAGGCATGTAGTGATTCTCAATTTCCTTAGGGTGCACCCCAGACACCGGGTCTGAGTTCGGTCCCTGTTTCTCTTATGTCAGAGACACTATGAAGTGGATATTTAACATTCAGTTTCCCAGGACCCAATCCCAACCTACCAGAGTCTGTATTTTTAACTCAGTCATGTCAATAAATGGTGTTAGGAAAATTGGACAGGTACATGCAAAAAAAGTGTAACTTGACTGACAACTTATATCGTACACAAGAATAAACTCAAAAATGGATAAAAGAGTTAAATGTTTAAGTTGCAAAATGATAAAAATCCTAGAATAAAACATTGGCAGTAAAATCTCAGACATCTCTCCTAACAATATTTTTGCTGATATATTCCCTAGGGCAAGGGAAATAAAGAAAAAATAAACAAATGGGGCTACATCAAGCCAAAATGCTTCTGCACAACAAAGAAACCATCAACAAAATGGAAAGGGAATTCACTGTGTGGGAAAATATATTTGTCAATGATGCATCTGATAAGGGGTTAAATTTCTAAAATATGTAAAGAAGTTAATACAAGTCAATACCAGAAATACAAATAATCTAATGCAAAAAATGGGAAAATGACCTGGATACACACTTCTCCAAAGAGGACATACAAATGGCCAATAGACATATGAAAAAATTCTCAACATCACTAATCATCAGAGAGATGCAATTTAAAACCGCACTGAGATATTACCTCCCACCTGCCAGAATGGCTACCATCAATAAGTGAACAAACAAATGCTGGCAAGGATGGGAAGAAAAGGGAAACATTTTGCATTGTTGTTGGGAATACAGACTGGTGCAGCCACTGTATAAAGCAGTGTGGAGTTCCCTCAAAATGTAAAAATGGAACTGTCTTTTGAGTCAGTGACCTCACATATGAGAGTATATCCTAAGAATTCTGAACCACCAGTTCAAAAGAATATATGCAACTCCAGGTTCATAGCAGTGTTATTTACAATAGCCAAGATCTGGAAGCAGCCCATCAGTAGATGAGTGGATAAGAAAGCTGTGTTACATTTACACAATGAAATACTATGTGGCTGTAAAAAAGAAGGAGCTCTTACCTTTTGCAACAGTATGAGTGGAGCTGACATTATTATGCGAAGTGAAACAAGCCAGGTGGTGAAAATTAAATACCATATGATTTCACTTATATGTGGAATCTAATGAGCAAATTAAACTGACAAAATAGAAACAGATTCATTACAGAGACTAGACTGACAGCTATCAGAGGCGGGGGGTACTGGATGAAAGAAGATGAAGGATTCGCCAAAGGACATATATGCATAACCCATAAACACAGACAACAGTGTGGTGATAGCCAGACAGAAGGGGGAGGTAAATGTGGGGGGTGTAGGGGAGGTAAGTAAAGGAGTGGAAAATGGGGACATCTGTAATAGTCCAAACAATAAAAATAAAGTGACAAAGAATCAGTGTTTTGCAACATGGGGCAGAAAACTTAATATTTTTGTTGTTGAGGACCACTAATTTTCAGGAAAAAGAAAAGTTGACCTAAGGTCACATAAGTTACAGAAATAAAACTAAGTTTGAATAATTTTTTGGAGTTAGTAATAACATTCTCATTCTGAAAGATAAGAAAATCTAAAACTAGTATATATAGCACATGATGAAAAATACATTCTAAGTCTAAACTATGAACAATTAAGGAAATTAAAGAGATATAGATAAGTGTAATAAATAGATGAGGGGTAAAAGTAAAGGGATATCCTATCTTAGCTACTATTACTACTTAAAATGAGACTATAGGTTTTTAACACACATAAACTGCCAAACTTTGTTATGTAAAATACTTTAATCCTAAACTTTGTACCATCTGATATTTCTAAAACTCTCCTTTCCTACTCTTAATAGAGAAAATTCTGAACTTTCTGCTTTGAAAACAAGCTACTCAACCTGAGTAGCAAGACAACAGTATTTGTGTTCATGGACTAACACTACTATCTTCTAGCCTTCTGAAATATTGCTACTTCAGACAAAAGGAGTTTCTGCAGTAGGAGTAAGATGGCTGTAGCCCTGTGTCCATTCCCTGAGCCAGCCAGGTGTAGAAGCAGGAGGCAAAACCCCATGCTGGTCTCTCTCTGTCCCTCCGTGTCTCTCTCTGTCTTTGTCTCTTTGTGTCTCTGTCTCCATCTCTGTCTCTCTCTCTCTGATCAAGAGCCTACTTTCCTGAGAGCCCTGATGAATCCTGCCTCGTCAAGGTCTTGGATGCTCACTGCCACTTCAAAAGTCTATTACAGCACAGATTACATGATACCTTAGAACTATTCTGTCTAGTAGACTGACTTCCCTCTTGGAGGATGTGTTTGTTTCTTATTATCATTGGATCCCAAATGTCATCACTGTGTGGTATGAAGTAGGCCCTCAGTAAAGCTTAACCTGAACTGAAACTTTGCATAAAGGACAGAGAGCCCCAAGTTGCTTAAAATTATTCATTAACTACCTGGCAAGACTCTAGCTTGTGTCACAGCTGATTTTGTGAAATAAACATTGTCTATTTCATTTTATGATTAGTTTAAAGCAGCTTTTAAAGAGAGAGATAAATGAATATTCTCACAGTGACAATGGCCTTGCTTTAATCTTTGAGCAGCAAAACTTTTTTGAATGACTATGAATGCTTATATGAAATCAAGATCATCTGATTGTCAATGATAAAGAGAACACAATGATATTGTACACCAAATGCTATTTCAAGAATAATGAATAATTACATTCAAGGAAGCACTCTGACTTTCCTAATGGGATTAGTCATACACATGCATTCTAGATACATAGAAAGAGAATTCATTTGTGTAACAATTATGCTTTTCAAAGTAGTTTCACATATGTTACTCCATTCTAGTCTCATAACCTCTTTCTGGATTCAACAGAGGACCTATCATTTCCATGTACCAATTAGGATACTGACATAGCTTAAGGAATATGGCCAAGGTGACTCTGAAAATTAATGTCAGAACTGGGACAGGGCCATATTACTCCCTTCTCTAGTCCAATATGCACAAGGACTGATATCTCCTGTGTGAGCCATATTAACTTTTTGAAGAGTAACATCAAGATTAAAATGTTATGTGCCAACATATTACAGCTTAATGTGCACATGGACCCTCTTTCAAGTGGGTTAATTTTCTATGGTGAAATGAAATATTAGGTCCATCAGCCACATTATTCAGCGTTGATTAGCTGTTGCTTAAAATTCAGGTGAATATGTCACTGTTCTTCCTTCCAAAATTGATTTGCTAAAGGTATGGCAGTACAAGGTCTGTTGTCAAATGTGCTACTTGCTGCTTTTGCAGTTTGCCCCTGCCTTTGTTTAAAAGGACTGCAGAATGCTGTATGGACTACTTTGAAAAGGCAGACAAGCTGATGTAACTCTTAACAGCCCTTGGGGTTCCCAAGAGAAACAATGAAACACCCAAGGATTTTGTATTTGTTTGGTATAGAATCCAGGAGTTTGAAAGGGCCTGACAAACTACTTAGTGCAGCCTCTCATTTATACCCTTGTGGAAACTGAGTCCCAAAGAGGGAAAGTGACTTGCTCAAATTCACACAGACAATGGCAGAACCAGGACTATAATTGTAACCACCAATTTCCAGCCTAGTGTTCATTTCTTTAATTAAAGCTGAAGTCAGAGTCTGATCCCATCATATGGCATTATAATTAATACTATTAGTGCATATATCTAACTTCTACTGAGTACATTGTATGTGCTAAGTGCTTTATATGTATTGTCTCATTTTTAAATGGGTTCTTTTGTCAAAAGACACAGAAAACCAGTAATAATTTACTGTCTCTCTTTTTTTCTACCAAGAAGAAAATATGAAAACCTTAACATTGATTTTTAGCACCCTATGATGGCCTCCTTTGGGATTTGGCATTTGACTCTGTGGGATGCTTCCCTTCAGACCTTGCTCAATTTTCTCTCTTGTCAAGCTATCTCATGATTGGTAATAAATTTTATCAATAAGAGAACAAGATCCTAAGCTTTAAAATATATCCAAATTGCTCTTTGAGCTTGGTTTTTAGTTTGTAGAAGAAACCAGTCAAATGATGGGATTTACTCGTATTTTTTTCCTTTTCAGATAGTCTTCCTTCATCTCATTTTGAGAATATTATTTTTTCTTAACAAATATTATCTGTCCTATCAGATGATATTTCCTGTAATTTCCTTCTCTCCTTTGAACACCTTGCTAGAGGAGCCTTCTTTTCTAACACATTGGCTTCAGCCTTTCTAGGGAAGACAAAAAGCTAAACTAAAGTCATAGCTGGTAAATCACCCCTGGCTGGGGTAGAAACTTAGTACTCATTCATTTACCTCTGCTCAGTTGGCTTTCCCCCTTGTTCTTTATTTTCATCCCCTGTAGGCTGGAAGTAAAGAATCACCAGGTTCTTCTTTGTATTTCCAGAAGCTGGGGATATAGCAAATGCCTATTTGAATTTGTCTTCCTTTGGACAAAAGGTTAGAAAGCCCAGAACCATGATCTAAAGAACAGAGGAAATTCAGAATGTAAATATCAACTTTGAGTTACATTTGCAAATGTCTTACTCTCTTACAAATACCATATTTCATATTCTACCTCTATGAATACCTTATTTTGTTTAATTGAGAGATAATTCACAATGTGAATACATTATTACAACTCAGTTTAGTGGAAGAGAACTTTACTTGTTTGCTTGGTCATTCATTCATTCATTCATTCATGAAATATTTACCATATTCTAGGCATTATGTTAAGCCCTTGGATAGTCAAACAAGCAAGGAAAATATAGCCAGAGACACTGAAATAAAGAACAAACTGACAGTAACCAGAGGGGAAGGGGGAGGGTGATAATGGGAGAAAGAAGGGGAAAGGTCATCAAGGAACATGTTATAAAGGACCCATGGACAAAGCCAAAGGGGGTAGGATTGAGGGTGGGAAGTGGGGGTGAGTGTGGTGGGGGAAAGTGATGGTGGGAAAATGGAGATAACTGTATTCAAACAATAATAAAAAATGATTAAACAGTTAGTTGTGTAGTCCCTGCCCTTGAAAAGTCATGGTTTCTCAGTTATGTAATCACTTTTTGATGCAACATGGTAAGTACACTGATAAAAGGTGCAAAGATGAGAAATGGTTGAGCTACTATATTTTGACAAATTGAGGATGTGTACATGTGATTTATAAAAGCTAAGTGAAAGTTTCTGATAATGTATAAATTATCTCTTCCCTTTTCTCTTCTCTTCTGCTCTTATTCCCTTCAAGCTGTTTTAGAGCTATTATATCTTAAGGAAAGATTCATCTATCCTAAGATAGGATTTCCAAGAGATTGAAAAATCATTTTAATTGAAAAAAATGTTTACCATTTCAAAAAATGTTCAACTACCCTCTAAACACCCCTAAATGTTGGAGCCATACTTTCTTGGGTAACAGGGCAGAATTTATAATTTAAAGAAATACAGGATAAGGGCTGTTATGAATTCCCATGTTATTAAAATTCTTTGTTGGCAGCCTCATTTCATTCAGGCCTAGCCTAAAGACTTTCAGATCCTGGAAACAGTTGTATGTTTTAGAACAGGGATGTCAAACTCATTTTTACCAGGAGCTATATCAGCCTCACAGTTGCCTTCAAAGGGCCAAATGTAATTTTAGGACTGTATAAATATAACTACACCTTAAAAGTTAAGTGATAACTTGGTACTGCTGCCATATAAAACAAGGTGGAGGGCCAGATTCAATCTGTGGGCCTTGTGTTTGCCCCCTGTGTTTTAGAGTGTCAAGTAGATCAGGGGAGGAGCCTGCTTTGGTAGACTCTATGCACTCAGAATTGAGTCATTGGCATAAAGCAACTCCCACATGTAAACAAAATAGGCAATAAAAATAGAAAATGCTTTCAAAATTTTACTAATATCCAAAAAATGTGAAAATTGTAGGATGCTTACGTTTGGTTAGTTGTGTCAAGTCATCAGTGTTATTCTATAATGTTTATTGGGTTTAAAATATTTGAATAAAAATAGATAATACATACTCATCCCTACCTAGTATCCTTTCTTGAGACAACCACTGTGATACATTTTTATGTATCTTCTTAAAGAAATTCTATATATCTATAAGCACATGTAATATTCAAATACCTTTTGCTGAAGAATCCACATTCCCCTACTAATATGAAATTAAAAGTTTATCAAATATGAAATGCTTATATGTATTTGTATTTATTTCTGGATTCTGTTTTATTTCATCAACATGACTATCAATTCATGCCAATACCACACTGTCTTAATTACTACAGACAGATTTATAATGCCTTTTTTTTTTTTAAGGAGGATCTTTTTTTTTAAAGATTTTATTTATTTATTTTTAGAGAGGGAAGGGAGGGAGAGAGAGAGAGAGAGAGAGAGAGAGAGAGAGAGAGAGAGAGAGAGAGAGAAACATCAATGTGCGGTTGCTGGGGGTTATGGCCTGCAACCCAGGCATGTACCCTGGCTGGGAATCGAACCTGGGACACTTTGGTTCCCAGCCCGCGCTCCATCCACTGAGCTACGCCAGCCAGGGCTTTATAATGCCTTTTTAAAAAAGATGTTATTTATTTTACTTTTAGACAGAGGGGAAGGGAGGGAGAAAGGGGAGAGAAACATCAATGTGTAGTTGCCTCTTGAGTGCCCCCTACTGGGGATGTGGCCCACAACACAGGCATGTGCCCTGAATGGGAATCGAATGAGTGACCTTTTGGTTTGCAGGCTGACATTCAATCCATTGAGCCACACCAGCCAGGGCCTATAATGCCTTTTAATATCAATAACTTCTCCTGGATATCTGGCCAAGATGTAGGCATAGGTAGATATATTTTGTGTCCTAACACAACCAAAAGAAGAATGACAACAAATTTAAAAACAAAAAATAACCAGAACAGCCAGAAAAATCAAATGGTACAGAAGTCAGACAACCAAGGAGTTAAAGAACAAATATTCATTCAGACTGGTAGGAGGGGCAGAGAAGGGCATCCGGGGTGGAGAGGACATGTGACAAGGTGGCAGCTAGAGAATAGGGGTAGGCAAGGTGGCATGGCTGGCAAACTGGTGGTCCCACATTTGTGTGCAGATGAACTGGGAGGAACAAGTGTGGAGCAAGACAGACCATGCAACCCAGGGTTCCAGCATGGGGAAGTAAAGCCTCAAAATCTCTGACTGAAAAAAATCTGTGGGGGTTGCAGAAGTAGGAGAAACTTGTAGCCTTACAGGAGAGTTCATTGGAGAGGCACACAGGGTCCTAGAACATACACAAACCCATGCACCAGGGAATCAGCCCCAGAAGGACCCAATTTGCTTTTTGGTAGCAGGAGAAGTGAGTGAAAGCTGACTGAGAGCTGAGCAAGTGGCATTTTTCCCTCTTGGGCCCATCCCCTACATAGAACACCACAACACAGCAATGTGGTTTGCCCCACCCTGGCAAATACGTAAGGCTCCAACCCTTACAATTTTACAGTGCATCAGGACAAAAAAAAATATGATGAAAATAAAAGAACAGACAAAAGCTCCAAAAATAGAAGTAAGGGATGAAGAGATAGCCAACTTATAAGATGCAGAGTTCAAAACACTGATAATCAGGATGCTCAAAGAAATGGTTTAGTGTGGTCACAAAATAGAAGAAGTGTCCTGGTTGGTATGACTCGGTAGAATGAGTGATGGCCTGTGAACCAAGGGGTCACCAGTTCGATTCCCAGTCCAGGACACATGCGAGTCAGGTCCCCAGTAGTGGGTGCATGAGAGGCAATCACACATTGATGTTTCTATTCCTCTCTTTCTCCCTCCCTTCCACTCCCTAAAAATAAATAAATAAATAAAATCTTTTTTAAAAATAGAGGACAAAGTGAAGGCTATGAAAAGTGAAATAAAGGAAAATGTACAGGGAACCAATAGTGATGGGAAGAAAACCAGGACTCAGATCAATGATTTGGAGCAGAAGGAAGAAGTAAACATTCAACTAGGACAGGATGAAGAAACAAGAATTTTTTTTAAAAAAAGAGGAGAGGTTTAGTAACCTCTGGGACAACTTTAAATATTCCAACATCTGAATCATGGGGGTGCCCAAAGGAGAAGAAGAAGAGCAAGAAATGGAAAACTTATTTGAGCAGATAATAAAGGAGAACTTCCCCAATCTGGCACAGGAAATAGACTTTTAGGAAATCCAGGAAGCCCAGAGAGTCCCAAAGAAGTTGGACCCAAGGAAGCACACACCAAGGCACATCATAATTACATTACCCAAGATGAAAGATAAGGACAGAATCTTCAAAGCAGCAAGAGAAAAGGAGACAGTTACCTACAAAGGAGTTCTCATTAGACTATCAGCTAATTTCTCAAAAGAAACCCTACGGGCAAGAAGGGATTGAAAAGAAGTATTCAGTCATGAAAGGCAAGGCCCTACATCCAAAATTACTCTATCCAGCAAACTGTCATATAGAATGGAAGGGCAGATCAAGTGCCTCCCAGATAAGGTCAAATTAAAGGAGTTCACCATCACCAACCCATTATAATATGAAATGTTAAAGGGACTTATCTAAGAAAAAGAAGAAGATCAAAACTATGGACAGTAAAATGACACCAACTCACAACTATCAACAACTGAATCTAAAAAACAAAAACTAAGCAAAGAACTAGAACAGGAAGAGAATAACAGAAATGGAGATCACATGGATGGTTATCAGTAGTGAGAGGGATGGGGAGAATGAGGGAAAAAGGTACAGGGAATAAGAAGCATAAATTGTAGTTACAAAACAGACAGGGAGAAGTTAAAAATAGTATAGGAAATAGAGAAGCCAAAGATCTTATATATACAACCCATGGACATGAACTAAGGGGCGGGGGGCAGGGGATGCTGGTGGGGTGGTTGCAGGGAGGAGGGGAATAAAGGGGAGAAAATAATGGGACAACTGTAATAGCATAATGAACAAAATATATTTGAAAATAATTCCCACTCATTGCTTTACTTTTTCAGAAATTTTGAGACTCTTCTGAGTTTTTAAAATTTCTTTTTATTTTGGGGAGAATTCCTTTTTAGATTTATAGAAACCTAACTATGATTTTTCTGTTATTATGTGTTCATACAGGCTAGGCATATGGGTAAATAAGACCAACTGCAGATTTTAATTGTGTCAAATATAAAGAGGTATAATACATTATGATAATCTTTTTAGCTCATATAAAGGTTTATGAATCAGATCACAGTAAGCCACAGGTGACAAACATAAGACCCACAGGCCAAATCAGGCCCTCCACCTTGTTTTATCTGGCCTGGCACCTTGTTTCTACCCGGTGGCAGTGCTCAGCTCTCGCTTAACTGTTAAGGAGTAGTTACCTTTATACAGTCCTAAAGTTACATTCAGCCCTTTGAAGGCAAGCGCAAAGCTGATGTGGCTCCCGGTGAAAATGAGTTTGACACCCCTTCAGTAAGCCTTGTTCTACTTCTAGCCACACCGGTTATTAGCTGTGAGACCATGGTCATGTCATTTCACCTCTAGGACTCAATTTTCTTATTTATAGAAAATCCAATTCTAAAAAAAAATATGGTTTAACAACCAAATAATTTGTAAAAAGAAATAGAAAAAGTTCCCAAGAAGGATAATTATTCAGAACATTAGGACTACTGTCTATTACTTCCAGTAATTTAGTGTTTCAATCCTCTTTCAGTTCTTCTGTTAAGTAAGTTTCAGCTAGGTTCTTCTCTTTCTATCACTTTGTTAATCTTTTTTACCAAAGACCAAGGCGACGTCACTCAGCTCATTGCTTTCAGTAGGGAATGTTCTTTAGTTAAATCTAATATTGTTTTGTGATTGTATTTATTTTTCTGGCTACATACTATTTATCAGAAGAGATACTACTTTTCCATTCACTGTAGTGACAAAGTTTCCTGATAAAATAAATGTATTTAAGTACAAAAGAGTGAGTCAACTCCTAGAAAAATGCTAATTAAATAATAATAAAGTTGACACACATACGAAAAATGATAAAGTTTATTTGAGAATGATTTAACTTTGATAGACAATGAATTATGTGATTGAAGCAGAGACTGGCTATGTTGTTACCATATCCAATTTATTTTTATTGGACATATAGGAAGATTACATTTTCTAGCCTCTTTTGTTCTTTTTTTTTCTATTTCTAATTTTATTTTAATCATTGTTCAAGTACAGTTTTCTGTCCTTTATTCCCATCCCAGCCCACCCACCCATTCCTCCCCACCTCCCTCCCATTTCCACCCCCCTAGTTTTTGTCCATATGTCCTTTATATTTGTTCCTGTAAAGTCTTCATATTCTCCCCTAAAAGTCCCCTGAAATTCCCTCCCCTCTCCTCTCTGGTCACTGTCAGCCTGTTCTCTATTTCAGTGTCTTTGGCAATATTTTCTTGTTTGTTTGTTTTGTTCTTTAGGTTCCTGTTAAAGGTGAGATCATATGGTATTTGTCTTTCACAGCCTGGCTCATTTCACCTAGCATAATGATTTCCATCCATGCTGTCATAAAGAGTAGGAGGTCCTTCATTCTTTCTGCTGCATAGAGTTCCATTGTGTAAATGTACCATAGTTTTTTGATCCATTCATTTACTGATGGGCACATAGGTTGCTTCCAGCACTTGACTTGTAAATTGTGCTGCTATGACCATCGGGGTGCATAGGTTCTTTTGGACTGGTGTTTCAGGGTTCTTAGGATATAATCCCAGCAGTGGAATTGCTGGGTCAAAAGGTAGACCCATTTTTATTTTTCTGAGGAAGTTCCATACTGTTTTCCATAGTGGTTGTATCAGTCTGGAGTCCCACCAACAGTACACTAGGGTTCCCTTTTCTCCACAGCCTCTCTAACACTTGTTGTTTGTTGCTTTATTCATGATAGCCATTCTGACCAGTGTGAAGTGGTATCTCACTGTGGTTTTAATTTGCATCTCTCTCTCATATAGCTAGCGATATTGAGCATCTTTCCATGTGTCTCTGGATCCTCTATATGTCCTCCTTTGAGAAATGTCTGTTCAAGTCCTTTGCCCATTTTTTAATTGGGTTGCTTGTCTTCTTAGAGTGGAGTTGTGTGAGTTCTTTATGTATTTTGGAGATTAAACCATTGTCTGAAGTATCATTGGCAAACGTGTTTTCCGACACATTTGGATCTCTTTATTTTAATACTGTTTTCTTTAGCCATGCAGAAACTTTTTATTTTGATGAGATGCCATTTGTTTATTCTTTCCTTTATGTCCTTTGCTCTAGGGGACATGTCAGTAAAAATGTTTCTGTGTGAAATATCTGAGATTTTACTGCCTATGTTCTCCTCTAGGATTTTAATGGTGTTGCAGTTTATATTTAAATCTTTTATCTACCTTGAATTTATTTTTGTGTATGGTGTAAGTTGGTGCTCGACTTTCATTTGTTTGCATGTAGCTATCCAGTACTCCCAACACCATTTGTTGAAGAGGCTATTTTTTACTACATTTTATGTTGCTGCCCCTTTGTCAAATATTAATTAACCATAGAGACTTGGGTTTATTTCTGGGCTCCCTGTTCTGTTCCATTGGGTCATGTGCCTGTTTTTATGACAGTACCAGGCTGTATTGATTACAGTGGCCTTATAGTATAGTTTAGTGTCAGGTATTGTGATTCCTCCTACTTTACTCTCCTTTATCAAAATTGCAGCAGCTATTTGGGGTCATTTATGGTTCCAAATAAATTTTTGAAGTGTTTGTTCTATGTCTGTGAAATATATCATTGGTACTTTAATAGGTATTGCATTGAATGTGTAAATTGCTTTGGGAATTATGGACATTTTGATTATGTTAATTCTTCTGATGCATGAACACGGCATACGTTTCCATTTGTTTGTGTCTTCCTTGATTTCTTTCCTCAGTGTTATGTAGTTTTCTAAATGCAGGTCTTTTACCACTTTGGTTAGATTTGGTATTTTATTTTTCTTGTTGCTATATCGAATGGGATTTTTTTTCTTGACTTCTGCTTCTGCTGTTTCATTGTTGGTGTACACAAATGCCATTGATTTCTGAATATTGACTTTTTACCCCACTATTTTTCCAAATTCATTTATTAGGTCAAGGAGTTTTTTGGTGGAGTCTATAGGATTTTCTATATACACTATAATGTCATTTGCAAACAGTGAAAATTTTGTTTCCTCCTCTCCGATTTGGATACCTTTTATTTCCTTTTCTTTTCTGATTGCTGTGGCTAATACTTCCAATATTATATCAAATAGAAGTGGTGAAAGTGGACAGCTTTGTCTTGTTCCTGATCTTAGTGGAAAAGATTTTAGTTTTTGCCCATTGAGTATGATGTTGGCTGTAGGTCTCTCATATATGGCCTTTATTATGTTGAGGAATGCACATTCTATTCCCACTTTTCTGAGTGTTTTTATCATAAATGGGTGCTGTGCCTTATCAAATGCTTTTTCTGCAATCTATTGATATGATCATGTGGTTTTTGTCTTTGCTTTTGTTTATTTGATGTATTACATTTACTGATTTGTAAATATTGTACCATCCTTGCATCCCTGGAATGAATCCCACTTGGTCATGGTGTATGATCTTTTTATTGTATTGTTGGATGTGGTTTGCCGCTATTTTGTTGAGGATTTTAGTGTCAATGTTCGTCAGCGATATTGGCCTGAAGTTTTCTATCTTTGTTGTGTCTTTATTTGGTTTTGGAATGAGGATGATGTTGGTCTCATAAAAAGAGTTTGGGAGTCTTCCATCTTTTTGGATTTTTTGAAATAGTCTGTGAAGGATAGGGTTTAGCTCTTCCTTAAATGCTTTGTAGAATTCTCTGAGACCATCAGGTCCAGAGCTTCTGTGTGTTGGGAGTTTTTTTATTACTGGTTGAATTTCATTTGCTGTTATTGGTCAGATCAGGCTTTCTGCTTCTTCTTCATTGAGTTTTGGAAGATTATATTTTTCTAGAAATTTGTCCATTTTATGTAGGTGTTCAAATTGATTGGCATACAGTTCTTCATAGTAATTCCTTACAATCCTTTGCATTTCTGTGGTATCCATTGTAATCTCTCCTCTTTCATTTCTGGTTGTGTTTATTTGGGTCTTCTCTCTTTTTTTCTTGATGAGTCTGCTTAAAGGCTTGTCAATTTTGTTTATCTTCTCAAAGAACGAGCTCCTGGATTCATTGATCATTAGAATTGTGATTTTAATCTCTATGTCATTTAATTGTGCTCTGATCTTGGTTATTTCCTTCCTTCGACTTGCTCTGGGCTATCTTTGTTGTTATTCCTCGAGTTCTTGTAGATGTAAAGTTAGGCTGTTTGTTTGAAATCTTTCTGTCTTTTTTAGGTAGGCCTGTATTGCTATGAACTTCCCTCTCAGGACTGCCTTAGCTGTGTCCCATAAGTTTTGGGTTGTTGTGAGTTTATTTTCATTTGTTTCTAGAAACTTTTTGATTTCTTCCCTAATCTCATTCTTGACCCATTCATTGTTTAATAGAAAGTTATTTAATCTTCATGATGTTGAGTGTGGGTTGGTTTCTAGTTTCAGTCCCTTGTGATCCAAGAAAATGCTTGGTATGATTTCAATTTTCTTGAATTTGTTGAGGCTCGTTTTGTGTCCTATCACGTGGTCTATCTTTGAAAATGTTCCATGTGCATTTGAGAAGAATGTGTATTTAGCATCTTTGGGATGGAGGGCTCTGTATATATCAGTTACACCCATTTCATTTAGAGTATTGTTCAATGCCACCATATCTTTGTTGATATTTTGTTCAGAAGATCTGTACATATTTGACAGTGGGGTGTTCAAATCCAGTACTATAATTGTGTTTCTGTCAATAACTTTCATGAAGCCCTCCAAGATTTTCTCTGTGTATTTGGGTGCTCCTATGTTGGGTGCATATATATTTACAATGTTTATGTCTTCTTGGTGGAATCTTCCCTTGAGTATTATGAAGTGACCTTCTTGGTCTCTCTTTATGGCTCTTTTTTGGAAGTCTATTTTGTCTGATATGAGTATTGCTACTCCGGCTTTTTTTCCCTGTCTGTTTGCTTGGAAATTTTGTTTTCCGCACTTCACTTTCACCCTGTGTAGGTCTTTTATCCTGAGGTGGGTCTCTTGTAGGCAGCACGTGTGTGGGTCATGTTTTCTTATCCAATCAGCTATTCTGTATCTTTTGATTGGACCATTTAATCCATTTATGTTTAAGGTTATTATTGATAGGTACTTCTTCATTGCCATCTATGTACATGTGTTTCTCTCTCCCCCCCTTCCCTTCCTTAAAGCAGTCCCTTTAGCATCTCTTGCAGAGTTGGTTTGGTGGAGGTGTATTCTTTCAGACTTTTTTTTTTTTTTTTTTTTGGTCTGGGAAGCTCCTTTTTTGGCCTCCTATCTTGATTGAGAGCTTGCTGGGTGAAGTAGCCTTGGTTGCAGACCTCTGGTTCTCATTACTTGGAATATTTCTTGCCATTCTCTTTTGGCTTGGAGTGTTTCCATTGAGAAGGCAGCTGTTAGCCTTATTGGGGCTCCCTTTTATGTTACTTCCTGTTTCTCCCTTGCTGCCTTTAAGATGCTCTCTTTGTCTTGAAATTTTGCCATTTTAATTATGATATGTCTTGAGGTGAGCCTCTCTGGGTTCTTGTTGATTGGGACTCTCTGTGTTTCCTGGATTTGTGTGATGTTTTCTCTCAACAAATTAGGGAAGTTTTCCATCATTACTTTTTCAAATAGGTTTTGTATCCCTTGCTCTTCTTTTTCTTCTGGTATCCCTATTATATGGATATTCTGTTTCATATTGTCTTGCATTTCTCTTAATCCCTCTTCATTCTTTATTAGCCTCTTTTCCTTTTCTTGCTCTTTCTGGGTGTTTTCTTCTACTTTGTCTTCTAGCTCACTGACCCAATTTTCTGCTTCATCAATCCTGCTTTTTATTCCTTCTACTGTGTTCTTCAGTCAGAAATTGTATTCTTCTTTTCCTCTTGGCCCTTGTTGATAGTTTCTATTTCCTTTTTCATGCTGATATAGTTTGCAGTAAGTTCATTGTAGTTTCCGTGTAGTTTCTGGTAGCTCATTCTGATTTCATTGAATTTCCTGATAATCACTCCTTTGAACTCAATATCTGATAGTTGAGTTGCCTCTATTTCATTTTGCATTCTCTCTGAGTTCTCCTCCCTTCCCTTCATTTGGGGATTGTTTCTTTGTCTTCTCATTGTTTGTGAGACTTTTCTTGTTAGCTTCTGTTTCTAAAATTTATCTGTTCTGGTTCCCTGGGTTTATGGTGTGAACTTCTGTGGTAGAATACCTGTGAGATTCAGTGGTATAGTCTCTTTCATGTATCCTGGTGTTCACAGCTTCCACCTAGTCTTTTTTGTGATCAGTTGGAGGGTTAAGGCAAAATGTTTTAAGACAGCAAGAGAGTATTCTATGATATTTATAGTAGCAGCAAGTAGAGAAGGGATAGGAGATCCTTTTGTTATGTATAGTGTTATCCATGATCTTCCACCTCACTAGCCACATTTTAGAAAGAATGGAAAGAAGATAAGACTCTTATTGGTGAGGAAATGATTGTGAGTTGTATCTAGAAAGCTGTGAGGTTGTGGAAGGTCAGATACTGATGTAGGGTGAGAGTAAATAATAGTAAATAGGTGTAGTGTGTGAGGGAATAGAGTTAACCACTATAGTAATAGAGTTCCAGAAACTGAAGAGGGGTAAGACCTGGGAGGGGTGTTGTGTAGTATTTACAATTGTATACAATAACTATTATTTACAGTAATATTGGAGCAACAATCATATGACAGAATCCATGAGATCTAGATAACAAGAATAGGGAGTATAGAACCTTGAGTAGTGTACTAATGGAACACAAATGAAGGGCAGTAAATTAGCAATACACTGTGAATGAGGTAACAGGGGAAACCTGTCAAATGATACAATATGACCAGCCAAGAAAAGAAGACTATACAGAAAGAAGAGGAATACAAAAATAGTATTAAAATAAAAAATGTAAGAATAATGAAAATGACAATGCAAATATGCAATAACTTGCCGGTTCAAAAAGAAAAAGAAAAAAAGAAGAAAAAAAGCAGAAGATGGAAGGAAGAAGAGATAAATTTGGAAAGAAAGAAAGAAGGAATAACACTAGAAAGAAAGAAAGAAGCATAAGGAATTGAGAGGTATAAAAATAATAATAAAAAATAAAAAATTACTTAAAAACAAAAAGACAAAATAACAAAAAACCTCTTTTTGGTTTCAAACTGGCCACACTGCTTTTTCTAGTCTTGCTGGCTTCAGCAGGCTGAGGGGTGATTGGTATCTCTTTTCTCCCTTCCCGTTCAGCACTCAGACAGCCTCTTGTGTAGACTCCCCAAGGCTAGCTGCGTGTTCTTTCCAGAGCCAGTCTGGGTCCTGGGTGTGTGATCTTGTTCCTGCTAAGCACGCTCTCTGGAGCCTACAGCTATTGGCTCCCAGGATCCTGTGGAGAGCAGAGTGTGCTTGCCTTATCCGTGTTCACGGGTGTGTGCTCTGGGGATCCTACAGTGTGCCTGCACCTTTTCCGGGTTCACGTGTGTGGGCTTGGGCTTCCTAAGGGGCGTGCACTTCCCCCAAGTTCACGGCCATGGGCACCAGGGATCCTGCAGAGCACCCATGCTTTGTTTGTGTTCACGGCCCCGGGTCTTCCACAAAACCAGACTCTCTCCAGGTTGCAGGTGTGGGCGGGTGGCCAGGCTGCCCTTTGTCGCAGAGGCTCCAGCACACACTCTTCCCAGGGCTATGCATGGGTGCTCACAGCCCTTGTGTGATTGCCACTCAGTCCTCACTCCCCTCTCTGTGCCTCACATTTTCTAGCCTCTTTTATAGTAAACTTGAAGCTAAGTGAGTGAGTTCTGGTCCATGGAATGTAGGTGAAAGTGTTGTGTGCCAATTTCAGGAGTGGTGGCTCTTGATAAATATCATGAGTTTCTCTGCTCATCCTCTCTTCCCTTGCCACTAGCTAGTTGTAGAGTATCCATTGGAGGACTCTCAGGCCATAGAGGATGGTGAATCCAGTAGGTGCAAGGAGCCTGAATTCCTGAGTCCCTGTTTGAGAAAAGCAGCCCAGGATTACCACCAGGAACATATGAAATGGACTTTCCATAAAGGAGATATAACCTTTTACTGCTAAGTTACTGAAATTTGGGGATAATTTATTATAGCTATAGCAGTTAGCCTACCCTGACTAACACAGTTATCTCTGAGGAATTCAGTATTTAGCACAGTGACTTACTTGTACATGGGGGTACTTAGTAAATGTTTGTTAAATAAGTTAATTTTGTACTATTTTATTCTGTCTATTCATAATTGTGAGATGGTAATATTTTTAGGTATGATTGACGTTTCAGCTGAAGTCCCAAACCCTGTTTTGTGACATATTAGATAGTTCTAATATCCTGGATGACCTTTGCATCTTCAAAGTCAAATTGGTTTTAATTAGTGTTTTTAAAAATATGCCCTTTTAAAAATAATAATTAAGACTGTCTTAACACCTTTAAGACCAAGACAGATGGGGTTAAAAACACAACACAACATTGATTTAGTCATTAAATCAATGACTAAAGGTGGACTTAGCAGTAAATTAAGAATAGAGTGCTTAATTGAATAAGGCCATGAAGTACATACACACCACTTGTCACCCTCTTCAAATAGTAATGGTAAAAAACCTCAATCCTATTAATAACTCACCATAACTACTAGAGGAGACAAGTCATAACAAGGTAAGCATACTGGAAAGTGTGCTGGGATAATTCAAAGTGTAGCTTAAATGCAAAACATCTAGCTAACACCTAGAAGATTTCATACAAAATTACCAGTCTAAGCCGTACTTAGCCCAAACTTAAATAAGACACAACTATCAATCTCAATTCAAACAAAACATTTATTACATACAAAAGTATAGGAGGTAGAAATTCTAACCTGCACTATAAAGTACCATAAGGGAACAATGAAAGAATAAACTAGAGCAACAAATAGCAAAGCTTACCCTTTTACCTTTTGCATAATGATTTAACTAGACAATCTTAGCAAAGAGAACTTAAATTAAGCAACCCGAAATGAGACGAGCTATTCATGAGCAGCCTTACAGAGCAAACTCACCTATGTAGAAAAATAGTGAAAAGACTTATGAATAGAGGTGATAAGGCTATCAAGCCTGGTGATAGCTGGTTGTCCAGAAAAGAATTTTAGTTCAAACTTAAGCTTACCTAAAAAAACCATAATTCAACTGTAAGCTTAAAAGATACTCTAAAAGGGGACAGCCCTTTAGATGTAGGCTACAACCTTCAGTAGAGAGTAAGTACAAAAACACACCATAGTTGGCCTAAAAGCAGTCACCAAAAAAGAAAGCATTCAAGTTCAACAACATGACTATCTTAATCCCAAAATGACCACTAACTTCTAATACAAAACTAGACTATTCTATAACCATGTAGAAGAAACAATGTTAATATGAGTAATAAGAAATTACTTCTGGGGAATATGGAGTGATTTTGGTCCCAAGATGGCAGCTTTGTTGGAGGAGGCATAATCCCCTTCCTCTATGCAGGGGAGAGAAACTCACGGATTGGTGGAGGAACAGAGCAAGGGGCATAGGATATCGCAACATTCATGAAAACAGGACATCAAAAATTATAGTGGACATTGAAAAACCAGATGGTAAAGAGACTGCTGCAGGACAATAGGAACCCAGGGATCAGTGCGGGGACCAGGGAGGTTGCAGCCCCCAGGCCTGGTGCTCCTGGGTCTGCTTCAGGGCACCCGGGAGAGAGGAGTCATTGCTCCCTCCCTGGACAACAGGGATTGGGCAACACCACAGGAGGCCTTGTTGCTTGAAGGCACAGAGAGGGGAGTTGGACTGGGAAACAGTTGTGCAGGGGCTGCAGGCACCCACACATAGCCCTGGGACAGGTGAGTGCCCCCAGCCTGCATGACCAGGTGCGCCTGGACGTGTGCCCGCACCCCCAGCCTGGTGAGAGTGTGGTTCCCTGGAAGACCCAGACCTCACAACCCTGAACAAGGAAAGGGCGTGGGTGTACGCGGGTTTCTGGAGCCTGTGGTGGTGAACTCGGGAGAAATGCGCCCCTTTGGGATTTCTGACTCTCGCACTGTGAACCCGGAAGGGTCGAGGCACTTCGGGGAATCCTGGAGCCTGCAATGGGGAAATTGGTGGAGGTGTGCACCCCTTTGAGATCCCCAGAGCTTGTGCCCTGAATCCAGAAAAGATGTGGGTGCATCCTGAGAACATAAAGCCCACCATGGTGAAATTTGGGGGAAGAGCGCATCTCCTTGCGATCTCCAGAGCTTGCATCATGAACCCGGAAAAGATGAAGGAGCTCTGCGGGGCCCGGAGCCCAGGAGACCACGGCAGTGAGCTCCAGAGAGCGTGCTTGGGAGTGCCCATACCTACATCCAGGGACCTGCAGGGGGACATTGGATCAGCTCTGGGGAGAGGACAAATTGGCTCTGGGGAGAGCTCACTGCTGACCCTGGGGACAGTGCCCGAGAGACTGACTGACCTTTGACTGGGAAGAGTAAAAAGCATTACAAACGCCCCTCACCCTACTGAAGCCAGCAAGACCAGAAAAAGTGGTCTGGCCAATTAGAAACCAACAAGAGGTTGTGTGTGTGTGTGTGGGGGGGTGTTTGGGCTCTTGTGGTTGTTTGATTGTTTGATTTTATCTTGTTTTTTAAGTGACTTTTTATTTTTTCAATTATTATTTTTATATCTCTCAGTTCCTTATGTTTCTCTTCCTTTCATCCTAGTATTATTTCTACCACTTCAAATTAATCTCTCCTGCATTCTATCTTCTGCTTTTTTTCCTTTTCTTTTTTTGAGCTTGCAAGTTACTGTAAATTTGTATTATCTTTTTCTCACTTTTCTGACATTTTTTACTTCAATAGTATTTTGGTATTCTTTCTCTTTCTGTATAATCTTCTTTGCTTGGCTGGTTATACTGTCATTTGATAGGTTCACCCTGTTATCTCAGTTACAGTGTGTTGATAAGTTACTATCCTTCATTTGTGTTCCATTAGTACACCTCTCAAGGTTCTATACTCCTTATTCTTGTTATCCAGATGTCATAGAGTCTGCCACATGATTATTGCTTTAATATTACTGTAAATAAGACCTCCTTTGTACAATTGTAAATATTATTCAACATCCCTCCCTGATCTCAGCCCACTTCACAATTTCCTGAACTATATTACCGTGGGGGTTGTCTCTATGCTTTTACACACTACTCCTATTTACTAATCTTTTTTCCCACCATACCTCAGAATCTGACCTCCCACAGCCTCACAGCTTTCTAGATCCAACTAACAATCCTTTCATCCCTAATAAGAGCCTTATCTTCTTTCCATCCTTTCTAAAACGTGGCTAGTGGGGTGGGAGATCATGATTAACACTATAAGTAGCCAAAGGATATCCCATCTCTTCTCTACTAGCTGCTACTGTAAATATCATAGAATACTGTCTTGCTGTCTTAAACCATTTTGCCTCACTCCTCCAACTGATCACAAAAAACAGTAGGGGGAAGCTGTGAACAAGAGGATACATGAAGGAGACTGTACCACTGAATCTCACAGGTATTCTACCACAGAAGTTCACACCATAAACCTAGGGAACTAGAACAGATAAATTTTAGAAACAGGCTAACAAGAAAAGTCTCACAAACAATGAGAAGAAAAGAAACAATCCCCAAAAGAAAGGAAAGGAGGAGGACTGAAAAAGAATGCTAAATGAAATAGAGGCAACTCAACTATCAGATATTGAGTTCAAAGGAGTGATTATCAGGAAATTCAATGAAATCAGAATGAGCTACCAGAAACTACAGGGAAACTGCAATGAACTTACTGCAAATTATATCAGCATGAAAAAGGAAATAGAAACTATTGACAAGGGCAAAGAGGAAGTGAAGAATAAAATTTCTGAACTGAATAACACAGTAGAAGGAATGAAAACCAGGATGGATGAAGCAGAAGACCAGATTAGTGAACTGGAGGACAAAGTAGAAGAAAACACCCAGAAAGAGCAAGAAAAGGAAAAGAGGCTCAGAAAGAATGAAGAGGGATTAAGAGAAATGCAAGAAAATATGAAACATAATAATATCTGTATAATAGGGATACCAAAAGGAGAAGAAGAAGACCAAGGGATACAAAACCTATTTGAAAAAGTAATGATGGAAAACTTCCCTAATTTGTTGAGAGAAAATGTCACACAAATCCAGGAAACACAGAGTCCCAATTAAGAGGAACCCAAAGAGGCCAACCTCAATACGAATCATAATTAACATGGCAAAATTTCAAGACAAAGAGAGAATCTGAAAGGCAGCAAGGGAGAAAAAGGAAGTAACATAAAAGGGAGCCCCAATAAGGCTAACAGCTGCCTTCTCAATGGAAACACTCCAAGCCAAAAGAGAATGGCAAGAAATATTCCAAGTAATGAGAACCAGAGGTCTGCAACCAAGGCTACTTCACCCAGCAAGGCTCTCAATCAACATAGGAGGCCAAAAAAGGAGCTTCCCAGACCAAAAAAAAAAAAAAGTCTGAAAGAATACACCTCCATCAAACCAACTCTGCAAGAGATGCTAAAGGGACTGCTTTAAGGAAGGGAAGGAAGAGAGAGAGAGAGAGAAAGAGAGAGAGAGGGAGAGAGAGAGAGAGAGAAAGAAACACACATACATAAATGGCAATGAAGAAGTACCTATCAATAATAACCTTAAACGTAAATGGATTAAATGGTCCAATCAAAAGACATAGAATAGCTGAATGGATAAGAAAACATGACCCACACACGTGCGCCTACAAGAGACCCACCTCAGTATAAAAGACCAGCACAGGCTGAAAGTGAAGGGCTGGAAACAAATTGTACAAGCAAATGGACAGGGAAAAAAAGCTGGGGTAGCAATACTCATATCAGACAACATAGACTTCCAAAAACGGGCCATAAAGAGAGACCCAGAAGGTCACTTCATAATACTCAAGGGAAGAATCTACCAAGAAGACATAAATATTGTAAATATATATGCACCCAACATAGGAGCACCCAAATACAAAAAGAAAATCTTAGAGGACTTCAAGAAATATATGGACAGCAACACAATTATAGTGGGGGATTTTAACACCCCACTATCAAAAATGGACAGATCTTCCAAACAAAATATCAACAAAGATATGGTGGCATTGAACAATAATCTAAATGAAATTGATGTAACTGATATATACAGAGCCCTCCAACCCAAAGAAGCTAAATGCACATTCTTTTTAAATGTAAACGGGACATTTTCAAAAATAGACCACGTGATAGGACACAAAACAAGCCTCAACAAATTCAAGAAAATTGAAATCATGCCAAGCATTTTCTCGGATCACAGGGGACTGAAGCTAGAAACCAACCCCAAGGAAAAAAAAAACCAAAACACTCAAAATCATGGAGATTAAATAGTTTTCTATTAAACAATGAATGGGTCAAGACAGAAATTAGGGAAGAAATCAATAGGTTTCTGGAAACAAATGAAAATGAACTCAGAACAACCTAAAACTTATGGGACACAGCTAACGCAGTCCTGAGAGTGAAGTTCATAGCGAAACAGGTCCACCTAGAAAAGTTAGAAACATTCCAAACAAACAACCTAACCCTATGTCTGCAAGAACTTAAGGAACAGCAACAAAGACAGCCCAGAGCAAGTCGAAGGAAGGAAATAACCAAGATCAGAGCACAATTAAATGACATAGACACTAAAATCACAATTCTAAGGATCAATATATACAAGAGCTGGTTTTTTGAAAATATAAACAAAATCGACAAGCCTTTAAGCAGACTCATCAAGAAAAAAAGAGAGAAAACCCAAATAAACACAATCAGAAATGAAAGAGGAGAGATTACAACAGATACTACAGAGATACAAAGTATTATAAGAAATTACTATTAAGAACTGTGTGCCAGGAAATTTGAAAACCTATGGGAAATGGACAACTTTCTAGAAAAATATAATCTTCCAAAACTCAATGGAAAAGAAGCAGAAAGCCTCAAGAAACCAATAACAGCAAAAGAAATTGAAGTAGTAATCAAAAATCTCCCAGCACACAAAGTCCCTGGACCAGATGGTTTCACAGGAAAATTCTACAAAGCATTTAAGGAAGAGCTAACCCCTATCCTTCACAGACTATTTCAAAAAATCCAAAAAGATGGAAGACTCCCAAACTCTTTTTATGAAACCAACATCATCCTCATTCCAAAACCAGATAAAGACACAACAAAGATAGAAAACTTCAGGCCAATATCGCTGACGAACATTGACACTAAAATCCTCAACAAAATAGCGGCAAACCGCATCCAACAATACAATAAAAAGATCATACACCATGACCAAGTGGGATTCATTCCAGGGATGCAAGGAAGGTACGACATTCGCAAATCAGTAAATGTAATACATCACATAAACAAAAGCAAAGACAAAAACCACATGATCATATCAATAGATTGCAGAAAAAGCATTTGATAAGGTATAGCACCCATTTATGATAAAAACACTCGGCAAAGTGGGAATAGAGGGAGCATTCCTCAACATAATACAGGCCATATATGAAATATCTACAGCCAACATCATACGCAATGGGCAAAAATTAAAATCTTTTCCACTAAGATCAGAAACAAGACAAGGCTGTCCACTTTCACCACTTCTATTCAATATAGTACTGGAAGTCCTAGCCACAGCGATCAGACAAGAAAAAGAAATAAAAGGTATCCCCATCAGAAAGGAGAAAATGAAACTGTCATTGTTTGCAGATGACATGGTAGAGTACATAGAAAATCCTATAGACTCCACCAAAAAACTGCTTGACCTAATAAATGAATTGGTCAAAACAGACGGATACATAGTCAATATCCAGAAATCAAAGGCATTTCTCTACACCAACAATGAAACAGCAGAAGCAGAAATCAAGAAAAAAATCCCATTTGAAATAGCAAAAAAAAACATAAAATACCTAGCAATAAACCTAACCAAAGAGGTAGAAGACCTGTATTTAGAAAACTACATATCACTGAGGAAAGAAATCAAGGAAGACACAAACAAATGGAAACATATACTATGTTCATGGATTGGAATAATTAATATCATCAAAATGTCCATACTACCCAAAGAAGTTTACACATGCAATGCAATACCCATTAAAGTACCAATGGCTTATTTCACAGACATAGAACAAACACTTCAAAAATTTATATGGAATCGTAAACAACCCTGAATAGCTGCTGCAATTTTGAGAAAGAAGAGTAAAGTAGGAGGAATCACAATACCTGACACTAAACTATACTACAAGGCCACTGTAATCAAAACAGCCTGGTACTGGCATAAAAACAGGCACATGGGCCAATGGAACAGAAGAGAGAGCCCAGAAATAAACCCTACTCTCTATGGTCAACTAATATTTGACAAAGGAGGCAGAAACATAAAATGGGGCAAAAATAGCCTCTTCAACAAATGGTGTTGGGAGAACTGGACAGCTACGTGCAAAAAAAATGAAATTAGAGCACCAATTTACACCATACACAAAAAATAAATTCAAGGTAGATAAAGGAATTAAATATAAGCCGTGACACCATTAAAATCCTAGAGGAGAACGTAGGTAGGAAAATCTCAGATATTTCACGAAGAAACTTTTTACTGACATGTCTCCTAGAGCAAGGGACATAAAGGAAAGAATAAACAAATGGGACCTCATCAAAATAAAAAGGTTCTGCACAGCTGAAGAAAACAGAATCAAAATAAAAAGAGAACCAACTGTATGGGAAAACATATTTGCCAATGATACCTCAGACAAGGGTTTAATCTCCAAAATATATAAAGAACTTACACAACTCCACTCTAAGAAGACAAGCAACCCAATTAAAAAATGGGCAAAGGACTTGAACAGACATTTCTCGAAGGAGGACATACAGAACATCCAAAGACACATAAAGCAATGTTCAATATTGCTAGCTATCAGAGAGATGCAAATTAAAACCACAATGAGTTACCACTGTACACCAGTCAGAATGGCTATCATGAACAAAGCAACAAACAACAAGTGTTGGAGAGGTTGTGGAGAAAAGGGAACCCTAGTGCACTGTTGGTGGGACTGCAGA
Source organism: Phyllostomus hastatus (assembly GCF_019186645.2). Lineage (NCBI taxonomy): Eukaryota > Metazoa > Chordata > Mammalia > Chiroptera > Phyllostomidae > Phyllostomus > Phyllostomus hastatus. The sequence continues at coordinate 8,299,872 of NW_025333841.1, read as the reverse complement.
CTGGTACAACCACAATGGAAAACAGTATGAAACTTCCCCAGAAAACTAAAAAATGGATCTACCTTTTGACCCAGCAATTCCACTGCTGGGAGTATATCCTAAGAACACTAAAACACCAATCCAAAAGAACCTATGCACCCCAATGTTCATAGCAGCACAATTTACAATAGCCAGGTGTTGGAAGCAACCTAGATGCCCATCAGTAAATGAATGGATCAAAAAACTGTGGTACATTTACCCAATGGAATTCTATGCAGCAGAAAGAAAGAAGGAGCTCCTACCCTTTGCAACAGCTGGGATTGAGTTGGAAAGCATTACGCTAAGCGAAATAAACCAGTCAGTGAAAGACAAATACCATATGATCTCACCTTTAACAGGAACCTAATCAACAAAACAAAGAAGCAAAATATAGTCAAAGACACTGAAAGAGAGGTCAGGCTGACAGTGACCAGAGGGGAGAGAAGAGGGTATTTCAAGGGAGAATGGGAAGGGTTTACAGGCACAAATTTAAATGACACATGGACAAAAACTAAGGTGAGGGTGGTAATGGGAGGGAAGTGGGGATGGTTGGGTGGGTGGGCTGGAATGGGAGTAATAGGGAGAAAACTGTACTTGAACAATGATTAAAAAAAAAGGAAATTACTTCTGCCCGCATAAGTGTATATCAGAACAGATGCATGGATGTAACTGGAAAGCATTATGCTAAGCGAAATAAGCCAGGCAGTGAAAGACAAATACCATATAATCTCACCTTTAACAGGGACCTAAACAACAAAACAAACAAACAAGCAAAATATAACCAAAGACACTAAAATTGAGAACAGGCTGACAGTGACCAGAGTGGAGAGAGGAGGAAATTTCAGGGGAAAAGGGGAAGGGTATGCAGGGTCAAGTATAAATGACACATGGACCAAAACGAGGGTGGGAGGAAATGGGAGGGAGGTGGACAGGGCTGGGGGTGCACTGGGATGGTGGTAAAAGGCAGAAAACTGTACTTGGACAACAATTAAAAAAAAAAAAAGAACAGATGCCCACTCTTAGTTAACATACGTAAAGCAAGCCAAACGACAAGCCCCTTATCCACCTAATTGTTAGTCCAACACAGGAATGCCCCAGGGAAAGATTAAAAGGAGTAAAAGGAACTGGGCAAACACAAACTGCCCCAGTTTATCAAAAATATCACCTCTGGCATCCCCAGTATGAGAGGCATTGCTTGCCCAGTGACATATGTTCAACAACCACAGTATTCTGACTGTGCAAAGGTGGCATAATCACTTGTTCTCTAAATAAGGACTTGTATGAATGGCCACATGAGGGTTTTACTGTCTCTTACTCCCAATCACTAAAATTGACCTCCCCATGAAGAGGCGGGGATAACACAATAAGACCCTATGGAGTTTTAATTGATTAGCCTGAAAGAAATCACCAAATACCAAAAGGAACAAAATAATCTCCTACAGGCTAACAATTTAGGTTGGGGTGACCTCGGAGTACAGAAAACCCTCCGAACAATTACAAATTTAGACTTACCAGTCAAAATCACTTCACTTATTGATCCAAAATTTTTTATCAACGGAACAAATTACCCTAAGGAAAACAGCACAATCCTATTTAAGAGTCCCTATTGACAATAGGGTTTACAACCTTGATGTTGGATCAGGACCTCCTGATGGTACAGCAGCTATTGACGGTTCGTTTGTTCAATAACTAAAGTCCTACGTGATCTGAGTTCAGACCAGAGTAATCCAGGTTGGTTTCTATCTATTTTATGCCTCTCCCAGTATGAAAGGACAAGAGAGACAAGGCCCACTTCAAACAAGTGCCTTCAAAAACCAACAGATGATATAATCTCAATCTGACATACCATAAGTAAATTCACCCCTAGCTCAGAGCTCAGTTAAAGTGGCAGAAACTGGTAATTGCGTAAAACTTAAACTTTTATTACCAGAGGTTCAATTCTTCTCTTCAACATAATGTTTTAAATTAACTTTTTATCCATAATCGTCCCTGTCCATAGCATTCCTAACCTTAATTGAACAGAAAATCCTAGGATATACACAACTACACAAAGGACCAAATATCGTAGGCCCCTATGGTCTACTCCAGCCAATCGTTGATGCCGTAAAACTATTCATCAAAGAACCCTTACACCCACTGACATCATTCATCACTATATTTATTATTGCCCCAATCCTACCTCTAACCCTAGCCCTAACTATATGAATTCCACTACCAATACCTTATTCACTAATCAACATAAACTTTAGCATACTATTTATACCAGCTATATCAAGCCTAGCAGTATACGCCATTCTCTGACCTGGCTGAGCCTCAAATTCAAAATGTACCCTAATTAGAGCTCTGTGAGCTGTCACCAAACAGTCTCATACAAAGTAACACTAGCAATCACCCTACTATCCATTCTATTAATAAATGGCTCATACACACTATCCACCCTAATTATTACCCAAGAATGTATATGGCTGATCTTCCCCTCATGACCCCTCACAACAATATGATTCATCTCAACCCTAGCAGAGACCAACTGAGCTCCCTTTGACCTGACAGAAGGTGAATCTGAGCTAGTCTCCGGCTTCAATGTTGAGTACATGGGGGGACCTTTAACACTATTCTTCCTAGCAGAGCACCACCAACATCATTATGATAAATGCCCTAACAACTGTCATTCCTAGGAGCATACAGCAGCCCAACCACCCCCGAACTGTGTACCACTAACTTCACAATCAAAACCCTGTTACTCACAATATCATTCCTATGGATTTGCACATCATAACCACAGTTCTGATATGACCAACTAATACACCTACTATGAAAAAATTCCTACCCGTAACACTAGGTCTCTGCATATGACAAGTTACCATGCCAATTATTACAGCTTGCACCCCACCTCAAACATAAGAAATATGTCTAATAAAAGAGTTACTTTGATAGAGTAAATCAAAGGGGCAAAAGTCTCCTTATTTCTAGGATCGTAGGAATTGAACCTAATCCTAAGAATTCAAAAATCTTCATGCTACCATATCATACCAAATCCTAAGTAAGGTCAGTTAAATAAGCTATCAGGCCCATACCCCAAAAATGTTGGTTTACATCCTTCCCATACAAATAAATCCAATCATCTTCTCCACAATTTTATCGACCATTATCCTAGAAACAATTATTGTAATTACCATCTCACATTGATTCACAGTATGAATCGGCTTTGAAATAAACATGCTAGCCATCATCCCAATACTGATAAAAACCCATCACCCCCGCCCAACAGAAGCAGCCACTAAATACTTCCTTACCGAAGCCACCACATCAATACTACTTATATTAGCCATAATTATCAACCTGTTATACTCAGTTCAATTGACCGTCACAAATATAATTAACCCCACAGAATCAATTATCTTAACCCTAGCCCTTACCATAAAACTTGGAGTCTCCCCATTCCACTTCTGAGTCCCAGAAGTCACACAAAGCATCCCTCTAACATCAGGCCTAATCCTGCTAACATGACAAAAACTAGCCCCACTATCAATCCTATATAATATTTCCCCAAGCATTAATTTATATTTACTCCTCACCATATCCATTATCTCTATAATAATTGGGGGCTGCAGAGGACTCAACCAAACTCAGCTACGTAAGATCATAGCCTACTCATCTACTGCCCACATAAAATGAATAACCACCATTCTAATCTATAATCCAACCATAGCCATCTTCAACCTTGTAATCTACATCACAATAACATTAACTGTATTTATACTGCTTACCTCCACTGCAACAATTACAACATTCTCCCTATTACACATATGAAACAAGACACCCTTGTCCAAAAGATTGGGAGTCTCTGCCTTAGAATATGGACATGAATTCAATGTTCTTACAGAGTTTCAAAGACTTTAAATGATTCAGAATCTACTCTAGAGTATACCATCCTTCTGTCTCCAGAGGGAACTATTTTTCACCCTTATAGACACAGTAGATATTTGTAGCTTATAAAATAACAATAGCGAGCCTCTGGAGGTGAGGTTTCCCTAGGTATTGTATTCTAGGGTCTTAGAACTTTCATATTCAGGAAACTGCTCTTTCAGGAGGATCAAGTAAAATATTATACATTAAAGTCCTTTGTAAAACATTAAAGTATGATACAATTATAACATTATTGTTAGCCATTCATTGTTCTACCATTAAAGCTTATTTTGTCTTCTTTTGCTCCCTTAATCAGGTAACACAATTTTCTTCACTGATCAACCACATAAAAGAAAAATCTGTAAAAAATATATGTATGAAGTAAAAATCCATTGAGAAAAAGAATGTCACTTGAAATGCAAATTAGACATATCTATATTGCATATTTAAATGTCTGAGTACCTGAATTAGATGTTATGCTCCTAGAATACTTGCTAGAAGTTAAAATGGAAGAAATCAAGGCTAATTCTCCTATAGAGAACATATTATTGGAAGCATTATGGTGGAGCTGTTTCTCAATTTTGAACTACATTTTCCTTACCTGTAGAATAGGGGAAATAATAGAACCTATTTCACAGTGCTGTTGTCATCATTAAATGAGATAATGTATGTGGCACCCATAGGACAATGTCTGGAACAATAAACAGTAACTCTAACATTATTATGATGATCATAGACAAAGACTCTGGAGTTAGACTGCCTGAGTTCAAGTCTTAGCTCTGCAACATACTTGTTGGGTAATCATAGAAAAGCCATTTAACCTCTCTATGCCCCATGTCTTTCATTTGTAAAATGGGAATGATAATATTAAGGTCTATGTCATAAAGTTGTTGTGAGGATCAAATGAAAGAATGCATTTCTTAGCTCTTTCTTCACATCCATAACCAAATTTCTTGTAAGAGTTTTCTCCCCCTCTGGCCTTTTCTTTAACGTCTCTCGCCCTCCACTGGTGATGCTCTCATCAAGGTCACAGACAAACTCATTGTTGGACATGTTTGATTTGCATCTATTTGAGCTGTCTGAAGTATCAATGAACCCTTGTGCCTGATTCCTTCTGGAAATACTCTTTCCTGTGGCTTCCATGGCACTACCCTCTCTGTTTCTTCTTTGTCTCTTCTTTTCTTTCTTGTTTCTTGTAACCCTCTTCCTCTGGCTGCCCCATAAAATGTCTATGTTTCTTGGGAATCTGCTTAGGCCTCTTCTCATTCTACACATTCTCTTGAAGTGAACAGCATTGCTCCCATGGCAGATAATTCTTTTTCAAATGTGCAGCTTCTTCAGATATATTGAGTTCAAGGTCCATATATTCACCTATTTTGGCAATTCACTCTGAAAGCCCTATATACACCCAATTTAACATGTATAAAATTGAATGCATCACCCAGCTCTCATACTTACCCCCAAACTTCTTCAGTGTTCTCAGAACTGCTGCAAGTTGAAGACTGGCTGGAGTGCTCACTTGGGTCATTGAAACATGATTGGTGAGATATATTATATTTGGCACACTTTTACTTGCTTTTATGTTGTTCCTTAAAAAATGTTTTCCTACCACCTTAGTGGTAGGAAAAATGTATATATTTCTCTTTATCTCCTGCTGCCACTCTTATAGTTTAGGCCACTTTCATTTCTCACCTGCACTACAACAATATCCCCCTTGCTGATCACACTTTTCTGGCCCTCTACCAATCTATTTTCCACAATACATCCAGGATAATATTTGTGAAATGTAAATGAGATTATATCTCTTCCCTGACAAAATCTATTTGAGGACTTCCCACTGCCCTCAAGATAAAGTCCAAATTTCTTAATTTCTCCAGTTGATGTCTAGATATATCATCCTTCTCTGTCAGGATTTTTTCATAACCTTTGAGTAAATCATTTCTATCCGCTCTTACTCTGTCCTTTACCTGGTAAGTCTTACTAATTTTTCAAATCATGGTTTAGATATCTTTTCCTCCATTCCTGGCCAATTGAGACTGGACTAGACACCTCTCTATGATACCATAGTACTCTGGGGTCTTTCACTCCTGTGCCCACCTGTCACACTGAATTAGTGTGAACTGTTTCTATGCCTATGTTCTTAAAAATCTAAGTCCTTGAAGGCAAAGAATATGTGTTTTTTTTCTACCACTGCATTATCAGTGCTTAACACAGTTCCTGGCTCATGGAAAATATTTAATAAATACTTTTTGGAAGTACAAAAATATTACCTAAACTCCAATATCCCATTTTATTTAGAAATGTCACATATCATAATTTTTCATTTAACTGTAAATCATGTACCTGTTTACACTAAACTTTTCTAGAGCAGTTCACACTAAAGTTTTCTAGAGCATATGCAGATCAACATAAAGAAGTACTAAAAATACATTCCTTCCTTTCCTGGAAGAATTTTCCCATTAACCACTAGTTGTCACTTTTATATCTCTCAAAAATATAAAATTATTATTTTCCTGGCTATAAATATAAGATACTTAATTACAGAAATTCAGTACCTAGTAGAGGACCCAGGAAGATGTCATTTGGGCCCAGAGCCAGATAGAGAGTCTGCTGTTCCAGAATACAGAAATCAAATCATCATAATGAAATAATTTGTGCATTATCTGTTATTGAGATGTAGTAAGGAGTGTCATGGGTGTGGCTTGCTAAACTCTGGAAGATAAATTATGGGAAAATGAACTTCTGCAAGGTAAAGGCTGGCTGAAGTGCTAACCCATAAGGAAGAAAAGGATGATTGGTTCCATCTCTATGCTTAGGTCATTGCAATGTGATTGGTGAGATATATATTTGGCTGACTTTTATCTGCCTCTATGCAGTCTCTTGAAAATGGTTTCCTACCATCTTAAAAGTAGGAAGAATGCATTGAAAGCCAAAATTTTATAGGCAATACTGTGAATTTGGACATATTGGTAATTATCATGGTGAACTCATAGTTTTTCTGTTGTGACTTTATTTTGTAGTATTTTAAAATTCTCAATAATTAATATACAAGACATAGGATGTAGCCAAGAACTGGAAGAATCTTGGTCAAATCTTAAACAGTGGCCACTCTGTCAGAAATTTTCTAGAACTCCAGATCTGAACTGGGATGTTTGAATTTCCAGGGCCCAGGCCAGCTGGCACTTAAAGACTGGACTGTAGCTGTAGACAGCTGAGAAGTGTATGTTTGTGTATATGTATGTGCATGAGTGTGAATGTAAATGAAAATATATGTGTATACTGATAGAGAGATATGTGGTCAGCTCTCATCTCAAGTTGTCAAATCCTCATTTTTTTCAACACTTTACACTTTTTATCTACTGTGCTAGGTACTTAATTTCCTTCATTAAGAATCTGTTCTTTGCAATCAGAAAAATAATAATTTTGAGTTTGTTTATATGCATGCATGTGCTATAAAAGAGACAACTGGTGGCCAATGGGAAAACTCCTGGAGGAATTTATCTCAAGACATAATCAAATGAATGTTATTGGTGCCTCCCAGAGCTGTCCTTCTATTTAAGGGTGATAAAATCAGAGCAAAAAGAATGCTTGTCTCACTTTCTTTTTTTTTTAATAGTGTATCAGATTTCTTTTTTTAAATTTTTTAAGACTTTATTTATTTATTTTTAGAGAGGGAAGGGAGGGAGATAGAGAAAGAGAGAGAGGAACATCAATCAGTGTGTGGTTGCTGGGGGTCGTGGCCTGCAACCCAGGCATGTGCCCTGACTAGGAATTGAACCTGCGACACTTTGGTTCGCAGCCCGTGCTCAATCCACTGAGCTACGCCAGCCAGGCTTGTCTCACTTTCAATCACATATCTAATTTGGAATTCATGGTGTGAACCATTCAAGTTACTTTCTAGAAAGAGTGTCACTAGTTTTGAAACAGAAGTTTACAAAACTAGAAGCTCATCAGTTTTGGAATTACCTCTCTTAACTCCTACCCACCTCACCATTACAGACATGCTGAAGCAGTGCAAAATAAATGACAGGGAAGAATAACATTCTTAGAATAGGAAGCCCAGTCCAGTGGATGGTGGAGGATGTGCTCCATTTTAGGGAGACATTTTTTCAATCTTGTGGAAAAGGATTTTGTTTCCTTTTAAAAAAGTTAAAAGTTTAACACTATTGAAAGTCAAAGTTACATATGATCATTGGTTTTTAATTCCAAAACATGTTGGAAATAATAGAAGAGTCAAGAAATGTACACCTGTTATAGACTATATTTTCAAAGCATTTTTTTCAAGGCTCTCTTAGAGATTTAAATTTTTGATGAAAAAAAGTTCTTTATAGCTTGACCTGGCTTCTATTTAGCTGACTTGGAAAAGGCCTTAAGAGCATGAGACATTTATGTAACTTGGATCAGTGTTCATTTACGAGTTTCCTGACCAGAGATGGAGCCAGGTTTTTCTGGTGCCTAAAGCATTTTTAATTTTTAGGGGAAATTGGTTGGGCATTGTTTTGCAAAGTGAAAAGCTGCTGGTTTGATTCCTTGGCCAGTGCACATGCCTAGGTTGCAGGTTCAGTCCCAGTGGAGGCATGTACAAGAGGCAACAGGTCAATATTTCTCTCTCACATTGATGTTTCTCTCCCTCTCTTTCTCCTTCTCTTTCTCTCTCTCTACATATAAAATTAAATCTTAAAAAAAAAACTCTTCATGACTGAGATGGAAAATGTCCACATTGGTGTTTGTCTGTGTACATACTGCTCTACTATTTAACCCCACAGACTTAATTTTTGACTATTATTTGATTGCCTAAAGAAGAGAAAATAGCTCATGCTTAAAGGTTATTATTAACCAGCATTCAAGGGGGTACAGAATTTAATGGTTACATGAATTTTGATTCATCAATGTATTAAAATGGAACCCTATTAAAGCTTAGATATAAACAATGAGGTGGCTATATATACTTTTTAAAGGTCAATATTCTGCAAATCACAACACAGAAAGTAGCTAATTATTTTGGGAAATGAGAGGAAATTTAAAATATATATTACTGAATTTATATTCTGTGAATGTATAATTCTGAAACCACCATTTTCCATGAACAAGACTTGTGTTGGGTTATTTAATCATGTAGCTTTAGTAGTAAGGAGTAATTTTAGGGGAAAATTTATTTCTTGAAAGGCTTCTAAAATGTAAATGGCTGTTTCTTAAAGGAAACATGCTGTATAAAAACCCAGACTTTCCAAAATGGGGATCTTAGGAGATGATCAAGGACATAATAAGGTATTCTTTCTTTTAAAAGAGTAGCCACAGGGTTTCTCTAGTGTAATTCAAATGTATTAGGAAGAGGTTTCTTACAGCCTTGGCTTCTAACTGTACTCTGGGAAAACCTCTCCTTCACCTCTCTTAGACATAATTGTCTCTTTGGCAAAATATGGATTACAACCTGTTAGAGTAGGTGTTTTGAGGATTTATGAGATAATGTGTGGAAAACTCACCAACCCAGTGCCTGACATGTGACAGTTACTTTGTAAATGCTATTTGAAAGTGCTGATTTAGAATATGTCCTGTAAGGCAAATAGATTTTCTTCTCTGGGTCCTTTTATTTTCTGCATGCATTTTTTTGTTGTCCTTTTAGGTTTACTAATGATATTTATGGTGGTAAGAATGAAAACTCCACTTAGAAACACTTTAATGAAAGTATTTTTAACAAGCTGTTTTAAAATCATTTTATCAATCCATTATTAAAAATAAACTCCAAATGCAGTACTTACAAATAACTACATATAATTTACTTTTGATTGGGAGTTTCTAGTTTTTAAGATGCCTCTTTTGTATTCAATATTAATCACATTCCCATATGTTTTTCACATTCTGTGTTCTCAGATTGTTGTTCATATAATTCTCCTGGATTAGACATTGAGTCCCTCAAGAGCAGAGGTAATGTTTTATTCATCTTTGTAAGCCCTTTACCTAGCCCATTATGGGGTGTTTTATTCAAAACACCTACTCTAACAGGTTGTAATCCATATTTTGCCAAAGAGACAACTATGTCTAAGAGAGGTGAAGGAGAGGTTTTCCCAAAGTACATTCTCAAAAACTGTATGTCAAATTGACCACTGTAGGTTCTCAATAAATGTATGTTGAATTGACCATGATTTCTTCTACTTATCTCATGGTGGAAATTTCACTTATTTCTATATTTTTTCCTCATTTTCTTTTTTTCTTTTTTATTTTATTGATTATGCTATTACAGTTCTCCCATTTCACCCCCTTTCATTCCCCTCCATCCTGCACACCCCCTCCTACCCACATTCCCCACTTTAGTTCATGTCCATGTGTCATAAGTTCTTTAGGTTCTACATTTCCCATACTATTCTTGCCCTCCCCCTTTCTATTTACCATCTATGCTACTTATTCTCTGTACCTTTTCCCCCTCTCTCCTCCTCCCACTCCCCTGCTGCAAACTCTCCATGTGATCTCCATTTCTGTGGTTCTGCTCTTATTGTAGTTGTTTGCTTAGTTTGTTTTTGGTTTTGCTTTAGGTGTGGTTGTTAATAATTGTGAGTTTGCTGTCATTTCACTGTTCATATTTTGTATCTTCTTTTTCTTAGGTAAGTCCCTTTAACATTTCATATAATAAGGGTTTGGTGATGATGTACTCCTTTAATTTGACCTTATCTGAGAAGCACTTTATCTACCCTTCTTCCATTCTAAATGAAAGCTTTGCTGGATAGAGCAACCTTGGGTGTAGGTCCTTGCCTTTCATGACTTGGAATACTTTCTATCCCCTACTTGCCTGCAAGGTTTTTTTTGAGAAATCAGCTGACAGTCTGATGGGAACTCCTTTGTAGGTGACTGTCCCCTTATCTCGCTGCTTCTAGGATTCTCTCCTTCATTTTAATCTTGACTAAGGTAATTTAGATGTGCCTTGGTGTGTGCTTCCTTGGGTCCACCTTCTTTGGGACTCTGAGCTTCCTGGACTTCCTAGAAGTCTATTTCCTTTGCCAGATTGGGGAAGTTCTCCTTCATTATTTGTTCAAATAACTTTTCCACTCGTTGCTCTTCCTCTTCCCCTTCTGGTACTCCTATAATTCAGATGTTGGAACGTTTAAAGATGTACTGGAGGTTCTTAAGCCTCTCCTCATTTTTAAAAAATTCTTATTTCTTCATTCTTTTCTGTTTGGTTGTTTCTTTCTTCCTTCTGGTCCACTCCATTGATTCGAACCCAGTTTTCTTCCCATCACTATTGGTTCCCTGTGCGTTTTCCTTCATTTCACTTAGCATAGCCTTCATTTTTTCATCTAATTTGTGACCAAAATCAACCAATTCTGTGAGCATCCTAATTACCAGTGCTTTGAACTGTGCATCTGATAGGTTAGCTATCTATCGCTTAAAGTATTGGCTCTGGAGCTTTGATCTGTTCTTTCATTTGGGCCATTTTTTTTTTTTGCCTTGTTGCGCCTGTTATGTATGAGGGGCGGAGCCTTAGTTGTTCACCAGGGTGGGTCAGCCCAGTCGCTGGGTTGTGATGCTGTATGTGGGGGTGGGGTCCAAGAGGGAACAATGGCGCTTGCTCTACTGTCTCTCAGATTTCAGTCCCTTCCACCCTTTCCCCCAAGCAAACTGGGCCTTTCTGGTGCTGATTCCCAGGTGGGTGGGCTTGTGTATGTTCTAGGACCCTGTGGGTCTCTCCAACAAACACTACTGTGAGACTGAGAGTCTCTCCCTGTGCCTCAACTGACACAGGTGTTTTCAGTTGGTGTTTTGAGGCTTTATTTCCCCAAGCTGGGGCCCTAGGGTGCACAGTCTGTCTCATTCCTAAACTTCGCCTGTTTTGTCTGCGTACAAATGTGGGAGTGCTCGCTCAGCTAGCCACCCTTTGTGCCTTGCTGGGTCTGCCCGCTGCCACCCTGCACCCAGGGTCCGTCAGCTGCTGCCTTGTGCACTGGGGTCCACTAGCCTTTGCTGCATCCCCTCTCCACCCAAACACCCAACTCCTCACCTCCTGCCGGACAGGATGACTGTGTGTAACTCCTTGGTTGTCGGACTTCCGTACCGTTCAATTTTCTGTCATTTCTGGTTGTTTCTTAGTTTGCTTGTTTCTAAATTTTTGTTGTCCTTAATTTGGTTGTGTGAGGAGGAAGAGTGTGTCTACCTACACCTTCATCTTGCCTGGAAGTCTCTTTTTTCCTCATTTTATATCACCTCCAGAAGCAGTTACTCCACAGCCCCAGCTTCAATTATTATCTGTATGGTAACAATTCTCACATTTCTATCACTGACTCAGACTTCTCTGATGACCTTCATAATGAATATGTCTGCTAAGGTGCTTTGAATTGAACATATCCTAAACTGAATATATCTTCAATCTCAAACCAGTCTCTTACCTGTCTTATATGTCTCAGTGACGATGCCACTGTATGTTCAATTGCCCAGCCAGACACCTGGGAGTCAATTCACGACACCTTCTTTTCTTTTACTTCATACATCCAGATAAGTCTTCAAATTCTTCCCATTTTTTCACTCATTTAAATTCTTGGATTGTTTACTTCCTTCTATCCCTACTGTCACCCTAGCTCACATCATCATTATCTCTCACCTGCACAATTTTCTTTCTTTTTTTCCTGTTTAGGGAAAATCTCATGTTTGACATTTTTTTATGAAAAGTTTCAGCTATCAGAAAGATAGACTAGTATAATGAACAATGTTAAGTATATCACTAGATTTATGCACTCTTAATATTTTGTATATTTGCTTAATATTTGTATATTTCCTTATATTGTAAAGTATTTTATTGCAAATTCACCAACAAAAATACCTCAAACTAAATCTTTAACAATTAAATTTATTTTCTTACACAATAGCATTACCATACCTAACAAATGACCAGTGATTTTTTAAGAGCACTATTTATTTATTTATTTATTTTAATAATATTTTTATTTTTTAATTTTTTTTCATTTTAATAATCGTTCAAGTACAGTTTTCTCCCCTTTACTTCCATTCTAGCCCACCCACCCACCCTCCCCACTTCCCTCCCATTACCACCCTCCCATTAGTTTTTGTCCATGTGTCCTTTAAATTTGTGCCTGTAAACCCTTCCTATTCTCACCTAAAATTCCCTCTTCTCTTCCCTCTGGTTACTGTCAGTCTGTCCTGTATTTCAGTGTCTTTGGTTATATTTTGCATGTTTGTTTGTTTTGTTGTCTAGGTTCCTGTTAAAGGTGAGATCATATGGTATTTGTCTTTCACTGCCTGGCTTATTTTGCTTAGCATAATGCTTTCCAGCTCCATCCAAGCTGTTGCAAAGGGAAGGAGCTCCTTATCTCTTTCTCCTGCATAGAATTCCATTGTGTAAATGTACCATAGTTTTTTGATCCATTCATTTACTGATGGGCATCTAGGTTGCTTCCAGCACTTAGCTATTGTAAATTGTGCTGCTATGAACATTGGGGTGCATAGGTTCTTTTGGATTGGTGTTTTAGTGTTCTCAGGATATAGTCCCAGCAGGGGAATTGCAGGGTCAAAAGGCAGATCCATTTTTAGTTTTCTGAGGAAGTTCCATATTGCTTTCCATAGTGGTTGTAACAGTCTGCAGTCCCACCAAGAATGCACTAGGGTCCCCTTTCCTCCACAACCTCTCCAACACTTGTTGTTTGTTGCTTCGTTCATGATAGCCATTCTGACTGGTGTACAGTGGTATCTCACTGTGGTTTTAATTTGCATCTCTCTGATAGCTAGCAATATTGAACATTGCTTCATGTGTCTTTGGATGTTCTGTATGTCCTCCTTGGAGAAGTGTCTGTTCAAGTCCTTTGCCCATTTTTTAATTGGGTTGCTTGTCTTCTTAGAGTGGAGTCATGTAAGTTCTTTATATATTTTGGAGATTAAACCCTTGTCTGAGGTATCATTGGCAAATATGTTTTCCCATACAGTTGGTTCTCTTTTTATTTTGATTCTGTTTTCTTCAGCTGTGCAGAACCTTTTTATTTTGATGAGGTCCCATTTGTTTATTCTTTCCTTTATGTCCCTTGCTCTAGGAGACATGTCAGTAAAAAGTTTCTTCGTGAAATATCTGAGATTTTCCTACCTACGTTCTCCTCTAGGATTTTAATGGTGTCGCGGCTTATATTTAATTCCTTTATCCACCTTGAATTTATTTTTGTGTATGGTGTAAATTGGTGCTCTAATTTCATTTTTTGCACGTAGCTGTCCAGTTCTCCCAACACCATTTGTTGAAGAGGCTATTTTTGCCCCATTTTATGTTTCTGCCTCCTTTGTCAAATATTAGTTGACCATAGAGAGTAGGGTTTATTTCTGGGCTCTCTCTTCTGTTCCATTGGCCCATGTGCCTGTTTTTATGCCAGTACCAGGCTGTTTTGATTACAGTGGCCTTGTAGTATAGTTTAGTGTCAGGTATTGTGATTCCTCCTACTTTACTCTTCTTTCTCAAAATTGCAGCAGCTATTCAGGGTTGTTTACGATTCCATATAAATTTTTGAAGTGTTTGTTCTATGTCTGTGAAATAAGCCATTGGTACTTTAATGGGTATTGCATTGCATGTGTAAACTTCTTTGGGTAGTATGGACATTTTGATGATATTAATTATTCCAATCCATGAACATAGTGTATGTTTCCATTTGTTTGTGTCTTCCTTGATTTCTTTCCTCAGTGATATGTAGTTTTCTAAATACAGGTCTTCTACCTCTTTGGTTAGGTTTATTGCTAGGTATTTTATGTTTTTTTTTGCTATTTCAAATGGGATTTTTTTTCTTGATTTCTGCTTCTGCTGTTTCATTGTTGGTGTAGAGAAATGCCTTTGATTTCTGGATATTGACTATGTATCCGTCTGTTTTGACCAATTCATTTATTAGGTCAAGCAGTTTTTTGGTGGAGTCTATAGGATTTTCTATGTATACTATCATGTCATCTGCAAACAGTGACAGTTTCGTTTTCTCCTTTCCGATTTGGATGCCTTTTATTTCTTTTTCTTTTCTGATCGCTGTGGCTAGGACTGCCAGTACTATATTGATTAGAAGTGGTGAAAGTGGACAGCCTTGTCTTGTTTCTGATCTTAGTGGAAAAGATTTTAATTTTTGCCCATTGAGTATGATGTTGGCTGTAGGTCTCTCATATATGGCCTGTATTATCTTGAGGAATGCTCCCTCTATTCCCAGTTTGCCGAGTGTTTTTATCATAAATTGGTGCTATACCTTATAAAATGCTTTTTCTGCATCTATTTATATGATCATGTGGTTTTTGTCTTTGCTTTTGTTTATGTGATGTATTACATTTACTGATTTGCCAATGTTGTACCATCCTTGCATCCCTGGAATGAATCCCACTTGGTCATGGTGTATGATCTTTCTAATGTACTGTTGGATGTGGTTTGCCCGTATTTTGCTGAGGATTTTAGTGTCAATGTTCATCAGTGATATTGGCCTTAAGTTTTCTTTCTTTGCTGTGTCTTTATCTGGTTTTGGAATTGGGATGATGTTGGCCTCATAAAAAGAGTTTGGGAGTCTCCCATCTTTTTGGATTTTTTTGAAGTAGTCTGTGAAGAATAGGGGTTTGCTCTTCCTTAAATGCTTTGTAGAATTCTCCTGTGAAACTATCTCGTCCAAGGCTTTTGTGTGTTGGGAGTTATTTTTTAATTACTGCTTCAATTTCTTTTGCTGTTATTGGAAAAGAAGCTTTCTGCTTCTTTTCCATTGAGTTTTGGAAGATTATATTTTTCTAGAAATTTGTCCATTTTATGAAGGTGTACAAATTGATTGGCATACAGTTCTTCGTAGCAATTTCTAACAATACTTTGTATTTCTGTGGTATCTGTTGTATTCTCTCCTCTTTCATTTCTGATTGTGTTTATTTGGGTCTTCTCTCTTTTTTATTGATGTGTCAGCTTAAAGGCTTGTCAATTTTGTTTATCTTTTCAAAGAACCAGCTCTTGGATTCATTGATCCTTAGAATTGTGCTTCTAGTCTCTATGTCATTTAATTCTGCTCTGATCTTTGTTATTTCCTTCCTTCGACTCGCTCTGGGCTGTCTTTGTTGTTGTTCCTTGAGTTCTTGTAGATGTAGGGTTAGGTTGTTTGTTTGGAAAGTTTCTAACTTTTTTAGGTGGCCTGTATTGCTATGAGCTTCCCTCTCAGGACTGCTTTAGCTGTGTCCCATAAGTTTTGGGTTGTTGTGAGTTCATTTCCATTTGTTTCCAGAAACCTTTTGATTTCTTCCCTAATATCATTCTTGACCCATTCATTGTTTAATAGCATGCTATTTAATCTCCATGATTTTGAGTGTTTTGGGTTTTTTTTTCCTTGGGGTTGGCTTCTAGCTTCAGTCCCTTGTGGTCCGAGAAAATGCTTGGTATGATTTCAATTTTCTTGAAATTTTTGAGGCATGTTTTCTGTCCTATCATGTGGTCTATCTTTGAAAATGTTCCATGTACATTTGAAAAGAATGTGTATTTAGCATCTTTGGGATGGAGGGCTCTGTATATATCAGTTACATCAATTTCATTTAGATTATTGTTCAATGCCACCATATCTTTGTTGATATTTTGTTTGGAAGATCTGTCCATTTTTGATAGTGGGGTGTTAAAATCCCCCACTATAATTCTGTTGCTGTCCACATATTTCTTGAAGTCCTCTAAGATTTTCTTTATGTATTTGGGTGCTCCTATGTTGGGTGCATATATATTTACAATATTTATGTCTTCTTGGTAGATTCTTCCCTTGAGTATTATGAAATGACCTTCTTGGTCTCTCTTTATGGCCCGTTTTTGGAAGTCTATTTTGTCAGATTTGAATATTGCTAACCTGGCTTTTTTTTCCCTGTCCATTTGCTTGGAATATTTGTTTCCAGCCCTTCACTTTCAGTGTCTACAGGTCTTTTATCCTAAGTTTGGTCCCTTGTAGGCAGCATACGTGTGGATCATGCTGTCTTATCCATTCACCTCTTCTATGTCTTTTGATTGGAGCATTTAATCCATTTACATTTAAGGTTATTCTTGATAGGTACTTCTTCATTGCCTTATATGTACTTATATTCCTCTCTCTCTCTCTCTTTTCCTTTCTTTCATTAAAGCAGTCCCTTTAGCATCTCTTGCAGAGCTGGTTTGGTGGTGGTGTATTCTTTTAGATTTCTTTTGTCTGAGAAGCTTCTTATTTGGCCTTCTCTCTTGATTGAGAGCCTTGCTGGGTAAAGTAGCCTTGGTTGCAGACCTCTGGTTCTATTACTTGGAATATTTCATGCCATTGTCTTCTGGCTTGGAGTGTTTCCATTCAGAAGTCAGCTGTTAGCCTTATTGTGGCTCCCTTGTATGTTACTTCCTGTTTTTTCCTTGCTGTCTTTCATATTCTCTCTTTTTCTTGAAATTTGCCATTTTAATTACAATGTGTGTTGAGGTGAGCCTCTCTGGGTTCCTCTTGATTGGGACTCTCTGTGTTTCCTGGATTTGAGTGACTTTTTCTCTCATCAAATTAGGGAAGTTTTCCATCATTACTTTTTCAAGTAGGTTTTGTATCCCTTGCTGTTCTTCTTCTCCTTCTGGTATCCCTATTATACAGATATCATTATGTTTCATATTTTCTTGCATTTCTCTTAATCCCTCTTCATTCTTTCTGAGCCTCTTTTCCTTTTCTTGCTCTTTCTGGGTGTTTTCTTCTACTTTGTCTTCTAGCTCGCTGACCCGATTTTCTGCTTCATCAGTCCTGCTTTTCATTCCTTCTACTGTGTTCTTCAGTTCAGAAATTGTATTCTACATTTCCTCTTGGCCCTTGTTGAGAGTTTCTATTTCCTTTTTCAGGCTGATGTAGTTTTCAGTGAGTTCATTGTAGCTTCCCTATAGTTTCTGGTAGCTGAGCTCATTGAGCTTCCTGACGATCAGTGCTTTGAACTCAATATCTGATCGTTGAGTTGCCTCTATTCCATTTAGCATTCTTTCCGAGGCTTCCTCCTTTCCTTTCATTTGGGGATTGTTTCTTTGTCTTCCCATTGTTTGTGAGACTGTTCTTGTTAGCCTCAGCTTCTTAAATTGATCTGTTCTGTCTCCTTGGGTTTGTGGTGTGAACTTTTTTAGTAGAATAGCAGTGAGTTTCAGTGGTGCAGTTTTCTTGATCTCCCAAGCTCACTGGTCTTGTCATTTAAGTTGGCTTTGTGTTTGCCTTTGGGTTTTGATTGTTGTTGGGTCTTTCTTTGGTGGTTCCTTCCCACCAGCTGGTTAAATGAGGGTCACTCTGTCCACCACCTCCTGTATTTTGTTGTGCTGGTGAGGGCAGGTTGTGTTGAAGTTGGTTCTTCCTTGTGTATAAGGTTTAAAGAGTGCTCTCTTGCTGTTGTTCAGTTGCTTGTAATGGGTACTGTCTCTACTGTTTAGTTGTATTTCCAGAGAGGTCCTGGATTGAGGTTTGTGTGGTTTTCACTCTCTCCTTCACCTTCTTCTGTTGTTATCTGTTAGTGGTTCCTTTGTTGTTGGGTTTCCTCTTCCAGTGTGGATCCTGGTGTTCACCACCTCCACCTATTCTTTTCCTCGTCAGTTGGAGGGGGAAGGCAAAATGGTTTAAGACAGCAACAGAGAATTCTATGATATTTACAGTAGTAGCAAGTAGAGAAGAGATAGGAGATCCTTTGACTATGTATAGTGTTAACCGTGATCTTCCACCCACCTAGCTGATTTTAGAAAGGATGGAAAGAAGATAAGACTCTTGTTGGGGAAGGAAGGATTGTGAGTTGGATCTATAAAGCAGGGAGGTTGTGGGAGGTCAGATTGTGAGGTAAGGTGAGAGTAAATGAGAGTAAATAGTTGTAGTGTGTGAGAGAATAGAGTTAACCACTACAGTAATAGAGTTCAGGAAACTTTGAAATGGGCTAAGATCTGGCAGAGGGGGGGTGTTGTGAAGTAATTACAAGTGCATGGAACAGCCGTTATTTACAATAATATTATGGCAACAATCATATGGAAGAATCTATGAGATCTAGGTAACAAGAATAGGGAGTACAGGACCTCGAGTAGTGTGCTAATGGGACACAGGTGAGTTAAAGGACAGTAGATTAGCAATACAGTATGGGAAGAGATATCAGGGGAAAGCTGTCAGGTCAAACAATATATCCAGCCTAGCAAAGCAGACTATACAAAAAGAAGAGGGATACAAAAATACTATTAAAAAAGCATGTAGGGATACTGGAAAAATAATAATAATACAAATATGCAATAACTTGCAGGTTTTCTGTAAGAGCAGAGTGAAATTCATCTCACTGTCCCAGCTGTTGTGATGCCCCTTCTTTGGGTTCAACTTTGGTCTTTTCACAGATGCAGGATTTTGTCTCACTTGTAGGTATTTAGAAAAAATTTTAAAAAGTAAAAATAGAAAAGTCAGACGAAGGAAGAAATAAGAGATGAAATTGGAGGAAAGGAAGGAGGAAGGAATTAAACAAGAAATCATAAAAGAGAGGAAAAAGAAATCAAAAAAGAATAAAAACAATAAAAATTTTAAAATTAAAAATTGTTTAAAAAAAATAGAATCAAAGTAAAAAGTCTCTTGGTTTCAAAGTGGCCAAACCGGTTGTTCTGCTCATGCTGGCTGTGGCAGGCTGAGGGGTGATTGGTATGACTTTTCTTCCTTGGCCAGGGGAGCTCGCACTGGCTCCTCATCCTTGGGCCCTGGGTGTGGAAATCAGGTCTTTCCCCAGTGTTACTGCTATGGACTGGGGTGCGGGGATGCTCTCCCTGCACACGCGCTCACGCGCCCATGGCTGGGTGGCCGAGAGGCTGGAGCGATTGATCACTTTAGGAGAATTCCCCAAACAGTGTCTGTCTATTCACTCCTTCCTCTTGAGAAATTCCTCCTGTTCAATCCTGCCACTCCACACAGTGGCCTGGCTTCTCCCACAGCCAAACTCTCCAGCCCATCCAGTGACTGTGGGGGTCGGGGCCTGCTGCACGACCCAGCCCCTCTGGTGTCCACAGCCTCCAAAGGTGCTCCCAGCCCTTGTGTGTTTGCTAGCACCTGGATTCCTCCCAGTGCCTCTCAGACCTTGTTTGGCTGGGGGAGGGAGCAGTTGTCTCGGCTCTCTCCCAAGGACTCTGTGGCAAATCCAGGAGCAGGCACTGGGCCTGAGGCTGCAGCCTCCAGACCACATGCTGGTCCCCAGGACCCTACCTTGTTGCAGCACTCTTCTTAGGGTCCAGTTTTTCGGTTCTGCCACAATCCTTGGTCCCCTATTTTCATATATGCTGAAGTATGTTGGTTGCTTGCTTCTCTGCTCCATAGATCAGTCAGGATTTTCTCCCCTGAGCAGAGGGAAGCTGAATCTACTCCTTCCTACTCTGATGCCATCTTATCTCCCCCTATTTTAATCATTTTAAGTTAATGTTTGAATATAGTTGTCTCAATTTTCCCACCACCACTTTCTCCCCACTGCAACCACCCCCACCTCCTACCCTCGATCCTATCCCCATTTTACTTTGTCCATGGGTCCTCTATACATGTTCTTTGATGGCCATTTCCCTTCTTTCCTCCATTATTTCCCTCCCTCCTCCCCTCTGTTCACTTCCGTTTATTCTTAATGTCAATGTCTTTAGTTATATTTTTCTTGCTTGTTTGTTTTGTTGATTAGGTTTCAGTTATTGATGAGATCATATGGTATTTGTCTTTCACCTCCTGGCTTATTTCACTTAGCATGATGCTCTTCAGTTCCATCCATGCTGTCCCAAAGGGTAGGAGCTCCTTCTTTTTGCTGCACAGTATTCCATTGTGTAAATGTTTTATCCACTCATTTACTTGTAGGCACTTAGGCTGTTTCCAGCACTTGGCTATTGTAAATTGTGCTACAATGAACATTGGGGTGTATAGGTTCTTTTGAATTTGTGTTTCAGGATTCTTAGGGTATAATCCCAACAGTTGAAATGCTTTGTCAAAAGGCAGTTCCATTTTTATTTTTCTGAGGAAATTCCATACTGTTCCCCACAGAGGCTTCAGCAGTCTGCATTCCCAGCAAAAGTGTACTAGGGTTCCCTTTTTTCCACAACCTTGTCAGCACTTATTGCTTGTTGATTTGGTTATGATGGCTATTCCAACTGGTGTGAAGTGGTATCTCATTGTGGTTTTAATGTGCATCTCTCTGATGGCTAGTGATGCTGAGCATCTTTTCATATGTCTCTGGGTCCTATGTATATCATCCTTGGAGAAGTGTCTGCTCAAGTCCTTTGCCCACTTTTTAGTTGGGTTGTTTGTTTTCCTGGAGTGAAGTCATGTGAGTTCTTTATATATTTTGGAGATCAAACCCTTGTCTGAAGTATCATTGGCAAATATGTTTTCCCATATAGTAGGTTCTCTTTTCATTTTAATGCTGTTTTCTTTTTCCATGCAGAAGCTTTATTTTGATGAGATTAGTTTATTCTTTCCTTTATGTCCCTTGCTCTAGGGGACATATCGGTGAAAATATTACTCTGTGGAATATCTGAGATTTTCTTGCCTCAAGCAATTTTTGGATTATTTGTTTTTCTGATGTTGAGTTTGTATGAGTTCTTTATAGATTGTGTATATTAGCCCTTTATTGGATATATCATTGGCAAATAACTTTTTCCATTCAGTAGGTTGTCTTTTCATTTTTTTCTGGTTTCCTTTGCTGTGCAAAAAAATTTTTAATTTGATTCAGCCCCATTTGTTTACTGTTGTTTGTTTCCTTTGCCTGAGTAAATATAGCAGAAAAAAATGTTGCTAAAAGAAATGTCAGAGATTTTACTCCCTATGTTTTCATATAGGAGTTTTATGGTCTCAAGTCTTACATTTAACCTTAATCTATTTTGAGTTTAGTCTTGTATATTATGTAAGAAGGTGGTCTAGTTTCATTTATTGCATGTATCTGTACAATTTTCCCCAACGCCATTTACTGAAGAGACTGTCTTGCCCCATTGTATGTTCTTGCCTCCTTTACAATATATTCATTAACCATATAGGTGTGGGTTTATTTCTGGGTTTTCTCTTCTGTCTCATTGACCTATGTGTCTGTTTCCCTGCTGTTCTGATTACTATAGCCTTGTTGTATAGTTTGGTTTCAGGTAGCATGACACCTCCAACTTTGGTCTTCTTTCTGAAGATTGCTGTGGCCACTCAGGGTCTTTTGTGGTTCCATATTTAGTTTTGAATTAATTATTCCAGTACTGTGAAATATGTCATTGATATTTTGATAGGAATTGTGTTGAATCTATAGATTGCTTTGAGTAGTATGGACATTATAATGATGTTAATTCTTTGTATCTGTGAGCATGGTATATGCTTCCACTTATTGATGTCTTCTTCAATTTCTTTCTTCCAGTGTCTTATATTTTTCTGAGTACAGGTTTTTATCTCCTTGGTTCAATTTATTCCTAGGTATTTGTTTGACACAATTGTAAATGGAATTGTTTTCTTAGTTCTTTTTGTAATAGTTCATCATTGATGTATATAAATGCAAGCTCCTCCTCATCTTAAGAGCTCTTGCACTCTTCTTCTTTGTCTCCTCACTTCACTCTAGACCAGATTTACTCAGCTCTCATAGTACCCTGCTTTCTCTTCATAACACTTAGCACAATTGTAACTAAGTTATTATTCATTATGTTGATTCTTTAATATTTGCTTCCTTAACTAGATTTGAAGCTCCAGGTAGACAGAGACCTTTCCTATATCATTGTCATTTTATTCTTAGCAACTTTACAGTACCTGGAACATAGTAGGTGCTAATTCAGTGTTGGTTGAATTAATTAAGGAAGGGAAGAGCACAGTATAGTATACTGCAAAATGGACATGGTGGTGTGGACCTCACAGAGTATTTTTAGAAAATTACATCAAAGAGGATGCACTTACATGCCTGGCACACAGTAAGTGCACATCACTTTTCCAAAGAGCACCTAAACTCTATAGAATTGATGGAGTATTTTTGTTGGGTGTATTAGAGGGGAGAAGAATGAGAAAATGCTGTATTAGACATCTAAAAATAGTTTCATATTATCATTTGTGCCTTACCAGTATTTGTTCTATAGTTATGTCATGTACATCAAATGCATTTATTTTTCTGTCAATAGAGGCTTCTACTTAAACATAAGCGCTTCTATTCATTTTCCAGGTTCTTTGAATATACTTTACTTTAGATTGTATGAGCAGGCATTATATCTACTGGCTCTTTCATGGTTGAAATATATTTTGTAAGAACAAGATTCTACTATGTGCACTGACAGAATTTCAAAAAAATCAACATGGCTAATAGTAATAGGGTAAGACTCTAATTTTCATTTTAAGGTGTGGAAAGAATCTAAGAATCTTTGAGATGTAGGTCAAAAACTTTTTAAAAACTAGCAGTCTACTTATCCCTCTAATCATGAGAGTCTAATGTGATCTGTAAAAACTGTAGGAGAGAGGTCCGAGGAGAGTCACTGCAGAACATGACTGATCTGAAAGCCTTTGTAAGGAGCCCTGAATCAAAGTTTGCAGTTGCCTGAGCTTGAATCTCTCCCTTTAGCTGTCTAGTGATGCCACGCTGGTGGCGTTGACCTCAGGGTCATACTTTTTTAAACAATTATGTTTAATTTGTGAATGTGATTTCCCAATGCAAAAGCTCTCCTACACTCTCTTGATTCCTTCTGTCAATGAATGAGTGAATTCATATGCATCCTGTCCTAACTGTGCCGTGAAAAATTCCAACCAGGAGACAATTGTCCCACATCCTGGATATTTGAGAGAATAATGAACTGAGAACATAAAAGTAGGTCTTATAGCAACAAGGATTCTTCTCTGAGTGTGAAAATTGCCAGTGTCTTAGGTTATCATCTACTTTACTTCTGAGTTTTGTTTCTCTGATCAGACTGGGCTAAAACTAAAACATGAGGTAAAAGCCCTTACTTCTGTTTGTTAATCTTTCTTCTATCTTTTTTTTTGAAAGAAGTCCTTTTTTTTTCTATCTCTTTTGCTTCAATAGAAAGAAAAAAAGTTTTGTCAGCAGTCCTGTTTCTTTTGTTGTTTTCTTTTTCTCAGAAGTCTTTTTCTGCTTTTATCCTAATCCCAGTCATGCATGAGAGGACAGTTGTGTTCTGTTGTTTGGCTGTTCTGCTAGTTTTGAATCAGTGGGACTCCCTCTTTGTTCCCTTTATTTTCTGAACACAGAAAGGTAAAAGAGTAGGAATAGGGATTGGAACTCTTAAAAAGAGAAACCTATATTTATTTAGATTTAATTCATTTTTGGGGGGCATGTTGATAATAATTAAGGAGTTAAAGTGGATAGAACTGAGATCTCAGTTTCCCTACCTAGAACATTTTGTTTAACTGGTATCTCTGGAAATAATGTATTTTAGTCATATATTACCAATTTCCATGATTCTTAGAATCTTCTAAATAATTGAGATATGTATATTTCTTTCTCACTTGAGGTATGTATATTTCTTTCTCACTTGGCTCTGAGACTTTGTAGCAGTTGCTTTATG
The DNA here is from genome assembly GCF_019186645.2 of Phyllostomus hastatus. Lineage (NCBI taxonomy): Eukaryota > Metazoa > Chordata > Mammalia > Chiroptera > Phyllostomidae > Phyllostomus > Phyllostomus hastatus. The sequence continues at coordinate 8,275,505 of NW_025333841.1, read as the reverse complement.
ATTCAAACACCACCTACTTGAGGGATGCCTGCATGGGCTTTAGAATGGACTTAATGATAAGATCATTTTAAATTTACACAAGAATATGTACCTGTTACCAGAGCATCAAAGAAGCATGGGTACATTTTTATATTTATGATTTTATTTTTTGTGATATTTTAAGGACTTTCAGAAGTGAGACTTGAACTTAGGATGAACACGAGAGGGCTTCATTCTTACAAAGCAGCCCTTTTCTGATGTGGTTACCCAACATGGGCTTGCTCTGGGTTGTCATGGTAATCATGTAGACCTGAAAATTTTCACAGGCTCAAACTATAAAGTTTTTATAAATTGTTTTGATTAATTTTTCCTCCATTCTAATTTCTCTCTCACTTCAACTGTTTTCTCTTTTGTTTCAGACTTGATTTATGGCAGGTTGCTGTCATTTAAATAGATGTGCATTTTGAGATTCCTCCTTTCTGTGCTAATGCAAAGACAAAAATAACCCATGCAAGTCATGCTCAAAGAGTTGGTTATTGTTGCTTGCTGGATTTCGACTCTCTGTGGTTGTCGAGCCTAATTCAAAGTAATTCAGGCTCCTCAGTGGGGGCAGTGCATAGCTCCACAGGAAATTATGATAGCAAAAGTCTTCCTGTTGAGCTCTGCACTTGGCACTACAAAGTGCCTCAGGCTGCAGCTACCTGAATAGGGTTGAATTAGACCAGACAACCGCATCATCCCACTTCTTAATCTATTAGAGCGATATACAAGTGGCAATTGTTGATTGCAAAAATGGGATTAAGAGGCTCTTCAAGTGAATTGATTTTCTTGTGAGAACAAAAAGAGGAAAGAGAAGCCTTCATTTGAGTCACACAGCCAGAAAGTTTCATGAATGAGTTCCACTCCAAATGTTAGAATTAAAGCAATCAGTGCTTCTCCCATGGGGTATGCAGGTGAGAGAACAAACTGCTCTAAAATAGCAAATTACATGTAAAACCCAAGTTTAACGCATTTGCATTGCAAGACTTTCCAGAATAAAGTGGCCACTGGAAAGCTGCCTAATAATGGGACATAGACAAATGATCTCCGTGGTTCCTCTTTGGCCCTGCAAACTTCTGTTGGCTTCAGCTAGGGTTTGTTGGTGAATCAGGTGAGTTGCAAACATTTTTTTTGATCCACTCTTTGATTTGCTCATGATAACACTTGTCTTCCTCTGTGGTTTGTAGGTCCATGCTCTCAGTTGAAAAGCTTCCCCATGAGCCAGATATCTTTTTAAAAGTCACTTAATCTCTAGTTTCCCTTCCCCTCACCTGCATGGAAGTGTCCTTACATTTTTGACTCTAGATTACTTTGGAAAATGTAAATCCATTCTCTGCTGGTAGGATCAAAACTGTGGTTTACTTTTTCCAAAGTTCTCTTTAGTTTGGAAGGACATGTATCACAGTTATTTGTCTTCTGAAGGCCAAATGGCACTCTCAGGCCTCTGCCACAATGTGATTATGCAGGCCTAGGAAACACAAATTCTGTTGATTTAAATTTGTATATGTTCAAAACTGTAATAAACAACATCAAATGGATTGAAAATTCATCAGGATTCTGAAAGAAAACACAGAGGATACACACATGAACACCCATATTCTAATATATAAAGTGATACTAAGTATCACTCAAATGTTGGTTGCTTTCTATGGCATATCATGCATCACAAATGTATCTAGAATGATCATTTATCTGGCAGCTTTAGCTGTCAGAAACTCCAAGGGTGTGGAGAATAGAAATGACACCCTGATACCAGATGGGGAAAAGAAACTGACCAGAGCAGATGTGGGAAGCCTCCTATTACTTCTGCCTTCAGTATCATGTCACATATTAACCAGCAGCACATAATTTGGAAAGCCCAAGCTCTTCAACAACACAACTGGCAACAAACAGTTGAAATGTGTTAGAAGAGGCTCCTGGTTGGGAAGCTAAACATAACTCTAAGTGACAATGAACTCTTCGTAGATCTGAGATATCTTAGAAGAAAATTCTTGATGATGAATGTAGGAAATGAAAGTAACTGCCTTTCCCTCACCTATCAGCCTCGGGGGTTAAGGGAGAATGTGATGATGGGGGAGGCCATATCTGTTTGTAAGCCCAAAGGGGACCATTTCTTCCATCTTCAAAGATTGCTTCTAAGATCCTTTGCAGAAAAACGGCACAATTTAGACAACTGACATTCCCTATGCATACTGATTCTGTGACTTCAAAAGCTCAGCCAACCAAGTGGATCAGTGAACTGTTACTTATTTTTACTAGGGAATATTTGTCCCCCCTTTTGTTTTGTTTTCCTAACCTGTGCACTCAGTAGCCAACAGCCACATCAGAAAGTGCTTTGATGGAGTTGTTGCTGTGTTGTAAGTCAGGAAAAACCACTGAATCTCAGGTACTGGCCTGCTGGGAAGCACAGTTTTTGGGAGTAATTTCCAAAGCACGTTTCAGAGAAAGGGCAAAAACAAGAGCATCAGTACCAGAGGACCCCATACAGACAGAAGTGCAGAGGATGATGGGTGTGGGTGTTTTTTTTCTGCAGTATTACAGCTGCTCACCATACAGTCTTTACCTTGGCAGGTGGAGTTCTGTTTTTTTAAAGGGAAGCCCTTGTTTAGACTATATTTGCACAAAGGCTTTCAATAGACTCACAAGTGTGAAAACTCTCTAAAGAAAGAACATAAAAAATTTACATGAAAATATAATTAATAGATTTCATATTCTCCTTTTCCTACATATTCAAATACTTCTCTTTCTGGGCATATTTCACTTGCAACAGCTTTTATTTAAAGCTTAATTCAGAGGAATCACAGTTTGTTAAGTCTTTTCTTTCCCTCTGAATTTTCTCTAAACCCCAAAGGCAGAGGCATTGGCCTGCATATAACACAACAAGTATAGGACAAAGTGCATAATAATTAGATATTTATCGTAATGTTGCTTTCCCGGAACACTATTCATTAACTGCCCCATATTTAATTATGCACGGGGAGTCTTTGACTAGTGTATTTGTATATGCTATCAATTATGTCCTAATAAATTAATTTGCTCTTCAGGATTCACCAGAGGCACCAGTTGGGCCTCTGTGCTCCTGCTTGACTGTTCTGACTTTGAACAGGTTTATTCAGCTGCTGTCTGCTAAGCCCTACAGAAAAGCACAATGGCTGCTGATCGGCCTTTTATGGTTTATTGGAAACTGGTGGTCCGCACTGTGGCTCTGGTCAGTGATTAACCCGCGAGAAAACAAACTACACAGGGCTAAGTTGATGTTGGAGGAGGAATGAGCTCACTTCATTAAGGCTTGAAGAGGAAACCTTTTCTTCTTCAATGCTTGTTCAAAACTTTTCAGGTCTCTATTTAATCACGTAATTCTCTCTAAGTAGCAAGAGAAGCCTGCTGCACAGCAAGTGGTCTTTTGCCACATGACAACTTAGAAAGATAAATTATATATAAATATCTTTATGGTTTTGTGCATGGAGGAAACCAATTTTAGTATTACCCTATGAAACAAATTTATTATACTCATTTCTTTATTAAAAGAAATCACTGGGTACACTCCAGGCTATTTCATATACACAAATGGTGGTCTTAATATTTCTTCCAGGGTTCTCTTTCTTTGATAGGGTTATTGAAAATTCAGATGAAAATTGACTTTTTCTCTTCTAGTGATTCTAAGCAAGGATTTCAAAAGAGCTGTGGTGGAGGAGAGTGAGGGCAAAGCCTCAAACAATACAGATTTTGGCTACTCCCCACTCTTGGGGAAGAGAATAAGGTTTTCTTGGTCTTGAATTGGAAATCATAAAGACATGTAATAAGTGAACAGCACAAGATTTCAATGGTGCCTTCCAGTACTGAATTTAAGGATATAACTCACCCTTGTTTTGATCTAGCATGAACTGGGGGTTCTTGTAGTGATTTGAGAGAAGTCTTACTCTCTTCACTCACTTTCTCACTCACACATTGTTTCCTATTGGATCTTCTTATTACATACTTGGTTGTCTCCCCCTGAGCCCCTCTACACACTCACATGAACAACACACACTTAAGACATTATTATGGGAAGAGGTTTAATTAATCAAGAAAATACATAACAAATTTGTAGATTGCATGTCAAGAAGAAAAATTTTACAAAATCTTTGCTATCATCAGGTATGTAAGTCTTCAGAAACTCACAATCATTGAAGGGTAAATCTGGAGGAGGGGAAAGATTCTACTGTGCTGGAAGCCAGACCCTATGAGCTGGATACTACTACCTGCTCTGCTGACTACTCTTAACAAGTGCCTTATTCATAATCCTTACTTCCTCAGTAATTTGAACCCTAATTACAATGAATATGCCAACAAGACTGAAGTTCTGCTTTTCTGATATCACCCATCTCCCACAATGTTATCTGTATATCTTCCCTTTCTCTCTCCATACCTCCTTACTTTCTTTGGTTGCAGTGAAAAGAGTTTTAAAAAACCTCTCTGGCTTTTTGGCAGAATCAAACTTCCGGTTTGGGTACCATCTAAGTAATCTTTCTTACTATTCCTTCCCTCCCCCCATCACTTTATACAGTGACTCCACCCCATCATTATCTTTCCCCTACCCCATCCAGTAGCAACAAATGTGATTAACACCATCCACTTGCTGATTATTAGAATATAACTCTTTACCTGTTGGATTCTCTTATGTAAACATTTTGTTATTGCTTCTCAAACTCTAATATACACCACAAATCACCTGGAGGATCTTGTTTAAATATAGATCTGACTTGATAGTTCTGGAGTAGGGGGCCTGAGATTTAACATGTCTAATAAGCTCCAAGATTATGATAATGATGATGGTTCCTGGACCACACTTTAAGTAGCAAGGTTCTAGATTGAATCTTCCTAATCACACTTTGAAAAGCAAGGTGTTCTGTGGAAATGTTGGGTTGTTAGAGAATCAAGCACTTTAATCAAGGCACAAAAGCTTGTCAGTGAATGCATATGCTTTTCTTCATTTAAAAAATAGTTAAACTTGGTGATAACTACAGGCAAAGAAAAGGCACACTTTGTGACAAAATCCACAATGGAGGGGAAAATGAACCTTAATAAATATAATCTACCATTACAGGATTTGCGAATGTTAAACAAGTTCAGTACTAAATTATATATTGGTGGCATCATTGTGAAAAAGGTGTTCTCAGGTGGCCCTCTAGTGCTATTGCAAAAAAGTCTTTTAACTTTAGGGTAACATTTATTCTAAATTTTTCACCTTGTAAAAATTTCTGGTAATCAGGGTTGTTAGAGCAGATGAGGAACCAGCTATAAACCTTAATCTAGACTGCTATTTATTCTCTGTAATTCTTCAGATCCTTGGGAACATATTTGCTACAACACCTCTAAGCAACTTTAAGGAACTTAATCTTACTGTAGGATGGTTTTTTTAAGTTTAATCATAGTAGCTTATGTTGCAATTTAGACCACTATTATTTTGTTTACCCAACCACAAAATCTTTGCAATTTACCTACTATCACCTTGAGATAGTGTGAGGTACTATGGGCGAGATAAAGACTTTTAAGATATGGAGCATGACAGAGTACAAACAACTGTGTGATAGAATAAGACAGTCTATAAATTCATATGATGTAATTTCAAGGGTGTATAATATAAATTTCAAAAGATGTGCAAAATATGGCATGCTACATTCTGTGTAAGAAATAAGAATATAGCATCCTGGCCTAGATGGAGGTGTAGGTAGAAACCTTTTGCTTCCTTGCACAACCAAAAGGAGGATAACAGCCGATCTAAAATCAATAAACAACCAAAAGTGCCAGAAAATCAAACTGCATGGAATTCCAACAACCAAGGAATTAAAGAAAAATTCAACCAGAACAACCAGACCAGTAAGGCAGTGGTCTATGTGGGGCAACTCAGAAAACCTGAAGCAAGCAGTGGACCATAGGGGCGAGGCTGGCTGCCAAACTTAGTGGGCTGTACCAGAGGGGCTGACTTAAGGGGAAAACTGAGACTCAGAGGTAGCTGTGGACTACAGCGGCTGCAATGGTGGGAGAAAATCCCAGTCTCACAGAGAATCCCTTGGAAAGTGCACTGGAGACCAGCAGGCAAGCCACACTGTTCGCTCTCTAGCCCTTACCCCACAGGCAGCTCCCCAGTGCTGAAAAGGGGGTAGCCTTGCCCTAGTGAATACCTAAGTTCCCTCCCCCTTACAACCATATCAGCTTCACCAAGACAAAAAAAAATATGGCCCAAATGAACATCCAACCAAAACAAAATGAAGAAACAAGAACTCAAAAAAGTCAAGAGACTCTTACAAACCTCTGGGGCAACCTGAAACCTTCCAATATCTGAATTATAGGGGTTCCAGAAGGAGAAGACAACCAAGAAATTAAAAATTTATTTGAACAAATAATGAAGGAAAACTTCCCCAATCTAGTGAAGGAAATATACTTCCAGGGAGTCCAGAAAGCCCAGAGAGTCCCAAAGAAGTTGGACACAAGGAAGCACACACTAAGGCACATCATAATTACATTATCTAAGATGAAAGATAAGGACAGAATCTTCAAAGCAGCAAGAGAAAAGGAGACAGTTCCCTACAAAGGAGTTCCCACAAACCTATCAGCTGATTTCTCAGAAGAAAACTTACAGTCAAGAAGGGGCTGGAAAGAAGTATTCAAAATCATGAAAGACAAGGACCTACATCCAAAATTACCCTATTCAGCAAAGCTATCATTTAGAATGGAAGGGCAGACAAAGTGCTTCCCAGATAAGGCCAAGTTAAAGGGGGTCATCATCACCAAGCCCTTATTATATGAAATGTTAAAGGGACTTATCTAAGAAAACAAAGATCAAAAGTATGAACAGTAAAATGACAACAAACTCACATCTATCAAGAAATGTTTCTTTCTTCCTTCTGGTCCACACTGTTGATTTGAGACCTGGTTTCCTTGCCTTCACTGTTGGTTCCCTGTACATTTTCTTTTACTTCACTTAGCATAGCCTTCATTTTTTCATCTAATTTGCAACCATATTCAACTAATTCTGTGGGCATACTGATTACCAGTGTTTTGAACTGTGCATCTGAAATGTTGGCTATCTCTTTGTTGCTTAGTTGTATTTTTTTTCTGGAGCTTTGATCTGTTCTTTCATTTGAGGCAATTCATTTTGTCTCAGTGCACCTGTTACATATAAGAGGCAGAGCCTTAGGTGTTTACCAGGGTGAGGCAATCCACGTGGCTACGTTGTGATGCTGTATATGGGGGAGGGATCCAAGAGAGAACAATGGCCCTTGCTCCACTCTCTGCCAGTTTTCAGTCACTTCCCCTGCTACCCACAAGCAAATCAGGCCCTTCTGGTGCTGATTCCCAGGTGGGTGGGCTTGTGTATGTTCCAGGACCCTGTGGGTCTCTCCAACAAACTATCCTGTGAGGCTGGGAGTTTCTCCTACTGCTGTCTCAAGCCCCACAGGTGTTTTCAATAAGAGTTTTGAGGCTTTATTTCCCCATGCTGGAACCCTGGGTTTCGAAGTCTGTCTCACTCCCCAGTTGTTCCTCCTGGTTTATCTGCATGTGAATATGGGACCCCTGGTCTGCCAGCTACTGCCTTACCATGAGTCCTCTCCACCCAACTGCCCATCTCCACCCCTCCTACCTGTTTGGGTGAGTGTTTCTTCTTTACTTCCTTGGTTGTTGGACTTACATACAGTTCAATTTTCTCTCTGTTTTGGTTGTTTTTTATCTTTAAATTGTTGTTGTCCTTCTTTTGGTTGTGTGAGGAGGCACAGTGTGTCTATCTATGCCTCCATCTTGGCTGGAAGTCCCCAGATAGTTTTAAATATTTTTTATTATAAAAGAGGGCAACATAGAACTAGTGGGACTTTTGACATTGTATTTGAGAAACTAGTGCATCAATATCTAGTCTGATGGAAGTAGTTGCAATTCTGAGTTCTCAAGGTGTTCATCAGATATTTTTGTTCTTTTACTCTTAATGTGTTTCATTCTTGAAAATAATTGTGAAGCCAGGGATATTTGTCTCTGGGAAGATAGGACCTATAAAATCCAGTAAAGAGACACAATCAAATTTTTCTTTAAGTTGAATGTTGGATTGCAGCTCTATGCATCCCATTTGAAAATTGGCTGGTAACATATTTATGTCAACTAAAAGTCGAGTCACAAATATAGCAAAATATTGATTATTTTCTCATCTTGAACTCTTTTTTCAAATTCTTGTATCAAATCAAAAAGAAAGGCTCCATATTTTTCACTTCACAGGACTGTTTCGCCAACTTGTAGAAATGCATAAAATGGTTTGCCTTAATTTGAGCTTGTCATAGTTTCATTTAAAATGGTATTTTGGTTTGAAGCCTAGTATTGATAAGTTGATTTTCACCTTGAAGATGCATGTTTAACTCATTTAAATTAGCAGTTAAATCCACTAAAAATGCTAAATCTGTAAGCCAGTATTCATCATCAACTTCTGGCACAAATTTGTTTTTTGATGATTTAAATGACTTGATAGTGTGTCTCAAATAATAAAATCTTTCCAACATTTGGCCTGACTTAGCCACCTTACTTCCAAAAAGTAAATGATGTTGCCATAGTCAGCATCAGTACTTTTAAGGAATCCCTAGAATTGGTGATGATTCAATCCCTTGGCTCTTATGAAACTCACAGTCTTGATGATGATTTGCATGACATTCATTTTTAAAACCTTTGTGTATAAATTTTCTTGATGTACTATGCAATGACACTACATCAAATGTGAGTTTTGGGCAGTAGTTTCATTATCTCCTATTAATTTTACAAGTCCTTCTCTTTTACCTACTATTGCAGGTGCACCATCAGTAACTATACCAGATATGTTGACAATGGACAAAAAATTGCTTTAACATATTTCTTACTGTTTCATATGAATCTCTTGATTTAGTTGTTTCTTTCAATGGCACTAAACAAGTTATTTCTTCGGTGACATTATATCCACCATCAATACCTCTAACAAAAATGCAAGTTGAACCATATCTGTGGCATCAGTGCTATCATACATCTTCAAAGCATAAAATATTTTTATTGTTATTCAATTACAATCATCCCCACTTTCCCCCATTTCTCTCCCCTTCCCACTCCCTCCCACATTCAATCCTCCCCCTCATTCTCTTTGTCCATGTGTCCTTTATACATGTCCCTTGACTTGACCCTTTCCCTTCTTTCATCCATTACCCCCCTCCCACCCCCTCTCTCTTCACTGTCAGTCTGTTCTTTATTTCCATGTCTCTGGTTCTATTTTGCTTGCTGGTTTGTTTTGTTGATTAGGTTCCACTTATAGGTGAGAGCATATGGTATTTGTCTTTTACCACCTGGCTAATTTCACTTAGCATAATGCTCTCCAGTTCCATCCATGCTGTTCTGAAGGGTAGGAGCTCCTTCTTTCTTTTGCTGAATAGTATCCCATTGTGTAAATATACCATAGTTTTTTGATCCACTCATTTACTGATGGACACTTAGGTTGATACCAGCAATTGGCTATTATAAATTGTGCTGCTATGAACATTGGGGTGCATAGGTTCTTTTGAATTGGTGTTTCAGGGTTCACAGACTTTTTTTCAATTCTGCTACTTTGTACTTATGACATAATCCTTCATATGCATTGAATTTGACAGCATGTTTTTGCATATAATATCCTTTCAAATTATAGTCTTCAAAAACTTGTACAAATTCCCTACAAATGAAGCAAAGTGCCTTACTATTTGCTTGACAAAAAGTAGTCCGTCATCTGTCCATTTTTCATTGAACAATCTTCCTTCATCTGTAATTTTTCTTTTGGGGGGTTCTTTTTTCTTTTGAGACATTGTAGAAGCCATGCTGGGATTACAAAATAAAGTAGATAAGGGACTTTATTTACTTTTATTATGAAAATTAATTGACAGGAAAATAGAAAGCAAATTTTGGGCCCTTCCACAGCCCTCTCAGCTGCGGATGCAAGGCGCGGCAGAGGTCCAGTTTTAAAGCATGGTGGGAGACATGTGAGGTACCACTGAGGTGGGGAAGTACCCTTAATGATCAAATAAGAATGCTTACCTGCCTTCTAATTAACATTAAATGCTTCACATTGCAATGGTAGGTTGAAACATTATTGATAATCACTGCTTGCTAAGTCACCACAAGCACATGTAACATCTGATGGTGTCAATTCTACTGTTTGAATTTGGAAGACAACTCACTGGCAGCCACACACTACCATAAAACTGAATCCATGCATGAGTACAAATAGCAACAGCATACATAAATTTGTTTTACATGAAATTATGACACGTAATCACAAAAATAATCTCATAGTGTTTTAAGTAAATTTATGATTTTTTGTTGGATCACATTCATAGCCATCCTGGGCTGGCAGGCAACACACAGGCCATGGGTTGGATTCCCCTGCTATACAGTAAGGATAATGCTCCAGCTGCAATGGAACCCTGAATGCCAGAGTCCTGGGCCTAGACACTGGATAAGTCTGTGGCCTCCAGGACAATTTCTCTCTGTCTCTGATTCTGTGTGTCACTAGGTCCCATACCTCTGAAAAGCTGAGCCTTAGATCATGTGCCCACACACTAACTGCTGGAAGTGTTGGGAAAGGCCTTTTTAGTTTCTACAGTGAGAGGCAAGGTCTACCTTATTCAGATTAATGTAATGAGAGATTCCCCAAACATAAGATTCATCCACACATGAGGAGATTCAGAAGCTGTCTTTCTATAACAGCCCTTAGTCTAAGCTATAAATCATAAAAGGTTAGACAATGTAGATCCTTAGAAGCTACTTGTATCATGTCATTACCCCATCATTACCTATAATAGCCCTTCTGTTCTAGTTTAAACCCTTAGCTGGGATTTCTGACCCTCCTGATTACATCAATGTAAGCCCATGTAGACTTCAACTGAACCTTGGAAATTAGAGAAAAGTTAAAACAGTGGAGGGTAACAGACATGATGATTTCCTTGTGAGATTAACCCAGGTCCACACATTATGAATGTAGAGTAAGTTACTTAGAGTAAATTATGTAGTCCAAAGGATTATTTAAATGAGATTATGGTGTGTCTCTAATTTTCATTCAGGAAGCAAACAATGTTACTTATTTACTTTTATTAAATACTTTTGAACTTTATTGTTGTTCAAGTACATTTTTTCCACCTGTTCCCCCCACCCCTCTCCACCATCCCAGCTTTCCCTACCTCCCTGCCCTGTTTCCACACCCCTTGTTATTGTCCATGTGTCCTTTATAGATGTTCCTGTAAACTCTTCTCCCTTTACCCTCCATTATTCCTTCCCCTCTCCACTCTTGTTACTGTCAGTTTGTTCTTAATTTCAATGTCTCTGGTGATATTTTCCTTGCTTGTTTGTTTTGTTGATTAGGTTCCAGTTAAAGGTGAGATCATATGCTATTTGTCTTTCACCTCCTGGCTTATTTTGCCTAGCATAATGCTATCCAGTTCCATGCATGATGTTGCAAAAGATAGGAACTCCTTCTTTCTTTCTTTCTGCTGCATAGAATTCCATTGTGTAAATGTACCATACTTTTTTGATCCATTCATTTACTGATGCATACTTATGTTAGCAAGCAAACAACTTTAAATGAGCTAAAGGCTTAAAAGCCAAATATGTAATAAAAGTTGGATGCTATATGTTTAGTAACTACATGGGATCACCAACATGGAGAATAAGTATTGTGATTTCAACCACAAAGGATAGAGCCCTTTTAGGCTAAGGTGAGTACTTTTATTCCTTTGATAAATCTCTATTAAAGTTGACTCACTGGGCTTGATGATAGTATTCCTCAGTTCACATTATTGTAATCATCATCAACAATAGCCAGTTACTGGGCACTTCTTGTGTGCTCATTACTGCAAATACAAAGATGAATAAGGCCCTTGAGGACCTTATAATTTGATTGAAGAGAAAGAAGATATACACAAAAGATAAATAAAAGGTAGCATGTAAAGACCAAATGAGGGGTACAGATAAGTGCTGAAGAAGGTCAGATAAGGGACAACATACTGTGTGGTGTGATGGTAACAGCAGGCTTCCCTGAGGAAATGAACATTAGAGGAAGTGTTAATTTACATTATGGCATGCATGTGGTTTAAGTTTGCCATTTCAGGTAGACCTAAGAACATGGTCCAAGATGTTTGAAAGTTCAGCTTTGTGTATGTGCTTGAGGGAAAGGGATAGTGAAGAAGCCAGTCTTCTTTGGACAAAACATACAGAGGTTGTAGATTACATGTCATGGTAAACTAAGGGCTTTGAGGAGCCTTGATGCACGACAAGAATTTGGAGAGATTACCCCTAGAGCAAGGGACATAAAGGAAAAAATAAACAAATGGTATCTCATCAAAATAAAAAGCTTCTGCATGGCTAAAAAATAGTATTAAAATAAAAAGAGAACCAACTATATGGGAAAACATATTTGCCAATGATACCTCAGACAAGGGTTTAATCCCCAAAATGCATAAAGAACTCACACAACTCCACTCTAAGAAGACAAGCAACCCAATTAAAAAATGGGCAAAGGGCTTGAACAGACACTTCTCCGAGGAGGACATATAGAGGATCCAGAGACACATGAAAAGATGCTCAGTATCAGTAGCTATCAGAGAGATGCAAATTAAAACCACAATGAGATACCACCTCACACCAGTCAGAATGGCCATGATAAACAAAGCAACAAACAAGTGTTAAAGAGGTTGTGGAGAAAAGGGAACCCTAGAACACTGTTGGTGGGATTGCAGACTGGTACTACCAATGTGGAAAACAGTATGGAATTTTCTCAGAAAACTAAAAATGGAACTGCCCTTTGACCCAGCAATTCCACTGCTACAATTATATCCTAAGAATCCTGAAACACCAATCCAAAAGAACCTATGCACCCCGATGTTCATAGCAGTACAATTTACAATAGCCAAGTGTTGGAAGCAACCTAGGTGCCCATCAGGAAATGGATGGATTGAAAACCTATGGTACATTTACACAATGGAATTCTATGCAGCAGAAAGAAAGAAAGAGCTCCTACCTTTTGCAACAGCATGCATGGAACTGGAGAGCATTATGCTAAGCGAAATAAGTCAGGCAGGTGAAAGGCAAATACCATATGATCTCACCTTTAACAGGAACCTAGACAACAAAACAAACAAACATGAAAATATAACCAAAGACACTGAAATTGAGAAAAGGCTGACAGTGACCAGAGGGGTGGGAATTTCAGGGGAAAAGGGGAAGGGTTTGCAGGAACAAGTATAAAGGAAATATGGAAAAAAAGGGGGGAGTGGAAATGGGAGGGAGGAGGGTGGGCTGGGATGGGAGTAAAAGTCAGAAAACTGTACTTGAACAATTAAATAATTAAAAAAAGATTTTGGAGAGATTAGCTAGCTATTAGGTAAACTGACCTCAAAGTTAACTTTTCCATCTTTATTTTATTTGGATGCTTCTTTAACTTGCTTATTTCTCTTCGTTCATTATTTTACTTCTAATTCTTCACCTATGGTACTTGTTAATTTCCTTGTACTATGAAAGTGTGCTTTCTTACCACCAAAACCATTCTTTTGAGGTTTTCAGGGACTTCTCTACCATCAAATCAAGCAGTGTAGTCTCAATACTCATTCTTCTTGACACTTTGTAAAGTTTTGTACCACTTTGATAATGTCACTTTCCTTCTCAACAACCCTCTTTGGTTCTTTGTTGCTTTCAGAGTAGAGCAAAGTGTAGTTCCTTAGACAATGATCCAAAACCCTTGCTATAAAGTCTGGCCTCAACTCTTCTTCCAGTTTTATACAAATAGCTACCATTTATTGAATGATTTCCATGTTCCACACACCATGGTAAGCATTTTTCATATGTGATTTCACTTAATTAAAAACTCTGTAAGGCAGGTCCAATTAACCTTCATATTTTACACATATAGAAACTGAGTCACAGCTTACAACTTTGGTTTCAGCCTCTTATGTGAAGCTAATATTTGTATATCCAAATGCCTGCTTGATATCTCTTGATTTTCCACATCCATGAACCTGCTCCTCCTGTAGTTTTTCCTCATTTGGGGAAGTGAAAACTCCACTTTTTAAGTTTTTCAGACTAAAAAATCTTACAGATGCTTTGGATTCTTCTCACCATCTTAAAGCAAACATCCAATTCATTAGCTCCACTGTCAAAATATATTGAGGATATATCAGTAACCATTTCTCACCATCTCCACCATTATACTCCTGATCTAATTTACCCACCACCTCTCACCTAGATTATTGGGATGGTTCCCTACATAGTCTCCCCATTCACACCATTGCTCCTTGTGGTAGTTTCTCAACACAGCAGCCCGAAAGATACCCTGTTAAATAAAAGTCATATAGTATTTATACCTCTGCTTAGAAATTTTCCAGTGGCTCCTGTCTCATTCAGTGTAAAATCTTTAGTCCATATCATGGCCCATTGTTACTTTCTCAATACTGATCCAACCTTCCACTTTCTCTCTCCCTCAGTTAACTCTTCTCCAGCCACTCTGTTTTTTCTACTGTTTCTTGAATAGTTCACTATATCCCCCACCTTGGGAATTTTGCATTTAGTATTACCTCTGCTACAAATGCTTTCCCCAATGAAATCTAAAGAATTTGCTCCTTTGCTTTTTTCAGGTCTGTTGAAATGGTAACTCATCAGAGAAATCTTCTCTCATGACCTGTACAAAATAGCCAAGTCTCCTTCATTTATGTCATTCTCTAGCACCTTTGCTTAATGTATTTTTCTTAATAGTTATCACTTATCACTAACTGATACTCTGAAATATAGGACTTCAATAAATATTGGTTGGATAAACAACAGAAGGTATATGTCCAAAGGAAATAGTAAAGGCAATTTTGAAAGCCAGAAATACCTGGTTCTATATCTTCTGTTTCAAGCCATTATAGTTTCAAGCCACTATTTCCCTATATAAACTTTCTTTTCTAACCAAATTGTGTCAGGATCCATTGAAGAATCCAGTGCTGGTAAAATGTCATATTTTTAATTCTTATTCCTCTCATTTGAATATATACCCAAACAAACACTAAGAAATTCTGAATAATATATGTCAAACATACTTTTAATAGCATGTATAGGCTCACAGAAAGTATAGGAATTCCTAAGGGATGAAAAATGAAGAATAAACTAAAAACTATAGAGGTAAAAGTCTTAAATATTAGAAAATTGAAGTAGCAATATATAAAAAGGATATCACATTATGGCTATGTGAGATTTATTTCAAAATGCAAGACAGATTTACTATTTGAAAATCAATCAGTGTAATTCACAATATTAAAAGAATAAAGGAGTAAAAAACATAAGACAATCACAGTAAAGGCAGAAAAAGCACTTGAGGAAATTCAAAATGCTTTCAAAGTAAAACCTCTCAGCAAACCAAGAATAGAAGGGAATTTTCTCAACCTGATGAAAAATATGTAAGTAACATCATCTGTAATGGTGAAGATTTCCCTCCTAAGTTTGGGAATGAGGCAAGGATGACTGCTTTCACTACCTCTATTAACTATTATACTAGAGGTGCTAGCTAGCTAGCTAGTGAAATCAGACAAGTAAAAAATAAAAGGCATATAGATTGAGATAGAAGAAATAAAACTGTTCATGGTGATATGATTGTTGTCTACATAAGAAGTTCTAAAGAATCTCCAAAAAAGCTACTAAAACTAGTAAGCGAGCTTAGCAAACTTAGAGAACAGAGGTTAATATACAAAATTTTATATAATAGGTATGAACAATTGGAAAACAAAATTTGAAAGAATGCCATTTTCAATAGCATCCTCAAACATGGAATAATTAGGGATAACTTTTTAAAGTGTATGTAAGATTTACACTGAGAAGTAGAAAACATTGCCAAGGGAAATTAAAGAAGACCTAAATAAATGGATTGAAAGACTCACAGAGACTTTTGTTTGGACATCAGTTCTTTCCAAATTTTCTGTAGATTTAAGACTAACTCAATTAGAATATCAGTATAATATTTTGAAGAAACTGATAATCTGATTCTAAAAGTTAGAGTAAAACCTAGAATGTTAAGAAATCTTGTAAAAGAACAAAGTTATAATACTTATCCTATGTGATTTAAAGACTTTCTATAAAGCTATAGTAATTCAGGAGTGCAGTATTGGCATGAGGGCATAGTCTGGAAATAGACCCATAAATATATGGTCAATTAATTTTGACAAGGTGCCAAGGCACTTAAATTGGGGTAACATTGTCCTTTCAAGAAATATGCCAGAACTACTAAATGTCTAGATTTTTTTTTTTAAAAATGAACCTTAACCTACACCTGATGCCATACACACAAATTAACTCAAATGGATTATACACCTAAAAGAAAAAGGGAAAACCATGAAATGCCTAGAAGAAAACCTAGGAGAAAATCTTCACCACCTTGACATAGACAAAAGTTTCTTAGTACACAAAAAGTACAAACCATGAAGAAAAAGGCTTATAAATTTGACTTCCCCCAAATTTAAAACTATTCTTCATTGAAATATAAATTAAGAAAATAAAATGGCAAGTCACAGAATAGGAGAGAAATCTGCAATACATAACCTTGACAAAGGACTTGTATCTAGTATATATAGTGAATTCATAATTAATAAGACAAGCTAAAAGAGTAGATAAAATATTTAAATAGAAACTTTTAAAAATTATGAAAATGACCAATAAATATAACAAAAAATCATGGAACTACACTATCAGTCATCAGGAAGCTACAAATTAAAATTCCAATCATATATCACTACACATCTGGTAGGATGGCTAAAATTAAAAAAGACTAATAATATCAAGCATGAGTTAGGATGGGAAGCAATTAGAACTCATGCATTGCTGGCAGAACTATAAAATGGTGCAACACCTTTGGAAGAATGTTTGCAGTTTTCTTAAGCAGTTAAATATGCATTTACCATGTGACCTAGATATCCCACTCTTAAGTATTTACCTAAAAGAAAAAAAAACATGTCCATGCATGAATGTTCATCATTTTATTCATAACAATCTAAAATTGAAAACAACTTAAATATCCTCTAATAGAGTAATTGCTGAACAAATTGTAGCATGTTTATATAATGATATACTGCTCAGAAATAAAAGGAGAGATATTGCTGATATACCCCAAAACATGGATAGATCTCAAAGACATTATATCTGAGTAAACAAAGCCAGACACAAAAGAGTTCATTCTGTGAAGTTCTAGAAAAATAAAGAAGAATCAATAAAGATAAAAAGCATGTCAATGGGTACATAGAAATGGAAATAAGAGATATGTTGAAAAGAGCACAAGAGAACATTTTAGTGATGTGAATGACCTATATGTTCACTATGGTAATGATTACCCTGATATAAATATTAGTTATAGCTCATAGGACTATACATTGAAAATTATACCTTAATAAAATTGATTTAAAAAAAGACATGGTGGAGGAGGGCAAAGGGGGAAAATTGAGACAACTGTAATAGAATAACAATAAATAAATAAAAAGACATGGAAGATAGACTGGGAAGCTTCAACATATGTCTAATAGGAATTCCAAAGGGAGAAAATACAGGTATCACCCACTTTGCAAAAATTTGCATTAAACCACTTCACTTTTATAAAAGAACTACATGTGTATCTATTTTTGCTAACTGAAAGAAATCTGAAGAGGATTATCACTTTTATGAAAAAAGGTAAAAAGCAAACTTAGCTTTCAGTGTTTGTTTTGTAGTAAGCCATTATAGAGGCAGCATGTAACTCAGGCAGGAAGAGTGCCACTGTCAAGCTCCTTCCCCCAGGAACTACACTCAGAATCTCAGCATCAAGCCACTATAGCTATGAATTCTTTTTCCCCCGCAAAGGCAATTTAATATATTTCTAGGCCTGAGATGTTCCTTGTCAGAAGTAAAGACTCTATACCATAGAAGAGACAGCATTACAACATACTAGTAGTAAAATATGCTGACGTATTTTACTTCCTCTTCCATCTCATAGCTGTCATTTACACAGATTGCCTCCTACAAATGAAAAGGTGCCATCAGGAGCTTCGACAAAAAGTGGCCCCAAAGCTGGTTTAAAATAATTTTTATTGATGAGGATATTTTTTTCTTGTGTCTTGTGTTTTTTCTTGTTTTCTTTTTATAACTAATAAGTTCAAGCTTAGGGAAGCTTGCCTTTGTCTTAAAACAAAACAAAACAAAACAACAAAGTTTTAATATCATTTGCCAACCTGATCTTGTTTTTAGAGAGAGACGGTAGTCTTCTTGCAAGAGTAAAATTTATACCATGAATGATTCAGGTCTCAGTCTGTTGGTACTAAAAGGAGACAACAGCATTATTGACAAAACTATTATCTGCTGGTGGCATTTGCGGAAAAGAAGCCCTTGCAAATTTCTAAACAACAGTAAACTCTGTTAGGAAATTCTGAAGTGTCTTACAGGCCAAAAAGGGAATGAGGCCTGTTAGTAAAATGCCTCAACAGAGCTTGAGTAAAATACTGGATTTGAGAATTACTGGAGCTTGGATATGTAAAAATAGGGTTGTAGGTTGGGTCATGCTTACAATGGTCTCAAGTTCAAATACGCTACTGTGACAATAAACCACTTCACAGGTCACACACTTTTTCAGAGACTTCTTTCCTTCAGTAGGTGCTGGCAAAAGGCAAGCTCAGTCATTTTCCAGTATAGATGCCTAGCTCCAAAGCCAAAACATGAAACAAGGAGATGGAATGAGCACCTTAAGAAATTTGGCAGGAAAAATAGCCCCTTTCTTCATGGCTCCACTTTCTTCTTGCTTAAAGAAACAGACCACTTTGGGTGCTGGAAGTGGAACTCCTTAGCTGGAATGTTCTCAAGCCTACTGGACCAGTCTGACACCCAGTCTACACTTTTCTTCAAAGCATTAACTTCTTTCCCTCCTTATACAACTACTTCTGACTGAGAACTACGGGTCCTGCTGATGTGTATTTCCACTGCAAATGTAATTTGCCCATCTTCTTGTGGGAAAGGGCTGTCACAGGGAGAACTGCCTCTTGAACTATTCTGTCATGATTTGTGTTGTGCATTCAAAAGAATCTGCTCTATGTCTCCATTGTGGATAGAGGATGAGGAAGGGATGTGTCCCAGCCCCTCATTTTTGCCATTGCCATTACCTTTGTTATTGCTGCTGTTCATAGGGAGCTCCACTGAAGAACTGTTGAGGCTGGCTGGTGGAGGGGCAAAGGCTGCTCCCCTTCTTCGCAGTTGTTCTTCAGGAACAGTGGCTGCTCCAGTAAACGAGACGACATTGTCGGGCGGCTGGAGGAACTCTGTCTGCCGCTGGACTTTCTCAGGTTCTGTCTGGGACAGCAACACAGCAAGCCGAGTCCCCAGCCCCCTTTCTGAACTCTGTTTTTGAATTTATTTTGTGCATTTGTTAGCAAGATGTGTCTTAAGGTACCAGAAAAGCCTAAGAGAGCTCATAAGTGTGTTATACTTACTGTAAAACTGGATACAATTATTTCATGGTGAACAAAATCAAGATATTGTTGCATGTGTTGAATTTTGGGTCTGGAAACACTAAAAAAAATTCCATATAAATGAATGCTAATTGCTTATTCACTTTACATCATTTAAGCTTAAGAAAGCTTTTCTAGGAATGCTTTACACTCGGATAATGGGGGAAATCTGTATAGAGAATGGATGGAATCAGTATTTAAAGAGATAGCTGGCCCTGGCTGGTGTGGCTTAGTGGATAGAGTGCCAGCCTGTGAACCAAAGGGTCACTGGTTCGATTCCCAGTCAGGGCGCATGCCTGGGTTGTGGGCCAGGTCCCCAGTAGGGGTGCGTAAGAAGCAACAACACACTGTTTCTCCCCACCTCTCTTTCTCCCTCCCTCCCCTCTGTCTAAAAATAAATAAAATCTTTTAAAGAAGTAGCTGACAGTTTTTCAGATGTGGTAAAAGATATTAATCTTCACATTTACAAAGCACAAATGTTGGTCAGGAAAAATAAAATAAATTCATATCTGGACACATATATTAGTAAAATTAAGAATGTCAAAGACAAGATGATGTTAAAAGCAACCCAAGAGAAAAAATAAATTATCCTTCAAGGAACAGCAATTAAATAGATAGCAGACTTAACAAGAACAACAACTGAAAGCATAACATGATGGAAAATTATCACCATATCTAGCCAAACAAACAACCTCCCCCAAAATATCAAACTCTGTCTTCCAAAAGTCCTTCAAACTAGAATTGTATAAATTTAAAAGTATTTTCACAAACTGAGTGGTAGTTATAATGGTTTCACGTGTGTAAATATTCACCAACCTGTGCACTTAATATGTGTACAGTCGGCTATGAAAGTTGTACTTAAATAAAAATAAAAATAATTATATGCCTAGGTCTTGAGTTTCTACCACTCACAGAGCCACACTAAAATAACAACCAAATATCTATTTCAGAAAGAGAAATTGAATTCAAAAGGAAGGAGTGAGATTTAAAAATTGGAAACAAAAAAGTTGGTAAACATGGGTAAAGCTAAATAAGATCCACTCTATCAAACAGCAACAATAATATCATATTTAATTGACTGTAAGATGCACTTTAAAAAAACTTCCTAACATTTCTGAAACTGAGATGAACCTTATATGTTGATGTATCATGGTTTAATTAGAAGCACTTTTTCTTTCTTTGGAGTAGACAAAATAACGATTCATCTTACAATTAGTGGTGTTTTCATTCAGCAAAATGTAATAATAATTACTAATTTGGGGAATATAAAAAAACAAAGTGAAAGCAAAATTATTTAAGATAAGAAAGTTGCTGGGGTTAAAATGTCCTAAAACCTCGTTCAGGTAGAAATATTGAATAT
The DNA here is from genome assembly GCF_019186645.2 of Phyllostomus hastatus. Lineage (NCBI taxonomy): Eukaryota > Metazoa > Chordata > Mammalia > Chiroptera > Phyllostomidae > Phyllostomus > Phyllostomus hastatus. Next base: position 8,254,637 of record NW_025333841.1, on the reverse strand, counting down.
ATTTAGATTTTATTATGACTATGAAAATTAAAAGAAAACCTAGCTATATATCATAACCACACAGGGAAAATATTTATTTCAAGTGACATTAGAACATATTCTTTTGACTGGGCAGCCCTAATGGAATGTATCTAATGGACAAAAAGATCCATGAAAAAATATTAGGCTTCATTAAGTGTTTTTTTCCTTGGTGGTAACAGTTATATTGTTATTTTGAATCCATGAAATATATAATGATGTTAATGTCACTGATACTCAAGAGAAGAAAGATAAAAGTATACAATTAAATAAATTAATTGGAACCCTATAAATTTAAATTTTACAGGGAATATAGTAATTAATACTTGATCTTTTATTTTTCACTACTGAAAAAAATATATCTTTCCTAACTCTTTTCACTGAAAAGCTCTAGAAATAATGAAATCCCAGTAGCAATGAGCACCCTTAGCACCCATATTGTGGCCTCTACTTTTCCCACTAGATGGTATCAAGGGCTACTTAAAGGAATGACTGATTACAGGTTTAAATTGGAAAATGAGTAGTATGAGAGGGGGCCCAAAAATCCGGAATTTATTTATAAAAAACTGTGTATTTATTCTTACATGTTTAAACTTCAGTCACCTTTAATGTACTCTCCATTTGATGTGATACACCTATCAAGATGTTTTTTTTCCGCTGCTCAAAACAGTTTTTGAACTTGTTGATTTTGATGCCTTTTAGTGCTTCTGCCATTTTTTTTGTTTGTTTGTTTGTTTCACCTCTTCCACATCAGCTAAATGTTTCCCTTTGATGACATTTTACATTTGAGGAAAAAAGAAGTCACTTGGGTGAGAGCAGGTAAATAGGGAGGGTGGGACACAAGGGTCATGCTGTTTTTGGTCAAAAATTCCTGAACAATCAGTGTGGTGTGGGCAGGTGCACTTATAAATCACCCATCATGAAATGGGCAAAGGCGTTGAAAGAGTCTCCAAAAATATTCACTGAAGCCGAATGCAGCTTCTCAGAACACCAACTGGTACACTGATACAGATGGGTTCCTAGAACACTGACCTAGCGGGAGAAGCCTGTACTACCAGGGGCCTGCCCTCTAGAAGATAATTCTGTTTTTTTGGAGGGTCCACCTCATATAGACCATAAAACAAGTAAGTTACTAAAGAGTACAAGGGACATTTCAAAATGACACAGGAACCAACACAAAAAGACTGAAATCCCACTAGCCAAATATGGGATAATTTGAACACTAACAAGAATAGTGATTACAATGGATAAAAAATAATAAAATATATCAAAATCTGTGAACAAAGGCAGTAATATCTCAGACATTTCTCATAGAAATATGTTTTCTGATATATCTCCTTGGGCAAAGCAAGGGAAACTAATGAAAAATAAACAAAAGGGACTACATCAAATTAAAAAGTTTTTGCACCGGAAGGGAAACCATCAACAAAACAAAGAGCCCACTGAATGGGAGAACATATTCACTGCTACATCAGATAAGGGGTTAATGTCCAAAATCTATAAAGAGCTTACAAAAGTCAACACCATAAAAAACAAACAACTCAATTAAAAATGGGCAAAGAACCTGAATGGACACTTCTCCAAAGAGGACATACAGATGGCCAATAGACACATGAAAAGATGCTCAGCATCACTAATCATCAGAGAAATGCAAATAAAAAAGATAATGAGATATTACCTCACACTGGTCAGAATGGTTATCATAAACAAATCAACAAACAAGTATTGGAGGGGATGTGGAGAAAAGAGAATCCTAGTGTACTGTTAGAGGGAATGCAGATGGGTGCAGCCACTGTGGAAAGCACCATAATGATGATTTTTAAAATATTGATCACAGGGGCTTAGAAGAGAGATCAATGGGGAGCAACTGCTTAATGAGTCTGAGTTTTCCTTCTGGAGTGATGAAAAAGTTTTGGAACTAGATAGAGATGATGGTTTTATAACATTGTAAATTTACTAAATGCCACTGCATCATATACTTTAAAATGTTTAAGTTTATAATGTGAATTTTTTTCTCAGTAAAGAAAAGGATGATGTATACATGGCAGTTTGTTACATGCTCTCTCTACTGTTGTGTATGTTTGAAACTCCCATGAATCAAAGAAGAAACTATAATAGAAAATAAAGATGTAGGTAAAGAAGTACTTAAACTATATGATTGTCTAACCAGTGTGCTATATACCTAAAATTGAATGTAAAGTGTAATTTAACTTTTTTTAAAATAGGAGAAAAATTAAATAGAAATTAAAGATATAATAGGGTCTTTAAAGACAAAAAGAATTTCCTTTACTAATAAACTTCTGGTAAGGTCAATATTGAGAAAAGACAGCACAAATAAGCAAGATTAGGGATGAAAATACAGTTGCTTTAGAAATTAAGTAGAGGTCGGAGTAGGAAGGAGCAGATTCAGCTTCCCTCTGCTCAGGGGAGAAAATCCTGACTGATCTATGGAGCAGAGAAGCAAGCAACCAACATACTTCAGCATATATGAAAATAGGGGACCAAGGATTGTGGCAGAACCGAAAAACTGGACCCTAAGAAGAGTGCTGCAACAAGGTAGGGTCCTGGGGACCAGCATGTGGTCTGGAGGCTGCAGCCTCAGGCCCAGTGCCTGCTCCTGGGTTTGCCACAGAGTCCTTGGGAGAGAGCCGAGACAACTGCTCCCTCCCCAGCCAAACAAGGTCTGAGAGGCACTGGGAGGAATCCAGGTGCTAGCAAACACACAAGGGCTGGGAGCACCTTTGGAGGCTGTGGACACCAGAGGGGCTGGGTCGTGCAGCAGGCCCCGACCCCCACAGTCACTGGTCTGGCTGGAGAGTTTGGCTGTGGGAGAAGCCAGGCCACTGTGTGGAGTGGCAGGATTGAACAGGAGGAATTTCTCAAGAGGAAGGAGTGAATAGACAGACACTGTTTGGGGAATTCTCCTAAAGTGATCAATCGCTCCAGCCTCTCGGCCACCCAGCCATGGGCGCGTGAGCGCGTGTGCAGGGAGAGCATCCCCGCACCCCAGTCCATAGCAGTAACACTGGGGAAAGACCTGATTTCCACACCCAGGGCCCAAGGATGAGGAGCCAGTGCGAGCTCCCCTGGCCAAGGAAGAAAAGTCATACCAATCACCCCCTCAGCCTGCCACAGCCAGCATGAGCAGAAAAACCGGTTTGGCCACTTTGAAACCAAGAGACTTTTTACTTTGATTCTATTTTTTTTAAACAATTTTTTAATTTTAAAATTTTTTATTGTTTTTATTCTTTTTTGATTTCTTTTTCCTCTCTTTTATGATTTCTTGTTTAATTCCTTCCTCCTTCCTTTCCTCCAATTTCATCTCTTATTTCTTCCTTCGTCTGACTTTTCTATTTTTACTTTTTAAAATTTTTTCTAAATACCTACAAGTGAGACAAAATCCTGCATCTGTGAAAAGACCAAAGTTGAACCCAAAGAAGGGGCATCACAACAGCTGGGACAGTGAGATGAATTTCACTCTGCTCTTACAGAAAACCTGCAAGTTATTGCATATTTGTATTATTATTATTTTTCCAGTATCCCTACATGCTTTTTTAATAGTATTTTTGTATCCCTCTTCTTTTTGTATAGTCTGCTTTGCTAGGCTGGATATATTGTTTGACCTGACAGCTTTCCCCTGATATCTCTTCCCATACTGTATTGCTAATCTACTGTCCTTTAACTCACCTGTGTCCCATTAGCACACTACTCGAGGTCCTGTACTCCCTATTCTTGTTACCTAGATCTCATAGATTCTTCCATATGATTGTTGCCATAATATTATTGTAAATAACGGCTGTTCCATGCACTTGTAATTACTTCACAACACCCCCCTCTGCCAGATCTTAGCCCATTTCAAAGTTTCCTGAACTCTATTACTGTAGTGGTTAACTCTATTCTCTCACACACTACAACTATTTACTCTCATTTACTCTCACCTTACCTCACAATCTGACCTCCCACAACCTCCCTGCTTTATAGATCCAACTCACAATCCTTCCTTCCCCAACAAGAGTCTTATCTTCTTTCCATCCTTTCTAAAAATCAGCTAGGTGGGTGGAAGATCACAGTTAACACTATACATAGTCAAAGGATCTCCTATCTCTTCTCTACTTGCTACTACTGTAAATATCATAGAATTCTCTGTTGCTGTCTTAAACCATTTTGCCTTCCCCCTCCAACTGACGAGGAAAAGAATAGGTGGAGGTGGTGAACACCAGGATCCACACTGGAAGAGGAAACCCAACAACAAAGGAACCACTAACAGATAACAACAGAAGAAGGTGAAGGAGAGAGTGAAAACCACACAAACCTCAATCCAGGACCTCTCTGGAAATACAACTAAACAGTAGAGACAGTACCCATTACAAGCAACTGAACAACAGCAAGAGAGCACTCTTTAAACCTTATACACAAGGAAGAACCAACTTCAACACAACCTGCCCTCACCAGCACAACAAAATACAGGAGGTGGTGGACAGAGTGACCCTCATTTAACCAGCTGGTGGGAAGGAACCACCAAAGAAAGACCCAACAACAATCAAAACCCAAAGGCAAACACAAAGCCAACTTAAATGACAGCCCAAGACCAGTGAGCTTGGGAGATCAAGAAAACTGCACCACTGAAACTCACTGCTATTCTACTAAAAAAGTTCACACCACAAACCCAAGGAGACAGAACAGATCAATTTAAGAAGCTGAGGCTAACAAGAACAGTCTCACAAACAATGGGAAGACAAAGAAACAATCCCCAAATGAAAGGAAAGGAGGAAGCCTCGGAAAGAATGCTAAATGGAATAGAGGCAACTCAACGATCAGATATTGAGTTCAAAGCACTGATCGTCAGGAAGCTCAATGAGCTCAGCTACCAGAAACTATAGGGAAGCTACAATGAACTCACTGAAAACTACATCAGCCTGAAAAAGGAAATAGAAACTCTCAACAAGGGCCAAGAGGAAATGTAGAATACAATTTCTGAACTGAAGAACACAGTAGAAGGAATGAAAAGCAGGACTGATGAAGCAGAAAATCGGGTCAGCGAGCTAGAAGACAAAGTAGAAGAAAACACCCAGAAAGAGCAAGAAAAGGAAAAGAGGCTCAGAAAGAATGAAGAGGGATTAAGAGAAATGCAAGAAAATATGAAACATAATGATATCTGTATAATAGGGATACCAGAAGGAGAAGAAGAACAGCAAGGGATACAAAACCTACTTGAAAAAGTAATGATGGAAAACTTCCCTAATTTGATGAGAGAAAAAGTCACTCAAATCCAGGAAACACAGAGAGTCCCAATCAAGAGGAACCCAAAGAGGCCCACCACAACACACATCATAATTGAAATGGCAAAATTTCAAGACAAAGAGAGAATCTTAATGGCAGCAAGGGAGACAGAGGAAGTAACATACAAGGGAGCCCCAATAAGGCTAACAGCTGCCTTCTCAATGGAAACATTCCAAGCCAGAAGAGAATGACAAGAAATATACCAAGTAATGAGAACCAGAGGTCTGCAACCAGGGCTACTTCACCCAGCAAGGCGCTCAATCAAGATAGAAGGCCAAATAAGAAGCTTCCCAGACAAAAGAAGTCTAAAAGAATACACCTCCACTAAACCAGCTCTGCAAGAGATGCTAAAGGGACTGCTTTAACGAAAGAAAGGAAAAGAGAGAGTGAGAGAGGAACACACATACATAAAAGACAATGAATAAGTACCTATCAATAATAACCTTAAATGTAAATGGATTAAATACTCCAATCAAAAGACATAGAATAGCTGAATGGATAAGAAAAAATGACCCACACATATGCTGCCTACAAGAGACGTACCTCAGGATAAAAGACCTTCACAAGCTGAAAGTGAAGGGCTGGGAACAAATTTTCCAAGCAAGTGGACAGGAAAGAAAAGCTGGGGTAGCAATACTCATATCAGACAAAATAGACTTCCAAAACAAGACCATAAAGACAGACACAGAAGGTCATTTCATAATACTCAAGAGAAGAATCTACCAAGAAGACATAAATATTGTAAATATATATGCACCCAACATAGGAGCACCCAAATACATAAAGAAAATCTTAGAGGACTTCAAGAAAGATATGGACAGCAACACAATTATTGTGGGGGAATTTAACACCCCACTATCAAAAATGGACAGATCTTCCAAACAAAATATCAACAAAGATATGGTGGCATTGAACAATACCCTAGATGAAATGGGCTTTACTGATATATACAGAACCCTCCATCCAAAAGAGGCTAAATACACATTCTTTTCAAATGTACAGGGAACATTTTCAAAGGTTGGCTACATGATAGGACACAAAACAATCCTCAACAATTTCAAAAAAATTGAAATCAGACCAAGCATTTTCTCGGACCACAAGGGACTGAAGCTAGAAACCAACCCCAAAGAAAAAAAACCCAAAAGACTCAAAATCACGGAGATTAAATAGCATGCTACTAAATAATGAATGGGGCAAGAATGATATTAGGGAAGAAATCAAAAGGTTTCTGGAAACAAATGAAAATGAACTCACAACAACCTAAAACTTATGGGACACAGCTAAGGCAGTCCTGAGAGTGAAGTTCATAGCGATACAGACCCACCTAAAAAAGTTAGAAACATTCCAAGCAAACAACCTAACCCTATGTCTACAAGAACTCCAGGAACAACAACAAAGACAACCCAGAGCAAGCAGAAGGAAGGAAATAACCAAGATTAGAGCAGAATTAAATGACATAGAGGCTCAAAGCACAATTCTAAGGATCAATGAATCCAAGAACTAGTTCTTTGAAAAGATAAACAAAATCGACAAGCCTTTAAGCAGACTCATCAATAAAAAAAGAGAGAAGACCCAAATAAACACAATCAGAAATGAAAGAGGAGAGAATACAACAGATACCACAGAAATACAAAGTATTGTTAGAAATTACTACGAAGAACTGTATGCCAATCAATTTGTACACCTTCATAAAATGGACAAATTTCTAGAAAAATATAATCTTCCAAAACTCAATGGAAAAGAAGCAGAAAGCCTGAACAGACCAATAACAACAAAAGAAATTGAAGCAGTAATCAAAAAACTCCCAACACACAAAAGCTCTGGACCAGATGTTTTCACAGGAGAATTCTACAAAGCATTTAAGGAAGAGCTAACCCCTATCCTTCACAGACTATTCCAAAAAATCCAAAAAGATGGAAGACTCCCAAACTCTTTTTATGAGGCCAACATCATCCTTATTCCCAATCCAGATAAAGACACAGCAAAGAAAGAAAACTTCAGCCAATATCGCTGACGAACATTGACGCTAAAATCCTCAACAAAATATTGGCAAACCGCATCCAACAATACAATAAAAAGACCATACACCATGACCAAGTGGGATTCATTCCAGGGATGCAAGGAAGGTACGACATTCGCAAATCAGTAAATGTAATACATCACATAAACAAATGCAAAGAAAAAAAACACATGATCATATCAATAGATGCAGAAAAAGCATTTTATAAGGTATAGCACCAATTTATGATAAAATCACTCAGCAAACTAGGAATAGAGGGAGCATTCCTCAAGATAATACAGGCCATATATGAGAGACCTACAGCCAACATCATACTCAATGGGCAAAAATTAAAATCTTTTCCACTAAGATCAGGAAGAAGACAAGGCTGTCCACTTTCACCAATTCTATTCAATATAGTACTGGAAGTTTTAGCCACAGCAATCAGACAAGAAAAAAATAAATGCATGCAAATCGGAAAGGAGGAAACAAAACTGTCACTGTTTGCAGATGACATGATAGTATGCATAGAAAATCCTATAGACTCTACCAAAAAACTGCTTGACCTAATAAGTGAATTCGGCAAAAAAGTGGGATACAAAGTCAATATTCAGAAATCAAAGGCATTTCGGTACACCAACAATGAAACAGCAGAAGCAGAAATCAAGAAAAAAAACCCATTTGAAATAGCAAAAAGAAAAATAAAATACCTAGGAATAAACCTAACTAAAGAGGTAAAAGACCTGTATTCAGAAAACTATATAACACTGAGGAAAGAAATCAAGGAAGACACAAATAAATGGAAACATATACCGTGTTCATGTATTACAAGAATTAATATCATCAAAATGTCCATACTACCAAAAGCAATTTACACATTCAATGCAATACCTAATAAAGTACCAATGGCTTATTTCTCAGACATAGAACAAACAATTCAAAAATTTATATGGAACCATAAACAACCCCAAATAGCTGCTGCAATATTGAGAAAGGAGAGTAAAGTAGGAGGAATCACAATACCTGACAGTAAACTATACTACAAGGCCACTGTAATCAAAACAGCCTGGTACTGGCATGTAAACAAGCACATGGACCAATGGAACAGAACAGAGAGCCCAGAAATAAACCAAAGTCTCTACGGTCAATTAATATTTGACAAAGGAAGGAGCAACATAAAATGGAATAAAAATAGCCTCTTCAACAAATGGTGTTGGGAAAACTGGACAGCTATGTGCAAAAAAATGAAACTCGAGCACGAACTTACACCTTATACAAAAATAAATTCAAGGTGGATAAAAGACTTAAATATAAACCGTGACACCATTAAAGTCCTATAGGAGAATGTAGGTAGGAAAATCTCGGACATTTCACGCAGAAACTTTTTTACTGACATGTCTCCTAGAGCAAGGGACATAAAGGAAAGAATAAACAAATGGGACCTCATCAAAATAAAAAGCTTTTGCACAGCTAAAGAAAACAGTATCAAAATAAAAAGAGAACCAACTGTATGGGAAAACATATTTGCTAATGATACCTCAGACAAGGGTTTAATCTCCAAAATATATAAAGAACTTACATGACTCCACTCTAAGAAGACAAGCAACCCGTTTGAAAAATGGGCAAAGGACTTGAACAGACACTTCTCCAAGGAGGACATACAGAACATCCAAAGACACATGAAGCAATGTTTAATATCGCTAGCTATCAGAGAGATGCAAATTAAAACCACAATGACATACCACTTCACACCAGTTAGAATGGCCATCATAAACAAAGCAACAAACAAGTGTTGGAGAGGTTGTGGTGAAAAGGGGACCCTAGTGCACTGTTGGTGGGACTGCAGACTGGTACAACCACTATGCATAGCAATATGGAACTTCCTGAGAAAACTAAAAATGGATCTGCCTTTTGACCCTGCAATTCTGCTGCTGGGACTATATCCTGAGAACACTAAAACACCAGTCCAAAAGAACCTTTGCACTCCAATGTTCATAGCAGCACAATTTACAATAGCTAAGTGCTGGAAGCAACCTAGATGCCCATCAGTAAATGAATGGATCAAAAAACTATGGTACATTTACACAATGGAATTCTATGCAGCAGAAAGAAAGAAGGAGCTCCTAGCCTTTGCAACAGCATGGATGGAGCTGGAAAGCATTATGCTAAGCAAAACAGGCCAGGCAGTGAAAGACAAATACTATATGATCTCACCTTTAACAGGAAACCTAAACAACAAAACAAAGAAACAAGCAAAATCTAACCAAAGACACTGAAATGGGGGACAGACTAACAGTGAGCAGAGGGGAGAGAAGGGGGAATTTCAGGGGAGAATCCGTAGGGCTTACAGGAACAAATTTAAAGGACACATGGACAAAAACTAATGGGAGGGTGTTAATGGGAGGGAAGTGGGGAGGGTTGGGTGGGTGGGCTGGAATGGGAGTAAAAGGGGAAAACTGTACTTGAGCAATGATTAAAATAAAATTAAAAATAAATAAATAAATAAAATATTTAAAAATAAAAAAAAATTAAGTGGATAAGAAGAAATTATTATAAACAATCTAATACTAATTCACTTGTATACATGGATAATACTGATAAATTCCTAAGAAAATATATCATGTCAAAGCAAATAAAGAAATAGAGAACTTTCATTGTCATGTAAACAACAGAAACCATAGCTAATAAAATCTTCTCACAAAAATAACACAAGACCCAGATAGTTATATAAATTTCTACCAGGCATTAATGATAACACATCTTATACAAGGTCTGTTAAGAAAAAATCAAGCCATTGTTAATATAACAAGAATGGTTGGAGTGACATTGATGTAACCTGGCATCCAAGGAGAGTGGACTAGAATGCACATGTATGAACAATGATGACTTCACTGTACTAGTCAGTGGGGGCAGTAGACACCGTTGAGTGAGCACGTTGAGTAAGTACTGTGGGGCTGTCACATTCAAAATGACTGAGTGAGTGAAGCAACAAATCCGCATCAAATTTTGTGTGAAAGTTGAGCATTCCTCCATGGAAACTATTTGGATGATTTGGGAGGATGCAACTATGGGCAACTGGTGATTGACAGCTTTATCACAACAACATGACCACCCATTCATCGTGTCTAGTGCAGAAGGTTTTTTTTGGCAAAACATCAAATCACCCAGATGACTCAACCCCACTACAGCACAGATTTGACACTCTGCAACTTCTAGCTTTTCCCAAAACTATAATCACCTTTGAAAGGGAAGAGATTTCAGACCACTGATGATATTCAGGAAAATATGACAGGGCAGCTGATGGTGATTGGGAGAACTGTGTGAGGTCTCAAAGTGCCTATTTTGAAGGGGACTGAGGCATCATTGTCCTATGTAGAATGTTTCCTGTACCTTGTATCTTCTTCAATAAATGTGTCTATTTTTGTTTTATTTTTATTTTTTATTTTATTTGTTCAAGTACAGTTTTCTGCCTTTTCCACCCATTGTCTCTCTCTTTTTTATATTACATGGCTGGATACCTTCTGGACAAACGTCATACACTCATTTTTCCAGTGAATTGAAAAGAAAGGAAAGCTCCCTGATTCTTTTTGCATGCTATTCTTGCCTCATTTGGGACAGAATGAAAACAAAAATTGGCCAATCTCATTTGCAAACATTGACACAAGAATCCAAATGAGTTATCAGCAAATGGAATCCAGCAAGATGTAAAAAGATTTTATCATGACCAAAGTTTCTTTAAGCCAAGAAAAAAAACCATATGGGAAACCATATTTGCCAATGATACCTTGGGCAAGGGTGTGATCTCCAAAATATATAAAGAACTCACATGACTCCACACCAGGAAGACAAGAATTCCAATAAAAAAATGGACAAAGAACCTGAACAGACACATCTCAGAGGACATACAGAGGGCCCATAGACACATGAAAAGATGCTCAGTATCACTAGCCATTAGAGAGATGCAAATTAAAACCACAATGAGATACCACTTCACATCAGTCACAATGGCTATCATTAATAAATCACCATACAAGCGCTGACAAGGTTGTGGAGAAAAGGGAACCCTAGTACACTGTTGGTGGGAATGCAGACTGGTGCAGCCACTGTGGAAAACAGTATGGAAATTCCTCAGAAAACTAAAAATGGAACTGCCTTTCAATCCAGTGATCCCACTGCTGGGAATATACCCTATGAACCCTGAAACACCAACCCAAAAGAACATATGCACCCCAACATTCATAGCAGCATTATTTACAATAGCCAAGTGCTAGAAGCAGCCTAAGTGCTCATAAGTAAATGAGTGGATAAAAAACTGTGGTACATTTACATAATGGAGTACTATGCAGCAGAAAGAAAGGAGGGACTCCAACCCTTCCCAACAGCATGGATGGAATTGGAGAGCATTATGCTAAGTGAAGTAATCCAGGCAGTGAAAAATAAATACCATATGACCACACCTCTAATTGGAACCTAATCAACAAAACAAACAAATGAGCAAAATAGAACCAGAGACTTGGAAATAAAGAACAAACTGACAGTGACCAGATAGGATGGGGGAGGGGAATAATGGGGGAAAGAAGGAGATGGGTCAAGTAAAGGTACATGAATAGAGGACTCATGGGTACGGACAATGGGGGGAATTGACTGTGGGAGTAGGCAAGGATGGGATAAGGGTGAGCAATGAGGAAAAACGTGGGACATCTGTAACTGAACAACAATAAATAAAAAAAGAAAAAAATACTCAATTTGATATTTCAATAGGTAAGAAAAAAGAAACAAAGAGTTTAAATGTTGAGAAAATGTAGTAATTTAAATCATTGTATTTACAGATTAAAGAAGGAAATAACATTATCATCTCAATAAATACAGAAAAAAATAATAAAATCTAAACTCTATCTATAAGTAAGCAAAAAAGTATTTTGGCAAATAAGAGCACAAAGGAGTTTCCTTAACCTGATATAGAGCATCTACCAAAAACAAAAACAAAAACCCAGCAAATCTTATAAAACAAAAAAGAGTTGTAGGTTGGAAAATAAGAAACACAGCTGCCACTATTTGCATGTGACATAATTGTCTATATAAAAAGCCAAGAGAATTTGCTAGCCATTTAAAAAAGGCTGATGGGTATGTAATATCAATATCTAAAACTGAATTGCATTTTTATGTACCAGTAATGGAAAATTAGAGCACAGGATCTTTTTAAACAAAAGATTTACAAAAGCAATATAACAAGATATTATTCCTTAATCCAATGGCATGCTTCTAATATTTTGCTTGCGTCCCTCCTCTCTAGAAAGCAATTACATCTACTTTTGCAGATCACCATCCCATTCATGCTTCAATGTCCAGTTCTGGTGGACATTTCATATCTTCTTGAACTACCTCAGCTGAAAATGACCTTTTCCTTTGAAGTATTATACCTGTATTTTGTACCAGTATTAAGATGCTGACATTAAACCAGCAGTTATTTGATTTATATAGTTTGTCATCTTTCACTAGATTGTAGTATCCTGGAAGGTACTGTAGGAATTGTGTATTATTTTTTTATATCTCACAAATATAGCAAACTGTCTTATACATAGTAGATTTTTAAATAATGTTTATTGAATAAATTAACACTTTCCTCAACAAATAATTGACTTTACAGCTTATAAATGCTTCTCTGTTGAATTCACAAATCCATTGTTAGAAGTTTCTAGATTTTCTGGACCTGCCAGGCTGAAGCACAGCCCTTGTTATAGAGTGGTGCCAGCCAGCTTTAAGGCCCAAACTGTGGTCAGCTTTTCTTATTTCCTTCAGTAGGCACAGTGGGCATTTAAGTTAATTCCTGAACTATTAAAATTCAGTACCAATAGAACAATTTTATAAAGAACATTTCATTATATTGGATGGACTAAACACAAATAAAGAATACCCTAAAAGCTGCTCTTCATAGAACTACTTTATTTGTGGGGGTGGCCACAATTCTTTTCCTTTCTGCCTCACACATAATTGTTCCTATAGCCTACTTTGTTGAGCATTCATTTTTCGGGTCACAGATCATTGGACCATCATAATTAACTGCAAGGCAGCCAGCTGTGTTGGCCTCAGGGATCTTTGCTGCATCTGAAGTGGCTTGTTTGAACTCTGTCCAGAACAGGTGCTCTACACCCAGTGTGACCAATCCAACACAATCAAATGCTGTCTTTGTGAAGAATAAAGCTGAGAGGCAGAGTTCCAAACAATATTTAGTGATAATCATAGTTGCTTATGACACTAGGAGCATCTTAAACTGAAAGAATTGGGGCCTAAAGTAAGTGTGTAGCTCGTGGAGCCCTTTCCCCATCTGTCTTGGGTTTCTGTGTAGCCTTCATGTGGCTGTCATTATTTTAAATCAGCTCTTCCTTGTTACTCTAAAGAAACTAAGCAGCTAAATCTGTGCAAACATTTAGGTCTCTTGCATTCTTTCCCCTTTAAATATCTATTCCCCATCCCCCAACCCCTACCACATATCTTTCTTAGTTTTGCCCTTGGCTCATCCTTTATCTATTACCACTGAATTACATTGTCTCATGAAACTGGAAGATGAGAGGTAAAGAAGCTTTTTATTTTGTTGGTTTAACATTTCAGTGATGTCATAAAAACCTTGGGATCTTTCCAACTCTATGCTCTACCATCCTCAGTGTAAACTTCATCATTAGGCTTATAGCAGGATGACTGCAACATTTCCAAATGCAATATCTAGAAGATGTAGACAGGCAATGTTTTCATATGCTTCTCTTTTAGAAATGAACAAACTTTTTCCAAAAGCCCTACAGAAATCTTTTCTTCATATATAATCTATCAGAATTGGGTCATATGACCATTTCTAACCCAATCATCACCAAGGGAGTAAAACTTCCCTTAGCTCAATGGTTCTCACACTTTAGCATGCATCACAGTCACTTGGAAAACTTATTTTAAAACACATAGTGTGCCTTGGCTGGTATGGGTCACTGGATTGAGCACAGGCCTAAGAACCAAAGGGTCGCTGATTTGATTCCCAGTCAGGGCACATGCCTGTGTTGCAGGCTAAGTACCCAGTAGGGGACATGTGAGAGGCAACCACATATTGATATTTCTCTTCCTCTCTTTCTCCTTCCCTTCTTCTCTCTATAAAAATAAATAAATAAAAATCTTTAAAAAAAACACATAGTGCCTTGGCTGGTGCAGCTCAGTGGACTGAGTGTGAGCCTGCAAACCAAAGGATCACTGGTTCGATTCCCAGTCAGGGCACATGCCCAAGTTGCTGGCCAGGTTCCCATTTGGGGTCACATGAGGAACAACCAAATATTGATGTTTCTCTCCCTCTCTTTCTTCTTCCCTTCCCCTCTCTCTAAACAATAGATAAATAAATTTTTAAAAAAATAAACACATAGTACTAGGAAGTACAGAGTTTTTATTTAGTAGGTCTGCGATGAGGCCCAGGAATTTACATTTCTAACATGTTACTAGGTAACATTGATGCTACTGATCTGAGGACCACTCTTTAACAACCACATGGATACATGGGGGGAGGGATGGAGTCTTGATCAAAACTGGGGTTCTGGTTAGATTTGGCAAGATGATGAAGGGGTCCAGGAAGCTCAGAGAGTCCCAAAGAAGTTGGACCCAAGGAAGCACACACCAAGGAACATCATAATTACATTACCCAAGATGAAAGATAAGGAGAAAATCTTCAAAGCAGCAAAAAAAAAAGGAAATAATTACCTACAAAGGAGTCCCCATATGAGTAGTAGCTGATTTCTCAAAAGAGACCTTACAGGCAAGAAGGGCTGGAAAGAAGTATTTGAAGTCATGAAAGGCAAGGACCTACATCCAAGATTACTCTATCCAGAAAAGCTATAATTTAGAATGGAAGGGCCAATAAAGTCCTTCCTAGATAAAGTAAAGTTATAGGAGTTCATCATCACCAAGTCCTTATAATACGAAATGTTAAAGGGACTTATATAAGAAATAGAAAATAGAAAACTGAACAGTGAAATGACAGCAAACTCATAACTATCAACAACTGAACCTAAAAAACAAAAACTAAGCAAACAACTAAAACAGGAATATAATCACAGAAATGGAGATCTCATGGAGTGTTATCAGTGGGGAGTGGGACAAAGAGAATGGGGGGAAAAGCTACAGGGAATAAGAAGCTTAATAGGTAGGCAGAAAATAGATGGGGGGGTGGGTTTACAGTAGTATAGGAAATGGAAAAGCCAAAAAACTTATATGTACAATCCATGAACATGAACTAAGGAGGGGGGAAAATGCTGAAGGGTGGAGGGACAGTGCAGGGAGGAAGGGGGATAAAGGGGAGAAAAAAATTGGGATAACTGTAATAGCATAATGAATAAAATATTCTTTAAAAAAGAATATAATTGATAAAATTGAATATGGACTGTCTGCATACTAGATAATAATATATCTATGTTAAACCTACAACCTGAAAATTTAAGTATATTTATTGAAGAGATTGTACCTGTCCCCAGTAGTTTTACAGGAAAGTATTCAGGGACAAAAGTTCAGCATATCTACAACTTACTCCCAAAAGGTGCAGCAAAAACAATTGACAACAATAAGCATGAAAGTGTGCAGAAAGAGGGAGAAAGAGGTGTGAGATGTCAAAGTGACAATATGCTAATCATTCATGAATCTACATGAAGGGCAAAAGTTCACTATACTACACTCAAAATTCTTCTAAAAGTTTGGAAATTTTCAAAAAAAAAAAAAGCTGGCTTAGGAAGCCAGGAAAACTAGGTTAATGAAGGGAAGAAGTTGAATTAAAAACATGGATGGGTCAGGGATAACTTCTCAGAGTAGGTGTTCTCTGTGTGTTTGTCTTGATTCTGAGGCTGCTCAGAACTGAATGCTTGTGAAGGTGCAGTTATGTCAGTTGTCTTATAGTCTACTTGTGAGAGCAGAAATTGATAATTTTTTCCAAATTTCTTTCCAGAAAGGTAGTATCAGAAAGGCTAACTTATCTCTACTTTTGTGTGTGCGTGTGCATGTCTATCTTTATTTCTTTTCTGAGCATTATTGAGATATAATTGACAAATAAAAATTGCATGTATTTCAGGTGTACAACACAGTTTTTTGGTATACATACACATTATAAAATGATTACCACAATCAAGCTAATTACACATCCACCCCTTCACCTTTTAAATGGTGAGAACACAAGATTTATTCTCAGAAAATTTCAAGTATATGGTATAGTATTATTCACTTTACCTTTGTTTAAATGTATTCCCTTTTTCTCTGTTAATATGTATAATATACATACATATAACTCAAGGCATAAACTCTCCCTGGATATACAAATTTTTGACTTATCTCCCTAGAGATGGCCACTGAAAGCTACAGAGAGTGTGAAGTGCAAAAATCAAGGGACCTGAAGTAGAAGCCTAAAGTGTCCAATAGCAAACAAGTAGACAATAGAGGCTGAAAAGGAATCCTAAAAGAGCTTGAAGAAGTTGACAACTGCCAAAGAGAAGAAAATGCTTCAAAGAAATAGGAGCAGGCTACAGTCTAGAACTGCCTTGATCAATACAGGTAGCCACTAGCCATAAGTGGCTATTTAAATTTTTTTTAAAGATTTTATGTATTTATTTTTAGAGAGAAGGAAAGGAGAGAGAGAGAGAAACATCAATGTATGGTTGCCTCTCATGTGCCCCCTAATGGGGACCTGGCCAGCAACCCAGGCATGTGCCCTGACTGAGAATCGAACCAGCGACCCTTTGGTTTGCAGGCCGGTGCTCAGTCCACTGAGCCACAACAACCAGGGTGCTATTTAAATTTAAATTAAATTAAATTTAAAATTCATTCCTTAGTCATACTAGCAACATGTGCTTCTGGCCATTATATTGGACAGCACAAACACATATTTTTATCATTGCAGAGACTTCTGTTGGACAGCACTGAGCTGAAAATCAAGCAAGATAACACACATAAAGGGTCCAGTGGAACCTTAACAACAGGGAGGTCGTTGCTAATTTTGATGAGAACAATGTCAATAGAGTGTTGGTAGCAAAAGCCAGAGTGAGATGTTAGTGGAGATGAAGAAACAGATACCATATCTTTCAGACCATAAGACACACCTAGGTTTTAGAGGAAGAAAATAGGGAAAAAAACTTGAAGCAAAAAATGTGGTAAAATATTTAATAACATAAGTAAAATAATATTTCACCAATGTAAATGTAAATAGAACTCAACAGCAGCGTTAACAACCATTATTCCTCCCAAATTTTTTGGGTGGGGTGGTTAAAAGGTGCATCTTATAGTCCAAAAAATAAGGTAACAATTTAGACAGCTTTTTAAAGAAGCCTGACTGTGGAGAGGAAACCAGATCTAATGTAATTGCTTTAAAAGACAGAAAGCTAAGATGAGGTGATTTCTAAGATGAGAGTTTTGAAACCCTAAGGAGATTACAGATTTAGGTGAGAGAGAAAATAAACATTAAAGGGAGGTTCCTGAGAAAGTAGAGAGATTGGGACTCAAAACTTGGGTGGCAGGAAGTAGGCTTGGAAAGGAGCTATTTTATTCCACTTTAATAAAAGAGAAGGATAAGTACAGGTAGAGTTGTAGATTTTATGGCTGAAAGTTTAGGAATTTCTATTCAAAGCTTTCAGTTAAAAATATTAAATTTATTGAGGTGACATTGGTTAATAGCATCATATAGGTTTCCAGTATACATTTCTATGATACATGATCTGTATACTGCACTGTGTGCCCACCACCCAAAGTCAAATCATCTTCCGTCACCATGTCAATTTTTTAATGTGAATTCAAACATTAATTTGCTGGAAGTGAAAGCTAAGATGGCTGTAAGATAAGAGAGCATGAAGAGAATGAAGTGTTGAAATAAATTCTGTGAAGAGTAGGAAAGAGCATTGGCTAGAGCCTTTGTCAAATTTGAGTGTGCATCAGAATTCCCATGGAAGGCTTGTTAAAAACACTGAGTGCTGGACCCCACACCCCAAGTGTTCTGATTCATTATATCTGAAGTGACCTGAGAATTTGCATTTCTAATGAGCTGCCAAATTCTGTTGATGCTGCTGTTCCAGGGACCAAACTTTTGATAACATACAGGCTTGGCAAACAGTAGTGATGTTGGAAACCATAAATATTGATGGTGATGGCAGAGCAGAGTGTAAGGAGAGTCAAAAATGTTTGAAATTGTGGAGAATGTAAGATAGCTGACTAGAGGAAACATTGTAAGTATTAGTGTAACAGCATTTTAAATCAGAAGTTTTGACTGAGGCATCAAGATGCCTTAGATATTGAGACAGGTTACTGTGTATGAAGTTCAAAGTAGAGAACCAATGACTGACTTCAAAACTCTTAGATACTTCACCCACAGTAAGGGTATAAAAAGGATCTGGTTTTGGAGGATTAGGGAAAGATTTGTAAGATTTCTTTCAAGAGAACTGCTGTGAGCCACCCTCCCCAGGAAGAAGGGGTGAAGGGTGCTTCTCCCTTTATGTCAAGTCAGAAAAGAGGAATATCAAGGGAGCACTTTGTGAGCTTGGTATGTGTCCTGTGAAGTTAAGGAGACATAATAAACTAGTGTCTGACTCTCACCTGGAGAATGTAAAAAGGCTGGCCAGAGCTCTAACAGTAGGAGCAAGAGTGTTCTTGCTAAAAAAAAATGTTGCTGTGTTGGGATATCCCTGTGCTCCTAGAAGTTCAGAGGAAGGGATGTGAATGTATTCCAGGGATCAGATAAAGGCCACACATGCATGACAGATCTTCAGGCTAGTGGTCCTCTACAATGTGGGGTCTCAAAATTGTCCATGACATCGACATCGCAAAAGCATCCATGAAAGAGTTGGCTTTGAACACCTGGTGGGCGGAGAGTGAAAAGCCAATTTACAATACCAGTCAAAAGAACTTTCTTGTCTCCCTTACCTCTTTTTCATCTCCTTGCTTTCCCTCTGAATAGTGTTGCCAGATATAGCAAATTAAAATACAGAATTTCCAGTTAAACTGAATTTCAGATAAACAGTGAATACCTTTTTAGTACTATGTACCATGAAATATACAGGTCCTACTTATACTAAAAGCATCATTGTTTATTTCAAATTCAAGTTAAACTGAGTGTGTGTATTTTATCTAGTAATGCTACCTTAAACAGGATCAGAAATTTCAGTCAGTATAACATGGACAAGGGCTACAGTTCTAAGGTAGGCCCTTCACCTGTAGCAGGATTTAGCTGGGGTAGGAGGAGTAGTTTTAAGTTTGAATTGAAAGCTTTTGTTATTGCATAGGATTTGAATGCTCTTTTTTCTTTTATTGTATTTTTTCTTGTTGTTCAAGTACAGTTGTCTCCATTTCTGCCCCCTGACTCCCCCTCCCCCAACCATCCCTACTCCCCACCCTCGACCCTACTCCTCTTTGGTTTTGTCAATGTGTCCTTTATACATGTTCCTGAAAACCGTTCCCCCTTCCCCCCCCCCATTATCCCCTCTCACCTATAAGTGGAACCTAATCAACAAAACCAACACGCAAGCAAGATATAACCAGAGATATTGAAATTAAGAACAAACTGACAGTAAACAGAGGGGAGGAAGATATGAATTCTAAGTAACCACTTTAAAACATTTTGTTACTAAAAGAGTCAGGAAGACAGTGGAAGACAACACTGAAGATGGTTTATAGTTTTATTCTGTGACATCTGTTAATTTAACTTATTGATTATATTTGCATATGTAAAAGAAGTAAATCTGGAAGCATGTATACCAAACCAAACTGTTAACAGTCCTTATTTCCGGTACCACAGTAAACTTTTGTTTTCAACTCTTCAATTTTGTTTGAATTATTATAAGTATAAATTACTTTGAAAATCAAAATCAATTTTCATTTATGTGAACATGTTTCCATGTTAATACTCTTCTCAAAAGTGATTTTTTTTAGTTTAAGACTTAAAGTTTTTAATTTATTTCTTTTTTAAATATATAATCTTTATATATTTAAAATACATTACCATTTAGTCCCCTTAAACCCCCTTACCCTCAGCAATCACCACACTGTTGTTCATGTCCATGAGTCCTTTTTCCTTTTTATTCAGTCCTCTACCCCTAACCTCCCCTACCCCTACTAGCTGTCATCTGTTCTTCATCTATGAGTCTGTCTCTCTTTTGCTTGTTAGTTCAGTTTGTTCATTAGATTCCACATATGAGTGAAATCATATGGTATTTGTCTTTCTCTGATTGGCTTATTTCACTTGGCATAATGTTCTCCAAGTCCATTCATACTGTTGCAAAGGGTAAAACTGACAGTTCAAAGATGGCAACTTTGCTTAAGGGAGCACGAGGGATTTGCTTGAGGGATTCTCTGCTTCTGTGCAGGGGAGAGAAACTCACGGATCGACCGAGGAACAGAGCAAGGGGCCTAGGTTACCGAAACATTTTTGAAAACAGGACATGAAAAATTATAGCGGACATTGAAAAACCAAACGGTAGGGAGACTGCTTCAGGACAACAGGGACCCAGGGATCAGTGTGGAGACCAGGGGGCTTGCAGCCCCCAGGCTCAGTGTTCCCAGGTCTGCCTCAGGGCACCCGGGAGAGCAGAGTCGCTGCTCCCTCCCTGGACAACGGGGGTTGAACAACACCAGGGGAGACCTTGCGGCTTGAAGGCACAGAGAGGGGAGTTGGGAAGGGAGACAATCGAGCAGGGGCTGCTAGCGCCCACCCATAGCCCTGGGAGAAGTGAATGCCTCCAGCCACATGACCAGGGGCAGCCTGGACATGCGCCCGCATCCCCAGCCCAGTGGGAGTGTGGATCGGTGGAAAGCCCAGACCTCACAACCCTGAACAAGGAAAGGGGGCAGGCGTTCTTGGGTTTTTGGAGACTGCCAGGGTGAACTGTGGAAGTGCACTCCCCCTTGGGAATCCTGACTCCCACGCTGTGAACCCGGAAGGGACGTGGCACTTAGAGGTTTCCTAGAGCCCGAAACTGAAAGGTTGGTGTAGGTGCGCACCCCTTTATGATCCCTAGCACTTGCACCGTGAATCCAGAAAAGACACGTGTGCTTCCCGAAAACATACCGCCCGCTTTGGTGAAATTTGGGGGAAGGACACATCTCCTTGCCATCCCCAGAGCTTGCACCGTGAACACAGAAAGCTCTGTGGGGCCCAGAGCCCCAGTGACCATGGCAGTGAGCTCCAGAGAGCATGCTTGGGAGCACTGAGGGTCCTGTAGGGGAAAGTCAAATAGGCTATGGGGAGAGTGCCCTGTTGGCCCTGGGGACAGTACCCTAGAGACTTCCTGAGTTTTGACTGGGAAGAGTGCTAAGCATTTCAGCCTGCTGAATCCAGCAAGACCAGAAAAACTGGTCTGGACAGTTAAAAACCAAAAAGAGGGTGTTTTTTTGTTTGTTTGTTTTGTTTTGGTTTGTTTTGGTTTGGTTTGCTTTGATTTGTTTTTTTTGGCTCTTGTTGGTTGATTGATTTTATCTTATGTTTTAAGTGACTTTTTATTTTTCAATTCTTATTATTTTTATATCTCTCAATCTCTTATGTTTCTCTTCCAGTCATCCTAGTATTATTCCTTCCACTCCAAGTTTATCTCTCCTGCACGCCATCTTCTGCTTTTTTTCCCATTTTTTTTTTGAGCTTGCAAGTTACTGTAAATTTGTATTATCTTTTTCTCACTTTTCTGACTTTTTTACTTCAATAGTATTTTGGTATTCTTTCTCTTTCTGTATAATCTTCTTTGCTTGGCTGGTTATATTGTCATTTGATAGGTTCCCCCTGTTACCTCAGTCACAGTGTGTTGATAAGTTACTATCCTTCATTTGTGTTCCATTAGTACACCTCACAAGGTTCTATAATCCTTATTCTTGTTATCTAGATCTCATAGATTCTGCCACATGATTGTTGCTTTAATATTACTGTAAATAAGACCTATTTCATACAATTGTAAATACTACTCAACACCCCTCCCTGATCTCAGCCCACTTCGCAATTTCCTGAACTATATTATTATGGGGATTGTCTCTATTCTTTTACACACTACTGCTATTTACTAATCTTTATCCCAACCCTACCTCAGAATCTGACCTCCCACAGCCTCACAGCTTTCTAGATCCAACGAACAATCCTTTCATGCCCAATAAGAGTCTTACCTTCTTTCCATCATTTGTAAAATGTGGCTAGTGGGGTGGAGGATTACGGTTAACACTATAAGGAGCCAAAGGATATCCCATTTCTTCTCTACTGGCTGCTACTGTAAATATCATAGAATACTGTCTTGCTGTCTTAAACCACTTTGACTCACTCCTCCAACTGATCACAAAAAAGAGTAGGGGGAAGTTGTGAACAACAAGACGAAGGAGACTGCACCACTGAATCTCATAGGTATTCTACCACAGAAGTTCACAACATAATCACAGGGAACAAGAACAGATCAATTTAAGAAACAGAAGGTAACAAGCAGAATCCCACAAACAATGAGAAAACAAAGAAACAATCCCCAAATGAAGGGAAAGGAGGAAGCCTCAAAAAGAATACTAAATGAAATAGAGGCAACTCAACTATCAGATACTGAATTCAAAACAATGATTATCAGGAAGCTCAATGAACTCACAATGAGCTACCAGAAACTAGAGGGAAACTACAAAGATCTCACTGAAAACTATATCAACATGAGAAAGGAAATAGAAACTATCAAAAAGGGCCAAGTGGAAATGAAGAATACAATTTCTGAACTGAAGAACACAGTAGAAGGAATGAAAAGAAGTATCGATGAAGCAGAAGATCGGATAGGCAAGCTAGAAGACAAAGTAGAAGAAATCACCCAGAAGGAGCAACAAAAGGAAAAGAGGCTCAAAAAGAATGAAAAGGGATTAAGAGAAATGCAAGACAATATGAAACATAATAATATCCGTATAATAGGGATACCAGAAGGAGAAGAAAAAGAGCAAGGGATATAAAACCTATTTTAAAAAGTAATGATGGAAAACTTCCCTAATTTGATGAGAGAAAAAATCACACAAATCCAGGAAACACAGAGAGTCCCAATCAAGAGGAACCCAGAGAGGCTCACCTCAACACACATTGTAATTAAAATGGCAAATTTCAAGACAAAGAGAGAATGTGAAAGACAGCAAGGGAAAAACAGGAAGTAACATACAAGGGAGCCCCAATAAGGCTAACAGCTGCCTTCTCAATGGAAACACTCCAAGCCAGAAGAGAATGACAAGAAATATACCAAGTAATGAGAACCAGAGGTCTGCAACCAAGGCTAATTCACCCAGCAAGGCTCTCAATCAAGATAGAAGGCCAAATAAGAAGCTTCCCAGACAAAAGAAGTCTAAAAGAATACACCTCCACCAAACCAGCTCTGCAAGAGATTCTAAAGGGACTGCTTTAAGGAAAGGAAAGAAAAGAGAGAGAGAGAGGAACTCACGTCCATAAAAGACAATGAATAAGTACCTATCAATAATAACCTTAAATGTAAATGGATTAAATGCTCCAATCAAAAGACATAGAATAGTTGAATGGATAAGAAAAAATGACCCACACATATGCTGTCTACAAGAGACCTACTTCAGGATAAAAGACCTCCACAGGCTGAAAGTGAACGGCTGGAAACAAATATTCCAAGCAAATGGACAGGAAAAAAAAGCTGGGGTAGCAATAGTCATATCTGACAAAATAGACTTCCAAAAAATGTCAATAAAGACAGACCCAGAAGGTCACTTCATAATACTCAAGGGGAAGATCCTCCAAGAAGATATAAATATTGTAAATATATATGCACCCAACATAGGAGCACCCAATACATAAAGAAAATCTTAGAGGACTTCAAGAAAGATATGGACAGCAACACAATTATTGTGGGGGATTTTAATACCCCACTATCAAAAATGGACAGATCTTCCAAACAAAATATCAACAAAGATATGGTGACATTGAACAATACCCTAGATGAAATGGAACTTACTGATATATACAGAGCTCTCCATACCAAAGAAGCTAAATACACATTCTTTTCCAATGTACAGGGAACATTTTCAAAGATACACCACATGATAGGACACAAAACAAGCCTCAACAATTTCAAGAAAATTGAAAATATACCAAGCATTTTCTCGGATCACAAAAGACGGAAGCTAGAAGCCAACCCCAAGAAAAAAAACCAAAAGACTCAAAATCATGGAGATTAAATAGCATGCTATTAAACAATGAATGGGTCAAGAATGATATTAGGGAAGAAATCAAAAGGTTCCAGGAAACAAATGAAAATGAACTCATAACAACCCCAAACTTATGGGACACAGCCAAGGCAGTCCTGAGAGGGAAGTTCATAGCGATACAGGCCAACCTAAAAAAGTTAGAAACACTTCAAACAAACAACCTAACCCTATGTCTACAAGAACTCAAGGAACAACGACAAAGAAAGCCCAGAGCAAGCAGAAGGAAGGAAATAACCAAGATCAGAGCAGAATTAAATGACATAGAGACTAAAAGCACAATTCTAAGGATCAATGAATCCAAGAGCTGGTTCTTTGAAAACATAAACAACATTGAAAATCCTTTAAGCAGACTCATCAAGAAAAAAAGAAAGAAGATCCAAATAAACACAATCAGAAATGAAAGAAGTGAGGTTACACTGGATAGCACAGAAATACAAGGGATTGTAAGAAATTACTACGAGGAACTGTTTGCCAAGAAATTTGAAAACCTAGGTTAAATGCACATATTTCTAGAAAAATATAATCTTCCAAAACTCAATGAAAAAGAAGCAGAAAGCCTGAACTGACCAATAACAGCAAATTAAATTGAATAAGTAATCAAAAAACTCCCAACACACAAAAGCCCTGGACCAGATGTTTTCACAGGAGAATTCTACAAAGCATTTAAGGAAGAGCTAACCCCTATCCTTCACAGACTATTCCAAAAAATCCAAAAAGATGGGAGACTCCCCAAACTCTTTCTATGAGGCCAACATCATCCTAATTCCCAAACCAGATAAAGACACAACAAAAAAAGAAAACTTCAGGCCAATATCACTGATGAATATTGACGCTAAAATCCTGAACAGAATACTGGCAAACCGCATCCAACAATACATTAAAAAGATCATACACCATGACCAAGTGGGATTCATTCCAGGGATGCAAGGATGATACAATATTTGCAAATCAGTAAATGTAATACATCACATAAACAAAAGCAAAAGTAAAAACCACATGATCACATCAAAAGATCCAGAAAAAAACATTTGATAAGGTACAGCATCCATTTATGATAAAAACACTCAGCAAAGTGGGAATAGAGGGAGCATTCCTCAACATAATAAAGGCCATATATGAGAGACCTACAGCCAACATCATACTCAATGGGCAAAAATTAAAATCTTTTCCACTAAGATGAGAAACAAGACAAGGCTGTCCACTTCCACCACTTCTATTCAATATAGTATGTGCAATCCTAGCCACAGCAATAAGACAAGAAAAAGAAATAAAAGTCATCCAAATCAGAAAGGAGGAAACAAAACTGTCACTGTTTGCAGATGACATGATAGTGTGCATAGAAAATCCTATAGACTCCACCAAAAAACTGCTTGACCTAATAAATGAATTTGGTAAAACAGTGGGATACAAAGTCAATATCCAGAAATCAAAGGCATTTCTGTATACCAACAATGAAACAGCAGAAGCAGAAATGAAGAAAAAAATCCCTTTTGAAATAGCAAAAAGAAAAATAAAATACTAGGAATAAACCTAAGCAAAGAGGTAAAACACCTCTATTTAGAAAACTACATAACACTGAGGAAAGAAATCAAGAAAGACACAAACAAATGGAAACATATGCTGTGTTCATGGATTGGAAGAATTAATATCATCAAAATGTCCATACTACTCAAAGCAATTTACACATTCAATGCAATAACTATTAAAGTACCAATGGCTTATTTCATAGACATAGAACAAACACTTCAAAAATTTATATGGAATCGTAAACAACCCTGAATAGCTGCTGCAATTTTGAGAAAAAAGAGTCAAGTAGGAGGGATCACAATACCTGACACTAAACTATACTGCAAGGCCATTGTAATCAAAACAGCCTGATACTGGCATAAAAACAGGCACATGGACCAATGGAACAGAACAGAAAGCCCAGAAATAAACCCAAGTCTCTATGGTCAATTAATATTTGACAAAGGAGGCAGCAACATAAAATGGAGTAAAAATAGCCTCTCCAACAAGAGGTGTTTGGAGAACTGGACAGCTACATGCAAAAAAAAAAAATGAAACTTGAGCACCAACTTACACCTTATACAAAAATAAATTCAAGGTGGTTAAAAGACTTAATATAAAACGTGAAACCATTGAAGTCCTAGAGCAGAATGTAGGTAGGAAAATCTCAGATATTTCATGCAGAAACTTTTTACTGACATGTCCCCTAGAGCAAGGGACATAAAGGAAAGAATAAACAAATAGGACCTCATGAAAGTAAAAAGCTTTTGCACAGCTAAAGAAAACAGTATCAAAATAAAAAGAGAACCAACTGTATGGGAAAACATACTTCCTAATGATACCTCAGACAAGGGTTTAATCTCCAAAATATATAAAGAACTTACATGACTCCACTCTAAGAAGACAAGCAACCCAATTTAAAATGGGCAAAGGACTTGAACAGACACTTCTCCAAGGAGGACATACAGAAAATCCAAGGACACATGAAATGATGTTCAATATCGCTAGCTATCAGAGAGATGCAAATTAAAACCACAATGAGATACCACTTCACACCAGTTAGAATGGCCATCATAAACAAAGCAACAAACAACAAGTGTTGGAGAGCTTGTGGAGAAAAGGGGACCCTAGTGCACTGTTGGTGGGATTGCAGACTGGTACAACCACTGTGGAAAACAATATGAAACTTCCTTATAAATCTAAAAATTGATCTGCCTTTTGACCCTGCAATTCCTGTGCTGGGACTATATCCTAAGAACACTAAAACACCAATCCAAAAGAACCTATGCACCCCAATGTTCATAGCAGCACATTTCACAATAGCTAGGTGCTGGAAGCAACCTAGATGCCCATCAGTAAATGAATGGATAAAAAAACTATGGTACATTTACACCTTGAAATTCTATGCAGCAGAAAGAAAGAAGGAGCTCCTACCCTTTGCAACAGCTTGGATGGAGCTGGAAAGGATTATGCTAAGCGAAACAAGCCAGGCAGTGAAAGACAAATACCATATTATCTCACTTTTAACAGGAACCTAAACAACAAAACAAAGAAACAAGCAAAATATAACCAAAGACACTGAAATAGAGGACAGGCTGAAAGTGAGCAGAGGGGAGAGAAGAGGGAATTTCAGGGGAAAATGGGAAGGGTTTACAGGAACAAATTTAAAGAATACATGGACAAAATCTAGCGGGAGGGTGGTAATGGGAGGGAAGTGGGGCGGGTTGGGTGCGTAGGCTGTATTGGGAGTAAAAGGGAGAAAAGTGTACTTGGACAATGATTAAAGTGAAAAAAAAATTAGAAAAAAAAATTTTTTTAATGGAAAAAGTGGTAAAATTTTCTTCTTTTTTCTGTTTTTAAAGTATTTTTATCGATTATTTTATTACAGTTTTCCCAATTTCCCCCCTTTATCACCACTCCACCCTGTACCCACAACCATCCTGCATTCCCCCCTTAGTTCATGTCCATTGGTTGTACATATAGGTTCTTTGAGTCTTCTGTTTCCTATATCGTTTTTATCTTTCCCTGTATGTTATGCCTACTAATTATGCTGCTTCTTCCCTGTACATTTCCCCCCCTATTCCTCCCTTTCCCCTCCCCACTGAAGTCCCTCTGTGTAATGTCCATTTCTCTGATTCTGTTCCTGTTCTGGTTGCTTGCTTAGTTTTTGTTTTCATTGTTTTTCTTTTCTTTTTGGTTCATTTGTTGATAGTTGTGATTTTGTTTTCATTTTTTCTGTTCATATTTTTTATCTTCTATTTCTTAGATAAATTCCTTTAACGTTTCATATAATAATGGCTTGGTGATGATGAACTCTTTTAACTAGACCTTACCTGGGAAGCACTTTATCTGTCCTTTCATTTTAAATGAATGCTTTGCTGGATAGAGTAATCTTGGATGTAGGTCTTTGCCTTTCCTGACTTTAAATACTTCTCTCCAGCCCCTTCTTGCCTGCAAGGTTTCTTTTGAGAAATCAGCTGATGGCCTAATGGGCACCCCTTTGTAGGTAACTCTCTCCTTTCCCCTTGCTTCTTTTAGGATTTTCTCTTTGTCTTTAATCTCAGGTAACTTAATGATGATGTGCCTTGGTATGTTCCTCTTTGGGTCCAAATTCTTTGGGACTCTCTGAGCTTCCTGCACTTCCTGTAAGTCTATTTCCTTCACCAGATTGGGGAAGTTTTCATTCATTATTTATTCAAATAAGTTTTCAAGTTCTTGCTGTTGTTCTTCTCCTTCTGGCACACCTATGATTTGGATATTGGAACATTTCAGGTTGTCCTAGAGATTCTTCAGCCTCTCTTCTTTTTTGGGGGGGGGGGGGATTCTTCTTCATTCTGATCTGGTTGGATGTTTATTTCTTCCTTTTGTTCCAAATCATTCATTTGAGTCTTGATTTCTTTCTTCCTGTCACTGTTGGTTCCCTGAATATTTTGCTTTATTTCATTTTGGGTATCTTTCATTTGTTCTTTCATTTCTTGACCAAGCTCAGTCAGTTCTGGGAGCATTTTGATTACCAGGGCTTTAAATTCTCCATCAGATAGGTTGGCAATCTCCTCATCGCTTAGTTCTCTTTCTGAGGCTTGGCACTGTTCTTTCATTTCGGCCATATTTCTTTGTCTTGGCGCAGCTGATATGGTTGTATGGAGGCGGGGACTTAGGTATTCACCCAGACAGGGCAACCCTCTTTGCAGTGCTGGGGCACTGCCTGTGGGGGAGGGGCTAGAGAGAGAACAATGTGGCTTGCCTGCTGGTCTCTAGTGCACTTTTCAATGAACTCTCATGTGAGACTGGGATTTTCTCCCACCACTGCAACCGCTGTAGTCCACAGCCATCACTGAGTCTCAGGTTTCCCCTTAAGTCAGCCCCTCTGGTGCAGCCCACTAAGTTTGGCAGCCAGCCCCACACTCACAGTCGACCACCTCACTGCAGTTTTTCTGAGTCAGCCTGAGCAGTCCACTGCCTTACTGGTATGGTTGTTCTGGTTGATTTTTTCTTTAATTCCATGGTTGTTGGAATTCCATACAGTTTGATTTTCTGGCACTTTTGGTTGTTTATTGATTTTAGATTGGTTGTTATCCTCCTTTTCCTTGTGCAATGAAGTGAAGGGTCTCTACCTATGCCACCATCTTGGCCAAAACTCTGTTTTGGTCAATTTTCTTCTTTTTAAAGGCCCCTATATTCCCATTTTTCTGAGATATTTTTTTTATCAAAAATGGGTGCTAGATTTTATCAAAAACTTTTCTAGCCCTGGCTGGCATAGCTCAGTGAATTGAGCGTGGGCTGCGAACCAAGGTGTCGCAGGTTTGATTTCTAGTCAGGGTACATGCCTGGGTTGCAGGCCATGACCCCCAGCAACTGCACATTGATTTTTCTCTCTCTCTTTCTATCTCCCTCCCTTCCCTGTCTAAAAATAAATAAATAAAATCTTTTAAAAAAAACATTTTTCTGCATCTATTGATATAATCATGTGGCTTTTTATCCTTTATTTTGTTTACATGGGGAATCACATTTATGGATTTGTAAGTGTTGTACCAACCTTGCATTCCTGGAATAAATCCCACTTGATCATGGTGTATGATCTTTTTGATGCATTGCTATATCTGAGTTGGTAATATGTTGAGGATTTTATCATCTATGTTCATGTGTGGCCTATAATTTTCTCTCTTTGTAGTGTGTTTATCTGGTTTTGGAATTAGGATAATGCTGGCCTCATAAAATGAGTTTGGGAGCCTTCCTTCCTATTGAATTTTATGAAATACTGTATCTTGCCATACATAATGCATAATTTTTGCCCAAATTTTTAGGGGAAAAATAAGAATGTGCATTATACATGCACATACTAATTTCATATATACTTAAATGTTTTTAATTCTTTTATCTATGCTTATGCATTAAAAGTGTAACAGAAAGCAATAACAATATCTATATGCAAAATAATACCCTAGAACATGAAAATCAGTTTTGTCGAACTTTTTAAACTGAATTAAATTAAAATGAAAGTTAATTTCCTGAAAGTTTGGGTCAAAAATGTGGGTGTGCATTATACATAGGAGCACATTATACTTGGCAAATACAGTAGTTTGAGAAGGAGAGGTATTAATTCTTCTTGGAATGTTTGGTAAAATTCACCTGTGAAGCCATCTGGTCCAGGGCTTTTTTGGGGCAGTAAGGGATGAGTTTTTGGGGTTTTTTTATGGCTTCAGTTTCATTAGATGTAATCTGTCTATTCAGATACTCTGATTCTTCCTAATTTGTTTTTGGAAGACTGTATGTTTCTTGGAATTTATCCATTTCATCAAAATTGTTCAGTTTGTTACCATATAGTTTTTCATAATATTTTCTTACAATCCTTTTTATTTCTTTGGTGTCAGTTATTGCTTCTCCTATTTAATTTCTGATTTTATTTATTTGGGCCCTTTCTCTTTCTTTCTTGTTGAGTCTGGTTAAAGGCTTGTCAATTATTTTCATCTTTTCAAACCAGCTCTTGGATTCATTGATGTTTTGTATCATTTTTTAGACTCTGTTTCATTTGTTTCTGCTCTGATATTAATTATTTCCTTCCTTCTACTCACTTTGGGCTTTGTTTGTTTTTCCTTTTCAAGTTCCTTATAGTGTGAACTTAGATTGTTTATTTGAGCATTTTCTTGTTTCTTGAGATAGGCCTGTAATGTTATGAATTTCCCTCTTAGGATTGCTTTCCCTATGTCACACAGATTGTGGATTGTTGTGGCCTCATTTACTTTTCTTTCAAGGCATCTTCTAATTTCTTTCTTGATCTCATTGTTGACCCATTTATTGTTTAATAACCTGTTATTTAACTTCCATGTCTTTGTGTATTTTTCAGTGTTCTTCTTGTGATTGACTTCTAGTTTTGTAGTGTTGTGGTCAAAGAAGATTCTTGATATGATTTCAATCTTCTTAAATTTATTGAGACCTGTTTTGTGTCTTAGCATATGGTTTGTCCTTGAAAACATTCCATATGCACTTGAAAAGCTGCTGCTTTGGGGTGAAATGCTCTGAAGACATCAAATCCATTTGATCTAGTCTGTCATTTAAGACCGCTGAATCCTTGTTGATTTTCTGCCTGGAAGACCTATCCATTGAAGTCAATGGATTGTTAAAATCCCCAACTATGACAATCTGTCAATCTCTCATTTTATGTTCATTAAGATTTGCTTTGCGTATTTAGGTGCTCCTATGCTGGGTATGTAAATGTTAACTAGGGTTATATCCTCTTGTTGGATTGTCCCCTTTATTATTATTATTAATATTTATTATTAATATTAATATTAATATTAATATTATTGAGTTTGAAGAATGAAAAAGAATGGATCTTTTTTAAAAATTTTATTGATTATGCTATTACAGTTGTCCCATTCCCCCCCTTATCCCCCTCCACCCTGCACACCCCTTCCCACCCACATTCCCCCCTTTAGTTCATGTCCATGTGTCATAAGTTCTTTAGCTTCTACATTTCCCATACTATTCTTGCCCTCCCCCTGTTTATTTTCTACTTACCATCTATGCTACTTATTCTCTGTACCTTTTCCCCCTCTCTCCTTCTCCCACTCCCCTGTTGCTAACCCTCCATGTGATTTCCATTTCTGTGGTTCTGCTTCTGTTCTAGTGTTTGCTTAGTTTGCTTTTGCTTTTGTTTTAGGTGTGGTTGTAATTATCTGTGAGTTTGCTATCATTTTAGTGTTCATATTTTGTATCTTCTTTTTCTTAGGTAAGTCCCTTTAACATTTCATATAATAAGGGTTTGGTGATGATGTACTCCTTTAATTTGACCTTATCTGAGAAGCACTTTATCTACCCTTCTTCCATTCTAAATGAAAGCTTTGCTGGATAGAGCAACCTTGGGTGTAGGTCCTTGCCTTTCATGACTTGGAATACTTTCTATCCCCTACTTGCCTGCAAGGTTTTTTTTTGAGAAATCAGCTGACAGTCTGATGGGAACTCCTTTGTAGGTGACTGTCCCCTTATCTCGCTGCTTCTAGGATTCTCTCCTTCATTTTAATCTTGACTAAGGTAATTTAGATGTGCCTTGGTGTGTGCTTCCTTGGGTCCACCTTCTTTGGGACTCTGAGCTTCCTGGACTTCCTAGAAGTCTATTTCCTTTGCCAGATTGGGGAAGTTCTCCTTCATTATTTGTTCAAATAACTTTTCCACTCGTTGCTCTTCCTCTTCCCCTTCTGATACTCCTATAATTCAGATGTTGGAACGTTTAAAGATGTACTGGAGGTTCTTAAGCCTCTCCTCATTTTTAAAAAATTCTTATTTCTTCATTCTTTTCTGTTTGGTTGTTTCTTTCTTCCTTCTGGTCCACTCCATTGATTCGAACCCAGTTTTCTTCCCATCACTATTGGTTCCCTGTGCGTTTTCCTTCATTTCACTTAGCATAGCCTTCATTTTTTCATCTAATTTGTGACCAAAATCAACCAATTCTGTGAGCATCCTAATTACCAGTGCTTTGAACTGCACATCTGATAGGTTGGCTATCTCTTCATTGCTTAAATGTATTCATCTGTTCTTGCGTTTGGGCCATTTTACTTTTGTGGTGCCGTTACATATGAGGGGCACAGCCTTAGGTGTTCACCAGGGCAGGACAACTCAGTTGCTGGGTTGTGATGCTGTATGTGGGGCAGGGGTCTGAGAGGGAACAATGGCGCTTGCTCTGCTCTCTCTCGGATTTTGTCCCTTCAGTTGCTTCCCATAAGCAAATTAGTCCTCCTGGTACTGATTTCCCTGTGGGTGGCCTTGTGTACATTCTAGGACCCTGTGGGTCTCTCCAACGAATTCTCCTGTGAGGCTGGGAGTCTCTGCCTTCGCGTCAACCTCCACAGGTTTTTCAATTTGTGTTTTGAGGCTTTATTTCCTGTGCTGGGGTGCTGCGTTGTGTGATCTCTCTCGCTCCCCAGCTTCGCCTGGTTTGCCTGCACGTGAATGTGGGACTGCTGGGTCAGCCAGCTTCCCTGCGAGCCTCACTGGGTCTGCCTGCTGACATCCCACACCCAGGGTCTGCCAGCCGCTGCCTGTGTGCCCAGAGTCTGTCAGTCACTACCTTGCGTGCCAGGGCCTGCAAATGACGGCCTTTTTTTTTTTTTTGCTGTGACCCCTCTCCCCCCAGCACCCAACTCTGCCCAGCACCCAACTCTGCCCAGTCACCCACTCCACCCAGTCACCTAATTCCTCCCCTCCTACAGAACTGGATGAATGTGTCTAACTCCTTGGTTGTCAGACTTCCGTACAGTTCAGTTCTATCAGTTCTGGTTGGTTTTTTGTTGTTGTTTCTAAATTTTTGATGTCCTTACTTTGGTTGTGCGAGGAGGCACAGTGTGTCTACCTATGCCTCCATTTTGGCTGGAAGTCCCCAGATTGTCCCCTTTATTATTATGTAGTGTCCTTCTTGGCATCTTACTATAGCCTTGGTTTTTAAGTCTATTTTGTCAGATATAAGTACTGCTACCCCAGTTTTTTTTATTTTCCATTTGTATGAAATACCTTTTTCCAACCCTTTACATTTAGTCTGTGTGTATCTTTTGGTCTGAGATGGGCTTGGAAGCAGCATATTTATGGGTCTTGTCTTCATATCCATTCAGCTACCTTCTGTCTTTTGGTTGGAACATTTAAGCCTTTTACATTTAAGGTGATTACTGATAGATACATATATAGTGCCATTTTATTGTTAGACTATTTTCCTCTGTTTTTCTTTTCCTTTCTCTTCTTCCTCTTCTTCTTCCTCTTCCTCTTCCTCTTCCTCTTCTTCTTCTTCTTCTTCTTCTTCTTCTTCTTCTTCTTCTTCTTCTTCTTCTTCTTCTTCTTCTTCTTCTTTTCTTCTTCTTCTTCTTTCTTCTTCCCTTTAACATTCATTGCAGTACTGGTTTGGTGTTAACAGGCTCCTTTAGCTTTTTGTTGTCTGGGAAGCTCCTTATTTCTCCTTTAATTTTGAATGATAGCTTTGCTGGGTAAAGTATCCTTGGTTGCAGGCCCTTGCTTTTCATCATCTTGAATATTTCATGATGTTCCCTTCTGGCCTGAAATGTTTCTGATGGGTAATCAGGTGACAGCCTAGTTGGTGCTCCCTTGTAGGTAGCTACCTGCTTTTCTCTTGTGGCTGTTAGGATCATCTCTTTACTTTTAAGCTTTGTCATTTTAATTATGATGTGTCTCAGTGTAGGCCTTCTGGGGTCCAACTTGTTTGGGACTCTCTGAGCTTCCTGGACTTGTATGACTTTTTCCTTCACCAGATTAAGAAAGTTTTCAGTTATTATTTCTTCAAATAGGTTCTCAATCCCTTGCTCACTCTCTTCTCCTTCTAGTATTCCCATGATGTGGAGGTTGTTACACTTCATGTTCTCCAAGATGTTTCTTAAGCTATCCTCATTTTTTCTAATTATTTTTCTTTTTGCTGCTCTGTGTAATTGTTGGGTTTTTTTTTTGACCTTGTCTTCCAAAACACTGATTTGATTATCTACTTCATCTAACCTACTATTTATTCCTTCCAGTGTATTATTTATCTCAGCTTTCACATTCTTTATTTCTGACTGATTTTTTATGTCTTCTTTCATGCTGTTGAGTATCCTTATGATCATTACTCTAAACTCTCTATATGAGCCCTGGCTGGTGTAGCTCAGTGGATTGAGCTCAGGCTGCGAACCAAAGTGTTGCAGGTTCGATTCCCAGTCAGAGTACATGCCTGAATTGCAGGCCATGGCCCCCAGCAACTGCACATTGATGTTTCTCTCTCTCTCTCTCTCTCTCTTTGCCCCTTCCTTCCCTCTCTAAAAGTAAATAAATAAAATCTTTAAAAATATATATATATTAAACTCTCTATATGATAAATCACTTAACATCCATTTTATCTAGTCCTTCTGGAAAATTTTCTTGTTCTTTCATTTGGGGTCTGTTTGTCTTCCTATTTTGGCTGCTGCTTTGTATTCTTCACCTTAGGTGATCAGCTGTTTAAATGGTAAGCTATTGATCTAATTAATCTGTAAGAAGCAGTCAGGTGTAAGCACCACAGGGTGGGGTAGAGTAATTCCTGTGGGCAGGGCTGTTGCTTTCCCTCTGGCTGATGCCATTCAGAAAGGAGTGCTCTGCCTGAGAGAGATGGCTCCTGCAGTATGGGGAATGACTCAACACATGGCTCCTGGTGACTGTTACCTCAGTTCT
Organism: Phyllostomus hastatus; assembly: GCF_019186645.2. Taxonomy (NCBI): domain Eukaryota; kingdom Metazoa; phylum Chordata; class Mammalia; order Chiroptera; family Phyllostomidae; genus Phyllostomus; species Phyllostomus hastatus. The sequence goes on along the minus strand of NW_025333841.1, from coordinate 8,218,951 downwards.
CTCCCCAGGGCCACCAACCCTAGACTTTTCTCAAATCCACTCTCAGGTCGACTCTGCCCTCCTTTTGTCAGCACCCAGGGTAATTGACTGAAAACAAAATTTTGTGTTTTGGCCCTTTAAAAGGCTCTCTGGGTGTCTCCCTGTCTCTCCCTGACTGAGATCTCCTGCTGCTTTTCACAACTGGATGCTATCTGGGTTCCTTTCTGGCCCTGGTGCTTCAGGCTGGGGTGCCCAACTTGGGGTTTATACCCCACACTCCTCAGAGGGAACCCCTGGCTGCTGAAATACCCCTCTGGTACTTCAGCTGCCACCTGTGGGAGCCCAGCCAGCCCTGTCATGTCTCTTCCACACTCCCTACTAGTCTCATTGTGCTGAAGTGTTTTCTTCTGTCCATTTGTGTTTGTAAGGCTTCTCTACAGCTAGTTTTCAGTTGGTTATTCAAGATGATTTCTGTACAATTTAATTGTAATCCCAGATTGGTCATGAGAGGATGTTAGTATAGCTTTCATTTATTATTCCACCTTCTTGGATCTCAAAAGTGATTTCTGATAACTGCTTAATATGTCATTGTATGACTGACTATAGCATAATGTCTTCAAGTTCCTGATTCAGGTTGTCTTGTATTTTATAAACACAAATAATATTGCCTGTAATTCTTATAGTTTAATCTTTGTGAATATCTTTCATTATTAGCTCAGGATACATTCCATTTTTGAAATGTATCCATTCCATTCCATGGCCTTGCAGAGCCAAGGAGTTAATGCGTGCTTTTAAGCTTGATAAAATTCACTCCTTAAAGGCTATTTGTCTCTCTGTACCAATTTCACTACAGGTAATTATCAATATGTATTTCATTGTTTTGATAATCATTTATTTTCTTACTAGTGAAAATAGATATTTTTCAAGTGTGTCTTGGCCATGTCTTTTTTTTAATTAAAAAATTATTTATTTAATTTTAGGGAAAAGGAGGGAGAAAAAGATAGAGAAACATCAATGTGGTTGCCTCTCACATGCCCCCCACTGGGGACCTGGCCTACAATCCAGGTATGTGCCCTGGCTGGGAATTGCATTGGTGACTCTTTGGCTCCCAGGCTGGCACTCAATCCACTGAGCCACACCATCCATGGTGATTTCTATTTTAATGTTAGTCTGACGGGTTTAACAGATGGATATTAAATTAATGGATGCTAGCAGGGCTTTGCTATGTGTCACACATCATGGCACTTTTGTCAGCTCTTGCTCCCCCACAATACACACAACAATACACATACACCCATTCTGAAAGTTACCCAATCAACAAATGCTGGTTGAGTGTATAAATGAATTATTTAAATAATCTGGCCAAAAGAAGCCTTTCTTGGTTATTCTACTATTGATGATTTTCATGATTTATTTATTCACTCAACAGGCAATTATGAAGTACCTACATGCTATGCCATTTAAAAATAATAATAAGCATCAGGAATAATTTCAATCAATACAATAAAACTAGTGAATCACTGACATTCTAGGAATGTCTTGACTCTACAGCAACTTCAAAGGAATGAGCCTTTGGTAAATGTTCTAGGTACTTTGAGATTTGTATTATAAGTGGTTTTTGACAAAAATGTTTTTACAAGGTACTATATGCATGTGTCCTTTCTTAAATATGGCACTCCATAGATGTAACCAAATATGGATAGAATGCAGGCAGGCGTGAATGAGTTTGTCACTCTGCTCTTTATATGACAAATGTCCTCTCTTCTTCATTCTGTGAAACATTTATTGATTGAGATACCCTGAAAAACTTTTGGGTCACTGCTCCTCATTCCATGAACTTCTGTTGCTATCCCTGCCACTATCACTATAACCTCTCCATCCTTATTTCTAATCTCTCTGCTATTTCTTCTGCCAACAACTCTGCCCATTTTTTGTTTCTTCTGTTGCTTCTCCAATGCCTGTTGACTTTCAAGTGTGAAAAATGACATATGTGTGTGTGTATTCATTTGACCATATATATATAATCTGTAGCCAGCTATTAATAGTCTCACTTTCCTTTTGTGTGACAGCTGATGTACTCACTTCACACTTATGGTATTTGGCAGGCTGTCCCTTTTGGCTCTGTTGTTTGATGCTGGATGCCAAGGGGTTGTTTTTCACTATTAAGAATGTTATTTGAACCCTGGCTGGCATAGCTCAGTGGATTGAGCACAGGCTGTGAACCAAAGCATCGCAGGTTTGATTCCCAGTCAGGGCACATGCCTGGGTTGCAGGCCATAACCCCCAGCAACCGCACATTGATGTTTCTCTCTCTCTCTCTCTTTCTCTCTCCCTTCCCTCTCTAAAAATAAATAAATAAAATCTTTAAAAAATAATGTTATTTGAGTTGCTTCCTGGGGATTTTAGAAGTCCAGATGCTAGATAGCAACTATAAAGTGGTATTGCTGGCATTATATAAATGTGAAGTTTTAGACAAGGGGACCCCAACCATGGGTTTGGACCCACAAATAGCTCTTAAAGGTTGGTTTGATAGATTTCCAAGCCAGTTCTTTTATCATGCTATCAATAGGATTTTCTAAAGAAAGCCATTTCTGACATCACCTAATTCATGTTCTTTAGAGATTTTCTTATCAATATCTAAACTCATTAGGCCCACTGAGGAATGAGATGTCCCAGCAATCCCCACTTCTTATGGTGGTTATAAACCTCCAGAAAAATGAATCTTAGATTTTCTTCATCACATGTTTGGAGTCCCCTTACTTAAGCAGGTGAGGAATCTGCATTTCCATATCAGTAAAGGAGTCCTGAACCTGGAGATGAAGTTGTGACTAGGAAGTAGGAAAAGAACTAAAACATTGCTTTAGGGTAGGTTCAGATACAGCTGATATGAGTGGGAAGTAAAATTATAGAAGAAAATCTTCACATTTAAGGGTCTTGGTGCCTTTGACTGACAAAGAAAATTCAGGCATGGTAACTTCTTAATGAATTGTCTCATTAATGCCGCCTTTAATACCACTAGAGTGTCATTGAAACACTTTTGTTCTGACAGTGTACTGTTATAATGTAGGGTAGGGATAGAGGAACAATTCAGGGAATGCTGTGGAGACTGCTGTAGAAAAATCCTAAAAGCTGAGATGAGTGGGGAAGGCAAGAGGGAGGTGAGGGAGGGGAGAGGCCTGCTCCAGCTTGTGCACTATAGAGCACTGCAATGGTCATAGAGATGATCCCAAAGTGCTTTCTGTCAACAGTAGAAACCATCACCAACACAGAAAAGAGTAAAGTCTTTCCTTAGAGATGATTTTACCTACCTTTGACACTGGGAGCCATACATTTGGCTCATTGCAATGGCTGTCTGTGTGGAGTTCAAAGGGAAAAGTAATGGAGTAGGTTTTGCCTCTTCCCTTTAATAGTAGCCCCAAAACAAGCTAAGGCTTGTTTGTGGGGGAAAAAAAAACCCTCTGAGGGGAGACACAGCACCTAAGACCAAAGACCTTAATTTTGCCTCAAAAAATTTGGCTATACTGTTTCTATAGAGACCAAAGGGAAACTTTGGCTTCCCCCATTCAGCTATTAAAGTTTAGTGCATTGAAAACTGTCTTCATGCTGTGATACCCTTTCAGGGAGGAGAATAGGGCCTGAACTAATCCATGAAAGTTGTCATGCTATGAACTGGTAGTCAAGCTTTTTTCCTTTCAATTGAATCTAAAACTATACTGTACTTCACACTTGATTGGTCCTTCAGATGGAAGGATTCAATATCCCTGCTGGAAATCAGCTCGTCTTCTTCACACAGTGCTATTGAATGTGGAAAGAACTTATTTCTGAGGCATAATTACCAGATCCAACATATGAAAAGTTGTAAGAATATTTAAATTTTTTTCCTTTTCTAAAATTTTGGTAAAACTTCCTAAAATGCTAACTTTGATTTCCCTGATTGACAGAGCTTGTTTACTAGACTATGTCTCCACGCCTGCGCTTGCTGTTTATCAGTAGATGTTGGGATCTATACATGCTCACCAGCCTTTCTTTTTTTAGGATGACAGGCAGACATACAGCATAAATGTATTAAAGACAAAACATATCTTCTGAATGCAGCTGTCATCAAGCCATTGAATGTCCTGTAGCAGAGGTAATGGGTCACTTATTTACCATGAAGACTGGGATGAGAACTGGAGGAATCTGAGTGGTGCTATGCTAATTGTCTAAGGGAACAGATGCTTTTCCTTTCCCACTTAAAGAGGTAGCTTTGTTTGCACATGTTTTAGATCAATAACTTGTAATCGTAAAGGCAGAACAAAAGCTCTAATAACCATGAGCCATCTGTTGAGTGAATTGACATTTCCCAAGTTAAACACTACTGCCTTGTGAATGAATATATACAGTGTATATGATTTTTTAATAAAAAAAATGTCTTGATCTATCTGCACCAAAAGGGAGCACTGGAGTATTAGAGAAGTTATGATGTTTTTGGAGGCTATAAATAAAATTAAGTAAAGTTTGGACAGGTTTTTATTATAATTAATATGTTCATGACTTTAAAAACTTGTTATTCTAAAAAGTTAGTTGGGTGGTTTCAAGTATTTGGTAAACCATTTTGATATCTAAGTGGAATTTTCTATTGGCATGTGGTGATTTCTTTGCAGTTTGATGGTATAAGTGTAAAAAATGAATGTATTTTACTTGCTGAAACAATATAAAAGATCACATGTATGTATCATTAGAATGCTATCAATATTAATACTCACAGAAGTTTTCATTGAAATTTTGGTTTATTGTGTTCTTAAAATAGAACTTTGTCTCTTCTTTGTTGTCTAAGACAGTAAATGAAAGAGTATTTATGTATCTGTGTCTACATGATATTGGCTTTTCTCAAAGATACAGAAAATGGGGATCTGGAGATTATAGCAAATAGAAGCTAATTTAGAGATTGAGTAGCATAGCTCCCAGAATTCAGAAAGAATAAATAAAAACAATAGAAGTCATTTTTCTGAAAAGATTTTCAAATTGTACATTTTGGGTAATTCCAGCTAATTTCTGTGATTCCAGTACAGGGAATTTAATGGAAGAAAATAGAGAGCCATAATGTTCTTAATGAGGTTGTAAATATATGCAATGCAAGTAGATGCCTCTTCTACTTTAATGCCACCTATAAGAAGTAAAAACCAGTTTGATTTCTAATTTTGTTAGTGATTAAATTCTATTTATGTTGTTTTTCCTGCCACTCTGATCTCATGCCCCTTTCCCTCTCCCACATGAAATAAAGACTTATATGTAATCAAGCTGAACTGGTTGGTTAGCTAATAACTCATCTTAAAAATGGAAATCAGTAGCCATGATCCTCTTTTCTATGTATATCTCCACCATTTGCAAATATGGCTACAATCTAAACAAAATGGGTTTTCTTTCCACAGACATTTTGTGCTTTTATCCAGCCATAGTTTCTTTTAAAAAGATAAAATGATAAATTTAATTGAAATTGTGTTTTATAGTTTGTTTTTTACTCAGCCTTTGGTCTTGCTCATTATTTTATGCTTTGCAATGATTTATGAAGTTATATATTATGTAATGCAAGGCAGTTTACAAGCTGCTATAACATCCCTGTAAGTTTTTTAAAATATGGAACTAAGTAGCACATTGTTTAATTGGGAGAATTAAGTTAAAAAACAAATGCCTTTCACGCTTATTTGAAACATATGGACTTTATTCATCTGATGTAAATATTCAGGCATAATAAGTTGTTGTGTGTATGCTTGAAGAGAACTGTAAGCAAATTTTAAGTATAGTAATTTTGAGAAGTGTTTTTGATTCTTGTTTACTTGAAATAAAAATAGAATTATTGAATTTCCTGTCTTTTTATTATCAACAATGTAGTGATTAGCATGCACTGTAATGTCCATTTAAAGGCAGGAAAGTTACTATTGCTTTTTGTTTGTTGGGGTTATCCTCCAGGTATAACGTAGATGATGTTTGGCTTGATGGTGAAATATTTAAAATGTGGTCAACAAACACTCCTCCCTCTAACTGGATACTTTCAAAGTTGTATATTTTTTAAAAAATAGTTGTTTAGTTAATAAGTGCATGATTATGTTTCTGCTTTAAGGAACATTAGTTTTTTAGTGTCACTGAAAAAGAAAAAATATATTTTCATCATAATGCTTTGTAAATTGTTTATATTCAAAATATTGTATAGACATATAGATATTCTTATAAATATTTTATTTCTCTGTGTGCTCTTCAGGTCTTGCCACTTTGATGAAGGGTCAACATGATTGATTAAATCAAGCATTGTGCATTTTCAGAATAACAGAAAACCACAATAGCCAAAATCTAAAAATGCAATTAATCATAACACTAATGATCAATGTTTTGTCATGGCCTAAATCTGTTCTTTGGGTGGTGGTTTCTTGGGTTTAAATATTGTCCCATTTTGACGAACTGTGCATATGGTATTTGTACGAGGTCAGAACAGACAAAATAATAACTAGGTTAGTTTTTTATCTACACTTTTCATTTCTTTTGCCTAGCATTTGTTATTACAAGATTTCAGACCAATAAGCCATAAGGATTTTTTCTTGCTTTATTTTTCCCCAAAGTCAGTTTCTTAATGCTTAAAAATCTGTCCATCCACATGCTCAGGGACTTATTTTTGTGGTGATTTCAAATTACCTCTGCATGGACATAAATTAGTGGCCAGGTAGAGCTTATGAAAGAACCCAAAACATGGAAAGGTTCTCCTTTAGAGAATCTATATCCAGGTATTTTTTTAAAGCATCAAACTCCCAGCTGCAAGGGTTCCTGATCTATTTCCTGGCATGATGTGTTCATTGAAAAGTCCAAAGCCTTGGCTGGCATAGCTCAGTGGATTGAGTGTGGGCTGTGAACCAAAGCATCGCAGGTTCGATTCCCAGCCAGGGCACATGCCTGGGTTGCAGGCCATGGCCTCCAGCAACCACACATTGATGTTTCTCTCTCTCTCTCTTTCTCCCTCCCTTCCCTCTCTAAAAATAAATAAATAAAATCTTAAAAAGGAAAATAAAAGTCCATATAAAGAGGTTTCATGTTAAATAGGTCATTTCTTTTTACAGGTCAATTTGCCTACACAGGCACAATCTATAGGAGTATTTGATCCCAAATTTATTTTTCCCCATAATCCAGCTCTATTTCTATATGCAGAGTAAAGAAGACATTTTGACCTCTTTGATTATAAAGACAGGAAAGAAGTATTTAGAAAAAAAAAACCCTGATCGAAGTAATGGGGAGAAGTTTTCAAAGTAAGTTAACTAATCAAAAAAACAAAAATTCCTTTTAAAATGAAAGTCTATATTATTCTAGAACCAGACAATCCTCAAAGAGTTTACCAAAAATTTAGCTCTTACTGAAAAGTGCTCATTTCAGAGACTGAAAAATATGTATCCTGACCAGATTCTTGCAGCATCTTCTGAAAGGTGGTTTTTGATGTTTGGGGCAATAAACTAAAACTCAGGATAAAACTTGATCCTAGAGAAATCACATGGAGCTACATGTCTTTTTATTTTCTCTAAAATGGGTAGGCAAGATAGCTGAGATAAAACTCGAGGAGTGATTTGATTTGTCATTCAGCAGAGCTGTAATCTCTAAATTCACAAAGGACTTTCCAGCTTAACTGACCTTACTGCAGCTGTTTATTAGAAATCGCGGTATTATTTGTCACTGTTACTTGAGGGATGTGATTAAGAGTGGGATGATCAGAATAGAATTAAAGAGGTTCTCCAAACTTCACAATTTAAAAATTTCCCTGAACTGATGTGGAGACAGTACCAGTATCTCATAACATTGAGTTCTCTTGGTTTGAATGGTGAGAACAAAGCTGCTACTCTGTAGTTCTGAGAAAAGCCAATTATGCCCTCTGCATCAGACAGGATATAATATGATTGAATCTAAGTAATTGCCAAATCAGATGCACATGAATGTAATTTTATTATTTACTCAAAATCCATTAATATAGTGTTTATGTCATATGGAATCAAGTAGATTTAGAAATAAGTTCACCCATATAGAAATGCTCTACCTCACCTTGCAAAAACATGAAGAGACATTTAGGATTTGTTTGAACCTACCAGATCTGTTCTGATTTAGAATTAACTGGTTAGGAAAAACAACTGAAGCTAGATATCTCAGGAGTCTCACATTTTGTACTTAAAAACATCTTTTCTTAATTAACCATTTTCACATTTCTAATCTAATTAGATTCCTTTTCATAGTCTGAGAAGGTAGATATTTTATCCCATTTTCCAGTTGAAGAAACTGAGGTTCAGAGAAGACAAGTGACGTTCACTGTGATATGACCAATTAGCTGCAAAAACCTGATCAGCATGACTTTGTTAAAATTGGCATGATACATTGGCAGCCTGCCGACTTCTGCAAGGGGCTTATAGAAAATTCTTGTTCGGCCTTGAACAGTGTTAAAAACATGTTTTTAAAATAGTTGCTACCATTTCAAATTGAAAGGGTTTTCACAATATAAAAAATCAGAATTTCTGGGTTCAGTGAGGAGAAGAATCAAAAGCTTTGGTTAGCCTGGATCATTGTTTTTCCATGGCAAGCCTTTACTAGAACTGAGATATGGCTTCTTCCCTTGCCCCACTGGGAAAACCTTCTCTACTAAGCCTCCACCAGACCTGCCTTGTTACTTGCCTAGGTCTTATGAACATGTCAGCTTTAAATCCCTCACACTATTATGAACTTTTCTGAAAAAAAAAATGCCAACTTCTGGTTTAGATCTCTCTCATCCCCACCAGGCAGAGAAGTCTTCAAGGGCAAGTATAGAGTACATTCTTCTTTGGAGCCTCCCCAAATTCTACTACAATAACCAGCACACAAGGTGATCTCATGACATTTTTAGGGTACAGAAAGCATGAAAGCTGTCTTATCACTAGTTATCACCATACTGACCTGTAGAAAAGTTCTATAAGTTGGGTTTTGAGAATGGAATTAATTTCATTGGACTTGAGAATCACAAATCCTCCTACTAATTGAAAAGAAAATTTAAAAGTGTGCATTTTGCTCATTTGATCTAGAGGCTTACAGGGGTGTCCAACCTGCGTCCTGCCAGCCACATGCTGCCCAGGATGGCTGTGAATGCAGCCCAACACTAAATTGTAGAGGTATATAAAACATTATGAGATTTTTTTGTGATTACATGTCATAATGTATTTAATGTGTGGCCCAAGACAACTCTTCTTCTTCCAGTTTGGCCCAGAGATGCCCAAATGTTTGACACCCCTGAATTCTATAAGATCCCAAACAACTGTGGGTAAAATGCATCATTAAGCTGATGCTCTTCATTTGCATAGATGCTTATAGTTGTGCAGATACAAACCCTATGGACCGACTGCCCTAACTTGCCTGAATTAGCCTGAGTATGAGGCAATCATGTGAGGTACTTGCTTCCTTATGACTATGGCCTGAAAGGTACCATTTTAAATTTTCTAAGATTTTTCCCCAAATAATTTAATAACCTAAAGATGCCTTCAGCACAATTCCATATACAGTGATGTATGTTGGGAGTGGAGAGGGAGTTGCAGGATGTATTCATGTACAGAAGACTCCCCTCCTCTGAACTTTTCCAGAAGTTATGGTTTATATTATTCCTGGGGTATTCACATTCACAGAATAAGAGAATATTACCTATCTCATCATGAATATAAAATATAGGTCCAGAGAAACTTGCCCAAGGCACCTGGCTCCTTGTTTGCAGATTCCATGTGTCCTCATTAGTTAACAAAGCACCCTGAGGCCAAGAACCAGGCCTAGTTATCTTTGTTCCCTTCTCAGCACTTAGTGTGTCTTGTATGTAGTGGCCGCTGAGTCAATTTGAGTTCTTATAAAAGCCATGACACTTCCAGACTGACTCAGGATGCAAAGTCCATAATGATTTTCCTTGTCAGGCTTTCATTTCAAGATGAGAGATCTTCATTATGGCTACACAATAGGATTTTTCAAGTGATCTCAAGCCAAGCATTTGGTGGCAAATAAAATAGCCACTGAAGGTATACTTTTGCAAAGGATTTGATTCTATTTTTAAAGAACTTTTCTTGTGGGAGTACAGGGTACAGAAAATTGTGTGTTTCTTTTACTAGGTATCCAGTAAATGTCCCTTAAATATGCTACACACAGGTTTATATAATAAACCTTTAGTTTGAAGGTTGCAAACTGATCTGACTCATTAGATTTAATGAAATCCAGAGAAAGTACTTCCTGAATACTGAGGCCTTTCATATTATATTTTACCTAATTCTTTACAAGTAATTTTTCAGCTAGTAAGTAGCAAAAATAGACCCATCTGCAAAAAGTGAGCACATTTTCCTTCACAATATGACAATGCTATCTGACAGCTATTAGAACTTGAAATTCAGGGGCTTGCAAAGTAATTCTTCAAGTGTACCTCATTTCCAATAAAAGCATTCAGTGTTCCATTTTTTCCTTCATTGAAATTCATTTGAAATTTCTTTTCCATGGAAACACTTTTGTGTTTCTACAATCATTACATATGTACTTTCTGGGCTTACATGAAAAAAATTGTTCAATGCCATAAGATCTTTTTTAAATTTAGTATTGAGACAACAGAAACATTTAATGTATAAATGTTGTTTTTCTAGGTATCACAAAATCATTTCATTTTTATTTTCCATCATATTTGGGTTGTGGAGTTTCCATCTCCAATTTCTGTTTCCAGTAGGAGTTGCTGAAAAATGCTGAGGATGGTGACTAAGTGCTATGGTATACATTCACAAATTGACTAACTTCTAAAATGGCAGCAATCACCAGAATCCATAAAGTTCTTTTTCCTTCCAAAGGAAGCATCATTCTGTTTTTGGTCAAAATAAACTGGGTACAGCTCTAGCTCTGCCATTTCCAATTTGTGGGAACTTCAGAAGTTAGTTAACTGTTCTAGGCATGTTCTCATCTATAAATGAAAGAACCAAACCCATAGGGTTGCTGTGAACATAAAATAAACTGATACAGGTAAAGTGCTTTGCCAAATGCCCAGCACAACACAGAGCATTTCAATTATTGTTAGTAGTAATAATGTTTAGTTCCTAGCTCAATCTTAAGTGGTATTTGAACTCTGGGTCAAGAAGGCAGAAAGTAAATGAAGTAGCTTTTCTGGATGGTAATATAAAAAGATATGAGGCTTTTATAAGTAAGGTCAGTCCATAGCTTTACGTTCACTCCCTGAGGAGTGGCAAGAGACAAACAGGCCTGCACAACACCACCCTTGATTGCTCCAAAACAAGCCTAAATAGCTCCAGTTTTCTGCTATTGGATCTTACAGATGGTCAGCTACAGCAAACCCTGGGTTGCCTAAACCTCTCTCACCTACTTAAACTCACTCTCTTTTAGCCAACAAAGAAGTAACAATCCTTATATACCCTTGAAGCTATCAAACATTCAACATAAATTGTTTCTGAGAAGAGATTATCTTGGGAACTTAAAGGGCAATCTTTGGCTGATTGTATGTGTAATCATTTATCCTTTTGCTAAGCACACTTAAAAACCAGGGAAACAGTTTGCTTTCAGGAACTACAAAATACTTCATCTTTTCATTTACAAAATATAAAAGTTAGTTTAGAGTTTTCAAAAAGTCTTCATTTGACAGCAGTCTTATGTAAAAATGACTTTAGATTTGGAAAATTCATGCTGTAATTAAAAGTGGCTTCAGTCTATCTAGACATTTTGCCTCACTATCCTCATTTTGATGACTTCTATACCTACATGTCTTTCCAAATGGAAACCGACACCTCTTGGCCTCAGACTATAGACTAGACACTGGGTATACCTTGTGCCTAGGGAAGGACAATGATAGAAGTGGCAAGAAGAACTAAAACTAATACTAGCAGCCATAAACTGGGTATTTCTCTTAAGCCAGGTACTGTAATAAATGGCTTTCATGAGTTCTCTTTTTAAAGGAACTTTATTTATTTATTTTTAGAGCTAGAGGAAGGGAGGGAAAAAGAGAGGGAGAGAAACATCAATGTGTGGTTGCCTGTCACGTGCCCCCTAGTGGGGACCTGGCCCGAAACCCAGCATATGCCCTGGCTGGAAATCAAACCTGTGACCATTTGGTTCACAGGCCAGCACCCAACCCACTGGGCCACACCAGCCAGGTCTCATGAGTTCTTAATAAACCCCCTAACAATTTTTACATTGTAGAACTATTTATATTCATTTTACATCTGAGAAACTGAGACTCAGAAATGTTAAGTGACTTTCCTAAGAGGCACAGGGCTATTAAGTAATAGAAATGAAGATTCAAACCCAGGCTAGTTGCACTCTGATTCTCATGCTTTTAATCACTGTACCATATTCTTTTCTGATATATACAAACATTGGGTCTCCTCCCCACCTTTCATGAAATCAGTTCACAGTTTTACCTCTCACCTTTCTCTCAGAAAGCTTTGACCTTACTTTCCTTGATTTCCTCTTTCACTTGAAGAGGGGACAAAATAAAGACTTGGAGCTAGAAGCCTTACCTAGATCAGGCCAAGCAAATGTTCTTATTTGAATCTTTGAACTTCTAAGATACTTTAGTTACTCTACTGGCTTCAAGATGAGGTTCTACAGAGAAACAGATTTAGCTTCAAATACTGCTGTGTTACTTGCTAGCTATGAGAACTTAAGCAAATCTTTCTGACCTACAGTCTCTGTGTCTGTAAAACAGAATGACTCCTACTTCATAGAGCTAGTAAGAATTAAGACATTGCACTAGGGTATATTCGTATAGTCAATAATATTGTAGTATCTATGTATGGTGCCAGGTGGGTACTGAAAATATCAGGGAAATACTTTGTAAAGCCTGTGATTGACCCCCATGCTGTACACCTGAAACTAATACAAAGTAATATTGAATACAAATTGTAAATGAAAAATAAAAAAATTAAAATCTTACAAAAATAAAAAATAAAATGGCCTACAAAAATATATTAGAAATGTGAGTGCTGGCTGGTGTGGCTCAATGGATTGAGCACTGACCTGTGAACCAGAGGTCACAGGTTCAATTCCCAGTCAGGGTACATGCTTGGGTTGTGGGCCAGGTCCCCAGTCAGGGGTGTGTGAGAGGCAACTGATCAAATTTCTCTCCCTCTGTTTCTCCCTTCCTTCCCCTCTTTCTAAAAACAAATAAATTCTTAGAAAAGTATATTTAAAATATGGTAATCAAGCCAAGGGAAAATAGTGATAGAAAAAATAAAATGGAGCAGGAGGTGAGGTTAACACAAAATACAATCCGTGAAGTCCTGTTCACTTGCTAGGGATCGACCAAACATTTGGCTCTGGTTAGTACAAATAAGGAAAAGACAAGAAGGATATGATAAAAAATAAATAAAGCACTGCACATAAGAAGAGAGTATGGGGCCCTAACTGGTGTGGTTCAGTGGACTGGGTGCAGCTGCAAGCCAAAAGGTGGCCAGTTTGATTCTGAGTCAGGGCACATGTCTGGGTTGTGGGCCAGGTCCCTAGTAGGGGATACACAAGAGACAACCACATACTGATGTTTCTCTCTTTCTTTCTCCCTCCTTTCCCTTCTCTCTAAAAAAAATAAATAAAATCTTCAAGACAGAGAGAGAAAGAATGAGGATATTGCTTACAGCCCAATCTACAGCATCATAAAAACAGACTGTGAATCCCACCTTCCCTGCTTTACCTGATATGTGACCTGAGGAAATCTACTTAAGCTCAGGTGGCCTTATCCATGAAATGGGAATAATAATAGAACCTATTTCATGGGATTGCTCTCAGGACTGAGTTAATTAATGTATGTAACACCTTTAGACAGAGTCTGGCCCATAATAAGTATTCATAATTTTGCTATTATGCAAAGTACTTGGCATAAAAAAAGGACAGCTCCTATTGTTGTGGTGTTAGTCACCAGTTCCACTTGCCTTCAGAAATAATCCCAGCCTACACACAGTTTCTGCACTCTTTAAACAAACACCTATCTCAGATTATAAATCCCAAGCAACTTGCTGTAGTTTTCCTCAAGTAGGGAGTCATGGACCTTGTGCCCAGTTACATCATATCATTATGCTCATGAACAAAGAAGCAGGAGAGAGAATATGAATCCATGGCCACAGAATTTATGTATGTGCTTGGGCAGAGGGACAGGGGAGAAGATACTCAAAGTTGCTTTGGAGGAACTCTCTCTGCAATTGTGATTTCTCATCTACAAGATATCCAGAATCAGAAACTGTCTTAGGTCCTCAGCATGCATCTCCTTTCTCAAGGGCCTCTCATGGATCCTAGGGAATATTCCCTTTATCCTAAGGGTTAGGATGGGTGACACAGAATGGTCAAATTATATGTAACTCCCACCCCAAACTAGATTCCCTGCCTAGGAGTGAAGTGCAGAAAGGAGTACTGAGCATGACAGGGACAGCTTTCTATTCTGTGAAGAAGCCTTTCAACGTTATGCTATGTGGCTCCTAGCTGTTCCATTTGTTGTTGAACAATGTTAAGGAGTGGCTGTGGGCTCCATAAGGACAGAGGCTTGGCCTTTTTGGCTTTTTTACCCCCACACACCTGGCCCACTGCTCAGTACAGAGTGGGAGGCTGAGGAAACTGAGAGGAGGGAATGATTTTCAGGAATACTGTCAGAGCATATGCATTTATCCTTCCCAAAAAGGAGGGGTGGAATTAAGTCTCAATATCCATTGCTTGGTTATTTCAGTACCAATTTAGATATAAATCTTCTCTAAAATTTCCCTTTTTTCTTGCCAAAGACAATTTAGGATCACCATTGCTTCCCCTTAATCCAAGTTACAAGTTGCTGTTTTTTTTGTCATTTTTTTTCTTCCTAAATAGCCTTGATTACATCTGGGTATGGCATTTCTGTAAATTTCAACTGCCACTCCTATTTGTCTAGGGTTAAGTTAATGGTTTATGTTTATATGAATCAGGTCTGCCACTGAGATTTCTTATCCTTGTCACCTTTCACCTAGTTTCTGGGAGCCAATTTCCCTCCTGGACCTAGCTGTACAGGCCCAGTATATTCCTTCACCCCCTCCATTCATTCCTTCCTTCACTATTGAGTGTCAATTCCATTTAATTGCTCCCAGAGCAGTGAATGGATGATTCCATGTGTTTCTGATACATGATAAATATGTCAACCATCATGAAACTGCATAATTGTTTCCCAAAAGGTCTATATTCAGTTACAGGCAATAACAGGGACAGACCTCACAAATGCAATGTGGCAAACTATCAGAACATGAGGCTGCATTCACATGTAGCTGTTCACCCCAGGAAAGATGTGGACAGCTCCTAGGGCACAATCAGGTTTAAAGATTTTTATTGATTTATTTCTCTTTAGAGAGGGAATGGAGGGAGAAAGAGAGAAAGAGAAACATCAATGTGCGGTTGCTGGGGGTCATGGCCTGCAACCCAGGCATGAACCCTGACTGGGAATCGAACCTGCAACACTTTGGTTCGCAGCCCACACTCAATCCACTGAGCTACGCCAGCCAGGGCACAATCAGGTTTAAATAAACAAATAAGCAAAAGAACAAAGAAATAAATGACTCATACTTTTTTTTTAGCAATTTGGAATCTTTAAAAAATTCTCTGGACTTTCTTTTGACTTTAAAATAGAAACATTTAAAAATATTTTTATTGAATTTATTGGAGTGGCATGGGTTCACAAAAACCATACAGGTTTCAAGTGTAAAACTCAACAAAACATTATCTGTACACTGCATCGTGTGCCCACTGCCCTAAGCAGCATCTTTTTCTGTCCCCATTTATTCCCCTTTTGCCCACCACCCCATCACTTTTCCCTCTATCTCCACACTGTTGTCTGTGTCTATGTGATATATACAGACATACACATTATCTTCACAGTTTTTACACTTTCTGATATTTTTTTCTGGATTTTAATGTTTAGTTTGGGGAACTAGAAAAGTGGACCAAGAATCTGTCCTTTATTTCAGGAGGTTCAGCAAATGGAATGCAGTTGCTGCCTCCAGGGTTGGAAGAGAAAGGTAGAACTTGTGTCCAACTTGGAATCACAAACTAGTCAGAACTAAAAGAAAGAATAGAACATTATCTCTTGCTAGATGAAGTGGAGATTGAAGCTTAAAAATGAAAAGTGACTTACATTCAACTTTTATTTTACAAATATATATTGAGTACTTACTATGTGCCAAGTGCTGGGAACACAGCAATGAACAAGGCAAAGTCCCAGCCTTATGATGCTGACATTACAGTGATTGAGAGAGACTAACATTAATAAGTCAGACAAATCAATATGACAAGTCCTAGAAAGGAGAGGAACTTGGTGACATGGGAGCTGAGAATGACGTGCTCTTCCTGATTAGAAAAATTAGCAAGTGCCTTCCTGAGGGAGCCATGCTATGGTGAGAACTGAATGGTGAAAGTAGGAATTACCCAGATGACAAAAGGGACAGCATTTTTTAAGGCTCTGTGGCAAGAGCTGAAAGTAGGCCATTATGGCTAGAGAAGAGAGATTTCAGGTAAGGGTACTGCAAGATAAGGCTGCTGCTATGGGCAGGAGACAGGCTGTGCAGAGTCTTTTTTATGAGTGACAATAAACCATTTGAAGGTTTCAGCATAGGAAGGCCATGGCGAGATTTGTGTTTTTATTTTTAGATTTAGTTTTTTAAAAGATTTATCTTTAGAGAGAGGAGAAAGGAGGGAGAAAGAGAGGGAGAGAAACACCAATGTGTGGTTGCCTCTCATGTGCCCCTACTGAGGACCCAGCCTACATCCCAGGCGTGAGCCCTGACTGAGAATCAAACTAGTGACCCTTTGGTTCACAGCCTGCACTCAATCCACTGGGCTACACCAGCCAGGGCTTGTTTTATTTTATTTTATCTTATTTTACTTTATTTTATTTTAATTTAATTTAATTTTATTTTATTGTTGTTCAAGTACAGTTGTCTGCATTTTCCCCCCACCACTCCCCCTGACCCCAGCCATCCCCACCTCCCTCCTCTGATTCCACCCCACCTTGGTTTTGTCCATATGTCCTTTATAGTTGTTCCTGAAATCCCTTCTCCCATTGCCCCCCATTCCCCCCTCCCACTTCCCCTCTGTTTACTATCAGATTGTTCCTAATTTCAATGTCTCTGGTTATATTTTGCTTGCTTGCTTGTTTTATTGATTAGGTTCCACTTAAAGGTGAGATCATATGGCATTTATCTTTCACCACCTGACTCACTTCACTTAGCATAATGCTCTTCAGTTCCATCCATGCTGTCACCAAGGGTAGGGGTTCTTTCTTTCTGCTGCATAGTATTCTATCATGTAAATGTACCATAGTTTTTTGATCCATTCATTTACTGATGGGCACTTAGGTTGCTTCCAGTACTTGACAATTGTAAATTGTGTTGCTATGAACATTGGGGTGCATAGGCTCTTATGGATTGGTGTTTCAGGGTTCTTAGGGTATATTCCCAGCAGTATAATTGCCAGGTCAAAAGATTTGTGGTTTTAAAAGGTAACTGTAACTACTATGAGGGTGAGAAGCCTATGTGGTGTAAGAAAAGGCTGGGGCAAGAGTTTGGGTCCAGCTGTGAAAGGGCTTGAACAATAGGCTAAAGAATTTCATTTGCTTCTGTGGACAGAGGGGAATCATCAAAAGCTGAGGCTGGCAAACTAAGTCCACCTCAGATTATGGTTATAAGAGAGTCCTATGTGATATCAACAGCTATTATTTATATTTGATAGACACCATGAAGGGATAAATGAGAAATAGATGCCTTGGTCTTCACCTTCCATATTCTGAAGTTGGCAGATGACCCAGATAATCACTTGAAGTTCCTGGACTTCATCTAATGTGAAGTGTGATACTATTTCCCTAAACATCTAAGTCACTGGAGAATTTACCATACATATAATTCTCTCACATAGCTCTGATTCAACAAGTATTTATGGATCCCCTGCTATGTTTATAGTATTAAATATCTATATCTGTGTAACAAATTACCACAAAACTTAGCAGTTTAAATCTAAACATTTATAAGCATTTATTATTACAGTTTCTGTGAGTTAGAAATTCAGGCATGGGTTAGCTGGCTACTCTGCTTAAGGGTGTCTTACAGGTTGCAACCAAGGTGTTGGCCAGGGCTGACATCTCATCTGAAAATTGTACTGGAGAAGGATATGCTTCCAAGCTCATGTGGTTGTTGGCATAATCCTGTCCCTGGAGGGTCATTAGATTAAAGGCCTCATTTTCCTTGCTGGCTGTAGGCTGGAGATCACCCTCAGTTCCTAGCCCTGTGGGATTTTTCATCATGTCAACTTGTTTCATCAAAGTGAGTAGCCAATGAAACAAGGGAGACTCTCGATGTTTGCTCTGAGGGACTTTACAACCTCCTTGAGGAGGCAAGATCTATGCATAGGGAATAATTGGCAAACACTGTACAAGACAGACTATTATTAAATACCCAAATGTTTGAAAATAGCCACAGAATTTTGATAGGGAGGGTTAGTGACATGGGGAGAAGTAAGGTATTCTAGATAAGGGGTGTAGTTTGTGTAGCAATGTGGAAACAGGACAGGATGGTATGTTCAGACCAAGAGACTGACAGCCTGAGTGAGTAGAGGTTATGTTTTGGGGTATAATAGAAAGTAGGAGACCTAAACAATAGATTTCAAGTATGCCTTAGAGTTTTGAGAGAGAATTCTGCCAATGGCCAAGAAGGGTACCATGTGACTGGGCCACAAAGGCACACATATTGATGTGAATATACTTTGAAAAGAATTGTGATTTTTAACACTTAGAGTATAATTATATTTATGTAATCATTGCTACTTTCAGGATGTTTCTCTGAACATAAGCAGTAGCTCTCCCATTTATTACTTCACATTTCTTTTGTTTCCAAATATAAGCTAGAGAGCCTTTTCTTGTTGTACATGGTTTGTCTTTGAGGCCAATATTAGAATAACTTTCTCTCATATCTGGTCCTCTAATCCTGAGAAGTGGGTCCATCTATCCCACTTTCAGTTCAAAAGCTTGTAAACTAATAAAATAATGATTACTAAATAGCTGAAAATGATGGAGTTGGTACATTTTATTTGTAGTCCTCTATGGGGATTTAAAGTGATTTGGGGAAATAATTTGTTTTGTTCTAGCCCCTAACACAGAGCCATATATCATCTGATAAATGTGCTCAACAGATGACTTAGTTCAATGCCAATGATTTTTATAGACAACAGTGTGGTGATTGCCAGGGGGTGGAGATGGGGGCAGGTGGAGGAGAGTAGGGGAGTAGTAAATGGTGATAGAAGGAGACTTGACTTGGGATGGTAAACACACAATGCAGTGTACAGATGATGTGTTATGGAATTATGCACCTAAAACCTGTATAATTGTGTTAACCAGTGCCACCCAAAAAAATTCAATGAAAAGGAAAAAAATGTGACAAGGAACTTGACTTAAACTTGTACAATTTTACCCAGTCCAGATTTGGATTGCATTTGTATCATTTAAAGCTGCTCTGGGGGATCTCCACCTCCCAGGTAGAGGCTCTGTACAACAATAAGCCAGTTTACCAAAGTTGGGATTTACTGCTTGTTGTTTTTCTATTAAGAAGGAATTATGCTAAGCCCAGCAGCAGACATTTTATGTTGCCATGGCAGCCCATATTTCCTGCAGGGTTGTGACCCCTAATGACTACAGTGGGAAGGCAGGAAAAAAATAGAAAGTCTTTGAAGATTAGTAAATAAATGCATTACTTATGCAAACCATCTCTGAGATGGCCCCACAGTACAGAGGAGAAATGAAGAAGCTCTTCAGATTGAGCAAATGGTTGTATGTAAATACCTGCATTGGAAGAAAACAAATCACCTTTCATTTGATTATTTCTTTAAGAGTCTGTTTGGTCTGATAATGAAAGTAACATAAACTGGACTTCATACTGAGAAAATAGTATTATTGTGCATGAAAATATAAGTAGCCATTGATGCTCTTCCTTTCATTCTCAGCAACTAATTCCCTCCCCCCAATCAGCTGTTCAGATATAACATAGCTCCTGGAATAATTTCGCAATATTCCTAGATGAATCATGGACAGGAAAAAAATGAGCATATGTAACTTTATGTAGGCATTGAGAATGCAATCCACCTTTCCTTGATGAAAGTGGTTTAGTATTGTTTTTTACCAACTTGCTTTGTCTTAGTTGACCTGATACATTCTGAAGAAGAAGCTAAAAACAAGATAGAAAAATCAAGCATTAATTTGGGTCGACTATTCGTAAGGTATTTTTTTCAGTTCATAGTCCCTTTGAAATCACATCTACATTTATTCATACAAGAAATATTTATTGAGTGCCTACTATATTATTACTGTTCAAGGTACTGTGTTCAGGTAAAAATGGATCTAAACTAGTATTATTTGGTAGATTAAACACAAAGGGATTGTATTTGCTTGGTGTATCCTCTATTGCTCTCAAATTACTTATTTTGTTGAGTATAAAAAGAGGAAAAGTATGGTATAAAGTGGAATAACCACATGCCTGAGATGTTGTAGATTAATTTCTTTTAACAGTGTATGTATATGAGAAACATTTACTTACTAGAAGTCTACTATGTGCCTGGGGATGGAGTTTTGGGCAAGATCTAGCCCATGACCTCAAAGATAACCCAGTATAGTTCTGGTTGTGGTTTCAGCAGTTTGCCCTGCTGGTGTTCTAGCAATCAGAAGGGCCTATGTTGGGGAAAATATTTCCACTGCTGTGGATTGATTTCTGTTGACTCATTAATGACTTCTCACATGGTTTGCCTTGTATCAAAGTCATGGATCTTAGCCAGGCAACATTCACTTATTTTTTATTACTTATTTCTTCCATAATATTTTTACTGTATCTTCTGCACATTCTCTGCAGCCAGGAAGATTTTCCAGACCTTTACTCTCTATAGTTAATGTTTTTTAAATTGTAGGAACACTGTTACTTTATTTCATGTATCTGTCCCCTTCTTCAGGGATTCTGATACACCCTTTTCTTCATTCCCACCCCCTAGCAAAAGATTGAGACTCACTGGGAAGACTAGTCTAAAATCAGGAAATGGTCTCCTTAGAGATACATTCTTCAAATTGGGCTTTAATATCATTCAGCAGGTCTAGAGTGAATCTGCTGAATGAGTATGCCAATATTTTAAGTACTTGAAATTCCTTGGCCAAATGTGCTAAATAAATTGTTAAATGTTCCACTCTGAGAGGAAGGATTTTCACATTAACCACACATATGAGGTGGATATTCCTTTTAATAAAAGAAAGAACACCTCAACCATCAACATAAACCAAAATCATTGTTGTACCTTGACCAAAAAGTTATGAGGTTTCATTTGAAATAGTCAACTCCTTGCATGAATAATCTTTTTACACTAATTCTTTTCTACATCATCCTCAATTATGCTAGAGAAGGAAAGGAAGTTGAAACTAGACAAGGTCATAGTGGAGTTGGGGTGTCTTGAAAACAGGAGGGGGTCAATTGGGTTGAACATGTGAAAAGAACTGATATTGCTAATCAGCCAAAGGGTGGTAAGCCTTGACTTGGCTGACTTAGCTGCAGCTAATTGTGCTTATAGATATCATTATGAGGTATCCATCTGGTGGCCTCAAGCAACCTCCTAGTGCCTAACTGTAAGCCTGAGAAATAAACACCTCTATTCATCACATGAGAGACCAACAGACCACAACTCTGTTCCTACCTTTCAGATACAGCAAATAAGCATCATGAATCATGGTGGAAATATTTGTGAAAGTCTCTCCCAACTTTAAGACTCTTTGATTCTATGATAAACTCTTAGAGAGAAGTTTCCAGAACTCAGTATTTTGTCCTTTCTTGCCTTCTGGCTTCCCATAAAATAATTCCATACAACATCCTCTGAGCAGGAAAGAATTTTTATCTCTGTCCCTTTGCAAACTCTCCAGGATGATTAGACTTACTTGGTCAGCAGCTATTCAGCTATCAAGCACAGGTTTTGGAAAACACTAGGGATTGGCAACAAGGAGAGGGCATAAGGAGAATTATGCCAGTGAGAGTGATGTTGTTGCTTCCACTTTGCCTCTGCTTATGCCCTCCAGGTTCCAGGAAACTTTCCAAGATATCCCAGTATAGCTTAAAATCAGAGCTGAACCCCTGACTTATGTGGTTCAGTGGTTTGAGCACTGGCCTGTGGAGACATCAAAGTGTCTCCAGTTTGATTCCCAGTCAGGGCACATGCCTAGGTTGCGGTCCAGGTCAGGTCCCCAGTAGGGGGTGCATAGAGGCAACCACACATTGATGTTTCTCTCCCTCCCTTCCTCTCTGTCTAAAATAAATGAATAAAATCTTTGAAAAAATCAGAGGTGGAATGGCTGAATTGGGGTTGTCCTAGCCTGCAAAAGAAAAATGAGGAGGGGAAGACCACCTTCTGCATATCACAATGTGTTAATTTATGGGGCCTGGTGTTGGTCTTACTCCTATCTTTATCTATGGCATCACAAAGACTTAGGAATGAGGCTTCAAATCCATTACTGTCTCAGAAGTGAAACAGTCCCTGGAAATAAAGAGGAAGTGAGCAAATACCCTTAGCAGGCCACAGATTTTAGAGAAGAGTCTTTCAAAATTACATATGGATGGGCTTGAGAGTAGCCTTCTTAAAGTGGGCCAAAAGTGCTCATAATGGAAAATAGACTTTGACAATGTTTGTAGCATTTAAGAATTATTTGCCAGGCAATTTCCATGACAAGCCTGCTGGTGGACTCTGATGGCAATTCTAGTGGGAGAGGATTTATGAAAAGGAAAGGAGGGCTGTTGAGAGAAATCAGGGCTCATAAAATGTAAGAAGATGAGCAAGTTGTCAGGGTGATTGATGCAGCATGTGGAGCTGCATTGGGACCTGCAGGAGAGGATTCCATTAACTGACCAGAAGTGAGTCCTTTGGCAATAATTTGAAATCAAGGAACAGCTATGAGGGGGATCATTCTCTGGCTGGCCACCAGGGCCCAGGGAGGAGCATTTTGGAAGTATAGTAATTCAGAGTAGAGCACAGTCATTGGGTCAAGGCTGGAGTGGGTGGGGCAGAGACAGGTTTGCTTTGTGTAAAATAAAATTTTACTTACTGGCTACATATATAAACATGATGATGATAGGAATTTTGAAAAATACAGACTATTATGTATAAAATAAAAATAACTCATAATTCTACTACATGAAGATAATCACTGTTCACATTTGAAGTACATCTTTTGGAATTTCCACTCTAAGTTCGTGTATATTTCCTTATAAAATTGGGATCACTATATTTACAACCTGCTTTTATCCCTGACATAATAACATGTGATTGTTCTCTTCCTCTTCACCTGTTTGGATGCTACTAATGTCTAAGGGCTCAATCTAAGCTTTACTTGCTCATAGCAAATTCCACTGACTCTAGACAAGGTACAGCCCCTATTCTCTGGGCTCTCATGACACCCTGTTCTTGACACCTGACAGCACTCATCTCATTTGCTCAATTCTTGTATTTGCTCAATTCTTCTGTGAGAGTACAGGTCTGTCCTGGTCACTGTTATATCCCAAGAATCTGGCCCATAATAGGCCAAAACTCAATGTTTGTTAACTATGTGGATGAGAGAATTTTACATTTGTAAATCAGTGAACCTATAGTTTAAGGCCAACATGAATGGACTAAGAAACCCCAAGTTTTGAACCTAGGCTGTGGGTAAGAAAAAGAGACAGCAAGAGCCAGAGTGCTTGAGTGTTGGATGCTTTCTCTTTGTCATGATGGCTTCACCTACAAGGCTATACACTCACAACTTGCCCCTTCTAAATATAGTTCAAACCTTGACAATTCCTAATTTGTGGTCAAGTCACTTTGTTTCCCACTGGCTGATGAACCTGTGATATGGGAAGAAAGTTCCAGAAGCATGAAGCTGGAGTTAGGAAAAGGCTATGGTGCAGAAACCACCATGATATAAGGGATGCTTCAATTTCCTCCTCCTATCCTTTTGGGTGGTGGTGTTGGTGGGAGTAGTAGTAGAGCATGTAACAAGAGCAAAAACACCCAGGAAGCCTGAATACATTTATTCAATGGGCTTTAATCTAGCACTAAGACAGTACCAAAAAACAATCATTGAGTCTTTAAGACCCAAGGAAAGGACCTGGTAGGTCTAGCCTGAGAGAAGGGTGTCTGGATGGTTACAGGACCTCAGCAGTCCAGGCACTTGATGGAACCCCAACAAACTGTATGTAGGAGGATTTTTACCTATTACAGGAAAGCAGGGCTACTTGATTCAAAGGTTGCTTAGCACAATGCTTCTCTATATTTATGTAAATGAGCCAGTCACCAGCTAGTTTCTTCTCATACTTTCAATGAAACTGGAGAATAGTGGATTTTTTGACAATAATTTCATTGAGCAGTTTTTAATTTTTTTATTTTTTAAAGAATTTTATGTATTTATTTTCAGAGAGAGGAAGAGAGGGAGAAAAACATCAGAGTGTGGTTGCCTCTTGATCTCCCCCTACTGGGAACCTGGCCTGCAACCCAGGCATGTGCATTAGACTGGGAATCAAATACATGATCCTTTGGTTTATGGGCCTGTGCTCAATCTCACTGAGTCACACCAGCCAGGGCTGAACAGGGTTTTTTTTTAATTCAATAGTCTCATGAAGTTAATTTCTGTTATCAATCTTATTCCTGCAACAATGAAGTTAAGAGAAAATAATTGTTTTGATTTCTTATGAAGAGAAAGAATTGTAAAGTGGAACATTAAGTGGTAAATCATCTGACAAAACTCTTTTCTGGCATTTAAGGCCAGCAATCTTTGCAGAGGTGGCAAACCACATTCAGCCTCCAGGCAGTGTATGTTTCTTGTACATTTTTCTTGTTTTCATGTTTTTAACCAAGTTTAGAGCTACACTAAAATGTCCTGTAAATTTTATTTTATTTTTTTAAATAATATTTAATTTTTTAAAGATTTTATTTATTTATTTTTAGAGAGGGAAGGGAGGGATATGCGAGAGAGAGAGAGAGAGAGAGAGAGAGAGAGAGAGAGAGAGAGAGAGAGAGAGAGAGAGAGAGAGAGAGAGAGAGAGAAAGAGAGAGAGAAACATCAATGTGTGGTTGCTGGGGGTTATGGCCTGCAACCCAGGCATGTACCCTGGCTGGGAATCGAACCTGAGACACTATGTCCTGTAAATTTTAAAAATAATTCCGTTTGGAATTCTCACTATGAAGACTAACTTCTTTAAGGTATATCATGCATTACTTTATCCATTCAACATCCTACCATGTGTAAGTACTATAGTAGAAGCACATTGATTGATAAAGGAAGCAGGGCCCTTGCTGCCAAGTCACTCACAGTTCTGCTCCAAAGACTTCAAGGGCTTAAATATGAAAATTCTTCTCCTGAGCTTTCATGGACCTTTGCCTCTGAAAGAGATGTGATGCTGTCTTCCCTGGCCATTCTTCAAGACACAACCTCTGTTCTAGTCCTATTAAAGACAGTCCATAGATAGCCCCACCTTCTTGCCATCACACTTGTTGTCCTCTCCCATCCTCTGAAGACTTAGCTCAAAATCCATCTCTTCCATTTGTCTTCTTGGCTTTATTTGCAAAATACATATCCAGAGTCAGGTCACCTCTCACCACCTCTATTTCTACCATCCTGATTCAAGCCACCATCATCTCTTCCCAGGACTATTTGTAAGAGCTTCTAACCCACCTCTCTGCTTCTATTCCTGTGCCCTAAAGTCTATTCTACACATGCTAAAGTCATATCATATCACCCGTTTGCTCATAACCCTCCATGAGCTCCCCATCTCACATAAAGTCTAAGTTTGCATGTCCTACAAGGCTATACATGATCTGGCACCTGTGAATTTTCTGACCTTATTTTTTACCACTCTTCCCCTTGCTTACTCTGCTCTACTTTAGAGGATCTCAACCCTAGTAAGATATAACATCTTCTTTTGATAATAAATTCCCCTTTTATTATCCTGAAATAAAATGTATAAACCATATAATTTGCCTATACACATATCTTTCACATACTAGTATAATGCCTCTCCCCCAAATAACAAAAGAAATAAAAGGAAATAATTTATAACAAAATAGTACATATTTTAATATGTAAATTTTGGGACACAACTACACTTGAAAATATATGAAGTAGTAAGAAGCTTTGTACTTATAATGAAAACTCATAATGAAAGTGACAGCTCCAATGCTGATTGATAAAGGCATGTTGTAGAAGCTATTCTAACTGCATTGATGTGGTCAAGTGATTTTTTTCTGACATGTCATATATTTCTTGGTAAAATTCCAGACAAAATGAAATATGGTCTTTCCTGTCACCAACACCCCCTTACTTTCCAAGTAAGGTCCTCCAATCATTGGAATAATTACACAAAAACCAAAACTGCCTGCTCACATTTTCAAAATTACCTCTAGGGGACACTGATGACCCACTCAGAATTATTGCTCAGTTCACTGACCTTGCTTCTCTGACTGAGCAAAGCTTGTTCCCACCTCAGAGCCTTTGCACTTGCTGTTCTCTCTGCCTGGAAGGCTCTTCTCCCAGACACTTGTATGACTCCCACCTTCTTACCTCAGGTCTCTGCTCAAATGACACTACTTTAGAGAGCCCTTCTCAGGCCATTCTATTTAACATAGTACCCCTGCCCCATAGATCTCTATCATTGCACCCTTCTTAAATTTTGCTCATAATACTGTAATTATTGCTATCTGACATTACATTAGATATCTATATGGCTACATATTTATTGCCTGGCTCTCTCACTAGGCTCTAGTCACTAGATGGAAATCTCCAAAATTTTTCTTTTATGTAGTTTTATTTCCAGAGTTTAGAAAATTGTACCTGGCCTATAGTATGTACTCAATAAATACTTGTTAAAAATATTTCTGCCACCTCCCCCTCCTATGCACTCCCATGCAAGTCTTCCCCATAAAGGTCAGCACTATTAAGTGTCATGTGTAGCTGAAGTGAGGTTGGTAACTGTTGATTTTTCTGTGGGTTTTCTTATTATGAGTAGGTATCCAAATATCCAAAGGCAGCCAGCCAATCACTTGCCTGTGTCATGCTTTTATTTATCCTTCTCTTTTGTTCTTATTTGTGGTAGGCATTTATAAATCAGCATTTGAATTATACACAAAATGAAGCTACTTCACTGCTTAGAAATTGTATATTTTCCTGGACAGGCTAAAACATTGTCCCTTGGTTTATGTTACCTCTTTGATTTACTTAGTAGCTCAACAAACCTAACAAGGTAGTATATTGTGTATCTGATCCCTGATGTGGGAGAGGGAGTGTCACTGAAGTAAGAAAATTAAGTCCCTAGTACAAGAGTGTGATGCAGTGAAGGGAGGGCCTCCCCAGAGTGCCAAGAGATAGAGGATCCAGAGTGTGAATGCAAACTTATACTCAAGAATGTTCCAAGAATTAAGAAAAACATAACCTGTCTTTTCAGCAAAAGAGAGGAAATTAGAAAGACAGAAGTTCAAAATTTTGATCAGCACAGGAAGAGAATGTTTTTTGAAGAGCAACGTCTAGCAACTTCTGCCTGGACTATTCTTCATTCAGGTAGACACATAGCTCAATCCCTCACTTGCTTCAGGTTTAAATGTCATCTCATTAACCAGATCATCTCTGAGAACCTTAAATAAAATGAGACTCCTTCATCATTACCCTATATTTCCCTTAACCTATCTCTTCTTTATAACATTATTGTCACTGGACATCATATACTTATATTGCTATTTGTTTATTTTGTGCTTCTACCCAAACCCCCTCCCCCAACTAGGATGTCAGAACAAAGGTCATCACACAATGCTCACTTGTTAAATATTTGTTGAATGAATGAGGAAAGAATGTACCAAGACATGACTGACAAAGATACTATTTGATCTGGGTACTCCCAAGAGACTTCTGCTTGGTGTCTTCTGTAAAAGTAAGAATACCTTAATTCCTCTATTCCAGTTTGCAGGAAATTTGGGTTATAATTCACATTACAAAGGGATCTGTGGCAACATCTGCAATGGCAGACAAAGTGCAAGTGTTGGCCATGGTTCTTAGAGCTTGAAGGGTCAGGAGACCCAGGGACAGTGGAAATCACTTGTCTTCACTTAGGATTTGGCAGGAGTAGACACACTGGCCAAGAGAAAAATGATAGAATATTCTCAGGAAGTTACTGAAAGGAAAAACAAATACATTTGGTGATCCCAGAAGTCATTTCCAAGAAACTAAAAAATAAATGGCAACGTTTATTGTTATTTTACTGTAAGCAAACTTTTATTGAGTGTTTACCATATGTAAGCACTCTGTTGAGCCCTTTATAGATATTATCTTGTTAAATTCTCACATCCCTGTAAGGTAGATGTTGGTATTATCCCAGATTTACAGGTGAGAAAACTGGGGCTCTGAAAAAGATTAAGTCATCTGCCCATGCTTACACAGCTCAAAAATTATATACCCAAGAATCAAATCTAGGGCTGCTGACTCCAGGGCAGATAAGTGGGAATTTGAGCAAAGATCTCATGTGAGACCTTGCTTACAATAGGTGTGGGAAGGATAGTAAACCAATGCTTATCGATAACATAATTTGTGTCGTTTAATCTTCACAACACTCCTGGTGAGGTTAGTACTACTATTTCCACTTGATAGATGAGGAAATTATTGAGTCTATCAGTGACTGAGTGTCATGGGAACAGCTGTTCTTAGGGCTTTAAAATCTTAGGAAAGAACTTTAGGGCACCTCTGGATCCATAGACTTCCATCATATATTTTCGGAGTCTCCATGGTCTTTCCTGATTCTGAATTCCTGATTTGTGCATATATGCACATAGTGCTCAAGGTATGACAAATTCATGTGGTGGGCCCCATTACTCTAGGTCTAGCTATCTTTCAAGCATGAACTAGAAGTATAAATTGTGCTGAAGTGAATCCCCTTTCAGGGGAGATTCTGTTGCCTTTTCCATTTTGTTGGGATCCCTTTTGATACTCTCAGATTCAGATAGGCTACTGGAAAACTACTGATTGATGAGAGAGCAGGTCTGGGATCAGAAAAGGGAAGCTCCTGAGATTGCAGGTGAGAAATAATAAGGACTTAGGTAGTTGGTTCATGGAAGTCACCAAGTTCATTCCTCCTCTCTTAGCCATCCAAATTGCCATTTCAAACACTACCAACTGCCCTGGTCCAACTATAAGGTAAATGGGAAAAAAGATCCTGTTTGCAGTTAACCTGATACAACCATAAAAACAACAATAGTTGCAAAGGTAGCTAACATCACTGAACGACATCTGTTTCATGTTATTGAGCAGCACTTTTTGTGTTTCGTGTCCTTACATGCTTGGAAATGATCTAATTCAATCTTCACAACAGCCCTATCTCATAAGGATATACTGTTATACCCCTGAACCTAGTTTGCTCCGTTTTTACTAATGTGGTACCTGAGGTCCAGAGATGTCAATTGAATTTGCCAATGGCACACAGCCTATTACATGGTAGAGCCAGAATTGAAGCACAATCTTCTATTTCAGAAGCAGTACTCTAAATTTGATGCTCTCCTGCTCCTTGGGAATGCAGAACTCTAATCGTCTTCCATGGGCCATTTTGTCATTGCCTTCACCTCTTTGAGGATCTTCTTGAAGCTTAAAGCCCCAAAACATTGCTTTAAGTGGGGTCAGTGAACTGAGCTCAGAGATGCAGAAACAGATGCTAATGTGGGTGGGGGATGCTGAGGTGGGGGTAGACAATTTCACTGAAAATTACCAGCTTCAGAACTGCATCAGGAAGAGGAGTTGAGGAGAATAGAAAGGGTGAATTAAATAAAATTGTTATTCATATTTCTCATTTTTTTTCACTTCTTCCCCAGAGGGCAATTGAGGTAACAAATGGTTTGTGGAGATTAGCTGACTGGTAGCTTTGCATATTAATATAATGGTACTTGGCTATACCAGTCTGACTTTCTGTTTAAGATAGCTTTTTCTTTTCAGGCTGAAGAGATGATTTCAGAGAATTAGGCACCTACAGGTTAAAAAGAAAATAAATTTTTTTTTGCATTCTGTCTCTACTCTGTGTCTCCACCAAGAAAAATAAGACTGTTGGCAGAAAGCAGAAAGGATGTGAAGAGGCTGAGCATCCACTTTCCAATAGTCACTGGAGTGCAACTAGCCCAGGGGTCCATGGTGAAGTGAGAGGTGAGGCCAGGCTGTGGTGGGGGTGGGGGCCATCATGTGTCAAGAAGGTTTTCCACCTGACATGAGTCAAAATTTAATTGCACTCAGCAAACATTTTCTGGGCCCCAACTTTTCTAGGCACTTTGGATGCAAAGAAGGATAGTGCTAGGTCCCTCCTCTCAGGGAGTGTCTAAGCACAGTAGGGGAGAATATAACATGATACATGCTATAATTTCATCTGAGAGATACCAGGGAGTTGATATCTGGTTTAGTCAAAAAGAATAGATAATTGGACAGCTTGGTGTGAGAAAAAGTTTCTTTATAGAAGCATAGGATGGTGGCTCCAGTGTGTGATAGGCACTATGATGCCCACAGAGATCCCAAAAACAACCTGAGCACTCCTGTGCTGGCTGCCTGCCTGAGGATAGATGCATTGACAGTCCAGTATCAGTGAACAAAATCTCAAAACAGAAATACTTTATTTATTTTTCTTTTTATTATCTTTTATTTTTCAATTATGGTTGACATTCAACATTACATTAGTTTCAGCTGTACAGTACAGTGGTCAAACATTTATATCATTTCTGAGGTTATCACTTCTGATAACTAGAGTACCCACCCATCACCACACATAGTTATTACAATATTATTGACTATATTCCCTGTGTTGTACTTCACATTCTTCGAACTACTTTGTAACTGCCAATTTGTACTTTGTAATCCCCTTCACATTTTAATTTATTTTTTGTTGTTGTTCAGTTACAGCTGTCCTGCCATTTTCCCCATTGCTCTCCCCTGCCCCCCCCCCACATTCCCATTGTCAATTCTCCCCCATTGTCCTTGCCCATGAATCCTCTATTCATGTTTCTTTGCTCGCCCATTCCGCATTTTTTCCATTATCCCCCTCTCCCCACCCTTATGATCATTGCCAGCTTGTTCTTTATTTCCAAATCTCTAGTTCTGTTTTGCTCATTTGTTTGTTTTGTTGATTAGGTTCCACTGAAAGGTGAGAACATACGGTATTTGTCTTTCACTGCCTGGCTTATTTCACTTAGCACAATGCTCTCCAGTTCCATCTACACTGTCGCAAATTGTAGTAGCTCCTTCTTTCTTTCTGCTGAGTAGTACTCCATTGTGTAAATGTACCACAGTCTTTTGATCCACTCATTTACTGATGGTCACTTAGGCTGTTTCCAGTACTTGGCTATTGTAAATTGTGCTACTATGAACATTGGGGAGCATAGGTTCTTTTGAATTGGTGATTCAGGATTCTTAGGGTATAGTTCCAGCAGTGGGAACACTGGATCACAAGGCAGTTCCATCTTTACTTTTCTGAGGAAATTCCATACTGTTTTCCACAGTGGCTGCACCAGTCTGCATTCCCACCAACAGTGTACCAGGGTTCCCTTTTCTCCACAACCTCACCAATACTCATTTGCTGATTTATTAATGATGGCCATTCTGACTGGTGGGAAGGGGTATTTCATTGTGATTTTAATTTATATCTCTCTAATGGCTAGTAATGTTGAGCATTTTTTTTTCATGTGTCTGTGGACCTTCTGTATGTACTTTTTGGAAACTGTTTGTTAAGGTCTTTTGCCAATTTTTTTAAACTGGATTGCTTTTTTTCCTGGAATGGAGTCATGTGAGTTCTTTGTATATTTTGGAGATCAAACCCTTGTCTGAGGTATCATTAGCAAATATGTTTTCCCATACAGTTGTTTCCCTTTACATTTTGCTGTTTTATTTAGCTATGCAGAAGCTTTTTATTTTGATGTAGTCCCATTTGTTTATTATTTCCTTTATATCCCTTGCCCTAGGGGATGTATCAGTGAAATATTGCTGTGTGGGATATCTAAAATTTTCCTGCCTGTTTCCCTCTAGGACTTTTATGGTTCTCCAGATTACATTTACGTCTTTTATCCATCTTGAGTTTATTCTGGTGTATGGTGTAAATTAGTGGTCTAGTTTCATTTTCTTGCATGTATTTGTTCAGATCTCCCAACACCATTTATTAAAGAGGCTATTTTTACTTCATTTTATATTCCTGCCCACTTTGTCAAATATTAACCGACTATATTGACATGAGTTTATTTCTGGTCTCTCTATTCTGTTCCATTGATCTATGTGTCTATTCTTATGACAGTACCAGACTATTTTGATTACTGTCACCTTGTAATATAGTTTGATATCAGGTATTGTGATCCCTCCTACTTTGTTCTTCTTTCTCAAAGTTGTTGAAGCTATTCTGGGTTTTTTATGGTTCCATATAAATTTTTGGAAAATTTGTTCTATATCTGTGAAATATGTCATTGGTATTTTGATAGGAATTGTGTTGAATCTATAAATTGCTTTGGGTAATATAGGCATTTTAATTATCTTAATTCTTCTAATCCATGAACATGGTATATGTTTTTATTTATTTGTGTCTTCCTTAATTTCTTTCTTCAGTGTTGCATAGTTTTCTGAGTACAGGTCTTCTACCTCTTTGGTTAAATTTATTCCTAAGTATTTCATTTTTCTTGTTCCTATAATAAATGAAGTTTTTTTCCTAATTTCTTTTTCAGATATTTCATTGTTGGTGTACAAAAGTGCCTTCAATTACTGAATGTTGATTTGTATCCTGACATTTTGCCACATTCATTTATTAGGATGAGGAGTTTTTTTTTGGTGGTGTCTATAGGGTTTTCTATGTACACTATCATGTTATCTCCAGTCACAGCTTTACTTCTTTTCCAAGTTGTATGCCTTTTATTTCCTTTTCTCATCTGAATGTTGTGACTAGAACTTCTGATACTATGTTGAATAGAAGTGGTGAAAGCAGACATCCTTGTCTTGTACCTAATCTTAGGAGGAAAGCTTTTCATTTTTGCCTGTTGAGTATGATATTGGCTATATGTTTCTCATATATGGCCTTTATTATGTGGAAGTATGCTCCCTGTATTCCCCCTTTGCTGAGTTTTCATCATAAATTGGTGCTGTACATTATCAAGTGCTTTTTCCATACCTATTGATATGTTCGTGCAGTTTTGGTCTTTCGTATTATTTATGTTATGTATTGCATTTATTAATTTGTGTAAATTGTAACATCCTTGCATTCCTGGGATTAATCCCACTTAATCATGGTGTATGATGTTTTTAATGTATTTCTGGATGCAGTTTGCCAATATTTTGTTGAAGATTTCAGCATCTATGTTCATCAGAGATATTGGCCTGTAATTTTATTTTTTTGTTGTGTTTTTATCTGGTTTTGGGATTATGAAGATGCTGGCCTCATAAAAAGAATGTGGGAGCCTTCTCTCTTCTCAGGTTTTTTGGAATAGTTTGATAAGGACCTGGGTTAGTTCTTCTCTAAATGTTTGGTAAAATTCTCCTTTGAGTCCATCCAGGCCAGGGCTTTTGTGTGACAGGAGTTTCAATTTCACTGGGTGTCATCAGTCTACTCAGGCTTTCTACTTCTTGACTCAGTTTTGGATGTGTATATGTTTCTAGAAATTTGTGTATTTCACCCAGGCTTTCAAATTTCTTGGCATATAGTTGTTCATATTATTTCTTATAAACTTTGTATTTCTGCAGTATCAGATGTAATTTCTCTTCTTTCATTTCTGATTTTATGTATTTGGGTCACCTCTCTTTTTTTCTTGATAAGTCTGGTTAAAGGCTTGTCAATTTTGTTTATCTTTCCAAAGAACCATCTCCTGGATTTATTGATCCTTTAGATTGTTTGTTCATTCTCTATGTCATCTAATTCTGTTCTGATGTTGATTATTTCCTTCCTTCTATTCACTCTGGGCTTTGTTTGTTTTTGTTCCTTCAGTTCTTGTAGGTGTAGAGTTAGGTTGTTTATGTGAAATGTTTCTATCTTTTTTTTTAGTTTTTATTTTTTAAGTATATTTTATTGATTATGCTATTACAGTTTTCCCATTTTCCCCTTTTCACTCCCCTCCACCCTGCACACCCCCTCTCACCTACATTCCCTACTTTACTTCATGTCCATGGGTCGTACATGTAAATTCTTTGGCTTCTACACTTCCTATACTATTCTACTCCCCATTGTCTATTTTCTACCTACTGTCTATGCCACTTATTCTCTGTACCTTTTCCCCCTCTCTCCTCCTCCCACTCCCCTGTTGCTAACCCTCCATGTGATTTCCATTTCTGTGGTTCTGTTCCTGTTTTAGTTGTTTGCTTAGTTTGTTTTTGTTTTTGTTTTTGTTTTAGGTGTGGTTGTTAATAATTATGAGTTTTCTGTCATTTTACTGTTCATACTTTTAATCTTCTTTTTCTTAGATAAGTCCCTTTAACATTTCATATAATAAGGGCTTGGTGATGATGAACTCCTTTAACTTGACCTTATCTGAGAAGCACTTCATCTGCCCTTCCATTCTAAATGATAGCTTTGCTGGATAGAGTAATCTTGGGTGTAGGTCCTTGCCTTTCATGAGTTGGAATACTACTTTCCAGCCCCTTATTGCCTGCAAGGTCTCTTTGAGAAATCAGCTGACAGTCTTATGGGAACTCCTTTGTAAGGAAGTGTCTCCTTTTCTCTTGCTGTTTCTAGGATTCTCTCCTTAATTTTAATCTTAGCTAATGTAATTATGATGTACCTTGGTGTGTTCCTCCTTTGGTCCAACTTCTTTGAGACTCTCTGAGCTTCCTGGACTTCCTGGAAGTTTATTTCCTGTGCCAGATTGGGGAAGTTCTCCTTTATTATTTGTTCAAATAACTTTTCCATGTGTTGCTATCTTTTTTAGGTAGGCCTGTGTTGCTATGAACTTCCCTCTCAGGACTGCCTTCACTGTGTCCCATAGGTTTTGGATTGTTCTGTGTTCATTTTCATTTGTTCACAGAAACTTTTATTTCTTCCTTGATCTCATTGTTTACCCATTGATTGTTTAAAGAATGTTATTCAGTATCAATGTATTTGAATGTTTTTGAGGGTTTTTTTTTCTTGAGATTGGTTTCTAGTTTCAGACGCTTGTGATCTAGAAAGTGATTGATACGATTTCAATTTTCTTGAATTTAGTGAGGCTTGTTTTGTGTCCTATACTTGCAAATGTTTCATGTGCATTTGAAAAGAATGTATATTTTACTTCTTTAGGGTGAGAGATTCTGTATATATCAGTTAAGCCCATTTGATCTAGCATTTCATTCAGTGCCACAATGTCTTTGTTGATTCTCTGTTTGGAAGATCTGTCCATTATTGACAGTGGGGTGTTAAAATCCCCTACTGTAAGTGTTGCTGTTTATATATGTCTTGAAATCCTCTATGATTTTCCTTATATAGTTGGGTACATATAAGTTTACAATGTTTATAGCTTCCTTGTGGATTCTTCTCTTTATAATTGTGGAATGACATTCTTTGTCTCTTTTTATGACCTTTGTTTTGAATTCTATTTTGTCTGACATAAGTATTGCTATTCCAGCTTATTTTCCCTGTCCATTTGCTTAGAACAGTTTTTCCATCCCTTCAGTTTCAGTCAGTGTAGATCTTTTGTTTTGAGGTGGATCTCTTGTAGGCAGCATATGTGTGGGTCATGTTTCTTATCTATTCAGCTACCCTCTGTTTTTGATTGGAGGCCCATTTACATTTAAGGTTATTATTGATAGGTACTTATCCATTGCCATTTTTTCCTTTTGTAGCTGTGTTTCTCTGCCAGTCTTTCTTCATCTTCTTTTTTTAAAAGATTTTATTTATTTACTTTTAGAGAGAGGGAAAGGGAGGGAGAAAGAGAGGGAGAGAAACATTGACATGTGAGAAAAACATCATTCGTTGCCTTTTGCACACCCACAACTGGGGATCTGGCCTGCAATCCATGTATGTACTCTGATTGGGAACCAAACTGGGAACCCTTCATATTGCAAACCAGCACTCAGCCCATTGAGCCACACCAGCCAGAGGTCTTTATCTTCTTAAAGCAGTCCCTTTAGCATGTCTTGCAATACTGATTTTGTGGAGGTGCACTCTTTTAACCTTCTTTTGTCTGGGAAATTCCTGATTTCATCTTCTATTTTAGATGAGAGCCTTGCTGGGAGAGTAGTCTTAGTTACAGGCCTCTGCTTTCATTACTGGGAATATTTCTTGTCATTCCCTTCTGGCTTGTAGTGTTTCCATTGCAAAATCAGCTGTTAGCCTTATCAGAGCTCCCTTGTATGTTACTATCTGTTTCTCCCTTGCTTCTTTTGAGATTCTCTCTTTGTTTTTAAAATTTGGCATTTTAAACATGATGTGTCTTAGAGTAGGCCTCTTTGGGTACCTCTTGTTTGGGACCCTCCTGAACTTGAATAGCTTTTCCCCTCTCCATGTTAGGGAAGTTTTCTGTCATTATTTTTTCAAACAAGTTTTCTCTCCCTTGCTCCTTTTCTTCTCCATTTGGTATTCCTATGATGCAAATGTTGTTACATTTCTTGTTGTTCTAAAGTTCCCTTAAACTATCCTAATACTTTTTGAGTGTTTTTTTCATTTTGTTTCTCTACCTGGGTATTTCTTTCTGCCTTGTCTTCAGCTTGCTGATTCAGTCCTCTGCTTCATCCAGCCCGATTGTAATTCCTTCTATTCTATTTTTTTTATTTCAGATATTGTATTCTTCCTTTCTTCATAGTTCTTGTTTATAGTTTCTGTTTCCTTTTCATGCTGTTGTAGTTCCCATTCAGTTCCTTGTAGTTGTCTGTGAGTTTGTTGAGCATCCTTATAATCATTTTTTGAATTCTATGTCTGATAGATTGTTAGTCTCAATTTCATTTAGGTCTTTTACTGGGGATTATACCATTCCTTTTGATTGGGGTTATTTCTTTCTCTCCCCATTTTAGGTGCCTCTTTTCATTTGTTTCTGCATCTCAAGATGCTCTGCTTTGCCTGCCTGTGTTCATGGGTAGACTTCTGTGGTAGGAGGTCAGTAGTACTCAATAGTGCAGTCTCTTTGACCTCCTTGTCTGGATACTCTAGGGTTGCCTTTTATTCCATTTGTGTGGGCTCTCTTATTGTACTTGGGCTTTGCTTGTCAGTGTCTTCTTTGTTGATGGGTTCTCCCCTCCAGTGGGCTTACTGGTAGTCACAACTTTCACCTTGTCTCATGCACATACATTTTGAAGCGTCCTCTGAACACTTTGGCTCCCAAACTTCATATCAGCTAACATTTTGCTGACTGTTCACTTTGTTTTTCAGAGGATCAGCTAAGTGATCCAGTTTGGTGCATTAGCAAGTCGGCTCAGCTCCCATCTGCTTTGCCACCATCTTTTTCTCCCTCAAAACAAAAATCAAATTTTTAAAAAAGATTTTATTTATTCACTTAAAGGGAGTGAGGGGGAAAGGGAGAAAGAAAGGGAGAGAAACAGCAATGTTCAAGAGATATATGCTTGCCTTTCACATGCCCCCAACCCGGGGCCTGGCCCACAACCCAGGCATGTGCCCTGACTGGGAACCAAACTGGGTGACCCTTTGGTTTGCAAACCAGTACTCAGTCCACTCAGCCACATCAGCCAGAGCCATAAATCAAATTTTATCTCATGCCCACTCCCATTATACTTGCAGTTAAGGAATATTTTAGAAAGTGGTTAAGTACATGTGCTTCTGAGACAAACAAATCTGGCCTACAGTCATGACTGCCTTTAACAAGTCATTTAACATCTCTAAGCCTCAGGTGATTCTCTTTCTTCAGATGAAAAGTAGTAATAAATAACACTACCTACTTCACACAGCTGTTGTGCAGATTAACTGAGATTCTGCTTATGTAATCCAGATGTCAGCTGAGAAAGTCTTCTTACACTTAAGATCTTGGTAACATTGGCTCAAACTCCTATTCTCTTTCCCCAAGATGTCTGCTAATTTCTGGGGGTTAACAATTGAATGATACTATTTATCTCTGGATTTCTCCCACTCTGAATTCCTGTTCTTCAAAGTATGGCCATTGGAGGGTTTTTTTTAGCTCCCTCCCAGTTTTAGCCCAAACTTAGAATTCAAACCTTTTATTTGATTTCAACAACAATAACAAAACTACATCCAAAATATTAACGACCACAAAAGCAATGATTCACAAAACCTTTACTGTATATAACATACCTTATTAAAGGTTTGGGCAGGTAGAAGAAGTTGGTGTAGCACAGCAAACACCTTAAAATTGAAAAGGCTCTCCAAAGTCCTTTGGCCACTCCTCCAAGTAGCTCAGCTGGTCACTCTCTGCTTCCTCTCTCATGGAAGCAGAGGAACATTTTTTTTTCACATTTTTCTGATGCAAAGCAATTCATCTCTC
The DNA here is from genome assembly GCF_019186645.2 of Phyllostomus hastatus. Taxonomy (NCBI): domain Eukaryota; kingdom Metazoa; phylum Chordata; class Mammalia; order Chiroptera; family Phyllostomidae; genus Phyllostomus; species Phyllostomus hastatus. The sequence continues at coordinate 8,180,548 of NW_025333841.1, read as the reverse complement.
TATCCCTTAACCCTCAAGCTTAGCATTTGTTTTTTGTTTTTTTTTGAATAAGCAAGGGTCTGGCTGAGGCTTAGAAATGACCTCCTAAAAAGGACCTAATTAAGTTTTTAGATAAGTTGCCAGCCACCTACCTGTTTTTAATAAAGTGGAGGGTGATTTTTTCTCATTATACATGTAAGGTACTTTACACAAACCTCATCCATACTAAGCATACAATAAAATAACAGCTGTTGTTATAATAACATTTGGACTTATTTAGGCATAAATTAATAAATATGTTGTACATTTATATTAGTATAAGAGTCAAAGGAGATTATCTCTAGAATTGCCCTTAGAGATCTAGTATTTCTCAAAATGTGTTGCTTAGAACACTATTTTCACAGGCTGTTTATACACTATCCAAGAAACAAGATTTTCTCCCCTAATTGTAATAGTCATGCTGCATACCATATCACACTCTTTGAAACATGAAATACATATTTGAGTCCATTAAAGGCCCTGAGAAGTCCTACAATAATCTATTAAACTTTGTTTAGCCTTGTATTCTCCACTTGTATTTAAACATAAAATTCTTGATGTTCACCAAATAAATGTTGTGATTAGTATATCATCAAATTTACTTTGGGATATGTTAACCTGTGGGGGAGCTTTGCCCACAGAGCCCCCCATCCAATATGGGTGAGAATAAGTTTACCAAGACATGATCTGCTTGGAGAGGAAAGGTGGCCAGTCTGTCAAAGGAGAAGGACCAGGAACCTTTTCTTCAATGGGCTTTTATTGGGTTTAATTTGCATAGGAATACAGAGTGTATACATAAAACTTGTCAATCATTGTCAGGCAGAAGTGATCAAATAATAGATAACATTCAAAGAACTCTGAGGGTTTATTCTGAGTCAGGCTCGGATAGTTAAAGGGCCATAAAACTTTGGGGAACAAACTCATTTCATGCTTCAACCCTTATCATTTAAATTGAGGGTATTAACAAAGTATGTTTCATAGGATTTTATGCATTCTTTCTTAGGCCTGATCACCCTATAGAACCTGCCCTTTCCAGGACAGGGCCTCACCCACCTCCAGCATTGTTTCAGGCTTAAGGCATTGTTTCAGGCTTAAGTCAGGCAGGGGAAGTAAGGCAGCCAAGAGATTAGGAGACTTCTTGCAGACAGAATGAAGACTCAGGCTATGTCAAAGCCGAGGGGCAAGGGTCCATCACCCCCTTTTTCTATAGCCCCCCAAGTCCTTCCCTCAGGGCCCCTTTGTGACTGTGCCTGTCTTAGGTTATCCCTCCTTTGAGGAATCTTACCCATCATTGGCTAACCAGTCATCTGCTTGGGGCCAAGCAGGGTGAAGTAAAAGGGGCAGAGGCAGCATCATTACCAGAAAGATAAGCTTTGTCACCTTAATGGCTTATGGTCCCAAGGTCTTTTTACTTATCCTTAGCCACAGGGGATTGCAGCTTCTGAAACCAGGCAGGGTGGTTCCCAACATTAACCTGACTCCAGCCTCTTTTACAAATGATTAAAGTGAGATGCAAAAAGAGAAAGGGCTTAAACCAAAGGCACCCAACCAGCTAGTGGCTCCTGTGTGAGGCAGTAACTGAGATGGAGATTGTGAAGACTGTCTCAGAAAAGATCTAAGTATATCTAGTGTTTTCATACTATTCATCTACTTCAATTTCATACTCCTTGAAGGCCTTTGTTCAAAAAGGGTTTACTGGAAGAGTTATATTTACACTCTGTGCTTACCCTTCTTTATCTCCTCCAATCCATATTAATGAGGCTTCAAATTCAACTGTTTAAATGCATTTGCTCTTATTAAAGAAACCAATGACCTCCTTGTTAACAAATGTAGTGGTTACTTCTCTGTCCTTATCTTACATGACTTCTTGGCAGCATGCAACACAATTGAACATTCCCTCTTTCTTGAAAATATTCTCCTTTCCTGGTTTCACATAACCCCTCACCAGGGTTCATTGTTGTTGCTCTTTATTTTCATTGGTGTTATTTGTTTAGAGACTTTCTTGAACAAAATCTATAAAGTCTGTATTTATTTTCATGTGTGGCCACTGAAGTTTCTTTTTGGTTAGTCTAGTTGTTAACTAAGAGGTGGACAGAGATTTCTTTAAATGTATGAAAACATGAATTCTTCCAGTTTTTGTTGGGGGCCTATGTGAACATGTTGGAGCACACTTTAAACACTCTAGCAGATAGTTGTCAACTCTGCCTTAACCTTCACTTCCTGCTTTCATATAGCTGCAGGGTTATCCCAAGGTGAGAGATAAGGGCCTTCTCAGCTGTGTATGAGTATGTGCATGACCTTGTGCACATACATATTCCTATACATGCTTGTGCCCTTCTAGATTTCCAGGAGTATGCTAAATATCTTCAAAGTCCCTTATGAATATCTCAGTTCCCAGATTTTCAATTTAAACTTTTTGTTTAGTCTATTGTGTGTCCCAAATTTCATACTGCTGATTGTTTTTGACAAATACCCATGTGAAAAAGCTGTTGGCACTAGGAAAACTGGAGTCCAGCTAGTGTTATCTTTAATCTATATCCTGAATACCCCCACTTCTCACCATTGCCATCATCCTGATCCAAGATAACATTATATCTCTCTGAATTACTGTCATAATCTCCTAACTGTTCTCTCTGACTCCATTCTGGCCCTATCCTACACACAGAACATCTTTTAAAAATGTTCTTCAAATCAAGTTATACCACTGTTTAAAATTCTTTAGGGGCTTTTCTATTATCCTTTGGAGGAAATTCAAACTCTTTCCATGGTGTCCTAACCCCTGAATGACCTGGCTTTTGCCTGCCTCATTTGCATCAGCTAATACTTTCCCCCTATTGTACCATATGCAACATTCCTGTTTTTTTCTTTCAATTCCTTGAACATGTCAAGCTCTTTCCCACCACCAGGCCTTCACACTACAGATGCAAATGTCCCAGTTTTCCAAAAACTTTCTGGTTTCAGCACTGAAAGTCCCACATTTCAGGAATCCCTCCATTCTGGGCAGAGTGGGACAGTTGGTCATTGTACTTCATAAACAAAGTTATCTCTAATAAGAATACTGTTCTCCCCATTTTAACCCGATTATATCCTGTTCACCCCTTAATCTCAGTTTAAATAATCTTTCTTTAGATAGGTCTTCCCTGAATGTATAATTAGAGTAGGGCTTCCCCACTTTTCTCTCTCATAATTCTCTACTATTTTCCTTAGTGCAATTTATAATGATTTATAACTATGTACTTATTTTATTTGCTTTTATTGCATTTCTCTCCCACTAGACTGTAAACTTTATGAAGGTAATAACTGCTTTTGCCTTATTCATTCTTGTATTCTCAGCATCCAGCATGATATTTGGCACATAGTAGGAACTCAGTAAATACTTGTTAATGAATGAATGAGTGAATGAATGAATGAATGCTACACCATCATAGGTTGATCTGTCACTCTCTATTTAATGTTAAAGCAGTTGTATTCAGCTGAGTTTTGCCTCTGTGGCCTAGCTGTACTCCTCAGGTGGAGTTAATGCACCCTTCTTACACAGTGACACTGTGTGACTCCTTCCTACTTATTAAATCCCCCAACCCAAAGAAGTCAACAAATCCAGGGGCAAACTGTACCCCTGTTTGAGCAGAAAGGGAAGTCCATATAGTGCCTTTGTGTGAATTGGAGAAAAATGTCCCTCAATTCAGGCACAATTCTGAGGGAAAATGGCTTGGTAAACAGGGCATAGGCTACATTTCAGTCTTGTTTTGTGTTCCTCACTAGCTATGTAGCCTTCCTTGTATAGGTCACAGATTTCACAACTATAAGTCACTACTTTTATTCTGAAGGGAAATTTGTAAGCGAGGTTAGAGTAGGGGTGTTGAAAAATAAGCAACCAAGACCCAGAAGATGCATTGTCTTCTTCTGGTGGAACCTGAGGTTCTTTTGCAAGTGGCTTTAAAAAGCCATTTGAGGCCTGGCTGGTGTAGCTCAGTGGATTGAGTGTGGGCTGTGAACCAAAGTGTAGCAGGTTCAATTCCCAGTCAGGGCACATGCCTGGGTTGCAGGCCATGCCCCCAGCAACCACACATTGATGTTTCTCTCTCTCTCTCTCTCTCTTTCTCTCTCTCTCTCTTTCTCCTTCCCTTCCCTCTCTAAAAATAAATAAATAAAATATTTTTTTAAAAAGTCATTTGAGCACTGGCCAGGTTTCTCAGTTGTTTGGAACATTGTCCCATACACTAAAAGATTGGGGATTTGATTCCTGGTCAGATCACATGCGTAGGTTGCAGGTTCAATCCCAGTCAGGGAGCGTATGGGAAGCAACTACTCCATATTTCTCTCTCACTTCAATGTTTTTCTCTCTCTCCCTTTGTCTCCCTCTGAAATTGATAAACATATCCTTGGGTGAGGATTAAAAAAGAAAAAGGTATTTGAGGAGAAGGAATAGAGAAAGATTAGCTCAGTCATCTCAACTCATGGCAGTAGTTAAGCATCAAGAGCACATGTTTTGGAATCCCACAAGCCTAGGTTTGCATTCTGGCTCTGCCTTTTGTTAGCTATGTGATCTTGGAGACATGCCTCCATTTTGTCATCTGTGAAATGGCTTATAAAGTCATTGTGAACATTAAATAAGATCATGTATATAATATATGTTTATTACAGTGTCTTATACATAGCAAGTCTTTAATGAAATCATTACTATTATTGATACATAATATTTATTTATATAAAATGTAATACAGGAAATTTTAGATTTTAAAGAAGTCAGAATGAGTTTCAAAGGTAACTTTGAACAGCATCCCCTTTCCCTGGCAGCCAGTCTTGTCTTTGCAGCTCAGATTTTGATTAAAAAATAGAATTGGCCCTGGCTGGTATAGCTCAGTGGATTGAGTGCCATCTGCATACCAAAGGGTCACCAGTTCAATTCCCAGTCAGGGCACATGCCTGGGTTGTAGGCCAGGTCCCCAGTCTGGCAAGTGATAGAGGAAACCACACATTGATGTGTCTCTCCCTTTCTCCCTGTCTTCCTCACTGTCCAAAAATAAAATAAATAAAATCTTTAAAAAGTAGAATTTGAAAGGTTCTCAAATGGTAGAGCCGGCCCAGTCCCTACCCAACCTGATGACAGTATAGGGTAACAAGCAAAGTCACTAACTTGTTCCAGTAGAGGACTCATTTCCTGTTGAATAGCATGGATGGGGTGGGTTTAGGGTGCTGAACAAGATATAAATAAGGCCCCCAAAAGCTATACCCATACCAAATACCCACATGTTGTACAGTGGCTGCCTACAGGCCTGTCCTCAGGAAGAAGGTGCACAGGCATCAGGGATGACTTAGCTCTCTTTGAGTGGCCCAGGCTTCCAAGGAAGCTCTTTGGCAGGGGAAAGCATAGCCTAGAGCCCTTGGTATTGTGATGGTGTCTAGGTGGTAGATGTGGTGGGCAATAGGAATGTATTGGCTTAGATGAGGTGAAGGGCATGGAAAAGAGAGAGTCAACCCAGCACTAGAGCATCTCTGTTTGACACTATGATGTTTCACTCCCATAAAGACATATGAACCCATTAAAAATGGCCCAAGTGAACAGCTATAAGCCTTGAAAGGGAAAGAAAGGAAGGGAAAATAGTTAGGGGTCCTAAGTACCAGGACTTTTGAGTTTTGGCTGAGAAGCCACATCCTTTACCCAAGATCACTCAATTGGTAAAAATCTCCACACCCAAGTTGGCTATATAGTACAATGGATAATAACAGTGACAGCATTAATAGTAATAGCAGTTGCTGAATATCATATCATGGCCTGGCCTTGAACCAAGTACCTGCAAAGACTACCTTGTTTTGTCCTCTGTACAAGTCAGTGAAATAAGAACCATTATTATCTTTATTTTACAGAGGAGGAAACTGAGGTTCATAGAGGTGATGGAGCTTAGCCCAGGTAAGGCAATGAAACCTGCATTTGATTCAGTGTCTCTTTGCTATTAAAGTTCCTAACCTCAAATCAGAACACATAACATGTATTTCTACACCAGACATCTCTAGGAGGAAAATCCAGGAACTTTGGTCACTCACTCCCTGCACATCCCAGACCCTGAATTCTGAGAGGCCCATTTTTTACTTGCTTAGTCCAATAATTTACCATCATGTAACTTAACTAGCTATGAAAATTTGAGCAAGGACTTAGCATAGTACCTGGCACACAGCAAGCATTCTGTAATGTTAGCTGATACAGTTATTGTTATTAGCCTTCCTTAGCCTGTTTCACCTGGATAAAATTGGAACAGCAATGCCCACACTACCTACCTCACAGGCAATAAATAAGCTTCACAATAAGTGAAGTCAAATGAACTAATGGATATAAAGAACTTTGTAAACTGAAGGTCAGTGTGAATATACTGTGCTATCATTAATAAATTCATCTTTCCATCAAGAAATTTGTACTAAATGCTTATTGTGGGTTGCATTAGACACAAAGCTAAAGTAGACAGGGACCCTGCCCTTGCATTTTCACATGTTCCTTGAATATCTTAATAATTATGTCTTTGTTTCTCACAGGGTATAGATTTTTCACTGCTGTGACATAGATTAGGTTATGTATTAGTTCCAAATCATATAGCAATACAGTATTAATAATAGGTATCTGTGATTGCAGGCAAGTTACTTAACCTGTTTGTGATAGGTTGAATAATGGCCCTCAAAATATATAAATCATAGTCCTGGACCTGTATATGTTACATTATATGAAAAAAGGGACTTTGTCAATGTGATTCAATTAAGCATCTTGAGATTCAGAGAATATCCCAGATTATATGGGTGGGACTTAAATACAATCACATGTGTCCTTGTAAAAGACAGGCAGAGATGAATGAGACATAGACAAAATAGAAGGCAATTTGATCATGGAGTGACCACAGATTAGAATGATGTGGCCACAAGCCAAGGAATTACAGCAACCACAAAAGCTGGAGGTGGCAAGGAATGGATTCTCCACTAGAGCCTTCCAAGGAAGTGTGGCTCTGCTGACACCTTGACTTCCACCCAATAATACCGATTTTAGAATCCTGGCCTCCAGACCAATGAGAATAATTTTCTCTTGTTTTAAGCCAACAAGTTTGTGGCAATTTTCTATAGCAGCCACAGAAAACTAACGCACTTGCCATACCTCTGTTTTGTGTCTTGGGAAATAAAACTAACAGGATCTACTTTATAAGGTTATTGTAGGGGTTCATTAGGTTAATGCATGACTTTCAAGCAGTCCCTGCCATGTTCTAATCACCATATAACTATTAGCTATTGTTGTCATTTCTATTATTGTTATGTTATTATAATTAATGGAGTATTTACTATATTCCAGGCCTAATTCTTAGATATTTAGATATATTTCTTCATGCAAGTGAAAATGCTAGACCTGCAACCTGAATTTTCTGAATCCAAAATCCATGCATTCCTCTTAAACATTTAATTATAGTTATTATTATTATCACATAAAGATTTCCTAAGAAAAGTTTGTCTCTAGCCTTTACAACATGTCCATTCTATACCTTGCCCTGAATCTATTGTCCCAGAACTCAGGGCTTCTTGGGCAGGAACTCTGCCTTAGTAAGGCAGATGCTCCTTGGTAAGTAAGCCCAGCCCACCCCCAGCTGTGAGCTCCCCACTGAAAGTTCTGGAGAGGGGAGGATGGAATGAAGTGCTATTCCTTACTGGCATTGAAATACCATTGTCTCCTATTTGTAGGACCAAGGGCATCATCACCTTTCTCATTTCTCCTCTGAGAATCTGGCACATGTTAACATTCCATAAATATTCAGTGAATTGTTGAATCTCTCTGGAATGGTTGGAGACAAAATTACATTACCCAAACAAAGACTTTGAGGTCCACAGATACTATGTGAGTACATTCACCATGGAACTGGCAGGAAAGAGATAGTGTACCTAGAGGGGGAAAGGGGAGAGACTAAGGAAGGGACTACTTACGAAGCTGTTAGTTGGCAGGGTAAAGGGAGCCAACCAGGAAGACAACAAGTGATGGCAAAAGACCCTAGGTCTTGCCACAGCAGGGTCTGCTAGCCTGAAGGAGTAAGGGAAGGGAGTAGATATGGAATCCAGTGAAAGCTATAGCTGTGGGGAAAGGACTACATAGCAGCAGATGTGGCTCTTGGTGAAGGTAGGCAGACTCTGCCAACCTATGTCCCAGTATCTTAATCTATTTAGGCTACTAGAAGAAAATATTATAAACTGGTGGTTTATAAACAATTTATTTCTCAGAGTTCTGGAGTCTGGGAAGCCAAAGTCAAGGCACTGGTATATTTGGTGTCTGGTAGAGTTGCTGCATTCTTGTTCCTAGATGGTGGTCTTTTTGTTGTGTCCTTACATAACAGAAGGGGCAAGGGAGCTCTCTGGGGTCTTATTTTTAAGGATACTAATCATATTCATAAGGGCTCTGGATCTCATGATCTAATCACCTCCAAAAGGTCCTATCTCCTATTACCATCACACTGGGGATTAGGTTTCAATTTATGGATTTGGGGTGGGGATGGGAGGAACACAAACATTCAGGTAAATAAATATACCCAATTTTCTCTCTCTCCTTACATACTTCAATCTTCTGTCAGTGCTTCTCATTGATCAAAGCTAACTGGAGTTCAGGAGATTAGAAAGCCCAGGTGATGCAGTCCACCTGAGCCTGCCTCCTGGAGCACGTAACAGGATGGAGCATGGTGGCAAGCGGATCAGGAGGGATGAATGGAGAATATCCAGTATGGCTATTGTCCTGACATCATTCAGCAACACCAGAGCTAAGTTGAAAATAGGACTTTTACTCACTCTGGGCTCATTCCCTGAGGCTTCATGCTTCTTAACATCCTCACCTGGTGATGCTTTAGTGCTTGCCCAGGTGCTTGTTATCCTCATTTGTTCTTAGAACTTAAAACATTTTTCCCCATTTCTAATGGGTATGAAAAGTAAAATATCTCTAGCATTTCTCAATTCTTTTAATTGACTTTTGATGACATCTTATTTTTAATTGTTTTCCATAAGTCACAAATGAGTTAATACAAAAGATAAATGAATAACGTCTCTGTAATGTTTCTACAGGCTGTACTTATGTGCTTATGCAAAATTAGAACTAAACTCTACATGTTTTCTGAAACTTTTGGTTGATATTAAATTAAAATTAGAAATTAGCAAAATTTCCCTGGGATATTGAACTTAATTGCCCAGAAATACATTGGCAAATGACAGAAGAATATTGACCTGTCTGTTGCAGGTATTGCAAGCATCAGATCCTTTATTCACATGGATGAAAAGGTCTGGACACTCTACCTTTGGGCTTTCCAGGTGGCCACTCACCAGTATATATTTACCATACATAAGTCAGAAGGATTGGCTACTAGAAGCCTGGACTCTGGAGTCAGCCAGATCTAAGTTGGTTCCCAGCCTTGCTATTCCCTTGCTATGTGGCCTTGGCCAAGTCACTTAATCTCTCTAAGCCTCAATGTCTCCTCTGACAAAGTGGAGATGTAATGTGCCTACCTTTCAGAGTTGCTGTGAGGGTGAAATGAAGTCATGCTGTAAAGCCTTTAGTGTGCTGTCTGGGGAATGGTCAGCACTCTATAAATAATGCAACTGCTAGTTGTAGTGCTGAACTCAAGAACCTCTCTTTCTTCCCACCCCTGCTGGTTCCCAGCTAGAGTGTTACACACCATATCCTGGCTCCACATCTGAACTTCCATACACTTCTGGTTACCTTGTATGCAAGAGCCATATGAATTGTGCTGGAATCATCTCTCATCACCTGGTTGATCTCAGATAGAGCACTTCATCTCATTGAGTCAGATTTCTCTTCTATAAACTGGGAGGAATTATAGCCTTTACCTCAGGATTATGAGAATTCCAGTTATCCCAGGACTCACTTATGGTTAGTTGTGGTTGTATGTACAATCTCAAAGACCATGAGACTCCAGACCCTACAGATAAAAATGAGACCACAGAGTTATATTTCACTGGCCTGTCACTCCCAGCAAAATAACCGTGGGTCCCTAACCCTAATCCCACTCTGCCCCAAGATAGCCTGAAAAATCACTCCAAGGACACATTTTCTTTACTCCCTGCCAGGCTTCTCAATAAGGCTTGCACATGATAGGATCATCACTCCGGGTCCCATCTCCCAGGTGAAAATGGCATCGATGTAGTCCTAAGTGTACCCAAACCAGATTATATTCTCAGAAAGGAGAATGGCCCCAACACACACACACACATATACTTATACAAGGGATCTCAGATTTAGTCTATACAGATTGGATAGTCTGAAGCCTTTAGTCTATACTGAAGCACTGCTCATGTTTCTTTACTTTTTAACATTTAATATTTATTGTACTTTTCCATTACCACCTAGTCCCTCTATATCCCCCTCCCCCAGCAACCACCACACTGTTGTCCATGTCCATGAGTTCTTTTTCCTTTTTGCTCAATCCCTCCACCCCCTAATCCCCCCACCACAGTTGTTATCCTGATCTTCATCTATGAGGCTGTCCCCATTTTTCTTGTTAGTTCAGTTTGTTCATTAGATTCCACCTATGAGCAAGATCCTATGGTATCTTTCTTTCTCTGACTAGCTTATTTCACTTAGCACAACATTCTCCAGGACCACCTATGCTGTCGCAAAGGGTAAAACTTTCTTTTTTAACTGCCGAGTAGCATTCCATTGTGTAAATGTCCCATAGTTGTTTTATCCACTCACCTACTGATGGACACTCGGGCTGATTCCATATTTTGGCTATTGTAAATAGCACTGCAATGAACATAGGGGTGCTTATGTTCTTTTTAATTGGTGTATTGGGTTCCTTCAAATATATTCCCAGAAGTGTGTGTGTGTGTGATAACTGGGTCAAAAGGCAGATCCATTTTTAATTAAAAAAAATATTTTTTAAATTTATTTTTAGAGAGAAACATCGCTGTGTGGTTACCTCTTGCATGTCCCTTACTGGGAACCTGGCCCACAACCCAGGTATGTGCCCTGACTGGAAATCAAACTGGCAACAATTTGGTTTACAGGCCAGCACTCAATCCACTGAGCACACCAGCCAGGGCTGGGTCTTATTCTCTTATCTATTCAGCTACCCTATATCTTTGGTTGGAGCATTTAAGCCATTTACATTTAAAGTGATTATTGATAGATACATATTTAGTGCCATTTTATTCTTAGACTATTTTCCTCTGTCTTCTTCTCCTTCTTTCTCCTTCTCCTCCTTCTTCAAGCAAGCCCTTTAACATTTGTTGTAGGGCTTGTTTGGTGTTAACAAATTCCTTTAGCTTTTTCTTGTCTGGGAAGCTCATTATTTCTCCTTTGGTTTTAAACAATAGCCTTGCTGGGTAAAGTAGCCTGGTTGTAGGCCCTTGCATTTCATCACCTTGAATATTCATACCATTCCCTTCTGGCCTGAAATGTTTCTGTTGAGAAATCAGGTGACAGTTTAATTGGTTCTCCCTTGTATGTAACTGCTGGGAACTGCCCTGCCTGATTTCAGAAACTGTAACCCCTCATGGCTAAGGCTGAGTAAAAAGACCTTGGGACCATAAGCCACTTAGGAGACAAAGCTTATCTTCCTTATAGGGGCACCACCTCTGCCCCCTTTCACTTCACCCTTCTTGGCCCCAGATCACTGGTTAGCTAATGATGGGTAAGATTCTGTGAAGGAGGGACAACCTAAGACAGGCACAGTCACAAAGGGGCCCTGAGGGAAGGACTTGGGGGGCTATAGAAAAAGGGGGTGATGGACCCTTGCCCCTCGGCTTTGACATAGCCTAAGTTCTCATTCTGTCTGCAAGAAGTCTCCTAATCTCTTGGCTGCCTTACTTCCCCTGCCTGACTTAAGCCTGAAACAATGCCTTAAGCCTGAAACAATGCTGGAGGTGGGTGAGGCCCTGTCCTGGAAAGGGCAGGTTCTATAGGGTGATCAGGCCTAAGAAAGAATGCATAAAATCCTATGAAACATACTTTGTTAATACCCTCAATTTAAATGATAAGGGTTGAAGCATGAAATGAGTTTGTTCCCCAAAGTTTTATGGCCCTTTAGCTCTCTGAGCCTGACTCAGAATAAACTCTCAGAGTTCTTTGAATGTTATCTATTATTTGATCACTTCTGCCTGACAATGATTGACAAGTTTTATGTATACACTCTGTATTCCTATGCAAATTAAATCCAATAAAAGCCTACCAAAGCAAGGGTCAGGATGCTCTCCTCTTGAGAGAGTGGCAGTACCATCCCTTTTTCTCCACAGGACTCAGTTGTCCATGTGAATTTGTCTCGTGTCATCCATAACATTGCAGACACTGCAGGCCAGTGTCTGTAACATGTAACCACCTGCTTTACTCTTGTGGCTTTTAGGATTTTCTCCTTATCTTTAACCCTGTCATTTTAATTGTGATGTATCTTGGTGTAGGCCTCTTTTTTTCCAACTTGTTTGAGACTCTGAGCTTCCTGGACTTGTATAACATTTTCCTTCACCAGATTTGGGAAATTTTCAGTCATTATTTCTTCAAATAGGTTATCGATCCCTTGCTCACTCTCTTTTCCTTCTGTTATTTCCATTATGTGGATGTTGTTATATTTCATGATATCCAAAATATTTCTTAAGATCTCCTACCTTTCTTAATTTTTTTCTTTGTGCTGCTCTTCCTAGGTGTTTTTTCCTAATTTGTCTTACAAATCACTGATTCAATCCTGTTTCATCTAACCTACTGTTTATTTCTTCCAGTGTATTATTTATTTCAGATATTGCATTCTTTACTTCTAACTGGCCCTTTTTCATGGTTTCTATGTGTTGTTTTAATGCACTTGAGTACCTTAAGGTCATTACTCTAAATTCTGTATCTGGCAAATTGCTTGCTTCCATTTCATCTAGCTCTTCTACTGGAGAATTCTCTTGTTCTTTCATTTGGGATCTTTCTTCTTCTCATTTTGGCTACTTCTTTGTATTTGTTTCTATGTATTAGGTAGATCTGCAAAGACTCTTGTGTAGCTTTTGTCAGACACTGATTGCAAATAGCCCTGGTCAATCTGTTTGGATCTATCAGTGATTCACTGTGTGTGGTTTCTTCTGCTGGCCTCTGCTGGGCTTGTTTGTGTGAAGAAAGAACCTGGCTGTACACCAAGTCTGGCTTTTATCAGCACATGCTATGGGTAGGGTTAGCTGAAGTCTCATAGAGCCTCAGAGATCCACCTTGGTTGTTAAACTACTCAGTGATATAGCCTCTAGGTGTAACCAGCAGTTTTGCTTATGCTCCACAGGGTGGGGTAGAGTAGTAATTCCTGCCCGGGGCTATTGCTTCACCTCAGGCTGCTGCCATTTGGAGAAGAGTGCTGTGCCTGAAAGAGATGGCTCCTGCAGTATGGGAAATGACTCAGCACAGGGATCTTGGTGGCTGACCCTTCAGTTTGATCCCCAGAGCCACCAGTCCCAGACTCCCCTCATGAGTCTCTAGTCTACTCTTCCCTCCCTCCCTCTGCTGGAGCCCAGGGTTAGTAGCTACAAATGAAATTTTGTGCATTGGCACTGTAAGAGGTTCTCTGACTCCCCATCTGTCTCTTTCTGGCAGACATAAACCCTGCTGATTTTCACAGGTAGGTGTTATCTGGGTGCCTTTCAGTCTCTGGTGCTGTTGGTTGGGGAGCCTAGCTTGGGGTTTAGACCCCACACTTCTCAGAGGGAATCCCCCAGCCATTGAAATACCCCTCCAGAACTTTAGCTATTGCCTGTGGGAACCCCACCAGCCCTCTTGCACCTCCTCTGTACTCCCTACCAGTCTCATTGTGGTGAAGTGGTTTCTTTTGTTTGTCCATGTTTCTCTCCAGCTAGTGTTCATTTGGTTATTCATTATTATTTTTCTTTTGTTTTGCTGTAATTCCAGATAGGTCCTGGGACCAGGTTATTGTAGCTTCCACTTACTCTTCCACCATCTTTAACCTACTCCCTGCTCAGGTTTCAATTCCCTGCCACACCCCAACATTGGTGAAGGAACCCTTAGAGCCAGGCCCTGTGCTGTGTACTTCACATGTATTCTTCATTTAATTCTTACAAATCCCCTCATTCAACACTTTCCAGTAATACTGGCTTCTTCACTGTTCCCACAACTTATACCATATTTTCAATCTAGAGCCTTTGCACATGCAGTGCCCTCTGCCTGGAATGCTTTTTCCCGAGGTATGCACATGGCTTTCCCACTAACCTGCTTTAGGTCATCTTTTAAAAATTTATTTATTTATTATTTATTATGTTTTAAGTATTTTATAGTTGTTCAAGTACAATTGTCTGCATTTACCCTCCCACCACTCCCCTCCAACCCAGCCATCCCCATCTCCCTCTCCTGATTCCAGCCTCCTTGGTTTTGTCCATGTGTCCTTTATAGTTGTTTCTGAAAACCCTCCCCCCCTTCCTCTCCATTATTCCTTCCCACCTCCCCTGTGGTTACTGTCAAATTGTTCTTAATTTCAATGTCTTTGGTTATATTTTCCTTGCTTGTTTGTTTTGTTGAATAGGTTCCACTTCAAGGTGAGATCATATGATATTTGTTCCTCACTGCCTGGCATATTTCACTTAGCATAATACTCTCCAGTTCTATCCATGCTGTCAAAAAGGCTAAGAGCTCCTTCTTTCTTTCTGCTGTGTAGTATTCCATCATGTAAATGTACCGTAGTTTTTGGATCCACTCATTTACTGATGGGCACTAAGGTTGCTTCCAGGATTTGGCTATTGAAAATTGTGCTGCTATGAACATTGGGGTGCAAAGGTTCTTTTGCATTGAACTTTCAGGGTTCTTAGGGTATAATTCTAGCAGTGGAATTGCTGGGTCAAAAGGCAGATCCATTTTTAGTTTTCGAGGGAAATTCCATACTGTTTTCCACAGTGGCTGCACCAATCTACATTCCCTCCAACAGTGCACGAGGGTTCCCTTTTCTCCACATCCTCTCCAACATTTATTGCTTGTTGATTTGTTTATGATGGCCATTCTGACCAGGGTGAAGTGGTATCTCATTGTGATTTTAATTTCCATCTCTCTGATGGCTAGTGATGCTGACCATTTTTCATATGTCTCTGGGCCCTCTGTATGTCCTCCTTGGAGAAGTGTCTGTTCAGGTTTTTTGCCCATTTTTTAATTGAGTTGTTTATCTTCCTGGAGAGGAGTCATGTGAATTCTTTATATATATTGGAGATCAAGCCCTTGTCCAAGGTATCATTGGCAAATATGTTTTCCTATACAGTTGGTTTTCCTTTCATTTTAATGCTGTTTTCTTTAGCCATGCAGAAGCTTTTTAATTTGATGAGGTCCCACTTGTTTATTTTTTCCTTTATATCCCTTGCTCTAGGGGACATATCAGTGAAAATATTGCTGTGGGTGATATCAGAGATTTTCCTGCCTATGTTCTCATCCAGGACTTTTGTGGCATCACAACTTATATTTAAGTCTTTTATCTACCTTGAATTTATTTTTGTGTATGGTATAAGTGGGTGATTGAATTTCATTTTTTTGCATGTTGCTGTCCAGCTCTCCCAACACCATTTGTTGAAGAGGCTATTTTTACTCCATTTTATGCTGCTTCCCCTCTTTGTTGAATATTAATTGACTATAGAGAGTAGGGTTTATTTCTGAGCTCTCTCTTCTGTTCCATTGGTTTTTATGCCTGTTTTTATGCCAGTACCAGGCTGTTTTGATTACAGTGGTCTCATAATACAGTTTGATATCAGGTATTGTGATCCCTCTTACTTTGTTCTTCTTTCTGAAAATTGTTGCAGCTATTTGGGATCATATATGGTTCCATATAAATTTTTGAAATGTTTGTTCTGTATCTGTGAAATATGTCATTGGTACTTTAATAGGGATTGCATTGAATCTATAAATTGCTTTGGGTAATATGGACATTTTGATTATGTTAATTCTTCCAATCCATGAGCATGGTATATGCTTCCATTTCTTTGTGTCTTCCTTAGTTTCTTTCTTCAGTGTTGTGTAGTTTTCTGAGGGCAGGTCTTTTACATCCTTGGTTAGGTTTATTCCTAGATACTTTATTTTTCTTATTGCTATATAAAATGGGATTTTTCTCCTGATTTTGGTTTCTGATATTTCATTGTTGGTGTACAAAAATGCCTTTGATTTCTGAATACTGACTTTGTATCCTGCTATTGTGCCAAATTTACTTATTAGGTGGAGTAGATTTTTGGTGGAGTCTATAGGATTTTCTATGTACACTATTGTGTCATCTGCAAACAATGACAGTTTTGCTTCCCATCTTTCTGATTTGGAAGCCTTTTATTTCTTTTTCTTGTTGATTGCTGCGGCTAGGCTTTCTAATACTATGTTGAACAGAAGTGTGAAAGTGGACAACATTATCTGTTCCTGATCTTAGTGGGAAAGTTTTTGCCCATTGAGTATGATATTGGCTGTCGGTCTCTCATATATGGCCTTTATTATGTTGAGGAATGTTCTCTCTGTTCCCACTTTGCTGAGTGTTTTTATCTTATTAAATGCCTTTTCTGCATCTATTGATATAATCATTTGATTTTTGTCTTTCCTTTTGTTTATGTGATGTATTATGTTTATTGATTTGTGAATATTATACCATCCTTGCATACCTGGGATGAATCCCAGCTGGTCATGGTGCATGATCTTTTTAATGTATTACTGGATGCAGTTTACCAATATTTTGTTGAGAATTTTAGCATCTATGTTCATCAGCAATAATGGCCTGTAATTTTCTTTATTATGTCTTTATCTAGTTTTTGGATTAGGATGATACTGGCTTCATTAAAAGAGTTTGGATACCTTCCCTCTTCTTGGATTTTTTGGAATAGTCTGTAAAGGATAGGGATTAGCTCTTCCTTAAATGTTTTGTAAAATTCTTCTGTGAAACCGTCTGGTCCAGGGCTCTGGTGTGTCGAGAATTTTTTGATTACTGCTTCAAATTTGTCAGCTGTTATTGGTCTGTTCAGGCTTTCTGCTTATCTTTCATTCAGTTTTGAGAGATTATATTTTTCTAGAAATTTTTCCATTTCACCTAGATATTCAAATTTCTTGGCATATAGTTCTTTGTGGTAATTTCTTACAATCCTTTGCATTTCTCTGGTATCAGTTGCAATCTCTCCTGTTTCATTTCTGATTGTGTTTATTTGGGTCTTCTCTCTTTTTTTTATGAGTCTGCTTAAAGGCTGGTAGATTTTTATATTTTCAAAAATGGTGTTTTTTGTTTTTTTTAGATATTTTTATTTATTCACTTTTTTTAGAGAGGGAAGGGAGGGAGTCAGAGAGAGAGAGAGAGAGAGAGAGAGATCAATGTGCAGTTGCTGGGGGTTGTGGCCTGCAACCCAAGCATGTACCCTTGCTGGGAATCAAACCTGTGACACTTTGGTTCGCAGCTCGTGCTCAATCCACTGAGCTATGCCAGCCGGGAGATTTTTATATTTTCAAAGAACCAGCTCCTGGATTTATTGATCCTTAGAATTGTGCTTTTAGTCTTTATATCATTTAATTGTGCTCTGATCTTGGTTATTTCCTTCCTTCTACTTGCTCTGGGATGTCTTTGTTGTTGTTCTACCAGTTCTTGTAGGTGTAGGATTTAAATAATCTTTTAATAAGGCCTTCCTTGACTGCTATATTTTGAATTGTGATCCCTCTCTACAACCTCAACACTCTAGCTAACCTCATAAATGCATCACACTTATCACTATGAAACATATGCATATTTACTTACTTATGTTGTAATTTGTCTCCATGAGGGTCAAGATTCTTGTCTGTTTGTTCTGTGCTGTATTCCCAGAATCTAGCACCATTCACAGTACCTGGTAGGTACTCAATAAATATCTGGACCAAATGAATCATCCCATGAAGTAGCTGCTATTCATAATTCCCACTTTGTAACCAGAGGCACAGAGAATTAATGTTAATTTGCTTTATACCACACAGATGGGATTCAAACACAAGACAGTCTGATTTTACAACTCTAACTTGAAAACATTACACTACACCTCCTTTGGACACAGAAGGCTTCTTGGTGAGCCAACAGTAAACTCTCAAACTGGAACTGCCTTTGGAACTGGAAGCTTCCTGACCATTTACCTGGCTCTAGCCCCTGACCCTGAGAAGCAAAGGGGGAGCTGCAGGCAGGGTGTAAAAGCCAGTGTGAAGAGTGTTTTGGCCTCTAAGCTGGTGACATGTGAATGGGCCCCAACCCTGCCCATGCAGCATCCCACAAGCTTTCCAGACAGAAATTTCTCAGAGACTAGAGAAAGCCAAAATCTCTACTCTTCTCTACTATGGCCACTATTCATTGAACACTTGCTTTATGCATACTACCATGTGAGGCATTTAACATAAATTATTGAATTTAATCCTCCAGCAACCCTGTAAGTTAGGTATTTCTGTTAGCACTTCTGTAATTTCATGTCTTCAGTTATTAAATGATAATAAACTATTAGGTAGAATATGGTAAAACTATTATTATAATTGTGGCCCTAAAGACATTGAAGACTTTGAGTGCCTCTGATAGATACGTGAAATACATCAATTGGAAAAGTTGTTTAAACTTTGTGATAGGCAAAATTCTAAGGTGGCCACTGTAATTCCCATACTATGGTATTTATATTCTTATATAAGCCCTTCTCCTTAAATGTGGGTGGAGCCTGTTACTTGTTTCAAACAAATACAATATTACAAATGTAGTAGGATCTTACAGATGTAAGTAAGGCCTCTAATCAAGTAGTTAACCTAGAGTTAATTAAGAATTGTTTGGGGTGGGCTTGACCTTAATTAGATGAGCCCTTTAAAAGAGGTTCCAGTCCTTCCCAGAAAGAAGAGACTGAAAGAAGTCAGATTCTTTCTTCTAATAGCCTTGAAGAAGGAGCTGCCATGAGTTCTACTGCAGCAAGAAAATGAATTGTGCCAACAACCACATTAGTTTGTAAAAGGATCTTGAGCCTTAGACGAGATCCTGGCCGCAGCCAATACCCTGATTGCAGCCTTGTGAAACTCTGAGCAGAAGACTCAGCAAAGTTGTCCCCAGATTCCTGACCCATGAAAACTCCAATTATACATGTGTGTTGTTTTAAGCCATGAACTTTGGGGTGATTTGTTGCATGGCAACAGAAAACAAATTTAAAGTTCATGAGTCTAACTTATGTCCTCTTTAAAAAATTCTAAGTTAGTCACACTTTAAGAAGAGGTTGAAAAGATTCAGTAAGTAAGTGCTTTAGCTATTTCAGCATTATTTTGGTAGTGGTACCAAACTTGGGGTCTGCAATGAGCTAGACTTGAGTTCTGGGATGAGCCCCAACACTTATTAGCTATTTGACTTTAGATAATTCATTCAATTCACATCCAGTAAATCTCTTGCTGTTTTTAAGATTCTCTCTTTATCTTTAACTTTTGGTATTTTAGTTATAATATGTTGGAGTTGGCCTCTTTGCTTCTTTTTTTAATTGTTTATACTATTACAGTTGTCCCCACTTTTTCTCCCTCTTCCCACCTCCACCAAACCCCATCTTCTCCCCTCCCACAGGCAATCTCCATACTGTTGTCTGTCTTCATGGATCATGTATAAATGTTCATTGGCTAATCCCTTTGCCATCTTTCATCCAGTCTTCCCTCCCCTCCAGCAGCTGTAAGTCTGTTCCATGTATCTAAACTTCAGTTTGTATTTTGTGTATTAGATTCCACATACAAGTGAGATCATGTGGTACATTTCACTTCTGCCTTCGAAAATCAAACAAGTACAAACACATACATCACAAGTACAAACAAGTGATCCAATTGTTTTGCATCACCCAGAAATCCAACTGCAAGAGAAAATGGGAAATGTAGCTTCTAGCTTTCCATCCTCTGAAGGTATATCAGAAATGTAAAATAGAAACTAAATGAGCTAAAACACAATATTCTCACAAACTGATTTTGAGATACTTTGCTGCCCTTGCATAGCTATGGCACTTAGGAGCTTCCTGCCCAATGGTCCGATAGACCCATTGTCCTAAAGATGTCTTTGTACTAAATATGTCCGTCATTGTCTGCCCTGCCAACAGCAATACAAGCTTCAGGAGAAACGTCCTGTCCCATAGCCTTGTTGAGAGCAGACACTGCATTTTCTTTCAGCCTTTCACCCATAAACCAAGCCAGAACAAAAAACTTTCCCTGATCCTCATATGTCTGACACATTTCTCTCCCAAGCTTTATAGTCAGGCTTGGGAAAGAGTTATCTGTTTCCCTTCTCTGTCTCCTTGTTTACAAATGACTCCTCCATCCACTGAAATCTAGCCATTGCCTCTGACATTCCATTTGATTTGGCCCAACAGAATAGACTGACCCAGATTCAATTACTGGCTCAGCCATTCACTCAATATATGATCTTGGGCAAATTACATAGCTCTCTTGTCCTCAGTTTCCTCTTCTATAAAAGGGGATAATATCTGTGCTACAGTGTCATGGTGCAGATGAATGATTGTGATATAAATCACCAAAACTTAGCCAAGGTGGCTAAGAAAGGACCCAGAGCCAGAAAAGTCCAATTAAGGGCTTTTATTCAAGTCAGGACACTGTGATCAGGTGGGCTGGCTCTGAATGGACAGAAGCCCCAAGGAAAAGGGTAGAAGGGCTTGAAAGGTATGTATCAAATCCTGGGGGAGGGTGAGTCACCCTGCTGATCTGCTCCAGGTGTCCTGGGTATCTGATCATGGATGGCTGATTCCATATAAAGCTCAAGGGATGGGGCAGTGAGAATTCAACTGGATCCAGCAGGATGCCAGCAGCATCAGTTTCTTCTGATATCAGAAATCTCATGGTAAGGTATTTAGCTGGTGACTTATACCTTCTTTGTTCCAGATTAGGTGGTGGCTTAGGTCCATGTCCCTGTACATTCCAACACATATGGGTATTACTTCTTCATGACTCTAAGCTTCTTGATAGCAACAATCATATTTTAAAGGGGCATAGGACAATCTGATGCAGTCTTTTTGGACTGACATTTTGATAAAATAGCAACAAAATGTCACCATATCTCTGAAAATATCCTTACTGAGAATTTAACATCCTTTATCTCCCACATTTTAATTGTTAAAACATCTCCCACATTTTAATTGTTAATTGAAACTCTATTATGCACAGTGTTGATGCATAATAGAAACTCTATCAATGTTTGTTAATGATAGAAATGAACTAATTTCTTTATCTAAATTGTACTCTCTTTGAGGGAAGATAGTTTTTTTTGTTACTAAGATTTCATATGGTTTATTATTTCAAAAATAAATATTAATTTTATCATGATATTTTTCAAGAGACAAGCAATATCTGGTGATGGATAATTCCTTCATTTATCCAAATTCTCAGATTTAGGTGAAATCTGAAGCAAAGCTGAACTCAAGGATTCCAGTAAGAAGATTAGCTCTTTAATGTTTAAAAAACACCATAAAAAAGTGATTCCACAACTTGATTCAGAGTTAAATTAGATAGAGGACAAGGATTATGAAGATCCCTTATGCTCCTTTATGCTCTACTTAAATCTAGTTTCAAATGTTAATGAAGTCCCAGAGAAGTCAGGCAACCTTCTTCCTCCTTTGTATGCATGTGTGTGCATGTGTGTGCGTATTTAATGAACAGGAGAAGCAGGAATAGGTGGTTAGCCCTGTCTGAAGTAGGAAAAGAAAATGGCCTACCCCAGAGAATCTGCATCAAAGATTTCCTATAATACAGTGATGAAGAAATAGAGTTTAGGCTTTCAAAAATATGGATTATGTTTCAAATCCAAGCTCCACTGTCTGGTTTAGGTTAGCAAGTTCTTTAACCCCTCTGCAAATTCTCTAACCCCTCTGAGACTCAGTTTCCTCATCTGGAAGATAGGGATGATTATAGTACCTCTCCCCAAGGATGGTCATTAAGTTTAAATGAGAGAATTTGTGGTAGGCAGTTAGACAGACATAGGCAGAGCAAGGACAATGTGCCAGGAACAGAAGGTCACCAGGGTGGAATGCCCCAGGTGCCTAGCAATGGGCAAAACTGGGAAAACAAAGACCTCTCCCTCCAGGTTGACCTTTCCTGCCTTAGCATATCACTGACCATGCTGTTTACCATCCCCTGACCTTTTCTACCCTGGCAAGCTGCTAGTCATGTGGTTTAGATCCCCTTAGAGGGAGAATGAACAAGGGGGCCAGAGAACAGCCCTTAAGCATTAAGCCCCCAGGACAATGAGCTTGTTACCCACCTCATCTAAGCCTCAGTTTTGTTTTAGCTCCAGGCCTAGAAAGCAGCAAAACCAGAAAAGCACCACCATGGCTGATATAATGACAAATGAACCTCTGCTCTGGTTCTTACCAATCAGTGTAGACCACGACCCTGAGAGGACACACCAGGAAAGCTGATGAATATTCTATTCATATCCTACCCTCAGACCTCCCTCAAAATTTCCACCCTTAAAAGCTCTTAGGAGGTGGACCCAGCACATTCTACTTCTGTGAGAAAGCCCACACATTTTTTCTCCCCCTTTTCTCCCTGCCAGGTGTGTTACCTTTGCCTTCCTTTCTCCTAAGCTCCAAGGACCCTTCTTTTGTCTCTGTAATTTGTTTTCTGAGCCCATTTCTTCTACTGTTCACTTCTTCTACCTCTGTGACTTTCTAAATAAACTTCTGTTATAGTTTGAGTCTTAACTCTGAATTCTTTCCTAGCCAGCTCTCAACTACTAAAGTTGCTGAACCAAAGTCTGTTCTGACTCCACCAGTCTAACACCTGGTGCTGTTTTAACTGCTGCCAAGAAATTTACATAAAATCCTTAGCACATGCTTAGTAGTAACAAATGCCAGCTGTTTATATCACAAGTAGAATTCTCTATGAACAAGAGTATATTAATGCCTAACTTGATATCATGGTCATTGTGAAGCTACACCCATGTCTTGGAAACAATCCATAACACTGCTAACTGATAAGAATAAGCACTCCTGTGTGAGAGTCAGATTTTAAAGACCCTATTTACTTAGAAGTCCTTGGGATATAACTATCATTTTGTGAAATCAAAGGTATGTCTGTGTTAGGAATGCCTTTGGACAAAGGCTTGATGTTAAATATTATGTTATTCATGTAATGGGGTGCAGAGTGAGGGTCCCCTGAAAATAGGAGAAAATCCACAAACCTTTGGTTGGGGGAAGGGGGAAGTGGATGATATGGCATTTAAGATATTTTATATAACAATGCAAGTTAATAGCTGTGCCCTTCTTGAATGGAGAGGCTGCAGCCCAGGGTGGAAGGTGTATGTGACTTTAGAACATATAGTGACTCATGCCATAGCCAGGGGAAGTGGATGCCCACCCCAGATGTCCCTGCATCATGGGGAACTCTTGTCCTGACTAAAGATGGTAGCCGAAAGAAGGCAAAATATATGGAGGAACTGGCAAAAGTGGCACATCATAGGAGGGACCAGATATGAGGTCACATAGGAAGTTCTGGGCTGAGCATTTAAAATAAGGATGATGAAGTCCCATTTGTTATTGGGGGGAATGGAGACAACTGTACTGGAACAACAATAAAAATCCGGAAAAAATAAAATAAGGATGGGCTGAGAGAGAAAGATGAAGCCATACAGGCTGAGAGAGAGTCAGCAGCCATGTGGTTTGAAAGGGTATAGGGCAGGGCCCGGTCCTCTATGAGGTCTGGTATGTAAGGAGAAGCCATAAAGTTTGGAGAAGAAGAGGCCATAGTGGGCTGAGAGAAAAGAAGCAGTTATGTGGTCTGAAAGGGTGTAAGGAGAGAGATGATGGAGCTGTGCGGGTACCTGCCTAACCAAGCATGGATTCGTGGGAGATGTTTGGAGCTGAACTGAAGATTGCTGCTTCTCTGAAGGATGCATGGAGAAGCCACTCTCTTGGGACATATGTCTCTCTGGATTCCACCATGATCTTGTGTAACACAGCGTATACTACCCTGAACCACTACATGGAGGCTGAGAACAGCGCATCCCAGATCCAGAAGAAGAGAGTTGCTGCAAGAGGATGGCAACTTTGAAACCCGCAAGTGCACATTCCAGAGGGGTTAGAGACCTGTTTGCACAGTTGGCTTAGGAGCAGATAAGGATATGAGGAACCTCTGGGCATGGTTTTGGTTTGTAGCCTTTTGGGGGGCATGAGAAGTACTGGGTCTTGTGGGAGAGGATGGCTCTGGGCAGGAGTGCCCTCAGCCCCTCTGAAGTAGGAACTCTATAAATAAAAACCTGTTTCCTTCAACAATAATGGTTGGGTCATGTGTTAGGGCACCACATGGCCAAGACTCAGTTTGCTCAGTTATAGTCATAATAAAATATTATGCTTTCTCCAATGGGTTAGTGATATTTTGGTTGGGTGGATTGAGCAAGAATTAGAGGTGTTTTTGTTTTTGTTTCAGGAATAAGTATTAACTTAGAGGACTGAAAGATGCTTGGTCTTAATGGAGTTCCTATATTGGGGGCTAGTTCTAGATGTAAAATACATCCTTCATTTTGGGAAAGGTAAAATCCAGGGCTGACCTATCTGGGTTATTTAGAAGGCTTGGAACAGTGGTGTCTGATTCAGTAGGTCTGGTATACAGGTTAAGAATTTACATTACTGACAATTCCCAGGTGGTGCTAATACTGATGTTCTAGGGAGACACTTGGAGAACCACTGCACTAAAAATGAAGTGAAGGAATAATAGCCCCTTCCACATGCATAGTATATTTTATCTTTACCAATCCTGTTTACATCTATGATCACATTTGAACTTCACTGATGTCAGGTTTAGGCAAAAAATATTGTGGAGATCAATTGCTAATGAGAAATAAATGGGAATTCACAAACTTTAAAATTTGCAGTATATTATGATCTGTATCTTATAAATTAATATCACATCTGTGGGGAGAAAATAGGCTATGAGGGCACACTCTAAAAAGAGATGAGGAATGTGAGTTACCTGTGTCTATACTCTCCCCGCACTGTATCCAGGAAAACCTTGCCTTTCAATCACAGCATTCTTTTTCCATTGGGTCCAGATTTCTCAGAACCCTTGTGATCAAGGTATTCCATCCAAGCAGCCATTACCAGTCAATCAGGGTTGACACATACTGCTATGTCCCAATCATTTTCCAAAGGGGACATGAAGTTGAACTAGGTAGAACGGAACTATGTGAATTACCAACTGTAACTTAAACTGAAGGTGTAATCACAAGATACAGGGATTATGGTGACCTTCCAGGTGCTTCAGCAGTCTATAAAGTCCTTTACTGGTGAAGAAAGCTATTCTGGTAAATGAACTATTCATGGAAACAGCATGTCTGATAATGTGTAACTGTAAAATACTAAACAAAACAAAAAAAGCAATTAGAATTTTCATATAAACTGCCTCACAACTATATTATTGATTTGTTGATCTGTACTTTATTCCTTAGTGAGATATATATGTTCTGAAAAGCCTCAGTAGCTTTTCCTTTGATTCTGAGATTTTGTTTTTCTGTAAATTTTAGATTTTTACATGTTAATAATCTCTTGCACATACACAACAAAGGCATTTTCCATTTGTCACTTTGTCTTATCTTCCTAATACATTTGTGAGACAAGTAAAGCTGCCAAATTTCAGATAAGAAAATTGAGGCTCTTAAAGATTAAATAGCCTGTCCAAAGTCACACAGCCAGCAAGTATTAGAGGCTGAACAATTATCTTTGTCCTCAGCCTCCTGAAGTAATGTTCTCCCCACTCTACAACCTGAGTATGTGTAGTATCTGTAATTGTTCCATTGAAAAAGTGTGACTTCCCCACTGGCCATTCAAATCTATACTGTGGCACCTATGCTTTATTCCTCCCCTGGATGAGAACCAGGGGTAGTTCTGTGACTTTTCTGGTCACACTTGAATAATGAAAAATTCTCTTACTAATTCAGGTCACAAAATATTATATGTCCCATTTTCAGTAAAGAGGCAAATCCCACTTAAGAGTAAAAATTACAACAACATACATGTTTTTGATGGATGAATAAAGAAAATGTGATATATGTTGGACTAAGGAGTCTAAACTTTGTCTTAAAGACAATGGGTAGCAGTTGCATTATCAGAATCACATTTTTAATGAGCTCTCTGCCAAGTGAGGATGAGGGATGGGTACAGCAAACTATACAAGTTAGAGGACAATTAAGGTGATCATGTAAGAAGTAATAAGAACATGAACTACAGTAATTTTTGTAGTGATGAGAAGGGGAGGAATTCAAAGCACAAAAAGTAGAATAGACAGCAGGATTTGCATTGGTTGATTGAATTGAGAGGGGGCAGTTAGAGAGAGGAGTACATCAAGAATGGAGCTCAGGTTTCTGGGTTGTATAACAGAGCATTTGGTGCTATCCCTGAGATAAGGAAGAGGAAAGAGGAGCTTTGACAAAAGTTAAAAGAAAGACCATGAGTGTGGTTTCACACATGTGGAGTTTGCAATGTCATTGGCATATTCATATAAATATTCAATAACCAATCTTGAACAGAGGAATGAGTTTGAAATGGATAATAGAGATGGGCAATCAATATCCTATAGATATAGTTAAAGCAGCGATTTTTGACAAATTCATCCATGCAGTATGAACAAAGAAAATAAGGGATAAAAAAATCATGATTCTGGTAATATACAAGAGAAGAGAAAGATGAAAAAGGTTATGAGGGGTGGCTAAAGTTTTTGAGGAAAACAGAGATAGTAAAGTCACAAATACAGTTCTCATTTATAAAGGTCTTGCAGTGTGTCAGAAGCTGGCATAGGTAATATTACTACATCAATTTGAAATGAGAGGAAACTGGGACTCAGAATGACATGTTGTTAATTACTATACTTTCCTGACTTGCATAAGAAACCAAGCAGAAGAGAGTTTCAGAAGGAAGGATTAGCCAATATCAAATGCTTCAGAGATTAAGTAGAGTGAGGATGAAAATATGTCCTTTAGTTTTGCCAAGAGCCAGACAACAGTTGATTAATTGGTGAGTGGGAGGTGGGGAAGAAAATGCTTTCAAGGATATATGACTTCATCAAGACCTTGTCTATGATGAAGAGGAGGGGTATTATAAAGGAGGCCATAGAGTCATGAGAGAAAGTGCTTTGTTTTGTTTTGTTTTGCTTTTAATATGGAAATGTATGTTGAAATGCTAAATTGGAAGGAACCTGTGAAGAGAAAGCTTGAATGTGTAAGTTATAAATGGGATAATTGATGGCCTGAGGTCCCAGGAAAGTCAACACAATTGATGACCAAAGCACAGGATGACTCTAGAGAGGACTAGTGTCATCACTTCCTTTGGAATGGGAAATAAAGAGGGAAGGCTGAAATCATATTCAGGAAAAAATTACAGAAATTGAAGAAAATCCTACCCAATGCTCTCTATTTTCTCTGAAATAGGAGGTCTACCCATCCACTCCACCCTTTCCCATCCTGCTCTGTAAGCAGGAGGCTGACCTCTGTGACACTTCAGTTTGAGTTTGGACAATAGGGAAGCATCAGCAGGAGATAGTGGAGTGTAAGGTGACTGAGGCCTGGATATTTATTCCCCTAGTTCCCTCCTTACTGCTTTGCTTCAGTTCAAATTTCTTAAAGGTCACTATTTCTTTCTACCAAAGGTCACAGTTCCTGACAGTAGTCCTCTGCAATTTCTGATGACTACTAGCTTTCCTATCCCCCAAATCCTAAGGATTTAACACTCCCCACTATTGCTAGCCTCAGGATCTGCACTATGATGTGTTGGTTTGTAAATGTTTTTTTCATTAAACTCATTTTAATTATCCAGTTTGAATGTGACATCTGATTCCTTCCAGGACGCAGACTGATAAAGGAGGCAAAGTAATTTACTGAGAATGAGGAAGGTGATATGAGGAGTAGTTTAAGGAGAATGGAGAAAGTTTGAAATAACTGTCATGGGGAATGGACTAGGGAACTGATAAAGGACATGCACAATTGCTGGGCAATGTTGAGAAAAAGCTCCATCTGAGACTGGAAGGTGCCCTTATGTAGAATCAGGGAAAGCTGTTGATTGTCTTGGTTCATGGTAAGAATTTTGCCAAAGGCCAAATAACTTCAGAGTATTAATAAAAAATAGTTGAAAAGCAGGCTGACTTAAGAACAAGACTGGAAAGAGAAATCATAAAGTTAACTGTTTGCTGGCAGGCTGGGAAAAATGTATAATGTAATGACTACATTTCTCCTTACAAGTGTGCAATCAAAACAATCATTTCAAAACAGATTGGTTAAAGAGTTCAAACTTCTTCACATCTCAGTCACACATGCTGGGCCCACACTAGGATGAGGCAAGCAAAGTGCCTAGAGCATAAAATTTAAGGAGGCACTCACTGCTAAGTGCCAATCCTCCAGACCCTGAAAATGAGTGCCTCCTTAAATTTTGCACCCTTTGTTCTCCCCTTTCTGGGCCTAGCCTAGTTCGAAGAGTCCTGATCCCAGAGACAACTATTAACAATTTGGCACATTTCCTTCTGGTTTGTTCTCTTAATCATTTATCTATTACACTAAGTTGAGGTCATACTGCTTATACAATTTTAGATCCAGCCTCATTTACTTGGCATTATGAAATCGAATCTTTTTTAGAATTGCTTCTATTATATCTCTGTTCACTTGTAATACATATTAATTGCAGCCAAACCAAACAACACACATAATCAAAAAGAAGAAAACAGAGTCACCTATAATCTCACCATCCAAAGACAATGACTGTCATCACTTTGCTGCACACTGAGATTGATTCATGAATCAAAAAAAAATATTTCTGCTGTAGAAATATACTGCCAGTTTATGGAAGGCTGTGCAGAAAATGTTTATAGTTAGGTGAAATTGGGAGAAGAGTTTGGGCAAAGAAGAAAAGGCACCAGTTTTCTGTTTTGAATAGAAAACAGAAATACGCTGTCTATGGATCCTACATTTTACTCCCAGTATCAGAGGCTATTATCCCACCCAAGTGAAAAGGTTTAATCTGTGAGGAAATTATGTAGAAAAAAGTTTTTTTTTAAATCCTCCTTGTTTGAATCTTTATAATAATTACTTAATGGACTTTTGACACTTTCTAAGCTTGTTTTCAGGGGCAACTGTTGTGCCTATAGTCCTCCAAGTGAAACATATGTGATGTCATGTTCCCAGGTGAGAGTCAGAATGTCTGGTCATGGCCACACTAAATGTAATTATGATCATTTTTAGTTATATGTAATCACCATTTATAGAAGTACTTTAGATTCTAATTTTCCATCAGAAAACTTTGATGAATCTGGATGGCTCCTCCATCACTTAGAGAAAACAACAACAACTCTCTCCATTATCTGGCCCTAGGCTAACTTTCAACATTTTCTGCTTCTCCTAATTCCTTCAGGCCCATCACTACTGCTGCCACCTTCACCTCCACTGCTATATCCTCTTGCCTTCCACCTGTAATTCTACCAAATGGGATTACTCTCCCTGCTGGAAATTAATCCCTGCTTTCCAAGTCCCCTTCTTGTTTTGCTCAAATTGCCTCTAAAATTCTTCACTGGGTTGAACAGCTAATACATGTCCAAATGGGGGTTAAGAGGTATAGAAGACTCTGAAGCTATTATGCCATGCAGCCTCCAGAAAATCTGTTTTCTCTTTTTAACAAGATGTTAAATTCTTCTATGAACACCCTTGCTGTTTGAGAAAGTGAAGTTTGAGCCTTCTTCACACTTCTGAAGTTAGTGAGCTGAAGCCATAACAAGCTCAGAGGATCTAGAGAAATTTGTCAGGTTTAGGTCAACAGAGAACTTCTTGGAGACCCAGGCCATCTGCAGTGGCCTGGGGTAGCAGTTGTGAATGACTGAGAATGATTGGGTCTGATAGGGACATGGAAAGAGAGGCTGATCCAGACCACCTGGTAGAGTATGGCTCTAGACCACATGGTAACCGGGCAGGGTAAGAGATTTCACAAGGTGAATGGCAGCTAAGATGGAGATAGAAGATGTGGGTGGAGGAAATAAATACTACCCTCTACAGAACTCTCTGGTACTGAAGTGTGGATGTATATGGTGGACAGAGAGAGTGAAACCAAGGTGGAGAAAAGGAGAAGGGAAAAGACAGAGAGATACATAGGCAGAGAGAAACAGAGGATATACCCATGTAGCACTTTTATAGCCCAGCCAGATGTCACAGAGCACTTTAGTTCCAGAAATGCCCCAGTTTTCACTCCACTGTGAATGCAGAACATACAATAGAAAGCTTCCAGATCTCTCCAATCACTTCGGAAGACTTTTTTGTCCTTCTGCCTTCCCTAACCAGAATGCCTGAACAGCACTGGAAATGAACTTCCAAATTACAGATGCTTAAATAACACATGAAATTTTGTCTCACCACAAAAATGTCCTAGCTAAGCCCATGTTTATCCAAATATCTAATTTTGCCACCTTCCAAAATAGCATTATACAACACCTGCATGTATGAAATCATCTGCATGTGTGATGGGGGGGTCAAAGATTAGGAGACAAGAAGAAGGTGGAGAGATGCACATCTGGATAGTTGACCTACCCGAATTTAATGATTTCCCTGCATTGTCTGCACAAAGCCCTTGCACCCATCATAGAGCAGAACATGCAATTGATATGTACACATGTTTTTCTTCTCTGGATCTGAGCAAGCCAGCAGATATTCGTGGAAATTACATAAGCAGAAGACAGGATGTTGCCAAAGAAGGAACTTGGCACTGTGGAGCAAGGTAATTAGATAGTATCAATATAAGGTAGTCCTGCAGCTGGATTCCTCATCCTTCAAATTGCTGACAAGGCAGAGCCAGCCCATCTCCCAAAGCTTCCTTCCACTTGGGTCTTTCCTGGACCCCTTGGCAAACTTGAAAGAATGATATCTTATGCATGGTGTTAAGTGACATACAGCTTTCAGGTCATATTTGACATTTTATTCCTTTAAAACAGGATTCCAGTCTTCTGTTGATGACATTAGTAGTGGATGATTGGGTTTCCCAAATGTGCGAGCAACGCCTTGAACTCCCTTCAAAACTGGCCTTCAGTATGTACAATGTTTCCCCATGACCCATCCTGTTCTTAACCCTCTTATTAGAGAGAATCTTAAACAGGTGTTGGATTTTCTTGTTGGCCAGGTTCAGTGTTACTTTGTAACCAATGTTGAGAAAACTTCCTCCACTCCCTAAAGTCAGGAGGTTATAATTTGTCAACTCATAAATGAATGCAAAGCCTCCCCCAAATTTCAAAATCCCACATTTCAGCTAGGCCCTCCCCTTTTCAAAATGTTATTCTCCTGTTCTCTCTCTCTGTAAAAATAAATAATAAAAAAGGTCTGAGGGCCTCAACAAGCATTTTTGGATTTTTGCTCCTCTGCTTACAATTACCTTCAATAATAGTGAGGCTTGAATGGAAACATAATGGGTTAGCTTGGAACACTGAAGTGGGTGTTTAACTGGCTCTGCTACTATCAAAATCTGAGATATGAATAAGATTGTTCAAGAAGGCCCTTTCCAGCTGGGCACTTTGGGAAGAAGTTAGTTGTGCCACCAGTTTCTAAGCAGCTTTCTATGTTCCTCTATCAATTCTTGAATTAGCCCATTCTGAGCCTGGGCAATCAGGCTGTTTAGCTTCTTGGACTGATACAGTTCATGAAGGGCTATTTTTTAAAGATTTTATTTATTTATTTTTAGAGAGGTAAGAGAGGGAGATAGAGAGAGAGAAACATCAATGTGCGGTTGCTGGGGGTTATGGCCTGCAACCCAGGCATGTACCCTGGCTGGGGATCAAACCTGCGACACTTTGGTTCACAGCTCTAGCTCAGTCCACTGAGCTACACCAGCCAGGGCTAAAAGGGGTATTTTTTTTTTAAGGCAAGTCTATTTTTGTAGTGCTCTGTCAGCTCTGAAATGTTTTTCCTACTAAAAAGGTCTGTCACTCCTTTGTTTTTCCTTTGACACAGATGTGTCCCTAATATAATGTTTACTGGTAGCAAGCAGACTTTATTTTTTTAAATATATTTTATTGATTATGCTATTACAGTTGTCCCATTTACCCCCTTTACTCCCCTCTGCCCTGTACTACTCTCCCACCTGCATGCCCCCCCAACTTAGTTCATGTCCATGGGTCGTATATATAAGTTCTTTGGCTTCTCCATTTCCCATACTATTCTTAACCTCCCCCTGTCTATTTTGTACCTACCATTTATTCTTCTTATTCCCTGTACCTTTTTCCCCATTCTCTCCCTCCCTGCTGATAACCCTCCATGTGATCCCCATTTCTCTCCTTCTATTCCTGTTGTAGTTGTTTGCTTAGTTTGTTTTTGTTTTCGTTTTTTAGTTCAGTTGTTGATAGTTGTGCGTTTGCTGTCATTTTACTGTTCACAGTTTTGATCTCCTTTTTCTTAGATAAGAGTCTTTACCATTTGATATAATAAGAGCTTGGTGATGATGAACTCCTTTAACTTGACCTTATCTTGGAAGCACTGTATCTACCCTTCCATTCTAAATGATAGCTTTGCTGGATAGAGTAATCTTGGATGTAGGTCCTTGCCTTTCATGACTTGGAATACTTCTTTTTAGCCCCTTCTTGCCTATAAGGTTTCTTCTGAGAAATCAGCTGATAGTCTTTGGGAACTCCTTTGTAGATAACTGTCTCCTTTTCTCTTGTTGTTTTTTAAGATTCTCTCCTTCTCTTTCATCTTGGGTAATGTAATTATGATGTGCCTTGGTGTGTGCTTCCTTGGGTCCAACTTGTTTGGGACTCTCTGAACTTCCTGGACTTCCTGGAAGTCTATTTCCTTTGCCAGATTGGGGAAGTTCTCCATTATTTTTTCAAATAAGTTTTCAACTTCTTGCTTTTCCTCTTCTCCTGGCACCTCTATGATTCAGATGTTGGAATGATTAAAGTTGTCCAGGAAGTTCCTAAGCCTTTCCTCATTTTTTTTGAATTATTGTTTCTTCATTCTGTTCTGGTTAAATGTTTATTTCTTCCTTCTGGTTCAAACCATTGATTTGAGTTATGGTTTCCTTCCTGTCACTGTTGGTTCCCTGTACATTTTCCTTTATTTTACTTTTCATAGCCTTCACTTCTTCCTCTATTTTGCAACCATACTCAACTGTATCTGTGAGCATCCTGATTACCAGTGTTTTGAACTGTGCATCTGATAGGTTGTCTATCTTCTCATTGCTTAGTTATTTTTCTGGAGTTTTGATCTGTTCTTTCATTTGGGCCATGTTTCTTTGTCTAGGCACACCTGTTATGTTGTAAGGGGTGAAGCCTTAGGTATTCATCAGGGCAGGGCAACTCACATTGCTGGGTTGTGGTCCTGTATATGGCAGAGGGACCCAAGAGGGAACAGTGCCACTTTGCTGTGCTCTCAACTGGCTTTCAGTCACTTCCTCTACTACTCACAAGCAAATTGGACCCTTCTGGTGCTGATTCCCATGTGGGTGGTTTTGTGTACATTCTAGGACACTGTGGGTCTTTCCAAGGAACTCTCCTGTGAGGATGGGAGTTTCTTCCACCACTACAACCCCCACAGACTTTTTCAGTCAGAGGTTTTGGGCTTTATTTCCCCCTGCTGGAAACCTGGGTTTTATGGTCTGTCTCACTCTTCAGTTGTTCTTCCTGGTTTATCTACATGCAAATGTGGGAATACCTGGTCCACCAGCCTCTGCCTTGCTGCACATCCTCTCTGGTCCAGCTGCCCATCTCTGCCCCTCCTACCACTCTAAATAAATGTTTCTTTAGCTCCTTGGTTGTTGGACTTTCATACAGTTTGATTTTCTGGCAGCTTTTTTGTTTGTTTTTAAATTTGTTGTTGTCTTTATTTGGTTGTGCAAGGAGGCACAGTATATCTACCTACACCTCCATCTTGGCCAGAAGTCCTCACAAACAGACTTTAGAACAGCAAGTCTCAAAGTCTGCATTCTTAAAGTGGGATTGGGGGAACTGTGAGGGTCCTTGAAACACTTTCCTCCTTTTTCCAACTACATAACTGTGTGTGGCAGGTTTTTCTTTATATACTGCATCCCAAACAACATGGCAGCAGACTGAGTACAGAAGCAGATATGGGAATCCAGCTGTCTTTCATTAAGCCAGACATTAAAAAATTTTGGTAAAATGTAAATGAATGCCACTGCTCACTAAATTTTCTGTTGTTTTAGAAAATATAGTTATTGTTTATAAAAATATTTGCGATGGGCTTCTTATTCTGTGTAAATTAATTAATAAGTATTTTTTTAAAATTTCTCAGATTTAATTTCTAATATAAGACATAGCAATAGATATTGTAACCAAGCAAACCAGCACTCAGTCACCTGGTGCCTTGATACAGACCCAACAATTAGTGTTGAAGGAAACAGGTTTTTATTAACAGAGTTCTTACCTCGGAGGGGCTGAGAGCACTCCTGCTCAGAGCCCTTCTCTCCCAGGAGACTCAGCACTTCCCATGCTCAACAAAAGGCTATAAGCCAAGCCATGTCCAGAAATTCTCCATACCCTTATGTGTCCCTTAGCCAGTCCCACAAGCAGATCTCCATTTCCTCTGGAATGTGCATTTGTGGGTTTCAAAGTCACCATCCTCTTGCAGCAGCTTTCTCCTTCAGGATCTGGGGTGCGCTGTTCTGAGCCTCCATGTAGTAGTTCAGGAAAATATGTGCTGTGTTACACTGGGTCATGATGGGGTCCAGGCAGGCACACATCCCAAGAGAGTGGCTTTTCCATATATCCTTCAGAGAAGCTGAACTCTGTAGTTCAGAATTCCCACTCACAATTCATCTCTCATGAATCCATGCTTGGTTAGGCAGGTCCCCACAGCTGCATCAGCTCTGCCATCACTTCTTCTTACTTTAGACCTTGTGGCATGCTCTTACTCCAAACCATGTGGCTTCCCCCTTTCACAATAGACCTCATAGCTGACTCCAGTCCTCACCCTTTCAGACCACATGGCTTCTTCTCTTTCAGCCCACCCTCATTTAAAATGCTTGGCCTGGAACTTCCTATGTGATGTCATATGCAGCCTCTCCTTTGATGTGATGTGCCATTTTTGCCAGTTTCTCTGTGTCTTTTACCTTCTTTCAGTTGCCATCATTAGTCAGGGCAAGAGTTCCTAGTGACACAGGGACATTTGGGGTGGGCATCTGCCTCCCCTGCCAATGTCATGAGTCACTATACACCCTTAACTTCATGTACACCTTTTGCCCTGGGTGGTAGTCTCCTTTCCTTCAGTAAAGGCACAGCTATTAATTTGCCATTGTTAAGCAAAATATCTCAAATGCTGTATCATCCACTTCTTCCTTCCCCCAACCAAGGGTTGTGGAAGGTTTTCTTCTAATTTCAGGGGACCCTCACTCTGCACCCCACTACAATATGACCCACAAAATCCAAAGCTTTCAAGGTTCTCAATCATTTTTAAGAGTATAAAGGGATCCTGAGACAAAAACATATGAGAATCATGGCTTTAGAGGGTTCAGAAGAAATGTGCAGAAAAATATCAAAGCACTTGTGTGTTAAACTTGTACCACTGAGTTGTGGCCCTTCAGCAGGGAGACAGGAGTAATCACTTTGTCTTTTCTTGGCTCCTGCCTCCTCTCTTCAGGTATTATATTTCTCTAGTTCTTCTGGTTGTGCCTGAAGTACAGGGATATTTGGAATAGGCATCAGAGAGACTACAAAAAAACAATAAGCACCCCACTTAAAGTAACAACAGCAGTTTTCAGCATAATGGTTATAAGTTCAGGTTTTGGTGTGAAACAGATTTTGGTCAAAACCTTTTTTTAAATATATTTTATTGATTATACTATTACAGTTGTCCCATTTTCCCCACTTCATTTCCCTCCATGCTGCACACCCTCTCCCACCCACATTACCCCCCTTTACTTCATGCCCATGTGTCATAAGTTCTTTAGCTTCTACATTTCCCATACTATTCTTGCCTTCCCCCTGTATATTTTCTACCTACCATCTATGCTACTTATCTCTGTACCTTTTCCCCCTCTCTCCTCATCCCACTCTCCTGTTGCTTACCCTCCATGTGATCTCCATTTCTGTGGGTCTTTTCCTGTTCTAGTTGTTTGCTTAGTTTGTTTTTGTTTTTGTTTTAGGTGTGGTTGTTAATAATTATAAGTTTGCTGTCATTTTACTATACATGTTTTTTATCTTCTTTTTCTTAGATAAGTCCCTTTAACATTTCGTATAATAAGGGTTTGCTGATGATGAACTCCTTTAACTTGACCTTATCTGGGAAGCACTTTATCTGCCCTTCCATTCTAAATGAAAGCTTTGCTGGATAGAGCAATCTTGGATGTAGGTCCTTGCCTTTCATGACTTGGAATACTTCTTTCTAGCCCCTTCTTGCCTGAAAGGTCTCTTTTGAGAAATCAGCTGACAGTCTGATGGGAACTCCTTTGTAGGTTACTGTCTCCTTATCTGTTTCTGCTTCTAGGATTCTCTCCTTCATTTTAATCTTGGGTAATGTAATTATGATGTGCCTTGATGTGTTCCTCCTTGGGTCCAATTTCTTTGGGACTCTCTGAGCTTCCTGGACTTCCTGGAAGTCTATTTCTTTTGCCAGATTGGGGAAGTTCTCCTTTATTATTTGTTCAAATAACTTTTCCACTTGTTGCTCTTCCTCTTCCCCTTCTGGTACCCTTATAATTCAGATGTTGTAATGTTTAAAGATGTCCTGGAGGTTCCTAAGCCTTTCCTCATTTTTTGGAATTCTTATTTCATCATTCTTTTCTGTTTGGTTATTTCTTTTTTCCTTCTGGTCCACTCCATTGATTTGAGTCCCAGTTTTCTTCCCATCACTATTGGTTCCCTGTGCATTTTCCTTCATTACACTTAGTGTGGCCTTAATTTTTTTCATCTAATTTGCAACCAAGTTCAACCAATTCTGTGAGCATCCTGATCACCAGTGCTTTGAACTGTGCATCTAATAGGTTGGCTATCTCTTGGTTGCTCAGTAGTATTTGCTCTGGAGCTATGCTCTGTTTTCCATTTGGGACATTTTCTTTTTGTCTTGTTGCACCTGTTGCATATGGGGGGCAGAGCCTTAGGTGTTTACCAGGACAGGGCAGCCCAGTATCCAGGTCGTGACACTGTATGTGGGGCAGGGGTCCAAGAGGGAACAATGGCGCTTGCTCCACTCTCTCTCGGATGTTAGTCCCTTCTGTCACTTCCCATAAGCATATTGGGCCTGTCTGGTGCTGATTCCTGTGTGAGTGGGCTTGTGTACATTCTAGGGCATTCTAGGGCAATTCTAGTTCTCTCCAACGAACTCTTCTGTGAGGCTTGGAGTCTCTCCCTGAGCCTCAGCCCCCACAGGTGTCCCGAATTGGTGCCTTGAGGATTTATTTCCCAGTGCTAGGACCCTGGGTTGCAAGGTCTGTCTCACTCCGCAGCTTCACCTGGTTTATCTGCATGCAAATGTGGGATTGCCTGGTCAGCCAGCCACCTTGCACACTGTGCCTCACTTCACAATCAGTGCCTTGCTGGGTCTGCCTGCTGCCACCCTGCGCCCGGGGTCTTCCAGCCACCACCTGTGTGTCCAGGGTCTGCCTGCTTCCATCATGCACACCCAGTGCCACTGCTTTATGTGCCACTACCCCCTTCCACCCAGCCACCCAACTCTGCCCTGCCTACTGGTCTGGATGAACGTGTCTATTTTAACTCTTTGGTTGTCAGACTTCCACACAGATCAATTTTCTCTCAATTCTGGTTGTTATTTTGTTTTTAGATTGTTGTCCATATTTTGGTTGTGCGAGGAGGCAAAGTGTGTCTACCTCCACCTCCATCTTGGCCAGAAGTCCACTGGTCAAAATCTTATCTTTGTAATTTATTGCTTAAGTGACTGAACAAGTTACTTAATCCTTCTGAACTTAGTTGTTTCTTTATCTGTAAAATTGGGACACCTATTTTAAAAGTGTTTTCATGAGAATTAAAGGAAATAATACATATGCAAAGTACCAGGCATATAGCAGGTACTCAGCAAATGGTAGTGCTTATTATTCAATATGGCATTTGTAGGGAGTACAACAGTTTTAAATTTGCTTGTAACCATCCATCCTTCATGATGCCCCAGTGCTCTTCCTCTAAGTTCTTCTTATTAACTGCCATCCCCTATATACATGTGCATTTGTACATGCATGTACACACACCCACAAATTCACTGGACATATAGTTACTGAACACTCACTATGGGTCAGGCACTATTGGGAATGAGTTTAAAAGAATGAACATGAAAGGTCTGGTTCCCCCTGTGAAGGAGCTCCCAGTCTAGCAGGAGAGCCAGAGAAGTAAGTGGGCAATTGCAACACAGTGCTAGGACAGAGATAAGCCATGTGACTGTGGGAAGCCAAGGAAGGACTAATTCTCAGATCTCAGCTCAAGCATCACTCCCTTGTGGAAGTATTCTCCCTCTGATACCCTGGCTTCAGGTCATATAAAGCCATACATTATTTCCCATTAGAGCATTATTTTAGTGCATTATTATACTAATTGAATTGCTTAACTGAAAACTGTCTCTCCCACAAATCTGTAAGCTCCATAAGGGCAGAAACAGTGTGTAGTTTTCCTAACCACTGCCTATTACAGAGTTATTTTGTGCCTTAGTCACAATAACTGCTCAATAAATGTGAGCTAAGTGAGGGAGTGAGAACTCAAGTGCTCCTAATTACCAATGTATACTGTCTTTCATCCAGCCCATCTCCACTCTGCCTCAGAGAAACAGAGTCTCATATCCACTACTGTATTGCCTCTACCTTCCTCCATGTATGAAATGTCTGTTCCCCTCCTTCTTCCCAATAGCTTCACACTTGCAGGACCTGGCTCAGAAAACATCTGCCCATTAAGTGAATGAACTAAATTATTCTTAACCTCTCAGGCCCAGGCTCTCCCTGATCAGGCTTCTCTCTCCCATTTAAACTTATTGCTACTTCGTAACATTAGAGATCATATTTTCATAAATAGATCTTGTTTCCTCTAAGAAGGAAAGGGGGCCTATTCATTATGCATTGTGTAGTGGCTAAGTATCTGAATTTGAACTTGACCTCAAATTGTGGGTCTGCAACTTACTAGCTGTGCAACCTTGGAAAGTCTCTACCCCCATCTGGCCCTCAGTTGACTCATCTGCAGTATTACATGGTTGGATGATATGACCTTTGGGGTTATTTCCCACTCTGAGGATTTAATGAGATGCTAGAGAAATGAGTATTACTAAATTGCTGTTGAGTCTTGACACAGTGTTCTATAAGGAAAAAGTGAAGAAAGACAAATATTGTCCAATAGACCATCACAATCAAAGGGAAAAAAACCAAAGACTATTCTAAAATGTGAAGAGTAGTAATTTCTGGATAGAATTACATGTGAAATCTTGTGTGTGTGTGTGTGTGTGTGTGTGTGTGTGTGTGTGTGTGTGTACACCTAAATATATATGTATCTCCTTACCCAAGGGTATGTTTCTTGATTTTTAGAGAGAGAGGAAAGGAGAAAGAGAGAGAAACATTGATGTGAGAATGTGAGAGACAAACATCCATAGGTTGCTTTCCATACATGTCCAACTGGACACTGAACCCACAACCTAGGTATGTGCCCTGATTGGGAATCAAAACCACAACTGTTTGGTGTAGAGGACAACCATCTGGCATGGGCAACTTTTATATTTTCTACATTTTCTAAGGTATTGGCTCTCCATTCAGTTTTTTTTTCTACCTTCTCCTTCCCACACATATTAAAAACAGTTCCCAAACTAAATAATATTGCCTATGTTTGGATTATGTATACATTTTAGGTCTTCTTGTGGTCTAAGAAGGAAATGTATAAACAATTCCCTGAGCTTCCATTCAAGCCAGGCACTATGCCAGGCTTTGGAACAGTGGAAATTCGGGAACAGTGGGAATGTAGACATAGCAGGAATGAGAGTAACAGGTTCCCCTGGGGGCAGAAATAACTGAACTGCTCCATTCAGGACAAAGGTTTTACACTTGTCATGACAGAGGTGTCAGAGGCTGATTCATGACTGCTGAATGAACATTTCTTTACACAAGATGAAGGCATTTGCTTCTTTTCTTTATGGGGGTAGGTTTCCTCATTTCTGAATTTGGTCTGCTTTCCCCCTGATCTGATTCTCTCTCTGGCAGGCTTTCTTCTTTTCTCTTTCTTTTTATTCTTTTATTTTTTAATTCCCAGTGAAGCAAAGAACAGCCAAAGGAGTGATTTTTCATTGGCTTTACAAATTTGGCTGAGGCCTAATAACATTATTCCCTACCTCTGAGGAGCTGAAAGCTTGACATGAACTTGAACTTTTATAACATACTACCCACTTTCCATGAGGTGTTCTGAATGAAAATATGCTGCTATTGTTGAGATGAACCAACTACCATGCTGATTAAGTGTTAAATAATAATAATAATATGTTTAGTGATGCAGTAAGCTTGATTTATACTCATTATTATTATTTTTGCTTTCTTCCTAATTCATGGAGTTGGATCATGTGGGTTGGGCCAACCCATTGTAAGGGGAAATTAGTAAGGGAAATTAGTGATGGGCTACACACATTTCTTTTCACCTAGCACATCATAATGACAATTTACCTGTCAGCCCTCCTGACACTAATCTTTGCCTGTGGCTCTTTCTGGTCTGACTTTCTAAATCCCCTGTAGTTATTTACATCTTTGAAGTCTGGTTCTTTAGGGAGATTCAGAAATGATGGTCATGGGCAATATATTGTTTCTGGGGTGGAAAAAACAGCCTTTTCAAAGCTTTCTCTCATTTCCACCAGAGCATGAACTATATTGTACTTCTCCCAGGTATCTGTAAATATGTGGGTGGCTGCATGAAGCTGCTTTATAGAGTGGGGAATTGCTTGGTCATGCCTATCAATCAGCAAGGGTTATACTTGAATTTATCTGATTAAGTACAGACATTTGGGGGGAATATTTGACTTGTGATCAAGTTCCTAAGATGTACACTTTCTCTTGAAGCTCATTTCCACATTTTAGAACAATTAGCAAAGAACCCATCTGGTTGTTTTCATATGCTTAACTTTCTAATTGTGTGACTATAAGGAGAAGATAGAACTTCTTTCCCTCTACCCTGTTCCTACAGACTGTTACATGTAGCTATCCATTGGTGTTGGAGACAAGATTCTGCAGTCATTCCATTGAGCTCACATTGAATCCAGACAACAGAGAATGAGCTTTTCAAGGACAGAGGCTGGGTCCTATCTTATCTCTTTCCTCTCCCCACACCACACCCCAGGCTGACTGTGCAGCTCATAAGGGGAGAAAAACCTCAGGAGTGGTAGACTGGATTTTCCAGATCCTAAATGAAGACACATCAGCCTGAGGGGCACAAATGTATTGGTGAAGACAAGGAGGCAGATGGTGTAAAGTTTGGATCAACATGCAAGTTCTAAGCCCTTGAGGTCATCATATGATCAGGCTAGTGATCTCCTAGTTTTGTGATGCTCTGTTATTTTGAGAGCTGATGTAAACCTAGCAAAGCAGCACCTATATATAAACTTCTGGATTAGGAGGTGGAAGAGCCTTCCACAGGAGATTTGAGGTCACTTACACTCAGATTCACATTCTGGATATACACATCAATAAATGGGAAAGCCTAGACAGGTAACAACCTTTATGCCTCTTAACTATAAAATGAGAGTTATATCAGCACCTACTGCAGAGACTTGTGAACATTAAATGGGATCATCTGAATATGTAGAACATGTAGAACAGTACCTGACATATAGTAAGAGCTATGTAAACATAAGCTATTATGCACATTATTTTATTTTATCATCTTTTCAAAAACATGTCAAACAACCTGTCACTACTCAAGTACTTAAAGTGAGAGAGGTGAAGAGAATGATAAAGTAAGCATGGCCAAATCAAAAGCTAGCAAACTGCCAGGAATTAAGCTATCAGTTCAAAGCACAATAGGACTTACATTTTGAGATTATGAAGGTATAGCTGTCTGTGTCTTGTTCTCCCCATTTTCTCTTCATGTTCCAGACCATTCCTATTCAGTCAAGGCACTTGGGCTCTTCTGAATTTAATCTTGATGTGTCAAGGTAAGAAGGTGCTGGCCCACACTGACAATTGTCACTCTTGTTGACACCATTCAGGGAAATTAATTTGGAAACTGGTGACCTGATGTACTGAATATGCCTGCAAATGCAGGGGATTTTCGGAGTATGATAATTATTAGTTTAGCCCCAGGACATACTTGTGATGAAATGACAATTCATTTTACAATTAATAATGGGAACTATTTTACAATAGTTCATACAACAATCATTACATTTAAATGAATACATGACACATTTTTGTTAATATCATCATAAGGTCATACAAAATATGGGAAATGCAAAAATGGAAGGTACTTATAACAAAACTCATGCCCATCCCAGACAAGTTTTGATTATATTTGGCTATCAATGTCTTAAATCCAAGAAAATCAACATTTTGACCTTAAATCTAAAATTGGGTGCTTTGCTCATTTTTTTCTCCA
This sequence comes from Phyllostomus hastatus, assembly GCF_019186645.2. NCBI lineage: Eukaryota > Metazoa > Chordata > Mammalia > Chiroptera > Phyllostomidae > Phyllostomus > Phyllostomus hastatus. The sequence continues at coordinate 8,138,067 of NW_025333841.1, read as the reverse complement.
CAAAGGACATACAGATAGCCAACACACATATGAAAAGATGCTCAATATCACTAATCATCATAGAAATGCAAATTAAAACCACAATGAGATATCACCTCACACTAATTAAAATGGCTATCATCAATAAACCAACAGACAAGTGCTGGCAAGCCAACAGACAAGTGCTGGAGAAAGGGGAATCCTTTTGCATGGTTAGTGGGGATGCAGATTTGTGCAGTCACTGTGGAAAGCAGTGTGGAGATACCTTAAAAAATTAAAAATGGAACTGCCTTATGACCCAGTGATCCCAATTCTGGGAGTTTATCTGAAGAAACCTGAAATACTAATGGGAAAGAACATAAGCAACCCTGTGTTCACTGTAATATTATTTACAATCACCAAGATATGGAAGCAGCCCAAGTGTCCATCAGTAGATGAGTGCATAAAACAACTATGGGACATCTACACAATGGAATACTACTTGGCCAAAATAGAACATAATTTTACCCTTTGCAACAGCATGGATAGACCTGGAGAACATTATGCTAAGTGAAATAAGCCAATCAGAGAAAGACAAATACCATACGATTTCACTCATATATGGAATCTAATGAACAATCTGAACTAATGAGGAAAATAGAGACAGACTCATAGATGGAGAGCAGGCTGACAGCTAAGATGGGGGAAGACTAGGGGGTGGAGGGATTGAGCAAAAAGGAAAAAAGACTCATAGACATGGACAACAGTGTGCTGATTACTGGGGGGGGGCATATAAGGGGACTAAATGGTTGATGTGGACCCAAGATTGTGGGGTCTGTGACATTGTGGATGGTAGAGAGACATTCACACAGACTACCGAGTCCTGTGAAGGAAAAGGGCGAGCGACTTCGCTCTCAAGTGGAGCCAACAGCCTTGGCCTCTGCCATGACAGGCCTTTATCTTCTTTTTCTAGTCACATTACATGATGGTCCTCATTTACTATGCAGCGGTTGGCTTTGGCTTTCGGTGGTCACCTTTCACAGAAAACAAAGGAGCCAATGCTGCTAATCACATTACAGAAGAAGGATATTTGCAAATGAAAAGGGAAAAGTAGTTGAACCAGTTACACTTGTCCTTGGAAGGGTTAGCATGGATTTTAGGAAGTTACAGTAAGCACTTGCTGTCTCAATTCAAGGTGAGGGAGTTTTTAGCAAAAAGCAAGACTCAAAGCAGCCTAAGTACATTGCAGGCCTGATTCCCCACAGGAGAACCTATCTGTCGGCATGGGACCTGTGCATCTCCGAGTGGGAGCTGGGCTCACGCCACACAGAACAGTCTCCTACAAATGATAATGGAAAAAATACAATTTTTTTTAGCCCTGGCTGGTATGGCTCAGTGGCTTGAGTGCTGGCCTGCAAATGAAAGGGTTGCCAGTTCAATTCCCAGTCAGGGCACATGCCTGGCTTGTGGGCCATGTCAGGTCCCCTTTAGGGGGCACGTGAGAGGCAGCCACACAATGATGTTTCGCTCCTCTTTCTCCATCCCTTTCTCTAAAAATAAATAAGTAAAATCTTTAAAAATATATGTTTTTTTTTAATGAGGAGGTGATTCTGGACTGAGAATTTTCACTTCTGTATTCCCTGTACTTTCTGACACCTACTTTCATCATTATCCTATCCTTATTTTAGCATTGCCCTTTCATGTGCAGCCTCCAGATTACTCAGTAGTGTTTCTTATCTCTAGCCTGGGTGTCCTCCAAAATAAGGACACCAAATAATTTGTCCTCCAAATAAGTTTATGTGGCTAGGAGGGTCCCTTGGTCCTCCTCAATGCTGGCACTCAGACATGAAGCCAGTCTGGACTCACTCAAGGTTGTGTTTTGTTTGCAATAGGGAAAATGGGAAAGTTCAAATATACAGGTACCTGGTCTTATAATTGGCTACTGAAGCTGTCCTTGAGGGAAGAATTAAACAAAATAAAAAGAAGTGTAAGGGTCTTCAGGCTTTAGGTCACCAGCTTCAGCATTTTAAATGCCACCACAGTTGTACTGGAGTATGTTAACTTTTAAAATGTGCACCTAAACTTTTTGGGCTTTGTCATGAGAACATTTACTTGTAATCCAAATTCATATTTAAAGTACATAACTAGAGTACATTTCTCAAACATTCCTGTTTCAACTCAAACACTCGCAGCACTATTTGAGAGTTTATGTTTGCCGGATGACTGAACTCCAGATCTTCATTAAAGTCAGTGGATAAGAAAATTAACTCACTTTTAAATTGCTGTTTCTGGAGTTGTGGAACTTAAAAGTATCCAAACAAGAAATATTCCATTATTTATGGTGGTGACACATTTGTGACCATTGAAGTACTCAGCTGGTGCTCTTCTATCCTTCCCATATGGTCTGTGCTGGTGGCAGAGTTGAGGAAGAGAAAGGCAATACATAAAATAAATCATGACTCTGGGGCCCAAGACTAATACTTCTTTGTTAGTGCAAGGTGCAGAGATATAAAGAGGTAGATGACAGATTGTGAGCTGAAATTATAAAACCATCTCTTGCCCAACAAGGAAAAAGACTTTTTTGGAGTCTTACTCTTCTTTTATTTTTTCTTACTACAGTAGCCTTTAGGGCCCAGAAGGTATTCACTAGTGCTAGTATGGTTCCTTTGGTGGAAACTAGAGATTGTTTGGTAGTGCAAATGCATAGTTGCTTGGTACTATTAGGCTCATGTATGATGAGAAAACTTAACCAATTGCTTCCCATTTTATTCAATACTGAGGTGAACACTGGACAACTCTTTTATTATCTCTTGAGATTTTGAACTCCCAGCACATCTTTGTGATATCAATTCCAGTGTAACCTCTCTCCTTTAATAGCAGAGGTTCTTAATATGAGTTTAATGTAATCCATAAACCATTTGAAACAGAATGCTTGTGACCTTTTGTGAGTAGGTGTAAATCTGCTTCTTTTCTCAGACAATACATAGTTTTCATTGGATTTCCAAAGTGGCTGTGGCCCCAAAAAGACTAACAACAACTTCCATGCCTGGAAAAACTTGATTATCAGCTGATTTCTCAAAAGAATCTTCACAGGCAAGAAGGGGCTGCAAAGTAGTATTCAAAGTCATGTAAGGCAAGAACCTACATACAAGATTACTTTTGTTAGCAAAGTTGTCATTTAGAATGGAAGGGCAGATAAAGTACTTCCCAGGTAAGGTAAATTTAAAGGAGTATCATCACCAAGTCCTTATTATATGAAATGTTAAAGGGACTTATCTAAGAAATAGAAGATGATCCAAACTATGTAAACAATAATATGACAAGAAACTCACAACTATCAACAATTGAACCTAAAAAAAAAAAAACTAAACAAACAGAACAGGAACAGAATCACAGAAATGGAGATCACATGGAGGGTTATCAATGGGAACAGGGAAGGAGAAAATAAGGGTGGAAAGGTACAGGGAATAAGAAACATAATTGGTAGACATAAAATAGAGAGGGGTATGTTAAGAATAGTATAGGAAATAGAGAAGCCAAAGAACTTATATGTACAACCCATGGACATAAACTAAGGGGGGTAGGCTTGCGGGTAGGAGGGCTGCAGAGCAGAGAGGGGATAAAGGGGAGAAAAAACTGGGAAAACTGTAATAGCATAATCAATAAATATACTTTAAAAACTTGACCTGTCGTTTTGGGAAGATGGCGGCTTTGCTCTAGGCAGCGTGTTTCTTGGCTTCTGTGAAGAGGAGGGAAACTCGTGGTTTGGTGGAGAAATGGAGCAAATGGACTATGTTACCAAATCACTTTTGAAAGCAGGACATCAAAAATTATTGTGATCATTGAAAAACCAGACGGTAAGGAGACTGCTTCAGGACAAAAGAGACCTAGGGATCAGCGTGGGGACTAGGGGTGTGTGTGCAGTCCCCAGGCCTGGTGCTCCCGGGTCTGCCTCAGGGCTCCCGGGAGAGGAGAGTCGGTGCTCCCTCCCCTGGATACGAGGGTTGAGCAACTCCAGGGGAGAGCTTGTTGCTTGAAGGTACAGATTGGCCAGCTGGACTGGGAGGGAATCGCCCAGGGACTATGAACACCCACCCAGAGACCTGGGAGAAGTGAGGCCTCCAGCTGGCATGACCAGGGGCAGCCTGAAAGAGCGCCCGCACCCCTAGCCTGGTAGGAGTGCGGATCAGTGGAATACCCAGAGCTGGGAAGGACTCAGGCACTTTCAGGTCTCGGGAGCCAGCAGTTCTGATCTGGGGAAGTGCGCGCCCCACCAGGATCTTGACTTGTGCGCTGTGAACCTGGAAGGGTCACGGAGATTAGTGCCTTCCTATAGCCTGAATCTCAAAAGTTCGGTGGAGGGGCGCACCCTTTTATGACTCCCAGGGAGGGTGCAGTAAATACCAAAACATCACGGGTGCCTCCTGAGATCATAGAGCTGGAACCCTGCAGGGACCCAGGAGTCTGGAAGAACATGGCAGTGAGCTCCAGAGAGAGAGTGTGCTAGGGAGAGCCCAGGGTAAATGAGAGACTTGCTGAGATCTGACTGGGAAGAGAGAGAAGCATTTCAAAGGTCCTTAAGCCAGGCTGAAGCCAGCAAGATCAGAAAAACTCGTCTGGCCAGTTAGAAACCAACAAGAGGTTTTTTTTTGTTTTTTGTTTTTGTTTGTTTGGTTTGGTTTGGTTTGGTTTGGTTTTTGTGGCTGTTGTTGGATGATTGATTTTATCTTGTGTTTTAAGTGACATTTTATTTTTCAATTCTTACTATTTTTGTATCTCGCAATCCCTTATGTTTCTCTTCCATTCATCCTAATAATATTCTTTCCAATCCAAATTTATCTCTTCTGCACTCCATCTTCTGCTTTTCTTTCCTTTTTTTTTATCTTTCAAGTTACTGTAAATTTGTATTATCTTTTTCTCACCTTTCCAACATTTTTTATTTTAATAATATTTTGGTATTCTTTTTGTTTTTGTATTATCTTCTTTGCTTGGCTGGTTATACTGTCATTTGATAGGTTCCCCCTGGTATCTCAGTCACAGTATGTTGATAATTTACTATCCTTCATCTGTGTTCCATTAATACACCTCTCAAGGTTCTATACTCTTTATTCTTGTTATCTAGATCTCATCGATTCTGCCACAAGACTGTCACTTTACTATTACTGTTAATAAGACCTAGTCCTTAAAATTGTAAATACTACTCAATACCCCTACCTGATCTCAGCCCACTTTGCAATTTCCTGAACTATACTACTGTGGGGTTTGTCTCTATTCTTTTACACACTACTCCTCTATACTAATCTTTAATCCAACCCTACCTTAGAAGCTGACCTCCCACAGCCTCACAGCTTTCTAGATCCAACTATCAATCCTCTCGTCCCCAATAAGTGTCTTACCCTGTTTCCATCTTTTCTAAAATGTGGATAGTGGGGTGGAGGATCATGGTTAACACTATAAGGAGCCAAAGGATAACCCATCTCTTCTCTATTGGCTGCTAATGTAAATATCATAGTACACTTTCTTGCTGTCTTAAACCATTTCACCTTACTCCTCCAACTGATCACAAAAAAAGAGTAGGGGGAAGCTGTGAACACCAGGATACACACAAAAGGAGATTGCACCACTGAATCCCACAAGTATTCAACCACAAAAGTTCACACCATAATTGCAGGGAACCAGAACAGATCAATTTAAGAAACAGAGGCTAACAAGAAGAAACCCATGAACAATGAGAAAACAAAGAAACAACCCCCAATTGAAGGGAAATGAGGAAGCATCAGGAAAAATGCTAAATGAAATAGAAGCAACTCAACTATCAGAGAGTGAGTTCAAAACAATGATTATCAGGAAGTTCAATGAACTCACAATGAGCTATCAGAAACTAGAGGGAAACTACATAAATCTCACTGCAAACTATACAAATATGAGAAAGGAAATAGAAACTCTCAACAAAGGCCAAGAGGAAATGAAGAATACAATCTCTGAACTAAAGAACACAGTAGAAGGAATGAAAATCAGGATCGATGAAGCAGAAGATCGGATTAGCGAGCTAGAGGACAAAGTAGAAAACAACATCCAGAAAGAGAAAGAAAAGGAAAAGAGGCTCAGAAAGAATGAAGAGGGATTAAGAGAAATGCAAGACAATATGAAACATAATAATATCCATATAATAGGGATACCAGAAGGAGAAGAAGAAGAACAAGGGATCGAAAACCTAGTCGAAAAAGTAATGAAGGAGAACTTCCCTAATTTGATGAGAGAAAAAGTCACACAAATCCAGGAAACACAGAGAGTCCAAATCAAGAGGAACCCAAAGAGGCCCACCTCAAGACACATCATAATTAAAATGGCAAAATTTCAAGACAAAGAGAGAATCTTAAAGGCATCAAGGGAGAAAAAGGAAGTAACTTACAAGGTAGCCCCAATAAGGCTAACAGCTGACTTCTCAATGGAAACACTTCAAGCCAGAAAAGAATGGCAAGAAATACTCCAGGTAATGAGAACCAGAGGTCTGCAACCAAGGCTACTTTATCCAGCAAGGCTCTCAATCAAGATAGAAAGCCAAATAAGAAGCTTCCCAGACATAAGAAGTCTAAAAGAATACACCTCCAACAAATCAGCTCTGCAAGAGATTCTAAAGGGACTGCTTTAAGGAAGGGAAGGAAAAGAGAGAGAGAGAGGAACACACGTACATAAAAGACAATGAATAAGTACCTATCAATAATAACCTTAAACATAAATGGATTAAATGCTCCAATCAAAAGACATAGAATAGCTGAATGGATAAGAAAAAGTGACCCACATATATGCTGTCTACAAGAGACTGACCTCAGGATAAAAGACCTACATAGGCTGAAAGTGAAGGGCTGGAAACAAATCTTCCAAGCAAATGGACAGGAAAAACAAGCTGGGATAGCAATACTCATATCAGACAAAATAGACTTCCAAAAAAGGTCCATAAAGAGAGACCCAGAAGGTCACTTCATAATACTCAAGGCAAGAATCCACCAAGAAGACACAAATATTGTAAATATATATGCACCCAACATAGGAGCACCCAAATACATAAAGAAAATCTTAGAGGACTTCAAGAAAGATATGGACAGCAACACAATTATAGTGGGAGATTTTAACACCCCACTATCAAAAATGGACAGATCTTCCAAACAAAATATCAACAAAGATATTGTGGCATTGAACAATACCCTTGATGAAATGGGCTTTACTGATATATGCAGAGCCCTCCATCCAAAAGAAGCTAAATATACATTCTTTTCAAAGGTACACAGGATATTTTAGAAGATAGACCACATGATAGGACACAAAACAGGCCTCAAGAATTTCAAGAAAATTGAAATCATACCAAGCATTTTCTCAGACAAGGGACTGAAGCTAGAAACCAACCCCAGGGGAAAAACCCCCAAACACTCAAAATCATGGAGATTAAATAGCATGCTATTAAACAATGAATGGGTCAAGAACGATATTAAGGAAGAAATCAAAAGGTTTCTGGAAACAAATGAAAACGAACTCATAACAACCCAAAACTTATGGGACACAGCCAAGGCAGTCCCGAGAGTGAAGTTCATAGCGATACAGGCCCACCTAAAAAGGTTAGAAACATTCCAAACAACAACCTAACCCTACGTCTACAAGAACTCCAGGAACAACAACAAAGACAGCCCAGAGCAAGCAGAAGGAAGGAAATAACCAAGATCAGAGCAGAATTAAATGACATAGAGACTAAAAGCACAATTCTAAGGATCAATGAATCCAAGAGCTGGTTCTTTGAAAAGATAAACAAAATTGACAAGCCTTTAAGCAGAGTCATCAAGAAAAAAATAGAGAAGACCCAAATAAACACAATCAGAAATGAAAGAGGAGAGATTACAACAGACACCATAGAAATACAAAAGATTGCAGGAAATTACTACAAAGAACTGTATGCCAAGAAATTGGAAAACCTAGGTGAAATGGACAAATTTCTAGAAAAATATAATCTCTCAAAACTGAATGAAGGATAAGCAGAAAGCCTGATCAGACCAATAACAACAAAAGAAATTGAAGCAGTGATCAAAAAACTCCCAACACACAAAAGCCCTGGACCAGATGGTTTCACAGGAGAATTCTACAAAGCATTTAAGGAAGAGCTAACCCCTATCCTTCACAGACTATTCCAAAAAATCCAAAAATATGGGAGTCTCCCAAACTCTTTTTATGAGGCCAACATCATCCTAATTCCAAAACCAGATAAAGACACAACAAAGAAAGAAAACTTCAGGCCGATAGCATTGATGAACATTGACGCTAAAATCCTCAACAAAATGCTGGCAAACCGCATCCAACAATACATTAAAAAGATCATATACCATGACCAAGTGGGATTCATTCCAGGGATGCAAGGATGGTTCAATATTCGCAAATCAGTAAATGTAATACATCACATAAACAAAAGAAAAGACAAAAACCACATGAGCATATGAATTGATGCAGAAAAACCATTTTTTTCTGCATAAGGTACAACACCCATTCATTATAAAAACCCTCGGCAAAGTGGGAATAGAGGGAGCATTCCTCAACATAATAAAGGCCATATATGAGAGACCTACAGCCAGCATCATACCAAATGGGCAAAAATTAAAATCTTTTCCACTAAGATCAGGAAGAAGACAAGGCTGTCCATTTTCACCACTTCTATTCAATATAGTACTGGAAGTTTTAGCTACAGCGATCAGACAAGAAAAAGAAATAAAAGGCATCCAAATCGGAAAGGAGGAAACAAAACTGTCACTGTTTGCAGATGACATGATAGTATACATAGAAAATCCTATAGACTCTACCAAAAAACTGCTTGACCTAATAAATGAATTCGGCAAAACAGCGGGATACAAAGTCAATATTCAGAAATCAAAGGCATTTCTGTACAACAATGAAACTGCAGAAGCAGAGATCAAAGAAAAAATCCCTTTAGAAATAGCAAAAAGAAAAATAAAATACCTAGGAATAAACCTAACCAAAGAGGTAAAAGACCTGTATTCAGAAAACCACATAACACTGAGGAAAGAAATCAAGGAAGACACAAACAAATGGAAACATATACCATGTTCATGGATTGGAAGAATTAATATCATCAAAATGTCCATACTACCCAAAGCAATTTACACATTCAATGCAATTCCTATTAAAGTACCAATGGCATATTTCACAGACATAGAACAAACACTTCAAAAATTTATATGGAATCATAAACGACCCTGAATAGCTGCTGCAATTTTGAGAAAGAAGAGTAAAGTAGAAGGGATCACAATAACTGACACTAAACTATATTACAAGGCCACTGTAATCAAAACAGCCTGGTACTGGCATAAAAACAGGCACATAGACCAATGGAACAGAACAGAGAGCCCAGAAATAAACCCAAGTCTCTATGGTCAATTAATATTTGACAAAGGAGGCAGCAACATAAAATGGAGTAAAAACAGCTTGTTCAACAAATGGTGTTGAGAGAACTGGACAGCCACATGCAAAAAATGAAACTTGAACACCAACTTACACCATATACAAAAATAAATTCAAAGTGGATAAAAGACTTAAATATGAAAAGTGACACCATTAAAGTCCTAGAGGAGAACATAGGCAGGAAAATCTCAGATATTTGACGAAGAAACTTTTTTACTGACTTGTCCCCTAGAGCAAGAGGCATAAAGGAAAGAATAAACAAATGGGACCTGTTCAAAATTAAAAGCTTCTGCACAGCTAAAGAAAACAGTATCCAAATTAAAAGAGAACCAACTGTATAGGAAAATATATTTGCCAATGAAATCTCAGACAAGGATTTAATCTCCAAAATATATAAAGAACTTACACGACTGCACTCTAAGAAGACAAGGAATCCAATTAAAATTGGGCAGAGGAATTGAACAGACACTTCCCCAAGGAGGACATACAGAAAATCCAAAGACACATGAAACGATGTTCAATATTGCTAGCTATCAGAGAGATGCAAATTAAAACCACAATTAGATACCACTTCACTCCAGTCAGAATGGCCATCATAAACAAAGCAACAAACAACAAGTGTTGGAGAGGTTGTGGAGAAAAGGGGTCCCTAGTGCACTGTTGGTGGGACTGCAGACTGGTACAACCACTATGGAAAGCAGTATGGAACTTCTTCTGAAAACTAAAAATGGATCTTCCTTTTGACCCAGCAATTCCACTGCTGGGACTCTATCCTAAGAACACTAAAACCAATCCAAAAGAACCTGTGTATCCCAATGTGCATAGCAGCACACTTTACAATAGCTAGATGCTGGAAGCAACCAAGATGCCCATCAGTAAATGAATGGATCAAAAAACTATGGTACATTTACACAATGGAATTCTATGCAGCAGAAAAAAAAAGGAGCTCCTACCCTTTGCAACAGCGTGGATGGAGCTGGAAAACATTATGCTAAGCGAAACAAGCCAGGCAGTGAAAGACAAATACCATATGATCTCACCTTTAACAGGAACCTAAACAACAAAACAAAGAAACAAGCAAAATATAACCAAAGACACTGAAATAGAGGACAGGCTGACAGTAACTACAGAGGAGAGTAGAGGGAATTTCAGGGGACATTGGGAAGGGTTCACGGGATCAAACCTAAAGGACACATGGTCAAAAACTAGGGGGAGGGTGGTAATGGGAGGGAAGTGGGGAGGTGTGGGAGGAGGGCTGGACTGGGAGTAAAAAGGAGAAAATGTATTTGAACAATGATTAAAATAAAATTAAAAAAAAAAAACAACTTGACCTGTCATGTTTCCTTTCAGATTGGAAAGTACAACATTAATTCAGAATGACTGCTATATACATCAATTCTTCATTTCTCACAGGCTTCTTGATTCTGACAGATTCTCCCCTTCCATATTCCCTGTGTATAATTCACTCCTAATAGAGGCTTTGATCAGTCAAGTCAGACTGCCCTGATGTTTTGGATCCTTGTTTAAATTTCTTCTTTCCCTGTTTAGACACTTACAATCTTCTCCTGCTATTCTACACTGCTGTGTTTGCAGACCCAAGGTTAACCTCTGGCAACTGAAGGTGACTGGAGAGATCTATGATGGATGTTAAGACTTCTGTGATCCACACTCAATAAAGAGATGACAAGGGCCTCTTCCTACTGTCCATCTCATAATTCCATGGGAAGCAGTGAGGTTGGCTTTCTGCCTCTGCCTGAATGCCTCTGCTGGTCAGTCTGCTCAAACTCCTGTCTGTCCTAATCACAATCTCTAAGGGATATTTCTTCCATTCTAGTTTCCTTCCCCTGTGTATTGTACCTGATGCTCTAACCTGCTGCAGCAGTCTGATGTCTGCTGCAGCAATTCTGTTTCAATAGCTGTCTTGGGCATGAAAGTGTGGGTGGTTCTTTTAGAGAGGATAAGTAATGAGTAATAATGATTTTTTCTAAAAAAAAAAAAACTTCTACAAGTAATAGCTATCATTTATTGAGTACTAACTATGTGCCAGGCCCTGTGTGGAACGTTTTATACACATTATTTCCTGGAATCCCCAAAATGTCCTTGTGAAGCATGAACTGCTTTTGCAGCCTGGACTGCTGAAATTCAGTTATCAAATACAAGAGTTGAAATTCAAACCTAATTTCCAAAACAAGTGCATATATTCTCCACACACCTCATATTGCCTTCCCAGTGAAATCAAAGCATGAGTGTGCTGCCAGAGGGAAAATGGCCACTGCTGCTGCTTTGGTTAAAATCAGTGTCTAATGCTCCTCTGCTAATGGATCTGCTTCCAGCAGCCTCCACTTTCTGAGATGATGCTGAAGTCTTATCTGTGGTTACTTTGTTCATTTCCATTTAAATTCTTCTTCCACAGTCAATACTGATAGTCACAAAGGTTTCCTCAACTACTAGATCTGGAGTGAGTGACTCATCCAAACACAATTATTATGCCATCTATTTGCCCATCATAATTAGCTATTCATTTTAAACCTCCAAAATGCCTGTTTTGGTGGTTAATAACAATGGAAAAATAAATTAAGGCATGTATGCCAGTGTGTATGTGTGGTCATTAGTGTGGTCATTACTGCCTTATTATGTGCATCAGTTCTATTGTCCATCTCAGAGCTGTAATCGCAGATGAGCTTCCTTTTCTCCCCAGTACACTATAGCAGCCGTCTGCTCCTGCTGTTCAGTCAGTATGTGATTAGTGAATGCAAATTAATATTAATATCAATCAGCCTAAGCTAAATCAGCCCTTCCAAAACAGGGAAGTGAATCTGCATAAAATCAAATGAGATAATGTATGTGAAAGTACTCTGAAAATTACAAAGCACTATGCAAATCAAGGCATTTTTATAATAAAAGCATAATGTATTACAAAGTCAAACATGAATTATTTTTTTAAAAATGGTCTGCTGGTTTAGATTAGCTACACCATTAACAAATCCTTTATAAATATTTGTTCAATGGTATTGTTGAATTGAGATAATCAAGAGTTGCCTGTACATGAAAACAAAGAATTCCACAGAAGATTTAGCAAATACAATAGGTTCGAGAGCATATAATAAAGTTTAAAAGAAGATGTATGACTTCAAATACAAAAGGATATACTTTATCTTTTCATTAAAGAAGACTCTTCAAATCTCTCCTTTTTAAAAACCAGGTGATTCGAGTTTAGCTTGTTGTAAAAATCTACAAGTTGCTGATCCTCACTGCACTTAAATTTGAAGCAAAGTGCAATCCTCATTAAATAATTTTAATATTATTTAAGGTAAAAAATGTCAGCTCTTGTCAAAATACTTCAGTGGTGAAAGTAAGGTTTGTGAAGAAGAATTTTGATGGCTTATCATTTTTTTCATCTGACATCATTTACTAGTTTCTAACTAGTTTTGTCTTTTTCTTGTTTGTTTTGTTTTATTAAATTTATGTAACTAATTTTGAAACATGCTTAAAGAGAATTCTAATTTACCTTAAGACATACTGTTTGTAACAATGATAATTTTATTTATTTTAATAGAACAAATTACTTTCAGGGTTAAGACAATTTCCAGGTTTAAATGTGTAAGCATATTATTAATTAAGGCACAAATTTTATTTGTCTTACGGTGTGCTTATCTACCTTGCAGAAGGAAAACAGAAGGTAGTTGGATAATAGACTGAAATTAGTCAATGAGTAAACAGAGCCTTGTGCCTGAGATTTGGAAAAGTTGAATAGCTTGGTCTCTGGGTGAGTCATAAGAATTGATTCCATATATGAATTCTGAAAGTTTTGTATATCTTATCACTTGGAAGCTGTAAATAAAAACTGCTAACATTTGGAACATTTAAGTTAGGCTAAAAGAAATGAGGTAAGCAGCCTAGTGGAAAATGGTAAAAGAAATAGACAAAACTTACAAAACCCTTCCTGTGGCTTTATTTGCTAAGGAGATAAAGCAGTAGCTTGCTAAAATTATAAACAAAGGAAATCCCAAGTGAATTTCACGAGTTTCTGGAAGTACATCTTTAAGAGCATTATTAAGAGGCATTTTAGGAAATAATGAATGTCAATTGGAGAATTAATAATATAGCCTTTTAAAAGATTAAGAATGCATTTGTATACATTTCTTTAATATCAATGTACAACTGGTATTGAACAGAAAATTTGACACTGAGATGAGGATCCTATTCTTTCCCAGAATGACTATATATTCATATTAGTATGTGAATATAACAGAAGGATTAAAAATAACTATATGTCTCCAGTATAACATTGTTTTAAAGTAGTGATTAAAAAATAGTTTTTAAATCATAGTGCTACCTTGATTTAGAACATTTTAATTTACTATGGATTGTTGAGACAATTAATGTAATGTTTCAGTCAAAATAGCAGCATAGGTAAATGCAGTACTCGTACCCTACCACAAGCACATCAAAATTACAACTAAACTACAGAATAACCATCATTCAAAAATGCCTGAAATCTAGTCACATAGAAATCTACCACTAGATATTTAAAGAAACCTGAGATTGATAGGAGATTTGGAGCCCAAGACTGGACTGGTCCCACACCCACATGTAGCAGATAAAAATCAAGAAGGGATATCTCATCTGTGGAGGTCCCCCCTGAGGAATGAGGGATCCCAGTCCCACACCAGGCCTAAGGTTCCAGTGCTCAGAAGAGAAGTTCCCATAATGAATGGCAATTGGAGAATTAATAATATTACTTCTCACTGTAAAAACCAGCAGGGATTCTGGCTGAGGGAGACAGAGATCTTCTGGAGTCCCAGGCCATTCCTCTTAAAGGGACCACACACAGACTTACACTGGCTCACTCCCTCTGAGCTCCAGAGCTGAGACAGTAGCTCAGAAAGCACCAGGGACATATAGGGAGAAACTGAATTGTCTGGCATCAGGGTGAGAGCTGGGGGCGGATTTCTCCCAGACAGAAGTACTGGCAGAGGCCACTGTTTCTTTGATGAGCCCTCTCCCCACAGCCAGCAGACAAGTACCTAATCTGGGTCTCCATCCACCTGACTCCCACTGTTTGCCCCACCCTGGTGATTCCCTGAGATCCTGCCCCTCCAAACTTTGGAGCCCACCTAAGCTGTTTCTAGTGGCTTTTCCATACAAATAGCTTGCTTTGGCTCATAGTTCAGACTTTCCTAAAATCTCTCAAACATGCAGCATCTGGCCTCAGCATGCCCTGAACCACTCACTAAGTGGCCCCAGGCCCAACACTAGCAGAAGCCAGCTGTGGTTCACATCTTGGCCTCTCCTGGCACCTCCAAGCCCAGCATAAGTGGCAGCTATCTGTAAATCACTTTGCAGCTCAAACTGGGTGGCCTTGGGTAGAACACAAGTGGCAGAGGACCTTGGCCTACACCTCCCTGGAGGCCCCAGAGCCAGCACACCTGGAGGAAAGCTGCGTACTACACTGAAGCACCATCCAACCACCTCCTCAGCAACACACTCAAGGGGTGGACTCTGAAGGCACCAGAACCCCACCAAAGTAAGTGCTACTCTGTGGGGTAGACCCCTGCACAGCTGCTCTCCACAATCAGTGGTCACAGCTAGTCACAGCAGCTGATTGGCCTGGGGATAATTGCTCCTATTGACATGACAATACCAATCAAGTGTCAACTGCAAGAGGAGAATGTACACAACCCACATGAGGGTTGGGGGGTATACCTGGAGTGCCCAGCTTGGGGATCAAGGAGTCTGTGCCTCTGGACCCTACAGAACACCTACTACATAAGGCCACTCTATGAAGCCCAGGAGATAGAGCAGCTTTACTTACTACATAGAAACAAAAACAAGGAGGCTGCCAAAATGAGGAGACAGAGAAACATGTCCCAAATGAAAGAAGAGAACAAAACTCCAGAAAAAGAACTAAACAAAATGGAGAAAAACAAACTACTAGATGCAGAGTTCAAAACACTTGTTACAAGGATGTTCAATGCACGTAGGGGAAGAGTAAATTAACTTAAGAAAGAACTTCAACAATATAAAAAAGGACATGGAAACCATAAAAAAATAACCAGTCAGAAATGAAGTACACACTGATTGAAATGAAACAAAAAAAAAAAAAAACTTACAGGAAAGCAACAGTAGAGCAGATAACATCAATAATTAAATCAATGATTTGGAATATAAGGAAGCAAAAAACACCCAATCAAAACAGCAAAAAGAAAAAAGAATCCAAAAAATAAAGATAGTGTAAGAAACCTCTAGAAAAATTTCAAGCATACCAACATTTGCATCATGGAGATACCAGAGGGGAAGAGACAGAGCAAGAAAATGACAACCTATGTGAAACGATAATGACATACAAATGTAAGATGCACAGAGTCTCAACCAAGATGAACCCAAAGAGGCCCACACCAAGATACATTATAATTAAAATGCAAAAGGATAAAGATCAAGAGAGAATCTTGAAAGCCACAAGAGAAAAACATTTAATTACCTACAAGGGAACTCCCATAAGACTATCACATGATTTCTCAACAGAAACTTTGCAGACCAGAAAGAAGTGGCAAGAAATACTTGAAGTGATGTAAAATAAGAACATACAGCCAAGATTACTCTAGCTATCAAAGCTATTTAGAATTGAAAGACATATAAAGAACTTCCCAGACAAGGAAAAGCTACAGGAGTGCATTCATCACCACCAATTATACCAGTATTACATGAAATGTTAAAGGGATTCCTTTAAGAAGAAAAAAGATAAAAAATATGAACAATAAAATGGAAACAAATATATATCTAGCAATAAAATAATTGAAGAAATACATATTTAAAAGGCAAAATAAATGAAGAAGAATAACAGAAACAGACTCATAGGTACAAAGAACATTTGCCAGTTGCCAGATTGGAGGGTGTTTGGAGTGATGGGCAGAAAAGGGGAAGGGATTAAAAGTACAATTTGGTGCCCTGATGGGTGGGACTCAGTGGATTGAGCACTGGCCTATGAGCAGAAACATCACCAGTTCAATTCCCAGTCAGGGCACATGGCTGGGTTGTGGGCCAGGTCCCTAGTAGGGAGCACTCGAGAGGCAACCACACATAGATATTTCTTTTTCTCTCTCCCTTCCCCTTCCTCTAAAAATAAATAAATAAAATCTTTTTAAAAAGAAGCACAAGTTGGTTGTAGAGAATAGTCACTGGGATGTAAAGTACAGCACAGGGAATGTAGTCAATAATATTCTAATGACTATGCACAGTGTCAGATAGGTACTAGATTTATTGGGATGATCATTTAAGTTATATGATGTCTAATCACTGGACTGTACACCTGAAACTAATATAATATTGTATGTCAATTGTAATTGAAAAATAAAAAAAATATTTAAATTAAAAAATAATTAATGTAATTCAGTCATGGATTTTAGGAGTATAATATATATAATAAATATAACTAAATATTATTTGAGTCCCACATTTATAAGTTAATGTCAAACATAATGTTAATTTCAAAATCTGTTTCATACCAAGTCACAAGGAAAAGTTTAAAAGCTCGATGTTTATGTCTCCTCCCAATTCCCCAGGGTCTGATCTTACCTAGTATAAAGAAGGCATTTTACTTATCTTTCCTGTAATTTCTTATAATAATATATGTTGCTTCACCTCAGTAAGATTACCAGAATTATGATTGCAACCAGATGATGTTTCTATTTCCTAAAGAACATGACACTTGGTTTACATATGAGACTGTGGCCTCCCTGCCATATTAAAACCTACAACCTAGAAGTAGCAATCAGGTCAAACAGAGGCTATCATAGAGCCCTTGTTTGGATCTCATGGTTTCTCTGTTGCTTGGCAAGTGGGTGGAAAACAGTTTTCTACATAATGCTTCCACAAGCTTTTGATTACTTATACCTCAGTCTCCTTAAAACACTCCCTTCTCTTGGCTTTGAGGGGATACTCTTGCTTCTCTGCCTCTTTTAACTTTTCATGCTTTCATCTTATGGATGGTCCTTGAGATTCACTTTTTGAACATCTGGTCACCTCCCTACTGACTGCTTCAAAGCTCCTACCTGCCCTGTCTGGTGTGGCTCAGTGGATTGAGTGCTGGCCTGCAAACCAAAGGGTCACCAGTTCAATTCCTAATCAAAGCACATGCCTGGGTTGTGGACCAGGTCCCCGGTGCGGGGGTGTGAGAGGCAACTACACATTGATGTTTGTCTTCCTCCCTCCCATCCTTCTCCTCTAACAATAAATAAATAAAATATTTTTTAAAAAAGCTCTCATCCATTCTTATAATTCAAACTATCACCTATTTAAAGGGGAATGCCTTAAATTGTGTCTCTAGCCCTGACTTCTGCTGTGAACTTTCCTGTCTAGTTCATGCTACAATTCATAGGCCCAGCCATTATCTCTATGCTACTTGCCTAAAACTGGACACATCTTATTCCAAATCTACACTCTTCCCTAAAACTTTACTCAGTTTCCCTGTTTTTGTCAAAGTTAGCATTGTTCACCTACTTACCATTTATCAAGACTACTGATCTTGACAACAGCTTTGACTCAAACCATTACGAAATAATTATTACTTATTAAGAAATTACTATGTGCCAGAAATTGTATATTATCTCATTGACTCTTCACAACAGTCCCATGAGATAGGTATCATGATTATTTTATAGGTGAGGACACTGAAGATCAGAGAATGTAAGATGCTCCAGAAATAAGTCCAGGTCCACCTGAAGCCAAAGCCTGAGTGCTTTACCAAACTGCAGAGGTCAAAAACTCAACTGATGTAGAATTGTAAACAAGTCCAGCTACTATGGGAAACAAATGGAGATTCCTCAAAAAATTAAAAATAGTACTACCATATGACCCTGAAATTCCACTTCTGGGTATTTATCTGAAGAAAGCAAAAACACTAATTCAAAACAATATAAGCTCCCCTATGTTCATGGCAGCATTGTTTACAATAGCCAATCTATAGAAGCAACCTAGCTGTTTACTGATACATGAATGAATAAAGATGTGGTATACACACACACACACACACACACACACACACACAGTCCACAGTAGAATATTAGTCAGCCATAAAAAGAATAAAATCTTGCCATTTGTAACAATATGGATGGGCCTAGAGAGTATTATGTGAAGTGAAAAAAGTCAGACAGAAAGACAAATGCCACATGAATTCACTCATATGTGGAAACAAACAAAACAAAACAATACAAAACAAATGAACAATAAAGTGAAATGAAACACACTTGTAGATAAAACAAATCAATTGTTGTCAGATGGGAGGGGGTAGAGGGGTAGGTGGAAAAGGAGAAAGAGATTAAGTATAAACTTTCAGTTATAAAATAAGTCACAGAGATATAAAGTACAGCAAAGGAAATGTAGTCAATAATACTGTAATAAGTATGTATGGTGACAGAAGGTACTAGACTTATTATGGCGATCACTTCCTAAAGCATATAAATGGTGAATCAGTATGCTGTACATCTGAAACTAATATAGTATTGTAGGCCAGCTATACTTTTTAAAAGGAAACCTCAACTGCTTAAAAGGCACCAGGCAGTGTAAATGAGCAAAGCAGACCAGATTCAAGAAAATAAATAACTAACAGCGCAACCTGTCTCCACTGGGGAAACAACAGGAGCAGTACATTCCACAGTGCACAATTCAATTTAAGCCATGAAAAAAAATCAGTTTTGCCAGATCTTCCAACTTTTTAAGAAAAGGCAGATATCTAGATGTTTATGAAAAATCCCAAATTTTAAATGTAGGCAACCTGTCGGGATTTTATTGTTTTATTTCTATAATTTTATTAATAAAAATGTGAAATATATACAGAAGAATTGAAAAACTTTTACATTGAACACTTATATGTATACTCATAATCAAAATTCTATTATTAACATATTATTATACTTGCTTTTCATGTATCTATCCCTCAATGTATCTTTTCTTTTTTAAAAGTTATTATTTATTTATTTTATTCTGGTTTATTCTGGTTTTATTACAGCTGTCCCAATTTTTCCCCATTTTCCCTCTTCTGCCCAGTATACCCTATGCTCCTACTGTTCATCCCCATACTGTTGTTCATGTCCATGGGTCATTCATACATGTTCTTTGACTACCCTCCCCCTTCTCCCCACCATTCCGCCCCTCCCCACTCTTCTGGCAGCTGTCCTATTTCCCTGTTTCCATGTCTCTGAATCTGTTTTGCTCATTAGTTTATTCTGTTGATTAGGTTCCACTTATGAGTGAGATCATATAGTATTTGTCTTTCACTGACTGGCATATTTCACTTAGTATAGTATTCTCCAGTTCCATCATGCTGTCACAAAAACCCCGAATAATCACAACAATCTTGAGAAAGAAGAACAAAGTTGGATAGATCAATACCTGATATCAAACTATACTACAAGGTCACTGTAATCAAAATGGTCTGATACTGGCATAAGAACAGACACATAGATCAATGGAACTGAATAGAGAGCCCAGAAATAAACCCATGTCTCTATGGTCAATTAATATTTGACAAAGGATGCAGGAGCATAATATGCAATAAAAATAGCCTCTTTAATAAATGGTATTGAGAGAACTGGATGGTACATGCAAAAAAATAAAACAAGATCACCAACTTACACCATACATCATAATAAACTCAAAATGGATAAAGGACTTACAAGTTGTGGTACCATAAATGTCCTAGAGGAAAGAAAACATAGGCAGTAAAATATCAGATATCCCACATAGCAATATTGTAGCCAATATATCTCCCAGGGCAAGGGAAGTAAAGGAAAAAATAAACACATGGGACTACATCAACATATCCTTTCTTTTTTTAAGTATATTTTATTGATTATTCTATTACAGTTGTCCTGTGTATCAATGCATTTCAAAATGAAGACATCAGAACACTTCATATAGACTCATACATTTACAAATACTTTACAATGTGTATTATTTGAGTTAAGTATTAGTTCATGGTATTTCATTCTTGTTATTTAGGCGAATTTTACAAACAATAAAATACACACTATTAAGTGTACTATTTGATGCTATTTTGACAAATATATTCACCTGTATAAGCCAAATGTGTGTCAAGATATAAAAACATTTTAGAAGATTTTATTTATTTATTTTTAGACAGATGGGAAGGTAGAGAAAAAGAGAGGGACAGAAATATCAATATGTGGTTGTCTCTCATGTGCCCCCTGACTGGGGACATGGCCCGAAACCCAGGCATGTGCTCTGACTAGGAATCCAACCAGTGACACTTTGGTTCACAGGCCAGCTCTTAATCCACTGAGCCACACAAGCCAGGAGAATATATAAAAACATTTTATCACCTCAAAAATTTCCTTTGTGCCTCTGACTCGTAGCATTCTACCTTTCCCCAACCCAAGATAACCACTAATTTGATTTTTTTTCTATCATGGATTAGTTTTCATGTTCTAGGACTTCATATAGACTCATACATTATGTACTATTTTGTACTCAGAATAATGCTATTAAGAGTAATTGATGTTGTTGGGAAACCTACCAAATTTAAAAAATTCTTGTGTAGAAAAAAATTAAAATTCACATTTGCGATCTGTGTGGTATCATGATGCAACCTCTGCACTTTAATTGAATGACTCCTTTCTTCTTATTTCCAAGTGCCATCAAATTCATGTTCCTTTGAAATATCATTATTGGTCTTCTTTCATTTCTCACTGCTACCACTCTACCAAAATTCTATAATAGATTGGTTTCAGCAGGGCAATTGAAAAGGTCTTATGTGACATTCCAGAGAACAAGCTTGTGATATAAGATTTAGAAGATGGTTTAGTTAGCTATATCTAGAACTGGCTGGGAGCTGTGGTCAGAGGTAGATTATAAAACAAGACAACGTGAAAGGGACTCACTATTAGAGTACCACAGAGCTCTCTTCTTGATCTTGCACTGTTTGACATGTTTTTTCAAGACTAGATAAAGATAGTCATGTTTTAAAGTTGCAAATGACCCAAAGAAATGGAGAGAATAATACAATGGATAACACAACTAACAAGGATAAAGTAAAAGAACTATGTTTATATTTTAAAAAGGCAATTGCAGAAGTATACCATGAAAAATATTTTTGCTGACAGCACCCTAAGTGAAAAATATCTCAAGTACAGTGTGAGTCACTAATATTTTAAGTATATTTTATTGATTATGCTACTACAGTTGCCCCATTTTTCTCCCCCTTACTCCCCTCTGCCCTGCACACCCCCACCAGCACCCACCCCTTAAGTCATGTCCATGGGTCATACACAGAAGTTCTTTGGCTTCTCCATTACCTAAACTATTCTTAACCTCCCCCTGTCTATTTTGTACCTACCAATTATGCTTCTTATTTCCTATGCATTTCCCCCATTCCCCCCTCCCCCTCCCCACTGATAACCCTCCATGTGATCTTCATTTCTGTCATTCTCTTCCTGTTCTAATGGTTTGCTTAGTTTGTTTTTTGTTCTTGTCTTTTAGGTCCAGTTGTTGATAGCTGTGAGTTCGTTGTCATTCTACTGCTCATAGTTTTGATCTTCATTTTCTTAGATACATTCCTTTAACATTTCATATAATTAGGGTTTGGTGATGATGAACTCCTTTAACTTGACCTTATCTAGGGAGCACTTTATCTGCCCTTCCATTCTAAATGATAGCTTTGCTAAATAGAGTAATCTTGGTTGTAGGTCCTTGCCTTTCATGACTTTGAATATTTCTTTTCAGCTCCTTCTTGTCTGTAAGGTTTCTTTTGAAAAATCAGCTGATAGTTTTATGGACTCCTTTGTAGGCAATTCTCACTTTCTCTTGCTGCTTTTAAGATTCTCTTCTTATTTTTAATCTTGGGTAATTTAGTTATGATATGTCTTGGTGTGATCTTCCTTGGGTCCAACTTCTTTGGGACTCTGAGCTTCCTGGACTTGCATGTCTATTTCCTTCACCAGATTGGGGAGTTTTCCTACATTATTTTATCAAGTAATTTTTCAATTTATTCTTCTCCTTTTGACACCCCTACCATTCAGATGTTGGAATGTTTAAAGTTGTCCCACAGGTTCCTCAGCCTTCCCCATTTTTTTCTGAATTCTTGTTTCTTCATTCTGTTCTGGTTGAATGTTTATGTTTCCCTTCTGATCTGAATTATTGATTGGTGTCCCTCTTTCCATCCCTTCACTGTTGGTTCCCTGAATAGTTTTCTTTATTTCACTTTGCATAGCCTTTACTTCTTCCTTTCTTTTGCAACCATAATCAATAAGTTCTGTGAGCATCCTGATTACCAGTGTTTTGATCTCTGCATCTGGTAGGTTAGCTATCTCCTCTTTGTTTAATTTTTTTTCTGGATTTTTGATCTGTTTGGGCCATATTTCTTTGTCTTGGTGCATCAGTTACATTGTAAGAGGTGGAGCCTTAGGTATTTGTCAGGGCAGGGCAACCCATTTCTCAGGGTTGTGATGCTGTAAGTGAGGGAGGTGTCAAAGAGAGAACAATGCCTCTTCCTTGGCTCTTGCCTTGCTTTTGATCACTTCCCTCATTATTCACAAGTGAATTGGGCCTTCCTGGTGCTGATTCTCAGGTGGGTGGGTTTGTGTATGTTCTGGGACCCTGTAGGTATCTCCAATGGACTCTCCTCTAAGACTGGCAGTTTCTCCTGCCACTGAAACCCCCTCAGATTTTTACAACCACAGGTTTTGAATCTTCATTTCCCCACAATGAAACCCTGGGTTGCATGGTCTGTCTCACTCCCCAGTTGTTCCTCCTGATTTATCTGCACATGAATGTGGGACAGCCCACTCCACCAGCTGCTACCTTGCCAAGGGTCCTCTTCACCCCACCTTCTCATCTCCACCCCTCCTACCAGTTTGTATGAATGTTTCTTCTTTAACTCCTTGGTTGTCAGACTTCCATACCGTTTAATTTTCTGGCAGTCCTGGTTGTATTTTTCTTTTGAAATTTGTTTTTGTCCTTCTTTTGTTTGTGCAAGGAAGCAAAGCATATCTACCTATGTCTCCATCTTGGCTGGAAGTCCAAATGTCAAGTCACAAATATTTTGATAAGAACAAGCACAAATAGACCAAAAAAAAACAACAAAACCCAAGAAAGCAGTCATAACCCACATTAATAGAGGTGTGCAAGGAAATAGCTCTAACTTAATACAGTGATTAGAAGCATAGTCTTGGAGTAAGAAAACATTGTTCTCAGCTAAAGACATAAATTTGGGACTTGTCAGAAGATAGACAGTATTTAGAGCCATGAAACTAGATGAAATATAAAGACATGAGTACTAACACTAAAAACAGAGAAGAGATGTTTATATTAGTTTTCTAACACTGCCATAAAAAATACTTGGTAGCTTAAACAGCAAAAAAAAATATTTTCTTTTTTTCTTTTTTTCTTTTGTATTGTTTTCAGGTATCCAGCTAAGTGTTTAGACAATCATATACTTCACATAGTCTTCTCCTTGATATTTCTAGTACCACAACTGTTACCATACTTAGTTTTCACAATATTATTGACTATACTTACTATGCTTTACGTATATCCTTGTGACTACTTTGTAGCTACAAATTTGTGCTTCTTAATCTCCTCTTTCACCCAGTCCTCCTAACTTGCTCACTTCCTCTTGCAACCATCAGTTCACTCTCTGTGTTTATTAGTCTGTTTTAATTTTGTTTGTTCCTTTATTTTGTTCTTTAGATTCCATGTACTGTGTATAAGTGAAATCATATGGTAGTTGTCTTCCTTTGACTGACTTATTTCACTGAGCATAGAACCATCTGGGTCAATCTATACTGTAGGAAATGGTAAGATTTAAATCTTTTTCTGTCTGCATAATATTCCATTGTATATATGTACCACCACTTTTTATCCATTCATTTATTGATGGGCACTTGGGTTGCTTCTATAGTTTGGCTATTCTAAATAATGCTGCAATATACATAGGGTTGCATGTATTCTTTCAAATTAGTGTTTTGGATTTCTTTAAATAAAACTCCAGAAGTGGAATTAGTGGGTTATAAAGAAGATCCACAGAAATTTATTTTCTGATACTTCTGGAGGCTAGAGGTCCAAAATTTAGATGTCAGTGCTATTGGTTTCACCTGAGGCCCCTTTCCATGGCTTGTAGATGGCTGCTTTCTCACTGTGTTCTCACATGGCCTTGCCTCTGTGTGTGTGTGTGTGTGTGTGTGTGTGTGTGTGTGTGTGTGTGCCTTCAGTGTCTCTGTGTATCCAAATTTCTTCTAATAAGGACAGCAGTCAGACTGGATTAGAGCTTACCCTAATAGACTCATTTTGACTTAATCACCTCTTCAAAGACCCTATCTCTAAATACAGTCACATTATGAATTGCTAAGGGGTTAGATCTTCAAAATGTGAACTGGGAAGTATACAATTCAGCACATAATAAGGTCCAAGAATTGAGCCTTGGTCCTCCAACATTTAGAAGTCAGGTAAAGGAAAAAGAAAGGGTGATCAATAGAAAAGACTGGGGAGTAATAACCAAATAAAGGAAAACCCAGGAGAATATGTATTTCTGGTGGCCTAGAGAAGAAAGAGGTTTTAAAAGGGAGGAGTATTCAGTCATGTCAAATACTGCTAACAGATGAAGAAAAATGAGAACTGAGAATAACCATTAGATTTGTGAAAGATAGGAGCCATTTTGGCCTTGATAATAGCTATTTCAGTTGAGTGGTATGACTAGAAGCCTCCTAAAAGAGAAAGTTAAGTGAAGATGTAAAAATATAAACTAGAGAAAACTATTCTGAGAGGTTTTTCTGTGACTAGGGAGAAATAAATAAGAAGAGAGAAATTTAAAAATTTCAGGAACAAAGCCCTTAAAAAGATGAGATGCATGGAAATCTAAGTTTTGGTCTTAGATAAAAGAAAGAGCATATTACCTAGTGCTACAAGAAGAAAGGCAGAGTCAGAGCATCTGGGTTCATGGAACTGGTGGTGAGAAAATGAGGTAGTTTTGCTTTGATGGATGATACTGCCACACCTATCTCTTTTCCTGCTGTAACTTCTGCCTTGTACCCTCTCTCCCTCACAAAATCTTCTCTACCCATCCAGACTCAGACTCTTTGCTTCAGAAAGAGCACTGTATCTAGGAAAAGAAAACCTGGTTTCAAGTGCCAGCTCTTTTTAATATAAGCTGTGTAACTTCAGACAAGTCACTGACCTTTTCTGATCTCATTTCTTCATCTGTACACTTAGAACAAAAATCTCTCCACAAGCAATACACTTTTAAATGCAAAGATAAAAATGAGATCTCTCCTAATAAATTCTATCTATTTTAATAAGCTTCCATGGCCACTTCAGTCTTTTTGGAGCCCCTTTGGGTCTTTACTACTTATCTGCTGTCTGACAGTGTTAGCTGGTTGTTCTCAAGTGTATTATTGTTGATTCGATCATGAAATTATACATTTCTGAAGATCAGGAACTGATTTCTACGTATTACGTAGAGGTAGTGGGTGGGAAGAGGAAGAGACTAATTCCTCGACCATCTGATACTTGCCAGGGCATTAAAGTACATTATCTAATTTAATTTTTCAACAATCTGGGGAAATTGACAGTATTTACAGATCAGAAAGCCGAAACCCAGTGAGCTTAAGAAGCTTCCCCAATGTCACATAGCTAATAAAGTGGTAGAGCCATAGTGTGAACTCAAAACTCCACACTCCAACCCTGGGCTCTTTCCACTACTCCATCCCACACACACTTATTCCAGGCAATTTTGCCTGCATTTGGACCTCTTGCTGAGGTTTTAATTACTGAGAGGAAATGATATTTTTATTAGAACACATTTTTTGCAGTTGTAATGCCAAACAAACAGCTTCTGTTTTTGTCATATACATTTATGATAGTGCTAATTCCTATCCAACTTTCTGGAAATTGGTAATCTTGCTACAAGCAAAACTATTTTTATTTCATTAGCCTTTCTTGTACCATCATCATAAGGATGTCAGAAATGATGAGTCATGTATTGCTGATTCCCAAAAGGACCTCACAAAACATCTATTCCAACCTCCTTCCTTTTTACAGATGAAGAAATTGTGGCTTAGAAAGGGGGGGGTTGACTTGCTAAAAGAGCACACAGTGGAAAGTAGCAGAGAGAAAACTGGCTTTTTTCTCCCCAGTCTCACAGTCTTTCCTTCAGTATACTAAACCCATATTATAAGCTGCCCCTTTGTCTTTATAGTAGTAGCACCAAGGACCCATAGATTTTTCTCCAATTTGTATGGAGTTGAAAGGGTAAAGCCTCAAAGCATGCCTTGCTGGGCTAATGACAGTCCTGAGAAATGGGCACCTGCAGGTAGAACTTAAGGTTATTTTAAATCCAGCTCTCCTCCCTGGAATATTGGAACAACTCCCCTGATCAATTACTTTCCTTTTAAGTTTATAAATGATGTGCAGGAAATATCTTTATGGAAGACTGAACCAAGGGGATATCTAGGTGAAGAATAGATGATGCCAAAGAGTTCAGTTGCTGCTTCCATCTTTCTCAGGAGATGAGCTTCCCCATAAATGGTTTTTGCCCTTGAGGGAAGACAGATCAATATTGATTGAAAGATGGTTCCTCCTTAATTAGGACTTCCTATGGCCCTGCTGGTTCTACAGCTAAGCAGTGTGTGATGAGGAGAGGGGAGCAAGCCACTGTTTATATCATTATGAATTTGTCAAAGTGCACACCACAGTTCTTCCAATGCCATATTGTGACATAGGGTTAATTATCTGACACATTATAGTTGAAATGGCAGGATTTCATGTATGGAACTAAGGATAGAGTACTATCCATAGATCTGCTTGCAGCTGCAAATGCCCAGTGTGTGAAGGGAAAAAAACAACAGCAGCAAAAACAGCAAATAATACTTCAAACCTTCTGTTTCATTCAAGGAGTCTCATAAAAGAGCAGATAGCTCCCTTATGTACTTTTATGTTTTTAAAATCCTTCTAAAAGGCAGAATCCGGCCCTTCTAACCTTGATAATCTTAGCCAACCTACACATCAGTTACTGAATCAGCAAACAATTATTGAGTATCTACTATATGCTATAATCCATGCTAGGTGCCAAGAGTCTGCAAAGCAGGGTCTGGAGGACAAAGAGGATGACAAATTTGAGATAATATGTAACCATTAGCTATTCAATCTAGAACCCAGTTTATTTATTTCCATTCGTGACCTACACCAACCTTGGATAAACCCAGCAACCAAGTGTTGCCTGCAGGATTCTGTGAAACACATATTCAAATCCATTCCAAGAACCTCACTATAACTTACTTCAATATTGACTAGCATCCAAACATCAAGAACAGCAGTCCAAATGTATTTTTTTTTCAGTTTTAATAGGTTATATTTTGGGAGGTTTACTGAGAATTATTTTTGAAGCTGCTCTTAGCTTTTCCTTAGTAATATTGTACTATATACCCAGTGCCTAAAGCAGCCAATGAATTCAGGTCTATTGAATAATTTTCTGTGCAAAGACAGCTGTTCTATGCCCTGCTATTGACCTTCTTCCATTTGCCTGAGTATTCTCATTATGTAGCAGCATACCCAGAAAGGGCTATTTTAAAGGACAGAAGATTTTCTCTTTTTTCCTTTTAATAAATAAGCTTTGTAAGACAAGAACCAAGATGACTTCCTGCTTGGCTTTTGTTTTTAGGTCTTATTGAAGGAGAATATTGATTCAACTGTCTGGAACATCTTCCATCTCCCTGAAGATGTTAGAGTCTGGAAGCCATACAAAAGCACTGGATTAGGAGTCAGGAAGTTAGGTTTATAGCCCTGACTCTGCCGCTAGGTAGTTTTATGACCTGGAAAAAGTAGCTAATAATCTCTGGGCCTTAGTTTCCCTTTCTCTAGAATTAAGGAAACAGAACAGAAGTTAAGAGGTAGTACTTTCACTTACCAGTGGGGTGGATTTAAAAAAACTCAATCTCTCTGAGCCTCAGTGACTTGCCTGAGAAATGGAGATAGTAATGGTATTGCCTTTATAGTGTTTTGTGAGGATTAAATAAGAAAGTGCATGTAAATTATTAGTACAGTGCCTGGCACATAGTGCAGAGGAAATACAAATAATTTTTAGAATTCCAGGCTAGATTAAATCATGATAGCCCCTTCAGACTCTAATTTTCTGTGAACTCTTAATATCAGTACATTTTTATATATCATTTTAAGTGAGCTTTTTCTTCAATTTTTGACTTTTGTAATACTAAGTTAGCATCTCAAACATGTTAAACATGTAAAATGTATTAATTTAGCATGTTAAATAATTGTTACAAAATTAATAAGAAATTTTGTTGATAGTCACCCCTTTTCTTTATTTCATAGAATTGTTTCTGAAGAATTTTTCTCCCTGAGACTCAAAGAATGAGAAAGCAAATATTTAATATTCATGTTTATAAAAGAAATACTAGAAGATAGAGACCATTGATTCTCACATCAGCTTGTGCTTTAACACATAAGAAAGAAACAGGTAAAGGATTTGCTGCATTTGTCAGGAATCCAAAGAATTTCCTTTGTTATCTTTGTAAATGTGATATTGTAGAAATTCACTTTGAACTATGTTTTATTAGTATTCAGTAAGTGGTGTGTGGTTTAGGTGACTTCATCTCATATGTGTGGGAGAAGTGATTAACTTACAAGCCTATGGAACTTTCTAGAGTAAAAATCATCAGCAAAAACCAGTAGCATTGTTTTAAAATGCTGAGTCCCTGTGTGTGTGCTTACTGAATTCAGGCTAATATTTCCTATGTGGAACTTTAATAATCAATATGTATAGAATATAAAATAGACTGTGAGAATTATTTTTTGATCTGGGAAACTAATTAAAATGCTTTATCTTCTTCAATTAAATGGGGCTGGGGAAAAATTAGAAAGCTGAATGCAAAAGAATTAAACTAGGCTACAGTTTATCCTCATGAAAAAAAATTAATTTGGGATTCTTAGGGAATCCCACCAGTGGAATTATCAGGTCAAAGAGCAGTTCCATTTTTAAATTTTTGACGAATTTCCGTACTGTTTCCAGTGGCTGCACCAGTCTGAATTCCCAGCAACAGAATTCAGAAATGACAATTCAAAAGAACCTATGCACCCCAATATTCATAGCAACTTTATTCACTATAGCCAAGTGCTGGAAACAGCCTAAGTGCCCACCAGTAAATGAGTGAATCAAAAAACTGTGGTACATTTACACAATGGAATACTATGCAGCAGAAAGAAAGAAGGAGCTCCTACCCTTTGCAACAGCATAGATGGAACTGGAGAGCATTATGCTAAGTGAAATAGGCCAGGTGGTGAAAGACAAACACCATATGATCTCACCTATAACTGGAACCTAATCAACAAAACAAACAAGAAAGCAAAATATAACCAGAGACATGGAAATGAAGAACAAACTGACAATGACCAAAGGTGAGGAGGGAGGTGGGTAACAGGGGAAAGAAGGGGAAGGGTCAAGTCAAGGAACATGTATAAAGGACCCATGGGCAAAGACAGTGGTGGGGAGGATTGAAAATGGAAGGAGGGAAGGGGGTAAGGCAGGAGAGAGTAATGGGGGGGAATGGAGAAAACTGTAATTGAACAACAATAGAAAATGGAAAAAGAAAAAAATTAACTTTGGCCAGGCAAAAAAAATTAATTCAAAAGGAATCAAAGACCCAAATATAAGGTCTGAAAAAATTAATTGCATAGAAGAAAATGTAGGTAGTAAACTCATGGACCTTGGTCTTAGAGAAGATTTTGTGAATTTGACCCCAAAGGCAAGGGAAGTAAAGGCTAACATAAATGAATGGCACTGTATCAAACTAAAAAGCTTTTGCACAGGAAAAGAAACCACCAACAGAACAAAAAGGCAACCAATGGAATGGGAGATGATATTTGCAAACAACAGCTCTGGCAAGGGGTTAATATCCAAAATATATAAATAACTCATACAACTCAACACTAAACAACAAACAATCCAATTAAAAAATGGTCAAAGGACCCAAACAGACATCCCTCCCAAGAGGACATACAAATGGCCAACAGGTATATGAAAAGATGCTCAGCTCCACTAGTGATTAGGGAAATGTAAATCAAAAGTACGTGATACTACCTCACACCAATTAAAATAGCTATCAGCACCAAGACAAGTAATAACAAGTGTTGGAGAGGGTGTGGTGAAAAAAGGAACTCTCATTCACTGCTGGTGGGGATGTAAACAGGTACAGCCTCTATGGAAAACAGTATAGAGTTTCCTAAAAAAATAGGAATAGAGTTACCAGCCATGGCTGGTGTGTCTCAGTGGATTGAGTGCCATCCTGTAAACCAAAGGGTTACTGGTTCAATTCCCAGTCAGGGTGCATGCCTGGGTTGTGGGCCAAGTCCCAGTAGGGGGTGTGTGAGAGGCAACCACACATTGATGTTTCTCTTCCTCTCTTTCTCCCTTCCTTCCCCTCTCTAAAAATAAATAAATAAAAATTTTTAAAAAGAATAGTTATGATATGACTCAGCAATTCCTCTTCTGCATATCTACCTGTAAAACTTGAAAACATTTATTGATAAAGATATATGCACCCATATGTTGATTGTAGCACTATTCACGTTGCTAGGGCATGGGGACTATCAAAGTGTTTTTCGATAGAGGATTAGATAAAGAAAATGTGGTATATATGTATACAATGGAACGCTACTCAGGCATAAAGAAAGATGAAATACTGCCATTGCAACAACATGGATGGACCCTGAGAATATTATACTAAGTGAAATAAGTCAGAATAAGCCAATAAGCATATGATTTCATTTATATGTGAGATATAAAACTGAAACTCATAGACACAGAAAACAGTATGGTGGTCACTAGAGGGAAAAGGGGTAGGAGGGTGGTAAAGGGTAAAGGGGGCCAAATACATGGTGACGGGATGTGATTTGACTTTGAGTGGTAGGTACACAATGCAATGTACAGATTATGTATCACAGAAATGTACACCTGAAACCTATATAATCTTATTAACCAATGTCACCCCAATAAACTTAAAAAGGAACATTTCTCTTTTAAAACAGCCAGTGTTGGAGGTGGGAGGAGTATAATATCAGTCCCATCAAGCTATACTCTGCTCAACATACCTCATCTCACTTATTATGGCCTGTAAGATCCTCCATGGCATGCCTCCCTCTGACTTCTCTCCTTTTCTCCTCCTCCTCCTCCTTACTCTCTTGGCTCTAGTCATACAGTCCTTCTTGTCTTTTAAACACATCAAGCAGATTTATGCCCCAAGGACTTTGCACATGCTTTTTCATCTGCTTGGAATGGTCTTGTTCTAGATGTCTACATGTAGTTCTCTCTTAACATTCATGATTTATACTTAATGGCACCCCATCAATGAGGCCTTTTCTCTCAAATATAAAACAGCAATCACTCTCCTCCCCAGCACTTCATACAACCACTACTTTGAATCCCCCTACCCCATGGCATTAAATACCACCTTATACATACATTGATTATTTTTATGTTGTCTGCTCCCCTCCTAGATTATAAACTCTATAAAGGAAGGGGTTGTATCTGTCTTATTATCTGCTATAGCCCCATGCTTAAAATATGATTTTTGCACATAGTAAACCCTCGATAATTAAATAGTTGTTGAATGAGTGAATGAATGAAATAGAACTCAGTAACTCTCTATTTAATATGGATTTAATTTAATGTAATGAACTTAATTTTAAACTTGATTTATGAGAAATTTAAAAGTTTATCTTTTATATGCCACTATGTATTTGTAGAAAGGCTGTAATAAAACCATTTAAAAGTATCATCTAAAAATAAAAATAATAAAAATAGCCTTGGCTGGCATAGCTCAGTGGATTGAGTGCAGACTGCAAACCAAAGTGCTGCAGGTTCGACCCCAGTCAGAGTACATGCCTGGGTTGCAGACCATGATCCCCAGCAACCTCACATTGATGTTTCTCTCTCTCTATCTCCCTCCCTTCCCTCTCTAAAAATAAATAAATAAAATCTTTAGAAAAAATAATACAAATAAAAGTGCTTTATGAAAACACAGTTGTCTGTGTCTTCCTCTCCACTGGGTTTCAATGTTTTTTACTTGTTAACAGTGTTGAAATCAAAATGGCCATGTATGATGGTAGAAGAGCTGGACATGAAAAGATGAGATCTAGGGTTTGTGCCAGGAGATTTCATTTTTTCCACCTAAGTGTGTACTATTTTATCTGTGTCATCTGAAATAGGAAGCTGTGGGATAATTATATTTTTAATTTTTGTTGATTTATTTTAAATGAGCTTTATTTGCAGGACATAAAGGCCTCTGGACATTTTGAAAGTCTCCCTTTAAGTTACTTGGGAACTGAAAACAGTTACTTGGCCCCTGTATGGGCCCTTCCCTTGGTAGCATGGAAACAGATTTTTCAATCTGTTGGTGAAGAGCCTCTTGCTCATGTTAATGCTTGTAGGACAGGATAACCAGATCCAGTTTAGATACATCTGTTTCTTGGCTTTCACCTGACCTTGGTAGTACTATTGCATCATTTCCAAGTGTATGCCAGCAAAACTAACAGAAGCAATCATTTTGTATGTCCGTGAGGAGGTACAAAGTGGGGTTGTCTCTTTAGACTGAGCATGTACATAACAACATGGCCAAAAGCTGTGCCTCTATCACATTTACATCATCTATTATAAATACTGGGCTGGTGACAGTTCAGAAAGTAATTATCAGCCTGACTAGGAAACTCAATTCATGCATTCAGCTAATACTGTCCTAATCTCTTAACACAAGTTTGTTTCTTGTGTCCTTCATGAAACATTTTTAGTTACCAGCTCATAAACCCATACTCACCATGTTGAGCTTTGTAATAAGGACAGATCATTCTCTACATATTTAAGAAAAAAGTAGAATCTCCATTTAAAGTCAGTAGGATCTCCAGAAATGTGAATGTGGTAGGAATGACAGAAAAGATAGTTTCTCAAGCTGAGACTGCGCATATGCAATAAGTAACAATTCTATTGAGCATGAGTCAGAACACATCTGAACATCATGTTCAAATGTAGATATTACATTTGGAGTGACTTTGGGAGAATATACCTAGGAAGGTGATCAAGATGAGCAAATGTCTAGAAACCATGACAGACAAGAAAGAGTTGAAGTAACTGTATGTTTAGCTTGGAGGAAACAAGACTAAATTAACCCACACTGACTCTTAAAAGATTAGACAATGGAAGAGGTAGTACACTTATTTTGTTTTACTCCAGAAGCAAACTCTAAGGTAAATAGATGAAAATTACAAGAAGGTACATTTCAGGTAAACAATATAAATAAGCAAAACTCATAAAAATTAAAACTATCCAAAAAATAGAACACATTTATTCAGAAAGTACAGGCTTCTTCCTGGAGATGTTCAAGTGGGCTGATCCTCTGGTAGGAAGCCTATAGAAATGATGCTTACAGGAGTGAAAGACAGGTCAGCTAATCTCCAAAGTTATCCCTTTCACACTCTAAAGTCTTTTTTCTATGATGCCAGTCAAAAACTAGGAAAATAACAGAATATACCTTTATTTAGTCATCCATCCAAACATCCAGTCATTAATCCACTTAACAAGCACTTACTGAGTGACTGATATGTGCTAGGTACTATGTTAACCACAAAATATATAACACCCAGAAATGTAGGCTACAGAAATATAAATAAGTTATTACAGTATAGGATGTTGCATGCAAAGACAGATGCATTTACAGGTGACAGAAAGAGTCATGGAGATGTTATGGGGAAGTAGAATCTAGGAAGATCTCACAAAAGAGAAAGTTATACATCAGTAGAATTTTAAGGGATGAATTGCAGTTTTTCAGGAAGACCACTCTAAATAAGGGGGGAAATATGTGCAAATGCATGGAGGTCTGACATCATGAGAAAGTTTGTAAAATTTTAGGTAACTCATCATTGCTGAAGCATAATGTCTATCAGGACAGGGGGATAGGAGATAGGTGACAGAAAGTTTTAAGTAGGCTAGGTCATGAGGGGCCATTCCAGGGAGCTCGAACCTTTATAGAAGCCAGGAAACTGGGCAATAATATACCTTCCTTTTGTACTTGTCCTTGGCTTTGCCAGTATAACTATTGCATATTTGTCTGAAGCCATTCGTAGCAAAACAAAATAAAAATAAAAGTTACTTATTATCTGCTGCCATGAAGTCAGCTTAATTTTCAGAATCTCATTCTCTGACTTCTCTATATCTCTTATCATTTTTATCTAAATATAACAAAAATAAAACATAAAAGATTTTTATTTACCACAAATTAAACAATATTATGTAAGTTCTCTAAGTTGTTTCAATATCTATGGACAGGAATGAAATAGCTGTAGCTGTTCCTTCATAGAAAGCCTATCTCTCAGTTGATATGATATGTTCTAAGTTAGAAACAAATGAAATCATCATAGCAACAGTAATATAAAACATTCAACATTTTAGCATTTTTATTCTAATTTTGAAAGAAAAGCTCTTATCTCTTTAGA
This sequence comes from Phyllostomus hastatus, assembly GCF_019186645.2. NCBI lineage: Eukaryota > Metazoa > Chordata > Mammalia > Chiroptera > Phyllostomidae > Phyllostomus > Phyllostomus hastatus. Next base: position 8,103,147 of record NW_025333841.1, on the reverse strand, counting down.
GTTATACAATTCAAATGACCTTTAAGTTTTGTAAAAACCTCCATTACTGGTCCTACTAATTAGGTGGTCAATCAGATTTAGGGAGAACTCAGACTTACAGACTTTTAAAAACATCCTACAATGTTATTACTTTCAAGTATTATACTTGAGAATCCTGTGAGTGCTTTCAAAAGTCACACATTCTTATTTTAATGAAAATGCTGCTGTGACAACAGTTTTTTTAAAACAACTGGTCTGTGTTGGGGTTTTAATATTCATATTTATTAATTTTACTCTGAACACACACATGGAATGTTCTGGAACAGAGACAGCTTACTGTTATTCAGTTAAAAAATAAATACTAATGACCTCCATTCAGTGTACCCTGATTCTTACCCCTGGGGTGAAATGATGAAAGCCAGATCAAATCTCCTACACATGCAAGGTCTGTATCACAGATGGGAAACATAAAAATTGATTTTCTTTTCTGTAAATACAGGAGGAAGGGGCAGCGACCTCTTCCTTCCCTCTCAAAAGGAGGGAGTGAAACCTTTGCTCTTTGGAGACAAAATGAAAAGGACTCTGGGTTCTTACTCCAGCCTTTTAAAACAGTATAAATTCATCTTTCCAAGGACCAGATATGCACCCAACTTTTATGACCTAGAAATGTATCCAAGGCCCCTGGCCTTATTTTTCCTTGAAATGCAAATACATACCTCCAAAGTTAGATAAATCTCCTTGAAGTTCTATCACTATCTATATAGTTGTAAATTACCTTCCCAAGGCTTACTCTTAGTCCTAGATCTCAAGTTTTCAACAAATTTATTTATAAGACTCCAAACACTGCAGATACTCAATAATATTTTCTCCATACTCTATAGTCAGCTTATATTACCAATCAGGCTCACATTTCTTTGTGTTAAGGATGTATGCTTACTTAGTATATCTTCTCCCCCATGCTTAATAAAAAATAAACTTTAGCCCAGTATGTTCTCATCATAATAAATTTTAGTATAATTTATTAAACAAACACTGAGTGCCTACTGTATGCCAGAACTTATTCTAAATAGGTCTTTCAATACAAGTAGACTTCTAGAATTGGCATTTTACTATTGCATATATACCTTCCCTTTAACTGGAATGACTCTTGTACAGTTAGATCAATTCTTGATTTATTTGCTGTTCCAAAAGTCCCAAACTGATCATGGTACAAAACAAAAATGCAGTCTGAAAAATTCTGAGCAAGATTTGGAACATTGTTCTTTGGGCATTATTAAATTTAATTCTTTTTCTTTGTATTTTGCCATTCTTCCTTATCATTTATAATCCTAACAGCTAATCTTCAAGACATTTACATATCTTCCTTCACTAAACTCAAGAACATTAATTTGTATGCTAGACTGACTCAAATGACTTAGCTTTAAATCAAGAAAAGTTTTTCTCCAAAATGTTTTCAACTATCAAACAATTTTGTTTGCCAAAATTTAAAGTCTTCTTTTATGATGAAATCCATGGTAGCTTAAAAGTATATGGGCTTTTCATAACCTGCTTCACCTTTAACAAAATTAAATCAAAGAGTTTTATACTGATAGCATTATAAGTAGTCAAAATCAAAGTGATCCTCCATTAACATGTCTCTGGATCATTTCTCTTTTTTTTAAGATTTTATTTATTTATTTTGAGAGAGAGAAGGGAGGGGGGAGAGAGAGAGGGAGAGAGAGAGAGAGAGAGAGAGAGAGAGAGAGAGAGAGAGAGAGAGAGAGAGAGAGGGAGAAACATCAATGTGCGGTTGCTGGGGGTTCTGGCCTGCAACCCAGGAATGTACCCTGGCTGGGAATCGAACCTGGGACACTTTGGTTCCCAGCCCGCTCTCAATCCACTGAGCTACGCCAGGGCTTGGATCATTTCTTAAGATCACCTTAGAGGGCCTGATTTAAGAAGGAAAAAAAAGAAATAGAGATGAACATAAGTATAAAGAAAAAATGACAATAAATTAGTACCTATCAATAACTTTAAATGTAAAGGGATTAAATGCTCCAATCAAAAGACATAGGGTAGCTGAATAGATTAGAAAATATGACCTATATACATCCTGTCTACAAGAGACCCACCTCAGAACAAAAAATACACACAGGCTTAAAGGGAGGGGATGGAAAAAATATTTCTTGAAAATGGAAACCAAAATTGGATTAACAATACATTTTATTAAATAATTTTTATTGTTATTCTATTACAGTTGTCCTAATTTTTCCCCTTTACTCTCCTCTGCCCATTCCACCCCTGCTCTGACAGTGAATTCCCATACTATTGGCCATGTCCATGGGTCATTCACACATGTTCTTTGCCTAGTCTTTTCCCCTTCATAGCAAGAGATAAAGAAAGTCACTACATAATACTAAAAAGGTTGATTTAACAAGACAATATAACCCTAGTAAATATATATGTACCCAACATAGGAGCCCCTAAAAATATAAAGAAAGTCTTGCTGGACATTAAGAGAGAGAGATTGACAGCAATACAGTCATAATAAAGGATTTTAACACCCTACTGACATCAATGGATAGATCTTCCAGACAAAAATCAATAAGACAACAGCAATCTCAACACACTGGATTGGATGGATTAAATTGATATTTACAGAACATTTCATCCGAAAGCAGTAGAATATACATCTTTTCAAGTGCATATGGAACATTCTCAAAGATAGACCACGTTAGTACACAAAATTAATCTTAATAAATTTATGAAGACTGAAATCATATCAAGCATCATCTGGAATCACAATGGCATGAAATTAGAAATCAACTACAATAAAAAACTCAAAATGTTCAAACACATGAACACTAAACACCGTGTTATTAAACAATGAATGAGATCAAAGAAGAAATGAAAGATTACATGGAAACAGATGAAAATGAACACGCAACAACCCAAAATCTATGGGACAGAGTGAAAGCAGTATTGAGAGGGAAAGTCATAGCATTACAAGCCTACCTCAACAGAAAAGAAATGTACCCCTACATCTAAAAGAACTAGAAAAAGGATAACAAAGTCCAGAGTAAGTAAGAGGAAGGAAAGAAGATTAGAGTGAAAATAAATGACAAGACTGAAAAAATACAAAAGACTGATGAAACAAGAGCTGGTTCTTTGAAAAGATAAACAAGATTGATGAACATATACCCAGAATCATCAAGAAAAAGAGAGAGAAAACCCAAAGAAATAATATCAGAAATGGAAGAGAAGTAACAGGCACCACAGAAATACAAATGATTGTGAAAAAAATACATGCAAACATATTGGATAATCTGGGTGAAATGAATAAATTTCTCAAAACATACAATTTTCCCAAACTGAATTAATAAGAATCAGAAAACTTGAATAGACCAACTACAATTAATAAAATTGAAGCAGTAATGAAAAAATTCCAGCAAACAAAATCCTGAAACAAATGGCTTCACAGGTGAATTTCACCAAACATTCAAAGAAGAACTACCGCCTCTCCTTCTCAAACTATTAGAAAAAATTCCAGACGAGGGAAGACTTTCAAGATTTTCTTACACAGCCACTACTATCCTAATACTTAAACTAGAAAAAGACACTACAAAGAAAGAAAATTATAGGCCAATATCCCTGGTGGAAATAGATGCTAAAATCCTCAACAAAATATTAGCAAAGTGGATCCAGCAATACATTAAAAAGATCATACACCATGATCAAGTGTGATTTATTCCACAATACAAGGTTGGTACAATATTCACAAATCAATAAATGTAATACATCAAATAAACAAAGTGAAAGATAAAAACATGATCATATCAATAGATGCAGAAAAAGCATTTGATAAAATTCAGTACACGTTTACGGAAAAAAAACTCTTAGCAAAGTGGAAATAGAGGCATCATACCTCTACATAATAAATGCCATATTTGACAAACTCACAGCCAGCATCATATTCAATGGTCAAAAACTAAAAGGATTTCTCTTAAGATAAGGAACAAGACAGGGATTGCCTCTTTCTCCACGGTTATTCAACACATTACTAGAAGTACTAGCTACAGCAATCAGACAAGAAGAGAAATAAAAGGCATCTAAATTGGAAAAGAGGAAGTAAAACTGTCATTTGCAGATGGCATGATATTGTACATGGAAAACCCTGTACAACCCTAAATGCTCCTAAACCCTAAAGGCTCCACAAAAATACAACTAGATATAACAAGTGGACTTTGCAAAGTAGCAGGATACAAAATTAACATTCAGAAATTGGTGACATTTTTGTATATCAATAATGAACAGTCAGAAATAAAAATTTAGAAAACAATCTCATTTACAACTGTAACAAAAAAAGTAAGGTACCTAATAATAAATTTAGTCATGGAGGCAAAAGACTTCTACTACAAAACTTATAAGATACTGAAGAAAAAAACTGAAGAAGATACAAATAAGTGGAAGCATATACCATGTTCATGAACAGGAAAAATTCACATCATTAAAATGTCCATACTGCCCTGGCTAATGTGGCTTAGTGGACTGAGTGTCAGCCTGCAAACCAAAGGGTCACCAGTTCAATTTCCACTCCGGGCACATGCTTGGGTTGCAGGCCAGGTCCCCACTAGGGGGTGCATGAGAGGCAACCACACATTGATGTTTCTCTACATCTCTTTGTCCTTCAGGCAGTTCTTCTCTCTCTAAAAATAAATAAAATATTTTTAAAGAAAGAACTTATATGACTGAATAGCAAGCCAAGAAAAACAACCCAATTTTTTTTTTAAAAAATGGCAAAAGACCTGAATAAACACAGCTCCAAAGATGACAGACAAATGGCCAATAGACATGAAAAAATGCTCAATGTCACTAATCATCAGAGAAATGAAAATTAAAACCACAATGAGATATCATCTAATGCCTGTCAGAATGGCAGTCATCAATAAATTAACAAACAACAAGTGCTGGCAAGGATGTTGATGAAAGGGAACCCTCATGCACTGCTGGTGAGAATGCAGACTGGTATCCCTGGCTGGTGTAGCTCAGTGGATTTAGCGTGGGCTGCCAACCAAAGTGTCACAGTTTCGATTCCCAGCCAGGGTACATGCCTGGGTTGCAGGCTATAACCCCCAGCAACCGCACATTGATGTTTCTCTCTCTCTCTCTCTCTCTCTCTCTCTCTCTCTCTCTCTCTCTCTCTCTCCCCCCCCTCTCTCCTTCCCTTCCCTCTCTAAAAAACAAATAAATAAAATCTTAAAAAAAAGAATTCTGATTACTCTGCTTATACTTATAAAAAAAAGAGAAAATGCAGGCTGGTGAGACCACTGTAGAAAACAGTATGGAGTTTCCTCAAAAATTAAAAATGGAACTGCCTTTTGACTGAGCAATCTCACTTCTGGGAATATAGCTGAAGAAACCCAAAACACTAATTTGAAAGTATATATACACCCCTATGTTCATTAAAGCTTTATTTCAAACAGTGAAGATCTTGAAAATCCCAAGTGCCCATCAGTAAATGAGTGGTATAAAAATTGTGGTACATTTACACAATGGAATACTACACAGCAGAAAGGAAGAAGAAGCTCCTACCCTTTGCAACAGCATGGATGGAACTGGAGAGTATTATGCTAAGTGAAATAAGCCAGTCAGTGAAAGACAAATACCATATAATCTCACCTGTAAGAGTGACCTAATCAACAAAGCAAACAGGTGAGCAAAATAAAACTGGAGACATGGAAATAAAGAACAAACTTACAGTAACCAGAGGAGAGAGTAAGGGGGATAACAGGGTAAGGAAGGAAAAGGGTCAAGTCAAGGAACATATATAAAGGACCCATGGGCAAAACCAATGTGGAAGAGAGGATTGAATGTGGGAGGTGGGGGATGGATAGGGCAAGGGAGAGCGGGGCGGGGGGGCGGGAATGGGGATAACTGTAGTTGAACAATAATAAAAAAAGAAAAAAGAAAAAATCTGTTGTACATTTATATAATGGAATACTACTTGGCCATTAAAAAAGCAACTTTACTTTTTGTGATATCATAGATGGACCTGGAGATTATTATGCTAGGGGAAATAAGCCCATCAGAGAAAGACAAATACCATATGATGTAACTTACATATAGAATCTAATGAACAAAGTCAACTGAGGAACAAAATAGAAACAGAGGAATGGATACATGGAGTGGACTGATACCTGTCAGAGGAGAGGGGGGAAGTGGGACTGGATGAAAGATGGTGAAGGGAATAAGTAAAAATATATGTTTGTATGCGTATATATATAAACATAAACATAAACATAAACAACAGTATGGTGATAGGTAGAAGGAAAGGGGTTAGGGAAGATGGAGATGGGCAAAAGGGGGGAAGAGTGATAGAAAAAGACTGTGCTTGGGGGGATGGGTGCATGATGCAATGTGAAGGTGATGTTTTTGCGTTGTATGCTTGAAACTTGTATGTTTTTTTTAAAGATTTCATTTATTTATTTTTAGGGAGGGAAGGGGGGGGGGAGAGAGAGAGAGAGACATTAATGTGCGTTGCTGGGGGTTATGTCCTGCAACCCAGGAATGTACCCTGGCTGGGAATCGAACCTGGGACACTTTGGTTCCCAGCCCGTGCTCAATCCACTGAGCTACGCCAGTCAGGGCTCGTAACTTGTATGGTTTTGTGAACTGATGTCACCTTAATAAATTTTTAAAAATATAACCTTAGAAAAGACAATAGTTTGATTAGCAAACAATGTATACTACCAGAGAGCTTAGTAAAGTTAAAAAAACAAAACTTTGAATTCTAAGCACACAGTAAACCATAATAAATGATTTTCCCTAAAGCATTAAATTTAGTGCAAAAATAAACTAAGAAAACAATTTTATTTGCAATAAAATAAAAAATACCTTTAAAAATTTTGCAATATATGCCCATATATATGTGGGTTTATTTCTGGGCTCTCAGTTCTGTTCCATCTATTTTTCTTCCAACACCACCATACTGTTTTGATTATTGTCACTTTGTAGTGTAATTTGAAGTCAAGGAGGATGATACCTCTGGCTTTGTGTTGTTTTTTCCCACCGCTCAGAACTGCTTTGGTTATTTGGGGCCTTTATGGTTCCACACAAATTTGATGATTTTTTTATTCTATTTCTTTAAAAATGACATTTGGATTTTGATAGGGATTGAATTAAGTCCATATATTGCTTTGGGCAATATGGCCTTTTTAACTGTGTTCATTCTCCAATCAATAAACAGAATATCTTTCCATTTCTTCATGTCTTCTTCAATTTTGTAAATAATGTCTTGTACTTTTCAGTACATAGGTCCTTTACATCCTTTTTTGTTTATTCCTAAGTGTTTTATTCTTTTTGTTGTAATAGCAATATGAAATACCACCATTTGTGATAACATTGATGGATCTTGAGAATATCATGCTAAGTGAAATAAGTCAAAAAGAAAAAGTCAAGAACCATGATTTCCTCCATGTGTGAAATATAAAGCTGAAAATAACAGAAGAACAAACAAACCAAAAGTCATAGACACAGGCAAAGCATGGGGATTACCAGACAGAAAAGGGGTTTGGGGGGATAGTATAGGGTAAAGTGGATCAAACATAAGGTGATGGAAGGAGATTTGACACTGGGTTATAAACACACAATGCAATATACACATAATGTATTAAAGAATTGAATACTTTAAACCTATATGATCTTAGTAACCAATGCCGTTCCAATAAACTTAATTAAAAATAAATTTGCCTAAATAATTTATATTTAACAAAAGAACTGTAGAACATCTACACCAAAAACTACCAAAGATTATTGAAAGAAATTAAGCAGTATCAAAAAATTGAAAAGATATTCTATGTTCATTCATTGGAAGACTTAATATTGTTAATATGGCAATATGCTCCAAATTCCTCTCTATATAAAAGCAGTCCTTATCAGATCCCCTGACAAAATTATTCTAAAATTAATGGAAAAATTCAAATGACCCATAATAGCCAAAGCAATCTTGAAAAAGAACAAAGGTAGAACATTCACACTTCCAATTTGAACATTTACTACACAGCAACAGTAATTAAGGTATTGTGATAATAGCACCAGTATAAACATAGATTTCAATGGAAGAGAATTGAGAGTCTAGAAATAAACTCATATATTCAGGGTCAATTGATTTTTGACAAAGGTGCCAAGACCCTTATTGGGAAAAAAACAGTCTTTTCAACAAATGATGCTGGGACAACTGGATAGCCACAGGCAAAAGAATAGCTAAAAAGTGGAAACAGACCAAATGTCCAGCATCTGATGAGTGGATAAACAAATACATAGTATGTTTATGCAATAGAGTATTTTTGGCTACAAAAATAAATAAAATACATGTTATAATTTGCATAAATATTGAAAATTTTATGCTAAGTAAACTAAGCCATATACAAAAGGCCACATATTATATGACTCTGTTTATATGAAATGTACACACTAGGCAAGTCCATAGAGACAGAACATACATTAAAGGTTTCCAGGGCTTGGGATGGGGGAATTGGGACTGACTGCTAAAGAATACAGTATTTTACATTGGGGTGATAAAAATATTCTGGAATTAGTGGTGATGATTGTATAACCTTTTGAATATACTAAAAGCCACTGAATTGTATACCTTTTAAAAAGATTTTATTTATTTATTTTTAGAGAAGGGAAAGGAGGGAGAAAGAGAGGGTGAAAAACATCCATGTGTAGCTGCCTCTCGCGCGCCCCCTATTGGAGGCCTGGTGGGCAACCCAGGCATGTACCCTAGATTGCGAATCCACACAGCATCCCTTTGGTTCTCAGGCAGGCACTCAATCCACTGAGCCACACCAGCCAGGGCTGATTTGTATACTTTTTAAAAGGTGATTTTTATGATCTATGAATTATTATGTCAATTAATATTAGTTAAAGGGAGCATGAGGAGAATGAAGTTTTTTAATGCTACTATTTGTTGGAGTCAAAAGTTGGGTTTTTTTTGGGGGGGGACTCTTTTTTCTTTTTCTTTTTTTTAATATATTTTATTGATTATGCTATTACATTTGTCCCATTTCCCCCTTCTCTCCCCTCCACCCTGTACCCCCTCTCCCACCCACGTTCCCCCCTTTAGTTCACGTCCATGCGTCATTCTTATGAGTTCTTTAGCTTCTACCTTTCCCGTACTATTCTTGCCCTCCCTCTATCTATTTTCAACCTACATTCTATGCTACTTATTCTCTATACCTTTTCCCCCCTCCCCTCCTCCCACTCCCCTGCTGCTAGCCCTCCATGTGCCCTCCATTTCTGTGGTTCTGTTCCTGTTCTAGTTGTTTACTTAGTTTCTTTTGGTTTTGCTTTAGATGTGGTTGTTAATAATTGTGAGTTTGCTGTCCTTTTACTATACATGCCTTTTCTTTATCTTCTTTTCTTAGATAAGTCCCTTTAGCATTCATAAAATAAGGGCTTGGTGATGATGAACTCCTTTAACTTGACCTTATCTGAAAAGCACTTTATCTGCCCTTCCATTCTAAATGAGAGCTTTGCTGGATAGAGCAATCTGGGATGTAGGTCCTTGTCTTTCATGACTTGGAATATTTCTTTCCAGCCCCTTCTTGCCTGTAAGGTCTCTTTGGAGAAATCAGCTGACAGTCTGATGGGAACTCCTTTGTAGGTTACTGTCCCCTTATCTCTTGCTGCTTCTAGGATTCTCTCCTTCGTTTTTACCTTGGCTAATGGAATTATGATGTGCCTTGGTGTGTTTCTTCTTGGGTCCAACTTCTTTGGGGCGCTCTGAGCTTCTTGGATTTCTTGGAAGACTGTTCCCTTTGCCAGATTGGGGAAGTTCTCCTTTCTTATTTGTTCAAATAACTTTTCCACTTGTTGCTCCTCCCCTTCTGGTACCCCTATAATTCGAATGTTGGAACGTTTAAAGGTGTCCTGGATGTTCCCGAGGCTCTCCTCAATTTTTTGAATTCTTATTTCATCATGCTTTCCTGCTTGATGGATTCTATCTTCCTTCTGGTCCACTGTATTGTTTTGAGACTCAGATACCTTCCTGTCTCTATTGGCTCTCCTCTGCGTATCTTCCTGCATCTCTTTTATGGTAACCTGCATCCTTTCATCTAAATTGCGCCCAAAATCAACCAATTCCGTGAGCTTTCTGATCACCAGCGTTTTGAACTGTGCATCTGATAGATTGGCTATTTCTTGGTCGCTCAAAAGGATGAGTCCTGGGGGACTGATCTGCTCTGTTGTACACATGTCTTATGTCTTTCCCTGTCTCCATTTTTTTTTTCCAGTCTGGTCGCTCTTGTTACGGTGGGGGGCGGAACCTTAGGTATTCACTGGGGCTGGGCGCCCCAGTCGCTAGATTGCGACGTTATATGTGGGGGCAGGGGCGGGAACAGGGACGGGAGGGAATCAATGGCGGCAGTTCAGTTCTCCTGGGCCCAGACCCTTCCCCGGGCTCCTGGGCTGCGAGCTCTGCCCTGGTCCACAATCGCTGCCCCACTGGGTCCGGCAGCCGCAGCTTGTGTACTCAGGGATCACCACTGCGTTCTTGCACCCCGGTTGGCTGTCGCACCGATTCTGCGCCAAACTTTCCCCAACCTCCGCACGCCACCAACCCGCGCCAGCCCCGCGCCCGCTCGGCTCGTCGTTTCCCACCAGTCTGGATGTACGGGTCTACTTCAACTTCTTGGCTGTCCAACTTCCATTCAGATAAATCCTCTATTAGTTCTGTGTGTTATGCTGACTGTAATTTATTGTTGTTCTAATCTTAGTTGTGCGAGGAGGTACGGTGCGTCCACCTATTCCTCCATCTTGCCGGAAGTCGGAGTCAAAAGTTTTATCAAAAAGGTAAACTATTATGCCAATATGAGAAAATATAAACCCTAATTACATCACAGCATTACTTCTATCTCTAGAAGGAACAATTTATTGTAGGTAGGTGTCACAAACAGGGTGGTATGAAATAAGGTATATCAAAAATTGAATTTAACTACCTCTTAGATCAGAGGTAAGATTAATAGCTATGTATCAGAGATGCATGGATAAGGTGTAAGAGACATCTGCCTAGGCAAGGAAAGCTCAGTGACAAATATTGTAGAATGACCAACTGTCCTAGTTTTTCTGGGACTGAGAGGTTTCCTGGGACACAGTATTTTCAATGCTAAAGCTAGGAAAATCTCAGGCAAAGCAGGATGGATAGCTCACCTTGGACAACGAAATGTACATAGTTGGGTCTAATGCTATGAATTTAGACTACTCATGACCTGGTGTATTCCTGATTTGTCCAAATCCCTGGGGATCTTCAAAGCATCAGAGATAAGAATGGGGAATCCTTGAATTTCAATAGTCAATAATTCTCCTCTATAACCTGCACACAAAAAGAATGACAAGGAGAAAGACCGTAAAGTATTTCATAAAATGGACTATCACTCTAGCCCACAGGTGGCAAACACAAGTCCCATGGACTGAATCCAGCCCTTCACCTTGTTTTATCTGGCCTGGCACCTTTTTTCTACCCAGCAGCAGCACTGAGCTCCTTACCCCTACTTAAGGAGTAGTTACACTAATACAGTCCTAAAGTTACATTTGGCTGTTTGAAGTCCACTGCAAGGCTGATGTGGCCCCCAGTGAAAATGAGTTTGATACCCCTGCTCTAGGTGATACCTTGTCTCCTTGAAGCCATTTTCATAACTTTCCAATTAAAAATTGGCCAATGGCAGAAATAAAAGAACAAATGCTTGTACTAAAAAATGTATATACACCCTTTTTGAGGAAAAGCTTCATTCAAAATGAAAAAATAAATAAATAAATGTGATACCATACTTACCATATGCCAAGCTCTGTGGTAAGCACTACAGATATAACTTTATCATGTCTTCTTAGAAGTCTCTGAAGAACATACTATTATTATCCTCATTTTTCATCTACTTTATGTATAATGAAATTAATACACAGATAGGTTAAGTAGCTTATTCAAGGTCACACAGCTAATAAATATTGAAATCAAGGATTCAAAACCTGGCAATCTGGTTCCAGAGTCCAAAGTCTTGACCACTACACTAAACTGCATCCTCAAATGGGACATATTATTAGTGGACGAAGAAGTGCAAATGAAGAAGAGCTTGGGCCTGAAGAAAACAATTACAGTAAATCAGGAAAATTAACTTCTCTGTCCACTATTGCCAAACAACTCATAACCTATAGTCACATCCCACCTGAGGCAGAAAAAATTTTTGTGTGGATCATCTTTGCTCATGTTGAATTCAAGATGCCGACATTTAGGGTCTTCATTAAAAAGAGGAATATGTAATTTCCAAAGAGATAAGTGTGAATATTAGAGTATAAAATAGTCAGTGTTTGCAGACATTGACATCTTAAATACATGGTTTGACTCTACTGCAGTAAGTCAAGGAATATACATTTTTCAAAATGGCATGGACTAGGTGACAGTGGTGGGGCTTGCATAATGTAGTGCAGTGGGGACCAATAAGGAAGCACATTAAAGGAAAATATAAAAGTTATTTTCAGGGGGAATTCTCAGAAGCCCTATAGGAAATTAATACAAGTGACTGGCATAATATCACCTAATAAAACCAAGAATAGGTGTCTGGTAGTCCTATGGTCAAAACAACTAAATAAAAAGTAGTGCACTAGAGGGGTTAGAAATTGCAAGCCTTAAGATAAGTAGGATTCAGTGTTCCTTAGAGATAGGTATATAGGAGACATTCTGTTACAACTGTAAGTCCTTCATTCAACAAGCCTTGTGTGCCTACTATGTAGCAGGGTCTGTATTAAGTGTTAAAGATTCAGAAATGAAAGAGACACATACCATCCTTGCTTTCATGGTCTTAATTACTAAAATAGATATTTTTAACATCAGAAATAAGTATATATATAATTACAAATACAAATGCTGATAAGTTCTTGAAGAAAAACAGCAGGATTTTATTTTTTTTAAAGACTAACTACAGAGGCTAATTTAGATAGAAATCTCAGAGTCAGCATCTTGGAGTTGGTGAAACTTAAGCTGAAATCTGAAGAATGACTAGGAGTTGAACAAAGATTTGGAGGTGGGGTTCGAAGTGGACATCCAGGCAGAGTACTCAGGTGGGTGAGGGCTTGGCAACATTCTAGAAATTGAGGCCAGTGTGGCTGCAGAACAATGAGCAATTGGCAGAGTGGTTCAAGATGAGAATGGACATGTGGGAACAGTGTAGATAACATAGATCCTTGTAGTCCATGGAAAGAAATCTCAATATTTTTCTAAGTACAATGGAAAGCCACTTTAGAGGGTTTTAACAGGGACAGAGAGGGGTAACCAAAATATATTATCAAATATATTTGACCTTCTTCCATGGTTCCTGGCTGACACTCCCAAACCCCTTGGAAGTCCCTAAGTGATGAGAACAAAAATGGTTTTTCTTGTTATGTTAATGAGGTGACTTTTGGACTCCACTTAGGGTTGAGGGCTGTTTGCCAGCAGGAGCTAACGATGTGGTTAGAAGGTTGGAACTTTCAGTCCCACCTGTTGATTTCCACGGAGGGGAGAAGAGCTTCAAGTTGAATCAGTCACCAATGGCCAATGAATTAATCAATCATAACTACATAATAAGGCCTCCATAAAAACCCAAAGGAAAGCTCATCACCTGCCTTTTCTCCAGAAAGCTTCCACACTGGGAAACCAGATGTTTGCACATGCCACAGCACTGGGCCCCATGGTCCATGAGAATAGAAGTACCTTTTTTGAGACCTCACCCTATGTACTTCTTTTTCTGGCTGTTGATTTGTATCTTTAATATCCTTTGTAATAAATCTATAATCTAGTGATCAAATGAGTTTTCCTACATTATGTATGCTGTTCTAGCAAATGATTGAACCCAAGGATAAAGTTGTGGGGATTTCTGATCTGTAGCCTGTCAGTCAGTAGCACAAGTGACATCTTAACCTAGTGACTGACACCTGAAGTGGAGGGCAGTCATATGGGACTGAGCCCTTCACCTGTGGAATCTGAATCTATCTCTGTGTAGATAGTGCCAGAATGGAGTTAAATTATTGGACTGGCATCAAGAATTCCTTGTAGGTGTGGGGAAGCCCTTTAAAATTTGGTGTGGAAACCCCTTTTCAGGCACTAACCAATGTATGGTTTAAATATCTCAAAACTGAATATGATTAAGTCTTAAATTAAGAAGTATATATTATTTCCTGGTTGAGTCAGTAAAAACAGCAGCCAGGATAGGTATCAATAGTGGTGCTGATGGTTGGTGGGTGTAGAGTGGTCTTCAGCTAAGCCCTGAAGTGAGTGTATGAGGCAAAGCTACTCTGAGTCAGAATGGTACCAGCATGACTAAAAAGAAGAAAATTCTGCAGAAAAATGAACAGGGTTTGGAGATTATTTGGACACTAGGGAATGGTATGGAGAAATTATTGAAATCTCATGTTTGGAACCATTGGACTTGGAAAAATGTTATCATCATTCAGATAAATGGGGTAAGGAGATGAGAAAGGGGATTGCTAAAGAAAAATATCAGTTCCACTTGGGAAATATTGCTTGTAAATATAAGAGGAGCAAAAATGTAGATGCCATGCTAATGATATAAGATATTAAGCTAGAAATTGATTTAAAATAATGGAAGAAAAGTGAAAACTGAGATTGAAGTTAACTTTGAGGGAAAGGGATCAGGGTATGCCAGGGTGGAAGGATAAAACAGAGCCCTGGAAGGAGACACCAAAAGAACAATCAGTGCAGCTGGAAAAGAACTCAGAACATTGTCACAAATAGAGTCAGACACAGCCAAGTAAAGTTACTGCAAGTGAAGACTGAGGAAAGAAATTGCATTTACCTAACTTATAAAAATGTTTATAGACTGATAAGGAAAAGATATTAAGGAAAAAAGCAATGTTGCACTTAAAGTGATAACACTGGATCAGATTTCCAATGTGTTGAGTCTGAGAAGCCACCAAGAAGTTTGTGATGTCATGTTGCTTATTGTTACGTCAACCTCATATATCAGGGAGGGAAATTCAATTTTTTTCATTTTGCCAATTCTTAAGTATAGTATTTTGCCATGTATTAAGTACACTTTTTGCCCAAATTTTTGTGGGAAAAATAGGGATGTACATTATCCATGGGTAGTACTAATTCTGTATCTGTATACATTTTTTTTTAGATTTTAGATAAATGTTTTTAATTCTTTTATTTATACTTATGCATTAAAAGTGTAACTCCAGAAAGCAATAGTGATATCTATATGAAAAATAATACCCTGGAATATGATAATAAGTTTTGCTTCTAAATATAAAAGTAAATAATTGAATTAAAAAATTAAAACAAAATATTTTTTTTCTGAACGTTTGGGCCAAACACGTGAGTTGCAGTTTACACAGGAGCACATTATATTCAGCAAAATATAGCAATTGATTACTTCCAAAGCTGTACTTCCTCCATTAAGTGAAACCTACTTTAAATAGCCAGAAGATTTTTCTTTTAAATTCCTGGCATGCCCTTCTGCCAACATTTGGAATTCAGCAAGTAAGTTTGTCAGGAAAAACCCTAACCTCATAGAAGATGGCAAGAAGTAACAAAACTCGAAAAGAAATTACTAAAGAAGCATATTAGCTTGTCACAAGTGCAAGAAATAGACAATAAGGCTCAGTGTATCAGAGCAAGAAAAGTTATTGCCCACAGCACAGCAAACCTCAGAAGCAAAGCATGGAACTACTGGATCCCCTAAATCCAAGTCCCATGGAATCCAATGGACCCATATGTCAGCTACATGTACAATGGGTTATGCCACCCCTGAGAACTCCAGGGTTAAAGGCTCTGCACCTTGGTAGCAAGCAGTAAACTAACCAACACATCACCTCCATAGAGTGAGTAGTACTACAGTAATCACACTGTGTCTCCTTGGCCTTCTTAATTGTCTATATGACTAGCTATTGAAACTGTTCATGGACAGAGTACAGGTAGCCCTTGAAGAATGTCACTATTAGCAAAATGTGGAAGTGCACTCAGGGACCATAGCAGACTGCCTCTCCCAACTAATTGGAATAAATTATGTAAATTTTGGTTAGCAAAAGTCTCTTTGGTATTCATTCTTTCTAGAATTAAATATTCTAATGTTAGAAGTCTTTCTTCCTGTAACTATTAGCACTCCTCATTCCCCCAGCATCTGGAATTCCCAAACATCTTAGTCATTTTAACTCTCTCCTCTAGAATTTTTCCATTTTTCCCAATCCTCTATTTGTTTTCTGTGGAATAATGACTGAATTTATTCCCAGATTTCCACATCTAGATGCACCATGGTTTAGAGCAGGAGTAAGGAAACATTTTCTCTAAAAGGCCTAATAGTAAATAGTGTAGACTTTGCACTACACTTTTGCAGGTCACATGATCCCTATTACTACTATTCAAATCTGTCATTATAGCATGAAAGAAGCCATTGACAATAATACATAAGTGAATGAGTCTGGTTGTGTTTTAATAAGGCTTTATTTACAAAAATGGACTGTGGGCCAGATTTAACACAAAGGTCATAGTTTGCTGACCCTGGTTTAGAATGATAATAGGATGTTTGTGTATGTTATAGAATTACAGACTAATATGTCTGATAAACAGAGGCAAATGGTTTTTCAAATACGAGTAACTGAATCTAGCAACATATATAAAATATACACTGTGACCAAGTGGGGATTATCCTATATATGCAAGATTAACATTCAAATTAATAAATATAATCCCCATATTAACATAATAAAGGAGAAAAACATCATCATCTCAACAGATGCAAGCATTTGACAAAATTCAGTACCTACTCATGTTAAAAAATTCTCAGCAAACCATGAACAGAAGGGAGCTTCCTCAATCTACTAAAAGGCATTTATGTAAAATCTACAGCAAATATCTTACTTGCTGGTAAAAAAAAAAGTCTAAATACTTTTACTGGAGCAAGGCAAAAATTGACTCTCACCACTTCTATTTAACACTGTATTAAACATCCTAGTCACTGCAAAGCAAAAAAATAAAATGAAATGAAACAGAAATACACAAATTGAAAAGGAAGAAGTAAAACTGGCTTTATTGGTACATGATGTGGTTGTGTACATTTTTAAAAATTCTAAAATACCTCCAAAAATGCTATTAGAACTAACAAGTGAATTTAGAAAGACAGCAAGGTATAAACACAATGTAAAAACTCTTATATTTCTATACACTGGCAATAAAAAATTAGAAATTAAAATTTAAAAATATACAATTTACAATAGCATCACCAAACATGGCATGCTTAAAAATAAATTTAACAAAATATAAGCAAGACCTATACACTGAAAATATTTTCAAGAGAAATTAAAGTAAATATACATAAATTGAGAGATACACCATGTTCATGGATTAGAAGGCTAAATATTTATAAGATAATTAATAATCCCAAAATTGACTTATAGATTCAATACAGTCCCAATCAAAATACCAGCATGCTTTTTTTTGTGTAGAAATTGTCAAACTGAATCTGTAATGTATATGGAAATAGAAAAGATCTAGAAAGGCCAAAACAATTCAAGATATAAGCAAACAAAACCAAACAAGTTTGAAGACAAACTACTTCATTTCAAGACTAACTACAAAGCTACATTAATCAAAGATAGGCACATAAATCAATGGATTAGAATAGGGAGTCCATAAATAAACCCACACATATAGAGTTAATTGATTTTCAATGAGACTGAAATAGAAATTCAATTGGGAAAAGGATAATATTTTATGCAAGTGGTGCTAGAACTACTGGATATACACCTGGGGAAGACTAAACATCAATCTTTATCTCACACTGTACATAAAATTAACTTAAAATGAATAAAATCTGCATACAAAAGCTAAAACTATAACATTTCTAAAAGAAAACACAGAAAAAAGTTCAACTTGAATTAAGCAAAGATTTCTTACATAGGATATGAAAAAAATAAACCCTAATAAAAAGAAATGATAATGTGGACTTAATAAAAATACAAAATTTCTGCTCGTCAAAAGGCATAAGAAAATGACTGGGGGGGGAGTCGGGGGGGAAATGCAGACAACTGTAATTGAACAACAATAAAATAATTTTAAAACATTTAAAAAAGAAAAGAAAATGAAAAGACAAGCCACAGACTGGGAGAAAATATTATCAATGCATACATCTGATAGAGGACTTGTATCAAGAATATGTAAAGAAGACTTACAGGTCAATAAGCAGACAAACAACCTCCCCTTCCAAAAAATGTTCAAAAAGCATGAATAGAAAGTCAAAAAAAGATATAAGAATAGCGAATGAGTACATGGAAAATGCTTGACATTATTTATCTTCATAGAAATGCAAATTAAAATCACATTAGATACCACTACACACCGATTAGAATGGCTAAAATGAAAAGACTGGCCATCCCAAGTACCAGCGAGGATGTGGAGCAAATGGAATTTGTATATATTGCTTGCAGGAATGTAGAATGATACAACTACTTCGGGAAACTCCTTGGCAGTTTCTTATAAAAATTAAACATTCAGCCCTGGCTGGTGTGGCTCAGTGGATTGAGTGCCAGCTTGCAAATCAAAGGGTCGCTGACTTAGTTCCTGGTGGGTCGGGATAGATGACTGGGTTGCTGGCCAGGTCCCCAGCTGGGGGTGCACAAGTGGCAACCAAGAGAAATTGATGTTTCTCTCCCTCTCTTTCTCTGCCCCTTCCCCTCCCTCTAAAAAAATAAATAAAATCCTTAAAAAATTAAATATTCACTAACCATATAACCCAGAAATCCTACTGCTAGGTATTTACCCAGGAGAAATAAAAACTTTTGTCCATGAAAGATTTCTACACAAATACTCATTGCATCTTTATTCTTTTTCTATACTAGTAAAACTGGTTCCCCGGAAGAAAAAATCCTGCTTTGTCAATGTCCTTGGTGTAACTCCAACCATGGTTCATTTCAAGCTACCAACCTGGTGTCACTGAATGTGGAGTTGAGAAAGAGTGTGCACCATCAGCTCTTGCAAACAGGTATGAAACAGTTTCAGCACACTACTAATTTTTAGTTTAAAGTTTGAAAGGACCCATTTATTGGCCAGTGAGTGGATAAACAAACTGTAGTATATTCAATGTGATGGAATGCCATTCAGCACTTAAAAGGAGTAAACTGCTGATACATACTACAACATGGATGAATCTCAAAGGCAACATGCTAAATGAAAGAACCCAGACACAAAAGAATGCATACTGTATGCTTTTATTATATGAAATTCTAGAACTAGAATTCTAGAAATTCTAGTTTGCATCTAGAAGATGAAAACTAAAAATAGATGACAGAAAAAAGATCAATGATTCTCTGAGTCTCTAAGTGCAGTGGTGTTGAAGGTGATTTTGATAGCATTTACTCTGGTGAATATATTTATTGAAACTCATCAAACTATCTTCTAAATGGGTATAGTTTATTATACATAAATTATGTCTCAATATGGTTCATTTAAAAGGCTTATTTTCTAGTTTTTGCCCAGTAACTAGGAAACTCTCCCTCAATTTTATGTCCATTACTTTGGCTTTTCACTGATGGAAGAACTTAGTAATATATACAAAAACAAACATTTAAATATACACTCTTACTTGGACAGCATTCAAAAAAATGCTAAACTGAGTAGTTCTAGCACCCTGGAAAGCACATTGTTAACACTTCTTTAACTAAAAATGTATCCTTTAGTTTTTACCCTTTCTACACTCTCTAAATTGGTTTCCTATTTGTCTCTCCTCTATCTCCAATTCTCCATTCCCAGGACTGGTCTTCCTGTGATATGTACATGAAGATGATGGTATTACTCCCACACAGTAATAATATCACTAGCCTGAAAAAACTCCAATATTTGGATTCCCTAGCAACAAAATAATTATTTAAACATCAGAAAACTAGTTAAATACTTCATATAGTAAACATTTACATAACAATTACTATGTGTCAGGCGCTGTTCTATGAGCTTCATCTTAAATCAATCCATTTGCTCCTCACAGCAATGCTCCAAAGTATGTACACCATCATTATCCCCACTTTACTAATGAAGAGGCTGAGGTACGGAGTGGTTAAGTATTCTGTCTGAGGTCACACAGTCAGTAAGTGTGAGTTGTGATTCAACTATCTTTGCATACAAGGACCTTTGTTCTTCAAAACATAGGACTTTTATAATAAATACAAAAGTCATTTCTATGATAAAGACAAAAGGGAAGGAAACATTCTTTTCATAAGAGCCATACAAACTAAGAATCTGAACAGTATGTATAAGTCCAAGGTTGTTACTGCATAGCACACACACAAATGGATACATAGATAAAAATCCATTGAAAAGCCTTGGAACATGAAAACCAAATGATAACAAAGATTATCTCTGGGTGGTAAAGTTATATATGACCTTTTTCCTTTCTTCATGCTTTTCTGTATTTTACAAATGCTATATAATAAATATTCATTACATTTATAATTTGAAACAAGTTACTGTCTTTTAAACTACGTACAAATTTTAAACATTGGCACCCTATGGTATTGAAAAATCTAGGAAGTAAGTAAAAATTTCTTCCCACAAACATCACAGTAAAGTGTAAGGAACATTCAAGTTATACCTGATGTGATACCTGTTTTATAGAATAATTTCATAAATTATTTTATACTACTCATAATGATTTGGCTTTGTGAATTTTAACAAGGATAGATTTTAAGCAAATGCTGCCAACATTACGACAATCAACTTGTTTTGCCATATACTTTGGAAAAGAGATGGATTAATTGAAAATTTATATGCAATAGCATGGCAGTAATTATATGTAGTGAGCCAAATTGCTTATGATAATAGACTTAATTGGAAAATTCTTTAATGTACAATTTTAATAAAGGCATTAAAAATTGGTAAATTTGAAGAACATCTAATCATTTCTGAATTATAATTGTAAATGAGTGCAGATGACCTAATCTGCTTACATAAATGAAAATTATTAATTTAGCGATTGTACAAATGAGCTCAAAGCATGAACTACAATAATTACAATACAAGCCAATAACTCCCTTGTCTGCCATTTGTGCAAATGATTAAATTATATGAGAAATATTTTGTCTATACTATAAAGGCTAATGTAAATTTAAGAACTCAGGGAAATTATTATTGTAATTAAAACTAATAGGTATCCACAAATACAGAAAACAAACAGCTATATGTGTAACCTTGAAGAAAATTTCATTTTACTTTAAATTCTAATACCGTGCATCTTTTATTATACAGTAACTGTAATGAATAACGAAGGACTAGATAAACAATATTGCTTCCTGTAGTAGGTTACCAACTATGCTACTGGTTTTTAAAAGCATTTTTCACTTACATCTTTCCCCAAGAACAATGTCTTCTCATTCCCCTTTCATCACAAATAATTTTTACCCTTAGAAAATAATGCTATGGATTATCAGCTAACCATCAGCACTAAGTAGAAACTCGAGGTAATTTTCACAGGGTCTTTAAATGCCTCATACCTTTCATTATGTTGTGATTCACATTAAAAAAGTTTATGTAGAAAAAAATTGAGATGGGGGAATATCAGAAAATTGCAGCTTATAGGTCTATTTGTTATTAAGGATGAGAAGAAGATAAAGCACAAAATCTCTTGTCAATTAAGGAGTAACACTGCCCAGCACTGGAAACCGGGAGCCCAAATTCAGTGTGCAATGCCAGGATATGGAAGGGCCAAGCTAGAGCTCTGGGAAGCGAAGAGCCCCAGAGGCTCAAGGCCCGTGCCTTTCTGGTGTGCTTCAGCGGTCCTTTTCGAGCCTAGCCCCAGTGACCTTCTGAAAACCCCATTTCAGACAAGGAGCGACTAGCGGGTCCCAGGGTAGGCACGCGCAGTGAAGGGCTCTGGATTTCAGGTGACAATGACACAGGAGAGAGTCCAAGACTTCCATTTCCTTTCCTGGGGTGTGTGTTTTCAACCCAGGCTGTACACGGAGTAGGGGAGGCTCGCAGGCAGACCAGACTGCTTGTATCCCTACACCCATCTGCACATGCCTTGTGGACATGAGAGCTGTAGACTCAGCCTACAGAGAATAAGGGAAACCATACCAGTGGTCTGGAGGGCCTGCCTGATGGGGGCACATGGAAACCACCACTGCAGCCCAAGGAGGCCTGAGCCCTCCTTGACCAGTGCAGCTGCCCACAGCTCTCCTGGCTGCAGCAACTGAGCAATTCACTAATCTTAATGTGGGGCTTCAGAATGCAGGCTTTGAAGATTAACAGAAGCTTCTTGAATCCTAGATTTACTACTTGACTGCTTTGCATTTCAGGTTCCTTATTTGTAAAAGGAAAACAATTATGAAGCTTACACTAAGGTTGCTTTAAGACTCAGTGAAATGATATGTGCATGTGTCTGACATGTAGATGCTCATTATTTGCATTATAATTATTATGTATGTATGACTCAAGTTTTAACAGTGATAGACAACTGCTCCATTGATAACCTAATGGAACATGAAAAAAATACATCACATTTTTTAGTGTCTCCAGCAATGGCTGTGTTCCGTGGAAGGCTCCAGATGCTGCCAGGTAACCAAGAACCTAGGCTTTGGTAACCCTGCTTCCTGTCCTCCTATCAATGTGTAAACAATTCCCTGAGCAAGTGCTGGAGAGGATGTGGCAAAATAGGAACCCAAGTGTACTGCTGGTGTGAATGCCATCTGGTGCAACCACTGTGGAAAACAATATGGAGTTTCCTCAAAAAACTAAAAATGGAACTGCCATTTGACCCAGTGACCCCACTTCTGGGAATATATCCTAAGAATTCCAAAACACTAATTTGAAAAAATATATGCACCTCTATGGTCATAGCAACATTATTTACAATAGTCAAGATCTGGAAACAGCCCAAGTGCCCATCAGTAGTTGAGTGAATGAAAGAGATGTTGTAAATTTACACAATGGAATACTATGCAACAGTAAAAAAGAAAGGATGCTTACCTTTTGCAACAGCAAGGATGGACCTGGGGATTATTATGCTAAACAAAATAAGCCAGTCAGAGAAAGACAAATACCATATGATCTCACTCACTTGTGGAATCTAATGAATACAATAAACTGTTGAACAAAATAGAAACAGGAGCGTGGACAAAGCATGGACACATTGAACAGATGGGCTGATCTCAGAGGGGAGCGGGTGGGAAGAACTGGAAGAGATTAGCCAAAGAATACATACAAGTATGCATATATGCATAGCCCATGGACACAGACAAAAATATGCTGAAGGTGGGGGGCAGGGTCTGGATGGAGGGAGCAAAGGGGGGAAGAATGGGGGACATCTGTAATAGTGTCAATGATTAAAAAATTTAAAAAAAAATCCCTAGCTGGTGTGTCCCAGTGGATTGAGTGCCAGCCTGTGAACCACAGAGTCACTGGTTCAATTCCCAGTCTAGGGCACATGCCTGAGTTGCAGGCCAGGTTCCAAGTAGGGAATGCATGACAGCAACCACACATTGATGTTTCTCTTCCTCTCTTTTTCTCTCCCTTCTCCTCTCTAAAAATAAACAAACAAAATCTTTTAAAAAATAAAAAAAAACTTTTAAAATTCTGAGGTATATCACACTTTCAGAAAAAGTACATAAAATATGTAAACTTCACAGGACAGTGCTTTTTAAATTTTAATATGCACAGGGATCACTTGGGGATCTGTTAAAATGCAAGTCTAGGGTAAAGCCTGATGTTCTGCATTTCCAATGCTTCTGGTAGCTTGCATTGAAACAATAAATATAAATCCAATCACCATCCTCATCAAGAAAGAGAATATTGCCCTCATGCCAAAATTCCTTCAATCCATTCCTGGCCACTTTCAAGAATTAACCATTCTCCTGATTGCTGTAGTAATTATTAGCTTGCTTTTCTTTATATTTTTGAACCTGTAGATGAGTTCCTAAACAACATGGTTTATGGTTGCTTATGTTTAAATTTTATATGAATGAAATTATGCATGTTTCTTTGTACATTGCTATGTCTCAATAATATGCTTGTGAAATTTATACATATTGATGAGTACAACTGCTATTCATTCTTTTTTCATTGTTGTAGGGTATTCTATGGCATGATTATACCATATGTACCTTTTCATACTTTTACTGAAGTATTATTGACATATATTTTGTTGGTTTCAGATGTACAACATAATAATTTAATGCTTGTATATGTTGCAAAATGATCACCATAGTAAGTCTAATTAACAGCCTTCACCATACATAGTTACAGAATTTATTTTCTGTGATGAGAACTTTTAATATTTACTCTGTCAGCAATTTTCAAATATGCAGTACAGTATTATTAACTATACTTATAATTAACACACATCCCCATTATTTATGTATTTAAATTTGGTAAAATATATATATATATATATATATATATATATATATATATATATGTGTGTGTGTGTGTGTGTGTGTGTGTGTAACATACATTTTTCCATTTTAACCAAATTTAAATATACAACTCCATAGCATTGATTGTATCCACGATGTTGTACAACCATCACCACTATCAATTTCCAAAAATGGTGATAACCCCAGACAGAAACTGTAACCATTAAGCAACAGGTCCATATAAATTTTATTTTTTATGTTTTTAGGCTTGTTGAGATATAATTGACATATAACATTATGTAAGTCAACATGTTGACTTGATATGCTTATATATTGCAAAATGATTACCACCTTAGCATTAAACAACACTTGCATCATGTCACACAATTACCATTTTTTGTGATAAAAAACATTTAAGATCAACTCTTTTAGCAATTTTCAAGTATATAATAATTAATTATAATAATCATGTTGTACATTAGATCCCCAGAACTTATAAATGGAAGTTTGTTCCATTTGACCAACCCTTCTAATCCTTTCTCAATCACCACAGCCTCTGATAACCACCATTCTCATCCCAGTTTCTATGAGTTTGGCCATTTTAGAATCTACATATAAATGATATCACCCAATATTTATCTTCATCTGTCTGATTTATTTCACATAGCATAATGCCCT
Source organism: Phyllostomus hastatus (assembly GCF_019186645.2). Taxonomy (NCBI): domain Eukaryota; kingdom Metazoa; phylum Chordata; class Mammalia; order Chiroptera; family Phyllostomidae; genus Phyllostomus; species Phyllostomus hastatus. The sequence continues at coordinate 8,078,121 of NW_025333841.1, read as the reverse complement.
CAAGTTCCATCCATGTTGTCACAAATGGCAAGATGTCCTTCTTTCTCATGGCTTAATAATATTCTGATATATATCACATCTTTATCCATTCATCCATTAATGGGCACTTAGGTTGTTTCTGTATCTTGGCTATTGTGAATAATGCTTCAATAACCTCTTCTCTTCTTTCCTTCATTCTCCCCCTCCTTCCTGGTTACTGTCAGTTTGTTCTTTATTTCAATATCTCTGGTTATATTTTGCTTGCTTGTTTGTTTTGTTGATTAGGTTCCACTTATAGGTGAAATCATATGGTATTTGTGCTAAGTGAAATAAGCCAGGCAGTGAAACAAAATTAACTTTTTAAGTTAACTCATTTAATCCTCACAACAATCTTAAGAGATAGCTACTGTTGATACCATCTTCTTTCAAAGTTGAGAGAACTGAGGGACAGGAAGGGCAAATAAATTAAACAAGTTAAAACATGTAGTAAGTAGCAAAATCAGGAATCAAGCCATGGCTATCTAATTTCAGAATCTCTAATATGTACACAATCACTACCATATACTAACTTTGAAAAAATTATACTAGCTTTGGAGGTTTAATTTCTTTACTTCTGAAATGGAGAAATCCTAACTCATTGGGAATATGAAATGAAATAGTGCATGTGCTTGGCATATGGTAAAAGTGCTCAATGAATGTCAAGTATGGTAGTTACTGTAGCCTTACTATAACTCTCAGGCCTGGAGAGGTCAGTAGAGTGTATGGCATATGAATCTGGTCTACAGACATTTGGGAATAGAGTGAGCCTTTCTGGCTAAGCTGGAAAATGAGTCAATTCATTCTAAGGTATAAATGGATCACCTCATTCTAATTTAAGATTGTAGAGAATAAATGATTAGAGACAGAAGAATTTAGATACTCCTCCCCCCTCACAATGAAGCTTTAAATTATATTTATATCCAGTAAAGTATCTCCAGGACTGGAAGGCACCTTAAAGACCTCAGAGAGAATGTATAAAGTACTTAATGAGAAGTGCAGTATCATAGGCATCTATCAAGCTCCCTTTTCTCCTGGGAAGGGTCTAGCAGTCAAAATGTTCAGGCCCTTCCTTTCCTAATTTTCACACAACTAGTTGTTATTTTAGTAGAAATTGTAAGAGGTACTGAAAAGGCTGCATTTGTCTTCAGTTACATTTTTTTCCTGCTTTATTTTCAGGTGTAGATCACTCATTGCCTTTTTTACCTCAGGAAGCACAGTGGCTGAGGAACAAAAAAACTTTCAATAATTTTAACAAATCCCAAGTGTGTGTTCAGTCTTCCTGGAGGGGATTAACAGGCCTGGTGAGTGAGCAGAGTATTACAATCAAAATACACAACTGTTACTCGGAGTATATAAGGAAAAAGGAAAAAGCATGAAGTAAATAGAAATCCTTTTATTCCAAGGGTAGTGGCAACTCAGACAGCAGGTTATACACCTGGGTTCCTGCAATACTCTTTCCATCACAGCCGTGAACAGCTTTTTAAATCTTTTGGCTGCCATCCTTTTTCATTCAAGAAGCTCTTCTGTTTTATGCTACCACCACCTGCTGTCCTATTCCTACCACACAGAAACTGTTCTCCCCTTTCCAGAAAGAAGTAATCTGGCTGCAAGCCCATAATAGGAAGATCTTTAAAGGAGTTTGAACAGTGATATAGCTCTTTAAAGCTTAATTTTGAAATTACAGATTTTAAAAAATAAGAGTGCCTTGATTTTTAATCCTTATAAATAAATTATATTTCTTTCTAGGCATGTAATGACAGAGAGCTGAATGTATTTTTTTTTACTATGGCAACAAGAAATTATATAGGCTGTACTTTATTTATTTTATTTGACAAATTTATCCAGCATTTACTATTCGCTATCTAGCCAGACACTATTTTAAGTGCTCTACCAAAGTAAGTCTTGTAATCTTTATAATAACTCTGTTAGGTAGGTTCTGATATTATTCCCATTTTAGAGATGAGAGAACCAAGGCACAAAGAGGTCAAATAACATGCTCAAAGTCACTGTTGAGGATTATATTTGTGTTTAAAATATTAGGCTCTACTTCTAGTTTACATTAGCCTTGGCCATGTTACTTTTGGTGACTTTACACCTCACTAGTTACATTTACTTTGGCCATGTCACTTGCTTTGTCCTATGACATATGAACAGAAATAAAATATTCTGAATGAAAGCATTGAAGTCACCTCTGAGTTTGCCATGTTCTTTTTTTCCTTTATCCTATGAGACCAACAGTGTTTGAGAGAGGAGCCATTCCCTCATATTGATTGGTTCTGATAATGAGGACCATTGGAGCAGAATGAAGCTGACCCAGAGGGTACATATAACATGACTGAAAAGTAAACCATTGTGATTGTAAGCTACCAAAATCCTTGGGTTATTTGTTCATGTGTTTGGCAGTGTAACAAACAACCACAGGATCTCATTGGCATGTAGTAATAAACATTTATTTCTTGCTTTCAAGTTGGCAGGTCAATGGGGTGGCCCTGCTCCATGTGCCTCATTCTAGGGCCCAGGATGGAGAGCCATTAACTATCAGTGACATGTTCTTCTCATGCAATGGCACAATTGCAAGAGGGCAAACTCAACAGTCCAAGCATATTTCAAATGTTCTACTGGCATTAGGTCCTCCAGCATCCTATTAGATAAAGCAAGTCATATGGCCAATCTCAAAGTCAGGAGGTACAAAAGTATAATCCACTCACCATAATGCAATGAAAAGAGTATGAATATTTAATAACACTATTAATGTAATGAAGAATTGGGACCAAGTTATTGAATCTACCATGGTTGCTAAATCATAACCTAGCTAAGGTAAATGGTTATGACAATAGCCAAAATTTAAAATAAGGCAGCCTGGCTTTATATGTTTCTCTATAATTTTTTGAGATTTAATTTATATAACATAAAATTCATCCTTTCAAAGTATACAATTCTGCAGTTTATAGTATATTAACAGAGAAATAGCCAGACATTATTATTTTGTTACTGGTATCACTTCTTGTGCAACTATCACCACTAATTCCACAGCATTTAAATTACCCCCCCCAAAAGAAACACCATTCCTTTAGCAGTCTCTCTCCTTTGCTTCCTACTTCCAGCTTCTTGAAACCACTAATCTCCTTTCTCTCTCTATGGATTTGCCCCTTCTAGAGAGTTCATATCAATAAAAACGTGCAATTTGTGACCTTTTCTGTCTGACTGCTTTCACTTAGCATAATGTTTTCAAAGCACATCCATGTTGTAGAATGTATCTGTACTTCATTCTTTTCATGGCTGAATAATATTTCATTATATGTATTTATCACATTTTATCTATTCATTCAACAGTTAGATGGACCTTTGAGCTGTTTACATTTCTGTTTATATTCTCATACTATATAACCAGGAGTGAAACTTCTGGATCATATACTAGGTTATCTCGTGTGCTGGCATACAACTATTCATAATATTCCCTTATAATTCTTTTTTATTTTGTAAAGTCAGTAGTAGTGTATCCTTTTTTATTCATGATTTTAGAAATGTGATACTATCTTTTTTCTTTGTCAATATAACTAAAGATCTGTCAATTTTGTTGATGTTTTAAAAACATGACTCTCAGCTTTATTGCTTTTCTCTATTGTTTTCCTGTTCTCTATTTCGTTTACCCTAAACTTTATTATTGCCAGACTTGTACATTTGTTATAATTGATAAACTTAAAATGAAACATCATTATCATCCAAAGTCCATAATTTGTGTTAGGTTCAACTTTTGTATATTCTATGGGTTTTGACATATATCCACCATTATAGTATTATACAGAATATTTTCACTACCCTAAAAAAATCCTCTGTGATTTGTCAATTTATCCCTCACTCTCTTCCACCTAACCCCTGGCAACCACTGATTTTTTACTGTCTCCATAGTTTTGCCTCTTTTTAGGATGTCAAATAGTCAAAATCATATAGTATGTAGCCTTTTCAGATTGGCTTCTTTCATTTAGTATTATGCATCAATGTTTTTCAATGTCTTTTCATGTCTTGATGGCCCATTTTTTTAGCACTGAATAATACTCCATTATGTGAATGTACCACAGTTATTTAATTATTCATTTACTGAATGATACTTGCTTGCTTCCAAGGTTTGGTAATGATGAATAAAGATGATATAAACACCTATATGCAGGATTTTGTGTGGACACAAGTTTTAAACTCCCTTGGATATATACCAAGGAGGGTGATTGCTATATCACACTAAAAGAATATTTAGTATTGTAAGAAACAACCAAACTGTTTTCCAAAATGGCTGTACCATTTACATTCCCACCAGCAATGAATGAATGTTCCTGTTGCTTCATCAACATTTCGTGTTGTCAGTGTTCTGGATTTCAGCCACTCTAATAGGTATATAATGGTATCTCATTGTACTTTTAACTTGTAATACCATAATGACTCATTTCTCTAAATCTTTTCAGATGATTATTTACCATCTGTATATTTTCTTTGGTGAGGTGTCTATTCAGACCTTTTACCCATTTTTAATTGGATTCTTTGTTTACTTATTGTTGAGTTTTAAGTGTTCTTTGTAGCTCTGTTAATTTTCCTTCATTCTTTTTTCTTTCTTTCTATGAGTCAAATTGGATAATTTCAATTGATTTAAGTTCCTTGGTTCTTCTCTCTAATCATATTTGCTGATGAGCTCCTCTAGTGACCATTTCATTTCAGTCATTATGTTCTTCATCTCTCGAGTTTCCATTTGATTCTTTTTATATGTGTAATTTATGCTCCTTTATCAATATTTAGTGAGACATCTTTCTCATAGTTTCCTTTAGTTCTTCAGACATGGCTTCCTTTACTTCTTAAATATATTTAAAATAGCTCATTTAATTCATAGTCTAGTGAACCCTACATCAGAACTTCCTCAAAAACATTTCTATTCATTACTTTTTTCCTATATATAGGTGACAGTTTTTTTCTGTATGTTTGATATTTTTCTGTGGCAAACTTGGTATTTTAAAGAATATAATGTGGCAATTCTGAAAATTAGATTCTCTCTACTCCCAGAATTTTTGTTGTTCCTATTGTTGTGTGTTTGTTTAGTGACTTCTCTGAGTATATTATGTAAAGTCTATATATTTGTTTTGCATGTAGTCTCTGAAGTATCTGCATCACCTGGGAGAGGTCTTATTAAAACACTTCCTTTCTAACCTCAAGGACTACCACAGAATTCAGATAATTTACACCATACAATTCAGCCACACTGATTTATAATTAAGAAAGTGGGCTTAAGAGCCAGGCTCCCTAGGTTTAAAGTTTTGTTCTAGTACTTAGTAGCTGTATGAAATTCAGCAATTCATTTTATTTTTCTATTTCCTTTTCTTACCATTTTTGAAAATTTTATTTATTTATTTTTAGAGAGAAAGGAAGGGAGGGAGAGAAACATCGATGTTCGAGAGAAACACCCATTGGTTGCCTCTCCCATACCCCCAACTGGGAACCTGGCCTCAGCCCAGGCATGTGCCCTGACTGGGGATTGAACCGGTGACCATTTAGTTTGCAGGACAACATGCAACTCACTAAGTCACACCAGCCAGGGCTCCTTTTCTTAATTTAAAACAGGGTCCATAGTAGCACCTGCTTCATAGAGATACTTGGTATGCATTAATAATGATTTAATAAAAATAAGGCTTTAGCCCTGGCTGGTGTAGCTCAGTGGATTGAGCACGGGGCTGCAAACCAAAAGGTTGCTGGTTCAATTCCCAGTCAGGGCACATGCCCGGGTAGTGGGCCAGATCCCCAGTAGGGGATGTGTGACACACAACCACACACTGATGTTTCTCTCCCTCTCTCCTTCCCTTCTCTATAAAACTAAAAGTAAAAAAAAAATAAGGTTTTAAAAATAACCCCTGTACAATACAAATAATATAGCTATCATTATTAGGGGTATTGCCATTATTATATTTCCTCAACAGATATTTTGTGCCTTATGTAGTCTCTGTCCGCACTTTTCTTTCCCTTGGATTTCTTCTGGGTTCTCTCTTGTTGTCATTTAAATCTCTACTCAAATGCTACCTCCTCAGAGAGGCTCTCCTGACTACTTAAATCTAATGAATTCTTCCTCCAACATTCTTCATTACACTATCCTATTTGTTTTCTTCAGAGAACATGTTGCTCTTTGAAAAATTTCATTTATTTATTTGTTACTTCTTTATTGTATGCTTGTTCAGTGCATCCCCAAATATAATGCTCCAAGAGGATAGAGACCATGTCTACTTTTGTTTACTTGTCAGTGGGTCCTTAGTGCCTAGAACACTGCCTGATGCAAAATGGAAACTCAATATGTATTTCATGAACGGATTTCCTTTTCTGAGCATTTACAGAAAAAAAAACTAACAAAAGTTATGGAAAAGCAAATTAAAGACCTAAATAAATGGAGCAACATACAGAAGTTCCTCAAGAAATGTTTTTTTTTCAATAACCTTTTTTTACAACTTTGATGAGAAAAAAATTGATTTCTGCCCAAGGTCACTATCTGTGTGGAGTTTTCATGTTCTCTATGTCTGCATGGGTTTTCTCCAGGTCCTCTGTTTCCTCCCATTTCCCAAAGGTGTGCGTGTGCGGTGAACTGTGTGTCTACACTGTCATAGTCTCAGTGAATATGGGTGCCTGTGAATGCACCTTTCCATGGAAAGGGTTCCTGACCAGGGTGGGTTCCCACCTTGCCAGGACAAGCTTCTGCCACCCAAGACCCTGAACAATAATAAACAAGTTGAAAACATGCTTGTTTTTATTTTCTTAAATGTGTATATAGTTCACATTTATTTCAATGTTTAATATTAGAAGTGTTTGGGTGATGTTTTTATTTATTTAGAAATTTGGTGATATTTTTGTGACCAGAAATATTCCATAGGAGGTTAACTTTTGTTTATATCCATTAGCCAATGGTGAAATTGGTTTCATTATATGTGGTTTTGCAATTTCCAAGAACCTATTGATGATATTGAAGATTTATTGTACTATATTCATAGATGAGAAGACACAATATCATAAAAATACAAATTCTTGCCCTGGCCAGGTGGCTCAGTTGGTTGGAGCATTATCCACACACCAAAAGATTGTGGGTTCAATCCCCAGTCAGGGCACATACCTAGGTTGTGGGTTTGATCCCCAGTCATGGGGCATATGGGAGGTAACTGATTGATGTTTCTCTCTCACATTAATGCTTTTCTCTCTCTCTCTAAAATGAATAAATAATTGCTCCTTGGCCTTTTGGCTAACATCATGTTTAGTATCTGTTCTCATCAGTTTAAAATCAATAAACATATCCTCAGGTAGGAACTTTTTTCAAAAAGATACAAAATATTTCTCCTAAATAGCCTATAATTTAAATGAGTTCCAAGTATGGGTTTTTCATGGAACTCAACAAGTTAATCTAAAATTCTAACATAAGAATGCCCTGGCTGGTGTAGCTCAGTGGATTGAGTGCAGGCCTGGGAACCAAAGGGTCATCAGTTCGATTCCCAGTCAGAGCATATGTCTGGGTTTCAGGCCAGGTCCACAGTAGGGTCTGTGTGAGAGGCAACCACACACTGATGTTTCGCTCCCTCTTTTCTTCTCTCCCTCTCTCTCTAAAAATAAATAAATGAAATATTTTTTAAAATAAAATAAATAAAATTCTTATGTGAGAGTAAAAGAACAAGAATAGTCAAGATAACTTTTCAAAGAATTTGGAGGAGAAAGTTGTAAAAGGGTAAAATTGCAAGAAGAAATAGACAAATGGATAATTATGACTAAATATCAGTAACTCCTTCTGAATGATTGATATAACAAGCAAACAAAAAGAAGTAAGAATATATTAGTTTGGAAAAACACTATAAACTGCCTTGACCTAATTGTCATTTATATTATACTCCACACAACAACAGCAGAATACATATTCTTTTCATGTGCACATGGAGCATTTGTCAAGACACACCATATTTTAGGCTAAAAAACAAGTGTTCATAAATTTTTTAAATATTTTATTTATTTATTTTTTTAGAGAGGGAAGGGAGGGAGAGAGAGAGAGAGAGAGAGAGAAACATCAATGTGCTGTTGCTGGGGGTCATGGCCTGCAACCCAGGCATGTACCCTGACTGGGAATCGAACCTGCGACACTTTGGTTCGCAGCCCGCGCTCAATCCACTGAGCTACACCAGCCAGGGCTATGTTCATAAATTTTAAAGCAATCAAATAACATAGCTTTCTGAATCAATGGAATTAAAATGGAAAATACATACCAGAAAGCTAACTGGAAAATTCCTAAATATTTGTGAACAAAACAAACAACAACAACAACAAAATCACTTCTAGATAACCCATGGGTAAAAGAAAAAACCAAGAGAGAAATTAGAAAGTATTTTACACTGAATAAAAATGAAAACATAACAAGTTAGAATTATGGTGTGCCACTTAAGAGAATACTTTAAAGGAAATGTATAGCACTACAGACCTGTATTTTTAAAAAACGTTCTGCAATCAATGACCTCAGTTTGTCCCTTAAGAAAATTAGAAAACAAAGATAATATAAAACCCAAAATATGTATAAGAAAGGAAAAAATAAACAACAGAATAGAAATCAATGAAATAGAGAATAGGAAAACAATAGAGAAAATTAATAAAATCAAAAGCTGGTTCATTGAGAGGATCAATAAAATTGATAAATTTTATTTAGACTGATCAGTAAAAAAGAAAAAGGACACATATTACCAATGTCAAAAATGAGAGAGGAGACATCATTACAAGTGGTGACCTAGAAGTTAGGTGGAGGAAATGTGTCACAGTAGGAAGAAATAATCAACTGCTGTATCAAATGCTGATGATAAGTAAAAAAATAAAAGCCAGTTGTAGAATTCACTTGTGTATGACCTTGATAAGACCATTTTTGGTGAGTAGTAGGAACAAAAGCCTGAGTAAATGAATCTCAAAACAGAATGAGAGAAGAATAATTTGAGTCTGTGAGTATAAACAACATTTTTGAGAAATTTCACTGCAGAAAGTAGCAAAGAAATAGGGCAGTATCTACAAGAGAGAGTTGAGTCAAGAAAGAGTGTTCTTTTTAAGATGGGATAAATAACATGATTGTATGCTAATGAGAATGACCCATTAGAGAGAGAAAAATTGAGGTACAGAAGGGTGAGAGAATTGTTCTGGCCCTGTCTTTGGGAATGCAAGGAGAGTAAAATCTACTGTGTATGAGGAGACATTATCCTTAGCTAGTAGCACAAATGGCTCATCCAAAGTTACTAAATAGAGGGCCAAGTATAAAGTACAGAAGCTGCAGGTAGATGTGTAATGTGGCAATGGGAACTGGTGGATTATCTCTTCTGATTACTTCTATTTTCTCAAGAAAATAGGAAACGAAGTCATTACCTGTACATAAAGATAGGAGAAAAGATATAGAAGTTTGAGGAGAAAGGGGATGTCTAAAGTCCCTTTCAGTTCTGACTTCTTCTGTTATCTTCAACCACAAGATAAGATACAGAGAAGCTTCACTTTTTCTCCTTTGTAGGGAAAAGCAAATTCTGTATAATACCCTCAGTCAAAAAATACATGGGATTGTATGTAATATCAAAAAATAGAAATAACTTAAATATCCATTAGCTGTGGGAAAGGCTAAATAAACTTTGACCCATTTACATTATGAAATAGGTTGCAGCAGATTAATAAAGGAGATCTATACTTGACACAGAAAGATTTCCAAGCTTTGTTAGGAGATAGAGTAGGCACGTTCTTTACTTCTCATTGTTGTTTTCTCCCTCCCTCAAAAATACCTCAGCTTTGAATCTTAAATTAGAATAACCCCTTCAGCATCCCTGTTGTTGCTGTTGTTCACAGACTACTACCCCATTTTGTTGACATAAATTGAGCATTTTTCTGTAGTTAAATACAAACACAGATATTAGATCACTTAGTTAACTTTGCAATGGAAAAGGACCCAGAGAAGTGAAAAAAGGCAGAAAGAAATAATACTCCATGATAATTGTTGCTAATAAACAAAAGTCACATCTCCCCACCTATGTTTCTGAGGATTTTATGTGGTATCCTCATAAAACCAACTTAAGACAGGGACATGGGAGAACTAGAGATGAGAACATTAAAGGAAGCACTCTTCACACAGGAAGCTCTCTGTTATGGGATTTTTGAAGATGTTTAATGTCTTATTGGATCAAGTAATAAAACACTATTTAATGGAAAGAGTATTGATCATGTGAGCCTAATGGTGTTTTTATTATTTTATTTAAATATTGTTTTTAGTATTCCTATCTCAATTACAGCTTCTAATTCTCTCCTTCCTACCATTTAAAAGCATAAAAGCAATAAGTAACTTTAAGGATCAAGAACTGTTTGCAAGCACATTTCAGTCGATGACTAACCACATTTATGACACTAGTCCCTAAGATTATAATAATGCTGAAAAATTTCTATCACATAGTGACTTTATAACTGTCCTAAGGTCATAGCATAATGTATTACTCATATATTTGTGATGATGCTTGTGTAAACAAAGTTGCTATAGTGTCCATTGTACATAAACATATAGCACATGCAATTACGTACATTCCATAGTACTTGATAATGATAATAAATGACTTACTGGTTAAAAATAAGTAAGAATGAAAATATGAATGTGAACAATGAAGAAAAAAGAAGAGAGAAATGGAGAAGGAGGAAAAAGCAGAGAAAGAAAAGGACAAAGAGAATGAAGAGGCAATGATAGGAATCATCTCTCCTTTAAAGAAAGAAGTCAACTGCAGAATCAAGTGTGGTAATATTACAAAATAGACTTCTGGAGTAGATTTGCTTGCTTTCTTTTATAAGCTTATATTTTCTTTTTACACTGTCAAAGCTTTTTGAAGAATATGATACTACTTCTAGCTCGTAAATTCTTTGAGGGCACAGGCCGTGTCCTATAGATCATTGTATCTCACATAACATCTAGACAATTACAAGCCACAGTGGAGGTTCTCAATAAATATCTGTGAAGCAATGACTGCAGAAGCTGAGGGATATTAAATATGTTTAAAAAGAGTAAAAAATGTAGCTTAATAAAATTTGAAATGCATTTTCCCACATTATTTTAGATTGTAAATCCATACATTTTAAAGTAAATTTCATCTATATTTTTCCAAATTATTCATATTTTATTTATTTATGCATTAACTTTTTAATGATTTAATACTCATTGAAATTTTTATGGGTCTTAAAAACTTTCATTTTTATGTGTTTTCTTAACTTTTATTTGGAAAGTTTTAAACTACAAAAATTTTAAAGAGTGTAGCTTTTACCTACATTCATCAGTTGTTAAAAATTTGCTAGATGTGTTTTATAGAATTATTAAATATTAGAAACATTTTTGGGAGCCACTTTAATAATACAAATATTGTTGAAGCTTTTTGTAGAAAGCAGAAAGGGTATGTCATCAACCCTGATGATGAAGTCAAACTTCAAATATTTCTAAGACTTTAAGACTTTGATGAAAGAGACTACCAGACCTATTTTAGTTCAAAATTTCAAGTCAACTTGAGACAAAAATAATTAAAACAGTTTTTTAACATTTACATAAAGCATGGTTACATTTTTATTGAAACATGAATTATTTTTGTTATAAATCTATGAATAATTTTGATTAAAGGGTGTAACATATATGTTCATCTTTTATTTTTTCTTTTTTTATTTTTTATTTTAATTGTTGTTGCAATACAATTTTCTATCTTTTACTCCCATCCCAACCCACCTACCCAGCCCTCCCCTTCTCCCTCACATTTCCACCTGCCCCTAGTTTTTATCCATGTGTCCTTTATACTTGTTCCTGTAAACCCTTCCCCTTTTCCCCTGAAATTCCCCTGAAATTCCCCTGAAATTCCCCTGAAATTCCCCTGAAATTCCCTCTCCTTTCCCCTCTGAACACTGTCAGACTGTTCTCTATTTCAGTGTCTTTGGTTATATTTTGCTTGTTTCTTTGTTTTTTGTTTAGGTTCCTGTTAAAGGTGAGATCATATGGTATTTGTCTGTTCATAGCAGCACAATTTACAATAGCCAAGTGTTAGGAGCAACCTAGATGCCCATCAGTAAATGAATGGATCAAAAAATTATGGCACATTTGCATGATGGAATACTAAGCAGCAGAAAGAAAGAAGGAGCTCCTACCCTTTGCAACATCATGGATGGAACTAAAAAGCATTATGCTAAGCGAAATAAGCCAGGCGGTGAAAGACAAATATCATATGTTCATCTTTTAATTGGTGGTATATATTGAGTTTGACTTTAAAAAAATATGTAATTTGGCACAGAACCTGGCACAAAAGCATTCCATATTTTTAAATTTTATCTATGTTATAGAGGAGAGTTAAATTTGTAAATTTAGAATTAAGTATGACATTTGTACTCTGCATCTCAAGGTTCAAAGGATATTCTAGGATAAGTAATAAACATTTGAAACCAAACCATTTATATCCTGGGAATTAGTCACACATTTGAACTAGTTTCCTGCAATGAGGTTGCCTTTGCTCACAGTGCTTGTGGGGCCAATTCATGGATCTCCTACCACTCCTAACAAGGGCTGGATAGGGGACACCTGGCCAGAAGGAATGTGTATTTTGGGGGGAATGGATTGTAACTCCTTCTTTATCTCCTTTTGGGAGCGGCTTCTTGTCCTGTGACTGCTTGATGAAATTTTCCTTCCGTATGTGCACACTGATGTAATGTAATTCCAGGCCACACATAGGTTTGTGCAACCTGGACCCATTCTGCCTTTGTCTGGGAACCCTTATAACATCTCAGACTAGAAGAGGTGCAGTCTCTCTTGCATCAACCTGCCGCCATCAGTGCACTCCCCTGTAATGTGAGTAATAAACAGCATTTCCACATCTACCAGTTTTCTGGGCATTTTTTTCAGAATATCATGAATACTTAAGCAGCTCCCTGGTTTGGGGCTTCTGAAGTACAATTGGCATCATGAACAGAATATTGCAGAAAATGCCCCTGTCAGGTAGACTGTGATAATATGCAGGGTGGGGGAGGCCAGGGGTGAATTCTGGAAATAGCGGGAATAATCTCCAGGTGATGCACAGTATTGGAAGGATGCCCCCAACACTCTGATGGGCCTTACAGAGAACCTGTGTGGGGAAAAAGGAAGAAGTAGCTGAAGCAAAAGTATGGCAATTAGAGGGTGAGCTTAAGTTAGAGAGAAAAATAAGATGTGATTCTAAGGCTACTCCTAGTCCCTTCCTGAAATTTTGCCTTTGCTTTTTTTAATTTTAATTTTAATTTTTTAAATCTATCTTTATTGTTGTTCAGTTACAGTTATCCCACTTTTTCCCCCATTGATCTCCCCTGCCCTGACCCCCAGCCCTACTCTCACAATCAATCTCCCTCCATTGTCCATGCCCATGATTTAAATTTTGTTTTTGTTTCTTTTTTGGAAAGGAGTGACTTAGGTTGCATTTTAGACTAATCAGAATTGTTTTGGTAAAGGTCTGGTAAATAGGGTAAGATTTATACAATGTATTCATGAATTTGTCCATTTAAAGAATGCTGATTAATTACATTTAAGTTAGGGAAAAATATATGTCTTCAGTAATAAAATATGTAAATTATGGCAATATATATTTTAAGGGAATTGAATTAAAAGTAGATTGTTTTAATTTCTGAATGAGTTAAAAGGGACTAGGAAAATTGCAGAAGGATTGTGTAGAGAGAAAAAGCAAAAAGACAAGCAAATGAGAACATCGTGTGCTTTCTCTACCCAAATTAGTAAATCAAATTATGTATATAGTCTTTATGCGTTCATTCTTCATTTGTATGGTCTTTATGGGATATGTGTTTGTCTGTGTATTACCTATGGTGTGTTTTCTGCCCCTAGATGGCATAACTAAGGTATAATATTTCATTGGCATAAAGAAACTAAACATCTTATATAAATTAAGCAGGATCCTGTGGTCTGGACAGATTATTTGATATGAAACCAGTTTTAAGTTTAATTACTGTCTTTTAAGGTTATTAGCATAAAATATGTGTTATTTTACAAAAGGTTTATGTTATAATCTTTTGGTTAAGTTTGACAGGCTTTGCTCAGTTCAAATTTTCAGAGACTTTTAAATTGAGAAATGACATTAGATTATTCCAATGGGCTTCTGGAATACCTCAAGTATATGTTCCCCCTCTCTTATGAAAGAGAAGTTTTGGAACTCATTAGGCCTGTTTAATATGCTGAAAGTACATGGGAAGCTTCGTTAAAGAAAGAAATAATAAGTATGTTCTATTTGTATACACCTATTTTTATTAGTAAAGTAGATGTTCTAGTGATATAAGTTCTGATATACTTTTATTTGTAATTTTAGTTGTTATCCTAAAATGTGGTGGTGAGAAAGCAATTCCTTTGTCAACTGCATTATACTCAACTTTGTAACCATGTCATTTTAAGTTTTTTCATTTAAACAGTCATTGTTTAGCTCTAATGCATTTTCAAAAATATATCTTTGGAGGGGTTCATGGAGTGGACTGTGACTTGTTTTGGATTGCATATTTCTGATAATGGATTTTTGGATCATACCTTTGACCTGAGTGAAGATTGCTGGAGCTCTGTGAAATGAATGGATTTATAGAGGTGCTTGCAGATGAACAGAATAAAAAAAAAGTTAATTATGTGACAAAATAAACTGAAGATAATTGTGGCTTTTATAACTTTTTGTTGAAAAATACTGTTAGAGGTTCTGGCCAAGATGGAGGCATAGATAGAAGTGCTTCACATCCTTGCACAACCAAAAGAAGGATAACAACCAATCTAAAAACAATAAACAACCCGAAGTGCCAGAAAATAAAACTGTATGGAATTATGACAACCAAGGAGTTAAAGAAACATTGACCCAGACTGGTAGGAGGTAAGGAGATGGGAGATGGGCAGCCAGGGAGAGAGGACCCATTGCAAGGCAGCAGAATGCATGGACAAGGCAGGGCTAGCTGGCAAGGAAACTAAAGACTCAAAACCTCTAGCTATAAGGTACTGTGGGGGTGGCAAAGGTAAGAGAAACTTCCAGTCTCGCAGGAGAGTTTGTTGGAAAGTGGAGCTAGAGCAGAGTGAGCGAGTAGCATTGTTCCCTCTCTGATCTCTTCTCCACAGGTACAATGCAGCAAAGAGAGTTGCCCTGCCCTGGTGAATACCTAAGGCTCCACCCCCTTACCAATGTAACAGGTGCCCTGAGACAAATATATAAGGCCCCAATGAAAGAACACACCAAAATTCCAGAAAAAGAGATAAGCGACAAGGAAATAGACAACCTATCTGATGAAGAGTTCAAAACACTGGTAATCAGGATGCTTACAGAACTGATTGAGCTTGGTCGAAAAATGAAGGAAGAAATGAAGGCTACCCAGAGTGAAATAAAGCAAAATATACAGGGAACCAACAGTGAAGGGAAGGAAAATGGTGCTCAAATCAACAATTTGGAACAAAAAGAAGAAATAAATATCCAACCAGAACAGAATGAAGAAACAAGAATTCAAAAA
Organism: Phyllostomus hastatus; assembly: GCF_019186645.2. Lineage (NCBI taxonomy): Eukaryota > Metazoa > Chordata > Mammalia > Chiroptera > Phyllostomidae > Phyllostomus > Phyllostomus hastatus. The sequence continues at coordinate 8,062,575 of NW_025333841.1, read as the reverse complement.
AATAAGGAGAGGCATAGGGAAACTCTCAGACAACATTAAGCACTCTAACATCCGAATCATAGGGGTGCCCAAAGAAAAAGAACAAAAGCAAGAAACTGAAAACTTATGTGAACAAACAATGAAGGAAAACTTCCCCAATCTGGCAAAGGAAATAGACTTCCATGAAATCCAGAAAGCCCAGAGAGTCCCAAAGAACTTGGACTCAAGGAGGAACACACCAAGGCACATCATCATTAAGTTACCCAAGTTTAAAGACAAGGAGAGAATCTTAAAAGCAGCAAGAGAAAATGAGAGTTACCTACAAAGGAGTTCCCATAAGACTATCAGCTGATTTCTCAAGAGACCTTACAGGCAAGAAGGGGCTAGAAAGAAGTATTCAAAGTCATGAAAGGCAAGGACCTACATCCAAGATTACTCTATCCAGCAAAGTTACCATTTACAATGGAAGGTCAGATAAAGTGCTTCTCAGATAAGGTCAAGTTAAAGGAGCTCATCATCACCAAGCCTTTATTATATGAAATGCTAAAGGGACTTATCTAAGAAACAGAAGATCAAAAATTATGAACAGTAAAATGACAGCAAGCTCACAACTGTCAGCAACTGAATTAAAAAAAAAAAACTAAGCAAACAACTGGAACAGAAACAGAACCAGAAATGGACATCACATGGAGGGTTTTCAGTGGGGAAGGGGAAGAGAAGAATGGGGGTAGAAAGGTAGAGGGAATAAGAAGCATAATTGGTAGACATAAAGTAGATGGGAGAGGTTAAGAATGGTATAGGAAACAGAGAAGCCAAATAACTTATATGTATGACCCATGGACATGACTAAGAGGGTGGGGATGCTGGAGGGCAGGGGTGGTGCAGGGTGGAGTGCAGATAAAGGGGAGAAAAAATTGGGAAAACTGTAACAGCATAATCAATCAAATATACTTAAAAATAAAAAGATCAAAACCACGAACCTTAAAAAGGCAACAAATTCACAACTATCAACAATTGAATCTAAAATTAAAAAAATAAGCAAACAATTTGAATAGGAACAGAATCATAGATATGGAGATCATTTGGAGGGTTATGAACTGGGAGGAGTAAGGGGGAGGATGGGGAAATAGTGTAAGGATTAAGAAGCATAATTAGTAGGAACAAAATAGGGGGAAGTTAAGAATAGCATTACAAATGGAGAAACCAAAGCACTTACACAGTTGACCCATGGACATGAACTAAGGGGATGGGGAATTGCTGGAGGGAAGAGGGGTACTGGGCAGAGGGGTGCAAAGGGGGAAATTTGAACAACTGTAGTAGCATAATTAATAAAATATACTTTTAAAAACCTCGGCACAAATACCACCTACTTAAAAAAGTGTCTCTGACCACTCCCACCATGACCCAGTCAAGTCTACTATAATACCTGGTTTTATTGCCTTCCTGGCATTAAATTTTGTTAAATAAATGAATAAAATAAATCTGTGTTCTTAGAGATTACATTAGAATGTAATTAGAAGGGGAATTGGAACTTTGTAAGGCTCCTTGAAACTTTTACTGCTATTAAAGGATCAGGAAGCTTCTGTTTTAGAAATCTATTTTTATGGTGCTTATTTATTCTATAATTGTTTTCTTTCAATTCCCCCTTAGTGACTAATAAAGTTCTCTTGGAACATGTCAGCTCTCCCAGCTCTGATAAGGGCAAGCACAGAAAGGGGTTTTTGTAGCTAACTGGGCCCAAATCAGGAGACTAGGAATGGGGTGGGGCATGAGAGTGGCATGGGGAATCCAAAGGAGAGACCCCCCCCACCCACGGGTGTGAAGCAGAAACAAGGACTGAGGGCACAGCTACAGCCTAGTGACACTTCTTAGGAGAAATGTCATGATTTACAGATGATTGTTTTAATAAGGAAGCCTGAACTCTTACCACACCTGTCTGTCCTAACTGTGGCACAAGAGTGCTAAAATGAAGACAAGATCTTCACACATTGCTTGGAGCATAATAGGCATGCAGTAACTAATCATAGCTCACACTTGTTACTTGCCTACTATTTGCCAGGCACTGTGATAAGCTCAGACTATGCATGATCCTATTTCATCCTTGTGTGGATCTTTTAAGGATAATTCTACAGAGGAGAAAACTGAGGCTTAGAAAGGCTAAATGACTCCCCTATGGTCACAGAACTAGTATATAGGAAGTAAACACAAGTCTGTGCTCTTAACTAACTCTGTATTTGATGAATAATGAATCTCCAAGGTCCTTGCTGAATATAAGATTATAAGTTTTACCCTGGCTGGCGTAGCTCAGTGGATTGAGCACGGGCTGCGAACCAAAGTGTCGCAGGTTCGATTCCCAGTCAGGGTACATGCCTGGGTTGCAGGCTGTAACCCCCAGCAACCGCACATTGATGTTTCTCTCTCTCTCTCTCTCTCTCTCTCTCTCTCTCTCTCTCTCTCTCTCTCTCTCTCTCTCTCTCTCCCCCCCTCTCTCTCTCTCTCTCTCTCTTCCTCCCTTCCCTCTCTAAAAATAAATAAATAAAGTCTAAAAAAAATTAAAAAAGATTATATGTTTTACAGAATTCAACCAAAAAAGACAATAATTTGTCTCAAAATCAAATATAACATTTTAGAATAGTGGTTCTCAATCATGGATTTGGCCCCAAGGGCACATTTGACAAATTCTGAAGACATTTTTCCTTATGACTCACAGTGGAGGAGGGGTGCTACTGGCATTTAATGAGTAGCGCCCAGGATGCTGCTAAAGATCTCAGAATGTACAGGATAGCTTTCTACAATGAAGAACTATGTAGCCCAAAGTGTCTATAGTGAGAAGTTTGAAAAACCCTGCTGTACAAAGAATGTTTAAGGCAAAAAAAAAAGTTTCATTGGAAGAATGTATCAAATGGAATGGAAAAGTTCTAGTTACCATTTTTTATTTTCCCTTCATAATCGACTAGTTCAAAGATTAAATGTAAAGTATGCCTTCTGCATTTTATAGTGCAGGTCAAAACAGCTAACTCCTTTGAAAGTTATTCTCCAAATAGAATGTAGCAAACTGTTGAACTATAAAAATGACCACCTATGATTTTATCCACCAACACATTCTTTACTCATTTAACTCACATTAATCCACAGTAGCAGATAGGATTAAAAAATTTGTCTGAGCTGAAAACACTGACCTCTCAGTACCATTTTACAGAAATACCTTCTCCAATGGCTTCAGACGTTGTGGTCCTAGTTACATGAATGGTACCTTCAGTTTTGATTAAATTTTTTTTCTTTTCTTTTTTTTAATTATTTTATTGTTGTTCAAGTACAGTTGTCTGCATTTACTCCTCACCACTTCCCCCATCCCAGCCATCTCCACCTCCCTCCCCTACTTCCACCCCACCTTGGTTTTTTTCATGTGTCCTTTATAGTTGTTCCTGAAAATGCTTCCCCTCTTCCCCCCCATTTCTCCCTCCCATCTCCCCTCTGGTTACTGTCAGATTGTTTTCAATTTCAGTGTCTCTGCTTATATTTTGCTTGCTTGTTTGTTTTGTTGGTTAGGTTCCACTTAAAGGTGAGAGCATATGGCACAGGTGGCAAACACAAGGCCCGCCCTCCACCTTGTTTTATCTGGCCCAGCACCTTGTTTCCACCTGGTGGCAGCACCAGGCTCTCGCTTACCTGTTAAGGAGTAGTTATATTTATGCAGTTCTAAAATTACATTCGGCCCTTTGAAGGCAACCATGAGGCTGATGTGGCCCCCGGTGAAAAGAGTTTCACCCCCCTGTCATATGGTATTTGCCCCTCACCGCCTAGCTTATTGCACTTAACATAATGCTCTCCACTTCCATCCATGCTGTCACAAAGGGTTGGAGCTCGTTTTTTCTTTCTGCTGTATAGCATGCCCCAGTTGGTGTGGCTCAGTGGATTGAGCGTCGGCCTGTGAACCAAAGGATCGCTGGTTCATTCCCAGTCAGGGTGCATGCCTGGGTTGCAGGTTGGGTCCCCACTAGGGGGCGCATGAGAGTCAATCACACACTGATGTTTCCCTCCCTTTCTCCCTCCCTTCCCCTCTATCTATACATAAATAAGTACAATCTTTTTTAAAAAATTAATTTTGATTAAAATTCTTTAGCCACAGTAACATTTCCTTTAGTTTTTGTGGTGAACCCCTGTGAAATAAACAAATGTATCAACACATACAAGAGCAAGGAGATGGGGCTCTGACAATTCTAAACTATTCACAAAGTTTTTCCATAATTGTGCATTTGGGGTACAGTTTTGATGCCCAGAAACAAATGGTTTGCAAAAACTCACCTTGGTACTCTTTTTCTAAAAGTTTAGTGATAATGATTACTTTGTTAAACTTTATGAATTACATTTAAAAAGAGAAAATGCCACTCTGATCCACTTTCTGTTGATTACAGCAAGATAAACTGTTGCCTCAATCTTGTGTTCCTCCTACAATGACTAACAAAGTGTTTGCAAGTGTTGCTCAGGGATCCATCCTCTCATTAAAAAGAACCATGTTGCAAATACTAATCTGGAAACCATAAGCAGTTTATGTTGTTTACCCCCTCTCTCTTTGTATCTGTAGCTACATGCATGGACTAGAATGTGATGAAATAGAATTTAAGGAAATAGCAGCATACAGAAATTTTGCTGAGAAAAATATGTTATATGAAATACAAGCACTAATTTAAAAAAAAGTTCCGCCAGAGTCCGAAAGTTGGGAAGAATGGGAAGTAATGATCTACTGGGCACAGGGTTTTATTTTGGCTTGGTTTGGTTTTAGTATGATTGGATGAGGATTTAATTTAATAAGTTATTTTTAAAAGAAATTTAGTATCTTAGCCATTTTAAAGTGTACAGTTCAGTGGTATTAAATGTGTTCATATTATTGTGCCACCATCATCCTCCTCCTTGATGAACCTGTTCTGTAACTTGATAGCAGTGGTACTCGCATATTGTAAATCTACTAAATACCACTGACTTGTTCACTTCAAAATGGTTAATTTCATATTATGTAAATTGTACTTCAATTTAAATATATATATATAAGTTATATAATACACATTGAACTTGGTGTTCACAGGGTTAACCTGCATCCCCATCATCACAAAATGCTTCACACATGTTTGCATACTTAAGGTGGTTCTACATATTATAATGATCCTTCCTCTTTTTGATAAAACAAGATTTAAACTAATAAAGGTAACCAAATTACCATGAAATACAATACAAGAATATTAAAAATATGTCATTGAATTTTAAATTATTGGTGAACCTAACTACTAAGAATGCAATATGTGTCCTGAATGTTTAATTTAATTCCAGTTCTTCAGCTCTGTAATGAACAGCAGTAGGTCTTTCACTCACTGAGACCAATATGATTTTTTCCTAGTTTGCATGTCTATTTCAGCTGAAAGAAAAGAGAAAAACACTCTATGAAATAAGTGGCCTTTCTAGTAATTGTAGATAACTTCTTAGTTGCTTAAGACAAAGTGGCTTTTTGTCCCATTGTCTTATCTATCCCTGTGTTATGGTGGTAACAACCATTCTGAAAACTCCATCTGCAAAACCAGGTGGGAAACTAACACACAGTTACCACATTATTGTAGAGCCTCTTTTTAAAAAGGCTTCATCAGAAAAAGATAAATCCTGTCCCCTTTCCAAGGTCAACATAATTCAAGGCAAAAATTTCATTTATAGCTGGTTGGAGGAACCCTTCTCCCTCCCCCAAAGGCCAATATATCTCCTGAAGTGTTTGGTGTTTCCAGAGAGGTCCTTAAGTTGAGAGTTAGAAATAAATTCTTTTATATACACATAACACAAAAAGAAAAGTAGAAACCCAGAGAAGAAAAAACCTAAAAGTAGAAAAGTAGAAGTAACCCAGTGAGTCAGTGTTAAAATCTTGACTAGACACAGACATAAAGCATGGTGCCTTCCCTCAGGCTGGTTTCCTTCTTCTCCCTCTTTTCTTCCTGAATATACATGTTGGGGGAAGGGATCAGAGGCAAAGTTGGAAGTGCCTGTTACCTTTCACTAGCAACCCGGGCAAGGAGCTCCGGACTTTCCCTTCCCTCCCCTTCCCTTCATTCCAAGAATATCCCCTGCATCCCTCTTCTGCTCCTACCCGGCTAAATCCACCATCTCCCCCCAAATCTGATTGATGCTTACCTCATCGAGTTAGTTCCTTGGAGGAAGTCATCTTGCTATCGTGTGTGTGCCAGTCCACACAAGGGTGGAGGGAGAGATAGTGGGGACCATTATGACATGATACACCAAACACAAACAACGATTGTTAGATTGTATTTAATTTTTAATAAACATCAAGAAAAATAAGGCCATTTTCATTTCCACTGGATCCCTAACATTTCCGTGGACATCTCTTGCCCGCACAGATCCTCCCAACCTTCCCGGAGCCTCACAGCTCTAGAGTTAAGAGTCCCAAAATAACTATTTAGTATAAACAAACCATTCGGCTTTAATGGAATTACCTCAGCCTGCTAGTAAATAATTTATAGTAGGCAGTAAATAAAATATGGTTCTATGTCTTTAAAAGAGTTGTCAAGTGGAAAACACCCACCAGAGGGACGTAAATCCTGAAGTTCGCCACAATTAAAGTCGCTGGTTGGGATTGAGAGCCGAGTAAAAGACATGTTTTTATACCCTGAAGGAAGGTGGTGGTGCTGCCAGAGCCAACACCTAGAGCTCTCAAGGAAGCTTCTGGCAGCAGCGGGGAGAAGGGAAGAGACCCAAGGTCTTTTGCACTTAGCCGGGGGACAAGTGATTAAAATGCAAAGGAAGGAGTCTGCACTTTCAGAATAATACTTTCCCTTTGAAAGCTTAGATGCTTTCATATCCGTTATCACTTAATCCTCATCACCACTCTTCCAGTAAGATCAGGCTGGGACCACAATTCCTATTTCGCTGACTTAAAAAAAATTTTTTTCACCCTTTTATTGAATTTATTGGGGTGGCACTGGTTACCAAAATTATACAGGTTTTAGGTTCACAATTCTACAACACATCATCTGTACACTTGTACATTCACCACCCCAAGTAAGTCTCCTTCCATTGCCATTTATCCCCCATACCGTCCTCCATCTCCCTTCAACCCCTTCTCCTCTCCGCAATCCCCACCCCGTTGTCTGTGTCCTTGAGTTTCTCTCTCTCTGTCCCCCTCCCTCCCTTCCTCCCTCCCTCTCTGCATTTGCAGGTGGGTTTTTAAAAGACTCTGAGGCTAAGGGACAACCTCCACATATGCCTGCTGGGGACTACAAGTAGGATGCCAGAGTCCAGGTCTCTGAATGTCTGGCTAGTTCTTTCCCTCTGATCCTAGGAGTGGCTGGTGCCCCCTCCCTCCCGCCACCACCACACACACTTACACTGTCCAGCCCAACACACTTTCCAAGTTTTACAACGCTTCGGCATCTCTTCTGTGTTAGGTGACCTGAGGACACTCTAAATAAATTTTTCTGCCCCCCTATTCTCTGTATCACCCCTGCTCCTGGAAGACGCATCCCCAGTTTGGAGAGGACAGATTTATGAGCGTCTCCTCAAGGTTACCTCCAAGACAACCTTGACCATGAAACCAGAATCTTGAACACTTGACCTAAATTTTCAAGGGCATCTGTTTCCGTCTGTAATTGTCACCAGGCTCCATTTGAAATTCGATCCTGTGTCACTAATGGTATTAACAGGAGCTGAGGTCCAATTTTCCAACGGGAGACTGTAGCCTATGATTTTACTTCCAAACGAAAGTAAATCAGTTTCTATAAACCTGCAGTAACCCCCTCCCTGAGTACAATAAAACTGTTGTCACAATCAATAAATCTCTGGTTTGGGGCAGTGAAAATTAGATAACTGTTCTCTGTCTCTTCGGCCCCCGCCCCCATGAGACAAAGCCACTATTCAAAGAGTGGGGCATCTTGTTAACCATTTCTGAAGTCCCTCGCTGTACCCGGCGCCTTTCAGACATGCACTTCTCAGTCATCGGAGAAAACCAGACGTTTAATTATGGTGAGTTTTGTTCGATCATTACGGATAATAAAGACAACCTTTTCGCTAGATACAAATTATAACGAAAGCTGCTCTGGCATCTGCACCAACTGCATTTGTCTCCAGCGTGGTTTTCCTCACCTCTTCTAAACTGCCTCTGAATTTCTCCTTCTCTTCTGACTAGGAGATTTAATATGTTGCAAGAGATAGATTTCACGAAATGCGTTGTCCCTTCTGTAGCTACATCTGCTCCGACCTATTAAGAAAAGTAAGGCATTTTGATACTAATTGCAAATAAATTGTGATGTGTTCACCGAGTAATTGATTTAATGAAGTTCATTTGAAACTCCAGAGACTGGCCAAGTGAAAGGCCCCCTGGTGTGTCTATTGTGGAGGGAAAGGAAGGTTAGTTTTTCGTTTTCTTTCTTTCTAAAAAAAAAAATAGAGGTGGTGTGGCGAGTGGAAGGGTAAGAGGGTGGATGGCAGAAATGTTACCTCCTCAATCGGCAAAGTGGCGGAAAAGAGCCCTGGGGATCAACCCTCCCGCCCGCCCGCGGAGAGTCCCGAGTCCGGCCAAACCTAGTGCAGGCAGCCTTGCACCGAGTGGGCCCTGGGCAGACGGATACACGAAATTCTGTGGCAGACGTGGACCCAGGAGAAGACGAATGCTATAGCCGTCAGCGTCCTCGGAGTTGCTGAGGTAACATAAGGCGCTGCCACTAGGTTTTGTCCCCGGCTTCCTAAAATGCTTTAGCCGGCTTCTAAACCCCTTTCTTGCCTGAAAGGCCAGAAGTGAGTTGGTTGGGAGGAAATGAGGGGCACAAGCGGCTCTCCCCTCAGTCCTAGACCCAGGTCATAGCCGAGGAGAGAAGTGAGGTAGCTAGTACCCTTTGCCCCAGGCAGGGTATGGGTTCCGGTGTGCAGGGGCTGGAGCCCACCCCACAGTCAAAAATCCGGGAAAAGGAAGCCGCTTTCCTGGCTCACACAGGTTTTCTTTTCTGACCAGACCAGTTGGCAAATTAAGGGACTGGGGCTTGCGTGGTGCAGATGGGGATAAGGATTTTCTGAACACTTGCTGTGTGCCAGATTATGTGCTTCACAATTAGCCCCCTCTTTCGGAGCAAAGGGTATTTTTTAAAATATTTTATTTATTTATTTTTAGAGAGGGAAGCGGGGGAGAAAGAGAGAGAGAGAGAGAGAGAGACATCAATGTACGGTTGCTGGGGGCCGTGGCCTGCAACCCAGGCATGTGCCCCGACTGGGAATCGAACCTGCGACACTTTGGTTCGTAGCCCGCGCTCAATTCACTGAGCTACGCCAGCCAGGGGGTATTTTTTGCTCCTCCTTAACAGATGCACTAACTGAGGCTGGTGGGACCCTTGGCAGCAACTTTCCAACAGTGTATTGGCTACTCTGGGCCATCTGCCAAACCTGACTCTTTGGAAATGAGAAGGGAAGTTATCGCAGAACCCTCCCCAGAATCCTCCAAATATTCTCCTGGGTAACTTAGTCTGGGTGGCATGGGGGACAGTGCAGAACCAGCCTCAGGGCCAGGCCCCTGTCTGAGTTGGAGGAGCACAGTCAGTGGCTCAAGATTGAATTTTTTGTTTCGTTTCGTTTTAAAGAAACAAGAGACTTTATCAAATAATCAGCCGGAACTGAGCTAGCGGCTGGCTCCAAGTTTCTTAGAGTTGCCCTACTGATGAACTTTCCCTGATTTGCTTCCTCCCGGTTCCGAAGCCGCTAATCTCGGTCCCAAAGCGCCTACATGCGCAGTGGTGCTGTGGGAGGCGCTGACTGTGCCCTGTTGTCAGATGCTGCAGGGACCTGCGAGTCCAGGTGGAACAGAGAGGGGTGGCCCTCCTTGATCCCTCTGCGCACTGCGGGGGAGACTGCATCCGCTCTGAGCTAGAAAGAGACCACCTGCAGCATGCAGGCGGGTTCTCACCCTCAGGTGAAGTGAAGAGTGTAAAATCCAGGCAAATGCAAATGCTCAACGCTAGAGTCCAACCGCGGTCACGTTTCCTCCTCAAAAAGCAATACCCAGAGTGAACCTTAGCGAAGAAATCAGCCCCTCACTTTCCCTTTCAACATTTCCAGCTGGGTAGCGCTCCACTCCCAGCCCGGAGCACCTGAGAATCGAGTGGCACTGGAATCAGTTGGGCAGCCAGAAACACCACCTTGTCCCTGGGCGGAACTGGGCACCAAGTGCCCAGCAGGCTCATTCCCAGGAAGCTGCGCTCATTACGCTTGTTTTGTCAGGGCTCACCAGATGCGGGCCCACCCTAGTGGGGGATCTCAGCTGACCACATTCGTTGTTCTGGCCAATTCACCTCTACTTTTGCCTTGGTGGGGCACTTTCCCCCGTTTTTCCGGCACGCTGAAAAATGGAGGGGAAGAGCCCACCTCGCCCTAGTACGGGGGTACCCAACTAGCTGCCATGCCCCAAGCTCAGCATTCCGTGTCTGGAGCCCCCTTCCTCACCTCTGGGCCACTGAGTAGGTGAACTGGGAGCAACTTTCCCTGGCCAAAGGCCGCATTACACTTTCTTGGGCCACGAATTTCAGCCTTCCAACCCCAACCCCACCTGCTTCAGCACGGAAGCCAGCTGGGAGGGCCCTGGGGGTAGAGGAAGGGGTGGGCTACCACGCCGCGGGGCTGGTTGGAGGGGGGACAGGATGCTAGAGGCTTTGGGTTTGTTGACGGGGGCACGGGTTGGGAAGTTGGGAAAAGAGCGTTACGATTTGAGCAGACTGGCCACCCGGGGTTATTTCAGGATGACCTTTTCTCCTCAAAAGGGGGCCTCAGCAGCCGATAATCTCGGGTGAGGGGTGTGCAGCTTTTGTGAATATTTTTCACATTGCTGGGGCCAGGGGAAGATTGGCTGGACCTTGGAAGTTATGGGAGTTGCAGTATTACACTTTGTTTGAAGTTGAAGCCAGCGTGCCCCAGGACTTTCTTCCTTCTGCACACAGGGGACGCCAGGACTCAGCTGCACCCCAGTTATGGGCTGTCTGCTACCTCTGCCCCCGCTGCAGCACCCCCTATGTCACGGAGATGTGACCCTTATGGCCTGACCAGTGCTCAGAGGGGAGAGCGAAGCGGGGTGGTGGTAGCTCAGTGTGGGTCCGCTGGGCCTGAGAAGCAATCACCCGCAGGGTCTGGGCATCTGAAAGTGCGATTTGGGGAGCTGGGTGTGGAGATTTACGATCCTGGAGGACAGAGCGTGAAAAGGGTATCATCATCAGTTTTAACTGAAATAAAGAAAACATATCTTTAACAAAAAGAAGGGTCCTTGCCATTCACCCACGTTGTTAGGACAACGTGAACTATCCTTGAAATGATTAGTTCCACTTCAAAGGAATTTACATTCAACAGTGAAATCTCAGCCTCTTTTTATTTATTCGAAAAGACTTTTCACTACGGAGAGTCATATGTTCTGTCTTATTTATTATTCCTCATTCATTGTGCACTTGTATTGAATTAACAGAGAAAGCCACACAACGCATTCATTATGTGGACCAGCCCTGGTTTCCGGGAATCCTGAGCTACAGGTAGACATAGCAGGGAAGTGGGGTAAAGGTTCTGGGGTCGAGAGCTGAAACCACTCAGGATCCTGCTAGGCTTGGAAGATGGGGTGGAAAGTGTGGTAAACAGGTCTACTAAGCTGGAAGCATGCAAGCTAAAAAGCTAACTCAAGCCCAATCCAAGTACAGTAAGTGGAAATCTTGAAGGGTTGTAGGGGCAGCTTACACACTTTATGTTTCTGGTAAAGAAAGTGGACCTGAAGTTACCAGGGCACCCCAGAAATATCTGTGAAAAATTGATCTGGTTGAAACAACTATACCCAGCACAAAGCTTATCTCCACAAATTGAGAAGACAAACCCCATTGCTCCAGGCACATACATACATTCCCAGGGCTCATCTGTCCAAGTCCCCACCCCTACACCTGGTTCATCACTTGACACCAAATCAAGGAAATCTCTAATCAAAGGAACAAAAGTGAAAAGTTTACAAGTGGAACGTCCTGGTGGGGGTGGTGGGAGGTGCTATTTCTATCCCTGAGCACCTTTGGGCAGTGGCTGGGATAAGGTGCCAACCCCCACCCCAACTGAGCAGCACCCACCAACTCTCAGGTTCACTTCACACACATCCTCAACTCCAAACTACTCTTTCTTCAGCAGGACTAAGTTTTTCTCAACAAGAACTATGATACTAAACTTTTTATTGTCAAACTTTTCCAGTTTCTAATTAAATAGGAAATAAGATCTGAGTTAGTCATTGTATTCAAGAGTTTGTCCTCCATTTCCTAACATATCTTGATTCACACCTTCGCCCCACTAAAGAACTGAGCCCACGCCTTGAATTAATATCAACATTAATTCTAACACTTGTTCTTACTAACCAGGTTTTGTAGTCTCCCTGGCTAGATTCAGAAGCAGTGACTGCAGGCTGTTTGCTAGGAATTAAAGGTATAGCCATTTGCCACCTGGTAGCAAAGATGAAAATTGGGGTAGTGACTGGAGAAGACCCTAACTTTCCTGTCTTTGCACAATATCTTTTTTAATTGAATTTATTGGGGTGCTATTGGTTCACAAAAACATACAGGTTTCAAGTGTAAAACTCAACAAAACATCATCTGCACACTACTTTATGTGCTTATCATCCCAAGCAAAGTCTCTTTCCATCCCCATGTCCACACTCACTTTTGCCCACCTCCCCCTACCCTCCAGCCCACTTTCCCTCTGGCTATCACCACACTGTTGCCAGTGTCTATGTTATATCTATACCACATATTTATATATATATATGTATATTTATATATAGCACATATTTATTATATACTTATATATCATACATATCACATATATGCTATATATATATCACATATCTATGATATATATTTTTGCTTAATCCCACCACCTTCTTTCATTCAGCCCCCTAAACATCCTCCTGTCTGACAGCTGTCAGTCTGCTACATGCATCCATGCCTTTGTTTCTGCTTTGTTCCTCAGTTTATTTTCTTCATTAGAATCCACATATAAATAACATCATATGGTATTTGTCTTTCTCTGATTGGCTTATTTCACTTAGCATAATAATCTCCAAGCCCATCCACGGTGTCACAAAGGGTAAGATTTCTTTCTTTTTTATGACTTAGTAGTATTCCATTGTGTAAATGTACCGTAGCTTTTTATCCACTCATCTACTGATCTAGGCACTTGGGCTATTTCCATATTTTGGTTACTGTAAATAGCACTGCAATGAACATAGGGATGCATATATTACTTCAAATTAGTGTTTCAGGTTTCTTTGGATAAATTCCCAGAAGTGGGATCACTGGGTCAAAAGACAGTTCTATTTTTAATTTTTGAGGAACTCCATACTGTTTTCCACAGTGGTGGCATCAGTCTGGATTCCCACCAACAGTGCATGAGGGTTCCCTTTTCTCCACAACCTTACCAGCAATTGTTCTTTGTTAATTTATTGATGGTAGCTATTCTGATATCTCATTATGTTTTTAAATTGCATCTCTCTGATGATTAGTGATGCTGAGCATTTTTCATATCTGTTGGCCATCTGTATGTCCTTCTTAAGAAGTGTCTATTCAGGTCTTTTGCCCATTTTTTAATTGAGTTGTTTGTCTTCTTGGTGTCAAATCATTTAAGTTACTTATTTTGGAAATTAACTCTTTATCATATGTATCATTGGCAAATATATTCTCCTATTCAGTGGGTTCCCTTTTCATTTTTTTTTTTTGCTGTGTGAAAGCTATTTAGTGTAATACAGTCCCATTTGTTTATTTTTCCTTTGTTTCCTTTGCCCCAAGAGATATACCTACAAAAACATTGCTATGAGAAATGTCTGAAATTTTAGTCACATGTTTTCTTCTGGGATTTTGTTGGGGACCGCCCTGACTGGTATCAGAAGCTGAAACCCCCGCCAAGCTAAGGCTAAGGGAACGCCCTTGGAACCATAAGCCGGCAAGGAGATAAAAGCTTATCTTCCTGGCAGGAATGCTGCTTCTGCTGCTTTATTCATAACTGATCCCCAAAAGCTTGGTCGGTTAGCCAAAGACGGGTAAGATTCCCCACGGGAGGGAACGACCTAAGCCAGGCACGATCACTTTGGGAGGCCCCCCAAAAGAAGGACTTGGGGGGCTGCAGCAAAAGGGGGGTGATGGACCCTCGCTCCTCGGCTTTGACATAGCCTGAGTTCTCAGCGTCTGGAAGAAAATCTCCTTATCTCTCAGTTGCCTTAGTTCCCTTGCTCCACCTAAGCCTGAAACAATGACAGGGTGGTGCAGCTCAGTACTGAGAAGTGCGGATTCCCCAGGGTGATCAGGCCTAAGAAAGAATATGTAAATTACTGTGAAACCTTCTTTGTTTAGAATGCTCTCAGTTGAATGAGAAGGGTCTTAGGAGGAAGTTAGTTTGTTCCGCAGTCTTACAGCTCTTTGACCCCCCAACTCAATAGACTGGCAGAGTTCTTTGTTTTCTATAGTTCCTTACTTCCCCTAATGAGTACTGTACTTTACCTGAATTATTATGCAAAATGAGCCTAATAAAAGCAGGTATGGACGGTAAATCAGCGCGCTCCCCACTAGGGGGGTGGCCATTTTGTCCCTACTTCTCCACAGAAACTAGTTTGTCTCTGTGCATGTTTTTTCTCGCGTGTTTATCGTCGAGCCATCCACAGCGTTCCGTGGTCACTGCTGGCCGGTGACCCACGCGCAACAGGATTTTAATGGTTTTGTGACTTACTTGTCTTTGATCCATTTTGAGTTTATTCTTGTGTATGATGTAAGTTGGTGGTCTAGTTTCATGCACAAGATCTTTGGACTGAATGAGAACTCAGGTTTTATTCAGCATTCTGTAACTACTCTCACATTCTCCTTCCTTCTGGATCCTCCTGGATTTATTTGACCTTCTTGGGCTTATAGTTTTCTTTTATTTCTTCTGCCCAAGCCTGAAATTTATCCTGAGACATCCAGTGCCCACTCCCTCTCACTCAAATGCTTTCTAGGAGGGATTGCCTGTCCTCTCATCTTCTGACTTTTTGTAGTGAATTAAAATACAGTTGAGTCAGAACCCCAAGCAGAACTCTAGATGTGCCAACCTCCCAGGTGGTTTAAGAAAACAAAGACAATCATGAAATTCTGACCCCCTGCCCCACCCCAACTAGACCAATGCCTTGGTCCTAACACTGAACTCCTGGATACTTCCACTGGGTTGATGTTTGTTCCTTACTAGTGTATATACTTCCCTGCAGGTAGCAAACACATTTCAGTGCAGTGTCCATGCCAATCAGGTTTCTTTGGAGGTGCCTCTCTTGATCTCATGCAGGATGGACAGGAGAGGAAGGGAGGGAAGGAGTGGGAGGGAGGGAGGAGAGAGAAAGAGAGACTAGTAAAACAATACTGAGAGAGTGGTGGGAGGCGTCCAGCTGAAAAGGCTTGAGAATGAGAGGCTCAAGGCTCCAACTCTGGTGGGGGGAGGGCAGGAGGAGGCATGTGAGAAAAATGACACATCCTAAAGCACACTGCAGGAGAGCTGGGGATCTAGGTAATGTATTCCTAATTACTTTTCATGCTGCGGAAAGGGGTTCCTTTTAAATTCTATTTTAAAAGCTTGTTTTTGTACTGAGTCATAGTCTGTATTTTGAAAGAGCTATTTATACATTTTAACTTTTTACATAAGGTGGGAGGATGGTAAATGCTATAAATTTACTTTTCTGGCAAAATCTGTAGAAAAGCAGAACTAGGAAAGACCTTTAAATTTTTATTTATTTATTTTTATTTTAGAGAGAGAGGGAAAGGGAGGGAGGAAGAGAGGGAGAGAAATATCGATGTGAGAGAGAAACATCAATCAGCTGTTTTTCACAGGAAACCCCAACTGGGGACCAAACCCACAACCCAGGCATGTGCCCTGACCAGGAATTGAACCTGTGACCTTTTGGTTTGTGGGACAATACCCAACCACACTGGCCAGGGCTGAAAAGACCTTTAATAATAGCTTTTATATTTTAAGAACAGATGAGTATCAAAGGCATTGATTTGCCCAAATTAGCTACAGATTCTTTATAAGAAATAAGGAAACTTTATTCGTGTTTCTGTTTAATATATCTCTCAGGCAGCTGAGGCTCCAAATGTGCAAGTATAGATTACAAGGACATGACTGCAAAGCAGACATTCAGTCAGCAGAGGGCATACTTGTCACTTTGAAACCCTATTTCCAGATTTAGAGGTGACAATGGTAGGTAGGTGCAGAAATGGTGGGCAAAATCTCATTCGAATGGGACTCCAATGGAGATCTAGAACATGATTTTTAAAATGTCTATTTCTTGAAACAATATAAAGGGAACAAGATAGGACATGTCGGTAAGTTTTACATCCATAATTATATCGCTTCTAAAAAATAAAATATCTCAGGACTGGTAAAACAGACTTTTAAAATCTTGATTTGATTGCTATGAGGTTGAGGTCAGAGTACCCACTGAATGAAGACCTGAGATTTTCTGCGTGTCCATGATACCTTGAACCACTCAGGACTTCTCAAAACCAGGATGCAGCTGGAAATGTTATAAAGAGCAGTGGATGTAACTCTGAAAGCCCTTTGTTCTAGTACCTTCCAGTGAGTTCTTAGGCAAGTCACTGCCCCTTTCTGGGTCTCGGTTTCTTCATTTGTGATATAAGGAAGTAGAAATGGAACTATATCATCTCTAAAGTTTCTTCCTGTTCTAACAGTATGTGATTCTGGGAACAAAATGAAATTTGGGTCTACATAGAATTTAATCCTCTAGGATTCTCAAACCATGTTTTCTAAAAGAGTGACATGGGATGAAGGTAGCAAGCAATGCTGATAACTATGTGGTGCTAACTTTTTGCATTGTACAGTTGAGAGCTATTCTGAGAACACTTGATCTTGCATGGTGGGAATGGTAGAATCTGAGATGCCCTCAGGCTGAATCCAGGCTGCAAATGAGTCATAAATAGAAATTCATGAGGGGAAAATAAACCAGAGACCAAGGCACTCTTCCCAATGGAAACACGGAGGTCTTACAACTAGGCCAAAATATTTAAGTTAAAGCAGACTCAACATTGCCCTGGCTGGTGTCGCTCAGTGAATGGAGAACTGGTCTGCAAACCAAAGGGTGGTTGGTTCGACTGCCAGTCAGGGCACGTGCCTGGGTTGCGGGCCAGGTCCCCAGTAGGGGGCGTACAAGAGGCAACCAGTCATCGATGTTTCTCTCCCTCTTTTTCTCCCTCCCTTCCCCTCTAAACATAAAATAAATAAAATATTTTAAAAAACAGTGGACTCAACATCCCTTGTGCTCAGTCTAGAAACCTTTGGGAATCCTCAGATTCAAGAATGTCACTGTCACTTTTGTAGATATACTTGTATTCCTCAGGTCTTTTTCAACCCAGAGTGAAGTTTTGGTTTTCCTCTGATGAGAAATTTTCACATTGACTTAAACACTTTGAATTTGGGTTTTCTTGTTTCTGCCTAGAGTATATAATAGATTTGTTTACCATAAAGAGTAGGACCACTATTGATTTTGTTATTCCATTCTTAATTGGCATGAAACTTCTAAAATTGAAAGCAACAAAGCCACATGCAGCTGTAGGTGTGCATTTGCTCACTGGCTGACTACCTTAGGACATATTTTGATTACCTTAGGCAAAATTATGAAATCCTGGAAGACCTAAAGTGTGCTATGTTCTAGAACCTGCCAATCTCTGTAGTCACCACTTCACTTCCCACCTTTATGTGATGAAACAATGGGCTCATAGATTATGAAGCTTCAGAGACACTAGCCTGGTTTTCACTAAAGTCAGGTGTTTGGGTGCAAGGGCTGTCATTTATATTAGGCTCTCACTGTCCAGCCAATAGTCATATGTGGCTATTGAGATTTAGAAACGTAGCCCAGCCCTGGCTGGTGTGGCTCAGTGGGTTGAGCATCACTCTGCAAACTGAGGAGTAGCCTTTTCAAATTCTGGTGGGGGCACATGCCTGGGTTTCAGGCTAGGTACTCAGTTGGAGGCAGTGCAGGAGTCAACCAGTTGATGTTTATCTTGTACTTTGATGTTTCTCTCCCTCTCTCCTTTCCATCCTCACTCTCTAAAAATAAGTAAACAAATAAATAAATATTTTTAAAAATGTAGCCCAAGTTGAGGTGTGCTATAAGTGGTACATGCACACCGGATTTTAAATACCTGATACAAAAAAATGCTAAATATCTCATTAATAATTTTTAAATATTTTACATGTGGAAATGATAGTGAGTTAAATGTATTATTAAGATTATTTTCAGCTATTTCTATTTATTTTAATGGGGCTACCAGAAAATTAGAATTACACATAATTCATGATTATGCCTCAAATTCTTTTTCTATTAGGCAGCACTCTCCATAAAGTTAGGAAAGAGCTCCTAAATACCTACTCTGTGCTGAACACTAGAACAGACCATATTTCCTTGCTCTTTACAGCTCCAGAGTCAATTATAGTACCTGACACATAGTAGGTAGTTAGTTATTCTTGAGTACACGAGTGAATAAATATATGCCCCCTTTAACACTCTGATCCTAGCAAACATTGACTTTGGAAAAGGCATACAAAATGAAATGGTTTCCTCAAGCACTCCACCCCACCATTGTTTGATTGTGAATGAAAAGAGTTTGGGAAATTGCTGGAAACCTCAGTTAAAGAGTCAGCTCAGCAAGCCATTCACTCACTTATCAGATCTTAAACAAGTTCCTTTTTTCCTAACTTCTTTTTCTTCCTTGGTATATGGTAATGGTAGGCCAGACAGTTACTCTAGGCCCCTTCTAGTGCTGATATTCTGAATCTGTGACAGGCATGGGGTGGGTACCTTTAAGAAGAGACTCTCTAATTCTCATTTGGCTCCCTCTTGCCTGCTTTATGTTTCCTCATTTTCATTTTACCTTTGTGCATTACAGTCTCTTCCCTGTCACCCCTAAGCAATTTCAGTACTATCCTTCTGTTTTTGTATTGCTCTGCTTCTACAGTTGCTGTGGATGGAAAATGAAGAAGGAAAAAAAAACATTTTTCATTCCTGAAGCAACTATAGAGCAGGTTTTGAATGGAGTGAGGTTCCTTGGCCAGCTGTACTTTGAGCTTTCTGGCAGTGGTAAGTAGTCAGTGCTGGCAAATGAGAGGCCTAATATTTAGAGCACTGGGGAGATAGGGCAAGATTCCAGTGCAGATATTTCAAGGCAGCCATCACAATTTCAGCTTCCCTTGCTAACATTTGCTAACCTGTTGGTGCTCTTTAACATTTCCCCTAAAATTAGGGGTTCTGTAGTGTCAATTTGAAGCATTTGCTCATCTAGCTGTTGAATGGGAACAAGCCACTAGATCAGGGGTTGTATACCCAAATGCCTTCCCAGTGGTCAGGCCTGGAACATCAATGGATAGGGTGGGTTAGTATAAGCCAATGAGGAATGGTAGAAGCTTTAGCAAACCAAAGACTGCTTGTTCTGGCTAAAAGCATTCAAATACCTCTTCCTTTTAAAAAAATGCTGTGGTGACTAAATAAAACAAAACTCTAGACTGAATTTGGCTCATATCCAATATACTTCAAAGTTTGCCATCTTTTTTTAATTAAAAAATTATTTTATTATTCAATTACAGTTGTCTCCATTTTCCCTCCACCCCAACCAAACCCACCTCCCTCCCTTACTTCCATCCTCCCCCTTAGTTTTGTCCATGCATCTTTTATGGTAGTTCCTGAAAACCCTTCCCCCTTCCCCCCATTGTCCCCACTCCCCTCCCCTCTGGTTATTGTTAGATTTTTTTAATGTTTTATTGATTATGCTATTACAGTTGTCCCATTTCCCCCCTTTCACTTCTTGTCCATGGGTCATATATATAAGTTCTTTGGCTTCTATATTTCCTATATTATTCTTAACCACCCCCTGTCTATCTTCTACCTACCATTCATGCTACTCATTTTCTGTACCTTTTCCCCTTCTCTCCCTACCCACTCCCCCACTGATAAACCTCCATGTGATCTCCATTTCTGTGATTCTGTTCCTGTTCTAGTTGTTTGCTTAGTTTCTTTTTGTTTTAAGTGTTGTTGTTAATAACTGTGAGTTTGCTGCCATTTTACTGTTCATATTTTTTATCTTCTTTTTCTTAGATAAGTCCCTTTAACATTTCATATAATAAGGCCTTGGTGATGGTGAACTCTAACTTGACCTTATCTAGGAAGCACTTGATCTGCCCTTCCATTCTAAATGAGAGCTTTGCTGGATAGAGTAATTTTGGATGTAGGTCCTTGTCTTTCATGACTTGGAATATTTATTTCCAGCCCCTTCTTACCTGTAAGGTGTCTTTTGAGAAATCAGCTGGCAGTCTGATGGGCACTCCTTTGTAGGTAACTGTCTCCTTTTCTTTTAATGCTTTGAATATTCTCTCCTTATCTTTAATCTTGGCTAATGTAATTATGATGTGCCTTGGTGTCGTTGTCCTTGGGTCCAACTTTTGGGGACTCTCTGAGATTCCTAGACTTCCTGGAAGTCTATTTCCTTTGCCAGTTGGGGAAGTTCTCCTTCATTATTTGTTCAAATATGTTTTTAATTTCTTGATCTTCCTTTTCTCATTCTGGTACCCCTATGATTTGGATGTTGGAACATTTAAAGATGTCCTGGAGGTTCCTTAGCCTCTCCTCATTTTTTTGAATTCTTGTTTCTTCATTGATTTCTGATTGGATGTTTCTTTCTTCCTTCTGGTCCACACCATTGATTTGAGTCCAGTTTCCTTCCTGTCACTGTTGGTTCCCTGTACATTTTCCTTTATTTCACTTAGCATAGCCTTCATTTTTTTCCTCTAATTTGCGACTATATTCAACCAATTCTATGGGCATCCTGATTACCAGGGTTTTGAACTGTGCATCTGATAGGTTAGCTATCTCTTTGTCTGTTAGTCATATTTTTTCTGGAGTTTTGATCTGAACTTTCATTTGGTCCATTTTCTTTTGTCTTTATGTATAAGGGGCGGAGCCTTAGGTGTTCCTCAGGGCAGGGCAACCTGCATTGCTGCATTGTGACACTGTATGTGGGGGAGGTGTTTGAGAGGGAACAATGCTGCTTCTTCCACTCTCTGCCAGTTTTCAGTCACTTTCTCAGCTACCCATAATCAAATTGGGCCCTTGTTATGCTGATTCCTGAGTAGGTGTGCTTGTATATGTTCTAGGACCCTATTGGTCTCTCCAATGAACTCTCCTGTGAGGCTGGGAGTTTTTCCCACTGCCACTTCAACCCTTGTTTTCAATCAGAAGTTTGAGGCTTTATTTTCCTGTGCTGGAACCCTGGGTTGCATGGTCTGTCTTGCTCCCCAGTTGTTCCTCCCAGTTTATCTGCACTTGAATGTGGGACCGCCCAGCCCACAATCCACTGCCTCACTGGGTCTGCCAACCACTGCCTTGCCTGCCAGCCACAGCCTTGCCCACCCAGGTCCTCCAGCCACTGCCTTGCCAAGAGTCCTCTTTGTCCGGCTGCCTGTCTCTGCCCCTCCTACCAGTCTGGATGAATGTTTCTTCTTTAACTCCTTGGTTGTTGGACTTCCATACAGTTTGATTTTCTGTCAGTTCTGGTTGTTTTTTGTTTTTAAACTTATTGTTGTCTTTTTTTGGTTGTGTGAGGAGGCATAGTGTGTCTACCTATGCCTCCATCTTGGCCGGAAGTCAGATTGTTCTTAATTTCAGTGTCTCTGGTGATATTTTGTTTGCTTTTTTCTTTTGTTGAATATGTTCCAGTTAAAAGTGAGATCATATGGCATTTGTCCCTCACTGCCTAGCTTATCTCACTTACCCTAAAGACAGGGCCTATGTATTAGCCATCCTTGCAGCCCTAACACCCAGTGCTAGGTCTGGTACTCAAAGTTTACTGAAGTGAACTGCTATTGTGTGCAGTTATGGAACTGACTGGATCCTTTCCTAAATATTCACTTTTTCATTTACCTTTTATCTATCTATCATCTATCTATCTATCTATCTATCATCTATCTATCTATCTATCATCTATCTATCTATCTATATTTATTTATTTACCACACATCCATTGCAAGTATGTTTTCCAGTATGCAAATGGAGGGGGAGAATATTTCAGCAGATCCTTTTCTTGTAACTTTTTTTTGTTTTGTTTTGTTTTTGTAACATTTGGGGACTCTCTGAGATTCAAAGAACGACATCCTGAGTATTATTTGCTGAGTGTTAGGCACTCTTCTAGGTACTGAAGACACATTGGTAAAATGAGAGACAACCCCTGCTCTTACAAAAATCACAATTGACAATGGCAAAAGCTGGGTTTTGGTGGAGGACAGATACACTTCTTGGAGGAAGCCTTCCATGGCTCCCTGTCCTACTCACTTACTTCTCTTGTACAAAGTGTGTACTCCTGGCCACAGCCTTGGTTATTCCATATTTGAGTTGCCTGTCTGCTTGAAGTTCTTTCAATCTGTACTCAGAACTGCACACAAGACTCAGGCTTTATCATGCTGCATCCTCAGGGCATAATATGGTTCCTGCCATAGAAGTAGCACGCAATAAATGTATGCTACTTAGTGGATAAATAACTGACAATTCTATCTATAGTTTGAAAATGACCAATGAAACTCAAGGATATAGAGTCATAATAATTTGTAGTTTAATTAGTTGAGGTAGAACATGAAGCAATAGGATACTAGAAGACCAAAGGGAGAACATATTGGCTCTGGGGTAGTATAGGGTCCATGTGAGAATCTGTTCTCATTGCATTCATTTGAACATTCCATTTTAGGGTTATATAAAACACAATAACATTGTAGTTCTATGGAAAATGACTTGATTTTGGAGGAGGTATTAATTTGAAGCAAAAGTTTAAAAAAATTCTTGGAGTATATTTCTTTTACCCTTCCCACTACATTTGTAGAGACATAAACTAAGTCTAAATCCATGTCCATATCCCTATTCATGTCTATCTCCAAATTATTTTACTGTTCAGATTTAAAAATGCTATTGAACCTGAAGAAAAATAATGTGGGGAGACAAAACCATATGAGGTTAGCCCATGGGGTAATTGCCTGCAAAATATGTACCTGGATTTGAACCTTTTTTTATACTTCGGGGTTTAAAAAAATAGAGTGAAAATTATTTTAAATATTTTATTTATTTATTTTTACAGAGAGGGGAAGGGAGTGAGAAAGAAGGGGAAAGAAACACCAATGTGTAGTTGCTTCTTATGTGCCCCCTACTGGGACCTGACCTGCAATCCAGGTATGTGCCCAGACTGGGAATCAAACTGGTGACCTTTTGCTTCACAGTCCAGTGCTCAATTCACTGAGCCATACCAGCAAGGGCATTTTTTTTTATTTCAATGTAATCATTCGGAGACTTGAGCATTATTTTTCCAGTTGTACTGATATGAAATGTCAAGTACCCTTAGATTCTTATAGGTGTTGAAATTCCTTTTTCTATAGCTTTTGTAATTCCTTTCCTATCTATTTTTCTGTCCATTTTCTAGAATAGCACCCTCCTAGCCTTAAATACAAAACACCATCACAGACATTTTTAAGAACATCTTACACTGGAACAGTGTTTGAAGCAAGTCCCTTTTTTTCCTAGCATTTCATGGGAAATTGTTTTAAACTAAATGCATGCTAGTTTTATAGCCTTCCATATCTCAACTTTTTCCTGTTATCATTTATTTACTAAGGTTCCAAAGATTGATTATTTCACTTAGGCAATGCAAATGTCCTGGAAAATACTTTCTGTTTTCTTTTCTGTATGTATCCTTTTAATTCTGTTTTTCCAGAGCCCTTAACTTTGGGCTTAGGCAGATTGCAGTCAGCATCTGCACCTCCTAAAATGCTACAGTGTCTGCATTTTGCAACTCTGGTGCTGGGTAATCATGACACCCATGGTCTTCACCTGACTCCCTGCATGTCTCTTGCACACAAGCATAGAGCTGTCATTGGTTTCAGTCAGAGACCTTCATAAAAAAAGGAGCCCTTTGAGTTGAGAGTTGGGGCCTTGGTGGGAAGTTCCCTCCTTGATGATCACAATGCACCTCATTAAGCATTCTTTTCTGCCCCATTTTTTCCAGAGATGAGACTAGGGGTCTGTCATATTGGAGGACTGCTAAGAATAGTATAGTTTCCTCTGGACCTGCCCCATGATTCTCCTAGACATTTCAACCCAGCCATGTGTTTGTTCCAGCTGACTGAGTTTCTGTCATCTGAGGACTAAGTTTAAAGTAATTCAAATCTAAACCTTAGTGGTTGTCTTGACCCCAGCTTACAGGAACACTCTCACCAATTGAAAGTGCTTCCAGCCATTCATGTCTCCTTCTGTCTCTTTCTTTCCCTATAACTTTCCTGGATAGAGGAAATAGTATAATGTTTTTTCCTGTATGACTTCAACCAGGGAAGAGCTAACAGGGGATCAGTTGTTTCCAGGAGATATGAAAGGTTTATGTGTATGGGTGTGTGGTGGGCTAGGGGCAGAAAGAAGACAATGCAAATCTATCTAAGATTTTTCTGTCTCCTGGACATGCAGGAAACCATTACTATACCACTCAGGCTGTGCTCTCTGGCTACTACCACCAACCCTGCCCTTGCCTCTGGTATATATTAAAAAGACAACACCATGACTGACTCCAAGTACTTCACAACCGATAAAAAAAGAAGACATTTTTGAATTAAGGCTACACTCAACAATGAAAAGAAAGAAAAGAGGAAGGAGGCTGTGAAGCAAGTGACTGGTGCTATGATTGTAGGGAAGGGTATTAGCTCCCTCTTTCCATATGTAGTGAATTATATACAGTCTGACAACCTGGAACTAAAGAAGCTTTGTGTATCTCTACTTGATAAACTATGGCAAGAATCAGTCAGACATGGCCATCATGGACATCAGCAGCTTTGTGAAGTACTGTGAAGATCCCAATCCTCTAATTCAAGCCTTGGCAGTCAGAACCATGGGGTGAATCTAGGTGGACAAGTTTATAGAATATCTCTGTGAGTCTCTCTGCAAGTGTTTCAAAGGTGAAGATCCCTATTTTCGGAAAACATTAGCTGTCTGCATGGCAAAACTCCATGATGTCAATGCCCAAATGGTGGAAGATCAGGGATTTCTGGGTTATCTTCGAGAGCTCATGGCAAATTCAAAACAAATGATGGTAGCTAATGCTGTGCATTATCTGAAATCACTGAATCTTACCCAAACAGCAAGTTACTTGATTTAAACCTACAGAACATTAATGAGCTGCTGACAGCCCTGAATGAGTAGATGGAATGAGGTGAGATTTTCATCTTGGACTTCCTGTCCAATTAGAACCCTAAAGGTGACTAGGATATTCAGAACATCTGTGAACAGGTAACTCCTGGGCTATCTCATGCCAACTCAGCAGTGGTGCTTCCAGCAGTAGGAGTCCTAATGAAATTTCTAGATTTGTTACCCAAGGACTTTACTGAAGAAGTTGGCCCCTCCACCTGTTACTTTGTAGTCTCAGAACCAGAGGTGCAGTATATTGCCCCAAGGAATCAACCTAATTGTCCATAAAAGGCCTGAAATCTTAAAGCAGGAAATCAAAGTCTTCTTTGTGAAGTATAATGATCTCATGCATGTTAAACTAGAGAAGTTGGACATCATGATTTGAATGCCATTCCAAGCCAATATTGCTCAGGTTCTGGCAGAACTGAAGGAATATACTACAAAGGTTGGTGTTGACTTTGAAAAGTTGTGTGGGGCATTAGACAGTGTGCCATCAAGGTGAACCAATCTGCAGAACGTTGTGTAAGCACACTGCCTGAGATCAGGCAGACCAAAGTAAATTATATGGTCAAGATGCAATTGTTGTCATTAGGGACATCTTCTACAAGTACCCCAATAAGTATGAAAGTATTGCTACTCTGAGTGAGAACTTACATTTGTTGGATGAGCCAGATGCTCAAGCAGCTATGATTTGGATTGTGGGAGAGTATTACAAATTGACAATGCAGATGAGTTGCTAGAGAGCTTCCTCAAGGATTTTCATGATGAAAGCACCCAGGTGCAGCTCACTCTTCTTACTTCCACAGTGAAGCTATTTCTCAAGAAACCATGAGAAATACAGGATCCGGTACAGCTGGTCTTCAGTTTGGCAAAACGGGATTAGGAAAACCCTGACCTTTGAGACAGGGGCTATATTTATTGGTGGCTTCTCTCAACAGATGCTGGCACAACAAAAAAGTAGTCTTGTCTGAGAAGCCATGATCTCTGAGGAGACAGAACCTATTGAATCAACTCTGCTGCATGAGCTAATCTGCCATGTTGGTTCTTTGGCCTCTGTGCATCATAAGCCTCCCAATGCTTTTGTGTCAGGAAGTCATGGAATCCACTGTAAACACTAGCTAATACATTATGTGAGCACTGAATGCAGGTGACAGCACTGTTGGCACCTCCACTGCCACCAACCTGGAGCAGGCTCAAGTTATTCTGTCTCAAGGTGAACTTCTGGGGGCCTTCTAAAATCTTTTTGGGGTGTGCTTTATCAAATTTAAATTTTTATTAGATTTATTTATTTTATTTTATTTTTCTTCAAGTACAGTTGTCTATCTTTTCTCCCATCCACTCCCCTCAACCCCAGCCATCCCACCTACATCCCCTGATTCCACCCACCTTGATGTTGTCCATATGTCAGTTATAGTTGTTCTGAAAACCCTTCCCCCTTTTCCCCACATTATCCCCTCCTACCTCCCCTCTGGTTACTGTCAGTTTGTTCTTAATTTCAATGTCTCTGGTTATATTTTGCTTGCTTGTTGTTTTGTTGATTACATTCCATGTATAGGCAAGATCATATGTTATTTGTCTTTCACTGACTGGCTTATTTCACTTAGCATAATGCTCTCCAGTTCCATCCATGCTGTTGCAAAGTGTAGGAGCTCTTTCTTTCTCTCTTCTGTTTAGTATTCCACTGTGTAAATGTACCCTAGATTTTTGATCCACTCATTTACTAATGGGCACTTAGGTTGCTTCCAGCACTTGGCTAATGTGAATTGTGCTGCTATGAACATTGGGTGCATAGGTTATTTTGCATTGAACTTTCAGGGTTCTTAGGGTATAATCCTAGCAGTGGAATTGCTGGGTCAAAAGGCAGTTCTGTTTTTAGTTTTCGGAGAAAATTCCATACTGTTTTCCACAGTGGCTGCACCAATTTACATTCCCTTCAACAGTACACTAGGGTTTTCCCTTTTCTCCACATCCTCTCCAACATTTATTGCTTGTTGATTTGTTTATGATGGCCATTCTGACCAGTGTGAAGTGGTATCTCATTGTGGTTTTAATTTGCATCTCTCTGATGGCTAGTGATGCTGAGCATCTTTTCATGTGTCTCTGGATCCTCTGTGTGTCCTCCTTGGAGAAGTGTCTGTTAAAGTCCTTTGCCCATTTTTAATTGTGTTGGTTGTCTTCCCAGACTGGAGTCATGTGAGTTCTTTATATATTTTGGAGATCAAGCCCTTGTCTGAGGTATCATTGACAAATATGTTTTCCCATATGGTTAGTTCTCTTTTCATTTTAATGCTGTTTTCTTTAGCCATGAAGAAGCTTTTTTATTTTGATGAGATCCCATTTGTTTATTCTTTCCTTTATGTCCCTTGCTCTGGAGGACATATCAGTGAAAATATTGCTCTATGGAATATCTGAGATTTTGTTGCTTATGTTCTCCTCTAGGACTTTTCTGATGTCATGACTTATGTTTAAGTCATTTATCCACCTTGAATTTATTTTTGTGTACGGTGTAAGTTAGTGATTGAGGTTCTTTTTTTTTTTTTTTTCATGGAGCTGTGTGGCTCTCCCAACACTATTTGTTGAAGAGGCTATTTTTACTCCATTTTATGCTTCTGCCCTGTTTGTCAAATATTAATTGACCAAAGAGACTTGGGATTATTTCTGGGCTCTCCATTCTGTTCCATTGTTCTATGTGTCTGTCCTTATGCTAGTACCAGGCTGTTTTGATTACAGTGGCCTCATAATACAGATTGATATCAGGCATTGTAATCCCTCCTACTTTGTTCTTATTTCTCAGAATTGCTCCAGCTATTTGGGATCATTTATGGTGCTATATAAATTTTTGAAATATTTGTTCTATATCTGTGAAATATATCAGTGGTGCTTTAATAGGGATTGTGTTGAATCTATAAATTGCTTTGGGTAGTATGGACATCTTGATGATGTTAATTTTTCCTATCCATGAACATGGTACATGCTTCCATTTGTTTGTGTCTTCATTAATTTCTTTCTTCAGCATTGTATAGTTTTCTGAGTACAGGTCTTTTACCTCTTTAGTTAGGTTTATTCCTAGGTACTTTATCTTTCTTGTTGCTATATCAAATGGGATTTTTTTCCCTGATTTTGGTTTCTGATATTTCATTGTTGGTGTACAAAAATGTCTTTGATTTCTGAATATTGACTTTGTATCTTGCTGTTGTGCCAAATTCACTTATTAGGTTGAGTAATTTTTTGGTAGAGTCTATAGGATTTTCTATGTACACTATCATGTCATCTGCAAACTGTCAGTTTTGCTTCCTCCTTTCCAATTTGGATGCCATTTATTTCCTTTTCTTGTCTGATTGCTGTGGCTAGGACTTTCAATACTATGTTGAATAGAAGTGGTGAAAACAGACATCCTTGTCTTGTTCCTGATCTTAGTGGGAAAGGTTTTAGTTTTTGCCCATTGAGTATGATGTTGGCTGTAGTTCTCTCATATATGGCCTTTATTATTTTGAGTAATGCTCCCTCTATTCCCACTTTGCTGAGAGTTTTTATCATAAATGGATGCTGTACTTTATCAAATGTATTTTCCACATCTACTGATATGATCATGTGATTTTTGTATTTCCTTTTGTTTATGTGATGTATTAAGTTTATTGATTTGCAAATATTGTACCATTCTTGCATCCCTGGGATGAATCCCACTTGATCATGGTGCATGATCTTTTTCATGTATTGCTGGATGCAGTTTGCCAATATTTTGTTGAGGATTTTAGCATCTAAGTTCATCAGCAATATTGGCATGTAGTTTTATTTCTTTGTCTTTATGTGGTTTTGGGATTCGGATGATGTTGGCTTTATTAAAAGAGTTTGGGAGTCTTCTTTGTTCTTGGACTTTTTGGAATAGTCTGCAAAGGACAGAGGTTAACTCTTCTTTAAGCGTTTTGTAAAATTCTCCTGTGGAATGATCCAGTCCAGGACTTTTGTGTGCTGGGAGTTTTTTGATGACTGCTTTGATATCATCAGCTGTTCAGGCTTCCTGCTTCTTCTTCATTCAGTTTTGGAAGATTATATTTTTCTAGATATTTGTCAATTTCATCCAGGTTTTCAAATTTCATGGCATGCACTTCTTTGTGGTAATTTCTTACAATCCTTTGTACTTCTGTGGTATCAGTTGTAATCTCTCCTCTTTCATTTCTGATTGTGTTTATTTGGGTTCTCTTTTCTTCTGGATGAGTCTGCTTAAGGGCTTGTCAATTTTGATTATCTTTTCAAAGAACCCACTCCTGGGTTTACTGATCCTTACAATTGTTCTTTTAGTCTCTACGTCACTTAATTCTGCTCTGATCTTAGTTATTTCCTTCTTTCTACTTGCTCTGTGCTTTGTTTGTTGTTGTTCATCCAGTTCTTGTAGATGTAGGGTTAGGTTGTTTATTTGAAGTGCTTCTACCTTTTTTTATGTAGGCCTGTATCACTATGAACTTCTCTCTCAGGACTGTGTACACTGTGTCCCATAAAATTTGGACTGTTGTGAGTTCATTTTCATTTGTTTCCAGAAAGTTTTTGATTTCTTCCTTGACTTCATTCTTAACCCATTCATTGTTTAATAGCATGCTATTCAATCTCCATGAATTTGAGTGTTTTTGAGTTGTTTTCCTTGAGATTGGTTTCTAGTTTCAGTCCCTTGTGGTCAGAGAAAATGCTTGATATGATTTTATTTTTTTTAATTTGTTGAGGCTTGTTTTGTGTCCTATCATGTGATCATTCTTTGAAAATGTTTCATGTGCATTGTGTTTGCACATTTTTATTTGGGTTGGGATTTTTTAATGTTAATTTTGTAATTACTTTATAAATTTGGATATTAATTCCTTATCAGATATACCAGGGATAATGTTCTCCCATTCTCTAGCTTTTTATTTTGTTGATGATTTCCTTTGCTGTGCAAAAACTTTTTAGTTTGATGAAGTCCCATTTGGTTATTTTTTCTTTTGTTTCCCTTGACTGGGGAGATATATCAGATAAAAGTATTTCTACCAGCAATGTCTGAGATTTTGCTGCCTGTGTTTTCTAATACTATTTTTTGGTTTAGGTCTAATATTTAAGTCTTTAATCCATTCTTAAAAGATTTTATTTATTTACTTGTGGAGGGAAGAGAAAGGAGAGAGAAAGAGAGGGAGAGAAACATCACTGTGTGGTTGCCTCTCACGCACCCCCTACTGGAGGTCTGGCCTGCAGCCCAGGCATGTACCTTGACTAGAAATTGAACCGGCGACCCTTTGGTTCACAGGCCAGCGATCAATCCACTGAGTCCTACCAGCCTGGGCAATTCACTTTGAATTTATTGTTGTGTGTGGTGTAGGAATGTGGTCTAGTTTCATTTTTCTGCACTTATCTGTCCAATTTTCCCAACACCATTTACTGAATAAACTATCTTTAGCCCACTGTATGTGCTTGCTTCCTCTGTGAAATATTAATAGACTATAAAGGTTTAGGTTTATTTTGGGGCTCTCTTTTCTGTTCCATTGATCTATGTGTCTGTTTTAATGCCAGTACAAGGCTGTTTTGATTAGTATGGCCTTGTAGTTTTGCTTGATATTAGGTGGTGTGATTCCTCCAACTTTGTTCTTCTTTTTCAGGATCACTGTTGCTATACATAGCCTTTTATGTCTCTATATAAATTTTTGAAATATTTTTTATAGTTCTGTGAAATACATCATTGGAATTTTGATAGGAATTTTATTGAATCTATGCATTGCTTTGGGTAGTATGGACATTTTAATAATGTTAATTCTTCCTATCCATAAACACAGTATGTGCTTCTACTTATTTTTATCTTCTATAATTTTCTGAGTACAAGGCTTTCACATCCTTGGTTAGGTTTATTCCTAGATACTTTATTCTCTTTGAAGCAATTGTTGAATGGGCTTGGTTTCTTAATTTCCCTTTCTGTTAGTTCATTATTGGCATATAAAATGCAACTGATTTCTGGATATTAATTTTGTATCCCACTATGTTGCTGAAATTCATTCATCAGTTCTAGTAGTTTCATGGTGAAATCTTTGGGGTTCTCTATGTACAGTATCATGTCATCTCTAAATACAGTTTAACTTCTTCCTTTTCAATTTGGATGACATTTATTTCTTCTTATTGTCCAATTGCTGTGACTAGGACTTCTAGTACCATGTTGAATAAGAGAGATGAAAGCAGACCTTGTCTTGTTCCTGATCTTAAGGGGAGTGCTTATAGTTTTTGCCCATTGAGTATGATGTTGGCTGTGGGTTTTCATATATGGCCTTTATTATGTTTAGGTATGCTTCCTTTATTCCCACTCTGCTGAGAGTTTTTATCATAAATGCGTGCTAGATTGTTTCAAAACTTTGTTTTGTAGCTACTGATATAATCATGTGGTTTTTATCCTTCCTTTTGTTTATGTGGTGAATCATATTTATTGATTTGTGAATGTTGTACTATCCTTGCATTCCTGGAATAAAAATCATTTCATCATGTTGTATGATCTTTCTGATGCATTGCTATATTTGATTTGTCAATATTTTGTTAAGGATTTTAATGTCTGTGTTCATCAGTGATATTGGCCTCTAGTTTTTTTCTTGGTTTTGTCTTTATCTGGTTTTGGGATTAGGATGATGCTGGCTTTGTAAAAAAGAGTTCGGGAGTCTTCCCATTTCTTGGATTTTTTGCAATAGCTGGTGAAGAACAGGAGTTAGCTCTTCTTTAAGTGTTTTCTAAATTTCTCCCGTGAAACTGTCCAGTACAGGGCTTTTGTGTGCCGGGAGTATTTTTTATTACTGATTCAATTTTATGAGCTGTTATCTGTCTGTTCAGGCTTTCTGCTTCTCCTTAATTCAATTTTGGAAGATTATATTTTTCTAGAAATTTGTCCACTTCGCCCAGGTTTTCAATTTTTTTTTTTTGGCACATAGTTTTTTTTTTTTTTGTAGTAATTTATAACAGTACTTTGTATTTCTGTGGTATCAATTGTAATCTCTCCTCTTTCAGTTCTGATTTTGTTTACTTGGGTTCTTTCTCTATTTTTCTCGATGAGTCTGCTTAAAGGCTTGTTGATGTTGTTTATGTTTCCAAAGAACCAGCTCCTGGATTTATTGATTCTTTGAATTTTTCTTTTAGTCTCTATGTCATTTAATTTTGCTCTGATCTCGGTTATTTCCTTCCTTTTACTTGTTCTGGGCTGTCATTGTTGTTGTTCATCCAGTTCTTGCAGGCATAGGGTTAGGTTGTTTGTTTGAAATGTTTATTTTTTAGGTAGGCCTGTATCATTTTGAACTTCCCTCTCAGGACTGCCTTTGTTGTGTCCCAAGTTTTGGACTGTTGTGTGCTAATTTTTATTTATTTCCAGAAATGTTTGATTCCTTCCTTGATCTCATTATTAATCCATTCATTGTTTAATAGCATGCTATTCAATCTCCATGGATTTGAGTGTTTTTGAGTTTTTTTCCCTGAGTTTGGTTTCTAGTTTCAGTCCCTTGTGGTCAGAGAAAATCCTTGATATGATTTCAATTTTCTTGAACTTTTTGAGGTTTCTTTAGTTGTCCTATCATGCTATCTTTGAAAATATTCCATGTGTATTTGAAAATAATGTGTATTTTGTTTCTTTGGGGTGAAAGGTTTTATATATGTATCAGTTAATTCCATTTGATCTAAGACATTGATCAATGCCACAATATCCTTGTTGATATTTTGTTTGGAAGATCTATCCATTTTTGACAGTAGGATGTTAAAATCCCCTTGTATAAGTGTGTTGCGTTCTATATTTTTCTCAATTTCCTCCAAGATTTTTCTTAAATATTTGTGTGCTACTATGTTGGGTGCATATGTGTTTATAATACTTAGGTCTTCTTGATTGATTCTTCTCTTGAATATTATGAATTGTTCTTCTGTGTCTCTTTTTATGGAATTTGTTTTGAAATCTATTTTGCCAGATATAAGTATTGCTACACTAGCTTTTCTTCTTTTCTTGTCCGTTTGCTTGGAATATGTTTTCCAACTCTTCCCTTTCAGTCTGTGCAGGTATTTTTTTCTGAGGTAGATCTTTTCTAAGAAGCATATGTGTGGATCATGTTTTCCTGTCTCTTCAGGTACCCTATGTGTTTTGATTTCAGCATTTAGTCCATTTACATTTAGGGTTATTATTGATAGGTACTCATTCGTTGCCATTTTACTCCCTTTGTACCCATCTTCTTTTCTCTCTCATTCTTCTTCTTCCTCTTCTTAAAGCAGTCTCTTTAGCATATCTTGTAGTGCTGGTTTGGTGGTTGTGTATTCTTTCAGCCTTCTTTTGTCTAGGAAACTCCTTATTTTGCCTCCCATTTTAACTGAGAGCCTCACAGGATAGAGTAGTCTTGGTTGCAGGCCTTTGCTTTTCATTGCTTTTATATTTCTTGTCATTCC
Source organism: Phyllostomus hastatus (assembly GCF_019186645.2). NCBI lineage: Eukaryota > Metazoa > Chordata > Mammalia > Chiroptera > Phyllostomidae > Phyllostomus > Phyllostomus hastatus. The sequence continues at coordinate 8,028,926 of NW_025333841.1, read as the reverse complement.
CTTCTGGTTTGTAGTGTTTCTGTTGAGAAGTCAAGTACTACCCTTATTGGGGCTCCCTTGCATGTTACTTATTGTTTCTCCCTTGCTGCCTTTAAGATTCTCTGTATTTAAATTTTGCTATTTTAATTATGATATGTGTTGGAGTGGGCCTCTTTGGGCTCCTCTTCATTGGAACCCTCTCTGCTTCCTGGACTTTTGTGGCTTTTTCTGTCATCAAATTAGGGAAGTTTTCTATCATTACTTTTTAAAATATATTCCATTAATTATGATATTACAGTTGTCCCATTACCCCCCCCTTCATTCCCCTCCACCCTGCACACCCTCTCCCACCCACATCCCCTTCCTTTAGTTCATGTCCATGTGTCATAAGTTCTTTAGCTTCTATATTTCACATACTATTCTTGCCCTCCCCCTGTCTATTTTCTACCTACTATCCATGCTACTTATTCTCCATACCTTTTCCCCCTCTCTCCTCCTCCAACTCCCCTGTTGCTAACACTCCATGTGATCTCCATTTCTGTTATTCTGCTCCTGTTCTAGTTGTTTGCTTAGTTTGTTTTTGGTTTTTTGTTTTAGGTGTGGTTGTTAACAATTGTGAGTTTGCTGTCATTTTACTGTTCATATTTTTTATCTTCTTTTTGTTAGATAAGTCCCTTTAACATTTCATATAATAAGGGCTTGGTGATAATGAACTCCTTTAACTTGACCTTATCTGAGAAACACTTTATCTGCCCTTCTTCCATTCTAAATGAAAGCTTTGCTGGATAGAGCAACCTTGGGTGTAGGTCCTTGCCTTTCATGACTTGGAATACTTCTTTCTAGCCCCTTCTTGCCTGCAAGGTCTCTTTTCAGAAATCAGCTGACAGTCTGATGGGAACTCCTTTGTAGGTTACTGTCTCCTTATCTCTTGCTGCTTGTAGGATTCTCGCCTTCATTTTTACCTTGGCTAATGTAATTATGATGTGCCTTGGTGTGTTCTTCCTTGGGTCCAAGTTCTTTGGGACTCTCTGAGCTTCCTGGACTTCCTGAAAGTCTATTTCCTTTGCCAAATTGGAGAAGTTCTCCTTCATTATTTGTTCAAATATGTTTTCAATTTCTTGATCTTCCTCTTCTCCTTCTGGTACCCCTATGATTCGGATATTGGAACATTTAAAGATGTCCTGGAGGTTCCTAAGCCTCTTGTCATTTTTTTGAATTTTTATTTCTTTCTTTGGTTCTGGTTCAATGTTTCTTTCTTCCTTCTGGTGTACTCCACTTATTTGAGTCCCAGTTTTCTTCCTATCACTATTGGTTCCCTGTACATTTTCCTTCATTTCACTTAGCATAGCCTTCATTTTTTCACCTAATTTGCGACCAAATTCAACCAATTCTGTGAGCATCCTGATCACCAATGCTTTCAACTGTGCATCTGATAGGTTGGCTATCTCTTGGTCGCTTAGATGTATTTGTTGTGGAGCTTTTATCTGCTCTTCCATTTGGGCCATTTTTTTTGACTTGTCACACCTGTTGTGTATGAGGGGTGGAGCCTTAGGTGTTCACCAGGGCAGGACAGCCCTGTAGCTGGGTTGTGATGCTTGGTATGTGGGGGCAGGGTCCAAGAGGGAACAATGGCACTTGCTCCACTGTCTGTCAGACTTCAGTCCCTTCTGCTGCTTCCCCCAAGCAAAGTGGGCCTTTCTGTTGCTAATTCCCATGTGGGTGGGCTTGTGCACATTCTAGGACCCAGTGGGTCTCTCCAATGAACTCTCCTGTGAAGCTGGGAATCTCTTCCTTAGCCTCAACGCCCACAGGTATTTTCAATCAGTGCCCCAAGACTCTATTTCCCAGTGCTGGGACTCTAGGTTGCACTCAGTGCCTTGCTTCACAATCGCCACCTTGCTGGGTCTGCTGGTTGCTACCCCATGCCAGGGTCTGTCAGCTGCTGCCTACGTGCCCAGAGCTTGCCCACTGCAGTCTTGCATGCCTGGGATGCCTTATGTGGCCAGTCCCACTGCTCTTTGTGCCTCGACCCCTCTCTGCCCGGCTGCCCAACTCCAGCCCCCCTACCAGTCTGGATGAATGTGTCTATTTTAACTCCTTAGTTGTCTGAATTCCATACAGTTCAATTTTCTGTGAGCTCTGGTTGTTATTCTGTTTCTAAATTGTTGTTGTCCCTATCTTGGTTGTGTAAGGAAGCACAGTGTGTCTACCTATACCTCCATCTTGGCCAGGAGTCCATCATTACTTTTTCAAACAGGTTTTCTATCCCTTGCTCCTCTTCATATCCTTCTGGTCTCACTATTATATGGATATTATTATGTTTCATATTGTCCTGCAGTTCTCTTAACCCCTCTTTGTTCCTTAGAGTCCTTTTTCCTTTTCTTACTCTCTCTGAGAGTTTTTTCTACCTTGTCCTCCAACTCACTGATTCAATCCTTTGCTTTGGCTAGCCTGCTTCTGATTCCTTCTACTGTGTTCTTCAATTCAGGTATTGTATTCTTCATTTCTTCTTGACTCTTGTTGATAATTTCTATGTCCTTTTTCATGATGATAAAATTTGTAGTAAGTTCCTCCTAGTTTCCCTGTAGTTTTTGGTAATTCTCATTGAACTCATTGAGCTTCCTTATAACCATTGCTTTGAACTTAATATCTGATAGTTGACTTGCTCCTATTTCATTTAGCAGTCTTTCTGGGGATTCCTCCTTTCCTTTCAATGAGGGGGGCATTATTTCTTTGTCTTCCAATTATTTTTGAGACTCTTCTTGTTTGTTTCTGTTTCTTAAATTCATCTGTTTTGACTCTCTGACTTTGTGGTGTGAACTTCTACAGTAGGAGACCTGTGAGATTCAGTGGTGCAGCAGATAACTCCCCCCTTCACCCCACTATCAACAGCAAATGAATCAGTATTAATAAGGGTGTAAAGAGATTAAAACTATTATAAAAAAGGAGAGAAATATACTATAGTATAAAATCTGGTAACTTAGTATGCACAAACTTGATGGACAAGAAATGGATGTTAAAAGCTATGCAGGGAAGAAAATATCACCAACCATGGAGAAGACCACAGTGGATTTTGTCTCAGGAGCCTCTAGTATTTACCACTGTTTTTTTTTTCTTTCTAGATCCTCCTCTGGTGATGTCAGATGGTGACTCCATCTGACCTTAGGCAGCCTGTTCCAAGACTGCCAGGGATCTACTGTCCATGGCTGCTCCTTCAGTTGTTAATCTAGTCACTCTGCACTCAGCAGCCAGGCTTAAGCACCACAGGTGGGGCAGAGTCTATCCTGGGGTCAGGGCTATTGTTTCCCTTCAGGCTGCTATTGCTCAGAGTGGAGTGGTCTGCCTGAGCAGGATGGCTGCTGCCATAGGGATAATGACTCAGCACCAGGATCCCATGGCTGCTCTCTCAGTCCTCTCCCCAAAGCTTCCATTCCCTCCTCAGGCATCTCTAGCCCACTCTGCCCCTGCCTTTGCCAAAGCCCAGGGTAAGTGGCCACAAATGAAAATTTTTATGCTGAGGCCAGCCACTCTGAAAAGCCATGTTTGCATTGTTCCTGTGTGTGCTTTTCCGCTTGCTGCAGCCACCTCTGTCACGTGCCTCCTAAGTTGCCACGGACTTCCACAGCATTTTTGCCAGAGTTCTCAAAGTCTTACTTTTTAAAAAATCTGCTGCATAGGATCACTGGCATGCCCACAATGTCAGATGTGGCCATGGATACCAGCTCCAAGATCACCACCAAAGACTTAAAGGAGAAGAAGGGAGTGGAAGAGGCAAAGAATGGAAGAGATGCACCTGTTAATGACAATGCTAATGAGGAAAATGGGGAGCAGGGGGCTGACAATGAGGTAGATGAAGGAGAGGAAGAAGAAATGGAGGAGAAGGAAGAGAAGGAGGAAGGTGATGGTGAGGAAGAGGATGGAGATGAAGATGAGGAGGCTGAGGCAGCCATGGGCAATTGGACAGCTAAAGATGATGAGAATAACGATGTTGACACCAAGAGGCAGAAGTTCGATGAGGATGACTGTAAAGCAAAAAAGGAAAACTTAAACTTAAAAAAAAAGGCCACTGTGATCTATTTACACTGCACTTCCCATCTCAGAATCTAAACATGGTCACCTTCAAGTAGAGATTCCCACCCACCCACTGCAGGCAGCACCACTCTCAGGTGACATACGTTCTCCACCACCCAACGAAAACCACTATGTGAATTTGCAACAGGGGAGGAAGAAAACAAAACTTCCAATGCCCTACTTTTTTCTTAAAAGTCCTTTAAAAAGGAAAATTTGTTTGTATTTTTTATTTACATTTTATATTTTTGTACATATTGTTAGTGGTCTGCCATTTTTAATGATCTGAGCATGACCAAACCAGACTTTGGAGCATTCTCTCTCCTACTTCTGACTTTACTTGTGGTGTGACCATGTTCATTATAATCTCAAAGGAGAAAAAAAACCTTTAAAAAAAGCAAAAACAACAAAAAAATCTTATTCTGAGCATTCCCGTAACTTTTTGTGCGTGTATTTAGCTGTACTATAAGTAGTTGGTTTGTATGACATGGTTAAAAAGGCCAAAGATAAAATATTGCTTTTTTCCATTTTTGCTTATAAAGTTTCTGTTTATTTACTTATTTTTTGGCCTGTTTGATGTATGTGTAAAACAATGTTGTCCAACAATAAACCGGAATTTTATTTTGCTGAGTTGTTCTGACAAAAAAAAATTTATGTTGGCCCTTTAAACGGCTCTTTGCATCTCCAACCATCTGTCTCTGGGAGAGAGCAACCCTGCCGGTTTTCACTGCTGGTTGTTATGTGTACTTTTCCAGCTCTGGTGTTTCAGGCTGGAGATCCCAGCTTAGGATTTAGACCCCACACTTCTCAGGGGGATCCAACCAGTTGCATAATTATCCCTCCTGTTCTGCCACCTATGGGCACTCAACCAATCCTCTTGAGTCTCCATCACACTCCTGATCATTCAATTAGTACTGAAGCTGATTCTTTTGTCTGTCTGAGGTTATGAGGCTTCTCTCTCTCTATTGTTCAGTTGTTTGTTCTGGGTGATACCTCCACGATTTAGTTGTAAATCCAGATTAGTCCTGGGAGGAGGTTAGTGGCTTACATTCACTCCCCCACCATTTTGTACCCCCATTTTAAAATTTTTAATGATACTCCATTTTGTTTTCCACAGTGGCAGCACCAGTCTGCATTCCTATCAATAGGGCACTAAGGTTTCCTTTTCTCCATATCCTCGCTAGTACTTGTTTGTTGATTTAATGATGGTAGCAATTCTGACAGGTGTAAAGTGATATCTCATTGAGGTTTTAATTTGCATTTCTCTGATGATCAGTGATGCTCAGCATTTTTTTCATATATCCATGGGCCCTCTGTCTGTTCTCTTTGGAGAAGTGTCTATTCAGGGCTTTGTCCATTTCTTAATTGGGTTGTTTGTCTTCCTGGCATTGAGTTGTATTAGTTAATTGTATGTTTTGTAGATTAAATCCTTGTCAAATGTATCATTGGCAAAAATGTTCTATATTTGTCTTGCTGATGGTTTCTTTAGTTGTACAGAAGCTTTTTAGTTTGATGTAGTACCATTTGTTTATTTTCTGCTTTGTTTAAGTGCCTTAGGAAATATATTGGCAAAAATATTTCTATGCTGAATATCTGAGATTTTACTCTCCATGTTTTCTTCTAGGATTGTTATGGTTTCAGGTCTTTTATCAGTTTTGAATTTATTTTTGTGTGATGTGTAAGTTAGTGGTCTAGTTTCATTTAATATATTTATTGATTATGCTATTACAGTTGTACCATTGTTCTCCTTTTCATTCCCCTCCACCCTGCTCTCCCCTTTCCACCACCATTCCCCCTCCTGCCTTAATTCATGCCCATGGGTTGTGCATATAAGTTATTTGGCTTCTCCATTTCTTATACTATTCATTACCTCCACCTGTCTGTTTTCTACCTACCATTTATGCTTCTAATTCCCTGTACCTTTTTCCCCTTCTCCCTCCTCCACCTTCCCACCGATAACTCTCCATACGATCTCCATTTCTGTGTTTCCATTCTTCTAGTTGTTTCCTTAAGTGTGTTTTTGTTTTTGTGATTGTAGGTTTTGTTGTTAATACTTGTGTGTTTGTTGTCATTTTACTGTTCATATTTTTGATCATCTACTTTTTCTTAGATAAATCCCTTTAACATTTCATATAATATGGGCTTGGTGATGATGAAATCCTTTAACTTGACCTTATCTGGGAAGAATTTATCTGCCCTTCCATTCTAAATGATAGCTTTGCTGGATAGAATAATTTTCAATGTAGGTCTTTGCCTTTCATGACTTCGAATATTCTTTCCAGCTCCTTCTTGCCTGTAAGGTTTCTTTTGAGAAATCACTTGATAGTCTTTTGGAAATTCCTGTGTAGGTAACTGTCTCCTTTTCTCTTGCTGCCTTTAAGATTCTCTTCTTATTGCCCTGACTGGTGTAGCTCAATGGATTGAGCATGGGCTGCAAACCAAAAGGTTTCCAGTTTGATTCCCAGTCAGCGCACATACCTGGGTTGTGAGCCAGGTCCCCAGTACAGGGCACTCAAGAGACAACCATACACTGATATTTTTCTCCCTCTCTTTCTCCTTCTCTTCCCTACTCTCTAAAAATGAATAAATAAAAATCTTTTTTAAAAAAGATTCTCTCCTTATCTTTAATCTTCGCTAATGTAATTATGATGTGCCTTGGTGTGTGCTTCCTTGGGGTCCAACTACTTCAGGAGTCTTTGAGCTTCCTGGACTTCCTGGAAGTCTATTTCCTTTGCCAGATTAAGGAAGTTCTTCGTTATTTGTCCAGGTAAATTTTCAATTTCTTGCTCTTCTTCTTGTCCTTCTGGTACCTCAATGATTTGGATGTTAGAATGTTTAAAGTTGTCCTGGAGGTTCCCAAGGCTCTTTTCACTTTTTTGAATTCTTGTTTGTTTATTCTGTTCTGGTTGAATGTTTATTTCTTCCTCCTACTTCAAAACATTGATCTAAGTCCTGGTTTCCTTCACGTCACTGTTGATTCCCTGTGCATATTCCTTTATTTCACCATTCATAGTCTTCATTTTTTCCTCTATTTTGTGGCCATACTCAACCAGTTCTCTGAGCATCCTGATTACCAGTGTTCTGAGCTCTGTATCTGATAGGTTGGGTATCTCTTCAGGGCTTAGTTGAAATTTTTCTGGAGCTTTGATCTGCTGTTTCATTTGGATTGTATTTTTTTTTGTCTCAGTGTGCCTGTTATGTACTAAGGGGTGGAACCTTAGTATTTGCCAGAGTGGGACAACCCACATTGCTGCATTTTGGTGCTGTATGTGGAGGATGGGTATCAGAGGTAACAGTGCTGCTTGCTCAGTTCTTGCCAGCTTTCAGTCACTTCCTCCACTACCCACAAGCAAATTTGGCCCTTCTAGTGCTGATTCCTGGGTGGGTGGGTGGGTTTGTTTATGTTCTAGGACCCTGTGGGTCTCTCCAATGAACTCTCCTGTGTGGCTGGGAGTTTCTCCCACTGCTGTAACACCCACAGGTTTTTTCATTCAAAGGTTTTGAGGCTTTATTTCACCATGCTGGAAACCTGGGTTGCTCCATCTGCCTTGCTCCCCAGTTGTTCCTCCCAGCTTATCTACATGCCAATGTGGGACCACCTGCTCCACCAGCCACTGCCTCTTCCAGTCCTCCAGCTTCCATCTGCCCCAATCTTCCACCCACCATGTTGCCCTGAGTACTCTCTGCCCCGGCTTTTCATCTCCTCCCCTCCTGCTCATCAGGATGAATGTTTCTTCTTTAACTCTTTGGTTGTTGGATTTCCCTACAGTTTGATTTTCTGTCAGTTCTGGTTGTTTTTTGTTTTTAAATTTGTGGTTGTCCTTTTAGTTGTGCAAGGAGGCACAGTGCATCTACCTATACCTCCATCTTGGCCAGAAGTCTAGTTTCATTTTGTTTTTGCATGTACCAGTCCAGTTTTCCCAACACCATTTATTGAAGGCACTGTCTTTGCTCCGTTGTATGCTTTTGCCATCTTTGTCAAATAGCAATTGCTCATACAGGCATGAGTTTATCAGACAAGTAGAACCAAAAAATGGCATCCAAATTGGAAAGAAGGAAGTAAAGCTGTCAGTATTCATAGAGGACATGATATCATACATAGGAAACCTTCTAGAGTCCTCCTAGAAAATACTAAACCTACTAAATGAATTCAGCAAAGCAGCAGGATACAAAATTAATACCCAGAAATTGATGACATTTCTATACACAAATAATGAGCTATCAGAAAGAGAAACTAAGCCCTCGCTGGTGTGGCTCAGTGGATTGACCACAGGCCTGTGAACCAAAGGGTTGCCAGTTCAATTCCCAGTCAGGGCACATACCTGGGTTGTGGGCCTGCTCCCCAGTGGGGAGTGCAAGAGGCAACCACACATTGATATTTCTCTCCCCCTCTTCCTCCCTCGCTTCCCCTCTCTCTAAAAATAAATAAATAAAATCTTTAAAAAAGAGAGATAAACTAAAAAAAAACAATTCCATTTACTCTTGCAACAAAAAAAAATTAGGTGTCCAGGAATAAATTTAACCAAGGAGGTAAAGGACCTATACTTGGGAAACTATAGGCCACTGAAGGAGGAAATCAAGGAAGATACAAATAAGTGGAAATAGATACCATGTTCATGGGCTAGAAGAATTAACCTCATTAAAATGGCTATTCTATCCAAAGCAATCTATACATTCAATGTAATTCCTATTAAAATACCAATGGCATACTTCACAGAACTAGAACAAATACTCCAAAGACTTATATGAAACTAAAAAAGACCTTGAAAAGCCTCGGCAATCTTGCAAAAGAAGGTCAAAGCTGGAGATATTACAACTCCTGATATCAAACTATTCTATAGGGCCACTGAAATAGAAGTAGCCTGGTACTGGCACAAGAACAAACAGATAGATCAAAGGAACTGAACAAAGAACCCAGGAATTAACCTATGTAAGTTTAGGGTGTAATATATGATAATTTTGTATATATATATATTGCAAAATGGTTACCACAATGTTAGTTAATACCTCCATCATTTGACATTTTTTTGTGGTGGTAACATTTAAGATCTACTCTTTTAAGTAACTTTCATGTATATAATACAATAAATTACTGTTCATTATAGTTACTATGTTGTAAATTAGATCCCCAGAACTTATTTTTCTTATAGGTAGAAATCTGTACCCTTTAACCCGCATCTCCCCATTTCCCCTGGCAACCACCATTATACTTTCTATTTCTATGACTTTAGCTTTTTTACATTCCACATATAAATGAGAGTGTGCAGTATGGTCTTTCTCTGTCTGGTTTATTTCACTTAGCATAATGCCCTGTAGGTCTATCCATGTTGTTGCAAAAGGTTGGATTTCCTTCTTTTGCATGGCTGAATAATCTGTTCTTCCATCAATGGGCACTTGGGTTGTTTCCATATCTTGACTATTATGAATAATGCTCCAATGAACATGGGAGTGCAAATATCTTTACAATGTCCTGATTTCAATTTCTTTGGATGTATACCCAGAAGTCGGATTGCTGGATGAAATGGTAGTTCTTTTTTAAAAAAATTTTGGGGACTCTCCATACTGTTTTTATAGTGGCTGCACCAATTTACATTCCCACCAACGGTGATCAAAGGGTTTCCTTTTATCCACAGCCTTTCCAATATTTGTTGATGAGGCTTTTCTGCCTGATTAGTTCATGTACCTAAGATAAAAATATTACTTATTGCTCAAATGAGACAGGATTCAACATTTTTATAGATGTAAATGCAAAGAAACCTTATTTACATAAATAAATATATTGTACTAGAAGGAATAGAGTTTTGTTGGGGCAATGTCACCTGATATTTTAAAAACTTTTCATATTTCATGTCTTCCAAATTTCATAATGATTATCAATTTTTAAAAAATGTGGTAAAATATACATCAGAAAATTTACCACTTTAACCATTTTAAGTATACAGTTCTGTGGCATTAAGTACATTCACACTGTTGTGCAACTATCACCACCATCCATCTGTGGAATTTTTTCATCTTCCCAAAATGGAACTCTATACTCACAAAACAATAACTCCCTATTTCCTTCTACCCCTGGCAACCACCATTCTACTTTCTGTGTCAGTGAATTTGAGTACTGTAGGTACCTCAGATAAATAAAACCATACAACATTTGTATTTCTGTTCCTGATTTATTTCACTTAGCATAATATCTTCAAGGTTAGTCTATGTTGTAGCATGTGTCAGAGCTTCTTTCCTTTTTAAGGCTAATATTCCATTGTACGTATATAACACATTTTTTTATTCACTTATCCATTGATAGACATTTCAGTTGCCTTTTAGCAATTATAAATAATGCTTCTTCCACATTTTGACTATTGTAAATAATGGGTATTTAAATATTGTAGCCCATGCTTTCAGTTCTTTTGGGTTTATACTCAGAAGTGGAGTTGTTGGATTTTAGTGTACTTTATTTTAATTTTTTTAAAGAACTGTCATACTGTCTTCCACAGTGGCTATGCCATTTTACATTCCCACTAGCAATGCATAAGAGTTCCATCGAAAAATACTTTTAATGCTTAATCAGTCTTCAATATTCTTGAGTGTAAAAAATTGGATACCACCTACTTGCAAAGAGATTTGTTACCCAGGCTTGATTAGAGTCATCCACATTTTTTTTAACACAAGCACCTTATTTCAAATTGCCTCTTTGTTTTCCCAGAGGTATTTATATCCATGGGGCAATGCACCTTAGTGAGAATTAAGGTGGGTGAAAGTTACCTTTTTTTAGAGAGAGAATTGTGTCAGTTTATTTGAGCCAAACTGAGAACAATTGCCAGGAAGCAAAATCTCAACTGATTGAAAAAATGCTCCAGAAAATGGCAGTTTTGCACCCATTTTATACATTACAATAAAAAAAGAAGATATAAGTGGGTTACATGAAATCCACTGGTGATAGGTTAGGGAGGTGGAAGAAAGCAAAGCAGAGAAACCTCTGGGATTGGATTAAAAGGAAAATGACAGACACATACTTCTTTTACATAAGTGAGTACAGGATAGTTAACAATCAACAATTAACATGAGAACAATAAGAATGAGGGGATATGCGGTGTCCCTTTTGTGTGATTGGTGCACTTTGATGGGTGCAGAAAAAGGAAATTTCACATTCCAAAGGTACGTTATTGTAGATGAAAAAAGACAAATAGACTAACATAATTAAAGACTGCCTTTATTGCCCTGGCTGGTGTGGCTCAGTGGATTGAGTGCTGGCCTATAAACTGAAAGGTCACCAGTTCAATTCTGAGTCAGGTCACATGCCTGGCTTGTGGGCCAGGTCCCTGTCTGGGGGTGTGCGAGAGGTTACATGAAGCATGAAAGCTCTCACACGTTGCTGCTTCTATCCCTCTTTCTTCCTCCCTTCCCCTCTCTCTAAAATTAAATAAATAAGCCCTGGCTGGCGTAGCTCAGTGGATTGAGTGTGGGCTGCGAACCAAAGTGTTGCAGGTTCGATTCTCAGTCAGGTTACATGCCTGGGTTGCAGACCATGACCCCCAGCAACCGCACATTGATGTTTTTCTCTCTCTCTATCTCCCTCCCTTCCCTCTCTAAAAAATAAATAAATTTAAAAAATTAAATAAATAAAATATTATTTTAAAAAAGACAAAAAATAAAGATTGACTTTTGTCAGGGATGATTCTAGCCTAGGACATAACTACCTGCCATAAACCTTTTGTTAATAAGTTTTTGGTTTTTTTTTTTAAACTTTATTGGATTGGATCCTGATTTTTTTTAAGATTTTATTTATTTATGTTTAGAGAGGAAGAGATGGAAATAGAGAGAGAGAGAGAGAGAGAGAAACATCAATGTGTGGTTGCTGGGGGTTATGGCCTGCAACCCAGGCATGTACCCTGGCTAGGAATCAAACCTGCGACACTTTGGTTCGCAGCCCAGGCTCAATCCACTGAGCTATGCCAGCCAGGGCAGTGTTAAGTTTTAATTTCACACCATCCTTTGTTTTTAGCAGAATTTGAGAAGGCTGGTGGTGAGAGGAGAGCTAGTAAAATATAACTGGCTTGCTGCCCCCACCATGGATACTTTCTCAAGCAGATACATTTTATGGAAAATATACAAATTGAAATTGAGGATATGGAACTAGGTTCACTTGAAATTTCACAGAAAGTCTTCATGTACTCCCAGGAAAACACAGACCTCAGTTAGAAGATTAATGAGGTCTCCTTAAGGAGGGACATGTCAAACTGGTCCTAGGTGAGTACTTCTTAAAAGTAATGTGAACAAGAATCACCTAGGTAGGGGGCTTGTTAAGACACAGATTGTTTGGCTCCACCAAGAAAACATCCAGTTCAGTAGGTCTTGGGTTGGGCCCAAGAATTTGTATTACTCATAAGCTCCCAGGTGATGATGGTGTTGGTCCAGGCACCATACCAAAAAACAATGCTCTAAGCTAACTCATGTTAGTCATGGGAGTTACTGCACATACCTCTGTAATTAATTAACTCTTGCTTTGAGATTCTCCCACATTGTAGCAAATGAGTTGATACACCTTAATTGATGTCTGCACTGCAGGGGAGAAATTCAACCTGTACTATTACTTGTAGCCTTGTCTTATACTCCCATTCCCCATTGAAAGATCTTTCCAAGGAGGAATTAGGTGTTACTTCTCTATCGTACATTGTAGATGCCTGATGACTACTTGTAGAACTGAATACTACAATTGTATTCACATGAAAAGATGTGACTGATACACTTATCAGTATTTGCAACAGGAAAATGAAGACACAAAGACACATTACTTAGGGTCACAACATGTCTTGCTTATCCTTAGAGATAAATTGAGATGTAATCAAGGAGAACATAAAAGAAAATAATGAGCTATGACTTATCATCCAAACCTAATATTAAATTGTAAATAATAGCACTGTATTAACTGAATCTGCCCCATTTTTTTCTGTGACCCTGAGGCAAATAGGCATATATATTTAATGGGAGTATTATAAAAAGATTTTAAATTGATGATATGTATGTATAAGTTTGCAGAGGACAAAAAAAAGAATCAACCATTCTTTTCTACCATTGATAAGCTCTCAGTCTAGTAGGAAAGAGCACATTTGAACAGAAATACCTAGGTAGAGAGCCACAAAATAAAGAAGTAAAAGACTCTGGGATTTCACAGCACAGAATTGTTTCCTTCAAGTCAGATTGTGCAGAAGGTGGAATACTCAGGTAAACTTCTGTTTAGGCAACGTCATTTGAAGCAGGCCATGGATAATAAGTAGGATCTGACTCTGGATAACCATTGAAGGAGTGTGAACAGGATTTCAGGCTAAGGGAAGAAAGAACAAGAATGAAGCCATTGAGGTGGGAAATTATGAGAGCTGATTAGGAACAGATAGAGATTCCACATGATTGGAGGACACAATACATTAAATGAGTGGAGATCATGGAGAAGAGCAAATAGTGGCAAGCTTAAATGACAGACAAATTAAGGAATTTGAACATTGTTCTATAAATCAATGAACAACCATTGATGATGTATGAGCAAGGAGTGGAATGATCACAGGTGTGCTTCAGGAACATTCATTTGAAAATAATGTGCAGGATATATGAGGAGGGATAGAGTCCAGAGGCAGGGAGACCAATTACTGTAGTCTATGGGGACAGAGAGGAGAAGACAGATGATTCAGGGTTAGAAAAGACAAAATTTAGTGATTAACTAAATGTGAAAGATGAAAGAAAAAGAAGAATCAAATATAATGTTGACATTTTAGACCTGAGTGATTGGGTAAATGGCAATGTCAGAAATTGGGAAATAGTGGAGGAGCAGGGTGTGGTGAAGGTGGGGGAAAGATATGCTGATTTTGAAATCCAGGACACCATCTTTTTGGATATATCGCAGGCAGTTAGGCAGAGTAAGCATGGCTCAAGAGAGTCACCAAAGTTGCAGATGAAGATTTCAGACATTTCTATAAAGATTATAAGTGAAGAGATATTATTAGATGGGGGAAAGTAGGATGGTATTGTCATGGCAGAAACAGTAAAAAGAAAAAAAAGAAGAAGAAGATATGGTCATGAGAGTCGAGGACTGACCCTTTGAGATACTCTTTCAATACTTATTCAGCCAATGTTCACATTTTTGCTAATGTGCCTACTTTGAGTTAGGCCACATACTTGGTAAGCAGGAGGAGGAAGAGGGGCAGAGATGAGAATGAGAAAGAAATGATAGATGGGAAACTCAAATGCTGTGCAATATCAGTGAAGAGCACATTTCAAGCTGAGGATCTGGCATAAATGAGAGGCTCCAGAAAGGCCAGAATGGATAAAACAGAAAGAGTTCATGGGATTTGGCAATGAAGTCTTAGTGATCTTTGTGTGGTAAACAGATTTCTAAAATAGTCCCCAATGATCCTGGCCTCTAGGTGCTCACATCCTTGTATAACCCTTTTAATTTTAGTGGGGCTAGACCTAGTGACTTGCTTCTAACAAATAGAATACCTTCTAAGAATATAGTGAAACTGATGGAATATTACTCCTGAGATTAAAAGACTGTGAATTCCATCTAACTCACATTCTTTCTCTCTTGCGCTCACTTGTTCACTCTGATAAATCCAACTGCCATGTTATAAGCTAACTTGAGGAGAAGCCCATATGTTAAGGAGCTAGTGGTGGCCTCTGGCCAACAATCAGTAAGAAAAATGAGGCCTTCAGTCTAGCTGCCTATGAAGAATTGAATCCAGCCAACAACTACATAACAGAGCTTGGCAAGGAATCCTTCCTGAGTCAAGCTTTAAGAAAAGTATGGCCTCAACTGACATCTTAATTGCAACCTGTGAGAGACCTTAAGCACAAGGCTTCTGTCGTGCCACACCCAGTTTCCTAACCCACAAAAACTGAGATAATAAATGTATGTTGTGTTAAGTTATTAAATTTTAGAGCAATTTGCTATGCAGCTATAGGTAACTAACACACTGAACTTTAAATAGAGTGGTGAGGGCAGAAGCCAAATCACAGGGGATTAGGAAATGAAGGCAGGAAATATATACAACTTTTCTAAAGTGAGATGATGAAAGGAAGGATGAACACAATATTTACAACCCCAACTGACTTTCAAATGACTATAATAAATTAAAACATTATTTAGAACTAATAAGATTATACAAACTTACTATAGCCTTTAAGGCTATTTGAAGTGATATTACTTAAATATTTAGAGATTTATAAGTCTTTATTGGTTAGTTGTTGCTAAGAACCTACTAAGTAATAATAATTATAATACTCATACTTGGATATCAATGTACACCTGGCAACAGCATTCTCATGCATTACCCTGTGAATTCTCACTCCTTGTGAAGCAGGCAGGCACTAAAGAGTCAAAATTCACTAGCAGTACCATCTTTCTATCTTTGTAATTTGGTGAACTTGGTTTCTGCATCACAATACTTACTTACTATTGGCACAATGAAACTGAGACAGATGTGACCATAAAGTACAAATCTGATTCCACAAATCCTACACAACAAAGTTGCTTGGACTCCTTGTGGGGGTGTATAGTTGTAGCAGAGAAAGGGATGTCCTAGCGCAGCATGAACACATCCTTACAAGCAAATGTATTAAGAGGTGCATATTTTCATGCTTGTGAGAGTTAAACTCTGCTTGATTATACAAATCACCCCCCTTCTGCCAGCACAGAGGCTCCAGCTATTGCTCTTACCAAAGGACTCACATTAACTGACATTTTATCATTTTTATGGACAGAACACTTGATACCATTTATAACTCTGCCAGCTTTGGAAAAAAAAAACTCTCCCAAGATCTTTGCATTTGGGTGACATCTGCAAAGAGCTACAACAGAGCTTACCCATTTTTAGGAGTACTTTGGCATGTGCCTTTAAAGCTTGACTTCTAGAATCTTCCTAATTGTGCCCATCACTTACTCAGTGTGTTATTCCTCAGGCAACCAAATGTTCCAGAAAAGCTGTGCAAAAGCTGCCAGTCAGCTCATACATCCCAGTCCTTCCTGCTGTGCTTCAGACAGTGACTTTCAATCTGAATCAGCTTGGGAGGGCATAAAACAAAACTTGGGGCCTTGTCTAGCAGCTTCAGGAGGCATACAGCACAATCAGGAATGTGCTGGAATTCATAGCATCTTGGCTACATTTGATTATCCTAGGAGTATATAAGCAAATGAAGTAGGTGTTTATTCATACCATATTGATTACTAGAAATACTTTCTTCTCCCTAAAAGTAATGATGATGCTAAAAATACATTTACTAGTTTCAGTTTTCCATTCCTTTCATTTTTATTTTTTATGGTAAACAATGAGCCTTGGCCAGTGTGGTTCAGTGGATTAAGCACCACCCGGCCTGTGAGCTAAAGGGTCACTGGTTCAGTTCCCACTCAGGGCACATACCTGGGTGGCAGGCCAGTTCACCAGTAGGGGATACACAAGAGGCAACCACTCATTGATGTTTCTCTCCTCTCTTTCTTCCTCCCTTCCCCTCTCTCTAAAAATAAATAAATAAAATCTTTCAAAAAATGATTTTCTCTGCTCAGTGCTGGGGTTTCTAAAATGCTGCCTGCAAAGAGGTAAAAATGAGTTAGTCATTAGTACCTATTTGTACTGATGAGTCTTCACATTTGTAAGCAATAAAAGCATTTCCCATTCTGGTTTTGGTATTTAATTAATTAAGTTATTTGTTTGTTTGTTTGCATTTATCTATTTATTTATTTATTTGTTTATTTATTTATTTATTTATTTATTTATTGAGAGGGGAAAGGAGGGAGAAAGGGAAAGAAAGGAACATCACTATGTGATTGTCTCTTGTACACCCCCAACTGGGGCCCTGGTCTGCAACCCAGGCATGTGCTCTGACTGGGAATTGAACCAGTGACCCTTTGATTCATAGGCCAGAGCAAATCCACTGAGCCACACCAGCTAGGGCTGATTTTGTTTTGTTTTGTTTTGTTTTAGATTGGTAATATGTAACTAATAATTTACTTTAAACTTATTTCTGTCTTCTTGGTAATTAGAGAGTTTTTACCCCCCTACTCCACCCTCAGACTATGCACTGAAATGGGGTAAAGACAGTATAGACATCTGGAGTACAGAAAGGTTAACAAACTTGCCCAAGGTTGCATAGCTAGGAAGATTTTTCCTCAGTCAGTCCATCCTCAAATTACTGCACTATGCTGTCTCTGAGTCACTTCATCAGTTTGGCTTCTAAAGGTTTTCAAAGTTCCATTTTGAGTCACATCAAACTGCTAACTGTAGAGTATGCCAGAGCAGTGAGTATATAGAAATGATGACAGCAGAATGCATTCTTTATAAGTGACTTTCAGCCCAAGATTGGGCCATGAGGGGCTGGGGAGATGTTGCTTGTGAGACTCTGGCTCACTGGGCACTCTTTGAGCAGTGTTCCAATGCCTTCTTTTTCCATCTTGTGAACTTTCACTCATCCATCATTACATAGTTCAAATATCTCCTCCTTTGACATTGTCCCTGAAAGCTAGGCAAGCAGGACAAATTCACTGTGGACGTGCCAGAGGACAATCTGGGAGAATACTCTGAGGGGAACTTTACTGAAGGCTGGTCTTAAACAAGCTCCCAGTGACCCGGAAATAATTGCACACATTTCTAGAGTACTTACTATATTCTAGCTTAACCCTCACAACAACCCTGTTATATGAGTATTCTTATTATCTGTATTTTACAAATGTGGCAACTGAGAGTCACAGGTTAAGTAGCTTGTCTGAGATCACAAATCTGGTAAATGGTAGAGCTACTCTTCAAATAAACATGGGCAGTTCGGCTCCAGTTACCATGTACTTAAGCACACCACAGGATACTGCCTGTTTGGGAAAGCTAGCTCCACTTAAGAAGCTAAGGCAAATATTAGATGGAAGCCTTGAGAACCAACCATGATGTAGATCTATAGGCAGAATGACCTGTCATCTTTGTAGAGACTATTGCAATTTCCCTTGGGGTGGTTCTCATAGCCAGTTTTGCCTGAGGTTATAAATATGATCTCCTGGAGGGAAAAAAATCAGTTGAGGCTTTGTAGGGGTGAGCAAATAATTTACCTGATTATTTACTTTTTTCCCTAAAAGATTAGAACAACATTCATTCATTCAACAATTCTTCATAGAGCACCTGCAATGTGCAAAGTACTCTTCTAGCCTGGAGACATGGTAGTGAACAAAAGTGGGCAAAATCCCTGTTCTTGTGCTTTTGCTCTGAATTTTTCTATTTTATTCCAACTATTCCCATGTCTAAATGTACCAAAACATGATAATATTATGAACAAATGAAATGAACACACATACAGGGTCTGGCAGAAGTAACACATGCTTGAGTGTAGTTGTATAATAACATGGGTGTAATAATTTATAGTTTTAATTTGAAATTTCACCTAAAATGTCATATGGTATGTTTGAGTGTGATATGGTTATGTTATAGAACTACATGCTTATGATTTTTAAATAAAATATTTTGTAATAAAAAGGGCATTATTTGTGCCAGACCCTCTATAAATTTATTATTCACATACCATTTGCCAGATGTGTGATCTTACAAAAACTATTTAACCTGTGACTCTCAGTGCCTTCATTTGTAAAACAGAGATAACAAGAATACCCATATCACAGAGTTCTTGTGAGCACTAAGATAACAAATGTAAGTACTCTAGAAATGTTTGCAATTTTTTTCAGATCACATATTTTTAATGAGACAGTTTGGTGGGAGCAGTGTGGTGTTGGCCTTTGGATTCTCTTTCTGCCATGGCTGTAAGGGCATAGCAAATTCTGTGAGTTCCTCAACTAACTTTCTTATCAATTAAAGAATAGGGTGGTGACTTCTAGCTCTATCTAGCATTATACTTTATCCTGAGAAACCTTATTTTACCCAGCTATATAATGGAGATAGCAATGCCTTGTCCTCTTTTTCTGCCCCAGTCCTCTCCTAACTCCTGAAGCAGATGTGAGCCTCATGTAAGTGAGTGTGGTGATATAAGTGTTTGTGTTTGGGCACACATTACCTCTTTTCCTGCGACCTGCACCACCAATATAAAGATACAATATCTGTAATTCCACCTCTTAGGCAATTAATTATAAATAGAGCATACATTTCAATAAGATTATGTAAAATGCAAAAATATGTGCTTAAATTTTTTTCAACTCACATGAAAATTGCAAGAATACTAGCAATATATTTCCTCCTAGAATCATTTCATACTAAGCTGTCAACCTGATGCCCCATCACTCCTGAAGGTTTTGGTATATACAAGTATTTCTTGCAAAGAACATTCTCCTACATAACCAGAATACAACCATTAATACCAGGATATTCACACTGATACATCATTACCACCTAATCTTCAAACTCCATTCATGTTTCTCTAAATACTGTTCTATACAGAAAAAGAATCCAATCCAGAATCATAAGTAACATTTCATTTTAATGTCTCTTTAATCTCCTTCAGTCTGGAAAAGTTCCTCAGTTTTTCATTGCTTTTCATGATCTTCACACTTTTGAAGAATACAGACCATTTCTTTTGTAGAATGTTCCCTGATTTAGGTTTGTCTGATTTTTCCTGATTATTAAGTTAAAGTTATGCAACTTTTACAGGAATAGCACAGGAGTGATGCTTTGTTCTTATCACATCCTATCAGGTGGCCCATGATTTCAATTTGCCCCTTTACTAATGATGTTCACTTTGATCACTTTATTAAGGGGGCAGTATGTGCCAAGCTTCACTAGTGTAAAGTTATTCCCTTTATAATTAATAAGTATTCTGTGGGGAGAGGAGGTACTTTGAGACTATGCCAATATCCCATTCCTCATCAAACTTTCACCCACCAATTTTAGCATCCATTAATGTTTCTTGGCTGAATTATTACTATGATGATTTCCAAATAGTAATCTTCTAATTCAATCATCCCTAAAACATTTATTAGTAGGTTTTTTATGTAAGGGAAAGCTTTTCTTTCTCCTTATTTTTTTATTGATTGATTTAAATATGGACTTATGGGTTCCTAAGTTTTAGTAAGATTTTATAAATCTTTTTTCCCTAGCTATTCTCAAATAACTTACATAATCTGACATTTCTCCCTTCAGCAGAATATGGAGCAGGCAGTAGTGGAATAATTAAGCTTATTCTCAGAGACCTTGTCAATCTCTTTAAGCCACAGAGCCCCATTGCATAAAGTTTACCATGCTGTAACATAAAGTTTTTCATTAGATAATAATAATAGCTAACTTTATTGAGTATTTAGATTGTGTGCTAAGTTTTATATGCACTATTTGAATTTGCCAGTAATTGATCTTTGTAAAATAGATATTACTATCAATAAATTACACATAAAGAAGTCAAAGTAAGGAACTCAATAAACCAATGCCACTAACCACTTTATTCTCCTGTCCCCAACCTACCCCCAGCAAACATGGAAGTCCCTGACACCTGACTGAGTACTCACTTTTCATTATCTCCTTGTTTTCATTTGTTCACTAGGCCAAACTGATGCCCTGTTCCACACTCTATCTTTGAAATATGACTTCTTAAGTTGTTCATAGTGACTGCAGTTAAACACATTTGACATATACAAGCAGAAATTGTTGAACTCTAGATATCAGCAGACTTCACTGACACTGAATTCAGTGAGGAAACAAATTGGAAAAAAACTCCAGTCCTTTTCTTTGCCTCCAATGCTAGTGTTAAGACCTATGATTTTTGGCCTTAGAGTTAAGTTTCCCAGCCAATGTTCCAGTCAGAGTGTGATGTGAAGGGTGTGATTGGTTCCACAGTGCTATGCCCTTCTTCACCATTGTCTCTGCTGATCTCCAAGACTTCAGGGTACTCAGAGTTAAGCCCCTGAGATTGTACAGTTTATGATTTAGTCTGAGACATAAGTCCAACAAATGGCAGGCCTCCACTAAGTGTGATTGTGCAAGAGTGATCTTTGGGGACCTCTTCCTCTCCCCATTCATTCATTCATTTATTTACTCATCAGATGTTTATTAAGCACCATTCATTCAGGTAATGCAGAGCAAGGCAAATAAAATCCTTGATCACAGCATCCAGAGTCATCTATTGTAAGAGTGAGACAAGTAAATAGAATTCCAAAAGTGTAATCAGTGCTAAGGGAATACAAATACACCCTTCCATTCAAGAGCTATTCTAAAAACTCCATAATTTAAAAATGTTCCATGGTGATTATGTGTTACTATATTCATTTATACATTCAGTAAATGATTATTTACAGATAATCTGGTGTGTGGTGGGCACCAGAAGCAGGGAGAAAGACCACTGGCCTCAAAGAACCAATGTCCAGGACAAGAAATTGTCAAGTGGTGGGATAATGACAGTCCTCATTGGGAGAGACACAGGCTTCAGGAAACCCAGAGCAGGGACCTCCACCTAGTCTGGATGAGACTTAGAGAAGGTAAGGAAGGCTCCGAAGGCTCTCAAGAAGTGGCCATGAAGCTGCTTCTCTTGAAGGCAGATAAAAGGTTACTTGGGTTTTTGTAAGACCCAGGAAGCTTAGAGAGTGAGACAGCATACAAGATGAAGGCTGCTGGTGCAGTGGGATTTGGGGAAGATATGGTCTCAGGGATCATGTGTTCAGCACAACTAATGGAGACTTAGCTGCAGCCTGAGGTCAAGAGGCTCCTGAGATCATATCTGGAAAGGCAGGATAAGGAGAGAAGCCCCCAGGCTATCATTACAGAGTGCTGATGTTGGCCCTATTTCTCTTGGCCAGCTAATAATTTTGAAAAAACACCAAATACCCTTAAATGAATCAAAATATTGTTCTAGTTACTTCAAGTTTCATCATGTTTTCCTCACACAACAGGCAAAATGTAAATAGCTTCTGTCTCTGCTCAAGAGTCCTAAAATATAGATTTTAAATACATATGCATGGCTCTGACCAGTGTGGCTTAGTTGGTTGGACATTGTCCCACAAAGCAAAAGTTTGCCAGTTCGATTCCTGGTCAGGGCACATTCCTGGGTTTTGGGTTCAGTTCCTGGTCAGTCGGGCTGTGTATGAGAAACAATCAATCACAACCAATCAATGTTTCTCTCTCACATCAATGTTTCTCTCCTTCTCTTTGTCCCTCCCTTCCCCTCTCTCTAAAAAAATAAACTAAGCTAAACTACAATAAAATAAAATAAACACTCATCTTTGTTGATATTGTTTGCACAGGCTTGTGCAACTTTCCAGGGGCAGCTACTGGCCAGACCTTTCACTGGAGACCACTTTTGCCATGGTCTTAGCAGCCAGCCAAAAAGCTGAAACCACAAAATGCATAGCTTAGGGTGATTTACTACAAATAATAATTTTATTGTATTAAAAATATGTTAACAGACCTCCAAAGAAATAACCATCCCTACCGGTGGTGGGTCCCCATGTACATCACATTGAATCTGCTCCTAGATAAACCTCTAGCTAGATGTGACCAGCAGCCTTGGGCTGTCTTTCCCAATGACTTTATTGAGAGCCTCAGACTCTGCTGCTGTATCATACTGGGAGCTACAGAAAGAGGAGACTGGAGAGGGAAGGGAAACTCATGACCAGAATTTCACCTCAAGAGCCCAACACTGCAACACTCAGGAAATCCCATGCTGTGTTATGCAAAGTACATAGGAAGACCTGATAGATATTAGTTTTACTAATTTCAAACATTGTGACCTTAGGTGTGTTACACAACCTCTCTGAGCCTCAGCTTCATCTTCAGTAAAATGAGAATAAGCCATCTGTGAAGGTTTTGGGGGATGGTTAAACAAGATGATGTAAGTAAAAGCTCTCTGTAAATTGGAAAACATAAATATTTCTACTTTCATTCTTCCTTCTTCCCAAAGGGAAAACCTAGGACAGAACAAGCTGGATAACTACTCAAGGCAGAAATGGTAGGAAAAATGTCTGGGTAAAGAAAAAGTATGCCAGGGCCCTTGACAGAGAAGAGGCTTGCCTGGCAGAATTGGGCAGTTGGCAAACCATGCCTCAGGACCAGTCTCTTGGTGGCCTTATGTAGACTGTGCCTTTCAACTTGTCCTCCACTTCAGGCTGCCTCTGAGATTCCCCAAGTGTCTGTGAAAGCCATTGTCTGGAGACAGCCCCTCTGGGTTCAGTCCTTATAGCTGCTTTCCTCCAAGAATGCAGTACACAGTTAGGAGTGGTATCTATTTTCAATCTCAAGCCTTCACCATATGGAAGAGTAATTATGATTAATCACATTTTACAGATAAAGAATTTGGAGTCTGGAGAGGTATATGGACATGCTCAAAGTCACAGTGAATGGTATCTACCTTCTGGTGTCTCAACAATGTTTAAAAAATGTATTTATTAGCTCAAAAAATATTTATTGAACAACTACAAACCACTAGACTTGTCTAGGAGAAGGGGACACACAGATGAATAACAATAAAAGCCACCGACATGTAAGCCCTGGGACACAAACATTCTAGAGAAGGGATAAAGTAATTTGCAAAAAAATAATTAACAAGTTAATTTCCCATACAGATAAGTGTTAGAAAGACAATAAAAGATGGAAAACTTTTCTGAGGAGGAGGCAATTGAGCTGAAACCACTTGATAGACAAGGGGGGCGGAGTTTCCAGGCAGAAGGAGCAGCAAGTTGCATAAGCCCTCAGGGAGGACTGAGCTCCATATGAAGATAGAGTATTCGAAGGCCAATGTGACCAGATGATAGTGAATGAAGGAAGAAGAATGGAAGAAGATGAGATCCAACAGATGAATAAGGCCAGATATGGAGGGATTTAGAGACCAGTATAGACAGTTTGGATTTTATTCTATGGGCCTTGGAAAACTAGAGGGTTTGAGGAATTTGCACAATCTAGCCAAAACATGAGGAATGGGCAGGAGGAAACTAGTAGAAAGCAAGGTGATTAGCTAGGCAGCCATCAAAGTAAATAATTCTGACAGGAAAGTATGTTGCTCAGACTGGGGAGAAGTGGATGGATTTAGGATTTGCTCATTTATTGGGAGTGGTGAAGAGCAAAGAATCAAGGGTGTGAGGAACTGTGAGTGGTGGAGTCATTACCAATAAAGAGAAATCTGGTGAAAAAGTAGGTTGGTGTAGATGTAAGGGTGTGGTGTAGAAATCCGTGAATTTGGTGTAAGCCATATTACACTTGAGATGTCTGTTCCATGTACTGAGGATTAAATAATGAACAAAAATATACACAATCTATATCCCATTTCAGCTGTAGTCTGTGGTTTGTGGTAGCAACACAGGTCTCCTAAAGGGTTTTAACTGGGGTCCATGGATATGCTTGAAGGGAGTCTGCAGATCTGAAAATCTGTCTCCACATGTCACTCCTGAATCCTTTTGAGATTGTGATCAAAACTATTGATCTCCTCAGAATAAACCAGACACACACACACACACACACACTTTCATAGCCCTCTGGGGCTTCCACTCACTACCTACCAGGTAACTTATATCTAATGGTATTGGACTCTGATGCAGATCACTGCACCTACTCAGTAATTTCTCACTTCCAACTTTTTGCTCATGTAGTCTCTTCTACCCTGAAGGACTTCATCTTCATCTCTTCCCCCTGTTACTTAGCTAAACTTTAATCATACTTCTTAGTTCTGTGCCTTTCCCTGATTGAAAATAAACACCTGGACCATGCCCTCCTTGAGCTTATGGTCTAGCCAGGGAATATATACATCAAACAAGTAATGGCAATAGAGTGGGATGAACACCTTGGAGGAGAAGTGCAGGGTGCTATGGGAAGGTACTACAAGGAAATCTAATGTAGTCATAGGTGGTGGTGGAGTACATTAGGGAAGATGGCTGGAAGCAGCCATCTGTACATCAAGAACTGATAGAGAAGTAAAAGTAGAATGGGAAAGGTGAGAGTGGAAGAAGAGAAGACCTGGCAGGGAGAAAGCATGTGTGAAGACCTGGGTTGGAGGATCATGGAATATAAGGGGAAATAATCAGGAGAGTGGCCTATAGATCAGGTAAAGTTGCAATGGGAAGACATTGAGGAGTTTTAAACAGCACACTACATAATCAGATTTGTATTGAGAAAGAGCACTGACTGCTGGGTACAGCGTGGATGGGAGAGGGGATGTCAAGCAAGGAGAGCAGGCAGTCATGTTCCTGCCATAACCATCACAGGAAAAATGGCTGCCATGCTATCTGGTGATGTTAATGTGAAGGAGGAGCAACTTATCTACTTCTTCCCTCTCTCTACCTCAAGCTTATGTTGAAACCATAATCATTTATAACAATAGAAGGTGTCTTATTTCCTCTCTCAAGAGGCAAATGTTCATCCTTTCTTGACTGTAGGCCATTTGGGACATGTAATAGAAAAGAGACCATGTCTCTGTGCTATAAAAAAAGACCAGTTTAAAAAACACCTTTCATTTAAGACCTCTAAGTCTGTTCTATACTCTGATATTCTGAATTGC
Organism: Phyllostomus hastatus; assembly: GCF_019186645.2. Lineage (NCBI taxonomy): Eukaryota > Metazoa > Chordata > Mammalia > Chiroptera > Phyllostomidae > Phyllostomus > Phyllostomus hastatus. The sequence goes on along the minus strand of NW_025333841.1, from coordinate 8,003,447 downwards.
TTGGAAGCACTTATAACCATCAGTGATAAGTGGGGAGGCTTGCAAGCCCCAATATTGCATTTTTAGGCCACACTTCTATCAGAGTGACGGGAAGTAGAGACATGTAATGTTTATGGGGTTGAAGAAGGGGTTGGGGGACCTGCAGAAAGAGGTTGGATCTTCGTAAGTTAACACAGGATTTCTCTCAGGACTGGGAGATATAGGAAAAATGAAGAATTTGATTCTGTTCATAACTAACTGGTAGAGTAGTAATAGGGTAGATTTTTGGAGACAATAATGCTTTCAAAGTTCCTTCTGTGGACCCTTATGCTTTAAGGTTTATTAGTGTCCACAGGTTGGAGGCCCTAGCTAAAACATGCTCAGGGCATTGAACATCTTTTCTGGAATCACACCCTTCTACCCACATAGCAGGTTTTGAATGCAGGCTCAAGTGTCAGACTGCCTAAATTCAAAATGTAACACTCACTTAGCTGTATGACATTGGATAACTTAAACTCTCTGAGCTTCCATTTACCTATTTGAAAATCAGGAAGCTAATATTACCCACTTCACAAAATTGTTGTGAGGGTAAAATGGGATGATACATGCCAAGTACCTAGCACATCATGTTAATAGTAGTTATTGAATGTTTACATTACCTGTAACCAAGCCATCAGGCAATTCAAACTACCCACCACCATCCATTTGTTATCTTATTGCTACAAACACTTTTAAAGACTTAAATTCTCTGGTATAAATGACCTCAAACAAGATTAGCCTATAACCAAAGCTTGGAGTCATGGAATAATTGATTTCTTTTCTAATATGACTGATTTTGTTCAGTAATAAGTATCTGTAATCAAAGTAAATATTAAAATTTGGAAAATGACAAAACCTAATTTTAAAATTTATATCCTAATGCATAAGAAAGAGTAAGTGTTTAAAAAGAAACTTAGTGCCATCCACAATGAAACTAGAAAGCACAAATATTAACAAGTGTTGTGTCTGAGTGGTGAGGTGTTAGCTGTTCTCTTTTCCTTTTTCAACACATGTGCAGTTTCCAACTTTCCTTTAAGGAACCTACAGTACTTATACACATTTTTAAAAATTATCTTTTCTTAAAAAGAAGAGCAAAAGTTGTGCAAGTGCTGTTTCAACCTTCAGTCTGAATATTCATAGCAGAGTAGAATAAGCTAGTTACAGCTTCAAAAAATTACCTAGGTTAATTCATGCTGTTTGTTCACTGAGAGTTAATTCAATATACTTATCCTAGAAAATAATGCATTATTCAGTTTAATCAATATTCATTTGTTCTTTGCATAATGATATTTGCAAAAGCATTTATTAACAATGTGCCTACAGACTCACAGGGAGAGACCATGCTACAAGTAGGGTAAATTTTTGAAATAAAAGAAAAACAATGAATTTACCACCATTAGACAAGTGATTGATTCTAATGTGCTTCAGGATTATATTTAAAATTCAGCCAGGAGTAATTTGTATATGAGTATTCATTGAAAGCAGCAATAGATACACTGTCAAATTCATGAATACAAAGCTAATTCAGAAGGAAAATAAATCTGGGTTATTATTGAATAGTTGACATATTGGTGTACATAACATTGGCTCTTTCTACATAAACTCAATTGACTGGAACAGTGAATGCTATGGATATTTGCAAATATTTTCTCTGGTGTAGCCAAAAAACATATTTTCTCTATTTTAATCTGGATGCTTAGCATTACATAGAAAAGATAAAAACTCATGTAAAGTTTTTCAAACACTGGGTCTTGAAAAATATTATATTTTGGGAATAAAAAGGTTCCAATGAATGAGTTCTTTTACATTGTTGAATTTTTCTTTAAGAATATTTTTTAGCTTGTGATTATTATTTATCATCGATTCATGTTATATAATTTTTTACTTCATACTTTCAAGAAAAAAATGGGAAACTGGATTTGGAGGATTGTTAGTTGGCTTCCATGTGACATTCCGGACACTACACTCTGGGAAAATGGGTAATGTTACAGTGGTACCTTCATTTCCATTTTATTTGTTTAGTATTTTTAGCTAAAATACAACTATAAATATTTTTAAATAAAAACAACAATTATTGCAATCTTCAGCTAAGTTGCAATTAAAACTATTAAACCCAGGTTGAAAACATTCAGGAAAATATAGCTTGGGGACAGAGGGTAGGGGGAGGCTAACGTAAACACTAAGTAGAGATATAATACACTATTTTAACTTCTATTTTTGAGAGCTAAAGCTGAAGGATTTTGCATGATTTTTTCAATGACACACAACTTCAACTTTTTTAAGTTTGTGTCTTTTAAAAAATATATATTTTATTGATTATGCTATTACAGTTGTCCCATTTTCCCCCTTCACTCCCCTCCACCCTGCACACCCTCTCCCACCCACATGCCCAACCTTTAGTTCATGTCCATGTGTCATACATATAAGTTCTTTGGCTTCTACATGTCCCATACTATTCTTAACGCCCCCCTGTCTATTTTTTACCTACTATCTATGCTACTTATTCTCTGTAACTTCCCTCCTCCTCCTCCCACTCCCCTGTTGATAACCCTCCATGTGATCTCCATTTCTGTTATTCTGCTCCTGTTCTAGTTGTTTGCTTAGTTTGCTTTTGTTTTTGTTTTTGTTTTAGGTGTGGTTGTTAATTGTGAATTTGCTGTCATTTTACTGTTCATATTTTTTATCTTCTTTTTGTTAGATATGTCCCTTTAACATTTCACATAATAAGGGCTTGGTGATGATGAACTCCTTTAACTTGACCTTATCTGAGAAGCACTTGATCTGCCCTTCCATTCTAAATGAAAGCTTTGCTGGATAGAGAAATCTTGGATCTAAGTCCTTGCCTTTCATGACTTGGAATATTTCTTTCCAGCCCCTTCTTGCCTGCAAGGTCTCTTTTCAGGAATCAGCTGACAGTCTGATGGGAATTCCTTTGTAGGTAACTGCCTCCTTTTCTCTTGCTGCTTCTAGGATTCTCTCCTTCATTTTAATCTTGGGTAATGTAATTATGATGTGCCTTGGTGTGTTCCTCCTTGGGTCCAACTTCTTTGGGACTCTCTGAGCTTCCTGGACTTCCTGGAAGTCTATTTCCTTTGCCAAATTGGAGAAGTTCTCCTTCATTATTTGTTCAAATATGTTTTCAATTTCTTGATCTTTCACTTCTCCTTCTGGTACCCATATGATTCAGATGTCGGAACATTTAAAGATGTCCTGGAGGTTCCTTAGCCTCTCCTCATTTTTTTGAATTCTTGTTTCTTTATTGATTTCTGATTGGATGTTTCTTTCTTCCTTCTGGTCCACACCATTGATTTGTGTTCCTGTTTCCTTCCCATCACTATTGGTTCCCTGTACATTTTCCTTTGTTTCACTTAGCATAGCCTTCATTTTTTTCCTTTAATTTATGACCAAATTCAACCAATTCTCTGAGCATCCTGATTACCAGTGTTTTGAACTGTGCATCTGATAGGTTGGCTACCTCTTCATCACTTAGTTGTATTTTATCTGGAGCTTTGATCTGTTCTTCCATTTGGGCCATTTTTTTTTTTTTTGTCTTGACATGCCTGTTAAGTAGTGAGGGGTGGAACCTTAGGTAGTCTCCCAGGCAGGGTAAACTGTGTTGCTGGGTTGTGATGCTGTATATGGGGAAGTGGTCCAAGAGGGAACAATGGTGCTTGCTCCACTCTCTGCCGGATTTCAGTCACTTGCTCTGCTTCCCACAAGCAAATCGGGCCCTTCTGGTGCTGATTCCCAGGTGGGTGGGTCTGTACACATTCTAGGACCCTGTGGGTCTCTCCAACGAACTCTCCTGGGAGGCTGGGAGTTTCTCCTGCTACTGCCTCAACCCCCACAGGTATTTTCAATCAATGGTTTGAAGCTTTATTTCCCTGTGCCGGGAACCTGGGTTGTGTGGTCTGTCCCACTCTGCAGTTTCTCCTGGTTTATCTGTGAGTAAATGTTGGACTGCCCAGTTTGCCAGTCACTGTCTTACCAGCCAGCTTCAGCCTTGCACACTATACCCTGCTCCACAATCCACCGCCTCCCTGAGTCCACCAGCCACCACCTTGCTGCCTGTCCTCTCCACCCCAGCTGCCCAACTCTGCCCCTCCTACCAGTCTGCATGAATATGTCTTCTTCAACTCCTTGGTTATTGGTTGTCCATACAGTTTGATTTTCTGTAAGTTCTGCTTGTTTTTTGTTTTTAAATTGTTATTGTCCTTCTTTTGTTTTTGCGAAGAGGCACAGTGTGTCTACCTACTCCTCCATTTTGGCTGGAAATCCAACTTAAACTTTTTTATCCTAATAAGTGTCTAAAGTCTTAAATTCAATTATTATTCAGAAATAACTATGAAACACATGTCTACTAGTAAGGAAGTACCCCACAATTGGAGGTGGAATGAGGAGAAAAAGTAATATTAAGGACATTTTACTCATCAGAATGGTCACGGATATCTTCCAATATAGGTGGAGTCCACTTAAATATATCTTATTAGGTGGAATATATGTACAGAAGTAAAAATTATGGTAATAATCCTTCAGCCAGCATCTGCTGCCTCAACAAGGTGAAAGATAAGGTGCTTTCCCCCAAGTGAACTTAAAAGAGCATTGAGCAAACACTGAAACTACTAGCAGTTTGAACAGAGTTAATAAATAAACAGTTAAGGGACTTCCTTTATGATAAACCCCTTTCCAGAAGAGGCAACTAAAGGCTTTGAGTTTTTCAAGAAAATCTTTATCTAAGGAGAGGTGAGCAATGGGATACATTTTACACAAGGCGTACTTTTTTCTTCATATGTAATAGAGCAACAAATTTAATTCACCATAAAAAGTACAATTTGTTGGGAACTACTCTGCCTGGTTTCAGAAGCTATAATCCCCTCTGGCTAAGGCTGAGTAAAGGACCTTGGGACCATAAGCCACTTAGGGGACAAAGCTTAGGTTACTTGTAGGGGCACCACCTCTGCCCCCTTTCTCTTTACCCTGCTTGGCCCCAGGCAGATGACTAGTTAGCCAATGATGGGTAAGATCCCTCAAAGGAGAGATGACCTAAGACAGGCACAGTCACAAAGGGACCCTCAGGGAAGGACTTGGGGGGCTATAGAAAAAGGGGGTGATGTACCCTCACCCCTCGGCTTTGACATAGCCTGAATCCTCATTCTGTCTGCAGGAAGTCTCCTAATCTCTTGGCTGCCTTACTTCCCCTGCCTGACTTAAGCCTGAAACAATGCCTTAAGCCTAAAACAATGCTGGAGGTGGGTGTAGCACTGTGCTGGAAAGGTTAGGTTCCCTAGGGTGATGAGGTCTAAGAAAGAATGCATAAAATCCTATGAAACCTACTTTGCTAATACCCTTGATTTAAATGATAAGGGTCCAAGCAGGAAGTGAGTTTGTTCCCCAAAGTTTTATGGCCCTTTAACTATCTGACCCTGACTCAGAATAAGCCCTCAGAGTTCTTTGAATGTTGTCTACTGTTTAATCATTTCCAAATGACAATGATTGATGAGCTTTATGTGTATACACCCTGTACTCCTGTGCAAACTGAACCCAATAAAAGCTTGTCAAGGAAAGGGTCTAGGAACTCTCCCCTTGAGAGAGTGGCCACACCACCCCTTTTCCTCCACAGGACTCAGTAGTCCATGTGAATTTGTCTCATCTCATCCATAATGCTTCAGACTGCAGGAGCTGGGATCCATGCCACAATTTGGCTTAAAATATGTGATTTTTAAAGACTTGTCACTTTTTTTATTGAGGCAAAAAATAAATAAATAAAAACCTTGTCACATTCTAAAATGTGATTTGTATAATACAGATCTTAGTGACCAAAGAATCCTCATGAAAATAGCTATGACCATATGACAGAGGTTGATGAGAGTAGTATGGTTTAATTTACAAAATCAGACACAGATGACATTTCTGGAAGATATGCATTCAAGAAAGGTAAGCCCATCTGTGCCTGAAGTGACTGGGTCCTAGCAGTTTTTGTTGCTCTCTAATAACACCTACTGGGCCACGTTCAATGCAGTCAATAGCAGATCAATTATTTTTAACAATTTGGGACTTCTGGTCAAGATGGAGGTGTAGGTAAACACTCTTTACCTCATTGCACAACTACAGAAAAAAATTACATCCAAACTGCAAAACAAATAACACCCAGAACCATCAGAAATTTGAGTCATATGGAAATCTGACAGCTGAGGATTTAAAGAAGCTACATTCATCCATATGGGTAGGAGGGGTGGAGCCGCCAGAGTAGTGCAGAGAGATGCTGGAACAGATGGTCCCACATTCATATGTGTTGGATAAAAATCAAGGGGGATACTTTGGGAGTGAAGGATGCTGGCCTACAATGCAGCAGTCCAGGGTTCCAGTGCCAGGAAGATAAATCCCCATAACTTCTGGCTATAAAAACCAGTAGGGGTTGGGGCAGCAGAGAAATTATCAGAGGATTCATCTTAAAGGGCTTGCATGGACTTAGAGCTGATATAGACCAACCCCTCTGGGATTCAGCACAAGGGCAACAGATGGAAGAGCACAAGTGGCATATAAGAAGAAAGTGAGGAGACTAGAAACAGGGTGAGTCCTGGGACACAGGTTCCTCTCAGGCAAACTTCCAGAAGCAAAGCAGTGGCATTGTTCTCTCTCCAAGCCCTCCCCACACACAGAGCCACAAAGTGATTAAATGGGTGACCCCACCTTGGTGATCACCCAAGTCTCCACCTCACATAATTTACAGGTCTGCTTTTCTATAATAGGCCACACTGCTGAGATAGGGAGTCAAAGAAGCTCTACCCAATACACAGAAACAAACACAAGGAGGCAGCCAAATTGAGGAGATAAAGAAGTATGGCCCAATTGAAAGAACAGAACAAAACTCCAGAAAAAATAATTAAACAAAATGGAAATAACCAACCTATCAGGTTCAGAGTTCAAAACACTGGTTATCAGGGTACCCAAAGAACTCACTGAGTACGGCAACAGCATAAAAAAGACCCAGGCAAAAATGAAGGTTATATTATGTGAAATAAAAAAGAAATCTACAGGTGAGGTTCTGGCTAAGATATAGGTGTAGGTAGAAACATTTCCTCACACAACTAAAAAAAGGATAACAACCAATTTAAAAACAATAAACAACCAGAACAGCCAGAAAAAATCAAACTGCATGGAAATTCAACAACAAAGGAGTTAAAGAAACATTTATCTACACCAGTAAGAGGGGTGGAGATGGGCAGCCAGGGAGAAAGGACCCACAGCAAGGCAGCAGAATGCATGGACAAGGCAGGGCTGGCTGGCAAGGAAACTAAAGACTCAAAACCTCTAGCTATAAGGTACTGTGGGGGTGGCAAAGGTAGGAGAAACTTCCAGTCTCACAGGAGAGTTTGTTGGAAAGTGCAGCTAGAGCAGAGTGAGCGAGTAGCATTGTTCCCTCTCTGATCTCTCCTCCACAGGCACAATGCAGCAAAGAGAGTTGCCCTGCCCTGGTGAATACCTAAGGCCCCACCCCCTTATAAACATAACAGGTGCCCTGAGACAAATATATAAGGCCCCAATGAAAGAACACATCAAAACTCCAGAAAAAGAGCTAAGTGACAAGGAAATAGACAACCTATCTGATTCAGAGTTCAAAACACTGGTAATCAGGATGCTCACAGAACTGCTTGAGTTCAGTCACAAAATGGAGGAAGAAATGAAGACTACACAAAATGAAATAAAGCAAAATACACAGGGAACCAACTGTGAAGGGAAGGAAACTGACTCAAATCAATGATCTGGAACAAAAGGAATAAATAAACCACCAACTGGAAGAGAATGAAGAAATAAGAATTCAAAACAATGAAGACAAGCTTAGGAACCTTTAGGACAACTTTAAGCACTCTAACATCCAAATCATAGGGATGCCAGAAGGAGAAGGAAAAGAGCAAGAAATTGAAAACTTATTTGAAAAAAATAATGAAGGAAAACTTCCCCAACCTGGCAAAGGAAATAGACTTCCAGGAAATCCAGAAATCCCAGAGAGTCCCAAAGAAATTGAACCCAAGGAGGAACACACCAAGGTACATCATAATTACATTACCCAAGATTAAAGATAAGGAGAGAATCTTAAAAGCAGCAAGAGGAAAGGAGAGATTCCTACAAAGGAGTTCCCATAAGGCTATCAGCTGATTTCTCAGAAGAAATCTTACAGGCAAGAAGGGGCTGGAAAGAAGTATTTAAAGTCATGAAAGGCAAGGACCTACATCCAAGATGACTCTATCCAGCAAAGCTATCATTTACAATGGAAGGACAGTTCAAGGGCTTCTCAGATAAGGGCAAGTTAAAGGCGTTCATCATCACCAATCTCTTATTATAGGAAATGTTAAAGGGACTTATCTTACAAACAGAAGATAAAAACCTATGAACAGAAAAATGACAACAAACTCACAACCATCAACAACTGAACCCAAAATAAAAAAAATAACACAACTAAGCAAACAACAAGAACAGGAAAAGAATCACAGAAATTGAGATTACATGGAAGGTTATCAGTGGGAAGAGGCAGGGAGAGAATGGGAGAAAATGTACAGGGAATAAGAAGCATAATTAGTAGGTACAAAATAGACAGGGAGTTTATGAATAGTATAGGAAATAGAGAAGCCAAATAACTTATATGTATGACTCATTGACATAAACTAAGGGGGGTGTAATGCTAGAGAGTGGGGGAGTATAGGGCGGAGGGGTATGAAGGGGAGAATAAAATTGGGACAATTGTAATAGCATAGTCAAAAAAATGTGTACATGGAACCAACAGTGGAGGGGATGAATCCAAGAATCAACTCAATGATTTGGAAAACAAGGAAGGAAGAAACAGTCAATCAGAACAGCAAGAAGAAAAAAGAATTCAAAAAAAAAAAAAAACAAAGACAGAATAAGAAGCCTGTCTTGCAGCCTGTCAAGGCTGGGCAGGTTCACGCAGGATTCAGGCAGACAGAAAAAAAATTGCAGAGCTGTGGAAATGCCTGATAGGTCTTTATTCAAGGATAGGGTGATCTACCCATGCTGTAAACCATGTGTCACTCCAAGGGAAGGCCCAACTCCCTTATGTGCTAAATGCACACCAAGCTGTCAGGGTGCCAAGATATTATATAACAAAGCACAATTCTGTGCAAGTGGGCCCATTCTCAAGGCTATGGGAATACTGCTTATCTTAGTTGCCCAGATATCTGGGTGAGGCAGCCTGACTGACTCTATTTCCCCTATAATCTACACCTTCAGGGTTCTTCACCATACAGTCTATGCAAGGGTATTTTCTGTGAGGGTCTCTTGGCAAGGAGAGTAGAGCCCTGTACCCATATACCAGAACAGCAGTATAGACTACAGCAAGTGACAAAAACAGAAGCACTGCTGCTCAAGACAACAAGAACCCACCACCATTCAGTAGTTAGGGATGCCCACCATTCCTGCAGGGGATCACCTGTCAGGTGTTCGATAGCATGAGTCTCAGAAGCTAATGCCCGCAGACCAGGGGTGTCAAACTCATTTTCACTGGGAGCCACAGCCTCATGGTTGCCTTCAAAGGGCTGAATATAATTTTAGGGCTATATAACTGTAAACACTCCTTAACAGTTAAGCAAGAGCTCAGTGCTGCTGCCAGGTAGAAACAAGGTATGGGGCTGGAGAAAACAAGGCTATGGGAATTAGGCTAAAAAAAAGACTAGTTGGATTTAGCCACTCAGGCCTTGTGTTTGCCACCTGTGCCATAGAGCTAAGCTAACATTGTGATGGACATCTGAAATGTACACACAGCTTTCATCCCCTAATAAGGCACATACCCCACCTTTTGAGGGCAGTAAGCATATTTAAGGGCATACAATTTTGCAAGGCTACTTTCCTTAATTGATACACTTCCTCATCTATGAGGCTTAAGGAACATGTGTTGCATTCAATGCATGAGCAGTGCGCAAAGCCAAAGCAGTTATTTCAGTCTCAGTGACTACAGAAGCAGCTTGAGGAGAAAAAAAACAGCTAATGGGGTAATACCACCAGGGAGTATGCTTTACCCTGTGTTGCACTTTAAATGCTTCCCAATTTGTTGGCCATATTGCCAGAGTTTTCTGAACTCAAGCAGGCAGATAGGGCCATCCCCAGGTACAAAAGCCAGTCCAATTTCCAGGCAGGTAAGGCCACCCATTTGAGCTGCACACCCAGAGGGCCCCAGTGGGAACTGCAGCCCACACCTCATTCTGTGCCTCCCAGAAATGCTCTAGAGTCTGAGTCTTACACAATCCTGTTGGAGTCCAGCCCACTTGGGGTTGTCCTTTGAGGTTCTCAATACAAAGAGGAGCTGGTCCACCCAGCTCCATGGCCTCAGCTGTGAGCCATCCTGAGTCATCCTATACGGAATAGACAACTAATGGCTTGGGCCAGTCATACTGCTGCTTCACCCCAGAGTACACGTCAGTCCAGGTCACATTCCACAAGGGATGTTCACTGTTCCACTGGTTCTGAAGCCAAGTCCAATTTGAGACAGAAGCTGGAGAGATGCACCATGGGAAGCCAGCAGACATGCTCAGGGGGGATTTCAATTGGTTAGCCACTGAGGCACAGGTATGAACCCAGTCCACTGAGGTATTATTTTGCATCTTAGGGGAAAAAGACAAAGCAGTTACTAGAACTAACAATGGCAAATCACAACCCTCCAGCAAAATATATGCAAGTTCTAGACAGCTGATAAGGCAGTGGCTGTTAGAGGGGGCCTACCTGGGTGTGAATAGCCATTTACCCAGGGCACAGTTTGCAAGTTTCTCTCTACCTCCTTGTCCCCAAGGGGCAACAAGAGCCACCAAATGCAAGTGGGGGCTTTTTTATCCCCCAAGGCCATGTCCAAGTGGCTGTTTGCCCTTGGTTCAGGCCCTTAGGGGCAGGTAATGGAGTATTTTCTTGTTTTCCCATGCCTGGTTTCAGCAAAGTGCATCCCTTGACCACTTTCAATGATTAAGTGTTGCCCATAGGCAGCACATGTGCTCAAATGCAGTGACCACCACTGTTTGATTCAGGGGGCAAGGGCCTACACACATGACCGCATACTTATACCTCTTTGAACTAGGCAGGGGCCCAACCAAGTCAACTTACCATCAGGTACTTGTACCCATACCACCTGCCCAGTAGTTCCCACAGGCCTCTAGGGATGGTCTTGCAATCAGACAACACAGGTCTCAGAAGCTTCCTGTACCTCTGCTAAGGTGACAGGTCACCCCTAAGTTTTCATAGTAAACCATGTGGTCTTCTGTCCAGCATGTAGGAGGCAACAGTGCAGCCAGTGGGTGATGTCTCTCCTTATGGCCAGCAGGCACCATTTCCAGCCAGTGCACTTTAACTGGAGTATCAGCCTCATCATTCCCAGAGGAAGCAAGGGGTACATGCTTGGTCACATGATATACAGTGATTTGTTTCTGGTGACCTAACTCCCAGAGGTCTTGCCACAAGGCCTGTCCCCACAATGGCATATGCATAGCCAACCACTTATTTGCATGCCATGCAGAGATCCATAATGTTAGCCCCTAGTACACTGCTCAACTATCTGTGCAAATAGTCAGGGGCAGTGCTTCACTGGCAAACATGAGCCACACAGCTTGCAGTTCTGCCCACTGACTACCCTGACCACTGCAGTGTCAAACCAGATTGTGTCTGTTTCTGGTTGAATTGCCACAGCAGTCCACACTGTGGGCTGGCTCCTGCTGGACCCATCAGTGTACCATGCATCTGAGGGAATAGGTGCTTGCCCTTCATGGAAGAGGCTAGCTTCCATTTCTTCTGCATGGGCAGTAGCAGTAGATTTCTCATCTCAATAGGTAACAGGACCCAACACTTCCTGCAACACAGCCCATGGGGGCTAGTCAACCAAGTACTCCTTTGTTGCAGATAAGCCCCCCACTTAGCCAATGTTGACGTGTGAGTTGTCCCACTGCAAGGTTTGGCCATCCAGTCCCAGACCCACCCCACAATGGGGTAAGTGGTCCTTACTGTCACAGGGGCAGTTTCTGTTGTAGCCTCCATGGCCGACAGGGCAGCATACCCTGCAGCCAGTTGCATTTCAATAAAGGAGTACTGCACCTCTGCTACCTTCCATAGTTGGGAACAGAAACTCAAGGGTTGACATAGCCATTCCAATCACTGCCACAGACCTCACCCAAAACCTTCCTGTGTCACATGCACATCTAGCTCACAGGGTCTATCAGGATCCAAAGTATGCAAGGCCTGGGCATGCTTAATGATGTGCTTCGCTCCGTAGAACACTTTTCCAAGGTCAGGTCCAGTCCCAGCTCACTCCTTTTTTTACCAAAGCATACAAGGGGTGAACAACTTGAGTGAGGTGGATCATGAGCACTCTCCTGTACCCCAGCAGGCCCAAAAATGTCTGGAGCTGTTTCACAGTAGTAGGGGTACCATACGCCTGAATTTTATCTATCACCACATCAGGGATGACTTTTGTCTTACCTGACCAGACAACCCTCAAAAATTTGACAGACAATCCAGGCCCTTGAAGTTTGGCTTCATTGACTGCCCAGCCACATGACTTCAGGTGTGACAACACTTGCAGCACTACTTTCTCTAAGTCTGTAAGATCATTACTGATGAGCAAAATGTCATCAATGTAATGCAAGAGGCACATTTCTGCAGGCCGTGGCCACTTAGTCAAGTCCTCCACCACAAGCCCATGACAGATGGTCGGGCTGTGCAAATACCCATGTAAAGGTCCATTGTCAACCCTCCCATGTGAAGGCAAACTGATCTTGACTCTCTGGAGCAACATCAGTGAAGGAAGAGGCATTTGCTAGGTCAGCTACAATGTTGTAAGTCTCCATCTCATTAGTTAACTGGTCCATCAAATCCACCACAGAAAGGACTGCTGCATATATTGCAGGAACAACCTTCCAATAATCTACCATCATTCTCCATGTGCCATCTGGGTTCCTCACTGGCCACACAGGGAACTTAAAGGAACTGTGGTGGCCCTAATTATCCCCACCTTTTCCAATTCTCCTACAGTTTCCATAATTTCCTCATGTCCTCCAGGGCAACCAATATTGCTTCACTGTTGTTACCCATCGTGGAGGCAGCATCGTACTGGCAGCACCAGTGGGGGAATGGTTAGCATACCCCTACAGAATGGCTTTTACCACTTGCACTGCAGGCAAAACTCTTTTGTAGTGGTGTATAGCCACAATTCCTGGAGTACATCAATACCCAAGAGATACTCAAGAATGGGGGATACATAAACAGTATATTCACAGGGTGCAAATGTTTGATACCCAGAGAGAGCTGTGCAGCCTTCACCTTTACACTATGCCCCCCATAACCATTAATAGAGGCTTCAAGCCCCAGAAACTTCTCAGGGTTCCCATACAGGAGGGTACATTCAGCTCCTGTGTCCCAACAGACATTTGTAGGGGACCCAACAGACATTTGTAGGGGACCAATGAATAGCCAATTCAATGTGTGGCCTCTGGTCCCTGCCTGTCCTCTGTAGATGGGTCCCTCAGCCTTTCCCCTATTCAAATGTCTAAAGGATATCTCCTCCCTCCTCTCAGGAAGCTGACACAACCAGTTGGTCTTCCAGCTGGACTGGACAGGCCTCTCTTTTCTCATCCACAGGCTTCTTCCTCACTGCTTTCTTCTTCTGGGGCCACAGGAAGCATTGGTCAGCTTGCAGCTGTTTCCAGAGCTCTAATAAGTAAGTGTTTGGCTTCCTATCAATATAGTTCAATCTACTCCAGCCCCTAAAAGGTCTGACCGCATCTGTGTCCTGGTCACCTGCATGGGGGCACTGTTTGACTGAGAAAAAAAAGAGGAAAATTGAGATACCACCAGAAATGCTTTCTGCTGATGACAAGACTCTGCCTCCCTCAGACTCACGACCATCATGGTGACATCATTAATGTGACCACTGACAATGGGGCCAAGATTGAGGGATCCAAGCAAGGCGGAAGGGGTATGTTGCAACACTAGATCCTACATCCCTGCTGTAAAGCATTCATCACCAGGGCCCTGAGTATGGGATTGAACATAGCCTGTCACATGCCCAACTCCTGCAGGAATTGCACTAAGTCCACAAAGGACTGCCATTTGCTCACAGTGTCTGGCCCGTCTCCCACATCTGCCCAGACTGTGCAAATAGCTGCCATGACCCACTCCAACAGAGAATGCAATCCCTGCCCCCATCTGTGCTGCTGGCTATTCTGCAGCCATTGGCACAGGGAGGGATGAGTTGTGATGGACGCTAACTTTTCCATCTCATTATCAGAGCACATGATGCTAAATCCTCTAAATCCCACAGGCATAAAAGCCACACTCCAAAGGGTTCCCTGGGTTACTGGTGAAACTGATTCATTAGATCGACCAGTTCAGCCGGCATATAGGGTCTATAGGTTGTGTGCTCAACCATCCGGGCAGGGCCAGATGAATCTCTCCCAGGAGCCAGGGGCTGCTGGGACTTCATTTTCTGTAACACCACTGGGCAGGCCTGCAGGGAACTCTGTTCCTTGCTGCCATCCTCTTCTGACTCATCTGCTACCACTGGGGAGGGGGATTATTACTGCTCTGCCATTTGGATGTCTACCTCCTGGGTGCAAACCCTCACTTCCAAGACTTCCTCTCTTCCTTGGAGTTCACGTAGCTTTGCTGCATTGTGAAGCAAAGTCTGTCTCAGATCATAAAGCTGAAAGAAACACCCAGCCCATGGCTCCCGTGGCTGCTCAGGCACTTGGCTTTTCTAGGGTCTTCCCTACCACCCACAGTGCCTTCTCTACTGTGTCAGGTGCACCACTAACATTGGGCCAATTCTGGGTCAGGGCCCATGCTACCAGGAGACTTGCCACTAGATGTCATATCCTGGTGACTGGCCACCCTTCCAGGCCCCCGTATGGGGTCCTAAGGGCTCCTCCATATTCATACCATACTGTGATGAATCCTGCTAATGGTGACAATTGTGTTGCAGCCTGTCAAGGCCTGGAAGATTCAGTTGGGATTTGGGCAGACAGAAGAAAGTTCAAAGAGCCGTGGGAATACCTGACATACCTTTATTCAATGATGGGGCAATCCATGCACACCACAGGCCATGTGTCCTGCTGAGGGAAGCCTCAACTCCCTTATACATTAAATACACACAAAGCCGTCAGGGTGCCAAGATATTATATAACAAAGCACGATTCTGTGAATGTGGGCCCATTCTCAAGGCTATGGGAATACTGCTTATCTTAGTTGCCCAGACATCTGGGTGAGGCAGCCTGACTGACTCTATTTCCCCTACAAAGCCTCTGGGGCATCTCCAAACATTCCAACATCTGAATCATAGGGATGCCATAAAGAGAAGAGGAAGAGCAAGAAACTGAAAACTTATTTGAAAAAATAATGAAGGAAAACTTCCCTAATCTGGCAAAGGAAATAGACATACAAATCCAGGAAGCATGGAGAGTCCCAAACAAGCTGGATCTAAAGAGGACCACACCAGTACACATCATAATTAAAATACCAAAGGTTAGAGATAAAGAGATAATCTTAAAAGCAGCAAGAGAAAAGCAGAGAGTTGTGTACAAAGGAGTTCTGATAAGACTATCAGCTGATTCTCAAAAGAAATATTGCAGGCTACAAGGGGTTGGCAAGAAGTATTCAAAGTGATGAAAGGTGAGGACCTACAGCCTAGATTATTCTAAGCAGTAAAACTATCATTTAGAATGGCAAGGCAGATAAAGTGCTTCCCAGATAAGGTAAAGCTAAAGGAGTTCATCACCAAGCCATTATTACATGAAATGTTAAAGGGACTTACAAGTGACCAGGAATTGAACCAGTGACTTTTTGCTTTTCATAATGATGCCCAATCCACTGATCCATGCCAGTCAGGGCTAATTACTCCATGACTTAACAGTTACTGCTATGGTACTGCCATTGTAGGCAAAGATCAGCATATAGCCATACCTAATCTTTGCCTCTATCTCTAACCAGTCTCAGTGTATTTAGCCAGTCTCAGTATTATCCTCTATTTAGAATTATCCTTTATTTAGTAATACTTGATGTTTCTTACCCCGCTCAACTCCCACCAATATTGAACTGTCATACTGTGATTTATATATTTATTGTGCCTACATATCTCTAATAAGGCAGCATTTATTAAGTGGGCTGACTGCGGTACTGCACTTTAACTGTGAGATTGGTTAAAAACACAAGTAACATGAAGTCATATAACATCAAACAATGATGCTTTTAATTTTTAAACTAGCCATCCTAAAATATCCAATAAGTGAATTATACTTGTGTTTAAATTAAGCCACTCATTAAAAAAACTCTTTTTATTAGGAAAACTTTAAAAAATATACAAAAGTACAAAAATGTACAGTGAAGTCCAATTAATTTTTCACCCAGCTTGAATAGTAATTATGATTTGGCCATACTTGCTTCATCTATTTCACCTTCTACCTTGGTTACATTATATTAAAGCAGGTGCCAAACTTGTGTTCTTTCACCCCTGTGTACTTCAGGATACTTTTTAAAATATATGGACATCATGGCTCTGGCCGGGTAGTTCAGTAGAGCATTGTTCCAATTGATATACCAAGGTTTCAGGTTTTGATCCCTGGTCAGATGAATGCATAAATAAGTGGAACAACAAGCCTCAGTATCTCTATTTCTCTCTTCCCTGTCTCTCAAATCAATAAATAAAAATACTTAAAAATAAAGATACTTAAAAATAAAATATATGGACATTTTCTTAGAAAACCAGTATGCCATTTTTATAGCTGGTATAATTATTTTCAATTCCTTATCATCATGTAATATTGAGTTCATATTCACATTCCCAGGTGTCTCAAAAATTCAAACCACTTAATTTAATCATTCCTCTATAGGATCAAGTAGGAACACCAGATTAGAGCTCCTTACCAAATTTGTCATACAGAACAACCCTTCCAGTCTATACCCCAGAAGCCCACACTTGGTGGAGTCTCAGTCAATGTTTGTTGAACCTGGCCTTTGTCTTGTTTTAGGAAATAAATAAAAAATGACACAAGGAAAGGTAGTTATTTCAGAGCAGCTGCAGCTTTTAGAATTGAAGTCCAAGAAAGCTGCTATTGATTTTTGTAGTCTCCTGACCAAGTACAGTAATGTTCCTAGTGAATATTGCAGGCACACTGAATTGAAAAGAACACCTTCTTAGCTGGTGCTGTTCTCTGTGTGTATCTGCAGTTAATCGAGAAACTGATTAAAGAATCAACTAACCCAAATTGAATGGGTTTGTTGTCCCCTTTTTCACATGATTCAACTATAAAAGATTAAGTAAATGCATTTTCCCTCCCTCTCAAAGTTGCAAAATCTTGAACACATGCCAGCTAACTGTTCTCTGCTATGACTAATGGATGTTTTGCACTCACAGCCTTTAAAAATAATCCTTTCCATGCCCAGTGCTGGTTGTAATGAGATATATAATGCTGACAGCTTGAGCCTTTGTGAAGGTATAGAACTCAGCATGTAAATAATTTTCTGCAATTTTAAAATGTTTTAGAAATGGCACACGGTTAGGTGTGAAGGCTGTGCTTGCCAATACTTGGCCAGCTATGCCCAAAAGTGCAACTCAGCCACAATTTGGCCCCATCAGCCTTTAACCAGCTACTATATAAATCACTTGTACAATATTTGGTAAATGGGGATTAGTTAAAAATGTTTGTTGGATGAATGAATGAGTATAAAAATTCATCTTAATGCAATAAAAATGTATTTCTCACACACAAAAAAAATAAAAATAAAAAACCTTCTAAATAAACCAGTCCCAGACAGCAACACAGGAGGTGGGCAGCTCAGGGGGCTCTGACTACACTAAGTCCCATGCATGATGACTATAGCCTATTGAGTGACTCTCACACTGGCTATTCACAGGGTGCAAAATGAAATTCTTCATTTTAAATGAATATTTAATGTGTTTTTTCCTCAAGAGATTTGGTCATCTCACCAGCACAAATGCAAATTCCTAATTCTGGATAAGAAAATTAAAAAAAATTATAGTTGAAAAATTCTCTAAAGTCATAAATAACAATATTTTAATGTTGAAAGGCATGGAAATAAATTGACTCAGCTGGAATTATTAGATGGCCTTATGAATGGGGGATTCAGGCAGGACCTGTAGAATGGTACAAAGATTTATACAAGAGCTCTAAAACCATGCCTACACTTCTACCTGGTAATCTCACTTATGGGATTATATCCTGAGGAAATAATCTGAAAGACAAAACCTAATATTATAAAGATATTTTCAGCACAGCCATTTATAAATAAGTGAAAATCGGAAGCAACCCAAATGCCCAACAGTAAGGCTAAGCCACGAATAGCATATTAACTCAGTGGTATACTGTGCAGCCATTAGCAGGGGTGTCCCACCTTTTGGTGTCTCTGGGCCACACTGGAAGAAGAGTTGTCTTGGGCCACCCATTAAATGCATTGCAACATGTAATCACAAAAAAACTCAATGTTTTAAGTAAATGTACAATTTTGTGTTGAGTTGCATTCATAGCCATCCAGGGCCACATGCGGCCCATAGGCTGCAGGTTGGACACCCTTTTGAGCAGGTGGTTTGTTTCATTGTGTGGCAATGACTGCATGAAATAATGTTAATCAGAAAAAGCAGCCCTGGATGGTGTGGCTCAGTGGATTTAGAGCCAGCCTGTGAACCAAAGGGTTACTGGTTTGATTCCCAGTCAGGGCACATGTCTGGATTGCCGGCCAGGTCCCCACTGGGGGCGCATGAGAGGCAACCACACATTGATGCTTCTGTCCCTCTCTTTCTCCCTCCTTTCCCCTCTCTCTAGAAATAAATAAATAAAGTATTTTTTAAAGCAGAACACAAAACAGCAGGCACCTCTGTAAAAGTATACCTTTTCAAAAAGTATTTTGAAAAGGTTCAGAAAGGCAACAAGAGTGATGTAAACAGAGCTGTGAATTCACTGAATCCTTGTTGTGCCTTGTGGATGGGTGTTTTAGTGAGTAATGCATAAAAGGGAAAGAAGGAAGAAGAGGGGAACAACTGGCTGCAAATTGGGGCTGCCATTTAAAATATTCTGTCATTCAGAGATATTTACAGATTAAGAACACCAGAGAGAAATAAAATGAGAAATTGGAAAGACCAGGGACACTTAAATCTAGTGTGTATGACTAATATAAAGTTGAGATTCATTTGGAACAAGATTCTTTCTGAATTGATGCAGCATTGAATGAACAATTGGAAGTTATAATGCCCAAGACATTTTCAGACTTCTACAGGGAAAGAGTACTTCCCTGGCCAGCAATGTGTGTTCTTCAGCATACCACTTTTCAAGTGCTGATGTCACCATTAAAGAAAAAAAATTAACATCTGCAGCATTTAACATCACCCAGCAGAAAACAGCGTGCCAAAACCTTTAGAATTGACTTCTGTATATTTGCAGCATACCTTCCACATTCTGTGGCTTCAATTAATCACTAATAAAAATTAGAAAGTATCAGTTTTGTATTCTATTTGTAGCATGGCCCTTGCAACTAAAGGGGTGAGGAGCTGGGAAAATAAGTAAAATCATTGCCTTAGAAATTAGTCCTAAGTTTCTCTGTAGGACATATTCAAAGATTTTTTTAAATCTTTTGTTTGTGTTAAAATTAGCCTTCATTGTTACTGTTCATTCTTCTCAATATTTCCTACAAATGTAAATTACAATTAAGAAGTGAGAATGTAATGTATTTTGGGGAAACAGAGCTTCACATGCTCCTTTCTGTTGGAGCCTTTTAAATATTACAGGACCAAACTGAAAGGAAAATTTCCTTTAAAATTATTTTAGATATCGGACATCCAATATCAGCATGCAAGCTGGGAAGAAGCCAAAGATGATAATAGACAGCCAAAATATGTTTTATCTGAAAGTTTTAATTTATGCCACCATTTTATTGCTGCAAAGAGGCTACAGCAAAATGGTGGCTGCCTATGCTGTATTTCTATTAACAGGATATATGTAAAACAGCCACCCCCTGTGAGGTGGTTAATATGCCGTCTCAGCCTTAAAAACAGTGCCCTTGCCAATACAGAGACTGACTCCATGGCATTTGTGCTGATATTAAAATTGCAAAATCAAATATTAAGAAGCCATATTTTTTCAAAGGAAAAGATTTACCAGTTTAATTAAACAGTGCATCTCTTCCCTCTCCCACTGCCCCCTGGGGAATAGAAAGAATTCTGGTGCCACAAGAAACCAAGAGTTCTAAGGAGCCTAAATGCTCTGACTGTATTTCTGAGCATGAGATCTATTTAAAGACAAGAGACTAGGCCTTGCTTTTCCTTTTTTAGCCACTGTTGGAGGTTCATATATTGTGATTTTTCTCTTAGTTCCTGAATAAGCAATGGTTCTGTTCATTTTGTGATTTTTCTTTAAAAAAAATAAGTGAATAAAGAAGTAGACAATGATCACTCCCCTGATCCTAAAAAAATACTGGCTTTTATTCTCTATCCTTTGTCTCTGCCTCCTACCATGCTCTCTAAGATTCTAAAGAAGGTCACCATCTTTCCCTTCTCATATGCATAGATTTGTCTGTGTATGTTATGGTTAAATTTCCTCAACTATAATGTGGAGATTATTTTTCTTGTTTTATTTTACTTCATAGGAGTTTTGTGGGAATAAAATTAGATCAAGTATGCCAGAGTGCTTTTAAAAAGTTGAAATCAGTCTATAATTTAATGTGATTGCTGTAGTCATCTTTTCTTTGAGATCTTGATAGTATTCATGCTATAGGTAATGTTGAACTAGATAATTTCTACATTTTGGTAGTAATAGTTTGAAAGGTAAAAATTTTTCCAATGAATTTACCAAATTTTAGTAAGATTTGTCCATTAGACAGGTTCCAATATTGTTCCCAAATTGGCCACTCTTTAACCCCTGGGTTAGCTCTATGCTTTAGAGGTATAAAACAAAAATGACCAAGGGGGTCTCCAAATCAGCTTAGGTAAAGGAAAGGGGTGGACAGCAGCATGAGCAGAGGAAGTAGAAAATGGGCCAGTTACTTCTAGGAAAATGTGCCTAGTGGAGAAAAAAGAGGCTTATTACATACCATTTTCTTTGGCAAAAGGTAATTAAATCAGTATAAATATCTATTCCAAAGGCTAGTTTAAAACATTCTTCAGAAAGTGTCATGGTGCCCCTCAAACTGAGGCAGTTTATAATTAAAAACCTGCCCTTAAATATTTGCTACTGAGTTGCTTAAAATATCAGCTACCAAAAGCTATGTGAATTCATTCACCATTAAAATGAAATGTTACTCTTGGTTGATAAAACTTCTATACCTCTCACAGTACAGACTGAATTTTGCCATTGTTATAGTCTGAATTGTGTTCCCCAAAATCCACATGCTGAAGTCCCAACTCCCAGTAACCCAAGATATACTCATATGTGGAGGGAAGGTCCTTTAAAGAGTTAAGTCAAAATGAATCTGGTAGGGTGGAGCTCTAATTCAGTATGACTGATGTCCTTATAAGAAGAGAAAGGTGTACCATGGTCTTGTGCACAGAGGAAGAACAATGTAAAGAGTCAGCAAAAGGGCAGCCATCTGCAAAGCAAGAAGAGAGGCCTCAGAGGAAATTAACCCTGCCAGTACCTTGCTCTTGGACTTTCAGCCTCAGAACTATGAAAAAAAATTCTGTTGTTTAAGTTGTCCAGTCTGTTGTATTATGCTATGGCAGCTCTAGCAAGTGCATATAGGTATATATAGGTGTTCTTTGAGTATTTTAGGTTATTTCTGGAGAAGAGGGAGAATAATAAGTAAGAGGAAAGGTATAATAATGTGACAATACAGAGGTTGGCAAAAGTAGGTTTACAGTTATGAGCATGCAAAACACAGGGTTAATAAAGTTATTGTAATGATCATAACCTGCATGTCTTTTTCTATATCAATAACTGTAAATCTACTTTTGCCCTCCCCTGTATAACCAAGGTATAAAATTGCAAAGTATGAGCCCTGGCTGGCATAGCTCAGTGGATTGAGTGTGGGCTGCGAACCAAGCATCGCAGGTTCGATTCCCAGTTAGGGCACATGCCTAAGTTGCAGGCCATGGCCCCCAGCAACCGCACATTGATGTTTCTCTCTCTCTCTCTCCCTACCCCCCTCTCTCTCTCTCTCTCTCTCAAAAAAAAATAAATAAAATCTTTAAAAAATAACATAAAATTGCAAAGTATCATGAGCATAAATAACAGTATTAACTAAGGACAAGTTAGATTATCAAAGATTGGTAAATCTATGCATCTGGGGCTCATCACACATAGGGGCTAAGATGTATGGAACATTTACTATGTGTCAGGCACTGTTTATTCTAAGTATTCTGCATGGGTTAACCTATTTAATTTTCATAACACTGTGAAGGAAGTACTATTATTACCCCTATTTTTGCATGTGAGGAAACTGAGGCTTCGATAAGTTAAGTGACTTGGTCAAGTTTACATAGCTAGTAAGTGGAGGAGCCAGGTTACAAAAGCAGGCTGTCTGACTTTAGGGCAGATATTCTTATACTGGCCAAAATACTGTGCTCATTGAGCATGTTTTCAAGTGCTATTTAACCTTGAAAACCTGAAATACATTTTGCAAAATAGCTTTCCTTTAAAAAAAAAACAAATTTATTAAGGTATCAATTATATGCTATAAAATGCACTGATTTTAAGTGTACACTGCCTTTGCTTTTAAACTCTTCTGTGTTTTGAGATGAATGGAATATTATGTTTCACTTATACTTAGTTCATCAAAATGTTATCTCAGAAAAGTTGTTTTGTAATTAAGAATCCTCTGGGCACACTCTCCCTCCCAAGATCATGCCTGCACCTTTCCCTTCCCCCTCTTTTTCCCCCACAGATGTGCACCCCCTAAATGCTAAGGGAATCCAGAGATTTTCAACTAGGGGAGCAATGGGAAGCAGCAGCTCATCCCAAGCTAACCCCCTGAACCTGTCTCCAAATCTCCCTTTTGTCTGATTTTCAGTGAGCTGACAACAGCCCTGGCTAGGGTTTTCTCTTATTGCTTCTTATATCCTAAGCCCTTCTTTGTCTCACTGTCCCCAGCGTTAATAAATATACTGTCATGAAAAAATAATCCTCTGGTTCTTCCTTATAATTTACTTTTCCTAGAAAAAGTCATTGTAATTAGTGAAATGTAAATAGTATGTGACACCAACAAATTTGAGTTCACACTACTTCTAGCCACTAATTCTCAAGTGTTTTCAAAAATCTAACACAGAATGAAATTGAATCCTCAAAAAATTTGTAAAGCTGATTCCGCAATACAGATAAAGAAATGCATCTTGAGATCACTGTTAAATTTAGCAAAACCAACCTACTAAAGACTTGAAAGAATCCAATGGAGTTGTCATTATGATACACTATTATTGTCTGCTTGACAATACATAAGCACCACTATGTTCATTGTAGCATTATTTATTGTTGCCAAGATATGGAAGCAGCCCAAGTGTCCATCGGTAGATGAGTGGATAAAACAACTATGAGACATTTACACAGTGGAATATTACTCAGCTGTAAAAGCAAAATAAGGCATTTTATCCTTTGTGACAGCATAGATAGAACTGGAGAACATTATGCTGAGTGAAATAACCCAGCCAGAGAAAGAAAAATACCATATGATTTCACTTATATGTGGAATCTAATGAACAAACTGCACTACAAAGAAAATGGGGACAGACCCATAGATGGAGAGCAGGCTGATACCTAAGCGGGGAAGGGTAGGTGTGTAGGGATTGAGAAAAAAGAAAAAAGGACTCAAGGACAACAGTGTGGTGATTGGGGGGGTAGTATAGGAAGACTAAACAGTAATGGAAAAAATACAATAAAAGAATGCTAAGATGTGAAAAAAATACTTCCCACAGTGGAACTGAGCCAATTTTAGTTCAGCTTTGAGCTGGATCACAGAGTCTCCTCTGAGTAGCAAGAGACCTAAGTGGTAATGTTGTTCAAATATCTTCTGACACCAAAATGCCCTGAGCAACATGCAGCTTCTGCTTGTACAATTGTTGGAGATCTATCTCACTAGCTATCTTCACAATCCAAGAGAAGCCTCGATCATGAGAAACCCCTCCTCAGGTAGAATACAAATTTGCTGCTCTGTAACTTCCACTAATTTGCCCTTCATTACTTTCTAAAACTACCCAAAGGAAACAATAGACTCCTTTCCCACTTCTTAGCCCCTTTGATATTTAAAGACAGTTAGTTCATAAATCCTTAGCCTAAATCAGCAGTTTTTTCACCTTTCTCTCAACAGCAAGCTTTGGTATCCCTAGATTATAATAGGAATCCATTGTGAATATGTATCAAAATTTATCGTATCATGTGTCAGCTACAACCAAGCACAACCATTTAAATGTGGTTCAATCAGTGTCTAGCATATAGGACCCTCACCTTCTTTCCCCCCAGCTTTATTCAGATATAATTGACAAATAAAAATTGTGTATATTTAATGTGTACAATGTGGCTATTTCATATAGGTATACTTTGTGAAATGGTTACCACAGCCAAGATCATTGACAGCTCCATAATCTCCCATAGTTACCATTTGTGTGTGTGCGTGTGTGTGTGTAGTGAGAACATTTAAGATTTACCCTCTTAGAACATTTTGAGTACACAATATTTATTATAATCACCATGCTGTATAGTAGATCTCTAGTACTTAATAACTTAATAACTGAAAGTTTGTACCCTTTCACCAATATCTTCCAATATCTCTAATTACTACCCCTTGACAAACACTATTTTACCCTCTGGTTCTATGAATTCAACTGCTTTCAAATTCTACATGAAAGTAAGATAACACAGTCTCTGTCTGGCTTATTTCACTGAGCATAATGACCTCCTAGTTCAGGATCACTCATTTTCTGCTTGATGTTAGGCTGAACCATATGCAATTGCCATATTTTAGGTAAAAAAATGGTCAGATATCAGAGATATCAACTGGTTAATCTACCATATTTCTTCTAATACAACCTAAGATTAAATTGTTTCTTTTGGCAGCAACATCATACTGTTAACAAATATGGAGCTTAGTGAATTAAAACTAGCAATTCTTTCTATGGACTATGTTGCCTGTCAATTAATCTACATTCTCCTAGCCTTGAAATTGTGCAGTTTCTTTTTAGGAAAGAAACCCTCACTTCACATTTATTTAAGGTAATATTTGAAAAAGCCTCTGTAAATCTTGATTCTATCATCTAGAATGTAGACACTCCTCCACCTTTGTGTATTACCAGTCAGATAATAATGCCATCAAAATCCTCATACAGAGAGAAAGCTAAGATGGCGGGCTAGATAAAAAAGGCTCATCTCACACAACCACATCAAAATTGCAACTAAACTACAGAAAAACCATTATTCACAACTATCAGAAATCAGGGATAATGAAAGCCCGGCAACTACGGAATTAAAGAAGAAATCATATCGAGACTGGTAGGAAGGGCAGAAAAGAGAAACAGGCTGATTTCACACCCATGTGTGGCAGATTAAAAAATTGAGATGGAAGACTTCTGGTTAAGAAGGAGGCTTAGGTAAACATGGCTGGCCTACTCACACACCCACAGCAAAAACTATACCTAAACTACAAAACAACTATCACTCAGAACTATCAAAAATTAGCTGAATGTAAGTCTGACAACAAAGGAATTAAGGAAGTAGCATTCATTCAGATGAGTAGGAGGGGCAGAGATGCAGAGAAGTAGAGACATGAAACTGGCTGGTCCCACACCCACAAGTAGTAGATAAAAATCAGGAGAGTTACCTCAGGAGCAAGGAGTCCTGGCCCCACACCAGGCCCCCCATTCCAGGATTTCAGTTCCAGAAAGATAAGTCCCCATAACTTCTGGCTGCAAAAACCATTGGGGGTTGAGGTGGCAGAGGAAACTGCAGGGTTATCAGGCATCTTCACTTATAGGGCCTGCAGTGGACTTAAGCTTTACACAGACTCACTCCCTCTGGGCTCCAGCACCAGGACAGCAGCTTGAATGGCACCATAGCATATGGAGAGGAACTGAAGTGTCTATCATCAGGGCTACTCCCAGGGAACAGCTTCCTCCAGAACAGAACTCCAGAGGCCAGGCAGTAGCCATTGTTGTTTTTCTGAGCCCTCCCCCACACAGAGCTACAGAGTGGCAACACCATATCTGAGACTCCATCAACCTGGTTAACATGCATTGCCCTGCCATGACAATTACTCAAGACTCTGTCTCATCCAACTTATGGGCCCACCCAAGTGGTTAATAGTGGCTTTCTATATTAGGCCATGCTACTAAGGGAGTGAAATTAATTCTTCTTAATACATAGAAGCAAACAAAGGAAGGCTGCTAAAATGAGGAGGTAGAGGAATATGGCCCAAATGAAAAAAATGGAGCAAAACTCAAGATAAAAAAAAAAACTAAACAAAAAGGAGATAAGTAATTTATCAGAGGCAGAGTTCAAAACACTGTTTATAAGGATATTCAAGGAACTCAGTGGGTACTTCAACAGCATAAAAAAGACCCAGGCAGAAATTAAGGGTACACTAACTGAAATAAAGAAAAACGTATAGGAAACCAACAGTAGGGTGGATGAAGCTAAGATTCAAATCAATGGTTTGGAACATAAGGGAAAAAATTCAACCAGAAAAGCAACAAGAGAAAAGATTTTTAAAAAATGAAGATAGGCTAAGGAGCCTCTGAGCCTTCAAACCTACCAACATTCAAATCACAGGGATGCTGGAAGGAAGACAAAGAACAAGGTATTGAAAACTTATTTGAAAAAATAATGAAAAAAATGTCCCTAATTTCCTACAGGAAATAGACATACAAGCTGAGGCAGCACAGAGAGTCCCAGTGAAGATGGAGACAAAGAGAACCACACCAAGACACAGCATAATAAAAATGCCAAAGGTTAAAGATGAAAGAATCTTAAAAGCAGCAAGAGAAAAGCAGAGTTACCTACAAAAGAGTTCCATAAGACTATCAGCTGATTTCTCAAGGGAAACTGCAGGCTGGAAGGGACTGGTAAGAAGTATTCAAAGTGAGCCCTGGCTGGCATAGCTCAGTGGATTAAGCGCAGGCTGTGAACCAAAGCATTGCAGGTTTGATTCCCAGTCAGGGCACATGCCTGGGTTGCAGGCCACAGCCCCCAGCAACCACACATTGATGTTTCTCTCTCTCTCTTTCTCCCTCCCTTCCCTCTCTAAAAATAAATAAATAAAATCTTTTTTAAAAAGACTTAAAAAAAGAGAAGAATTCAAAGTGATAAAAAGCAAGGACATACAACCTAAATTGCTCTATCCCGCAAAGCTGTCATTTAGAATGTAAGGGCAGAGAAAGTGCTTTCTCCATAAGGTAAAGCTAAAGGAGTTCATCATCACCAAGCCATTATTAAATGAAATGTTATAGGGTCTTATTTAAAAAAAAAGAAGATCAGACCTCCAGCCAAGGTAGAGGTGTAGGTAGATACGCTTTGCATCCTCAGACAATAAAAAGAAGTACAATAACCATTTAAAAAAAAAAACAACCAGAACTTACAGAAAATCAAAGTGAATGGAAGTACAACAACCAAGGAGTTAAAAAGGAACCATTCATCCACACTGGTAGGAGGGGCCAGAAACAGGCAGCTGTGGAGGAGAGGACACATGGCAAGGTGGCGGCTGGCAGACCAGGCAGGTGAGGTGTTGGCTGGTGGACCAGGCAGTCCACATTTGAATCCATATAAACTGGGAGGAACAGCTGTGCAGTGAGACAGACCTCATAACCCACAGATCCAGTATGGGCAGGTAAAGACTTAAAATCTCTTACTGTAAAAACCGGTGGGAGTTTTGGTGACAGGAGAAACCCCCAGTCTCACAGGAGAGTCCATTGGAGGGACCCACAGGGTGCTAGAATGTACACAAACCCACCCACCTGAGAATTAGTACCAGAAGGGCCCAGTTCCCTTGCGGGTAGTGGGGGAAGAGACTGAAAGTGGGGTAAGAACCAAGCAAGGGGCATTTTTCCCTCTCTGGCTCCTCCCCCAAATGCATTACCACAACGCAGCAACATGGGTTGCCCTGCCCTGATGAATACCTAGGGCTCCACCCCCTACAATATAACAGGTGCACCAAGACAAAGAAACATGGCTCAAATGAAAGAACAGATCAAAACCCCGTAAGAAGAACTAGGCAACAGGGCGATAGCCAACCTATCAGATGCAGAGTTCAAAATGCTGGTAATCAGGATACTCACAGAAATAATTGAGTATGCTCACAAAATAAAGGAAGAAATGAAGGCTATACAAAGTAAAATAAAAGAAAATATACAAGGAACCAACAGTGAAGGGAAGGAAACCAGGACTCAACTCAACAATTTGGAAGAGGAGAAAGAAATAAACATTCAACTGGAACAGAATGAAGAGACAAAATTTCAGAAAAAAATGAGACGAGGCTTAGGAACCTCTGGGACAACTTTAAATGTTTCAACACCTAAATCATGGTGGTGTGAGGAGAAGAAGAAGAAGAAGAGCAAGAAATCCAAAACTTATTTGAATAAATAATGAAGGAAAACTTCCCCAAACTGGTGAAAGAAATACACATAAAAGTCCATGAAGCTCAGAGAGTCCCAAAGAAGTTGGATCAAAGAAGAAACACACCCAGACACATCATAATTAAGTTACCCAAGATTAAAGATAAGGAGAGAATCTTAAAAGCAGCAAGAGGAAAGGAGAGAGTTACCTACAAAGGAGTTCCCATAAGACTATCAGCTGATTTCTCAAAAGAAACCTTGCAGGCAAGAAGAGGCTGGAAAGAAGTATTCAAAGTGATGAAAAGCAAGGACCTACATCCAAGATTAGTCTATCCAGAAAAGCTATAATTTAGAATGGAAAGGCAGGTAAAGTGCTTCCCAGATAAGGTCAAGTTAAAGGAGTTCATTGTCACCAAGCCCTTATTACATGAAACATTAAAGGGACTTATCTAAGAAAAAGAAGATCAAAACTGTGAACATTAAAATGGCAACAAATTCACAACTATCAATAACTGAACCTAAAAAAACAAAAACAAAACTAAGCAAACAACTGGAACAGGAACAGAATCACAGAAATGGAAATCACATGGAGGGTTATCAGCGGGGAGGGGGTTGGGGGAGAATGTGTGAAAAGGTACAGGGACTAGGAAGCATAATTGGTAGGTACAAAATATACAGGGGGAGGTCAGGTATAGTATAGGAAATGGAGAGGCCAAAGAACTTATATGTACAACCCATGGACATAAACTAAGGGTGGGGAATGCTGGTGAGACGGAGGGTGCAGGGTGGAATGTAATTAAGGGAAGAAAAAAAATGGGGCAACTGTAATAGCATAATCAATAAAATATACTTAAAAAAGAAAAAAAAGAAGAAGCAGAGGGAGAGTTGGTCCTACCTCATTTGGACAGTTAGCATTGGAACGTGGTTAGCACATGGATTCCAGAGTCAGGGAAGTCTGAATTCCACTGCTGGTTAGAATTCTAGCTCTGTCATTTACCAACTGTTTGTCTTTGGGCATATGACCTAACCTCTCTGAGCCTAAAAATGAGGAAAACAGTAACATCTACACTCTGATGATATTGTAAGAATTAAAGGGGATCATACATATAAAGTATTGGGTACTAGCCCTGGCCCAGAGTAAGTGCTAAATAACTGGTGTCTACTATTATTGTTAAAGGTATTACTCAGCATTACCTTTAGCATGCTGAGGCCTCTGAGAAGGATGACTTTCTCCTAGTAAGGCTGGTATGCCTAAATCCTTTCTCTCCTGGGTTTATAACAATTATTTCTGCTTTGTATCCTGTTTTCTTTGGGGCTGTGGACTGTGTTTGCTGGTGCACAGAGTCCCTTTCTACCAGCTGCACTGTTGGCCCACCTAGCTCGCGATTGCTGGCTATTTTCCGGAGAGTTCGATGACTGAGAGTCAGGCTTCAAGAATATCTTTCTTGACTTCTAGTCAAGATAACCATCATTCAGAATCATTGAAAACTGAGCTGAATGGAATTTTTATAACCATGGAGTAGAGTAGCCAAAGAACATATATACAGGGCCCATAGACATGGATAATGGTGTGGGGATTGCCTCAGGGAGTGTGGGTGGGGGGCAAGGGGGAAAGCTTGGGACAACTGTAATATGAATAACATAAACAATAAAAAAAGAATATCTTTCTCTGCTCTCCTTTGTCAAGTTCCTTGTAGGAGTCCCATCTCTGAGGAGCCAGGAGCCTAGACCTTTGTGGATGTCCCAAAAAGTCAGCCCAAAAGCTTCCTGCAGGTGCTCAACCAGGAAACTCTCAGGACTTCCTATGAATTTTCTCAGTTACCTAAAAGAGATTTTCATTATTGCTTCCTAAGAAAAACTTTTAGTCCATTTTACTCCTGAATATTAGTGACCTCTCAAGGACAGAGGCCTTATTAGAGGTATTGAGAATTCTCCTTCCCAGCCACTTCAGTGACGAGCTTCTGACAGGTACAAAAGCCATTCTTATTCACCAGGACTGAATGACACTGTACCACTCTTAACAGATGGAAAAGGCAGCTCTGTAAGGTTGTGAGTTCCCTATTCTTTGGGGTATTTAACTTAGACTACTACTGGCGATAGTGGTGTGTATACGGAAGGGGGGTAATTTAGAGGCAATTGTTTTAGGGGTTGCTAGGCCAGGTGGATCTCTAAAGTTCCACCTACTTCTGAGATTCTGTGATGTAATATTTAAGGTCACCTGTGGGCTTATTTAATCTTTGCTGCCATTCAGCTGACAACAAACACTATTTTATTACATCAGGTTTCCTGAAGAGCCTAAATACCTCTGGTTTATGAAGCTGTACTACATTACTCAAATAGCAACGATCGTTACAGAAAAAAATTGATGAGGCAAGTCCAAATATACCATCCACTCATTAACTCTATCAGGTGGCCATCACAGGACCCCTGGTGGGGACAATGGCCCTCTCTATATGAAATGGGCCTGTAGGGCCTGCCACAGAACTACTGCAGAGGGCTCTTGTATTGATGTTCAGTCACTGTCTGAGGTATATTAACTTGCACTCACTTAAGATATAAATCAAAAGTTCCTGGCTTCTTTAGGCTTCTTGGCCTCTGCTTCTTCCCCTCCCCTACCTCAGTCATTGTCAGAGAAAACACTAGAAGAACACTGCATTGAGTTGCTCAAAATCCTATGGCTTACCTTTTCTTGAAGAAACTGAAGTTTGACAGGGAGTAATGTTAAGTCAAATGAAGAATTGGTAATAGTAGAATTCTTGGAGTTAATTAGAAGATATTGGAGAAGTTTGGGGATGCAGAAGGGCCTGTTAATCAGAAGAAAGGAAGTTGCCAGGTGAGGTTGGTGAGCTCCAAGTCCCCTTAATGTGTTTCCTGGACTCTTGAGTTCCTAAGGTGTTGAGAATTCTGCCAAAATCAAAGCCTTGGAAAGCAAGGCTGTGTTTCTATACAAAGAGCCTGGGCCAGGTGGGTATTGGCAATGGCTGGGGAACACTAGGAGGGGTTGGATCAGGCATCAAACCCTGCCAGATATCTAACAAGCTTTATTAGGGCCAGTTACAGAAATTCCCTCAGAGGAAGCCAAAGAACCCTTCTAAGGGGGCATGACAAAGTCTGGAGGCAGTTGCCAAATATCAAACAAAAGAGCCCAGTTGTAGGCACTTGGCCTGTTGGTGAAGTTCATTCAGTAAAGTAGCATGTTTGTTGCCTTGTTGACACTAAGAGGTGTGTGTGATAGATACCTGAAATTAAGTAGCCACAGAGAAGGAGAGGAAAGAGAGAACTCTCAAGTTAGACTTATGGTCTCTGATGGTATAAGTATAAAGGAACTTAGCTATTTCCCTGAAACAGGAGGTGAATAACTAACAAGATCTCTGCCCTTTAGTTACTATTCTGAGCCAGAAATGTTCACTCTTATTATCACCAAGCTGAATGGGGATTTTTTAAAAATGTTTTATTTATTTATTTTTAGAGAGAGGGGAAGGGAAGGAAAAAGAGAGAGAAATATTGATGTGTGGTTGCCTTTCACGTATGTGCCCCCACTGGGGATCTGGACCACAACCCAGGCATGTGCCCTGACTGGGAACTGAACCACCAACCCTTCGATTCACAGCCCACACTCAATCCACTGAGTTACACCAGCCAGAGCTGTATGAGGATTTTTTAAAATTATATTTTATTATTTATACTATTGCAGTTGTCCCAATTTTCCTTCTTTACCCCCCTCCACTCACCTTCCCTACTCCCTCAGACAATGCCCACACTGTTGTCCATGTCCATGCATCATGCAAATATGTTCTTTTGCTAAGACTTGAACAGAAACTTCTCCAAGGAGGGCATAGAGAGGGC
Organism: Phyllostomus hastatus; assembly: GCF_019186645.2. Classification (NCBI taxonomy): domain Eukaryota; kingdom Metazoa; phylum Chordata; class Mammalia; order Chiroptera; family Phyllostomidae; genus Phyllostomus; species Phyllostomus hastatus. The sequence continues at coordinate 7,971,067 of NW_025333841.1, read as the reverse complement.
CCAGAGACACATGAAAAGATGCTCTGCATCACTAACCATCAGGGAGATGCAAATTAAAACCACAATGAGATACCGCTTCACATCAGTCAGAATGGCCAACATAAACAAATCAACAAACAAGTGTTGGAGAGGATGCAGAGAAAAGGAACCTAGTGCACTGTTGGTGGGAATGCTGACTGGTGTAGCCACTGTAGAAAACAGTATGGAATTTCCTCAGAAAACTGAAAATGGAACTGTCTTTTGACCCAGCAATTCCACTACTGGGATTATACCCTAAGAGCCCTGAAACACCAATCCAAAAGAACCTATGCACCCCAATGTTCATAGCAGCACAATTCACAATAGCCAAGTACCAGAAGCAACCTTAAGTGCCCATCAGTAAATGAGTGGATCAAAAAACTATGGTACATTTACACAGTGGAATTCTATGCAGCAGAGAGAAAGAAGGAACTTATACTCTTTGTGACAGCATGGGTGGAACTGAAGAGCATTATGCTAAGTGAAATAAGCCAGGCAATATGGGACAAATACCATATGATCTCACCTTTAACTGGAACTTAATCAACAAAAGAAAAAAGCAAACAAAATATAACCAGAGACACTGAAATTAAGAACAATCTGACAGTAACCAGAGGGAAGGGGAGGGGAGGGAATGGTGGGAAGAAGGGTTTTAAGGAACTACTATAAAGGACACATGGACAAAACCAAGGGGGAGGCTGGAAGCAAGAGAGGGAGGTGGGTTTGGAGGGGGTGAGGGGAGGGATGGGGAGAATATACAGACAACTGTAATTGAACAATAAAAGAATATATATATATATATATATATATATATATATATATATATTCTTTTGCTACCATATTCACTATGCTGGCCTTTACATCCCCATGACTCTTCTAAAACAACCAATCTGTACTTCTTTCACCTTTTTTAACCAGTCCTTCCACCTACCTCCCATCTGGAAACCATCAATGCATTTTCTGAATCTATGATTCTGTTTCTGTTTTGCTTATTTGTTTATTTTGTTTTTTATTCAATTATTGATAACTATGTATTTATTGTTATTTTATTGTTCATATTTTTTATCTTCTTCTTGAAGAAGACCCTTAAGCATTTCATATAATAGCTTGGTGACAATGAACTCCTTTAACTTGACCTTACTTGGGAAGAACTGTATCTGCCCATCCATTCTAAATGATAGCTTTTCTGGATAGAGAAATATTGACTGTAGGTCCTTGCTTTTCATCACTTTGAATACTTCTTTCCAGCCTCTTCTTGCCTGCAAGGTTTCTTTTGAGAAATCAGCTGATAGTCTTATGGGAACTCCTTTGTAGGTAACTCTCTCCTTTCCTCTTGCTGCTTTTAAGATTCTCTCCTTATCTTTAATCTTGGGTAACTTAATTATGATGTGTCTGGGTGTGTTTCTTCTTTGATCCAACTTCTTTGGGACTCTCTGAGCTTCATGGACTTTTATGTGTATTTCTTTCACCAGTTTGGGGAAGTTTTCCTTCATTATTTATTCAAATAAGTTTTGGATTTCTTGCTCGTCTTCTTCTTCTTCTCCTCACACCACCATGATTTAGGTGTTGAAACATTTAAAGTTGTCCCAGAGGTTCCTAAGCCTCGTCTCATTTTTTTCTGAAATTTTGTCTCTTCATTCTGTTCCAGTTGAATGTTTATTTCTTTCTCCTCTTCCAAATTGTTGAGTTGAGCCCTGGTTTCCTTCCCTTCACTGTTGGTTCCTTGTATATTTTCTTTTATTTTACTTTGTATAGCCTTCATTTCTTCCTTTATTTTGTGAGCATACTCAATTATTTCTGTGAGTATCCTGATTACCAGCATTTTGAACTCTGCATCTGATAGGTTGGCTATCGCCCTGTTGCCTAGTTCTTCTTACGGGGTTTTGATCTGTTCTTTCATTTGAGCCATGTTTCTTTGTCTTGGTGCACCTGTTATATTGTAGGGGGTGGAGCCCTAGGTATTCATCAGGGCAGGTCCACATACTTCACTGTGTTGTGGTACTGTTTGTGGGAGAGGGGTCAGGAAGGGACAATGCCTCTTTCTAGCTTGCTTGGCTCTCACCCCACTTTCCATCACTTCCTTCACTTCCCACAAATGGATTGTGCCCTTTCAGGTGCTGTTTCCTGAGCGTATGGGTTTGTGTACATTCTAGGATCTCATGAGCCTCTCCAAGAAACTCTCCTGTGAGACTGCGTGTTTTTCCCGCTGCCAAAATCCCCACAGGTTTGTAAAGCCATAGTTTTTGAAGCTTTATTTCCCCGCACTGGAACCTTAGGTTGCAGTTTGTCTTGCTCCCCACTTGTTCCTCCTGGCTTATCTGCATACAAATTTGGGATATCCTAGTCCTCCAGCTGCCACCATGCCTGCCCCAGTCAGTCAGCTGCCACCTTGCCATGTGTCCTCTCTGCCCCGGCTTCCTGTCTCAGCCCCTTCTGCCAGCCTGGATGAATGTTTCTTCTTTAGCTCCTTGGTTGTCAGACTTCCATGCAGTTTGATTTTCTGGAAGTTCTGCTTGTTTATCATCTTTTAATGGTTGTTATCCTTCTTTTGGTTGTGCGAGAAAGCAAAGCATATCTACCTATGTCTCTGTCTTTGCCTCTCTCTGCTTCTATAGCCACATGTAATTAAATGTTCACATTGTCCTCAGAGTTTCTATCTTGCTAAAATTTCTAGCTCTACTCAAAACTTTCAGTGCCTCTGTTTTTACTTCTCATCCAAAATTCAATATCTTAAGGATAGTGTTACAGAACAGACCCAGGGTAGGGGGGAAAATGATTTATTATTACCAAATGGACCCACCCTTGTGCTCCAGGGATCCCCTCTCCCTGTACTAGGTTCACCTTGACTGCCACCAGGGAAAGATGTCTCTCAATGCCAGAGATTGGCAAAAAGGAAAGGGATTATTTATTTTTAAAGTTATACAGACTTAGAGTAATGACTTAATGTCTTCATTAAAAATACTAAAGTCATTTAGAATACCACAAATGCACAGTCCTTCCTTCTCCTCTTTGCTTAGTCTGGGCTACCGTATCTCAGGAAAAGAAGTAGATGTCCATGGTTCAGGCAGCCTCTGGGTTCCAGCACCATCAGCTGTGTCACTGCCTCGATCTCCAGTTAATCCAAAACCATATGTCACCTTCTCATGGCCCAACAGCAAGAATCCTTTCATCCTTTTTCTTCCAGGCAAAGTCTCTCCTGCTTCCTAAGGCATGTGGCAAAAAGGGTGCACCCTAAAGCTGCATGGTCCCAACTTTCGCCAAAGCCGCATGGTCCCAAAAAGGTCCGCATGGCTGCCATGCCTGGGTTTTTAAATCCCTGCACCAATCTTCCTTTGCAGCCCCATTTCTGACTCCTCCCATAATCAGTACACCTGCCAGAATTCCCGTATTCTTCCAGCTTTACTGGGCTGCCATAGTAAGTCTGGGCAGGCATGGCCCCATGGCATGGAGCCAATCAGCTCCAAGCTCTCACACAGCCTGTAACCAGGGGGAGTTTCCTCCCAGTTGCATCATGGGTTGAAGTCACTCCCAACTCCCTGGCTCAAAGCATGGCCACAGCTATTTAACATATCTATGAAACTAGTTAAAGGTTATAGGTATGTTAAATGACCATTCTAAAGGTTATCTTCAAAACTGTTGCTCTTCAAAACAACTCTAAATGGCCCTGCTCCATGCTTCCCATCCCCCAGCTCAGACTTGTGGAGGTGAGTACATCCTGTATATATATTTTTTTCTAATATTTCCTGGGCATCCTGAGTTCTGGACCTTGTTACAAATTCCCATTTTTGCGCCGCCCCCCCCCCTTGGCTGCACCCTGTTACAATGTATTTAAGGCCTCTTTAATTTGGCTCAAGTTACTTTTCAGATCTATTTTTCTATTACTAGCTTCATCTACCCATGCACACCCCACCTCATTGTCCCTTACACTTTAACCACGCTGGCTAACCATTCTCTGAAAATGCCACACCTCATTCTTATCTTTGCTTGTGTGGTTCCCTCTGCTTGGAAATCCTTTTCTTACACTCACACTCTTTTCTTTACCCAGCCTGCTTATTCCTTCTTCACAGCCCAGTTGACATATCAACTCCTTTCTGAATTCCTCCTCAATCCTCCCAGTTGGAATTATCCCTTCCACCTCCCATTTTCTATATCCCTTTGTGATTAATCACCTTCTAAAGTTTTCCCACTCTTGCATATTACAGTTATCCTCACAAGAGTCTCTCTTCCAGTCTAAGGAAAAATTCCAAGAGCACAAAGAAACCATGCCTTCTATTTAGCTTTATGGCTGAATAAAGGGAGTTATAGGTTTAGAAATTTCTCAACCCAAGACCTAGCCTGTTAGGGGTGGTCTCTTCAGGTCTAGGCCATATCGGTAAATGCAATTCAGGAAAGAGAGGAAGGGGAGCCCAAAAGAAACTCCAAGGAACACTGACAATCTTGCCTCATTAATTTCTAAGTGTCTCCACCAGGTATTTTGCTTCCTTTGTGGTTGTTTCCATTAAAAACCTTAGCATTCTCTCAATCTTGCCAAAACCAAACTTTGAAAATAGTTTAACAGCATTAAGAGCATTTCTGTGAGTGAAGGCTGCATGGAGAAATCCAGATGAACTTCAAACATTTAATGTTAATCAAAAGAAGTCACGCACGGAAGAATGCATCTTCTATCATTTCATTCAATGAGATTCAGGAACAGGCAAAATTAACCTATGATTTTAGATGTCAGAATAGTAGTTACCTGACAGGGATGTTAACCAAGTAGAAACACAGAAAGAAGTTTTCTAGGGTGCTGAAAATGTTCTTTATTTTGACTTGGATAATGGTTACATGGATGTATATATATACGAAATTTTATTGAGCTGTACAAAGTTCGTGCACTTCACTGTGTGTTATATACCACTTAAAAAAATAAAAAGCAACCATGTCTCCAATTTTCCACAAACCAAACTCTCAAAATATTTTAAATAGTTTTCCCTGTGTCTTTTGAGTGCGGCCTGTATCTCTAAACCAAACAACAACAACAAAAACAACAACAAACCCCCCAAAAATAAAAATGATTCTTTACATTAGGATTTAAACACAATTTAAGCAATGTTCAGCTGAGATAATTTCAAGATTCTGATCCAGAAATTTAGGACTTCAGGAAACACTGAGTGCCACAGAGGATCTGAGAGGGAACATGTTATCAATTTAAATTTGATAAAAGCAGGTGGCCTCTCACAAACACTATTTCCCATCTCTCCTCCACTCCTACACATCCTCAAGCCCAGGTGAAATAGATTCCAAGAAGGAGCAATTCCAGCTAATTAGTAGCAGAGTGTCCATTAGAGCATTGCTACTCAAAGTGTGGTCCACAGAAAAGCAGCATAGGTATTACCTGGGAGATTGTTAGAAATGGACAATCACTGGCCCCACACCAGACCTACAGAATCATAACCTGCATTTTAAATTGATTTCAAGGTAACTCATGCATAGTAAAGATTAAGAAGATAACTCTTACTCAAATTTTAAAGTGCTTCCAAATACTTGAGGCAATCTTTACAATTGCAAATCCATGGGTCCTACCCAGAGATTCTTATTCAGAAGTTCAAAGGCTGGATTGTAACATGACTGGGTTTCAACATTTCAAGGAAAGTCAGCTCAAACTTAGAGGGCACTTGCTAGCAAACACAACACTATAGAGGGAACTGGGTTCCTCCCCATTTCCCAGAAGCCTACTGAATGAGTGTCAATCATAATTTGATACATAGCCATCAAAACAGAGACTGATGGAAAATAAAAGTCTTAGGTCTATCCTATCAGGAGTCAAGCTTCCCTTTGCTTATAGCTTGGTGCCCCCAGAGATTCCCATGCCAAATACTCATTACATTCTCTTTTGGCATTTTGCATCTGTCTTTAACAGGAGAAAACCTATCGCACCCCAGATATTTCTGTTCTCAGAAAAGACTATTCTGATCTGGGCTGAATACCAAGTACCCCTTGCAAGTAAACCAGAGCCAGGAGTCAAAGGACCTTGTCACGTGCCACTGTGTGCCAAACATCCCTAGACAACTGCAGCCACAGATACTTAAGGCCTCTGCCAAGCCTGGAATCCTGGAGTCAGAAAGCAAGGAAAATGATCAACAGGAAATTCTAGTCACAATGTTAGGAACCACTTACAGAGTTGAAAGTGGCAGCATTAAGATGTCCCATCTTTTGTTGATGTCAAGTAAATGATTTTTCACTAAGAATTCAACTTAAGTGGTCAATTATCTGACTGAAAAAAAAGGAAAATGAATACTAATACCCAGAGTGGTGAGGAGTAGAAAAGGGTACAACTCACATACAACTGGGGAGAGAATAAATCCAGACAAGTTCTTTGGAAGTCATTTTGGCGATACTTATCATGAAAGGAAGATGTGAAAATTCACCTGAAATGACCTAAACCCTGGTTATAAACACAATCGTTTACCTTTTTCCTAAGTATATTGACCTAAGTTGTAAAGAATGAGAACACTCATTGCTTGTATGGCTATGAGGAAATGAGCACTTTTATTTATTGATGATAGGGTTGAAGTTTGTTATATCCCTTCTGGAGGGCATTCTGGAAATAATTATCAAGAGCCTTAGACACATGTATGCTTGCTGATCTAGTAATTCCATTTGTTGACATGTCCAAACCTGTAGAGAATTTTTTAAGTGCTTGTTTCAAGAAAACTGGCAACAACATATGCCAGTGGGCAAGATCTCAAATGCTGTAGAGCAGGGGTGTCAAACTCATTTTCACTGGGGGCCACAACAGCCTTTCAGTTGCCTTCAAAGGGCCAAATGTAATTTTAGGACTGTATAAATGTAAATACTCCTTAACTAGGGACAAGGAGCTCAGTGCTACCGCCAGGTAGAAACAAGGTGCTGGGCCAGATAAAACAAGGTGGAGGGCTGGATTGGGCCCGTGGGCCTTGTGTTTGCCACTTGTGCTCCAGACAATAACAGTTTTGTAGCTTCTTTTATGCTTTTGAAAGTAAGGTGGGAAGTAAGGATGATTTCATGGAGCTGAGAGAAGCAAGGCAGAGATTCGATTATAAGATAGTTAGCAAGATTATTTTCTCTCTTGAGAGTGGTAATAGCTTACTTAAAAGGTGTATTAACCTAGATGCACATAAACAATGGAAAGGGCTTACTCAAGACAAATATAAACCTTTTACTAAAAAGTTATATATTTGGGGTGTGACAACCCACCATTACCTGTTCAGGTAGAAATTTATGATCAGATAATCCTATGAGATTAGTGTTTATAGAGCTTACCCTTTTTTTGTCTACATGTTCTAAGTATGTATTTGAAGGAAATACTTTTAAATATATAAACAGATGTCCACACAAAGATGATTTTCACAAATTTTCTTGCAATAGTGAAAAATGGGAACAACTTACATAAGCAGCAAAAGAAGACTAGTTAAAGAAATTATGAGGCATCTATATAGTGGTATCCCATGTAGCCATGGGAAATGTTATTTCTGTCTATTTTTATGGATATACAAAACTGTCCATAATATATTATCAATTGAAAAACCAGTGTCTATAGTATGATTCTGGTTTTCAAAACATTTCAAAATGTTTGCATGGACTTGTTAGCATAGGAAAAAGTCTGGTGCAGATAGTGTCTGGTCTTTGTAAATTAGGATTAAGAAGGCTTTTAAAAGTTACTTTTGCTGTTTTACATTTTCATATTTTTATAATTAATGTGAATTTTCACTAACATTTTAAAATAGTATTTCTTACAAAAACTAAAGAAAGATCAGCCAGGATAAAGAGCTAAAGGAGAAGCTGCTCTGTTATTAGTCTAACATGCCTATTTTCAAAGCATAGAGAACCTCTAAAGTGAAATGCAAAGTAATAACATTTGATCTTGAAATGGGACTTAAATTGCTAATGAACAGAGATGATGTGTCATTGATTTTTTAAAAAGTAGAAACTGAACCCTTGTGTTTTCACTAAAAAATATTACATTGGAAATTGTTCTAGCTTATCCATAGGAAACTAAAAACAAAGTACCATTACTTTCTATGGACACTCATATTCGGATCCCATTTGTTCTTAGATGGCATATTCCTCTGACTGACTCACACCATCATCAGGTAGCTTATTCACTGGGCAGCTCCAGAATTTGTAGGGCAGGACAGAAGAAAATATAGACAGAGCTGTTGAGGGGACTTATGAAATTGAGTCTCTGAAGCCTACATGAAGAGAAACAATCCAGGAGTGGAGAGAGCTGTTTTCTCCTTATATGCCATGAAGCATCCAGACCAATGCAGCTAGAACAGGGTACTAGGGTAAAGCACAGGTAGTGGTCCAAAACAGTTTTTTCACCAGCCATCCATAGAATTATTCATCTCTTACACCAAATATTGCCAAAAACTGTACTTTTCAAATTGCTGGTCATGATCCACTCACAGGTCATGAAATCACAACCAGTATATTTAAAAAATACAATAAAAAGAAATAGTATGGATTAAGATACGAATAAGATAATATATGATAGAAAATGTGAGAGTGACTCCTTGGCAGTAAGAAAACAAGTATATAGTTTGAGTGTGTGCTTGTGAATGTGCATGTGTACTGGTTGTGCTTTTTTTTAATTTGTTTAAATTAATTTATTTTGCCCTGGCTGGTGTAGCTCAGTAGATTGAGCTTAGGCTGTGAACCAAAGGGTCACTGGTTCAATCCCTAGTCAGGGCACATGCCTGGGTTTGCAGGCCAGGTCCTCAGATGATGGTGCATGGGAGTCAACCACACAATGATGTTTCTCTCCCTCTTTATCCTTCCCTTCCTTTCTCTAAAAATAAATAAATAAAATCTTTTAAAAAATTCTTTAAAATAAATTCATTTATTTTTAGAGAGAGAGAGAGAGAGAGAGAGAGAGAGAGAGAGAGAGAAAGAGAGAGGGAAACATCTATGTAAGAGAGAAACAATGATGGGTTTCCTCTCATATATGCCCCAATCAGGGACCAAATCCATAACCCAGGCATGTGCCCTCGCCAGGAATCAAACTAGCAACCTTTCACTTTGCAGGATAATTCTAAACCAACTGAGCCACACTAGTCATGGGTGATGATGCTGTTTAATGTATTAATTACTCTGGAGCATGAGGAAAAGCTTGAAAATTGAAGAACTTGAGGTTTTGTGTCTGGATGCCACTGCCCACTATACTCTAGGACATTGTCACTTGAACCTCATAACCTGCATTTGCAGCCTGCCCTTTGCTTTGGAATAATCATCCTCTTCACCTGGCTATCTTCTGACTGAGCCTAACTTTTAAAAAATACATTCCCAATGCCATTGTTCTTTTTTATGGAAATGACCAAAAGCCAACATAAAATTCTCATCAAATGCTTCTGTAATCAGGAAGGAATACTTGAATTTAAGGCACTTTTTGCTCCCACTCACTCATGTGCAAAAGATAATTCATTTTATAAAACAAAAAAATATATTTACTATTTTATACTTTACTAGAATAGTCACTCTTTAAAAACATGCTTTAATGTTGATCATTCGTAATACATAGTATGTTTGACTAACAGAAAGAAGTAGGTTTATTAAGTGGATAGTTTTTAAAAACCAAAGATATGATTGGATCAAGAAGTACAAGAACAATTAATCTTAACAAAATATGTCCTAGACTCAATTTCTAAGCAATTACCCTATAGTCTATAATTATGAATAAAATACCCTTTGAAAAGAACTCATCAGAATCTGAGAGAAATGAGAACAATAGTGTAGGTATTACAAAAGATTGGTTCTTCTCAGATAATTGTTTTTAATAAAATGGTAAAAGTGTAGAAAACACAGGCAACTATAATTAGGATAATAATCTATTGTTCTACAGGACTATGTATCCTGTTGTCTCTTCTTTTGGAAAGCAACAATGAAAATGATGTAAAGGATGGGTGGAGACTTTGAAGGGTAGTTAGACATCAAAATGTAGAGGTCATTCATTAATCTCTCCTTTATGGCAGAATCAGGCAAATAACGAGAGTGGATGTTGTGCTGTATGCATGCCCTGAGAGCACTCCACTTTTAGTGAGAAACCCAGGGACACGGCTTTTATATATCACTGTATACATCTTCTATTTTACTTGCTTAGGTACAGTTGTATTTAGACACAAAGCATCTCATCTACCCGAATTCTATTCTGTCAATCATGAATGTGCTTATCATTGGTCTCTTCAGTGGGGAGAAATTCTGGGAGGATCTTAATTTGATCTAAACTTTACAGAGATGTTGTTCAAGACAAGAAACTTAAAAGATAAAATCAACTGAATGAAAAGATCTGTTTTATATATTCATTCCCCAGATTTAAAAAATAAGGGAGAAAATCAAACCATCTACCTTGCTCAGGGTTGTGGAAGGAAGAAACACATTTGTCCAGTTCTCAGCCTTGGGCTGCTCTAGGTCAAAAGACAGCTAGACCTTTCCCTAGTACCTATAAAAGAGTGTGCTGTTGCTTATCCCAGAGAGACTGCCACTACATGCTGGGCAGAGAGGCCTGACATGGGAATTGTGCCAAGTGAGCTTCAGGAAGAGGTCCTTGCCTTTTGGGCTACACTTCCATTTCTTCTCACCTAAAGCTGTGGACCCTAAAACAGTTAGGTCCCAACAATCCTTCTTTAAGCATAAATTTAACAGTATAGTCCAGTAGTTAATGGCCCAGGCTCTGGAGTAGGATTTCATAAGTTAAAGTCCTCTGCCCTCTATAGCTGTGGGGTGTTGGCAAGTTCTTTAACTTCTCTCAGCCTCAATCTATTCATCTGTAAAATAGGAGTGACTATAGTTCCTACCTCAAAGGGCTGTGATAAGAATTAAATAATTAAATACAGGACATTACGTATGCTTAAATACTAGCTATTTTTATAATTATCATCAACTAGTGGAAATATTCATCTCCTTTTCTGTCGGTCTAGTAGGAGTTTTGGAACTGCATTAGACAAAAATTAAGTGATCACCTCCCTCTAGAAAAGAAATTTAGACTTTTAAAGTAAACCCAATGACCTAGATTGTCTTCTTTAAACAATTATTGGTTTTCCACAACAGCAGAATCTTCTCTACCCTTTCCATTAGGTGACTCTTGCTACCCAACACACACACACACACACACACACACACACACACACACACACAAAACATACTCCACCAAGGACACACACATATTCACCTAGTGGGACACGTACACTGATTCTAACTCAGCTTGCTATGAGGACCCTGAGCTGAGGGAACAGGTGTATGTGTGTGTTCTCTGGAGTCTTTCTTTGCTAAAATCAGATATATGAATCTTTGCTTTGGGAGAGCCCCTTGAGCTTCTTGATCCCTTGTTATGGTTAATTCTCCATAGTTTACCTACCAAATGGCATTTCATCTTCTGCTTTGACCACTCCCAGAGTGAGCTCATTATGCCCTGATTCCACCACATTTATCTTCAGCAAATCCTTTCTACTTATAATTTCTTTCTTATTTTGGTCTGAAGTCTGCTTCCTTGTAGCTTCATCTAGTTCTTAGGTCAGCCCCCTCAGGGGTACTAACAGAAGAGAGTAAAATACAGGCATTTATATCATGAAGGTCAAAAAGAAAGGTCTTACTCTTTCCAAAGTATTGTATATTTGCATCTCTACTTACAGTTTTTTGAGATTACTGGTTTCTTGGGTTTCCATGGATTTATCTCAGACCTGAAACCAAGATGCCATAGATAGCTCGCCTGACTGTCTTCCACCTCCAGGAGCAATTTTCTACCTTTCTTTCCTCTGATGACTGTAGGCCCAGCTTTGGACAGATATCCTCCACTTCACGTAACATGACACTTTATTTACTTTAATTTTCAATTACAGTTGATATTCAATATTATTTTATATTAGCTACAGGACTTGAACTTACTCTTCAGTATGAGTTTTAAGCCCACCACAACCTAGTTCTGGCTTACCTTTACAGCTGTACCTATCTCCTTCCCTGCAGTAAACTTAGATTTAGCCACACTAGGTGCTCCAGTGTCTCCCACACCTGCCTCCTACCTTTCAACATGCTCACTCTGCCTTTCATATCTTCCTTCTTATCTATAAAAACTCATCTTATCCTTCTAGTCTACTACAGATGCTATCCCCTTCTGAAGTCCTCTTTCTTCTTCCATTCTAGCAGGTCTAAGATCAGAATGAATCACTCTGCTCCTAGGTTCTTATAATCATAGTATCTACTTGTACCACCCACAGCACTCATTTCATTTAGCCACCTATTAGCGTTAGCTGCAGGTTTGTGCCATACTCCAGGTCGTGAGCTCCTTGAAGATAAGAAATGAACTGTTTGCTACTGTGAACCTAACTCTTCATCTTTTGTCTTGCACAAAATAGGAGTTCATTAAACCCTTGACAAATGAGTGAACAAAAGTCTATAGCACTTTACACTTTAAAAACTCTCTCATTTGAGTCTCACAATAACCCCATGAGGAAGGAGTTATAATGATTCCCATGTTACAGTTAAGGAAACTGAGATATAGATTGGTTAAGTAACTTACTCAAGTGTCACACAGCTAATCAGGTGTAGAGCTATATTTCCTGATCCCAGTAAGTGACTGTGTTCTTGTCAGCCTCACCACATGGACTTCTTAGTAAGCAAGCAAGTGAACATCAAATATTAAGCATCTAAAGTGTGCTGAGAATGGAGAGATGAGGGTCCCAGTAATAAATAAGAATGAAGGAGCATTTCTGCTGGAACTAGTAGGAGTGGAATATTTTATAGACCGAAAAAAAAAATCTGACCTGAGAATGGAAGTAAGAAGATAAAAGGATTAGAAAAAGCTTAGAGGCTGAGAGGAGTTAGTGGCAACCAGAGGGACATACCTACTAGTTGTCAAAGATCAGGGAAACTAGGGAGAGCTTTGTCAAGCTGAAAATATGTTCAGAGACTGTGATGAAGCCAACATTCTTTGATTGCCTAAAATTGCCTGTGCAGAAATGGATGGCAATGGAGACGTTTGCTGCTGGGGAGAGAATATACTTTAAATTTAATGAGGACAACTCTAGAAGCCCTGCTGATTCCTGATTGATAAGTACTAAGGCACCTCACTTAACTTGCAGGCACAGCTGTCTGCACTGAGCATTGGTGGGTACTGGGCAGAAGCTCAGCCCACAGGGAAACACTCCCTGCATTTTATTCCTGTTGGCAATTTCACCTCCGGAAGGACAGATAGGAGAAGGAGCCAGTGCACAGCCCTGCAACCCCCAAAAGGTTATTTTGTCCAAGGAAAATGTTGCCTATTGAATTCTCACCAGCCTGATTAGAAAGGATTATTCTGAAGGTCTGTGAAGTATCTAGTTAACCAATCTTCCTGAGTTATTTTGAATAGCTATTGAATGGATAATTTCCATACCCATTATCAAAATGATATGCTGGAGGTGAAATTTAGCTGTATTGTATTTGATCAGTAATTGCAGAAATGTTTCCCTCAGATTTAATGCCTTATTGGCAGCAGGTCTCCCTATAGGCGCAAAAGACTTTGGGATACTTTTTGGTTGACACAAATGCTTTATTATTGTAATATTTTTGTTGCAGTGGGGGTGGGAAGAACAAGATTTATTTGGGCATCTGAATTGAAAGTTTTTTTTTCTTTACCTCCCGAGAGCAGTATTTGGCAACATAGAATTTTCCACTAGAAACAGCAAGTGAATAATATCTCTCCTCCTCTCCCAAGCCGCAGTGCTCTGAAACAAGAACAGACCCTGAGGCTCCCAGTGGACAGCAAATTCAGTGACAACAGTCAGTCATGCAGGTCCCTGTTACTAGAAATAAATGAAGCAGGAAATGAAGATTGAGATATTTTACTATGAAAAGGGAACTTTAGTCCTAAGGTTCACATCATATGCCTTTGCATTGTAATATTCTTGATCAGCTGCTGCCAATAGAAATATAACATAAGCCACATATGCACTTTCAATTTTTCCAGTACCCCCATTAAAAAGTCACAGGGAAATAGCTGAAGCTAATTTTAATAATATATTTCATTTAACCAAATATATCTAAAGTATTATCATTTCAACAAAAAATCAATATAAAATTATAAGTGAGATAATTTACATAAATTTTAATACCAACTCTACAAAATTTGATGTGTGGTTTTTTTTACCCTTATGGCACATCTCAATTCAAACTAGCCACATTTCAAGTCCTTGATAACCACATGTGGCTAGTTAGTGCCTACTGTATTAGATAGAGCAGGTCTAGTTTTAACTACATGTCAGAGATTAGAGCTTCCAATTAGTCACTGAGTTGAACTAGTCCCTATAGTTTGATGTGTCTCTAGGCCAGGGAAAACTCACATTACTCTCATTTTTTATATGGAGGCCTGTCCCCATTTAATCCTGTAGTCCTATGCAGACCCTCACAAGGTTATCAAATTGAAAAATCAAAATCATCTACTGACAGTCAGGGCAAGTAACACTGATAATAATGGTTTATGAAAAGAAAGGAAAAGGTGGCCTTCCACATCACTTTCAGAAGAAAAAGAAGATAGAGATTCAGCCAGCTTCAAGGCAATCCAAGTGCACCAAAATCCACCAAGACATCTTAACCCTAATAACCACTTAGCTTTAGACACTTTACTTTGGCTAGGCTGGGCTTTCCAATAGTGATTTTGGAAACAAATCCCAGTAGAACCAAAACAAAGATGCCTCATTTGGTTAGTTTAATACTGCCATAATAAAAGTTTGAAATGAATATTGTTAAAAATTGGCTGGCCAAACTTATTTCTCTTGATTGAAGGTATTTTTAGTTGAAGAATGATAATGGTATTTTAATTTTCTTTGCTGTAATGAGTTTGGGCCCATAGCTGCGTATCCTAGGCATACTAAAGGAATATAATTACACGGGGCATTTATAACCACAGTGTAGGTTACCATACTTTAGAGAGCCATAAAGCTAATTTTGATGCATGTAAATTGATTGGAACTGATTTCTCTTCTCTATGATACTGCAACTTAATCTTATCAGTCTCTAATTGTTTCCCATTATGATATTTGTCTCTTCCATAATATGGTTTAATTACTGAAAGAGAAAGTAATTTACATTATGCTGTTTGTTTACCTTCCTCACCCAAACCTAGTACAAGTGCTAAGGACTTGATGCCATTAATGATTGTCCACTTGACTTGATTCCAAGTTGCCCAAAATTTACCTCTGAAAAAGCTATAGTTATTCCTATGGGATATTGGCAAATTGCTCTCACTTTTAACTGCCCTTCCTTGAATGGCTTCATTTAGATATTGGATGTGTTGTGATGAAAGCAATTAATGCTGAGATTCAGCAGCATTAATGAAACTCAGCAATTAATGCTGAGTTTCTATACTGTAGCACAAAAATGAGCAGGTGAAAAACTCAGTCACCTAGTTGATATCTCTAGTTGGCATTGAAAACTATTGGCTGATCTTTTCCACTGAACTGATTGAAAGAGCTGGGGTTTGTGTATTCTCTGTAATGTTTCAGCCTCTTTTCAAAATTTATCAGGCATTTTGTTTAATGCCTATTATGCTAAGCCTGGACAATGGTCTCAAAGATATTGGCCTGTATGCTCAACAGTGTCTACTGGAGACATTGTAGAATATTGTATTATATGTTTCCTTAGAAAAATAAATGGAAATTTAGAAAAACAAAAGAATTAACACTACTGACAAGAATACATATTTAACTTATCATATTTAACTTAACTCATCATATTTAACTTAATTGAGACAAGCAGAAATCACTGAATATACTGTAACATGGCAAATATTTAGCTTTCATTGGGTCCCCATGGGGCTTAAGGTATTTATGTCCTAAATTGTGAATAAGATAAAATTTTTGGAACATAAGATTATGAAAGCCTATTTTTGAAAATTGTAACTGAAAGTAAATTGGAGATTTCTATATTACTTTTTAGCTCTCTGGGAATCAACTCCCTCTCATGTCCCCAAAAGACATGGGAGTCTATTATCTGACTCTTATACATTGGATTTTTTAACATATTTTCAGGATTGCTTTCTATAGGAAGGCAAAAAGCTACTGCATAATGTTTGAAGTCATCAGCTTTAACATAATAGTTAAACCCTGAATTAGCTGCAGCTATTTCCTAAATGTCTCACTGTTTGGTTGGTTTTCTTATCAACACTTTACCTACCTAAGTTCCTTGGTTGATAAGAGTATATAAAGATAATTTATGCTAAACTTAATCATTGGAAACAGTTCCATTTTTTAAAATTGCACTTTTCATAATTTATATTGTTTTTCATTTTATACCACTTAGGATTAAAACTGACAGAGGACTAAGTAAAGTAATAAAGTTAATTAAAATAAAAGAGTAAATGAAAGCTGCCATATAAGCCTGCAAAGGCAACCATGAAGAACAGCTTTTCCATAAAGACCCCTAATATTTGAACATGTATATTATGTCCTGATTGTGACTGAGAAAATAGCCTAATATGTTGAGAGGCAAAGGAAAATTATTAACCCATAAAAATTCCCTTTAGAAACAAAAGGTATCCAATTTACTTAGCTAAAAGACACTTCTACCTCATTGAAAATTAGTCCCAGAAGGTGAATTATTACATTCCTAACTTTGGATGGAAAAGGTTTTCTACTATGGGCTGGGAGTCAACAACCTCATAATTTTGGAATGTATGTAAAATGACATACCCATGAACTTTACAAACCATATGAATGCCCTTAAGACATAATTTAAAGTCAGCTTTGTTGAAAAAAAACAAATAAGAATTGATTTTTTATTTTAAATACTGTTACAGAACAGGGTGGGGGGGCACTAATGATATAAAAGGCCCCCCCTTTTTCTTCAGGGGTTCCTCCCTACCTACTGGGTTCATTTTGCCTGCTGCCTGAGGAAAGATATCTCTTAATATCAGAGATCAGTGAAAAGGAAAGGAATTTATTATTTATTTGAAATAACACAAACTAAAGTTCCTCACAAATGCACACAGTCCTCCCGGCACCCTCCACATAGCAAAAGGGAGCACTTCCAAAGCCTCCTGGTCCTATCACCCAAGCCGCATGGTCCCAACCAAGACACCAAAGCTGTGTGGTCCTAAACAGACACGTGGTCCCAAAAAGAGAGACACCCAATGGTTGCCGTGCCTCTGTTTAAATCCCAGCGCCCATCTTCCTCTGCAGCCCCATTTCTGGCTCCTCTCACAATTGGCCACAGCTGCCAGCATTCTGGGCAGGTGTGGCCCTGTGGTGTGGAGCCAATTATCTCCAAGCTCTTCTGGACCCTATTACAAACCCCTATTTGGGGCTCCCCTCTTGGCTACACTGTTACAATACCTCTTTCACATTCATACACAGAATGCTCCCTTCTCTTATGCCAACATCTAGGTGAAGGATCAGGTGATATTTTTTTTTAAAGAAAGGTATTTATGTCCTACTGAGAAATTCCAAAAGTTATTTTTTATTTCCCTCTTTCTTTTGTGAAACTCATTAAATATTGCAAACAAAACAATATAGTTATCATTGATGCTGTTATAATCATAGGTTGTGATGTTGAGGTCCATTAGTTAAGATGTATGTGAAGACAAACCAGGCCAAAGGCTGTTAGGATAGCTTCCTGCTTTTTTCTCAAAGGCAACACCTAGAGCAGTGCTTCTCTCAGATGGGTACTAGACTTAGCAGGGTGATCATTTTGTAAGGTATATAAATGTTTAATCACTTTGTCGTACACTTGAAACTAATATAATATTGTATGTCAACTATAATTGAAAAATATTTTAATGTACATATGACTCACCTGGGGATCTTGTTAAAATGCACATTCTTATTCTTTGGGTCTGGGATAAGGTCTGAGATTGAAATTTCTTTTAAGCTCCCAGGTGATGCTAACAGTACTAGTCCACAGCCCACACTTTGAATAGCAAGAAACTTTGAATATATGCTATGTTTATGCATTCAGAAATGCATGAAAAAATGAAGGAGAAAAGGATACTGTCTTCCTTTATAAAATGCAAGATTTATTTAAGAAATGGATGTGTTTGTCCCTCTGTGTAAGTATTTATGTGGAGAGTGTTTTTGAACACAGTTTTTTGAACATAAGTCAAGATGAAAATGTTTTACCTCATTTCATAAAATGTAATAGAGCCTCATGACAGAATACCTTACTATTTCATAATTCTGAAAATACTACCAGTTACTTTGAATCCATGAAAATAAAGAAGTTATTCTCAATAACATCTTAGAATGTATCTCATCCTTAGGCAGATAAGCAGAGGTTAGTGTTGTCCTCTGACCCTACATTTATGTCTTTAGTCACTCACCTTTGGCCAGACTTCTTGAATGCCAAAACAAAGCCAATCCATCAGTTGCTTGATCAAAATGAAGTCAGAAATCAGATTACATTCCATTAAAATGTCCTGTCACTAAAGCTAAGTCAAGTGGGCATAGAAAAGCTATGCATGAAACACTTCAAACAGGCATTCAAACACTTTTTAATTGATCATGAATCTAATATGATCCAGGTTCTATCAATAAACAATTTTCTTTAAAAGAGAAAAGGGAGCAAGGAGCAGAAAGCAGAATCTATACCCAACATTTTGAAGCAACTTGTTTTCTGCTGGATTATGAAAACAGATCTCATTCTGCTTGGAAATAAGGGGTTTGATCAGGGGTAAACAGAATACCCAAGTTATTCCACCAAATTCAGCTTACCAGTCACTTATCAAACACCAGCTACATGCACTGTTTGGGGTGCTAGGGAGACTGAAAAGAGTAAGGGCCAAATTCTGCTCTCAAGACTTCATGAACAGATACACAAATGATTCACACAATGTCCACTAAGGCAAGGGACAGAAAGAAAATGCCAAGCAAAAGACATCAAGATTCATGGGGAAGAAAGATCATATACTGTCAGTGGCATCAGGAAAGCGTTCATGGAGATATTTGAGATGAGCCTGGTAGGTTGGGTAGAATTTCTACATGTAGCCCTGACAAGGACGGGAACATCTAGGAGAAAAAGCAAAGAAAGGAATGAAATCACAAAAGTGCAGAATATATTCATGGGACTCTGGTATGGCTGGAACATAGGCCAAGTTTAGTGCTCAAATAGACAAAAAAGAGGAGATAAGACAAGACAAATGGTTAAAAGCCAAATTGCAGAAGGCCCTAAGAAAAACATTTGACCAGTGAGGCTCTTATTATCAAAGAGCAAGATGATGGTTTATATGATCCCAAAATTATGTCTATACAAATCTTTACCTCCATTAAAATATCAGCCAGCTTTGATATAATGCTGTAAATAGGCTATGCTAATGTTGCATATAAAATCTTAAAACTTTAGTGTCACCTCACCAGTTGTTAAGGCATACTACAAAGAGTGATAATAACATGTGTTATTGATCCCCTAAATGGACCGATAGTCCAGTGGATTAGAATTAAGCACTTGGAAACAGTCACACACACACACACACACACACACACACACACACACACACACACACACACAATGTTTCAGGTATATATTTCTACACAACAAACTACACTTGCCTCCCTTAGTCAATACTCCACAGAGCAGCCAAAGTGATTATTTTAAAACTGTAAGTCATATTATATTATGTGATTAAAATCCTCCAGTGGCTTCTCAACACTCTCCAAACAAAATAGAAAGTTTTGGGCATGCCCTGTAAGGTCTTCCAGGTTCTGATACTTATTACCTCACCAACCTTATCTTTGAACACTTTCTCCCTTGCTCACTTGACTCTAGCTACCTCTTTGCCAATCTTTTAACATATCTACTTAAGAAAATTTGCTACTTCCTAGACCTAAACTACAATCCTCCCCATGTAGCCCCATAGTTCAATGCCAGTCTTTACTCAAATGTTGCTGTTTCAGAGAGGCCTTCCCTGACCAATCTATCTAAAATAGTAGCCTTATCACTCTCTGTCCCTTCCCCTTGCTTTATTTTTGTGTCTTAGCACTCACCACCACTTGATATATCATCTCTCCACTTATTTCTACTTGTTTCTATTAGAATATGAATTTTATGAGGGTAAGGATTTTTGTGTTTGGTTCTGTAGCCCTAGTACCCAGAACATTGCCTAACACATAGCAACACTCAGAAGATAGAGATCAAACCCTGACCAGTGTGGCTCAGTTGATTGGGTGTCTTCCTGCAAAGTGAAAGTTTGCAGGTTCAATTTCAAGTCAGGGCACATACCTGGGTTGTAGGCTTGATCCCTGGTCAGGACACTTGTGAGAAGCAACTGATCAATGTTTTTCTCTCCCATTGATATTTCTCACCCTCTTTCTTTCTCCCTCCCTTCACCTGTCTCCAAAAAAAAAGTAATTAAAATATTTTTTTTAAAAAAGCTAGGGATCCAGGCTACTCTAACAACTACTAAACTGATGCCTTTCCTTCCTGTCTTGCCCACCTCAATCTACTACTCTTCCCCCTGCAGTCATGAACTTCATTCTTTTACTCTGATTAAAATTCTCAAGGGATTCATTATCATTAGTTACACAATGAGGCCTACATTAAGATCCTTCTTGCTTGGACCCCAGTCTAACTTTTAGTCTTAATTCTGACTCTTCCCTGTCAGGCAATCTACCTGTGCTCTGATCCAATTGTTTTAATTTTTTGTTTTTATCAATGGAATGATTCCTTTTTTCCCCAAACAAGATCTTACATGAAACCATAATGTAAAAATAGATTCTAGCAGAGGTGTTTGGTTGAAACTGGTGTAGATATCCAGGATTCCTCCAATTTAACCTTCCTTCTTTGCAGTATACCACTGAAAACCCAATTTGAAAATTGTACTCTAACCAAGGTCTAACACTGTATTTCTCCCAAAGCCTCTCAACACCCCATGTCTTCCACTCCGAATGCTCTTCATTTGTGTAGGTCCAAATCCTACTTCCATTCAAGGCCCAGTCAATTATCACTCCTCCCTGAACATTTTCCTGGTTTCATCAGGCATGACTCTTTCCTCCTTTGAAATTTGACGGCCCTTACTTTCCTATTCCCTGTATCAGAGAAATGGGCTTACAACGTTTATTTTACTAGGCTGTAAACTCCTTTAAAAGCACTGCATGTCCGTGTTTCAGTGTCTTATACCCCGTAGGTGCTCAATACACATTAGTTTTTTGGACGAATGAATGAATGTGTTTCCTACATTAAATGAGACAAAACCAATTTTTTTAATTGTACTTATTTATCTTGTGGTTTGTTTCTTTGGGTCATAAAAGCAGACAGTGCATCCAGTCCCCTGTGGCTCCTGAAGACTTCAGTAAGCTACCAAGTAACATTACTGAATTTATGATTGGACTAATGAAAACCTTGCAGCAAAATTATCCTTGTAAGGGAATGATCCTTTTGGGGACTTCAATTTAAATTAGTAGGGCAACATTAGTTTTAAATGAAAGAAACCATCTCATTGTATAGACTTTGTACAGCTGATAAATAGGCCAGAAGAGTATGTCCCAGGGTACCTTGTAGTAGGTGCTAATAGGAAGAAACTTACCATGGCAAACTGAAGAAAAGGGAAGCATGCCGTGTGGCCTTACAGAAGTAACTTCCCCTCTTGGGGCCTCCATTTATGTGTTTTTAAATGTGTAAATGTAGTTTCATTTCAATGACCTCAAAGTTTTCCTCCAACCCAAGCCATTTATGATTTCCTTGGATTGTAAGTAGGCTACCAGTTTCCACTGGATGGAGTCCAGAGAGCTACTACACTTAAACACCTGACATTCCATCCAATTCTTCTGTGAGGATCCCTTCTAGGAACCTGCTGAGTACCAAAGACAGTCAGCTTTGAACCTATCCCTTTTGTATGAATTACTGGATGCATTTCCATGACAGGAAAGACAGATGAAGATCTGTCCAGGGAAAAACCATGTTGACAAGACATTCTACTAGATAAATTAGCCCTCTTGCCCCCAAATATCTAAGTGGTTGAAAATAAATAAGACTACTTGCTGCAGTCTACATCTAATACTACACTTGTCGCTGGGTGGTCATAATCATATCTTGTAGCAGCAAGGGACCTGTTATGGACTGAATGCTTGAATCCCCTATATTTTATATACAGAAATCCTACCCCCCAAGGTGATGGTATTTGGAGATGGGGTCATTTGGAGTTAATCAGATCTTGAGAGAAGAGCCCTCCTGAATGGTATTAGTCCTTATGTAAGAGACCCCAGAAAAATACTTGCAAGCAAACTACTGCCACTAAAGGTAGAAAGTGGCAAGAAATGTATTAATTTTCCCTGAGGAGAAGGGAAATGATTCTTCTATCTTGATTCACTGTGACTGAGCTTATCTGAACCTTCTTTCCTTCAAGGGTAGACTTTAGCTCAGCACATAATGCTTTTATGAGAAATGACTCTTGTCTACACACCTTATTAAGATTTGCTCACTAGCGCTGGCTGGTGTAGCTCAGTGGATTGAGCATGGGCCTGTGAACCAAAGGGTTCCCTGTTCAATTCCCACTCAGGGCACATGCCTGGGCTGTGGGCCAGGCCCCCAGTGAGGGGCACATGAGAAGCAACCACACATTGATGTTTCTCTCCTTCTCTTTCTCCTTCCCTTCCCCTCTCTCTAGAAATAAATAAATAAATAAATTTTAAAAAAAGATTTGCTCATTAAAGTATTTACAAGATTATTTGAAGCTGTTTCTATATATTTCTTAACTCACCTTCCCCCAAAAGCAACCAGTCTGTTCAATTCATTCAGAGGGAGCGAAATCTAGCTGGCTGTATTTTCACTCATTGAACAATTACAACATACCAAGTACTATTCTAAAAGCTTTACCTGCATCAGCTCATCTAATTCTCAGTTAAACCCTATGAATTAGGTCTTATTACCATATCCATTTTGCAAACCAAGAAAAAAAAAACACCTAATGGTTTGAAAGTTGTTACTTACTTAAAACCAGATAGGCTGCCCTCTAGCCATGTCCCTTCCACAGGGCTAAGGGAAAGTGTCTACCCACAGCTTCATCTCTCTCTACCCTACTTCTAGGCCAAACAGAGGGAAATTGTGACCCCAGATTTTCCTGCCAAATCACTCCAAACTCACTTCTGGGGCCTGAGAGAGACTCTTCCTTCTGTACATCCTCTCTAAGGCAAAAGACAATGCTGTGAGTAATAGCAGCCCTAGACTTGAAGAGTGACCAAAGGATGACTGTGGGGTTATTTGATGAATTTTGAATATGAGGGTTGAGGTGTCCAGTTGCATATGCATGAAGCTTCTTATGGTGAGGGATATAATCCAGGGTAGGGAGAGAAGAGGGATAAACTATAGGTCAGGAAACCAGGTCCACATGTGGCCATGTTCCAGGCCAGAATTCAAAGTACTATAAGAAGTTTAAATTCCAACCCAACATTTCAGATTGTTATAAAGTTCTATTTGTCAGGATAAGAGGATGGAACATATTTTATTGACCAGTTTTCTAGTTTGTCCCAACTAACTCTTGTCTCACCCTAGAAATTTTAAGGACAGGTTTGTATACAGATATGCATTAGACACAGTTGAACTCTTTGTTTTAGTGATCACTTCAAATACCACTTCTTTCACTAATTCCTTCCTAAGGGCATGAACCAAAACTGTTTTTTTTTTCCTTTCTCCTTTCCCCTGCCCTGCCTGGCCTCACTGTCTGTGTTACATCTATCTTTCCCCATGAGATTGAAAATTAAGAGCTAAAACTTTTTCATTTGCTTGACACTTATGGCCCAAATACAGTGCCTCCCCTAATACATGTCTGGGAGATGCTTGCTGAATGAAAAGATTTTAAAAAGGGAGGATAGAGAGGAAGTACTCCTTGGGGTGAGACAAAAAGAATGGGAAGCAATCAGGAAAGTCCTTCACATAAATACAGGTGAATTGATAGAAGTTTCCCTTTTTTAATGGAAAAATAACCAATACACAAAAAAGTAGAGAATAGTGTAATGAATTTCAATGTGCTTTTCTTCAACTGTAGCAATGATGAACTCACACCTAATCTTGTTTCACCTGTACCTTCACTCTTTGTGCCCCAATTTTGGGTTACTTTGAAGCAAGCTTCAAACAAATCACTTCAACTACAAGTATTTCGCCATGAAAACAAGGGTTTGTTTACCAAGGATTTGGTGTTACTATAACCAAGAGAACAACCACTGGAAAGTGACATGACCTGAGCAGAATTAATTTTGGCAACTGCAGAGGCTTGCAGCACAGGGGTTCATGCTAAATGTTAGTCTGTGTGTGAACAGGAAAGGCAGTCTCTTCTACTTCCTACTGTGATTCTCAGTGGCAAAAATTTGGGCCAGCTTGTGGCTTCTCACTGAGCTGTCCATCTTTTTTGCTCATTGGAAACCCTGCACTTACTGATTTTAGACACTTTTGTGCACATCCATGCTGACTTGTCTTAATTTTGTCAAAGCCTTCTCCCTCTCCCCTGGAGCTGTCTAGGAATTCTGGTTCATTGTTGCTGGCAGTTTTTTACTTCCTTTGTGCTTAACTTGTTGAAATACCAAAAGGGGTTGGATAGTATCAGACAATATGGCCCCCGTCACACCACATTTCACATTGAAATCATCTTTAAGGATTTTGCTCCTTGACACAGATGGTCTCCATATCCTAGGAGATGGTCTTCTGGCATGAAATGTAAAAGCTGTTTCCACTGTGAATCAAGAAACATGGCAAGTTTATTCTGACTCAAGTAAAATGGACACTTCATTGTCCTGGGGCCTCTTAGATTCTCCTCTTGTAGGGAAAAAATTTGACTCCTCTGTTAAACATTTATATGAGTTTGGATTTCTCTTTCCCACCTAGTGGTGGGCTCTCATTCACACTAAGGCTTATCTTTTCTTCTAAGACATGAACCAGCCTTCCTCTTTAATACAGCCATATACAGGGTGACCTACCTGAGTCTACTCCCTGTTTTCCCAGAGCCTTCCTAAGAAAGCTTGTGCTTATCCTCCTGTCTGCATCTGGTCCATCTTTTCACAGCCTCCTGCTAATTGTTCCATTCTTTTCTGTTTTAGCTCTGAGTGTCACCTCTTAGAAACCTCACTTTCTTGTTTACTGAACTTTTTGGCTCCTGCAGTAATTAATACAACTTTTACAGTAAGAGAAATAAGCAAATCTCTAATCACCCTTTAAGTCTCTTCTTCTGACTCGTTTTATACTTCTCTGACTCTAAGCCTTAGACAACACACCATTGTACTCATTTAATGTCCCCCTGTTTATGTCCCAGTAACTTTGTTTTCCACCTCTCTCTTAAGTATTTTCTACTCCCTGAGACAAACTGACATCAGCCACCAAATTCTCCTGAAAATATTCCTTTTCCCCTTAATTGATGTATTCCACATTTCTTGTTGGTAGCATGTTTCCAATTGTAATGTTTCCAGTGACTTCAGAATTAGATATTTAATTGTTATTTCTTTCCTCTTCACTACTAAGCCCCAGGAGGGTAGGGATGGCCTCTGGGCCATAGTAGGTCCTTAATAAATGTTTGTTAAAAAGGAAATAGAATCAATGGATAAATAAACATACTTGAATTAGTTTCTTTTGGTATTTCTTTCATTGTTCTAAAATTTGACCTCATATTACTCTTTCAGTTTTGCTTTATTTATTATCACCAATGAAATCAACTGTTTCTTGAGGAAAAGTCCCATATGCTTCAAGACAGATACTTTTGTTTGTTTGTTTACTTGTTTTTCAGCTATTATGTTTGTATGGATATTGATTCTTATATTTACAGTTTTAGGGGATCAGTGGATTCTTGTTTTCATGGGGATATTTTTTCATTCGACTTTAATAGCATAATTAATTGGATCAGCTATGATACAACATAAAACACTTTATGTAAATTAATCATTCAATTTTAACTACTTTTTAATAGTATCTATAACCTTCTAGGTTCTATTATTTGGTATCAAGACATACCCAATTGCATGTAAGTGTGTGTGAGTTGCATTTAAGAATTATGAAAGCTCTGGGAAGATGGCAGCCTTGCTCTAGGCAGCATGTTTCTCGGCTTCTGTGAAGAGGAAGGAAACTCGTGGTTCGGTGGAGAAGCAGAGCAAGTGGACTAGGTTACCGAATCACTTTTGAAAGCAGGACATCAAAAATTATTGTGATCATTGAAAAACCAGATGGCAAGGAGACTGCTTCAGGACAAAAGGGACCTAGGGATCAGCACGGGGGCTAGGGGTGTGCAGTCCCCAGGCCCGGTGCTCCCGGGTCTGCCTCAGGGCTCCCAGGAGAGGGGAGTTGCTGCTCCCTCCCCTGGATAAGGGTGTTGAGCAACTCCAGGGGAGAGCTTGTTGCTTGAAGGCACAGATTGGCCAGTTGGACTGGGAGGGAATCGCCCAGGGACTATGAACACCCACCCAGAGACCTGGGAGAAGTGAGGGCCTTCAGCCGGCATGACCGGGGCAGCCTGGAAGAGCGCCCGCACCCCTAGCCTGGTGGGAGTGCTGATCAGTGAAAAACCCAGAGCCGGGAAGGACTCGGGTGCTTTCAGGTCTCGGGAGCCAGCAGTTCTGATCTGGGGAAGTGCGCACCCCATCGGGATCCTTGACTCGCGCACTGTCATCCCGGAAGGGACAGCACGTAGTGCCTTCCTATAGCCCAAATCTCAAAAGTTTGGTGGAGGGGCATGCCCTTTTATGACTCCCAGGGAGGGCGCAGTGAATCCCAAAACGTGTGGGTGCCTACTGAGATCATAAAGCTGGAACCCTGCAGGGACCCTGGAGTCCGGAAGAATGTGGCAGTGAGCTCTGAAGAGCGAGCGTGCTCGGGAGCACCCAGGGTTCCTGAGAGACTTGCTGAGATCTGGCTGGGAAGAGAGAGAAGCATTTCAAAGGTCCCTCAGCCAGCTGAAGCCAGCAAGATCAGAAAAACTCGTTTGGTCAGTTAGAAACCAACAAGAGGTTTTTTTTTATTCTGTTTTGTTTTGTGTGGTTTTGTTTTGTTTTTGTGGCTGTTGTTGGATGATTGATTTTATCTTGTGTTTTAAGTGACATTTTATTTTTCAATTCTTACTATGTTTATATCTCACAATCCCTTATGTTTCTCTTCCATTCATCCTAATAATATTCTTTCCAAACCAAATTTATCTCTCCTACACTCCATCCTCTGCTTTTCTTTCCTTTTTTTATCTTGCAAGTTACTGTAAATTTGTATTATCCTTTTCTCACCTTTCTGACATTTTTTATTTTAATAATATTTTGGTGTTCTTTTTCTTTTTGTATAATCTTCTTTGCTTGGCTGGTTATACTGTCATTTGATAGGTTCCCCCTGGTATCTCAGTCACAGTGTGTTGATAATTTACTATCCTTCATCTGTGTTCCATTAATGCACCTCTCAAGGTTCTATACTCTTTATTCTTGTTATCTAGATTTCATCGATTCTGCCACAATACTGTCACTTTACTATTACTGTTAATAAGACCTAGTCCTTAAAATTGTAAATACTACTCAATACCCCTACCTGATCTCAGCCCACTTTGCAATTTCCTGAACTATACTATTGTGGGGGTTCTCTCTATTCTTTTACACACTACTCCTCTATACTAATCTTTAATCCAACCCTACCTTAGAATCTGACCTCCCACAGCCTCACAGCTTTCTAGATCCAACTATCAATCTTCTCATCCCCAATAAGTGTCTTACCCTGTTTCCATCCTTTCTAAAATGTGGATAGTGGGGTGGAGGATCACGGTTAACACTATAAGGAGCCAAAGGATAACCCATCTCTTCTCTACTGGCTGCTAATGTAAATATCATAGTACACTGTCTTGCTGTCTTAAACCATTTTGCCTTACTCCTCCAACTGATCACAAAAAAAAAGTATGGGGAAGCTGTGAACACCAAGATACACGAAGGAGATTGCACCACTGAATCCCACAAGTATTCAACCACAAAAGTTCACACCATAATTGCAGGGAACCAGAACAGATCAATTTAAGAAACAAGAAGAAAAAAGAAGAAACCCACGAACAATGAGAAAACAAAGAAACAACCCCCAATTGAAGGGAAATGAGGAAGCATCAGGAAAAATGCTAAATGAAATACAAGCAACTCAACTATCAGATAGTGAGTTCAAAACAATGATTATCAGGAAGTTCAATAAACTCACAATGAGCTATCAGAAATTAGAGGGAAACTACATCAATCTCACTGCAAACTACATAAACATGAAAAAGGAAATAGAAACCCTCAACAAAGGCCAAGAGGAAATGAAGAATATAATCTCTGGACTGAAGAACACAGTAGAAGGAATGAAAAGCAGGATTGATGAAGCAGAAGATTGGATTAGCAAGCTAGAGAACAAAGTAGAAAACAACATCCAGAGAGAGCAAGAAAAGGAAAAGAGGCTCGGAAAGAATGAAGAGGGATTAACAGAAATGCAAGACAATATGAAACGTAATAATATCCATATAATAGGGATATCAGAAGGAGAAGAAGAAAAACAAGGGATTGAAAACCTAGTCGAAAAAGTAATGAAGGAGAACTTCCCTAATTTGATGAGAGAAAAAGTCACACAAATCCAAGAAACACAGAGAGTCCCAATCAAGAGGAACCCAAAGCGGCCCACCTCAACACACATCATAATTAAAATGGCAAAATTTCAAGACAAAGAGAGAATCTTAAAGGCAGCAAGGGAGAAAAAGGAAGTAACATACCAGGGAGCCCCAATAAGGCTAACAGCTGACTTCTCAATGGAAACACTTCAAGCCAGAAGAGAATGGCAAGAAATACTCCAGGCAATGAGAACCAGAGGTCTGCAACCAAGGCTACTTTATCCAGCAAGGCTCTCAGTCAAGATAGAAGGCCAAATAAGAAGCTTCCCAGACAAAAGAAGTCTAAAAGAATACACCTCCAACAAATCAGCTCTGCAAGAGATTCTAAAGGGACTGCTTTAAGGAAGGGAAGGAAAAGAGAGAGAGAGAGAGAGGAACACATGTGCATAAAAGACAATGAATAAGTACCTATCAATAATGACCTTAAACGTAAATGGATTAAATGCTCCAATCAAAAGACATAGAATAGCTGAATGGATAAGAAAATATGACCCTCATATATGCTGTCTACAAGAGACCCACCTCAGGATAAAAGACCTACATAGGCTGAAAGTGAAGGGCTGGAAACAAATCTTCCAAGCAAATGGACAGGAAAAACAAGCTGGGATAGCAATACTCATATCAGACAAAATAGACTTCCAAAAAAGGTCCATAAAGAGAGACCCAGAAGGTCACTTCATAATACTCAAGGCAAGAATCCACCAAGAAGACACAAATATTGTAAATATATATGCACCCATCATAGGAGCACCCAAATACATAAAGAAAATCTTAGAGGACTTCAAGAAAGATATGGACAGCAACACAATTATAGTGGGAGATTTTAACACACCACTATCAAAAATGGACAGATCTTCCAAATAAAATATCAACAAAGATATTGTGGCATTGAACAATACCCTTGATGAAATGGACTTTACTGATATATGCAGAGCCCTCCATCCAAAAGAAGCTTAAATATACATTCTTTTCAAATGTACATGGAACATTTTCAAAGACAGACCACATGATAGGACACAAAACAAGCCTCAAGAATTTCAAGAAAATTGAAATCATACCAAGCATTTTCTCGGACCACAAGGGATTGAAGCTAGAAACCAACCCCAGGGAAAAAAACCCCAAACACTCAAAATCATGGAGATTAAATAGCATGCTATTAAATAACGAATGGGTCAAGAATGATGTTAGGGAAGGAATCAAAAGGTTTCTGGAAACAAATGAAAACGACCTCACAACAACCCAAAACTTATGGGACACAGCCAAGGCAGTCCTGAGAGGGAAGTTCATAGAGATACAGGCCCACCTAAAAAGGTTAGAAACATTCCAAACAAACAACCTAACCCTACGTCTACAGAACTTGAGGAACAAAAACAAAGACAGCCTAGAGGAAGCAGAAGGAAGGAAATAACCAAGATCAGAGCAGAATTAAATGACATAGAGACTAAAAGCACAATTCTAAGGATCAATGAATCCAAGAGCTGGTTCTTTGAAAACATAAACAAAATCAACAAGCCTTTAAGCAGACTCATGAAGAAAAAAAGAGAGAAACCCAAATAAACACATTCAGAAATGAAAGAGGAGAGATTACAACAGATACCACAGAAATACGAAGGATTTTAAGAAATTACTACAAAGAACTGTATGCCAAGAAATTGGAAAACCTAGGTGAAATGGACAAATTTCTAGAAAAATATAATCTTCCAAAACTCAGTGAAAATGAAGCAGAAAGCCTGAACAGACCAATAACAACAAAAGAAATTGAAGCAGTAATCAAAAAACTCCCAACACACAAAAGCCCTGTACCAGATGGTTTCACAGGAGAATTCTACAAAGCATTTAAGGAAGAGCTAACCCTGATCCTTCACAGACTATTCCAAAAAAATCCAAAAAGATGGGAGTCTCCCAAACTATTTTTATGAGGCCAACATCATCCTAATTCCAAAACCAGATAAAGACACAACAAAGAAAGACAACTTCAGGCCAATATCGCTGATGAACATTGACGTTAAAATCCTCAACAAAATACTGGTAAACTGCATCCAACAATACATTAATAAGATCATACACCATGACCAAGTGGGATTCATTCCAGGGATGCAAGGATGGCACCATATTCGCATATCAGTAAATGTAATACATCACATAAACAAAAGCAAAGACAAAAACCACATGATCATATCAATTGATGCAGAAAAAGCATTTGATAAGGTACAGCACCCATTCATGATAAAAACACTCAGCAAAATGGGAATAGAGGGAGCATTCCTCAACATAATAAAGGCCATATATGAGAGACCTATAGCCAACATCATTCTCAATGGGCAAAAATTAAAATCTTTTCCAGTAAGATCAGGAACAAGACAAGGCTGTCCACTTTCACCACTTCTATTCAATATAGTACTGGAAGTTTTAGCCATAGCGATCAGACAAGAAAAAGAAATAAAAGGCATCCAAATTGGAAAGGAGGAAACAAAACTCTCACTGTTTGCAGATGACATGATAGTATACATAGAAAATCCTAGAGGACTTCCGGCAAGATGGAGGAATAGGTGGAAGCACCGTACCTCCTCGCACAACCAAGATTAGAACAACAACAATTTACAGCTAGAATAACACCCAGTACTGACAGAGGATTTATCTGAATGCAAGTCGGACAGCCAAGGAGTTGAAGTAGACCCATACATCCAGACTGGTAGGAGAGGACAAGCCAGGAGGGCGTGGGTCGGCGGCACGCGGAGGTCAGGGAAAACTTGGCGCAAAATTGGCGCAAAAGCCATCCAACACGCAAGAATGCAGTGGTGGTCCCTGAGTACACAAGCTGCGGCTGGCGGATCCAGTGAGGCCGCGATTGTGGACCAGGACAGAGCTCGCAGCCCAGGATCCCAGAGAAGGGACTGAGATCCCAGGAGAACGGAACTAACGCCATTGTTCCCTCCCATCCCCGCTCCCGCCCCCTCCCCCACATATAACGTCACAATCCAGCGACTGGGGTGCCCAGCCCCGGTGAACACCTAAGGCTCCAACCCCCACCGTAACAAGAGCGACCGGACCGGAAAAAAAAGCATAAAAAAGGAGAGGCAGGGAGAGACATGTTTCCAACAGAAGAACAGATCAGTCCCCCAGGACTCATCCTTTTGAGCGACCAAGAAATAGCCAATCTATCAGATGCACAGTTCAAAACACTGGTGATCAGAAAGCTCACGGAATTGGTTGATTTTGGGCACAAATTAGATGAAAAGATGCAGGTTACCATAAAAGAGATCCGGGAAGATACACAGAGGAGAGCCAATAGTGAAGAGAAGGAAACTGGGTCTCAAAACAATACAGTGGACCAGAAGGAAGATAGAATCAACCAAGCAGGAAAGCATGATGAAATAAGAATTCAAAAAAACGAGGAGAACCTTAAGAGCATCCAGGACATCTTTAAACGTTCCAACATCCGAATTATAGGGGCACCAGAAAGGGAAGGGGAAAAGCAACAAATTGAGCACGTATTTGAACAAATAATAAAGGGGAACTTCCCCAATCTAGCAAAGGAAATAGTCTTCCACGGAATCCAGGAAGCTCAGAGCGCCCCAAAGAAGTTGGACCCAAGAAGAAACACACCAAGGCACATCATAATTCCATTAGCCAAGGTAAAAACGAAGGAGAGAATCCTAGAAGCAGCAAGAGATAAGGGGACAGTAACCTACAAAGGAGTTCCCATCAGAGTGTCTGCTGATTTCTCAAAAGAGACCCTACAGGCAAGAAGGGGCTGGAAAGAAATATTCCAAGTCATGAAAGACAAGGACCTACATCCCAGATTGCTCTATCCAGCAAAGCTCTCATTTAGAATGGAAGGGCAGATAAAGTGCTTCTGAGATAAGGTCAAGTTAAAGGAGTTCATCATGACCAAGCCCTTATTTTATGAAATGCTAAAGGGACTTATCTAAGAAAAGAAGATAAAGAAAAAACATGTATAGAAAAATGACAGCAAACTCACAATTATTAACAGCCACACCTAAAGGAAAACCAAAAGAAACTAAGCAAACAACTAGAACAGGAACAGAACCACAGAAATGGAGGTCACATGGAGAGTTAGCAACAGGGGAGTGGGAGGAGGAGAGAGGGGGAAAAGGTATACAGAATAAGTAGCATAGAATGTAGGTTGAAAATAGATAGGGGGAGGGCAAGAATAGTACGGGAAAAGTAGAAGCTAAAGAACTCATAAGTATGACACATGGACATGCACTAAAGGGGGGGAATGTGGGTGGGAGAGGGGGTACAGGGTGGAGGGGAGAGAAGGGGCGAAATGGGACAACTGTAATAGCATAATCAATAAAATATATTAAAAAAAGAAAGAAAATCCTATAGACTCCACCAAAAAACTGCTCGACCTAATAAATGAATTCGGCAAAACAGTGGGATACAAAGTCAATATCCAGAAATCAAAGGCATTTCTGTACACCAACAATGAAACAGCAGAATCAGAGATCAAAGAAAAAATCGCATTTGAAATAGCAAAAAGAAAAATAAAATATCTAGGAATAAACCTAACCAAAGAGGTAAAAGACCTGTATTCAGAAAACTACATAACACTCAGGAAAGAAATCAAGGAAGACACAAACAAATGGAAACATATACCGTGTTCATGGATTGGAAGAATTAATATCATCAAAATGTCCATACTACCCAAAGCAATTTACACATTCAATGCAATTCCTATTAAAGTACCAATGGCATATTTCACAGACATAGAACAAACACTTCAAAATTTATATGGAATCATAAACGACCCCGAATAGCTGCTGCAATTTTGAGAAAGAAGAATAAAATAGGAGGGATCACAATACCTGACACTAAACTATACTACAAGGCCACTGTAGTCAAAACAGCCTGGTACTGGCATAAAAATAGGCACATAGGCCAATGGAACAGAACAGAGAGCCCAGAAATAAACCCAAGTCTCTATGGTCAATTAATATTTGACAAAGGAGGCAGCAACATAAAATGGAGTAAAAATAGCGTCTTCAACAAATTGTGTTGGTAGAACTGGACAGCCATGTGCAAAAAAATGAAACTTGAACACCAACTTACACCATATACAAAAATAAATTCAAAGTGGGTAAAAGATTTAAATAAAAACCATGCCACCATTAAAGTCCTAGAGGAGAACGTAGGTAGGAAAATCTCAGATATTTCACGAAGAAACTTTTTCACTGACTTGTTCCCTAGAGCAAGGGACATAAAGCAAAGAATAATCAAATGGGACCTCATCAAAATAAAAACCTTTTGCACAGCTAAAGAAAATAGTATCAAAATAAAAAGAGAACCAACTGTATGGGAAAACATATTTGCCAATGATATCTCAGACAAGGGTTTAGTCTCCAAAATACATAAAGAACTTACACGACTGCACTCTAAGAAGACAAGGAATCCAATTAAAAAGTGGGCAAAGGACTTGAACAGACACTTCTCCAAGGGGGACATACAGAAAATCCAAAGACACATGAAACGATGTTCAATATTGCTAGCTATCAGAGAGATGCAAATTAAAACCACAATGAGATACCACTTCACACCAGTCAGAATGGCCATCATAAACAAAGCAAAAACAACAAGTGTTGGAGAGGTTGTGGAGAAAAGTGGTCCCTAGTGCACTGTTGGTGGGACTGCAGACTGGTACAACCACTATGGGAAGCAGTATGGAACTTCCTCAGAAAACTAAAAATGGATCTGCTTTTTGACCCAGCAATTCCACTGCTGGGACTCTGTCCTAAGAACACTAAAACAGCAATCCAAAAGAACCTGTGCATCCCAATGTTCATAGCAGCACAATTTACAATAGCTAGATGCTGGAAGCAACCAAGATGCCCATCAGTAAATGAATGGATCAAAAAACTATGGTACATTTACACAATGGAATTCTATGAGCAGAAAGAAAGAAGGAGCTCCTACCCTTTGCAACAGTGTGGATGGAGCTGGAAAACATTATGCTAAGCGAAACAAGCCAGGCAGTGAAAGACAAATACCATATGATCTCACCTTTAACAGGAACCTAAACAACAAAGAAGCAAGCAAAATATAACCAAAGACACGGAAATAGAGGACAGGCTGACAGTGACCACAGAGGAGAGTAGAGAGAATTTCAGGGGATTTGGGAAGGGTTCATGGGAACAAACTTAAAGGATACATGGTTAAAAACTAGGGGGAGGGTGGTAATGGGAGGGAAGTGGGGAGGCGTGGGAGGGGGGATGGGACTGGGAGTAAAAAGGAAAAAAGTGTATTTGAACAATGATTAAAATAAAATTTAAAAAAAGAAAAAGGAATATAAACCATGTAGAGAAATAAAAAAAAAGAATTATGAAAAGGATAAGCAAATTCAAGTTCTATGAACCTAAGAAATGATGTTTAAATTTCTGTCTGGCTCCCTGTAATATATTAAGATATCAAGTTGAACTTTCTAAGATTAAGATATTCCAAGAAGAACAATTCTGGTGATCTTAGAAGCATCTATCTCAAAAGGTTCTTACTAATAAAGACTAAATGTAGGTAGATGAAATCCAGCCACTGAATTTTTACATTCAAATGCAGTCAGACTTGAACACATAAACAGCCAGATCTTAAGACCCAGAACTAGCAAAGTATCATTTCTGCTGCATTGTATTGGTTAAATTAAGCCCTAGCCCCAGCACTAGCCTCAGTTACAGCCCGAATGCAAGAGGAGAGAAATATACACAGTTGTGAATACTTGCCTATTGCTTCATCCACCCAGCCTGGTGTCTCAGGAGAATAGAGGTGGTCCTGTATTTTAGCCCCTTGGTAACTGAGGAAGACAGACTGCAGGTAGCACTAAGCAAACACTTCAAACATCATATCATCACTTATCACTCCACATGCTCCCAGGTTCACCCCAAGTTCACTGATCAATTCCTCTTGATTTAGAAACTCTCTTTCAATTACACACAAATATATTGCACAAACATGAATACTAGGTACTATGCTGTACTCTGGAAACTCCAGAATAAATAGCAGTGGTTCACACCCTTCAGGGGCTTATAATTCAGTCAACAAAGTAAGGGAGTTAGAACCTATCTTCCCAGTTGACAAGAGGTTACCTCGAAAACCAAATCAAAAACTGAGAGACATCCAGGTTAGATGCCAGTCACAACAGCTACTTGATCTAACAGGCTGAGGCCCTTGGTCACAAAAAAGCATCTGATTAGTCTAACAAGGCATAATTTTGGTAAGAGCATGAGGCTGTTACCAGTCTGCGGCTTTATTATTTAGATCAACATATTCTAGATTCTGAAACTAGCTATCTTTGCTCTGTAGGACCCAGTACCATTTGCCTTGTTTGTAACAGGTGCCAAATATTTATTTTTGTTTTTTTTTAAGATTTTATTTATTTTTAGGGAGAGGGGAAGCAAGGGAGAAAGAGGGGGAGAGAAATACCAATGTTTGGTTGTCTCTCATGTGTGCCCCCTACTGGGGACCTAGACCACAACCCAGGCATGTACCCTGACTGGGAAATGAACTGGCAACCCTTTGGTTCACAGGCCAGCACTCAATCCACTGAGCCACACCAGCCAGGGCCAAACATTTATTTTTAAGTTGAATTGGATTACTCAGTGGTTTTTTTTAATGTCTAAGAAATGTTGTATCCTGCACGTGATACTTAGAACACTACTATTAAAAAATACCCAGTAAACTTCCAAAGGCACATATACACATCCACATATACATATATAAAATAGCTATTGGTCCTAGATTATTTTAGGTTGCTTTTAGCCAATTGCATTTTTAAAAGTTCCCAGACACTTCCAGAAGCAAATAGGCACCACTTACATTCCACAGCTAATCACTTTTAATTCTTCCAGCAGTCATTTTGATAATATTAGACATATATGAAATCACTTATCAGAGTCTAATTCCCCCTATGCAAAATAGTCCATTTTGATTCAGGTTTGGAATCCCTGCCAGAGTTCTCAAGGCTGCTCTTTCAGTAGTGTCATTATTGAATGAATTTATTTTTTATTTCATTTTTAAAGATTTTATTTATTTATTTATTTATTTATTTATTTATTTATTTAGAGGAAGAGAGGGAGAGAAACATCAATGTGTGGTTGCCTCCCACATGGCCTGCACTGAAGACCTAGCCTGCAACCCAGGCATGTGCCCTGACTGGGAATTGAACTGGAGACCCTTTGGTTCACAGACTGAGCTCAATCCACTAAGCCACACCAGCCAGGGCTGAAAAAATTTATTTTTATAATAATAAAATCTTAGCCCTGGCTGGCGTAGCTCAGTGGATTGAGCACGGGCTGGGAACCAAAGTGTCCCAGGTTCGATTCCCAGCCAGGGTACATTCCTGGGTTGCAGGCCATAACCCCCAGCAACCACACATTGATCTCTCTCTCTCTCTCTCTCTCTCTCTCTCTCTCTCTCTCTCTATCTATCTATCTATCTCTCTCTCTCTTTCCTCTCTCTCTCTCCCACTCCCTCCCTT
This sequence comes from Phyllostomus hastatus, assembly GCF_019186645.2. Classification (NCBI taxonomy): domain Eukaryota; kingdom Metazoa; phylum Chordata; class Mammalia; order Chiroptera; family Phyllostomidae; genus Phyllostomus; species Phyllostomus hastatus. Next base: position 7,934,015 of record NW_025333841.1, on the reverse strand, counting down.
CCTTCCCTAAAAATAAAAAAAATAAAAAAATAAAAAATAAATAAAAATAAATAAAATCTTATAGAAGTAGATGCCACACAATAACACAGAATCTCAGGTAGTCTTTCTCAGTAGTTGTCATGAGGTATTATCATACTCAATGTTATATGAGTGAATAAGAAGCTGATACTTTCTAAACTACACCAAGTGTCCTAATGGTGGTGACTCCTAGATCCTTGATAATCTGTCATAACAATAAGGATCTAGATTAAATAAATCTTTTAAAATCAGACATGAATAAACTGAGAGCAGAATTGTTATTATCTTTAATATAAATAAAGATTGGAGCATGTCTTTTTTTAAAGGCATGATTTTTCTTCTGAACTACGTGGCTTGTCTGGCATCAAGGTGCTTTATGTGGTTTTAATCCATAATTTAGATACTTGAGTGTATTACACCATTTTCACTCTTTAGAGTGACATGAGCTTGGTTAATGGGAGAAAGATGAACCCCTGAGGATTCTCAACTAAACGGGACAAATCAGTTTCCTATTTGGGTCAGACAAAATCAGTGAAGACACTTGCTGAGTGGCCAGGAAATGGAAAGGAAGTTGAAGAAAGAAAACTGGAAGGGAATGAGTCAAAGTCATATCCCTGGTCTTGACCATTCTTCTTCACAATGGGATCCTCTCTCTTCTCCAAGCTCCTTCTTTTGCACACACAGCCTGGCAGCCTAAAATTGCAAGAAAAGTGGTAGTACCATTAATATCTAAATCAAAGAAATGTCCTGGCCTGCCCACAGACTAGCCAACTACTGTCTTTCAGCATAAAACTTGGAAAATAAGAGCACACATGGGATAAAAAAAAAATCTTTGTCTTAAAGTATCTAAAGAGAATAAAACTTACTGTGAAAGTGTGTTTTATTCATTCCACTTTCCTGTCTTGGTACAACTACATCCTCACAAATGGATTCTTGCTGTACCAGTCATTATTCATGTTTCAATCTTTGGACCAAATACATAGAAAAAGATTCAGCCCTAACTCTCTTGCATAATTTTTGTTATTGTTGTTTAAGTCAACCAGCTCTGTGTCTCATTAACTGCTTGTCATGTTTTTATGTGTGGATCAGGAATTGATCAATAGATGACAAAATTTAATAGAAAGAGCTCATTTCTGGAGAAAGGAGTTCATTGCCATGCCAGCTATCAATCTTCCCTGATGGAGGCTCAGCATTCAACCACAAAAAGGGCCCTGTTAGGCAGGCCCTACTGTCTGTCCATAGGAAATCACTGAGTTGCCAGCCTCAAGTGAGTTCCTATAAATGATTTCAGGTTCACAGTAGAGAGAACTGGGCTATACATTTTTGCAGGAAAGACATCCTAACTATTGTGGTGGACACATCTATTCCATTGAGCACCTGAGAATCTTGTCATATAGCTGGTATGGAATGCAATATTATAGAAAAATAGCATTGCATTCTACCTTGTGCCATGCTTAGCATATTATACCCATGGAGAAAGAATGAACAGCTTGGTCTACTTATTACGGCTTCATGTTTATGAAGTGTAAATATGGAGAAATCTGTTTACTCTGTCATTATGTACTCACTTCCTAGGTGTGAGAAAGATTAGTAGCATCTTTATCAAAGAGAGATCTGGGTCTGTGCTATGTTGTATAACATAAAGGCCGGGGGGGGGGAGAGAAAGAATAATAATCAAATAAATCTTTGAACTTTTTGAAACTTTGAAAACTCCTTTAAAGTTAAGAAGTCATCAGAATATTTGAAAATGTCAAAAATTCTAATAAGAGAAATTCCATTTGCTTTCATAGAAACTATAACATCTTCAAATATAGAAACTGCATTTTACTATATTGTTACCAAATGAATAAAGTGCTTTTAATATTTGTTCAACAAATACTTATTTGAGTGCCAAAAATGTAGAAGGCAAAGTTTATGAGTGTAACTGCTATATTTTAACATGTTTTTGGAATCATACTGCCATAAATGTTGAGATGAGAGGTAAAGCTGTGCTATTTAAGCCTTGTTTAGAAATCTTTAAACCCTAGTATCATGGTATCTCCCTTCCCAGTCAACTAAACTTAAAAACCATTTCATGATGGTGAGAGAGGCCCACACTCAAAATAGAACCAACCCTCACATACATGGTGAATTTATTTTGGGCAAACATTCCAAAACTACTTAGTAGGAAAAGAGCAGTCTTTTCAACAAACAGTAGTGGGAAAACTGGATATCCACATGCAAAAGAATGGAATTGGACCCTTACTTTAAACCATATACAGAAATCAACTCAAAGTGAATCAAAGACATAAATATGAGACCTAAAACTGTAACACTCAGAAAAAATCATTGGAGAAAATTTTCATGACATTTGATTTGACAAAGACATCATGGATGTGACACCAAAAGCATAGGCAAAAAAGAAAAATAATTGATCATTAGATTTCTTCAAAATTAAGAACTTTTATACATTAAAAGATACCATCAAGAAAGCAAAAAGACAACCTATTGAGTGGGAAAAATATTTACAAATCATATGTCAGATAAAGCATTAATATCAAGAACATATAAGGAACTCCTACAATTCAACAACAAAAAACAACCTAATTGAACAATGGGTAAATAATAGAATAGATGTATTTCCAAAGTAAATATACAAATGATCAATAAGCACATGAAAAGATGCACAACATCTTTTGGCCAAAATGGAAGCATAGGTAAACATGCCTTGCCTCTGCACACAACTATAGCAAAAAATACAGCTAGACTACAAAACACATATCATACAGAATTGTCAGAAAATTAAGCTGTGTGTGTCCCAAAACCAAGGATTTAAAGAAGCCACATTCATCCAGATGGGTAGAAAGGTATGAAAATAAGAACAGGTGGTTCTACATCCACATGTGGTGGATAAAAAATGTGAGGGATACCTCAGGAGTGAGAGATCCCAGCCCTAGTCCAGACCACCTAGCCCAGGGTCCCAGCACCAGGAAGATAAGTCTCCATAACTTCTGGCTGTATAAACCAGTGGGGTTTGGGGCAGCGAAAGAAATTATGTCCTCTTAAAGGGCCCACAATGGACTTAGGACTCACACAGATCCACCCTGTCTGGGATTCAGCACCAGGGCAACACATGGAAGGGCACCAGTAGCATGTGGAGAGAAAGTGGCGTGAGAGCCAGGAGACAGATTTCTCCCAGGCAAAACCCCAGAGGCCAGGCAGCAGCATTGTCCCCTCTCTGGACCCTCCCCCACACAGAGCCACAGAGCAGTGACATGTGTTGCTCTGCCCTGATGATTACCTAAGGTTCTGCCCCATACAACTTAACAGATGTGCTAAGACAGGGAGTCAAAGGATCTCTACCTAATACATAGAAACAAACACAGGGAGACTGCCAAAATGAAGAGGCAAAGAAATATGGCCCAAATGAAGGAACAGAACAAAACTAAAAAAAAAAGAACTGAAATGAATGGAGATAAGCAACATAGCAGATGCACAGTTTAAAACACTGGTTATCAGGATGCTCCAAGAACTCATTGGGTATTTCAATGGCATAAAAAAAAAGACCCAGGCAAAAATGAAGGTTGCATTAAGTGAAATAAAGAAAAATCTGGCCCTGGCTGGTGTGGGTCAATAGATTGAGTGCCAGCCTGTGAACCAAAGTGTCGCTGCTTCAATTCACAGTCAGGGTGCATGCCTCAGTTGTGGGCCAGGTCCCCAGTGGGGGATGCATGAGAAGCAACCACATATTGATGTTTTCCTCCCCCTCTTTCTCCCTCCCTTTCCCTCCGTCTAAAAATAAAAAAATACTATTTAAAAAAAAGAAAAAGAAAAAAAATCTACTGGGAACCAACCACTCATGGAGAGAATGAAGTCAAGAATCAAATCAATGATTTGGAACACGGAAGGAAAAAATATTCAATCAGAACATCACGAAGAAAAGAATTCAAAAAATGAGGATAGACTTGGGAACCTCTGGGACATCTTTACACATACTAAAATCTAAATCATGGGGATGCCAGAAGGAGAAGAGGAAGAGCAAGAAATTGAAAGCTTATTTGAAAAAATAATGAAAAAAAAAACTGCCCTAGTTTGGCAAAGGAAACAGACATACAAGTCCAGGAAACACAGAGTCTCAAACAAGATGGACCCAAAAAAACCTGCACCAAGACATATCATAATTAAAATGCCAAAGGATAAAGATAAAAAGAAAATCCTAAAAGCAGCAAGAGAAAAGCAGAGAGTTACCTACAAAGGAGTTTCCATAAGACTGTCAGCTGATTTCTGAAAGAAACTCTTCAGGCTAGAAGGGACTGGCAAGAATTATTCAAAGTGATGAAAAACAAGGACCTGCAACCTAGATTATTCTATCCAGCAAAGCTATCATTTAGAATTGAAGGGCAGATAAAGAGCTAAAGGGAATTATATAAGAAAAAGAAGATCAAAACAATGAACATTAAAATGGCAATAAACTAATAAATATCAATAATTGAATCCAAACAGCAAAGTAAGCAAACAAGCAGAACAGGAACAGAATCATAGATATGGAGGCCATTTGAAGTGTTATCAGTTGGGAGGGGAAAGGTGCAGGGATTAAGAAGCACAAATTGATAGGTACAAAATAGACAGGGGGAGGTTAAGAACAGTATATGTAACAGAATAGTCAAGAATTTATGTTCATGACCCATGGGCATGAACTAAGGGGGGATTGCTGGAGGGAATAGGGGTACCAGGTGGAGGGAGGCAAAGGGGAAAAATTGGGACAACTGTAATAGCATAATCAAAATATATTAAAAAAAGAAAATATGCACAACATCATTACTCATTAGGGAAAAAATTAAAACTACAATAAGATATCACTTCATATCTCCTAGGATGCTTATAATTTTAAAAACAAACAAACAAAATAAGTGTTGATGAGGATGTAAAGCAATCATAACTCTAGTGTGTTGCTGGTGGAATGTTCAATTGTTCAGCCACTGTGGAAAACAGTGTCAGTTTCTCAAAAGGTTAAACATAAAACTACCATATTACTCAGCAATTCCACTCCAAAAGAACTGAAAACAGCAACTTAAACAGATATTTGTACATAGAAGCCTTATTCACAATAACCAAAAGTTGGAGAAAACCCAAGTATCCATCATCATATGAAATGAATAAACAAAATATAATATATACACAATGGAATATTATTCAGCCATTAAAAAGAATTGAATATGTTGCATTGCTACAATATGGATGAACCTTGTGACATTATGCTAAGTAAAATAAGCGAGACACTAAAGAACAAATGTATGACTCCACTTATATGAAGCAAGTAGTGTAGTCAAATTTATAAAGACAGAAAGTAGAATAGGGGTTATGAAGAGCTGGGGTGCAGGGAAGTGGTGAGTTATTTTTTAATGGGTATGGAATTTCAGTTTGGGATTCTGAAAAATTCTGGAGATGATAGGCCTGGCAGGTGTAGCTTAGTGGATTGAGCACAGGCTGCGACCCAGGCATCTCAGGTTCGATTCCCAGTCAGGGCACATGCCTAGGTTGCAGGCCATGACCCCCAGCAACCGCACATTTCTCTCTCTCTCTCTTTCTCTCTCTCTCTCTCTCTCTCTCTCTCTCTCTCTCCCTCTCTCTCTCTCCCCCTCTTTCTCTTTCCCTTCCTTCTCTAAAAATAAATAAATAAAAATCTTCTTAAAACAGAAGTACTCTTACTTTAAAAAAATTAAAAAAGGATTAAATAAAATATAAAATATCTATAAAAGCTTTTTTAAAAAGTTCTGGAGATGGATGTTGGTGATTGCTACACAGCAATTTAAATGCAGTGGATGTCACTAAATTGTACACTTAGTAGTGGTTAAAGTAAGCCATTGCTAATGTGGTTCAGTAGATTGAGTGCCAGCCTGAGAGCTAAAGGGTTGCTGGTTCAATTCCAGGTCAGGGTGCATTCCTGGCCCGAGTCCAGATCCCCAGTTGTGGGTGTATGAGAAGCAATTGATCAATGTTTCTCTTGTACATTGATGTTTCTCGCCATCTTTGTCTCCCTCCCTTTCCCTCTCTCTCTAAAATACATAAATAAATCTAAAAAATAGTTAAGGCGATAAGTATTATGTTATACATATTTTACCACAGCAACAAATAAACTTGAGATAGCTCCTTGTTTTTTAAAAAAGGAAGAATCATCTGTCATCATTTTCTTTTCTAAGTAATACCCTCAACAAAGATGTATTTCTTCACTTTCATCCCAGTGTCCTATGGTATAATAATTATATGTTTTCTTCTCCATCTTCCTTACTGCTGTGAGTGTCTTGTGGCCAGAGGTTGACTTTTCTTTTTGATAGAGTGCTGGATAAAAATGTGAGCTTTTTTATCCATTGTGGTACATTTACACAATGGAATACTACATAGCAGAAAGGAAGAAGGAACTCCCACCCTTTGAGACAACATGGATGGAACTGGAAAGCATTATGCTAAATGAAGTAAGACAGGCAGTAAAAGACAGATACCACATGATCTCACCTATAAGTGGAACCTAATCAACAAAACAAACAAACAAGCAAAATGCAACCAGAGACATTGAAATAAAGAACAAACTGACAGTAACCAGAGAGGAGGGGGGAGAAGGATAATAGGGAATAATAGAGGAAGGGCCATCAAGGAACGTGTATAAAAGACATATGGACAAAGCCAAAGGGGATAGGTACAAGGGTGGGAGGTGTGGATGGGTGGGGTGAGGGGGCATGGCGGGGTGAAAATGGAGACAACTGTACTTGGACAACAATAAAAAATGAAAAAATTATTAAAGAAAGATAGCAAGCTTTGGATTCAGATAATCCTTAGAGTTTAATTTCAGATCTGCCACTAACTATCCAGGGGAGCTTAAACAAATTCCTGAATCTCTCCTTGCCTGTTTTCTTACATGCAAACTGGAGATTGTTATTTATTTAAATATTTGTTTGCTTATTTATTTATTTTTAGAGAAAGGGAAAGGGAAGGAGAAAGAGAGGGAGAGAAACATCGATATGAGATAGAAACATCAATTGATTGCCTCTCATATGCACCTCAACTGGGGATTGTACCTGCATCCCAGACATATGACCTGACTAGGAAAGGAACTGGCAACCTTTCACTTTGTGGAACAACACCTAACCAACTGAGCCACACTGGTCAGGACTAGAGATTGTTTTAAATGAGTGCTACAGGTAAAGTGCCTAGAAACATAAGCATTCAAAACATCCTAGGTGTAATAACAACATTTTAATCACTAAAACTGTGAGTTTTTAAATGTAAAAATTAATAACTCTAATAAATATAATTATTTGTATTGTAATTATCATACCCAACACCTAATGCAGACCTAATGCATAACTGGATAGTTAGTGGCTGGTAAGTTGCAGTGTATATGTTTTTATCACACTGTAAGTATCAAATGTAATGGACTCTTCCTTGTCTATCTCCTCACTAGATTGGGAGTTCCTTGAGGGCTGAAATAGTCTTATCCCCGTACCTGCCCCATGTTGTATAATACTTGCTACATAGTAGAAAATCAGTAGGTGCTTATTGGATGAAAAATGAATCAATAAGGAGCTGGCAGCATTGGGAAGCCAAGTGAGAGAACCCCAAAGGAAAGGAAAAACAAGGGAAGAAATAAGTACTGGCTTTATATCCATTCCCATTAATTCAGAATAGTCCTAGAGCTCTCTCAAGACTTGGGAGGTCTTGAGATTATTTCTAGTAAGAAATGGCATTTCCTCATTCATGCTTCATAATTAGAATGTAGCAACTGCAAAAAGTTGTATTGTATTTGCCTGTTTATTTGTTTACCTCCCTCCTCTAAGACTGCAAATACCTGGTGACAAAGAACTATCCTTCATTCATCTTTGTGTCCCAGCATCTAGTGCTTGATACATATACTAGGTGCACAGTGCATTTATAATACATATAAGAAGCAGAATAGAATTGGATCACATGTTCACATTTTACTTTATTAAAGAATTCTTACATTGGGAAGAGGGAAGTCCTGACATAGTGCTTGATAGAGAGTAGGCACTCAGTGAACACTAATGAATGAATGAATGAACTTTATCCCCAATTCATATGGTGAATATTAAGCTTGGGCTTTTCTTTTCCTGAGAAGAATACTATAGCACATTCCTTACTCAACATCTTCTAAGCATGTTTAAATGATTTCCTGCTCATCATGAACTTAGAGTTATACAAATAAGAGTCTGTTCATGCTTTCAGGTGTTAGGAGGAGGAAGCATGAGATGGTAATGAATTGAGGGGCTATAAAAGGGAAAATAACAAAAAAAACAAATTTTCTATCTAAAAGACATTAAAATAGCAGACACAGAGAAAGTGAAAGAAAAAATAAGGAAAGTGGGAGAGAGAAAACTCACAGATGTTTGCACTCTATAATCTGGAGGGAAGAAATAATAGAGTATCACCTTTATTTAGTATGATAGTATTGTCTTATTATGACTCTGCTCTCTCCCTTCCATGCAGTCTTCTCCTGCTACAAGACTTTAGAAAATATTTTTGCATTTACTGACTAGTTCATATCCTCTAGCTATTTTCAGTTTGAGGAGTCTAGGTTAAAAACAGTTCAGTGAGTTGACTCCATTTTCACATAATTGTCCCTGTCTTCTGAGTTCTATAATGAGTTATCCTGACTTTCTTTTAAAATACCATTACAAGATTGCCTAGAGTATCTGTTCATCCTAGAACATGCTTTACCAACAGAAACAATGAATCACTCCATTTTGGAATTGTGTTAGTGATGGTTTTTTACCATCACCAGTGAAAACACCAACGTGTGGTTTAGCCAGGGAACAGTTACAATTAGCAGTATTGAGAATCACAATCAGTCATATACCACTGCCCCTGGTTACATAGGGTTGTCAGGTGTGTCTACAAGCAGACCTGCATGGCATCCATTCTCCATGACTGATCCTGCACGCCATCCACAGCAGTTAGGCCTCACAGGGACCCAGAATTTAGCTCCAGTGACAGATTAAATACTGCTAGAACAAACTGTGTGGACCGGTGCCAAACTCAGCTATAATAAACAGCACTTGAAACCCAGCCATCAGAACCATCAGTGGGACTTACTGCTATATGGAAGTTGTGTGTGTGGTGGTATTTCTTATAACACAAGTTAACCTGCATCATTTGGGGCCCTGCTGAATTTCTTTCTAAGCATAAATGTCTGAAGAGTGCTGATTACTCAGGCTATTGCTTTGAAAGGGTCATTTTAATTATTTGGTAGCAAAGGTAGTATTGACATACACAAAAGTGAGACATCTCCATTTTCACAAAGAGGAGATCTGTAATATTTCTAATTACAAAAGGCAAACTAGGTTTCAATTTGTCAAATATGCAAACAATAAGATAAAATGCTAAAACCTTTGGGGGATTTACAAAGAAATTGTACAAATTATGTATGTTTATGTCTCGCAGTACAGCCTCATTTTATCTGTAGACACACATTTCCAGTTTGGTGTGTGTGTGTGTGTGTGTGTGTGTGTGTGTGTGTGTGTGTTGGTTTTGGGGTTGTTGGGTTTTTTCTGCATTTTTTGAGGAGAGGCAGTTTGGAAATCCCTCCACACTTAGGCATGTTCCATCCACATCATCTTTTAGGAATGCTTAAGGCTATTGCTACTCTGCTTAGAATTCTTGTATTATATGAAATCTTGCCTTTGACTTGTCATTTAGCACCTAAAACTAATCTAGTATTGCAATAAAAATAGCTTTTATATCATGAGTACAAGACACACACTGGGCTGTATTCTGAGGAGACAGTGAAGAGAAGGACACAGTTCTTATCATTCCTTGAGGAAGAGCTCACAGGCTAATGAGGAAGAGAGCTGAGGAGTTGTGATCTCTTGTGATTCATGGTGCAGAGAGGGGCAAGCCTTATTTTCAGACATACAACCAATAACAACAGAAAACCCAAACTACAACCTTTCTTTTGATTTGTATACTTACTCTATACTATTTCTTAAAAATGGGGTTGAATACAGGTAAATCCAACCCAGTGATAATTTAAGCCAAAGCCTTCCCCGTGTTTTAAGTTCTTAATTTTAAATGTCTGAGTTTTCTTATAGACACAGAGGGAGATTTTTAAGAAGAGCATTAAACATTTACTCAGCACTAACTAGGTGCCAGGCACTGTAGTAACCCTTTATTCATCAACATAATTCTTTTCAAAAGTGGGGAAATTGAGGCTCTGAGAATTTAAATAACTTGCCAGAGTGACACAGCTATTTAGCAGCAGGGCCAAGAAAGACTTTCCACTCTTCACGGGCACATAGGGTGCCTGTTTTACTTAAATGTTGAGTTAACATGATTATAAATCATTGTTTCTCCTATTACTGAGGCAGGACACTACAGATTAGAATTTGAAATGCATTTCACCTAAGAAAATATGTTATAGATGGTATTCAGGTGTGATTGAAATAAAGTAGAAAATAGGCAAGAAATTAAATCATGAAGAACAGGTCAAGTCAGAAACCACTAAACAATAAGATGCCTCACACCCCTTTTGCAGTCAGATCCTTTTTTTTAATGTCAATCTGATAGATCATCCAAGGTACAATGATTATAAATCTTGACCCTGAGAGTTTAAAGAAAACTTTTTCTTCTCCAAGCCAGATAGAAAAAGACTGTTAACAACAAAGTACACTTCTCCAAAATTATATTGAGAACAACTATCTGACCATACAACATGCAAATGTGTGGACAATAGACTCACATGGCCAAAGCCACATAATTCTACTTGGTAGCCAGGAGAAAGCCATGGTATTTTTAGAGGTTTTAACCCTAACCACATTATTTCTTCTTCTCAGAAAATCCAAAGCAGTCAAGAACTCAAGCATGGATAGATTCTTCCTAAATCCAATGAGGTTGCCTATCTGAATAACCTACTGTTTGGTTGAACAGAAATGTAAGCCAAACTATAATCATCTATGACACAACAGCTTAGAATTCTCTTTCTTCTCTTCATATACATATTCATATTTTTGACATGAAGAAATGTAACAGTTATTGAAAGGCCACTGAAAATATGCTGTGACTCAAACAAGGATGGCTTAAAGTTAGGGAGTCATTGATTACAGAATGGGCTGTCTGAAATGCATATTACAGAGTCTTAATAAGAACTTAAATGGTACAAACCAAATCCAAATGTAAGGAGTACACTGAAATCATTTTCTTAATTGAGAAATACTTTCCATGATTTATTACTCTATGTTAAAAGATTATCCTTACTTGTGAAAATATTCCTTGTGGTTTATATTTAAGGACTCCAGAACTACTCAGCCCACAGCTCACAAGTTAAACTGAATGTGATCCTGCCAAACACATCAGTTGGCTAGGGTTGCCAACCTTGTCACTGTCAGATGCCTTTGTAAGGTCTGAGAGACAATTGTACCTTCCCTTCAAGTAGCTTCCCCACTTGAAGCTAGGAGCTCTCAAGGCTAGGTTGAGTGCCATCTGCCTGGTTGGAAAGAATCTGCCACTGTGGTGCTAGCACACACCCAAATGCTTGGAAAGGATTGAGAGACAAAATCCCACCTGATTTCTGACTAGTGAACTCCCTAGGGAACCAGTACCACTTCCTGCAGTTAGGCTAACTGAGGCCAAGCAAAGCCACAGGAGTTTAAAATAATTTTCCAGAGACATAAAATGCTGCCCAATACAGGTGCAGTTAAAGAATATATATACTCTTCAACTATGATTGACAGATTTGGCTGGAACCTGGGATCATCGTATCCCCAGGAAAGAGGTTGGTGCACTCTCACCAGGCCACAGTAACCTGCCTCTATTTTATCTGTTCAGCTGCACTTTCCCTTGATCTGGATTCATGAAGTAATGGATAATGGATATTTCTTGTTTATTTCTTAGGAAAAATCCTCTGCTCAGAAATCATCCAAAGAGCCTAGAAAAGCCATGTCTCCAGGCCCCTTTCTGGCTCCACCCAACTATTCTCTCAATACTATCAAACTGGATCTTGACTTTTTACACAGAACTTGTCATAGATCTTTAGGAGTGGAAGGACTTGTAGGAATCATCTAGTCCAGCTATCTCAGATTTACATGGGAGTTCAATAGAAACCCAGATAGCTTAAGTGATTTGTCCAAGGTCACTTGGCTAGTTTAGGACACCCCAGTCAAGTGCCCAGTGTCATCTCCACTTCATCACCTTCTTTATTTTGAGATTACATTTCCACCACTCTGCTACTGGCACAGCCCAGACCCAAGATTGACTCAAGGCATTGTGAGTCATTGTCATGCTTCTGGGCACCTAATTAGGGGTAGAAGCTGAGTTGAGCTGTTGATAATTAAGCAATATTTTAAAAAGGCAAACTGATGAGGTTGCAGGAGTTCCATATATAATCCCAACCCCCACCATGTATGTAGATCAAGGCCAGTTTCCTCGCCTTCTACTTTCAATCCCTTAGGTTTAATTTTGTGACTCCTCCCACAATTCTGGGCTCTATTGATAATCTTCTTATCTTCACTTCACCTGATAACACATTGGAATGGAAATGAAGGAAAGGGCAATCTTTCTGTTGGTCCAAATTACCTAATGGTCAGGATCTTTGTTTGGCCTGGGCAGCAATGGGCCACTGGATCAGGGAAAACTTGTCCTATTATAAGGAGGGGGTGAGGTAGTAGCTTAGCCCTTGTTAGGTCTGGACTGATAGGGGGTCAGTTAGGGCATCTCCAGATGACAATACAATTGCTCTTTGGGGATCTGAGGGACAAATGCATCTGTCATCACTTGGTATCATCACAAGCAGGATAAGGTGCTGTAATCATAGACTCATGTTTGGAAGAGATTTTAAAAGTAGCTTTATACAACAAATTTTTATAAGACCCCACAAATATGGTGAATCACATTTACTCCTTCTAGCCATTTTGTATGCTTTGACACATTACACAGGAAGCCATTTTATCAGAGATTACTTTATTCATATTAGTAGCTATCACTGAATGACCACTGTTATTTGTCACTCATTTATTTTCATTTAATTCACCTGAAAATCCTAAAAGTAGATACAATTTTTAACCTCCTTTAACAGTTCTTAAGTCACTTGTCCCAGGTCAAGAAGCTAGTTAGTGACAAGATGTAGAAATTCAAACCTTCCTAAAATTATTTTATCAAAGCTTGTGCACTGGCAGAAAACTGTACTTGAACAACAATTAAAATTTTTTAAAAATCCTGTGCACTGACCACAGGACATTTGAGACTGAAAGAATAAAGTGTGTGTGGGGGGGAGAGTGTGTGAAAGAGACAGGAAGACACACACACACACACACAGAGAGAGAGAGAGAGAGAGAGAGAGAGAGAGAGAGAGAGAGAGAGTGAGGAGGTAGAAAAGGAGAGATTGTTCTGGGATGGAGAGGTCAGACTGGAATCCCCATAATCTCAATTTGCACAGAGTATAGGAGCCAGTTAAAGCTAGCATTCTGAAGTGAGGGAGGCTGGGCCACTGACCCCCATGCCAGGTGGACTAACAGCAAAAGCTACTGCTTCCCCCAAAGCACCCTGAGTTCCCATCCCAAAGCCCCTCAGGATCTGTGCCAGATGTGTTTGTCAAGACTAACAGCAATATTTATTCACTTATTTACTCATTCCTCTGTACCCCATCCAGAGATACTACAATAATAAAAAAGTACCACAACTTTTTCTACTTTAACTTTTTCAAAGCAAAAACCTGTGCTCATTTCCCCACTTGAAGGTAAGAGCGCTCAAGGCTAGGTTGAGTGTTGTCTGCTTGGTTGGAAAGACTCTGTCACCGTGGTGCTATCATGCACCCAAATGTTTCCTGTGTACAAGTTTTCTGGAATGTCTACAAGAAACCATGTGTAGGAAGGCACTCCTGTTTACACCTGACGCCTCGCTTTACAGACCCAAACAGGTTATAGCCCCAAGTGAGTTTGAAATACTAAGCAGAGTAGTGGGGTGCTCTGCAAATCAAGGCATTTTCCAAACAACCTGTCTTACCAGGTGCACCCTGTAACTCTCCCACAGACTCTCTGTGTACTACAATAAGCTTTCAGATCACAGATTGTGCAGAGTCATGCTCCAGAGGCAGCTCCAAGAGGTCAGGGGACTTCCCAGCCAAGGTCTTTGCAAGCTCGCCTCAGGAGATGGAGACTACTGGTGTCAAGGCCAGCATCCAAAGTGAAAAAGAACCCTCAAATTCTGAATTAGTCCTCCAAGATCAGTGAATTTCAACAGTGCATTGTACAGGACAGTATCACAGACATATTCTCCTCTGATTCTGACATCAACCCAATGAAGTGGTAGGCGGCAGGGGGGCGGGGAGGAGATTAACATTACTCACAATTTAAAGATGAGGAAGAAACCGAGAGGTAATGTGAAGTCCTCAAGGACCATGACTGGTCAGCAGCATTGTAGACATGACTCCAGATCTTGAACGTCACACCAGGCTGTTGCTGAGGCTAGATGAGGTGAACAATTATTTCTCCCACCCAAAGCCTCTCCTTCAATTCTGGCACTTTCCAGCCTCAGGAGGTAAAGAGGTTAAGGGCCACAACCCAAGTTAAGAGAAGACTTCATATTTGGGTGAAGTTCAGTGGAGGAGGGGCCTACTAGATTCTAAACACTTGGAGGCAATACACTTCAGCCCTGTGCTTCAGTTTCTTTATATGTAGAGTGAGAGATAACAGTACCAACTTTGGAGAGCTGTGGAGGGAATTTCTTGAAACAATTTATCTTCAGCACCTTATATTTAATAGATGCTAAATATAATCACTGCTTTATTGCTCCCCCAGAGCACTCTTATTTTTTACAAAGTTGTGAAGTCATTTTCTAAATGAGTCCAAAGTCAAAGGTGAGGTAGAGAAGCGGATAGAGGAGGTAACTTTAATCTGGCTGGAAGCAGATGTTAATCGGGGGAAACTAATTCACATGGAAGTCTAAGAAAATTATAAATGTAAAAGGAAAAAGGCCAGTTGGTTGGTGCACTGGACAGACCAGAGGATGGTTTTTTGGAGGCCAAACTGGCATAGAGGAACCAGATTGGGAGCAGTTAGAGGAGGGGTGTTGGTGCCAGAGCCTTTCAGGTTCATCAGGCCTCCTGTGCAGAGCACCACATGTTTGCTCCAGGCTTGCTCGTTCCTGATCATTGACCCTGGGGAGAGCAAGGGACATGTTTCTCCCACCTGCCTCTTGGCCTGGAATGCAGTGCGCAACAAGGCAGGTGAAAGCAAAAGGAGAAGACGAAGTCTAGGAAACAGCGGCAGGGTCAGGATCTGAACATCTGGGTAGTGGGGAGCATTCCACGCCACACCAGCATCGTGTTTCGAGGGAATTCAGCAGACTGCGGGAATCTCTGTCTATTGCCTTTTCCTAGTGCATGAGGCACAACAGGTCCCACCGAAGAAATGGTCACATGGTGCAGGAAAGGTGCTATTTGTGTCTGATGTTCACCATTGCTGTGGTTTTATAACCAGACAGCAATCTGGCCCGACAGTGGAGAGGCAGCAGAATGTTGAATCTGCACGCTCTTGGACTGCTCAGAGTTGGTTGGGCCCAGTCTGAGATACACTGCATCTTTTTAGCAGGAGTTTGGATCGCTTTATTGTTATTATCCTTAAACTTACAAAGCCCCCACTTTTGGAGAGGCAGATCAGGAGCAAAGTGGCCCTCTGTCCCCCAGAGAGTGGGTGCGGTCAACCCCTTTAGGTCGAAGTCCAGGGAAGGAATGGCATGGCCAGATGAGCCAAATGAGCCCCCACTCCACCCCTGCTGCTGCGGAGAGGTTATCTCTGGCCTTCAGGATAGCCAGGCTCAGGAACTGAGGTGAGAGAGGTGCTGCACTGCCAAATTCCCAGCAACCCCTGGCTGCTGCAGTGAAAAACTACAGTCCTGCGGGCTGTGCTCTGAAGACAGAGGAGGTAGTAGAAGAGTAAGTCCATTTAGAGGACAAATGGGCTCAAAGAAAATTTTTAGAAAACCTTATGAGAGGGGAGTAAGGGGGACAGACTGGAGTCTATTCATTTGCTCAAATCTATGGCAAGATGTACACCCTTGAGAAAAGGACCCTTCCTTTTACATTTGGAGAAATTGAGGCCTGGACAGGGGTCAGGATTAGCCCAATGTCATTTAATTTATAGGAGCCTAAGTGAGGCTGGAAGCTAGCTCCTAATTGCAACTTGAATGATGTGTGACACTGTTCCTTCCCTCAAAATTTGATTTCACACACCTTGCCACACATACACCTTCCCCATCCTCCAAGAGAAGAGCTAGATCATCAATGGAGGCCACCTTGTTTGCCCAAGCAGCAGTAAATCTTAGCTCCATGGCTTGGGGCCTTCACTGCCAGCCACTCCTCTGGGTTTGTCCTAAGACAACAGCAGGCTCTGGAGAGGAAGTGGTGCAGGTGGCTGGCTTCTGCAAGCCAAGGTGAAAGCCAGCTGTGGGACGCAAACGCTAGGAGTGGCAGCTCAGGCAGGGTTCTGAGTTCTTTCCGGGCTTCCTGGCTTGGTCCCTGGGACTCTCAGCAAGAACTGGTCAAGTACTTAGGCAGTTGGAGAGAACCCAGGAAGGATGAGTGTGAGGGTGGGAGGGGCATTTGTCTGGGTCCCAGGTGGCTGGAGAGAGCAGCTGGGGAAAGATCCAATGCTAGCTTTTGTTTAGGCTCTTTTGCCAGTGTTCCGGTAGCCACAAGGCTTCCCTGAGGACCTTAGCTGGTCGCCCGCGTGCGTGTAAGTGCTTGTTTTCCTGTCATGGCTGTTGACAAACTGCCTATTACAGCCTCTAGTTCACACTTGAACTGCTTTGCGCCTGGAAATAGAAACCTAAATACTTGCCCCTATCTTCAGAGCCATGATGTAATATTTTAAAAAGGGTAATAACCTGTTAGAAGGAGGCAACACGTAGTTTCTCGCATTGAAAGAATCCATTTTCAGGTTTTTTGAAAGGAGATTATTATTATTATTATTCCTCATCTGAGGCAAGGTTCACTGATCTTAGAGAAGGGGAAAGGAGGGACAGAAAGAAAATTTGATGTGAGACGGGCACCTCTAGCAGGAGCCCTGACCAGGGACTGAACCACAACCCATGCATGTGCCCCTACTGTGAATCGAACCCGAGAGCATTCTATCCAGCGGACGATGCTCCAATCTACTGAGTCACGCGGGCTAGGGTCATTTTCAGGATTTTTTCATTTGAACATACCTGTATACCAAGAATTCACTCCGCTCCCCATTGCACCCAGCATTTCAGGAATTTCTGTGTGATCTGCCCGTCAGAAACTGCACCAGCATGGCCCGAGAGACACGGCAAAATCCCAATCCTGTCAATTTGCTAAACCAAGGCTGGCGAAAACCCTCGACCCTGCATCCCATTGTGGACAGTCTCCTGAGCACCCAGCAATGGGGCTACTTTCTGACTTGCAAACTTCGCCAAAAGCAAAACCCACCCTTTGTGTTACAAAGCTGGGAAGGGGAGCAAGCCCCAAGGCAGGCTTCCTGGCTGACTCCTCAGGCCTCCCCGGGTACACCAGGCAGCAGCAACTTTCCTCCTTACTGCTGCAGCGGAGGAAGGAGCGACCCTCTTCCACGCCGCGGCCTTACGTGCAAGGATACGGGGAAGAAACTCTAAAGAAGGTACCAACCAGCAGGGACTGCTCTTCGCGGATCAGGCCGTGGAGAAATGATGAGGGGAGCCCTTGGGAACCGTAAAGCGCCTGGCAGTGTTGGGCGAGGATTCTGGCTGATCAGCGTCCCAACCACCACCTGGGACCAGACCCAAAGGCGGGGCTGTAAGGGAGGCTGGGAGGTTCTTCTTTCCTTGTTTTTGGGTCAGCCTGAGGAGCTGACCGTCACTGAGAAGATCCCTGGAAAAGCACTGGGGTGGATTTCACTTCCAACGAGACAGAGCCTGGGAAATCAGCAAAAATTCGGGGGAGCTGAGCTCTCCCCTCTCCTCGTCATTGGCTCTTGGATGGACTCAGGCCCCTACCAACAAGTGATATGTCCTTTAGGAAATGCTAGAGAAAAAGATTGACAGAAGAGGGAAAGAGCTGCGCTGGGGCGCTGGAGCGAGGCGGTGTCCTATTCTCGTGGAAATCGAAAACGTGCGCAGAGTGTAATCGGAGACAAGGAGATAGAGAAGTAACAGCGGAGGGGTAGAACGGATGGATAGATAATACTGGATGACAATTTCGAAATTCAGAGTTTGGTCTATTCTACAGACGCGTAAGTATCACACAGCTTGCACTTGTTCATACCCTGAGACCTTAGCCAAACCGCAGTCTCCTGGTTCAATTTCGAAATGAAAGTGGAAACAAAAGCAGGCAACGATTCCCGGCGCTGCCGGAAAGGAGGACCACAAAGCCTCTTCCCGTGTCTCCCCTCCCGGAACGGGGGAGCCAACCAGAAGATCAAAAGCTTCCACATCACCACACTGGGGAGAGCTCCCAGCCCTAAAAGAGGCTGACTAAAGGGAGTGGAAGGGGGAGGAATGTGTGATACTCTGGAGCTGGGCGGCTCCTGACAACCTTTTCTTGCATGCAGGAGAGGCGCGGGCGTAGGCCCTTTCTCCCTTGAGTTCTCTCTTGGCAGTGGTTTACGAGTTTATACCTGGCCTTTCAGGGCCACCCGCACCTGCCCCACAGCTCTGTGGTCCCCAAGGCTCCGACTGGCAACTGTAGGCTTGGCCCCGCCCGGGGCCACCAATTGGGTCTCTAGCTGGGCCTCTCTTTCAGGGCTAGGATTCTTCAAGTACTGCCAGGGTCTACGGTTTTTCGTGGCCCCTCAAGGGAAGAATGGCCTTTCTTGGAAGGCTGGGGCAGGGAGAGAAGAAAACTGCTGTTTGCTAGAAACCAACGCCCTATAGCCTAAGCCTAGACAAGGCCATATAAAGACACCTCTTTCATGGGGGTGACTGTCCGTGATTCCTCCCCACCACTCCCCTGGGGAGTTAAGCACATCCCGAGGGGTCCCGCAAGCCCCCGTGGTCAAGGTGCAGCGCCAGGCTGAGCTGGGTCGTGGTTCCTTGGAGCAGACCGTTCAGAAGAGCGGCTATTAAGCCGATCAAGGCCAGTGATTGCCGAGTGGAAGCGATCCCATAGCCATAATAAGCCAGGTCCCCAGCCTCAACCCGAGTTGACGTCGGGATACCCCGCGAAGTTCCCGCCACGTGAGAAAACCTGGATCGTGCACAATGCGGTGGCGCCTGTTTAGGGCCGGGTGGGCACTCGAGCCAACCCTGCACAGTCCGCAGCCTCATCATTCATTCCCCTGGACGTGTCGGTAAAAATGCATCAAAACAGACTGCGGAGCGCGGTATAAAAGCACAGCGGGATGAGCTGCTTTCCAAAAAGGATCTCAGTGATTGGACCGGGCTCGGTGTGATTGACAAGAGCTTAGTTTGGTAAAGGGAAGACACGCAAGCTTTCACAGCGGGATAGCTTTTCTAAAATATATCACACTATCCTTTGAAAAGCGCCGCACACTATAAGGAAATAACGTTTCATGGCTTGCTTTACCGTGCGATGACATTTCTTTAAAACACAGCGAAGATCAAAAAAGGGAGAGAGAAATCAAATGTGTTGCAAACACAATGTTTTAATTAGTTTATTCAGCATGTTGCTTTTATCTGACGTATACATTGCGGGTTCCCGTTTAATTAAAGAGCCCCTCTCGAGCGGCAACGGGCAAGGAAAACTGCCGAGGCGCTGCGGCCCTAGGTTCCGTTTAGGAAAAACGGAAGGGCTGACCGGCCCCAGAGCCAAGCTCCCAGGCCCCGATGCCCTATGGGCCAAGATCAGCAGGCTGAGACTTTGGTGGTTCGGGAAGCAACGGGACCCGAGCGCCCCACGGAGGTAGTGAAGATGGAGGGAAAGAAGAAGAAAAGAAAGGGAAGGGGGTCTCCCCCTCCAGGGACCGCAATGTAAAGAAGGCTGTTGGAGTAGTTCGGCTCAGCGCCAACCTGTAATCCCATCCCCCACCAGGCTGCTCCTCCCCCCCCGCCACCCCCAGCCCTCCTCACCGCCTGGCCACAGCCAACAGCCCAAGTCCCTCCTCCCCAGGCCCTGTCTCTGGTCTCCAGGTTGGGGCGGGGAATAATAGGTACCAAAAGAGCTCTGGAGGTTCTGCCCTCTCCCCAGTTTTCGGACTCCAACTTCCGATACTTCGCCCTCTCTGGGTCCAAAAGTAACGAAGCTTTTGATTCCTGACCTACAGGAAAAGACTTCGCAAGCATCTGCTCACTGAAAGCGCCGGCGCCTGAGGCACTGTCATAAGTGGCACCTCAAGAACGGTGAGGGAGAAGTAATGGTAGTCCTGGAGGCCTAGTTTTACACACACGCAATACAAGCTTACTTCTTGAGAAGCTCTACAGATTTCATCTCCACGTATAACCAACCTCTTCCTCCCACACATGACAGCAGCCTGGCTTCAGTGTCATCATAGCCCTTAATCCTGGCACAGTGTCAGCCCATGCAGCACTCTCTCAACAGTATTCGCTGCCCAGGCTTGTAGGTAGTGGTGGTATGTATGTATATTGTAGCCTTAAACTCATAGGACATTGTTTGTCCATTCAGCTGGTAAGATCAGAAAACAATATATAAATCTGAGGAGTCTGTTGAAGAGAAGGATAAGTATAGATTTGGCTCTTTAGACAAACCCCAGAACACAGCTCAGTAAAATGAAGGACTGGCCATAAGACTTCCTCTCCTGTCCAAATTTGTTCCTTCCTCTGAAACTGGGAATGGACGTGAAGATATTCAACCTGAGAAAAAAAAATGCAAAAAAAAAAAAAAAAGATTTTCAGCCTGGGAGCAAGGATGGGGGTAAAGGCAGCTACCAAATGGCTGGCATGCCTCTTTTCCATCCTTTGCTCAGAAGAAAATTACCTTCTGACAACTTTCCACTCAAGTTGATGAGACAGAAATCAGGGTGAGCTGCAGATACCTTTGTCACTTGATTTGGTAAGCAAAGAGGTCTGAGATGTTTCCTCTCTTGGAGAAAGGGGAAAACTCATGATTTTTCTCACCAAATATTTTTAAGTATGGTGGTTAAAATATTGGGATTTGTGTAAATGTCTGAAATTTATGACCTTTATTATCAAGGATTCTTTTTAAAATTGTATGCACACTCTCCATGTAATAGTACACATAAGCAGCATATATGTTTGGATGGGACTTTTAAAACAACTGCAAGGATCACTTGATAATAAACAAAACAATTCTTTTAATATGTGGTTAGAAATCAGAATTCAGAGAATTCAGTATTACAGAGTATATGCACAAAATGCTTTCTCCATTGTAGTTTCCTTTAAAGGCTCTTTTCCCTCCATTAAATTATTTGGCATGGACTTACATTATAAAAAAATCAATAAAATTAAAGGCTATGTGATCACTGGTAGAGTAGTACCACACCAGCTTCTGGAGGAGTTTGCCTCCCAACTTTTCTGAGCATTACATTCAAAATAATGATTTTATCCTACCACAGCTATAGAATGACAACATAGCTCAAGAAACAAAACTCATATGTGGAACTCACCTATAAATCACTCTCATATAGCTAGTCTTCTGTGTCTGTGTGTCTGTGTGTTTACGGGGAGTTATGGAATTGTAAAATTAAGAATTATAATAAGCCTCAAATTGTTACCAAGTGATCTTTAAAATTGCTTTAAAGGGTCAGAATGTAAGCAGTATTAAATGGAGTCTTTGATTTGGGAGACTAAATATTGCAGAACAGGTCAAAAGTAGAATATGATGAAAGAGGCCATTCCCCAAATTGGGAAAATAACGAACTCAAGCTGATTTCTTTCTTGCTTACCAACAGATAAACTCTTCTAAAAAAGTTCCATTTGGGTATTCATCCCAGGAAACTGCAGTAACATATCAGGATTGGAAAAGATATAACATAGCATCGTGTTTTTTAAAAATAATAAAGAAGCTCTGATAGTTACTCCAAACATTCAAATAATCAATATAATATTCATGACAGATTTATTCTAAAACATTAAATCACGCATTTGTTTTCCTTGTGTTAAAATGTTTGTAGGTCTGTGTGCATGAGTCAGTCATGATATTATTTACTCATATTTATCCACAATACCTAAGACAGTGTCTTGAATATAGCAGGCAAGCTATAAATATTTTTTTTAAATAGAGGAAATCAGGTAAGTATTGCTCTTGTAAATAATTTTTTTGCTAAGAAAAAACAGGTTAAGTTTCAAATTACTCTGCAACTTCATTTTGTGCCTATTTCTTTCTGCTTTCCACAACTTCAGGGAATTGTCTCTGAAGCCTGACCAAACTGCATGATCCCTGAACAGCTCTGTTCCTTGTAATTATCTAGAACCTAAGAGGTATAATGTTCCCCCTCACCAGTCCTGGGAGTCCACCTAGGGTAAAAGGGGAAAGCAAAACATTTTTTTCCTGGAGAAAAATTCCAAGTGAGAAGAAATGTCTCCCCATTTCCATCCCCTTTTCCTTCTTTCTGGAAGGAGATCAAGACTAGACTGGGTAAGATGGAGAGAAGTGGGATCGGCAGAACACCTCTTTTGTTCCAGTGACTCTATCCCCTACTGTCTTCCAGTAGAAATTTTACTCTGTAACTGCAAGAGTGTAGCTCTTTAGTTGAAATAAAACAAATGGGACCATGCCCAGGGGCAAACCAGTTCTTGACTAGAAGCCCTTGGTTTCTTGCATCTCACACCAAGGCATGTCAAGGACATAGAAAGCAGAGGAGGCAGGAGTTGAAGGTGAGGTGTTTCTTCATGGGAACATCTGATGGGCAAAAGAAACAGATAGGGATAGCAGTCTGGAGCAGGGAACCAAAGTTTAATCTCAGAGCATACCAAAATGGTGTATCTTAGAATTGGATACTGATGCCAAAGCTAAAAATGTAAGCCTGGAGCTTTGGCTGGTGTGGCTCAGTGGACTGAATGACAGCCTGAGAACCAAATGGTTGCTGGTTGGATCACGCCTGGGTTGTGGGCCAGGTCTCTGGTTGGGGGTGCTTGAGAAGCAACCACATATCGATGTTTCTCTCCCTCTCTTTCTCCCTCCCTATCCCTCTCTCTAAAAATAAGTAAATAAAATCTTTTTTAAAAAATGTAAGCCTGGAAAGACTGCAGAGTAGGAGCAAAGGGGCTCCAGATATTGACCTACTCTAGCTTAGCTATTCCTTATTAGAACACCCTGAAGAGCTTTTTAAAATCATAATATGGCACCCCTCCTTAGATCAAATGAGTCAGAAGCTCTGGGGTGGGTCTCAGCATCTGAATATTTCAAAGATTTTCAGGAGATTCCAATGTGGATCCAAAGGAAATGGGTCCCCCTTCACTGCTAGGGGTGTCTTAGAAACTGTGGAGGACAAGCAAGTGTGTACAGATGTCACAGTGGTTAAGTAAGGGCTATATACACTACTGAGGCAGCTAGTTTGCATCAGTAGGAAGTATAGGCTCCCTTTGCTTCAGAAATACTTAGAGGCTAAAGCCACTTCAGGAAAAAAAAGGAAAAGGTAAAAAAAAAATCATGAGCTTTTTTGTAAAGTGGGAAAGACATATTTAGGTGGCAGTAGTAGAGGGGTCTTCTGGAGTGTTCTTGAGGCCACTGAAATGTGGTAGATTTGGCCCTTACAACTAGTGCTGAGGTAATAGGGAAAAAGGTGTTCTAGGCCTCATTTTTTTCACCTTCATTTAATAGGTAGATAGATGAAGGGCCTTTATGGGGTGGAGAAGGTGAAGGAGAAAAAAACAAATGTTTGCTGATAAAATGTGTTTCAAGAGGCCCTTGGTCCTAAGGAAATCTTGACCTTTAGCCTTGGATGCCTGCAGAGGGGCTTCTGCACAGCTAGTGTTGACTGAAGCCTGTATGTTGAGGTCAAGAGAAGGACATGTCTGGGAAGGGAAACCAAAGGCTCTGAGAACTCTTGTTGACTGTGCTCAAGGGCCCATGGGGGTGTTCTTGCTCAAATAAGGCTCTTCAATACTTAAAGGACTCTGTTAAAGTGAGAAAAAAGGGGAGAGAAAGCAAAGCACATAGGTGTTGGTGGGCTAGGTCAGCAGCATGGAACTTGGACTCTGTGGGAGGAAGGAAAGGTGTCCTTGGATGTACATAGTCTGAACAAATTAGCAAAGGATGCACACAGAAGACCCCAACCTCCAGTTTCTATGGGGGTGGCATGAGGTTAATACACTGGATTTCAACCTGCAATGCATGGGACCTCAAAGTCCCCAGTGAATTGGTCCTCAACTTCTGCAGTGTATTAGACCTTGTGGTAGTAGTACACACACAGGGCTTCCTTCAAAAGAAGTTAAGTGCCTGTTCTAAAGGGAGGGGCAGGAGCCCTAGGGGGTGGGGCTTGAGGGTGGGGCAGTACCAGAATGTGCTAATCCCTAAATTCTGCTGTCTTCTTCAACCTCCCAAGAGTTGAGGGTTTCTCTAGGCTGTGCCAGGAGAATACTCCCTTTAAATTTCATGTCCTCCACAACAATCTCACAAAAATGGTTCTGGCCCTATTGAAGAGAATAGAAATGTCACCTGGGCCTTTCTTGGGCTTGTCTTTTTTCTTGGCCTTGCTAGGATAATCCAATCCCCAAGCTGGTTTTCCACAAATGGCCCCTCTGGAAAAGCCTAGTTGAAGTGTAATCTACCAAAGCTGAGTTTGAGGGGGCAAGGGTTGAGGGCAGGGGGAATTTTAACCTTAAAGAGAAATTCCTGATAGGGCCAGAGTTGTAGAGGAAAGAGAAGGGAGGGGGAGCAAAATGCCTAAAAGGACAAAGGCAGTAGCTAACCAACTGGGTTGTTAGGAGCACTTTGGAACTTGTATATTAACCTACCCTTATAGTTTAAAGGAGGGCATTTAAGTAGGGATCCTAAAATTCTTGTCCAAGTGTACTGGCAGATGACATTTATGGGGGGGGGGAGGAGTGTTTCTGGGAGAGAAAGAAGAGATTGGTGAAATCCAAGCCCTCCCTGAGGAAGAGCAGTTAAATTGGGGAGGAGTCCACTCTTAGGCCTGGGGAATTAGGGTTACTTCCTTCCAGCTTCCTGAAGGCAGGCTGTTCATCTGCCTTAGCCTGGACTTAAAGGTCTTGCTTGGTTTGGCCCCTGAAGTTGCCCCTCAGGGCTCAGTCAAGCAGAAAGGGTCAATAAACTATGTATCTGTAGCCAAAGAAGAAAGACAATAAAACCAGCCTTGGGGTCAGAGGTCACCTAGTTGAGGATTGAGATATTCACAATTTTTTTTCCTCTCTCCTCCTTGTCTCTTCTTTCTCCCATGAGTTCATTTTCCCTTGATTCTTTATTTTTCACCTTTCTCCAAAGTCAAATTTATCCCTGGAAATAATTGAGGGGTAAGGCTGGAAAAAATTATGTCATGTAAAATGAAGCTTGAAAAATAGAGAGTGATGGTGGATAAAGCACACCACCGATTAAGAATACTTAGCCTGTGCTAAGGCTGTCATCCAATCTTAGTTGAGGGGTCTGCAAACTTTTTCTGTAATGGGTCAGATAGAAAATATTTCAGGCTTTGTGGGACACATTCAGTTACTGTAGCATAATCTCTCCCTGCCCCTTCCTTTTCCTCTTTCTTTTTCTACTTCTAACCATTTAAAGATTAAAACACACATTCTTGGCTCCTGGGGTCATACAAACATATCAGGCTATGGGCCAGATTTGGCCTGAAAGCTGTCAAAGCACATTCATACTAGGAGTTACTCTAATTCACCCCCACTATCTCTTGTTTGGGGTTAGAGGAAAGAAAAGGGGAAGAAATGAGGCATCATATTTTTAAATATGAAATCCCTTCCCCCATCTAGGAAAGAATTAAATGAGTGACTCCAAACCAAATGCAAAAACAACAGACAATTCAATTTTACAAAATGCCATTCCTGAACTATATGAAGTTCTTCAGGAGTTGAAAGAGCTGGGAAGAATATTTTTAGGTGTAACTCTCATTCTCAGTTTGGGCAAAAGAGAAGATATTCATGTGATGCAGGCTCTGCCCCAGGGAGGAAGGGAGGAAGAAGAGGGTATGGTGGGATAGGTCCCAACCAGGAAAATAAAGCTTGAGAACAGATAGCTTCGAGGGGCCCCAAACCTAGGCATCAGGGATGAGAGTCACTGCCAGAACACGTTGTGTGGTCCATAGGTAATTTTGGGTGCAGGATCCTGTCTCAAGGTAGAGGAATGAATGAGCAAAAATGTCTGGATAGTCAAATGCTTCTCTCTACTTGTTTTGGAGCTGAAATAACCTATATTTTAGAACACATGGAGAATTTAGCAGCTAGAAGGAACATGGATTCCTGGGTAAATGTGCTTCAGAATGTTAGGCAAGCTTCATACCCCAAATTCATTCTCCTTACCCCATCTCTTCAGATCTCTGGGGAAGAACTTGTAAACACAAATGAAATACATGATTGCATATTTCTTTCTCTGCCTTGATCTCCTTGCCTGGAAACTTCCCACCTGAAAGGGGTTCTGATCCTAAAGGAAAGGGAAGTACTCTTCCAATGTGACTTTTTCTTCTGGTACCCAGAGTTACTGCCAGTGTACCTTAGAGCCCCGGGGCTAATATCTAAGCACCCTCAGAGTAGTAAAGGTACTCACTGGTACAAGACCTGGCTGGCCACGACCACACCTCACCATGAGCCTTGCACCTAGACTTGGCTAGTTACCAAGTAATGTCCAAACCCCTATGATTTCACTCCATTTCCTGTATTTCCAGGCCTCTCTTCATTATCTGAAACTAAATTCTGGTAGCTTTAGTTCAACTCCTTGCTTTCCTTCTCCAGATTCAACCCTATTTACTTCGGATGGTGTCTCTGAAGTTTAACACACACACACACACACACACACACACACACACCCTTGATTGACAAGTACAATGAAAATGTCTCATTACTGACTTTTTTGCTTTTCATTACATTGGGCAGTGATATGCCTTGGACTACAAAAGACAAAGGCAAAACATATTTTTAATAGAGTTGATTAACAATGATTATTTGTTTATTCTATATTTACTTTTAAAGATATTTAGAGTTTATAAAATATTTGTGAAATGATGGGACTGTAGCAAAAACTGTAATGTAGCTGATAAAGCCTGGAGTCCAAATGAATGGTTGGTGAGTGTGTCTGAGGTCCCGGAGCTCTGGAGATAGATAGTTCAGCTCAGCCCCTGAAACCAGTTAAGAGCTTTATCTTAGCATAAAAATAAAGAGGAGTTTAAAACGCATTCCTTTCCCAGCTTTCTTCCCCCTTCATTTTTTAATTTCGATTGCAGTTTTTCCTTTTAAAAAGATTTGGGACTCTGAAGAGAGGGCGGGGGCTTATGTAAAGAAAGTGTCATTTACCAGAAAAAAAAAAAATCCAATAATGGAGAGTTTCAAAGACGTGTTTCAACGAGAAACACTTCGTGCTCCACTAAGGAGAGGTAGGGGCACCCAAATTCAGTGTCTTTGAATAATTCCCTTCCTGGATTCAAAGATTCATTTATTGAAATAAATCAGGAAGCATTGGCAGAACGGAAATCCGCTTGCTGGGTTTAAAGGGTCTTTAAAATGTTGCGAGTGTTAGATTGCAAGTCTTTTCTAAATAAAAAACAGAAGACTGCAGTGTTTCCCTTGGACTTAGAGAAAATTGCTAGGTCTCCGACTTAGGATTATTTCATGTTCGCCACAGAAAATGTGTTTAAGAAGAAATCCTGCCCGATAATAGAACTTGCTGTATGTGTTTTGTTTCTTAGGATGCTGGAGTGCAGAGATAAGTGCTGCAGAATGGGGCTTTGGGTTGTACAGAGAAACCATCTCTCTTGCCCCTCTGGACATTCTGTTTTCCTCCTGCTTCTCCAAGATGAATCTCAAAAACTAGGGCTCAAAGGTTTGCTAATTTGGCAATGATCAGTTTCTCTGATTTTATTTGTTGCTTCAGATTTGGACATAAAAATAAATCTTCTTCTTATTTACTGTTGGAGCTCAGCGTGAGGGAAAGGATCCCATTATATTTCCTATCCATGCAGACATGTGGATATTTAGACCAGACCACATACAACTGGGGGACGCATAAAACAGATTTATTGGTTAATTTACACCGCCTAACACACATGTAAACCCCAGTAAGCCAAAGCTGCCCAGAGAGCCTCGGTTACAGCGTAAAATAAGAACCACGACCCCTGGGTTCAAACTGCCCAGCCCTGCCCAGCCCAGCCCAGCCCAGCCCAGCCCAGCCCAGCCCAGCCCAGCCCAGCCCAGCCCAGCGAGTGCTTTCACCACCAGAGAAATGAAGAAACGGGAGTTTTCATTTGCCCCAGCCTATGTGCAAGAAAAACTTTTCTGTGCTCTCCTCTTTTAGTCACCACTCTGCTCTCAGATTAACTTCAACAAAGCCCCCTGTCCCCCGAAGTTGTTCCTAGGGTCTCCTCCGAAAAGAGAGTTGAGAGGTAGGGACTTCAGGTAATCAGGAAAACTTCGCATTATTATTATTACCTTACGGGAGTGGTTTGCTGGGGGAGGGCGTCTTTGTTTTCACATGCAGTAACTTGCTGTATCTGGAGATATTTCGATTTCTACTATGTTTCAAGGGTCAGGGTTCCCCTTCCCCCAAAAGGAAACCTCCACCCAAACCAACCTAAATAGAATTCGAAATAGCCTGCCTCTGCCTTGCTGTTCACAAAGCCGCCAGACTGTCCTTTCGGGGGCATCTGGATTCCCCGCAACACACGCAGCGACGACATCTCCTCAGAGTCGCACCCTCTGGCTGGGCCAGGCTGCCCTAGGAAAGGCTCCACCGCCCGCGGTTTTGGCCTGGCTGAACCGCCTCAGGTCGGCCCCTTAACAAGCATCTCCCCTCCCCACTTCGCGGTTGATGATCTAATTGAATTATGCCTTTTTTGTTCCTGTGACCACAGAGCACGTGCTGGAGGCAATTAATTATCGGAATGTGGCCATATCAAAACGGACCCTGGGCACGGTGTAGGTCATCCGCGGCAACATCCCCCTCTTCCCTGTGTTAGGGACCCTCCCCGCAAAGGGGCAGGTTGGGCTCCCTCCACCGCCCTCTGTCCTCAGCCTGACTCCCAAACTCTCAAGGTCCCTAGTACTAGGGATACCTGACGGGGCTTCCCGGAAACCCTTGGCCAAGCTAGAGCTCGACAGTCACCGCTTCCCTGCCCCCGAGCCTTGAGCCTTCAGAATCGCTCTCCTCAGGACAGGCACTGTGAGGAAATCCAAACTTTTTCAAACCAATTACCCCCGCCCAAGGTCCGTGGGGGTTGGTGGAAGGTGAAGAGAGGTAAAGGGGAAAGTGAATAGAGAGGAGAAAAAGAAAGAAAAGCAGTCCTCCCTTTTTGTAAACCTGACTCCAGGGAATTTATTTGCATGATTTAGGCGTATTGTTCTCCTCTGAACCCCACTCCCTCCTCCTACCCAAAGAAACACTCTGCTGAGCGACACTGAAACGATTAGTGTAGAGCCAGTTCTCAGTAAAGTAATAATTTAACTTAGCAGTGAACTCACCTTCTAACCTGGAGCGAGAGTTCGATGTAGAGGGAGAACTGGGGCGAATTTGATGGGAGGGGGTAAGTACTGTAAGTGTGCTACTGGCAGGTTCTCCTCCCAGCAAACGGGCAAAGAAAGAAGGTGAAGTGTTGGTCTGGCCAAGCAGACTGGGGAGCAGGAAGTGAAAGGCTGCTGTTATAAAGTGCTGCTTGAGGCGGTCTCTCCGAGCGCCTCTGAACTTGATCAGATGTTTCCTACAGAGAGATGGCGGCCAGGCTGTGAGGCTTTCTCAAGGCGCAGACTTTGGGGCTTGGCCCTGTTAGGGATGTGACTATCACAGCCATCTTTTTCCTGGCCTTTTCTTTCCACTCTCACTTGCCTGTATTCTTTGCAAATGCCCCACCAGACCAAAAAAAAAAAAAATGAGTGGATTTATAGCTTTGTCTGAACCTGTCATTATGTCTGGAAAGACTACACCAGATAGAAGTGGGGAGCGGTCCCATACACAACCCTGGAAAGTATATCCTTAATGGATAAGAATTCCCGTTCCTGCTCCGGATAGAAGTAGAAGATAGCAAAGCCTTGGCTGTTGGAGGGGTGTATGTGGGACGGGGGGAGGGATTCCATCTTACAGTGTTCATTCCACTCCCTCCTACAGTTGCTTTTGAAAATGTTGAAAATTCGAGGCTGATTAACCCCGTGGTTTGAAAACTGCGCGGATCCTGTTTGTGTCTAGTGAGTTTCCCATATAGTGCGTTTAGCTTTTTGTGTGCATGTTTTGTTTACACTGTCAAAGCTAAGTGCATTCTGTGCATATTTAGTATTTATGTTTGTGTGTGCATTTGCTGTTAATGTGTGCGTATTTACTCCCTTTTCTGTGAGGTTTGTTTTGTCACTGGCTTGTGCGCTTACTGTTATTTGGTTGTGTGCGTATTTAGTGTGGTGTGTTCGTTTTTACTGTGTTTCGTGCATGTTTCCTGCTGCGTGCATGTATCTACTGTGTTATAGGCTTGTTGTGTTGTGTCTAGTGTTCCATGGGGAAAGGGTGGACAGCGGCAACTTATAGCCACTACTCAAAACTAAAGATTCAACGCTTGGTTTAGAGGGGAGAGAAATCAGCTCTAATTGTAATCATTTCTCCTTTCTTGGGTGTCAAACAGCCGGCAGCAGCTCAGGCACAGACGGTGAGCTGGCCAACCTCATTCCGTGGTCTCTGGACCATCAGGGCCCACGGTGGCATGGAGGCAGGAGACAGCTAGTGAGCCGTGAGCGCGGAACTGCTGAGCTTGTCCGGGGATCGGCGCCCCGTGGCCGCCGAGGGGGCACATTCTCGGGATGGTGAGACGCCTCGCCGACAGAGGGAACGATCCTTGCGAGGCAAAGAGTTCATTTGGTGAAAGCGAGTACAGCGCACCCGAGGGGTGCTTGCCAGCTTCGGGACGGAGGGAAGTCGAGGAGAGGCCTGACTCTGCCCTGCCGGTTCCTGGCTGGAGCCTGGCTCCAGTTCT
Source organism: Phyllostomus hastatus (assembly GCF_019186645.2). Taxonomy (NCBI): domain Eukaryota; kingdom Metazoa; phylum Chordata; class Mammalia; order Chiroptera; family Phyllostomidae; genus Phyllostomus; species Phyllostomus hastatus. The sequence continues at coordinate 7,903,026 of NW_025333841.1, read as the reverse complement.
CTACAGCAGCGTGAACCCAACCGAGCCCACTCGCGGGCGCTCGGCCTCAGCCGCCTCACCTGCCAAGCGCTTGGTCACGGTCCAATCAGAGGTGGTCGCTGGACCGCGGCTGCCATGTTCCCCACTCCGCGCTGCCAATCAGTGTGGCGGTGGCCAATGGGCTGCAGGGCCGGGGGTCAGGTGACCGCGGGACAGCTGGCTTCCCATTGGCGCGCGCTGCCTGGCCTCCCGCTCTGTTTATGTGAAAGGAGTGAGTGATTGACTTTATCAGTCCAAGGACATTACTCAAGAGGCAAGAAGGCTGAGACTCGCGCGGTGAGCGGCGCGGACTGAGCCTGCCTCTTGCCTACTGCCCGCCCGGCGGTCGTGAACCGGCTCTGCCATTTAGCGTAGCCCAGGCTGCAGACCCGTGTGGAGAGAGCCTCCTGGACCCGCGGTTGTGCTCTCGGGGAGAGGAGGGGTGCTTGGGACAGGATTGACAAACTCCGCCCTCCACTTGTTATTTTGCTTATTTTTCTTTGTGCGCGCCTTTTACTTTGTTAAACCAGATCTAGTCCTAGAGTCTTTCTCATCCCTTTCCCTCCCATCCTTCTACCCCCCTCCTCCCTACTCCAGCTCCTTCTACTTCCCCTCCTCCCTCCTATCCCTCTGCAGGAGACTCGCAGCGACGGAAAGTTGCAGCCCCTGGTACTGCCTTGGGGGTCTCCCGGCAGTGTCCAACCGCCGCCACCCCTCTCCGATTACAGCACTTCGGAGGTCTCTTCACCCGCACCTTCGCTCTCTGCAGCCAGGTCGCCTGTACCCAGAACGCCCCACCCATGACGATGCTCCTGGATGGAGGTCCACAGTTCCCTGGGCTCGGAGTGGGCAGCTTCGGCGCGCCGCGCCACCACGAAATGCCCAACCGCGAGCCGGCGGGCATGGGGCTGAGTCCTTTCGGGGACTCGCCCCACGCCGCCGCCGCCGCCGCCGCCGCCGCCGCTGCCTTCAAGCTGAGCCCAGCCGCAGCTCACGATCTATCTTCTGGCCAGAGCTCTGCGTTCACGCCGCAGGGTTCCGGTTACGCAAATGCCCTGGGCCATCACCACCACCACCACCATCATCACCATCATCACCACACCAGCCAGGTGCCCAGCTACGGCGGTGCCGCCTCCGCCGCCTTCAATTCCACGCGCGACTTTCTGTTCCGCCAGCGTGGCTCCGGGCTCAGCGAGGCTGCCTCAGGTGGCGGGCAGCACGCGCTCTTCGCGGGTTCGGCGAGCAGTCTCCATGCTCCAGCTGGTATTCCAGAACCCCCAAGTTATCTACTCTTCCCCGGACTGCATGAGCAGAGCGCCGGGCACCCGTCACCTACAGGGCACGTGGACAACAACCAGGTCCACCTGGGTCTTCGCGGGGAGCTGTTTGGACGTGCGGATCCATACCGCACGGTGGCCAGCCCGCGCACGGATCCCTACACGACGGGCGCACAGTTTCCAAACTACAGCCCGATGAACATGAACATGGGCGTGAACGTGGCGGCCCACCACGGACCTGGCGCCTTCTTCCGTTATATGCGGCAGCCCATCAAGCAGGAGCTGTCGTGCAAGTGGATCGACGAGACTCAGATAAGCCGACCCAAGAAGAGCTGCGACCGGACCTTCAGCACCATGCATGAGTTGGTGACACACGTCACTATGGAGCATGTGGGGGGCCCGGAGCAGAACAACCACGTCTGCTACTGGGAGGAGTGCCCCCGCGAGGGAAAGTCATTCAAGGCGAAGTACAAACTGGTCAACCACATTCGAGTGCACACAGGCGAAAAGCCCTTCCCATGTCCCTTCCCGGGCTGCGGGAAGATCTTTGCCCGCTCCGAGAACCTCAAGATCCACAAGAGGACCCACACAGGTAAGGGAGAAGGGCAGGGATCGCGGGATTCACCGCGGCACAGCGCGGAGGAGCGGACCTTCAGCTTGAGGGCAAGAGAGAGGGGCAGCGTCTCCAGGGCCTTTTGGAAAGGAAGTGCTGTCAGTGTCCCTCTATCTCTCGCCTTTCTCGCCCTGTGGCGCTTTTGCCCACTTCTAACTTCCCGGGCACATTGCTCTGCCGTCTCAAAACCTAATTGGAAACTTCTGGCACCCAGAAACAAACTGGCGCCGCCTCTTCTTGTCCCCCTTTCTGGGTTACTATGAAGGGACTCCGATTGTGTTGAGAGCGTATTGCTTACAAGCGATTTAGCTTTCGGCACACATTCGGGAAAGGCAACCATAGAAATGCTAATGAAAGCTAACTTTCGGTTACTTCCGCTCTTTTTTAACCCATGATTGGCATATCTCCTAATTAAATGACTAATACCTTTGTCAAACTATTTTTATTTGGAGTTCCAGGTTCGATTCAGTCCTTCGGGAGGAAACCTAACGTAGAAAAGGCATCACAGTTTCGTGGCTTGCTCTGAACATCTTGTAAACTGTCTGGAGTCCCTGGATTTATATAGTTTTCTTTCTGAAGGTTAAGTACGACGACTCAAGATTTTTAATACTGGCTTAGCAAAATCGCTGCATTTGAAAGAGGCAAATTAACTGGTACAAAGAAGGAACTGAACCGGATTGTCCCGTCCTAGGTCCATTGTGCGGCCGGGGATTGGTTACATTGCCTAGGTAGTGGCAGAATGTGGCTGGGATTTGGGAACCGTGGACCGGGTAGAGTACAAGTACAATTTAGGGGGAACTTTGGAGGAGCCTGGGGCTTTCCCATCCTGCGCGAGAACAAAGGGTACGGCAGGTTATGAGCCAGCCCTGCCCCACCCCCGCCCATCACTCCCCAAAACCGAGAGCTTAACCAGCGCTCTCCATTTTTCTCCAGGGAAAAGAGATGTTGCAGCCGTTTCCACTCGGCACTCCCTCTCCAGGAAGATCCCGGGGCGCTCCGTTTTCCGCCGCTCGGCTCTAGGAAGCTCCTGGCCCTGACCATATTTCCCCCCCTTTGCGTTTTTGCCTTTTGCAGGTGAGAAACCTTTCAAATGTGAATTTGAAGGCTGTGACAGGCGCTTTGCCAACAGCAGCGACCGCAAGAAGCACATGCACGTGCATACCTCGGACAAGCCCTATATCTGCAAAGTGTGTGACAAGTCCTACACGCACCCGAGCTCTCTGCGCAAGCACATGAAGGTAATTACCTCTTTATTAGCGGTCGGCGGTTTATAAATACTCGGCCCAATATCGGGCCGCGGAACTGAAGCGCCCGTGCCGACCACCTGTATTCTCCACTTTAAATCCGATTTGCTCCAGCCGTGACACCTAGGACCCATTTTGGGGACCCGGAGTGGGGCGGGGGAGAATACTGTAGGGAGGAGGAGGGAGCGGAGGGAACAATTGGTTGTTTACTGGGAAGCTCTTGCCAAGCTCGCCTGGACTGGAGGTTGTAGGGGCTGCCTCTTCCCAGTTCAGTCCGGAGTAGGAAACTAGAGTGCCCGTGCCGAACCCGGGGGTGGGTGGTTCATTCGCTCTCCAGCTTCGCATAAAACAATAGAGCTGACAAGCGAGGTCTGATTCCCACGCATTTATGTCAGACCTAGCAGCGCCTAGGGTGCTCGTGCCATCTTTCTCTGTACCTGCTTTCCCAAGCCAAACCGGGCTTGGTGAAACCTGGGTCCGGAGTATTTTATACGGCCCCAAAAGACTAAGTGTTTGCCCCACTCCATCTGCGGAGAAAACATTTTTGAAGGGGCATGAATAATAAAAACAGTGCCTTATTCTTCTTCCATATGCCAATATTAGGATTGAAACTGTTTTGTTGGGGAACATCTCCGGATTTTCTAGACGTTGGTAATACGGAAATTAAAAACAAACAAAATCAGCAGCGTTTCTCTTTTAAGTGGGTCACTGGGCTGTTTTGTTCTTACAGTGCTCGGATTCTGCTCTTGTTTTTGCTTGCACAATGCCAGTTGGAATTATATTCATTATAATATATACATGTTAATTTTAGGTTCATGAATCTCAAGGGTCAGATTCCTCCCCTGCTGCCAGTTCAGGCTATGAATCTTCCACTCCACCCGCTATAGCTTCTGCAAACAGTAAAGATACCACTAAAACCCCTTCTGCAGTTCAAACTAGCACCAGCCACAACCCTGGACTTCCTCCCAATTTTAACGAATGGTACGTCTGAGGACAAATACAAACACAAACCCTGTTAACCATAGAATGGACCAAATGCATTTTTAAAAGAAAAGTGAGACCAGTCAAATGGAAATGGAGTTTTAAGGCAAGAGGCCATAAATAGGGCTATATCTTGTTAATTGCAATTGTCCAGGAAGGTTTCTGGGTAAGAGCCAAAAGTAGCCATGCCCTTTTCTCAGGATTAGGAAATATGTTTTCACATGTGAAGGATTAAAAAATATTTTCACTGCTTTTTCTTCCACTTTCTCTTGCTCTGCACATCCCATACCTAAACTCCTTCAGTTCATTTTAACATTTGTCCTATTTCCTGAGAGGAAGTTATAGAAGGATTGGTGGTAGAGATGTTAAACTGATGAAAATTCTTCTCCTTAGTGGTGATTGTTTAAACTCTCAGTCTTAAACCGTGCCAAAGTCCTGTTATGTCTTGAACTTTTCCTCAAAGCATTACTCTTGTGAATGTATTTTTGTCTAATGGGGTCAAAACTGTTGTTCAGTATTTTTCAGCCTGAGGATGTGATGTTACTCTACACAGATTGTGACATTTAGTATACAGTTGCCTTTGTAATAACTTTTTTTGTAAATACATATCCATTGATGCCATATTTATCGTTGTAATTTAATTATTGCTACAAGTGCCGGGAACTGAACAATATTTATGGATAAATGTTTTCTAACAAATTCTGTACAGCTTTTGATTATAACTGCTTTAGCGTTAAATTTTATTGTTTTGAAAGAAGAACAAAATTTACAATTTTTGAACCACTGACTCCTTTCTCTTGTTTTGTAACAGCCTCCTACAAAGAGGAGACGTGAGCAGATGAATCTTGTTTGTTGGTATTTATAACTCACTCAGATCCCTTTTTTAAATTGTTAAATTATTTTTCTACTATGGTATAGATTCCTTACATTGTCAGTTTTCACCTGGGAAGACCCTCCTTTCTTTATCTGTAGCTCAGATGGTTCTTTAACTGCAAGTTTAAATATGTTTGTCCCAGATTTTCGGCATGCAAGTCAAATATTACTGATCAATTCAGTTAGTGGCCATGACATCTCAATCTTGTACTTCAAAGACTGAGAACTGGATTTAATCATCCCTGTCCTGCATATATAAACATAAAGTTACCTAATGAGTTTTATGTCCCTTAGTTTTTTATTGCCTTACATAAAAATGAACATTGTAGCAGGATGAATGTCTGTCTATTCTGTCAAGAGATCACCCATATACCCACATATGTTTGTATCTATGATTTATCTAATCTATCAAATCTATTTAGCTATCTATATATTTTCAAAAGTAAGCATATGTCTGAAACAGTGGTGATGAATAAGGCCAGTTGAGCTGTGCTTACTATGGTTAAAGTGCTTAAAAAAACCATAGTCCATTTATAAATTTGGAAGGCAAAGGGATGTGTTTTGCTGTATATAATCAATAATTTTCACAATTATTCATAACATTTTATAGCAATGTGATAACTAAAGCAGTTCTGAAATTATATTATGGAAAGGAAAACATTTGCAAAATATGTATTTTTAAAGTTCATGGTTTGTAGGCAAAGATGTTAAGAGCATTGTTTCCATTAAAATCAATAACAATGAAAAATGGTTGTTTGCTTTGTGATAAAATATTAACAATCCATTTAATCTTCAGTGAAACAACTCATTTAGACAGACAGTTGTTTTACAGTTATATGAAAAAGAATCTTACTATTTTGGAGGGCTGGAGTGGGTATAGTATTAAGAGACTTTTTTAAATAAATGAGGGTGCTATTTAATATTGAGAGCCCAATTTCTGCATGAATAACCAGCTTGCAAATCAGTTAATAGAATGTTGGAGATAAGGAATTGTAAAGAATTTAGAAATGTAATGAATAGGCTTAAGTACCTTTTCTTGAAAGGACAATGCTCTAGGTTTTTCTGGTGGCAGTCAATTTGGTAATATAAATAATCATTTTGAATTCTAGAATTCTGTTTATTGTTATTTTTGAAGAAATAAAGTCTTGGCACATCTTATTTATAACATTTTTGTATTTGGTGCCTGATTTTTTTCAAACGTTTAAATAAATCAACCTTAAATTGACATGCTCAGAGAACTGATGATTAAAAGAAATTTTGATTCCCTGGATACAGTTGAAGCAGTATATTTTAAGTTACCTACTGAGGCTTATCAACAGACAATTATTAACAGTTTCTAATTGTAAATTCCTTTGGATGAAATTTTTTGTTTGTGGAGAATGGAGGGTTTTTTTGTTTTTGTTTGTTTGTTTGTTTTTTCATTTTCCTCTACCAGTAGAAAAGGCAAGGGCCTGAGTAACATGAACAGAGATTGGGATGACTTCACAAGTGAGGAGCAAGTAACCTGGTCAGTCTGCCATACCACTCCTACCCCAGACATTCCACTCTTGACCTTGACATTGAGGGTGCTGGAGCAAATTCCTATTTCAGGATTTTTCCTTCACTTCACACCAGAGTGTTTTAAATGGTCAGCAAACTTTCAGAAAGTGTATGTTCACAAGATTGGGTGTGAATATGTTCTAACTAAAATCTAAATAGAATAGTTTTTTTTTGTGAAATATTAAGTGAACTTCAACAGTTCACTGTTTTCTTCATGGATTTCTTCTCCACCCCCACCCCAACTTAAACCTAACCTTAAATGGGAGTAGAGTGGGGGGTTTGATGCAAGATTTTTGGAAACTTGTTTCACCTCCACCCCCATTACATATATTAAATATCTTCTTAGGAGACGTAAAGAAGAGTTTCATCGTTCCTGAGTAGGCTTGAAATTGTTTTACCAAAAATTCTACTGTAAAGCACTGTGTTCTAACAGGAGAAAATGCCAATTGACAATGATGATAACAATATTAAGATAATGTAAAAGTTTTGCCCCCTACACAATTTCCTCTAATTTGGGTGTAGCATCATATTTGTTAAATAGCAAATAGTCTATGTCCCGTCCCCGCCTTCTCTCCCCCAAGAAAAACTTATTTTACTAGTAGGACACTTTTCACAGATTTTCTTCCTATAATTTGAATCTGAGAGTGTATATTTATATTCTTGAATTTTCAGAAAATATCTTAAAAGAATAAGCATCCTCACCCACTCCCCAAACAAAATCTTGCAATCCTAAAGATGGATCTGTGGAAACCATGAATGTTAGTTAGGTTCTAAGTCTAAGTAGTCTACCTCGAATTTCATTCTTGCTCCTGGTAAGAACTTTGTTAAAAAGTCCACTATCTTCCAAAGTGGGCGGTTTAGCTTAAGATTTCTACTGTTGGGTGGGGAAGGGGGAGGTATATACTTCAACACAGAAGTTTGTCGTTCATCTACTTTGGAAGGTTAAAGATCTGGGTCCAGGCTAAGCAGGGTAGTCAGTTTTAGCTACTTCCAAGGTTGGAGAGCCAGTGGGGACAGCCTCCGTTCACAAAGCCTCCCAGGAAAGTTGGGTCCAGGACTTCCTTGTCCTTCCCCCTTCTCGCTGCCTGCTGTCTCCTTCTCCCCTGGCCCCCTCTCATCCCCTGTATAACTACCCGCCCCATCCAAACAAGCGAAAAAAGTCTAAGGGTATCTTTCCCCTTAGGTTTCCCAAAGAATTGCCACTGGCGTGCCCATCCCCTGAAGAGCGGTTCTCCGCTTGGTAGGTGGGCTGATATTTCTCTCGAAATATCTGACCGTCGAGGCTCAAGTGTGTAGTCAGGTTTTGCCCACGATGAGACCAGGCGTTCTGGAAGGCAGGACTCCCGCTCTGCTAGTCTTTCAGGCTCCTCGGAGGGGCGTCCAGATTCTCCGTCCACACAAGTAGAAGCTGGAGCTGGGAGCGGGGCGGGGTCAGGGGTGGACCTCATTTCCTACGGTTGATTCTCAGGCGGCCTCGGCCCGATGACCCTTTGACCTCCACCTACCGGGCCCTCGGCGCTGTAAGCCGGCGGTCGCCTGGGCTCCGAGCGCGCTTCGCGCCCCATCACCTCCCGGCGTCATTAGGCCGACGGGGCTGTAAAGCAGGAATCAGCCGCCGCCTAATCCGGGCCTAGGGTCAATAGGAGCCCAAACAATGGTGAGCTCCGAAGGCACGGCATAACGCTGGCCACAAATTTTGTGTTCCATTCCTCCTCCTAAGGCAGGGGTGGGAGGAGGAGAAGGAGGAAGGTACTTGTACACCCGAAAACTGCTCTGAGTTCCCGGGGCTCTTAAGCGAGTGTCCTTTACCTTGGCCCTCCGGTCTCTTAGCAGTGTTAGGGATTGGAAGGGTTGGCGAGGCCCGGGACCTGGTTGGAGGCCCGTGCGAGAGCCTGCCCCTGCGGGGAGAACAGACTTTGAAGTGGGTTTTTAGCGCGCACTTGTGAGAGGCGGGCCAGGGCCAAGCAAGGACCTGCTGGCAGGAAAGCAGAGGCTCGGTCCGGGCCCCGACCCCTCCCCCGCTCCCCGTAGCTCGAGCTTTTTCAAGCCACTGCCCGGAGCCTGCTGTCCCCTCCCCACTCCTGCACCTTCGCCCCGCGCATGCGCACAACCCGCAGCCGTCGAGTCGGATTTTGCTGCTAGGTGGTGGAGGGCAAAGTTGAAAGTGCCTTTACTGCGCCGCGGACTCCGCTGAGCCACAAGGGAAGAGAAAACGAGGCATGTGCGAAAAGGGGGGTCGATTTTGGGGCGGCTCTTGAGTTGTGAACATTGCGGGCGCATGCGAACCCCCGCGGAGCTTAGCAAAGCTCAGACTGTGAGCTGCAGAACTGTTGTGTAGTTTAAACTCTTGTTATTCCCCAGTTCACAGAGTCCCGCAGGAGAATGTAGGTCGTGGTGGCCGCACACAAAATTGTTAAAAAACAAAAACTCGCGGAAGCAAATAAGTTCTTCCAGGGCATTTTGGGAGTGAGAAGTTGGAGAGCCTTCTGGGGGTTGGGGTTCCCAGGGGGACTTGGATGTGAAACCTGCCAGAGGCCAACCCACCTTCCCGTCCCGACTTAAAACAGCCCTCATGGGTGGGGAATGCCATTTTGAGTTATCGTGTACAGGTCGGAATTCCACAGCACTTTCCACCCTTTAAAAATGCCAATGAGTGGGCACACGCTGTGTTATAGGACAATGGCGAGGCCCATGAAGCGAGTACGTAGGCACCATTTCCAAATAAAATGGCCCAGGTTATCAACACAGGCATGCCATTTCGACTTTGAACTCACCACGTTGCCCAGGCCCCCGTTTTCTGCACATCTCATTTAAACGTGGGCCTATGAAAAATGTCGCTGTTGAAGCTCTTGTGTGTTCTACAACAGCTGCTGGTTTTACGTTAAAAATAAAAAGGCCACGATCTCTAAAGCTTTCATTCCCCTTTTGCTTAACTGCCTTAATGCTGCGTGTGAAAGAACTCCTGGTAGCTCTTGGATCTTGAACTCGTGTTTTCTCCGCCGAAAAATGCTACAGATTCAGTAAAATGTGGGATTAAAAATTGTGGTTATTGACCTCCGGCTCCTATAGGAAAATAAGCGGCACAAATTCTTTCGCCTTGGGTGTTCGTGAAGGCCAACAGCTACGCGAAAAGGCAACTTTTTCGGGGCTGTCCACTATCAAGTATTTGGGTTCCTGAAGGTTTGGGGCAGTTCCTTTAGGTCACTTTGGGGAGGCCCCCAGGTGGGTGGGCAGGTCATTAGCAAAGCTGGCCTAGATCTGGGGGAAATCTGCAAAACAGTGCCTTTATCTGCGGAGAACAATTGATGAGGTTGTCTTTCCTCCTTTTCAGTGCACAAAGAATACGGCTTTGGAGCAAGAATTTGGAATATGCATTTAAGTTGTCGCGCTTTGCTGGAAACCCCTGAGCAATTAAAATAAGCATGCTCTGTAGTATTTTCTGCCCTTTTCTTATGTGTGATTCCTTCAAGTCAAAGGGACTGCAGACAGTTTGGAAACTTGTTTTGAAATTGCCACCCAACAGATCTTTCTCTTTTTTTCCCCTTTGGGTGAAGTTTCCTTCCTGGGCTCAGCCACTCCCTTCTATCCCCTCGATGGACTACGGTACTGATATCTTTGAGATCAAAGGAAGTAGCTGGCGCTTGCTGTATACTTATTTTTCCAAGCTGTAGTTCAAACTCTGAAATTTAAAGCTCTTGGTACCAAAAGAGTGGAAAGTGAAATGTTCATTCATTTGAAAAAACTTGAGCTACTGGTTAGGTAGTTTGTCTCTAAGAACTACAGAACCCAGATTTTCTCTTAAATTGACTTTAAAATCAAGCTAAAGATGCACTGCTGAACTGACTCCCCTGGATACCTGTGGTGTTCTTTGGGTCATTTGATATGGTAAAAGTCTGGTTGACTTTCATAGGAGTTAAGTGAATGGAATTTCTGCAAAACCGGAGAATGATAAATTAGTAGAACTCAATTTTTTTTAATGATGACCCCAAAGGGCACTGCTTTCCCCACTGAGGTTTGGTTTGTATGATTGCTATGGAAATTTACAGCTTGAAAAACACTTAGTTTTGCAGAAAGCACTTAAATGGAGTGTTCACAGCATTTGAACTAATAGTAGTTTAGGAACAAAACTCTGAATAAGATTAGAGGAATTCCTCTTTTGAAAGAAAAAATCTGTTAAAACTAAAGAAAATATCTTGCTTTAAAAAATTATCTACCAAAGCAAACAATTTTGTATTTTGTTAATGTGGTGCCAGTTCAGTCTGTTTACAAATTTGATGAGTAGAGAGAAATGTGAGCTTTACAATACTATAAAAATAGCCTTCACCAGGTGGCAGGTTTATAATGTTTGATCTCCAATAGGATGTATATGTTATCTAATGTGTTATTAAAACAACCTATGTAAAGACCATTTGTACATAAAATGTTAAAAAATATCAGATTCCATAATGTTTTATTATAAACTAGCATTTAAAACAAAATATCCAGTAACATTTTATGAAATTTTTCTAAAAGTAAATGTAGCCTATTTGGAGCTATCTGCAGTTCACTTTTTTTTTTTTGCCAGTGTTGTCCTGCTTGGTATCCGGGACAGTCTCTAATTCCTGACGAAGAACTTGATACTGACGTTGGTTTGCAGCAGCCAGACCTCTGTAACACTACCTATGCTAAATGCAGGGTTAATGCCGAACCTACTGTGCAAGAAATGATTTACCGATGAGGTTTCAAAGAAAACCACATCAATTTGATTGTCTGTTACCTTGAAGTGATCATTTTAAGAGTAGTAGCTTTTTCCCTAGGTATAAAAAGACTGTTTTCTTCTTTTGGTGTATTTCATTCTGTGTTGAGCAATCTTTTGTGAAATGAAAAAACAAAAAAGTCCCCCCTGAGAATTATAAATTAGAGGATGGAGGTGAAGAGGGGTCTAATTTATAACCCAGTATGTATTATCTCATGCATTGTGTTGACCTTGTCGAAAATCTCTTTCAAATATCTGCATTCATCGTGTAGAACTAAAGTGTTTTAAACTTAGAAACATGAACACTTGTTTTACTAATTTCATGTTTGTGTTCAAAAAGCAATACCCAGGATCCCTACAGCTGTTGTTTGACCTAAATAAAACCATTAAAATTATTTTGTGATTATTGTCTTATTACAGTGACGATAGCCTCTAAATAACCTTGATTAACGTATTGAATTGGGGCAATTTTTATTCTATTCATATTTCTCAAAATATAGCTGGGAATTCCCTGAGCAATACATTTTGAGGAAAAAAAAACCACTGAACAAATCCCAACCAACTGTTTTGACCTCTCAGTTTTTTCCTTGAGGGACTCGCCAGGTGCTGGGGAGGTCAGGGGAGGAATTCAGAGTCAAGGATTGATTAGGGTGATTAGAAGGAAGAACTGCAGGAAGTGGTTTTGAGAGAAAAAAAAGAGCATTTGAACACCACTACTTGAGTGAGAAAGAGAGAGAAAGACAAAGCTGAAGATAACCTCAAAGGAGAAAGGGAGGCCTCTGGAGAGGAGGCATTGCAGCATAGCACATTACATGTACATTATTTAGAAGCCCCAAAGTAGTTCATGAGGCATATAATTTGCAACCATTGATTAGAACACTTATAGAATCGTGGAATATAGGTGTTATTAAAAAACAAGTTGTCATTAATTGACTGTAGTGTTAGACCAGATGAAGACACTTCAGAAAGATTCTTGGAACTCTAGATACTTGATGTCTCATTTTAAATTTAACATCTCTAATCTGTGAGTGGTCATCATTCTATTTATTTAGCATGATTATGCCATGATGAGGTATTATAAAATTGTAGGCTGATAGAGTATATTCCTACAGGTTTTTTAGATCCAGTTTTATTAAAATTTCTACTATGTAGACTGATGATACTGTCATTTTTAAGTAAAGGGAAAACTATTCACCTCTCTCTGATTTTTTATGTTCATTTATTTTGGAGCAGGAATATAGGCCAGTCAAGAAAAACTATAATCCATTGATTCTTAGCTCCCTAAAACTTGACACTTTAGTATCCCTATAACAATATTGGTAATTTTTTTGGTTTTTAAGAAAAAGAGCTGTTCTTTCACACAGACAGCACAGTATTATAATGGGATTATTTTTAAAGCCCTTAGAAAGGTAAACTACAAAGTTGTGCATGAGTCAGCTGCATTGTAATAATAATACCTCCTAAGTTTATTCTAAGGATTAAGCAAGAAAATACCCACAAAGAGTCTGGCACAGAATCATCTGTGAGCAGATGTTGTTTCCCTTCTTTTCCTCTTGTAGGTAGCTTTTGATTTTTGCTTTGGGTAAAATTTCTTATTTTTAATCTTATGGAATATTTTACTAAAGACATAGTTATTTGTACTGGAGTGAAAATGCAATCTTCATAAAATAGATGGAGACTTAAGGGCATATAAGAAATATAGCATTTCATAAGCATGATCACTAGATCAGGCATGTGGGTATATAAACATAGCTATGAATATTTAAACACACACAATTAAAATGTTATTAAATGCCTGTTTTTCATTATCTTCTAATAAATACATTTATGCTTAGATAAAAATAAGTTGTGTACTTAAAATATGTAGACATAGTAATTTAATGGTTTACTTTGATTTGATAAAACTTTTAATCAACAACCTTATTCTTACTATATTTACATTAAGTGACAATTCTATAATGTGAAGATTGGTATTTGCATTTAAAAGATTAAGTTTTATGACATGTTAAATAATTCAGTTTCCAGCTACTAAATTTATGTTATTATTACATGGGTGAGACTACAGAGTAATGAGACTGATTTTCTTGTGGATCTTGAAAGGTAGCTCTGAAAGCAATTCCCAAAGAGGAGTCCCTGGAATGTTTTGACCAATGTCAGCGTCCTTAGAATAAATTTATAGACTCCCTAGGTGATGGCCTCACTCAAGATAAAAAACAAAGCAAGCAACAGCTACCAGGATTATTACTTTAAAGCTATACTTTTGGTTTTATTATGTTTTAAAAAGATACCCTGATTATTTTATGTTAAGAAAATTGAGGCTGGATGGAAAGTGTAGAAATGCTGTATTATAGCATTATGAAATATATTTTTCTCAGTTATATGTCGATTTATGCAGTAAAACAAAACAAAAACAGCAATATGCTAAACTCTTCTCAGATGAACTGAGTGGTGAGTATGAGTATTTTTTTCCTTCCCACCAATTTTGGGGACCTGGAGATTCCCAGAGAGTTTGTATTGCTGAATGATAATGGCTTTTGCACAGAGGCCTTGGAGACTTTTCATTATTTCCTTTGTCTCTCTCTTTCTTTAAGATTTTATTTATGTTTAGACAAAGGGGAAGGGAGGGAGAAAGAGAATGACACAAACATCAATGTGTGGTTGCCTCTCGTGCACCCCCTATTGGGGGCATGTGCCCTAGACTCTGAATCCAGCCCGCGACCCTTTGGTTCAAAGGCCAGCACTCAATCCACTGAGCCACACCAGCTAGTGACTGACCCTACCCTATTAAATGTGTGGGTCAGCTATGTTAAACTTAAATGTTAAGTATTTGTTGTGTGTTACCTAGTAAAAGCAAAGTTATATTAAATGACCAGTTTCAATAATGATAGCTAGTGTAGTGCTGTAGTGCCTCCTGTGGATATATTCTCCTATAGGTGCACTCACTCTGTAGTCTGAAGGATCAAGTCAGTCAGTCAGTACGGTCTTCCCATAGAACAGTGATGGGGGTGTGGGGTGGGGGCTGAAGAACAAATTTATAGATTTTTAAAGAAGTATTCCTGCTCCTGTTGCCTTTTATTGTGCTTTCCTTAGGGGAACAGTCTTTTGGTCACCAGAAACTTCATGAGTGAAATGATAAAAATGTTATTGCCAACAACTTTCTCTGTAAATGGCCCAAAGTCAATAATAGGAAACTATTTGTGGTATAGATAAATAAATGAATTTTAACATTTTGATAGAAATTTATTGCATAAAAACTGTTTACAAATGATTCACTAATGTTACCCAGCCAGAACTTACACAGAAAAGCTACACTCATATTTTTACAGCTAATCATCAGCAGAGTTTGTAACTGGTTGGCCAGCTGATAACATTTCTTTGGAAGCTTCACTATTCTTAAAAAAATATTTAGCCAGGATACCTACTGAAATGTAACATCTTATTGGATGTGGTGATAACCCAAAACAGAAGGTATTTCGTTAACTTCTGACCATTGATATATTAAAGGAAGACATTCAGTTTAGCAACATCAGTGATTTCAATTGATTCATCAATTGCCAGTATATAGCAGCCATCGTGTTTCACTTTGCTAACAAGCTGATATCCCACATCTGATGCCAACAGCTCTGGACTTTCAAACAAATGACATGTTTGATGAAGAAATCTTTTCAGAATCATTATGCACTTCAGCATTTGTCTTTTCTTCCAGCACAGCATCTGTGCATCTGTTCCATCAGGCATCTATTCCTTGATCATTTCTGAGCCTTCCATGGTTTTAAAGATTGATTTGAGGGTATATCAAAGATGTGAAATGAAGCTTCTTCTATTGAATGTTACATTATTGAACACTGAAACACAATGTTTATGTCCAAGGCACTAGATTTAATCTTGTGAATGAGACTGCCCGGAAGCGACTTTCTGAGAAGACATCATTGTGAAAGAAGTTGAGTACAGGAGGGAAAAGAAGCCCTAATTAGGGAAAACTATTAAGGACATCTTTTCTTTTGTCGTTTTTGCTATGGGTACTTAAAACTTCACACCATCTTCACAGTGTTGAAAAGCTTCCAAGCTTTAAGGCATTTCTCCGAACTGGTGAAATGAAAATTCACTGGTCGAACTGCTTAAAAATGGATGCAATTCATACTTTAGTGAGCCTCGTTTAACTGGATAATTTGCTTATATGCATAAAACTGAGAATGTCTTAATCTCCAGTTTGCATGTGTCTGGATTGCTTGCATCTGGCTCCATTAGATTCCCTGTAATTGCATATTGACTAATTGCATAATACAGCTATTTGAACACTGAATTTAGGCCCAAATGCTTCCATTAATGCTGTAATCACTTCAGATAAGTGAATGAATATTTGGAATATAGTACTTGAAAATCCGAACACAGGCCAATAAGCACTTCCCTATTTTAAAATAAAAACTATAAAATAAACTTTGAATTTATATTTAACCAGTATGGTTTTCTATTGGGCAAATATTAAATCAGAAAATCAACTGACAATTGATAAATATGAAATCTTGATACCCAATAAATATTTTATCAAATCTACACTTGCTTTTAAGTGTTTTAAACTGAGCATCTACATATAACATAAATGTTAATTAAGATTAAATTATTTTTTAAAAGCAATTGTGCATTTGTTTTTAATTTGCAATCATTTCTTTAAATGTGTGGCCTTTGGTATTTTTTGTTGGGGTGGAAGAGGATTGCTTCTATAGTCTACACAAATTAAAACTTATTTGGTACATATGTGGTGTTTAATAAAGAAGTCATGGCTTCTGTGTGCACATGTATACATTAATTTAGATTAAAAGTATGTGTTCACAGTAGTTTGGTGTGCAAAACTGAAATTCCTGGTAGAATCTTTAGATAAAATAGATGATAAAACTCATTTATGCAGTGCTATAAAAATATTATAATTTCTATGTTAACTGTAAATTGAGCATCTCAAATAGTTATGTTTGATTGTTAAATGAATTGTCTAGAATAAAGAAGTGGAGGACCTCACAGATCCTCAAGCTGAGCATTAACCTCAATCATATGTGGTGTGTCACAGGCTTTCACCCCTCTTAAATGGTTAAATTCAGGACACAATCTAAGGATCATTTTAGGAACTTTTCTACTTTAAACTCTGAATTATATTCCTTGGTTTCATTAGGGTAGCTATACCAAATTGAAGCCGAAACTTCAGCCTTTTCAAAAAACATTCAATATTAATGGCGAAGTTATTGTGTATATTTAAACTAGTTGATTCATTAAATTTACTGGATGTTCTGGCATTGTGCAGACAATTGTGTTTATAAGGACAAAATGAAGTGAGGAATTATACAGATAGCTGGATGTTTCAAAAAACCTGACTTTTGTACCTACCATGTCTCTGGCTTGGCACAATGTCCACCAATAAATGAGTGTTGAGTAACTCAAAGTTTGTTTATATAAATTATACTATGCAACTTAGCTGACAGTTTAGTTTTTGCTTATTTATATACTTCCACAGAATTATAGGGCAAGGAGGCTACCTGATGAATGGCTTGTGAGTTGCCAGTATCAATGTTTCTCAGACTCAGCTCAGATAAACCAAATCAAACTTATCTGGATGCCTTTTAAACAAGTGTTCCAGGTGAATCTGATACCAAAAGGTCGAGAAGCAATGATATATAGGAAAGTTTTAGAATTACTGTTTTACAGAGAATGTCAAAACTCTTTACTATCAATTTATCTATGTGTTCACCCATTTGATATACTGACTCTTTTAAGAGTCAGTATATCAAAATGGCCTGCTCAATTAATAAACTTCAAAATGACTTTTGTCTGAGACAATTTTTTTTTCCACTGTGGACAATTGTCTCAAATTCTCTCTCCTTCATTTTGCCAAAGCAGAACTGTCAACCATTCAGAAACACATAGATGTAACTCTGAGGACAAATTGGCATCTACAATCAGGGGGTAGAATCCTCAGCATGTGTTTGTTTGATTTAACATTTACCTTAAATGCAAAACCCAAGCCTTTTTGTATTTCTGATCATTTCCCGTTAATTATGCCAAAAGTCTTTCTCCATATTTCTGCAACTTTCTGTGTCAATGATCATGATATATTAAAAATGGTAATGATATAACTACTGTGCTGTCTTAAGAATTCTAGCACTTCCTGAATCATAAAATAATGCCCTAGCTTTGTCTATAATGAGTAAGAACAATTATTCTTTCATCTTCCCTGTACTTTTATTAGCCAGACATCACAATAGTTTTAGTTGGAAGAAAAAATCAACTCTAATGTTAACTATTAGCATTATAGGTGCTAAAAGATTGTTTTTTCATTATATTAAAGAAAATACCAAATGCATCTAGTAGAGATGTTTAGTTCTCTGCACTTTCTAAGTTACAGAATGCTTCTGCTGAGTCTTTTCATTACAGGTAGTTCCAACAAATAATAAGCTATGTTCCAAAATTTGCTTTTGAAGTTTTAGGTTATTTTAACTCACAATTTATCCTCTTTAGAATCAGTCCCTGGATTACCTCACAGAAAGTTTTAAAAAATTATTGTATTTAAACTTTAACTCACAATGTAGTCAGACAATGGAACCATAATAGTGCTTGGTGACTCAACTACAGATGCCAAATGCAGCCCTTGGCTCTTCTTCCCCAGCTGCTTAGACAGAATGGGGGCAGCAATGGTGGAGGTAGGAAAAGAGGACAGCACTCTAGTCTTCTGTATCATCCTCCTTGTGGTTAGAGTAGGCCTGAGAAGAGTTCTAGAACAGGAGTGTGCATTGAACTGGGTTTCTGATGTAGGATCCAGGCTTTAACTGATGGTAAGGAATGGAGAATGGGAATAAATTGGCATGTGTGTTGGAATTTGCAAGGCAGGGGGCTTTGTAAGGCAACATCTTCCTTCTTTTGAGAACCACATCCCCTACCCTCTCTTTTTCCTATTCTGCTTTGAAAAGCTCTCCTTTATCTTGGTTAAAAGCTTTGGTTTCCAGTCAGATAAAAAGTAAACTCACTGAATCTACCTAAATGAGAGTATAATGAAGGAGTGAAAGAAAAGCATTTTAGCAGTAATTGATTATTTTTTCACTCCAAAAAGGGAACTGTACCCTTGATTTAATTTTTATATTTTTGTTTTGGCAGTAACCAATTATTTCTCATTCCAAAAAGAAAAAAAAAACATGCTCAACTTTGTGTGTGCATTTTTGTCCCATATGTTTTCAAAACATGAACATTTCCTCAAAAGAGTACATTAATTCATATCAAGTCTATTCTATCATGCGGACAAACTACAATGATGTTTAAATAAATAGTGTTTGCAGGAAAAATTTACAAAATTAGAGAGAAAGTACTATTTTTGTCTGTGGCTTCTGGATTTTTTTAGCTCTGTTTTTCTAGGTTACAATTCCCTGAAAGTTTTAAGTTCTCTAAAATCAGTTCATCTAATAAAAAAGCTCAACCTGTAAAAGTTTTAGTTGTATGTTTCCTAATTTTAGGCTTATTTTGTAAATATTCCAATTTCTTATGTTTTCAGTATTGTTTTTTGTGGTTTTCAATGTCACATTTTCTGCTAAAGGTGTCAGAACAATTTTTAATGAGACAAATAATGAAATAAATATAATAAATTTGTAATAATTTGCAATAAATGTGTCTCATTTAACTCCAACCTGATGTTAAAGAGAACCCAGGTATGACAAACCAGGGTATTTCTAACAGCTTTGGAACTCATCGCTAAATTCCTACATATTAAGAAATGTAATTGAAAGGCCACCCTTACAGGCTGCTCTTATGAAATGTCTTATTCTTTCTTGTCCCTGGGATTCTGGAGAGGATTAGGGAGGTAGCTGCTTGTTAATGTATACTCAGTAAATGGCCCCCTTCTTAGTGGTGCTGCCTCCAAGTAGTTTTCATTGGCAGTTTGTGAACTTTCTTGGATTTTTAAAGACTCTCCTTATTGTTCCATAAAATGCAATTTCCTTTGTCTTTTCAGTTCCATTTCTGTTCTTAGAATAGGGCTTAAAAGTAAGATAAAAGGCCTGATACTTTCCATCATAAAAAGTTGTAATGACAGGTCTCACTAATTAAAGTGTAACAATAGAAAAAAAAGTGTAACAATGGGAAGATTAGCCTTTCAGTTAGCTTTGTGTTGAATCAAAACAGTATTTTCAAAAGTCGTAACTCAGAACATATTGGAGCACAACATCTTTAAAATATATACATTCACACATGGATTTTATTATAGTATGCACACCAAAGAGTGGCATGGACAGTAGGGCTTTCATAATGCAGTAAATAGGAGAACTTCCTATTTAGGTATAAATTTTTGTGGTAGTAACCAGTCTACTACTAAAGTAAGAAAAACCATCCGGAGAGTTGGAGGGGTATACTGTGGAACCAGGCTCTATGCTAATTTTGTAAGATGAGGTTTCCTCTGACTTCCTTGGTATCAGAGAAGTTTAGCATATGTTCTTTTAACTGTGTGTGCTTCCTTCCCTCAATGAACAAGCATATCTTCAACCCTGCCTTAATAAAGGAATATTCCTTTCTTGTGGCTTCAGTACCACCATAACATGCCTAACACATTATTGGAACATTAGTAATCCCAAATATTTGAAGCTATGGAAAAGTATTCAATGTGTAAAACATGGTACACAATGGCTATTTTTGTCATTGTGCATCATAAGATAACATTGTTCTGAGTAGTATCTAACCATGTACTTTTCTGGAGATATAAAAATAATTAGAAGAGACCTAGAAAAATCCAATGAAGAAGTGCTAATAGGAAAGGTGAGAGAGTAAACAGGAGATAAAGTATGAGTATGATATGAGTATGTTTACATCAGGCTTCAAAAAAAGTGTAATTTAGGCTTTAAAATATTTTTAAAATTAGTAATTAGGTCTTCATTAACAAAGAAATAAATGTAATTCTTTTTGTTTAAACTTTTAGGTTTGGTCCAAGATCCTAACTTTAATACAAGTTAAATATTGCTTGTTTTCTATAATATGCTGTTTTAAAAAGAGGTCCCTGATGGCCCAGTTGGTGTAGCTCAGTGGATTGACGGTGGGCCTGCGAACCAAAAGGTCACTGGTTTGATTCCCAGTCAGGGCACATGCCTGGGTTTCCAGCCAGGTCCCCAGTAGGGGGCATGTGAGAAGCAAGCACACATTAATGTTTCTTTCCCTCTCTTTCTCCCTCCTTTCCCTTCTCTCTAAAAATAAATAAATTAAATCTTTAAAAAAATAAAGAGGTCACTGATTCACACTTTGTCACCATTAATTTCAGTGTATTTGAGACATTACTCAAGCTGAAGTGTCTGAATCAGGCAGAAACATTGGGTATGTTTTACTATATTTCAGCCCCAAAGATTTAATATTGTGACTTTGTTCCAATTTGGAATGATCACAATTCTAATTTTTAAATGTTTGTGTTCCTTAGAAAAATTGAAACATTTAACAGAAATGCCCTGTCCTATGTAAGGTGACTGTAGCTCAGTCACATGGGGGAAAGGAGACAAGAATGGCAACAGACAAGAGAAAAGGGTTGTCAAGTAAAACTAGGCTTATTTTGCATAATATTGAGAGATTACCTTTTCTTCTTTAACTATCAAAATTGACTTAGGAGGATTGTATTGACATTCTTTCTTTATTTAAAAAGTATTTCATTGTTTATGCTATCACAGTTGTCCCAATTTTTCCCTCGTTCCCTTACACCCAGCCCATCCCCCACATCCATAGTCAATCCCCACACTTGACTTTCTTTCTTAATGATTTTGTAATCATCCCCTCTTTCTTGCACATTTACCTTCTTTCTTCAAGCTGTAATTACCCTTTATCCTGGACTATTTATTGTCTTTCCTTACTAACTGGTTTTCCCCCTTCAGGCTCTCACCAGTCTCATTTTACACCTTACTGTCAGATTAATGTTCCTAATACCAAACACTGATCTTGTCATTTCTGTGATCAAGAACCTTCAATACCATCCCACTGCTTATCAAATTAAGTACAAATTTCCTATCTTGATACATAAGGCCCTCCTAACTTAGGCCTGGCCTTATTTTATCATATACTTTCCCCACACATCATCTGGTCCAGTCAAAATAGACTCCTTGGAAAGTAGTTTAAAATAATATCTAGAAGTGTTCTGGCCTCATTAATCAGTTGGTTAGAGCATCATCCCAATATACCATGATTGTGGGCTTGATTGCAGGTCAGGGCACATACCAATGAATGAATCAATCCATGAATCCATAAATAAGTGGAACAACAAATCAATGTTTCTCTCTCTCTAAAAATCAATAAATTGAAAATTAAAAATAACTTGGTGCTTTTGTGTAACCCAGCTGTGTGACCCCAGGATATCTGCTTACCTTTCTAATCTCAGTTTCCTCATCGATGTAATGAGGATAATGCCAACATCTGCCATATAGGGTTGTTGTGAGGACTGAACACATGATATAAACTTCATAGACATTTTTGGGAGCAGCCAGTTATTTTCAATTATTTCTATCAACCACTCAATGGTTACTTGTTGTGTGACAAGCACAGATAAGTCCTGGGGAGGAATACAGAACTGGCTTTCAGATGATCTAAAGAAGCCTGGGGAGATGCCCACATGGACATTCTTTAAGCAGCTAATGATCAAATGGGGGTGGTAGTGGTGACAGATATTTATACCCAAAGTTAAATTATAAAAGAACTCAAAAGTTTAGGGCAATATTACAAGAATAGTCTCAAGTTTTGAAATTATGTGTGAAAAATTGCCAGATGAACATGATAAATTTCTGTGATTCAGTGAAAGGCAATATCCTGGTGGTCCAGTGTGGTCAGGGAAGGCTTCCTGGAAGAAGAGGGATTTGAGCTGAATAGGTATTAGATAGGAGGAAAAGTGTGAAGGGGCTGGAAGGAACATACTTCAAGGGTAGCATGTTCTGGCTTTGTTTGGGGGAGCTCCACCTCAGTGAACTCCTTTTGTTATAAAAGCCTTCAGTCTTTGTTCAGGAGGGACCTTATTTCAGAGTGAGATGCTAATCAATCTGTTTGGTGATGTAAATTGAGTTTCAACAAACTATTCTCCAATAGAGTTAGAGAATTTCTGTTTTTCTAAAGATGGATTAAGCTTGGATTCCCCCCTCACCCAGATGGATATGGCTTTTGCTCTGGGATCCTACCCCCACATGTACACAAAAGATTTGGAAGTGAAAGCAAGAGTGGTGTTGCAGGTTTGATTTTTCCTTAACCTTAATAAATTGGAAGAAAGCTGTGATGAGCAACTGAGTTACACCTGGCTTAGTGCTAGCTAGGTTATATGAAAGATGACCTTACTTGGTATTATTTCAGACTAAATATGCCAGCCTTTGGGAAATGGAGTGTATAGTCTTGATTATTTGTCAGGGTTATGGTACCTGGAGATGAGGAGTGGGGCTTCCCCAGGAGTACATGGAGAATATCAGTGTCAGCCACTATGGGATAGGAAAGTGGACCAATGATCTTAGATGGCAAGACAGGAGTTTCTCCTTTTGCTGGAGCCAATGGGAACTGGGGCTGGAATCCTACACGTGGGAATTCCTAGAGATTTCTATTGGTGTGGATTTTGAGCTGCCACCTGCTTTGAGGATACTTCCAGAAGGTGGGCTGGAAATTAAATGTGGATTGTAAAATATAAGCTAGTAGTTGTAAGTTACAACCTCAGTTGTCTCTATGCCACCCTGCATACATTCTGTAATGTAAAGTTCTGTTAAATATTACAGCCTGTATTAGAGGAATTAGGGAGAGCAAAGTCCTCATCTAGAGGTAGGAGGTGATCTGAAATAGGGTCTGTCAAAGTTCTTACTGCCAGAGATTCTGACTCAGTAAGTCTGAGATAGGGTTTTTTAATCTGTAGTTTTAGCAAATTCAGGTGGTTCTGATGCACAGTCAGGTTTGGGATCCACTTCTCTAGGCTGAAAATATTACCACCATTCCTTAGTGGGTTTTTATATAGTCTTTATTATATTTTTCCATTACCATATGAAATGTTAGAATGCTTTTAACCTGAAGAGAAGTTATGAAAGTCATATTCAGGATAAAGAGAGTTTCCTATGTTAGACTTTAAATCATTTTGATATTTTACAAGAATATGTTCATGCTGTAATAAAAATATAGTAAAGATGAAAGAAAATATAGTTGATAAATTTTGTTCTGGTCCCTCTCTCACAGATCTGCCAGAAACACATGAGGGGTGGATGGGAGAGGAGCAAGGCTAGAACAGTGCAAACTGTCATACAAATCTCAAGTGCTTGTTAGTGATAAGCATTATTTTTATAATCAGAAAAGGATATGAAAGTGGTATTTTTAAAAAATACAACCAAAAAAAGAAAAGTTATGAGAAAATATATTTTTGTAAGCCCTGGCTGGCATAGCTTAGTGGATTGAGCGTGGGCTGTGAACCAGTGTCGCAGGTTCGATTCCCAGTCAGGGTACATGCCTGGGTTACAGGCCATGACCCCCAGCAACCGCACATTGATGTTTCTCTCTCTCTCTCTCTCTCTC
Source organism: Phyllostomus hastatus (assembly GCF_019186645.2). NCBI lineage: Eukaryota > Metazoa > Chordata > Mammalia > Chiroptera > Phyllostomidae > Phyllostomus > Phyllostomus hastatus. The sequence goes on along the minus strand of NW_025333841.1, from coordinate 7,879,224 downwards.
TCTCTCTCTCTCTCTCTCTCCCCCCCTCCATTCCCTCTCTAAAAATAAAATGAATAAAATCTTTAAAAAAAAGAAAATATATTTTTGTAAATCTCATTACTCTATAGAGGATGAGGATCCTTTTGTCATGCAAATAATCACTCCCTGTTTCTCCTGTGTATAGCTACAAAACTATTTATGGTGTTATCCTTGAATGAGACCCATATTAACAGAGAATGCCCTAGGAATTCCAAAAATGTTTATATAAATATAATTTGAGAAAGTTTGACACCTACTACACAAAGTTTGGCAACTTCTAATGTTATATCCACCACTAAAGTATGCATTTCAGACAATCAGGTTTTTTCCTTACATACACCACATCTTATCAATGACTAGATGTCACAAGAAGTAACTAACCTATTTTATATGATTTGAAAGTGTTTCTTTTACTAAGACTATTGAAGAATATGCAGAGTTACCTTCTGCCTTTTATAAAGTCAGAGTTTTTCTATCTTTCAGGTATTTTAAAAAGAAACCCCAGTTAGATTTCCCTGCATTTGAATCTTTACTGTGAGCCTTTCATACCACCAGGTTTACTTGACCTTGGGTCTAATGGATAGAAAGCCCAAGTGGGAAAACTTCTTTCCCAGAGCTGTAACTTCAAAGCCTCAGGGAACCACTTGAGTGGTAATATTGTTAAGCACTAAGAAACAAACACTCCTAAACTATCTTCTGACCATCCTTCCAATGCACTTTTGCATGAAGAACATTTTTCCATTTATTCCTAGCTGAACTTCTCTGTGCAACTTCAGGTTAAGAAAGCATTTCTTTGATTGTTTTACTTCCCCAATTCCCTCCTTGTGAGAATTGCATTAGGGACCCCAATTCTCCCCTTGTGAGAATTGTATTGGGGAGCTCTTTTTTGCCTAGCAGATGGATACAAAGAAACTTTGAGGTGTGAGCTGACCTCTCTTGAAATTTGAGATCAACTTCTACTTGAATTTGAACTTTGAAGACCTAGAGATAGGAAGTTTCCATATAAGGATCAAAACACATCAGAGTAGGACAAATTGATTTGGGCTGGCAACCCTAGCAGGTAGAATTGCTTTGCTCAACAGCTCAGAACCGTGTATCCTGATCACTGAAAACCACCTCACAAATGTCTGCTTATGAATCCCAATGGTGACTGGAGACAGCCTGAGGATAAATCAGTGCAACCTATCTCCACCACTGGAAAAACAAATCAAAGCATGTCATAGTAAATATCATCCTTCATTCAACAGTAATGTCTGTGAGAGACTGTTAGTTCACAGCAGTGTGGCAAGCACAAAGAAATATAACTATAGTGGTGTCTGCAGGAGGCTGGTGCCTAGTGAACACAGTGGTGCCCAGTGGGGGACACTGGTGCCTGGCAGGGGTTGAGAGCAGGAAATGAGGAAAGAAATGGTGTATGCTACATGGTAGTGGACCTTGACGGCTGACAGGAGCTTGATCATAAACAAAGGTGAGATGCTGCTAGTCCCAGAACCGCTTGAAGGGCCCTTTGCTGGAGGGCACATTCCCACATAAGCAGTATAGATTTTCGTGACCCTATTGTACTTACAGGCTGGCAAAGCCTGAGGAAATTCAGGTTATGTAATCTATTAATTAGTGTAACAGACATGGTATCCACTTTTGAGGAGATTCTACACACATCTTAGAGGTTTACTTACATAGCAATAAAAGAAAGATTATAAAAAGTGACAACTGAGGAGTTTGGTGAGGAAGATTTCGCTGAGGCCCATAAAAGTAAGTGGGTTCTCATAGTGCTGCAAGTGGGTACTAAATAATAAGTGGTATTCAGAGAGCTGGAAAGGAAGAAAGGGCCTTCCAGATAGGGAACCTCCTGACCAGATAAGTTGAACCCATCACCATGTGGGGTCCTCTGAGTAATGCCTGGAACTGTAGACTGGACCAGGCTGCAGGAGGGTACCCAATTGCCCAGTTTTCCTTTGGAGTTGGAAGGTGTATCAATGGAAAGCACTGAAGGCTTTGGACTGGCACACTGCTGTATGTTAGGTAGACCCTCTATAGGACAGAGGAAGGGTTTGTGGGCTGGAAAGAGAAATTATAGGCTGGGAGATTTGCTAGGAGTTAACTACAATAATTGAGGATTGAAGTGTTAAAGGCCTGGAAGACCAGATAGAGAAAGTGGAAATGAAAAGAAAGGAAAAGAAAACCAAGAGAGTTGGTGAGATAGAATTGATAAGACTAACCAAAATTGACAGACTGGGAACTGACTCCCAAGAAAGAGGTCAGTCAGAGAGAATGGAGATTTAAGCCTGACCAATTGGGAGACAGATTGATAGAAAAAGGGAGGGGCTACTTGACATTAGAACTACATATTTTTAAAATTAAACAACTTGATTTAATTAATATCTACAAGTCACTAAACCCAACTATATACATATTCTTTTCAAGTGCATATGGAACATTTATCAAATGTACCAAGCTATTAATAAATCTCAGTATATTTGAAAGGACTGAAATCCTAATAAACATTTATCTGAATGTTTTTAATAAGTTTAACAACACATCTGCTTGTCAGACTACTAAATATAGCCCCATCTTCCCTTCCACCTGCCTTCCCTCCCTCCCAACACCACAACTCCAGCCTTGCTTAAATTTCTACAATTTTTAAACAAATGCTGGTGATTTTATTTTCAACACAAATGGGAGCATGACATATATATTGTCCTACAACTCATTGATTAACAATATATCATGGATATCTTTCAGTGTTATTGCACATAGATTTTTTCTCAATCTTTCTAATAGCTATGTTGCAGTCCATTATATGGTTGTACCATTGTTTATTTTACCAATACTCCATTGGTACACATTTATATTGTTTCCAAATATATATTCTTATAACCAATGCTTCCATTAACATGTTCATATACTTGGGCAAATGTCAAGGACAAATTCCTAGAAGAGAAATTGCTGGGTCAAAGGAAATACACAATTTAATATCATTTGATACATATTGCAAAATTGCTTTCCAGAATATTAATCTGATTTAATTCTTCCACTAACAGGTTAATCAGGACCTCTTTGTGGATGTCTGTGGCAATTTGTCAACCTGCTTTTCCTACAACTACAATAAATAATAGCTTTCCCCATTGGAAGGGATTATATTAGTCAACAGAATTCTAATGAATGAAGGGTTTCTTAATTAAAATAACCAGAAAGTCATTACTTGTAAATATATAAACAAGTTGATTATAGCAAGAGGTTGAATACTTCTAATAAGCATGTGTGGATATTAAATTAACCATGGTTCACAAACCATCCATGGATGCATGGTTGATTGGAAATAACTACTTCACAGTGTTTATCCAATTCCTCTTTGCTAACTGCCACATGATATTCCTGTTTGTTTGATTTTATGGTTTGAAATAGCTCATGACACTCCCAAACACATATATATGTTAAGTAAAAGTATGTTTTTAGTGTATATTTAAGAAATTGAAATACCCAATGGAGGATTAGGAAACTAGTTTATTTATTATTTTTTAATTCAACTGAAATTAGTTCACTGTGTACAATATACTAAGAAAGTACTTATTAATTGCTTTAGAGGATATGTAGATAAGTAAAACCTGGTTTTGTCCTCAAAATGCTGATAGGGAACAGACAGGGGCATAGGATGAATATAAAAATAAATAGAAAAATGACTATACAGGCAAGGCAAAATAAGAAAGGTGCTTAAAGAGAAGCACAAGGAAACTACTATGAAAATTCAAAAGACAACAAATGCATTTTGTTAAGGGGGCAATAGAAAAATAGGTGATATTGGGGAGATGCATTAAAGAGAAGCTTTAAAAAATTGTTAGGAATTTTTCTGCTAAGACGGTCACTTTTGGAACCTCAAGGCCACCATGCTATGGGAATCCAAAGCTACAGAGGCAGTCCATGTATAGCCACTTCTGTCAACAGCACAGTTGAGTGGAATTTTCTAGTCCACCCAGCCCAGGTGCCAGATGTGAGTGAATTTTCCAGTGGGGTAATTTCTAGTGAGTGAAGATAACTTCTGGCCATTCCCAGCCCCTAGCCATTGAATCACCCAAGCTATTTAAATCTTCTCAGCTAAGTTCTCTGCCACTATAGAGCAGAGATAAGTCATGCCTGCTGTGCCCTAGTTACATTTCTGCCTCATAGAATTCATGAATATGAAAAATGGTTGTTACAGACACACAGAAACACACAGAGACACATGGATAGGATTCCACAGGTAAGCTGGATGTGGTGAGTATTTCCAGCAAAGGAAATCATATGAGCAGAGTCCCTGAGATGAGAGACCATGACTGTTTACAGAAAAAAGAACAGTCCAGGTAGGTTGCCATCAAGAGTTTAAAGAGGGAATAGGAGGAGATCAGAGGAGGTCTGAAAATGGAGAAGGTCAAATGGTAAGCAAATGTACCCTTTTTGGTAGGCAAGAGCTATCCAGCAAAAGCTGAGCATCAGGCTGTTGCTTTTTGAGCTATGAAGAGAAACATTAACAAATTCTGCACAAAAATTAAATTTCATATTATTTTCTTCTTGCAACTCATCTTTTAAATTAATAAAAATGTTCAACCTGCCTTGATTGGTATGACTGAGCACTGGCCTGTCAACCAAAGGGTCACTGGTTGGATTCCCATTCAGGGCATATGCCTGGGTTGCAGTCCAGGTCCCCAGTAGGGCATGCAAGAAGCAACCACCCACTGATCTTTCTCTCCCTCTCTTTCTCCCTCCCTTCCACTCTGTCTAAAATAAATAAATAAAATCTTTTAAAAGATGTTCAACCTGATATTCATTCAACATATAAATGTTGAATGTTTCCACAAACGTAAAATTACTAAATATACTTAAATTACATATTAAGTTTAGATAAGCCATTTGTTTCTTATCTTTAATGTTAACTTGTGTGATGTTTACCATTAAAATGGTTTTCTGTCTTCTACTCACTTTTGTGGAGGAAAAAAGAGTCACACCATCAGGACTGTGAGTAGGTTCTTTCCATGACACAAGTGAAATCCTTGTTAGTAAAGATAAAAATACTATTGTATAAAAAGGAAAGATTTATTTTTTAGTTTATTTTTAAGTAGAGTCAGATTTTTCACTATTGGGACTAAAACATACAATATGACTAAATTTCAAAAGAGGCTATGTGGAAGTACTTTGGAAAGTATAAAAGCAATACTCAAATGCAAATTATTTCTATTGCTGAGTTGTATTCTTTTTTAAGTGTTGAATAAATTGTTTGCTTAGCTGAATATTCTCATTTTATTTTTATTGAACTTAATGGGGTGACATCAATTCATAAAACCATACAGGTTTCAAGTGTACAATTAAATTTATTGGGGTGACATTGGTTAATAAGATTATATAAATTTCAAATGTATAATTCTATGAGACATCTCCTGTATATTTTATTGTATGCCCACCACTCAAAGTCAGATCTTTCATCACCATATATTTGACACTCTTTACCCATTACCCTTTATTACCTCACCCCCTTATGAGCTTTTGTTTGTTTTTCTTGCTTGTTTATTTGCTGCTTTCAGTTTTATACCCCACATATAAGTGAAATCATATAGTTATTAATTTTTTCTGTCTGAATTATTTGGCTTAGGATGCTATTCCCAAGATCCATACATGTTGTCAAAAATGATAGTATTTCATCTTTTTTATCGCTGGGTAGTATTCCTTTGTATATGGGACCACATCTTCTTTATCTAATCATTTATCGAAGTACACTTTGGTTTCCATATCTTGGCTACTGTGAATAAATCTGCAGTGAATATAGGGGTACATATATCTTTGCAAATAAATGTTTTCAAATTTTTATTTTTATTTAAAAAATTTATTTACTTTGTTTTCAGAGAGAGGGGAAGGGCAGGAGAAACAAAGGGAGAGAAACATCAAATGGTTGCCTCTCACATGCCCCTAACCAGGGACCCAGCCCGCAACCCAGGCATGTGCAGTGACCGGGAATAGAACCAGTGACCTTTCAGTTCACAAGCTGGCCCTCAGTCCACTGAGCCATACCAGCCAGGACTCAAATTTTTTTGAGTAGATACCCAGAAGAGGGTTTGCTGGGTCATATGTTAACTCTCTTTTTAACTTTTTGAGGAGTCTCCATAGTGTTTTCCACAGTGGCTGTATCAGTTTACATTCCCACCAGCAGCCATCCAAACCCTCTCAAAAACTTGTTACTACTTGTCTTGCTGATAATAGTTATTCTAACAGGTGTGAGGTAGTATCTCATTGTAGTTTTGATTTGCATTTCCCCAATAGCTAGTGAAGTTAAGCATCTGTTCATGTATCTGTTGGCCATTTGTATGTTCCTTACTGAGTTGTATTACTGAAGCATAGAGATCAACATCATATTGCCTATATTCCTTCTTTAGATGATTTTAACTTTGTGCCTTGCTAAAAAGAATATTGCCTCAAAATAAAAACAAACATACAGCCCTGGCTGGTGTGGCTCACTGGAGTGAGTGCTGGACTGCAAACTCAAGGGTCACCAATTCAATTCCCAGTCAGGGCACATGCCTGGGTTGTGGGCCAGGTCCCTAGTTGGAGGCATGTGAGAGGTAACCCATCTATGTTTCTCTTGCACATAGTTTCTCTCCCTCTCTTTCTCCTTTCCCCCTCTCTAAAAATGAATAAATGAAATATTTTAAAATATTTGAAATTTGTCCCAGAACAATAAAATTTCTTAAATTTCAAAACAACTGCTGTTTATTAAGCATTTACTATTTATTTTTAAAGAATATTCTATTTATTTATTTTTAGAGAGGGGAAAGGAGGGAGAAAGAGAGAAACATCAATGTATGGTTGGCTGTCGCTGCCCCCTACTGGGGACCTGGCCTGCAACCCAGGCATGTGCCCTAGACTGGGAATCAAACCTGCGACCCTTTGGTTCACAGGCCGGCACTCAATCCATTGAGCCACATCAGCCAGGGCAGCATTTACTATTTCTATGCATCAAGTATTGTGCCAAGTACTTTATGCAATATCTCATTTAAAACTTACAGCAACCCCAGAAGTTAAGTACTATTAAGAGGAAACTAAGATAAAGGTAATTTAAATAATATTTTTAAGGTCACCCAATTAGTAAATAGAATTAAAATAAAATGCAGTCAAAACAAAGGTGTCCTAAACCCCAGGTACTGTTAATTAAAAGGTATTTTAATGACTTTTGAATTAATGACTTTGAATTACTTAAAATAAACAAACAAAATAGAAACAGACTAATAGATGCAGCAAACAGACTGACAGCTGTCAGAGTGGTGGGGTGTTGCAAGGCTGGATGAAAAAGGTGAAGGGATTAAGATAAAAAAAAACTCATAGACACAGACTACAGTATTGTGATTACCAGAGGGAAAGGAGGATGAGGAGAGGTGGGAGAAGGTAAAGTGGGGATAAAGGAGACTTGACTTTGGGTGATGTACACACAATATAATATACTATACAGATGATGTATTATAGTCTTGTACCTCTGAAGCCTGTATAGTTTTATTAACCAATGTCACCCCAATAAATGCAATATAAAAATAAGAGCTTCTGACTGTGAGAAGGAACTTTAAAAGTCATCTAAAATAACTTTAAAAATCTTTGAAGACTTCTCAGTAAGTTTTTTTTTACTTTTTAAAAAGATTTATTTATTTATTTTTAAAGGGGGGAAGGGAGGGAAAGAGAGAGAGAGAGAAACAGCAATGTGTGGTTGCCTTTCACATGGTCCCCACTGGGGACCTGGCTTGCAACCCAGGCATGTGCCCTGACTGGGAATTGAACCCTTTGGTTTGCAGCCTGTCCTCAATCCACTGAGCTACGCCAGCCAGGGGTTCATCTAAAATAACTTAAATTAGAGGGACAGGTGTTGGTAAAATGATAGGAGGATGTCAAAGAAACCTTAACTGTTTTGAAAATTGCTCAGTTCCAGCCCTTCAACAGGCAATGTAGAGGAACTCTCATCACTGAATGTGGAGTAAATAAACATTACTTTTATCTCTCTCTGTCCTCTTATCTGTTGGCCATTGGTGGAGTGCAGGACATAATACCCCAAAATATGGCACTTTGGCATATGGATTTCAAGTAGAAGAAATTTGAAAAATGGCATGTGCAGGAAGGATTTTCTGATCTTGCCCTGAAGCAGGTCATAAGACCCTTATGTGAGAGGTCACATCCCTATTCCTGAAGGAAAGGAGCATCCTTATCTCCAAAGAGAAATGGATGCGGAAAGGAATCTAAATGAGCAGACCTTGCTGTTTTCCCTCATTTACTACATTTATCTCATACTCTTTTTTGTCCTTTCACATTTTTCCACTACTCTCTACTCTTCACCAAACCTAGCATACAAACACAGATTTAGGACCTGGCTGGTGTGGCTCAATGGGTGAGTGAAAGCCTGTGAACTAAAGGGTTGCCAGTTCAATTCCTAGTCACAGCACATGCCTGGGTTGTGGGCCAGGTCCCTAGTGGGGGGTGCATGAGAGGCAACCACACATTGATGTTTCTCTCACTTTCTTTCTCACTCCCTTCCCCTCTCTCTAAAGATAAACAAAGTCTTTTAAAAACTCACAGGTTTAACTGCTTCTTTGCATCTTCATTTCCTTATGAAAGCTCCTGCAAGGATGCAGACCCTAGCCTGTGGGGTCTGTGTTGTGGCTGCAACGGACAAGTTCACATGGACTACAGAAGTCCTATGGAGAAAAAGGGATGGCATGGATGGCCACTCCCTTGAGTGAGAGAGTGTCCCGACCCCTGCCTGGACAAGCTTTTACTGCTTTTCTGGGCACATTACATTAAGGATGGTCCTCATTTACCATGCACAGGTTCACTTTAGGTGGTTACCTTTCACAGAAAACAAAGGAGATGATGTTGCTAATTATATTGAAGAAGAAGGATATTTGCAAATGGAAAGGGAAGAGTGGTTGAGCTTGTTACACTCGTCCTTGGGAGGTTTAGCATAGATTTAAGAAGTTACTTTAAAGATTTGCAGTAAACATTTGCTGCCTAAATTCAGGGTGAGAGAGTTTTAGAAAAAGCAAGCCTCAAAGCAGCTTAGGTACAATGCAGGCCTGATTCCCCACAGGAGAACCAATCCCTGGGCTCAGTTCCTGTGTGCCGGACCTAGCTCCCCACTGGCCTGTCTGAGTGGGGGCTGGGGTACATTTCCCATGCCACGAGGAACAGTTCCCTATACTGAATCATGTAAAACTTATATTAAATAAATTTTTATGTCTTATTAATCTATAGGGGTTTTTTGTTGTTGTTATGGGGCCACAGCCTATAACTTACAAGGGTAGAGGAAAAGATTTTTCCTCTTTTACACTATATGCAGGCAATGGGAAGTGCTGCATCAGGACAGGGAAAGGAATGCTCCAGTTTTCTGGCCAGAGGATTGTAAAGGAGGGTCTCAGAGAGGCAGAAACTTAACCTGGAGAGAAATCCTGTAAACTGGTGTGTGAGCTCCTGGGCACATCTCTCAGTTGCAAAGCAAAGACTGCTAGATTGAGTGGTGCATATGCAAGACAGATTCAAATAATTGCAAATGCTCTGAAAATTAAACTGACATTGGAACCACATTCCACAGAATTTGGGTCAGAACTTGCAGCTTGAACCTAACAGACAAAATAACGCAATTACGCAAAAACAAAATAATACACAAAAGAGGAAAAAACACAAAACCATAAAAATTTTCTTAGAAATCAAACAAGATCTAGACTCTCATAATATAACACTCAAAATGTGCAGGATACAATACAAAATTACCCAACATATGAACATATCAGAAACCTCCACTTCAAGGGAAAAAAAACCAAAATGATTATCAGATATTGATTCCAAGATGACACATATGTTAGAATTATGACAATACTTTGAAGCATCTATCATAACCATGGCTCAGTAAATAAGGGCAAATACTCTTTGTCTTTCTTTTTCTGCCTTCCTTGTTTTAATTACATATTTTATGATTCCATTTTTTCTCCTCTCAGCATATCAATTATACTTCTTTTTTAAAAACCTTTTTAGTGGTTGTTCTAGAGTTTGCAGTGTATATCAACAACTAATTCCATTTCAAATAATACTGTACTACTTCACACGTAGTGCAGGCACCTTGTAACAAAGTATTCCCAATTCCTCCCTCCCACCCTTATAATATTGCTCTCATTCATTTCACTTACCAATAAACTATAATCACCAGATACATTGAGCTATTATTATTTTAACAAACTGTTATATAAATTAAGAGTAAGGAAAATAAAAAGACTTCATATTTATTAATTTCTTATTTAACCATCTTCCTTTCTTTATATAGAACTGAGTTTCTGACCTTTATAATTTTACTTTTCTCTGAAGAACTTCTATAATTTCTTGCAGTATAGGCAACTGGTGACAAATTCCCTCAATTTTTGTCTGTCTGAGAAAGTAAAATATTTTTGAAAAAATAAAAAGATAGATGGTTTCAGCAAAGAAATAGAAAACATAAAGAACTAAATGGAAATTTTGGAACTGAAAAATACAATAATCATGTAAAAATTTACTAGATGTGGTCAATAACAGAATGAAGTTTTAAAAGGAAAAGTTCAGTCTACTTCAATGTACATCTGTAAAAATTATCTAAAATGAACAATGTAAATAAAAGTGATTAGCCCTGGCTTCTGTGGCTCAGTGGGTTGAGTGGCAGTCTGTGAACCAAAGGGTCATCATCTTGATTCCTGGTCAGGGCACATGCCTGAGTTGCGGGCCAGGTCAGGTCTCTAGTAGGTGGGTGTGCAAGAGGAAACCACACATTGATGTTTCTATCCCTCTCTTTCTCCCTCCCTTCCCCTCTGTCTAAAATAAATAAATAACATCAGGGGTCTCAAAATGGTGGCTGGCCACTACCAGTGTTTTCTTAAACTCTAAGTAATGGCCAGTGGACAACACCAAACAGGTGGAGACTTGGGCGCTTACCTTTGGCAGTGGGTAGCACAGGCCTTTTGGGAGGGAGAGAACACAGAGATTGCAGAGCCTGAGGCCTGCGAGCAGAGGTACCAGAGTTTAGCCTGAATCTGTTTAAACTATTGTAAACATAAGTACCCTCACCCCAGAGACACCAGCTTCAGTGGCCTGTTGTTGGAAAAGTATAAAGTGATCCTCTCCACAGACACCCTGGGAGAGTTCAAGGAAATGAATAAAGGCATGTGGAAGAAACTACAGGTGAAGTTTGCCCCCAGGAGTCCTGAGGAGAAGCATAAGGCCTGGGCGCAGGCTGTATCAAGCCCATGAACCTAAGCAAGGAGTCTTGTATGTTGCCATTATAAATAAAACTGCCCTGGTTCCCCTCATAAAAAATATAAATATAAATAAGTAAGTAAGTAAGTAAATAACATCTTTTAAAAAATCTCTTTTAAGAACAATTAAAAAGAATGAACAGAAATGGTAATGGAAAAATACAATAAAACAATTAAAAATAATAATAAAAAGAATGAACAGAAACTTAGAAATCTGTGAAATAATATATAAAAATCTAACATTTGCTTTTTCAGAGTTCCAGAGGACAGAAAAAGATTGTGGTACAGAAAGAACACTTCAGAACTTCCCAAATTTAGCAAAGGACATTGATTTATGCTTTCCAGTAGCTCAGTGAATGCCACCAGATAAACTCAAGGATGTTCACATATGGACACAAAACAATAACACTACATAAAACTAAATATGACAAAAATATTGAAAGAAGCCAGAGAAAAACACCACACTACGTATAGTGGTATGATGACAGTAGATTTCTCATCATACACTATGGAGGTGAGAAAGACATGCCATAGCATTTTAAAAATGCCTGTAGAGGTAAATTGTTAATGCAGAATTTTGTATCCAATAAAAATATCCTCCTGGAATGAAGGTAATATAAAAATGTTCTCAGGTGAAGAAAAACTGAGAAAATTCATCATCAGAATGCCTATTCCAAAAGAAATGCTAAAGGACATTCTTCAGATGGAAAGAAAATTTTATATCAGAGGAAAACTTGGAATATCAGGAATAGAAGAGCAACAGAAATGGTTACTATCTGGGTAAATAGGTTCTTAAAAATATTATGAGGTTGAAAACAAAAATTATCACATTGACTGATGGGGTTTTCAATGTCTATAAAATGAAGTGTGTAAGATAAGTACAGCATAAAGTGAGGAAGGTAAAGGGAACTACATATTGGTAAAGTTTCTACATTTCACTTGAAATAGTAAAATATTTATTCTAAGTAGACTGTGTTGCATATGTATATGGTAATCTTTAGAATAACCACTTAGCTTGTTGTCAATGACTGTCATTATCTGATCCTCATGACAGCTAAGCTTGAGTACTACCCTGAAGGTACTCTGTATCCTCTGGTGTAGCTGTTCCTGTTGTTTCCTATCCTGTAAAGGTGTCAGGGTCAAGAAATATCTTCCCAGCAAAGTATCTGTGAGGCTGAAAAGTATAACTGGAAAACTAAGTTCAGCATTCCTCTTTCTACAATGGGTGGCTCTAGACTCAATTCCCATTCTACCCTTGACAATGGGATACAACCACTTTCTCTATCCCTAGGAATTCTCACAATTTTAATTTTGGGTTCTGGGATCTCAAACCTTCCTCTCCTCTATACACACAAACATCTAGATAATTTCCAGGGCTGGACTGAGGAGAAGGGACCAGCAACCTGTGCAATTCTCTGTCATGTTAGAAACTGGAAGGCCAACTTTAATATCATTTTTAAAAGAGTTATTGGAATAGAAAAAAACAAACCTCATAATTTCTTTTCTTAAAGTATATTTTATTGATTATGCTATTACAGTTGTCCCAATTTTCCCCTTTGCCCCACTCCACTCAGTACCCCCTGCACTCCAGCAATCCCCCCAGCATAGTTCATGTCCATGGACTGTACATATAAGTTGTTTGGCTTCTCTATTTCCTATACTATTCTTAACATCCCCTGTCTATTTTGGACCTACCAATTATGCTTCTTAATCCCCGAACCTTTTCCCACATTCTCCCCCCTCTCCCTCCCAGCTGATAACTCTCCAAATGATCTCCATACCTATGATCCTCTTTGTGTTCTAGTTGCTTGCTTAGCTTGTTTTTGTTTTTTAGATTCAGTTGTTGATAGTTGCGAGCTTGTTATAATTTTAATGTTCATAGTTTTGATCTTCTTTTTTTAAAATAAGTCCCTTTAACATTTCATATAATAAAGGCTCGGTGATGATGAACTCCTATAGCTTTACTTTGCTGGGAAGCACTTTATCTGCCCTTCCATTCTAAATGATAGCTTTGCTGGATAGAGTAATGTTGGTTGTAGATGCTTGTTTGTTTGTTTTTTTATCACTTTGAATGGTTCTTGCCAGTACCTTCTCACCTACAAATTTTTTTTTTGAGAAATCAGCTGATAGTCCTATGGGAGCTCTTTTGTAGGTAATTCTCTTCTTTTCTCTTGCTGTTTTTAAGATTCTCTCTTTATCTTTAAACTTTGGCATTTTAATTATGATGTGTCTTGTTGTAACCCTCTTTGGGTTCACCTTATTTGGGACTGTCTGTGCTTCCTAATTTTGTATATCTAGTTCCTTTGCCAAATTAGGGAAGTTTTCTTTCATTACCTGTTTTCATGTAAGTGTTCAAGTTCTTGTTCTTCCTCTTCTCCTTCTGGCATCCCTATGATTCAGATGTTGGCACTTTTGGAGATATTCCATAGTCTTCTTATTCTCTCTTCTTTTTTAAAAAAGGTTTTATTTATTTATTTTTAGAGAGAGAGGAAGGGATGGAGAAAAAGAGGGAAACATTGATGTGTGGTTGCCTCTTGCGCACCCCCCATCGGGGACCTGGCCTGAAACCCAGGCGTGTGCCTTGATCAGGAATTAAACTGCAACCCCTTGGTTCGCAGGCCACCACTCAGTCCACTGAGCCACACCAGCCAGGGCTCTGTCTCTCCTTTTTTGAATTCTTGTTTCTTCATTCTGTTCTGATTGAATGTTTATTTCTTCCTCATCTTCCAAATTGTTGATTTAAACCCTGGCTCCCTTCCCTTTACTGTTGGTTCCCTGTGGATTTTTCTTTATTTTACTTAGTGTAGCCTTAATTTCTTCCCTTATGCTTTTGCCATACTCAGTGAGTTCTCTGAGCATCCTCATCACTAGTGTTCTGAACTCTACATCTGATAGGTTGGCTATCTCTACCTCTATATCATTCACTGCTTTTACTAAGGTTTTGTTCTGTCCTTTCATCTGGGCCATATTTCTTTGTTTTCCCCAATTTGGCAGCCTCGTTGTATTTATTTCTATGTATTAGGTAGAGCTAACTTGACTCCCTGTCTTAGTGCACCTGTTAAGTTGTATGGGGCGGAGCCTTAGGTATCTGCCAGGGTGGGGCAATCCACTTCACTATTTTGTGGCTCTGTATGTAGGGAAGGAGCCAGAGAGAGAACAATGTCACTACCTGGCTGCTGGAGGCTTGCTTAGCAGTCGCCTGCTTCCATTCACTTCACCCACTTCCTGCATGCAACTGGTGCCCCTCTAGCTATTGCCCTGGTGTTGGTTCCCAGAGCGGGTTGGTTTGCCTATATTCTAGGACAGTGTGGACCCTTTAAATGGACTCTCCTGAGAGACTGGCAGTTTATTCTGCCACCCTAACCCCCATTGGTTTTTACAGCTAGAAGTTATGAGGCTTTATTTTCCTGGCTCTAGAACCCTGGGCTGCACAGTCTGAACTGGTGATTTTATCGCTTGCTCCCCAAGTATCCTACCCAATTTTTATCCACTACATGTGAATGTGAGACCACCTGTTCCTCTGGCTGCTGCCACTACCACACCACATCCTTTCTGCTCCAGCTCCCCATCTCTGCTCCTCCTACCCATCTGGATGAATATGGCTTCTTTAAATCCTTGGTTGTTGGAGAGACTTCTGGACAAGATGGAGGCATTAGGTAGACACACTGTGCCTTCTTGCACAACCAAAAGAAGGACAACAAGAAATTTAAAAACTAGAGCCCTGGCTGGCATAGCTCAGTGGATTGAGCGCGGGCTTGCGAACCAAAGTGTCGCAGGTTCGATTCCCAGCCAGGGTACATTCCTAGGGTGCCCGCCATAACCCCAGCAACTGCACATTGCTGTTTCTCTCTCTCTCTATCTCCCTCCCTTCCCTCTCCAAACATAAATAAATAAAATAAAAAAGAAATTTAAAAACAAACAAAAAAACCCAACAACTAGAAAATCAAACTGGATGGAAGTCTGACAACCAAAGAGTTAAAGAGGAAACATTCATCCAGACCAGTAGGAGGGGCAGAGATGGGCAGCCCTATGTAGAGGACTCACAGCAAGGCAGAGGCTGGATTATCGTGGCGGGCAAGGCAGTTGCTGGCAGACTGAGTGAGGTGGTGGCTTGTGGACTGGGTGGTCCTACATGTGTGTATATATAAACTGGGAGGAACAACTGGGTAGTGAGAGAGACTGCGCAACCCGGGGTTCCAGAATGGGGAAATAAAGCCTCAAAACCTCTGACTGAAAAAACCTGTGAGGGTTGTGGCATCAGGAGAAACCTGCAGCCTCACAGGTGAGTTCGCTGAAGAGACCCACAGGGTCCTAGAATGTACAAAAGCCCACCCACCCAGGAATCAGCACCAGAAGAGTCCAATTTGCTTGTGAGTAGCCCCAGAAGTGACTAAAAACTGTCAGAGAGTGGAGCAAATGGAGTTGTTCCCTCTCAGACCCCTCACCTGCTGGCAGTGTCACAACACAGTGACTTGGGTTGCCCCGCCCTGGTGAACACCTAAGGCTCCACCTCTTACTATAACAGGCTCACCAAGACAAAAAATGGCCCAAATGAAAGAACAGATTAAAGCTCCAGAAAAAATACAACTAAGCGATGAAGAGGTAGCCAACCTATCTGATGAACAGTTCAAAACACTGGAAATCAGGAAGCTCACAGAATTGTTTGAGTATGGTTGCAAACTAGAGGCTATGAAAAGTGAAATAAAGGAAAATGTATAGGGAACCAACAGTAATAGGAAGTTAACTGGGACTCAAATCAATGGTTGGGAGCAGAAGAAAGAAAGGAACATTCAACCAGAACAGAATGAAAAAACAAAAATAAAAAAATTGAGGAGAGGCAGAGGAACCTCTAAGACTTTAAATGTTCCAACATTCAAATTACAGAAGTGGCATAAGGGGAAGAGGAAGAGCAAGAAATTGAGAACTTATTTGAACAAATAATAAAGGAGAACTTCCCTAATCTGGCAAAGGAAATAGACTTCCAGGAAGTCCAGGAAGCTCAGAGAGTCCCAAAGAAGTTGGACCCAAGGAGGAACACACCAAAACACATCATAATGACATTAGCCAAGATTAAAGATAAGGAGAGAATATTCATAGCAGAAAGAGAAAAGGAGGCACCTACAATGGAGTTCCCATGAAACTATCAACTGGTTTTTTAAAAGAAATCTTGTAGGCAAGAAGGGGCTGGAAAGAAGCATTCCAAGTCATGAAAGGCAAGGACTTACATCCAAGATTGCTCTATCCAGCAAAGCTATCACTTAGAATGGAAGGGCAGATAAAGTGCTTCTCAAATAAGGTCTAGTTAAAGGAGTTCATCATCACCAAGCCATTATTATATACAATGTTAAAGGGACTTATCTAAGAAAAAGAAGCTCAAAACTATGAACACTAAAATGACAACAAACTCACAGCTATTAACAACTGAACCTAAAAAAACAAACAAACAAAAACAAAGTAAACAACTAGAACAGGAACAGAACCACAAAAATGGAGATCACATGGAGGGCTAGCAACAGGAGAGTGGGAGGGGGGTTAGAGGGGGAAAAGGTACAGGAAATAAGTAGCATAAATGGTAGTTAGAAAATAGACAGGGGGAGGTTTAGAATAGTATAGGAAATATAGAAGCCAAGGAACTTATATGTATGACCCATGGACAGGAACTAAAGTGGCAGGGGGATACAGGTGGGAGGGGGTGTACAGAGTAGAGAGGAATAAAGGGGGGAATGGGACAACTGTAATAGCATAATCAATAAAATATATTTTAAAAAATTAATAAATCTTTGGTTGTTGGACTTCTATACAGTTCAATTTTGGGGCAATTCACGGTGTTTTTGTTTTATTCTGTTTTGTTTTGTTTTTTAGTTTAATGTGACCCTTCTTATGGTTGTGCAAGGAAGCAAAGCATGTTTACATACACCTCCATCTTGGCTGGAAGTCCAATCCTCAGGATTCCTTTATGACAAAATCCTAAATTACAAAGTCAGAACAAATGACTTACTTGTTCATTATATTTCTTTGGGAAATACTTTGCATTGTGCTATTGATGACTGATGCTTATACCATAAGGTGTACACTTGTAAAAACACATTGTTTTTTTATCATCCTTTAAAAAGTATTGTATATACAAGTCTGTGATTTTAAGACAAAATTTTAAAAGTCTAATTTCATGTTTCAAATTTTTCTAGTGATTAATGTCACTGCTAGGCAGAAGTTTCTAAGTTTGGATTATATTGTAACGAGGAATAAAAATCAAATAAAAATATTAATGAAAAAACTACTAAATGTGAGACTATCAATATGTAATATTTCATGTCAATGTAAATTCTACCCCCATTCTTCCATAAAATGAAGTAGTTGAAAAATTTTAACTTTTACTTGCCTGTAGTGTAAAGTTATAATTATAACTTTTAAAGAAATTTAATACTCACATATATACAACAATCGCTCCAAGTTTACATTTTATATGAAAAGTTTCAGTGTATATATCTAAATTTTAACCTTGGAAAATAAGCTGTATAGAATTTCTCCCTGGGTTTAAGAAACACCACTATAAATAAGTTTGGGCACCTGCTATAAATTTGTAGTGCTCTTAAAGCTGCAAAATTATAACAGGTCAGGCATAAAGAACCAAAGATGTTCTTGTATTATCTTATTGAACAATTCAGGTTACAAATATAGTAAGAAATATGTCACCTTTATGTATTTGACATATATTGATTTTAGGCTTAGCATTAAATCCAATCACACACATACAAAATGCCTTTCCAATGAAACTCTCTACATAGTAAAATAATATCTAAGTCCCAGCCAATTATCAATCCAGTTGTTTTCAGAAATATTTGATGCATGAAAATTCTGATTTAGCTCACATACTTGAATTGTTCTCTTTGCCAAAGAGTTTTTGCATCCCACTCTCAAAATTCTAGTTTCATTGCAAGAGACCAACAATTCCCACTTTGTTCATGTATCTGAATTGTGCAGTGCTTGAATATCCAACTGAGCTAGCCATATAATGATTTCTGGAGGTGTGTTAGGAAGATATAAATTCTGCTTCTATTAGGATTTTAATTTGATCATGTATCTTTGGAACCCATAAGCAGCTACCATAAAATAAATGTGAAATTAAGTACTTATAGCACAAAGCAGGTCAGGCCACATCTTTGGGAAGAAATGTTGACTTATAAGGACCTACATAACCACCATAAGTCTTTGGATGTTTAGCAACTTAATTTAATACCATTAACTTTGTTCATATCAGCTCCTTTAAGAGTAACACCACTTAATGCTGTGTGACTATGTTTGGGGATATTTTATTTAAAAATTGATTACTTTAAATTTTCATTGGGATTTCCACAGTTTGTTTAGAAATAAATCCAATCCCTCATTCTGCAATCTAGAAATACCTGTTAAAGACTGTTTCAGTAAAATAAGCTGAGGTGAAATGGTATGGACATAGCTCGGAAGGGTGAGTGAAGCAAGGTGAAAAAGAGGGATTGTATAGGAATCACTTCTGAAAATGACTAGGGTAGGTCTCAGAGTTAAATTGAGACCATGATGGTATCACTATCAAAGACGACATTCATTACCAATGTTGTGTTTATGTTTATAATTTTGGGTAGCTTCATGGTTCTAACAGTCATTTAAAAGCCTATCCTTAATCATACATTTGTTTTTTATTCAGAATCTAATTATCAGCACAGTTGTAATTTCTGCATATATAGGTAAAAGGCAGCTACATTAATTTAATCCTGTAATGATGTGCACATTTCCCAAACAAGTTTTGTTTTTTGAGGGACTTCACTTTAATTCAAAATATGGCTGAATAGCCTTACCAGAAAATAATCAGTTTGGTTGAGTAGTTTGGTATGTGATTTATTCCTGCCATGTAGTATTTCTTGTTTTATTCCCACCAAACAGAAAATTGTTTTTCATATCATATTTTTGAAAACATTGTGCACTGGTGGATATAGCAATATAGAGAGTTGTTTCTAAACATTCTAGAATGGAAGTTCTTAAATTTTTTTCCTAATACTCCCCCAGCTCTACAGTGGTCTCAATTCGCCGGCAGTGCTATTGCCAGGGCAGTTTTATGTCTGGAGCTGCTACCCTGGCAAGCTGGCTCAATGGGAGAAACATATTTTTGGTGACAAAACTATACTATGCTTCTGATCACCAATCACTTCTGTACTCTGTGGCTGGGTGGGCTTATCAATGATACCCAAAGAGTGACTAGATTTCAATAATTCTACTACAAAATGGGGTTAACTTGGTTATGCTCATGCCTACTCACAATGGAGTGGGCTTTTGGCAATAGGTTGTTTAGTTAACTTCCATTTATTGAGCAATTACTACTTTGCAGACACTGTGCTAGGTACTTTACATACATTATTTTATTTAATCCTTGCAGCAGCTGTGTAACAGGTACTATATCTCATTTATACATGTCAGAATTGAAGCTAAGAGAGTTAAAATAATTTTTGAAGATGACACAGCTGAAAAAGAGTGAATCTAGTATTTGAACCCAGGTCAGTTTCACTCTGGGTTCTCTCTTCTTAATCTCTACACATGAAGTCTCTCCAGGTTATTTATTAACTTGGGTAAAGGAGGGGGATCTAGTTTAAGAGATTATAGCTTGGGAAGTGAGCCCCAATTAGTAGAGAATGCAGGTATCAAATCAGTAACCATTGAATGCTCGAGTCCCTCAAGGCTCAGTCCTAGGTTACCTTTTTACTTTTACCCTCTTTGTGATTTTTTTTATAAAGATTTTACTTATTTATTTTTAGAGAGAGTGGAAGGGAGGGAGAAGGAGACAAAGAGAATCCTCTCACACTTCTCCTACTGGGGGCCTGGCTGAAACTCAGGCATGTGCCCTGACTGGGAATCAAACCAGCAACCTTTTGGTTTGCAGGCCGGCACTTAATCCACTGAGCCACACCAGCCAGGGCTCTCTTATCAATCTTATCTAGCTTCTGTGACATCTATATACCCATGACTCTTAAATTGTATCTGTAATCTAGACCTCTTCTCAACGTCCCAGACCCAAACACCCAATTGCTTGTCTATCAGCCATCTCTGCATTCACCTGTACATTGTCAACTCCTCCCTTTTCTTCAGATCCCTTCTTAATCATCACTTGCTAAGTGGTGTGCCATCACTATGGCACATTTCTACCTTTCCTTTATTTATGACCTAGGCAAGGGTCCTTTGTTACATATTTTCATGTATTTTATTCTTTTCCCTCAAAGCGTTCATGTTGGTTTCATGATGCTTAATGTCTGTTTCTCCCACTAGGCAGTTGGTCCCTAGAGGACAGTGGCTTTGCCTCTTTTGCCCATTGTTGGATCCCCAGTTTCTAGCATAATGCCTCACACATGGTAGGTACTCAGTTAATATCAATTTAATAGAGAGAGGGACATTGGATAGATGACTATAAGCAGAAAATATTCAGAAAAATAAGGATAGATTTGTCAAGTCAGTGTCACTCCCTTCTTTTTATCTTCTATCTTCCTCCTTTCTTTCTAATTGGAGATAAACTCTATCAATGAGGGACATCTGGGAAGATGCACTGCAATAGGCAGTACAGTTTTGAATTTTGACATTGGACCATGCAAATTTTGCTAATCATGAGGTAGAAAGTCATAGTGTTTCTAACAGATTTGATATGTGATTTAGAGTGTCCTGGCATGAATTTTAGAAGCTATGCATATAAGTGGGATTGAAATAATAGAAATAATAGTCATGATGATGAACATGATTGTGATAAATATGCTATACTATAATGATAATTATGGTGATTCTGATTTACAGATGAGGACAGTAAAGCTCAGAAAAATTAAGTGACTTGCCATATGATCATATAGCTATAATTAATGGTGTGCTGCAGCTAGCTTGTAGTAACTTGTGAGCCAAGTGCTAATTTTTTAAGAATCTTGTGAGATGGTTGATGTCTTTTAGTATCTTAAAATTGGCAGGATGGGTGTATTTATACCATAGAAATTCGCAAATTCTGTAAATCAGAATTCTTGCCCCCTGCAATTTACTAGGAGAACACTGGCTATATCTGTCTAGTTTAATCATTATTTTTTAATTATAGCCAAATTAACCACTATTTTTTATTATCTACTCATGTGCTCTATTTTAAGCTTCTCAAAGATTTTCTGACTCAAGTTATTTACAAAAAGAAGTCACTAAATGGCAAGGCAACTGAGATAACTACTAGATGGTACATTTCTTATAACTACCCCTTCTCATCTCCAAGATCAATTATTTATTTTTAATCTTGTAAGCAGAGATTTATCATAAATGAAATGAACAAATATTGGGTTAAGGTGGCTGCATGTTATAAAATAGTTGCCTATGTTGTAAGTTTGAGGATGTGTGGTGAACAGAAATTGTGTGTGTGTACACATGTGTGTGTGAGCCTGCACATGTATATTGCAAGGTAGGGAAAGAACAGTCTTTGATAAATATACCAATTTAAGAAATTTGTTTTTTTCTCTTTCTTATTTCTCCTTCTCTTATCTTGTCCTTATATCTGGTCTTTCCATTGCTTATTTGTCTCTTCTCTTAAAGAATGTTTTTGTTAGGGTCACATGAAGGACCTGAACAAATGGAACTGTTGCTGATACTGTTCACTTCACCCATGTGAATTCTATTCTAGTCACCTTCATTATCATAATCAGTTCCAGTTGCTGTAGGACGCAATCTACAATTCTTGGTTATAGAGCATGACCAAATAACATACTTAAAAATGGAAATATTGGTATTTTGCCACAAATACCAAGGGAATTCCATGTGAAACAGCTCACCGAGCCATGTAAATGAATTGTAGAGTAATTACTAAATTCAATAGAAACCTACTTCATAAAAAGCCATTTCCTTTATTCTGCTGAAACATATGGAATAATTTGGATCAGTTCATTCACATCTGAAAGAGGTTGATATCAATATGTGGGAAGGACCCCTATCTACTTATAATCCATGTAGTACAAGAGTCCCTCAGCAATGCTTTTATTATTCATGAATGTAATAGTAGATAGAAGAACTTAACATTTATTGAGTACTACTATGTGTCATGTATTGGGCTCTGTATTTTCTCTTAATTCTAGCAACAAAATATATGAAGAAAGTGTTTTCTTTATCTCTCATTTTACAGACAAACTGAGTTTCAGAGTTTAAAAAACTTGCCCAGGTAGTAAACAGAGACACAATTTGAACCTGGGTAATCTGCCTCTGGAATGCTGCTTCTTTACTACTATATTCTTTTGCCTCCTGTTTCTATAGTTCTTTTTTTAAGGCTTAAGCTTTTAATTTACATTATTTCATTTATTCTTATCTTTTCCATTAAAATGGTTCTTCATTACGGTTTCATGCCTAGGGAAAGTTTGCTAGAAGTTTGTTAAATGAATGGCCTGCACAGTTAATTGGCAATATACCCGACACATTGTTCTTCTGCTGTCTTCTACAAATCCAATTTTAAATTCTTTCAATTGACTAGATAAGCTACGACCATAAAGTCTTAAGATGCATCTATAAACATGGCTTAAGAAAGGTAGTCTTGTTACCTTTTGGTCATGTCATATCTGTTGTTACTGTTCATCTTGTCCACAATCTCTTACACAATGCTACTTTCTGAGTGAAGGCATTCTTATCTACATATTGTTATCAGAAATATTGTTTCTGTTTTGTGTCAATTTTAGGAAAATATGATATTCCCTTGCTGTACCCAAAGAAAAGAGTTTTATCATTTATTCATTTGAGTATTAGCACAGCTGCATGTACATTTTCAATTACTTTTCTTTCTTTTTGTTGCTATTTAAAAAAATATATTTTATTGATTATGCTATTACAGTTGTCCCATTTCCCCCCTTTATTCCCCTCCACTCTGTACACCCACTCCCACCTGCATCCCCCCCCACTTTAGTTCCTGTCCATGGGTCATAAATATAAGTTCCTTGCCTTCTATAATTCCTATACTATTCTTAACCTCCCCCTTGTCTATTTTCTACCTACCATTTATGCTTATTCCCTGTACCTTTTCCCCTTCTAACCCCCTCCCACTCCCCCGATGATAACCCTCCATGTGATCTCCATTTCTGTGATTCTGTTCCTGTTCCAGTTGTTTGCTTAGTTTGTTTTTGTTTTTGTTTTAGGTTCGCTTGTTAATAACTGTAAGTTAGCTGTCATTTTACTGTTCATATTTTTTATCTCCTTTCTCTTAGATAAATCCCTTTAACATTGCATATAATAATGGCTTGGTGATGATGAACTCCTTTAATTTGACCTTATTTGAGAAGCACTTTATCTGACCTTCCATTCTAAATGAAAGCTTTGCTGGATAGAGCAGTCTTGGATGTAAGTCCTTGCCTTTTATGAGTTTGGATACTTCTTTCCAGCCCCTTCTTTGCCTGCAAGGTCTCTTTTGAGAAATCAGCTGACAGTCTGATGGGAACTCCATTGTAGGTGACTCTCTCCTTATCTCTTGCTGATTCTAGGATTCTCTCCTTCATTTTAATCTTGGCTAATGTAATTATGATGTGCCTTGGTGTGTTCCTCCTTGGGTCCAACTTCTTTGGGACTCTCTGAGCTTCCTGGACTTCCTGGAAGTCTTTTTTCCTTTGCCAGATTAGGGAAGTTCTCCTTTATTATTTGTTCAAATAACTTTTCCACTTGTTGGTCTTCCTCTTCCCCTTCTGGTACCCCTATAACTTGGATGTTGGAATGTTTAAAGATGTCCTGGAGGTTCCTAAGCTTCTCCTCATTTTTTTGAATTCTTGTTTCTTCATTCTTTTCTGTTTGGTTGTTTCTTTCTTCCTTCTGGTCCACTCCATTGATTTGACTCCCAGTTTCCTTCCCATCATTATTGGTTCCCCGTACATTTTCCTTTGTTTCACTTAGCATAGCCTTCATTTTTTTTATCTAATTTACAACCGAATTCAACCAATTCTGTGAGCATCCTGATCACCAGTGCTTTGAACTGTGCATCTGATAGGTTGGCTATCTCTTCATCATTTCGTTGTATTTTTTCCAGAGCTTTGATCTGCTGTTTCATTTGGGTCATTTTTTTTTGTCATGATGCACCTGTTATGTAGTGAGGGGTGGAGCCTTAGGTGTTCACCAGGGTGAAAAACCCACATTGTTGTGCTGTGATGCTGTATGTGGGGGAGGGGTCTGAGAGGGAACAATGGCTTGCTCCACTCTCTGCCGGTTTTCAGTGACTTCCCCTGCTTCCCACAAGCAAATTAGGCTCTTCTGGTGCTGGCTCCTGCGTGGGTGTGTGTGTGTACATTCTAGGACCCTGTGGGTCTCTCCAGTGAACTCTCCTGTGAGGTTGGGAGTTTCTCCCACTGCTGTGTCAACCCCCACAGGTGTTTTCAATCAGTGGTTTGAGACTCTATTTCTCCGGGCTAGGGCCCTCTGTTTCGCAGTCTGTACCACTCTCCAGGTGTTCCTCCTGGTGTATGTGCACATGGTACATATGTGGTACTATCCATTCTACAATCTGCCGCCTCACTTGGTCCACCAGCCGCAGCCTCTCAGCAAGTTCTCTCTGCCTGCCTGCCTACCTGTCTCCACCCCTCCTACTGGTCTGGATGAGTGTGTCTTCTTTAACTCCTTGGTTGTCAGACTTCTGTACAGTTCAATTTTCTGGCAGTTCTGGTTGTTTTTTGTTTTTAAATTGTTGTCCTTCTTTTGGTTGTGTGAGGAGACACAGTGTGTCTACCCACGCCTCCATCTTGGCCGGAAGTCCTACTTTTTTTTTTCTTATAGAATGGTACTGTAGACTTCTGGGGTATCAGGTCTTTTTCTCATGGGTAATCGATATTTTTCAGTAAAATTACTTGAAAGGATTATCTTCTTGTGCACCTACCATACTGAAATTTCTTTTATAATTTTTCATGTTCATTGTCTTGCCATGGCAATCTAGAGATGTAACATAAATGTTTATATGAAATAGCTTTACTTTGTGAGTGTGTGTTTTCTGTGAATGAGCTGTTCACTGATGATTAGTCAACCTGGATATTGCTATGATGCTGCTGTTTTGTTTATCCAACACAGTAAATTTTAGACTACTGAAAACCAGTTGGAAGATGCCTTTCTACATTCAAAAAGAGTTTTCTGAAGTATATGCTTTTCAATTACTATGTCTTTTTTTTTGAGAGACAAAGGAAATATGCTAAATTGACTTTAGATGAGCACCCATCCATATTGTACAATCTCACATATTCCCGGAATCTAGGTGTGTTTTTCAGAGATCAAAACAATTGAAAAATAATGTTAAATGTCATCAGGAGCAAAATCTAGTGCTAGGATAGCATGAGAATTATGTTCTCTGCTTTCCAGTATTTGTTACTTTAATCACTGATTCATTTATTCATTCATCAGATATTTATTCAGTGTTTATCATGTGCAAGGGCCTATCTAGGACCTAAGGAAGATGAAAAATGCACAAAACAAAAAACAAACAATCCAACAATCCACACTTTTAAAATAGATTCAAATGTACTAAAACACATCAGTGGAATCTGTATTATGAATCAATTTATATTCTTGGGCTTAGGAAATTATAATTGTCAAGCTTACAACAGGAGTCTTTTCCTTATTCTATCTGCAGCTTATGTCGTTCACACATGAGAATCAAAGGAATTGTCCAAAACAAAAGTTTCTGACATAGGCATTTTTAATAGCACAGCATAATTAAACCATACATGGCACATAACTGACTCTCTTTATTTTCTATATTGTGGGTGTTTATTATAGGTACCAGTATATGTTTATATTGTTCATGTTGTCTGCATATCATGCTAGAAATTCTACTGAGTGATATATTTTGGATTATATTTGTCCATTTTCTTTCTATGCTCTAGATCCCAAAGTCTGATCAATTAATCCTCTCACTGTTGAAATGTTCAATATTATCATCATCAGTTGTTCCTGAAGGTACAAGTTGAGCTCCTTTATCCTTGATGGTGGGTCCCCTGTTTTATTTCCATGTTTTGTTTCCCCTATGCTCAGGAAAAATGACTGATTTCTTACCACCAAAGGGGTGACTCATGTTGGGTCCTAATCTATCATGCTCATTCCACTCATCCTCCACACACACTGCCCACCTCCTATCGATTAGTCTATATATGTATATAAGGCTGATACATGACAAACACCGAGTGAGTCTCATTTTAAAGGCCCCATATTTTGATACTTTAGACAAGAAATATCACTGCTCTCTTAAGGAGTTTATTACATAATTGGTAGATGAAACATGTACATGAAAAAATATATAAGTCAGTAATAATGCTAAATGTCAAATAAGCTTTACAAACAATAAGGTCCATAGAAATTAAAAGGAAGGAAAGACTACTTTTTAAACTCTACCTTGGAGGTCCCCTGTGAAAATGTGTTGTTGGTGGTAGAAACAATTATTCTTATCTCTATTGATAGAATGAATTTATAATCTTCAATTGCTGTGATGAAGGAATTACAGTTATGAAATAAATAGGCTCTGAATTTTTTAAGATACTTGAAACCATAAATCCCTACTACCTATCAGCAAAACCAAAGTGTGTCCATGGAGGATGTTTGTGTTTTAGTGTGTTTGTTCTTTTATTTTTCTTCTGAATATGCTTTGTTTGATCAATGTAAAGTTTTTTTAAACCACATTGTTTAGTAAGCTAACTGTCCGATACTGTTTTGTAAGAAACAAGTCTCATTACCTAATCTCTTGGACCTTTTCTGAGCATCTGGCCCTCTCCTAAATATCCAAGGAAGACAGTGCAGTGGAGATGAGAACAAGGCCACATAATGAGATTTTAAAAGAATGTAATATGACATCTGTTGCCAGAGAGTTTTAGTGTACAAAAATACCCTGAAGGAAATGAACATTAGAGTTAGGTACTTTAAAATACAAAGTGCTGAAAACACCAGTAATAGTAACTTAGTATCTGACCACCCTAAACAGATTTCTTTTTGTGTACATTATGTTGGTTGTCTATACCAAGAAAGTAGTTTTCCCTCGACTTAAATACACACACACACACAAACACATACCCTCACACAAATATACTTAGTCATTTGTCTCTCAAGGGAGCTTGCTCTCTAAGCTGGGGAAGGATATGATAAGTATGGGAAACATTTGTCAGGTAATTAAAACTGCTTGTGGGAGGGACTTCACAGCTAACTGGCTTTTAACATTTTCCTTTCAAATTGAAAAAAACAAAACACCTGTGAGGGCAAACTAAATAAAAATGGATTCAAAACAGTGTTAAATGAGCATTCAAAACACTTAAAGTCAGGAAGTTTCCAAACATAGTGTGAACTTGGCTGTTTTCTTTGTGAGCTTTAGCTGTTAAAGAAATACTTTGCAAACTTCCATGTAGATCGGGTAGACCAAAGAAGTTGCATAGATGAAAATTCAGTCCCTTTGAAATAGGCCTACTTGTTGAACATCATTATGAAGATGAAATGCTGCTCCTGCAGATCCGTGTGTGAAAAATCAGAGTATAAATAACCATACATGATGCTTCTGTTTTATTTCCAAGAAATTCATGCAGAAGTTTTCATTAACTTTTTCTTAGCATTTCATTTAGAGAAGAATAATGAGTTCTGATCAGTCTTACGTAAACATTTTATTTAGTAACTTTGGGTTATCAATTCCAAAAGAAGAATATTAAAAGCCAGCATGCACCCAGCTTTGTGTTAATAAGCTCTTCTGGTATGTCCTTCTGACACATTTCAGACAGGCATTTTTCAGATAAACTATATAATTTAGCTTGGAAAGGTAGTCATTCTTTTAATTACAAAGTCTAGCAATTTGACTTGATTTTAAAATGCTAGAGATTTTAGTAATATCTTGCAATAAAATATGTTAAGATTCTAGGAGTACACAAATGAAATAAAAATCATTCATCCTGTAAGGATTTTATCATTTAAGACTACTGGATAATTTAAAAAGTTACCTGATCCACACTTTTCTGCATAAGTAAAGAGTTCTTAGTACAGCAAAAAGGTAGTCATGTCCTCTTTAATTTTTTAATCACGTGAAGAAAAGAGGGGAAATAATTTAAAATAGTATTCTTTTTCATACTGTAATGTGCATTTGGTATGTGGCCTCTTTCTCTAAAAACATTCATGCTTGGGACTTTGTGAGAATGCTCTTCTCCTCACTTATCTTTACTTCTCTACCTGAAGTGTGAAACTAAGTATAACACTGAGCACTATAAAGGTATCTTTAAATCAGTGAACTGGCTTTCCCCTTTATGAACACATCATTAAATAACATTCAGATACCTGACTGTGTCTGCAGTCTCGCAAGATAAAATATATTTTCTAAGATCTTGTGAAATATAAGGAATCAATATAAGATGGAGAAAAAATGAGTGAAGTTAGGACAGTCAAACCTAAGAAAAATCCTTAAATAAGATGTCTCTAGCAAATGAAAATTGCTTTGGTTATATTTTGAATCAAATACTGGTGTTCCAACTTTATAGTATAAACCTTTACTAGTCTCATGCCTGTTTCATCACTCACTGAAAAGCCTGATCATTGCTCAGTCACCTTAAAGTGACAACAACCCTTCAGCTTTTGAACCCCTAGGCTTGGGTTGGAATCCAGACTGTATCATAAACTGGCTGAGTGATTTGGGACAAGTCTCTTAATTTCCCTCAACCTTTCTTTCCTTATGTATAAAATAAAGATGGTTACATTTACTTAATAAGATCATTTTTAAAGATTAAATGCGATAACAAAAATGCAGTACAGTGCCTGTTGCATAGTAAGTATACTATCAGTGTTTTTCCTCATTATGTTAACTTTCTGGATTAGCACATTTTTTTAAGTTTCTAATGTAATTGGAATACTAATAAAAAGTAGAATAAAGTATTGTTTTACCAGAAGTATAATATGATCAAATGATAAAAAGTTTTTAAATGTCACCTTATTGATGCTCAGTATATCATAAATGGGAAATTTTAATCTAGATTTTGATACATACGATATTATGAGAGACCTTCTTCTTTCTAGTTCATTTGGAGATAAACTTAGGTTATTTTGACTTGGAACATATACATAAAACTTTTAGTGTTATAATATTTCCCCTGGAACTTTGAAACATTTTTGTGAAAAAAATATTATTATGTAGATTATTGTAAGGAAATTTTGCTTCAGAGCCCCTTGTATTAGAATAATTCTAGTCTGCGGGTTAGTTTTATATAATAATCTTTTGTGTGAGTTTTTGTAAGGCCATACTGAGAGCTTATACACTAAGCCTAAATTACCACCAATGTGGGTTTCTCTGGAAGGAGGGAGTAAAATAAGTTTTTTAAAAGTCAGCTTTATTGAAATATAATATATATACAGTAAAATTCACCCTCTTTAGTATATAGTTCTATGAATTTTGACAAATACCTAATTACTATCAAAGTCAAGACACAAAGTACTTCCATACCCCCCTACAATTCCTCCAGAGCCTTATGTAGTCATCTATGCCCTCTCCATCCAAACTGTGACAACCACTGATCTGTTTTCTACCCTATAGTTTTGTCTTTTCTAAAATTATATGTAAATATAATTTTAAAACTTGTGGCCATTTGAGTCTAGCTTATTTCACTTAATGTAATACTTCAAATGAGACTAATCTATAGTGTTTTCTTTTTTATTGGTGAGTAGTATTCCCTTTTATTGATATACTGCCACAGTTTGTTTACCCATTCATGAGTTGGAGTACCATTAGTGAGTTTTTAATTAAGTAGATAACTTTGTGGTAACTAAAGAGAAAGATTATTATATTTTATCTTTTCTGGAAGAGCAAGTATTGAGAGAAGTAAACACTAATATTTGAAAGTTTCACAACCATTAACTTGATAGTCTCTCTTTTAAGGATTACATTCAAGAGACTCCAATGAAAGAGGTTCTTTCATAGAATCTCTTTCAATGAGATTCTGAATTCAAGAGATTTCATGAAAATGGAATATCTGAAAAATATTTCAGAATGAAACATATGTTTTCAATTAGTCTTTCCCTAGGTATGTCTTGGTATTTAAGAATCTATTCTTTCTTTAGCTTATTTCCAAATAAGTGTGTCACATGATTTAGAACCTTTATCAGGCACAGGCATTATTACTTCAGTCATAAATGAAGAAGTGTGAAGACAGAGGCAGAAGAGAAGTCTAGCAGACACACAAAGGTATTCTGTTTCTTTGACAAGTTCCAGGGTTCTATACTGGTCACAATCTACTGAACCTAATGCCTAAATCAAAAACTATTCTGCCTTGTTCCCTTTATTTTATTATATAAACACATTTTGGAAAAACCTATTCTTTTCATGAAGTCATTAAGAAGTTTTGCAAATACAACAGACTTGGGTTGATTAGGAATTAGTCTAAAAAATGAAAGCTATAAGCTTTGATAACATCTATCTATATATCAATATTATATATTTCCATCCAGAGTTTGTTTAATTGCTAAAGTAGATGCAGCCCTCTTTTTCAGGGGGTTTAGAACAGTTCCTGAAGATGGATCAATATAATTTTTTATGAATTTGGCCTGGGGCACAGAAAAAATAATCTATTCTTTCAAATAGGTCTTTTGGCATGCTTATTGAAGTAGAGTCCCATGTAGCTTAAAAGCCTCAAAAGTGGAAGCACAATTTCATTTTCCGTGGGGGGCACTGTTCTCCTTTCCCCACACACTACTAAATAAGTAGCTAATTGTTGAAAAGGAACAGACTAAAGTGGTTAAAAAATGTTTCAGTCTGCAAGACACTTCAAAACCACTTTTGAATTCCCTTCCTTCCAGGTGTGAAAAGTATGTCTGACAGCAACAAAATATAGACTTTGAACTTTTCCTTTAAAATGAACTAAGGAAAATTGCAACAACTGGAAAACAGAATTATCATACAGGGCTGTCACTATTCAAGATAGTTGATTAGTCTGTTTGGAGAGAGATTATACTTTTGTGTTTTCATTTCTTTCTAGGAGAAGTATTTTTGGTCTTTTCCCGGTTTAATTACTCCCCAGGGCTCAACTTTTCTGGTTTGGCTTTTTCTGGGATTGGCCACTTTTCATTAGTGTGTGTACTTTCAGGCCAGTTTACCCATTTAAAAATCTTGGTCCCAGAGCTCAGATATCAAATTATCAGATAGTTTAGTTTCCTTTGTGTATACTTTTCTGCATTCAAATTTTAAAAAGGAAAAACAAACCAATCTTAAGAATTTTTTTTTATTTCTTTGTCTTTATTTCCTTCTTTCTGTAAAAGAATCAAAGCCCTAGCTGACTCCAGAAATGGAACAAACCTCTTGTTTGGGACCAGGGAACTGAGGAACAAGGGCTTCTCATCGTTTTAGAGAAAGTGCAGTGACCAAGAGAATTAGAAACTACATTTTTACTGCACAGTTTAAACAAGATGTTTCCAGGCAACTCGTCCCTTATGTTATTTAATTGTTTCTTATTTTGTCACTTTTTGTTGCAGCTGAACCAAATCCCTCAACTGCTGATAATAAAACATTGTGTTCAGAAGCAATTTTGAATCTGCTCACATAAAGACATTTTGAAGCCATATTCTAGAATTGTTTTTCTAGTAATATTTTCACAGTCAGTTTACTATTAGTGTAGTATAATTCCCAATGTTGCTCTTTAAATATTTTAGAATTTTAAATTGCACTGGTTAGACACCAAAGTGCTCCTCCTATTTGCATTTTTAATAATCAGTCTGTGTATTTGACAAATGGTGGTTATCACCATATAACACGTAAACTACTTGTAAACATAAAAAGGCTTCTGAGAATTTAGCTGCTTTCTAATAAGAAGTATAAAATTTAAGAAAGAACAATATTTTGAGATAATTTCATGCACTAAGACTTTTCTACTCCCATAGGATAAGTTCTGATTTATCACCTAAAAAATGAGGATGACGCTTACTTCATAGGAATGTGGTATGAATTAATGATGTCTGCTAAATGCTTTTTCTATTTTGAGGGTTAAATTGTATGTCACTTTTTACTATTATATAATGTGTTTCTCTCCCAATTTGAAACATCAAAATTCACTGCCATAGGTATGCGTAGACTGGAGTGAGGAGGAGAAAATGCTGTTCACACACACCCCAAAAACTGGAGAAGCCAAAGTATTAGTATCTTGGCACAATAACAATTGCTACCGTAAGATTTTTCATTCCAACCCAAATATAACAAAACTCTGACACATGTGGTGTATTTACTTCCTTTGGGGGCTTCATGGTTCCTAGACTTTTGAGACCACTTCTACTCCAGGAGCTGGTTTACATCCTTGTGGGCACAAACACATATTTTATCCTTTTCACCAAGGGGTGTTCTGGTTCCAGTGAATGAATGCACTTTTAAAAGAAAAACTCACAAAAGACTTCATGTAAATCAGGAAGTTTGTTATTAGTTTACTATCAGAGTGGGCCCTAAACTGAGAAATGGGACCAGTTGTGTGATAGGTACCCCACTTGCTAAGGTACTCCACCACTCAGAATATTCTTAAGCAGGGAATTACAGCAAAGGAAAAGCAAAATTGAGTTTCTAGGATGTTTCCAACAAGTTCTGGGGTCCTAAAGACTCCAAGTTCTTCAATGTGGTATATTTCTGTCTAAACAACTAAAATTCTGCGTAGGACAGATAACCTGATTATCCTGCAGAAACACTGAAAAATTATTATTCTCTTATACTATAAATTTCTTTTTTCTGGATAACATGTTGACTCTACAACTTTTAGTTTTCATGTTGGTAATTCTTTTGTGCCTTGCTAATGTGTAATTTTAAGAAATCATTTTGTGTTGAATGTATAGTAACCTAATTACATCCCCAGCCTTGAGATTTCCAGTTCAACTTTTTCTGATTTAGACTCACACAGGGTTTAAATCAAACAAATCTTAGAAATAATTTAATCCAACCCTCTCATTTTGTAAATGCAGAAACTATGGCCCTGAAAACACAGGGACTTTTGCCTAAGGTCAAAAAAGTGAATTTGTGACAGAATTGGTACTGTAACTAATTCTTAGTTTAGTGCTTTAAACATCACATACTTTGTCACCCTGGCTGTTGTGGCTCAGTGGATTGAGTGCTGGCCTGTGAATCAAAAGGTCACTGGTTTGATTCCCAGTCAGGGCACATGCCTGTGTTGTGGGGCAGGTCCCCAGTTGGGGGTGTGTGAGAGGCAACCAGCCAATGCATCTCTCACACACTGATTTCTTTTCTCTCTCTCTTTATCCCTTGCCCTATCTCTAAAAGTAAATATGTAAAAATTTTAAATATAACATCTTGTCTATTTTATATACCATGCTATTTAGACATTTTTCCTGATTCTTGATGCTCAACTTAGTTTTAGGTCTACTAAAAGATTTAAAGGTCTAATTTACATATTATTTTTAAAATATTTTTTTCTCATCAAAAGCTATGTCACTTGATCCAGAATATCACTTCTAACTGTCTTGTTCTTTCAAGTTGTGTACTGCAAATAGAAATGCTCATTAGTAAAGCTCTGGTTTACTTTTTCAAGGCTGTATTTTGCCAAGGTTGATCATGGGCACTGCTGGCCACACAGTACACTTTCTGTCAATAATTCTTAATAAATTCACTGGTTAAACATCGACCAAGAAGGGTGAGCTAAGCTAGTTGTACTGAAATTCATCCTAGATGCTTTCACACAGAGATGAGATTTGATAGCCCTGTTACTCAGCAAACATCTCTTAATTCAAAAGTAGCCCAAAGTGTGATTTTGAGTTTCCAGGGTTCCCCATACTCATGTCCTAACCAGTTCTAACCACCTACTGAAACCTGTGCATTGGAAGAGATGCTTCATACTTCCTTTTCAAGTTTCACCCCTTGCATCCTGTTCATCAACAACTCCTGTTATTTTTACTTCCAAAATGTAGTAAACCTGTTTACTTTTTGTCACCTCCATTGCCACAACACTAATCTAAATTACCATAATCCCTCACCTGGGCACCTTGATAAGCTAACTAACTGGTCTTGTTTCTACTCTTATTTTCCTCTTATCTGTACTTAAAGCTAAAGTAGGAATGATCTTTTGAGAAAGCAAATAAGATCATATTGCCCTCCTCATTCCACCCCCATTTTTGCCTCCATTATATTCTTTTTTCAATTACTTTCTAGAATAAAGAATGCCTCTATTGCTATGCCAGTCCTATATGCTCCTACTCTCACACTTGCTCCCCATTTTCCAGCAATAGGGACCTTTTTTTTTCATTCCGAGAATAAGCCAAACTCTTTCCTACACTTGGGCATTTGTCCACTATGTTCTCACTTCCTGGATGGGTCTATTGGGAGATTCAGAAAGGCTTCATAAAGTCACTATCTGAGCTGGGATTTGACAGATTCCCCCTGAGTAAGATAAATCATTTTCAGATTACTACATGTAAATAATGTCCTGATTGATTGAGGGTTGTGTTCAAACCATTAATTTGAATCTGAAAGGAGTCCATATCATTATCTACTCTGATGAACAACTTCAAGCTATCTCATCTTTTTTAAAATAGATGTTCTTTCTTAAATATTGAACCACATCTGCTATGCCAATACATTGCTTTCACTGTTACATTTGAATATGTAGTGAGACCCAAGTTATTAATTTAAATTATTGAGATTGATAGTTAACAATAGTGATAAATTTACTTCTTTCCAACAACTTCACAATTAAACAATTGCCCTAATATAATATGAAATATTTCTTACCTATAGAAGTAATTGTATGTTAATTGTTGTCAGTCTGGGGAAGTTATTCCTCTTAGTTAACTGGCATTCTCAGAGAAACATTTTTTCATTAGGGCTACCAGGGCTCTGTTTAGTGGACTGCAATAGTAATTACAGAGCAGTACCTTACTTTTTCAGAAGTTTAAAACAATTCCCAAAGTCCCTGACACACTCATTTTGTTTTCATCACCTCATATACAAGCAAAACAGTCCAGAGCCAAATGTTTGATTGGCTTATATATGTTTTGGGAAACAGATTTAACATCTAGTTATTTTTCTTAGGTTAGTGATAAAATTGGTTTGCATTTATTGCTTGAAATCATACCAATGAAGAGAGAACAGGTAACAGAGGTGTGTGTGTGTGTGTGTGTGTGTGTGTGTGTGTAGGTGGAGGTGGGTGGAAGGATGGGGTAGAAGGCAGAAAATCATCTTAGAGTTTCAGACTTTCTGTAGATAACCCACTGTTTGAATAATTCACATTTAGAATTGACTACATTAAGTAAAATCCTAATTTAATGAATTCCAGTTGGTCAGATAATAATAGATGATATACCCATAACCCTACTTGTTCATTGCTTGATTGCTTGACAATCCTCCTTGCCGAAATTATCACAGAGAACAAGGAATTTAACAGAAAGACCC
Source organism: Phyllostomus hastatus (assembly GCF_019186645.2). Lineage (NCBI taxonomy): Eukaryota > Metazoa > Chordata > Mammalia > Chiroptera > Phyllostomidae > Phyllostomus > Phyllostomus hastatus. The sequence goes on along the minus strand of NW_025333841.1, from coordinate 7,843,569 downwards.
TGGGAAGCCCAGGAAGAGCTTAAAAATCCCTGCAAAGAATAGTCAGCCACTTCTGTCATAGGTTCTGGATAGATGAAGTTTCATTCTACTTTTAAAATAAATGAATTCTAAAACAGTGAGATACAAAGTCAATATTCAGAAATCAAAGGCATTTTTGTATGCCAACAATGAAATACTAGAAATGGAAATCAGGAAAAAAGTCTCATTTGATATAGCAACAAGAAATAAAATACCTAGGAATAAACCTAACCAAGGAGGTAGTTTTGTATTCAGAAAACTACACAACACTGAAGAAAGAAATTAAGGAAGACACAAACAAATGGAAACATATACCATGTTCATGGATTGGAAGAATTAACATCATCAAAATGTCCATACTACCCAATGCAATTTATAGATTCAATGCAATATCTATTAATGTACCAATGGCATATTTCACAGATATAGAACAAACACTTCAAAAATTTATATGGAACCATAAATGACCCTGAATAGCTGCAGCAATTTTGAGAAGAACAAAGTAGGAGGGATCACAATACCTAATATCAAACTCTATTACCAGGCCACTGTAATCAAAACAACCTGGTACTGGCATAAGAACAGGCACATAGACCAATGGAACAGAACAGAGAGCCCAGAAATAAACCCAAGTCTCTATGGTCAATTAATATTTGACAAAGGGGGTAGCAGCATAAAATGGAGAAAAATAGCCTCTTCAACAAATGGTGTTGGGTGAGCTGGACAGCTACAGCAAAAAAATGAAACTTGATCACCAACTTATTACACTATACACAAAAATAAATTCAAGGTGGATAAAAGACTTAAATACAAGTTGTGACAACATAAAAGTCCTTTAGGAGAACATAGGCAGGAAAATCTCAGATATTCCACAGAGCAATAGTTTCACTGATATGTCCCCCAGAGCAAGGGACATAAAGAAAAGAATAAACAAATGAGGTCTCATCAAATTAAAAAGCTTCTGCATGACTAAAGAAATCAGCATTAAAATGAAAAGAGAACCAACCATATGAAAAAACATTTGCCAATGATACCTCAGACAAGGGTTTGATCTCCACAATATAGAAAGAACTCACATGACTCTAAGAAGACAAACAACCCAATTTAAAAAATTGGCAAAGGACTTGAACAGACACTTCTCCAAGGAGAACATACAGAGGGTCCAGAGACATATGAAAAGATGCTCAATATCACTAGCCATCAGAGAGATGCAAATTAAAACCACAATGAGATACCACTTCACAATGGTCAGAATGGCCATCATAAACAAAGTAACAAACAAGTGTTGCAGAGGTTGTGGAGAAAAGGGAACTTTAGTGCACTGTTGGTTGGATTGCAGACTGGTGCAACCACTATGGAAAACAGTGTGGAATTTCCTCAGAAAACTGAAAATGGAACTGCCTTTTCACCTGGCAATTCTGCTGCTGGGATTATATGCTAAGAGCCCTGAAACACCAATTCAAAAGAACCTATGCACCCCAATGTTTATAGCAGCACAATTTATAATAGCCAAGTGCTGGAAGTAACCTAAGTGTCCATCAGTAAATGAATGGATCAAAAAACCATGGTACATTTACACAATGGAATACTATGGGTACTGGGGTGCTGGGGAAGGGTGGGGGGAAGAGGCAGAAAACTGTACTTGAACAACAGTAAAATTCAAAAGTATTTAATAAAAATAAAAATAAAATAAATGCATTCTTTGATCAAAGAATCAATCAAAGAATGATTCATTCATTGACTAATTGATTAGTTCATTCACTTATTTTATATATATACATATATATTATATAATATATAATCTATATCATCTGTCATGTGCAGATGTGGTTTCTCTGTGTTCTTAAGTGGCCCCTAGTCTAGTGGAATGCAGATAAATTAATAGATGATGACAATATAAAGTAAAGAGGTGAACTCTGGTTGTCTGGTGGATCAGTGAGAAAGAAATTCTGTGAGAATGTCTGTGAGATAGCCATTGAGGGCTCTGAACATGTGACCAATGAGAATGTGAACTCTTTGCCTTTTCTGAACACTGTAGGGAAATCAAGGGAAAATGCTGATAGATAAGAACAGGTGAACTTAGATGAAATGACAGGAGAAGTGAAAAATGGTGGCATATTTTTACATGATTTATTCATAGAGAAAAATAGGAAAGAAACAGGAAAGTCTTGGGGGTTCTACCAAAACTGTTGCTGACAGAAAAGGAAATTGAGAATCAGGAAGCCTTGGTTAGAAAGTATGATGAAGCTTCTGAGAAGAGATGGAGGCCTGCGGCCAGTATAATTGGTTTTACTGCCTGCTCAGCTTGGGGGAGCCAGTCCTGGAGTGTCAGCAGAGGGGCTGCTCTGGGACCTTTCTGAAATGTGTTTCTCTTTAGTCCCAAATTACTTGGAAGCTTTTTGGCTTGTATGGACTCCTACAAAAAAAAAGTGATCTCCATGGCAAAATGGTTCATGTGTTTTTTGTAAATGCTGCAGCATGCCATCAAGATGATTTAGCAGATTCAGAGGAGCCTGATAAATTCCTCATAGCAAATATCAAGGGAGAGGTACCTTTGAGTTTCCAGCCTTATGTTGTAGATTCTCTGAATGGTGAGCTTCCAAAGAAACTTTTGGAGTATATAATATTTCTAAGAAAAGCATTCTAGTTCCCATTTTACAGCAACACAGAGGCAGCCTTAGTAACTAATGGATTTTACATCTGGAAAGTGAGGAAAAAAATTAAAATATTTGGCCAATGACTAAAATATTTCCACATTATCTAGCCTTTTAAAGATCACCTATGAGACACTTCAGTTTTAGAACTGTAGAAGTTAAATAAAGTAAGTAATTAATTCAATCTCTAACTACTTTGGGAATACTTTTCAATATTCTGCCTTGTATAGATTACACGGGGGAAAATGTGGAGTTGAATCAGGTGGCTCAGCCATATAGGCTTGCCACTGAATCTGCTTTTGGAGAGAAAGGGAATTAATTTAATTTTAGGAAGGTCTCCAAGGGCTCCAGAACGAGTAGAGCAAGAGGGACCAGCATTTTCTGTTCTTTTCTGAAGGGTTTTAATTTATTTCTTCTTCTGAATATCCAAAGGGGCTCTGGAATGCCTTCTGAAGCCCTTTTTTTAATCACCCTTTTAATCTTACTTCTTACCTTTTGTTGCTTTCTTCTTTTGGTGTCTGGGGAATGAAGACTGCAACAGAATAAGCACAAAGCACAGATGATTTACAGTGATGATTCTGTGTTGATACATATGGGTATGGGAGTCAAGGAGGAAAATTGGATTGAAACAATATATTGATATATGTTATTTGTTAGCCACTGGCATTCAGATGCTCAACCAATCCTGGGTCTATGTAGAATGTGGCTCAGTGTTATTGTCCTTTTTTCTGGATATTATTCACTTAAATCCTTAACAATTTTTATCTACCAAGTAGAAGGACCCAGGGGGATTACTGTCTGGGTACCCACCCAAATGTCAGAAGGATGGTCAGGGAGGATATTTTTAATATTAACAATGTCACACTGGGGGGGTCATAGGCTGGGACATATACTCAATAAGTTATACTTTGTAGATAACTTTGAAACAGATTTACCAAGCAGTAAATGTCAATTCTATCTTATTATAATCATGTTGTATTCGAGCTAGTTTTGTGTGACTACTTTATCCAAGGCATTACCTAGCCATAGGTAGTAAGACTAGTGTCTCAGTCCTGCTGCATTTTGTCTTGTCCTTATCTTTAATTTTCCTTTCCTTTGACCTTCTTTCTTCTTGTGCTTGCTTCAGGAATCTTATGGCCCTTTAACAACAATTGTGAATACTTGCTATGTGTCAGGTTGCATTCTTTAGATGCACTAAGTGATTTAATCCTTTAAAATCCCAATGAATGAAATTCTATTTTTCTTTCCTATTTAGCAGATAAGCAAACTAAGGCTTGGTGAACTTAAGTACTTTAATGTATTAGTCATCTTTTGCTGAAGTTACAAACAAATAACCAAGTATCTTGGGCCTTAAACCAGAGTCTGGCAAAAAATTTTTATAAAGGGCCTGATAGTAGCTATTTAAAATTTTGTCATCCACATGGTCTCTGTCACAACTACTCAGCTCTGCCATTGAAGTACAAAGATAGCCAGATAAACTATGTAAACAGGTAAGATTGGCTGTGTTTTAATAAAACTTTGTTGATAGGCACAGAAATTTGAATTTCATAGAACTCTTATATGTCATGAAATACTATTCTTTTTATGTGTTTGTAACCATTTAAAAATGTAAATACATTGTTAGCTCACAAGCTATACAAGAAAACAGGTAGGTTTGTGGACCCTTGATTTAAACATCTACTTACTTCTTGTTCACATTATGTGAGAGCTGCAGGTCAAATGTAGCACTGCTAGGCTGTATCCAGCTTGGCTATGTTTGGCCCCAGTTATTTTTATTCTAGAACCCAGAATGAAAGAGCAACCAAAATGCACAGTACACTGTTCTCATAGGCAGAAGCAAGACCAAAATGCACAGTACACTGTTCTCATAGGCAGAAGCAAGAGAGACAAAGCCAAATCATACAAGCTCACTTAAAGCTTGCTTGTGCTTATGTTAGGTTCACTCATACTCCATTTGCCAAAACAGGTTACATGGCCAAGTACAAAGTCAGTGGGGCAAGAAAGTACACTCTGCCTTTGGGAAGTCATGTCCAGGGAGAGAATAAATTATTGTAAATTAGGAAAACTAGTAAAATAATTTACCATTTTATCTAAGATTGTATGATGGAACTTGAGGTCCAGGGTTTCTTGCTCTGAAATCTGTCCTCTTAACCACTCGGCTCTGCCGTTTCTGCCTCTGGAATGACTTTGCTTCTCCCTATATACATACTCCCTTGATTATCTTTTCAGTTACTGTCTGTTGCAGCTTTCCCATGTAAGTGTTTCTTTTCTTCTGAGTTGCTCTAACCATAGCCTCAGACTTTGTCGTGCTGCATGGATTTTCTTGTATTTTCCTCCTCTCCCTCCAGCCATAGCAGCAGGACTCAGTGCAGACTATGAAAATACAAATCCAGACTGTCTAGCCAAACAAGTCACTGTTTTCCCTCTTACTTTCTGCATAAATTGTGGAAAGGGCTGTGTACCTCCTCCAGGAAGACTGGCTTCCTGGTAGAAGACACCAGGAATAAATTCCAGTTGCTTCCCCAACCTCCTCCCATCACTCCCCTTCCATGAAACAATAGCTGACATTAGCATCAGGTTTTAGAGTTTACAAAGCTTTTTCTCTTTATCACTATACTTGATCCTCATGACCACACAAAGAGGAAGACATGATTATTACTATTTTACAGATAAAGAAACTGAGTCTGATAGAAAATTTAAAGTTTTATTGAAGAGCAAATTAGTTAGTTAGTTACTTAGTGGTGGAGCCAGGACTCAAACCCAGGGCTCTTTGCAATCACCCAGAAACACACCCTGTCTTTGATGTTTCCTAATTTCCTCCCTTTAAAGCATTCCTACTACTATGAGGCAGGATTAGAGTTCTTCCTCTCCTGGGATTTCAAGAACCTTAAAAGTACTGGCAGAAGTGAGGTTTAACTCTTTAGTGCTCACTGTGTGGGATTTATATCAGTCTTGACTCAAAGGTCATAATCATTTGAACGTGAGAAATTGTGACTGCTAGTGCACTGGAGTCCTCAACCATCTGATTCCTCAGCTATTTCATCCTTCAAGACCTGCTTTAGTGGCATGTCCTATGTAAAGTCCATCTTTATCTTCCCTAGTCAAAGGAATGAGTTCTTCTCTCTTCTGTGCTCCCATGGTCCTCAAGCTCCCTTCATTTATAGACTATCCCTCTGTGTTATAATTGATTATTTGCTATTGTGTCTCTCTCACCAGGCTCTGAGCTCCTTATGAGCACATACCATGTTTGCTCCACCTTTGTACTTTCTACCACAACAGTTATCCCTCTGCCTTGCACTTATCTTGTTGCTTCCTTATTTGCTCTGCTGAAATCCATGAGGACAGACACTCCATTCATTTTCTTTACTGCTATACAACCATGCTCATAGCAAGCATAGGACCTGACACATGGTAGAGGCTCAATAAATGTCCAGTGAATGTTAGGATTTAGTTGTTTCCCACTTATATGTACCCACCTGAGGCTGGGGTCAGTGAGAGCTGCCTTGTGTAATTGTAATCAGACATAGAAAAAAAAATCTTCTCCTGCCCAGAATGTAAGCAACTCCCAAATTCAGTGGGAATTGGGAAGGTGGAATCATTATTTGGTTACTACTGTTTGTTTTCCCACATTGCATAGTCCTTTGAGGCCAGCTGGAGAAACAGTTAGTAAAATCTGAGTGGAAGAAGAGCACCATTCTAATTCCTTTTGTTTCCTTACTCAGATTCCAATCATCTGAGCAATATACTATTAAAAACATCAAAACTCCAAAACATAGCACTGAAAACATAAAAGAGGAAAGCCCTTTTTATCAGCCTGTTTCTCCATGTTCTCACTCTACAAGCACTTGAACTCTGAAGTAAAACTCAGCATGATATGAAAAAGTTCCAGTCACTCTGATTTGCAATTTTCCTGGACAATGGAAAACTATTTGTTTGTCTATGAAAGCTCACTTTCTGCCATCTGTACATGAACTCCAGTTAAAATTATTAGGAAACTTTTTTAGCTTGCTGAGTATAATCTATTCATGCTCATGTTTGTCATAAGTTACCAGAAGCTTTGCATCTTCTAGTAAACCCTTAATGTAATTCAATATGTGATGAACAAAGTCATGTTGTTTGGGCATGGTTGAAATTAGGAGAGAGCAGCTTTTATCCAATATGGTCAGAAATGTATCTTACAGATGGAAGCTATGACGGAATGCTGCTTTAAAGAAGTAGCCCCTATATTGTGCAAAACACCCACATCCACACCCTCGAACCTCAATGCACTCCACTCCTTCTGTACTTTGTCATCGAGGGCAGACAGAGAAATTATAGCCAAGATGCATGATTTAGCAGATGTTTTGCAAAAGGTTCCATTCTTCTGGCCATCAGCACATGTGGAACTGTCAGGAGCCTTGTAAAGCTTTTATAAGCCTTATAAGTCATAGTTTATTGAGCCTGGAATGGAATTTAATATATCATCATGGTTCTGGAAGTTCCCTTCTTTTTGTCTGATATAGTCTGTAGCTTTATTTACCTTTAAACCAAAAATATTGGATATAATAATATACAGGTGAAGCTCCTAATTGTTGCCCTCATGTTATTGATTTCTAGGCCTGGCTCCTTGTTTGTTTCATGATGGCAACATTCTTATTTTTTCTTTTGGGAATTTTGGTATCAGCACACCGAATCAAGATTTTAGCTAGCTTTTAGTACATTTTATTTTCCTTTGGAGGACACATTTCCCAAAGTTTCATAGTGATCCTAAAGTCTTATAAAATTATCTAGCAACCACATTTTACCAAAACTATTATATACTGTTGAAGTTCCAGTCATGATGAAAAGACTTAGGATATCCCAGACATTATAGCACTTATTAAAACTAAGACTAAAATGTGACATACAAAGCTTTCTGGGAAATCGAATATTCCAGGCAAATGTGATGCCTGGCCAGCTCAGTACATCTGTATGTTGGGTTTGTTTTGCCAAATCTGAAGACTATGTGAGCAGATTTATTTGCAGCACTGGGAAGAAATTGCAACTGCCATTTGGTGAGCACATACCTCTCAATAACTCTGTGAGACTGATATCTTTTTTAAGTCCCCATTTTATAGATGAAGAACTTGAGGCTTAGAGAGATGAAGTGTGAGACCCAGAGGACATGAGCCTTTGGCTGCCTAGGACTTAGGTCTAGGTCTATTTTATTATACCACAACTTTCCACTTATGTTATGAGAGATACCATAATGTCAGTTATGGTCTAGTATAAGTTTGGAAAGACTGGACCATTGAAGCCAGATAGATGAAGATTCAAACCCCCTTAGGCAAGAAGGTTTTTTAATGTCAACTCTTCTTATCAATATCTTCTTTAAAGCTTTTCTTGACCTTTTCCTCTTCTCCCCTCAACAAATGTGTTGCTGTCCTTCTTTGAATCTCTAAAGTACTTTGTATTTATTTTTTATCACAAATTATCAAACTATAATAATTTGAACTATAATAATGTGTTCATTCCTTGATCTCTAGACAGCTATTTTTGAGACTTTCTTATGTGCAAGGCTATGTGCTCAGTATTCTGGAGACACCAAGATAAAATACATTTGGACAATGCCTACAAGAAGCTCACTCTCTAGTATAGTATATAAGGCATATTAATAGAAACAATAAGATTGCTCCTTATTGAATGCCTATTGTATGCTAGGTCTGGTGCCAACCATTTTATAACATTTTTTTCTTTCTTTTTTTTTTGTTTTGGCAACAGAACAATTTTTTAAGTATATTTTATTGATTATGCTATTACAGTTGTCCCAATTTCTTTCTCCCCTCTATGCCCCCTCTACCCTACACCCTCTTGCCCTCCAGCATTTCCCCCGCTTAGTTCATGTCCATGGGTTGTACATATAAGTTCTTTAGCTTCTTTGTTTCTTATGCTATTCTTAATGTCCACCTGTCTATTTTATGCCTACTAATTATGCTTCTTATTCCCTATCCCTTTTCCCCCCCAAATCTTTCCCTCCCCCTCCCCATTGATAACCCTCCACATGATCTTCATTTCTGTGATTCTGTTCCTGTTCTAGTTGTTAGCTTAATTCTGGTTTTGTAGGTTCAGTTGTTGATAACTATGAGGTTATTATCATTTTATTGTTTATACTTTTTTATCTTCTTCTATTTCTTAGATAAGTTTCTTTAACATTTCATATAATAAGGGCTTGGTGATGATGAACTCCTTTAACTTGACCTTATCTGGGAAGCACTTTAACTGCCCTTCCATTCTAAATGATAGCTTTGCTGGATAGAGTAATCTTGGACATAGGTTCTTGCCTTTCATGACGTTGAATACTTTTTCTCAGCCCCTTCTTGCCTGCAAGGCTTCTTTTGAGAAATCAGCTGATAGTCTTATGGGAACTCCTTTGTAGGTAACTGTCTCCTTTCCTCTTGCTGTTTTTAATCTCTTTTTATCTTTAATCTTGGGTAGCTTAATGATGATGTGTCTTGGTGTGCTTCTCCTTGTGTCCAATTTTTTGGCATTCTCTGAGCTTCCTGGACTTCCTGGAAGTCTATTTCCTTTACCAAATTGGGGAAGTTCTCCTTCATTATTTGTTCAAATAAGTTTTCCACTTCTTGCTCTTCCTCTTCGCCTTCTGGAACCCCTATGACTTGGATGTTGGAGTACTTAAAGTTGTCCTGGGGGTTCCTAAGCTTCTCCTCATTGTTTTGAATTTTTGCTTCTTCATTCTCTTCTGGTTGGATGTTGATTTCTTCCTTGTGTTCCAAACCATTGATTTGAGTCCTGGTTTCCTTCCCTTCACTGTTGTTTCCCTGTATATTTTGCTCTATTTCACTTTGGGTAGCCTTCATTTCTTCCTTCATTTTGCGACCGAGCTCAATCAATTTTGTGTACATCCTGATTACCAGTGTTTTGAACTCTGCATTGGACAGGTTGTTTATATGTTCACCTCTTAGGTCTTTTTCTGGAGTTTGGATCTGTTCTTTCATTTGGGCCATATTTCTTTTTCTTGACACACCTATTAAGTTGTAAGGAGGCGGAGCCTTAGGTATTTACCAGGGCAGGGCAACCTTCTTTGTTGCGGTTGTGGTGCTGTCTGTGGGGAAGGGGTCAGAGAGGGAACAATGCTGCTTGCTCGCTCCTCTCTAGCCCCATTTGCCAACAAACTCTCCTGTGAAAATGGGAATTTCTCCAGCCTTCACAACGCCCCCAGTGTTTTACAGCTAGAGGTTTTGAGTCTTTAATTTCCTGGTGAGCCAGCCCCTCCTCACCCATGCAGTCTGCCACCTTGTCCCGTGTCCTCTGCCTGCCTGGCTGCCCATCTTCACCCCTCCTACCAGTCTGGATGAATGTTTCTTTAGATCCTTTGTTATCAGAGTTCCATACAGTTGGCAATTCTGGCAGTTCTCACTGTTTATTGTTTTTAAATTGATTGCTATCCGTCTTTTGGTTGTACAGGAAACAAAGCATTTCTACCTATGCCTCCATCTTGGACAGAACTCTATAATAATTTTTCAGTTGATTCCTTCTAACAGTTCTGTGAAATAAATATTGTAAATCCCATTTTCCAGGAGAGGAAACTGAGATTAAAGGAGGTTAAATGACTTATTCAACCCTGCTGTTTCCTTAATGAAGGAACTGGGATTTAAGGCAAAGTCTGATTGCCAAGCTTAGTGTTTATTACTACCCTGCACTCCCTCTCTACAGAACACTAGATAGAAAGTAAGTTAAAGCATCATAACATGGGTATAGCAAAAGTATTAAGAGAGTTCAAATGAGGCACAAAGCTTTTGCACTGGTGTTTTTTGCACCGCTCCCTCAACTCCTATCCTCAGTGCTTAGCCCAGTGTTATGAGCACATGGCAGGTGTTCAAAGGATGTGGGTGGAATCGAATATATTAACTGTTTTCAGTAGTGGGGTTTGTTTGCAATTTGCTCCACATCATGCATCATTCATTCTCCAACTGCAATCTTTTTTAAAAGATTTTATTTATTTATTTTTAGATAGAGAAGGGAGAGAGATAGAAAGAGAGAGAAAATCATCAATGTGCAGTTACTGGGGGTCATGGCCTGCAACCCAGGCATGTACCCTGACTGGGAATTGAACCTGCGACACTTTGGTTCACAGCCCGCATCCAATCCACTGAGCTATGCCAGCCAGGGCTTCCAACTGCAATCTTGCTGGACAACTGTAGTTGGACTCCATCCCATGTGCGGCCTTGGGTAGGGATACTGTCACAGAGGCAGAGAAAGAATTTAAAACCCAACATTTAATTTATGATTTAAAAATTTTATTTTTTGATAACAGTTGACATTCAATATTGTTTTATATTAGTTTCAGGTGTACAGTTAACTGGTTAGACAATTATATAATTTATGAAGTGATCTCCTCCAAAATTCAAGTACCTATCTATAACTATACATAGTTATTAAAATATTATTGACTACATTCACTATGCTGAACTCTATATCCTCATGACTATTTTGGCACTATCAATTTGTACTTCTTAATCCCCTCATATTTTCACCCATCCCTCAACTCCCCTCTCCTCTGGCAACCATCAGTTTGTTCTCTGCATCTACAAGTCTATTTCTGTTTTGTTTGTTCATTGTTCTTTAGATTCTCTATATAAGTGAAATCATATAGTATTTGTCTTTCTTTGTCTGACTTATTTTACTTAGCATAATACCCTCTAGATTCATCCATGTTGTTGCAAATGGTGATTTCATTCTTTTTATGGCCAAGTAGTATTCCATTGTTTAAATGTATCACCACTTTTTATCTACTCATCTACTTATAGGCACTTGGGTTGCTTCCATATCTTGGCTATTGTAAATAATGCTGCATTATTTACACAGGGGTGCACATATGTTTTAGAATTAGTGTTTGGGGTAAAACCCAATATTTTAACATGAGTTTCTCTATTTTATGTTAGGTGCGTTTCTATGATTTGGGAGGAAAATGTTGGTATTGAACTTCTTTTGTTCAAAAATTTTAATATATCAAAAAAGGGGTGCTTGGGTGGGATTTTAGGAAAGTCATTTCTTTTGTATTCCTCTTCTAGGGTAAATACTGTATATTCTGTAAAGATTTTGAGTGTTAAATGCAGTTATAAGGCAATGAAGTAGAAGGGGGGAATAGAGCACTGGGATTAAACACACAGGCTTTGGAATCAGGGTTATCTGGGTTTGAACTCCAGCTTTGTCACTTCTCAACTATGGGGACTTGTATAAGACATTTAATCTCCCTGAAATTCAGTTTCCTCACTTTTAAAATGGGAATAATATTAGTTCTTTTGGAGATTGCATGAAGTGGTCTATGTAAACTATCCAATATATATGAAACTCTCAGTGAGTATTAGTGATTGTAACACTAACTAAACTACTTAATTGAGACAAAATTTGGACTTATATTTACCATATTCTAGTAGTATTCAGGTAATATTTATTGCCCATATACTAAGGACAATAAACATTAGTTGAATTAGACACAGGAATTTTCCCCCATATCTTCATTGCCAAATATGATTTTTAGGGAATGTAACATATGGTAAACACAAGTAATTCCCATAATGAAAATGACATACCAAAGAATACACTTACTATTTCTTTTTTTTCTTTTATTTGTAATTGTTCTTAATTTTCTGAGAGTGAGAGAAATGGCACTATGAATTCTTGGAAGGCAAGATATGCTATAACAAGTATGAAATATCAAATCCCCTTTAAAATTACAACAATTTACAGGTGAAGGAGTATACTGTTAATAATGAGGCTGAGAAACCAGAAGTACATCAGGATCATCCCTGACAAACCTGGACATATGATACCCTACACACAGGTTATGAGCATAAGCTTTGGTGTTAGAAAAACTTGAGTAAATTGAAGGCTTGTTATGCTGTCCTCTACTCTTTATTTATCTCTTTCATCCTGCCTATTGTTATTGGTATCATGTAGTATTTGAAAACATAGGCTCTAGAGTCCCAATAGATCTGGGGTCCAATATTACTCCAATAAATAACCTTAGAAAAGTCATTTAACCTCTCTGAACCTCTGTGTCCTCATCTGTAAAATGGGTATAATGATAGTACCTATATCATAGTGTTCTACAGATTGTGGTAAGTAAGTATGGAAGACTTTCCAAGTGGGAATGTGTGAGACTGTTGTGATTAGAATGCAGAGCGTGTCCTGGGTGGTGGGAAGTATTGTGTGAGAAACAGAATAGGCTAGGTTAGGAGGGTCCAGGTAGTAAAAGGCTTTGAAAGTCAGGCCATAGTGTCTGACATCAATGTATTAGTACCAGCAGTACCAGCTTCTTCTTCAGGTCTTTGCTCAAATTCCACCTTCTAAGTGAAGCTTTCCATAACAATCCCAGGGCTGAACAAAGCAGACAAAAATCTCTGACCTTAGGGATTGTTCAGTCTGGAGTAAGGAGATAAAGAAATGAATAAAAAACAAATTTTATATAGATATATACAGATGATAGATATAGATAAATATAGATATAGATATAGATGATATAAATAGATATAGATATACATATACATATACATATACATATATAGAAGATTGCCATGTGCCATGAAAGAAATGAACAAAATGTTAATAGAGACTAAGAGAAGTAGGGGGTGGGGAGTGCTGGTGATCAAGGAAGTCCTTTCTGAAGAGGTTACACAAGCTGAGATCTGAAGTTTGAGCAAGAAACACATGAAGAGAAAAGGAGGAGCATTCCAGGGAGAATAAAGAGCATATGCAAAGACCAAGAGGCAGGAAGGACAACTTGAGAAGAGATCATTTGGTGTTAAGAATAGTAAGCTATGAAGACAATAAAAAAGGTTGATGTGATAGAAAGTGACAGGAGTGGGGGAAGTGGCAGGTCCTTTAAATAGAGGGTCAAGGAAGGCCTTTGAGGACTTGAGATGAGACCTGAGCAGAGACAAGGAATCAGCCATGCAAAGATCACAAGAAATTCTCCAGTCAGAAAGAACAGCCAATATAAGGGCTCCTAGGTATAGCATGCCTGGTCTGTTGGAGAGAAAACAAGGAGACTATACTGGTTGAAGCAGAGTAAAGGGGTAGGGAGTTGGAGGAAATAAAGTTGGAGAACTAAAAAGGAGTCAGATAATACAGAGCCTTGCAAGCCATGGTGAAGATATTTAATTTTACTCCAAATGAGATGAGAAGTGTTATGGGGAGGGTCTTTGTGTCAGGGAGTATTTCAGCCTCTGTCTTCTCTAGAACCCTGAAGACATCTTCTATACTGTTCTTAGGGTTCAAGGGTACACTAATCTACTCTGAGCTATTGTTTGCTGAGTATATCCTGTCTTGCAAACTAGATAGGAATTACCTTGAGTCATGGACAGAGGCTCAGGCATTTGGGAATGAAATGCCCAGAACATTGTGTTTGGGTTGTGATGGCTGGAGTGAACTCTACTGGGTCAGAATCTTGGAGGACACCTTTATTTGAAGAATTAATAAAACAGTGCCTTCCTCTTTGGGCTTTCTGGTCATAACCTTAATTTTTAGGTATAGCTACTTCCAGATCAATTGATAAGGCTCTCCTGGCTTCCTACTACAGTTATGTCTCAGAAACAAACCTTTCTGTTTGCTGAAATGAGCTTTTAAGCAGTAATCTTTTTGTTAAGAAGAAATAATGATTATAATAGTATTTAATAAAACTTTAAAGCACTTATTATTGTGCTTTATATGAATTATTTTATTTAAGCTTCACAATAATCTTGTGAAACATGTATTCATGTTATTGCTATTACTATTTTCCAGAAACAATACAGGTTCAGAGAGGCAGAATCATTTGCTTAAGGCGACAGAGCTAGGAGGTAGTATAGCTGGAATTTGAACCTAGGTCTGCCTGATCTCAGAGCCCCTCTTGTTATCACTGTATGTTGCCTCTAAAGGTGAGTTTCTGCATTGACAATCCCTACTTATACAGTAATATGATTGGATTTGTTAAGGCATGTCTGCTGTCTTTCCATGTTTCCCTGATACAGGGGATTTTAGGGCTCAAACACATGTCATCTAATGGAAGCAGGAATAGTTTGTTCCTGCTCATGATGAAAATCCATTTGTCGTATTTCTTGAAGGTAGTGATCACATCTTAATAGCTTTATATTCTCCTCAGTTTAAATCACCGAATACCCTTACAGAGTATATGCTCAATAAATGCTGAACTGACTTGAAGCCAATTTCTAAAGACTAGGGAATTATGTAATTACTCCCATTCCAGCCAGACAAGGCTACTCCAAATTTTTATGTATTTTTAGGGAGCTAATGTTGGTTCAGAGAGGTTCATGAGTATGTTTGAAGTGGGTGGAGGGGAACTGCCATTTTTCTAAGTCCTATGAATAATATAAGAAGGGAAATGTGAGCTGCCTACCCTTCATCCAGTAATACACTTAGTTTATGAAAATATATAGCATTTTTCTTAAAAGAAATAGAGACAATGGGGAGCTTAATAATTTATACTTTGCCATTCTCATCAGTACCTTAACATAGGTCTCTGTTCAGGAATTGGAGGAGAACTGTATACTCTCACTGGGAACTAGAACACATGCCAGTGGTTGCAAGGAGTTTAGCAGCTTTGCCTGTATACTTAGGTCTGCACTGGTTGGTATAGCATGTGGATCAGATCAGAAACTAGTAACTGCCATTTTGTTTTGACACTGAATTAAAATGAGGAGAGAGAAGGCGTCTGTTCCATGTGATTTAAAGGAAAAGAATGCATAGCAAAATTTTGAGCTTGATGTACCATTAACATAAGAATATGTGATGCATCCAGGCTAGGTTTAAAAACATAACAAGATTGTTTAAAACTAGAGTTATCTCAAACAACGCTAGAACTAGGATTGTTCCAAATCTGGAAATAGTTTAGTTGTGTAATAAAAAAGGGGCAGAAAATGTACAGGAGCCTAATAGTAAGAGCAGTTCAGTTTTACATACAGAGAGATGTTTTACATATAGGTACAAATCCATACTGTAGAATAGATTTGTTACCAAAAGTCTATTTTTCCTACAATAATAATGCAGTTACCAATTGGTGAGCCTAATTTATTTTTCAGGCTTGGTGATAAGTACTTTGCATTCATCATCTCATTTAATTCTCAAAACAGCCCTGTGAAGTAGGTGTTATCTACTTTTTTACTGATGTGGAAACTGAAGCTCAGAGTGGTTAAGTGGTCAAGTAACTTGTTCAAGGTCACACACAGCTAGTAAGTGGCAGAGCGTGAATTCTGAAGTGAATTCCTGGTTTTAGGAGGGCTTTTTTTTTACATAAGGGTAGAGCTACCAACTCTGAGGATGAAGACCTGAACCATTCCTAAAATGAGGTACTATAGAGGATTACATCTCAAGAACTCTGTCGTGTGTGTATTTGTGTGTGTATTTTATGTTCTTTAAATGAAAAGTGGATATTTTCTTTTTAAAAATATTTTATTTATTTATTTTTAGAGGGGAGGGGATGGAGAAAAAAGGGAGGGAAACATCAATGTGTTGTTGCCTCTAGCATGTCTCCTGCTGGGGACCTGGCCCGCAACCCAGGCACGTGCCCTAGACTGGGAATCAAACAGGCAACCCCTTGGTTCGAAGGCCAGCACTCAATCCACTGAGCCTCACCAGCCAGGGTGAAAGTGGGTGATTTTCATCATGCTTCTTAAATAATGATTTCCTAATTGTCTTTAATACTAACAGCCACTTAGTGGTTAAGTGATGTTTTTTAGGAAGTTCTCTCTTGGCAGTTGCTTTTTTGTGAAAGATGATCAAAAGCACATCAAGAATACCAGTCAATGCCATAATTATTTACTTAGTATAAATTTACAATAACAGGAAAATATGTTCATGGAAATAAAATATCATCTAAAGAATTTAAAGAATTGAAAATGTTTCTCATCTTTGTTGTTTGGCCTTACCTTCCTTTAAAAAACAAACAAAACTGTTTATCACTTTGTCATAGGAAACAATGACTGTGTTGATAAAAAGATAAACTTAAGTAGGAACAATAAATAATTATCATCTTGAATGAAAAGCCTTTGTAAAAATTTTTTTCAATCCTTGAAATATTCTTTTGAAGAAAGGCACATGGCTTAAGGGTTAATTGATAAATCAGACACCCTGGAACTGCACCTATGTCTACTCACTGCTGAAATAACATCAAAATTGATAGTTTAGTGGTACTAAAATTAGATCAACTCAGTTGTTATCACATTCTCCTTTATGGTCCCTGTGCTCCCACTAAATCAGTTGCTCCTGTTTTTTTTCAAGATATATGTAGTTTATTCAGAATATGATACAACAATATTAGATTCTGCCCATTCTATACAATGTGAGGTAGTATATTTGCTCCTCATATGTACCCTATGTTTTCCTTGCTTTCTGTCCTTGCTCATGGTGGTCTCTCTGCCTAGAATTCCTTCTTCCTCTGTTGTCATATATCCAAATTCTCACCCATTATTCTAGGCTAGCTCAGGTGTCACATCCTCTATGAAGCTTTCTCTGATTTCCTCATAAAAACATTTCCCTTTTGTTTCTCTATTTCTATCTCTATTACCTTAGCAATCCCATAGCACTTTGCTTTTATATTTCTTGAGGCGCCTCTCATTTTCCACATTGAAATTTAGTTTTTAATGTATTTGTCTTAGGTCATCTACTAGTCTTTAGATTTCCTGGAAGCAGAACACATTTTCACTCAGCTTTGGTGTTCCTCAAATGCAAAATGCAGTATTATGAACATAAGAGTCACTCAGAAACATCCATTCAGATTTGAGTGCCTACCATGTGCCAGACACTGGTTATGCAGGACAAGTAAAACAATTCCTACCCTCAAAATATTCACAGGAGACAAACATGTTAGTAAACTGTTTCAATATGACCTAGCAAGTAATAAGGCAGAGTCACAGAGAAATTTGGAAGCCTAGACTTGGGCTTGACCAGGGAGAAGGTGTAGTCTAGAAGATGAGGGGTCTTGGTCAAGAAGTATATAAATTTATTATTTTAAGGTGAAGCCATTCTAGAAGATGGCACTATTCAGGATGTGACCATGAGTGCTGAGTAAGCCAATGAATATCAGTCTAGGATATAGGATCACTTTTTCAACTAGCCAGTGGTGCCAGGATTTGGGGTGGAGAGGTTACCAGTAAGCCAGATGCCAGAGTCTTGAGTGAATGAAATGGAATGTTCATGAGAGGGGTAAATAGTCATACTAGGAAGGAGTAAAACATGGTATCTCCAGATGGTACGGCCATGATAGGCAGAGGGGTTTTTCATGGATCTGGAGCAATGGTCTGGTAAAGACATGGGGAAGTAAGAGGATTATGGTTCCCTACTCTATTCTACCCTCTCTACTCCAGATTTGTGACATTTAAGAGGTCAAACAGCTTTAGTTGGTGAGAGTTGCATAGTGAGGCTTATTGTCTTTGTAAAGAACTAGGTCTCTGTTAGGGCAGAAAGTAGAACATCCATTCTGTGAAAATACTGAGGGTATAGAGGTGCTTATTTATACGTTGAATAAACCTATATAAAATGGGTAAAATGGGATCACTGGAAGGGACTTCAACAATAACCTAGTCTACAATTATTGTTTTACAACTGAAGACTGAGACCCAATAAAAAGATGTAATTATTTTGTCCTTGGGCTTCAATAACTAAATTTCTCTTATTTTTCCAGCAGTTATTTTGATACATAGATAAGTGTTCCTCAAAATATTCTTCAAGCACATGAACAGTCTATAAAGGCTTCCCAAGGTAGTCTGTGAGCTGTTTCATAGTACAGCGCTTCTAATAAGATAAACACATGAAAGCATACAAATACATCATTTTGATATTAAGATCCTGTGTATGAAATTTTCTAAAAATATGTCAATAACTCAGTGACATTTGCCACAGTGACATGTTCTCCCTAGATATTTATGGGTGATTCCTTCTCCTCACCCCTAGACCTAAAAAAATAGTGTGCTTTTTGGCTGTATGTTCTTTGAAACTTCTACCCATACCACTCTGCTAACATAGCTCTCACTAAGGTCGCCAATGATCATCAGGTCATTAAATCTAATAGGTACTTTTCAGCCATCATATTTGGCCTCTCAGCAGCATTTTATATTAACAATCATTTCCTTTTTGAAATACGTTATATCCTTGCCTACTATGAAACTACAGTGTGCTGGGGGGTTTTGCCCATACTTTTGGTCTTTGAGGATTTATTCTCCTCTATTTGGCTATTAAGTATTAAAGTTCATCATGATACTGTTCTAGATATTCTTAAAAACTTAGTCCATACTCTATATCTGAGGGATTGAATCTATTTTCATGTCTTAAAATATCAACTTTATGTACAGATAGGAAAATGTATATCTTGTACACCTGCAACTGATACAATATTGCATGTAACCTGTAATTAAAAACAAAATTTAAAAAAAATTATATCCCCAACCCATTTTTTTTGTCTGAACTCTAGACTTCCATGTGCACCTCAGCATCTCCACTTTGTTATCTCAAAGGCATCTCAAATTCTACTTGCCTGAGAGTGAACTCAAGATTGCTTCACCCATTCTTGCTATTTCTCCAGTGTTTAACATCAGAGTGACAGAACTACCTGTTCCACTGTGCATACAAAAACCGTAAGTCATTTTCATTTCCTTTTCTCTCAAACTTTTTATTTAAAGTATATAATTCAATGGTTTTTAGTATATTTATAGAGTGTGAAACCATCTTTAGTAAATATACTTTAGACTTTACTTTTTAATAATCTGACACATCTTATAATGTCTAAACTTTACAGAGTGATGTTTCCTAGATGGTAAGTTTTTGTTGGTCTTTTTTTAAAGATTTTATTTATTTATTTTTAGAGAGGGAAGGGAGGGAGATAGAGAGAGAAAAATATCAATGTGTGGTTGCTGGGGGTCATGGCCTGCAACCCAGGCATGTACCCTGACTGGGAATCGAACCTGTGACACTTTGGTTCGCAGCCCACACTCAATCCACTGAGCTACGCCAGCCAGGGCAGTTTTTGTTGGTCTTAATAACTACTGTTATTTATATGCACAAGAATAGAAATAACAGAGACTAGCCTCATTTTGATTATTATGTGATATAGGCATTTTTACTGTCTAGGTTGAAAGATAGTGTTTGGGAGCTTACTTTTGCTTTGTTCATGGAATTTATTGGGTTAATCAATACTGGTTAGGTCTTCTGGCTATAATTACCAGACACTGGACAGAGAACAAAAAGCCAACAGCCATGTTAAATATATAGAACACAAGAACACAGATTTAACAGAATGGAGTTTTACAATAAAATAATAAAATAAAATAAAATAAAATAAAAGTTAAGACTCATAATAGTCTGCTTCACAGTTTAGTTGAAATTTTACAACACATACAATTTCTAATGAAAATATATTGAAAAATATTCTGATGAGAAAAAATTTGCATGATAACTTCTGAGCAGAAATCATTGACTTCAATGATATTCATTTTAATTTTACCATTCAAAGCAAAATGAGGTAAAAAGACTAGAAAAAATTCTCTTTGATATCTCAGAATTAGTTGATAATGTAACTGAATTGTGAT
This sequence comes from Phyllostomus hastatus, assembly GCF_019186645.2. Taxonomy (NCBI): domain Eukaryota; kingdom Metazoa; phylum Chordata; class Mammalia; order Chiroptera; family Phyllostomidae; genus Phyllostomus; species Phyllostomus hastatus. The sequence continues at coordinate 7,823,339 of NW_025333841.1, read as the reverse complement.
GTGTTTGAAATATCTGAATATAAGATAATTTTTTACTCTTAAATAATAAACAAGAACATTATTAAATATCTTTAAAGTTCAGGTTAGAGTATATCTGGAAACTCAACACCTAGGGCACAAAATTTTCACTTTTTGTCTAGAAGTTATTTACTACCATTTTTAAAGCTGGAGAAGTCCTCAGAGACCTTTTTATTAGGAGATCAGGAAATTTGGGTTTGGAAAGCTTAATAAACAAGTCAAAGGTCACAAAGCTAGTTATTGGCAAATCTGGATTTGAACCCATGTCTGTCTCTTCACTGGTATTTTTGCCTCTTTTAGGAATCTATAATAAGAAAGAGCAACATACATATTCTCAAAATATATATTATCTTTTTTGTTCTGATTATAACAGTAATTATTGTAAAATATTTAAATATCAGACAACAGCAGAAAGCAGAATGAATTTTGAGCTTTCAATTCAGTCAAACACTAGGTATTTCATATAGATCAAAAGAAAGAGAAGCTACCTTAGTATAGCTTAGAGTTTTCAGCTTGGAAAAGCCTAATTTTTTGAACTTGTGCTTCTTTCTCATACCATAGGAAAGCATTCATTCAAAGTCTATCATTACTGCAGACCCAAATTTAGAAAGTATGGCTATGATATTGCTAATCTCGAAGATATCACACAGCAGTTTTGTAAAGTGTGAAATTGAGTGATGTGGAAACAGGACACCACCTGATTACCTTTTGGAACATGAGGTGATTCATTGGAATTACACCTTTGCAAAGGCATGTTAGAATGCATTTTTAGATTGCTGTTTTAAACAGTGATTAACATGACTTTCTTTTAGGAGGTTTGATCTGCTTGTCAACTGCTTGGAAACACAACAGGCTCTAAATGAGGGTTTATTATACAAGTAATAAAACCCAAAAAGCAAAGTACATGCAGAAAGAAGAGAGATTTTGTTCTGTTTGCTGTGTCTCAGATATTTATTGATCAAGATGGCATTTGCAGTGGCAAATCTCATTTCCCCCTTCATGCCCCCTCTGGCAGCATATGATGATAGCACTAGAACTAATGCCACTTGGCTGATCATGATCAGCATTCTAGGCAACAGGAAGAGACAAAAGAGAAGACCTAGTAGTCCCCAGAGTACTAATGTGAGGGTGAAATCACTCATTTGAAATGGTTTAAAATTTCATTCTATTTCTGAACAGTAACAAAATGTATTCATTTTCTTTTAGTCATATATGTTGTTTCATGGGATACAGTACATTATTTATGAACTATTTGCAAAGCTGCTCTGCCCATCTTTCCATCCCATTCCCACCAGTATCTTCCAGTCTTAAATACTGCACTGTCTAATTTACTAATCTTCCTTTTGTTCTATCCTATGCCTCTAGTTTATATATGATGGGGTAAGGTGAGATGGGTCACACTACTAGTAGAAAAAAATAGAAAAGAACTAAAAATCCTTATTTATAAATAAAATTTGCATTCTGTGGGTTCAAAAAGTTTAAAAAGACATAAAATATGTGGGGGAAGGTGTGAGTTTATGGACAGTTAGGTTCTAGAGCCACTTCCTTAGTAGTTGGAATTACTGTTAAAGGGTCGTAAAAGTATTAAGTCTTAAGAAGGTTCTGAAAATATTTTTTCATATTTTAAGTATATTTTATTAATTATGCTATTACAGTGGTCCAATTTCCTTTCTCCCCTTCATTCCCCTCTACCCAGTACCACCATTTCCTCCAGCATTTCTTCTGCCTCCTTAGTTCATGTCCATGGGTCATGGATATAAGTTCTTTGGTCTCTCCATTTCCTATACTATTCTTAACCTCTACCTGTCTATTTTGTAACTACCAATTATGCTTCTTATTCTCTGTACCTTTTCCCCCACTCTCCCCTATCCCCTCTCCACTGATAACCCTCCACATGACCTCCATTTCTGTCATTCTGTTCCTGTTCTAGTTGTTTGCTTAGTTTGTTTTTGTTTTTATAGGTTCAGTTGTTGATAGTTTTGAGTTTGTTGTCATTTTACTGTTCATAGTTTTGATCACCTTCTTTTTCTTAGACAAGTCCCTTTAACATTGCATATAATAATGGCTTGATGATGATGAACTCCTTTTACTTGACCTTATCTGGGAAGCACTTTAGCTGCCCTTCCATTCTAAATGATAGCTTTGTGTGGATAGCATAATCTTGGATGTAGGTCCTTGCCTTTCATGACTTGGAATACTTCTTTCCAGCCCCTTCTTGCCTGAAAGGTCTCTTTGGACAAATCGGCTAACAGTCTTGTGGGAATTCCTTTGTAGGTAAGTGTCTCCTTTTCTCTTGCTGCTTTTAAGATTCTTTCCTTATCTTTAATCTTGGGTAACTTAATTATGATGTGATTTAGTGTGTGCTTCCTTGGGTTCAACATCTTTGGGATTCTCTGAGCTTCCTGGACTTCCTGGAAGTCTATTACTTTTAGCAATTGGGGAAGTTTTTGTTCACTATGTTTTCAAATAAGTTTTCAATTTCTTGCTCTTCCTTTTTTCCTTCTGGCACTGCTATGATTTGGCTGTTGGAATATTTCAAGTTGTCCCAGAGGTTCCTAAGCCTCTCTTCATTTTTTTTGAATTCTTGTTTTTTCATTCTATTTCAGTTGAATGTTTACTTCGTCCTTCTGCTCCAAATCATTGATTTGAGTCCAGGTTTCCTTCCTTCACTGTTGGTTTCCTGTATTTTTTCTTTATTTCATTTTTGCATAGCCTTTACTTTTTCTTTTATTTTGTGACCATACTCAACCATTTCTGTGAGCACCTTGCTTACCAGTGTTTTTAACTCCCTGTCTGATAGGTTGGCTATCTCTTCATCACTTAGTTCTATTTTTGGAGCTTTGATTTGTTCTTTCATTTGGGCCATATTTCTTTGTTTTGGCATGCCTGTCATGTTTTAAGGGGTGGAGCCTTAGTCTCCAGGGTGGGGCAACCCATGTCACTGTGTTATGATGCTGTATGTGGGGTAGGGATTAGAAAGGGACAATGCTGCTTGCTCGGCTCTCAGCTGGCTTTCAGTCACTTTCCCCCATACCCACAAGCAAATTGGGCTGTTCTGGTGCTGATTCCCAGGTAAGTGGGTTTGTGTATGTTCTAGGACCCTGTGGGTCTCTCCAGTGGACTCTCCTGTGAGGTCAGGAGTCTTTCTCACTGTTGCAAACCCTGCAGGTTTTATAGTCAGAGGTTCTGAGGCTTTCTTTTTCTGCACTGGAATGAACCCTCAGTTGTGCAGTCTGTCTCACTCCCCAGTTGTTCCTCCTAGTTTATCTGCATGCAAATGTGGGATGGCCTGGTTCACCAATTGCCACCTCACCCCCCTGGACATCCAGCCACCACCTTGCCACATATCCTTTCTGTCCCTGCTGCCTGTCTCTGCCTCTCCTACCAGTCTGGATAATTTTTTTTTAACTTCTTTGTTGTCAGACTACCATACAGTTTGATTTTCTGGCAGTTCTGGTCGCTTTTGTTTTAAAATTTGTTGTACTTCTTTTGGTTTTGGGAAGAGGCAAAGTGTATCTATCTACATCTCCCTGTTGGCTGGAAGTCACCAATGTGTTTTTAATTTGCATCTCTCTGATAGCTAGTGATATTGAGCATTTTTTCATATGTTTATGGGCCATTTGTATGTCTTCCTTGGAGCAGTGCTTATTTAGGTCCTTTGCCTATTTTTAGTTGTATTGTTTGTTTTGCTGATGTTGAGTTATATGTGTTCTTTATATATTTTGGAGATTAAGCCCTTGTCTGATATATCATTGGCAAATATATTCTCCCATACAATAAGTTCCTTTTCATATTAATGATGTTTTCCTTAGCCATGCATTAGCTTTATTACTTGGTGTAATTCCATTTATTTATATTTTTATTTCCCTTGCCCTAGGAGATATATGCACAAAAATATTGCTATGTGGGATACCTGAAATTTATTGCCTATGTTTTCCTCTAGGGCTTTTAGAGTATGACAACTTATACTTAAGTCCTCTATCCATTTTGAATTTATTTGGTGGATGGTGTATGTTGGTGGTCTAGTTCCATTTTTTTGCATGCCCCAGTACAGTTCTACCAGCATCATTTATTGAAGAGGCCTAGTTTACTCCATTGTATGCTTGTGTCCCCTTTGCTAAATGTTAATTAACCATAGAGACATGAGTTTGTTTCTGGGCTATCTATTCTGTTTCATTGATCTGTGTGTCTGTTCTTATGCCAGTACCAGGTGGTTTTCATTACAGTGGCCTTGTAGTATAGTTTCATAATACGTATTGTGATCTCTCCAACTTTATTCTTCTTTCACAAGATTGCCGAGCCTGTTTGGGATCTTTTTTTTGTTTCCATATAAATTTTTGGAGTATTTGTTCTAGAACAGTGAAGTATACCATTGATATTATAATAAGGATTGCATTGTATCTATAGATTGCTTTAGGTAATATGAACAGTTTAAGGATATTAATTCTTCCAATTCATGAACACAGTATATGTTTCCATTTATTTGTATCTTCTTCAATTTCTATCTTCAGTGTTCTACAGATTTCCAAGTACAGGTCTTTTACCTCCTTGGTTAAATTTATTCCTAGGTACTTTATTTTTCATAAATGAATGCTGGATTTTATTAAAAAGCTTTTCTATATAGAATGACATGATATTGTGGTTTTAGTCCTTCATTTTGTTTATGTGGTGCATTACATTTATTGATGTGTAAATATTGCACCATCCTTGCATTTCTGGGATAAATCCCACCTAATCATGGTGTATGATTGTTTTAATGTATTGCTGGATCTGGATTGCAAATATTTTATTGAAGTTTTTAGCATCTATCTTCATCAGAGTTATTGGCCTTTAATTTTCTGTCTTTGTTTTATGTTTACCTGGTTTTGGAATTAGGATAATATTAGCCTTGTACAAAAAATTTGAGTGTCTTCCCTCTTCTTCAATTTTTTTGGATAGTTTGAGTTCTTCTTTGAGTGTTTGGTAAAATTCATCTATGAAGCCATCTGGACTAGCACCTTTGTTTGCTGGGAATGTTTTATTACGTTTCCATTTTGCTAATTGTTATTGCTCTATTCAGGATTTCTACTTCTTCTTCAATCAGTTTTGGAAGATTGTATGTGTCTAGAAATTTATCCATTTCACCCAAGTTGTCCAATTTCTTGGCATACAGTTGATCACAGTAATTTTTTGTACTCATTTGTATTTCTGGGGTATCAGTTGTAATCTCTTCCCTTTCATTTCTGATTATGTTTATTTAGGTCCTCTCTCTTTTTTTCTTGATGAGTCTGCTTAAAGGCTTGTCAATTTTGTTTATCTTTACAAAGAACCAACTCCTGGATTTATTGATTTTTTGAATTATTCTTTTAGTCTCTATGTTACTTAATTCTGCTCTGATCTTAGTTATTTCCTTCTTTCTACTCACTGTGGGATTTTTGTTGTTGTTCCTCCAGTTCCTGTAGAAGTAGGTGAGGCTGTTTACTTTAGATGCTTCTATCTTTTTTATGTAGGCCTATACTGCTATGAACTTCCCTCTCAGGACTGCCTTCAGTTATCCCATAAGTTTTGGGCTGTTGTGTGTTCATTTTCTTTTCTTTCCAGAAACTTTTTTATTTTTATTTTATCTTTTTAAATTTTATTTTAATCATTGTTCAAGTACAGTTTTCTCCCTTTTACTCCGACTCCAGCCCACCCACCCATCCCTCCCCACTTCCCTCCCATTACGACCCTCCCCCTAGTTTTTGTCCATGTGTCCTTTAAGTTTGTTCCCGTGAACCCTTCCCAATGTCCCCTGAAATTCCCTCCCTTCTCCCCTCTGGTCACTGTCAGCCTGTCCTCTATTTCAGTGTCTTTGACTATATTTTGCTTGTTTCTTTGTTTTGTTGTTTAGGTTCCTGTTAAAGGTGAGATCATATGGTATTTGTCTTTCACTGCCTGGCTTATTTCGCTTAGCATAATGCTTTCCAGCTCCATCCAAGCTGTTGCAAAGGGTAGGGGCTCCTTCTTTCTTTCTGCTGCATAGAATTCCATTGTGTAGATGTACCATAGTTTTTTGATCCATTCATTTACTGATGGGCATCTTGGTTGCTTCCAGCATCTAGCTATTGTAAATGGTGCTGCTATGAACATTGGGATGCATAGGTTCTTTTGTATTGGTGTTTTAGTGTTCTTAGGATATAGTCCCAGCAGTGGAATTGCTGGGTCAAAAGGCAGATCCATTTTTAGTTTTCTGAGGAAGTTCCATCCTGTTTTCCATAGTGGTTGTTCCAGTCTGCAGTCCCACCAACAGTGCACTAGGGTCCCCTTTTCTCTACAACCTCTCCAACACTTGTTGTTTGTTGCTTTGTTTATGATGGCCATTCTCACCAGTGTGAAGTGGTATCTCATTGTGGTTTTAATTTGCATCTCTCTGATAGTTAGTGATATTGAACATCGTTTCATGTGTCTTTGAATCCTCTGTATGTCCTCCTTAGAGAAGTGTCTGTTCAAGTCTTTTGCCCATTTTTTAATTGGGTTGCTTGTCTTCTTAGAGTGGAGTCGTGTAAGTTCTTTATATATTTTGGAGATTAAACCCTTGTCTGAGGTATTATTGGCAAATATGTTTTCCCATACACTTGGTTCTCTTTTTATTTTGAAACTATTTTCTTTAGCTGTGCAGAAGCTTTTTATTTTAATGAGGCCCCACTTGTTTATTCTTTCCTTTATGTCCCTTGCTCTAGGGGACATGTCAGTAAAAAAGTTTCTGCATGAAATATATGAGATTTTCTACATTCTTTTCTAGGACTTTAATTTTGCTATGGTTTATATTTAAGTCTTTTATCCACCTTGAATTTATTTTTGTATAAGGTGTAAGTTGGTGCTCGAGTTTCATTTTTTTGCATGTAGCTGTCCAATTCTCCCAACACCATTTGTTGAAGAGGCTATTTTTACTCCATTTTATCTTGCTGCCCCCTTTGTCAAATATTAATTGACCATAGAGACTTGGGTTTATTTCTGGGCTCTCTGTTCTGTTCCATTGGTCCATGTGCCTGTTTATATGCCAGTACCAGGCTGTTTTGATTACAGTGGCCTTGTAGTATAGTTTAGTGTCAGGTATTGTGATGCCTCCTACTTTATTCTTCTTTCTCAAAATTTCAGCAGCTACTTGGGGTCATTTATGGCTCCATATAAATTTTTGAAATGTTTCTTCTATGTCTGTGAAATAAGCCATTGGTACTTTAATAGGTATTGCATTGAATGTGTAAATTGCTCTGGGTAGTATGGACATTTTGATGATATTAATTCTTCCAATCCGTGAACACAGTACATGTTTCCATTTGTTTGTGTCTTCCTCGATTTCTTCCCTCAGTGTTATGTAGTTTTCTGAATATAGGTCTTTTACCTCTTTGGTTAGGTTTATTCCTAGGTATTTTATTTTTCTTTTTGCTATTTCAAATGGGATTTTTTTCTTGATTTCTGCTTCTGCTGTTTCATTGGTGGTGTACAGAAATGCCTTTGATTTCTGGATATTGACTTTGAATCCAGAAACTTTTTAAAATAGACTAATATCTTTTGTTAATTTAGATGCAAAAATTCATGATGAAATACTCAAACCAAATCCAATAGCTCATTCAAAGGATCATGTACCACAACCAAGTGGAAGTTATGTCTGTGGTGTGCACATCCTATCAACAGAATGAATAAAGAGAAAGACATGTAATCAGCTTTTTTTTAAACTTTCTTTTATTTTTGTTCAAGTACAGTGGTCTTCATTTCCCCCCGCCATTCCTCCCAACCACAGCCATTCCTACTTCCTATCCTTGATCCTACCCCCTTTGGTTTTTTCTATATGCCCTTTATAGATGTTCCTGAAAATCCCCCCCCATTATCCTCTCCCACCTCCCTCTCCTCTGGCTACTGTCAGATTGTTCTTAATTTTAGTGTCTCTGGTTATATTTTGCTTGCTCGTTTGTTTTGTTGATTATGTTCCACTATTAGGTGAGATCATATGATATTTGTCTTTCACTGCCTGGCTTATTTCGCTTAGCATAATGCTTTCCAGCTCCATCCATGCTGTTGCAAAGGGTAGGAGCTCCTTCTTTCTTTCTGCTGCTTAGTATTCCATCATGCAAATGTGCTATAATTTTTTGATCCATTCATTTACTGATGGACACTTAGGTTGCTTCCAGCACTTGGCTATTGTAAATTGTGCTGCTATAAACATTGGGGTGCATAGGTTCCTTTGAATTGGTGTTTCAGGGCTCTTAGCATATAATCCCAGCAGCAGAATTGCTAGGTGAAAAGGCAGTTCCATTTTTAGTTTTCTGAGGAAAGTCTATACTGTTTACCATAGTGGTTGCACCAGTCTGCAATCCAACCAACAGTGCACTAGGGTTCCCTTTTCTCCACAACCTCTGCAACACTTGTTTGTTACTTTGTTTATGATGGTCATTCTCACCAGTGTGAAGTGGTATCTCATTGTGGTTTTAATTTGCATCTCTCTGATAGCTAGTGATATTGAGCATCTTTTCATGTCTCTGGACCCTCTGTATGTCCTCCTTGGAGAAGTTCAAGTCCTTTGCCAATTTTTTAAATTGGGTTGCTTGTCTTCTTAGAGTAGAGTCATGTGAGTTCTTTCTATATTTTGGAGATAAAACCCTTGTCTGAGGTATCATTGGCAAATGTTTTTTTCATATGGTTGGTTCTCTTTTCATTTTAATGCTGTTTTCTTTAGTCATGCAGAAGCTTTTTATTTTGGTGAGATCCCATTTGTTTATTTTTTCCTTTATGTCCCTTGCTCTAGGGGACATATTGATGAAATTATTGCTGTGTTGAATATCTGAGATTTTCCTGCCTATGTTTTTCTAAAGGACTTTTTATGGTGTCATGACTTATATTCAAATCTTTTATCCACCTTGAATTTGTTTTCATGTATAGTATAAGTTGGTAATTGAGTTTTACTTTTTGCATGTAGCAGTCCAGCTCACCCAACACCATTTGTCGAAGAATCTATTCTTGATCTATTTTATGCTTCTTCTCCCTTCGTTGAATATTAACTGACCATAGAGAGTTGGGTTTATTTTTGAGCTCTCTACTCTGTTTTATTGGTCTATGTGTCTGTTCATATGCCAGTACCAGGTTGTTTTGATTACAGTGGCCTGGTAATAGAGTTTGATATTAGGTATTGTGATCCCTCCTACTTTGTTCTTTTTTCTCAAAATTGCTGCAGCTATTCAGGGTCATTTATGGTTCCATATTATTTATTCTAGAACAGTGAAGTCTGCCATTGGTATTTTAATAAACATTACATTGAATCTATAAATTGCTTTGGATAATGTGAACATTTTGATGATGTCAATTCTTCCAATTTATGAACATGGTATGTATTTCCATGTATTTGTATCTTTGTTAATTTCTTTCTTCAGTGTTCTACAGATTTCCAAGTACAGGCTTTTACCTCTTTGGTTAGGTTTATTCCTAGATATTTTATTTTTGTTGTTGTTGCTATATCAGATGGGATTTTTTCACTTGATTTCTGTTTCTGATATTTCATTGTTGGTGTACAAAAATGTCTTTGATTTCTGAATATTGACTTTCTATCCTGCTGTTGTGCCAAATTCACTTATTAGGTCAAGTAGTTTGTTTTGTTTTGTTTTTGTGTGGAGTCTGTAGAGTTTTCTATGTGCACTATCATATCATCTGCAAACAATGACAATTCTGCTTCCTCCTTTACAATTTGGATGCCTTTTAATTCGTTTTCTTTTCAAATATGTGGATGGTTTTGGGAGGAAGAAGGAAGGAGAAATAGTGAGACTGATAAATAGAAACAAGGCACATAAAGGGAAAAAGTAAAATTTAAAACAAAGATAAGAAAGAGAAGGGTGAAGGCAAAATGGAGGTAGAAGGAGGAAGAGTAAATTATGAGATTTGAAATAAAGCTAAAATAGAAAATAATAATAAAAATTAAAATATATAAAAATAAAATAAAATGAAAAAATAGTTAAATAATGGGAACAAAGTTGAAGATAATTAAACAATATTAAAAAGCTACCAGGAGAAGAAATAATGCAAATTATAAAAAAGTATGAGGTGGAATTCATCTCAGCAGAGTCTAGTGTCTGTTGGCCTACTGTCTTCTTCTTGATCTGCCCTTCATGTCAGCAGGTGTCCCAGTCTAGCTTTAAGCAGCCTGTTTAAGGCTACAAACAATCCACAGTCTGTGGCTGTCTTCCTCAGGCTTGGCTGGTCCTTTCTATTGTACCGTGTTAGCTTTTTGTCAGTACAAGGCCCAAAGGTGGTTCATCTAATGTCAGACAGCACTGCATGCACCACTTTCACCTGCCTCTAGAGAGGGATTCTGATGCAGTTGAGAATGTGTGATTCCTGATTCTCTCCTGGGAGGTGCTATTCAGTCTTCAGGGAAGATGAGGGTGTGTTCTCCCACCCTTGTGTCACACATCTTAGTCTTTCCCAGATTATTTCCAACAATGTATAGTTTCTGATGAATGACCTGTCTGTTTCATGTAAAGGGCCGATCTGTGTAAAAGGGTCATCTTTCTCCTGCTTGGTGCAGATGGCAGCTCTGTGTGAGAGCCACGGCTGGGCAGGACCCTGAATACCTCTTGCTGAGCCAATTTCTAATTTCTCTGCTCTGTTGTTTTCAGTGGTTTAAGGTCTGAGGAAGAACCAGCATAGCATCTGATAAAAGTTCATAAGGGGTTCCTTTGGGGATTATCTTTCTTTCCCCTGTGGGTATGCACCTGGCACAGGTTTCTTGAGCCTAGCCTTATTGTTCTGTGGAATTTGCAATCCTGCAAGTGAGCGGGTGGGGGGGGGGGGGGTTGGACATGCCTTCTTCTTCCCAGAGCTTTGTACTATTCCACATTGTGACTGGCCCTGCTTGGCTGCAAATAATCTCAGATGCTCAGCTCTTGCCTGTCCAGCTCCTAGCCCACTGCTCTTTCAGGAGGTTCAGACCCAAATCCTCCATTCTCGGTGCAGCACCCCACTCACCAGCTGCACAGGATGGGGTCCCATAATCCTTTAATTGTGCAGCCTTCTACTCTTCTTGGCAAGTTGGATCAGTGGGTACAGACTGTGCTTTCAATCTAGCCTCTTTGCTGGCAGGGCAGATGTTTGTGCAAATGGGGTCCTTTCCCAGCTATGCCTCAGCTCCCTTCTTTAAAGAAAATCTGCATGTGGCACTCACATTGCAGTGCTGAGCTACTTCCTAGCTCTCCACACACTCCACCTCCTCAAAAGATGAAAAGTCTCTTTCTGTCATGGCTGGCCTCCAGTGCCTCCAACAGTTTTAGGAGATAAAATTTCTCTCTTGAAGTTTCTCAGTTGGTGCTGCAGCTGTGATATGCTGCTCTCTGTGTGTATGCAGCCCCGAGTCTCCTCGATTCCATGTATCCTCCCAAGACTATCCCGATTAGGGTTGGGGGTTCCCTATGCAGGTCTGGAGCCCACAACTCTGGGAGGGGTAGGCACTACTAAGCTGTGTTTTCTGTCTTTTCTCTCCTCTGCTGCAGGTGCCTTGAGCAGGGTATTCCCCCTTCAACTTATGAAAACTCTTAGTGGATGGTGTAAAGCATCCTCTGTACTCTTTTGGCTTCAAAAATTCATATCAGCTAATATTCCATCAATTGTTCTGATCACTTCTCAGAAGATCAACTGAAAATCCCTGCTGGAGGCATGAGCAAGTGGGCTCACCTTTCAGCTACTTAGTTGCCATCTTCACATTTGCTACCTTATCTTTAAAATTGCTGATTCAATACTCAGCTTCAGCTAATCTACTGTTGATTTCCTCTAGTGCATTCTTTATTAATTTTAATTACTTATTCTTAAAGAGAGGGGAAGGGAGGGAGAAAGAGAGGGAGAGAAACATCAATATGTGGTTGCCTCTCATGCACCCCCAACTGGGGACCTGACCCACAACCCAGGCATGTACCCTGACTGGGAATTGAACTGGTGACCCCTTGGTCCAGAGGCACTCAATCCACTGAACCATACCAGTCAGGGCTCTAATGCATTCTTCATTTCAGTTATTATATTCTTCATTTGTGACTGGTTCTTTCTTTATGTTTTCTACCTCCATCTTTATGTTTCCTATCTTTTTGTTGATGCAATCACTGAGATTATTGAGCATCCCTATAATCTATGTCTTGAACTCTGCATCGAGTAGATTACTTTTCTCCATTTTGTTTCATTCTTTTTCTTGAGTTTTATTCTAGTCTTTCATTTGCCACATATTTCTTTGTATCCTCTTTTTGGCTGCCCCTCTGCATTTGTTTCTATGTATTAGGCAGAGCTTCTACATTTCCTGGTCTGGGTAAAGTGACCTTGTGTAATAGTTGTGCTTTGAAACCCAGTGCTGCAGTCTCCCTCATCACCTGAGCTAAATACTCCAGATGTGTCTCCTGTGTGGGTTGTATTTGTACTTCTGTTGTAGTTGAGCCTTGATTGCTGTTGGCATGTCAATGGGAGGGATTAACCCTCAAGCTCATTGGCTGTGAGTACTGGCCATGACTACAGGAGAATCACTATTGTTCAGGGGGTGATTCTATGGATTAATATTTGCATTAGCAGGGCTCTGATATTAAACAAGTTTGCCCAAAGGGCATATTTAGAGGTAGTTAGGTGGTACTCTGGTATTGTGTGAAGCTGACCTGGTATATTGGTCTAGGACCTCTTAGGAAGGGCTCTGATACAGGCCAAGGTCAGCTGTTCCCTGCGCCATACCCAGGGTTACTTGATATGCGCTACAAAGTGATCCTCCAATGATTGCTGCTTGTTCTGGGCTTAGAAGTACTTGGTAGGAGCTAAGCTGTGAACTGACACTGGCTTCTGCTAGTGACAGGCTTGAGGCTGCTTATCAAAAGGTATAAGACACACTGAAGCCTGATGCCACTTGTTTGGGGTTTGTGAACTTTTGAGATATTTTAGGGAAGTCCACAGAATGAACAAAGGTAGGCCATTTTAGGGAAAAGTTACTGGAAGTGGCTTGGCTGAGCCTAAAAGTTAGGTGGGGCTGTGTCTTAGGGAATCACCATGGTGGTGGAACAGTAGTAGTCAGGTTGATGGAGACTCAGATATGACACCTGACTGTAGGCTGGGTGGAGGAAGGGCTCAACAAAGGAAAAATGCTTTTGCCAGCACTTCTGTCTGGGAGAAAGCTGCCCCTCCAGCCCTCATCTTGAAGCCAGACAATTCAGTTTTTACCCATATGTCCCTGGCACTGGAGACGCTGCCCCTGCACCGAAGCTCAGCACAGTTTAGGCCATCAATGAGTAATTCTGTGAGTGGGCCCTTTAAGAGGAATACCCAGGACCCCAGAAGCCCTTTGTCTCACTCAGCCACAATCTCTGCTAGTTTTCACAGCCAGAATTAATGGGTACTTTTCTTTGTGGCACTGGTACCCTGAGCTGGGGAGTGGTGCTGATGTGGGGCTAGGACCCCTTGCTCCTTAGGGGGACCTCTGCAGCTGAGATATCCCTCTCAACCTTCAGCTACCACATATTCATGTGGGACCAGCCCATTCCAAGTTTCCACCCCTCCTACCAGTATTGATGTGGCTTCTTCTTTAGATCCTCAGGCATCAGACTTCTGTTTAGTTAGATTTATGGTGGTTCTCAATGATGGTTTTTCTATAGGTTATTTGTAATTTTGATGCCATTGTTGGAGGATGCAAACAAGGCATTTACTTCTGCCACCATCTTGATAGGAAACCTACATCTTTGCTCCATCTAAATCTAATTACCTAGAGGCCCATCTCCAAAAATCAACACATTGGATGCTAGGTCTTCAACACAGGAATTGCAGGGGGGGGGCGTAGACATTTAGTTCATAACATTCTACCCCTGGCTCCCCAAAATACATGTCCTTCTTGTATGTAAAATGTATCCATTCCATCCTAAATCTTAACTTGTTCTGTCATCAACTTTAATGACTAAAGTCCAAAGTCTCATCTAAATACTCAAAGCTAAATCAGATATGGGTGATACTCAAGTCATGATCCATTCTGGAGCAAAATTCCTCTCTATCTATCAACCTATCAAACCAGACAAGTTATATGCTTCCAAATTGCAGGGGTGGTACAGGTATAAGATAAGCATTCACATTCCCAAAGAGAGAAATTGAAAGGAAGAAAGAGGTGATGGGTGGTAAGCAAGTCTACACCCTAGTAAGGTAAATTCCATGAGATCTTAAGCCTCTTTTGTCCAATGATGTGCCTTCCAAGGCCACTGGAATGGCAGTATCACTCCCTAGGCTCAGTAGGGCACTGTCCACTGTAGGGATCTTGCCCCCTGAGACACTAGACAGGGTCATTCTGCCCTGCCAATCTGGAAAGCCAGCCCCACTCTCTGAAACCTAGGGGGAACTAACTCTGTCCCCTGACTGGTGTTGGGAGTGGCAGCCATGATGATCTCTGGATCACCTTGGGGTCATTCTGTTTTCTTAAAGCAACATGGGTCCAGGAGGAACTAGGGGATCTTTTGGATTATATCCTTTTTCTCTATCCCCACAGCTATGACCTTAGTCTAGAACTAAGTCACCTTCCTGGATTCCCAAAATGTGCTGCCAGTTAGTATGGCTTTCCCTCCAGGCCATTCCCAACCCACATCCAGACAATTCTCACAAAACACCAATCTCAAATTCCTGCACAAGGACATAAAATGGATGCCCAGGATGAAGTACATACTCTTAGCTTGAATTTCTATACCAGTTCTGTCCAATAGGTATATAAGGCAACTACTTATATGACCTTAAATTTCCTAGTAGAGCCCTGGCTGGTGTAGCTCAGTGGATTGAGCGCAGGCTGTGAACCAAAGTGTCGCAGGTTCGATTCCCAGTCAGGGTACATGCCTGGGTTGCAGGCCATGACCCCCAGCAACAGCACATTGATGTTTCTCTCTCTCTCTCTCTCTCTCTCTCTCTCTCTCTCTTTCTCCCTCCCTTCCCTCTCTAAAAATAAATAAATAAAATCTTTAAAAATTTTTCTAGTAGCCGTATTTTAAACAGTGAAATGAAACAGGTGGAATTAATTTTAACAATATATTTAACATCCCTTTATCATGCTAGCCTTCAAAATCCAGTATATATTTTACACTTAGTGCATATCTCAGTTTGAACTGTCTACACATCAAATGTTCAATAGCCAGGTGTGGCTGGTAATGACTATATTGCACCCTACAGATATGGAATTCAAATTTTGACAGTTGTCTCACCATGTCATTTTTTCTGGTCCAGAATCCAATTTCAGAACCCACATTGCATTTGGTTGGTGAATGGGATTTGGATATATCACCCAAATTATGCTACATTGGCATTAGGATTATTTTGAGCTGAAGGCAACTGAGAATCAACAAATGCAGGAAAAATTCCCTGCCCTCCCTTTATGTGCTTAAAAGCATGGCAAAAATTTCCTTTTGTGAGCCCTGGCTGGTGTGTCTCAGTGACTTGAGGGCTGGCCTGAGAACCAAAGGGTCACTGGTTTGATTCCCAGTCAGGACACATGCCTGGGTTGCAGGCCAGGACCTCAGTTGTGGGCACTCAAGAAGGAACCACACATTGATGTTTCTCTCCTTCTCTTTCTCCCTCCCTTCCTCTCTCTCTAAAAATAAATAATAAAATAAAACCTTAAACAATGTCTTTTTGTGATGGTGTCCTGCTCTCCTATATCAGTAGGAGAGTAGCTCATCACCAGAGACAAAAATTTTGCATAGAGATTAGTCTGCATAATCAAATCTTTTACTAAAATAACACTTAGTCTCCCCATATATTTCCTAGGCACTTCCTCATAATTAATTGCTCGTTGAAGTCCAAACTTCTTTTCCTTTGTTAAAATGTTATATAATCTCTACAGTGTAGTCACTTAAGTTTCACTATATTAACCTTGGGAACTCCCATGCATGTAAAATATTAATAAAAAGTGTATGCCTTTTCTCTTGCTAATCTGTCTTTTTTTAGTTTAATTCACACACCTGCAAGGAGTAACTTAAGAGAACATAGGAAAACATTTTTCTCTTTGACATTGTCATGTCTCCATGGTCTTCCAATCTGGGACAGATAAATTAACTTCTGAGTTAACTAAGGTAGTGTGACTTGGGGTTTAGAAATAGTTAAGTACAGGTAAGAGAGAAGACTCCACCTTAACAGCCAATAGAATTTGGTACAGTCTATGAGTGAAAGTCAGCTAACTTGGTTACTAACATTGACTTTTTGAACATTTGTAGTACATTTTTAAATGGGGTGTGTGTATAAATTAGGATTGAATTCAATACTAGTAAAATCAAATTTTTAAACTTGAAATAATCTTTAAAAATAATTGAAAGAAATAACCAAATTTGTGGTTACAAATATAATTTTCTTTTTCTCTTCTCTACTTCGTTTCCACTTTGACCTTTCTCTCATTTTTCCTGTCTGTTGATCCCCCTGCTCTCTCTTTCTTCTTTATATTGACCATTTGCCTAATATTTACTTAGATTTTATTGAGCACCTCCTACTTCTTACTTTGTTCTTTAGAAATAGTTGTAACAGCAAGTAAAGTATCTTAATTTTCTCATTATATGTTTAGGTAAATATTTACTAGGAAATTAAATCAACTCATGAAAGATGTTGCTATTATTTGCTTTATATTTGCATTGCTAACGTTTAGATAAATTACTGTTGAGATTCTTAAATACTCATATCTACCTTCCTGAATTATACATATCTGTGTTAAAATACTTCAAGCACTAGAATTAATTTAAATGACAGGTCCTAATTGGCAGGGATAATTAAGTTGTTTCTTTAAACTGCCTTATTTTCAGGGGAAGAAGCTTGACTTTACTCTGAACTTTACCCTTGTATCTTTGAAAAAAAGGTTAGTGAGAAAGAGTAGGAGTCAGTTAACAAAAAAATAACTTAATATATGCATTCTTTTAGCAATGGAATAAATGAACAAAGTTTGCATTTGAAAAGACAGTTTACACCTTTTGTTGTTTTGGCCCATAGAAATCTCATTATAATTCAAACATAACACTAAGGAATGTGCAAACAAGTATTAATTCCATCAATGGCATGTCTTTGTCATTTCTTCTGTCAGGATATTTAGAACTATTTAGTTCTAAATATTCAAACCTTCATTCATATTTCACACACCTGTCTTACCAAAACATTTATACCTTAGTATAATTAATTAGTAAATGTCATTTTCCAGGCAAATATCCTAAATGCATTGAAACCTGGGCTAGAAAGTCAGCAGTGTCCTGCAGTTTAAGTAGCCACTCACTATAAGCCCTTCAGTATTTGAAATTCCTTGGTATCTACCACAAATGATGACTGTATTCAAAGGATTATAGAGGAGATAAATAGTGATGGATGAAGACTTGACTTGGGGTGGTGAACACACAATACAATGTTCAGATGATAGGTTGTAGAATTGTGCTCTTGAAACCTGTATACTTTTATTAGCTAATGTCACCCCAATAAATTCAGTAAAAAGAAGAAAAGAAAGATATTCCACCAAAAATGGTGTCTTTTAGTTAGAAGAGTGAAGGTGCATGAAAGTGATTAAAAAATGTGATTGGACCTTGTGAAAATAAAACAGTTGAGTTTTTAAAAACATTCACAATCTTGATGGGAGGTTTGTCTCAGGTCTTTGAAATAAATACACCTACATTGTGCTTAACTTTTCTTCTATTAGTCTTTTTGAAACAGAGAAAATGTCTTGCATTTGTATTCACAGTTTAGTTTTGATGATTATAATCTGCACCTTTACAGGCAGATCTGAGATGATCAGTTTGGTTAAAAGCCTGATCCCATATTCACACAGATAAGGCATTTTAGACAAAACTACAGAATATTGTAGTAAGCACTATGTGACAAATCCTATATACTTTAAGGAAGTTTCTCTTTACCTAATCTGTTTCCTACTTCATATGCCTCTTATTTTGACAACAAATAACAAGTTTTATCTCTTTGAGTATAAAACTATATACATTATACATTAAGTTAGACTAAAGTTGGATAAATCTCATGTATTATCTATTAAATAGATCAAAGTTAGATATTTCTCATTTTATTATAGTTCTTTTGGATTTCAAATTAACATTTTCCTTTCCGAAGTAGAAACTTCTGAGAAGTTTTCTAAGTCATTCCTATTTTTTTCCACTGTCAAAATCCAGAGCAATAAACATAACTACTAATTATAGAATATTTTCTTGTGTAAAATAGAATGGAAAAGTGTGATGAAAGCCCAATGTATCTTTAAAACAATTAAAGATAACATCTCATTGGTTAATAGCATATGCTTTAATGTTACACTGGAATGTTTTCTTAGGAGTAAATACCAAAATAAAACATTGTGGTATTTATTTGATGAATAAACTGAATTGAAAAAAAGTTAACATAAAACATATAAATATACATGTGTAAGTATTGTCTATAGGGCTATTTTAATTAGGATGATTATAGACATTTGATTTGAAATAATAAAATTATATTGAAACATAATTACTTTGAACCATTTATAGTTTCTTACTCTGGGAAAGAAATTGCATTCCCAGCTGTTTCTCAACTCCTGTAATTTAAAGAAGTAAACCTTTTGTTCTTAAAACTTACTTAATCCTTCTAATTCTGTTGATGGACATCCATTTCTACTGCCTTATTTTATGTTAATGTCTAACAAAAGAAAGCTGTTAGCCTCCTGCCAGTAAAGGCTCCGCCTCCTTTGTTGGGGGGGTGGAGAGGAGGGGGATTCTTTTTTAGCCTTTTGCTTTACAGAAGACTTTAAACTTCCTCTCTCCACATCTAGTCAAGAAGAGAATTTCTGCTTGAGCTAAAAAGTCCTAGGAAAAGGCTATAGCCCCCAAGTGTGGAAGGTGGTTCTTAGCTGTCAATTCCCTTTTGTTATTCGCTCAAATGGAATTATGAAATGTTCATTGCTTTGTAGGGCAGAACGCATTTCTCCTGAGCAAATGCAAATGCATTAGGTGTGCCCAGGTAATTTGAAATGCTCATGCTGGCAGCTTTTCTGCATGAGTAAAGCTGTTTAATTAATGCATTTTCCCCTTCCTTCTGATTAGTTGATTCTGATTTTCTTTGAATAAATTAAACTCCCTGTAATATGCTTCCTATAGCTTCTTGGGCTACGCAAGCCCTGATACCTCCCACCAGGAGGGCAAAGGCAAAGAAATGAAATGACTCCTCTGCATATTTCTCACAGAGATTTTTCTCCTATATAAAAGACTCTGATTTTCCTTGTAATATGACTTGGATGAGTGATATGTTGAAAGAGGGTTTTAGGGCTTCTGTTAATGTTGTTCATTGGTAGTAGTCCTTACAACTCAAATCTCTGAAATGGGTGGTAGTTCTGTTTAATTTTATTTATTGAGATTTTGGTAGTAAACATTCAGTGAAGTAGCAAAGAAGTGGCATAAACAGTTTCCCTCAGAATAGTGCTCATATTAATTGTCACTGCTTAGTACATGTGCTTGCTTCTACACATGGCATGGGAAGGTAAAATTTTTCCATATGTGCGACCGGTTTCTAAATGCAACTTTTGATTGGTAAAAAGATTTTATTTGCATCATGAAGGTAAAGTGGCATAATAGAAAGAAGGCTACACTTGGTTTGGGAAGGATTGTATTTAAAGCCCTAACTAACTCTGCCCCTAACCAGTTTCTATAAAATTAAGGTCTTGTAGCAGTAGCAGACATAATCTCTTAGGTGGGACCCTCCCAGCCCTTTTATTCTCAATATCCTTATAAGTCAGACATCTTACCAAGGGTTGATATATGCTCTCATTTTAGGTTTTTGCTTCTATAATCAAAGGAGAAATCCCTAAAGAGAATTTTCTTGTCCTCCTTGCTCTATTCCACTCATACACACTGCAGATGTAATGCAATCATGTCCTTGAGAAAATGATTAATGAGCATAATAACAATAGTCACAAGATCACCAATTGGTACTTTGTAGTCTTTTTCTCTTAGATACTTGAGAGTTGTGGGCAGCCTCTTAGATAGATTTTAATATACTTATGTATTTAACAGAGATTCATTGATTTCATTTTAAGATTCTTGTCAATGAACATTTAAAGTGAATGCCAGTGCTACTGTTACAATCACATTTTCTATTTTTTATTAACATATTTTACCTGCCTGCATTATTTACTTAATAAACTTCTACTTCATGGCTAATTAACATGACTGATTTGCAGAAATAAGTACAGATCACTTTACACTTTAGAAGCATTCTTGGAAAATTCTGTATAATTAAGAATTGGTCAAGAGGAGAACATATATATATATACTGACATTTTGTAAAGATTATATTTATTTACTTTTAGAGAGAAAGGGAAAGAGAAAGTGAGGGAGAGAAACATCATCATACGTTGACTCTTATAATCATGTTAAACTCCTTTAAGCTATGAATGGTTTTCCTTTGGGTCTCTTACTACTCAAAGTAGTTAATAAGCTAATTGTAGTAGCGTTTAAAATAACCTAGTTTGATTAAGTAGACAACCCATTCCTTAATGTAACATTTTGCAATGTGCATCTGTTTTATTTTTTATTTTTTTAATTTTTAAAAATTCTTTACATTGAAATAATTCCAAACTTGTAGGAAATTTACAAGAATAGTGCAAAAAGCTCTCATATACCATCACTCTGATTCCCCAATTTTTAAAATTTATTTATTTACTTATGAGAGAGAGGAAGGGGGAGAAAGAGAGAGACATCAATTTGTTCTTCAACTCAGTTCTGCACCCATTGGTTGCTTCTTGTATTTGCCCTAACCAGTGATCAAACCCACAATCTTGGAATATCGAGATAACACTCTAACCAACTGAGTAGATTCTCCAATTATTCACATTTGCTGTATCATTCTCTCCTTAAATTAATATATATTTTATTATTTTTTCTAACCAATGGAGAGTAAGTTGCAAATATGACACCCATTGTCCCTAAATATTTTGATGTGTATTTCTTGAAAGACAAGGATCCTCTCCTATAGTGCTACCATCAAAATCAGGAAATTAACCATTATAAAATACTACCATCTAATCTACAGAATCCATTCAATTTCACCAATGCTCCAATAATGTCCCTTAAAAATCAATCAGTCAATGAATAATATATATCTTTTTCTTCTAGTGCAGAATCTAATCCAAGATCATGTGTTACATTTAGGCATCACATCTCTTTAGTTTTCCCCTATCTGAAACAGTTTCTCAGTTTCTTAGGTCTTTCTTGACCTAGACATTATTAGGGTGCAGTTGTTCTGTAGAGGGTCCCCCAATTTGGGTCTACCTGATGTTTCCTTATGAGTAGATTTAATTGTGCATTTTTTAGCAAAAATAGCACAGAAGTAATGTGTTTTGTCAGTGTATCATATCACAAGTCACACTGATTTGTCCACTACTAGTGATATTTGCTTTAGTAACTGCTTAAGATGGTATATACTAGATTTTTACACTGAAAAGTTACTATTTTCCCTTTGCCATAAATATTTTGTGGGGCTGTATTTTGAAACTGTTCAAATATGCTGTTCCAATGGTGATTTTCTATTTCTACCATTTTTCTACATTGATAAGTTGGAATTCCGCTATAAGGAACAGCCTTCCTTCCTTCCTTCCTTCCTTCCTTCCTTCGTTCCTTCTGTTTCTTTCTTTCTTTTATAAAAATGTAGTCTCATGAATTTCTATTTTATAAAGTGGATTATAATACGTTACTATCATTATTTATTTAGATGTCCCAATTATCTCATATTTGGTCAATGAGAACCACTTCAAGTTGGCTCTTGTGTCCTTTTGACATGGCCCATCATTTTTTGGGACATTTTCTTACTTTCTGCCACATCAGGATATGCCAGACTTATCTTGTGCTTTTCCCTTTCCCAACCCTACAATCAGCAATTTCTCTCCATTTATTGGAGAATGGCATTTAAAGTAGCAAGATCTGGAAACTAGATGTACTCATTTTTTGCTGGGATATCAATATTTCTAAGCCCTCTCAGTGGAAAGTGATAGAAAATTTTATATATACAATAAACAGTAGTGGATTTACCATAAAGCAAATTAAGAATAAGCTTCAGGGTCGGTTCTTTACCTGGTCTTTCCCAAGGCAATATGTTAATGCGGTCTTATGTTTTTGCAAAATTTGAAAATGGCTAACACAACTGCCTCTTTCCATTTTAACTTTCTTCTATCACACTTCCCTTCTTGGTAGAGTGGCAGTTGAGTAGCTGCAGGTACTTTGGGGATTGGACTAAAGGCAAGTAGAGTGGGGATATATTTTTTTAAACTCTTGATGTATGGTTGACATACAAAAAGTTGTACATATTTAATATGTGAAGTTTGATGAGGTTGGAGATAATTATACACCGCAGAAGCCATCACTGCAATGTATTCCATATACATATTCATCACCTCCAAAAGTTTCTTCCTGTCCTCTTTATTTATTATTTTATGTGATAAAAACACTTAAGATCTACCTTAGCAATTTTTTTAGCATATAATACAGTGGTGTAACTATAGACACTGTAGGCACTGTTCAGTAGATTTCTAAGACTTATTTACTTTGTAGGACTGAAACTTTGTAGAAGTGGGCATAAATTACTTGGGTTTAATGGGGTATATTTATGCTGTTTGCAGTCACCTAGGGTATTATTTTGTTATCACTACTTGTCATAGATAGGAATGGCTTACACTACCACTCACTGTGCCACCTCACCTGGCATCATTACATGGAATTGTAGGCCCAGAAGTCATATCCTGACATGAATGTGTCCTATAGTACCCATAATTGGAAGTACATGGTTATTGCAGGAGATACAAGGTTGAAATCTACAAGACCATAAGCTAGGAAATAGAAAATACTTCCAAATTTTACAGGTTATATATGAGAGAAACTCAATAAATTGTTCTCCCTATTTTCTTAAAAATATTCTATATGATATTAATAATAAAGAATTATGATCGCAAAAACTTCTTTATCAATAATAATAATAAATTTGATCCATCATGATAGAGGAAAAATTGAGTTATCTTTCTGTTTTCTATGTGGGAATTTGTATTATGAAATCCTTGCCATGTGAAGAAGTTAGAGTATGCACCTAGCAAACTAAGGAAAATGTAGGAATATGTCAAGCAGTTAATATAAATACTACATCATTTTAATGGATTTTGTAATGTTTGTGCAATTTAACCTTTTTTAAAAATTGGGTTTTGTTGTGATTTCTAAATTCTAAGCAAATATTCATTTTGTTACCTAATTTTGTATTTATACTTTTTGCATTTTCTCTTAAAGATAGCACTGTAAACTGTAAAAATTTTAAGACCCAGCACACCTAGATCCACATCTGACAGCATGGCGTGTGATAGGTATTCAATAGACATATATTGAGTGAGTGAGTGAATTAATTAATGAATGAGTAAAGAAAGCTTTTTACACAGTCTCCCTGGGCACAAAGGGCATTTGGGGGAAATAATGGGTCAAGGTGGTGGTGGCAAGTAGGGGAAAAAGGAGTCTCAGCTTGAGGTCTTTGTTAGGTGGGGACCTGTGTAAAGTAGAAAATATTGCCTCTTCTTCACCTTGATAAGAGTCTGAGGAGATACAGTCTGAGTTAGGTGAGAAGTACTGAATAATTTGCAAGGACACGCAGGGAGGGAATGTGTACTTTAGATATATTCTCTCATCCTGGATATTATCTCTATTTTTGGTAATGAGGTTTCTGGCAGCAAAATGTGGGTCTGCCGCATAGCTTCCTTGTTAATAGAGATATTACCATATGATTCTTTCCAAATAGTAAATTACACTAAAAGGACATCCATTTCTAGTTATTTGCAGTCCCAGTAAAGAAAAATAAAGGCCAAAATTTTTGCATTCTAAGATCACAGAGACAGAAGAAAAGCTAGTGATATTTGTAAAATGGGAGTCAGTCATTGTCTTTGTTCATTTGCAACTAAACCATATCTCTGATAATATTGAGAACAAATAATAATTTGATTTGGATTTTGATCTCTTCAAAGTCAGTCATGTTTGCTTATATTTTTTCAGATTGTTGTTTAGAGTATTTAATGTCCTGGCAAAAACAACAGCAACAAAATTAGGCAAAATCTTTGCATCTTCACTTTCAATCATTTAATTTATTGTTTAAATATTCATATTTAAAATGCTCCACAAACAATGAGCTCCTACCTAGATATACTGAAAATAAAGAAAATCTTTTTCATTGAATGGAAGACTGCTCAGTATAAACATTATGTTTCACTAGCTAATGATATCTGCATAGTTTTGTGAATGCACAAAATTATCACATACGTATTGTTTAATTTCATACTGGGTAATAAATCACTGTAAATTTTTTAAATGGCAAAAATGCTTCATTGGGGTAAGTGGAATAAATATAATGCATGCATATATCTCCTTTTTACATTTGAAATGTAAGAGAAAAGATAATGTAAAACATGCTGGACGATTTTAATAAAAGAGCAACCACCCATAATCCCTGCAACCTATTAGTAATATTTTAACTTTTCTATTATCTTTGAAGACTTTCTATCTATATGCATAAGTTTCTACATGATTACAACTATTAGGTAATTAGTATTTTAGAGTCTGAATTTTGCACTTAGTATTCTGTGTCAAACATACATGCTTCCATGTGTCTGCAGTCTTCAAAAGCTATTTCATTAATGATTATATAACCTCCCAATGAGTAAATATATCCAACTTTATTAAATCATTCTCCTATTTTTCTGAGTGGTAGGTAATGTGAGCTCTCAGGATGGTGTGTCCCTTTCTCCTGGGGGAAGGAGGGTTGGGTTGTGAGAAAGAAAAAATTGAACATAGTGAGAAAATTATTATATTATGACATGAATTGAGCTCCCATTAATATAAAAGTAATATATGGTAATTATGGGATAATCAGGACATCCCAGGGTATATTAATAGAAAAATAGAAACCACTTATAATGTGACATCCTGGTGGTTATCTTAACTCAACGGCAAGGATGGCCAAGTCTTGATTATTTAAGAGCTGATATATTTTGGAACAATATATAATATTACTTTTTCAGCTTTTTCCACTTCCCAGCAAATATACAAGCCAAGGGAAGGGAAAAAAAACAATTTTGTAATTTTTTAAAACACATTTTATTTAGAGCCCAGTTATGCAGCTTTATCTGCTGCTCCTGGTATTTGGAATGGGGTTAGAATATTTCCAGAAATTTCAGCTACCCCAAAAGCATGAATATTTGCTGACCATTGAGAAGAATAAAAAAAATTGAAATCCATAAAAATTCTTGAGGTAGAGGGGCATTAATTCAAAGGAAACAGTTTTTACATGGTTAAAACTATTGAATTTATACTTGAAATAAAAGTGCAACTTCCAAAAGGGACTTTTTGAAGAGGACAACTCTCTTTTGGATAGATAATTTGTGGTACACAGTGTATGAGGAAAACTTACCTTTCCCTTAAGGGTAGGCAGAAAACTTTTATGAACTGTTGGCATTTGAAAAGAATGTATATTTTGCTTCTTTGGGGTGCATTTGATGTGAACTGTTCGTCATTGTATGTGACTGTCCTACTCTTTGCAGGACATTTAGCACTGGCCTCTGTCTACTAAAGTCAATAGTATCTCTTGTTTTGACAAACAAAAATGCCCTCTCCCTATTTCTACAAGCCCTCTGGGGATTAAGTGAAATCAAATTCTTCCACTGAGGACCACAACTTCATTTTCTAAACTACTAGACAGATAAATCTACCTTAATGGCAGCTGTAAATCGAGCTGTGGTAAATTGAACTTCTAATTTTTCCTGCAAATAGTCATGTCTACAATAGAGAGATCATGCCAATCCTCTATAGGAAGATTCGGTCTCTCCATACCCACCTTCTATTTGGCTTTACTCTCCCCTAACCTCTAAGCTGGAGGTTGGAATATAAGTTTCTTAAAGTAGAAATTGTTTTACCTGTACCACAATATCTTTTGTGCCTGCCACACGATAGATTCACAATAAATATATCTTGAATAAATAAAGGATGTGATAATTTCTTAGAAGTGATATGAAAAGGGAGATGATCCCTGAACAGTGAGGCTCAGTTAGTTGGGCATTATTTTTCAAAGCAAAATTCTGCCAGTTTTCTCTTGGTCAGCACATATGCCTGGGATGTGGTTCGGTCCCCAGTTGGGGTGTGTATGAGAGGCAACCAATCGGTGTGTCTCTCACATTGATGTTTCTCTTCCTCTGTTTCTATATCTCAAAAAATGAATAAATAAAATCTTAAAAGAAAAGGAAGATGAAGTCGTGGGAGCTCCAATATATAGCTCATTCTATTTTTTTAATTTTATGTTATATTTTTATTTTTTTTATTTAAGTATATTTTATTGATTATGCTATTACAGTTTTCACAATTTCCCCCCCTCTCTGTCCTCCACTCCCCAATCCTCCAGCATTCCACCCCTTAGTTCATCTCCATGGGATGTACATATAAGTTCTTTGACTTCTCTATTTTCTATACAATTCTTATCTTCTCCCCATCTATTTTATGCCTACTAATTATGCTTCTTACTCCCTGTACCTTTTCTCCCATTCTCCTCCTCCTCCCCCCAACTGAAAACCCTCTATGTGACATCCATTTCTCTGATTCTGTTCCTGTTCTAGTTGTTTGCTTAGTTTGTTTTTGTTTTTTTTTTAGGTTCAGTTGTTGATAGTTCTGTTTGCTGTCATTTTACTGTCCATAGTTTTTGTTCTTATTCTTTTTCCTAGATAAGTCCCTTTAACATTTCATATAATAAGGGCTCGGTGATGATGTTCTTCTTTAACTTGACCTTATCTGAGAAGCACTTTATCTGCCCTTCCATTCTAAATAATAGCTTTGCTGGATAGAGCAATCTTGGATGTAAGTCCTTGCCTTGCATGACTTGGAATATTTCTTTCCAGCCCCTTCTTGCCTGCAAGATTTCTTTTGAAAAACCAGTTGATAGTCTTATGGGAACTCCTTTGTAAATAACTCCTTTCCTCTTGCTGCTTTCTTAAAAGAATCTTAATTCTCTCCCTATCTTTCATCTTGGCTAATGTAATTATGATGTGCCTTGGTGTGGTTCTTCTTGGGTCCAAGTTCTTTGGGACTCTCTGGGCTTCCTGGACTTCCTGGAAGTCTATTTCCTTTGCCAGATTGGGGAAGTTTTCCTTCATTATTTGTTCAAATAAGTTTTCCACTTTTGATCTTGTTCTTTTCCTTCTGTCACCTCTGTGATTCTGATGTTAGAATGCTTAAAGTTGTCCCAGAGGGTCCTAAGCCTCTCCTCATTTTTTTTGAATTATCGTTTCTTCATTCTATTCTGGTTGGGTGTTTATTTCTTCCTTTTGTTCCAAATCATTGATTTGAGTCCCAGTTTCCTTCCCTTCACTGTTGATTCCCTGTATATTTTGCTTTATTTCACTTTGGGTAGCCTTCATTTCTTTCTTCATTTTGTAGCTGAGCTCAATCAGTTCTGTGAGCATCCTAATTACCAGTGTTTTGAACTCTGCATTAGATAGGTTATCTATCTCCTTGTCACTTAGCTCTTTTTTCTGGAGTTTCAATGTGTTCTTTTATTTGGGCCATATTTCTTTGTCTTGGCTCACCTCTTATGTTGTAAGGGGGGGCATTAGGTATTTGCCAGGGCAGGGCAATCCTCTTTGCTGAGTTGTGGCGCTGTCTGTCAGGGAGGGATCAGAGATGGAACAATACTGCTTCCTTGGTCCACTCTATTCCCACTTTCCAATGCACTCTCTCGTGTGAGACTGGGAGTTTCTCCTGCTGTGGCAACCCCTGCAGTAGTTTACAGCTAGCTTTGAGTCTTTAGTTTCCTGTTCAGCCAGCCCTGCCTTGCTCACGTAGTCTGCCACCTTGCTGTGCATCCTCTCTGCTTGGCTGCTCACCTCTGCCCCTCCTACCATTCTGGGTGAATGTTTCTTTAACTTCTTGGTTATTGGAGTTCCATGAAGTTTGATTTTTTGGCACTTCTGGTTGTTTATTCTTTTTAGATTGGTCGTTATCCTTCTTTTAGTTGTGCAAGGAAGCAAAGGGTGTCTACCTATACTTCCATTTTCACAGGAACCTATTTTATATTTTTATTTTTAAAAATATGAACAAAAAATGAAGTGCCAGATAAAGACCATAAGGTCACTTATATTACTATTAATAATTAAATTAGAGGATATAGCTTATATCTGAAGGCATGTGGCACTATGAAAACTGAACCTCAGAAGTAGATATAGTTATTTTGCTAGATTGTCTCAGTAATGGCCTCAATTCATTCATATCTCCCTGGGCAGTCCCTCCCTCATTTACTCTGGTCTCAGTCATGGACTTTATTTGGTCGATGAAACATTAGAAAATATGACACAAGCAGACACTTGGAAAAATTTTACACATTGATACTTTCTCCCTCTTACTGCTGGGAAACCTTCCATCAGCATAAAGACAATTACATACTAGACTTCTGAAGGATGAGAGATCATGTGAACATAGGCTTTAGTTGTACCAGTCAGCTAAACGATCTCAGATGAGACCCCAGACATGTGAATGAGATTATAGTAGGCCATCTAGCTCAAACTAGCCAACCTAGACAGAAGATCCTATCCAGGTAACTAACAGAATCATGAAGAAAATGTTTACTATGTTAAACTACTGTTGTGAGTTGAATTGTGTCCCCTGAAAAGATATATTGAAGTCCTAACCCCTGGAACCTATGAATGTGACCTTACTTGGAAATAAAGTTTTATTGTAAAAATATAATTAAGATGTAAGTTGCAATGATGTTATACTGGAGTAGGGTGTTCCCCTAATCGATAGTGATTGCTGTGCTTATGAGAAGAAAAGAAACACAGAGACAGACACACAGGGAGAATAGATGTGACTATGGAGGCAAAGATTAGAGTGAAGTTTCTACAATGAAAGGAATGCCAAGGACTGGTGGCCATTACCAGAAGCTAAGACAAAGGCATCCAATGGATTATACTTTACAGCCTCCAGAGAGAGTTTAATGTTGCTGACATTTTGATTTCAGACTTCTAACCTCCAGAACTGTGTGAGAGAATAAATTTATATTTTCTTAAGTTACCCAGTTTATGGTACTGTGTTACAACAGTTCCACAAAACTAATGCAACCACTAAATTTGGGATTACTTTGTTACATAATAAAAGCTATCTGATATACTTTCCTGCTCATTTATGGCAACAATGTACCAGAGCCATTGTGCCTACCCAGAGAAAATTTACAATAATAAAGAGCACTCTTCTACAAGATTTGCTCAAAAAGAAGAAAGAAGGTGGCTCTGAGCCTAGCATACTTAGTTTATCTCCCTGGATTTATTAAACAGATAAGTCAATCTACCTATCCAAAAGTTTGGTTGGAGAAGAGGTAGAGTTTAAGAGTGTCACAGTAATTGAACTCTCTGCTAAGGGAGAAAACATTAAGGATTGAGAAGTAGTCCCCTTAACAGGTGTCATACACTAAAACAGCTTTTAAAGAAAAACTGAGATTCATTCAGGAAAATTGTGATCATGGTTGAGCATCACACTTGCAGCTTGATGTGACATTCTTTTCCAATGGCTGCAACATTTCACTTTTCCATCAGATGAGTATGCATATGCCAAATCCCAGATCATGAAGATTTACTTCTATATTTTCTTCTAAGAATTTTATCTCTAACATTTAGGTTGTTGATTTATTCGAGTTAATTTTCATATATAATGTGAGGTAGGGATCCAACTTGATTCTTTTGTATTCATCATCCAAAGAGGGGAAAACACATACAGTATATCACTTGGGATCTAACAGAGCAGTGAAGCATACCAATTGGGTTACCATTTAGTATAACTTCTGGATATATTTTTAAATACCCAAGGACACATTACATTCTCTGTAGAACTTACCTGTTATCCCAAATCCTCTAATTAATTAATGACATTGGAAATGACTTGAGAATGTGTGAGTCTTAATCAGCTGTTTATTAACATTTTTGATGAAACAATAGTATTCTCTAATTTTTGTGCAAATTGGAAATGACTTCACTATCTTGATGGGTCCCATTGCATGTTCAGCTGAATTATTAGCTTGTTTGAAGATGATCTTTTAAACCCTATGACTGTTTTATTTTCCTTAGGTCACAGGTTACATCCTCTTTATTTATTACTAGTGATTCACTGTGAGAAGTTCCCAATCAGAAAGATTCTGTAGATACAAGTCTAAGGATTTCTGTGGAGAGAAATAAGGATCATCATTTATCCATGAACCTTTCCTGGGTATTTAATACATTTAAGGCACAGTGCTAGAGTGACTATACATCCTTGTTTTCCCTGGAACATTTAAATTAATATCTCTTTCCCCTATGTGATAGCACCTGCTTTCTTTATAGAAAGTATCATGATTTGTACAGTAAAGTATATGGTCACTCAAAAATAGGTGAACAGCCAAATGAATTAGACTGCTGAACAACTCTATAATAGTTTCTTGGTGAAAGAAATGAAGTAGTGACAAAAGGAAATTGCATCAAAAAATCTGTTTCATTTTTATACACTAACAATAAACGATCCAAAAGGGAAATTTAAAAAATTCATTCATAATAGTATAAAATATTAAAATCTTTTAAGTTTTTATAAAGATTTTACTTATTTATTTTTATAGAGGGGAAAGGAGGGAGAAAGAGAGGGAGAGAAATATCAATGTGTAGTTGTCTCTCACACGCCCCTTACTGGGAACCTGTCCCACAACCCAAGCATATGCCCTGACTGGGAATCGAACCAGTGATGCTTTGGTTTGCAAGCCCATGCTCAATCTCCTGAGCTACACCAGCCAGGGGTTGAATACAATATTAAAAAAAAAAGAAAAGATATTCTGTATTCATGAATTAGAAGACAGTATTATCCAAAGTGATCTACAGATTGAATAAAACCTCTATCAAAATTCTAAGAGGGTTTTTTTTTTCAGAAATAGAACAAACATGGAACAAAATTCGTATGGAATTACAGGGGGCACGGACTAGCCAAAACAATCTTGAAAAATATGAAAAAGGTTGGAGGACTAACACTTCCTGAATTGAAAGATTACTACAAAGCAATTTTAAACAAGTGTACAACTGGCTTAAGGACAGATACATAGACCAATGGAATAGAACAGAAAGCACAGAAATGAGCTCTCATCCATATGATCAATTGATTTTCAACAAGGGTGCCAAGACCATTCAGTGGGGAAAGAGTAGTCTTCCACAAATTTTCTGGGAAAACTGGATATCCACATTCAAAAGAATGAAGTTGAACCCTTACTCAAAGTATATCAAAGACCTAAATGAAACCTAAAACTTTAAAACCCTCAGAAGAAAGCATAGGAGGTACTTACTTCCTCATGTACTTGGATTTGACAATGGTATTTTACATATGCTATCCAAATCACGAGAAACAAAAGAAAAATTAGATAAATTGGACTTCATTAAAATTCAAAACTTTTGTTCATTGAAGAATACAGTTAATACGGTGAATAGACAACCCACCAAACAGGAAAAAAAAACATTTTCAAATCACTAATTCAAAAGAACTTATGCACCCCTATGTTCATAGCAGCACTATTTACTGTGCTGTGTATGTACATAGCAGCTGCTATGTTCATAGCAGCACTGTTTCTAGCCAAGTGTTAGAAACAGCCTAAGTGCCCATCAATAAGGAGTGAATCAAAAAACTGTGGTACATTTACACAATGGAATACTACACGCAAAAAGTAAAAAGAAACTCCTACTGTTTGTGACAGCATGGATGGAACTGGAGAGTATTATGCTAAGTGAAATAAGCCAGGCAGTAAAAGACAAATACCATATGATCTCACCTATAAGTGGAACCTACTCAACAAAATAAATTAATGAGCAAAATAGAACCAAACACTTGGAAATAAAGAGCAAAATGATAGTGACCAGAGGGGGTGGGGGTAAGGGATTGGGGGGGAAAAAGGGGAAAGGTCAAGTCAAGGAACATGTATGAATGACCCACAGACATGGACAACAGTGTGGGAATTGACTGTGGGAGTGGGGATGGGATGAGTGGAGGAGGACAAAAGGTAAAAATTGGGACAACTGTAATAGAATAACCATAAATTATTAAAAATTGAATAAAATAAAATATAAGGGATTAATATTCAGAATATAGAAAGATCTCCTACAACTCAACAATAAAACAACACAATTAAAAAGGGGGCAAAAAACATGAATAAACATGCCTCTAATCAAGATATACAAATGGTCAAAAATCTCATGAAAATGTGTAACATCATTGGTCATTAAGGAAATGCAAATCAAAATCCTAGAGAGATATCACTTCACACCCATTAGAATGGCTATTGTCAAAAAAATGGAAAATATTTTCCAAAAATAGAAAATATTATGGAAAATAACATATGTTGGGGAAGTTTGGAGAAATTAGAACCCTTACAAATTGTGGGTGGGAATGAAAAATGTCACAGATACTAGTAAACAGTTTGGCTGTTACTCAAAAATGTAAACATATAATTACCATAAAATCCAGCAATTCTACTCCTAGGTCTATACGCAAAAGAATTCAGGATATTCAAATGGATACTTGTACACCAGTGTTCATAGCAACATTATTCAGAATAGCCAAAAGGTGGAAGCAACCCACGTTCATCATTAGATGAAGGGATATAGTCTGACTGATAATATTTATTTTTTTTATTTCTTTAAATTTTAATTGTTGTTCAAGTACAGTGTTCTGCCTTTTAATCCCATCCCAGCCCACCCCCACCCTCCCCACCTCCCTCCCATTTCCACTTCCCCAGCCCTCCCCACCTCCCTCCTGTTTCCACCCCACCTTGTTATTGTCCATGTGTCCTTTATACTTGTTCCTGCAAACCCTTCCCCTTTTCCCCTGAAATTCCCTCCCCTCTCCTCTCTGGTCACTGTCAGCCTGTTCTCGATTTCAGTGGATGATAATATTTTTGAATGTGCCAGATTTGCTGCTTAATTTGCTCACATTTGTTTTTAAACTAGATAGTGAAAGGGGATGGGGTTAGGGAACTGGGTAAAAAAGGTGAAGGGATTAAGAAATAGTAATTGCTACTTACAAAATAGTCACAGGGATGTAAAAGTACAGCATAGGGAATATAGTTAATAATATTGTAATAACTGTGTGGTGCTAGGTGGGTACTGAAAATATCAGGGGGAACATTTTGTAAAGTATATGATTGTCTAACCACCATGCTGTGCACCTGAAACCAATACAAAATAATACTGAATGTGGACTGTCACACACAAACACACAAAAAATTAGATAGTGAAATCCTGGTTGAGCTCACAACAGAGGTTCAAGAAATACGTGTTGGTTGATTTCAGAACTAAACTGAAAAAATTGGGATGATCTATTGCTTGTGTTTTTTCCCCTCTTCTCCTTTAATCAGTACATGGATAATTAAGAAATGATTGAGAATTAAAATTTCTGTCTGCTTTTCATTTAGTGAGAAATATGCTTCCTAAATTTCATCCCAATTCTTTGAATTGAGTGATTTCTTAACAGCTCATTTCTATTGATTCCTGGGCAGGTCAAACCTGATTTATTTATAGCTTTGAATTGAGGTGGCATTTTATTTAAGATGTATACTTACTGGAAGACCTGTTGCAATTTACACACTTATACATAAGGCAAAATAAGATAACTAAGGTTTAAACAAAATAGATGTGTTTTATAGAAATTAGGCATAGTAGATGCTGACAGGTAAATGAATTCAGCAGTTTCCAAACAGCAAAGGGAAAATGATTGTGTTGTATAGTTGTTGTGGTTTTAATCTGAAAAGACTCATTTTACAAAGTTATGAGTGCACACAAATTTTTTCTTCATATTAAGCTCAAGAGGGAATTTACTTTGCCAGAACTTTTTAAAACCACACTTCATAACAATCAACAATGTCTTCAATAAGAGTTTTGTAGAGGGTACAGCAACTTTAAAAAAATGGGTTGTCCATCAACTATAAAATTGAAGGTATAATATTAAATTGTTCAACAGTGTGGACGTTTTTCTCATAGAAATTCAAATTATATGATCTAGATAGTTTGCTTTCTAATAATCACACTTTATAAGGGCTACAGATTAACAATGATTATTCTCAGCCAGTTTACTAAAGATGCTGAGGAGTGGTCAATTCAGAATTGAACACCTGCAGTAAGCATGACTTTGTGCTTGATTAGTTCCAGAGTAGCAACATGACATTCCGAATGTGATGGGGACAAAGCCATTATTCTATTGGGAAAGTTTCACAGGAGGCTTGTGTTCCCATGTGGTGAGAAGATCAACTAATTTCCACAGCACCATGGCCAGCAGCAGCACACACAAGTGGAGGCAGGAGGCTCTTCAGGAAAGAGCTTTAGATTTTTAAAAACATTTCTTACACTGTTCTTTGGTTGAGATCCTAATATCCTGTGCCCAATAGCTGAGAAATCTAGGAAGTTTATTGAGTACTTTTCAATGATACATTATCAAGTGGTTAGAATTTATGGGTTACAACCTATAAATCCAACCTTTTCAAAAATGATTGTATAAAATGCACATTTCCTCCAATTCAATATGTAACCCTGAAAGAGATTATAGGAACTCCTGGCCTGTATATATATAACACAATATGTTATAAAATATAATTATACATTATATTTCTGTTATGTGGTTTTATACTATGTTATATATTAATACATATTTGATAAATATACTAACAAAACAATAATTATACAATTTAGAATACACAGATTACTCCAGATTTTCTTCTTACCTCAAAAGATATAAGACTTTAAGATCTAAAGTTTACACAGCTAAAATAAAATTATAAATAAATAAATAAATAAATAAATTTTAAAAATAAAGTTTAGGTCAGTTCTCTCTGTTTCTTTCTTCTTTCTCCCTCTTTTCTCTTGCTGGGTAAAATTGTGAGTCCTTTGAGTATTGATTTTCCCATAAAACTTATGACTGAATTTCCAACTGCTAGTGAGACAAAATTTCCCTGCCTCAGAGTCTTTCCTTTTGTTACTCTCACTGCTGAACAACAGTCTTTCCACTCTCCCCACTTATGGGTTAGTTCCTAGTCATCCTCATGTCCCAGCTTAAAATTTTCAGCTAGGAAGTCTTCCCTGAGAGTTTCCCTGAAACTGAGGTTACATCCCCCTCTTATACATTTCTACAGAATCCCTTCTTTAAAATGTTCACTATTGAAATCCACCAATTCCAGTTCTCAGCATATACCAGAAAGAAATGAAAACAGGATATCAAAGAGATACCTACACTTTCATGTGTATTGCAGCATTATTTTACAATAGTCAAGATTCAGAACAACCTAAGTATCCATTGACAGATGATGAATGGTTAAAGAAAATGTGACACACACACACTGGAATGCTATTCAGCTATGAGAAGGAAGAAAATCCTGCCATTTGCAACAACATGGATGGAATTTGAGGGCATTATGCTAAGTGAGATAAGTCAAAGAAAGACATGTGACCTTACATGTGAAATCTGAAAAATCTGAACTCATAAAAAAAAAGAGAGTAGAATGGTGTTTACCAGGTGCTGAGAAGTAGGGTACCTCAGGAGATAATTAAAGGCACAAACTTGCAACTCATAGATAAATAAGTTCTGGACATGTAATGCACAGCCTAGTGATTACTGTCAATAACACCGTATTACAAACTTCAAAGCTACTAGGAGACTGGATCTTAATTGTTCTCAACGCACAAAAAAGAAAGAATAATCATGTCACATGATAGAGGTGTTAGCTAATACTACAGTGGTAATCAAATTTCAATATGCATAAATATATGAAATCAACACACTGTAAATATTAGACTTACACAAATGTCTAATATATCTCAATAAAAATAATTATTGTGAAAAACTTTATATGTCTCAAACTAGGGAGAATAGTATGATGAAGCCCCACATGTAAACTTCTCGTGAACTGTCTGATAAATATCTTACCTAAAATTTGCCTTTCCAGCCAGGCTTTAAGTCACATGAGATCAGGAAGGTAACTGACTTGTTTATTCCTTTATCCTTTGCACCTAGAACAGTGCTAAATGAACAGTAACCACTTAATAAAATGCATTCAGTGAATGAATGTGTCAATTTAATGAGGTTGGTAACAAAACTAGTTTTATCTTTTTATTGTTAGGATGGAACGTACTTCTGCCCAAGGTGGAGGCATAGGTAGACACGCTTCGCTTCCTAGTACAACCAAAAGAAGGATAACAACCAATTTAAAAACAAACAAAAAAAAAACAACCAGAACTGCCAGAAATCAAACTATGGAAATCCAGCAACCAAGTAGTTAAAGAAGAAGCTTTTTTCCAGACTGGTAGGAGGGGCAGAGATGGGCAACTGGGGCAGAGGGGATGCAAAGGCAAGGCAGCAGGTGGCAGAACAAGCAGGTGAAGCAGTGGCTAGAGGACTGGGCAGCCCGATATTCACATGCAGATAAACCAGAAGGAATAACTGGGGAGTGAGAGAGACCGCAAAACCCAGGGTTCCAACACCAGGCAAATAAAGCCTCAAACCTCTGTAAAAATCTGTGGGGCTGTGGTTGCAGGACAAACTGCCAGTCTCACAGGAGAGTCTGTTGGAGGGGCGCATGGGTTCCTAGAATGTACACAAGCCCACTTACCCAGGAATCAGCATGAGGACATCACCTGGAAGGGTGGAATTTGCTTGTGGGAAGCGAGGGAAGTGACTGAAAGTGAGGCAAGAGCCGAGCAAGAGGCATTGTTCCCTCTCTGACCCCTCCCCCACATGCAGCACCACAACCCAGTAAAGCGGGTTGCCTCACCCTGGCAAATAGGTAAGGCTCTGCCCCTTATAACCTAACAGGTGAGCCAAGACAAAGAAATACGGCCCAAATGAAAGAACAGATGAAGACATTTCCGGCCATGATGGAGGCATAAGTAAATACACTTTGCCTCCTTGCACAACCAAAAGGAGGACAACAACAAATTTAAGAACAAAACATAACCAGAACTGGGAGAAAACTGAACTGTATGGAAGTTTGACAACCAAGGAGTTAAAGAAAAAACATTCATCCAGACCGGTGTGGCAAGACAAAGAAATATGGCTCAAATGAAAGAACATATAAAAACTCCAAAAACTCAACTAAGCAATGAAGAGAATGCTAACCGCTAACCTATTAGATGCAGAGTTGAAAACATTGATAACCAGGATGCTCACTAAAATGACTGAGTATGGCCACAAATTAAATGAAGAAATGAAGGCTATACAAAGTGAAATAAAGGATAATATAAAGGGAACCAACAGGGAAGGGGAGGAAACTGGGACTCAAATCAATGATTTGGAATAGAAGGAAGAAATAAACATCCAACCAGAACACAATGAAGAAACAAGAATTCAAAAAAATGAAGCATGGCTTAGGAATTTCCCAGAAAACTTTGATCATTCTAACATGTGAATCATAGGAGTGCCAGAAGAAGAACAGTAACAGTAAGAAATGGAAAACTTATTTGAAAAAATAATGAAAGAGTAATTTTCCAGTATGGTGAAGGAAATAGACATACAAGTCTAGGAAGCTTAGAGAGTCCCAAACAAGTTGGAACCAAAGATGAACACACCAAAACACATCATAATTAAATTGCCAAAGATGAAAGATAAGGAGAGAATTAAGATTATTTTAAGAAAGCAGCAAGAGGAAAGGAGAGAGTTACCTACAAAGGAGTTCCCCATATGACTATCAACTGATTTCTCAAAAGAGAACTTACAGGCAAGGAGGGGCTGGAAGGAAGTATTCAAAGTCATGAAAGGCAAGGACCTCCAGCCAAGATTACTCACTTAGAATGGAAGTGCAGATAAAGTGCTTCCCAGGTGAGGCCAAGTTGAAGGAGTTCATCATCACCAAATCCTTATTATATGAAATGTTAAAGGAACTTATCTAAGAAAAAGATAATAAAAATAGGAACAGTAAAATGGCAACAAACTCAAAACTATCAACAATTGAATCTAAAAAAAAAGAAAAAAGAAAACTAAGCAAACAACTAGAACAGAAAGAATCACAGAAGTGGAGATCACATGGAGGGTTATCAGTGGGGAGGGGGATAATGGGGGGAAGTGTACAGGGAATGAGAAGCATAAATGGTAGGTACAAAATAGACAGGGAGTGGTTAAGAATAGTATAGGCAATGGAGAAGCCAAAGAGCTTTTATGTATGATCCATGGACATGAACTAAAGAGGAGAATGCTGGAGGGAATGGAGGGACCAGGTGAAGGGGCATAAAGGGGAGAAAAACATGGGAAAACTGTAATAGCATAATCAATAAAATATACTTTAAAAGACAATAGTAATATAAGCATGTTTAATTCATTTTTTTAAGGTTGAAGGAAAATCACTTTGTTTTTTTATATATTTTATTGATTATGCTATTACAGTTGTCCCATTTCCCCTCTTTAATTGCCCTCAGCCCTGCACACCCCCTCCCACCCACATTCCCCTGCTCTTAGTTCATGTCCATGGGTCATACATGTAAGTTCTTTGGCTTCTCCATTTCCCATAATATTCTTAACCTTCCCCAATGTATTTTGTACCTACCATTTATGCTACTTATTCCCTGTAATTTTTCACCCATACTCCCCTCTCCCCCTCCCCATTGATAACCCTCCTTGTGATCTCCATTTCTGCAGTTCTGTTTCTGTTCTAGTTGTTTTCTTAGTTTGTTTTTATTTTTGTTTACTTAGGTTCAGTTGATAATTGTGAGTTTGTTGTCATTTTATTGTTTCTATTTTTGATCATCCTTTTCTTAAATAAGTTCCTTTAACATTTCATATAATAAGGACTTGGTGATGATGAACTCCTTTGAGTTGACCTTATCTGGGAAGCACTTTAGCTGCCCTTCCATTCTAAATGATAGCTGTGCTGGATAGAGTAATCTTGGCTGGAGGTCCTTACCTTTCATGACTTGGAATACTTCCTTCTAGCTGCTTCTTGCCTGCAAGATTTCTTTGGAGAAATCAGCTGATAGTCTTAGAGGAACTCCTTTGTAGGTAACTCTCTCTTTTCCTCTTGCTGCTTTTAAGATTCTCTCCTTATCTTTAATCTTGTGAATGTAATTATGATGTGCCTTGGTGTGTGCTTCCTTGGGTCCAGCTTCTTTGGGACTCTCTGAGCTTCCTGAACTTCTTGGAAGTCTATTTCCTTTGCCAGAATGGGGAAGTTTTCCTTCACTGTTTTTTCAAATAAGTTTTCCACTTCTTGCTCTTGTTCTTCTCCTTCTGGCACCCCTATGATTCTGATGTTAGAATGCTTAAAGTTGTCCCGGAGGGTCCTAAGCCTCTCCTCATTTTTTTGAATTCTTGTTTCTTCATTCTGTTCCAGTTGAATGTTTATTTCTTCCTTCTCCAAACCATTGATTTGAGTCCCGGTTTCTTTCCCATCACCGTTGGTTTCCTGTGCATTTTCCTTTATTTCACTTTTCATAGCCTTCACTTGTTCCTCTATTTTGCAACTATATTCAACCAATTCTGTGAGCATCCTGATTACCAGTATTTTAAACTCTCTGTCTCAGAGGTTGGTTATCTCTTCATTGCTTAGTTGTATTTTTTTCTGGAGATTTGATCTGTTCTTTCATTTGGGCCACATTTTTTTTTGTCTGAGCTTGCCTATTACATAGTAAGGGCTGGAGTCTTAGGTATTTGCCAGGGCAAGGCAACCCATGTAGCTCTGTTGTGGGGGAGGGTTCTGAGAAGGAACAGTGCCACTTGCTCAGCTCTCTGCCAGCTTTCAGTCACTTCCCCCACTACCCACAGTTGTTGGGCCCTTCTGGTGCTGATTCCTGGGTAGGTGGTTTTGTGTATATTCTAGGACTCTGTGGGTCTCTCCAATGAACTCTCCTGTGAGGTTGGGAATTTCTCCCATCGGTGCAATGCCCACTGGTTTTACAGCCAGAGGTTTTGAGGCTTCATTTCCCCACAATGGAACTCTGGGTTACTCGATCTGTCTCATTTCCCAGTTGTTCCTCCTGGTTTATCTGCAAACAACTGTGGGACTGCCTGCTCTGTCAGACACCACATGCCCTGGTACTCCAGCAGCTGCCTTGCCACAAGTCCTCTCCTCCCCAGCTACCCATCTTTGTCCCTCCTACCGGTGTGGATGAATGTTTCTTCTTTAACTCCTTGGCTGTCGGACTTCCATACAGGTCGATTTTCTGGCAGTTCTGGTTGTTTGTTGTTTTTAAATTTGTTGTTGTCCTTCTCTTGGTTGTGCAAGGAGGCACAGTGTGTCTACCTACACCTCCATCCTTGCCAGAAGTTGAGGCACAATTCACATGTTTAATTTTTATATGGAGAAGAAAATAAAAAGGAGACAGAGAAGATACAACAGAGGGGAAAATGGGGTTCCTGAAGAGGTAAGGGTGGGCATAGAGATTAATTCTGGATTTGCAAAGCTAATCATTTTGGCTGCCTCTGCTTGGATATTGTAAAGACACCTCAAATTCAAATAATATAAAATCTCTTTATCTTTTCCCTGATTCTTGTTCTCCCTGTTTCTATTAATGGTCCTACTGTCCCTTCAGGCAGGACTCAGGAAAACTTAGTTCTAATCATGACTTCTCTATGTAGTTTCTGGACAAATCATTTAGATCTTCCAGCCTCAGATTTCCTATCTGTAGAGTCAGAGAGCAAGACTAGATGACATCAAAGATACCCTCCAACTCTGA
Source organism: Phyllostomus hastatus (assembly GCF_019186645.2). Taxonomy (NCBI): domain Eukaryota; kingdom Metazoa; phylum Chordata; class Mammalia; order Chiroptera; family Phyllostomidae; genus Phyllostomus; species Phyllostomus hastatus. The sequence continues at coordinate 7,782,640 of NW_025333841.1, read as the reverse complement.
ATTTCAGATACTAATCCCAAGCCATCTTTGATTTTTGTCTTTTCCTCATTTAACATATCCAACCCACAGGCAGATGTGTTCAAATTTTGTTCAGAACCTTGTCATCTCTCTGCTAAACTAGTGTAATAGACTCCTGTGCAAAGTACACAGTCTTACAACATTGGTTAAGTATAAACCTGATCCAAGCCTTCAGTGTCTCATCAGTATTTAATCAATAAACTACAAACTGCTTATCCTAGCATTTGTGATGATCTAAAATCTGGCCCCAATGAGTTTCTCCAGATTTGTTTCTTACATCTCTATAGACCCTATAATCCAGGTGGACTGAGTTGCCCTATTCTCCCTGTGAAAGGCCAATGGGTTCCCATATCTCTGTCTTTGCTCAGTTTAGTTTCTCCTCCTGAAAAGGATTTTATTCTGTCATTGTATGTGTCCAGCTTATTCATTCTTTAAGAGCCAGCTCAAATGCTACTTTTTCCATCAAACCTCCCTTGATTTTTCCTAACCAGAAGTTATTTCCTTGTCATCTGAATACTTCCAATGTATTTTGTAGTACACATCTACATTATATGGCGTTTATACAAATGCCTGACCAGACTGTAAGTTTTCTGAGGGACAAGGCTAATGTTTTGATCATCCTTATTTATCCCATAGCAATTTGCTTATTGCCTAGCACAGAGTAGATACATGATAAATATTTTTAACTGTAGCAGTCCATTTTTAAATGTACAAATCTTCTGAAGTTTATAAATTTCTCATGCACATTAAAACTATTAGTCAGGGTTCTTTAGAGAAACAGAATCAATAGGGTGTGTTTGTGTGTATATGTGTGGAGTGAGAGAGGGATTACAAAGAATTTCCCCATTGTCCCATGTGATTATGGAGGTTAAGAAGTCCATAGATGTACAGTAAGCAAGCTAGAGACCCAGCAGAACTGATTGCATAGTTTCTGTGTGAAAGGTGGAAGGCTCAAGATGCAGAAGAGCTGAGTTTCAGTTTGAGTTCAAATACAGGCAAACAACAACAATGTTCCTGCTCAAAGATAAGTTAGGCAGAAGGAATTCTCTTACTCTGCTTCTTTGTTCTAATCAGGTCCTTAACTGATTGGATACGGGTCACCTACAGCAGGCAAGGCAATCTGCTTTACTCAGTTTACAGATCAAGTGTTAATCTCATCCAGAATAATGTTTGACCAAATGTCTGGACCCCCTGAAGCCCAGTCAAGTTGACACCTGAAATTAAGTTGGCACCTAAAATTAACCATCACAAAAAAAATCTCAGCATAAATTAATCAATTTTTACTTCATTTCAGCTATTCACAAGTGACGGAATGTACCAGGACCTAAATGAGTCAATACGTATAAATCATCAGTGAAATGCTGGTGCATATTCATGCCAAGGTCTATGGTTTCATTTTACTTAATGCATAGACCTTCTCAGGTTCAATGATAGCAACCAGTGTATTTCCCCAAATATCAGGGATAGAACATAGGCTCTTATGCTCAACTTCCAAAATAAAGTGTATTTGAATTACATACCTGTAAGTTCTGAGGATCCATAGTAGTACACCTTGAGTGTACTACCTTAGTGCGTCAGAGATATGTCCTGACATTGAAACTTAAGTATTATACAGTTATATTCTGTTTATTGTTCCACAGTAAATTCAGTATATTTTGTGGCCCAGGCATGTGAGGACTGAGAATTACTCTCTTGTTACCTAAGTTTTTGCTTTTCTTTTTATGTAGACATAAAATTATCCTTTTAATGTCTGCCTAGTTTTATCAACATTTTCACTGATACAAATACCATTAGAGAAATTAAGGATCAGAGTCATAGATAAGGTACCACATTAGTGTCAAACATAGAATTTTGTATAATATGACAAATTTTGACATATAGTTGCTGATCCCATACCCCAGTGATCACTAGGCCTGTGAAAAAAATGGGAAGGTGGCATGGATTGCATATGCCAGCCAAAGGAAATTTTCTGACTCATGTAGGCACAGAGATATCACTAGTTATGACTTATTCTCTAAATAGAAGAGCAATTGGTTATGAGTTCATAGTAGGCAGGCCTGCAAATATCCCCTTTCTCTCCCTACATCCATTCCATGATGGGATGCAGAGTGCATTGACAAAGTGCCTCTGCTGCATTGGAGCAAGATGGGGGCAGGATGATCAGCACTGGATAGCAGACCATTTGTACATTTATCCAGGTTAGTTAATCAGCTCTGGGAAGTTCTGAGTCTATAAGGTTGTCCACTTTCAGTGGGAACTTACTAACCTGTTGATTTGCTGTCTATTTTGAGGGGTCTATTCCTGGCATATGACTAAATGCTTAAGTATCACTGATAGTCAAACTTGTGGCATATCGTCCTCCTAATCAAAAAGTATTCAAATGCCCAAGCAGCAGCAAAGTCTACTTTCAAGAGCAAACAACTTACAAAGTTAATGAGGACAAATTGAGATTTCCTAAGTACCCAAACTACTGCAATCATTGTAGTCACTGCAGGAACCAAGTCTGTAATATGGCACTTAGGATGTGCTCACAGCCTAAGGATCTAAATTCATGTGATTTGGGGATTGTTAATTTTTTTACATGCTACAAAAAGAAGAAAATGAATGCAGATTGAGCAATATAGCCATGTGATGTTTTTAGCACAAAGGTTTCCAAAATCAAATTTTACCCATTTGACAGGTAGTTTGGTATTATGCAAGGATCTCAAAGGCTTATGGGGACCAAGCCAGGAACATAAATGAAAAGAGTGGGCTGAGGGGAGACTGGGGTGAAATGGAAATAATGTGTTTCATCTTCAGAGGCCAAAAATACCTCAGCCCCAGGAAATGACTGTGCTTTGGGAACACAGGCCCAGTGTGGTTACTATCCTACCATTTTTTTAAAAAAGCTGGAAATCCAGATTTTTTTCTGAAAAACTTTCTGATTTTTAGATGTTGGTTACATGTGTAGAGGCTCAGTTTGGCCTGCAGACTGCTAATCTCTGGTTTAGTAGAAGTGCAATAGACTACAAATCAGAAGGCCTGAGTTCAAATTTGATTATTCATTATAGCTGTGAGATCTTTGACAAGTCACTTAGTCTCTGTGGGCTTCTGCTTACCCATCTGTAAAGTGGAGATAAGAATGCTTACTATGGTTTTGTCACAGAATTGTGTGGATTAAGTGAATGGTGTACATGAAAGTGATTTGATATAAGCCACTTGTTAGACAATGGTCCAGGCTGGTGAATGTTGCTCTGATACAAATCAGGGATAATAATAAATTTAACTGTTTGTCAGCCAGCTTCATGAGCCTAAGGGAAAAACCCCTATTTTTTTAAACTTTAAAGCTGAAGAACTTTAACTTTTTGGGAAAATCTAGAGGTTATAAGCCAAAGCAACATCCCTACACTAAAACCTACTTGTGTTTTGAAAAAAATTATTTTCTTTTCTTCAGTGTTTTTCAAAAATTTCTCAATTACAGTTAATATTCAATATTATATTAGTTTCATGTGGATAGCATAGTGGTTATACATCTATATAACTTACAAAATGATCCCCCAGATAAGCCTAGTACCTACCTGGTACTATTCAGAATTATCACAGTATCATTGACTATATTCCCTGTGCTGTATTTTATATCCCTGTGACTATTTTGTAACTGCCAATTTGTGCTTCTTAGTCCCTTCACCTTTTTCACCCAGCCCCTCAACCCTCCTCCCATCTGGCAACCATCAGTTTGTTCTCTGCATCTATGTGTCTGTTTTTGTTTTGTTTGTTTTTTGTTGTTCATTAGATTCCACATATAAGAGAAATCATATGGCACTTGTCTTTCTCTGAGTTATTTCACTTACCATAATGCTTTCTAGGTCCATCCATGTTGTCACAAATGGTAAGGTTTCGTTCTTTTTTTTATGGGTGAGTAATATCTCAGTGTATATATGTACCGTATCTTCTTTATCCACTTGTCTATTGATGGGTACTTGGGTCACTCTTATATTTTGGCTATAGTAAATATGCAGCAATGAACCTAAATATGTATGTTTCTTTTTGAATTAGTGCTTCGATTTCTTCGGATAAATACCAAGAAGTGGAGTTCCTGTTTCATAAAGTAGTTCTATTTTTAATTTTTGACTACCTTCCATACTGTTTTCCACAGTGGCTGCACCAGTCTTCATTCTCACTAACTGTGCACTAAGGTTCCCTTTTCTCCATATCTGCGTCAATACTTGTTTGTTGATTTATTGATAATAGCCATTCTGGCATGTGTGAGGTGATACCACATTATGATTTTAAATTATATTTCTCTTATGATTGGTGATGTCAAGCATCTTTTCATATATCTATTGATCAGAGGTAGTCTCCTTAAAGTCAATAGTCATGGACCACAAATTAAATCTTAAGCAGAGGTGGGAGTATGTGGTGGTAGTGATGGTGGTGAGACTTGGACATCTAGCCAAGCTATGCCTCAGCTTTGAGAGAGGGACCTTAAAGACTTTAACCCTAGTAAGATGGACAATGCAAGTTATATAGTGTAATCCCTGGCCTAAATTTTAAAGCATGTTTGGTGCTATATTCACCTGTCATGAGGAATCTCAGGGAAGCTACAGGTTGCCAATTTCAGTTTAGTGACTACATTGGTCATTTTTGTTAGATTGTAGCAACTATTTTTTTCTCTGTCAAACGCTTAGTCCTAATTTTGAAGAATTAACTGGGAAGAAAGCGAATATTTGCATGCTTTGCTTTAAGGCTTGGAAGTGGCAGGTGAAGAGAGTTGTATCTTTTTAAACTGGCTTTTCTAGCTTACTTGCTGTTCTTTGGTTTTGCCTTATTTGGATGATGATTTTCTTAGACATTGACTAAATAGACTAGCTTTGGAAGATTTACTATACGAATAAAAACATTATGTTCATTATCAGAAAATCACATTCCCTTTCTCGTAAAAACCTGCCTTCTTTTCCTTTTTGAAACACATCTTCTTTAGGAAGTTGATATGATCCAGAAAAGTTACTTGCACTGTTCTATAGTTTCTTCTAAAATGTGGAAAGAATTTATAATTTATAGATAAAATTATATGTGCTCATGCTTTGCCTTAACAAATTAAGCTCTGTATGTTTAAATGCATGAGGAAGTATGAATGAAACATAATCTGCCAGGAATTGATAAATATTGAAGCTGAATACATTGAAGTTCATGATACTATTCTCTCTAATATTTTATAAAAAGGGAAAACAGTAAATTATTCTCCACAGTGCCACAGTAATATTATATTAGTTTACTACCCTTGCATCCATCAAACTTTGTCTTTATTTTAAAATTATTAATTGTAAGAGTAAGTGTATTCTCATTGTGAAAAAATTCAAAGAGTACAGAACATACAAACAGTAAAAGTCCCCATTCACATTTCACTGTGACTTCTTTCCTATCCCACATGCTTCCCCAGAAGTAGCCACAGTAAAGGTTGGGTGTATATTCTTTCAGAGTTTTTTTAAATTTTTATTTTCAGAGTGTTTTTATGCACACCCAGGCATATGTAGAAATGAATTGTTTTAAAGAAAGAATTGCTATATTATAATGGGCAATTTTATTTAATAGAAGGATCAATCCCCCCCCCCCCCAGTAAAATGTCTCCAATCCTATAATGTCAATGAATGGAAGAAAAGGTGTAATTTAATAAAATTTTGTATATTGGCAAATTTTGCTCTGTCACAAAATGCACTCCTTTGTTAATAGGTTAAACTTTATTGAGATCAGAGAATGCAACAAGTGTGGCTGAAATGCTTCCAATGTGTAAGGTGTAAGGGCTGATTATTGTAAAGCATGGCCACCAAAAACAACTTGCAGGCATTTTAAAAAATTGATCAATGTCTTTTGGTTGAAGACATTTTCACATGCACATTCCAGAGGGAAAAGCAAACCCATGTAAGACAAAAAAATCAGTTTGTGATTTTGGCTAACTTTTAAAGAGTGAAAAGAAAAAGAATCATTTTGTTGTAGTGTTTGGTACTGTTTATACTGGTGGCAACATAGGAATTTACATTCATCAACTCTTACTGAACAATGACTGGTAGAAGCTGTCAATATATTTTGAATGTTTGCTCTGTCTCCTTTGTCTATTCTGTAACCTGTCCAATCACCACCCCCCCATCTCCATATCTTGTTCACTTTCATGTAAAATTTTAATATGGGCTCTGTTTCTCTCAGATGCCTCAAATTTATTTCCAGCAATGGTGAGAATTAAAGATCTTAAGAACTACCCTTTGTTTTCTCTCTGATTCACTTTTAAGGCTCATGAAAGGCACTGGGCTGACAGCTCCAGACCCGTTTATCTGTGGGCCTGTGTAGCATGGCACATCTCTGTCACATTAGCAGTTTGTCCTCTCTTTGCACCTGCAGGAACTCATATGGGGCAAAGACCAGTCTTCTCCATCCTTGGTGCTTCTCCTGAAAGGAAGCAACTACTAAGGATTCACAGGCAGGCCCTTTCAGTTTCTTATAATACATCTTGCCTACTGCTCCCCTTCCCCCAACACACACACACTCATTTATTCACAAAGTCTCTAACTGGCTTATATGAACTTGTGCTTGGATATTATACTAAAAAGTCCCATTTGCTGAAGAAGCATTTAGAAAATATTTGCAACGTGTAACTCCAATGGCTAAGACTATATTCTCAACACAAAATGAAAAATTGAGGCGGTTATCCAGATGTTTGAGGTGTAAGTTTTGTATTAACTTAAATGATTTATATCTATAGTTCTCTATTGGGGTAGGTGGGTGCTAGAGGTGGGAAGACTGACTGAAATCCATGTAAATGGTCCACAAATCCATATGCAGATTGAATAACCAATATATCTCGCATTTATGTGCAAGGCACTAATGAATTTACAGTAGCTTCTTATATTTGTTTTCTAAAGTTGTGTACATATAGATACATAAAATTTTCCATTTAAACATTTTAAGAGTGTAATTAAGTAGCATTAATTACATTCACAAAGTTATGTAACCATTATCACTATCTCTTTCCAAAATAGCTTCATTATCTGGAACAGATACTCTGTACCCATTAAGCAATAGCTCTCCCCCAAACCCTGGTAACCTCTTATCTACTTTGTCTTTAAAAAATGTATTGTATTTTTCCATTACTATTTCGTCCCTCATAAACCCTCCCCACAGCAACCATCACACTGTTGTCCATGTCCATGAGTCCTTTTTCCTTTTTGCTCCATCCCTCCACCCCCAACCTCCTCATCCCCACCAATAGCTGTCATCCTGCTTTGTCTTTATGGATTTTACTATTACAGAGATTTTATGTAAGTCAAATCATACAATATTTGTCCTTTCATGCCTGATGTTCACTTAGCATAGTGTTCTCAAAGTTCATTTATGTTGTAGCATGTGTCAGTGCTTCATTCCTTTTACGGTTGTAGTATTCCATTATATATATATATATATATATATATATATATATATATATATATATATATATATATATATATACCACATTCTGTTTATCCATGTATCTGTTTATGGACATTTGGGTTGTTTCCACCTTTTGGTGATTGTGAATAATGCTTCTGTAAACATCAGCATACAACTATCTGTTTGAGTCCCTGTTTTCATTTTTCTTGGCTATATACCTGGGAGTGGAATTGCTAGGTCAGGTAGTAATTCCATGTTGAATTTTTTCAGGAACCACCAAATTGTTTTCCACAGTGGCTATACCATTTTACATTCCCACTAACAATGTACAATGATTCCAATTTCTTTACACCCTCATCAATACCTACTTTCTTTTATTTATTAACCCATCCTAGTAGGTGTGAAGTGCTTAATTGCTTTTTGTCACATATTTTCTCAGTTCACTAATATGCAGTATTTTTGGTGCAGTATCTATAAAATATTTGCCATGAAAAAATATTTTGAAAATAAAAAATTGAGAAACTCTAATTTAGATTTTTAGAAAACATTTTTAGAAATTATCCACATTTTATATTTTAAAAACATTTCATATAATCCTCACAGTAATACTGTGAAGTATGTATTATTATCCATACATGGAGTAAGTGAGGCTCTGAGAATTTAAAGAATTTGCAGAAATAAGAGTCAGACTCAGTTTGTCCAGTTACTAATGTTCAGTGAGCTTTTCTGTGTCTTACCCTAATTACCTTTCTAGATATAGACTGCTAAATTTTGGTGAGGAGTAGGACAGAGGCCTTTTAAAAAAAAAGTCTTTATGCATCTATTCTCCATGCCATGGTGTACCTGTCTACAGTTTTTCTCCTGCACTATATCTCTATCCAAATTCTATTTTGTTTTGATTGAAGTTCTCCTATGATGAAAATATTCAGAAATATACAATATTGAAAAATACAGTAAAGAAAAAATAACTGATTTTAATGCCATGATATAATTGTATAACATATAAACATGAAATATATACATAAATTTTCATTTATACACATAATGGTATATGAGAAGATGGGAGAGAAAGATGGATAGAGACAGAGAAGGTGAAAATCTTTATCTTTTTATTTGGGACTATCACTGGTGAGTGCAGGCTTAAGTGGAAAATAATACAGATCATTTATTTGGAAAACACTGCAGAGTTAGTTTCTTCTCTCTTCATGAATCCAAGGGAAGCATAAGAGAAGGCTCAGAAAGAGGCTGCTCATTCTAAGGCCCCAATCTCAGGGCTGGCCAATGTTATGTGATTAGTAAAGGGACTTTAAAATCTAGGCTCACAAACACAAATTCCAAGAGTAGCCCTCTTGTTTTCTGTGAATTGCAAAATAAAATGCTATCTCTAGTAGGAAAAGGCCCCCTCTACAATGCTTACAGGAATTGGAAGTGTGGGACCACTCACTGAGCCAGAAATATCAGCACTGCTCACACTGTGGTCAGATTAACAGAACAGAACATGCAGTGACAGGGCCTGCTATTTATTCTTTCTTTAAAAATTTATTTATTCATCCAATGAAACCTTTATTGACTCTGCTTTGCTGCCAAATTTTGATTTAGGAGCTGAGGATACAGCAAGGAGAGAGGAATATCACTGCCTCACAGGAGCTCACAATGGAGTGGTGTGGAGACAGGGCATAAAACAGTTGGGAGTCCTAAGTGCTGCAAGAGGCAACTTACAGACACCTTGGGGCCACAGACAACCTTGGAGAAGGTAGAGTGTGTGGCTTACTGGGAATTTCTCTTGGATGATCAGGCCTGGAGCTCAGCACAGGGGGCTAAAAGGAAAGAAAACAACCATAGTGGCAACTGCAATAGGTTTCAGTTACCTGTGGTCAACCATAGGCCAAAAATATTAAACAGAAAATTCTAGAAATAAACAATTTATAAATTTTAAATCACACATTGTTCTTAGTAGCATGATAAAATCTCACACTGTCTGGCTTGTCCCACCCAGGATGTGAATCATCCCTTTGTCTAGGGTATCTACACTGTATACACACCCCACCTGTTAAGTCACTTAGTAACTAGTTCAGATATCAGATCTACTGTTAAGGTATCACTGTGCTTGTGTTCAGGTAATCCTTATTTTACTTCACAATAGCCCCACATTGCAAGAGTATTGATACTGGCAATTCAAATATGCACAGAGAAGCTGTAAAGTGCTTCCTTTAAGTGAAAAGGTGAAAGTTCTCAACTTAATAAGGGAAGGAAAAATATTTGTATGCTGAGCTTGCTAAGATTTATGGTAAAAACTGCAGGGGCTAAAAAATAGTATTTCCTCTGATCTTTTAAATTCTTTTGGCTAGGCTAATAATCAAATTAACACAAATTAACAGGAAAAATCAAAGTTTTTAGTACATACACACGTGGAATTCACACAGGCATGAGAATTTCAAAGACATTGAGGCAACATTGGATATATAAGATGTTTTGGACAAAAGAGAAAGGGGGGCATAGATGGGTGGTCCCTTCAGAATGAATTTTCTATCTGTGAAATTGTCCAATTTATAAATTAAACTTTATCATAGATCTGTATGTATAGGAAAAAATGTATATATAAAGTTCTGTACTCTGTGTGATTTCAGGCACCCACTGGGGTTTTAGGGGTGTATCCCCCATGGGTACATTTTCCAGGTCTCTGAGCATGTTATAAAATAATCATGGTAACTAACAATAATAATGACAGTAAAATAATAACTAACATTTATTGAATACTTCCTGTGTGCCCATCAGTGTACTGAGCATTTTTTTACTAGACTTTATATTTTTAGGGCAGTTTTAGGTTCACAGCAAACTTAAGTGGAAGGTAGAGTTACCATATACCACTGCCACCACACAGACGCAACTTTCCCCATTATCATCTCAGACCAGAGTGATACTTTTGCTACAAGCCATGAAACTACCTTGGCACATTATTAACATTTAAAGTCCATAGTTTACATTAGGATTCAATTTTGGTGTCATGCATTCTATGAGTTTTGACAAATGTGTGATGACATGTATCCATCATTATAGTATCCTGCAGAATTTTTTTATTGTCCTAAAATTCTCTGTGCTCTGCCTAAGCATTTTACATATATTAAGTAATTTAAATTGTCCCACCAACCTTATGAGGTAAGGACAATTATTATTACTGTTTTACAGATGGAAAAATAGAGTTATAGAGGTACAGAGATTTCAGGAAACTTGCTCAAGTATTCTAACCAAAATTTAAATCAGATCACATGTTAGCTTGTAAGTAAATACAGAGTCTTGATTTTATTCTGACTTCTACAAAAGACCTTGAGAAAGTCAGGTGAGAAGGATGCCAGAAGCATGAGTGGCAGTGCTGTCCTTGGATAGGAGAGGCATTTCCTCAGTAATAGCTTCAGGAAGAAATGGGGATACGTGTGATTTGTTGGTTGGTAATAGGAAAAGGAGTCATTCTTGTTTGGTGGCTTGTATTTTCTCAGTAAGCTATGTGACTCTCTGCTCCTCAGCTACATATAGTTGTTTTTTTCCCTTCAAACCTGGCCTCAAAAGAACTTCCCTTTGTTTGAAGCTTAAAGCAGGGATTCGTCTGGTGTCTATGAATCCACTTCAGGGGGCCCAAGAATCTCCTGAAGTTATATGCAAAATTTGTGCATATGTGCATTTTCAAGAGAATAGGTCCTTAGCTCTCATTAGATTTTCAAAGGAGTCTTTGAACCCCCCAAAAGATTAAGAACCACTGTAGAAATACCCTAATAGTACAGACCATCAGGATTGCCCCACAGGTGCCCTCATTGTCTCGCTAATTGCCTTATGTGGCGGCCCATTAGGTAACTCACAGCTAAACCCTTAGTATAGACTTCAACTCCTGAATCTCTCCTCCCCAGCCACAGACCACAGTCACTATGGGGAGAAGGGACAGTGCCTCTGCTGTAAAATCCAACATACATTATCACCAGAAGTACAGATATCCCTGCCTTTATTTAACGAGTCTCCTTCTTTTAATAGACACTGATGTTGTTTTCCAGCCTTGAACATGCTAGATCAAAGAGTGTGTGCATTTTTTAAAAACTCACCATTATCTATTCCTATAAGTTATATATGAACTTGCTTGTTTAACTACACTGGGAATTGTTGAGCTTTTTATTACTCATTGTCAATCTGATAGTTGGAAGTGGGGTATTAATATCTTAGTCTGTTTGAAGTATGTCACCATAACTTGGGGTTCTTGGATGGGCAGCAAACTATTAGAAATTTCATGCAAATAGTTTGTTCCTCTGTGTATTTTTCAGGAGGGAGTGGGGTTGTCAGAGATTTCATAACCTTCATTGGATTCTCCAAGGGAGTCTAGGCCTCCAAAACATTACAAAATAAAGCTGGAAGGGTTTTTAGTGAATTACCAAGGTAAACAAAACAAACAAAAAAGCAAAAATAACAAAAGAGGAAATTACAAAATTACTGCAATTACACTTACTTTCTTACCCAGCACCCCAAATCTGAACCTCTCTTAGTTTCTTTTTGCTGGGATGCTTCTACTCTCTGGCAAAGGGAATGATTCTGTGTGTCTTAAAACTTAAAAAAATAATTTCTCATTGAAATATTGGTTTAAAATGGACATTCTGGGAAGTCTCCCCGTGTTTGTCAGTGGCTCCAAAGACTCTTGGTCAAGTTTAAATCTGGCTGATTTCTCTATGTTCACATTTAAAGTGTTGAGTACATATGAAGTTAAAATAAAGCTGGTTTGCAGAGAAGAAATTTTTAACTTTTTTTTTCATTTTGTAGGATTTTCTGTTTCAGTTCAAAAGAAGCTATTGAATTATGTTCTTCAGAATTTTCCCACTTTGTAGAAAATTCTTTTAAGCTTAAGATATGTTAATAAAGAATGCTGCCATAGTTGAAGTTATTTTTTAAAAAATCCTAGTTCAGCTCTGCCTGGTGTAGCTCAGTGGATTGAGTGCTGGCCTGCAGACTAGAAGGCTGCTGGTTCAATTCCCAGTCAGGGCACATGCCTGGGTTGCAGGCCAAGTTCCCACTTGGGGGAATGCAAAAGACCACAAATTGATATTTCTCTTGCACATTCATGTTTCCCTCCCTCTGTTTCTCCTTCCCTTTCCCTTTCTCTGAAAAATAAATTAAAAATTTTTTTTTAAATATCCCAATTCAACCAAATGCCATTCTGTATTCAAAAAAGGTCGTCCTGTGCTTTTGCCATTTGCAAGGACAGTTTCTGTCACCTTGGAAGAAATGCATGGCTTGTCTTTCATTTACTATTGCTCTTCTAATTTTGCCTCTATTCATAATGAGGTGGGTGATAGGGTCCTGGAATTACAGTGCCTAGGTGTGTGCTAAAGAAATTGAGGCAGATTTGTCTCAGGAAATCAGTGATAAACTGGGTCTAGAAACTTAATCTTCTGATACCATTATCTTTCTGTGAGGAAGTCTTGTATAGTAGTAGAATTCCTATCTGATGACAAGCTTTGGTTCTACAAGTTCCTACTTGTGAGGCTTGTTGCAAGGTATATCTCTTCTGTAAGTCTCAGTTTCCTCATCTATAAAATGGAGATAGTAATGCTTACTTTGCAGAGTGGTTGTAAGGATTAAAGGAGATAATATCTACAAAATGCCTGACAAGTGGTAGGTAAAACAGGAAGATTCATTCACCTATCTCTCCACACTACAGGGAATATTTCCTTAAGGAAAGAAACAAAGACTTATGAATAATTGAATGGCAGCTTTTGTTTTGGTAGGGAAATGATAGAATCTGAGATCCTTTGGAGCTGGGCGAATCCTTAGAGATCAAATAGTTTAATTAACTTGTGTTAGAGAAGAGAAAATAAGCCTAGAGAAGGCTATGTAATGCCCAAGGTCTCAGGGTGACACACGAACCCTGGTAAAGACACTTGTACTTAAGAGAATAAGGTCTTTTAAGGAACCTTTGTTTCAAAGGTTGTATTAAAAATGAACTCTTTCAATGCAAAAATGCATTGTGCCCTAAAAATAAAAAATAGCTGTGTTTAAGGCACATCTAATAATAGATATAAACACATTATATTTAAGATGATATCAAAGTAAATTAAAACAAAGTAGGGATTTTTTTAATTAAAGGGTTATATATATATATTAAATACAAAGATGCACAGATAATGAATAAATACATTAACATATATAGCTATTAAAATGTATATTGCATTACTAATTTTCTTCACCACTGAAAACATAAAAGGACCATCAAAATATTTTAGGAAATATGAGATGAAATTTTTAAAAAATTATTTCATCTAGGTCTTTTTCCCCATCCAAGATTACTTTGGTCAGTCTACCATAAGAACAAAAATAAGCTAAATAAATAAATGCTTCTCTTCCTAACACTACAAAAGAAACATTTGTTCCCCTAGATAAGTCTTAAGTAAACTGCTGTCAAAACAATTAGTGTTATTTTTCTATTATCCTCCTATTTGAGTGTAAATAACTATTTCATGAATATGTTAATTATCTAGTAGGTGCAGAAGATAAGGAGGGGCCTTATATCTCCAGAAGCAACCAATAAATCATCAATTGCATGTAAAAACACAAGAAAGGATTCTAAGCTGCATAGTCATATGTCCACATTTCACCTAGCCAGACTGAAAAGAGTTCAACTTCGATAGTTTAAACTATCAAAGAAGTGACAATGTTTTCACAGAATTAGCCACAAATAAACCTCCATTTGTGCACTTCAGCTGCAATGAGGCTGTCTTCTAGCTAATCAAGTATCAAATAGTTTTATTTTATCACCAACAAAGGTCTTTTATTTTCACACATTTTTAAATACACATTTTAGAATTTTGTCATGGTCATTTTGCAGAATTAAAGAAGAGATGCTTAACCATGGAATATACTCTTCTCATTTAAAAAATAGCTTAAGTGCTGGACAGGTATTTTTCTCTTAAAATAATGTTTTAAAGATAAATGATTGTGCTTACTTTAAGCTTAATTTACCTCTGGGAATCATACCCAACTTTTGGTTGGTTTTAATGTGCCTTTTGAAATCTCCAGCACAGAATTCTTCACCATCCACAGTGGTCAAATGTTCTGCTGAAAGGGAGCACATTTAGAGGGGGAAGCAAACGTGGGGGTGGGGAGAACACACAGGCAAGTGCTGTCCCTTCCTATTTTGAAGGGGCAAGATGTATTTTTCCATATTAAATATTTTGAAAAAGTTGAATGCCACATTGTGCCAGATAATTAAAATGTAAATTTCAGTATCTATGCTTGCTTTGTGATTTTTAAAAATACATTTAAGTTAGTTGTCTTTTAAAACATGTGGTCAGCTGTTGTATTCACATATGGTCAAATGATCAAAGTCTGAACTCCTCTCTAATTGTCCCCCCGCTGCTCGTCTGCTCTGTCCGTGATCAAGGCCTCAGCAGGTGATGAGAAAGGCATGAGAACAGGCTGGAAGGAGAATGAGGCACTGAGAGGCCCAAGCTGAAAGAAATAAAGACTTCCAGTACATCACCCTGACAGTAAAGAGCGAAGGAAAAGTGATGTCTGGTTAGTAGTGCTTATATATTTTTTTGTTCGCCAATCTGCATACATTTTTTCCCTAGCTAAATGCAAATGGAGCCTAGCCTTCTCCCAGAGATGGAGCCCCATACATCAGTGCAGCCACTAAAGTGTTGCATTTGTTTACTTGCCTCTAGAGGAAGCTGCTAAGTCCCACAGTTTGTAGTATTTCACATGTTTGTGGAAATCATTGCAGTTCTTTTCACTTCTGCTTCTCATTGTTTGCCTAGAGTTCACTTTGCCAGATGGCGCTTTATTGTCACTAGTGGTTACACCTCGCTATTGGATCAGATCAGGACCAAATGGTGTGAAGAGCTTTCATACTTAGAGGGTTTAGTCAAACATTCATTCTCTGCTATTCAGGCCGCTTGAGCACTAATTCATAAATGAGCTGGCTGACCTAGGAATGAAGGGAAGAGAAAAAGGCACAGGTTCTTTTTTCCCCTCTAAATTGTTAATTTGCCTTCTATTTACAGTTCAAATTGGGATGAATCATTATTAAACAGGAGTGTATTGTATAAACATAAATAAGATTCTAGTGCAGATGATGGGAGCATGAAAGAAGATACTGACTGCTTTATATGAATTCTGCCAGAACTTGAGTTTTGCCAGTCCACACAAAAACATAATCCATTATTTTCACATAAGTCCCAATTTCTGATATTATCTGGTCTCTTATCAATGAGCCAGCTCTGTCAGTAAATGCCATGAATGATCTCATCAAGATTTTTTTGGCATATATTTGTCTGTGAAAGTTGCTGGATATAAAATATTTTCAAATGTGAACACATTTTCAAAGTTGGGAAGGGGTATTTAAAATCCAAGAGATTCCATTCAATTTATGTGATTTATATTGATGATTTTGGAATGTCTGGACAAATTCTGGGTGGGTGCAATTATCTGCTTTATAGATTGGGTAATTTAGTGACCTGAGATAGGCAGCATCATACTGTGTGTATGTTTTAAATGTTATGGTTGTTGCCTTTGTGAAGACAAATCTCACTATGAATCTCCTGGCTACTACCTCAAGCTCTGAAACTTATCTTCATGTTTTTATCAAAACTATCTTTTTATTTATTGATTTTGAGAGAGAGAGAGAGAGAGAGAGAGAGAGAGAGAGAGAGAGAGAGAGAGAGAGAGAGAGAGAGAGAGAGATTTGTTATTCCACTTATTTATGCGTTCATTGGTAGATTCTTATATAAGCCCTGACTAGGGATTGAACCTGCAACCTTGGTATAACAGGACAATGCTCCAACTAATTGAGCTGCTTGGCCAGGGCTTCATCAAATCTATTTAAATGGTGTAGTGAAACTAAGAGAAAGCAGCACAGAAAGGATTAAGCAAACAGTGATTCAATTGCTTTGCCTAATTTTGTTTCATATTGAACACGAAGCCCTATAATTGTCATCCTAGTTTTCTTTTTTTCCTTGTGGTGCAAGTATAGCTTTACCTAACTATTCAAAATGACATTGAAAGGACAAAGAAAAGCACCAATGTGAAGAAGGAGGTTCTTTGGCAGAAAGCAGGAGCTGAGGGCTTATTATAAACTCCTTGAAGTCCTTGCTGCAGCACCTTGGTTTAGTAAGAAAAGCAAACAGGATAATGGATTATATCAACAGAGGGAGAAAACCCATATCAAAAGATGCGATCTTGTTACTGTATGGTGTGATATTGTCCCTCTAGAAAGAACTGGTTGGTGCTAATCAAACATATTACACTGCTGGCCTAATCACCTTGTCCTTAGAAGCATATTACTGTCCTGAACAGGGCCCAGTTCACAGAACAGCCCTGAAGATGATACCCATTTTTCCATTGAAGGAGATGTGTAGACTTTCTCCTTCATTAGATTTTTTGCTTTGAGGTACAATGCAAAATTATGTAATAACAGTATCCTCAGGGCCTGACCCAAACCCAAGGGAAGCTACTGCTGTGGGGATTGCAACTCCGCTTGGGTAGTAAGCACAAGTGGGGGGAACAAAGCATCAACTGGGTACCTTCTGGTTTTTCCACACATTTCTGAACTGCAGCTCTTTGCTATGCTAAATGGGATGCCAAGTAATTGAACCTATCCTTCTAGAAGGAGGGAGACAGAAAGCTGGAAGGGCATAGTGGAAAAGCAGAAACTAGAGAAAACTAGAGAAACTGGTGAGGGTTGGGGGACTTTGCTTTCACACAGCTCCTCAAAAAAAAAACACTATAAAATGCATATACAGAGTTAGTTTTAATATTAAACTAAAAGATTTAGCATTTTTGCTTTTGAAAATGGGACAAAATACTGGCTAGTAAGTAAATGTCTGGATTTAGGAGAAAGGATTTGTGCACTTTGGCAATTCATCTTTGGGGAGGTCTCAGTTTCCTTATCTGAAAAATTGATAGGAGGGATTCAACTTGAAATCTAAGTTTGTCTCCAGCCCTGACATTCTGCAAGCCTGCATCATCACCTTGTCTTGGTTTTCATCTTTCTGTAAGAGTTAGTGTGTATGTTGGGGGTGGGGCGTGCAGGTAACTGATTCAGCTATATTAAGGTTCTAAATGACTTGTGTCAGCTCAAATACAGAATTAGATTAAAATGTTTGAGTGTCTTCTCTTGTACTATACACTGAAACCTTTTGGCCAAGACTTAATATGAGTCACTGGCTAAAAAATACTTGACAGTTCAGTCGTTAGTTTTAAAAGAGTGGAATCACTGGAGGTTTAGAGCTGAGACATTTTACAGCTGTTTTAGAGGCTGTCCCCCACTGTTCCTCTCTTTTTGCAAGGTTCAGAAATTCCTGGCTTTGGGTTCATATGGCTGAGGCCAATCAAATGCTTTCATCAGCCTCACCATTGGATGTTGAGTGATATACTGCCACCAGCTAAAATTTGACCTACTCAATGACCCTCTTGCAAACATTAATTGTGCAGAACATTTTTCTCCAGCTACAAGAGTATCTTCTTGAAAAGGCCACTCATTTACTTAGGAGTTAGTCCAACTTATCCAACTTTGTTACAAAGCTTATCTCTTGCTACTTGTTACAAGGATTTCTGAAGAAAAGAATCACATAGGTCTACAATAAAGATTAGGAAGTGACTATTTTCCTCAGAGACTTTGCAAACCATTACTAAAAAGGACTCTGAACTTCTATGAGATACTTATTTACCATAACAAAAACACAGCCTTAATCATCAGAAAATAGAAAGATATATAACTAAGGCTTTACTTTAGCTGTGAAGAATTTTGTATAAAACCTTTGATTTACCATAGGAAAAGAACAGCAATTTTTAACATGTAGAGAAATATCAAAACAGAATAAGTAATGATGGTATGTTTTTCAAACTGATTGATGGCTAAAGATAGGATCTTTTTATTTAAGAAGAAACAAACCACATTAAACAAGCATTTCTTAACACGGAGCCAATTGTATGCAATTTTACAGATTTGCTAGTTGATCTTGTTGTGTGCCCTTGGAGGTATTAGGAGGGCATTGCCACGAGATGTGCAAATATCTAAAAGGAGACTTTTTTTTCTTTTTAACAAAAGTACAGAAGCTGAAAAACAGGGAAAAATGTCTTTAAAATTACCTAACCAAATCCAGCTAACTACAGACATATTCTTTCTACTTTATTTGATTCACTTAACCCATCATTTTAGAAACACTTTGCTTTTTAGGAGAATGGTGTTAAGTCGATTTGGAATATTTGAGATGGCCTGCCACATCTGTGCTGTGTTTGTTGTATATCCCATCACAGCCAGCACAGGCATTTTTTTAAAATTAGTTTTTCCTTCCTGGACTTACAAGGCAAAGAAGCTTTTTTCTCTGGTTCATTCCTTCTTACACCTAATTGGTGTGGAGGAAAGAACACTGGACTTGGAGTCAGATGGATTGTGTTTTGAATCCCAGATCTACCAATTTATAGCTGTGTGATCTTGGGCAGGTCACTCAACCTCAGAAATTCATGTATCAAATGAAGGGTTCAGAATTCCCTCCTGCTTTCAAAATCTGTGAAAGGAAATGTTTACTACTTTGTCTCTGTAGTTATATCAACAATTAGATACAAAATTCCTTGGGGAAGCTCTAGATCACTTCTGAGGATAGGGCATAGTACTTCTTTCCCTGCCCTACTTTGGCTTTTCCAAGTTGGAAGGCCTGCAAACAACCCTGTAGGGAGGTTTTATTACCCTTGTTTAATGAGGAAACTGAGGCTCACAGATGTTATGATTTTCTTAGTGTCTCACAGCTGTCAAGTGGCCAAGTGAAGACTCAAACCCAAATTCTCTAATTCATCTAGCCTTGCCACTGTGCTTATAAACAAACGGCCCGCACAATTAATTTTCATTGAGAAATTAGCTTTGTTTTGAAATGTATCTCATAAAGCACATTTTCAAATCCTCTCTTAAAAGACATTTAGCTATTAACATAAACTTTTTAGCTAGTATACTTTTATAAATTTTTCCAAGTAAGAAAGATGTAGAATCAAGGTTCCCTTGGCAACTTTTATCCTTCTCCTTTGAGAAAGTGCATTCCTATAGGCTACTTCCTTAATCAATCCCTCAAAAAGGAAGCTTGAATGTAAAGACCCTAGTAACCTGGCTCTCTCCTACTCTGAGAACAAGGGAAGTACTTTTGTCCCTTTCATTCTCTCCTTTCCCTTCTCTGACTTTCCTTTGTAGACCATCCCTCTCCCCCACCCCAGCCACAACCAGGCCTGAATTTTTGTAACGGTTTTCTTCTTTTCCAGTAGGAATTATTTTTAATTTGTTGTTGTTTGTTTGTTTTTTACCAATGTGGGAAAAAAGATTAGTACTAGAAGGAGAGCTTCAATCTATTCTTTTACATTTTGGGAATGGTTGATAAGGGACCCTCGTGGCTAGGTTTATCATTCTTGTACTGGGTTCATCTCCCTTTCTGTAGGGAGCCTTACTTTCAGGCTGATAGTATGGACTTGAATCATGTCCAAATGATTCCATTCCTTCACTCAGAAGTGGGTCCTTGTCCCATCTGGCCTCAGGCATGGAAGAAAAAACTTGGAAGGGGATGTTTCAGCTCTAGGAAGCCTCAAATTGTCTCCTGACTAAAGGGTCCTCCAAAAACAAACTTACTTTATGATAACTGTATGTCAATTTAGGCTTCAAGAATTTTGACTGCGAATTCCATTGTTATCTGCCCTTTTCTCCTTATCTTCCAATCTAACAACGGGGGAAAAATAGTAACATTAGCTCCTTCAAAATTGGTGCAATGATCATGTGTACGTGATATAACTCACTAGGCCTACTATCCCTCTGCAAGGAAGTCAGCAGCAACTAAGAGTTTGGATAGCAGTTTTCTGCTAACACAAACCCACTTTAATAGCATGGAGAAATGAGGCTTTTCTTTAATATCCTGAGCCATTGACTCACTTTTCCAACAGTAACAAAGTAAAATTTAAGGAACCATTTTTTCTTCAATAAAATACTATTTTTAAGTATATTTTATTGATTATCCTATTATACTTCTCCCATTTTTTCTCCCCTTCATATGTCTCTGCCTTGCACCACCCCACCCTCTAGCATTACCTCCCCCTTAGTTCATGTTTATGGGTTGTCCATATAAGTTCTTTGGCTTCTCCATTTCTCATACTGTTCTTAGCCTCCACCTGTCTATTTTGTGCCTACCATTTATGCTTCTTATTCCCTGTACCTTTTCCCCCATTCTCCCCCTCTCCCTTCCCACTGATAACCCTCCATGTGGTCTCCATTTCTGTGATTCTGTTCCTGTTCTAGTTTGCTTAGTTTGGGGGTTTTGTTTTTTAGATTCAGTTGTTGACAGTTGTGAGTCTGTTGTCATTTCACTGTTCATATTTTTGATCATCATCTTTGTTTTTAGATAAGTCCCTTTAACATTTTATATACTGATGAACTCCTTTAACTTGATCTTATCTGGGAAGCACTTGATCTGCCCTTCCATTCTAAATAATATCTTTGCTGGATAGAGTAATCTTGGATGTAGGTCCTTGCCTTTTCTGACTTTGAATATTTCTTTCCAGTTCTTCTTATCTGTAAGGTTTCTCCTGAGAAATCAGCTGATGGTCTTATGGGGACTCCTTGTAGGTAACTCTGTCCTTTTCTCTTGTTGCTTTTAAGATTCTCTCCTTTAATCTTGGGTAATGTAATTATGATGTGTCTTGGTGTGTGCTTCCTTGGGTCTAACTTCTTTGGGACTCTCTGAGCTTCTGGGACTTCCTGGAGTCTATTTCCTTCACCAGACTGAAGGAGTTCATTACTGTTTCAAATAAGTTTTCAATTTCTTGATCTTTTTCTTCTCCTTCTGGCATCTTTATGATTCAGATGTTGGAACATTTAAGCTTTCCTGGAGGTTCCTGAACCTCTCTTCATTTTTTTTTTTTTGTAAATTCTTGTTTCTTCATTCTGTTCTGGTTGAATGTTTCTTTCTTCCTTATGTTCCAAACCATTTATTTGAGTCCCAGTTTTCTTCCTTTCACTGTTGGTTCCCTATGCATTTTCCTTTATTTCACTTTTCACAGCTTTCATTTTTCCCTCTATTTTGTGACCACACTCAATCAGTTCTGTAAGAAACCTGATTACCAGTGTTTTGAACTCTGCATCTGATAAGTTGGCTATCTCTTCATCACTTAGTTGTATTTTTTTCTGGAGCTTTGATCCGTTCTTTCATTTCAGCCATATTTTTTTGTTTGGTGCACCTGTTAGTAAGGAGTGAAGCCTTAGGCTTTCTCCAGGGCAGAGCAACCCACTTGGCTGTGTTGTGGTGCTCTATGTGGGTAGGGGTCTGAGAGCTGAGCTTGCTCAGCTATGGGCCAGCTTTCAGTTACTTCCTCTGCTACCCACAAGCAAATTGGGCCCTTCTGGTGCTGATTCCTGGGTGTGGGTCTCTCCAACAAACTCTCCTGTGAGGCTGGGAGTTTCTCGTGCCACCTCAACCCCTACAGATTTTTGCAGCCAGAGGTTTTGAGGTTTTATTTCCCCACACAGGAACCCTGGGTTACATGGTCTGTCTTGCTCTCCACTTGTTCCTCCTGGTTTTTCTGCACAAAAATGTGGGACTGCCTGCTCCACCAGCCACCATCTTGCCATGTGTCCTTTCTGACCCAGCTACCTATTTCTACCCCTCCTACTGGTCTGAATGAATGTTTCTTCTTTAACTTCTTGGTTGTCAGACTTCCACACAGTTCGACTTCCTGGGAGTTCTGGTTGTCTTTTGTTTTTAAATTTGTTGTTGTCCTTCTTTTGTTGTGCAAGGAGGCTCTAATTTTTTTAATTCATGTTTCTTTATTCTGATCTGGTTGGATGTTTCTTTCTCCCTTTGGTTCCAAATCATTTATTTGAGTCCTGGTTTGTTTCCCTTCACTGTTGGTTCCCTGTATATATATATTTTTATTTCACTTTGTATAGCCTTCATTTCTTCCTTTATTTTGCAAGCATACTCAGTAATTTCTGTGAACATCCTGATTACCAGTGTTTTGAACTCTGGGTACGATAGGTTGGCTATCTCCTTGTCACTTAGTTCTATTTCTGGAGGGTTTTTTTTTTTAAGATTTTATTTTATTTATTTTTTAGAGAGAGAGAGAGGGAGAGGGGGGAGAGAGAGAGAGAGAGAGAGAGAGAGAGAGAGAGAGAGAGAGAGAGAGAGAGAGGGAGAGAGAGAGAGAGAAACATCAATGTGTGGTTGCTGTGGGCCATGGCCTGCAACCCAGGCATGTACCCTGACTGGGAATCGAACCTGTGACACTTTGGTTCGCAGCCTGCGCTCAAGCCACTGAGCTATGCCAGCCAGGGTATTTCTGGAGTTTTGATCTCTTATTTCATTTGGGCCATATTTCTTTGTCTCTGCACTCCTGTTACATGTAAGGGGTGGAGCCTTGGGTATTGGTCAGGGCAGGGCAACCCATTTCATTTCATTGTGACACTGTCTGTTGGGGAGTGGTCAGAGAGGGAACAATGCTACTTGCTAAATTGCTCAGTTATGGCCCCATTTTCCTCACTTCCCACAAGAGCATTCTGCTCTTTCAGGTGGTAATTCCCAGGTGGGTGGGCTCGTGTATGTTCTAGGATCCCATGGGTTTCTCCAACAGACTTTGCTGTGAGACTGGGAGTTTCTCCCACTGCTGAAACACCCATAGGTTTTTATAGCCAGGGGTTTTGAGGCTTTATTTTCCTGCACTGGGACTCTGGGTTGCATGATTTATCTCACTCACTAATTGTTCCTTTTGACTTATCCTCATGCAATCATCAGAAATCTCGTCCACCACCTGACACCTCACCCATCCCAGTCCACCCTTCAGTCTACCATCGCCATGTTGCAGCTCATCCTCTTCCACCAAGCCTGTGGCTGCCCATCTCCACCTCTCCTACAGGTCTGGATGAATGTTTCTTCTTTAACCCCTTGGTTGCTGGACTTCCATGAAGTTTGATTTTTCTGGCTGTTCTGGTTGTTTTTTGTTTTTAAATTGGTTGTTATTCCTCTTTTGGTCGTACGCAGAAATGAAGCATTTCTATCTACACCTCCATCTTGGCCAGAACTCCAAAAAAATATTTTTTTTCATATTCACAGAGATATACTTTAGATCTGGAAGAAATTTTACTAACCCTGGTATTTTCTTTATTTCTAAATATTTTATTTATTTATTTTTAGAGAGAGAGGAAGGGAGGGAGAAAGGGAGGGAGAAAGAGAAGGAGAGAAACATCAATGTGTGATTGCCTCTTGTATGCCCCCTACTGGGGACCCGACCCACAACCCAGGCATGTGCCCTGACTGGGAACAGAACCAGCAACCCTTTGATTTGCAGTCCAATACACTGAGCCACACCAGCCAGGACAAGCCCTGCTATTTTCAAACTGGTCCTTAGCAGAGGAACTTTATTTTTTTAAATAAATTACTTTATTGTTGTTCAATTACAGTTGTCTGCATTTTCTCCACACCACTGCCTCCCACCCCAGCCAAACTCATCTCCCTCCCTTGCTTCCACCCTCCCCCTTATCCATGTGTTCTTTATAGTAGTTCCTGAAAACCCTTCTCCCCACTGTCCCCTTCCACCTCCCCTCTGGCTATTGTTAGGTTGTTCTTAATTTCAATGTCTCTGGTTATATTTTGTTTGCCTTTTTCTTTTAAATATTTTTAATTGTGGAAAAAATACACATAATATAAAATTTACCATCTTAACCATTTTAAGTGGTATTAAGTACATTAATATTGTTGTGTAGTCATCACCACCATTCATCTGCAGAATTCTTTATCTTGCAAAAGTGAAAATTGGTCATTTTTACACAATAGTTCTCATTTCCCCAGCCTGTGGTAACCACTATTTGACTTTATATCTGCATGAATTTGTCTATTTTAGATATTTCATGTAGTTGAATCATAAAGTGTTATTTTGTGTTTGGTTTATTTCACTTAGCATAATGTTCATTCTTGTTGTAGCATGTATCAGAATTTCATTTTTAGAGCTGAATAATAGTCCATTGCACGTGTGTGTATATATATATACATATATATACATTTTATTTATTTTTTATTTATTACATTTTATTTATTCACATTTTATTTATCTATTATTCATCTGCTGATGGACAGTTGGGTTGCTTCTACCTATTGTCTGATAGATGCAATGCTTCTATGAACATGGGAGTAGGGATTTTTAATTTTTCCCCATGAAAACTTGCAGATACCTACATGGAAGACTGATAAAAAAATGATAAAACTATCCTCATTAGTTGGTAGAAAGTATTTAATTGTCAGGACAGTATAAAAGACACTAGTCCATTCAACCCTGTTTTTTAGTTGAGGAAAGTTCAGTCCAGAAAGGGAAAGAATACATAATGGGACACCCAGTAAGTTAAAGGCAGAGCCTCCACAAGAACAGGGTCTCCCGACCACAGTCTATTGCAATTACCACTTCACTTGGAATTGCTAGTTTGGGAAAATGATAACATTGTTTTCTAATATCCACATTGGGAACTAGAAAACATTATTATGATACCAGGACACTAGTTTGATAAAGAACATAATTTGCAGTAGGACATGTACATTTATGTAGTTGTGAGCTTTTTCCCCCTATATCATTTCATTTTGCTGCAGTAGTCCTCTGGTAACAGTATTTGGTTTCAAGCATGGAACAGCTGACATGACTAACCAGCTACATCATCCCACATACTCTAGTTTAGGAATGTGCTATTTGATTAACGAGATAGTGGTTTCACAGCCCTTTGAGCTGCTCAGAACAAAGGCAAAGGATAGATTCAAAGTATTAACCTTATGGCACTAGCTAAGGATAAACATTTTGCTAAATATTTTCATTTCAGTATTAATATTCAGATGTCTGCAAACACTCAGTTGCATTTAGAGAATGAAGCTTTTGAATAAACCTGGGAAGACAATTGGTCCTCATATGATATACTTGATCCTACTGAGTATTTCAATATAACTAAATATAGTTGGAAATGATGGTGTTATGGCAAAACACTCAAATTTAAAAAATTTGAAACATATCTTTCATAGAAAAGATTCTATATTGGTTTAATCTTTTTTTCATTTTTAATTGACATGAGTTGCTTTTCACAATATTAATTTTTATTATCTCAACCTTATCTCATCTAGAATCAGCCCAGTTAAGATCTGAATGGCCATTTGTTGTTTGTCAATAAAAAAGAAATGCTAAGCATTCTTCATTACAACATAATGGATTTCCAGATCTTCCCCATTTCTGAGAGATTATTTTTTAGGTCATCTCCACTTCTTGAAATTCCATACTTCTAAAATAAGGGCCATAAAAGTGACAAGGAAAGCAAAAGAATAAAAGGAAAAAGTAGCTCTCTCTAGATGGACAAGTTCTCTTCCCACTTCCACTCACACAACAGTGTCCTGGATGAGTTCTGAAAATAACTGCAAATGAGAAGAGGCTTAAAAATCAGGGAAAAAACAGCATTTACGCAGCTGTTATTAGGTTCTCAGCACTAGGCTTGGCCTATTCCTAAATATTATCTCATTGCATTGTTATGGCAATACTGTGAAGTTTATAGTATCCTTCCTTTTTATACTTGAGGAAACCAGGGCTCAAATTATGTAATTTACTCCAGTAAATTGACTGGAAAACAAAAGTTTTTTTCTGTCCAACTTTTCTTTACTTACACCAGTCTCGTTAATTCTATGTATAGAAAGAAATGGGTTATTTGCAATTGTCAATATATCCTCACCATTGTAGTCACATTTAGACACTTGGATTACAAAACACAAATGTCCAGGCTCAGGGGTTTGAGGTGGACAGAGAACTTTCAACAACAGGAAGGAAACAGACAATGGGAGATAAGAGAGAAGGAGGAGATTACTTTTAGCTGTGTGTACTTTAGCAAGAAACAACCTCTGGGATTTTCTTGAGAATCAGTTTCCTTACTTGAAAAACAGGGATAAAATGGTATGCATCTCATAGGGTCATTGTGAGCTTTGCTGATCATGCCAGAAATGGACTCATACACTGAGCGTGGCACTCAGTAAACATTCTTTGTGGTTACATTTATCTCCAGAGTACTGTGTTTGGATTCTGGGTGTTTTTAGAAAGAAGTGTAGATTAGTGATTGGAAAGGGAGTGGACAGGATTAGCTAATCCAAAATCAGAACACACAATTTGGAGAGAGAGTATTTACACCCACCACTCCAAACTGACTTCCTGACACTCACTGGAGTTTTCAAAGCTGGATTGTAGTGTTGACTCCTCATTGACAATAATGTAAGCTTTCCCCAGTTTGCAGATTGTTCATATTTTTTTCAATTATAAAATTTTTCCCATAAATATTTTTTGCACATTTGATGCCTGGTACTATTTATTCCTTCATCCAAAACATAGTTTCTGAGTGCTTTCTCTGTACCAGTCAATACTTTTGGCACTGGGGAGACAGCAGTGAAAAAAAAGGCAGACAAAAATTCCTCCCCTCATGGAGTTTACATTCTAGCAGGCAAGAGAGATGATAAAAAAATAAATAGGTAAAATAGATGGTATGTTATTGATGAGTGCTAAAAAGAAAAAAGTTGGGCAAATGGGCAAAAGGGATAGAAAGTTTAGATGGGGTTTAGAATATTTGGTTGGGAAGCCAGGGAAAGCTCTACTGAGAAGGTGACATTTGACTTGAAGGAAGTGAAAAGGACAATAAATCTTAACAGAGAAAACAGGAAGTGCAAAGGCCCTGAGAAGGGAACATGTTAGTAATGTTGTAGGAACTCAGAAAAACCAAAGTGACTGGCAGAGTGAGTGAGAGATTGGTGATGGCAAAATGATTGTCATTACTTTATGGTGTGCCTCAAAGGTCTCCATGATGTCCAAGTCTTTTGCCATCTGCACAAGTTGGACAACCATAGCTAGTAAGTGGCAAAAGTAGAACTGGAACCCAGGCCTCCTGATTTGCAGACCAGGGTTTGTGTCCTACCACACAGAATCATTCAATATCAGAACTGAAGGTTGCCTAAGAGGTCATCTAATCCAACTTTCTCCTTGTAAAGATGGGAAAACTGAGTCATAGGGAGAAAAAGTGACTTGCCAAAGGTTAGCCATCATATCGGTGACATGGCTAGAGGTAGACTTCAGAATTTTGCTCCTTATAGGCAGGCTCTATACCAAGTTGTTGTTTTAGAGGCAGCTGTGGCTAGGAGAGGATTCATACCTTGGCCTGGGACCAAGGAGACCTGGAACCTAGGGTGTAGAGCTGAACTGAGAGATAAGGCTGATATATTGTTGCAACCAAAGCAGGGTGATATTAAAGGGATCCTATGCCTTTTAGGGGATGGGAGTGTGTATAGACCTGGTGAGCTTATATTCTAAAACATTTTGAACATCTTGAAAAAGCCACATATGAAGTTCACATATTTTCTTGTTGATTTGTGTCTTAGGTACTGTGTAGATGTGTCTGAAATCTGTTTAGTTGAGAAAATACCATGTGGTGGCATATGTTCTTGCTGTGTGGGTTGAGTTTGTTGCTTCTAGCTGCCACCAACTTATTGTTGAGTCTTAGACTGTAGCAACTTGGTCTGAGGTGGACATGTGGAAGAAAGAGAGACAACCTTTTCATAACCACCTGGGGCAGCCTAGCTATAAAGCCAGTTTGTACCACACAGTTTCCTTTAATATCAATCAGAACCGGAAGTTGCCTTGCAGGTCGTCTAATCCAACTTCCTTCTTGTACAGATGGGAAAACTAAGTCCCAGAGACCAAAAGTGACATGCTAAAGGTTAGCCAACATGTCAGTGACATAGCTAGAACTAGACTTCAGATCTCCTTTGCCTCATGTGCTAGAAAGTATGTTGGGCTTTCAGCTTGCAGATGCTATCATAACATTTCACATAAAGAGCAAGGCCCATTCATTATTATCATTTGCTTATCATTAGAAACTTCCAACTGATTAACTTAGTTGTATAGACAAAGAAAAGGCTCAGGAACTTCCCCAAGCTTTGCTTGGGTGGGCAGTGATTAGTTTCAGGGTCAAGTTCCATTGCCCATGGCTTGATGGATGATCTGCTTTATGGAGAGGTAGAATTGAGATCAGCAAGGGTCAGTCCAAGGCTGCTACTCTGGAAAACCTGCCTAATGCCTAGCTAGCAGTGTGGGGTTTAGCTTGGTCTGCTTCCTGAGTGTCCTTCCACCTGTGAGTGGACACTTATTAGAGCTCACATCTACCTATTCCTTTCTCTTTCTAGCCCTCTCTCATGAAATTTTGAAAAGCAGACATCACACAACCTGAAAATCCCACATCTGAGGTGGAGGTTCTAGGATACCACTAGTGAAGGAACTGTGAGTCCTTACACATGTGTTACTGCTGATGGCATAGAGCCAAGTGAAATCCCAGGCTCCAATCATGTGTCTACCCTCTGTAAAAGTTGGCTGTGTGAAAGAATGCAACAGGAAAATCAAAAACGCCTTCATACTTTTCCTTGTTGCAGTTGGTACCAAGCTGGAGTTCAATCTCACTCAAGTCTCAGCAATGTTAGGGAGATCCTTTAATATCATTTGGAAACCCAGACACCTGGTTTTGCCATTTGTAAGCACTCACGAGTCATCACCATATTCCACTCACCTCTGAGATGAGAGTGGCTTTCCCAGCTGGAGGTTGACTTCGTGTGGATTATTGATTGGCCGCATTTCCAGAAGAAAGTAAAATGTTCATGGCTTAGATATTATCTTGGATATCAGGACAAAAAAGTACAGAATAACACGACGTTGCTCTGTGAAAACTGGAATGTAATTATCTTGCTTCTGGGAGAACGTCATATCTTGGTCATCAGCTGAGATAAAGCATGGACTGATGATATAGGACATATTTTTGAAGTAGTCTTTAAACCCCTTTTGCAAAGGTTTCAGACTAGCTGCAAATAGACATATAATTTGTTCTACTGCAACTTCTTTATGAAAAGTAATGGAACCAAAAATGGGTGGAGGTTGGAAGTGGGGAGTTGCTTGGAACTGACAATATTGTGTTATTTTCAGAGAACTGTAATGTGTTCTGCTTGAACAAAAGGAAGTTGGACTGTGATAATATAATTCTGGATTCCATGGAATGCTGTGGCTCACAGAGGCAAGAGATAAAAGACAGAGAAACAATACAGTGGTGAGTTTCTGGGGTTTTATTTTGTATTAAAACATCATTTTGTTACAAATATAGGCTGAATGTGTCTTCTGTCCAAAAGAAGAGTATTATATTTCTGGGCATCAAACTGGAAACATGCTCACTAGGCTGTACTTTATATTATCTGAAAAAATACCAAGTGTTCCTTCTCATACCATTTATTCTAAAAGGCTTGCAAAAATATTTCCAAAAAAACTATGCTGGCAATTAATGGTGGTTTAGTCAGAGAAAAATAAATCGCCACTTGAAACTACCTGAGAAGCCGCTTTACTGGCAAAACATATGTCCATGCCCCATTGCTTTGTGTCCATGTTTCTTCAATCACAGATCAGGATGAGTGAGTTAGAAAGCCATGGAACCACAGGCATATTTTATGTAGATTTGCCCAGGTTTATATAGTAGTTTGTTATTCAACACAAAAGCAGCTGCCATAGCAACCTCAGGATCACAAAATGCTTATGGTACCTCTGAGAGACTGATCATCATCTTGCAAAGCTGTTGAAGTTCATCTTTGCCCTGTGTGAACCAGAGAGCTGCAAGGAAAGAATGCTTCTTTCTTTTTAGTGTGATCTTAATGTCCCATTAATGTGCCATGTGTGTTAAGTAAGCTGGCTGGCAAGCGGATTTGCTCCTCTCTCATGGTTTGTTTTTCATTTTTATTTCCTTAATGATTTGAAAACTTGTTTTCAAAGATTCCTCAGACAGGGCCCAGCGGTGCTGTGCTAGGCCTGGTTTCCTTTGCTGCCAAAGTGCAGACCCTCTGTCCTGTAACAGAACAAGGCCTTTGAGCCCCTAACCAGTGAGGGATACAGTAATGAGATCCAGCTGTGGAGTGCAGGCTCCAAGGAACTGGAGGGGAGCCCAAATGGAGAATTTTAGGTTGAGGCTGGGAAGCCTCCTCTTTTGGTATCTTTCCTTCTTTCCTAGCTCCACTCTCTGTTTTGTTATCCAGAACGTAGGGCTAAACTCAAGCTGGTGCCCCTGCTTCCAAAAACCCATAGGGATCTGCAAGTGTATGCAAGTGCTGGACATGGGGGACTCCATGCCCACAGGTGTTGGTTTTCACCTGGTTCAGGCTCTGTAGTGGAGTGCAGATAAACTGGGTCTCTGAAAAACAAATGAGAATCTCTTATTTGTAGGATCTGCAGATTTGTAGGGTCTGAAAATACTCCCACCATAGACCAATTTCAAACAACCAACAGCTTAACAGATGGCCTGCAAAACTCCTGGAAATGTAACAAATGGCTCTAGTATGCTGTAACCCCAGGTTATCTCATTTGCTGCCCATAGCCAGTCTCACAGATAGGTTGGTGTTCTCAGTCCCATGTAACAGAAGAGGAAACAGGCCCAGAGGATTGAATGAAAGGATTCTCAAACTTTACTGTGCATATGAATCACCTGGGGATCTTGTTAAAGGGAGAACCTGTGATTCTGCATTTTTAACAACTCCCATGTGACAAGTTTGCACAGTTAATTAAAGTTGCAGTCCACCTTCTGGAAAAGAAAGGGAGGAGGCAAAAAGACGGTTTCTCACAACTGAGAATTCACACTCTGACCCCCTCCTCCAAGTCACACCATTTCTTTAATCAATTCTTTTCCTGAAATGTTCAGGGACCACACTGGGCCTTCCCAGTATGGCAAAGGACTATAAAACACAACATAGGGTATCCTTTCATGCAGAATGGGAGCTGGTTTTCTCTCCACTGCTCACAGGTTAGTAACATGCCCCAAAGAAGAACATTGACTAATTCTTGGATGCATGGCCCAATCTTACCCTTATAAAGCAACCCCTCTCTCTTCTTGAGTTTGGTCATATTATGTGATGCTGGAGTATTGTACCCCTAGGAATTTGCTTAAATTCCATGTTTTCACTCTTCTTTGGGTCTTAGAGGAAAATCTGTTGCTGTATATTGTAGGGGAGCCAAAAATTGATGCTATTTTCTGTCCAATTATAAACTCAAGGCCTAACATTAGCAACCTAAAAAATAATTATAGGTGGCTTAATATAGACTCTGTTTTCACTCAAATTCATCACCTAATAATGAAGATGTAAGTGACTGGAGAGATGACCTAGTGGAGAAACCCAAGCTAAGGAGAATCTGTGCCTGTAATGGTCCTAAATTCTGAGAAGGACATATGACAACATTCCTGACCTCAGAGAGCCCTAATTCCATTCGGGCAATGCACACCCATGAAACAGAGTATGACTCATTGTATAGTACAATGTTCAACTGTGCAGTAAGACTTATGTTTGTTGCACAAATTGTTAAAATGTGTATGGGTAGGGCTGATGTCTAGACTGCCAGAGCACAGTTTCCAAGGGAATGTTCTCCATTCCTATTTTAAAACTTTCATTCAATTGGCCAATCAAAAGACTCAAATGTATCCAAGATATTTTCTAGTTAATGGAATGTACAAGGAAAGGATTATTTTTTTTTCCTTTGGAGATCATCTCACAATCAAAACCATCTTTCTAGCAAAATGATTTTATTCTGATACTCAGCTCCAATTCTTTTTTTACTTTCTTCATCTGAGCCTGAATAAAGTGATTCTTTTAAAAATATATTTTATTGATTATGCTATTACCATTTTCCCATTTCCCCCTTCATTCCTCTCCACCCCGTACACCCTCTCCCACCCACATCCCCCCCTTTAGTTCATGTCCATGTGTCATATGTTCTTTGGCTTTTACATTTCCCACACTATTCTTGCCCTCCCCCTGTCTATTTTCTGCCTACCATCTATGCTACTTATTCTCTGTACCTTTTCCCCCTCTCTCCTCCTCCCACTCTCCTGTTGCTAACCCTCCATGTGATCTCCATTTCTGTGGTTCTGTTCCTATTCTAGTTGATTGCTTAGTTTGTTTTTGTTTTTGTTTTAGGTGTGGTTGTTAATAATTGTGAGTTTGCTGTCCTTTTACTATACATGTTTTTTATTTTCTTTTTCTTAGATAAGTCCCTTTAACATGTCATATAATAAGGGCTTGGTAATGATGAACTCATTTAGCTTGACCTTATCTGGGAAGCACTTTATCTGCTCTTCCATTCTCAATGAAAGCTTTGCTGGACAGAGCAACTTTGGCCTTGCCTTTCATGACTTGGAATACTTCTTTCCAGGCCCTTCTTGCCTGCAAGATGTCTTTTGAGAAATCAGCTGACAGTCTGAAGGGAACTCCTTTGTAGGTTACTGTCCCCTTATCTCTTGCTGTTTCTAGGATTCTCTCCTTCATTTTTACCTTGGCTAATGTAATTATGATGTGCCTTGGTGTGTTCCTCCTTGGGTCCAACTTCTTTGGGACTCTGAGCTTCCTGGACTTCCTGGAAGTCTATTTCCTTTGCCAGAATGGGGAAGTTCTCCTTTATTATTTGTTCAAATACATTTTCAATCTGTTGTTCTACCTCCTCCCCTTCTGCTATCCCTGTAATTCAGATGTTGGAATGTTTAAAAATGTCCTGGAGGTTCCTAAGCTTCTCCTCATTTTTTGAATTCTTATTTCTCCATTTTTTTTCTGTTTGGTTGTTTCTTCATTCCTGTCCACTCCATTGATTTGAGTCCCAGTTTCCTTCCCATCATTATTGGTTCCCTGTGCATTTTCCTTCATTTCACTTATCGTAGCCTTCATTTTTTCATCTAATTTGTGACTGAATTCAACCAGTTCTGTGAGCATCCTGATCACCAGTGTTTTGAATTGTGCATCTGATAGGTTGGCTATCTCGTGGTTGCTTGGTTGTATTTGCTGTGGAGCTTTGATGTGCTCTTCTGTTCAGGCCATTTTTTTTCCTTTGTCATGCCTTTTACGTATGAGGGGTGGACCCTTAGGTCTTCACCAGGGCGGGGCAACCCAGTAGCTGGGTTGTGACGTTGTATGTGGAGGCAGGGTCTGAGAGGGAACAATGGCACTTGCTTGTCTCTCCATCAGATTTCAGTCCATTCCACCACTTCCCCCAAGCTAACTGGACCCTTCTGGTGCTGGTTCCCACGTGGGTGGGCTTGTACACGTTCTAGGACCCCACGGGTCTCTCCAATACACTGTCCTGTGAGGCTTAGAGTCTCTCCCTGTGCTTCAACCCTCACAGGTGTTTTCAAGCAGTGTCCCGAGGTTCTATATCTTGGTGCTGGGACCCTGGGATGTGTGGTCTGTCTTACTGCCCAATTTCACCTGGTTTATCTGTGCATGAATGTGGGATCGCCTGGACTGCCAGGCGCCTTGTGTGCAGTGCTTTGCTTCACAGTTGCTGCCTCGCTGGGTCTGCCAGCCACCTGCATGCCCAGGGTCTGCCCACTGCGGGTCTTGTGCCAGGGATGCCTTACACACCCAGGATGCTATTCACGCAGTGCCACTGCTGTTTAATGCAACCTCTCTCTGCCCAGATTCTGAACTCTGCCCTTCTTACCAGTCTGGATGAATGTGTCTACTTGAACTCCTTGGTTGTCCGACTTCCATACAGTTCAATTTTCGGTCATATCTGGTTGTTATCTTGTTTCTAACTTGTTGCTGACCTTATTTTGGTTGTGTGAGGAGGCACAGTGTGTCTACCTATGCCTCCATCTTGGCTGGAAGTCTGAATAAAGTGATTCTTGATGATACATTTATTCGATGCCAAAATGTATGTTTGTTGTTACAGAGACATAATCTTAGCTGTGTTACTCTCCTTTTCTTAATCATCCTATCAAATTTCATTCTGTGTCTGGTACAGGAATACCTTTGTGCTACAGGGCAAGGTAGTATACAGATACATATTGTCCCCTTCCTATCTATGGAAATTCTCCTTATCTTCTTGGGACCAATATGAAATGTCATAGTCTCTGGGAAGCTTTCTCATACCCTCAGAGTTAGTTGGAAATTTCAGTATTTTACTCTTGTCTGCAATCTTATGACCAATGATAGTTTATATTTCGTTCTGCCTCTCTTTGTAAGTAATTATCTCAGTTTCTTTACCTCTTTTATGCCTCCACTCCAGCTAGGATATAAAGGTTTTAAGGCTATTAGGTCAATAATAATTATAATGATCAATTTCTAAGTACAGGCTAAGTACAGGCATTTTACAAGAGTAGGTTTAAAACTGCAAAATAACTCTCTGTCAGAGGTATAGTCATCCCATTTCACTGAGGCTCAGAGACCTCAAGCAACTCTCTTGGGATCTCCCAAACTAGCAATACTTTTAGCCTGAATCAAAGCCTAAATTTCTTTCATTATGCTCCACAACTATACATTCTCCTTGAGGGCAAGGACTAAGGCTTCTAGCTAGTGTAAGTATTCAATAAATTGTTGAATTAATATGCACATAAAGAAGTGTTACTTTGCTCATGCTATTGGTAATAAGGTGTTATAAATGTGGCCTGCTTCCAGGCCAGTGCTTCTGCACCTGTGACCTCCAACAGTGGGTCACTCAGGTCTCCTTTCCCTCAGTCCTTGTGTCTTGTGCTACATTCCCAGTTGCCTGTTCCTTTCCTGTTAGTCAGCTAGTTAAGCTTATAAATGAACACACTTTGTTGCTATTGTGTTAATGGGTACTAATAAGATGTTTTTCGTGTATTCATTCAAGATACACATTAAAATATTCAATGTACAGTGCCATTCACATAGGAGGAACCTTGTAAATATCCATTGAATAAATGTACTAAATATAGAACAGAATTGCTTGTGACAATAAATGAAAGGGACGTAGAAATAAGTTAGAACAATTTTCTAGCAAACACATCTAGGTACCAAGGGCTGTGTTAAGTAAGAGATGCCAAGATGACTAAGACAGACATGATTTCTATCCTTATGGACCTTACTCTCAAGTAGGTGACACATTTGTATTTCACAGTAGGGTCTACTTCAATCAATGTCCTCATCTAAGAGTAAGGTACAGAAGGGAATCTAGAGCAAGACTAGGGAGCAATTAAAATTATAAGGCAAGTCCATGAGTCCTTCTTCCTTTTTGCTAAATCCCTCCACCCCTTAACTTTCCCTGCCCCCCACTAGTTGTCATCCTTCTCTCCATCTATGACTCAGTCCCCATTTTCCTCGTTAGTTCATCATGTTCATTAGATTCCACGTATGAGTGAAATCATATGGTATTTGTCTTTCTCTGACTGGCTTATTTCACTTAGCATAACATTCTCCAGGTCCATTCATACTGTTGCAAGGGTAAGATTTCCTTCTTTCTTACAGCTGAGTAGTATTCCATTGTATAAATGTCCCATAGGTGATTTCTGAGGAGAAATTATAAGGGGACTAAATAGTAATGGGAAAAATACAATGAAGATTAAATGAAAAATAAAAATAAAAATGTTAAATTACAAGGTAGAGTTTCTCATTATTGTGCTTCATTATGAAGGATACATTCTAGGCTTCAAGTATCCATAGGAGCTTACCCTTCTTTCTTCATTTTGTTCCATTATTCTCAACTTGGGAAGAAAGCAGAGGCATACCTCCTTAGGAGGTTGTAACATCATTTGCAATGAGTGCTTCTATCATTAACAATTATATAAGCACCAAATGAAAACATTCTTAGTATAAAAAGTCTCTGGCAATATCAATGTTACCTTCAGACTTTATGGCAAACCCACTCTCCAGAAGTAATCATAGTTAGTTTGTTGTATCTCCTTCCAGATATTTTCTCCTGTATATACAAGAACACATAGTAATTATTTTTAATATAAAAGCAACCAATTTTATATATTCTTTAGTTAATAGCTTTTTTTTTAAAGATTTATTTATTTATTTTTAGAGAGGGAAGGGAGGGAGAGAGAGACAGACAGAGAGAGAGAAACATGAATGTGCGGTTGCTGGGGGCCATGGCCTGCAACCCAGGCATGTGCCCTGACTGGGAATCAAACCTGCGACACTTTGGTTCGCAGCCCGCGCTCAATCCACTGAGCTATGCCAGCCAGGGCTAGTTAATAGCTTTTTAATCTAACAATATATATTGGATTTGTTTCAATGTTGTTACATATAGATCTACATTCTTCCTTTAAAAAAAAAAAAAAAGCCTGTTCCATTTAAACTGCTGTATAGCATTTTATCATGAAGATGTACCACAGTTTATTTAACCATTTCTCCAGTAATGGCTATATAGATGATTTCTAATTTGTTTACACTTTTTGTGAGGATTAATATAAAGTTTTTATATTACAGTTGTCCCGTTTTTTTCTCCCTTTCATTTCTATCCACCCAGTATACCCATTGCCTCCAGGATTCTGCCCCCTTCATTCATGTCCATGGGTCCTATATATAAATTCTTTGGCTTCTCCATTTTCTATGCTATTCTTAATGTTTCCGTGTCTATTTTATACCTATCCATTATGCTTCTTATTCCCTATACCTTTTCTCCCACTCTCCCCCCTTTCCATTTATCTCCCTCCATGTGATCTCCATTTCTGTGATTCTGTTTCTGTTCTAGTTGTTTGCTTGGTTTGTTTTTGTTTTTGTCTTTGTTTTTTAGGTACAGTTGTTGATAGTTTTGAGATTGTTGTCATTTTAATGTTCATAGTTTTGATCTTCTTTTTCTTAGGTGAGTCCACTAATATTTCATATAATAAAGGCTTGCTGATGATGAATTCCTTTAACTTGACCTTATCTGGAAAGCATTTTATCTGCCCTTCCATTCTATTTTTTTGTTAGAATTTTTTAAATGTATTTTATTGATTGTGTTATTACAGTTGTCCCATTTTCCTCCTTTATTCCCCTCAGCCCTGCAACCCCCTCCCATCCACATTCCCTTGCTTGGCTCATGTCCATGGGTTGTACACATAAGTTCTTTGGCGTCTCCATTTCCTATGCTATTCTTAACCAATCCCTTTCTATTTTATGCCTACCAATTATGCTCTTTATTCCTGTACCTTTCCCCCCCATTCTTCCCCTTTTTCTCCCCACTGATAACCCTCCATGTGATCTCAATTTCTGTGATTCTGTTCCTGTTTTAGTTGTTTGCTTAGTTTGTTTTTTAGGTTCAGTTGTTGGTAGTTGTGAGATTGTTGTCATTTTAATGTTCATAGTTTTGATCTCCTTTTTCTTAGATGAGTCCATTAATATTCATATAATAATGGCTTGGTGATGATGAACTCCTTTAACTTGACCTTATCTGGGAAGCACTTGATCTGCCATACCATTCTAAGTGATAGCTTTGCTGAATAGAGTAATCTTGGACATAGGTCCTTGCTTTTCATGACTTTGGATACTTCTTTCCAGCCCCTTCTTGCCTATAAGATTTCTTTTGAGAAGTCACCTGATAGTCTTATGGGCACTCCATTGTGGGTAACTCTCTCCTTTTCTCTTGGTGCTTTTAAGATTCTCTCCTTATCTGTAATCTTGGGAAACATAATTATAACGTGCCTTGGTGTGTACTTCCTTGATTCCAATATCTTTGGGACTCTCTGAGCTTCCTAGAAATCCTGGAAGTCTATTTACTTTGCCAGATTGAGGAAGCTCTTCACTATTTTTTCAAATAAGTTTTCAATTTCTTGCTCTCCCTCCTCTCCCTCTGGCACCACTATAATTCGGATGTTGGGATGTTTAAAGTTGTCCTGGAGGTTCCTAAGCCTCTCCTCATTTTAAAAAAATTCTTGTTTCTTCCTTTTGTTCTGGTGGCATGTTTATTTCTTCCTTCTGTTCCAAATTGTTGATTTGAGCCCTGGTTTCCTTCCCTTCACTGTTGGTTCCCCATACATTTTGTTTCATTTCACTTTGTATAGCCTTCACTCCTTCCTTTATTTTGCATCTGTACTCACTCAATCATTTCTGTGAGCATCCTGATACCAGTGTTTTTAACTGTGTATCTGATAGGTTGTCTATCTACTCATTGGTTAGTTTTTTTTTTCTGGAGTTTTGATCTGTTCTTTCATTTGGGCCATATTTCTTTGTCTTGACATACCTGTTAAGTTGTAAGGGGTGGAGGCTTAGGTATTTTCCAGGGCAAAGCAACCCACTTTGGTGCGTTGTAGTATTGTCTGTGAGGGAGGGGTCAGAAAGGGCACAATGCTACTTGCTAAGCTCTTACCCCAGTTTCATGAGACTGGCAGTTTTTCCTGCTGCCAAAATGCCCACGGCCTTCTACAGTCAGGGGTTCTGAGGCTTTATTTAGCCTGCGCTGGAACCCTGGGTTGCTTGGTATAACTTGCTCCCCAGTTGTTCCTCCTGGTTTATCAACATGTAAATATGGGACCTCCCAGTCCACCAACCACCACCTGAGCATCCTATCCACCCCAGCTTCCCAGCTTCACCCCTCCTACCAGTCTGGAAGAATGTTTCTTCTTTAACTGCTTGGCTGTCAGACTTCCATTTAGTTTGATTTTCTGGCATTTCTCTTTATTTTTTGTTTTTAAATTTGTTCTTTCCTTCTTTTGGTTGTAAAATGAAGGGAATCATATTCACCTACACCTCCATCTTGGCCCTAAGTTTTTTTCTCTTGGTAACAATGTTATAGTAAACATCCTGGGCAACTTTCCTTATGCATATGTATGTTCATATCTCTTTAGGGTACCTATGTAGAAGTGGAATTGTTGGGTCATAGTATATGCACATCTAAAATATTTCCATATTTTCCCCCCAATTGGCTAAACTAATTTATATTACCATAGATAGTTTAAGGTTATTCTCTCCACACACCTTTGTTAAAAATGGATTTATAAATTTTTAATTGTTCCCAATTAGATGAATGTAGAAACAGTAATTGAAAAGAACCTATGTACCCCAATGTTATAGCATCACAATTTACAATAGCCAAGTGCTGGAAGCAACCTAAGTGCCCATCTATAAATGACATCATGGATAGAAATGGAGACTATTATGCTAAGTGAAATAAACCAGGCAGTGAAAGACAAATACCATACGATTCCACCTATAAGTGGAATCTAATCACAAAACAAACAAGCAAGCAAAATGAGACCAGACATATTGAAATAAAGGACAAACTGACAGTAACCAGAGAAGAGGGGGAAGAAGGATAATAAAGAATAATAGGGGAAGGGCCATCAAAGAACAAGGAACAAGGGCCATAAAGGACACATGGACAAAGCCAAAGGGGGTAGGTTAGAAGGTAGGAGGTGGGGATGAGTCGGGCAGGGGTGTGTGGTGGGGTGAAAATGGAGACAACTGTATTTGAACAACAATAAAAAAAAGAAGTCAGAGTTCCAGCCAAGATGGAGACTTAGGTAGAAACCCTTTGCTTCCTCGCACAATGAAAAGGAGGATTACAAGCAATCTAAAACCAATAAACAACTAGAAGTGCCAGAAAATCAAACTGCATGAAACTCTGACAACCAAGGAATTAAATACAAAACCACCCAGAACAATCAGACCTATAAGAACCCGCAGTGAGGCCACACGGTCAGGGCTGGCTGAGAAAAACTCTGGTGAGGTGGTGGACCACATGGGCGGGGCTAGCTGAAGGTGAAACTGAGACTCAGAGCTGACTGTGGACTATGGAAGTTCCTGCAGTGGGAGAAACTGCCAGTCTCACACCAGAGTCCTTTGGACAGTGGGCTAGAGCCAAGCAGGCGAGCTGCATTTTTCCCTCTCTGGCCCCTCCCCCACAAGCAGGGCCACAATGCAGCAAAGAGGTTTGCCCTGCCCTGGAGAATATACCTAAGGCCCCTCCCCCTTACAACTTAACATGTGCATTGAGACAAAGAAATATGGCCCAAATGAAAGAACAGAGCAAAACTTCAGAAAGAGAGCTAAAGGATGAGGAGATAGCAACCTATCTGATGGAGAATTTAAAGCCCTGGTAATCAAAATGCTCACAGAACTGATTAAGCTTGGTTGAAGAATGAAAAATACAAATGAAAGATACCCAAAATGAAATAAAGCAAAATAGTCAGGGAACCAACAGTTACAGAAAGGAAACCAGTACTCAAAGCAACATTTGGAACAAAAGGAGAAAATAAACATCCAACCAGAACAGAATGAAGAAACAAGAATTCAAAAATGTTAACAAAGACTTACAAACCTCTGGGATAACCTGAAACATTCCAATATCTGAATTATAGGGGTGCCAGAAGGAGAAGAACAACAGCAATACATTGAAAACTTATTTGAACAAATAATGAAGGAAAACCTCCCCAGTATGGTGAAGGAAATAGACTTCCAGGAAGTCCCAGACACTCTGAGAGTCCCAAAGAAATTCGACTCAAAGAGGAACACACCAAAGCACATCATCATTAAGCTACCCAAGATTAAAGATAAAGAGAGAATCTTAAAAGCAACAAGAGAAAAGGAGACAGTTTTCTACAAAGGAGTTCCCAAAGACTATCAGCTGATTTCTCAGAGAAACCTTACAGGCAAGAAGGGGCTGGAAAGAAGTATTTGAAGTCATGAAAGGCAAGGACCTACATCCAAGATTGCTCTATCCAGCAAAGCTTTCATTTAGAATGGAAGGGCAGATAAAGTGCTTCCCAGATAAGGTCAAGTTAAAGGAGTTCATTATCACCAAGCCATTATTATATGCAATGTTAAAGGGACTTATCTAAGAAAAAGAATACAAAAAATGTGAACAATGAAATGACAACAGATTCACAACTATCAACAAATGAATCTAAAAGAAAAGTAAAACAATGAAAAGAAAAACTAAGCAAACAACTAGAACAGGAACAGAATCAGAGATATGGACATTGCATGGAGGGATTTCAGTGGGGTGGAGGAAGGAAAGAATAGGGGGGAAAAGGTACAGGGAAGAAGAAGCATAATTAGTAGATCTAAAAGAGATAGGGAGAGATAAAAAATGGTATAGGAAACAGAGGACTCAAAGAACTTATATGTATAACCCATGGACATGAAGTAGGGGTAGGTAATGCTGGAGGGTTGTGGGGGCAGGTCAGAGGGAGGATAAAAAGAGAAAAATTGGGAAAACTGTAATAGCATAATCAATAAAAAATAAAAGAAAGAGCAGAAACTGGGCCTGTTTACTTGTGATCCTCGCATCTAGCACAACCCCTGGCCCAGGCACATGCTAATTAAATGTTAAGGAATTGAATGGTTGTATCACCATTGATATTAAGAATTATATCATTACCACTAATAATTAATATTAATAATTAATATTATTCTTTTGACTAAAAAGGAAATCAGTCTCATTATTTTATTTTTAAAAATATTCTGATTATTACTTAGTATTGGCATCATTTGGTATGTTTATTGGCCATTTTGGTTTCCCTTTCTGTGAATTGCTTGTTCATATCACTTATATATTTGTTTTGTTCCTTTTTGATTTATTGGAACTCTTTATATGCTCCAGATATTAATTATTTATATGTTACATATATTTTGATGGTCTGTCACTTGCCTTTTAATTTTTCTTATTGCATCTTCTTATGTACAAAATTTTAAAATTGTTATGCAATCAGCTTTGCTTAATTTGTGTTATATGACTTATGAACTTTTGCCTTGCACTAGAAGCCTTTTCCCACACCAAGAATATGAAAACATCTTGCTTTATGTTCATATAATATTTATATATTTTTACATTTCAACTTAGTTCTTTAAACCAGCTGCAATTTATTTTTGCATATGGTATGAGATTGGATCTATTTTATTTTCTCAAATGAGTATCCAATTGTCTATACTCTATTTTCTGAAAAGCCTGTGTCACTCCACTAATTTTAAGTGCTACATTCACCATGTGCTAAAATTTCCTGGGTTTTGATTCTATTCTGTTCCTTGGAGAGGTCTTCATCAAACTACCCTTTGCCATAACCATTAAATGGAGTATTTATATCAATACTGTTCATTTTTAAATACTCACTTCATTATTTCAAAGAAAATTCTTAATTTTATTCACAATTTTTAAACTAACTAGTATACTATTAAAAATATTTTGAGAATACTATATGCACATGCAATGACCTCAGAGATACTTTATTCCAGTAAGCGATTAATCATTATAACAAAAGAAAATAAAAAAGGAAAAGTTAAATATTAGTTTATGTAGCCACATTCTTATTTTTTCCATTAATATGAAAAGATATGCTGAGAAATTTTTTATGTCAGAAGATACTGGACTTTAGGGTCACCTGTTTGATTTCCAGTCTAGGGCATGTGCCTGGGTTGCGAGCCAGGTACCCAGTAGGGGGCGCATGAGAGGCAACCACACATTGATGTTTCCCTCTCTCCCTCCCTTCCCCCCGTCTAAAAATGAACAAATAAAATCTTTTTTAAATTTTTTATTTATTTATTTTTTTTTAGAGAGAGAGAGAGAGAGAGAGAGAGAGAGAGAGAGAGAGACATCAATGTGCGGTTGCTGGGGGTCATGGCCTGCAACCCAGGCATGTACCCTGACTGGGAATCGAACCTGCAACACTTTGGTTTGCAGCCCATGCTCAATCCACTGAGCTACGCCAGCCAGGTAAATAAAATCTTTTAAAAATAGGAAGATACTGGACTTTATAGTTGATGGACTCACCTAAAGTACTGTCCTACTTTATTCATATCTTGAAAACAAATTTCACTCCAGACATTAACTTCGGTAGAGGTCCTTTTAGAGACCAGGTTAAAGAAAAGGAAAGAAACCTGCAGAATGCAACATAATACAAAAGAGGGGAAA
This sequence comes from Phyllostomus hastatus, assembly GCF_019186645.2. Classification (NCBI taxonomy): domain Eukaryota; kingdom Metazoa; phylum Chordata; class Mammalia; order Chiroptera; family Phyllostomidae; genus Phyllostomus; species Phyllostomus hastatus. Next base: position 7,739,542 of record NW_025333841.1, on the reverse strand, counting down.
GAGTATTCAGACCACCATTTTTTTTTCTAAGCACAGAAAAGAAACTAGAAACATTTATGATGAAAATAGATTCTCCTAAATGATTACTCATCTATTAAGCAGAACAGTTGCATTTTGCATCTCAAATGTTTGGTCCTTTGTAGGAATATGTTAGTTTTGCTTTTGCTTAGAAGACCAATACATGATGTAGATGTTCCTCATGCAAGATAATGTACATTATCTAGGGGAACAATGGTTGTGTTGTTGCTTGTTTTCAGTGGTGCCCTTCTTGTTTCTGATGTATGGCTTTTGATGCAAAGTCAATAACTTCTCATCATATTTCAAGTACAAGAGGATTTAGAGTTAGACAACCTTGGTTCTAGTTCAAATTCTGCCATTTACTTGCTGCATGACTTTGAGTCTGTTTCCTTATTTGCTCAATAGTGGATCAAAGCACTGGTATGCCTATTTCACCTCACTGAATCAAATTATTATGAAAATCAAAGTTAATGGGTTCACACCCCACTCCTGGTAGTTGCGTTTGACTTTCCCCTGGCTGGCGTAGCTCAGTGGATTGAGTGTGGGCTGGGAACCAAAGTGTCCCAGGTTCGATTCCCAGCCAGGGTACATTCCTGGGTTGCAGGCCAGAACCCCCAGCAACCGCACATTGATGTTTCTCTCTCTCTCTCTCTCTCTCTCTCTCTCTCTCTCTCTCTCTCTCCCCCCCTCCCTTCCCTCTCTAAAAATAAAAATAAATAAAATCTTAAAAAAATAAAATAATTAAAAAAAGAAAATCAAAGTTAAAATAAACAGAAAAAATCCTTAACCACTGTAAACATGAAATAAAAAGAGGTTGTTATTAAAGTGCCCCTGAAAAATAAGCTCTGATGGTCTTCAAACACTATGAACCCTCAGGAAATGTGCCAAATTGGGACAGAGGGAAAATAGCCATGAGAAAAATGAGAAGAAACAGGAGAAAAAGATCTGTGGTAGAAAGCACAGGTTCCAAGGAGTATCAACCTCTCCACACTACCTAGTTACAAACCTAACAATAGGGCACCTCTCTAGTCTAAGTGGTAGATAATAATATTAAAGTGTAGTGGTTAAGAGCTTTAGGAAAAGGAAGTCTTGACTCTGGTGCACTGAAATTGTCAAGGTATGTGGGGTTAGGGATAAGGAAGTAACACTTATTGAGTGAGTGCCTATCACAGGGCAAGCACAGATGCCACATACTTTACACATGTGATTTCATTTCGTCCTATCAAGAAACCTGCCAAGTCTGGATCTTAACCCCATTTTACAGATGAGGAAATTGGTTTGTGACTGTTCTGTGCCCCCTGCTGACTAGCACAAAGAATGACCTATCTTTTTCCTACCAGCTCCTTTCTTCCATCTGAGGGGTATGAATCCCCACATCTGTCTATCTTTTTATCTTTAATTGATTAACTACACCTAAGGTATTCTGTCCTTCATATATATACACACCTCCATGCTTTTGCATACTCCTTTTCTTCAGCGTCCTTACTTCTAAATGTTGTCTGATTACCTTAACAAAAGTTGTTTGTTCTTAATTTCTTTTAGCCATGGTTTACTCATCTATAAAATGTGACAACTCACAGGCTAGATGTGAGGTTTAAATTTGATTATGTATGTGAAAGCATCTTGTAATCTATAAATCTATAATCTGTAAATTTAAATGTAAGATATCAATTACTATACTCTATTCCAGGGGTGTCAAACTCATTTTTACTGGGGGCCACATCAGCCTTGTGGTTGCCTTCAAAGGCCTGAATGTAATTTTAGGACTGTTATAAATGTAACTACCCTTAACAGTTAAGCAAGAGCTTGGTGCTGCTCCCACCAGGAAGAAACAAGGTGCTGGGCTGGATAAAACAAGGCGGAGGGTTGGATTTGGCCCGTGGGCCTTGTGTTTGCTGCCTGTGCTCTAGAGAATGTTCATTATTGGAGAAAGATATTTAGAGGAGTGCTACAGGGCTTTGTCCTTGTCCATACTTTATTCAAATATGTATCAATATTGGAAAAATGTCTGAAGACCTCAGCCCAGCCATAACAGAATAGCAGTGGCAGGATTTAAGCAGAGGCTGATCTTCCCATATGTTAGTTTTGTGCCAGACAAGTTTCCCACAGGGGTTCATAAGTAGACAGTATAAAAAAGAGCACAGACTCTGGCTAACAGTGATTAAGAGTCAGGCTACTTAAGACTGAAACCTGAATTTGACCTTGACAACTTATTTAACTTCTCTGTGCCTCAATTTCCTGATCTGTAAGGTGGAAATAATGATCTTGCCTTCAGGAAATGCTTTGATGTTTGAATGGATTAATACTGAATTGAATGAGTTAATAAAATATGCAAAAAATTTAAAATAGTCCCTGGTATAGAATTAACTATTATTATGTGTTAGTTATTGTTTTCTGAAAGGAATTAACATTTGTGAAGGTCACTGGGAAGTTCAAATTTCTGTAGACATGGAAACTAGTGTTTTTTCATACTTGTTTCCATCATTTTTACAGGGACATTTTGTATATTTGCAAAATATTTTCTTAACACCCATATTTATAGATTCTTGGTTATCAAAAAATGATTATATATCATCACAAAGTAAAAATAAGGTGAGTTTATTTCATGTTTCCAAGGTAGAGGAAAAAATCCAAAGTTCTTCACATGATATTCAAGATTCAGCTTACCAGGCCAAGCACACCTTATGGTGCAACCTTTGGTCTGGCTATGTTTTACCTTTGCGCATTTGCTCATGTATTATTTTTTTATTGGAATGTGTTTTTCTTCTGTTTTCCACTGGTTCTCTCTGTACACATTCTCCAATACTTGATTTAAATTATTTTTTCCATGGAGCTTTTTCTCAATCCCCTTAAGTCATAATCCATTTTTCTTCTACTTTTTGGCATATATTTATAATTTCTTGTTTACATGTATGTTTTTCCTATTAAATTATAAGCTTATTAAGGACATAGACTTGTTTAATTTATTTCTTTATCTCTGTCCAATAAATCTTTTTAATGCAATATAGTCAAATATTAGTTGACTGTGGTCTGCTGGAAAGACCACTAGTCTTGTAATCAGAAAAACTCCTTTGTTTTTTGTCTAAAAATTTGTGTTCCAGCTCTGCTACTTAGTAGCTGTGTAACCTTCGGCAACCTATTTAACCTCTCTCTGCATCAATATCTCCATCTTGAAAATGATTGTAATTATACCCATCTCACAGGGTATTAGTTTATAATGTATGTGGAAATACTTGATATTGCCTAATGGTGTATGGCATATAGAGACATATAAATTCACCTCTCTAAAGTATATACCAGTAAACATTGAACTGGAATTTGATAATGTTCAAACACAAAGAATTGCAGCATTAAATTCAGGTTCATTGCCCTGACTATGACATTTCTTATGAGTTTTAATATGTTATTCCCTACAAATAAACCCCTTACTTTCAAAATAAAGATTCCATCCAGTATCTTTAGAAGCTAATGTATTTAATATTCTCTAAAGGCTAATTTGATGGGTAAATTTAGAAAGATAATAGGTAGATAAATAGACAGAAATATAGATACATCTCCAAAAATTGTAGTTTGATAACTTTGACTATATAAAGCATGAAATTTATACATGACAAAAATACCATGAACAATGTTTTTAAAACACAATAAATAGGGAAAATATTTGCAATGCATATAACAGAAAGCTACATTTGTAAATATACAAAGAGTTCTTAGAAGCTAATATGAAAAAGTAAAATAACTCAATAGAAAACAAGAAAGTATATGACCAGTCATAGAAAAATAAACATAGTAATAAAGATAGAAAAGACGCTTGAACAAATTTATAATGAAGGACATTCAAATGAAAACAGTATTGAATAGTATTTAATTTCCTCATCAAATTGTCAAATATTAAGAAAATGAATAAATATTGAATGTAAACTGTAATGAGAAATAAAAATAAAATAAAAATAAAAAAGAAATTGGATAAAGAGCCAGCATTAACCACAGTGTAGGAAAATTGACATCCTCATACATTGTTGGTAAGACAGTAAACTGAACATTCTTTTTAGAGCGTAATTTGGAAGAATATGTGAAAATTAAAGGATGGGTAGTCTTTGACTCATAAATTTTACTGGTATTTATACATATATATAAATATCAGTAAATACCAGTATGTATAAATACCAGTATGTATATTACATATACATACAGACATATATATTATATGTAATATACTGTAATACACAGTATATTACTGCAATACAGTATATACTGTACAGTATATAGTATACAGTATATTACTGTAATATACATGTATAGGTAATATACACATGTATATGTATACATATGTAATATACATATGCATGTATATTACATATGCGTACAGACATATACAGTATATGTAATATATACTGTATATATAATATATACAGACATATATATTCATCACATCATTATAACAGCAAAAAATTTTAACAAAGTGGAAATCTCCTAAATGTTCTTCAGAAAGGGGTTGTTTAAATAAATCATGATGCATTCATGTTAGGGAATACTAATGTAACCATTAAAATGAATAGTCTATATTTGTTGATAATGGAGAAGTATCTAATAAATATTAAGTACAAAATCTTAGTAGTAGACTATAATTTATATAAAAGAATATACATATACCTTTATACATGTATATACTTAATTTATTTCTTGAAGGATTCATAGGAAACTCTTAAAAATTATAACCACTAGGGAGCAGGACAATTGTTGAGGTGTGGAGAGAGGAGACAAGAAAACTATAGTATTTTTATCTTTTTCTCCTCTCTCTCCTTTTATCAGGGCATGTATTAATGTTATAATAACAACTATTCTTAAGATATTATGTCAAGATCACTTTGGACAACTATATTGTTGGGAAATATTGTACTCTTTCTTGACCTTGAAGTTAACAACACAACCGCCACATTTTGGTAATAGTAACTTAAGTTGATTTTTGATCTATATAAACCAACTTATAGTTTGATGTCTTTAAGAATAAACCATCAGAGAGTAGATAACAAGCTCCCAAGACAGTAGTTAATCCATGGTAAGTGCTCAATAAATGTTAGCTGTAGTGGTTGTTACTACTCCTTGATTTTTATCACTCTTCCACTAACTTGCTGCATGGCTTTATCTGTGCCATTTCTCTTTTCTTGACCTTGTTTTTCCAATCACACAAGTGGGGTTGGACTAAGTAATATCATATTCTGTGACTCTTTTGGATTGAATGTCCTCATTCCCCAACATGCTCCAACCCTCTTGGTGGTAGATTATCTAGAAGATTTCTGGCTGCTCCTCAAGGAATACATCATGATTTTCAAGAGGCTACAATATAGCACTGTATAATAAAATGCCTACTCTGGCTGAGTGTTATATTGTGGTCTGTTCTTGAAGTTAAAAATAAAGATACTTTCTAACTTGAACTGATGAAGAAAGACTTGTAAGGTCATTTAATCAGGAAGCTTCTTGGCTTTGGGGACAGCAATGAACTTTTTTTCATCCAATGTGAGGAGAAGTGAGGGGCATGGAAAAGAAGTCTCCAAGTCAGAAAAGTACTGTAAAATTCTCAGGAGCCTTTTCAGTATAGAATAATGCCTGGTGCAATTCAGACCTGCCTACTAGCTTGACTCCTTTCGACTTTCAAGCTCATAAAATCCATTGAGAAGGATTTCCCCACTATAAAAATTCATCTGTGTATTTATAATGAAAGTCATGGAATTTCAAGTTATAAGAGACCTGAACAGCCATGAAAAGCAGTGGTTTTCATGATGAAATCCTATGACATAGAGGTACTCATTTGAGATGGAATGAATATTACCCACTTATTAAATTAAAGGAAGATATTCTGTCACTCACCAGGATGCTGGTGTTCATTTTATTTTTTAATGTAAATACTCTTGATTCTACTGAAAGTAGGGTCTATTTCTTCCCAGTTCTTCTTGGCCCTTCCCTTATACAAAGGGCAGTGGCACAGAAATATATCTCAATATATTTTTAAGTTATTTTGTTTATTGCTGTGATTTCATAGAGTTACTTTGGGACAAGTGTACATAAAGGAGTCAAAGTGGTCATGAAAACAGGAAAGAGCAAATGAAAATTTCATTTCTTTCCCCACTTCAGTAGCCATCTATGACTGTTACTTGATGTCTCTGTAAAATTTTAGAAGTCTGCAGTATCTGCCCTGTAAATTAGACAACTACCTCAATTGAACAAATAAGCAGCTTTTCTGAAACAGAGCTCACCTCGAGGACTTGGAGCATTTCCTTATGTATTTCAATGTGGGGTAATATATTAAAGAAACCAAAGAAAACTGCAGTTAAAGCAAAAGAAAATATTAAGATTAGGACTGCCCAGGAGGAAAAATCCAGTTTTTCTGTTCCTTTCTTTTCACCCTGTTTTCTTGTCCTAGATGATTCCTTCTTCCTTGGCATAAGGCAGGTAAAAGATGTTTGTAGAGTTAAAAATTATCATCTGGATCTTGACATTTATAATGATCAGAACAAGCCCTTCAATCAGTGATACTAACGTCATTAGCACCCTAGCACTCTATTATTAAATGTAGATGATTTTCTGCTGCAGGGATTCAGGATTCTGGCCACACATTTTTTTAAGCACTAAAAGCAAAGTGTCCTCATTCTATATCAAGTAAGCTTTGCTTTCTTCTGCTTTCTGCACCAGGTTACCCCAAACATGGGCCATTGCTCTTCTCTAGTTCATAGCTCTCTCCCAGCTTTATCTAGAAGGTATTTTCATGTAATAACAGGAGTAAAAAGAGTAATACTACTTACAAATTGGAACAGTTTCTTTCTCTTTTCTTTTTTTCTGTGTAGCCTATGATTTTTTAAAATATATATTTTTATTATGCTATTACAGTTGTCCCATTTTCTCCCCTTTATTCCCCTCCACTTTGCACCCCCCCACCCAGTACTCTCCCCCCCAATTAGTTCATGTCCATGAGTAGTACATATAAGTTCTTTGGATTCTATATTTCCTATACTATTCTTAACCTCCCCATGTCTATTTTCTACCTACCATTTATGCATTTTATTCCCTGTTTCTTCCCTACCGTCCTCCTCCTCCTCCCTATTGATAACCCTTCATGTGATCTCAATTTCTGTGATTCTGTTCCTGTTCTAGTGGTTTGCTTAGTTTTTTTTTTTTGGTTCAATTGTGGATAGTTGTGAGTTTGTTTTCATTGTACTGTTCATATATTTGATCATCATCTTTTTTTATTTTTTTAAGAATTTTATTTATTTATTCTTCAGAGAGGGATGGGAGGGAGAAAGAGAGAGAGAGAGAAACATCAATATGCGGTTGCTGGGGGTCATGGCCTGCAACCCAGGCATGTACCCTGACTGGGAATCGAACCTGCAACACTTTGGTTCCCAGCCTGTGCTCAATCCACTGAGCTATGCCAGCCAGGGCCTGATCATCATCTTTTTTTAGATAAGTCCCTTTAACATTTCATATAAGGGCTTGGTGATGATGAGCTCCTTTAAACTGACCTTATCTGGGAAGCACTTTATCTGCCCTTCCATTCTAAATGACAGCTTTACTGGATAGAGTACTCTTGGATGTAGGTCCTTGCCTTTCATGACTTGGAATACTTCTTTCCAGCTCCTTCTTGTCTGTAAGGTTTCTTCTGAGAAATCAGCTGACATTCTGATGGGAACTCCTTTGTAGGTAACTCTCTCCTTTTCTCTTGCTGCTTTTAAGATTCTCTCTTTATCTTTCATCTTGGGTAATGTAATTATGATGTGCCTTGATGTGTGCTTCCTTGGGTCCAACTTCTTTGGGACTCTCTGAGCTTCTGGGACTTCCTGGAGTCTATTTCCTTCACCATACTGGGGAAGTTCTCCTTTGTTACTGTTTCAAATAAGTTTGCAATTTCTTGTCGTTCCTCTTCTTCTTCTGGTACCCCTCTGATTCGGATGTTGGAACATTTAAAGCTTTCCTGGAGGTTCCTAAACCTCTAGTCATTTTTTTTTAATTCTTGTTTCTTCATTCCGTATTGGTTGTATGTTTATTTCTTCCTTTTCTTCCAAATCATTGATTTGAGTCCAGGTTTCCTTGCCTTCATTGTTGTTTCCCTGTATACTTTTCTTTATTTTACTTTGCATTGCCTTCACTTTTTCCTCCAATTTGGGACCATACTCAACCATTTCTATGAGCATCCTGATTACCAGTGTTTTGAACTTGGCATCTGATAGGTTGACTATCTTTTCATCTCTTAGTTCTAATTTTGGACCATTGATCTGTTCTCTCATTAAGGCCATATATATATATTTTTTTTGTCTCGGTGCAGCTGTTACATTATAAGGGGTAGAGACTTAGGTATTCATCAGGGCGGAGCAACCCAGGTTTCTGTGTTGTGGTGTTGTTTGTGGGGGATGGGTCAGAGAGGGAACAATGCTACTTGCTCGGCTTTCAGCTAGTTTTCAGTCACTTCCCCTGCTACCCACAAGCAAATTGGGCTGTTCTGGTGTGATTTCAAGGTAGGTGGGTTTGTGTATGTTCTAGGACCCTGTGAGTCTCTCCAACTAACTCTCTTGTGAGGCTGGGAGTTTCTCCCACTGCTGCACCCCCCACAAGTTTTTACAGTCAGAGGTTTTGGGGCTTTATTTCCCCATGCTGGATACCTGAGTTGCATGGTTTGTCTCATTTCCCAGTTGTTTTTCCCAATTATCTGCATTCAAATGTGGGACTGCCAAGTCCACCAGCCACTACCTCACCCATCTAGTCCTTGAGCTGCAGCCTTGCTGCACACCCTCTCTGTCCCTCTTACCTGTCTGAATGAATGTTTCTTCTTTAACTCCTTGGTTGTCAGACTTCTGTACAGTTCAATTTTCTGGCAGTCCTGGTTATTTTTTGTTTTTAAATTTGTCATTGTTCTCTTTTGGTTGTAGGAGGAGGTGCAGTGTGTCTACCCTGCCTCCATCTCAGCCAGAAGTCAAATTGGAACAGTTTCCATGTGCTATGTGACAATGGCATATTGGGAGCTTTTTATGATATCTCATTTATTCCTTGTATTGACTCAGGGGGTTAACTTATTTATTCTGATTTAACAGTTAAGGAAACTGAGAAACAGAGAGGCAAAATATCTTAACTGAGGTCACTTAGCTAGTAAATTGGATCAACATTTAGGGCTATGTGGAATCTAGATGTGCTGTTCTTAATCACTATACAGATGCTGCTCTACAATATCGACTGTGTGTGTGTGTGTGTGTGTGTGTGTGTGTGTGTGTGTGTGTGTGTGTAGGATGGAAAAGAAATAGCTTTACTGGGTTTAATACCAATATTCAATGAAACAAACTATAGGGGCATCAAATATATAACATGCAAAACACATATTGGGTACCCTAAATCTCCCTACAAGAAATGAGAGCTGGCTGTGTTGCCTGCTGCCAACCTGTTGAAAACAATCTCCTGAGATGGGCACTTTCTTTAAAGATTTTTGAACTCTAGATAATTAACTCTTGAACCTCTTTGTTAATCAATCTTCTTCTTGTGTAACTTTGGTCTCACTAGCCACTTCCACTTGTTATTCTCCAGTTAGGTTGGCTACTTCTCACCATGTTGGTATTACTACTCTCCTCCATTTCCCTAAATTCCCACCCTGCTCTGTTTCTCCCTAGAGTGTGGTTTCTGTGACTGTCATCTCTTATATTTTTCCACATAAAAAAGAGTCCTGTGAGGTATGAAACAGATTCTTCTGGGGATGTCCATCTGGTGAATCTAGTCTCTTTGCCAAAGGAAGTGCATGGAAGTCAACTGTGGGTGTGTTTGCAAGACTGCTCTTTGAGTTGTGCTCCAAAGACAGATTATTCTTATGTGATGATGCTTTTAAAAGTAAGCTTCCATAGAAAAGGTGTGTTGTTTCTATGTGTTTCCAGTTAATATAAGTCTTTTAAAACTATTTTTTTAGTTTTAAAAACTTAGGAGGAAGAATCAAGTGCAGAAAGAGACATGGTTGTTCAAGAGCAACTTCTTTTCAAGCTTCAAGACTAATAAAGTGTAAATGTCAGTACATAGTAGCTGGGTTGCTAAGGAGTGCAGAATAAACTAAAACATCTATGCATTGAAAGGGAGATTGTCATCCAGGAAGACAATGAGATTCATCCCATTAATGGAAATCTGTAATTAACAAGCTGCTGGATGTCAGTCTGTAGTGAAAACCATGGCTTGGGACCTTGCCTCCTATAGAGTGGCAGCCTTGTCACCATCTTCTGGCCCCCAGTGGGGGTGGTACAAATATAAGTACAAAGAGAAAATCAGCCTCCCCATCTTTATGGGATTTTTGATGCTTAAGACTACAGTCCAAACTATGTGAATAAGTAGACAAGGAAGACATTTTTCCTCCTGCACTGGACTCTTTTTCATTGCAATAAATAAGTTTTTGCTGGCCCTATTAACTAAAACAGTAATCACAAATTAGGGGGGAAATGATCTGCCAGTATAGTTTATTGCTATTAATTCTGCTATGACCCAGTATGTAGGCATGCTAGATGCTTCCTTTAGCGCTGTATAGCTTTTTACAGTTTATATAACACTTCACATACATTATCTAATTTTGATTTTTATTATCAGATCAATACTGGAAAGTCAATATAATGTGCAGGGCAGGTGTTATTATCCTACTTTTACCAATGAGGGAATTGAGATGCAGATAAAGTGAAGTAGCTTGTATTAGATCACATGCATACCAAAATAGAGGGATAGATAGACTTTAAATAGCTTTAATAAAGAATCCCAATAATACATGTATACACAGACACTCACATACTTGTGCTTACACACACACACACACACACACACACACACACACACACACACCTTTCTTATCTCTTGTTTGGCAAACCTAAACATTAATCCATTCCTTTAGGGATGGATTAATCCTAATAATGACTAGGCTAACTGGACTTCTGGGAAAACATTGCCTGTGATTCAGGATACAGTGCCCTGTCTTCTCTGTCAAATGATAGTTCTTAACATTAGAAATGGTCTAGTGGCCTGATATCATAAGAACTTGCCTTTTATGCTTTGGGGAGCATACTGTAAAGATGAGGTAGGGTGGGATTTGGGCATGGATATCCATCCCTTTTTCCCTCTAGCCTTAGATACCCAGGTTGACTATGGCCTCAAGCTCAGATTATTTAGTTCCTTATTTAGTTGATTGTTAACATGAACCAATTTAGTACTGTGACTGAGACTTTAGATACAAAAAACAAATAAAATGCATCACTTCATTCTTTCATTTTGCTCAACTATACAGCCGTCCATTATTCAACGATTCCACTGTGTTACAAACACTGAACTAAGAGCTTAGAATAAAACTTGAAATAAAAAAGATTCATTCTCCAGGGAGTTTACAGTTAAGGGCCTTCTCTGAATGAGGCAACATGAAAGATGAGTGACAAATAATGGGTTTGTGAATGGTTTTTGGTACATTTCTTACTCTCCAATAAAGTATTCCTGATAGCCAAACAATCTAAACTCAACCCCCAGAGGAAGAGGTAAGAGGTAATCTTCAAAGACATTTCTTTGAAGATTAATGTTTTATTTTAAAGATTTATATAAAAATCTACATTTTACTTCATAATATATGTATGTTTATTTTTATAATTAATCTTTCTCCCTTAATATCTAATAAAATTACTGGTCCAGAATGTTCTCCATGTTTATACTATGATTTTAAGTCATTCCCAGTGCATTGCTGGGGATACATATGCCCAAGTTTAAGTAGCTTTGTTAATGAAGGCCAAGGTCACTTCTCACCATAAGCTTGTATGAGCCTTGTGTGAGTAAACTTCCAGGTCCTGGGTTTACCACTATCCTCTCTTGCCAGTATTTTCAGTCAATCTCCATGCATCACCCCATCCTGCTTTTTTTTCACATGTGGCAAGCACAATTAGTTTTTTCTTTATTAGAAAGAAAATGACTCTTACTTGAGCACTTACTATGTGGTAAGCACTCTGCTCAGTGATTCTTACATGTCTCACTTAGTCTTAAAATCTAGCTCATTGGGTAAAAATTATTATAATCATTTTTTTCAGATGACAAAATTGAGACAGAGGTAAAGTAAGTTTTAGGGTAAACAAGGGCATTTCAAAAAATGTTTCAAATATGCTATTGGCCTCTGAGGATTACAGTCTATACTCCCAGACTGCTGGGTGCTACATAGAGCCTGTTCTTTTTTTTAATGTATTTTATTGATTATGCTATTACAGTTGTCCCATTTCCCCCTTCACTCCCCTCCCCCCTGCCCATCCCCTCCCACCCACATTCCCCCCCTTTAGTTCATGTCCATGTGTCATAAGTTCTTTCACTTCTACATTTCCCACACCATTCCTGCCCTCCCCCTATTTTCTACCTATTGTCTATACTACTTATTCTCTATATCTTTTCCCCCTCTCTCCTCCTCCCACTTCCCTGTTGCTAACCCTCCATGTGATCTCCATTTCTGTGGTTCCACTCCTGTTCTCTTTGTTTGCTTAGTTTGCTTTTGTTTTCGGTGTGGTTGTTACTAACTATGAGTTTGATATCTTTTTTTACTGTTCATATTTTTTATCTTCTTTTTCTTAGATAAGTCCCTTTAACATTTCATATAATAAGGGCTTGGTGATGATGAACTCCTTTAACTTGGCCTTATCTGAGAAGCACTTTATTTCCCCTTCCATCCCCTAAATGAAAGCTTTGCTGGATAGAGTATTCTTGGATGTAGGTCCTTGTCTGTCATGACTTGGAGTACTTCTTTCCAGCCCCTTCTTGCCTGCAAGGTCTCTTTTGAGAAATCAGCTGACATTCTGATGGGAACTCCTTTGTAGGTAACTGTCCCCTTACCTCTTGCTGCTTCTAGAATTCTCTCCTTCATTTTTATCTTGGGTAATGTAATTATGATGTGCCTTGGTGTGTTCCTCCTTGGGTCCAACCTCTTTGGGACTTTCTGAGCTTCCTGGACTGCCTGGAAGTCTATTTCCCTTACCAGATTGGGGAAGTTCTCCTTTATTATTTGTTCAAATAACTTTTTCACTTGTGTTTCCTCTTTCCCTTCTGGTACCCCTATAATTCAGATATTGGAACATTTAAAGGTGTCCTGGATGTCCCTAAGCCTCTCCTCATTTTTTTGAATTCTTGTTTCTTCATTCTTTTCTCTTTGGTTGTTCCTTTCCTCCTTCTGGTCCCTTCCGTTGATTTGAAACTCAGTTTTCTTTCCATCACTGTTGGTTCCATGTGCATTTTTCTTCATTTCACTTATTGTAATCTGCATTTTTTTTATCTAATTTATGACCAAAGTCCACCAATTCTGTGAGCATCCTGATCACAGTGGTTTGAACTGTGCATCTGATAGGTTGGCTATTTCTTGGTCGCTTAAAAAAATTGGCTCTGCGGCTTTTAACTGTTTGAGCCATCTTTTTATTTTATTTTATTTTTTTCCTTTGGTCTGGTCGCGCCTGTTACATATGAGGGGCGGAGCCTTAGGTGTTCACCAGGGTGGGGCACCAGAGTCACTGGGTTGTGATGTTGTATGTGGGGGCAGGGTCCGAGAGGGAACGATGGTGCCCTCTCCACTCTCACCAGGACTCCAGTCCTTCTTGCCACTTACCACAAGCAAATTGGTCCCCTCTGGTGCTGGCTCCCGGGCGGGTGGGCTTGTGCACTCTCTTGGACTCTGTGGGTTTCTCCAAGGAGCCTCCTGTGAGGCTGATAGAATCTCCTGGCCTCAACTCCCACAGGTGTTTTCATCAGTGCCTTCAGGCTTTGTTTCCCAGCGCTGGGTCCCTGGTATGCATGGTCTGTGTCATGCTGCCCATTTTTGCTAAGTTCTGCACACGAATGTGTGGCTGCAGACAGCCAGCTGCCTTGCGCACCTCACTGGGTCTGCTGGTTGCCTCCCGTGCCCAGGGTTTGCCACTGGTCCATCAGCTGTGGTCTGCAGTCCTGCGGTCCACGCCCTGCACGCACGCATCTGCCAGCCACCGATTTTTCCTGCCGCTACCCCTCGACCCCTCTCCGTAGGCCTCCGATTCTGCCCCTCCTTACTGGACTGGATGTCTGGTACTCAGATTTCCCTTGGGTTCATTTCTCTCTGTTCTGGCTGTTTTTCGTTTGTAAATTCTTGTTGTCCTTAGTTTTGGTTGCGCAAGGAGATACAGTGCGACCACCTATGCCTCCATCTTGGATCCTCTCAGAGCCTGTTCTTTATCATAGAAACACTTAGGTAAAACATTTGCAGAAACAATAAACTATTTGATATTTAAGGTTCTCTTCGGCTGTGACATTCTGTAATTTCATTGACCCTTTTTGCATTTAATTGTGTTGATTTTTCTTTCTATTCTTTGTTCAGCTCACAAATATATTGCCCTGACTGGTGTGGCCCAGTGGATTGAGCACCGGCCTGCGAACCAAAGGGTTCCTGGTTCAACTCTCAGTCAGGGCACATGCCCGGGTTGTGGGCCAGGTCTCCAGTAGGGGGTGCATGAAAAACTACACATTGACGTTTCTCTCCCTCTCTTCCTTTCTCCCTTCTCCTCTCCAAAAATAAATACATAATATCTAAAAAATATACCTCTCCTTTGTTCATGCACAGGAGATGTACTATTAAATAGATAGCACCATAATAAATCTTATGATTATTCAGATGTCACTCTAAAATATTTATCATCTTGGTAAATCTTAAGCTATCACAACAGCCCATAGTGCAACAATGAATATCACATTAACACTACTAAAATACATATAACTGAGAATGATGCTTGTTAAGCTCATAATGATTCTGTTCTCAAAGGACTCTCAATTCATCTCCTTTATGCTGCTTGATTGCCTGCCATATCCTGCAGATTGGGTATACTCCTTTTTGGTCTCATGTAATGTACAATATTCACAAACTGTGATGCAGCCCTCATCATGCCAATCAAGAATGCAAATAGAGAACTAGCTGACTGTGTGATCTGAATATTTTGCTTGCTTAGACAAATATAAACATGGGGAGAACATAAATCTGCTGTGAAATGGCTTAAAATTAATCAGACTTTTTATTCAAATTAAGTTACAAAAGGTTAGTTCAAGATTCCACTATACTTTCTTTTTAACAAGGTTTTTCTTAATTTACTAGGGTACACACTGAAGAATACCTGTAATTTTTAAAATGTATAAAATTAGTGTTGAGAATTATCTTATGTGAAAAATTGTCTAAATGTGAAGTTATAATAGCTAGACATTATTTTCACCTTCAGTAATATTATACATTCTGCAGAATGGGCCTGGGCACTTGTCCTCTTGTTAGTACTGAATCAGGATAGGGTTTACTGCTAGATTATAAATTGTCATGGACTTGGGAGACAATGGGAATAACAAAATCTAACCCAGACCTCATACAAGTGTAATTTCTTTTTGTGATTTAGAAGACACAAAGTTTCTTATGCTCATCATTGCATATCTGAATTCTCTTTGTTGAGCAGATATGAAAAGTTAGTTTGAGAATGTACTGACATGATGACTTGACTGAAAGTTTCTTTTTAGAATAATCCCAGAGGATTGGTTTGTTTATATATCATTCATCTCTATCAAAAACAGAATGTATGATATTCAAATTGATAACCTCCTGAGCCACACAATGTGGGTGCCTTTCTGTAAATTTAATTATTGCCTCAAGAGATGAAGTAGGACTTTGCCAAATTATTTGCTTCCTGCTCTCACAATCTTCCCCTACATATCCTTAGTTTGTCATTTTACTTTTTAGCATTCAGAAACAATTTTTTAATATATTTTATTGATTATGCTATTACAGTTGTCCCATTTCCCCCTTCACTCCCCTCCACCCTGTACACCCTCTCCCACCCACATCCCCCCTTTAGTCATGTTCATGTGTCATACTTATAAGTTCTTTAGCTTCTACATTTCCCATACTATTCTTACCCTCCCCCTATCTATTTTCAACCTACAATCTATGCTACTTATTCTCTGTACCTTTTCCCCCCTCTTTCCTCCTCCCACTCCCCTGTTGCTAAACCTGCATGTGATCACCATTTCTGTGGTTCTTTCCTGTTCTAGTTGTTTGCTTAGTTTCTTTTGTTTTTGTTTTACATGTGGTTGTTAATAATTGTGAGTTTGCTGTCCTTTTACTATACATGTTTTTTCTTTATCTTCTTTTCTTAGATAAGTCCCTTTAACATTTTATAAAATAAGGGCTTGGTGATGATGAATTCCCTGAACTTGACCTTATCTGAGAAGCACTTTATTTCCCCTTCCATTCTAAATGAAAGCTTTGCTGGATAGAGTAATCTGGGATATAGGTCCTTGTCTTTCATGACTTGGAATACTTCTTTCTAGCCCCTTCTTGCCTGCAAGGTCTCTTTTCAGAAATCAGCTGACAGTCTGATGGGAACTCCTTTGTAGGTTACTGTCCCCTTATCTCTTGCTGCTTCTAGGATTCTCTCCTTCATTTTTACCTTGGATACTGTAATTATGACGTGCCTTGGTGTGTTTCTTCTTGGGTCCAACTTCTTTGGGGCTCTCTGAGCTTCCTGGATTTCCTGGAAGTCTATTTTCTTTGCCAGAAGGGGGAAGTTCTCCTTTGTTATTTGTTCAAATAACTTTTCCACTTGTTGCTCTTCCTCTTCCCCTTCTGTTACCCCTATAATTCGGATGTTGGAACATTTAAAGATGTCCTGGAGGTTCCTAAGCTTCTCCTTGTTTTTTTTTTTTGTTTTTTTTTTTTTAATTCTTATTTCTCCATTCTTTCCTGATTGGTTTTTCTTTTCTTCCTTCTGGTCCACTCTATTTTTTTGAGTCCCAGTTTCCTTCCCTTCACTATTGGTTCTCCGTGCATTTTCCTTCATCTCTATTGTGGTAACCTGCATTTTTTCATCTAATTTGCACCCAAAATCAACCAATTCTGTGAGCTTCCTGATCACCAGTGTTTTGAACTGTGCATCTGATAGATTGGCTATCTCTTAGTCGCTTAAAATGATGAGTCCTGGGGCATTGATCTGTTCTTCTGTTTGAGACATGTCTCTCTCTCTCTTTTTTTTTTTTTGTTGGTCTGGTCGCTCCTGTTACAGTGAGGGGCGGAGCCTTAGGTGTTCATCAGGGCTGGGCACCCCAGTCGCTAGATTGTGACATTGTATGTGGGAGTGGGGGCAGGAGGGAACAATGGCGGTAGCTCTGTCCTCCTGGGACCTCAGTCCCTTCTCTGGGATCCTGGGTTGCGCGCTCTGCCCTGGTCCACAATCACTGCCTCACTGGGTCTGCCAGCTGCTGCTTGTGTACTCAGGGTCCACCCGCTGAGATCTTGCATGCCCCAGATGCCTTACGCACTCCCGGTTGCCTTATGCGCCCAGTTCTCCCTGCTCTCCACGCACCGCGAACTGCGCCTGGCTGCTCCTCTCTGCCCCTCCTACCATTCTGGATGTAGGGGTCTACTTCAACTTCTTGGCTGTCCGACTTCCATTCAGATAAATTATCTATCAGTTCTGGGTGTTATTCTATCTCTAAATTGTTGTTGTTCTAATCTTGGTTGTGCGTGGAGGTACGGTGCATCCACCTATGCCTCCATCTTGCCGGAAGTGGAGAAACAATTTTTGTTATTATCGTGCACCCAGAAAGTTTTCAGTTTAAGCCTACTCTACTATATACTTATTTTACCTGAATCAAATTTGTTTCTTGGGAAATTTCAAGGATTTACACTATTATAGTTTAGAAAAAGACTTTACAACACTACATTATAATCAGTTTTTGCTAAAGGCATCACCTAATCGCATATGGTATCTTTGTTTAAATTAGAAAAGGACCCCCTCTCTATAGATACAGTTCCTTTCCAAGGTTCATGGCTTGGTGAATGGAGACAGGAATATGGATTTAAGCCTCCACTTGTTCTCTCTTCTAAGTGCCCTTGTGCACTGAATAACCTGTACAGCTGTATGTGGTGACTTCTGCTCTGAATACCAAATACTAGTCCTGAGTTTTCCCTAAATCCTCATTAAATATTTAACTTTGAATAGAATTTTAGGTACATGTGGTAAAAGACAAAGTCTCCTCTCTGCTCTCATAAGATTGAGTATTGAACATTTCAACTTTCTCATAAGATCTTTTCTGATAAATATTTCACATTTAAAATAAAGCCCTGGTCCAAAGATTGAAATGGTGACTAATGTGCAGGCAATGAGTTGATAAAAATTGCTTCTAAAATGAAGTGCTCCCATTCCCTAGCACTGGAATAGCTTTCTTATTGTAAACATCTCTCTTTTTATATAGCCCTGTCTCTAAATGTATTAAACATAATGAAACAATTAGGAAATAAACCTCTTGGTCTATTCATTGAATTACAGTTATATTTTTCATTATAAACAATAGGTAAATGTGTGACACCTCAAAAACTTACGAAATTACTTTATGATACAATTACCAAAAACTTTATTTTATGTGAGCTATAGCAGGAAGAACAATTAATCTAACTTGGGCTTTTTCTATATAAAATTTTCAATAGTGGAATCCCCTGCGTCTGCTAGGGTAGCAGTAGGCAAGGATAGTCCATTTTCATCAACCTTTTAAGACAATTGTTTTTCAAGACTGTTCATGTTTACAAATTATATGTCTAAATAAATTACTAAAAAATGTTGCTAGGCTTTATTCTGTCCGCTCCAATGAATGAAATCACAGACTTACAACTGTCAGGACTAGAGAGTCCTAGAAATAATGCAACTAAATTTTCTCAGTTTACAAAGGAAACAGATGAAACCTAGTGATTCCCTGCCTTGCCCAAAGTCATACAAAAGAAGAGTGAGAGTAGAATTCAAATCTTCAGATTTCCTATCCACGCTTGCTTGCTCTCTTCCTCTTCTTTGCCAATAATCCCTAGGAATTACTAAAGAAAATCCAAGCTGATAACTATTTTAACTTCCTGGTTCAGGAGTGCTATGAAAAGGATGGGATTTGGTGGAGCTTTATGGCTTTCTCCCATTCTTTGGTATGCATGATTAATATTTACTCAATTTAACAAAAGTCTTAAGTAGTTTTCATTTCTAATCAGAAGACCACTTCTAGGCCATTCATTTTATAGCAATGCTGCAGCTTTTACTGTCCTAGCTCCACGGTACCTAGACTGTTTTATCCTAAATTCTTCTCTTTTTACTCTGGCTTAGTCAATCCATTTGGCTATTCCCAGGGTTTCTCAATCATGCCACTATTGATATTTGGGACTGGATAATTCTTTTTGATAGGAGGGCTATCCTGTGCATTTTGGGATGTTTATCAGAATCCTTGATTTCTACTCAATAGGTACTAGTAGCACCAACACCTTCCATGTTCAGATATTGCAAAACATCCTTTAGGAGACCAAATTGTCCCTGGTTGAGAATACTGGACTATACCTTTTTAAAAAAAATTATTTATTTATTTTTAGAGACGGAAGGGAGAGAGATAGAGAGAGAGAGAGAAACATCAATGTGCGGTTGCTGGGGGTCATGGCCTGCAACCCAGGCATGTGCCCTGACTGGGAAACGAACCTGTGACACTTTGGTTTGCAGCGCACGCTCAATCCACTGAGCTATGCCAGCCAGGGCTAGACTATACCTTACACTTCACTATCATAGACTCATCTGAAATGAAGCTAGCATGCTTTGTATATCTAGTTCAGAAGTGTGGATGTGTATGTAGGTTCCTGATAATGTGTGCATGTATAGATGACAAGGCTTAGAGTAGTTTGAATTTCTGTTACTTTTTATATGCGCTTGCCTAGAGTCACTATAGTGACCAAAAGACAGGAACTATTTGTAGATGCCAGTATCTATACATGTGAGGCAAGAGATGAAGCTGTGTTTATTGACAACAAACTATGTACTAGGTTGCTTAGCACACATATTTTTTCAGCTTTTTGGGGAGATAATTGATATATAACATTGTGTAAATTTAAGATGTGGAACACATTGATTTGATATACTTACATACTGTAAAATGATTATCATTACAGTTAGCTGACACCATCATATCACATAATTATCATTTCCTTTTTTGCTGAGAAGGATTTCTGCTACTTTTAATCAAAGGAGGCTAAACTAACATACAGCAAAGGGATGTAAATAAAATAAATATTGAAGATTGCTAGAGACTAAATTCATATGTTGAAATGTCATCTCCAATGTGATGGTACTTGGAGGTGGGGCATTTGGGAGGTGATTAGGTCATTAGGGTTAAGCCATCATAATGGGATTAGTGCCCTTATAAGAGACACCTCAGAACACTCCCTCAACCCCTCTCCCACATAAGAATATGACCACTTACGAATTAGAAAGTGAGTCCTCACCAGACACTGAATTTGCTGGTGCCTTAATCTTAGTCTTCCCAGCATTCAGGACTATGAGTAATAAATGTCTGTTGTTTAAACCTGTTTATGGTATTCTGTTGTAGCAGCTCAAATGGGCTAAAACAGAAGTTGGTATAGGAAATGGAGGTGCTGCTGTAGTAAATACCTATAATGTGGAAGTAGCTTTGGAACTGGATACTTGTTTGAGGCTGGACAAGTTTGGAGGTGCATGCTAGAGAACACCTTGCATTGCCATGATTAAGCCATTAACAGCAATTCTTGTGAGAGCTCAGAAAGAAAATAGGTATCTGTAGATAAAGTGTCAACCTTCTTAGAGAATAACTCAGTAATACTGAGTAGAATATCGGTAGAATTATGGATGGTAAAGGTCTCAAATAAAAATGACAAACATGATTTTGGACAATGGAGGAAAAGCAATCCTTGTTATAAAGTGACAAAGAACTTGGAATTGTTTTTGTGTTCTAGTATCTTGTGGAAAGAAAATGGAACCTGCAAGTAATAAAATTGGATATTTGCTAAAGGAAACCTCTAAGCTAAGTGTCAAAAAAGCAGCCTCAATTCTCCTGAATGCTTATAGTAAAATTTGAGAAGAGAGAAATGATTTAAAGATGAAAATGTTAAGCAAAAAGGGTGCTGAATACAGGATATTTTATCAAGGCTTCTGTACAAAGATAATTTGTCAGTGTACATGTGATTCGCTGGTTCAAAACACACAGGAGAGTTCTATCTAGTAAGCAAGCAGGTTTATTCTTTTCTCCAGGAATGTGTTAACTACAGAAAAGTGAACTAAGCTTGAATGTGACTACTTAGCCATTTATAAGGGACAAGTATCTTTTTAAAACAATCAGAACACTGTTAATTTTCAGGCACCATTTGCTCCTGCAAATAAATAAGCCTCTAAAGTAACTGCATTCAAAGTAGCATAAAACATATCAATGCTTTATTTTCTCTCGACATGGCTTTTCCAACTCTTTACTATGCCTCTTTCTTTTTTAATTTTTATTTCTATTTTTTTAACTTTTTTATTGTTCAAGTACAATTGTCTTCATTTCCCCCTCACCACTCCATGGATGGAACTTGAGAGCATTATGCTAAGTGAAATAAGCCAGGCAGTGAAAGACAAATACCATATGATCTCACCTATAAGTAGAACCTAATCAACAAAACAAACAAGCAAACAAAATGTAACTAGAGACATTGAAATTAAGAACATACTATGCCTCTTTCTTACTGTTATGATAATGTGGCTGTAAAGATAAAACTACTGTACATCCAAAAATTTGGAACACCTTTACAGTAAAGTATATATCTGATTATTTGTTTTCATATTTTGTTTTTATTTTATAATACTAAAGCCCAAAGTATAACAAAGTATTGCTTTACTATCTTTACCAAGTTACCTATTATATACAAAACCACTCTTCATGCCAGAGTACCCTTTAATAGCTTCAGACATGGACAATTGCTGAGGGGGTAGGAGAGGATAAGGAGACTTAATGGTAATGGGAAAATATAATAAATATTAAATTCAAAAAAAGGAAAGGTTTAAAGTGACATCAGGGTTACATTCATCTCAGCAGGGAGTTACATTCATCTTCATGCTGACATTCCCTCTGCTTTCTATGATAGCCACTGAGACAGCATCTTGGTCCCCTCTTCCTGGGGATGCATGGTGCTAGACAGAGTGGGATAGCAAAGACTTCAGGACAGGATGAAATTACAGCTAAAACCACACACCTGTCCTGACTAGTGTGGCTCAGTAGGTTGGGCATCATCCTGCAAAGCAAAAGGTCGCCAGTTCAATTTTCGGTCAGAGCACGTGCCTGGGTTGCAGCCAGGTCCCTGGTTGGGAGTGCATGTGAGTGGCAACCGATTGATGTTTCTCTCTCACTTCAATGTTTCTCTCCCTGTCTTTCTCCCTCCCTTGCCCTCTCTCTAAAAATAATAAATAAAATAAAAAAACTCATGTCTGAGACTTCCAAGGGTCTCTAGGCATTTCCCAGTTGTCCCTCAATTGGAAACAGACTGGCTAAGACTTTTTGTCAATGGTGTTGAAGAACCACTCTGTGAATTTGCACAGCTGGGCTGTGGCTGTCTGGAACTTCTCCTGCAGTCTCCTATTGTCCTATCACAGGTGCCAAGAAGGCCAGCTTTTTAGATACTAGGATCTTTGAGAATTATTCTTTTGTATACTTGTAAAGAGAATACCTACTTGGTACTAATGAAATGTGATTTTTCTCTTTCTTACCATTCATTACAGTCTGATGTCAATGTCAGCAAGCATTCCAGTAAAAGCAATTTTAAATATTGATATACAAAGATAAAATTCAGATTATGGTTCCTAAACACCTGTCTGCAACAGCTTTAACATAATCTGCCTGGCCTTTAATTGGGGGTATGTGTGTGTGAAGGCATTAAGTATTAATTTTTAGTTGTTTCACTGATGGCCGTAATATAATGGTTACAATGAAGGCTCACAATATACTTATTTCACCATGAATCACCATCTTCATTTTGGGTATTGGAGTCTAAATTAGAATAAAACTAATTGTGAGTTTTATACATGGGATCAACTCCTGGCTCTACTTTTTCCTAGATGTGTGATTTTGGGTGAAACTTCTAATTTTTTTGAGCCTCATTTTTTGTCTTATATAAAATGGAGATAATAGTATCACCTACTTTGGAGGGTTGTTGTATGAGTCAATGAGACAATACACATGAGGTTGGCATATCATGCTTTCTCACTAAATATCACACATTGTTTTTGTTTTAAGCCCCAACTTAAACAGTCAGCTCCAGTGGCTGTCACTCTGTACTTTCCTGTCCAATGAGTGCTTAATTTTCTTTTATTTTTTTTCAGGCTTAATTCACTTTATTTTTCTTGTATAAAATTATGTGGTGGCCACTGCTGGAGCCTGCGTCCTCTGGACAGAAACTCTGGGATAGGTCTTTACAAGATGGTCAGTGATTTCCTGAACAGGGAGATTTGGTGAGCAGTCTCTTTCCAGAGGTCAGGAGTGAGACAGCTGTAGGTCTTAGAGACAGCATCAAAGGTAGCCTTGGCAAAGTAGCCCATAGCAGCAGTGCAGCCCCTGGCTGAGGTGTAGCAGTTGTTGATTCCAGCCATCATCATCAGCTTTTTGATAACAGGGTCTGAGATTATGTCAGTGCCTCTGGGTGCAGGGATTAGGCACACCAGCACAGAGCCACAGTGTCCAGTCATATTACAAGGGACAGTGTGGGGCTTGCCAATCTTGTTCCCTCAGTAGCCTCACCACACAGGGATGAGAGAGAGCTTGGCCAGGATGATGGCCCCATGGATGGCAGTGTCCACTGTAGCACTTAACACCCAGACCAATGTGTCCATTGTAGTCCCCAATGGCAACAAATGCCTTGAACTGGATCCTATGGCTTGCACATGTCTGCTTTTGCATGGGCATAATCTTCAAACCTTTGTTCTGGAGGGATGCCCCCCCAAAAAATGCTCTTAGATTCCTTGATGGGCAAAGAAAAGAGACAGACCTCCTCCAGGGACTTGATTTTCATGTCCTTGACCAGGAGGCCCAACTTGGTGACAGGGATCCACTCCTTATCCTTGGCCTTGCCTCCGCAGCTCCAAGGCCTCGACCAACTCCAACTGCCACAGTCTCAGCCCTGGATGCCACTGCGAAATCCTCCACAGAAGCCAAGGTGGCCTCCCATTCCAGAGCCCCTGGGGCCCATAGGGCCTCTGGGCCCTTCCACAGCATAATCATCTTTCTCTGGCCTCATCTGCCACTGGGGAAAAAAAGCTAGTTTTCTTAAACATTAAATTCTAACTTCCTTTACATTCCATGCTTTAGCATAAGGGCTTTAAAATGATAACAAAGATATTATCTTTGAAGGTAAGATTTATAAAGTTCTTTTTCTTTGTTATATTTTAACTTCTTAAATTTTTAGAAATAAGTTGCTTGATGCATTATAAAAACAAAGATGCTAATTTTTCATTAATCTTTTGTTTACGGTACAGAAACTAAAAAAGAAAAAAACATTTTTATAAAAATGGAAAATCAAAACCATGTGGCCTTATATTCAGGGACTTCCAAGAACACATGCTGATCTGTAAATAAAGATATGTAGAAATGAGAATGTCCTCATTCATAGAAAAATACACAAACTCAAAACCAAAACAGACAGCTATTTTTTTTTCTGATCTAAATCTGACAGAGCAGAAGTGAGGTATAAATTAGCAGACAGTATATTTAAAGTAGACAGCTACTAACAAATCATGCAAAACAATCATTCCTGAAAATTAACTGAGAAGGATGACGCCAAGCTAACCCTAACTGTACCAGTTTTAGGGCCAAATTTAGAGGCCCAAGAAAGAAAACATTCACAGTGATTTTGTAGATAAGGGCTTTATTTAAAACCTTTAAAATAGATTACTACTTAAAGACATATAAATTATTATGGAATCATAATAATCTTTCTCTTATTATATAAATTATTATGCAAGCATAATCATCTTTCTCTTAATATAGGTAAATGGTGAAGTGGTATTTAATTATAATGCATTACTAGATTAGACTTTTTCTTTTTTACTTTTTTCTTGAGAAGCTATTAACACAATCTTGGTTTGAAGGCCAATACTGCCACTGACCACTATGGGGCCTTGAATAAAAGTATATTTTATTTTATTTTTTTAAACATTTTATTTATTTATTTATTTATTTATTTTATTTTTAGAGAGGGGAGGGAGGGAGAAAGAGAGAGAGAGAGAAACATCAATGTGCGGTTGCTGGGGGTCATGGCCTGCAACCCAGGCATGTACCCTGACTGGGAATCAAACCTGAGACACTTTGGTTCGCAGCCCGCGCTCAATCCACTGAGCTACACGAGCCAGGGCTATAAAAATATATTTTAAATACATTTTTAACCCTGGCTGGTGTGGCTCAGTGCATTCAGTGCCTGCCTGCAAACCAAAGGGTCATTAGTTCAATTCCCAGTTGGGCTATGTGCCTGGACTGCAGGCTGGGTCCCCAGTGTGGGGCATGCTAGAGGCAGCCACATATTGCTGTTTCTCTTCCTCTCTTTCTCCTTCCCTTCTCCTATCTTTAGAAATAAATAAATAAAATCTTTAAAAAAATAAATAAATACATTTTAAACCTTTACTTCTAATTATTTTTCATCAAATTAAAGTATGTACATAATTTTAAAAATCAAATATTATTCAAAGGTTTATAATGATAAACAGCAGTCCCTGACCTTTGTCTTCTAATTACCTAGTTTTATTTAGTATTTAAAAATTTTACATAAAAATTATATAAGTAATATACAATATATTCCCACTGGGAATGATTCAAGTAATTCAAAAGTATAGAAACCAAACTGCTCAATACTCTGTTTACATTTCACCCTCTTTGAAGTGAATATTGTCATCAGTTTGATGTGAGTCTTTCTGATCCATTCCCTATACATTTACATCTATATGTAGTTACAAATTTGCTTGGTTACTTTATTGAGATCATACCATAAAAATTACTTAGCAACTTTTTTCTCACTGAACAATATGCTTTCCTTTTCATGACAGTGAAAAAAGACCTACTTTATTTTTTTAAGTACTGCATAATACAGATGTATGTTTATTTAACTGATGAACATTTAAATTTTCCTACTTTTGTAACTAAAAATAATGCAGCAGTAAAAATATTTGTTCTTGTCTCTTTGTATGCACACATATGCTGGGTCCAAAGTATGCATATTTTATATTTGGACACAGCTGAAATATTTCTTTCCAAAGAAGTCACAATATTCTACAGACTTCCAGCAAATGTGAAAATTTTTACCAATTATATGGACAAAAAAAAACTTGTTTTAATCTTGCTTTCCCTGATAACTAGTCAGATTATATACATGTACACATTTGTAATTGCCATTTAAATTTCTTCTTCTCTGAATGGTGTAATCATATCATTTCCAACCCTGTCTTCAAAAAAATTCTTTGCCTTTTCTTTAAGAGATCCCCCCACATATATCCTGGATATGAATTCTTTCACATATACATTGCAACTATTTCTCCCAATCTGTCACTTTCCTTAACTTAGATCACAGCATGTACTAATTAGTAATATAACTAAATTATATAATTTATTATAAAATTTATTGGTTACATACTTAAAATGTTTATTCCTTTTCTTTAAGGATGTTTCTTTTAAAAATATATTTTATTGATTATGCTATTACAGTTGTCCCAGTTTTTTCCCTTTGTCCTCTTCCACCTGGTATCCTGCATTACCTCCAGCATCCCCATTCCCTACTTCATGTCCATGGGTCATGCATATAAGTTGTTTGGCTACTCCATTTCTCATACTGTTCTTTTTAAAATTTTTTTCAAAAGATGTCATTTATTTACTTTTATTTTTTAATTAATTTGTTTATTTTTAGAGAGAGGGTAAGGGACGGAGAAAGAGAGGGAGAGAAACATCAATGTGTGCTTGCCTCTCACAGACAGTGCCACCTACTGGGGACCTGGCCTTCAAGCCAGGCATGTGTCCCGACTGGGAATTGAACCAGTGACCTTTTGGTTTGCAGGCCAGCACTCCATCCACTGACCCACACCAGGCAGGACTATTTCCTACACTGTTCTTAAAATCCCCGTCTATTCTGTGCATACCAATTTGTACTTCTTAATCTCTGCACCTATTCCCCCATTCTCCCCTTCTTCCCATCTGATAACTCTCCAAACAATTTCCATATCTATGATTCTGTTTCTGTTCTGCTTGCTTGCTTAGTTTGGTTTTTAGAGTCAATTGTTGATTGTTGTGAATTTATTACAACTTTAATGTTCATAGTTTTTATCTTTTTGGTATATTTTATTGATTATGCTATTAAGTTGTCCCATTTTTTCTCTCCTTTATCCCCCCTCTACCCTGCAACATCCCCAGTCTCCAGCATTACCCCGTTAGTCCATGTCCATAGGTTGTACATATAAGTTCTTTGGATTGTCTATTTCCTATGCTATTCTTAACCTACCCCTGTCTATTTTATGCCTTCCATTTATGCTTCTTATTCCCTGTCCTTTCCCCCACTTTCTCCCCCTTCCTCTCCCCATTGAAAACACTCCATGTGATCTCCATTTCTGTGATTCTGTTCCTGTTCTCGTTTGCATAGTTTGTTTTGTTTTGTTTATCGGTTCAGTTGTTGATAGTTATGAGTGTGTTGTCATTTTATTGTTCATAGTTTTTGATCTTCTTCTATTTCTTAGATAAGTCCCTTTGACATTTCACATAATAAGGGCTTCATGATGATGAACTGCTTTAACTTGACCTTATCTGGGAAACACTTTATCTGCCCTTCCATCCTAAATGAAAGCTTTGCTGGATAGAGTACTCTTGGATGTAGGTCCTTGCCTTTTCTGATTTTGAATACTTCTTTTCAGCCCCTTCTTACCTGCAAAATTTCTTTTGAGAAATCAGATGATGGTCTTATGGGAACTCCTTTGTAAATGTCTGTCTCCTTTTCTCTTGCTGATTTTAAGATTCTCCCCTTTCCTTTAATCTTGTGTAATGTAATTATGATGTGCCTTGGTGTGTGCTTCCTTGGGTCCAACTTCTTTGGGACTCTCTGAACTTCCTGGACTTCCTGGAAGTATATTTCCTTTGCCAGGTTGGGAAAGTTCTTCACCATTTCTTCAAATAATGAAGAAAGTCATTAAGTGAAATATAGTCTTTAATTTCTTGCTCTTCCTCTTCTTCTTCTGTCACCCCTATGATTGGGATGTTGGAGCACTTAAAGTTTCCCTGAGGTTCTGAAACCTCTCCTCATTTTTCTTGCATTCTTTTTTCTTCATTCTGTTCTGGTTGGATGTTTATTTCTTCCTTTTGTTCCAAATCATTTATTTGAGCCCCGGTTTCCTTCCCTTCACTGTTTGTTCCCTGTATATTCTGCTTTATTTCACCTTCTGTAGCCTTTATTTGTTCCTTCCTTTTGCGAACAAGCTCAATCAATTCAGTGAGCATCCTGATTACCAGTGTTTTGAACTCTGCATCTGATAGGTTGTCTATTTCTTTGTTGCTTAGCTGTTTTTCTGGAGATTTGATCTGTTTTTTTTTTTTTATTTGTTCCATATTTCTTTGTGTTGGTGTTCCAGTCTGGATGAATATTTCTTCAACTCCTTGGTCAGATTTCCATGCAGATTGCTATTCTAGCAGTTCTGGTTGTTTATTATTTTAAATTGTTTTTGTTATCCTTCTTTTGGTTGTGTGAGGAAGTGATGTGCTTCTACCTACACATCAATCTTAGCTGGAACTCTGATATTTTTCTCAAATAAGTCCTTTATGCTAAGTGAACTAAGCCAGGCAGTGAAAGACAAATACCATATTTTCTCACCTATTAGTGGAACCTAATGAACAAAACAAAGAAATGAGCAAAATAGACCCAGAGACATGGAAATAAGGAATAGACTGATAGTGACAGATGGGAGGGAGGAGGGGATAATGGGGGAAAGAAGGGAAAGGGTCTAGTCAAGGAACATGTATAAAGGATCCATGGTAATTGTCAACAGAGTGGGATTGACTGTGGGTGCAGGGAGTGGGTGGGGTGGGGGAGAGCAACAGGGGAAAATATTGGTACAATTGTAATTGAACAAAAATTTTAAAAAAGGAAAAAAAGAAAAAGCACCCAGAAGTGGAATTATAAAGATTAAAAAAGCATTTCATATAATAATGATTTGGTGATGATGAACTCTTTTAGCTTTACCTTGTTAGGGAAGCACTTTTTTCTGTCCTTCAATTCAAATAGTAGCTTTGCTGGATAGAGTAATCTAGGTTGTTTGTCCTTGCTTTTCATCATTTTGAAAACTTCTTGCCAGTTCCTTCTAGCCTGAAAAGTTTCTTTTAAGAAATTATCTGACAGTCTTATGGGAACTTTTTCGTAGGTAACTCTCGGCTTTTCTCTTGTTGCTTTTAAGGTTCTCTGTTTGAGAGAAATGAAGGAACAAATAAAGGCTACAGAACGTGAAATAAAGCAGAATATACAGGGAACTGACAATGAAGGGAAGGAAACCAGGGCTCAAATAAATGATTTGGAACAAAAGAAGAAATAAACATCTGACCAGAACAGAATGAAGAAAAAAGAATGCAGAAAAAATGAGGAGAGATTTCAGAACCTCTTTAACCATTGGCCTTTTAATTATGATGTGTCTTGGTGTGGTCCTCTTTGTGTCCATCTTGTTTGGGACTTTCTGTGCATCCTGGACTTGTATGTGTATTTCCTTCACCAAATTAGGTGAGTTTTCTTTCATTACTTTTTCAAATAAATGTTGAATTTCTTGCTCTTTCTCTTCTCTTTCCGGCACCTGTGTGATTTGTATGTTGGTACTTTGAAATTGTCCCAGAGGCTCCTTAGCCTATCCTCATTTTTTGGATTCTTTTTTCAGCTTGCTATTCTGATTGAATGTTTTTATCTTCCTTATGTTCCAGATCATTGATCTGATTCTTTGCTTCATCCACTCCACTGTTGATTCCCTGTAAATTTTTCCTTATCTCACTAAGTGTAATGTTCATTTCTGCCTGGGTCTATTTTTAAAATTATATTTATTGATTATAGTATTACAGCTGTCCTGATATTTTCCCCTTTGCCCCCTTCCAACAAGTGCTCCCTACTCCCTCAGGCATTCCCCCCCACACACCATTTCTTATGTCCATGGGTCATGTATGTAAGTTCTTTGGCTACTCTATTTTTTATACCATACTTTATATCCTTATGGCCATTCTGTAAATACCTAATTGCATTTCTTAATCTCACTTAGTTAGTAATTCTCCCCATCCTTCCTCTAATCTGGCAACCATCTGGTAACACACTTCTTTTCTCTTGCTGCTTTTAAGAGTATTTCTTTATCTTTAATTTTTGGCCTTTTACTTATGATGTATCCTGGAGTAGCTCCTTTGCATCTATCTTCTTTGGGACTCTCTGTGTTTCCTGGACTTGCATGTCTATTTCCTTCACCAAATTAAGGAAGATTTCTTTCACTACCTTTTCTTCAGATAGATTTCCAATTTATTGCTCTTTCTCTTCTTCTTCTAACACCCCTATGATGTGAATGTTAGGCTTCTTGAAGTTGTCCAGAGGAAGATTATACTATCCTCATTTTTTGGATTATTTGTTGTTGTTGTTGTTGTTGTTGTTGTTGTACGTGGTTGTTTTTTTGCTTCCTTATGTTCCAAATCATTGATTTGATTCTCGGCTTCATCCACTCTACTGTTGTTTCTCTGTAAATTGTTCTTTATTTCAATTATCTTTCATGTCTGATCTGGTCTTTTTTTATGGTGCTGAGTTCCTCACTAAGTTCCTTGAGCATCCTTATAACCAGTGTTTTGAATTCTGCATCTGATAGAGTGCTTATCTCCATTTCTTTTTCTGGAGTTTTGATCTGTTCTTTCATTTGGGCCATGTTTCTTTATCTCCTCATTTTGGCAGCCTCCTTTTGTTTGTTTCTATGTATTAAGTAGATCTGCCTTGACTCCATGTCTTGGTAGTGTGGCCTTATGTAGAAGGTGTCCTGTGAGGTCCAGTAACAAAGCCTCCCCTATCACCCAAGCTGGGTACTTGAGTTTTGCCATTTTGGGGGGCTGAGTATACCCTCTTCATGTAGTTGAGCCTTGCTTGCTGTTGGCAGATCAATGGGAGGGATTAACTCAGGCTAGTCAGCTGCAAGGACTTGCTGTGACCACTGACCACCAATTTACGCTGTCTGTGGAGGATCAGCTGAGTGGCAGCAGGGTCATGCTGCTCTTACATGGTCTGTAGCTGTCCACTGGGTGTGTTGGCCCTGGAGTTTCCCAGGTGGTTCAGGCCAATATCAACCCCCACCTGTGTTTTGTCCAGGGTTACCCTGCCTGAGTTGTAAAGCAATCTGAGGTGGCTGTTACTTGCTGGGCTTAAAGATTCCCGGGGGAAGCCAAGCTGTGAATCTAATCTGGCTACCATTAGGGCTCACTGAAGGCAGCTGTTGCTTGTTTGATAGGATTTAGGAGCCAAGATCAGCCATTCTTATGGAAAAGCAGCTTTTGTGGGCCTGTAAGTTGGGTGGGGCATAGCCTCTGGTGGTCTCCAAGGTGGGTCAAACAGTGTGAGCTAGGTTGATGGAGTCTTAGTAATGGCACCAGATGCTGGCTTTGTAGGGGTAGCATTTTGCAAAGGGAGAATGGCCTCTGCTCACCTTGGTGCCAGACACTTCAGTTTCTCCGTGTATGCCACTGGTGCCTTTCAAGCTGCCCCAGTGCAGGAGCTCACAGGTAGTGAGCCTGAGTAGGTGAGTCCATGTGTGATTTCTTTGAGAGGAGCTGCTTGGGGCTCCAGAAGTTTCTTCTATTGACTCAGTCTCTGCTGACTTTTGCAGCTAGAAGTTGTGGGGGCTCATCTTTCTGCTATTGGAATCCTGAGCTGGGGGGCTTGGTGTGGGTCTGGAACTCCTCGCTCCTGAGATATCCCTCCAGAATTTTTATCCATGTGGGTGTGAGACCAGCCCATTCTTCATCTGCAGTCCTCATACCACTTTGGATGGATGTGATTTCTTTAATTCCATAGTTGTCACACTTCCAATTACCTCAATTACTGACATTTCTGAGGGTTTTTGTTCTATATTTTAGTTGTGATTTTGATGTGGTTGTGTGAAGAGGGGAGCCATGTTGGCCTCTGCCACCATCTTGACCAGAAGTCCTGCCTGGGTCTTTTTTGATGCTTTTGAAGTACCCACTGAATTCCTTGAGTATCCTAATGACCAGTATTTTGAGCTCTGTATCTGACAGATTGCTTATCTACATTTTGTTTATTTTTTTTTTCTGGAGTTTTATTCTGTTCTTTCATTTGGGCCATGATTTATTTGTCTCCTCATTTTGGCAGCCTCCCTGTATTTGTTTCTACATTTTAGGTTGAGCTGCTTTGACTCCCTGTCTTAGTAGCATAGCCTGTTGTAGAAAAAGTGCACCTCTAAGTTGTATGGAGTTGTAAGAGTCTTAAGTAATCACCAGGGCAGGGCAACCCATGTGCACCAGTTTGATGGAGTCTCAGATGGAGTCACTTGTGGCTCTGTGTCAGGGACGGCTCAGAAACGGGACTATGGCTGCTGCCTGGCCTCTGTAGTTTTGTCCAGGAGGAAGCAGTCCCTCACACCCACCCTGATGTCAGACACTTCGGTTCCTCTCCATATGCCACTCATGCCTTTCTAGATGCTGTTCTGGTGCTGAAGCCCAGAGGTAGTGAGTCTGTGTAAGTCCTAAGTTCATTGTGGGCCTTTTAACAGGAGACACCTGAGTATCCTACAGTTTCTTCAGTCACCTCAAATCTCATTGGTTTTTAGAGCCAGAAGTTATGGGTACTTATCTTCCTGGAACTGGAACCCTAGGTCTGGTGTGGAACTGGGATCACTTGCTCCTGAGGTATGCCTCCTGAATGTTATCCTTGACACAGAGTGTGGAACTACCCGTTTCTCCGCATCTCTGCATCTCCATGACTCCACCCCTTCTACCTATCTGGATGAATGTGATTTCTTTAAGTACTAGGTAGTCAGACTTCCATACACATTGATTTCCTGATGATTCTGGGTTATAGTTGTTTTTCTAGTTAAGTGGTAATTTTTGTTGTGATTGTGCAAGGAGGTGAGCCATGTTAACCTACACCCCCATCTTGACTGGAAGTCTCTTTTTAAGGAAATTTCATTTGAATCTTCCTAAATGATCTTCCTCAATCTATGATAAAAATATCCTTTATTTTCTTCTTATACCTTGCTATTGTAATCAATGACATTACTGACATTTAGTTATTTTTTAATTTTTTAAATCTTTTTCCCCATTACCATTTAGTCCCCTCATACTCCCCAGCAATCACTAATGTTGTCCATGAGTCCTTTTTCTTTTTGCTTAATTCCTCCACCCCTTAACCTCTCCCCACTTAGCTGTCATCCTGCTCTTTATCTATGATTCTGTCTCTATTTTGCTTGTTAGTTCAGTTTGTTCATTAGATTCCACATATGAGTGAAATCAATGGTATTTGTCTTTCTCTGACTGGCTTATTTCACTTAGCACAATGTTCTCCAGGTCCATCCATACTGTTTCAAAAGGTAAACTTTTTTATGGCTGAGTAGTATTCCATTGGATAAATGTGCCACAGTTGTTATATATACTCATCTACTGATGGGCAAGTGGGCTGCTTCCATATCTTGGTGATTGTAACTAATGCTGCAATGAACATGGAGGTGCTTATGTCCTTTTGAATTAGTGTTTTTTGGGTTCCTTTGGATATATTCCCAGAGGTGAGATCACTGGGTCAAAGGCAGATCCATTTTTAATTTTTTGAGGTATCTCCATACTGCTTTTCACAGTGGATGTACCAATCTGGATTTCTACCAACATTGCAAAAGTGTTCCCCTTTCTCTATATCCTTGCCAGCATTAGTTATTTTTTGATTTATTGATGATAGTCATTCTAACAGATATGAGATGATATCTCATTGTGGTTTTAATTTGCATTTCTCTAATGATATGTGTCATTGATCATCTTTTTATATGTCTATTGACCATCTGTGTGTTCTCTTTGGAGAAGTGTCTATTCAGGTTCTTAGCCCATTTTTATTGGGTTATTTTATTTTTGGTGTTGAGTTTCTAAGTTCTTTATAAATTTTGGACATTAACCCCTTATAAGATATATCAGTGGATATGTTTTCCCATTCTGTGGGTTTTCTTTTTATTTTTGTTGATGTTTTCCTTTGCTGTGCAAAACTTTTCAGTTTGATGAAGTCCCATTTGTTTATTCTTTCTTTTGTTTTCATTGTCTGGGGAAATATATCAGATAAAACATTTCTATGGCCAATGTCCAAGATTTCACTGCCTATGTTTTCTTCTACTATTTTAATGGTGGTATCTCATATTTAAGTATTTAATCCATTTTGAATATATTCCTATGTGTGGTGTAAGAAGGTGGTCTAGTTTCATTTTTCTGCACTTATCTGTCCAATTTTCCCAACACCATTTATTGAGTAAACTATATTCAGTCCATTGTATGTGCTTGCTTCCTCTGTCCAGTATTACTTGACTATAAAGGTGTCAGTTCATTTCTGGGCTCTCTATTCTGTTCCATTGATCTATGTGTTTGTTCTTATGCCAGTACAATGCTATTTTGATTATTATGGCCTTATAGTACAGTTTCATATTAGGTTGTGCGATTCTTCTTTGTTCTTCTTTCTCAGGATTGTTGTTGCTATGTGTTGCCTTTTGTGGTTCCATATAAATTTTTGAAATATTTGTTCTAGTTCTGTGAAATACATCATTGGAATCTTGATAAGAATTACATTGAACATATTGATTGCTTTGGGTAGTATAAACATTTTAATGAAGTACATTCTTCCTATACATGAACATGGCATGTGCTCCACTTGTTTGTATGTTCTTCAATTTCTTTCTTCAATGTCTTATAATTTTCCTAGAACAGGTATTTTATATTTTTGGTTAGGTTTATTCCCAGGTATTTTATTCTTTTTGTAGCAATAGTGAATGGGACTCTTTTCTTAATTTCCCTTTCTGTTATTTCATTATTGGAATATAAAAATGCAACTGATTTCTGGATATTATTTTATATCCTTCTATTTTGCTCAATTGATTCTCAGTTGTAGTAGTTTCTTGGTGGAGTCCATACAATATCATGTCATTTGCAAATAAAGGCAGTTTTACTTCTTCCTTTCCATTTGGATACCTTTTATTTTTTCCTGTATGGTTGCTCTAGCAACTTCAGTTGTACTTCCATAGTACTTCCATTACTATGGTGAGTAAGAGAGGTGAAAGTGGACATCCCTGTCTTCTTCCTCTTCTGAAGGGAAATGCCTGTAGTTTTTCCCATTGAGTGATACTGGCAGTTGGTTTGTCATATATGGCCTTTATTATGATCAGTTATGTTCCCTCTATTACCACTTTGCTGAGAGTTTTTGTTGTAAATGGGTGTTGGATTTTATCAAATGCTTTTTCTGCATCTATTGATATGATGATGTGGTTTTTATCCTTTTTTTTAATATCATGAATCACATTGATTTGTGAATGTTGTATCAGCCTTGCATTTCTGTTGCTCATGATGTATGTTCTTTTTGATGCATTGCTGTATTCAGTTTGCTAATATTTTGTTGAGAATTTTAACCTCTATGTTCATCAGGGATAGTGGCTTATAATTTTCTTTTTTTTTTTTTTTAGTGTCTTTATCTTGTTTTAGCATTAGGATAATGCTGGCCTCATAAAATGAACTTGGGAGCCATCCCTTATCTTGAATATTTTGAAATAGTTCGAGAAGGAGAGGTGTTAATTCTTCCCAGAATGTTTGGTAAGATTCACCTGTGAAGCCATCCAGGCGAGGGCTTTTTTTTTTTTTATTAATGATTCATTTTTACTAGGTGTAATCTGTCCATTCAGATTCTCTTATTCTTGATTTGGTTTGGGCTTTTGTTTGCTGGGAGTTTTTTGATTATTGCTTCAATTTCACTAGGTGTAATCTGTCTATTCAGATTCTCTGGTTCTTTCTGATATAATTTTGGAAGATTGCATGTTTGTAGGAATTTATTTCATCCAAGTTGTCCAGTTTATTGGCATATAGTTGTTAATAATATTTTCTTACTATCCTTTGTATTTTTTGGTGTCCATTGTTATATCTTCTCTTTCACTTCTTGTTTGGGTCCTCTCTCTTGATGGGTCTAGTTAAAGATTTGTCAATCTTGTTTATCTTTTTAAAGAACCAGCTCTTAGATGAATTGATCTTTGTGTCATATTTTAGACTCTATTTTGTATATTTTTGCTCTGATATTTATTATTTCCATCCTACTCAGTTTAGGCTTTATTTGTTATTCTTTTCAAGTTCCTTTCGGTGTAAAGTTAGATTGTTTATTTGAGCTTTCCCTCATTTTTTTCTTTTCTTTTTTTTTTTTTTAAGATAGACCTGTAATGCTATGTATTTCCTTCTTAGGATTGCTGTCCCATTGTCCCACAGATTTTGGATTGTTGTGTTCTTGGTTTCCTTTGTTTCAAGGTATATTTTTATTTCTTCCTTGATCTCATTGTTGACCCATTCATTGTTTAATAACATGTTATTTAGTTTCCAAGTCTTTGTTCATTTTTCAGTGTTCTTCATGTGAGTGATTTCTAGTTTCATAGCATTTGGTCAGAAAAGATGCTTGGTACGATTTCAATCTTCTTAAATTTATTGAGACTTGTTTTGTGTCCTAACCTGTGGTCTATCCTAGAAAACATTCCATGTGCACTTGAAAAGTATGTATATGCTGCTGCTTTGGGGTGAAATGCTCTGAAGATATCAATTAAAACCATTTGATCTAGTGTGTCATTTAAGGCTGTTGTTTCCTTGTTGATTTTGTGCCTGGAAGATTTATCCATTGAA
The DNA here is from genome assembly GCF_019186645.2 of Phyllostomus hastatus. Lineage (NCBI taxonomy): Eukaryota > Metazoa > Chordata > Mammalia > Chiroptera > Phyllostomidae > Phyllostomus > Phyllostomus hastatus. The sequence goes on along the minus strand of NW_025333841.1, from coordinate 7,702,789 downwards.
GTAAAAGGGGTGTTAAAATCCCTGACTAGGACTATATTTCTGTCAGTCTCTCCCTTTATGTCCATCAGGATTTGCTTCACATATTTAGGTGCTCATATGTTGGGTGCATACATGTTGACTAAGGCTTTATCCTCTTGTTGGATTGTTCCCTTTATCATTGTGTGGTTTACTTCTTAATCTCTTACTATAGCTTTTGTTTTAAAGTCTATTTTGTCAGATGTAATTACTGCTAGCTCCTCACTTTTCCCTTTACATTTCCACCTAATATCTTTTTCCATCCCTTTCCTTTTAGTCTGTGTCCATCTTTCAATCAGAGAAGAGTATCTTGGAGGCAGCATATGTATTTTTTTTCTTATCATTTCAGCTACACTATATCTTTTGGTTGGAGAATTTAAGCCATTTACATTTAAAGTGGTTATTGAAAGATGCATATTTAGTGTCATTTTTGTTAGACTATTTTCCTCTGTTGTTATTGTTTTCCTCCTCCTCCCCTCCCCTCCACTCTCCCCCCCTCCTTCTTCTTTTTTTCCTCTCCTCATTCTCATTCTTCATCTTCTTCTTAACCAAGACCTTTAACATTTGTTGCAGTACTGGTTTGGTGTTAACAAACTGTTTTAGTTTTTTCTTGTTTGGGAAGCTCCTTATTTCTCCTTTGATATTAAATGACAGCTTTGCTGGGTAAAGTAGCTGGTTGTAGGTCCTTGCTTTTCATCACCTTTTCACACTACAGTCTTTTGTTCTGAAATGTTTCTGTTGAGAAATCAGATGGCAGTCTAATCGGTGCTCCCTTGTATGTATATATCTGCTTTTCCCTTGCAGGTTTTAGGATTCTCTCCTTGCCTTTAAGTCTTGCCATTATAATTATGATGTGCCTTGGTGTAAGCCTCTTTGGATCCAACATCTGTGGGACTCTCTGAGCTTCCTGAACTTGTATGCCTTTTTCTTTCATCAGATTAGGGAAGTTTTGGTCATTATTTCTTCAAATAGGTTCTTGATCCCTTGCTCACTCTCTTTTTACTTCTGATAATCCCATGATTTGGATGTTGTTATAGTTCATGTTTTCCATAATGTTTCTTAAGCTCTATCCATTTTTTTAAATTCATTTTTCTTTTTGCTGCTGTGCCTGTGTGTTTTTTCCTACCTTGTCTTCCAAATCACTGATTCAATCTACTATTTATTCCTTTCACTGTATTATTTACTTCACATATTGCATCCTTTATTTCTGACAGGTCTTTTTTATGGTTTCTACATCTCCTTTCATGATGTTGAGTACCCTTGTGATCATTACCTCTCTATTTGATAAATTGCTTGCCCCCATTTCATCTAGTTTTTCTTTCAAATAATTCTCTTATCCTTGCATTTTGGGTGTTTGTCTTTCCATTTTGGCTGTTTCTTTGTGTTTGTTTCTATGTATTAGGTTGGTCTTTAAAGACTCAGGTGTAGACCTTTGTCATACACTGCTTGTATCTGGCCCTGAGCAACCTGTTTGGAGTTATCAGTGATTCATAGCATGTGGCTCCCAGTGTTGGGCCTGTTCATGTGCAGAAAGAACCAGGATGTGCATCAAGTCTGGCTTTTACCAGCACCATGCCCAAGTGAGGCTCAGATGAAGTCTCAGAGCTCCCAGAGATCCATCTTAGTTGTTACAATTAATCAATGATATAGCCTCAAACTGTACTCAGCAACCTGGCTTAACATCCACAGAGTGGGGCAGAGTTATTTTTTCAGGTAGCACTATTGCTTCCCCTCAGACTGATGCCACTTGGAGGGGAGTGCTCTGCCTGAGAAAGTCCTCTGCAGTATGGGGGATGAGTCAGCACATGGATCCTGTTGGCTGTTCCTTCAGTTCTCTTCAAAGAGCCACCAACACCAGACTCTTCTCATGTATCTCTAGTCCACTCTGCCTTCCTTCTGCCAGAGCCCAGGGTAAGTGGCAGCAAATGAAATGTTGTAGCTTGACTCTTTAAGAGGCTGTCTGTGTCTCTAGCTGTTTGTCCTGGTGGACAGAAACCCCACTGCTCTTCACAGCTGGATGTTATCTGGGTTCTTTTCCTGGCTCTGGTGCTATAGGCTGGGGAGCCCAGCTTGGGGTTTGGACTCCACACTTCTCTAGGGGAACCCCCTGCCTTCTGAAATATCTCTCTGGAGAACTTTGGGTGCCTTCCATGGGGGCCTAGCCACCCCTTTTGCATCTTCTCTACAGTCCCTACCAGTCTGTGGTGAAGTGGTTTCCTGTGTCTGCCCTTGGTTTTAAGGCTTCTCTCTAGCTAGTGTTCCATTGGTTATTCAGGAGGATTTCTCTACAATTTAGTTTTAATTCCGTATTGGTCCTGGGCAGAGGTTAATGTAGCTTCTACTTACTCCTCTGCCATCTTGTTCTGATCCACATTTAGTTCTTTAACCCATCTGGAATTTATGTTTTGGTATGGTGTAAACATGAACTTAATTTTTTTCTAATGTACAGTAAATTATCCCAATATCACTTAATGCATAGTGATATTAAAAAGTTTCCTTTTTAATTTGAAATGCCAGTTTTTTCACCCATTAAAAATCCTGGCTTCCATTCTATCTTATTGATCTATTTGTTCATTTTAATTACTGTAGCCTATTTTAGCCTTAGACCACATTTTAATACCTGAAAGAGCATTCTTTTCTGTCCTTGTTTTAAAAATAATTGTTCTGCATTTATAAAACCAGCTTGAAAATGTCCATAAAATATCCAGTGGAATGATGTTTTTTACTGCATTGAATTTATAGGTTAATTTAGGGGGAAATGGTATCTTTAAAATATGTTTTTCCAGCCTGGTTCATGCTGTATCTCTCCTTTGAGACATTTTGTTGTTGTTGTTGTTGTTTGTTTATGGTCTTTATTTACATGTCATACTGTTCTTCATATAGGTCTTGCACATTTCTCATGACTTTTCTCATACGTGGGTAAAAGCTATCCTGCTTTGGACCAGTGCTTTAGAGAGTCCTGCTCTGGCTCTCTTCCAGGTGCTCCCCTTCCTATGGGGTAACAGTTTACTGTATTTTAGGGATATGCCCATCTGGTACCCTCCTCCATCAACTTTTCTAGATCATGGCCCAGTTATTAGGATCCTGGAATTCTTTGCCCAAACAGTCTCAAACCCTTTCTCAAGGTTTACACAGGCTTTCCCCCCAGGTCTTTACTCCTGATCACATTGGTTTTGTATACAATGTTAGGCCTGAGCAATGGCCAAGGGATAGCAATTTGAGTATAGGCAGAACTTGGGCATGCAGGCTGAGGTACATGAGGTCCTATTCAGTAATGAGGTCCTTGCTGTATTGATATCATAGGACTAGGAACTGGGGAAAAAAACAAAACAAAACAGGAGAAAGCCTGGAGGCTGGGTCTAGCTCTCTTTATGAATTTATTTTCTGGCACAGAACTCTCAGGAGTCAAATAATACATATGGGTTGCTTCCATAATCCAGGGTCATTATGAAAGTATATTTATGAACTTTTGACTCCCTTAAAACTTAACTACAGTTGGCTCTTTGTATCTGCAATTCAACCAACCGTAGACTGAAAAGAGTATTCTCAATCTATGGTTTTGAAACTGTGGCTGGGAAAGCAAAAATCCTGTTTTCCATCTGTGAATGGTTGAATGTGCAGATGTAAAACCAAACGATACAATGGGCTAATTATACTTATTGGAAAAAAAATCATGTATAAGTAGACCTGTGAAGTTCAAAACTTTGTGGTTCAAGGGTCAACTGTACTTGCCTACGTGACAGATCTGAGATTTCAAATCCAGGTATACTGGGTCCAGAGCCTGTGTGCTTAACTACAATACCATATTCTCATATCCACTAAGGAATTTGAGGAAATCCATTTCAGAGTCCTGAGGACATCACATCAAAAATGCAAGATTGCACTATTTTAATCAATACTTTCAAACTGTCATGAAGATGTAAATATTAAATGAATTCTTCTTTGTGACTGGAAGAACACTGTGTGTTTCTCTCTTTTGTTTTTCATTTTAGGTATTTTGGAAGCCATTAAGTAGGATGGCTTCTATTTTAGTTTATAGGAAAAGCCACTGAGCTCTCTGTTTCATGGCTTTCAGTGGCTTATACTACAAAGGCCTCATTTTTTTCTGCATTCTCTCTGCCAAAGCCCCTCTCCTCAAATTCATATGTAGATGTGGGAGTAGCTGCTGTCTGTCTAGAGCCAGAGGAACTGACTTATAATTGAGTTTTGGATTATTATTTCTGTGTATTAATATTATATGAAGAGAGGCAGTGGTCCCAGAGAGGTTTGAGAGTTCGTGAGCCTCAGGTGGTACAAAAGGACTGGGGGAGGGAAAGAGTTATCAAAGGGATAAGGTTATAGAAATAATAATCAAGTTAGGTCTTGCAGCTGCTCAGGGATTGAGTTAATTGTAGGACTTAAGCAACTGCTAGAGTTGAGAGGAAAAAGATATTAGCTCCTGGTTATTGGGCAGAGGAGGGTCTAGTTCAGAGAATTTCTGCAGGCATAGTACAGGGGACACTGTTGACTTGGGATTCACAAAGTTTCTGGGAAAGCACTGTCAGCTTGAAGATGAGGGTGGGTCTGGGCCCAGGATAGACACAGCTTCTGAACATTCAAGCATTTGTGTATCAGAATAAACTAGATCAACCCTCTAGAGATGGAATAGTGTGTATAAACAATAGACAAGTAATCTAGAGTCAACAGGTGGGCTGTAGAATATAAGGATGGTGAAACAAAAATGATCTGAAAAGGCCAACAAGCAGTTCTACACCAAGATTGCACTGAAGTAGATGAAAAGTAGTAAATGCCCTTAAACTGTTCTATTGTAGTGGACAGTGTGGGGCAGGAAAACAACTGGATAAATGAAAGCCAAGGGCTGGCCTTTAAAGACAAAATGGTTCTCTGTCTTGTGGATGGTGGCAATACAATGTTACTTAGAGGCTGGGGGCAAAGGTGGGGAGCTAACTGCCTTTGCAGGCTGTCCTGGAGTTATGTTCTATCACATCTCTATCACATTTGAGGGTTTTGACTGCTCCATGTCTTATCTGAATGGCTTCCTCATGGATGTTTGTCTTTCAGCTTGCTCCACATTTGCCTTTTTAATCCTGACAATTTACCTTTTGGTGAACCAACTAGTTATGTCTGGTTGAATTTTACTTTAACCTCATGCTTTGGATCTACCTGGGTCTCTTTTATTGGTCCATTCTATTATTCAGCAATTTATTTCTGATAAAAATAAGACTTAATACTTGTGTTTTTAAAAATATTTTTCACTATGACCTTTCATTTAGTCCCACAGACAACCTGTAACCTTGAGTATCAGTCATGGTGCTGGCAGAAATAGATAGTATGCTCAGTTGGAATAATGTTGGAGAATTTAATAACAGGACTATTCATACAGGTGTGGCCACAATGTTAAAGAGAAACCAGCAAGTGATGTTGAAGCACTCTTAAGTGGTAGCCATCATCACTCCTAGGCTTCTAGGCCCCTAGGCATGAGAGGCAAGAGGAGAGAGTAAGCAGCATAACTATTTGGAAAGATCCATTAGATGGGGGTAAAGGGACCCTCACCTTAGGCAAAAAGATGCAACCTACTCAGGATAAGCTAGCAGGAAGGGAGCAGGAGTGAGGGGTGGGGAGGAGAAATAAAAGCCCTGACCTTATTCTCTTGATGATCTCTCACCTGCTGTTGCCTCCCATAGAATGAACCCAATTTCAAGTCAGAAATTAAGGAATCCCATTGATGCAGCACATATAAGTTAGCTTCCTGGGCACAAAACTGTAAAGAAGCAGGAAGAAAGTATCTGCAGGGGCAAATTAAAGCTTATTTAGCCCTCCTAGGTCAGCCATATTTTATAGCTCTACTTTACAATTTTATTTTTTTAATATTTTATTTATTTATTTTTACAGAAAGGGGAAGGGAAGAAAGAAAGGGAGAGAAACATCAATGTGAGAGAAACATTGATTGGCTGTCTTCTATACATGCCCCAACTGGGAACTTAACCTGCCACCCAGGCGTGTGCCCTGACCAGGAATTGAACCAGAGGCTTTCCATTTGTGAGATGATGCCCAACCAACTGAGCCACGCTGGCCAGAGCATTAAATTTTATTTTTAAAAAATCTATCTGCTTTGAAATATAAATCACTGGCTATTAAACCAGCAGTAGTACTTTTATTCACAGTTCCAGTATGGAATTACAAGGCAAGATTTTATTTGTGACTTAACTGGTAACTGAACAATTGGTATGCATGGTACACTTGGAAAATACTTTCCTAATGTTCATGGGCCATCCATCAGTATTATTTCTTCCTTCAGACTCACTTAATGATGTTGTGAAAAAATATTATATTTTCTGAATTTAATAAGTACTACACTCTGAGCTAGAACATATACCAACCCATTTTTGAAAAGTCATTTGCTTTTCTGTTCCAGAAATATTATTAAAGGCAATATTGGTCTTCTTTCAGCTAATTAGAAAATCTAAGTAATTGAAGTATTCATTTAGAATGAATTGATAAGATCTAGAAATTGATTTTATTTTATTTTTAATTTTTTTATTGTTGTTCAAGTACAGTTTTCTGCCTTTTTAAAATATTCAGGAAATCCTTTGGTGACTTTCTTTGGAAGGATAGTGTAATAGAAATAACCATTTATAATGAAAATAATCATGATCAAAATCATGCTTCTTTAATATTGAAAGACAGCATGTACCAATATGTTTAGCAATCTGGTTTAGAGAATTCAAGTCTCTTTCTCAGCTCCCAGGGCTATTTACCATAAATAAGTTCCCTATACACAAATTGTTTATTTGGGATTTAAAAGGTGGCTTCAGCAAATGCATCCTCTAGTCAGGACTCAATCTCATTTGCATGTGTTTTATACATAAATGATTATAGTAGTATCCTTCTTATAGAGATCCTATTGCTGACCCACAGTCACTCAGGTGTGTTCTTAGAGATGCGTTCTCCATAGCACAGTAGGTTTCTGCTATTTAACCCACATACTCTCCCTTTGTTCCCCCTGTGATCAACGGGCACTGATGCTAACCTTAGCCCTAGTGATATGATGCCCTAACTGAGCTAACTGCTTGTTCTGGTATAACCTATCTCAAGAATTTTCAAACAAGGTTTGGGATACAGGGAAGAAGATACAAAAATAGCTTCGTGTCTCATTTGAAGTATAAAGTTCTGAGATGTGGTTTTGCATTTAGAAAAGAGGGGCACTTAGGATGCTAGCCTAGGAAAAATAAATAAATAAATGCCTAATGTGCTCTAACCATGCTGACTTGACTTTTGCACTGGGATTTAGAGCTCAAATCCCAGGTAATAATTAATCATTACTTTGTTTTCCTTGTTTTGGCTTGCATTCAGGTATCTCTCAGGGATCTTACAGAGAGAAAGGGTAACTAGGCCAGGATTTGTGTAGTTCACTGAGTCCTCTGTTTGCTTTGTTAATAGATCTCAGTGTTAACACAACACTCTCCCATAAGAACCTATACTAAAGTTGTAGACTAAAGACAGCAAAACTGACTTAGCTTGAGGTCCTTCCTTGTTACTGGTATTTTATCTTTGTCCCTTACTAATTTTCTCCTTTAATTTTTAAGGATTGTCTGGTTCCAGATTCCCTGGATTTCAGACTTCCAATCTTCCTCTACTTTGGGTATCTTCATCCTGCTGATTTGTGTCAATATCCCTCAATTCTACCCCTTGCCTGATACCGACTTTTAGTCTTTGCATTCCCTGACTTTGACTTTTCTACTTACATGTGACCTACAGCCTTATTATTGTTTTCAGTATTTGAATTCACCATGATTCTGAATTACCTAGCAGGTTCCAAATCTATGGCTTTGCTTAGCCTGTGACCTTGTGGCCAAGATCAGTAATCAATCCATTCCTGTATCTTCTTCTACCCTGTATTTTATGTCTTTTCCCACCTCTTCTGGTCCTTGCTCATTACCCCATGTCCAAAATTGTTAGAACATCCTCAGAGATAGATTATACTGGATCAAGTAGTTACTAGTGTCTCAATTGGGTTTATGCTTATTCATTTTCCTAAGACCTTATACATTAGAAAACCAGGTATCATTGTGCCCAGGAGTCTGATCAATCATATCATCATTGTTCCTCTTTAGAAAGGAATGGGATATTGATGGGTGAAAGGAAAAGATGTTGGAATTTAATTCACTTCTTTAGAGGTTGACAGTTCACATGGTATAATGATCGAAAAAAATGGGATGCTGTCACAGAAGATTTGAGTACCCCCCCACGTACTAGCTGTGTGACTTAAGAAAAGTCACTTTAAACAAATTCTTAGAGCTTCAATTTACCTGTCAATAACATGGGGCATACTACTGCCATCTATTTCAGTAGGATGCTGTGAATATCAAATGAGATTATACATTTACATAAATATACATAAAATATATACACACATATACACATGTGTGTTTGTAAACACTAACATAACACAATAGAGAATTTCTATTTGACAAGCCAAAGAAGAAATAAGATTAAGAAATGAGTTATTTCATTTCATAAAACTCACTTTGGGGTAAAACATGATACTGAACGAAGTCTTCAGCCTCTGTCCAAAACTGAGTAAAAAGGATCAGATTTACCATCTAGTCTGAAACAACTTCAAAACCACACAAAATATATAAAATCAGGGATGGTTTTCAAGACACTGTATATCAGACAATGAAGAACACTGATCTCTGTGTCACTGGAAACAAATTAAGTGAGCCCTACAATTGTCCCAGCTTACTACTGAAGAGAATTTTCAAGCTGTGACATAGAGAAGAGGTGGGAAGGACAGTGTCTAGCCTCACACAGGGCTTGAATAGTTCCCATTTCCATAAGCCAGAAGGAAAAACCTCATAATTCATGGGGCATTTGGTAGAGTACTCAGAAAGATTTTACCTTACTGGTTGGGAAAAATTAACTTTAGATTAAACACTGTTCTGGTGCTTCCTAACAAATATTAAAACCAAGATCTGAAAGGATAAACTTTTTCCAACCAATTTAACTGCATTCCAGAATAAATCCCAATAATATTTATAAGAAAATAAAAAAATATCTAGAATTCAAAAGTTAAAATTCACAATGTTTCTCATCCAAACAAAATTAACAGGCAACTGATGGATAAATAAAATGTGGTCTACCCATACAATTGAATATTATTTGTCAATAAAAAAAGTGAAATACAAATACACACTATAATATGGATGGATATTGAAACATTATGTTAAGTGAAAGAAGCCAGTCACAAAGGCCCACACATTTTGTGATTCCATTTATATGAACTATAAAGAATAGGCAAATAGACAGAAATAAAAAGTAGACTAATGTTTGCCTTGGCCTGGGGGGCAGTGCTTGGGGGACATTCAAGGGGTATAATGGATAAGGAGTACATGATTTCTTTTTAGGGTGATGAAAATATTCTAAAATTGATTGTGGGGATACATAAGTATAAATATACTAAAAAATTGAATTTTATTTTTTAAATGGGTAGATTTCATGGTATATAATAAAGGTGTTAAGATGCATAGATGTGCAAACAAGTAGCAAAATATGACATAAAGTGAGGATTAAAAAATCAATTGAAATTAAATGAGAAATGACACAGATACTAAAATTATTAGTAAACAAGGACATTAAAATAGTTACTAAACCATATTTCATATATTTAAGAAGCTTGAGCATGTTAAGTGGAGACACGGAAGATACGAAGATGAAAATCAAACTTCTAGAGATGATAAAATGTGTGAAATGAAACATTCACTGGATGAGATTAAAAGCAGATAAGACACTGCAGAAAAAAACAATTCATGAACTTCAAAACAAAACAAACTACTCAAGATGAAACACACACACAAAAAAACCATGAAAAATATTGATAAGAGCATCAGTGAGTTGATGAATAACATCAGGTATCTCTGATGTATGAAAATTAAATCTCAAAAAGGGGTAGGAAAAAAATTCTGAGAAAATAATGCCTGAAAATTGTCCAAATTAGATAAAAAATAAAAAACCCATAGCAATGAAAAGCTCAATAAATCCCAAGCTCAAGCTCAAGAACATGAAGAAAACTACCCCAAGATACAACATAACCAAATTTCACAAAGCCAATGATTAAGGGATAATAAAAATAGCTAGAGAAAAAATGATAGTTTATGTACATACAACAATATGGATGACAGCAAGTCAATAATTAAAAATAATGCTAAGAATTGGGTTTATTTCTGGGGTCTCCATTCTGTTCCATTGCTCTGTGTGTCTGTTCTTATGCCAGTGCCATACTGTTTTGATTACAGTGGCCTTGTAGTATGGTTTGGTATCAGGTATTGTGATACCTCCTACTTTGTTCTTCTTTCTCAAAATTGCTGCAGTTCATAGCAGCACAATTCACAATACCAAGTGCTGGAAGCAACCTAAGTACCCATCAGTAAATGAATGGATCAAAAAAAAACTGTGGCACATTTACACAGTGGGATACTATGCAGCAGAAAGAAAGAAGGAGCTCCTACCATTTGTGACAACATGGATAGAACTGGAGAGTATTATGCTAAGTGAAATAAGCCAGGTGGTGAAAGACAAATACCATATGATCTCACCTATAAGTGGAACCTAATGAACAAAACAAAGAAGCAAGCAAAATATAACCAGAGACATTGAACAAACTTACAGTAACCAGAGGAGAGGGGGGGAATGGGGTAGTGTGGGAAAGAAGGGGAAAGGTCATCAAGGAACATGTATAAAGGACACATGGACAAAGCTAATGGGCAGGTAGGATTGAGTGTGAAAGGTGGAGGTGGGTGGGGCAGGGGGGAAATGGGGACACCTGTAGTTAAACAACAGTAAAAAAAAAGACTGGGACTTCCAGTCAACATGCAGGCGTAGTTAGATACACTTTGCATCCTCACACAACCAAAAGAAGGACAACAAATTAAAAAAAAAGACAAAAAAACCCAGAATTTCCAGAAAATCAAGCTGTATAGAAGTCTGACAGACAACCAAGGAGTTAAAGAAGAAATATTCATCTAGACCAGTAGGAGGGGTAGAGATGGACAGCCAGGGTGGACAGGAAGCACGGCAATGTGGTGGCTGGAGGACCTGGGCAAGGTGGCATCTGGTGGAGTGGGCAGTCCCACATTTGCATGTAGATAAACCAGGAGGAACAATTGGGGAATGAGACAGACCATGCAACACAGGATTCCAGTGTGAGGAAATAAAGTCTCAAAACCTCTAATTGAGCCCTGGCTGGCGTAGCTCAGCGGATTGAGTGCAGGCTGCGAACCAAAGTGTCGCAGGTTCGATTCCCAGTCAGGGTACATGCCTGGGTTGCAGGCCATGGCCCCCAGCAACGGCACATTGATGTTTGTCTCTCTCTCTCTCTCTCCCTCCCTTCCCTCTCTAAAAATAAATAAATAAAATCTTTAAAAATATAAAGAAAAACCCTCTAACTGAAAATATCTGTGGGGGTTGGGGCAGTGGAAAAAACTCTCGCCCTCACAGGAGAGTTCATTAGAGAAACCCGCAGGGTCCTAGAGTGTACACAAAACCACCCACCTGGGAATCAGCACCAGAAGGGCCCAATTTGCCTGTGGGTAGTGGAGGAAGTGACTGAAAACTGGCTGAGAACCCAGTAAGCCCCATTGTTTCCTCTCAGACTCCTCCCCCACTACAGCATCACAACACAGTTCTGTGGGTTGCCCTGTCCTGGTGAATACCTTAGGCTCCACCCCTTACTATATAACAGGTGAACTGAGACAAAAAATATGGCCCAAATAAAAGAATGGATCAAAACTCCAAAAATAGAACAAATTGATGAAGGCATAGCCAACCTATCAGATGCAGAGTTCAAAACCCTGGTAAGAAGGATGCTCACAGAAATGGTTGAGTATGGTCGCAAAGTAGAGGATAAAGTGAAGACTATGCAAAGTGAAATAGAGAAAAATGTATAGGGAACCAACAGTAAAGGGAAGTGGAGTTGTAGGAATTCTCCATATGTTCTGGATATGAATCCCTTATTAGATATATTATTGGCAAATGTTCTTCCATTAATGAGGTTGCCTTATGTTTCATGGTTTTTTTTTTTTTTCAAATTTTTAGTTGCTTTAGGTCAGAAGGTATATTTGATCTCCGTTATTCTATCACTGCTAGGAGTGTAAGTGATCCTATTCTCTTGAACCTGTCACCCGATAAAAACTGCATTTTCAGGGTTACCAATTATTCCACATTGCCAAATCTAATAATCATTGTCAGTCTTCATCTAACTTGACTTAGCAGCAATATGTGAGTCAGTCGATCACTCTTTCCTCAGGCATTTTCTTCTCATTGCTTTCAATATTCCATATTTTGATGTTCCTACTTACTCAGTTATCCCTCCTATTTCAGTGGCCACTTCTTTTCAATTTCCTAAGCTTGACTCTTCTTATTTCCCCAACTTCTTAATATGGTACCCTATAATTTACTTATATAATATTTACCAAATCCTCAAAATAATCCTGTAAGCTAAGTGCTTTCCTATTTATTTAATTTTAAAAATATATTTAATTGATTACACTATTACAGTTCTCTCATTTTTTTCTCACCTTTATTCCTCTCCACTCTGTACCTGCCTCCCACCAGCATTCCCCCACCTTAGTTCATGTCCATGGGTTGTAAATGTTAAGTTCTTTGGCTTCTCCATTTCCCATACTATTCTTAACCTCCCCCTGTCTACTTTGTACCTACCATTTATGCCTTTTATTCCCTGTACCTTTCCTCCCATTCTCCCCCTGCCTCTCCCCCCTGATAACCTTCATGTGATCTTCATTTCTGTGAATCTGTTCCTGTTCTAGTTGTTTGCTTAGTTCATTTTTGTTTTTGTTTTTGATTTTTTTAGGTTTGGTTGTCGATAGCTGTGAGTTTGTTGTCATTTTACTATCCATAGTTTTGATCTTCTTTTTCTTAGGTAAGTCCCTTTGACATTTTATATATTAAGGGCTTGATGATGATGAACTCCTAAATTTAACTTGACCTTATCTGGGAAGTGCTTTATCTGCCCTTCTGTTCTAAATGATAGCTTTGCTGGATAGCATAATCTTGGATGTAGGTCCTTGCCTTTCATGACTCGGAATACTTCTTTCCAGCCCCTTTTGCCTGCAAAGTTCCTTTTGAGAAATCAACTGATAGTCTAATGGGAACTCTTTTATAGGTGACTGTCTCTCTTTCTCTTGCTGCTTTTAAGATTCTCTCCTTATCTTTAATCTTGAGTAATGTAATTATGATGTGCCTTGGTGTCTGCTTCCTTGGTTCCAACTTCTTTGGGACTCTCTGAGCCTCCTGGATTTCCTGAAAGCCTATTTCCATTGCCAGATTGGAGAAGTTCTCCATTATTTTTTCAAATAAGTTTTCAATTTCTTGCTCTTCCTCTTTTCCTTCTGACATTGCTATGATTTAGATGTTGGAATATTTAAAGTTGCCCAGAGGTTCCTAATCCTCTCCTCATTTTTTTGAATTATTGTTTCTGCATTCTGCTCTGGTTCAATGCTTATTTCTTCCTTCTGCTCCAAACTGTTGATTTGAGTCCAGGTTTCCTTCCCATCACTATTAGTTCCCTGTACATTTTCCTTTATTTCACTTTGTATAACCTTCATTTTTCCTCTATTTTGCACCCATACTCAACCATTTCTCTAAGCATTCTGATTATCAGTGTTTTTTAAAAACATTTTTATTGTTGATCAAACACAGTTTTCTGCCTTTTCCCCCACCCCTCCCTACCACCCCAGCCCTCCCCACCTCCATCTCCCAACCCCACCCCCCTTGTTATCATCCATGTGTCCTTTATAATTGCTTCTGCAACCCCCTCACCCCTTTCCCCGTTTATCCCCTCCCCTTTCCCCTCTGGTCACTGTCACCTGCTCTCAGCTTCAGTGTCTTTGGTTATATTGTGCTTGATTATTCATTTTCTTGATTAGGTTCCTGTTAAAGGTGAGATTACATGGTATTTGTCTTTCACCACCTGATTTATTTCACTTAACATAATGCTCTCCAGTTCCATCCATGCTGTTGCAAAGGATAGGAGCTCCTTCTTTCTCTGCTGTGTAGTATTCTATTTTGTAAATGTACCATTGTTTTTTGATCCATTCATTTACTGATGGACACTTAGGTTGCTTCTAGCATTGGCTATTGTAAATTGAGCTTCTATGAACATTGAGGTGCATAGGTTCTTTTGGATTGATGTTTCAGGATTCTTAAGATATAAGCCTAGCAGTGGAATTGCTGGGTCAAAAGGCAGTTCCATTTTCAGTTTTCTGAGGAAATTTTATACTGTTTTCCATAGTAGTTGCACCAGTCTGCAATCCCAACAGTGCACTAGGGTTCCCTTGATTACCAGTGTTTTGAACTCTGTACCTGATAGGTTGATTATCTCTTAGTTGTATTTTTTTTTCTGGAGCTTTCATCTGTTCTTTCATTTGGGCCATATTTATTTGTCTTTGTTCACCTGTTACATAATACGGGGTGGAGCCTTAGGTATTTACCAGGGAAGGGAAACCCACAGAGCTGCATTGTGGCACTCTATGTGGGGAGGGGCTCAGAGAGGGAACAATGGTGTTTACTTGACTCTCTGCCAGCTTTCAGTCACTTCCTCCACTACTCACAAGCAAATTGGGCCCTTCTGGTGTTGGTTCCCAGGTGGGTGGTTTTGTGTACACTCTAGGACCCTGTGGGTCTCTCCAACAAACTCTCCTGTGAGGCTTGGAGTTTCTCCCACTGCCCCAACCCCTAGAGGTTTTTGGTTGTTTTTTTTTTTTTCAGTCAGAGGGTTTGAGACTTTATTTCCTCACTCTGGAATCCTGTTTTGCATGGTCTGCCTTGCTCCCCAGTTTTTCCTCCTGGTTTATCCACATGCAAGTGTGGAACTGCCCACTCCACCAGATGCCACCTTGCCCAGATCCTCCAGCCACCACCTTGCCATGCTTCCTGTCCACCCCAGCTGTCAGTCTCTACCCCTCCTACTGGTCTGGATGAATGTTTCTTCTTTAATTCCTTGGTTGTTGGACTTCCATACAGTTCGATTTTATGGTAATTCTTGGGGTGGGGGTTGTTTTTAAATTTGTTGTCCTTCTTTTGGTTGTGTGAGGAGGCAAAGTGTATCTAGCTATGCCTCCATCTTGGCCAGAAGTCCCTATCCTTTTATTTTTATAGCTGAGAAATTTTGGCTCAGAGGAATTTATTTTCCAGCTTTATACAGCCAGTAATTGGCAGGATAGATAGTCAAACCTAGGCTTTCTTGATTCTATAGCCTATGCTAACCACCACACTAGGTAAGACAACCACAGAGTAGACTTATCTTCCAGGAAGATATAAACAGTTAGTCTTGTAAGTACACATGCACATCTCTGTAAGAGTGAATAAATAAATAGCTTGTGGAGGTAGAAGTGGTTTATAAATAGCCTAGGTTTGTATATAGAATGCATCTTACTGTGTTTTAGATGAAAACAAATATATAGCCCTTTCTGCTACCATTCATTCAGAATGTGGCATTTAAAGAAAATAAAATTATGTTTGGGAGCATTGGTTAAGGAAACAATCATCAGAATCAGAGAGAGAGGGAAGATGGCAGAGGAATGAATGGAACTCACACTGACTGCCTCACAGGGCCAATCTGGAATTACAACTCAATTGTGGGGAACCCATTCAGAACAGACAACTGAGAGAGAGAGAGAGAGAGAGAGAGAGAGAGAGAGAGAGAGAGAGAGAGAGAGAGAGAGAGAGAGAGAGAGAGAGAGAGAGAGGGAGGGAGAGAGAGGGAGAGAGGGAGAGAGGGAGAGAGGGAGAGAGGGAGAGAGAGAGGGAGAGGGAGAGAGGGAGAGAGGGAGAGAGGGAGAGAGGGAGAGAGGGAGAGAGAGGGAGGGAGAGGGAGAGGGAGAGAGGGAGAGAGGGAGAGAGGGAGAGAGGGAGAGAGGGAGAGAGGGAGAGGGAGAGAAGCCTTATAACCTTAGACAGACAGAAGAATCCGCTTTGGCACAACCGGTCTCGAAAGGAGTGCAGTAGAGAATGGAGCGGGCAGATTGGGTGCCCACAGGTGGCAGCATCAGATGGATAATTAAATGGCTGGTTGGATCCCCGGGAGAATGGCATCGAAACCCTAAGCTAGGGTTTCCAGCGTGGAACACCAGAACTGAAAAAGTACACAGATAACAACCAGCAGCAAAAAGTGGCAGGGCTGCAGAGACAGATGGCTAGACACATGAGTCATTTAAAGGGCCAACACACAAATTTTTATTAGAGGCCACTTACTCTTGGCTCTAGCAAAGGCAGGGGCAGAGGGGCTGGAGATGCCTGAAGAGAGACCGGGGACAGAAGCCTTGGGGAGAGAACTGAGAGAGTAGATCCTGTGTTTCAGTGCTCAGTCAACCACCATACATAGCAAACATCCTGCTCAGGCAGGACACTCCCCTCCAAGCAGCAGCAGCCTGAAGGGAAACAATAGCCTCCACCCCAGCAGGGATTTGGCCCAACCCTACAGTGCTTAAACCTGACTGCTGAGTGCAGAGTGACCAGATTAACAATTGAAGGAGACAGCCAGGGACAGGTCACTGGAAGTATGGAACAGGCTGCCTAAGGTCAGACAGTGCCAATATCTGACATCATCAGAGGCAAATCCATAAGGAAAAAAATAGTGGTAAAAACAAGAGGCTGCAGAAATGAAGCCACTGTGGTCTTCTTCATGATTTGTGATATTTTCTTTTCTGCATAGCTTTGTAACATTCATTTCTTGTCCAGCAAGTTTGTATATATTAAGTGACTAGGTTTTATATGATAGTGTATTTCAAATCAAATATTTTGGCCTTCCCTTCTCTTAGTCCATTTTACCTTCCTCTTTCATAGCATTATTTTCATTTCAAATTTTGTTTTCTCTTTAGCAACAACTTGTTTCCATTTCATACTCTTACTATTTCCCCCCATCCAGACATACAAAACCAATTTTTTAAAATATATTTTATTGATTATGCTATTAAAGTTGTCCCATTTCCCCCTTCACTCCACTCAACTCTGCACACCCCCTCTTACCCACATTCCCCCCCTCTTAGTTCATGTCCATGTGTCATACTTATAAGTTCTTTGACTTCTACATTTCCCATACAGTTCTTACCCTCCCCCTGTCTATTTTCTACCTACCATCTATGCTAATTATTCTCTGTACCTTTTCCCCCATCTCCTCCTCCCACTCCCCTGTTGCTAACCCTCCATGTGATTTTCATTTCTGTGGTGTTCCTATTCTAGTTGTTTGCTTAGATTGTTTTTCTTTTTGTTTTAGGTGTGGTTAATAATTGTGAGTTTGCTGTCATTTTACTGTACATGTTTTTTATCTCTTTTCTTAGATAAGTCCCTTTAACATTTCATATAATAAGGGCTTGGTGATGATGAACTCCTTTAACTTGACCTTACCTGGGAAACTCTTTATCTGCCCTTCCATTCTAAATGAAAGCTTTGCTGGATAGAGCAATCTGGGATGTAGGTCCTTGACTTTCATGACTTGGAATACTTCTTCCCAGCCCCTTCTTTGCCTGCAAGGTCTCTTTTGAGAAATCAGCTGACAGTCTGATGGGAACTCCTTTGTAGGTGACTCTCTCCTTATCTCTTGCTGATTCTAGGATTCTCTCCTTCATTTTAATCTTGGCGAATGTAATTATGATGTGCCTTGGTGTGTTCCTCCTTGGGTCCAACTTCTTTGGGACTCTCTGAGCTTCCTGGACTTCCTGGAAGTCTTTTTCCTTTGCCAGATTAGGGAAGTTCTCCTTTATTATTTGTTCAAATAACTTTTCCACTTGTTGCTCTTCCTCTTCCCCTTCTGGTACCCCTATAACTTGGATGTTGGAATGTTTAAAGATGTCCTGGAGGTTCCTAAGCCTCTCCTCATTTTTTTGAATTCTTGTTTCTTCATTCTTTTCTGATTGGATGTTTCTTTTTTTCTTCTGGTCCACTCCATTGATTTGAGTCCCAATTTCCTTCCCATCACTATTGGTTCCCTGTACATTTTCCTTTATTTCACTTAGCATAGTCTTCATTTTTTCATCTAATTTGTGACCTAATTCAACCAATTCTGTGAGCATCCTGATTACCAGTGTTTTGAACTGTGCATTTGACAGGTTAGCTACCTCTTTTTTGATTCATTGTATTTTTTCTGGAGCTTTGATCTGTTCTTTCATTTGGGCTTTTTTTTTCTTGTCTTGATGTGCCTGTTGGGGTGCAGCCTTAGGTGTTCACCTCGGTGGGGCAATCCAGTAACTGTGTTGTGACACTGTATGTGGGGCAGGGGTCCAAGAGGGAACGATGGCGCTTACTCCACTCTCTGCCAGATTTCAGTCACTTCCCCCGCTTCCCACAAGCAAATTGGGCCCTTCTGGTGCTGATTCCCATGTGGCTGGGTTTGTCTATGTTCTAGGACCCTAGTGGGTCTCTCCAATGAACTCTCCTGTGAGGCTGAGAGTTTGTCTCCCAGCACCTCAACCCCAACAGGTGTATTCAATCAGTGATTTGAGGCTTTATTTCCCTGTGCTGGGACCCTGGTTGCATGGTCTTTCTTGCTCCCCACTTTCACCTGGTTTATCTGTGCATGAATGTGGGACCACCTGGTCTGCCAGCTGCCTTGCATGCTGCACACTACTCCACAATCTGCCACCTCTCTGGGTCCACTAGCTGCTTCTTTGTGTAACCAGGGCCTGCTAGCTGCCATTTTGCACACCTGGGGTCCAGCCTGCCAACCATTGCCTTGCTGCAAGTCCTCTCCACCGAGACTGCCCAACTCTGCCCCTTCTACTGGTGTGGATGAATATGTCTTCTTTAACTCCTTGGTTGTCAGACTTCCATACAGTTCAATTTTCTGTCAGCACTCATTGTTTTTTTATTTTTAAATTGTTGTTGTCTTTATTTTCATTGTGCAAGGAGGCACAGTGTGTCTACCTACGCCTCCATCTTGGCCAGAAGTCCAAATTTTATTGTCAAGGGTCATTTCACATCCTTTTGCCCTGCTATTAAATATTCACATTCTCTTTCCACCTTTAACAATCTTTGCTAGTTGGTTGTGGGTAGGGTAGTTGTTGTTGCATTGTTTCTTCAATTTTATCTCTAGAGCTTCACTAATTCTGTATTTCAAATATCAAATTTTACTGATCTCTCTCCTACTCTTGTTTTCATCTCAAATTTTAATTTTCCCATCTTAGCCTGTTTTTTTCTTTTTCTTTTGTTTTTGGTCTTTTATTTCTGTTTCATCCTGCTTTTATTTTTCTTATTCTCCTTTTATTTTCTTGTTCCTTACATCTGAATTTTAATTTCTCTCTCTCTTAGCATGGTTTTTGTTCCTCACTCTTAGTATTCCCTCTCCCTCTACCATTTCAAAATCTCTTCCCATTCCTGTAAACATCTCATAGACTTTTCTTTGTTTCTTTTTCCCTCTTATTCCCATACTACCTATATTAATTTTAGCTTGTTAGTTGTTAATGGTAGTGTGGTAGATCTTTCTCTCCAATTAGGCTCCTGTATTTTTATTAATTATCTACTTTTTTCTGCCTTTTTATTTCACTTTCCTACTTTATTTTATTTTATATTGTTCTCATTTATTTTTAAACCTAATAGTGTATGCTTCCTTTCTCATATTCCATTCCACATTCTTCATTCCCTTTTTTATTCATGAGGTAAATTTTACCTTCTCTCTTTCCATGACTCCAACTCCCAACACTTATTAGTGCTCCTCCCTCTACCCTCTCAAAATCATTTTTCTCTTAGTAGGTGATCTCACATCTGCTCTCCTTTCATATAATAGTCTTAATCTCATTCCCTTATTAATACTGGTTCATTTACTATTGATAGTGGGATTGTTGGGGGAAGTTATATTTGCAGGTGTTGGTTTATTTCCTGGACTTTGTAGTTTTGCTCTGGCAGCACCTGTGGAACAGCGCACAAGATGTGGTGGGCAGAGTGACCCTCAGTCAACTAGTGACAAGGAACCATCCGTCAAAGAAATATTCAACAATTGAAACCCAATTACATCCAGAGAACCAGAATAAAAGCCTAAAGGGCATCCCAAGAGCATCAAGTTCAGGTGACCAAGGAGACTGCACCACTGAAATTCATAGGTCTCCTACCTTAAAAGTTCACACCACAAAGTCAGAAAGACAAAACAGATCAATTTAAGAAGCAGAAGCAGACAAGAGAGTCCTACAAATAATGGGAAGACAAACAACCCCCAATCAAAAGGAAAGGAGGAGTGCTCAGAAACAATGCTAAGTGAAATAGAGGCAAGTCAACTATTACATATTGAGTTCAAAATAATGGTTATAAGAAAGGTCAACGAGCTCAGTGCAAATTACCAAAAACTACAAAGAAACTTTTAGGAACTTATTGCAAATTATATCAGCATAAAGAAGGACATAGAAGCAATCAACAAAGCCCCATAGGAATGGAGAATACAATTTCTGAATTCAAGAATGCAGGAAAAGGAATCAAAAGCAGGATCGATGAAGCAGAGGATAGAATCAGTGAGCTGGAGGCAAAGCAGAAAAAAATTTCCAGAAAGAGCAAGAAAAGGAAAAAAGACTCAAGAAGAATGAAGAGGGGTTAAGGGAAATGCAGGACAAAATGAAATGGAATAACATCCATATAAAACAGATACCAGAAGGAGAGAAAGTGGAACAAGGAATAGAAAACCTGTTTGAAAAAGTAATGATGGAAAACTTCCCTAATTTGATAACAGAAAAAGCCACACAAGCCCAGGAAGCAGAGAGGGTCCCAATCAAGAGGAATCCAAAGAGATCCAGTGTAAGACATATCATAATTAACATGGCAAAATTTAAAGACAAAGAGAGAATCTTAAAGACATCAAGGGAGAAACAGAAAATAACATACAAGGGAGCCCCAATAAGGGTAGCTTAGCATCTGACTTCTCAACAGAAACACTACAAACCAGAAGAGAATGGCAAGAAACATTCCAAGTAATGAAAAGTAAAGGCCAGCAACTGAGACTACTATATCCACCAAAGTTCTCAATTAAAATGGAAGGCAAAATAAGGAGTTGCCCAGACAAAAGAAGGCTGAAAGAATACACCTCCACCAAACCAGCATTAGAAGATATGCTAAAGGGACTGCTTTAAAAATAAGAAGAAAAACACTAAGAAAGAAAGGAATAAAGGTACAAAGGGAGTAAAATATCAATGAGTAAGTACCTATCAATATTAACCTTAAATGTAAATGGATTAAATGCTCCAATAAAAAGACATAGAATAGCTGAATGGATAAGAAAATCTGACCCACATACTGGCTGTCTCCAAGAGACACACTCCAGAACAAAAGACCTACACAGACTAAAAGTGGAGGGTTGGATAATATTCCAGGAAAACTGACAGGAAAAAAACCCTGGGGTAGCAACACTTATATTTGTCAAAATAGACTTCAAAACAAAGGCCATAAAAAGAGACACTGAAGGACACTTCATAATACTCAAGGGAAGAATCTACCAAGAAGACATAGACATTGTAAATGTACATGCACTCAAGATTTTCCATATATATATGGAAAATCTTGGAGGACTTCAGGAAAAATATTGACAGCAACACAATTATAGTAGGGTATTTCAACACCCCACTGTCAACAATGGATACATCTTCCAAACAAAATATCAACAAGGATACTGCAGCATTGAACAATGGCCTAGATGAAATGGACTTAACTGATATATAAAGAACCTTTCATCCCAAAGAAGCAAAATACACATTCTTTTCAAATGCACATGGAAAATTTTCAAAGATAGATCACACAATAGGACACAAAACAAGCCTCTACAAATTCAAGAAAATTGAAATCATATCAAACATCTTCTCAAACCACAAGGACCTAAAACTAGTAATCAACCTCAAGTAAAAAACTCAAAAACACTCAAACTCATGGAGATTGAATAGCATGCTAATAAACAATGAATGGATTAATAATGCAATCAAGGAAGAAATAAAAAGTTTGTGGAAACAAATGAAAATGAACTCATAACAGCCCAAAACTTATAGGACACAGCTAAAGCAGTCCTGAGAGGGAAGTTCATAGCGATACAGGCCTACCTAAAAAAAGATAGAAACATTTCAAACAAACAACCTAACCCTATGTCCACAAGAGCTTGAGGAACAACAAAGCAAGTAGAAGGAAGGAAATAACCAAAGCAAGTAGAAGGAAGGAAATAACCAAGATCAGAGCAGAATTAAACAACATAGAGACTAAAAGAATAATTCTAAGGTTCAATAAATGCAGGTGCTGGTTCTTTGAAAAGATAAACAAAATCAACAAGACTTTAACCAGACTCATCAAGAAAAAAAACAGAGAGGACCCAAATAAACAGAATCCAAAATGAAAGAGGAGAGATTACAACTGATGCCAAAGAAATACAAAAGATTGTAGGAAATTACTACAAAGAACTATATGCCAAGAAATTTGAAAACCTAGGTGAAATGGACAAATTTCTAGAAAAATATAATGTTCCAAAACTCAATGAGGAATTAGCACAGAGCCTGAACAGACTAATAACAGCTGGCAAAATTGAAGCAGTAATCAACAACTCCTGTAACACAAAAGCCTTGAACTGGGCAGTTTGACAGGAGAATTTTACAAAACATTTAAGGAAGAGCTATCCCCTATACTTCTCAGACTATTCCAAAAAAATCAAAGAAGAGGGAAGGCTCCCAAACTCTTTTTATGAAGCCAGCATCATCCTAATCCTCAAACCATACAAAGACAAAACAAAGAAAGAAAACAACAGGCCAATATCACTGATGAACATAGATACTAAAATCTTCAACAGAGTACTGGGAAACCATATCCAGTAATATATGAAAAAGATCATACACCATGACCAAGTGGGAGTCATCCCAAGGAGGCAAGGATGACACAATATTCTCAAATCAATAAACATAATACATTACATAAGCAAAAGAAGACACAAAAATTACATGACCATATCAATTGATGTGGAAAAAGCATTTGATAAAGTACAGCACCCATTTATGATAAAACATTCAGGGAAGTGTGAGAGAGTGAGCATACCTCAACATAATATAGGACATATATGAAAAACCTACAGCCAACATCATACTCCATGGACAAAAACTAAATGCTTTCCAACTAAGATTAGGAACAAGATAAGGGTGTCCACTTTCATCACTTGTATTCAACATAGTATTGGAAGTTCTAGCCACAGCAATCAGACAAGAAGAAGAAATAAAAGGCATACAAATTAGAAAAAAAGAAGTAAAACTGTCATTGTGTGCAGATGACATGATACTGTACATAGAAAACCCTATAGATGCCACCAAAAAACTTCTTGATTAAATAAGTGAATTTGGAAAAACAGCAGGATACAAAGTCAATATTCAGAAATCAAAGACATTCTTGTACACCAATAATGAAACAGCAGAAACAGAAATCAGGAAAAAATCCCATTTGATATAGCAACAAGAAAAATAAAATACCTAGGAATAAACCTAAGCAAGGAGATAAAAGACCTGTACTCAGAAAACTACACAACACTGAAGAAAGAAATTAAGGAAGACACAAATAAATGGAAGCATATACCATCTTCATGGATTGGAAGAATTAACATCATCAAAATGTCCATACTACCCAAAGCAATTTATAGATTCAATGCAATCCCTATTAAAATACCAATGGCATACTTCACAGATATAGAAGAAACATTTCAAAAATTTATATGGAAACATAAACGACCCCAAATAGCCACAACAACTTTGACAAAGAACAAAGTAGGTGGGATCACCATATCTGACATCAAACTATGTTACAAGGCCATCATAATCAAAACAGTCTGGTACTGGTATAAGAACAGATGCATAGATCAATGGAACAGAATAGAGAGTGTAGAAATAAACCCAAGTTTCTATGGTCAAATAGTATTTGACAAAGGGGGCAGGAACATAAAATAGAGTAAAAATAGCCTCTTCAACAAATGGTGGTGGGATATCTGGACAGCTAAATGCAAGAGATTACTGGGATCCAAAAAAATGGAACTTGACCACCAACTTATACCATACACAAAAATAAACTCAAGATGGATAAAAGTCTTAAATATAAATCATCATACCATAGAAGTCCTAAAGGAGAACATAGGCAGCAAAATCTCAGATATTCCACACAGCAATATTTTCACTGACATGTCCCCTATAGCAAGGGACATAAAGGAAAAATCAACAAAATCTCATCAAAATTACAAGCTTCTACATGGCTAAAGAAAACAGCGTTAAAATGAAAGGAGAACGAACCATATGGGAAAACAGATTTGTCAATGATGTCCTGGAAAAGGGTTTCATGTCCAAAATATATAAAGAACTTACATGACTCTACACCAGGAAGACAAACAAACTGATTAAAAAATGGGCAAAGACCTGAACAGACACTTCTCCAAGGAGGACAGACAGAGGGCCCAGAGACATATGAAAGGATGCTCAGCATCACTAGCCATCAGAGAAATGCAAATTAAAACCACAATGAGATACCAATTCACACCAGTCAGAATGGCCATCACAAGCAAAGCAACAGACAACAGGTCAATAAGTGCTGATGAGGTTGTGGAGAAAAGGGAACCGTAGTGCACTGTTGATGGGAATGCAGACTGGTGCAGCCACTATGGAAAACAGTATGGAATTTCCTCAAGAAACTAAAAATAGAACTGCCTTTTGACCCAGCAATTCTACTCTTGGGATTATACCCTAAGAATTCCTGAAACACTAATTCAAAAGAACCTATCCACCCCAATGTTCATAGCAGCAGATTTCCAATAGCCAAGTGGTGGAAGCAGCCTAAGTGCCCATGAGTAAGTGAGTGGATCAAAAAAATTGGTATATATACAAAATGAAATACTACATAGCAGAAAGAAAGAAGGAGCTCCTCCCCTTTGTGACAACATGGATGGAACTGGAGAGCATTACGCTCAGTGTAATAAATCAGGCAGTGAAAGACAATACCATATGATCTCACCTATAAGTGGAACCTAATTAACAAAAAAGAAAAAAAAAACAAGCAAGGAAAATATAACCAGAAACACTGAAATTACGAACAAACTAACAGTAAGCAGACGGGAGTGGGGAGGGAAATAACATGGGAAAGAAGGGAAAGGGCCATCAAGGAACATGTGTAAAGGACCCATGGACAAAGCCATATGGGGGTAGGATTGAGGGTGGGAGATGGGTGTGGGTAGGACAGGGGAAACTGGTGGTGGGGAAAATGGAGACAACTGTATTTGAACATTAATAATAAAAAATTAAAATTAAAAACATTTTAACTAAAAGTAAATTCAGTTTGCTGTTCTGTAATATTATCCTAATAAAAAGCATTAATGCAAAACAAAAAAAAAACAAAAAGAGAAACTAATCATTATTCAGTATATCAAACACTTCTATGATCTGGTTTCTTTTTCTCTCTCAAGTCTAATCTGTTAAGCTTTGTCATGCTATAGCTGTTTTGTACCTCACTTTTATGATTTTTCACTGTGATTTCTCTCCCTTCCCATCCTCAAAAACCAGTTTAATATTCTACTTATCCTACAAGGCTCAGAGTAAGTGTTATCTCCTTCAGAAATATGTTTCTGTTCATCTGAGGCTAAATAGATGCACTCTTATGTGATCCCATAACACACAATCTCTTTTGTCACATCCCAACACCTAGCACAGTGTCTGACACATTGTAAGTGTTCAAACATATGTTGAACAAATGAATAAATGAATAAATTGATGAATGAATTTTGATGGTCTTGCAAGCAGTTGCCTGAGTATGGCTAATATGAAATACAGCTTGTTAAATAGAAAAACCATCAGTAGAGGTTGATAATAGCCATCTTAATGGCTATGAGGTAGTAACTCTTTGTAGCAGAGCCTGGATGTAAGGGTTACAGTTGACCCTTGAACAGTATCAGTTTGAACTACACAGGTTCACTTATACATGGATTTTTGCCAATAAATACCTACAGTATTATAGACATATTTTATCTTCCTTACAATTTTCTTAACATTTTCTTTTCTGTAGCTTAGTTTATTGTAAAAACATAGTATGCAATACATGTAACATATAAAACATGTGTTAATCAACTGTTTATGTTATTAGTAAGGCTTCTAGTCAACAGTAGCTTATTACTAGTTAAGCTTTTGAGGAGTCAAAAGTCATTCATGGGTTTTTTTGACTGTGTGGGTATTTGGCTTCCCTAACCCTGAGTTGTTCAAGGGGTCACTGTATTTTGTATCTGTGAACTGTATCAAAAGTTATTTATTTAATGTTAGATGAAACATGGTTAATCTGTAGGCTTTTGACAACTTTCAGTTAGCCACTGTACTTTTTGAGCAGTAGCTACAAGATATACTTTGTTAAATTTCATAAGTAATCTATTGCATTTTGTTACACTAGCCATGACCCCTCAAATTCATTACATGTAATTATGATTGATGTGCTGGTCCCTGGTGTTGGTACCTTCTTTTTTACCATGATGTTGATATCCAGATTACCCTCTCAAACAAATAAACAAAATAAACTTCCAATAGCCAGTAGCTTCCAGTGCTTTCTTGATTTGTACTTGAAGGGCTTTAAAGTGCTCCAGCAACTTCTGAAAAGGCAGTGAGTGTGATGTAACACAATGTTACATTGTGTCTTTGTACATGTTCAAGCATGGGTTGCTCCTCTCTACTCTTAATGATAATTAGAGCATTCATTTTTGAAAAGTATGAAACATGCATCTAGTTTTTAATGCACCAAATCATATTTTACACTTCTACTTAAAATCTGGCTTCATGACCGTATCATTTTCAATGACTCCATGATTTTCTTAAAGGACCTGTAAAACAAAAATGAAACGATCAATTTACTTTCGGCTATTAAATGGGCTTTCTCTATCCCAGTCTGTTGCTGTGGAGATAGAGACAACACAGGAGCCTTGGCAGTATGACAAACAATTAAGACACCAAGATGTTTAGCCATGTATGAGTATTTTCTCACAGCAAGACCTCAAAGCTTAGCCTGCCACTGACATTGTTAGTCATTGAATCAATTACAAAAGATGAGGCTGACAGGTGTAATTATATATTTCTATGGTGATTATGTATAGCCTGCCATAGAGATGAACAAGCCTGTTAGTTTGCACTCATTTAAGCAGTCACTTATCTAGCAAAGTATTTGGACTTGCAGAGCCTCTTTTGGGAGAAGGAAATCCAAAACAAAGTAAAAATCCATTGCCGAATTCTAACTAATGACATTGGGTTTAGGAACATTGGCATTGGCGTTGACATTGGAATGGTGTCCAGCTTCCAGATGATCATTCTCTCATGTATTCTAGAAACTCTCTCTGGGTGGTTATATGAGACTGAAGAAAACAGTTGATAGTAAAAGTACCAGATGTTTGACTAAAATCAAACCCAGGTTAGTAATCTGTTTAGAAATTGGGTATAATATTTTTTTAATTCAAACTATTTTGTTTGTGTAGATATGTCTATTGTGTAGATATTGTGTATGTCTATTGTGTAGATATGTCAATTTATGTCTATTTTCCTTTCATTAATTCAGAATCTATGAGAGAAAACATCCATATGGCATCACTGAAGATCTTACTTATTTTCTATGTGAAGTGTCCCTGTTAGAATAGCTTAAATTTTATTTGTGAAATTATTCTTGTTTATTCCCATTTTCCCCCAAGTGAGATTTTTTT
Source organism: Phyllostomus hastatus (assembly GCF_019186645.2). Lineage (NCBI taxonomy): Eukaryota > Metazoa > Chordata > Mammalia > Chiroptera > Phyllostomidae > Phyllostomus > Phyllostomus hastatus. The sequence goes on along the minus strand of NW_025333841.1, from coordinate 7,675,062 downwards.
GAAAAGGTGGAATTAAACTGAATCAACCTCAAAGTATTTCATAGAGAACAAAGAGGTTGATTTAAGAAATGTAATTGTCCTTTTAATCTCCCTCCAGTTTCACCAAGGCATCCCTCAAAGGCAGGATATTTTCATTATTAATGAAATGTTAATTAGCATAAGTCTAGATCAGTGTTCAGTTCTGATCTAGGTCAAAGTCACCTATGATGCATCTGCATTACCAGAGGGTTAAGTTGAATTCTGTAAATTATATTTGTGCTCCATGTGTGAGCATATTGGGAAATATCCAGCAGAGATCAGCAAATGCATAGATTCTACTCATGTTGTCACGTCTGTTCTCAACCTAATTTTACAAATGTAACTGTCTCCTGAAATTCTCAGAACATGAAAGAAATGTAAAACAAACAAAAACTTAAAAACAACAAGCCTAATTAACCAAACTATACCATTTATTATTATGCCAATCTTTGCCAGTTTTAAAAAATATGTTGTGTTCTTAATTAATAAATTTATGTTATAAAGAAATTTATTTATTAACTACCATTTGTTTAGCACTGCCATGGGTCCTGAAGGAGAGACTAATGAACATTACTTAGGACATGGGCCTTGAGGGAACTCTGTTTAGGTACAAAGAGGAGACATGTAAAACTGCCCAACTACCTGGTTGCTAAACTGAAGAATACAATTTAGAACTGCTATTGGCCTTCATGGAAGGAGGAGATTAATGCAGCCAGAACAGTCAGAAAAGGTCATTTAGAGGAAATGGAGCAGGGGCCAGAGTCTGTGGGTATTGATGGGCAAAGGAAAGATGAAGGCATTTCCTTTGAGAGGAACAGCAAGAATCAGGATTGAAGTCAGCAGGAAAAATGTTGAGTTCAAGGACCAGTGAAGAAACCTTCCTGGTTGGATGGAGGGTCTGCGTTTGTGAGTATTGAGAGATGAGATGAGGTTGCAGAAGAGAGGGTGGATGAAATTTGCAGTACCAGGAACTAGAATCTGAACTTTATTGTGTAGGCAATTGTGAGCCACCAAAAATATTGGTAAAGAGTATTACAAACAAAATAAGTGTTTCCAGATGATTGCTTGGGTAGCCGTACAACATTTGTTTTCCAAGTGCCATCCCTGGACTAGTGATGTCCAGAGCAACCAGGAACTTATTAGAAATACTAATTTTTTTAAGACTGTATTTGTTATTTTTAGAGAGAGGGGAAGGGAGGGAGAGAGGGAGAGAAACATCAATGTGTGTTTGCCTCTAGCACCCCCTACTGGGGATCTGGCCCACAACAGAGGCATGTGCCCAGACTGGGAATTGAACTGGTGACCCTTTGGTTTGCAAGCCAGCACTCAATCCACTGAGACACACTAGTCAGGGCAGAAATCCTGATTGTTTTTTTAAAATTTTTGTTCAAATACAGTTTTCTCTATTTTTTCCCCACCACTCCCTCAACCCCAGCAATCCCACCTGACACCATTGATTCTACCTGTCTTTGACTTTGTCCATGGGTCCTTTATATATGTTGCTTGATGACCCTTCCCTCTACCCCCACCTACATTATCCTCTGCCACCTCCACTCTGGTTACTGTCAGTTTGTTCTTTATCTAAATGTCTCTGGTTATATTTTTCTTGCTTGTTTGTTTGGTTGATTAGGTACCATTTATAGGTGAGATCATATGGTATTTGTCTTTCATTGCCTGGCTTAAGAAATACTAACTCTTGAACCTTGTCCTATACCTACTGAATCAGAGACTCTGGGTGGTGGTGGGAAAGAAGTCTGTCCCACCAGGGCTTAACAAGTCCTCCAGCTGATTCTGACAGACTCTCAACTTTGACAGCCATTGTATTAAGGAGTGTCAAGTAGGAGGCTCTTGCACAATTGAGTTCCTGAACAATAAGGCTCTAGATTAGGAACTTAATCTCACTAGTTGAACAGACCACTCACTTGAGAGCTAAAAAGTAAAGGTTGTATAATCTACTTGTTTCTCATCTGTGATGTAATTATCTGAATGATGGACATAGGTAATGACATACACAGAAGTATATATATTTAAAATATGTGATAAAGTAAAAGAGCCAGATAATAGAGTGGTTTGATTACTGAAATTTTTAGAGACATTTTGAGTATCTCAACCTAGCTCACCAGGTAGCTATTTATCTTGCTCCCATGTTTTCTCTGTCATCTACATCATTGTAATATCCTCCAGGTTTTTTGACAGAGTCTAGCCATGACTAATATATATATATATATATATATATATATATATATATATATATATATATAACACTATTGGAAATGCTTGTCTCTCTGATAACCTGTTGTTAATTTCTAGAATGCCATTTTTTATGGTTACCATGTGTTTTGGATTTCCTTATGGTTAAGAGTCATGTTTATTGCATTTGGAAGTTTGAGGTGGAGTTCCTGTGCACGTATGGCACATAGACTATGTCTACAAGGTACCAGACCAGCTTGTCAGCCCAGTCAATGGAGGGATACAGGTGAAGCTGGAGAAAGGAACCTCAGAAACTGGAAGTTTAACATTTGGAAATCAAAGCAGTTATGTTGAGGACTTTGTATAGTCTTTCAACTAGTTATTTTACCAAAATTAAGACAAGTGAGTGTCTTGGCCCTTAAGGAGTAGTATACTGAACTTTGTGGATCAAAAGACCAGAGTTTGAATCTCAATTTTACCACTTATTAAGATATGTTACCTTGAGCAAGTTACTTAGTCTCCCTGAACTTTACTTTGCTCTTTTCTGAAGTTGGGGGTGGTAGACAGTTGCATAACTTTGCAAACTCTTGAGTACTGTATTAGGGTACCTGCTAATATAATTGTTCACTATAGTTTCAGTGACTTGATGCTTAATTAGGCATCAGAGCCTACCAAAATAGCAGAGCCAATCCATGTCTGCTTGTGACTTAATGAATATGCCCTCAACCTAAGTCGCCTAGATAGTTCCAACTGGTACCATTTTCTCTGATCCATGGAACTGTTTCCCTTGATGGTTGAGTAAATGTGGGGGTAGTTTGACCTTTATAATTGATTGCTCTGGAATTTGTGTTCATTATTTTCCCTGACTTAGATAGAACTTAAAAATATTTGACATTCAAGGATATTTGAACAATAGGAAAATGGGAATTTTACTATATTTCAAGAGAACAATAACTAGAAGCATGGATTAATCATAGGATACTCCAATTCAAAGTGTTGCAAAGATATTCCATTCAGGAGACAATGTAGCATGGTGAAAAGAATACTGGATTTAGAAGAAAACATATCACTGTTTGAGTACTGTTTTGATATACTATCTGAGGCTCAGTTTTCTCATCTGTAAAATGGGGGTTATTTTTTTAACCTACTGCGTAGGGTCTTTATGAGAATTAAATTAGAGAATACATGTACAAAGGTATTGCACAATATCTGCAAATGCTAGCTTCTTTTCTCAAGGACTAATTCCTTAGATAGAGTTGCCATGAGTTCTCAGGACCTTTTCTTTCATAGGCTTCTGAAGTCCTTGGATTTCATAGTATAGGAATATTTTGGAAGGACAAACAGTTATGAGGCTTATTGTAATGAATGATAGTGTTAAGAACAAAATGCTTAAGAATCTGGGGACTCAGTTATTACTACAAATTTTTTCAAGTATATTATTTGCAACAAACAAAGGCTATTACTTTCATGTAGTACCTTAGACTAGAATTTGATATCCTCTATAATCTGACCCTACATACCATAAATTTTATTTCCCATTATTTCTGTGAATTGTATTCTCATCAAACTGATTTATTTATTGTTTCCCAAACATACTAAGCACATTCCTACTTCTGCATCTTTGCTCAGGCTATCCCCACTCTATAATGTCTTTCTTTTTCCTTTGTACTTGTATACAGCTTCATCTTTTTTCTTTTCTTTTTTTAATATATTTTATTGATTATGCTATTACAGTTGTCCCATTTTCCCCCCTTCACTCCCCTCCACCCTGTACACCCTCTCCCACCCATATCCCCCCTTTAGTCATGTTCATGTGTCATACTTATAAGTTCTTTAGCTCCTACATTTCCCATACTATTCTTGCCCTCCCCCTATCTATTTTCAACCTACAATCTATGCTACTTATTCTCTGTACCTTTTCCCCTTCTCTCCTCCTCCCATTCCCCTGTTGCTAACCCTCCATGTGATCTCCACTTCTGTGGTTCTGTTCCTGTTCTAATTGTTTGCTTAGTTTCTTTTGGTTTTGCTTTAGGTGTGGTTGTTAATAATTGTGAGTTTGCTGTCCTTTTACTATACATGTTTTTTCTCTTTATCTTCTTTTTCTTAGATAAGTCCCTTTAACATTTCATAAAATAAGGGCTTGGTGATGATGAATTCCTTTAACTTGACCTTATCTGAGAAGCACTTTATCTGCCCTTCCATTCTAAATGAAAGCTTTGCTGGATAGAGTAATCTGGGATATAGGTCCTTGTCTTTCATGACTTGGAATACTTCTTTCTAGCCCCTTCTTGCCTGTAAGGTCTCTTTTGAGAAATCAGCTGACAGTCTGATGGGAACTCCTTTGTAGGTTACTGTCTCCTTATCTCTTGCTGCTTCTAGGATTCTCTCCTTCAGTTTTACCTTGGCTAATGTAATTATGATGTTCCTTGGTGTGTTTCTTCTTGGGTCCAACTTCTTTGGGACTCTCTGAGCTTCCTGGATTTCCTGGAAGTCTATTTCCTTTGCCAGAATGGGGAAGTTCTCCTTTATTATTTGTTCAAATACATGTTGAATCTGTTGCTTTTCTTCTTCCCCTTCTGGTACCCCTATGATTCAGATGTTGGAACATTTAAAGATGTCCTGGAGGTTCCTAAGCTTCTCCTCGTTTTTTTGAATTCTTATTTCTCCATTCTTTCCTGTTTGGTTGTTTTTTTCTTCCTTCTGGTCCACTCTATTGTTTTGAGTCCCAGTTTCCTTCTCTTCACTATTGGTTCTCCGTGCATCTTCCTTCATCTCTTTTATGGTAACCTGCATTTTTTCATCTAATTTGCACCCAAAATCAACCAATTCTGTGAGCTTCCTGATCACCAGTGTTTTGAACTGTGCATCTGATAGATTGGCTATCTCTTGGTCGCTCAAAAGGATGAGTCCTGGGGCATTGAGCTGTTCTTCTGTTTGAGACATGTCTCTCTCTCTCTCTCTCTTTTTTTTTTTTTTGGTCTGGTCGTGCCTGTTATGGTGAGGGGCGGAGCCTTAGGTGTTCACCAGGGCTGGGCACCCCAGTCGCTAGATTGTAATGTTGTATGTGAGGGTGGAGGTGGGAGGGAACAATGGCAGTAGCTCTGTTCTTCTGGGACCTCGGTCCCTTCTCTGGGATCCTGGGTTGTCCCCTCTGCCCTGGTCCACAATGGCCACCTCACTGGTTCCGCCAGCTGCCGCTTGTGTACTCAGGTTCCACCCGCTGAGATCTTGTGCGCCCCAAATGCCTTACGCACTCCCGGTTGCCTTATGTGCCCAACTCTATGTGCTCCTGTTATCCATGCGCCGCGACCCCATGCCTGGCTGCTTGTCTCTGCCCCTCCTACCAGTCTGGATGAACGGGTCTACTTTAACTTCTTGGCTGTCCGACTTCCATTCAGATAAATTCTCTGTCAGTTCTGGGTGTTATTCTGCCTCTAAATTGTTTGTTCTAATCTTGGTTGTGTGTAGAGGTACGGTGCATCCACCTATGCCTCCATCTTGCTGGAAGTCCCCATAAGCTTCATTTTTAAGACCTATCTTCAGGAATGCCTCCTTCATAGAGCCTTGCCTGATAACCCCATGCCCTAGGAGATCAAGTTGCTCTTCTGAACTACTGTGGTATTATTAGGCCTGAGGGTTGACTGGAAGGGTTGGTTGAATTAATGATCAATACTTACACCAATCTGGAAGTAACCTGAGTCCTGGTTAAGATAGTCTGCTGGGTGGGAAGACCTCTTTCACATTTTATTCATAAAAAGGTACAAATGGGATTTCTTCAAACTGGAGTAAGACCTTTCCAAGAGCAGAAGGACTATACAGGCATACAATAAAGGTTTGATGATGTTATCTACAAAACTAACATATGCATCTGGTTGTTCAGATGAAAATCTACCTTTTTTAATATATTTTATTGATTATGCTATTACCGTTGTCCTATTTTCCCCCCCTTTATTCCCCTTCGCCCTGCACACCCTCTCCCACCCACATTCTTCCCCTTTAGTTCATGTCCATGGGTCATACATATAAGTTCTTTGGCTTCTATGAAAATCTACCTTTTAAAACAACACTATATTCTCCCAAATTGGGTGTAAAATACTACTTTTTGTGTGAATTTGAATATTATCATTTAGCAATAATGCATGATTATCCTCAAAGCATTAACATCTAATTATACATGTAGAAGGAATAAGCACACATTTCCTGATTGTTCAGTTTGCACCAGGTACTTTTCCAGGTAGTTTACAAATTCCAACCCTGAAACCCTTGCCATAGACTGCTTCAAGTTACAGTTATCTGTGTTCTCACTAGTCTTCTCCTCCTTCACATCCCCAAGAACCCAGGTGATGTGATACTCATCTTTTTGTTCCTCCCAGCATTTGGTGTAATGCCTGGCATATAATAGGTGCTAAGTAAATGTTAAGCAAATGAACACATGAATAAATGAATGAAATCATGCAAGGCTCAAATTTTAACTAATGCCTTTCAATTTTTCTTCCAGAAATGGACAGAGCAAGCACCATTTAACATTTCAGTAAAAGACAAAAAGTCCCATGTCTCTCAGTCAGTCATTGCACTGCCCTTTTGTGCCTGGCTTTATGAAGTTGTTAAAAAAGTTTTCCTTGGAAAACTTTCACCAAGAAACTACCTAATGGAGGCCAGCTGCAGCCCCAGGTTTTATGAACACTTTGATAGAAACCACATTAAATAGCAAAACTGGTTCACACACCAATTTTGCCATGTTAAACCCCAACTTGGGCACGTGGGGAGTTCATGTGATATTAACTTTTCATTATCATCATTGCAGAAAATATGATTTGGTCTGGCTCAGTGATTAGCAGGCATAAAGTAGAATAATCTCAAAGTGTCTTAAGAAAACTGAACTTGGTCACAAAGCTTTTTTCCCCCATCTTTAGAGTTCAGGAAAGCAGGTGAGGGTCAAGGATTACCAGAAAAATACTCAAATGGTTCCCTAAGTGGTAGTAGTTTTTGGCCTGTTTCTTCTCATTGCAATCTTTGGTAGCTGTGTGGCCTCCCAAGTACTGATGTTTTATTTTTCTTTTGCTTATTGCCACTGCTTTGGTATTTCCCTTTGGTGCAGTCTCTGAATTTCATTGGTTCCAGATGTCTCACCCTTTTGCCTCTATTGGCACCCAAGTGGGAGAGGGTACAAATGGCCCAGCAACCACTTAATAGATCCATGTGGAGAAAAAATTGGTGTGTCTTTTGAGCCATGGAAAATCTGGATTATTATCCTGATTCTTCCAAGGGCTGTGTGCTATAGGTAAATCACTTAAGTTGGAAGAACTTGTTTCTTCATTGTAAAATTGGAATAAATTGTACCATATATGGCTGTTGATCTGGTTTGAACAGTGGATAAGAACATAGGTTTAGAGCCAAGCAGATATAGGTTTCTCTTTTAGCTCTCCTATAACTTGTGTGACTTTCCCTAAACTTCATATTTTTCATCTATAAATTGGAGATAAATGACACAATGCATGTAAACTGTCTGACATAGGTACACAGTAATGACAGGTATTGTAATTATCTTATAAGAAAGACAACAGGACAGGGTATGTATGTGGTTAACTATGGTAGAAGTTCATGAAGAAAAAATTACCTTAATTCAATGGTTTTCAATGATGGGTAATTTCGTCCCCCAACCCCAGTGGACTTTGCCAATGTCTAGAGACATTTCTGATTGTCATGACTCAGGGAAAGTGCTACTGATATACAGTGAGTCAAGGCCAGAGATGCTGTTAAACATCTCGCAATGCACAGAATATCCCTCAACAACAAAAAAAATTACTCACCCAAAATTGTCAATAGTGCTAATGTTTAGAAAGCTTGCTCTAATTTGAGAAATGCAATTTACTGAGCTTATTGGTACTTTTAGAAAGTCATTTGATTTAGTGGTTAGCTTCATATATTTCTTCTTTCTCTCCTTTCAATTCATGGAGGCTATGTACTATAAAATACAAAGTTAATCTGTGATCATAGATTTTCTCATGGATCATGGTAAAGTTTCCTTTGCAATAGTATTACCTAGAATGCCCTATGAACTTTTATTGTTGTATTTTGCTGTTCTTAGAATATAGGTAATTAGATTATTTCTGAACTTACAGTTTAACTCTTCTCACTCTGAATCAAATAAACAAGGATGCTGTACCTCTCATGGCCAAATTCCACCTAATAGCCCTGAGACTATTTTCTTCCCTTTAAAGACAGTATACACGCAAATGAGAAACTGCACTTGGAACTGGGTCTCATGTGAATGGACAGAATTCACTTGGTAGAGGTTGTTTCACTCTGCAAATGAGCCTACATTGAAAACAAAATAATTTATAATAACTATCACTATCAACATTTATAAAGGACTTTAAATCAGTATATAAGATAAAAATATAGACTGGAGTTACAAGCAAAAGGAATCATGTCAGGAAGAAGCAATATGATAACTCTTGAAACAGAATGATAAATTTATCTTGAGATTTACTTGTTGCCCAAGGTAAAAATGGAAATATGATTCCAGCTGTCTAAAAAAAAAGAAAGAAAGCTGGATAAAAATAAGATTTGTTTCTGCCTTGGAACTAGCTTTCAAGTAGATCTTATCTAATGAAGTATGATATAAAGAGCATTGTATCCAGCATTGCATTCCTTTCTGCAGAGAATGACCTCTGTAGCTCAGTCTTGAATAACAAGGTTTCATAAACACATTCCTACATGTACCTAAGATAAATCAGTTAAGATAAATTAATTTCTTATTATGTATTTAATTTGGCATAAAATTAGACCTTAAAAAGTCTAAAGGGTTGGATGGTCAACATGTCCTTCAGACTGCCTTTCTAAAATTACTTAACTAAATTATGTTTTTCACTTTGTAAAATACCTTTTTATTCAAAATGAGACTATCCAGTGAATGACCAAGGTACAGCTCGGGGAATGAAAAGAGCTATAGCCTTAGATTCTGACCATTACTGTCAGAAGAGGCTAGAATATACTGTGATAACAAGCACTATCCAAATATTGGTAGGTTAACACAGCAAAACTATTTTTATCATTCATGCTACATGTCCGGCATGGGTCAGGTTTGCTCTGTGTAGTCACTCTATAACATCTCATGACGTCATCTCAGCACCATACTTCAGGGATTACCAGGCCAGGGAAAAAGAACCTGGAAGCCCTTAAATGGGAAAAACTAAATGCTTCAGTTCAGAGTTAACACACAGCACTTTCACTCACACATCATTGGTCAAAGCAAGTCACGTGATCATGCCTAACTTCAAAGGAACTGGGGTTTGCATTCTTCAGGTGTACACATTTCTTCTCCTAGAGAAGATCTACATCTTGTTTAGCAGTTGTTATGCTGATCAGACTTGACAGCTAGCCAGGTGACAGGGTTGGCATTCTGTTTTGTAAATTAAGCAGGGTTCCACATAGATGGGTGGCCATCCTGAATCTGAAAGAGACTGGGCTTCAGGGATATCTGCAGACAGGACCACATTTCTTCAAAAAACAGAACTTTGAAGCTTCTCAATCTCCTGTTTTGAAATCTACTACTCAAAAAAGTTAGGTTCACTGTGACATGTCATTCCCATTCCCTCTGGTTTAAAAATGGGAATATGCTCTCAGTACTGGGATCACTCAAATCTCTTCCATTTCTGATAATTTTGAAAGGAAGATTCTTTGGGTAGTTAAGCAGGCCCATGAGGCTGTCTGACTTTAACAGAACTTTTTAGCTCCTAGTAGCAGAGTCACATTGGGACCCACAGGTCCTGCAGTTTTGTGCTTTTCAATTTTACTCTTTACAGACCTCTGACTTAAATGCACATATGACGCAAGTTAGTTCTGCTATTGCCAACCTGTTTGAATAAAATGAGGTGGGATTAGGATTCTCATGGCAAGATAACAAGTTGAAGAAAGTTGGGCTTGTACACACGATTACCCCACAACACACTAACAGTTGTGCCATATTAATTATGGAAGTATTGAGAGTGCTAGACTTTTTGAAAAGAATGACATTATAGTTGTTATTCTTTACTACTGAATTAACTTCAATTTACTTGTCTGTATACCACAAAACACATTTTTTATTGGTGTATAAAAATATATAATCTTAGTGCATTGATTAGAATGTACAAAATGGTACAGGACAGCTGCAGCTAGCTGACTTAGCTGTCAAAATTTTCCAGTTGTTTTTGGTACAACTGTTCTTCCTCTTTCTGTAATCAGGAGCATCTGAGAATGCTTGTTTTGGAGGGAACTTGAAAGAGAAAGGAACCAGGACCGTAAGAAGTAAGACCCATTGGAAGCACAAGAATTATTAGACTTTCCAGGAAAATGTAGGGGAGGGAAACATGGATGAGAGTGGATAGGAGCAAAGGGACTTGTAGGTTAGAAAAAAATGTAAGTGGAAAATATTTCATGGGGATGTGAAAAGGAACTTTCAGTAAAGGCTTACTCCATAACATCCATTCTGTAAATCTAATTTGCTGAAGTAACTCCCCCCACTGCACTACATTCTACCTCCCTCTACCTTTTTTTTATAACTGCTACCAAATGGCTTCAGTTTTTAATTCTTTACTTTCCATTTTACGGCCTACAGCTTCATACAAAAGTGTGAGTGCCCTCTCCAGATGGACTATGCACCTCATTTGGGAAGAAGGGCCGCCGATTTTCATCATCTGGGCCTTTAAGAACTCTCTAGGTAGCCCTAAAATACATAAAAGTGCAAATGGTGGACAGGAAATTTAGCAATGTCTCTTGCTGAACAGTCAGAGTTTGGATTTTAGTCAGTTCGTTTTTCTTTTACTGTTGGTTAGAACTACCAGCTTTGCAGGCAGGCTAGAATATGGGAGAGAGGGGAGGGGAGTGAAGGGAGGGGAGTGAGGGAGAGTTAGGGGCAGAGGCGAGCGCAGAGCATAAGTATGTTCTTGCTAGGTGAAGCTTTTTACTCTGCAATTGCTTTCAGTGCAGACTTTCTCTGCAATTCTGGGTGCTTCATTCTGATTTTGGCCATATGGCTCTGCTCACGAAATTCCTCAGGCTCTTCCAACTGATGTTTTCCCACCACGCGGCCACAAATTGACTACTTGCTTTGCCTAGAGCTTTTAATTGGTTTAAATAATAAACTCTCCAAGTCTTTGTGTGTTGGCACACAGAACTGAGCACACAATTGCAAATGAGTTGGGCAACCTGCTTTGATTTGGTGATTAGTCATTGCTCCTAATTGTTTTTACAATGTCCACCTGAGTGATCAGGAAATGAAGCGCTGCCTCACACTTCAAGCAAGTTGCAAAGGGCCTAACTATGGCATTTCCTTATTGACTGTTTCCTTGCCTGAATGAAGGAGGCTACATTCAGATGTTGTGGCTTGGAAGGCGGACGCTGCACAGCTGAAATCCAGCTTTGGCATTTTAAGCCAATTCCTGACTGACTCTGGGAAGTGATGGAGACAGATTAAGCTCTGTAGTATAAAAAGGGACAGGCCCCCAACTGGACTTTGAGGTCCCGGTCACATCATAGCATAAACACGGAAAACAAGACCATGGCTTTGGGAGACAGAGCTTTCCTCTTGTCTCAGAAGAAGCCTTTTGTTTAAGGTGTTTTTGTTTTGTTTTGTTTTGCTTAGCTCTCGTTTATTTTCCTACATCATTGGTGCAGATGGAAGATTAGCAATGCCTTTGTTTTTTTTTTCTTTAGTTCTGTTGTATTTTCCTTTGGTGGTCAGTTCTCTGAACTTCTAAAATGGAACTATCAGCAACTGTAATACAGACTTTTCACTTGAAGAGAAGTTTGTTTTTTCATTTAAGTTTTTATGATAGTTCCCATATGCACACTGTTTCCTCTGTCAGCAATGTACTGAACACCTCCCAGTCACCTACTACCTATGCCTTGTTCCCTTAGGGATTTTTATCGGGACTCAGCTCAAGGGGCTGTTCCTCTTAGAACACCTTGTGACCTGCCCTCTACCTCATTGTAACTCCTCTCTATCTTAGTCCACTTGCACTGCAATAACAAAACATCACAGACTGGGTGGCTTTATAAACAACATCTGGGCTGACTTGATGATAATATCTTCTTCCCTTTATGATCACCATGCCTTGAAAAGACCTCTAGCATAACTCCATTTGAGATATTGAATAAGCATTTTCCTCCCTTATTGTTAGAGTGTATGCACATGGTCTATTGAAGCCATGTGGTCAAGAGGATAGTACGAAGACCACAGATTTTGAAGTCAGTCTGACCTAAGCTTGGATCCCAGCTCTGCAGATGAATAAATTTAGTCAATTTAGGCAATTTATATGATGTCTTTGAATCTTAATTTCTTAATCTGGAAAGCAGAATCATGAGATTTACTTTGTCAGGTTCCTGGTCGAGTTCACTGAAATATTGAATATCAAGCATATAGCACTATATTTAGCAAAGAGCAAGTACTCCAGAAATGGTTGATCCTCCAGGAAACCATCCTTGCTCCCCTCCCAGAGAAGGATTCTCTTTCATATGATTTATACCTTGCCCTTCCTCTTCTTCCTGAACTCTCACAAACCCTAAGATAATATGGTTGATTTCTCCCACTTCTACTTTGTCAACTACCTGTGTGGAAGCCTCTTCAGTCCCCATTCTGATGTTGCCTGCTGAATAGTGTTATTAGATATATCCATATGCAATGTAAAACTGTATCAAACTTCTATGGCCTTTTTCATCATGATGATCCAAAAGTGCTTTGTAGATATAATGAGCTATGGCAGCAAGAGATTGTGCTTAAAAGAATGTTCCCTTCTCGAGTATATATGGGGTGCCACTGCATAATTTAGTTCCCTCCTGGAGATTCATACTGTATATTAGTATCTTTTGAGAGACCCTACAGTAAGGAAATGTATTGTAAACTTTTTTGGATGCTACAATTCCCAAACTGATTTCACAATATGCCTACTAACTTTCTCAAGACATTATGTTTTATCCAGACCATGTTTTGGAAAATTTTGGTTTATGAGAATAAAACTTTTCTGCACTTGATCCCTCCTGTTCTCAATCTCTTGCCTAGCTCCCTTCCCAAGGCCTCACTTCTCAGATATGTACCATTGGTACTGGTTTTAGCTCCCCTCTTCAATTTAGTTTGGCACTCAGCCCTTGAACTAGTTCTGCCTCTGGCCATTAAAGATAATTAACCCTTGCAATTCAACAAGCTCAGCTATCTAGAAAGAGAACAAGACATGTCAGTAGGTCATCCCAGGAGCATTACTGTAATAGGAAATATTTAGTACTTATTCTATGACACAAAATCTGGCTCTAGAGTCTAAATTCTTAACCCCTATGTGAATCTCCCTCTCTTTACAAAATAGTAGCAGATACAGTTACACTTCTTGGGGATTCTACACTCAAGCAGAGGCCACCAGACATGATTGGTGGAACAGATCATTAGTACACAGATCATTGCACGATCATGTATAAAAGTACATGAAACAACAGCTCTAGAAATTTGTGTAGAAAGAAAAGCAACTCTATCAAAAATAAAATAAAAGAAAAAAGCAAAACTAACCAGAATCAGGGGCAAACTACTGTTTAAAGCTATCGACAGCTTTTTACTTTTGTTTTGATAATTCATTGTTGGGGAAATATTTCTCTCTTCTTTTTTCAATTATTGATTTGAGAGAGAGAGAGAGAGAGAGATTAATTTGTTGTTTCACTTATTTATACATCTATTGGTTGATTCTTATATGTGCCCTGAACAGGGACTGAACGCACAACCTTGGTGTATCAGGAGCATGCTCTAACCAACTGAGCAACCTGGCCAGGGCCATATTTCTCTCTTCTTTTTAGAAAATCATTTCAGTGGGCTTTTGATTTTGCAAAGCTCTAATTCAGATTCTGTTCTAGGATGAATAGTTGGAAAATGAAGAACTAATCTGTCCCATAGAAGAGGGTACACAGTGGGCTTCCTGGTAATCAGAGTAGTATCTCTGCAGAGATTATGATGATTGCCATTGGAAGCAAGTAAGCCTTTCTTTTTCTCTTTGATCCTTGAGATCTAAGGTCAGAGGTGGCCTCTAAATAGTGTGGACAAGGGTACGGACACTTTCCTCTATGGGAGCTAGGATAGCTAGCCCTTTAACATGACAGTAGGTGATGGGACTAGAAGAAAAACAGCCAATGGGGACCCTTGTGGACAGATCTGGCCAGTAAGAGCCTAGGAAACAATAATGAAAAACCAACTTTAAGATTTTTTTCTACATTGTAACTCCTCTCTTAGTCCACTTGCACTGCAATAACAAAACATCACAGACTGGGTGGCTTTATAAACAACATAAATTGATTTCTCACAGTCCCAGAAGCTGAAAGATCAGGATCAAGGTGATAGCATGGCTGAGTTTGGGTGAAGGCCTTCTTCTTGATCCATAGCTAGATCTTCTCATTGTGTCCTCAAAAGTATAATGAGCTACTAGTATGGATCTCTCTGGAGCCTCTCTTGTTTTTAATTACTTTATTGTTGTTCAATTACAGTTGTCTACATTTTCTCCCCACCACTCCCTCCCACCCCAGCCAAACCCACCTCCCTCCCTTGTTTCTACCCTCTGGAGCCTCTTTTATAAAAGCACTAATCCCACTCATAAGGGTACCACCCTCATGACTTAAGCACCTCCCAAAGGCCTCACCTTCTAATGCTATCATATTTGGGAGTTGGGATTTCAACATATGAATGGTGGTGGCACAAACATTCAGACAATAGCACCATCTGTTATTCCCAAACTCTTGGTAAAACTCCATAGCCAGATCGTAATTCTGTTGTTATTTACTATGACATGGTTTTGATGAAATAGCAACAGTCTGAGGAAAGTTAATTATAGGGAGTCAAGAAGTGACTGACAGAGAAAGATGGAAGAGTTTTCCAAATCTAGAGAAGACAAATGACAATCAGAATAGATTCATAAATTATAGGCATTTCTTAACAATTGCCAGGAATTCTTGGCAAAGGGAACCTAATGCTATAAAAACTGTCTTTTCTACAAGTTCGATGACACATCAGTCAGGCAAGGCTGTGCTAGGTTGAAATAAAAACCCTAAAATTTCAGTGGCTTAAAACAGCAAGGTTTGATTTGTTGCTCTTGCTATATATACCCTATGTCCATTGTGGTTTGAATGGCTCTTCTCCATCTAGTCCTCATTCAGGGTCCCAGGCTGATGGAGGCTTCATCTTCATGCTTCTATGATTGCAGAGGCATGGAAAGGTTCTTAAATCTTCTGATCATAATTCATTGGCTAAAGCAAATCACAGGACCACACCTAACTTTAAAAGGGGCAAGAAAGTATAATCCTGCCAATATGCCTGGAAAGCAGTGAGTTGGAAATATTTGGCGAACAGCACTAATGGCTGCTATAGAGGGTATTAGGAGCTCAGACTCTTATTTGTTGTGTTTTAAGACTGCAGAACTTGGAGACATCTGGGTTGAAGTTCAGGATAGCTAACTGGGCTCTGTCATTTATTCATTCTTGTATGGCTGAATTCAATAAACATTTATTGAACACCTTCATGCCAGGTACTGTTTTAAGCACAGGGAATATATTCTTGTATAAAAAAAGACATGGTTACTGTATTAAAGGGTTTACATGCAAGTGTGGGGAAGAGATAGATAGTAAACCTACTTCTCTGGAAAAAACATTCTTTGAACTGGTACATTATCTTAGGGCTTTTTGGCATCTCTTGCCTAACCTAGGGGTGGGTAGCTGTGGCCTTCTTACTGCTGCTTTGTATGCTACATCTTCTGCCAGCTTTTCATAGTCTTCTTTCTGAGTACAACAATCAGTACCTGGTCCATTAATCATTTTTCTAAGCATCATGATTTCTTATTCTTGTTATTTGACTTTTTTATTCTCTTAGCTCCTCTAGAGCTTAGATAGTGGCAGTGTCCATACTGAGCCCTCTATTAGCTTCTATGAGGCTCTGTGTTCTTGCAGGAACCAGGCCTCTTGAAGACCACTGGGACATACATACTGTCATCCTGTTGCTTCCATTCAGTTCTAGTATTCCAAGCACCTAGCAAAGACCCAGGGTTATTGATTCTCTTGGTAATACACTTAGTATTTCATAGTGATTAGAGTAACTAATTTTAGCCTCAGGCAAACCTGGATTTAAATACCATCTCTGCTATTTTTCAAACCTCAGTTTTTTCATTTGTCAAGTAGTGATAATAATTGTACCTACGTCACAGGGTTAATTCATAATTAAATTAGCTATTCTTAAAGTACTTAGCACATATTAGGGAAATGCAAATCAAAAGAACTAT
The DNA here is from genome assembly GCF_019186645.2 of Phyllostomus hastatus. Classification (NCBI taxonomy): domain Eukaryota; kingdom Metazoa; phylum Chordata; class Mammalia; order Chiroptera; family Phyllostomidae; genus Phyllostomus; species Phyllostomus hastatus. The sequence goes on along the minus strand of NW_025333841.1, from coordinate 7,658,572 downwards.
GAAATACCACCTCACACATGTTAGAATGGCTGTTATCAACCTGACAGGTAATAACAAGTGTTGGAGAGGATGTGGAAAAAAGGAACCCTCACTCACTGCTGGTGGGAATGGAAACTGGTGCAGCCACTATGGAAAATAGTATGGCTGGTCCTCAAAAAAAAATTAAGAATAGAGTTACCATATGACCTAGCAATCTCTCTTTTGGGTACCTACCCAAAAGGCTCAAAAACATTTATTAACAAAGATATATGTACCCCTATGTTATTGCTGCACTATTCATGGTGGCCAAGACATGTAGACAACCAAAATGTCCTTTAATAGAAGATTGGATTAAAAAGATGTGAGATATATATAAAGTCTGTCCAGAAGGTATCCAGTCATGTAATATGAAAAATATAGACACTTATTGAAGAAGATACAAGATACAACAAACATCATACGTAGGACAATGATGCCTCAGTCCCTTCAAAGTAGGCACCCTGGGATTTCACACAGTTCTCCCAAACACCATCAGATGCCCTATTGTATTTTCCTGAATCTCATCAATGGTCTAAAATCTGTTCCCTTTCAAAGGTTATTTTAGTTTGGGGAAAAACCAGAAGTCACAGGATACCAAATCTGGGCAGCAAGGCTGAGTCAATTGAGTGATTTGATGTTTTGCAAAACAACTCTGCATGAGACATGATGCATGAGTAGGTGCGTTGTCTGATGAAGCTGTCAATCACTAGTTGCCCATAGCTGCGACCTTCTGAATCATCCAAATAGTTTCTGTGGAAAAATGTTCAGGCTTAATGCAAAATTTGGTGCAGATTTGTTGCTCTGCTTGCTTAGTCATTTTGAATATGACAGCCACACAGTACACATGCTCACTCAATGCATCTACCACCCCTACTGACTGGTACAGTGAAGGCATCATTGTCCATGCATGCACATTCCAGTCCACTCTTTTTGGCTGCCAGGTTACATTGATGTCACACAAACTGTTCTCATCATATTAACAATGGTTGGACTTTTTCCAGACAGACCTTGTATACTATGGAATACTACTCAGCCATAAGAAAAGATGAAATACTGCCATTTGTGACAACATGGATAGACCATGAGAACGTTATGCTAAGGGTATAAGTGAGTCAGAAAAAGCTAAGAACCATATGATTTCACTCATATATGGGGTATAAAACTGAAACTCATAGACACAAATAACAGTATAGTGGTTACCAGAAGGAAGGGTGTGGGGAGTAGTAAAGGGTGAAGGGGGCCAAATATATGGTGACAGAAGATGATCTGACATTGGGTGCTGGGCACATGATGCAGTATACAGATCAGGTATTATAGAAATGTATACTTGAAACCTATATTTCCAATTAACCAATGTTTCCCCAACAAATTTAATTTAAAAATAAATTTTAAAAGTACTTAGCACATTGCAAGGCACATGGTAAGTAGTCAATACAAACTAGCTCTTATTTATTGGCATAGAGTCAGCTTTTATTCTCTTAAAGTAAGCTTCCCAAGTTGATGTAATTAGTAGAGCTACCACCAATCCCAAATTTCTCATGTATTCCTCATCAGACAGAGGGCTACATATGCACACTGAATTCTACAATCAACTTTGAAGAAATGTTTCTCAAAGAAATATGCAATGTAAGTTGTAATAATGTTTTTTTTTTCCTAGCCTCATGTCCATGCCTATCTGTCTTTCTTTTTCTCTCATCTCTTTGGACCCCTTCTTCCTTTAAGATTCTGTAATTTTCACATAAATGTCTAGTTTTTAAATGTGATCCCATCCAAATAGTCTATATTTCAGAATACATTTTTTGGCAATGAAACAAAGAAAATAACACTACTTTTGTCATTGTAAATGTGCTTGTGAACTCTCTTAGACACATGCCATACAGTTGATTCTTTCAAAAAATTGCACATCTTTTTACAGTGTGGCTATAACCACAATAGATGAGACAGGAAGAGATTTTTCATTTTGCAGCTTCTCTGTCCTGGGATCAACATGCAGGCCCAACCAGATCTTTCTTGCCAGTCACCAGTGGCCTAATATCTTAACTGTGTAGAGTAGAGTCATATGGCAAACTTGCCTGCCCTGAATATATGTGAAAACTAGGAAGAAAACCAGAGGCCTCTGAGGGGGCAAACAACAATTACAAAGCTATACGCTGAAGAGGCCTTCATTCTGTAACAGTTTTTCCTTGCACAAGATGTAAACATCTTTGGCTGTCTTCATTCTATAATCATTTATCAAGTGCTTACTGCCTGGGGCAGGGGTGCAGTGCTGGGTAGGAGATTAGGCTGAAGAAGAGTAGTGCTGGCAGGCACATTAACACATAAGGGGACAGGAACCCCATAAGAAACCAATAAGAGAGCCTACAAATTTCAAAAGTTCAGAACTCTGGAGTCATTTAGTGTGGAAGAAATTTGTCCTGTTCACTTTAGTAGCCTTAAACATATTATTTACTGTTATACATGTATCAGTACTAAAGTTGTTCTTTCAGAATTGTGTGAAGTCAAATATTCTCAATGTTCTCCTCAAGAAGGCAAAGAAAAATCAAATATACCTTATGTGACTTTTTCCCCAAAATGGTTAAAGTGAAACATTTTTGGTATTTTGTTCATGTTTTTTGGCACCCCAATAACTGCCCCCCCCACTTCTAGCCAGGTGAGATATGACTGAAGTTTGCTTAGTACTTTTTAAAAAGATTTTATTTATTTATTTTTAAAGAGAGGGGAAGGGAAGGAGAAAGAGAAGGGAAGAAAGATCAATGTGTGAGAGAAACATCAGTTGTGTCTCACAAGCCCCCAACTAGGGACCTGGCCCACAACCCAGGTATGTGCCCTGACTGGGAATTGAACCAGCAATGTTTTGGATTGCAGGCCAGCACTCAGTCCACTGAGACACACCAGCCAGGGTGGTTGCTTAGCATTTTTGTCAATATCACTTTAGATGAATAACCAGGTTTCTCTAGAAGTAGCATTTTCTGACTTTCCATAGGAAGCAGAGAGAAGTGAATCCCACTAAAACAGGTGCTCAACTTGGAAGAAATAACACACAGAAAAGTACCAAATTGCCAGCATTATCTTTGGGACCTAATTAGAATTTAATTACTTCTTACATGTTCCACCACTACATCATCCTCACCATTATTGCTCATCCAGCCTCTTAACTGGTATCTAGCTTCCAGTGTTGACATCTACTGTCTAATCTCAACATGGTAGTTAGGGTGATTCTATAAAATGAAAATCATTGTACACCCATGTTTATAGCAGCATTATTCACAATAGCCACAGGACGAAAAAACTTAAGTGTCCACTAATGGATAAATGGGCAAACTAAATGTGGTATGTTCATACAAGGGAATATTATTCAGCCTTAAAAAAGGAAATCTGACACATGCTACAATGTGGATGAACCTTAAGGACATTATGCTAAGTGGAATAAGCCAGCTACAAAAAGACAAATATAGGATTATTCCACTTATATGATATAACTAGAGCAAAAAAATTATAAAGACAGAAAGTAGAATGGTGGTTACAAGGGGCTAGGAGAAGAGGGAAATGGGAATTGTTCAATAGGTATAGAATTCCAGGGATGTTCCTCAATATAAACATGGTGGCTTTCACAGTAAGGGGCATTATGGCTCTGCACACAAGTACTGCCTGGCTTGTTGCTTTTGACAGCAAAATTCCCTGGACTACCACCTCCAGTGAGCTGAGAGAAAACTTTGCACAGCTCAGCTATGTACAAAAGTGCACTATACCTTTTGATAGAGACTGGCTTTCACAGAAATATGAGTTGGCTTCAATTTCCTTCAGAGGCAGAACTTCAGAATGTACTACAACAGGACAATCATGTTATTGATGGAACAAAGATCTATGTTTGAGCTCAGAGACTGAAAGTTTTGCATGGGGACCAAACATCAGATGAGGAGAAAGATTGTTTTTTTTTTATTTTTATCTTTATTATATTTTTCCATTATCATTTATTCCCCTTATACCCCTCCCCCCAGCAATCACAACCCTGTTGTACATGTCCATGAGTCCTTTTTCCTTTCTGCTCCATCTCTCCATGACCTAACCTCCTCACCATCTAGCTGTTATCTGCTCTCCATCTATGCCTCTGTCTCTGCTTTGCTTGTTAGTTCAGTTTGTTCATTAGATTCCACATATGAGTGAAACCATATGGAATTTGTCTTTCTCTCACTGGCTTATTTCACTTAGCATAATGTTCTCCAGGTCCCTCCATACTGTTGCAAAGGGTAAAATTGTCTTCTTTTTTACAGCTGAGTAGAATTCCATTACGTAAATATCCCATAGTTGTTTTTTTTCCACCCATCTATTGATGGACACTTGGGCTGCTTACATATCTTGGCAATTGTAAATAAAGCTGCAATGAACATAGGGATGTTTATGTTCTTTCAAATGAGTGTTTTGGGTTCCTTTGGATATATTCCCAGAAGTGGGGTTGCCAGGTTAAAAGGCAGATCCATTTTTAATTTTTTGAGGTATCTCCATATTGCTTACCACAGTGGCTGCACCAATCTGCATTCTGACCAATGTTGCAAAAGGGTTCCCCTTTCTCCACATCCTCACCAGCACTTGCTGTTTGATTTATTGATGATAGGCATACTGACAGGTATGAGATGGTATCTCATTGTGGTTTTAATTTGCATTTCTCTGATGATTAGTAATGTTGAGCATCTTTTTATATGTCTATTCGCTATCTGTATGTCCTCTTTGGAGAAGTGTCTATTCAGGTCCTTTGCCCATTTTATACCTGGGCTGTTTGTTTTTTTAGTGTTGAGTTTTGTAAGTTCTTTATAAATTTTGGATATTAATCCCTTATCAGATGTATCAACAAGTATATTCTGTGGGTTGTCTTTTTATTTTGTTGACAAACTCCTTTGCTCTGCAAAACCTTTTTAGTTTGATTGATTAAGCCCCATTTGTTTACTTTTTTCTTTTGTTTTTCTTGCCTGGGGAGATATATCAGATAAAACATTTCTATGAACAATGTCCAAGATTTGGCTGCCCATGTTTTCTTCTAGGATTTTTATGGTTCTGTATCTAACATTTAGGTCTTAGATCCATTTTGAATTTATTCTTGTATGTGGTGGAAGAAGGTGGTGATCTAGTTTCATTTTTTTTGAGCTTATCTGTCCAATTTTCCCAACACTATTTATTGAGTAAACTATATTCAGTCCATTGTATGTGCTTGCTTCCTCTGTCCAATATTAATTGATTATAAAGGTGTTGGTTTATTTCTGGGCTCTATATTCTGTTCCATTGATCTATGTGTCTGTTTTTATGCCAGTACCAAGCTGTTTTGATTACTATGGCCTTGTAGTATAGTTTGATATTAGGTAGTATGATTCTTCCAACTTCATTCTTCTTTCTCAGGATCACTGTTGCTATGCAGGACTCTCTGTGTTTCTATATAAATTTTTTAAATATTTGTTCTAGTTCTGTGAAATACATCATTGGAATCTTGACAGGAATTGCATTGAATCTATAGATTGCTTTGGGTAGTATGGACACTTTAGTGATGTGAATTCTTCCTACTTATGAACATGGTATGTACTTCCATTTATTTGTATCTTCTTCAATTTTTTTCTTCAGTGTCTTATAATTTTCCAAGAACAGGTCTTTTACATCCTTCATTAGGTTTATTTCCAGGTATTTTATTCTTTTTGTAGCAATAGTGAATGGGACTGTTTCCTTAATTTCCCTTTCTGTTATTTCATTATTGGTGTATAAAAATACAACTGATTTCTGTATATTAATTTTGTATCCTGCTACTTTGCTGAATTCACTTATCAGTTCTAGTAGTTTCTTGGTGGAATCTTTGGAGTTCTTTATATACAGTATCATGTCATCTGTAAATAATGACAGTTTTACTTTTTCCTTTTCAGTTTGGATGCTTTTTATTTCTTCTTCTTGTCTGATTGCTCTGCCTAAGACATCCAGTACCACATTAAATAAGAGATTAAAGTAGAGATCCCTGTCTTGTTCCCCATCTTAAGGGGAACACTTGTCATTTTTACCCATTGACTATGATGCTGCCAGTGGGTTTGTCACATATGGCCTTTATTATGTTTAGGTATGTTCCCTCTATTCCCACTGTGCTAGGAGTTTTTATCATAAATGGGCACTGGATTTTATCAAATGCTTTTTGTACATCTATTGGTATAGTTTTTATTCTTCATTTTGTTTTATGTGGTGAATCACATTTATTGATTTGCAAATGTTGTACCAAAGTTGCATTCCCATAATAAATCCCACTTAATCATGCTGTATGATCTTTTTGATGTATTGCTGTATTGGTTTGCTAATATTTTGTTGAGGATTTTAGTGTCTATGTTCATCAGGGATATTGGCCTATAATTTTCTTTCTTTGTAGTGTGTTTATCTGGTTTTGGAATTAGGATAATGCTGGCCTTATAAAATGTCTTTGGGAGCCTTCCCTCCTCTTAAATTATATCAAATAGTTTGAGAAGGATAGGTGTTAGTTCTCAGAATGTTTGGTAGAATTCACCCGTGAATCCCTCTGGCCCAGGGCTTTTGTTTGTTGGGAGTTTTTTCATTACTCTTTGAAATTCATCAGTTAGAATTGATCTAATCAGTTTTTCTGGTTCTTCCTGATTCAGTTGTTCAGTTGTGGAAGATGGTATGTTCAATGGAGGATCTATCCATTGAAGTCAATGAGGTGTTAAAATCCCCAACTATGACTGTATTTCTGTTAGTCTCTCCTTTTATGTCCATTAAGACTTGCTTCAAATGTTTAGGTGCTCCTATGTTGGGTGCATTACTAGGGTTATATCTTCTTGTTGGATTGTTCTCTTTATCATTATGTAGGATCCTTCTTTGTCTCTTACTATAACCTTGGTTTTAAAGTCTACTTTGTCAGATATAAGTACTGCTACCCCAGCTTTTCTTTCTGTTTGCATGAAATATCTTTTCCCAACTCTTTACTTTACTCTGTGTGTATCTTTCGATCTGAGATGGGTCTCTTGGAGGCAGCATATATATGGGTCTTATTTTCTTATCCATTCAGCTACCCTATGTCTCTTGGTTCCATATGCATTTTAGAAGAGAAGTGTCCTCTAGAAAAATCTTGGAACATAAAGTAGCTACAGTTTCTTCAGAAGTTACTATGGGCCAGGCCCTATTCTAAGAATTTAACATTTTACATCAGGATTACAGTCCATCCTAACAGTTTCTCCGTGAAGTAGATACTATCATTTTTCATGTTTTATAGGTAAGGAAAAACAAGCCTCAGGAAATAAATGAGACAATGGATAACGTAGCTGGTGAGTGGCAACTGAAATATTCAGGAAGGCTTCATGAAAGAGGCCTAGTAAATATTCTTGCTCAAATATTCAACAAATATTTTTTTAGTTGTATTTTATAATGAACTGTTTCGACTTTATCCTACAGATAATGGAGATTCACTCCAGGCTTTATTTTTTCATTCAGGAATTCAGATAAAGTTACATAAAGGCAAGGACCATGTTGTATTCATGTTTGTAACCCAAGTACACAGCACACCATCTGGCACATAGTAAATGTTCAATAAATTTTTGTTGTACAAATAACAGAATCAATCACTGCATATGTTGGATAAACCACATCAAACAAAACTCCTAGAAATACAACTACATACAATAAATTCCTAACATAATGCGGTTAAAGAGAAAAATATATATATATCTTGTCTGCAACCACTAGAGAAAAGAGTTTCACTATAACCATTGTAATGCTTAGGCAAATGACTTGCGTATAAAAATCAGGATAATTGTTCATTTTGAGCACTAAAGCATAAGTTCTGATAACCCCACTTAGCTTTATTCTCTCACTTCTTTTCTCTTATTATTAGGGCTTTTAGTGACATGATCAAGCCTGTGTTTTTAGAAAGCTCCCTGTCATGGTGGATGTGAAGGACTGATTACAGGGGAAAAATTCAAGGACGATGGGCAATGGAGAAGCTGTTCAATGATGAGGGCAGAACTGGAGGCCTGAACAAAGGGATGTTTGTGAAAATAGAAAGGGAAAAAAATGGAGAAAGACTAAAGTGGTTGAATTTACTAATAGTTATGAACAATATTGGTAAATGATTGGATGCATTTTAAGAGGGTTAGAAAACTGTCAGGAATGCCTTTGAGATTTTCAGTGGGGTGTGGTTAGAAACAGAGAAATCAGGAGCCAAGTGATTTTTGGAGGTGGTAGAAGGGCTGACAATGATTTTGGATTTGAGCATGTTAAATAAATTCTTTGTACCAGAGGATATCCAAAGAGAGATGTCTAGAAGATACAGAGAAATTATAATCCATTAACTCTTTCCCCTCTCCTGCCCCCTCATTGTGCCAGGTTTAATATCCATTTGAAAGAATCTGGTTTTACAAATTAGAGATTTCTCAGTATTCAGGTGCTATACAGGAACTATTGCACAGGGTGCTCTAGGGATCAGTATTTCAGGACTGGATTATTTGGAGGCAGAGCACATATAAAGCTGCTATTGTGGGGAAGAGTTGTAGAGAGTGGGCTATTTCCCCCATTCAGGAAACATTGTGTAGTTGCACCTCTCCTCCCTCTCCAAGACAGGCTAGTGAGTAGTAATTTCCAAGAATGATAAGGCACTTAAATACTTAAGTACTTGGTAAGTAAGATTCTATGTGAGCAATCAGTTGAAGAAGCAAATATGATTCTGAGGGGAGCATTAATGATCTCTGTGTCTAATGGGTCTTCCTTCCCTAAGGCCACATCTACACGAGTGTGGAATTTTAAATAAGCTTTATTTTTATAGACTTGCAGAAGGATAGGAATTTTTAAAAATAGATATTTCTGGTAACTCTACATGAAAATAAACTTTGGACCAAAGGTTGTTTTAAGAAATATACACTATGAGTTTGCAAATACCTCCTCTTGCTCTTTCCCCTGAAGCTGAACAAGTTTTCTTCAATTCACAAACATTTGCTAGAGCATCTGAGGAGCTCAGCTGAGCCTGAAGTCTTTCAAAATGTAACCAAAAAGCCTCCTGCAGTTAATACAGTTCTTCCTGAAAGCATTTTTGTCGGTGGACATTTTCCTTGCCAAAGAAGGCCTAGTCAGGCATTTCACATCTTCTAATTGAGTAAATTATCAAGTTTGATTTCTTTCTTTAGGATTTGAGGATACTTCACTTTCTTTGATATAAGAACAAAAAAACATATTGGCAGATGTTAAGAGTTACCTTTGTTTCATCTCCTGAAATGTAGATTACTTCAAAAATTAAGAGACTGTAATATAGTCATGCCTCTCTGACAAGAAACACACAAGGGAGACTATTTCCTCCTTTTCCCTCAGTGACAGAAACATGGAGAATTGTTAATAAAAGTTGTCAGCATTGAAATTCTTAAAATGACTTGAAAGGAGAATTTACATGGGACACCGCCACCCAAACTCACTCCAGGTGTGGCTACTTTCCTGGCTCCCTGACTACAAGTTGATGGTGCATAGGGTTCTGCTGTGATTATTAAGAGACATCTGGAAAAGGGGGCATGACTGCCACATTAGAGATCTTTTGGTCTAAGAAGGAATATTAATTACTATTTTTGCCCCAATTCCTAAGTTTGAAGATTAAGCAAGATTTATATTTTCTCAATCAGATTCTGAGGAATCAGTAAAACATAGAGCCTACATGGGGCAAGGCAGATATGTTTTTATTACCATGAGACCTTCCATTTCCCCCTCTGCTATAGGGTTAATGAAGACAGGAAGCACATTCATTAAAACCATTTATGTGTGAGAATATATTTCAGAGATATTTTGTGTTCTGATGTGTTTTTATATTTAGAAGGTATAATCCACCATAGGCAAATTCATCTAAAAGGTTTAGAGTGTAAATTATATCTGAGGAGCCCTTGGAAACATTTCTTTGGGCTGTGCCTGAAACTCACTTTCAAAAGCCTGAGAACATTTAAATAACACTCAGGGAAAACAGACATTTGTAATAGACACCACAGCCTTTGGAATACAAAAAAAAAAAAATACTTACCAGTTTGAAATTCATGCCAAATCTGTGTCCAAATGAATAATCCATTTTACTTGAGAACAAACAATGATGATGATGATGATGGCAATGATGATTATGTTAATCATCATCATCATCATAATAATGGCTGCCATTACTAAGCAATTACTATATACAAAGTACTATATTAAGCTCTTTGCATACATTTTTCTTATTTAATCCTCGTAACAATGCTGGAGAGTAGGTATATAATTATCCCTGTTGTAGAGATGAGAAGGTGAGACTCAGAAAGTTTTAAGAAATATATCCAAGGTTGCACAACTAGTTAGTGGTAGATTTCAGATTCAAAACCAGGTCAATCTGATTTCAAGACCCAGTTAATTGACCATACATTAGATTGCCTATATAGCATACACAAATGCCAATAAGATTGAGACAATATTCCAAGATGACTTAAAAAAACACTTCCTGAGTACCAGGAACACTTACTGTACCAAGAACCTGAGTAGGTTATATGAAAACAACATGACTCTTAACTTCCTTTCTGGATCTCAATTGATTAAAAATATACATAAAATAAAAATACCCTTCTTTTATGTAAATGAACCACTTATCAGGTTGGAATGTCATAGAATATCAGGATAGATGTTAAAATATATAGACCAATGCTTCTCAAACTTGAATGCATTAAAATCCCCTTGGAAGTCTTGTTAAAACACTATGTGTTCTGCCCCAAGCCCAGAAGTTCTGACTCACTAGGTCCAAAGTGAGCCCAAGAATATACATTTCTAACAACATCCTGGCTGATGCTGATGCTGATGCTGCTGATCAGGGGAGAACAACTTTGAGATCCACTGATCCACTGATGTGAAAGCCAACATAAAAAAAAGTTTATGGAAGGTACCTATATACAAGGTCTTATGTTAGGTTCTAACCCAGCCTTTCTTGCTACCTAGCTATGTGATTCTTGGGAAGTCACTTCCTTCTTTATGGGCTTAGCTGTTTCCTCTTCTATAAAATAAGGGGGTTGGGTCAGGTGATCACTCACTTTGTTTTTTTTTTTTTTCACTTCCAGAAATCTATGAGGAAGAAAACTAGGTAAATAGAACTCATTTGAAATTCAAACAGAATCTTTGGGTCTGGAGACTTAAACCTATTTTCAGTGACAGCAAATATCATACTGTCAATATAAGAAATGTCCAGACCTGTAAGAATATTTTTATGAGTTTATTTGAGCCAAATTGATGACAATTGTCAGGAAGCAAAATCTCAATGGATTGAAAAAATGCTCTGGAAAATGGCAGTTTTGCACCTGATTTTATACATTACAATCAAAAGAGAAGATGTAAATTGGTTACATGAAATTCATTGGTAGAAGATTAGGGAGACAGGAGAATGCAAAGCAGAGTAATCTCTGAGATTGGATAAAAAGTAAAAGGGTTAGATACAAACTTCTTTTACATTGGTGGGTGTTAAGATAGTTAACAATGAACAATTATAGCACTTAGAGATGGTATATAGGAAAACAAGATAACAAAGGGGGTTCTGTGGTCTCGTGCTCTGGTGGGAGATTGTGCCCTGAGGGGAATGGAAAAGATTACTCTGACATTCTAAAGGTACTTTAGATGCAAAAAGATGATTGGTGCAGTTAAGGTAAAGTTTGACCTTTGTGAAGGAAAATATCTGCCAAGAACATAGCTACCCACCTGACTCACTTTTAGTTGGAAAGTTTTCATTTCAAACCATCCTATGTGGTTACTTTAGGTCTCTGAGTTTGTAAGGCTGCCACATAGCACCTCCACAAGCTTGACAGGTTTAGTATGCAGCCTCTTTTCATCCACAATACAGATGCATATCACATAGCTAGCTTGTGTCTAAAAGGTTTTTTATTCATTCAACATATTTATTAAGCATCTATTATATACTAGGTGCTGTACTAAGTACTTGGAATTCAGTAGTGAACAAAATGACATCATTTACCCTCATAGAGCTTACAGACCATACTAGGGAACTGCAGATATTTCTGATGAAAGTAAAACTATGCATTAATTGAAGTTTTACTCTGTTTTCTACCTACACAGATCATATTTCATACTCCTGATTTTGTAATTGAACAGCTAGCTATACAAATAATTTAAAATATTTCTATAGTTGATGGCATCTAATACAGAACAAGTTAATGTTAAAAAATGAATTGTAAAGCAAAGAGCTATTTGAGATTATATCAGACTACAACTAAAAGCAAATAAGCTGCAACTTTTATCCTAAAATCATAAACAATAGCTCAGTTTAAAAATCTAGTTTAAAACAAACTCATAGACACAGACGACAGCATGGTGGTTACTGAGGGAAAGGGTATGGGGGGAGAATAAAGAGGGTAAAGGGGATAAAATATATGGTGACAAAAGGAGATTTGATTTTGGCTGATGAACACATAATGCAGATGATGTATTACAGAATTGTACACTTGAAAATTGTGTTATTAACCAATGTCATCCCAATAAATTTAATTTAAAATCTAGTTTAAAATTTTTATGCTTCAAGTATAGTGATATCCCTGGCTGGGTGGCTCAGTTGGTTGGAGCATCATCTCATACACCAAAGGGTCACAGGTTCAATTCCCTATCTGAGCATACACCTAGGTTGTGGGTTGAATCCCTGGTTGGGTAATATATGGGAGGCAACCAATCAATGTTTCTCTCTCACATCAAAGTTTCTCTCTCTCTCAAATCAATTTGAAAACATATGCTGTGGTAAATATTAAAAATATAATAAAATAAATAAATAAATATATAGTGATACATTCCAAAAATCCTTTACTTCCTCTGTATGTTTTCTTTATATTTATATATATGAATACATACAGCATATGCACAGCAAGGGTTGAAGGCAGTTGTTAACTTTGTGACATGATTTTGTTTACAATACTAGTAGAATAGAATATGTGCTGAGATGGTAGTCAAGAAACCTGTGTTCAACATTGGGCTCTGCCACCAACCATGGCCTTGGGCAAATCATTGACCCTTTTAAGATTTTTCTACTTGAAAATGAGAAGTTTTCAGAAGTGGTTTCATGATATCTTTCCCTTCCAGCCTGAACATTTTACTGTCAGATGCTAACAACTAATTGAAGGAAAACACTTCTACTTCCCTTCTAAAAAGCATGTATTTATTCAACATATTATTCACATGTTGAAATCTTATAAGGTGCTTTTTAGAAAAACCTAGTACTATTCCACTGACTTGAAAAGCAAACTAGGCACATCAAACACTTCCTTTCTATGATAAATTCACAAGGGGCCACACAGTGGGCCTAGCAACCTGCTACCAGTGATAGCCATGGGATAGTTTAACTAAAGGCTGTAAGATTTCCTTTCACATGTGTGTTTACTGACCAACTGGCTATAATAAGGAAAGAATCACTGCGTAATTCTTCCTTCACCAAATTTTTCGGTTTCTGTGATTAGTATCTATGATTTCAGTCCAACTGTGTTGGTGTTAGAAACTTCAAAGAATGTCCAAAGCCCAATCAATATTTAGGGGAATATATTTTAAAGGAATACTCACTACCTATTAGTCTAGGCAGTAATGAAAATCATCATATATTTTCAATGATGAAAGATCTCAGTAGGAGGTCTCCTAATGGATGGCAGGTGCCAGAGCAAAGGGCATCCAGCAGGAGAAGGACAAAGGCTATTTCTCAGTCAGCTCTAGAAAGCACAACATATCCTTTAAGCTGGACTCAGTACACATAGAGCATGCAACCTACAATTTCCTGTTGTATTTCATTCAGAATGTTGCCACTTAGAGTCAAATCATCTGAAACCATCTAGAAAGACTAGACAGGTTACCATGAGTTCTTCCAGTATCTTGATATATTTACTGATCACATAAAACAAAGTACAGTATAATGTAATTGCTAGGGGTTTAGGTTTTGGGATCCCTTTATGTTTCCTTCAAAAGGCTACCACACTTAATGCGGATAGGATATGACTCCCACTAGAATGTGAGTGCCACAAGGGCAGAGGTATGTGTTTTCTTCATGGATATATCCTAAGCATTTAGAACGATGCCTGCCATATGATGGTTGCTCAAGAAATATTTACTGAATGAATAAACATTACAACAATAAGAATAATTCCTTGCCTGACTCTATTTTTCTTCCCGAACAGCTTTTCCAAGATGGTCAACCACTTTATACCTCTTTGTTTTGCCTTACTAAAACCTTTTTTATACAGTAGTTTTATTGGTATTGTATTTTATTCAACTTATTAATGAAGTATAACATATATAGAGAAAAATGCAAAAATTATATCAGCTTGATGAATTTTCAAAAACTGAAATACTCATGTTATCAGGACCTGGATTAAGAAACTGAACTTGGATAGCACCTAGAACATGCCCCTAGTAACTACTTTTCCCTCCCAAGAGTGACCACCATCTTGACTTTGAAAACATAGATTACTTTAGACTGTGTCTATCATTTATATAAATGGAATAAAACAGTACAAACATTCTCTTTGATTGTGGCTTCTTTTTTTCAACATTGTATTTGTTTGATTTATGCATGTTAATGGTGGTGTACTTCATCCTCATTACTTTATAATATTTAAATATGATGCAGTTTATTTATCCAATTTACTATTCCTAGGCATTTGGGTTGAGCCCAGTTTGTGGAAATTATGAACATGACCACTATGTACATGCTTGTACCTGTTTTTTTTTTATTAATCCTCACCTGAGGACACACTTATTGATTTCTTTAGAGAGGGAAGGAAGGGAGGGAAAGAGAGAAACATTAATGAGAGAAGCATCAGTTGGCTGCCCCTTGTATGCACCCCAACCAAGGACTGAACTTGCAACCTAGGCATGTGGCCTGACCTGGAATCTAATCTGTGACCTTTTGGTTCATAGGATGATACCCAACCAACTGAGACACACAGGCCAGGGCTCTACCTGTCTTTTGGTATACTTTTATGCATTTTGTTTGAGTATTATCTTAGTGATTTCATACTTCTGTAACAAAAACTCTAAAGACTGGATGGCTTAAATAACAAATATTTATATCTCACAGTTCTGGATACTCAGAACTCAAAGATTAAGGTCCCAGTTGATTTGGTTCTGGTGAGGGCCCTCTTCCCAGTTTTCATACAGCCACCTTCTTAAACCTCACATGGCAGAGGGGGGGGGAAGGAGAGAGAGAGACAAGAAAGAAATCATCTCTCTCGTCTCTCTTTTTACTATAATGTCATTCTTGAGAGTTTTACCTTTATAACCTAATTATTATTTCCCAAAAACCCCTCCTCTAAATACTATCAAATTGGAGATTAGAGAGTTAACATAAATTTTGCAAGGAAACAAATATTTAGTCCATAGCAGATCTGTATACCTAGCTTTGCACCATTTTCAATGGTGTGCATCTGAACTTTTCTTCCTCAGCATTTCTTTTCCACTAGATTGCCTGACCATGGTAGAGAAGACTAGTCTTGTCAGTTATCACCAAAGCAGCCCTTTTAACAAGACAAGCTTTGCACAGTGGCTGTATTGTAGCCAATGAGGTTTATCCAAGGTGCAATTATTGCTAATTGAAAGAGTTAAAGACTGAAATCAGATCAGAATGAAAAGTCTCCTGTTTATATGGCTGATATTCCTGTCATTAATATCCTAAAGGTTTTCTGGGAATCATGCACTCATAGAATCAAAATATTATTGGTCATCTGAATGTATCAATGTTTGGGTATCATGTACATGTTATCAATTAAAGCACTAGATTTCTTTGGTGGTGACACATGAGTTAATCTGAATTAATCCAGTATCACCCATTGAAATCTAGTTGAGGGAAGAGTCTTAAAAAATGAAGACACTAAACAGAAAAGTTTTAAATGAAGCTAGCCATTAGGGAACAAGGGTAATGGGAAGCTTATAGGACCAGTGCAAACTGAAATGCTAAGGAGACAGCATGGGATTTCGGAGGTCAGGAGGAAGAGGGACTTTATCTATATTTTTACTTTAAAAAATTTTCTTTTTTAAAATAGATTATATTGATTGTGCTATTACAGTTGTCTCATTTTTTCTGTCCTTTATTTCCCTCTACCCTGCACCAACCCTCCCACCAGCATTACCCTCTTAGTTCATGTCCATGGTTCATAAATATAAGTTTGTTGGCTTCTCCATTCCCTATACTATTCCTAACCTCCCCCTGTCTATTTTGTACCTACCATTTATGCTTCTTATTCCGTGTACCTGGAAAAGGGACTTTAAATGGAAATGAAAGTACCACTATGTGAAGCACAGGAAACCAGAAATCCAGGAACTTTGTTGACTTTGCAGCCTTGCTCAGAACTTATGATGATCCTAAGGTGTACTCTGTCCATAGTACATTATCTGATGGGGGTGTACAGAGATCAAATGAAAAATTATGAGTTATAGTTAATAATACAACTGTATTGTATATTTGAAAGTTGCTAAGAAAGTGGATCTTAAAAGTTCTCATCATGAGAAAAAATTGTATCTATGTGTGGTAATAATGTTAACTAGACTTATTATGGTGATCATTACACAATATACACAAATATCAAATCTTTATATTGTACACCTGAAACAAATATTCAGTATAATGGTATGTATCAATTATATTTCAATGAAAAATAAGCTTTAGGAAAACTAATTGACCATAAAAGCCTAAAAAACATCAAAACAACAATGAAGGTATAGATTATGTAGTACATACGCATAGGTATTTCATTCATTAAAAAATTTTTAACCACCCCCTCCACATAGCAGGAAAAAAATCAAGAGCAAATGAGTAATTTCATAGTAATATGGGAAGGTCCTATCAGGAGTGTCAATTCCATGGCCTGCGGGCCACATGTGGCCCATGATGGCTATGAATGTGGCTCAACATAAAAATTGTAAATTTACTTCAAACCTGCTTTTTGCTCAGCAGTTTTCATTAGTGTTTGTGTATTTAATGTGTGGCCCAAGACAACTCTTCTTCTTCCAGTGTGGCCCAGAGATGCCAAAAGTTTGGACACCCCTGCTGCATGCTAATGGTATAGTACTAGCTTAGTACTTAAGTATACAACCTGATGCCAGAAGTGTATTTACATGGTCATGGTTTCTGTTTATAAAGAGCATTTTTCACAACTGTCAGTCAACTTTGACTACAAACCCACCAGGTAGCAATCATGGGAGCTTAGGTCAAAGCAGAGAAAATGGTCAAACCAGCTGACTCTGCAAGGTTTTAGAGACAAACAATGTTGAGGTGATGGATGAATTCTGTCAAGGCTGAAACTGAACATTTTGTGTCTCTTAAAATGTCATCCACTTAAACACCATTACAATCATTTCAAAAGTCAGCTGGATTTAATTTTTTATAAATGTATGTTATTTTATTGGAGGTTTAATGACACATTATTTTTTCCTATCAGATTTCCTTCAGCCAATATCATGCCTTAGATAATTTTCAGGCTAATAATGATGTTGCTGACAAAGAAATATGGTCATGTACTATGCTTTATTTTATAATAAAGCTCTATCCTTTCAAGTATATCATGTCAAGCAAGGCTTTCTACTAGTCTGCCAACTTTTCTCAAGTCATGTACTATGGCACCTAGCTTGGATTCACTCATTAATACAAGTATGTATTGAGCACCAATGAGCTAGGAAGTGCTAGTTGTTGGGGAAACCAAACATGTATAAAATCTGTTCTGTGCCCTCAAAGAGTTCACTGACTAGCAGGGGAGCTGAGGCAGGATTACAATTCTAATATAAGATGGAATGGGAGAAGTGCCAACAGAGAAGTACAAAGGGCAATGGTGTTCAAAGGAGAGCAAGATCATTTCCAGATGGGGAGATCAAAGAAGGCTTCATGGAAGAGGTGGTATTTGTGCTGCTCCTCCAAGGGTAAGATTTCTACTGGTGGATATGAATGAAAGAAAAGGAAAGCATTATATGTTTAGGACCAGTGAGAGTTGAAGCTCAGGATAAAGTGTCTAGTCTGGGAAAATATCTATCCTTGAAAGGACTGGGTACTTTGCCACAGATTCTGCTAATCTTCATTAGTAGGCTTTACTAAAGCCCAGGGCTTTGGGAGTACAAGTATAAACCAGAAAAGCATAATTGTTCACCAGAAGCTAAACAGAAATTCTGAGAGGCAGTTGAACTTGTATCACCCATTTGTTTATTTATTCTTTAAATAGCACTGAGATCCTACTGTGTACAATGCCCTGGGCTAGGTAACTAAGATGAGGGTGGGAGGGAGGTCATACAATGCTGAAATATATGATTCTGGCCCCTTAGGACTTTACCATGCTTTTTTCCTTCTTTCATGTTGGTGAAAACAATTAAGTAACAGTCAAAATAGCCTAGAGTCTCAGAACTTTGGATAAAGTTCAGGCTCTGGTCAGATTTAGAAGCTAAAATAGCCCATAGTTTTTTTTTTGGATAATGAGAAATAACAAGACTAATAACTAACATTTTTGAGCTTCACTTTTGTACTAAACACTGTGCTAAACACATGATTTTATATGATGACCTTTAGATTTTTCATCACTGCTACTAAGAATTCCCACTTCACTGTGCTGTTTGAGTATGTTGAAGTAGGTACTGTCAGGGTGTGAGAGGGGTATGTGTCTGTGTGTGTTAGGGGCCAGTGCTGGTGAGCAATGGGACATGTTAGAGCTTGTTTAACAGAATATGACAAGTCTTTCCTACTTCCTGGAGCCCAGGGAAGTCAGTGGTACGCCTCTATCTCCTGTAGTAGGCCTACTTAGGGCTAACTTGGAATGAACAAATCCTTATGAAATTATCAAGTCAATCTCTATGAGGGATAATTGATCATAATGGAAGGTAGACTTTATGATCCAACCCCCTTACATGAGCACTGACCCTGTGCATAGACTATACTAGGTATTTTGTATACATGAATTCATTTAATACTTACAAGAATCCTGGAGGATAGCATTACTAATTTTTTTAAAGATTTATTTATGTATGTATGTATGTATGTATGTATTTATTTATTTATTTATTTTAGAGAGAGAAGAAGGGAAGGAGAAAGAGAAGGAGGGAAACATCAATGTGTGGTTGCTTCTTGCATGCCCCCTACTGGGGACCTGGTCCGCAACCCAGGAATGTGTCCTGACTGGGAGTCCAACCAGAGACCTTTGGTTCACAGGCTGGCACTCAATCCACTGAGCCACACCAGCCAGAGCAGCACTACTAATTTTTTTATGATAAAACTGAATCACAGAGATGCTGGGACACTTACCTAAAAGGACATAGTCAATATAAAACAGAACAAGAACCTATAATTCCATATTTTGCCCATATGTATTCCATGCTGACTCTATGAATGAAGGTGCCATATTTGGTTTCACTAAAGGAACACTTTGACATGTAATGTTTTGGCATCCAGTTGGGCACAAAAACCTAACATGTAAGCCAAGAAAAGAATCCTTATTTTCCCCTAAGAACTGCCTGTCTGAAAGTGAAAGACAATGGCCAGGGAGATTGAGAAAAATAGGGAGAAGGAGAGATTCACAGGAAGATAAAGAAGTGAGTGGAGAGGGATAGAAGAGGGGAGAGGGAAGAGGGAGGGAGAGAGGGGAAGGAGGGAGGAAGGGAGAAAAAGGAGAGGAGAAGAGGTAAGGGGGGGGGGAGAGAGAGAGAGAGAGAGAGAGAGAGAGAGAGAGAGAGAGAGAGAGAGGGAGAGAGAGAGAGAGAGAACATAAGAACATGAGATCAAAAGGTTCCCCATGGGCCATCCTCAATTTGGATAGCAGACTAAAGAGACATAGTCAAGGCTTTGGTAAGAAGATTCACATTGATTGACCAAGAGCTCTGTTTTTTAATGTGTTTTTCATTTCTCACAAGCTTCAGAAATGTACTGCTTTTTAAAAATATTTTATTATTTATGCTATATCAGCTGTCCCAATTTTTCCCCCTTGACCTTTCCACTCAGCTCCCTTCTCTTTCTCAGGCAATCCCCTCACCATTATCCATGTCTATGGGTCATTCATGTATGTTCTTTGACTAATCCCTTCCACTTCTTTCATCCAGTCCCCTCTCTCCCTTCCCCTCTTACAGCTGTCAGTCTGCTCCATGAGAAACATCCTGCTTTTGCCTCCAATTTCCATTCAGCCTGCTTTGGATGACTCTCCTCAGAGTTTTATTTTACTTTCTGCACTCCTAGTTATAATAGCCTTTAGGGCAATTGTGAACCTCAGTTTGTTCATCTTAACATGGGAATAATATTAATAATCATAACAATAGCAAAACAATAATAATCTATAAATATCTGTTTCATAGGATGGTGACTATGAAACTTAAACAGGTAATGTGTGTGAATGGTAACAGAGTTTTCAAATATTACATTTTGTTAAAACTTCTCCATTCCATGCAAAGACATTCTTACTGGAGAAATTTCACAGTCTAAATGTCACATTAACAATTACACTTCAGAACCTCACCTGTAAAAGTGTTCACTGTCCATAAAGTTTGTGTCTCAGTGTTCAGGAAAAGTGATTAGCTGCTTTGTTCCTATTACAAATCAGCTGACATAGCCATTTCTCAAAGGGTAAATCTACTTTTGATGTGGTGGTCTTTATTTCATTTTGTGTCTTAAAGTTTTTCATCAAGGAAAATATGTAGAGGAACAAGGCTGTTAGAAAGTATTTCAGATGATTAATTAGCACTCATTATTCCTCAGAAAGTCAGCAATCACTTCCTTAAAGCTCATCTCAGATTTTTGGGGGAAGCTTTGGTTTTAGAGCAAAATACCCACATCTTAATAGAATGTACATGTCTTCCCATACCTGTACCCCAAATCTCTCTACTACCTGTGTGAATTCTATATTTTCTAAGAATCTATCACTAGAATAATAGAGTTTAACATTTTGTAAGTTCCTTTGGAATAATCCATTTTTTAAGTTTATCAATTGTCATTATAGTTACCTTACCAGAAACAAAACAAATCAGCACGGACTTATTGTGAGGTAATTAAGTGTGTCATTAGATAAAAGAGTAGCATCCAAAACAGAAGGAACTTAATAAGAGCCAAAATAATCTTAAAACTTTTAAAAAATATTTTATTTATTTATATTTTAGAGAGGGGAAGGGAGAGAGAGAGGGAGAGAAACATCAATGTGTGGTTGTCTCTCACATGCCCTCTACTAGGGACCTGGCCCACAACCCATGAATGTGCCATAGACTGGGAATTGAACCAGCAACCCTTTGATCTGCAGGCTGGCACTCAGTCCACTGAGCCACACCAACCAAGTCAAGACCCAAATTAATCTTTATTCAAATAACTGCGTATACATTCAAATGACCTTCAAAATGACAGGACACACACACACACACACAAATCTCAAACATAACCTCAAATTTCCCCAAGCTTGGGACAATAGTTTTACTTGTTTTTTATTCTTTTTTTTTGGGGGGGGGGTACTGCGAACTTTATTGATGGTGCATAACAAGGCAGGGCTCCCTAAGCCCTTCACCTCTTCAGGGGGTCTAGGATGGAAACTGAAGGTCAGGAGATTCTCAGTGTGTTGGGGATCAATTTGGGGCAAAAACTTCCCAGTAGTTGAGGGTCTCTCTTCCTTGTCACTGGGGCTGATGGTCCAGGGGGCTCTTACTCCTTGGAGACCATGTGGACTACAAGGTCCACCACCTTGTTGCTTGAGCCAAATTCATTGTTATATCAGGAAATGAGCTTGACAAAGTGGTCATGGAGGGCAATGCCAGCCCTGACATTGAAGGTGCAGGAGGGGTGTCACTGTTAAAGCTGCAGGAGACAGCCTGGTCCTCAGTACAGCCCAGTATGCCCTTGAGTGGGCCCTCTGATGCCTGCGTCACTACCTTCTTGATGTTATCGTATTTGGCAGCTTTCTCCAGGTGGCAGGTCAGATCCACAACTGACATATTGGGGGTGGAGACAAGGAAGACCATGCAAGTGAGATTCCCATTCAGCTCAGGGTTGACCTTACCCACAGCCTTGGCAGCACCGGTGGAAGCACGTGGATGATGTTCTAGGCAGCCCCTCGGCTATCATGCTACAGCTTGCCAGAGGGCCCATCCACGGTCTTCTGGGTAACAGTGATGGCATGGACTGTGGTCATGAGTCCCCCCACAATGCCAAAATAGTCATGGATGACCTTGGCTAGGGAGGCCAAGCAGTTGGTGGTACAGGAGGCATTGCTGACAATCTTCATGGAGTTGTCAGACATGTCATGGTTCTCACCCATCACAAACATGGGGGCATCTACAGAAGGGGGAGAGATGATAGCCCTCTTGGTTCCACCCTTCAAGTGAGCCCCAGCCTTTTCCATAGTGGTGAAGACAGCAGTGGATTCCACAACATATTCAGCAGCAGCAGCAGCGGCATCCCATTTGATGTTGGCAGGATCTCACTCCTGGAAGATGGAGATGGACTTACCATTGATGACAAGCTTCCCATTCTCAGCCTTGACTGCGCCTTTGAACTTGCAGTGAGCAGAATCATAGTAGAACAAGTATATCATGTAGTTGAGGTCAATGAAAGGGTCATAGATGGTGACAACATCCACTTTGCCAAAGTAAAAGGCAGCCCTGGTGACCAGGCACCCAATATGGCCAAACCTGTTCACTCCAATCTTCATCATCGTGGTTCAGGCTGGCACTGTGCAGGAAGACGTGGCTGTCTGTTGAACAGGAGGAGCAGACAGCCATTTTTAATTCTTTTTTAAATTATATTTTATTGATTATGCTATTAGAGTTGTCCCAATTTTCCCCATTTGATCCCCCTCCACCCATTCCCCCTAATTCCCTCAGTCAATCCCCACATTGTTGTCCATGTTCATGGGTCATGCATATGTGTTCTTTGGCTATTCTATGTCTTATGCTGTACTTTATATCTCCATGACTACCCTGTAACTACCAATTCGTGCTTCTTAATCCCTTCACTTTTTCGCCCATACCCCTGACCTATATCCCACCTGGCAACCATAAAAAATGTTCTCTGTTTCTGTTCTGCTTGTTTCTTTTCTTTTGGGGGGCATTCAATTGTTGATAGATATGTATTTATTGCCATTTTATTCATATTTTTCTTCTTCTTCTTAAAGGAGACCTTTTATCATTTCATATAATGCTGGTTTCATGATGTGCTCATTTAGCTTTACCTTGTCTAGGAAATTCTTTATCTGTCCTTTGATTCTAAATGATAGCTTTGCTGGGTAGAGTAACTTTGGTTATAAGTCCTTGCTTTTCATCTCTTTGAATATTTTGTGCAAGTTCCTTCTGACCTGCAAAGTTTCTTTTGAGAAATCAGCTGACAGTCTTTTTTTATTGTTCTTCAAGTACAGTTGTCTCCATTTTCACCCTACCATGGACCCCCGCCACACCCATCCTGGCCTCACACCCTTGAACATACCCCCTTTGGCTTTGTCCATGTGTCCTCTATACCTGTTGCTTGATGGCCCCTCACCTATTATCACCTATTATCCCTCTCCCCCCTTCTATCTGGTTACTATCAGTTTGTTCTTAATTTTAATGTCTCTGGTTGTATTTTGCTTTTTTTTGTTTAGTTGATTAGGTTTCACCTATAGGGGAGATCATATAGTATCTCAGATATTCCATGCAGCAGTATTTTCACCAATATGTGCCCTAGAACAAGGGATATAAAGGAAAGAATAAACAAATGGAACTTAATCAAAATAAAAAGCTTCTTCACAGCTTTAAAATGAAAAGGGAACTAATCATATGAGAATGTATTTGCCAATGATATCTCAGACAAGGGTTTGATCTCCAAAATATATAAAAAACTCATCTAACCAACACCAGGAAGACAAGTAATCCAATTAAAAAACTGGCAAAGGACCTGAACAGACACTTCTCCAAAGAGGACATACAGAGGACTCAGAGATATATGAAAGAATGTTCAGCATCACTAGCCATCAGAGAGATACAAATTAAAACCATAATGATATACCACTTCACATCAGTCAGAATGGCCATCATA
Organism: Phyllostomus hastatus; assembly: GCF_019186645.2. Taxonomy (NCBI): domain Eukaryota; kingdom Metazoa; phylum Chordata; class Mammalia; order Chiroptera; family Phyllostomidae; genus Phyllostomus; species Phyllostomus hastatus. Next base: position 7,634,556 of record NW_025333841.1, on the reverse strand, counting down.
AACAAATCAACAAACTCCAAGTGCTGGCAAAGTTGTGGAGAAAGGGAACAGTAGTACACTGTTGCTGGGAATGCAGACTGGTGCAGCCACTGTGGAAAACAGTGTGGAATTTATTATAAAAACTAGAAATGCAACTGCCTTTTGACTTGGCAGTTCCACTGGTGTTCTTATACCTTAAGAATCCTGAAACACTAATTCAAAAGAACCTATACACCCCAATGTTCATAGCAGCACAATTTATAATAGCCAAGTGCTGGAAGCCATCTGTAAATGAGTGCATCAAAAAATTGTGGAAAATTTACACAATGTATTACTATGCAAAAGAAAGAATGAAGGAACTCCTACCCTTTGTGACAGCATGAATAGAACTAGAGAGCATTACATTAAGTGAAGTAAGCCAGTCAGTTAAAGACAAATACCATGTAATTTTACCTTTAAGGGAACTCTAAAAAACAAATCAAATGAACGAGCAAAATAGAGCCAAAGATGTGGAAATACAGAACAAACCTATAATAACTGGAGGGGAGGTGGGGGAGGAGAATAGTGAGGAAAAGAAGGGGAAGGACCATCAGGGATCATGTATAGAGGACCCATGGACAAAGACAACTGGAAGGGTGGAGGAATGAATGTGGGAGGTGGGGTTAGTTAGGGCAGGGGAGTGTAATGAGGGTAAAATGGAGACAACTGTAATTGAACAACAATGAATTTCTTTTTAAGCCATGAGGTCTTTTGCCACTTCTGCACCTTCTTCAGCATGCTTGCCCTGCTGGTAAGCTTGCTCCATGACTTCAGCTCTCCCTAGTATATAGTCCTCCCAACTCTCCCAAGACCTAAATCATCTGCTAGAGTGGATTGTGTCCACTGCTTAAGGACAGGGTCTCTCCATTGGTAAGGATTAAAGCACATGGTTCAAAGGTGGTCCCATTTATTCAGCTGAATGCTTTCCCTTGACTTGGCTACTCAGTGAGGGTGGACTACCTAACTGTTCTTTATGGGCTGTACTTTTTTTGGAGAGGCTTACTCATTCCACCAGCATAGTTGGTTTAGTAGTTTGTTCTGGGGTGTTTTGATACTCTTGCTGTGGCCTCCTTGCTCTGCTATCGTATTATTCCCTCTGGTGTGTTCTGCTCTATGCTCTCTATAGGCACTCTTCTTTCTAGGGAACTGGTTTCAGGTTTTCTCTTAGCTGTTGGATTCTTGCAGGTACCCAGCCCTTATTGAGCAATTCTTTTGATTTGATCTGGAATTTCAATCCCTTTCTACATCCTCATTCTCTGCTGCATTGCTCATAACTCCAGAAACCTACAAAACTATCTTCCCAGAGCTCTTTTTCTCCATCTCTTCTCTGCACCCCTGGGCCATCCTTTTGTTTCTAGCTCAGTGGTTCCTGAACACAAAGATGCACCTAAGAACAGGAGTTAACACAGCATCCACTTCTCTGAAGCTCACTCTTGTCTAACTCTGGACCTCTTTGATTATATCTAATCTGCTTCTGTAAACTACTGGAACTAATTATGCAGATTACGAGCTTGCATGCAAATTCAAATAATCACCAAGGGTTACAGAAATAGGAAATTTAAGTGTTTTTTTTGTACAGATTAGATCCTTTACATAAAGCTTCTGACACCCTGACTATACTCTCTCTTGCTTAAAAAAATGTATCATTAACATCTTGAATTTGTGATAATGTAGCTAGGATTTGGTCCCTTTTTTTAATAAAGAAATTTTGGTTATAACAGAAATTGGCTTGTAGCATTTTGACAACCATGTACTATGACCTGTTAGCAAAGTCTACTCAATTTTTATTTCCATCTTTATTCATCAGTAGCCTTTATGAAAGGGGGAAAATAATTTTCAAGTTATTATAGCTCTTTCAGTAATGTGTCAAGTTACATGGAAATTATAAATAAAATAGTCATTACTGAGTTGGTACAGACTTTGAGAGGTTCTCTATTACACACTTTGCCTGTATCCAAGGCAAGTGCAGTCCTGGGTTTATGTACCAGCTTGGCTCCTTCCTAGCTATGTGACCTCAGATATTGACTTAACTTCTCTGAACCCTAGTTTTTTAATTTGTAAAGTTGTTCAGTTACACAAGGGTTGTTTTGCACATAGCAATAGAAGCTTACATTTATTTAGCTTTTAGACAGCAAGCACTGTGCTGAATTGCTTTACAAACATTATCTCATTTCATTCTCATAACAGCATTCAAGGCATGTATTATTATTACCAATTCCTATATTACAAATGAGAAAAATGAGGTTCATGAAAATGAAGTGATTTTTCCTCAAGTCAACCAGCTTATAAGTGATTGAGACTGGAATCCAGATGATGGTGTGAAGATTTCCAATGCAGTTTGTTCTTAACCACTACAAAGTTTTGCTGTGAGAACAAAGACAAAATTGAGAAGGTATAAAAAAATGATAAGGTGCTATATATTTATTTGTTACTGTTATATCCATGATTACTTACTTCTCTGAGGTAATCATGAGTCATTATTTTATTTTTTTTTCTATTTTTAAATTATTTTATTGTTGTTCAATTACAGTTGTCTGCATTTACCCCACACCACTACCACCTCCCGTCATCCTCACCACCCTCCCCTGATTCCAACCCCCTTGGCTTTGTCCATGTGTCCTTTATAGTTGTTCCTGAAAATCCTTCCACCCCTCACCCCATCATCCCCTCCCACCTCCCTCTGGTTACTGTAAAATTTTTCTTAATTTCAATGTTAACCAAAGACATTAATTTCATTTTTCTTAAGTTCCTTGAAGCAATAAATTCTGAAAGAAAGGAAGGAGTCATGGAAGGGCTATGAAACATGACTGTATAGAACTAAGACCCCAACCTCATTGATTCTAATATTTGTGCTTCTATTTGATATTTCCAAATTAAAGAAGACACTACACATTCATTACTGTTTTGAGGGGAACCTGATGCAGACGGGATCATATACCCCTTCACACGAGGGCTGTTGTGACCTGAAACTCATTATTTTGATGTTTTTCTTAATTTTAGTGACTCCTGACTCTCTTTTAGATACTGCTCCCAAAGATTCTACCTACAGTGATCCCCATGATAGTCATGAAATTACCAAGAAATATAAAACACATTTAGTACTATTTAGCTTAAAAGAAATGCTTACAGGCTTGTTAAAGGTAAAAGAGAAGTTATAAAGTCAAAGAATTTCCACTAAAGCCTCCGTGTTAAGAGCCAAGGCCTGCCTTATGAGTCTCTACACTTCTACTTACTAGTTTTGTGACCCTGGGCAAGATACCTAATGCCATCAAGTCTAAGATGTCATCAATTATATGACACATCATTATTTTATATATCAATACATAAGAAAAGAAATTTCCAATTAAACAATGACATAATGCCTTAGCAATAGTGCTGAGCAACTTACATACACAAGCCTCTCATTGCATGCCTTGAAATTTCTTGCATTTCTGTGTGGTGTGATTTCACAATTTAGCCTTTGTTTGCTTTGCTTGGCAATCCTTTTCAACATAGCAGGAAAAAACATAACAAAGTTTTCTTTTTGTGGGCATCTTTCTTTCAAATGTTTGTGTAAATCATTTAATTGTCACTTTGCAAAAAAAAAATAAGAAATTGGGCCCTGACTGGCATAGCTCAGTGGATTAAGCGCAGGCTGCGAACCAAAGTGTCGCAGGTTTGATTCCCAGTCAGGGCACATGCCTGGGTTGCAGGCCATGGCCCCCAGCAACCGCACATTGATGTTTTTCTCTCTCTTTCTCCCTCCCTTCCCTCTCTAAAAAATAAATAAATAAAATCTTTTAAAAAATTTAAAAAATAAGAAATTGTGGATGTGTGTGTATGTATGTGTATGTGTATATATATATGTTTGTGTGTATATATATATACATATATATATATACTTTGTTTGTTTCACTAATATCCAATTGCTACCCTGCCACTGTTTCCAGTGCCTTTCAGCATACACAGTATCTTTTCCTTTCAAAGTCAATTCAGAGTGAGCACTGTTGAAAACATTTAAATTGACAATAAAACTTGCCAGGTTTAGTACTGTACATCATATATTCAAGACAACTGACAGTAGTATCAACAAGTATAATAACAAAGTATACACACACACGTAATAGCTATTATGCTAGGCTATTTTCTCTACCATACGATTGTAAGATGCCACTAATAACAAAATCATCCTGATATCAGAAATGCAAAATGTGTTCTTAGAATTAATAAAATACAGTCCTAAAGCTTTCTTAGCTTGTTTCCTTTTTTGAAAGGAAAAATAAGACTCCTTTTTTTTGAAAAAAAAAATTAGACTAGTAATAATATTTGACCTAAAGGATAGTGATGATACAGTCAAATCCTTTTACACAGTGTTGGACATACAGTAAGTACATTAAGAGATGTTAATTAAAAAAACACAACTGGTATAGTGGGTATTATTGTAAAAAACAAACATAGGGCAGGTTAAAGGACAGCTATAGGAATGTCTTAGCCAAATAATAATGATATTATGGCAATGAAACCATAAAACATTTGTTGACAAGGGCCATGACTTCATAATGCCACAATGACAACATGTAAAGGGGACTGATTGCTTTCTTTTAAACTGTTTAACTGGTTGTTTTACAGTGAAAACCAATATTAATTTATCTTTAATAGACTAATTTGGGATCCCAAAATATCTACTTTGCTAACACTCCACATATAAACTTCTAAGCATTGTTTCTTCATTCAAAATCTTTTATATATTGTAAAATGATGCAACTATTATGGAAAACAATGTGGAGGTTTCTCGAACAATTAAAAATAGAAATAACAAATGATCCATCAATTCCACTTCTGAGTATATATTAAAAAGAAAGGAAAGAACTATCTCAAAGAGATATCTGTATCCTCACAGTCACTGCAGCATTTTTCACAACAGTCAAAATATGGAAACAATCTAAGTGTATGTAGATAAATGAATAGGTAAAGAAAATATGGCATATTGGTGACTTCCGGCCAAGATGGAGGTGTAGGTAGACACACTGTGCCTCCGCACACAACCAAAATAAGGACAACAACAATTTAGAAACAAAATAACAACCAGAACTGACAGAAAATTGAACTGTATGGAAGTTGGACAACCAAGGAGTTAAAATAGACACCTTCATCCAGACTGGTAGGAGGGCCAGAGTCAGGCAGCCAGACAGAGAGAGGTCATGGCACAAAAAGCAGTAGCACCGGGCATGCAAGACCACAGCAGGTGGACCCTGGGCACGTAGGGGGCAGTTGGAACACCCTGGGTACAGGGTGGCAATGGCAGACCCAGTAAAGTGGCTTTTGTGAAGAGAGGCACTGTGTGCAAGGTGGCCGGCTGACAGGTCAGTCCTACATTCGTGTGCAGATAAACCAGGCAAAATTGGGGAACAAGACAGACTGCACAACCCAGGGTCCCAGCGCCAGGAAATAGAGCCTCAGACACTGATTGAAAACACCTGTGGGGGCTGAGGCAGAGAGAAAGATTCCCAGCCTCACAGGAGAGTTCATTAGAGAGACCCTGAGGGTCCTAGAATGTACACAAACCTACCCATATGGGAATTAGCACCAGAAAGGCCAAGTTTGCTTGGGGGAAGAGGCAGAAGGGACTGAAATCCAACAGAGAGTGGAGCAAGCACCATTATTCCCTCTTGGACCCTGCCCCCACATACAGCATCATAACCCAGCTACTGGGTTGCCATGCCCTAGTGAACACCTAAGACTCCACCCCTCATATGCAACAGGTGTGACAAGACAAAAATAATGGCCCAAACAGAGGAATAGATCAAAGCTCCACAGCAAATACATCTAAGCGATGAAGAGATAGCCAGCCTATCAGATGCACAGTTCAAAGCACTAGTGATCAGGATGCTCACAGAATTGGTTGCATTTGTTTGCAAATTAGATGAAAAAATGAAGGCTCTGCTAAATAAAATGAAGGAAAATGCACAGGGAACCAATAGTGGTGGGAAGAAAACTGGGACTCAAATCAATGGAGTGGACCAGAAGGAAGAAAGAAACAACCAAACAGAAAAGAATGAAGAAACAAGAATTAAAAAAAAAAAACCTGAGAAGAAGCTTAGGAACCTCCAGGACATCTTTAAACGTTCCAACATCCGAATTATAGGGGTACCAGAAGGGGAAGAGGAAAAGCAACAGATTCAACATGTATTTGAACAAATAATAAAGGAGAACTTCCCCAATCTGGCAAAGGAAATAGAATTCCAGGAAGTCTAGGAAGCTCAGAGAGTCCCAAAGAAGTTGGACCCAAAAAGGAACACACCAAGGCACATCATAATTACATTAGCCAAAGCAAAAATGAAGGAGAGAATCCTAGAAGCAGCAAGAGATAAGGAGACAGTAACCTACAAAGGAGTTCCCATCAGACTGTCAGCTGATTTCTGAAAAGAGACCTTACAGGCAAGAAGGGGCTGGAAAGAAGTATTCCAAGTCATGAAAGGCAAGGACCTACATCCAAGATTGCTCTATCCAGCAAAGCTTTCATTTAGAATGGAAGGGCAGATAAAGGGCTGTCCAGATAAGGTCAAGTTAAAGTAGTTCATCATCATCAAGCCCTTATTATATGACATGTTAAAGGGACTTATCTAAGAAAAAGAAATAAAAAACATGTATAGTAAAATGACAGCAAACACAGTTATTAACAACCACACCTAGAAAAACAAACAAACAAAAACAAACTAAGCAAACAACTAGAACAGGAACAGAATCACAGAAATGGAGATTATATGGTGGGTTAGCAACAGGGGAGTGGGAGAAGGAGAGAGGGGGAAAAGGTACAGAGTATAAGTAGCATAGATGATAGGGAGAAAATAGACAGGGGGAAGGCAAGAATAGTATGGGAAATGTAGAAGCTAAAGAACTTATGACACATGGACAGGAACTAAAGGGGGAAAATGTGGGTGGGAGAGGGTGTTCAGGGTGGAGGGGAATGAAGGGGCAGAAATAGGACAACTGTAATGCATAATCAGTAAAATATATTTAAAAAAAGAAAATAAGGCCTTGGCTGGCGTAGCTCAGTGGATTGAGCTTGGGCTGCGAACCAAAGTGTTGCAGGTTTGATTCCCAGTCAGGGAACATGCCTGGGTTGTAGGCCATGGCCCTCAGCAACCACACATTGATGTTTCTCTCTCTCTTTCTCCCTCCCTTCCCTCTCTATAAATAAATAAATAAATAAATAAATAAATAAATAATCAAACAAACAAATAAATAAATAGAAAATATTGCATATATATTACACACACACACACACACACACACACACACACACACAAGGAAATACTATTCAACAACAACAAAAAAGGGAAAGTCTGCCTTTTTGACAATGTAGTTAAACCCTGAGTGTAGTTCACCCTGTTAAGTGAAGTAAGTCAGGGAAAGGCAAATACTGTATGTTCTCACTTATACAGGGAATGTAAAAACATTGAACTGATAGAAACAGAGAGGAGAATGGAATTTATCAGGAACCAAGGCATGAGAAAATGGGGAAAAGATGGTCAAAGTGTACAAACATTTAATAATAAGGTGAGTAAATTATAGATATCAAATGTACAACATCGTGACTACAGTTAACCATACTCTATTGTATACTTGAAAGTTGCTGTGGGAATAGGGTCTTAATGTTCTCACTCTAACAACAACAAAACAGTAATTATGTGAAGTGAAAGATGTGTTAACTATCTAATTTTGGTAAACATCTGCAATATATGTGTATATCAAATCACATTGTATACCTTAATGTTACAAAATGTTGTATGTCAATTATGTCAATAAGGGGAAAAACAGAACTGGCTGATTTCAGTTACATGCCACATCATGTAATTTAATAAAAACCCAGCTCTTTCCTCCAATTCTTGATTCACTACTTTCTCCTCTCTATCAATATTAAGTCATTTTTAAAGACCTAGTTAGCACTCCTCTTGATATTTCAGGTTAGTGACGGTAAAGCAAGATCACCTATGACACCCTGGAGTGAATGACTTGGGTTAAAGGGAAGTCCATGATAAGAGCTGAGGAAGTGGGGTGAGAGAGACCGTATTGGGAATATAAACAAATCTACTCACAAAATCCAGTAGTATTCTTAGGTAATTGTCGACAGTTCAAAACACATTTTTGTTCAACAACTCTTAAGAATTGCAAACAGACTCACTGGCCAATTTTCTGATTTATTTTGGCAATGGAAACCATCTGATACCTGTTTTCAAATGTGTTTACAGATGGTCAGAACTTATGACTCAATTAATAAAACAAACATGTCTATGAACTTAATATAATCCTTTTGACCTTAATAAAGTCTCAAATCCCAAGTAAAGCTGTTTTAAGATTGGAAAATGTGTACAAAAGTGAAACATTCCATACACTTGCACTGGAGTTTATGACCCTGGCCTCTTACCACTGCTCCCTGACTAACTTAGTGCCATTTAAAGTGCTTCCTTTGGTGGTGGCCAATTATGAATCCATATCTCTTTAAGATGTTCTCATCAGCCCACAGGTTTATACATAAGTGCACATGCATGTACACACAAACAGTTTTCTCTCAGCATTGATTTGGTTGGCCGGTTGAAAAATGACTAGGGACTTTCTGTTCCTGTTCTAAATATCATTGTTTGTAATGACAATATGCTGTTCATTTTCCTGGATTTTCTGCCATGAAAATGCTAGGCACATTACAATAAAATATATTCTTATGCAAATAATCCAAATAGGGTTTTTTTAACCCCCAGAAGAAATGTCTGAAAGAATGTCCTGTCAAAAGCAAAATACTAGACTAAAGTTTCTCAATAGGCCACTATTCTTTATCTGAGCTGTTAAGTCTTTAAGTTATTATATTATTATTGAATTGAAAGGATAATAAAATAATACTGAATAGTCAGTGCCTAAGCCCTCCCCATACATACCAATTACAGCTGCAGCTGAAAATGACTGAAATTTTATCACATCAAAAAAGACACCAGCCAGCCATGGCCTCATGAAAGCCTTTCTGGAGTTTTGAGTTAGATTCAAAAAGGGAGTTGTTTGGCATATTCTTTCATTGTTTCAGAGGCCCCTGTCAATCAGCACAGCAGTTAGTGAGGAACTCTATTGCCTGCTGCTACCAGCCAATAGGCAAACTAGTTTGGCTCTTTTAACATTTGGTTATCTAATCTATTTTTATTATAAAAGAAGAGTTAGTAGATTTGGCCAAGGTTGAAGTTAAAGCTGGATGTTTTAATGACAACCAAATTATTCTTATATTATCTGTGTTCAAGCTTGTTTTGACAAATATTAGTGAGGAAAGAAAGATCACTAAACTGGAAATAAGGAATGTAGTTTCTATTCTCTCTATGATTTTGGTTCCATTCTTAAGATGCTTTGCAAGAACCTTGAGGATCCTGGCTTCATTTTGGGAGATGGTACTAGTTTTTATGTTGTTTTTTAAATTGTTGTTCAGGTGCATTTGTCTCCATTTCCCCTCCACTACTCCCCCACCCCAGCCATCCCCATTTCCCACTCTCAATCCTAACTCTCTTTGGTTTTGTCTATGTGACCTTCACAGATGTTCCTGAAAACTCTTCCCCCATTTTTCCCCCATTAACCCCTTCAGCCTCTCCTCTTCTGGAAGCAACCTAAGTGCCCAGCAGTAAATTAATGGATCAAAAAAACTATAGTACATTTACACAATGTAATACTATGCAGCAGAAAGAAAGGAGCTCCTACCCTTCGTGACAGCATGGACGGAACTGGAGAAGATTATGCTAAGTGAAATAAGACAGGCAGTGAAAGACAAATACCATATGACTTCATGTACAAGTGGAACCTAATGAACAAAACAAAGAAGTAAGCAAAATATAACCTGAGACATTGAAATTAAGAACAAACTCTTGTTTTGTTTCTGAGAGAGGGGGATGGGAGGGAGAAAGAGAGGGAGAGCAGCATCGATGTAAGAGAGAAACATTGAATGGTTGCCTCTTGTACACGCCCTGACTGGGGACTGAACCCATTATGCAGGTGCACGTCTTGACCAAGAATTAAACCCACGACCTTTTGGTTTGTGGGACGACACTCAACCTACTGAGCCACACTGGCTTGGGCAGCAGTTGGTACTACCTTTGTTTTAAAAAGAAGATTAATCATTTCTTTGACAAGCCAACATAGCTGGACTGAAACTGAAAGAACAAATGGGCTCCATATGTAACATTTGGTATTACCTAAAGCACACATCTTGCTCTGGCATCTCCAATCTTGTTGATGGTGGAAAAAAACTTACCACTGAAGGCAAATCACTTTCTTCTAGTTTAAGACTCTCTTTTAGGTAGTCATTTCATTCAATGTTCAAACTCTCTCTCAGGGCTATATCAAGGGGTTTTTCCCTTCCCCCAAGATGATGTCTGCATGCAAAGGAGGGTCAATGTATGGTGGCAGCAGCAGGACAAGGAACTTATGATTTTTCCTAGAGTATTCTGCATCTTGATGATTTATGGAGGCTTCCAGTGGTAACATCTGCTATGGTAAGGCTGTTTCCCAGTATTATCCCTCTGCAATAATCCAAAGCTCCATTGGTTTGTATTCTTCGAACTTCCTTGTCCTGCACCAGACCACTTCCAATTCATTAGTTCTCTCAGTGTCTTCTATCCCTTGCCACTCACAGGCTGTTGGCCATTGAAAATGTTATCACAGAGTTATCTACATAGATGTTTCTCCTGCTGATGCTGCCACACAGTGTTTTCAGTATACCATAATTTGTCTTTCTGTATTAGAACATGACCATAAAAATAGACCATCACCCAGTATGTTCAAAGCTTTCTCAATATATATGTATAGATTTCTGTTGTCTGACCCTTTCAGGAATGGGGAATCTTCTCCCTAGTCTTATGTACTCAAAATATATCCCCCAGTACAGGAAAGATTTTTTCCTCCTTGGGTGGCAAATCCATTATATAATATATTCTGCATGCACTTTTAAATTGTGGCTAGTAATCTTTATTCTCAGAGCTTCAAAATAACACTTGCTATATAATAGCATTTAAAAATAGATTTGGAAATCTTTGGCTGAATCCAGCTTTCAAGATCATTGTCCTATGAACATAAGAAATTTAAGCTTGAAATCCAAACTGAGCAAAGATACTTTGTTTTGAGATTTTATTTATTTTTTTATTTTAAATATATTTTATTGATTATGCTAATACAGTTGTCCTGTTCCCCCCACTTTATTCCCCTCTGCCCTACACCGGCATTAAATCCCCCCTTCATTCATGTCTATGGGTCACACATATAAGTTCTTTGGTTTCTCCATTTCCCATACTATTCTTAACCTCCCCCTGTCTATTTTGTACCTACCATTTATGCTTCTTATTCCCTGTACCTTTCCCCCATTCTCCCCCTTCTCCACCCCCTCCCCACTGATAACCCTCCAGGTGATCTCCGTTTTTGTGATTCTGTTTCTGTTCTAGTTGTTTGCTTAGTTTGTTTTTGTTTTTGTTTTTTAGGTTCTGTTGTTGATAGTTGTGAGTTTGTTGTCATTTTACTGTTCATAGTTTTTTATCTTCTTTTCCTTAGATAAGTCCCTTTAACATTTCATATAATAAGGGCTTGGTGATGATGAACTCCTTTAACTTGACCTTACGTGGGAAGCACTTTATCTGCCCTTCCATTCTAAATTATAGCTTTGCTGGATAGAGTAAACTTGGATGTAGGTCCTTGAGAAAAGATATTTTTGTTTTAGGTTGTATTTGAACCCCCCACTCCACCCCTCCTCATCCTGCCACATTGATCTAATGGGTGAGGAGACACAAAAATTTTTATTGAAAACAAAATACACATTCTATTCTGACTTATTTCCATATTTACATATATGTCAGCTCCATTATATAAATACATCTTTCTCTTCAATTATTGACTACCTTTTATAGCATAATTTTGATGCAATAGACTGCCTTGTCAGTGTTAGTCACTGGATACCCAATACAGAGAGTTAGGAAGAAAACAGTCCTCATTTGTCAAGGAAAGTTTTTCAAACTGAAGAGTAGTATTTGGCATATCTTGGAATTTGTAGTCCCCTTGTGAAAGTGATTAAGAGTATATACTACCTCAAAGCGCTTGTGCATTAGATGACATAGTTATGTTTGATAATACATTGGAAGGGCATGTGAAGAATCACCTTAAGGTGGCTAAGACAGCAGTGTTGAAACAATCACTGGACAGAGATATGTAAACTCAAATTTATTGTTATTGTAATAATTTCTCACTCAATTTTCTTCTGAATTTGTCCTATCATCAATGACATACAAATCAACTACTAGTATTTGAGAGTAAAGGAATGTAATAATTTTATACTTATTTGAAGAGATGGTTGATCCACAAGCATTTCTGAATTTGCTACATTATAGTATTCATTGCCTTCTAACATCATTTACCTCTATAGTTCATAAATCTTATTTTCTTTATGTTATAGATTAGAAACTGAAACCCAAGGATAAAAAAAACAAGTACTATGTATCTTGTAGAATTTCTGTGCTATGATTCTGCTGAAATTATAATTACAAAATAAATATCTACATGAAGCATTCATGTTTCATAGTCACAGTATCATGAGGACATCATACAGCCACATATGGTCATCCTAGCTTTTTAAAGCTTGCAAGAGGCTGTAGAGAGCAGAAATTATTGTTCAGATAAAATGTGGTGGGGGCAGAAAGCAAAGAAAGTATGGAGAATATCAAATAGTTTGGAGATTAATTTCTAGCTTTGGGAGTTTTAAAATATAATTAATACTTTTATATAAATCTAGATGTTACATTAATTTTTTTTAAAAAAAACTACTTTATTGTGAGCTAGGAGATCTTGGTCTCAGCTCTGAGCCACCACAAAATAGACTGATTGACTTCAACAAGTCAGTCAAACTATTCTGGGTCTCTAGTTTCCTTATGGATAAAAATGGGAACATTTAACTATATAATCTCTAAGTGCTCCCCTAATATTTAGTGAGTCTATGAAGAGTTCATATCTCACAGATCTATCATGTCTCTCCAAATCCCAGATACAATCAATCACTAAGTTCTGACTATCCTAAATATTACTTGAATTTATCCATACCCTTCTACCCCAGCTGCCATTCCCTTTTTGAGAGCCTCAGTATCTTTCATCAGCCTCCTGATTGTGTTCACTGATTCTCTTGACCCCTTTCAATATCCCTTCTTCAATGGTGCCAGGGTGGTTTTTCTAAAGCACTATTGTTGACATCATAGTCTAGGTTGACATCATACTCTGAGGTTCCTCTATTGCTGTAGTGTAAAGCATGACTTTTATGATCTGGCTCCCCATTTGTTTCTCCTCTTGCTCCTCATTTTCAATGATTGAACCAAGTTGTTCCTGTCACTCTCCTGCTTAAAAACTGCAGAAATTATGTTAGTATTTCCAATGCCTAGTCCAGGGCCTGTTGTTTAGTAGGAGCTCAACAAAAGTTTGTAGACCATATTGAATAAATTTACCTGTAAGTTTGGCTTTACAATGGCTATGTATCATGGCAATCACACACTCTCGGGCTCTTCATCGAGAACCCCTAGTATGGGTAAGGTACTCCTCCTATGTGCTTCATCAGCCCTACGCACTGACTCCTGTAGCAGCACTCATCACACTGGATCATAATTGCCTACTTGTTTTTTGTCTGCTCCTATAAACAATGAGCAACTTGGGAGCAGGACACAAGTATTGGTCATCCATCATTTTAATCCCAAACATGGCAGGTACTCAACAACTGAATGATTAAATAAATGAATGAATGAAAAAATGGTACAAAAGAGGACTCAGATATATTAATAAATGCCCTTTATATCACACTGGATGCTACTTTTGTCAGTCTAAGAGGTTAAATCTCTTATTTTAAAAAGAAAAAGAATATACCCTAATAGCAAATGTCCAGAAGAAAGGGGCCCTTGGCTCTCAGAACTCTGACTTCAGCCAGTTGATCCACTGAGGTACTGAGAGAAGATAGATACATTTAATGACCACTGTGAGATGTTTCATCCCCAGAATAGGGAAAGGAAACAGTATTCCTTAAAGAATAGGGGAGAGCAGGAACTATATGGCTCAGGTACCCTGGGAAAGAAGGACAAATAATAGGAAACTGTCAGGCAGCCAACACTGAGAACCAGTTTCCATTGTGTGTTTATGTTGATTTTTGAAAATGAGAAGGTACTTATTTTACATGCTCTGGTAATTAAGCAAATAAAACCCTATATGACCAAAAAGTGAAGATTGATACATGAGTTCAATGAGAGCAGGGAAAATTACACTTGTGAAAGAAAAGATTCCATATGTTCTCCAATACCTAGGCACAACTGGGTGCCGCTTTAATGACTTTCCAAATGCACCCCGTTGCTCTTAAGTATTGAAGAACATATGGCACGTTTCCCCCTTAACTGTGAATTTCCTTGCTTTTGTCAGTTGGTGTCTCAAGCTTAATGTATTTTAATACAGCTTTTGTGGGTGTGAATACAGTCTGAAGTTGTTATTAGAGAGACCATGTTAATAGTATCTGCAGATGTTATCTCTTAGTCTTCCCCAAATATGCTGTGAAAATCTACATATAGAGGTCTAACTTTGAAATTGTTAATAAACGCCCTTCAGGAGTTTCCAAATCGTTCTTCTCAGCTCCAAACTTAGCATGGATGATAAATGGCTATTTAGTTGCCAATATAGCACAATATTTCAATTTCCTGCCTTCCCAAAGGTATTTGAAAGGTTGTACGAAGTTCATACTCACAGTATGTGTTGTCTACAACACTGTGATCTCCTACTGGCTAACTTTAACCAAAACCTTTTCAATTAACTCAACACATTCCTGGAAAAAAAACAGCCCACTCTAAGCTCTGTACAAATATGTCTTTATTGATTTTCTTGGCAAAGACTCTATAAATTATGGTGAAATCTGTTCTTTCAGATGATGTAGAAAAGGAAACACTGTCTTTGTAAGGCAAACACTAAATGGACAGAATAATGATTAACATTTTATCTATAAAAAGTTACAGACTTAACTGTCTGTATTTTTTCACAAAAAGTCTCTGAGTATGTTAAAGAAAATATAAAGGAAAAGAAAAACAAATCCTCTATCATAGTCCTGCTATTCTCTGCAAATCAAATTGTTTTCATCCCCTTCCAGTCCCTGTCCATATGCATACATGATTTTTACATAATTATACTCCCATTGTGGAAGGAATTTTGTAAACAGCTTTTTTTTTCTATTTAAAATTATGGTAGTTGGATTCTAAAGAAAGCTATATAGCACATTCTTGTGGACAAATAGAGCAGAAAACTGAAACTCATATACTGAGATTTGCCAGACATCCAAAGCCCAGCATTTAAAAGTATAGAAAGGTCTCCAACTAGACTAGGTTGGCTCATTGTTTGTTTCCAAATCCTCATTATAGGCAGGGGAGCCCAGAAAGGGCTTCTTGTGATTGTCCCTTTATTCTGAGAGCCAGGCTTCCCAGAGAAAGGATCCCATTTCAGGCCAGTGGCCAACTCTACTGGGGGCTTAATATCATCCAAATAAAAGAAAACAAGGCTGTTTTCTAGTGAGCTACCATTAGGCTAACTGCAGAATGAGCATTTCTGTACTGTATCACTTCTAGGAAACCTATTCCTTTCTGTTGACCTAGAACATTATACTTGCTGCATCAAGGCTAAGGCTATAAGACTGGGGCTGCCCTGGCTGGTATAGCTCAGTGGATTGAGCATGGGCTGTGAACTAAAGGGTTGCTGATTCGATTCCCAGTCAGAGAACATGCCTGGGTTGTGGGCTAGGTCCCCAGTAGGGGCCACATGAGAGTCAGCTACACATTGATAATTTTCTCCCTCTCTTTCTCCTTCCCTTCCCCTTTCTCTAAAAAAGAAATAATAATAATAAAAAAACCACTAAAGCCCACCCTGGCTACTGTGGCTCAGATGGTTGGAGTGTTGTCCAGTGACCAAAGGTCATGGGTTCAATTCTCAGTTGGGGCACATACCTGGTATGCGCTCGCTCTCTCTCTCTCTCTCTCTCTCTCTCTCTCTCTCTCTCTCTCTCTCTCTCTCTCTCTCTCTCAAGTTAAACTTTTTAAAAAAAGACTAAGGCTCATTTTAGGGTTGGTGAATAGCAACAAACATACTAGTTAGTGTTGCAGATAGAAATTATGTTCACTTATTAGAGTGACAGAATGCCCAATTAAAGATTTATGCATGTAATAAAACATACAGCTTAGTGGCTGTAACATTTTTTAAAAGTACATAGATATGTGAGTTTAAAACAACCATGTGTTTCAGCAAAAATCCAAGCTCTGCTCAATATTTATTGGTTGGCTAATTCAGCAGTTTTAGTAGTTCACTTGAGGAAAAAATAAATATTTGATATTGTTTTCACAAAATTAACAATATTAGAGAAATTAAGCCCAAGTTTGTAGGTTCTCTAAGTCCATATCCTTGAACAAATTCTCACTGTTTATCCTTTGTAAGATTTAACATCAAGCAACCCCTTCTGGATAATGATGTGTCCCTTCAGCTAACTATGACGTTAGCCAGAATATGGATGGCAGCTGTTATACTAGTTTTTACCAATGTCTATAATATCAGATTTGGTAGTCTTTGTTTAAAGAAATATGTCTCTTATACTATATTCTTTTTCATTTTGATTGAAAATGTAACTTGTTCTACTCTAGATTTATGGGCTACAGCTAACTTTCAAAACTATTGTTTTGCTAATATTATGGTGAACTGAAATGTATACAAGAATTGGTGAAACTTTCAGACAAGATGAAATAACCCTATTTAGGACATAATACTGCAGAGGTGCTTAAGCTCCTCTTCCTGTTCAAGTATCCTTAACAAAAGAGGAGTGTGAATTCTCCAGGGGCTTGGAGAAGTCTGTCACAAGTTTTAATTTCCTCTGAAGAATCTGTTTTTAGTCTTAAAAAAAATAGCCCTGGCTGGTGTGGCTCAGTGGATTGAGCACCAGTGTGTGAACCAAAGGGTCACTGGTTCAATTTTTGTGTTTTACCATGTAGCCTGTCTTTGAAAATGATCCATGTATGTTTAAAAAGAATGTATATCCTGCTTATTTGAGGTAAAATACTCTGTAAATATCAATTAAGTCCATTTGATCTAGGGTATTGTTCAATGTTACAATATCCTAGCTGAAATTTTGTGTGGGTGATCTGTCCACTGTTGACAGTGGGTGTTGAAATCCCTGACAATGACTGTACTGTTGTTGATCTCCTTCTCAAAGTCCTCCAAGATTTTCCTTACATATTTCAGGTGTTCCTATGTTGGGTGCATATATATTTATAAGAATTATACCTTCTTGTTGGACAACTCCCTTAAGCATCATGTAGTGACCTTCTTTGGCTCTTGTTATGACCTTTGTTTTGAAGTTTATTTTGTCTGATATAAGTATTGCTGCTCAGATATTTTTTCATGTCCATTTTCTTGGAATATTTTTTTTCAACCCTTTGAGCCTGTGTACATCTTTTGTTCTGAGGCGGGTCTCTTATAGACAGTATATATTTAGGTCATGTTTTCTTATCTATTCAGCTTTTTAAATTTGAGCTTTTAATCCATTTACATTTAAGTATATTATTGATAGGTATTTATTCATTATCTTTTTTCCCTCTTTGTTCCAGTGTCCCCCCCCCCCCGCTCTTTTTCTTCATCTTCTTAAAGCAGTCCTTTTACCATCTCTTGCAATGCTGGTTTGGTGCAAATGTACTCTTTAGCCCTTTTTTATTTTTTTTGGTCTGGGATGCTCCTCATCTCACCTTCCATTAAATGAGACCCTTGCTGGGTATAGTCTTGGTTGCAGGTCTTGGTTTTCATTACTTGGAATATTTTGTGCCATTCCCTTCTGGCTTGTAGTGTTTCTGTTGAGAAATTAGCTGATAGCCTTATCGGAGCTCCCTTGTATGTTACTAGCTGTTTCTACCTTGTTGCCTTTAAGATTCTCTCTTTGTCTTTAAATTATGCCATTTTAGTTATGAGTGGGCCTCTTTGGGTTCATCTTCATTGGGCCTATTGTATTTCCTGAACTTGAGTAACTTTTCCTCATCACCTTAGGGAAGTGTTCTGTTATTAGCTTTTTAAACAGGTTTTTTAGTCCTTGCTCCTTATCTTCTCCTTCTGGCATCACTTCTTGTGATTATTTCTTATGTCTTGAAAACATTTGTATTTGGATCTATATTTATCAGGAAAATAGTATTTGTAATAAGAAAATATTGTTATAGTTACATAGATCAAACTTAAATTTATAGCATTTCACTTAATCTACACAACAGTCTTATGAGGTAGGAATTATTTCCTCTTATTTACCAGTTGAGGAAATCTAGGCTCAAAGAATTAGCATAATCATCTATAGTTATAGCTAGCTGGTGGTAAATCCAGGATTTGAATGTAAGTCTTTTGACTCATCCACTACTTTTGCCATACTGTTCCTGTTTGCATATTCAGGGAAGGAAGAGAATTTTCTTTCCATATTTGGGTCTTGCCTTGACTTCCTGTCTTTGGAGATGTTATATCTATCTTCCTACATTCATCATTGATAGTGTAGATTGGCAATTAAGAACTCAGGATGGAATTTGAATTTTACCTCTACTACTTTTTAAGTGTGAAAGTTTTGTCAATTAACTGAAACTCTTAGAATCTCAGTTTCCTCATTTGTTGAATGGAGACACTAGTACCTCACACATAGGGTTATCATGAAGGTGAAATTAGATAATATCTGAGAATTGTTTTGCACATTTTTGGCACATAAAGGGAATTCTAATTATTCAGGTATTATTAGTATTACTGGATAAGTATGGGAAAGGAACAGTAGTAGAAGCAAGATATACATTGCCGTAATTACCATGGTAATCCACACATCAATTTCCCTTTGCTAGAATTACTCATATGTACTAATATATGTGGTCTCTCTGCTTGGTCAACTCTTTTAGTGTCTTTTGAAATCTATCCTAAGTTCATTTCTCTGAGAGGTCTTCTCCTACTTCTCTATCCCTTGTCAATCTGTCCCATGTCTACATGCCTATAGAATTAGCATTTTTCATACCATACAATTATGCACTTATATTTTGCACAGTATCAGCTAGTTAATTGACTGTTGTGATGCCCCAATATTTGTATGTTGAAATCTTATCTCCAGTGTGATGGTATTTGGGGTTGGAGACTTTAGGAGCTGATTAGGTCATGAGTATGAAGCCCTCATCAGTAAGATTAGTGTCCTTATAAAAGGACACTAGAGAGATCCCCAGAGAGATCCCACTCTACTTCTACCATGTATAGACACAGCAAGAAATCTGTAACCTCAAAGAGGGCCCTCATCAGAACCCAACCAGGCTGGCACCCTGGTCTTAGACTTCCAGCCTCCAGAACTGTGAGAAATAAATGTCTGTGGTTTATAAGCTACCCAGTCTATGGTAGTTTGGTGTAGCATCCCAAAATAAGACAACTAGGTTGTAAACTTCATGAGAATGATGGTTAGTTTCCCACAATGACTAACACAGGGCTAACAGAGAATAAAAAATAGTTACTTAACAGATGCTTGTAGATTAATTTTCCTGGATCATTAGTAATAAATAAAAATTGCCAAGTAATAATACCATACATGGCATAATTTTATTTTTCAAAGCTCCTTCATAAGTATAATATTATGATAGCTTTGTGATCCCCTGTGAGGATGGCACAGAGTATTTTCAGTTAATTTGCTATGGCCACAGAACAGTGAGAAAAGGCAGTTTTTGTTTTGATTTCATCTTGCTGTGGGTCTATATTTTCAGCTTTCTGTGTTAGAATTTCCTTAAGAATGTCCTGGACAGTGTGGCTCAGTTGGTTGGACATCATCTTGCAGACTGAAAGTTCATGGGTTTAATTCCTGGTCAGGGAACATGGCATAGATTGTGGATTCAGTCCCTGGTTAGGGTATGTGCAGGAGGTGACTAATCAATGTTTCTTGCATCCATGTTTCTCTCTCTCTTTCTCCCTCCCTTTTTTTTCTTCTCTCTAGAGTCAATTTAATTTTTTTTTAATTTAACATTTTCTTAGGAATAGATCTGCCTTTAACGAGGCAAACAGAAGAATTTGATGGTACAGTCTTTAATTTGCATCATATGTAAAATGGCAGGGCCCACTTAAAGGAATCCTCAAGCAAAAGATCCATTGAAGTAACTTGGGCAATGACTCAGCCTCAATATCTCTTGGACAATGGAGGAGATATTTAAGGGTCTTTTCGGATCTGCTCTGCTGTGACTTAAATAGTGTATTAGTTAGAATAATGCTACCTGCTGTAACCAATAAACACCAAAATTTCAGTGCATTAACATGGTGAAAGTTTATTTATTGGTTACATGGTAGTTCAATATGGGTGTTCCTAGTCAGTAGTAGTAATGATGGGGCTCTGCTCTGTGTATGCATTTAGGAACCCAGGCAAGTGGAGGTTCTGACACCTTAAACTGGGGATATCCAATGTTGCCCTTGGTGTCAACATCCAGCAGGTGGAAGGGGAAAGGGCATAGAGGGTTTTGCACAGAAGGGCTAGGCCTGGAAGTGTTACACATAATTTTGTCCACTTCTCATTAGCTAGACATGACTATGACTACATTTAAGGGAGGTTGGGAAATGTAGTCTAGCAGGGTGCCAGAGGAAAAAAAGAGAACATGTATATTGATGAAGTAATCTTTGCCACATAATAATTAACATTTAGGGATACTTCTGTGCCAGACTCTGTGCTATATGCATTTGTATGCATTATCTCTCTTAAGCCTTGCAACCCTAATGAGGTGGGCACTATTTCTAGTCCTGTTTTTCAGATGAAGAAACTGAGATCCAAGTCATTCAACAACTGAGTTCTAAAGCTATATTTTGAACTTTGGTTTAACCACAGGACTAGATCTTTTAACCTCTATAGTTTTGTAACTGTCCTGTACAATTATTTTATGTTGGAATATATTCTACTGGGTTCTACTCTAATGTAAATAGATTATTTTGTAAAAGACTTTCTTTAGTTCTGTGGGTGTTTATATCATATTATAGCTGGCCAACTTCCCAGTCATATTTCAGCTCTCCACAGGTGAGCCTTCAAAAATGTCCATAGATGAAATATACTGCTTCAGGCAGATTCTTATCCACAGTTTCTCTTGGAACATTGTCCACACAGGGTATATGAAGTGTTTATGAACCTAAGGAATGACTATTGGAAATGAGGTTGGAAATATCACCAGCTACCTCTCTGATGAGGTTTGCAGTTCCCTTTGAGTCACATGGGACACCAATCTAACTGCACTCTTGTGGTATTGAGAAAATTCTGCTTTGGGTTTTGGCCATCATCAGAATTCTGGGAAGTGAAGCATTCAGAGATGCAAATTAGCACTGCTATTTTGCCAAGGCTATAAAGAAGCCAGACTGCCTGAGGTCAGGAGCCTCACACACTGAAGGCAACTGGCCTTTCAGGTGCATGGTTTTCAGAGGAGGAGTATGCACCTAGAGAGAGCAGAAACATGGTTATATCAAAACCCCTGTTCTGTGAGAGGGGAAGGCTGTGACAGACTTGCATTTCATACCAATTGATTAAAGATGGTGACCTGACTGAGAGGGTTAGAATCCTGCTGTGAGGCTGACCAATGTGGGAGAAAAACATATAAACTCAAATATTTTTGAATCTGAATTGCTGGCTTTTCAACCTGTTATTCTGGTATCTTGTAAATATACTCTGTTTTTTCCTTACATAGTTTCATTAACTCTGACTTTAAATTCTGAGAAAAACAACTACTCTTTTAATTAGTTCTTGTGGCCTGGCCATAATATGAAATTTAAGACATTCTTACATGCCCCTCCCACTTCTATCCTGCCCCCCATCCTAAGTTGTGATGCCTGTACTGGAAATGGAAATTTTCTGTTTGCTGTTTAAAATAAGGAAAGCAATTTCTAATGTAAATGTGCATGGTGGTTGCTCAATACAGACAATAGAGGTGGCTGTCTGTATCCAGGAACAGAAAGGGACAGACACATCAGATTCTGGTGCTGTTCAGTTTGCTTCATTTCAAAGGATTTCAGGCCTTTTGCTACAACCATTCAATAAGAAAAAAGTTTGTGATGATGATAAGTCAATGGAGGTCAGCAAGAAGGCCTCAGGTATTGTTCTAGGAGCTGGACACATAGAAATGCAAAAGACATGATTTTTCCCTTAAGGATCTCCTGATCTGGCAACAAAGGGGGTTTCCCTTAGGCATTGAAGACCTAGGAAGGGAGTACTACCAGGGTGACCTACTGTAGTAAGTTTTATAGAGCAGCAAAAGGGACAATAACAGCAAACAAGATTGTCCCTAGGCATTGAAGACTTAGGCTGTTGAAGAAACTAACATTAGGATGACCTATGGTAGTGAGTTTTCTAGAGCTGAGCTTCAAACCTAAATCTCTCCACTAATTCTCAAACAAACCCATGAAAACTATATTTTAGAAAATAAGGTTCTTCTCTCTTCACCAAAAAGTACATCACTCCTTTCATGAATTCTTACTAGACATCTCCTATGAGCCAGAGACTGTGCAAAAGCCATAATGAGAATTATTTGTGACGTTAATAGAGATGGGAGATAGGGAACAAGTGGATAAATAAAAAATGTGTTGAGTGGAATAATGAAGATATGTACAGGGTATGATGGGAGCACAGAAGAGAGAATTTTGGAGGTGTGAGCCTAAAAAGAATCTAAAGGAGTAAGTAGGAATTAGCCAGGAGAAAGTACACAGCAGGTGGGTGGCAGAGGACATCTTTACTGAAGAGAATAGTACAAGTATGAAGATAAAACTGTAATAAAATATTGAAAATCCTTCAATGATTCCATTTTGTTAAATTAATTTTAAATTAATATATTTCTGATTATGAAGATAATACAGACTTTTTGTATAAGATTTGGGAATTACAGAAAAGCTCAAAATAAAAAGTAGAAATCACTTTGTATCCCTTTGCTCAGAGAGTACCAACATTAATATCTTATAAATTCTTTTTTTCCTTATAACAGTACATTGTGATCACTTTCTTAAGTCATCAAATAATCACTACATTATGATTGTTGGTGTGGCACAGTAATCCACTGGATTAATTTAACTAAGCCCCTATTGGTGTTTGTTTAGAATATTTAAACTTGTTCACAAATATAAATAATGATATAATTAATGTCTTTCATAAACATGATGACATAGGGCTTAAGGGTAGGGACTGCTTGGTTTTGATTTCAAGCTTTGCAATCCCTGGACTAATTATTTAACTTCCATGTGTCTCCATATCCTCATATGTAAAATGAGGATGAAATAATACTAATCACAGGAAGCAGAGAGAATTAAATGAGCTAATGCCTATAAAATTCTTAGAAAAAGACACAAAACCCAGTAAGCACTCATTAAATATATGCTATTATTGTTAATTTTGTATAAGGATTGGCAAAAGTATGCTTACAGTTATGAGTACACAAAACAGTTTTTTCTTGTATTATTATGTATTTATTAATTATTATTTATTATTATTTACCTACTTTTGCCCACCCCTGTATATTTTTTATCACTTTCTGAGGATGAAGTCTTGGAAGTAGAATGGTGAAAATGAATATATCTATTTTTAAAATACTTAATTCATATTGCCAAATTGCTCAACAGAAAAGGCAGACCAATTTCTCATCTTATCAGTATGCATGACAATGCCTTTTGTCTGAAACTACCTAATTACTTGTCCTGCATCTCTGTGTACAATGGCTTCTCAGGACAAGAACTATGTCTAATTCACCATTGTATCCTTATTACTTAATGCAGAGTCTGATAGGTAACAGTTGCTTAATAAATATTTGTGAAATTAGTGACCTATGTCAATTCTAGATATTTTTTTAAGTGTGGCTTTTTTTTTAAAACAAATACTTCCCCTAAGTTAATCATTTACTTTTCAATGTTGATTATGACATTGTTTTTTAAACATATTTGATTGATTATGCTATTACAATTGTCCCATTTTTCCTGCTATATTCCACTCTGCCCTGCATACCCCCTCACACCCACATTCCCCCTTCTGTTAGTTCATGTCCATGGATTGTACATATAAGTTCTTTGGCTTCTACATTTCCTATACAATTCTTAATCTCCTCCTGTCTATTTTCTGCCTACCATTTATGCTACTTATTCCCTGTACCTTTCCCCCTGGTTCTCCCCCTCCCCAATGATAACCCTCCATGTGATCTCCATTTCTGTGATTCTGTTCCTGCTCTAGTTGTTTGCTTAGTTTGTTTTTGGTTTTGCTTTTTTAGATTTGGTTGTTGATAGTTGTGAGTTTGTTGCCATTTTACTGTTCATATTTCTGATCTTCTTTTTCTCAGACAAGTCCCTTTAACATTTCATGTAATAAGGGCTTGGTGATGATGAACTCCTTTAACTTCACCTTATCTGGGAAGCACTCTATTTGCCCTTCCATTCCAAAAAAAAAAAACACACACACAACTAAATGGCAAAGAGATAGCCAACCTATCAGATGCACAGTTCAAAACACTGGTAATCAAGATGCTCACAGAGTTGGTTGAGGATGGTCACAAAATAGAGGAAAAAGTGAAGGCTATGCAAAGTGAAATAAAGAAAAATGTACAGGGAACCAACAGCAAAGGGAAGGAAACAGGGACTCAAATTAATGATTAGGAGAAGAAGGAAGAAATACACATTCAACCAGAACAGAATGAAGACACAAGAACTCAAAAAATGAGGAGAGGCTTGGAAACCTCTGGGACAATTTTAAACATTCCAACATCCAAATCATAGGGGTGCCAGAAAGAGAACAACAGCAAGAAATTTAAAACGTATTTGAACAAATAATGAAGGAGAACTTTAATCTGGCAAAGGAAATAGACTTCCAGGAAGTCCAGGAAGCCCAGAGAGTCCCAAAGAAGTTGGACCCAAGGAGGCACACACCAAGGCACATCATAATTGCATTACCCAAGATTAAATAGAAGGAGAGAATCTTAAAAGCAGCAAGAGAAAAGGAGAGTTATCTCTAAAGGAGTTCCCATAAGACTATCATCTGATTTCTCAAAAGAAACCTTGCAGGCAAGAAGGGGCTGGAAAGAAGTATTCCAAGTCATGATAGGCAAGGAACTACATCCAAGATTACTCTATCCAGCAAAGCTATCATTTGGAATGGAAGGGCAAATAGAGTGCTTCCCAGATAAGGTGAAGTTAAAGGAGTTCATCATCACCAAGCCCTTATTGCATGAAATGTTAAAGGGACTTGTCTGAGAAAAAGAAGAAGATCAGAAATATGAACAGTAAAATGGCAACAAACTCACAACTATCAACAACCAAATCTAAAAAAGCAAAACCAAAAACAAACTAAGCAAACAACTAGAGCAGGAACAGAATCACAGAAATGGAGATCACATGGAGGGTTATCATTGGGGAGGGGGAGAACCAGGGGGAAAGGTACAGGGAATAAGTAGCATAAATGGTAGGCAGAAAATAGACAGGAGGAGATTAAGAATTGTATAGGAAATGTAGAAGCCAAAGAACTTATATGTACAATCCATGGACATGAACTAACAGAAGGCGGAATGGTGGTTGGAGGGGTGGTGCAGTGCCAAGGGGAATAAAGGGGTGAAAAACAATGGAACAACTACAATAGAATAATCAATAAAATATACTTGAAACTAAATAAATATGAAAAGACAAAAAGAAACATTTAAGTATCTGGCAGGATAAGTTCTTCATTACTATTGTTTTCTCCCAAAATATTGGTTACTTAATAAATTAGTCAATATAAAAATTGTGTTTTATGTGTATGTGTCTTCTGAGATTCACAATTCCCCCAAATACTTTTATTTTCTTTTAAAATATGCAGATATTTATTTTCTCTTCAAGCATTTTATTTATTTATTTTTTAGAGAGAGGTGAAGGGAGGGTGGAAGAAGGAGAGAAACATCACTGTGTGGTTACCTTTCACATGCCCCCCACTGGCGACCTGGCCCATGACACAGGCATGTGCCCTGACTGCAAGTCAAATCGGCGACAGTTTGGTTCACAGGCTGGCACTGAATCCACTGTGCCACACCAGCCAGGGCAAAATATGCAGATTTTTACATAGTGTTTCTAGAAGGCTGATATAACCAAAGCATATATTTTTACTTCTGTGAAAACATTTCCATTCCCTTACTGTGTAGAGTATTATAGAATTTTATATCTAAGAGGTAGCTTCAAGATCATCTAATTCAGCTATCTTATTTCAAAACTGAGGCATTCAGACTTCAATAGTTAGGCAATTAATGGCAAAGTTGGGAAGAGAACCAAGGGCTCCTGACTCCAAAATATCAGTATAAAATAGATGGTAATAAGTAATTATCTTATCATCTTATGCACTGACATCTGTGAGCATTTAACACATACCCTTCAACACAGAATTCTCCTGAAATTTGATTCTTCTGTAACTTCTCTTCCTCACAGCCCAATTTAAAGGTATAAACAAACCTCTTTCTGTCTCTGTCATAGACTTTGTAATATAAATGTTGTATGTAGTACATAATATGTTATCCAAAACTACAGTAAGATACACTTAGACTATTGTTTGAGCATATAATTATAGCATGTCATGAAACAAAGAGAGATAAAAATACAAAGCTAAACCCATAGCAATAAATATTATGTAAGATTCTCATTACTTTACAGAAATCCAAAACAATTACAAAATCCCATTTTGAAGTTTCATTTGGCCTCATAGTGCAAAATCATCAAATTGAGCAATGCTTTCAGATATGCCAAAACTGTATCTTTTAGTGTTAGCAGTTAAGGGGATTAGATTGCAGGGCTTTTGGAATAGAAACATAGCCTATCATATTTAGCTCACTTGGCCTAAATCAGCTCTGACCAGCAAAGAGCAAAAATTATGGTCACCTCAAATGTACATGTTCACCTCTTGAGAAATGTTTGGATTGTAGCATTTAACGCTCTGAGCCCAATTAGCATGGTTGTATTCCAACAACCTGCAGGATCAGAAATAAAGATCTTTGATGGGAGTTCCTGCCAAGGAGTCAGTATTGAATAGGCAGAGATCATGCAAAGTTGAGAAATAATTATATAGCCAAGATTTAAATTGAGGTAGAAGGAGATTTGAAATAGGATGGAGACCCATGATTCTATTCCTGTTAGAAAATATCTAATACATAAATGCATATTTCAGTGTCAGCATTAAAAAATGTTTTATATCTCTCACAAAGGGAAAATTTTATTATAACAATGGATGGAGAGATTTTTGCCAATCTTGGAAAAGAAATTGCATTAGTGGAAGAAAGTCATGCACCACTGAATTTCTACTGTTGGGTTATATTAAAATGTTATGCCCCTCATTCTCATCAGTAAAGGATTGAATTCCCTTTAGGTTTGTGTCAAGACTATTAGGCATAATAGGAGGTTATGGATTTGGTGCCAGGCTAAATGGTGTGGTGGACAGAGGTTAGGCAAAATGAGTTTTAGTTCCATTTCAGTGACTGGGTCTGAGCAAATCACTCTTCTTCCTTGGGCTCAAATGTTACCCTTTCTGAGTCACAAACACCTCTGAGAACCTGATGAATGTTATAGATTGCAGCTGAAAACTGCATACATATATGTTCTCCCCACTGCCCCCAACGAACATACACACCAAGTTCAGAATCTCTGGATGAAGTGATAGCTAGATCCCTTCCTATTCTATTAGAACTTGTGCTCAAAAAGCTTTCTTTACAAAGTAAATTATAGGCATGAAACCATGAAAAATATGAGAGGGTAGTCTTAAATTTATAATTGAACAATATCCCCTTAGTGATTACATTTTTAATGATGATTTTTTCCATATTGTGTGTATACATGTGTGTATGTGACATTTCATGGAAGATAACCAATATAAAATACTTAAGAGGCCACTCACTAAAACCATCATCAACATCTCATTTTGGGTAATTTTGGTAGTTGGTTTTCATTAAGAAAAAAGGTCAATAAATGATTTAAGTCTCTTGTGAGATTCCTTCCTATGGTGTGTGATATATTTTAAAAAACAACTTTATTGAGGAATAATTTATGTACCATACACTCACCAGTTTTAAATGTCAGTTTTATATTTTTACTACATTTAAAGAGTGGTACAACCATCCTCAGTCCAGGTTTACATTTTCATTTTTGTCTCCAAAAATCCCATATTTATTAATAATAAATAATTCCCCCCTGGCTGGCATAGCTCAGTGGATTGAGCGCGGGCTGGGAACCAAAGTGTCCCAGGTTCGATTCCCAGCTAGGGTACATTACTGGGTTGCAGGCCATAACCCCCAGCAACCGCACATTGATGTTTCTCTCCCCCCCCTCTCTCTCTTCCCCCCTCCCTCCCCTCCCTAAAAATAAATAAATAAAATCTTAAAAAATAATAATAATAATAAATAATTCCCTATTTCCCCAGCTCTAGGCAACTATTAACCTAATTTTTTAAAAAGTACTTTTTTTTTTACTGAGCTGGGAGGCTTCAGGTCAGGATGGCAGTGTAGGCAGACATGGCTCACCTCTTCACACAACCACATCAAAATTACAACTAAAATATAGAACAACCATCACTCAGAACCATCAGAAATGGAGTTGGATAGAAGTCTGAGAACTATGGAATTAAAGAAACCACATCCATGGAGACTGGTAGAAGTGGTGCAGACACAGAAAGGGCTGGTCTCTCACCCACATGTGGTAGATAAAAATTCAGGAGGGATATCTCAGTGGGGAGTAGGCCCAGCCCCAGCCCAGGATTCCAGTGCCAGGAAGATTTTGCAGCTTCTGAACTTCTGGCTGCAAAAACCAGTGGGGAGCGTCAGTGGAAGACAGTGCTGGAGCCCCAAGCAGTTCCTCTTAAAGAACCCACACACAGACTCACCTATGCAGACTCACTACCTCTGAGCTCCAGTGCTGGGGTGGCAGCTTGAAGGGCTCTAGTGCCATACTGGGGGAAACTGAAGTGTCTGACATTGGGGTGAGCAGAGGCCATTGTCCCTTTCCTGAGCCTTTCTCCCTGCATAGCCATAGAGCTGGAAGGCTGGTGTCATATCTGAGACTCCATCAACCTGGCTACCACTGTTTGACTTGCCTTACATGTCTCTGGAGACTCCACCTGACTGAACTTACGGGCTCACCCCAGCTGCTTTTTCACATGAATGGCTGGCCTTGGTTACTGCTTCACAACTTCCTAAATTCTATCAAACAAGCAACAGCTGTCATCACTGAGCTCTAGGCTGGGCACTAGCTGCAGCCAGATTAGTGTCACAGCTTAGCTTTACCTAGGAATCTTCAAGCCCAGCACAAGTAGAAACCATCTCATATTGCTTTATAGCTCAGGAAGGGCAACTCCAGGCAAAACACTGGTAGGAGCTGACCTTGGCCTGCACCACCCAGGAAAACCTGTGCACCCAGTGGACAGCTACAGACCACTTTGGAGCACTGCCACCCAGCCCCTGAAGAACTGATCCTCCACAGACAGCAGAGGTTGGTGGTAAGTGGTCACAGCCAATTTTTGCAGCTGACTGGCCTGGGTAAATACCTCCTATTGATCTGCCAGCAGCAAACAAGGCTCAACAACAAGAGGAGGATTTACTCTGCCCACACAAAGGGCCCACTTCGGATACTGAGCTTGGGTGGTAGAGGAAGCTTTGCCACTGGACCCTACAGGATACCTACTATATTAGGCCACACTACCAAGACACAGAGTCAGAGCAGCTCTACCTAATACATAGAAACAAATGCATGGAGGCTGCCAAAATGAGGAGACAAAGAAACATGGTCCAAATGAGAGAATGGATCAAAATTCCAGGAAAATAGCTAAGCAAAATGTAGATAAGAAATCTATCAGTTGCAGAGTTCAAAACACTGTTATAAGGATGCTCAAGAAACTCAGTAAGGACCTTAGCAGCATAAAAAAAGAAATAAAGGATTCACTAATTCAAATAAAGAACAATTTCCAGGGAAACAACAGTAGAGCGGATGAAGCCAAGAATCAAATCAATGATTTGCAACATAAGGAAGAAAAAAAACAACCAATCAGAGCAACAAGAAGAAAAGAATCCAAAAAATGACAGTAATAGAAGCAGCCTCTGGGACAAATCCAAGAGGTCCAACATTCACATCATAGGGATGCCAGAAGAAGAGAAAGAGCAAGAAACTGGGAAATCCATTTGAAAAAAATAATGAAAGAAAACTTCCTTAATTTAGTGAAGGAAATAGATATGCAAGTTCAGGAATCCCAGAGTCCCAATCAAGTTGGACCCAAAGAAGACCACACCAAGATACATCATAATTAAAATGCCAAAGGTTAAAGATAAATAGAGAATTTTGTAAGCATCAAGAGAAAAGCAGAGAGTTGCCTACAAAGGAGTTCTCATAAAACTGTCAGCTGATTTCTCAAAAAAAAACTTTGCAGGCAAGAAGGGCCTGGCAGCCCTGGCTGGTGTGGCTCAGTGGATTGAGCACCAGACTGTGAACCAAAGAGTCATGGTTTGATTTCCAGTCAGGGCACATGCCTGGGTTGCAGGCCAGGGCCCCAGTATGGGGCATGTGAGAGGCAATCACACATTGATGTTTCTCTTCCTCTCCCTTCCCTTCCCCTCTCTAAAAATAAATAAATAAAATCTTTAAAACAAGAAGGGGCTGTCAAGAAGTATTCAAAATGATGAAAAGCAAAGACCTACAACACAGATTACTCTATCCAGCAAAGCTATCATTTAGAATGAAAGGGCAGATAAAGTGCTTCCCAGACAAGACAAAGCTAAAGGAATTTATCATCACCAAATCATCATTACATGAAATGTTAAATGGACATATTTAATAAAAAGAAGATCAAAGCTATAAACATTAAAATGACAACAAACTCACAACTATCAACAACTGAACCTTTAAAAAAAAATAAGCAAGCAACCACAACAGAAACAGAATCATAGGTATGGGATCATTTGGAGGGCTATCACCTGGGAGGAAAAAGGGGGAGAAAAGGGGAAATGGTGCAGGCATCAGGAAGCATAATTGATAGAAACAAAATAGACAGGGGTATGTCAAGAATAGCGTAAGAAGGGGAAAAACCAAAGAACTTACACACTCGACCCATGTACATGCACTAAGTGAGGGATCATTGGAAGAAAGGTGGGTACTAGGTGGAAGGAAACAAAGGAGTAAAAAATTGGGACAACTGTAACAGCATAATCAATACAATATACTTAAAAACTTTAAAATACTTTTTTATTTTTCAATTATAGTTGACATAAATATTATATTAGTTGCAGGTATATGACATAGTTATTAGATGCATATATATGTGTGTGTATATATATGTCTGTATATATGTATATGTGTGTGTATATATATATATATATATGTATATATATATATATATATATATATATATAAAACTTAAAAGTGATCACCCCTATAAGTCTGGTACCCAAGTGACACCATACATAATTTTTACGATATTATTGACAAATCCCCATTTGATTCCATGAATTTTCCTATTCTGAACATTTAATATAAATTAAAACATACAGTATGTGCTCTTTTGTGTCTGGATTTCTTCATGTATAATAAGGTTTTTGAGTTTCACCTATGTTTTAGCATCTAACAGTATTTTGTTGCAAAGACTGTCTTTATAGCATTGAAAGAGAAAGTGTGAATGACTGATGAGAAGCCTTTTCTCTTAGCCCTTCATCTGTAGAGGTTTCTTACTAAAATCTTTTATTTATTTATTTATCCTCACCCAAGCATATGTTTATTGATTTTTGAGAGAGAGAGAGAGAGAGAGAGAGAGAGAGAGAGAGAGAGAGGGAAACATCAATGTGAAAAACATCAATTGGTTGCCTTCTGGACATGCCTCAGGGATGGAACCGGAAACCTAGGTATGTGCCCTGACTGGGAATTGAATTCACAACCTTTTGATGTATGGGGTGGTGCTCTAACCAAGTGAGTCACTAGGCTAGGGCCTTCCTAAAAATGTTTTTAAGATAATTGGATTAAGGTAAGGCAATATCAGGACTGCTAGATCTACAGAAAAATTTATCATGTCCTTTGTGGAAGTAGGGAAGTCCAGAAGTTCGATAAAAACGTACTAGCACACAAAATTTATACAATGTGGCTAAAGCAGTGCTTACAGGAAAATTTACAATTGTTGATGTTTTACAATGTTACTGAAGGATAAAATAAGGAAGAAATGCACAGGACAAGGTATGAGGAAAGTGTGTGAAGATTCCATGCCCTCTTTAGGTGCACCATTCTGCCCAAATCTCCATGTGTTCACCCAGTACATGACTTTTGAAATAGCTTATATTTGTCAGTATTATATACTTGTGCATATGTTAATGAGAGGGGGTCAAAATTTATGTCAAAGACCTTAACTAAAACAGGAATCAGGAGAGCATTCACTCTATGTGGTTGCAAAAGCCCAACAGGAAAAATTCTATCATTATAACAGAACTCTGTGGTTGTAACAGTCCTTCTCTAATTTTATCATTCTCTATAAAAGAGCTTCCTCTTCCCTGTTTTGGGGACTTGCATCTGGCTTGCCATGAGTGCACATATTGGATTGCAATCCTTCCTGTTTTGTGAATAAATCCTATTTGCTGAAGAAATATTTGGCCGACCTCATGTATGTGGTTAATATATTTGGGGGTCATCTGGGATCCAGAAAAGACCCCTAATAGCTCCAAGAATAGTGAGCAAACAGGTGTGGCATGCATAGAGCCATTTGGGCTCACTGATTTTCTCCCATGCTCAGGAGCTAGAAGGGTAAGTTTTCTCCCTCATCTGAGTTTCCACTCTTTTTGCATCTTTGGAGCTCTCTGGGTGTTATCTGGGATGCCTTTGCAGGTTTTGTTTTTCTTTTCTTTTTCTCTTTCTATTAAAAGGTGTTGTCTGTTTGTGAACTCTTTTTTGGGGGGCACTTTGGCCTGACTTCCTAGGAGTTCTGGTTGTTTATTGGGACTGTGCTAGCTGTCAACTTGATTGTTTTAGAACTGGGTCATTTGTGCTTCCCGTTGTTCTGATTCTGTCTGGAACTGAACTGTCCTATTGAAACCGTGTTGTTTGGCTTTCAGTTAGGATCTTTCTGGAGCTGTCTGTTTACTAGAATTATGCTGTTTCAGTTGTCTGCACCACTGCTTTGGAAACAGACTGTTCTAGTGGAATTGGCTGGTTTTAAGCCTGCAGGCTGCTTAAGCTATTTAAGCCACTTGAGCTGCTTAAGTTATTTTAAGCTGTTTGAGTTGTTGAGGCTATCTGGGCCCTTGTTCTACAGAAAAGCCTCTGAAAAATGGGATCTCAGTTATCTAAATATTTTCAGGGCATCCTCTGACAGTGACCCTGGCTGAATTTATGTTTAAAAACTGTGTACCCTGATAATATGAATTTTTAACTAGATGGGCTGACCTGATCAAGAATACATTAGGATATCAATGGTCATTACGGGAAACACTTGAGATCCCCATGCTTACTTTTCTTAAAACCAAATTGGACAATCATAGCTCTAAAACTGGTAAAACTGAATGGAGAACCTATTTTGAGGTTTCCAAATGGTATCAGAAATCTCAAGTTGACCCTGTGAAATAAAGTTTTAGAGTTAACAGGCTAACAAATTTTAAAGAAAGATAAGATGACTTTTGAAGCCTCATGTTTCTTGCCTCCAGAACTTCCTTGTACTTCCTCACAGACTCCTTTGTCTTAATCTCCACCTCTACACTATCTTGCCCTCTACTCCCATTGATGTGCAAGAGAAACATTCATAGATTGCCCTTCACGTGCCCCCAAACCGGGGATCTGGTCCACAACCCAGGCACATGCTCTGACTGGGAATTGGCAACTTTTCAGTTTGCAGGCCAGCACTCAATCCACTGAGCCACACAAGCCAAGGCAGTACCTGTCTCTTTTAAGTTAAACCTTCTGAGGATCTTAATAAACCTTAAGTTTCATATATTACCTAAATTAATGCTGAATGGTGAGCCATAGATAAAGAATTTCTATAAGATCCTCACAACTACTTAACACTAATAGATCACTTCCTGAACCCTCATGATGATCTGCAGGAAACTCCTCTAGGTAACACTGACTTCTCATGGTTTACAGAAGATTATGTATAAAGAGTGAAAATAATACAGTAAGTATTGTTCTAGTTATGCTATTGTAACAACTTTTGAAGTTATTGAAGTAGCCTTTTACCTTTGGCTACTTCCACCCAACAGGCTGAAGTATTATATGCTCTCACTTGGGCTTGTATTTTAGCCAAGGACAAAACTATGGACATGTATACTGACAGTAGATATGCTTTTGGAGTGGTTTATGATTTTGTAATGTCATGGAAACAATATGGCTTCTTTACTTCCAGTGAAAATAAAATTGAAAATGGCCCGCATGTTTAGGGATTATTACATGCTATACTTTTACCTGCTGCTGTAGCGGTTATTAAGATCCGAAGGTGTTCTAGACTTGACTTTCTGGAAGTTAAGGGAAATCACCTTGCTGACACTTCAGCAAGGATTGCTGCCCTCAAAGGAATTAACAGGAGTCAATCCTCTGTCATGGTCAAAAAGGATGCAACTGATAACTTAGAAAAACTGGCCAGAGAAGCCCATCAATTGGCTTTAGAAAGGGAAAAACAAGATTGGGTGTTGGGAACCACCCTGACTGGTATCAGAGGCTGAAACCCCGCCTAGGCTAAAGCTAAGGGAACGCCCTTGGAACCGTGAGCCAGCAAGGAGACAAAAGCTTATCTCCCTGGCAGGAATGCTGCTTCTGCTGCTTTATTCATGACTGAACCCCCAAAAGCTTGGTCAGTTAGCCAAAGACGGGTAAGATTCCCCACAGGGGGAACGACCTAAGCCAGGCACGATCACTTTGGGAGGCCCCCCAAAAGAAGGACTTGGGGGGCTGCAGCAAAAGGGGGTGATGGACCCTCGCTCCTCGGCTTTGACATAGCCTGAGTTCTCAGCCTCTGGAAGAAAATCTCCTTATCTCTCGGTTGCCTTAGTTCCCTTGCTCCATCTAAGCCTGAAACAATGACAGGGTGGTACAGCTCGGTACTGAGAAGTGCGGATTTCCCGGGGTGATCAGGCCTAAGAAAGAACATGTAAATTACTGTGAAACCTTCTTTGTTTAGAATGCTCTCAGTTGAATGAGAAGGGTCTTAGGAGGAAGTTAGTTTGTTCCTCAGTCTTACAGCTCTTTGACCCCCAACTCAATAGACCGGCAGAGTTCTTTGTTTTCTATGGTTCCTTACTTCCCCTAATGAGTACTGTACTTTACCTGAATTATTATGCAAAATGAGCCCAATAAAAGCAGGTATGGACTGTAAATCGGCGCGCTCCCCACTAGGGGGGGTGGCCATTCTGTCCCTACTTCCCCACAAAAACTAGTCTGTCTCTGTGCATGTGTTGTTTTTTCTCGCGTGTTTATCGTCGAGCCATCCACAGCGTTCCGTGGTCACTGCTGGCCGGTGACCCATGCGCAACAATTGGGAATCCAACAACTATTGGTTATGTTATGGAAGCAACATGACTTCTTTAGTGGTTTGGTAGATTATTGATTTGATAAAAAGAGGAAACTCTAGTTTGAACCAAATAACAACCCAATCCTACCAGAGACTCTAAAATTCCCCCTTTAAACTACTGTACATGCATTAAACCATGGGCCTACTGACAAAATTATAGCATTTATAAATCAGTATTGGTGGGGTAATATTAATAAGGCTATGAGAAAAGCCTACCTCACTTGTCCCACCTATCTAAAGTATAATTCAGACTCTTCACACTGCCATGTTCACACTGCCCCTGGACATTTAATTTTATTTTAATTTTTAAAATATATATGCATTAATTTTAGAGAGAGAGGAAGGGAAAGAGACAGAGAAACATCAATGTGAGAGAGAAACATTGATTAATTGCTTTCCAAATGCACCCCAACTGGGGATTAAACCTGCAACTTAGGTATGTTCCCTTACCAGGAATTGAACCCACAACCTTTCAGTGGGCAATACTCCAAACAACTGAACCACACTGGTCCAGACAACCTCTAGACATTTTAAATTGCTTAATGGATCATTTGAGTTTTGGCAAATGGATTCCATAAAGTCTTCTGCCTTTCATGGATATAAAGGTTTTAGTAATGATCTGTATATTTTCTCACTGGAGTTTTCTTTTGTAGACAAGCCACAGTCTCTTATGTGGATAAAATCCTGTTAGAAAAGTTTATCTCTACCTGGGAACCCTATTCAAATTCCATAATGATCAAGAAACCCATTTTACTGGTCAGATGCTTCAACAAGTTTGCACTGTTTGGCTGGTCTTGCAACATTTTCACTTGCTTACCACCCCTCAATTCTAAGGTTTACTCAACCATAACCACAGCATTATTAAGATTCAATTGGCAAAACCTGTAGAGACCCTTCAAATACCTTAGGCAAAAGTGTGGCCATTGGTCCTTTTAAGTCAGAGATTTATTCTTTTGGAGATCATAAAACCTCAC
Source organism: Phyllostomus hastatus (assembly GCF_019186645.2). Taxonomy (NCBI): domain Eukaryota; kingdom Metazoa; phylum Chordata; class Mammalia; order Chiroptera; family Phyllostomidae; genus Phyllostomus; species Phyllostomus hastatus. Next base: position 7,598,022 of record NW_025333841.1, on the reverse strand, counting down.
CTTTTGAGATAATTATGGAATGCCCATGCATTTGTTTCTTACTTCTTTTGATTCTCAGTTGATAAAAAGAGACATACTTCAATATCATAAAGGCTTCATTGCTTATATTGAGAATCACCATGCTTTGGCAGAATAATCTTTTTCCAGTACACTCCAAGTAGTTGAAAACCCCAAACACCATACTCTGCAACTAGAGATTTTGTTTACTGGAAAAGATACTTCCAAAAATAATGTTTCTAGCCTTGCTGGAAAGGTGTCTATCATTTCTGGGCCTGATGTTTGTCAAACATATACACAAGCAGTTTCTATACCATGAACTTTCTGTCCAATGTGGGACACAACACCCAGAAAAGGTCCTTCCTGGCATGAAGGGACTAAAGTCTGTTGAAATTAGACCTGAATGTTGATAAGTGATTCTTTCAGAAGATCTTGATAAAAAGAGGAAAATGCCAAAATTTATGACTGAAATCTTAACCAAGATAGGAATATAGAGGGCCTCTAGGAAGAGCTGTCACAGTCTATGATGGTAGCGAAAGCCCTACAAGACCTCTGTTGTTATAACAAAACACCATGGTTATAATATAACTTGATGGTTGTAACAGCTGCTCCCCTAACTTCCTCTCTCTTCATAAAAGAGCTTCCTTTTCTGTGTTCATTACTCTTCTTGCCTGTGTCTTGCCATGTCTGCACACACCAGTTTGCAATCTTTTCTTTTTTTCTGAATATTTTTTTTTCTGAAGGGGCATCTTGCTGACTTTTTGTTTCCAGTCAACAAGGGGTAGAGTATATGTGCTATTGTTATATTTAGTTGGGAAAGTTTAAAGGTTTCTTATATGTTCATTAATTTATTCATTTTAAAATAAAGTAACTAAAAGGAAAGCAAGTATATGCCTAGATTTTTAGGGCCATGAGACAGGATTAAATTTTAAACCTGCTTCCAAATCTCACTCTCCACCTACTATCTACTTGCCTCTATTTTCAGCTCTCAGTTTTCTTATATTACATAATATCTTCCAAAAAATTTGGGTGAGAGTTCAATGTGCAAAAGTCAAACAATTGTTTTGCATGCTATAAGTGTCATCCTGTTCTCAGAAAGCTAAAATATTACTTATTTGATAATTGTACTTTGCCTTTTAGAATACACTTCAATGGTTAATATGGCTACAGTTTTCCAACATATTTTAAATTGAATTTTGAATTATTTTAAAATATATTATATTGATTATGTTATAACAGTTGTCCCAATTTGCCCGATTTATTCCCCTCCACCCTGAACACCCTCTCCCACCCACATTCACCCCCTTTAGTTCACGTCCATGTGTCATAAGTTCTTTAGCTTCTACATTTCCCATACTATTCTTGCCCTCTCCTGTCTGTTTTCTACCTACAATCTATGCTACTTATTCTCTGTACCTTTTCCCCCTCTCTCCTTCTCCCACTCCCCTGTTGCTAATCCTCCATGTGATCTCCATTTCTGTGATTCTGTTCCTGTTCTAGTTGTTTGCTTAGTTTCTTTTTTAAGTGTGGTTGTTAATAATTGTGAGTTTGCTATCCTTTTACTATACATGTTTTTTTATCTTCTTTTCTTAGATAAGCCCCTTTAACATTTCATAAAATAAGGGCTTGGTGATGATGAACTCCTTGAAGTAGACCTTATCTGGGAAGCACTTTATCTGCCCTTCCATTCTAAATGAAAGCTTTGCTGGATAGAGCAATCTTGGATGTAGGTCCTTGCCTTTCATGACTTCGAATACTTCTTTCCAGCCCCTTCTTGCCTGCAAGGTCTCCTTTGAGAAATCAGATGACAGTCTGATGGGAACTCCTTTGTAGGTTACTGTCCCCTTATCTCTTGCTGCTTCTAGGATTCTCTCCTTCAGTTTTACCTTGGCTAATGTAATTATGATGTGCCTTGTTGTGTTCCTTTTTGGGTCCAACTTCTTTGGGACTCTCTGAGCTTCCTGGACCTCCTGGAAGTCTATTTCCTTTGCCAGAATGGGGAAGTTCTCCTTTATTATTTGTTCAAATAACTTTTTCACATGTTGCTCTTCCTCTTCCCCTTCTGGTACCCCTATAATTCAGATGTTGGAACATTTAAAGATGTCCTGGAGGTTCCTAAGCTTCTCCTCTGTTTTTTGAATTCTTGTTTCTTCATTCTTTTCTGTTTGGTTGTTTCTTTCTTCCTTCTGGTCCACTCTATTGATTTGAGTCCCAGTTTCCTTCCCATCACTATTGGTTCCCTGTGCATTTTCCTTCATTTCATTTAGCAGAGCCTTCATATTTTTCATCTAATTTGCAACCAAGTGCAACCAATTCTGTGAGCATCCTGATCACCAGTGCTTTGAACTGTGCATCTGATAGGCCGGCTATCTCTTCATTGCTTAGATGTATTTGCTGTGGAGATTTGATCTGTTCTTCCTTTTGGGCCATTATTTTTGTCATGTTGCACCTGTTAGATATGAAGGGTGGAGCCTTAGGTGTTCACCAGGAAACCCAGTAGCTGGGTTATGATGCTGTATGTGGGGGCAGGGTCCAAGAGGGAATAATGGTGCTTGCTCTACTTTCTGTTGGATTTCAGTCCCTTCTGCCTCTTCCTGCAAGCAAACCTGGTTTTTCTGGTGCTGATTCCCATGTGGATGGGCTTATGCACATTCTAGGACACTGAGGGTCTCTCCAACCAACTCTCCTGTGAGGCTGGGAGTCTCTCCCTGCGCCTCAACCCCCACAGGTGTTTTCAATGGGCATTTTGAGGCTTCATTTTCCTGGGCACTGGGCCTGCTGCAAGATTCTTGGGAGAGAGCCAGGCTGGGCTGTGTGAGAGGCCAGGTGGTTGTTTGGACTGGGGGTATGAATAGGAGGAATTTTCCAAAAGAAAACGAGAAAAAAGAGGCACTCTGGCTGTTTGGGGAATTCTCCACAGCAGCCCCTGCCTCCTGCACCCCTACCCCTGCAGTCCCGGGTTGGTGCACACCCAATCTGAGGCTTAGGGTGGCCTGCCCGTGCCCACACCAGAAGCACTGGGGAAGGTGTGCACCTGGTCTGCCCCGCCAGTGTGCTTCTGGTCCAATGGCTGCAGCTGCATGTCTATGCTCATGCCGGAGATACCAGGGATGGAGTGCCTCCCACCTGGCCCCTGTGCCCAGAGCCCTGCAGGGCCAACTGGCTCTCTATGAGGAAAGCAGAAAAGCCCCACAGAGGGAAGATGCAGTCCCCAGAAAAATTTGACTCTGTGGGGGGCTGAACTACCCTGAAGGGGCGCTGAGAGCCCCTAGCGTCTAGGGCAGTAAAGAGCAAGAAAGTGGTGTGTGAGTTGCCCCTAATTGGTGCACCTCCAGGACAATGCAACTGTTGGACTAAAGGCCTAGGCTGGGTGCAGAAGGGCACTGAGGAACTGGGCTGGAGGCTGGGCAACAGCGAAGAGTGCGGTTCAGAAAGGGAAAAAAGCAAAACCAATTCCTCCTGAGCCTGACTCAGCCAGGAAGACCAGTAGAACTGGCCTGACCTGTTTAAAGCCAGCAGAAGGCTTTTTCAATTTTAATTCCTTCTTCCTTTCTGTCCTTCTTTCCTTTCTGTATTCCTTCTTCCTTCCTTCTTTTTTTCAAAATTCCTTCTTCCTTTCCTTTGCTTTCTCTTTTTTCTTTCCTCCTTCTTCCTTCCTTCCTTTCATTTTTTATTCCTTCTCCCCTCATTCCTTCCTTTTTTTTTTCATTCTTTTCCTGCAGGTGAGACAATAATACCTGGAGCAGAGAAAAGACCAGAGTTAGATCCAAACAGGGGTCATCCCAACAACAGAGACAGTGAGACAAATTTCACTTTGCTACTCCAGAGAACTTGCAAAGTGGGAGCAGTAAACACCAGTACACCTTATGAAAGAGGAAACCCATCAACAAAGGAACCACCAACACATAACAACAGAAGAAAATGAATGAGGGAGTGGAAGCCACACTAACCTCAATCCAGGAACAATCTAGAAATACAGCTAAAAGCTGGAGAAATTACCCATAACAAACAAATCAACAAAAGCAAGAGAGAATCCTCAAAACCTTATACACACAGAAGAAACAGCTTCAATACAACCTGTCCACACATGCACAACAGAATAAAAGATGTGGTGGATGGAGTGATACTCATGTAAGCAGCTGGAGGGAAGGACCCAACAAAGAAGACCCAACAACAATCAAAACCCAAAGACATACAGAGAGCCAACATAAATGACAGCCCAAGACGAGTGATCTCAGGAGACCAAAGAGACTGCACCACTGATTCTCACAGGTATTCTACCACAGAAGTTCACACCATAAATCCAGGGAGTCAGAAAACATCAATTTAAGAATGAGAGGCTAACAAGAAGAGTCTCACAAACAATGGGAAGACAAAGAAACAATCCCCAAATGAAAGTAAAGGAAGAAGCCTCAGAAAGAATGCTAAATGAAATAGAAACAAGTCAACTATCAGATACTGAGTTCAAAGCAATGGTTATCAGGAATCTCAATGAGCTCAGAGAGAATTACCAGAAACTACAAAGAAACTACAATGAACTCACTGCAAAATATATCAACATGAAAAAGGAAATAGAAACTATCGACAAGGGCCAAGAGGAAATGAAGAATACAATTTCTGAACTAAAGAACACAGCAAGAAGGAATCAAAAGCAGGCTCATTGAAGGAGAGGACTGGATCAGTGAGCTGGAGAACAAGGGAGAAAAAAAACACCCAGAAAGAGCAAGGAAAGGAAAAGAGGCTCAGAAAGATGAAGAGGGATTAAGGGAAATGCAGAACAACATGAAATGTAATAATATCTGTATGCTAGGGATACCAGAATGAGAAGAAGAAGAGCAAGGGATACAAAACCTATTTGAAAAAGTAATGATGGAAAACTTCCCTAATTTGATGAGAGAAAAAAAATCACACAAATCCAGGAAACACAGAGAATCCCAATTAAGAGGAACCCAAAGAGGTCCACCTAAAGACACATCATAATTAAAATGGCAAAATTTGAAGACAAAGAGAGAATCTTAAAGGCAGCAAGAGAGAAACAGGAAGTAACATACAAGGGAGCCCAATAAAGCTAGCAGATGTCTTCTCAATGCAAATGCTCCAAGCCAGAAGAGAATAGCAAGAAATATTCCAAGTAATGAGAACCAAAGGTCTGCAACCAAGGCTACTTTACCCAGCAAGGCTCTCAATCAAGATAGAAGGCCAAATAAGGAGCTTCCCAGACAAAAGAAGTATAAAAGAATACACCTCCACCAAACCAGCTCTGCAAGAGATGCTAAAGGGATTGCTTTAAGGAAAGGAAGGAAAAGAGAGAGAGAGAAGAACACAGGTACAAAAAATTAGCAATGAATAAATACCTATCAATAACAACCTTAAACATAAATGGATTAAATGCTCCAAACAAAAGACAGAATAGCTGAATGGATAAGAAAGCATGACCCACACATATGCTGCCTACAAGAGACCCAACTCAGTATAAAATACCTACACAGACTGAAAGGGAAGGGCTGGAAACAAATTTTGCAAGCAAATAGACAGGAAAAATAAAGCCGGGGTAGCCATATGCATATCAGACAAAATAGACTTCCAAAAAAGGGCCATAAAGAGAGAACCAGAAGGTCATTTCATAATACTCAAGGGAAGAATCCACCAAAAAGACATAAACATTGTAAATATATACACACCCAGAATATGAGCACCCAAATACTCAAAGAAAACTTTGGAGGACTTTTGAAGAAAGATATTGACAGCAACACAATTATATAGGGGAATTTAACATTCTGCTGTCAAAAATGGACAGATCTTCCAAACAAAATATTAACAAAGATATTGTGGCATTGAACAATGCCCTCGATGAAATGGACTTAACTGATATATATAGAGCCTTTCATCCCAAAGAAGCTAAATACACATGGAACATTTTCAAAAATAGACCACATGATAGGACACAAAACAAGCCTCAACAATTTCAAGAAAATTGAAATCATACCAAGCATCTTCTCAGCTTATAGGGACTGAAACTAGAAAACAACCCCAAGGAAAAAAAAAACCAAAACAGTCAAAATCATGAAGATCGAATAGCATGCTATTAAACAATGAATGGGTCAAGAATGAGATTAGGGAAGAAATCAAAAAGTTTCTGGAAACAAATGAAAATGAACTCACAACAACCCAAAACTTATGGGGACGCAGCTAAGGCAGTCCTGAGAGAGAAGTTCATAGCGATACAGGCCTACCTAGAAAAGATAGAAGAAACATTTCAAACAAACAACCTCACTCTATGTCTACAAGAACTCAAGGAACAACAACAAAGACACCCCAGAGCAAGTAGAAGGAAGGAAATAACCAAGATCAGAGCTGAATTAAATGACATAGAGACTAAAAGCACAATTCTAAGGATCAATGAATCCAGGAGCTGGTTCTTTGAAAAAGGAAACAAAACTGACAAGCCTTTAAGCAGACTCATCAAGAAAAAGAGAGAGAGGACCCAAATAAACACAATCAGAAATGAAAGAGGAGAGATTACAACTGATACCACAAAAATACAAAGGATTGTAAGAAGTTACTATGAAGAACTGTATGCCAAGAAATTTGAAAACCTAGGTGAAATGGACAAATTTCTAGAAAAATATAATCTTCCAAAACTCAATGAAGAAGAAGCAGAAGGCCTGAACTGACCAATAACAGCAAATGAAATTGAATCAGTAATCAAAAAACTCCCAACACACAAAAGCCCTGGACCTGATGGTGTCACAGGAGAATTCTACAAAGCATTTAAGGAAGAGCTAACCCTGATCCTTCACAGAGTATTCCAAAAAATCAAAAATGATGGAAGACTCCCAAACTCTTTTTATGAAGCCAGCATCATACTAATCTCAAAACCAGATAAAGACACAACAAAGAAAGAAAACTTCAGGCCATTATTGCTGATGAACATAGATGCCAAAATCCTCAACAAAACATTGGCAAACTACATCCAATAATACATTAAAAAGATCATACACCATGACCAAGTGGGATTCATTCCAGGGATGCAAGAATGGTACAATATTCACAAATCAGTAAATGTAATACATCACATAAACGAAAGCAAAGACAAAAACCACATGATCATATCAATAGATGCAGAAAAAGCACTTGATAAAGCACTGCACCCATTCATGATAAAAACACTCAGCAAAGTGGGAATAGAGGGAGCATTCCTCAACATAATAAAGGCCATATATGAGAAACCTACAGTCAACATCATACTCAATGGGCAGAAACTAAAATCTTTTCCACTAAGATCAGTAACAAGACAAGGTTGTCCACTTTCACCACTTCTACCCAATACAGTATTGGAAGTTTTAGCCACAGCAGTCAGACAAGAAAGGAAATAAAAGGCATCCAAATTTGGAAAGGAGGAAACAATACTGTCATTGTTTGCAGATGACATGATAGTGTACATAGAAAATCCTATAGACTCTACCAAAAAACTGCTTGACCTAATAAATAAATTTGGCAAAACAGCGGGATACAAAGTCAATATCCAGAAATCAAAGGGATTTTTGTATACCAACAATGAAATAGCAGAAGCAGAAATCAGGAAACAAATCCCATTTGATATAGCAACAAGAAAAATAAAATACCTAGGAATAAACCTAAGCAAGGAAGTAAAAGACCTGTACTCAGAAAACTACACAACACTGAAGAAAGAAATCAAGGAAGAAACAAAAAAATGGAAACATATACCATGTTCATGGATTGGAAGAATTAACATCATCAAACTGATCATACTACCCAAAGCAATTTACACCTTCAATACAATACCTATTAAAGTACCAATGGCATATTTCACAGACATAGAACAAACACTTCAAAAATTTATATGGAACCATAAATGACCCAGAATAGCTGCTGCAATTTTGAGAAAGAAGAGCAAAATAGGAGGGACTGCAATTCCTGGTATGAAACTACATTACAAGGCCACAGTAATCAAAACAGCCTGGTACTGGCATAAAAACAGGCGCATGGACCAATGGAACAGAACATAGAGCCCAGAAATAAACACAAGTCTCTATGGTCAATTAATATTTGACCAAGGGGGCAGCAACATAAAATGGAGTAAAAATAACCTCCTCAACAAAGTATGGTGTTGGGAGACCTGGATAGCTACATGAAAAAAAAAATGAAACTGAGCACCAACTTATACCATACACAAAAATAAGTTCAATGTAGTTAAAAGATTTACATATAAGCCATGACACCGTTAAAGTCCTAGAGGAGAACATAGGCAGGAAAATCTCAGATATTTCACACAGCAACATTTTCACTGACATGTCCCCTAATGCAAGGGACATAAAGGAAAGAATAAAAAATGGGATCTCATCAAAATAAAAAGCTTCTGCATGGCTAGAGAAAACAGTATTAAAATAATAAGAGAACCAACTGTATAGGAAAACATATTTGCCAATGATACCTCAGACAAAGGTTTAATCTCCAAAATATATAAAGAACTCACACAACTCCACTTTAAGTAGATAGGCAACCCAATTAAAAAAATGGGTGAAGGATTTGAACAGACACTTCTCTAAGGAGGACATACAGTGGGTTCAGAGACACATGAAAAGATGCTCAATATCGCTAGCTATAAGAGAGATGCAAATTAAAACCACAATGAGATACCACCTCACACTATTGAGAATGTCCACCATAAACAAAGCAACAAGCAACAAATGTTGGAGAGGTTGTGGAGAAAAGGGGATCCTAGTGCACTGTTGGTGAGATAGCAGACTGGTGCAACCACTATGGAAAACAGTATGGAATTTTCACAGAAAACTAAAAATGGATCTGCCTTTCTATCCAGCAATTCCACTGCTGGGATTATATCCTAAGAACCCTGAAACACCAATCCAAAAGCACCCATGCACCCCAATGTTCATAACAGCACAATTTACAATAGCCAAGTGCTGGAAGCAACCTAGGTGCCCATCAGTAAATGAACTGATCAAAAAACTATGGTACATTTACACAATGGAATTCTATACAGCAGAAAGAAAGAAGGAGCTCCTACTCTTTGTGACAGCATGGATGGAACTGGAAAGTGTTATGCTAAGTGAAGTAAGCCAGGCAGTGAAAGAGAAATAGTATATGATCTCACCTTTAAGTGGAACCTAATCAACAAAACAAACAAACAAACAAGCAAAATACAACCAAAGATACTGAAATTGAGAACAGGCTCACATTGACCAGATGGGATAGGGGAGGGAATTTCAGGAGAAAAGGGTGAAGGGTTTGCAGGAACAAGTGTAAAGGACACATGGATGATAACAAGAGGAGGTGGAAATGGGAGGGAGGTGTGGAGGGCTGTGGGTGTGGGATTGGATAGGGGGGAAAGGCAGAAAACTGTACTTGAACAACAATTAAAATTAAAAAAATAAAATAAAATAAAATGATTGCACAAGCACTGATGGTTGTAAAAAGATGGTAACCCAGCTAAAAATAGAATTGTTGGTAAGTAGTATACATTGTATAGAAGTCTAATGTATAATAGTCAAAGATCACCTTTTTTGGTAAAGATTTTATTTATTTTTTAGAGAGAGGGGAAGGGAGGAAGAGGACAGAAACATCAATATGTGGTTGCCTCTCATACACCCACTACTGGGTACCTGGCCTGCAACTCAGCATGTATCCTGAGTGCAAATTGAACCAGTGTCCCTTTGATTCTCAGGCCGGCACTCAATCCACTGAACCACACTAGCCAGGACAAAGATCTCCTTTAAGTTGTAGAGAAATCTAACTTTTGACAATGTTAACAGTCATCATATGCTCTTCATTAGCTCTTGGAAGAAGTTCCAATAAGTATACCTAGTCAGATATTTTTAAAATAAATTTTTAAACATGAAATTGTTGCTTGCAAGAAAGTTCTTTAAAAAGTCCAATAATGCTGCAAGACCTATAATTAAAAAATAAATGTTTTGGCCTCTCTTGCTTATCTAATCCCCTAGTGGCAACCACTTTGAAATCTGTAGCCATTTCTTCCAATACCTCCATTCTTCCAAGCTACACACACACACACACACACACACACACACACACACACACACATATTTTTTTAATTCGCATTTAGACATCATCTGCTAATATTTTGTTTCATTAAATTTGGATTTTGGCTCACATAAATACTCCCTTTCCTTACTCCACATCTTCCCAATATATCTCATTTTTTGTATAAGTCTATCTTATACTTTTGCTACTCTGTTTACACAAGTACCATTCACTTCTGAGTCAATTAGTGAACTAAGACATTTACTTTTTCAATATTTTCCATTTCCTGGAGTTACTAATTGAGTTTTATGGGGGTTTTTTTGTTTTGTTTGTTATATTTGATGGAATTTTCCAGCACATTTCAAGAATTCTGTTGAAAGATTTGTGCTAATTTCCCATAGCTTGTCAGATGATATAGTTCATCTTTGAATTCCACTAAAATGCAAATTCTAAGAAGTCAGAAACTTTGTTGTCCATAACTGTATCCACAGTGCCTAAAAAAGGCCCTAAAATACAAGTTTTCCATACATACTTGTTAAATTGAAAATATAAAGAATATCATTTCTATTTTATTCTGGGAAGAATCCCTTTTGAAACTTTTCAAACCCCTACTTCAGTCTGGACTGACTACTTGCTTCATAGCTGATACCTTGGTATTTACCTTCACTTCCATATCCATTGAATTTTCTGTGTTTTGGATCACAATTTTCTATTTTCTTGGCTTGCACCCTCACTTTTGTAAAACACATCCTCCAGAAACGTCTTTTTAATTTTTATTACATTTATTGGGGTGACATTGGTTGACAAAATTATATAGGTTTCAAGTGTACAATTCTATGATACATCATCTGTATATTGCATTGTGTTCATCACTAAAACCCAAATCTCCTTCCATCACCATACATTTGACCTGTTACTCTTTTCTACCTTTCTCTATCCACCTTTCTTTCCAGTAACCACCATAATGTTCTTTGTGTTTATGAGGTTTGTTTGGTTGATGCTTTCAGTTTTATATCCTACATAGAAGGTCTGTCTGGAAGAAGTCCAGCCATTAGTAATACAATGAGAACAGTTTGTGTGATATTGATATAACTTGGCAGCCAAGGAGACTGGACTGGAATGCACATGTGTGAACAATAATGACTTCACTGTACTAGTCAGTGGGGGGTGGTAGACACTGTTGAATGAGCATGTGTATTGTGTGGCCACCGTATTCAAAATGACTGAATGAGTAGAGCAATGAAGCTGCATCAAACTGCATCAAGCTTGAACATTCCTCCATGGAAACTATTCGGATGATTCAGAAGGCTGCAGATATGGGCAACTGATGAATGTCAGCTTCATCAGACAATGCACCTGCTCATGCATCATGTCTCATACAGTTCTTTGGTGAAACATCAAATCACCCAGGTGACTCAGCCCCCCTGAAGCAAAGATTTGGCACCCTGCAACTTCTGGCTTTTCCCAAACTAAAATCAACTTTGAAAGGGAAAAGATTTCAGACCCTTGATGAGATTCAGGAAAATACAACAGGGTAGCTGATGGAGATTAGGAGAATTGTTTAAGGTCCCAAGGTGCCTACTTTCAAGAGGACTGAGCTGTCATTGTCCTATATAGAATGCTTCTTGTATCTTCTTCAATAAATGTCTCTATTTTTAATATTACGTGGCTGGGTACTTTCTGGAGAGACCTTACATAAGTGGAGCTATATGGTTCTTGACTTTTTTGGTCTGACTTATTTCATTTAGCATGATATTCTCAAGACCCATGCATGTCACAAATATGACAATAGAAGCTTCTTGAGTTTGAAAGTTTTTATGGAAGCTAAATATTGAACTTGCACATCAAGACTGTCTCTATAATTTAGTCACATATCAAATTCTAATCTGAGAATTATCTTCACTCAGAATTTTGAATGCACTGTTCTTCCAGTATTACCATTCTCCCACTAATGTTTGAATTTTCACCTCTCTAATGAGCTAATTATCATTACTTCACTTACTTTTCACCTCTAAATACTGTGGTTTGAAGATGCAAATATATTCTAGTGTTTCATTATCTATTGCTTTGTGACAAACTGCTACAAAATTTAGTGGATTTAAATAATAACCATGTTATTTTTTTCTCAAGGTTCTATGCATTGACTGGTTTCTTTTCAATGAGATGTCATTCAAAACTATAGTCATCTGGATGCTCAAATGAACTAGAATGTCCAATATGGCTCACTCACATGGCTGGCAATTGGTGCTAATTGTTGACTATGAGCTCAGTTAGAACTTCAACCAGAGTCCATTTGATTCTCCTCCATGTGGCTTTTCCATTTGGTTTGAACTCTGATTGGATGACACCTAGTTTCCAAAAGAAAGGAAATTGATGCTGCTAGTCTTCTTCAAGCTTGTGTTCAGCAGTCTTGGAATGTAACCTTTGCTTTATTCTATTGGTTAAAGCCAGTTATAATTCCAGTCAAGATCCAAGGAGAGGTTAAAATAAGCCCTATCTGTTGATGTGAGGAACAGCAGGAATACAGAGAAAAGAGAGGAACTGTTAGAGATCATCTTTGGAGACTAGCTCCCATATCTAGTCTTATCAACGATACAGTTTGTGTTACTCCTCTCTGTTTTTAAAGGTTTTGTGCCATTTTTCAAGATGAGAAGGAGTCCTGGCTTGTGTGGCTCAGTGGATTGAGCACAGGCCTACAATGTAAAGGGTCACTGGTTCAATTCCCAGGCAGGGCACATGCCTGGGTTGTGGGCCAGGTCCCCAGTTGGGGGTATGTGAGAGGCAGCTGCACATTGCTGTTTTTCTCCCTCTCTTTCTCCTTTTCTCTCTTGAAAAATAAATAAACAAAATCTTTTTTTTTAAAAAAGGGGACAGGAATATTTTTACCATTGTGTAATCAGAAATATATTCAACTCTAAAAAACTATTTGCTTATTAGATATCAAGAGATTAAACTTATGAATTTTGAAAATACTATCATTGTTAGACTTGATTTCTCAGACTGTTACAGCATATTGTTTCTCAACATTAATTAACTATGGTTGCACAGAGCTGGCCAATAAATTAATTAAAAGATGGCAGGGAGTGAGAGAAGTTAACATCCATTCATCTATTTATTTATTCATTCTTTATTTATAAAGGGGCATTAAAGTAGGACTCTTTATATCTCAGTTTTAGCTAAGTCCTCAAAAGGCTGAGAACTACATCCCTAATTCTAAAGTGGGACATCTTTATTTGGCTTGCAGTGGGAATTTCTAGAAACTCATTTTGTAGAAACTCGTTTTGTAATCCATGACCCATTAGTAATCTGGAAGGTTTTGAAAGTGTTTAAGTTAAGGAAATAGGGAGATAATTCCTTTGTAGAGAATTATTGGATTACTGTGTCATGCTCTGTTACTTCTCCATCTTGCCTCAGTTAGGTTGGAGAAATGGTACTTCGCTACACCTTGTGTCAAATAAGAGGGACTTATAAAAGACAATACTAAGGGTTGATATGTGCTCCTTGAAATTTAGGAGACACAGGAAATGGATATCTGACTCTCGTCTGAGAAATCTGGAGTCTATAGACTTGAGGAAGAAGGGAAGAGGAAGGGGGAAAGAGAGCAAGTGTAAAAGTAAAAGGAACAGAGGGAGATAGGGAGGTGCATTGTTTTGCTATTGTTAATGATGGGGCTTTGTCCTATTGGTCAAATGGATCTGTATGGAAAAGTCATCCTGGAATCATCTTTTAAGGACTGTTGAAGAGGCTATCTTGCAGCAGGAGGTGGAGCTCAGAATTCCAAGGCTAAAATTTGAAGTCATAAGAGGCCAGCCAGCAGGATAGACATATAGAGCAACCAAATAAAATTAACAGTCTATGAGAAGTCTGTGGTCAACTGGTTTGCTACAAGGATGCTAAGACCAGTCAATAGGGAAAAGAAAGTCTCTTCAACAGGTGGTAATGGGACAACTGGATAGCTATACACAAAAGAATGAAGTTGGGCTCTTACTTTACACCATATACAAAAATAAACTGAAATGAATCAAAGGCATAAATGTAAGAGCTAAAACTATAAAATCCTTAGAAGGAAACATAGGGGTAAATATTCATGACCTGATATTCTAATAATGTAAATGATAACAGCTGTCATTTTTTGAGCTGTTAGTATAGCCTGGACACTTCATTTGCAGTATCTCAATGAATCTTCATAACTATCTAGGGAGGTATGGAGTATTATTGCTTACATTTTACAGACTGAAATTTATAAAACTTAAGTTATTTTCCCAAGACCATACTGCTACTAACTGGTAGAGCGAGGATTCAAATGTTTATCTACTACACTCAATAACTCAAACAATTAAGCACAATACTACACAGCGGCCCTGAAGTCTGCAACTGCTACCTAATTTTCTTGCTTGGAGAAATCAGGATGGACTTCTGAGGCTGTTATTGCTGAATGCCAGTGGATTAGCCACCACATTCACTGCAATTTATCCCATGCCTTGCTCTCTCATTTCCTACCTATGTACCATCAGCAGCTGGCCTAGGTCCTTCTGTTTATGCATGAATGAAACAGCTGGGTTAACCCTTTCCTTCTGTAAGGGATCTTAGGGGAGGGTATGAGCCAAGGGCTGCTCCTGGAGAGGCCTGGCAATGCTTTTACTCTTCATTAAAAGTTTATGTGCATTATACACTTCATTATATGCAATTGGGGTCCTTATATGGCACTTCAGTGCATAAATGTCTCCCTAGACACATTTGTGAGTTTCCATTGTTGTAATATAAAGGCTGGCCAAGTCACAAGGCAGACATGTTTTACACTATTCCATTATTCCCGGTACAACAACCAAATCCAGGGGAAGTTTTTCTTTACAGCTTCCACAGGATTGCTTGCAGGAGAGCATCAGTATTTCTATTGGTCAAAACCATTTTTGAATCTGAGTAATCAGGAAGATGGGAAATGCCATGAGTAGAATGCTTCCATTTTCAATTTATTGTGAATTTGCTTATTCCCTGTTGTAGTGTGGGCTAGTTTATATGACATAAATGTAGATTCTACAAATGCTAGTATTTTTATACAGAGAAGATGATGATGTGGCCATGGATCTTGTGTACCTTAAGGGCTGGTAAAGAGATATGATTTTATGTATTAATTCACTAGTTCATTCACTCTTTCAAATGATGTTTACTGAGCATTTACTGTGTATACTCAGTACAGTGGTAGGTACTTGCTGTGTAGATGTGAATATAAGACATGGTGTTTGTCTTCAAAGAATTTGCCCTGTAGTGGGGCAACAGGTAAATGTACATTTTCACTACAGTATAATAACTACTATGAGAGAGTATGTCCAGAGTATTATGAGAAAACAGATTTGAGAGTGGTACATGAAGAAAAAAAATAGCTGATAAACAGCAATTTATTACATTTCTGTTCTTAGTAGAAAGGCATTTGGCTTCAGAGAAGTGTAGCTACTGCAGTGGAGATGGCCCCCAAGGTAGTTGCTGTCAGCTTGGTACCCTGCATAGAAGAGGCCTGATCTGCCTAATTCTTCATGTACCTAGGACTGTTATATTAACAAGAAATGAAAATTCTATGAAGTTTGAATGATTACACATTTCAGAATTTACTTCTTACAGCAGTTAGCCTATCCTAAGAAATATAGTTAAAATGTTATGTCACTTTTCATAATATCTTCATTCTGGCTGTTCCTCTCCATCAGCTCTGCCGCCATTGAGGTCCTCATTGTGTACCTTCCGGACTATGCAACAATCTTCTGCTTTCTTCTGCAATCTTCTTCACCTTTGCCTTTAGCTGTTTTTGCTCAGTGGAAGACTAAGCATTTTATAGAACATGTTTTGGAGAAACAATACCTTTAGGCCAGTGGCCTAAAGGAATATTAAATATTAAAGAGAATTATAGCACTGGTGGTGGGGAACTATTTCAGTTGTAGGCAGGTGCTCATCCTATGCAGGCAGACCTCTCATCTGCCTCTGCTGACAGCAGGTCATAATACGTCCATGAGCTGGAACCCAGCCAGAATTGCTTAGTTTTGCTCAAATTTAGGTGCCTGGGTAGATATCTTATAACATTTGCTGTTGGATACTAGAGAAGCATATCTGAGAGTGTGGATGACTCAGGCAAATATATTCCAATTCTAGAAGGAGACAAGGCACATTGGCTGCTGATTTGATGGGAGGGTGAGGATAAGTGATATTTTTATCCCAGCTCAAGAACTTACTAGCTGTTGGGACCTTGTGCAAGTTACTTGACCTCTCTCTGACTTCAGTTTCTTTTTTTCAGCTGTAATGTGGGTGTAAAAATAATTTAAGTTAAATTAAAAACAAAATTAAAAATAAAAATTTAGAGTTGTAAGGATTAAATGAGTTTGTGCATATAAAGCAATTGGAATAGTGGCCGGAATGCAATAAGTTCTCCAGTGCTTTTACCATTATTGTTTTTATGTCATGTAGAAACAGCAGCTTTGTTAACATTATGATTATTTTTGTGATTAAGAAATCAATTGTTTCCATATTGAGTAAAAGCTTCTACTAAGTGTTTAAGAAAAATAAAGTTACCAAGTAGTCAAAGACTTCCATGCATGGTACAAATACTTCCTGGCTTGGAGATCTAACTTGCCTTGTTGCTGAAGTATATTTAAATCTATTTTCCAATGACTTTTAGTTACTGAAGATTCTTGAGGAACAGATGCAAGCAGAAAAGGGGAATACTTTTCAGGAAATCCTCTTTAATGCCATGTTAGGTAAGGCTGTGGCCAAGAGGAATGTTGGAGTTTCCTGAGATGTTTCAGGGCCAGTGAAAAGCACTGTGTTTTGAATCAGATTTTCTCAGGAGACTCCTACCCCTGTTATTTCTTGTTTGTGTCCCCTGAAGCAACTTCATCACCTTCTCTTTCTACTAGAAGTCAATCACAGGGAAGGATGGGCAATGGCACAGAGCATAAGCTTCATTCCCTTCTGAATCTGGTTAAGGATGATGAAAAATAGCCACTCCTTCATTTTTAAGTTGAACACCTATTGTAAATTGAGGGTAAATAGGTACTGAGGCAAGTTTAGGTAAAGGCAGGTAACCACCAAGTCTTCAAAATACAAATACTACTTGCTCCAAAGAAAGATTAGCCCAACTAGGACTCTACAATACAAATCCTTAAAACAGAAGTCTGCAAATTCTTCCTGTAAAGAGCTAGATAAGTAAATTTTTTAAGTTTTGTGGGCCATACACTCTCTGTCACAACTACTTACTTTTACTTTTGTACTGGGAAAACTGCCATAGGCTATACACAAACAAATAGGCATGGCTGTGTTCTAATAAAACTTTATTCACAAAAGCAAGCAACAGGAAGAATTTGCTCCAAGGGCTACACAGCAGGTGATTGACTTTTGGTTTGGAGATTGATAGAAGCACAGGCTGGGACAAAGAAATGAGCCAAGGACCATACATACTTCTCCTTTTGATCCCAGCCATGATAGGTGAGGAGCACTAGCTATGACCTTTCATTGATATCTGTAGGTAAATGAAAGGACAGTAGGAGCACATTCTGTGGGTCCCTATTCTTTAGAAACTCTAAAGTGATGGGGGAAGGGTATGAGGAGGCACATTCTGGCTAATCAGTGATGATTTATACTTTGGTATGTCATCAGAAGGGTTCAACTCAAGGTGAGGTAATGGAGATACCATGAACTGTTGACCTTGTTATGTCATTAAAAGGAACAGCTTTTAACCAGAAAATGGTGGATTTCTTCCTAGTGATTAGCACATTACCCAGAAGTCTCTAACTTGTTGCAGTTCTTTGTAAAATTTCAAATGTGTCAATAACAATTTGCTAACACAGCAGTTTTTATGTGTGTGTGTGTGTGTGTGTGTGTGTGTGTGTGTATGTGTATTTAAGAAAGCACTTTGATAAATTCCTGTCTTTATTACCTTGGGACAAAAATAATAGGTTTGTCAAAAGGAAAGGGGTGGTGGGCAGCTCTTTGGTGAGTTTGGCTTGAACATCACCTTCACTGGTGTGCATACATTTGCACAAAGGAGAGTGTTATTCAAGGAAAACTTCCCACACCAAGAGTGGGAATGACTGAAATGGCATTTGATGTCTCACATATTTAGAAAAAAATCAAAATACAAACATTTGCCCATAGTTGCAATAAGGAGAGGGGTCAGCATAACTTAATGTAATACCCTAAGTAATGTCTACTTTCTAGAGGGGGGAAAAGACATATTTAGCAGAGGCAGACCTTTATTTAATTAGTCCTGATGTAAAGATTTCTTGTCTTTTGCAGCTACATAGCTTTAACAGAGTGCCTGGAACCTGAACGCTGGCTCCTACTGGGACTAATTCCATCCAGACAGCTCCAAGTATGTTCATTAGGCACTGATTAGGTTTCACACAGGTGGGGACGGTTAGGGGCACAGATAGAGAGGTGGTGCTGATTGTGTTAAGCATAAAACACCATCTGTTTCCCAAGTAAGAAAAGGAACTACATCCATACTTCATGAAGGATACCAGGCCCTGCTGAAGCTGCTACTCCCTTATTCACTTTCTTTCATTCTCTGGCTACATTTATAGGTCTCAAAACAAGTTGGTGAAAATTAAGAAAACATAACATATCTAAAGGCAGTTGAAAAAGCTATTATTTTTCCAACCATCACATTCAGGCTTGCTGATCTGAATGAATGGGAGGTTTTTTCCCTTAATGCAAGCATTAGACTTGTTTTGAAAATAGAATACTACAATACATTGATTCCTTTTCAATGTAAGGACTTTTTTCCTTTAAGGCAAGCGGTCTTCCCAGTTAGCCAGCTCTTCAAGGCACATTAATATGGTTTTGTTTGGGACTAAAGAATGCAAATGAGCTGACATGCAGATTCCCCTTTTATAACAAAATAAACAGCTTGGAGGCACCTGGGGGAGGAGGGATAGCTGTTGATGGAGTGAACTGGTTGGCACTCGAGTTCACCTGATAAGAGGTCTAGCTACTTTGTTTGCTTGCCCACAGAGAGATAGAGATTCACAATGTTGCAGTCATTTCAGCTAGCCTCCCAGAGCAGACCACCCCACCACCTGGCCTTTCCTCATTCACCATTCCTAAAACTTTCCTGCCTAGGTGGTGGTGGTGGGGATAGTGTGATGCAAAGCTTCCACCCCCCTTCTACTCTTCAATTCATGGCCTCACTGATAGAGTCTCATCTTTATTATAGTTGGAGCTCAGCAAAGCCAGCTGGAAATGAATAAGTGTGACTCCAGTCCCTAACCCAGGCAAAAGAGTGGAGCAGGCATCTTGCCCTAGGGCCATGGCCAACAACCCATTCTGGTCTTCTGCTGGTAAACTTCAGTTCTGTGGGTTAAGTGAGAGCTGTGCAGTGTAGGGCTGGACGAGGGAGGAGAACCTTGCTGATGCCTGCTCCCTTTGGACTCTCTGAGACAACTTTGTTGTACTTCTGGGAGACTCAGTCCCCAGCATGCTGTGAGGACATCTGTGGTTGGGGAAGGGCCACTCATCAGTCCTGTCAAATACAAAACACCCATATACTTCTTAACTCCAGAGACTGATGTTGGATAACCAACCTCCCAGCCTCCTTCCTGCAGAATAGTGGTCATGGCTGCTTCTCGATAGTGGTCACTTTATGTCCATACAGGGCATGGCCTCAGTAGGAATGTTGCCTAAACTGGAAATCATTTTCAAAATAAAGGCCACTCTACTGGAACATAATAAAAAAAGAAACAAGCAAACAAAATATAACCAGAGTCACTGAAATTAAGAACAATCTAACAATAGCCATATAGGAGAGGGTAGGGGACAGTGGGGGGAAGGGTTTTCAGGAACTACTTTAAAGGACACATGGACAAAACCAAGGGGGAGGGTGGAAGCAAAGGAGGGAGGTGGGTGTGGAGGGGGTGGGGAGAAAATACAGACAAATGTAACTGAACAACAATAAATTTTTTTAAAAAAGAGCACTCTAAAGATCATTCTTTACCAATGACTAGTGATGTTACTCAATTTAGCACTGAAGCCCCTCCATCATCCAACATTCCAAATCCCTCTCTGCACCTCCTACCTGATCTCTGAGGATCCAGATTTAGTGTCTGGCTGTCCTCCAACCCCACTGAATATACTCCCACCCACACATTTGCACACAAGTCATTTATTGTGACTGAAATGCCCACTTTCTTCCTTCCTTCCATTGTATTCTAACTTATTCTTCAAAAGGCATTTAAGCCTACCCCAAGCCTGTTAGCCCATTTGGACCTATTCCTCCTCTGACACTTGAGAGCCAGGGCCCAGATAGGAGGCAGGGGCAAGGTTGGAGATTGCTGTCCAGAAACAATACATTTTAATTTTTAATTATTCAGTCAAATGTGATTTAATAAACATTTGATATTTAGTAAAGCATGTGATACATACTATGCCAAGGGCACAGTCCATCTATAAATGAGTATGATTCTTCATCTCAATGTTGACAGTAATGGAAGTCTTCAACTCAGATGGTGAAAAGCTCATCACAGTGGCCTGTGTAACTCTTCTCTTTGGCTAAATGAATTGTTGCAGGCTGATGTTTTCATAGAAATGCTGTATATCTATTTCTAATTCTTCTTGATTATCATCTTGAATAGTTATAGCAGGGAAAATACCAAATTAAAAGTCATTCAACAGCTCTGACTGATGTGGCTCAGTTGGTTTGGTGTCATCCGGCAAACCAAAAGGTTGCCATTTTGATTTCTGGTCAGGACACATGCTTGGGTTGCAGGCCAGGTCCCTAGCTGGGGTGCATGTGAGAGGCAACCAATCAATGTTTCTCTCTCACATTGACATTTCTCTCCCTCTCTTTCTCCTTTCCTTTTTCTCTCTCTAAAAATAAATAAATACAATCTTTAAAAAGTCATTCAACAAGGAAGATTAAAATTCTACAATCTATTTCCTTTAAAGTTGACATAAAAGGTTCTTTGGGGGAAAACAAGTGTGTACCCAGAAAGTTCAAATCATCTTAGTTCTAACCATGAACAGGAGCCCCTGGGTAAAAGTTAATGTTATGAACTGAGTGTTTGTATCTCCCCAAAATTCATATGTTGAAACTTAACCCCCCAGTGTGGAGTGGTACCTCTGAAAGGTGATTTGGTCATGAGTGTGGAGCCCTCATGAATGGCATCAGTGCCCTTACAAAAGAAACCCAAGAGAGCTCCTTCACTCCTTTGGCCAAGTGAGGACACAGTGAGAAGACAGCTGTCTATGAACCAGGAAGCAGGCCCTCATCAGACACTGAATTTTCTGATGCCTTGATCTTGGACTTTCAACCCTCCAAATTGCTGGAAATAAATATTTGTTGTTTAAGCCACGCAGTCTGTGCTATTTGTTATAATAGTCCAAACTGACTAAGACAGTCACCATGATGGAAAAAAGATCTGGCTTTTCTAGAATGAGCAATTCTGCTTGCTCTCTCAACTGCCACTCTAGAGGCACTAGGGTATCCTGTTAAAGAGCATAAGCTTTGAAATTGGACAGGCATGTGTTTAAATCCCAGCTATGTAATTTAGTAGCTGCATGATCTTCAACAAGTTACTTTACCTTTCTGAGCCTCATTTTCTTCATCTGTAAAATTAAGGCAGTAAAAGTGTGGCCCCACAAGCAGTTGCTGCAGGACAACTCGGGCTGAGAGCATGAGTGTCCCACTCCTGTACTGCCTAATTCCCCACCACCACCCCAGCCCTCCCCCCATGTCCAAGGAAAAGTCCAAGGAGGGAGTGAAGACAGAGAATGACCACATCAGCATGAAAGTGTCCAGGCAGGATGGTTATGTGATCCAGTTCAAGGTCAAGAGACACACCCCACTGAGCAAGCTGATGAAGGCCTACTGTGATTGGCGGGACTTGTCAATGAGACAGATTACATTCAGGTTTGATGGGCAGCCAACTAGTGAAGCAGACACCCTGGCCCAGCTTGAGACAGAGGATGAAGACACCATCTACTTCTTCTAGCAGTAAACATGAGGCTCACAGGTGACTGGCTGCCTCTTGGGATGTGGTCTCTAGAGGGACTGGCCCCACTTTGTCAGTATCCATGTACTTGTTGTTGAATAGTGAACACTGACCATGCCAATCACAAAGGAGTCTGCAGGAACCAAGGACATTCACCCAAATTCCTTTCCTCTCTGACATACTGCAGGGCAACTCAAAACTGTCTGCAGGGATGAATCCCTGCCTGAAACCAGGCCAGCTACAGTGTCATGTTTATTTAGGAAAATAACTTGTGACGTTTTTGGCATTTGCTTTTGCTTTCATTTTTGTCTCTCACCCTCCTATAACATTTTCCCAAAGCTTGTGGTGTGAATATCCCCTTTTAGTCCACATAGAGATTGTATCCTAGGTATTGAATAAGGCTTCCTGTGCATTCCATCATGTAGAGAGCTCATGTCATCAAAGTGGGGGTGCTTCTATGGCACACATTTTGAGGGCATTGTGGGGATGGGAGATAAAGTTCCACTTGCTGTTTCTTGTAGGTTTTTTAAATGCTAAATATTGCCAAGTTTAACTTGTGAGAATATGATAAAGTTAAAGAGAGAATACTGGAATGCTTTTTAAATGGTGAAAAGAAAAATAACTGAGTCCCTGGATAGGGATAGCATGGCCCTGGATGCTCTGTTCCTCTAGTGTTTGCTTGGGAAGGGGTGGGCCCAGGGTGCCTGATGGTGCATGGGCAAAGTGGAGTGCAGCAAAAATAGGCTTTTCCTCTCTTTTTTAAAATTTTCATTTACAGTTTACATTCAATATTATTTTGTGTTAATTTCAGCTGTCCCATTTTGTTAATACAGAGGAAAGTAATTCCCATGTTTTTCACTTGGTAGCAGTACTGTGGCCTCAGATTTCTTCCAGTATTTGCTTCTGATGAGTAATTATGGTCTCTGTATAAAAATGTACAATTAGATATTTCTAATTATGCAGTGACTTTTTGGGTAAAAGAACTACTTCAAAGTGTGGTTACAAATGGGCCCTATGCAAAGATGATTTCATGTTCTTCTCATGGACTGTGCTCTGCCACTTTCCAAATATTAGTTGTGATTTCATTTCTGTGAAACATTTTGGAACCTGAACCTATGAAACATTCAGTTCTCCTACTGCCCTTCTTTACGGGACCCCTGCTGCCTAATATCCCTTCTCTGCCTTGTTCTGGCACCTCAACCATCTCTTACTTGCTTGGAATCTTGCCTTTCCTTTGGGTTTTGCTGTTGGGGTGTAGATGTGGTATCTGTCAGCTCTGCTGTTTGTTCACAATTTGTACATTTTTGTTGCCCTTTACTAAGGAAACAGTAAATATGGTTTGGTATTCTTAAAACAAAAGATAATAGGAACCCCCTTGCTAGGTTGTTGTGAAGATTAGAACAAGTTATATACAGGGTCCAACAGAAGTAATGCCTGCTTGAGTGTGGTTGGTAGGGTAATGATATAGGTGTAATAATTTATAGTTTTAATTTCAACATTCCACCTAAAATGGCATATGGTGTGCTTGAGTGTGATATTGTTACATTACAGAATTACATACTTAAGATTTTGTAATAAAAAGGGTGTTATTTGTGTCAGACCCTGTATATGGTACCTAGCTCAGTGCATAACATATAGTAAGCCTGCAATATATAACACTGTTATTTTTATGATATTTAGTCAATTTTTCTACTTCCAGCAAAATTACCCACCATTTGATTATAATCCACATGAAGAGTAGAGACCATACTTGCTTTGTTTAGCACCTAATACATTGCATTGCCATGGTAGATAATAAATATTTGTTGGATGGATGAATAGATAGAGAGAACAGCATCTAGCAAAGTGCCTGACACCTAGTTGACACTTAATAATTATTTGTTATACTCTCTTACAACCAGCCCAACTGGGTAAGGAATGGGGAAACAGAGAGACCAGAAATTCCAAGAATCTTTAAGATTCATATCAGCTGTCTTTTTCTGAATCTTTATGATTGAAGAGTTATGAGTTTTCCCTCTCCACCTTCTAGTGACATTTCTATTGTCCTCTCCAAAATGACAGTTGAACAAAGGGTAAAAGCTAACTCCTCAGCTGACAGAATAAAAACTGACCAGCCACAAGGGATTTCTTTTTAAGGCAATTGCTTGCTCTAAGCTCTTAAAGAAGCATCTCCTGGGAGGCTGAGAGGCTGAGGTGCTCATTGCTTACACTAAGCTTAAGATATAGCTTGGTCAGGTCCTGAGAGGCCCTGAAATTTGTTAGCATCCAAGAGAGAGAAATGAGTATTTAATTCATTTTAGATGAAAATATAAATCTGTTCTTTCTTTTCCTTTGTCCCTTCTACAGTTTGAAACCACATCCTTAATAGTTGTCTTATGTTCACTGTGTCAGACCATATTTCTGTAAAAGGCTCAGCCTCCCATAAGACTTAGGTTGTGTCTTTTTAAAGCACATATTTCCTTAATACTCTGCCAGGCCCTAGGAATTTTCTACTGGCTCAAACAATTTTGTTGAATCCATTCCAGCAAAGTCTGTATGTGGCTAAATGGTGTCAAAATCTTTGAGCACTAAATCTGATTTCAAGATTTTTAGAGATGCTTCCACATTGTTTACATCAGAGTGTGCACCTGTCTCCATGGCTGCACTGGAGGGCAAGTCTACCCTAAAATATCCCTTTCCCTAACCCCAGACTCAAAATCTCCATCCTTAGTATCACCAACAGGTCAAGAGCAAAGGAGGGAGCATCATCTTTTTTCAAAGAGGACCCAGGTGACAAAAAGATGTTTTACTATTTCTATTAACGTGGTGGCCCAGATTTCTTGATCCACTGAGTTAGGTGGAAGCGTAGACTCTAAAGGGACTGTGGAAGCAGCCTTTTTAGATTTTTCAACAGAGAGGTGATGATATCAGATTTGTTTTCTCAGGAAAATAGACAGGATTGTGTAGGAAATATGGTGCTGAGCAACTGGTGGCAATAGGATAATTTTAGGAGGTAATTTTAAGATTGCAGGCAAAGACAGAAACATGTGAGAATGAATAAAGAGAGGGCATAGGCAATGCAAGCTGTTGGAGAGGTTTGAATTCACAGGACTTCAAAAACTGTCTCTGTGTTGTTAAAAAAAGATAAAGGAATCAAAATGACTTCAAACATTCTAGGCTTGCAGTGCCATGATCTGAGAAAAGAACCATTGAAAGAGCCCTGACTGGTGTGGCTCAGTGGATTGAGTGCTGGTCTGTGAACCAAAGGGTCTTCAGTTTGATGCCCAGTCAGGGCATATGTCTGGGTTTCAGGCTAGCTTCCAAGTAGGGGGTACATGGGAGGCAACCACACATTGATATTTCTCTTCCTCTCTTTTGCCCTCCCTTCCTCTCTCTATACAAATGAATGAATAAAATAGTTTAAAAACAAAAAGAACCATTGAAAGAAGAGGAAGTTTGGTACAAGAAGAGGTAATTGCTTCAGTTTGGGCCATGTTAATCTTGAAGTATTGGTAAAATAATCATGTGGAGGAGTGTAATCAAGTGAGTGGTTAGGTTTAGAGGTTTGGATATTGTAGTAATTATTCAATAAAATCTATTGAGCATGTACTATGTTCCAGGCACTATTCCAGGTGCTTGCTATAAAAGAGTGAACAAGCAGACAAAATCTCCTCCTTTCATGGATTTGACATTCTAGCAGGGGTGAGGTGAGGTGGACATAATGGACATAATAATTAAGTAAATTATCTCATAAATCAGAAGTGCTATGGAAAAAATAATTGAGATCGAGGGAATGCCTATGATAGCTCAAGAAGAGAGGAATACAAGGCAAGGCAGTGCAGAGAAGCAAAGAGAGCCAAGGGCAGTCCTTTTGGGACACTGATATTAAGAACTGGATGGAGAAATAACAGTGATTAATCAACGAAGGAGATTAAAAGTGAAATAGTAAGACTGAGAAGAGTACAAAGGTTATGGGAGAAAAGTGTTTTTTATCTTAAGGTGAGTATCAGTGTCAAATGATGTCAAGGGCTCAGAAACAATGAAGACAAAGATGAGGCCATTGAGATGGAAATGAAGAAGGCATCATGGAGTAGCCAAGCAAAGTCTTCTCATTGGTGTGACATTTACTTTATAATGTGATACATGCTCATAGGTGATTAAAGAGAGAATGGATAATAAAAAAAGTAGAGATGGTGAGTTAAGGCAACTATTTTCAAGTTTATAAAATAAAAGGTAGAGTTGGGTTTATACCTCAAGCTAGCAAGAAATAAGGTTATGGAGAATATTTTTGGTTGAGGGGGTTTGTACAGAAGACTTGGGAGTATCTAATGGCTGAGAAAAAGGACACAATGGGAAGGGGGAGTGTGATAATTTAAGAAAATGGGAAATTAATGCATGAATGTAGAATTAAGAACATGACAAGGATTTATATTTTAAAGCTAATAAAATTATTAGGGTTGCCCTGGCCAGGTAGATCAGTTGCTTGTAGTGTCATCCCAAGTTGCCAAGGTTGTGGGTTTGATCCTTGGTCTTGGCACATACAAGAAGCAAACAATGAATGCATCAATAAGTAGAACAACAAATCAGCCTGCCTCTTCTTTTTCTCATCAATGAATAAAAAAAAGTATTGGGGTTTATTTTGGAAGAAAAAAAAACCAAAATTTAACAGGAGACAAGGAAAAGAGAAGTTGAGTGAGGATATAGAAAGATTATGGTAGAAGGGAATAGGAACTGAAGATATTAATATTTTATAATTTGACAGTTTTGGAAGCATGAAAAGGGTTAAAAAAAAGCAGTTACAAAGGAAGAAATAAAAGAATCAGGCCAGCAGTGTTTTTGGTCCAACTGAGGATGATATATGAATGTGTAATGTAGTCACTCAGCATGATGAGTTGCATGCATGTATGTTCACTAGGATCTTTATAGATGGGGAAGATTAAACCAGTAAGTATTAGTGCACCCAGGACTGAGTTTAGAACAGTAGTTTCAGAAGAGGATAAAATTAGGGGAAATAGGTTATTGTTGAGTTTAGGCTAGAAATTATTGACTCTGGTTTCCTGAAATAGATAGAAATAGAAATAAAAGCAAGTGATATTAGGAAACAAGAATAGGGTGGTATCCAAGCAGTGGAAAGTCCAATGGAGTGGGAAGGTATGTTTAGTGGGAGTGAGGGAGAGCAGGGTTGGACGTCTATCAGAGACTAAAGTAAGAGGGCTATTTTAAGGTTTAAGATTTCAGGGTTATAATTATTTCAGGTGATAATCAAGTCATGGTGTGGCTGCTGGGTTGACTGCTAAAGTAGAAAGGAGATAAATTTTATTGAAATGAAGGAGGGCAAGCAAGAGTCATGAATGAGTCATCCATATGAAGGTGAAGTTGTTCAAGAAGACAAGAGGGGATATGATGGGGAATAAAAGATGATAATCTGGGCTCCAGAATGTTCAATGGATGCAATGGCATGCTTGGGAGGAAAATCTGGAGATGACTATTAAGAGGATATAAGTCAGATGATGAGGAGGAGTTATGGATAAAAGGAAGTCTAGAAGATACAGTGGGGAGTCTGGAAACTCCTATCAGTGTTCTTTACCCCATGATATTTGGAGTGTAGATGAATGAAGAAACAATAGAGCTTTGCTAATTCAAGCATGACCTGTGGACTAGCACCATCCAGGAGTCACCTGGGAGCTTGCTAGAAATGCAGAATCTCAGGCCCTACCTTAGATATACTAAATCTGCATTTTATCAAAATCTACAAAGTTTAGTGAAGGAGTAAAAGAAACTTTTCAAAAGATTTTTAAACAAGACTTAGGGATGGGTGTAACTGACCTAAATGGAGAACTAACCAGTTATAACTGGAACTAAAGGTGTAAACTTTAACTGCTTGAGTTTCCATCACTTTTTGGGTGAATCCAGGCAAATTTTTTGTTGTTCTGGGTGAAGCTTCAGGTGGTAGATGGAAATGGGCTGGCTATGGCTGCTCAGACAGTTGGTAAACATTCCTGGAAGGTCTTCTTAGGTAATAAGAATTGGTGCTCATTGTCTGAAGATGGGTTTATGCTGAGGCCCGGTGGAGTTGCTCATAATAATGAGACTTCTTGCTACGGAATAGAGTCCATGATGAAAGGCAATGTGAACATTTCCAGTTAGTGAAAAGAATAAATTAAATCCTTCATGAAGTGATCTGTTTTGACAGCACAGGACACAAGTTAAGTGTGCAATGGTGGGACCTGAAGAAAAGTTGAAGGTGTCAACAAATGCCAGAGGACAAAGTGCCTTCAGCCGAAAACTTGTCAAAGTTGCATTTAGCTTTTTAAAGCTTTGTTTACGGCTTTTTCTTTCTGTATTTACTTTACTAGCTTCATCATTTCCTCTTCCAAATAAGAGGTAAGTATTAATCTAGGCAATGTTAATTAAAACATCCTAAAAACTTAAAGCCTTGAATGAGAATAACATATATTGGCTGAACATATGAGCATATAATAGTATCAATATTGAAAGCCCATGCTGTGAGGAGCCAATAGCAAAGAATTTTTAGCAGACTTACTTCTGGAATCACTAATGATTAATTAGTGTGTGTCATAATGTAAAGCAAATGTCACCCTAGCTACCTGGGGTTGCTGTCATTTGAGAGTGGAGTGATTTCTTGTTGCTCACAAACAGTAAAATGTAAACTGCCTGCCATCTTGTGGAAGATGGTGGGTATCTCATGTCCAGGAGAAAAAAAAAGCAAGTCTCCTAGACTCTTACATGTTCTTTTGGGGTTTTCTATGGATGCATTTTTCCTGTAGAAAAGTGTAATAAGGATTAAAATGGAAATTATCACATCTCAATTAAAATTACACAATTGTACTTCCTTTCTTACCACATATTTTGAAACTTAAGCGTTTAGCCTACAGTAAACTGATGTGTCTTTCTATTGGGTGACTGTTTCCTAAAAAATTGTGAGTTGGCCAGACCTGCTCAGTTTATTGGCTAGCCCCAGGGGAAATTGTACCTGCATGTGTATTTCCAACTGTTAGCCCAGAAGCAGAATGCAAGCTATGAAAGAGTGGACCGAATACCAAGCTAGCAGTCCATGGACTGAAGCAGAATCCTTGGAGCACTCAGGAGTATAACCTGCTCCTCAGGGGCCTTCAGATGGTCCTGCTCAGGGCAGCCATCTGTAATCACTGAGTGATTACTGTAACTCACTCAATCCCAGGAAAGTATATGTAGTGGGGAACAAATAGTTATTTCCTACCTCCAATATCAATTGATAAAATGATTGAATCAGTAAAGAGCTAATTGGAGGAGACAGGTGAATAGAGAAGTAGAAGGAATTGATGTTTGGAAAGCAGAAAAATAAGACTATCCACAAGTTTCTTAACAGGTGGTTTTGGTCATTTTGTGGTGGGAGAGAGTTAAGTGGCTATTTCATTAAATTGACTGGCCAGTTTAGTCAAAATTACCAATTTGGTGAGCCTGCATAGAACCAGACAGAGTCATTTTCAGAGACACTTTGATAACCTGTATTCATTCCAGTCTTATATGTCCAGTCCTTTGTCCTTAGTCTTGCATTCTATTTAACTATCTACTTACCTATCTATCTATTGAGTTTAAATATCAGATTGGACTTCTTCTGGGTTTAAAATACATAAGGGATGGGCAAAAGTAGATTTACAATTTTAGGTACATGAAACAGAGTTTATTCTTTTATTATTTATTTATTAATTATTGTATTATTTATTATTTTATTATTAACCTACTTTTGCCCACCCTATATACGTATTCCTGACTCTCTAGTAGTACAGGAGCTGATCTTAATATCTAATTTATTTTGAAAATATGGAAGGATACTATGTATTAAACACAACACATATTTGTTGACAGTTGATTTAGGAGAATTTTGATATGTGCTTAAAATTAATTTTATAGTTTAGTAGCCTATATTTTAATTGAAAATAATCTATACAAGCTTTCAACAATAAATAATTACAGAGTCATCAAAAATAATTGAACACTCTCAAACATTTATTATTCAGGAACTAGGTTATATATGAACATGCAGTCAAAACTTGTATTTCTCCAATGGCTAGACACATGGAAGGGTAACTCTACAATTTGGTACATTCTACAATTTCATATTGAATCTAGTTACTAAGTAAACACCTGTGAAATTGTCTAATTACTGCATTGGCCAAAAAAAGTTCATTTGTTTTTTTTCATAAGATAGCTCGAGTAGTGCTCAGTAGTCTTGGACTTCATTCAAAACAATTTTGTTAGATTGTATTGTGACAGCTGTCATATCAGCATGCATTTTAAAAGAACTTATCAAAATTGTTGAGTTGTATGTAGCCATTTTAATATTGAAGATAGAAGAAAATACACCACATTTTTGGCATATTGTGCTTTATTATTTCAAGAAGGGTAAAAATGCAACTGAAACACACAAAAAATGTTCAGTGAATGGAGAAGTGCTGTGACTGATCAAGTGTGTCAAAAGTGACTTGATAGGTTTCATGCTGGATAATTTCTCCTTGGACAATGCTCTATGGTTGGGTAGACCAGTTGAAGTTGATAGCGATCAAATCAAGACATTAATTGAGAACAATCAATGTTATACCATGTGGTAGATAGCTTACATACTCAAAATATCCAAATCAATAAAGTTATTGGGGGGACTTCCGGCCAAGATGGAGGCATAGGTGGACACACCATACCTCCACGCACAACCAAGATTGGAACAACAACAATTTAGAGGCAGAATAACACCCGGAACTGATAGATAATTTATCTGAATGGAAGTCAAACAGCCAAGAAGTTGAAATAGACCCGTTCATCCAGACTGGGGTGAAGGTCATGGCAGGTGGAAAACAGGGAGAACTGGGTGCATAAGGCAACTAGGAGTGTGTAAGGCATCTGGGGCATGCAAGATCTCAGCGGGTGGACCCTGAGTATGCAAGTGGCAGCTGGCAGACCCAGTGAGGCGGCGATTGTGGAGCAGGGCAGAGCGTGCAACCCAGGATCCCAGGAAGGGGACTGAGGTCCCACAGAGAACGGAGCTACTGTCATTGTTCTCTCTGGACCCCACCCTCACATACAGCATCACGATCTAGCAACTGGGGTGCCCAGCCCTGGTGAACACCTAAAGCTCCGCCCCTCACCATAACAGGAGTGACCAGACCAAAAAAAAAAAAAAAAAAGACAGAGAGAAAGAGAGAGATGGCTCAAACAGAAGAACAAATCAGTGCCTCAGAGCTCATCCTTTTGAACGACCAAGAGATACCTAACCTATCACATGCACAGTTCAAAACACTGGTGATCAGGAAGCTCACAGAATTGCTTGATTTTGGTCGCAAATTAGATGAACAAATGCAGGTTACCATAAAAGAAATGAAGGAAAATGCACAGGGAACCAATAGTGGTGGGAAGGAAACTGGGACTCAAATCAATGGAGTGGACCAGAAGGAAGAAAGAAACAACCAAACAGAAAAGAATGAAGAAACAAGAATTCAAAAAACTGAGGAGAAGCTTAGGAACCTCCAGGACATCTTTAAATATTCCAACATCAGAATTATAGGGGTACCAGAAGGGGAAGAGGTAGAGCAACAGATTGAAAAGGTATGTGAACAAATAATAAAGGAGAACTTCCCCATTCTGGCAAAGGAAATAGACTTCCAGGAAGTCCAGGAAGCTCAGAGAGTCCCAAAGAAGTTGGACCCAAGAAGAGACACACCAAGGCACATCATAATTACATTAGCCAAGGTAAAAATGAAGGAGAGAATCCTAGAAGCAGCAAGAGATAAGGGGACAGTAACCTAAAAAGGAGTTCCCATCAGACTGTCATCTGATTTCTCAAAAGAGACCTTACAGGCAAGAAGGGGCTAGAAAGTAGTATTCCAACTTATGAAAGACAAGGACTTATATCCCAGATTACTTTATCCAGCAAAGCTTTCATTTAGGATGGAAGGGCAGATAAAGTGCTTCTCAGATAAGGTCAAGTTAAAGGAGTTCATCATCATCAAGCCCTTATTTTATGAAATATTAAATGGACTTATCTAAGAAAAGAAGATTAAAAAAGCATGTATAGTAAAAGAACAGCAAACTCACAATTA
Organism: Phyllostomus hastatus; assembly: GCF_019186645.2. Taxonomy (NCBI): domain Eukaryota; kingdom Metazoa; phylum Chordata; class Mammalia; order Chiroptera; family Phyllostomidae; genus Phyllostomus; species Phyllostomus hastatus. The sequence goes on along the minus strand of NW_025333841.1, from coordinate 7,565,960 downwards.
TTAACAACCACAACTAAAGCAAAAACAAAAGAAACTAAGCGAACAACTAGAACAGGAACAGAACCACAGAAATGGAGATCACATGGAGGATTAGCAACAGGGGAGTGGGAGGAGGAGAGAGGGGGAAAAGGTACAGAGAATAAGTAGCATAGATTGTAGGTAGAAAATAGACAGGGGAGGGTAAGAATAGTATGAGAAATGTAGAAGCTAAAGAACTTGTAATTATGACACATGGACATGAACTAAAGAGGGGGAAAGTTGGTGGGAGAGGGTGTACAGGGTGGAGGGGAGTGAAGGGGGGAATGGGACAACTGTAATAGCATAATTAATAAAATATAATTAAAAATAAAGTTATTGGTGAAAACAAAAAATGTGTCTTTTATTGTATGAAAAAAACTAAATGGACTTTTTGGCCAACCCAATATTTTTGAATCACCCTTTGTTGTACCAGTTATACCATCAAAAATGAAAGTAATAAAATATATTACAGTTGTCCTGGGCAAGTGGCAAGTTTGGTCGGAACATTATCGCATACGCCAACAGGTTGCAGGTTGCATCCCTGGTCAGGGCATGTACCTAGGTTTTAGGTTTGATCTCTGGTCAGGACGCATATAGGAAGCTACCAATCAATCTCTCTCTCTCTCTCTCTCTCTCTCCCTCTCTCTCTCTCTCTCTCTCTCTCCCCCCCCCACCCCATCTCTGAAATCAATAAAAATATATCCTCGGGTGAGGATTCAATCAATTATTTAATTAATTAATTCAAAAATACTATCAATCAGTAGAAAATAGATAATTTGATGACCTTTCCTCCATATTTTAACTCAACTTCTTTACTTTAAGAATATCAAAATGTGCCCTCATTATAAATTTTGATTCTAGCATATTTATACCTGTTACTTAACTAAAATGAGAAACACATCCCCCAGAAACTTCAATACCATTTTGATATCATAATGATCATTGAAATTCAAGTATCTTATCAGTGGTGTGATTCTCTCTTTGGATATGTGGAACAAGAGTACAATTTTCTTTTTGGCAACAGAACAATTTATTTTTAGAAAAATATTTTATTGGTTATGCTATTATAGTTCTCCCAATTTTTTCTCCCTTTATCCCCGCTCTGCCCTGCACTCCCCCTCTAGCATCCCCCTGGCTTAGTTCATGTCCATGGGTCATATATATAAGTTCTTAGGCTTCTCTATTTTCCATACTATTATTAACCTCCCCCATCTATTTTATGCCTACTAATTATGCATCTTATTCCCTGTACCTTTCCCCTGCCTGACATTCTCCCCCTCCCCATTGATAACCCTACATGTGATCATTTCTGTGATTTTGTTCCTGCTCTAGTCATTTGCTTAGTTTTATTTTGGGGGGGGGGTGTTTTTTTTTTAGGTTCAGTTGTTGATAGCTATGAGTTTTTTGTCATTTTATTGCTTATAGTTTTTGATCTCCTATTTCTTTGATAATTCCCTTTAACATTTCATATAATAAGGGCTTGGTGATGATGAACTCCTTTAACTTTACCTTTTCTCGGAAGCACTTTATCTGCCCTTCCATTCTAAATGACAGTTTTTCTGACTAAAGTAATCTTGGATGTAGGTCCTTGCCTTTCATGACTTCAAATACGTCTTTCCAGCCCCTTCTGGCCTGCAAGGTTTCTTTTGAGAAATCAGCTGATAGCCTGATGAGAACTCCTTTGTAGGTAACTCTCTCCTTTCCTCTTGCTGCTTTTAAGATTCTCTCCTGCCCTGGCTGGTGTAGTTCAGTGGATTGAGCATGGGCTGCGAACCAAAGTGTCATAGGTTCAATTCCCAGTCAGGGTAAATGCCTGGGTTGCAGGCCATGACCCCCAGCAACCGCACATTGATGTTTCTCTCTCTATCTCTATCTCCCTCCCTTCCCTCTCTAAAAATAAATAAACAAAATCTTTAAAAAAAGATTCTCTCCTTATCTTTAATCTTGGGTAGCTTAATGATGATGTGCCTTGATGTGTTCCTTCTTGGGTCCAACTTCTCTGGGATTCTCTGAGCTTCCTGGACTTCCTAGAAGTCTATTTCCTTCACCAGATTGGGGAAGTTTTACTCATTATTTGTTCATATGAGTTTTCATCTTTTTGCTCTTGTTCTCCTTCTGGAACCCCTATGATTCAGATGTTAAAGCGCTTAAAGTTGTCCCAGAGGTTCCTAAGCCTCTCCCCAATTTTTTTTTAATTTAATTTTTTTTCTCCTCAATTTTTTGAATTCTTGCTTCTTCATTCTATTCCTGTTGGATGTATATTTCTTCCTTCTATTCCAAATCATTGATTTGAGTCCTGGTTTTCTTCCCTTCACTGTTGGTTCCCTGTATATTTTTCTTTATTTCACTTTGAGTAGCCTTCATTTGTTCCTTCATTTTGCAACCAAGCTCAATCAGTTCTGTGAGCATCCTGATTACCAGTGTTTTGAACTTTGCATCAGATAGGTTGTCTATCTCTTCATCTCTTAGCTCTTTTTCTGGAGTTCTGATCTGTTTTTTCATTTGGGTCATATTTCTTTGTCTTGGAACACCTATTAAGTCATAATGGGGTGGAGCCTTAAGTATTTGCCAGGGCAGGGTAACCCTCTTTGCTGTGCTGTCTGTGGGGGAGGGGTCAGAGAAGGAACAATGCCACTAGCTGACTCTGCTGTAACCCCACTTTCCAACAAACTCTCCTGTGAGACTGGGAGTTTCTCCTGCCTTCACAACCCCCACAGTGTTTTACAGCTGGCAGTTTTGAGTTTTTAGTTTCCCTGTGAGCCAGTACTCCTCTCCTGTGCCATCCGCTGCCATGCAGCATGTCCTCTCCACCCTCCTGGTGGCCCAACTCCTCCCCTCCTACCAGTCTGCATGAATGTCACTTTAACTTCTTGTTTGTTGGAATTCCATGTAGTTTGCTATTCTGGCAGTTCTGGTTGTTTATGGTTTTTAGATTGGTGGTTATCCTTCTTTTAGTTGTGTGAGGAAATGAAGCATTTCTACCTACACCTCCATCTTGGCTGGAACTCCCATAACAGTACAATTTTGATAGTAAACATGAAACCTGATATGCAATTTAAAACCAAACTAATGGGGGGAAATTCTCATTTTCAGTTATGCTCCTAACAAGGTATTTGTTTTAAATATACACTTTTAAAATACGAATGTAGCTATGTATTTTACCTGTAAGAATAAATGTCAGGCATGGCCACTTCTATTTTTTAAAAGTACTTAGAATTTAGTAAAGAATTGGAATTTCAGAATTCAAAATAAGAATTTATGGTTTTTAGCTGAGATAAAGCTTTCTGGTGGGTGGAATATGTTGTAGAGCCAAAAAGTGAAGTGGTAAAAATAAATAAAAGAAATTGCTTCCCTAATTCTGAAACAGTGTAATACTCCACAGTTTGTTAGCAAGTTGCTGTTAAGGTTGTTCTAGGACCATTCAAATTGTGTCATGTCTTTCTCTCCCTCAGCATTAGATGATTTATATAATATAATGAAAGCAAGTTCATGAAATGTTTTTATAATTTTAGGTTCCTGGTGATGAACAAAACTGCATTATAACAGGAAGTAAAAGCTAATGGTATAAAATCAGTTTTTTCAGTCATTGGGAAAGACTGAGTAGGGTTATACTACCCCAGAGCAAAGCTATTACTTTTAACTAATGGAAATATTCTATTAGTTCTCAAAGTATTATGTATTTTATTTGTTTATTAAACTAATGTTTGAAACTACATGTTTGTTACAGAAGATTACATGCCAAACAGGAAAGCAGCAGAAAAGAGCCTCCACTTATAGTGAATGATTAGAAATTATAACAAATCCATCTGCAATTTAAATTTCTCTTTCTATAGGTATTATTTCAGGTTCTCTTTGTGTGTTCTCTTGTTTTACTCTGTGTTAGCAATGGCTTGTACAGTATGAAGACTCTGCCTCACCTATGTCCACCTCAGATGAGACAGCCTTCATGTCATCAGAGTCATCTTGTTCCTCCTCTTGATATGCCTTTGTTTGAGATGCAGTTTCATTTGGTGTTATTAGTTAGCTTAAGCAGTTGGCACATGGGAAAGTCTGTGGAAACCTTCAATTCATCAAATCAGGAGTGACTTGGAAAAACACTGCTTGCTAATACAGAGCGCCCCATGTGTAGTTACTAAAAAAAATTGAACATGGAATGCAGCCCTGATTAGAAGGAAAAATTCTGTGGGTCACACAGCTGCCAAGCAAGGTAGGGGGAGGTGCAGAGAATGGTTGGAGAGGTTTAGATGGGAAAATCTCCAAACAGGATTGAGTTCACGTGTCTAATATTTGCAGTTTTAAAAGAGGGGAATTTGAGAGGTGGCAAGAAGCCTGATACCTTACAGAGTGGGAGGATGATGATTATATAAGAGCCTTGATTATATAAGTCATGAAAAATTGAGTTAATCAGTTGGGTATTTTGAATTTATATCATCAAACAACTGATCTGGTTGTTCTCCACTCCCAGCCCAGAGGTGACTAAAAGGAATGGTTATAGACACAGCCTCGATCCTATTGTTCAGTCTTTCAGGTTCATGTTGATGGTCACAGCTCAAGACAGGGATGTAATTATATCTATCAGACACCAGTATGTTTTTTAAAAATTTATTTTGTTTTTATTTATTTGTTTGTTTTATCAATTCAGACAGAAAGCTAGGCAACCAAGTAGAAAATTATACCAGTTAAACAAGTCATTTGGCTGGTTCATTCCCTTCATTTACTGACCAGTTCCACAAAACCAACTGCTCCAGTAGCACTGCCTAGCCATGGTCTAATTATGTACTAGAGGCCAAACACAAGAACGGAAATTGGAACTTCAGTTGTGTATTTGCTGGACAGTATGAATCCATTGGCAAGAATGCTTGTTTATTCATTTATCCACAATGCTCCTTGGGCATCTACTATGCGTCAGTCATTCTGCTAATAATGAACAAGACATCAGTTTGGGGGATATAGAAACATTAAAGAGAAAAATGATAGTATAGTGTGATTTAAAAATGTATAACTCTTTTTCACTTTGTTAAAAATTTCTTCTCTTGTTTAACTGCCATTTTCTCAGGCAGGATGGTTAATACCTGCTTTCTACATCCTCTCCTATCAGGTAATGCTTTGAACTTCCAAAATGTTCTAACACTAACACTTGTGCTTTGTGTCAGCACTTCATATAAACTTAAAACTGCCATTGAGTCTAGAAGAACACATGAAGGATTTTTCTGTGGCTAGTTCCACACAAGAAATCTATAGTGTTCCAGCCCAGCACCTGTGGGTTGGCTTTGCTTGCAGACTACCATCCTGCCTGTGAACTGCAAAAGGATCTTGAATGGGCTGGATTTTTAGCCATGGCTCTGATTGAGTTTGCTCTTACTCTTCTCTTACATATACACAGTGCATGCAGATACCCTAGCCACCATCTTCCCCTTAAGCACAGTTTGAGACACTACAACAATCATTGCTACTTCAGAAGTCACCAAATGCATGTGCCTTAGTTTGTGTTGGAGTATCAGCTCTAGGAATAGTTTGACAAAATGAAGATCTTAATTTAGTCAATCAAAACAGAAAGCATTGGCTTTTGCCAATCCTAGAAGTAAATTGGCAATAAGATCAGCTTCAATAAAAAAAATGCTCACTATATTTGATTACCTCTGTACTTACTCACTCAACATGCATGCACACACATGCAAACACACTTCCCTTTTAGAACTGAAACCCTCCTGATTTGACCCTCACTAATCTACCTTCAGTGAACTCATTGTCCAAATCACTCACTTGACACTTTGACCCTAGTTATAGTGTGGTCAATGAAAGTCCTATCTTTCTCTCATACCCTACATCTAGTTTTTCAGGAAATCCTTTTGTCTTTATTTTTCAAATATATCCAGAGTCTGATCACTCCTTACCATCTCTATGGCGACCGTCCTTGTCCAAGCCACCATCATCTCTCTTCTGAATTACTGAGATGATTTCCTAACTGGCATTCCTGTTTCTATTCTTGAAGTCTATTTTATAATAGCTGCCAGAGTAATTGTTTTAAAATATAAAGTACATTAGGTTACTCCTCTGCTCACAATTTCCTGTCTTCGTATTGTCTGTAAAAGTAAAGTCAGTTATTTACTATGGCCTCCAGTGTCCTATGTAATCTGCTCCATATTTAATTTTCAATTATATTCTATATGATTTTCCCCTCTGTTTATTAAACTCCAGTCACACTGGTCTTCTTTTTTATTCTCAAATATGCAAAGCTCATTCTTAACTCAGGGTCTTTATATTGGTTATTCTGTCTGAAATTAACTGCCCCAGACCTTCTCATGACTTGCTTTCTGACTTCCCTCTGATCTCAACTCAAATGAACTTCTGCCTCTATATCTTCATATAACTAGATCCTTATCATAGATCTCAGCTCGGGAATCATCTCCTTATAAAAGCTTACTTTATCTGTTGTATCTACAGTTAACTTTTCTTTTCATTCTACACACATGAAAAGTCAATTACTTGTTGCATTACTATTTTATTACTATTACATCACTTATAACAATTTAAAACTTTCTTATTTATTATCTCCCATCCCTCCTCTAGAATGTGTTTTCAATGAATACAGGAACTGTCTACCTTATTAACTACTGTATCTCTGACACCTAGAACAGTTTCTGATATATAGTAAGTGTAGGTGTGCAATCAGTATTGTTGAATGAATAAATAAATGAATGCAATGCAGGAGGCATTATTACACATAAGCTCGATGCCAAAAAGGACTATTATATTAATAAATGATCTGAATAATGCATGTAGGTATGCTTTTATTTGAAGGTGAGAGTTTCCTTCTATATTAGTGAATAGCCAGGGGACAAACCGCAGTTGAGATTCACCACTGATAAAAGTCGTAACATTTTCATGCTATGGCATGCCAAAATCTTAGTACTACACCCATCATGAATGAAATGTTCTCTAAGCAGGGGTAAATTTCCTGTGGAGACTCCTTCAATGTTTTCCCAATATGCTTTTTCCTACCTTGTCTGCCAAGTTCTAAAGAGAAGCACTGCCAATATGAAAATAGTGGGGAATTATTTACTGTTGAAAGACCCCTCCAAATAAGCACCATATTTACTACTCCTTTGTCATAATTCTGCATAACCACCAACATTAACCCAAAAAGTAGGGGGATTATAGTGGATGTTATGACATGCCACACAAATTTCCCATTCAGTATTGAGGTACTCATCCACTAGACAACTAAGAGTGTTGACTGTTAATGACTCATAGCTAGATCACTTCCCAGGATCTGGCCTCATCTGAAGGGAACCTCTCCACCCAGTGTTATACCTTCCCTTCAGACAGCAACCCATATCCAGTGACTGGTTAATGCAGGGCTTGGTTCCTTTGCCTTATTTTAAGACAACTTTGAAGGGCCATCCTAACTTGAGAACCCCTTGTGGGATTGGCTGAAGCCTTTATTGTAACTGTGTTGTTTAAATCCTTCCTGTATCCAATCCTGCTTCTCTAATTCTCTTAGAGGTGTTATTTGTGAGAGAACTCCCCCCCCCATACCCTCCCATATATAGATATCCATCTCAGGGTGTGTTTCCCAAGGAATGTGACTTAAGACTGGGCTGTAGGAAGAAAACTGTAAAGTGAGATTTTGGAAGTGGATCATCCACCAGCAAGCTCAGAATGAAAACCATTTCACTGTCAGTATGTGGAATACTGACAATTTTTGGCATTCTGTAGCTGTGAAATTGTATAAACTTTTATCACTTGTGAACTGGAATATGATATCAGAAGATGTGAATACACTGGCAGGAGTAATATCTTGTATATTTGAGTATTTGGGATAAGTAGCGATTATAAGGACTGGGGAAAAGGATGGCTTTTTCTAGATGCTATTGATGCCTTTGACCAAGCCAATGAAAAGCTTATGAGTGCTAGTAGCTGATTTAAGGTGAAGTGTAGATGCAAAATTTCTTTGGCAGCATATAAAGAAACCCTCATCTCTTTCACCTAGAAGGCAGAAAAAGTTTAAGCTTAAGCCCAGGACTTAATTATAAGGATCTTAGATGCCCAGCTAACATTGAATTCTCAACCCTAGCAAGTCAGCTATGCCAAGGTCAGGGCACTGATGAGAAAAATGATGGGAAGAATTGGAATTCTAAGGCATCTGGGTCAATGTACTCTAAAGTCTTGACTTCCAACACTCCCCAAAACTCTCTGTGACTGTATACTCCCTCCTAGAATTTACCCCAAGCCCCTAATTGGCCACCAGATCCATGACTAAAACTGTTACATTACCCAGTTGGGGGAATGCTGGCCTCTTAAGAAAGAAAATGGACTGTATATCAAATAAGCTGCAGGACCTAAACAAGATATATTAACAGGAGCTATGGCACCATATATGGGACTGAATCTTAAGAGTGCTTGATCAAGAAGAACAAAATATAAAGTTGTATAAATGACAGTGTAGTGATATAGTATTACTCTCCCATAACATAGGACTTACTCTGTCAAGAGCCCTAGGAGATAGTGCTAAGATGCTACTAGGATGATTCTCAGAAGCAAGGGAAAGTTATCTTCCACACAAAGCGAAATAAAAATGCTAGAAATTGCATGGAAGATGGTGGAGAAAGGAATCACAAGTCTCTAGAATTGATTATGCCAGTGGAAGGGAGCACACTGCAAAACAAGAAAACTCACCAGTCAAATATTTTCTGCAGGCAGACTCAGAGGACATTCCATTTACCAAAGCAATAAAGAATGTGCTGGTGAGAGAAGCACCACAATTACTGAGTAGCTTACTGGCTGTCTTTCCTGTGTAGGCCAGGGCTGACAGTAGGAAATGCCATAATAAAATGTGGCTACTTGGTGGAAAAGGTGATGATAGGATCTGGAAATAATAGAGGCCAGATGTCAGTGATTTACAATCAGGAGCAAAGTGGATGCAATTACTGTAATGAACAGCAAGGTCAAAGTGGCAGCCAAGGGGTCCTGACCTGCAGAGAACTATGGCAATGGTTAACAGAACATGGTGTTCCTAGGAGCAAGATAGATGGAAATCCAACAAGCTCTTTTCTTAATTTTACAACAACAAAAAAATCAAAACTAAATGCCCAGAAAGGGCATCCCCCATACCCCAGATCATTATACTTTACCCAGTTTCTAGCACTCAGCATATTCTCATATCTAACACCAAGATAAGCAGAAAACCCTGTAATGTTGCCTTCAATTCTTCCCTAAAGAGACTTAAGAGCATCTACTTGAGTAACTATATATTAGAAAAAAGGTAATAGCAAGTATTTTGAGAATTGTGAGGCTCAGTTGACATTGATACTTGGATACTATAACTGTCACCATGGCTCCTCTGGTAGAGTGAGAATATATAAGGACAGGTAATAAATGGAGTCCCTGGCCAAGGTTTAGCTCACGATACATCTGCTCTATTCATGGATTCACCTGGTGATCATTCATTCAGTCCACAAGTGTGTAACTAGAATAGATATAATTGATACATAGTTGGGAAAACCCCAATATTGGGTCTTTGGCTTGTGGAGTAAGAGCAGTCATATTGAAAATGCCAGGTTCAAGCCTCCTAATCACTCCTACTCTTCCCTATTGCCAGCCAAGAGAGTAAATAAAAAATAAAATTGCATCCTAGGGAAATGGTAGAGATTAGTGCCACCTTAAAAACCTGAAAGATGCAAGAATTGTAGTCTTTATCATATCCTCATTAACTTACCAGTTGGACCTCTATAAAACCAAATGGATACTGGAGTATGACAGTGGACTATAGTAAATTTAATCAAGTAATAGTCCTAATTACAGCTGCTGACCTAGATATCTACTAGAACACATTGACATGGTTTCATGTATATGGTATGTGGCCATGGATATGGTAAATGCATTATTTTCCATTCCTATCAGGAAAGAGGATCAAAAGCAGTTCACATTCACATGATACAGACAGTACTACACATTTTCAGTGTTGCTCAGGGCTATATTAACCCTCACATCGTCTGTCATAATATACTCTGAAGAAACTGGAGCCATTTGGATGTCCTGCAGAAGATCACATTGGTTTAATCTATCAATGACATTAAAACAGCTCTACTGGTATTTACAACTTTTTCAATGCCAAATCAGAGGTAAATCACTGACTAGTGATTTTAAGGGACTAAGAAAAAGTTTCCAATTGAAAAAATATATAGAATGTTATTTTTATTTCAGCATAAAGTACAGCAAATGTAAAAATTGCAAAAATGTTAGCATACAGAAAAAGATAATCTTGGACTATATTCTCTTATGAGCTACCTTTGAGCTGAGTTTTATTAAAAGAATGGTAAGCATAGTACCAATAACCTAAACCAGGCTGGAATCATTAGCAATTGCTTTGGACCTTTGAAAACGATGATTCTGCTTATAGTGCCAATCAGATACCATTATAAGTTCCATTCAACTCCTTTTTGTGATAATGGTATTTGCTTATATTAAAAAGTACATTAAAACAGTAAATGGTAGATTGGTGTGGTAATACATTTTGACCTGAATCTGAGCTGCTATGATTGAATTTCCATGAAAATAATTTTTTTATATATAAGTATGAAACTGGTACTCTCTGGCATTTGTTTCTCCAAGAGTATTTCATAATTTAATGTAATTTTAAAAAGAACAGCTCACTTTTGACTTTGAGGAAGATGTTTTTATGAGTCTTTTTCATAACTAAAAATATTTTTTTTCTTTATAAATCTGCCTGTAACTTGCTGGATGATTTTTCCAAATTGCATTTACATTCCCTGACTTATTTTACTTTTTTTTTTTACAATGGAGATAATAGCAGAGTGGCAAAAGTCTTTATAAATACTTTCAGAGTAACTTCATCTTCCAAAAGGATATGAAGATAAATACTAAGATGATTATAAATCTTTGTGTGTTTTTTTTTGGTTTTATATATTTATTTTTAGAGAGAAGGGAAGGGAGAGAGAAAGAGGGAGAGAAACATCAATGTGTGGTTGCCTCTTGAGCACTCCATATTGGGGACATGGCCCACAACCTAGGCATGTGCCCTGACTGGGAATCAAGCTGGTGACTATTTGGTTTGCAGGCCAGCACTCAATCCACTGACCCACACCAGCCAGGGCCCAAGACTACTATAAACCCAAGATTCTAAAACAGAAAATAGATAAAAAGAGAAAAATGGTAGATACATACATATAGATAAATAACAGCTTCTAGAACCAGATATCAACTCTTTACATGTACACAGTGCTTTATAGTTTATAAAGAGTGTTCACATACAAGCAATTGGCAAGGTGGATATTATCAATTCTCTTTTACAAACAAGAAAGCTGAAGCTCAGAGAGATTAAATTCTTACTCAGTGTCTCCTAGGTAATAGCAACAGAACTGGGAACCTAGGTTTTCTGATTAGAAAAATTCAGGGATTTTTTCAGTACACTAAAGTTACCTTGCGAAATGCAAGAAAGAGAAAATAAAAATGAATTTAAAAATCACAAAACACAGTAGGGAGTCAGAAAAATCATTCAAACAGACATTTTCAGAAACATACTTTTTTAAAAGTGTTTTTCTCTCTTACCAATGTCAGCTGACATTTATAGAATGATTTCATCATCCTAAATTCTTTTTTAAGAAATCTAAAGCAACACAGAAATAATATTTATTGGGAGCCTACTATGCATCAAGCACTGTGCAAGATGCTTCACATAATTAGTTTTTGTAATCTTCACAGTTACCCCATTATTTTACAGATAAAGAAACTGAGTTTCAGTGAGGGTAAATAAACTTGCCAGGAGTTCTACAACTTATAAGGGGAAGTACTGGCATTTCAGTTCAAGTTGTCTGATATTGAAGCCCTCAGTACAACAATTAATCAGTTAATACAGACACGTTTAAATGACCCCAATTATGAGCACATTATTATGAGGACTATACATGAAGTATAAGAGAGGATCCCTAGCCTTGGAGACTTGATAAACTTTATGGAGAGGTAGAAGAGATTAGAAACAGTTGTTAAAGTGTGTGGTATAGACTCATACTCTTAAAAATATAGCCTGTGGATCAACAGCATTTTCAACAACTGGGAGCCCAATGGAAATATAGAATTGCAGGCCACCATCCCTGCTGAATCAGAGCTTGCATTTCAATATGATCTTCTGGTAACTTGTATGCATAGTAAAGTTAGAGACATACTTGTATAGATCATCAGTGCTATAGGGTGTACGCAAGAGAGGTGTAAAAGAGATGCCTGGAACTAGGCTCTGAAGGAAGTAACTCTCTATCTCTTTCAAGTTGGCTTGTATCTTGTAAAAGTCATTTCTGGTCTCCTAACGGCCTGGGAAGGCTACTCTGAGAATAGTTGGAGGAAGATGGAAAAGTAGAGTTCTCTTTGCTTGAGTATAAGGGAAGGATTCAGGGAAGCAATATAAGTAACTGAGGAGTAACAAAAATGGGGGTTATCAGAATTCTAATTCTACCAATAGTAATGGAGAACACAAAGATGTCATTTTCACCCTTACTTCACATCCCTCCCTCTTCTCTTCTTATGCATGATCACCTCCTCAGGAGGTAGGCTGGGGGAAGAGAGATAGATCACTAGCTGGCCATCTAGTGTGTGTGTCACTGCATGTCTTTGGATGTGTATAGACACGAATAAGCCTCCACTTTAGGACTTCTTTAATGCTATAGGCCTAATTGGTGCATTTTAATAATGAAATCTCTTTTCAAATAAGCACATGGCATAAAGCTGCATTTTTCTTTGGTAAATCTAAATACAACTGGTCTTCAGTAAAATTTCCATTTGCTCTAGGGACATAACATAAAATGTCTTATTCTTGACTGAGCACTATTCTAATCAGGAAAAAATTGCATTAAGGAGCCATGTGAATATCTGAGAAGGCATTCATTCTTGATTTTGATATTTTAAAATATAGCAGATTGCAGAAATGCAGATTACAACATGGATATAGTGTTAAAATTGCTTTTGCCATTATAAAGATAAAAATAGCTCTTGGTTCAAATTTCCTGCTGCTTCTTTCTAAATGAAGGAGTTAAATACTAAAAGGCAGGTGGATGCCAATGCTCCTTTAGAATGAGATGAATAGGGTTGATGGCAGGAGCTACAGGGAAGCTTTTGAGGCTGCAGATGCATATGCTGCCCTTACTTCCCACAAAGTTCAAAGTAGGGTGAAGCTGCCCGGGTAATTGGCTATGAAATAGCAAACACCCTGGATAAAAATGGCCCTTGTATTTAATTGCCCATGTTTCGGGCAGCAGTAGCCACCTGGTTGATTAGTGACCATACCTATATTCACAACCACCCAAGTTTAAGTGTAAGTGTGATTGTTAGGACACTGGTGCCAAGTTTAATCAGAGGCCTTAAAGTTTCCATCAGTTCTGACCACCCCAGATCCAGATCCCCCACTTTTTAGATCTAAGCAGATGGTGCTACAAAGCCCCAAGGCAAAAACCCATTTTACAATTGAGCAGGATGAGGACATACACATATGTAAAACAACAATGACAATAGCAACAACTGAGAAAAGAAATGAGAAAAAGGGACATTTTATTTGCTTAGCACTTACTAATTTGCCAAGCGCTTTTCTTGGACTTTCTATTATGGTCTTCAGAAAAGCTTGTAAGATAGGACTTATAGTGCCCATTTTATAGTTGGAAAATTAAGACTCAGTTATGGTGAGTTTCACAAGGCTATACATCTAGTAGGCAACAGAATAAGCACTCAAATGTAAATCTTTTGACATGAAATTCAATCTCTTTTCCTAGTAGTATTTTACCTTAATTCTATGCTCCCTTGCAGTTCTGCAGAACTAGTCCGTGACTGCCTTAGCCACTAAATACCTTTGGGTGGAACATAGCCATGTATGAATCATACACAGGTTTGCACAGACTTCCAGTCTGTGAACAAGTCAATTGCACTGTCTTTTATTCCCAAATAATTAAGTGCCATAACCTATACTGAAGTAGTAACAATGATTAGCACTTAGTGTGTGCCAAGTGTTATGCTAAGCCATTCCATGTATTGACTCATTTAAGCCTTAATTTACAACAACTCTATGATGTAGATTTTGTTTTACCAACTCTTCCCTTAACTTTATTTTTCTAACTTTTTGTGATATAATTGACATATAACATTGTGTAACTTGAAAGTGTTTAATGCATTAATTTGATACATTTATACATTGCAGTATGATTATCATTATAGTGTTAGCTAACACTTCCATCACATCACATAATTACCATTTCATTTTTTTAGTGAGTATTTTTTAGATTAGTCCTTTAAAATCTTTCAAGTATATACAGTAGTATAGTATTGTTATCTATAATAACAGTGCTGTGTATTAGATTTCTAGAGCTTATTCACCTTATAACTGGAAGTTTATATCCTTTACCATACCTCTCTCCCTTTTCCCCAACTATCAGACCATGGTAACCATCATTCTAGTCTCTTTTTCTATTCTTTTTCTAGGTCTTTTTCTAGTTTCTATTAGTTCAACTTTTTTAGATTCTACCCATAAGTGATGCCATATAGTATTTGTCTTTGTCTGACATTAAACAGCATAATGTTCTCAAAGACCATCCATGTTGTCACAAATGAGAGGATTTTGTTCTTTAATGTGGTGATTAATATTCTAACATAAGCATATATCACATCTTCTTTATCAGTTCCTCCACTGATGGGCACCTAGGTTATTTCCATATCTTGGCTAAGGTGAATAAAGCTGTAATACCTATGGGGGTGCAGATAATCTCTTTTTTAACATTTTATTTTAATAGTTGTTGAAGTACAGTTTTCAGTCCCTTAGCCCCATCCTAGCCCACCCACCTATTCCTCCCACCTCCCTCCTCTTTCCACCCCGCCTTGTTTTTCTCCATGTGTCCTTTATACTTGTTCTTCTAAACCCTTCCCATTGCCCCTGAAATTCCCCTGAAATTCCCTCCCCTCTCCCATCTGGTCACTGTCAGCCAGTTCTCTATTTCAGTGCCTTTGGCTATATTTTGCTTGGTTGTTTGTTTGTTTGTTTGTTTGTTTTGTTTAGGTTCCTGTTAAAGGTGAGATCATCTCGTATTTGTCTTTCACTGTCTGGCTTATTTCACTTAGCATGATGCTTCCCAGATCCATCCATGCTGTCACAAAAGGTAGGAGCTCCTTTCTTTCTGCTGTGTAGAATTCCATTGTGTAAATGTACCATAGTTTTTTGATCCATTCATTTGCTAATGGGCACCTAGGTGGCTTCCAACACTTGGCTATTGTAAATTGTGCTGCTATGACCATTGGGGTGCAAAGGTTCTTTTGCTTTGGTGTTTCAGGGTTCTTAGGATATAATCCCAGCAGTGGAATTGCTGGGTCAAAAGGCAGATACATTTTTAGTTTTCTGAGAAAATTCCATACTGTTTTCCATAGTGGTTGTACCAGTCTGCAATCCCACCAACAGTGCACTAGGATCCCCTTTTCTCCACAGCCTCTCCAACACTTGTTGTTTGTTGCTTTATTTATGATGGCCATTCTCACCAGTGTGAAGTGGTATCTCATTGTGGTTTTAATTTGCATCTCTCTGATAGCTAGCGATATTGAGCATCTTTTCATGTGTCTCTGAATCCTCTGTATTTCCTCCTTGGAGAAGTGTCTGTTCAAGTCCTTTGCCCATTTTTTAATTGGGTTGCTTGTCTTCTTAGAAGTCGTGTAAATTCTTCATATATTTTGAAGATTAAACCCTTGTCTGAGGTATCATTGGCAAATATGTTTCCCCATACAGTTGGATCTCTTTTTATTTTAATACTGTTTTCTTTAGCCATGCAGAAGCTTTTTATTCATTTGTTTATTCTTTCCTTTATGCCCCTGGCTCTAGGGGACATATCAGTAAAAATGTTGCTGTGTGAAATATCTGACATTTTCCTGCCTATGATCTACTCTAGGATTTTAATGGTGTCACAATTTATATTCAAGTCATTTATCCACCTTGAATTTATTTTTGTGTAGAGTGTAAGTTGGTGCTTGAGTTTCATTTTTTTTGCACATAGCTGTCTAGTTCTCCCAACACCATTTGTTGAAGAGGCTATTTTTACTCCATTTTATGTTGCAACCCCTTTATCAAATATTAATTGACCGTAGAGGCTTGGGTTTATTTCTGAGCTCTATGTTCTGTTCCATTGGCCCATGTGCTTGTTTTTATGCCAGTACCAGGCTGTTTTGATTACTGTGGCCTTGTAATGCAGTTTGGTATCAGGTATTGTGGTCCCTCTTACTTTGTTCTTCTTTCTCAAAATTGCAGCAGCTATTCTGGGTCATTTATGCTTCCATATAAATTTTTGAAGTGTTCTATGTCTGTGAAATATGCCATTGGTACTTTAATAGGTATTGTATTGAAGGTGTAAATTTCTTTGGGTAGTATGATCAGTTTGATGATAATTCTTCCAATCCATGAGCACAGTACATGTTTCCATTTGATTGTATCTTCCTTGATTTCTTTCTTCAGTGTTGTGTAGTTTTCTGAGTACAGGTCTTTTACTTCCTTGCTTAGGTTTATTCCTAGGTATTTTAATTTTCTTTTTGCTATTTCAAATGGGATTTTTTCTTGATTTCTGCTTCTGCTGTTTTATTATTGGTATACAAAAATGCCTTTGATTTCTAGATATTGACTTTTTATCCTGCTGTTTTGCCAAATTCATTTATTAGGTCAAGCAGTTTTTTGGCTGAGTCTATAAGATTTTCTATGTACACTATCATGTCATCTGCAAACAGTAACAGTTTGTTTCCTCCTTTCCAAATTTGGATGCCTTTTATTTCCTTTTCTTGTCTGACTGCTGTGGCTAAAACTTCTATACTATATTGAATAGAAGTGGTGAAAGTGGACAACCTTGACATGTTCCTGATTTCAGTGGCAAAGATTTTAGTTTTTTCCCATTGAGTATGAAGTTGGCTGTAGGTCTCTCATATATGACCTTTATTATGTTGAGGAATGCTCCCTCTATTCCCACTTTGCTGAGTGTTTTTATCATAGATGGGTGTTGTACCTTATCAAGTGCTTTTTCTGCATCTATTGATATGATCATGTGGTTTTTGTCTTTGCTTTCGTTTATGTGATGTATTACATTTACTGATTTATGAATACTATACCATTCTTGCATCCCTGGGATGAATCCCACTTGGTCATGATGTATGATCTTTTTAATGTATTGTTGGATGCGGTTTGCCAATATTTTGTTGAGGATTTTAGTGTTGATGTTCATCAGCACTATTGACCTGAAGTTTTCTTTCTTTGTTGTGTCTTTATCTGGTTTTGAGATTAGGATGATGTTGGCCTCATAAAAAGAGTTTGGGAATCTAGCATCTTTTTGGATTTTTTGGAATAGTCTGTGAAGGATCAGGGTTAGCTCTTCCTTAAATGCTTTGTAGAATTCTCCTGTGACACCATCAGGTCCAGGGCTTTTGTGTGTTGGGAGTTTTTTGATTACTGATTCAATTTCATTTGCTGTTATTGGTCAGTTCAGGCTTTCTGCTTCTTCTTCATTGAGTTTTGGAAGATTATATTTTTCTAGAAAATATATGTCAATTTCTAAAAAATATGTCCATTTCACCTAAGTTTTCAAATTTCTTGGCATACAGTTCTTCATAGTAACTTCTTACAATCCTTTGTATTTCTGTGGTATCAGTTGTAATCTCTCCTCTTTCATTTCTGATTGTGTTTATTTGGGTCCTCTCTCTCTTTTTCTTGATGAGTCTGCTTAAAGGCTTGTCAGTTTTGTTTACCTTTTCAAAAAACCGGCTCCTGGATTCATTGATCCTTAGAATTGTGCATTTAGTCTCTATGTCATTTAATTCTGCTCTGATCTTGATTATTTCCTTCCTTCTACTTGCTCTGGGGTGTCTTTGTTGTTGTTCCTTGAGTTCTTGTAGACATAGAGTGAGGTTGTTTGTTTGAAATGTTTCTTCTATCTTTTCTAGGTAGGCCTGTATCGCTATGAACTTCTCTCTCAGGACTGCCTTAGCTGTGTCCCATAAGTTTTGGGTTGTTGTGAGTTCATTTTCATTTGTTTCCAGAAACTTTTTGATTTCTTCCCTAATCTCATTCTTGACCCATTCATTGTTTAATAGCATGCTATTCGATCTTCATGATTTTGACTGTTTTGGTTTTTTTTTTCCTTGGGGTTGTTTTCTAGTTTCAGTCCCTATAAGCTGAGAAGATGCTTGGTATGATTTCAATTTTCTTGAAATTGTTGAGGCTTGTTTTGTGTCCTATCATGTGGTCTATTTTTGAAAATGTTCCATGTGTATTTAGCTTCTTTGGGATGAAAGGCTCTATATATATCAGTTAAGTCCATTTCATCGAGGGCATTGTTCAATGCCACAATATCTTTGTTAATATTTTGTTTGGAAGATCTGTCCATTTTTGACAGCAGAATGTTAAATTCCCCTATATAATTGTGTTGCTGTCAATATCTTTCTTGAAGTCCTCCAAAGTTTTCTTTAAGTATTTGGGTGCTCGTATTTTGGGTGTGTATATATTTACAATGTTTATGTCTTCTTGGTGGATTCTTCCCTTGAGTATTATGAAGTGACCTTCTGGCTCTCTCTTTATGGCCCTTTTTTGGAAGTCTATTTTGTCTGATATTGGTATTGCTACCCCGGCTTTATTTTTCCTGTCCATTTGCTTGGAAAATTTGTTTCCAGCCCTTCCCTTTCAGTCTGTGTAGGTATTTTATACTGAGTTGGGTCTCTTGTAGGCAGCATATGTGTGGGTCATGCTTTCTTATCCATTCAGCTATTCTATGTCTTTTGATTGGAGCATTTAATCCATTTACATTTAAGGTTATTATTGATAGGTACTTATTCATTGCCATTTACATACCTGTGTTTCTCTCTCTCTCTCTCTCTCTCTCTCTCTCTCTCTCTCTCTCTCTCTCTCTCTCTCTCTCTCTCTCTCTCTCTCTCTCTCTCTCTCTCCCCCTCTCTCTCTCTCTCCCTCTCTCCCTCTCTCT
The DNA here is from genome assembly GCF_019186645.2 of Phyllostomus hastatus. Lineage (NCBI taxonomy): Eukaryota > Metazoa > Chordata > Mammalia > Chiroptera > Phyllostomidae > Phyllostomus > Phyllostomus hastatus. The sequence continues at coordinate 7,546,953 of NW_025333841.1, read as the reverse complement.
CTCCCTCTCTCTCTCCCTCTCTCTCTTTTCCTTCCTTTCCTTAAAGCAGTCCCTTTAGCAGTCCCAGCTCTTGCAGAGCTGGTTTGGTGGAGGTGTATTCTTTTAGACTTCTATTGTCTGGGAACCTTCTTATTTGGCCTTCTATCTTGATTGAGAGCCTTGCTGGGTAAAGTAGCCTTGGTTGCAGACCTCTGGTTCTCATTACTTGGAATATTTCTTGCCATTCTCTTCTGGCTTGAAGCATTTCCATTGAGAATCCATCTGCTAGCATTATTGGGCTCCCTTGTATGTTACTTCCTTTTTCTCCCTTGCTGCCTTTAAGATTCTCTCTTTGTCTTGAAATTTTGCCATTTTAATTATGATGTGTCTTTAGGTGGACCTCTTGGGGTTTCTCTTGATTGGGACTCTCTGTGTTTCCTGGATTTCTGTGTCCTTTTCTCTCATCAAATTAGGGAAGTTTTCCATCATTACTTTTTCAAATAGGTTTTCTATCCCTTGGTCCTCTTCTTCTCCTTCTGGTCTCCCTATTATGTGGATATTATTATGTTTCATAATGTCTTGCATTTTTCTTAATCCCTCGTCATTCTTTCTGAGCCTCTTTTCCTTTCCTTGCTATTTCTGGGTGTTTTTTTCTACTTTGTCCTCCAATTCGCTGATATGATCTTCTGCTTCATTCATCCTGCTTTTCATTCCTTCTACTGTGTTCTTTAGTTCAGAAATTGTATTCTTTATTTACTCTTAGTCCTTGTTGATAGTTTTTATTTCCTTTTTCATGTTGATATAGTTTTCAATGAGTTCATTGTAGTTTCCCTGTAGTTTCTGATAGCTCATTGTGAGCTCATTGAGCTTCCTAATAAACATTGCTTTGAACTCAATATCTGGTAGTTAAGTTGCCTCTATTTCATTTAGCATTCTTTCTGAGGCTTCCTCCTTTCTCTTCATTTGGGGATTGTTTCTTTGCCTTCCCATTGTTCATAAGACTGAAGAGTCTTGTTAGCCTCTGCTTCTTAAATTGATCTCTTCTGGCTCACTGGATTTATGGTGTGAACTTCTGTCGTAGAATACCTGTAAGATTCAGTGATGCAGTCTCCTTCGGGGACCCTGGTGTTCACAGCTTCCACCTACTCTTTTTTTGTGATCAGTTGGAGGGGCAGGGCAAAATGGTTTAAGATAGCAAGAGAGTATTCTATGATATTTACAGTAGCAGCCAGCAGAGAAGAGATGGGAGATCCTTTGGCTATATATAGTGTTAACCGTGATCTTCCACTCAAGTAGCCACTTTTTAGAAAGGATGGAAAGAAGATAGGACTCTTTTTGGGGAGGGAAGGATTGTGAGTTGGATCTAGAAAGCAGTGAGGTTGTGGGAGGTCGGATTCTGAGGTAAGGTGAGAGTAAAGAATAGTAAATAGGTGTAGTGTGTGAGAGAATGAAGTTAACCACTACAGTAATAGAGTTTAGGAAACCGTGAAGTAGGCTAAGATCTGGGAGGGGTGTTGTGTAGTATTTACAATTGTATGGAATAGCTATTATTTACAGTAATATTAGAGCAACAATCATATGACAGACTCTATGAGATCTAGATAACAAGAATAGGGAGTATAAAACCTTGAGTTGTGTACTAATGGAATACAAAGGAAGTGAAGAACAGTAAATTTGCAATATACTATGAATGAGATAACAGGGGAAACCTGTCAAATAATACAATATAACCAGCCAAGCAAAGAAGACTATACAGAAAGAAGAGGAATACCAAAATAGTATTAAGATAAAAAATGTAAGAGTAATGAAAAATGATAATACAAAACGCAATAACTTGCAGGTTCAAAACAAGAGGAAAAAAAAGAAGAAAAAAGCAGAAAATGGAAGGAAGAAGAGATAAAATTGGAAAGAAAGGAAGAAGGAATAACACCAGAAAGAAGGAAAGAGGAACAAAGGAATTGAGAAATATAAAAATAAGAAGAATTTAAAAATAAAAAAGTTACTTAAAAGAAATCAAACAATCAAACAAAAAAAACCCTCTAGTTGGTTTCAAACTGGCCAAACTGGTTTTTCTGGTCTTGCTGGTTTCAGCAGGCTGAGGCGTGACTGGTATCGCTTTTCTACCATCCCGTTAAGCATTCAGTAAGCCTCATGTGCACTCTCCCCAGAGCCAGTCTGGTGCCTCTCAGCAGGGCCCTGGGTGTGGGATCCGGGCCCTCCTAAGCATGCTCTCTCAAGCTCACGGCTGTGAGCTCCGGGAATCCTGTGGAGCACCTGTGCCTTTCTCGGGTTCACAGCTGTGATCTCCAGGTCTTCCATAAAATACACTGTCCCCGGTTGCGGGCTCAGGCACGAGGCCAGGCTACCCTTTGTTGTACACTCTTCCCAGGGCTATGCGTAGGTGCTCACAGCCCCTATGTGATTGCCACTCAATCCTCACTCCCCTCTCTGTGCCTTCAAGAGACCAGGCCTCCCCTGGTGTTGCTCAAGACTTGTTTGGCCTGGGAGGGAGCGGTTGACCCAGCTCTCTCCAGAGTGCCCTGAGGCAGATGTGGGAGCACCGGGCCTGGGGCTGCAACCTCCCTGGTCCCTGTGCCGATCCCTGGGCCCTTATTATCCTGAAGCACTCTCCTTACTATCTGCTTTTTCAATGTCCACTACAATTTGTGATCTCCTATTTTCATATATGCTGTGGTACTGTTGGCTGTTTGCTCTGTTCCTCTGTAGAGTGGTTAGGTTTTTCTCCCGTTTGTAGAGGGAAGTGGAATCTGCTGCCTCCTACCATGCTGCCATCTTCCCGCTCCAGATAATCTCTTCACTATCCTGTTTTCATTTCCTTTGGATAAATATCTAGAAGTGGAATTTCTGGATTGTACGGTAGTTCTATTTTTAGTAATTTAAAGAATTTCCATACTGTTTTCATAGTGGCTGTATTGATTTACATTCCCACCAAGAGTGCACAAGGATTTCCTTTTCTCCACATCCTTGCCAATTCTTGTTATCTCTTGTCTTTTTGAAGATAGCCATTCTGACAGGTGTGAGGTGACAATCTCATTGTGGTTTTGATTTGCATTTTCCTGATGATTAATGATGTTAACCACCTTTTCAACTACCTGTTGGCCATTTGTATATCTCCTTTGGGAAAATGGCTATCCAGTTTCTCTGCCCATTTTTGGATGAGATTTTGTTGTTGGCATAGGGTTGTATGAATTCTTTATATATTTTGGATATTAACCCCTCATTCAATATATGGTTTGAAAATATTTTCTTCCATTACATAAGTTCCCTTTGCATCTTGCTGATTGTTCCCTTTTCTATACAGAAGCTTTTTAGTTAGGAGTAATCCGACTTATTTATTTTTACCTTTGTTTCTTGTACTTTTGGTGTCATATGCAAAAAATCATTACCAAGACCTTTATCAAAGATATTTTCCCTTATGTTTTCTTCTAGGAGTCTCACCGTTTCAGGTCTTACATTTGAGTCTTTACATTTGAGTCTTTAATCCATTTCAAGTTAATTTTTGTGAATGACGTGAATTAAGAGTCCAATTTTATTTTTCCACTCTTCCCAGCACCATTTATTGAAGAGACTTATCCTTTCCCCATTGAGTAGTGTTGGATACCTTATTGAATGTTAAATTACTGTACATTGCAGAGATTATTTCTGGGCACTAGGTTCTGTTCCCTTCATCTATATGTCTATTTTTATGTCAGTGTCATACTGTTTTGTTTATTACAGTTTTGTAGTATAGTTTCAAATCAGGAATGTGTTACTCTGTTCTTTTTCAGAACTGTTTTAGGTATTCAGGGTCTTTTGTGGTTCCATACAAATTTTGTGGGGTTTTCTTTCTATTTTTTTTGAAAAAAATAAATGTTGATAGTGGTTGCACAAATGTGTAGATGGTTTTGTGTAGTATGGACATTTTAACAATATTCATTCTTATGGTACATCAACATGAGATCTCTTTCCATTTTACTTTTGTCTTCAGTTTCTTTCATAGGAGTGTTTTTTTGAACATTTTATTTGTTTATTTTTAGAGAGAGGGGAACAGAGGGAGAGAAACATCAGTGTGTGGTTGCCTCTCATGTACCCCCAACTGGGGACCTGGCCCTCAACCCAGGCATGTGCACTGACTGTAAATCAACCAGTAACCCTCTGTTTCCTGGACCAGCATTCGGTCCACTGAGCCACACCAGCCAGGGCTCTTTCATCAGATTCTTATAGTTTTCAGTTTATTGATCTTTCACTTCCTTGGTTAAATATATTCCTAAGAATTTTATTGTTTATGTTGCTATTGTGAATGGGATTGCTTTCTTTATTTCTTTTTCAGATATTTTGCAGCATAGAAATGCAAACAATTTCTGTATGTTGGTTTTATATCCTGTAACTTTACTAAATTCATCGATTAGTTTTAACAGCCTTTTAGTGGTCTTTCAGATTTTTTCTATACATAACATAGAGAATAAAGACAATTTCACATCTTTGTTTCTGATTTGGATGCCTTTTATTTTTTCTTCTTGCCTGATTGCTATAGCTAAGACTTCTAGTACTATCTTGAATAGCAGCAGTGAAGTCTGCACACTTCTCTTGTTTTTGGAGGAAAAGCTTTCAACCTTTCACCACTGAGCATATATGATGGTAGCAGTAGGCTTATCATATATGCCCTTTATAATGCTAAGCTGTGTTCTTCTCTACTAAATTTGTTGAAAATTTTTGTTATGAAAGGTGTTTTATTTTGTCAAATGCTTTTTCTGCATTTATTGAGATGATTATATGATTTTTGTGTTCATTCTATTAATGTCATATATTATATTTATTGATTTGAATACATTGAACCATTCTCACAACCCAGGGATGAATTCCACTTGACCATGGTGTGTAATCTTTTTAACATTAATAGTTTGTTTTGCTAATATATCTTTTAAAACATGTCCATTTTCCCCTCATCTGAGGATATTTTTTTCATTGCTTTTAGAGAGAGAGGAAGGAGAGAGAGAAAGACAGAGAGATAGGGAGGGAAATCAATATGAGAGAGAAACATTGACTGGTTTCCATCCTGTATGTGCCCCAAATGGGGACCAAACCTGCAACCTAGGTATGTGCCCTGACTAGAAATTGAACCCACAACATTTCAGTCTACAGGACAATGTTGTAACCAAATGAGCCGCACCATCCAGGACAGTTTGTTAATATTTTATAGAGTATTTTTGCATCTATGTTCATCAGGGATATTGTTCTATAGTTCAATTATCTGGCTTTAGTATCAAGGTAATAAGGGCCTCATTAAATGAGTTTGGGGGTGTTACCAGCACTTCATTTTTGGGAAGAATTTCAGAAGGAGTAGTGTTAATTTTTCTTTAAATGTTTCTTTAAATGTTTTATAATTCACCAGTGAAACCATCTAGTGCTAGGAGTTTCTTCATTTGGAGGTTTTACAATACTGATTCAATCTCCTTATCCATTATTGGTATTTTCCTATTTTCTATTTTTTCCTGATTTGGTCTTGGCAAGCTGTATGTTCCTATGAATTTATCCATTTCTTCTATATTATCCCATTTGTTGGCATATAATTATTCATAGTAGTCTCTTATGATCATTACAGGTATTGTTTATTTATCCCCATTTTACAGTTAAAGAAACTGTCACACAGAGAGGTTAAATAACTTGTTCATGGTTGTACAGTAAAAGAGGTAAGATAGAAACTCAGGCAATGTGGCCCTGTGTGGCCCTGAGAAGAAACTAAAATTAGAAGAAAGCACCCTAAAATTGGCTACTACATGGAGCTAGGTATTATATTAGTCAAATCACTTATGTTTTTTTCTTTTATCTTTACAATAACTATTATAAAACCTATTTTTTCAGGTGAGGAAACTGAGGTTCAATGAGTTTAAGTAAATTGTCTAAGGCAAATCTGTAATATGATTGCATTTTGGACAGTTTGACTTTAGAGCTTGGACATTTAACCACACTTAACCATTAGCAGGATTACATAATAACAGTCATTAAACATTATCCTTACCGGTCACATGCCATGTGTCAAGCACTTCCTTGAATACTTTATTCACACCAGCTCACTTAATCATCACAACAATCATATGAGGCCAGTCTCAGCTCAAACAAGGGGTGTACCTCAAGTACCCAGCTTGGGTGAAAGGCAAAGTTGTGCCACTGGACCCTACAGGACACCTATTATACTAAGGCACACTACCAAGATATGTTGTCAAAGCAGCTCTACCTAATATATAGAAACAAATACAGGGAGGCTGCCAAGATGAGGAGACAAGGAGACATGGAGGAGACAAATGAAAGAACAGATCAAAACTCCAGAAAAAGAGCTAACAAAATGGAGATAAACAATCTATCAGATGCAGAGTTCAAAACACTGCTTATAAAGACACTCAAGCAACTTAGTGAGGACCTCAGCAGCATAAAACAGATCCATTCAGAAATAAAGGTACACTAATTGAAATAAAGAACAATTTACAGGGAAACAACAGTAGAGTGGATCAAGCTGAGGGTCAAATCAATGATTTGGAACATAAAGAAGCAAAAACCAACCAATCAGAAAAACAATCGGAAAAAAAGAATACAAAACATTGAGGACAGTGTAAGCTGCCTGTGGGACAACTTCAAGCATTCCAACATTTGCATCATAAGAGTTCCAGGAGAAGAGAAAGAGAAATAAATTGTAAATCTATTTGAAAAAAATAAGGAAAGGAAACCTCCTTAATTTGGTGAAGGAAATAGACATGCAAATCCAGGAAGCACAGAGTCCCAAACAAGTTGGATGCAAAGAGGCTCACACCAAGATACATCATAATTAAAATGCCAAGGCTTAACGATAAAGAGAGAATCTTACAAGCAGCAAGAGAAACACAGTTAGTTAACTACAGGGAATTCCAATAAGGCTGTCAGCTGATGTCTCAAAAGAAGTTTTGCAGGCTAGGAGAGATTGGCAAGAAATATGCAAGTCATGAAAAGCAGTGACCTACAGCCAATATTGCTCTACCCAGCAAAGCTATCATTTAGAATTGAAGCGCAGATAAAAAGCTTTCCAGACAAGAAAAAACTAAAGGACTTCATCTTCACCAAACCATTATTAACAAACTATAGAAGTGATCCCTGAAAGTATAGTCTTTCACCAAACCACTATTATATGAAATGTTAAAGGGACTTATTTAAGAAAAAGGTCAAAAGTATGAATTATAAAATGACAATAAATATATATCAACAATTGAATCTAAAAAAACAAACAAACTAAGCAAACAGGAAGAACAGAGAGAGAATCGTTGATACAGAGATTGTTTTCATGGTTGCCAGATGGGAGGAGGGTGTGGGAGAATGGGTGAAGAGGTGAGGGGATTTAAAAGTACAAATAAGTAGTTACAGAATAGCCGGGGGGTGTAAAATGCAGTAAAGGAAAAGGAGCACCCAAAGAACTTACACGCATGACCCATGGACACAGAAAATTGTGGAGGGAGTCGGGGGGCTTGATGGAGGGAAGCAAAGGGGAAAAATTGGGACAACTCTAATAGCATAATTAATAAAATACAGGTCCCAGCAGAAGTAATGCCATTGAGTGTGGTTGGTAGGGTATGTGAATGTCTTGCATGAGATGGACAGCCATTTGAACATTTTACCTAAAATGTCATATGATGTTCTTCAGCATGATTTATTATGTTACAGAATTACATGCTTATGATTTTTTAATAAAAGATTTGATATAGATTACCAGCTCATTGAAAAGGGGTATTCCCCTGTCTGGTGTTACTCAGTGGATTGAGCGTGGGCCTGTGAACCAAAGGGTCACCGGTTAGATTCCCAGTCAAGGCACATACCTGGGTTGCAGGCCAGCTCCCCAGTGGGAGTGCATAAGAGTCAACCACACATTGATGTTTCTCTCCCTGTTTCTTCTTTTCTTCCTCTCTAAAAATAAATAAATAAAATCTTTAAATAAAATAAAAAAGGGCATTATTTGTGCTGGACCATGTATAACTTTTTTTTAAAAAAGAGAAAAAGAAATAGAGCATTTTTGATGATGTAGAATGTAATTTAGACATTTAAAAACTTAATAAATTAAGTAGGTGGTCCAAACACACACAATCTTGCGCTTATCAGTTCACATGACAGGGACACAGTCTCTCAACCTGGATCTCCTTTGATAAGTATTTTTTTCTGTCATAAGTCACAGGCATTGAACAAGGGCTAGCTCCAGTGCAACACTGATATTTTTCACTTTTTTCCATTCATTTCCAAAGAATTAATTCTAAATGTATTCCAGTGCACAAAGAACAGGAGATTAATGATGATTCTATTGTGCAGCCTCACAAATCTAGTGAGGTTTTTAGTTATTTGAAGCCCTTAGCAATTCATTCTATATTAATTGAGTTGGGGGGATTCAGCTGTAGGCAGTGGTCAGCTCATATCATGAGGTGCTATGTTTCTCCTAAGGCTGGGAAGAAAGAGTGCAATCTAATTTATCCTGAACTCTGAGAAGAATATAACTTTAGTAAATTTGGCTTGTATTTTATTCAGCTTGTGACTTGCTATTTATCAGTCCTGGAAAGGACTTTGGGTGAGCATGTGTCTTATGCCCTTGCAAGAAGGAGCTATGTGAAAACTCAGAGATCTTACTGAGTCATTTATGTCACCTTTGTGAGTCCCTAGAATTCTGCATTTATAGGTCAATTCCCACCATTTTAATTTATCTATCTGTAAGGATTAGCTAATAAAGGAAAAATTTTCTTCCTTTATCTGCTTCACTCCCAAGCACTAGATGTGTCTATTTTTTTTTATTTTTCAATAGTAGTTGTAAATGCCAAATTTTTTAGTCCATGAGAAACCTCTGCTCATTTATAATCCTATAGTATGCTTGTTGTGGTGTAGAATATAGGGGGAAAAAGAGAAAAATCAGTCACTGTTTTGTAGAAGCCTCAGAACGTTAAAAAGAAACAATTAAAAGGTGATCTTTTAAAAATGAGGGAAAAGATATTACTTGAAAACACAAAACAATATGAGAATTGCAGTAACTTAGCATTGAAAGTACACCTGAAAGTCACCCAGTTCAGTATCTGAACCAATACAGGAACCTTACCTTAGTGTTCTGTTTGACTACTTCCAGTGACAGAATATTTACCACTTCTTCAAGGCACTCACTCCTACTCTGTATAGCTCTAACAGTTAGAAAATTGTTCTTTATACTAAGCCATCTTCACTTTAATGCATATGAAGATAATAAAAAAAAAAACAAGCAAGCCATTTACTAACAAAAGATTCCAAGGCACTATCTTTATAATGAGCAACTCATGTTAAACTAATTAAATTTCCTTCTGCCACAGAGATGCAGGTCTTGAACAAAGAGGAGAGCAAACAGTGTAGGTCACATCTGGACTTCACTAAAGCTTTGTGGATCTGTAAGGCATTTCTATTAATGAGTTAGAGATATCAAGCCTGGGCTGTACTATTATATGGGTCTTATTCCAAGGGCCCTAAAAATGCTTCAGGGGGAACCTGGGACAACATAACCCAGAGACTATATATAGTTTGTTCCACAACTTTTAATTTCTTTCCTACAAGGTCTAAAGTTAGAGAAATTCTACTAAATTTGTAGAAGACACCACACTGGAAAACAGGACTGGAAGGTAAGGGGAATAAAAGTTGAAAATTCCATACAAGGCAGGAGCAGAATCCAAGGTGACCTTGACCAATTAGAAAAATGTTCTGTCAGGAAAAGGCTGACATTTGATGTTCAACAGGGACAGTGCTGGGCAATCCATGTGCTTCCCAAATCCAAACCACATGAATACCTGCTGAGGAATGGCTGGTTAAACCATCACTCTGAATCACACCTTGAATAAATGGAAACAAGAGAAGGCCATTGTTTAAAGGCCTGGGTTTTGTGAACAGAGTTATGATGCACAACATCCAGGGCATAATTCTTCTTTCCTATATTCTGCATTAATAGGGAGTTTATTAGACACACTCAAGCATTTAGCATGTTGGCCTTCATATAAAACATAGAAACAGAAAAACTGGAGAGACTATCTAGGTGAAAGGGATAAAAAACAGTCCTCCTAGAGAATGTTTGAGAAAAGTTGAAATGACTAAATTTATTGGAAAAAAAGGCTGTGTTGACTTCTCTCTTGTCTTTTTTTTCAGTTGATTTCTCCATACGCACTTGACAATAATACCTCTTTTCCACATTGTTCATGAAGTTCTACCTAAAGATGTCCCTGTTCAGACCTGTTCATCAGGATATTCCAAATTTGGCTTAAACTGTTTCTTATGTTTGGTCTTATGCCATGTATGTAAGCCAGAGTAGAAGAAAACATTTGGTACTAAAGCAATGCCTGATACATGATGCTATCATAACAATTTGGGCTGGCACACAGTAGATAACTAAATACTGTATGTTGTGTGAAGGAATTGGTGGAGAAAGTGACATAATTGGGTTCTTTTTAAAAAATTCTGTCAAAATGAAATTATATAAGAATGCTATGAGGATGCTATGATTGATTATAAGCTGTAAGTTGCCTAAGGCATTGGGAGTAATCTCTGGAAGAGTACATAGAAAAAAGGGAAATATAAATCCAAGGCAGTTATTGATGTCTCTAATTGGTAACATGCTAATGTGATTTAAGATAATTATTTGTTTTGCTAATATCCCTCCTAAACTAACCTACCTGCATGTGTCTAAATCACTTTGTATGACACCTGGTACATACTAGATGTAAAATACATGCTAGTTATTATTTTGTGAATTTCAGAACATTTTGTAAGTTAAACCAATTATACTGGCATTGATTTCCCTGACTCAGTGTTGACATTTCAGGTTGTGCTATGAATTCTACTGAAAACGTGCTGTAAGAATTTACTCAACTACCCGCCAAAGCATAGAGTCCAATGGCTATCTAGTTTAATCCCTGAGAACTGTTCATTTTGAAAATCTACCGAAACACTTTTCCACTAAAACCAGGTACAAGGTAAGGAGGTCTTTTTAAGGATCATAGTGAAAGTTCTTGCAAATGTGTTGCGGCCACTGATCGGCAGTGACTGCGGAATGCTGTGGATGGCCCATCGAAACATGAGAAAAACATACACAGAGACAACCAGGTCCTGTGGGGAAATAGGGACAGAACGGCCACTCTGTCTAGTGGAGAGCACCTTGGCCACTCTCCCTAGGGGAGAGAGCCTCATTCTCCTGCCCAAGCAGGCTTTTTATTGGGTTCGTTTACCCAGGAATTCAGGTAAAGCTCATTAATTATTGCCAGGAAGTAAGGATCAAACAATAGATAACAAGGAAGTCTGAGGGCCTATTTTGAGTCAGGGTCAAAGATCTGTAAAAAACTTTAAGGAAAAAACTTACTTCTTTCTTGGACCCTTATCATTCAATTGAGAACATTCTAAACAAAGCAGGTTTCACAGGATTTTACATATTCTTTCTTAGGCCTGATCACCCAGGGAACCTGCCCTTTCCAGCACAGGGCTGCACCACCCTGTCATTGTTTCAGGCTTAGGTGGAGCAAGGGAAGTAAAGCAGCCAAGAGATTAGGAGATTTTCTCGCAGACAATGAGGACTCAGGCTTTGTCAAAGCCAAGGGGCGAGGGTCCATCACCTCCTTTTGCTGTAGCCCCAAACTCCTTCCTTGGGGGCCTCCCACATAATCGTGCCTGTCTTAGATCGTCTCCCCCCTTGGGGAATCTTACCTGTTATTGGCTAACCAACCAAGCATTGGAGGTCAGGCAGGGTGAAGTAAAAGGAGCAGAAGTGGTGCTCCTGCCAGGGAGATAAGCTTTTGTCTCCTTGCTGGCTTACGGTCCAAGGTCGTTCCCTCAGCCTTAGCCTCCGTGGGGGTTACAGCTTCTGATACCAGGCAGGGCAGTTCCCAACACAAATGCAATAAGTCAAAAAGGGGAAATAAAAGTTACAGAGATTTTGAAGGAATTTAAAAACCTGTCTTTGTTCACAGATGACACAATCATTTATGTAGAAAATATGAAAGAATCAACAAAAATACTTTTGGAAGTAATAAATGATTATAGCCATGTGTTGCTTAACAACCAGAATACGTCCCAAGAAATGTGTCATTAGGCTCTTTCACCATTGTATGAACATCACAGAGAGCATTTATACAAAATAGCATAACCTACTACTCACCTAGGCTATATGGCATAGGCTATTGTTCCTAAGGTACAAGCTTATACAGCATGTTATTGTACTGAATACTGTAGGCAATTCTAATATGTTGCACTAGGATGTTATGCTGGCTATGATGTCACTAGGTGATAGGAATTTTTCAGGACCATTATAATCTTAAGGGACTATGATTGAATACATAGTCTTTTGTTAATTGAAACATTGTTATGTGGTGCATGACTGTATTAGTAAGGGTATAGCATTAAAGGTTGATATACAAAAGTTAATTGCTTTCCTATATGCCAGCAATAAACAAGTGGAATTTGAAATAAAAAACACAATACCATTTACATTAACACCCCCTCAAATGCAATATTTAGGCATAGTCTAATAAAATATATATAAGATTTATATTAGGAACACTACAAAACTCTGATAAAGAAATCATAGAACTAAATAAATGGAGAGATATTCTATGCTTATGAATAGAATGCTCAATATTGTCAAAATGACAGTTCTTCCCAACTTGATCTATAGATTCAATACAATCACAAACAAAACCCTAGAAATTTATATGGATATTGACAAACTAATTCTAAAATGTATGTGGAGAGGCAAAAAACTTAACTCAATATTGAGGAAAAACAAAATTAGAGGATTGACATTATTTGGCTTCATGCCTTACTATAAAGTAACAATAATCAAGACAGTGGTTTACTGCTGAAAAAAAAAATAGACAAGTAAATCAATGGAATAGAATAGAGAGCCCAGAAATAGATTCATCTAAATATGTCAACTCATCTTTGATAAAGGAGAAAGGCAATATAATAAACCAAATATAATCTTTTCAACAAATGGTGCTATAATAACTGCACATCCACATGATAAAAAAAAATTTAGACAAAGGCCTTAAATCCTTAACAATATTTAACTCAAAATGGGTTATGAACCTAAATGTAAAACATAAAATTATAAAGTTAGATGATAACATATGGAATACCTAGATGACCTTGGGTATGACCACGATGTCTTAAATACAATACCAAAGTCATGATCCATGAAAAAATAATTGATACACTGGACTTTTTAAAGTTTAAAAAAATCAGCTCTGTAAAAATCAATGTTAGGAGAATTAGCAGACTAAGCATAGACTGGGAGACAACATTTGCAAAAGACACATCTAATAAAGGATGGTTATCTAAAATATACACACACAAAAGAACCCTACTTAAAACTCAACAGTAAGAAAACAAACAATCTGAGTAAAAAATGGGACAAAGATTTTAAAAGACACTCCATCAAAGGAGATATACATATGGCAAGTAAGCATATGAAAAAAATATTCCATAGCATTTATCAAGGAATGCAGATAAAAACAACAATGAGCTACTACTCTATGTGTTTTGGAATGGCAAAATCTAAAACACTAACAATAGCAAATACTGGTGAGGATATGAAGCAACAAGAAGCTTCCTATATTGCTGGTGACAGTGCAGAATGATACAGCCATTTTGGAAGACAGTTTAGCAGTTTTTCACAGAAGTAAATGTACTTTTACTATATGATGCAGTAGTCACTCTCCTTGATATTTGTCCAAAGAAGCTGGAAACTTTATGCACACAAAAACTTGCACATGGATGTTTATAGCACCTTTATTCATTATTGTCAAAATTTGGAAGCAATCAAGATGTCCTTCAGTAGTTGAATGAATAAATAAACTGTGGTACATTCAGACAATAGAACATTATTCAGCACTAGAAAGAAAAGAGCTATTGAGCCATGAAAAGACATGAAGGAACCTTAAATGTATATTACTAAGTGAAAGAATCTGAGGTTACACACTGTATGATTTTTAACTACAGATGCTCCTCATCCCCTTTTTTGACTGAGCCCTCCCTTACTCTCAAGGCAGAGTCTGGTGCCCCATTTCTGTGATTCCATGCTACCCATCCCCACATCCCTTTATCACAACAATCATTGCACTGATTATCTATGATTCTTCCCTACCCATTGAATTTGACTTCCTTGAGACCAAGTCTTTCATTTCTCTATATTTATTGAAGGTATATAGTAAGCACTGAGTATTTTTTGGGAAATGAATTACTAAGTGATTCATATCATCAATACTCATGGGGATTTTACTGTATATGCTTATCTGACTATTTACAGCAAAATTAAATAAAGTTCTAGCATTGGTCCTGCACATCTACCATTTACTCTTTTCCACTATTTGTTCATATTCTTCCTTTGGTCTCTTTAAAATTTCTTACCATTATTGGTAATTTGCATTTACAGATATCTTATTAAAGCTTACTAATAAGATAACTTATTAAAGGTTTTTAAAATAGCCTATTAAAAGAAACATTTTGAAATATGTTCATTGTTACATTTTTTTTCTAATTATTGTATAGAAAAAAAGTAAATTTGGGCTCAGGCGGGGAAACAATCAAAGATCTGCACTTTTAGATAACCTGTGTTTGTTCTTATGTTGGTTCTTATAGCAACCTATATTTGAGTTGGTGGCATCAAATAAAGTATACAGAGATGGAACATCAGACAAAGATTATGTTAACAGTAATTTCCAACTCTGTGGGAAAGTGCATAAATTCATTGGCTGGCCAGGAAAATAGTCTCCTTTTACTGTTTTGTGGTATAATGAGGACCTTCTATATATTTTTAAAAATGAAACCTTTAGAAGCTAACAACAAAAAGATAATTTATATTTTTATGAACAGATGTTTTAAATCCCTTTATAAGTTATATAAGATTTTAATATTTCTGTAGCTTCATGTTTTCAGTCTCTTCTGGAGGAGATGTATGGTTCTTTGTTAATTAAAGGGATGTATATGTTGCAGATTATAAAATTTTACAAAAGGACTGTCTGCTAAATGGATTTCAAGGTTATTGGGGACTTTGTATGCTTAGACAAAAGGGAACTGGAAGTTAAAAAGAAGAGAGATTTAGGTAAAGAACTTAATGCAGAGAAGTGGGAATGAATGTATAACTTAATAAAAATGGATGTGTCAAGTCAGACATCAGATTGTTCGATTTATCTACCACAGTCAGTGTTTTTTTTACTCTCAAATTGCACTAGCTATATAAATTACATTCTTTATTTTAAATATAAGATGGTGCAAGAGATCATCAATCAGCTATACTACAGAAAGGAATTCATGGCATACATATTATACTAAGAGTAAATTCCATGTCGATCAGGGTATATATACTGTTTTGAGATTTTTACATGTGTAAATCAGCCTGTGTTATTAGAATTATTAAGATTATGTTGAGTGCCCTAGCTGATGTGGCTCAGCAGGTTGGACATCATCCTGCAAACCAAAGGGTCACTGGTACAATTCCTGGTCAGGGCTCCTGTCTGGGTTGCAGGCCAAGTCCCCAGTTGGGGGCTTGCAACAGGCAACTAAATCAATGTTTCTTTCCCTGCCTTTCCCCTCTAAAAATAAGTAAATAAAATCTTTTTAAAAAATATTATGCTGAGAGAGGAGGATCATTTAAAAATTTGTCAGAGGTGTTATTTAAAGAGAGAAGGTATCAACATGAATTAAAAGGAACAGTGATTAGTTTTAGGACATGCTGATAAGGTTTAGAAAGAGAGTGAATATCAGGTTATCTAGAGTCTGAATGCTTATTTTTAAATTGTCCTCTCTCCTTCTCCCTATCTTCTGCTTGATGGAAAGACATACTTTATTCATTTGCACTCTCTTTTTTCAGTTATAAATGGGGACCCAAAGTGGATTCTAGAGTTGAATTATTTTGGAATATGAGGGTAATCTTTTACATTGAAGATTGAAGACAAGCTGTTTCTCCTGGCTATAGATTTCATAACTACCTTCAATCCATTACTTTGATGTTTGCCAAATGGAGAGTTCTTCATAAAAGTACTCATGTGTCTCAGCAGAAACCAATAACTAATGTTAAAATATATGTCCCAAAGTTCTTGTCCTGATGGGAATCAGTAGCACCATAACGAGCAACAATTATGATGCACCATCACAATGCACACAGATGTTCAAACCCAATCAACTAATTCATCTTAAAATCATAACATCTGATTGATCCTTTAGAATTCACCAAATCCTCTAATATTTTATTGCTTCCAGCTTCTTAAGGCTTATTCCCCTCCTGTTTTACTACCATTATTAATTTATTTGAGCATTATTCCCTTCTCCACAGTTCCCAGGGTCTTTGGTTCATGCCTATATTATCCTATTTATTTATCCTGCCTTTTGATAATTTTAAAAACAAACCAATTTATTGAGCAGTGATTATGTGCAAGGTACCATACCAGATGCTGCTACATAGGGAGAGGATACTGGGATGAATAAGACATCTGTTTTCAAAAGAGTTTACAGCTGTATGGTAAAGGAAGACATGTTTTAAACTATAATGATATAATAAGCTCAGTTTGAGAAGAGGGAGAGAACAGAAAGGCAGGTTGTAAATATCACTTTATTGTGGAAATCTTACTCTCCAATACCAAAAATGAAATAATGGTTGTGTGGTATACTCTGTGCATTGATGCCATTATCATTATAATCCCTGCCCACAGTATTAACTTGTCATACACTGTGAAAAAATGACACACTCAGATGCTCCTCAAGAATCCTGATAAAAAAGTCCCTTTGACAAACTAGACAAATATCAATACAGTCGGTGATTAATTGGAAGTAAGTCACAATAAAGATCTCTGGAACAATGGAAATGTGTTAAGAATTCCAGGGTGTATATTTTCCTTTCTCCATTCCAAGTGACTGGTTAATAGCCAATTGCCAGAATGTTTTCCCAAATACAAACTTCCACAACCACAGAGTTTTCTTGTGGTTTTATATTCAGATAGCCTTGCCATCTTCATGTTCTATCCAGAAAAAATGTCACAAATATGTTCAGATGGTATTTATTAGCTTATTAAACCCACATGACTCCAGGAACACAATTTCTGGAAACCCAGAAACTCCTCCAAGCTTTGAAAACCTGCAGAATGCAACTAAGGATCCCAAATTGTCATCTAATGGCACTGTATCAATAGTCCAACAAACTGAAAGGATAAGTGATGGAATGGGTGACTAGATGCATTATCAAACCTTTGTATAACTGCTCAGAGAACACAGGCAGTAATATCTGGTTGGTTTGTATAATCAGAAATAAAGTAGTTAAAAGGATTGTTAATTTTTAAAAAACCCTGTTTAGGGGGTCAGATTGAGACTTTAAAGAAATCTGTAATGACTGTATTTTGAGGCAATATGCTTGCCTAATGCAATGGGCTACCTATTGGCTGCCATTGTCGTGTTTTCTTTGGTGCCAGAAGTGTAGAGTGACTTTGATCTCTGCAAATTGGACTGATGCCAGTTGTCAGTGGAAGCACAAGAACTCTTTCAGGGTGTTAAATTCAGGGACATGTGGTGATGGCATGCAGGTGGCAGTACACACTAGTGTGGTATATTGAAGGAAGACTTTTTTTCCTGTTTTGTTTGGTCAATTTGGCAGGGATACCACACATATAAACCAAAGCCAACACAGAAAAGAGAATGACTGGGAGAAACATTTTACTACTTATCAAAATATAAAGATTGATTCTTTAATTATTTTAGAGAGGAATTAGAAAAACACTGTCTTTGTTTCTACTGTCTTGCAATAGTTTGATGGGAGTAACTATCATTTTCATAGCCAATCTCTGGAGACAGTTACTTAAGTTTGTGCCTAACACAGTGCATGTAACACAGTAGGAACAATTTGTTGTAAAAATAAAGGCAGTATGACATGTACAGTAAGACAAATAGTTCATCAATTTATTATCAGAAGGAAAGAAAATCAGAAAATCCATCTAGTAATCTCATCCTGCATAATATGTTTTTAAGATATGTGACTCCTCTCATCACAAGGATAATTTTTTCTTTTCTTTTTGTTGCATTTATATTAGCTGATGGATTTTAACTAAACCTACTGTAGCAATTATTTCACAATATGCATAAATCAAATTATTATACTATACACTTCAAACTTCAACAGTGATGCACGTCAGTTATTTCTCAATAAAACTGTATAAAAGATATGTATGCAAACAGTGCTACTTGTTTAGCAAAACTATAGACTAGGCATAATACACATAGTCTTATCTTGCTAGAGTGAATAAAACTACCTATACAAATGATATAATCTTTCAGCTTATGTGGGACAATGTAGCTATTCATTAAAATGGTAATCACCAAAAACTATGAAACAACCCATCCTGGGATCATTTGAACTTGAGCCAATTGATCCATATAATAAATAACATATACCTGACCAGTGTGTCTCAGTTAGGCATCATTTAGCAAAGCAAAAGGTCACCAGTTTGATTCCTAGTCAGGGCACATGCCTAGATTTTGTGTTCAGTCCCTGGTTAGGACATGTGCGAAAGACAACAGATTGATGTTTCTCACGTTGATGTTTCTCTTCCTCTCTTCCTCCATTACCCTCTGCCTCTAAAGATAAATAAATACAATCTTAAAAAAAATAAATAACATATATTCTTTGTTCCAAATCATAGGACTTGTGTGACACAGACACATAAACTCAAGATTCAAACCATTTATTTATTCATCATACGTTATGCTTTTGCATTGAATGAATTATTGTGCTAAGTGCAGTGACATAGTTTTCTAAGGGCAGGAACCTTGCCTATTTTTTCTACATTATATCCCCAGGATCTAGCATAATATATAGAATATATAGCATATACTTAATAGACACTTGTTTAAAAGTGAGTAAATGAATGAGTGAATAAATGAATGATGGAGGTGACCGACATACACCAGTAATTGTAATGCCAATCAAAATGAAATAAGTGTTATAAACTTAGTGCTGTGGAGACCAATGGAAATATGCAGTTAACTCCAACTTGGGTGAAGTTAAGAAAGGCTTCAGTTACATAACATAGCATTTTTTTAAAAGATTTTATTTATTTATTTTCAGAGAGAGGGTAAGGGAGGGAGAAGGAGAGGGAGAGAAACATGAATATCTGGTTGCCTCTCTAATGCCCCCCCACAACCCAGGCATGTGCCCTGACTGGGAATAGAATCTCAGACCTCTTGCTTTGTAGGCCTGTACTCAATCCACTGAGCCACACCAGCCAGAGCTACATAATATAACATTTGAAATGAATGCTTTTGGTATTAATAAGGGAGGACATGCAACATACACACACGAAGTAGGAAGTACATACAAGACTACAGTAACATCACAGACAAAGATTATAGCAGTGTAAAAATGTATGCCATATTTTAGGAATGGTGAGAATGCAAGGTGTTTGGAAGGATGTGGTGATGAATACAACTGGAAAACAAGGGCAATGCCAAGTCACATAAGGCTCTAAATATTCTTGTTTTATGTTGTTCAAGTACAGTTGTCTCCATTTTCACACCTCCATGCTCACCCACCCTACCCATCCCTGCCTCCCACCCTCAAACCAACCCCCTTTGGCTTTGTGCATGTGTCCTTTATACATGTTCCTTGATAACCCTTCCCCTGTTTTCCCCTATTATCCCTCTCCCCGCTTCCCTCTGGTTACTGTCAGTTTGTTCTTTATTTCAATGTCTCTGGTTGTATTTTGCTTGCTTGTTTTTTCTGTTGATTAGGTTCCACTTATACCAAAATCATATGGTATTTTTCTTTCACCACCTGGCTTCTTTCACTTAGCATAATGCTCTCCAGTTCCATTCCATGCTGTTGCAAAAGGTAGGAGCTCCTTCTTAATGTTCTATAAAATAGTTGTATACCATTGAAGGTTTCACAAGAGAGTGACAGGATTTAACCTACTAACCAAGGCTTTACTAAACAGTCACTAAGGGTCTGCCTACATTGTATACTGTGGGGAGTATTTGCCTTTACAGAAACCACAGTTTGCAACTGCAGGTAATTTTTATTTCCTTCAAGAAGGTTTTCCTGACCCAAGTCCATGGCACTCTGTATGTTCCTTATCATAGCATTTATCACAGTGCATTATAATTTCTTGTTTAGTTTTCAGTTTCCTCCACTGGACTGAGAGCACAGTGAAGGCAGGAACAATGTCTACCTTGTTCATCATTTTAATCCCAGTGCCCAGAACAGTCCCTGGCTTGCAATACATAGTCAATAAACATGTATTTAATAAGGAAAAAGAAATGAATTATATGATCATTGGTATAATATAATTACAAAATGCAGGGGAACCATCCTGACTGGTGTGGCTCAGTTGCTTAGGCCCTATCCTGCAAAGCAAAAGGTTGCCAGTTTGATTCCCAGTCAGGGCACATGCCTAGGTTGCAGGTTCCATCCACAGTTGGAATATGTACTAGAGGTGTGTACTAATCGATATTTCTCTCTCACACTGATGTTTCTTTTTCTCTCCTTCTCCCTCCTTTCTCTCCCCTCTAAAAAATTTTATAAAGTACAGATGAACCATTTATGAAACATTTATTTTTTAAAAAATATTTTATTTCTTTACTTTTAGACATAGCAGAAGGGAAGGAGGAAGGGAGGGAGAAAGAGTGGGAAAGAAACATCAATGTGTGGTTGCCTCTTGCACACCCCCTACTAGGGACCTGGTCCTGAACCCAGGCTTGTGCCCTAGACTGGGAATTGAACTGGCAACCCTTTGATTCACAGGCTGGCACTCAACCACTGAGCCACACCAGCCACAGCCATTTATGGAGCATTTCTACTGTAAGATAAAGATTATCTCTGAGACTGTAGAGTTTGTGTCTGTTAAAGGTGAAAGGCTCTGATAAAGAGTAGATTTCTGTGAGATACTTGAGTCACGGTTACAAATCATAAGTTTCTGTTTAGTGTTGGGATTTTTCTAGGGTGTTTTCTTTGAATGTTAGGGTTACAGCTCAATAAATATTTGTTGAAAAAGTATAACAGTTACCTATACAAAGTATAGGAGCCCAGTAAATATTTGTTGAAGGCCTACATTCATTTATTGTAGCAGATTGTGTTTTCCAGAATGACCCCACCCACATATTTCTCCTAACTCCTTTGCCAATGAAATGTGGAACTTGTGTTCTCTCATCTTGGAACTGAGTGAATCTTTGTAACTGCTTTCTCCAATAGAATACATTAGAAGTAGGTATAGCCCTGGCTGATGTGGCTCAGTGGATTGAGCACTGGCCTGCCAATGGAAAGGTCACCTATTCGATTCCCAGTCAGGTCACATGCCTGTGATGTGGGCCAGGTCCCCAGTGTGGGGACATGTGAGAGGCAACCAATTGATATATCTCTTGGACACTGATGTTTCTCTCCTCTTTTTCCTTCCCTTCCCCGTCTCTAAAAATAAATAAATAAAATCTTTTGAAAAATAAGTTAAGCTATAGAAATTCTGGATAGGTCAGAAAAAACATCATATGGTTGCTTCTCTCTCTCTCTCTCTCTCTCTCTCTCTCTCTCTCTCTCTCTCTCTCTCTCTCTCTCTCTCTCTCTCTCTCTCTCTCTCTCTCTCTCTCTCTCTCTCTCTCTCTCTCTCTCTCTCTCCCCCCACCCCTCTCTGTTTAAACAGTCATGTGTAGAACCCAGTCACTGTTCTATGAGGAAGCCCAGACTTTCCAATAAAGAGACCATACAGAGAAACACAAATGGAGAAAAACCAAGACCCCTAACCAATAACAAGCATAAACCCCTGGATGTGTGAGTGAATGAACCTTCAGAAGATTCCAGCTCCTAGTCATTGAGTCTTCTAGCTGAGACTTCAGACATGCTGGATCAGGTGTAAGCCATCTACACTGTGCTTTGTCTAAATTCCTGAGCCACAAAAACCATGAAACATAAGAAGTGATTATTATTGTTTCAAGACATTAAGTTTTGTGAATAATACACTTGTACTCTGTAGACAAGACTGGTGCTTTATAACTTTAAAAACATCTTAGGTCCATTTGAAAACCTGAAAAGCTAAGGTGGCCTCCATTTTGCCTGCCTCTTGGTGCTCACAGTCTCATATACTCCCTTCCTCTTGAGTGTGTGCAAAACATTTGGCTTGCTTATAACCAATATGTCAAAATTGATGACCTGTTACCCCAGTGAATATATTACTTTGTATTAGATTCCCTCTTGCTTTTAATAGAGGACTCAAGACTTGGAAAATCTTAGCTTAAGGTAAAAAGTTCTAAGTCTAGCAAGTAATGTGTATGTTAAACTTTTGTTTCAGAAACTACAGATTAGGCCCATCCTGGCTCCTGGGAAAACAGCCAGCCTCCTGGGGCACTGATAGATTACAGCCTGGGGACATCCAGACCTTTGTTCCAGGGAGAGCAGATGACCACCCTCACCTGGGAACAGCTAACTGCCCAGCACAGGAATGCTGCAGCTTCACTCATCTAATCCCCCCGAATTTCAAAGCCCTCACCACACCTTGTTTATCCACCCACCCCCACCTTATAAAAGGTCTGGCCTGGAAAGAAAAGATGAGATGGTCTGTTAGGGTATGAACCTGCCATCTTCTCAGATCATGGGCCATCTGAATAAAGCACCCATAAAAGATTCAATTGCTGTCACTGCTTATTGGAT
Organism: Phyllostomus hastatus; assembly: GCF_019186645.2. Taxonomy (NCBI): domain Eukaryota; kingdom Metazoa; phylum Chordata; class Mammalia; order Chiroptera; family Phyllostomidae; genus Phyllostomus; species Phyllostomus hastatus. Next base: position 7,524,302 of record NW_025333841.1, on the reverse strand, counting down.
TTGGTAGTAACGGGCAGTCCGAATGCCAATGTCTTTTCCAGTTACACTTTCAGATTGAGTCTAGGGTCTTGATCTCCTTTGTTTTGATGAAGCAAGCTGCTATGACTGCTAAAATAACAAGAAAATGAATTCTTTCAACAACCACAGTTAACTTGGAAGCAGACCCTTCCCCAAAGCCTGGAGATAAGAACAGAGTCCCGGCTCATACCTTGATGGCAGACTTGCAGTGGATCCTGGTAAGCCATGTGCAGACTTCAAACAGAAACTATCAGATAAAAGTGGGTGCTGTTTTAAGGCATGGAATTTGTCGTAACTTTTTACACAGCATAAAATTAATATGAAAGCTAAGGACCCTCTATGAGCAAAATATACAGTGACTGTCATACATATAGAATTCTTATATAATATTTTGTGTTTTTATGGACTCCTGATTCCCATGTATGTATTCTCAGTCAACAACCACTATTCTGGAGCATTTTCCCTGCAGTCATGTGTAGAACAATGCAAAGCCTAGAAGATTTTCTTTGTGATGTTTTATATTGAATATTTTATTTACTTGCTTAATTGTTCATTACCTTAAGATTGAGCACTGTCTACTTTAGGATTGAATTTTGTCTTCCTTTACATTTTTGGAGGTGAGTAATTGGTACAGTTTCATATTATTGTTTCACTGATAGAAGGAATCCCCCCATCACTTTCTCCATCTTTCAACCTTGTCTTTTCAGAGGGAAAATGGGAAAATCAGCAGACTTCAGAAAACAGTAAACAAACTGAAACAGAGGGTAGAATGAAGTAATAAATTAATCATTGAGTAGATGCTAATGAACACAATTCAGTAAACGGTTTACAGTTTTTCTATATTTCATTGGGAAGTTAAATTTAAGATTCAACAAAGTGATTTATGTTGATCATAAATAAATGCAATACAAATAAAAATATCTCTTCTAACTTCACTGTTAAACCAGGTATTTTCATTGCCATCTTTCTTCAGTAATAATTTCCATGTTCTAATAAAATTAGGGGATGTAGAAATAATACTTGTTATGAATTCTCTAACACTGCCATGCAAACATCCTCCTTAAAGCTGGTGATTTATATTTTATAGTTTAGATAAATGTCTGTATTTTTTGCCTTTTTTTCTGAGTATCCATTTCTTTGCTGAAGAAACAATCAAGCTCTGACAATGTCAACTCTTATTTTTGATAGTACTGAAAGGAAGGGTCAGTTCTCTGAGGAACAAATAGAATTGTATGGGGAGCTTCAAAGCAAGGAGCGGCATGACACAACTGCTTTCTGCCTGCTCTTCTCCCTCAGTTATATTGTGAATAATTAACCCAGGGAAGACAGCAAGCAAATACTCCCTGGAACCTGTTTCTGCACTAGGAATAGCTAGTTTATGGAGATGGTCCCATCTGCATCACACATGGGGAAGGCAACTTACATATGGGCCAAGTAGGAATGGCATGGGAGAGCTCACTTGCTTGCTTGGTAAATGACAGTGATGAAAGTCACATGTAGGCATGCCAACTGACTTAATCTTTTTCTGCTTTCCCAATCACAAACAATTTGGCTTTGCCTATTAATTTTTGTAGATACCATTAAAAGGAATACCATAGCTAATGTTATATCAGACCCAATTACGCTAGTGAACTGCTTCTATTTTTTTTCTTTCATGCTGTGGCATTTCCTTTCCCCTGAAAACACTCTTTCACTCAGTCTAGCAATTAACTGCTTGAACAGTATAATAAGGAAGCAATTAAGAGGTGACAGAGAAAAATTAACACTCCATTTCACATTAAAGGCTAAGTGAGTATCCTTGCCATTGTGAGTTAAATGTGTCTTTGAAAACCTATAGTTTGGATGTATTTTCCTTTTGAATAAGGAGACCAGCTCCATGTTTTTTGTCTAGCATCCCAATCTGAAAATGGATGATAACTAATTGGGTGCTGTCTGCTTAAACAGGCTATATTAATTGCAGTTTGTTCTCCTGTAAGTGTCAAGGAAAACAAAATCTTTGTAATGTGTAGGCATAATGTACGGCTGCATTCATTTGAATATGCAGGCCATGTCCTAGTGCAAATAAAGCAAACTCCTGGATGCAATGTTGCCATGGCAGACAGAATTTGCATAATAAATAACAGCTATCATGAGACTTTCTTTATGAAGTACTCTGTTGTGTTGTCAGCTCTAAGAGCCTCCGCTAAAGCAGCCAATATTGAGGAAGTGGAGTGTGTTTTTCTTGCAAATGCAACACCCCAACCGGCATCACTCTCAAGAATCCATTATTTTAGTGTTGCTGGCTAAAAGGGACAGATTATATAAGTATGTACAAGGAATATGTGGTGAAATGTATCAACACACATCTACAAGATGACCAGAATGGTTGTATTAACTCAGAAACATCATTAGCTTGCTCTTCTGTGCCGAGGTCTTTCAGCACAATAGTGCTATCTGCAACCTCATCCTCTGTATCACCTAAGCCTGGGTCAAACAAGTTATAAAGTTTCTGATTTCTGGTGATAGGGATGGGAATAATATTTAAAAGGTGAGTGGGGTTCTCTATAGCATTATTTTGTGAGCTTTTATTCACATACTGTCTTAAAGCCACTACTGATACTTATTTGGGGAGCTTTCCTTTAGGTACTGTATAAATTTACTTTGAGTTGGCATTAGCACGGGGGACTGGCCAATCAGTCAAGTTATTTTTCCATTAATTATTATATCTTCCTTCCCTTTTACTGCTTTCAAGAAAACTGGGACTCAGAAAGACGGAAGGCTAATTGTGAAGGTATATGTGTGTGTATTTCCCAAACATTCGTGGAATGAGATTAATAAAAGACTTGCTTTATATGGATTTGCACATACTGCCATTCTCTTTGGCCCAGATGAGATTCTATATTTTTGTTCCCAAGGAAAGTCATCATGGCCACTTTTCTTTCTCTGACTGGCTTATTTCAGCTAGCATAATGTTCTCCATGTTCATCCATACTGTTGCAAGAGATAAGATTTCCTTCTTTTTATGACCAAGTAGTATTCCATTGTGTAAATGTACCACAGCTTCTTTTTTTATCTTCGCCCAAGGACATGCTCCTTGATTTTAGAGAGAAAGGAAGAGTGGTAGGGGAAGAGAGAGAAAGAGAGAGGAAGAGAAACATCAATGTGAGAATGAAACATTGATTGGTTGCCTCTTGTGCTTGCCCTGACTAGGAATCAAACCCACAACCTAGGTATGTGCCCTGACCAGGGATAGGACCCACAACCTTTTTGGTGTATGGGACAATGTGCAACCAAGTAAGCAAGCTAGCCAGGGCTCTAAACTGATTTTTTATCCACTCATCTACTGATGGACCCTTGTGCTGCTTCTAAATCTTGGCAATTATAAATAATGCTGAAATGAATGAATACAGGAGTGCATGTATGTATTCTTTTGAATTAGTGTTTTGGGTTTCTTGAGATAAATTCCCAAAAGTGGGATCATGGGTCATAAGGCAGTTCCATTTTTAATGTTTTGAGTTAACTCCATACTACTTTCCATAGTGGCTGCACCAATATGCATTCCCACCATCAGTGGGTTCCTTTTATGATTTCACTCATATGTGGAATCTAATAAACAAAATTAACTAACAAGCAAAATAGAGACAGACTCATGGATAGAGAGCAGGCTGACAGCTATCAGGGGTGGGGGTGGAGGGATTGAGGAAAAACTACAAAATGAAAAACTCATGGACACAGGTAATAGTGTGGTGATTGTCAAGAGAGAGTGTGGAGGGAGGTGGAGGAATATATGGGGGGATGAATAGTTATGGAAGGAGACTTGACTTGGGGTGGTGAACATTGAATACAGTGTACAAATGATGTGTTGTGGAATTGTGCACCTGAAACCTGTGTAATTTTGTTAACCAATGTCACCCAAATAGATCAAGTAAAAAGGAAAACAAAACAAAAAGAATTCATGGCCACTGTCATAGCACTTTGGCTACTATTTATTATGTCCCTACCAGGCACCTAACCCTATGTTAAGTTATATGTATGCCATATCTAACTTTACCTTTATAATCTTTGTAGTCCCTATTGTAAGCCAGAGAAAACTGTGGCTCTGAATCCTGAGCCAGGATTTGAATCTTGTGCTGTTTCACTCCAGAGCTCATGCTCTTTTCACCACTTAATGCCCCAAGGGCAGAATTTTAGAAAGTGAACATTAATGAGACCTTCCTTAAATAATGGCCATTTTAATGACTACAAACAGCACTGTATTTTCTTATAAAGCCAATGAAAATAGCAATATTCATGACTCTAGGAAGGAAAGGTGCAACAAATCTGGAGCTGATTCTCACCTCTTTATAGCCTGATTTATAAGGGCAAAGAAGTTAGAAAGAAGTGTGCTCTAGATGGAGACCTAATAAGTTGTCTTTTACTTGCACAAAGTAAAAGAAACAAAAAAGAAAAAAAAACACCAGCAAAACCTCAACAAGTCACTTTCAACTTTTAAGAGCTCAGAAGAGTAACAAAGCTATTTATTATCTTTTTTCACATTTCATCATCTTTTTTTAAAAAAAGACATTATTTATGTATTTTTAGAGAAACGTGAAGGGAGGGAGAAAGAGAGGGAGAGAAACATCAATGTGTGCTTGCCTCTCACATGCCCCTACTAGGGGCCTTGCCTGCAGCCCAGGCATGTGCTCTGACAGGGAATTGAACCAGCAACCCTTTGGTTCACAGGCCTGCATTCAACCCACTGAACTATACCAGCCAAGGCCACATTCCAGCATCTTAAAATTTCTTTGCTCATATGAGAACTTGCTGTTCAGGTGTCTTTATAAAGCAATTTTCTGTAGCCACTTTACACATTTTAAAATAATAACTCACAATAGAAATTGAGTATAAGATGGCTGCAACATCAACTACAGAGCACCATTAGAATATACTGTATTACAAACAATAAACACTTGGGTACTTCAGCTTTTAAAATGAAATCTTTGAAAGCAAGACATCTGTGGCAAATGCAGTAATAATATTTAATAATAGTGGAGAGTGGTGAAAATGCCAAAAAGTGACCAAACAGTTGGAGAACCTGGGCAGGTTGTGTAGTTAAAATCTGTCCTTCACTTTCCAGAAGCATTTAGGTATCAAAAATAATTTCTTGCAACCTAGTTTTCTTTTTCTTCTTTGTGTTTTCTATAATGTCTGATCTGCTGTGGATTGGGAGGCAAGGTTTGCTCCCCTCTTTCATTATTTCTTTTAAATAAATGTGTTCTCCAAGTTATATTGTTGCCTTAACATTCAAATCATTTTTGGATTATTGGAAGTTGCTGTCCTCTGCACATTGACGGAGTTATATTACCATAGAAGCCACCTTTCCTTTTACTCTTAAAAATAAATATTTGCAAAACTAAAATCACTGTTCCTTTTTATTACTCTGATAACATGCCAGTCCTTTGATGTGAAGCAGTAACAAATTCATTTTTATTATTAGGAAGTTTCTGGGGTCTTTCACCATGAGTGGACTGGACAGCATTGTACTCAGTGTACATAATGCTTTCATTCCTGGCTCACGCACAACCGCATTTCAGTGAATACTTTGAAATTTAACTATAGCAGTACTCATTTGATCCACTGCTACTCAGTGAGGAACTTGAACAAAGAAACCCTTCATTTGATCACAAAGAGGATGAGTGGAGGTTAAGGGGAGTGAAAGTAAGTAGAATGTTTATATAACATATTTCAAGTGACCTCACTCCTACTTGAGACCCAAAGCACCATGTGTTTGTGCATGTATGTGTGTGTGTTGGGGAGAGGTTATTTAACAGCATGTGCACAATGGCTTTCCTCTGGAAATCATGAGAATTTTGCAAAATTTTCCAAGAGAAAGGCCAGAATCCTGTAAAGTCACTATAATGAACTGAATATCTGTGTCACTCCAAAATTCATATGTTGAGATCTAATTTCCCAATGTGATTGTATGAGGAAGTAGGACCCTTGGGGATTGATTAGGTCATGAGGGTAGATTCTTCTTGAATGAGATTACTGCCTTCATAAAATAGACTACAGAAAAGCTTTCTCTTCCCTTCCACCATGTGAGGACACAGTGAGAAGAGTCATCTATGAACCAGGAAGCAGACTCTCACCAGAATCCTACAGGGCTGGCACTCTGATCTTGAACTTTCAGCCACCAGAACTAGGAGAAATATATTCCTGTTGTTTACAACATAAGCCATCCAGTCTACAGTACTGTATTATAGCAGCCCAAGCTGACTGGTAGTCACTCCCTACGAATGCCAAGTGGTTGACTTGATGGGACCTAATTCTTTTGTGCACTTCATGCCCTCTAAAGAAGAGAAACTACTTTCTGATACTTGTTCTTCTCTTCTTCCCTTCTAGTCTGCTGCCCATGGCAATGCAAAAAACTCCTGTATCTCACTCTCCACCTTCTCTGCCTGGCTCTAGAGATATCAGATGCTCTAAAGAACACCATAACATCACCCCAGAAAAAGAAACAACAGGTTCTCTAGTAAACTCTCTCCACCAGTATCCCTAAATTTTCTGAATTTGTTATGGATATTATAACCAATGCACTAAGGCAAACCTTTACCAAGAAATTTTTGTGTTAGACTTGTTCATTGCCACCATCCAAGACATTAAAGGAAAGACCCTAAACACTTCTAGGATGAAAATCTCTTTTTAAAAATATTAAGTAATTCCACATTATCTGGTGGTTGACAAAGTACAGAACACCTCAATATAACTATGAGTCACACGTGTACTTATCTTAAGATGGAGTTTTGTTTTATGAATCCCAAATGAATAATTATCTTAACAATGAAAAGTAGTGGAAAATGGTGGCATATATGTATGTGAGAAACATTATGTATGTTTTCTGCACATAATGCATGATGAGTTTTTCTTCCAAGGTCCCTGGTCCTCAGGTTGGAAATCCTTAGATCAAAGGGGTTTTCCTCTTCAGCCAGAAACCTAGAGGCTCTCCCACACTTTGGTTTTCTTGAATGCCACTCCTCCTAGTGCCCCTCCAGCCATTTACAGAACAAACTATAATTCAGAGCAAGTTGACAGTACTGTGTCCCAAATATGACATAAATGGATGCATTTGTAACTCACCACTCTATGGCATCAGAGTACAATTTGTTATGGTTGGATTTAAAAATACTAGCTTTTCAGAACTGTTTTCCTCAGCTTCTAGTAGAAAGAATAAACCAGGTCCTTTCTAATGACTTTTGCCATAGTTAGCCCTTACACCACCTCCCCACTACATATGCCAGTCAGTTTGTCTCCCAAATCCCACACTCTTTGGTATGCCCAGCCTAGGATAGATTTTATTACCATTTTAATATTAATTTTCTAGTCTAAATTTAATTCTTTCAGACACTTATTCCAAGTCAGATATCTTAAAAGTGCTTTTCATTGTACTTGTAACATCTTTGCCACCATATTTTCTCAGTTACATTAGGGTGAGTGTGTGAAGGCAGTAGGGCAGAGGAAGGAGTATTCATGCTCCTATCCCAGAGCCATTTTTTTTACTTTGAACTTTATTTTAATTACATTTTATTGATTATGCTATTACAGTTTTCCCAATTCCCCCCCTTATCTCCTCTCCACCCTGCACCCCCCAACCCTCCAGCATCCTCCCCCCCAGTTCATGTCCATGGGTCGTACACATAAGTTCTTTGAGTTCTGTTGCCTATACCATTTTGACCTCTCCCTGTCTATTTTATGCCTACCAATTATGCTTCTTCTTCCCTGTACCTTTCCCCTCATTCCTCCCTTCCCCCTCCCCACTGAAATTCCTCCATGTGATGTTCTGAATCAAGGATCTCTTGTTCTCCTTTGTTCTCATTCATGCCAGTCAAATTCTGTCTCATTACAGATGAATATTTTCAAGTACCCCCATTTACATATAACATCCATAAGGTAACTTTTGTCTACTGTAAAATAGGGAGGATGATTATATTTCACATATAATTGACAATGGAGTTGCTCATCACACACATGAAAACCTCAATCAATTATTTGTAATTTGTCTTTTGTCCTCACCTCAGTACATGCCTAAAGCCTCTCATTGAATGTGAACGTTACTTACCTTGTGAAAGAACTTTCTGGTAATATATTTGTATTCATTATTTAATTGTTGGAACCTATAAGGCATTTAGCTCTCTAATTCTGATGCTGTCAGTAAATCCTTACGGGAAGCTAAAGCAGAATTTAAAACACAAGTAAAAGAGACTTCAAATAGAAAGCCAAAATGCCACTGGGGAGAAACAGAGCTAGCTGGTCTGTATGTCCTTATATTGTCCTACATTGTGTTACCACACACCTTAAGCATATCATAGCATTTTAGAGCTTGGTGAAACTTTGAGATCATCCAATTTTGTACATGGATAAACTGTGGCCTAAAGAAAGAAGGGAATTCACATCAGGTCATCTGCTAGTCAAGTGGCAAACAGGATTATACTCCCAGATGTTAATTTCTCACTAAAAGAGGCCTTCCCCCCTCTATGATGCAGAGATAGGTACCAAGATACTCAAAACATTAACCACATAAGAGATATGGTTAAATTACATTATTAATTTCAATTCCCTTATTGCTCCAATGAAATTTTTTAAAAGCTCATAAGGAAAAAAAATGAATAGTAGGTTTGTTACTTACAGCCACTAGTACTTGCTTCTGTACAAAAGTGTTTCTTTAGATTTGTGACCCCAGGTCTAATCCAGAAGCACAGCATGTGTCATTTCACACTGTCATGTGACAGAAAGCTACTTAATATAACCTGACTCAGAGTGACATTTCTATTGCACTGCATTGCAGTAGAAAGAAATAACACTTTCTTTCACAGGTAAGTAATCATCTCTACCAGTTGATATTATTTCATTATTTATAGGTAGAAATAGAAAGCAGATATGTTCTTGAGAGTGCATCCTACAAAGGCATACTAGAATAAGGAATCTATGGGAAGTCTATTTGATAGGGTCACAGGAGTTCAGACAACATGAGTGAAAGAATATATTATTATTAACAAAAGAGGCATGTTTGCATTGAGAAGCAGTTTGATTGGACAGCAAAGTAAAAAAAGTACATAGGAAGCAACCTTTAAAAGGGACAATGATTATAAGCTAAGAGGAGTTCTTTTGAAATAAAGAACAAATATCTGAACCTTACTTACAAAGAAATTCACAAGGAAATTATTTGGACATAGAAAGATAAATGGTTTGACAGAGAAAAATCATAACATTAGTAGCATACGATTACTTATATTTTGAACATAGCTCTCAGCACTTTATGTGTTTTTATGTTTTATTTCTTACAACTATCCTATAAGACAGTTATTATTATACTCATTTTATAATTGAGGGAGCTGAAGCCTGAAAGGTTAGGTGTGTTACTTTGTTAGGGTTGCTATAACAAAGTACCACAAACTGAGTGGCTTCAGTAGCAGAAACTGATTGTCTCACAGTTCTGCAGTCTAGAAGTCTGAGATTAAGGTTTTGGCAGGGTTGGCTCTATCTTATGGCTGTCAGGGAAGAATCTGTTCCAGGCCCCTCTCCCTGGCTTTTAAGTGTATATCTTTTTTGCTATATCTGTTCATATCATCTTCTTTCTGTGCATGTCTGTCTGTCCAAATGCCTGCTTTTTATAAGGACACAAGTTATATTGTGCCCACTGTAACTTTAACTTGATTGTAAAGATCCTCTCTCCAAATAAGGTGATACACTAAAGTACTGAAGGTTAGGACTTAAGCATATAAATTTGGGAGAGGGGACACAAATCAACCTATAACAATAATGTCTCTAACATTACAGGCTAGTAAGTGGTGTAGCTACAATTCAAATCCAGGCAATCTAGATCAACCAAGGCTGTTTTAAATCACTATGTTATAACATCTCTCAATCTTGACATTAATATTAGTATCAATTTTCTGCCAAGTAGAACAGAATTTAAGAAATCTATGGAGCCTAATTATATAAACATCTTCCCTTTCAATCTGGAAGTTACCTGAGATTGAACCAGATAATGGCCATGCTTAGTATGGTGTCTGATAGAAATCATCACCTGGAGGTCGAGGGTAATGCTGACTTCCCTTCCCTGACTGATGTCTCCGTATACACTATACATAACTTGTTTCCTAAGCACAATCTTTGCCTTGCCTTAAACACTTTTACCTGCATGTTCTCACTTCTATTCCTTTGCCTCTGCTATTCCTTTTACTTTGAATGTTCTCAACATCCACTGGTAAAATGTTACTGATTCTTTGAAGTTTATCTCCAGCCTTATCTCTCTCTTGAAATACCTAACTACATGAGGTCTTTTCCTCTTTTGAAATAAAAAAGCTTCTTGAAGATATCATAGTACTCATATCATATAATTTTTCTTAGGGCAGTTATCATCTATGCATCTTAACTTTTAAATCTTGCCCCTACTCCATCCATATGCTCATTAACAATACCTTTCATTACCACTAGTGATTCTTTTTTTAAAGTAATTCAGATTCTTTATTATAAAAACTTCCCAAGCTTTATTGACAAGTATAACTGACAAATAAAAAATGTATATATTTAAGGTATACAATGTGATGTTTTGATATAGGCATACGCTGTGAAATGGCTACCACAATCAAGTTAACATACCCATTACCTCACCTTTGTGTGTGGGGAGTGGGGATAAGGTATACTTTAAATCTACTGGAAGATAGATCTTAAATTAAATCTTCTCACCAATACACACACACACACACACACACACACACACAATTGTAACTATATAGAGGTGATAGATAAGTTATTTAATTTGAATGTGGTGATCTTTTATATATATATATATATATATATATATATATATATATATATATATAAACATCAAGTTGTATACTTTAAGATTTATGTAATTATTTATTTTTAGAGAGGAAAAGGGAGGGAGAAAGAGAAGGACAGAAACATCAATGTGTGGTTGCCTCTCACATGCCCCAAGTGGGTACCTGGCCTGCAACCCAGGCATGTGCCCTGACTGGGAATGGAACCAGCAACCCTTTGGTTCACAGGCCGGTGCTCAATCCACTGAGCAACACCAGCCAGGGCATTTCACAGATAAAATTTTTAATCTTGTTTTTATTTTTTTGGTTCATATTTATTAAAATTTTCAAACCTAAAGAAAAATAGAAAATAGTATAAATAATATCTATAATTTAAATTTAACAATTGCCAATATTTCATCATATATGAATCATCTATTTGCCCCATGGCAATATAAATGAGTCATTTAAATGATAAATATATCCATAAGAATCTCTAAAACCTCACTTTATACACCTAATAAAATTAATTCCATAATATCATTTAATAAACATTAATTTTAAATTTTGTCAGATTTTAAATGCTTTTTTAGCTTATTTATTCAAACTATATTAAGAAGAAAAACCATTAGAGAGGTCTTACTGATCTTTTTATATGGGAGTCATGATGCAAATAGTTTTCAAAAATTATTTCCTTGAAAATGTATATAAGCTCTGAGAAATACATATTATTACTTTTTCAATTTTATAGGCATAAGTATCTGGACTCAGAGAAGTTACTTTCCCTAAATTACATAGCAAGTAGGTAGAAGGGACTAGACTTAGACTCAGGACTGTCTTTTTCTAAGTGCTATGCTATACTGTGCATTGTCTGCTTTGAGGACTTGTTGCCTAATTGTGAGTTGTAGAGGACAGGGTAGACTAGCAGCATCAAGCCTACAATTTTGGATTTGAAAACTGTGGACCATTCACTGAAAAAAAGAAGAATTCAGAAAAAGAAGCAGGTTTGGGGTCAGGTTTGAGTTCAGTTTTGAAAATTTTGAGTTTGAAGTGCTTATAGTATACACATTCATGTTTTAGAAAGAGCCCTCCAGGGGAAGGATGAGAATGAATTGTGAGGAGGCATGGATAAAGCAAGGAGACTAGCTGGGAGGTTACTACTGTGGTCAAGAAGAGAGATGATGGGAGACTGGACTAAGATGGTGGGGGTGGAGAGAAATGAACAGAACATTTGTGACACTGGTTCCATTTGCTTAGATGGGGAACAGTGGGGGAGGATAATCAAGAGATGGCCAGAGTGACCAAGGTATAAAGCATGAGGCAGAGATTGATGATATAGGAAATCAGAAAGGTGGGCAGAAGCAATAAGGAGTTTAGATGTTATTCTAAAAGAAATAGGAAAATACTGATGGATTTTAAGGAAGTGAATGGCAAGATCTGATTTATGTTTTTTACAAATTAACTCTGGTTTCTCTATAGAAAATGGATAAGAGAAGACAGGAGTAGAGGAAGAAAGACCAACTAGAAAGTCATTGCAGTGTTCTAGGTGAAAAAAGACAAAAGCCTGAACTAGAGAAGTAGCAGAGGGAATGGAAAGGAGAGATAGTTATGAGAGATGTTGAGGTATTATAAACAAAAGGTACCATGGGAAGGAAGGGATTGTGATAGTTTACAATCACAATTCTGTTGTATTCCCCTCATTGGGAAGTGAAGCCTATAGACCTTCCTCTTAAATCTAGGTTGGTTTGTGGCTGTTGTGACCTATAGAGTGTGACAGACATGACACATTGTGACTTCTGAGGCTTGGTCATAAAGGCCAAATCACTCTATCTTGTTCTTAGGAACACTTGCTTTTGGAACTCTAAGCCACCATGCAAGAAGACAAACTACCCTGACACTAGCATGTTCAGGAGGACACATGACCTTTCTTATGGATAGTCCCAATTGAGCTTATACTTCAGAAATTCCAGCCCAGGTTCTACACATGTGAGTAATGAGCCCATCTTGGAAGTGGGTCCTCTAGCCCCACCTATTGCAGCCCCCACCCATTTATGTTACTCCATCCATCATTTGAGAGATATAACTGAGCCTGAAACCATCAAGATAAAGAAGTTAAAACTGATGCCTGCTTTTCAAATTCTTGACTCATTGAATTAATAAGCAAAAGAAAAATGTTTTTTGTTTCATGCCATCAAGTAGCAGGGTTATTTGTGGCACATCTATTGTTTATCAGAACAATGCTAAATATGAAGATGTATAAGATATGGAATTTGCCTGTCAGGAACTTACAATATAAAGCCAGACATGAGAAAAATATACACACAAAAATAGGAAGAATTGTATGTGCATGTTAATTGTTGTATAAGCCATGTTCTATGGAAATACTGGGCAGAAGGAATTAATAATACAAATGGCTAACTTTCTACCAGTACACTAAGTATTTTAAATATTAAATGAATAAAGTCTCATTTATTTACTTTTTACAACAGGCCTATGAGACATATATAATAATTGTGCCTGTTTTTCACATGAAAAAGATTAAGGCACAGAAAGGATAAGTAATTTGTCTAGATCTCAACAACTTGGATTTAAACCCATATACTTGGCCTCAAGAGTTCTTACCTCCTGTGGCGACTTCTTTTAGTCATGAGATATTAGTCATGAAATAATAGGAGAAGCTGCAAACATGAGCTCATACCCTATGTTAGCTTCCATAGGAAATTTTAGGTCGATTTTCATTCAAAAGTGGGATATGAAAAAAAATCCACTGCCTGGCCAAGATGGCAGTATAGGCAGAAACACTTCATTTCCTCACACAACTGAAAAAAAAAGGATAACCAATGTAAAAACAAAGAATAACCAGAACTTCCAGAAAATCATTTGCATGGAAGTCCAACAACCAAGGAGTTAAGGAAACAGTCATCAAGACTTGTGTGCCAAGATGAAGAAATGTGGTCCAAATGAAAGTACAGATCAAAACTCCAGAAAGAGAGCTAAGCAATGAGAAGATAGGCAACCCATCTGATGCAGAGTTCAAAACACTGGTAACCAGGATGCTCACAGAACTGATTGAGCTCTGTTGCAAAATGAGGGAAGAAATGAAGGCTACACACATTGAAATAAAGGGAAATATACAGGGAACCAACAGTGAAAGGAAGGAAACGGGGACTCAAAGCAATCATTTGGAACAAAAGGAAAAAATATCCAACCAGAACAGAATGAAGAAAGAAGAATTGAAAAAAAAATGAGGACAGGCTTAGGAACCTCTGGGACAACTTCAAACACTCCAACACCCAAATCATAAGGGTGCCAGAAGAAGAAAAAGAGCAAGAAGTTGAAAACTTATTTGAACAAATAATGAAGGAAAACTTCCCCAATCTGGTGAAGGAAATAGACTTACAGAAAGTCCAGGAAGTTCAGAGAGTCCCAAAGAAATTGGACCCAAGGAAGAACACACCAGGATACATCATAATTAAGTTACCCAAGATTAAAGATAAGGAGAGAGTCTTAAAAGCAGCAAGAAAAAAGGAGACAGTTACCTACAAAGGACTACCCATATGGCTATCATCTGATTTCTCAAAAGAAACCTTGCAGAAAAGAAGGGGCTGGAAATAAGTATTTGAAGTCACGAAAGGCAAGGACCTAGATTAGTCTATTCAGCAAAGCTATCATTCAGAATGCAAAAGGCAGATAAAGTGCTCCCCAGAGAAGGTCAACTTAAAGGAGTTTATCATCATCAAGCCCTTATTATATGAAACGTTAAAGGGACTTATCTAGGAAATAGGGTAAAAAATTATGAACAGTAAAATGATAATAAACTCACAACTATCAACAACTGAACCTAAAAAAAAAAACAAACAAAAAGAAAACTAAGCAAACAACTAGAACAGGAACAGAATCACAGAAATGGAGATCACATGGAGGGATATCAGTGGGTTGGGGGAGGTATAGAATGGGGGGAAGGTACAGGGAATAAGAAGCATAAATGGTAGGTACAAAATAGACAGGGGGAGGTTAAGTATAGGAAATGGAGAAGCCAAAGAAATCATATGTACAACCCATGGACATGAACTAAGTGGGGATGCTGAAGGGTTGGAGGGTGCAGGGAGGAGGGAGATAAAGTAGAGAAAATAATTGGAACAACTGTAATAGGATAATCAATAAAATAAACAAAAATAAAATAAAATCACTTTTGTTAAAAAAGAAAAAAATCCAGTCCTCAATATGATTTAAAAATTTACACCAAGTTGCCTAAATTCCTGTTTCTTCTTTCCCTTTGCCTGCATTGTCTCTTTATATTTTTGACTGTCTTTAGTTAAAACTCCATGTTTCCTTTCAAAAAAAATTATGACAGCTCTCTCAGTTTCTCTGTGTTTGCAAAAATAAGTGGGATTTTTCCTGAGACCAGCATCTTATAGCGACAACACTGCAGCATCATCTTGTGGATCCTAAAGAGAAAGGCACTTTGGGATTATTCCATATACCTCCTTCTTCACTGGATCAAGCCCCACTAACTTGCCTTCCTAGAACATTTCTCCCTGATCCCGGACTTGATTCTATTCTTAGCCTAAAAATATTGCTCAACTTGGGCACACTTAGTTAAATACAAGTGTGATTATGTTATTCCACCAGGACTCCCATTGTTGTTTAATAGTCTTTTTACTTGGTTAATTTGTATTTCCTAGGAAACTCCTGCTACTAATGATTCCAACCCCTATCCCTCTCTTCAGAATTGCAATCCCATCCCTCACTTCCTACTGTATGATGATTTGAGTTCCCAGTTATACCTCCATAACATGTCTCTCCACACACCTGTTTTCTCCTCACTTCCCAACTAATCTCAGAAGAGAATGTGCCTCTTCCTTCTCAGACTCCCTATACCTCTAGTGTTTCTAATGCCATTGTGTCTCACTACCTTCAAAACTAGGCTTCTCCAGTTACCTCCTTTGTCAGCTATTTTCAGTCTCTCCTACAAAATAAATTTTAAAATGCACATCTATCTCAAAACAATCACATTTTTACTTGATCCCACTCACCAGCTTAGCTGTAGGTTTATTTTGATTTATTTTTCTCATTCTCTTTCAACCTCTTTCCATCTAGGCTGTATCTCTTTTTTCCCCTCCCCTCCATGCCCTCTTGCAAACTGATTCCTCAGCATTATACTCTACTCTTAGAGTTACAACAACTCCTAAACTCCAGTATGCTGGCTTTATAGCAGTCTTTTCCCCTTGAACATCTTTCCATCTTCTCATAACACCAGTTGCGTTCTTTCAAAATTTCCCTTCCATACAAATCTGGGACTTAGGAAAAGGCTGATTATCCTCTATCTCAAAGATTGCATCCTCTGTGATTGCTTTGCTATATTCCCTCTGCTCCCAGCTACCCGCTACTGTGGCCATTCCCTGAAAATACCTTATACACCCTCTGTGGAAGATATAGAGCCCCAGTCCTCAAGACTAGACATTTTCACTGAGTTGGTCCTCTGGTGTGAACTCCAAATCAACATAATCTGAAACACTTTCCTTCCTTAAAGCTACTTCTTGTGGACTTTGACTTCTCCCTCTTTCTGCCACCAGTTATGTGCTTGAGGTATAGAAGTCCATGCTAATATTAGCATAAGAAGAAATAATTAGGGAGCCACATCTGCCACACCTGCCCCCCTCCACACACATCATATAGTGCATTCTCAGAAACAAATCTTAAGTGATTTTTGGATTATTTAATATGTGCTTATATTTGGATCTTTGAGAGTGCACATTAACAGCCCCTTCCAAAGTTACTGTCTGGCATCTTGATAGGGTTGCATTGTGAAATAGCTATCTTATTTAATGGTCTAAAATTTGGGATCCTCCTTTCTTCTAACACACAAAAAAGCAGTGTTCAAACCATGGTAATTGATGTGTTTTGATCAAGAAGAAGCCAAGGTTAGTATGAGGCTTATTTCCACAGTGACTAAGTGGAAGAGTCAACACATCAGTCTTTTGAGCCCACCACAGACCTCTCATTTCCATTCTTCTATCCAACAACTGACATTCTAAGTAGCTCAGATTCAAATGCAAATGCAAGCACAAGAAAGCAGACACACTTTAAAATCAATAACATCGTTTTGTCAGGCAATTCATTTAGTATTTCTAAAAACCAGTGAAGTTTAAAAAACAAGGGAGTTGAAAGCTTGCACTACTGTTCCAAGTTTTAATGAGAGCCTATTCCTCACTCTGGGACAGAGAAACCCTCATTATAACTTGTCAATAGAACATTAGCACCCAAGATGGAGAGAGTCCTATGATCCCAGTTAATTTTCTTTTTTTCCCATCTAGTTGAAAAAAATCTTCTAATGGGAAACTAGCCACTTATTTGAATGCCTCTTTTTTAAATCATAGATTCATCTACTTAAGAATATCATGTTACTCTTACCACATTGGTAAAAATATTTTTGACTGAGACTTTCTATGCTGAGATATTAAGTGCTGCTTGGAGGGACTCCAGGCAGCACACTGAGCATTGGGTGCTGCCTGAACACTTTTGTGCCTCTCTCTGTTACTTTACCTTAGCCTTCAAAACAGGAAGAAATCAGATTTAGGGTTTCATTTTAGAGTAGGCTTTTAGATCTACAGGTGAACACAGGAGGACAGTGAGTGTTGTGGAGGAGGCAATTAGCCTACACTGTGATGTTTCTTTCACTTGACATTGCAGCCCTTGAAACCATCAAATATGAAACAAAGAAAAGTGGAAGTAGCCCTGGTTTCTTTTGCTGTGCCTGCCATGCTATCTGAGCTAGGTTTTGTTGTTTTAAATTACTGGGTCTTATTGATCATTATGTATTGTCATGATACAAAGTTATAGACAAAATATGTTGTAAAGCACCTGATTCAGGCCAATCTAATGCATGCAATACACCCATTAATCATGTAATACTCTTTCATTATTCAGATCCTCTAACGCACTCCCAATAGCCAAACCTAGTAACCAAAACTAAATGAACCAGGCTCACATTTAGTCTCTTCAGGTGTAGTCATCTGAGAAACTTCTAGAAACTGAACTGGATGTCCCTGTTCACTTCCAAAAGTGTTTTAAAGTAGCAAAACAGTATCAGAGACTAGACCTTTTATAGTAGTTCATATTCTGCCAAAAGCCCCATTTGGTTTGGCTTCAGAATGACCTATAAAGTCCTATCAATTTAGCTCCAGCACAGTCATTCAGCAAACATGTATTTAGTTCCACAAATCTTTTAATTAACATCTACCAAGTGTCAGATGCTGCTTGGCACCAGGAATACCAAAAAAAGTACAAGGTCCTTACTCTTAAAAAGACTGTATTCTATTTAAAGGAAAGATTTGTGAACAAAAATTTACATTAATATGTGCTAAGAATTCAAATAGGAGAAACTAAAAAACTGAGTGCCATGAGGAGCAACTAATGAACAACCCAGGGCTTCCTCGGCTCAAATTCTGTTATTTTCCTTTTGCCCTCACCAATATAGACAATCGCAGGTCAAAGGCCTTTACAACATGTGTCTTTACCATAAAAATTTCTGAGTGGCAATATTATCATCAAGTCCATGTCACTAACCTTCTTAGTGATGCAGTATTCTCTAACAAAAATTTCTATTTGCAGAGGTATTTTAGTCTGGATTAGACTACAGGTGTAGCAAGGTACTATCTGTTAGTCAAAGTTTTAAATACCCTGGCAGGATACTTAGGAGCATAGTTGTGACTCAGTATTTTCTTCTTCACTTCATTCTAGAAACAGGATGGCAATGGGCTTTACAATCATATAGGTCTGAGTTAGAATTCTGACTCTGATTCTTGCTAGATGTGTAGCCCTGAGCAAGTTACATAGTTTCTGGATCTGTAAAATGGGAATTACAATACTCCCTAATTTTCAAGGATATTATGAGACCTAAATGGGCTAATGTATATAAACAGTTTATCATTGTGCCTTGGGCATAGTCAATGCTTAGCAAATATCAACTCTTACTTTTATTGTTCTGTGTTCCTACTTAAGAAAACATACAAATAAAAATGATAACTGGGTTCTCGTCCCAACTTTGGGACCAGCCCCATAGTTTTGAGTAATCTGATAGTTCCTATGTTTCTACCTACACAGTAATGATAGTTGCATTACTACTGTCTCTTTTAGTCCTCACAGTCTAAAGTTGGCTCATTTTTTGGAGTGACATTGAGAGGTCTCAGACATGACAGTCACCCTAGATGTCCTGCAGGGTCTAGGAGCGTCCCACTTCCTGTGCAGTACCACAATAATGTTCTGCTTCCAGAAAGGGCTCCAAAGGTAGCAAAAATGATATCCCAGAAGACCTGGTAATGATTTGTTACCCAGAGTTTTAAATGGAATATGTAACTGCTGAGGAGGCAAAGTCTTCTATTAACCCCATAGGGGTTCTCTTAACTATGTAAAACTAAAAGAGATTGTCACTCAAAAGATATCTTAATTCTAGGGTTTATTCAGTTATGCTTCTTTCCCTCCCCCCACCTCTAGCAAAGATGCTAAAAATTAAAAAAAAACAAGCATTTTGCTATTACTGTTCAAAATTTCTTTGAACTTGTTAACCTTGTGGTATTTTTGGAAGCATTTGAGTGCTCCTTACAAAATCACCTTGCATTTTTATTGTACCTTAGGTATAAGCAACTCAAAGCACTTTATGACATCATGAAATCTCATCCAATCTTTGAGGTATTTCTTTGCAAAGAAGCAAGTACCATGCCAACCATGAGTCAAATTAGTCATTTACTTTGTCTGCCAGTGAGGATTTCATCCAGTGACCTTGATCTCTCTATTGCCAAAATTCCTTGTTGTTTGAATTTTTATGAGGTTTGAAGCAAAGAGTCTTGTACATTTTAAGAATCTATTTGATGACACCCTCTGTCTACCTCCTTCTGTCAGTCAGGGTCAGGGTGAGCTGACCCTTAATTGACTTTTCCTAGACCAAAAACATAAAAAATAAAAGTGGGTTTGAGAGCCCCCAAAAGAAATACTTTATTCCATTTTCATAGTTCAGTTCATGAAGATCACTTCCACACAAGGTTATTCAGGTAGATTCATAGAGTGAAATTAAGTAACCGAGTGATTGTGCTAGAGCATCTCAAAAAATACTTTCTGAACCAGTTCATTCACAGGCTGTGTGTCCAGTGTATACATAGTCTGACTGGACTAATTTTTTTATTTTCCTTAAAGATGCTTCCAGTCAACAAGAATGTTGTGATGGAATGTTTATAACAGGACTCAGTCTGCTTCCTCTGTCCATGTAGCTTTCTCTATTGCCATATTCCATACTCACACTCTGTATACCCACACTCACACCTAACTGGATGAAATTTCAATTTCCAAAATGAGCTATTCTCTCTAAACAAGTTACACATACACACACACCCAAAACACATATTTTAGGACTGAAATGTCACTCCAGGAAGCTTTTCTCTCCCATGATCCTGGTTAATTGACTCTGCTCTGTGCTCCACAGTACCCTGTCCTTTCTTCAAACTTAGCATTTATCATGCTGTTTTCATTTGCCATCTCTTCCATTAGACTTGAAAGCACTCTGACATTAAGGATGTTGTCTACTCAACTGTTGTACCACCCATGCCTAGTGCAATGTGCCGCAATTATTGAATAAATAACTAGATTGATTGGGTATTTTACTTTTAAGTATGTGTTCTGTCATTTCACATTTAACCTCATTAAATATCACAGCATTTGTTAGATAATCATTCAAATGTCTTTGAGTCTTTTATAAACCATACCTATAGAATCTTGGTCTTTTGGGATCTTTATATCCTAACTGTATCACCAAGAATGTGTGGTGCAAACATTTAGATCTTTTATTCCCTTCTAACTCAGAACTGAAATATATCCCCAGGTTACACTGCAATGATACTAAATGGTTGCATATCCAGTTCAGATTTCAACTGCTTTGCCAAGGGAAATAGAAACTGACTACTAAAATGTCATGTGTAAAAATAATGGATACAAACATTGATAGATAAATTCCTCAGTTTACTACTACTACCACTACACATCCTCTGATGACTATAGAGATTCCTATATCCATTTAAAGATAAAAATTCATTTACTATTGTTTTGTTGCCTTGGATTTGACTCTTCCTGGCTTTCTAGAATGAAAATGCACAGAACTTGTTTCCAAATCTAGAGGAATGCCTGTTTATACAATTACTACCTAAAGTATCTATGCTTGTTCATATTGGGAACAGTCCTAATATTTGTTAGGCAAAATGTAAATAGAAGTGGATTAAAATAGAGACACTGAATTATATTCTTACCATCCATCCAAATCATCCCACATAAGAAAGTACATAAGACTATTTGCATCTGTGTGCCACTATGCTCTGCTGGGCCAGCAGACCTGACCTTCTACACTTCTTATTCCTCTTTTCTACCTCTTAAAATTCTAACTTTTAAAGTTATATGTACCATGGCTGATGTGGCTCAGTGAATTGAGCACTGGCCTGTGAACCAAAGGGTCACCAGTTCGATTCCTAGCCAGGGCACATGCCTGGGTTGTGGGCCAGGTTCCCAGCGAGGGGTGTGTGAGAGGCAACCACACATTGGTGTTTCTCTCCCTCTCTTTCTCCCTCCCCTCCCCTCTGTCTAAAAATAAATAAATAAATAAATTTTTATTAAAAAATAAAGTTATACTTAAATTAATCCTCATTAACAACTTCCCCTGCACACACTGGCCATCAAAAGGGAGCTCACGTTCACAAAGCTTAGAGATCATCTAACTTGAAGTTTCTCATCCTTGGTAAAATGTTAGAACCACACAAGACAGCTTATAGAAAATACCATAGTCTGAGTCCCAAGGGAAATCAATTAAATAAGAATCTCTTGGTCTGATGTACAGCCTGAACCTCAGAATATTTCAAAATATGCCAGCTGATTCTAGTGGGCAGCCAAAGTTGAAAACCCATTGCCTTAAATGT
Organism: Phyllostomus hastatus; assembly: GCF_019186645.2. Taxonomy (NCBI): domain Eukaryota; kingdom Metazoa; phylum Chordata; class Mammalia; order Chiroptera; family Phyllostomidae; genus Phyllostomus; species Phyllostomus hastatus. The sequence continues at coordinate 7,502,551 of NW_025333841.1, read as the reverse complement.
TTGAAGTGTGTGGAGAATGGAAGGTGAGAGTTAAGGGTCGTGGCAAGAAGGAGAAACTGGAAATGTTGGCAAGGCTCAGTTATGTGGGCCTTATAATCCATGCCAAGGAGTATGGTCTCTGTCTTAAAGGATTTTTGAGCCAAAAAGAGATTTTCACTTGAAAGAAAAATAATCAGTTTGTTGTTTAAGGAATTCAGGTTCTTTCATTTTCTGAGCTTTCTTTTAATCATCTGTAAAATACAGTGACTGGAGTAGATGATTTCCAATGACCTTTCTCATGTAACAGAAAATTATTCTCAGGGTCATCATTCCTAACCTAGAGGTGATAGAACTAATGCTTCTCATAAAGAGAGGCTCTGCATCTTCACCTAAATACAGGACTATGCAGAACATAGTAATTCTTTGAGAGGGCAGCTTCTTCTAAGAGATTTTTAGAGGGGATGTCTGCTAACATCCAGCTTCTGCATCACCAAGAAACTTACCTTGATAGAAAGGAGGACCTGTTAATTAACAGACAAAGCATTGCAGGCCAAAGCATACAGTAAAGTCTTTCCTTGCTCTGGAAACAAACTGGCAGCAATGGGAAACTAGTCCCAAACCCTTCCCTGCCCTTATAAGTATGAATCAAGAATCCAACACAGATATTTATTGAATTGTATTGAACACTGCTTGTTAAATTTATACTTGAAATTACTTTAAGTAGACAGGTCTTTATCATGGATAAGTGAGGCTCTCAGAGAAGTGACTTTTGAATGTGGCATTCTGTATATATGCACATAGAAACATTTACAAATACAGTCAACAATTAATTATTGTGATTATTTTGAAGGGCTGAGGAAACATTGCCAGCTGAAATAGTTAAAATTGATTCTGGTTATGTTGTTCTCAGTGGCATTTCGGTTCACCTTTCTTAATAGTAATAATGCCCATAATATGTATTGAGCTGGAAAAATAGTCTCCTTAGCAGGTATTGGTGGTGCTTGTAAGTGGGTGCTTGGGCATGGGCAGACTTCCTTGTGATGTGAAAGGGGGCAGGCATATGGACCCAGCTCAGAATATACTCCAGAAAAGGCAAAAGATTTATATGATCTGAAGAGCAACCAGAGTGTAAGAGTCCAGGAACATGTATAAAGGGCACATGGGCAAAGACAATGGGGAAGGGGAGGAGTGAATGTGGAATATGGGGAGGGGAGGGTGAAGGATAGTAATGGGGGAAAATGAGGACAACTGTAACTGAAGAACAATTAATTAAAAAATAAATTTTAAAAAAGAATGTGCTCCAGAGATCCACGCTGTGTGCATTTAAGTACTGGAATCTCATGTCCTCTGTTTCCAGCCAATAGCAATTTCTTTCTTTTTTTTCTGATTAATAGAAAAACAGCACATCTGTTTGAAATTACGTTTAGTTTTTATTGTCGTCTGGAAGAAAAAACTCCTGCTAATGAAAGTGGTAAATTAATATGGAGTGCTTGAGACTAAATATGATGGATACTCTTGATAAACACCTGCATCATTAAAGGCAATTTTCTGAGACCAAATGCTGTTTTAGGGAAGAGAGAAGTTACTGTAATTGAAGTCTTGGGGAAACATGACCCTTTATGCTTTCCCTTGCACAGAAATCATCACAGTGTGTTATGTTGTGGTAAGCATAAAATTTCAATTACATTTTGGGATCTGAAAATGAGCATGCCCTAGTTTGCCCCCATTTAATTTTCTGGCTATATCAGCTGTTTATTCATTCCTTTCCTGGGCAAGAAAGAATTAGGGATTAAAAGGAAAAAAAGAAGCCATGAGAAACAAGAAATCTTAATCCATGTAATTACTCTAATTGGCTAATGAAAGTCTTTTCTCAATAGCAGACAATTCTTTGCAGTTTACGGACACGTGTTTACATTTTGAAAGGATTAAGTAAGAGCAGTTCACTTTTCTTTTTCTCATGACATGGATGAGCAGAAAACATGCATGGCACAAATTCTTGGCAAACGGATGCAGCACTTGGGTTTTTCTCCAAACAATGTATTTTTCTTAAGTTTCCACTCCACTTGTTTGTTGAAATGATGCCTAATGAAGTATTCATTGATGGCACCATCACTAATAAAACATAAATCAAACTGAGCTCTACATACCATTCATATCCTAGAAGGAGGTAGCAGTATGAGCTGGCACTTGTTTCCAGCTGTTTTCTTGTCATTAGCTTTTAATTTCAACAGCTACCTCCTTGGGCCACCCCTCTCTTTTCTAAGCTCAGGTATTTGTGCTGTTAGTGTGGTTGTCAGTTCTGTTCTGCTTGAAAGATTTCAGTGTATGTTACTATGGTTACAGGTGCCAGAATTGGAAAGAAATGAAGGAGGTATCAAGGGTTTGACGTAGCTGTGATGAAGGCTTAGTGTTGAAATACTAGCTATTACTTTGGTGGATTCTATGTTATTTGACAATGAATCCATTTTAATAGAATATTTAAATGCATTCTTGAGTATGCAGTACCTCAAAATGGAAATATGGATAACTAGATTTAAAGCAAATGAATATTTTAAACAGTTCTGAGTGCATATCTTAGGGGACACTCAGGAACTAAATGAACATTGTTAGTATAATATGTAGTATCACCTAAGTAATATGGGTAATTTTATTAGCTCTCTGTGTCTCCTTAGAATGCCAGTGTCTTCTCATTTTTTCCGCTTGTTTTCTTCTTTTCCTCAGTAGCAAAGTGGAGTTCTGTAAATCTGGCAATACGGATATGAGTGCTTTTGTTGTTAAGATGTCTGAGGACACAGGGCTGATTTTGAGGTTTTGTGAAAGTCACTTTCTTGTTTACCACTGAAAATGCTAGGGAATAGGACTCGCCAAATGGCTATCTCCCTCTTTCCAATGAGAGACAGTCACAAAGGCTAATTATAAGATGTCACCCTCAGGATTGCTGTGATACTCTCTCTGTGTCTACCTGACTGCTCAAGATGGTCATCCCTTAAAGCAATTGAAGAAGCTGCTGCTCCCTGTTGCCAATATTATTTCCACCCCACCCCCATCCTTTGTGTCTCTATGGCCCTGCTTCTCTTCTCTTCACTTCCATGGTCTCCAAGGAGGCCTTCCCAGGTTTTCACAGAACTCACTCCAAGCTTTTGCTTGCCCACTGTGTTTAGTGTCCTCATCCTTTCACTGAGTGACTGAGGGAATAAGGACATTTGTTTCTTTAAAGTAAATCTGATACGGACAAAGGCATGGTCTTTCAGTCTCACTATTCTCCACATTAGAAAAGCCCTTGCATTTCTGTCCTTGATTTCTACACTATCCTTAGCATAAAACAGCAATTTTCAACTGGTGTGCTGTGGCACGCTGGTGTGCCACAAGAATTTGTAAATCATGAAGTACCTATTTAGTTAGGGGCACTAACCTCTTCTGCCTTAGACTGTCAAATTAAAAATGACAATAGCCAACACAACAATAGGCATTTGGTGTGAATAAATCAAAGTTATACCTATTATCTTGTCAGATTGAAAAAAAATTTTTTGGTGTGCCACAGAATTTTAATGATTAATGTATCTGTGCCATGAGTTGAAAAAGGTTGAAAATCACTGGCATACAGCATAGTAGTTAAGAACATGGTCAGGGCACAGGAACCCAACTGCCTGGATTCAAATACCAGCTCTGCCACTTACTGGCTCTGTGACCTTGGGATTATTGTTAATACTTAACATGAATTGGCCTTAGTTTCTTCATCTATAAACTGGTATTAGTAATTGAAACTAGTCCATATCTATCTATCTATCTATCTATCTATCTATCTATCTATCTATCTATCTATCTACATAGAGAGAGAGAGAGAGAGAGAGAGAGAGAGAGAGAATGTGTGTGTGTGTGTGAGAGAGAGAGAGAGAGAGAAGTCTCATTTAGAACACTAGAAAGACATATATCAAATGCTATTTAAACATTTGTTTTTATTCAACAAATAAATATTTATTTTCTACTGTGCCAAGCTCTATGTTTGGCCCTGAGCATTCAGCAGGAAACAATATAGATGTGGTTTTTGCTCTCATAGAGTTTATGTCTAGTTGAGTAAGAAATAATTGTAATAATGGGTGATGAGAGCTAACAATTCTTGCAACCCATAGTTTTGCCAAACTGTCTAAACATGTCATCTCATGAAAAACACCTGTATAGCCTTGACAAGGAATTCTCCACTCTCTGAAGTGTTTTGGATCTACCCAGACAGATTTGTGAATGAGGAAAGGTAGTTGGCTTTTCAAGAACTCCCACAGTGGATTCAGACTAGAGGAGCCATGTGACTGACAGCAATAAAAGTTTCACTTAAGCCACAGTCTGGCTGGGACTTTCTCGCTTTTACAAACAACACAAAGGATCTAATTCTCTCTAATAAGCAGAGCTACCAACAGCAGTCTGTACAATAACTTTTAGAAACCTGACCTTGTGACCCAGAGGCCATCCTGAAACCACTGCACCCACCTCCCTCCTTTTCCTCATCACTCAATAAACATCTAGCCTGATCTATTGTCCTCTGGAAGAGAAGGCCCATGAAATAATTAACAATCCCCTCTCTGTTCTTCAATGCTTACTCCAAATGTTGGCCATTCAGAGGGTCTGGAAAGACTAAGCAAAGATGATGTTCTTACCAGGTGATTAGATGACAAAGAGCCCACTGCCAGTCTTCCGGAGCACTGTTGAATGCAGACCATGCCTCAGCATTCCTGGAAGCAGAGTAATTAAGAGCTGGCCCTTGTTAAGGGACTAACTTCTTCCCACCTTAGAGGTTTGTCTGATTACAACAGGACTACTAAAAAGAGACTGTGACTTTAACTTGTTTTGAGTCTTTCTCTATTGAAAAATTTAAAATTGTGGGTTGTGCTAATGCTCCTAGTTGCAAGGGAATGGTTTAGCAGTCAGTGTACCACTATGGTAACTTTTTATTGAAAAAAAATACTATTATGTAGGCTGGTGGAGCTCTTTGCCTTTAACTTGTCCTTGCAGAAATTTCTGAGCAGTAACTTTGATTGATGGGAAACAGGAAGAGCTGAAGTTTCGAGTTCTGAAAAGGAAGGCTTGGGCTTTGTTTAGTCCCTAGTGCCAGGACTGAAAAAAGCCACACAGGCTGTGGCCAGGATATAATGAAGAAACTGGACTGGGTTGGATTGGAGAATTGCCTAGGAGCAGTAGAGTGTGTCTTAACAGATGAAGAAAGCCATAGGCCAGGACCACCAGGGCAATGTCCATTTTTAGAGCCATAGTCAAGTGAGAGGCCACAGCGAAGAGTTGAAGCAAGAGGTTAGAAGCTGAAGATGTAAGGACAAAGAAGCAGTAAAAACAAGGATTAAGAACATAGCCTCAGAAGCAAGTCTACTTGGGTCTGTGTAAATCCTGATTTTGTTATTTCCTTGCTGTGTGACCTCTAGTAGTTACTTAACTCTTTTGTGTTTCTGCTTCCTTATCTCTAACATACAGGGAGAATAATGCTACCCACAAATGCCATTCACTTACCCGCTAGGTCTTAGATTTATTTCTCTTCCTTCTTCTGTATCATGGGATTGTTGGGAGAAGCAATAAAACTTTTGCATGTAAAGCATTTGGGATAGTGCAGGTACATAGCAAATGTTCAAGGTGCACTGGTATTTGAAAAGTAAAGGTCTAGAAAAGCAATGTAAGAGTGTTGTACACCATATAAAATGCAATTAAGAGATTAAAATGAAAGCATAGTGACAATGCTATACACTATACCTAGGACCATCTGTAGACAGATTCTTGGGAAGATATCTCCACAGCTTGCTTGGGTACTTTTCTACTGTCATGAAACAGAGAAGAATCTGGGAGAGCGGAAGAGATAGTTGTCCAAAATACTCAGTTTCTATGAGTGATGACTTTTGCCTTTCACTTTTTTGAGGATATCACCTTCATCCTGTCATTAGAAGAGCATATAGGTGCATACAGCTATCCAAAAACATTTTTACCACAGCCATATATGTGCTGTGAACAAGTTATATGAGGCAAGTAAATAAAGTTCTTTTTTTTTCTGAATCTGATAGAACAGGATTCAAATTCCTGCACTGCCACTTTCTGTCCATATAACCATGAACAAACCACAAATGCCATCTGCAGCTCAATTTTCTCATCTATAAAATGAGTGATGGTAATACTTATTGGGTTGTTGTGGGGAATTAAGTAAAACATATGTGTAAAGCAACTGGCATATTGATCATCTTAAATTCACTGCTTAAAAAATGCTAGTTTTCATCTCTCCTTTTCTCAGAGAAATTGCAGGTGCAATCATGACTTCATGCTACTCAGGTTTTATGCCACACAATCCCATTCTAACCTTTATTCCCACTCAAACACTATGGCTTATTGAATGGCAGGTAGAAACTTGACCAAAGGACAGTCATATATTAAATCAGCCATTAGCCTATGAGGTACCCAGCACAGACAGCTCTATCCTACAAAAACAAGCTAGACCAGTCAAGTTCTTACTATGGGAAATACAACCAAAACTAGATAGCAGTGAAATTCTAAGGTATGAAAGGCCCAAATGGAAGAGGTTTTGAGGACTCAGGAGCCAGCTAAAGTCATAAGGAAGCAGGAACTGTAAGTAGGTTATAACTATGCCATAGAAAAGTTAAAGGAAAATGAAAGGAAGCTAGATGGAACTGAAAGAAGTGAGAGAGAAAACAAATATCAGGTTACAGATGAGTCAGATTAACAATATAGTGCCTGAAAAAAAAGTCTAAGAATTCCTGCTGTCAAGATTCACAAGAACTGCCTTTTATTCAGTTCTGGTAATCATATGGGCTGGTCATATTATGGCTTGTAGATGTATTAGTTAAGGGATGGTTAGCAACTGTAACCAAAACCCTGCATCTTCAGGGGCTTAATACAATCAAAGTTTCTCACTCGCTTCACAGTCTAATACAGGTGCTCCCAATAAAGCAGCCTTTCAAACATGTGGTTATTCAGGGATTTGGGCTCCTTGCATCTTATAGCTCTGTACTCTTCTAGGTCCTTAGAGTCCTCTCCATTCAGCTGGTGGGTGGGCAAGGAGATCATGTTCAAGGCACTTCTTTTTATACACTTTGTCCTATAAGTGACACACATCAGTTTCTCCACATTCCATTTCTGAAAATGAGTTTCATTGCTCTACATAGAGTCCCTGGCTGGGAAGCCTCATTCCAACATCAGTTCTGTACTTTGTTAGCTGATCTTACTACTACATAGTTTGTAGATTCCCTTGAACTCTCTGTTTCCCTTATTGACCCCTATCTATAGTATCCACCCTTTCCCTATCCACCTCACTTAGGCTAAACTGAATAAGTCACTCTTCTTCACAAATGATGAGCTTAGTTAAAACAGGAGCCTTTGGGAGAGAGAGTGTCTCTGACTCGGTCAGTGAAAGTCTATGTATTGTTAGTGCCTACAGAGGAAGGTTCTTTGGGAGGGGACATTTTCCATTGTCTAAGTCCCTTGTGATCACACCTGAAGAAGAGAAGTCATACTGTCACTCCCTGGGCTTTTCTGTCACATTGGGTCCTGTTTCTCATTGTTCTCTTTTGTCTGCAAATTGGGAAAACACCAACCCTGGACAGATATTTTATAAAACCTGGATTCTTCCAGGGTCTCCACAGCATGGGGTGGGCAGTTGCTCTCAGAACTAGGGAGTGATTAGTATGGTTATATGTATAGGAGGCTGTAACTCCAAGTTCCTTCTCATCCTATCAAGCTAGGTTTAGCATGTTCTGAAATGTCCTAAATTACTTGAGAAAAGCCTAGTGAAACAAATTAGTCAGGCCTGATGCACTATTTGGATCATTTTTAATTTCACGTTGATATTGAAAATCTCTCTGCCATTTGCATTCTACATTTGTGAACCAGGCCAAATCTAGGTGGAAAGGGAAAAAGTAAGACACAGGAAGATCCACAAGGTTGAGGTTTCCCCCATGACGAGGGGTAAAATTGGCTTAGAGATCTGTAGCATAATTTTTAATAATGTCTTGGTTAAAATGAAACATTTTTACTTTCAAATTGTTTGAAACAGTGTAAGTTTAATACTATCAAATTCATTGAAATATTAACAAAATGAACAGCCATTAGAAGCTAGAAAATAAAAGAGATGAAAAAATAAACAGTTTTATCATGTAACTCTATCAGGAAATATAAGGGTTATGCCTTCTCTAATATGTATATTTTTAGTTTCAATGGTTTGGAAAAGATTGATTTTTTTTAACAAAAGCCTCCTGTTGCCTTTCAGATAACACTCTTGTTTTTATACTTGAAAACTAAAACCACATTTCTTCCAATAAACTCCCTCCCTAGGATCACACCAGAGCTGTCCTTGGGATGGTTAAATATTTAGAATTTTTCTCTCAAATGTGGATTGGACATATGGGCATATATAAAGCAATGCTATGCGATAATTCTAGAGCAGTACAGACACTATTTATTAGAATTTCTGAACTACACTTCTGAGGATACCTGGGGTGGAGTACCTAAGATTCCAGCCAAGTGGGGCAAGTTTTACATTTATTTATTAAGGAATGTGCTAGGGCAGGGCCCTACTAGAGATTTCCAAGAGCTGAGAGAATCAAGGGTCAGTCTGAGCCCAAGCCCTTAGTGTCTATAAAGGATCATGCCATAAAAACCAGGTATCTGATGCCAAGTCTGGAGAAGTAATATTAGGGCTGTAAGCCAGTGACCAAGCTAAGTCAGAATTCTTGTGAAATAAAAAGTAGAATAAGAGCAGCCTGCAATGGAAGTAAGGGCAGACCTGTACAAATCTTCAGATCCATTTATTTATTCAATTACTTATTCACCAAATATTAACTAAACATCTGTATATACCATGAATTGTACATGACCTTATAGGTGGTTGTACATGTAATTTAGCCTTATTTGAAGGTGTAGATTCAAGCAACACAGTCTGATTTTAAATCTGGCTCAGTAGCTTACTATCAGTGTGACATTAAGCAAGTTATATAAGCTGTCTATGTGTCAACTTCCCATCTATAAAATGAAGGATAACAGAAACCTACTTCATAGGGTTGAAATGAGAATTCTTGTAAAGCACTCAGCACCTGGTACATGATAAGTACACTTAAATTATTGCTAAATAACTAAAATAGATCTAGAGAGGACAACTGTTATCAAGTTGAAATGGGATAGAGATTGGGCTAAAGGATTTCTTTGTATAATGTGAAAAAGAGGTTTGAAAAGAAAATGAATGGCATACTATTGATTTAGAAATGACTTTTAAATGAGTAGAACATATCTGTTAAATTTTTAAAAATTTTCAATTACAGTTGGCATATAATATTAGACACAACTCAGTGATTAAACATTTACATAACTTACAAAATGATTACCCCAATAAATCTAGTACCAATCTGACAACATACATAGTTCTTAAAATATTATTGACTATATTCTCTATGCTGTACCTTACATCCCATGACTATTCTGTAACTACCAATTTGTACATCTTAATCCCATCCCCTTTTTCAACCATCCCCCTCCCTACTCCCTCTGAAAACCATCAAAATATTCTCTGTTTCCATAAATCTGTTTCTGTTCCATTTGCTTGTTTATTTTGTTTTTTAGATTCCACATATAAGTTGATTCATATGGCATTTGTCTTTCACTGACTTATTTCAGTCAGCAATACCCTGCAATACCTTATTTCCTCAACAATACCCTTTAATCCATCCATGTTGTAGTAGATGGCTTTAATTTTTTTCTTTTTTATTTATTTTTAGATTTTTTAATTTTAATTTTTATTTATTTCTAGAGAAGGGAAAGGAAGGAGAAAGAAAGGGAAAGAAACATCAATGTGTGGTTGCCTCTCACATGCCTCTTACTGGGGACCTGACCCACAACCTAGGCATATGCCTGACTGGGAATCAAACCAGTGATCCTTTGGATCATAGGCCCAAGCTCAATCCATTGAGCTACACTAGCCAGGACTAATTCTTTTTTATGGTTGAGTCATATTCCATTGTATATATGCACCACTTCCTTATACATTCATCTATTGATGGACACTTAGATTGCTTCCATCTCTTGGCTATTATAAATAATGCTGCTATTAACACATACATGTATACGTCTTTTCGATTCAGTGTTTTGAGTTTTTTCGGATAAATACCCAAAGTAGAATTGCTGTTTGTTTTAAAGTCTATTTCCTCTGATATATATATTGCTACCTCAGAGTTTTGTTCTGTTTTGTTTTCATTTTCATGATATATTTTTTCCATTCCTTTACTTTCAGACTGTGTGTGTCTTTCCATTTTGTGAATCTTGTATACACAGTATATATAAGGATCTTCTTTTATTATCTTAGCCACCATGTGTCTTTTCACTGAAGAATTTAATCCATTTGCATTTAAAGTAGTTGTTGATAGATATGTATTAATTGTCATTTTATTATCCACATTTTTAATCTTTTTTCTTCTTCTTTTTTAAGAAAACCCTTTAATATTTCTTGTAATACTACTTTGGTATTGATGAACTCCTTTAGCTTTTCTGGGAAGGTCCTTAATTCTTCAATCCTAAATGGTAGCTTTGTTGGGTAGAGTAATCTTGGTTGTATATTCTTGCTCTTCATCACTTTGAATATTCCATGCCAATCCCTTCTGTCCGGCAAAGTTTCTGTTGAGAAATCAGCTGACAGTCTTATGGGGGCTCCCTTGTAGCTAACTGACTGCTTTTCTCTTACTGCTTTTAAGATTCAGATTCAGAAGATGGCAACCGAGTAAGTGGAAGCTGAACCTAATTGCTCATGCCTCCAGCATGGATTTTTAGCTGATCTTCTAACAAGTGACCTGAATAATCAATGGGATATCAGCTAATAGGAATTTTCAAAGCCAAGGAGTACAGAGGATACTTTGTCTGGTAAGAGATTTTATAAGTTGAGAGGGAAATGGTCTGTGTGAAGTGCTGCAGCAGAGGAGAGATCAGACAGTAAATGCAGCTTAGTGGCTCTCCCCCCTTCTGAAACAGGCCCTGGTCCCACACAGGGAAACCACCAACCCTAATCGGGAGAGACTTGGAAGGATATACAAAGTCTAGGAGAGCTAGGCTGCACATACACAGTGAGCAGCATGTTCGTAGCTGCAGCACCATCCAGGAGAGTTCCAGAGAGAAACTCTATCTCCTAAAACTGTTGGAGGCACTGACTGGTAGGCTGTGGACAACTGCGACTGGGAGAGACTTTGTGCTTTTGGGGGAGGTGGGACACATAGAAAACCAGCCCAGGGCTTAGTGCTGCAGTGTGGGGCCACATAGATATTCTTTTAAAAGTGGAGCTGAGGTGAAACTTGGCAGGGATCCCATGTTCATGCATGCTTGCATGCAGCCATACTGCCAACAAAGAAAACAAAATGAAAGCACAGTTTGGTCCCACTGAGCCCAACTGCAGAGGAAGAAGAGAAAGTGGCATTGTTGTGGAAAATAACTCACACTCAGGGGAGATGGCGAAGCACGATCCTTTATTATGCGCAGGCTCAGAGGGGTTAAATTCCCAAATCCTGAGCAATGAGCTTTGTTCTCCTGGGGTTTAAATAGCCCCGGGGCTTCCTGCCTATGTGGCTAAGCAAAGTTACAGAAGCCAAATGCGGGGGGGTTGGTTAGGGAGTCAGGTCTGGTTACCATATATGGGGGACAAAGGAACAAGGCACTGTGAATTTTTGCAGATGTTACAGAGAGCACAGCTTATCAATGAAGCCACAGAGCACAGAAACTTATCATGGGGGTTTTTCTTTTCCTGCCACAGCATGTCAAAGTGATTGTGGGACCTGGCCCAGCATGGATGGTAAGCAGGCAACTGTGCAGAGTGAAGAGTTTGGTCCTCAGTCTCCTACCAGTATGGCAGGCTCAATACTAGATGGTCAGGACCAGAATGCCTGAGATTTGTTGTAGCCAGGCATGTCCCCTCACAGGCAGGCATGCCCAACCCCCATGTGTGGAATTGCAGGCTCTGCAAAACAGTGAGGCTAGGCTCAGGAGTTCCCTACTCAGTGCATATCTAGAGGATAAAGAAAGAAAAGCTCTAAAAGGGCCCTTTCTGAACTTCTATCAGATACTATGAGCTATGCTGGTTCCTCAGGCCCTGATCCACTGAAACCAGCAGAGCAGAGATGTTAAAGACAAGTGCAGCTAGGGGTATTCAGGGCCCCGCCCAACCTTATCTCTTATACAGAGCTGCAGTAAGTTCCAAGCAGGAAATAGCTGCCTCTTTTACACAGATTGGCCTCTCACAGGAAACGGATAGTTAATTCATCAGAAACTATACATTATTGGAAATAACCTGGGACAGACCAAGATGTGTGGTGGGGGGTGTGAGGAAATACTCCCACCATCTTTCCTGAAGACTGAATATCACCCCCTGGGGGTGATGCAGGGTTTCCATCCTCCCAATCACACCAGAGGCCCCCTCTGGAGGCAGATGGAGGTGGTACTGGCAGTGCTCTCAGACATTAGATGAACTACTCCTGGACCTTGTGCTGATTGAGAGCTGGCAGGGCAGAACAGTGAGGACCAACCGAGCCTGAAGGAGACAACCACAGACTGTAGATCACTTGTAGTTTCAAACAAGTTGCCTAGGGCTAGACTAGGACACCACCTGACATTACAGGGGTGGATCCAGAAAGAGAAAACAGTGGCAAACACTAGACTATGCTGAGATGAATTCCACCATGGTTGTTTTCATTATTTGTGTTATTCTTTTCTCCTGCATAGCTTTTTAACATTGTTTCTTTTCCTTCAAATTTGTTGCTGTTATTTCACCATGTTTTAATTTAGCTTATTTTAAATCTCATATTCCACTTCTCCTTTCTCTTACTCTATTTTGACTTCTCCCTCCCTCTTCTTATTTTTGTTTTAAATTTTATTTTTCCTTTTCTACACCTTGTCTGTATTCCACACTCTTACTACCTCTCCTCCCTCTAGCCTCTCAAAACCATTTTTATTGACATTAGTCATTTCTCATTCTTCTTCCCTTCTCATACTAAATCTCTCTCCACCTTTATCAAACTTTGCTTGTTGCTTGTTGATGTGGTAGTGGTTGTTGCATTTCTTCAGTTTTGATGCAAGATGTTAACTACTTTTGTATTTAAAATCTCAAATTTTACTGTTCTCATCTCCTAAACCATTTTGTTTTCTTCATGACCTTTCTTTTTTCATTTTAAATTTTATTTTTACCTCTCATGGTCTGGTTTTCATTCCTCTCTCTTATTATTTCTACTCCCTCTATCCTCTCAAAATCACATTTATTTCCTTTAGACAGCTGATAATCTTTTTTCCCTTCTTATTACCTTTCTAACTTTATTAACTTTGCTTATTTGTTGTTGACATTGCCATGGTGGATGTTTTTCTTAAATTTGGTTCCTATTTTTTTACGATTTAAAAAAATTTTTATACCTCATATTGTACTCTTCCCTTTTCTTACTCAATTTTGCCTTCTTCTCTCCTTTTTTATTTACAATGTAAATTTTCTTTTCTTTCTTTATCCATCTTGTTTCTATTTCCTACTCTTGCTATTTCTCCTCCCTCTAACCTCTCAAAATATTTTTTTCTTTCTGTTAATCATCTCATAGTTGTTTTTCCTTTCTTATGATAGTGTTAATCTCTTTCCAACTTTATTAATATTTTCTCATTTGTTGTTGATAATGTGGTTGCAGTTGGGGGTTATTTTTGTGGGTATGGGTTTTGTTTCCTGGGTTGTTTTGATTTTTCTGTCAGCACTTGTACAATAGCATACAAAATATGGTGAGCATTATAACTCTCAGTCAGCCAGTCAGAGGGAAGAACCCACCAAAGAAAGACCCAACAACCAAAACCCAATTACAAAAAGAGCCCACATAAATGGCATAAAGGGCATCCCAAGCACATCCAACTCAGGAGATCAAGGAGACTGTACCACTGAACCCCACAGGTCTCCTACTATAGAAGGCCACCTCATGAAAACAGAGCCAAAGCAGATCAATCTAATGCACAGAAACAAACAAAAAGAGTCACCTATAGTGGGGAGACAAAGAAACAATCCCCAATGGAAAGGAAAGGAGGAATCCTCAGAAAGAGTACTAAATGAAATTGAAGCAAGCAGAGTTCAAAGTAATGGTTATAAAGATGCTCAAGGAGCTCAGTGAGAACTACAAGAAGCTCTATGGGAGCTATAAAAAACTCAGTGGAAACTACATAGTAACTATGAATAAGAGCCAGGAGGAAATGAAAAATACAATATATGAAATGAAGAATACACCAGAAAAATTTAAAAGCAGGCCAGATAAAGCAGAGGATCAAATCGGCAAGTTGGAAGACAAGGTAGGAAAAAAAAACACACACAGACAGAATAATGAAAAAAGATACAAAAATAATGAAGATAGTTTAAGGGAGCTGCAGGACAATATGAAACATAACAATATTCACATCTTAGGGATACCAGAAGAAGAAGAAAAGGGGCATAGGATAGAACACTTATTTGAAAAAGTAATGGCAAAAAACTTCCCTAACTTGATAAGGGAAAAAGTCACACAAGCCTAGGAATTACAGAGGATCCCAATCAAGATGAACTCAAATAGGCCCACTCCAAGACACACCATAATTAAAATGGCTAAATGTGAAGACAAAGAGAGAATTTCAAAGGCAACAAAGGAGAAAAAAGCTAGTAACATACAGGAGAGTTCTGATAAAGCCATTAGATGATTTCTCCACAAAAACACTACAATCCAGAAGGGAATGTCATGAAATATTCCAAATAATTAAAAGCAAAGGCCTGCAACTGAGACTGCATTACCCAGCGAGGCCCTCATTTAAAATGGAAGGTGAAATAAGGAGCCCCTGAGACACACACACACACACACACACACACACACACACACACACACACACACAAAGCTAAAAGAATACATCTCCACCAAACCAGTATTGCAAGAGATGCTAAAGGGACTACTTTAAGAAGAGAAAGTAAATGTGAGAGAGGGGAACACAGGTGCAAAGGTAAAAATGGCAATGAATAAGTACCTATCAATAATAACCTTAAATATAAATGGATTAAATGCTCCAATCAAAGTAGAGTACATTACATAGGGTAGCTGAATTATAAGAAAACATGACCCACATATATGCTGTCTACTAGAGACCCAACTCAGAACAAAATATCAACAAAGGCTGAAAGTGATGGTATAGAAAAAATATTCCAAGCAAATGGACATGAAAATAAAGCTGGAGTAGCAATACTTATATCAGACAAAATAGACTTCAAAACAAAGGTCATAACAAGAGACAAAGAAGGTCAATACATAATACCTCAGGGAGTAGTCCAACAAAAGTATATAACACTTATAAACATATATATATGCAACATAGGAGCACCTAAATATATAAGGAAATTCTTGGAGGAATTCAAGAAAGATATCGCCAGAAACAAGTCATCATAGGCAATTTTAACACCCCACTGTCAACAATGGATAGATCTTCCAAAGAAAAGAATCAACAAGGATATTGTGACATTGAACGACACTCTAGATCAAATGGACTTAATTGGTATGTATAAAATATTTCACCCCAAAGAAGCAAATTATACATTCTTTTCTAACACACATGGAACATTTTCAAAGATAGAACAAATGGTAGGACACACAAAAAAAGCCTCAACGAATTCAAGAAAATTGAAATCATATCAGGTACCTTCTTGGATCACAATGGCTTGAAACTAGAAACCAAACTCAAGGAAAAAACACAAAAACAATCAAATATAGAGAGACTGAATAACAACTTATTATTTAAAAATTTTTTTTATTTTTGTTCAAGTACAGTTTTCTGCCTTTTCCCCCATTACTCCCCAACATCCCAGCCCTCCCCACCTCCCTCCCCTGTTTCCATCCCCGCCTTGTTATTGTCCATGTGTCTTTTATAGTTGTTCCTGCAAACCCTTCACCCTTTTCTCCTATAATTCCCTCCCCTCTCCCCTCTGGTCACTGTGAGCCTGTTCTCAGTTTAAATGTCTTTGGTTATATTTTGCTTGCTTTGAATAACAAGTTATTAAATTATGAGTGGGTTAACAATGAGATCAGTGAAGAAATCAAAAAGTACCTGGAAACAAATGAAAATGAACATACAACCCAAAACCTATGGGACACAGGGAAGGCAGTCCTGAGAGGGAAGCTCATGACAATCCACACCTACCTAAAGAACATAGAAATATTTCAAATAAACAACCTAATGCTACATCTACAAGAACTAGAGAAACAACAACACACAAGCTCAGGGTGAGTAGAAGGAAGGAAATAATCAAGATCAAAGCAGAATTAAATGACATAGAGACTAAAAAAAAAAAAACAGAAAAAAAAAACAATTCAAAGGATCAATGAATCCAGGAGCTGTTTCTTTGAAAAGATACATAAACTCAACAAATCTTTTTTTTAAGATTTCATTTATTTATTTATTTATTTATTTATTTTAGAGAGGGAAGGGAGAGAGGCAGGGAGAGAGAGAGAAACATCAATGTGTGGTTGCTGGGGGTCATGGCCTGCAACCTAGGTATGTGGCCTGACTGGGAATCGAACCTGTGACACTTTGGTTTGCAGCCCACACTCAATCCACTGAGCTATGCCAGCCAGGGCAAACTCAACAAATCTTTAACCAGACTCATCAAGAAAAAACAGAGAGAGGATCCAAATAAATAAAATCAGAAATAAATAGAACTTACAATGGATACCACAGAAATATAAAGGATTGTAAGAAATTATTATGAAAAACCAGATGCCAAGAAATTTGAAAACTTGGGTGAAATGGACAAATTTCTAATAACATACCATCTTCCAACACTGAATCAAGAAGAAGCAGAAGTCTTGAATAGACTGGCAACAACTAGTGAAATTGAAGTGGTAATCAAAAAAATCCCAGCCCTAGGTGGTATGGTTCAGTGGATTGAGAACCTGCTTATCAACCAAAGGGTCACTGGTTCAATTCTCAGTGTAGGGCACATGCCTGGATTGCAGGCCAGGTCCCCAGTATGGAGCACGTGAGTTGCAACCACAAACTGATGTTTCTCTCCCTCTCTTTTTCTCTTCCTTCCCTTCTCTCTAAAAATAAATAAAATCCCTTAAAAATTAGAGTTTAAAAAATTTAAATAAACTTTCTGTCTAAAAGAACACAAATTGAAAATTCAAAAACAAAATAAAGCTAAGCCAACAAGATATTTTACATATGAGGAAACTGCTTAATATGGCTTTTCAATCAGAAAGTGAAGATTCTGCTTTATCCTCACCCAGAGTGAGAGTAGAGTTGGCCCTGTGACCCTGGAGGCCCTACTGGCCTTGGAAGTATTGCCAGCCCTGGGTGCAGCTCTGAATTGGACTCTCTCTCATCTTTCAGAACCTCTACATAGTTGGGTGGGAAGGCAGTGGAGACAGTATCACTGACTTTGGACAAAAACTCCAGGACTTTTATCTTAGCATGGTTTGAGCATGGTTTCTTTGGCCCCATAGGAACTCATAGTGTGGGGGATCACTGTTGGGTACTTGCCAATACACCGGGTATTTTTCCTGCACCAAGTCTTGGGTGATAAGCTTCCTGGGCTCCCCCCAAAATGAACTCTTTCTATCTTAGACACCCATAATATTCAGGAATTCCTAGATCTCCTGTTCAGAGGTGTGGTTGCTATACAAGTAGATCACACCCAGGCCCTGGCTAGTATGGCTCATTTAGTTGGAGCATCATTCCATAACTGAAAGGTTGCGGGTTTGACTCCCAGTCAGGGCACATACCTAGGTTGCAGGTTTTACCCCTGATCCTGTGTCAGGTGTGTGTGATCCCTGGTCCAGATGCATGTGATCTCCAGTCTGGGTGTTGATCCCTGGTCTGGGCATGTAGGGGAGACAAGCAGTGGATGATTCTCGCTCACATAGATGTTTCTCTCTCTCCTTTCCTCTCTCTCTAAAAACAATGAAACAATATGTCCTCAGGTGAAGAATAAAAAGAGATTATACCTAGGTGAGGCATCAGAATCCCTTTTATAGGAAATTTCTAGCCACTACTCAGACTCCCACTCCTGGTGTCATCTTGGTTGCTGACAAGAGTGTGAGACTTACTGTTGGATGTGACTTCTTTCAATTCTAAGCTAAAGACCGCATCCATGCACTCAGAGGCTCTCCTGAGGATCTCAGGGAAGTCCTCCCTGTATCTTTTGTAAACTATCTTCAGCATATCTGCCTTTTTAATGGGCTCCTTTATTTTATACTTCTACAGAAGGTATTCTATCAACATAATCACCTTACTAGAACTTGGCCAGGGCTCTCAGTGGAAGCTGAAGCCTGGAAGGAGTTTTTACTTTTCTAAACATGGACTTTCACATTTACAGCAAATCTTTTGCATGAAACATCTACAGTGGCTCTAGTGGTGGCTAAGGCACTCAGAGGCACCTAGAGAGTGCCAGCACCAGTGGAGCTTAAGAAAGCATCCACAAAAAAGACAGAAGAGGAGGAGCAAGTGGACTCTTCTTCCTCTCTTATAGCAGCATGAGCACTCTTAAGATTCTGGGTTTCAGCCCTGTTATGGCAGCATTTCTCATGAGCATGGAGCTTACTCTTCTGACCGTGAAGCATGGTGGCTGTTGTTCAGGACAGCAGGCAGGAGTGTGGGCCAATGGATAGGTGATTTGGCACCTTGATTCCATGCCAGTCTTTCAAATCCTCCCTCAGCCAAATAGCTGAAGAACAGACACCAGAAAAAGTTCCTTGGATCTAAAACAGAAGTCAGTGGGTCTTATCTGGCAGGACTGTCCAAGGTGTCTGAGGGCCAAAGCCAGGGTGGGACTCCATTGTTTAGGAGTCAGTGGACCTTAGGCTCTCACTCAGGGTCTTCACCTTGTGTCTATCATAGCCTGGGCTCCTGTCTCTAGCCACCCAAGTCTGCTAGCCTCTAAACAAAGACATCACATTCCTGAGATTCTAGAGGAAATATCTGGTTATGCAACACATGGCTACTCCTTCCTGGGCTTCATAAGCATAACGGCAGGGAAAGGTCTCTGTGAGGTCCCCTTTTTAAGGAGTGGCTTTCTCCTCAGCACTCAGAGTCCTCATCTTAACTTCCATTAAGGCCAAGACTTCTCCGGCAGAACTGAGGCTTCCTCTTTCAAAGTGAGGGCCTTCCTCCCTAAGACCACACAGGTGTAATTAGTTGTAGTTCTTCCACAGCTTCTCAGGGCTAAGAATAGGATGGGGCACTGTTTGACTCCCTCTGCTAGGGGGATTTACCATGGTAAAGACCCAAAGTCTTGGGACCCAAAGAGACCCAAAGACTCTTGTTAAGGCTGTGGTTTTCTCTCTGTGTGTATCTGGGGCTGTCCACATTAGCCCAAGGTCACTTCAGACCCTATGCTTGTTTTTTTTAATGTAGTATCTAGAACTGCTGTTTCCCAATTCTGGAAGAATGGCCTTATGTAGTAGGTATCTTGTAGGGCCCAGTGGCACAGTCTTCCCAGTCAGCCAAGAAGTGCCCCACATGTGGGCTGTGTGCACCCTCCTGTTGTAGTTGAGCCTTGATTGTTGTTCACATGTCAATGGGTGGGACCCCCAGGCCAATCAGCTGTAAAGACTGGCCACAACCACAATGAAAGATCCATTGTGCAGGGGCTGACCCCCTGGAACAGGACTTGCTTAAGCAGGGCCCTGGTGCCTGCTGAGTCTGCCCCTTGAGAGTGTTGCTTAAGGAGGTGATTGAGTGGGACTTAGATGTGGTCAAAGTTGTCCATGGGTGTGCTGGCTCTGAGGCCTCCAAAGAGGTGCAGCCCAAGGTCAGCCATTGACTGTGGCCTGACCAGGGCCACCCAGCATGAACTACAGAGCAATATGCCTATGGCTGTTGCTTGTGCTGGGCTTGCATGTGCCCAGGGGGAGGCCAAGCCCTGAACCAAGGCCAGCTATCACTAGTGCTAGGACTAAGGCCACTTAGCAAAAGGTACAGGGCCCACTGAGACCAGGTGCTGCTTGCTTGAGACATTTTAGGAAAGTTTACATCATGAGCCAACAAAGACAGGCTATTTGTATGGAAAATCTACTGCAAACAGCTTGGGTGGGCCCCACAGTTTGGAGGAACAGGGTCTCAGGGGATCACCAGGGTGGGGCAAACAGTATTAGCCAGGTTGGTGGAGACTCAGATAAAATACCTGCCTGCACTTGCTGGCTCTATTGGGAGAGAGCTCAGAAAAGGAACAATGGCCTGTGCCAGCACTTCTGTTTGGAAGAAAGCTGCCCCTCCAGCTCTCACCCTGATGCCAGACAATTCAGTTCTGCCTGTATGTTGTTAGCACCTTTTGAGCTGCTGCTCTAGTGCTGGAGCTCAAAACAAGTAAGTCTGTGCCCAGGCCCTTTAAGGGTAGCACCTGGGACTCCAGAAGATCTCTGGCTCATTCAGCAATAATACCCATTGGTTCTCACAGACAGATGGTATGGGGACTTCTCTTTCTGGCACTGGATCCCTGGGCTGGGGTGGGGGCCTGCTGTGGCACTCCAGAACCCTCACTCTTCAGGTGGGACCTCTGCAGCCAAGACATCCGTTCTGATTTTTAACTGCCACATTTAGGTGTGGGACAAGCCTTTTCTGTGTCTCTGCCCCTCCTACCAGTCTCCTTGTGGTTTCTTCTTTATTCTAATTTTTTTCAATTAATTAGTTATTTTCAAGTTCCTTTTTAAAAACCTAATCTTTATTGTATTTTTTCCATTACCATTTAGTCTCCTAATAGTCCCTCCTCCTAGCAAATGCCACACTGTTGTCCATATCCACGAATCCTTTTGCCTTTTTGCTCAATCTCTCCATCCCCTAACCTCCCCCCACCTATAGTAGATGTCATCTGCTCTCCATGTATGAGTCTGTCTCTGTTTTTGCTTGTTAGTTCAGTTTGTTCATTAGATTCCATATATGAGTGAAATTATATGGTATTTGTCTTTCTGTGACTGGCTTTTTTTCACTGGGAATAATGTTCATAGAATTTTTTTTTTATTGGATATATCTTCCCAGGCAAGGGAAACAAAAGAAAAAAATAAACAAATGGGACTGCATTAAACTAAAAAGTTTTTCACAGCAAAGGAAAACATCAATAAAATAAAAAGTCAACCCAGAGAATGGGAGAACATATTCACCACTATACCTGATAAAGGGTTAATATCCAAAAATTATAAAGTGCTTACAAAACTCAACACCAAAAAACCAAACACTCAATTAAAAAATGGGCAAAAAATCTGAATAGACACTTTTCTAAAGAGGACATACAGATAGCCAACTGGCATGTGAAAAGACACTCAACATCACTAATCATCAGAGAAGTGAAAATTAAAACCACAATGTGATAGCATTTCACACCTATCAGAATGGCTTCTTCTTTACATCCTTATCTTTAGGACTTCTTTTCAGCTAGATTTCAGGTGGTTCTGAATGACAGCTGTTTTGTAGTTTAGTTGTAATACTGTAGTTTTGAGAGGATGTGAGGACTGTATTTACATACTCTGTGGTCTTGGAAGCTGAGAACCTATTTATTTTATTTATGAACATGTTTTGTGTCCTGCTTTTTAGACACAAAATATTTTGTATGTTATAACAAAAATAGTTAGACTGATCTAATAATTAACATAGAAATAAAAATTGAAAGTGTAAGTCAAGGAAGAAAAATCCCCCAAATATTCCAGGCATGACGGCTGTTGAAAATTCTGCCTGAGCCTTTACTTCTTTGCACTAAGTCTAGAGATGAAAATTTAGGATATCCTCAGGTCTTTTCTGAGCATGCATTCTGCCTTGGGCATACATGTGGCCTGCTAAATTTTCCAGCATACACTGGCACTTTTGAATGCCCTAATTTCTCAAAGAAACTATCTCCCTAGCTGTTCCTTTCAGGCTTTTGGTGCCTTATTGTTTGACTGGACTACAATTCTTTGCCTCAGGCATTGTGCATTTTACTTTGCTTTATAATGTTTTCAAGAATCATTTATTGCTATTCAGATATGAGTTAATTCCATGCTAGGCAAAATAAAGGCAAGCACCTTGTGTCAGTATTTTAGGTAGCTCACATACAGGTTGGAACAGGAAAACACAATGGTTTCAGAATAAAGTCTGTTCTTCTCCTTCTGGAACTAGAGACCAGGCTCCAACACAGTGACTGTGGGTTGCTGTCTTCAAGACTGATGCTTAACCAGGGAGAGAAGTGGATAAGGAACAAGCAAAAATGCCACAAAATCTTCCTACTCTTGCAAAGTTGCCTTTTTCTTAATTCATCATTCACTTTTTTACTTTAAACCTTTGACTATTTACAGAGTTCTTACAAGTTTTGCCTGATGTTTCAATGTTTCTATGGAGGGACTGGCCCTTTGAGACATCAACTCTGTCATTTTCTCTGCATCATTTAGATCTATGCTCTTTATCCCTTTTATTTCCACTTTTTAAAACTCAAGCAAAATATGGGTGAATATGGAACTATTAGTCCAGTGAAAAATTCAGGTCTTTTTGGTAAAAGTCAACTTGCTAGTAGATAGGATAAAATAAGCTCACTTAACATGTCTTTTGTAATGTTTTAATTTCTAATATCATTTTTTGATTTGTGATATTGGAGAGGGAGGTATTATTGCATGGTAGTTAAGAACATAGTCTTTTATCCCCCCCCCCCATTTCTTGGTCACCATCACTTTGTCAATGGGTAATTATGATGGCTTGTAAAAATATAGTTAACATTTTCTTTTTTAATTTTATTTTAATCATTGTTCAAGTACAGTTTTCTTTTACTACCATCCCAGCTGACCCACCCAATCTCTCCCCACCTCCCTCCCATTTCCATTCCCCCATATGTCCTTTATATGTATACCTGTAAACACTTCCCCTTTTCCCCTGAAATTCCCTCCTCTCTCCCCTCTGGTCACTGTCAGCCTGTTCTCTATATCAGTGTCTTTGGCTATATTTTGTTTGTTTGTTTGTTTGTTTGTTTATTTTGTTGTTTAGGTTCCTGTTAAAGGTGAGATCACATGGTATTTGTCTTCCACTGCCTGCCTTATTTCATTTAGCATAATGCTTTCCAGCTCTATCCATGCTGTTGCAAAGAGTAGGAGCTCCTTCTTTTTTTCTGCTGCATAGAATTCCATTGTGTAAATGTACCATAGCTTTTTGATCCATTCATTTACCGATGGGCACCTAAGTTGCTTCCAGCACTTGGCTATTGTAAATTGTACAGAGAGCATAGTCTTGAATAAAAAATATGAAAACAAATATTGACTCTGCTATTTACCATTTGTGCGACCTGGGGCAAGACACCTTATCTTTAACTTCTATGAGCTTCACTTTTCTTATTTATAAAATGGAGACACTATTTCTTACCACCCTGGGTTGGAGGGGAGATTAAAAGAGTTAATAAATGTGAAAGGATTATGATACATATGAAATTGTACTTGGCATTCTTCAGTTTTCCTCTGGATCTACTCTACACCATTCTTTGCTTTACAATGCATCCTAGAAGACTGACTATTATGGCTTATTACATCAGTGGGCTCCATTTCTCTCTGGCTTCTCATTGGATTTGAGGAATGGGAGTACCATCAAAAACTCAGAGGAAGAGTTCTGGCCAAGATGGAGGCATAGGTAGAAACCCTTCACTTCCTCACACAACCAAAAGGAGGATAATAACCAATCTAAAATCAGTAAACAACCAAAATAGCCAGAAAATCAAACTGCATGGAACTCCGATAACCAAGGAATTAAAGAAAAAATCAACCAGAACAACCAGACTGGTAAGGTGGACCATGTGAGTCCACTCAGAAAAACCATGGTAAGGTGGCTGAGGGGCGGGGCTGATTGCCTAGCTCAGCAGAGCTGTGCAGGAGGGACTGACTTGAGGGGAAAACTTAGACTCAGAGCTGACTAGGGGCTAAGGCTGGGGTTGCCATGGTGAAAGATATTTCCAGTCTGACATGAGAGTCTGTTGGAAAATGCACTAGAGACAAGCAGGTGAACAGCGCTGTTCCTCCTCTGGCCCCTCCCCCACAGGCAGGGCAGCAAAGAGGGTTGCCCTGCCTGGGTGAATACCTAAGACCCCACCCCCTTACAGCCTATCAGCTTCACCAAGACAAAGAAATATGGCCCAAATGAAAAAACACAGCAAAACCTCAGTAAGAGAACTAGCCAATGAGGAGATTGCCAACCTATCTGATGGAGAATTTAAAGCCCTGGTAATCAAAATGCTCACAAAACTGATTGAGCTTGGTTGAAAAATGAAAGAGCAAATGAAAGATACCCAAAATGAAATAAAGCAGAACATTCAGGTAATCAACAGTGACAAGAAAGAAACCAGGATTCAAAGCAATGATTTGAAACAAAAGGAATAAATAAACATCCAACTGGGTCAGAAAGAAGAAACAAGAATCCAAAGAAATGAAGAGAGGCTGAGGATTCTCTGGGACAACCTGAAACATTCCAGTATCCGAATTATAGGTGATGCAGATCCTGGCTCCTGGGGTCTGCAGCATTATGGATGAGGTGAGACAAATTCACACGGACTACCAGACTACCAAGTCCTGTGGAGGAAAAGGGATGGTGCAGCTTCTCTCTCAAGGGGAGAGCACCTCAGAGTACCCCAGCCACTCTCTCAAGAGGAGAGTGCTGGACCTTTGCCTTAACAAGCTTATTGGGTTCAATTTGCACAGGAATACAGGGTATATACGTAAAGCTCATCAATCATTCTCAGGCAGAAATGATTAAACAATAGATAACATTCAAAGAACTCTGAGGGCTTATTCTGAGTCAGGGTCAGATAGTTAAAGGGCCATAAAACTTTGGGGAACAAACTCACTTCCTGCTTGGACCCTTATCATTTAAATTGAGAGTATTAGCAAAGTAGGTTTCATAGGATTTTATGCATTCTTTCTTAGGCCAAATGGCCCTAGGGAACCCAACCTTTCCAGCACAGGGCTGCACCTACCTTCAGCATTGTTTCAGGCTTAAGGCATTGTTTCAGGCTTAAGTCAGGTAGCCAAGAGATTAGGAGACTTCTTGCAGACAGAATAAAGACTCACGCTATGTCAAAGCTGAGGGGTGAGGGCCCATCACCCCCTTTTTCTACAGGCCCCAAATTTTTTCCCTGAGGGCCCCATTAACAACCATGCCTGTCTTAGGTTGTCCCTCTTTTGAGGAATCTTACCGGTCATTGGCTAACCAGTCATCTGCCCGGGGGCAAGCGGAGTGAAGAGAAAGGGGACAGAGGTGGCGCCCCTACCAGGAAGATAAGCTGTGTCTCCTAAGTGGCTTATGGTCCCAAGGTCCTTTACTCAGCTTTAGCCATGGGGGATTACAGTTTCTGAAACCAGGCAGGGCAGTTCCTAACAATAGGGGTGCCAGAAGGATGAGAACATAGCAAGAAATTGAAAAGTTATTTAAACAAATAATGAAGGAAAACTTCCCCAATCTGGTGAAGGGAATAGACTTCCAGGAAGTCCAGGAAGCTCAGAGAGTCCCAAAGAAGTTGGACCTAAGGAAGAACACACCAAAGCACATCATCATTAAGTTACTCAAGATTAAAGACAAAGAGAAAATCCTAAAAGCAGCAAGAGAAAAGGAGGTGGTTACCTACAAAGGACTTCTCATAAGGCTATCAGCTGATTTCTCAAAAGAAACCTTACAGGCAAGAAGGGGCTGGAAAGAAGTATTAGAAGTCATGAAAGGCAAGGACCTACATCCAAGATTACTCTATCCAGAAAAGCTTTCATTTAGAATGGAAGGGCAGATAAAGTGCTTCTCAGACAAGGTCAAGTTAAAGGAGTTCATCATCACCAAGCCCTTATTATATGAAACATTAAAGGGACTTATCTAAGAAAAAGAAGATAAAAAATATGAACAATAAAATGGCAATAAACAAACATCTATCAACAAATGAACCTAAAAGAAAAGAAAAACAATGAAAACAAATACTAAGCAAACAACCAGAACAGGAATAGAACCAGAGAAATGGACATCACACAGATGGAGTTCAGTGGGAATTGGAAAGGGAAGAATAGTGGAGAAAAGGTACAGGGAAGAATAGTGGGGGAAAGGTACAGGGAAGAAGAAGCATAATTAGTCGGCATAAAATAGATGGGGAGAGATAAAAAAATGGTATAGGAAACAGAGGACTCAGAGAACTTATATGTACAGCCCATGGACATGAACTAAGGGGGGAATGCTGGAGGGTTGGGGGGGACAAGGTGGAGGAGAGATAGAGGGAAAAGAATTAGGAAAACTGTAATAGTATAATCAATAAAAAATACTTAAAAATTCAGGAGATAAGAGAGAGTCTAGGGTATTTGTTTTTCTGGTTCCCTCTCTGCTGGGGTATAGTTTGGCAAAAAAATATGTTCATCTACCTAAGGCCACAGTTGCTGTCAGGTAGCCCCTTTTCCTTGGCTCCAACTCTTTCCACCTCTGGGTGCTTTGCCTTCCCCAGATCATATCCCTATAGTCTTGGATTAAGTTCTCTTCAATTACTCCTCTTGAGTGTGCAACCTATTTCCTTGCCAGAGTCCTGCCTGTCACACAAGTGCTCAATGAATTGTAATTTAGGTATACTTTTCAAAGAGAAGGAGACAATGTGGCTACTGTCCTATTTTATCCAGGTTAGATTGATAAGATAGGCTAATATCACCAAGGCAGAAATAAAAGTTGAGGTCTCACAAGGGCCAGGGGTCAGGTTGCCTAAGAAATAAGAGCAGAAATGGTCAGTGTCCTTATACTAAGTAAATACCAAGAGATACTTACATATGAGTAAGACAAGATGGAAGTCAAGTCCATTGTTAATCTATATCTCAAAGTCAACTTAAATAAAAGTGAGGATAGAAAAGTCTAAAAGAGTGATTATGAGCCTAGACTTTGGAGCCAGATGATTTAGGTTGGAATCTTGGCTCAACCACTTAACAACTGTGTGATCTTGGATAAGTTACACAACTTTTCTATTCCTGGGTTTCCTCACCTATAAAATGGGGATAATAATAGTATCTTAATCATAGGGTTGAAGTGAGAATCCAATAAGTTAATGCATGTAGTGTCTAGAAGAGTTCTTGACACCTAATGAGTACTTTATAAATGATAAGTGAAATAGTTGAAACTATTATTTTTGGAAAGGACCTCCTTGGCCCAGGCTTCATGTTCCATGGGAACATGTATGATATACTGGGCCTCCAGAAGTCCTGACAGATTACTGTGTCCACCAAGATATATTCTGTAGCACCGAGTGTTTGACTGCAGTGCTTACAGCAACAACATAAAGATGACATGATATTTCTTTATGGTGTAGTCTGAAAATAGCAGAGAATCAGTGAAGCATCTCTGGGCTTCAGGGAAGGAGTATTTCCTGAAGGTTCTGTATAAAGTATACACTCTACTTGTTGTCCCATAGCCCTTTATAGGTCATATAAAGTAGATAATTTTATGTTATAAGCAAGAAAACTGAGACCTACAGCAACACATCTAAGAAATGGAGGAGCTAAAATCTGAAACAGACCGGTTTTACTCTAATTTTCTTTGAACTACATGATACTTCTTACACCTCTGATTTAGTTTCTATAATATAGCTTTCTGTGTATGTAGAAAAAATAAACACTAAGAAGAGTACTAGCAAAATATATATGAAAGGGAAAGAGCATGGTAAACTGGAAGCCCTTTGATGACTATATAGATGAATTCTGAATGCAGAAAGACCAGGCAGATCCCATCCACAATGCAGGAAGTAGTTTTATTATAGTTTGAAACAACTGGAAATGAAACTGATGAGTATGGTGAGCTGTAGAGAACTACCCTCTTTCTCTGGAAAATACTCAAAAGTCATTGCGATCTCATTGTACTTAAATGACACTTTGTTACACTGACTAATTTTTTGTTGGGAGAATACAGCCCAAGAACCTGATATTAGATGAACTTGTATTTATCAAGTGCGGCACATTTAAGGTAGTGGGGCAACACTCTGCAGGATGGCTTGCAGGTAGTGTTCAAACATGGCAAATTCTGTAGATAGGAAAAGGATCGTGTGGGATTCTAGGCTTCCCTTGATTCTCATGTGAGAACCTAGTTGGATTGGCAATCTGGAAAACTTATTGAAAGCCTTGATGAGTATAGCCAACAAGTTCCTATGCATGGCTCAGCATTGCCATAACATCCTAGAGTACTTTATCATTATCACCTTTTAACTTCTGTAACAGTACAAATCGCATGTCACAAGAACTACTCCTACTTTCTGGATCTCAGTGATGCATTCATTCATTCAATAAATATGGATTGGACCCCTAATATATACCATGCACACTTGGAATTTAATGGTGAGCAAAACACACTCAGAATCTTCTTCACAAAATGCATGTACTAGAAAGCAAAAGAGACATTAATCAACCATTGGTTTCTGGTGCCTATGCTTATTTGAAAGCCCAGGGCTTTTGCTCCATCTTAAAAGAGGAGCTCTCTTATCCTGGCATCTTTTAGGGGATGGAAATAAAATTAATATTTACTGACAATTTCCTTTGTACCAGGAAGCTTACTGGGCTTTTCCACCAGTGCTCAATCTCCTGTAATTCTCACAATAAACTTAAAATGAATATAGCACTTATCCTACAAATATGGAAATCAAGGATCATAGAAGTCTAGCAACTTGCCCAATGTCAGGCAGCAAGTAAGTAGCAGGAATGGGGTTTATTCCTTGATTTTGTTCCAGAGCTTATATTCCTCCTATTAAAAAATGCTATGTCCAATATTATAAAGTGAGTGCTAGCACATCACAATAACTCAGAGAATAAAATGATCTTGGATTATCTTTACAGAAGTATTTATAATCTATATGATGAGCTCAGAATTTAATTCATTAAAATAAAATAAGTTATAAATTACCTAAAATTCATTCATTGTATTTTGCCCCAAATTCTGATTACAAACTCACTTTTAACTTGTTACCTTTGTACTTTTCAGTATTTGTTTTGAATCTTGATGAATAGGTTGACAACATTCTCACAAAGATGTGTTCTGAAGAAAAAGAAACTAGAAAAAAAAAGAATTTTTTTTCATAAAAAGAAAATATGTTATTTCCCTGACTAATGGAATACTGTTTTGTAGTTTAGTTGTCTCATTAGCCATCAAGCAGTGTTTCCCTGCTGTAAAAATATTCTCCATGAGCAATGCAAGTTGAGCTGTTTCTGACTTTGTTTGTTATTAGAAATATGATTGACATAAACATTTATTAGCCTGTTACATGGTGAATAAATACACATTATTGTAGAAAGATTGTTGCTGTATTATTTTATTTCTCCATTTCTTTCTCCTCTTTTGCCTCTTATCAGAAATAGCTTTAAATTCGGAAGCTCAACAGTGTCCACTAGTGGGTAAATAAGAGAATAACTTTATGATTACAAGGGAAAACCTATGATTGAAATGTAGGCAGAAGAGACTCTAAAAGCAACCATATATGTTATTAAAATGACACTTCCAGGTAATATCTAGATTTTGTAACAGATTAAAGAGTAGTATGTGGGGGGAAGGCTCTGTTCTGTACTTGTTTAATGAAGAAATTCTAATCTGTAGAATTCAAGTAACAATATTAGAAACAATTTTTTAAATTGTTAACACTTTTTGTTTTCACTATTTGCATATTATTTGAAAATTAAAAGTGTCTTTATTTTTAAAATTCCATATTTACTTCAACTTTTGTCTGAGATTTCAACTCTTATAAAAATGTTTTAAGGATAGCGGAGGCAAATGTACATTTGATCTCCTCGGGTGGTCCTTTTGAAACTTTAGTGTGCATCAGAATCACCTGGAAGTTTGATAAAAATGCAGAAGTAAAGAATGGTCTGCTTCTGCCACCAACACTTCCCTTCAGGACTAAAGATCTTATTTCTCCAGATGCTGGGAGTGCTTTTCTCAGTCAGGTCTTAGCTGCCAGTACTCTCTAGGAAATTCCCAAAGTTGAAGACCTTATCCAAGGTTATACCACATTCTTGACATAGGGACATCTGGGTGGATACACTTCAAAATTTGAATCATGACATTCTCTGAACCTTCTGAGATACTCCTTTTTGTTAAGGGATAGTGCTTTCCCCTTATTTGAAGACTATTCAGAGGCTTCTCATCATTAAGAAACTTCTTTCCTTTCCCAGAGATCTGATCCACCTTACCTTATAGCTACTAGGAAAATAGCTGAGGTCACTCACAATTCAGCTAGGACATGCTTGCTAAAAAGATAAAATGAGTATGCCCCAAAGGAAGTATACAGGAGTTAGACAGTGTTACTGGCTGCCTGAACCTGTGAAGTATGTGTTGAATTAGGTTCCGATAAATCTTGATTATGGGTCAAAAAGAGGGGAAATAAAGTTGAATAAGGATAAGTTTAAAAATAGGGAACTGCTCTTCCAGGATATAGGAATTAACAATTTGTCAAGGACCCTGGATTTCCGGGTAAACATCTTATTAAATGACTACTATAACCCTGAAGAAAATAATAGCCCACACAAAGTAAATTAGAAAAGGCAGAACAATGGAGGAAGAGATTAAAAGTCAGAGATGTGGACACCCTAGATATATTTATGTAACAATAGAAAACTATGTTCCACAGGTGGACCCAAAAGATGCTCCATTTACCAAAGCAATAAGAAATGGGCTGGTGAAAGATGTATTAGCATTAGTAAGAAGTCCACTGGTTTCTCTTCTCTGTAGACCAAGGCTGATAGTAGGTGAGGCTGTCAAAACTGAGCTCACCAATAGGAAAATGGATAATAAGGCCCTGTAATAATCAAAGCCAGAGAGTGGCACTTAACTGTCAGAAGCAAGGTAGATGCAATTGTCACAATGAGCATCAAGATCAGTAGGAGTCGGGAGCACTGACCATCAGAGAGCTATGCAAATTGTTAACTGAATACAATATTTCTAGTGCAAGACAGATTTGTAGCTCTGTATTGTTTAATATATAGAATCAAACAACAAAAAAATTAATGATCAGGAAGTTGAGAGAAACTACCCTAATAAAAGGACACAATCTTATGCCTAGCTTCCAGATGTGGGCCTGGTTTATGACATAGGAACTGTCTGAAGGAAAAGCTGGCTCCTTAGGAGGAAAAACACTGGAATATCATGGAAATGTATACTGTATTGATTCCCTCAGTCCTTTTTGCAAAAGAACACATGACCACTTACTTGAGGAACTATATATTGAGGAAAAGTAAGCACCCAGAAAGTTGAAGAAGATTGGACACATTTTTCAAGTTAATATTGATATCCGGCAATTCAAAGTGTCATCATGGCCCCATTGTTAGAGAGGGGATATATGAAGGCTAGATAATAAGTGCATTCTTGGCTTCACAGCGAGTATACCATGTACCCACCCATTGATCATTTCCTTATTTCTAAGTATATGATCAGAATGGACGTACATGGGAGTTGGCAAAAGGCCTATGAGGCAAGAGCTTTTGTAGGAGGAAAGGCCAAATAGAAATCTCTGAGACATACCTCCCCACAACTATATTTTATTAAGTCAGTAAACAAATATTTTCATGTTGTTTGGCAGTAATGGAATGGAATAAATAAATGCCACACTTAATAGCTTAAAGAACTCAGGAGTGATTGTTCACAGATCTCCACTAAATTACCCAATCTTGCCTCTACAAAAACCAAATGCATACTAGAAGTTACCAAGTAAACATGCGACTAGAGCTTTGTATCAGGAACTGCATTCTATCAGTCCCATCAGTTCAAATGTTTGGACAGGCCAGGTAGTTTACCATAAGTTGAAACTGGTACATCTGGAAGTGGGCAGGAGCAGGATCATAGAACACTGAATGAAGTAAGCTGAATGAACAAGTTGCCCAGACTCCCATGTTATTCACTATTATTACAGTAACTCTTTTCCCTCTTATTCATACCTATGGCCACATTGAGGGGGGTGGATCTTATGATTAGCTGATAGAGGAGAAAAAAGGCCAAGATTAGGCCATAGTTAGGTCAGTAGGCTGCTATATAACCTCATTCAAATTGGTTTTGACTGATGGGGATGAGAGGAAATTTTCCCATTGGACAGAGTTCAGGGAGATGCAACTAGTTATCTACTTTGTGTGGAGAAGAAGGTTTAGAAGATTAAAGTTATAATATATATGGATGTATCAACAGTGGCAAGTCATTTTATTAGCTATTCAAGAACCTGGAAGGGAAAGGATTGGAAGATTGAGTACAGAATTCGAGGGTAGAGCCATAGAGATGGGCTTTAGGAGTAGGTATGAAGTATGAATGTCTTAGTATCACAAGTTCAAACACAGCATAGAACATAGACCCCAGAAGAGACATTCAATGACCAAATAGATGGAATAATTTGGCCAGACAATGGTATTGAATCATTGTCATCAGCCACTCCAATGCTGGGAAATGGGTACATGAAAGGAATAGCCACAGTGGAAGTGATGGAGGATATTCATGGACCTCAAAGCATAAGCTCCTACTCACCAAGGTCGATCTTGCCACTTCTGCTGCAAACGTCAAATCTATATTGTATCAATTTAGAGTCATTTATATAGCATCTTCTCTTGATGAGACCCACTAGCTACTTGATGGTAATTTGACTGTGTTGGGCCCCTTCAATCTTAGAAGGGGCAAAGGTTTATTTTGACTAGAATCAGCAGACATTCTTGGTATGAGTTTGTCTATCTGGCTCACAAATCCACATCCTCATTGCATCTATTGACATGAGATCTTACATAACACTGCATGGGACTAAGTGACCCTCTTCACAGCAAAAGAGAATATATTACCATGGGATCTATTACCATGAGATTATATACCATACCACTCAGAAACAGCTGGCCTGTTAAGGACACCAACTTGGTGCCCTGTAAGGTGGGGCACTATCTTCCAGGCCACAGTATATACTCTTAATAAATATGTTGATAAGATGTTGTGTTCCCAGTTGGTGAAACACATGAGTCTGGCAATCAAAGTGTATAAGTGTCCCTGCTTACCATTACTTCCAGTAATCTACACTGGGATATTTATGCTTCCCATCCTCGTAATTCTAGATTATGTGGGATTAGATTTTCTAATCCCTAAAAGGGGAAAGTTACTATCAGGGAATGCAGCAAGATTCTCACTGTACCTGAAGTTATAACTGATGCTTAGGCACTTTGAGATCCTTGTTCCAAGGAACCAGCAGGTAAGAAGAGAAGTCATCACTTTGGTAGAGTCATCAACTCTAATCATTAGGAAAGGAGATTGAGCTACTGTTACCTAATGGGAACAGGGAGGATATGGGTGGCACCTAGATGATCCATGCCTTCATACTATCTTGAGTGCCAGTTTGAAGATAAATAGATAAATGCTGCAGCTATGGCCTGAGAAAGGTGTGGTGACCACTCAGGGATGGGGGTCTGGGTCAAGTCACCAATAAACCACCTAGACTTAAAGAAAGGTGAATTGTGGTTGGGGGGTATTTAGAATTGATAGGAAAGGAGGAGAGAGATGAACCCAATTGTAGCCTTGAGTGCAGCTGCAATAGCACTGTAGTTTAGCTCACTAACTTTCTTCTTATAAGTTTCCCAGGAATAGAGGCCCAATGGAATCCTGGAGGGGTTGTTTCCATATCTTATATAAGGAAGTACATCTGAGTGCCATATGATATAAACTGTAGTGGAAGGTGGGATATGACAGCAAGCACATTCTCAGAGCTAAATGACTGGTATCATAGCTTTTGGGAGTACTTCTCAGTTGTTAGTCCTGTCTAAGAATGTTCTTTAGCTGGAGAAAGCTGCTCTACCCAAGGTTAAGGTTGCCATCTACGATTCAACATACATGCAATGACTAGTTGATAATGGACTATAAAAGCCTGGCACCCTTGCTTCAACTCAGGGCAACTCTAAAGGGCCATCTCTGCTTTGGAGATCACTGTGAGTTCAGCTGAGCTCTCTCCTGAGATTCCATCACAGTCCAAGTTCTCTCTCTGCCCAATACTGCTTTCTTTCTTTATGCTCCTAAAAGTTTTTTTAAGATTTTATTTATTTATTTTTAGAGAGGGAAGGGAGGGAGGGAGGGAAAGAGGGAGGGAGGGAGAGACAGAGAGGGAGAGAGACAGAGAGAGAAACATCAATGTGCGGTTGCTGGGTGTTCTGGCCTGCAACCCAGGAATGTACCCTGGCTGGGAATCGAACCTGGAACACTTTGGTTCCCAGCCCACGCTCAATCCACTGAGCTATGCCAGCCAGGTGTTTTGTTTTGTTTTTTTTTAAGATTTTATTTATTTATTTTTAGAGAGGGAAGGGAGGTGGGGAGAGAGAGAAAGAGAGAGAGAGAGAGACATCAGTGTGCGGTTGCTGGGGGTCATGGCCTGCAACCCAGGCATGTACCCTGACTGGGAATTGAACCTGCGACATGTTGGTTCACAGCCCATGCTCAATCCACTGAGCTATGCCAGCCAGGGCGCTCCTAAAAGTTTTGATTCCAACAGTACTCCCTAAAAACTTTCCTTCATTCTAATCTCCACTTCATCATCTGCTCCATAGGGAATCCAACAAGCATATTCCCAGGTCCAGTCCCCAGAAAGGACCTCTGCAGTTCTGGGGTGGTGTTAAGCCATGCAAGATGATTCCCTGGGTAAATCTGCCACAGATGGTCCCCATATCATATCTTAGAAAACAATGTCCTTTAAAACTGTTTTGATTGCCTCCTTTTCACTCTCTTGGTGAGGGACCCCTGCCCTAAATATTACAAGATGACCATCACAAAACACTCAGCACCAGACAGATAAAATCAAGCAGAAGTTTATTAATCAAACAACTTTCTTCTAAGAGGAAATCGCATGCCACATAGGGCTACAGAGGGGTGTATTTAGAATTGTAATGAACAAGCATGGGCTGTGAGTGACCCTGGTTCCAAAGGAAGTTTAGTTTATTTGAATAATTCCACACTCTGGCAAAGAGGTAAAACCCATTAGGTTGAGAACCTGGTGAAATGCAGCTGGTCTCTTAGGGGACCTATCCAGGTAGGGAGATTTTGCCACTGGGTGGAGAGCATAGTGAGAGAGAACAGGATTCATGGCTAAGCCTTTGGGGCCCTGTGAGGCTTAAAGATGAAATTGAAATTTTCATCTTTATGAAAAGATGAAAAGCAGCATATGAAATTTTAGGCCTCAGTATACAAAGGCATAATGATACAGAAATCCAAGTAATTATTCTTTCTTCTGTTATGAAAAAATAAGGACTTCCCTAAAGATTCTCTAAGGGCCAACTCCTTTTCTTCCCACTTTCTCTTCCTCCTATCTTGCCCCTCCCAGGCTGTCTTTGCCATAGAGGAGATTTTATCCAGAGACCCAGGCTCTAGTCCCCTGTGCAACACCAAGCTCTTTGTCCACCATGTTCCCTCAACCTATCTCTAAGATTGTTTTCCCATTTGAGGGTTGGGGTTAAGCAAACTCAAAATATCTTATCATTGTATATATCTTTCTACCTGTTTTCTATACTTTCTGTTCATATGTTTTAAAATTTTGTTAAGAATGTATATCTCATGCTAAGTGTTCCTACCTCAATTAAATAAATAAATGTTTAAAATATTTTAAAATATGTCCTTTAAAAATCAAAGCTACATTTGGTCCAATATTTTTTTCTGAGTCAAGTTCTACTCTCCCCCACCCCAACCCATAAGAGTGAATACACCAATGGTGATTGTTTCTATTATACCTGCTGTGATTCTTACCAATAGATTTACCTTAATCCTTCCAGCCTTGGTCACTATCACATAAAAATGAGCCTACAGAGCACTTACACTTCTTGTGACTCACCTGGACCAATTCTAGTGCTCTGCTTCCTGATCTATTTTTGAAGTTTTCATCCTGGTTTATGGTTTTGCCTTAGAACCGATTTTAGAATAACTCCTCTAGCTCTAATCCCTGATTTTGTTCTATGACTAAATAGCTTCACAATTCTTTGTTGATACTCTTTTCATTGCCTGTGGTAAAACTTCATCCCCAGCACACAATTAATTGACCTGGGCTTTCAATGACTCTTCGTTCTTTATAGTCACAGACTTTTATAGAATGATGGACAAGGGAGAGACTTTAGTGACTATCTTTTCTGCATCCCTCATTTTTTATACAGGGACATGTAGTTTTTATTTATTTTTTATATTCTTTTTTAAAATTTTATTTTAATCATTGTTCAAGTACATTTGCCTGTTCTTTACTCCTATTCCAGCCCACCCATCCATCCCTCCCCACCTCCCTCCCATTTCCACCCCCCTCCTAGTTTTTGTCCATGTGTCCTTTATACTTGTTCCTGTAAACCCTTCTCCCTTTTCCCTGAAATTCCCTCCCCTGTCCCCTCTGATCACTGTCAGCCTGTCCTCTATTTCAGTGTCTTTGGCTATATTTTGTTTGTTTCTTTGTTTTGTTGTTTAGGTTCCTGTTAAAGGTGAGATCATATGGTATTTGTCGTTCACTGCCTGGCTTATTTTACTTAGCATAATGCTTCCCAGCTCCATCCATGCTGTTGCAAAGGGTAGGAGCTCCTTCTTTCTTTCTGCTGCATAGAATTCCATCATGTAAATGTACCATAGTTTTTTGATCCATTCATTTACTGATGGGCATCTAGGTTGCTTCCAGCACTTAGCTATTGTAAATTGTGTTGCTATGAGCATTGGGGTGCATAGGTTCTTTTGGATTGGTGTTTCAGGGTTCTTAGGATATAGTTCTAGCAATGGAATTGCTGGGTCAAAAGGCAGATCCATTTTTAGTTTTCTGAGGAAGTTCCATCCTGTTTTCCATAGTAGTTGTACCAGTCTGCAGGGACATGTAGTTTTTAAATGGGGACAATCTCCTCCCCCAAATATATCTTACACACATCCCAGAGATGACAAAGAACACAAGGGTAAAGTGTTTCTGAGGCAGTAGAAAATATTGGCTATGATTGCCATGTCCTGGTTTCACATGTTGTTTCATCACTTACTAGTTATTCAATCATTATAGTTTCTAATTTATGTATAACAATAACACAATAATACTTTTCATTATAGAGCTATGACTATTAAATGCCATTATGCATGTAAAATGCTTAGGATAAGGAATCAACAAATATCAGTCCATAGTCCTTATATTACCTAAGAGTAATGATTTACATGCAGTTTTCTGAGACAGTTTTCTTTAATTTTATGCCAGATTAATAAGAATATACTGGATGTCCTTGTTGTGGTGCCTTTCTACCCCCAAGCCTAATCTCACAACACAAAAAGGTCAAATGCAGTTGCATCCACTGCCTGGTCACTTACTGTCCTCATAGGATGGGGGTGTCTTCCTCTTCCTTTTTTGTCAGTTTGTCTTGCTCAGACTCATAATCTTTACTGGTGGTTGGGCTAACACCAGGGCATGTCTCTGTGAAACTCTTTCTTCCAACTGCAGAAAAGAAAGTTACAAGAAGTCCCTTATTAGATGGCTTTTAAACAGCTCATTCCTGGCTACTTTTTCTTTTTCAGTGGGCATCACATTACTCTGCTATGTACTCATAAGAGATATGGATTCTCTTTCTTCATATTCAGAAACTTCTCCTGACCATCAATCACTTACCAATCCATGCTTTTGGGTCAGAAGCAAATGCCTTGTAAAGTATTGCTTTGTGGGGACATGGCTTCTTAGGAAAATACTCAGTCATACAAGCATGCTCATAATGAGTCTCTATTGGCTGAATTGGCATTGGCCCTTAGCCATGGCAATGGGTTAAGGAGTGCTTAGTTAACCATCCTTTGTGCATGTTTTCTAGAAATGTTCTGATGGCTAGTGCCCATAATCATACTTATTTCAAAATTGAAATTTCAGAGCCATCCTTCCTCTCATTTTCTTTATGATGTTACTATCAGGTATTCCACTCAAAGTCATAGAAATTTCAGAAAAGAGAGACTAAGCCTACATGTAGGATATTGTTTAATTACTTCTTATACAGAACTGAGTTTCCCTTTGTGGTCTGTGATTGTATGGGCATTTTAGATGATAAATATTCATAATGAGACCTAGTGATGACTGGGAGTAAGCTGAATAAATTTGCACTGCCTGGCAGATCTCTAGGAACCCAATTGGGTCTTTCTGAATATATCTCAGTTTTCTAAGCAATGGTCCTCAACTTCACACATTAGGAACACCTGGGGAGTTTTTATAAATATTGTTGTCAGAGTGCACTCACCTTGGAGATTCTGATTTACAGCATTTGGAGTATGACCTGGGCATCTAGATTTTTTTAAAGCTTCCACGGTGATTTTAATATGCAGCCCTAGTTGAAAATTACTGCTCCACTGCTAATGAAAACTGAAGAGTAAGACCCTTCCTGCAAGAGAGGTAAAGGGTGTATGTTGAGTTGAAATGTGTCCCCCTACAAAAAATATGTTGGAGCCCTTACTTCAGAAGAGGATACTGTTAGTAGAGATGGTCATTATAGAGGTAATCATGTTAAAATGAGGTCATGACCTGAACAGACACTTCTCTAAGGAGGACATACAGAGGGCCCAAAGACATATAAAAGGATGCTCAGCATCACTAGCCATCAGAGAGATGCAAATTAAAACCACAATGAGATACCACTTCAAACCAGTCAGAATGGCCATCATAACCAAATCAACAAAGAATAAGTATTGGTGGGGTTGTGGAGAAAAGGGAACCCTAGTCCACTGTTGGTGGCAATGAAGACTAGTGCAGCCTCTGTAGAAAACAGTATGGAATTTCCTCAAAAAATACTAAAAATGGAATTGCTTTTTGACCCAGCAATTCCACTGTTGGGATTATACAATAAGAATCCTTAAACACTAATTCAAAAGAACCTATGCACCCCAATGTTCATAGCAGCACAATTTACAATAGTCAAGTGCTGGACGCAACCTAAGTGCCCATCAGTGAATGAGTGGATCAGAAAACTATGGTACATTTACACAATGGAATACTATGCAGCAGAAAGAAAGAAGGAACTCCTACCCTTTGCAATGGCATGGATGGAACTGAAGAGCATTATGCTAAGTGAAGTAAGCCAGGCAGTGAAAGATAAATACCATATGATCTCACCCTATAAGTGGCACCTGGTCAACAAAACAAGCAAGCAAAATATAACCAGAGACATTGAAATTAAGAACAAACTGACAGTAATCAGAGGAGAGAGGAAAGCGAAATAATGGGGGAAATAATCATTAAAAAAACATGTATAAAGGACCCATGGACAAAGACAAAGGGGGTTAGGATTGAGGGTGGGAGGTGGGTAGGTGGGGGGGGTCGGAAAATGGAGGTAACTGTATTTGAACATTAATAAAAAAAGATTTTAAAAATCTTCAATAAAATAAAATAAAATCAGGTCATGGGGATGAGCTATAATCCAGTATGACTGGTGTCCTTATAAAAGGGAGAGATTTGGATACAGAGACAGATGTGCCTAGAGAGAAGACAATGTGAAGAGACACAGGTAAAGACATCCATCTACAAGCAGAGATGAGAAACCTGGAACAGATCTTTCCCTCACAGCCCCAGAAAGAACCAACCCTATAAATACCATAACCTTGGACTTCCAGGTTCCAGAACTATGACAAAATAAGTTTCTGTTTTTTAGGTAACTCAGCATGTCGTACTACTGCAGCCCTAGCAAACTAAAATGGTAGGATTTTGGTATCACTGACTCTCAACTAATATTCTTCCACTAATATTCAGCTAATATTCTTTTGTTATAAAAATGTTCCTTCTTACATAGAAAATCCTATAGATTCCCCCAAAAAACTGCTTGATCTAATAAATGAATTTAGCAAAACAGCAGGATACAAAGTCAATATCCAGAAATCAAAGGCATTTCTGTACACCAACAATGAAACAGCAGAAGCAGAAATCAAGAAAAAAATCCCATTTGAAATTGCAAAAAGAAAAATAAAATACCTAGGAATAAACCTCACCAAAGAGGTAAAAGACCTGTATTCAGAAAACTACACAACACTGAACAACGAAATCAAGGAAGACACAAACAAATGGAAACATATACCGTGTTCATGGATTGGAAGAATTAATATCATCAAAATGTCCATACTACCCAAAGCAATTTACACATTCAATGTAATACCTATTAAACTACCAATGGCTTATTTCACAGACATAGAACAAACACTTCAAAAATTTATATGGAACCATAAACAACCCCGAATAGCTGCTGCAATTTTGAGAAAGAAGAGC
This sequence comes from Phyllostomus hastatus, assembly GCF_019186645.2. Lineage (NCBI taxonomy): Eukaryota > Metazoa > Chordata > Mammalia > Chiroptera > Phyllostomidae > Phyllostomus > Phyllostomus hastatus. Next base: position 7,462,377 of record NW_025333841.1, on the reverse strand, counting down.
AAAGTAGGAGGGATCACAATACCTGACACTAAATTATACTACAAGGCCACTGTAATCAAAACAGCCTGGTACTGGCATAAAAACAGGCACATGGACCAATGGAACAGAACAGAGAGCCCAGAAATAAACCCAAGCCTCTACGGTCAATTAATATTTGACAGAGGAGGCAGCAACATAAAATGGAGTAAAAATAGCCTCTTCAATAAATGGTGTTGGGAGAACTGGACAGCTATGTGCAAAAAAATGAAATTAGAGCACCAACTTACACCTTATACAAAAATAAATTCAAAGTGGATAAAAGATTTAAATATAAACCATGGCACCATTAGAGTCCTAGAGGAGAACGTAGGTAGGAAAATCTCAGATATTTCATGCAGAAACTTTTTTACTGACATGTCCCCTAGAGCAAGGGACATAAAGGAAAGGATAAACAAATGAGGTCTCATCAAATTAAAAAGCTTCTGCATGGCTAAAGAAAACAGTATCAAAATAAAAAGAGAACCAACTGTATGGGAAAACATATTTGCCAATGATACCTCAGACAAGGGTTTAATCTCCAAAATATATAAAGAACTTACACGACTCCATTCTAAGACAAGCAACCCAATTAAAAAATGGGCAAATGACTTGAACAGACACTTCTCCAAGGAGGACATCCAAAGGATCCAAAGACACATGAAATAATGTTCAATATTGCTAGCTATCAGAGAGATGCAAATTAAAACCACAATGAGATACGACTTCACACCAGTCAGAATGGCCATCATAAACAAAGCAACAAACAAGTGTTGGAAAGGTTGTAGAGAAAAGGGGACCCTAGTGCACTGTTGGTGGGACTGCAGACTGGTACAACTATTATGGAAAACAGGATGGAACTTCCTCAGAAAACTAAAAATGGATCTGCCTTTTGACCCAGCAATTCCACTGCTGGGACTATATCCTAAGAACACTGAAACACCAATACAAAAGAACCTTTGCCCCCGGATGTTCATAGCAGCACAATTTACAATAGCTAAGTGCTGGAAGCAACCTAGATGCCCATCAGTAAATGAATGGATCAAAAAGACATGGTGCATCTACACAATGGAATTCTATGCAGCAGAAAGAAAGAAGGAGCCCCTACCCTTTGCAACAGCATGGATGGAGCTGGGAAGCATTATGCTAAGTAAAATAAGCCAGGCAGTGAAAGACAAATACCATATGATCTCACCTTTAACAGGAACCTAAACAACAAAACAAAGAAACAAGCAAAATATAACCAAAGACACTGAAATAGAGGACAGGCTGACAGTGACCAAAAGGGAGATAAGAGGGAATATCAGGGGAGAATGGGAAGGGCTACAGTTACAAATTTAAAGGACACATGAACAAAAACTAAGGGGAGGGTGATAATGGGAGGGAAGTAGGGAGGGATTGGTGGGTAAGCTGGAATGGGAGTAAAAGGCAGAAAACTGTACTTGAACAATGATTAAAACAATAAAAAAAATGTTCCTTCTTTTTACAAGTGTGTCCATGCAGTCTGGCTTTGTTGCCCTTATTCTTTCTTGTATTTGTCTTCCAGTAACTTCCTAGCCTAATAACCATATTCATGCATATATCAAATCTTCACATTGTTCACTTTAAATATATAAAATTTTATTTGTCAATCATACCTTAGTAAGACTCCAGGAAAATAACATTTAGCTATGCTACAGACATCACAAGATATTCTAATCAACTTTGACACTTCTTTAAAATACACATTCACTCATTGACAGGCAAATTCTAGGCACCTCCAGAGATTCATCTTTGTGAGCATTGAGGTTCCCCTAGGTGATCCCTTTTATATTTTTAAGTATATTTTATTGATTATGCTATTACAGTTGTCCAAATTTTTCCCCCTTTATCCCCCCTCTGCCCTGACCCTCCAGAATTCCCCTACTTAGTTCTTGTCCATGGGTTGTACATATAAGTTCTTTGACTTCTCTGTTTCCTATACTATTCTTAACCTCTCCCCATCTATTTTACGCCTACCAATTATGCTTTTTATCCCCTGTACCTGTCCCCCTCCAATTCCTCCTCTTCCCCTCCTCACTGAAAAACCTCCATATGATGTCCATTTCTCTGATTCTGTTCCTGTTCTAGTTGTTTGCCTAGTTTTTGATTTCTTTATTTTTTTAGGTTCAGTTGTTGATAGTTGTGACTTTATTGTCATTTTACTGTTCATAGCTTTTAATCTTCTTCTTTTCCTTAAATAAGCCCCTTTAACATTTCATATAATAAGGGCTTGGTAATGATGAACTCCTTTAGCTTTACCTAATCTGGGAAGCACTTTATCTGCCCTTCCATTCTAAATGATAGCTTTGCTGGATAGAGTCATCTTGGATGTAGGTCTTTGCCTTTTGTGACTTCAAATGCTTATTTTCAGTCCCTTCTTGCCTGTAAGATTTCTTTTGAGAAATCAGCTGATAGCCTTATGGGAACTCCTTTGTAGGTAACTCTCTCCTTTCCTATTGCTGCTTTTAAGATTCTCTCCTCATCTTTAATCTTGAGTAACTTAATTATGATCTGCCTTGGTGTGTTCCTCTTTGGGTCTAATTTCTTTGGGACTCTCTGAGCTTCCTGGACTTCCTGGAAGTCTATTTCCTTTGCGGGATTGGGGAAGTTTTCCTTCATTATTTGTTCAAATGAGTTTTCATCTTGTTCCTGTTCTTCTCCTTCTGGAACCCCTATGATTCTGATGTTAGAGTGCTTAAAGTTGTCCCAGAGGTTTCTAAGCCCCTACTCATTTTTTTGCATTATTTTTTCTTCATTCTATTCTGGTCAGATGTTTATTTCTTCCTTTTGTTCCAAATCGTTGATTTGAATCCCAGTTTCCTTCCCTTCACTGTTGGTTCCCTGTATATTTTGCTTTATTTCATGTTGGGTAGCCTTCATTTGTTCCTTCATTTTGCAACCCAGCACATTCTATTCTGTGAGCATCCTGATTACCAGAGTTTTGAACTCTGCATCAGATAGGTTGGCTATCTCCTCGTTGTTTAGCTCTTTTTCTGGAGTTTTTATTTATTCTTTCATTTGGGCCATATTTCTTTGCCTCAGCTCACCTGTTATTTTGTATGGGGGTGGGGCCCTAGGTATTCACACAGGTGAGGCAACCCTCTTTGCTGTGTTGTGGTGCTGTCTGTGGGGGAGGGGTCAGAAAGGGAACAATGCCATTCATTTGCTCCCCTATAGCCCCACTTTCAAACGAACCGTCAAGTGTAAGACTATGAGTTTCTCCCACCGTGGCAACCCCCACAGTAGTTTACAGCTAGATTGAGTCTTTAGTTTCCTGTTCAGCCAGCCCTGCCTTGCCCATGTGGTCTGCCACCTTGCCATGTGCCCTCTCTGCTCAGCTGCCCATCTCCACCCCTCCTGCCCTCCTACTGGTCTGGGTGAATGTTTCTTTAGTGCCTCGGTTGTCAGAGTTCCATGCAGTTTGCTTTTCTGGCACTTCTGGTTGTTTATTGTTTTTAGATTGGTTGTTATTCTTCTTTTGGTTGCATGAGGAAGTGAAGTATTTCTACCTACACCTCCATCTTCACCAGAACCAATTCTTCTAGGTGGTTCTGATACACAAAGGATTTACTGACAGACAGTGGTTCCTTTGGTAACCAGAATAATGATCACACTTGAAAATGTTCACATTCTAATCCCCAGCACCTGTGAATAATGTTACTCTAGGATGGCAATAGAGATCCAACAGGTGTTATTAAGTTAAGAATATTGGGATGGTGAGATTACCCTGGATTACCTGTGTGGGTCCAATGTAATCACAGGTGTTCTTGTAAGTGAGAAGTAGGAGGGTCAGGGTGAAAGGGATATTTCAAAATGCTATGTTGCTGAGTTAGAAAATGAAGAAAGCCATGAGCCAAGGAATGTGAGCATCCTCTAAAACAGGGGCATCAAATTCATTTTCACCAGGGGCCACATCCACCTCGCAGTTGCCTTCAAATGGCCAAATATAATTTTAGGACAGTATAAGTGTAACTACTCCTTAACTAGGGGCAAGGAGCTCAGCGCTGCTGCCGGGTAAAATCAAGGTGCCAGGCCAGATTTGGCCTGCAGTACTTGTGTTTGCTACCTGTGCTCTAAAAGCTGAAAGGCAAGTAAATGGATTCTCCCCTGGAGCTTCTTGAAGGAACATAGGTAGTCTTGATGAAATTTTAATTTTTACCCACTGAGACCAGAGAATTTGATCTTCTGACTGGTGGTGATTCTGTTTTGGGGTATATGTGTGGCACTGTATTCAGTCCTTAGTCATATAATAATATAAGGATGAATCAGACATGATTTTTCCCTTAAGGAGCACCAGACTCATAGGAAAGTCATATAAGCTAAGCATAAGATTGCATCAGTGTGATAGGCAATCTCAAGGCCCTGGGGGAGTGGACTACCTCACTTAGTCTGTACTCAGTGAGAGAAGGTTCCTGGGGAAAAAAGGAATCTCAGCTAAAGGTTTAATTGTGGGCTGGCATAAAGAGTAAGGCTGGAAGAGAGGTGGGGAGAAGGAAATGGAAAGTAGATATACCCCCAAGTCAGTCGCAGTTCTGTTGGGGGAAAGTGTCTCTTTCTTAGTTCAAAATAATCTGCTGATTTTTCAGAGTATTTGTTTAAGATTCTAGGATTGTTAGAGAGTTGGGGAGAGAGCCATACAGGCATTATCAGATACACAGCTAAATTTTCAGACCATCTAGTCCAGATTCTTGATTGTAAACTATAGAACCAGTCTCTGATTGGGTTAAAAAGGATAGGACTTATGGGAAAGATGTTGGGAATCAATATCAATGCTGGGAAATCAGAGTGGGGCAAAAGACAAGTGAAGCTCAGTAGACAGACCCCCAGCTAACATAGGAATGAAGTATAGATGCTAGACAGTCAACCATATCTCCTGCTGCCCAGTACACAATAGAGTGGTGCACTGTGGGTTTCAAGCCAGATAAGACCAGGGATGATATGGAATGTGAGTGGTAGGTATTAATTGGTTGTAGTAACTTGAGGGGTTTCTCAAGTTGTGCTGTTTATAAATGACTTGTGACTGACAGGGCTACACAGCTACAAGTGCCCATCTAATCCTGACCATTTAAGGTCATGCTCCAGGAACAAATTGGTTAGAGTGATATTCTCATTGGCAATGTTCTTGCTACTGTTCCCAACACTAGGTACTCTCCAAAATGCCCTTGGTTTTTCTACCATTTGCTTCAGAGATTGAAATATTTCACTGATCTAGCACAGATTTTATGTCCATACCTAGTCCCATGGTAAGTAAGAGTAAATATCTTGCTTTTCAGTTTCCTTTATGGGATCTGGAACCCTGCCCCTCACTGATGCTGACAATGGGATATTCATCAAACATAAGAATGGGATGTAGATGCTAAGTAGCCAACCGCATTCTTCCTGCCCACATATATAATAGAGTGAAACATTGTGGGTTTCCAGCCACATAAGGCTTATAGGAATGTGGATGGTGGCCCTATTCGCTCTGAGCAATCCTTCAAGCTGAAGTATACAGATGGCATATAACTGGCAGGTTCCCCTGGTAGATGGCCCCATATATAGGTGTCCATCTACCCTATCCACCCGTGGATGAAGGCTTGAGATACTGGGCTACCAAGCTGGTCAATACCCCAGAATTCACAACCAGATCCAGCCTTTCTGAGAATGACTGGCAGCACATGTGCTTTGGCCTGTTTGGGAACTAGACTCTGCCTGGATCAAGGACTGAAGTGTGCTAGGCAGAGCCATCAGCTGATTATGTTATTTTTTCTAGGCAATGACATCAAATAACTATCAAATTAACCAAAACCCTTGTGTATTTCTTCCAGAAGGAATTTTTTAAAACTTTATTTATTTATTTTTAGGGAGGGGAGAAAGGGAGAGAAACATCAACATGTGGTTGCCTTTCAAGCACCCCCTACTGGGGACCTGGACCACACCCCAGGCATTTGACCTGACTAGGAATCAAACCAGCAACTGGCACTCAATCTACTGAGCCATACTAGCCAGGGCTCCCAGCAGGAATTTTGAGGTTATTCAATATAAAAGAGAAGCCAATAATGGGCTTTGAGGTCAGACAGATTTGGGTTTGAATCCCTGCTTTGCCACTTTTAGCTGTTATCTTGGGTATGTGACTTAACATCTCTGACCCTCATTTTCTATATATGTAAAATAAGGAGAACAATAATATCTACATTGTAGAATTTTTTTAGGTTAAATAAAAACAACAACATATGTTAAATGCTTAGCACAGTGCTTGGCAGATAGTGAGCAATGTTAGTTGTTGTTGTTGTTATTATTATTATTATTATTATTATTATTAATTATCAGTAGCAATGTCTCTTTTGATGTGGTAAGTAAAGCAAAAATTACTTCCCTTCTAGTTCCACTACCAACATCAAAGCATGCTTCCTGGTGACCATAAAGAATTGAGGTTGCTTAAAACAATAGAGGCAGTTTATCTATGTTGCCCCTATTTTTCTTTCTACAGAGGAATAGCGGACAACACTGAGGATGCTTCAGCACTAAGAAGTACAGTGTGAGTGGCTTCACTCCTCATCTAAGTGTGGAAAGAGGCTTGGTACCTGCTTCAAAGGTCTGTGATTTTCTGTCACTTCCATGTTTACCAGGCTCAGGGATTAAAAGGTAGCTGTGAGCTTATTTTTGTTGCTATGGTAACAAGAGTTCCTGTAAGAATTAGCTGTTCACAGAAAATGTCCAAATCTCTTTCTCACAGGGTATGTGGCTAGATAGCCAGCCAGTGGTTCTGGGCCAGGGGTAGGTGCCAAGGGATTGGTTAGTGTCTGGAGCAGGAAGAGCCAGTGGTATAATTCCTGGTGGCCAAAGTACATAAAGAGGATCTGTCAGCTGGGAACACCAGAGAACAGATGCAAATTTTCCCATTCAAAGTGGTGGGAACCAGATTATGAACAGAAGAGAAAGCTGTCAGAGGAACTGTAAACAAGCTAAGCTTTAGGGGGATTGAAAAGACTGGCTTAAAGTGGGAAAAAATCTAAATCAAGAGAGAGGGTTTCCCAATCACCATGTCCTGTAAATACATGTCTCTGAGACTGTTTTCCCCATAGGTTTCGTGATCCTTGAAGGCAAAAATCTCATCTTCTTTTCTTATGTGTCCTCAATGCCTGGAAATATTAGGAGCATAATTGTTAAGAATAGTAATATTGGACCAAGGTTGCCTGAGTTTGAACCCTAGTTGTGCCACTTAATTGGTATGTGAACTTACACAAGTCATTTAATCTCTGTTTTACTTTCCTTATTTGTAAAATGAGGATAAAAATATGACTTACTCCATAGGGTTATTTTGAGGTTACTGCATGCAAAATACTTAGAATAGTGCCTGGTACACATTAAGAATCATACAAGTGTTCTCAATTATTATTATATTATTTTTATTGTTTATTGTTTATTCTTTTAGTTATCTTGATTTTTCCCTTTTGCCCCCCTCCACCCAGCCCAACCTTCTCATGCAAAGTTAATCCCCTCTCTGTTGTCCATGTCCATGAGTCATTCATACATGTTCTTTGACTAGTCCCTTCCCCTTCCTTCCACCATTATCCCCCTCCATCCTCCCCTTCTACAGTTCTCAGTATGCTCCATTTTTCTATGTATCTGTTTCTATTTTTCTTGTTAGTTTATTTTGGTCATTAGTTTCCAGTTACAAGCGAAGTCATATGGTATTTGTCTTTCACTGCCTGGCTCATTTCACTTAGCATGATAGTCTCCAGTTCCATCCATACTGTTGCAAAAGTTAGGAGTTCTTTCTTTCTGCTGCTTAGTATTCCATTGTGTAAATGGACCAAAGGTTTTTTTTATCCACTCATTTACTGAGGTGCACTTAGGCTGCTTCCAGCACTTGGCTATTGTAAATTGTGCTGCTATGAACAGTGGGGTGCATAGGTTCTTTTGAATTGGTGATTCTGGATTCTTAGTATATATTCCCAGCAATGGAATTGCTGGGTCAAAAGGCAGTTCCATTTTTCATTTTCTGAGGAAATTCCATACCATTTTCCACAGTGGATGCACCAGTCTGCATTACCACCAGCAGTGTACTAGGGTTCCCTTTTCTCCATATCCTTGCCAGCGCTTTTATTTATTTATTTATTAAGGATAGCTATTCCAGCAGGTGTGAGGTGATATCTCACTGTAGTTTTAATTTACATTTCTCTGATGGCTAGTGATGTTGAGCATTTTTTTCCACGTGTCTATGAGACTTCTGCATGTCCTCCTTGGAGAAGTGTGTATTTAGGGTCTTTGCCCATTTTTTAATTAGGTTGTTTGTCTTCCTAGTGTTGAGCCATATGAGTTCTTTATCTATTTTGGAGATCAAACCCTTGTCTGATGTATCATTGGCAAATATTTTCTCCCATACAGTCAGTTCCCTTTTCATTTTGATGATGGTTTGTTTAGCCATGCAGAAACTTTTTAGTTTGATGTAGTACCATTTGTTTATATTTTCCTTTATTTCCCTTGCCCTAGGAGATATATTGGCAAAAATATTGCTCTGTGGCATAGCTGAAATTTTACTGGTTATGTTTCCCATTAGCACTTTTACGGTGTCATGACTTAAGCCTTTTGTATAGCACACAAGGACCTTCAGGATGTGACTCTCTTGTCTATGTCTCCAGTTCACACCCTCCAATACATACTTTCTATATACATACTGTACTATGTATATAGTTCCCAGAGCCCAACTGGGTGCCTTAAGCCTCCATGCTACTGCTGTTCTCCAGACAATCTATCATGTGAACTACTTAACTTCTAAAATTCACCTTGGGGGGCTATCTCTTTTAAAAAGTGCTGTGTCTTTTGAGTTACTCTTCCATGCACAGATAGCTGTCATACATAGGACACCCTTTTACCACTCTTTATGTAACTATCTGTCTGTCCACTAGAATATGAGCCAGTCAAGGATTAGGTCATAATTCATTTCTGTATTATAGCAGTTGGCACAGTACTTGGTGCATATTGGGCACTAAAACACGCTTATTATATGAATAAATGAGTGAACAAGCAATCAAATGAAGGAAGGAATAAGCATACATCTTGAATATGGTTGAAGATACTGCTGAGATAATTGAGAGAGAACTAGTGAGGGTGACCTTTGACAGACAAACTCAGTGGAGTTGGTCTTCCATAGGAAGATTTTTATCCTCTAAAGTAAGGGTCTTCCTATACATTGATTAGAAGAAATATCCTTAAGCTTCTTCCTGATGATGCTCAGAGTTTCTGGGAGATCTGAAAACTTCTAGAAGTTGCTATGCCTGTATAGACTTGGAAGGATCTCACTTCACCCTCAGAGTACAGCACCTTGCAGCTGTCAAGGCACTGGCTGCCCCCAATAACTCTTGAATATCATTGATCCTGGGATATGTTAAGTGACAGAATCATGGGACTATTGTTATTGTTGACATTGATCAGTAGCAGCATATATATGATAAAGTTTTTCCTGAAATCAAGGTACAAATTTCTTATGCTCAAAATTAATCCTGTTTGGTTTTAGAGTGTCCTTAACTGGATGGACCCAAAGTGATTCATGCTGTGGATGTATTCTATGCCATTTAAAGATTGTATCAGTTGGAAATAAATAACACACTCAAAGAGTTTAGTTGAAAACCATTGAATAAATATACTAGTTATAGAATGATGCACAGGGTTAAGGAAACATCATGGGATGCTGAAGTACCAAGAATCTGTAACTGTGGGGAGCTCTTCTGTCCTTAAGTCAGAGGAACAAGTGGGAAAAAATGGTATTATCAGAACCCAGAGAGAACTTGGAGCCATGAAATAGAGGATACTAGACAGGATTTATGGCCAATGATAAATGTAGTCACTGCCAGAACATGAAGAGGAGGCATAAGTACATGGCTTCTTTCTCCTTTTACCCTGACATCTCATTTCAGTACTTCCCATTGGCCAAACTCAAATGAAAGCCAGAGAGCAAGGGGATTCCAAGTTTTGCAATCTGTTATCAGCTTCCCAGGACAAAGAGCTAGACATCCAAGGGTGAAGAGTGGATAGGAAAAGGGGGCCCTGGAGTAGGGTTGCCAGATTTAGCAAATAAAAATACAGCATATGCAGTTAATTTGGAATTTCAGATCAACAATAAAAACTGTTTAGTATAAGCATATCCTGTGCATATTTGGAACATGCTTATATTTTAAAATTATTCATTGTTTCTCTGATATTTAAATGTTTCTTTCCATCCTGTGTTTTTTTTTTCTGGAGACTCCAACTAGACAATAACCACCACAGAGATATTTGTAATATTTGGGTTTATGACTAAACTATGATTTTTAAAAGATTTTATTTATTTTGAGAGAGAGGAAGGGAGGGGGAAAGAGAGGGAGAGAAACACCCATTTGCGAGAGAAACATCAATTGGTTGCCTCTCACATGTGTCCCAACTGGGGATAGAACCCATAGCCCAGGAACTTGCCTTGATCAGAAATTGAACTGGCAACCTTTTGCTTTGTTGAACAATGCCCAACCAACCTAGCCATACTGGTTGGGGTTAACTATGATTCTATTACCTTAAACACATCTGTATTTATCTCAGCAAGACTGGAATTATATTTTTCTATATAGCAAAAGACATGATCTGTGACCTGGATCCCTATCCTCATGCTCATTGCCAGATAAGCTCACTAGATTGAGGTCAATGGTAGCTTCTCAGAAGGAATTTACTAGATTTTAGTGGGAATGGGAAGACTGCCTCATGTGTGGCATTTCAGCCAACTGATGAATAGGTGGCAGTCTTGGTCAATTTACCACAAAAGGAGTAAAATTTACTCTTTGAAAATAAGCCAGTGACAGTAAAGGAGGAAAATATGTAATAGCTAAATATAAGAAGAGAGATTTATACTTCTGGCCAAGATAGAGGCATAGATAGATACACTTTGTCTCCTAGCACAACTAAAAGGACAGAAATCAATTTAAAAACAAAAACAACCAGAACTGCAGAAAATTAAACTGTATGGAAGTCTGACAACCAAGGAGTTAAAGAAGCAACATTAATTCAGACTGCACCACAACACAGCGACATGGGTTTCCCCACCCAGGCAAATACCTAAGGCTCCACCCCTTACACTGTAACAGCTGCACCAAGAATAAGAAATATGGCCCAAATGAAAGAACAGACCAAAACTCCAAAAATATAACAAAGTGATGAAGAGATAGCCAATCTATCAGATGCAGAGTTGAAAACACTGGTAATCAGGATGCTCACAGAAATGGCTGAGTATGGTTACAAAATAGAGTAAGAAATGAAGGCTATGCAAAGTGAAATAAAGCAAAATATACCGGGAACCAACAGTGAAGTGAAGGAAACCAGGACTCAAATCAATGGTTTGGTGCAAAAGGAAGAAATAAACATTCAATTGTAATAGAATAAAGAAACAAGAATTCAAAAAAAAAAATGAGGAGAGGCTTAGGAACCTCTGGGACAACTTTAAACATTTCAACATCCAAATCACAGGGGTGTCAGAGGGGAAGAGGAAGACCAAGAAATAGAAAACTTATTTAAACAAATAATGAGGGAGAACTTCCTAAAACTGGCAAAGGAAATAGACTTCCAGGAAGTCCAGGAAGCTCAGAGAGTCCCAAAGAAGCTGGACCCAAGGAAGCACAGACCAAGGCACATCATAATTACATTACCAAAAACTAAACCTAAGAAAAGAATCTTAAAAGCAGCAAGAGAAAAGGAGAAAATTGCCTACAAAATGGTTACCATAAGACTATCAGCTGATTTCTCAAAAGAAATCTTGCAGGCAAGAAGAGGCTGGAAAGAAGTATTCGAAGTCATGAAAGGGAAGGACCTATATCCAAGATTACTCTATCCAGCAAAGCTGTCATTTAGAATGGAAGGGCAGATAAAGCACTTCCCAGACAAGGTAAAGCTAAAGGGGTTCATAATCACCAAGCCCTTATTATATAAAATATTAAAGGGTCTTAACTAAGAAAAAGATTAAAACTATGAACAGTAGTTCTAGAAAATCCTATAGACTCCACCTAAAAACTGTTCAATCTAATAAGTAAAATTGGCAAAACAGCAGGATACAAAGTCAATATTTAGAAATCAAAGGTATTTTGTCCAACAACAATGAAATATTTGAAACAGAAATCAGGGGAAAATCCCATTTGATATAGCAACAAGAAAAATGAAATACCTAGAAATAAACCTAATTAAGGAGATGAAAGACCTGTACTCAGAAAACTACTCAACACTGAAAACAGAAATTAAGGAAAAGTGTTGGAGAGGATGTGGAGAAAAGGGAACCCTAGTTAGTGCACTGTTGTTAGGAGTGCAGACTGGTGCAGCCACTGTGGGAAACAGTATGAAATTTCCTCAGAAAACTAAAAATGGAACTGCCTTTTAATCCATCAATTCCACTGCTGGGATTATATTCTAAGAACTCTGAAACACTAATTCAAAACAACCTATGTGCCCCAATGTTCATAGCAGCACAATTTACACTAGCCAAGTGCTAGAGGCTACCTAAGTGTCCATCAATAAATGAATGGATCAAAAAGCTATGGCACATTCATACGATGGAATACTACACAGCAGAACGAAAGAAGAAAGGTCCTACTTTTTGCAACAGCATGGATGGAAGTGGACAGCATTTTGCTAAGTGAAGTAAGCCAGATGGTGAAACACAAATGCTATATGATCTCACCTTTAAGTGGAACCTAATCAACAAAACAAACAAGCATGCAAAATATAACCAGAGACATTGAAAATACGAATCATCTGACAGTAACCAGATGGGAATTGGGAGGGTATAATGGCGGGGGAGAGTGTGGATGGGTTTTCAGGAACAACTCTAAAGGACACATGGATAAAACCAAGGGGGTTGGAATCAGGGCAGGGAGGTGGGGATGGATTTGGGGGGAGTGGTGGGGGAAATGCAGACAACTGTATTTGAATAACAATAAAATAATTAAAAAACTATGAATAATGAAATGACAACAAACACAACTATCAACTACTGAACCTAAAAATAAAACAAAAAGAAAAACAAACTAAGCAAACAACTAGAACAGGAACAGAATCACAGAAATGGAGATCACATGGAGGGTTATCAGTGGGGAGGGAAAGGAGGGAGAATGGGGGGAAAAGCACAGGGAATAATAAGCATAAATGGTAGATACAAAATAGACAGGGAGAGGTTTATAATAGCATAGGAAATGTAGAAGCCAAAGAACTTACATATGTGACCTACAGACATGAAGTAAGGTGGAGGAATGCTGGTGCGAGGGGGTGCAGGGTGGAGGGGAATAAAGGAGAGAAAAAAACTGGACAACTGTAATAGCATAATCAATAAAGTATACTGAAAAAAGAAGAGGGATTTTAAAAAAGGAAGAGAGATTTTTGTTTTAAAATATTTATTTATTTTCAGAGGGAGAGGAAGGAAAGGAGAAAGAGAGAGAGAGAAAGATCAATGTGTGGTTTCCTTTCACATGCTCCCTACTGGGGACCTGGCCCACAACCCAGGCATGTGCCCTAACCAGGAATCATACTGATGACTCAGGTTTTCAGGTGAGTGCTGAATCCACTGAGCCACACTAGCCAGGACAGAAGAGGGATTTTGATTAATTTTGATATGGCTCAGGATTGACAATTTGTACCATAGTGAGACTTCATTTTTGTTTTAATGAGTTGTTATTTTCCTTTTCTGGGTTATTTTTAAAATTATAACAGCTTATTCTTGAACTTACCCTACCCAGCAGTCGCACTTGAAACTAAAGGGCAGCAGTGAGCCATAGGTAGGAGAACTGTGTGTTTAGCCTGGTAGGGTAACTTCACTCTGGTTTCACCACTGGTCAAGATGGTAGAGAGGAGGAAGCATGATCAATAACATGCAATTCACTCAACAACATAAGTGCCTATGAGGGACAGACATTGAGCTAGTTGCAAGGACATATGGGAGAATCAGGCTCAGTTCCTTTTTTCAAGAAGCTTACAATGTAAGCTTGTAATATAATGTGGGAAAGTGGCATAGATTAAGGTAGCCTGCTGTTTTATATGTATTACTTCAATTCATCTTCATAACAACTACTCTGTTCATAGATGCTAAGATTGTCCTATTTTTCAAATGAGAAATTGAGGCTAAGAGCAGTTCATTGATTTGCCCAATCTCACACGGCTAGGAAGTTGCAAGGTCAGAATCTGAACATGCACATAGATATCAATAAGAGGAACCAGTATAAATATTTTTAATTAATACAATAGGCTTCCAATCAAATGAGAAAATTAATCCCTCCCCTTGCATATCATCAGGGGAGGGTTTCTTGGAGGGGAAGTATTTGAACTGGGTTTTCCTGGGAAACAACAGATTTAGTACAATCATGTAGGCAAGGAGGTCTAAAGAGTAGAGATTAGGAGTGACTAGCAAGTGGATCAGTTTGATTCCAGCATGGCAAAAATGCAATGAGGAACTCAAGAGATAAGTTGGCAAGATAGGCTGGGGTCTAAATGGATGGGCTTTAAATGGCATAAGGAGGATTTTTTTAAAGTACAAAAATGATATAACTGAACACAGTAACAACATGATCGGACTGATGATTTGAGAATCACATGAGATGGCTTAGAAAGAAGGGACAACACAGACATGAGGACCTGTTTGGGACCACAGAGATAGATCAAACAAGAGGGCTGAAAGAAGGGTATTACAGAAGACAATGTGTTATATGCTTGGAAAATCATGGATGAAGTTAGCCTGTAAAACATATACACAGAAATGAGTGAAAAAGAGTTGTTCTAACTGATGGACGTCATGCTAGGAAGTAGTGGGGCAGTCGGGTAGAGAGAAATTTCCTACATCAGAGCACTGTCTTAGTCTGTTTTGGCTGCTATAATGAAAGATCATAGACTTGTTGACTTGTAAATAACAAACATTTGTTTCTCACAGTTCTCAAGGATTAGAAGTCCAAGATCAAGACACTGGTTTATTTGAAGTCTGGTGAGAACCCACTCCATGTCCTCATGTGACAACAGGAGTGAGGACACTAATCCCATTAATGAGAGCGCCACCTTCATGACCTAATTACCTCCCAAACACCCACCTATAAATACCTTCACATTGAGGCTTAGGTTTCAACATAATTTTTGAAGAGTCACAAACATTCAATGTGGAGCAAACACCATCGTCAGTGATCTATAAAACCCAAACCTAAAATGCTGTTCTGAATCTAATCCTGTTCTTGGCAATAGCATTGCCCAATATGAGTTCCAAAGAATCATTGTCCCATGTACTGATCCCCCACCCAAAAAAAGAGTTCTGAGACCAAATAAGTGTGGAAAATAATATGCATTCTAGTGCCTTCTGAGGGTTGCAAAACACATCAGCATAGGGAAGGCTCTGAGGATACCTGCAGCAAGGAAAGTAGTTTAGCTTTTCTTGGATGATCATTCCCCAAACCTGTTTGACTACAGGACCACTTTTAAAATGTTGAAACCTAATAACATCTGGCAGAAATTGTTTTATGACATTCATACCAGTATTATTATGTTCACCTACAATGCATAATGCATTCATTCCCTTTGTCCCTTTGGTGGACCCTAGAAAGCAGTCCCTTCTTTCCAACTCAATCCAAATAAAACTGAATCCAAATGTTTGGTGCATGCCTGCCAGCAGTGATCTCTACTGCAGCAAGTATTAACCTTGATATTAACAGTTGGTGTCACATAAAATTAAAAAATCAAGGATCATATGGATATTTCAAGGGCAGCTGTTGATTACCCTGGGGAACCAGCTCCCAAATGTTGTCAACTAAATTCTCCTCAAAGTTGTTCTCAATGGGTTTTTCATGTGAACAAACTTTGATGGCTTTATAATTTTTCTCCTGACCTCAGAAGCCTTAGGTGGGAAACTTGTGTTGAAGAAACTTTGAAGTGTCATTATCTAGTGATAAAACCCAAACTATCTAGTTTGCTTTATCAATCCCTTGCTTCAATTCTTCCCTATCCCCAGTCACCTATAGAAGTGAAGACCAAAATTGTTTGCATGGGCTTTATGGCTCTCCATGATATGACCGCAGCACACACACACACATGCATACACCACTATTTCTCTTTTGCCAATAAGAAGGCCTACTCTTTCTTGTTCCTCTGTAGTTGCTGTTTTCTGTGACTAAAATGTCCTTTCCCTTGACTGTCAAAATCTCAATTTGCCCCTGAGTTGCATGTCAAATGCTTCCTTCTCCTAATAGCTTTCCCAGTTTCCTCTAGTTGGAAATTATCCTAATTGTACTTCTTGCACTTTTTACATAGCCTTCATCACAGGTTACTCTGAGTGAAAACTAGCTTTGTATGAATCAGTCTTCTCTACTGGATGTCGGTACCTTGAAGGTAAAGAATGTTTTATTAACTTTGGTAATCCCTCTAGTCAATCAACCCATTCATTAACAAATATTTGAGTGCCTATTCTGAACCAGGTACAAAGCCTTACACACAGTAGGAGCTTGATTGATGTTTAGGACTCAAAACACAATAACCAGAAGTAGCAGTAGGCTCTCTGATGCAAGACCTCAGGAGGTGATTCATGTCACCACCATCATTGTGACTGATGGGACCACAAGAGAAGTGTTTTTGTGCCCACCCTAGGTGGTGACTTTGGTGTGAAAAGTCTTGGATTGCCAGGGAGGCATGTGAGAGGAGCCAGCAATTCTGCTGGGAATGCTGGTAATGCTAAGTCAGTGAAAGAGGAAGGGGGATATTTGTAATTATTTTAGTAGTTTCTGGCCTAAGCCTGGATAACCCCCTAAAGAAAAGCCTCTATCATATTTCTGTAGGTGTATTGACATCTTTACATTGCCACCATTTCAGGAAAAGGGTAAAGAAGATCAGGCCTCTTGGGTTTGGCTCTTCATTTTTCTTTTTATCTATGGAAACTCTGACCCCAATTTAATAATAATAACCACCTTGATGGATCAGACACCGTACATACAACATCTCTATGAATTCTGATAACAACTCTCTGGCACAATTATTATTGTTGCCATTATTATTATTATTTTCATTTTATAGCTCAGGAGAGTCCAGCTCAGAGAGTGTAAGTGCTTTTATAATTCCACCAAGGAAAAGCAGACACATTTGTGAGACAAGCCATTTTGTACCTGAATTCTGTGGACCTTTTCACTCTCAGCTGATCATTAATAAGTATTATTACACTGAATATTGACAATAATCCTTTGAGGTTCCTTGAATCTTAGAGATGAAGAAAATGAGACTCATAGAAACTCAGCAATGTGTCCAGCATCATACAAGAGGTAAGGCAATGCCAGGATACAAATTCAAGTATATCTGACTCCACATTCACCACTATTTTTTAAAAGAATGTTATTTAGTTATTTTTAGAGAGAGGCAAATGGAGGGAGAAAGAAAGGCAGTGAAACATCAATGTGAGCGAGAAACATTGATCAGTTGCCTTCTGCAGGTGCCTTGACCAGGGACCAAACCCGCAATTCAGATATGTGCCCTGACTGGGAATTGAACCAGTGACCTTTCACTTTGTAGGATGATGCCCAACCAACTGAGCCACACCAGTCAGGGACACATGCACCACTCATTAATTACACTACAAGGACTCCTCTTGTAATACAGTGGGCAAGCCCAGATACTGCTGCCTGAAGGGTCCATATACTGTTGGCAGAATGTACTAATGGTTTATATTTTATACCGAATAGTTTCATATTAGTGACTCAGTCTCAATGCTTACTTATGCCCCTCCAAGTCCTTCCTGTTCTCCCCTAGGGTCAGTTAACCTCTAATTGCAGGGTCACTCTGAGCTTCCTTGACATTACAGCCCATGTCTCCCATGCTTTAGAGGCAGAACCATTTTTATTAGGGTCTGGAAAAAAAAATCCCTTTCTCAGGTTTCTTGTCAATTTCCCTAAACAGTATGATGGTACTGTCCATAACACTGATTTTTTTTCTCATTTCCTCTAGGCACATAGCTTTATGCTTAGTTTTCTTTAGTTGCTACTGATGAAAATAGTCTTTTAAAGCAAGACAGCTTTTCTGGCTTAGATGTTTGTAAATCCTAAACTCATTCTTAGCTCATATTCCTATGTTTCCTTCATCTCTTGGACCTTGTCTCTTTTGTTTGATAAATAGTAACAGGTTTTAATAGGAGTGCAGGTTTGAGCCCCATCTCAACCACCTAATTTGTGTTTGACCTTGGAAAAATTACTTCCCCTTTTGAGCCTCAGTGACTTTATGTGTAAAAGGTGGGAGTGGGATAACCTCTAAGGCTCTTTGTAGCTCTTACATTCTGTGTCTCAAATTTCAATGTCAAAGGGCTTTACATCATGAAGACAGTCTGGGGATCCTTCCCATTCTCATTTGACTGCCTGAGAAGGGGATTTGACTACAGAGATATAAACACTCTACTGACCTTCCAAGTTAAAAAAACGTGTGTCATAGAAGGAAGAAAGAATTTAATGTATACTTGATCTAATTGTTTAGCATTGTACAAAGTTAAAAAACAGCGTACTCATGCAGAACTTCAGTCATGCCACTGACAAAATGAATGCAGAAACCTCATTTTCAAATCCAAAATCAGGACACAAGTATGAGTGGAGCACAACACTTAAAAAGAGAATTCTGAAAAATCCAGAATCCCTCAGTATGCCAGAACTTCAGGAGTTTTTGTAATCCTCACCCGAAGATATGTTTATTGACTTTTAGAGAGAGAGAGAGGGAGAGACAGAGAGAGAGAGAGACAGAGAGAGAGAGAGAGAGAGAGACAGAGAGAGAGAGACAGAGAGAGACAGAGAGAGAGAGAGAGAGAGAGAGAGAGAGAGAGAGAGAGAGAGGGAGGGAGAGAGAGGGAGAGAGAAACATCAATCAGTTGCCTCCCAACACACCCTGACTGGGGATCAAACCCTCAACCTAGGTAAGTGCCCTGACAGGGATGGAATTTACAATCTTTTGGTGTACAGGATTACACACCAACCAACTGAGCCACCCAGCCAGGGCAGAACTTCAGAATCCTAACTGTAGGGTGTGAACTGGACAACCAGGCTTGAGGCCAGATAGCTTTATGACATTGTTGCTGCAGCAGTTGCTGCTACAGCTGCCTCTTGTCACCTTGTCACCCCAAACGAATTATGTATCTTTGGCTTAGCCTAGCAAGAGAATGAGAAAGGAATGATGGTCTTTTCCATTCCATCTACATTTACCATATCCATCAAAGGGCAAGTTAGCACTTCAAAGAACACCTTGGCAATGACAAACAGTGAAGTTATTGTAGACTCTGGCATCCAGAGCATACTCTGACTAAAACAAAGGGTTCTGGCTCAGAAGGGGGTCCCTCAAATCAAACAAAAGAGCAGCTCCCAAATGGATAGCAAAACCCAGAGAATGAAAGGGAGATGAAGGGTGGGAGATGAGGCTATTTACGTGGAATTTGATTGTTCACCCTAAGCCCAGCAACCCCTGTGGTCTTGAGCTTGCTTTGAAAACACAACTCCACTAAAAAGATCAGGATTCTATGGGAACTTTCACACTTGAACATTTGCTAGGCTCTTCAGAGAAGTGCTGGAATCAGTGGGAGGGTACCCAGCACCTCTGTGATTGCAATTACAGATAAGCCCAGGCTCCCTGTCCAGGGATAAGTCTTTCTAAACGTTTCCAAGCTCAAGTACTTAAATATGATTTGGCTAGCCCTAAGAAATCCAGGCTATTCAAGCCCATGACAGTACAGCAAAATCAGTTTATACAGCTGTCAAAGTGGTGGTGGGAAGTATTTAAATTTTGTTGTTTACTGAACTCTACATAATTAGTGTTTTCCCAAGATTCTTACATAGAAAGAACCTGATTTTTACTCTTAAGAGGATGGGATAGAAAGAAATAATAACAACAAGAAGTCTGCTTTCACATCTCTGTTTTTATCTTCTGCTTTCACAGAATGATGATAAAGTTGGAAGGCTCCCTAAAGATCAGCTCATTCAAATTTCTCATTTTATAGATAGGGCAACAGAAGCCTACAGAAGGCTAAGGACTTGTCCAATGTCCCATAGCTAGTGAGTGGCAGAATTGAGGAAAGTACTCAGGCTTTCTGACTTTTTACCCTGGGTTTTCTTTGACTTATCTTTACAAAGCATATGTGTGAAAACCAGGGTCTTGGCTAGCTAATATTTGCTGCTTTCTTCTAGCATCCTCCATTCCCACCCTTCATATGGGGCAGGGTAGTGCTGATTGCCCTTCCAGAATAACATTTAGACTGGATTGCCTTAAGAAACATCCACTTTTCCAGGCTTCATCCTTTCTAGGCCCAGCTCCTACTGAAGGACATCTCACACTCCTCACCCTCACTGAATTTTTCCTTGCTAGCTGCCTCCAGAAGCTGTTTTCTCTCCTTGATCACCTTGAACTTTAAATTGCACTCCTGTTATCATCCTTCAACCAGGCCCCTTTTCTTCTATGCATGTGAAGTAGAGGTTAGATATGAGCCCATAGAACATGCCCTAGACATCCTGAGCTCAGCAAGTCTTCTTGTTTGTAATGTCATGGCAAATTTCTTTGAACAGGCTTTCCCTCATTTTTTTCCCAATGGCTTTAATATTATTCTCTGTTTACCAAGAAAAATAAAAGGCTCATAGCACTTCTCAGGAACATTTTAAAGCCCAACTTCTTGAAAATACAAGCAAGAATCTTATTCCTTTGTATTAAAGCTAAAACAAAAAAAATGAATGATATATTATGATGTTTAAGAGTAAGTTCCAAAAATAAACTGTATCAAATATAGATCAGTAGAAAACAAACAACCATTAATCAAAGGAATTTCTTGATCCCTATGGATATTATTCAACTAAAAATAGATCCCATAGAAGAAGAAAACAAAAGATATAGAAACCACAATGAGCTGATTCAGTTTCCATCAGTGCTTAAAGGTAGTCACCATATTGTATTATGACCTGACTTATTTTTATTTATATTTTTATTAAATCATTTTTATTGTTATTCTATTACAGTTGTCTTAATTTTCCCTCTTTGCCCTCCTGCACCCATCCCACCACCCATCTCCCACTCCCACAGTCAATTCCCATACTGTTGTCCATGTCCCTGGTTCATTCATACATGTTCTTTGACTAGTCCCTTCCCCTTCCTTCCACCATTATCTCCCTGTCCCCTCCTCTCTGGACACTTTCTCTCTGTTCCATGTTTCCATGTCTGTGGTTCTATTTTGTGCATTAGTTTATTTTGTTCTTTAGATTCCTCTGATAGGTGAAATCATATGGTACTTGTCTTTCACTGACTGGCTTATTTCACTTATGGTACATTTACACAATGGAATACTATGCAGCAGTAAGAAAAGAAGGAACTCCTACCTTTTGCAACAGCATGGATGGAACTGGAGAAGATTATAACCTGACTTATTTAATAAAACATACACTAGTGAACTGCATAGGAATGAAAATAACTAGTATAATTAAGCACCTTTGAACATTTTATTCCCTTTACTCTTCTTGATAACTATGAAGTATAGTTGGTATTTACCCATTCATAAGAAAAAGCTGAGGCTCACACTGAAGTGTAGAATGATGTTCTTAGTATTATACAGCTAGTAGGCCCAGAGCTGGGACTTAAGTGCTTATACTTGGGACACTAACTCTTTCAGAAAGCTAATACCTAGTTATAAAGGGAAATTTCAATGATATATCAAGTTCAGTGGTTCCTGCTAGAAAATCCTAAAAGAGTAAGAATGGTTTGTTTTTAAGTAACAACCTAGTCAACATTTCACTTTATCAGCACTTATAAAAACTGATTTTAAGGGTCCAATATTTGTGATAAAAAGCCACAACTAGGAAAGTAATTTCACTATAGTTCACTTAAGGTCTGAACTCTCAAAAACAGTCACACAGCCAGCTGGTAATTGGCTTTTAGGAGGCATGTCCATTTTGGTGAAGCAGTTGAGAATTCAGCCTGTGTAAGCACAAACACACACACACACACACACACACACACACACACACACACCTCTGTATTGGCCTGTGTGTTTAGATGAGAGTATTTATAGTGTTTGATTGTTATCTTGATGTTAAGCAACAATCAGAGGTAATGCACAATCTTTTCAGGAGCTCAGTTACACACTGAGTGTCAGGAAACAGTGTGGCATCAATATTTAATGAAAGTTTATTGATTTTTTTAAACTGGAGAATGCTATCACAAGCACTTTCAAACCACATGTGGTTTATATACAGTGTTTATGCACCAACTATTTCCAGAGAAAAGTTTAGACTGCTCCAACAAACACCTCTTTGGGAATAGTTTTGACAGAGCGAAATAATATGTGGAGAACCAAACTCCAATATTGGTCTGGCTTTCACCAAGAAAAGTCTAAATCAGTTGTTTGCCTGTGGGTTAGTAATAGTTGTGGTCATATGTCCTAAAGACATTAACTGGAATGAGAGGAGAGGGTGTCAAATTGGGGAGCACCAAGTCTAACAGTCTCTGTCCTCAGCTTCATCACTCTGGACAGCTGCCCTTCCAGACAAAATAAAGTATGTCTTAGATATAACTAAAGACTCAAATCATGTCTAGGTCACACCTCCCTTTCAACACTCTCCAAAAATAAAGATGACTGAGCTTCCACTTCCAGAACATATCATTTTGGTGTGTTTCAGTGCATAGTCTGCCACTAGGGCAGAGCAGAAATCAAATGTATCTTCAGGTCACAAGTCAGAGCTTTGGAACATGGCCAGTATTGGCAAGCCAATAGTCCTGATAGGGTATTACAGGCTTTAAAGTGGAAGCCCAAGAGTTAGACTTTAAATTCTCTGTGGGCAAATTCTAATGCCTCTTCCAACTTTTTTTCTTGAGTAACAATGTATATGTGTGCATGTGCACACACACATACTTTTCTTACACCCCTATTCTTCTTTTTTGGCTGAGGCCATCAGAGCCCAGCCTGTTGTCCTCAGTCATTTAAATATTTTGTTCTGAAGTTATCCTCTCGTTCCTCTCTGCCCTTTGCATGGCTCCCCCAATTCCTTGTTGAACAGATTTTCTGGGTTTTCCCTTATTGTACTAATTTCAAATGTTCAGTTCCTTTGTTAGTCCATGTATACCCACCTGAGGCTCAGAAAAGATTATCAGCAGGTAGATCACATCTACTATTTTGGGTTTCTTTCTTTAGAAGCATGGTGCAATAGCAGGAGCTATTCCAAAATGGAAAGGATTACTTCAGTGAGCAGAACTACCCATCACCAGAAGCATTCAAGCAGAAATAAGAGATGATTCCTACATTTGAAATGAAATTGAACTTAGAGAATGTTGAAGTTCCTTTCAGTATTTTGCCCTTTTGAGGACCAGAATAAAGAAGGGATAGAAAGGCCAGACTTGCTTTAAAGACCATTGATGAAGTGAGGGTTGTTAGGAATATAGAGAAGATTGGTAAAGATGATAGAAAACAAACTCCTGTTGTAGCCATTCCACTTGTTTGAGCAACTACCTTTGTGAGGAGACATAGGTGCTGCTTTCATCTCTGCTAAAGACTTTCCTTGTCTAGAAAGCTGGGCCTATTATAAAAACTATTTGTTGAGTACTTGCTGTATACCTGGCACCTAGCTAGGAACCCTATTTTTTATTTAATGTCCACAAAAATGATAAGAAATAGAGTCATGAACATGTTGTAGATGAGAATATTAAAACTCAAAAGGAGGAGTTGACTTGTCCAGTATTTCCTTGTAAATAATAGTTGGAAATGCAATTCAGTCCTGTTTGACTCTATTTCTATGCTCTCTGCTTAGCATTGCACTTTTCCTTCATCCTTTCCTACCAGCTCCCCCTAGGAATTTCCTCCTGAGCAAAGTCAGAAAACAAAGAAAAGTATAGGAAGCTCTTTGTCATTTTCTTGGCAAGTTCTCTGATTTCTCAATGTTCTAATCTGAGCCTGGACCAATGACAGGTTTCTCATCTCATCTGTCCTTCTGTCATGGATGAAATAATGAGTGTGAAGGAGAGTCTTCGAAGGGAACCCTGTAATGAGCACTCATCACAGCCACAACCATGGCTAGCCGCCTCCCCTCTTCCTTGCTTCTGCCAGATATACTTCCCTAGGAGATGCTTACATATGGCAACATGTTGAGCAACCATAGCTGGTATTGCCTGTTGCATAGTTTTGAACTATCCTGAGACTAATAGTCTCTAGAATATTTTACTCAGAGTATTGGTGTGGAGGTTCCAGTGTTCTATTTGCTTGACACCCACTCCCAAGCTATAAGTCAATGTGGCAATGCCCTTGCTGGCACATTTTGCCTTTATACATGTAATTTGATAACCCTTTCCCTTCTTTCCCTGGTTATTTCCCTCCCTGCTCCCCTCTGGTTACTGTCAGTTTCTTCTTAATTTCAGTGTCTCTGGTTATACTTTGCTTCCTTATTTGTTTTGTAGACCAGGTTCCACTTATAGGTGAGATAATATGGTATTTATCTTTCACCACCTGGCTTACTTCACTTAGCATAATGCTCTCCAGTTCCATCCATGCTGTTGCAAAGGGGAAGAGCTCCTTCTGTCTTTCTGCTGCTTAGTATTTCATTGTATAAATGTAACAGTTTTTTCAACTATTCATTTACTGATGGGCAGGCACCTAGGCTGCTTCCAGCACTCGGCTATTGTAAATTGTGCTGCTATGAACATTGGGGTGCATAGGTCCTTTTGAACTGATGTTTCAGGATTATTAGGGTATAATCCCAGCAGTGGAATTGCTGGGTCAAAAGGCAGATCCATTTTTAGTTTTCTGAGGAAATTCCATACTGTTTTCCACAGTGGCTGCACCAGTCTACATTCCCACCAACAGTGCACTAGGGTTCCCTTTGCTCTACAACCTTGTCAGCACTTGTTGTTTATTAATTTGTTTATAATGACCATTCTGATGGATGTGAAATGGTATCTCATTGTGGTTTTAATTTGCATCTCTCTGATGGGTAGTGATACTGAGCATCCTTTTATATGTCTGTGGGCCCTCTGTATGCCTTCCTTGGAACAGTGTCTGTTCAGATCCCTTGCCCAATGTTTAGTTGGATTGTTTGTCTTCCTGGAATGGAGTTGTGTGAGTTCTTTATATATTTTGGATATCAAACCCTTGTCCATGATATCATTGGCAAGTATATTTTCCTATACAGTTGGGTCCCTTTTCATTTTGCTAAAGTTTTCTTTAGCTGTACAGGAGCTTTTTGTTTTGATGAAGTCCCATTTGTTTATTATTTCCTTTATGTCCCTTGCTCTAGGGGACATATTGGTGAAAATATTACTGCATGGAATATCTGAGATTTTCCTACCTATCTTGGAGAAGATTTGGAGAAAATGGAGCCATAGTGCACTGTTGGTGGAAATGCAGACTGGCACAGCCACTGTGGAAAACAGTATGAAATTTCCTCAGAAAACTAAAAATGGAATGGCCTTTTGATCTGGCAATTCCACTGCTGAGATTACACCCTAAAAATTCCTGATACAGTAATTCAAAAGAACTTATGCACCCCAATGTTCATAGCAGCACAATTTACAATAGCCAAGTGCTGGAAGCAAACTAAGTGCCCAGCAACAAATGAATGGATCAAAAAACTCTGGCACATTCACATGATGGAATACTACACAGCATAAAGACAGAAGGAGCTCTTCTCCTTTGCAACATCATGGATGGAACTGGAGAGCATTATGCTAAGTGAAATAAGCCAGACAATGAAACACAAATGCCATATGATCTCACCTTTAAATGGAAGCTAATCAACAAAAAAATCAAGCAAGCAAAATATAATAAGAGACATTGAAATTAAGGACAATCTGACAGCAACCAGAGTAGAGGTGGGAGGTGATAATGAGGGGGAGGGTGAAGGGTTTTAAGGAACAACTATAAAGGACACATAGACAAAACCAAGGAGGTTGGAAGCAGGGAGGGAGATGAGGATGGCTGGGGTTGGGGGGAAGTGGTGGGGGAAAATACAGACAGCTGTATTTGAACAACAATAATTTTTTAAAAAGAAAAAATTAAGATGGACAAATGGAGGGAGTTTATCACTAGCAGACTTAACCTACAAGAAATGCTAAAGGGAGTCCTCCAGGTTGAAATGAAAGGACATTAAATAGTAACTTGAATTATACAGAGGAAAAAGTTAAAATAGGTGTGTGCAAGATAACAGTGAGGTACAGGAGAGTGGAGCCCAGTTCTCCCTGTGCCCAGCTGGAACACCTAGCCAATCTTCTGAGTTACTTCTGAGTAACAGAGTGAACAGCCAGTGGAACCCCAGCTTATATGAAGTTTGGAGGCCAAAAATCACAGAGAATATTGAAAAACAGACAGTGAAGAGAGTGTGCTGGGACGGTAAGGTCCCTGGGACCTGTGCAGGGACCTGTGCAGGGACCCAGGCCACTGTGGCCCCCAGCCCAGCACCCTCCACAGGATACAGGTAGGAGAGTTAGTTCACCAGCTCCCTCCCCTACAACAGCAGGGAGGGCAGCCAGGCACCAGGAGGTACCTGGATGCTGGAATCACTGTGGGGAATAGAGACAAATTGGGAGGTGCACAGAGGTGGTATATACCCACTAGGACTGTGGACACCAGCACCAGAGAAATTGGGGTGCCATGCAACACCTGGAGAAGAGAGGAGTTGGGCCATGTCAGACCATGATTCATATAGTCTCCAGACTGGTTAGAAAGTTGGGCTGTTTGAAAAGCCATGTGCTTATTAAGAACAGTGGGCAGCTGCTTTGAAAGGAACTCTTGAGCAGCAGCTGTTTCACCCTGTAGGTGATTTGAGCTGTGCACACCCAGAGACTGAGTGGCTAAATGGAACCACATGCCCTAGCTTGACTTGCACTGTGTGCCCAGAGACTGAGTGGCTGATTTGAGCCTGGCAACTCACTGAGGACCTGGGCCAGAGGCTGAGCAACTGTGAATATTGTGGCCCAGACCTGGTCCCCATCCTCTCAAAACCATAGGAAGAGAGAAAAGCAAAGCCCAGACCAGCTCTTCCTGTGGCATCTGGGAAGACCAGCAGAACTCACTGAACAGATTTAAAGTCAGCAGAATACGGGGAGGAGAGTTTATTTTTTTTCTTTCCTCTCTCTTTTTTTCTTCCCCCAAGTGAGACAATAAGACATGGAGTTACAAAAGGTACAGAGACAAATCCAAAGAGGGAACACAAGACTAATCCCCAAAATTGAGAAACTGAGACAAATGTCAGTTTGCTATCCCATAGAGCAGAATTTTATTGTTTATGTGTATTTTTCATTATTTTTACCACTTTTATTTTATTAGTATTTTTAATTTACTTTTCTTATATTTAGTTTTCCTTGTTTTATTTCTCTATTTAATTGCATTGTTTGACCTCTTTTCCTTATTCTCTCTTTATTGTATTTTAATTTTCTTTCTTTCACTTCACTCATATTCCAATAACACACTACTCTTGGTCATGTACTTTCTATTCTGGTTATCCAAATTATCTATTTCTTGTCATATTGTTGTTCCAATACTATTGTAAATAATTGTTTGTTCCATACAATTGTACATACTACACAGCAACCCTCCCTGATCTTAGCCCACTTCACTTTATTCCTGAGCATTATTATTGTTGTGGTTAACTCTATTCTCTCTCACACTACTCCTACTTTCTATCCTTTACTCTAACTATATCTCATCATGTAACCTTGCACAAGTGCTCTATTTTCTGAATTCAGCCCATAATTTCCTCCCCTCTAATAAGAGTCTTATCTCTCTTTTACATTTTATAAAAAGTGGCTAGTTAAATGAAATATCACAGTTAATGCTATATTTATCCAAAGAATCCCCTATCTCTTTTCTACTTGCTGGGACTTTAAATCCCATAAAATACTCCCCCACTGTCTTAATCCATTTTTCCCACCCCCTGCCACTGATCACATACGAGAATAGGTAGGAGCTACAAACATCAGTATACCTGCTGGAGGAGAGAAACCACCAATAAAGTAACCACCAAAAGTAAAAACCCAAATACAACAAGAGAACCCACACAAACAGAAGAAAGGGAAAACCCAGAGCATCCAGACAGGGAGATCAAAGAGACCACACCATTGATCCCCATAGAATTCCCACCATTGAAGTTCACCCTACAAAAACAGCTAGCAAATAGAAATATCAGGAAGCACAGAAACAAACAAAAGGAGTCACCTAAAATGGGGAGACAAAAAAGAACATGCAATCAAAAGCAATGGAAGACTCCCCAGTAAAAGAGCTAAATGAACTGGAGG
This sequence comes from Phyllostomus hastatus, assembly GCF_019186645.2. Lineage (NCBI taxonomy): Eukaryota > Metazoa > Chordata > Mammalia > Chiroptera > Phyllostomidae > Phyllostomus > Phyllostomus hastatus. The sequence continues at coordinate 7,434,114 of NW_025333841.1, read as the reverse complement.
TAAGCAAACTACCAGATATAGAATTCAAAATAATAGTTATAAAGATGTTAAAGGAACTCATGGACAACTACAAGGAACTGAGTGAGAACTACAATAGTATGAAAAAAGAAATAGAAACTATAAACAAAACCAAGAAGAAATGAACAATAATATCTCAGAAATAAAAACCACAGTAGAAAGAATTACAAGCAGGATAGATGAAGCAGAGGATCTAATCAGTGAGCTGGAGAACAAGGTAGAAGACAACACCCAGAAAGAGCAAGAAAAGGAAAAGAGACTCGGAAAGAAGAAAGAGGTGATAATGGAACTGCAAGATAACACAAAACATAATAATATCCATATAATAGGGATACCAGAAGGAGAAGAAGAAGAGCAAGGGATAGAAAACCTGTTTGAAAAAGTAATGATGGAAAACTTCTCTAATTTGATGAGAGAAAAAGTCACACAAATCCAGGAAATACAGAAAGTTCCAATAAAGAGGAACCCAAAGGGGCCCACTTCAAGACACATTATAATTAAAATGGCAAAATTCCAAGACAAAGAGAGAATCTTAAAGGCAGCAAGGGAGAAACAGGAAGTAATATACAAACCAGCCCCAATGAACCTAGCAGCTGACTTCTCAATGGAAATGCTACAAGCCAGGAGAAAATGGCAAGAAATATTCCGAGTAATGAAAACCAAAGGCCAGCAACTGAGACTACTCTGTGCAGCAAAGCTCTGAATTAAGACAGAAGGCAAAATAAGGAGTTTCCCAGACAAAAGAAGTCTAAAAGAATACACCTCCACCAAACCAGCTAAGCAAGAGATGCTAAATGGTCTGCTTTAAGAAAAGGAAGAAAAAGAGTGAGAGAGAGAGGAACACAGGTATGAAAAATGGCAAGGAATAAGTACCTATCAATAATAACCTTAAACATAAATGGATTAAGTGCTCCAATCAAAAGACATAGAATAGCTGAATGGATAAGAAAGCATGACCCACATATATGCTGCCTACAAGAGACCTACCACAGGACAAAAGTCCTACACAGACTGAAAATGAAGCATGAAACAAATATTACAAGCACATGGGCAGGAAAAAAAAAGCCGGGGTAACAATATTCATATCAGAGAAAATAGACCTCAAAAAGGGCCATAAAAAGAGACCCAGAAGGTCCCTTCATAACACTCAAGGGAAGAATCCATCAAGAAGACATAAACATTGTAAATATATATACACCCAATATAGGAGCACCCAAATACATAAAGAAAATCTTGGAATACTTCAAGAAAGACATTGACAGCAATGCAATTATAGTTGGGGACTTCAACACCCCACTATCAAAAATGGACAGATCTTCCAAACAAAATATCAACAAAGATATTGTGGCATTGAACAATATCCTAGGTCAAATGGACTTAACTGATATATAAAGAGCCTTTCATCCCAAAGAAGCAAAACACACATTCTTTTCAAATGCACATGAAACATTTTCAAAGATATAGAAAAGGACAGGACACAAAACAAGCCTCAAAAAGTTCAAGAAAATTGAAATCATATGAAGCATTTTCTCTGACCACAAGGGACTGAAACTAGAAACAAACCTCAAGGACAAACTCAAAAACATTCAAACCCATGGAGATTGAACAGCATGCTATTAAACAATGAATGGGTCAAAAATGAGATCAAGGAATAAATGAAAAAGTTCCTGGAAACAAATGAAAATGGACTCACAACAACCCTAAACTTATGGGACACAGCTAAGGCAGTCCTGAGAGGGAAGTTCATGGTGATACAGGGCTACCTAAAAAATACAGAAACATTTCAAATAACCAACCTAACCATACATCTACAAGAACTGGAGGAACAACAACAAAGACATCCTAGATCAAGTAGAAGGAAGGAAATAACCAAGATCAGAGCAGAATTAAATGACATAGAGACTAAAAGCACAATTCTAAGGATCAATAAATCCAGGAGCTGGTTCTTTGAAAATATAAACAAAATTGACAAGCCTGTAAGCAGATTCATTGAGAAAAAAAGGGGAGAGGACCCAAATAAACACAATCAGAAGTGAAAGAGGAGAGATTACAACTGATACCACAGAAATAGAAAGGATTGTAAGAAATTACTATGAAGAACTATATGCTAAGAAATGCAAAAACTAAGTGAAGTGGACAAAGTTTTAGAAATGTAAAATCTGCCAAAACTGAATGAAGAAGCAGAAAGCCTGAACAGACCAATAACAGCTGACAAAATTGAAGCAGTAATCAAAAAACTCCCAACACACAAAAGCCATCGACCAGAGGGTTTCACAGGAGAATTCTTCAAAGCCTTTAAGGAAGAGCTAAACCCTATCCTTCCAAAAAATCTATTCCAAAAAATTCAAGAAGGTGGAAGACTCCCAAACTCCTTCTATGAAGCCAACATCATCCTAATATCAAACCCAGATAAAGACACAACAAATAATGAAAACTTCAGGCCAATATCGCTGATGAACATAGACACTAAAATCCTCAACAAAATATTGGCAAACCACATCCAGCAATACATTAAAAGATCATACACCATGACAAAGTGGGATTCATCCCAGAGATGCAAGGATGGCATAATATTTGTAAATCAGTAAACATAATACAACACATAAACAAAAGGAAAGACAAAAATCACATGATAATATCAATAGATGTGGAAAAAGCATTTGGTAAGGTACAGCACCCATTTATGATTAAAACACTGAGCAAAGTTGGAATAGAGGGAGCATTCCTCAACCTAACAAACCCATATATGATAGAACTACAGCCAACATCATACTCAATGGGCAAAATCTAAAAACTTTCCCTCTAAGATCTGGAACAAAGACAAGTTATCCACTTTCAGCAGTTCTATTCAACATAGTAGTGGAAGTCCTAGCCATAGCAATCAGACAAGAAAAGGAAATAAAAGGCATCCAAATTGGAAAAGAGGAAACAAAACTGTTTGCAGATGCCATGATCGTATACACAGAAAATCTTACAGACTCCACCAAAAACCTGCTCAATCTAATAAATGAATTTGGCAAAACAGCAGTATACACAGTCAATATTCAGAAATCAAAGGCATTTTTGTATACCAACAATGAAATACCAGAAACAGAAATCAGGAAAAAAAAATCCCATATGGCATAGCAACAAGAAAAATAAAATTCCTCGGAACAAACCTAACCAAGGAGGTAAAAGACCTGTACTCAGATGTTGGGACCTGCTTTTCCTGGTTTCAGAAGCTGTAACCCCCATGGTTAAGGTTGAGTGAGAGACCTTGGGACCCTAAGCTACTAAGGAGACAAAACTTATCTCTCTGGCAGGGGTGCTGCCTGTGCCCCCTTCACTTCACCCTGCCTGACCTCCAGTGGATGATTGGTTAGCCAATGACAGGTAAGATTCCACAAAGGAGAGATGACCTAAGACAGGCACGGTCACAAGGGGGCCCTCAGGGAAGGACTTGGGGGGGCTATAGGAAAAGGTGGTGATGAACACTCACCCCTCAGGTTTGACATAGCCTAAGTCCTCATTCTGCCTACAAGAAGTCTCCTAATCTCTTGCCTGCCTTACTTCCCCTGCCCAACTTAAACCTGAAACAATGCTGGAGGTGGGTATGGCCCTCTGTTGGAAAGGGCAGATTCCCCTGGGTGATCAGACTTAAGAAAGAATGCATAAAATCCTGTGAAACCTGCTTTGCTAATACCTTCAATGTAAATGATAAGGGACCAAGCATGAAATGAGTTTGCTTACCCCAAGTTTTATGGCCCTTTAGCTATCTGACCCTGACTCTAAATAAGCCCTCATAGGTCTTTGAATGTTATCTATTGTTTGATGATTACTGCCTGAGAATGATTGATGAACTTCACATATATGCCCTGTATTCCTATGCAAATAAACCCAATAAAAGCCCATTGAGGAACAGGCTCCTGGCCCTTCTCCTTTGAGATATTGGCCACCTTTCCTCCCCAAGCAGATCATGTCTTGGTAGACTTATTCTTATCCATGTTGGCCAGGGGGCGCCTGCAGGCAGAGTCACCCCACACTCAGAAAACTACACGACACTGAAGAAACAAACTGGATGGAAGATGGCGGCTTTACTCTAGGCAGCGTGTTTCTCGGCTTCTGTGAAGAGGAGGGAAACTCGCGGATCGGTGGAGAAACAGAGCAAGGGGACTAGGTTACTGAATCACTTTTGAAAGCAGGACATCAAAAATTATTGTGATCACTGAAAAACCAGACAGTAAGGAGACTGCTTCAGGACAAAAGGGACCCAGGGATCAGTGCGGGGTCTAGGGGTGTGCAGTCCCCAGGCCCGGTGCTCCTGGGTCTGTCTCAGGGCTCCTGGGAGAGGGGAGTCACTGCTCCCTCCCCCAAATACAGGTTGAGCAACTCCAGGGGAGTACCTGTTGCTTGAAGGAACAGATTGGCCAGTTGGACTGGGAAAAAATCACCCAGGGAATATGAACACGCACCCAGAGACCTAGGAGAAGTGAGGGCCTCCAGCCAACACGACCAGGGGTGGCCGGGAAAGGCGCCAACACCCCTAGCCAGGTCGGGGTGTGGATTGGTGGAAAACACAGAGCCGGGAAGGGCTCCACTCACACCCCATTGGGAAGCCTGACTTGCGCATGTTGTGAACCCAGAAGGGTCGTGGCGCGGCGCTTAGGGCGATCCAAGAACCCGAATCTCAAAAGTTTGGTGGAGGGGCGTGCACTTTTACGATTCCCAGGGAGGGTGCAGTGAATCCCAAAACGTTGTGGGTGCCTTCTAAGATCATAGAGCTAGAACCCTGCAGGACCCCGGAATCCAGAAGAACGTGGCAGTAAGCTCCGGACAGTGGGTGTGCTCGGAAGCACTCAGGGTACCTGACAGTCTTGCTGAGATCTGGCTGGGAAGAGAGAGAAGCATTTCAAAGGCCCCTCAGCCAGCTGAAGCCAGCAAGATCAGAAAAACTGGTCTGGCCAGTTAGAAACCAACAAGAGGTTTTTCTAACTTTGTTTTGTTTGGTTTGGTTTGGTTTGGGTTTTGTGGCTATTATTGATTGTATGCTTTTATCTTGTGTTTTATGTGACATTTTATTTTTCAATTCTTATTATTTTTATACCTTGCAATCCCTTATGTTTCTCTTCCATTCATCCTAATATTATTCTTTCCACTCCAAATGTATCTCTCCTGCACTCCATCTTCTGCTTTTCTTTCCTTTTTTTTTAATCTTGCACATTACTGTAAATTTGTATTATCTTTTTCTCACTTTTCTGACATTTTTTATTTTAATAATATTTTGGTATTCTTTTTCTTTCTATATAATCTTCTTTGCTTGGCTGGTTATACTGTCATTTGATAGGTTCCCCCTGGTATCTCAGTCACAATGTGTTGATAATTTACTATCCTTCATCTGTGTTCCATTAATACACCTCTCAAGGTTCTATACTCTTTATCCTCGTTATGTAGATCTCATTGATTCTGCCACAAGACTGTCACTTTACTATTACTGTTAATAAGACCTAGTCCATACAATTGTAAATACTACTCAATACCCCTACCTGATCTCAGCCCACTTTGCAATTTTCTGAACTATACTATTGCAGGGGTTGTCTCTATTCTTTTACACACTACTCCTCTATACTAATCTTTAATCCAACCCTACCTTAGAATCTGACCTCCCACAGCCTCATACCTTTCTAGATACAACTAACAATCCTCTCGTCCCCAGTAAGAGTCTTACCCTCTTTCCATCTTTTCTAAAACATGGATAGTGGGGTGGAGGATCACGGTTAACACTATAAGGAGCCAAAGGATAACCCATCTCTTCTCTACTGGCTGCTAATGTAAATGTCATAGTACACTGTCTTGCTGTCTTAAACCATTTCACCTTACTCCTCCAACTGATCACAAAAAAAGAGTAGGGGGAAGCTGTAAACACCAAGATACACGAAGGAGATTGCACCACTGATATCTCACAAATATTCTACCACAGAAGTTCACACCATAATTACAGGGAATCAGAACAGATCAATTTAAGAAACAAGAAGAAAAAAGAAGAAACCCACAAACAATGAGAAAACAAAGAAACAACCCCCAATTGAAGGGAAACGACGAAGCCTCAGGAAAAATGCTAAATGAAATAGAGGCAACTCAACTATCAGATAGTGAGTTCAAAACAATGATTATCAGGAAGTTCAATGAACTCACAATGAGCTATCAGAAATTAGAGGGAAACTACATCAATCTCACTGGAAACTAACTAAACATGAAAAAGGAAATAGAAACTCGCAACAGAGGTCAAGAGGAAATGAATAATAAAACTTCTGAACTGAAGAACACAGTAGAAAGAATGAAAAGCAGGATCAATGAAGCAGAAGATCGGATTAGCGAGCTGGAGGACAAAGTAGAAAACAACACCCAGAAAGAGCAAGAAAAGGAAAAGAGGCTCAGAAAGAATGAAGCGGGATTAAGAGAAATGCAAGACAATATGAAACATAATAATATCCGTATTATAGGGATACCAGAAGGAGAAGAAGAAGAGCAAGGGATCGAAAACCTAGTTGAACAAATAATGAAGGAGAACTTCCCTAATTTGATGAGAGAAAAAGTCACACAAATCCAGGAAACACAGAGAGTCCCAATCAAGAGGAACCCAAAGAGGACCACCTCAAGACACATCATCATTAAAATGGCAAAATTTCAAGACAAAGAGAGAATCTTAAAGGCAGCAAGGGAGAAACAGGAAGTAACATACAAGGTAGCCCCAATAAGGCTAACAGCTGACTTCTCAATGGAAACACTTCAAGCCAGAAGAGAATGGCAAGAAATACTCCAGGTAATGAGAACCAGAGGTCTGCAACAAAGGCTACTATATCCAGCAAGGCTCTCAATCAAGATAGAAGGCCAAATAAGAAGCTTCCCAGACAAAAGAAGTCTAAAAGAATACACCTCCACCAAACCAGCTCTGCAAGAGATTCAAAAGGGACTGCTTTAGGGAAGGGAAGGAAAAGAGAGAGAGAAAGAGAGGAACGCACGTACATAAAAGACAATGAATAAGTACCTACCAATAATAACCTTAAACGTAAATGGATTAAATGCTCCAATCAAAAGACATAGAATAGCTGAATGGATTAAAAAAAATGACCCACATATCTGCTGTCTACAAGAGATCTACCTCAGGATAAAAGACCTACACAGGCTGAAAGTGAAGGGCTGGAAACAAATCCTCCAAGCAAATGGACAGGAAAAAAAAAGCCAGGGTAGCAATACTCATATCAGACAAATAGACTTCAAAAAAAGGTCCATAAAGAGAGACCCAGAAGGTCACTTCATAATACTCAAGGAAAGAATCCACTAACAAGACATAAATATTGTAAATATATATGCACCCAGCATAGGAGCACCCAAATACATAAAGAAAATCTTAGAGGACTTCAAGAAAGATATGGACAGCAACACAATTATAGTGGGAGATTTTAACACCCCACTATCAAAAATGGACAGATCTTCCAAACAAAATATCAACAAAGATACTGTGGCATTGAACAATACCCTTGATGAAATGTACTTTACTGATATATACAGAGCCCTCCATCCAAAAGAAGCTAAATATACATTCTTTTCAAATGTACATGGAACATTTTCAAAGATAGACCACATGATAGGACACAAAACAAGCCTCAAGAATTTCAAGAAAATTGAAATCATACCAAGCATTTTCTTAGACCACAAGGGACTGAAGCTAGAAACCAAACCCAAGGGAAAAAACCCAAAACACTCAAAATCATGGAGATTAAATAGCATGCTATTAAACAATGAATAGGTCAAGAATGATATTAGGGAAGAAATCAAAAGGTTTCTGGGAACAAATGAAAATGAACTCACAACAACCCAAAACTTATGGGACACAGTCAAGGCAGTCCTGAGAGGGAAGTTCATAGCGATACAGGCCCACCTAAAAAAGTTAGAAACATTCCAAACAAACAACCTAACCCTACTTCCACAAGAACTTAAGGAACAACAACAAAGGCAGCCCAGAGCAAGCAGAAGGAAGGAAATAACCAAGATCAGAGCAAAATTAAATGACATAGAGACTAAAAGCACAATTCTAAGGATCAATGAATCAAAGAGCTGGTTCTTTGAAAAGATAAACAAAATTGACAAGCCTTTAAGCAGACTCATGAAGAAAAAAAGAGAGAAGACCCAAATAAACACAATCAGAAATGAAAGAGGAGGGATTACAGCAGATACCACAGAAATACAAGGATTGTAAGAAATTACTACAAAGAACTGTATGCCAAGAAATTTTAAAACCTAGGTGAAATGGACAAATTTGTAGAAAAATATCATCTTCCAAAACTCAATGAAAAAGAAGCAGAAAGCCTGAACAGACCAATAACAACAAAAGAAATTGAAGCAGTAATAAAAAAACTCCCAACACACAAAAGCTCTGGACCAGATGGTTTCACAGGAGAATTCTACAAAGCATTTAAGGAATAAGCTAACCCCTATCATTCACAGACTATTCCAAAAAATCCAAAAAGATGGGAGTCTCCCAAACTCTTTTTATGAGGCCAACATCATCCTAATTCCAAAACCAGATAAAGACACAACAAAGAAAGAAAACTTCAGGCCAATAGCACTGATGAACATTGACACTACAATCCTCAACAAAATACTGGCAAACCGCATCCAACAATACATTAAAAAGATCATACACCATGAACAAGTGAGATTCGTTCCAGGGTTGCAAGGATGGTTCAATATTCGCAAGTCAGTAAATGTAATACATCACATAAACAAAAGCAAAGACAAAAACCACATGATTATATCAATGATGCAGAAAAAGCATTTGATAAGGTACAGTACCCATTCATGATAAAAAACACTCGGCAAAGTGGGAATAGAGGGAGCATTCCTCAACATAATAAAGGCCATATATGAGAGACCTACAGCCAACATCATACTCAATGGGCAGAAACTAAAATCTTTTCCACTAAGATCAGGAAGACAATGCTGTCCACTTTCACCACTTCTATTCAATATAGTACTGGAAGTTTTAGCCACAGCAATCAGACAAGAAAAAGAAATAAAAGGCATCCAAATCGGAAAGGAGGAAACAAAACTGTCACTGTTTGCAGATGGCATGATAGTATACATAGAATATCTATAGACTCTACCAAAAAACTGCTTGATCTAAGAAATGAATTTGGCAAAACAGCGGGATAGAAAGTCAATATCCAGAAATCAAAGGCATTTCTGTACACCAACAATGAAACAGCAGAAGCAGAGATCAAGGAAAAAATCCCATTTGAAATAGCAAAAAGAAAAATAAAATATCTAGAAAAAAACCTAACCAAAGAGGTAAAAGGCCTGTATTCAGAAAACTACATAACACTCAGGAAAGAAATCAATGAAGACACAAAATGTCCATACTACCCAAAGCAATTGACACATTCAATGCAATTCCTATTAAAGTACCAATGGCATATTTCACAGACATCGAACAAACACTTCAAAAATTTATATGGAATTATAAATGACCCCGAATAGCTGCTGCAATTTTGAGAAAGAAGAGTAAAGTAGGAGGGATCACAATACCCAACACTAAACTATACTACAAGGCCACTGTAGTCAAAACAGCCTGGTACTGGCATAAAAACAGGCACAAAGACCAATGGAACAGAACAGAGAGCCCAGAAATAAACCCAAGTCTCTATGGTCAATTAATATTTGACAAGGAGGCAGCAACATAAAATGGAGTAAAAATAGCCTCTTCAACAAATGGTATTGGGAGAACTGGACAGCCACGTGAAAAAAAATGAAACTCGAGCACGAACTTACACCTTATACAAAAATAAATTCAAGGTGGATAAAAGACTTAAATATAAATCGTGACACCATTAAAGTCCTAGAGGAGAACGTAGGTAGGAAAATCTCAGATATTTCACGAAGAAACTTTTTTACTGACTTGTGCCCTAGAGCAAGGGACATAAAGGAAAGAATAAATAAATGGGACCTCATCAAAATTAAAAGCTTCTGCACAGCTAAAGAAAACAGTATCAAAATAAAAAGAGAACCAACTGTATGGGAAAACATATTTGCCAATGATACCTCAGACAAGGGTTTAATCTCCAAAATATATAAAGAACTTACACGACTTCACTCTAAGAAGACAAGGAATCCAATTAAAAAGTGGGCAAAGGACTTGAACAGACACTTCTCCAAAGAAGACATAGAGAAAATCCAAAGACACATGAAACGATTTTCAATATCGCTAGCTATCAGAGAGATGCAAATTAAAACCACAATGAGATGCCACTTCACACCAGTCAGAATGGCCATCATAAACAAAGCAACAAACAACAAGTGTTGGAGAGGTTGTGGAGAAAAGGGGACCCTAGTGCACTGTTGGTGGGACTGCAGACTGGTACAACCACTATGGGAAGCAGTATGGAACTTCCTCAGAAAACTAAAAATGGATCTGCCTTTTGACCCAGCAATTCCACTGCTGGGACTCTATCCTAAGAATACTGAAACACCAATCCAAAAGAACCTATGCATCTCAATGTTCATAGCAGCACCATTTACAATAGCTAGATGCTGGAAGCAACCAAGATGCCCATCAGTAAATGAATGGATCAAAAAACTATGGTACATTTACACAATGGAATTCTATGCAGCAGAAAGAAAGAAGGAGCTCCTACCCTTTGCAACAGCTTGGATGGAGCTGGAAAACATTATGCTAAGTGAAAGAAGACAGTGAAATACAAATACCAGATGATCTCACCTTTAACAGGAACCTAAACAACAAAACAAAGAAACAAGCAAAAGATCACCAAAGACAGTGAAATAGAGGACAGGCTGACAGTGCCCACAGAAGAGAGTATAGGGAATTTCAGGGGACAGTGGGCAGGGTTCACGAGAACAAACTTAAAGGACACATGGTCATAAACTAAGGGGAGGGTGGTAATGGGAGGGAAGTGGGGAGGGGTGGGAGGGGGGGCTGGACTGGGAGTAAAAAGGAGAAAACTGTATTTGAACAATGATTAAAATAAAATTTAAAAAATTAAATAAATAAAAAAAGAAAGAAACTAAGGAAGACACAAACAAATGGAAACATATCCTGTGTTCATGGAATGGAAGAATTAACATCGTCAAAATGTCCATACTACCCAAAGCAAATTATACATTCAATGCAATCCCTATTAAAATATCAATGGCATATTTCACAGATACAGAACAAACATTTCAAAAATTTATATGAACCATAAGTCACCCTGAATAGCTGCAACAATTTTGAGAAAGAAGAACTAAGTATGAAGTATCACAATACCTGATATCAAACTCTATTACAAGGCTACTGTAATCAAAATAGCCTGGAACTGGCATAAGAACAGACACATGGATCAATGGAATGGAATAGAGAGTGTAGAAATAAACTGAAGTCTCTATGTTCAGTTAATATTTGACAAAGGGAGCAACAGCATAAAATGGAGCAAAAATAGCCTCTTCAACAAATGGTGTTGGTAGAGCTGGACAGCTACATACAAAAAAATGAAACTCGAGCACCAACTTACACCATACACAAAAATATATTTAAGGTGGATAAAAGATTTAAATATAAGTCATGATACCATTAAAGTCCTAGAGGAGAACATAGGAGTGTTGTATTCTTTAAATGCATTCCTAGATTAAAATTTGGTCTTAGTCCTCTCTCAAAATATCCACTTAGTTATCAAGATTTTACTGACAAAGGAAACAAAATATAATACTCTTTTCCTCATTATTTAAAGGAGAAAGCCAGTATCCACTTGTACCCACTGATGACAGAATGAGGTACTGATGCAACAGTTGGGTAACCAATCTGCAATCATATTCTGGCAACATTGCAGACACCCTCCAGCAAGTTGAATGCAGAGTTTCCTTTGTGATTTCAAGTACTTCAGGGTTGTAGATTCTGCCATTGTCAAACATCTACTAGATGATCTCAGCCCAAAGGAAGGTAGAGAGATGTTCATCAGTGTGGCTTCACTGGCCCCTACTTTGTCATCAGTCTTAATCAGCTGCACAACACTCAGGATTTCAATGGTGTCCCTGGAGATTTTAGTGGTAATATCTAAAGACTGGAAGAAGGAGGTCTTCTTGGGTTCCAGATGAACATTCTGGGCTGGCACAGTGACTACACATGGGGAAATGGCACTAATAGGATTAGCAGCTGGCACCTTATTGGCCAGTAGCATATCCCTGATCTCCCTGAGGTCTTGGTGAACACAAAGCTCACATTCCCTGGGACATCAAGCAACAGTTTCTCCAGAGCTGGGTGTTTTCCAGATGCCCTCGGATAGCCTTGCACATCATGGTGTTCTTGCCATCAGCACCACAGCCTCTCACAGAGGAACATGCAATCTGCTACATCTGCTTGGAGCCCACATTGTCTGCTCCCACAATGAAGCATTTTGGATAATCACCCAGAAGTTGGATGATCTTAAGGAAGTAGTTGGACTTCCAAGCCACCCTGTCTTCCCTGGGCATCATGGTTGTATATCAGTGATTGTCACACAGGGTTTAAAGATGATATTATTCTCACTAGGGCACCTGAAGAGAGCAAAAGCAGGACTAATTCTTGATGATCTTAGATTTGGAAATGGATGGTTATACATGAAACTAAGGGCACAAGCAACAAAAGAAAAAATAGATATATTGTACTTTATCAAAATTAAAAACTTTGTACATAAAAGGATATTATCAAAAAAGTGAAAAGACAATCTAAAAGGTGATAAAATATTTGAAAATCACATATCTGATAAGGATTTAACTTTCAGGACATATAAATGTCTCCTACAACACAATGACAAAAGAAAAAAAAATTAAGTGAGCTAAGGACTTCAATAGACATTTCTTAAAAGAAGATATATAAATAATAATAATCACACACAAAAGATGCTTCAACATCATTAGTCATTATTGAAACATAAATAAAAACCACAATAATATATTAACTCAAACAAAATTGAATGGTGATTTTTTTTTCTAAAAGATAAAAGGAAGATCACAAGCATTAGCAACACTGTGAAGAAATTATAACTCTTGTTCATTCCTGGTGTGAATATAATGCAGCTACCACATCGGAAAACAGTTTTGGACTTCTTTAAAATATTAAGCATAGAGTTAGAATACAACTCAGCAATTCAACTCCTAGTTATGCACCCAAAAATAATTGAAAACAAGTATTCCAATATATCCTTATACAGAAATGTTCATAGCAGCACTATTCACAATCGCCAACAGTTAGAAAACAACCTAACTGTCCATCACTGGATGAGTGAATAAACAAAGTGTAACATATCTCTACAATGAAATATTATTCAGCCACACAAAGAATTAGAGTACAAATATATTTGTGATGATTAATTTTGTATGTCAAATTGACTGGGTAAAGAAGTGCCCAGATATTTGGATAAACACTATATTATACACATGTTATTTCAATAAGAAGAATTTTTTAAAGATTTTATTTATTTATTTTTAGAGAGGGAAGGGGGAGAGAGAGAGTGAGAGAGAGAGAAAAACATCAATGTGAGGTTGCTGGGGGCCATGGCCTGAAACCTAGGCATGTGCCCTGACTGGGAATCAAGCCTGCGATGCCTGGTTTGCAGCCTGCACTCAATCCACCGAGCTATGCCAGCCAGGGCAATAAAAAGAATTTTTAAAAAGACAAATTTCACCTCACTGCAACCAATATATTAATAACCTGTTCCTTACCAGCCCTGTGATGGGCATCTGAGAGCCCACGATCGGTATTAAAAATGGGCCCTGCTTTCCAAGGGTTCCCAGAGGAACACATGCATACACACATACAGACCTTTAAGATATTATGATGTAAACTAATGATGCAATCCAAATCGGTTGATGGCACAGGGAATTTAGAACTTGCATGGAGGAGGTGACATTGGAGCTACCACCTCATTTGAAAAGCAACCTGATGATATGGTAAAAAGAACATGGGAATTAAAGTCAGACTACTTAGATTAAAATTCTTCCTCTTCCTGTTTCAGCTGCATAACTCTGGACAGGTCCCTTCACTTGTTGGAGTCTTTGTGTCCTCATCTGTAAAATAGAGGCATTAATAATCCCTACTCCCCAGGGTTGTTTTGAGGATCAGATGAAAAACACCTGTAAGTTCTTGGCTCAGAGAGACACATATGTTTCTCCCATGCTGATCTATCTTACCTTCTCTGTTCAGTCCACTGCTCTCCAGACTATAGAAATAGAGATGTTGCAGGAGGTGAAGGAGCTGGGGTAGGGGTCAGAAGAGGCCAAATGATGTTGGTTAAGAAGGCTTCCACTTTGGACTCTCAGAGGAATCTTGGGAATCTCCATTCATTTCCATTCCCACTTAGATTTGTGCACACACCCTAGAATACTTTATCATAGGAGTATAGGGCCCACTATGCATATGGTTTCAGGGGGTAATACAGCTTGCAGAAACCTCTTAGCCCTGTAGGTACCCCTCTGTGCTGTTTTCTTACTTTGTATTGTTGCGGAAAATAACTCTTGCGGGGAGAGATGGTGAGGCACAAACTTATTAAGTGCGGGCTCAAAGGGGTTAGCTACCCAAATTCTCTGAGCAAAGAGTTTAAGTGGAAGTTTCCTTTAAATACTTGTTACAAGGCAAAAAGGGAGGGGGGAACTTCTAAAGCAAGCATACAGAAGCAGAAGCGAAGGTCAGTGTTTTGGCCTTGAGATAACACTGTTGCCTTAGGAACGGCTGCTAGTCACCTCCTAAAACAAAAAGGCACTGTGAAATTTTGCAAGCGTTACAGAGGGCACTGCTTATCAATGAAGCTGCAGAGCATAGAAGCTTTTTCATGGGGGTTTTCTTTTCCTGCCACATTCCCCGCTTTGATGCTATAAGGTGTTTTATCCCTTTTAGCATCACTATATACCTGGCTATAAGGCTGAGGTCCTTGGGAGGGTTACAACTATTGATACTGGTGTTGGTACCACTGGAGGGCTAGCACTTTGGCAGCTGCCCTACTAGTCGCTGTAGCCCTAGGTGTTGGAACAAGGTCCGGAGGATGCAGGGTCCCATATGCCTGACACCTCCGGGTCTGGTATCCTATGGTCCTGGATGTTACTCCAGTCCGGTATACCTTCCCTCCCCAAGTTCAGAGGATTGCTGTGGCTGAACAGAACCCCATGGCATGTCAGTGGAGGAGCTGAAAGCTAGCCCTGGGAGATAGTAAGAGACCACTCTACCACTGAGCATAATTCTATGTCCGGGGGTATTACATTTGCAGGCTGGGGATGACACAGGGGCTACATTTGTTAAGCAAAACATACAATAAATCTAAATGCAGAGACCAAACAGAGATAAACTATTTCTAGGGTGACCTGCTCTGCGGGGATTCCATTCCGCAGGGGCCACAGTCACTAGTTTAATTCCCAATGCTCCTGTGAAGGTGCTAATTAAAGTTAGGTACCCTGTGGAACAATGGTCCATCCTTGGTGTTTTCTTTACTGGCTGGCGTCCTCTGGTGCCTTAGCGTGGGTATTCTAGGCACAGGCCTAGTCCTTGCGTCCTCGGGATCTGCTGCTGTTTTGGCCCGGCTGTAGTGGATCCAAGGGGTGACTCCTGCAACCTAGGCAATGCTAGCAGCAGTAAGTTTGTCCAGGGAAGTCCAGTTTCCTGGTCTGCGTACCTGGCGACTCTCCTGCCCTCAACCATACAGCTGCTTCCATCCATGTAGTGGGTGGCATCAGGTTGGGCCAGGGGCTGGTCCTGGAGGTCTGGCCGACTGGTGTGGACTTCTTCAGTTACTTTAAGACAGTCATGGTCCAGCTCTCCAAGTTCTGCCGGTAAGTAGGTGGCTGGATTGACTCATTTCATGGTCTTAACATGCACCCTCGGGTTTCCTTAGAATATGCCTTGGTACTGAGTCAGTCTAGGGTTTGACAGCCACTTATGCCCCTGCCCAGCAAGGAGGCTGTTCACTACGTGTGGTACATGAAGACTGATTTCTTGGCCTAGAGTTAACTTGTCTACCTCTTGCAAGAGGGTTACGGCAGCAGTGACTGCCCTCAGACAAGGTGGCCAGCCGGTGGCGACATGGTTCAACTGCTTAGGTAGGTGAGCCACCAGGTGTTGCCATGGTACAGCAGGCTGGGTCAGGATCCAAGGGCTACCTTGTCTCTTTTGTGGGTATACAGATCAAAAGGCTGCCCTGGCTCTGACAGTACAAGGGCAGGAACATCACTGAGGCACCCCTTGATATCTTGGAAGGCTTTCTCTTCATTTTCTCCCCATTCTAAGGGCTTAATGTCCGGACCCTTCAAAGCCTGGTAGTAGGGCCGAGTTCCACAGCAGCAGGGTGCAGGCTGGCTTTTCCTCAGGAGAACGAACATTTTCTCAGAAATCAGACAAGGTTCTGGAGGGTGTTGGCAACTCTGCCATTTTCTGCCCGTGCCCCTAATCACACTGTGAGTACTTCCGACAAGCTTGGTTGCTGAGCGCTGAGCCTGGCAACACTGCCAGAGCCCCAAGGGAGCTTGCAGGCCACTGGGGCAGGCAAACCCAATGGAGCACCGTGAAGGGCCATGACAGAGGAATGTGTGGACGGCTGTGGGGGCACTTCAGATACACAGCACGCACCCTCTGCAACTCGACGTGAAGAGTAGGAGTGTGTTCAGGATGTGCTTCTGGTGTTTTTTCCTTAATTCAGCCAAGCGCTTCAACAGCGTGTGCATTCCCTCCCAGCACTGTTCCTGGGATGGACCGCCAGGAGGAGGTCGTCCATGTACTGCAGAATTGTTAGGTCTGGCCCCCCTTAGCGAGGGGCTTCAGGTCTCCTGATAGGGCTTCCCCAAATAAGGCTGGGGAGTTTTTAAACGCCTGGGGCAGTTTAGTCCAGGTCAACTGAGTCTTGACCACTGGGTGTGGATTTTTCCATTTAAAGGCAAAAATGGGTTGGCTGTAAGGTGCCACAGGAATGCAGGAGAAGGCATCCTTCAGATCAAGGCAGTTAAACCACGTTGCTGTTGGGAGAAGCTGGCTCAGGAGGGTGTACGGGTTCGGGACGACAGGTAGAGGGTGATGGCTGCTTTGTTGACAGCCTGCAGATCCTGGACAGGCCGGTACCTGCTCCCGTCCGGCTGCCATCATGGGTCTGGGCAGGTGTGGCCCCATGTTATGGAGCCAATCTTCTTCAAGCTCCCACACAGGTGCTGTAACATGGGGGACCCGCCTCCCAGTCACATCTTGGGGGGGGGGGGCTTTCTTTATCTCCCTGGCCCAGAGCATGGCCACAGCTATTCAGCATATCTAAGTGACCAGCTGAAGGCTATAGGTATGTTAAATGACTATGCCATGGGTTAGCTGTAAAGCTGTTGCTGTACAAAACAGCCCTGCATGTTCTTGCTCTGTGTGTCCCTCCCCCAACTCACACCTGGGGGGAAAGGGGTGAAGACATCTTAAAATCTCCTGGACGCCTTGAGTTCTGGACCCCATTTCAAATGCCCATTTGGGGTTCCCCCTCTTGGCTGCACCCTGTAACAATTTCTCATTTTAGATATACACCCACTTTAAATTCTTTTAAAGGACAATGGATGAAGGCCTCATCTTCTTGTAACTGCTTCTGGCTGGAAATGGATGTTTTTCTACCTACCTGTGGGTCAGGGGTGCCCTGAAGAGGGGGTACAGCACGGAGGGAGTCCTTCCTGTAAGGGGAAGGACCTTACAGAATCCTGGTCAGTTGGCTGTTACCAGGAAGTTGCAGGCTTGGTGTCCAAGGGCTGGCATTATTGGTCCGTTGGCATCCTGGTTACACTCTGGAGGTGATAGATTTGGAAAGAGTTGGTAGGCACAATTAAATCATAACCACTAAATAACAAAGGCAGGGGCTTAGGTAAAGAATGGTTTATCTGGAGGAAGGTGTACAAGGCATGCTACACCTATCCAAAACTCTTATGGCCCATTATACTTCACTCAGGCTGAGGGGAATATATTAGGATTTCCCTCCTTTCAGATATTTGAACCCTTCCTGTCCAAGCTATTAAGACAGAAAAGGGAAAATCAGTTCTAAAGTGAAGCCCACAGATCCCTCGAACTGCTTACCAACCCAACCACTCAGTTCAGCCAAACCATTGAATTTCAGGGGGCGATGATGAAGAATGGGCTCCTTAAGTGAGGCCTATATTGAAACCAATCACTCAGGTAATGAAGTCATAGGCATACATCCTATGAAAACAGAAGAACACACAGGTTAATTCACACAATAGTCCCCAAACCAGTCTCTGTGCCTGTGAGACTGTCTTTTGGGAAGTCATTTAGTTGCAAGGTCTTTTCTGCAATGACATTTAGCAATGTCAATTTGACAGGTCCTCCATACCTGTAAATTGTATATCTTTGATGATATTACAAAACCAGTTTTAACTTTTAAACAAAAAGACCCTTTCAAGATAGTTAGCTGTGTCGTTCTGATATATAATACTGAGCATTGTGATTTTCCCTGAACCACAATTTTTCTCCTTAGGATCACCCTCACTGTTATTAAAGGGACTACTTTGAATTCTGTTTTTTTTATTTTGACTGTTCATTTGCATAAACACACCAATAGCAGCCTGGATTACTTATGATCTTTAATTCTGCTTTGCTGGAACTCACACAGGGAACCTTTAGATTGACTTCTCAGTCCACCCCTCAAGGCACAGAAGCAAAGCCACACATCTGCCATCTGGTTTTACCTGTACAAGTTGTTTCACTCAGATCCTTGAGGGTTTCATTGTTCCCACAGGTTCCTTTTTGGCCATCTTTCATGAAAGCAACCTTTATTCCTTCCCTGGAAAGACTGCCATGAACTGCACAACCAACAAAAGTACCAGGCTTTTCTCGTGGGCTTACACTAGCTTCTCAAGTCAATCCCAGTTCCTCAGGGCTTTTTGGTGATGCTCAGAACCCAAACACGCCTCCCTCAGACGTGACATTCCAGTCAAAGTCTTGGTTAACAAAACCACTATTAACGACTGGTCTTATTGGTTTTATGCAAAGAAACCTTATGTCTTCCCTCACTCCTTCAGAATGCCAAATTCTGGAGGGATCAGGTAGGGAGAAAAATACAAAGCATGAAGGAAAATCCTTTCCTTTCTGATATCCATCGGGCTTCTCAAAACCTTCACTTCCAGACATTCTGCAACATTTACAAACCCTCTATTTTTTTCTTTCATACAGCTTCTGATATCCACCAAGATTGCATTTCCATGCCTTATACTTTCTATTATTAATTAACACCACGTAATTCCTTCCTAAAACTTTTATTTTTCCATTTATTTTTGCAGTTTCCCACAGACCTTCTTCATATATATATATATATATATATATATATATGTTTATATATCCTTCTACATATATATATATATGTTTATATATATAAACATATATATTTTTTATTTACTTTCCTACAGAGTGTGAAGTTTCAACCTTCCCTGGAATCCTCAGTTTCCTTTTAGAGCAGATACAGAGCAAAATCCAAAACACAAAGTTTCCGGAACAATACACAGGTAGGGGCATTCTCTTGCACCAGTGCGTCCATTGGTGCCTCACAGAGACATGCTCCTTCAGGCCCGGTCTTTTGGCAGACACATGCTGCTTTGCCTCTGGCTGAAGCACTCATCAGCTCCAAATGACCCTTCCTGGGTCCCAAGTGGCAAAGGCATTCTCCCCAACTGGTTACAGGCAACCTTAAACAGATTTTAAGTACAGAGGGTTTCTGATTAGAAACAACACCAATGTTAGAAATGTGTTCTTTTCCCACAAAACCAGAAAACAAATAGTTGAGGTTTCCTTTACTCCAGGTTTAAAACTTTACATTCTTTATGCATAATTTTACTCATTCAGATTTAACCATTATTCTCTTTTAATCCTGGTTCCTTTCCCACTCTGGGAAGGACTATATTTAAACTCAGCATGTGGCAGCCGAAAGTCCTTGGCACTGCAGTTATCATTCACTAAAATTCCCTAGATTTGCAGGGACATCCTGCAGTTTTCTGAAGCTCAGACCCTGCAAACACCCTATAGGTCAGATGCTCACCCTTGGACTTCAGTTCATGTCCTTCAGAACCAGAACCATTCTTATCAGAACCAGTTACACAGAGAACCAGGCTGATGCAGTGCTCACACAGCAGCAGCATAAAGCCTATAATCTGAAGAGAGCCCTTAGCCTGGCACCTTGCCCAGTTCCAAGATGGAGGGGCTCTCATGTGACCCATTATCCAAGATGAGGACAACCATGCACGCTCCACCCTCCGTGGTGGGGCACTCACGTGGCTCGTCCTCCATTTTACCCAAAATGGCAGCACACCCACATGGCTTGCTGTCCAATCTTCAACATTCATGCAATATAGTACTGTGGCAGAACCCCCACCCCCACCCCATGATGAATTCTCCCGATTGGTGCAGACAAACAAAGGAAAAGGGGATCTTTCGCACGCCCACCGCAGGTGAGGGCCCGATCAGACTCCGTAAGCCTGGCTGGTTCGTGCATTCACAGATACATTCACAAACACAGTCACACAGAGTTTCCTCCCCCAAGTAGGAGTCTGATGGTCTGGGTCTTGGCCCAGACTCCTGAATTTTCCAGTTGAGAGGTGATCAATCTCTCTCTGGTCTCGGGTCCAGTCCCTGGGGCACTTACCGATTCTGATTGGTGCCTCCAACAGTTCATGGTTCCTCTCTCCCCCTCCGCCCGGATCTTAGAGTGGTGGGGATGTGGCACAGGAGTCTCCGCCCCAGGGAAGCCCAAAACAACCGGGGCACGTACTCCTTCCCTTGCAGCAGGGCTCCCCCGCCAACCCCCTCGGTCACCTTCACCAGAGGCAAAATGCCTGCTCACGTGAGTCGTTTCCCAGTCAGGGAACAAGAATGTTGCAGAAAATAACTCTTGCAGGGAGAGATGGCGAGGCACAAACTTTTATTACACCTGGGCTCAGAAGGGTTAACTACCCAAATTCTCTGAGCAAAGAGTTTAAGTGGGAGTTTCCTTTAAATACTTGTTACAAGGCAAAAAGGGAGGGGGGAACTGCTAAAGCAAGCATACAGAAGCAGAAGCGAAGGTCAGTGTTTTGGCCTTGAGATAACACTGTTGCCTTAGGAATGGCTGCTAGTCAGCTCCTAAAACAAAAAGGCACTGTGAAATTTTGCAAGAGTTACAGAGGGCACTGCTTATCAATGAAGCTGCAGAGCATAGAAGCTTTTTCATGGGGGTTTTCTTTTCCTGCCACAGTATGTTGTTTGCTGTTTAGTGAATTGGGCCCCAGTAACTCTGGGGCACATGGTTGCTGTGTGTGATTTCGGAAAAACCCCAATGCGCTACACGTTAGCAACTGTATACATAGATTAAATGAACTGTTCACCATAACCTTATATTTATTCACTTGACTGCCTTTTGTTTTGTAAGCATTTTTCTCTCCTGAGGAACTCACAATTATGAAATAGCCCTGGCTAAAAATAAGTGTGCTGGTTGAGTAGCTCTTAATTTGCATAGCAGCTCCACCTTTCTGCAGGGACAGAGGCAGTCTGAGGTTGCTGGTGTCTATACAAATGCAGCAGCTGACAAGGCAAAGCAGGCAGAAGCTGACTTTTTAATAGTATATATTTTTAGTTTTTTTAGGAGCTTTAACCCATTTGCCCAATTAGTTTAAGCATTTTTACACAATTAACTTGCAATAAAAATATAGTTTCAATCAAATGGTTCAGTAAACATTCTCACCCTAGCACTGCTTGACTGGGTTCTAAATACTTAGGCATTATTATACTTGTTTACCAAAGAATTAAGGCATTTTTTTCTTTAAAGATTGAATCATTACAATTTTAGGTAAAGGCTCCTGTTACCTTTTCTGTGATATACTGCTCCCCATCAATGTCCACTACATTGTATGAAACACATGCAGCCATTTTGTAAAATAACTATTTTATCACAGAGTAAATGAATATGAGATAATGGAAATTGCACCACTCCAAAAGTTAGAAATCCTGGAGATTATCTTTTTACCACATAGCTCTGTGACTCTGAGTGTGTTTCTTGACCTGTGTTTCATACACAAAAGATCATATCAGATAATCTCTACAATCTTCCCAGATACATCATTCACTATAACCCTGGCAAGTTGCACATGCTTAATCATACATTCTTCTGTCCAGCTTCTCTCGCCTTGAAAACACTTACAGTTGGATATAATGAGCAATCTGTTACTTCCAAATGTTTTCTGACTTTTTATTTCTTTTTTATGTTTCCATTACCATTTAGTCCCCTTATATTTCCCCTGCTACAATCACCACACTGTTGTCCATGTCCATGAGTCCTTTTTCCTCAATCCTTCTATACCCTAGTTCCCCCCAAAGCTGTCAGCCTGCTCTCTATGAGTCAGTCCCCATTTTCCTTGTTAGTTCAGTTTGTTCATTAGATTCCACATATAATACCAAATATCATATGATATTTGTCTTTCTCTGACTGGCTTATTTCACTTAACATAATGTTCTCCAGGTCTATCCCTACTGTTGCAAAGGGTAAATTTTTCTTCTTTTTTATTTATTTTTTATTTCTAAGGAAGCAAATTTTTCAAAGTCTGAGTCCTAGATTCATTTTTGCTCATTTTAACTATGAAGTTTTTCTTTTTTCTCCCCTTCCCTTCCCTTCCCTTCCCTTCCCTTCCCTTCCCTTCCCTTCCCTTCCCTTCCCTTCCCTTCCCTTCCCTTCCCTTCCCTTTCCTTTTTTTGTTTTTTTAAGGACAGCCTGAAACTGGAATGAGCCATGTTTCTGAGAATTATTCCAAAATTTTACCAATCATTGCACTGACATGGCAACACAAAATTTATTCTCCCAAGTCTTCTGCCTAAACATTCATGTCTTCATAATAAAAAAAAAGCTTTCTTTATTCTGCTAGGAATCATAGTTCAAATATGTCTGTGGCTCAATATGTAAAAAGAGTTTCAGATATTTTATCCAGTTTCTAGTTTTTATAGTAGAAAGATAATTATCCATCTTATGATGGTTCCTGAAATCCATCATGACCAGAAGCAAAATCTTGAGTTTTGCTTGAGGCTTTGCTAGCATGGATCTAGATTATCTCATATTCTGGGCTAGCTTAGCCCTTTCACTATAGATTGAACTTCCTTGGTTCACTACTAAATTTCTGCAGTGTCTCTACATGCATACATAGTTTAGTAGTCAGCAACCAGTCTTAAAAGGACTCTACCTCTAGGTAAAGTGATGAATCTCTTTATTTTCAAAGTTCGATCTTCCCTAGTATTCTTTCTGGCAAATTCTAGCCAGTTCAGTGTCCCTAAACTCTTGTGTGTTTCTCCTCAACTCAGTGATACTATCATGCTTGGCTTGGGATTCTCCTCTCTGTGCTATGGTCCAGGAAATCCCCCTATGCAAAAAAAAAAAACCTGGGACAATTGTAGAGCTTTCTCTCGGGTGTTACAGTTCTGATTTGCCTGTTGTCCAATATCTGAAACAACTATTTCACATATATTTTTTCTGCTTTCTAGTTGTTTGTGACAGAAGGAAAAGTCCCCCTACTAATTACTTTATCATGACTGGAACTCCACTATTTTTATTTTATTTTTCTTAAGTGACATTTATTTCTTCTAATCAAATGTTGTCAAGCTATAATCTATAGCTTCCATTTTATATTTTTGATTATCATTTAGTTTAAAAGCCAGACTTTTTTACTCTGAGTCACTGTAAAAACAAAAACACAGTTTATATCTAATTGATACTTATTATCAGAAAAAAAAGTGTCTTGAACTTTGGGCTGTTTATTTTGTTTGCATAGAAATGTAAGGAAAAAAGTTATAAGATACTTTAAAATATCCTTAATTCATTGGTGAAAATACACATTTTCTAACAATGCCAATCCAGGTATATAAAATACATTATGAAGAACAAGAAGCCCTGGCTGGCTTAGCTCAGTGGATTGAGATCGGGCTGTGAACCAAAGTGTCGCAGGTTCGATTCCCAGTCAGGGCACATGCATGGGTTGCAGGCCACAACTCCCAGCAACCACACATTGATGTTTCTCTCTCCCTCTCTTTCTCCCTCCCTTCCCTCTCTAAAGAAATAAATAAATAAAATCTTTTTAAAAATATTTAAAAAAAAACAAGACAAAAGGGGGTAAGAATATAAATAAAGCTGAGGTTAGTTTAAAATTAATTCCAGACTCTTTCAAGATTTTAGTGGCCTCAAATGTTCTTTTGTGATGAAGCTGTATTCTCTGAGATAATAAGAGCTGCATGACCAACTGGGTTTAATGTTTTGTCTTGAGTGCCAGGAAATGCAAGTTGAAATTTATTGATCACTTACAGTGAATATATAATTTAGAGTATGTGGTGAAATGAACTACCAATTTGCTCTATGTACTTTCAAATATCTGGTATTATTATTTCAAGTTCCCTATGTATATAGATTTATATTTTAAACTGCTTCAATTTCTTATTTTGAATTATGAGAGATATGTTAGTGCTCAATAGTAAAATGTAATAAAAGTTAAGAGATATAAAATGGGGCATGCCTTTGAGTTTGTCAAGAAGTAGTAAAGATTTTACTTATGATCATTAATTTATTCAGTTGTCTATACTCATACTTTCTAACTCTGCAGTTTGCAGATATTCATTAGCACACTACAATGTTGGAGCTCACCACTCTAGTGAATATCTCTAGCAAGGTTTACGTTGAACTTTATATTGCAAGATACAACATACACTTTTGAGATTCTACTTCACTAGATCTCTCCGCAGCTTAAGGCTATTGATCACAGTATTCTTTCTTGAAAATCTACTTCCTTGAATTCTAAAATACTACTTTTCTGATTCTATTAGTTTAAATTATCAGATTGCTTTGCTATCTACTTTTCAGAGTCTTTAATGGCTGATTAAACTGACTTGTCAGAGATTCATGTTTGGCTCACTTTTTTTTCTGCATGTATGGACTTTCTGACTAATTACATTTACATGGTTTCATTCTTATCTGTGTGCAAATGATTCTCAAAGTGAATAGTCAGATTTTGTTCCTGAGTTCCAGATCCATATGTGGCAAAATAAACATTTTTACATGAGGATGTTTACAGACTCTCATTCAGCAGCCTTACTTCTCCCATCTTCTCAGTATTCTAAAAAGAAACAATGATTTATTGCTGGAAGTGAAGATGTTTTATGTATTGAATAAAATTTTGAGGGATAGGGAAGAGAAAGAAAGCAGAAAGCTAGAAGACTAAGGAAAGAAAAATCCCCATGTTGGGTATTGAAAGAGATTAGAGTTTTAGAGGGTTTGTGGTGTAAGTTTAGTTGATTAGAGAAGAAAGAGGATATAAATAAGTATTGCTGTAGATTGTATATTGGGACATCATCTAAAGATTTTTTACAAAGTAAATAAATTAGTATTGTCTATTAATGATTATTTAAAGGAATCACTCATGTACTATTGCTGGGAATACAGGTTGGTGCAGCCACTATGGAAAACAGTAGGAACAGTCCTTGAAAAATTAAAAATGGAACTGCCTTATGACCCAGTGATTCCACTTCTGGATATATAATCAAAGAAACCCAAAACACTCATTTGAAATAATATATGTATCCCTATGTTTATTGCACTGTTATTTATAATAGCCAAGATATGGAAGCAACTCAAGTACTCATCAATAGACAAGTGGATAGAAAAGTGATGTACATATATAAAATGGAACATTACTCAGCCTTTAAAAAGAATGAAATCTTATTTGCAACAGCATTGATAAACAGAGAGTATTGTGCTAAATGAAATAAATCATCAAAGAAAGATAAATTCCATACACTTTCACTTTTATGTGGAATCTAATCAACAAAATAAACTTAAAATCAAAATTGAACAGACTCATAGATACAGAGAAAAAACTGATGGTTGCCAGAGGGTAGGGGATTTGAAGGAATAGGTGAAAAAGATGAATGGATTAAGAAGTAGAAATTGGTAGTTACAAAATAGTCACAGGGATATAAAGTACAGCAGAGGGAATTCAGTCAATAGTATTTTGTTAACTATGTGTGGTATAAATTGGGTACTGGAAATATCAGGTGGAACATTCTGCAAAGTATATTATTGTCTACTATGCTGTGCACCTGAAACTAATATAAACAATATTGAAATTTTTTAAATGTTAAAGAAGAAGATAGGTACTGAAAAATTAATTACACGTATTAGGTTTTCTTCTAGGAAATATGGCTGTAAAGATGGCTACTTAGTCCCTTGAAGAGGTGACATTGTACAAAAGAAACTGACACATCAAGAGAACATTTAAAATTACAATTGTGTGAACAGTACTCTAGTGGGGAGATTTGCAAAAAGCAGAGGGATTTTGGTGGTCTAGTCAACCAAATCTTTTTGAATGGTAGATCTTCCTAGAGGTGATGCCTTTTTCTTTTTAGTCTGGAAAGAAATTAAGGATTTTATTATATGGCAAAGGAAGTAAAGACCATTTCAGGGGTAAGAAATAGTACGTGAAAAGGCATTCAGTCATAAAAAAGGCATGGTTTTTACAGACAATTATGATATATCCCATGGGACTGAAACATAATGCAAGAAAAGGATCATAAGAGGAGGTAAGGTAGGTTAGGGTTTGATGGTGAAGATCCTTCTGACAGGTTAAGGAGTTTGCTCTTAATCCTTTGGAAATAGACACTACAATAAGATTCTGAGCAGAATGATAGGTTGATTCTACCAAGATGCTTCCTTAATAAAAACAGAATTAGGTCAACATTACCTTATTCTGTTTGTAAAATGGTAACACTTCCAAGAAATTTTAATCTAATTAAGTACTTATAAAGCCCCTGAAACTACTAAATTGGGCATATTAAACTTAGATTGTAAAGTCTTTAGGTTTTGTTAAAAAAAATCAAGAACAAGGCCAAACAATGACAATAAATTAATCTGTGTCTTTTCCACTGTACCCATTGACTCTTACATTATTTATTCTTTACTTAACTATTTCTAATTGATCATTTTATTGTTTTTCATTTTTAATGTATTTAATTGTTGACTTTTTTCCTTCCCATTCACAGGCCTTAGATCTTATCATATCACTCCCTTAATTTTTCCCCAGAATGCCTAATTTCAAAACATGTTTTATCATCAGTAAAGGATACCATTTGCTTAAATCTGAAATCTGGCAGTCATCCTCGACATCTCCTTCTCCTCGATCCTTCATATTTCTTTCATTGCTGAGTCATGCTAATTCTGCCTCCAGAGTTACACAAGCTTCTAAGACCACTTCAAAACATAGCTCAGCATACAATGCTGCATCCTATAGACACCACTTCATTTCTTTATTTTTTTTCTGTTAAACAAATAGGAGAATTTCCAGTTCTATGCTCACCTAAATGAAATTTGTTTTGCTCTTTTAATCTTATTTTAAATTATTACTATATTTTAAGTCATTTTTAAAAGATTTTATTTAGTTATTTTTAGAGAGAGGGGAAGGGAGGGAGAAAGAGAGGGAGAAAAACATCAATGTGTGGTTGCTTCTCATGCGACCCCTACTGGGGACCTGGCTCACAGCCCAGGCATGTGCCCTGACTGGGAATCAAACCAGTGACCTTTTGGTTCACATGCCAGCACTCAATGCATTGAGCCACACCAGCCAGGGTATTTTTTTTTAATTTTATTGAAATTATTGGAATGACATTAGTTAATAAAATTATATAGGTTTCAGTTGTACATTTCTATAATAAATCATCTATATATTGTATTGTGTGCTCCAAAGTTAAATCTGCTTCTGTTACCATTTATCTCCCCTGGATCTTCTTCTACCTCCCCCACCCATTCTTCCCTCTAGTAATCACCATACCGTTGTCTGTGTCTATGAGTTTTTGTTTTTTGGTTAATCCCTTCACCTTTCTCACCAACTCCCCAGCCTCACTTCCCTCTAATAGCTCTCAATTTGTTCTCTATATCTATGAATGTTTCTATTTTGTTACTTTTTTCTTTTAGATTCTACATATAAGTGAAATTATATGATATTTTTATTTCTGTGACTGGCTTACTCTATTTAGCATAATACCCTCTAGGTATATCTATGCTATCACAAAAAGTAAAATGTCTTTCTTTTTAACAGCTATGTAGCATTCCATTGTGTTAATGTACCCCAGCTTTTTCATTCACTTGTCTACTCATGGGCACTTGGGCTGCTTCAAAATCTTGGCTATTATAAATAATGCTGCAATGAACATAGGGGTGCATATAATCTTTCAAATCTGTGTTTTGGACTTCTTCAGATATATTCCCAGAAGTGGAATCCATAGGTCATTAGCAAGTTACACTTTTAATGTTTTGAGGAGATTCCATACTGCTTTCCACAGTGGCTGCACCAGTCTACATTCCCACCAACAGTATACTATAGTTCCCCTTTGTCAACAACCTTGCCAACACTTGTTGTTTGTTTATTTATTAATGATCACCATTCTGACTAGTGTGAGGTGATATCTCTTTGTGATTTTAATTTGCATCTGTCTGATGTTTAGTTACATTGAGCATGTTTTCATATGTCTATGGGCCATCTGTATGTCCTCTATGGAGAAGTGTCTATTCAGGTCCTTTGCATATTTTTTAATTGGATTTTTTTTTTCTGAGAGTGGACAGTTCACTGTCAGAAAAAAAAATCCAATTAAAAAATATGCAAAGGACCTTGTTGTGTGTGTGTGTGTGTGTGTGTGTGTGTGTGTGTGTTTAGTTGTATAAAATCTCCACAGATTTTGGACATTAACTCTTTATCAGATGTATCAGTGGTAAATGTTCTGCCCTTCAGTGGGTTGCATATTGATTTTGTTGATGGTTTCCTTTGCAGTGCAAAAGCATATTAGCTTGATGTAGTCCCATTTGTTTATTTTTCTTTTGTTTCTCTTGCCTGAGGAGATATATCAGAAAAAATATTGCTATGAAAATGCCTGAGATTTTACAACCTATGTTTTCTTCTAGGATTTTTATGGTTTTGAGTCTTATATTTTTCTTTAATTATTTTTTAGTTTATTCTCCTGTATGATGTAAGAGGTGGTCTAATTTAATTTTTTATGAATCTAATTTTCCCAAAACCATTTATTAAATACATTATCTTTACCCCAATGTATGTTCTGGCCTCTTTGGTTAAATATTAATTGACCATAAAGGCATGGGTTTATATCATTTTGTTTCATTGATCTATGCCTGTTTTCATGCTAGTACAATGCTGTTTGATTACTATGGCCTTGTAGTATAGTTCAGTATCAGGTAGCATGATTCCTCCAACTTTTCTTCTTTCTTAAGATTTCTATGGCTATTCAGGGTTTTCTGTGGTTCTTTATGCTTCCTGAAATTGTGTGTCTTTTTCCTTCACAAGGTTAAGGAAGTTTTTGTTCATTATTTATTTAAATAGGTCCTCTACCCTTTGCTCTCTCTCTTCTCCTTCTGGTACCCCTGTTATGTGGATGTTGTTACTCTTCAGGTTGTCCCAAAGATCCCTTAAATTATCCTTATTTTTGAAAAAACTTTTTTCCTTTTTGATGCACTGATTTGGGTTTTTTTTTCCTACCTTGTCTTCTAAATCAGGTAGATTTAATCCTTTGCTTTATCCAGCCTACTATTTATTCCTTCCAGTATATCCTTAATTTCAGATATAGTCTTTATGTCTGACTGGTTCTTTTTTATGATTTCTATGTTCTTTTTCATGTTTTTGTAGTTCTCCTGAAATCCCGTGTAATTGTCACAATGTTTCTTGAGCATCCTTATAAACATTTTCCTGGACTCTATCTCTGATAAGTTGCTTGCCTCAATTTCATTTAGCTCTGTTCCTAGAGATTTCTCCTGTTCTTTCATTAGGGTCATGTTTCCTTGTCTCCCTATTTTGGCTGTCTTTTTGTATTTGTTTCTATGCATTAGGTAGATCTGCTATGACTCCCAGTCTTGGTAGGGTGGCCTTATGTAGTAGGTGTTCTGTGGTGTCCAGTGGCACAGTCTTCTTGATCACATGATCTAGGTGCCCCAGGAATGTCCTCTGTGTGGATTATGTGGGTCTTCCTGTTATAATTGAGTCTTGATTGCTATTGGCCTGTTTATGTGTGGGGTCAACCATCACACTTGTTGACTGTAAGATCAACCATGACCACAGTTTATGAGCCACTGTGATGACCACACACAGTAGAGTTCACTCTGCAGGGTCTGGTGCCTGCTGAGGTCTCCCTTTATATATGTTTGTTGTGAAACTAATTGGATCTTGCTCTGATGTTGTCTGAAGCTAGCCACTGGCAGTGTTGGCTCTGGGGCCTCTTGGGAGGGAATCTGATGTAGAACAGTGTCAGACACTGCTTGTGATTGGCCTTGGGCAACATGTTTGGAACTACTAAGTGATCCACAGTTTGTGGCTGCCTCTGGATATGCATGGGAAGGACCAAGCCATACACCAAGGCCATCTTTTACCAACACCAGACCTGAGGGCAGGTCAGCAAAAGTCTCAAGGCACCCAGTGTTCTGCCTCCATGTGTCTCTACCTGCTGGCAGTTTGTGAGGCTGAGTCACTGAAAGAGCCTCTGGTGGTACTCAAGTTGCATGAGTTAGTTTCTCAATAAGTCACCAAGCAGGGGTGAGTGGTGTTCACTAGACTGATATAGGTTCAAATTCAGTGGTAATGCTGTGTCTGAGGACACCCACAAAAGCCCCTGGGTAGATACACCAAGTATAGCTGACACCTGCTGGGTGCTCATATGCCTTTATAGTGGGGTTGGATCTCAGAGTCATCAGGGTGAGGCCAGCAGTGTTTATCACACCCAACCAGATCAAGATTTTGCCACATCATGGAGAGATCTGCACCATTCAAGCATACAAGGGAGAAATGCTCCCTGTTCTGTAGTCACATAACTCAGTCTGTCCAAGATTCTGCCAGAGGTCTGAACTCAGCAGGGCATGGCAGGTGGGAGTTGGGATATTAAGGCTACTGAACACCAGTTTGAAAAATTAAAAATAAACAGAACATCCTTCTGTTGGTACTTGGCTGGGAGGGGTTGTAGTTGAGAAAAGACAGAAAATATATGAAATTTCAGGAGAGAAAATTTATGATAAGCATCATATGAAGGTTCTTGGCAGTGAAGTCTATTACCTGTGGAGCTGGAAAATTTTAGACATACTATCCCTAGAGATAATGACTGGCATTTAGGGATGAAAAACAAAATTGTAAATAGTATTCAAATCAAATCCCTTTAGGTAGCCATTAATCCATTTGTTTCACAGGATCTTTTTATCTCAAAATTATGAATATTCCACAACATAATCAAGAAAATTGAGCTTAGTACTTAGGACTCAAGTTGCTCACCTTAGAAAGAGTATCTACAACACACTGAAAATTATCTTTGTAATAAAACTTCTCCCAAGAGCCACGGAGTTTGGGAATGTTAGAACTGGAAGGGTATATCTACCTTAAGTATCTAGTCTACCCTGTCATTTTCTAGATGGAAAAACTGGAGTAAAAAAAAGGGAAGGCACTTTCTCACTGGAAGACTGACAACTGCCAGAGTTAAGCCCAAGGCCCTGCAACTCAGTCTCCTTTTCTCTACATACTGGCTTACTAAATTATACCATGTGCACATAGTCACATATGTACAATTAGTAATTAATTTTTCTTTTTATTTGTTAGATTTACAGAAATTCAAACTATTGTGAAAAACAAACAATAAAGCAGAAAGAACCACAAACTCTGCAAACATTTTCTTCATTAGACTTTGAAAAATAACCCCCTTTTGCTTTTATTCCAAGGCCCTATTGACAGTTAATTGCTGAGAGGTTTTTTTAAACCCAATCTTGCTTTACTTTATTTCATCCTTGATTGCATTCTGCATCTGTCCAGCAGCCAATTCTTAACAGCTACCCTGCTGCTCTAAGGCTGCCATTGTGACTGATTAATTCATTAACACAACAATGCATTTAAGGGGGACTAACTCATCTCTTTTGTGTGTGCGTGTGGGTGTGTGTGTTTAATCTGGAGTACCTGGCACAGATAGAGTATTTGCAGAAGATTCCAGATGTGAAGAGAAAAATATAAGGCTCTTTGCTTGTATTTCTTTAAGTAAAATCTTCAAGACCTCCTGGGTCCTTGAGATACCCAGCTAAGGTGTTCATCTATACAATGAAATTCCTATTGTTTTGCAAGTGTTTTGCTTGTATTGGCACTTGGAAATATGTCTTCCAATGTAATTTGTCAAGTGAAGAGGAAAATAAAAGGGCACTAACATTTACTTAACATCTACTAAGTGCCAAGCATTATCTTAGTAGCTCTTTTATCATCAAATTAAGTGTCAGCTTCACAATGATATGTTCTTTGCTGCTCATGAAAGCTTTTTAACTAGGATGTACAGTTCCCTGAAATGATGTTGCTGTTGTGACCCCTGTCTTCCATCCATGTAAATTAAGAAACCCAACTAAAAGGTGAGCAAAAGAAATGAGATAAAAGCCCAATATTTAGAAATAAGAGCACTAACACAGAATCTACCCCACAAGTAAAGTGGACATAAGTGAAAAAAATTGTTATTGCTTTCTGAAAATTTTGTAGACTTTTCAGAAATATGACATAGCAGAAAACACTGGGTTTAAAGACCTGGATTTTAGACACAACTCTGTCACTGACTAGCTTAGTGATGTTGGGTAAGCTTCTTCATTTCTCTGGGATTCAGTTCTCCATATAAAAATTGTGCATTGCAGAATTATTGTATGAGTCAAAGGTTGTGGAGTTATGAGTGGAAGACAAGCTGTGTAGATGGCAGCTCTCTGAGCTTCCTATCATTGCTTCGATAAAAATATCACTTTTTGTATATCTTTTAGGTAGTGGGTTTCCAAGAACTATTTCATGTTAACAAAAATGTATATGGCTATACCAGTTTAAAAATAATTTTATTGGATGATGTCTGAGGTCCTTTCCAGCTATGAGTCCAGTGGGTCTGAGATTTTGAAAATCCAGCTGTTGGCTGCCCAACCCTTGAGGCTACAAAGGTGAGCTAAGTTTCTAGAGTATTTGCTTTCACTTCCAACTCCAATTGCTTTCACTCCTCTGCTTCTTAAGACCCATTCTAAATACATATTCATTGATTATTTTATAAAAGCATATGCTAACCATTAATGTTTATTTCTCTCTTGAAATAAAACAACACCTTTGTTTTCCTGAAGAATAATCATATGGTTTAAAGGATGCTATACTTTTTTAAGTAAAGAGGAAAAATATCCAACCATTGCTGAAATTGTCTGGGGAGAGGAAACAATTTTTCCAGACAGTAAGTCCTAGGGTGAGAGAATGGACTCTGATTTCTTCTATTACCATTTCTCCATTTATACACCCTGCCCCAGCAATCACCTCACTGTTGTCCATGTCCATGAGTTCTTTTTCCTTTTCCTCAATCCAATCTACCCCCTAATTTCCCTTCCCCCCTGCTAGTGAATCCCAGGTATCCCTCTGAGATGCCCTTCATATTTTCCTGTAGAAAAAGCCAGAACAGAGAGAACTTCATTTGGTATTATCATAGACCAAACTTGCTCAGAAAAATATGGATCTGGAGTGTGTGTTTGCTCAACAACCACCAGGTTTTTCCAGCCACTCCAGACCCAGAGTGCTCCAGTATCTGTGTTCATTGTTTTCTTCTAGGATTTTTATAGTTTCAAGTCTAACATTTAAGTCTTTAACCCATTTTTTTTAGTTTATTCTTGTGTATGATATAAGAAGGAGGTATAATTCAATTTTTTCATGCATGTGTCCAGTTTTCCCAACACTACTTGTTGAGTAGACTATCATTACTCCATTGTATGTTCTTGTCTCCTTAGTCTAATATTAATTGAACAAGGCATGGGTTTATTTCTAGGCTTTGTACTCTGTTTAATGATCTATGTGTCTGTTTTTATGCCAGTACTATGCAGTTTTGGTTACTATGGCACTGTAGTATGATATCAGATATCATACTACATAGCGAGTCCTTCAACTTTGTTCTTCTTTCTAAAGATTGCTGTGGCTATTCAGGGTCTTTCATGATTCTGTATAAATTTTTGGAATATTTGTTCTACTTCTGTGAAATATGCCATTGGTACCTTCATAGGAATTGCACTGAATCTATAGATCACTTTGGGTAGTATGGGCATTTTTTAAAAAGATTTTATTTTATTTATTTTTAGAGAGAGGGGAAAGGAGGGAGAAAGAGAGGGAGAGAAACATAAATATGTGGTTGACTCTCAAGTGGCCCCCATTGGGGATCTGACCTGCAACAAAGGCATGTGCCCTGACTGGGAATTGAACCAGCGACCCTTTGGTTCACAGCCCATGCTCAATCTGCTGAGCTACACCAGCCAGGGCAGTATGGATTTTTTGAGGATGTTAATTCTTCTTATCAATGAACATGGCATATGCTTCCAATTACTTGTATTCTCTTTAATTTCTCTCTTCAATGTCTTATAATTTTCTGAGTACATGTATTTTACATCCTTAGTTAAATTTATGCCTAACTATGTTTTGAAGCAATTATTAATCAGATGGTTTTCTTAATTTTCTGTTCTGATAGTTTATTATTGGTGTGAAAAGTGCAACTGATTTCTAGATATTTACTTTGTATCATGATACTTTAAATAATTTTTTTATCAGTTCTAGGGTGTTTTTGGTGGAATTTTTAGAGTTCCTTATATACTGTATCATGTCATCTGCAAATAATGATGGTTTTGCTTCTTTTCAAATTTGGATGCCTTTTTTCCCCTGTGGCTATGACTACCAGTAGTATGTTGAATAAGAGTAGTAAAAGTGGACATTCCTGTGTTTTTCAGGATGTTAAGGGAAATGCTTGTAGTTTTTGCCTATGGAGCATGATGTTGGCTATGGTCATATATAACCTTTGTTGCCTTGATGTATGTTCCCTCTATTCCCACTTTGCTGAGAGTTTTTAACATAAATTCATGCTAGATTTTATGAAATGATTTTTCTGCATTTATTGATATCAAAATGTGTTTTTTTATTTTGTTTACATGATGTATCATGTTTATTGATTTGCAGATATTGTACTAACCTTGCACTTCCAGAATAAATTGCATTTGAACATGATATATGATCTTTTAAATATATTGCTGGATTAATTTTCCTAATATTTTGTTGAGGATTTTAGCACCTATGTTCATCAGGAATATTGGTCTGTAATTTTCTTTGTTATTTTTAAATTACTTTATTGTTGTTCAATTTGAGTTGACTGCATTTTCCCCCCACCAGTCCCCCTACCCCAGCCAACCCCACCTCCCTCCCTTGCTTCCACCATTCCCCTTGGTTTTGTCCATGTGTCCTTTATATTTGTTCCTGAAACCCCCCCTATTGTCCTCTTCCCCTTCCCCTCTGGCTATTGTTAAATTGTTCTTAATTTCAATGTCTCTGGTTATATTTTGTTTGCTTTTTTCTTTTGTTGATTATGTTTTAGTTAAAGGTGAGATCATATATTTGTCCCTCACCGCCTGCCTTATTTCACTTAGTATAATGCTCTCCAGTTCCATCCATGCTGTTGCAAAGGGTAGGAGCTCCCTCTTTCTCTTTCTGGTGTATAGAATTCCACCATGTAAATGTACCATAGTTTTTTGATCCACTCATTTACTGGTGGGCACTTAAGTTGTTTCCAGCACTTGACTATCATAAAGTGTGCTTCTATGAACATTGGGGTCCATAGGTTCTTTAGAATTGGTGTTTCAGGGCTCCTAGAGTATAATCCCAGCAGTGGAATTGCTGGATCAAAAGGCAGTTCCATTTTCAGTTTTCTGAGGAAATTCCATACCGTTTTCCACAGTGACTGCACTAGTCTGCATTCCCACCAACAGTGAACTAGGGTTTTCTTTTCTCCACATCCTCTCCAACACTTATTTGTTGATTTGTTTATGATGGCCATTCTGACTGATGTGAAGTGGTATCTCATTGTGGTGTAAATTTGCATCTCTCTGATGGCTAGTGATACTGAGCATCCTTCCATATGTTTTTGGTGCCCTCTGTATGTCTTCCTTGGAGAAGTGTCTGTTCAAGTCTTTTGCCCAGTTTTTAATGGGATTGTTTGTCTTCCTGGAGTGGAGTTGTGTGAGTTCTTTATATATTTTGGAGATCAAACCCTTGTTCAAAGTATCATTGGCAAATATGTTTTCCCATATAGTTGGTTCTCTTTTCATGTTAATGCTGTTTTCTTTAGCCATGTAGAAGTTTTTTAATTTGATGAGGTCCCATTTTTTTATTCTTTCCTTTATTTCCCTTGCTTTAGGGGACAAAAATGAAACTCGACCACCAAGTTACTCCATACACAAAAATAAATTCAAGGTGGATGAAAGACTTAAATATAAGCCATGACACCATAAAAGTCCTAGAGGAAAACATCAGCAGGAAAATCTCAGACATTCCACGCAGCAACATCTTCACTGTAATTTTCTTTCCTTCTAGTGTCAGCATTGGATTTTGGAATTAGGATAATGCTGGCCTCATAAAATGAACTTAGAAGTCTTCCCTCCTTTTGAACTTTTTGGGATACTTTGAGAAGAATAGGTGTAAGTTCTACTTTGAATGTTTGGTAAAATTTGGCTGTGAAGCCATCTGGTCCAGGATTTTTTTTTTGAGAGGTTTGTTTTTGTTTGTTTTTTTTTTAGTTACTGCATCAATTTCACTAGTTGTGGTCTGTCTATTCAGATTCCCTGATTCTTCCTGATTTAGACTTTTTATATTGAGACTATTGTAGATTCATATGCAGTTTTTATTCTTTATTATATTTTCCATTATCATTTAGTCCCCTTATGCCCCCTCCCTAAATAATAGATACCATTTGTATCCTTTATCCAGATTTTCCCAATGATATTATCTTGCAAAACTATAGCACAATACTACAACCAAAATATTTATATTGATACAGTCAGGGCAGAAAACATTTTAACCACTACAAGAATTCTCATGTTGCCTTTTTACAGCCAACACCACTTCCCTACAAACCTCACCACTGGCAACCACTAATATGATTTTTGTTTTTGTAATTCTATCATTTTGTGAATGTTATATGAATGGAAACATACAACGTGTAAGATTTAGGGATTGTCTTTTTTCCCCCAAAGCATAATTCTTCAGAGAGTCATTCAAATTGTTGTAGCCACAGTTCATTCATTTTTATTACTGAATAATACTCTATGGTGAGAATTACTACAGCTTAACAATTCACCCACTGAAGAACATCTGTGTTCAAAGTTTTGGTGGTTGCAAAGAATGTAATAAATGTTTATGTACAAGTTTATGTATGAACATGTTTACTTTTCTCTGGGAGAAATGCCTAAGAGTGCAATTGCTAGGTAATATGGTCATTACATTTTAGGTTTTTAGCAAACTCTCAAGCTGTTTACCATAGCACTTCACATTCCCATAACAAATGTGTGTGTGATCTTTTCTCTTCATCTTCACCAACACTTGGTATTATCATTATTTTTTACTTTAGTCAGGTAGATGTGTCATGATGTCTAATTTGCATTTTCCTAATGAATAATGATGCTAAACATCTTTTCATATGCTTTTTTGCCATCTGTATATCTTCTTCAGTAAAATATCTGCTCATGTTTTTTTAACCACTTTTCAATTTTATTGTTTAGATTTTTTAAAATCTGTTGAATCTGAGATTTCTTTATATGTTCTAGATATTATTCCTTTGTAGAATATGTGGTATTCTCATTTTTGCTGCAGTCTGTAGTTTGTTTTCACTTTCTTAAAAGGGTCTTTCACAGACTAAATGTATTTATTTTGATGAGGTCCAGTTTATCCATTTTTTCTTTTATGAATAATACTTTGGCTATCAAGTCTAAGAAATAGTTTTCTAGCCCCAACTCCTGGAGATAGTCTCCAAAGATTTTTTCTAAAACTTTACAATTGTTATGTTTTACATTTAAGTCCATCTTATAGCTTGAATTAATTTTATAGGATGTGATTCTTAAGTCAAGCTTCATTTTTTTTTTTGGATT
Source organism: Phyllostomus hastatus (assembly GCF_019186645.2). Lineage (NCBI taxonomy): Eukaryota > Metazoa > Chordata > Mammalia > Chiroptera > Phyllostomidae > Phyllostomus > Phyllostomus hastatus. The sequence continues at coordinate 7,396,111 of NW_025333841.1, read as the reverse complement.
GTGAGCATGCAATTTCTCTAGCATCATTTGTTGAAAAGCCCATCTTTCTTCCATTGAATTGCTATTGCACCTTTGTAAAAAATCAGTTGAAGTAAACAACCTAACATTACATCTTAAAGATATAAAAAAAGAATAACAGGGCCAGCCAAGATGGAGGCTTAGGTAGAAATGATTTGCTTCCATGAACAACTGAAAGAAGGATAACAACCTATCTAAAAACAATAAACAGCAGCAGTATTTTCACTGATATGTCCTCTAGAGCAAGGGACATAAAGGAAAGAACAAACAAATGAGACTTCATCAAAATAAAAGCTTCTGTACAGCTAAAGGAAACATTAGTGAAATGAAAAGGGAACCAACTGTATGAGAAAATATATTTGCCAATTGATGCAGACACCAGCCTGCAGTGTCCACATTATTATGGATGAAATGAGACATTCACACAGACTACCGAGTCCAGTGGAGGAAAAAGGACAGCATGGCTTTTCTCTCAAGGGGAGCAAAAAACCTCTACCCTTGCTCCAATGATCTTTTATTGTCTTACTGGGCACATTACAAGAAGGTCCTCATTAACTGTGCACAGGCTCAATTTAGGTGGTTACCTTTTATAGAAAACAAAGGAGGCAATGCCACTAATCACATCACAGAAGAGGCATATTTGCAAATGAAAAGGCAAAAGTGGTTGAACCAGTTACACTCATCCTTGGAAGGTTTAGCATGGTTTTTAGGAAGTTGCTTTGCAAGAAATGCCCTCAATTCAGGGTGAGGGAGTTTTAGCAAAAAGCAAGACTTTTAGAAGCCTAGGTACATTGCAGGCCTGATTCCCCACAGGAGAACCTATCCATGGGCATGGGTTCTGTGCATCTCCTAGTGGGAGCTGAGCCCATGCCACGCAGAATGGTCTACTACAGCCAATGATATCTCGGACAAGGGTTTGATCTCCAAAATATATAAAGAACTCACACAACTCCACTCCAGGATGACAAACAATCCCATTAAAAATGGTCAAAGGATCTGAACAGACATTCTCCAAGGAGGACATACAGAGGGCCCAGAGATATATGAAAAGATGCTCAGTATCACTAGCCATCAGAGAGATGCAAACTAAAACTACAATGAGATACCATTTCACATCCATCAGAATGGCCATTATAAACAAATTAATAAACAAGTGTTGGAGAGGCTGTAGAGCAAAGGGAACCCTAGTGCACTGTTGGTGGGAATGCAGACTGGTGAAGCCACTGTGGAAAACAGTATGGAATTTCCTCAGAAATCTAAAAATGGAATTGCCTTTTGACCCAGCAATTCCACTGCTGGGATTATACCCTAATAATCCTGAAACATCAGTTCAAAAGAACCTATGCACCTCAATGTTCATAGCAGCACAATTTACAATAGCCAAGTGCTGGAAGCAGCCTAGGTGCCCATTAGTAAATGAGTGGATCAAAAAACTGTAGTACATTTACACAATAGAATACTAAGCAGCAGAAAGAAAGAAGGAGCTCCTATCCTTCATGGCCGCATGGATGGAACTGGAGAGCATTATGCTAAGTGAAGTAAGCCAGACAGTGAAAGATAAATATCATATGATCTTACCTATAAGTGGAACCTAATTTGAAAAACCAACAAGCTAGCAAAATATAACCAGAGACATTAAAATTAAGAATAAACTGACAGTAACCAGAGTGCGGGGGGGGAGGGAATAATGGGAGAAAGAAGGGAAAGGGTCCTCAATAATCATGTATAAAGGACACATGGAGAAAGCCAAAGGGGAGTAGGATTGAAGTTGGGAAGTGAGGGTGGTTGGGCGGAAAGTGGTGGTGGGAAAATGGAGACAACTGTATTTAAATATTAATAAAAAATAAAAACAGTAAACAACTAGAAGTGCTTGAAAATCAAACTGCATGGAACTCTGACAACCAAGGAGTTAAAGAAACATTCACCCAGATGAGTAGTGGGGACAAAGATGGGAGATGGGCTTCAGAGCAAAGAGAATGCATGGCAAGGTGGCAGACCACACAAGTGAGGCAGGATGGACTGAGAGGACTCATAGTAAGATGGCGGACTGTGCGGGTAAGGCAGGGCTGGTTTAATGGGAAACTAAAGATTCAAAGCTAGCTGTAAACTACTGCAGGGGTTGCCACAGTGGGAAAAACTCTCAGTCTCACTGAGAGAATTTATTGGAAAGTGGGACTAGAAAGCAGGGAGTGAGCAACATTGTTCCCTCTCTGACCTCTCCCCCATAGACAGCACCACAACACAGCAAAGAGGGTTGCCTCACCCTGGAAAATGCCTAAGCCTCAATCCCTTAAAACTTAACAGGTGCACTGAGACAAAGAAATATGGCCAAAATGAAAGAACACATCAAAGCTCCAGAAAAAGAGCTAAGTGATGAGGAGATAGCCAACCTATCTGAATGCAGAGTTCAAAACACTTGTAATCAGGATGCTCACAGAAGTGAGTGAGCTCAGTCACAAAATGAAGGAAGAAGTGAAGGCTATCCAACATGAAATAAAGCAAAATATACAGGGAATCAACAGTGAAGGGAAGGTAGCCAGGACTCAAATCAATGATTTGGAGCAAAAGGAAGAAATAAACATCTAACCAGAACAGAATGAAGAAACAAGAACTCAGAAAAGGTGAGGAGAGGCATGGGAACTTCTGGGACAACTTTAAGCACTCCAACATCTGAATCATATGGGGTGTCAGAAGGAGAAGAACAAGGGCAAGATGAAAACTCATTTGAACAAATAATGAAGGAAAACTTCCCCAATCCCACAAAGGACATAGACTTCCAGGAAGTCCAGGAAGCCCAGAAAGTCCCAAAGAATTTTATTCCAAACAAGAACACACCAAGGCACATCATAATTAAGTTACCCAAGATTAAAGATGAGGAGAGAATCTTAAAAGCAGCAATAGGAAAGGAGAGAGTTACCTACAAAGGAGTGCCCATAAGACTATCAGCTGATTTCTCAAAAGAAACCTTACATGCAAGAAGGGACTGAAAATAAGTATTTGAAGTCACAAAAGGCAAAGACCTACATCCAAGATGACTCTATCCAGCAAAGCTATTATTTGGAATGGAAGGGAAGATAAAGTGCTTCCCAGATAAGGTCAAGTTAAAGGAGTTCATCATCACCAAGCCCTTATTATATAAAATGTTAAAGGGACTTATCTAGGACATAGAAAAAGAGCAAAAACTATGAACAGTAAAATGACAACAAACTCACAACTATCAACAACTGAACCTAAAAACACAAAACTAAGCAAACAACTAGAACAGGAACAGAACCAGAGAAATGGACATCACATGGAGGTTTTTCAGTGAGGAGGGGAAGAGGAAGAATTGGAGGGGGACAGGTACAGGAAATAAGAAGCGTAATTGGTAGACATAAAATAGACCAGAAGAGGTTAAAGATAGTATAGGAAACAAAGAACTCAAAGAACTTATATGTCCAACCCATGGACATGAACTAAGGGCGGGGGGAATGCTGGAGAGTTGGGGGTGCAGGGCAGAGGCATGATAAAGGGGAGAAAAAAATGGGAAAATTATAATAGCATAGTCAATAAAATATACTTAAAAAAGAAAAAGAACAAAACAACCCAAAGTCAGCAGAAGGAGGAAATAATAAAAATAAAAGCAGAACTGAATGAAATAGAGAACAAAAAGTCTATACAAAAAAATAATACAATGAAAAGCTTGTTCTTTAAAAATATTACTAAAATTGACAAACCGCTGGCTAAACTCACTAAGGATAAAAGAGAAGAGACTCATAAACAAATCAGAAATGAAAAAGAAGTTACCAAAGACAACACAGAGATACAAAGGATCATACTAGATTACTATGAAAGACTATATGACACCATATTCAGTCGCCTAGAAGAAATGGATGGATTCCTAGAAATATAACCCTCCTAGACAGAATCATGAAGAAATGGAAAATCTATGTAGGCCAATCAACAGTGAAGAAATTGAAGCAACCATCAAAAACCTCCCCAAAAATAAAAGCCCAGTATCAGACGGTTTTGCCATTGAATTCTACCAAACATTCGAAAAAGATTTAAAGCCTATCCTTCTCAAACTCTTCCAAAAAGTTGAATATGAGGCAATACTTCCTAATATATTTTATGAGACCAACATAACCTTGATACCAAATCCTGGCAAGGATAACACAAAGAAAATTATAGACCAATATCTCTGATAAATACAGATGCAAAGATCCTGAACAAAATGGTAGCATATTGAATACCAAAATATATTAAAAGAATACATCACAATCAAGTGGAGTTCATCCCAGGGACACAAGTATAGTTCAACATATGCAAATCAATCAATGTAATACACCACATTAACAAAAGAAAGCATAAAAATAATATGATTTTATCAATAGATGCAGAAAAAGCACTTGATAATATACATCAATTTATGATTACAACACTCAATAAAATAGGAATAGAAGGCAAGTACCTCAACATAATAAAGACCATGCGTGACAAACCCTCAGCTAATATCATACTCAATGGCAAAAAATTGAAAGTGTTTCTGTTCCAGAAAATAACTCACACATGGGAGAGATGGTGGAGCTTGATTCTTTATTACATGCACGGGCTCAAGAGAAGAAACCCAAATTCTGAGCCCCGAACTTTGACCTCCCGGGGTTTAAATAGCCCCAGGCTTCCTACCTATGTGGCGAAGCGAGGTTACAGAAGCTAAATGTGGAAGTTAGGTCTAGCTACCTTATGTGGGAAACAAAGGAACAAAGCACAGGGGGAATTTGCAGAAGCTGCAGAGCACAGAAGCTTATCATGGGGGCTACAGAGCACAGAAGCTTATCATGGGGTTTTCTTTTTCTGCCACATTTCCACTAAAATGAGGAACAAGACAAGGATGCCCACTCTCATCATTCCTATTTAAAATAGTTCTGGAAGTCCTAGCCAGAACAACAAGGTAAGAGAAAGAAATACAAGGTATTCAAGTTGGAACAGAAGTAAAAGTGTCACTTTTTGCAGATGACATGATTCTGTACCTAGAAAACTCTATGGACTCCACTAAAAAAACTATTAGAAACAAACAAATACAGTAAAGCTGCAGGATACTCAACCAGTGTACAAAAATCCACTGCTTTCCTGTATGCTGACAAGAAAACTTTTGAAAAGGAAATGAAAAACAATTTCTTTTGCAATTGCAACCAAAAGAATAAAATACCTAGAAATAAACTTAACAAAGGATTTGAAAGACCTGGTTGCTGAAGGCTACAAAGCATTATTTTATTTTTTGATGCAAATTACTGTATTCACCACAAGTTGAAGAAAAGAATTATATATATATATATATATATAATATAATATTATATATAATATCATATATATATATAATTTGAATTTATGAAAGACAAAGACATGGGAAAAAGCCAGCACCCCAACAAGTACAGCCAGGAAGTTCATCAGCCCTGTAATAGGATGTTTTAATGAACTACAAAAAGGAAAGAATGGGAAAAGAAGAAAAAACTGTGCATTGAGTTTAAGACATTGTAAAACTCAGAAGATATATTTACTATTCAAGTATAAACTCAGTAAGGACTAGGCATCAGTTGAAAGGCAGGTGCTGAGGCACACCATTATAAAATAAGTTCTATGAATTTACAATTTTACTTTCGAATTTTTCTGGGAAGAAAAAAAGTTTTGAAGGTCTTCACCAGAGACCCTGAGAGGGATTAATACTTTTAATGAAGACACAGTCAACACTCCATGATTGAATTTACTATTCAAAAATATGTTATTTAGCTCTAGCTGGTGTGATTCAGTGAGTCGAGTCCAGGCTGCAAACCAAAGGATTGCCGGTTCAATTCCTAGTCAAGGAACATGCCTGGGTTATGGGCAGGTCCCCAGTGGGGAACAAATGAGAGGCAACCACACATTGATGTTTCTCTTCCTCTCTTTCCCTTTCTAAAATAAATAAATAAAATCTTTAAAAATAACAAAAAACACCCAAACATATTATTTATTTAAAACAATAGTAATACGTGATCTGACACTGTCTTGTAAGAATTTTTGAGGCTATTAGTTCAAGGGTTTCAAAGTATATTACTTCCAAAAACAATACTGATTAAAAAATGTTTTAACAAAAAACTCTGATGATGGTACCTTAAAATAGCCTAAATACCAAATTTTCTCTATTCAATCATTACAGTTAATTTAAGAATTCCTCCTTCATTGTTGAAACATCTTTTCCTCACAAAATGTGGGTACTGAAATTGGATAGAAACACCATAAATGTGGAAATCCACCAATTTTCCAAAGCATTATTTTAAAACATTGAAAATGATACAATAAAATGGGAAGATATTCCATGTTCATGGATAGGAAGAATCAATATAGTTAAAATTGCCATATACCGAAAGTAATATAGAGATTTAATGCAATCCCCATCAAAATCCCAATGTCATTTTTTTTTAAAGAAATAGTTAGATTCACATGGAACCACAAAAGACCTTGGACAGCCAAGGAGATTCTGAGAAAAAAAAAAAGAATGAAGCTGGAGGTATCACAATACCTAACTTCAAATTATAATACAGAGTTGTGATAATCAAAAGAACATGGTACTGGCAGAAAAACAGACATACAGATCAATGGAACAGAAGTGAAAATCCAGAAATAAAACCACATATATATGGGCAAATAATTTTTCATGAGGACCCAGAAACACACAATGAAGAAAAGAAAGCCTCTTCAATAAATAGTGCTGGAAAAATTGGAAAGCCACATGCAAAAGAATGAAACTAGATTACAGTTTTTCTTATGTACAAAAACTAATTTAAAGTGGATCTAAGACCTAAATATATCATCTGAAACAATACATTACATAGAAGAAAACATAGGTACTAAACGTATGGACCTTGCTCATGGAGAACATTTTATGAATTTGACCCCAAAGCCAAGGGAAGTAAAGACAAAAATAAATGAAAGGGACGATGGTATATCAAACTAAAATGTTTTTGCACAGCAAAAGAAACTGACAACAAAACAAAGACGGAACTGACTAAATGGGAGATGATATTTGTAAACATCAGCTCCACAAAGTTTAATATCCAAATTATATAAATAACTCATAAAACTCAACACCAAAGAAACAATTCAACTGAAAAATGGACAGAGGGCCTGAATGGATAAGTCTGCCAAGAAGACATACAAATGGTTAACAGATATATATAAAGATGTTCAACCTCACTAGTTATTAGGAAGATGCAAATTAAAACTACCATGAGATCCCACCTCACACTTGTTAAAATGAATATTATTAACAAGAAAAGTAATAACAAGTGTTGGAGAGGTTGTGGAAAAAAGGGAGCCCTCATTCACTGCTGGTGGGAATGTAGACTGATACAGCCACTATGGAAAACAGGCTGGCAGTTCCTAAAAGAATTTAAGAATAGAGTCACCACAGGACCTAGCAATCCCTCTCCTGGGTATCTACCCGAAAAACTGGAAAGCACCTATTCACAAAGATATATGCACCCCTATGTTCACTGTAGCATTAGTCATGGTAGCCATGACCCCTATGTAGCATTAGTCATGGTGGCCAAGGTATGGAGAAAACAGAAGTGTCCTTCAAAACAGGATTAGATACAGAAGATGTGGTACATATATATTATGGAATACTACTCAGCCATAAGAAAAAAATGAAATACTGCCATTTGTGACAACATAGATGGACCCCGAGAGTATTAAGTGAAATGTGTCAGTCAGAATAGCTAAGAAACCACATGATTTCACTCATATATGGGACATAAAACTGAAACTCTTGGACACAGACAGCAATGCGGTGGCTGCCAGAGGGAAGGGGGTAGAGGGTGGAGAGTGGAGAGGGGCCTAATATATGGTGACAGAAGATGGTTTGACTAGGTGGAGGGAACAGTGCAATATACAGATCTAGTGTCAAAGAAGTGTACACTTGAAACCTATATGATCCTATTAACCAATGTCACCCAAATAAATTCAATGAAAAAAATCTTTGAGCATATTTGTGTAGATCTATCCTTAGGTTTTCTATTCCATTCTATAGATTTATGTCTATTCCTCTGTAATACTACACAGTCTTGATTTCTCTAACCATATAATGTACTTTTTCAGTTATTGTTGACTAATATTATTTTTATTAGTTTTAGGTATACAGCATAGAAGTTAGACATTTATATAATTTACAAAGTGATCCTCTTCATAAGACTAGTACCCAGCTGGCACCATACAGACTTATAACAATATGATTGACTGTACTCCCTATGGTGTACTTTTCACCCCTTGTAACTGTTTTGTAACTACCAGTGTAATCCTTAATCCCTACACCTTTTCCACTCAGCTTTCCAACCCACCTCCCATCTGGCAACCATCAGTTTGTTGTCTGTATCTATGAGTATGGTGTCCTATTTTTCCATGTGACAGCAAGAAGATCAGTATGTGGGGAGCCCATCAGCCTTCACAATTCAGCAGCGTGCTCCCTCTGGCAAATTTCTTCATCACCGGGGTAGCAGCAGGTGGCTCTTACACTTCAGAGGCAGGCATTCTTTGGCACATTTCTTTGTTACCACTGTGACTGAAACTCTAATTTCCATGACATGTGCCCCCCTTTCAAATTTCTTCATTATCACAGAAGTGCAGCATGCTTCTGTGGCATCCACTCCTTCTCCTTGGAAATCTGAAGCTCAGTCTTGCAGGGGTTCTATCTTGAAGTGTCTAAGTTCCTTTACTATTCACTTTTCCCTCAGTACTTACTACCTCTATATACTGTGGAATTCTCTTTTACCCCTTTTAATAGTTAACTACCATTAGAGGTTACCAGGGCTGAGGATAATGGGGAATGGGGAGTGATTGCTGAGTGGGTTCAGAGTTTCAGTTTGGAATAATGAAAAAGCTCTGGAACTGGATACTGGTGATGGTTATCCAATATTGTCAATGTATGTAATACCACCAAATTTTACTCTAAAATAGTTAAAATGATTGATTTTATGTTATGTATATTTTACCTCAATAAAAAGAAAAAAATAGTTAACTGTCATTTATCTAATCAATAATTCTTGATTTTTATTGTTGTTCAATTATAGTTGTCCCCATTTTCCCCTATTACTCTCTTCTGTCCTACCCACCCCCACCTGCCACATTCAATCAGTAATTCTTTATAGTAAATTTTCCATGTTCAAATTACTAATGTGAATTCCCTCTCCTGACTGGACCTCTAAGCACTCTATCATTTGCCTTATATAAAAGGATTTCCCCAAATCTAGCACAATGATATTCTGATAGCAGGAACAGCTAACTTCCAGTCAGATCATGTATGAGAGTCCTCCTTTTGTAACAGAACTGTAGACCAAATAGGGTTTGTTCAGGTCTTAGATGATACTCTCCATGGGTCATTTTACCTTATTCACTCAAGGATGAGTCAACTCATACAATCTTTCTATTCAACCACACATTTTAAACAACATTCATTTTGTTGATAATAATTTTCTAATATCTGATATGCCAATTAACAATCTCTGGTATAGATTTAGATAACACTATTTAAAGCACTTGCTATAGCACACTTTGTAGTGCAGACCCCTGATTTGAGGTTCTTCAAATGCTGAAAGTTCATTAAGCAGTTCTAGAGCATGAATTCTTATCAGGAAACTTTATATGATAGCTAACTGCCCCAGGTACAGATTTCATACTACCTTACACAGTAATAAACATTAACCTGTTTATACTAAAATATTTTAAAATAAATCACCACAGCAAGTTTACTATTTAACACTCTGCTTGACAACGTATCGGATATAACAATAACTTCATTTATTTAAACTGGCTGAGAACAAGGGTCAGTTCTTCAAAATTCTTTGTCTATGGTAGGGGTTCACACACTAGAGCTGAATTGGGCTAAATCCAGCCCAGCACAAGTTTTTCTAAGGGTTTATTGAATCATACACATGCCCATTCCTTTAAATATCATCTTTGGTTGTTTTTGCCTAAAATGACAGAGTCACAAAGTCTAAAATATTTACTATGAGGCTCTTTATAGGAAAAAGTTAATTGACTTCCAGTCTCAAGTCATGTTTAAGAAAACAACCTTGATTTTGATTATTATTCTAAGAGCACTGAAAGCTACCAGGCTTCTTCACAGGATATCAGAAGGAATAATGGTAAAACCATAGTGTAGACTTCATTCATTTCTAGTTCTCATTATCAATAGTAATTTAAAAGCTCTTAAGTGATAAAACAGATTAGATCTGGAAAAGCCTTAGGGATACCACATGCCTTCATTTTGAGAACTGGGAATTAATACTCAAAAGAATCTTATAGAAAGGCAGTAATGACATTCAGCTTGTTGACTTTTACTTAGTACATTTTGTTTTCCACTATACAGTGAATCTTCAGCTGTAATATTTATGCTCTGAAGATACGTGAGATCATGGAAAGAGAAATATGGTGTATCAACCAACCCAATCCCACCCTCTCCCAGCTTTGTGACCTCAAAATAGTTTGTTAACCTCTCTGTGTCTTAGTTCATTAGCTGTAAAATGGGTTGATACAAGTATGACTTAATGCAGGTAAAGTGCTTAAAACAGTGCTTGACACATAGTAAACATTCGTTAAATGTTAGCTACTGGTGGTAGTATTCTGACAGTATTATTATTATTATAATTATTATTAGTCCCAAATGTATATAAAGATTTGGAAGGAAAAACATAAATTTAAAACAAATATGAGCATGTTCTTGACTGGAAAGCAAGATTTGCATGATTTTAGTTGATAAAATATGAGATCTTGAAGAAATATACATACCAAAGTCTACTCCTGTGGGGAGGGGAATTATGGCTGGAACAGTTGGAGAAACTCTGTGTTTTACCCTGTAATGTCTTATTCCTTTCTGGCCACAAGTCATCTGACTCCAGTGTCTGTGCAATCCTGCCTCATTGGAGGGGCTTCATAGCTTGAATAACTCTATATTTCTCTTTGGAACTACTTGAGAAGCTCTTTGTATCTGTTAAAGTGAGCTGACCAGAAAACTGTGACTGTTGTTTTCCAAGAAATTTGCCTAAGAAAGGAATTCACCTAAAGTTTCCATTTAAATTTGAAATGATGCAGAACCATCCCATTCTTCTTCTAGTGCTGGTTCTTAAATTATACGCTGCAGGGAAAATACAGGGTGAATAGACAAGGCCCCTTAGTACCATTATGCCAACACAATGTAGGGAGTGAGTTGCTTTAATAGTGCTTGTTCCAAAATTTCTCATTAATGTGATTAATATGAATAGAACTGTCAACTTTCATTTTCACTAAACAATAAAACAAGCCTAACCTTGTACCTATGAGGCTAACAGCTCAAGAGGCAGATGAGATGAAATTGGGGCCTCATTAAAATTGAACATATTATGATTTTGAAATGAGAAACTCAAAATATATTGCATTAACATGACTAAGTTTGCCATCTAACTACATCAAAATTGATCAGTTTTTACAAATGTCTATACATAGCCTTTAAAGATTGGAACAAGTTGTCCCAAAAAATGTTTCTTGATATTCTAGAAAGGGTGTGAGGGCCAGAAAGATATTTAATATTGAATAAATATCTTTAAGGTAATACTTCCAGGAAACACTAGAACAAAACAACTGGGGGGTCCCAGCCAAGATGGAGATATAGGCTAAAATTCTTCACTTCCTTGCACAACCAAAAGAGGGATAACAACCAATTTAAAAGAAAAAACAACCACAACTTCCAGAAAATCGTTTACATGGAGGTCCAACAACCAAGGAGTTCAAGGAACATTTATCCAGAGTGGTAAGAGGGGCAGAAATGGGCAGCCAGAGTGGAGAGGACACATGGCAAGGCAAGGGGGATGATCACAAGGGTGATCCACATTCACATGCAAATAAGCCAGGAGGAGCAATAGGGGAGCAAGACAGGCTGTGAAACCCAGGGTTTCAGCATGGGAAACTAAAGAATCAAAGCTCCTGGCTGTAAAAAATCTATGGGGGTTATGACAATGAGAGAAACTCCCAGTCTCACAGCAGAGTTTGTTGGAGAGTCCCACAGGATCCTTAATGTACACAAACTCATCCACCTGTGAATCAGCACCTGAAAAGGCACAATTTGCTTGTGGGAAGTGATGGAAAGTGGGACAAGAACTAAGCAAGTGGCATTGTTCCCTCCCTGACCCTTCCTCCAGACAGCACCAAAATGTTGCCCAGCCCTGGTGAATACCTAAGTCTCCACCCCTTAAAACTTAACACGTGTGCCAAGACAAAGAAATATCACCCAAATGAAAGAACAAATCAAAACTCCAGAAAAAGAACTAAGTAACAAGGAGATAGACAACCCATCTGATGCAGAGTTCAAAACACTGGTAATCAGGATGCTCACAGAAATGACTGAGCTCAGTCTCAAAATGAAGGAAGAAGTGAAGGCTACACAAAGTGAAATAAAGAAAAATATATAGGGAACCAACTGTGAAGGCAAGGAAACTAGGACTCAAATCAATGATTTGGAATGAAAAGAAGAAATAAGCATCCAACTGGAACAGAATGGAGACACAAGAATGCAAAAAAATGAGGAGAGGCTTAGGAACCGCAGGGACAAGTTTAAACCTTCCAACGTCTGAATCATAGGTGTGCCAGAAAGACAAGAGGAAGAGCAAGATATTGAAACTTATTTGAACAAATAATGAAGGAAAACTTCCCCAGTCTAGTAAAGGATATAGATTTCCAGGAAGTCCAGGAACCCCAGAGAGTCCCAAAGAAGTTGGACCCAAGGAGGAACACACCAAGGCACATCATAATTACATTAGCCAAGATGAAAGCTAAGGAGAGAATCTTAAAAGCAGCAAGAGGAAAGGAGAAAGTTACCTATAGAGGAGTACCCATACAGCTATCATCTGATTTCTCAAAAGAAATCTTGCAGGCAAGAAGGGGCTGGAAAGAAGTGTTTGAAGTCATGAAAGGCAAGGACCTACATCCAAAATTTCTCTATCCAGCAAAGCTATCATTCAGAATGGAAAGGCAGATAAAATGCTTCCCAGATAAGGTCAATTTAAAGGAATTTATCATCACCAAGCCCTTATTATATAAAATGTTAAAGGAAATTATCTAAGAAGAAGAAGATCAAAAACTATGAACAGTAAAATGACAACAAATCACAAATATCAACAACTGAACATAAAAACAAAAACTAAGCAAACAACCAGAACAGGAACAGAATCACAGGAATGGAGATCACATGGAGGGTTATCAGTGGGGAGGGGGAGGGAAAGATTGGGTTGGGGAAGGTACAGGGAATAAGAAACATAAATAGTAGGCATACAATAGATAGGGAGAGGTTAAAAATAGTATAGGAAATGGAGAAGTGAAAGAACTTATATGTACAATCCATGAACATGAACTAACAGGGGAAATACTGGAGGATGGTGCAGGAAAGAGGGGGAGAAAGGGGAGAAAAATTGGGACAACTTTAATAGCATAATCAATAAAATATACTTAAAATTAAAACAACTGGATAAATTCATTGTGAGGGGGTGGATATAAAATCAAATGAAATGAATTGTTTGAGTTGTGTAGAAGGGCCAGTTATGGCTTCTAGTACCAAAGGAAATGCTGTAAGCTGAGAATGTAGTGCTACATAAGGAAAATGTTTGCCCTGCTAGAGCTCATAGTCAAATGGAGAAGAAGATAAGAAAGTAAGCAATTCTGCAGTTCAATCTGGTAAGTAATAACACAGAGGTATTCTAAGTTAGAGATGTAATAACACAGAGGCATTCTATGGGAGCATACAAAGGAGAACACCTAACAAGCCTGAAAGGCTAGGGGATAGCAAGGGCAGGCTTCATGGAGAAACCTTGAACTAAGTTTTAAAGGAGAAATAGTTAGGGAGCAAATAGTCAAAATTTACATTGAAAGTAAGAAAACCTGTAGTAAAAAAGTTGTCAAACTAAAAAAAAAATAAAGATGGAATTACAATGTGATCCAATAATTCCACTTTCGGGTATATATCCAAAGGAACTGCAAGCAAGGACTCAAAGAGATATTGTATATATACATAGCATCATTATTTACAATAGCCAGAAAGGTGGAAACAATACAAGTATCCATGTACAGAGGAATGGATGAACAAAGTGTAATATATACATAAAATGGAATGTTATTCAGCTTTATAAAGGAAAAAAATCTGACACATGCTACAACATGGATGAACATTCAAGACATAATGCTAAGTGAAACAAGCCAGTCACAAAAAGACAAATGTTGTATGATTCATTTTATGTGAGTTACCTAGTGTAGTCAAATTTCTAGAGATGAAAAGTAGAATAGTGGTCACCAGTGGAGGATGAGGGAAAATGGTGAGTTATTTTTTAATGGGTACAGAGTTTCAGTTTGGGAAGATAAAAAGGTTCTGGAGATGAATGGTGGTGAGGTTGCAAAACAATGTGAACTCAATGCCACTAAACTTCACACTTAGAAAACTAAATTTTCTGTTATTTTCCCACAATAAAAAAAGTAAAAGGAGAGATGGAGACCTCAATGCCTTTCCCCTTTGAGGTTAAATGTTATTAGGACATCTTGGATGTTTGAGGTGAGATGGTCTCTACTGAGATTAGTTGGCAGAAAGAAATAAATAGTCCCTTAAGGAGTAATTCATCTTAAGGGAATATGGAATATGGACTGGCAATTGAAGCTCAGCAAGTGAGCCTGCATCCTTCTCTGAGGGGAGAGGCTTCTTCTAGCACAACATGTTGGGAAGCTGAAAAGTACTCCTGGCCTTTCTGCCCATGCACTGTGGGTATGCTTTTGGATTATTGGCTATGTGAGAGTGTGTGAGTATAAAACAGAAAGCCCAGACCAGGGGTGAAGGTGATGAACAAACAGCATAGCTGATTATAACTCTAAGGAACAGATTTTGTAGTTCTTTTTCTTCTCCAAACCATGGAAAGTTACTGCAAGAGTAGCAGTGAAGCCATCACAGTGATGAATAGGAAAAAAAAATTGATATGTGGAATGGTTTGCTTTTAACAATGTATCTATGACAGCACATCTGCTTATTCTATGTGGTACTTAGAAGAACTGGGGTTGGTCTGTCAGAAGACATACTCATGGTAGCAGTGCTAATATTTTGGTAGTGGTCACCAGGAACGACAATAGTAATAGTGATGGAAAGTCTCTTTGGAATTGCTGAGTACTATATAATAATCCTTGCATAGTCTACTATACCTCCCTATAGCAAGCAAGTTCTTGTGGCAGTGATAGCATTCTCTAGTGTCAAGGAGGAATACCAGATTTACAAGTGAAGAGGCCAAATGAGAGCTACCATAAATGAGTGGGATTATTCCAGTAGGAATGACCCCATGGTATAAAGAAGGAGGTTCTCACAGTGACAAAATGAGTGCTCAGTGTCATTATTTTTAAAGGTAAAATTATTTTATTCTAAACTGGTGAAGTAGCACATAGCTGTTACTGTGATAGATACAAGAAGAGAGGGATTCTAAGAAGAAGAACCAACACTTGTATAGCTATTTGGTCCTCCCAACAACCTTACTATTCCTCATGTGCTGATAAGGGAACTGAGATTCATCAAGGTTAGTAACTTCTTCTAAGGTTGAGTATCTAGTGAGTTGGTGGAACATGAATTCCTACTCAGATGTCAAACTCTAAGACCTTTGCTCTTATCACAGTGCGTGTCTTCCAGATATAATATCTAGTTAATAGACTCCAAAATCAAATATGTCAACATTTCAATTTTGAGACAGTTTTGACATTTTGCAGCCATTATTTAAAAAGACAAGTTTCCCATGAATCTGACAGACTTACCCAGGTTGCTAACAAGGTTTCCAAGTCCAACCTAATCAAGCAATATTCAGAAAAATGAGTAAAGTCTGAGGACCCTTACTTTTAACATAATCTATGTAAGATGCCTAGGAATTTGTAAGTCACCACCATTAAATGTCTCCTTATTTTGTATACATGACTTGTTTAAAAAAAAATCCAGAATTAAGTGCCTGGCACTTAGGTGTCATTCAATAAAAATTATAGTTAAACTGAATGGAAACAAATCCCTGCCTATCATCTCTATGTCTACACACAATAGTATTTTGAATTTGTTTGCATATTTTAAATTTTTATATTTAATTTTTAAAAACCACCTTTGGTTTGTGCTTCTATCATTCTGTAAAAAGTTCCAAAACGCGGTGTGTGTTGCAGGGGCATGAGGGCTAATCATTGATGAAAGGAGGCTACAGCCAGATAAAATTAAGTTTGTCTATGCAGTTCAGGACAGAAGTTTCCATATATAACTCATGTAACATTCCTAGGTACATTTTATCCAGTAAAACAATTGTTTCTGAGGCTGTTAGGATTTGGTTTTTCCCCTGGATGTTCATTGTGGCAGTAAGCTTTCCCTTCCTAAAAATAGAGGACTAAAGTTAGAGCAATATAATTTATGATTCCAGCCTAATACCACCTTTTGATGAGAAACTGTTTCTATATAGCACTACACAGACCCTTAGGGAGAAATGCAGTGTTACCCAAGGGCTCTCGCATTAACAGGTTCTACCCACCAAGCATTTTATCCAAATCTTGCTTTCTATGAGAGCACTGGTGGGTAGAGGGGAGATTGTTATCAAATAAATTAGAGCCCTGAGGAACTGAAAAGGCCAAAGGGAAGTGCTAATTTGGGGCCTGGTTAGCTTTACATCAGCCACTGTTTTCTTCATAGTAGCCTCTTCTGCCTGTTGTTCTGGAATGATGTAGCTGTCTTTCCAGCATCCTCTTCTAAGAAGGATCCTATATAGATGATAAGCTGCCTTAATTAATAAAAGTTTTTTATTATAGAAACTTCAAGCATATACTGAAGTATAGAAAATAATATAACAAACTCCTACATACTCACTCTCCCCATCTACTGCTATATTTTAAGGCAAATCCTAGACACCAAACCATTTTATCTATAATAACTTCAGTACATATCTTTAAAAGGCAAGTTTTTCTTTTGTAAAACACAATCACAAGAATGTTATCTTGCTTAAAAAATGTAATGATAATTCTTTCATATCACCTACTACCCATGTAGTGTTCATATCTGTATAAATTTGATCAAGGTTTTCCTTATCCTCACTTCTACTGTGGGTTACTTTGGGGATTTTCTTTAACCTTTATGAGTTTTGCTCAAATGTTATAAAATAAGGTGGAAGATAAAATTCTCCATGAGTATTCTTTGTGGAAAAAAAAAACACACGGAGAAAGAAATTGTGCTTCCCAAGAGGATTTGTATCCTTGCCTCCACTGTGATCCAGAACAAACCAGGAGACATGGAGCCTTCAGGATCTCTGGACATGTGATGGTACAGTGGGGCCAGTGGGTGGAAGCATCGCATCAGTGGCTATTCTAGGGTACCAGTTAGGGTTGCCACATATAGCAAATAAAAACAGAACACCCAATTAAATTTGAATTTAAGATAAATAAGAAAAATGTGAGTATACATTTGCCCCCAAATTGCAAAGGACATATGTATATCAATAAATAGTCATTGTTTATTTGAAATTCCAATTTGACTTTGTCATATATGTTATCTTCCAACCCTAAGACAGATGGCAACATAAATTTGGCAAAGGACAAGAAATAACTAGAAGAGCTCATGAGGCTATGGCTTCTTGAAAAGTTAAGAGTGCTTGTAGGATCCAAAGGTCATGGGAGAAATGGAGTGAACAGAAGTTTTTAAAGGTGTTTTGGGGGTTATGAATTGTAGCCATTTTAGTCCTTTTGATATATTTGTGTGAAATTCAGAATTACTTTTTGAAATGAGTTTGGTTGCTTAGGTATGTTTCTTTGAATACAACTCTGAAACAATCACAATTTTGTTTTGTAACTATTAATTTTAATAAAATTCTACCACAATGTTTAGAGTGCTTTATCATAAATGCAAATTAGTTTTACATAATCTTGTATAAGCAAATATTTTTATATTTTAATTTTAAAGAAACATTAAAAACAATACTTTTTAATGAGAATTAAGTCCAGAAGAACTTGTACTAATTCAGCCAAAGGAAAATGTTGGAAATAGATTATTTACCATTAAAAATCAACATAGTTTTTTGTTTGTTTTATCATATATTCAAATTAAGCCTATTTCTTTTTTTATACATGAACAACTTTCATGTTTGTATATGTTTTATCTTTTTCAATTAAATTTATTGGTGTGACATTGGTTAGTAAGAGTATATAGGATTCAAGTGTACATTTCTATATCACATGATCTGCATATTGCACTGTGTGCCCACCACCCAAAGTCAAATCATCTTCTGTCATTATATATTTGGCCCTGTTTTACCTTTATGACCCCAACTCCCTTCCCTCTAGTAACCAGCATACTATTGTTTATGTCCATGAGTTTCAGTTTTATATCCCACATGTGAGTGAAATCCTATGGTTCTTAGCTTTTTCTGACTGACTTAATTAATTTAGTATAATATTCTCAAGTTGCAAATGGCAGTACTTCATCTTTTCTTATGGCTGAGTAGTATTCTATTGTATATACGTACCACATCATCTTTATCCAGTCATCTATCAAAGGACACATTTGTTGTCTCCATGTGTTGGCCACCATGAATAGTTCGGCAATAAGCATAGGGGTGCATATATTTTTGCCAATAAATGTTTTTCAGCTTTTTGGGTAGGTACCCAGAAGAGGGATTACTGAGTCATATGGTAACTCTATTCTTAATTTTTGAGGAACCTCCATACTGTTTCCCATAGTAGCTGTTCCAGTTTACATTCCCACCAGCAGTTAATGAGGGTTTGTTTTTCTCTGCAACCTCTCCAACACTTGTTGTTACCTGTCTAGGTGATAGTTGCCATTGTAATAGGTGTGAGGTGGTATCTCATTGTAGTTTTGATTTGAATTTCCCTAATAGCTAGTGAAGTTGAGCATATTTTCATATATCTTTGGGCCATTTGTATGATTTCTTGGGAGAAGTGTCTGTTCAGGTCCTCTGCCCTTTTTTTTAAATTTTTCTTTTTCTTAAAGATTTAATTAATTTATTTTTAGACAGAAGAAAAAGGAGGGAGAAAGAGAGGGAGAGAAACATCAATGTGTGGTTGCCTCTCACACACCCCCAACTGGGGACCCAGCCTGCAACCCAGGCATGTGCCCTGATTGGAAATTGAACCAGTGACCCTTTGGTTTGCAGGCCAGTGCTCAATCCACTGAGCCACACCAGCCAGGGCTCTGCCATTTTTTTAAATCCTCACACAAGGTTGTGTTTATTGATTTTAGAGAGAGAGAGAGGAAGGGGGAGAGAGAGAGAGAAACATTGATATGAGAGAAAAACATCGATTGGTTGCCTCCTATATGTGCCCTGATCAGGGATCGAAACTGCAACCTGGGTATATGCCCTGACTGGGGATAAAACCCACAAATTTTTGGTTTATGGGATGATGCTCCAACCAACTGAGCCACGCTGAGTAGGGCTGTCCATTTTTTAATTGAATTGTTTGTTTGTTTGGGGTTGAGTTTTATGACTTCTTTATATATTTGGGATATTGATCAATTGTTGGAGATGTTGTTTGCCAATATTATCTCCCATTTGGTTGGTTGATGTTTTGTATTGTTGGCAGTTTTCTTTTATTGTGCAGAAAAGCTTTTTAGTTTGATATAGTCCCATTCATTTATTTTTGCTTTTACTTCCCTTGTCTTTGGGGTTGAATTCATAAAATGTTCTCTACAACCAAGGACCATTACTTTAGTACCTGTGTTTCCTTCTATGTAATTCATTGTTTCAGATCTTATATTCAGTTCTTTGATCCATTTTGAATTAGCTTTTGTACATGGGGAATAACTGTAATCTAATTTTGTTTTTTTGGATGTGGCTTTCCAACTTTCTCAGCACCAACTACTGAAGAGGTTTTGTTTTCTCCATTGCGTGCTTTTGGCTCCTTCGTAAAAAAGTATTTGCCTGTAAACACGTGGTTTTATTTCTCAGCTCTCAATTGCGTTATATTTGTCTGTGTGTCTGTTCTTCTGCCAATACTATGATGTTCTTTTTTATGTATGTATGTATGTATGTATGTATGTATGTATGTATGTATATATGTATTTGAAAGAGGGGAAGGGAGGGAGAAAGGAAGGGAGAAAGAGAGGGAGAGAAACATCTATCAGTTGCCTCTCACACATGCCCTGACCGGGGACTGAATCCGCAACCTAGGTATGTGCTCTGACCAGAAATCAAACCAGCAACCTTTTGCTTTATGAGATGACGCTCAACCAACTGAGCCACACCAGTCAGGGCAATAACGTGCTTGTTTGATTATCATAGCTTTGTAGTATAATTTGAAGACAGGTAGTGTGATACCTCTGGCTTCATTAATTTTTTCTCAGGCGAATCACAACTTTGAATGTGATTTTTTTCTTGCCTCTCCAGACAGAATGAGGCTTTCTCAGTATGGTATTCTTCTTCCCCTCCCCTTCCCCTTCCCTCTCCCTTCCATCTCCCCTCCATCTCCCCTTCTTCTCCTTCTCCTTTTTCTTCTTCCTCCTCTTCCTCTTCTCCTCCTCCTCCTCCTTCTTCAGTATCATAGTACAGAAAGCAACATAGTTTTTTATATTTACTTAGACATTCAAGGCCCTTATTCTTTTTTAATTCATTCCACATTTCTAGTCCTTGCCACAAACTTAGAATATGTGCATGGTGTCTTTGTTCAGTGGCAAAAGGAAAAATGTAATCTGGTTTCCATTTCTTCTATCTTGAACTTTGACCTTGAGCAAATAAAGTAATTAGTATAAAAGCTCCCATCATGTCACCTATATAATAACTCACTAGAAGTTCCTATCAAAAGGTACAATCTAGAAAAGCCTATTGGCCAAGGTCTGAAATTTGAAAATGACCTCAAATTTAGGCTTTTGACATAGTTCCAAAAGAAATTATATATACAAGTATGTTATATATAGGTTATAAATATTAAAAACACCAATTCTTATAAATATACTTTGTTACTTCTTAATTTTTAATATATACAGAACCTCAAATATGAAAAGAGTAAAAATGAAGTATCTCAGGAATCTGCCTCTGATTGGCTCCGCTCATTGGTAATGAAGAAAGATCATAGGTGATTTCTAAGTCTTTGTGTCCATAGCACTCTACAGTTTGCAAAACTCTTAGGTGTGACTCTTCATTTGTGTAGCAGTCCACAGTTCACAAAGCTTTGCCATATTTGCTTCCATATCTCATTGGGTTCCTATAGTAGTTCAAAAGAAAGGCATAACACAGATGCACAGATTAAGAAGTTACCATTTGCTCTTGGTTATATAGCTCATAGATGGCAGAATCCAAATAAGAACCCAGCTGGTTTCTTTCTAGGTAATTTCTAATTGTCCTATTCTGTCTTAGGTTGCAGGATAAGAAAAATAACATATATAATACACACATCCTGACTCTTATCTCCATTTGACAATTATAGACTTTGATGTTGGTTAATTGCAGCTTATTTTTCCCTTATTTAAAATCTCCTTTTCTCATTAGAGGACCATTTTCAAAAACATTCATAAAAATAAAATATTTCACAAGCAAAGCATTTGCTAGCCGTTTACTTTTTGGAATTTTTTTAGAACCTTGCTTCATTAATGAAATATTAAGTCAATTGTTAAATGCCATTCAAAATTAAAAGTTCATAATTTTTCTGGCCCTGCTATATTCAGAACAATTGGAAACAAGAATGATGCAGAAATTGAATAAACTTATCTAGGACATGTACCTGTTTTCCACATTTTAATGTCATTTATCATGACTTTAGACAGAGTGAAAGACTTTACCAGTGAAGTGAATGTTTTTCTAGAGCAAATTTTTAGTTTGGATAAGAGAGTTTTAAGTAAAGAAAATAATAAATTAACATAAAATTATCTTGAAGAAACAATGGAATTTTTCCAAAGAGCTGACTCTGCTTTTAAATGCTTTTTCATATTTGCAGTTCAATCTGAATTCCCATTGGAGTGTTAATAGCTAGTACATGACAATTCCAGCTCATGGCATTGAGTCTCTGGTTCACAGAATTTTGGAACATCATATGTCACTGCCAGGGAAGAGATAGTTTCTAGGATTAGAGCACTCTTAGTGATTATCTACTGATAATCTGGATAAACAGGACAAACCTCACTTGTTATTTAGTTTTCAGGTAAACTGGAGGTGGGGATAGGAGTAGGGTTGTGAAGAGCTGCAATAGAATTAATGAAAACTAATGGTAACTGATTGGAGTGGGTGAAATGTATTTAGCAGAGGACATTGTGAAATGTAGGTTGATTATCTTGAGCATGGAACTAACCAACAACTGGATTCCAAATTTGAACTTTAATATCATGGAGGAGATGGGGAAAGGAACACTATTAAATCCTATTTTAGCTGAATAGTCAATGTTTGTCTTGACTGGTTTTGGCAGTAGATAAGCAGGCTTCTGTTCCTTAGGAGTATTGTATTTTTTTTTTACATTTTTATTGCTGTTTGAGTACAGTTTTCTGCCTTTTCCCACCACCCCAGTCCTCCCCACCTCCTTCCCCTATTTCCACCCCCTTTATAATTATTCCTGCAAACCCTTCACCCTTTTCCCCTATTATCCTCTCCCCTCTCCCATCTGGTAACTGTCAGCCTGTTCTCAATTTCAGTGTCTTTGGTTGTATTTTGCTTGCTTGTTCATTTTGTTGATTAGGTTCCTGTTAAAGGTGAGATCATATGGTATTTGCCTTTCACTGCCTGGATTATTTCACTTAGCATAATGCTCTCCAGTTCCATCCATGCTGTAGCAAAGGGTAGGAGCTCCTTCTTTCTTTTTGCTGCATAGAATTCCATTGTGTAAATGTACCATAGTTTTTTGATCCATTCATTTACTTATGGGCACTTAGATGAATTTGGCAAAACAGCGGGATACAAAGTCAATATTCAGAAATCAAAGGCATTTTTGTATACCAACATCAGAAGCAGAAATCAGGAAAAAATCCCATTTGATATAGTAACAAGAAAAATAAAATACTTAGGAATAAACCTAACCAAGGAAGTAAAAGACCTGTACTCAGAAAACTACACAACACTGAACAAAGAAATTAAGGAAGATACAAATAAATGGAAACATATACTGTGTTCATGGATGAGAAGAATTAACATCTTCAAAATTTCCATACTACTCAAAGCAATTTATAGATTCAATGTAATACCTATTAAAGTACCAATGGCATGTTTCACAGATATAGAACAAACACTTCAAAAATTTATATGGAACCATAAATGACTCCAAATAGCTGCAGCAATAATGAAAAATAAAAACAAAGTAGGAGGGATCAGAATACCTGATATCAAACTGTATTACAAGGCCACTGTAATCAAAACAGCCTGGTACTGGCATAAGAACAGACACATGGACCAATGGAACAAAATAGAGAGCCCAGCAATAAACCCAAGTTTCTGTGGTCAATTAATATTTGACCCAGGGGGCAGAAGCATAAAATGGAGTAAAAGTAGCCTCTTCAACAAATGGTGTTGGGAGAGCTGGACAGCTAAATGCAAAAAAAAAAAAAATGAAACTTGAGCACCAACTTACAACATACACAAAAATAAATTCAAGGTGGATGAAAGATTTAAATATAAGTCATGACACCATTAAAGTCCTAGAGGAGAATATAGCAGTGTTGTATTCTTTAAATGCATTCCTAGATTAAAATTTCTTCCCCTGGAAGAAAAAAAAGGTCTTGGTCCTCTCTCAAAATATCCACTTAGTCATCAGGATGTTACTGACAAAGGAAACAAAGTATAATACTCTTTTCCTCATTATTGAAAGGATGATAGTGATGCCTAATATATCACAGCTAGAGGAGGAAATTGGATTCTATTCCTAGTCCATTGTTAATTACTTAACTTCACAAAAATACTTAAGTCTTCATTATACCTACTTTTGTGTTAACTGTGAAAGCAATGAGGTAAGTCTTTCTGTAAGAACCAATTATCCTGCATGACACCTTTTAATTCTGTAATTCATTAATCCTCCTGAGGTTGAGAATTTGAAATCAAGTTTGGCAGTGAGCAGTTAACTTAATTATAATTGTCTTAGCTTAATGGCTATAGTGAATAGTGTCAAAATTTTCAAGAATAAAATAGACAGTCATCACAAGTGTATATAGATGTTCATCTGAATTTAAGAACTAGGCCAACTGATAATTCTGGTTTATATTTCAAATATTTATTGAAAACCTATTATGTGCCAAGCACTGCTTTGTCTCTGTCTATATGTTTTGTAGTAGGGAAAGGAAAAAAAGCTCCTGCTTGAATTTAGTTAAACAAACCATGTAAAAGTAGAACAAGAAGACTGAATCTTGTGAAAAACCAAAATGATTTGCATACTGCCAGTTGTATTCCATCAAATTAATTGTTAACTGGTTAGTTTTTAAATAACTGAGTGCAACGTATTGACTTAAAATCACAAACACTATGAGCGAAAGTCATCTGGTTGGTATAGAAATGGCATACTTCCCTTCTGGTTCTTTATGTTTTTCCCCTTCTGGTTCTTTAGTTGTTTTTATTCCATTCAAAACAACAAGAATAAACTTTTTTTTACTAGATTACATGGTATAAAATTAGA
Source organism: Phyllostomus hastatus (assembly GCF_019186645.2). Classification (NCBI taxonomy): domain Eukaryota; kingdom Metazoa; phylum Chordata; class Mammalia; order Chiroptera; family Phyllostomidae; genus Phyllostomus; species Phyllostomus hastatus. The sequence continues at coordinate 7,371,484 of NW_025333841.1, read as the reverse complement.
GTCTTAAAGTTTCTGATAATTTCCAGAAAACACATGTAATACATAAATATCCTATCTCAATGAGAAGTTTGGTGCTGAAATGCATTGTTATATTTGATTTTACTTTTTATGAAAGTATGATTTTTCTGTTGAAATACTGAAATTAATGGTTCTTTAGTTTGTTCTTTTACATTCCAAACAACAGGAATAGGGTTTTTTTTTTTTACCAGATTATATGGTATAAAATTAGAGTCTTAAAGTTTCTGATAATTTCTGGAAAACACATGCAATGCATAAATATCCTATTTCAATGAGAAGTTTGTTTTATGCTGAAATGCTTTGTTTATTTGATTTTAATTACTATGAGAATGTGATTTTTTGTTGAAATACTGAAATTATGTATAGAAATAAGGATATTCTCCAGGTGGCCTAACAAACTTTATTTAGAGCCTACTTGTGAGCATAGCATTCTGCTAGGCACTACATACTGGAAAAGTTCATTTCTTTTTTGGCCCTTTGCAATGTTAAGTGAAGTATCTGAGTTTGCATTTAGTATTATGTTTTTCAAGTAGATAATGAAGAGAAAAAAATCACAGGTCTCTTTAATAGAGAAAAGAAAATTCTCAAGTAGTTTTTTTTTTTTAACTTCTAATTCCTTTCTGAGAAGGAAGCATTTATAGTTCACAGATAATTATTCTAATAGCTATCTGTCATATATCTTACTGAGAAGAGCTTGTTGGACTGGACCTTGGAGTTGAGAATCAGAGGGACTATGATACATCCATGCTAAAAAAGAGTAAAGAACCTTAGACTGTGGAAGGGCATTTAAAGGTAATTTTCCTGACTTCTTTTCACAGTTTAACACATTGAGATCCAGGAAAAGAAAAAGACTTGTATGAGACAATCCAGCAAGTTAACTTGTAGGAGAGTTGGGTTAGAACCTGAGTTTCTGACTCATATTCCAGCATTCTTTTATTCAACTCACAGCAGCCACAGTGGTAAAATCCAGGTAAATCTGACCAACATGCTGAGAGTTCTTCTGGCTTGTGGAAGAAATGAGACCATGAATCTATGATTTATCATGTCTATATAGTATTTATTCTTTATGAACTCCTCAAATAGTAGTCATTTTTACATTTGGAATGACTGGTATAGTGTGTTCTAGGTTAGGAAGTAATTGGAATGGGAAAATGCCAGAGAAGAGTGAAAGGAAACAATCCCAATCTTTGAAAGAAAACATCTTCTTTTACTTTGAATTATAGCATTGGGAATTTGTCACAGGGGAAATATAAACACCTGAGAAATCTGTTCTCAGTCTCTCCTGCCATGGTTATTCACAAGGGAAATCCAATCATAAATTTTTTGACATTCCTCTGGATTACTGAAGAACCAGACACAGTCTTGTTGTTCTTCTAGGTGCCAGGAGAATGAGTCCTTCAACTTTCCAATCAAAGTTTTTCAGCAATAAAGGGGAAATAAAATAACTCACTCTGATGATCATCAACTAAGTGCTCTTTCTCTGGGTAATTGGCTTCCTGGAAGGAAGCAATCCAAGGCCAAGTTGAGTCATGGTCAAAGAAAAATGAAATATAACACATTTAGAGCTAAATTAAAGACAGGATCCACAAGCTGAGTGCCCACATGAATCAGAGACATGAATGCTAAAGCCCTGTTCTGTTTAGGGGAAATTGGCCCTGAAGACAAGAAAATTTTAAAAAATCAATCACTAATTTGCACACTTCGCCCTTGATAGAAATTTTTATTTGAAGGCAATCGCTGTTATATTAACAAAAATACCACCATACAATTTTACTTTTTACAATGCTTTCTTATATAGCTCTCATAATTTCCTCTAAGTTCAGAGGGAAATGAATGATTTTTCAAAACTGATGCAAAATGAAATTTCAAGAAAATCCCAAGAGTGCTTAGGCTAGAGTGATTATGTTTAACCAGTATGGGTAATATTTATCTGAATCCAGAATTTTTTAAACAGTTTATTTATTTATTTTTAGAGAGAGGTGGAAAGATTGAGAAAGAGAGGGAGAAACATCAATCTCTTGCACGTCCACAACCCAGGCATGTGCCCTGACTAGGAATTGAACCAATGGCTTTTCAGTTCACAGGCTGGCTCTCAATTCACTGAATCATACCAGCCAAGGCTGAATCCAGAATTTTTAAAAAGATTTTATTTATTTATTTATTTACTTACTTACTTACTTACTTACTTTTAGATAGATGGGAAGGGAGGGAGAAAGAAAGGGAGAGAAACATTAATGTGTGGTTGCCTCTTGCAAGACCCCTACCAGAGACCTGGCCTGGAACCCAGGTATGTGCCCTGACTGGAAATTGAAATGATGACCCTTTGGTTCACAGGCCGGTGCTCAGTCCACTAAGCCACACCAGCCAGGGCTGAATCCAGAATTTTAAATGGGTCTTTGGGGTGATGCTGGATGAGAAAAGGTAATATGTAGCTTTGTGAATTGTTGTATAAAGATTAAAAGTAACTTTTGTTTTTGCCAGGAATACAGCAAGTCAACAGTCAGCTGTAACTGACATCCTCCTAGTGGGTTGTCACATGTGCTAAATTCTGAAGAATCAAATTTCAATGAGGGTGGGTGGGGCAGGGAAAAACAATGGGGGAAAATTGGAGCAACTGTAATAGATTGACAATGAAAATTTTTTTTTAAGATTTTATTTATTTATTTTTAGAGAGGGAAGGGAGGGGAGAGAGAGAGAGAGAAAGAGAGAGAGAGAGAGAGGGAGAGAAACATCAATGTGCGGTTGCTGGGGGTCATGGCCTGCAACCCAGGAATGTACCCTGGCTGGGAATAAAACCTGGGACACTTTGGTTCCCAGCCCGTGCTCAATCCACTGAGCTACCCCAGCCAGGGCTGACAATGAAAAATTTTCAATGAGACATTACCCATGCTTCTGAGAGAGTACACAGTATAGCACATACAGAGGCCCAGGGATATAAAGCAGCATGCTTTGTCTGACATATTATGAGAGTTCACTATGGGAAGATCATAGAGTAAAAGAGGGTGGAGGGAGTGAAGGAATGACAAATGAGATTAGGGACAAATGATAGAGAGACTTATGGGTTTTGCTGAGGCACACAGACCTGAAGGTAAATGAGCTTCACTAAGAGGATATATGATATATGATGGAAAGTGATATGAACTGATTTTTCTTTTGTAGAAAGACTACTCAGGTGACCTATAGATAAGGGAATGAAGGGAGGCCAAGTTTGCAGATTATGGTAATAATCCAGTGGAGAGATGATGACTTGGGCTATGGCAGTAACAATAGAGATGAATAGGAAAGAATGAATTTGTTGTGCTTAGTAGGTAAAATCAGAAAATACTGATGATTGAATATGGGGAGGTGAGGAAAAGAGAATTGTCAAAGTATCAAGGTAACTCAGTAAGTAGTATCATGTCTAAATATAAATTCTGTATCTTACCCCCATATCTTCTCCTTCCTCAGTCTACCCTGTCTCAATTTCAAACTAAAAAATAATTTTTATCTCTTTCTTCTAATTTGCCACAACCCATCTGGCAATAAATTTTGTTGGTCCTGTCTTCAAGACACACACAGAATATGACCATTTCTCAACAACTCCTAATCTCAATTTCTATCCTAATCCAAGTCATCATCATCACTTACCCGGACTATTACAATAACATCCTGACTAGTTTCCTTGTCCCTGCTCCCACTCCAGAGCATATCCTCCAGGGTGATTATTGATTTACTCAGAGTGATTCATTTAAATATAAGTCAATTGAATTAAGCCATTCTTTCTAATTTCCAGCTTTAAAAAAATACAGGGGATGAGGGAATAAATTAAATGATTCAAGAAAATGATTAGACAAAGCCCTTCAGGATAACTGGCTTGGGCTGTTCAATAAATCAATACCATAGGGAAAAAGAATGGGGATTGGAGAGCTATTCTACATAGACCAGTGTGGCTTAGTTGGTTGAACATCGTCTTGTAAAGTGAAGGGTTGCCAGTTTCATTTCTGGTCAGGGCACCTGCCTGGGTTGTACACCTGGTCCCCAGTTGGGGTGTGTGGGAGAGGAAACTGATTGACGTTACTCTCACACATTAATGTTTCTCTCCCTCTCTTTCTCCCTCCCTTCCCCATCCAAAAATTTTAAAAAAAGAAGAAAGACCTTTGTTCAGTCCAACAGGCACACACCCCATTAGGAGGTTATTGAGATTATAAATGAAATTAAAATATTTTAAAAAGAATGTAAGAAACCTAACAATCAAATGCAATGCATAGTCCTTAATTTAATTCTAAACAAAAACACTATGAAAGAAATTTTAGGGAAAATATAATTATCATCTGGAGATTAAAATTCTTAATTTTGGTAGATATGATAACACATATAGTGATTATGCAGGAAAATGCTTTGTTTTTGAAAGGGATATATACTGAAATATTTGGGGATAAAATGTCATATTTATACTTTAAAATACTTCAGTAAATAAAGTATACAAAAAAACCAAATGTATTGATATTAACATGTGTTAATTATATGTAATAGTTATATGGACAACATGAACAAGAGTTTGCCTTTTTATTGCAGGTCTTAGTGAATGGACAGGAATGGAATAAATATTTGTTGAATGAAATTATTAATAGGACAAATGAGTTTGGTGTAAAGACAAAATTGAGTTCAGGTCATGTTGACTTTGAGGATCTGTAGCATATTTATGTTGATATGTCTTCTTTATTTGGCTTGGAGAAGTTGTGGCTTCAGATTTTGCAATGGCAAGATAAATTTAATTTTGAATCTGATAGTTTCTATTTTTTCATTAAAAAAAGATGTAATGCCATCAACTGAAAATGGTACATAGATGAAATTTAAAATCATGGAAGTTGATGGTCTCTCATTTTACGTACCTTCCTAAGTGAAGAGAAGTGAAGGGAATCAAGGGCGAAGCTTTTGGCAAGAGTGATATTTAAGGGGCAGAAAGACAGAGAGGAGGTGCATGATGAAAAAAAAAGACTAAAAAGAGATGAACAGAGATAAGGAAAAACAACTAGGAGAATGTGATGTCAGGTAAACTAAGGGAAATGTGAGTTTTAAAAAGAGATAGAGACCAAATGACCTAGCATTGGCCAGGCAAAACAAAGATAGATGGTATTAATATGCATGACATTATGACAGCAAATAGAGAAAGCTTAAGTAGAGTGTTGGAGGCTTAATTTCAGAAAGGAATGAGAGATACAGAAATAAATATCCAAAGTAGGCTGGCTACTCTTTAAAGGTTTGCTGTGCAGGGAAGAAGGGAGACAGTAACTCAGGCAGTAGGGCTGGATGCAGCAACAATCAAGTGACTTTTCCTTAGAACTAGAAGTCATTTAAATACATTTATATGCTGAGGGTGAGGGGATAATAGATTAAAATTGAAAATCCAGTACTGAGGAAAATTTGAAGAAGCATGTTTTAGGAAGAACCAACAGATGACACAAGTGTAGAGGCTGATTTTCAATAGGAAGAGAGACACTCAGGCTCATACAATTGGGAAGAATAATGGATGGGTGCAGATAAAAAATGTATAGGTAGAATACTGGGAAGATGAAGGATTTCATTCCAGTGGACTTAATGTTGATGACATAGGAGTCTTTGAGAGTGAGAGAGTTGGGAGTTGGGTAGAAAATTTGAGTAGAAAGGCAAAGATTTAGAATTCTTATTTTGAGAACTAGAGATGACTAATAATAAGTAAAGGGATGGATATGCACTATAAAGGACTTCATTGAGGTAAGAAATCAAGGATTTTTAGAGGCATTCATACCCATAATTTTATGAGATTTTCTTTACCAGCTCTCTAGTTCTTAATATGAAGAAGGCAGATGTGTACTAAGAATTTGTAGAGCAGGTGCAGCAGTAGGGGGCAGTATTGCATTGTGGTTAAGAATGAAGGTTTCAGTCACAAACAGGGCTTTGAGTCCTGGTTTTGCTACTTGCTAAGTGTGTGAGCTTTCACAACCTCTTTATTCTCTCAAATACTTAAGATCTTCATCTATAAAATGGGGATAGAACCCTCATAGGGTTGGTAAAATTAGATGGAAAAATCTATGTAAATTGCCTGACTTAGTAAACTTTCAATCAATATTAGCTAAACACAAAAGAAAACTAAAAAACAAGTGTGGGAGGGAGTTGAGAGGGCTGATGAAACAGAAATTTATGTTGTTGACCATGGGCTGCAGGCAACATTGGAAAGACAGTGAGACTCTGTGGGGCTGCTAAATAAGAAGGAAATGAAGGAGTCAAGGAATCAGTATTTTTATTAGAGTGAAAAGGAGTGAGAGAGTCATATAAAAGGTAACTCTGAGAGTGGTATTAACATTTGCAATTTAAGAGATAAAACATTTCTTAGTAATTACAAAAGTCCATGTTGTGGTCTTACACACTCAATATTGATGAAATAGGAGTCTTTGAGGATTGAGGGAGTTGGAAATAAGGTAGGCAATAAAGATGCTTCCTTTTTGTGGAAGGTCTGATCTTTCACCTTTGAGCCCTATATTTCTGAAATAGTGATGATCATTTCAAAATGGAATTATCCAGCTCATGTCGCCTAAATTCTCATTAGACTTGTTGATAAATCAACATTGAATCTATCAATTTAGAGTAATAAATAGTTACAAAAAAATCTGAAATGTCTCTGTTGGCTAAATAAGTCAAATCTCTTTCCAAAAGGGAGATCACAAGATCTATATGTGGCTTGATAAGGATGATGTCCTGGTTAAAGGGGGATCCAGAAAATTCAGTCTCTGGTGACAAAGGAGTGCTCCCTCTACTCCAAGTGCTCTCAAACAGGTCTTAAATGGTTAAGACACTATCTCCCTAGGCATAGCTGGACATACTGACAAAGACGCACTCCAATTATCCTTTCTCTAGACTTTAATATAATTGCCCTAAAACTGGTACTTGTCATTACATCATCCTTCCCACTTTAATAGATTTATAGTACTTTTTATAACTTCCAAGTAGATCACTTATTTTACATTGATTGTATTTGAGGTTGGCTGCTTCCTAGGAAGACACTTGAATCTTATTAATAACATGTCATTCTGCTGGATGGGTAACTTCAGGTAAGGTTTGCAATAGCCAGCTGCTTTTACTCACAGGCAAATTTCAAGAAAAAAAAGTTGCTTTTTGGATCTTTTCCTGTTTCACCCTTTTTTACTTTTGCATGTCCACTTTAGTTCCACATCACCTTAGCTGTTTTCAACCTCCTAGAGGCTGTCCACAAACCAATCAAATGCATATAACTAGAATGTATGCCACTAATGTAGAAAACTAGAGTTTATACTGCTAATGATGTTTTAAGTGTTCCATAAAAGTCATTGTTTGCATATTTCTTTCACATACCAAACTTAAAACACCCAAGTTTTAAAATGTAAAATAAAGAAGTGTAAATGTTCCAGAGTCTGGCCAAGATAGAGGTGTAGGTAGATATGCTTGATTCCTCACACAACCAAAAGAAAGATAACCACCAATTTAAAAACAAAAAACAGCCAGAGCTTACAGAAAATCAAAGTGCATGGAAATCCAACAACCAAGGTGTTAAAGAAGAAACATTCATCCAAACTGCTAGGAGGGGTGGAGATGGGCAGCCTGGGGAACTGAGGGAAGACAGGCGGCAAGGTGGTGACTGTCAGAAGACCACAATATCCCATATTTGCATGCAGATAAGCTGAGAGAAACAACTGGGTAGCAAGACAAACTGCACAACCCAGGGTTCCAGCCTGGGGAAATAAAGCTTCAAAGCCTCTGGCTATAAAAATCTGTGGGAGTTGCAGTGGTGAGAGAAATTCCCAGTCTCACAGGAGAGTCTGTTGGAGAGACCCACAGGATCCTAGAATGTACATACACCCACCCAACTGGGGATCAGCACCTGGAAGAGCACAATCTGCTTGTGGTAAGTGAGGGAAGTGACTGAAAGCAGGGCAAAAGGCAAGAAAGTTAGCAAATGGCACTGTTCTCTACCTGACCCCTCCCCCACAGACAGTGCCACAATGCAGCAACATGGGTTGCCCTGCCCTGACAAATACCTAAGGATCCACCACTTACAACCTAACAGCTGCACCAGGACAAAGAAATGTGGCCCAAATGAAAGAACAGATTGAAACTCGAGAAAAAGAACTAAGCAATGAGGAGGTAGACAACCTGTTAGATGCAGAGTTCAAAACAGTGGTAATCAGAATATTCACAGAAATGATTGAGTATGGCCACAAAATAAAGGAAGAAGTAAAGGCTATACAAAGTACAATGAGGGAAAATATACAGAAAACAACAGTGAAGGGGAGGAAACCAGGATGCAAATCAATGATTTGGAAGAAAAGGAAGAAATAAACATCCAACCAGAACAGAATGAAGAAACAAGAATTCAAAAAAAAAAAAAAAGATGAGAGTCTGAGGAACTTCTGGGATAACTTTAAACATTCCAACATTTGAATCGTAGGGGTACGAGAAGGAGAAGAGGAAAAGCAAGAAATTGAAAACTTATTTGAAAAAATAATGAAGGAATACCTCCCCAATCTGGTGAAGGAAATAGACATGCAAGTCCAGGATGCTCAGAGAGTCCCAAAGAAGTTAGATCCAAGTAGAAACACACCAAGACACATCCTAATTACATTACCCAAAATTAAAGATAAAGAGAGAATCTTAAAAGCAGGAAGAGAAAAGGAGAGAGTTACTTACAAAGGAGTGCCCATAAGACTATCAGCTGATTTCTCAAAAGAAATCTTGCAGGCAAGAAGGGCTAGAAAGAAGTATTCCAAGTCATGAAAAGCAAGGACCTACATCCAAGATTACTCTATCCAGCAAAGCTATCATTTAGAATGGAAGGGTAGATAAAGTGCTTCCCAGATAAGGTCTACTTCAAGGAGCTCATCATCACCAAGGCCTTATTATATGAAATGTTAAAGGGACTTATCTAAGAAAAAGAAGATCAAAACTATGAACAGTAAAATGACTACAAATCACAACTATCAACAGCTGAACCTAAACAAACAAACAAACAAACAAACAAAAACTAAGCAAACAAGTAGAACAGGAACAGAATCACAGGAATGGAGATCACAAGGAGGGTTATCAGCAGGGAGGAAGAGGGTGAGAATGGGGAAAAGGTACAGGGAATAAGAAGCATAATTGGTAGGCACAAAATAGACGGGGGGAAGTTAAGAATAATATAGGAAGTTGAGAAGCCAAAGACCTTGTATGTATGACCCATGGACATGAACAGGGATGTTGGAGGTTGGTGGGGTGCAGGGTAGAGGTGGATAAAGGGGAGAAAAAAATGGCACAACTATAATAGCATAATCAGTAAAATATACTTAAAAAGTTTAAATATTCACATATCTTTTCCAGACAACTTTTGTTAGAAAAGCCTTTATGTAGATAATATTTTAATTAATGCCAAACCATTAGTGATGGCCTCATATAACTTCTGCATCCTGTAATTAATTAAATAAATCCATAAAAGTTAAGCTTCTTTCCCAAGGGCATATAGCCAGTTCAGTTGCAGTTCAGAGCAAAGAGGAGAGTGCTTACAGCTTCTGAAGTTATCTGTGGGGAAACCTGTAACTCTCACTCTCCCCTTCAAATCAGTGATATCTAAATTTATCTGGAAAATCAGTCCTTGATCAATCTTTTCTAGTGAACATCCAATTATTAGAAAAAAATCATGCCATTTGTCGTGTTCAATATGGTAAATGTTAACACCTTCAAAGTGACTTTTAAAGGAGTCTAAAAGAAAAGAAGGTGAAAGGGGTAGGTACACGCACTACTGTGTATCACCTATCTTTTTTGCTACTTTGTAAACACATGTGTACACATCTCATTGTACCTAAATGAGAAATCAAGAGAATCTACATAGGCTGCCTGTACTTTCACACAGATCTAATACTTAGGATAAAAGATTAAAGTAACCATATTGCTCTTTTGTTAACATGGGTTTTTATTGAACCAGTCATTCAGACTGTGCCTAATAAAGCCTCCAATTGTTCATTTCACTAAAATGTATAAAGGAAGACAACATTTAATTTTCTTTAAGTGAAAGGGAGAAAAGGTTGCCCTTTTAATATAGTTATTTTAATCCTATATACTCTAGCTTATGTTATAGATTCCAGGAGAAACCAACTCTACAGTCTTAGTGCCAGCAGAGGGAGCTTAAAGACAATTGAGAAGCCACAGAAACATCCAAGAGAATGAGGGCTTTTGGGGGTGGGGGAGGATGTGCAAGGATGTACATCACTGGAAAGAAAGACAGCAGCAAAAATAATTGCTGAAAAAGTGCAGAGATGACATAAATAAAGCCAAGTCTGGGAATCTATTAAAAGGGTCATTTTTCAATGCCCGCTTTTATCCCTCCCACTTCCTTCCATCTGCTGATTAAAATGAATTCAACAAGGTAATATTAGCATCCTTTTAAGATGAATGGAAGGAGTACCTTAGCAATTTCGGAAACTTTATTTGATTCCTTTAACTGTTGCTCAAAAGATGTTAAAATATTTACTCTTACAGGATACAATTAATTAATTATAAATTAATTTGAAGTTGGTTTTACTACGCAGTGATTCTTCATCCATCTTCTAATGCTCAGGTACCTTTACATTGTGAGGTCTTTCTTTGGACATAAATTTGTTCATAAACTAGATCTAAATAAACCTTATAGCTATTATGTATATGGAGTCTTAACTTGAACCATTGTTGTGGGAACAACTTGATGTCCCACCTACATTCATGTATTAATTTATCTAATATATTTATTGAGGACCTATAGAATGCCATGTACAGTGCTAGGACCTAGGGACCCAGTAGGGAATATGACAAAGAAACTTATAGTCTAGTGGAGTTAACAGGCAATACCCAATCAAATAAATAGGATAATTTTAGAGACATGCTGTGAAGAAATGAGGAGGATAATGTGAAAGAGTGACTGGGGTGAGAGAGAGGGCATGTCTCTCTGAGGGAGTGATATTAACACAAAAACACTAAGTAAGGAGACAGCCATGCAAAGATCCTGACAGGTTTGGCAAACTTGCTTAATGGGAGCATAGGTCATATGATATCTGTCTCAACTACTAGACTCAGACATTGTAGCACAAATGTTGCCATAGTCAGTGGTAAACAAATGGATATGGCTGTGTTACAATAAAACTTTATAATATAAATTATAAACAGACCCCAAAAGTAGGATGAGTCTTCTAGGCAAAGGGAACAGCAAAATCAAAAGTCCTAAAGCATGGATGAGTTTGGTGTTTTATAAACAAAAGGTCCAATGCAAGAGTGATCCCAGCTTAAGTGACAGAGGTAAACAGTGGTCAGATCACAGAGGGCCTTGTAGGCCATGGTAAGGAATTTGAATTTTATTCTAAATATAAGGTGATAATATTAGAGAATTTTAAGCATAATCTGATGTGTATTTTAAAAAATAAACTCTGGCTGCTGTGTGTTAAGTAGATTGTAGGGAGGAAGAGTAGAAGTGGAAGACTAGTTAGTTATTAGCTAGTCCAAGTGGAAGATGCAGCAGCTTTGATTAGGGTAATAACAGTGGAGATGGACAGCACTGGATGGATTTAGCACGTGTTTTGGAGGTTAGAATCAACAGAAATTATTGATGGATGAGAAAGGAAAAGAGAGGAATCTAGAGTTTTTGCTTGAGCCACTGGTAGATGGTGATGTTATTAGCTGAGTTAGAAGAAATTAAGAGGAAGCAGGATTTGGCACAAGAAAGAGAGAAATCGAAAGTTTTGTTTTGAACATAAGAAAGTTTTAGCTTCCTAATAGACATTCAAAGAGACAATTGAATGTATAAGATTGCAACCTGGAGCACAGGTTGAATGTAAAGATATAATTTGGGAGTCAGTAGTTAATAGACAATATCAGAACCATATAATTGGATGAACTCATCTAGGGAGCATGTATCAAAGAGAAGGGAGACTACTGCCAAAACATGAGGCCCTCAAAATTTAAAGGTTGAACAGAGGAGAAAAAAATATCACGAGACTAAAAAGGAATGACCAATGAGAAACAAGGAAATCCAGGAGAGCAAGCACTTCCTGGAAGATAAATGGAAAAGTATTCCAATTTGAGAGAGTAGAAAACAGAGGTCAGACTCAGTTCAATCTTGTAACTAGCAGGGAAGCTGAAACCAGAGGACATGATCTAGTGTGCCTCATAAGTGGAAAAAATGTATACAAATCATCACTCTACTTTAAAAAAGGAATTATCAATTTTAACACTTTGGAGGCTGTATTGTACATTCAACCAGTAATGCTCTATTTTAAGCCTCCTAATTGCTTCTGCATTTGTTCCCCCGATGACAAGGCAGTGCTCTTAATTAGACAATAAACAGTGCTGTTTACTTCTGTAAGACTGACTCCATCTTATCCAATCTCCTTCTCAGTTTTCTGCTACCATGTCTAACCTGAAATAAAATGACACAAAGCCTTATTTCAAAACCTAAGCGTTGGAATATTTGATGCCTCAATCTCTTGAATAAATGAGAAGAGGGGATAGGAGATCACAGCAGGCATCAGTGAAATGCCTGACAGGAAAGCAGCATTATTCTCAGTACATAAAGAGACACAAAAACTAAGGCAGAACTGTTCTTTTCCTGGCATCAGGAGAGATGCTCCTGGCAAAGGTCAAGAGCTGTGGTTATTTCTCAGAATTCCAGTCTCAGCGTCTTTACTGTTGCCATGATACTCCACAAATTGACCTTTGTCTTTGTCTCTATATTAAATAGAGTCACCATGTCTGAGAAAAATCAAGCTGTCTAGTACCCAAAGGAAATAATACACTAGAGAAAATAGATAAACAGATGTTTGAAAAGTTATGTTTCTGGGGAGGAAGAAATCTAATAACAGTTTTAAAAGTGTTTTGTACTTTTCCCATTTGGGAATCATGTCTTGTGATGTACATTTTTTTTTGGCTCATGCTTTTTAGCTTAGCACACAGGGGGCCTTCATGAACGGGCACCCACAAGCTCTCCAGCCCCATCTCTCACCATGTCTTTATATTCACCCTGTACCCAAGTCATCTTGAAGCCTTTTCAGTTCCCTAAATATCTTCTTTCTTTCTCACACTAGAATGTTTTGAGCACATGCTATTTTGTTTTGCTGTAATGCCCATCTCTACCATCTTCCCCCACCCACTACTGCTACCACCTTCATTTAGCTAAGCTCTGTTTATTTTTCAAAGCTCAGTTCATATTAAGTAACCTCCAGAAAGCTTTTGATTGTCTAGTGTAAAGTGCTGCTTCTCTGAATTCATAGCATTTATCATATTATATTGAAATTGCCTGTGTTCTCATCTGTTTCTAAACAGTGTTATCCTTGGAGGCAGAGACCATATTTTTGTCCCTGTCCATAATTCCAGACCCTACAATACACTTGGAGCACAATAGGTAATCAATAAGTTTATTTTTAATGGATTCCATGACATTTTCAAGCCCGCATTGTCCTGTGTTCCTTATTGGATATAATTTGTCTGGGTATTCTCTGGTATTAAAACCTTAGTTTGTCTGTATGGCCAGATTTTCTTCTGTGTAATGTCTCTTTTTTGTTTGTTTTTAACCTGTATTATTGACGTAATGTTCATATACCATAAAGTTCACTTTTAAAGTTTATGATTCAGTGGGTTTTAGTATACTACTAATTTGTATATTCAGTAGTATATTTCTTAATTTCAGAATATTTTCATCACCTCAAAAAGACACACAGTACCTGTAGCAATCATTTTCAATCTCCCTCTAATCCCATCTTTGGCAATTGTTTTCTGTGTCTATGGATTGGCCTATTCTGAAATCATATATTCAGCATAATGTTTTCAAGGGTTTTCCATGTTGTAACATGTATAACAATATTCCTTTTATGACCAAATAATATTCCATTGTGTGGATATAGCACATTTTGTTTATCCACTCATCAGTTAATAATTTTTGTTTGTTTCCACTTGGTAGCTATTAAGATTGTTAGGAACACTCATGCACAAGTTCTTGTATGAACATGTTTTTATAGTTCTCTTGGGTATAATACTAGAGGTGAAACTGCTGACTCACATGATAACTCTTTGTTGATCTTTCTGAGTAAGTGACAAACTGTTTCACACAGCCCCTGCACCATTTAACATTCCTACCAGCAATATACAAGGGCTCCAATTTCTCCACATTCTCACCAAACTTGCTTTTTTCCATCTAAAGCATTATTTGGAGGCATGGGAAAAAAGGAACAGACTGACAGCAATCAGAGGGGAGGGGGATAAGGGTGGAAAGAAAGGGAAGGGACTAGTCAAGCAACATGCATGAATGACCCATGGACATGGATAACAGGGAGTGGGGGTGGAGGCTGGGTAGAGGAGGGCAAAGGGGGGAAATTGGGAAAATTGTCATAGAGTAACAATAAAATCTTTAATAAAACATTTATATAACCATCATAGTGGGTGTACAATGGAATCTCTTTGTGATTTTGATTTGCAGTTACCTGATGACTAATGATACTGAACACTTCTTCATGTGCTTATTGGCCATTTTTATATCTTTTTTTTGAAAATGTCTATTCAGCCCTGGCTGGTGTGGGCCAATGGATTGAGTGCCAGCCTGTGAACCAGAGGGTCACTGGTTCGATTCCCAGTCAGGGCACATGCCTGTGTTGAGAACCAAGTCCCCAGTAGAGGTGCTCAAGAGGCAACCACAAATTGATGTTTCTCTCCTTCTTTTTCTCCCTCCCTTCCCCTCTCTCTCAAAATAAATAAATAAAATCTTTAAAATAATGTATATTCACCTGCTCCATTTCCAGCCTGGTCCTGTTCACCCTTCCTTAGGCAATCTGGTGGCCTCCCACTCCTGGAAGATCACCATATTGATGCCAAACTTAGTGCAGACACCCCATCAGCATAGCATACCACAGACCAGAATTCGTGTGCTCAAGTGATCCTGCAGCCTCAGCATCCCAAGTAGCTGGGACTATAGGCACACCAACTTGCCAGGAAAAACTAATCAACAAACAATAAGTGCTGGCAAGGTTGTAGAGAAAAGGGAACCCTAGTGCACTGTTGGTGGGAATGCAGACTGGTACAGCCACTGTGGAAAACAGTATGGAATTTACTCAGAAAACTAAAAATGGCACTGCCTTTTAACCCAGCAATTCCACTACTGGGATTATACCCTATGAATCCTAAAACACAAATTCAAAAAAACTTATGCACTCCTATGTTCATGGCAATGTTATTTATAATAGTCAGGTGCTGGAAACAGCCTAAGTGCCCATCAGTAAATGAGTGGATCAGAAAACTATGGTACATTTATACAATGGAATACTATGCAGCAGAAAGAAAGGAGCTCCTACTCTTCATAACAGCATGGATAGAATTGGAGAGCATCATGCTAAGTGAAATAAGCCAGCCGATGAAAGACAAATACTGTATGATTTCACCTGTAAATGGAACCTAATCAACAAAACAAACAAGCAAAATAGAACAAGAGACAATGAAATAAAGAACAAACTGAAAGTAACCAGAGGGGGGGAGAATGGGGGATAATAGCTAGAAGGAAGGTAAAGGTCATCAAGGAGCCTGTATAAAGGACCCATGGACAAAGCCAAAGTCGGGTAGGATTGAGGGTGGGAATTGGGGATGGGTGGGGCAGTGGGGCATGGTGGGGTAAAAATGGAGACAACTGTACTTGAACAACAATAAAAAAGTTTAAAAAATAAAAATAAGGACCCCAATCAACAAAACAAACAAGCAAGCCAAATATAATGAGACATCGAAATTAGGAACAAACTGACAGTAACCAGAGGGGACATGTATAAAGTACACATGGACAAAATCGAAGAGGGTAGGATCAAGGGTGGGAAGTGAGGATGGCTGGGGTCCAAGGGCAGCAGTGGTGGGGAAATGGAAACAACTGTACTTGAACAACAATTTAAAAAAATGCAAACATTCACCCAAAAGGAATAAATAACTGTAACAGTCATAATTTACATATGTGACATGTATAAAGTATGAAATGTGTAAAAAAAGGGCAATATACAGATGATATATTATAGAATAATATACTTGAGACATATATAATTTTATTACCCAATGTCACCCCGATAAATACAATTAAAAACAAAATAAATAAAAATAAAATTAAGGGTAAATTTTTTAAATTAATGTTCAAATATAGTTGTCTCTATTTTCCCACCACCACTTTCCCCCACCCCACCCACTCCCACCCTCAATCCTATCCCCCTTTGGCTTTGTCCATGTGTCCTTTATACATGTTCATTGATGACCCTTTCCCTTCTTTCCCCCATTATTTCCCTGCTCCTTCCCTTCTTGTTACTGTCAGTTTGTTCTCAATTTCAATGTCTCTGACCAAGCAAAATATAACCAGGATAATTTTTTTAAATGTCTACTCAATTTTTTCCACTCTTTTCATCAGTTTATTTGCCTTTTTATAATTCAGTTATAAGAGTTATTTTTATATACTGGATACCAGACCTTTGTCAGATATGCTGCAAATATTTCTCCCATTCTGGGGGTTGACTTTTAACTTTGCTGATCCTGTTCCTTGAAACATGTTTTTAAAAAGTTTGACTAAGTCCAACTCATCTGTGTTTTTTCTTTTGTTGCTTGCCCTTTTGGTGATATGTCTAAAAAACTATCAGCAAATTTGAGGTCAAACAATTAACCCATATGTTTTATTCTAAGAGTTTTACAATTTTATCTCTTACATTTAGGTCCTTGATCCATTTTTAGCTAATTTTTAATGTTATAAGGTAGGGGTCCAAATTCATTCTTTTGTATATGGATATCTAGTTGTTCCAGCATGGTTTTGGTATCCTTGCCAATATTCAGTAAGTGAATGGGTTTATTTCTGGACTTTAAGTTATATTCCATTGATTTATACATCTATCCTTATGCTAGTACCAGACAGTTTTGATTATTGTAGCTTTGCAGTAATTTTTAAACCAGGAAATGTGAATCCATTAACTTTATTTATTTTTTCAAGATTGTTATAGTTATTCAGGATCCCTTGAGTTTCTGTAGGAATATTAGAATCAGCTTGCCCATTTCTGAAAAAAAAAAAAAAAAAAGATGGTTGGAATTTTGACAGATGTTGCATTGAGTCTTTAGGTCAACTTGGGGAGTACTGCAATCTTAACAATATTAAGTCTTTTTTAAAACAATATTAAGTTTTCTGATCTAAGAACATTGGATTGGTTTCCATTTATTTAGGTCTTCTTTATATAGTCCCCTCTTATCTGCAGTTTTGCTTCCCATGGTTTCAGTTACCTGTGGTCAACCACAGTGTGAAAATATTACATGAAAAATTCCAGAAATAAATACTTCATAAGTTTTAAATTGCATGCTATTCTCCGTGGAATGATGAACTCTTATACCTTCCCACTCTATGTCCCCCAGAGCATGAATCATCCTTTTGTCCAGTGTACCTACACTATATATGCTACCTTCTCATTAGACAGTACCTATTTCTGTTATCAGATCAACTGTCATGGTATCATAGTGCTTGTGTTAAGGTAATCCTCATTTTACTTAATAATGGCCCCAAAGCACAAGAGGAATGATGCTGGCAATTTCGATATGTCACAGAAGACCTTGAGGTGAAAATACAGGATTGCATTGCAAGGGAGAGATCAGAGTTAGATTTGCAACTATGTTCTTAGATAGATCACCTCCCCCAAAGGAGTGACTAGTGCTTAAGAAATGCAGAGGCTGATGATTGAACCTTAGAAGATGCTCATGGTTTCTGAAACCATCAAATAAGAACAAGAAGAAAATGAGAGGAGAATTATCCTACAGTGTCCTGGAGCCTAAATGTGGGAGGAATTTCAAGGAATGTGCGAATGGGTATGTGAGATAAAACCAAAAGAGGAAGTCACTGTGACCTACAACAGTGTAGTTTTCATTTTCTTTCTCATTAGTCCCTCAAATGTACTGTTAACAAAACAATTATTGATAGTTTTCTTGAAATATATGCAAACTGAGATGCAGAAACGTGATGTGTTAACAGGTATTGAAGACAAATCTTTGATGTAGTCAAATCCTAAAGATGTGCAAACATTTCCACAGCTAGAAGATTTTTGCACACATCACCAGATAATTTCTTTCAAAAGTATATTTGGTGTTTCAAAAGTAAAATTATTGACTTATTTCACAAGAAGAAAGAAGAACATTCTGTTCTAACAATCTCTTCTTCCACCTCAAACAAGAGGCACTTCTCTTTAGTAGAGAAACTCTCACTCAACAGCATATGGTTAGGATTCAAAAAATGCCTCAATTGAGGCTAAATATTTAACTTGTAGTTACATGCTCCTGCTAGGATCCTAACCCAGGTTCACGAAAATCTAAACTTGGTTTTTTTTTTTTTTTTCCGTTGGTGGACCAATTAGTATAAACCAAATTAAGAAGAAATTTGCCTTTAAAATGGCAGGTCTCTTGCCTTCCTTTTTTTCTCCCAAATGGTTAACATACTATTTGGATTTTCAAGGTGCCATGAAATTTTAGTGAACAGTTCCTAAGTTATGAACAAGACTGTTTGGACCAATGATCTTGGGCACTTTATGAAAATGCAGAGATACATGAAGAATATTGCAATCCAAGTTTGCTTCTTTAGCTTCATAGGCTTTAATCTCTGGCTCAAGCATCAATACTTTACATAAAGATATTAATAAAATATGGTATACTAAAATCTCCCCATAACTTTAATGGCTGTGGCCCTACACACATGCTTATTTGAATCCAGCCAACACTCGCAAGGGTAAAGGGAATGGACACTATTTTAACTAAATAAACTAATGAAATTTTTGTCTTCAAATACTTTGGCTTCTTGTAGACATGATCTGATAAAAGATTTTCAATGCAAAAAAAAAGTTAAAAATGCAGAATAAATGGGAACAAAGGAAGGCTAAAAGAATAAAAGGAAACCTAGAGAAGGATGAAGTATTTTCTTAGTCTGTCTGACCATCCACTTAGGTGGCCACTGGAAAAGGTTAAGTCCTTTTCTATAGATGAAAGTGAATCTGATTTAAAAGGCAATATTGGATTTTTCAGATCACTACAGAATGGCAATCATGCTATTCAAATGATTCATTTATTTTGTTGATTACTGTTTGTCTTCTAATCCTTATATAACTGAATAACAAAAGAATGCTCCTTAAATAATAAAAGGAACTTCAAATACACTCAGGCACTATTTGTTTTTCTCTGTCTTTCAGCTGTAAACTTCACATTAACCATAGGTAGCCAGCTCTCAAAAATGCTGTACCAGTTATGAGGAGGATTTGGTGGGGGTAGGTAATGATAGTCTAGGTCTGCTTTCCAGGTTCTTCTTTATATTGGAATAATGCAGAGGAAACATTGTCTACAGAGGGGATACATGAGGGGGATTAAGAGGAGGAAGTTATAATACATGTTTGATGTGTCCTCAGATTCCCAAATTAGGAATGAGGCACTCATTATCTTAACTATAGAGTGTTGGTTGCTGTTGGCTCCAAGAATCACCATCAACTAAACAGAACTGCATCTCCCAAGGTTACTCTTACTCCTCATAGACAGCCCACATCCAATGTCTGGTACTGTGGATGTACAAAGCCAGGGTCCCTTACTCTGGTTTGATGACTGAAAAGGCCAGTCCAGCTCTAAAACTCTCCATAGGATCAACTGAGCTCTGTTGCAACTGCTTGTCAATAGAACCTCCCTTTGCCAACTCTTGCTGTCTCCCCTCCTTTATGGTGCTTTTCTGACAGCACTATCTAACAAAATGCCTGCACACAGATTTTCATCCCAAAGTCTGTTGCTTAGGAAAGTTGGCCTAAGACAGAGGGGGAAAGTAGAGATATCACTAGCTAGCAACAGAAAATGGTCTCTAAAGAGTTGGATGTCCCTGCATTCCTCTGGGTTAGTGATAAACTAATATATTCCCGCTCTTCCACTTTCACCCTCAGAGTTGCTGAGATTTTGCCAGTACGGGGTGGGTTTCTGGTCTATATATACTTTGCCACATCTAGTGTGACTCCATTGGGATGAATGTAATACCCTATGATATTTTAACTGAATCGACTAATCAATCCAGTTAAGATGGTAGACCCACTCAACTGTGTAGATAACAGCCATAGAAAAGTAAATAAAATTAGACTGGGGAATTTAAGAATAACAACTAAAGATTTATGTGACTCATAAATCTGAAACTTCTTCCCTCAGTAGAGTGAGTGATTAAATAAAGGGCTGATCTACAGAGAATATGAGTGTATTAGTGCAAGTGCTGAGACAGGCATTATTGATTAATACATAAGCTATTATCCTTGCACTTACAAGTGATCCAGGATGACCAGTAAGGGGCAGGAATGCTTTGTGCCTATGTCTGGTCATTTTTATTTATTTTTATTTTTTGAGGTTTTCATTACATAATTTAATCTCTTTTCTTTTTTATATTATTTTTTATTTTTAAAACTTTATTCAGTTACATTTTATGGTCAATATTATTTTTTATTAGTTTCAGGCATATAGCTTGGTGATTAGATAGTCATATACTTTACAAAGTGTTCCCCCTAATACTTCAAATACCAAACTGGTACCATACATACTTATTATAGTATGATTGACTATATTTCCTATGCTGTACTTTATATCCTGTGACTATTTTGTAACTACCAATCTGTACTTGATTATTTTTAAAACAAGGGCTTTTAACAAGTTCAATGAGTTACAACTTTCTCATAACTTTAAAAAATTTCTATCGCCATCCCCTAATGATATCATTATTTGTAATATTAAACCCACTATAAAAACTATTTTTATTAAGTAATAATTTGTTTTCTTGTATTAAATGTTTAAATATACAGGGATCTGTCAATAAGAGCTTCTGATGATATGAGGTAACCTGTTAAACCACACTAAGGTCATAAAACTCCAGCTTAAAGCAAAGACTCTTGATGTTCTAGTGTAGCCTGTGGAGCTTTATTTTGAGAAGCTAGGGCTTCCAATGGAAAATAAATCCAGATATCCAACTATTGGCTTAGAAAACCCATAGGAACCCTAGGACTTGAGATTGGAAAACCACTAGACCATTTTACTTTGAAAGTCCTTCTAAGCATAGTGTTCTAAATTATAAAATCTCTAAATTATGTCTCAGTTTAGTAATTCATTTTTACCCATTTTTGTTTAATAATGAAAAATTACATCTGATTCTGAACCTTCATAAATCCAAGAGATGTTTTCCTTGTTGACTGATTAAATAGAAAATTTTATCATAATTTTTAAAAGATGTTATTTATTTTTTTATTTTTAGAGAGAAGGAAGGGAGGGAATAAGACAGGGAGGGAAACAGCAATGTGTGGTTGCCTCTCAAGGGGCCCCCACTGGGGACCTGGCCAACAACCCAGACATATGCCCTGACTTGGAATTGAACCAGTGACCCTTTGGTTCACAGCCTGACTCAACTCACTGAGCTACACCAACCAGGGCTATCAAAACTTTTATAATTGTCTAATTAGAGGTGAGATCATAAGTTATTTAGGACAACCTATAAGACAGCTGGTATCAACAAAGTCACAATGACCTCCACCTCTTATAATATCATGGTAAATCTACGGGCCCTAGAAATCTGAGATCCATTATTTAAGCAATATAACCAATACCTTCCAACATGTGAATCCTGCCCACAAAGCCAATTCTTTTCATATACATTTAAATCTATCATTTAAATTCTATCTGTAATTCCATTTGATTTCATGGGTTTCTGGGTATGTAAATAAAAAATAATATCGTCTACCATCCATCATATATTTTTGTAAAGATACAGAAAATATTGGCCCCAGCTTCACAAAAAAAAGTGATGGAATAGATTATCTGTGCTTATTGGCATACCTGAGGAGTTTTCAACCAATATACAAAGCATCTCCATTTATGGACAAGATGGCTTTATCATGCAGTTGCAGGGAGGCCTAGTTGAGAAGAAAGCCAAAGCCTCCCTTTGAGCTGCCTAGCTCCATACTACAAATCTCAGCTAGGGTATGGAAATTAAAATCTTATTTGACTATGAATCACATTCTACTTTGGTGTGGGAAGAGTGGGAACACTTCACATGTTGAATAATGATGACATATTAATTACTGTCTTTTGAAAAAATGACTGAAGATATGGAAAGACTGCAAAAGAGGTTCTCAGGCTACTTTAAATACACTTGTTCAGTGATAAAAATATATGATATTAAAATAGGGTGCATTTTGGATTCTGCTGATTTTTGTTTGCCTGAATTCATCAAATGCTTATGAGCAAGGGTTATTCAGTTTAGAAATGCAACCAAAGCCATGTTTAAGACCATTGCAGTCAGATCACATATGCAGGGCTCTGCATTTTTGGAAGTCTCTCAATGTTAATGCCCTGCTTAATGGTTTTGCTACTATGTAGAAGTGGTAAAGAATGTTTTATGTGATTTCATAAGCAGCACCTCTGTTAGGTTGTTTCCTGTGTAGGTACATTAGGCTCTCAGGGAGACCATCACTGTCATTTAGACTCTGAAATTAGTAATCTATGGATTTAAGATGACTTACAGATAATAGAACTGTGATTCACTGTGTTTCAAAAAAAACACTGAGGCTCCTTCTTTGCTTATTTATGTGATGCTTAGAAGGTGATCTTCTTTATTCTGTTCTCATGATTCAGTCATATAGCATCGCCGACGCAATGGGGACCAGACACTTTTATTTTATTTTATTTACTTTTTAGAGAGGGGAAAGGGAGGGAGACAAAGAGGAAGAAAAACATCAATATCTAGTTGCCTCTCATGCATCCACACCTGTGGACATGGCCTGCAACCCAGGCATTTGCTCTGACTGGGAATTGAACAGGCAACCATTTAGTTCACAGGCTGGCACTCAATCCACAGAGCTATACCAGCTAGGGCAGGACCAGACACTTTTTTATTATATAAGTTTCAAGAGAGGGAGCAGGGGAACAACTCTGGGGTACTGAAAGGCACTCTGGAGTGGAAGTTGAGGAAGCTGCTTTGGCAGTAGTACTAACTTCCTCTGTGACTGAGAGTAATTACTTTACTCTCTAGGATGTAATTCTCCTATTTACAAAGAGATAGGCTCAGGGGCATGGGAAGAGAAGGAGGTCCTTTTAATGAAAGCCTTCCATGTATTGGACATTATGCAAATACTTTACTGTATTATAACATTTGGTCTCTGCAATTACCCTATGAGGTAGACACTAGCACTATTCCCATTTGACAGAGGAAGAAGCTGAAACTCGGAGAAACTAGAGGTTTCAAATAATTCCTAAAACCCTGGGAGTCCATGAAGATGCCTCTGGTACCCTCAAGTTATTGACAGGGTATACAACTCAACCACCAATTTCAATAAAATCTAGTTAATTTTTACATATATTGAGCTTTCATATAAAATTTTCTGCCATTAAAAAGAGAGTTGAAAATGTTCACCAATCTCAAAGACTCTGTCTGTGTCCAACATTCCATGCAATATCCACTCACTGCAAGGAAATATTAAAAGAAAGGCATATACCAGGCCCTTTTATTATAAAGCATCAATTGTTCACATAAATTGAGAGTTTGAAATAGTCCAAATTGGATGTGGAGTTCCAGCCAAGGTGGAGGCGTAGGTAGAAACCCTCCACTTCCTCGCACAACCAAAAGGAGGATAACGACCAATCTAAAATCAGTAACAACCAGAAGTGCCAGAAAATCAAACTACATGGAACTCCAACAACCACAGAATTAAAGAAATAAATAGTCAAGCAGAACAATCAGATTGGTAAGGCAGCGGATGAAGAAAAACCACAGCCTCAGAGGCGGTGGACCGTGCAGGCAGGGCTGGCTGTGGTAAGGGAACAGGCTGTGCAGGCAGGGCTGACTTAAGGAGAAACTGAGACTCAGAGCTGACTGTGGACTACAGTGGTTGCCACAGTGGGAGAAACTCAGTCTCACACAAAAGTCTGTTGGAAAGTGCACTAGAGACAAGCAGGCAACCTGCACTATTCCCTCTCTGGCCCCTGCCCCACAGGCAGCACCACAGTGCAACAGAGAGGGTTGCCCTGCCCAGGTGAATACCTAAGGCCCCACTCCCTTACAACTTATCAGGTGTGCCAAGACAAAGAAATAAGGCCCAAATGAAAGAGCAGAGCAAAACCTCAGAAAGAGAACTAAGTGATGAGGAGATAGCCAACCTATCTGATGGAGAACTTATAACCCTGGTAATCAAAATTCTCATAGATCTGACTGAGCTTGGTTGAAAAATGAAAAAAAAACCAAAAAAAAAACCACAAAAAAACAAGAAAACAAATGAAGGATACCCAAAGTGAAATTAAGCAAAATATTCAGGGAACCAACAGTGACAGGAAGGAAACCAGGACTCAAATCAACGATTTGTAACAAAAGGAAAAAAAATAACATCCAACTGGAACAAAATGAAGAAACAAGAATTCAAAAAAGTCAAGGGAGTCTTATAAACCTCTGGAACAACCTGAAATGTTCCAATATCCAAATTATAGGGGTGCCAGAAGGAGAACAACAGCTAGAAATTGAAAACTTATTTGAAAAAATAATGAAGGAAAACTTCCCCAATCTAGCAAAGGAAATAGACTTCCAGGGAGTCCAGGAAGCTCCGAGAGTCCCAGAGAAGTTGGACCCAAGGAGGAACACAGTAATGTGACAGGACATAGCTGAGCAGTAGCTATTCTTAGGTAGGAGCTGACCAGCAGCCATTCCCAGACAGCAGCCATTCCCAGATAAGCAGTTATCTCAAGTTTGTACACTAACCCCCGTTATAGCAGCTGCACTCCTTCCCTTCCTCCTTCTGCCTGTGTAACAAGTGTATAAAGGAAACTCCAGCTTGAGCTCATTGCTCAGAATTTGGGGTTTCTCCTCTGAGCCCACATGAGTAATAAAGGATCATGCTCCACCATCTCTCCTGCGTGCGTGTTATTTCCCACAACACTAAGACACATCATAATTACATTACCCAAAATTAAAGATAAAGAGAGAATCTTAAAAGCAGGAAGAGAAAAGGAGAGAGTTACCTACAAAGGAATTCCCATAAGGCTATTGGCTGATTTCTCAATAGAAACCTTGGAGGCAAGAAGGGTCTGGAAAGAAGTATTCCAAGTCATGAAAGGCAAGGACCTACATCCAAGATGACTCTATCCAGCAAAGTTATCATTTAGAATGGAAGGGCATGTAAGTGCTCCTCATATAAGGTCAAGTTAAAGGAGTTCATCATCATCAAGCCATTATTACATGAAATGTTAAAGGGACTTATCTAAGAAAAGGAAGATTAAAAACATGAACAGTAAAATGACAACAAATTCACAACTATTAACAAATGAATCTAGAAAATAAAAGAAAGAAAAGCAATGAAAAGAAAAGATAAGCAAGCAACCAGAACAGGAACACAATCAGAGAAATGGACATCCCATGGTGGGATTTCACTGGGGACAGGGACGGAAGAATAGGGGGAGAAAGGTACAGGGAAGAAGAAACATAATTGGTGGGCATAAAATAGATGGAGAGAGATAAAAAATGGCATAGGAAACAGAGGACTGAGAGAACTTATATGTACAACCCATGGACATGAACTAAGGAGGGCAATGCTGGAGGGTTGGGGGGCAGAGCAGAGGGCGGGTAAAGGGGGGGAAATTGGGAAAACTAATATCATAATCAATAAAAATACTTAAAAATAAAATAATAAAATCCTATTATGCAGATACTACTTTTTTTCTTAATTTTATAGATTAGGATGCTGAGATTTGGAAAGGAAAAGTACTTCTCCAAGGTCATATATCTCTTACGTTGCAGAGCTGGGATTTGATCCCAGATAAGTTTGACCCCAGAACCAATTTCTTGGCCAATTTGCTAACTGTGTCTCAAGCCATTTGTTATTATCATCTAAGTTATATACAGATCCTGGCACCTCAACCTATTTCATACTTCAGACAATCAGACTTCGAGCAGGTTACCTCAAGTCTCTGGGCCTCAGTGTCCTCACCTGTAAACTGGGGATAACATTACCTACCTCATAGGTGGTGAGAAGGATTAAATGAGTTATGTATGTAAAGTGCCTTTAGAACACTACTGGCACATGGGAAGTGCTGAGTACATAATGGCTAGTACTATTACATAAATCAGAATGTGCCATGGGGAATACAGTATTCTGTGAAACAGTATCCAGGTGATGCTAGCCTATCAAACTATGGTTACCCCAGTAGGCAGAGATGACATTTTTCTCTCAACATCAGCATAATAAACTTAGAAGTTCTGCTCTACTCATTCTTTGTCTCCTATGAAAATAGGGGAACTTAATTTTTCTCTGTAAATCATTTAATCTGTAAGTATTATGGAGAAACTATCACCTGTTTCAGCACTGTACCAAGAGTGAGATCATTACAAAAAAAAGTATAAGAGTCCTGCTTTCAAGAAGTCAACAGTGGAAGAGAGCAGAATGGGAGAATTAACAATGAGGAATGTTGGACAGTACATAATTAAATGTTCAGTGGTATGGTACTTATTTGAAGAGATATAACATTTCAGCAGACAGAAAAGAGGGGAATAGGAATCAATATTCACACCTGAGCTAATTGATGAGACTCTTTACTCCTAAAGTATGTAGCACAGTTGCCTGTTTGTTCACTAAAGCCAGAGTCAGCCAAGCCCAGTGGGCATGGGGGCAAATATCACCTAGTGAGTCCTCTGTCCCTCTCAGCAATTCCCTATTTCTTCTCAAGACTGTTTCCTACCCAATCACTTTCAGAATTTATCCTCTTAACCCATGTTCTTTTTCTTCAAAGCATTTATCAATATATTACTTGATCATATATATAGGTCCAGCAGAAGTAATACCTGCTTCAGTATGATTGTTAGGGTAATAATATGGGTGTAATAATTTAGAGTTTTAATTTGAACATTTCAGCAAAATGTCCTATGGTGTGCTTTAGTGTGATATTGTTATGTTACAGAATTGTATGCTTATGATTTTGTAATAAAAGATTTTGTAATAAAAAAGGGGCATTATTTGTGCTGGGTCTTGCATTTCCTCCTTTTGGATCTGGTATGCCTCTCACTGGATTGTCAGCTACTTGATAGCAGGAACTTTGTTGTCTTCACTGCTAAGTCCCCATTCCCCATAAGTGTGCCTGAGCTCAATATTCTTTTGGATGAAGGGATGAACCCTTGCAGGCATGTTATCTTCAGCTTTCTCCTTTGTTCTAATGCCAAGGCTGTCCCCAGTGCTGAAGCCATAGTTAGCTGCTACTGCTAATTATAATAGCTACTGCTTATTGAGCCTTGCTATGGGCCAGGCCATGTAATATAGTACACACAAACATCCTGTAAAGTCAAGAATGTTGTTCTTCCCAGCTTACCAATACAGACAGCAAATGAGGCCTAGTGACATTATATAATGTGTCCAGGTTCACATACTTAAGAAGCAAGTGACTTCCAATACTTTATGCTCTGACTTTAGTCTTATGTCAGCCTCTAGTGGCATTGGCACATGCCCAGAATTTGAGGCAGAGAAGGGCCCTGAAAAGGTAGGAGTGGGGGATGAAAAAGTTGGTGGGTAGGGATTAGGGGTTGAAATGTGCCCTGCCTCCCCCCATATATTGAAGTCCAAACCACAGTACTTCAAAATGTGACTTTATGTGTAAATAGAGTCATTGCAGATGTAATTACTTACAATGAAGTCATACTGAAATAAGGTGGAACCTACCTCCAATGTGACTTCTGTCCTTACAAAAAGAGACAATTTGGAGACACTCACACAAGGAGAATGTCATGTGAAGATGAAGACAGAGATTGCAGTAATTGCCAACAACCTGCCACAAGTTAGGAGGGAAGCATGGAACAGGTCCTTCCCTCACAGCCCTCAGAAAGTGCCAATCCTGCTGACACCTTGATCTCAGGTACCAGGCTTCCAGAACTGTGAAACAATGCATTTCTGTTGTTTGAGCCACCCAGTCTGTGGTGTTTTGTTATGGCAGCCCTAGCAAATTAATATAGTAAAAGTAGGTGAGTAGAGGGCTGAGGAAGAGAACTAAAATCCTTACAGATCCTGGTGTGCATTCTTGCTGGTATTCCATCCTAGCCTCTTCTACCTTTATTCACAATGCAATCTGGCATTCTGAAGGCATAACCTTTTTATTGCAAAGCCTGGCAAACCTTTCCTCCTAGGAGAGGATAGAGAGCTTCCTGATTCTTCTTGTTAATACTGATATCCAGACCCACAAAATGGATCAGAGTGCTTGGAACAGCTACTTAGAGACAATTGTCACTTACAAAGAAATTTGCAGATATTTCAGAGACTCTGTGTCCTCTCCATGGCCAATGTGGCCCTGAACTATCCACAGTATTTACATGTAGATAAACTTAAAATATCCCACAAAGCCAGATCCCTCACACGTCATATGTTGGTGGTCCTGCTTGATGGAAAAAGTTAGAAATAGGGCACTTAAGAGGAAGACATCCATAATCTCTGCAGTCAGTGTCTGCTGCAGGATATTGATTCCATTGTCCTTTAACCCTCTGGCACAGGGTTGATATCATATTACTGTAATGAAGAGGGAATCCTGCCAGGAATTAAATGGTTGGAAGTCATCATAATAGGACTTTTCACAGTAAAAATAATGAGTGCCCATGATTGATTTCATCAAGAATGGCAAGAAAAATATTTATGCTTATCACAGGCCAAATATCCATCCTCACAAACCTACTCAGGGACTTTAGCAATGTGTAGTCTCCTTCCAAGTCCCAGCAATTTCTGTTCTGGACAAAGCTTCCCTGTCATGACAAAAGGTTCCTCATGAATGCAGTTAATGCTTGATTTCTCTAACACAAGGGTAAGCAAATTTTTCTATAAAAGATCACAAGATAAATAACTTAGGCTTTGAGGTCTACCTCTTTTGCAACTACTCAGAAACATTATTGTTGTGTGAAAGTGGCCATAGACTATACATATATGAATGGTTGTGCCTGTGTGCCAGAAAACCTTTATTTAGAAATGAGGCAGTGGCCAGGTTTGGTCCATAGGCCATAGTTTGCTGGCCACTGGTGTGTAACATTGAAAGACTAGAACTTTGCTGTCCATGAATATAATATTCCTATTTTTAAAGCTTTGGTGTCCAGATATTTCCTGTGAAATGTCATCTCAGGGCCCACATTCTTTTGCATCCCCATAATGAAACAGAAGGGAAAAACTAATAAATCAATCTCATTTCTCTTAGGGCTCCATATTGCCAACACTAAACTAAAGTGATGCCAACCTGTGTCCTTTTAATTGCTCCCCCTAGAATATATCAATGCATAAATTTTGTGATAAAGAACAAAGAAGAAGTTGCCTTACAGAGTGTCTACTTAAGTGATGAAATGGCATTGATAGAAGAGGACTAGACTCTATATCTGGAGCCCTGGCTTTCTGTCCCTGTCTCTGCCCCTAACAAGTCATTTCATCTCTCTGGTGTGACAACTCCTTCCCTGGCTACTTTAGGGGACTCTCATGAGAAGAAACTAAAAAGACCAAGAGATGTGAAATCATTTTGTAAAAAGTTAAACTGTCATAGATCTATTTCTCCAAGGAAGTCAGGAATATGAAAGGGATGCTTTTCTGCACACATGGAAATGTTATAACTAAAATAGAACACAGAGACCTCATGATGTACAGGGACCAGGATGGTAGAAGGCAAAGGGCTGCACATGAAGCCAGGAAGTTTTAAGCCTTCCCATTAGACTGGCTGGTTGTTTCATTTATATCCAAATTGATTCCTTTCACTTTGGGTTGTTTCCCAGAAAGTTTATTGGAAAGAGCAGGTGCTCATTATTGAATTCCCTTGTTTATTTTCCCCCAAATCCATTAAATCAGCACCAAACAATCAGAATTCTCTGACACTAAAACAAGTAATTTATTTATCTCTGGTTATCAATTGTGCCTGGCTTTGATAGTGTTCATTTATGTGTTAAAAACACAGAGTGCTTAAAAAGTTTGATTTTATTGCAAAAAAAATGGCTGTATAGAGAAACATGAATGGGAATAAAGGAGAGCAACTCTGACTGACATGTTAAAATGTCAGTGCTTTTTAAAAATTCATCAAAACATATAGAATCAGAATGTGTACTAAGAAGTCAGACTTTAATCAATCCCTATAGGGAGCTCGTATTTGGGTTTAAGCCTTGGGTGGAAGATTTGGTGCAGGGGAAAGAACAATGGGATTGAGAATCCTGATTTCAGTCCAGGCTCTGTCACTAACTTGTGTGATATTTTTGCTGTACCTCAGTCACTCTTGACCTATGTCTTCTCATTTATAGAATAAAGAGATTTAATTTGATGTACTCTAAGTTTCTTTTTCTCAGTCACCATGATGCTCAGCATTCATTTATTCAGGAAACACTTATTGAGATGCTTCTATGAGCTAGTCACTGGGAGTACAACAATAAACAAACAGACTCAGAGCATTCACCTCTTGTATCCTATGGAGCGGAGACAATCTCTCTGCTCCCTCTCCTGAATCAGAGAAATAGAAGGGCTATAATTGATCAATTGCAATTTTAGCCCATATTTTTTTACAAGATTTTATTTATTTTTAGAGAGGGTAAAGGAGGAAAAAAGACAGGGAGAGAAACATCAATGTGTGGTTGCCTCTCATGTGCCCCCTACTGGGGACCTGGCCCAGAGCCCAGGCATGTGCCCTGACTGGGAATCAAACCAGTGACCCTTTGGTTCTCAGGCTAGTACCCAATCCACTGAGCCACACCAGCCAGGGCCCATCCTTTTGAACAGAACAAGTCTTCAGATAATGTTGGCCTAACCTAGAAACAGAATTTTGGGGTGTGAACACACAATAAAATATTCAGATGATGTATTATAGAATTGTACACCCAAATTCTGTATAATTTTATTTTAAAAATGTCGCCCAGTGATTCCACTGCTGTGATTATATCCTAAGATCCTGAAACACCAATTCAAAAGAACCTATACACCCCTATGTTCATAGCAGTGTTATTTACAATAGCCAAGTGCTGGTAACAGCCTAAGTGCCCATCAGTAAATGAGTAGATCAAACAACTGGTACATTTAAACAATGGAATATTCTTCAGCAGAAAGGAAAAAAACCCTTACCCTTCACAACAGCCTGGATGGAACTGGACAGTATTAGCCTAAGTGAAATAAGAGAGTCAGCAAAAGACAAATACCATATGATCTCACCTACAAGTGGAACCTAATGGACAAAACAAACAATGAGCAAAATAGGACCAGAGGCATGGAAACAAGGAACAGACTGGCAGGGACCAGAGGGGCAAGGGGGATAGGGGAGGAAAAAAGGGGAAGGTCCTAGTTAAAGAACAAGTATAAACAACCCATGGACATGGACAACAGGGTGGAGATAGACTGTGGGAGTGGGGACTGGGCAGAACAGGGGAAAGCAATGGGGGAAAATTGGGAAAACCATACTAGAACAACAATAAGAAAAATAAATAGAAATAGATGTTCTGGTAGTGAGCATAGAGTTTGAGTGTGTGCAGGGATGATGTTTTGACTTAAATATGATTGGAGACTAGAGTTTCCAGTTTGAGACAAGATTTTTTTATCTTTTAGACCTTGTATGTTCAGGAGCTTGAGTCAATCCTATAACCTCAGCCTTGAGCCCAACTGATGCACCTGTTGGCCAGGCTACTAGGGGCAGGACTGATAGCATTTTTGCTGTAAATATGAGAGAGAAACTTGAGCAGGCTCTACAGAGATAGGGACACAGACCAGAGCTCCAGAAAGCATAGGAAGTGAAAGAAATGGTAGTATAACACAAAAGGATCCAAAAGGGCTGGAATGACTAGGAAGTATAAGAAAGAAGGGAAGGTTGGGCAGTTTTAGGGGGCTCATAAAAGACAAGCAGAGCTGAACTGAGGCTGCTACATGATTGTGAAAGTTGAATATTCATCCATTGGCATATACTTACTGAGTGCCTAATATACACCAGATACTTTGCTAGGTTCTGGAGCTACAGAGGTGAAATAGACTTGATCCATTCTCTCAGTGATTTCATGGTCCATTGAAGGAGGCAAATGAATAAATGGCCATGCCTAACCATGCCTAACTCAATGAGGACAGTGTCCTAGTCTGCTTCATTCATTGATGTTTCCCTAGTTTAGTACATGACCTGGTATAAGATTATAAAGTGGTGATGGTAGCTCAGAGAAAGAGCAAAGTGGAGAAATCAAAGAGCTATTAAGAAAGGATACTAGACCACATTTGGTGATAGATTGGAAGGAAGGGCAGAGGGGAAAAGGAAGGATGATCTTCAGCCCTTTGACTTGGGCAATTAAGTAGGTGGTGATTCCATTCAGAGAGAGAGAGAGAGAACCCAAGAGTCTGAGCCAAGTATAGAGACTTCTAAATAAGGATTGGAAGCCTGGTAAGGCATGACTTACTGTGAAGCTCCAGAGGTAGCCAAGGAGCTGACTGTGGTGCCAATCTTTATGTTTCTAGCTTGTTTGTGCCACAGGATATGTTTGTGTGCCATATCCTCAGAAATAAATAATTTGGTTCTTTTTGAAGGGTGAGTAGAAACTGAAAATGGCCTGCAGTCTGATACAATACAAGTTAAACCATGTATGTGTGTGCAGTACGTAGTGTCTGCCTTGACTTAGGGAATTCCAGTGTTTGAGAAATGTCCTGAGATTTCCAAAAGGCTAAAAGAAAAAATCTTCTTGGGAAATATTTCACCTAATGTCACTTCTCTATCTCAGCTCACAGATGTTGGTATAGGGTTTGTCTTTTATCTAGAAAGCCCCACCTCATCTGTGATTCCTTAAAATTTTGAGATTGTATTTCTCTTTTTAGCACCATTATGGTGATTTACTTCTGGAAGAATGGAGCCACATTCCCAAACATTGTATCAGGTAGCAAGATAAAAAAAATAAGTATATTACCAGAGGAAAGAGAAAAGTACTTCTTCTCACTGGTTTCCTTTAGGACATAAATTTAGGGATGTTTTAAATTTTAATTGTTGTTCAAGTACAGTTTTCTGTCTTTTACTCCCATCCCAGCCCACCTCCCCAGCCCTCCCCACCTCCCTCCCATTTCCACCCCCCCTAGTTTTTGTCCATGTGTCCTTTATACTTGTCCCTGTAAACCCTTCCCCCTTTCCCCTGAAATTCCCTCCCCTCTCCCCTCTGGTTACTGTCAGACTGTTCTCTATTTCAGTGTCTTTGGTTATATTTTGCTTGTTTCTTTGTTTTGTCATTTAAGTTCCTGTTAAAGGTGAAATCATATGTATTTTTCTTTCACTGCCTGGCTTATTTCGCTTAGCATAATGCTTTCCAGTTCCATCCATGCTGTCGCAAAGGGTAGGAGCTCCTTCTTTCTTTCTGCTGCATAGAATTCCATTGTGTAAATATACCATAGTTTTTTTGATCCATTCATATTAGTTGAAACTGGCCACAGCACAATACTTGGTATGTATTTGTGTGAGGGCCTGGAAAGTTTTGTTGGCATGTCTTTGTTACCATGGTCTAGAAAATTTAGTAACAGATTTTAAATGGGGAATTTTGTACAAAGGCAACCTTCATGAGGGAATCAAGTGTGGAAGAGGTACTGGTCTGGGAGTCAGAAGATCTCTATTCTAGGTTTATCTCTGTTTTTATCTAGCTATGTGACTGTTAGCAAGTCCCATCCCTTTAATAGATATCAGCTATAAAATAAGGAAGTTGGACTTAATGAGCTCTGTTCCTTTCAGCTCTGCTGTTCCAGGAAAATGAACCTAGAATAAAGACTATTATGACATAACTACTATGAACTAAGAAATAACTACTCTGATCAACAGCTTTGCTGCAGAGCTCTTTGATAGGCAGTAACTGGTGGATGAAAAGATAATTAAAGCAGCTTATTATTTTCATTAATCACATTCTTATCCTAGAAATTAATCTGATGCCTTTCTCCCAAAGGAGCTAGCCTAAGGAAGCAAATTGCAGTACAGAAAAGTAAAGAGTTCTATGTTCATTTGAGACACTAATTGGCTTTAGTTTAGCCCAAGAGTGCTGGTTTGGGGGCCTCCACTAACATAGAACATAGCTTCAGACTGGGATAAAGGTAATCAAATGTTCCCATACTAGGACTTAGGTGAGGGCCATGGAGCCTCCCCGCCACATGCACTATTCCTGAGTGCATTTTCCCCTCCCCCTGAATAAAACAGAGTGCCTCCATAATGCACTGGGGAATTGGGGCTGCAAGCACAGCCTTTCCAATTTCATAAAGAAGCTGAGGTAGCTTAAAACCTCTGAAGTTGGCTAGGGATTATAAAACTAATCACCTCAGCGAGAATTGTGATGGGAGTCCACATCACTTCTGGACACTAAATCTCTGTCACTGCCAACCCAGAGCTGATGGGATGAACACAAGCAAGTCATGTTCTCTTTTTTAGAATATATTTTATTGATTATGCTATTACAGTTGTCCCAATTTTCCCCTCCTTGCCCCACCCTAGCCAGTAGCCCCCTTCCCTCCAACAACTCCTCCCTATTAGAGCATGTCCATTGGTCATGCATATAAGTTCTTTGGCTTCTCTATTTCCCATACTATTCTTTATCTCTCCCTGTCTATTTTATACCTACCATTTATGCTTCTTATTCCCTGCATTTTTCCCCACATTCTTCCCCCTACTCCTCCTCACTTATAACCCTCCATCTGATTTCCATTTCTGTGACCCTGTTCTTGTTCTAATTGTTTGCTTTGTTTTGTGTTTTTTTATATTTTATTTGTTTATTTTTTGCTATTTATTTATTTATTTATTTATTTATTTATTTGAGAGGGAAGGCAGGAAGAAAGAGAGAGAGAAACATCAATGTGCAGTTGCTGGGGGCCGTGGCCTGCAACCCAGGCATGTGCCCTGACTGGGAATTGAACCTGTGATGCTTTGGTTCACAGCCCGCCCTCGATACACTGAGCTACACCAGCCAGGGCTTGTGTTTGTTTGTTTGTTTGTTTGTTTGTTTGTTTTGTTTTGTTTTTAGATTCAGCTGTTGATAGTTGTCAATTTGTTGCCCTCTTAATGTTCATAGTTTTGATCTTTTTCTTAAATAAGCCCCTTTAACATTTCATGTAATAAGGGCTTGGTGATGATGAACTCCTTTAGTTTTTCCTTGTATGGAAAACACTTTAACTGTCCTCCATTATAAACAATAACTTTGCAGAATAGAATAATCTAGATTATAGGTCCTTGCTTTTTATTGCTTCAAATGCTTCTTACCAGTCCCTTCTTGTCTGCAAAGTTACTTTTGAGAAATCAGCTGATAGTCTTATGGGAACTCCTTTGTAGGTAACTCTGCTTTTCTCTTGCTGCTTTTAAGGTTCTCTCTTTATCTTTAAACTTTGGCATTTTAATTATGTTTCTTGGTGTGGTCCTCTTTGCTTCTAACTTGTTTGGGACTCTCTGTGCTTCCTGGACTTGTGTGTCAACTTACCTCACCAAATCAGGGAAGTTTTCTTTCATTATTTTTTCAAATAAGTTTTCAATTTCTTGCTCTTCCTCTTCTTCTTCTAGCACCCCCCATGATTTGGATATTAGTACATTTAATGTTGTCCCAGAGGTTCCTAAGCCTATCCTTGTTCTTTTGAATTCTTTTTTCTTTCTGCTGTTCTGATTGAATGTTTTTTTCTTCCTTGTGTTCCAAATCATTGATTTGACTCTTGGCTGCACCCTCTCTATGAGTGGTTCCCTGTAGATTCTTCTTTATTTCACTTAGTGTAACCTTCATTTCTTCCCTTATGTTTTTGCTGTACTCATTGATTTGTTTGAGAATCCTGATCACCAGTGTTTTGAACTCTGCATCTGAGAAGTTGGTTGTCTCCTTTTTGTTTAGTTCTCTGGGGTTTTGTTCTGTTCTTTCATTTGGGTCATGTTTCTTTGTCTCCTTCATTTGGCAGCCTCTCTGTGTTTGTTTCTGTGTATTAGATAGAGTTGCTTTGACTCCCTGTCTTAGAAAAGGCACCTGTAAGTTGTGTGAGGCAAGGCTTTAGGTAATCACCAGGGTTGGGCAATCCACTTCACCACTTTGTGGTTCCGTGTGGGGGGAGGGCTCAGAGAGGGGAGAGTGTCACAGCCTGGCTTCTGGAGGTTTGCCAGACACTTGCCCCATTTCCAGTCACTTTACTCACTTCCCATATGTGACTTGTGACCTTTCAGCAGCTGCCCTGGTGGAAAATCCCAGACAGGGTGGTTTTATATACCTTCTAAGTCTGTATAGGCCCTTTAAACAGATTCTCCTGAAAATCCAGCAGTTTCTTCCACCATCTCAACCCCCACTTGTTTGTATAGCCAGAAGTTATGGGGATCTATCTTCCTGGTGCTGGAACCTTGGGCTGTGTGATGTGTCCTGGGGCTGGGATTGCTCACTCCCTAGGTTTCTTTCTCAATTTTTATCCACCACGTGTGAGCATGGGACCACCGGTTGTGCCACTGCTGACACTTCTGCATGCCACACCATGTCTCTGCACTTCTCCACCTGTCTGTGACTCCATCCCTCCTACCCATCTGGATGAATGTGGCTTCTTTAAATCCTTGGTTGGCAGACTTCCATACAGCTTGATTTTCTGATGGTTCTGGGTGTTATCTGAGATATAGTTGGAATTCTCTCTGTAGTTGCATGAGGAAGCAATGCATGTCTACCTACACCTTCATCTTGACTGGAAGTCCAAGTCATGCTCTCTTAAAGGCAGAGGGTGGGAGGTATAAAGCCAACAGTATGCAATAGGAGACTTTAAATTGCTTGATAAGTGGCTCCAGATGTTGGGCTTAAGCCCCCGAAGTGATCCCATTAGTCTCCTTTGGAATAAGACCCATTTCCTGACAGTATTATTCATTTGGAATCAGACCATTTCCTGGCAGCAGTGCAAAACACCCTGGTTGTGCACTGTACCAGTGCCTCATGAACCACAAGTCAATTCCTTTTCAGATTTAGATAGTCATCTGGCCAGGCCCTAAGAGATCTTTCTGACCTTCCCATACAATTGTGTAGTTCAGTGATTTTCAAGTGGTGTGCCACTACATACCGTTTGCCTCTTGTAGCACACTGGTGTGCCACAGGGATTTTAAAAACATGCAATACCTGCAAATTTAGTCAGGGGCACCGACCTCTTCTCCTTTTGATTGTCAAATTTTTTAAAATATGGCAGCAGCCAACAAAATAAAGGCCATCTGGTGTGAATGAATCAAAATTATTCACCTATTTTTTGGTCAGATAGGCAAAAAATAATATATTTTTTGGTGTGCCACAGAATTTTAGCAATTAGTCTATGTATGCCATGAAATGAAAAAGATTGATAATCACTGGTGTAGTTGAAGAAACAGAGGTGTAGAACATCAGCAGTTGGGCCAGGGATATGCCTCCAGTTACAGTAATTAGTGGCAAAATAAAAACATCAAACTTTTTAGGATGAATAATCAACCAGCACTCCTTTTCATGCCAATGATTCTCAATGGAGGCAGCATTGTCTCCTACCACCACGAAGGGACATTTGGAAATGTGTGCAGACCTTTTGAATTATCAGAATGATTCAGAGTAGGGGTGCTACTGGCATTAATACTCAAGGGATTGCAATGCATTAGACAACCCCACATTTCAAAATGCCAACATGTCTTGTTGAAACCCGGACATATCCTGTTGAAAACCACTGCAGGCTATACCAGGCTGTGTCCACTTAGGAAAATACAAAAGAATACAGAATCACGATTTAACCTGTCTCCTTCTCAGGAGAAAGTATGAGGAGTGCGAGAGTTGAGATCTTGGTTCTAGTTCTGGTTCTGGCATCACATCATTATGTGACCTCAAACAGGCCTTCCTCACTGGGCCTCAGTTACTTCATCTATAAAATAGTGATTTTCCAGACATGGCCATTGAGAACTCATCCAATTCAACATTCTGGGCCTTCTCCAGAGTATTCTCCAAGGACCACCTGGGCAGCAGTTTGTTAAGAACCTAGATTCTTGCATCCCACCACAGACCTGATAAATCAGAATTTACAAAGGTGGGGACACTGGGATCTGTATTGTCCCCCCACCCCACAATGATTCTAAAGTGCAATAAGTTTGAGAACCAGGGCTCCAGTGCTCTAAATGGTAGAGCTGAATTTGGTCAGCTAGCACTCACAGAGTATAAATTGGTCATTTCTATGTCCCATGCAGAGTTAGAGCAGTATTTTTGACAGCAAGCTTATCCTTACTGAAGCTCCAAAACTGAGCTAAAGGCCCTTTGCAGGCTCCCTGCCAGAGCCTGAGGCATATGAGAGGGGGGAGAAAGTCAACTCGAGTGTTGGCACTGGTAGAGAAAAAGGGTCTCAGAGGGGGCAGTCCAACTTTTGAAGACTGTATGGCTTACTTCTGTGACAACTGAGAGGAGACAGACTGTGCTGTTACAGCTGTCTTCCCAGCACCTGCTTTCTCAAGCAGCTGCCCTCACAGAGCTGCAAGCTTAGACTCCACGTTCTGAATGCTGTTAACTACATAACTTTTTTTATTTCATCTAAGCACTGCCTCTGCGGCCTGTCTGCTCACACAACTCCACAGCTGGAGTAGCTGCCTCCTCCATCCAAGAACAGTGGACAGAGCTTGCAGCAAACACCTTGCATACAATATACCCGGAGTTATTAATCGTTGCTTTCTGTTGGCTCATGGAGCACTTTTCTCTCTCACCAAACAACACGAAGTTGAAGGCTTCCATCATCATTCAAAGCCAAAAGGTTAAGACATAGAGTTCACCTTTGGCTAGTTTGGTGGAGAAAACGGGGCTCTTTGAGCTTGGAAAAAAGTGTCAAACACACTGCTTTTACACAAAAGATGCAAGAATTGCATCCCAAAGAAGTTTTGAAGATTTATTACCTGTTATTCT
The DNA here is from genome assembly GCF_019186645.2 of Phyllostomus hastatus. Classification (NCBI taxonomy): domain Eukaryota; kingdom Metazoa; phylum Chordata; class Mammalia; order Chiroptera; family Phyllostomidae; genus Phyllostomus; species Phyllostomus hastatus. The sequence goes on along the minus strand of NW_025333841.1, from coordinate 7,332,594 downwards.
AGATGACCTTCAGGCTGACAGGCCATCAGTAATCACCCAACTAAATAATGCAAAACATGTTGTCCACACTTTCCTCAGGAATTTCAAGTCCTCTCAGGAGGAAGGGAAGAAGTTAATTGCCAAACATAAGCTAGCATCCCAAATTAGGATATGCCCTCTCTTTTATAGAGATCAATCTTTTCTGAGTTTATTTTGCCCAAAGTTATGAAATATAAGATTTTTGGGATTGTAAATAAAATTTTAAATATCAGATTTCCAACATACCTATCCTATGATAGTTCTTAGAAATAAACAGTGTTTCCCCATCTCCCTCCCCCACCCTACCACAAGGAAAAATCATCATTAAAATGGTGTTTATAGCACCTGAGCTTAGGGCACCAGTTTCTGCTCAGAGAAAATGCCAAAGAATGTATATGTCCATCATTCAAAGGTTGGATGTGAAGATTTAATTACAAATAATTAATTTATTGAGAGTAACAAATAAGTCAAAACAAAGGCCAAAAGACAATGCATTGTCAGTGAGGTAGGGCCCATTTTGCACCTGTTGGAAAGCTTGCTAGTTATTAATCTGCCCTGACAAGAAGAAGGCATTTTTTGTACTCAACAGTTGATAAATGTGGTGAACACTAGTCGTACATTTTAAAATTAATATGGAATATTTTTCAGAAAAAAACCAGATCAAGCCAACATACCAAACATAAATGGCTAACCACCAACATGGAGACTAATTACTTAAATGAGTTCCAGGGGATGAATAAAAATTACAAAATGGAAGGAGACAATGCTGATAAAAGCAAAGTGGGCTCATCTTGGTTCAATGAAACTTTTGTCTAATAAAAAGGATATTTGAAATGTGAAAGGGACTTATGGCAGAGAACAGTAAAACGAGCAGGGATTCAGTGAAAGTTCTTTACAGCTAGTGTGCAGTTTGGGACTAAAAGTATGAATTGTGAATCAGAATCATACACAGCTATAGTGCAGAAGCCCTACCACAACCACAGAATCTTCCACATTGGACACAGTCAACTGCAGCTTATGATATGCTTGGATCCATTTATTTATTCAACAAACATGTATAAAGAACTCTGGAGAGTAATTGGTGAACAAACAGTGTCCTTATTCTTAAGGGGTTCACAGTAGAGTATGATAGAGGTATACATGGAAAATTATCCTACCATGCAGCAAGTACTGTTATTGAAAGAGGCACAGGGGTGTTGTGGGAGCACAGAGCAGGGCAAACAAGTCCGACCTGGTAGGAAGAAAATACAGGTAAACTTTCCTAGAGGGAGACTATGGAGATAAACAGATCTGAGTTCATAACCAGTTCTACCCCTTACTAGCTGTGTGTAACTTTGAGCAAGTCACTAAGTTCTATGGCTTTAAAAATTGCATCTGTAGCCTTGGCTGGAATGGCTCAGTGAATTAAGCATTGGCCTGTGAACCAAAAGGTAGCTGGTTCAGTTCCTAGTCAGGGCACATGCCTGGGTTTTGGCCCAGTTCCCCAGTAGGGGGCACACGAGAGGCAACCACACATTGATGTTTCTCTCCCTCTCTTTCTCTCTCCCTTCCCCTCTCCCTGAGAGTAAATAAAATCTTTTTAAAAATCTCATCTGTAAAATGGGAGCAATTTCACAACCTACCTCTTAGGGTCATAGCAATTAAATGACCAATCTATGGAAAGTGCTCAGCACAGTTTTTACCTTTCAAGCAGTGGGCACTATAGGAAGTAACAAGGTAGGTATTTTTCTAATGCATAGGGTTTCTGCTATTCTGTTCCAATAAGGATATAAAAAGGGAATGATTTTTCTAGAAGTCTTGCACTGAATTTTTTCTACCAGTTCTGGAAAAACAGTCCCACAACTGATATTGTTATCTGCTGCTCTTTGTTTTACTAAAGTTGACTTCTACATCTAAACCTTAGAGAAAGTTAGTAATTAAATACATACACACTGCATACACACATGCACAAGCTACAAACACACACACACATTTCCTATTAGTTCTATTTCTCTAGAGAAGCCTAATACAGTCACATATTTTATTTCACTTTTTAAAAAAGATCCGTAAGTTAAATATTATTTGGAAAATTTAACACACAAAACAGTGAGGCACAGAGAGACTAAGTAATATACTTAAGACTACAGAGTCAACCCATGCATTTTTCCTTCTCCAGAGTGATTCAAGATCCTTGTTTAAACTCCCCATTGTCACAGAGCAGAATGTTACCAGTGGCTTAAAAATGTTACTAGTGGTTCTAGGCTGTAGCTCTGTGCAGCCTAAGCTCAACCACCCACTGAAGGACATGGAAGCACACACAAACATACAAATCAGACTCTCAAATTCAAATACTGTAGGGCCCATCAAGTTGGGAGTGTACTTCAGTGTTCACAAAAGCTACTTCCTTATCCAATATGATTTTTTTCTAATTTAAAAGTCTGTACTGCATATAGCAAATACAGACCTCCAGCAAGTTCAAGTTTTCCCCATAATTATAAACTCCAAGTTTGGAAAACTCTTTCACATTTCTTGTCAATATGCTGAATGTCCTGGGTAGTTTGGCCCCTTATGAAACTACTAAAGGAAGAAGACATCACGGAACACTGGACAAGAAAGTGGAGTCAGAAGATAAGGGACAGAAAAATAGTAGACAAGGATAGATTTAGTTGAAGTGTGGGCTGGCCTCAGATTTTCTGGCAAAAGTCTTTTCATCCAGCATTGATTAAGAACCAATGCTGCGCCAGATGTGGGAAAACCAAAGACAAGTATGACACTGTCTCTACCTTCAAGAAGCTCATAATCTAGTATCTCTCACAACATGACAGGAAATTCCTTCATCTATGGAACAAATACTTACCAACTGCCAACTATGTGCCAGGCCCACATGCCAGGTGCTGGGCATAGAGTTGTATGTAAATCCATGTATTATAGACTCTCAGCCCTAATGAGGTTCACAGTCTAGTAGGCCATTATACTTGCCCTCAAAATCACTAGAGTAGGCAGAGAACCCTGTAACCACCCCCTCCCCAAATCTCCTTGAGTTAGCCTCTTTTGCCACAATGTGCTATCTCTCTTTGTACATTATAAATTCACTCCCTCTCTCAGTAATATAAACCTGTGACTGGGGAGAGATTACTGTATTTTAAACTTTATAAGGCTTAATGTTTTGGGGAAAAACAAGACAGACAGACACTATGTTCAGACATGCAATATCCTCAGCCAGGAAGGAAGGCAGCCAGAGGCAGCAATGATGGCCATCCATCTTCCCTAGACCAACCTGAGAATAATCTTCTCTCAATATTAAAGGCCCAGGAACAATTTAGAGAGAAAGTCTGCACTTGCTTTTTCTCCCATACCATATTCAATGAAATGCAGTTCTGATGTTCAGAGGGGCTCCAACTAAGTAGATAATACAGACACATTTTTCAAAGGGCCTGCCATGGCATTTTATCCTCCACAGCATCTAATACCTGTCAAACATTTTAGATTAAAATGAGTATGAAAAACACAGCCTCACTAGCTCTTCCTTTGCTCTGCAGACCATGGACAGGAATGAAAATAAGCCCTGAGGTTTAAAGTCCATACTGGGGCACCTCCTACTCCTTGTATTAGGCATCCACTATGGTTAGAAATAGTACATTAAAAATAGTACTGGCTTTGCAGTGGGGCATGCCACTGACCTGCTCTTGACATTGGGAAGTAACTTCAGCTCTATGAATCTCAATTTTCTTATATTCAGACTAGGAATAATAATCCTTATACCCCTCCCTATAGCATTATGATGAGATGCAAATGAGATTATATATATAATGGTTCTGACATATGGTAGTCACTCAACTAATAATTGTCTATCTCCTTCATGTTCCCTGTCTTGTCCTAAGGACAACCTTAGAGCACTCTCCTTGTCAGGGCTTTTACTCCTGTTTTTACCTGGGTTTGGTTTCTACTTCATTATTCCCTCATGTAACCAGGAAAGTCCAGAATATCTCCTGACCTCCCATCAAGTTTTCATTGCTTCATTCTAGTCTCCATTTTGCTAACAATTAGGAGGTAAGGCATCCATACAGTATTTGTACCACCCAATCAAATAAGCATATTTGTCATCATTGAGAATCTGTATAATTTAACTGATTCAAATCCTCCAATAATGAGGAAGTTTCATGTTCCATATGAAAACAAATCTCCAGTAATTAGCATCCTCTTGTCACCAGAGTGGTCCAACAGGTTGGCTGAATGGCTTGGGCCAAGGATTGGCAGCACTCTAAAGCCTTGGTCTGTTGGGAGTTTGGGCCTCTCAGTAGGCTAAAAGGAAACAACACAGGAAAGAGGGAGAATGCTCAAGCATTTCTCATTCCATCCTATAGGAGTGACCTAACATTCAGGATCTGCTATACAGAAAACTCCAAACATGTTTTCCTGTCATTATCTTTTCCCCCATTTTGACCTTCTTTGGTTCATTTATTAGGTGGGTATGTCTACTGCAAATTCAAAGTATGACTTGGGAAAGTTTCCTCCCTTCTCTTTGTCTCAATCTCCTTTGTTAATTGAATAATCTAAAGGAGAAACTCTGGAATCCACTGGATTTGTATTTTTTCATTGTCTTCACTCCCACCCCCAGTACTACAACCAACACCAAAAAAACTCTCTGGGTAATTAAAAGGGGTTCTACACCTAATTGCAAAGTAGGTATTGAGGAAAGAGAGAAGCCTAGACACTGAACCTGTGTGTCTTCCCTAATCAAAGTATGGTTATAACGAAGTTGGTTTGTAAATTTTATTGGTATTTGGAAATCATACATTGTAAAGTGTCTGGGTGGGGAGTTACCAATATTACCAAGAAATTCTCAAACATAAGTTAGGTGTCCAACAAGTCAACTCAATACTGATATTATCTACCCACAGATAGTGCTGGATTCCAGTTTAGGATTCAGTCCCACAAGTCGACCCACCACCACCCCTCAGACATCAGTCTAAAGTCCAGATTATCTATCACCTGTGCTTCTGAGCCAATCAGCTATACATTGGGAATTCCAATGACCCCTTCCTTGGGTTTGATTACTTTGCTAGAGTGGCTCACAGAACTCAGAGAAACATTTTACGCATTAAATTTAATATAACAGAATATAACTCATGAACAGCGTGATGGAAGATATGCATAGGGCAAGGTATGGGGGAGGGGCACAGAGCTTCATGCCCTCTCAAGGCATACCACTCTCCCAGCAGCTCCATGTGTTCACCATCCCAGGAGCTTTCCAAATCCAGATCTTTTGGGGTTTTATGGAGGCTTAATTTACTAGACATGGTTGATTAAATCACTGGCCATTGATGATTAATTCAACCTCTCTCTGGAAATCACGGCGTGGGACTGAGAGTTCTAAACTTCTACTCATGGTTACTTGCTCTGGAGACCAGCCTCCACCCATAGGTGCTTTCCAAAAGTCATCTTATTAACATAAACCCAGTCTTGGTGCAAAGGGGTTTGTTATAAAGAACACAACACCCATTTCACCTTTATGCCCCTGAAACAATTTCAGGAACTGAGGGTGAGAGATCAAACATTATTAACAAAAGATGCTCCGATCATTCTTATTGCTCAGGAAATTCCAAGGGTTTTGGAAGCTAGGATCTGGGAACCATGAGTAAAGACCAAATATACATGAGAAATATATTTTTGGTCATCTGAATGACTAAATATATATTTCTTACAAATCACAATATTACAGTAACTTAAACAACAGCAACAATTTTTTTATTGACAGGATATTGGAAAGCTTGCTAATGCAACAGGAGGCTAAAAACAAGGCTAGGAAACAGAAAGGAACCAGGGCAGAAACAATTTGAGCTTAGGGTACTGCTGCTTGCATGGATGAACCCTAATCATGTGTATTTTGTCCTTGAATCACTCTGCTTAAGAATGAAAGTGCTAGGATTTTGAGTCAAATTATCTCCATTTAGGTCATCTGCTGGCCTCTTGGATTTGAGGGACAGGTGTAGGGCAGAAGGAGCCTCCAGGAACCCTTTTGAGTTCCATAGTGGGAAGTCACCTGATCACCTCTGAAACTTCAGATAGCATGATTAAACTATTCCATTGACTGATCCATTAAAAGCAAACAAATCTCTTGCTTTCCTACTTTGTAGCCTGAGAAGATATAGTTGCTCTTTCCCTTTATATCACCTCACCACCGTCTCCAGCTTTCATCAGTTTGTTCCTTTACTTTTTCTATTGTAAAGATGCATGCTCTGCTTGGTAACCATGCTTAAGTTTTCCATGCTTCTTCTATACATTGATTTTTTATTGTTGTTCAAGTGTAGTTGTCTCCATTTTCACCCCACCACTCACCCCAACCCCAGCCATTCCCACTTCCCACACTTGATCCTACCCCCATTTTGTTCCATCCATGTGTCTTTTATACATGTCTCTGAAAACCCTTCTTGCCCCTGTTATCCCCTCCTACTTCCCCTTGGGTTACTGTCAGTTTGTTCTTAATTTCAGTGTCTCTAGTTATATTTTGCTTGCTTGTTTTTGTAGATAGGTTCCTGTTAAAGGTGAGATGACATGATATTTGTTTTTCACTGCCTGGCTGATTTAGCATAATGCTCTCTAGTTCCATCCATGCTATTACAAAGTATCTAAAGCTCATTCTGCCAGGTTCCTCAGGAGGAGCTCATGAAAATAATATCCCCTGTTTTTCTTTTTACATGTTGATAACAATTTGTGATCCTTTATAGTTGAAAGTCAGTTTTGCTGGAAATGGAGCCCTTGGCTCCCACTTATCTTTCCTAGATGTTATGAATATGTCATTACATTTTTTTTGTTCCCTTTATAAATAAAATGTTTTTTCCCTAGATGTCTAAAGGATTTTTCTTTTTCTTTTTTAAAACATTTTTTAAATTTATTTTCAGAGAGAGGAGAAGAGAGGGAGAAAGAAGGAAAGAAACATCAATGTGTGAGAGAAACATTGATTAGTTGCCTCTTGTTTGCCCCCAATCAGGTACCCAGCCCGCAACCCAGGCATGTGCCCGAACAGGGAATTGAACCAGTGACCTTTCAGTTCACAGGTCGATGCTCAATCCACTGAACCACACCAGACAGGGTATATATTTTTTTCTTTAAAGTCAAATAGTATTACTAGAATTTGCCTTGGCATTGTTGGTCTAGGGGTCAATATTCTAAGCCATTCAGTATGTACTTTGAATACATAGTTTCAAAAATTATTTATTCAAGGCACTTTTGTTCAATTGCAGACTTCAGTATCCTGTTCCTTTGGATTTCTTATTCAGCAATACATATTTATTTGTATATGTAAAATATTCTTTGCCTATAATTAAAATTTATAATTTCCCTTCAAACCCATTTTATGTTCACTTATTTTAAAGATATTAAAATGTTTTTTCTTCTATTTTATTTTTTTAAAGATTTTATTTATTTTAGGCAGAGGAGAGGAGAGGGAGAAAGAGAAAGAGAGAAACATCAATGTGTGGTTGCCTCTTCCACACCCCCTACTAGGGACCTGGCCTGGCCCACAACCCAGGCATGTGCCCTGACTGGGAATTGAACTGGCACCCTTTGGTTCAGAGACTAGCACTCAATCCATTGAGCCACACCAGTTAGGGCTATCTTACATTTTAAAAGGGACTCTTGTGTCTTTACTTCCTTATTCCTTCTAGTTAGTCTTTGTTTTACAAATGATTCTTTATTATTTATATTTCTTTACTAAATACTGTTACCTTCTTTCCAAAATGTTTCAATTCTGATATATGCTGATCTTTTGCATATTGTATCATTTTCCTAATATTGTGTAGCTTTGTTTGATAACATAAGGTTGACTTTCGTCTATTTTGTGGGCAGGTCTTTCTGGCATGCTTTTATCACCTGTAGGACGCTATGTCTCTTATTCTCTTTTTTCTTATAATTATTTTGTATGAGATCTGGCCTTGATAAACTTTGTCCATTTTTAAGAAAAATTAAGTTTATGTTGTTTGGTTTAGTGTTCATAGATATGGTGGCCAGCTTTCTCAGATTCCTGGGCCTTCTACTCTCCCCTACATCATTCTGGAACTTTTCTTTGTCTCCAGTCCCTTTCCTACTCAATTTTCATTGCATTACCATTAACTTCTACTCAGTATGAGGCTCAAAGGAAGCCATGGCCAATCAATTTTGAGAGTCCATTGGGGGCTATACTGCTTCACTCTCTTTAATAGTCCTTTCTACTTTACAGTTATGTGATTCATTTATGGAATCCATTGTTTTTAAGGGTTTTTTTTTCTTTTTTTTTTTTTTTTGGTTTCTTGAGAATGCTCTATTCACCCACTCTAACTCACAGTTTCAACTGTTTTCACTGTGAGTTAGAGTGGGTGAATAGAGCATTCAGTTTAGTGATATCCTAGGAATTTCCCTCAATATTCTTCTAGGGTGGATCCAACATCTTCTCTTATAATTTAGCTTTTTATTGTGCTGGATTATATATGCAGAGAATGCTTTAAGAAGGGAGTTATGAAGATGAACTTTATCACAACCAGAGAGCCCACACAAACTGCATAAAGGGCATCCCAAAAGTACCCAACTCAGGATATCAAGGAGATTATACCACTGAGTCCCACATGTCTCCTACTATAGAAGGTCACACCACACAGACAGGGAGTCAAAGCAAATCAAACTAAGATGCAGAAACAAATAAGAAGAGTCACCTAAAATGGGGATAAAAAGAAACAATAACCAATCGAAAGTAAAAGAGGAACCCCCAGAAATAATGCTAAATGAAATTGAGGCAAGTGAACAAACGTTCAGACGCTGAGTTCAAAATAATGGTTATGAGGATGCTCAAGGAGCTCTGTGAGAACTACAGAGAACTCCAGGGAAGCAACAAGGAACTTACAGTGAACTACACCAGCATGAAAAAGGACATAGAAACTATCAATAAGAGCTAGGAGGAAATGAAGAATACAATATATGAAATGAAGAACACAGTAGAAAGAATTAAAATCAAGTTAGATAAAGCAGATGATAAAATCAATGAGCAGGAGGATGAGGTAGAAAAAAAATGCAGCAAGAGCAAGAAAACAAAAAGAGACTCAAAAAGAATGAAGAGAGCTTAAGGGGGCTGTAGGACAACATGAAATGTAATAATATCTGTATAATAGGGATAACAGAAGGAGAAGAGGAGCAAGGGATAGAAAACCTGTTTGAAAAAGTTATGACAGAAAACATCTCTAATGTGATGAGAGAAAAAGCCACACAGGTCCAGGAAGTACAGAGTGTCCCAATCAAATGAACTCAAAAGAGTCCCACTCCAAGATACATTATAATTAAAATATCAAAATTTAAAGACAAAGATAGACACTTAAAGGGAACAAGGAAGAAACAGGAAGTAACATACAGAACAAAAGATCTACACAGACTGAGAGTGAAAGGTTGGAAAAAAATATTCCAGCAAATGGACAGGAAAAAAAGCTAGAGTAGCAATACTTACATCAGGCAAAATAGACTTCAAAACAAAGGCCATAAAAAGAGACCCAGAAGGATACTTTATAATACTCAAGGGAAGAATCCATTAAGAAGACATAAACATTGTAAACACATATGCACCCAACATAGGAGCACCCAAATATATAAGAAAAATTTTGGAGGACTTCAAGAAAGATATAGACAGCAAGACACTTATACTAGGGGATTTTTGACATTCCACTGTCAATGATGGATAGATCTTCCAAACAAAGAATTGACAAGGATATTGTGGCACTGAATGACCCACTAGAGAAAATGGACTTAACTGGTATATACAGAACCTGTCACCCCAAAGAAGCAAAATATACAATCTTTCAAATGCACATGGAACATTTTCAAAAACAGACAACATAATAGGACACAAAATAAGCCTCTACAAATTCAAGAAATTTGAAATCATATCAAGTATTTTCTCAGACCACAAGAGTCTCAGACTAGACACCAATCTCAAGGAAAAAAACTCCAAAACATTGAAACTCATGAAAACTGCATATTATGCTATTAAACAATGAATGGTTTAAGAATGAGATCAAGAAAGAAATCAAAAAGTTCCTGGAAACAAATGAAAATGAATATACAACAGCCCCAAACATATGGGACACAGTGAAGGCAGTCCTGAGGGGGAAGTTCATAGCGATACAGAGCTACCTAAAATAGATAGAAATATTTCAAATAAACAACCTAACCCTACACCTATAAGAACTGGAAGAACAACAACAAACAAAGCCCAGAGTGAGTGGAAAGAAGAAAATAAACAAGATCCAAGCAGAATTAAATGACATAGAGTAGGGGTGTCAAATTCATTTTCACCAGGGGCTACAACAGCCACAAGGTTGCCTTCAAAGGGCTGACATAAATTTAGGATTGTATGCATGTAACTACTCCTTAACAGTTAAGAAGTTGAAATAGCATTCAGCCCTTTGATGGCAACTGTGAGGCTGATGTGGCCCCTGGTGAAAATGTGTTTGACACCTCTGACATAGAGACTAAAACAACAATTCAAAGAATCAATGAATCCAGGAGCTGGTTCTTTGAAAAGATAAACAAAATTGAGAAGCCTTCAACAAGACTCATCAAGAAAAAAAGAGGACCCAAATAAACAAAATGAGAAATTAAAGAGGAGGGATTACAACTGATACCACAGAAATACAAAGGATCATAAGAAATTACTACAGACACCTATATGCCAAGAAATTTGAAAACCTGGGTAAAATGGACAAATTTCTAGAAACATATGACCTTCCAAAACTGAATGAAGAAGAAGCAGAAAGCCTGAACAGACTGATAAAAGCTAGTGAAATTGAAGCAGTAATTTAAAAAACTCCCATCACACAAAAGCCCTAGAACAGACAGTTTCACAGAAGAATTCTACCAAACATTTAAGGAAGAACTAATCCTGATCCTTCTCAAACTATTCCAAAAAATCCCAGAAGAGCCCTGGCTGGTGTTGCTCAGTGGGTTGAGTGCTGCCCTGTGAACCAAAGGGTTGCTGGTTCAATTTTCAGTTAGGGCACATATCTGGATTGTAGGCTGGGTCCCCCACAGAGGGCAGTTTAGAAGCAAACACACCTTGATATTTCTCCCTCTCTTTATCCCTCCCTCCCCCTCTCTAAAAATAAATAAATATAATCTTTTAAAAATCCAAGAACAGGGAAGACTCCCAAAATCTTTTTATGAGGACAGCATCATCCTAATCCAAAACCCAGATAAAGACACAACAAAGAAGGAAAACTACAGGCTGATGAACATAGATGCTAAAATCTTCAACAAAATATTGGTACAATGAATATGCAAATAGTGCAAGAATGGTACAGTATTTGCAAATCAAAATGTAATATATCATGTAAACAAAAGGACAAAAATCACATGATCATATCATGTGATTTGATATGGAAAAAGGTATGGAAAAAGCATTTTATAAGGTACAGCACCCATTTGTGATAAAAACACTTGGCAAAGTGGGAGTAGAGGAAGCATACCTCAACATAATACAGGCAATATATGAGAGACCTACAGACAACATCATACTCAATGGGCAAAAACTAAAAAGCTTTCCCACTAAGAACAGGAACAAGACAAGGGTGTCTGCTTTCACCACTTCTATTCAACATAGTATTGGAAGTTATAGGCACAGTGATCAGACAAGAAAAATAAATAAAAGGCATCCAAATTGGAAAGGAGGAAATAAAACTGTCATTGTCTGCAGATGATATGATGGTGTACATAGAAAACCCTCTAGACTCCACCAAAACACTCCTCAACCTAATAAGTGAATTTGGCAAACCAGCGGGATACAAAGTCAACATTCAGAAATCAAAGGCATTTTTGTACACTAACAATGAAATATTAGGGACAGAAATCAGGGAAAAAAATCCCATTTGCTATAGCCACAAGAAAAATAAAGTACCTAGGAATAAACCTAGCGAAGGAGGTAAAAGACCTCTACTCAGAAAACTACTGAACACTGAAGAAATACATTAAGGAAGACACAAATAAATGGAAATATATATAACATGTTCATGGATTGGATGAATTAACATGGTCAAAATGTCCATACTACTCAAAGTAATCTATAAATTCAATGCACTCCCAATTAAAATACCAATAACACATTCCACATATCTAGAACAAATATTTCAAAAATGTATATAGAACCAAAGACAACCCTGAATAGCCTCAGCAATCCTGAGAAAGAAGAACAAAATGGGAGGGATCATAATACTTAATATCAAACTCTACTATAAGGCCACTGTAATCAAGAGTCTGGTACTGGCATAAAAACAGACACATAGATCAATGGAACAGAATAGAGAGCCCAGAAATAATCCCAGGTCTCTAGGTCAATTAATACTTGGCAAAGGGGGCAGTAGCATAAAATAGAATAAAAATAGCCTCTTCAATAAATGGTGTTGGGAGACCTGGACAGGTACATGCCAAAAAATGAAACTACACCACCAACTTATACCATACCCCAGAACAAACTGAAGATAGATAAATGACTTAAATGTAAGCCAGACACCATTAACAGTCCTAGAGGAAAACACAGGCAGAAAAACTTCAAATATCCCACACAGCAATATTTTCACCTATACATTCCATAGGGCAAGGGATATAAAGGAAAAAAATAAACAAATGGGACTACATCAAAGTAAAAAGCTTCTGCACAGCTAAAGAAATCATCATCAAAATGAAAAGGGAACTTACCATATGGGAGAACATATTTGCCAATGATACTTCAGATGAGGGTTTGATCTCCAAAAGATATAAAGAACTTATACAGCTCAACACCAGGAAGACAAACAATTCGATTAAAATGGGTAAAGGACCTGAACAGACACTTCTCCAAAGAGGACATATAGAAGGCCCATAGACATATGAAAGGTTGCTCAGCATCACTAGCCATCAGAGAGATGTAAATTAAAACCACAATGAGATATCACCTTATACCAGTCAGAATGGCCATCATTAACAAATCAACAAACAACAAGTCCTGGTGAGGATGTGGAGAAAAAGGAACCCTAGTGCACTGTTGATAGGAATGCAGACTGGCACAGCCACTGTGGAAAACAGTATGGTATTTCCTCAAAATACTAAACATGGAGATACCTTTTGATCCAGGCATTCCACTGCTGGGATTATACCCTACAAATCCTGAAAGACCAATTCAAAAGAACCTATGCACCCCAAAGTTCATAGCAGCACAATTTACAATAGCCAAGTGCTAGAAGCAACCTAAGTGCCCATCAGTAATTGAATGGATCAAAACACTGTGCTACATTTACACAATAGAATACCAAGCAGCAGAAAGAAAGAAGGAACTCCTTTCACAACAGCATGGATGGAACTGGAGAGTATTATGCTAAGTGAAATAAACAAGGGGTGAAAGACAAATACCATATGATCTCACCTATAACTGGAACCCAATGAACAAAATGAATGAGCAAAATAGAACCAGAGGCATGGAGACAAGGAACAGACTGACAATGACCACGGGGAGGGGGAAAAGAGAGGAAAGAAAGGGAAGAGTCTAGGTAAGGAACATGTATGGATGACCCATGGACATGGACAACAATGTGGGGATTGACCAAGGAAGCAGGGCGTGGGCAGGGCAGGAGAGAGCAATGGGTTAGAAGTTCAGACAAGTGTAATAGAACAACAGTAAAATATGTTTTTTCACAATCTAACAAGAAAAAGATGAACTTTCTGAGTCCTTAATGTCTGAAAATATCTATCTTACTATGAGGATGACTAATAGTGTCAGTGAGATAAAATTGCAGTTTTTCTTATAACTTTCTGTATATTTCATTGTATTCTAGTTACTGATGTTGTATACTCTAGCTCTGATGGCAATCCGGTTCTTACTCTTTTATAGACCTTTTTTTAAAATTTCTGGAAGTCTTTAGAATTTAGTCTTTATCCTTGCTGTTCTGAATTTTTAAAAATATATTTTCTGAGATTCCAGTTCTCTTTTTAAAAACACTTTATTTTTAGAGAGAGTGGAAGGAAGGGAGAAAGAAAGGGAGAGAAACATCGACATGTGAGAGATACATCGATGTTAACATCCCCAACTGGGGACTTTGCTCGCAACCCAGGCATGTGACCTGACTGGGAATAGAACTGGTGACCTTTCAGTTCAAAGGCCAGCACTCAATCCACTAGGCCACACCAGCCAGGGCATATTCTGAAACTTTTCAGTAATGTGTGTGTCTGAGAGAGAGAAAGTAAGTCATTTTTCATTATACTTTTGAGCACTAGATGGGCTCTTTTCATCTGAACACTTATGTCTTTCCACTCTGGGAAATTGTCATCTATTATTTTAAGGAATGGTTCCCTTCCTTCCATTTTTTCTGTTCTCTTATTCTAGCATTCTTGTTAGTCAGCTGTTGGACCTCCTAGTATATGTTAAAAAATCACATTATCTAACTATAGTTCATGTACCATAATACGCAGTTATTTTGAGTGTGCGTATATTCATGTAGCCACCAACTCCTAAGCTATAGCATAATTTCTTCATCACAATTATTTTAATGCTTTTATTCCCCCTACCTATACCTGCAGTCAACAACTATCTGCTTTATAGCACTATAGATTACTTTGGCCCATTCTAAAGCATTATATGAATAATATAATACAATTTTATCTAACTCTTTTGTACCTGCGTTTTTTTCTCAAACTAATAATTTTGAGATTTGTCCATATCATTGCACTTAGTAGTTCATCATTATTGCTGAGTAACATTCTACTATATGGACATACCATAATTTATTTATATGAGGTTGACTTTTAAAAAGACTTTATTTACTTTCAGACAGAGAGGAAGGGAGGGAAAATGAGAGGGAGAGAAACATCAGTGTGTGAGAGATACTGGGTCCCCCAAATGGGGACCTGACATACTACCCAGGCATGTGTCCTGACTGGGAATTGAACTGGCAACCTTTCAGTTCATAGGTCAGTGCTGAACCCACTCAGTCACACAAGCCAGGGCTATATGAGGTTGATGTTTTGTTTTTGTTTTTGTTTTCATTTTTATATATATTTTAAAATCACTTCCTTTTCTACTTTTTTAAAAAATATTTTTAAGATTTTATTTATTTATTTTTAGAGAGGGAAGAGAGAGAGAGAGGAAAAGATCAATGTGCGGATGCTGGGAGCCGTGGACTGCAACCCAAGCATGTGCCCTGACTGGGAATCGAACCTGCGATGCTTTGGTTCGCAGCCCGCGCTCAATCCACTGAGCTACACCAGCCAGGGCTTGTTTTTTGTTGTTGTTGTTTTTTTGTTTTGTTTTGTTTTAATATCAGAGTTTACCAGTTCAGAGTATATGCTCTGGAGCCCATGAACTTTGTCCTGTGTTCTCATATCTGTGGTTATGTTATGTTACCTGGCAAAAGGGACTTTGACAATGTATTACTAATTAGTTGACCTTAAGATAAAAAGTATATTCTGTATTATCTGGTAGGTTCAATGTAATCACATGAAACCTTAAAAGAATAAGAGGAGTTCAGGATGATGTGGCAGAGGAGGGGAGTCAGAAATATTGTAAGCACAAGAAGGACTTGATGTGCCTTTGCTGGCTTTAAAGATGGAGGAAACCATGGGCCAAGGATTGCAGACATTCTCTAGCAGATAAAAATAATCCAAGGCTGACAGCTAACAAGAAAAAGGAGACTTCAATAATGCAATCTCAGGAAACCAGATTTTGTCAATAATCTGTATGAGTTTGGAACAGACTATTCCTAGAGCTTTGCAATAACAGCCCAGCTGACCAACAACTTCCTTTATTCTTTTGCTTATGAGAAAAGTGGTACTTGATTATACTATTTTTTAGTGTGTATTCTCAATAAACAGACAAAAAATAAGGTGTGTAAGAGAATGTCAACTCAGTAAGTGACACAAACTTCTTAACAGATCAATTTAAGCATTTCTGAGGAAACCTGCTCTCCCTTGAGAGACTGTTCCTCTCTCTTGCTTATGATTTCAGGTCTTTGTGTCTGCCAGGTAGAAAGACAGAATAAAAGGTAAGGAATTGCTTATGGTTTATTAGGGGTAAAACACAGAAAGGAGTTGATTGTGTCATTGAATCATGTGTCCATATACTGCTAGGTACAGTCAAGCACAAAGCTTGCTGCCACATTTTCCAAGGCTACTATTTAAAATATATTAAAAATAAGGATCTTTCTTCTATCCAAATCTTGATATTCTATGTTAGATCTGCAATTTCCTCACATGGTTACATCTCATTGCAAACTCTCTTTCTCACTTAATATTTGCACATTCTTTAAATTAGTCTTGAGAAAATTTTTTTTTAAAAAATAAGAAACAAGATAATAGGGTGCTTAAAAAAGTAGGGGATCAACAGCATCAAACTATTTAGAGGTTCTGGAGGATGAAATTGAGAAAAATAATATCAAATGTGGAGACATGAGATCATTGGGAGATTTTGGTGATTTTTTTTTCCCAGAAGTTGCTTAGATTTGAAGTCCTTAATGCAGGACACTGGAGAGTGAATGATATATGGAGAGGCTGAGGAAGGATGTAAAGGTGAAGAGGAAGGAAATATAGGAGTCAAGAAGTGCGGTAGCTCAAAAATAGGGATAATTGTAGCGTGGTTGTCAGCAGAGGATAAAAAGCTAGTATAGACAGGGATAGGGTGTGTGTGGAAGAATAATTGAAAGATTGAGCAGAGAAAAACAGTCTCTTTCTGCTTTTAAACTTGATAGTTCTCCCACATTTGTTTTAATCTTATTTTTTATACCTACACACACTCAATTATTTTAGCCATCTTTACAGTTTTAATCCTCATCTCTCTAATTAACAAACTCTACATCTTCAGCTCTACTTCATACCTTGCTCATGATATCAATTCAACACTTTGGATTACTTGTTGGTATATGTCTTGCCAGCCCTCAAACTCAGTTTCAAAGTGCATTCCGCCATGCCTCCAAGCCAGTCTTCCCCAACCCCAACTTCTTTCTTTTTGTTAAATATTTATTTTCATGGTGCCACTGAAGGAAATTCTGGCATCACTTTTGTCTCATTCATTTTTCTCATTATCCAAATTCAGTCATACACCAAACCATGCTAAGGTTCCCCTCACAATGATTCTTGAAATATCCCACTTTTTAAATCTTTATTCTCACTGTCACTGCCTTAGAACAGCCTCTCATAATATCCTACATGGACCTTTGGGCCTCTGTTTCTAATCTCATCCTCCTTAATTTTACTCTCCATATAATCATGAGGGCTTTCTTATCTAAATCTCTCTCTCATCATGCCACTGCCTTATTTAAAACCAACCAACTAGCCAACTTACTGACCAACCCACCTACCTACCCTACTATAAACATCTTCTGTGGTTCCCCAACATCAATTATTTATCATTCCAACCAAAGTCCTCTACAATCTTGTCCCTGCCTTCTTTTAAAACTTTGTATTCTGTTTCTCTCCAAAGGAACCCCTTGATTCCATCCAAATGTTCCATTTGCCAACCCTCTGCTGATATTCCTTATTTGACCTGAAATATAATTCTTTCACTTATTCTTACCATTTACTAATATTCTTTCCATCTCTTATGGCCCAATTTGACTCCCACTTCCTCCATCCCCCCTTCATCCCAGGAGTGATGCTGGGCATACAATACTGAAACCAATAAGCTTTTACATCTACATCCACCAAAATGATCTGTCTCATCTTAGAGAATCCCATAATGCCAACATTGAAAATTCCTTCAAATATTGTCTAACCCACCTTTCTCACTGTTCAGTGAAGTGGGGCCCAATGAGAAGTGTCCTGCAAGGGAGACGCGGTATCTCAAATAAAGACATTGACAAATGCCTCCACTGAATACCTTATTTATACTCTGGTTCTTATACATTGCTGTCTTAGACTATATATATGCAGTTTATTCCCACATCTTTGAATTGTGCTGAGTTCCAGGAAGGCAGGTGATATTTCTCCTACTTCTCTGAATTCCCCATATCATGTAATGTATTACATTGGACAAACAAGCATTAAGCAAATATGTATTGACTAGACAAGAAATGATACATCATAACTTGAACATAAACCATCAATTTTTATTGTCTCATTAGTATATTTTATCAATTAAAATTAGTAGTGGCCTTATGTCCCTGAGTAGTTAAAATGACAAGTAGTTAAAAATCAAGATATTCAAAGATAAGCAGGTAAACTGGAGGCCCTAATGTATATTTCATAAAGCCTTTGAAGGGGAGATCTAGGATTTCTCTTGAAAATCATTTCACATAACAGTCCTCTCTCTTCCCCCATTTTATTGATCTTCCCCCATTTTATATAGTGACAGAGGAACTCAAGAGTTAAAGATTTTAGCTTCAGTCTCAGTTAATAGGCTTAAGTGATTAAAGCATTTGGAAAGCTGTTATTCCAGGAACTGGAATGAACAATACTTGACTTTAGGTCAATAAGCAATTCAACCTTTGTGCCCCAGGGGAACTGCAAGGACGGGGATGGTATCTGAGCCATTGTATTCCATTGATCAACAGATTAACCTTTTTTCCAAACCCATTACCTACCCTTTCTTTTCCTCATAAAAAGGTTGGCTTGAGATGAGATATCAGGATGGTTTCTGAGGGTACATAACCCGCTGTCTCCTCAGATCAATGACATCTGAATAAAGTACCCATAAAGATTCAACACATCTCTATTTATTAGTTCTGGTAGTGGCAGGCAGCATGAACGCAGACTTTTCTGGTTTCAATAGGAAAAAAAGATTCACAGAGGAAAAGAAAGGACTAAGTCTCCAAATTCTTCAGCCAAAATTTCCCATAACCCAAGAGAATGAGTTGTACACTACAATGGTTTAAACAGGTAAGCACCTGGGTTTTGAAGTCTGACTGACATGGCTCTGACACTTAAGCAAGTTTATTAACCCCAGTGAACCTCAGTTTCTTTATGTACAATAATAATCCTGTTTGGGGAGCTCTGAGATCAGGCAAGGAGACAGTACTCTCCACAGACAGTAGTGCCTCCTTCATTAGATTGCAAATATCCAACCACCAGGTTAGGTCCAAAGCTACTCAGGCCACTGAAGACACTAAGGGGAGGCCATGGCCCAATGCACACACAGATGTTCCTTAGATTTTGTTGATAGGACTGAAATCAAGCAGAGTGTTCCCATGCTTGCTTGGCATAGAGACAAACATGAGGAGCATTTGGAAGATTAGCTAATTACATACTGTGAGGCACCAGGAAGCAGGCACTGCATAATAGGACAGCACTTTCAGGAGCTGTCACTCTATCATGACAGGCTCATTATGAAACTGTCAACAATGGCAGCTGAAAATCACCGAGTGAAGGAGGACATCTGTTCCCCAAGGCATTCAGATGGAGCTGCTTAATGCTAGGAAAGCCAGAGGGACACTGAGGTCTCACCAAAGGTTGTCAACCAAAGTAAGAACAAGGAGATACATAAAGGAGACTTCCAAGGATAAGTAGCACCAGCTCATTGAGTGGATGTGGCTACAAGGGCAGAGATGCTAGGGAAATACTATGAACTCCAGATAGAGTTCAGAAGGTTGAGCTTATAGACACCAGGGACACTTATGAAGTCATGCAAGATGAGATCCGATGGAAATTAGAGGAAGAAACCCATGACATGAAATCTAGACCTAATAAATGTCAAGCACAAAGGTATCCAAGTAAGTGGTAGAAGGAAATTATAATTTACTAACTACCTAAGATGCATAACAAATTACCACAAATTTAGTGGCTTAAAAACAGTACTTATTTATTATATTACAGTTCTGTGTGTTGAGTCTAGAAATGGCTTACCTGTTCCTTTTCTCAGAGTCTTACAGGATAGTCAATGTCTCACAAGGGCTGTGGCCTCCTGTGAGACTTGGAATCCTCTTCAAAGCTTTTTTTAAAAGGTTTCATTTATTTAATTCTTAGAGGGGAGGGAAAAGAGAAAGAGGGAGAAAAGCATCTTGTACACTCCCTACTGGGGACCTGGCCCAAAACCCAAGCATGTATCCTGACTGGGAATCAAACCTGCGATCTTTTGTTTTGCAGGCCACCACTCAATCCACTGAGCCACACCAGCCAGGGCACTTTTCCAAGCTTATATGTGGTTGTTGATAGAATTCATTTCCATATAGCTTGTTTCTTCAAGGCCAGCAGGAAAGAGACTTCTGACTGATTTCTACACTCTCCTTTCAATTCTCCCCTGATTATATCAGATTTACCTATAATAATCTCCTTTTATATTAACTCAAAGTCAAACTGATTAGGGACCTTAATTACATGTGCACTGCAAAGTCCCTTCATTTTAACCACACAACATAACCTAAGCACAGATATGACATCATCATATTCACAGGTTCTGCTCACATTTAAAGGAAGGGATTATGCACCAGGGGATGAAAATATTGGAGAATATTTTAGAATTTTGCCTACTACAGCCTGCCTTGTGCTCTCCAATAACAGATCTCTTTTTATTAAGATTTTATTTCTTTATTTTCAGAGAGAGGAGAAAGGAGGGGAAAGGGATGGAGAAAGAAAAGGGAGAAAAACATCGATATGCAAGAGATACATCAATCAGTTATCTCTCACACACTCCAAACTGGGGACCCAACCCACAACCCATACCCCATGCATGTTCCCTGACAGGTAACTGAACCAGTGACCCTTTGGTTCACAGGCTGGCACTCAATCCACTGAGCCACACCAGCCAGGGTAATACATTTCTTTTAAGTACCAGATACATTCATAGTGTTCCCAAGAGTCTCATCCCATTGCTGCATCAACTCAAAGTCCAAAGTCACACCATCTAAATCTCAATCT
The DNA here is from genome assembly GCF_019186645.2 of Phyllostomus hastatus. NCBI lineage: Eukaryota > Metazoa > Chordata > Mammalia > Chiroptera > Phyllostomidae > Phyllostomus > Phyllostomus hastatus. The sequence continues at coordinate 7,311,774 of NW_025333841.1, read as the reverse complement.
GATGATTTCATCAGTTCAAAAAACAAAATTTCATTTAAATCTCCACTAAAAAGTCAAAATCTTGGACTTACGGCCAAAAAGGAGGCATAGGTAGACACACTGTGCCTTCTTGCACAACCAAAATAAGGACAACAACAATTTACAAACAAAATAACAACCAGAACTGACAAAAAATTGAACTATATGGAAGTCCAACAACCAAGGAGTTAAAATAGACACATTCATCCAGACCAGTAGGCAGGGCAGAGTCGGCCAGCTGGGAGAAGAGGGGTCGCGGTACAAAGAGTGGTGGCACTGGGTGTGCAAGGAACCCTGGGTATGCAAGAAGGCAGCAGGCAGACCCTGGGCACGCAGGCATGGCTGGCAGACCCTGGGCACAGGGTGGCAATGGGCAGACCCAGAGAGGTGCTGATTGTGGAGTGAGGCACTGCATGCAAGGCAGCTGGCTGATGGTGCGGTCCCACATTCCCATGCTGATAAATCAGGTGAAACTGTGGAGCTAGACAGACTGTGCAGCCTTGGGTCCCAGAGCCAGGAAATAAGGCCTCGAAACACCAATTGAAAACACCTGTGGGAGTGGCGGTGCCAGGAGAGACTCCCAGCATCACAGGAGAGTTTGGTGGAGAGACCTACAGGGTCCTAGAATGTAGACAAGCCCACCCACAGAGGAATCAGCTCGAGAAGGGCCCAATTTGCTTGGGGTAAGCGGCAAAAGGGACTAAAATCCGACAGACAGCAGAGCAAGCACCATTGTTCTCCCATACACTGTCACAACGCAGCAACTGGGGTGCCCTGCCCTGGAGAACACCCAAGGCTCTGCCCCTCATACATAACAGGCACGGCCAGACCAAAAGAAAATAAAAAAGATAGTTCAAACAGAATTGAAAGCCTCACAGCCAGTACTTTTAAGCGACCAAGAGATGGCCGACTTATCAGATACACAGTTCAAAGCCCTGGTCATCAGGATGCTCGCAGAATTGGTTGAAGTTGGTCACAAATTAGATGAAAAAAATGAAGGCTATGCTAAGTGAAATGAAGGAAAATGCACAGGGAACCAATAGTGATGGGAAGAAAACTGGGACTCAAATCAATGGAGTGGATCAGAAGGAAGAAAGAAACAACCAAACAGAAAAGAATGAAGGAACAAGAGTTCAAAAAAAAATTGAGAGGGTTAGAAACCTCCAGGACATCTTTAAATGTTCCAACACCTGAATTATAGGGGGCACCTGAAGGGGAAGAGGAAGAGCAACAAGTGTAAAACTTATCTGAACAAGTAATAAAGGAGAACTTCCCCAATCTGGCAAAGGAAATAGACTTCCAGGAAATCCAGGAAGCTCAGAGTCCCAAAGAAGTTGGACCTAAGGAGGAACACACCAAGACACATCATAATTACATTAACCAAGACAAAAATGAAGGAGAGAATCCTAGAAACAACAAGAGATAAGGAGACAGTAACCTACAAAGGAGTTCCCATCAGACTGTCAGCTGATTTCTCAAAAGACACCTTGCAGGCAAGAAGGGGCTGGAAAGAAGTATTCCAAGTCATGAAAGGCAAGGACCTACATCTCAGATTGCTCTATCCAGCAAAGCTTTCCTTTACAATGGAAGGGCAGATAAAGGGCTGTCCAGATAAGGTCAAGTTAAAGGAGTTCATCATCACCATGCTCTTATTATATGAAACTTTAAAGGGACTTATCTAAGAAAAAGAAGATAAAAAACATGTATAGTAAAATGACAGCAAACTCACAATTATTAACAACCACACCTAAAGCAAAAATAAAAACTGAGCAAACAACTAGAACAGGAACAGAACCACAGAAATGGAGATCACATGGAGGGTTATCAACAGGGGAGCGGGAGGAGGAGAGAGGGGGGAAAAGGTACAGAGAATAAGTAGCATAGATGGTGGGTAGAAAATAGACAGGGGAAGGGCAAGAATAGTATGGGAAATGTGGAAGCTAAAGAACTTATGACACATGGACATGAACTAGAGAAGGGGAATGTGGGTGAGAGAGGGTGTGCAGGGTGGAGGGGAATGAAGGGGGCAAATGGGACTACTGTAATAGCATAATCAATAAAATATATTTTTTAAAAAATCTAAATCCCATCATCTAAATTACCTACATATGTCAAGTACAGCCAAGGCTTTCCCTCCATCTGTTAAGCTCTTAACATGTATTATTACACTTAAATCTGATAACAATCCTGTGAATAAATTTTTATTTTTCTGTTTTATAGATAAGGAAACTGGGTCATTGAGAAGTTTAATTTGCCCAGAGTCACCTAGAGATTAAGTTTCATAGTTTACATTTGAATGCAGGTATGCAGAAATTCATTAGCTACTCTCATTGTCTCTGGACAAGCAAGTTCTGATGCTCTCTGGCAAATTGGGGTTCTTCAATGATCATCCACACCCACAGCGGCCAAACTTTGGTGTCTATTGATATTTTCAGACTTGAAAAACTAAATGTCAATGAGCATCCCTAACATTTTAGTATGGGTGAAATTTCCTGCTATGTTCCCATGAAGGAGATGAGAATTGGGTTGAGAGAAGAGTATAAATGAATGAGAGGAATGAAACAAATGTTAGTCACTTTCATTGTTGCAGATGGAGATGGGCTCCAGGCTCTTGGTGGGTGTGAGCAAAGAACTGAATTGACCACACAAAGAAAAGTGAAGCAAGCAAGAGAAAATTTCTGGCATCATAATTGATAAATCCTCTGAGAAACAGAAGAAAGCCTAAAACCAGAAACCACTAACCAGAGCCAACACTAACAACCAAAACATCCAGGGAAATAAGTGGAAACCCTGACAATTGAGATCCCTTTAATTAGAGAGAGACGAAATCCTGAAATGGCCCCATGCTTTCCTGAAGCTGAAGTGGTCAGGCAAAAAGATAGGAAAAATCCAGTCCAGTTAAAGAGGAATGCCATGATCTGTTGTATATACAGTCTGATCATAGCAGACCAAGGTGAATAAGTACTTATCAGAAAGCACATCATTACAGTATGTTAGGGATCATCTCAAAAGTTCCAAATTAATTTTCTTTGCTCCTAGTAGCTAATCCCCTACTACCAGCCCTTGGCCTAATCACCAGGAGGTAAGAGAAAAAGAAAACAAGGGGGGAAAAAGAGGGCCTGGAATCACACAGAAAATGTCAGGAATTGCATCTTAACAATTACATGCAGAAATGCAGTCATAACAAAAGTTACACTAAAATATTTACTTCCAAAGTAAACACATATCTTACAAATTCCAAACCCAAAATCATCCCGACTCACAAAATCCTCATTTCTTCTAGGATCCAAAGGGATAGTAGCTTCAGCCTTGTTTCTCTTGACTTCATCATTGCAAGAAACATGAGTAGACCACCTCTGGCTAGAGAATGGCTCTCTTCTATTTAATGGTTACAGGCTCCATAGGGTTTTTAAATTAAGCTTCTACACATGTGATTCACCACAATCCTCCTTGATCGTCCACTCAGGGGAAGAAACCAAAATGCTAATTATTTTCAGGTGTCACGAGGTGATTCTCAGAAATCAGGATGCTGACTGATGACAGCTACTGCAGCTGTCTCAGGGTTTCCTATTTTATTTCCTGCCTCACAATTATACAATACAGGAACCAAAAAAAGAGGGGGATATATGGGTACTAGCTCCATTTCTGCCATAACTTGATATATGAGTTTGGGCAAATAGCTTTTTATTTCTTTGATCTTTAGGCCATTGTCAAAGGCCTACAATTTTAACAAGAGGAGTAACCAACAATGCAGACAAAATGTCAAGATTTGGCATTTGGTAAAGCAAAGAATCCTAGTTATTTGAATTCCATAACATTGTTTGTTCTTAAACAGAAAATGCTTAGGCACATGGATATACTGTTGCCCTCAGAAAGTGTGATGGAGCCTTACAAAATATTTTTTAAAATATATTTTATGAGGACTTCCAGCAAGATGGAGGAATAGGTGGACGCACTGTACCTCCTCGCACAACCAAGATTAGAACAACAACAATTTACAACTAGAAGAACATCCAGAACTGCTAGAGGATTTATCTGATTGGAAGTCGGACAGCCAAGAAGTTGAAGCAGACCCGTACATCCAGACTGGTAGGAGTGGACGCGCCTGCGGGTGCGGGTCAGTGGCACGCGGAGGTTGGGGAAAACTTGGAGCAAAGTCAGCGCGAAAGCCATCCGGCGCGCAAGAACACAGCGGGGGTCTCTAAGTACGCAAACTGCGGCTGGCAGACCCAGTGAGGCGGCGATTCTGGACCAGGGCAGAGCTCGCAGCCCAGGATCCCAGAGCAGGGACTGAGATCCCAAGAGAACAGAACTACTGCCATTGTTTCCTCCCGTCCCCGCTCCTGCCCCCACCCCCACATATAACGTCACAATCTAGCAACTGGGGTGCCAGCCCCGGTGAACACCTAAGGCTCCACCCCCCCACCTAACAAGGGGGACCAGACCGAAAAAAAAAAAAAGGAGAGACAGGGAGAGCCATGTTTCCAATAGAACAGATCAGTCCCCCAGGACTCATCCTTTTGAGTGACAAAGAAATAGGCAATCTATCAGATGCACAGTTCAAAATACTGGTGATCAGAAAGCTCACAGCATCGGTTGATTTTGGCTGCAAATTAGATGAAAAGATGCAGGTTACCATAAAAGAGATGCAGGAAGATATACGGAGGAGAGCCAATAATAAAGGGATGGAAACTGGGTCTCAAAACAATACAGTGGACCAGAAAGAAGATAGAATCAACCAAGCAGGAAAGAATGATGAAATAAGAATTCAAAAAAATGAGGTGAAGCTTAAGAGCATCCAGTACATCTTTAAACGTTCCAACAGCCGAATTATAGGGGTACCAGAAGTGGAAGGGGAAAAGCAACAAATTGAGCACTTATTTGAACAAATAATAATGGAGAACTTTCCCAATCTGGCAAAGGAAATAGTCTTCCAAGAAATCCAAGAAGCTCAGAGAACCCCAAAGAAGTTGGACCCAAGAAGAAACACACCAAGGCACATCATAATTACATTAGCCAAGGTAAAAACGAAAGAGAGAATCCTAGAAGCAGCAAGAGATAAGGGGACAATAACCTACAAAGGAGTTCCCATCAGACTGTCAGCTGATTTCTCAAAAGACACCTTGCAGGCAAGAAGGGGCTGGAAAGAAATATTCCAAGTCATGAAAGACAAGGACCTACATCCCAGATTGCTCTATCCAGCAAAGCTCTCATTTAGAATGGAAGGGCAGATAAAGTGCTTCTCAGATAAGGTCAAGTTAAAGGAGTTCATCATCACCAAGCCCTTATTTTATGAAATGCTAAAGGGACTTATCTAAGAAAAGAAGATAAAGAAAAAATAGGTACAGTAAAAGGACAGCAAACTCACAATTATTAACAACCACACCTAAAGCAAAACCAAAAGAAACTAAGCAAACAGCTAGAACACGAACAGAACCATAGAAATGGAGGTCACATGGAGGGTTAGCAACAGGGGGGGTGGGAGGAGGAGAGAGGGGGGAAAGGTATAGAGAATAACTAGCATAGAATGTAGGTTGAAAACAGATAGGGGGAGGACAAGAATAATATGGGAAATGTAGAAGCTAAAGAACTCATAAGTATGACACATGGACATGAACTAAAGGGGGAGAATGTGGGTGGGAGAGGGGGTACAGGGTCGAGGGGAGAGAAGGGGAGAAATGGGACTACTGTAATAGCATAATCAATAAAATATATATATATTCAAAAAAGTATATATATACATATTCATATATGTATATATACATATATATTCAATATATATTCAATATATAATATATATATTCAAAAATTTATATATACATATTCATATATGTATATATATACACATATATATTCAAAATATATATATATATTATTGATTATGCTATTACAGTAGTCCCATTTGCCCCCTTCATTCCCCTCCACCCTGCACACCCTCTCTCACCCACATTCCCCTTCTCTAGTTCATGTCCATGTGTCATAAGTTCTTTAGCTTCCACATTTCCCATACTATTCTTGCCCTTCCCCTGTCTATTTTCTACCCACCATCTATGCTACTTATTCTCTGTACCTTTTCCCCCTCTCTCCTCCTCCCGCTCCCCTGTTGATAACCCTCCATGTGATCTCCATTTCTGTGGTTCTGTTCCTGTTCTAGTTGTTTGCTCAGTTTTTATTTTTGCTTTAGGTGTGGTTGTTAATAATTGTGAGTTTGCTGTCATTTTACTATACATGTTTTTTATCTTCTTTTTCTTAGATAAGTCCCTTTAAAGTTTCATATAATAAGAGCATGGTGATGATGAACTCCTTTAACTTGACCTTATCTGGACAGCCCTTTATCTGCCCTTCCATTGTAAAGGAAAGCTTTGCTGGATAGAGCAATCTGAGATGTAGGTCCTTGCCTTTCATGACTTGGAATACTTCTTTCCAGCCCCTTCTTGCCTGCAAGGTGTCTTTTGAGAAATCAGCTGACAGTCTGATGGGAACTCCTTTGTAGGTTACTGTCTCCTTATCTCTTGTTGTTTCTAGGATTCTCTCCTTCATTTTTGTCTTGGTTAATGTAATTATGATGTGTCTTGGTGTGTTCCTCCTTAGGTCCAACTTCTTTGGGACTCTGAGCTTCCTGGACTTCCTGGAAGTCTATTTCCTTTGCCAGATTGGGGAAGTTCTCCTTTATTACTTGTTCAGATAAGTTTTACACTTGTTGCTCTTCCTCTTCCCCTTCAGGTGCCCCTATAATTCAGGTGTTGGAACATTTAAAGATGTCCTGGAGGTTTCTAACCCTCTCAATTTTTTTTTGAACTCTTGTTCCTTCATTCTTTTCTGTTTGGTTGTTTCTTTCTTCCTTCTGATCCATTCCATTGATTTGAGTCCCAGTTTTCTTCCCATCACTATTGGTTCCCTGTGCATTTTCCTTCATTTCACTTAGCATAGCCTTCATTTTTTCATCTAATTTGTGACCAACTTCAACCAATTCTGTGAGCATCCTGATCACCAGTGCTTTGAACTGTGCATCTGAGAGGTTGGCTATCTCTTGGTTGCTTAAAAGTACTGGCTGTGAGGCTTTCAATTCTGTTTGAGCCATCTCTTTTTCTCCTTTGGTCTGGCCGTGCCTGTTATGTATGAGGGGCAGAGCCTTGGGTGTTCTCCAGGGCAGGGCACCCCAGTTGCTGCGTTGTGACAGTGTATGGGAGAACAATGGTGCTTGCTCTGCTGTCTGTCGGATTTTAGTCCCTTTTGTCGCTTACCCCAAGCCAACTAGGCCCCTCTAGTGCCAATTCCCATGTGGGTCGGCTTGTGCACCCCATGGGATTTTCCAAGGACCTCTCCTGTGAGGCTGTCTCTCCCTGAGCTTCAACTCCCACAGGTGTTTTCAATCAGTGTCCTGAGGCTCTATTTCCCCGTTATGATCCTGGGTTGTGCGCAGTGCGTCACTTCACAATTAGCACCTCGCTGGGTCTGCGGGTTGCCACCCTGTGCCCAGGGTCTGCCTAATGCCGCTTGTGAGCTCAGGGTCCACGTGCTGCGGTCTTACACGCCCTGGATTCCTTACTCACTCGGTCCCAACGCTCTCTGCTCTTCACACTGTGACCCATGCCCACCTGCCTGACTCCACCCCTCCTATCGGTCTGGATGAACGGGTCTATTTTAACTTCTGGATTGTCCGACTTCCATACAGTTCAATTTTCTGTCAATTCTGGTTGTTATTCTATTTCTAAATTGTTGCTGTCCCTCTCTTGGTTGTGCAAGGAGGCAGAGTGTGTCTACCTATGCCTCCATCTTGGCTGGAAGTCCACCTTACAAAATATTGCCAGGGAAAAGCCCAAGACCTTTGAGAAACAAAGGTGATATTTAAGCCATTGATGACCACTATTCAGGCCACTAAATTTCTAAAAAGTAGGGTCTTGAGGAGTGTCAAAGTGAATGAAAGCCCATGAGAAGAGGATATATCTTGGAATTCTCTGGTTGGAGAAGACCAGAGGCCCTGAATGCCTGGGCTGAGAAAATAGAGTTGTATGCACAGGAATGCAAAGCCAAACTGGGAAGAAATACCTCTCTCCCATCACTGTACCTATCCAAAGTAACCATTTACAACATGCAGTTTCCTTCCATCTACTCACAAAGCCCTACAACTTGTTTTCATTCATTTAAAAAATACTGATTATACAACTATACATATGCCAGACACTATGGGGGATATAACACTGTTATAATGGTATAGTGTAGACTCATCCCTCAGTCTTCCACAAACTATCTGGGACTATTTATCCTTCACGGCTAGGTCTACAATGATGTCTTTCATGAAATCTTCTCTGGTGAGTGGTGCTTGCTGCCTTTACTCTTCTCTCCTCTCAGGAAAACTGGAAAAAATAGTACAGTTCCTATGAGAAACCAGGTCTACCTTGTTCTAAACCTGTTAAAATACCATGCTAATTCACCTTCCAGAGTAGCCAGTAATGCACTGCCATCCTTCTGTGGCTCCTATAAATGCAGTTTTCATTACAAGCTAGCACCTTTCAGCTTTGTTTAGCTCAGGCCAATATTGAAGTAAATTTTCATTTGCTAAACACATACCAACTGTTGGTTTGGATATGGAAGAAGGGAAGAGGAAAAGCAACCCAGAGACTTACCAAGCCAGGGTAGATAATTCTTCAGGACCATAGTATAATTGGGATATGATGAAAAAGAATCTTGAGGTAAGAGATAGAAAGACAACAACCAAAGACAAAATGACAGCTCTTGACCTAGCTACCAGTTTAGGATTGCCAACTGCTTAGTTGGAGATGTTTTTTAGAGAGATCAGAAGACAGAAAAAAAAACCCTTCACCAATATTCCACTTCTTTGACTACAAAGGGAACATCAGAGGTGCCTAGTTCCTTTAACACACCCCCACACATCCCCATTACTTATAGTCAGAGCCTGCTGAAGCCAGTACTGGCTCTGTCAGTGTCACCTCACTGCCCTTTGACACACTCCATTTGCCACTTGAAGGCTTTTATCAGGCCCAGGACACACAGATGAATTTCTGACTGAAAATATAAGATAATAAACCCACCATTATTTGTTGACAAAAACCAAAAAACAGGTTTTTGAGTAAAGATAACAGTTAACATTATATCTGAATACTCTTTTGTATGCAAGAGGTTGAATTGTTTCTCTCTATATTTATAGCCAGTTGCAGTAAACACTCAACTTTATGAAATTCATTTATAAATCACATTTTAATGCTACATATCATATACAAATTATGCCCTCTCCAAGTTTTCTTAATAGTTTATATTTCAACAACTTTTCTTTTTCAAAATATTTTATTTATTTATTTTTAGAGAGAGGGGAAGGGTGAAAGCAAGAGAGGGAGAGAAACACCAGTGTGTGGTTACCTCTGGGACACCCTCTACTGGGGACCCAGGCTACAACCCAGGCATGTGCCCTGACTGGAAATCAAACCAGCAACTCTTTGGTTGTAGGCCGGCACTCAATCCACTGAGCCACACCAGCCAGGACTCAAATACTTTCCTTTGTTCATATCTTATATTAACAATTTTTAATTTGTCTCTAGGGTGGCTTATAATAAATCACTTGGTAGTGCTCAGCTTGCATACTCCAGCATTCTCTGTGCTAACACATACAGCTAGTTCTAGAGCCACTCAATATCATTGTTTACAGGTAAGCACTTGGGAGACTTCAAAGGGCTTCCTTCCCAAATGCATTTTATTAACTGCAAACAGATAAGCCACTATATAATGCACTGTTGATATGTAAAAATGTATGCTCACAGACCTGTGCAGAAATACATATATGATATGTAATATATGATATATTGATATATATTTATATAAAACTGTTAGAGGCAAAAGCAATGGGTAAATGTTGGGGAAAGTTTCACTTCCATTTGTCAGAGATGGTGAAATATAGCAGGTGCTGACAGACTTTTGGCTTTATGAGGGCCTTTAGAAGTTCACATTCTGCAGGGTTCAAATTAGATTGCTGGTAAGAAGTGTCACTCTCCCTTCCAAGTAAGTCTGCTGACTTCCCAGAGGTAAGAGCAAATTGAGCTCCCCAGAGTGGCAAGAAAAGATGTTACTACAAGGAATGAGGATATCCAGCTGCTATGCATACAAACTTCACTTTTCTGGAAGAAGGCAACTTCCTGGAGACATAGTCAGATTCACCCCACTCCAAAGGACAGAAAGCCAAAAACCCGATACAACCACTTCTTCAAAGCTGTAGCAAAAAAGGCTAAGCAGCGGAAACAGGCTTGGAGTTCAGGGCAATGGAAACAGAGAGGAAAAGTGCAATATGGAAGGGCAGACAGGAAGCAGAAATCCAGGGAGGCAGTAAGGTCAAGGTGTTTGTCAGCAGATTCCAGGTCTCACCTGAAGTCTGGGTTCTGGAATGGGAGACAGGTAAATGATTTAAATGCACAATATTTGGAGTCATACAGACCTAGGTATTAAATCATTGTCTTGATACCTAGAATGTGGCTTTGAGCAAATTATTTAACTCTTTTTTCAGTTATAGCATGTGTTGAACAGGTATAATTATGGCAATCCCCTCCTAGTGTTGTTGTGAGAATTGAATTTGTTAATATAAGATGATTAGAACAGTGCATAACCCAGACTGAGTACTCAATAGCTGGCGCCCATTATTAAAAGTAGACTTTGGAGGAAAAAAGGGTAAGGATGGAGCTGGAACTGGAGAAACTGGGTAAGCAGATATGAGGCAGGCCAAGTGTTTCACTACAGAGCTTTAGTTTAATTTGTGTTGGGGGGTAAGGCTATAGGGAAAAAAACCTCAGTTTCTGGAATTTTGTCATTGCAGGGAGAGGGATTTTATACTGAGATCCCCAAAATGTTTTTTTTTTCATCCTTACCTGAGGAGATTTTTTCATTGCCTTTAGAGAGAGAGGAAGTGAGGGAGAAAGCGAGAGATCAACATTGATGCTAGAGAGAAGCACTGATTGTTTGCTTCCCATAAATGCCTGGACCTGGGATCATTCATGTCTGGATCTAGACCAGGGATCAAACCCACAACCTAGGCATGTGCCTTGACCAGGAATGGAAAGCACGTCCTTTTGGCTATGGTATGATTCTCCAAACAACTGAGCTACAGTGGACAGGGCCCTAGAATGTTTAACCAAGACTCTCAAACTCTTCCCTTCCAGAGGGTCATTCCTATGACCCTCTAAGCCTGAGGGGGGGCAGGGAGGAACAACTGGGTGAGCTACAGAGGAAGAAAGACTGAAGGGACAGAGCACTGGATACTTTGCAGCAGTAGCCAAAATGTTAGCAGGGACACCCAGAGCCACTCATGCTCCTCTCATTCACAAATCACCCTAATCCAAGCCGTCACTAATTTTTGCCTGGATTATTGGAATATCTTTCTAACTGGTTTACCAGCTTCCGCCTTTGCTCTCTCTGCCAGAAATCTGTTCTCAAAATGCAGACATAGAAATTCTGCTATGCAATGATTCCCAGTCCATTAATTCATGTTAGAATCACTTGAGGAAATTTTTAAAAGACATTATTCCAAAAAGTTAAATCAGAACTTCAGTTATCACATTTTGTTCCACTGCTTAAACACTTTAGTGTCTTCTTCTCCCTCAAAAACAACTTCTTACTATATTCCATATGATTAGGTGGCTGCCTGTTCTTTAAAATTTATTTTTTTATTCTTTGTTATTACAGTTCACATTCAATATTAATTTGTATTCATTTGTATTCATTTCATTAATTCATTAATTTGTATTAATTTGTATTCATTTCATAACTACTACTACTACCACATAGTAGTTAGACAATCATATACTTTACAAAGTGATCCCCCTGATATTCCCAGTACCCAACTGACACCATACACAGTTATCACAATATTATTGATTATGTTCCCTATGCTGTACTTTACAACCCTGTGAATATTTTGTAACTACCCATTTATATGTCTTCATCCCTTTCCCTTTTTCACTCAGTCAGTCCGCCACTGCTCCCTTCCCTCTGGCAACTATCAATCTGATCTCCATATCTATGAGTCTGTTTATTTTGCTTTTATATTCTACATATAAGCGAAATCATATGGTGTTTGTCTTTCTCTGACTGACTTATTTAACTTAGCCTAATACCTTCTAGGTCCATCCATTCTGTTGCAAATGGTAAGATCTCATTCTTTTTATGACTGAGTAATATTGCATTATATATATATATATATATATATATATATATATATATATATATATATATATATATACATAATTATGTTGCTTCCATATCTTGGCTATTGAACATAACACTGCAATGAACATAGAGGTGCATATGTTACTTCTTTTTTGTTACATAAATTAACCCATTTATTATTGGCTAGCAATGTTTCAAATTGTGGAGCTTCTACTGGTCTTTCAATGCCTTCAGTCTTCTGATGGCAGACTTTACTGTGACAGCAGAAGTGGTGTTGTAGGTCTAGGTGCCACCAGTGACCGTTTTCATGGAGGAGCCACAGTGCCAGATCCCCACTGCTCACCTCTACATCTTGGTTTTGCCACAGAAGGAGCAAGTATACTTGGCGTGCTGGCTGATCTCAATTTTCTTCACCATTTTCCTGAGCGAGGTGCCATAACAGGTGCCATATTTATTGACAATTCCGACTTTCTTGGTGCATTTAGCCATTTTGCTGCAAAGAAGGTCGGACCCCAAGAGGATATTATTTCAAATTAGTGTTTTAGGTTTCCTCAGATACATACTCAGAAGTGGTCATGTGGTAATAAGCCAGTTCTATTTTTAATTTTTTGAGGAAACTCCATACTGTTTTCCACAGTGGCTGCACCAGTCGCATTCCCACCAACAGTGTACTAGGGTTCCCCTTTCTCCACAATCTCACCAGCACTTATTATTTGTTGATTTATTAATGATGGCCATTCTGACAGGTATGAGGTGGTAGCTCATTGTGGTTTTAATTTGCATCTCTGTGATAATTAGTGATGTTGAACATCTTTCATCTTTGCATATGTCTTTTGGCCACTGCTTATATCCTCTTTGGAGACTTGATCTCCTACCACTTTCCTCTTTGTTCACTATGTTTCAGACACACTGCCCTCTTTCTTCTTTTTTGAACATCCTAGGCAAACTTCTCCTTCAGATACTTTTCACTTACTGTCCCCTATCCCTGGAGCACTCTCCCTCAAACATATGCATGGTTCTCTCCCTCATTTTTGTCAGTTCTCTGCTTAAATGTCACTTCATCAGAAAGGTCTTCATGCTTAGTCAATCTGGTGTACCACTCCAGTCACACTCTGTCCTTCAGTCTTATTTTATTCTTTTCATGCACTATCACTACCAGACATACTTTAGATCAATTTGTTTCTATTTTTCCCACTAGGATGTAAGATCTATGAAAAGAGTGAATTTTGTCTGTTTTGTTTATATCTAATCTTGTTCTTAGAATTGTGTCTCATATATAATAAATGCTCAGTAAATACTTAATGTTGGTTGAATGACTGAATGAATGAGTGAGGGAATCTCTGTTTCCACCTTGCTAGGCTCTGAGTGTATGGGAAAAGCCAGAGGAAGTTCCCAGGCTATGACACTACATATTCAGCATATGCTGGGTAGAATTGATGTGCAAAGTCTCTGTTCAGGACTACATTAAACATCTATTATTAATCATTATGTCCAGATGGTTTCTGATTCAATGTCATAGGATGGATTCCTACCCATCATAAAAGCCTATTGGTGGTACATAACCTGATAGGTATTACAAGGCCTTATCTAGAGCCTTGGAGTGGAGAGATTTCTGAGGTTAGTTCTGAAAATGTAGCAGATGGCTATGCAAATGTGGTAACTGATAGTAATACCACATTTGCATAAGTATGTCTTTTCAAAGCAATTTACTTTACAAAAAGCTGGACTAGAAATGGCACATTATGTGTTTTCCATTAGTCCTTGAATATGATTCCAGTTCAGATAATAGGCTGGGTGGCTCTGGATTGCTCAAGTTTGCCTTATGGAGCTACCATGTGAATCCAGGTAGATTCTGAAGAAGCATAAACCTTCCTAAAGTGGATATGCCCCACTTTTGATTATTGAGGAGTGTCAGAATTGGCCCTCATTGCTGCCATTTTGACCTACTTCTACTCTACCCATCCTGGCACAACTGGACAACTCACTGTCACAAGAACAGTCCTGCCTTGAACATTGCTATTTCTACAGCTACGCTTTTAGAATTTTCACTACCCAGAAAACTCTCTACTGTCTTCTCTGACTGTTTGAATTTTAGCAAGGCTCCAGGGTCAGAATTGGTACCCCTGCGCAGCAAGGTCTTCTCTGACCACCCCGGATCAAATTGATAGCCCCTTTCAATGCAGGTGGGAACCATAGCTTATGCCATCAACCCTTCAATAGCTTATCCATGGACATGGTGCTAGTTAGGAACACAGGCTCTTGTCAAGACACACCTGGGCTTCAGTCTTGGCTCTACATGCCCATAAGCAACTGAATTCATCCCCAAACAGATCACACCTTAGTAACAAAACTAAAATACTATTAGAATTAACTACTCTAGCCCTGACCAATGTGGTTCAGTTGGTAGGAACTCATCCTGAAAAGCAAAAATGTCACCAGTTTGATTCCCAGTCAGGCAAATGCCTGGGTTGCAGGATTGGTCCCCAGTGAGGTTGCATGGCAGAGGCAGCCAATCAATGTTTCTCTCTCACATCGATGTTTTCTTCCCTTTATTTCTCCCTTCCTTCCTCATTGTCTAAAATTAAATAAATGAATATTTTTAAAAACTACTCTAGACCCCACTGAACCAAATTTTATTTAAAACCATAAAGTGAGTGATCAAGCTGACTCACAAGTATAATAACTGCCTGCCAAAACAAGTTTCCATGAAAAGAAGACAATAAAGTGTGGGCACTCAACAAGGTAACTTTTATAATATCCATCAACCAATCAAAAATCAATAGACCTACAAGGATCAGGAAAATATGATGTACACACAGGGGAAAATTAGTAAAAAAAAAAAAAAAACTAGACCCGAAATAACACAGATGAAGTAGTATACAAAGGTTTTTAAAACAGCTATTTAAATATGTTAAAGAATCTAAAGAAAAGCATGTACATAATGAAGAGATTGAATCTCTAAAAAAGAACTAAATGGAACTTCAGGTGCTGAAAAACGCCATAACTGTAATGAAATACACACTGGATAGTTTTCACAGCATTTAAACTCTATATGAGAAAATAACATTGAACTTGAAGATGTGGCAGTAAGAACTACATAAATTGAAGCACCAAAAAATGATGGTAAACAACAGAACTTCAGTGATCTGTAGGACAGTATCAACAAATAAAGCAAATGTATTTCCAGAAGGGGAAAAGAGTATAGAAAAATATTTGAAGAAATCATGAACAAATAATTGAAAATTTGATGATGAGTATAAACCTACGTGATGCAGAGTCTGGCCTGCAAGGTCCATGTGCTGTGGCTGCGATGAACAAATTCACGCAGACTACAGAAGTACTGTGGAGAAAAGGGACAGCAAGGTTGCTCTCTAAGTGAGAGAGGGCCCCTACCCCTGCCTGGACAGGCTTTTATTGCTTTTCTTGGTACATTACATCAAGAATAGTCCTCATTTACTGTGCACAGTTTTGCTGTAGGTGATTACCTTTTACAGATAACAAAGGAAAGGATGTTGCCAATTACTTCAAAGAAAAGGATGTTGCAGATGGAAGGGGAAAAGTGGTTGAACTGGTTACACTCCATCCTTGGCAGGTTTAGCATAGATTTTAGGAAGTTACTTTAAAGATATGCAGTAAACATTTTCTGCTTCAATTCAGGGTGAGGGAGTTTTAGCAAAAAGTAAGCCTCAAAGCAGCTTAGGTACAATGCAGGCCTAATTCCCCATGGGAAAACCAATCTGTGGGCTCAGTTCCTGTGTGCCAACTTTCTCCCCACTGGTTTTCCAAATCCGGGGCTGGGCTACATTCTTCACTGCCACACAGATAGGTTCCCTATACCTACAGGTATGAAAAATTAAACAAAGTACAAGTAGAAAATTAAAAAAAAACATGAAGCAATCACATCAAGGCACATCATAACCAAATTGTTGGAAACCAGCAATACAGGGAAAATATTAAAGTTAAAAAGTAAAAGGAACATATGTAAATACATATAAATGAAGAAATATAAAAATCAACACTGATTCTCCACCAGAAACAATACTAAAAGAAAAAAAAAACTGTCATTCTAGAATTTTTTTTTCAGACAAACACAAGCTGACGGAATTCATCACCAAAAAAACTGTACTACAAGAAATGTTTTTCAGGCTGAAAGAAAATAATACTAAGATGGTACCTCAGATCTATAGAAAGGAATGAAGAAAGCTGGAAATTGTAAAACTTTACCCCCATACTTAAAAATGAATGAGTATTTAAAGAATAAAAATAATTATTGTGAGGTAGATAACATGTGTAGTAGTAAAATGTATGAAGACAATGACATAAAATTGGGGGGGTTGTTACAAGGTTCTTACATGAAGTGATGTATTAATATTCAAAGTAGACTGTGATAAGTTAAAGATGTATATTGCCAATAATAGGGTAACAATTAAAAAGAGAAACAATAAATAAAACCTAATAAGCCAACCTGGGGGGAAATATATATCCTAAAAACAAAACAAAAACCAAAAAACAACTACTCCCCCAAAAACAAAAAAACAAAAACCTTCCCAATAAAAATAAATGTAGGGAAAGAAGGAGAAGGGAGAAAACAAACAGGTGGGGTCAACAGAAAAAAATATTGATGTAGAAAATTTAAACCCAAACATACAGAGAATTATATCACATGTAAATAAACTAAGTGCACTGATTAAAATCCAAACATTGCCAGATCAATAAAAAAGGCAGACATGACCATATGTTCTCTATAAGAGACACACTTTAAATATGCCCACATACATTCAAAGCAAAAGAATGGGAAAGGATTTATCATATAAACACTAATCTTAAGAAAGCATGAATAGCTACAGTAACATCAGACAAAGTATACTTCAACAGAAAGAATATTGCCAATGATAAGAGGAGCATTTTATAATAATAAAATGATTAATTTATCAGGAAGATATAATAATCATAAGTGTTTATGCATCTAATTGCATAGCAATCTTCACAGAACTGAAATGAGAGTTAGACAAGAGCACAATCTTAGTTGAGGATTTCAACATTGCTCTCTCAGTAACTGGTTAAGCAAGTAGAAGGAAATCAATGAGGACAGAGAAAAGTTGAACACCATCAAACAACTTGACTTTGTTGAAATTTATTGACTACTATACTTAGTAGCAACAGTATACACATTCCTTTCAAGGATACATGGAACATTCATCAATAGACCACAGTCTATTTCATGAAACAAGTCTAAATAATTTTTAAGATACTGAAACAATATAGAATACATTTT
Organism: Phyllostomus hastatus; assembly: GCF_019186645.2. Classification (NCBI taxonomy): domain Eukaryota; kingdom Metazoa; phylum Chordata; class Mammalia; order Chiroptera; family Phyllostomidae; genus Phyllostomus; species Phyllostomus hastatus. The sequence goes on along the minus strand of NW_025333841.1, from coordinate 7,294,313 downwards.
GTTCACAACAGTATTAAATTATAAATCAATAAAAATATTTGGAAGCAAGCAACATATTTCTATACAACCATGGGTCAAAGAAGAAATCACATGAGAAATTAGAAAATATTTGAACTCAATGAAAATTAGAAAACAACATATCACTCTTTGTGGGGTTGCAGCTAAAGCAGTACCTAGAAGGAAATTTATAACATGAATGCAATACATTAGAAAATAATAAAATGTCCAAATCAATTATCTGAGCATCCATCTTAAGAAGTTAAATAAAGGCATATTAAACCCAAAGTGAGTATCAGGAAGGAAAAAAAAGAAGAGAAGGCAATGAAATAGAAAGACAAATGATTGAAAAAATTAATGAAACCAAGAGTTATTTTCCTAAAAAAGATTAATAAAGTGATAAACTTACAGTTGATTTAAAAAGAGAATGACCATAGATTCCCAATATAAGGAATAAATAGACTCACTAGAGTTTCTACAGATATTAAAAGGAAAATAAGAGTATATTAAGCCCTGATCAGTGTGGCTCAGTTAGTTGGGTGTTGTCCCACAAAGAGAGAATCTTAAAAGCAGCAAGAGAAAAGGAGACAGTTACCTACAAAGGGGTGTCCATAAGACTATCAGCTGATTTCTCAAAAGAAACTTCAGGAAAGAAGGGGCTGGAAATAAGTATTCGAAGTCATGAAAGGCAAGGACCTATATCCAAGATTACTCTGTCCAACAAAGCTTTCATTTAGAATGGAAGGGCAGATAAAGTGCTTCCCAGATAAGGTCAAGTTAAAGGAATTCTTCATCACCAAGCCCTTATTATATTGTTATAGAAGAGCAATTCAGACGGCGTTGGAGTTTGCAAAGTGGGATTTTATTCACACATGCGGACCCAGAGGAGACCGTCTCCAATTTCTGGGCCCCGAGCTCAGGCGGGGGCTTACTTATATTCTTGCTGCAAGGGTGGAAGGAGGAGGGGGGAGGAGTGCAGTTGCTGACAGGAAGCCATTTTACAGGAGCAGAATGCAGGAGTTAGCGTGTGGCCTTGAGATAACTGCTCTCTGAGAATGGCCACTGCTCAGTATGTCCTGTCAAAGTCCCCACTTTTGATGCTATAAGGTGTTTCCATCCCTTTAGCATCACCATATACCTGGCTATATGGCTGAGGTGCTGGGGAAGGTTGCAACTGCTGATACTGGTGTTGGTACCACTGGAAAGCTAACACTTTGGCAGCTGCCCTACGAGTCACCATGGCCTCCAGGTGTTGGACCAAGGTCCAGAGGATGCAAGGTCCCATATGCATGACACCTCTGGGTCTGGTATCCTATGGTCCTGGATATCACTCCAGTCTGGTATACCTTCCCTCCCCAAGTGCAGAGAGATTGCTGTGGCTGAACACAACCTGATGGCATGTCAGTGGAGGAGCTGAAAGCTGACCCTGGGAGACAGTAAGAGACCAGTCTACCGCTGAGCATAATCCTATGTCCAGGGGTATTACATTTGCAGGCTGGGGCTGAGACAGGGGCCACATTAGTCAAGTGAAGCATACAATAAATTCAAATGCAGAGACCAAACAGAGATAAACTATTCCTAGGGCAATCCGCTCAACAGCATTCCTTTCCACAGGGGTCACAGTCTCTAGTCCAACTCCCAATACTCCTGTGAAGGTGCCAGTTAAAGTCAGGTACCCTGCAGAACAATGGTCCATTCCTTGGTGTCTTGTTTACTGGCTGGCGTCCTCCAGAGCCTCAGCGTGGGTAGTCTAAGTGCAGGCCTAGTCCTCGGGTGCTCAGGATATGCTGCTGTTTTGGCCCAGCTGTAGTGGATCCAAGGGGTGATTCCTTCAACCTAAGCAATGTTAGCAGCAGCAAGTCCTTCCAGGGCAGTCCAGTTTCCTGGTAGAATTTAGCTAAGGTTTCTTTGAGAGTCCGATTCATCCACTCTGCCTTCCCAGAACTCTGGGGTCGATAGGCAGTGTGTAGTTTCCATGTGATGTTCAAAGGTTTGGCTGTTTCTTATACTTTTGTGAGACAAAGGCAAGCCCATTGTCACTTCCAATGGTCAGAGGCAATCTGTACCTCGGGATGACCTCTCTCAGGAGGACTCAGGTGACTTCCCTCCCCGGCTTTTCTCCATCTTGGTGGGGAAAGCCTCAACCCATCCAGAGAAGGTACACACAATCACCAGGAGGTATTTAAACCCTCGGCTAGGCCTGACTTCAGTAAAGTCTATGTGCAGGTCTTCAAGGGGTTGTCTACCTGTGTGCTGTATCCCTGGCCTCATCTCCGGGTGCCCAGCGGTGTTGTTCCGAGCACATGTTATACATTGTGCTGAAGTGGAAGCACAAAGTGCTGCCAGGTTGGGGAAATAGAAATATATTTTCAGAAGATTTTCTGGGGAGGTCTTGCCCATGTGGGTGAGGGCATGGCACTGCCTTACTAGATTGCTAGCTTGCCCTTGCGGTATATATATTCTCCCATCTGGAAGTCTCCACTATTCCGCAGTTGTCCACTACTGCGTACCCGACGACTCTCCTGCCCTCAACCATATAGCTGCTCCTATCTGTGTAGTAGGTGACATCAGATTGGGCTAGGGGCTGGTCCCGGAGGTCTGGCCGTCTGGTGTGGACCTCTTCAGTTACTTCGAGACAGTCATGGTCTGGACCTCCAAGTTCTACCAGTAAGTAGGTGGCTAGATTGACTCATTTCACGGTCTTAACATGCACCCTCGGGTTTCCCTGGAGGATGCCCTGGTACTGAGTTAATCTAGGGTTCGACAACCACTTACGTCCCTGCCCAGCAAGGAGGCTGTTCACTGAGTGTCGTATGTGAAGACTGATTTCTTGACCTAGAGTGAACTTGTCTGCCTCTTTCAAGAGGGTCATGGCAGCAGCAACTGCCCTAAGACAAGGCGGTCAGCCAGTGGCAACATGGTCCAACTGCTTAGACAGGTAAGCCACCGGGTGTTGCCATAGTCCGACAGGCTGGGTCAGGACCCAAGGGCTACTTTGTCTCTCTTGTGGGTATACAGATCAAAAGGCTGCCCCAGATCTGGCAGTCCAAGGGCAGGAACATCACTGAGGCACCCCTTGATATCTTAGAAGGCTTTCTCTTCATTTTCTCCCCATTCTAGAAGCTTAGTGTCCAGACCCTTCAAAGCCTGGTAGAGGGGCCGAGTTCCACAGCAGCAGGGTGCAGGCTGGCTTTTTTTCTCAGGAGAACGAGCATTTTCCCCAGAAATCAGACGAGGTTCTGGAGGGTGTTGGCACCTCTGCCATTTCCCGTCCATGCTCCTTATCACACTGTGAGTACTTCTGACAGGCCTGGTTGCCCAGCGCTGCACCAGGCGATGCGGCCGGAACCCCAAGGGAGCTAACAGGCCACTGGGGAAGGCAAATCCTATGGAGCACTGTGAAGGGCCATGACAAAGGACTGCGCGGACGGCTGTGGGGGCACTTCAGATACACAGCACGCACCCTCTGCAACTCGATGTGAAGAGTAGGAGTGTGTTCAGGATGTGCTTCTGGTGTTTTTTCCTTAATTCAGCCAAGCGCTTCAACAGCATGTGCATTCCCTCCCAGCACTGTTCCTGGGATGGACTGCCAGGAGGAGGTCGTCCATGTACTGCAGAATTGTTAGGTCTGGCCCCCCTTAGCGAGGGGCTTCAGGTCTCCTGATAGGGCTTCCCCAAATAAGGTTGGAGAGTTTTTAAATGCCTGGGACAGTTTAGTCCAGGTCAACTGAGTCTTGACCGCTGTGTGAGGATCTTCCCATTTGAAGGCAAAAATGGGTTGGCTGGAAGGTGCCACAGGAATGCAGAAAAAGGCATCCTTCAGATCAAGGCAGGTAAACCACATTGCTGTTGCAGGAAGCTAGCTCAGGGGGGTGTACGGGTTTGGGACGGCCGGATGGAGGGTGATGGCTGCTTTGTTGACGGCCCGCAGATCCTGGATGGGCCAGTACCCACTCCCATACAGCTGCCATCATGGGTCTGGGCAGGTGTGGCCCCATGTCATGGAGCCAGTCTTCTCTGAGCTCCCACACAGGTGCTATAACTCGGGGGGCCTGCCCTCCAGTCACATCTTGGGTGGGGAAGAGTCTCTTCCCATCCCCCTGGCCCAGATCATGGCCACAGCTATTTAGCACATCCAAGTGATCAGCCAAAAGCTATAGGTATGTCAAATGACTATGCCATGGATTAGCTGTAAAGCTGTTGCTGTACAAAACAGCCCTGTATGTTCTTGCTCTGTGTGTCCCTTCCCCCAACTCACACCTGTAGGGGAAGGGATGAAGACATCTTAAAATCTCCTGGATGCCTTGAGTTCTGGAAACCATTTTAAATGCCCATTTGGTGTCCCCCCTCTTGGCTACACTCTGTAACAATCTCTCATTTCAGATATACACCCACTTTAAAAATTTTTAAAGGACAATGGATGAAGGTCTCATCTTCTTGTAACTACTTCTGTCTGGACATGGACGTCGTTCTACCTACCCGTGGGTCGGGGGTGCCCTGAAGGGGGGGGGCAGCACGGAGGGAGTCCTTCCTGTAAGGGAAAGGACTTTACAGAATCCTGGTCAGTTGGCTGTCACCAGGAAGTTGCAGGCTTGGTGTCCAAAGGCTGGCATTACTGGTCCGTTGGCATCCTGGTTACACTCTGGAGATGACAGATTTGGAAAGAGTTGGAAGGCACAATTAAATCATAATCACTAAATGACAAAGGCAGGGGCTTAGGTAAAAAATGGTTTATCTGGAGGAAGGTGTACAACGCATGCTACACCTATCCAAAACTCTTGTGGCCCATTATACTTCACTCAGGCTGAGGGGAATATATCAGGATTTCCCTCCTTTCAGATATCTGAACCCTTTCTGTCCAAGCCATCAAGACAGAAAAGGGAAATCAGTTCTAAAGTAAAGCCCACAGATCGCCCAAACCGTTCACCAACCCAACCACTTAGTTCAGCAAAACCGTTGAGTTTTAGGGGGCGATGATGAAGAATGGGCTCCTTAAGTGGGGCCTATATTGCAACCAATCACTCAGGTAATGAAGCCATAGGCATACATCCTATGAAAACAGAAGAACACACAGGTTTAATTCACACAATAATCCCCAAACCAGTTTCTGTGCCTATGAGACTTTTTGGGAAGACATTCAGTTGCAAGGTCTTTCCTGCAATAACATTTAGCAATGGCAATGTGGACAGGTCATCCACACCTGTAAATTGTACATCTTTGGTGATATTACAAACCCAGTTTCAACTTTCAAATGAAAACAAACTTTCAAGACAGTCAGCTGCGCCATTCTGATGTCCAATACCGAGCATTTCCATGCCTTATACATTCCATTACCTACTTTCACTTTTCTATTTATCTTACAACAAACACAGTCATTCACACAAGCACTCAGAGCTTATCACGTTCACACTTGCCTGAACAGTGGGAACCCTACCTGGGCCTTCGGCCTGAGGGGTGATCAGTCCCTCCTTCCATCACAAGGGTGGGCTTGGTCTCGGGTACAGGTCCTGGGGGCACTTACCAGATAGGTGCCTTCCCAGATTTCACTAGTTTGCACCCTGCCAGCCTGGGTCAAAGAGCAGTCTGGGGGCAGAGCCCTCAGAGCCTGGGATGTTCAGGACCCGAAATCACTGGGGCACGTGCCTCCTTATCACTGCCGCGGGGCCGCACCAGCCGCCCCATGGCCGCCTTCACCGGAGGCAACAGCCTGCTTGTGTGAGTTGTTTCCCGGTCAGGGAACCAAAATGTTACAGAAAAGCGACTCAGACAGTGTCAGAGTTTGTGGAGTTTTATTCATGCATGCGGACCCAGAGGAGACCATCTCTAAATTCTGGGCTCCAAGCTCACGTTGGGGCTTGCCTATATTCTTGCTGCAAGGGCAGAAGGAGGAGCGGGGAGGAGCGCAGTTGCTGGCAGAAAGCCATTTTACAGAAGCAGAATGCGGGTATTAGCATGCGGCCTTGACATAACTGCTATCTGAGAATGGCCACTGCTCAGTATGTCCTGAACTGCTATCTGAGAATGGCTACTGCACAGTATGTCCTGTCACAAAATGAAATGTTAAAGGGACTTATCTAAGAAAAAGAAGATAAAAACATGAACAATAAAATGACAACAAACTCACAACTATCAACAAGCGAACCTAAAAAACAAAAACTAAGCAAACTAGAACAGGAACAGAATCACAGAAATGGAGATCACATGGAGGGTTATCATTGGGGAAGGGGAGGTTGGATAATGGGGGAAAATTTACAGGGATTAGGAAGCATAATTGGTAAGGTGCAAAATCAAAAGGGGAAAGCTAAGAATAGTATAGGAAATGGAGAAGCCAAAAAACTTATATGTATGACCCATGGACATGAACTAAGGGGGGGAATGCTGGGGGGAGGGTGTGCAGGGTGCAGAAAAATAAAGGGGAGAAAAAATGGGAGAACTGTAGTAGCATAATCAATAAAATATACTTTGAAAAAATAAAGGAACTTATTTAAGAAAAAGATGATCAAACTATGAACAGTAAAATGACACCAAACTCACAACTATCAACAACCAAACCTGAAAAAAACAGAAACAAAAACAAAATGAACTAAGGAAACAACTAGAACAGGAACAAAATTGTAGATATGGAGATTATATGGAGTGTTATCAGTGGGGAGGAGGAAAGGGGAGAATGGGGATAAAGGTACAGGGAATAAGAAGCATAAATTGTAGGCACAAAATAGACAAGAGGAGGTTAAGAATAGTACAGGAAATGGAGAAGCCAAAGAACTTATATACATGGCCCATGGACATGAACTAAAGGGGAGATTCCTGGAGGGAATGGGGGTACCAACCTGAGAGGCAAAATTGGGACAACCGTAATACCATAATCAATGAAATATACTTAAAAAAAGAAGAAATTAGTGAATCAGAGGTTTTATCTATGGTCAGGAAATCAGCTTAGAGATACTAAATGAAGAGTACAATTAAATAGAGACTAGTTTGTACACACAAATGGAGAGATTCTATCCACTCTTTTTTTTTTTTTCACATAGCCAGCTTTACTTGCCTTTAAGGTTCAAGTTTAACCACCAATTTTTGGGAAAGTCTTCCCTGAAATTCCTAGGTCTTCAATGTGTGGAGTTGAACCATATGAAACAGTGGTTTATAAAAATGGTCAAACACTGGCAATATGTCCAACCTAGTACTTCCACCATCATACATCTTATTCAACTGGATTATAAGGACCTGTTCACTTGTTTATGTCTTGGCTTTTTTCCAAAGATTATTTATTTTTTATTTTCTTTATAGTCATTTTTAAATTAATGTTTGAATACAGTTGTCTCCATTTTCCAACCACCACTTCCCCCCACTCCACTCACACGCACTTCCCACCCTCAATCCTACACCTGTTTGACTTTGTCAATGAGAGTGTTATACATGTTTCTGGAAACCCTTCCCTTTTCCCCCTATTATCCCCTCCCACCTCTCCTCTGGTTACTGTCAGGTTGTTCTTAATTTCAATGTCTCTGGATATATTTTGTTTGCTTGTTTGTATTGTTAATTAGGTTCCACTTATAGGTCAGATCATATGGTATTTGTCTTTCACCACCTGGCTTATTTCATTTATCATAATGCTCTCCAGATCAATCTATGCTGTCATGAAGGGTACAAGCTCCTTCTTTCTTTCTGCTGCTTAGTATTCCATTGTGTAAATGTACCATGGTTTTTTGATCCACTCATTTACTGATGGGCACCTAGGCTGCTTCCAGCACTTGACTATTGTAAATTGTGTTGCTATAAACATTGGGGTGCATAGGTTCTTTTGAATTAGTGTTTCAGGATTTTTAAGGTATAATCCCAGCTGTGGAATTGCTGGGTCAAAAGGCAATTCCATTTTTAGTTTTCGGAGGAAATTCCATACTGTTTTCCACAGTGACTGCACCAATCTGCATTCCCACCAACAATGTACTAGGGTTCCCTTTTCTCCACAATCTCGTCAGCACTTATTGTTTGTTGATTTGGTTATGATGGACATTCTGACCAGTGTGATTTGGTATCTCACTGTGGTTTTAATTTGCATCTCTCTGATGGCTAGTAATGCTGAGCATCCTTTAAAATGTCTCCGGGTGCTCTGTATGTCCTCCTTGGAGAAGTGTCTGTTCAGGTCTTTTGCCCATTTTTTAATTAGATTGTTTGTTTTCCTGCAGTGGAGTCATGTGAGTTCTATATATATTTTGGCAATCAAACCCTTGTCCGTGATATCATTGGAAAATATATTTTCCCATACAGTTGGTTCCCTTTTCATTTTGCTAATGTTTTCTTTAGCCATGCAGAAGCCTTTTATTTTGAAGAAGTACCTTTTGTTTATTCTTTCCTTTATGTCCCTTTCTCTAGGGGACATATTAGTGAAAATATTGTTGCATGGAATATCTGAGACTTTCCTGCCTATGTTCTCCTCTAAGACTTTTATGGCATCATGACTTACATGTAAGTCTTTCATCCATCTTGAGTTTATCTTTGTGTATGGTGTATGTTGGTGGTCAAGTTTCATTTTTTGTCATGTACCTGTCCAGGTTTCCCAACACCATTTGTTGAAGAGGCTATTTTTACTCCATTGTAAGCTTCTGCCCCCTTTGTCACATATTAATTTACTATAGAGACTTGGGTTTATTTCTGGGCTCTCTATTCTGTTCCATTGATCTATGTATCTGTTCTTATGCTAGTACCAGACAGTTTTGGTTACCATGTCTTTGTAATATAGTTCAATGACAGGTATGGTGATCTCTCCTACTTTTTTATTTCTCAAAATTGTTGTGGCTATTCAGGGTAATTTATTGTTTCATATACATTTTTGAAATATTGGTTCTATGCCTAGAAATATGTCATTGGCATTTTTTTATATTAAAGATTTTTATTTATTTATTTTTAGGGAGGGAAGGGAGGGAGATAGAGAGAGAAACATCAATGTGCGGTTGCTGGGGGTTATGGCCTGCAACCCAGGAATGTACCCTGGCTGGGAATCAAACCTGGGACACTTTGGTTCCCAGCCCACGCTCAATCCACTGAGCTATGCCAGCCAGGGCTCATTGGCATTTTAATAGGGATTGCATTGAATCTATAAATTGCTTTGGGTAGTACGGACATTTAGATGATGTTAATTCTTCCAAACCATGAACATGGTATAAGCTTTCACTTATTTTTATCTTCCATAATTTCTTTCTTCGATGTTGTGTTGGTTTCTGAGTCTTTCAGTGTCTCTTTTTATGGCCATTGTTTTGATGTCTATTTTGTCAGATATAAGTATTGCTACCCCAGCTTTTTTTCCTGTCTGTCTTCTTGGAATATTTTTTTCCAACCCTTCAATTTCATTCTGTTTAGGTCTTTTATTCTGAGGTGGGTCTGCTGTAGGCAGCATATGTGCAGGTCATGTTTTCTTATTCATTCAGCTACCCTATGTCTTTTGATTGGAGCACTTAATCCATTTACATTCAAGGTTAATATTGGTAGGTACCTATTCTTTGACATTTTACTCCCTTTATATCTTTGTTCCTTTCTCTCTCACTGTTTTTCTTCCTTTTCTTAAGGCAGTCCTTTTTCACTAATCATAATGCTCTCCAGTTCCATCTGTGCTGTTGCAAAGGGTAGGAGCTCCTTTCTTTCTGCTGCATAGTATTCCATTGTGTAAATGTATCAAGAGTTTTTGATCCATTCATTTACTGATGGGCACTTAGATTGCTTCCAGCATTTGGCTATTGTAAATTGTGGTGCTATAAACATTGGGGTGCAAAAAAGAAAAAAAAACATTGGGGTGCATTGGTTCTTTTGGATTGGTGTTTCAGGGTTCTTAGGATCTAATCCCAGCAGTGGAATTTCCAGGTTAAAAGGCAGTTTCATTTTCACTTTTATGGGGAAATTCCATAGTGTTTTCCACAGTGGCTGCACCAGTCTACATTCCCACCAACAGTGCACTAGGATTCCCTTTTCTCCACATAAGCCAGGTGGTGAAAGACAAATTGCACATGATATGACCTATAAGTGGAACCTAATCAATAAAAACAAACAAGCAAGCAAAGTATAACCAGAGACACTGAAATTAAAAACAAACTGACTGTAAATAGAGGGGAGGTGGGAGGGGATAATGGGGGAAAAGAGGGAAGGGTTTTCAAGTGTAAAGTGTAAAGGACACATGGTAAAGGACACATGGACAAAATAAAGGGAAGTGGGATTAAGTGTGTAAGGTGGGGATGGCTGAGGTGGGGGAGAGTAGTGGGTTGGAATGGAGACAACTGTCTTTGTGTAACAATAAAAAATAATAATAAATATAAATTTAAAATGGACAATAGCCAACACACACACACACACACACACACACACACACACACACACACACACACAGGCAGTCCTTTTAGCATATCTTGCAATGATGTTTTGGTGGAAGTGTATTCATTTAGCCTTCTTTTGTCTGGGAAGCTCCTAATTTCACCTTCCATTTCAATTGAGAGCCTTGCTGGATAGAGTAGTCTTGGTTGCAGGCCTCTGCTTTTCATTACTTGTACTATTTCTTGCCATTCTCTCCTGGCTTGTAGTGTTTCTGTTGAGAAGTCACCTGCTAGCCTTATTGGGACTGTCTTGTGTGTTACTTCCTGTTTCTCTCTTGCTGCATTTAAAATACTCCCTTTGTTTTTAAATTTTGCCATTTTAATTATAATATGTTTTGCAGTGGGCCTTTTTGGGTCCTCTTGATTGGGATCCTCTCTGCTTCCTGGACTCGTGTGGCTTTTTCTCTCATCAAATTAGGGAAGTTTTCCACCATTACTTTTAAGAACAGGTTTTCCATTCCTTGCTCCTCTTCTCCTCTGGTATCCCTATTATATGGATATTATTCTGTTTCATGTTGTCCTGCATTTCCCTTAACCCCTCTTCACTGTTTTTGAGTCTTTTTTTATGTTCTTGATCCTTTTGGGAGTTTTTTTTTTACCTTGTCCTCCAGCTCATTGATTCAATCCTCTGCTTCATTGAGCCTGTTTTTGATTCCTTCTACTGCAGGGGTGTCAAACTCATTTTCATTGGGGGCCACATTAGCCCTGTGGTTGCCTTCATAGGGCAAAATGTAACTTTAGGACTGTATAAATGTATCTACTCCTTAACTGGGAACAAGGAGCTCAGAGCTGCTGCTGAGTAGAAATAAGGTGCCAGGCTGGATAAAACAGGGTGGAGGGCCAGACTTAGCCTGCAGACCTTGTGTTTGCCACCTGTGTTCTTTGATTCAGAAATTGTATTCTTTATTTCCTCTTGGCCCTTGTTGATTGTTTCTATGTCCTTCTTTATGCTGATATAGTCTGCAGTAAGTTCCTCAAAGTTTCCCTGTAGTGTTTGGTAATTCACACTGGACTCATTGAGCTTCCTTATAACCATTATATTGAACTCAGTATCTGATAGTTGATTTGCCCCTATTTCATTTAGCATTCTTTCTGAGGATTCTTTTCATTGGGGGCTGTTCCTTTGTCTTCCCACATTTGTGGGGCACTTCTTGTTGGCTTCTGCTTCTTAAATTGATCTTTTTTGACTTTCTGAGTTTGTAGTGTGAACTTCTATGATAGTAGGCCTGTAAGATTCAATGGTGCAATCTCCTTGATCACCTGAGCTTGATGCTCTTGGGATGCCCTTTTATGCCATTTATGATGGTTCTGTGGATATAATTGGGTTCTGATTGTTGTTAGGTCTTTCTTTGGTGGGTCCTTCCCTCCAGCTTGTTGACTTAGGGTCACTCCACCCACCATGTCTTGTGTGCTGTTTTGCAGGTACAGACAACTTGTGCCAAAGATGGTTCTTCTGTCTAAAGTTATACAGTTTCTCTCTGCCTATTTCTCAGTTGTTTGTTCTGGGTGGTTTCTCCACAATTGACTTGTAATTCCAGATTGGCCCTGGGAGGAGGTTAGTGTGGTTTTCATTCACTCCTCTGCCATCTTCCTTCATCCAATGTCCTGGCTTTGAGTGAGATCTCTATGATTCGTGTACTTCTAGTTAATAAACTTTACTACATATTTGTTAAATGGATGACTGAATCAACTCGAGTGTTTACTATAGTCTCTTTAAGTTTTAAACTTATTTTTATTAAAATATCAATTTAAAAATAAGATTACCCAGAAAAATTTCCATGTTTGCCTTGATACTAAACCATTTCAAGTAAGAAAACTCTAAGTCAATTGGGAGCAACTATTGGACTCTCACTTGAGACCTTGAATGGGCAGTATTGACTTCTACTAGACAAGTGAGAGGGAAATAATTTAGATAGAAATCAGTTCCACTTAGCAAAGAATGGCCTATAATGTATAATTACTCTCCAGAAAGGAGTTCTGGCACTCTTAGTAGACTGTGGCAATTCTTAATTTATGTTTTCTTTTAATTGTCCTTAATTAAGTCTAGACCAGGGGTGTCAAACTCATTTTCACTGGTGGCCACCTCAGCCTCACAGTTGCCTTCAAAGGGCCAAATGTAATTTCAACTCCTTAACAGTTAAGGAGTAGTTACATTTATACAGCCCTAAAATTATTTTGGCCTTTTGAAGGCAACCGTGAGACTGAGGTGGCCCCTGGTGAAAATAAGTTTGACACCCTTATAGATCAATGCTTCTCACACTTTAATGTGTATACAAGCCACCTGTGAAAATATTCAATGTTAAAATAAAGACTCTGATTTAATATATCTGCTAAGATTCTGCATACTTAACAAGTTCCCAGATGATGTCCATGCTGCTTGGTGCCCAGACCACCCTTTGAGTAGCAAACAGGTAAAGAATCAACAAAGTCTGTCCAGAAAAAGTCCAGCCATTGTTAATATAATGAGAATGGTTTGTGCAACATCAATGTAACCTGGCAGCCAAGGAGAGTGGACCTAAATGCACATGTGTGAACAAAGACAGCTTCACTGTACTAGTAAGTGGGGACAATAGGCACCCATGAGTGAGCATGTGTACTGTGTGGCCCTCAAATTCAAAATAACTGATGAAGCAGAGCAACAAATCTGCATCAAATTTTGTGTGATGCTTGAACATTCATTCTTCTGCAGAAACACTTCAGATGATTCAGAAAGCTGCAACTATGGGCAAACTGGTGATTGGTGTCTTCATCACCAAAATGTGCCTGCTCATGCATCATGTCTTGCACAGAGTTTTTTGGTGAGACATCAAACCACTCAGGTGACTCAGCCCCCCTACAGCCCAGATATGGCACCCTGAGACTTTTGGATTTTCCCAAAACTAAAATCACCTTTGAAAAAGAAGAGATTTCAGACCATCAATGAGATTTGGGAAAGTATGACAGGGCAGTTGATGGCGATTAGGAGAACTATGTGAGGTCCCTATGTGCCTACTTTGAAGGGGACTGAGGTGTCATTGTCCTGTGTACATTGTTTCATTTATCATGCATCTTCTTCAATAAATGTTTCTACTTTTCATATTACATGACTGGATACCTTCTGTACTGATCTTGTACATATGGAAGCAGAAGAAGATAGCTCCTTGCTCCTATTTTCTTAGTATCTAAGTTGTTAAGATTCAGGTTTAACAAAACATTGCTGGATACTTGTTAAGTATAGGCTGGGCTTTATACTGAGAGATTTCATTTACCTCTCTTGTGTGCTTATTACTTTTGTGTTTTTCATTCAAAAGTGCCCTTACAGTCTTGCCTGGGTGGTATTAATCTTTCCTGTCATTCATTTGCTTGTCACATTTATATTAACTTCTTAAAATGTTATATGCACTACACCAAAAAATGATTTGAAATTAAAACCAGACCCATGGTTTGTAATGGGTAGTGAATGAAACCATGGAGGTGATTTATAAGTAGAAATAATGAGTTTGGGCTTTGTAGTTCTTCAGAGTTCATCAAAATTTGGGTAGGTGAAATATATGTTAGGTGAGGTTGGTCAGAAGCCATTACATGCAACACAAATTGCAGACTGAGAACAGGGCACAGTTCTCAGTCTGCAATTTGTTGTGAATCAATGGAACTTACATCAGAATTAATTGGTCATGTATATAATGACATGCAAAATCATTACTGTGCTGAGTATTAATTAGGCCTCACTGATAAATCCATTTACCCTAATGACAGTAATGATCCTTTTTGGAGTAGGGTAGGTAATGAGTGGTCTGAGGGACACATCTGGTACCCTGTGCCACAATAAATGAGCTGACTCCATGACAATTATTTGGCAAGAACCTTGCCCTTAGAGTGCTATACAGCAAGACAGAGAAATAGGTTAGAAAGACCTCCATCAGGCCAGTTGTCTTTTTTCTTTATTTTTATTGTTGGCCACTGTTGCAGATGTCCCCATTCCCCTCTTTTGCTCCTTCTTCCCAACCCCTACCCCCTTTCCCTCTGGCCATCAATACACTGTTGCCTGTGTCTATGGGCTATGCATAGAGCCCTATGCATATAGTTCTTTGACTATTTTCTTCACCTTCTTTCATCCAGTCCCCACCTCCTCCTTCTCCTCTGACAGCTGTCAGTCTGTTTCATGTATTCATGCCTCTGTTTCTATTTTGTTCATCAGTTTATTTTGTTTATTAGATTCTGCATATAACTGAGATCATATGGTATTTGTCTTTCTCTGACAGGCCAGTTGACTTTTGACATCTGGTATATTTGAGATCCAATTGTTGATGTTGCCAAAAGGGTTTGAATTAGGTTCCAAGCTTCTATAATCCCTTTTCTACAGCTTCTAACAGCCCTCCAAAATGGTAATCCTCTTCAACTGTCCTCCCTGGTCAGATCTGAGGTAGGACGGTTAAGCAATCAATACATAAACTGGTAAATGAAACTTATTTTGTTTAGATCTGAAGGGGGTTCTGGTAGAGTATTATCCCCAGCAAATCCTCCCCTGTTCCTTTTGCAGGCCCTAAGCAGATCTTTGCACTTCTTAAAAATTTTATTGAATTTATTGGGATGACACTGGTTAACAAAATTATACAGGTCTCAGTTGCACAATTCTACAAAATATCATCTGTATGCTGTATTGTTTCTTCATCACTCCAAGTCAAGTCTCCTTCCATCACCATTTATCCCCTCTATACCCTCTTCTACCTCCCCCCACCCCCTTCCCCTGACAATCACCACACTGTTGTCCATGTCCAGGAGTTTTTTTCTGCTTTATACTTTTTGGATATAGATATTTCTAGGTCATGTCTGTGCCAGTCAATATGAAAGTTTTTTATGATCTTTTTTTTTCATCAACACTAGAAATGGTCATTTTTTAATGAAAAATAATTGATGGACTTGGCAACATAAAAATTAACCTACATAGATAGCAAATTTATAATGATGAAAATTAAAGTTCAAATGATAAAATAGACAAAAACTTGGTCAAAACACGTGATAAAAGATAAAGCCTTACTGTGAACCAAAGGGTCACTGGTTTCATTCCCAGTCAGGTCACATGCCTAATTTGTGGTCAGGTCCCCAGTACGGGGCACATGAGAGGCAACCACACATTGATATTTCTCTCCTTCTATTCCCCTCTCTCTAAAAATGAATAAATAAAAGCTTTAAAAATATGCTAATAGTTTTAAAAAGATAAAGCCTTAATGTATAATATGTTTATTTAATATACGTATTTTGAGGCTTGCCATTTTCTTAATGCCATCTTTTGATGGGCAAAAAAATATTTAATTTTCATGAAGTCTACATTGTCAAGTTTAAAAAATAGTTCACAGTTTGTATTCAACACTAATGTACACTAGTATCCTCCCCTAACATAGGCAGTTCTCTCACTCAACTAGCAGCCCAACTAGCTTACTCCTGTGAAGGCATACTGACCTTTGCTACTCAACATAACATAGGAACATGTTAAAAATGCATAATTTCAGGTTTTTCTCCAGACTAACTTGATTTTAACAAGATTCCAGTGATTGGTAAGCACTAACCTATGCAAAATTCCAACATCTCACAACTAGCTTATAATCCCATTGTGAGTTTCTTCTCCATTGATGCCATAAAGACCTTTAACTAAATAACACAGGACTCAAGTAACTTTTTAACCTGTAACATTTTGAACATTAGGACAGAAGATTTTATGTCAGTGTGTGGATGGGTGGATTTTCATGTTTATTTGTTCTTAGTCATCATATTTACTTTAACTCCAGATACTCTACTGCAGCCAGGGAGCCTAAGTAGAACAGCTAGATTAGTTTATATATTTTAGAAAACCTCTTTCCTTCCTTATCCTAAGAGACCATTAAGTCAAGTAATGCCTTTTTGCACCATCTGGTTAGCTCCTATGCTAATTCATTTTGTTTCTACTCTGAAAAAGCTTCATTTAAAACTCATAATCTGGTTGGGTAACTGCTTTCTTTCCCTCTGTGTTGCTGGTTATTCTCAGAAAGACTTACTAAAAAAATAATATTTTGTGCATTAATATACCCAACAGTCTTTAAGACACACCAATGTAGGTGAACAACTAATTTATGCACATCATGGTTTGCATAGAAAAGGACTATAATTGCACCTTATTTAAATTACACTAACACCTGCATCTGAAGAGATTCAAATGGATATAGTGCTATGTGAGGCAGCTATTCCTAGAGTGTTTGTTGATCACTGCATGAGACCTGCACTTGCATTTGTTTCTTCCATTGTGCTACCAAAATGAAGATTGACAGATCCTTGAATAACCCACCAAATCTTAAACAGGGTTGCCATATTTTCTGTAGACAGTGAAATCAACAACTAAACAATGTACACAGTGCAACAAGGAAACCTGGGCTGCAGGCAGTTATTTTGCTTACTATTTTTATGAACTTGGGCAAATTACTTAGACTATCTGAGTCTCAATTTACCTCATATATGAAATGGTGATAAATGAAATGTGAGAATCAAATTCAGTAATGTTAGAAATATTTTGGCAGTTTGCTGGACCTATAATATATGTTCAACAAATGTTGCTCTGATCATTATTTCATAGAGCACAACTAGCCTGGTTTCATGCTTAGAATCCATACTCTTTTCCAGTCTGAAAGTAAAGGTTGCCTTACATACACATATACATACACATAGTATTTTATATGTGTATGTATGTGTGCATAAAAATATGCATGTGTGTATGCATTTGGAATTTGAGCTATCAAAAAGACTCAACTTTTTTCCATCTGACTTATTTCACCTAGCACAATACCCTCAAGTTCCATTCATGTTGTCACAAATGGCAATAATTCATTATTATTTATGGCTGAGTAGTATTCCAGTGTAAATATGTGTGTGTGCATGTGTGTGTATACCACATCTTCTTCAGGTTGTTTTCATATCTTGGCTATTGTGAATTATGTTGAAATGAACAGAAGAACACAAATATCTTTTTAATTAAATCTATTGGGGTGACATTGGTTAATAAGATTATATAGGTTTCAAGTGTACATTTCTATGATACATAATCTGTATATTGCATTGTGTACCTACCATCCAAAGTCAAATCATCTTCTTTCACCATATATTTGCCCTTCTTTACTTTTTACTAGTCCCCCATACCCCTTCCTTCTGGTAACCACCATACTGGTGTCTGTGTCCATGAGTTCCGGTTTTATATCTCACATATGAGTGAAATCATACGCTTCTTAGCTTTTTCTGTATGACTTCTTTTACAGTATAATATTCTCAAGGCCCATCCATGTTGTCACAAGTGGCAGTATTTCAAAGTTTGTTAAGGGTGAGTAGTATTATGTTGTTTATATGTATCACAGCTTCTTTATCCAATTAACTGTTGAAGGATACTTTGCCCCCATGTCTTGGCCACCATGAATAATGACGCAGTGAACATAGGGATGCATATATCTTTGCGAATAAATGTTTTTGAGCTTTTTGGATAGATACTCAGAAGAGGGCTTGCTGGTTCATATGGTAACTACATTCTTCATTTTTTAAGGAACAGCCAGGCTGTTTTCCATATTGGCTGTACCACTTTACAATCCTACCAACAGTTTATGAGGGTTTTCTTTTCTCCACATATTCTCCAATACCTGTTATTTCTTGTTTTTTTTTTTTTATAATGCCATTCTGATAGGTATGAGGTGATATCTCATTGTGGTTTGATTTACATTTCCCTAATAATTAGTGATGTTGAACATAGTACGTGGAATATAAAACAAAAAAGTAACAAACAAACAAAACAAAACAGAAATAACTCAGACACAGACAATAGGTTGGGGGCCAACAGTTACAGAGGGGAAGGGGGACTGGGGGAGTGAAATGGGTAAACAGTCAGTTGTATACTGATGAATGGAAACTAGACTTTTGGTGGTGACCACATTATAGTGTATATAGATATTGAATTATAATGTACACCTCAAACTTATATGTTTTTAATCAATGTTACCTCAATGAAAAATTTGAAGTGTGAGACATGAAAAACCATGACTGACTGGTGAGGACTAGAATAGGCAAACATAAACTTGTTACTCATTGCACATTTAATTTTTGTTTTGTTTTAAGTATCTGAGCAGAGACTGTGGGCAAAAATGCTCAGGGATAGGACAGTTATTTCTAATTCTCCTGGTCATTAGGCCAGCTGAGGGACTAAAGATGGTTCAGAATTTGCCATCTCTGCCTACTAAAAGACAATGTCACATCATTTTTTTAATATGTTGTATCAAAAATTCTGGGAGATCTCTGGACATAGACTAGAAATGTGATAATTAAGCATGGGGAGAATATTCTCCTTGACAGGCAAATATTTTTTAAAAATGAAGGTGGCTGTTGGTTCAGACGATATTCCACATGAAGAATTGATTGGGAAAAGCACAGAAAGACTTTTCATTTTCTGATACCAACTCTCTAAGCTGGGCTTATTTGTAAGGTTCCTTAAGTTCAGCTGATTCCTAGTAGGGACTGCAAGGACTGTGGCAGACTACTTCACATGGAATAATGGGAAAGTACATAAATAGAAAGGCAACAGACTTTTTACTGTTATTTACTAGGACAGTGAAAAGTCAGACACTAAAGTTCTTTGTGGTGTGCTTCTTCAGTTAAGAAGGCCACAAACCTTCCCTACCTATTTCTCTGCCTTCCTCTTTTCTTGGCAGCCAGTTTAGGGTGTGTTACATGAAGTACCTGCCTATTGGGATTTTATGTGAGCTTAAATTAGTGAGTTTATGTTGCAAGGTAACAGCTTGATAGGTGATCAGCTTAATAGCTGAAGGTTATTCTTAAATATTACATTGCACATTTATCATTATGTCCACCTTACAAAAGTGCTTACCAAGGAGGTATGTGCCAGAAAGTGCTATTGATTTGAGAGCCCTTTGCTGCATTGTGGTACATACTCTCATTAGGCCAACATCTGAGATGTGAAGGACTCTATTTCTGCAGCAGGCACTATGTGAAAAATGGCCAGTAAAATAGTGTGCTACTGACATAACACCATTGCTCCTACTTTTCCAGTATTAAATGAAAATTCTCTTGGCCTTTGCCTCTGTTATTCCTGTAAATTCTGAGGTCATTGGGAAGTAAGGGGATGCTTATCAGTCTGAATTCTCTCAGCACTCTTAAGCTTCCCTGCATTCCTTATCCCACCTATCTCCTACTCTGCACATTTACCTCTTGCACCCTTAGTGGTAACTATGGAACTCTGGATAGAGGTGTGCATGCTTCAGCACTTTTAGCTCCCTTTTCTTAAAGGAACTCATACAGTGAAAAGAACTATAATATAAGACAGACTTGGATTTTACTCTGGACTCTGCCACTCACTAGCTATGTGCCCTTGAGTTAATGAGTTCAATGTCTCTGAGCCTTATTTTTCTGATATAAAAAATTAATATAGGAGCTCATTTATAGCATTGACAGAAGAATTTAAAAGAATGTGTCTAGCATTGGGAACAATGTCTGGTACATACTAGACACCTTACAAATACTACACTTTACCTGATATTTCTGTAAGCATGTAGCAGCCCCCGTGCTCCTGCAGGATACCCAGGAAGCCCAGGTCCTCTCTGCTCCCTTGACCCACTCAGTGACTTCTCTGACCCTGCTCAGGCAATTCCAGATAATCTCTCCCCTCTCAGTCATAACCCTCTTATCCTTTTCTATCAGTATTCCAAGAGTTTACAGAAATTAAGATGGCCCTTGTTCTCATAATAGTTGAGGACCATTGGCCTGTAGCATCTGGAGATTAATCTCTTACCTGGAACCCTATTTGATGGAACTGATGCTTTTGGTGTCTTAGCAACTGGTTTAGCCCTAGCTTTTTTTTGCACCATCAGGTCCTTGATTCTAGTTGAGCTGGTAAGGGTGGGGGGGGGGGAGGCACTGTAACTTATAGCTTCTACCAAATCTCTGAACAAATGCCACAAGGACTGGTCATGGCCAAGCCCTAGATTCAAGGCAGGCAGAGGAACTGGGCTTTATTTCACTCACTCCACAGCTTTATAAGGTAGAAGTTGTGTAAGGCATGGCTAGGGTCAATGTCAGCCTCATGGATGGAAGAGTAGAGGTTCTAGTAGCAGTTGCCAGTTTTCTATGCCTAAACTCATGGGGCTTTCATGTTTAGATTGCAGTCTGACTCCTTGTGTCTGAAAAATCTGAAGGCTTACAAGCTTCACAGAACTAGAAGAGGGCAAAACCATCCATTTGAGTTTTCTGAAATCCCTGGCTCTGTCTACAGAAACCTAAAGCAAGGGCTAGAAAAGACACATTCAGTCAAACTAGCTTTTTGGAAATAAATCCCGATGGCTTAGGTAGGAACTAGAGGGATTTCTTCAGAGGTGGCCTTGACAAAGCAACAGGCCAAAGCAGAGTGGTGAACTGGAAGGCACATGGAGGTGCAACTACCTACTAGATCACTCAATGCCATGAGTTGCTGTACCTCTTTGTCCTCTTAGTATAGTTATAGAACCCCTTCCTGTAATTATCTGATTTTTTGCCTTTATTACTATAATATGTGTGGGGATAATAATAGCACTCAGCTTATAACCATTTTTTGGACAGTAAATGAGAAAATACATGCAATTAGCACTGTTCCTGGCACATAGCAGCAAGGGTTTCAGTAAATAGCTCCCTCCCTCTCCCCTGCTTCTTTTTCCTGACACACAAAGAACCCCACCACTTTCCAGGCAGCCCTGTTCAGATTGCTGTAGACAATATTTCATTTCAGGCTGTCTTCCCTCAGCACCTCTAGAGATTGCCTCCCACGCAGCTGATGTGCACATTCAGACAGCAAGTGACTCAGGGACACTGTCAACAGGGTGATGAAAACCACAACAAGAGAAAACGATAGTCTGAAGGCAGAAATAACTACTGTGAGCCCAAGTACCCATTGATCAATGTTCTCAGCAAGCTGAAATGGTGCAGTTTGGGTGATTGAAGGTTTTGCTGAAACTGAATTTGTTAGAATATTTCAAAATCCTCACTTAGATACTTTGCCAAATTAATGAAATCACAGCAGGAAGCAAACCTGATAATTTACACACATTACCAGAGGTTGTGAACTAGGTTTCAGATTTCCTTGAGAGCTGATACATGTTCAGCAATGTACTCAGAAAATAGGGGTGGTAGAAGTAACTGCTGCTGTCAGTGAGGGCACACATGGTCCACCCTGTGTCAATGAAATGTAGCTTTCTTTTTGGTCTCATCCTCCTAGTCTTATCAGCTCCTGCATGGCATGATTCTTCCCCACATTTTTCTTGCCTTTTGAACCCTCTCTGTATAGAATCCGATATTTCTGTACTCTCCTACCCTTTCCCTTTTTTGAACTCACTTGTTTTAGGGTTGTTGATTTTTCACCGTCTACCATGTTGTCCATTCTCCTGTGCCTAATGTGGCTTCCAGTTAGATCTACCAATTTACCCTAGTCATCTCATTCAATTTCAAGAGTTTGAAGGTAGAAAGGACATCATTTGAGGAAATAAGTTTGTGCAAGAGTTTGAGATGCATGAAAAGTGAATGAGCTTTCTAGATAGGTTGTGAGATCTCCTCCATGAAAGATATATGAGGCTGTTTAATGGCCTATTGATGCAGACATTGGAAGAAGATTTTTACAATAATATCTGATGGAGAAATGTCAGGGGAACACTTTGTAAAGTATATGGTTGTCTAACCACTATGCTATACACCTGAAACTAATACAAAAATAATATTGAATGTAAACTATAATTGAAAAACTTGTGCAAATTAAAAAAATAAAAATTAAAAGTCTATCTAGGCAAGAGAAAAGGAATTCTGAGATCCTATAAACCTTAGCAAGAGCAACTCTCTCATTTGACAAATAAAATTAACTTAGAGGTCTAAGGAGATGCAGTCAATACATAAACAGGTGTAAAAGCCCAGGCTTCCTGCCTTCTAGTCTAGGGCTTTCCTCACTCTATCATACTGGTGGCCCCAATCCCAGCTTCAATCTTACTCCCTCGAGAAAGCTCTCCTTAATTAAATGCATTTCAGCATCAATTACATTCTACCTCAAGTATAACACTTTACCTTCCAAAAAATTCTACTACTACCATGACTCAGTCACACACCAATAAGGGAGAGAGACATTAAAATTTTTATTAAGAAATGTCTTTGTGTCAAGCTGCTGGATGTACCATTGCCAGTGAAAATAATAGAACTTGGAAGGAGGTATATAAGGACTTTGGCAAATACCCTCATCCTTTCAGGTGCTTTCCATGCCTTACTTCTTGATTACATATGATTAGTTAGGCAACGAGTCTTAACTGAAACTCTGGGTTGGCCCTGCCAAGACCAACATTATGTGAAATGAAGAAAAACAAAAGAGTCATGCTTGCTTTCAGGGAGCTGAGGTTCTTGTTAGGAAGATAGCATGCATGTGAGAAAATGACTTGGTAACAATTACAAGTAACATGGAGCAAGCACACAATCCTATGTTTAAACAGAAACTGTAGATAAGAGATTGGGGTGCATAAGGGAAAAGATTAGGGTTATTTATTTATCAATGTTTTTCACAATTGCTCTACCACTATCATCAACAAACACTGATGTATGCCTGCTCTGTTAGATGGGGAGAAAAGGAGGCATCTATGCCAGCATGGGGATTAAGGCTATGCATGCAGGCAGCAAGTACTCAGGTCCAAGAATGTTCAGGTGCCTGAGTGTGCAGAAAAGGTAGTAAAAGCAGACATCCCAAGTGCCTAAAAGAAGGGAGTGTTTTTCCTACAGAATGCTCATCACAAGCTGCTCCTTGAAGAACATCTAGGAAACAGAGAAGTGGAAGGTGAATCAGGCATGAAGGAAGGACATTTAGTTTCCTCTGAGAGTGTAGGAGATAACATTGAAAAAAGAGGAGTCCACTGTAAAAGGCCATGGATGATACATTAAGTAAGGGGTTTGTACTTTATCCTATATCCACCTGGATGCAACTGAAGGTCTTTGAAAGAAAGAGTGGAGGGATAAAATTTATAAAAAGTTGTTTAGAAGTATTCAATTGACTTCCAGGTGTGGATTTAGTTTTAGTGATGGTGGGGAAATGATGGTGTAGATGTGCATCTGGAGCCAAAGCCTGGAGATGTGAATTTCAGGAAGAAGAAATAGGTAAAACTGAAGTCCTTGTTTTGGTGTGGATATTTATGGAAAATATATACTACATTTTAAAAGCAAAGATCAAAGGATGTTGTTTACTTATAATCAATAAACAACTCTTCAGTGATTTGGGGCATTTGAGCTCTTCTTCTAGTTTCATGTTTTAAAGGAAATATAAGAACAAGGCAACTATTGATTTATTCTTTTAATCATGCATGAGTAAAAGCATCTTATATTCCTGTGAATTTGTTTCCTTCTTTAAACCTAAAAATATCTAAAATACTATGTATTTCTAAATTAACAATTCTATAACATTAAAGTAAATTTTTAAAAATAAGCTCTTGTCCCTGACAGTACAACCCTTTTTATTCTCCATGTTCCCTTTCACAGTTGATCCCAACATATAATTTATTTTATAAGATTGTCATTAGTTACTTATATAACTGTCATTAAAACTTATATGTTAACTGAATGTGTTTTAACTGAAAACTCACCAAAATAAACAAAAATGTAAAATAGACTTTAAAATAAAATGCTGCATTGACACAATTTTGTTATGACTCCATATACTCTCTCTAAACAACAGCAAAATCACATAAGCTGTTAAAAGGCCCAGTTATATTTTACAAGCCTGAGATTTGACATACCAAAAACATATAGTGTTGATATTTTTTAAGATCATCATACTTCTCAAGAGGAGATAAAATGGGCTTTAAGATCTGGCCTTAATAGTGGCAATAGTTATTTATTTCTTCCAATAATAATATCAGTTGCATTTATTGTGTCCCTACCAATTGCCAAGCACCATGCTAAGCAATTTGTATACATTAATGATCTCATTTATTCCTTACAATATCCTAATGGGATAGGAATTATTCTCACTTTGCATGGAAGGAAAACGATGTTGGAAAGACTAGTGACAGCCAAGATCACAAAGTTTATAAGTAGCAGACGGGGATTTCATATTTAGGTTGGCTTCAATCCCGTGTCTCAATTTTTAACTGATTCTCAAGATACTAGTTTCAGCTTTAATAGGAAAGGAGCTATTTGTGTTCCTGTTATTTAGTGCCATGCTCCCAGGTCCCATGTAACTTTTAGTTTCAAGGGCAGCAACCCTACAGAATCTTTGATAGGAGCCATCAGTAGGTTGTAACAAACCCTGTGGCTGATGCGAAATTTGTGAAACCTGGGGAAGTGGACACTGAGAAAATGCTTTGGCTAAGCCTTTGGAGGATTCTACCTAGCAAGAAATTGTGTCTTCCTCCAAAAAGATTTATACCAAGTTCTGAGCTGCTGGGAATCACTTACTTGCATGATCCATGTATTCTCATATTTCTGTATTACAATACCTGTTGGCATTAGGGGATGGGGGTGGTTATGTGACTAAGCAGAGCTTCCATCCTGTTAGCCCTTTGAAAGATATTCTTTGAGTACCTCATAAATGTCTGACATCATATTTAATCAACTCTTGTCATTTCTGTTTGTGTTTGCACAGATGTCTTCATTGGAACTTCAATTTTTGTTTTCACCTTACTTTTCTCTACTGTATATTTGGGGAAACAGAAACTTCCTCCACAGTCTCTCTTAGACCCTGTGAGCTAGCCATGTCAGGCACACTCTGGTCATTTTCCTGATAGAGTGGTGCCTGAAAAGAAGTCTCCTAAACTCTTACAGCCTCTTCTGTGTGTGGGGCCAGGGCCAGCTCCCTGGGCATACAACATGTGTAGTCACAAAAGGCCTATGTTTAGAACGGCCCCAGACTTGGCTGAATGTTCTGCTGTATCTGTCTTGAAATTCTTAATGATTTTTGAGCAAGGAGCCCTGGATTTTCATTTTGCACTTGACCTCAAAAGTTATGTAGCTGGTTCTGGATGAGGCCATGGCCTATTGAGCCAGGGGGAGCTGTTCTCACACAAACTATTCTTCCCAGCCTCATGCAAAGTCCCAATATTGGGTTGAGGAGAGTGGGGAGATGAATGGCCAATTCACCTTACTCAGTAGAGGTCTCCTGTCCAATAACCAGTGGTAGAGAGTTAAAAACCTGGTTTATATTTAGCCCTACCACTTACAAGATGATCTTAGTAAGTAACTTCATGTCTTGGACCCTTAGTTTTCTATCTAAAATGGAAATAACAGTGTCCATCTTAAATATCTAAAAGGGTGTTTGTCAGACTCAAATGAGATGATGTACTTGAATATCATTGATTGTAATTCAAGCTTTTGAGATTAGTATAATTGTTTATTTTTCCAAGGTTTATGTACAATAGCTTCAAATTTTTCTTATTTAACAGAATAAGCACTAGTGATTGTTTTTTAACTGTAGGAGTTATGAAATGCACAAAGAAATGGATCAAAAGGAACATAAAACCTTGCAGAGAATAGATGACATTTCTTGTGTTGAAAGCTATCAAAATGATTAACAACCATGATATTAAGTTCTTATTATTTCAAATAACAATTAGAATTTTAGGAGCATAATTTCTTAGCTACAAATCTATCATCTCTCTGAATATTAGCCCAATGATCCAAAAATAAAACTGAAAATATTTGGGAGGAATTTCCACCTATTTGTCTAACTTCCAAATCCCTTGTACTCATCTTCCTCCTGTCCTTCTATTTGTTGACAGCTGATATTAAATTCTTTTTTATTGTTGTTTTTAAAGAAGAAATAAAGAAATGTTTAAAATTGTATTTTCCCTGTAGGTCAGAAGCTACTGTCAATCTTCCTCCCACTCACCCCCTCCATTTCCAGCCAGCTATAGGCAGTTAACCTGGTAGAACTATATAAATTAAATTTATTGGGATTGCATTGGTTAAAAAAATTACACATGTTTCAAGTGTACAATTTTATATTTTATTGTGTGTTTCTCACCCAAAGTTAAATCTTCTGTCACCATTTATCTCCCCTTTATCTTTTTTTACTTACCTCTCCCCACTTCTGCTCGGGCAACCACCATACTGTGGCCTCTCTATGAGGTTTTTTTTGATTTGTTTTGTCTGTTCATTTGTTGCTTTTAATTTTATATCCCACATATAAGTAAAATTTTAAAAGTCAAGAACCATATGGTATAACTTTTATTGAAACTTTTTCTTTAACCAGAGGAGCCTGCACCTACCAGAACTGCCAGTCTTCTGTCCTGTTTGCTGGTTTGAGGTGAGGAGTCTAACCATTCTTGAAGGTTGTACTCTTTGTTAAATTTATTTATCAGAGAGAGGGGAAGAGAAGGAGAAAGAGAAGGAGAGAAAGGTCAATGTATGGGACATACATCAATTGGTTGTCTCTTGCACACCCCCAGCTGGGGAACCTGGCCTGCAACCCAAGCATATGCCCTGACTAGGAATTGAACCTGTGACCTTTTGGTTCATAGGCTGGCACTCAATCCACTGAGCCACACCAGTCAGGGTTGATGGTTGTACTGTTAAATAAACCTCTTTTAATCTTCCGTGGCTGTTCTGATAGTCTTCTGGAAAGTTGGTTCATCTACTGATTTATATAGCGAGTTCATTTGGGGGCTCATTTGCCACATGTCCAGAATAAAATGCGTAATGTGCATTCCCGATTCACAAGTTGGGCTTTGTATCTATTTCTTCCAAGTCTAGAGTGCTTCTTGGTTGATAATGCCATATTTCCAAGGTAGCAGACAACTAGATGGGCCATATGCTGTCCAAAAATTTAGGGAGGAAGTATCTCACAACCACTGCTAGGGCTACTTCACCCCTAGGCAGCTCAGTTTTGATGTGAGCAGCCTTGCCTAGTTCATGCATAAATGATTCCAGCATCTAAGCAGTCCACACAATTTGGCAATTAAGATGGTCAAAAACATTTATCAAAAATCTGTGTTCCTGTTTTGCTTATCACACATACATGGCTATGCAGTGTAAAATTTCAAGTTAAAAAGCAATTTTGCAGTTCCTTATACTTCATTTCATTTTGTCACATCACCAAGAACCATTCATAAGTGAATCTTCATATTCCTATAGCTTAGCCTCTGGTCTTATCACAGATCCTGCCTTAGTACTTTGACTATTTAAAAAAAGGCAATAACCTCTGGGGTGTTTCACTAGATTTGTCAAACTCCCTTTACCCCCAATACTCCAAGGCTAGTAGATTGGGGTACTTTGAAAGGTGCATATATATGCACAGCCTTGACCAAAATATACCAACATTCATTACATTAATAATGAAAGGGAAAAATAGAATTATTCCATTTGCCTTCAAACCAACAAAAAGACGCTGTTCCTGAACAACTGTGCTCAAGTTCCTGCAATTAAGGCTGCTGATGACATTAAGACCAGGATTGTGTATAGTGCTCATGGAGGAGGTGCCTCACCCAGGAAACTGGCTTCCCAACGTCAAAGAAAAAGCAGAGTGTATGAGAACAGCAGGCCCTACCAATGGCCATTTGCACCCCATGCAAGCTGCTTCTCCTCTCCTGGCTTCCATTTACTCATTTGTAAAAGGAGAGGGTTTGGATCCTCAGAACAAGTGGATTTTGATAGGGAGGTGATAGATAAAAGACAGTAGTGGCTAGTGGCAAAAATGCATGGGCTATGTAGTCAGGTTGCCTGGGTTCAAATTTTGGCTCTGCCATTTACTAGTTGAGTGGCGTTAGGGAAGTTACTTAAACACCCTGTTCTTCAATTTCATCATGCACAGAAACCTGGCAATAATACTGCCCACCTCACAGCATTCTTATAAGAATAAAAAGAACTCATACTTGGAAAGAGTTTAGCACAGTACTTGGTACATAGTAAATGCTCAATAAATTTTAACTATTATTACTGGTGGTCTGCACGATGATAGAGGTCCAGAATTTCTCACTAAGATGATGTCTGGTCCTAAAGTCCCAGAAAGCCCAAAATATCAGACCCCTCAATGCCCCTCAGCTATCTCACTACTGAATACTGAATTACCATTCTCTTCACCTAGCTGAACTATTGGTATACAGAATTTCCCCCTCCCTGCCCCCCTGAACATATATGTCACACACATCCTATAGTGCACATCCTTTCACAATGCTTTACCCAAATGACAAAGACAGCGATAGACACACAGCACAGGCAGGCCCACAACATCATACTTCCACACATCATTCAAAATACACTTTCAGATATATCTTCCACACATACACACAGTCTCTCTCTTTCTCTCTCTTGTTCAAGTAATTAAATGCCATAATGACATTTTTAACATGTAGGTTTAGAATAGTGACCCAGCCCCCAAAAAGGCCACTTCCTCCATAGCACTATCTATGTGCCTCACCTCTCTTAATGGAAGCAATGTGCTCTGGCTGGCCTTGCATGGCCTCTGTCCAGCTGGTTGCCAAGCAAATGAGAACAATGCACATTAACTGACTCAGTGAGACCTTCATTACCTGAAGTTCAAAGCTCTTCTCTTTCCAACTCTGTGTGATTGCCAAATAACCTAAAGAATCCCTTTCTGCATCACAACCACTGCAATAATTGCTTCTTCAGAGGCCAATGCAAAACTATAGCATGAAACATGAGTAATCTGTAGTCCCTTGCCTGAGCCTCTTCGTTGCTTCTGTTGCCTGTGTAAATTGAGTCGTTCTAACAAACATACTATGTTATTCCATAGTTTGGGGTCCAGGAGCTAATTATAAGGCCAGAAAAACATAGCACAGCTGGATCTCTAACTTATTTGGATATCTTAAATCCTCTGCAACACTCATTCAGGTCTGAGGTCAGTCAATAAGGACAGTGGAATGTAGGGAAACCTGTTATTTGATGGAAATTCAATTTAAGAAAATCAGTACCCCTTCTTCCAGCTGCCATCTTACACAATGAGCATCCCTTCAGGGTCAATAAACCTCTATGAAGCACCTCTAGTCTCAAATTTCCTTTAACAGTTTAAAAACTCTTCCAATGCCCTATCAGTTCATGTACTAGAGCAATAATGTAGGTATCAATGTGCTGCAGAAAAAGTACCAGCCACCACTAGCCACAATCCTGCTGTGAGACCTGTGCAAGGAACTTCACTTCTCTGGGTGGCAGTTTTTCCATTAGCTATGTAAAGCTTGCAGGTCTGTTTTTGAACTTCTTCTTTGGATAATTGCCTGAGATTATAATTTGAGGTGTGCCCACTTATTTCTAAAATCAAAAGAGGTTATGTCCTGGATTTGAAAAATGCCCCTGGCCTAGGCGCTGCCCCTATACTTATAATCATTTGCTAAAAGCAACAGGACTCACTGATCAGGGCACTGAGTAAGGGACTGCAGTTTAAATGCCGTTACCACTTGTAACTGGAAAGCTACTCTGAAGGAATCAGATCTCAACTGAAAACACATGAAGGCTTAAAGAAGAACTAAAGAGCACAGAGACAGCACAGTGGGGTAAAAGGACACTGGCCTTGTGGTTAGAGGACCAGACTTCTGGTCCTGCTTTGTCATCCATTTTCTAGGTGAACCATTCACATGTTTTCTCAAGGCTCTTGTTTTCACATTTTTAAGAATAGTTGGACTAGATGGTCTCAAAGGTGTTTTCTGGTTTTGATTTTTTTCCCTAACTAACACTTTTGCATAGAATAGAACCTATTCTAGAGTCACACATACTGTCCCCAATTCTGGGCCAGTGTTTAGTTGCCAGGGGAAACAGGCAAGCAGATATGTATGACCATCATTACTGCTCTCACCAGTCACCAAGTGTGCATCCATTCTGCTGACAGGGTCAGCAGTCACCTTTATGTCTGGACAATAGCATATTAATATTATTGCTTGACTTAAATAAGAGCACCATTGACTATGTGACAGAAAAAGGCAGTGGATCCTTCCTGACTGCATTATGTGCTCCAGCTGTCAAGGAAACTATGTGATCATGTGTATTGATAAATGTAGAGAGGCTGGGCAAAATATGAAGCATGGTGGAAACAAGACCTGTTATTAAAATAGTAAAATATTTATCCAAATGGTGATACTGATGTAACACTGGGCTTAGTTCTTTCCATTTTTGTGGAAATAAGTAACTGATTTTAGTATACACTGAACCACAGGAATATTACCCTGCATATTTTCTTTATAAGCTCCTTCCTACATTAGTGATGGAAAAAATTAGCCATCTAGCTTTTTTGTTCCTGGGGCACAAAATTCTGTTTCAGTCAAGGTTTTAGACATTCTTTAATAAGAAAATGCCAGCTTTTCTGGCTTGTCGTCTGGTTATCTAACACCTTGCTAAAGTGATTAAAATTGATTAAAATGAGGAGCAAATGCTTTTTTTAAAAAAGAAAGAAAAAGAAAATAATTGGATTTCTGTTTTAGATTATACTTAAACAAATATTGGATTAAGTTGATCTTGATTGAATGAAAGATACTGTAAACAATTCTAAACTTATTCCAAGTCTGAACATTGCTTTCTGGAATGCTACAGTACAAAATGTCACTGTCATTTCATAAGCACTTATATATTTTAATGCATAGATAATATATCTTTTAGGAGCTCTTAAAGCATTCACACATGCATAGATATTTATTTACAACCGTTTTTCCTAAACCAAAATAGAAAAGACTTAGTTGACTTTTAAGCACTTATACTTTTCTATTTGAATATGGAGAATTATGACTGCAGAGATCCTCATTTACATAACCAAGAGGTGGCAGTATAACATCCATTATGTATTCACTGCACCATGTATCATTTAACAATAAAAAATGTAATGTGTAAATAAAAATACGTAACAAATATTTCTGTCCTTTCTAAATGGCTGCATTAGTGATAGGCACTAAAAAGCATTCATTAAAGTGTGGTGTTCCCTTGTAAACAATAAACATCCCTGCAATACTCCCACCCCAAAATCAAAGCTAGGAACCACAATTTACTACCACCTGAGAGTTTATTGCAACTCTGGAAATCCATATGCATCCCTTTCACTAATCACTTGTTTTCTGGTAAACTGTGTACCTCCTTCTCAAATATAGATGAAAATCAATTTAAAAATAAATCATGAGACTGCCCAAAGTAAGAACCTCTGTCTCTATGTAAAAAAGCAATTTAGAAAAAAAATAGCTCAAAGAGTTGAATACAGATACACAGCATCTTACAAACTATTACTACTAAAAAGTAACTATTTATAATCAAACCCTTTTGGTTACCTCCAAGATTATTTTGAGCATCTGCAACTTGCTACTTGGGTTATGATCCAATTAAATTTCACTTAAGCTACCTGAATCTGTTCAGATTTACTTTTGGTTTTTTATTTCTAACCAGTCTGGGAAATCAAAATCCAATAACAGCAGAAGCAAAATCATTTAAAAACCAGAATCTGTTCAGTCACCAATTTCCTATAAATCTATTCTTAGTACAACTCAATATAAATATATCTGAGCAGTCAGGAATAAGTGTTTGAAATAGATGTTCCTAGGAAAATAGTTTAAAGAGCAATTGAGTGCTTTACAACTGTCTCTAGAGAAAGTTAGGCAGGTCAAACTTTCTATCACTCACAGGAAAATGTTACTTTAAACCATGAATGACATTTACAAGATTTCTAAAGGCCCGCCATCCATAGAACTAAGCCATTTGAGTATTTGGAAATATTTTTATGTTATTTAAATACTTAGGCTACTGATTAGAATCAGCACACAGTCTGTCTAGAGTGTTTGTTGTATGGGTTCTACAAGTTATCTCAAAATAATTAAAGGGCAGTTAGAGCATTAATATCTGCCACATACCAAAATATTATCAGATTTCAATCTATAAAATATATTTAATAGAATAATCATGAGATTGGCAGTTCTGACTGATTGTGGGCATTTTAATATTTTAGATCTGACCTTTTCACTTCTTCTATATGTCATTTTAAGTCAGAAATTGTGGTAATGAGGGAGAGTACTGAATATTTTTTTCATATATGGCACAAACAGCAAACACTTCCTTGATATGTCTAGACAGAGTACCTAGTTTGGGGAAAATTGATCTATGAACAGGATTTAAAGAGTACATGTGAAGATTATGTTGTCAGGTGATACAGAAGAACTGTGTTGTGCCAATGGCCACATGAGATCAAATACTCCCTTCCAGTAACTTCAAAGTGGGCAAGGGTTTTATTTCCTGAAAAGGGCTAGGGAATTAATTTAATTATTATAATCTCCCCTAAAAAATCTTCCTATTTCACCACTTTGTGGAATAAGTTCTATTCTCAATTTTATTCTTTTCCTTTTCAATCCTCACTCAAGGATATATTCATTGGTTTTAGAGAGAGAGGAAGGGAGAGAGAAAGGCAGAGGGATGGGGGAGAGAGAGTGACAGAGAGAGACTGAATGAGAGAGAAAAGAGAGAGAGACAGAGATAGATAGATAGATAGATAGATAGATAGATAGATAGATAGAAAGAGTGAGAGAGGGATATCAATGGGAGAGAGAAACATCCATTGGTTGCCTCCTGTATGCTCCCCAACCAGGGATCAAACCCAAAACCTTGGTATGTTCCCTGATCAGGGATTGAACCCTTAACCTTTTGGTGTAGAGGATGATACTCCAACCAACTGAGCCACCCAGCCAGGGCTCAATGTCATTCTTTTTTATTATTATTTTATTTTAATCATTGTTGCAATACAATTTTCTATCTTTTACTCCCAACCCAGCCCACCCACCCTGTCCTCCCCTCCTCCCTCCCATTTCCACCCACCCCTAGATTTTTATCCATGTTTCCTTTACACTTGTTCCTGTAAACCCTTCCCCTTTTGCCCTGAAATTCCCCTGAAATTTCCTCCCCTCTCCCCCCTGAACACTGTCAGCCTGTTCTCTATTTCAGTGTCTTTGGTTATATTTTGCTAGTTTCTTTGCTTTGTTGTTTAGGTTCCTGTTAAAGGTGAGATCATATGGTATTTTTCTTTCACTGCCTGGCTGATTTCGCTTAGCATAATGCTTTCCACTTGCATCCATGCTGTCACAAAGGTAAGAGCTCCTTCTTTCTTTCTGCTGCATAGAATTCCACTGTGTAAATGTACCATAGTTTTTTGATCCATTCATTTACTGATGGACACCTAGTTGCTTCCAACACTTGGCTATTCAATTTCATTCTTAATCATATCTGATGAATTATGTTTTCATTCCCTGCAGCATGAAAATAAAAATATATTTAATGTTTTAATTGAATTTATAGTATTTTCCTATTTATAAATTATGTAGTTATGTCATGATGTTATTATGTTTCATGAATTTCCCACCTTCCTCTGTATACAGGTCTTCCTATAATACAATCATATTCTGACCCCCATACTTCTATTTTCCCTTCTTGCTAAGAGATTTCTTATTTCAGAAAAAGATGTGGATTGGTCATGAAGAAAAGGAAGCAACAAGGATAATATCCGATGCTGTCTGGTGTAGCTCAGTGGATTGAGCACTGGCCAGTAAACCAGGGAGTCACTGGTTTGATTCTCAGTCGGGCCACATGCCTGGGTGGCAGGCCAGGTCCCCGGTGGGGGGCACATGAGAGGCAACCACCCATTATGTTTCTCTCCCCCTTTTTCTCCCTCCCTTCCCCTCTCTCTAAAAATAAATAAATAAAATCTTTTTTAAAAGAATAATATTCACATTTGTTTGTTTATTTATGACAGGTATTTTGCTATGAGCTTTATACTGATTATCCTATATAATTATTACAACAATAACCTCAGGTAGACTGTTATTATCCCTATTTGAAAAATGAAAAAAATCATACCCAGACATGTGAACTGACCTCCCTAAAGTCACATAGCTGGTAAGTGTCACAGATACAACAAAATTCCACTTAAAGAAAGCAACACCACCAACAACCATAACTCTCATTTGCTGAATTGAATTATGTGTCAGACACCACACTAAGCATTTCACAAGTATCAGTTCACTTAATCTTCACAAACTCTATAAAATGGGCGCTAATATTATCTCCACTTTGCTGGTAAGCAAATGCAGACACTAAAGTTATGTAACCCGCTTAAGGTCAAATAGCGAGTAATCTGGAATTCAAACCCGTTTCTTTTGACTCCCAAACTATTAACTGTGCTGCTCTAAAATAGAAGACAGAACTGAATGTAGGCTCCAAGGATGACCTTTCTCATGAAAGCATGTTCAAATAATCCTAGAGCTGTCCAAAAATGTAAAATTTGTCTTTATGCTTCTAATTGGTAGCTCCCCTTCAAAAGTAGATCCCAAGGCTCTCTCCACACACAAACTCATGTGTTTTCCCTTCACTCAATATAGTGTTTGGCTTTGTCCTAAAAATAGGGGTCAATCCAGGAGGAAACATACCCTTTGTCAAACTTCTGACTCAGAAAAATTCAGTTTTATCAAAAGAGTTGAAGATCTTGCCCATATAGATACCACGTATAGATACAAGTCATTCTTTGCCAACACTCATACCATCAAAGCACCATGTATAGAACAGATCCCTTTGGATTTTACAGATTCTTTGAACAGTGGTGCTGCTTAAGGAGGGAGGGAACTCTGGCCTTCTGTATTTTCATTCAAAGGGGCAAATCATTGAACACTAAGATCTAAGAGATCCAAAGAAATGAACCAAACATGTTAAAACTTTATACACATTGAAAAACATTTTATGGATGATAGTACAGACCTAGGACTATAGAGCATTCTTTTTCTCAGAAAAAAAAAGCTTTTGGCATTAATGTACCATGAAACAGAGCTATCTATAAAAGACCACAATTAAAGAAAATTTCCTTGTACTTTGTACCAAGGAAATGATTTCTATCTTAGGATCCAAAGTTTTAAAAAGCTCCTGTCAAAGATAGAGATATCTATGTCTTGAATTATTAAAGTTGCCAGTCCCTATTTTTAAAAAGTCAAATTAATGTGCAGTCCTGGATATCTGAGCCTCATTTCCATCTGCAGAAGGCAGTAGCAAGGATGTTGGTTTAATCTCTCCAGTTCTTTTCTAAGTAATGAATAGTATTAAAAGATGAGTTATTTGTAATCAAATAATCCATTAAAAAAGGACACATCTAAGAAAAAATCCAATCATAATCAGCTGAAGTTTGGGTTTAATGGCAGGCTTGTCTTTGGAAAGCAATGTATTAAATCTCATGCATAAAGGACACATGAACAAAGCAAAAGAGGGGTAGGATCGAGGGTGGGAGGTGGGGATGGCTATAGTTGGGGGGAGTGGTGGTGGGAGAAATGGAGACAAGTGTACTTGAACAATAATAAGATGAAGAAAAAAAGAATTATAGTCTCTATGTAATGGATCATTCCATCTTATAAATAAGCAATCTGTATTGACTTCCCAGAAAAAGAAATCTCATCTACTAGTGTATTAGAAATTTACAGCATGCTAGTCTGCTGGGCTTTGCCTTGTGCTATGAAGTATGTCATTTGAGCACAAATGTAAATATATATATTTATATATAATGAAAGAGCTTTGTGATATGATCTTACCTCAGGTTTTTCTCTTCAACCATTGTGCATGAGTATGGGTAATTTCAACCAAAGTAAATACTATGGAGATGTGACTTCAAATCAAAGCTCTGTCTCTGTGACCTTGGACAAGTTACTTAACCTGTCATGCTTCAGTTTTCTCTTATGTAAAACAGGATGTTTGATTCATTCATCCCACAGGTATTTTGGGCTACCTATTACATGCTCAGCACTAAGGTTATCATGGTGAACAAGACGAAGCCTTTGCCTTCATGTCACTTATAGTATAAGTGGAGAGACAATGAATAAATATACAAACAAAACTATAATGTATAATTTCAGAAAGTAGTATATTCTGTGAAAAAAATAAAGCAGAATAAGAAATAGAGAGGTATGGATAGGATGGATGGACTGTCTTTTTGATAAAATGTTCCACAAAGTCTTCCTTAAGGTAGGGACTTCTGAGCAGAACCCAAAATGAAATAAGGAATCCAACCATTGAAAGACTTAGGGGAAGAGCTTTCCAGGCAGAAGCAGAGAGCACAAAGACTCTAAAGTTAGTGTACTTAATATGTTGGAGGTACAGGTTAGAATATACAGATGGCAAATAGACATGTGAAAAGATGTTCAGCATCACTAATCACCACAGAAATACAAATTAATACCACAGTGAGATATCAGCTCACACCTGTCACAATGGCTATCATCAATAAATCAAAAAACAACAAGTGTTGGTGAGGAAGTGAAACAAAGGAACCCCTGTGCACTGTAGGTGGGAATGCAGATTGGTGTAGCCACGAAGGAAGACAGCATGGAGGCTCCTCAAAATATTAAAACTGAAATTGTTTTATGTCTCAGTGATTCCAGTTCTGGGTATATATCTGAAGAAACCCAAAACACTAATTCAAAAGAATATATGCACCCCTATATTCATTGAAGCATTGTTTACAACTACAAGATATAGAAACAACCCAAGTGCCCGTCAATAAACAAGTTGATATAAAAGTGGTGATACATATATACAATGGGATATTACTTAGCCATAAAAAAGAATGAAAATACGCCCTGGCTGGCGTAGCCCAGTGGATTGAGCATGGGCTGTGAACCAAAGCATCGCAGGTTCGATTCCCATGCAGGGTACATGCCTGGGTTGCAGGCCACGTCCCCAGTGGGGGCCACATGAGAGGCAACCACACTTTAAAAAAAAAGAATGAAAATACAACCAGAGATATTGAAATAAAGAACAAACTGACAGTTACCAGAGAGGAGGGGGGAGAGGGATAATAGGGGAAGGGCCACCAAGGAGCATGTATAAGGGACACATGGACAAAGCCAAAGGGGGTAGGTTTGAGGGTGGGAATTGGGGATGGGTGGGGTGGTGGGGCATGGTGGGGTAAAAATGGAGACAACTGGACTTGAACAACAATCAAAGAAGAATGGAATCTTACCATTTGTGATACTGTTAATGGACCTAGATGGTATTATGCTAAGTGAAATAAGTAAAACAAAGACAAATACCATATGATTTCACTTATATGTGGGATCTAAAGAACAAAATGAACAAACAAAACTGAAACGGGCTCATAGATACAGAGAATGGGCTGATGGTTGCCAGAGGGCAAGGTGTTTGGGGGACTGAGTGAAAGAGGTGAAAGGATTAACAAGTACAAATTGGCATTTACAGAATAGTCACAGGGATACCAAGTACAGCATAGGGAATATAGTCAATAATATAATAATTATATATGGTGCCAAGTGGGTACTTAAAATAATTGGGATCACTTTGTAAAGTACAATATATGATTGTCTAACCATTATATATACACCTGAAACTAATTTAGGAAAAAGTAATATTAGGGGAAAACAACATAGATACATCTTAGGAAAATTAATGAAACTTAAATGTTTTCATTTAATCAAACAATATGGACAGATTAAACATTTATACCACTGAGAAAATCAAGAGCAGTAGGAGATATGGCAAAATCATACAAGACATTCTAGGTTAAAAAACAGCCTGAGAAGGGACATATTATGAAGGTAGAGGCTAAAATGTCTTTTTTGTTTTGTTTTTTTAATTGTTTATTATTTTTTAAAATGTTTTATTGTTGTTCAAGTACAGTTGTCTCAATTTCATCCCAACATAACTCCCTGCCCCACACCACCATGCCTCCCACCCTCTAAACTGCCCCCTATGGCTTTGTCTGTATGTCCTTTATACGTGTTCCTTGATGGCCCTTCCCCTATTTTATACCATTATCCCTTTCTCATCTCCCCTCTGGTTACTGTCAATTAGTTCTTTGTTACACTGTATCTGGTTGTATTTTGCTTCCTTGTTTGTTTTGTTGACTAGGTTCCACTTATAGGTGAGATCACATGGCATTTGTCTTTCACCCCTTGCTTATTTCATTTATCATAATGCTCCCCAGTTCCATCCATGCTCTCCTGAAGGGTAGGAGCTCCTTCTTTCTTTCTGCTGTGTAGTATTCCATTATATACATGTACCACTGTTTTTTTAAACGTGAAAGATTTATACAATCTGAAGAGAAACCACAGTATGTACAAGTTTTTTTTACCTTTTTTCTTATTTCTTTTTAAAAAATATTTTATTATTGTTCAATTACAATTGTCCATATTCTCTCCCTTCCTCCTACCTCCCCCCTCCAAAACCACCTCCCTCCCTTGCTTCCACCCGCCACCTTGGTTTTGGCCATGTGTCCTTTATAGTAGTTCCTGAAAACCCTTCTTCCCACTGTCCCCTCCCCCCTCCCTTCTGACTATTGTTAGATTGTTGTTAATTTCAATGAATCTGGTTATCTTTTGTTTGCTTTTTTCTTTTCTTGATTATGTTCCAGTTAAAGGTGAGATCACATGGTATTTGTCCCTCACTGCCTGGCTTATTTCACTCAGCATAATGCTCTCCAGTTCCATCCATGCTGTAGCAAAGGGTATAAGCTCCTTCTTTCTCTCTGCTGCATAGAATTCCATTGTGTAAATGTACCATAGTTTTTTGATCCACTCATTTGCTGATGGGCACTTAGGTTGTTTCCAGCACTTGGCTATTGTCAATTGTGCTGCTATGAACACTGGGGTGCATATGTTCTTTTGGATTGGTGTTTCAGGGCTCTTAGTGTATAATCCCAGCAGCAGAATTGCCGGGTCAAAAGGCAATTCCATTTTTAGTTTTTTGAGGAAATTCCATACTGTTTTCCAGTTTTTTCATCCACTCATTTACTGATGGGCACCTAGGCTGCTTCCAGCACTTGGTTAATGTAAATTGTGTTGCTATGAACATTGGGATGCATAGGTTCTTTTGGATTGGTGGTTCAGGATTCTTAGGGTATAATTCCAGCTATGGAATTGCTGGATCCAAAGACAGTTCCATTTTTAATTTTCTGAGGAAATTTCATACTGTTTTCCACAGTGGCTGCACCAGTATGCACTCCCACCAACAGTGTAGTAGGGTTCCTTTTTCTCCACAACCTCACCAGCACTTGTTTGATAATTTGGTTATGATGGCAATTCTGACCAGTGTGATGTGGTATCGCATTGTGGTTTTAATTTGCATTTCTCTGCTGGCTAGTAATGTTGAGCATCTTTTCATATGTCTTTGGGCCCTCTGTATGTCCTCCCTGGAGAAGTGTCTGTTCAGGTCCTTTGTTCATTTTTAATTGGCCTGTTTGTCTTCCTGCAATGGAGTAATGTGAGTTCTTTATATATATTTGGAGATCAAACCCTTATCCAAGGTATCATTTGCAAATATGTTTTCCCATATAGTTTGTTCACTTTTCATTTTACTACTGTTTTCTTTAGCCATACAGAAGCTTTTTATTTTGATGTAGTCCCAGTAGTTTATTCTTTCCTTTACGTCCTTTGGTCTAAAGGATATATTAATAAAAATATTGCTGCATGGAACATCTGAGACTTTCCTTTCTATGTTCTCCTCTAGGACTTTTATTGTGTCACAACTTATATTTAAGTCTTTTATCCACCCTGAATTTATCTTCGTGTATGGTATAAATTGGTGATCGAGTCATTTTTTTTGCATGTAGCTGTCCCAACACCATTTGTTGAAGAGGCTATTTTTATTCCATTTTATGCTGCTGTCCCCTTTGTAGAACATTAATTGACCATAGAGAGTTGGGTTTATTACTGGGCTCTCTATTTGGTTCCACTGGTCTATGTGTCTGTTCTTATGCCAGTAGCAGACTGTTTTTATTACACTGGCCTTGTAATATAGTCTGATATCAGGTGTTGTGATCCCTCCTACTTTGTTCTTCTGTTTCAAAATTGCTGCAGCTATTTTAAATAATTTAAGGTTCCATATAAATTTTTGAAATGTTTCTTCTATATCTGTGAAATATGTCATTGGTGTTTTAATAGGTATTGCATTGAATCTAGAAATTGTTTTGGGTAGTATGGACAGTTTGATGATGTTAATTCTTCTGATCCATGAACATGGTATATGTTTCCATTTGTTTGTGTCTTTCTCGACTTCTTTCTTCAGTGTTGTGTAGTTTTCTTGAGTACAGGTCTTTTACCTCCTTGTCTAGGTTTATTCCTAGGTATTTTATGTTTCTTGTTGCTATATCAAATGGGATTTTTTTCCTGATTTCTGCTTCTGATGTTTCATTGTTGGTATACAAAAAATGCCTTTGATGTCTGAATATGGACTTTGTATCTGACATTTTGCAAAATTCATTTATTGGCTTGAGGAGGTTTTTGGCAAAGTCTATAGAGTTCTCTATTACACTATCATATCTTCTGACAACAATGACACTTTTACTTCCTTTCCAATTTGGATGCCTTTTTTTCTTTTTCTTGTCTCATCGCTGTGGCTAGGACTTCCAATACTATGCTGAATAGAAGTGGTGAAAGCAGACATTTTTGTCTTGTTCCTGATCTTAATGGGAAAACTTTCAATTTTTGCCCATCGAGTATGATGTTGGCTGTAGGTTTCTTGTAGATGACCTTTATTATGTTGAAGTATGCTTTGTCTACTCCCATTTTGCTGAGTGTTTTATCATAAATGGGTGCTGTACCTTATCAAATGCTTTTTCCACATCTATTGATATGATCATATGATTTTTGACTATCCTTTGGTTTGTGATATATTACATTTATTGATTTGTAAATATTGTAGCATTTTTGCATCCTTGGGATGAATCCCACTTGATCATGCTGTATAATCTTTTTAACGTATCGGTGGGTGCGGTTTGCCAATATTT
The DNA here is from genome assembly GCF_019186645.2 of Phyllostomus hastatus. Taxonomy (NCBI): domain Eukaryota; kingdom Metazoa; phylum Chordata; class Mammalia; order Chiroptera; family Phyllostomidae; genus Phyllostomus; species Phyllostomus hastatus. The sequence continues at coordinate 7,253,231 of NW_025333841.1, read as the reverse complement.
TGTTGAGGATTGTAGTGCCTGTGTTCATCAGTAATATAGAACTGTAGTTTTGTTTCTTTGTTGTCTTTATCTGGTTTTGGGATTATAATGATGCTGGCTTAATAAAAAAGAGTTTAGGAGTCTTCCCTCTTCTTAGATATTTTGGAATAGTCTGAGAAGGATAGAGGTTAGCTCTTCCTCAAGTGTTTTGTAAAATTCTCCTGTAAAACCATCCAGTTCTGGGCTTTTGTGTGATTGGAGATTTTTGATTACTGCTTTTTCATCAGCTCTTGTCACTCTGTTCAGGCTTTCTGCTTCTTCTTCATTTAGTTTTGGGACATTATTTATATTTTTCTAGAAATTTGCCCATTTCACTCAGGTTTTCAAATTTCTAGGCATATAGTTGTCCACAGTAATTTCTTATAATTCTCTGTATTTCTGTGCTATCAGTTGCAATCTCTCCCTTTCAGTTCTGATTTTATTTATTTGGCCCTCTTTGTTTTTTTCTTGATAAGTCTGCTTAAAGGGTTGTTCATTTCATTTATCTTTTCAAAGAACAAGCTCCTGGATTTATTGATCCTTTGGATTGTTCTTTTAGTCTCTATGTCATTTAATTCTGCTCTGATATTAGTTATTTCCTTCTTTCTACTCACTGTGAGCTTTGTTTGTTGTTGTTCCTCCAGTTCTTGTAGATATAGAGTTAGGTTGTTTATCTGAAATGCTTCTATCTTTTTTAGGTAGTCCTGTATCGCTATGAATTTCCCTCTCACGATTGCCTTCACTGTGTTCCATAAGTTTTGAACTGTTGTGAGCTCATTTTCATTTTTTTCCAGAAACTTCTTGATTTCTTCTTTGATCTCATTCTTAACCCATTCTTTGTTTAATAGCATGCTATTCAACCTCCTTGAGTTTGAGTGTTTTTGAGTTTTTACCTTGAGTTTGGTTTCTACTTTCAGGCCCTTGTGGTCCAAGAAAATGCTTGATATGATTTCATTTTTCTTGAATTTGTTGAGGCTTGTTTTGTGTCTTATCACGTAGTCTATCTTTGAAAATATTCCATGTGCATTTGAAAAGAATGTGTATTTTGCTTCTTTGGGATGAAATGTTCTTTATATATCAGTTATGTCCATATGGTCTAGGGCATTATTCAATGCTGCAATATCCTTATTGTTACTTTGTTTGGAAATCCATCCATTTTTGACAGTGGTGTGTTAAAATCCCCTACTATAAATGTTTTGCTGTCTATATTTTTCTTGTAGTTCTCCAAGATTTTCCTTATATATTTGGGTGCTCCTATGTTGAGTGCATATATGTTTACAATGTTTATGTCTTCCTGATGGATTCTTCCCTTGAGTATTATGAAGTGTCCTTCAGTGTCTCTTTTTATGGCCTTTGTTTTGAAGTCTATTTTGTCTATTATAAATATTGCTACCCTGGCTTCTTATTCCTGTCCATTTGCTTGAAATATTTGTTTCCAGCCCTTCAATTTCATTTTGTGTAAGTCTTTTTTTCTGAGGTGCATCTTTTGTAGGCAGCATATGTCCAGGCCATGTTTTCTTATCCACTCAGCTACCCTATGTCTTTTTATTTAATCTATTAACATGAAAGGTTATTACTGCTAGATACTCACTCATTTTCCCCCTTTGAGTATGTGTTCCTCTCTCTCTCACTCTTTTTCTTTTTCTTTTTAAAGCAGTCCCTTTAGCATATCTTGCAGGGCTGGTTTGGTGGAGGTATGTTGTTTTAGCCTTTTTGGTCTGGGAAACTGTATTTCACTTTCCTTTTTAATTGAGGGCATACTGGGTAGAGTAGTCTTGGTTGCAGGCCTTTCCTTTTCATTACCTGGAATATTTATAGCCATTTTCTCCTGGTTTACAGTGTTTCTGTTGAGAAATCAGCTGCTAGCGTTATTGAAGTTTCCTTGCATGTTACCTCGTTTCTCCCTTGCTGCTTTTAAGATTATCTCTTTGTCTTTAAAACTTGGCATTTTAATTATGATGTGTCTTATGGTGGGCCTTCTTGGGTTCGTCTCTATTGGGACCCTCTGTGCTTCCTGAACTTGTGTGGTTTTCCCCTCTCCAGGTCTTGGAAAGTTTTGTATCATTATATTTTCAAACACGGTTTCTATCCCTTGAGCCTTTTCTTCTCCTTCTGGTATTCCTATGACTCAAATGTTGTTGCATTTCATGTTGCCTTGCAGTTCCCTTAAGTTCTCTTCATATGTTTTGAGTGTTTTTTCATGTAGCTGCTCTACTTGGGTGTTTCTTCTACCTTGTCTTCCAGCTCACTAACTCGGTCCTCTGCTTCATCCAGCCTGCTTGTAATTCCTTCTAGTGCTTTTTTTTTTAATTTCAGAAATTGTATTCTTCATTTCCTCCTGGATTAGGTATGGTGTATGAGAAAAAGAGAGGTAGCAAAGATGATTCTGAGGTTTTAGGCTTGATTAAGTGAAAGGTTCAAATTGACATCAACTGAGATAGAGAAGACTGAGAGGACATAATTTAGTGGGGGAATAATCTTAAATTCTTGCAGACATGTAAAGTTTGACATTCTTATTAGCTATTGGAAATGTGTAGTCAGCAGTTGAAAAAAAATGTGTTTGGAATTTATTGCTTAGATATAGAAAGATGGATTTAGAAATGTTCAGTATATAGACAATTTTTGAAGCCAAGGAAAAGGAAAATCACCTCCTAAAGAGAAAGTGTAGTTGAAGAAGGGAAGAAGTCCACGGATTGAATCTGGATCAATCCTACATTAAGTGATTAAGTAGATTAGGTGGAATCAACAGAAGACTGAGAAGGAACAGTTAGTGAGCTAGTAGGAGAAGGAAGTGAAAGTAATACTTCAGAAGGAAGTGTTTCAAGGTTGGAAAGAAGTAACAAAATAAAAATTTTGCTGAGACCGTAAGTAAAATGAGAACTGAAAGTTGGCCAACAGACATAGCCACATGGGAGTTACTGAGGAATATTAAATGGATATGGAGAAAGAGAAGTTGATGCCAACAAGTGGCTGATGGTATTAATTAGTTCTGGAGTCTCTGGTCATGGTCAATATTCTCTATATTCTCAAATGATACTTAAAGTAAAAGAGAAACAGGTTTTACCTAAGGCAAAGTAAATATTGATTGCCATCTGAGGCATTTATTAAAAGGCTTTGTAAAAGTAAAGAATCTCCAGGGTGCTAAAGAAATAAAGGGACCCTGTCTTCAGGTGTAGAATCTATAATCACTCATGTCCATTTAGATCAGGAAAGGCAGCTCTAAGCTTTAAAAACAGCCTGCAGTGTAGATTTTAGCCAACACACACATACACACAAAACATTTGTGCCATCTAATAGCTAAAGACCAACTCTGGATAATGTTCTTCATAGGAGAGCAGTCAGCAGATGCATAAACACTGTTTGTTGACATATTTGTTTATTTTATTAGCTGATTATGTTAATTTCCAAAAACCCTTTCCTCAATGAGAGCTATTAGGGAAGAAAAAGAAACAAACTTTGTGGCATTGTATAATTATACCCACATTTTAAAATTATTTTTGTTTCTCATCAAGATACAAGGTTAACCACATATCACTGTGCATTGACAACTTTAATGGAAGAAAAAATGAGACAACAATTAGCCTTGGGGAAAAGACATAAACTAATGTACAATTCATGAATTTGGTGCTCATTTATACCTGCTGTGATTCTAACAGAGTTGATGAAATACAACAGTGAATGATTTTGAACAATTTTGACTTCATCTCCTGAAAAAATACTTGGTGTTGAGATTATTTAAAATATGATTTTTATTATGGATTGTATGCAGAAGTTTTTCTCTGACAGAGATTAAGTTTAATGATATAACTTGGTACAACCTTCCTAAGTAGGCCTGGGCTGACAATCAGGGCAGCTTCATTATTGCTACAAAAGCACCCCTTGATGGGATAGTTTCACAGACAGTTTCCATCTGCAGTAGTCAAACTATGGCTAGATTCCAACTCAAGCCAGCCTATGCAAAAGTGAGAATTTACTGGTTTATGTTACCAAGTAGAAAAGAAGGAGGTATATAGTTGTTTGTTAGCAGTGACTGGAACCAGGAATTTCACCACCCCCTAATTATATATTTTTCCTCATTGCTGATCAGTTTCTATATTACTTTTATTCTCTCATATCAGCTTTTAAAATACTAATGAAGAGATCTTATTGATCCAACTCAAGCAGGGTTACCACTCTTATACTAATGAATGGTCCCTTAGAGCTACAAGACTATCCATGCACACACAAAGCTTGCAGAAGTCCTAGGAAAAGTAGATTCTGGGTTTATGCCAACCACATTGCATTACCTGGACTAAGTCCAGGAAAAGTAGTTACCACCTGCCTCAAGTTTGGAGCTATTCATATCTCAAACAAAATTAATGGAAAACCAAATGAAAGAAAGGGAAAGAATTCAAAACCATATTTATACTCTTAGTAAATCAAATAGTTCTAATTTTACTGGATTTCCTTCTAGGCCCACAGGATTCTGTTTTAGGGTTGAGGGGAGCTCATTATTCAACTTTTTTCTCCTTCTTCTTGAAAGCAGTCTAGGAGTAGGCATAGGAACCAGATGAAAATGTTTGTTTACATTTGGTAACAGTGGATTGGAAGAAGTAGTTTGGACTGCTTGCCAAAGTGGAGGTTCCGCATTACTTCTTTTCAAGTTGATATCATAGGACTTACATATTTGGAGAGTTGGGTTTGTAAACCAGGTCTTTACCCAGTTAGCCACATAGAAGATCATGGTTTGACATATACCTGGGATAAGCAGGAGTCAGAGGGACAAAAAGAAAGGTTATTTCCAGTCTTGCCTATAGAAGCTAGGTTCTGAGTTCTGATCCAACTGTTCTCACCATATATGGAAGCAAGGGTAGAGAGGAAAACAAGTGCCCCTAAAGAGAGTAAGCAATAAACATATGTATGCATGTACCCAATGATCTTTTCCCTATCTTGCTAATCATATAAATCCTCCCTAGGAGAGGAAAAAAGTGGAAGATAAAAAAGAAGGACTTAAAATATCTCTCTGATACTACTTGCTTCTGGGAAGTGGAGCAACAGCTCTCTCATGGGGGCATTAGGACAGGGAATATGGCCCACGCCAACAAAATATTTTTTCATAACCATGATTATCCTATAGTTATATATGTTCTTTATATTTTTTCACTTTTTATGTCATAAACATTCTTGTGTCATTTGCATTGTCTTCCAAAATAATGTGTCATCATTTACTTGATTACTGCTTCACCAGATAATTTACTTTATTAAATATTTAAGTGGTTTCCTTTATTTCTATCACAGATAATACTTAAATGGATATTTTTATAGCTATACTTTATTTTCTCCTTTTGGATTATATCATGTGGTTGAATTCTCAGAAGTAAGGTTACCATGCTAAATGCCATACATATCCAAACCCAAAATGTTTATCCCAACTTATACTACCACCAGTAATATGAACATGTGACAGTTTTCCCACAAACTTGTGAATATCATAGATGATCAATAACATTTTGGTTTTTAATAATTTAATGGCTATAAAACACCCCATTAATGTTCTCTTTTTTATTTCTTTGATTGTTAGAGGCTTTAAATATTTTCCTATGTTTGTTTGATAATAGCACTTCTTTTCATAACTTGTTCATCTTCACTGCCCACTTATCTACTGAATGCCCAAATATTTTTCTTAGAAATTTATATGAGCTTCTTAGATTATATAGATATTAAACCTTTGTCACATTTACTGAAAATTTTTTCTCGTCTGTTGTTTGCTTTATTATATCAACAACTTTATGTATATGTAGAAGTTTAGTTTCTGTGAACTCTAAATCATCCATTTCTCCCTTGAAAATTCATCAATAGCTTCAGAGCTAGTAATATTTTCCATCTCTTATTCTGATATCTTTTGGGAGGATAGAATTATTTTAAAAAAAAGACATGCCATACTTCCAAAAAAGTTTCATAAAATTCAAAACATCTTTGAATTCAACCAGTTTGTGAAAGAATTAGTTATTTTTCCTTATTCATGCTGAAAAATACTTTTTTTTTCTTTAAGCAACCAAATAAGGATCACAGCGGGAAGTATTAACTTCTAACACTTTCCAAAGAGCACAAACCTTCTGTTATTCCATTCATATAAAATACCAGTTGACAGATGGTATTTACCAGAAAATAGGAAAGAAAAGCATTTAAACCAAGATTTATAAATTGAAAATTCTCTTAAGAAAAGTACCTGTCTATTTCATTGGATATTTAAGAGATAATAAGCCTAAGATTGGTGTAGATAAATGGAAAGACAAAAAGAGAAAGAATTTTTATCCTAAACCTGGCTCAATTTTTAACTAGCTATGTGACTTTCATCAGTTATTTACCATGTCTGGGCCTGTTTTCTCATGGGTTTAATAAGGAAATTGGACTGGATAATTTATTAAATCCCTTTTGGTGCTAGCATTCTATGATTCTCCATTCATTTACTTCATTACTCCATTCATTATTTCATTCAATAAACACATGTTGAACCCATAATATGTGGCAGGTACTCTGCTACTTGCTGGGAATACAACATTAAATAAGAAACAGTCTTTATCTTCACTGACCATTTAGTATGGAAGAGAGACACATAAGTACGATATTGACATTCTATGTAGTTAGTTAGTTTCATAATGGTGGTAGAAAGGTAGAGCAAGGCACTGGAGCTAAGGGAACACAGCAGAGCAGCACTGCATCCTCATGCCTTCCTCAACACAAGCTGAGTTGTCAAGGGGAAGGTTTTTGGAGGAAGTAACACCAAACTGAACCTAAAGATAAATAGGATTTACTGTATTTTTGGACTATAAGGCGCACCCCACCCCCAATTTGGGAGGAAATGGAGGTGCATCTTATAGTCCAAATGTAGCTTACCTGACTAGTAAATGTAGTTTACATTTACATTGGTGAAATATTATGTTATTTATGCCATTAAATATTTTACCACATTTTTTGCTTCAAATATTTTTTTCCTATTTTCCTCCTCTAAAACCTGGTTGTGGTCTGGTGCATCTTATAGTCCTAAAAATACAGTAGTTAAGGCAGAGAAGAGGTATGAACCTATGAGGTAATCTATGCAGAGGAATCAGAAGGAGCAAAACCTGAAAAACATACAACAGCAGGGAACAGGTGGAGAACTATAAGTTTTCATGTTACAAGAGCTTAGAGTGTGAGGCACAGAGACAAGGCTAGAGGATCAGGCTCACCTCATGGAGAACTGCTTGCATTAAGCTAAGGAATCTGGAATTTATTCTCTAAGAAATGGAGAGTCATCATAAGATTTCAGGCATGAGAGTAATATTGTGATATTTGTATTTTGGCAGAAGCATACAGGGTAAGATGAAGAGGAGTACAAGTAGAGGCAGGGTCAGGTAATACACTGAAAAGCTATTGTCATAATCTAGGTATGACCCCATGGGCTTAAATGAGCACAGTAATGGTGGCTGTATACAGTTGTTCATTGCATGAGGGTGCCTAACTGAGAGTGCAAATGGGAGCTAAGATTTAGTCTACTCCAATCACCAAGTCTGTGTCTTGGCATCAGGCTTTACACTTTTGTAGAGAGACTGTTCTAATTCAGTATCTTTCATTGTTGAGGCTCCACAATGCCTGGGGCTTCATCTGAAAGACTAGAAGACTGGAAGACTGGAAGACTGGTAACTGGAATTATCTAAAGAATTTCTCTTTCACCCACACATCTGGTGTTTGATGCTGACTGTAAGTTGACAGCCAAGCTGGGATGCCCAGCCAGAATACAACTATGTAGCCTGGCCATCCTCACAACATGGTGACTGAGGTCTTTAGAGTAAGAGCAAGAGTGAAATCTAGCACAAGAGAAGGGAAAGGAAGTGAAGGGGAGGGGATGGGAGTGGAAGGAAGGGAAAAGAAAGGAAAGGGAGGGGAGGGGAGTAGAGGGAGGGGAGGGGAGGGGAGGGGAGGGGGAGGGAAGGGAAGGGAAGGGAAGGGAAGGGAAGGGAAGGGAAGGGAAGGGAAGGGAAGGGAAGGGAAGGGAAGGGAAGGGAAGGGAAGGGAAGGGAAGGGAAGGGAAGGGAAGGGAAGGAGAGATTTTAAGGAACTGGTTCATACAACTGTGGAGGCTGGCATATCCAAAGCTGCAGGTTAGGCCAGAAGGCTGAAAAGTTGGTGTTGCAGTTTAAATCTGAAGGGACTCTGCTAGCAGAATTTTTTCTTGGTCAATGGATATCAGTCTTTTCTATTAAGACCTTCAACTAATTGGGGACTTCCAGCAAGATGGAGGCATAGGTGGACACACCGCACCTCCACGCACAACCAAGATTAGAACAACAACAATTTAGAGGCAGAATAACTGCCTCTAAACTGCCCCAGAACTGACAGAGAATTTATCTGAATGGAAGTCGGACAGCCAAGAAGTTGAAGTAGACCCATTCATCCAGACCAGTAGGAGGGGCGGAGAGGAGCAGCTGGGCGCGGGTCGAGGTGCGCAGAGAACAGGGAGAACTGGGCACATAAGGCAACCGGGAGCGTGTAAGGAATCCAGGGTGTGCAAGATCGCAGCGGGTGGACCCTGAGTACGCAAGCGGCAGCTGGCGGACCCAGTGAGGCGGCGATTGTGGAGCAGGGCAGAGCGTGCAACCCAGGATCCCAGGGAAGGGACTGATGTCACAGGAGAATGGAGCTACTGCCATTGTTCCCTCCTGCCCCCCGCCCCCACATGCAACGTCACAACTGGGGTGCCCAGCCCTGGTGAACACCTAAGGCTCCACCCCTCACTATAACAGGAGCGACCAGACCAAAAAAAAAAAGTGAGTGAGTGAGAGAGAGAGAGAGAGAGAGAGAGACATGTCTCAAACAGAAAAACAAATCAATGCCCCAGGACTCATCCTTTTGAGCGACCAAGAGATAGCCAATCTATCAGATGCACAGTTCAAAACACTGATGATCAGGAAGCTCACAGAATTGGTTGATTTTGGGTGCAAATTGCATGAAAAAATGCAGGTTACCATAAAAGAGATGAAGGAAGATGCACAGAGAACCAATAGTGATGGGAAGGAAACTGGGACTCAAAACAATAGAGTGGACCAGAAGGAAGAAAAAAAAACCAAACAGGAAAGAATGAAGAAATAAGAATTCAAAAAAACGAGGAGAAGCTTAGGAACCTCCAGGACATCTTTAAACGTTCCAACATCCGAATTATAGGGGTACCAGAAGGGGAAGAGGAAAAGCAACAGATTGAACACGTATTTGAACAAATAATAAAGGAGAACTTCCCCATCCTGGCAAAGGAAATAGACTTCCAGGAAATCCAGGAAGCTCAGAGAGCCCCAAAGAAGTTAGACCCAAGAAGAAACACACCAAGGCACATCACAATTGCATTAACCAAGGTAAAAATGAAGGAGAGAATCCTAGAAGCAGCAAGAGATAAGGGGACAGTAACCTACAAAGGAGTTCCCATCAGACTGTCAGCTGATTTCTCAAAAGAAACCTTACAGGCAAGAAGGGGCTGGAAAGAAGTATTCCAAGTCATGAAAGACAAGGACGTATATCCCAGATTGCTCTATCCAGCAAAGCTTTCGTTTAGAATGGCAGGGCAGACAAAGTGCTTCTCAGATAAGGTCAAGTTCAAGGAGTTCATCATCACCAAGCCCTTATTTTATGAAATGTTAAAGGGACTTATCTAAGAAAAGAAGATAAAGAAAAAACATGTATAGTAAAAGGACAGCAAACTCACAATTATGAACAACCACACCTAAAGCAAAACCAAAAGAAACTAAGCAAACAACTAGAACAGGAATAGAACCACAGAAATGGAGATCACATGGAGGGTTAGCAACAGGGGAGTGGGAGGAGGAAAGAGGGGGAAAAAGGTACAGAGAATAACTAGCATAGATTGTAGGTTGAAAATAGATAAGGGGAGGGCAAGAATAGTATGGGAAATGTAGAAGCTAAAGAACTTATAAGTATGACACATGGACATGACTAAAGGGGGGGATATGGGTGGGAGAGGATGTACAGGGTGGAGGGGAGTGAAGGGGGATAATGTGACAACTGTAATAGCATAATCAATAAAATACATTTAAAAAAATAGACCTTCAACTGATTGGATGAGGCCCACCCACATGGAGGTTAATCTGCATTACTCGAAGTCTGCTGATTAAATGTTATTGTTATATTTAAAGTACCTGAAAAGAAACATGTAGAACAGTGTTTGATCAAATATCTGTGTATTGTAGCCTAGCGAGTTGACACATAAAATTAACCATCACAGTTGTCAAACAGTTGAGTATGCCTAGAGAGCACAACACCTGTGAAGAGGGAGATTTTGCAAGAGTTGAAACTACAGAGGCAAATAGGATCCAAATATGTGAGGATCTTACTGGGTTGGCAAAAAAGTCTGTTGACTTTTTTCCATAAAATAAGACACATTTTTCCTTTACACCAATAACTTTATTGATTTTGGTATTTTGAGTATGTCAGCTATCTCCTGCTATTGGCTTCTAGTGGGTAGAGGCAAGTGGTGCTGCTAAGCATCTTCCAATGCATAAAACAGCTCCAGAGCAAAGAATTATTTGGCCAAAATGTCAAAAGTACCAAGAAACTTTGCAAACAACTTTTTTCCCTTTTTAAATATATTTTATTGATTATGCTATTAGTTATCCCATTTTTTCTCCCCTTTATTCCCTTCTGCCCTGGACCTGCCCCCAACATTCCCCTACCTTTGGTCATGTCCACGGTTGTACATATAAGTTCTTTGGCTCCTCTGTTTCCTATACTACCCTTAACCACCCCCTGTCCATTTTGTACCCACCTAATATTTATGTTTCTTATTCCCTGTACCTTTCCTCCATTCTTCCTCCTCCCCCTCCCTGCTGCTAATACTCCATGTGATCTCTCTTTCTGCAAATTTGTTCCTGTTCTAGTTTGCTTAGTTCACTTTTGGTTTTGTTTTCTTATGTTCAGTGTTGATAGTTGTAAGTTTGTTTTCATTTTACTGTTTGTATTTTTTATCTTTTTCTTAGATAAGTCCCTTTAACATTTCATATAATAAGGGCTTGGTGATGATGAATTCCTTTAAATTGACCTTATCCAGGAAGCACCTTATCTGCCTTTCCATTCTGAATGATAGCTTTGCTGGATAGAGTAATCTTGCATGTAGGTCCTTGCCTTTCGTGACTTCAAATACTTATTTCTAGCCCTTTCTTGTCTGTAAGGTTACTTTTGAGAAATCAGCTGATAGCCTTATGGGAACTCCTTTGTAGGTAACTGTCTCCTTTTATCTTGCTGCTTTTAAGATTCTCTCCTTATCTTTCATCTTGGGTAATGTAATTATGACGTGCCTTGCTGTGTGCTTCCTTGGGTCCATCTTCTTTGAGACTCTCTGAGCTTCCTGGACTTCCTGAAAATCTATTTCCTTTGCTAGATTAGGGAAGTTCTCCTTCATTATTTGTTTAAGTAAGTTTTCAATTTCTTGCTCTTCCTCTTCTCCTTCTGGTACCCCTATGATTCGGATGTTGGAACATTTAAAGTTGTTCCAGAGATTCCTGAGCCTCTCCTCACTTTTTTGAATTCTTGTTTCTTCATTCTGTTCTGCTGAATGTTTATTTCTTCCTTTTGCTCCAAACCATTGATTTGAGTCCCAATTTCCTTCCTGTCACTGTTGGTTCCCTGTACATTTTCCTTTATTTCACTATTCACAGCCTTCACTTTTTCCTCTATTTTGCATCCATACTCAATCATTTCTGAGCATCCTGATTACCAGTGTTTTGAACTGTACATCTGATAGGTTGGCTATCGCTTAGTTGTATTTTTTTCTGGAGTTGTTATCTGTTCTTTCATTTCAGACTTTTTTTTTTGTCTTGGCACGCCTGTTATGTAGTAATGGGAAGAGCCTTAGGTGTTCACCAGGGTGGGGCAATCCACATCACTGTATGTGGGTGGAAGGGTCTGAGAGGAAACAATGCTGCTTGCTCAGTTCTCCGCTGGCTTTCAGTCACTTCCCCCACTACCCATAAGCAAATTGGACCCTTCTGGAGCTGATTTCCCAGGTGGATGGTTTTGTGCACAGTCTAGGACCCTATGGGTCTCTCCAATGAACTCTTCTGTAAGGCTGGGAGTTTCTCCTGTGGCCTCAACCCCCACAGGTTTTTGCAGTCAGAGGTTTTGAGACTTTATTTCCCCACACTGGAACCCTGGGTTGTGCAGTCTTTTCACTCCCTAGTTGTTCCTCCCACTTTATCCACATGCAAATGTGGGACCGCTCTCACCATCCGATACCTCACCCAGTCCACCAGCCCCTGCCTTGCTGGTCCCGGCCCTGCAGCTGCAGCCTTGACATCAGTCCTCTTCACCCCAGTTGCTCATCTCTGCCCCTTGTACCAGCCTGGATGAATATTTCTTCTTTAATTTCTTGGTTGTCAGACTTCCATACAGTTCAATTTTCTGACAGTTCTGGTTATATTTTGGTTTTAAATTTGTTGTCCTACTTGTGGTTGTACAAGGAGGCAAAGTATATCTGCCTATGCTTCCATCTTGGCCAGAAGTCCTGCAGACCGCTTTATACACATTCTATCAGTCACAGCAACTTCTCCATACACTGTACAAATCTTTGTGTGTGTGTGTTTTAGTTTTTGTTTTCACCTTTCTTGAAATAATAAAGCATAATATGTCAAAAAGTTGCATATTTTCTTCCATCTTCAATATTAAAATGGCTTCATAAAAATTCACCAGTTTTGATGACAGCTGTCATGATACAATCTAACAACACTGTTTTGAATGAAATTAAAAACAGCTGAGCACTACTAGAGCCATTGTACAGAAAACACATAATGGACTTTTTGGCCAACCTAATATAAGTCAAGCAAGGAACTGAGGACTTTATACTTAGGGCAGTGAAGACCTATGGAAAAGCCAGGGTTTTTCCATTTTAAAATAATTCTAACTGCAAGGTAGAAACTTAATTGTGAGGGTAAAGCATGGGAACTAGCAACAGGAAAACCAGAGAGGAGAAAAATACTGTGGTTTAAGCAAGAGATGATGGTAGCCTGGACTAAGAAGATGGTGATGGGGATGGGAATAAATTATTGTAATCTAGAGATAATCTGGAGACAGAAGTCCCAAGGATTATTTATGGATTTTATGTGTAAGGGAGGGAGAAAGAGTCTGGCATGACATTCAGTTTACTGGTTGAGGCCCTGGGTAGACAGAGATTTAATTTGCTGAGATAAAGAAAAGAATAGGGAGTGAAGTTTTGAAAAAATGATGAAGAGTTCATTTTGTACATGTTGAATTTGACATACTATGAGATTCAGCTAGAGTGGCAATGGGATAGACGGGTATATAACTCTATTTTTTCTAAAGCAGTTGAAATGTGTTTCTTACCTTACCATGACTGGTCTGCCTTTTTCTCTATATCAAGAGAGTATATTTGTTGTGAATTTCTCCCAATGTTTCTGTGAGCCAATGATTGTCAGCCCTCCTCAGTGGATTCATTATGGATGCAAACTAGAATGAAACATTGCAGCTGCACACACTAGTAATGACAAAAACTCCTGAATCTCCTTTAGATTTCTACAATAAAATAATAAAATGTGGAATTTTTGGCACTAGATTCTAAGTCTCTCACATTGTCTCCAGAGTCCTGGCAAATTATTTGACTTAGAGAAGGCCAAGTGGATGCCCACAGTACCATCCTAAGTTATTCTCCCACACTTTTATCCATAGAGAAAACTGTGGATCATTTTTATTTACTTATTTAAATTTTTTTTTAATTTTTCAATTCCAGTTGGCATTTAATATTATATTAGTTTGAAGTGCACATCATAAGGGTTAGACATCTACATAACTTATGAAGTACATTGGATCCTTTTGAAATGTAAATAAGAATATGTCACTCCTCTGTTCAAAACCATCCATGGCTCTCCACTTCACTTTTTTAATTTTAAATATTTTATTTATTTATTTTTAGAGAGACAGGAAGGGAATGAGAAAGAGAGGGAGAGAAACATCAGTGTGTGGTTGCTTCTCACACGCCCCCTACTGGGGACCTGGCCTGCAACCCAGGCATGTGCCCTGACTAGGAATTGAACCAGTGACCCTTTGGTTCTCAGGCTGGCACTCAATCCACTGAGCCACACCAACCAGGGCTCCATTTCATTCCAAGCAAAAGCCAAAGCCCTAGTTGTGACCCTGAAAAGCCTACAGGACCTATCCCCTGGCTATTTTTCTGATCTTACTCCATTCTTACCCTCACTACTTCTACTCTAGCCACAGTGGTCTCCTTGTTGTTTCACAAATGCACCGAGTATACTTTTATCTTTGTGCCTTTGTACTTGCTTTATTTCAGCCTGGAATGCTCTTCTGCCAAATGTCAAAATAAACACTTTTGGTCTGTACTCCAATATTACTCCTCTAAGAGGTCTTTCTTGATCACCCTAAATAAATCTTGCATTATGGGCCAAATTCAACACCTGCCCCTCACCCATACCACACACATGCAGGTTCAATTACTTTCCTCTGAAAGGAGTTTTACTTGGCAAAAATAAATATTATTTTGCAAAATATCACCTGGGATAAGGCTGTGTGGTAGGATGGGAATAAGGGTAATCAGTGGAAGGAAAATGCGGTCAGCCTTCTTTGGGGGCAGAAGTGGCCTGGTCCTACATAGGACATATACCCATTTTAATGACTTTCTCTTTTTTTCCCTAACACTGAATTGCCCTCTTCCATTGAAATGGCATGTCTTTAGGTCTGCTTCTTGAGCTGGGCTCCCTGTGCTGGTTATGTACCTTAAAAAGAACGGAGCCCTGACCATTATATTAGTACAAGGCCATGTCCTACAGGTAATCAGAGCCATGAAAACTGCAGCCCCTCTCCACTTTCCCGAAGATGTAGAATCCTAATCTCTTTCCTCTGCACTGCAATAATCATGGTTTTGTCCATTTATGGCTCTTCTTCAGAGAAGGACATAAGCTATCCTTCAACAAAGAGGCCTAAAATCTCCATGTAATGATGAGTAGTTGTCTTGGTTCAGAAGCCATTTGCAAGCTGTAATGACAGAGGGTACCATCTATGATCCAGCTCTGTCACTCGCCATCTCAGGAGTCTATCTCATAGTGCCAAATTGAGCCTCTAGAAGTAAATGTGCTACTCTCAGCTCCTAGAGAATATGGCTCTGTTCTTTACTTGGTATATATGTTCCCTGCCAACAACTCATTAAATATGCTAGGGAAATAAAAAGTGGGTATGGTGGGTGCTGAGGGGAGTAGGCCAATGGAACAGGATATCCTGGAACATTTCATTTATTTTAGGGTCTATTTTTGTCATGTTTTCTCTTCCACTGTTCCCCTAACCCCACTGTAGTCCTTGCACCATCAATCTAACAAAAACACCATCATAATTAAGGAGCTTTTAACTATTGTTTGAAGGCATTAGGAGTTGGATTAACAACATGGCTATTATATTCAACAGAGACTATTCAAGTTGTAAATAACACTCCATCACTAGCTCTTTCCATTTTAATTTCTTACTCATGTATGGTATCTCTGCTTACCAGAATGACAGCTCACTATCAATGAGCAAACACAGGTAAAGAAAGAAAATACCCAGAAGAGAAAATGAAACTGAGATATTCAACATGCATCCCCCTGTGCTTGTGTGACCTTGGAAGAGAACATTTTCAGCTGGGGGTGGAAATCTAGGACAATTCATCTTTAATAAAGAGAAATTCCAAATCCTGCAGCTAGTTTGTTTCTCCAAACTAGTTGCCTATCTTGTACCTTTGCTGCTTTCCCAAGGAGCTCACTGTATCTAGAATGCCCTCTCTGCACTGGCCTTCCTTTCCTTGTCTATAACAAATATCTTCCTTTCTTTTAAGATGCAACTCAAGTGATACCTCCTCTGGAAAACCCTCCAGTGATATCAAAGTCTGGTTTTACTTTCATGCACCTGTATCACTTGTGAACTTTAGATTTTTAAATACTTTTATATTTACAGAAGAGTGGCAAAGATAGTAGTTTCCATAAACCCTTCAACAGCTTCCTCTAATGTTAACATTTTACAAAGTCACTGTATTTTCATCAAAACTAAGATATTAACATCATTCCAATACTAGTAACTGAACTATAGAGCTGTTTCAATTTCACTAGTTTTTCTACTAATATTCTTTTTGTTTCCTAGGATCCAATCCAAGATCCCACTTACATTTAGCTGTCTGTCATGTCTCCTTATTTTCCTCCTGTTGAGGACAGTTTCTCACTCTTCCTTTGTTATTCATACCCTTGACACTTCTGAAGAGTACTGGTCAGATTTTTCTTCTCAAAATGCTATATGTCTCCACTGTAAATTCATTATCTTTCACTTTATATACTGAATTTGTTAGATGTGAGTCACTAAATTCAGCCCACACTTAAGAAGAAATGAAATTCTACTTCCTGGAAGAAGAAGCATCAAAGAATTTGTGAATGTTTCTTAAAACCATTACAGCAACTAACAAATATTTGGGGGATACTTTGAGGCTATACAAATATCCCATTTCACCTTAAAGTTTCACCTATTAATTTTAGCATTCATTATTTCTGGCTTGCAGCACTTACCACTATAGTGTTCCAATAGTGACTTCGTATTTCTCTCATTCCTTCCACATTTTCAATTGGAATTCTTGTACAAGGAAAATTTGTTCCTTCTCCTCACTTATTTATTCAATCATTTATTTATACCCACATGGACTTATGTGTATTTATTTTATACTTTGGGTTATAATCCGATACTATTTCACTTTATTTTGTTGCTCAAATTTCTGAGTGTTAGACATAGGAGCTATTTTAGTTTGGTTCTTGTGTCATTTTAACATTCTCTGTGACATTTTATTACACTTGCCTGGGTGCGTCCATCTTGTCCGATTAGATTGTAAGCCCTAGAAGACAGAAATATCATATTTACCTTTGTGTTCTTAGAGCTAAACACAGTGTCAGACACACAGTATTTTCATGGTAAAAGCTGTTGAATCAATTAAAAAAGTAAAGAAATGGGAATAGAAGTTTTCCTTACCCATAAAGGCAGAATCCATCATTGCAGTCCCACAGAAGTCCATATGAAGCCAAAGGAAACTGGGATCTAGCATTGTTTATGAAGAGTTCATCATTTGTATTTGGGTATCATCTAGCACAGTTATAGACCAATTTGTGAACAGAATTGCTGTGACCAAAGAAGGGGTGTTGTTGAATTGGTGAGTAAGTAGGATGCCTGGTACAGTGAAAATGCTTTTAGAATTATGGACTTCCAGCTTTGAAATGTGCTTTGGACCTAGCACTTAGAAGTGATCTGTATAGCTTTCTTAAATATGGGGCCCTCACAAACTCCTTCTGTCTTGGAAGTTGTCACTGACACCCAAGACAACCTCACTCCATCTAAGATCAAGAGAGAGGTATAAATATTAAAATTTGACTTTCACTTATTTTTAAACAGAGAGGGGAAGGGAGGGAAAAAGAGAGGGAGGGATACATCAATGTGTTAGAGAAACATAAATTGGTAGTCTCACACTCGCCCCCAACTAGGATCCTTGCCTGCAAACCACACATATGCCCTGACCAAGAATCAAACCAGCAACCTTTCAGTTCACAGGCCAGTGCCCAACCCACTGAAGCAACCAACCAGGGAATGAGAGAGGTATATAGGGTCCAGCACAAATACGTCCCTTTTTATTATAAAAGCTTTTATTACAAAATTGTAAGCATGTAATTCTGTAACATAACATCACACTCAAGTACACCATATGACATTTCAGGTGAAATGTTCAAAGTAAAACTATAAATTATTACACCCATATTATTACCCTACCAACCACACTCAAGCAGGCTTTACTTCTGCTGGACCCTGTACATTTCTTTTTATTTTTTAAAAAGATTTTATTATTTATTTACTTTTAGAGAGAGGGGAAAGGAGGGTGAAAAAAAAGGAAAGAAACATCATTGTGAGGTTGCCTCCCATGTGACTGCCACCGGGGACCTGGCCCACAACCCAAGCATGTGCCCTGAATGGGAATTGAACCGGCAACCCTTTGGTTCTCAGGCTGGCACTCAATCCACTGATCCACACAAGCTATGGCCAAATCCTATAGTTTTTAAAGTAAGGCTATTATGCTAGTCAGAATGTTTTGCTGAGCAATTTAACACTTTAAGGTAATATGTCACATATCTCAGCATTTGTGACATTTATTTTCATTATTGTTTTACATTATTCTGGAATAAAAAGCCAGTAGGTGCCAGAATTTTAGAAAATCTCCAATTCTCATACATTTTTGTCTTTGGTAAGGACCATGCACTTCTGAAGGCAAAGCTGTATGAAATCGGGCCAGGATGGTATTGATCTCTGCCCAGGTGTTAAAGAGCTAGAAAGAGCTGCACTTAGGCCAACCCACAGCTACTCTTGTCTTTCACTGTCCAGAAAAGAGAGATAACCAATGATTTGGGAGGCAGTGTGAAAACCTTTCCAGAACAGTAGCACAGTACACTAAGGAGTCAGTCAGATTTGAGTTGGAACCTTCTAAAACTGTTAGTTCATAGTATGGAACAAATTATTACCTCTCCAAGCTTGTTTTTTTATCTGTAAAATGATGTTGATAATAGTGCTAACCTGGTAAGTGGTTATAATGACATTATGGTTGTAAATCCACTAAAGGAACACTTGACTCATAGAAGAGCTTGGTTCGTTTACAGCAAAATTACTCTCAGAGACCAAGATTGTTTTTGTCAATTAATTTCACACAGGTTCATAGCAGAAATTATAATCTATAATAATAACTTACAAGGGGGAACCCTCCAAAACAGTTTACTTATAAAAAATTATGTATTCATTCTTACATGTTTAAACTTCAGCCACCTTCTAAGTACTCTCCATTTGGTGCAATACACTTATCGAGACATTCTTTCCACTGCTCAAAACAGTTTTTGAACTCATTGGTTTTGATACATTTTGGTGCTTCTGCCATTTTTTGTTTCACCTCTTCCACATCAGCAAAAAGTTTCCCTTTGAGGACTTTTTTCATGCCGGGAAATAAAAAAAAAAGTTGCTTGGGGTGAGATCAGGTGAATAGGGAGGGTGGGGCACTGGGCTCATGTCATTTTGGGTCAAAAACTGCTGAACATTCAGCACGGTGTGAGCAGATGCACTAGTAAATCACCCACCATGAAATGGGCAAATGCATTAAAAGAGTCTTCAAAAAAATTAACTGAAACCAAATGTAGCCTCTCACAACAATGCCAGCTGGCACACTGCTACAGATGGGTTCCTCAAACACCCACCTAGCACGGGAAGCTTCTACTACAAGGGGCCTGCCCTCCAGAAGATAATTCCAGTTGCTTTTTGCGGGGTGGTCCTCATATAAGTCAATAGCATATGGAATAATGTCTCTTAAAAAGCCAATAAAAATAACATAAGCCAAACCAATGACAGACTAACTACACTATGGTTCTGGGCAAAAAGAAGATGAGAGAAATAAAGTCCAAATTTAGTTGAGGTGTTTCTTTCTAAAGGTTGATTCTTGGAAGAGTCATTTTTCCCAACTAAAATCTGGATATCAGTTGCTGGCTTGGTTCCCTTGCTAATAGACACGTAGCTAGCAGGCAATGGAAGTGGCATTGGCAGGCAAGGTGGGGTGCTCCAGGAGTTATTGGTCCAGAGACCATTACACAACTTGTGCCACTGCCTATGAGGAGTAGCCTCACCAAAGCAGGAACAGATGTCCATTCCCTTCCTGTGACTGCTGCATGGTTAAAAACCACTGCTGACCAAGAGGCTGCATGGCAGGAACAATTGTCTCAAGATCTTTAAAGAGCTATTTAGATCAGCAAAGGTTAGCTTTGCCGAGTCTGAATGCTCTAAGTCCTCATTGACTTTTGGTATTTAAATTTTAAATGTCCATTACATCATAGCCCATATGATCTTATCTATAAGTCCCCAGCGGTGCCTGTCAACAGCTGAGCTACTGAGTGCTTCTTGACAACAACATATGTCTGTGACAACATCCTGGCACAGCTTCCTCAATGTAAACAAATTCACCCTTAGATCAAAACAACTTCACTTAAGTCATAAACAACTGGATTTGAAATCATAACAAACCAATACACAACAGAGCTCAAGAATGACACCTGTCATGAATGTGCCCCAAAGGCTCCAAACACTGAATTCCCCAAGCTCTTCCTCTTGTAGTTTGCGGTTCTTATCTAGTCTGTAGCAAATACCTGGTGCTGCTCTACTCCATCCCAAATGTGAAAACAATTAACAAGCCTTTTTTCATATGGCCCTAATGCCCCCTTCTAGCCTTTTATCATGTTATAGCTCTCCTCAAAATGGCTCCAAATATGGTTCAGATTGTTGCCAGCTGCAAAAGCCTGCAAAATCAAACTCCTGCTTGTATTTATTGCCCTCTCTTCAGACCATACTGTGGCTCTCTTAATACACAGTGTTCCCACAGCTTGTTAGAGTAAACTGGGATGACATCTCTTGTGTTTGTCCCTAGGTAGCCATGTTGCTTCCTGATCAAGTGTTACATGCTTTTTTTTTTTTCAATAAAAGGAGAAGTGGAAGGGGGTAGGAATTTATCTCCTCATCAGCCAGAATCCCAAGACAAAAAATCCCCACACATAGGAATTTATCTTCACCTAGAAACCTTGATTAGAATGCAGTGATTAGTTTGGATTTTTGCTTGATTTCTGAGGAGTATTCATCTAAACAATAGAGCTCTAGCAGGTATTTCAGATTCCTCTGCCTCCAGTCCTCTACCCAGTTAGGCTAATAGAGATGATCTTTAAGAACAAGGCTTTAGCCCTGGCTGGCATAGCTCAGTGGATTGAGCTCAGGCTGCAAACCAGGCATCGCAGGTTCGATTCCCAGTCAGGGCACATGCCTAGGTTGCAGGCCATGACCCCCAGCAACCGCACATTGATGTTTCTCTCTTTCTCTCTCTCTCTTTCTCTCTCCCTTCCCTCTCTAAAAATAAATAAATAAAATCTTTAAAAAAAAAAAAGAACAAGGCTTTAGGCCACACTCTGGCTAGCACAGCACTGAACATCCTATAAACTGAAAATAAACAATACAAACATATCATAAGCACTTATAAAATGATATGTACTGACCTCATGCAATGCAAGATATAACTCCAGTAATCAGGACCTAAAGTGCCATTTTAAGACACTTGGTCCCTGCCATCAATCTCCTGCCTCCAGGACTGCGATTTGATCTGTGCAGCTGAGAAGAAAGTTGGTCACTGTGCAGGGTATTTGTCTCTAAATATCTGAGGATAAACCATAAAAGGAAGAGCTGAAAATTATTCAGCATGATCAGTGGGGCAAGAAAGAGATTTCAGAGCTTAAATTGTGTTTTTCCAAGTGTCAGGCTTAGCTACATCATTAATAAAAACAGCATGTAACAAAAGGTGAAACAGAGGGCATTCTCAAGACTCATCATTAAAATAATTTTACTACCTTGTATTTGTAGGCCAGTCAGTCAGGGATAGAAAGCTACACGCCTCCATATAGGATGAGTATCCAGAATTGGGGGGCAAGGTCAGACAGTGTCACTCTGATTGGGATAATAAGAACTGAAAACAAAATAGATGGGGTTAGCCATCTGTGGAAATCTTTTCAGAAACAACCAACCCTAAGAGATGACTTGAAAATGTGTTGCTAATGGAATGAAAGCAAGTCCCTAAAATTTCCCTAGGAAGATGCCAATCAAAATGCCATGCATTTAGGATCTGCCATGATCTCAGAATTGTTAATTAGATTGGTAGTCAATAAAAGCTGGGATCTTACTTGCTAAGTGACATTGGGAAAATTTTTGACCGCTTTGAAAACCACTGTCTTCATCTGAAACATGGTAAAGGCTCATAACTACCTGACAAAATTGCTGTATTGTATGAAAACATTCATTAGAAAGTGCTTTGTAAGTGACTAGAGCCCTAAAATATTAAGATGATGATGATAATGGCAAAAATGAAAATGGCCATGGATTGTAGAAAAACGAGAATTTCAGTGTACATTTTTTATAACGTGATTGTGCCTAGGCCTCCCTGCCATGTTAGGATACTACTGTCCCCTGCCTACCTCCTTTAACCTCAGTCACAGTTACCAGTGATTTGTCATCAAAGTTCCCATTCATCTCAGAGTCATTCTTTCCAGCTGGAGACAAATATTTCCCCTTACTTTGCCAAGCCCTCTCCTTTCCTACTTTCAAGCACCTCCCACTTCTTTAATGGAAGGAGGGATCGTGGTTCACTCTCCCCAATGTCTTTCTCTTTCCCTACCACCTCCTTTTGCTTCTCACTCTCCAAAATACATATATATGTAAAATAAGTCAAGTAAAAAATATATGCCTTTGGTTAGGGTCTCCTCATCCACAGGCTGGGCTAGCCCCAAAGCCAAAATGTATGAACATTCCTAAATATTTTTAGTCTCGTAGTGTTACCATCCTAAGAGATCACCAAATCTCTATCCAATGTGATGTTTTATCATGTGATTCTGAAATTTTTTCATATATATGTAATCTTCTAGTCATGCTTCCAACCCACTAATTTTTTGTAAGTCCCACAACACTGTGTTCTACATGCCTATGCATTGTCAATACATATAGTTCCCTTTGATTGTTTTGGAAAATACTTGAGATAGGGTTCTGAACTAGAAAGATTACCCCAAGGAATCAGGAGAACTGGGTTCAAGTTCTCAGACTACCAGTAACTAGCAATGTAATCTTGGACAAGTCACATTATTTGTTGAATCTGAGTCTCCCATCTGTAAAATTGGTATGATCAATGCTTCTCTGCTTGTCTCACAGAGCCATTGCAAGTATTTCACAGTATCCTACAGCTGTGCCTCTCATAGCATTTGTTACAATGTACTTCAATTTCCTTTTTACTTAGCTGTGTTCTCAACTAGAGTGGCAGTTTCCTGAGGATAGGTTCCTCTGTATTCTCAGGACCTGGAAGACAGCCAGGCACATACTAGGTTTTCAATGATACTTATTGGAGAAAATGAGCATATGAATAAATAAGGTAATGATTATGAAAATGCACTGTAAATATAAATACTTATTCAAACTTATTTCAAAATATTTTACTGAGTCAATTATTGTAAGTATCTGCATACCCATTTTACAGATGGAGAAATATACTTCAAGGAGTAAAGTACAATGCTTTGTCCAAAGTGATACAATGAGTTGGTCAGGGAGAAAAGAATAGAGCTTTCTGTTTCTTGACACCTTGTCCAGCTGATTTTCTACTGTAGCACACTGTCTCTAATTTTGCTATCAGTATTATTATTCTTATTGGTTGGAGTTTTTAGGTATCTTAACATGGGTCATGTGGGATGAAGTTGTGGTAGTGCCCAGTTTGGCCTGAGCATTTCAAAGACATTAGAATTTTAAAAAGTGCAAAAAGTGATTGTGCATGAGTCTTACTCTGTATCTTTTTGAGTCGGTTTGATTGTAAAGTAGTCCATTAGGCCACGAAAATCAGTGCAAAAGGACACAACTTTTTAGCAGAGTACAGTTCAGTAAGAAACTGGTACCAAAAGATTGAAGTTAGAAGTACTTTCTGGATAAACTGTTCGCAGATAATCAGACAATTCACAGAAAGCCATGCTTTTCTAAAGCTCTTTAAACCACTTTTTCTCTCAGGAAACCAAATAACTTGCCTTTATTTTATTAAGAAACTGTTACCCTCAGATTTTTACAGCTAGAATGGATGATAAAGGAGCAGCAATCACCTTTATGGAACAAGTGTAGGACAGCTTTCAGGAGCCCTGCATTTGCAATGTGGTGTCTCAATCAATTACACTGAAATGCCAGCAGCTGCAGAGACATTGTTACCATAGAAACACATAAGGATAGCTTATAGAAGTGGACAACAGAACCTAAGCACCCCACACACTTCTATGTGAAGATGGTTCAGAGCATAATTATGCCAACTCATGCCATAGACAAATACCTGTTTTAATATACAGAACACAGTCCCTGAAATCTTTTCTAAAGTTCCCTTTGGAGACTCTATTTATAGCAAATACACCAAGTAACCAAAGCTAACTGGGCTTCAAGAAAGCCCTGTGTGGGATTCAGTTCCATGTGACAACAGATCATCCTTTCTGCTTTACTCTCACCCTCCTGCTCTAAGCAAGCTCCCATCTTTTCTCATCGAGATTCTTATAATAACCCATTAGGTGGTCCCCTTGCCCTATTTTTGGATAACCTACAACTCTACATCGTTTCCAGACTAATCTTTCTAAAATTCAAATATATTATTATGTAACTATATTATGAAAACTATGCCCAGCGGTTTCCCATATCCTCAGCCATATTTCCAAAGTATTCTGGGGTTCCATTGTCAGATAAGTTTGAGAAGTGCTTCTTAAAATATTCCCACTTCTGGGCATTCATTCTGCATTCCAGTATACTGAGTGCTCTGAAAAGAATACTATAAGAAACTGATCAGATTTTGCCCTGGCTGGGTGGCTCAGTGCATTGAGCACTGGACTGCAAACCAAAGGGTCGCTGGTTTGATTCCCAGTCTAGGGCACATGCCTGGGTTGCAGGCCAGGTCCTCAGTATGGGGAGCTCAGTATGGGGAGCCAGGTCCTCAGTCTGGGGAGCAACCACACACTGATGTTTCTCTCCCTCTCTTTCTCCTTCCCTTCCCTTCTCTCTAAAGATAAATAAATAAAAATCTTTTAAAAAACTTGTTTGGCTTGTTTAAACCCACTGCTTCCATACTTATGTGAACACAGAACCCTTTTTGATACCACCTTTATCAACATGTTCAAAGCCTGATATAGCAATTTATCAGTTTCTTCCAGAAAATCATTGGATAAAATGTTAATAGCTTACTCATTACTTAGACCCATGTTCTTTTTCACTTACAATTTACTGAGAAAAACTGAGGTTTTTTTAGCTTACTGACCTGAATTTTTATTAATTAAAAATTTCATTTTACAGATAAGTTTACAATTCAGAACTGAGTGGAAAGTACAGGAAGTTCCCATAAACTTCTGCCTGCACACAAGCACAACCTTCCCCACTATTGACATCCTGCACCAGCACGGTACATTTGTTACAATCAATGAACTTACATTGACAAGTCATTATCATCCAAAGTCCATGATTTACACTAGAGTTCACTCTTGGGTATATCTCAAGTTTCAAACATGAATTGAACTTCCTCGTCAGTTTTGAACCTCTACTGGTATTGCTCTTTTATTTAAAATAGGGGTACTAGTAATGCATTTTTAAGACTCAGGTTTTCAAGACTTAGTAAGGTCTTTTATAAAGAACTACTACAGCCTGAAATTGGTTATATTGGGTTGGCCAAAAATTTCATTTAGATGTTTCCATGAAATAAAATACATATTTTTCTTTTTTTTATTGTTGTTCAGGTACAGTTGTCTCCATTTCCACCTAACCACACACCCCAGCCCTACCCATCCCTGCCTCCCACCCTCAAACCTACCTTCTTTGGCTTTGTCTATGTGTCCTTCATATGTGTTCCTTGATAAAAATATGGAATGTGTCACCAATTTGCATGTCATCCTTGCACATGGGCCATGCTACTCTCTGGATTGTTCCAATTTTAGTATATGTGCTGCTGAAGTAAGCACAAGACACACTTTTCCTTTTCACCAATAACTTTATTGACTTGGATATTTTGAGTATGTCAACTATCTCCTGTGTGGTAGAATGCTGATTGTTCTCAATTAATGTCTCAATTTGATTGCTATCTACTTCAGCTGGTCTACCTGACCACTGAGCATTGTTCAGTGAGAAATCTCCAGCATGAAACTTCATAAACCACTTTTGACATGTTCAGTCACTTACAGCACCTTCTCCGTATACTGCACAAGTCTTTTTTTTTGTTTCAGTTGCATTTTTACCTTTCTTGAAATAATAAAACAATATGCCAAACATGTTGTGTATTTTATTCCACCTTCAAAATTAAAATGGCTACACAAAAAAATCACCAATTTTAATAAGTTTTTTAAATGCATGCTGATATGACAGCTGTCACAATACAATCTAACAAACTTAGACTGAATGAAGTTAAAAACAACTAAGTGCTACCACAGCCATGTTATGGAAAAAAACAAAAAAACTTTTTCACCAACCCAATACATCACCTTAGGGTATTAGTAGTTTTCATTAGCAACATTTCCCACAGAACTGAAGGCTAATCCTTTCCTACCATCATGGGAATGATACCGAGGAACAGTATAGAAACAGAAGGATGTGTGCTGAATTTCGAAGGGAGTATATAGAAGTTTATCAATTAGGAAGTGGAGAAAGGGCATTTGTTATGGACTGAATTGTGTTTCTTCCAAATTCATATGTTGAAGTCCTAACCCCATGTGACACTATTGGAGGTAAGGTCTTTAAGGATGTGATTAAGGTTAAGTAAAGCCATAAGAATGGATCTCTAATCCCATAGCACTTGTACCCTCTTCTTATAGAAGAGGAAAGGCACCAGCACTTTCTTTCTCCCACATGAGAAGGTGGCTGTCTGCAAGACACTTCAGGATTCCTCACCAAAACCCAAACATGCTGGCACACTAATCTCAAACTTCCAGCCTTCAGAAGTAAAAAAATGTATTTATGTTTTTTTTAAGTAACCCAGTCTGTGATATTTTGTATGGCAGCCCAATCAGTCAAATACAGCATCCAAGCAGAGAGCATAGCCTGTGCAAAACATCATGAGTTTGCAAAGAGGTTCGTATTGAGTTCAGATTGTGAAAGCCCTTTATATCATGCAAATGGCTTTCAAAAACACTAGGCCTACAGGATTAAGTCCAATGTGTGTTCTTTTCAGCAACAGTTTTGATATTTTAGGTAAAAATTACAAGAAAAGAGAAACCAGTCACGAAATAGGGCTGCAACCAGTGAAAGCTCCAGGAACTAATAAGACAACTACAAGATTTATTAAGGATGATCTGATTTTCAGAGGTAGAATTTTCAACACCCACATAGTCTATGAACTGCATAATAGCTTCATAACTGTTCGTCCCATATCCAATCTTATCCTCTCCCACCTCCAACAACCCATTTTTTATCTGTTGCAGCCAGAGTCCTAGATGAATCGTCCTCAATACTGAGTGTGCATCAGACTTGCCTGGGGGGCTTGTTAAAACACAGATTTTTGGGGCCATTCCCAGAGGCTCAGAGTCAGCAGTATGGGGTCAGGCCTGAGACTGTGCATTTCTAACAGTTCTCAAGTGATGCTTCCACTGTTTGACTCTGCACCATACTTTCAAGACCACTAATATAAAGACAGATTAGATCAGTCCCCTGTTACAAATTTTTCAGTATTTATTTAGTGATTCAGCATAAAACCTTTTATCAGGCTAACAAGGTTCTAGATTATCTGGCCCTTGCCCTTTCTACTGCCTCATATCTCATCCCTTCACTTGTTGAACTGTTTGATGCTCCATTTTCTTCCTCCCTCTTTAATACTTCTATGACTTCACATATATTTTCCTATTTGTCTGGAACTCCCAATAGAACCCTTTCTCCATCCAACTACTTCCTAGTTATCTGTAGAACCTCAACACACCTTTAATCTACATGAGTCATCCTAACAATAACTAATCTGAATAAGATATCCTTTATCTGTGTTGCTAAAGCATACTGCACTAACACCCATTCTTGTACTTACCATGTAGTATCATGTTTATTTGCATGCTTGTTTTCTCCTTTAGAACATTAGCATGCTGAAGAACAAGATTCTGTATTGTATTCCATTCATTTTTCTGTTTTTCCAGTGCCTACCACAGTGCCTCCACATAAGGTAAGTTCAATTAGAGTAGGATAAATAAGAAAATAAATGAGTGCATAGGCTCTGGCTTTGGTAAAGACCACAGGCTACTGCTCTAATTTGTCACCTCAACAATCTATGAGGTAGGTTCTATTAGAACACCCATTGTACAGATGAGAAAACTGACTCTCAAATTTTAACTAGTCTGCCCACAGTTAAACAGCTAGTGAGAGAGAAGCCTTGAGTGGAACCCACATATGTCTGACTCCAAAGCGTGTTCTCTTAACCACTATCCTATACTGTCCAAATGACTAACTACGTAGAAACCAAATAACTATTAGCTACTCTACTTTCACACATGTAGGAAGAAGAGAGTGTCATTCTGAAAGCCATATATGAGACATCACTTTACTAATAGACCTTTGCAGGCCTGAGAAATGCTCCTTTTCATAAGCCCTTACTATAGTGTTGGAAAATGTGCACCCATCCATGAAACTCCATAGCAAATCTATAGGAAAATACTTAGCTTAACATTTAGGATGCCAAAATATACACACTCACTGTGAAAATTTCCCTCACACTTCCTCTGGATCAGAAGTTAGAAGTGGAGGCTTGCAGAGAATTTCAGGTAACCTTTTCCCAGAGGTTTAACTATTATATTAAAACAAACCCAGATTTCTGGTCAAGATGGAGGCATAGGTAGACATGCTTTGTCTCCTCATACAACCATAGAATTACAAGTACATTTCAAAACAAGTAACACCCAGAACCATCAAAAAATCGAGCTGTATGGAAGTCTGACAACCAAAGATTTAAAGAAGTTACATTCATCCGGATGGGTAGAAGAGGCAGAGTCACAGAGATGGGCAGAGAGGGGGCAGTGGTGGCAGTGGATCCACAGTCCCACATTCATATATGGTGGATAAAAATTAGGAGGTATATCTTGCTAGCAAGCAATCACAGCCTCAGGCTATATCACACAGCCCAGGGGTCCAGCACCAAGAAAATAAATCCCCATAACTTCTGGCTGTAAAAACCAGTGAGAGTTAAGGCAGCAGAAGAAACTGCCAGATTGTTGCTATTTAAAGGACCTGCACAGGCTTAGAACATACGCAAACCCACCCACTCTGGGCTTCACCACCAGGGCAACAGCTGGAAGGGCACCAGTTGCATATGGGAAGTTGGTGAAGTGATTAGAAATGGGGCAAGTGCTGGGCAAGCCTCCAGAAAGCCAGGCAGTGGCATTGTCCCCTCTCTGAGCACTCCCCCAACACAGAGCCACAAAGAGGTGAAACAGGTTGCCTCACCCTGGCAATTACCTAAGGCTCCCACACAATTTACTGGTGCCTTTTCCACACAGGCCATGCTACTAAGGCAGGGAGTCAAAACAGCTCAACCTAATACACAGAAACAAATACAAGGAGGCTGCCAAATTGAGGAGACAAAGAAATATGGCCCAAATGAAAGAATAGAACAAAACCCCAGAAAAAGAATTACATGAAATGGAGATAGACAATCCATCAGATGCAGAATTCAAAACACTAGTGATCAGGATTCTCAGAGAACTAATTGAATATGCCAACAATGTAAAGGAAGAAATGAAGATTATACAGTAATTGAAAGAATTAAAAATCCAGAGGGAACCATCAGTTAAGGGAAGGAAGCCAGGATTCAGATGATTTGGAACATAAGGAAGAAATAAATATTCAACCAGAATAGAAAGAGGAAAAAATAATAAAAAAAAACAAGGATGGAGTTCCAGCCAAGATGGAAGCATAGGTGGAAACCCTTTGCTACCTCACACAACTAAAAGGAGGATAACAACCAATCTAAAATCAATAAACAACCAAAAGCACCAGAAAATCAGACTACATGGAACTCCAACACCAAAGGAATTAAAGAAAAAATCAACCAGAACAACTAGACCAGTAAGGCAGCGGATTGCATGGGCCGACTCAGAAAAACTGCAGCAACGCAGCAGCCTTGGTGGCAGGGCTGGCTGCCTAGCTCTGTGGGCAGTACAGGAGGGCCTGAGTTAAGGAGAAAACTAAGACTCAGAGCTGACTGTGGGTTGCAGCTGGGGTTGTAGGAGGGTGCAGCCAGAGGGTCCCCAAAAGAAGGATTTGTAATGGTGTTCAGAACTCAAGGTGTCCAGGAAATATTAGAAAGATATATAGGATGTCCTCATCCTTCACCACAGGTGTGAGTTGGGGGAAGGGACACATGGAGCAGGGCCATTGAGAGCTGTTTTGCATAGCATCTAACCTTTGCAGCTAACCTCTGGCATGGTTATTTAACATATCTATAACCTTTAACATTACATAGATATGTTAAATAGCTATGGCCATGCTCTGAGCCAGGGGGATGGAAGGAACTTCCCCTAGTTACAGTGCCTTGGAGGCAACTCCCCCCAGTTACAGTGCCTGCACTTACGTGAGAACTTGGAGATCATTGGTTCCACATGGGGCCACCCCTGTGCAGACTCATGGATGGAGCCTCGTAAAGCTGGAAGGATATTTAAACTCAGACTTGGTGGCCATTGGAGAGAGAACCATGCGGTTTTGGCTGAGTGGAGACTCCTGCAGCCATGTAAGGAGAGGGACCATGTGGCTGTGGCAGTGAGGAGAACCATGTGCTTTGGCCAGAGTAGGGGGATCACCCCCCCACCCCCGCAGCCATTAGAAGAATCACCACGCCGCTTTAGCAGAGAACCACCATGCGGCTTTAGCTGGAGATCCCGGCAACACAGCCGATGGTGCTGGAAACTGAGGAAGTCCTGCCAGCTGAGGATGGATTACCGGGAAGAACCAGGTGCTGCCTGAGCCATGGACTTCTATTTATTTTTCTAAGATATGGTACCCCAGACTGGGCAAAGGGGGGAAGGAAGGACTGTGTGTGTTTGTGGGTGTTTTAAGGGACTTTGGGATTTTGATGAAGACATTAAGTCATTACTCTTAAGTCTGTATAACTTGAATAAATAATTCCTTTCCTTTTCACCAATCTCTAACATGGAGAGCTATAATTCTCTGGCATAGGGAAAGGTGAACCTAGTACAGGGGTAACCCAGGAGAAACGGGGATCAATTCAGTAGTATTGTGAGACCCTCTTCCCTGGTGGTCAATCAGGGAAAATCATGGGAGACCACATGTGCAGTCGCTTCAAAGTAATGCAACTACTTGTACATGCGCAAGTAAAAGCCCACCAAAACTAGCTAGGAAAAATTCACCCTATAAGAAGAGAGTCCCTTTAGCCCATGAGGTCAATCTCTGCTTGAAGTTGGCCTGTTCCCGTGTTTTCTTCTATAAACTCTGGGTGTTCGGTTCAATTATTTTTCCTGATCACTAAGAACCTGGTTACCTGTGCCCACCTGTGACAGGGTTGCCATGATGGGAGTCTCACAAGAGTTTGTTGAAAAGTGCACCAGAGACAAGCAAGCAAGCTGCACTGTTCCCTCTCTAGCCCCTCCCCCACAGGCAGCACCACAGTACAACAAAGAGGGTTGCCCTGCCCAGGTGAATACCTAAGGCAGCAGCCCTTACAACATATCAGTTGCACCAAGACAAAGAAATATGGCCCAAATGAAAGAACACAGCAAAGCCTGAGAAAGAAAACTAAGCAAGCAGGAGATTGCCAACCTATCTGATGGAGAATGTAAAGCCTTGGTAATCAAAATACTCACAGATCTGACTGAGCTTGGTCGAAAAATGAAAAAAAAATGAAGGATACTCAAAGTGAAATAAAGCAAAATATTCAGGGAACCAACAGTGACAGAAAGGAAACCAGGACTGAAAGCAATGATTTGGAACAAAAGAAAGAAATCAACATCCATCTAGAAGAAAAGGAAGAAATAAAAATTCAAAAAAACGAAGAGAGGCTTAGAAACCTCTGGGACAACTTGAAATGTTCTAATATCTGAATTATAGGGGTGCCAGAAGGAGAACAACAGCAAGAAATTGAAAACTTATTTGAACAAATAATGAAGGAAAACTTCCCCAATCTGGTGAAGGAAATAGACTCACGGGAAGTCCAGGAAGCTCAGAGAGTCCCAAAGAAGTTGGACCCAAGGAGAACACACCAAGGCACATCATCATTAAGTTACCCAAGATTAAAAATAAGGAGAGAATCCTAAAAGAAGCCAGAGAAAAGGAGACAGTTACCTACAAAGGAGTTCCCATTAAACTATCAGCTGATTTCTCAAAAGAAATCTTGCAGACAAGAAGGGGCTGGAAAGAAGTATTCCAAGTCATGAAAGGCAAGGACCTACATCCAAGATTACTCTATCCAGAAAAGCTATCATTTAGAATGGAAGGGCAGATAAAGTGATTCCCAGATAAGGTCAAGTTAAAGGAGTTCATCATCACCATGCTCTTCTTATATGAAACTTTAAAGGGACTTATCTAAGAAAAAGAAGATAAAAAATATGAACAGTAAAATGACAACTCACAACTATCAACAAATGAACCTAAAAGAAAAGAAAAACAACAAAAACAAAAAAACTAAGCAAACAACCAGAAAAGGAACAGAATCAGAGAAATAGACATCACATGGAGGGATTTCAGTGTGGAGGGGAAGGAAGGAATGGGGGAGAAGGTACATGGAAGAAGCATAATTAGTAGGCATAAAATATACAAGGAGGGATAAAATGGTATAGGAAACAGAGGGCTCAAAGAACTTACATTTACAACTCATGGACATGAACTAAGGGGGGGATGCTGGAGGGTTGGGGGATGCAGGGCAGAGGGGGGATAAGGGGGGAATTGGAAACTGTAATAGCATAATCAATAAAAAATACTTAAAAAAAAAAGAAGAAAACGAGGGGCTTAGGAACTTCTGGGACAACTTTAAGTGTACCAGCATCCAAATCATAGGGGTGCCAGAAAGAGAAGAGGAAGAACAAGAAATTGAAAATTTATTTGAAAAAATAATGAAAGAAAATTTCCCTAACTTGGTGAAGGAAATAGACATATAAGTCCAGGACCTTAGGCAGCCTGTTTGATACTTCCAGGGATCTGCTGTTCCTGGCTGTCTCCTTCAATTGTTACTCTGGTCACGCTGCACTCAGCAACCAGATTTAAGCACTGTAGAGTGGGGTTGAATCCCTTCTGGTGTGGGGGCTATTGTTTCCCCTCAGGCTACTGCTTCTTGGAGGGGAGTGATCTGCCCAAGCAGGATGGTTGCTGCATATGGGGTTGGCTCAGTAACAGGATCACGGTGGCTACTCTCTCAGTTCTCTCCCCAAGGCCTCCATCCCCAGTCTCTCCTCAAGTCTCTCTAGTCCACTCTGCCCCCCTACTTTGCCAGGGATCTACTGTCCGTGGCTGTCTCCTTCAGTTGTTAATCTAGTCACTCTGCATTCAGCAGTCAGGCTTAAGCACCACAGGGCCAGGGCAGATACTCTCCTAGGGTCAGGGCTATTGTTTCCCCTCAGGCTGCTGCCACTCTGAGGGGAGTGGTCTGCCTGAGCACAATGGCTGCTGCAATATGGGGAATGACTCAGAACCAGGACCCAGCATCTGCTCTCTCAGTTCTCTCCCCAAAGCTTCTGTCCCCAGTCTCTCCTCAGGCATCACCAGCCCACCCTGCCCCTACCTTTTCCAGAGCCCAGGGTAAGTGGCTGCAAATGAAAATTTGTGTGTTGGCCCTTTAAACAACTTTTGTGTTGCCAGCCATCCATCTTTGGTAAAGAGGAACCCTCCCGCTTTTTGTCACTGGTTGTTATCTGTGTGCTTTTTGGACTCTGGTGTTCTAGGCTGGGGACCCTAGCTTAGGGTGTAGACCCCTTTCTTCTCAGGGGAATCAAACCGGCTGCTTAATTTTCCCTCTGGTGCTGCCACCTATGGGCACCCAGCCAGCCCTCTTGAGTCTCTACTGCACTCCTTACCAGACAGGTTGTGCCAAAGCTGGTTCTTTTGTCTGTCCAAAGTTATGTGCTTCTCTCTGGCTATTGCTCAGTTATTTTTTTCAAGGTGGTTTCTCCACAATAGAGTTGTAATTCCAGATTGGTCTTGGGAGGAAGTCAGTGTGACTTCTACTCACTCCTCTGCCATCTTCCCTCAGTCCCCAGCCATGTTATTTTTCAGCCATTTTTATATAACAAGAATGGTTTGCATTACATTGATGTTGGGCGTATACATATAGTCTGTCTGGAAGAAGTCTAGCCATTGTTAATATTGCAAGAACAGTTTGTGTGACATTGATGTAACATGGCAGCCAAGGAGAATGGACTGGAATGTGCATGTGTGGACAACGATGACTTCACTGTACAAGTCAGTGGGGGTGGTAGATGCCATTGAGTGACCATGTGTGTTGTGTGGCCATCATTCAAAATGACTGAGCAAGTAGAGCAACAAATATACATCAAAATTTGTGTTATACCTCATCATTTCTCCATGGAAGCTATTTGGATGATTCAGAAGGCTGCAACTATGGACAACTGGTGATTGGAAGCTTCATCACAACATACCCACTTACGCATTATGTCTCATGCAGAGTTTTTTGGTGAAACATCAAATCACCCAGGTGACTCAGCCCCTCTACAGCCCAGATTTGGTGTCCTACAATTTCTGGCTTCTCCCAAAATTAAAATCACCTATGAAAGGGAAGAGATTTCAGACTGTCAATGAAAGTCAGGAAAATATGACAGGGAAGTTGATGGCAATTGTGAGAACTGTGTAAGGTCCCAAGGTGCCTACTTTGAAGGGGACTGAGGCGTCATTGTCCTATGTACAATGTTTTTTGTATCTTGCATCTTCTTCAATAAATGTCTCTATTTTTTCATATTACGTGGCTGGATATCTTCTGGACAGTCTGTGTGTGTGTGTGTGTGTGTGTGTGTGTGTGTGTGTGTGTATACCCAATTTTGCCCTGGAGACATTTACAATTTATATCTATCCTTGACAAGTCATGTTCCAATGACTTTCCCCTTTTAAAATAAGGACAGCCATTTTTCATACCTCAAAGAATTGAGTTGACACCTAAATAACATCATAGGTTGGTCTATTTATCTAAATCCTCTTTTTGAAGTTTCAGGAGACTAATTAAACATATTTCTCATTCATTCTAGTTTTATAGTCAGTTTTTTAAATTATCCATGCAAAACTCAATTTAGAAATATCAAAGGACCCTCGTTTCAGCCATCTTGGGAATTTGAGTGCCCTGGGGTTTGTTAGCCTTATAAGTACAATTTCTTCCATAGAGTCTGAACAAACTTCTGTGGAAAACCAGCTCTTACATGTATGTTTCTGGATGTGCCAAATGCATTGCATATCCCTATAGGGCTGCTTTATGCCCTAGAGGAAATTTTTCCTTAGGCAACCCACAAAGATTCTTAGTCACCTAAGAATACTTGATCAGGAGACAGCAAGAGCTTACCTGACACAGCCAGAATGGGAACTTTTCAAAGCATGGGCTCCTCTCTTAGGCCTCTATTTCTTGGGGTATTCAATTCCAGGATGCCCTGCCCTTCTCCCCAGGGCTCCCATAGGCTTCTCTAGGATTGGCTGTGCTACTGCACTGGATGACTCCCAGCACCTATTTCCACCATTTCGGATCTGAACAACTATCATCATCACATTAGCTATTTGGGGTTGGGGAAGCAAGTGTTTTTTTTTTTTTTTCTCTTTTGGAGTTAAGTTCACCTAGTGTGAAGTGAGGAGCCAGGAGGTCATGATGGGTTCTTACTTGTACCTACCCCTGGTCAGGGTCTGCAGAGTGGTCCTCAGTGGCCTTTTTTGGAATCTCACAAACTACATCAAGTAATTGGTGATGTAAGAAATGTCCAAACTTTTCTCTCTTGCATTTCTTCCCTATAACTACCACCTTAAAAAGGGTCTGATACCAATTCCAATGTGTGGAGGCTCCCACACCCCCACCAGCAAGCAATTCTCATGCATCAGAGGGTGTCCAACTCAATTTTTACACTATCTACCTGGAGATAATGGCAAGAAGAAAATTCTGAGATGTTCTAAATTAAAATTACAGCAGCCAGAGAGTGAGGCAAAGAGAAAAAACAGCCTGTTAATAACTGTGGCCCAGCTTTGACAAAAAACTGCTGAAATTCTTGTATATCTGTTGGAATTTAGGATTAATTTTTATTTGGCTATTTCCACAATATTCCAAAAGAGAGACTAGCCAGGCCCCATTAAACCCCAGGGCTTTCAGTTCTAATTTACACATGAACTTCCCAATATGCTACCCAGAGCTAACCCACAGGGGCTGACACTTCTTCCTTTCTAACTCTGTTGTGCTTGTACTAGAGCTAACAGGGCTCCTTTTCTGATATATTATGTGGGATCCATTTTCTAAAATCAAAAAACATTTTTTTCAATTACAGTTGACATTCAATATTATATTATTTTCAGATGTACAGCATAGTAGTTAAACATGTGGGATCTCATTTTGATAGATTACTTTATAAGCCTTTTGGTAGGATGCTGGCTCAGGTCCTGCAGGTAAGAAAGCTAAACTCATGTCTGGGATACGTATGTACTTCTGAGAACAAACTACTGGCTCTTTCAGGATGAAAGGGGACCAATTTGCCACACTCATGGTCAATTAATATCCTCAAGCAATGGTTCCATATTGGAAGCTCAATATTGGCCTTTATTGCAGGCTACTTGGACATTTGATACCAGAATAAGCTAGATCAGCCTTAGTGAATGGGAACCAATGTTCCTACATCTGTGTGTAACCTCAATTTCTGCCTCTATGTGTCCATCACACGAGTTTTAGGGTTGCTGATGTCAAAGACTAGCTAATATCTACTGATCGATCATTTTATCAATTTGGTTATTCAGTGTCTCTCCCATAGTAAATGCTCTCTGGTGAATGTTAAAATATGAAAATGTGAAGAACTTCACACATTGTGCAACTCAACTATGTCTATCCACATGGTTCTACTCCACAGTTCCTTTACCCAGACTTTTCAATCTTTTTTCTTTCACGCTCCTACCTGCCAGACAAACTACATGTCACTGTTTATGAGTCTGTATGTATATCCTTTTTTAAACTACATTTTATTGATTATGCTATTACAGTTGTCCTAATATTTCCACCTTTGTCCCCCTCCACCCAGCACACCCCACTCCCTTAGACAGTCTCCACACCATTGTTCATGTCCATGGGTCATGTGTATAAGTTCATTGGCTACTCCATTTCCTATACTGTACTTTATATCTTCATGACTATTTTATAACCACCTATTTGTACTTCTTAATCCTCTCATCTCTTCACCCATTCTCCCACATCCCCTCCCATCTGGCAACCATCAAAACACTCCCTGCATCCATGATTCTGACTCTATTCTTCTTCTTTACTTAGTTTGTTTCTTAGATTCAATTGTTAATAGACATGTATTTATTGCCATTTTATTGTTCATAGTTTCGATCTTCTTATTTTTCTTAAATAAGTCCCTTTAACATTTCATATAATAATGGTTTTGTGATGATGAACTCCATTAACTTTTTTCTTACCTAGGAAGCTCTTTACCCTTTAATTCTAAATGATAGCTTTACTGGGTGTAACAATCTCAGCTGTAGGTCCATGCTTTTCATGACTTTGGATATTTAATGCCAATCCCTTTTAGCCTGCAAAGTTTACTTTGAGAAACCAGCTGACAGTCTTATGGGAATTCCACTGTAGGTAACTAACTTCTTTTCTCTTGCTGCCTTTAAGATTCTCCCTTTATCTTTAAACTTTGGCTTTTTAATTATGATTTGTCTTAGTGTAGGCCTCTTTCCATTCTTGTTTGGGACTCTCTGTGCTTCCTGGACTTGCATGTCTATTTCACCAAATTAGGTAAGTTTTCTTTCATTATTTTTTCTCCAAATACACTTCCAATTTCTTGCTCTTTCTCTTCTCCTTTTAGCATCCTTAATGATGAGAACGTTGGACCTCTTGAAGTTGTCTGAGATGCTGCTAATACTATCCTCATTTCTTTGGATTCTTTTTTCTTCTTGTTCTGATTGGTTGTTTTTTGCTTCCTTATGTTCCAAATCATTGATTTGATTCTTGGCTTCATCCACTCTACTGTTGTCTCCCTGTAAATTGTCTTTTACTTCAGTTAGTGAATCCTTTATTTCTGACCTGATCTTTCTTATGATGTTGAGATCCTCACTACATTCCTTGAGCACCCTAATAATCAGTGTTTTGAACTCTGCCTCTGATAGATTGCTTATCTCCATTCTGTTTATCTCTTTTTTCTGGAGCTTTGATCTGTTCTTTCATTTGGGCAATGTTTCTTTGACTCCTCATTTTGGCAGCCTCCCTGTGTTTGTTTCTATGTATTAGTTAGAGCTGCTATGACTCCCTGTCTTGGTAGTGTGGTCTAATGTAGTAGGTGTTCTGTAGGGTCCAGTGGCACAGCCTCCCCTGTCATCCAAGATGAGTACTTGAGGCGCACCCTTCATGTGGTCTAAGTACACCCTCTTCTTGGAGTTGAGCCTTGATTACTGTTGGCAGGTCAATGGGAGGGATTTTCCCAGGGCAGTCAGCTGCAAGGATTGGCTGTGACCACTGACCACCACCCTCTGCCCTCTGTGGAAGATCAGCTGTGTGGGGGCAGGGTGGTGGTGCTCTGACATGGTCTGTAGCTGCCCAATGGGTGTGCAGGCTCTGGGGTTTCCCAGATGGTGCAGGGCAAGGTCAGCCCCCACCTGTGTTTTGCCTGGGGCCACCCTGCCTGAGCTATAAAGCAATCTGAGATGGCTGTTGCTTGTGTTGAGCTTGGAGATTCCCAGGCAAAGCCAAGCTGTGAATCTAGGCTGGCTGCTGCTAGTGCTGGGCCTGGAGCTCACTGGGGCCAGCTGTTGCTTGTTTGAGAGTATTGAGGCAGTTGTGAACCATGAGCCAAGACCAGCCATTCATATGGAAGAGCAGCTTGGGTGAGCTTGTAAATTGGCTGTGGGAGAGCTTCTGAGGATCTCTAAGGCAGGTCAAGCACCATTAGCCAGATTGTTGGAACCAGAGATATGGCACCAGCTTGCCAGCTCTGTGGCTCTGGGGGATGGTCCAGAAAGGGATAATGGCCTATGCTCGCCTTGATGCCAGACACTTCAGTTTCTTGCATTATACCACTGGTGCCTTTCAAGCTGCTACCCTGGTGCTGGAGCTGAGAAGGAGTGAATATGAGTAGGTGAGTCTGTGTGTCAGTTCTTTAAGAGTAATTGCTTGGGGCTCCAGAAGTTTCTTCCACCAACTCAACCCCTCCTGATTTTTTCAGAAAGAAGTTGTGGGGACTTATCTTCCTGGCAGTGGAACCTCAGGCTTGGGAGCCTTGTGTGGGGCTGGAACTCCTTGTTCCCAAGATATCTCTCTGGAATTTTTACCCACTGCACATGGGTATGGGACCAGACCATTCCAAATCTGTATCCCTTCTACCAGTTTGGATGGATGTGGTTTCTTTATTTCCATAGTTGTCAGACTTCATTCAACTCGATTTCTGACATTCTTGAGTGATTATTATGGTATATTTTATTTGTAGTTTTGATGTGGTTATGCAAGGAGATGAGCCACCTATGCCTACACTGCCATCTTCACTGGAAGTAATCTTTATGTACATTCTAACCTTTGACCACTTCTTCTTCCAAAAAAAGTGGACAGCCAGGTGCACTGCTTAAAACACTACCCATTGGGAGAATTTGTCCCTTGCTTGGCCACCCCTGAATGAGATTGTAATGCAACTGCTGTTCATTTTTGGTTTATATTCATCTACCAAGATGACCCATATTTAAACCAAACTCAAGCATTTTGAAGACTCCAGCATCAGTTGATAATGTCAAAATCATAATATGGCCATAGAGGCATGGCTGAGGGAGAAATGATGGTGCAAGCGTGGTAGATGACACTGGGATCTAGGCTACTATTTCATATAGCTTGCTGGTACTCTGTCTTCCTTGCACTTGATCTTAAATGTAGCACTTCCATTTTACTATGGTTGTTTCTGGGATCATCAGACATTAGATCTGACAAAACCCAACTCATAAAAGGAAATTGAAGCTGTATGGTTAATTAGTGTCCTAAGGTTAATCGGTCTATACCAGTGTCCAGTACAATAATGAGTTGTTTTTCAAAAAGCTTTTA
This sequence comes from Phyllostomus hastatus, assembly GCF_019186645.2. Lineage (NCBI taxonomy): Eukaryota > Metazoa > Chordata > Mammalia > Chiroptera > Phyllostomidae > Phyllostomus > Phyllostomus hastatus. Next base: position 7,213,375 of record NW_025333841.1, on the reverse strand, counting down.
ATTTTCCAGTATATATGGAATGGCTTTATTCCACAATTCCAGGGGCTCATGTTGTGATTCTCCCGCTGAGTTTTCTACTGATTCTATATAACATCTTTCCCTCAATGATAAAACCATAGGGAACACAGAGTCATATAGCTCAAGCAGCAATGTTACTTGCATCTTGACCTGCTGCAGAGATCTTTTCTCCTTTTTGCCACACTCAAGGCTGATAGCTTTACTTTTCATATGGTGTATTGGCTGGAACGTTATTGCAAGGTGTGAAATATGCTGCCTTCAGAACCCAAAGAGGTCTACCAAGCAGAGTGCTTCTTTCTTTGAAATAGGTAGAGCAAGTGCAAAAATTTGTCTTTTCCTTTGATAAAAGGGTCCCAGCATACTTTTGACAGCTGGACCCCTAAAAACTATAATGATCTGACAGGTTCCTGAATCTTTTAGTATTTATCTCCTACCTCTTGGAATAGACTGCATGAATTTTACCAAGTCTCTAGCATGCTAACAGTCTCGTAAGCCAAATCTTAGCCAGGACTTTGTTTATTAACTGGCCTCTAATATAGCTCCACCCTGATAGAGGAGTTATGACTTTTGATTACATCTAATTTTCTAGAACTAGGTCTTATACTCACCCATAGCTGCAATAGTGGCTGGGAAGATGAATATTTTTACTATTATGAATAACTTGGCAAATTGTCAACCCAAACAAAATCTGAGTTCTGCAAGTAAAAAAGAAGTGGAAATGGAACACAGTTATTGACCAGGCAACTAGCTGTGTATGCAACACCCTATCTTGTCCAAGAAGTTTAATTTTTTTGATATGCCACATTATTTTTTTACTAGAGACTTGCATAACCAGACTAGACGAATTACAATTTTCAGTATTACTCTATTTAAGTTAGTGTTCATAAAATACTGGGATCTCCTGGCATCAGTGAGGCCATATCCTCTGAATAAGTGACCGCATGACTCTTAATAATTTCTATGTCTCCAGCTTTTCAACTTTCCAGAATCACATTTCCCCATATAAATATGAAATTTTTAAATATTCTGTTTTGTGTTATATACAATGGAGATAGGGGCCAGTTGTTCATTAGTCTCAGATTATGTCCTTCCACTTTTATAGTAATAAAATTACCGATTTTATGGAGTGAGGATGATAATATATGGTAACTGGATCATAATTACTTAATATTCTTATTTGGAAAAATAGTTTTGTCAAATATATGTAAAACCAGAATTTAACCTGTAAGTGTAAAGAAAGAATGATGAAGAACTTAACCAAATTGTCTTACTGTCAGATAACACACAAATGCCCAAACGAGCATAAAATTATTCTCTGTGTTGTATGTTTCAAATTATTTGAAGTACACAGAATAAAACTGTCTCCTCTGTATCACTCAACTCATGCCAAATTTCCAAATGGACATAGGGTCTTCATTCTACTCTTTGAGCTTCCCCCATTTGACCAACCATTTTCCATTAAGGAGAAACTTCTTCCTTTTGTAACCACACTGCCTCATTTCTCTCTTCTGTGGCCACTTAGACCCACTGGTTTTTCCTCTTGCCCTATGAAAAAGTTTATCAAGCATTCTGATCCTTGGGCACTTGATGGATTGCTTGGTATATTAGAAAAAGGGAAATTTCAGATTATAAGTGATAAAAAGGGAAAGTGTGAAAGATGTTACCTTTGTCTGCCTTCAGGATGGAATATCAAGAAGACAATCATATATTTTACACACCCAAGATCAAACCCATCTCAGCACTTTCACTCTGCATTATTTAGCTAAAAGAATTTCTAGTTCTTTCTTAGCATGGAGCTGTAGAAACAGAGAACAACTTTAGTTATTCTGGCCTTTATACACCTATTCTACTTTGTACGCCAATAAGGAAAGCAAAAACAAAGAAAAAATACATATCACATAGCTTATATATTACCCCCTGCCTCTGATTGATTTTTCAAGTTTGACAAGTATAATAAACTCCATATTTATCTTAGTTAAATTATACCAGACTTGTATTGTGTAGCTAAAATCATCTCTTACATCTAAATGGAACATTAAAGTTACATACATAAGACTTGCTATCCATTACCCCATTTGATTTTCCTTGGACTTCTAGGATGGTACTTGAACATTGTAATTGTTAATATGATCATGAACATTAAAGCTCTTTCTTTGCTTCCTAGCACATGGGAAAATTGTGCTACCCTGACATCTTGAAGTTAAGCATAGTCACATAGCTTGTTTTAGCCAATGAAATGTGTACAGATGTGTCATTTCCAGGTGGAAGATTTTACAGCCTGTCCATGCTTTAACATACTCTTTTCCCCCTGCCAGACCAACAAAACTTTATCTCTATCTCTAATTCAATCTCTATTTCTAGCTCACTTGGTCTCTTGCTCTTGGACACAGCTAATTGACCCAGCTCACTTATCCATTTGCATATGGCCCAGCATTGCCTGCCTCCAGCAACTGGTGAGGATGTGGAGAAAAAGGAACCATCATGCACTGTTGGTGGGAATGTAGACTTGTGCAGCCACTGTGGAAAGCATATGGAGTTTCCTCAAAAAATTAAAAATGAAACTGCCTTTTGACCCAGCAATTCCACTTCTTGGAATATATCTGAAGAAACCTGAAACATTACTTTGAAAGTATATATACACACCTATGTCCATAGCAGTGTTATTTACAATAGCCAAGTGCTGGAATCAGCCCAAGCGCCCATCAGTAAATGAGTGGATAAAAAACCTGTGGTACATTTACACAATGGGATACTACTCGGCTGTAAAAAAGGAAATCTTACCTTTTATAGCAGCATGAATGGACCTGTAAAGCTAATTACCCTAAATGATATAAGCCAGTCAGAGAAAGACAAATACCATGATTTCACTTATATGTGAACGTGAATGAACAATATAAACAAAGAAACAAAATAGAAACAGACCCATAGATATGGAAAACAGACAGACAGCTGTCAGAGGGGAGGAGTGTTGGAGGGCTGGGTGAAAAGGTAAGGGAAATAAGCAAAAGAAAAAAAAACTTCACAGACACAGACAACAATATGGTGATTACCAAAAGGAAAGGAGGGTGGTGGGAAGGTAGAAGAGGGTAAAGGGTGAATAAGTGGTGACAGGAGGAGATTTGACTTTGTTTATTGATTTATTGATGATGGTCATTGTTACAAGTCTTAGGTTATATCTCACTATGGTTTTGATTTGCATTTCTTTGACAATTAGTGATGTTGAGCATCTTTTCATACGTGCATTAGCCATCTGAATGTCTTCTTTGGAGATGTGTCTATTAAGGTCCTCTTTCCATTTATAATTTTTTTAAATCCTTACCCAAAGACATGTTCTTTTTTTAAACTGATTTAGAAAGATAGAGAAACATTGATATGAGAGAGAAACACTGATCTGTTGCCTCCTGTATGTGCCCACAACCTAGGTAAGTGCCCTGACCAGAGATAAAACCCACAACCTTTTTGGTGTAAGGGATGATGCTCCAACCAGCTAAGTCACCCGGGTAGGGCTTCTGCCCATTTTAAAATTGGATTGTTTGTTTTTATGGTATTGAGTTGTATGAATTCTTTATAAATTTTGGATATTATCCCTGGCTGGTATGGCTCAGTAGATTGAGCATCAGCCTGTGAACCAAAGGGTTGCTGGTTCAGTTCCCAGTCAGGGCACATGCCTGGGTTGCAGACTGGGTCCCCAGTAGGGGGGCATGCAAGAGGCAACCACACACTGATGTTTCTCTCCTTCTCTTTCTCCTTCCCTTCCCCTCTGTCTAAAAATAAATAACATATTTAAAAAATAAAATTCGGGTATTAAACCCTTATGGATGTATGATTGGTGAATATTTTCTTCCATTCAGTAGGTTGTCTTCTTTTCATTTTGTTGATGGTTTCCTTTCCTGTGCAAAAACTTTTCAGTTTGATGTAGTGACACCTGTTTAAATATTTTTGTTTCCCTTGCCTGAAGAGATGTATCAGAAAAAATATTACTAAGAGAAGTGTCAGAGAGTTTATTTTCTATGTTTTCTTTTAGGAGTTCTATGGTTTTGAGTCTTACACTTAGTCTTTAATTCTATTTGAGTTTAATCTTACACTATATGGTATAAGAAGGTCATCTAGTATCATTTTTTTGCATGTAGTTGCCCATTTTTTCCAACATTTATTGAGTAGAGTGTCTTCACCACATTGTATATTCTTGCCTTTTTGGTCATATATTAATTGGCCATATAGGCATAGGTTTATATCCAGGCTCCCTATTCTGTTTCATTGATCTGTGTGTCTGTTTTTATGCCAGTACCATTGTTTTGACTACTCTAGCCTTGTAGTATAATTTGATATCAGGTAGTATGAAACCTCTGAATTTGTTCTTCTTTCTCAAGACTGCTGTGGCTATTTGGGGTCTTTTGTGTTTCTATATTAATTATTGGGTTATTTGTTCTAGTTCTGTGAAAAATGTCATTGTTATTTTGATAGAGATTGCACTGAATCCATAGATTGCTTTGTGTAGTGTGTACATTTTAATATCAAACTTTATCTCTTAACAAACACTTCAAAATCAATATTCAAAGAGAAAACTTGATCTTGAATAAAAAGATAAGCAATTCCTAACTTAGCAGCATCTGAGTCATAAATGATTCATATATGCAGTTTGCCACAGTTATCCCAACTGTTGCTGTCAATGTAAAAATAATTGGAAACTTTAGATAAGCTGTAGGTTCACAAATTGAAGGAGGAAAGATGCTGTTTAATAAAGAAATCACTTTAAGACAGATTCATAGTTACAATCTGTAGCTGATGGCACTATCGACATAAAGAGGCTTACTATGTAACAAAAAAGTAGGCATCAAGTTGCATTACAATATGATAAGTACTGTGTTGAGAAACATACAGGGATCTAAGAGAGATCAGGAAAGACATTCTGGAGGACAAGTTTTCAGATAGGTGAGGAATAGATTAAATAGGATAGAGGAATATCAGATAGGATAGATTGGAAGAATGCTCCAGACAGAGATAATGGAATGTGCAAAGCTCAGCATTGAGATAAGGCATGAAGGCATGGGATATTTGAAGATGGGCAAATAGTTCAGTGTGGCTACAAGATTTAGGTGAGAAGTTAGGAAGATTATCAAGAGACAAAGCTGTAGCATAGAGCTTTAAACATTTTATTAACATATTATTGTGGTTTTCAAATTATGTGTAATGGGAATTGTGAGAGATATTGGAGTTGAACAAAGTCAATAAAGAATATCTCTACCTCACCTGAAATCAGAACCAACTGAGGGACAAAACAGGAGTCAAACAAATGGAGATAAAATAATCAACTTTATGTTGGAGAGCATGCTGGTCAAGTTAGTGAAATAGACATGTTAATACTGCATCCCTAAAGTGAATTTATGCCTCCAACCCCAGGTACTACTAGAAAGCCATAGGCTTCACCTTCATTAGCATGAAGGAGCAGAAAATGCTGGCTTCCTGAAGGCCTCCTAACTGACTCCAAAAGGAGAGTCCAGGAACTGAAGGACATGATTTGTCAGATAACCTGCAATGAATAACCACCACCATAACAATAACAACAAAACTCATCCATATGCATAATAGTAAAATATGAGAGTACAAACATAAAAGAATCCAGAACTTTCAAAAGAAAAAGCAAGAAAAAGGCCATATTAAAAAAGAACAGGAATCAAATAAGTATCAGACTTTCACCAGGAATTTTGTCTCTATGCATCTATTGCTCAACATTGAACATCCATCGTGTAACTGGACATAATAAGCACTGAATGATGAATATATCATCATTGAATGCCCTTTCACTATGCTCTAGACTCTATCTTCTTCCTTCTTAGGGTACTACCTTATTTTGCTGGATCACACAAATAAATTCTTAAGGAAGAGTGAGTGAGACAATATTCAGGAACGTGCATATTTGAAATGGTTTTTGTTCTGTCCTCAGATATGATTAGTAATTTGTGTATAGAATTCTAAGATGAAAATTATTTTCCCTTAGAATTTTGAAGCATTGCATCATTGTATTTTCCAGTATTTTTTTCTCTATAATTTTTTGAAACCTTTTAAAAATTCCAAATAGTCAAATAATAGCTGTCTTGAATTAATTCTTCATGTTATTTCTCTCATATATTTATTTCTCTGCTTCCTCTATATTGTATGAAATCTCTACAACTTTTACTTCTATTATCTCCTAAGAAGTCTTTTATGTTTTTTTCTTTTTTTCCATTGTTCAAGTACAGTTGTCTCCATTTCCCCCTCCCCACTCCCCTCCATCCCAGTCATCCCCACCTCCCTCCCTGATCCCACCCCCTCTGGGTTTTGTCCATGTGTCCTTTATAGTTGTTTTGGAAAACCCTTCCCCCTTTTCTCCCCATTACCCCTCCCACATCCCCTCTGGTTACTGTCAGTTGGTTTTTAATTTCAATGTCTCTGGTTCTATTTCACTGATTTGTTTGTTTTATTGATTAGGTTCACTTATAGGTGAGATTATATGGTATTTTTCTTTCACCACCTGGTTTATATCACTTAGCATAATGTTCTCCAGTTCCACCCATGCTGTCGCAAAGGGTAGGCACTCCTTTCTCTATGCTGTGTAGTATTCCATTGTGTAAATGTACCATAGTTTTTTGACCCATTCATTTACTGATGGGCATTTAGGTTGCTTCCAGCATCTAGCTATTATAAATTGTGCTGTTATGAACATTGGGGTGCATAGGTTCTTTTGAATTAATGTTTCAGTATTCTTAGGATATCATCCCAGCAGTAGAATTAATGAATCAAAAGGTAGTTCCATTTTTAGTTTTCTGAAGAAATTCCATACTGTTTTCCACAGTGGATGCACCAGTCTGCATTCCCACCAATAGTGCACTAGGGTTCCCTTTTCTCCACATCCTTTCCAACATTTGTTGTTTGTTGTTTGTTTATGATGACCATTCTGACCTGTGTGAAGTGGTATCTCACTAGGTTTTTAATTTGCATCTGTCTGATGGCTAGTGATGCTGAGCATCTTTTTGTATGTCTCTGGGTCTTCTGTATGTCCTCCTTGGAGAAGTATCTGTTGAAGTCCTTTGCCTGTTTTTTAACTGAGTTTTTTGTCTTCCTGCAGTGGAGTCACGTGAGTAATTTATATATTTTGAAGATCAAATAGGACACAAGACAAGCCTCAACACATTCAAGAAAATTGAAATCAAATCAAGCATTTTCTCCAACCACAAGGGACTGAAACTAGAAACCAAACTCAAGGAAAACACTCAAACTCATAGAGACTGAATAGCATGCTATTAAACAATGAATGGGTTAAGAATGAGATCAAGGAGGAAATCAAAATTTCTGGAAACAAATGAAAATGAACTCACAATAATCTAAAACATATGGGACACAGCAAACACACTCCTGAAAGGGAAGTTCATAGCGATGCAAACCTACCTAAAAAAGATAGAAACATTTCAAACAAACAACCTAACCCTACACCTATAAGAACTGGAGGAACAACAACAAAGAAGCCCACAGCAAGTAGAAGGAAGGAAATAATCAAGATCAGAGCAGAATTAAATGACATAGAGACTAAAAGCACAATTCTAAGGATCAATAAATCCAGGAGCTCATTCTTTGGAAAGATAAACAAAATTGAGAAGCCTTTAAGCAGGCTCATCAGGACAAAAAAAGAGAGGACCTAAATAGACAATCAGAAATGAAAGAGGAGAGATTACAATCAATACCACAGAAATACAAAGGAATGTAAGAAATTACAACAAACAACTATATGCCGAGAATTTTGAAAATCTAGGTGAAATGGACAAATTTCTAGAAATATACAATCTGCCAAAACTGAATGAAGAAGAAGCGGAAACTTTAACAGACCAATAACAGCTGACAAAATCGAAGCAGTAATCAAAAAAACTCCCTGGACCAGACTGTTGCCTAAGAGGTCTTTTTCAGTCCTTTGATTATTTTTGCTTTTCCTGGACCTGCTTTTTCATGTTCCTGACTGTCCTCAAACATGTACTTTTTATTTGCCCTTTATATTTTGAGATATAGCAATAGAAAAATGACAAGAATCTTTGCATATGCAAGAAGCTTGGTCCCTCACAGATTTTGTTTTAAGGAGAAACTTTTGCTTTAAGGAGTAACTTATAAAGTTACTCACAGAAGCCAAAATCATCCTAAAGATTCTAACTTCTACACTAGCTGCCCTTGTAACCCAAATACACATCATTGAGTCTTTGGGAAGCACCTTTATGATTTTGTGTGCTTATTTGTTTCCCTAGGTGATAAATATCTGGTGGATGGTGGTGGGAATGTATGTAAGCTTTAGTTTTTGGAGATCACATCTTTCTTTACTAATGCCTTAGTATTAAAAGAGTTTGTTAATGATTGTGCAAGTCAAATTCATCTTCTCCACAGTTGTAGACTATTGCTTCCTCTGTTTCATTCATCATTCACTACTCTCCCATGCACTCTAGAACATCTTCTAGGAATTTGATGAAATCTGTTTTTGCTAATAGTCTCTTCTGGCTATCTTTGTGATATTGGGCTAAACAGCGCTTCAGGAAGTAAAGAGATTAAAAGTATGTGTTTTTCATATAGCTTAAAAGCAAAAAGCAGATTTTTAAAAAATGGACAGAGGACCTGAATAGACACTTCTCCAAAGAAAACATACAGATGGCCAATATGTATATTAAAAGATGCTTAATGTCACTAATATCATAGAAATGCAAATCAAAAATCACAACTAGATATCACCTCACATGTGTTAGAATAGCTATCATCAATAAATCAATAAACAAGTGCTGGTGAGAATGTGGAGAAAAGGGAATCCTGATGTATTGTTGGTAAGAATGTAAAATGGTACATCCACTATGGAAAACAGTACAGAGATTTCTCACAAAATTAAAAACAAAACTGCTATATGATCAAGCAATTCCACTTGTGTGTATATATCCAAAGGATTTAAATAATTATATTGAGGAGGTTTTGCACACTTATGTTCATTGAAGCATTATGTTCAATAGCCAAGAGATGGAAACATCCTAAATGTCCATCAGTGGAGTGAAAAATAAAATTACAGAAGAATATATATATATATATATATATATATATTCATATATATTCATATATATGAATATATATATATCCCAAAAGTATCCAGCCATTCAATATGAAAAATAGAGACATTTATTGAAGAAGCTACCAGAAACATTGTACGTAAGACAATGATGCCTCAGTCCCCTTCAAAGTAGGCACCTTGGGACCTCACATAGTTCTCCCGGCACCTCTTCCACTGTTCGAAACACTCTGCAACATCTTTTTTGGAATCACCATCAGCTGCCCTGTCGTATATTTCTGAATTTCACTGACCACCTGAAATCTCTTCCTTTTCAAAGATGAATTTAGTTTTTGGAAAATCCAGAAGTCACAGGGTACCAAATATTAAGTAAACACCTACCATATTCTAGGTGCTGAAGATATAGTTGAGCAAAAAGACAAAAATCTCTTTTCTATTGGTGCTTACGTTCTAGTGAGGGAAGATAAACAATACATAAGATTAGTCTATAAAATAGTTTGTATTCTAGAGAGTGATAGTGCTAAGGATAAAACATAAATCAGGGAAGAAGTTATGACATGTTGTGAAGGTTGGGTGGCAGGGCAGCACTCACCAAAAAGTGAAGGTATAGAAGACAAGGTCTGAAAAGTGATCAGGGTTGGATCATAAAAAGCCTTACAAAATGAGCTTTGGGTTTTGCTCTAAGTGAGTGAGAAGGAGCAGAGGAATGAATATGATCTGACACATTTTAACATAATCACTGTTAATCAACGCCATTATTTGAATAAAAATAAAATAGATGTCATCATTGTTCCTTTGCAGTGTTACCATAATGAGTAGAGATGATGTATAAAATATAACAAAGCTGAAGCCCTAAAGCATGGTAACTCTTACTAGTTCTGAAAGTTTTTGAGAACAACAGTAATATAAGAAAAACAATAAAATATTTAAGAAAGACATATTGGTGTGGGGTTAAAGTCAAGGGTACCAGTTTGTCAGCCATTATAATAGTTCGTATGTGAGATGGTGCTAACCCTGTGATCAGTATTACAACTAGGCTTTGGGGCATTTGCTGTTTGAACTTATCTTCATGTATGCATCATATTTTACAGTAACCCTTCCCTGTAAAGGTTATATTTTATCACAAAATAATTCCAAAAAGACATGACTGTCAGGAATCCAGGTATGAGCTACATATTGTCATGTAGAAATCATAGTTTCTAAAGTGACATTGTCTGACAAACCACACAGTGATTCATTACTCAGAGCTTGAGAATTCTTTCTATACCTGAAACACTAAAAAAAGAACTTACTTGAAATAAATGAACCAAAGATGTCCTTGCTGAGAAATTTGAACAAAACATGATTTTCAATAAGTGTAAAAATAATGGTATGCTTTTCTGCTCATATTTCAGTCACTGGGTCTTAACACTTTCACAGGCCTATTGAGGGAGTGAGTCCACAAGCAGATACTAAGATTTATATGTTGAACTACTTGTTTACCTCCATTTTATAAAGTATGAATATGTGAAATTTTATACGTGAGGAGTTTCAGGAAAATAAAAATTAACATGTTACAAGTATGAATTTACTAAATATAATAATCCATATTAACAAGCATGTATTTTGCTCTGCATAATAGCCATACCAATCAACTCTATCTTCCTTTAGAAAGTTTTATACACTCTGTCATTAGAGACAACACAGTTATATAATATTTAAAAAGTATAGTCTGATTCACAAAAGGATAAGATGCAATGAAATGACATAGAAGGAACATCAAATATGTGGAGGGAAATTTAGAGTCATTTTCACTGATTTGTTTTATTCAGTCAAGTACTAGATTTAAAGAGCATGAGAAAGATACTGATATTAATTTGACACTGAGATGTTGGGGTGAAATAAATATATATGAGACATCTATTCATTCTATAGGAAATGCTGTAGGTAGGAAAATCTCAGATATTTCATTCAGAAACTTTTTTACTGACTTATCCCCTAGAGCAAGGGACATAAAGGAAAGAATAAACAAATGGGACCTCATCAAAATTAAAAGCTTCTGCACAACTAAAGAAAACACTATCAAAATTAAAAGAGAACCAACTGTATGGGAAAACATATTTACCAATAATACCTCAGACAAGGGTTTAATCTCCGCAATATATAAAGAACTTACATAACTACACTCTAAGAAGACAAGGAATCCAATTAAAAAATGGGCCAAAGGACTTGAACAGACACTTCTCCAAGGAGGACAGACAGAAGATCCAAAGACACATGAAACGATGTTCAATATCGCTAGCTATCAGAGAGATGCAAATTAAAACCACAATGAGATACTACTTCACACCAATCAGAATAGCCATCATAAACAAAACAACAAACAACAAGTGTTGGAGAGGTTGTGGAGAAAAGAGGTCCCTAATGCACTGTTGGTGGGACTGAAGACTGGTACAACCACTATGGAAAGCAGTATGGAACTTCCTCAGAAAACTAAAAATGGATCTGCCTCTTGACCCTGCAATTCCACTGCTGGAACTCTATCCTAAGAACACTAAAACACCAATCCAAAAGAACCTATGCATCCCAATGTTCATAGCAGTACAATTTATAATAGCTAGATGCTGGAAGCAACCAAGATGCCCATCAGTAAATGAATGGATCAAAAATCTATGGTACATTTACACAATGGAATTCTATGCAGCAGAAAGAAAGAAGGAGCTCCTACCCTTTGAAACAGCTTGGATGGAGCTGGAAAGCATTATGCTAAGCGAAACAAGCCAGGCAGTGAAAGACGAATACCATATGATCTCACTTTTAACAGGAACCTAAACAACAAAACAAAGAAACAAGCAAAATATAACCAAAGACACTGAAATAGAGGACAGGGTGACAGTGACCACAGGGGAGAGAAGAGGGAATTTCAGGGAACAATGGGAAGGGTTCACGGGAACAAATTTAAAGGACACATGGACAAAAACTAGGGGGAGGGTGGTAATGGGAGGGAAGTGGGAAGGGTTGGGAGGGTGGGCAAGATTTGGAGTAAAAGGGAGAAAACTGTACTTGAACAATGATTAAAATAAAATTAAAAAAAGGAAATGCTACCTATATAGAGGGTTCATTTGTCTCTGGACCATTGGTTAATATCAAGCTGGTTCTGGTCAGTGCTGATACAATGCCCTCCAGGAAATTGGCCACATCCTTTCTTGTACAAAATATTGAATGCACTTAATATTGCTAAAAATGCACAAGCCAGAATCTGTGTTTGATAACTTTTGTGACACAGAGGTTTGTTTTGGGTGGAGGCATGAGAGATGAAGGTGAGTGATAAAAAATAAAATTGAATGTTCTATGTTTAACTTGTGGTATGGATTAATTGGTTTGGACATATTTCAATATACCCTGACTTTTTCTTCAAAAAAAATTCTACACTCAGAAATGAATGAGTCAGAAGCCCTTTATGACAGACAGAGCTGCAGTATATAAAAGTGGCAACAGCCAGGAAAAAAATGAATAATATTGGGTCTGTGCAAGGGCCAATCCTCTACCTCAAAAGAGACTACCCCCAGAGACCTAAAGTTGTGGTTCTTCCAATAATAGGAAAGTGTCAGGGGAAATAAGAGCAAAAGGAGGCTCTCAGTAAATGGATATGCAATGAAATAAAGTAAGCAAGACACTAAACCCTACTGAGACTTAGAGTGCTTAAACTGACCAAGGATTGGCTGAGGGAGAAGTTCAAGGCTGCCTACATCAAATAAGTTAGAAAATAAATGACCATTCCTTTTTTGTATTTCTTTTGGTTCTTGAGTTGGCTGCTTGATTATTTTAAACACATAGCATTGTAATAAACATTTAACTGTTCATTCTACAAATACTTACTGAGCAACTATTATGCAGCAAATATTTTGCTTAGTGCACACATAAAGTGATGAACAAAATAGATATGGCCCCTATACTCATCCATTTAACAGCCTGGAACAATAGGCAAATATTAGACAAATTAATCTATAAGTATCTGAATAATACATACAAATTGAGATAAGTGCTCTAAGGGAGAATAATTATGTATAATAAGGAAAAATAACAGGAAAACTTATAGCTGATTTCATGTTAGAGAAAGCTTCTCGGCAAAAGTGACTAATTTCATGTTATACTCAAAATAACTGCAAGTGGAAGGTGTTATTATTTTCCTTATTTTATAAACAAGAAAAGGGAGATTTATAGCAAGTAAGGAAAGTGCCAGCAGATGATTCAGCTAGTGATCAGAAGACAATCATACTAGGTCTGTGTGATACTATATCCTATGCTCTCAAATACTAGTCTGTACTGAGCACCAGATTGAAGAGCACCGGATTGATTCCCTTAGCTGATTGTTTAGGTTTATGTGTGTTCTGTCCATAACACCTAACCACCAGCCTTACTATACTTTCTGACAGTGAGCAGGAAACATGATGTGTTTGAAAACAACAAAGACATAACAAGACCTATCCACAAAGCACAGTTTTCATGGATTCACATGTTGCATTGTACCAGCATGTGATTGGTATAAACAGGCACTCCATATTTTGGATTTAACTGTTTTACTCTACATAAATCTGTTTTTAAATTGAAGGTTAGCTATAGTTGTATAGTTGTGGAACTCTCTCCACCTTTCCCAGAAAATTGGTTAAGTGTAGTGTCAGACTAGTCAACTTAGAGAACTGTTGTTGTTAATAAGGCACCTGATTTTATACAGATCAAATATTTGATCCAAATACTAAGGAAAAAAAAAACAAAACAAAATAAAATAAAATGACAGAAAAATTTTATAGAAGGACTATAACAAAAATGAATAGACTAACACAAAAATTATAGGGAATATTAACAAAATCAAAAGCTGATTCTTTGTAGGGGGTAAAAAATGATAGACAGCCAGCAAAAGCTAGTGTCATGCCCACGAGGCATTTCTTTATATTCTTCATTGTCAAATGTGCCATCTTAGGCTAATTTCATTTCTTCCATCACAAGCAAAAGGTAGCAACAGTTATTTTGCACAATTCCAGTGTTTTTCTGTTTGAATTGAAACAATATATATGAGTCTGTCCCAAAACAGTCCAGCCATTGCAAATAAAACAAGAACAGTTTTCACGACATTAATGTAACCTGGCAGCCAAGGAGAGTGGACTGGGATGTGCATTTGTGAACAATGACGACTTTGCTGTACTAGTCAGTGCGGGTGGTAGATACCCTTGAGTGAGCATGTGTACCATGTAGCTGTCATATTCAAAATGACAGAGCAAGTAGAGCAACGAATCTGTATAAAATTTTGAATGAGGCTTAAACATTCCTCCATGGAAACTATTTGGATGATTCAGAAGGCCACAGCTCTGGACAACTGGTGAATGGCAGCTTCATCAGGACAGTGCATTCACTCATGCATCACGTCTCATGCAGTTTTTTGGTGAAACATCAAATCCTTCAGGTGACTCAGGCCTGTACAACTCAGATTTGGCACCCTGCAACTTCTGGCTTTTCCCAAAACTGAAAGGGAAGAGATTTCAGACAACTGATGATACTCAGGAAAATACAATGGGGCAGCTGATGGCCATTGGGAGAACTGTGTGAGATCCCAAGGTGCCTACTTTGAAGGGGACTGAGGCATCATTGTCCTATGTACAATATTTTGTGTATCTTGTATCTTTTTCAATAAATGTCTCTATTTTTCATACTACATGGCTGGATACCTCCTGGACAGGCCTCATATTTCCTTTCCTCTGCATCCTAATACAATTTATCTAGTGCTATTACATCATTACTCTGGACCCTGATCCTGTGGCTTAGAAATCATCTCAGCCAGGTGGAATGGTAAGACCACATATAAACTGAGGCTCCACTCTCCTGTCTGCATTAATTTACAAAACACAATTCCAAGACTAAAATTATTAAGAATTTCAAGATTGTCTCCTCAGACCTTTGACTCACAAGTTTTTCTGAGCATAGCACCCTGTACTTCACTGATAATATGCTGCTCATCAAGCCAGCCCTGATGGCAAAAATTATTGTTCATTACAGTTGGACTTTTACCAATTAAGCTCTTATAACTTTAATTGGCAGACCTACCAAGCTAATTCTGCCAAATGGTACATTCTGGAGACAATACCAGTAGATTAACTCTTCTCACTAGACTACTTGTTTCACTTTTAAACAGAACAATTAAGCAATCAAATCAACCAACAAATATTAGTCCCCACTGTGTTGTGGAGGAAACCAAGAAAGGTAGAGACAAGCTTCTTGTCCTCCAAGAACTCACAATCTAGTTAGAGAGGCAGAAACAAAAGATGATCAATAGATATATCTAACTTATTGTTCTTAATAGCTACATAATATCCCATAACATACCACTAATTATTCAAGTATTCCCTTATTAATAGGCAATCACATTGTTATCGGTTTGCTTTAAAAAACTGTATTAGTTAGTTTTTGCCATGTAACTAACTACTCCCAATATGAATAGCTTCAATAGCAATTCTTTATTAATTTCTATGATTCTCTGTGTTGGCTGGGAATTGTTTCTCATCTGGGTCAAGACAGCTCATCTCTGCTAGGCTGTCTTTTTTATGATATACTGGAAAAATTAAAGAAGGTTGGATGTCCAGAATGGCCTCAATTATATCACTGACAGTTGCCAAATTATTGGGCCATAGTGACAGGACTGACAGGTACATGTCTCTCATCATTCAGCATTGTAGCTAGGTTCATTCACATCCTTACATTAAGCTTCCAAAGAAAACAAGTGATCAAGCTCCAATGCGCAAGCCCTTTTGAATCCACCATGCTGTACAAGTGACACTAATGTAGAATAATATTGAATGCCAACTGTAATTGAAAAATAAAATTTATAAAAAGCAGATTGAGAGCTTATAAACAAGTCAATGATAGTTTTGGGTAGTAGTGATCTGTTGTCCAAATCAACAGTAGGACATTCACCAGAATTCTGTCTTCCTCCAATTTTTACTAATTGATTAAACAATAAAATCTTAACATCACCAGAGTCCCCTGAGTTCTGAGAAACAAGATACATGCTGTCTAATGTCAGAGATTTTTGGCTAAAACAAATGAGTAAAAATAAACCAATCTACAAATATATTCTGAACACTTACATTACAGACAATAAAGGGAGTACAAAGAACAAATACATAGCTGTTTCCCCTCATGTTGCTCACAATCTAATTTGGGATACAAAACATGTATGCATATACGAGATCATGATTAACAATATCACATTGTATATAAGTGGTAAATACGTGAAATGGACAATCTATAATGAAGTAAAAAAATCTATAGCCATAGGCTCTTATCCTATAATTCCCCAAATAGCTATTTGACATCAAACACTCTGGTTGTCAATGACTTATCTGTAAAAGGAGTTGAATCTCAACTCTGGATACTCATTAGAATCATCTAGAAGATATTTTTAAAATTCCATTGCCTCCATCCCAGAGATTCTGTTTAATTGTTCAGAGGTGAATCCTGGGTATCGGTATTCAAAAATTTCTCCCTGAGTTATCCTAATGTATGGCTGATGTTGAGACCAGATGATCTTGAAGTCCTTTCTGGTTAAATAGTGTATTTATAGAACTTCTACCAATGTGTAGGAGATAGAGAATTCACTCTCATCCAGGAGTAATGAGAAAGGCTAAATTTGGGTAACTTTGGTAGGTTACCAGAACCTTAAGAGCTAGAATTGATAAGAAAGTGGGCATAAGAAGCCATGGGGGCAAGACAGCACAATATCATTTCAGGTAATATTGTGTTGATTATTTTTTTTTCTTGAGTAGTGCAATAACATTTGTAAAAGTGAGTTAAAGTTCAATCTAAGGATTTTTGCACCTTTGTTTTATAAATAAGGGAGAATTGTAAGAGGTGTTTGGACAGGACTGAGGCGTGATCTATTTATTTTTCATTTTCAAAGACCAGTATGACAGGCTTAACCAGACACATAATTTATAGAGCCCTTATTGAAAATGAAAGAAAACATACCATTAGTGGTATATATAAAGGAAGGTATTTTCCTTTTTTCTTTAGCCTCTAAATTTGTCATGGGGTTTTATATTTGATATTGAATGTGATTCTAAGTAAAGAGAAATTAAAATTTTAAATAATTCTCATGAATTTTACCATGCATCTTTATAATGCACAATGCCAGTCTTAAATACAAATATCAGAACTTTTAACTTGTATGCCAAATGGCTAACATTACACAATTAGTACTTTGTGGCTCATCCCTGGAGGGTTTTTACAGTTGGCCAGAAAATAAAAACATGAGCCAGATTCAGGAAGGCTGTAAGGAGAAAGAGAATACCCCCAGGTCTAGAGCTGGCTGAAAGGGTGTCCCTGGGCATGGGGATACTAGCAAAGTGAGTGCATATCCTCACAGGTACCCAGAGGCCTTGCCTCACAACATCAGCATGCTCATAAAGATGCTCTGGCCTGCCTGCTGCCGGACTGCTCCTGTAACAGAATTGATAAGCCAGATGGGACAAAGTGGACCTTAGAGGTCCCAGACACCTGTTCCAGGCTAACTCCAACAGCATGGCTGTGGGGATTCCCAGTCTTAGGGAAATTCCTTGCACCCCATCTCAAGGCAAGGGTTTTTGGGAATGCCTAGATGGTGGAAGGAAACAGGTCTGGGGAGGAAGGAGACCCCATGACTAGGTGAGCCAAACCAGCATACACACTGGGGGTTGGGTACTATGCCATGTGGGTCCAGTTAGAGCTACTTGGGGTCATCTCTGATTGGTAGGCCATCCCTGTCATTTTGGCTACAAGCAACATGGGTGCTCTGCCATTTTGGCCCCTAGCAACTTGGCAGGCCACACCCACCATTTGAGCTGTGTGCCATGTGAGTACTGCATGAGTTGGGTTTTCTGCATAACTGGGATTTGCCAGGGACAGCCCTGGTTCTGGAAGCCATGAGCTGGGGTTCAAAGGACACCATTTGAGTTCTGGAGGCCATGAACTAGAGTCCAATGGGGACTTCTCTGGGAGCCATGCACAAGGCTCCAGGCAAGGATTGCCCAAGTTTTGGGGGCCACTGTGAAACTGGATCTGGGAAGGAGGCAGACTCTAAGAGGGGGTGAGGATCACCCAAGTTTTGGGAGGCCACCATTCAAGGGCCACTATTCATTTTTCTGGCCCCACACACAGATCCCCAAGAAGGCTATGTAGCTAGGATTGGATGAGGACCACCAGAGTTCTGGAGGGCGATGGTATGGGGCCACAATCTGTAACATCTGTTGACAGAAGATGAGACCCAAAACCCTGCTTGTGAGATGGAGCTATGGGTTCAGGTTTTGTTTATATGTTCCCAGTTCATCTGCATCCTTCTGGTCATAGCTTTTGACCTATATGTCCAGGCCATTAGGGTATGTTCTGTTTCTGCTACTGGAGTGAGCCCACTGGGTAAAATTTTAACAGACTGGATTGTGTGCAGCCTATGTAAATTTTCGACTATGCGGGGGGAAATGGCCCATAAATGGGTCCCTAACTTGCTATACCATCAGGAAGGTGGAGCAGTATTGCCAATGGTTAAGAAAGTGGGACAAGATCCCCTATGTCCAGGCATTCAGGTCATTGCACAATAACATTTTTGCATAGCCTGTGTTTCAAGAAGTTACAGAATGTGCTTGCAGACCTAAAGACTTTTAGCTGCTTGATAGTGAGTTAGAATATGGTCCTTCCCATTGTTAAAAAGGACAAGGACTGACAGTGACTTATGGTTATTTTTGAATGAGTATAAGGTGTATAGAAGGTTGTGAAAGTTTTAAACTTGAAAAGAAAGAAATCTCAACTCTTGGTTACAGTTATTCTAAGTTTGTTTTTGATCTTTTGGGGACTTGGGGGGATGTTGCTATTTTTACAATGGGAATCCTCTGTCTCTGCCATTTAGGGCTTCATGCCATGTTGTCAGTTTATATACCAGCTGGGGTAAGAGATAATGTCTCTGCCATGAGACCAGTTGCTGTACTGACAGGTGAGAGAATGTCTCTACCATTGGGACTTCAGGCCATTTGGACCTAGGAAAGGTCATCTGTGTGACTAGTTAGTGTGACTAGTTGATATGAGACAAGATTATAAGGCTAGTTCTAGTCCCCTCCCCCATTTTGAAACTCTGTCTTTGCTTTAGGCTATGTCTTATTTCCATTTTGAAAAGAAATCAAGGTTTCTGAGAATTAAAGCTTCATATGAAGTTGGAAAGTAAGTAACAGACAGTATAAGGCATGGAGATGCAATTTTGGTGGATATTTGAAGGACCAGAATTTTCCTTCATACTTTGTAGTTTTCCCCCAACCTGACCCACTCCAGAATTTGGATGGCATAAAATTTATTTGCATAAAACCAATAAGACCAGTGGCCAATGGTGGTTTTAATCCCAAGACTTTGACTGGAATGTCATGCTTGAATAAGGCATGCCTGGGTTCTTGTCACCAGAAAGCCTTAAGGAACTGGGATGACTTTTGAAGCTAGCAAAAGCCTACTAGAGAAATGGCCTGATAACTTAGTTGGTCATGTGGTCCATGCCTGTCTTTCCAGGGAAGGAACAAAGTTTGCTTTCCTGAAAGATGGCAAGGAGGAATCTTAAGACGTGTTGGGAATCTCAAGGACTTGAGGAATATAGGTACTGCAAGCAAAGCCTGATGGTAAGTATGTGGCTTAGCTTTTGTGCCCTAACGCTCAATCTAAAGTTTCCTTGTGTGAGTTCCACCAAAGCACACTTAAACAGTCAATATGATTAATTGTGGTTGTTGTGTTTATGCAAATAATTGACAAAAATTAAAAATTGGCAGCCCCTTTGATGATGATGAGGGTGATCTTAAGAAGAAAAATCATGTTTTATGGAAAATCACAATGCTCAGTTATAGATATTGGACTCTGGTACAGCTAAATGTCCTTAAAGTTTTGTTTTCATTTGGAAGTTGAACTGGTTTCTCTATATGCCATACAAATGTTACCTCAGCACCTGATGATGTCATCAGAGATGTTCAATTTATGGGCGAGAAGAATTTGTCAAGTTTTCACTGCTTAATGGCAGTCCAACAAGGGCTTGCAGCTAGACATCTTCTCAAAAAACAGTCTTGCAGACTCAGAGACTGGTTTGTGCTTTGTTGTGTGAATTAACCTGTGTTCTTCCTTCTGTTTCCATAGGGTGTAAGCCTATGACCTCATAACCTGGGTGTTTGTTTACACAGTGTAGGCCCCACTTAAGAAGCCCATCTGCAATGCTGCCTCTCAAGACTCAACAATTTGGCTGGACTAGATGGTTGAGTTGGTGAAATATGGGGCAGCCTATCAGCTTGAATTAAAGCTGTTTCCTTTTCTGGTACAACATTCACAAATCAATAAATATAAAGTATCACATAAACTAAAGGAAAGACAAAAATCACATGACCATATCAATAGAGGCAGAAAAAGCATTTCACAAGGTACAGTACCCATTTATGAAAAAAACACTTAGCAAAGTAGGAGTAGAGGGAAGATACCTCAATATAATAAAGGCCATATATGAGAAAACTACAGCGAGCATCATACTCAATGGGCAAAAACTAAAACCTTTCCCACTAAGATCAGGAACAAGACAAGGATGTCCGCTTTCGCCACTTCTATTCAACATAGTATTGGAAGTCCAAGCCACAGCAATCAAACAAGACAGAGAAATAAAAGACATCCTTATTGGTAAGCAGGAAGAAAAACTGTCACTGCAGATGACATGATAGTGTACATAGAAAACCATATAGACCCCACCCCAAAACTATTCGATGTAATAAGTAAATTTGGCAAAACAGCAGGGCTCAAAGTCAATATTCACAAATCAAAGGCATTTTTATACACAAACAACAAAAGATCAGAATCAGAAATCAACAACAAAAAAAAAAAACGTTTCCTACAGTAACAAGAAAAACAAAGTACCTAGGAATAAACCTTACCAAAAAGGTGAAAGATCTGTATGCAGAAAACTACACAACAACAAAGAAAGAAATTAAGGAAGACACAAACAAATGGAAACATATACCATGTTCATGGATTGGAAGAATTAACATCATCAAAATGTCCATACTACCCAAAGCAATTTCTGGATTCAATGCAATCTCT
This sequence comes from Phyllostomus hastatus, assembly GCF_019186645.2. Taxonomy (NCBI): domain Eukaryota; kingdom Metazoa; phylum Chordata; class Mammalia; order Chiroptera; family Phyllostomidae; genus Phyllostomus; species Phyllostomus hastatus. The sequence continues at coordinate 7,192,185 of NW_025333841.1, read as the reverse complement.
ATTCAAGTACCAATGACATAATTCAGATATAGAACAAACACTTCAAAAATTTATATGGAACCATAAACAAACCCAAATGGCCACATCAATTTTGAGAAAGAAGAACAAAGTAGGTGGGATCACCATACCTGATATGAAACTGTTTTACAAGGCCACTGTAATCAAAACAGCCTGGTACTGGCATAAGGACAGACACATAGATTAATGGAACAAAATAGAGAGCCCAGAAACAAACCCAAGTCTCTATGGTCAATTAATATTCTACAAACGGGACAGCAGCATAAAATGGAGTAAAAATAGCCTCTTCAACAAATGGTGTTGGGAGAACTGGATAGCTACATGCAAAAACAGGAAACTCAACCACCAACTTACACCATACACAAAAATAAATTCAAGGTGGATAAAAGACTTAAATATAAGTCATGGCACCATAAAAGTCCTAAAGGAGAACATAGGCAGGAAATTCTCAGATATTCCATGCAACAATATTTTCACTGATGTCCCCTAGAGCAAGGGACATAAAGGAAAGATAAACAAATGGGATCTCACCAAAATAAAAAGCTTCTGCACAGCTAAAGAAAACAGCATTAATATAAAAAGAGAACCAACAATATGGGAAAACATATTTGCAGATGATACCACAGACAAGGATTTGATCTCCAACATATATAAAGAACTCACATGACTCCACTCTAAGAAGACAAGCAATCCAATTAAAAAATGGGCAAAGGACCTGAACAGACACTTCTCAAAGGAGGACATACAGAGGGCCCAGAGATATGAAAAGATGCTCAGCATCACTAGCCATCAGACAGATGCAAATTAAAACCACAATGAGATACTACTTCACCCCAGTCAGAATGGCCATCATAAACAAATCAACAAAGAATAAGTGCTGGTGAGGTTGTGGAGAAAAGGGAACCCTAGTGCTATTCGTGGGAATGCAGACTGGTGCAGCCACTGTGGAAAACAGAATGGAATGTCCTCAGAAAACTAAAAATGAAACTGCTTTTGACCCAGCAATTCCACTGCTGGGAATATACCTTAAGAACCCTGAAACACCAATTGAAAAGAACCTATGCGCCCCAATGTTCATAGCAGCACAATTCACAATAGCGAAGTGTTAGAAGCAACCTACATGCCCATGAGCAAATGAGTGGATCAAAAAACTATGTTATATTTACACAATGGAATACTACACAGCAGAAAGAGCTCTTACCCTTCACAACAGTATGGATGGAACTGGAGAGCATTATGCTAAGTGAAACAAGCCAAGCAGTGAAAGAGAAATACCATATGATCTCACCTTTATGTGGAACCTAATCAACAAAACAAACAAGCAAGCAAAACAGAACCAGAGACATTGAAATAAAGAACAGTCTGACAGTAATCAGAGAGGAGGAGGAAGAGGGATGACAGGGGGTAATTGGGGCCATCAAGGAACATGTATGAAGGACACATGGACAAACCAAAGGAGTTGGGTTTGACCATGGGAAGTGGGGATGGGTGGGGAGGGGGTCAAGGTGGGGTGAAAAGAAAAAAAAAAACTGTTTCCTTTTCTACCCTAATGGTTTAGTCTGGAAAGGTCCAGAGTGTTAAAGGGGGGATCCTAGAATATTCCCCTGTGTCCAAGTTAAGTATAGTGTGCAAAGTAAAGGGCTTTGGACAGGTATGACACGCCTTGCACACCTTCCTCCAAAAGAGCCACTCCTTTATTAATCTGGAAAACTGTAAAGTTAGTCCCTACCTTTGTTATGGTTCTGACTATGCCTTCTACCCTCTTGCCAAATCTGTTACCTCCAGAATACAAGGATGCCAACTTGTCCAGCAGTGCCATCCTTTGGACACTGTGCATGCCACTTCCCACGGACAACCAACTGACCTGAACTCTACAAGATCCTTCTCCCTTGTGTGAACGCATCCCTCCACTCCAGAACCCTGTTGTTAGAGATCTCTGGACCAGGAGATAGTTAGGACTGCATCTTTGGCCAGCAGAAAGTAGCTACAGAAGAATGAGACCATTGCCCATTTGTCTTTGTAAGATGACAAAGGTCCAGAGTGTTAAAGCAGGGATGTAACAAGGGGGATCTGGACAGATCACTGGGCAGAGAGGGGCGGGGAGAAACCCTGAAGTGACGTGAAAGGCTGTCATCCCCAGAGTTGGGGAGGGAACCCCAAGCAACATCAAAGAGTCTGCCTTCTTCATGAGAAGGAAGGAGGGGCCATAGGAGGAAGCTGCCAGAGGCAACAGTAAACAAGCTAGTGCAGTGCACCAGCATGCATTGCCCTGGCCACTGAGTAGCATAGCATGACACAACAGGAGAAAGGGTACACTCCCCAAAGTGAGGGAGGCATTGCAGGAAACCTCAAGGTAGCAGATTGGAGCAGCAGCCAGTGTATCACTCCATACCCCCAGGGGAGGTAAACAAGCCAGCATGTGTCCCCGCACCAGGCAGAGATGCTGTGTTCCTGCATGCAGCTAGAAAACCCTCTTACCCACTCCCAGATCATGGCAGCAGGAGGAGGGGTAGAGACACTGTGTGGTGACATGTATAATGGACATTGGCCTAGATTGGCTGGCAAGCTAGATGCTCTCACATCACACAGGATTTTAGGAGGGTGCGGAATACTGGCCCTTTTTTAAATAGAGGGTGCAGGATACTGGCCTTTTTTGCATTCTTCTTACCTGCCAATTTGGGGCTGGGGAATGCAGAACATTCATTGGACCTGGTGAACAATGGGCCATGCTTGTGGATCTTACCTTGCCCTTGCTTGCCCAGATGGGAGCAGACACATGTGGGACATGTGCTTCACCAGTAGCAACCTACTGGATGCTGTGGTCCCATGCCACACAGCATAGGTCCCAGACCATGCCCATTCTTTCACTCTGAGTGCACAGACATTCGGGATAGGAATGTTCACCATCTCCAGGGGCACAAGTAGCCTTGAATACCAGGGATCCATGAACAGAGACCCTTGCACAACCAGCTGCAGTGATCTGGGAGTGTGCCCCAGCTCCAGTAGAGAGAAAAAGCTGCAGCAAGGCAATGGAGATGTTGGCCCCACAAGTGTACACTCCAGAGAGAGCCTGAAGCTAGAGAGAAGAATTCCCATTCGTGTAATAACTTTGGGTCCCAGGAAGACAGACAAGAATGGAGCAGCTGTCTGGACACTGATTCTGGTCCTGGAAGCAGCTGGGTTATTTCTGTTTTGAAGAAGACAATGGCTTTGAGCCAGAAAGTTCCTAGCTCTCCCAAATTAGGCAACCTTTTAGTAAAAACTTTCCCCTCCCCCATGAATTACTGTGTTATGCTTGTGTATGGCAGCAAGCAGCCAAATCTCACTCTGTTCAGTAACACCCCTACACCACTGCACCATGGATAGGGGAGTAGTCTGGGGAAGTCCACTTAGGCATCATACCAAATTACCACGACAGATGAGTGACTCTTAAAAATCTTTAAACTTTTTCACTGGGCTGTGTTTTGTACTTGGATTGGAGTTGAGTAGACAAGAGACTTGCCCCCACCAAGATGGACAGTCAGCCTGGCTACCCACCAGACATGCCATGCAAGTGCTGCAAGACTGGAGTGGGGATGGCTGCCACCATGCCTCACTCTGTGGGCCATGTATGGCCAACTTCAACTCTCCCCACATCTTTGCCCTGATTGTTGCTTAGAGCAGACAATAGCAGGTCTCAGGCAGAGAGGAGACCAGGCATGGTCCAGGTTGCCAGAAGGTATGGGAGCAGATGACCAACAATCTGTCTTACGAAAGTGGCAGGGGTTGAGGGCTCATCTGAGCCAAGACTCTCAGTCTCTGGTGCAAGGTCTGTTGTCCCATCTGACTTAACTTACATAACAAAATTTTAATAATAAAGACACTTTTTAAAAATTTAAGATAGCAACTGAAAAGCATTTTTAACATGAAGCTCTCTGCAAGTGCACTAATCACATAGTTATGAAAGTAGTCCTTGTTCCAGGAATCTGGAAGGTGGATACAAAGAATGAGTAGAATTAAAGATTAGATACAGTTGTGCAGCTATTATAAGTTTGAGAAAGCTGACCCTTCACACATGACCCTTCATATTCCTAGCCCACACTTATCACTTAACACCTGCCACTTCCCTCTTCTTACTTCTCAAATATAATAATCACACAATGGTTTAATCACATTTACTCACTTCTCATATGTGCCATTGGTAGCATATTTATTACTTGAATACACATTATAAACCTAAACTTATGGTATTACTTTTACTTCAATCAATCTGTTGTCTTTTAGTTGCATCTGAGAAGAATAATAGAACCTAGTAGTTGTATTCAAGTACCTATTATAATTTCTGATGATTTTTCTTGTTTTAGATGCTGTTTGTCATCTCATATCACTTCCCTTTAGCTTGATGAGAATCTTTTAGCCTTTCTTATATTACAAATCAGCTAATGACACATTATATCAGTTTTTATTTATCTGGTGATATCTTTATATCTTTATTTTACCCTGATTGGTTTTTTTTTTACTTTTTTTGTTATTCAGTTACAGTTGTCCCAATTTACCCTCATTCTTGAAGAATATGATTTATTTTTTATCCTTTTAAGTATGTTAATGATGCTGTTTCACAATTTTCTGGCCTACACTATTTCTGATAGGAAGTCAGTAGCCATTCTTACCATTTTATAGTTGCCTTCCAGATATTCTCTACTTTTGTTTAGTAATTTGATTATAATGTGACTAATTTTGATACTTTCAGTGAATTTGCTTTTTTTTGAGCTATTTGATCTCTCTGTCAATCTTTTTCTATCTAATTTGGGAAATTTTTAAACATCAATTTTCTTTTTTTAGTATTATTTTTTAACTACAGTTTACATTCAATATTATTTTGCACTAGTTTCAGGTGTACAGCATAATGGTTAGACAATCATATACTGTACAAAGTGTTCCCCCAGTATTTCCAGTACCCACCTGGCACCATACGTAATTATTATAGTATTATTGACTGTATTCCCCATGTCATACTTTACATCCTGGTGACTATTTTGTAACTATTAGTTTGTACTTCTTAATCCCTTCACCTTTTTCAATCAGTTTCCAAACCCTACCTCCCTTCTGGCAACCCTTCTGTTATCTTATCTATGAGTCTGTTTCTATTTTGTTTGGTTATTTTCTTTTAAAATTCCATATATAAGTGAAATCATATGGTATTTGTCTTTCTCTGACTTATGTCACTTAGCATAATACACTCTAGGGCCATCAATGCTGTTTCAAATGGTATGATTTTGTTCCTTTTAATAGCTGAGTAATAATGCATTATATACATGTATTGTACCACATTATCCACTTGTTTATTGATGGGCACTTAGGTTGTTTCTATATTTTGACTACTGTAAACAATGTTGCAATGAACATAAGGGTGCAAACAGTCTTTTGGATTAGTGTCTTGGGTTTCTTCAGATGTACACTCAGAAGTGGAATCGCTGGGCCATAAGGCAATTCCATTTTTAATCTTTTGAGGGACTTCCTGTTTTCCCATAGTGGTTGCACAAATCTGCATTCCCACCAACAGTGCACAAGGGTTCCCTTTTCTCCACATCCTCAACAACACTTGTAATTTGTTGATTGATTTAGAGAGAGAGAGAGAGAGGGAAACATTGATTTGTGTTCCACTTATTATGCCTATATTTTTTCTGAGTGTTTTATGCTTTTGAGTATAACCTTTAAGTTTTCAATCCATTTTGAGTTTATACTTATATATGGTATAAGGAGGTGGTCTAGTTTCATTTTTTACATATATCTATCCAATTTTAATGTCATTTATTGAATAAACAGTTTTTATACCATCATATGTTCTTCCCTCTTTTGCCAGACATTAATTGACCATATAAGTGTGGGTTTATTTCTGTGCTATTCTGTTCCATTGATCTGTGGATCACTGACTAATTAGTTTGCTCTCTTCTATCTGCAATCTGATATTAAACCTGATTAGTGAATTATTCTTTTCAGTTATTGAACTTCTATTTTCATACTTTCACTTTATCTGTTAGGAGTCGTTATCTCTTCACACATTAAATTCATGATTTAATCTAATTCTTTAAACACACTTTAGTTCTTTGATCATTTTTATAATAGCAGCTGTAAAGTATTTATTTGTTGAATGCAAAGTCCAGGCCATAGGTGGATCAGGTTCTGTAGACTTTTGTTATCGACTATGAATCACATTCTCCTATTTCATTGCATGTCTACCATTTTTTTAAAAATTCTGGTGAACATTTTTATGGCACATTTTAAATACACTATACTCTTTTATTTTCATCAAGAGTGTTGATTTCCTTTTAACTACTGGCCTATCATGTTAAACCTGTGTTAGCTTAGGTTTACACTTTGGTAGGTAGAATAAATAGAATTTACTGTTTTCCAAGATCTTCCTGCTTGGTGAAATTCAACTTCCAAACTTTGTATCCCACAGTAGTTTTTGTGAAGGTTTAGTCTTAGTTTTTGCTGTGTAGATCTAGAGTCAGCTATAATGTAGTTCTATTTTTTAAATGAAAAATAACTCTTGGTTTTTAATTTTTTCAATTGCTGTTTACATTCATTATTATTATGTATTAATTTTAGGTATAGTTCTTAATCTTAGGGCATAGTTATTCTTTCTGGTGTCTCAGCTCAAGATGTTACTTAACTGTTACTGATGACTTTCTACTCTGGCTTGGTCAAATTTCCTCTTTCCCAGCACCATTTGAGCTGTAGTATTTCTGTTCTTTTCTCACCCTCATAGCAGCTTCTCTCTAGTAAGCATCAGACACTCTCACCCAGAACTCTCACAAGACTGTCAAGAACTCATGGGATATTCATGACTCAGACAACTGGGTGCCCTTCCTCTATGCAGCTCCTCTCTCTTCGATGCCCTGCTATGTAGATTCCAGCCATTTAATCTTCCTTGAATGTTCATTTTTCCTTTCTCAGATCATTAGGACCACTGTGATCTGTTTGGATTCCAGTCCTCTTCACCAAGTTTGGGAAATTGTCTTCAGCTATCTGTTGTCCAAAGTTTAAAAACTGTTACTTTATATATTTTATCTAGTTTTTTGGTTGTTTACGGAGGGGAGGTTAATCTGGTACCAGTCTACTCATCATGGTTGGAAACCTTACTATTTTTCAGTCAATTATTTTCCTATTGGTTGCATGCTTCTGGCCGGGCATATGAAGTGTGATTCTGAATCTTTCAGTGGTCTACTTTTAATATACTTACTATAACTTTATAAAATTACATGTATAAGGCCAGAATTAGTGAGATGATGGTGAGGAAACAGTGTTAGTTATACTTAATATAACACTACAAAAGTCCATCATTTGTGCTTTTTAAAGATTTTATTTATTTATTTTTAGAGACAGAGGAAGGGAGAGAAAAAGAGAGGAAAAAATCCATCAATGTAAGAGAGAAACATCAATTGGCTGCCTCTCATATGCATCCAAACCAGGGACCAAACCTGCAATCCAGGCATGTGCCCTGAAAGGGAATCGAACTGGCAACCTTTCGCTTTGCAGGATGATGCCCAACCAACTGAGCCACACTGGTCAGGGCTGTGCTGCTGTTTAACACTTCATCAATTAGCAGTTATTTTTAATATTGGTTACTTCTTTTCATCATTCTTATAATTTCCTTTCACATGACTGAGCTTTCTCATTTTTCATACAATTAATATTTATTGAACCTTTACTATGTAATGCACTTGCACACACACTATACTGTTACTGTGGATACAGAGATTAAATGCAACCTTTCAAGAAAATCACTGTCTAGTGAGGAAGACAGACAAGTATGTAGTTTATTAACACAATGCTCAAGTTGTTGGAATATTTAGTATAATATCTGGAAACTGACAAATAAGGAAGTATTGCTGCCTTTCTCACTTATGTTATAAATAATCTGTTAATCTAATTATTACTTGACATCTTATTTTTCTATCAGCCCATGCTCAAACTGTCTATCTTTCAAAAGCCTTCCTAGGTATTTGTTTAGCATTTACAAACCAATCCCCTTAATTCTTGCTACATTGAATAACCCAATATACATTTTTTCAGAAGTAGCATTTTAGATACAAATATAAATTGTTTTAAAAAGATTTTTGATCAAACCTTATAAATATGTAATCACTTTAGTAGGAAAAATTAAATGCAATTTTACTGCTCCTTTCCTTGTGTAAGAAAAATAAACCCATTCATTCAATATACAGCATGTTTTATGATTAATCCACAATTGAGGACACTATAGTTGGCTTCCCAAAATGTACAGTGAAATAAAAGGGATTGAGAGAAAGCACATAAAACATGTAGTCCCTCTTTACTGAAGGCTACAGGTTGGAATAGTTCTATTCGATGGGTTAATGCTGACCTATAAAAGTAGAGAAAATAGGCCAGGGAAGAAGAGGTATGTCTGGTGGAGAAAAATTGAAGTGTGATTGCTATAGAGTTATAAAACTGCTAGACCTGATCAAAGAGAGAAAAGCCAAAAGGGTTCTTTCATGTGCTGGAATAGGAAATTTTAAAACATTCTTATGAAAAATAAGCAATGACCTTGCTTAACTGCTAACTGGGTTTCCTGGTGACTTTTTCTGTCCTTTTATTCCAAAATCAGCAGTTTACAGGTTTATGAAGAGAGAGAAGCTTGTTAAAACTCCTTTGATTTTTCCTTTTTTCCCTCTTTCCTGCACACTGTTCCAAGTCAACCAATAAGTGAAAAACCCACATAGTCATGTCTTAGCTCATTAATGTGAAGGGAAACGAGAGGCATATTGAATAACAAAATAAGTAACCAATCTTAAAAATAGCTGCTAATTGATGAAGTGCAAATGATGACTCTTTCATGGTGCTATATTTAGTATGATTGAGATTCATCTATAAAAACTTCATTTTAGAGGAAATGTAAAATGTGTGCTTTAGAAGAAAAAAATGGGCTTTTAAAAATGAAGAGGAAATGACCCTGGCTGGTGTGGCTCAGTGGATTGAGCACAGGCCTGCAAACCAAAGAGTCGTTTGTTCGATTCCTAGTCAGAACACATGCCTGGGTTGCAGGCCAGGCCCCCAGTAGGGATGCGCAAGAGGCAACCACACATTGATATTTCTCTCCCTCTCTCCCTCCCGTCCATTCTGTCTAAAAATAAATAAATAAAATCTTCTTTAAAAAATGAAGAGGAAATGAATGCAAAATATCCAAATACTTGGGAAGATGATAGGATTATATTCTCAGCTACCATCTATTCCTCTTGTTTCTCAGAGTTTTTATGTTACATACTTGAACAATGATTAAAATTTAAAAAAATAAAAATAAGAGAATTTTTATGTTACAGCATTCAGGTTTCAATACATTAAACATAAAAGTTGCATTAGATCAGTAGCAAATATTTAGCATCAGTGAAAGAAAAAAATGACTGTTTCTCTGTCTTTGGGGCATGGGGAAATACAAGAAGGAAGAAAATGAATTCCTTTTCTATTTTGACTGCTAAATTTCAATGCAAGCAACAACACTAATGTTTGTGGACAGAAATACTGTGAGTGACTGCTTATCAAAATATCAAAGCAGACCTTTTAGATATAGGTTTCTATATAGTCTTTGGTTTTAAGATTGATTTGGTGTAAAAATTTGTGATCTGTGGAGCCAGCCTACTTTGGTTCACATCACATCACTCCCATTTGTTACCTTAATCTCTCTGTACCTCCGTTTATTTGGTTTATGTTTTAATGGGCAAGGAATATCTTCCTTTTACCATAGTAAGAATAGAACCAGAGGCATGGAAACATGGAACAGACTGAGAGTGACCAGAGGGGAGGGGGGATGGGCATAATAGTGGAAAGAAGGGGAAGGGACTAATCAAAGAACATGTATGAATGACCCAATGGACATGGACAACAGTGTGGGAATTGACTGTGGGAGCAGAGAGTGGGATGGGCAGAGGAGGGCAAAGGGGGAAAAATTGGGACAACTGTAATAACATAACAACAAAAATGATTTAAAAAGTAAAAATAAGAAATTATGTATTTAAAATGATTAACATAATGTACACCTGAAACTAATACAAAAATAGTATTAAATGCAAACTATAATTTAAAGTAGTTAAAAACATAAAATAAAATGACTAACATAAATTTTGGCATAAAAGTAGGTGGCAAATAAATGTAAATTCTGTTATTCACCAAAATAAAAACTCCATGAGGGTATAAACTGTACATTATTCATAATTATGTCCTCAATACTTTCTTAAGTACCAGGCCCATAATAAATGTTAAATGAATGAATAAACCCCAATCCCCCACTGCACAAAATCATATGGAAATCAGTAATATTAATAATGGTGTGGGCTGTTGTTAGTAAATTCTCATAAAAGCGAACACTGTAGTCAACAAGAGTCCTATGTAGGAAGTTTACTCTGGCTCTGCTCCTGTGTAATACAGGTGCTTTAAATACAATACCTGACCACTAGAGGGCAGAGAGCTAGCCACTGGCTCTGACGGCAAACCACTTGGGAAAAATGAAGGACATGTGGTTTGGGTTTTAACTTTTGGGGATTTCTTCTTTAAATTACTTCATTTTATCAATGATACATAATAATGTCTCCAACCCTGGCTGGTGTAGCTCAGTGGATTGAGCATGGGCCTGTGAACCAAAGGGTTGCCAGTTAGATTCCCAGTCAGGGCACACGCCTGGGTTGCAGGCCAGGTCCCCACCAGGAGGTGGGTGAGGGGCAAACACACTTTGATGTTTCTTCCCTTTTTTCTCACTCCTTTCCCCTCTCTCTAAAAATAAATAAATAAAGTCTTTTAAAAAAATACTGTCTCCAATAGTTAGTATGTCTCTAGAAATGTTTTTCTTAGATAGTACATTAGTTGTAAAACTATTGGATACAGCAGAAATATTGACTGAAGGCATTAAATTTCTTGTTTTTTCTTTCATTAAAATGTTAGCATGACCATTTAATCTTCACTGAGTAGATTAAAAAGTATCCATAAATATAATGATACTGCTCTAACCCCTTGCACTTTCTAATCCCTTTCTTACTTAAAACAAATACTCTTAAAGAATACAAACATAAATTAAAATTTTATAATTCAGGACTTCTGGTCAAGATGGAATTGTAAGTAGACATGCTTTGCCTCCTTGCACAACCATAGAAAGAATTACAACCAGATCTCAAAAACAAATAACACCCAGAACCATTAGAAAATGGAGCTGTATGGAAGTCCAACAACCAAGGAGTTAAAGAAGCCACATTCATATAAATGGGTAGGAAGGGCGGAGTTGTGGAGATGGGGTGGAGAGTTGGTGTGCCTCTGATAAGTGGTGGTGAACCCAACAGTCCTACATTCATATGTGGTAGATAAAAGTCAGGAAGGGATACCCTAGGAGCAAATGATCCCATCCCCAGGATAGACTGCACAGCCCAGGGTACCAGCACTGGAAAGATAAACCCCTATTACCTCTGGCTGTAAAAACTAGTGGGGGTTGAGACAGTGGAAGAAATTGCTGGATTATCACTGCTTTAAGGGCCTGCAAGACTTACTCCATATGCAAACCTCATGGAAGCATCTAGAGGGGTGCCGATTGCATACAGAAAGTGAGTGAAGTGACTGGAAAAGGGACAAGCTCCAGATGGACCTCCAGAGGCTAGGCAGCAGTGCTGTCCTCTCTCCAGCCAACCCACCACAAGCGGAGCAGCAGAGCAGTGAGGGGGGTTGCTCCACTCTGACAATTATCTAGGGCTCCACCCCACATAATTTATAGGTGCATTTTCTACATATATAACACTACTAAGACAGAGAGTAAAAGCAGCTCTATCTAATACACAGAAACAAACACAGGGAGGATGCCAAATTGAGGAAACAAAGAAATACAGCCCAAATGAAAGAAACAAAACCCCAGAAAAAGAATTAAATAAAATGGAGATATCTAACCTATCAGATGTGAAGTTCAAAACACTGGTGATCAGGATGCTCAGAGAACTCACTGAGTATGGTCAAAAAATAAAGGAAGAGATGAAGGTTACACAAAGTGAAATAAAGAAAAATATACAGGGAAGCAACAGTGATGGGAAGGAAACCAGGATTCAAATCAACAATTTGGGACAAAAGTAAGAAATAAACATTCAACCAGGACAGAAAGAACAAACAAGAGTTAAAAAAAAAAATGAGAGGCTTAGGAACCTCTGGGACAACTTTAAATGTTCCAACATCTAAATCATAGGGATGCCAGAAGAAGAAGAGGAAGAGCAAGAAATTGAAAACTTATTTAAAAAAATAATGAAAGAAAACTTCCCTAATTTGGTGGAGGAAATAGACATATAAGTCCAGGAAGCGCAGAGAGTCCCAAAGAAGTTGGACCCAAAGAGGGCCACACCAAGACACATCATAATTAAAATGCCAAAAATTGAAGATAAAGAGAGAATCTTACAAGCAGCAAGAGAAAAGAAGAGAGTTACCTACAAAGGAGCTCTGATAAGACTGTCAGCTGATTTCTCAAAAGAAACTTTGCAGGCAAGAAAGGACTGGTAAGATGTATTCAAAGTGATGAAAAGCAAGGAGCTACAACCCAGATTACTCTATCCAGCAAAGCTATCATTTAGAATGGAAGGGCAGATAAAGTGCTTCCCAGACAAGGTAAAACTAAAGGAGTTCACCATCACCAAGCCTTTATTATATGAAATGTTAAAGGGACTTATTTAAGAAAAAGAAGAAGATCGAAATTATGAATAGTAAAATGACAATAGACTCACAACTATCAACAAATGAATCTAAAAAAAACAAAAACAAAACAAACTAAGGAAACAACCAGAACAGGAACAAAATCAAAAGTATGGAGATCATTTGGAGTGTTATCAGCTGGTTAGGGGAAGGGGGAGAATGAGGGAAATGGTGCAAAGATTAAGAAGCATAATTGGCAGGAACAAAATAGACAGGGGGTGTTAAGAATAACATAGGAAAGAGGGAAGCCAAAGGAGTTACACGCATGACCCAGGGATAGAAACTAAGTGGGGGGATTGCTGGAGGAAAGGGGTATACCAGGTGGAGGAGGGAAAAAGGGGGAAAACTGGTACTACTGTAACAGCATAATCAATAAAGTGTACTTTAAAAGTAAAAAAAAAAGAGAATGATGGTGACAAAAGAAAACAAATGAAAATAAAATTTTATAATTTATCCGTAGTCAAAGAAACAACATAATGAGGGGGAAAAGAGCAAGCATAAGCTCACAGTAAATTGTAATTGTATAAAAATACAGCAGAGACTTTATTTAAACAGAAGCAGAGATCATCGGCAACCCTCCAACATGTACATATTATATGGGCGAGTGAACTTTGGTCTTTGTAATAGTGAGTCAGCCAGCTGAACCTCTGAAGATTACCATGGTGATAACATTTGGATTTTATCTGAAATTCATGGCATTTTTACCAGAGTTATAAAAGGGTTTCCTCTTTCCCTATGTTTCAAATCCAGTGACAAAATAAATGTTTCAGTCTTTCCATTATATAGGTATATCTACAACTTATTGATAAAAGTGTGGTTAGCTTTGATTATAAATTCACTTATTTAGGACACTTAATTGTAGTCCCACTGCAGTGGATAAAAAGACAGGCATTGGAATTAGGGAGACCAAGAATCAAAATCCCTATCTGTCATATATGAACTTCAAGAAATTCCTTTGTCAATAGAAACAGACTCATAGATACAGAAAACTAACTGATGGTTGTCAGATGGGAGGGGGTTTTGAGGACTGGGTGAAAAAGGTGACCACAGGGAAAGGGGATAACAGTGGAAAAAATGAGAAGGGACTAGTCAAAGACCCATGGACATGGACAACAGGGTGGGGATGGACTGTGGGAGTGGGAGTGGAGGCAGTGGATGAGGGCAAAGGGGGAAAGTAGGGACAACCATAATAGAATAACAATAAAATACTAAAAAAAAGGTAAAGGGATTAAGAAGTACTAATTGGTAGAATATAGTCAATGGGATGTAAAGTACAGCATAGGAAATACAGTCAATAACATTGTAATGACTATGTATGGTGTCAGGTGAGTGCTGGAAATATCAGGTAGAATACTTTGTAAAATAAATGGTTATCTAAATACTATACTGTGTACCTGACACTAATATAAAATAATATTGAATATAAAACTGTAATTGAAAAATAAAATTAGAAAATGAAATTACTTTATCTTTATGTGCCTGCCTCTGTTTCTTCATCTGTAAAATAGGAAGAGCAGTAAATACCCAGATAATGTAAGCTTAAAGTATTAAGTGTTAAGTCCTCTTTTTATCCATTCTAATTCTATTACATAAAGTAAGGGGCAGAGAGAAGTGAAAGTTATAAATATTTCTGAGTTTTAGATGTGTGAATTTTTAGATTCTTTTGCTGGATACTAGTATAATTAATTATATATCACTACACATATGGGACTTTTCCAAATAGTAGAGAAAGTATTGAGCATTGTCACTGCATTTCAGGAGAAAAGCAACACACTTACTATAAAAATATATTTGCCAAAATGATGAAATGTTATTTTTGATTGCAATATAAGTAATAGACTCAAGTAACTTTCAGTGAGTAGAAAATCTAGCTATGTCACCTGGTTTAAAGAATTATCTTATTTTAGATAAAAGTATGATGGCTAGGACCTTATCCTGTCTTTCAAAACTATGTGCCTATGTGTAAGGGAAATGGGAATGACTAAGCTCATTTAGATAGGCACAGAGTTGCCTGTCAATCAGTGACCTAAGTTTTCCATCAATACCAACATAGCTGAAGAAACTGACCTCTTTCATTTTAGGCTGTATTAAGAACCAGAAGCAAATATGAAACTATTAAATGTACAAATGAGTTTGGGAGGAAAATTCAAAAACTGAATGGTGAAACAAACTTACTAGAAAATTGCTACCTCCTTATAGAAGCAAGAGTAACAAAAATAACTTAATTTTTAAATAGTTTTATTGAAGTATAATTCTAGGCATAAGATTTACCAATATAGAAAATTCAATGGATTTTACTATATTCACAGTGTTGTATAACTATCATAATTATTCAGTCATAGAACCTTTTCATCAACCCAAAGAGAAAGCCTATAATCATTAATCTGTCAATCCCCATTCTCCCCTCATCACCTTCACCCCACGAAAACCACTATTGTACTTCCTGTTGCTCCAAATTTGCCTATTCTGGATATTTCATGAAAGTAAAATCATATAATATGCAGCCTTATTTGTCTGGTTCATTTCATTAGCAAAATGTTTTCAAGGTTCATCCATATTGAAGCATAAATGAACTTGTTATTCCATTTTATCACCTAATTATACAGATACACCGAGTTTTATTTATCATTCATCATGTGAGGGGCATTTGGGTTATTTCTACTTTTATTTTTATTTTATTTTTTTCCTCACCCAAGGAGATTTTTCTCTTGCTTTTAGGGAGATGGGAAGGGAGGGAGAAAAACATCAATGTGAGAGAGAAGTATTGACTGGTTGCTGCCTGTACACACCTGGACCAGGTACCAAACTGGCAACCTAGATATGTGCCCTGATTGGGGATCAACCCTTTGGTTATGAGACAATGCTCCAAGCAATTGAGCCACACCAGCCAGAGCTATTTCTACTTTCAGGATCTTATTAATAATGCTGCTATAAACATACATGTATATGTTTGGCCATATTTTTTCATTTTACTTAGATATATACCTAGAAGTGGAATTCCTGGGTCATATGATACCCATATGTTTTACTTTTTGAGGAAACTGTCAGATTGTTTTTCCAAAGCAGCTGCACCATTGTACCATTTTACAGTCCCATGAGCAGTACCTGAGGTTTTAAATTTCTCCACATCCTCACCACTTACTATTATGTCTTTTTTTTTATTATAGGTATACTAATGGGTATGGAGTGGTATCTCCTGGTTTTGACTTCTATTTCCCTGAAGAATGGTGATATTGGGCATCTTTTCATGTGCTCATTGGCCATTTGTGTATCTTCTTTGGAGAAATTACTATTAGGCTCTTTGACCAATTTCTAACTGGATTATTTGTCATGAGTTATGAGTTCTTTATAGATTCTGAAAATAAGCCTTTTATCACATGTATGATTTGCAAATATGTTATTCTAGTCTGTGGGTTATTTTTTCATTTTCTTGATGATATTCCTTGATACGCTATTTATAAATTTTTAACAAAATACAATTTATCAATTTTTTAAAAATTTTTGTGTTCCCTATGTTTTTGCTGTCTTAGCTAAGACACTGTTGCCTAATCCAAGGTCATACAGTTTATTTCTATGTTTCCTTCTAAGAGTTGTATAGTTTTAGCTGTTACATTTAGGTTGTTGATGCATTTTGTGTTCATTTTTGTATCTGGTGTAAGGTATGTGTTGAACTAGATTCTCTCACATGCAGGTATCCAATTGTCCCAACACCATTTATTTAAAAGACGATTCTTTCCCCATTAAATGATCCTGGCACCATTGTCAAAAATCAGTTACTCAGATTTCTTGAGTTTATTTATAGGTTCTCAATTATATTCCATTGATTTATGTGTCTACCTTTAGGCTAGTACCATACTATCTTCATTTGTAGCTGTGTAATAACTTTTCCAAGATTGTTTTGCCTATTCTGGGTCCCTTAAATTTCCATGTGAATTTTAAGGATAACTTGTTAATCTCTGAAAAAATAAAAAGCAGCTGGGACTTGGACAGGGATTGTGTTGAATCTGTAAATCAATTTGTGGAATATTGTCATCTTAATAATATTAAGTTCTCCAATCCATGAACACAAAATAGGTATTTTGTGTTCCATTTGGGTTCCATTAAAGAGGTAAATCCATTTATTTACCTCTTTAATTTCTTTCAACTTTATAATCTTTAGTAATCTAATTTTGTAGGAGGAAGATTTTTATTGGGTGGTCTTTGATACCCATCTCCTATTGTACTATGACACCTCTCTCTGGCATCCATATTGTCCCTGGCTTTAGGCCTTTTTTGTCTTCTTGGAAAATATAATAAATAATAGACTTAATATTCAAATGGACCTGGATTTAAAACCAGCTCTATCATTTAAGAACTGTGTGGCTACAGGAAAGTTAAATCATTTTTCTGTGCCCCATTATCATATTTCTTAAAATGGAGAAAATGCCTGCTTCAGGATTACTGTAAGGAATCAATAAGTATTAGAAAATGTCTGCATGGCTTCTGGCACTCAATAAATGCTACTCTTCTTTTAACATCTCACTCCCAAACAGAATAAATATTTCCTTAAGATGAGTGCTAATGTATAATGGAAAAACCAAACACTTATGTTGTGTTACTCTAGTAGGTAGTAGATATATTCACTTTCTTAAGATGGTAGTAACTTAAAGAATTATTTGGGGGAGATTTTAGGAAGATGCCCTTCAAATCATATACTATAGGCCATTCCCCCACAACTGAATTAAGTATTTACTACACACTTAATTCTGCTAGGAATTACAGACATGTGTAGGGTATAAATAACCCTTTGACTAAAGATAATGACATTCAAGGTGGGGAGATAACAGATAGAAAGTAAATGATTTGTAGCTCTCACAAAGATAGTGGTTGTCAGTACTTCATGACAGAATTATCCAAAATAAGTTGCATGGGGCTTCAGAGGAATATAGACTGGAATAATCTATAAGGCTTCAAGTAAATAAGGTAAACGTAGCCTTGGAGTTGGGTTGCCTTAGATACGAAGAGAAATGGGGGAAGAAAGAAAGGCACAAGTTTAAAAAACTTCCTGATTATTGTTATTTTGGTTTGTGGCCAAGATAGAGGCATAGATAGAAACACTTTACTTCCCTGCACAACCAAAAGAAGGAAAACAACCAATTTAAAAACAAAAACAAACAGAACTGCCAGAAAATTGAACTGTATGGAGGTCCAACAACCAAGGAGTAAAAGAAGAAACATCCAACATGGTAGGAGGGGTGGAGATGAGCAGCCAGGGCAGACTGGGGCAGGCGAGGTAGCAGCTGGAAGACTGGATTTCCAACATTTGCCTGCGGATAAGCTGGGAGCAACAACTGGGGAGTGAGACAAACTGCACAACCCAGGGTTCCAGCATGCAGAAATAAAGCCTCAAAACCTCTGACTGTAAAAACCTATCGGGTTGAGGCAACAGGAGAAATTCTCAGTCTAACAGAAGAGTCCATTGGAGAGATCCACAGGGTCCTGGAATGTGCACAAACCCAACCACCTGAGAATCTGCACCAGAAGGGCCCAACTTGCTTGTGGGTAGTGGAAGAAGTGACTGAAAGCTGGCAGAGAGCTGAGCAGGCAGCATCATTCCATCTCTGACCCTTCTTCCACAGACAGCACCACAACTCAGTGAAGTGAGTTGCCCTGCTCTGGTGAATACCTAAGACTCCTCTCCTTACAAAGTAACAGGTGCACTGAGACAAAGAAATATGGCCCAAATGAAAGAACAGATCAAAACTCCATAAAAAGAACTAAGTGACAAGGAGATAGACAGCCTATCAGACACAGAGTTCAAAACAGTGGTAATCAGGATACTTACAGAAATCATTGAGCTTGTTCACAAAATGAAGGCTATACAAAGTGAAATAAAGGAAAATATACAGGAAACCAACAGTAAAGGGAAGGTAACCAGGACACAAATCAATGATTTGGAACAAAAGGAAAAAATGAACATGTAACCAAAACACAATGAAGAAATAAGATTTCAAAAAAATGAGGAGAGGCGTAGGAATCTCTGCGACTATAAACATTCCAACATCTGAATCATGGGGTTGTCAAAAGGACTAGAGGAAGAGGACGAAATTGAAAACTTATTTGAACAAATAATGAAGGAAAATTTCCCCAGTCTGGGGAAGGAACTAGACATGCAAATCTAGGATGCTCACAGAATCTCAAAGAAGTTGGACCCAAGGACAAACACACCAAGGCACATAATTGCATTTCCCAAAATTAAAGATAAGGAGAGAATCTTAAAAGCAGCAATAGGAAAAAAGAGAGTTCCTTACTAAGGAGGCCCCTAAGACTACCAGCTGATACCTCAAAAGAAACCTTACAGGCAAGAAAGGGCTGGAAAGAGTACTCAAAGTCATGAAAGGCAAAGACCTACATCCAAGATTACTCTATCCAGGAAAGTTATCATTCAGAATGGAAGGGCAGATAAAGTACTTCCCAGATAAGGTCAAGTTAAAGGAGCTCATCATCATCAAGCCCTTATTATATGAAATGTTAAAAGAACTTATTTAAGAAAAAGAGGATCATAACTATGAATAGTAGAATAAAAAAAAACTCACAACTATCAACAAGTGAACTTAAAAAACAAAACAAAAACTAAGCAAACAACTAGAACAAGAACAGAACTACAGGAATAGAGATCACATGGAGGGTTATCAGTGGGGAGATGGAGGGGGGGAAATGGGGGGAAAAGTACAGAGATTAAGAAGCATTGGTAGGCACAAAATAGACAGGGGAGGTTAAGAACAGTATAG
Source organism: Phyllostomus hastatus (assembly GCF_019186645.2). Lineage (NCBI taxonomy): Eukaryota > Metazoa > Chordata > Mammalia > Chiroptera > Phyllostomidae > Phyllostomus > Phyllostomus hastatus. The sequence goes on along the minus strand of NW_025333841.1, from coordinate 7,172,689 downwards.
GAAATGGAGAACCCAAAGAAGTTATATGTACAACCCATGGACATGAACTAAGGGGGGTGAGTGCTAGAGGGTGGGTGGTGCAGGACAGAGGGGCATAAAGGGAAGAAAAAATGGGACAACTGTAATAGCATAATCAATAAAATATACTTTTAAAAACTTTATGTGTTTTTCAATCCCAACCTTAGGCAATTGGAAAGGCTTTACTTGGCAGGCATCATTGGGAAAAGCTGCCAGCCCACACTAGACTTGGTGCACAGTCAGAGCATAAGAGTCTCTGAGGCGAGTTACAATCAAGGACTCAGATCCCTCTGACCAGTCACCATCTTCACATATTTGCATCACTAACCCCTGTGCCTTCCTTCCTAAATATCTTTATCTGAAGCCCTGGATAGAGGAATTTTTTAAGGGTCTCCACCAAGTCCTCTTTATTTGGAGAAGAGTGGAAAACCTTAAAGTCACTTTCCTACTTTGTCTTAGTACCCAGTACTTTTCCACTATAAGCCTCCTCCCTTATCTCTCTGTCCCTCACTTCAGGTTTCTTAAAAATGCTTGTGCCTTTCATTCTAGACTTTTTGAACAGTGAGGTAACCCTCACCTTTGCACTGATGACCTGACCCTCAACTGGTGCAGTTTCATAGAAGAAAATGAAACAAAGAGAGTCAGCCCCTGCATCATTTTTAGCCTCTTGCTTATGTTATCACAGTGATTAAAGGCTTATTAACTCTCTCCTAGTCCAGGACTCTTATATTATACTAGCTATGAAAAGGAGTCATACCTTTGAAGAAATTGAGATTGCAAATAAAGGACCTAGCTGAGTGAGGGCTACTTTAGAGGAACATAATATAAGCATTTAGGTCTTGAAAATCAGATTTGCTTGCTTCCTTTCCCAAAATCAGAATGTGAATTAAATAGAAGATGTATGTCTTGTGGCATGATTTCTGTGGCCTGGTTTCAATATTTTACCTTCTTTTGTACTTCTCCCTAACATAACTACATGGTTCAATGGAATTAAGTACCTTTCAAAATTCAGCACTTAAAAAAAAACTTATTTGTTGAAAGGAGTGACAAAAAAATTTAAAATATAAATAAAACAAACCACTCAGTATTTCCACTCCTCATGGGCTGGGCATAGTCCATCTCAGGGATGGATGTTACTTATGATGGCAACATTAGTGGCTCCTATTGGACCACTACTAAAGTATAAGAATACCCTGATAATCCCATCCCTCATTTTTTCCCATCCCAGGGAGTGCTAGTTGTTAGTAGACTTGGCTCTCAGAGCATCATCCTGAGAGGCATGAATGTTTGTAATCCCTTTTACAAGTCCTGCCTATCATAGTAGAACCAGCTTCCCACTGGACAGACCTTCCACCTCGAAGCCCAGAAGTCTAGAAGTGAGGAGAGATGCTTATGACTCATTATTTTACTGCTCCTTAAAATACAGGCAAAGGAGAGGGAGGCCTAGCAGTAGGCTCAGGTACATTATCTTCTTTAAAGAGAAACATTTTTAAACTCAAAATATTCCTCTGACTGGGTCATGCTGACTGGTACAAAGTTATCTTTCAAACATTGAGGTATTTTGAAAGGACCAAAAAAAAAACATAATAGTTAAAATCTAAACATCAGTTTGGCCTTTATGTGGCTTTATTTGTTACAAAAAAATAGGAAAACACATACAGAGTCTAAAATCTGCTTCACCATTCTTAAACCCAACCCCTAAGATCAGATAATCACAAATAGAACATCCAGAAATGCCCTCTACTGTCCATCAGTCCATCTATCTCATTGAGGCAAAAGCATAGCAATCATCCTTTGAGCCACTGCTTTAATCTTTAACCCCTACAAATTCTGGCTAAGAAAAAGGCCAACATAACAAACTACATTTCACAAAATACTGATGATACATGTTTTTACCATTAAGTTTTCTGTCTTTGTATGTGAGGGGTAGAATTAAGTATATATATAATTTGTTTCGATTTTAATTCTATCTTCCCCAAAATATATTTTTCTTAAACCTGTGGCTCCTGCTGCAGTATATCTGCAGCAAGTACTCATAGATAACAAAAATGAATTAGCAAGTGGAAAACAGGTACTGAAAGGAAAAATGCTAATAGAAGATCTGTCAAAAGAGTTTAAAGTATTTGGTAAAGTTTTTCAAGTTCATTTTTCAGGCAAGTTTTTCCTTAACATATATATTTATGATCACTCTCAGCTTGCAACTCTTTTGAGGACTTTCATTTAAGTAAGCAATTTTCAAATGGTGTGCCACAAAAATTTTTAGAACATGCAATACCTAACTATATTGTCAGGGACACTGACCTCTTTTCCCTTAGATTGTCAAATTAAAAAAAAATGACAACAGCCAACACAACTATAGCTATCCAGTGTGAATGAATGAAAATTATACCTTTTTGTCAGATTGCAAAAAAAATACATTTTGATGTGCTGCAGAATTTTAGCAATTAGTTTATATGTGCCATGAGATGAAAAAGGTTGAAAAATCGCTGATCTAAATCAATGTGTATCTTCTGCTGAAGTTTAGTCATGGAAGAAAATAGTGAGCATCTTATCCCAAATATTAGCAGTTTGAATCTAATAAACTAATTTGAGGAGTAGAAATGATACCTGTTAAACTAGACCTCTGCATTTCTTTTTGTATTATATCTACATCTTTTCCCAGAACTTTGCATTCCAATTAACTGAGCTCACATAAAGTGCCAGGCACTTTGCTAATTGATGGAGATAGAAACCCAGATAGGACATGGCCCTTACATTCAAGACCCTCAAGGTTTACTGGGAAATAAAGAAATAGAAGCAAATAATTATGATACAATGCACAGTGATACCTGTGATAATAGAGATATGTTCCAAGCACTATATGTAACAGAGAAGGTACAAATCTACTTAAGTTGGAGAAAGGTAGGGCTTTCCTGAGGAAAGGATATTTACTTTGGATCTTGAAATACGATTAGGAGCTCTTCAGACAAAGGGCAATGTAAATATAGTAAACACCAATATGAAGTTAAAATGACTTGTGCAGCCAACTATATGAAGGAAAATAAAAATTTCAAAAAGCCCACTGGCTTTTTCTATTGCTTTACAGCTTAAGTATATGAGCACAATGAATATTTAGAGACTGTATGATATAAAAAGAACAATGAGAATAAGCTATTATGTCCTCCTGAATCTCATTTAAAACTTAATTAGGTCTAGTGGGAAGCTGGCAGAGTCCCGTCTGGGTGAAAAAAGATAGCTCTGTCACTGTAAAAAAAAAAATTTTTTTTAAATGTCAGCTTACTTCTCTAGAAGCCCAACATATATCTTTAAACCCCATTTTGCAATGATGGAAGAGTAGACACATGTGTTAGAAGAGACATTTGGTTTATAAAGTGTTTTTTAAATATATTTTCATCTGATCTATATAACCACTGTTTAAGGTATGGGCAGGTAGAACATGTGTTATTTTCCATTTTACCCATATATAAACTAAGCTTAGAGAAATATAGTAACTTGCCCAAAGTCACAAAGCATGTCAGTTTGCAGAGCCAGGACCAAAATCCAGATCTTCTGACACTAAATTATTTGTTCTCTACTATACCACATACTTGGTTTACCAAAATCTGTAACACATTTACAGAGCAAATTATGCTATAAAATTGTACTTGTACTTAAATTGTTCTGTGGTAATCTTCAATTATATCAACTAATTAAAATGAATTAATTCACTTCCTCACAATTAACTTAATTTATATTCATTCCACCTTCAGAGACATATAGGCATGAGGTAACATTTTTCCAGAAATTCTTACAGTGGAAAACTCTGTTGTCTTCTATTTCTTGCTCATTGCCCTGGGAGGTTGACTTATGTAGACTTATATCAATAAGCTCCCTTGTCTACAGCTTCCTGCTGGTTTTCGCCAGTGGGAGGCACTGGCAGGCAAGGTAAAAAAGTGAAAGGGAGATTAGAGTAGGTATTCCCCTGCCTCCCTCCCTGCTGCCCTACAGTGGATGGCAATGGCCCTCTGCTAAAGACCATAGCTCCTGTCATGTTGTCCTCTCCATCTATCTTCTCCAAGCTCTAATGATTGTTTCCCTTGTTGTTCCTTCAATACCCGGGCTGGTAACAGGTCTTGTTGTTATCTCTGGGGTACTTCATACTTCCCTGTGACTTTCCCTAAACCCTACCTACACTTTTGTAAATAGCCCCTGTGTTAATTGCTCTTCAAATTATCCAAGATAAGTTTGCCATTTGTTTCCTGCTTAGAGCCTGATTGATAAAAGTCCCCAACTTTACCTTTGTTTCCTTGTATCCATTCCGGATAAGCTTCTCATGCAAACTCCTGGTTTTCTAATAACCATCATACATTCATTGAGGCATCCTCACTCTCATTGTCCCCCAAATCCTTGTGTACCAGTCACAGAGTCATTCACATGAATATCTGTCAGAAGTGCTTAATGATTAAGGATATAACTTAATCCCAAAAGTGCTATGGAGTTCTTGGTGCTTAAAATGTAATTGCACTGATTTAATGGTAAGACTCATGACACATTTCACAAATATGGGATATATTTATCAGCTGGGTCTAGGTTTGTTTAAAATTTTCAGCTTTAAGCAGTTTACAGTGCTCTAGTAAGTTCACGGCACTCCTAAATTATGATGATCATGAATCCTAGAAACTGTTTTTGTCATTTGGATGCTGGCTTTCTCTATACCATTTATTTTGTTGAAAGAAAAGTAAGAAAATGGACAATGAATTCTTATGTCAAGAATATTTGTTAGTGGGAAGAGAGCTGTTATTTTAAGTACTAACATTATCATGGACTCTCAACATAAATTGACTTCTCCGTGACTATGTATTTCCCCCCACATTTAAAATTAGAACCTTCTGCCCTGCCTGGGTTGCTCAGTTCACTGGAGCATCGCTCCATATATTCAATTCAATTCCCAGCCAGGGCACATTCCTAGGTTGTGGGTTTGATACCCAGTCAGGCGCATACAGGAGGTAACCAATCCATGTCTCTTTCTCTCTGTCTCTCTCAAATCAATAAACATATCCTCAAGTGAGGATTAAAATAAAATAAATAAAATGAGAACCTTTTGAGAATAGGTTACACTGTTGCAAGTTAACAGCACCTATAACTCAGGCAAATGAGTCTCTAAAAATATTACAGATAATTGGTTCTGATGTCTTACATATGCACTATCTTTAAAATATAGGCAGGAAGCCAGGAGGTAAAAGACATTTACCATATGATCTCACCTATAAGTGTAACCTAATCTACAAAACAAGTGAGCAAAATAGAACCAGACACATGGAAATAAAGAACAAACTGGCCGTGACCAGAGGAGGGGGAGAGGGGGATAATGGGGAAAGAAGAGGAAGGGTCATCAAGGAACATATATAAAGGACACATGAACAAGGCCAATGAGAGCAGGAAGATGAAATGTGGGAGGAGGTTGGGCAGGGCGGGAGAGAGCAATGGGGAAAAAATGGGAACTAGTGTAATTGAACAACAATTAAAAATATATATATAGGCAGGAGATTGCAATCTTTGACATTTACATTTATCTAATTTATTGTCCACAGGCTTTGAATTGTTTATTTAATTTAAATTAATGGGCCATGTTCAAATCAAAGAAAGCTAAAGTAATTAAGGCAGAATAGTCTAATCTGGCACTTTAAACTCTAAGATTTATTGCAGACATTCAAGATTTGAATTTGATTGCATTTATTGAATCAAACCAGGAAGCTATTTGACTCTAATGGTTGGGCTAGGTTAATCTATAATAAAGTCCAACCTAAGATTAGAGGGAGGAGTTCAATTCAGTTCAACATTTGAGCACTGTGCCATAGACGTGCTGGGTACTGGGCAGAGAAAGATGGCTAGGCCTTTTACCCTACCTTCAAGGAGCCCACAATGTATTGAGAAATCAAAGGGGAGTGATAACATCACAAGGCATACATCTTCCTATCTCTTCTAAGTCTAAAACCCACCCTTCTGAAAATGATATAACTTCCAAAGACACATTTAGTTCAAAAACTTTTTCAGTGTACATATTACTGTATAAGAAACTGGTACTGGTGCTAGTGACTGGGATTACATAGTCCGGTGTTTTGTTTTGTTTTGTTTTGTTTTGTTTTGTTTTGGTAGCTGTACCTAGAGAAGACAGAAAAAAAAAACAAATGTTTACAATACAGTAGGAGTAGAGGAAGAAATGAGCACTGTGAAGAGAAGCAAAACTTGTTCTGGAAGAGTTAGGGATTATGAGATATTGCTAATACATTCAATAAACATTTTAACAGGTGCCCACTATGTGCCAGGCCACAGGGGTAAAAATTTGAATATGACATGATTTTTTCCCTGGGAAGCTCATGATTCTGAGGAGCTGTGCATTGCAAGTTTTAAAGATGTCTGCATCAGATAACAAAAAATGAAAAAAAAATGGAATCTTCAACTTTCTGAAAGACATATTACTGGCTTAAGGTAAAAAAAAACAATAGAAAATTCTGTGGACAGAATAATGAACAATGTACATATATAGATTCAGAACTGCCAGTTAGATGAAGGTTCAACAATTGATTTTACTGAGATGTATTGTATGTAAAAAATAATGTAAGAGCTGACATTCAAAATGATTCACAATGTAATTATTATTGCTCTAAATTAAGTTATGTTAAGTTGCCTCAAATATTTTCCTTGGATTAAATTCCAACTTATGACATTAGGTGGTTTGTACAATATCAAAATTACTGGTTAAAAATGTAAGATTTGGTCAAGCTAGTTTTTATGTGCCTAATGCTAAATGATTTAAATATAACAACTATAATTTTCTATAAACATAACAATGTTCAAACCCTAATTCACAAAATTTTTGCTTTAGTACACTTCTGTACAATTGGGAGATAAATTGGTTAGGTACAGAAGTTTTTGTAGCTATATAAATTGTTTGCATTTACATAGGACATATTCTTTTCAAGTTCTAAAATTTACAAATAATCTCCCCCCAGAAACTTCTTTTTTTATGGCTAAGAATAATTTTTAAAATTATTTTACATGTATCACTAGTAGTTGAGTTTCTTGTGGGGGCTATTTTTCTCCATATAAAGTTTTGTCACTTAGAATTACATGTGGCTTACTAGAGAACAATCATGCCACTTGCAGAGGAAGAGCTTGCCAGTCTACTGGCTTAACCTGCCATCTAAGTGAATCCTGAAGGTTGCTAGCAGTATGGGAGAAAAATTATTACATTATCAATGTGAAGGGTAACCTGAAATTGAATTAAGCTTTTAATATGAAATCTAAACCTGCTGCACTATAGTATCTTTAAAAATCATATAAATGTTTAACATACATACCTGGCAATATCTCTAACTCTTTCCAAGCAATATAAGTATTTTAGAAATAATTCCAACCAGCCCCCCATCTCCTATTTTCTTTTCTAGTATCAATCCCACCTTATTTTTGATATCACCTCCAAATTAGTCATTAATATGAATGCACCAGAATTAGTCACTAGTGTGATAGGTCATTTATATGATGTTAGCAAACTTGTTCTGGAAAGATGAGATAGTACATATTTTTGGCTTTGCAGGCCATATGGTCTCTATCACAACTGCTTAATTGTACTAATGCAGCCTGAAAGTGGCCACAGATCATAGGTAAATAAATGAGAGTCTCTGTGTTCAGTAAAACTACATGTACAAAAATAGGCAGTGGACTGCATTTGTCCCACAGGACATAGTTTTCTAAATTGTGGTTTATACACTCAGAGCTTTTTTCACCTTTGTTCACAGTCCCCCCTTTCCTTTTTTCAACTTTTGCATCCCACTCCTTGTATGTTTGATTTCCTTCTTTCTAGAATGCATCATTTTGCAGGTCTTTCAGAAAGGGTCTTTAAGATACTTCTAGCAAGATAGAGGCATAGGTGGACGTACCGTACCTCCACACACAACCAAGATTAGAACAACAACAATTTAGAGGCAGAATAATACCCAGAACTGACAGAAAATTGATCTGAATGGAAGTCAGACAGCCAAGAAGTTGAAGCAGACCCTTTCATCCAGACTGGTAGGATGGGCAGAGACCAGCAGCAGCCGGGCACAGGTCGTCGTGCGCGCGGAGAACAGGGAGAACTGGGCACATAAGGCAACCGAGAGCATGTAAGGCATCCAGGGTGTGCAAGATCGCAGCACGTGGACCCTGAGTACTCAAGCGGCAGCTGGCAGACCCAGTGAGGTGGCAATTGTGGACCGGGGCAGAGCACGCAACCCAGAAACCCAGGGAAGGGACTGAGATCCCAGGAGAACGGAGCTACCGCCATTGTTCCCTGCCGCCCCTGCCCCCACATACAACATCACAATCTAGCGACTGGGGTGCCCAGCCCCGGTGAACACCTAAGGCTCTGCCCCTCACCGTAACAGGAGAGACATGTCTCAAACACAAAAACAGATCAATGCCCCAAGGCTCATCCTTTTGAGCGACTAAGAGATAGCCAATCTATCAGATACACAGTTCAAAACACTGGTGATCAGGAAGCTCACAGAATTGGTTGATTTGGGGTGCAAATTAGATGAAAAAATGCAGGTTACCATAAAAGAGATGAAGGAAGATGCACAGAGAACCAATAGTGATGGGAAGGAAACTGGGACTCAAAACAATAGAGTGCACAAGAAGGAAGGAAAAAAACCAAACAGGAAAGAATGAAAAAATAATCAAAAAAACGAGGAGAAGCTTAGGAACTTCCAGAACATCTTTAAACGTTCCAACATCCGAATTATAGGGGTACCAGAAGGGGAAAAGGAAGAGCAACAGATTGAGCATGTATTTGAACAAATAATAAAGGAGAACTTCCCCACCCTGGCAAAGGAAATAGACTTCCAGGAAATCCAGGGAGCTCAGAGAGCCCCAAAGAAGTTAGACCCAAGAAGAAACACACCAAGGCACATCATAATTGCATTAGCCAAGGTAAAAATGAAGGAGAGAATCCTAGAAGCAGCAAGAGATAAGGGGACAGTAACCTACAAAGGAGTTCCCATCAGACTGTCAGCTGATTTCTCAAAAGAGACCTTGCAGTCAAGCAGGGGTTGGAAAGAAGTATTCCAAGTCATGAAAGGCAAGGACCTACTCCCATCATTGCTCAGTCCAGCAAAGCTTTCATTTAGAATGGCAGGGCAGATAAAGTGCTTCTCAGATAAGGTCAAGTTAAAGGAGTTCATCATCACCAAGCCCTTATTTTATGAAATGTTAAAGGGACTTATCTAAGAAAAAGAAGATAAAGAAAAAAACATGTATAGTAAAAGGACAGCAAACTCACAATTATGAACAACCACACCTAAAGCAAAACCAAAAGAAACTAAGCAAACAACTAGAACAGGAACAGAACAACAGAAATGGAGATCACATGGAGGGTTAGCAACAGGGGAGTGGGAGGAGGAAAGAGGGGGAAAAGGTACAGAGAATAACTAGCATAGATTGTAGGTTGAAAATAGATAAGGGGAGGGCAAGAATAGTATGGGAAATGTAGAAGCTAAAGAATTTGTAAGTATGACACATGGACATGAACTAAAGGGGGGAATGTGGGTGGGAGAGGGTATACAGGGTGGAGGGGAGTGAAGGGGGGAAAATGGGACAACTGTAATAGCATACTCAATAAAATATATTTAAAAAGGGTCTTTAAAACAGTTCTCCAAAGAAAACATACAGATGGTGCATAGATATATGTAAAGATATTCAACATCACTGATCATCAGAGAAATGCAAATTAAAACCGCAATGAGATGTCATCTCACACCTGTCAAAATGGCTACCATCAATAAATCAACAAACAAGTGCTGGTGGAAAAAAAGGAACCCTCATGCACTGTCAGTGGGAATGCAGATTGGTGCAGCCACTATGGAAAACAGTATAAAGGTTCCTCAAAAAATTAAAAATGGAACTGCCTTATGACCCAGTGATTCAAGTGTCTATTTATCTGGCCATAAAAAAGAATTAAATCTAACCATTTGTGACAGCATGGATGAACCTAGAGGTTATTGTGTTCAGTGAAATGAGTCAGAGAAAGACAAGTTCTATATGATTTCATTCGTATGTGAAATCTAAAGAACAAAATAAATAAACAAAATTTAAATAGACTCATAGACACAGAGCAGACTGTTGTTTACCAGAGGGGAAGTAGGGTTGGGGGACTGGATGAAAGAGGTAAAGGGATTAAGAAGTATAAATTGGTAGTTACAAAATAGTCACAAGGATATAAAGTACAACATAGGGAATATAGTCAATAATGTGATAACTATATGGGAATACTTTGTAAAGTATCTGATTTTCTAACCACTATGCTACACAACTGAAACCAATACAAAATAATATTGAAAGTAAACTGTAATTTAATATATTTTAAAGATAAAAATATATTAAAATACAAGCAAAAAGAAACAAAGGTTTCTAAAGTATAACCACTTTTTGACAGCAAGGAATTCCTGAAGCCTTTCCATCTATCTAGAGCTCCTAATCTCATTTGATTAGTAAAGATTTCAGGCATTATGTAAAATAATTCAAGTTCTGATTATTTTCTTTAAAAGATCTTAATCTAAAACAAAATTGTATCTACCCTATATTTAAAACTATTTAATCACAATATAAATATGGACAGGGATTAAAGAGAAATGTGAGATAATAAAAATAATTTGTTAGAATGATGGGAATGTAGGTTATTCTTTTTTTCTAGTTTATTTGTTCAACAAATAAATATTTAAAAGTTGTTTCAACTGATTCAACTTTATTTTCCTTAGAGAAAAAAATAGATATTTCTAGCTTTCAAGTAAATTGGTATAATGCCAATATCTAATTACAATGACATTTGTTCCTTATAAATTCCCAGTTTCTCAAAGAATACCTTAAGAAAGCAACTCTCTGTAGTTATGCTGTCAGATGATGCAAATGCTTTGAACACTGACACCCAGAAGTGTACCCTAGTTTGCTCCCAAGAGGCTTGTGTGCCTACCTCATGTGCTTGGCAGTTGGTATCCTCTTGGCATAGGAATTGTACTGCATTCTCACAGCCAAGCTTCCATCAGTATGATCTGTGTTGCTGGTTTAATCTCAAATATATGTTGATCTTAATGCTCTTGGCAATGGCTGTCTGAAAAACTTGTTACTACACTGTAACTACAATCACCTTACTCTTATACTCATGGCCTTGGATGAATATGGTCTGTAATATTCTGTATCAGTTATCTATCACTACATAATAAACTGCCTCAAAACATAATGGCTTAAATAAGCAACTATCTCTTATCTCTCATGATTCTGTGAGTCTCCTAGGATATTTTTCTAGTCTGGGTGGTTTGATTTATCTATGTTGAGTTCAATGATGTGTCTGTGGTCAGCCAGTGGTAACTGGATAGATAACCCAGGATGGCCTCACATATCAGGCACTTGGGATGCTATTGAATGGAAAACCTAGTTTTACTTTTGTAGTGAGTATTACAGCATGCAACCCAGATCCTCCTTTTCAGGACCAAGACATTTTAGCCATAGTGTCTAGAAGTGTTTGCTGCCAGTGGACAACTTATCCAAATAATTGTCAAAAGAAGCTGCCTAGCCCAAAGTCGTACTCCTTCCTCAAGAGCATCCCTCATCCAATGGCTGGTTGATGGAGACATTAAAATTCCTGGCCCCTTTTCCAAGTTGCCTAAACTTGAAATAACTTTGAAGGGCCATCTCAGCTCTAGAGATCCCCAAGGAATCAGTTAGGACCTTTGTTTCAACTGTGTTGCAGCCTAACTTTCCTCTGTGACCAATCCTACGTTCATTACTGCCTCTCAGTTGTTGCCTACAGCACTCCTCAAAAAACGTCCTGCTTGAAAATCTCCACCCAAGAATCTCTCTTTTGGGAAACAGGACCTAAGACATACTCCAAGTAGCCTCTTTTCCTCCAGCATATTTTCTTAGGTTCACTCACTTGAAGGTGGTTATGGGCTTCCCAAGAACATGAAAGTAAATGGTTAAATGCTGAACTCAATTTCTATTCTGTAACATTAGTTTGGTCAAATGTACCACTCATAAAAATAATTCTGGAGGATTTCTGGCCACAGTGGAGGCATAGGTAGACACACTGTGCCTCCTCGCACAACCAAAAGAAAAACAACAACAAGTTTAGAAACAAAAATCAATCAGAACGGACAGGAAATTGAACTGTATGGAAGTCCAACAACCAAGAAATTAAAGAAATATTCATTCAGACTGGTAGAAGGGGCAGAAAGGACTCACAGCAAGGCGGCAGCTGGCAGAGTGGGCAGTCCCACATTTGCATGCAGATAACCTGGGAGGAACAACTGGGGAGCAAGACAGATCACGCAACCCAGGGTTCCTGTTTGGGAAAATAAAGCCTCAAAACCTCTGACTGAAAACACCTGTAAGGGATGAAGTGGTGGGAGAAACTCCCAACCTCACAGAAGAGTTCGTTAGCGAGCCCCCCAGGTCCTAGAATGTACAGAAACCCACCCACCTGGAAATCAGTACCAGGAGGGCCCACTTTGCTTGTGGATAGCAGAGGAAGTGGCTGAAAGTCAACAGAGAGGTGAAAAAGCGACATTGTTCCCTCTCTGACCCCTCCCCCACATATAGGGCCACAACTCAATGACCTGGGTTGCACTACCCTCGTGAATGCCTAAGGCCCCTCCCCTTACAATGCGAGATCACAATAGGCATGCGAGACCAAAAGGCACAAATGACAGAACAGATCAAAGATCCAGAAAAAATACAACTAAGCAATGAAGGGATAGCCAACCTATCAGATGCAGAGTTCAAAACATGGTAATTAGGATGCTCACAGAAATGGTTGAGCGTGATCACAAAATAGAGGGAAAAATGAAGGCTATGAAAAGTGAAACAAAGAAAAATTTATAGGGTACCAACAGTGATGGGAAGGAAAGAGGGACTCAAATCAATAATGTGGACCAGAAGGAAGAAATAAATAGTCAACCAGAACAGAATGAAGAAGCAAGAATTTAAAAAAAAAATGAGGAAAGGCTTAGGAATCTCCAGGACAAGTTAAAACATTCCAATATCTGAATCATAGGGGTGCCAGAAGGAGAAGAGGAAGAGGAAGAAATTGAAAACTTATTTGAAAAAATAATGGAGACCTTCCCCAATCTGGCAAAGGAAATAGACTTCCAGGAAGTCCAGGAAGCCCAGAGAGTCCCAAAGAAGTTGGACCCAAGAAGGAACACACCAAGGCACATCATAATTACATTACCCAAGATGAAAGATAAGGACAGAATCTTCAAAGCAGCAAAAGAAAAGGAGAGAGTTTTACCTATAAAGGACTCCCCATAAGCCTGTCAACTGATTTCTGAAGAGACCTTGCAGGCAAGGAGGGGCTGGAAAGAAGTATTCCAAGTCATGAAAGGCAAGGACCTACATCCAAGATGACTATCCAGCAAAGCTTTCATTTAGAATGGAACAGCAGATAAACTGCTTCCCAAATAAGGTCAAGTTATAAGGAGTTCATCATCACCAAGCCCTTATTGCATGAAATATTAGACGGACTTATCTAAGAAAATGAAGATCAAAACTATGAACAGCAAAATGACAACAGACTCATAACTATCAACAACTGAACATAAAAAACTAAAACTAAGCAAACAACTAGAAAAAAACAGTATCAGAGAAATGGAGATCACATGCAGGGTTATCAGCAACGAGGAGGATAATGGGGGAAAATGTACAGGGAATAAGAAGCATAAATGGTAGGCACAAAACAGACAGGGGGAAGTTAAGAACAGTATGGAAAATGGAGAAGCCAAAGAACTTATAAGGATGACCCATAGACATGAACTAAAGGGGGAAGGAAATGCAGGTGGAAGGAGGTGCTCAGGGCAGAGGAGAATAAAGGAGGGGAAATGGGACAACTATAATAGCATGATCAATAAAATATATTAAAAAAATAAAGGCCTTGAGGATTTTGAAAAAAATGTGCACATGAAACCTGTATACTTTTATTAACCAATGTCATCCCAATAAATTCTGTTTTTTAAAAAATAATTCTGAATGCATTGATTAAATAATATTAATAGCAGTGATGATGACAATGAATTTTCCATGCTTAATTTGTTCCAGGCACTGTTCTACACAACACTATATGTATAATAACTTATGTAATGTTATAATCATGTGAGGTAGGCACTGTTGTTATCCTTTTTCTATAGTTGAAGAACAGTAGAGATTTATCAGATATTTGCCCTAACAAGCTAAATCTACTACATGAAATCAATGAAATACCTTTGATCCTACAATGGACATGAGTAACACAGCACTGTGATGTAGTGAGCAGTCATTCCAATTGGCTGATTTCACTTTTGGACGTTAAATCATTGAATAATGCTGCTGCTAATGAAAAGTTTCATTAATTCCTTAATTTTATCAAATGATTTAGACTTAGACTTTATTTGAACTCTACGAATGTTGTGGCCTTCATTGCACCTGTCCTCATGGATCCTTACCATATTTTATTCACTAAGGGACCCTAAACCAAAAGAATATCAGTTTAAAGAGTAATCTGGTGCAATCAAACCCCATTTTGTGCAACAGAGCAGACATTTTAAGCATCAAGCCAGCTCATATTTGCATAGGAGTGGATTAGGTTACTGAAATGTCTGCCTTTTACTTTAATGATTATTTTCCTTTGATAATTATGTATGGCTACCCAAATACTACAGAAACAGCATAAATTTAGCATGGAACTTTGTACAGATAGAAACAAACTAACCAACAGTCCCCATAGCTATTTCTGAAAGAATGTGAGTCCAATGTTGCAACATTTTCACCCTATTAATTGGCAGGATGGATGTTTGGTCCTAGCTGGGTAGGTATTCCCTTTATCCCTCCCTACTCAGCTCATATTTAACAAAGAGGCTGATCTGGTCATGGGCATGCAAGTTGCTATTCCTTCATACTAAGATTTCCAAACAAGCATTTAGAAAACAAAAGGATGGCATAAATACCCTACAATTACAACATATGCACTTTTCACCATTGTGATATTATAAGTGTTCTACAGTTGTCTTTGTGGATTCTCATTCTTAATCTCTAACATTTCCCTGTCAATTGTATTGTATCTAGGACACTTCAAATATAATTCATGATATAAACATGCATTCCCTTTTCACTTAATAAAGTAAAATATAAAAGTCATTTTCCAAAGTAGGGCAATACTCAGTTGAATTCTTTAAAAACTGGTATCAATGCATTATCAGAAAATTTTGGCTGAGAAGGGAGCATGTAATGTACTTCTTTTGAAATGTAGCAATGACTTAAAGTAATCATAACCATGCTCCTGGGAAATGTGACTGAGCACCAAAAACTCTGAATGTTTCTCCAATTATCAGCACCTAGCCAGATCAGAATATTAATTTTGATTTTATTGTATTTATCACTTCTTGAGCTAATATTAAATAAACAGAACTCAATGTTAAGTTCCTTGAGCTCAGTATTATTATTGATATTACTTGTGGAGTAAGATTTTAAGCCAGGGAAATTATTTTTTAAAATATATTTTGTTGATTATGCTACTACAGTTGTCCCATTTCCCCCCCTTCATTCCCCTCCAACCTGCCCACCCTCTCCCACCCACATTCCCTCCTTTAGTTCATGTCCATGGGGCATAAGTTCTTTAGCTTCTACATTTCCCATACTATTCTTGCCCTCCCCCTATTTTCTACCCACCATCTATGCTACTTATTCTCTGTACTCTTTCCCCCTCTCTCCTCCTCCCATTCCCCTGTTGCTAACCCTCCATGTGATCTCCATTTCTGTGGTTCTCTTCCTATTCAAGTTGTTTGCTTAGTTTCTTTTTGTTTTTGTTTTAGGTGTGGTTGTTCATAATTGTGAGTTTGCTGTCCTTTTACTATACATGTTTTTTATCTTCCCTTTCTTAGATAAGTCCCTTTAACATTTCATAAAATAAGGGCTTGGTGATGATGAACTCCTTTAACTTGACCTTATCTGAGAAGCACTTTATCTGCCCTGCCATTCTAAATGAAAGCTTTGCTGGACTGAGCAATGATGGGAGTAGGTCCTTGCCTTTCATGACTTGGAATACTTCTTTCCAGCCCCTGCTTGCCTGCAAGGTCTCTTTTGAGAAATCAGCTGACTGGCTGATGGGAACTCCTTTGTAGGTTACTGTCCCCTTATCTCTTGCTGCTTCTAGGATTCTCTCCTTCATTTTTACCTTGGCTAATGTAATTATGATGTGCCTTGGTGTGTTCCTCCTTGGGTCCAACTTCTTTGGGACTCTCTGAGCTTCCTGGGCTTCTTGGAAGTCTATTTCCTTTGCCAGATTAGGGAAGTTCTCCTTTATTATTTGTTCAAATAATTTTTCCCCTTGTTGCTCTTCCTCTTCCCTTTCTGGTACCCCTATAATTCAGATGTTGGAAAGTTTAAAGATGTCCTGGAGGTTCCTAAGCTTCTCCTCATTTTCTTGAATTCTTATTTCTCCATTCTTTTCTGTTTGGTTGTTTCTTTCTTCCATCTGATCCACTCCATTGATTTGAGTCCCAGTTTTCTTCCCATCACTATTGGTTCCCTGTGCATTTTCTTTCATTTCACTTAGCATAGCCTTCATTTTTTTGTCTAATTTGCTACCAAATTCAACCAATTCTGTGAGCATCCTAATTACCAGTGCTTTGAACTGTGCATCTGATAGGTTGGCTATCTCTTGGTTGCTTAGTTGTATTTGCTGTGGAGCTTTGATCTGCTCTTCCATTCAGGCCATTTTTTTTGTATTGTCGTGCTTGTTATATATGAGGGGTGGAGCCTTAGGTGTTCACCAGGGCAGGGCAACCCAGTAGTTGAGTTGTGACGCAGTATGTGGGGGCAGGGTCCGAGAGGGAACAATGGCGCTTGCTCTGCTGTCTGTCCCATTTTAGTTCCTTCCACCACTTCCCCCAAGCAAACTGGGCCTTTCTGGTGCTAATTCCCATGTGGGTGGGCTTATGCACATTCTAGGACCCTGTGGGTCTCTCCAACACATTCTCCTGTGAGGCTGGGAGTCTCTCCCTGTGCCTCAACTGCCACAGGTATTTTCAATCAGTGCCCTGAGGCTATATTTTCTGGTGCTGGTACCCTGAGATTGCCAGGTCAGCCAACTGCCTTGCGCGCAGTGCCTTGCTTCACAGTCGCCGCCTCACTGAGTCTCCCTGTTGCCACCCTGGGCCCGGGGTCTGCCAGCTGCCTCCTGTGCACCCAGTGTCCACCCACTGCAGTCTTGCGCACCTGAGATGGCTTATACGCCCAGAGCCACTTTTTGAGCTGCGACCCCTTTTCGCCCAGCTGCCCGACTCCACCCTTTTTACCTGTCTGGATGAATGTGTCTATTTTAACTCCTTGGTTGTCCAACTTCCATACAGTTCAATTTTCTGGCAGTTCTGGTTGTTATCTCATTTCTAAATTGTTGCTGCCCTTATTTTGGTTGTGCAAGGAGACATAGTGTGTCTACCTATGCCTCCATCTTGGCCGGATGTCTCTTAATTATATTTTTTTGATTATGCTATTACAGTTGTCCTGATTTTTCGCTTTTGCTACCCTCCACCCAACAACCCCTACTCCCTCAGGCAATCCGTCCACCATTATTCATGTCCATGGGTCATGCATATAAGTTCTTTGACTACTACGTTTCCTATATTTTACTTCATATCCCAGTGGCTATAATGTAACTACCTATTTGTACTTCTTAATCCCCTCATCTCTTTTCCCATTTTCTCCCTGCCCCCTCCCATCTGGCAACCATCTGGCAGCTAACTTTTCTCTTGCTGCTTTCCAGTCTTTCTTTATCTTTAACCTTTGGCCTTTTGATTATGATATATCTTGAAGTGGGTGTCCTTGCAGTCATCATAATTGGGACTCTCTCTGCTTCCTGGACTTGCATGTCTATTTCCTTCACCAAATAAGGGATGTTTTCTTTTCACTATTTTTTTCAGATAGATTTCCAGTTTCTTGCTCTTTCTCTTCTCCCTCTGGCACCCTTATGATGCAAATGTTGTACCTCTTGAAATTGTCCCAGATGATGTTTATACTATCCTAATTTGGGGGGGTTCTTTTTTCCTCTTGTTCTACATGGTTGGTTTTTCCTTCTCTATGTTCCAAGTCATTGATTTGATTCTCAGCTTCATCCATTCTACTGTTATTTTCCTGTACATTGTTCTTTATTTCAATTAGTGTATCCTTTGTTTCTGACTGGGTCTTTTTCATGGTACTGAGGTTTCCACTAAGTTCCTTGAGCATACTTATAACCAATGTTTTGAACTCTGCATCTGAGAGACTGCTTATCTCCATTTCATTTAGCTCTTTTTCTGGAGTTTTGATCTGTTCTTTCATTTAGGCCATGTTTCTTTGTCTCCTCATTTTGGCAGCCCCCTTATGTTTGTTTCTATGTATTAGGTAGAGCTGTTTTGACTCCATGTCTTGCAAGTGTGGCCTAATGCAGCAGGTGTCCTGTATGTTCCAGAGGTACAGCCTCC
Organism: Phyllostomus hastatus; assembly: GCF_019186645.2. NCBI lineage: Eukaryota > Metazoa > Chordata > Mammalia > Chiroptera > Phyllostomidae > Phyllostomus > Phyllostomus hastatus. Next base: position 7,154,171 of record NW_025333841.1, on the reverse strand, counting down.
CTTATCACCCAAACTGGGTACTTGAGGTGTGCCCTCTGTGTGGGCTGAATAAATCCTCCTCTTGTAGTTGAACCTTGGTTGCTGTTGGCAGATCAATGGGAGGGTTTACCCAGGCTAGTCAGCTGCAAGGACTGGCTGTGACCACTGACCACCAACCTCTACCCAGCCTGGAGGATCAGTTGTGCAGGGGCAGGGTTGTGGTGCTCTGACGCGGTCTGTAACTGTCCACTGGGTGCACTGGCCCTAGGGTGTCCCAGGTGGTGCAGGCCAAGGTCAACTCCCACCTGTGTTTTACCCAAGTCCACCCTACATGAGCTGTAAAGCAATCTGAGATGGCTGCTACTCATGCTGGGCTTGGAGATTGTGCAGGGGAAGCCAAACTATAAATCTAATCTGGCTGCTGCTAGGGCTCATGGAAGCCAGTTGTTGCTTGTTTGATAGGATTTAGGAGCCAAGATCAGCCATTCTTATGGAAAAAGCAGTTTCTGTGGGTCCGTAAATTGGGTGGCGCAGCGCCTCGGGATATCCAAGGAGGGTCAAACAGTGTTCACCAAGTTGATGGAGTCTCAAATGTGGCACAAGCTTGAGGGCTCTGTGGGGGGAAGGTTTAGGAGAAGGACAAAGACTCCTGCTCGCCTTGATGCCAGACACTTCAGTTTCTCCCTGTATACTACTGGTACCTTTCAAGCCGCTATCCTGGTGCTGGAGCTCAAGGGATTGCATCTGAGTAGGTGAGTCTGTATGTGGGTTCTTTAAAAGGAACTGCTTAACACTCCAGAAGTTTTTTCCACTGACTCAATCACGGCCGGTGTTGGCAACCAGAAGTTGTGGGGACTTATCTTCCTGGCACTGGAACCCTGAGCTGGGGGCCTGGTGTAGGTCTGGGACTCCTCACTCATGAGATATCCCTCCCAAATTTTTATCCATGTGGGTGTGTGACCAGCCTGTTTCACATCTGCACCCCTCCTACCAGTCTGGATGGATGTGGTTTCTTTAATTCCATAGTTGTCAGACTTCCATTCAGCTTGAATTCTGACATTCCTAACTGATGAATGTTCAATATTTCAGTTGTATTTTTTATTTTTTAAAAGATTTTATTTATTTATTTTTAGAGAGGGGAAAGGAGGGTGAAAGAGAGGGAGAGAAACATCATTGTGTGGATGCCTCTCACACACCCTCTACTGGGGACCCGGCCCATAACCCATGCATGTGCCCTGACTGGGGATCGAACTGGTGACCCTTTCATTCACAGGCCAGTGCCCCATCTGCTGAGCCACACCAGCCAGGGCTTTAGTTGTAATTTTGATGTGGTCATGTGAGGAGGCAAGCCATGTCTGCCTACACCGCCACCTTGACTGCAAGTTGACTGAGTCTCTATTTGTTTTTACCCTATGGGACAGGTTTCAAAAAAGAGATGGAGAAATAATTTTTAAGTGCCTCAAGAACATCCAAAAGCCTTAAGGCAGTTTGTTTTCTCTTCTTAAGTCTTCCCAATTGCACACATGATATCCTGTTCCTAGAGATTTAAAATCAAACCATCAGTTAATTGTATCTATATATACAGATATTTTCTTCGGTGTTCAAATCCCTTTGAAATTGTTTTCCCCTTAGCTCTTAATTTCTTATTAAGTGTGATTTGGGTATGAGCCTGAAATCATCATTAAATTGCCACAGATGTACTACTGCCTTGATCACATTTTTCCTCCATCTTTCCCTTGATGTAGTTAGAAGCTAGCTTTCTGCTTTGATTTGCTTGAAAATTCGAAAAGTAGAAATGCTAATATCAGTTTACACCATAACTGGACTAATTTCTTTTCCTCTTCAGAATTCCTTGGAGGACCTTTTTTTAAAAAGATTTATTTATTTATTTTTGGAGAGAGGGGAAGGAAGGGAGAAAGAGAGGGAGAGAAACATCAATGTGTGGCTGCCTTCCGTGCACCCACTACTGGGGGCCTGGCCCACAACATAGGCATAAGACCTGACTGGGAATCAAACCAGCAACCCTTTGGTATGCAGGCCCACACTCAATCCACTGAGTCATACCAACCAGGGCCAGAGGATCTTTATTAATGTTGATTTAATTTGTGTGTCTGTTTGTGATCACATAAAGGCACTTATCAAAATCATTAAAATAAAACCACTTTTTATTCATTCATCTATTTAGATATTCTCAACAGAGGTGTTTTAAGATCAACATTTCAAGCCATTTTCCCTAGCTTTCCACTTTTTTATGCCACTGTAAACCTGAGTGCCAATAGTCCCTAGTAATAGCCTTGTGTGCACGTGCATGTGCACACACACACAAACATTGCAGATGCCATGTTGATGTTCATAATCTGTCTCCCCATGTTCACGTGCAAAAGTTTATTTTATGTACTGAATAGATAGTGAAATTTCCTTCCAAATATCTGTAGACAAAGACCCACTTCTTGACTCAAGCTGTGAGTTCTTTAAAGATGGAGACCTCATTAACCTTGACTATGAACCTTCAAGAGCCAGCCTAGTGCTGTGGGCTCTCAGTAGATTCTTGGTGAATTACAGACTGATTACCAGAAAATCGTAGGCTATGAAATGACTACTAGGAATTAAATTTTAGAATTGATTAAATAACATTTGATACATTGTACAAAATTAAATTTCATCTAAAAAAATATACTAGAGCCCTTTAAAAATGATCAATACCATAGAAACCATAACTGAAGGTAAACATCAAAGCAAACAGTCCAGAAAAAAAGGTGCCATTGCATTGTACCCAATAAAAAGCTTGGACTCCCCCCAACATACACACTCGTAACATGTGCCCCTACTTATTTCTCCTTTCCCATTATCTGAAGAAGAGTTAAATTAGAGAAAATCATATGGGAGGTTATGCTGTGCTACCTTTTTTGTTCACTTCATGTGCTTATTATTCTTGTTCACCTTGTTCCTTACAGTATCTGTAACTGTACATATGGAAGTATATGATAGTAACAAAATAGAACTCAATTATAGCTTAAAACAATATAACTAACTCAGTTTTTGGGTATTACTAACCCCAAACAATTGCAGAAAGTGGGTGGGCCTAGTTAATGTCCAAGTGGAATCTCCTCCTAATATTCAAATATTGACAATGTTAAAATAAAGGAGGTAGTTTACAAAAGTTAACTTTAATTATCTCATCTCTTTAGTGATCCATGTGAAGCAAAAAATAATTGGTATCCAATGACAATGCAGTGTTTTTGTTCCTTCTCTCTACAGGTCTCCTCCAGGCTAGGACTGGCAAAATCTGCCTTTAGTGGCTTCCCATAGTCTGGTGTTCCAGATGTATGTGCTCTTTTATACCTCTCTGCTAAAGCCTTGGCAAAATAGTTAAATGATTTTGTAAAAATTCAGAATATTAGCGCTAGATCTCTCCATTCTAGAAATGAGTAAACCAAGACTCAGGGAGGTAAAGTGACTTGCCTGATATTACCCAGCTAATTGGTTACACCCAATGCAAATACAATTATGCCATAATCCAGGACCTGGGCAAACTTTTTACATTAATTTTAAATGCAGTTATATTCCTTCACAACAACCATTTTAGTGGGGTGATTTATCAAATAAGAATTTTCTTACCATGGGGAATGGAGGTAAACTCTATATGGAGTTGATTAACTTTATTATTTTTTGTATCATAGGCCTGTGTGGAATGCACAGTATCATGAAGGAAAAGGACACTTAGGTTATAATTTCAGCACTGGGAGACAATAATTATATGGCATTAATAATTCCTCTAATTTATTTTGTCCTTTTTTGCTATTGTAAAATTTATGTGAAGAGAATGCACATACTCATATTTAAGTGTATCATTGGATTAGTTTTGGATAGAGAATATTTGCATCACCTCAGAAGATACTGTTGTTCCCCTTTTTAGTCAATTTCAACCCAATCCCATTGCAACCATGTTTGAATTTTAATTACTATAGATTTATTTTGCCGCTCTTTGTACTTCATATGAATAGAATCATGAAGTGTTTACTTTTTATAATTTTCTAGCTTCTTTAACACAACATACAGTGAGGCTTATTCAAATTGTTGCATATATTAGTGTTCATTTTCTTAAATCCCTGTGTAGTATTCTGTTGTATGACTCTAATACAATTTGTTTATCCATTCTCTCTTTAATGAACATTCAAGTTGTTTCAAGTTTTAGACTTTTATGAGTAAAACTCTTATAAATATTCATGTAGAAGTCTTAGTATGAACATGGTCTTATTTCTCTTGGGAAAATATCTAGGAATGGAATCACTAGATCACAGGGTAGATGTATGTTGAACTTGATAAAAAAAACTACTAGACTATGTTCCAAAATAGTTGTATCATTTTACAGCTCCACCTACAAAATATGAGAGTTCCAGTGGCTCCACATCCCTACCAGCATTTGATGTTGGATTCTTAACTTTAACCATTTGAGTGGGTATGTAGATATCTCATTGTGGTTTTAATTTGCATTCCCTTCTGGCCTAATGATGCTCAGCAAATCTTCATGTGCTTACTGGTTACATGCGAATCTTTGTTGGTGAAATTTCCATTTGAGTATTTTGTACATTTTTATTAGGTTGTTTGTATTTTTTATCCTTATCTGAGGACATTCTTCCACTGCCTTGCAAGGGTGTCCAACCTTTTGGGATCTCTGTGCCACACTGGAAGAAGAAGCGTTATCTTGAGTCACACATTAAATACATTGTGACACATATCACAAACAAATCTCATAATGTTTTAAGTAAATTTATGATTTTGTATTGCGCCACATTCACAGCCATCCTAGGCTGCATGCGGCTCATGGGCCTCAGGTTTGACAACCCTGCAAGAGAGAGGAAGGAAGAAAGGGAGAGAGAAAAATGTCAATGTGAGAGAGGCACATATCAATCAGTTGCCTTCTGGGCACACTCACACGAGACCTGGGACCATATGCACCCTGACCAGGGTCAGAGCCCACACCCCAGGTTTTGCCCTGATGAGGAATCAACTAGTAACCCTTTGGCTATGGGATGATGTTGCAACCTCCCAAGCTACACCAGCCAGGACAGGTTGTTTGTGTTTTTAGTTTTGATGTGAGAAGTTCTTTATATATTCTCTTTTCAAGTCCTCTGTCAGTTGGTATCTTTTCCTTCCTCCCTCCCTTCTTCCTTGTTTCTTTGCTCCGCCCCCCCCTGCTACTTTCTTTGTGTAATTGACTTTTTTGGAGATTAGATTCAGAGAAAAATACAAAGATTTCCCATATGTCCTGTGTCCCCACACAGGCACAGCCTCTCCCATTATCAACATCTCCCACCAAAGTACTACATTTGCTCCAACTGATGAACCTACACTGACACGTTATTATTATCCAAAGCCCATGGTTTACATTAGGTATACTTTTAATATTGTACAGCCTATGGATTTCTACGAATTTATAACAACATGTATGCACCATTTTACTATCAACATGGTAGTTTCACTATCTTAAAAATCCTCTGGATTTTGCCTTTTCATCCTCCCTTCCCCTCTAACCCTTGGTAACTACTTATCTTTTTACTGTCTCTTACAGCCCAGTACCAGAAGTCACACAGGGACACTTCTGACACATTTATTGGTCAACAAAAGCCACAGTGCCAGCCTGAATTCAAGAATAGAGAAGACAGGTCCCACCATTTTTTGAAGGATTGACATGCATTTAAAATGGATGTGAAAAATTACAGGTGGCCATCTTTGCAGAAGGTCTGCCAAAGTAGATACAGGGTTTTCAGAAGATGTCATTTATCTCAGAAGGATATTCCCTTGGACTACTTGCTCAGGTTTTAATATGAGAGAATTTTGGGTTTTATCAAATGACTTTACTACATCTATTGAAATGGTCATATAGTTTCTCTCCTTTATTTTGTTAATGTACTGAGTTATAATGGTTGATTTTCAAATGCTAAAGCAACCTTAATAGCTGCCATTTATTAAGAACTTTCATTAAAGTACCAATGGCTTATTTCATAGACATAGAACAAACACTTCAAAAATTTATACTTAATCATAAACGACCCCGAATAGCTGCTGCAATTTTGAGAAAGAAGAGTAAAATAGGAGGGATCACAATACCTGACACTAAACTATACTACAAGGCCACTGTAATCAGAACAGCCTGGTACTGGCATAAAAACAGGCACATGGACCAATGGAACAGAACAGAGAGCCCAGAAATAAACCCAAGTCTCTATGGTCAATTAATATTTGACAAAGGAGGCAGCAACATAAAATGGAGTAAAAATAGCCTCTTGGACAAATGGTGTTGGGAGAACTGGACAGCTACGTGAAAAAAAATGAAACTTGAGCACCAACTTACACCTTATACAAAAATAAATTCAAGGTGGATAAAAGATTTAAATATAAAATGTGACACCATTAAAGTCCTAGAGGAGAACATAGGTAGGAAAATCTCAGATATTTCATGCAGAAACTTGTTTACTGACATGTTCCCTAGAGCAAGGGACATAAAGGAAAGAATAAACAAATGGAATCTCATCAAAAATAAAAAGCTTCTGCATGGCTAAAGAAAACAGTATTAAAATAGAGAACCAACTGTATAGGAAAATATATTTGCCAATGAAACCTCAGACAAGGGTTTAATCTCCACAATATATAAAGAACTTACATGACTACACTCTAAGAAGACAAGGAATCCAATTAAAAAATGGGCCAAGGACTTGAACAGACACTTTTCCAAGGAGAACATACAGAAAATCCAAAGACACATGAAACAATGTTCAATATTGCTAGTTATCAGAGAGATGCAAATAAAACCACAGTGAGATACCACTTCACACCAGTCAGAATGGCCATCATAAACAAAGCAACAAACAAGTGTTGGAGAGGTTGTGGAGAAAAGGGGTCCCTAGTGCACTGTTGGTGGGACTACAGACTGGTACAACCACTATGGAAAGCAGTATGGAACTTCCTCAGAAAACTAAAAATGGATCTGCCTTTTGACCCAGCAATTCCACTGCTGGGACTCTATCCTAAGAATACTAAAACAGCAATCCAAAAGAACCCATGCACCCCAATGTTCATAACAGCACAATTTACAATAGCTAAGTGCTGGAAGCAACCTAGATGCCCATCAGTAAATGAATGGATCAAAAAACTATGGTACATTTACACAGTGGAATTCTATGCAGCAGAAAGAAAGAAGGAGCCCCTACCCCTTGCAACAGCTTGGATGGAGCTGGAAAGCATTATGCTAAGTGAAATAAGCCAGGCAGTGAAAGATAAATACCATATGATCTCACCTTTAACAGGAACCTAAACAACAAAACAAAGAAACAAGTAAAATATAACCAAAGACAATGAAATAGAGGACAGGCTGACAGTGGCCAGAGGGGAGAGAAGAGGGAATTTTAAGGGAGAATGGGAAAGGTTGACAGGAACAAATTTAAAGGACACATGGACAAAAACTAAGGGGAGGGTGGTAATGGGAGGAAAGTGGGAAGGATTGGGTGGGTGGGCTGGATTGGGAGTAAAAGGGAGAAAACTGTACTTGAACAATGATTTAAAAAAATTTTAAAAAACGAAAAGTACACCATGATTGTAAGGTGTTATATTAAAAAATATATCATGTTCAGGTCCTTATCTGTGTAAATGGTAATTTTCTGTATATTATGCAGCTAATATAAAAAAAATAAAATTTGCATGCTAAAAAAAGAACTTTCATCTGCATTATGAACTTGATGTGCACTATTAACTCATTTTTCCTGAGAGGTAGGTATTAGTTTCCCACCTTATAGATAAGAAAATTGAGTTTGTATTGAAGTTAATTGACCGGGTCACTCAGGTAGTAAATGGCAAATCCCAGCACTTAAATAGAGGCCAGATGACTCCAAAATCAACATCTTTCTCCTATAACCTCATAGTGGAGTACTTAAAAAAGGAGGTGAAAAACCTCCAGAGGCCAATTTTTCTAGTTTTATACTTTTAGACTCATTGACAGTTCTTGCCCACTTTAGTATTTGACAACCCACATTTTTTAATTAAACACCTAACTCAAAATATTAAGAAAAATGATAAATGACTGGAGCTGAAAAGCATTAGCTTCTGTTTCAGACTCAGTCACATTAGAGTTGCTAAGTACAAAAACGTGTAAACAAAAATTGTGTTCTGAATGCTACTGACACCCAAATGTGGTTAGATAGGATAAGAACACCCAAAATAATGTATTATATTTCCATCAAACACAACAAATGATTTAGCTATAACAAAATGCCAAACTGTGGTGAACCTATGACTCAAAAATGGCAGCTTTTCATGCACTACTACTCTACTTAAAAATATATTCATGAAAATCGTCCTTTGTAATAGAGCACCACAAGGAATAATACTGGTTTTAGCCATATTGAGTGAATTTGGTCATACTGAGCCATATTGAACAGCTATCTGTAGCTGATCAGAATTTCCTCACTATAAAAGATACCATATCCTCAGCTGGTATAGCTCAGTGGATTGAGTGTGGACATGCAATCCAAAGGGTCACTGGTTCAATTCCCAGTCAGGGCACATGCCTGGGTTGCAGGCCAGGCCTCTGGTGGGGCACATGTGAGAAGCAGCCACAAATTAATGTCTCTCTTTCTCTTTCTCCCTCCCTTCCCCCTCTAAAAATAAATAAATAAAATATTTTTTAAAAAAGATACCACATATTTTTTGAATCACAATACTATAAACCTTTCTGTTCTAATAGTCATAAAGCTCTGTTTCTATCACCATGTTGGTCTGTGTCTATAAATAACAAACCCATAAATATAAGCCTTTACAGTGAATCATCCTTACAAACAATGCTCAGATACCTAAAGCTGAGGTTTATGTCCAATGGTCTTTCATGAAACAATAGCTCTCTCAGTTAAAATATTTCCATTCATTGCATGTTGACAATGTTCTGAATTTATAATTCCAAAGAAATAAACTGTGCCAATATCAAGAAGCAGCCTTATATAACACAGATAGCACTGGTGGCATAATATGAGAAATCCTCGGTATATTTTTCTGCCTGGAATTCTTTCTTTCACACACCTCTCACTGCTTATAATTCACCCATTTGGATTCGCAAACTCTTTAAAAATGTAAACAACCTAAAGTTTAATACATTAATTCAACGAAAACCCCACGTAACAATCTCTGATATATGCATAGTGTTCTATTTTTTGTAAAGAATAACTATCTTTTGGAAATAATAGTTAGAAAATTATTTCCATCTCCTTCAACTTATTTGATTCTTGTCAGAACCATATGACTTAGGTAGTAAGTAGCAGTAGTAATAATACTAGCACCAGTAGCAGCAGCAATACTAGTAGTGATAATAATGGTAAACCCTTATATATACCATGTATTATGTACCAGACACTGTTGTAAGCACTTTGTGTATATTAATTCACTTGATCATCACATCAGCCTTACATGATATCTTCCATTTATATCAACACTTTAACAAATGATAAAGCCAAGTCACAGGAAAGTTAAGCACCTTTCCCAAGGCCACAGAATTGGTAGTCAGTGAGTTAGGACTCAAATCCTGGCAATCTGGTTCTAAGGGCCTGTGCCGTAAACCACTCACCCATCATCTCTTTGATCATTTACTCCCAGAATTATTTGCTGAATGCATACTCTACATCAGATTTTCTCCAAGGGCTTGGAAATAAAGCAATGAACAAACAGATTTGGTCTCTCTTCACAAGGAGCTTTCATTCTAGAAGGGAGAGGCACTATAAATAGGAAAATCTTCTTAGTGATAAGTTATATAAGAAAAATAAAGAAGGGTGTGTGAAAGACAGTGATGTGAAAAGACTGCTTTGGGTTGGGATCTAGGAAGACCATTCTGAGAAAACACTGGAACTGAGGTATGAAGAAGAGGAAAGAAGCAGCCATTTATAAGATTTTAGGACAAAGTTCATCAAGAAGTAAGAAAAGCAACAGGTCTAAGGTAGGAATGACTTTGAAAAAAGAGGGAGTGAGTGTGACTAGAATGAGGGAGGATATCAGGACATGAGATCAGAGATATCAAAGGAGCTTGATTATGTAGAAGGATCCTGTATTTTGTTCTCAGTGAAATAGGAAGTCATGGGAGGCTTTTAGCAGGGGAGTGTCATGATCTGATTTACATTTAAAAGGGGTATTTCTGGCTGCTTTGTGGAAAATAAACTTCATACGGTCAAAAATAGAAGTAAAAAAGACTAGTTAGGAGAATATGACAGTAGTGCACATGAGAAATGATGAAGACATGGTCTAGAGTGTTTGCAGAAGAGATGGCAAGAATTGTTTGAATTTGAGAATGTTTTGAACTCACAGCTAATGAGAGAACCTGGATGATAATTCATTGTTTTGATTCTAAATTTATGCACTTATTGTCTGTCCCTAAAAACTAGTTCCAATTCTCACAATAAGGAAGTCAATATTTTAATTGTGGGAAGGGGAAGAGGAGGAAAATGTGAAGAAACTTGAAGGAGACAGAGAGGACAAGAAAGTGGAGGAAGGAAAGGAGGGGCAGGGGGAAAGGGAGGGATACGCAGATAGGGAGGGAAAGTTTGGAATATGGAGTTCTGATGAGTATCCTGTAAGTGGGTTGCCACAGTTAAGGGCTTTAGGTAGTAGGACTATAGATTTGGGAGAGCAGATATTTAGTATTATGTAATAAGAGGCCAATTTAACTCATTATAGAATAAGACCAGATAGACTTTATGTGGCTTCAAGAGTGAGAAACAGAGTATCAGTGTTTATGCTCATAAAGACGGGTTTCCCCTTTATACTCTCAACTGACACACTCCCCTCAAATTGACAAGCTTTATGGAATTCAGTCAAGTGAACATAATTTTTCTTTTGCTTCTTTTGTAAAGAGTGATTTAGCAGAGTTCTGACATTTCCCATTCAAATAGGGCTATGTATAAAGCAAAGCATATGTCTCCTGTGCATCCTAGCCAGTCTAATGTGCTCTGAAAGCCTGAGAAATGTTCATGCACTCTAATGACCTAAGGCTTGTTCTAGGATATCCCTAGGCTTTTTTTCTGGGGGTGTAAACACTACATTATTCTGAGAAGCAGTAACAGTAATGGTTTGGTCAATTAGTATAAGTGTTAGCTATGACTATGCCCAAATGATAAAATTGCAGTTTTAAGCATTTTGGATTTTAAGCAAAATATATATATATATATAAAACCTCTTTTGTAGATTAAATCAAGTTATAGCCAATAATTCATCAAACTCCATTTAATAAAGCTTGCCAAGACTTGGAGGATCACTCTCTTACATCCTTGTTTCTCCTTTACTTCCCTTCTCTTGTCAAAACTTGTTCTGAGGAAAAGCTTTGAAAGTCATTTGCAAAAGTATAAATGTCTAATAAGGATTCAGGTATTCACTCCTCTGGGGACATTCTCATTTTATTAGGAAAACAAAAAAAACCTGAGCCAAAAAAATAAAACCCCAGTTATGAAATTTGGCCATCAATGAAATGGACAGACAAATAAATTAAATGGCCACTGTATTAGTCAGGGTTCTCTAGAGAAACAGAACCAACAAAATTCTGTGTGTATATAAAGAAATTTATTTTCAGGAATTGGCTTTTGTGACTATGGAGGTATGGAGGTTGGCAAGTCTAAATCTGAAGTATAGGTCGGCAATTTGAAGATAAGGAAAGTCAATGATCCAGTTCCAGTCCAAAGAAGTCTGCTGGAGAATTCCCCCTTGCTCAAGTAAGCTGGATTTTTTGCAGATTCAGAACTTCAGATGATTGGATAAAGTCCATCTACATTACAGAGAGCAATCTGCTTAACTCAAAGTTCACAGACTTAAATATTAGTCTCACCTAAAGTGACACAAAAAATTAACCATCACACAAACCTTTGATAAGAACTGTTAAAAATATGGTTCTATTTGTGTGTTTCTTATATTATTTGTATACCCCATTACACTGAATCCTTTTCTGTTTGCAGTTCTGTTTAAACTAAAGATAGTCACATATATATCTTCCTATTTAAAATGTTATTTTATCTTCTATTTGTATATAATATGAAAAAAAAATCTTATTGGGAATGATTGATCATGTCCAATTTGACAAATGTATATACTGAGCCCTTCTTATGTGGTAGGGACTACATGAGAAATCAAAAATCAGTATGACACAGTCTTTATTGTTACATGCAAGGAAGAATATTAATATTCTTATATAAGAAGTATAAGCACAATAGCCCTGGCTGGCATAGCTCAGTGGATTGAGCGCGGGCTGGGAACCAAAGTGTCCCAGGTTCGATTCCCAGCCAGGGTACATTCCTGGGTTGCAGGCCATAACCCCCAGCAACCGCACATTGATGTTTCTCTCTCATTCTCTTTCTCTCTCTCTCTCTCTCTCTCTCTCTCTCTTTCTCACTCTCTCTCTCTCTCTCCCCCCTTCTCTCCCTAAAAATAAATAAATAAGTAAAAAACTAAAAAAAATCCACCTTCCTTCCAAAATGTCTTTCTAAAACATAAATTTTTAAAAAAAAGAAGTATAAGCACAATGAAGATGGATTCAGAAAAAGGCAACATTACATTTATTGAAAGAACATATCCACTATTTCCTTCTTTCCTTCAACAAATATCTATGAAGTTCTACTATAGGTCAATCACTATTAAAGTTTTTGGAGATACAGCAGTAAAAACATAAATAAACAAACTCCCTGCACTCATAGAATTTGGTTTCTAGTTGGGGAGGGAAACAGCAAACTTGAAAACAAGTAGGGTGGTTTCAGGTCTTGATAGTAATTAACATACTGATAAGTGAAATTTAAAAAATGGGATAATGGGACAGGTTACTGGCATTGTATTTAAGTTAGGGTGGTCAAGCCTCTTCTTCTACAGAGTGGCATTTGAGCTAATACTTGAATGAAGAGAAAGAGTTTTCTATACTTATGTCTAAGGGAAGAGCATTCCAGTTAGAATAGAAAATGTAAAGCTTGTGTGGGAGAAATGAGATTGGAATGTTCAGGAAAGTCTTCATGAGAGTTGGCATTTGTGAAGGAGCTTAAAGAAGAGGTCAAATTTCAGGGGAAAGGGGGAAGGGCTTACAGGAGCAAGTATAAAAGACACATGGACAAAAACTAGGGGGGATGGAAATGGGAGGGGGGTGGGGAGGGATGGGGGGGTGTGAGCTGGGATGGGAGTAAAAGACAGAAAACTACTTGAACAACAATTAAAACAAATAATAATAATAAAGAAGAGGTCAGATTTTTACAAGTAAAGATTGGGGAAGAGGTAAAGAAATGCTGATTTAGAAATACAAGACTATCTGCGGAGTGTTGGTTATACATTATTATGGCGTTAGAATATTAATTGAAGTCAAATGAATCCAAATACATTGTAATATTTAATGTCCAAGGTAGGTGCTTTTACTTGCCTTTTATTTTTTACAAGTAATGAACAATTAAATACATTTTGAAATACCTGTGAAATATCTATCTAAAACCATGAAGAATATGGGTGAGATTATCAGGGGGTCTATCCAAAGTACATACAAAGCAATGAAAGTCCTCTTTCCTCAAAGACCTTTGCTCTCTACTTTCAAAATGGGATTGGTATGAAGTAAATTGTTCTTTTTATACACCTCAGTATATGGTTAAGTCTACTTGCCATTCACATCAAAGCGAGAATAATTTTGATCTGGTAATGGAATACTTTCAATGTATTCCAATACAACCTCAGGTAATTGGAAAGAGACTTAAAAGTTGTCTTATTGAAGCACTTCCTGATGCTTTTGTACCCACCAAGTGATTGTTCACCTTATAATTGAGCACAGTTAATGATCTTTCTGAGGCATCCCATTCCATCACTGGTCATCTTTAATGAAATCATTACCTTTGTAGCACCTATCCATTGTTCTGAGACCTATACTTGTATCAGTCAGAGTTCTTAGTTATAGATAATAGCATTCACTCTAGCTAGCTTAAGCAGAAAAATATCATTTATAGCTTGCGGGATAACTCACAGAATGTCTGCAAGGGTGAGGTACCCAACCTTGGATATTGCACAACCAGTAACAATACAGCCAAACAGAATGCCCAATCTACTTTTGCCTACCCCTGTAGATTCCCTAGAAGATTCTATCTCTTTATTCATAGCCACAACCTCCCTCTCAAATTTAATAGACATCTGGTGAAGCCTAGATCACATGCACAAGCTTAGCTGCAAGGGAATTGAGGAAATGCAATTTTGTGGTTTCATGATTCTCTGTAGAGGAAAGTGTGGTAGAAAGAGGATTGGAAAGGATCCTGAGTGAGCTAACTTGTAATATTTTTCATATTTCATTTCTGAGCTTTCTTGAGATTAAACATCTTTTGTTCCTTTAAATGGTGGAGGATGTTGATGTTTAGAGTCTGTTCACCACCCTGGTCCTTCTCCTCTGAGCAAATCCCAGTCAAGTCCTTTGCACTGTCAAACCAAGAACAGGGTAAAATGACCAGGTATCTTTTGGCCTGTATAAAATGAAGTAGGCCTATCATTTCTTTTTACTGAACATCGATTAATGTAGTCTTGTAATGCTCATGGAATTTACTGAGAAAGACAGGGAGAATTTTTTACACGGTCCTCATTTTTTAAGGCACATCACCCTCAAACGGCAACACTGTATTTCAAGAGCTAGTTTTATCAGAATGTGAAAATGTGTCACTATTAAATTTCATCTTGTTAAAATCAGAATCCAAAACCTGATATCAATAGGTCACAAAATGGGCAGAATCTATTTTCCAATATACATCATTATCTTTACTAGCTTTGTATCTACTAATGGTTGGCTAAGCATGTCTACTATGTTCTTACTCAATTCATTAGTATAAATGATTAATATAACAAGATATAAGATAGAGACATATTAGAGATGGACTAAAATTCATCTATTAATTAGGATAAAAATACATTACCCCATGTGTATCAACACAATTGGTCCCAATTTATCCATCTTATGTATAGGATACTAGAAAAGGCTTTGTAAAATGCCACAGAGAAATCCAATTACATCATTTTCACAGAATACTCTTTATTGGTCAGTCTGATGAAATTTAACATAATCCATTCCATCAACTTACCCCCAGAACAGATCTGCCTCTACATTTTCTTATTTCTGAGAAAGAGGCCTTTTCTCTTTCATGATTGAAAGTTAAGCATCTCAGAGTTCTGGCCAAGATGGAGGCATAGGTAAATAGGCTTTGCTTCCTCGCACAACTGAAAGAAGGATAACAACGAACTTAAAAAAAAAAAAAAAACAACCAGAAGTGCCAGAAAATCGAACTGTATGGAAGTCCGACAACCAAGGAGTTATAGAAGAAACATTCATCCAGACTGGTAGGAGGGGCAGAGACAGGCAGCTGGGGTAGAGAGGGAGCTTGACAAGATGGTGGCTGGCAGGCGATATCTCACATTCAAGTGTTGATAAGCCAGGAGGAACAACTGGGGAGTGAGACAAACCACACAACCCAGGGTTCCAGCATGGACAAATAAAGCCTCAAAACCTCTGAATGTAAAAACCTGTGGGGGCTGCAGTGGCAGGAGAAACTCTCAGTCTCACAGAAGAGTCTGTTGGAGAGACCCACATGGTCCTAGAATGTATACAAACTCACCTACCTGGGAATCAGCACCAAAAGGGCCCAATTTGATTGTGGGTAGTAGGGGAAGTGACTGAAAGCCAGGGGAGAGCTGAGCAAGCAGCATCATTCCATCTCTGACCCTTCCCCCTCAGACAGAGCCAAAATGCAGTGAAGTGGGTTGCCCCTCCTTGGAGATCACCTAAGACTCCACCCCTTACAATGTAACAGGTGCACTGAGACAAAGAAATATGGCCCAATGAAAGAATAGCTCAAAATTCCAGAAAAAGAACTAAGAAATGAGGAGATAGCCTATCAGATGCAGAGTTAAAAACACTGGTAATCAGGATGCACACAGAAATTACTGAGTATGCTCACAAAGTAACGGAAGAAATGAAGGCTATACAAAGTGAAATGAGAGTACTGGCCAAGATGGAGGCATAGGCAGAAACCCTTCACTTCCTTGCACAACCAAAAGGAGAAAAACAACCAATCTAAAATCAATGAACAACCAGAAGTGCCAGAAAATCAAACTGCATGGAACTCCGAAAACCATGGAATTAAAGAAACAGTCAAACAGAACAAACAGACCAGTAAGGCAGCAGACAAAGAGAAATAGTGGTGAGGCTGCGGACCACGGGGGAGGAGCTGGTGGTGGCAAGGAAGCATGCTACTCGGGAGGAGCTGACTTAAGAGGAAACTGAGACTCAGAGGTAGCTGTGGACTGGGGTGGTTGCCACAATGGGAGAAACTCCCAGTCTCACCTGAGATTTTGTTGAAAAGTGTGCTAGAGATGAGTAGGCAAGCTGCATTGTTCCCTCTCTGGCCCCTCCCCCACAGGCAGTGCCGCAGTGCAACGAAGAGGGTTGCCCTGACTGGGTGAATACCTAAGGCCTCACCCACTTACAACTTATCAGGGGCCCTGGGCAAAGAAATAGGGCCCCTGATGGGGTCCAAAAAGAAATGAAAAAACACAGCAAAACCTCAGAAAGCACGCTAAGTGAAGAAGATATAGCCCACCTGTCTCATGGAGAATTTAAAACCCCGGTAATCAAAATGCTCACAGAACTGATTGAGCTTGGTTGAAAAATGAAAGAACAAAGGAAAGATATCCAAAATGAATTAAAGCAAAATATTCAGGGAGCCAACAGTAAGGAAAGAAACCAGAAGGAAACCAGGACTCAAAGTAATGACTTGGAACAGATGGAAGAAATAAACATCCAACTGGAACAGAATGAAGAAACAAGAATCCAAAAAAAAAAAAAGATGAAGAGAGGTTAAGGAATCTTTGGGACAACCTGAAACGTTCCAATATCTGAATTATAGGGGTGCCAGTAGAAGAAGAACAACATCAAGAAACTGAAAACTTATTTGAACAAATAATGAAGGAAAACTTCCCCAATCTGGCAACGCAAATAGACTTCCAGGAAGCCCAGAGTACCCCAAAGAAGATGGACCCAAAGAGGAACACACCAAGGCACATAATCATTAAGTTACCCAAGACTAAAGAAAAAGAGACAATCTTAAAAGCAGCAAGAGTGAGGGAAAGAGTTACCTACAAAGGAGTGCCCATGAGGCTATCAGCTGATTTCTCATAAGAAACCTTACAGGCAAGAAGAGGCTGGAAAGAAGTATTTGAAGTTATGAAAGGCAAGGACCTACATCCAAGAATAATCTATCAAGCAAAGCTACCATTTAGAATGGAAGAGCAGATAAAGTGCTTCCCAGATAAGGTCAAGTTAAACGAGTTCACAATCACCAAGTTCTTATTATATGAAATGTTAAAGGGACTTATGTAAGAAAAGGATGAATAAAAATATGAACAGTAAAATGACAACAAACTCACAACTATCAACAAAGGAACCCCCAAAATAAAAGAAAAACAACAAAAACTAAGCAAACAACTAGAACAGGAACAGAATCACAGAAATGGACATCACATGGAGGGTTTTCAGTGGGGAGGGGGAGGTGAGGAATTGGGGGGAAAGGTACAGGGAAGAGCATAATTGGTAGGCATTCAATTTATGGGGAGAGATCAAAAATGGATTAGGAAACAGAGGACTCAAAGAACTTATATGTACAACCCATGGACATGAACTAAGGGGGGGGGGGATGATGGAGAGTTGGGGGTCACAGGGTGGAGGGGGATTAAAGGGGGGAAAGTTGGGAAAACTGTAATAGTATAATCAATAAAATATATTTTTAAAAGTAAAATGAAGCAAACTATACAGGAAACAAACAGTGAAGGGAAGGAAACCAGGACTCAAATCAAATATTTGGAACAAAAGGAAGAAATAAACATCCACTGGAACAGAATGAAGAAATAAGAATTCAAAAAAATTAGAAGAGGTTTAGGGACCTCTGGGACAGCTTTAAATGTTCCAAAATCTGAATCATAGTGGTACCAGAAGGAGAAAAGGAAGAGCAAGACACTGAAAATTTATTTGAACAAATAATGAAGGAAAACTTTCCCAATCTGGTGAAGGAACTAGGCATGCAAGTCCAGGATGCTCAGGGAGTCCCAAAGAAGAAGGATACAAAAAGAAATACAACAAGGCACATCACAATTAAAATACCCAAGATTCAAGTTTAGGAGAGAGTGTTAAAAGCAGCAAGAGAAAAAGAGTCAGTTACCTACAAACTAGTTCCCATAAGACTATCAGTTGATTTCTCAAAAGAAACCTTACAGGCAAGAAGGTGCTGGAAAGAAGTATTCAAAGTTATGAAAGGCAAGGGCCTACATCCCAGATTACTCTATCCAGCAAAGCTATCATTTAGAATAGAACAGCAGATAAAGTGCTTCCCAGATAAGGTCAAATTGAAGGAGTTCATTATCACCAAGCCCTTATTATATGAAATGTTAGAGGGACTTATCAAAGAAAAATAAGATCAGAACTATGAACAGTAAAATGACAACAAACTCACAACTATCAACAAATGAATATAAACAAAAATACAAAAACAGACTAAGCAAACAACTAAAACAGGAACAGAATCAGAGAAATGAAGATCACATGGAAGGTTATCAGTGGGGAGGGGGGAGAATGAGGGAAAAGGTACAAGGAATAAGAAGCATAGTTGGTAGGTAAAAAATAGACAGGGGGAGGTTAAGAATAGTATAGGAAACAGAGAAGCCTGTAGAACCCATGGACATGAACTAAGGAGGTGAGAAGGCTGGGGGTGTACAACGCAGAGTAGTATAAAGGGGAGAAGAAAATGGGACAACTATAATAGCATAATCAATAAAATATACTAAAAAAAAAAGAAAGTTAAACATCTCTGATACCTTCAACTCCCTCTCCCCATGATCAATTAATCACCAAGCCAGTTGTTTATTCTTTATCATAATGCTCTGGGACTTTTATAACTCCATTTTCCACTTTACCACTCTAATCCTGGTCCTTATGACTTCAGACATGGACTACTGCAAAAGCTTTACTGATTTCCCTCATTCTTTTATGTAGTGACAGTGTGAAGAATGACTCCCTCTTGTTCCTGTCATTCTCATGTAAAATGCACTCTCCCGTTTCCTCTGTACACATATAAGACACTCAGGGGCTGAGCTCTTTTTTCTCCCTTTCAACCCTTTGGAAAACAACTGGAAGGCAAAGGTTACAGTATCAACCCCCATTATCCTTCACACAAATATTACAAAAATACTGCTTAACAACTGTACAGTATACAAATACACTAACTGACTGCTAACTCAAGATCAAATCCTTTGACTCAATTCACTTATTAAAGGTAGGTATGAGTTATTCTTATAGTACCATAGTTATGTGAAGATAATTAGATGAAACTTTTTAGAATGAAGACCACCACATTGAATTCATCTGAGTGGTCTTGTGGTAAAGTACTAGGAATTTGTCATTTTAGAATCTTCCAAATATATAGGATGCCACTCCAAGCAGAAATCTATTGGCAAACAAAATAGCCTGGGTTCAATGCTTCACTTGCAGTGTTAGGCTGAATCACATTTGGCAGCAAAATCCATCCAGAAACCTCCAGAGGCTCATTAAAACCAGATAATGCTGAAGCATAGCAAAATGGTTTCCATTTAGACCATGGTGCCAGCTTAATAGATGTATGAAAAATAAAATGATTAAGTAGTTCCTTATAAAGACATTCATCTAACATGGCAAGTCCTAAACAATGTCAATACATGTGTACTTATTAGGTCAATGTAGTTGACCTAAATTCTTTGAACTGTATGACTTAAACACAAGTGACAAGAGGGATGGCTTCATGCCATACCATGTATGTGCTAGAAGAGTAAAAAATAAATTATATGACTTTAAACTTGAAGTATTAGTACATAAATATACCTCATTTGTATGACATAAAATATTAGAAGAGTCACTCTATGGGAAAACCATTTACTGATGGGCACATAACTCAGAGACTACCAGTCCTGTATGTAATATATGTTTATCTCAAGTCTCAAAACAATTAAAAATGTTTTTTCTAGTCTCTAGAATAATTCATTATCATTGTAGGACATTTGGAAAATACATAGACACAAAAAGAAAATGAAATTCACTTGAAATCCCACTACTCAGATATTACTACTGTTACCATTTGGTGAAACTCTATAATTTTAATAAATCTTTTACAAATACAGATTTCATTGTGCATAGTGTCCAAAGAAATACTTCCTAAAATAAAAAAAAATTGTTCTCGGAACTGGCTGGGTAGGTCAGTTGGTTAGAGCATCTTCCCAATACTCCAAGGTTGAGGGTTTGATCCCCAGTCTGGACACATACAAGAATCACCCAATGTAATAAGCCAGTAAGAGAAAAACAAATACCATATAATTTCACTCATATGTGGAATGTAATAAAAATACTGAACTAACAAGCAAAATAGAGACAGAGACATAGATAGAGAACAGGCTGACAGCTCTGGGTGGGGGCTTGAGGGTGGAGGGATTGAGCAAAAAGGAAAAAGGACCCATGGACATGGACAACAGTTTGGTGATTGCAGGGAGGATGGTATATAAGGGGAATAAATGGTAATGGGAAAATACAATTAAAATCTTTTTTAAAAGATTTTATTTTGATGAGATCCCATTTGTTTATTCTTTCCTTTATGACCCTTGCTCTAGGGAACATATCAGTGAAAATATTGCTGCATGGAATATCTTAGATTCTCCTGCCTATATTTTCCTCTAGGACTTTTATGGTGTCATGACTTATATTTAAGTGTTTTATCCACCTTGAATTTATTTTGGTGTATGGTATAAGTTGGTGATCAAGTTTTGTTTTTTTGCATGTACCTGTCGAGATGTCCCAACACCATTTGTTGAAGAGGCTATTTTTACTCCATTTTATGCTTCTGCTCCCATTTGTGGAATTTTAAAAATATTTTTATTTAAATTATTTTATTATTGTTCAATTGTAATTGTCTGTATTTTCTCCCCACCCCCTCCAAACCCACCTCCCTCCCTTGCTTCCACCCCCCCTTTGGTTTTGTCCATGTGTCATTTGACACACAATTCTTGAAAACCCTTCTCTCTACTGTCCCCTCCCCCTCCCCTCTGGCTATTGTTATATTGTTCTTAATTTCAATGTCTCTGGTT
Source organism: Phyllostomus hastatus (assembly GCF_019186645.2). Classification (NCBI taxonomy): domain Eukaryota; kingdom Metazoa; phylum Chordata; class Mammalia; order Chiroptera; family Phyllostomidae; genus Phyllostomus; species Phyllostomus hastatus. The sequence continues at coordinate 7,133,018 of NW_025333841.1, read as the reverse complement.
ATATTTTGCTTGATTGTTTGTTTTGTATAACCAGAAGGGAGGTGGGAAGGGATAATGGGGGGGGGGATTGGGAAGGGTTTTCAGGAACATCTATGAAGGATACATGGACAGAGCCAAGAGGGGATAGGATCAGGGGTGGGAGTTGGGGATGGCTGGGGTGGCGGAGAGTGGAGGTGGGAAAATGGAGACAATTGTTCTCGAACAACCAATAAAATAGATTATATTTTTATTTTCAGAGAGAGGAGAAGGCAGGGAGAAAGAGAGGGAGAAAAACATCAATTGGTTGCCTCTTCCATGCCCCCAACTGGGGACCAGGCCTGCAACACAGGCATGCACCCTGACAGAGAATCAAACCAGCAAGCTTTCGGTTTGCAGGCCGGTGCTTCATCCACTGAGCTACACCAACCCAGGGCAATTAAAATCTTTTTAATGAAAAAAATCACAGAGGGAAAATGGCAGTGTGGTAGGAGGGAGCAGATTCCACTTACCCCTACACACGGGAGAAAAACCTAGCCAATCTACGGAGGAACAGAGCAAACAGCCAACAGTACCACAGCATATATGAAAATAGGACATCAAAAATTGCAGCAGAAATTGAAAAACCAGATGGTAAGGAGAGTGCTTCAGGACAATAAGGGCCCAGGGATCAGCAGGGGGACCAAGTAGGCTGCAGCCCCAGGCCCAGAGCTACCCAGGTCTCCCACAGGGCTCTTGACCCAACTTTCTCCCCTACCAAACAATGATTGAGCAGCACCAGGCATGCCTGGTTGCTTGAAGGTGCAGAGAGGGGAATGGGGACTGAGTGGCAAACACACAGGCGCTGTGAGCACCCACACATAGTCCTGGGAAGAGTGTGCGCCCAAGCCCATGTGACCAAGGGCAGTCTGGGTGTCCTCCTGCAACCTGGGAAGAATGTGCTTTGTGGAAGACTTGGAGCACACAACTGTAAACCCAGGGGAAGTGCGCGCCCCTCAGGAGCCTCAGAGCCTAAACCCATGAACCCATGGAAAGCATGCTTAGGAAGGCCCGGATCCCACACCCAGGGCCCTGCATAGAGGAGCCAGACTGGCTCTGGGGAGAATGAAAGACTGAGTGCTGAATAGGAAGGGAGAAAAGCGAAACCAATGCCCCTCAGCCTGTGGCAGCCAGCAAGACCAGAAAAACCAGTTTGGCCACTTTGAAACCAACAAGAGTTTTTGTTTGTTTGTTCAATTCATTGATTTTCAGTCTGTTTGGGTTTTTTAAGTAATTTTTAAAATTTTTATTATTTTTATATCTCTCAATTCTTTTTGCTTCTCTTTCCTTCTTTCTAGCTTTATTTCTTTTTCCTTTCTCTCCAATTTTATCTCCTCTTCCTTCCTTCTTCTGCTTTCTTTTTTTCTTTCTTTTTTCGTTTTAAATACCCACAAGTGAGACCAAAAAAAAAACCAAACAAACAAAAAAAAAAAACAGGAACTGTGAAAATACCAGAGTTGGACCCAAAGAGGGGGCATCCCAACAGCTGAGATGAGACAAATTTCACTTTACTATTACAGAGAGCCTGCAAGTTATTGCATATTTCTGTTATTATTTTTTCATTATTCTTACATCTTTTATTTTAATAGTATTTTTGTATTCCTCTTCTCTCTGTATAGTCTTCTTTGCTTGGCTGGTTATATTGTATCATTTGACAGGTTTCCCCTGTTATCTCATTCATAGTGTATTGCTAATTTACAGTCCTTCACTTCATTTGTGCTCTATTAGTACACTACTCAAAGTTCTATACTCCCTATTCTTGTTATCTAGATCTCACAGATTTCTGTCATGTGATTGTTGCTCTGATATCACTGTAAATAGTAGCTATTCCATACAATTGTAAATACACAATACCCCCACAAATCTTTGCCCATTTCAGAGTTTACTGGGATCTATTACTATAGTGGGTGACTCTATTCTCTCACACACTACACCTATTTACTATCTTTTACTCTCACCTTACCCCAGAATCTGACCTCCCACAACCTCACTGCTTTCTAGATCCAACTAACAATCCTTCCCTCTCCAACAAGAGTCTTCTCTTCTTTCCATCCTTTCTAAAAAGTGGCTACTTGGGTGCAAAATCATAGTTAACACAACACATAGCCAAAGGATCTCCTATTTCTTCTCTACTGGCTGCTACTGTAAATATCATAGAATACTCTCTTGCTCTCTTAAACCATTTTCCCTTCCCCCTCCAACTGATCACAAAAAAGAGTAGGTGGAAGCTGTGAACACCAAGACACCTGAAGGAGACTACACCACTGAATCTCACAGGTATTCTACCACAGAAGTTCACACCATAAACCCAGTGAGCCAGAACAGATAAATTTAAGAAGCAGAGGCTAACAAGAAGAGTCTCACAAACAATGGGAAGACAAAGAAACAATCCCCAAATGAAGGGAAAGGAGGAAGCCTCAGAAAGAATGGTAAATGAAATAGAGGCAACTCAGCTATCAGATATTTAGTTCAAAGCAATGATTATCAGGAAGCTCAATGAGCTCACAATAAACTACCAGAAACTACAGGGAAATGACAATGAACTCCCTGCAAACTATATCAACATAAAAAAGCAAATGGAAACTATCAACAAGGGCCAAGAGGAAATGGAGAATACAATTTCTGAACTGAAGAACACAGTAGAAGGAATTCAATGCAGGATCAATGAAGCAGAAGATCAGATCAGCAAGCTGGAGGACAAAGTAGAAAAAAAAAACACCCAGAGAGGGCAAGAAAAGGAAAAGACACTCAGAAAGAATGAAGAGGGATTAAGAGAAATGAAAGATAATATGAAACATAATAATATTCGTATAATAGGGATACCAGAAGGACAAGAAGAAGAGCAAGGGATAGAAAACCTATTTGAAAAAGTAATGTTGGAAGACTTCCCTAATTTTTTTCTTCTTTTTAAAGATTTTATTTATTTATTTTTAGAGAGGGAAGAGATAGAGATAGAGATAGAGATGAGAGAGAGAGAGAGAGAGAGAGAGAGAGAGAGAGAGAGAGAGAGAAACATCAATGTGCGGTTGCTGGGGGTTATGGCCTGCAACCCAGGCATGTACCCTGGCTGGGAATCGAACCTGCGACATTTTGGTTCACAGCCCGAGCTCAATCCACTGAGCTACGCCAGCCAGGGCTGAAAACTTCCCTAATTTGATGAGAGAAAAGGTCACAGAAATCCAGGAAACACAGAGAGTCCCAATCAAGAGGAACCCAGAGAGGCCCACCTCAACACACATCATAATTAAAATGGCAAAATTTCAAGACAAAGAGAGAATCTTAAAAGCAGCAAGGGAGAAACAGGAAGTTACATACAAGGGAGCCCCAATAAGGCTAGCAGTGGACTTCTCAATGGAAACACTCCAAGCCAGAAGAGAATGGCAAGAAATATTCCAAGTAATGAGAACCAGAGATCTGCAACCAAGGCTACTTTACCCAGCAAGGCTCTCAATCAAGATAGAAGCCCAAATAAGGAGCTTCCCAGACAAAAGAAGTCTAATAGAATACACCTCCTCCAAACCAGCTCTGCAAGAGATGCTAAAGGGACTGCTTTAAGGAAAGGAAGAAGGAGAGAGACAGAGAGAGAGAGAGAAAGAGAGAGAGAGAGAGAGAGAGAGAGAGAGAGAGAGAGAGAGAGAGAGAGGTATGTAAATGGCAATGAATAAGTATCTATCAATAATAACCTTAAATGTAAATGGATTAAATGCTCCAATCAAAAGACATAGTATAGCTGAATGGATAAGAAAGTATGACCCACACATATGCTGCCTACAAGAGACCTACCTAAAGACAAAAGATCTACTCAGACTGAAAGTAAAGGGCTGGAAACAAATCTTCCAAGCAAACAGACAGGAAAAAAAAGCCAGGGTAGCAATACTCATACCAGACAAAATAGACTTCAAAAAAGAGCCATAAAGAGAGACCCAGAAGGTTACTTCATAATACTCAAGGAAAGAATCCACCACCAAGACATAAATATTGTAAATATATACTCAGCCAACATAGGAGCACCCAAATACATAAAGAAAATCTTAGAGGAGTTCAAGAAAGATATGGACAGCAACACAATTATACTAGGGGATTTTAACACCCCTCTCTCAAAATGGACAGATCTTCCAAACAAAATATCAACAAAGATATTGTGGCATTGAACAATAAACTAGATGAAATGGACTTAACAGATCTACATAGAACCCTCCATCCCAAAGAAGCTAAAACACATTCTTTTCAAATGCACATGGAACATTTTGAAAGATAGACCACATGATAGGACACAAAACAAGCCTCAACAAATTGAAGAAAATTGAAATCATACCAAGCATCTTCTCAGATCACAAGGCACTGAAACTCGAAACCGGCCCAAAGGAAAAAAACCCAAAACACTCAAAATCATGGAGATTAAATAGCATGCTATTAAACAATGAATGGGACAAGAATGAAATTAAGGAAGAAATCAAAAAGTTTCTGGAAACAAATGAAAATGAACTCAAAACAACCCAAAATTTATGGGATGCAGCAAAGGCAGTCCTGAGAGGGAAGTCCATAGCGATACAGGCCCACCTAAAAAAAGATAGAAACATTTCAAACAAACAACCTAACCCTACATCTACAAGAACTCGAGGAACAACAACAAAGACAGCCCAGAGCAAGTAAAAGGAAGGAAATAACCAAGATCAGAGCTGAATTAAATGACATAGAGATTAAAAGCACAATTCTAAAAATCAATGAATCAGGAGCTGGTTCTTTGAAAAGATAAACAAAATCAACAAGCCTTTAAGCAGGCTCATCAAGAACAAAAGATAGAGGACCCAAATAAACACAATCAGAAATGAAAGAGGAGAGATTATAACTGATAACACAGAGATACAAAGGAGTGTAAGAAATTACTATGAAGTACTGTATGCCAAGAAATTTGAAAACCTAGGTGAAATGGACAAATTTCTAGAAAAATATAATCATCCAAAACCCAATGAAGAAGAAGCAGAAAGCCTGAACAGACCAATAACAGCTGATGAAATTGAAGCAGTAATCAAAACACTCCTGACACACAAAAGCCCTGGACCGAATGGTTTCACAGGAGAATTCTACAAAGCATTTAAGGAAGAGCTAACCCCTATCCTTCACAGTCTATTCCAAAAAATCAAAAATGATGGAAGACTCCCAAACTCTTTTTATGAAGCCAGCATCATCCTAATCTCAAAACCAGATAAAGACACAACAAAGAAAGAAAACTTCAGGCCAATATCGCTGATAAACATAGATGCTAAAATCCTCAACAGGATATTGGCAAACTACATCCAAGAATACATTAAAAAGATCATACAGCATGATCAAGTGGGATTCATCCCAGCGATGCAAGGATGGCACAGTATTCGCAAATCAGTAAATGTAATAATCACATAAGCAAAAGCAAAGATAAAATTACATGATCATATCAATAGATGTGGAAAAAGCATTTGACAAGGTACAGCACCCATTTATAATAAAAACACTCAGCAAAGTGGGAATAGAGGGAGCATTCCTCAACATAATAAAGGCCATTATGAGAGACCTACAGCCAACATCATATCAATGGGCAAAAACCAAAATCTTTTCCACTAAATCAGGAATAAGACAAGCTTGTCTACTCTCACCACTTCTATTCAATATAGTATCAGAAGCTTTAGCCACAGCCATTGTAGGAGACCATTCTGAGTGGCATAGGCCCAGCTCCCACTCAGAGATGCACAGGACCCACACCCATGGATAGGTTCTCCTGTGGGGAATCAGACATGTAATGTACCTAGGCTGCTATGAGTCTTGCTTTTTGTTAAAACTCCCTCACCCTGAATTGAGGACATTTACTGCAAAGCAACTTACTAAAAACTATGCTAAACCTTCCAAGGATGAGTGTAACCAGTTCAACTACTTTTGCCTTTTCATTTGCAAATATCCCTCTTCTGTGATGTGATTAGCAGCATTGGCTCCTTTGTTTTCTATAAAAGGTAACCACCTAAAGCAAACCTGTGTATAGTAAATGAGGACCATCATGTAATGAGCAGAGAAACCTAATAAAGGCCTGTCATGGTGGAAGGCAGGGCTTTTGCTCCCCTTGAGAGAAAAGCCATGCTGTCCGTTTTCCTCCACTGGACTCGGTAGTCTGTGTGAATGTCTCATTTCATCCATAATGATGCAGACACCATTGGCCGGTGTCTGCATGAAGTGATCAGACAAGAAAAAGAAATAAATGGCTCCAAATCAGAAAGGAAGAAACAAAACTGTCACTGTTTGCAGATGACATGATAGTGTACATAGAAAATCCTGTAGACTCCGCCAAAAACCTGCCTGACCTAATAAATGAATTTGGCAAAACAGCGAGATACAAAGTCAATATCCAAAAATCAAAGACATTTTTGTACACCAACAATGAAACAGCAGAAGCAGAAATCAAGAAAAAAATCCCATTTGAAATAGCAAAAAGAAAAATAAAATACCTAGGAATAAACCTAACCAAAGAAGTAAAAGACCTGTATTCAGAAAACTACATAACACTCAGGAAGGAAATCAAGGAAGACACAAACAAATGTAAACATATACTGTGTTCATGGATTGGAAGACTTAATATCATCAAAATGTCCATAATACCCAAGGCAATTTACACATTCAATGCAATACCTATTAAAGTACCAATGGCTTATTTCACAGACATAGAACAAACACTTCAAAAATTTATATGGAACCATAAACGGCCCAAATAGCTGCTGCAATTTTGAGAAAGAAGAGTAAAGTAGGAGGGATCACAATACCTGACACTAAACTATACTACAAGGCCACTGTAATCAAAACAGCCTGGTACTGACATAAAAACAGGCACATGGACCAATGGAACAGAACAGAGAGCCCAGAAATAAACCCAAGTCTCTATGGTCAATTAATATTTGACAAAGGAGGCAGCAACATAAAATGGAGTAAAAATAGCCTCTTGGACAAATGGTGTTGGGAGAACTGGACAGCTACGTGCAAAAAAAATGAAACTCAACCACCAACTTACACCTTATACAAAAATAAATTCAAAGTGGATAAAAGATTTAAATATAAACTGTGGCACCATTAAAGTCCTAGAGGAGAACATAGGTAAGAAAATCTCAGATATTTCACACAGAAACTTTGTTACTGACATGTCCCCTAGAGCAAGGGACATAAAGGAAAGAATAAATAAATGGGATCTCATCAAAATAAAAAGCTTCTGCATGGCTAAGGAAAACAGTATTAAAATAAAAAGAGAACCAACTGTATGGAAAAACATATTTGCCAATGATACCTCAGACAAGGGTTTAATCTCCAAAATATATAAAGAACTTACACGATTCCACTCTAAGAAGACAAACAACTGAATTAAAAAATGGGCAAAGGACTTGAACAGATACTTCTCCAAGGAGGACACACAGAGGATCCAGAGACACATGAAAAATGCTCAATATCGCTAGCAATCAGAGAGATACAAATTAAAACCACAACGAGATACCACTTCATACCAGTCAGAATGGCCATCATAAACAAAGCAACAAACAACAAGTGTTGGAGAGGTTGTGGAGAGAAGGGAACCTTAGTGCACTGTTGGTGGGATTGCATACTGGTAGAACCACTATGGAAAACAGCACAGAATTTCCTCAGAAAACTAAAAATGAATCTGCCTTTTGACCTAGCAATTCCACTGCTGGGACTATATCCTAAGAACCCTGAAACACCAATCCCAAAGATCCTATGTACCCCAATGTTCATAACAGCACAGTTTACAATAGCCAAGTATTGGAAGGAACCTAGGTGCCCATCAGTAAATGAATGGATCAAAAAACTATGGTACATTTATACAATGGAATTCTATGCAGCTGAAAGAAAGAAGGAGCCCCTACCCTTTGTGACAGCATGGATGCAACTGGAAAGCATTATGCTAAGTGAAATAAATCAGGCAGTGAAAGACAAATACCATATGATCTCACCTTTAACAGGAACCTAAACAACAAAACAAGTAAAATATAACCTAAGACACTGAAATAGAGAACAGGTTGACAGTGTCCAGAGGGGAGAGGGGAGGGAATTTCAGGGGAATTTCAGGGGAAAGGGGGAAGGGTATACAGGAACAAGTATAAAGACACATGGACAAAAACTAGGGGGGGTTAAAATGGGAGGGAGGTCGGGAGGGATGGATGGGTCAGCTGGGATGGGAGTAAAGGACAGAAAACTGTACTTGAACAATGATTAAAATAAAATTTTTAAAAAATCAACCAATGAATGCATAAATAAGTGGAACAACATGTCAATGTTTCTCTCTCTGTGTCCCATCCTTTCTAAAATCAGTTTTAAAAACTGTTCTACATTTTCCTGTCATTGCTGTTGCCTAATTAACACTCATATACACATTCTTATGAATTTTAATCTTTCTGTTGTTTTTATTAATGCTATTAAAAGGCAAATTCAACAGCATATGCATTATCAAATAACTGTGTATTTGTTTTAGCAATTTTGCCAGTTATTGTTAAGCTTCTTTTTAAAGACCTCACTGAAGACATAGTAACCTCCAATAAAATATGAAACACTTTGGTAGCTGTCAACAAGTGTCAAGCAGGTCCCTTGCGGGGAAGACTGAATGTTTATATTACCTCTTGTAACCTCTATGTTAGGGACCACTGCACATTGGGAAGACTCCCTGTCTGGGAATCAGGAGATTTGAGCTCTAACTTTGACTCTGCCACACGGTTACCACTAATCTCATTTTCTTATCTAGGTATAGAATTAGAGAGGCAGAATATTTGAAATGATCTGAATACTCACTGAAAACTAATTATTATACAGACAGAAGGTATTTGTGATCAATGTATTACACACTGGATGTTAAATTATTGAACAACATATCCAGTTCAAAGAAGTTATGATACAGCCCTGGCCAGTGTGGCTCAGTTGGTTGGAGGATTGTCCAGTAAACCAAAGGGTTGCCAGTTCGATTCTCGGTTAGGGCACATACGTAGGTTGCGGGTTTGGGCCCAGTTGGGGCATGTGCAAGGGGCAGATAATTGATGTTTCTCTCTCACGTTGATGTTTCTTTCCCTCCCTCTCTCCTTCTCTTGCCCACTCTCTAAAATTAAAATTGGTAAGCATGTCCTCAGATGAAGATAAATAAATAAATAATATTTTTTAATTCAAAAGGTTGTGATACAAAGCAGTTATAGCTATAGTATTAAATTCACTGAACATGTGGAAAAGGATAAAGGAAAAATTTGTCAGCCCTTTTAAAAATGCTTTTCAATTAACATAAACAAAAAGGTCTTCTTTACAACTATCAATATTTATAAACTGTCATTAGATAATGTTAGGTCATCTATTTGCTGAAGTTGGAGTCTTGACCCCCTACAAGACCCTTCATATAATAACATTCCTTTTACTTTTACTATTTTTATTCATTGTAATTCCATAGCAATGAGCAATATAGGTGAACACCAAAGGAAGTCTCAAGGAGGATAGTTCATTATATTAAAGTTTTGAATTATAATATCATGTGCCCTACTCATATTCTTATTAAAGTAGTTATGGTTAATCTTTCCTGAACAACATCTGCTATTAATTCCTTTTAAATGAGCTAGGAAAACAATTATATATGTATTACTAAGGTTTACTAATTAGGCAGCCTATTTTTGTTTTGGGAGGGCTCAATTTTGGTGACTCACGTTTGGAGAATGACTTATGAATGACTTATGAATGATACAAAGGAGCAGAGTTCTGACAAGGTCTCACAGTGATAAAGTGCTGGAGCCAGAGACAGGCAAAAACCTAGGGATCTCAAATCACTGTCACAGAAATATCTTAAGTTTTCAATACTAATCATAGCCACTCCCAGGATCAGAGAGAAGCCCCACTTTCCTGGCCACCTTTCCCCTGTACTGCTCCAGTGTTTTGCTTCTTTAGACCTGGTTTCTCTTCCCTTCATTTAAACTGTTCCTTGGTTTGCTTTGGGCACTGAAAGTAAAGTCAACAAGAAGTCTTTGAGGGGTGAAGAGATACAAGAAAACTCTAAGGGAATCAGATTTTACCTGTGAAGTGCTATTCCCTGCTATTCCCTGTTACTAGCCATAGGAAACATCATATTGACATACTGAGAGTCAGATAAAGAGCCGAGAGGACATAAAGCATTATCTTTTTTTTTTCTTCTCAAGGATCTACGGGGGCCTCACTCTGGATAGGGAAATAGGAGGGGAAGTGACAAAGCACTGCCACATGTAATTTAAAGTGTGGCAGCAGGAGATCAAACTGAAAGACACATAAACCTTCCCACTAGTTCCCAGCAGCACAGCCAGAAACGCCAGCTGAGGACTTTATGGGGAAACAAACAGGGACCAAGGACTTTGAATGGAATCAGTGGCCAGTTTATAGCATCTCAAGAGAATAAGGGAGTGATAAGGTAGAAAGCATTTAGAAAAGCAGACAAAAGTTCCATTTTGTTTTGATAAGTGTTCTGCTCATACCCATGAGAAGTTTCTCCAAGACAGCTCTTGCAGAGCCTTGGGAGAAATGAATATTCAAGATTCTGCCTAATAATGAAAAGCAAAGAATTAACTAGATGAGCGCTAAAGTATGTCTCCAATCTTTTTTGGTCACACATTCTCTAACAGTAAAATAATAATTACTCCCAAGATGGCAGACATACAGCTAGCACATTACTGCACAGCCCTACCTGTTGTTTGCATCTGTTCTCATTGGCCCGTGCTCAGTTAAGCTCTAGTATGTCTTAAAGGGAATTCTGAAACAGAATTTCCTTTAATAATTTCACCTGCTCACGCATAGGAAGGTATCATCCAGAGAGTGATGTAGAGAGGCCTGGGAAGTTCCCATGAAGCAAACTTCCCTATTTTACATTTGACACCAGTCCAATGCTGCCAGCTATTTAAGGGCTGACAAAGCTAAAAAGCTAGGGAAGACTTGGGGAAGGGGTACATGCAAATTAAAATAACTAATAAATACCACATGGTTTAGGAGTCCCAGGAGGAGCCTATTAATCCTCCTCTCATCACCTCTGTCTTCCCTTATTGTTGGATGAAGGAGGTTCTCAGGGCTACTTATCTCCAACTAAACCAGGAGACCCCAGGAGCTCTAGATATTTCAAAAGCTATACAGCCAAAAGACTATGAAATTTCAAGGAGCAGCAGGGGCATTCTGTAGATGGGTTCCCCCAAACAGCACCTGTAGTAGGTAGAGCAGTGGAAGCAACAGTAGGGCAAAATGGTTAGCAGTGGCATCACTAAGGTTTACAAACCTCAGGGTAAGACCCACATCCTACCTGGTTCCTTGATATCTGGAAACAGTGAATGTCTCTGGTCACATGGCTATAACTAGAATCCTGCTGTCTTTTCAGTCCAGCTTGTGGCTATTGGGTATGGAGGAGAAGCACCACAGAACAATGCCAATATCAGTCATCACCTGCTCAATGTAAGGGATGTGAAAGTGGCTATGAGTATGACAGAAGTAGCATTAAAATGTAAATATTATGATTCTAAAATAGCAGATTAAGTCCATTCCTATAAGCAAGTACAGGAAGATCTTTGAAGTTAATGATTTCTGCACGTCATCTCAGAGTGTAGTTGCAGTCTTATCCAGAGGCAGAGAGCTGGGCTGTAAAAGCCAGATATCCTTTTCAGTTTGATATAATGCTGTCAGGGAAGCTCTCCAGCCATGAAAACCTGGCTCAAAATGTCTGGGAAACTCAAAAAGATGGGTACCTTAAAAGTGGATTGTATCATGGTATAATAAAAATTGCATGATTATGGAGCCAGATAAACCTGAGTTTAGACCCCAGATCTGCTATTGAAATGTGTATCTTGTGACTTCAATCAACATGGTCACAGTTTTCTCTTTTGTCAAATGGGACTTATAATAGGACCTATTTACTAAGGTTTAATGAGGATTAACTAAAGTACTGTGTGTAAAACCCTTTACAGAAGTCTCTGGCATATAATGGATGCTCAGTAAATGGTTTTTCACTTTCCCTCCACTTTGCCCTCATTTTTTCTTGGCTTCTTAGAGTACAAGGGCTTAAGTCACAGATACCGACATTGGTCTCTCAAGGCCAGAAAATGAAGGGTGGCTAAGCATGATACTTTTCCCCAGACTATAGCTAAAGACAAACCAATTCCTGCCTCCTGGACTCAGAAAGGCTTTTCTATAACAATCTGGGTCATGTAAAATGGATGTTAAAATAAGCAATTCATTAAACCAGAAATTTAATACACTAGTACAAGAGGCAGGAAAGAAAATTTAATGATGTCTCAAGGCTCCTTGATCTGCCTTGTTCATGTTTGCTCTGAAGACTTTGGCCAGATGAGCTTCACAGGATTTGGGCTTGTCAGGGTAGGGTGCGATGTGGGAGATTCATCAGTCCTCCAGCTGTGCCCCAAATGTTTGATAATGATCCCCATTTGTTAAGATCTCATACTGACGGGCCAGAGAAGTCTAGGAATTGAAGAGTGTAGCTAAAATCTTTCTGGGAAGGTTTCTTTGAGAATACAGAAGAGGAAAACCAAGAAAGAAGGATGTAAGCAGCCGTGTTGCCAAGCAGGCTGCCCTACTTACCTTGTCTGGGATAAGCCACAAAATTTTCTTAGACAAACCTAATGGGATAGTGGCTTAAAGCCCAGACACTACAGAGAATTTAGTTCAGAAAATAGCTGAGAGTTACAAATGTTTATTAGAGTCAAGTTGTTTCCTTAGTAAGACTCTGCAGGTACTTTAAAAAAAATGCTGGGGAAAAGAAAACATGTTACAAATGTGCTATATATGATATATAAAACTGGAATTTCCTATGTTGAATTTGCTTAAAGAAAAATTAGAAACTATTTCCTTATGAAAAGACTCACACCAGGTTTTCTTTCAACATTACACTTTAGAATGGCTTTTCTCCATATGCAGCTCTTCATGAATATAGCTTTAGATGACAGTCTTGTACAAAGATGGAAAAAAGTGATGATTTATGAAGAGCCAAGGAAAGCAAGCATGAACTGGACACAGCTCTTTCTACATGTTCAACTGCCTTCTCATTGGTCATCCTGCACTAACAACCACCAATCACCAGGAGCATCTACCTAAGGGTCTGAAATTATAAGTACAGCTCCTTAATTTTCTGGAATCAAACATTTCCACAAATTTGCTATGTGCAACAGAATCTCTTGTAATAAGCATTATGTTATGTTTGCATATACTAATGTTAAACCTATTAAAAACTGATTCTAGAGACCCTGGCTGGTGTAGCTCAGTAAATTGAGTTCAGGCTGTGAACCAAAGGGTTGCCGGTTTGATTCTCAGTCAGGGCACATGCCTGAGTTGCAGGCCAGGTCCCCAGCAGGGGGCATGTGAGAGGCAACCACACATTGATGTTTCTCTTCCTCTCTTTCTCCTTCCCTTCCCCTCTCTCTAAAAATAAATAAGTAAAATCTTTTTAAAAAACTGATTCTAGGGACTCAGGCAGTCCACATGTGTTAGCTATAGCTCTTTGATAATAGAAAAGAAATTATAATTTAGAAAGGCAAGAAGGAAATCAAATTAGTTTCTATTAAAATTAAAGGAAAGCATTAACTGACTTCATTAAGACCAGTCAAAGCCATTAGGAAATCAAATTACATGTCTAAAATCATGAAGTTCACAGATAGAGCAAAAAGTATGAAATCTATTTCTTTTCTAAATTTATCCAATATTACCTCAAAACCCTGCCAGAAACATAATTCACTTCCTCATGCCCCTTTCTTAGAGTTATAGAATCTTACATAAGAGGCTAAAATTACCCTATATGCTTACAATATTTTTATTGTCTTTACACCTAGATTTGTATCTTGTCCAAATGCAGTCTATACAATCAAGAGTAATTTCAAAATAAGCCAAGTATTTATTTATATTTCTTAAACATTGTTATACCAGACAGAGTTCCAGCAGAACATAGATGGCATACTCAAATGGTATAAGTGAGGAAGGTATACTATAGGGGTCATTTTTACAAGGAGGTAGGCAGGGTAGGAGAAATCAACAAAGATGGTAAAGTGCCCAGAGACTAAGAAAGGAGAGAAGCTGCTACCAAGCTCAGGACTGAAGGTGCCAGAGGAGAAGAGTGGTGGTACTAAAACTCAGTGAGAGCTGTAGCTGTGGGGGAAGGGCTCCTCAACATGAATTATGGGTGTTAGTGAAGGACTGCAGCCAGTTCCAAAAGCATAGCCAGGTTGAGCGTGGGGTAGGGAATCAATGCCCTACCCAATTTTTCTCTCTTCCCATCCTTTGATGTTATGCTAGTACCTCTTATTTACTGAACCTGACCCTAGACCCAACAACAGACACAGGAGATGCAGTATCTAGTGCTTTCAAGGGCACAAAGCAGAGAAGAAAATGATGGAGAATGATGCTGCAGGAACAAGTGGAGAATAACCAGCACAACTGTGAATCAGGACTTATTAACCATACTAACACTTCCTTAAAAATGTCCCTTCTCTTTCACCCACTTCCTTCATAAATCCCAGCTTTTCTCTTTATAACCCATAAAAATGCTCTCCAGCTCTCCATTCTATATGCCTCTTAATATTGTTGTATGGTCTCTTTACTATTGATTCATTCTATATCACAAAACTTCAAGAGTCAGTCTATATGGCAGAACTCTCTTTCCAGAGTGCAGGAAAAGGAGCCTAGGGCATGGCAAGTTAGAATTCTTTTTTAGCAAGTAGGAAGAGTGGAAAAACTAGAAGACTACATTTCTTAATCATTTTTATGTATCTATAACAAGATTTTCAAAAATTCTAACCTCACCACCCATTCCTTACCATCAGCATTACTACAACAATTACCCCATTCAATTGTCACTCTGCCAAAGCCATACCTGTTAACCCTCCAGGTTTTCAGTCTTGTGCCTTAACTCTTCCAAGAGCTAATGCCACCATTGTTTCTGCAACTTCTTGCCTTCTTTCTCCAGGAGTTAGAGTATTCTGAGAAAAAAGTAAAGTGGATTTTTTTAATTTAAGAAATTAAAACAATATACAAATGAGCGTGCAATTAATGGAACTTATTGTAATCTACATGTAGTCAGGGAAAGAAACAAACAGTAAAAGAGCCCCACGAAAACCACTGTCACCCCAGGGTGACTGTGTGCATGCCCAGTCTGAACCCTCTAATGAGCAACATCAGAGGCCTCACACTACAGGAAAAAATAAAATTCACTGAAGTAATTCAACAACAATATGCCCATGGGGTGGACAAGGGGCCAGTACCCAGAGTTGATACAATGTATTATCTAAAATGTCCGGTTTCCAAAATAATTTAGGACGGATGTGAAGAAAGAGGAAAAACTGACACACATAAGCAGAAAAAATCAGACTACAGGACACAACCTGTAAATGGAACAAATGTCAGATTTCACAAAAAACTTCCAAGTAGTAACTAAAAGTATGTTCAAAGAAGTAAAACAAAGATACTTAAAGAAGTAAAGGGGTTTATGATGACAATGTCCCATCAAACAAAACCTATCTATACAGACATAGAAATTATAAAAAAAGCACCAAATGGAAATTCTAGTGCTAAAAAGTACAATAACTGAAATGAAAGTTTCACTAGAGGAGCTAAACAGTATATTTAAACTAGCAAAAGAAAGAATTAGTAAAACTGAAAACAGGTCAATAGGGATTGTAAAATCTGAAAATGAGAGACAAGAAAGAAAAATGAAGACAGCCTCAGGAAAATGTGAGATATCATCAAGGGTATCAAAATATGCACAATGAGAGTGACAGAAAGAAAGGAGAGAGAAAGTATAAGAAAAAAATATTTGAAAAACAATGGCTCAAAGTTTTCAAAAAAATTTTTGAAGATTTTATTTATTTATTTTTAGAGAGAAAGGAAGGGAAGGAGAAAGAGATGAAAACATCAATGTGTGGTTGCCTCTCACACATCCCCAACTGGGGACCTGACCCTCAATCCAGGCATGTAGCCCGACTGGGAATTGAAGCGGCAACCCTTTGGTTCACAGGTAGGCACTCAATCCACTGAGCCACACCAGCGAGGGATCAAAATTTCTTGAAAGGCATTAATCTACACATCCAAGAATCTTAATGAACTTCAAATAGGATAAAAGCAAAAATCCAAAAATAGACATACGATAGTAAAGCACTAAAAGATAAGAAAAAAGAAAATCTTAAAACCAGTAAGAGAAAAATGATTTGTCATTTATAAAGGAGCTCCAATAACATCAATAGCTGACTGCTCATCAGAAACATTTGAGGCCAGAAAACAGTCTGATAACATATTCAAAATGCTCAAAGAAAAACTGTCAACCAAAAGCCTTACATCTAGTAAAACTATATTTTAAAAAATGAATAGGAGCCCTGGCTGATGTGGCTCAGTGGATTGAGTGCCAGCCTGTGAACCAAAGGGTCGCTGGTTAGATTGCCAGTCAGGGCACATTGCCTGGGTTACAGGACAGGTCCCCAGTAGGCGGCGCGTGAGAGGCAACCACACATTGATGTTTCTCTCCCTCTCTTTCTCCTTCCCTTCACCTCTCTCTAAAAATAAATAAATAAAATACTTAAAAAATTTAAATCATTAAGAAATAAAGACATTTCCACTTAAAAACAGAATTCACTGCTAGCACACCTGCATTGTAAGGAATATTTAAGGAAGCTCTACAGGCTGAAAGTAAGTACTGCCAGTAGTAATTTGAGTACACACACACACACATGCACACAAGTATAAGTAATTATGTGAATATAAATAATAGTATAGATGGGTGATATCAGCACAACGGTGGAGTAGGCAACTCAAAGCTTCTGTCTACCCCTGCCCCCAAAGAAATATAAAAGAATAAGCAGAAATTGTCAGAATCAAATTTGTCAGAACTGTGCCCTAGCTGGTGTAGCTCAATTGGTTGGAGCATCATCCTGTGGACCAAAGGGTTTTGGGTTCAATTCCTGGTCAAGGCACATGCCCAGGTTGTGGGTTCAGTCCCTGGTCTGGACACATGCAAGAAGGCAACTGATTTATGTTTCTCTCACATTAATGTCTCTCTCTCTCTCTCTCTCTCTCTCTCTCTCTCTCTCTCTCTCTCTCTCTCTCTCCCAGCAATTAAAAAATGTCCTTGGGTGAGGATAAAAATAAACTTGTCAAAACTCTGGAAAACAGTCAAAAGTTTACAGCAACCAAACAAACACTGTATTAAGAAAAATGCAACTTAAAAATAGTAGAAAAGTTTTGTGGTGTTTTATCTGTCCTTTCCTGAGTGTGGCAATGATCTTGGTTTCTAAGTGCTGGCAACCTGTGTTCCCAAAGTAAAACCATGGTCTCTGGTTCTAGAGGGAGCAGAGCAGACCTTACTTAAAAACTTACGTATGATTTTTGTAATCTATCTGTAGTTAGATGAAAGACTAACATGAGGACCTAATTTCTGTTTCATCTTACTTGGAATTAAGTCTAGAAAAGTGGTAGACTTTGCTCAAAAACACTTGCAACCTGGACTAACAACCCTCAGATACTGGGTGCAAAAAATTGCACTCAAAGCATACAACAGACCACCTAAGACACGTGATGAAAACCTGGGAAAAGTTTCTTTGTGAAACTAAGATATCCAAAAGCAGCCATGCACCCATGGTAATTTAGAAAGTCATGTGTGTGGCTACTTAAGACTTCTGCAAAAAAAAGACCTTAGAATAATCTAAGCTTTCACTTTGGGCTTGTACCTAGGATCAAACAAGATATTGAAGTACTGTTCTAGAACAGAACTAATCTGCAAAGACAAACAGAGGTGTCATTTGCTTGCTTATTTGTTTTAGCTTCTGAAGGTCAAGGAAAACTCTTTAAAAACACTAGTTGAACACAAGTTAAGAACAGAAATTTCAGTGACCATACATGACAAGAAATACAGTCTTTGCAAAAATAGTTTGAGTTAGTCACTAAACAATACTATGGCCTTCAACAATAAAAAAATAGCAAAATCTGAAGAATGGAGACAATTTCAGGGATGTTAATAGTTTAGGTAGGCCTTAAGGAATGGGAAAACTTCAATAATAAAATAATGAGTAAGTAGAAGAAATATTTACCATGGAGGAAAACAGGAAGGCCATACTAGGGAAAATAACAATACCTAATCACAGACTTAGGACAAATCAGCCTCCCAGATACAAGGCTCTGATTGTCCTTTGAGGAAGAAGGGAATTGAAAAAATTATACTACTCAATATTTTCTAATGAAGCTGCAGGAAAATAAGAATTATACTACTCAATATTGTCTAATGAAGCTGCAGGAAAATAGGAATTAATTTCTCCAATTGGAAGGTTATCATTTCCATTAGGTTGGCAAGAGCTGAAAATAGTTCAGGAATTCTTCTTGAAGTGGATTAATAGAAATGTTGGGAATTGAAAGGTAGTTACTACCTGATGGTAGAAATTAGGAGTGTACTCAATACCCTAGTTAACAGATGGGGAAAACCAGGTGAAGGTATAGAATGTGACTTTACCATCAACACATTGAGGACTGAAAATTTGAGCTAGGCCTTAAGGAATAAGGCTTGCATTCTAGCTTTTTAAAATTATTATTATACCCTAGTATCTTTATTAGTAGCAAGGAAAACAACTTACACGATACTGAAAATACTTCACCAATGTCTCCTTTTAGATGCCCTCACACAGCAAAAAAACAGATACAGATCTTTTTTTGGAGATGGATTTGTAAATATCTATTAGTATTCCCTTGAAATATAATACTTTTGAAGAGGTAAATAATGTCTAACTTTTATGTAGTGCTTTAGAATTGACAAAGCTTGTTATATATTCAATTTAATCTACACAACAACCTTATGTGGTAGTATTATTATCATTAATAAAGCAAATAGTTAAACAAAACCAAAGACTATGTAAATAAAATCCTAAGTGGTCCAAATCACACAACTAAAAACTGAAAAAAATCAAACCTAAATTTCCTAAATTGAAATCAACTCTAGGAATTATTTTTGATTGCACCATACTACCAAACATGTCCTATATATTTCACTACCTAAGCAGGCCTCAAATCTGTCTCCTCTTCATGCCTACGACCACTGGCCTACTTAATCCTGATTCTTGTTGAGTCTTCCTTCCATTGTTGCAATAATAACTTAACTTTTCTCTATCTGCCTTAAATTTAGCCTTCATGCAACAGTCAAGGTATAATCTACATGTAAACCTCAACACATGTTTAAAATGTAGTAAATGAAAAGGGAAGAATAAATCAAATTTGGCAGTATTTTAATCCAACTACATTAATGCATTGCTATAGGGACTTCAATCATGTAGGGAATGTAGTGTCTCTATGTATATGCCTTTAGTAGGTTTACAACCTTACTGAGAAGACAAGACTCACTTCCTCAAAACAATAATAATCCAAAAGAAAATAGAGTATATGAAAAGTGCTAAACTGCATATAACTAATAGCCAGAATATATAATAAAAGTATCAGGGTTTATTGTCTTAGTGTGAGAAGCTGCTTTAAGAATTGTTTTCTCAGCTTCCAGTAAAGATGGTGGTGTAGGTATATGTGGTACTCACATCCTCTCACAATAACATCAAAATTATAACTAAACTACAGAACAGCCATCATTCAGAACCACCTGAAATCCAGCTAAAGAGAAGTCCTACAACTAAGAATATAAAGAAGAGGGTGCAAATGGTATGGCCTATATCTTGTTTGTAGCCCCATGCCGCACATACTCCATTCTCCATAATGCCTGCTTCCCCACCCCTCCACAGTGTTCAAGCCTCTGCCTATCCCTACTCTACTGGAGCTCAGGGATGGCTTCCATTCTTACCTAGACTCCTAAGCAGAGGTGTGACTTTCGGTCAAAATGGAGATGTAGGTAAATACCACTCACCTCCTTACACAACCACAGCAAAAATTAAAACTAAACAACAAAACAACTATCACCCAGAATCATCCAAAAAAATCGAACCTGATGGAAGCTTGAAAACCAAGGAATTAAAGAAGTCACATTCATCCGGACAGGTAGGAGAGGAAGAAACACGCAGAGGCACAGAGACATGGAGATGCAGATTGGGTGGTCCCATACCCATGTGTGGTGAATAAAAATTGGGAAGAATACCTCTAGAGCGAGGGATCCCAGCCCAACACCAGACCACCCAGCCCAGAGTTACAGTGCCAGGAAGATAAGTCCCCATTACTTCTGGCTATAAAAACCAGTGGAGGTTGGGTGGCAGAAGAAATTGCAGGATTCACAGCAGTTGGCTCTTAAAGAGCCCACAATGGATTTAGGACTCACGTAGACACACTCCCTCTGGGCTCCAGCACCTAGGAAGCAGCTGGAAGAGCCCCAGAGGGATATGGGGAAAAACTGAAATGTCTGGCATCAAGACAAGTGCCAGGGGCAGCTACTTCCCTGACAAAACTACAGAAGCCAGGTAGAAGCACTATCCCTGTTTTGAGCCCGCCCCCCACACAGAGCCATACAGTGGCAACACCATATTGGAAACTCCATCAACCTGGTTCACAAGGGTTGCCTTGCTGTGACGATTACCTAAGACTCTGCCCCATCCAACTTACCGGTGTGCTTTTCTACAATAGGCCACACTACTAAGACAGGGAGTCAAAGCAGCTCTTCCCAAAACACAGAAACATACACGGGGGGCTGCCAAATTGAGGAGACAAAGAAAAATATCCCAAATGAAAGAAAAAAACAAAATTCTGGAAAAAGAACTAAATAAAGTGGACATAAGCAATCTATCAGAAGCAGAGTTCAAAACACTAGTTATTAGGATGCTCAAGGAACTCATTGGGTACTTCAACAGCATAAAAAAGACCCAGGTAGAATGAAGGTTACACTAAATGAAATAAAGAAAAATCTACATGGAACCAACAATGGAGTGGTTGAAGCCAAGAATCAAATCAATGATTCTGAACATAGGGAAGAAAAAAAACATTCAATCAGAACAGTGAGAAGAAAAAAGAATCCAAAAAACAAGGATATGTTAAGGAGCCTCTGAGACAACTTCAAATGTACCAACATTTGAATAATAACGGTGCCAGAAGGAGAAGGGACAGAACAAGAAATTGAAAACTTATTTGAAAAATAATGAAAGAAAATCCCCTAATTTGGTGAAGGAAATTGACATATAAATCCAGAAGCACAGAGTGTTCCAAACAAGATGGCCCATGTATTAAGATGGCCCCTTAACACATCATAATTAAAATGCTAAAGGTTAAAGATAAAGAGAGAACCTAAAAAGCAGCAAGAGAAAAGAAGTTAGGTACCTACAGGGGAGTTCCCTTAAGTCTGTCAGCTGATTTCTCAAAAGAAACCTTGCACGCTAGAAGGGACTGGCAAGAAGTATTCAAAGCAATGAAAAGCAATGACCTACAACCTAGATTACTCTATTCTGCAAAGTTATCATTTAGAATTGAAGGGCAGATAAAATGCTTCCCAAAAAAGGTAAAGCTAAAAGAGTTCATCATCACCATGGCCTTATTATATGAAATGTTAAATGGACTTATTTAAGAAAAAGAACATCAAAAGTACAAACATTAAAATGCCAATAAATTTACAACTATCAACAATTGAATCTAGACCTCCAGCAAAGATGGAGGCATAGATAGACACACTGTGCCTCCTCACGCAACCAAAATAAGGTCAGCAACAATTTAGAAACAAGATAACAACCAGATCTGACAGAAAATTGAACTGTATGGAAGTCGGACAACCAAGGAGTTAAAATATACACATTTGTCCAGGCTGGTAGGAGGGACAGAGTCAGGCAGCCGGACAGAGAGAGGTCGCTGCACAAAAAGTGGTGGCACCAGGTGTGTAAGGCATCCTGAGCTCAAGACCACAGCGGGCCAGGCAGCTGGCAGACCCAGTGAGGCAGCGACTGTGAAGCAAGGCACTGCGCACAAGGCGCCTGGCTGTCTGGGGCACATTCGTGTGCAGATAAACCAGGCGAAATTGGGCAGTGAGACAGACCGCACAACCCGGGGTCCCAGAACCTGGAAATAGAGCCTCAGGACACTGACTGAAAACACCTGTGGGAGTTGAGGCACAGGGAGAGAATCCCAGCCTCACAGGAGAGTGCGTTGGAGAGACCCACAGGGTCCTAGAATGTACACAAGCCCACTCACACGGAATCAGCACCAAAAAGGCCCAGTTAGCTTGGGGGAAGTGGTGGAAGGGACTGAAATCCAATGGAGAGAGGGGCAAGCACCATTGTTTTCTCTCGGACCCCACCCCCACATAAATGTCACAACACAGCAACTGGGTTGCCCCACCCTGGAGAACACCTAAGGCTCCGCCCCTCATGTGTAACAGGCACGACCAGACCCCTCCCCCCAAAAAAGGCTCAAATGGAAGTACAAATCAAAGCCCCATAGCCAATACTTTTAAGCGACCAAGAGATAGCAAACCTATCAGATGCACAATTCAAAGCACTGGTGATCAGGATGCTCACAGAATTGGTTGAATTTGGTCACAAATTAAATGAAAAAAATGAAGACTACAATAAGAGAAATAAAGGAAAATGCACAGGGAACCAATAGTGATGGAAAGGAAACTAGGACTCATATCAATAGAGTGGACCAGAAGGAAGAAAGAAACAACCAAACAGAAAAGAATGGAGAATTAAGAATTCAAGAAAATGAGGAGAAGTTTAGGAACCTCCAGGACATCTTTAAACATTCCCACATCCAAATTATAGGGGTACCAGAAGAGGAAGAGGAAGAGCAACAAGTGGAAAACTCACTTGAACAAATAATAAAGGACAATTTCCCCAATCTGGCAAAGGAAATAGACTTCCAGAAAGTCCAGGAAGCTCAGAGTCCCAAAGAGGTTGGACCCAAGAAGGAACACACCAAGGCACATCATCATTACATTAGCCAAGGTAAAAATGAAGGAGAGAATCCTAGAAGCAGCAAGAGATAAGGGGACAGTAACCTACAAAGGAGGTCCCATCAGACTTCCAGCTGATTTCTCAAAAGAGACCTTACAGGCAAGAAGGGGCTGGAAAAAAGTATTCCAAGTCATGAAAGGCAAGGACCTACATCCAAGATTGCTCTATCCAGAAAAGCTTTCATTTAAAATGGAAGGGCAGATAAAGTGCTTCTCAGATAAGGTCAAGTTAAAGGAGTTCATCATCACCAAGCCCTTATTTTATGAAATGTTAAAGGGACTTATCTAAGAAAGGGAAGATAAAAAACATGTATAGTAAAATGGCAGCAAACTCACAATTATAACAACCATCCCAAAAACAAAAACAAACTAAGCAATCAACTAGAGTAGGAACAGAACGACAGAAATGGAGATCACATGGAGGGTTAGCAACAGGGGAGTGGGAGGAGGAGAGAGGGGGAAAAGGTACAGAGAATAAGTAGCATAGATGGTATATAGAAAATGGATAGGGGGAGGGTAAGAATAGTATGGGAAATGTAAAAGCTAAAGAACTTAAGACACATGGACATGAACTAAAGGGGGGAATGTGGGTGAGAGAGGGTGTGCATGGTGGAGGGGAGTGAAGGGGGGAAATGGGACAACTGTACTAGCATAATCAATAAAATATATTAAAAAGGGAGAAACAAGGGGAGGAAAAAAGAAAAAAAACAGTTTGTTGTTTTAGATTGAATCTAAAAAAAACAAACTAAGCAAACAAGAACAGAAACAGAATCATAGATATATGGACATCATTTGGAGGATTATCAGTTGGGAGGGAGAAGGGGGAGAATGGGGGAAAAGGTGTAGGGATTAAGAAGTACAAATTGGTAGGTACAGATTAGACAGCAAGATGTTAAGAGCAGTATAGGAAATGGAGTAGCCAAAGAATTCATATGTATGTCCCCAGACATGAAATAAGGCGGTATTGCTGGAGGGAATGGGGGTACCAGTTAGAGGGGGACAAAGGGAGAAAAACTGTAGTAGCATAATCAATAAAATATATATTGTATATATATGAAGCCACTTTGAGACTGATAGGAGGGGCAGAGAGGCAGAACGGGCTGGTTGCACACTCATGTGTGGCAGACAAAAATTAGGAAGAATATCTCAGCTTCAGAGGTTCCCCATGAGGAATGTTGCGTCCCAGCCCAAATGAGACCCCTGAGGCCAGGATTTTAGTGTCAGGAAGTCCCCATAAGTTCTGTCTGTAAAAATCAGCAGGCATTGTGGCTAAGTGAGACTGAAGAGCTTCTGGAGTTCCAGGAAGTTGCTTTTAAATGAGCCATACACAGGCTCACTCCCTCTAAGCTCCAGCACTGGAGCAGCAGCTAGAAAGGCACTAGGGACATACAGGGTGGAGCTGATCTGTCTGGCATGAGGGAAATAGTTGGGGGGAAGCTTTCTCCCAGACAGATGTGCCGGCACAGGCCATAGTCCCTTTGATAAACCCTCTCCACACAGAGCCAGCCGCGAGATGCCATATCTGAGTCTCCATCAACTTATCACTGTTAGCCCTGCCCTTGGGATTCCCTGAGACCCTGCTCCACCAAACTTTCAGATGCACCCAAGCTATTTCCATTGGATTTTCCATAGGAGTGTCCTGTCTTTGCTCATGCTTCAGACTTTCCTAATCTCTCAAACAAGAAGCATCTGGCCTGTGTTCCCATACCTCTTGCTAAGTGGCCCCAGACCTGGCACTAGCAACAGTTGACTTGGTTCACAGCTCAGCATCTCCTGGTTACCTCCAACTGCAGAACAAGAAGTAGCCATCTGCCAATCACTTTGCAGCTCATGCAGAATGTCCTTAGACAAGGCACAGGCAGCTGCTGAACTTGTCCTGCACCTACTTGTCCTGCACCTACCAGGAGACCCCAGAGTCAGTGCACCCAGTGAACAGATTCAGACCACATTGACATACCCTCCAAATACCTCCACAAGTGACACACTCAAGAAGTAAACTCAGTGGGCATCAGAACCTTGCTGAGGCAAGCCCTGGTCTGTGGGATGAGCCACCCTGCAGAGTTGATCCTTCACAATGTTCACAGTGAATCCTTGTGCCAGATGGGCTTAGGGGTAAATCCCTCCCATTGACATGCAAACAGCAATCAAGGCTCAACTACAACTGGAAGGTGCATACAATAGACACTGGGATGGTACACATGAGGTACCCAACTTGAGTGAAAAGTGAGGTTGTGCCACTGGACTGTACAGGACACCATCATTCATTCTAGAAAGTCAGGGAGACATAGCAGCTCTACCTAACATCAGAAACAAACACAGAGAGGCTACCAAAATGAGGAGACAAAGAAAAATGTCCCAAATGAAAGAGAAAAACAAAATTACAGAAAAAGAACTAAACAAAATGTACACAAGCAATCTAATGGATGTAGAGTTCAAAGCAAAGGTTATAAGGATGCTCAAAAAATTTAGTGAGGACCTCAACAGCATAAAAATGATTCAGTCAGAAATGAAGGATACACTAATTGAAACAAAGAACAATTTATAGGGAAACAACAGAATGGATGAAGCCAAAATCACACCAATGATTTGGAACATAAAGAAACAACAAACAGCTCCAGCTGATGTGGCTCAGTGGATTGAGTGAACCACAGGGTCGCTGGTTCAATTCCCAGTCAGGGCACATGCCTGGGTTGCCAGTCAAGTCCCCAGTGAGGGGCATGCAAGAAACAACCACACAGTGATGTGTCTCTCCCTCTTTTTCTCCCTACCTTCCCCTCTGTCTAAAAATAAATAAATAAAATCTTTAAGAAGTAAAGAAACCTCATGGACACAGACAACAGTTATGTAATTACCAGAGGGAAAAGTGGATGGGGTTAAGTATAAGAGGGTAAAGGAGGAATAAATGGTGACAGAAAGAGACTTGACATGGGATGGTGAACACACAATACAATGTACAGATAAAGTATTATAGATTTGTACACCTGAAACCTATATAATTTTATTAACCAATGTTACCCCCATAAATATGAAAAATTAAATTAAATTAAAAAGCACATGCACACTCTCAAACACATAATGCAGTACAATCCCATTAGGATTTCAAACTCATTAATGAGAATGATACCTCTGATGAAAACCATGATTACTTTTCACTAATACTTTCACACTGAGTGGTACAATCTCTATCCTCAACCTAAATGGCTTTTCAGGTTGCTGAAGGGAGTTTTTCCTCATCATCTAAGTGAAATGCCAGGCTTATAATAACCACTGCCTGGAGACAGGAGCTAACAATCTATTACATTAAACCCTGAGAATCAATTACACTACTTTATTAAATCAATGAGTCAAACTTTCTTCAAGGATCCTCTCTAAAGCACTAAAGTACAACCACAGTTTTCTTGGATATTCATTTATATCACCACTTTCCCTCCTTTTGTATTTTTGTGTATACCTATTCATTTTCTATTTTGGCAAAAGATGCATGGTATATTTATTAGGTAAGCCAGGGAAGTGGCTATTAACAGAAGACCACTAAATACAAATTTGAGTGAAGATGAGAATCATATAGTGAGGGTGGGAACAGGAAGAAAACACCAAAGAAGTTTATTAATTCTAAAAATAAATCATTAACAAATATTTAAAATACACCAAAATCTCACAAAACCTTATTTAAAGAAACAATTGAAGAAGAATAAATGAAGTCTCATGCCACATTACTGAATATGAAGACTCAATATTACACAAATGATCATTTCCCCCTAATTATTCTGTATATTAAACACAACTTTTAAAACAATTAAATTTACTGCAGAATTTAAAATTAATTGTGTGCTTATCAGGAAGAATAAACATATGATCCTGCAAGAAAATTGTATAAAAGAAATAAATGATATTGCCAAATAATTCTTAATATTTAAAAAAATGTATTCTATTTTCTTCCATTACCATTTACTCCAGTTTTACCCTCCTCCCCCCAGCAATCACCACACTGTTGTCCATGTCCATGAGTCCTTTTTCCTTTTTGCTCAAACCCTCCACGGTCCACCCTCCCCCTCATAGCTGCTATCCTGCTCTGTATCTATGAGTCTGTCCCCATTTTCCTTGTTAGTTCAATTTGTTCATTAGATTCCACATATGAGTGAAATCATATGGCATTTGTCTTTCACCACCTGGCTTGTTTCACTTAGCATAATACTCTCCAGGTCCATCCATGTTGTCCCAAATGGTAAGATTTCCTTCTTTCTTACAGCTGAGTATCATTCCATTATGTAAATGTACCACAGTTTTTTTATCCACTCATCTACTGATTGACAATTGGGCTGTTTCCATTTCTTGGATATTGTTAATATCACTGCAATAAACATAAGGTTGCATACATTCTTTCAAATCAGTGTTCTGGGTTTCTTCAAATATATTCCCATAAATGGAATCATTGGGTCATAAGGCAATTCCTTTTTTAATTCTGTGAGGAAATTGTTTCCATATTGTTTTCCACAGTGGCTGCACCAGTCTGCATTCCCACCAAAGGTGCGTGAGGTTTCCCTTTTGTCCACATCCTCATCAGTGCTTGTTTGTTGATTTGATACATTCGCTATTTCTTTAGTCACAGAAAGTTTTTTTTCTATTTCTACTGAACAGTAAATTTCATTCACATCCTAAAAATTAACCATTAGTTTTTGTGACATTAAATTAATGGGGAATATTTTAAGTTTATATAAGATTAAATAAATATCAGAATATGCAGTCTAGAACCTCTTTAGTATATACAATTTGTCCAGAAAATAAACCTCATATTTCTTAATTTGTTAGGATAGACATGAAGCTACATGTGTTGGTATTGGAGACCAGGGAGTCTAACAACATTTTATTTAGATTTTTAACCAGTCCTTATGCTTTCATTATTACCTCAAGTTCACTTATGCTTTTCTGGGGTACTTGGGGCCTTCAAGCAATACTTGCTTATGTTTGACAACAAAAGTTTAGTTCAATTCTTGTCATTATTCTCCTCTTTTGCTACTTAGAGTTCAGTTCTTTATGTTCTGATAAGTCATTTACCAATCTTCCACCCATGGCATAGCTTTCAAATTTTTGTTTATCTCTTGTGCTATAGTCTTTTCTCATGTTCTCTTTGTGGTTATGATTTATATTTGTCTTATTTACTTGTTGTTTTAATGGGATTTGGTGTGGCAGCATAGATAATGACATGTTTTCATGTGCCATTTTTAATAGCTTTTGTTGTAGGTAATTTATCCCCTCTAAGTGCAGGTATAGATTTCAGTGATTTTCAGTAAATTCACAAAGTTGTTCAACTGTCCCTACAATCCAGTTTTAGAACATTTCTATCACTCCAACAAGTTCCGTCATGTCCATGTGGAGTCAATACCCACTCCTAGACTGAGCCCCAGAAAAGAGTCAGAAAAGAGTCAGTGAACTCTTTTCTGACTCTATAAACTTATCTTTTCTTTTTTAAATTTGTTTTATTTATCTCTTACAGAGAGGGGGAGAAAGGGAAAAAGAGAGGGACAAAAACATCAGTGCGGTTGCCTCTTGCACATCCCCAAGTGGGGACCTGGCCCACAACCTAGGCATGTGCCCTAACTGAGAATGGAGCCTGTGACCTTTTAGTTCACAAACA
Organism: Phyllostomus hastatus; assembly: GCF_019186645.2. Classification (NCBI taxonomy): domain Eukaryota; kingdom Metazoa; phylum Chordata; class Mammalia; order Chiroptera; family Phyllostomidae; genus Phyllostomus; species Phyllostomus hastatus. The sequence continues at coordinate 7,104,465 of NW_025333841.1, read as the reverse complement.
GGTGCTCAATCCACTAAGCCATACCAGCCAGTGCTATAGATTTATCTTTTCTGGAAATTGCATATAAAAAATCATACACTATATAGTCTTTTGCATTTGGCTTTTTCCACTTACTATTGTTTTTGAGGTTCATGTATGTTGTAAAATGTGTCAGCATTTTCTTTGTTTGATGAATATATTGTATCATATAAATAAACCACATTTTGTTTGTCCTTTTACCAGTTGATATTTGGACTAATTCCAGTTTATAAGTGTTATTTAAAAATGATTCTATAAACATTCCCCCAAAAGTCTTCATGGGAACATGTTTTTATCTCTTGGATCAATATATAGGAGTAGAATTGTTGTGTTGTGTGGTATGTTTATGATGAACTATTTAAGAAACTGTCAAACTGTTTTCAAAAGTGGCTGCAAGTTCACATTCCCACCAACAATGTATGGCCATTTTAGTGGTATGTTGTTGTTTTTTAAATTTGTATTTGCATAATGAGTAATAATGTCATGAATTATTTTATGTACTTATTCATCATCCATATATCATTTGTTGCTGAATTTTCTATTTGAATCTTTTGCACATTTCTTAATTGAATTATCTTATTTCTTATTTTTAAGAGTTCTTTAATTAATCATAATACCAGCCCTTCAACAGATATATGATTTGCAAACATTTTTCTCTCAGTTTGTGGATTGTCTTTTCATTTTCTTAATGTTGTCTATTAAAGCACAGAGGCTTTTATTTATATACAGTCCAGTTCATAAACATAGTCTTTAACTGATCATGCATTTGGTATCATATTTAAGAATTTGCCTAATTCAGGGTCCCAAACATTTTCTTCTAAAATTTTTATAGTTTTACCTCTTAAAACTATTTTGGTATGATAGATTTTTAATCACTTTTGGGTATTGTGTGAGGTAATGATATATATTCATTTTTATATGCTATCTAATTGTCCCAGGACTATTTGGGACTATCGTTCGCTATCAAATTGACATGTCAATTTTGTCAAACATCAATTAACTGGAAATGTAATAGTATTTCAAAAATTTCAGTTCCATTCCATTAACTGATATGCCTGTTTGTACACCACTACTACACTGTCTTTACTAGATTAACCTGATAGTAACTCTTGAATTGAGAAGTTTGAGCCCAACAACTTTGTTTTTCTTCAATATAATTTTGGTTATTCTGAGTCCTTTGCATTTCTGTATGGATTTTGGGAATAGTTTGTCAATTTCTGTGAAAAAAAAAACAGCTGAGAATTTGATTGTAATGAATCTATAGATCAATTTGCCATCTTAACAATATTGACTCCATGAACATGAACTGTCTCTCCACTTATTTAAATCTTCTTTAATTTCCCTCAACAATGTTTTATAGTTTTCAGTGTACATGATTTGTAGTTCTATTGTCAAATTTGTTCCTAAGAATGTTTTCTTTTAGTGTTATTGTGAATAAAATTGTTTTCATAATTTTACATTTGGACTATTCATTGCCTTACATAAAATACTCTATGATGGTCATTCCCAGCCCTTTCATGTGAAATACTAATTACATGTTAGTGTGTAAAAATATACATAACTATGGTTTATAGGATCATTTGTAATAAATTCCATGCATCCACTCCCTAAAAAACCATGGCCCAATGTTTAAGAATAACTTTCATATAAATAACTGGGTATCTAAACATGTTATTTTATAAAGCATAAGTATTGATTTCTAAATTTAGACCCAGATTTTCTGAATTTAGACTTTGTTGGTTTAATTCATGACAATCCACTTTTATTAGAAAATATAGTTAGATTCCAGTTTTGATAAGTAGACAGGCTAAGAAATGGAAATACATCTGTGCAAGATTCCATAAATGTGGTTTTCACCCATGATAATAGAGTTCTTGTTACTACATAATATTACAAAATGTTTTATACATCTGCATACAACTTATCAGTTAACTATGGCCACACTAATACTAGGTAGCAAACAACCATAAAATCTCAGTGGCTTAAATACAAACCATTTTTTTTAGCTCATGACACTGTGAATCAACTAATCTAAGATGGACTCTGCTGGACAGGTCTGTCAATATTAGTTTTGCTTTTCATATATCTAGGGTTTGGTTTATCTGGGTTGAGCTCGGCTGGATAACTCTTCTTATCTCAGATGTGCTTTCTCACACACCTGGGGATTGGCTGAACTAGGCTGAGTTCTGCTGTGGTAGCAAATCTGCTCCAATTTTCTCTAATCTTCTTTTGGGATCCAGTGGGCTATTCTGAGCAGAAGAACCATGTTCTTCTGACAATAGCAGGGTCCAAGAGCAAATGGAAACATGCAAGCCTCTTAAAGGCCTAGGTTTGGAACTGGCTCATGGTTACTTCCATGATTCTATTGTCCAAGAGAAATCATGAAGTCCTACTCAATCTTAAATTTGAGAGAACACTGCTGCAACATAAACATAAAGAAGGAATTTGAAGTAAATACAATCTACAACAAAACTTTAGAAATGACTGATTATTAACATTATAAAATCAACATGAATCAAGCATGATTATTCAAGCTCGTATTTGAAAATCTTATGCTTAGACCATCTCAAAATGACCTTCAAGAATGCCTCATCATAGCCCTGGCTGGCGTAGTTCAGTGGATTGAGCGCAGGCTGCGAACCAAAGTGTCGCAGGTTCGATTCCCAGCCAGGGTACATGCCTGGGTTGCAGGCCATGACCCCCAGCAACTGCACATTGATGTTTCTCTCTCTCTCTCTTTCTCCCTCCCTTCCCTCTCTAAAAGTAAATAAATAAATAAATAAAATCTTAAAAAAAAGAATGCCTCATCCCAATACTATAATAACAATGTATGGTACTGGAAATATCGGAGCGGGGGGAGCACTTTGTGAAGTAAATGATTGTGTAACCACTATGTTGTACACCTGAAACTGATACAAAATAATACTGAATGTGAACTGTAATTGAAAATTAATTTTAAAAAATGCCATCTCAGTGTCAGGGTCAGAGTCTACTGAAAATATCTTAATATCTGTGTCTTTGTTCTTTCTACAATTTAAGTCAAAACATGCATTTCTAATACAGGGCTATATTGGTGTGCTGATCTACATAGTATGCCCTGAACTATGGACATTTATCTAAATAATGCTTTGGAATATCACAACTAATATATTTAAAACAAATGACTTTGTTCTTTTGAAACTGTGCTTAAGAATCCGTTAGCCATTTGTACATTGCTCCCTCTGATTGTTATCCTGCCCTAATGGATCTATGTTTCAACACTCCCTAAGCCTCTTGTGTTGAGGAGACTCTGAGTGGGATGTTCAGCCGTTGGTATGATTCCTAGTTAGCAAGATTCCAAATAACCACTAAATGGTAGAAAAATATCTCAGTGTATAACAAAAAGAAAAAAATATTTGACATATAATTAGACTGTATTTATTTAGTAAATTATAATGGGAGCAGAAGGAAATTACATTTTGAACAAATATATCAAGAAGCTAGTATTTTATTCTAATTTGTAGTTTGACTATGGGTTTCCACTCAACAGTGACTAAGATATCATTTCACTCAGTGAACTCTAAATATAGAAAAAAGTGACAAAACAGGAACCAAATGACAGAAATTTGAAATTTCCTACAAATCTTCTCTTAGTCAAAAACCTATATTTCATAATCTGAAACCACAAAATAAGTCACATGACACCCAGATAAAATCATATCTACAGAATGCAATGAAACCTAAGACAATCATAAGTTTGGGTTATAATTAGATATATGTTTGGATAAGAACCAGTGCAAGTCCTCGTCTATTCACAAATTTGTTGATCCACTAGGGAACTGACCCTAGCTACTTTTGAGTAGCTTCCCACTAGGGAACTGATCCTAGCTAAAATCAACTCATTTTAACAACTGTTTATTGGGTCTTCACTACTTACAAGGCTGGTGATAAGTGCTATTTACATCCAGATATGGTTGTGGAAGATCCAAATCTAAGAATGAAGAGAGACAACTATAGAAATACTAATGAAAGTACTAACATTCATTGAGTGCTTACAAATACTTCATGGTAATTATGTCATTCAATTCTCTATGACAAGAGTATTATCTTTTTTTTTAAAGATTTTTATTTATTCACTTTTAGAGAGGGAAGGGAGGGAGACAGAGAGAGAGAGAGAGAGAGAGAGAGAGAGAGAGAGAGAAACATCAATGTGCGGTTGCTGAGGGTTATGGCCTGCAACCCAAGCATGTACCCTGGCTGGGAATCGAACCTGCGACACTTTGGTTCGCAGCCCGCACTCAATCCACTGAGCTACGCCAGCCAGGGCCCAAGAGTATTATCTTTATTCCCATTTTACAGATGAGGGAAGAGAGGCTTAAAATGGTTAATTAACAGGTACATGGCTTCACAGCTAGCAAAAATGGCAGAACTTCAATTTGAACACAGTTCTGTTGAACTCAGTATTAATCACCATTGCCCAACAGGTTATAAGTGCTCCTACTAGAAATAAATTCAATAGGCTCAAAGAGAGATGATATAGTAAATATTAAGGAAGGGGGCCATCACACAGGTTGGGTGCAGTGAGGAAGGGAACTCCAGGTAGAGGAATAGATACATGAGTAAAGCTAAAACTCTACAGATCATATTTAGGCTATGGTAAAGAATTCTGACATGGCTGGTGCACTCAAAGTGTGAAGAATATGGAAAATGCAAGGTAAGGAACCAGAAATATTAATTTGGGGTAAGTTTGTCCCATGATTTAAATTGTTTTTCTAGAACATTAAACTTTATTTCTGAAGTCACTAGGCTACCACAGAAAGTGTTTTAGATGAGGAGAGATGAGTTTAAAATTATGGGATCTCTATGCTTACCTAAGTAGTGCTGCCATGTGCTGTTATTCAGAAAGCTGCAAATTTCCACCATTATGGCATTCTGGCCCCAGGCTGGGTGGGTAAGAGAGTCATCTTGAAAAACTCAGAGTTGGGCCAATTTCAGTACTAAACATATAATGCTATATTAATCCTCATACATAGATGGTTGTGAAATATGGGCCATTTAAAATTAATTTTTCAAACAGATGAAATTGAGAGTAAACATTCAGGAATCACAAGTGGTTCTCAGAAATACATGAATTACAAAGTAAAGGAAATATGCCATTTATATCATGGTAACTCCTGAAATGAATTATTTAATGAAGTGATGAGATATCATATTAGGACTAAAAGTTAACTTTTCTATCCTATTGAAGTTCTTCTTTGTTTTGTTACTTCCATAATTTCCATCCCAACTGTCTCTTAGACTTAGCTCACTGTTTTGCACATACTGAGCCCTCTGCCTGAAATGCTATGCCTTGCATTTTTGCTTGATTTACTCTTAATGGTCATGCTGACTTGGCTTGGACATCATTACCTTCTCCATTAGCTACATACCCTTGTACATTTTCCCTACTCCATTCTTAATTAGCTGTACATTTTGTGGGTAACCAAAGCCTCTTGCTCTCACTTCAAGCTTCTCTCATAGTCCCTCTTATACTGGATTGCAGTATTCTGTTTACTATGTCCCATTGACTGTAAACTCCATAAATGCAAGGACAGTCTTCTTTACCTTTGGTCCAATGATACAACTTCTGTATTATTTTCCATGTAACTACATATGCAATAAAAAGTATGTTAAATGTGACTTCAAATTATATTATAAAGTAATTGTAATCGAATGAGTGTGGTACTCACATAAAAACAGACATATATAGATCAATGGAACAGAATAGAAAGCCCGAAATAAAACCATGTATCTACAGTCAATTGATATTCAAAAAGGGTGACAAAAACTCACAATGAGAAAAGAATAGTCTCTTCAACAAATGATGTTGGGAAAACTGGATGTTTACCTCCAAAAGAATGAAATTGGAATCCTACCTTACACGATACACAAAAATTAACATAAAATGAATTAAGGACTTAAACAAAAAGAAAAAATAGGGACAAACCTTCCTGACATTGGTCTTGGTGATAATGTCTGGATATAACACCAAAAGCACAGGCAACAAAAGCAAAAATAGACAAATGAGATTACACCTTTTATGAGATAAAAAGGTTCTGCACAGCAAAGAAAACAATCAACAAAATGAAAGGGCAACTTATAAAATAGGAAAAAATATCCCCAAACCATACATCCAATAAAGGATTAATATCAAAAACATATAAAAAACTCATATAACTCAATACCAAAAATATGAATTACCTGATTCAAAATAGGCAAAGGGCCTACATTGACACCCCTCAAAAGAAGAAATTTTATTGGCCAATGGTTGTATGAAAGGTGTTCCACATCTCTAAACCTCAAGGAAATAAAAATCAAAACCAAAATGAGCCCTGGCCAGTTGACTACACCAAAATGTTGTAGGTTCCATCCCCAGTCAGGGCACATACCTAGGTTGTGGGTTTGATCCTTGGTTGGGGCACATTCAAAAAGCAACTGATCAATGTTTCTCTCTCACATCTCTCTCTCTCTTTCTCTCCCCCATCCTCTATCTCTAAAATCAATAAACATATACTTGTGTGAGAATTTAAAAAAAGTTTTAAAAAACCCACAATGACATATCACTTCACATCTGTTAAGATGGATATTGTCAAAAAGATGAAAGATAAGTATTGATGAGGATGTGGAAAAAAGTGAACCTGTTGTTTATATTGTAAATTCACACAGCCCTTATAGAAAATAGTATGGAGTTTCCTCAAAAAATTAAAAATAGAATTACCATATGATACAGCATTCCCACTTCTGGGTATATATCCAAAAGAACTGAAAACAGGATTGTTGCAAAGAGATGTCTGAATGACCATGTTCATTACAGCATTATTTACAATAGCCAAGGTATGAAAACAACCTAAATATCCTTTGACAGATTAAAGAAATAAATTGTGTGTGTGTGTGTGTGTGTGTGTGTGTGTGTGTAGCATACACAATGAGATATTATTCATCCTTTAAAAAGAATGCAGTCTTGCCATTGGCAACAACATGGATGAACCTGGAGGACATTATGCTGAGTAAAGTAAGCCAAACACAAAAAGACAAATGCTGCATGATCTCACTAACATGTGGAATCTAAAACAGTCAAACTCTTAGAAGCAGAGAGTTAGGATGGTGGTTCCCTGGGCCTGGAGGGAAGGGGAAATGGAGTGATGCTGGTCAAAGTGTACTAACTTCAAGTTATGCAAGACAAAAGTGTTCTGGAGATATAATGTACAACATGGTGACTCTAGTTAATAATATTTTATTGTATACTTAAAATTTGCTACAAGGATTTATCTTAAATGTTCTACCTCCATACACACATATACATGGTAACTATGTAAAAACGATAGATATGTTAACCAGCTGGATTTTGGAGATAATTTCCCAATGTATATGTATATTAAAATATTGTTATACTCCCATATACCTTAAAGATACATAATTTATATGTCAATAATACTTCAATAAAGCTGTTAAAATTTTTGCTGAATGCCTATATAACTGTGCAGCTAATCTTTCTATAGAAGCAATTTGATTACTTAAGAGCCATCATTTTAATCTTAAATGCTATAAAATGAGATGAGATCCTGTATTTATTTCTTTTTTAATTTAATAGCTATGTATTTACAAGGAGGAACCAACGTTAACCTAAAAATTGTATGAAACTGAACCAGGAATAACCCTTATTCTAAGAATGACTATAAAGATCTTCAGAGGATACACTAGAAATGATTAACTCTAAGACCAATTTGAGGTATTACATTCCCTCATCACATCAAACCCCAAGCAAGTTTGACTCTATGTATGGGCTTTTTGCATTTGTTTAGTTCTGATTTCCTTTACTAGTAAATTTCAGACATGACCCATGTTTGGACCAAGGCATAGATTCATTTTCTACTTTCAAGATATTGAAAGAAATCTTTCGATAGGTATCTGAGCTACTGGCTTCATATTCATGTTAAAAGTACTCTAGGGATATCAAGAAAGACCTCTTATAAAGTTGAAAAATTGGCACCCAACTATTTCTCTCATTTGTTCATTTCAATCTGCTGAATTTGAGTATTATAAAATTCAAACCTAATCTCAATTCTTTCTTCTTCTACAGTGTTCATAAAGATAAAAGTAACTTCAAGTCCTTTTCCTGAAATCCATAAACAAATACCCAGAAACTGACTAGTTTTCCTATTTGTATATGGGCCTAGTGTACTACACAAAGCACATGTTCAATATACAACTCTCGAATATGGCATATATTTCTCTTGTAACATGTCATCCTTATTATATAAAACTTCAGGGGAATTTTTCATCCTCTTGCAGAAATTTAGGACCCAACACTCCTCTCTTGTAGGGGTGAAGCTTTTATCTACAGTGATTGCTTAGGTCATGGCAGGAATGTGCAAACCCCAGAGGCCCATTCTATGTTCCTGGTCATGCCATGAACATGCTAAGCTAGTTGCTGAGATGAGGCCAGCCTAAATCCTAGCACTCTGCAGTGTAGAAACTGCACCAGCTCAAGCATGGTTCCTGCCTCTACAATCTAGTAATGACTGTACATAGTAGGAGCTTAATATATATTTGTTAAATAAGAACGTTTATCTTCCTGACCATTCTTTAGATTTAGTCCTTGCATGCCCAATGATATCAATTATTAAGTGATTTATTTGACTACTCCTGCTTATATTGCATTTTATTTCCCAAATATATCATATCTTCATAATTTCCTTTCTTGGAAACTAGAATTTAGATGTCTGTCCACATTTTATTGAAATCATTGCCTGCCTCTTATCAGGTCAGCTCTCAACACAGTCCAGAACTGTCATTTATGTGCATAATTTTATAGTGTGCACCTACGTGTTTGTCCCTATCCACAACTCAGACTTCATCCATACCTGTCTTAGAGGAGGAAATTCTAATTATTATAGCTATATGCATGTCCAGTGTTGTTAGATCTATGCCTTCAAAATTGTGATGACATGCAAGAGGCAACTTTTCAACCTTTCAGCAGCCTGAACGTGACAGCAGAACTGAGCTCTCTGTGATAGCCAGATCATTTCATTTGTGTGTGTGTGTATCTTCTTGTATATGACAACATGAATCAAGAAATGGCATGTCTTTTCTTACCAACAAGAACACTAAGAAACAAGAGACTATATATTCACATGGTGTACTGAGTTGATTTACTTTATGTAGTATTTTAAAAGTTTCTTGCATTAAATATCTCTTAATGAAGACATTATCAACACAGCTTCCTTTCATATTGTATTAGTGTTTTCTTAAAATCCAAGCATTTCTTTTTAAGACACATTCAAGGATGAACATGGTTTAATTACAAGGAGAGAAGCCAACAGAAATACTTTTGGCACAGAAAGTCTGTACTCTGCCAGAGTATAATTTATTCCTGGTTCCACAATATTCTCCTTTCAGAGCACATTGTTTACTACACCTCCATAAAGATGAAGGGAGGAGCCCTGGCTGGTGTGGCTCAGTTAACTGAGTGCTGGCCTGTGATCCAAAGGGTCACTGGTTTGATTCCCAGCCTAGGCCACATGCCTGGGTTGTGGGCCAGGTCCCCAATATGGGGCACCCGAGAGGCAACCACATATTGATGTTTCTCTCCCTCTCTTTCTCCCTCTATTCCCCTCTCTAAAAATAAATATATAAAATCTTTTAAAAAAAGAATGCTTAAATAAAGATGAAGGGAGGAAAAGTTAGATAACACATAAAGTCCATGATTTTAACATTCAGCAGCAGAAATATGATGAGCATTCATTCATTCATCCATCCATTCATGCATTTGACTAATGTTTTGACCACCTACTACTAAATGCTACAATTGTGGGTTGGATTCCCTGGGAAGCCAGCTATGAGATGGACTTCAATGTGTAGGATATTTGCTAAGGAGTGCCCTTGAGATAAACACCTATGGAAGAGAGAGGGAAGGAAAGAGGAGTGGACAGTGGGGCAAGTCAAGTTATGATATAGCCCAATGATAGCCCTGTCTAATCCCACAGGGCTCTCTGAAGCTACAGTTGCCCTTTAGAGTTGCCCCCCTTAGGTGTGGATATTACTAAGCCTGTATACTTCTAAATCAATTCTAATTGTGTCTGAGTCACATTGGGAAAGGATATTACCTTGAATAAGGCAGCTCTGGTTAACTGAGGTGATCCCTGCAGTGGCTGGCAAATGAAGGTTCCCTGCTGACAGTACTCCCAACAGACTAAGCAGCAAGTGCTTCACTCAAAAGGGATCTGCTTGTCACACCATCTTGTCCATCATAGCTATGCACTATGCTAGGATTTTGAAACACAAAAATAGACACAATTCTTACCCTTGGAAAGGTCAAAGTCTGGTAGTGTAGATTGTCTTGGAAACACACAAAAATAGTATTTTTATTTGTTTTGTGCTTATGGAATTTAAGGCACTGTTACAATTGTTTTGCATACATTATCTCTTTTAATCCTGCCAAGAACCCAATGTGAGTGGCACTATTAATATCCCCTTATGACAGAAGAAGAAAAGGAATCAATGATAAATGAGTTACCCAAGGTCTAATGGTAAGTGGCTGATGGAACCAGGATTCAAACCCTCTCAGTTTGACTCAAGTATGATGAGTGATACAATAGTAAGTACTGTAAACACAGTCAAAAAAGTATGATCAGCTTTGCAGAATTCTGTTTCAAAGAGCAGGATCTTTTCTAACACACAATGCAGACCATGTCAATTCTCTGTTTTAAAGCCTTCAAGTCATTACCTCTTAGGACAAGGCCAAGTTCATGAGCTTGGGGTTTTCCAAACCATTTTATGAGCTAGCCATTCTAGCTCTTCATCCTTAACTTTTATTAATTGTTGTCATATCTCTCTCCCTCACCTCAGGGTGAACCACACTGTTCAGGTTGAACAACTTAAAGTTTCATTACCCAAATAAGGTTATGTGTTTTAAACGTACAAGTCTTTGCACACATAGTTCCCTCTTCCAGAAATAATTTTACCAAGATGATCCATGATCATCCAAACAACTCCTATGTGTTTTTCATGAGTTGACTCAAGGGTTACCTCATCACTCTCTGAAGCCTTCCTCAAAATTTCCCAGGTAGTATCATTTACTTCCTCGTCTTTATTCTTCACTGCAGCTTGTACATAATTTAATTATAGTTTCATCATGCTGTCTTTTAATTATTCATATACATTTCTACTTCTTTTACCTGAAGATAAGGATTGTGTTTACTTATTTTTGGATTTCTGGGCTCTAACAGTTTCTGGTACAAAGTAGTAGATTAATATATTTTTTAAATGAATGGGTGAATAAGCCTTTCTGGATTCATACCTCTATTTCATCCTTCACACAATCAGTCCCCAAGTCTTATGGCATCTGTCTGTTAGAAAAGAATCTGAATCTCTGATGTCCTCTTCATTCCTGCAAGCATTGATGAGTTCAGTACCTCATCACACCTAGACTATGTCAGTAGCATCCCAAGTAGTTTTCTTGCCTTTAATTGTAGTCCCTCCTTTCCCTGATCAAGCTATTTTCTACATGGATAGCAGAGTGAGTTGGCTGAAAATGTAAATGGGATTACACCAATCCCTTGCTAAATCCTTTCCATGAATCCTAATGACACATAGGATAAATTTCATATTTTATATATCTTATATGGCCTGCTCTTATTTGTCCCTTGCTGATGTCTGTAGCCTCCTCTTCCATTATTCCCCTGTATTCAGAGCTAGAATGATAAAATGTGGTACTCCCAGTATTTCTAATAATTTGGCACCCGATCAAGTCAATATTCTTTAAATACTTCTTCAACCATTTATAAAAGTGAGGATGGGAAGAAATGAATTTCCTATAAAATTTTATTCTTATGTTTAAGGTAAAGGATTAATGCCATTAACATTATTCATACAATTTTCAAATCCTGACAACTTATTGGGAGGCATAGTGAACAATTTAGAATGTAACTATTAGATTAAATTTCTTACACAAAACACAGTAAATAGCCCTATACTTTGCTGCTGCATTTAGGTGACTGTCCTCTGACTAGTCTTGGGTTTAGTTGTGTACCTGTGTTTGGAGGCTGCAACTTGCAAGTGTGTTCTGCAAAAAAAAATAGTAATGATAAGTCAGAACCACTAGGGGCATTTTTATTTCTCCTCGAGATACTGAATATTTCCATCAAAAGGGGTCAAATTTATGTTTTGCCAGTTACATAATAAACTGTACATAGAAAAATGAACTAACCAATGCCATTTACTATTTAACACTGTAATGCTTTAGCACCCACAATACGGTGACACCCTGTACAAGCTACCTGCCTGCCCTCCTCCTAAATGTGATTCTGCCCCTACATTCCTAACTTCATATATACCATAACATAAAACTGCTGGAAGTCTTCAACATACAAGTTTCTTAAATGCATGTATTTTGGGTACACTGTTCTCTCTTTTCAACACCCATCACTTTCTTTTTTATTCATTAGGTCTCTTTTCACCATGATTCCCTTTATGAACCTTTCTCTAATGCTCAACCTCAAGCTACCACAGGCAGAGTTAGGGTATTCCCTCTTCTTTGCTTTTATAAGGCTCTGTATGTGACTCTTAGGTTTGTCTTCAGTCATTGAGTAAGAAGTAAACATTACCAGAATAGATTATGCAAATATTCAGGGGTGGGGGGAAGAATTCAATAGGTTTAATTTAGGGTTGCTTTTAAAACACCCAGGTAAAAATGTCCAGTATTTAGCTGCATATGGTGTGAGTCTACAGTTCAGATGACAAGTGTTGGGAGACAGTTGCCAGTGATTTCTGCATGTCTTGAGAGCAAAATATTCTATGTAGAAGTTCTTGATACAGCAGAATTTATTTATCATGGAAAGAAAGTACAGTGGAATAGGCCAAGAAAAAAGTCAATGGTAAAAGGATGATTTAATAATGCAGAACACTGAGAGAGCAACCATACCCTTGACTTAAAAAGTAACCTGTACTGACCTGGCAGGTTTTGCTCGGTGGATTGAGTGCAGGCTTGCAAACCAAAAGGTTGCTGGTTCAATTCGTGGTCAGGGCACATGCCTGGGTTATAGGCCAGGTCCCCAGCTAGGGGCATGTGAGAGGCAACGAGGCAACCACACACTGTTTCTCTCCCTTTCTTTCTCTTTCCCTTCTGTCTAAAAAAATAAATAAACAAAATCTTAAAAAAAGGAAAGTGTTCCCCTGGTATTTCTAGTACCCACCTGGTACCATACATAGTTATTACAATATTATTGACTATGTTCCTTGTGCTGTATTCTACATCCCCATGACTATTTTGTAACTATCAATTGGTACTTCTTAATCCCTTAACTTTTTTCACCCAGTTCTTCAATCCCCCTCCCAATTGTTTCTCTCACACAGTGATATTTCTGTCCCCCTCTTCCTCTCTCCCTTCTCCTCTTTCTAAAAATAAATAAATAAAGTCTTTAATAAAAAAAGAGGAAGTGATTTTTAAAATAATAATAATAATTTGTACTTAAGGACCCTTGCCCTAGTAAACTCTCATTTATCTTTTTATTCTCAAGCCAAAAGCTATCACCTCTATGAAGCCTTTCCAAATTTCCCAGAAGACCTAGGTTTATCTTTTCTATTATATATTTATAGCATTTTCTACATTAGTCTATCACTTAACACACAGTATTGTTACTGCTGGGTTACATATTTGTCTTTTCTGCTAGGGCAAAAATACCTTAACAAAATATAAAGAACACACTCCATTTTAAGGTGTATTTATTGTGTGTTTTATGAAAAAAAAGAAGAGCAATATCTGAAATTGATCTGATATAAGACAATTCTAAGAATTGATATCCAGAATAATCTTACACTAGGCAGAAGTATGATTGAGTTGTGGGATAAGGTAGGGAGGCTAAATTAATTTGAGTATGGAATTCCTGTTCCATACACCACCCATTGCCATCTCTCATAATTAGCATCGAATTAGTTTGGTTTTAAGTGCTACACTTCACCATGATAGCAAATGCCACCTATGTAAAAACCTTAGTGTTTACAGAATAGATGTAATCAAACAAAACTTGTCACTTATAAGCCACAAATAAGTGCATCACATGGCTCAGAGATCCTATGAGCCAGTTCACATTGTTAGTTGTCAACATATCATTCCATTACACAGGTACAAAAATGCAAATTGGACTTATTCTATACAAGGAGCACTGGCATTTCACTCCTGATGGGCTCTGGATAGGAAATGCTCCTCTCTACTTTAAAAATACTACCCAGGTATAATTATACATGAACAAAAAGATCTGCCAGTGACCCCACATCAATTTTTTCAAAGATTTTATATTTTAATTTTAGAGAGAGAGGAAGGGAGGGACAAAGAAAGGAAGAGAAACATCAATGTGCAAGGGATATATCAATAGGCTGCCTCTCACATGCCCCCAACTGGGGACCTAGCCCACAACCAAAGTATGTGCCCTGACTGGGAATCGAACCAGCAACCCTTTGGTTCACAGGCCGGCGCTAAATCCACTGAGCCACACCAGTCATGGCCCTCACATCAATTTAAAAACACCAGTGTGAGTCTTCTTAAACTAACAAGACTTTGTATGTAAAAGTTCTGATAACAATCTCTTTCAAGAAAAAATAGGATTTCCGGCCAAGATGGAGGCATAGATAGACACACTGTGCCTCCTCGCACAACCAAAATTAGGGACAACAAAAATTTAGAAACAAAATAACAACCAGATCTGACAGAAATTGAACTGTACAGAAGTGTGACAACCATTCATCCAGACCGGTAAGAGGGGCAGAGCCAGTGGCCGTCAGAGAGGGGTCGAGGAAAGAAAAAGTGGTGGTTGGCGGTCCCGGGCATGCAGGCAGCGGCAGGCAGATCCCAGCGGCTCAGGGTGGCAGCGGACAGACCCAGTGAGGCACACAAGGCTGCTGGCTGAACACGGACACACATATGTGCGTAGATAAACCAGGCAAAAACAGGCTGTGAGACAGACCATGCAATCCAAGGCTCCAGTGCCAGGAAATAAAGCCCAAAAGCACTGATTGAAAACACTTAGGGGGGGGTTGCGGTGCTGGGGGAGACTTAGCCTCACAGGAGAGTTCACTGGAGAGACCCATAGGGTCCTAGAACGTACACAAGCCCACCCACATGGGAACCAGCACCAGAAGGGCCCAATTTGCTTGTGGGAAGCTGCGGAAGGGACTGAAATACGAGAGCAGAGCCAGTGCCAAAGTTCCTTCTCTGACCCCACCCCCACATACAGCGTCACAACCCAGCAACTGGGTAGCCCTGTCCTAGGGAACACCTAGGGCTCCACCCCTCAGTACATAACAGGCACCACCAGACCAAAAAAAAAAATGGCTCAAACGAAAGAACAGATCAAAGCCTCAGAGCCAATACATCTAAGCAACCAAGAGATAGCCAACCTATCAGATGTACAGTTCAAAGCACTGGTGATCAGGATGTTCACAGAATTGGTTGATTTTGGTCACAAATTAGATGAAAAAATGAAGGCTACACTAAGTGAAATATAGGGAAATGCATAGAGAAACAATAGAGATGGGAAGAAAACTGGGACTCAAACCAATGGAGTGCACCAGAAGGAAGAAGGAAATATTTAACCAGAAAAGAATGAAGAAAAAAGAATTAAAAAAAAATGAGGAAAGGCTTAGGAACCTCTGGGACATCTTGAAACATTCCAACATCTGAATTATAGGGGTACCAGAAGGAGAAGAAGAAGAGCAACAAGAGGAAAACTTATATGAACAAATAATAAAGGAGAACTACCCCAGTTTGGCAAAGGAAATAGACTTCCAGGAAGTCCAAGAAGCTCAGAGAGTCCCAAAGAAGTTGGACCTAAGGAGGAACACACCAAGGCACATCATCATTACATTAGCCAAGATTAAAATGAAGGAAAGAATTCTAGAAGCAGCGAGAGAAAAGGAGACAGTTACCTACAAAGGAGTTCCCATCAGACTTCCAGCTGATTTCTTAAAAGAGACCTTACAGGCAAGAAGGGGCTGGAAAAAAGTATTCCAAGTCATGAAAGGCAAGGACCTACATCCAAGATTGCTCTATCCAGCAAAGCTTTCATTTAAAATGGAAGGGCAGATAAAGTGCTTCTCAGATAAGGTCAAGTTAAAGGAGTTCATCGTCACCAAGCCCTTATTTTATGAAATGTTAAAGGGACTTATCTAAGAAAAAGAAGATAAAAATATGAATAGTAAAATGACAGCAAACTCACAGATAATTACAACCATACCTAAAACAAAAGCAAAAGCAAACTAAGCAAACAACTAGAACAGGAACAGAACCACAGAAATGGAGATCACATAGAGGGTTAGCAACAGGGGATTGGGAGGAAGAGAGAGGGGGAATAGGTACAGAGAATAAGTAGCATAGATGGTATATAGAAAATAGACAGGGGGAGAGTAAGAATAGTATAGGAAATGTAGAAGCCAAAGAACTTATATATATGACCCATGGACATGAACTAAAGGGGGGATATGGGTGGCAGGGGGTGTGCAGGGTGGAGGAGAGTGAAGGGGGAAAATAGGACAACTGTAATAACATAATCAATAAAATATATTTAAAAAACAAATAAAAAAAGAAAAAATGGACTACATGTAATTTACTAACACACAGCCAAGCAGTGTACTC
Organism: Phyllostomus hastatus; assembly: GCF_019186645.2. Classification (NCBI taxonomy): domain Eukaryota; kingdom Metazoa; phylum Chordata; class Mammalia; order Chiroptera; family Phyllostomidae; genus Phyllostomus; species Phyllostomus hastatus. The sequence continues at coordinate 7,087,802 of NW_025333841.1, read as the reverse complement.
ACTATTCTTTGATCATTGTTCTACTTTAGATGGCCATTTAGTATTTAATTGCTCACCTTTAGAAACCAGCCCACATTGTCTGTATGTGATTACACAGGCAAAGGAAGATAGAAAAATAATTAACTAGCTTGGGAGATTTCTTTTTATGTTTCCACATATGTATGATTTAAGATGGTTTGCATTTCTCATGACCTCAAAATAAGTGTAGTCAATACCGTCATTTTATTATAAGCAGGTGACATTACAGTTCTGTCTATTTAAAGTAAATACATTCCAAACAAACTTAATTCAGCTTGGCGTTGTAGTACACCATGCGGGCTTTGTCCTTTACAGGCCATGTGACATGAAAGGAGTAACATATTCTCCCTATGCCTTGGATCCCTCAACTAGAAAATAAAGATAACACTAGTCCCTGCCTCAGAGGATTTTAGGCAGATTTAATGAACTAACTTATATAAAACATTTAGAACAGTACCTGAAACATACTAATGCTACATAACTGGTAGGAGATTTATTAACTGCAGAGTTCATCATACCTTTAGTATACTTATGTTCACTGTGAATCTATACAAGCCTAGCTGTTAAGAAACATATCAGTATCCTACATATTCACACTGTACTAGAGTTCCTAGCACTGTAAGACAAGAAAAAGAAACGAAAGATGTTAAGTTTGGAAAGGAAAACAATAGAACGCATTATTCGCAGACAAGTAAAACCAAGAGAACATACAGACACATTGTTTGGAATGAGTGGGCAGATTCAGCTACATTGCTGAAAGTGATATCCACATACAAAAAATCAATTTCATTTCTGTACGTTAGCAACAAAGAGTTAGAAATTGTAATTAAATATTTAAAGTATTTATATTAGCAACAAAAATACTAGGCACCTAGAGAAAAATCCAATTAAAGATGTGCAAGACCATTATATACAAAATTATAAAATTTTAATTGAAAGCTATTTTAAAATTTTAAAAATAGAGAGCAGTGACCATAAGAAGACTCAATAAAGGTGTCAATTCTTACTGCTCTAGCAACAATAGCATATAGTATAAAATTAGATTTTTGCAAGAAGAGCTCTTAAACCAGAACTCACAGCCTTCCCCTGTCCTTCCTTTACCCATTTGGTATCCACAGTCATTAATAATGTGGGTGTTTTTTAATCCAGAAGGTATATAGAAACCTGTTCAGATTTTTTAAATCTGATTTGTTCATGCACATGTAGTTCTATCAAATATCTTATTTTATCTTAAGATATTTGTAGCATAGACCCTGCTGTATTTAGAAATTTCTATTTTAGTTCATTAAAAACTGCAAAACCAATCTATATCATGCACCAAACTGATTTAAAATAAGACTACGTGTTTACTGAATTTTTAAAAGATATTATTCCTTACCAAATAAATCAATAAAATCAATGTAATTCCAATTAAGAAAGTAAGCTGTGGATACAAACTCTCAGGGTTCAAATTCCTATGCAACCACTTACTCTACGACCTTGGGCAAGTTTGTTCACCATTTAGTACTTCAGTTTTGTAGTCAAATAGATAGAAATAATGTATTATTTTTTTCTTTGGGTTCTGTCAAGAATAAATAAAATAATAAATATAAAGTATTTAAAATATTCTGGCACACAGTTAGGTGCTCTAAAACTGTCACATATCATTATGGATATATTAAGAACTACAGATTCATAAAGAAATGAAACACCCTAATACAAAATAGGCAAGCAAACAGAAATGAATTTACAAGAAAAATAAAACTGTCCAATATGTATTTAAAACAATCTTTACTAACAACTGTAAACACAAATTAAAATCCTAATTTTTCACTTCTCCAGTAATACTGACAAACATTAAAATATATTTGCAAGGCTCTGACTGGTGTGGTCAGTTGGTTGGGTGTTGTCCTGTAAATCAAAAGGTCACCGGTTCGATTCCTGCTCAGGACACATGCCTAGTTTGCAGGCCATGTCCCCAGTAGGGAGCACATGAGAGGCAATCACACATTAATGTTTCTCTCCCTCTCTTTCTCCTTCCCTCCCCCCCTCTCTAAAACTAACTAACTAAATAATTAAATAAATAAAATCTTATTTTAAAAAAGGAGTCAGTTCTCCAAGATACTGCAATATTAAACAGATATGTGACTAAAAACAAAGTGTCAGAATATGTAATGCAAAACCTAATAGAGATAAGAAAAAGAAATAGAGAAATCCAATTATAGTGGTATACCACTCTGTCAGTAATTGATAGATCAAAGAAGCAGAAAACCAGCCCTGGCTGGCGTAGCTCAGTGGATTGAGTGCGGGCTGCAAACCAAAGTGTCGCAGGTTTGATTCCCAGTCAGGTACATGCCTGGGTTGCAGGCCATGACCCCCAGCAACCGCACATTGATATTTCTCTCTCTCTCTCTCTCTCTCTCTCTCTGTCTCTGTCTCTGTCTCTCTCTCTCTCTCTGTCTCTCTCTCTCTCTCTCTCTCTCTCTCCCTCCCTTCCCTCTCTAAAAATAAATAAACAAAATCTTAAAAAAAAAAAGCAGAAAACCAGAAGCTATATAGGTGACCTGAACAACACTATTGATCAGCTTGACCTACTTGACATTTATAAAATGTTCCATACAACAACAGAATGTATATTATTCTGAAGTGTGAAACATTTATCAAGATAGAATATATTCAGAGCCATAAAACACACCTTAACAAATTTAAGAGAATAGAAATCACACAAAGTATGTTTACAAACAACAAAGAAATTAAACTGAAAATAAATAACAAGTAGAGGATCCCCCAAATATTTGGAAATTATATAATACACTTCAATAATTCATGGGTAAAGAAAAAAGCCCAAAGAGAGATTAAAAATATTTTTTGACATAAGTAAAAATGAAAGTTTTAAACTTAACAAAGTTTTAAGGAAAAGTAATTAGAGTAAAAAGCAATGAAATTGAAAACAGGAAAACAACCCAAAGGTGGTTCTTAGAAATGATCAATAAAATTAATAAACTTCTAGTCAGACTAAGCAAGAATAAAGAAGACAAAATTACCAATATCAAAATGAAACAGAGATCATCATTACTTATTCTGTGGACATTAAAATAATATTAATGAACTACATGAACATGAATACTATATTTGGCAAAGCTGTCCTTCAGAAATGAAGGCACAATAAAGACTTTCTGAGGCCAACAAAGGTTGAGGGAGTTCATCATCACTAGGCCTCGTCATCAATAGACCTTACAAGAAATGCTAAAAGGAGTTCTTCGAGTTCAAATGACATGTTTATACATATGGAAAACTCTACAAACTCAATAGAAAAACCTGATAGAAATAATAATTTAATTCAGTTAAGTTGCAGGATACAAAATCAACATACAAATCAGTGGTATGCCCTGGCTGGTGTGGGTCAGTGGATTGAGTGCTGGCCTGTGAACCAAGGGGTCTCCAGTTAGATTCCAAGTCAAGGCACATGCCTGGTTTGCAGAGCAGATCCCCCAGTAGGGGGTGCACAAGAGGTAACCACACATTGATGTTTCTCTCCCTCTCTCCCTCCCCCCCTTTAAAAATAAATATTTTTTTTAAAAAATCTGTGGTATTTCTATATACAATGAATGATTGAAAAGGAAATTAAGAAAACAATTCCATTCACAATAGCAACACAAAGAATAAAATACTTAAGAATAAATGTAACCAAAGAGGTGAAAGACTTTTATACTAAAAACTATAAAGCATCAAAGAAGGAAATTAAAAAACACACACAAATAAATGGAAAGACTTCTGTATACATAGATAGGAAGAATTAATATTGTTAAAAATGTCCCTACTACCAAGGGTAATCTACAGATTCAATGCAATCAAAATTTCAATGGCATTCATTATAGAAATAGAAATAAAAACAGTCCTAAAGTTCACATGGAACCAAAAAAGACCTTGAATAGACAATGCAAAGCTGAGCAAGACAAACAAGGATGGAGGTACTATCCTTTATGGTTTCAAAATATATTAGAAAGCTATATAATCAAACACTGTGGTATTGGCATAAAAACAGATACATGGAGCAATGAAACAGAATGAAGACCTCAGAAATAAGTCCATACATCTACAGTTCACAAATCTTGAATAAGAGTGCCAAGAACACACAACAGGGAAATGATAATCTCTTCAATAAATGATTGGGAATGGGAAAACTAGATATCCACATACAGAAGACTGAAATTGGACCCCTATCTCAAAAAGCACAAAAAATCAATGCTAAATGGGTTAAAGACTTAAATGTAAGACCTAAAACTTTAAAACTACTAGAAGAAAACACAGACCTTGGTCTTGGCAATGATTTTTTTGGATATGACATCAAAAGCACAGGCAACTGTCCTGACCCATGCGGCTTAGTTGGTTAACAGTCATCCTGTGAAGCAAGAGGTCGCCAGTTCAATTCCCAATCAGGGCACATGCCTGGGTTGCGAGTTCGGTTCCTGGTTTAGGAGCATATGAGAGGCAACTGACCAATGTTTCTCTCCCTTTCTCCCTCCCTTCTCTTCTTTCTAAAAAATAAATAACTAATTTTTTTTATTAAAGCACATCAACTAAGGCAAAAATAGAAAGTGGGATGACATAAAACTAAAAAGCTTCTGTGTAGCAAAAGAAACAACCAATAGAGAAAAAAAGACAATTTATGGAATGAGAAAAATATTTACAATTCATATATATGATTTGGGGTTAATATTCAAAATTTATAAGGAACTCAGACAACTCAGTACCAAAAAAATAATAATAATAACCTGAATAAGAAGTGGGCTAAGAGCCCTGGCTTATGTAGCTCAGTGGATTGAGCACAGGCTGCAAACCAAAGCATCGCAGGTTTGATTCCCAGTCAGGGCACATGCCAGGGTTGCAGGCCACGACCCCCAGCAACCGCACATTGATGTTTCTCTCTTCTCTCTCTTTCTCCCTCCCTTCCTTCTCTAAAAATAAGTAAATAACATCTTTTTTTTAAAAAAAAAAAGAATTACTTTCTGCCCTGGCTGGCATAGCTCAGTGGATTATGCGCAGACTGGGAACCAAAGTGTCCCAGGTTCGATTCCCAGCCAGGGTACATGCCTGGGTTGCAGGCCATAACCCCCAGCAACCGCACATTGATGTTTCTCTCTCTCTCTGTCTATCTCCCTCCCTTCCCCTCTAAAAATAAACAAATAAAATCTTTAAAAAAAGAATTACTTTCTGTTCCTAATCAATTAAAAAAAACTAGGGGTAGGGTGGTAATGGGAGGGAAGAGGGGAGGGTTGGGTGGGTGGGATGGAATGGGAGTAAAAGGGAGACAACTGTACTTGAACAATGATTAAAATAAAATTAAAAAAAACTAATAAAAAAATAAAACTAAAAAAAAAAAAGAAGTGGGCTAAGGACCAGAATATATATTTCTAAAAATACATAAAAATGACCAACAGGTGTATGAAAAGGTGCTCCACATCACCAATCAGAAAAATGAAAATCAAAACCACAATGATCTCACCTTACATACGTGAGGATGGCCATTGTTAAAAAGACAACAGATAAGAGCCTTGACTGGTGTGGTTCAGTGGGTTGGGTATCATCTTACAAACCAAAAGGTCAGGGGTTTGATTCCCAATCAGGGCACATGCCTGGGTTGTGGAGCAGGTCCCCAGTTCAAGGTGTGGAAGAGGTAACCAATCAATGTTTCTCTCCCTCTTTCTCCTTTCCTTCCCCTCTCTCTAAAAATAAATAAATAAAATATTTTTTAAAAAGACAAGAGATAATAAATATTGGCAAGAATGTAAATTGGTACAGCCACTGTGGAAGACATTATGTAGGTTTCTCAAAAAATTAAAAAGACAGTCCTGGCTGGTGTGGCTCAGTGGATGAGGTGCTGGCCTGAGAACCAAAAGGTCTGGGTTCTGGGCCAGGTCCCCAGTTGGAGGCAAGCAAGGGGCGACTAATCAAGGTATCTCTCACACATGAATTTATCTCACATACATTGATATTTTCCTCTCTTTCTCCCTCCCTCACCCTCTCTCTAAAAATAAATAAGCAAAATGTTTAAAGAAGGTCCCTTTGAAAAAAATTAAAAGTACAATTACCATATGATTCAGCATTTCCACTTCTGGGTATATATCCAAAAGAAATGAAATTACTATCTGAAACAGGTATCTTGCACTCCCATGTTCATTGCAGCATTATTCACAATAGTCAAGATATAAAAATCACTGAAGTGTCAGTTGATGGATGAGTAAGGAAAATGTTCATTTTCTCTATACACATACATACACATACAGGGTGGGGTAAAAGTAGGTTTATTGCTGTGAGTATGTGAACCACAGAGTTTGTTCTTGTATTATTATTTATTAATTATTTTCCACATGAACAACTGTAAACCTATTTTTGCTCCACCCTGGAGAAAGGGGGGAGGGGAATATATTACTCAGTTTTAAAAAAGAAAGAAGGAATCCTATTCATGACAAAGTAATGAACGTGGAAGCCATTATTCTATGCGAAATAAGTCAGACAGAAAAGGACAAACGCTGCATGATCTCACACAGGTGGAATCTAAAAATATCAAGTTCATAAAAGCAGACTGGGATGGTGGTTGCCAGGAGCTGAAGTGTGGAAAAAATGAGGAGATGGTGGGCAAAGGGTAAAATGTTTCAGTAATGTGGGATGAATAAGTACTGGGGATCTAATGTACAGCATGGTGACTATAGTTAATCATACTCTATTATATACAAGGGGGGACCCAAAAAACAATTTATTTATAAAAATTTGTGTATTCATTGTTACATGTTTAAACTTCAGTCACCTTCAAAGTTCTCTCCATTTGATGCAACACAACTATCAAGATTTTTTTTCCACTGCTCAAAACAGTCTTTGAACTCCTCTATTTTGATACCTTTTAGTGCTTCTGTTTTTTTGTCTGTTTGTTTCACCTGTTCCACATTGGCTAAACATTTCCCTTTGAGGACTTTTTTCATCTGGGGAAATAAAAAAGGGTTGCTTGAGGCAAGATAGGATAAATAGGGAGGGTGGGGCACAAGGGTCATTGCCATTTTTGGTCAAAAACTTCTGAATGCTTAGTGTGGTGTGAGCAGGTAAATCACCCACCATGAAATGGGCAAATGCATCAAAACAGTCTTCAAAAACATTCCACTGAAGCCAAACACAGCCTCTCACAACAATGTGAGAGGGTACACTGGTACAGAGGGGTTCCTAGAACACTGAGCTGGTAAGGGGAAGCCTGTGCTGCAAGTGGCTCACTCTCCAGAAGATAATTCTGGGTTTTTTTGGTACCCGCCCCTCCCCGTACTTGAAATTTGCTAAGAGAGTTAACCTTATGTGTTCTCACAACACGCAAAAAATGGTAACCATGTGAGTTGATGGATATGCTAATTAGCTACTTATAATTATTTCACAATGTATATGCATATTTAACATCACAGTGTGCACTTCAAACCCAATTTTTTGTTTGTCAAGCAGAGTTCAATAAAGCTGGAAGAATAAAATTAAATTTTATAAAAAGGCACTTCCCTTTCTCTCATTGATACTGCAAACTTTTATTTATTTGTCTGTAGAAAAATGGACGAATTACAGGATAATAAATGCATTATGATTTTTTTAAATATCCCATTCATAGCAGCATGCAAATCTAAAAATTACCTAAGAAACGTCACAAAAATGTCCACAATTGTTATGGATGCAACTATAAAATTTTCCTGATAGATTGAGATTATTGGAAATATGTCAATTGTCCTCAAATAATTTAGATTTATTGCCTTACCTGCATGTGCCAAGATGACAAGCTTGGGCTGCTGTCTTCTACTCTTGGTTTGAGGTGGATGAACTGTGGTCTGCAGAGGTAGAAGGACAACTCAGGGCCAGGAGTCAATGCATGGCAATGATTCTGAAGGACTAAGGACCCCCACCACAGAAGAGAATTCTCCCCCAGCCCATCCTACCCCAGCTGTTAGGCATGGGAGACCTTGGGACATGATGGCAAGATGTTGTAGACCTTGACTTTCACCAGGAGAGGGGGTACATTTCTAGGGAGGTGATGCCTTTGATATCATGGGACAAAACTCAGATCAGCAGAGTAAGTAATCCTAGGCTCTGCCAGATGTAAAAGTGAGAACTTTATGGAGGGCTGAATTGGCCACCCAACCCAGACAGAGAGGCTCCACAGAGGTGTAGGCCTGCTTTCAGCCCTGGGAGGCCGCAGGCAGGACTGTCAGAAACAGGCCACATCACCCACACTCTGTATTTTTGTGATGTGCTTTTCAGTGAGATAGGGGTTTAAGGCAGAGGGGGCAGGCTCTGTCAGAAAATATGAATACCTTTTGGAGGATAGGGTAACACCCAACCCAGAACACATAAGGAGCCACACAGAAACCTACCTTGTCTTTACTGTCAGTCTAGTAGACTCCATGCAGGCTTGTCGGGCTGATGACCCACCTCTCTTCCATTTTGATTATCTGGGTGAAGTAAGGGTCTTGATGTGAGGGGTTGAGGCCTCAGGTTGGTAGAGGGGGAAAGGGGAGGGCTCAAGCAGAAGTCAAGGCAAAGACTGAAGGATTTTCCCATCTCACATAGAGTGGCATCCAACCCCACTATGCTCCTAGGAGCCCTGGGAAATGCAAAGCATTGTACCCGGGTGTGTTGTAGCCTGACTTTTACTTTGGGAATCTGTGGGAGGCAAGGTTTCCTCTGAGGCGCCCGGACTCAGGTCAGCAGAGGGAGGAGTCTCAGGCCCCGCAGGCTTCAAGGGGAGGCTCCAGAGGGGAGGGGTGATGTAACCTCCTACCATAGATAAAAGGGGCCTCAGCCCGAGGCTCTGCCCCTTCAGTCATTCCTGCAGATCAGAGACAGAGTTGGAGTAAGTGAGGTAGAGAAACTTCTGGCCTAAGGAGTCTGAGGAACCAGAAGCTTCAGACTGGATTTAGATCAGCAGAAGGAGGGAGTACGTGGACCTGCTAAGCCTTAAGGTAAGGACTCTGAGAAAGGACTAAACGGAGTTCTCATCGCTAAGAGAAGATGCCCCAGCCCCCACCCTGCCCTTGTTATCTGCCCTGCAAATTGTTGTCCGGACTCCATCTTGGGAGTTTGAGGGACAGCCATCTTGGCAGTTTGAGGGGAGGCTTTTTCTCAGACGTGAATATGTGAGTACTTGGCTCCGTAGACAGAGGTGTCCCAGGCTCTGCGAGATTTTAAGGAGAGGCCCTTTATGGAGGACTGATGGGACCTCCTATCGTAGAGAAAAAAAGCTCACAGAACACTTTCCTACTCTCAGCCTTTAACTCAACCTCATACAAGTTAGGCAGACGTGCTGACTGCGATGCTCTGTACTTCCTTGTGGGTGTTTTAGGGGTGATAGGAGCCTTGCTCAGGGCCGCATTTTCGGGTCTGCATAAGGGAGAGGTTAAGAATTCCCTGTCAGAAGTAAATGTGAATTCCTTGGGGAGGAGGATGGGGCATACCACAGAACCCAGCGTAATCTCCACAGAAATTCACCCCAATTCCTCCGTCAGCCTTTGGGGGCCCAGGGAAATGCTGTCAGGCTGAACCTCCCTTTCCCCCTCCATTCGCAAATCAGGGATCTCGGGGAGTTCTTGGCCTTTGTCTAAATGGCCCATCTGTGAGGATCAGAGGGAAGAGTACTAGGCCCTCTAGGTACAGCTGAGAGGATAGAGAGGGACCCACAGAGACCTGCCCTTTCTCACAGCTGAGAGGACCCGGGAAGGGCTATTTTGTTTCTCATATGCTTCCTCTCTCCCTCAGGCCACTGGCCCCAACACCCACTTCCAGCTCACATTCCTGCCTGCTGCTCCCAAAACAAGACATCATGCCTGGCAGTGGAAAGAGTCAGTTCCAGGAGCCTCAAGAATGCCCTGAGGCTCAAAAAGAGGCTCCAGGCCCGGTAGCTGCACAGGTTCCTGTAACTGAGGAGGAAGATTCCTCCTCCTCTCTTTCTCCTTTGATCCCGGAGACCACAAAGATTGTGCTTGCTGCTGGAATATCAAGTGTTCCCCAGACTTCCCAGGGAGCCTGCTCCTTCCCCCCTGCCACTGAAGCCATTCCATCAGGCAAATCAAATGAGGGCTCCAGCAGGCAAGAGGGTCCAAGCACCTCACCGGCTCCACCAAATCCGGAGTCCCTGTGCACAGGAGGGCTGCAAAAGAAGGTGGCTGAATTGGTGAAATACCTGAGTATCAAGTATGTATCACAGGAGCCTATCACAGAGGCAGAAATACTGGAGAATGTCATGAAAGAGCACAAGGATCACTTCCCTGACATCTTCAAGAAAGTCTGTGAGTGCATGGCAGTTGTTTTTGGCATTGAAGTGAAGGAAGTGGACCCCACCAGCCACACCTATGTGCTTGTCAAAATACTAGACCTCACCTATGATGGGATAGTTAGTGATGACCAGGGCATGCCCAAGACTGGCTTCCTGATACTGATCTTGGGCATAATCTTTATGGAGGGTAACCGTGCCCCAGAAGAGAGAATCTGGGAAGTGCTGAATATGATTGGGGTGTATGCTGGGAGGGAGGATTTCATCTATGGGGAACCCAGGAAACTCATTACCAAAGATTTAGTGCAGGAAAAGTACCTGGAGTGCCAGCAGGTACCCAACAGTGATCCTCCACGCTACGAGTTCCTGTGGGGTCCAAGAGCCTATGCTGAAACCACCAAGATGAAAGTCCTTGAGTTTTTCACCAGGGTCACTGGGACTGACCCCACTGCCTTCCCACGCTGGTATGAGGATGCTTTGAAAGATGAGAGACAGCGAGCTGAGGCCAGTGCTGCCACCGGTGGTGGTACTACCACAATAGCTAGTGAAAGTTCCAGTATCATGTCCAGCAGCTTCAGTCCTGAGTAAAGTTTGAGGCAGTTTCTCCAGTTTTTGAAGAGGGAAATCAAGACTCCATGTGGTGGAGTGTTGAATTGCAGATTTTACCTTTTTATTTTTTAGGCTATATTTCAAATGTTCTTTCTCTTAAAAGATTAGCTTCAGAGTTTAGGTTTGTGAATGATATTGGCCATGTATTTAGTGCTGTTTAACAGGTTTAAGGATAAGAATTTTGCTGCTCTGTAAAATAAAATGGGGAACCTTACATCTCATTTTGTGATCAGCAAGATAACATGGCATTGGAATAGGAACAATGTAAAAGCATGCAGCAATAAAAAAGATGAGATAAAGAAATTGGGAGAAAATGTACAAGATGGTTCCCCTAGGGTTCTTGTATCTTAGTTTGCTGTTTTGTAAAATTAAAGCTATACCTGGCTTGGCTTTGCCAATTAAAGAATGTGTGCAAAATTAAATCTTTATAAATGAGAGTACCGATTCAATCAATGGCTCATTTATTATTATAGGTGTGTCTTACAGGTTAGAAAAAAAGCCTAGGATGGAAAACTGCTCTTAAATGTTCCTTTAGGATCATGAATAAACCAGAGAAATCCCCACCTGGAGCAGGTGTGGAAAGTGTCCTGTGCCCTTGTCCCCATGCCTCTGAACACTGCACAAACTAAGTGCTCTAATACACTATGTCTGCAAGGATTATCTGACAACAGAGTGATATTTCTTTGAAGTGGTGCCCAGAGGCTGGCACTTTTTCCCTGGCCTAGGACAGCCAGAGCCTACTCCATTGAAAGGAAATTTTAATTATGCTATCTTGAGTGTAATTTGGCCAGCTCTCAGCAAAGGCAAGATTTTGGGTGGGGTGAAATGAATGTAAATAGTGGTTTATAGGGAAGAGCAGCTGGGGAGAGGAAAGGAGTTAGTCTTTGACTCAAATTCTAGGAATTTTGAGTTGCATTCCACTGGGGAAGACTTCCTCATATTCAAATTAAATAATACAGCCACTAATAGAAAATTCAGCGAGTCTTATGTACAAAGTTGCGTTTCTGGCTCACTAGGTATCTTGTGCCATAGAGTGCTGCATGTTCTCTGAAATGTCATCACACACACACAATCACAGGGAAGCGAGTGAGAGGCTGGGTTCAAAATTATATTAGAAATTCTGTTTTTCATTAAAGATCCAATCAATGTCAGGCACTATCCAGATGCTTCACTTACATTATATACCAGTCCAAGTCAGGGCTTACCACACCCATATCAGGAATTAAGAACCTGAGACTCGTAGTAGTTGGCAATTTGCCCAATATCATAGTGCCCGATGGAGTGACAGGACTAGTACAGTACTAGAACTCAGTCCTCAATTCATCTAGGCCCAGAGTATTTCTACTCATCATAGCCTGAGGCAGATCTTTTGTTTCTTTGTTCATATACCTTCTCAGTATTCCAAGTTTTCCAGGCAACAAAAACAAGGGCCCAGTTGCCAAGATACTAAAAGCAGGCCTGAAGAAGAAAGGTGAGCCTTGACTCATGTAGCTCAGTGGATTGAGCACAGGCCTGTAAACCAAAGGGTCCCTCATTCGATTCCCAGTCAGGGCACATACTTGGATTGCGGACCAGGTCCCTAGTTGGGGGTTATGTGAGGGGCAACCACACTATGATATTTCTCTCCCTCTTTCTCCTTCCCTTCCCCTCTCTCTAAAAAACAAATAAATAAAATATTTTTTAAAAATAAATAAGCTAACAAAAAGAAGCAAACGCCATTTGGGGATTATCTGTAGGCTTTATTTACCTAGGGTCCTCCTGCCTGAGCCCCAGGGCTCCTTGACAGTGGACTCTGGGTAGGTGTTGTCATTTTTATCCAGTCCCAGTAGTTTCCTGCATTACAGGCACCTTTCTCCAACTCTTCCTCCATGTCTCCTCCTGTCCAGCTAGGCACCCTGGCATACTGACCAGCTTGCCACTTCCTCTTCCTTTGAAGCCTATGTATCCTGCTCCCAGAGAAACAACCCAAATTTTCTGCCTTACCCCTCACATTGAGCATTCCTACTCCCTGCAGAAGTCTCTTGGCATCTCTTTCTAGGGTCACAATAGAAAGTGCATTTTGGAGGATGTTTAGATGCCTGGGCATATCTCCTGGCATCTTCAATACATCCTCAAATTGTTTTCCCATTTGAAATCACAGTATAAGCAAACATCTACAAGGGCTGAATTCTTAAAGCCCTGGAGTCCTCTTAGGAGATAAAACAATGGTTGCTTAGTTGACATATTAACTCTGATTTAAAAAGAAAAAAATAGTTAACCATCCTTCTACTGCCTCTTGTATGTATATCTGCTCCACAGGAATATCCTGTTTCCCAGTATGCCTGATGACATCTATACAGATATTTGGGAATGCTCAGTCATGTGGATTGTACCAAAGACTCACAAATTAACATTTTTATTTTGCATCATAAGGAAGGGAAGACTTCTCAGGCTACTGAGATTATAGAGATTATTGCAAAGGGCAGTGCAGGACTCCCTGCTAAGATTTACAGGATCCTTTGAAAACAAGATGTGGTCCTATATTTGAAAGCACCAGTCACATAGTAGGCACTTGAAAAGTTGGTGAATTTCAAAGAAAAAATGGTTTTCTCAGAAACTCCAAGAAATGAAGAGGGTTGTTGTCATAACATTATAATAGTAGCTTTTTATTGAGCACCTACTATATGACAGTTTATAGAAGACACTACAAGTGCTCATTCACATCTTGTCTTTCCCTCCTTCCTGGAACATACATTTGTAGTTAGGCAGGAGCCAGTATGTAATTTCCATGCTGCCTTTGCCATTCAGCAGCAAACATAGAGCCCCCGTGTTGAGACAGTGGAGCTACAAGGTAGAAGCAACCAGGATCCCTGATTTGCCTGAGAGCAAAAAGTCTCTGCCAACAAAAATCAGAATGCATGTGAACAGAAACAAAAAATGTGTTGTGTTAAACCATTTAAATTTAAGCATTTGTCTGTTGCATAAGTGAACAGTTTCTTTAACTAATTAATGCCCAGCCCTTATTCCTGTTCTTAGGCTTATTTAAATATTTTAATTACAAAAGTAATTGTGCATATATACTTACCACAAAACATTCTAAAAATAGAGATCAATTACTATTCTCCTCTTTACAAAGTTGTTCCCCACCAATTCAGCCCTATCCTCAGAGGTAACTAGGAGCAACAATCTGATGTGTATTATTATTATTATTTTTAAAGATTTTATTTATTTTTAGAGAGGGAAGGGAGGAAGATAGAGAGAGAGAGAGAAACATCAATGTGCGGTTGCTGGGGGTTATGGCCTGCAACCCAGGAATGTACCCTGGCTGGGAATCGAACCTGGGACACTTTGGTTCCCAGCCCGCGCTCAATCCACTGAGCTACGCCAGCCAGGGCTTTTTTTTTTATGTGTATTATTATTTTAAAGCTGATTTTAGGCTTTTCCATATATGCCATAAAATATATATTGTATTTTTTACATGCATGGGTAATGAAATACATATTCATCTGACATTTGCTTTTGTCACTTAATAAAATGGATCTGAGGTCTTTCCATGACAGCACATGTAGATCTACCTCACTTTAGTAACTACTCCCTAGAATTCTGAAGTACATATATGCCATAATTAATTAAACACTTCTCCTCCTGATAAATACACATTTCCCAATTTTATTTGAGTAATATAATTTAAATCAAAATTTTTGTACTTGAATCCTTAGGCAAAAGTGTGCATTTTCTCATAAGAAAGACATTTTGATATAGAATCTTGGCTTATTTGAAACAGACCACTGATCACTACTGAAAGGGCATATTTTAAATTTTTGTAAAGATTGCTAAAATCCTAGCCTGTAAATGTTATAACAATCAATTTTCTCATTAACTAATGTATTTTAATAACCTACATGGTCAGAACCATTTTATATTATTCCTATTTCAAATTTGGGGGAAAATTACGAGTAAAAATATATTGTCTCACTATTCTTTTAATTTGTATCTCCCATTTTCTTGTTAGGTTAAGCAAAAAATTAACTTAATCCCTCACCCATATAAAGCTGTATTTATTTGGGTCTTTTTTCTATAAAGGCAGAAAATTCAGGCATGTGGTAGGCTCCACATTTTGAATCAGCAAATGTGAGTCTCTGGTACTTAGTTTCATTCATTCATTCATTCATCCATTCAGCTAACATTTATTGAACGCATGCTCAAGAAAATCAAAAGAAGATGACAATGCACTTAATTCAGACTGGAGATTAGGTTAGGTTGCATCAATAGAGGTCATTTGAGGTCACAGGTTTAGATAAAATTGAGGTATATAGAGCAGACATCTCTCCTGCAAATCAAAATCACACAATACTTGATTAATCCAAGGGGAAAAAATTAAAGGGAGAAGTAACTCACCAAAAAATCCACCAATCAAAGAAAAATTTTCCATTTCCATATATATGTATACACACATATATATGCTTGTGAGCATGTCTGTGTATTTATAGTTCATATTATACATACAGTTAATATATTGTGAATATCTCAGCTCCCTTTTATGAAGCTACTTTTGGCATCCTTTATCCAACTCTGAGCTTACACCCACCAATACCCAGACATATCTCCTCTAACCTCACGTCTGTTTTAGGCAGCTGGCATGTCTGCAGTAACTACTTTCTCATCACAAACAGAAAAAGACATTGGAGGTCTCAGATAATTGGAGGCTGAAATTCCATAATGCCTCCTATACTTAAATGGTAGAGATGGATTGCCAAAATTTTAGATGTGGACATCATGTTCCAACTGAAGCTTTTGGAGAAACTGAATCCACAAACATGAGCAAGGCAGAGCAATTTGGTTGAAGTGAAGACTGTAATTCCCGAGTCCTGCTCACTCGGTACCCTTTCTTCTCCCTCAGGGGCAGTGGCCCTGGCACATGACCACAGAACTCCAGGGTTTCTCCTGAGCACTGCTGGGAAAGCTATGTCAGAAGGCCTTTCTTTCCTCAGCCATGGACTTCATCAGGTCCTGCACAGGCATCCAGGTGTATGTACCGATTCCCAGTTTTGCTCCCTTGCTTTCTAGCATTGCCAACAAATTGGAGCCCCCAACCTTTGCATCCCCAGCATATCTTACCATCCTGTTTCTTGTTCCCCAACTCATTGCCCCACCCTTGATTTAAACACACAGCCACACACAGTCCTACCCACTAATCAAGTTTCTATTCTCAGAATGGAACTGGCTTGGCTGCCTTCCCTGCAACCCACTATACCCCATCAGATTTTGTTTGAATTTTTCACAGGCTCCTCCTTCCTGCTTACTACAATCCTTGTCTCTTCTTTCCTTCCTACCCTTGACTTGAACTCTCTTCTGCAAAGAGGCCATGCTAGTGGCTTTACCTGGTATTGGCTTGGCAAAAAATTCATTTAGTTCTTTTTTCCCCTATGATGGCTCTAGTAGTGCTTAGGTGTCTTTAATTTCATTCAAAACAATTTTGTTAGGTTGTATTGTAACAGCTGTCACATCAGTGTGCATTTAAAAAAACTTACCAAAATTAGTGAATTTTTGTTAAGCCATTTTAATATTGAAGATGGAAGAAAACATACAACATTTGTGGTATGTTATGCTTTATTATTTCAAGAAAGATAAAAATACAATTGAAACACAAAAAGATTTGTGCAGTGTATGGAGAAGGTGCTGTGACTGATCGAATGTGTCAAAAGTGGTTTGCGAGCTTTCTTAGTACTATGGACATTTTAGTCAAATAATTCTTTGCTGTGGGGCTGTCTTATGCATTGAAAGATGTTTAGCAGCACCCCTGGCCTCTACCCACTAGAAGCCAATAGCAGGAGATGGCCAACATACTAAAAATATTCAAATCAATAAAGTTATTGGTGAAAATGAAAAATGTGTCTTTTATTTTATGGAAAAAATTATGAACTTTTTGGCCAACCCAATAGATTCTAAGCACCAAATAACATGGAGGGCTTTCTGACTTTTCATCCATGTTTTACTACAAAGGCAAAAACCTTCCAAGCACTCCAGTGACTCATGAATAATGGGAACAGGAACTATTCCCAGCCCCGTGGGAGCTCCAGAATTCTCTTTCTGTGAAGCAATTTTCTCTCTAGTATTCTTTCCTGCAAATTCTAGCCTTTCTGGACTCACAGCTTCATCTCCTCAATTCAAGGACATTGTCCAGGCTCCTCCTTTGTGCACTGTAGCCTACAGTATCTCCCCAGGCAATAAACTGGGGTATTATAAGACTTATCTCATTTTTCTCCATTTCTTAGAGATCACTCTCCTTTGTGGCCTAATGACCAATAAATTGGAAGTTGTTGCTTTATATATTTCATCTGGAATTTTAGGCATATCAGGTAGGAGAATTCAGTTCCTATCACACCATCTTGGCCAGAAGCAGAAGTCCTATAATCCAATTTAAAATCCAAATTATCTATACATGACAAATGTCCCCAAAACTTTAATCTTATTTAAATTAATAAGGATTGAAAAGCTGTGGGACACATTTATATTAATATAGGCATATTTACACACAACTGGGAAAAGGTACATCAAAATATCAACAATTTTCTCTAGTAGTGAAATAGAAGTAATTTATTTTCTTATTTATGGTTTTAAAATTGTCCAACATTTCTGGAACACATATGAAATATCTTTATAATTATAAAATATAAATACTTTAAAATGCAATTTTTGACTACCAAAAGTAAATACACATTCTCTAGATGGTTTGTTTGTCAGATTCTACCTAGCCTCTGGTGTGTCTACTGCTGGTTTGACTAGAAAGAAAAAAAATTGCAATCCAATTCGTAAACTGTATGTAGTAATCCAACTTGCCTAACACTTTCAAAGACAATGCTATACAGATAAGAATCTATCTTCTTTTTAAAGCCCTCTCTCCAGAAAAAGCATTAACTTACATTTTGAAAAGAAAAGCTATATTTATATCTAAATCATGTTCTCTTTGATATGATTAGATCTAGTATTTATATGAAGGATAGTATACAGGCAATTTGAGAAGAAGTTATAATGACCATATTTATTATTTTGAGTTGTAGATGTTGTCAAAGCTCATACTAAATAAATCATGTTATTTAAAAAATACATTTTTTATTCATTACTGCATTAATTCCAAGGTGTACCTGAAAATGCAATTTTACTTTTCTATTATTGATGCAACATTTTCATAAGAATGCTTATCATTTTCTTTCATAGATTATCAAGAGTTTAATCCACAATTATCTTTCACAAACCAAATATGTAAAAAGTGCTGATTCATAATTTTGATAATGTTTCTCTATTCTATGTTATATGGCTTTGTTGTTAGCTATCTCACATACTCATTTTCTGCACTCAACAATTTCACCATTTTAATAGTTTCATTCACACACTGCCCTAGCAAAACCATTAATGACCATGGATATGATTCCATATTATTTGTGTGCCTTAGGATTTTCTCATTACTATTATTTCTATGTTTTTCTTTTCTCTCTTTTTTAAAACAACCACCCAGACTTTCCTCATGTGAGCATTTTGTCTGTATTTTTTGGAGTATGGCCCTATTTCTGAAACTAATCAATCCCTGAGTTTTACCCAATGATTTTCATCTAAAGGTGTTTCTACAGATTTTCAGTTGTAAAGTATATACACATTATTTCTTTGCAATGGAATCATCTTACAATTATTTTATTTTTCCCTTTTTAAAATATAGGTTTGCATTCTCCAAAAAAATACAAGTGAATTAATAAAGCACCAATATCTTTGCTAATGCTGTTTTTTACCAAAACCATTTAATAATTTAACTAGCATTTTCTCCTTACAAAATTAAAACTGTTCTTTATTTCCCCACATTATCACTTTGTTTCCTTTATATGCATTTGTAGATCTACATAATTTGATGACTACTCCACACTATTAAACAATTATAAATTACCACTGTATAAGACATTTATTCCTTTATATGCTTGTTAATTATCCTATCATTTTTGCCCTTTCTGCAAACTCCAGTATTATATATATCCTTTTCTCCACATGAGCAGTTTCATATACTTTAAATTATGAATGCAGTGGACTAAATATTTGTTTCTCCCCAGAACAGAAACAAAGATTTGCTTCATCCGTTTGTAGGTGAGGCCCTTTAGAAGGTAATTAAGTCATGAAGGTAGAGCCCTCATAAATGGGATTGATGCCCTTCTAAGAGGCCAGAGAGCTAGCTAGTTCTCTTTTTGCCATGGAAAGATAGTGATAAATCAGCAGTCTGCAATCTGAAAGAGGATTTTCACCAGAACCCAACCATGTTAGCACCATGATTTCACACTTCAGAACTGTGAGAAATAAAATTCTGTTGTTGATAAGCCACTCAGTTTGTGGTATCTTGTTACAGGAGCCTAAGTTGTGTAAGCACCTAAGACACAGTGTCTGAAGCCATTACTTTATAACAGTTTTTAAAAATTTCTTTTTCAGATATTTCAGATTTTCTGATCTCTTCAAAGAAACAATTTCTGTTCTATTGATAGTATTTATTGTTTTTCTACTTTCAATTTCACTATTTCTGCTCTTATCTGTATTACTATTCTTCTATTTGCCTTGGGTTTAATTTACTTTTCTTTTTCCAATTTCTTAAGGTAAAGTTGCTATTACTGTGTTAAGCCTTTTCTTCCTTTCTAATAAATATAAGCATTTAATGACAAATTTCCCACTTAGCAATGCTTTAGCTGAGTACCACTAAATTCTACGTTGTATTTAGATTTACATGCAGTTCCAAATATTTTCTAATTTTCTTCAATAATTTCTTTTGACACATGGTTTAGTAAGATGTACTGTTTAATTTCCAAATATCTGGGGACCTTGTTGATATAAAATAAATGTTAGAGTTTTAAATGCCCGAATGAGAAGTTTGAACCTAATGTGATGAACAATGAGGGTCTATTGATTATTTCTGTCAAGCATACTGATGATCAGAGCTAAATTTGAGAAAAGACAATCTTGAGGGATTAAATGGATCCAGAAACTAGAAGTAGGTAGGTAGCTAGGAGTCAACTACTTATTCTAGCCAACTATGTATGCCATGTGCACTTACATTTATTGAATTTCTCTTTTTCTAAAAGACCATTTATCTAAGTATTCAGGTCACTTTGAATTGAAACATACTAGCAAATTCACTAGCTGGTGTCATCTGCAAACCTAATTAGCACACACTTTAACTATGTACATGAACCATTGTTTTAACCATTATTGTGGCCAAGCCAGTTAAATTGCTCAAACTGAGCAAAAACTGTTGCTGGTGGAATAGATATTTGCATTTAATTTATGTGTTTTAACCTATATGTAATTGTTATATAGATACTTAGAACCTAAATATAATTGTTGAGACATAATTAGTATGACATCAGAATCTTATAAATCCATCTAATTATTATGAATCACATGCCTTGAAGTCTGGTTGCTAAGATATTTTTACAAGGTTTCATACTTTTTAAAATCAAAACACTTATTTCAACAAATCTCTTAGAACTTACAAATACTGTGGAAGTAAAATAATTGTCACCCAGTGCTTGTGACCTAAAAGGTAAGCAAGATTAAGTTGAGCTGGGATCTTATATTGTTTAAAAAGCCCTAGCTGGTGTGGTTCAGTGGATTGAGCAAATGCCTGGGTTGCAGGCCAGGTGACCATTTAAGGGCATGCGAGATGCAACCTGAAACCAATCAATGTTTCTCTCCCTCCCTCTAAAAATGAATTAAATCTTACTGGAGTGATGCACCTATAACCCACAGAACACCAGAATCTAAAAGCTATCACCAGAAGCTAAAACAAAAGCATGGAACAGACGCTCCTTCTAATACTCAGATGCAACCAATAATGCTGGCATCTTGATTTCAGACTTCTGGTCTTCAGAATTGTGAAACAATAGATTTGTTGTTTTAAACTACCAAATTTATAGAACTTTGTTTTAGCAGTCCTGATGAACTAATATATTCACCCTCAAGTCCTATCTTGTGTGTATGTTTTTTGTGTATGTTTTTTGTTTGCTTTTGGAGATTGTTTTATTTTTTTTTTGTTCTTTTGTTTTTAGAAATCTACAAAACCCAGGATCCATCCATTTTGAAGTATTTGTTCAGCAGTCAGACCTATGGCAAGACACTTTGAGTACAGCATAAAGCAAGTTTTGCTGCAACTTCTATGACTAAAACTAGATAATATTATGTTTTAAGAATTAATGTGTAATTTAATGAACTATTGAAGAGTGTGCTTTGAAAAAAGGACAGGCTGCTAGCAAAAATTTAATTCCTGTGTTCAGATTCTCCAAATGAGTAACCTTTCTTTACTCACTGATTAATGTGTTTACCTGTCTTCTGGGTGAGCATAGAGTTGAATATCAAATTTGTAGCTGACTCAATTTTTAGTGGATATTCAAATACACTCTTTTTCAATTGCTAAGTAAAAACCTACCCTTAGTAAAATAAAATGAAGACAATGAGCAAATAAACTTGTACCCAGAAAATAGTTAGTGTGAGTTTCTTTTAAGGTTGTTAATTGGGATTTATATCAGTTTCCCTTGCTTATATAGGTCTTTGAAATCCATAAAACTATATGAATTTAAAGACATATTGGAGCATAAGCAAAAAATCAAACAATGTAAGCTAGTAGATCATATTGTTTGGAGGTCAAAGAAGCTGCTGAAAAATTATGGAATAAAGTAGGTTTCACGAAACTGAAAAATAAAGAAGATAATTTTTTCCATTAAACTTATTTTAATTTTTTAGTCTCTAGGGGAAAATATACTGTCTTATCAACTTTGAGTTTTCTGGTTTAGGAAAGATTTTCTTCTAATTTTCTTTTGTGCAGTGGAAAATATTCTTTCCACTGGGTTTAAGGACAAAATATAAACATTTGTATCAGGCACTATGCTAGACAATGGAAACACAGAGAAAAATAAAATAGGATCCCTGCCCTAACAGAACATTGCTGATAGAAGACACAAAAAGTAACCATTACAGTACATGAGGACTGGTGGGAGGGGAGGAAATGTGGAGGATGGGTGCCCTACAAGAGATAGTAATGGAGTTGAATTTAAAATTGGCCAATGCATTCCCAGGACATGTGATAGCATAAATGAAAGCAAAGAAACAGTGTGTTACATAGGATAGACTTACACTAAGAAGTATTCATTGTTTATTTGAAATTCAAATTTAACTAGGTGTCCTATATATTTTTTTCTAAATCTGGCAACTCTTTATGTAAAGAACTAAAGACACTTCTTTGTTGTCGAAATGTCAAGTGCAAGTCAGAAGTTGTGAGAGATGGAACTGGAAAGATAGGCAAGTTTATTTGTTAGATCATGAAAAACTAGGTTGCCAAGTCAGGCAGCTTGTACTTAGTTTTGAGAACAGCAGTGAGCATTGAAAAGTTTTTAGCAAAAGAGAAACACAACGAAACCTCTTTTTTAAAATGGGTTATTCTGACAATTCATGTAGCATACATGGAAATAAATGAGACTAGGGACAAAGAAATTATTAAAATACACTAATGTCAGGTTAACCCAGGAGAAATGATGGTAGCTTAAATTAGTACACTAGTTGAGAGAAATGGATATAATGTGATGGAAGAAACGTTTAGGGGTAAAATCCAGAAGTGTGGGTTGTTGATTAAATGGTGATGAGAGAAAGGGAGTCTAGGATGACTCTAAAGATACTGTCCTAGTGTTTGGATATATGTCATCGGAAATACAGGAGAATGGGTGAGATTTTTAGGGAAGATGACAAATTATATTTAGAGCATATTGAGTTGGTAGTGCTGGTGGACCAAATATAAATGACTAGATGTATCAGGGGAGCATTCTATGTTGACAATATAGATTTGGGAATCATCAGGATAGAGTTAAAATTATAAAAGCCAGAGAACCAATTAAGAGCACTCATTCTTGCAGTTCATGGAAATTAAAATCTTCTTGAAGGAAAATTGCCACTCGATGTAGTTCTAATCTTGGTTCATTAATATACCATTAAAAGATTCAATACAATGTAGAATTATGGCAGGGCACTGGATTTATTAAAAACATGGGGTGGAGTTCCTGTTCATTTTATTTACAGAATTATCTCATATTTAATATACCTCAATATAATGTGAGAAACTGAAGCTAGGAATAGGTCAACATAGAGGAAAAAGTGAACAATATTTTTGTGGAATGCATATATCATTGTCATCACAAGGTATGACCTAACATGAACAACAAGATGACTTACATGGGCCAATGTGGACATTATAAAAGGAAATTTCTGACCTTTTTATCAAGTTTAAAACTTCTACTTTGTAATATTGCCTGTAAGTTTATGCAGCAAAGGAGCTCATTCAGTGAAATACCAATGTATAAAATAATGTGGTTGAAAAGATGAGGTTTATATGAAGAGAAGTTTAACTTGGAGAGAAAGAACACTTATATGTTAAATACATCTGAGCTCTTCATTGCCTATCTTACATATGTACACCAACAGCAATCATATAGGTAGATTATTGAGAGCATATAATTAAATAATTCACATGTTATCTCATGATTTTCAAATAAATCCTATGAACTAGGTATATGGTTATTCCCATTCTGTCAATGAAGAAATTCAAACTTAGAGAAATTGGTTAACATTTATAGAGTCTGTAATTTCCAAAGCCTACATTTAATATCATACACACATAGATATATTTATAAAAATGTATAGCCTGAAGCCCTGGCTGGTGTAGCTCAGTGGATTGAGCGCGGGCTGGGAACCAAAGTGTACCAGGTTTGATTCCCAGACAGGGTACATGCCTGGGTTGCAGGCCATAACCCCCAGCAACCGCACATTGATGTTTCTATCTCCCTCCTTTCCCTCTCTAAAAATAAATAAATAAAATCTTTAAAAAAATGTATAGCCTAATTACTTTTTATCACTGTCAAAGTAACAATTTCTAATTTTTGTGCTTGATTCCCAGTTCAAATGGATTCTTCTTTCTCTGAAGTTATGAAATTAAATAACCAAAACATTGCTTTGACATACCTTCCTAGTCTAACTGCCCTTTCTGTGTAGGAATATCTCTTTGACATCCTTGACATATGATTTTCAGTCTCTGCTCAAATACCTACAGTGACTAGAACAAAAGGTCACCAATTCCAAAGATTTGGAAGCTGTGGCAGGTCCTCAATCTGTCTTTAAAGATAAACAGATCCATCCATGTTGTTGCAAATGGCCAGATTTTGTTCCTTTTTATGGCTGTAAATATTCCTCTGTGTGTGTGTCACATTTTCTTTTTTCATTCATCAGTGGACAATTAGCTTGTTTCTAAGTCTTGGCAATTGTGAATAATGAAGCAATGAACATGAGGGTGCATGTATCTTTTCAAAGTAGTGTTTTCATTTTCTTTGGATAAATGCCCAGAACTGGAATTGCTAGAAGATATGGTAGTTCTATTTTTAGTTTTTTTAAGGAACCTCCATAGTATTTTCCATAGTGATTGTACCAATTTACATTCCCACCAACAGTTCACAAGGGTCCTCTCTTCTCTACACCCTTACCAACATTTGTGATTTATCTTTTGAATATCCGTTCTAATAAGTGTGAGGTGATGTCTCATTTTGGTTTTGATTTGCATTTCCCTAATTAGTGATGTTGAGCATCTTTTCCTAAGCCTGTTGGCCATCAACATCTTCTTGGAAAAAAAAATGTCTATTCAGATCATTTTATATATTTTTTTTCTTCTGACTCTTCCATAATACTAGCTTTTGTTTGAGCCCACTTTCTGCTGAACTTACATTTTAGGATACTAGAAATATTTTTAAGGACTTATAACTTCAGAGTACCATAAAGGTAAAAAAACAAAAACCACTTTCTTATATGATATTTGGTTTTCACTAATGTGTCAGGAAAAATGCTTTATTGTTAATAGCAAGAGTGGAGGATAGAACAAATTATGATGATCTATGCTGGTTTCAATTGTAATGTAATTTATCCTTTAAACTAATTTGTGAATGAGGTGAACCTAAGTGTCATGCTAGAAAATCTAAAGGAATAAAAAACCCCTCAGAAATGGACAGGCAAACACCAATCAATTTGCTTATAGATAGAACAGACTGATGGTTTCCAGATGGTAGGGTGTTTGGGGGACTGGGTGAAAGAGGTGAGGGGATTAGTAAGTACAAATTGGTAGTTACAAAATAGTCACCGGAATAAAAAGCACAGCATAGGGAATATAGTCAAAAATATTGTCATAACCATGTATGGTGTCCGGTGGGGACTGGAAATATTGGGGGAGCACTTTGTAACATATATGACTGTCTAACCACTATGCTGTACACCTGAAACCAATACAAAATAATGTTGTATGTAAAAAAGAAGGAAGTCATGGGAATGGGTGTTGGGCAGGGCAAGGGAGAGCAAGGGGGTAGATAATGGGGACAACTGTAACTAAACAACAATAAACTGAGCAAAATTGTAGAATATAAGATGAACAAACAAAATTCACTTGTAATTTTCTACAACAGTAATTAACAATCATTATTTTGTACTTTGCCATCAGGTGTGACACCGTTTACCTATCCTTTCATCTAGTCCAGGAGTGTCAAACTCATTTTCACCAGGGGCCACATCAGCCTCGCGGTTGCCTTAAAAGGGCCGAAATAATTTTAGGACTGCATAAATGTAACTACTCCTTAACTGTTAAGGAGTTGAAATTACACTCGGCCCTTTGAAGGCAATTGCAAGGCTGATGGAGGCCCCTGGTGAAAATGAGTTTGACACCCCTCATCTAGTCAATCATTTTTCTCTCTAGTTTGTAAGGCCATAGTAAAGTTCCTTCCTGAATTTAATCAGTAAATGTGTTAGTGTTGCTGCTGTATCAAACTGATGCAAACTAAAGAGGCTTAAAATAACACAAATGTATTATCTTACCATTTTGATGGTCTGAAGTGGACTTGGTTAAAATCAAGGTGTTGTCAAGGCTGAATTCTTCTGAGACTCCAGATAAAATATCTCCTTGCCTTTTCCAGCTTTCAGAGTGCCAGTGTTCTTTGCCTAGTAATCCCTTCATCAGTCCTGAAAGCATCATTCCAACCTCTGCTTCTACCAGCACAGCCCTTCTCTGTCTGACCCTAACTCTACTGTTTACCTTTTACAAAATTGATTGCACTGGACTACCTGAATATTTCACATTAATCTCCCCACCTCAGGACATTAATTTAATCACATCCACAAAGTACTTTTTGCTATGTAAATTAACATTTTCACAGATTCTAGGGTTCAGGATGTGAGCATATTTGATGGGTCATTATTCAGCCAACCATAATATGTTTTTCTGAGCTCCACACATGTTGGTTCAACAGCATTCCAAGATTTCCCAGACTAGTTAGCCTTTCAAGGATTATTGACTAAATCCATTAATTTAATGGCAATGCACTGAATAAATTGATCAGAATATACCACAAGTAACTGGATATGACAATTTCCTACACCAAAGTTTGGACTCACACAAAGTGACTTCTCTAGAGCAATAGCTTTTCTTAAAAGTACAAGACTTGCCTATTGCTATTCACAATCTTACCTGTTTGGGAACAATGCTTGAAATATTTCACAGACTCTATATGCATTCATTAATGATTCTTTACATATGTTTTCACCAAAATAATACTTTGATGGTATGTATTATTTATTTGCATTTTCCCACAATGAAATCAGTAATAATTTTTATTGGTGAATAGAACAAACTGATGCTTAAAGATTCATTTAGGCTATATTACAACCTGTATTTTCAGAGGCACAGATAGAAGACAGTATAAATACTTTTTTCTAAATTAATGAAATATATAAAAGAGCAATGAATATATATATGTGTATATGTAAAATTTCTGGACCCAAGCCCAATATGGGGGCAGCAGGTTCCTCCACACCAGAAGGGTGTCCAAGAATTCAACTCAATTTTGACACTATCAACCCAGAAAAAGCATCAGATTCCAAAGGTAAAGGATTCAGTCCTACAACTATACTCTGTCGATATACACGCATACTTCAGACACCAGATACAAGACCAGGTTGTTACCTGTATTTCCAACTGAGTCGCTATAAGTCAGGTTTCCACAATCCTCTTCTTGGGTTCGATTAATTTGCTAGAACAGCTCACAGAACTCAAGACACAATTAGTTTACTGTAAAAGGAACAGCTAGATGGAAGATATGTACAAGGAGCTCTCTCCAAGAGAGCCTCTCTGACAAAATCTACACATATTCACAAACCCAGAAGCTCTCCAAACTCAGTCCTCTAGGGTTTTTATGGAGGTTTCCTTACATAGTTATAATCAACTAATTAAATCACTGAGTATTGGCAGATGAATTAAATCTCCAGCCACTACCCCCTCCCTGGAGATCTGGTTTCGGGACTAAAAGTTCCAACCCTCTAATCACTTGCTTGGGTCTCCTGGCAACGAGCCCCACCTTCAGGTGCTTTCCAAAAGTCACCATCAACATAACAAAAGACACTTTTTATCATTCTCAACATTTAGGAAATTCCAGGAGTTCCAGGGGCTGTGAGCTAGGAATTGTGAAGGAAGTCAAATATATAAGAAATATATATTTGATCATTCAGATGATTCTTACAAATCACAATATCTATATTTATGTATCTACATTTCCTGCATTGAAATGTGAAGACATAACCAAGTGCAGAAGAAAAGGAGTCACATGCGAAACCTGGCATGCTCAGGGGAGACCTTGGGCTTGCAAGGCAGACTTACAAACTCAAGAGACCTAAAGGAACCACATAGGATGGTCTGAAATTAAAACTTTATAACTAAAAGCAGTTCATGTGCTACGCCAGTATTTCTCCCTAACAAAAGTCAATCTTTACCTTAACTGAGCCTGTCGTTTTTTTTGCATCTATGCTAATATACCTTTGGAAAGTCAAATTTTCTTTTTCTGGACCCCTCAAAGCACAGACACCTCACTAGGGGGAGACCACAAATGCCCTCGTTGTTATCATGTTAATTGTTGACTATTAACTATCCCATACTCACCAATGTGAAAGTAAGTGTCCATCATTTTACTTTTTATCTAGTCGCAAAGTTTTCCCTGCATTGCTTTCTCCCACCTCCCTAATCTATCACCAATGGATTTCACGTAACCCACTTAGTCTTCTCTTTTGATCGTAATGTATAAAATAAGGGGCTAAACTTCCATTCTCCAAAGCATTTCTCAGTCCATTAAGATTTTGCTTCCCAGCAATTGTTGCCAGTTTGGCTAAAAAAAAAAAAAAAACTCACCAAAATTCTCTACGGGTTTGAATGTTTCCTATGTTTACACAGGCATGTCCAAAAAACAGATATTTTTTCCTAATCCCTACCACAGAGTTTTCAAAAGGAAGTTTCTCACGACCAAAGGGAAGACAAAAAAGAGGTCACATGCTAAACCTGACAAACTCAGGGGAGGCCTGAATGGCGCATTACAAACTCAGATCTAAAGTAACAAGGGAGGTGGGCCTCAAATTAGAACTAACAGCAGTTCGTGGCAGGCAGTCATGTCCTAGGGCAGCATTTTTCAGTAACAAAGTTCAGTTTTTACCTTAACTGAGCCTGTCATTTTATTGCATCTAGGCATACCTGATAATATGCCTTTGGAATATCAAATTTGCTCCCCAATTCCTCCAAGCACAACCACCAACCAGAGGGGAGACCACAAATCCCCTCATCGTTATTGTTATCAGGTTCATTGTTGACTGTTAACTATCCCATCCTCATCTGTGTAAAAAAAAAGTGTCTATTCATTTTACTTTTTATCCAGTCCCAGAGGTTTGCCCAGCCCCTGCTTTGTTTCCCCCCGCCGCCCCCCCGCTTCCCTAATCACCACTGGATTTCATGCAACTCCCTTACATCTTCCCCTTTGATTCTGATGTATGAAACAAGTAGTAAAACTGATATTTAGTGGAGCACTTTCTCAGTCCATTGAGGTTTAGCTTCCCAGAAACTGTCATCAGTTTGGCTCAAATTAACAAATAAAATTTCTTACAGGTTTGGATGTTTCTTACGTTGACAAAACTAAAGTTGATTCTAATATATAAAAGTAAATCACTTTTTCAGGAGTTCAGATTCAAAGTTTCATTAATACCTGTGACAATTTCTAGTTGTAAATATAAAAATATATACAATATCCCACCAATCCCCTGGGCCAGTTGACAACAAGAGTGCTGGGAAATTTACTTCCTTAGTCAGAGATGGTGAAGGAATGTTAGAGGTCTTCTGGCCTAAACTCTAGCTCCTCTCTTTGGGGTATCTGCCCATTTAATAAACATGCCAAAGTGCATTCATTGAATATGCTGAGTTAATAGGGCCAAAGACAGAGACTAAAGCAAGAAGACCCCCTTAGCACATTCTTGGCAGAGCTTTGTTTAGACATTTCCTAAGAGTGCTTGGGGTACTCTTAATTACTTCTGCCCCTCCCCCTTCTCTTCCTCCACTCCCACCCATTGCTGCTTTGCTGGCCAGGCTCTCTACTTTCATTTACATATGTATCTGCTTGAACTGTTTTGATATGAAGGAGTCTTAAGCTTCAGTTTTATTCTGTGTCACTAAATCCAGAGGACAGAAATCTTTTTATAGACTGTGGACTCCACGTTTCTATGATATCTTCACTGCAGTCTGTAACAACTGGGGATTTGCATTACCTTACCTTTTCCCTATATATCAAGACACATAATTTATTAATTTTAATTAAATAATATATATTGCTATTTCATTGTTTCTGTTTTTCTTTGTTTCCATTTGTCTCTCTAAACTGTGAGCTGAGAGGTTTCAGAGCCAGACTTTGAAATGAGTCAGCTGTTTAGAGCTCAGACACCGAAAGAGGTTTCCGTAGCAACGGGAGACGTGTGGGAAAGCCTTATGCACACTTAGCTTAAGAAGCAGGATTTACTGGCTGAGGTGCAAAGCTTCCCCTCTGTCCTGGAGTTATTTTCTTAGCACAAGGATACTTGGTTTTTGTTAGTTTTAAGCTAACATTCAAACATGGTAAAAATTTCTTCTGAATGTAAACTTTGCATTTTGTGGAAATAAATACTGATATTAAATGCATACTGTTTCAAAAATAACCATAAAATCAATAAAGCTCTCTAAACTAAAGGAGCTAAGTTTTAGTCAATAGTAAATAGCATAAGGCTCTTATTGTTCTGATCACAAACACACACTGATACAGTGAATTCAATTTGGCAAATGTCTTGCCTCCATCCTTATCTATGAAGTGGTCCTTAAATATATAGAAAATACCTGACACCTAGAGAAGGTTCAGATACCTCTTCTTCCTAGGAGAGATTTCAACTTTTAGACAACCAATCCGTATTTGATCTATTGCCAGCTGATTTGATTGGTTAAAATTGTACTAAGCAAGCCAAGACTTCTGATCTAATTAAATATTCCACTTAACCCTAGGTAGTTGCACTGCGATACAGCTATTGGGTAGAAATGAAAGAATCAGTGTATTTCCACACACGCTCTTGAATTTTGAAGAAGCAACTCTAAGGGCACTCCACTCCAGGAAACTCATTTTTTCTGTAATACAGAAGCCAGACATTGCCTGGAATTTTGAAAACCATTAACAAAAGAATCAGTATATTTCCCCATTGAAGGGCACTCCAGGAAACTCATCTTTCTGTAATACAGAAGCTACATATTGCCTGGAGTTTTGAAAACAAAGAACAAAAGGAGTTGCGATCTAAGAAATGTTGCAATTGGACCATGAGGGTACTTGTAAACAAATTCTGCAAAGGAAAATTTGGCAAAATATCTCAACCTAGGGCTAAACATGGTAATTTTCAAGGCCAGACTTCTCCTCCCATAATCTGTGGAGGTATGGTGAGAAGCTGGTTTATGAGGAATCATTCTTTTCTCTTTATTTCTGTTATCCTGTACACTCTTCTGTCCTCTATAGTCTGTTATCATTCTGAGGCAAGTAGGCTTTCCCTACTATACAGAGTCATTTTGTTGATTTCTAAAATAACCTCATAGACCTGATTGGTGTGGCTCAGTTGGTTGGACAGCATTCTGCAAAGCAAAAGATCACTGGTTTGATTCTCAGTCAGGGCACATGCCTGGCTTGCAGGTTTGGTCTGGTCTAGGTGCATGAAGAGGCAACCGATAGATGTTTCTCTCTCACATTCATGATTCTCTCCCTCTCTTTTTCCCTCCCTTCCTCTATCCCTAAAAATAAATACATAAAATCTTTATAACGACCTCATAATTTTTAGCTAAAACCTGCCTCAAATTTGTGGTCATGATTAATTAAAATATTGAATGTCTTTTTTTAAAGTGGCCATCACTAAAAGCCATGTGGAAGCCGCAATATATATGTAGCACACTAACCCTTATTTCTACATTAATATAATAATATTAAAGCCATAGCTACAGACTCGGCAAGCTCCTTCATTCAAGACAAATAGTGTCTCATGTTTCAAATGAAAGAATTTTTGTGCTGGTTTTCTTTTATTAGATAGGCTCTAAATACAAAGAATGCCTGTAAAACAACTTTTCAAATATAGGTACCATTTTTACTATGGTTCCTGCATTCCATCTTGGAAATGCTGAGATAGTAAAATTAACCCAAATCCCAATTACCAATCTGTTCAGTAATCAATATGTTTTAAAAAAAAAATTCTCACCAGAGGATGTTTATTGACTTTAGAGATAGAGGAAGGGAGAGGGAGATAGACAGAGGGTAGGCAGAGAAGGAGGGAGGGAGGGAAAAAGAGAGAGAAATATCTATGTGGGAAACATTAATTAGTTGCCTCCCATATGGGCCCCTAACAAAAATCAAATCCCAAAACTTTTGGTATGTGGACAACACTCCAACCAACTGAACCACCCAGCCAGGGCAAGCAATTAATGTTTTAACAAATACATGACGCATACTTTGTGCTGAATACATGCTTGTTGAATGAATAAATGAATGAATGACTGAATGAATAAACATCCCCAGTTGTTTTTACCAGTCTCTCTGATACACTTATCCTCCATCCAATCCTCCACCAATTCATCATACTATGGCTTCACATATCACACACATTTCTAATTTGATCTTTTCATTTGGCTCCTAGTGCTAACAGATCTGCCTGGATAGTAGACATGTCTTCTTGACTTGTGAGCTCTTCTCCCCCAAAAGCTTATATCTGTAAGTGAACTCCCTTTTCCGTAACTACCTCTTCCAATAAAATTCTGTTCTATTTTTAAATAATTCTGTCCCTGTTAAAAACAGTTTTATTTTCTTAAGCTATTCAGGCTTAAAATTTTCAATAATCTTTGGTGTTTCCTACTCATATAACTCTCATTCCATTAGTCACAAACTCTATCCATTTTCTTTCAAAATGCCTGTCATTTTCATCTGAATTATCTCTCTTCTCTATGCTAGATTCCAAATATTTATCCCCTCACCCATGGATTACTGCAACAGCCTCCTAAGCCAAGCCCCCAGTTCCAAATTCTTCCTCATCCAAATAATCTCCACTGCTTTTCCTGTCGGCTGTCTCCTACAGCATTTATAATTTGTCTCTCAGTTTAGCACTAAATCACTTAGTTTTACACTAGTCCTC
Organism: Phyllostomus hastatus; assembly: GCF_019186645.2. Taxonomy (NCBI): domain Eukaryota; kingdom Metazoa; phylum Chordata; class Mammalia; order Chiroptera; family Phyllostomidae; genus Phyllostomus; species Phyllostomus hastatus. The sequence goes on along the minus strand of NW_025333841.1, from coordinate 7,055,338 downwards.
TTTGCTGTGTGTAAAGCTTATCTCCACAATGTATTATAAACCTAAAGGCATGCATAACACCTTAAACTAGCCTGTATTTCTTACAGCCGTGAGCATGGTGTGACCACTCAAAAAACTAAGAAGATATATGAGTAAAAAATAAATAGAAAGCAGAGTATAGAAAACAGACAATAAAAATATAAAATAAGCAAAGAAGAAATAAAGAGGGGGTTATGTGAAAATAACCTCATAGGACTGACATCTCCCAACCTTGTCCCATCCCTACCTCTATTCTACTGGCCCCAGTGGAGCATTTACTAGGCCTCTATCCTTTTTTTAAGGTTTTATTTATTTATTTTTAGAGATGGGAAGGGTGGGAGAAAGAGAAGGAGGGAAATATCAATCTGTGTTTGCCTCTCATGCACCCCCTACTGGGGGCCGGCAACCCAGGCATGTGCCCTGACTGGGAATCAAACCAACAACCCTTTGCTTCACAGTCTGGTGTTCAATCCACTGAGCCATACCAGCCAGCACTACCAGGCCTCTAAATCTTAATCTTGTATGAATAATCTGAAAGGCAGGAAGCAATGGCAGAAGTGAGCTTTTAGCCTTAGCATCAAAATAAGACCCATAGCAGAGCTGATACCTTGGCTGGAATAGTAAATTTTTAGGTAATCTGGAAAGACATTGGGAAATGAAGTATCTTTGCTAAAGAAACCATAAAGCCTCTAGTTTCTCTTGCTAGGACCACCACCAAAAGCTTTTGAGAATTTCATATCCCTACTTTACCACACACTTCCATAGAACATCTCAAATAACAATGCCTTATGCTTATAATACTGGGTTAACCAGTAGAGGTTTAGATATGCTTTAGTAACATATAGCTCCAAAATCTCAGAGATGCAACAATTTATTTCTCATTCATGCAAAGTAAACTGAAGATCATTTGGGAGGTGGGATTTCCTTCTACTTAGTGACTCAAAGATAGGTTTTCCTTCCATTTTTATGCCACTATCTCAACATGTTGTCTTCATGGTTACTAAGGAAGAGGAATAGAGAGCTCAGAGATAGCATATGAACTCTTAATGCTTTGACTTAGCAGTGACACATGTCACACCTACTCATAGCCCATTAACCAGAGTATTCACACAGTCTTAACATAACTAAAATGATATTAGGCTCTATAGCGGAGCACACAGAAAATTGCAAGAGCACTAGTGTCTTCCACACACTTTATGTTACCCAAACAATTTGGCATCTATTTCTCCTTGATTTCCACAATTCTATGAGGTCTCTGGAGCTGACAGCAGCTCCTTTGTAAAGATGTAGCAACCAAGGCCCAGAGGTGGCAAAGGTGACTTTTCTGAGGTTCCAAATTTAGCTAGCAACAGAAATGGAATTAGAAACTGGGAATTCTTTGTGCTTTAAACAATTTCCTCCTGAGAGGAAAAAAATCAAGGACCAGGAGCAAGCCAATAAAATGATGATGCTCAACTTACTTCATACACAGCCACTTTCAGCCAAATAAAAAATACTTCTCTTGCCGTGGCTGGTGTGGCTCAGTGGATTGAGTGCTGGCCTGTAAACCAAAAAGTCACTGATTCGATTCCCAGTCAGGGCACAAGCCTGGGTTGCAGACTAGGTCCCCCATTGGGAAGCATGCGAGAAGCAACCGCACATTGATGTTTCTCTCCATCTCTTTCTCTTCCATTCTCTAAAAAGAAATAAATAAAATCTTTTAAAAAAGGAAAAAAATAATTTTCTTCAGAATGTGTTAATAGTAACTTTTAAAACATTTATTCAGAATATATTTTATTTTATTTTTTTAAGATTTTATTCATTTATTTTTACAGAGAGGGGAAGGGAGGGAGAAAGAGAGGGAGAGAAACAATGGGTGATTATCTCTTGTGCGCTCCCTACTGGGGACCTGGCCTGCAACCTAGGCATGTGCCTGAGCAGGAATCAAACCAGTGACCTTTCAGTTCTCAGGCTGAAGCTCTATCCACTGAGCCACACAAGCCAGGGCTATTTGGAATATATTTTAAAGAGGTTATCAGATGTTTGGCTGTTTCTAACTAAACCATGGACTTCCTTATACTGGCAAAAAAGAAAGAAAATCTCTATTGACCAAAAGCAATGTGCACCACAAAGCCGTTTAAAGGAAATAGTAGAGAAAGAAAATGTTGTTGAACTGAAATGAAATCCAATCAGAGAAAGATTAATATTAAATATGTGGTCTTGTGTCATGGTCATTTGATATTACACACACACCCATGAATATACTATATGCCATACAGATAAGTGGCTAAGTAGACTTCCAAATAATGTGTCTCAGTCTCATTTATTACTGTGATTCTCCTTGCATTCACCTCTCCTATACCCATATTAGTATGCCCCTGATTTAACATGCCACATTGTTTTGCATTGATGTGCTTGTTTCTTCCCTTCACCCAATTTTTGAAGACAATGATCATGTGTTATGGTTTGTTACCATCACAATACATAGTGAAATGCTCTTGCTTCTCTTGTTCCCCCTTTGACAGTTCCTCAGCTCTAGTTAAGCACTTCCATGTTCCTCAATGCTCTGCCCTAGGTCTTATTTTCTTCTCAATCTATACTCTCCTCTTGGGAAATGTCATCTACTCCCATGAATTTAAGTACCAACTATATTGTTTTTTTTTTAATATTGTGCTATTTTTAATTTTTATTTATTTATTTATTTATTTTAGAATTTATTTATTTATTTTCAGAGAGGGAAGGGAGGGAGAAAGAGAGAGAGAGAGACATCAATGTGCGGTTGCTGGGGGCTGTGGCCTGCAACCCAGGCATGTGCCCTGACTGGGAATCGAACCTGTGACACTTTGGTTCACAGCCCATGCTCAATCCACTGAGCTACGCCAGCCAGGGCTAAGTACCAACTATACTGTAATGATAACCCAATCTCTGCCTTTAAGTGTTAGACCCATCACTCTTGCTATAGGACCTCTCTCCTCTGCTCCTGGAGTTCAAAATATTTCCAGCTGACCCAGTTATCTTCCTTACCACCCAAAACAGCCACTGCTCCTATGTTCTTTGAATGCCACCACTATCTAACCAGTGACTCAAGCCAGATATCTAGGAGTCATTTCTCCTCCTTCCTATTATCCACCATAATCAATCAATCACTAAATCCGGAACACCTTAATTTCTTAAATCCATAAAATTTCTTTTTATCTTTACTTTCACTACATTAATCATAACACTATCACCTCCCAACTGGAGTACTCCTAATGTTTCTTTTGCTATGCCATTTTCCATACATTAAAGGATTCTTCTAAAATACCAATATGATCTTGTGATTGCCATATGTAAAAGTAATCAATTTTCTGTTATTATTAGGTGTTTTGAGTACACTAAGATGAAAAAATATGATTTTTTAAAATATTTTATTTATTTTTAGAGAAAGAGGAGGGGAAGAAAAACAGGGATAGAAACATCAATGTGTGGTTGCCTCTCACACGCCCCCTACTGGGTATCTGGGCCACTACCCAGGCATGTGCCCTGACCAGTAATCTAACTGGTGACCCTTTGGTTCGCAGGCTGGCACTGAATCCACAGAACCATACCAGCCAGGGCTTATTTTTATTTTTTAGGAGCTTCAAATTTAGATGAGTATAGTTTTACGGACTGAATGTTTATGTCCTTCCAGATTCATATGTTGAACCCTTATCCCAATGTGGCAGTAATAGGAGGTGAAGCCTTTGGGAGATAATTAGATCATGAGAGTAAGGCCCTCATCAATAGGATTAGTGCCCTTATAACAAGAGGTCAGATAGCTACTAGCTCTCTTTCTGTCATGTGACAACACAATGGGAAGTCAGCAGTCTACAAACCAGAAGAACCCTCATTGTAACCTGACCACACTGGCACCACACTGATATCAAACTTCCAGTCTCCAGAAGTGTGATATATAAATTTATGTGGTGTTTATAAACTACTCAGTCTATGATGCTTTGTTATAGAATCTGAACTAAGACAGGGGAAGATGGAAAAAATAGTCTAAATTCAGTTAAGGTTTTTGGATATAAATACCAGAACAAACTCTGGCTCACTTAATAGAGAAACATTTATTGAAAGGATATTGGATAGATGACAGGACAACCAGTAGGAAGTCTGGCAAAGTAGGTTCAGAAACACTCAAGAACCAAAGGAAATTAGGCAGTGAGAAATACAGGAGCAGCTGGTGTTGGCAACACTACCACTGGCCACTTGATTCTACTACCTCAGTGTACAAGCTCCAATTTTCCCTCTTTCTTTGCATGATTCCTTCAGAACTCAAGATCCTTGGAAGAAGTATTCAATTGGTAAAGTCTAGGTTATATACATACATGATCAGGTGCCAGGAAGAAAAAGGCACTTTGTTACCTGAGCACTCCAAACTCCACAATGGAGATGAAGCTCTAATTCCCACCAAGACTCACCGGTGTCAGATACTCTCAGAATAGAATGGTTGTTTATGTGTTAGGAAGCAAAAAATGACACTGTATATGAGTATAATCAAGTTTATAATTCTTATCCAAAAACCTTAGAAACAGATATAGTTCAGAATTTATAAATTTTCAGACTTAGAACAGCACTAAGACCTATATACTGCCTTTTAAAAACACACTGACTGAAATTTGGGGAAATAGTTCATTGTTAAACACATTTATATTTCTGAACTGAAATACATGAATATTAACACTAAACTGAGATACAGTAGTCCAGAAATATTAAATCAAAATTTCCAGAGATAAACAACTCATATGTTTGAAATTGCACACCCTGTAGTCTATCTAGCCATGTCCCACTTGGAACACAAATAATCCTTTAGTCCAGTGCATCCAGTATGTATACAGTACCTTCCTGTTAGTTACTTAGTAGCCATTTAGGTTATCAAATGGACCATTGCAGTATCTCAGTGCTTGTGTTGAAGTAACCATGATTTTACAGGCATATCTCAGAGATATTGCAGGTTTGGTTCCAGACCACTGCAATAAAGCAAATATCCCAATAAAGTGAGTCATAAATTTTTTTGGTTTCCTAGTGTGTGTAAGTCATTAAGCATACAATAGCATTATGTCTAAAAAACAATGTACATACATTAATTTTAAAATACTTTATTGCCAAAAAATGTTAACCATCATCTGAGTCTTCAGTGAGTCAATGTTTTTGTTGGGGGGGGGGTTCTTGCCTTAATGTATATGTAAACACAGTATCTGTGAAGTACAATACAGCAAAGTGCAATATAATGAGGTATGCCTGTGCTTAATAATGACACCAAAGCACAAGAATGGCGATGTTTTGGATATGCCAAAGGGAAGCTATAAAATGCTACCTTTAACTGAGAAGTGAGTACAGTACAATAATGTATTTTGAGAAATACCACATTCATATAACTTTTATATTACAGTATATTGTTAGAATTGTTCTATTATGTTATTAATTACTGTTGTTAATCTCTAATCATGCCTAATTTATAAGTTAAACTTTATCATAGGTATACATGTAGAAAGAAAATGTAGTATATACAGGATTCGGTACTATTTGTAGTTTCAGGCATCCACTGGGGATCTTGGAACTATCACCCACAGATAAAGGAGTCTACTATAAAGACTAGAGAAAGTCTCAAATCACATCAGGTTAGATTTTACTACTAAATAAAATCAGGTGAGTTCTGGTTTTTCTAATAAATTTTGAAAGATTTTCTATTATAGCTTTGGGGATTTGAGAATTTCAAGAAAAAGGACTTCTGTCATGACTGGCACACATAGGGCAGCTTGATTGCTCTATGTGCAGAATCAACATCAGAGATTTCAGAAGTGTGATTTTTTGGTACCCAGGCATCTAGTGATCATTGGCCCTGGCACATGAAAAAAAAAGAAAAGAAGAAAGAAAGAAAGAAAGAAAGAAAGAAAGGAAGGAAGGAAGGAAGGAAGGAAGGAAGGAAGGAAGGAAGGAAGGAAGGAAGGAAGGAAGGAAGGAAGGAAAGGAAGGAAGGAAGAAAAGGAAAGGAAAAAGAAGAGAAGAGAAGAGAAGGGAAAAGAAAAGAAAAAAGAATAGAAAAGAAAAGAAAAGAAAAGAGAAAAGAAAAGAGAAAAAGAGAAGATTGGCCTATCAGTATTAGTACCATAAAAAACTCATGGAAGTTTTTGGAGAAAGGAAAGTTTATTATTCTGAAGGGATCAAAGATAACTTACTGAGTAATGAACCCAATCTAATATAAAGAACAGATAAAATTTGAATAAACCTGAGTGTGAGGAAGGACATACACTTTAGAAGACACAGCATGAGAAAAAAAACGTGGATGGAGAAACAAGGAAATGTGAAGAATAGCTTAGGTCAAGTTTCAGGGTCTGTGAAGGCAAAGAATAGGATATAGCCTTGAAAGGTAGAGCAAATCATAGAGAACCTGATTAAGCAGTTAATTTTATTCTTCTGACAATGGGGAGTCATTGAAAGTTTTTGAGTATGGAATTGTAAGATCAGAGCTATGCTTCTGGAAGTTTAATCTGGTTGTATTGTGTCATTTTCAAATAATTTATATAGATAAGTTTTATCTGATGTCACAGAAGGTGTTTAATTTATACAATTGAAATCCATTTTCCCTTGTCCTTGTCTCAGTAAAGATAAACAGCCGCTCAACACCACCAGGTCAATATTCCCATACTTGCAGAACATCTTAATTCAATTGCCTACTAAGAAGTATTGAACAATTGTCAGGACACTTGTGAGGAACTACGTTATTAGTGTAAAATAAACTAAAAATAAACACATAATGCAGAATACTGGACTTTAAATATTAATATTTAACCACTTCTTCAGTTGTCGCTTTTTAAAAAGATTTTATTTATTTTTAGAAAGACGGGAGAGAGGGAGAGAAACATCAATGTGTGGCTGCCTCTCACGTGCCCCCCATTGGGGACCTGGCCCACAACCCAGGCATGTGCCCTGACTGGGAATCAAACTGGTGACCTTTTGTTTTGCAGGGCAATGCTCAATCCACTGAGCCATACCAGCTGGGGCTGTTGTTTATTTTGTTTAATGACCTGATTATTAGCATGCCAGATGATGATAAAATAAGTTAATTACAACAATTCCATGTGAGAAACATAGTTAAAGAGAAGATCAACTCCAACAAACATTTATTATGCATTCAGCGGGAGCCAGACATTATCCTAGGCAATTTATGAACCTGATACTCGCATCAAGAGTGAACTATTTCTTTACCATACACCAAGAAACCGATCTCTCTCCATTTCCTCTTTACCCCAAATTATACCCTCCTTTCTTGGATACAAAACAAAACTTCCAGTTTTGACACTATTTTGTCCTTAGCAGCAGGAACAGGTAGCTTTCATTTCAAAGTGTCTCTAATCACAGCTACCACAGAAGTCAGAGTGGCTATATATCAAAGACCACTGGCTGTGCCGAGCTGATTAGCAGCCAAAAGCACAAAAGAAATGCATTCTCAGCACATTTTTGTAATATTAGCCTATTATTTCCCACTAAGTGTGATCTATAAAGGCATCTTCATGACCTCAACCCTCACTATTACATTTGGCTCCATAGTACTGTCCTCCCTATAAGCTGTTACCTGCAAATTCTTCCATAACACACATAGGCCAGTTATGGTTGAGATTAAACTGCAGAATATTTTTCTCTGTGGGCTAGAACATTTCCAGAAACTAAGAGTTTTAAAACCTGGCCAGGTAGTTTAGTTGGTTGGAGCATCGTTCTGATAGGCCAAGGTTGCGGGTTCAATCCTGGTCAGGGCACATATAAGAACCAACCAATAAATGCATAAATAAATAGAACAACCAATTGATGTCTCTCTTTCTCTCCCTCAATCAATCAATAGAAGCTTTAAGAACAAGTTGTTTTTAAAACAGTTTATATTTCTCTAATATCATTAAAATACTATATAATTTATCTGTTCAAATCCCACAATCCCTCCCTATCTCCAACTAATTCACCAAAGTCACTCCACCTTTTTAAAAAATATATTTTATTTATTTATTTTTAGGCAGAGGGGGAGAGAGGGAAACATCAATGTGTGGTTGCCTCTCGCACGCCCCCTACTGGGGACCTGGCCAGCAATCCAGGCATGTGCCCTGACTAAGGATTGACCTGGTGACCCTTTGGTTTGAAGGTTGGCAACTCAAAACACTGAGCCACATCAGCCAGGGTTTTTCTACATTTGTTGAAGATTGTATTTATTTGTTTTTAATGAGAGGAGAATAAAGGGAGAAAGAGAGGGAGAGAAACATGGATCAGTTGCCTCTTGCATGCCCCCTACCCAGGCATATGCCTTGATCAGGAATCGAACCAGTGACCACTGAACCACACCAGTCAGGGCTCTACCTTCTTTTTTAGGAACTTTCCTTGCTATCCAAGATCCATTTAATATCTATATGCTGATGACTTCAAAATTTTTTATTTCCAAAGCAAATCTGTCCTCTGACCTCCAGAAACCTTCAGTCCCTCTATCTACTTGGTATTCAATTTGTAAAGGTATTTCAAACTCAGTTTTTCTTTTTTAACATTTGTATTATTGTTCAAGTACAGCTGTCTTTATTTTCACCCCACCATGCTCCCCCTCCCCCCTACCTTTTGGCTTTGACCATGTGTCCTTTATGTTCCTTGATAGCCCAAACTCAATTTTTCTTCATAATCTTCCCTCACCAGCTAGATCCTCTTCCAGTATGCCAAGCCTCGGTGAATAGTTCCACTTTCCATTTAGTTTGGTAAGTCAAAAACTTAGGAGTCAGTTCTAATACCTATTCCCTCAAATTTTGTATTTAATCTACCCCAAAGTCCTGCTAATATTCCTGAAATCTATCTCTATTTCTCCCTCTCTACCTATTTCCCCCTGGTTTAAACCATGAACCTATTTCATCTGGATTACTATAACTTACTTTGCACATAGCAGACATATTATAATGTTAATGGTGTCCTAAGGATTTGCTGGACTCAGCAGTTCTCAAGCCACTGGACGGGAGTAAAATCAGGAGATCACGACCAGAAGTCAGTTACTAGCACTGTAGAGGAGAGATGCTCATCTTCAAGCAGACTGTTGTGAGTGACACACTTCTCTCTGTGGAAGACTCTAAGATCACAGTTGATAGAAAAATATTAATACAGACTAAGTAGGACTAAGAAGGAAGTAGGACTCAGCAGCTGAGAAGCCTGGATTTTTTTCTGGGGAAAAATTGGCTGGCACCCATGACTCTTGGAACAATCTTGAATCTGACTTTGAGAATGCAACTTGGCCATCTTAGAAGCTCATACTCAGAACTGGCATTTTTTTTCCACAAAGGCCTGCCCTCTCTCCTGGACTTATTGAGCTATGCCTGCTAAATTCAGTTCTATAGGAGAAGAAAAAGGATGAACAGAGAGGTGTAGATGAAGTTAGGGATAAAGGGAACAGAAGTTCAGTACTGGAAAAGAAATGGACACATAAAATGATATAAACATTGAGGAAAAGTTTTACACATAGCTACCTCTGTCCTTTTGCAAAATCACAAAATGAAACTCATCATACATTTCTAATTAGATATGAATCTACAGTAATAGTAGTGTTCATCTCCTACCACTATCATCTCCCTTACTCCCTTCCAGTCACATTGTCACTGTTTTCCTGGAATATACTAGTCTTGCTCCAGTCTTAGATTTATGCTTTGTGTTGCAGCTGCTTGCCCCCATCTTTCTTCTAGGTATCCTCATCACTTTTTCTTTCATCTCCTTCATGTCTTTGCTCAGACAATATTTTATCAGAGACTTCCCTAACACCCCCCACCTGAACTTACTAATCCTCCTTGTTGTCTATATACCCCCAGTGAAGAAGTTAACTTCAGAAATCTCTCTCTCTCCCTCTCTCTCTCTCCCTCTCTGTCTCTCTGTCTGTCTGTCTCTCTCTCTCTCTCTCCCCCCCCCCCGCCCTTTGGTAGCTACAGCATGTTTACATTGAGGTGTAATTGACATATAACATTATATTAGTTTCAGCTGTACAACATAATCTGATATTTGCATATATTGTGAAATAATCACCACAGTTAAGTCTAGTTAACATCTGTCACCACAGTTACAGAATTTTTGTGATGAAAAATTTTAAGATCTGCTCTCTTAGCAACTTTCAAATATACAATACAGTAAAGTAATGTTAACTATAGTCATCCTTTACATGATATCCCCATGACTTTATTTTGGAAGTTTGTACCTTTTGACACCCTTCATTCACTTTGCCCACCCTCCCTCTACCCCTTGCCTCTGGAAACCACCAATCTGCATCTATGAGTTTGGGTATTTTTTTTAGATTCCACATATAAGTGAGATCATTTGGTATTTCTATTTCTCACTACAGCATTAGAAAACAATAGCAGGTTTCTAGTAGGTACATAATATTTTATATGAAAAAATAATTAATCTGTCCTGGCTGGTGTGGCTCCGTGGATTGAGCACCTGACAGTGAGGCAAAGCGTTACTGGTTCGATTCCCAGTCAGGGCACATGCCTGAGTTTTGAGCCAGTTCCCCAGTAGGGGGTGTGTAGGAGGCAACCACACATTGATGTTTCTCTACCTTTCTCTCTCCCTTTCCCTCTCTCTAAAAATAAATAAATAAAATCTTCTTTAAAAAAATAAGTTATCTAATGCAGCCTAGTGATAAAATATTCTAGTGAAAATATTTCCTATTGCTCTGGCTGGTGTGCCTCAGTGGATTGAGTGTCGGCCTGCGATCCAAAGGGTCACCGGTTCAATTCCCAATCAGGGCACATGCTTGGGGTGCAGGCCAGATTCCCCAGTGTGGGTTGTGCAAGAGGCAACCAAACATTGATGTTTCTCTCCCCCTCTTTCTAAAAGTAAATAAAATATTTTTAAAAGAAAATATTTCCTATTAATTACTAACAAATGCTAACCAAAAAAGTCTCACATACTTAAGCAGCATCAATCTGTTTGGTTAGAATCCGGGAACTATGACAGTCTCTGCCAACACCCACTCAGAACCCTTTTGCCCCATCCATCTGCTAAATGTATCTATTCATGTATTTGCCTTTTGGCTTTGTTTTCAGTCCCATCTAAACTTTTTTCTTGTCTAAAAGAAGAGGCATAATCTCTGTGTCTAGTACATATTTAGCCTTTTCCTGCTCAAGACTTTGTGTTATTTCTTTTCCCAGGCATTCTGAACCACAGCCTCTTCTCAGTGGTTATCCAACAGCCAGGCCACCTGCCGGGCTCACCACATCGCTCAGCTCAAACAGGTTCAGATTTTGTATAGGCCGAGTTAAGCACCTGTCTCATACTGGAAATGTACGAACAAACTAAGTTGTGTGTGAGCAGTACAACTTTGAGAACTAGTTTTCAAGCTGCTTGACGAGCTGTTTAAGTAGTTATGTTTATGACAGTAAGCAGCAAAAGATTGTATTCATGCTCTCTGAAGTCTAGAAAAAAATACTAAGAACTGAGGTTTTCAGAATTTAAAAATAGAAATGTACACATATTTATACAGAACCAAAATAAAGCACTAATGATTCTACTGAGATTATATTGGGCTTTTTCCTGTGAAGATTTTGTATGGAGCATTTTATAAACATGGGTAAATCACTTGAGCAGACAGGATAACAGGAAATGTAATTCTAATACAATGATTAAATGGCTATGGGAAGTCCATGAAATTTATACTCGAATCATATTCAGGGCCTCCACCTCCTAACTTCTTTAGGGTGATTTTTCCAACAGATATTAATTTAGGACATAAGAAATAACAATATCTCCTAGCTTATTTTAGGTTTTATTTATAGCTGGGATAGTTTTATCACCAATCTCAGATGTAGCATGGTACAGTTAAAAGAGAACTGAAATGAGAACTGGGATTTAGTTAGTTTTTAAGAAAATGGTGTTCCACTTCAAGCAAATTACCTAATCTCTCTGAATCTCAGTTTCTTAATCTGGACAATGATTTAGTAACAATGGTTCTTAATAGAGGGCTTTACAATAGCCCCGGTTGGGACTTTGGAAATGGTCACTGGCATTTTTTTTTAATTTAGAAAACGGGTGCCAGTGATACTAAAAGCCCTACAATGTGCATGATAATTCTGCACAATGAAGAATAATCTCCCTCAAAATGGCACTAGTGCTCCTCTGGGGAAACACTGGGCTGGATGATTTTTAAGGTCTTTCCAGCTCTCACATTCTATGATCCTGGGGTACTGACACTCTTAGAGTCTTTATGTTAATATGTAAACTATTAACACTTGGAACCAATAAAATCACCTTTAAAATGATTTTTGTTTTAGATGTGATAAGAAATTTCAACTTTTCTTACAGCCAATAAATTGTATTGGGGAGAAATATATACTATGACACAAATATCATAAAGGATGAGAAAAGGAGAAAATGGATATATATATCCCAAGGCATGTTCCCTGTCTGGGAATCGAACCTGCAACTTTGGTTCACAGGATGGCACTCAAACCACTGAGCCACACCAGCCAGGGCTTTACGTACCTTTCAACAGAGATTCTAAATAATGAACAAATTTGACAAAGTAAAAGAGAAAACTTGATACTTCCATAGTATATGGATATAATATAGATACTTCCATATCTATAGATTTTAACATTCTTTTTTCAGTAATTGAAGAACAAAACAAAAACCAGTAAAGATATAGATTTCCTTCCTTTTGTGGGTGGTGGCAAACATGGAGAGAATGCTATGAAGGTCTGGCATTGAGAGAGTATAAGGTGGTGGGGCTCAGCCTGCCCACCCCTAAGTGCCATGCACCACCCATTTTCCATATGTGCATCTCTGCATCTAACCATGTCGTTGTCAAGTCCCACTGTGGGTATTTTGTGTCTCAACTGAAGAAGGTGAAGAAATCTTCAAGGGAAATTGTCTGCTGTGGGCAAGTGTTCAAAAAATTCCCACTTCAGGTGAAGAATTAGGTAACTGGCTGCATTACAACTCCTGAAGTGGGACCCACAACATGTACCAGGAATACTGGGACCTGACAACTGCAAGCACCATCACCCAGTGATACCAAGACATGGAGGCTTGCCACCATGCCCACACCCACTCAATCCATATTATGAAAGTGAAGGAGATAGCGACCAGCTAGTGCCATTGACTGGCAGTCTTGCAGTTCCATGACTCCAAGATTAAGTTCCTGCTGCCCCACCAGGTCCTTTGTTGCCAACACAAGCCAGGCTTCACCACCAAGGGGTCAACACCTTCTTTCAGAAGCAAGGCCTCTCTGTCCCCTCGTCTGCCCAATAAACTCCTTGGGAAAACCGGGGTGCTCAGGAAAAAAAAATATAGAAGATTTATAGAACTTCTGTCCACCACTTTGAGGTAATAGTTATAGAACACTGTACCTTACAATTGTAAGAGTACATATTCCTTTCAAGTGTAGAAAGACCAATGTCTGGAAGAGAAGCAAAAATATGATGCACTTAACAGGACTTAAGTCTTACAGAGTTATGTTCTTTGATCACAGGGGAGTTTAAATTACAAATCAATAACAACAATGTATCTAGAAAAAGAAATAAATACTTGGGAATTAAACAACTTACTACTAAATGAGCAGGAGAAGAAAGAATAAATCACAAGGGAACTTAAAATATATTTTGAACTTAATAACAATAACAACAATAATAATAACAACAGTGAAATTATGTCGTATCAAGTGTGGGGTGTAGATAAAGCAGTGCTCAGAGGAAAATTTATTGTTTTAAATAATTATAGTAGAAAAAAGTTTCATTCCAAAAAGCTAGATTTAAAAAAAAGCAAAGCTAATCTTTCATTTTAAATAAGTGGAAGGAGCCCTGGCTGGTGTGGCTCAGTGGATTGAGCACCGGCTTGAGAACCAAAGGGTCACACCAGTTCAGTTCCTGGTCAGGGCACATACCTCAGTTGTGGGCCAGGTCTCCAGTAGGGGGCATACAAGAGGCAACCACACATTGACGTTTCTCTTTCTCCCTCCTTTCCCCTCTCTAAAAACTTTTAAAAATAAGTGAAAGAAAATAAATAATGAAGAGCATATATCCATGAAAATAGAAAACTGAAATTATTAGAGAACACAAACAAGGTCAAAAGAATTCTTTGAAAAGTTCAATAGAAATGATATACTCTTAGGCTGATCAAGGAAAAAAGAGGGAGAGTACAAAATACCAGTATAATTAAATCTTATAGATGTTAAAAATATTGCCCTGGCCAGGTGGCTCAGTTCATTGGAGCATTGACCTGTGCACTAAAACAGTTGTGGGTTTGAACCCTGCTTGGGGCATATGCCTGGGTTGTGGGTTCAATCCCTGGACAGGACATGTACTGGAGGCAGCTGATGGATAGTTCTCTCTCACATCAATGTTTCTGTCTCTCTCTTTCTCTCTCTCTCTTTATAATTATTTATAAGGTTGCTCTCTCTCTCAATGGATATATCCTCAGGTGAGGATTTTTTAAAAAAATAATAAAACTAAAATATATATTGTAGAGCAATCTTATAAATAACTTTATAACAAAGTAGATAAGTTAGATAAAATAGGCTAATTCCTCAAAAAATACAACTCTCCAAAAGTGACAAAAATAAAACAGAAAATCTAAATCACACAATAAATCTAAAAGATATTGAATGTTATTTTTTTAAAAGTCCAAAAAGAATTGTTCAAATTTCAAGCTTTTATAGTTTCACTGGTAAATTTCTCAAACATTTAAGGAGAGAAAAACATGAATCTTAAACTCTTTCAGAAAATAGAAGAGGGATCAATTCACACCTCATTTTATAAGGCAAAACAGAAAGTTAATTTTAAAACCTGAGAAAGCTATTACAAAAAAAGAAACTAGGAGACAGTATCCCTCATGAATACAGGCACAAAACTCTTAACACTGTTAAAGCAAATAAAATTCAGAAACAGCCCTGGCTGGTGTGGCTTAGTGAATTGAGCACCAGCCTGAGGACCAAAGGGTCACTGGTTCAATTCCCAGTCAGGGCACATGCCTGTATTGGGGGCCAGGTCCCCAGTAGGGGGCACATGAGAGGCAACCACACATTGATGTTTCTTTCCCTGTCTTTCTCCCTCCCTTGCCTTCTGTCTAAAATAAATAAATACATCTTTTTAAAAGTTCAGAAACAGAAAGATATAATATATCATAACAATGTAACATTTACCCCAGGAATATAAGACTGGTTTAATTCAAACAATGAATCATTGTAATTTTCCATGTTTATTGAATGGAAAACACCCACATAGGGCAAAGTTCAACAATCATTCATCATAAAAAACTTCAGCAAGGCAAAAAAGATATAAATTCATCAAAGAAGAAACAAAAATCTTCTTATGTGTAGATCTCATGAAGGAATGTATATAGAATATCACATAATCTACAACTAAAATTATTAGAACTATGTCATTTTAGTAAAGTTGCAGGATACAAGGTAACATATAAAATCAATTATATTTCATATAAAACAGCTCCAATTGGAAATTAAAATTCAAGCAATGAAATTTACAACAGCAGTGAAAAACATCATAGTCCTGGAAGCAAATATAACAACAGACGTTGCAAACCTCTACACTGAAAACTACAAGCAATGGCTGATAGAAATTAACACCTAAATAAATGCAGATATTTGCTATGTTCATGAATTGGAACACTTACTCATTTTAAGATGTCAATTATCCCAAATTGATTTACAGATTCAATGCAATATCAAACACAATCCTATCATGCTGATAACCTATTTTCCTAAATGTATATAGCATGAAAAGGATCTAGAACAGTGAAAGCAGTTAGGAACAATCACAACAAATTTGGAGAAATATACTACCTTATTTCAAGAATTACTGTAAAGTCATGTCACTCAAGATGGTATAATACTGGCCTAAAGAATGATGGAGCTCTCTGACTGGGTAGCTCGGTTTGTTAGAGTATAATCCTGATAGGCCACTGTTACCAGTTAGATCCTGTCAGACCACATACAGGAGAATCAACCAATGAATGCATAAATGAGTGAAACAAGAAATCAATGTTTCCCTCTCTCTCTCTCAAAAAATCAATCAAAAATTGTTTTTAGTTCTTAAAAAAAGATAAATGGAAAAAAGTTCAGAAAAATAGCCACACTTGTAACAGTTACTTAATTTTTGAAAGTCACTAAAACAATGCAACACTGAAGAGAACAAATAGCAGAGGAAAAACTGGCTATCCACATGGAAAAATAATGAAACTCAATCCTTGCCTCACATCATAAACAAAGATTAATTTGAGATGGATGATTTACATTTATGTAAAATAATATATATTGCATGTTTATACAATGAAAAACAATAAAAAGGAATAAACAAGTGATATATACTATATCAGTGAATCTCAAAAATATTATGCTGAATGAAATAGGCCTCCTTACACAAGAGAGTACATAGTATATGATTCCACTTACATGAAGTTCTAGGACAGGCAAAACTAATCTGTGAAAAAAAAATCAGAGTATTGCTTCTGGTGAGGGTGTGGGTGGGAGTTGACAGGGAATGAGGCATTCGGGAAATTTCTGGAGTGATGGTAATGTTCTCTATTTTGATAGAGTTTTAGATTTTATGTTGTATTCTGTTAGCAACACTCATTGAACATTAACACTTAAGATTTCTACATTTCATTTTATATAAATTTTCCCTTAAGTAAAAAACTATTGCTCTGGCTGGTGTGCTGGCTCAGCGGATTGAGCACCGGCCTGTGAACTAGAGAGTTGCTGGTTCGATTCCCAGTCTAGGCGTACATGCCTGGGTTGCTGGCCAGGTTCCCAGAAGGGGGTTCACAAAAATCAACCACACATTGATGTTCCTCTTCCTCTCCTCCCCTCTCTAAAAACAAATAAAATCTTTTTTTAAAAATAAAGAACTATAAATACACATTTTATTCTGGTTGATGATCTACAGTCTGTAGTGTTTTCTGAGAAAGTGAACTGATGTCTGCCACTTATTGTGAAATGCATTAAAGAAAATAAGTTGAAGCCCTGGCTGGTGTAGCTCAGTGGATTGAGCGCGCGGGCTGCGAACCAAAGTGTTGCAGGTTCAATTCCCAATCAGGCCACATACCTGGGTTGCAGGCCATGGCCCCCAGCAACTGCACATTGATGTTTCTCTCTCTCTCTTTCTTCCTCCCTTCCCTTTCTAAAAATAAATAAATAAAATCTTTAAAAAAATACTCTTTAAAAAAAGCATTTAAAAAGAAAAAGAAAATAAGTTGAGCCCTGGCTGGTGTGGCTCAGTGGATTGAGCACTGGTCTGGGAACCACAGGGTTGCTGGTTCGATTCCCATTCAGGGCACATACCTGGGTTGCTGGCTGGGTCCCTGGTGGGAGGCACGTGAGAGGCAACCCCACACTGATGCTCCTCTGCCTCTCTTTCTCCCTCCCTTCACCTCTCTGTAAAAATAAATAAATAAAATCTTTAAAAAAAGAAAATAAGTTGAATTTATTGGTGGATAGATATGTGATAAAGTAGATATTGTAAACTGTTAATTATAAGATCTGCTTAATGTGTACTTACTGTATCATTCTTTCCATCTTTCATGTGTACTTCAAAGATTTAACTGTAAAATGTTGCTAAAAAAGCAACCAAACAGAAAAATGCATGTTTATAATGATAAGGAATACCCTCTAAGATATATCATTAAGTGAAAAAAATCAAGGTATAGATGCTTCCATTTATGTAATATACGTGTGTGTATGTATTTTTTGTGTGTGTAGTTTCTTGTAGTCTATGCATATTTTGGAAGGATACACAAGTGACCATTAATAGCAGTTGGGTTGCAGCTGCCTCAGCGGGGAGGAACTGAGATTAGAGACATTTCATTGTGTATCATTCTGCACTGTATGAAATTTTATCACAATATATAACTTTTTTCTCAAAAAAGAACTATGCAAAATCCTAAAAATAAGGAAGATGATACAAATAAAAACTAATCTAGACATCTAATTTCTATTTAATGAGAAGCAATGGACAAATCTTCTTAGGAGACGAGGACTTAGAATTCAACAAGGTCTTGCCTGTACTATTTATTTGGGAAACCAAGTAATCAATTTCAGAAAAACCAGTATATACATACACACCTGTGTGGATTTTAGACAAGTTATTTAAATTCTCTGGGCCTTTGTTGCTCATCTGTAAAAAAGAGATAATATAAGGCTGCAACTTTGCATTAAATGGCATATGCAAATATGTGGGTGCAGCAAGATTTGCTCAGTCTTAGCCTGCAAAAATAGAGTGGTAAAAGAAACTGATTAAAGATCATTTTAATTGCTGGATTTCAAGGAAACAGGTATATTTCTTTAAAAGAGCCAACATGGGAGTCCAAATGCTCTGGAAAGCATTGATAAACTACCAGAATAAATTTATTCGCTCAAGTGACTGCTCCATCCTACGCATGCTGGTAACAGGGCTTGGTTCACCCTTAATGAATGCAATATCTGAATGCTTGGGAATCTTTGTTCAGGTGAACTCAAGTCGTATGCCCTTACTACATTTTATTAAGAGTTTCCTGTCCTTGCTACATTTTATTAAGGCCAAGAAATACTTTTCTGGTGTTCTGGGAATCAATTTCCTGCCACAGGGGGCAGTTCTCCCCATATCAACAAACAATTTTTAGACACCAGCAGAGTGTCAACTTGATTCTGATACTATGTGTCCATGAAACTGGAAAAGCCAGCGTTCCCGTTGCCTGGCACTACCAAAACCAGTAAACAGAGAGAGGGATTGAATCTTTATGGGTGTTTTAGTCAGATGGCTGATGATCTGAGAAGATGGCCAGTATATACCCTAACAGACCATTGTCCTTTTCCTTTCAGGCCAGCCTTTTTATAAGGGTGAAAAGTGTAGGTAAGGGATTTGGAATTCAGGAAACAGGTTAGTTAGATAAAAGCTGTAGTCTAGCAATCCCCTAATATCCTTTCATCCGTGGTGATTTTCTTTACCTGTGTCCAGGGGGGAAGACTGTCTCTCCCTGGAACACAATGGCTCAGATACCACCTTGATTGCTTTATGGTCTCTTCTGGAGTACAAAGGTTGTGGTCTCTTGGTGTCAGGGTGGGCCCTACTGCAGTTCCTGAAACAATAACTTTTTACATGCATTAACTACTAGGCTTATTAGCTACTACCTTAAACTAAAATTTTCCAACTCCTGAGTTCCCCCATCATCCAGAGATAGTATCCAATTCCAACAGGTTAAGAGCTCCGTCCTACAAGACTGCCCTTACTGCCCCATAGTTGTTACCCGTACTTCTGACCATCTGGCTATAAATCTGAGGTTGCCAAGACCCCCTCCCTGGCTTTGATTAATTTGCTAGCAGCAAGCAGAACTCAAAATAAATTGTACTTACTGGATCACCAATTTATTATAAAAGGATATAACTCAGGTGTAGCATCCAGCAAACTGGAGAACAAATATCAGAGACTTTCAGGGTATCAAAGATGTTACTTTATTGGCCAAGTTTAACCTGCGCAGGGGAGAACTCTTAAAGTGTCCAGCGACACAGTGCCCACAAGGAGCTGCAAACGAGAGCCGCGCCGAGCGCTTACAACTACGTTCTTATATATGGGCGGGCAAGCAAGCGTTATACAGAAGCAGACGTGGCAGTTAGTAATTCGCTTACAAAGACCGCACGTGAAATTTCAAACCAAGCATTCTTTCATAAGGCGGGAAGGCAGGATGTTTGTTCATTAACCTAGTAATCTCCTGGCTCTAGCTAGCTAGTTTTCTATTTTCTCATTAAAAACTACAAAGCACTGCTTATCTAGCCTACCCAGGGGAGAGCATCTGCTAGACACAGGATGTTTGCTTTAACTGTACTTTGTCTCTTTTATCATTTCTTTTTAGCTACAATGTGGTTCTTGTCTATTAAGGTTAAACTTAGTTCTTAATTTCCTTGTTCCCAACATTCCCCCATTTTCTCTTGGGGGTTTGTCAAACCCTTGACTCTTCATCATCAGGAATCATAGTATAGGGTTGGGATACAACCATTAGCTTTACTACTTCTATTCTTTCTTTAATAAAGGCTATGACCCTATTTAAAATGTAGGGCCCTATAGTGATTGCTAGCAGGAGTATATCCCAAGGTCCAGTCTACTTTTCTTCTAATTGATTTTCTGGGGATTTTGTCCTCCAAATCTCTATTTGGGGACCCTTTGGCTGCACCCTCCTTTTAGATATACCCACTTTAAATTCTTTTAAAGGACAATGGACGAAGGTCTCATCTTCTTGTAACTGCTTCCGGCTGAAAAATGGACGTTGTTTTACCCACCCATGGGTCAGGAGTGCCCCGAAAGGGGAGGGGGGTGTGCAGCACAGAGGGAGTCCTTCCTGTAAGGGGAAGGACCTTACAGAATCCTGGTCAGTTGGCTGTCACCAGGAAGTCGCAGGTTCGGTGTCCAAAGGCTGGCATTACTGGACCGTTGGCATCCTGGTCCTATTCTGGAGGTGACAGATTTGGAAAAAGTTGGAAGGCACAATTAAATCATAACCACTAAATGACAAAGGCAGGGACGTAAGTAAGGAATGGCTTATCTGGAGGAAGGTGTACAAGGCATGCTACACCTATCCGAAACTTGTGGCCTGCTATACTTCGCTCGGACTGAGGGGAATGTATTAGGATTTCCCTCCTTTCAGATACCTGGGCCCTTTCTGTCCAAGCCATCAAGACAGAAAAGGCAAAATTAGCTCTAAAGTGAGGCCCACAGACCGCCCAAACCATTCACCAACCCAACCACTCAGTTCAGCCAAACCGTGAGTCTCAGGGGGGTGATGATGAAAATGGGCTCCTTAAAGTGAGGTTTATATTCACTCACTCATTCAACCAATTACTCAGGTAATGAAGTCATAGGCATATGCCCTATGAAAACAGAAGAACATACAGGTTAAATTCACACAACAATCCCCAAACCAGTCTCTGTGCCTGTAAGACTGTCTCTTGGGAAGACACTCAATTGCAAGGTCCTTCCTGCAATAACATTTAGCAATGGCAATTTCACAAGTCTTCCATACCTATAAATTGTACATCTTTGGTGATATTACAAACCCAGTTTTCAACTTTCAAATGAAAACAAACTTTTAAGACAGTTAGCTGCACCAATCTGATGTCCAATACTAAGTATTGTGATTTTCCTTGAACCACAATTTTTCTCCTTAAGATCACCCTCACTTATTACGGGGACTACTTTGAGTCCCACTTTTAATTTTGACTGTTTGCATAAACACACCAAGAGCAGCCTGGATCACTTATGATCCTTGAGTCTACCTTGCTGGAACTCACACAGGGAGCCTTTAGATTGACTTCTCAGTCCGCCCCCCTGGAGCACAGAAGCAGAGTCACACATTTGCCATCTGGCTTCGCCTGTACCAGTTGTTTCACTCAAATCCTTGAGGCTTCCATTGTGCTTACAGGTTCCTTTTGGCCATCTTTCAGAAAAGCAACCTTCGTTCCTTCCCTGGAAAGACTGCCATGAACCACACAACCAACCAAAGTACCAGGCTTTTTCGTGGGCCTACGCTAGCTTCACAAGTCAATCCCAGTTCCTCAGGGCTTTCTGGTGACGACCAGAACCCATACATGCCTCCTTCAGGTGTGACATTCCAGTCAAAGTCTCAGTTAACAAAACCACTATTAACGACCAGTCTTATTGGTTTTATGCAAAGAAACCTTATATTATCACTCCTTCAGAATGCAAAATTCTGGAGGGATCAGGTAGGGAGAAAAATACAAAGCGTGAAGGAAAATCTTTTCCCTTCTGATATCCACCAGGCTTCTTAAAACCTTCACTTCCACAGACTTTCTGCAACATTCACAAACCCTTTATTTTATACAGCTTCTGATATCCACCAAGATTGTATCTTTATGCCTTATACCTTTCATTACTAACACACACCACATAAATTTTTTTCTAAAACTTTCACTTTTCCATTTATCTTTACAGTTTTCCATGGACCTTTTTAACATTTACAAACCTTTTATTCTTTCTTTTATACACCTTTTTCATTTATGTATCTTTCACTTTCCTATTTACTTTCCTATAGAGTGTGAAGTTTTAACCTTCCCTGGAATTCTTAATTTCTTTTTTAGAGCAGATACAGAGCAAAATCCAAAACACAGAGTTTCCAGAACAGTACACAGGTAGGGGCATTCTCTTGCACAGAGACATGCTTCTTCAGGCCTGGTCTTTTGGCAGAGACATGCTGCTTTGCCCATTGCTGAAGCACTTATCAGCCCCAAATGACCCTGCCTGAGTCCCGAGTGGCAAAGGCATCCTCCCCAACCAGTTACAGGCAACCTTTCCTAGGTCTTAAAGTACAGAAGGTTTCTGATTAGAAACAACACCAATGTTAGAAATCTTGCTCGTTTCCTACAAAACCAGAAAACAATTCAGGTTTCCTCTACTCCAGGTTTAAAACTTTCACATTCTTTACACATAATTTTTACACATTCAGATTTAACCATTAATCTTTTTTTTTTTTTAATCCTGGTTCCTTTCCCACACTGGGAAGGATTATACTTAAACTCAGTACTTAGACTCAGCATGTGGCACTCACCGATTCTGCTTGGTGCCTCTGACAGTTCGTGGTTCCTCTCTCCCCCTCCACCCGGGTCTTAGAGCGGTCGGGGATGTGGCACGGGAGTCTTCACTTAATTCCTAGGATTTTACTAACCTTCTGTGTGATTTCTTGAGTTGATACACACATTCACTCTCTTTCCATGAGACAATTCCAGTCTGGTGATGAAGCCAGGTGCACTTTCAGAGACTCAAAAGCCTGAGTGCGGTCCTTTGTCCACTTTAAAGGGCTATATTCTGGTCCCTTCAGAGCCTCACACAGTGGATTAGCAGTGAGCCCAAAGCTTGGAATTCAAATGCAGCAGTCACTTGCCATCCTCGGGAATCTCCTTAACTGTTTCTTAGTGTTGGGAAGAGTCCTCTGTGGACTTTTGTTGCACGGCCTGCACTTACTTAGACTTTCTGTTTAGGGATGCCTTATAATGCTCTAAGAGAGAAAGGCCATCTCCTTAAGGGTCCCAGTTGGGCTCAGTTATAGGTATTGCCCTGGGAAGGCCCAGAGCCCCATTTGGATTTTCTTGGTTTAATCTCCAAGCCTTTCCATTTGCCTTATCCAACACCAGCCTCTGCTCATCCCCCCTTACTGAAGCAAAGAATTCCATAAGGCTCCTATGTCTGCCCAATTGAGGAGATAAGTGGCAAAAAAACTGACACAATCAAATCAGTCTTTTTAGCAGGGTTATGTCCATAAGAAGGGTTTGAGCTTTTCCAGTTTAACAGATCCAATGTACAAAACAGAGTATGTGCCAGCTAACATCTAGCAGACTGGCCTTCTGGCCTTACTCTCACTAAAAAAGTCTTCGAAAAGGATATTGCCCTGCCCCAGTAGGGGTTTTTCCTCCACCAAATCTGGCTTCTTGACCAATTCAAGATAGCAATGCCAGTTCAGGCACACTTTTCCCATTTCACTCACAGGAGTGGATCTGCTGGGGCTGCAGGAACTCTGACCAGCCTGCAGCAGTCTTAATACCTAGATCTTCTTGGCCCCTCTCTTCTGACCTTCTATCTGTCATATGTAAATTTTCTTTTCTCTGAGCCATTAACTGACTTTGCTAAAATTGGTAGGCTTCCTTGCTGCTGCCTTTAATCCCCTTAAAAGAACCGTGCGGTACTGGAGGAGCGCGTCCCTTCCCCCAGTAGTATTAGGGTCCAAAGCAGGGGGTTGAGAGGGGAGGATGTCCTCCATCTCACTTCTACCAGCTATTGTCTCCCCCTCCTGTCCCAATACAGATCTTGCCGCCTCCCTTATAACACGGTCTCTTTCCTCTGATGTAAAGAGAGTCTGCAAAATCTGCTGACAATCATCCCAAGTTGGCTGGTGAGTCCTAAAAATGGTTTCTAGGAGGGAAATCAATCTCTGGGGTTTCTCAGAAAACGGGGGATTCTGGTGCTTCCAATTATACAAATCACTAGTGGAAAAGGGAACATAGATTAACTGTGGGGGTGCCCGCAGCGGCGCATCCGGTGCGGGGGGCGCTTCCCGGAGCGGCAAGATGGCGGCGCCTCCCATGCCCGTTCCGTGGCGAGTTCCCCCTCGCGTATGTGGTGGGCTGGAAACTCCACCTATCTCCTGCAAGGAAGAATCAGGCTCCTCCTTCCGGGGATAAGGCGGGGGTGCATTCACAGGATCTAAATGGTCCTCCAGCAGCCCTGGTAAGACGGGGTACAGTCTCGGCCATCCCGGGGCCCGCCTGATGCGGTGACCAGGGTCTCAGTTCCCCTCCCTTTCACCTTATTCCCCGCTGATGCTAGGCACACCGCCCGCCTCCCTCCCTGATTTCCACCCTGACACTTCTTGATGTACCGGGGCCGCTCGGTGGCAATGTCGACCCAGACATCTATATAGAGGAACTGATCTGGATGGGGAACCCTGTATACTGTGGCTCGAACAGCAAAAAGGGTGGGCAAGTCAAAGGTCCCCCCCGAGGGCCACCCAACATCAAATGCAGGCCACTCGAGTTGACTTAAGGTTCTTAAAAATTCCGGATCCGGTGGGGGTCCTCCATACCCTCGTGCTCGCCGCTGGAAATCGGAAAAATTCCTTAACAGACAATCAAGTGGGGATCCCGGCACCGACTCCTGTTGGCCCATTCTGATGAGGTCCAGGAGATAGGAGAAGAGACAAATAATACAAACCAACAAGGCGACAGACAAGGCAATATCCCTCACACACGAATTAGGCATGTAATTCAGAAGTCAACTTGTGACACAATGCGCAGACAAAACAAGACACAGAACACAGTCGCTCGCCCGCCTGGCCTGCCCTCTCGTGAGGTGATGTCGATCTTGGCTAAGGCTGCCCGATCAGAGTCCGGGTTAGACTGCCAGCCGTTATGCCATATGATCCGACACAGGAACCGCAGGTTAGGGCCCTCTCATGCCCCGTAGGTTTCCCCGTGGGGCTACAAACACAGTCACTCACGAGCTCGTTCACTCACACACTCAAATATTTCAATCGCAGCGCGGCGCAGCGCAAAAGTTCCCTCTTTAATGTGACCGGTCACGGAACTTTCTTTCCCAGTAACTGAAAAACTCCCAGGCGGCGTCCACATCTTGGGAGCCCCTGGGTGGACTGCCGGCGGCGTCCCACCTACAACCACAGGGTAGTTTCCTTACTCCGGAGTTGAAACCGAGAACAGAAAGAGGATCCTCACTACTCACCCGGCTCGAGCCGTCCCTTCAATCTCCGACCTGTGATCTCGCTGGGGCCTCTAAAATGTAGCATCCAGCAAACTGGAGAACAAATATCAGAGACTTTCAGGGTATCAAAGATGTTACTTTATTGGCCAAGTTTAACCTGCGCAGGGGAGAACTCTTAAAGTGTCCAGCGACACAGTGCCCACAAGGAGCTGCAAACGAGAGCCACGCCGAGCGCTTACAACTACGTTCTTATATATGGGCGGGCAAGCAAGCGTTATACAGAAGCAGACGTGGCAGTTAGTAATTCGCTTACAAAGACCGCGCGCGGAAATTTCAAACCAAGCATTCTTTCATAAGGCGGGAAGGCAGGATGTTTGTTCATTAACCTAGTAATCTCCTGGCTCTAGCTAGCTAGTTTTCTATTTTCTCATTAAAAACTACAAAGCACTGCTTATCTAGCCTACCCAGGGGAGAGCATCTGCTAGACACAGGATGTTTGCTTTAACTGTACTTTGTCTCTTTTATCATTTCTTTTTAGCTACAATGTGGTTCTTGTCTATTAAGGTTAAATTTAGTTCTTAATTTCCTTGTTCCCAACATCAGGAACAGACAAATGAAAGAGATGCACAGGTCAAGGTATGATGTAAGGACTCATAGCTTCCATGCTTAACCAGTTGTTCCACGTTCCAAATCTCTAAGTGTTCACTAACTCAGAAGCCCTCCAAATCCAGTTCTTATTCACATGATTGATTTAATCATTGGCCATTAGAGATTAAACTCAATCTCCAGCCCCTCCCCAGAGGTCTGGAAGTGGGACTGAAATTTACAACCCTCTAATCACTTTGTTGGCAACCACCCCCCATCCTTAGGTGCTTTACAAAAGTCATCTGATTACCATAACAAAAGATAACTTTAAGCACCCATTATTTAGGAAATTCCAAGGATTTTGGAAGCTGTGAACCAGAACCATGGAGGAAGATCAAATATATATGAGAAATATATTTTAGTCTTTTTTTTAAGATTTTTATTTATTTATTTTCAAAGAGGGAAGGGAGGGAGGGAGAGAGAGAGAGAGAGAGAAAGAAAGAGAGAGAGAAACATCCATGTGCGGTTGCTGGGGGTCATGGCCTGCAACCCAGGCATGTACCCTGACTGGGAATCGAACCTGTGACACTTTGGTTCGCAGCCCGTGCTCAATCCACTGAGCTATGCCAGCCAGGGCATATTTTAGTCTTTAGTCGTCTGCTATAAACCATAATATTGCAAGTGCTTAAAAATTATAGAAAAAATCCACTAAACTATTAATACTTTTCTGGCACTTAATGGTTAATCTACATTTATCTAAAAAAATTATCTGTCCAAACAACTACTTCTCCAAAGAATTCAGTTTTATAAGGTTCATTCAACTGCTAAAAGGTTGTAGCTACATGAGACAACCCTAGTGGCATATTCAAATGCACATGCATATCTGGTTCAAATATAATTTTACATATTTCCACATTTGGCTTTATACAAAGGAGAAAGGAAGGTCATTAGTAGGTAACAGAAGGCAAATAGCTTTGTTTTTTAAAGATTTTATTTATTTATTTTTAGAGAGAAGAAGGGAGAAAGAAAGGAAGAGAAATATTGATGTACAAGAGAAAAATTGATCAGTCGCCTCTTGCACTCCCCCAACTGGGGACCTGGCCCATAACCCAAACATGTGCCCTGACCAGAATTGAACCAGCGAACTTTTCTCTGGGGGATAACGCTCAACCAACTGAGCCACACCAGTCAGAGCACAAATAGCTTTTCTGTATTCTCATTGACCTAATACACAGTGATGTTCCTGGATATCTGGGTGATTTTGTTAGCTCAGTGTTGGATTAATTCAGCACATATTTATTGAGAACCTACCTATTATATGTCAGATGTGGTCACAGGCACAGTGAAGAAAGTTCTGTGAAAGAAAGATCAGGTTCTTGCTTGTGGCAGTTTGCATTCTCACTGAAGAAGAAAGACATGCATAGGTAACTTTAGATAGTGTTAACTATTATGAAGAAAATAAAAGAGGATAATGTGATAATGACTTAAAGTGGGGGTAGGGCACCTTTCTCAAGAGTGGCCTGGGAAAGCCTCTCTCTATAAAGGGTGACATTAGCTGTGACCTGAATGTTGAGGAAAAAATAAGCTACATGTGGATTTGTGGGAAGACACTTTTTGAGAAACATGAATCTAGGGCCTGCTTCCTGGTATGTGGGATAGATTTTCATACTGCAGCACAAAATGAATAGGAAAATTCAGAGCAGTGTACCTGGAGGAAAGATCCACAGCATCTTGTAACCCTAGAGAAATGAGTGATAATGGAACAGGCAGACTAGAAGGAGTCATGTAGGTTTGTTAATCAAGGCTTGAGAGTGGGTGGAGGCAGGAAGATCAGCAGGTAGAGCGGTGTAGGCCATACATCTAGTCAGACAATATTCCAATTAGCAGAAATCTGTACATCAGTGAGATCTGGAGAGTTGAAGCCTGTTCTTACGGCAGACTGCTATCTGCCTTGCTTCACACATCCTGCTGTGTGGGGGTGGCCCTGAGCTCAGAGGTGCTGATTGAAGATAGGACATCAGAAGCCTGCAGGTACACTCTGTTTCTAAGGGAAAAAAAGGGTGGAGATACTATGTTTTACTTCTCGTGAAACCATGGGTTTTTATGACTTTGATTAAATTTAGCTTTAAAATCCTAGCTCTAGAAATCATATCTCTCTCCATGTACATACCCCTCAGAGACCTGACCTTTACCTATATTAGCAACCTCTGAGGCAGCAGAAGACAATAGCCCAGACCTGGTTACAAGGTCCTAGACCTCTGGCAGGCTAAAGATAACATCTTGATCTAAGTTATGTTTCAGCTCTTGAGTCTTAAGGTGGAATGACCCCCCACACTATGTTCCCATGAAACCAGATGGAAGGACTGCAGAAGAGACCTCAGAGCTGTCCTCAAGACCAAAGAAATAATTTATTACCTTTGCCCCACCTCCAACCAAAGAGGTCCCAGCATGACCCCAAACCCCTAACCAACGGTGTCTTGTAATTTTGCCCTATATATGGATAATCTATAACCTAAGCGCCATCAAGGAGTTTGGGCTTTTGAGCATTAGTTTCCTGTTCTCCTGGGTGGTACCATCCATAATAAAATGGCCAATCTTTCTCCACCACAATTCTCAGTGGCTAGTGTTTGGCTCTGTTAGCAATGGGTGGATGAACTCTTCTGTTCGATCACATTCTTGCTTTGTCTCACCAGTAGATTTATCTAAATGTTGTTGACTGAGAGAAACTTGAGTAGGGAGGAGATGAAATCTACTTTTTATTTCCAACCCAGATGATGATAATGAGCTTCACCACATTCTAATTACTTATTTCTGCCTGGAGGAACATCTTGGCTTTTCCAATTAACAATAATTTAATATGTTATTGCTTATTCTTTGTTCTTTTTCTTTGAGCTCATCCAATTACTGCATACTGCTTTTGTTTCTTAGCCTTAAACACTAGTTTTATTGTTTTTTTATGAAAATTTTTCTAATTATAAAGTATCTCCAGTTATATTTAAAATCATGGTTAAATGCTTAATATTTTTGGCATGTGCTAAAAGATTGGATAAAGTATTATCTTTTTGTTACTTGGGGAATAATGCAAGTTACATAATACTATTTGAAAAATTTTAAACAGATGGTTTTTATCTGTTTAAACTATTATCAGTCCAAGGTACAGGCAATTTAAAGTAAATTGAATCACCTTTGCAAATCAATGGCTGTGTTGGTTGAATAATCAGTTCAGGAGCCATTCTGCAGTTTTCTGCCTTTTACACAGTGTGGGACTCAAACCGTGTAAGAAACACATGGATTCACCATATTCCTAAAATATTTCAGAAAGAAACCAACTCTTGGCACAAAGTTTCCCAAGATGCCACTTTACCTATTTTTATTGAGTAGTAAAAATTTGATAGGCATTGTAATTCGTGTTTTCCAAGCACTGCTTATAGTCTATACCTCATTATTTACTTTTGCAATGTTTTATAGTTCCCAAATGTAACTGCAAATTTCTTGACGTCAGAAAATGTATATCATGTCTTTGTTTGCCCCCAAAATATCAAGCAAGTAGGGTCAGAGTAGGTTTCCAAAGGTAAACTGATTGATATGTTTCTGTACCATTTCAACCCAATTGGTTACCCACAAGTGCACTGAGATCATGCATTGTCCCTTCTCTGGGCTCTTAGATAGGTTTACTAATCTGTTGATAGGAGAGAAAAAAAGAAGTGTAAATTAGACACATTTCTAACAGTTTTTTCAGTCTACATTAAAAATAAATTATATATCCTAGAGGCCCAAAGAACAATTTTCATGACTACTCTATTAACAGAACTCACCAGTTTTATTTCATTGATTTTATTTATAGAATTTCAGGTCTAATAGAAGAAATGTAATCTCTGAACCATTTATCACTAGAAGATTACACTTTTAATCAGGTTGTGTACTTTGATAAAGGTTATACATACTGGAAAATACCAATCACTTACCAACCTGCCCTTCCCAAGGAATTGGGCAGTTCACCCCACTGAAATAAATAATTGCCTTATACAAACAAATTATTAGCAATGGGCCTGTGAGCACTCTCATTCCATTCCAATTTGCTAAAAAGCCCTTAATTTGATTTGTGCTTATGTAAGAGAATGTGTTCTGAATATTGATCTAACTTCACCTTTGAAAATGTGGAATAGGTAGTAAATTTCGAACTTGCAGTTGAAAGAACCGGTTCTACAACTGACACCATTACTTATTAGTGAGGTAACATTGGGCAAGTTATTGTAGTTCTCTAAAGCTTTTTTTTGTCCCCTATAAAATGGTGACAATGCTGCCTGCCTTCCCACCTCTCAGGGCTGTGAGGGTTTACAAGTTTTGCAAGCATTAGAGCATAATACACATTGAAGGGATGCTAGCCATACCATAACCAACAAATCCCCCTACCTTGAGCTGCCCTTTGTGGATTGAGCATAAATTTTTCTGGGGGAGATTCTGGTTTCTAAATGAATAAAATTTAAAGCCCTACTGGATAAAACTTGTTTCTTGCATGGAAACATTCATTGTTCAGCTCTCTCTAGAAATGTGCCTGTGTCCCATCTCTCTGACTTAGCTGCCTTATTTTCAACTTCTCCTCTCTCCTTGAAATTCCTCCCCATTCTTTGAGACACATTTAAAGTCTGGTTCCTCGATGATGTATCCACACCACACTGATTTTTTCCTACACTGACCTCCCAGAGGTTTTATGATGGTCTAAACCATTTGATTAGCTCATCTTGCTGTCCTTCCCTGACCATCTTTACCAGGTCTAGGATATGGGATCCTTGTCTGCACTCCCAGAGGCCCTTGGGCATACCTCTTTTTTAGCACCTATTACCCCTCATGTTTTAAAAATCATTATATATATGTGCATATATATAAGTTTGAATAAAATGACATTTTGATCACTTATTTACTCACCACCAAGTTAATAATAATATCATCAGTATATTGAAGCTTCCTGGGCCCCCTCTTCCTTAACCCTGAATTAATGTCTATATTCCATGTAATTCTATCAATTAACTACATATACATGTAGAACTATATACCATATAGTATTATTTGCTATATTTCATAAACCTTATATGGAATTATTATGGAAGTATCTTTCTGTGATACACACTTTCACTCAATGTTGTTTGTGAGATTCTTCCATGTTGGATCCTTGAGTATACTATAATGTAGTTAACAATCCTTCTAACTGATGGATTATTTTTTCAAAAAATCTTTTCATATAATTATTCTATGAACTTTTTTATACTTCTCTTTTGCTCCATATATATTATATATTTCTGTAGAACATATACATAGAAGTGAAACTGTTGGGTCATAAAGTGTGTATGAGCTAAGCTTTAATAAATATTAACAAATTGCTCTCTAAAGCAATTGGAGTCCCAACATAATTATATGGGATTTGCATTTGGTCTACATACTTTCTTTTTTTTTAAGATTTTATTTATTATTTTTAGAGAGGGAAGGGAGGGAGAAAGAGAGAGAGAGAGAAACATCAATGTGTGGTTGCTGGGGGCCGTGGCCTGCAACCCAGGCATGTTCCCTGACTGGGAATCAAACCTGCGACACTTTGGTTCGCAGCCCGCACTCAATCCACTGAGCTATGCCAGCCAGGCTCTACATACTTTCTAACACATAGCATGGCTAGGGTTTTAAAATCTTGCGGGTCTTGTGTAACTCCAGATTACAATTCATTCCTTCCTATCCTGCTATGTGGTCCATGATGTTTAACAGTATTCAGGATAGCAAAGGATTTCCTTGCCTTTGACTTTTATTTGGTTACACATGGGGAGTATCAGAAGGAAACTGAATGGAAGGTAGACTTTGTTTTCCTTCTCTTCCCTCTATGTGGAGTTGTAACCATGCAAACTGGTGCTCGGCCACTTGGTGTCTTGAATCTACATGACTCAATAATTAATGTGGAAGGAAACAGGTTTTTATTAATAGGGTTCCAACCTTGGGGTGGGGGGACTGAGAGCACTCCTGCTCACAGCCCTCCTCTTCTATGATACCCAGCACTTCCCCTGCTCCCCACTAGGCTATAAGCAAAACCCATGCTCAGAAATTTCCCCATATCCTTATCTGTTCTTAAGCCAGCTGCACAAACATGTCTCCATCCTCTCTGGAATGTGCACTTGTGGGTTTCAGAGTCACCATCCTCTCACAGCAGCTCTCTCCTTCAGGATTTGGGGTGTGCTGCTCTCAGTCTCCATGTAGCTAGCAGTTCAAGAAACTGTGTGCCATGCTACAATGGATCAAGGTGTCTCCAATGCTGGAGCCCAGGGAGGCATGAGTCCCTGTGTGGGATCCTGCCTCTAGGAGTGGGTTCCTGGCCATATAGGGTCTAACTTGCTGGTGGGCCCCACATTTCCTGGTCCAATGAGTACTCCCATCCATGTGTGAAGCAGCGTCAGAGGCCAAGAATGTCCAAAATGCCAAAAGCCCAGAGGGAGAGAGCTTGTACCTAGCTCTAAAGCCCTGTACCAAGAGCCCCCATACCAAAAGAGTGCCTTCTTCGTATGTCCTTCAGAGAAGCAGAAGTCTGCAACTCAGCATTCCTGGTCACAGTTCAGCTCCAAGCATCTCTCACATGCCTGTGTGCTTGGTCTGGTGCGTCGCTGCAACTCCATCAGCTCTGCCACCATCTTGTTCAGGCAGACTTCCAGGCAGACTGACCTTGTGGCTGACTTCTCTGAAAACCTCTCTGCAGACCTCTTCTGCAGACCTCCTCTGACCTCATCACTCTCTTCCTGACCTTCGGCCTGCCCTAATTTAAATGCTCAGCTTAGAACTTTCTATGTGACCTTATAATCCAGACCTTCCTATGGTGTGTTAGTGTCTACCATTTTTGCCAGTTCCCCAGTGTCTTTAACACTCTTTTGGCTGCCATCTTTAGTCAGGGCAACAGTTCCCAGCAATGAACAGGCATCCAATTAGGACACCCAGCCCCTCACCTCACCCCAGCTATGTTATGAGTCACTGCATGTTCTCACTGTCAGTATGCAATTCACCCTGGGCAGCAGCCTTCTTCCCTTCAGGAAGTCCTGGCTGTTAATTTGTCTTTGTTATAAAAAGTATCTTAAATGCTGTGCTTTCCATTTTCCCTTGCTCCCCCACCACAATCCTGCCCTCAGGATTGGGTTCCCCTATTGTCTGGGGGCCCATGCTCTGCACCCCATTATAGAGTTACCACATCATAAGTTAAAATCATACCTTCATCCTGTCTATTGGAATGACCTTTTTCTTATTGATTTATAGGAGTTCTTTACATATTCTGGATACTAATCCTTTTGTTTTTGCTCATGTGCATTGCAAATATTTTCTTCCAATGTGTGGTGTATCTTTTTACTTAAAAATATTTTTGTATGATATTTTTAACTTACAGTGATTTTATTTTTCAAGTTGTTCCTTTTATAATGTATGTTTTCTTTGTCTTCTTAAAGAACTACTTTTCTACTCTAAAGTCATAAAGATACTTTCAAGAATTTTTTTCTTAACAGAAGTTTTATTTATCATATTTGCCTTTTAAGCCACCTAGAGCTGATTTTTGTAGTGTGAAATAGAAATCCACATTTACTTGATTGTCATATGGATATAGCCAATTTATCTAGAATAAACTATTGAACTGTTATCCTCTCCCCACTATGAAACATGCCATGTTTCTGTTTCATGCTACTCTCTTCTTTATCATTTCAGGTTTAGTGTATGTGCTGACAAAGCAAACATTCACATTTCACTTTGTTATCTTGTTATGTGAGTATTTCCCTATAATAATTCCCTATTGCTGCTATAACAAATTACCACAAACTTGAAGGTTTAAGACAACAGAAATGCATTCTCTGAACTGTATATTCTGGAGGCCAGAAGTCTAACATCAGCTTCACTGCCTGAAACCAAGGTGTCAGCAAGTCCAAGCTCTCTCTGAAAGCTATAGGAGAGAATCTATTTCCTTTGTTTTTCCAAATTCTATAGGTCTTCTGAATTCCTTGCATTCATTGCTTCATGACCCCTTCTTCCATGTTCAAAGCCTTAGCAACTTCAGATATCTCTCTGCTGAGGTTGCCACATAGTCTTCTCTCTTGTGTAGTAGAATCTGCCTCTGCCTCCCCCTTATGAGGGCATTTGTAATTACATGTAGATCCCATTTAGATTATCCAGGATAATCTCTCCATTTTGAAATCCTTAATTTAATCACATTGGACAAAGCTTCTTTTACTATATAAGGTATGATTCAAAGGTTTCAAGGATTAAGATCTGGATATCTTTGGGGGCTGTTATTTAGTCTACAACACACTCTATTAGTCCTGTGAACTTAAGGGCCTATGGTCTTATTAGCCTTTAAATTCCTAGCGCATTAAAAGTAACAAATGTTCAGAAAATATTCTCTGAATAAATACAATTTTGTTTCATTTCCATGCTGTGATTGTTAACTCCTCTAAGGAAGATTTTCTATCTTTAACTTTTTTTTTACTTTCCAATGAATGTAAGACAGCATAGATCCCTAGTAAATTCAATACTCTTGAGCAAATATGGTAGAGTAGAAAGAGACTTAGAATCCAGTCTTGGCTGTATCATTTATTAACAATGAATTTTAGGGCAACTTAATTTTTTGCTTCTCTGTAATTGTCTTTCTTCATTGGTAAAATGGAGAGGAGGAAAGAGTAAGCCTAGCTAGTGAGAACCCAAGCCCCACACTTCTGATTCATAGAGAACATTTCTGCTGTGATCTGTTTTATATACCCATTGAGCTTTTTAATACACAATTTTGTTTCAAAAACAAAAGGTTCTGCTTCTTTAACAAATTTTGAAAATTACTGTTCTTATCACAGTCTACCATGTGGATACTGAAATACAGAGAGGTGTACTGCTTTGCCTCCTGAATTTACTTTTGGAAACCATTACCTTGAAACCATTTGGTTGAAAGAGCCGCTAGAATCACTTGTGTCCTTATCCTGGGGGTTGCTAACATTCTCTCTTGTCTTAGCACACAAAGAAGAACTGTGTAAACTGTATGAATATATGATCAGTGGCATATATCTTATGGGTGGACAAAGGTCAAAATCTGCAGTACAATCCCATCAAATTGCAAACCACAGCAATTGTTCAGGAAGAAGGAATAGAGGAATACCAAATCAATCAATAAGCCAGGACACTTACTATATTCAGTGTGGTAAGGGGTACAACATGCTCCTTGAAAACAAGAACCATACCTTATTCTTATTCATATGACACATTTATATTGAATAGATGATTCAGTATCTGTCCCCAAAGGACTTATATCGTTGTTAGTATAGTACATTGCATATACAACTTTAATCTATTTCTATCAATAAGAAAGCCAAGCTGATTAGATTCACTTAGGCCAATATTTTCAGTTCCTCAGATATGACTTTCCTCAGATATAATCTTTCCTTAACTCCTCTTGCTCTCATCTCAAATTTTACAAAGAAGACCCAAGAAGATCAAAGCCATCTTTGTGAGTTCCTTCAAGGTCCTTCCCTTTCACTTCCGAAGTCCTCTCCCTGATCACTCATTCTTTCATTTTCTTTTTTCATTTTAGATAAAAAAATGTATCCTACCAGGATTTTTATTTCATTACTCTCCTCTGTCTCTCTCCCTCCAGCATATTCATCTCTCCTTTTCTGTAACTACTTCCTGTACTTCCATCTTTAGCACTCATCTTTCATCTATGCTCCAGATCAAATCTTACTAATTTCTGGGCAGATATTTTCAGGTAAATGTTCCTTAGACTCCTTAAACTCAATGGTTTTTAAATGAAACTCACTACTGCCTTATAAACTTCTTATGCAACATCCTGCCTCTCCTGATTTCCTCACTTCTTTAATGGCACTACAGTTACTCACTGTAGTGTTGAATCATTCTCACTTCTCACCATCCTTTACATCACAGGTGGCAAACACAAGGCCTGTGGGCCAAATCCTGCCCTCCACCTTATTTTATCCGGCCTGGCACCTTGTTTCTACCTGATGGCAGCACCAAGCTCTCACTTAACTGTTCAGGAGTGGTTACATTTATAGTCCTAAAATTACACTTGGCCCTTTGAAGGCAACTGTGAGACTGATGTGGCCCCTGGCGAAAATGAGTTTGATGCCCCTGCCTTACATCTACGTAGTCCAAGTCTTACTGATTGTAAGACTATAACATTGATCGCATGTGACCTGTGCTTTGTGGTCAAGTTAACATAATCCAAGCCCTCATTCTTTCCTAATATCACGACAAATGCCTCCTAAGTCATCTTTCTGTTTCTATTCTCATTTCCCTTCATTTCATTCTCCATACCAGGGTGCTTTCTTAACATACAGTTCTAATTATTTCACACACCTGCTCAAATGCCTTTGCTGAATCCACAGAATAAAACCTAAACTAGTCACCATTGTTATTCTATATTCAGCAACACAGTTTCATCTTCCTATAAACCTTACTTTTAGACCTACTTTACAGCTCTCTGTTCTAGAAATTATCACATTACATCCCTATCTTTGTAGACATTACCCACTCTATCTGCAGTCTTATCATGTCTCTTTATCAAAACTCAAGGCCAATTTAACTTTCAAGAAGACATTTTTATGTCTCTGTTTGAAATCTCTCTTTCCTACGTTGTGTTCCTTTCATTCTCTACTTGTTCCGATGAGGTTTGCCTTATTGTTCCTACAAATCCTGACACAATATGGGTGCCTATATGTTTGAAGTGAATTGAATCAATACATAATTGATACAATACACTGAACTATGGATTATGGTCATATCATATCGTACCATTCAAACTCATTGTTTCTTTTGGTAGAAAAAAAAGATTATCAATGTGTTATTTCATATGGTTTAACCTCATACTTAACTCCTTAATTGGATTTTCTATTTCTTTTTTTTTCTAGAAAGGAATTTTCACAGTGTAATGAGGTCATAATAGAGTGCCATGGTCCTCATAGTTAGAATAGAGAATGTTTATTAGACATTCTTATTTGTAATTCTACCTTTTCAGCATTCTCATTATGTTCCCTAGATCAGGTCACCTAAATCACTATACTAAGGTCATGAATACTCAAGGCTAATAACCAAACATTACTGGTAAAAAAGGCACATGTACTTAATAGAAAACAGTAATTTTGACCAAAAATAGTATGGCCAAACATCCTGACTCAATGAAAAAGTTTAATTTCAGTTCAGCTGATCTGGATCCATTGAGAAGGTATTAACACATTCTTGTTGCACTTTACAAATGAACTGAATTCTAATTCCTGTCTTTAAATTCATGATGGTCTATATAT
The DNA here is from genome assembly GCF_019186645.2 of Phyllostomus hastatus. NCBI lineage: Eukaryota > Metazoa > Chordata > Mammalia > Chiroptera > Phyllostomidae > Phyllostomus > Phyllostomus hastatus. The sequence continues at coordinate 7,018,227 of NW_025333841.1, read as the reverse complement.
AGGAATTACTAAGAATAAATTAAATTGAATACACTTAGCCCCCTACACCATTGAGATTATAGCCCAGGGTTCAACTTGTACAAGAACAGAGTTCTGACAGTTGTCCTGAGTTAGTATTGACAATTCTGTAACTGCAAAGTCAAACCCACATACCAAATGCTTTTTTTTTCTTTATTTTTTTTAATTTATTGATTATGCTATTACATTTGTCCCTTTTCCCCCCTTCCCTCCCCTCCACCCTGTACCCCCTCTCCCACCCACGTTCCCCCCCTTTAGTTCACTTCCATGTGCAATTCTTATGAGTTCTTTAGCTTCTACCTTTCCCGTACTATTCTTGCCCTCCCCCTATCTATTTTCAACCTACATTCTATGCTACTTATTCTCTATACCTTTCCCCCCTCCCCTCCTCCCACCCCCCTGTTGCTAGCCCTCCATGTGCCCTCCATTTCTGTGGTTCTGTTCCTGTTCTAGTTGTTTACTTAGTTTCTTTTGGTTTTGCTTTAGGTGTAATTGTTAATAATTGTGAGTTTGCTGTCCTTTTACTATACATGTCTTTTTCTTTATCTTCTTTTCTTAGATAAGTCCCTTTAGCATTTCATAAAATAAAGGCTTGGTGATGATGAACTCCTTTAATTTGACCTTATCTGAAAAGCACTTTATCTTCCCTTCCCTTCTAAATGACAGCTTTGCTGGATAGAGCAATCTGGGATGTAGGTCCTTATCTTTCATGACTTGGAATATTTCTTTCCAGCCCCTTCTTGCCTGTAAGGTCTCTTTGGAGAAATCAGCTGACAGTCTGATGGGAACTCCTTTGTAGGTTACTGTCCCCTTATCTCTTGCTGCTTCTAGGATTCTCTCCTTCGTTTTTACCTTGGCTAATGTAATTATGATGTGCCTTGGTGTGTTTCTTCTTGGGTCCAACTTCTTTGGGGGCTCTCTGAGCTTCTTGGATTTCTTGGAAGACTGTTTCCTTTGCCAGATTGGGGAAGTTCTCCTTTATTATTTGTTCAAATAACTTTTCCACTTGTTGCTCCTCCCCTTCTGGTACCCCTATAATTCGAATGTTGGAACCTTTAAAGGTGTCCTGGATGTTCCCAAGGCTCTCCTCGATTTTTTTAATTCTTATTTCATCATGCTTTCCTGCTTGGTTGATTTTATCTTCCTTCTGGTCCACTGTATTGTTTTGAGACTCAGATTCCTTCCTTTCTCTATTGGCTCTCCTCCGCGTATCTTCCTGCATCTCTTTTATGGTAACCTGCATCCTTTCATCTAAATTGCGCCCAAAATCAACCAATTCCGTGAGCTTTCTAATCACCAGCGTTTTGAACTGTGCATCTGATAGATTGGCTATTTCTTGGTCGCTCAAAAGGATGAGTCCTGGGGGGACTGATCTGCTCTGTTGCACACATGTCTTATGTCTTTCCCTGTCTCTCCTTTTTTTTTCCCGGACTGGTCGCTCTTGTTAAGGTGGGGGGCGGAGCCTTAGGTGTTCACCGGGGCTGGGCGCCCCAGTCGCTAGATTGTGACGTTATATGTGGGGGGGCGGGGGCGGGGGCGGGGGCGGGGGCGGGGGCGGGGGGCGGGGGCGGGGGCGGGGGGGAATCAATGGCGGCAGTTCAATTCTCCTGGGCCCAGACCTTTCCCCGGGCTCCTGGGCTGCGAGCTCTGCCCTGGTCCACAATCGCTGCCCCCACTGGGTCCGGCAGCCGCAGCTTGCGTACTCAGGGTCCACCGCTGCGTTCCTGCGCCCCGATGGCTGTCGCGCCGATTCCGCGCCAAATTTCCCCCAACCTCCGTGCGCTGCCGACCCGCACCAGCCCCGCGCCCGCTCGGCTCGTTGTCTCCTACCAGTCTGGATGTACGGGTCTACTTCAACTTCTTGGCTGTCTGACTTCCATTCAGATGAATCCCCTGTCGGTTCTGGGTGTTATGCTGACTGTATTTTATTGTTGTTCTAATCTTGGTTGTGCGAGGAGGTACGGTGCGTCCACCTATTCCTCCATCTTGCCGGAAGTCCCCAAATGCTTTTGAATCTTTTTAAAACCCAGGATTCATGGCAAATGCATTTTTGATAACTAGATTAATGATGTTTAAAAAGAAGGAAGATCTTTTCATATGTCTATTGCCCATCTGTATGTCCTCTTTGGAGAAGTATTCAGATCCTTTGCCCATTTTTAATTGGGTTGTTTGCTTCTTTGCTGTTGAGTTTTGTAAGTTCTTCATTCATTTTGGATATTAATCACTTATCAGATGTATTGGCGAATATGTTCTCCCATTCTGTGGATTGTCTTTTTATTTTGTTGATGTTTTCCTTTACTGTGCAAACCTTTTTAGTTTGATGTGGTCCCATCTGTATATTTTTCTTTTGTTCCCTTGCCTGGGAAGATATATTCAATAAAATAATGCTACCTACGAGCATTGTCTGAGATTTTGATGTCTATGTTTTCCTCTACAATTTTTATGGTTTCAGGTCTAAAATTTAAGTTTTTTATCCATTTTGAATTTATTCTTGCTCAAATCAACATCACTTATCATCAGACCAATACAAATAAAACCACAATAAGGTATTATCTCTTACTTGTCAGAATGGCTACCATCAATAAATCAACAAACAAGTACTGGTAAGGATATGGAGAAAAGGGAACTTTTTGCACTGTTGGTGGAAATGCAGATTGGTGCAGCCACTGTGGAATGCAGTATGGAGATACTTGAAAAAATTAAATATGGATCTTCCTTTTGCCCCAGCAATCCCAGTTCTAGAAACATATCTGAAGGAACCCAAAACACTAATTTGAAAGAACATAAGACCCTAATGTTCATTGCAGCCTTATTTATAATCACCAAGATATGGAAGCAGCCCAAGTGTCCATCAGTAGATGAGTGGATAAAACAACGATGGGACATTTACACAATGGAATACTACTAGGCCATAAAGAAGAAGACAATTTTACCCTTTGTAACAGCATAGATGGACCTGGAGAACATTACGCTAAGTGAAACGAGCCAGTCAGAGAAAGACAAATACCACAGAATTTCACTCATATGTGGAATCTAATGAACAAATTGAACTAACAAGGAAAATGGCGACAGACTCATAGATGGAGAGCAGGATGACAGCTGTGGGGGAGGTTAGGGAATTGAGAGACTGAGCAAAAAGGAAAAAGGACTCATGGACATGGACAAAAGTGTGGTGATTGCTGGTGGGAGAAGGGTATAAGGGGATGAAATGGTAATATAAAAATACAATAAAGATTAAATAAAAATAAAAAGGAGGGGGAGTGAAGCAGTTCAACAAAATAATTTGGAATCAGTATATGTAAGTTTGAGCTCCTGCTAATTACATACTAGCTGATGACACTGGAAAAATTCTTAATTTCTAAGGGTTTCAATTCCTAACACTTTTCTTGTTAATTTCTTAGGGCTGTTTTGAGAACTGAACAAGATAACCAAAGCAAAAACACTTTCCAAGAAAAGGAATATTATCCTTACTAAAACTAAAAGGACAAATAAGTAACATTTTGAAGGGAACAAATCCTTTGACACTTGACAAAGAGGCTAAAAAATAAGTTTCTGAAACTTAAAAGCAATCTAGAAAATCCTAGTTTCCTGAGACTCCTGGAGGCTCCTGAAGGCTCCTAGCAAAGGTAATTATTTATGCTAACTGGCTGTTGCCATTTTTTACTTACAATTTCTCTCATTATATCTTCACTCTGATTCCTCACATGCAGAAATGGCTGCCTTTATATTTCATGTCTTCTTTCCAATATTGAGACTAATAGAGCACAGTGACATGAATAATAGCCAATCTGCCACAGCACACACCACACCTCATAACATGATTCATTGATGCAGTTTTGGTAGTGCAATGTTCCTTGATTTGAAGTTCTGTAGGTTTATGTTTTCCCTCTGTATTAACTTTGAACATATCATGTCAGTATTCTAAAGTACAGTGGCTTTGGACTGAAGAGATGCTGTATTTTGAGGGACAAGGACTCATGTTTAATATAGAATTGTGGTTTGTAGACTAAATCAATCCTAAATTTTCATGATTTTGTTTACATAAAAAATAACTGTCACACCAAAATTTACAAAACTATTGACATCACCAAGTATTTCATTGCTTTTCCTTAATTGCCTTTTTGTAAAGAGCAAGTCTGAGTAGAGCTACTACCCAAAGTCTTTTAATCGAATGAGCAGTGTATAAAGTAAGCAATGGTCATGCTGAGGGCAATCCCATTTATAGCTTGTCTGCTTACTTTTAGATTAAAAAAAATTCCCCAGCACTTTCTGGGAGATTCTTTCTTCAAGCCTGTGAGATACTCTGCTTGTTCTAGGACATCAACCATTTTCATATCCCTATACCTGTAAAGTCATGTATCTATAGAAGAGTGAATTCTCTATTTTTTAGCCTTGCTAATGGCCAGTTTTCACACACTGAATCAACCTGACCAAACAGTGACCTGAAACAGCATGTAAGACAGAGAGCATGTAGATTTGCCATTACAATCCAAAAGACTGGCTCTTAAAAGCTATATATGGTAACAGTTAAATCTGTGGCTGTTTAAAGATGGCACCCACAGAACAACTTTGGGGGAGCTATTTTCAGCTCAGTTTCAGATAGAGGCTGAATTCATGTTCTAGGACAATAGAGTGAGCCCTTTCTTGGGCTGAGGTTGACATTTCAACAGACTGATACATATTTCTTGAGCCCTTGCCATGTGGCCAAGGCTGTCAAAGTGACTGAATTGTTTGATTGAATGGGAAGGCAAAAGTTGAGTTTTAAAGCACAGATCAAATTTATGAAGTAAAACACTAAAATGAAAATGGTTGGGAAAAAGAGCCTGAGATATCTTAAAAATTCCTACCAACAGTGTGTATGAAGAGCAGGCTGGGGGACACATCTCAACATGGGACAGCAAAGAGCCATGGTGCATATGGTCACAGAAAGGGATGGGGCAAAGAGGACAGATCGGCAGTTACCCTGTCTGTTTCCTCTAATAGCCTCTAGCTGTCTTAAGAAGAAACACTGGATGCTTCTGTTCTCTTTGGCAGACAGGCAAATGAGTCAATTGGAAATTATGAATTTCCTACTATGTATGCTTTTCTCTAGGTACTGCAAGTTGCAAATACAAAGAAATAGGTAATATGGCTTCTACACTCTAATTGCTTATGGTCTAGTTAGAAAGTTAAGATATCTATGGATAACAATCCTACACTAAAAGTTTGTGCCATCAGCTAAATGGGAGCTATAGCTTATAAAGGTTATAGAAGTTCAGAATTCCCCATCTGTTTGAACCACTTTTTGCCTTCCTTCCCTGGTTTGACAAGCTAGGGTCAGTCCTTTCAGCACAGGCATTCCTAGGACCTGCACTTTACTTCCTAGTCCCTTTTTGGAGCCTGTAACTCTCTGTGATTATTTTATTTCTAGACACTCCCAGGTATAAATCTGTAATCAACATGAAAGTTCAAGGACACTTTTTTACCTACCGCTGTATCTCCAGCATGAGGCAGAGTGCTTATTTGCTTTCTCATGTACTTAATGTAGTATAATTTTCTAGTATTTAATTTTAGGTAATTTAAGTCAATATAATTTAAATACAACAAACATAATTCATTTAAAATGTTCAAGTTTTGATACATGCATACAGCCATTGAACCACCACCACCACAATCAAGATATGGACCATTTCCATCACCTCAAAAAGTTCTCTGGCACCCCTTTGCAACCCGTCCCTACCTCTGACCCTGGTCTCAGGCAAACACTAATGTTTTTGTTCAATTTTTCTAGGATTTCACATATATAGAATTATATAGCATGTACCCTTATATCTAGCTTCTATGATTTGACATAATGATTTTGAGAATCTCCCTGCTACTGTATTGTCACAATAATTTTTGTGCATAATACAAAAGGGCTTTTTGACAAAGAATGTATTTCAGTCTTTTGTATTGAATTTATTGGGGGTGACACTGATTAATAAAGTTATATAGGCCATAGGTGTATAATTCTATAACACATCATCTATATATTGTATTGTGTGTTCAGCACCTCAAATCAAGTCTCTTTCCATCACCATTTCCCCCCACCTTTACTCTTTACTACTTCCCTCTACCCCTCTTTCCCTCTGGTAATCACCACACTGTTGTTTATGTCTATGAGATTTTTTTATTAATCCCATCACATTCTTCACCCAGTTCCCCAAATCCCTTCCCTCTGACAGCTGTCAGACTGTTCTCTGTATCTATGACTCTGTTTCTATTTTGTTTAGTTTATTTTGTTCATTAGATTCCACATATAAGTGAAATCATATGGTATTTGTCTTTTTCTACCTAGCTTATTTCACTGAGTATAATATTCTCCAGGTCCATCCATGTTGTTGCAAAAGGTAAAATTTTCTTCTTCTTTTTCTTTTCTTTTCTTTTCTTTTCTTTTCTTTTCTTTTCTTTTCCCTCCCCTCCCCTCCCTCCCTCCCCTCCCCTCCCCTCCCTCCCCCTCCCCTCCCCTCCCTCCCCTTCCTTCCCTTCCCTTCCCTTCCCTTCCCTTCCCTTCCCTTCCCTTCCCTTCCCTTCCCTTCCCTTTTTTGCACCTGACTAGTATTCCATTGTCTAAATGTATCACTGCTGGCTCTGGCCGGGTAGCTCAGTTGGTTAGAACTTTTTCTTTTTTTTTTAATATATTTTATTGATTATGCTATTACAGTTGTCCCATTTCCCCCCTTCACTCCCCTCCACCCTGTACCCCCTCTCCCACCCACTTCCCCCCCTTTAGTTCATGTCCATGTGTCATATTTGTGAGTTCTTTAGCTTCTACATTTCCCGTACTATTCTTCCCCCCCGCCCCACCTATTTTCAACCTACATTCTATGCTACTTATTCTCTATACCTTTTCCCCCTCTCTCCTCCTCCCACCCCCCTGCTGCTAGCCCTCCATGTGTCCTCCATTTCTGTGGCTCTGTTCCTGTTCTAGTTGTTTACTTAGTTTCTTTTGGTTTTGCTTTAGGTGTGGTTGTTAATAATTGTGAGTTTGCTGTCCTTTTACTATCCATGTCTTTTCTTTATCTTCTTTTCTTAGATAAGTCCCTTTAGCATTTCATAAAATAAGGGCTTGGTGATGATGAACTCCTTTAATTTGACCTTATCTGAAAAGCACTTTATCTTCCCTTCCATTCTAAATGAGAGCTTTGTTGGATAGAGCAATCTGGGATGTAGGTCTTTGTCTTTCATGACTTGGAATATTTCTTTCCAGCCCCTTCTTGCCTGTAAGGTCTCTTTGGAGAAATCAGCTGACAGTCTGATGGGAACTCCTTTGTAGGTTATTGTCCCCTTATCTCTTGCTGCTTCTAGGATTCTCTCCTTCGTTTTTACCTTGGCTAATGTAATTATGATGTGCCTTGGTGTGTTTCTTCTTGGGTCCAGCTTCTTTGGGGCTCTCTGAGCTTCTTGGATTTCTTGGAAGACTGTTCCCTTTGCCAGATTGGGGAAGTTCTCCTTTATTATTTGTTCAAATAACTTTTCCACTTGTTGCTCCTCCCCTTCTGGTACCCCTATAATTCGGATGTTGGAACGTTTAAAGGTGTCCTGGATGCTCTTAAGTTTTTCCTCGATTTTTTGAATTCTTATTTCATCATGCTTTCCTGCTTGGTTGATTTTATCTTCCTTCTGGTCCACTGTATTGTTTTGAGACTCAGATTCCTTCCTTTCACTATTGGCTCTCCTCCGCATATCTCCCTGCATCTCTTTTATGGTAACCTGCATCCTTTCATCTAAATTGCGCCCAAAGTCAACCAATTCCGTGAGCTTTCTGATCACCAGTGTTTTGAACTGTGTATCTGATAGATTGGTTATTTCTTGGTCGCTCAAAAGGATGAGTCCTGGGGGACTGATCTGTTCTGCTGGAATCATGTCTTATGTCTTTCCCTGTCTCTCCTATTTATTTATTTATTTATTTATTTATTTATTTATTTTTCCGGTCTGGTCGCTCTTGTTAAGGTGGGGGGCGGAGCCTTAGTTGTTCACTGGGGCTGGGCACCCCAGTCGCTAGATTGTGACGTTATATGTGGGGGCGGGGGCGGGGGCGGGGGCGGGATTGGGGACGGGTGGGAACAATGGCGGCAGTTCCGTTCTCCTGGGCTCAGACACTTCCCTGGGATCCTGGGCTGCGAGCTCTGCCCTGGTCCACACTCGCTGCCTCACTGGGTCCGCCAGCCGCAGCTTCCGTACTCAGGGATCACCGCTGCATTCTTGCGCCCCGGATGGCTGTCGCGCCGATTTCGTGCCAAATTTCCCCCGACCTCTGCGCGCGCCGCCTACCCGCGCCAGCCCCGCACCTGCCCGGCTCGTCGTCCTCTACCAGCCTGGATGTACGGGTCTACTTCAACTTCTTGGCTGTCCGACTTCCATTCAAATAAATCCTCTGACAGTTCTGAGTGATATTATATCTGTAAATTATTGTTGTTCTATTCTTGGTTGTGCGAGGAGGTACGGTGCGTCCACCTATTCCTCCATCTTGCCGGAAGTCCTCTGTGTTCTGTACGGTTAGAACTTTTTCCATATATGCCAAGGTTCTGGGTTCAATTCTCTGTCAGGGCACATAGGAGAATTAACCATAACTAAATGGAATGGCAAATCAATGTTTCTCTCTTTCTAACATACTCTCTCTCTCTCTAAATCAATACAAAACAATTTTAAAAATGTACTGCTTTTTTATCTACTTATCTATTGATGAACACTTGGGCTAATTTCAAATCTTGGTTATTGGAAATAACACTGCAGTGGACATAGAGGTGCACATATCTTTTTGAATTAAGGTTTGGAGTTTCTTTGGATCTATCCCTAGAAACTTGGTCATAAGGCAGTTCCATTTTTAATTGTTTGCGGTAACTTCATACTGTTTCCCACAGTGGCTGCACCAATTTCCATTCTCAGCAACAGTGTACTAGGGTTCCCCTTTCTTCACATCCTCACCAGCACTTGTTGTTTGATGATTTATTGATATAGCCATTTTGACAAGTGTGAGCTGATACCTGATTGTGGTTTTAAATTGCATATCTCTGGTGATTCCTGATGTTGAGCATCTTCTCCTATGTCTATTGACCATCTGTATGTCTTCTTTGGACAAGTGTCTATTCACGTCCTTTGCCCATTTTTTAATTGGATTGCTTGTTTGTTGTTGAGTTTTGCAAATTCTTTATAACCCATTATCAGATGTATCATTGGCAAATATGTTTTCTCATTCAGTGGGTTGTCTTTTAATTTTGTTGATGGTTTCCTTTGCAGTAGAAAAGTTCTTTAGTTTGATCTAGTTTCACTCTTTTCCTTTTGTTTCCCTTGCCTGAGGAGATATATTAGAAAAAAATATTGCTACGAGAAACGTCCAGGATTTTATTGTCTATGTTTTCTTCTAGGATTTTTATGGTTTTGAGTCTAACATTTATGTCCTTAATCCATTTGAGTTTATTCTTGTGTGTGGTGTAAGAAAGGTTTCATCGCATTTTTTGCATGTATCTGTCCAATTCTCCCAACACTATTTATTGAATAGACTATTTTTATTCTGATGTATATTCTTGTCTCCTTTGTCAAATATTAATTGATTATAAAGGTGTCGGTTTATTTTTGAGCTCTCTGTTCTGTTCCATTGATCTATATGTTTATGTTTATGCCAGTACCATGTTGTTTTGATTCTTATGACCTTGTACTAAAATTTGATATCAGGTATCTTGATTCCTCCAACTTCGTTTTTCTTTCTAAAAATGCTATTAACTATTTTGGGTCCTTTGTGGTCCATATAAATTTTTGGAGTATTTGTTCTAGTTCTGTGAAATATGCCGGTGGTATCTTAATAAGAATTGTGTTCAGTGTATAGATTGCTTTGGGTAGTATGGACCTTTTAATTATGTTAATTATTCCTATCCATGAGCATGGTATATGCTTCCACTTCTTTGATTTCTTTTTTCAGTGTCATACAATTTTCCAAGTACAGGTGTTTTGCCTCCTTGGTTAAATTTAATCCTAGGTATTTTATTTTATTTTATTTTTTTTCTGCCATCGTGAATGGTATTGTTTTCTTAGTTTCCCCTTCTGATAGTTCATTATTGGTATATAAAATGCAACTTATTTCTGGATATTTATTTTGTATCCTGCTACTTTAGTGAATTAATTTATCAATTCCAGTTGTTTTTTAGTGGAATCTTTAGGATTCTCTATATACAATATCATGTAATCTGTGCATTTCTGTTTTATTCTCATGTTTTCCATGTATTATTTCAGTAAGTTTCTCAGGACAAATGAACAAGTTTGTTCCCAGGATGGTGTGAAATTTTGTAGTTTGTTAACAAGTGAAAATCCTTAGCAGAGGCTTCAAAACTTTCCTCACTGTTAAATGAACTTGGATAATATATTGAAATAAGTATATGATTTTATACATTTGAAACTCTGGAGTTAACGTTCTTCTTTTTCTTCTTTTTATGTCCTTTTTTCTCATTGCCAGATCTATTAGTCACTGGTTTTATCTTGTAATACAGTTGACTAAGAGCTTCTACCAGGAGTAGGAAATCTGTTAGATCTGCCATTCACTTGTCATTAATTTGTGCTTATGTTATTTATATTAGCCTCAAAGCAGAGTTTCTTTGAAGGAATATTTTTAAGTTACATATCAATTCATTAAAGGTTTCTTTATTTTAAGATAGAAAATCCTCAAGTCAATGTAACCAGGCTCACAGAAAGTGTATTTTGTTGTAATCAGGAGAAAGTAAAAGGATGAGCCCCAGCATCACTATACACTCATCTGTGTGGAGGGACTCCAGCTCTTTCCTTCAACACCGTGCCTCCCTTATGTAATAGGTGGTCACATTAATACCAAGTAAGAGTGCCAGTCTATATCCATGTATTCAATATTCAAAGAACTTTTCTTTCTCTCTTACTGTTTGAGGTAAAATATAAAAATAGAGTCTCCCTTACTTTGAAGACCATTTCTAGGCAGTGGAAGGTTATTGAGACCTCATGAGTAGAGGAGAGACATCATAAAAAAGAATGTTATATCAATGTGGTGATACTAAACAGAATATATTGCAAGGAGTAGTAGCTGGTGGTACAGGGAATAATTAGAAGTTGTTTTGTGATTTTTTCATTTATTTCTAAACCAGCATATTTAAGTAGTTTATACTCAAAGTAAAATATTTAAAGGAAAAAAGGATATAAAGTCCTCTTTCTCCCCTCAAGTTTCAGCCCAAATCCTTAGCTAACTACTGTTAATAGTTTCTTGTGCATCCTTCTGGATAGTTTCTATGTGTATACAATCATACACATATGGCTATACTTGTCTATTTGCATAAGTGTGATTAACTATTCAGTGTTGTGAAACTGATTATTTGCTAAATAATATACCTTAAACAATTTTCCACGTATGCAAATAGAGGACCACTTGATTCTTTTTTTAAAGATTTTATTTATTTATTTTTATACAGAGGGGAAAGGAGGAAGAAAGAGAGGGAGAGAAACATCAGTGTGTGGTTGCCTCTCACAGGTACCCCACCAAGGACCTGGCGTGCAACCCAGGCATGCATCCTGATTGAGAATTGAACCAGCAACCCTTTGGTCCACAGACCAGAGCTCAATCCACTGAGCCACACCAACCAGGGCATCTCTGATTCTTTTTAAGTGCTACTGAGTATTCTATTTCATGGGTATGCCATAAGTTTTTTAACCAGTCCTCTTTATTTTGTATTTTGATCCTTAGTAGAAACACTGCAGTGGCCATGTGTATATATGCCTTCAGAGGGTTATTTTTAAAAGCAACTTTGCTGGATAAAAACACATATTGGTTTTATTGTTGAATAACAAACTGCCTTCTAAAACAACAACCATTTATTTGTTCATGATTTTGTGGGTTGTCGGTTTGGGCAGGACAGAGATGGCATATGGCTCATTTCTGCTGCATATGACACCAGTTGGACCCACATGAATGTTCAGCCTGTAGGTGGATTGGCTGAGAAGTTGGCTGGTCCTAGATGTCCTCTCTCTCTTGTCAGGGGCTCCAGCTCTAAGGGCTGCTACAGCTGAGATGGCTGGGCTTTTCTTTCTCACCATGTGATCTTTCTCTCCCTTTGGTGTCTCATCCTCAAGGAGGTTAGCCCAGGCTTATTCACAGGGTTGTTATAATACAAGCAAATGAGAACAGAAGATGAAAAGCTTCTTAAGGCCTAGACTAGGAAGTCATGCAATGTTATTTCTTCCACGTTCTATTGGTCAAAGAAAACCCATAGCGTCCCAGATTAAGAAGTCAGAAGATAAGCCACTTCTTGATGGAACTTGTACCAAGATACATTGCAAAGACATGTGTTTACAGAGGTATAATAAAATGTTGAACCACCTTTGTAAACAGGAATGTGTAGATATTTACTTTGGCAATTTTTTCCAAAGATTTTATTTATTTACTTTTAGAGAGAGGGGAAGGGATGGAGAGAGAGAAGGGGAGAAACAGCAATGTGTGAGAGATGCATCCATTGGTTGCCTCTTGTCTGCCCCAGCTGGGGACCTGGCCCACAACTCAGGCATGTGCCCTGACCAGGAATGGAACCTGCAACCACTTTGTTTGCTGGATGATACCCAAGCCACACCAATCAGAGCAATTTTGACATAACTTTACAAGTAGGATAATATTGTAATTTCCACATCACTGTGGAATAATAATACAAGAGTGATGCAAAACCCATTGTAAAGAAATAACCAAGTGGGCTTGTTAACTGATTACATATAGGGTTAGGGTTATAAGTAAGAATAGAAAAATATTTTCATGTTCGAAATTAGGCTTCTATGCAGTTGCCAAAGTTTACAATATTAGGGCTGGAAGAGCCCATAGGAAATTATCTGCTCCAACTCCAGTTACTGCTCAGATTCCTTTTTCAAAGACATTCTTGAGGTGCTTGAGTGCCTTCAGTAACAGGGACATACACCTTTGTCTCTTACAATAGTCCACTCCAGTTTTGGAGAGTTCTGCTACATGGGTCTCTCCTGAAGCCAGCCAAACTTTGCCTTCCTGAAGCTTCAACTCCTCAGTCTTACTTTTGATCTGTAGAATTCAGAGAATGATTCTATTCCTCCTTTGCCATTAAGGCCTTCAATAACTGAAGCTCACTACCATGTCCTTACCTAGTCTTTTTTTTTCCTCTTTTTTTTTTTTTTTTTTTAGAGAGAGAGGAGAAGGTAGGGAGAAAGAGAGGGACAGAAACATCAATGTGAGAGACAAACATCAATTGGTTGCCTCTTGTATGTGCCCTGACAGGGGACCAAATCTGCAACCTAAGCATGTGCCCCAACCGGGAATCTAACCAGCATCCTTTTATTTTGTGGGATGATGCCTAACCAGCTGAGCCACACCAGCTACAGTAGTCTTTTCTTCTTTTGATTAAATGTCCCCAGGTCCTTCATCTGTTCGCCATATATCTTCCAGAATATCCATCCTCTGTGTGGTTAGCAGTATTTGGATATGCTACTGTTTGGCAACGTCTCTCAAAATATAGTGTCCAGAACAGAACACAGTACACAAGGATGGTCTGGTATATAGCAAAGCAGAACCATTACCTCTTTTCCTTGGACATTCCATATTGGTTAATAAAACTAGGGCTACACTAGCTATCTTGGAAGCTGAATTTTATACTCTATTCATTTCTATTTTCAGTAAATAAAAAATTTAATGTGTTTTTTTCAGGTATTCTATGTTTAGTAATGTGCCAGAAGATGCTTGAAAAACCCTATTTTTCCAAGCCAGGACCTTTATGCCATTTTCTGTGTGACAATCTTTTATTTAAAAAATAGGCTTAATAAACTCTCTTTCATATTCCCGGAGAGTGGTATTACCAGTACTTGGCCATTTTATTCCTAAATGATAATTTGTGCATTGCATGCTTTACAATGGAATGGAACAACATGAGACGGTCTGCAAAACTGTTATTGCTTCCTTTCTGTCCTGAGACCACCTGTATTTTGGTTACTTTGCAATTTTTTAAGTACAAGGGAAGCTCACTTCTCTGTGTCCCAAATGAGAAAATAAAGCTTGTAATTATAAATTAAAAGTATCAATCATGTTGGTTATAGGAGTGAGGTGTAGTCTCTCCTAAGACACAAAAAACAGGTGATGTTCAGAGCTTGGTTCTCCTGAGAAAGTTGAGAGGGGTAAAGTTTACACTTTTCATAATTTAATTTATTTCTATACTCATCTGTGGACATGCTTATTGATTTTAGACTGAGGGGAAGGTAGGGAGAGAAACATCAATGTGAGAGATTAACATTAATTGGTCGCCTCTTGTACTTGCCCCAACTGAGGACAGAACTCACAACCCAGGAATGTGCCCTGACTGTGGATTGAACCTGTGACCTTTGGGTTTACTGTACAGTTCCCAGCCAACTTAACCACACCAACCAGGGCATACTTCTTGTTTTGTTTGTTTGTTTGTTTGTTTGTTTAAAGAAAGAAATGTTACCAGCAAAAGATTGAAAACAATTACAGGTAAAATCTAATTATTCTTTAATATTATCTTTATCTTCTGTTGAAAAACTCTTAACTCCTTTTGAGTTCAAAATCTTTCCCTTGTTGCCTTATGAAAATACTCAATTAATTTATGTCCTGGAAAGGAGAGGTGTTCCCTAATTGTTAACTAAGAATTCCCCTAAAATAAGAACTGGCTGTTTTCAGCATAAATATAAAACTTTATATTTATTTATATCAGTCAAGGTTCATCTTTTAGATTCAAAAAATCTAGCTTGGAGAGATCTTTAAGTCTTCTGATTATGCCATAACAACACAGTCATTGACCCTACCAAATTCTTAGGATAAGTAGACTTTTTATATATGTTTTGAATGTCCTCCTGAGTCATTAAAAAATTGTTAAATAAGACAAGCCCAAATTTCCAGCTCTGCAGTGTGACATTAGAACATTCTTCAAGATTATGGTGAGCCATAATCAGGACCTTTTGGCTGTAATAAATTTGACCAGGGCTGGATTCACCAAGTTCCACTGGGCACTCAGCCCATGCTTCTCTAGCTCATCAAACAGGACATCATGGAAATCACTACTATCTGCTTCCTGATGACCTCTTTTTATTCCTCCCTGAATTCCTAGTTTTAAACTCAAGTTTAAAGTTATTCCACAGACTGGTGTTTGTTTAACCGTCATAAGGAAACATTTCTAATGCAGAGATATTTTTAAATGTCCATAAAGTTCTTTAATTTAAAAATGCCAAATTCATCTATATACCAAATAAAGTGAAATAGCCCAATGCACACTATTCTTAGCTCAATCTGCCAGAGCATATTTGCATAATATCACATTGTACTGATTTCAGCTGTTTGTAATATCAGGACCAGACGGAGCAAGGCCAGGAAACAGAGTGGAAGTGCCGATAGATGCTACAATACTGTTTTTCATTAATGAGAAGCTTAAAGAAGGGCCTCTAAAAAATAACACTTGTCAGAACCTTAAATGGATACTGTCTAAGGAGTATTGATTGATCTTGACTAGCCAGGAAATTAGAAAGAGGAGAGTCACCGTGAAACAATTCATCTTTGTCAATAAGAGTAATTTGCTTCTGTTGGAAACCTTCTCTCTCCTGGTTCATAGGATGCAGTCTTCAAAAAATGTAAATTCCGCAGCAATTTTCATGTGTTGTCTTGAAAAGTCCTCTAATCACAATAATTATGTATGCTTATACTTGTTGCCTTAAACCACTTTAAAAAAAGATTTTATTTATTTATTTCTAGAGAGAAGGGAGGAGAGAAAGAAAGGGAAAGAAATATCAATGTGTGGTTGCCTCTCATGCATCCCCATATTGGGGACCTTGCCTGCAACCCAGGCATGTATCCTGACTGGGAATCGAAACACCAAAACTTTGGTTTGCAGGCTGGTGCTCAATCCACTGAGCAACACTAGCCAGGGCCCTTAAACCCCTTTTAATCACATTCACCTACCAACACAAAGTAACTTAGAAATGAAATGTTGACCCAATGCACCTAGGAGTTGCTTACTACTGTAACAATGAAAATGGGGGAAGTTTTTAATTTGTGTCAATGAAAACCAAAACTTATATTCTGTTGAGAGCTTCCAGTCAAGACAGCAATGTAGGCATACATGGCTCACCTCTTCTCACAACCACATCAAAATTACAACTAAAATATAGAACAACCATCATTCAAGAATGTCAGAAATTGAGCTAAATGAAAGTCTGACAACTATGGAATTGAAGAAACCACATCTATCCAGACTGGTAGGAGAGACACGCATGCAGAATGGGCTGCTCCTATACCCACGTGTGGCAGATAAAAATTTGGGAAGGTTATCTAGGGACTGAAGAGTCCCAAACCTACACCAGGCCCCCCAGCCAAGGGTACCAGTACCAGGACAATAAGTTCCCATAACTTGTGGCTACAAAAAGCAGTGGGGACTAAGTTGGTAGAGGAGGCTGCTGGAGCCCTCATCAGTTCCTCTTAGGAAACCTACACATGTACTCACCTACTCAGACTCGCTCCTTTTGAGCTCCAGCACTGGAGTGGCAGCTTGAAGGGCACCAGTGATATACAGGGAGAGATTGAAGTATCTGGCATCGGGGTGAGCAGAGGCCATTGTCCCTTTGTTGAGCCCCAACCCCAACAGAGCCAGTAGGCTGGTGCCATATCTGAGACCCCATCAACCTAGCTCACACGGTGTGATCACCTTGAAGCCTCTACCCGACCCAACTTATGGGCCCACCCCAACTGCTTTTCCATATTAATGACTGGTCTTGGATCCTAAATCCTACCAAACAAGCAACAGCTGGCTTTAGTGAGCCCTAGCAGAAGCCATATTAGAGTCACAGCTTGGCTTCCCCTGGGAATCTCCAAGCCCAGCACAAGTAGCAGCCATCTCAGATTGCTTGACAGCTTAGGTAGGGTGGACCCGGGAAAAACACAGGTTGGGGCAGACCTTGGCCTACACCACCTGGGAAACCGCAGGGCCAGTGCACCCAGTGTATAGCTACAGACCACGTTGGAGAACCACCACCCTACCCCTGAACAGCTGATCCTCCACAGAGGGCAGAGGTTGGGGATAAGTGGTCACAGCCAGTCCTTACAGCTGACTGGCCTGAGTAAATCCCTCCCATTGATCTGCCAACAGAAACCGAGGCTCAACTACAAGATGAGGGTGTACTCAGCCCACACAAAAGCTGCACCTTGAGTACCCAGCTTGGGTGATAGGGGAAGCTGTGCCACTGGACCCATTAGGATACCTACTACATTAGGCCACACTATCATGACACAAAGCCAAAGCAGCTCTACCTAATACATAGAAATAAACACAGGTAGGCTGCAAAAATGAGGACACAAAGAAACATGGCCCAAATGAAAGAGCTAATCAAAATTCCAGAAAAAGAGCTAAATGAAATGGAGATAAGGAATCTAACAGATGCAGAGTTCGAAACACTGATTATAAGGATGGTCAAGGAACTTAGTGAGGACCTCAGCAGCATAAGAAGACCCAGTCAGAAATAAAGGACAATTTATAGGGAAACAACAGTAGAGTGGATGAAGTAGAAAATCAAATCAATGATTTGGAACATAAGGAAGCAAAAAAACACTCAGAATAAGAAAAAAATCCAAAAAAATGAGGATTGTATGAGCAGCCTCTGGGACAACTTTAAGAGGTCCAACATTCACCTCACAGAGGTGCCAGAAGGAGAAGACAAAGAGCAAGAAATTGGAAATCCATCTGAAAAAATAGTGAAAAAAACCCCAAAACCCTCCCCTAATTTGGTGAAGGAAATAGACATGCAAGTCCAGGAAGCACTGAAGGTCCCATATGATGATGCAAAGATGTCACAGGTAGGCACAAGTAACCAGGTTCTTGGTGATCGGGACAGAGTTGAACCGAACACCCAGAGTTTATGGCAGAGAACATGGGAGCAGGCCAACTGCAAGCAGAGATTGGTCTCATGGGCTGGAGGAACTCTATTCTTATAGGGCAGATCCTTCCTGGCTAGTTTTGGTGGGCTTTTACTGCGCATGTACAAGTAGTTGCATTACTTTGAAGCTACTGCATATGTGGTCTCCCATGATTTTCCCTGATTGACTACCAGGGAAGAGGGTCCCACAATGCTACCAAATTGACTCCCCTTTCTCCTTGGTCCCCCTGTACTAGGTTCACCTTTCCCTATGCCAGAGAATTATAGCTCTCCATGTTAGAGATTGGTGAAAAGGAAAGGAATTATTTATTCAAGTTATACAGACTTAAGAGTAATGACTTAATGTCTTCATCAAAATCCCAAAGTCTCTTAAAACACCCACAAACACACACAGTCCTTCCTTCTCCCCCTTTGCCTAGTCTGAGGTACCATATCTCAGGAAAAGAAATAGAAGTCCATGGTTCAAGCAGCCCCTGGTTCTTCCCAGTAATCTGTGTTCGGCTGGGAGGCCTCCCCTGGTTCCCAGCACCATCAGCTGTGTTGCCGGTATTTCCAGCTAAAGCCGCGTGGTGATTCTCTGCTGAAGCTGCATGGTGATCCTTTGCTAAAGCCGCATGGTGGTTCTTCTCATGGCTGCAGAGAGGGAGGCCCCCACTCTGCCAAAGCGTCTGGTTCTCCTCACTGCCACAGCCGCATGGTCTTCTCTTCAATGGCTGCCGAGTCTGGGTTTAAATCCCCTCACCAATCTTCCTCTGCAGCCCCATTTCTGACTCCTCCCACAATTAGCTACACTTGCCAGCACTCCCATATCCTTCCAGCTTTACTGGGCTGCCATCATGAGTCTGGGCAGGGGTGGCCCCATGTCATGCAGCCAATCATCTCCAAGCTCTCATGCAGGCGCTGTAATTAGGGGGAGTTGCCTCCCAGTTACATCTTGGGGGGAAGTTCCTTCCATCCCCCTGGCTCAGAGCATGGCCACAGCTATTTAACATATCTATGCAACCAGTTGAAGGTTATAGCTATGTTAAATGACCATGCCAGAGGATAGCTGCAAAGCTGTTGCTATGCAAAACAGCTCTCAATGGCCCTGCTCCATGTGTCCCTTCCCCCAACTCACACCTGTGGTGGAGGGCGAGGACATCCTATATATCTTTCTAATATTTCCTGGACACCTTGAGTTCTGGACCCCATTGCAAATCCTTCTTTTGGGGGCCCCCTGGCTGTACCCTCCTACAAAGAGGCCCACTCTGAGACATAACATTATTAAAAGGCCAAAGGTTAATTATAAAGAGAGACTCTTAAAAGCAAGAGAAAAGAAGTTAGTTGCCAGATTGTTACCAGATGGGAGTGACCTGGGGGAGAATGGATGAAGAGGTGAGGGGATTAAGAAGTACAAATACATAGTTACAGAATGCCCATGGGGATGTAAAGTACAGCATAGGAAATGGAGTAGCAGAAGAACTTATATGCATGACCCATGGACATGAACAATGGTTGGGGGATTGACTGAGGGAGTAGGGGACTCTGGGTGGAGGGGAGCAGACGGGGGGGGGGGGTGGAAATCAGGACAACTGTAATAGCATAATCAATAGAATATAATTTAAAAAATAATAAAAAATATATTCTGTTAAGTTGACCAAATGGTAGTTTTTTTTTTATTAGAGTGTAAGTGTTACAGGGTGCAGCCAAGAGGGGGGACCCCAAATGGGCATTTGAAATGGGGTCCAGAACTTAAGGTGTCCAGGAGATTTAAGATGTCTCCAACCCCCCCACCCAGGGTGTGGGTTGAGGGAAGGGACAAATGGAGCAGGACCATTGAGATCTGTTTTGCATAGCAACAGCCTTGCAGCTACCCTCTGGCATGGTCATTTAACATATCTATAGCCTTTGGCTGGTTGCATGGATATGTTAAATAGCTGTGATCATCTCTGAGCCAGGGGAATGGAAGTAACTTCCCCACCAAGACGTGACTGGGGGCAGATCCCCCAAGCTACAGCACCTGCGTGGGAGCTCGGAGAAAATTGGCTCCAGGACATGGGGCCACCCCTGCCCAGACTCATGATGGCAGCCCAGTAAAGCTGGAAGGATATGAATTCTGGCAAGTGAAGCCGAGTGTGGGAGGAGTCGGAAATGAGGCTGCAGAGGAAGATTGGCTGCGGGGATTTAAAACCCAGACTTGGCGGCCATTAGGAAAGAGAACCACGCGGCTCTGGCAGAGTGGGGACTCTCCCCTTCCCGCAGCCCTGAGGAAAGAGAACCACACGGCTTTAGCAGAGTGGAGACTCCTGCATCCCAGAGAGAACTGTGCTGCTTTAGGAGAGAGAACCACGCGGCTTTGGCAGAGTGGGGACTCTCCCCTTCCCGCAGCCCTGAGAGGGAGAACCACGAGGCCTGGACAGAGTGGGGACCCCCACAGCTTTAGAAGGGGAACCACCACCTGGTTTTAGCAGAGATCCCGGCGACTCAGCCGAGGGTGCCGGGAACCCAGGGAGGTCTCCCAGTCGAGATGGAGGACTAACTAAGAACCAGAGGACTGTCTGAGTCATGGACTTCGTTTTCCTTTCCTGAGATACAGTACTCTGGACTGGGCAAAGGGGGAAGGAAGGAAGGACTGTGTCTGTTTGTGGGTGCTTTAAGGGACTTTAGGATTTTTGATAAAGACATTAGGTCATTACTTGAAGTCTGTATAGCATTAAATAAACATTTCCTTTCCTTTTCACAAATCTCTGGCATTGAGAGACATCTTTCCTAGGGCGGCGGACATAACGGACCCAGGGCCTTCTTTCAATAATAGTATATTGTCTCAGGCCCCCCCTTGTCTGTTCTGTAACATAAGCACCTCTTACTTTGCTCAATGGTATGTCTCCAGCACGTAGAGAGTGCATGGTATGGCACATAGCGAACACTCAATAGTATTAATGGGGTGAATAAATGGATTAATGAATAACTACTTCAATACATATCTGTTAGATTTTTTTCTATGGCAAGGTACCATGTAACATACTAATAGGAAGACTTATTCATT
Source organism: Phyllostomus hastatus (assembly GCF_019186645.2). Taxonomy (NCBI): domain Eukaryota; kingdom Metazoa; phylum Chordata; class Mammalia; order Chiroptera; family Phyllostomidae; genus Phyllostomus; species Phyllostomus hastatus. The sequence continues at coordinate 6,997,274 of NW_025333841.1, read as the reverse complement.
TATTCAACAAATACTAAGTGCCTATTTTTTCTCAGGCACTGCACTAGGTTCTTAGGGTAAAACTATGGGGAAGATATAGAGTGTGCCCAATGACAAGTAGCCAGAAGTAAAAGATAGACTCTACTTTTGGGAGCTAGCTATTTAAAAATAGAGGTGGGGATGTTACAGGGTGCAGCCAAGAGGGGGGACCCCAAATGGGCATTTGAAATGGGGTCCAGAACTTAAGGTGTCCAGGAGATTTTAAGATGTCTCCACCCCCGCCCCCCCCCACAGTGTGGGTTGGGGGAAGGGACAAATGGAGCAGGGCCATTGAGAGCTGTTTTGCATAGCAACAGCCTTGCAGCTACCCTCTGGCGTAGTCATTTAACATATCTATAGCCTTTGGCTGGTCACTTAGATATGTTAAATAGCTGTGATCTTCTCTGAGCCAGGGGAATGGAAGTAACTTCCCCACCAAGACGTGACTGGGGGCAGATCCCCCAAGCTACAGCACCTGCGTGGGAGCTTGGAGAAGATTGGCTCCAGGATATGGGGCCACACCTGCCCAGACTCAAGATGGCAGCCCAGTAAAGCTGGAAGGATATGAATTCTGGCACGTGAAGCCGAGTGTGGGAGGAGTCGGAAATGAGGCTGCAGAGGAAGATTGGCCGCGGGGATTTAAAGCCCAGACTTGGCGGCCATTGGAGGGGGAACCATGCACAGCCCTGAGGAGAGAGAACCATGCTGCTTTGAGAAGGAGAGCCATGCACAGCCCTGAGAGAGAGAACCACGCGGCTTTGGCAGAGTGGGGACTCTCCCCTTCCCGCAGCCCTGAGAGGGAGAACCACGAGGCCTGGACAGAGTGGGGACCCCCACAGCTTTAGAAGGGGGAACCACCACCTGGTTTTAGCAGAGATCCCGGCGACTCAGCCGAGGGTGCTGGGTACCCAGGGAGGTCTCCCAGTCGAGATGGAGGACTAACTAAGAACCAGAGGACTGCCTGAGCCGTGGACTTCTATTTCCTTTCCTGAGATATGGTACTCTGGACTGGGCAAAGGGGGAAGGAAGGAAGGACTGTGTGTTTGTGGGTGTTTTAAGGGACTTTAGGATTTTTGATGAAGACATTAGGTCACTACTTGAAGTCTGTATAGCATTAAATAAACATTTCCTTTCCTTTTCACGAATCTTTGGCATTGAGAGATGTCTTTCCTAGGGCGGTGGGCATAACGGACCCGGGACCTTCTTTCAATAATAGTATGTTGTCCCAGGCCCCCCTTGTCTGTTCTGTAACAGGGAGGCAGACACAAACACAGGAAAGTTAAATGAAGAGACTTTAACATGCATAATATACAGGCTATCACCCCTTTTATGTATAGTTTTAAATCTTACAGACTCCACCTAAAACTAAGTTGATGTCCACTTTTTTTTGTTTTGTTTTATGAGGGCTTAGATATCCTTACCTCAAATGCTAAATTTTATCCTTTCCTTTCTTCTTAACTTTATGTATTTTCATTTATCATTTTTTCTTTTCTGTATACTATAAACTGAACCCCCAACCAAATAGGAAATAAAATGAAGTGTGATACATCTTGTTTACTTTAAAACATCCCAACCTTTCTGCTTACACCAAGAAAAGCAATTATACTTCAATGTCTGTTGGCTGTATCATCTCAGCACTTTAATTTAGATGTAGTTACATTTGCATAACAGTTTAGCTGCGAATTTGGCAGGAAACTCCTGAGGAGTTATTTTGGTTCTACAGATAGCGTGCCCAATGTCTAATAAGCAGATCTCCTGTGAGGTATTGCATTTTTATTTATCTTTACAAAAAATATACCCTGGAGGCTTATACCTTGGCAAAAGCTTTTTTGCAAAGAAATAATATGATTAGCAGCATTGCTTTTCCTAAGAGTGATAATGTGGTGAAGCCTGTTGAATTTTTGACACCATAGTAATGATACAGGAGAAACTCAATAGAAATGACATTTTAAAAATTTTGTATGGTTTATGTTTCTAATTTTGAAAGAAATGTATATTCATAATTATACATTTGGAAAATGTAGAAAGATAGAGAGAGGGTAAAAATCACTCATAATTCTGCCACCTGAAGGTAAGACCTTTAATATATTGGAGTAAATCATTCTAGTTATTCTGTGTGTGCCTGTGCGTGTGTGTTATTTTAACAAACTTAGGAGCATATGCTACAGGTCCATGATGGAAAATAAGTGTTATCTCACATGTCTTTCTAACTGATTATCGAAGACACTAATGGGCTGAAGAGGATTCTCAGACAAAGATACGGTGATGAATTAATAATGGCTGCTTTCTTTCTCACCTTTTTTCATCTTTTCCTTTTTTTTACTTTTTATTATAAAACATTTCAAACATAAAATAAAATAAGCAAAATGTTACAATAAAACTCTATGTACCTATCACCTTCTTCAACATCGATCAACGTTCTGCCATTCTTGTTTCATCTATATTCCCCCAACTTCCCAAGCTACTTGATTATTACCTTTGTACATTTGTAGGCAAAAATGGAAAACATTAAAATGCATATTTCAATTACACAATTTTAAAAAATGGATACATTTATGTAATTCACACCCATGTCCAGAAAGTTCCCTTTACAATCAATCCTGCTCCTCCTCCACCTTGGAAAAAGTCAGAATTTTGACTCTTCTAGAACTTCATACACATATATACATATACATACATATATAGTATGTACTCTTTTATGTCTGGCCTCTTTACTCAGCATAATACCTGTAAGATCCATCCATATTATTGTGTATATCAGTAGTTCATTTTATTTATTGCTGAATATATGAATAAACCATGGTTTGTTTATCCATTTTTTTCTGTTGATGAACACCTGAGTTATTTCTAGTTTTGGCTGTTTCAATAAAAGTGTTATAAAGATATAAGCATTCTGGTGCACATCGTGTGTAGACATATTTTTATTTTTATTAAATAAATACCTAAAAGAAGAATGGCTGGGTCATAGAGAAGTGTATGTTTAGTCTCTGTCAGACCTTTTACAAAATGGTTGTAGCCTTTTCTCACTCTACCAACAGTGTGTGGGTGTTCTGGTTGCTCTACATCCTCATCCACATTAGATGTTATCAGCCATTCTAATGGTTATATTGGTTTCACATTTTGGTCCAGTGATTAGGATGACCAAGTTCCTAACAAACATATATTTTTAAAAGATTTAATTTATTTATTTTAGAAAGGGGAAAGGAGGGCAAAAAAGAAGGAGAGAAACACCAGTGTGTGGTTTCCTCTCACGTGCCCCTTACTGGGGACCTGGCCTGCAACCCAGGCATATGACCTATACTGGGAATTGAACCGGTGACCCTTTGATTTGCAGGCTGACACTCAATCCACTTAGCCACATCAGCTAGGGCTGTAACACACATATTTTAAGGCTTAGGCCTAGTGGATACCAGTGACATCCCAGTGTCTATGATGTCACAAAGGCTGTTTCCTGGCAACGAGTTGCTAAGAGTATAGGGACAGAGTGGGTTCCCACCTGAGCACTGGTGTCTGGTGTCTTGAAAGGCTCAGGCTAGCTGGACAATCAAGCTAGGCCAATTAGGATAAAACATCATGTCTGAAAAAAGAAGCTATCTTAACTCCTATGAGATGAAGAAGCAGACAGTCTCCAGCACCACAAAGACCAAGTTGCAGCTCCGCATGAGCCACATGAACCGCCACCTGCAGGGAAACCGCTCTGCCCAGAACCTGAACTTGTCTGCCCAAGTTTTCCTCTCGTCCATTGTCAGACAGATGACTACCAGCATTCTACAGCTGTTGAACGAAAAGGCCCACAACAACCGCAGAGCTCAGAGGGCCTTGGACAACAAGCCGGAGCCGAGCCGCCACTTTAAGGATGACACCAATTCTCAGGTGGATGAAACACTCTAATCCAACAAGAACTGCTGATACCTTCATCCCAGAGACTGGAGGGAGTCCACACACCCTCATCCAATGGGAAAATCTCTCACAGAAAGAAGCCTGTGCTGCTAACACCTGCACATGCTATTAAAAAATTTAAACCTATGGGACTGCTTCTGGTTCCTCTCAATTTTAGTCATATTATGTTGAAGTTATCTGTGAGATATTCAAAAGAAAAATTCCATAGAGTTGAAGGGATACAGGATGTGGTCAGCATGGGCTGCTTGAACCAGTGATTTCAGAGAAACACAGGTAATAGTGTGGGGAGTGGCTCTGGTGGGAGTACCTCATTGAGGGGAGGGGAACTCCTTCATTGGCTCTGAAAATGCAAGGCCTTGTGAGTTCAGAGAGTTGGCTGGGAGCCTCCTACATATGTTGAATTACCAGAATGTTGGTGGTAGTTGGCTGGAGCTACAGAAAATGAATGAGACACAGAAGCTTCATTTGTGATAGGGAATGCCCAAAGGTCAGAAGGTGACAGCAATGGGGCTGGGGTGGAGATGGATGCATTGTGATTGGCATGAATCTAATGGGGCAGAGGCTTTTAAATGAAGGTTGAAAAGTTATGGAGGTAATATTAAACAAGTATACAAAATAGAAACTACTGCTATATCCATTTTGTTTATTATTTATACTCCCATTCAAAAAAAAGGGACTTGAAATAGGGATTATTACCTAGATAGTGCTGTGATGCTTCCTGTGGAATATGCCCTTCTGTACTCTTTTATGGACAAATAGCTAGGGATGTTATATATAAGTTGCTCTCTGTCCTAAGGTATGCAATTTAAACAGTTCTTAATGGTTATTATATATTAGTGAATGGACTTATTTGTTCCTGTTTTCCATTGTAAATATAATTATCAATCTCATTCTCAGATGAAACACCAATGAGTATAATAATCATTTATTTGACAGAGCACCATAGAGTTATAAGTGATTAAATCAGAATTTTAAAAGGTATAAGTATATTCTATGTAAATTCTGTTCCACATGATGTACCCAAAAGAAAGTACAATTCTTATAAATACATTCATATACTGTATTAAGTTAAAAATAGATGACATATTACATGTAAAAATCTGAGATTAATTTTTATGAACAGTAATTATTTATCCTCTCTTGTGAGTGTCAACATTTGAGGTTTTCACTTGTTCATTAGATGCTCAAATGCCACCCTTTGCTGTCTCTTGGCCTTTTTATAAAGGGCTGGTAAGAGACCATCTAGATAACCTGAGTAACAAAATTTGATGGACTGGGTTGAAGACAGCAATTCACTGCTCACTCCCATGTGATCTTGGACATTCATTTATTCCCTCTGAACAACAGTTTTCTCATCTGTAAAATGAGAATAATAAGAGTTCCTCCATCTTTGGGTTTTCACAAGAATTAAGTCAATTTATTCCTGTAAACTACAGTTTAGCCAAGTGCCTAGCATGGAGTACTTTTCATGAGTAGCTGCATATACCTTCTTCCATATATATCAGGTGTTTAGGTGTGCTTCCCCAAAGTGCAGTTGGACCTGGTTCTTATGTGATTGCTGGATGCTTGGACCACAAGCTCTGAAAACTATACCTCTCTGCACTGCATGGAGAAACAAAAGAGTGCTGTGAGGATAAGATTTCAGAGTTAGAATAGAGAACTAGACAGTCCATACGCTGGTTTCCTCTTGACTTCCCATTGACAGGTAAGCTACTCTCTCTTTGCTTTCTACTATTTGTCAAAGCAGAGGGACACAACTGTGTCCTTGCCTGCTACACAGGAGTGCTCTGAGAATAAAAGTAATAATATTGGAATTTGGTGTTTAGCTCTTTGGAATATGTGCTTGTATAAATGCAAGAAAACTTCCTGCATTATCTTTTATTCAAAATCTAATATATCTCCTCCACTATGGTGCTATCATTCTAACAACTCTACCCTGTGCCCTGTGTGCCAAAAAGTTTTCTCACTTTGGCTGGTGAGAATACAAAATATGCTCAGCCCCATGGAGCCTTTGGAAATTGTTCATCCTAGTGCTTTACAGTGATTCTATTTCCTGTGCCTGGTAGTTTCTTCTCATGCATGTACTGGAGTAATACACCAAGGACCCAAGGGAACACATTTGCATTCACTGGAGTTTTCTCTTTGCCACTCTCTCCTCTCAGGTACTCTGCACATGGTTGATTACCAGCTGCACTGGCCTCCTTGCATTTTGGCCTCCTTACAGATCTTTGACTCTTTAGATCTGTAATAGCACCAGGCTCTGCTTGGGTTCTCCCTCCCTCTGCTCTGTAGAGGGAGCGAGAACTTATTACAGATGGGGAAATTGGAGGGATCACATAATTTATTTCTTCTCCTTTTGTGATAATAGTCCTATGCTGCCTGTTATCCAGCCTGAAAACAATTGATTTATGTATTATATTCAGTTTTCTAGTTGCTTAAGTCAGGAGAGTAAATCTGATTCCTATTACTCTATTGTGGATGACTACAGAAGTCTCTTACAAATTTCATGGTTTCTTGTTTCCTGCTGATCTTTTACAGCTTCCCTTTATTTCTTTAAGCACAGTAAGCATAGCTACATTACAGTTGATTACAGATTGTTCTAATCTCTCAAGTCTTTATTACTTTTCTATTGTTGCATAACAAATTACTACAAATTTACTCACTTAAATCAACAACCAATTATTAGCTCACAGTTCTGTCAGAAGTTCAGGTAGAATTCTTTGCTTGTGGATTTCAGAAGGCTAAAATCAAGTATTTTGGGGTATAATGTCTCAAAGGAATTAAAAATAAACATTCCTGGATGAATGGAGTGCTTGATGTGCTGGGTGCTTGGGCAGCAGATGGGGGATGGTCCAAGGGAGTGTGGGATGCTGGAGGCATGTAGCTCTGAGGCTACTGTGGGGCCCCAAGGACCTGAGTTGAGGGGCCCAGCTGGCAAAGACAGGGTGTTTGTGCCAGGACTCTCAGTGGGCTTTGAACTACTTTTATCCTTGTTGAGAGTGGCCCTGTGGAGCCCAAGGACTTCATGGACAAGGCATTGCCCTTGGGGTATGCAAACCCAAAGGTACTATTGATTGAGTTAGCCATCATGCTGATGCTTTCCCTGGATTCACACACTTAACCCTCACAATTTCACAAAGTGGGTACGACTAGTACCCTGGTCCCTGCTGAATATCACTTTTGATAATCAACAAGAGATAACAAATTTGCACAGACTAAAATTAAAACAACAAAGATAACAGAAGAAATAAAAAAAACAACTCCAACATTTAGAAGAAGCTTGTGATGAATCATGCTGCAGATGACTGACTGCTTAATGATACCTTATCATATTGGTGATGCTTTCATTAGCCATTCTCATGAAGAAACTCCATAGTGTTAGAAAAAGCATAGAAATATATGCAAGGGGAAGTGGATACCTTAGAATTCACAGTGTAATTAATTCAGCAAGTGTTAACATATTTATAAGTTCAGTTATATGCAAAACTTAGGAGCAACAGAAACCTTAAAGCCAGTGAACATTAAACATTTTTAAATACTTTAAAAAATCCTCACCCAAAGATATGTTTATTGATTTTAGAGAGAGGAAGGGAGAAAAAAAGGGAAACATTGATGTGAAAGAGAAACATCTGTTGCCTCCCGAATCCACAACATAGGTATGTGCCCCTACTGGGAATTGAACCTGCAACCTGATTTCAGAGAGACAGAGAGAGAAATATCATTGCTTACCTTCTAGTTGTGCCCTCACTGGGATCAAGCCCACAACCTAGGTATGTGCCCTGACCAGGGATCAAACCCACAACATTTTTGATGTACTGGATGACACTTATTGACTGACCACGTGGTCAGGGCCCTAATACTTTTTAAAAATTGTTTAATATGTTTGAATACTATTTACAATTTTAAAAATAAGCATTTATTTTCACCTACCAGTTTCACCTCTAAAAACTTTATCTTAAGAAAATAGACATGAGCCCTGACTGGTGTAGTTCAGTGGATTGGGCGTCCTCCTGTAAACTAAAATGTTGCTGGTTTGATTCTGGGTTAGGGCACATGCTTGGGTTTGCGGGCCAGGTCCTTGGTTGAGGACATGTGAGAGGCAACTGACTGATGTTTCTCTGGTACATTGATGTTTCTCTTCCTTCCTTTCTCCCTCCCTTCTCCTGTCTCTAAAAATAAATAATTAAATCTAAAAAAACCCAGCATGAATATATATTAAAAACTACATATATGTTCAACAGAATATTACTGACAATAGAGAAAAACTGTAAATAACCCTAACACCCAACAATAGGAAACTAGTCACAAATATATGTGATACATACATACAATGGAATAATGGAATAATTCTATGGGGATATAGTAGAGGTAATGATAATGGAATATATATTCACTGTATATACATCCTTATTTCAATAATGTTCTAAACATATGTGGTGACACAAATTATGTCATTTTAAATTTAAAAACAAGTTAAAATTGTATATACAATATGCGTTTATTTTGCAAAAAATAGAATAATGGATAAAAATAAATGGACATATATTCTCAAGTTAATCATTATTTCTTTTTTAAAAAATATTTTATTTATTTATTTTTAGAGAGGGAAGGGAGGGAGAAAGAGAGAAAGAGACAGAAACATGAATGTGCGGTTGCTGGGGTTCACGACCTGCAACCTAGGCATGTGCCCTAACTGGGAATTGAACCTGCGATGCCTGGTTCGCAGCCCGCACTCAATCCACTGAGCTATGCCAGCCAGGGCTAATCATTATTTCTGGGTAGTGGAATTGGAAGTAACTTTGTTCATTTTTTTGTATTTTTCTAATTTTTCAAAAATTCCACAGTGAAGATATATCAATTTTATAAATATGAAAAAACCAAATAAACATTGTTTTATTTATTAAAAAGATCTGATAGGACTCTTCCAATAGACTAATGCTGGCCCAATTTTCAGATCTCTACATACCCTAGGATATCAGTGCAAGGGGCAGGTAGTAAATGAGAGACAGTATAACTTCTTGTCTTTGTGCAGGCAGACCAGTTCGGTCTGTTGCATGAGAGGGAGCTTTAATGGGGTACTGATTACTTTTCCAGTGCTCAATTAGTCTCATAACAAGCAGAAATTCCTTCAAGTGTCTGCTAGTAGGCTGTCTCTTAGTCTTACTTTTCATTGCTGCTTAATTTTCATCTTTTTATTTGCCTTCATTAGTGTTATGGGGGAGGTTGTATGAGGTTGTAGTAGAGATGCTTTTCTGAAATCCTTTTTAAACTGAACACAGACAAAAATTACTCCTGTTGATCTATTATTCTGTTGTCATATATATGCATATATGTGTGTATATATTATTATATATACTATTATAATATACAATATATAATAATGTATAATACATCATACATAGAGATTTTTACATATGTGTATATAATATATAACATATTATATAATAATATATTATACACTATATACTAATCTTAGTTGCAATTATAATATAGTATATATATTGCATAATATATTATGCAATATATTAGTATATACACATATTAGTATTACATATATTAGTATTATATTAGTGTATATATAAGTATTATATATGTTAGTGTTAGTATTACATCATATTTTATTAGTATTATATTAGTATTATATATTAGTATTGTATATTATATACAATACATATTAGTATACATTACATATATACTAATTAGTATATATTACATGTATTAGTATATACACTGCAACCTGTATATTAGTATGTAATATATACTAATATATATTCTAATACACACATAAATACATATATATAATGGTATGTTGAGTAGGCATTTTTCTTATACAGAGCATTGCATATATTATGCATTATATAGTATACAGAGCAAATATTCTATGCAATACATATCATATATAATATATATTCTATGCAATATAAACTACATATACAATATATAATTAAATATAATATATACCATATATAATTATATACAATAACATATATAACATAACATAATATAATATAATATAACATTATATTATATATAACATCATCATATATAAATATATAGTATAAAGAAATATAATTTATTATAAATAAATCATAATATATAAATTATAATAAAATAGAATAAGTAAATACACTATAAATAAACATAACCATACATAATATATAATTATATAATTGCATACATAATTATATATTTATATACTTATATATTAAATTATATATGTTATATATTATGTTATATGTTTGTATATTATAGATCATATTATGTATGATTTATATTAAATATATTAAATATAATTGTATCTAATTATATTAATTATATATCATTATATACTGAATATTTAATTATATTAAGTATAATATATGTTATATTATATTTATAATATATAATTATATATATATGGGTTACCTGTGTCTGTTTCAGACATCTGGAATTTTATATCTATCTATCTATCTATCTCTATATATATATCTCTGATCTCTGTGAAGTAATACTCAATATACTATCATATATATGTATATATCTATGTATATATAATAATATATATTAGTATATATAATACTAATATATATAATACCAATATATTACTAATTAAATATAATATAATGCTGACATAATACTAATATAATATGTAATATATTATATATAATCATCTATAATTATATCAATATAATTATATGTGATATATATACTACAATATATAATTATATATTACATATTATATATGATTATATGTATAATTGTGTGTTATATATTATATATAATCCCATATAATCCTATATTATTATACTTAATCATTTTATTATATATTCTAGACTATATAATATATAATATATAATTGTATATGATATATATTATATTATTATTATATATATTAGTTTCATATTTATGCTAATAAATATATTATTGTATACATACATATATATATACATGCATATGATGGTATGTTGAGTAGGCATTTTTCCTTATACAGTATTACTTCACAGAGATCAGTAATTCTTGCCACTTCATGGTCACTCTTGAAAGCTGTGCCTGGATTTGTGACATACTGGAGAAATTTGTTTTGTTTCTTGTATTTATCCCAGATGTCTGAAACAGAGGACATGTAACCCACCCCCAGAAGGAAGGAATTTGACAAGTAGGTACTGGGTTCTGGGAACAACAAGTTTTTTCATTTCTAAAACTTCATCTCTGGAGGCAGAGACCACTTTCGCTCTGGTTTTCTGAATTGTGACTCAAGTCTTTTCTGAAAAAGGAACATTATTAGGAGCTCAAATAGAAGGCCCTAGAATCGGTTCTGCCCTCTTCATCTGTAGGAACTTCACACAACTTATAGTTGTTAATGGGCTTGGGGTAAAATCACCCTGACAGCTTGAGTACACCTCTGTAGGAGTTAAGGTCACCCCAAGAAAAAATAACTGTTTATAGATCCCACTTCTAAATTTTATGTGTTAATAAAACTACTCTTTAAATTTTTATGCTACAGTGGTATTAACATGGATGGATAGGTACATCTAGTTCTGTGTATCTTTTATAGAGATTGGGAAGTGAGGCTCTTTTGGGGGGTCACTACAATTTTCTTCTAATATAATTTGCTTTGACATTTCAAAATAAATCTCTTAAATTCCATATTTGCTTTGAATTCCAATATCTTATACATGTTATTCTGTAGATACATCATTAAGTTACACAGTTTTATGTTTAAGGGGAACAAGTGTTAAATTGTGAAAATTATCATTCAGAAATAATGATGTATTTTTCAAAAGGGGTTGTGATTCAGTTTTGTGTATTTCCTTGAATTATCTTTACCCAAATTAACTAAACTGAAAAGTACTGAAAACCAGTGTCATATTTTCTTTTATCTTGAAGAAGACTTGGAGATAATCTCAGCCTAATTCCTTATTTTATAGAAGAGAAAACTAAGACTCATTAAGATTAAATATATAACCTAGGATCATACAAGACAGTCTTAAAATCACTCTTTACGGTGCTTTTATGGAATAATTAACCCTGGCTGTTGTGGCTTAGTGGATTGAGTGCTGGCCTACAAACTGAGAGGACACCAGTTCAGTTCCCAGTCAGGGCACATGCCTGGGTTGCAGGCCAATGTTTCTGTCCCTCTTTTTCTCCCTCCTTTCTCTCTCAAAATAAATAAGTGAAATCTTTTTTAAAAAAGAAATAAATATACAATACATAATGTGTAGAGGACACCATTATGGTTATCCTATAATAACAAAACCCTGTACTCATTTGTAGAGCAACCATTTTCTTTCTGGGAAGAGAGACTCAGAGCATTGACTGCTTCTGCTATCCTTTAACTGAACATTAGGCTCAACTATTTTTTCAAAAACCTATTTGGTAATTGTTTAAAATCACAACCATTAAGGATGAGTCACTCTATACTCAAGCAAATTTTTATTGAGATTAATTTAGGCTAGTCAAGGATAATACCCTGACCATGAGTAATGATGATTGAATTATAAGACTAGTAATGCTTTTACTAATAAGCTGGTTTGTAATGAAACAAACCCCTTCAACCGCTCTGCTGCCTCTATGGACTTGTCAATCCTTTAAACTCTCTTAGGCCTATACATCCTAAGCTTTTACTATAGCTAACAGAAGCTAAAAACAGGTTTTGTAATTCTTTAAAAAAAAAATCCTTCCAGCATGCAGTGTGTTGTTAGGCATCTAAGCAGCAGATACACTTCAGTTTTATGAAATCTGTTTGGCTTTGCCTCTAATGGAGTTGAAATTGAAGACAATGACTATCAATTTCTGACACTATCATGATTTCCTACAAAATTATATGAATATATTATGGTAATTCTGATATGAACCCCTACAGCTGTTTCTTTTTGTGCTTTTATAGTTACTAATAGACCTCCTTAGGAATGAATTGGTTGCCTGATGATGACTCATTTTTCCATATAATCTCTGGTTTGCAGAATGTATTTATTGCCCCCAATTCTACAAGCACTGCCATCTCCTTCTCCTCCCTATCTTTCAACCTAAAAATGCAATAATGACTTCAAACCAATATATATTTCCATTTGATTGACTCATGAATACATATATGCAAACTAGAGATAGCTAAGAGGCCAGTTTAGATTAATAAAAAATTGGAATTTCTGAATGTTTTAAATGAAAAGTAAGAAAATATTTTGCATGTGGCATGTTTTTCTGCTTCCATAAGAATTTCAAATTCATTGTTTTATTTGATCCTCAAAACAGCACAGTTCATAGGCATCAGTACCCTTATTACATGTGAGAAAACTAAGGCTCAGAGGGATTGACTGATTTTCCCCTGCTTATTCATGGAGTGAGTCTCATAGTAGAGACTAGCACCTATGTGTACCTTGACTACTACCTAAATGACTTTTCTTCTGCATGCAGCTGAAATGTTTCACTTTTTAGGCAAACTGTTATCATTGTCATTGGTATTAAGCAATTAGCACCAATGAATTTAACAACATTATTTTAGTGAATTTTACTATGACTTATAACTAAAAGACCATTTCTAAAGTATCTGAAAAGAGTTAATGAAAATCATGTCATTACAAAATTATTGCTGAGATATTTGGAGTTCTGAATAGAAAAGGAAAGAAATCAGAGGATTCTAGGTAATATATAAAATGGTAGAAAACAGTCCATTATTTACTGATCAAAAGTTCACCTTTTAAAAATAACCAAACATAAAATGACAGCATGAGGTTAACAGGGTTACCATTCCAAGTTAGCATACTCAAGCTGGTGTTTGTAGTGGTGAGTATACATCCATGCAAGTTGAAGAATTTTCACTCTTTCATAAGACATATGTACCCTCTTTGCTTCTACTTCACTTAATTGTAAGTTTTGTCCTTAGCAAGCTGGCTCTGTTTGGAAGATTTTCTCATACTTTTAACCCAGGGAAGTATGTCCTACCTATTGCTGCTGTTACTGAGCTTGTAATCTCTGCTTTTTCTCTTAGGTATTAGTCATAGTTCTCCTCACATTTAGCATGCTGTCTTTCAACATGGAGAACTATAGGGTACTTGTTAAAAATAGGGATTTAGGAGGCAGATTGTGTGAGGTTGAATCTTGTCAGTTACTGCCCTCAGTACTTTTTAGCCATGTGACCTTGGATCCTTACTCAGGGTCATTGATTTCTCAGCTGTGAAGTGGTGGTCATGGCCCTGGTTGGTGTGACTCAGTTAACTGGGCATTGTCTGGCAAACTGAGACATCTCAGATTTGATTCCTGGTTGGGGCCCATGCCTGGGTTGCAGGTTCTGTCCTCAGTCAGGGCTCACGTGAAAGGCAACCAATCAGAGTTTCTCTCTCACATAGATGTTTCTCTACTTCTCCTTTTTCCTCCCTTCCCCTCTCTGAAATCAAACAGCATGCCCAGGGGTGAGAAAAAAAAAGACTCTATAAATGATAAAATGGTAGTTATGTATTAAGTGGCAGGTGGCTGAAGACTGTACATCACAGGTGTAAGGGTGAGACAATGCAGGGATTAACAACACTTAAAGTAGCTCAATTGATCATTAAACCAGATTGTTTAGATTGAGGAAGGCAGGTCACTTAACTTAGTTGCTACAGTTAGTGAATGATAGATAGATAGATAGATAGATAGATAGATAGATGATAGATAGATAGATAGATAGATAGACAGACAGATAGATAGATAGATAGATAAAGAGAGAAAATAGATAGACATAGATATCGATCAACAAAAAGTAGATTCTTCCATATCTAATTAATTATGCTACTGCCCAAGGAGAGAAGTATCTACTGTATATATGTATTTGTCATATAGTTTCTGCAGTTCACTCAACCTGAATTATTCTTCTGGGACCCTATTTGTGAGGATATTAAAGTGTCAGGTAACAGAATATCTGATTAAAAGGTGACTTAAAACAGTAGTGATTTATTATCTCACTTAAGAATTCCATAGTGCTCCTTTTCCTGAGGTCTATAATGGCAGAACTCTAAGATGGTTTCCCTGTGAATAGTTTGAATTCTCTTCATTGTTGCAAGATAGCTGCCACAGCTCAACATACCACATTGCCATAGGACTCATCGAAGAGTAGGGAAAAGGGACTTCCATCCTCTGCTCTTCATCAGGGAGGAAAGTTTTCACAGAAGTACTCCTTCACCTAGAAGAACTTCCCTTTCATATTTTGAAAAGGAAACTGGGTCACATTTTCACTCATAAAACAATCACTGGCAAAATAGCAATGGGGTTATCATGCTTGGTTTAGATAGTAGAGGAACCCACCTTCTCTGAGCATGTTGCTGCCTATCCTGAACAAAATCAGGGTTCTCTTTGCCAGGTAGAAGAAGAGCATGGCTTTTGGATAGGTAATGACCAGCACTGTCTGACACAAGGGCACAGAGACTGGTATCTGGCAATAGATTTTTATCTAATGCAACCTAATAGAAAAATCAATCTTCCCTTTGACCTAATACTGAAAAGGAAAGCCCAAGAGATTTACCAAAAGGAAATGTAATTATGGAACACTGCTTTGTGCTTTTTTTTTCTTTTTTAAAAAAATTTATTTAAGTTGTTGTTGCAGTACAATTTTCTATCTTTTACTCCCATCCCAACCCATCCACCCAACTCCCTGTTTTGTACTTTTTCTCTTTTTTGTTGTTATACAGCTGAAGTTTGATATATAATACCACATAGGCTAAAGCTGAATTTGGATATAAGGGTGATTTGACTACTAATGATTCACAGAACTGTTTTAAACATTATATTTTATTAATTATGCTATTACAGTTCTCCTGATTTTTCCCCATTTGCCCCCCTCCACCCACTATCCCCACTTCATCAGGCAATCCCAACACCATTGCTCATGTCCATGGGTCATGCATATAAGTTCCTTGGCTACTCCATTTCCTATATTGTGCTTTATACCCCCATGGCTATTCTGTAACTACCTATCTCTACTTCTTTTAAAAAATATTTATTTATATTTAAGGAGGGGAAGGGAGGGAGAAAGAAAGGGAGAGAAACATCTATGTGTGGTTGCCTCTCTCATACTCTACTGGGGACCTGGCCTGCAACCTAGGCATGTGGCCTGACTGGGAATCAAACTGGAGACATTTTGGTTTGCAGGCCAACACTCAATCCCCTGAGCTACACCAGCCAGGGCTCCATTTGCACTTCTTTATCCCCTCACCTCTTCTCCCATTCTCCCTCACCTCCCCATCTGGCAAACATTAAAATACTTTCCATATCCATGATTCTGTCTCTGTTCTTGTTTGCTTAGTTTGTTTTTTAGATTCAATTGTTGATAGATATGTATTTTTTGCCACTTTATTCTTCATAGTTTTGATCTTTTTCTTAAGTAGGTCTTGTTAACTTTTTGTATAATAATGGTTTGATGATGATGAACTCCTTTAGTTTTTCTTGTCTGGGAAATTCTGTCTGCTCTTCGATTCTAAATGATAGCTTTGCTGGGAAGAACAATCTTGGCTGCAGGTCCTTGCTTTTCATGACTTTGAATATTTCTTGCTAGGCCCTTCTAACCTGAAAAGTTTCTTTTGAGAAATCAGCTGACAGTCTTATAGGGACTCCCTGCTATGTAACTAACAACTTTTCTCTTGCTGCTTTTAAAATTCTCTCTTTATCTTTAACCTTTAACATTTTAATTTTGATGTGTCTTGGAGTGGGCCTCTTTGTATCCATCATAACTGGGACTTTCAGTGCTTCCTGGACTTGCATGTCTATTTCCTTCACCAAATTAGGGGAGGGTTTTTTTTTTCACTATTTTTTTCAGATAGATTTCCAATATCTTGCTCTTTGTCTTTTCCCTCTGGCACCCCTAGGATATGAATGTTGGACCTCTTGAAATTGTCCCAGAGACTATTTATACTATCCTCATTTTTTTTTTTTGGATTCCTTTTTCTTCTTGTTGTTCTGATTGGTTGTTTTTTGCTTCCTTATGTTCCAAATCATTGATTTGGTTCTCAGCTTCATCCACTCTACTGTTGTTTCCCTGTAAATTGTTCTTTATTTCAATTAGTGTATCCTTCATTCTGAGTGGATTTCTTTCATGCAGTTGAGGTCCTCTCTAAGTTTCTTGAGCATCCTTAACAAGTGTTTTAAACTCTTCCTCTGACAGATTGCTTACCTTCATTCTGTTTAGCTTCTTTTTTGAAGTTTTGATCTGCTCTTTCATTTGGGCCATGATTCTTTGTCTCCTCATTTTGGGACCCTCCCTGTGTTTGTTTCTATGTATTAGGTAGAGCTGATTTCACTTCCTGTCTTGGTAGCATGATCTAATGTAGTAAGTGTCCTATAGGGTCCAGTGGCATAGCTTCCCCTGTCACCCAATCTGGGTACTCAAGGTGTGCCCTTCATGTGGGCTGAGTATACCCTTCTCTTGTAGTTGAACCTTGGTTGCTGTTGGCAGATCAATGGGAGGGATTTAATCAGGCCAGTCAGCTTCAAGGACTGGCTGTGACCACTTACGCCCAACCTCCACCCTGCCTGGCAGATCAGCTGTGCAGGGGTAGGTGGTGGTGCTCCAACATGTTCTATAGCTGTCCACTGGGTGTGCTGGCCTTGGGGTTTCCCAGGTGGTTCAGACCAAGGTCAGCCCCCACCTGTGTTTTGTCTAAGTCCACCCTGCATGAACTATAAAGCAATCTGAGATGGCTGCTACTTGTGCTGGGCTTGGAGATGCCCAGGTGAAGCCAGGTTGGGAATCTAGGCTGTCTGCTGTTAGTGCCATGCCTGGGGCACACTGAATCCAGCTGTTGCTTGTTTCAGAGGATTTAGGAAATTGTGAAGACTGAGCCAAGACCAGCCATTCATATGGAAAAGCAGATTGAGTGGGCCATAAGTTGGGTGGTGCAGAGACTCTGGGGACCTCCAAGGAGGGTCAAACATTGTTAGTCAGGTTGATGGAGTCTTAGATATGGCACCAGCTTGCCAGCTCCTTGGCACAGTCTGGATGGGTGTGGTTTCTTTAATTCCATATTTGTCAGACTTCCAGTCAACTTGATCTCTGATATTTCTGAGTAATGGTTGTTCTATATTTTAGTTGTCATTTTGATGTCATCATAGGAAGAGGTGAGCCATGTCTGACTACACCACCATCTTGACTGGAAGTCCCCACAGAACTTTTCTAGGTCAAAAGAAACATTAGAAAATATCCCTATTAACATCTCAGAATTCTTAATCCAGTGTTAACATTTTAAACAGCATATCCATGTCAAATAATTGTTTCCCTCTCTTTAAACTTATTCAGTGATGGGTACTTCACTATCTCAGGATGCAGTCCAGTATTTCTCTGAAAAGTTCTATTAGGAATTTCAACTTTATGCTGGCCCCAAACCTATCTTCCTCAACCATTCATCCTAATAGTTGAATCTAGGGCCACAGAAAACTGATCTAATCTCTCTTCTAAGTTCTAGACATTCAGAAATTGCTCTTTCTCTCTTCTATGTAACAACCCTGAAAATAATTGAAAAAGTTTTAGTATATCTGCATGTCTCAACTTCTTAAAATTATTTGTTTCAAATATTTCATGGTTTCATGTTCTTTCACCATCCTGGTACCTTGCTTGTAGCTTCTGCTCATCTTAAATGTGGCACTCAGAGAAGAATGAAGTCTCTGGAGTGGTCTGACAAGTGCAGAGTAGAGGAGGCTCATCTCCCCAATTCAAGAATCTAATTATCTATTATGGTAGTCCAAGTGGGCACTACTTTCATAATATTTAAGCTGTGGACATACACTGAGATAGGTTTTTAGTATACCTATTTTACCATAAAGAGAACCACCTTTGGTATATTAAAGTGGAAAATTACATTAACAGATTTTTCTGGCACTAAACTGTTCTTTTATATGCTAGCCCTGGTGTAGACTCTGTTTGGACATGATGTATTATTTTTCTTCTGTACACTTGAGTTCAGCTAGCTAATGTGTTGAGAATTTTAATATCAATATTTAAAAAAATGTTTTTCTTACAAAATATTTAATTGGTTTTGGTATCAGGCTATGAGAGCCATATAACATGAATATCACTGCACAACAATGTGTATAAGGTAATGGTTATCTAGTCTTTGAAAGTTGATATAACATGGATATAAGAGAGACTTCCAGTCAAGATAGTGGTGTAGGAAGGCATGACTTGCCTCTTCCCACGTCCACATCAAAGTTATAACTATAGATAACTGGTAATCTATAAATATAGAACCAGCATCACTCAGAACCATTAGAAATTGAGTTGAATGGAAGTCTGACAACTACAGAATCAAGGAAACCACATTCATCCAGGCTGATAGGAGGGGTACAGACATGCAACAGGCTTGTCTGTCATCCCTGTGTGGTGGATAAAAATCAGAGGGATATCTCAAGAGTGAGTAGCCCCAGACCTACACCAAGTCCCCCCAACCTAGGGCTCCAGTGCCTGGAAGATAAGTTTCCACAACTTCTGGCTACAAAAACCAGCAAGAGTGAGTCAGTGGAAGAGACTTCTGGAGTGCAAGCAGTTTCTCTTAAAGAACCCACACACAGACTCACCTACTCTGATTCATTCCCTCTGAGCTCCAGCACCAGGGTAGCATCTTGAAAGGCATGACTGACATAGAGGAGAAACTGAAGTGTCTAGCATCAAGGTTAGCCATGGACATTGTCCCTTTTCTAAACCTTACCCCACAGAGTCACAGGGCTGTCAGGCTGGTGCCATATCTGAGAATCCATCAACCTGGGTAACACTGACCCTCCTTGGAGATCCCCAGAGACTCTGCCACACCCAACTTATAGGCTCAACTTATGGGTGTGTAGAAACCACTTTTCCATATGAATGGCTGGTCTTGGCTCAGGCTGCACAACTTCCTAAATCCTCTCAAACAAGCAAGAGCTGGCCTTAGTGATCCCCAGGCCTCTGAACCTCTTGCTAAGTGGCCCCAGTCATGGCACTAAGCAGCCTAAATTCCCAACTTGGCTTCGCCTGGGAATCTCCAAGCCCAGCACAAGTAGCAGCCATCTCAGATTGCTTTATAGTTCATGTAGGGTGGACCTGGATAAAACACAGGTGGGGGCTGACCTTGGCCTGCACCACCTGGGAAACCCTAAGGCCAGCACACCCAGTGGACAGCTACAGAACATGTTGGAGCACCACCACCCTACCCCTGCACAGCTGATCCTTCACAGAAGGCAGAGGCGGGTGGTAAGTGGTCACAGCCAGTCCTTGCAGCTGACTGGCCTCAGTAAATCCCTACCATTGGTCTGACAACAGCAACCAAGGCTCAAACATAAAGGGGTGTAGGGGGATGGATAAAAAGATGAGGGATTAAGAAATACAAATAGGTAGTTATAGAACAGCCATGGGGGTGTAAGGTACAATATAGGAAGTGCAGTAGCCCAAGAACTTATACGCATGACCCATGGACATTAACAATGGCATGGGGATTGCCTGACAGAATGGGGAGTGCTGGGTGGAGAGGGCAAAAGGGGAAAAAATCAGGAGAACTATAATGCATAATCAATAAAACATAATTAAAAAATAAAAATAATACAACCATTTGGGTCCAATGTTTATTTGAAGAGAAACTTTTTAATTATCATTTCTTTAATGTGATTTGCTTAATCAAGTTTTTTAATTTTATGCCAATTTTGGCATTTTATATTTTTCCAGAAATTGATTCAACTTGTGTAGGATTTTTAATGTCATTTATTAGTGAATGTTTCTCCTAGTACGTATCCAAAAGATCCAATTTTCTTCATGCATTTTTTGCACTGGTGGTTTCAAGGTTTTACATTTTATTTTTGTTTCAGATGTCTCGATATTTACATACATATAAGCCTAGACTTTTTGGTAAAGGGAAGTGTTTAAGAGCTGTATTTCCCTATGCTGAGGTGATTGAAAATTCATGGACTTTGTGAATGTTGGGGGATGTAAAGCATTCTCACACACAAAGTTAGGAGTTGTCAGCTTTTTTTTTTGACCTGGAGGATTACATGTGTGGATCCAAGTGACTGACCTCTAAGTACCACTGCTTTCCAAGGGGCAGTGGGTACTCTGGTGGCCAAATTCATGTCAAGGATGTAGGCTCTGAGCAGGAAAACTGACTGTATTTGAATGTATCATATGGCTTAAATGTTTTCTTAATGATTTAATTGGTTTAACAGCTTTCCCCCAAATTTCTTGGATTATATTAGTCTCAGCAATTTTATGCAAAGAAAATAATTGTGTGGAACCTCACAGTAATGCCTGAGATTTAATTTCCCACTAATATTGGTAATGACAAAGCTCATTTTAATTAGATTTTTTAAAATAAGGAAATGCACTATTAGTTTCACCTGAGTGCCATGGAACAAATTTCTATTATGTTATTAATGTGTATATATAGAATAAGATAGATAGATGATAGATAGATAGATAGATAGATAGATAGATAGATAGATAGATAGATAAATCTAGCCTTTCCTTTAATGGGCTTCCATTTCAATAATAGCCTGTATCAGTTTATTCATTATTTATGATCTTATATTCTTCTCTCACATGCCCACTAGGCTGTAAGTACTTCAGTCACTAACACTTACTCCTTCTTCTGCCCCTGATTAGAGCCTTCATCCTTTCCTGCTCTGATCATGTGTTATCTGTAAAATGGTCATTTTCATGGTCATCTATATGATGGATGAGGTATGTAGAAGCTCCCTGTAGTACCTGCCAAATCTGATGTCCTAGGATTTTGTGGCTATACTGATGAAGAGCAGGTATTAAAAAATCATGTTGACTTAATTGTTGATTAGTGGCAGGGTAAGCTGTATGAGAAAGATTAATATCACCCTCTTCATGTAAATATGTTCCTCACAGTAAGCTGGGAAAGAAATACAAGGTGGGACAAAAATAAGTTTACAGTTGTTTGTATGGAAGATAATACAATAAATAATAATACAAGAATAAACTGTGTTTTGCATACTCACAAAAAAAGCAGATTTGTAAACCTGCTTTTCTCCCACTCTGTATATAGGCTTCCACAGTGATAGCAGTCTATGCCACTGATCTCAAAGACTCCTCAGAGAATGAAACTAACCCTCAGATCTGAAAGTCCCTTAGTAATTGAACAGTATCTACAAGGTACTGTGTTTAGTGCTAGAGGTTGTACAATGTATTAGAATAGGCTTACTTATGCTGTACCAACTACCCTCAAATATGAGAGTATTAAAATAACAAAAAATGTATTTTCTTTTCATGCTACATGTCTACCACATGTTGGTTGGGGGAAATTTTCTGCATATCTCTTCACTCACAAGCCTTTATTGAGGTAAGTTCTATCTCTATGCTTCCATAATTGCTGAGCCAGAAAAAAAGAATGTGGTGGATTATATCTTAGTTCTAAGCAAGCTTTCACTTGGAAGTGACAAGCATTCTTTCCATTCACATTTTAATTAACCACCAAACGAAGAGGCAGACTTAACTTCGAAGGGACAGGGGTGTGTCACCCACTTCTTACCATTTCTGGTTGGAGAATCAGACATATTTTGTGAATTGCTATAATGACTACCATATTTGATGAGGAATCAGAGATAATACATACCTTCAAAGAGCTCTAAGTTTATGACTCATACTCACAAATAACAACATAAGAACAAGAACAACATACTAACTGCCAAAAAAGAGATAAAATATTGTGGGAATTAAGATTAGGAAGAGATTTATTTAGCAATGGTGGTATAACAGCACATGATTTCTTTCCATAATAGTATCCTTTTACTTCCCAGTTGTGGGACCAAATTAATCTTTATAGGTTTCATGTACATTATCTAGATATGGACTTCAGATACCTCACACTATATATAAGCCCCAAAATATTACAGGTGCAGTGCATAGAAAAGATAAACATAACTGTGAGATGGAGTTAGAAGACCCATCAGTGATTGGGCTTGATCTATGATTTAGCTTAGGAGAGAGAATAAATGTTTGATTCATGCATGCAAGTAATTTCAACAGCTGTTTTTGTGATTATTCTGTAGATTCCATCTATTCCAAACTTTTTTCCAAATATGTAGACTCATATCTGAAATGAGTCCCACCAACACTGGCAAGTGAAAGTGATTTCATACTAAACTTTTCAAGTGTGGTAGTTAGACATTGGACATCATAACTGATTGCACTTTAAAGCTTTTTAAAAATATATTTTAATTTAAATTTAGAGAGAGGGGAAGGGAGGGAGAAAGAACGGAATAGAAACAGTGACATGAGAAACATCGATTAGTTGCCCCTCATTTGCACCACAATCAGGAACCAAACCCAAAACCCAGGCATATGCCCTGCTAGGGAATTATCAGGGAGCACTTTGAAGCTTTCTATCTGCAGTATGAGTTCTCTGAATTACTATTTAAATTTTTAAATTATGCTCTGAGAACTCAGTGGATTTGAACTAAGGTATGTTTTATTTATCCATTTATCAATGACGAGGTTATTAGAATGTCAATTGCAAACCTCATATGTGTAGCTTTTTAAAGGGTTTTGCTTTTGTATTTGTAGATTTCTAATTCTTTCATTAATTTGTAACACTTGATAATTCTTTACTGAGCACTCAGCCAGTTCTTGTTGTCCAGTTCTGATTGAGGCTAGTTTACTTAGTTCAAATTATGCTGATTAAACATGAGTGGACCCAAACTGCATAGCTCATGGAATCCAAATCCAAGACACAGTGTTTGCCTCTACAGTGTGAGTTCTAAATGCCCAAATTCCTTTGTGTCGCCCTCAAATGCATATTGTTCTTGTCATTATGTGGCTGTGTGTATATGGTCTTCACAGATAGATGTGACCAATAAAAGGTCCTAGGAATTTTTATACCTATTATATTTGGCTGTGGTAAAGTTTATATTCATTAGGCCTTTAATTTATTTAAGGAGAGGGATGGGAGGTCTGAAAGCTTAAAGGAAAATTTTGACAACAGTTAAGAAAAATCATATTTTCTTTGTTCGGGATACAGTTTTATTTTTCTCAGATTCCATGGGTTGTCTTTATACAGTAGGTTAATTTTCATAAAAAATACATATCACGCCCTGGCTGGCATAGTTCAGTGGATTGAGCGCAGGCTGTGAAACAAAGCATTGCAGGTTCGATTCCCAGACAGGCCACATGCCTGGGTTGTAGGCCACAGCCCCCAGCAACTGCACATTGATACCTCTCTCCCTCTCTCTCTCTGTCTCTCTCTCTCTCTCCCCCGTTCCCTCTCTAAAAATAAGTAAATAAAATCTTAAAAAAATACATATCACAAATTTAGTTTTATTGTCTCTCCTCATTATAAGGTGCTGAACTTCCTTCTTTTACTGAGAAAACCCAAGCAATCAGAAGAGAATTTATACATCCTTGCACCACCAAAACTACTATCCCAATTTCATTTTACACAAACATACTACCTCACCCTTTTTATCCCTATCTAACAGCAACCCTTCCACCTTAGTTCAAGGATTACAATCAGCACCCCTCTCCACTGTTTCATTGTATATTGACAAGAAACAAAATACACACATGCTATAAAATATCCCCATTAAAAAGAGGAATACTTCCTAGACTGTACAACAATCTTCCCTGCTCCTCCACTCCCTATTAGTTTATCTATTGACATGTAACAAATCTCCCCAAGCTTATCAACTGAAAACAGTATGGATTCTCTCACTGTTCATGTGTATCAGGAATTTGGGAGCAACTCACTTGGTGGCCCTAGCTCAGGTCCTCTCAGTGGGGATTGTAGTCCCAACTCTCCTGGAGCTGAAGAATTCATTTCCTTGCTCACTTACCAAGTTGTGGATAGGCCTTGGTTTCTCTTGGGTTATTAGACTCAGGCCCTTAGTTACTTGGCACACACCTTGGTCCTCTCCACAGAGTTGGAATGGCGGCTTGCTTCCCCTAGCACCAGTGTTCTGAGAGACAGAGAAAGAAAAAAAAAAGAAGCTAAAAAAGAAACTATAGTCTTTATGTAAATTAATCTCCCAGAAGTGACACCTTATCACTTCTGCTGCATTCTATTATTAGGAGTGAGTCACTAAATTCAGCTGGAACTCAAAGGGAGAGGGTTACACAAGGATGTGAATACCAAGAGTCAGGAAATCATGAGAGAGTAGTTTAGAGAATAACTACCACTCTCCCCTAGATACTGTCATAGTCCTCTGCTTCTTTCTAGCTAACCTCCTCAAAAGACTGGTCTATACTTACTATATTTTTCTTGTCTCCCACATCTATAAGGTTTTTACCCCCTCCACTCCACTGAAACAATTTTCATATTGCCAAATCTAATGATCCATTCTCAGTTGTTATATTAAGGATTTAACAAGAATATTTGACACAGTTTCATGATCTCTTTAAAAAAACATTTTATTTATTTATTTTTAGAGAGAGGAAAAGGGAGGGAGGGAGGGAGGGGAGAGAGAGAGAGAGAGAGAGAGAGAGAGAGAGAGAGAGAGAGAGAGAGAGAGAGAGACATTAATGTGAGATCTGTAACCCAGGCATGTGCCCTGACCTGGAATTGAACCTGTGACCTTTGGCTATGTGGGATGATGTCCAACCAACTGAGCCACACTGGTGAGGGCTCATGGTCTCTTTCTTGAAACAGTTTCTTCACTTGCCTTTTAGGATTCCACAGTCCCTTGCTTCTCTGAATGTTCCACTGGCTTTTCCTTTTCAACTTCCTTTGTTGCTTTTCCTGCCTCTTTTACCCAAATCTAAATATTTGAGTCTACAAAGTTTACTAATGGCCTTCATATGTTTTCTAGATTATATAATGCAGATTCACATCTAATAAGCATCTAAATTTTTATATGATCCAAACAAGACTTTTGATTTCTACCCATACAATTCATTTCCCCAGTGTTCCCTATTTCATTGAACAGCACCATCATAAATCAGGTTGCTTAGGTAAAAATTCTAAGTGTCTTTGTGACTTATTTCTTTCTCTTCATAGTCAAATTCAGTGTTTCAGCACATTCAGTATACTATACTTTCAAATATATCCCAAACTCAACCCTTATTCACTAATTGTACCAGTAAGCATTTTGTTGCAACATACCAAAACTTATGAGATAAACCTAAAGCAATGTTTATGGGGAAATTTATAGTTGTAAATGCCTATTTTTTATCTCTTTATTGCTCTTTGTCTACACTTTCCTTTAGCTCTTGAGGAAATTTAAAATAGTTGATTTAAAGTGTATTCAAGTGCAATGTCTATACTTCAGGGAGTTCCTACACACTTCCTCCTGTTTGTATGCCATACCCTTTTGTTTCTTTGCATGTCTCATTATTTTTTGTTGAAAACTGAGTATTTTATATGACATGATATGTCAATGCTTGAAATCAGATTTCTCCTCCTCCCTGGTGTGTGTTATCTTTGCTCTTTGGTGTTGTTTGCGTGTTTAGTCACGTTCCTGAGCTGTTTCTAAAGTTTGTGTTTATTATAAGTAAATTCTTTGTTGTGTGCAGCCACTGAAGTCTCTGCTCAGTTAGATTATTGGTCAACTAATATTTGGACAAAGATTTTGTAAATACTTAGAACTAAAACTCTCCTGGTATTAGCTAAGGGCCTCTGCCTTCATGTCCATACCATCCACACTCAAGCAGATAGTTTACTACTATTCTTTAGCCTTTACTTCATGCTTGTGAAGAACCTTAAGTTAAGCCCAAGATGAAAACTTTAGGACCCTCTCAACTCCTTCCTGAGCCCCTCAAAGTCTGTAGTTATCCCATCCTGGTGAAAATCAATCAATCAATCAATCAATCAATCTCACATTCTTACCTTGCAAAAATAAGTTCACTGTATTCTCTCCCCAATGCTTTGCCCAGTACAGTTACTATCCTTTCTAATATTACATCACTATTACCATTCTATTTTTTCTACCTCATTCCTCTTCATGTTTTCATTAACTGTTACTTATTTCAAGTTCTCCCTCATTTTCCTGTTACTCATATAATAGATTTACTTTTATTTTTATCTATTTTTTAGTTTATTCTCTTTTATTTCTTTGTTTATTACAATGCTACATTGAAAACAATGATTCACTTGTTTCTTCATTTAACACATATTCATTCAGTATATACTCTATGTCAGACATTGTTTCTCACCTTGGGGATATGTCCCCAGCTACAGTACAAGAAAGATGATGATTCTACCCTCACAGCAGAAAAAAAAAGATAATGATATAAAAAAACCTTCTACAATATATTAGGTGTTGATAAGTTTTATGAAGAAAAACCAAGCTGAGAAGAGGATATTGAGTGATGGTGGCAGAGATAGGTTGCAATTTTGATTAGAGTGGTTCAGGAAGGATACTCTGATACTCTGGTGATATTTCAGAAGAGACATGGAAGAAGTTAGGGAGTAAGCCATGCAAAGATCTTGATCTGTGTAAACAATGTTCCAGATAGAGAGAATAGCACATGAAAAGTGCTACCCTAAATCATATATGGTCTGATATTTTTAAGGAAAGGTAAGGAAGCTAGTGTACTTGGTGTGGAGTGATCAAGAGAGGGAGAGAATTAGTACATGAGGTCAGAGAAGTAGTGAGGGTGGCAGAATGTGTTTAACCTTGTAGAATTTCGACTTTTACTCTGAGTGAAATGGGAAGCCATTAAATAATTGTAATAAGAAAGTGAAATAATCTGACTTAAATTTTATAATAATTACTCTGGTTATTAAGTTAAAGAATATGTTAAAGAGACTTATTTAAGAAAAAGAAGATCAGCCCTGGCTGGTGTGGGTCAGTGGATTGAGTGCAGGCCTGTGAACCAAAGGGTCACCAGTTCAATTCCCAGTCACAGCACATGCTTGGGATGCAGACCAGGTCCCCAGTAGGGGCCACATGAGAGGCAACCACACATTGATGTTTCTCCCTCCTTTCCTGTCTCTCTAAAATAAATAAATAAAATATTTTAAATACATTAAATTTTATTAAAAACATACAAAGAAGCTGAAAACCATGAACATTAAAAACGCAACAAATTCACAACTATCAACAACTGAATCTAAACACAAAAAATAAAAACTAAGCAAACAACCAGAACACAAACAGAATCATAGGTATGGATCATTTGGAGGCTTATCAGGTGAGAGGGGGAAGGGGGAGAATGGGGGAAAAGGTGCACAGATTAAGGATAATTGGTAGGAACAAAATAGGCAGGGGGAAATTAAGAATAGTATAGGAGTGGATTGAGCGTGGGCTGCGAACCAAAATGTCGCAGGTTCGATTCCCAGTCAGGGTACATGCCTGGGTTGCAGGCCATGACCCCCAGCAACCGCACACTGATGTCTCTCTCTCTCTCTTTCTCCCTCCATTCCCTCTATAAAAATAAATGAATAAAGTCTTTTAAAAATAGTTTTTAAAAAGGTTCTATAAAAAAAGAATAGTATAAGGAAGGGGAAAACCAAAGAACTTATACACACCACCCGTGGACATGAACTAAGGGGGGAATTGCTGGAGGGAAGGGGGGCACTGGGTAGAAGGGGGCAAAGGGAGAAAATTGGGACAACTATAATAGCATAATCAATAAAATCTACTTTAAAAAAGAATAGACTGATGAGGATGGATGGAAGCCTGGAAACTAGTAAAGAAAAGCCTATAGTCTGAACAAGAGGTGATAATGTTGGCTATGATTAGGGTGATAGTGGCAGGGGTGCAAGGAAGTGTTCAGATTGGGGGTGTATTTTGAAGGTAGAACTGATAATATTTACTCACAGCCTGGATATAAATTATTAGAGAAAAAGGATCAAGAATAGAGTGAAGTATATGGTAATTCTCTGTTTTTGGTCTGAACAACATATTTCCCATTTACCCAGAGAACACTCACTGGCAGCATTTGCAGCTGAAGGATTTACCCTAAGATAACTAACCTTATCGCCAAAGTTTGCTATGAAATATCTCACTTTTAGTATTATTTTCATATCGCTCCAGTATACTGAGTCTTTGGAAGCAAATGATATCATTCTGTTAATGGCATTCTGTTTTTAGTAGGGGTATTTCCATTTACGTTTTTCCTAAATGAGAATGGGTTAAGCAGATGGGGAAATCTGGGGAAAGATCACGTTTGGGGTCTGATCAGGTTTGGGGTAGGGAAGGAATCAAGAATTCTGCCTTGTACACATTAAGTATGAGTTTCCAAGTAAACATCCAAGTAGAGATGTCATATAGGCAGATGAAAATACAAATAATAACCCTGGCTGGTGTGGCTCAGTGGATTGAATGCTGGCCTGGGAACCGAAGGGTTGCCAGTTCAATTCCCAGTCAGGGCACATACCAGATCCCCAGTAGGGGGTGTGCAAAAGTCAACCACACATAGATGTTTTACTCCCTCTCTTTCTCCTTCTCTCCTCCTCTCTCTATAAACAAATAAATAACATCTTAAAATACAAATAATAAGTTCAAGGACAAGTCTGGGTTGGAGATGTAAATTTGGGATTCATTTATTTGTAGATGTAATTTAAAGTCTGGGTTGGATGAGATCATCATATAATTTTGTGTAAGAAGGCAAAGCCTCAAAGTCTGAGCCCTGGGGCACTCTAATGTGTATACATAATGAAAGTGAGGAAGACCAGCAATGGAGACTAACAGGAGTGGGCATGATGTAGAAAAACAACCAAGAGCAAGTGGTATCACAGGAGTCAACACAAAAGAAAATTTCAAGAAGGAAGGATTGACTCTTATTTTTAAATTTATATTGCTTATTTATTTATTTTACATTGTCTAGAGATTCTAATACTGATAAAATTAATAGTTAAAATTCATTAAGTTTTTAGTATGTATTTCAAGGGATAATTTTGGTGAGCTATGAGAAACTCTTTATTGGTGATATCTCACCTGTAATTCCTTTCACATGGGTGATACCTCCTCCAGCTGCTCACTTATGAGTTCCTCTATAATCCCTGGTTTCAGTGGTTCACCCATCTTAGGGTCACCTGCACCTTTAGGTGATATTCTTGTGCAGAGTCTTTTTCATAGCTACTCCATCCTATTCCCTCCAGTTCCCTTCCAGAAACGGTATCTAGCCAATGGGAAATTCATTTATCTTTGCCCAATGAACTTTTTAAAAGTTAATTAATTTATTTTTAGAGAGGGGAATGGAGGGAGAAAGAGAGAGAAACATCAATGTATGGTTGCCTCTCGAGTGCCTCCTACTGGGGACCTGGCCTGTAACCCAGCCATGTGCCCTGACTGGGAATCGAACTGGTGACTCTTTGGTTCAGAGGCTGGCACTCAATCCACTGAGCCACACCAGCCAGGGCTGCCCCAGTGAACTTTTAACTGCAGTCACATCTCTTCACACTTCAAACACAGCAGCTAGCCTCTCATCTTTGAACTTTTCAGGAAGTAGATAAATAACAGTCTTTGTATTCTGTAAACCCCAGGGGAGACATAAGTTCTTTAAACAGTTCTCTTGAAGTGTCCCTCACTTGGCTTCAAGTGGGGAGAGATAGTTTCCTCTCTGCCACTATGAGCAGTTGGAAGGGACTATATATGGGTATATCACACTAAATGTCTACATTTCTCACAATGTTCCTTAACCTCTCAAAAATTCTTAGCCTTTCCTTATATTATTTAGAGAGGGATGATGAACACATGGTGGCATATCCAGTTTGGGGACACACCCTTTGCAAGTCCAAATAAATGGCTTAACTCCTCACTTTAAAGAAGTTTCATGACACCTATTTTTCTCAGACTTGGGAGTTTTTGCAAACACCCCAGTGTTTCTTGCTGAGACAGCAAGAAATGTCTCATTAAACAATCAGCTACATGCAATTTCAGTTACTTAAAGTTAAATCTGTATTGAATTGGTTTCAGAAGTCACACTTTTCATTTGTGGGCTATTCATTTGATGTATATTACTTTGGCTAATGAATGTCATATACATATAATCAGAAAGGATATAAGGATACATTTTGGTCTTAGTTGTGCAAAGGCTCAGAGAACACATCTACAGTAATAACTTACCTGAGAAGATGATATTTGGTTTAAAATATTTCCCTCAATACTATGTCCACCATTCCCCCAAAACCCATTCTTTGAATGTTGAATACCAATCATTATTACATGAAAAGGGGGTTCTAGGCTCAAATAAGTATATTTGGGTTGCTATGGATTTAAAAATTAAAATTGTATGGTTTCTTTGACACACAAATTCTCAAGATTTTTAATAAAATGTGCTTTATCAAACCACCAAAAAAGGAGCATACTTGCAGCATTTCATAACTTTTTAAAATCCTCACCTGAGGATATGTTTATTGATTTTAGAGAGACAAGAAGGGAGAGAAACATTGATCAGTTGCCTCCCATACATGCCCTGACCAGAGATTGAACCTGCAAACTTTTGGCACATAGGAAAACATTCCAACTAACTGAACTACCTGGCCAGGGCATAAACTTTTTTTTTAATCCAACAGAAACCAAAATCATTTTTCTGATGGAGAATTTCATGGAACTTACTGAAGCGAAAAACACTTTGAAAAGTTTTATTGCAACCATGCTCCATTATCTTCTATAAGTCTCAGAAATCTGAGGCAAATATGATTTTCTTCCTCTTCATATTCACTTTGTTTTCCTGCATGCTTGCTTTCTTGATCATAAAAAAAAAAGATTTGCCCTGAAATTTTTCATATTGGTATTAATTTTTTCCTTCTTCAGAAATAATTTCCTTATTGGATCTTGCTTATTTTGGTTTCACAATTTCCTCTGCTTCCTTGTTCAAGAGCGCTAGTTGTGTGCATTTGCCCAATACCTCCCACCTGCCATTCCTGCCATTATAGTCATCTTTTTAACTTCTTCCTCCACATCCTGGGAGAACATGCATATCAGTGTAGTATAGATTATGATCTTTGTCACTTCTTGTAAAGATTCTAATTCTTTGGGTGAATGATTATTTTCCTTATTTCATCCAACTCCTTTGTATTTTTTCATTTTCTCAGTCAAAGATTTTCCTATGTTTCTGTTCATGTACTTTCATACTTAATCTCTTTTCTCATTCTTTCCATTTTAAGTAATACCCATTAAAACATATTGCCACCTTCTTGAATGGAACTTCCAGTCAAGATGGAGTTGTAACAAACTTTGCTTCCTTGCACAACTACAGAAAAAATTACAACCAGACCTGAAAGCAAATAACAGCCAGAACTGTCAGAAAATCAAGCTGTAGGGAAGTCTGACAACCAAGGATTTAAAGAAGGCACATTAATCCAGATGGGTAGAAGGGGTGGAGATGCAGAAATAAGCAGAGAGGCACAGAGGCACAATGGTGCAGAGATGCAGAGATGGCAGAAAAGGCGGCCCCACATTCATGTGTGATGGATAAAAATCAGCAGGGATATCTTGGGACCAAGTGACCCCCCCAGCCCCAGGCCAAACTGCATAGCCTAGGGTTCCAGCACCAGGAAGATAAATCCTAATAACTTCTGACTATAAAAACCAGTGGGTGTTGGGGCAGTGGAAGAAGCTGCTAGATTTCCAGGAGATTCTGCTGAAAGGGCCTGAATGGATTTAAAATGCACGCAGACCCTACCCACCCTCTCTGGGATTTAGTGTCAGGGCAACAGCTGGAATGGTGCCTGTCACATATGGGGAGTAAGTGAAATGACTGGAAACAGGGAGGGTACTGAGCAAACCTCCAGAAGCCAGGCAGCAGCATTATCCCATCTGTGAGCCCTCCCCACAAACAGAGCCAAACAGTGGTGAAGAGGGTTGCTCCACCCTGGTGATTACCTAAGGCTCCACCCCACACAATTTACAGGTGCCTTTTCTACAATAGGCCACACTACTAAGAGAGGGAGTCAAATCAGCTCTACCTAACACACAGAAACAAACATAGGGAGGCTTCCAAATTGAGCAGACAAATAAATATGATCCAAATGAAAGAACAGAACAAAAATCTAGAAAAAGAACTAAACAAAATGGAGAAAAACAATCTGTCAGATGCAGAGTTAAAAACATTGGTGATCAGGATGCTCAAAGAACTCACTGACTATGGCAACCATATAAAGGAAGGAATTAAGATTATACACAGTGAATAAAAAAAATCTACAAGGAACCAACAGTGGAGGGGGTACAGTCATGACTCAAATCAATAATTTGGAATACAATGAAGAAACAAGTATTCCACAAGAACAGCAAGGAGCAAAAAGAATGAAAGAAAATGAGAATAGTATAAGGACATTCTGGGACGACTCCAAACATGCCAACATCCAAATCATAGGCATGCCAGAAGGAGAAGAGCAAGAAATTGAAAACTTACTTGAAAACATAGACTTCTGGCCAAGATGGAAGCATAGGTAAATACACTGTGCCTCCTCACACAACCAAAAGGACAACAAATTTAAAAACAAAAAAGAACTAGGCCTGAGAGAAAACTGAACTGTATGGAAGTCTGACAACCAAGGAGTTAAGGAAGAAACATTCATCAAGTCTGGTAGGATGGGTGGAGACTGGCAGCCTGGCAGAGAGGACTCATGGGCAAGGCGGCAGTTGGAGGACTGGGGTGGGCAAGCTGGCAGCTGGCGGAGCAGGCAGTCCCACATTTGTGTATGGATAAACTGGGAGGAACAACTGGGGAAGGAGACAGATCAAGCAACCCAGGGTTCCAGTGTGGTGAAATGAAGCCTCAAAACCTTAGACTGAAAAAACCTGTGGGGGTTGAGGAGGCAGGAAAAACTCCCAGCCACATAGGAGAGTTCATTGGAGAGACTCATAGGGTCCTAGAACATACACAAAGCCACCTACCAGAGAATCAGCACCTGAAGGGCCGAATTTGATCATGGACTGAATGCCAGTGGAAAGCTGGGCAAACCACACTGTTTCCTTTCAGACCCCTTCCCCACAGACAGTGCCACAACACAGCAACGTGGGTTGCCCTGACCTGGCGAATACCTAAGGCTCTGCCCCTTACTACATAACAGGTGCACTGAGACAAAAAAAAAAAAAGGCCCAAATGAAAGAACAGATTGAAGCTCTAGAAAATATAGAACTAATTGATGAAGAGAGAGCCAACCTATCAGATGCAGAGTTCAAAGCACTGGTAATCAGGATGCTCACAGATATGGTTGAGTATGGTTGCAAAATAGAGGAAGAAGTGAAGGCTATGAAAAGTGAAATAAAGGAAAATGTACAGGGAACCCACAGTGAGGGGAAGGAAAAGCAGGCTGCAAATCAATGGTTTGAATCAGAAGGAAGAAAGAAATATTCAACCAGAAAAGAATGAACAAAAAAGAATAAAAAAAAATGAGGAGAGGCTTAGGAACCTCTGGGACAACTTTAAACATTCCAACATCCAGATCATAGGTGTGCCAGAAGGAGAAGAGGAAGAGCAAGAAGTGGATAACTTATTTGAAAAAATAATGAAGGAGAAATTCCCTAATTTGGTGGAGGAAATAGACATATAAGTCCAGGAAGCGCAGAGAGGCCCAAAGAAGTTGGACCCAAGGAAGCACACACCAAGGCACATCATAATTATCTTAGCCAAATGAAAGATAAGGGGAGATTCTTTAAAGCAGCAAGATAAAAGGATACAGTTACCTACAAAGGAGTTCCCATAAAACTATCAGCTGATTTCTCAAAAGAAATCTTACAGGCAAGGAGGGGCTGGAAAGAAGTATTCAAAGTCCTGAAAGGCAAGGACCTACATCCAAGATTACTCTATCCAGCAAAGCTCTTATTTAGAATGAAGGGCAGATAAACTGCTTCCCAGATAAGGTCAAGTTACAGGAGTTCATCATCACCAAGCTTTTATTATATGAAATGTTAAAGGGACTAATCTAAGAAAAAGAAGATCAAAACTATGAACAGTAAAATAGCAACAAACTCACAACTATCAACAACTGAACCTAAAGAAATAAAAGTGAACTAAGCAAACAACTAGAAAGGAACAGATTCACAGAAATGGAGATCACATGGAGGGTTATCAGCAGGGAGGGGGAGGAGGAGAATGGAGGAAAAGATACAGGGAATAAGTAACATAAATGGTAAGCACAAAATAGACAAGGGGAGTTTAAGAATAGTGTAGGAAATAGAGAACCCAAAGAACTTATATGTCCAACCCATGGACATGAACTAAGGTGGGGGAATGATGGTGGGAGGGAGGTACAGGACTGAGGGGACTAAAGGGGAGAAAAGAATGGACAACTGTAATAGCATAATCAATACAATACATTTTTTAAAAGAAAAGTATGTATAATCTACTGCTTTGGGGTGAATTGCTCTGAAGATTATCAATTAAATTAATCTGATTATTTTATTTAAGGCCACTCTCTCCTTGTTGATATTCTGCCTAGAAGATCTATCCATTGAAGTCAATGGGTTGTTAAAATCCCCAACTATGATTGTATTTCTGTCCATCTCTCTTTTTATATCGATCAAGATTTGCTTTATATATTTAGGCACTCCTAGGTTGGGTGTATAAATATTGACAAGGGTTATATCCTTTTGTTGGATTGTTCCTTTATCATCATGTAGTGTCCTTCTTTGTCTCCTTCCACAGGCTTTGTTTTAAAGTCTATTTTGTCAAATATAAGTATTGCTAAGACCCAGAAACTATTGTTATGTGAAATAAGCCAATCATAGAAGGCAAGTGCCATATGACTTCCCTTATATGTGAAATCTCATGAACAAAATAAACTAACAAAGTGGAGAGAGATTCATGGATACAGAAAACAGACTGACAGCTGTCAGAGGGGAGGGGATTGGGGGCTGGGTGAAAAAGGTGAAAGGATTAAGCCAGGGGGAAAAAAAGATAGACACAGGCAACAGTCTGGTGATAGCCAGAAGGAAGGAGGTATGAGGGAAGTTAGAAGAGGGTATGGGGGGGATAAATGGCGATGGAAAAAGACTTGACTTGGGGTGGTGAACACACAATACAATATACCAATGATGTAATGTAGAGTTGTGTATCTAAAATCTCTTTAATTTTATTAACCAATGTCACCTCATAAATTCAATAAAAAAGAAAAATATTCTGTCACATTTTCTATACTCATTCTATTTATTTTCATGAATCTATACATAGATAACCTTGCATGGAAACACACACACACACACACACACACACACACACACACACACACACACAAATGGGTGCATTGTAAATTTCATGGAATCTAAATATGGTTTGTGGATTGTACCAAATGTCAATTTTTTTTTATATTGTACAATAGTTATGTAAGTTGTTAACACTGGGGGAACTAGGTAAAGAGCGCATGGTCATCTCTGTACTCTTTGCATCTTCTGTGAATCTAATTATTTCAAGATAAAAATACAAAAATCAATCAGAGTAGACTCATGCTTATTCCTACAGTTGTAGACTTGTTCCCAACTACATTTTCATAGCTTTCTTCATATTGAGAGAAGATGTGGAAAGGAGTCAGAACTAGTAACCAAGAATTGAAAGGAACCACAATAGATCTATTTGAGTGAATACCATGGCAGAAATAAAGGTTCCTGAACACTATCTTCTACCCGAGTAAAGAATTATGGTGATACTGTAAATGGCGAGGGTTGTGGGAGCATAGGTTTGCTTATTTGTGTGTGTTTGTTAAAATTTTACTCTGTAAATGTTTAATAGTGACTTTCAGAATGGTAGTGTCTCACTAAATGGTAGTTTTAGATCTAGGGCATTTTGCACTATGTTTCTATTTTATTCTGTGGGAACAATTCTGGCCATGAGAAAATGTAAGATCTTTGATGTGTTCTCATGCTAGCAATGCGAGGATGGAAAGGGAAAATGAGGTTTCCTTAAAAAACCCTACAGCCCAAGGGACTGA
This sequence comes from Phyllostomus hastatus, assembly GCF_019186645.2. Classification (NCBI taxonomy): domain Eukaryota; kingdom Metazoa; phylum Chordata; class Mammalia; order Chiroptera; family Phyllostomidae; genus Phyllostomus; species Phyllostomus hastatus. The sequence continues at coordinate 6,960,624 of NW_025333841.1, read as the reverse complement.
ACTAACTCAAGTTCCATAATTGGTGGCATAAACCTTGGTATTTGCTATGATGTTGCTACTTTATCAGAAAATAGTCTTGCAAAACCTTGTAAATATTATACTGTATTCTGGTCAATAGGATATTTATTTAAAGACATTCTGTCTTCTTAATTTGACTATATTCTTTTTTGGGGTGAGGACCGTATTTATTCCATTCCTATATTCTGAGTACTTACATTAGAAATAGACTTTAGTAAGAACCTAATAAATGTTTGATAAATTAATGAGTTAGTGTGGCAGATGAGGTCATCATTCTTGGAAGGTTTTTTTTACTTTTTGGTCCTTAGTCTTGATAATAAAGGTAGAATATTTCATCTTCTTTACCATTTTCATGAGAGGTTTTACTTTCAGAGTTTGAGATTCAAATATGATACAGTCCTGAAATAGTTCATTTGAGGTCCAAATATGGTGCAGTCCTAAAATAGTTCTAGATCCAGGGCCAAATTGAAGTATAAATAGACTGGGAATTGCCTAGGTACTATGTTTTGAGGGAAGGACTTCACTGAAGTATCTTTCTGCCATCAGCTACCTAAAATGTACTTGTCCCAGTCCATTCTGGTTTCTATAACAAAATACCACAGACTAAGTGGCTCATAACCAACAGAAATTTATTTCTCCTAGTTTTGGGATCTGGAAGTCTGAGATCAGGGTACCAGCACTGTCAGGTGAGGTCCTGCTTCCAGGGTCCAGCCTTCTTGTTGTGCCCTCACATGGATGAAGAGGTGATGGGTCTCTGTGGGTTTTTTTTTTATAAAACACTAATCCTATTCATGAGGGCTTCACCCTCAAGACCTAAGACTCCCAAAGGCTCCACCTCTTAATATCATTACATTGAGCATTAACATTTTAGCATATGAATTTAGGGGGACACAAACATTCAGACCATAGCAGCCCTCAATATAATCCTAGGCCAGGATAACTAGGATGACCTTAAACATCATTGGTTCCACACTACTCATTTTACCAAAGGAAAAAAAATCTGAGTGAGGAGAAGTGACTTATCCTAAGTCATTAAGCAAGTGAGTGAGATAGCTAGAACTAGAATGCATATCTCCCAAATTCTAATCTAATTTCTAATGAAATTAAAATTACACTAAGCTTTTTTCTGCAATGATATGAATTTTTCAGGAAGTAATGCATTGGAATCATCTGGAGCTTGGACTGAGGGATGGATATATTGGGAAATCAGTCACATATAAAATAAAAAAAAAGAAAAGAAACTTGTCAGTATGTACCAATGTACATATCAAAAATAACCTTCTTTTTAACAAATATCTTTAAATAATGAATAAAAATACCTTTCTTGCTGAAATCAGAGCATAGAACAAAAGAATGTGAAGAAATGTCTTAGCTTTAGGGTAATATATACATGACCTTGGGGCTTACATTGGACTTAGCTGGAGATCAAGATTTGGAGATATATTATTCAGGACAATGACTGGTGAAAATGTGAGATCAGGTGAGCACTTTCAGGGGAGGGGAAAATAAAAGGGCAGAAGACTAAAGAGTGAGTCTTGAGGGGCACCTCCAGCTACTAGCAAAGGACCTAGAATTTTCAAAATCAATCTAGGAAAGAAGAACAAAGCTGAAGGAATCACTGTTTGACTTTGAGACCTTCTACAAAGGTACAGTAATTTAGACACTGTAGTACTGGGTAAAAATATAAAAAAATATACCAATAAGATCAAATAGTTTAGAAATATACTCACACATACATTGTTGTCTGATTTCTGACCAAAAAAACCATCAAAACAATCTAATGTGGAAAGAAAAGTCTTTTCAACCAGTGGGGCTGAAAAAAATGAATATCCACATATTTAAAAAACTGAAAACCTCAACTAGTACCTTACACCATATACAAAAATTAATTTGAGCTGGATCAGAGATATAAACATAAAAGCTAAGAAGAGGACATAAAAATCAAACATAAAATAAAATAATTTGTAAATTATGCTTTATCAAAGTTAAAATTTCTGGTCACTAAAAGACACCATTAAGAAAATTGATACAAAGGCCAAAGTGTGGGAGAAAATATTTGTAAATTATATATTTGACAAAGGACTGGTATTTAGGTTATATAAAGAATTATATATCTAATCAATAATCAAAATATAAATGGGCATTATAAATGGGCAAATCAGGAGAGCAGACACTTTACAAGGGAAGATACATGAATGGCCAATAAGCACATGAAAATGTGCTTGACATCACTAATTATCAGGGAAGTGCAGATTAAAATCAAATGTGATACCACTGCACACACACCAGAATGGGTAAAATTTAAAACAGTGGATACATTACATGTTGAGAAGAATTTGGAGCAAATGGAACTTTTATACATTGCTGGTAGAAGTGTAGAAATAGCATTACTACTTTGGGAAAAGTTGTAATAGTCTCATAAAATAAACCACACACCCACTCTAGGACACAGTAAATCCACACCTTAGTATTTACCCAAGAGAAATGAGAATATATTTCCACAAACCAGTGCAGAAGATGTTTATAACAGCTCTATTCAAAACCGCTCAAATTTGGAAACAGCTCAGGTGATGTCAATTAGAAAATGGATAGATAAACTGTGAGCTAGAAATATTATGGAATACTACTCAGTGATAAAAAGGAATGAAATAAATGACAATATGGATGAACCTAAAAACATCATTGTCAGCAAAAGAAGTCTTACACAAAGAACACACATGGTATTTGTAATAAGTTCTAAAATGGAAACATGTAATCTAAGATGAACAAAATCAGATCACTGGTTTCCCCTGGGTGGGTGGGTATTGACTGGGAAGGAACAGAAGGGAGCTTTCTGTGGTGATGGAAATATTCTATACCTTGATAAGGGTCTGGGTTCCATGATGTGTGCATTTGTCAAAACAAATCAATTGATGCACTTAGGAAGTTTGAACATTATATAAAAATCTTAGCTCCCCCTCCCAAAGATATACACAAATATTGTGTGTGGGTGTGTGGATGTCTTCAGGTGGGAGAAGAAAGGGATTATTTCACATAATTTTGGAAACCTGAAAATTCCAAATAAACTTTATTTAAAAAATCATTAAAATATACATTTTGGATGGAAATAATTTGTTCGAAGAACATTTTCTTTTCATCATCTTGCTGCTTTTTTTTTCTTTTTCTATATGATTGAACTGGCCAAACAGCTCATATTGCTTGGCAAATTCTTTTCACAGCAAGCAGAGAATGGATTGTTCAAAAGGCAGGAAGGAGGAATTTAGTAAGGCCGATCCATTCTACTTTAATAAGCATGGCTGTGAATCATACTTTGCTCATACATCATTTTCTCTGTTTTTTGTATACTGAAGAGAATAATTTGTTCATTGAGTTTCTACAAAATATATAGAACAAATAGGTTTCAGAGACATCCCAATATCCAAACCTAGGTGGCTTACAGTCTCTTTCAGGCTGTGAGACAAAAAAGAATAAAACATTGTAGGGAGAGCATTCTTTTCCCAATCATCTCTTGCATACCAGGTGCTTTGACTGTTATTGTTCAGCTACTAGGCTAATTAATGTTTTCCGGGCACTCAGTGCTATTTCATGACTTTGTTCTTTTGGTTTATAATGTTATTTTGGTCTAGAGTCGTCCATGCTAGCTTTCTAGCTGTTAAATTCTTGCTCATGGTTTAAGACTCAACTCAAAAATTAACTTCTCTTTGAAATTTTTCAAATTTCCCTAATCAAGTTTTTCCATCCTGGCACCTTGACTGTATTATAGTGTTTATCATAATCTGATTAAAATTTTAAATGAATTAATTTTTTTCATTTTTTAAAATTGTTCAAGTACAGTTTTTTGCCTTTCTCCCCCACTCCAGCCCAACCCCCCAGCCCTCCTGACCTCCCTCCTGCCTCCACCTGACCCCCATTATTGTCCACATGTCCTTCATACTTGCTCCAGCAAACCCTTCACCATTTTCCCCTAAAATTCCCTCCCCTCTCCCCTCTGGTCACTGTTAGCCTGTTCTCAATTTCAGGGTTTTTGGTTATATTTTGCTTGTTTGTTTGTTTTGTTGATTAGGTTCCTGTTAAAGCTGAGATCATATGGTATTTGTCCCTCACCACCTGGCTTATTTCACTTAGCATAATGCTCTCCAGTTCCATCCATTATGTTGCAAAGGGTGTAAGCTCCTTCTTTCTCTCTGCTGTGTAGAATTCCATTGTGTAAATGTGCCATAGTTTTTTGACCCACTCATTTGCTGATGGGCACTTAGGCTGCTTCCAGCACTTGGCTATTGTAAATTATACTGCTCTGAACATTGGGGTGCGTAGATTCTTCTGGATTGGTGTTTCGGGGTCCTCAGGATATAATCATAATCTGACTAAATTTGATAGTTGCATTTCTATCTGCTACACTAGATTGACAGTTTCTAGAAAGTAAAATCTGTGTATTTGGTCTCTAGCAGAGTTTGTCACATGATACTGTATGGGGTCAGGCAAAAGTAGGTTTACAGTTGTGAGTAAGCAAAACACAGAGTGTATTCTTGTATTATTTATTAATTAAAATCAATAATTTATTAATTATTGTGTTATTTTCCGTATGAACAGTGGTAAACCTACTTATGCCCCACCCTGTACTCAATGTGTGTTACTCCAAAGAAATTTGAAGGCTTCTTTACTGAAACTTCAATGAGAGTAGGAAGCAGGACTCTGTGTCCTACCACCCCACAGCACACACACATGTGCACACACACGCAGAGGCATTTACTTTGTGTGTATTTGACATTGAATATGTTGGTGAATGTAATAACATTTTTTGAAATGTTCCTAAGATCCATGAAATGCAAACATTTTTAAAGCTGTTTTGTCCAGCTATTTTATATTAAAGGGAAAATTGTAGTGCAGCCAGCCTTTTAGAACTAATCCATTTTGGTTTTGCAGTTTTAAAAGAAAAAAAGAACACTTTGGTTGTAATCATCCAGTTTGTACAAGGGTATTAGCGATGGAGAGGTTTACATAATGAAGAATGTAAAACTCAGTATTTATTTACAATTAGAGTTTCACTTTATTAATCTCAGTAAGGAAAGAAAATTTCCCTGTTGTTAAACCCCAGACTATCTTTTTTTTCCCCTGCAAGACTGACTCAGCCTCAATTCATTCATCCGTGCGTGACTGCTTTATCCAGGTCTCAGTTACATGCTGTGTGGCATTGACAGCTCATAAGCTAATAAATATCCACTGAGCCCACAGGCAGAGCAATTGACTCACAGGAGCTGAGCTTTACTCATTCATTACCTGTGTACATTTCTTACTCTAATTGCTAACTTTACAGAATTGGCAACAAATTATTTTAGGAGTGCACACAATTATTTAGTGTAAAAAATGTGCAGATATGCTGACATGTGGGACAAACCTCTGCAATACTCTTTAGTGTACAGAAGTGTCACAGCTGGTAGGACAATGTCAGAAGGCAGAGAGCCCTGGCTTTTTACCTTGGCTGTCCCAGTCTCCCTGCTGGACAGACATGTTTGTTCATCCTCCCAAAGGAATAGAGCATCTCTGAGATCTGTAGGGGGCACATCTCTCTGTGTGTGCACGTGTAAAATGATTGTATGAGAGACAGAGAGGCATACCATTTGAAAAAAGAATTAGCAGACACAGAGAAACTGGACTGATATTTTGACAACTGGTTTAGAATTCTAATACAGAAAACCATCCATGCTGTGTGTCATAGAAAGACTTCCTGCAAGATGACAAAATTGCATCTGTTACAAACCTCTTCAAAAATGCCCACATAGAAATTGGAATATTCTCAAAGTGATGCCATGTACTTTTCTACATTTTGTAAATCAGAGTAAATGTGATGAAATAAATACCAGACACTTGGTACTCATGTGATATTAGCAAAATGGCTGATTGATTTGGCATAGGCTTTCTTTGTGCAAGAAATGCAAACAGACCTCTAAAAAGCAGCATTATGTTGGGAGTAGTTGGGGTAAAATGCAGAAAACTGTAATTGAACAATACAATAATTATTTTAAAAAAGCATCATTATGTTTAGACATTAAAAAGGCCTGGGATATGAGGGCCCATGAAAGACCCAAATTCTATTTCTCTAAGTTAGGATTTTTTTTCTTTCTTCTCATTTAGAACTAAAAAGCAGCCCAGAATTAGAGATATATCCTGTTGAGTGTACTATAGCTCATAGACTTCTCAATCCTTAGTGGGAAAAAGCATACCCAAGGTGACAGAAAAAGCTAACATGGCAACCTGGTGTTTTCTTCCCAGGACAGCTAACTGCATCCAGCCAAACCATGGGACCACATCTTTGCATACTGAGCAGTTAAAAGTTGTCATTGTAAATATGGTTAATAATTTGGGGTACTACTTAGTGATTCAAAATGGTCATCCATTATGCCACTGCCATATCCCTATACAGATTTTGGTGCTGGCAAGTGGATATTGCTGTAATCAATACCTAAAATGTGGAAATGGCTTTGAGTAGAGGTTGAAAGATTTGGGGAAGCATAATAGAAAAAGGCTTGATTGCCTTGAAAAGCCTGTTGGTAGAAACATTGATGTGCTAGTGAGGACAACTTCAGCTAAATGAGGTTTCTAAGGCATATTTGGGTGACATTTATTGAAGACAGTTATTAGTTCTGCCCTGATTGGTGTGACTCAGTTAGTTGGGCATCGTCCTGCAGACTGAAAGTTTGCTGGTTTGATTCCCAGTCAGGGCACATCCCGGGTTGGAGGTTTGGTCCGCATGCGTTCAGGGTGCGTGTAGGGTGCATGCAGGAGGCAACTGACTGATGTTTCTCTCTCACATCGGTATTTCTCTCCCTCTCATTCTCCCAACCCTTCACTTCTCTCTGGAATCAATAAAAGAAAAAAAACAGTTATCAGTTCTGATTCTGTCACCCTATATACCAGAGAATGGTTATACTCATCTAATGCAGATGGAGAGATGCTCCTATTAGATATTCATTTTTCTCCAAGTGTTCACTTGGACAATGGATGCTTGGAACATTTGGGAAGATGTAGCTGGGATCTTTGAAACATTCTTCAGTGAACCTGATTAGCTTAGGACAGGGGCAAGGGAGAGGAGGGAAGTGCTACAGATCACTTTCCCTGCCAATCCTTTAAGGATTCCTTCACAATGATTATGTTTCTCTCCAGGTACAAACAGCTCCTGCAGGAAAAAGCTGGTATTTGTTTTGCTTTCAAATAATTATAAGTAGTTTGAAGAAAGTGGTTGGGGTTCCCCCCACATTGTCCCTAAGGGTCAATACAGTGCAAGGATTAGATACACACAGATAGTGGTGACATGAGATGGAAAGCTTCGCCATACAGCAGTGGTGCTCAAGCTGTGGGGTATCAGATTCAGCAGACTCCCAAACATAGCCTAAAACCATGGAAGCAGACTAAATACAACAGGTGATTCAGGTGCCCACAAAGGTTTGTGTGCCCACTAGTCTACTGCATTGTTAATATGTGCTTTGTGAAACTATGGATCATGGCCAGTAACTTATCCCAGTATTTCTCAAAGTTAAGCAGGCTTCCTTAACACAGGGCTTTTGACAAGTCATTGTACTAATAATACACATTTTTGAATCCTAAAGAAAGAATTAGTAGTTCTGAAAGTGTGGTTCCCCAAGACCAGCAGGCTCAGCATCAGCTAGGAACTTGTTAGAGATCTGGAGTCTTGAGCCCATCCCAGATGTGCTCAATAAAAAACTCTGGAGGTATACGGTTGAGCAATCTCAGTCCAGATGTTTCTAATGTGTACGAAAGGTCTGAGAGCCAAGTCTTTGCAGTATTTTCCAAACCTATTCTTTCATCAAACATGTGGCAGGGCTAATATATTCTGCCATAAGAAATGTTACTGAAGTAAGTGTGTGTGTGTAATGAAGATATGTAAAAGCATCCTCACTTGTAGGGAGGTTTTTTTTGGGAGGGGGTGACTATTTAATTATTGATTTATACAAACCTCACCTTCTGTTAAAAACAACATGAGGCAGCTCAAGGAGAATGCTGGCAGTAAAGGATCCTTCGGGGGTATTTTGACCACCTCTTATTTATGCCAGGCTTCACTGAGACACCAATGTACTGATTTGTTTATTACCAGCAGACCTACACTTTTCCTGAACAATGACAAAGCAAAAGCAGTAACCAAAAATAGTCAATAAACCAAACTTTAAAGTCCTTGGAGCAAGAGAGAGACAATGTACTTCCCTAGTGATTGAAAATTAGCAAAACTGAGTAGGGGATTGTCTTAGCTGGTGTGGCTCAGTGGATTTAGCATAGGCCTGCAAACCAAAGGATTACTGGTTCAATTCCCAGTCAGGGCACATGCCTGGGCTGTGGGCCACGTCTCTGGTAGGGGACACATGAGAGGCAACCATACATTGTTTTTCTCCCTCTTTTTCACCTTCCTTTACCTTCTAAAAATAAATAATCTCTTAAATTTAATGGGGGGTGTGAATGCATCTAATTCTGGTATGTCGTACAAGGACGCCTGAGTCTAAGCTAGGGTGGCAGCCATACTTCATGCAGGTAGACTTTAAAGATCAGGTCAGATGATGTCTTAAGATGCAATCACAAGGTGACTGACTGCACTGGGCTGGGCTAGGAGCTCCTGCTGAATGTGGCCGAAACATTTTAGAAATGGACAGCCTCCCCTCTTTACAAAAGCACACTAATTGGGACCCCAGTAAATGTATTTGATGGATGCTCTAAAAAGAAACATTCAATTATGTTTTACCTGTTCCTCCACTTTTACCTTCATATATCAACTACTCTGAAGCATGCAATGCCAGGCAATGGCAGCTTTGGGGAGCTAGTGAAAAAGTCACAATCTTAAAAATGTTTGTATTTTCCTTCAGCTCTCAGAAATGGAAAGGACCTTAGATGATTAGTCTTGTGTCTTCCCTTCACCTAAAAACCAAGCAAAAGAAAGGGGAAATAGTGTAAACAGCAGAAATAGAATACTAGAACATAGGTCTCTTTTGTATAATTCCATCACTGAATGAGAGTGAGAACTCTTTGTTCCAATATGAAGTACAATAACTAGTACAATATACACACTTTAAAGAGTTTTCATGCTAATATGAATCTTTAGACTGTAGATTATCTGAGGGCAGTGATCTCACCATGTATAATTCAAGATTTAACTCCAGTTTCTATGACAGGTAATGGTAAGTAACAGAAACTCAATAAAGACATGTTGGAGGATTTTTTTTCTTTGAATGAATATAAAGAGTTTATTCGGTGCGTATTTGGGTATACAACAACAAATATTAAACAACTTTTTAAATGTTTTTGTGCACAGGACAGAAAACTGCCTGTACATGCTATGTCCACTTTTGGAACAGAGATTTTAACAATTATTAATGCACAAAATCTTACATATCATGCAACTCTATGCCAAGATTCCAACTTTCTTCCATGCAACAGATATGAAGATCTAAATGGAAACCTAGCTAAGTCTTAAACACTTTTCCAGAAGCATGTATAAGTATATGTTTTTTAGGGGTAACCAGTCTTAATATTTCCTTGTACACAATATTCACGTGCCAAATACAATGACAAGAGGACTCATACACATACAGATAAGACATTTCTTATTTTAACAACACAAAAGACAACATCACAGTTCCACAATTCCTGTCTTTACACAAGAAGCCACAACAATAGTTTAACATGATAACACAAATGGAATTAAGAGAAATCTACACTTGAGGATAATGATTTTTTTAAAGTGATCTTTACTGACTGGGTTTGACAATACAACTCAATTTATATGCACAAAGTACAGCACAATAACTTGACCAGAATACTACAAATCTAAAAAAAAAAGGTGGTAAAATCACAAGAACATTGTTACCTTGAGCCTGAGATGCCAATTCAGATCCAACCCTGAATTTGGTTGATTTGGATTAAGTGACACAGAATCAATAGAACCACTGAATTTCAGAAATCAGAAAGTTGGCACTATACCAAAGTAAAGAATACATTTGAATCAAGCGTAGATAGAAAACATTAAGCCAAGAAAACAACACAGTTCACATAATTTTGTTTGCCCCTACAAAACATTTAAGCTGTTAATTTTTTTGTTTTGTTTTTGAAGAGAGATTGTGGTCTTTTAAATTTTCTTGCTTGGAGGGCAAATTTTTACCAGCGTTAGTGCTGTGAAATGATTGTGGTTTGTCATCCCCAAAGTATAAGTGAGATCATGAGAAAATCGGGCAGTCCTTCTCCCAGATTTAGTTCACCTATAATGCTTGGCATTGCTTTGCACAAGCTCAATCTAAATTATGGGGCATTAGTTTGGATGATAAAGTTTAATGGCAGATAGAATAGTGAACTCTGCCCGTTTGTTTGGTAAACGTCACTGACAAATTTGAACTTTTGGGTGAAGGACTGCTAGAATTCAACAGCACCTGGAGGTAAGGTTCTGTTACAGAGCCCTTGTTTTGCCCTCACTGGCTACGTTGATTCATTGTGGCTCATGGATTTGCCTCCGTTTAGCACTCCGGAGACACTTCGGCTCTTGGTTGGGGTTCCGCTTCCAGATCGGGAGAACTCCGTGAGATCGTGAAGTGATGGCTCCTTGTACATGGCCACTGAAAAGCACAGAAAGGTGGTGTCAAAGATCTTTGAATGGGCACACTGCACTGGCGCTCGACTTTTCTTCTGGTTACTAAGCTTCCATGCTTTAAGCCAAACATGAAAAATGCCACTTTTAAGAACTCAGTAGGAAGTGAACTATATGAGATTAAACAAAATCTACTCTTGGTGAAGTTGTGTGTAAAGAATTCTAATGCTTAATTTCCATCATTTGTGGTTATGCGTCTGAGAGGATTGATGAAAAAAATGCATTTAATAAAACCCTTAGAAGTTTAAATGATCTAGAACATGCTGTGCAAGCCAAATATTAAAATTTAAAACATTTAAAAATACTGATTTCTATGATGCTTTAAAATGAAACTCCCAAAGTGTCTAAATATTAGTACAATACTTAGTGCAGGAAACGGTAAATATCATTATTGTTATGCTGTAAATAACAGTACTAGCTTATGTTTATGGAGCACTAACAATATACTAGATACTGTTCTATGTGCTTCACATTCATTATCTCTTTTAATGCATATAAGAATCCTCTGAAGAACCTACTCTTATCCATACTTTACAGACAGGGAGCTTGAGGCACACACATGTAGCCAGTCTTCCCAAGACCATCCGGTTAGTAAAGGATAAAGCTGGAATTTGAATCCAAGTAGTATGGCTCCAGAATATGTGCTGTGGAGCCGCAGTATGCTAACTGACTGGGCAATCTGCCTTACTCAAACCCCTGCCTGACCTCAGGCCAGTAACCTCTTGGAGGTCTTGCTCTGCTTTGCCTGCTTTTTCTATTCCTTTTCTACCATGTCTCATTACTTCTAACACATTACTATGTTCTGCAGCCCATTCCAATTGTTCACCCTTTCTAATTTGCTAGCAATCTGCTAAAATGACTGGAAAATAAAACCACAAATGAAAAATTTTGGGACTATATTGTTACAGAGTTTCCAAGGATTTTTCCAATAACTGTTAAGTGTACATACATATAAGCATCTGTTTTTCTCCCCAGGGACCATATTTTGGCTTAATTTGGGGTTCTTGGCTGTCGTGAGTTAGCAATTAAACTACATTTTATATAAATATGGTATTATATATGTAAAATGGAAATATACTATGGAAAATTAAAATTAGGAGATAAGATGGTATTGTTGGTGCGTTAATGTTTTTAAGTATTTAAAATATTACTAAATTTTGTATAAAATGCCTTAATAGAGAAGAATTATGTTCCATTTTCAAATGTGTAAGAAAAGACTGACTTAGGTGCATACTCATTTACTCCACAGCCTATAATATGCAGCTTACCTTTCAGTGGTTTGGGCAGAAAGTGGGCTGCAGGCTTGTTCTTCTTCACATGGTTCCCTTTCATGATCTCTCCTTCTTTGTTCAGACCCAGATACCATCCTCGGCCTGACTGCTGCTGACGGTATATCATTGATGAATATGTCACGTAATAATTCTCAAACACAGATTCTTTGAATTTGCACTCAGGTGTGAAATGTTCCTACAAGAAAAGTAAATAAACTAAAGCTCAATACTTATAGCAATAGGTTTCATGGAGAACCATGTGGTATTACCCCATGGAAGGTCAGGACATACTTTTTAAAGCTTTTATGACCAGTGCTCTAGTTTAATAGCATAAACTATTATCATTGGAAAACAAGAATATGTATAACGTTTGGTCTGATGCTTTAGAAAAAGCACTAAGTGCAAGTGTTATTAGTCAATGATTAACTCTCTTTGTAATAAGGTTATGGGAAAATTAGGACCAGCCACATAAATGTAATATACTAGACAAATTCAAGAGCCAAAGATCAAAATACAAGCCTAAATATGTCACATGGAGCTTTGTTCCATTTGGGATTAAATATGAGGAAATAAACATTCAGTTCTTGTACTTAATTTTCATAGATTCTCCGGTTACTATAAACTATAATTTTCAACTGCCCAAGGCTGAAATCTGTGTTACAATTCTAACTGCCTATATTTCTTAAGGGATGCTACAAAGACTCCCATTTAGTTTTAGGTAAACCAAATTGATTTTTAGATCACTGAACCTTGACTTAAAGAAATATTCCTCCTCACCCCCATCCTTGCTTTACAGTAACATTTACAAACAAATCAATATAGAAGCAAGGAATTTACAGTAATTCCACAAGCAGACATGACAGAGCAGCCCAGGGGACGTTCAACCCTGGAATGTGATGTTCTACCACATGCTTGGCCATGTTTTCTTTGGAATTGCTCACACAGATGAAGGGTTCCTGAACCAACCATTTCACAAACAAAGACAGAAACAGAAAACCTTCTTTCAAGTTTTATGTATGTGTGTGTATGCAATAAACAGCTATTAAAAAGGCCATTTGTAAGCAAAATGAAATGAACAGCAAATTTCATTTTTAATGTTCTTTAAAAAAGATTTAATTTATTTTTAGACAGAAAGGAAGGGAGGGAGAAATAGAGGGAGAGAAACATCAGCGTGTAGTTGCCTCTCATATGCCCCCTACTGGTGACCTGGCCTGCAACCCAGGCATGTGCTCTGACTGGGAATCGAACCAGGGACCCTTTGGTTTTCAGGCTGGCACTCAATCCACTGAGCAACACCAGTCGGGGTAAATGAATAGCAAATTTTAATCCTTATGTAATCCACGGAGTAGCAAAGTGTCCATTTGGGGTGGAAGATAAGAAAATGCTGACTGAGCTACATGTGACAATGGCATCAAGGAAGCCTTTAGATTTTTGCTCATTTGCTGAGATGTTATCAGGAACATCTTTTGATAAAACCCTAAAATAAACTACCTTGTAAAAATACTGCAAGCTTTTTGAATACCTGTCTTTTTTAGTAATGCCTCCATGACACTACCTGCCTTCACTTTCATATGAGATATCATTCTAAACAATGTACACTACCTCAGCAACAGGATCTAAAGCACTATCTGAGTCAGTGAAGCAAAGAGGGGCAGAGTCCTCTAATTGAGGCTGCCTTTCTCTGAAAGTTAAACAATTGAACTTTTCTCCCCCCTCAGAACCCACAAAACCTAACTCATTCAGTAATCTATGGAGCACACAGACTAGAGTGAGGTTTTGGGTTTATTTGTGCCTGGGGCAAACTTGATAGATCCTCAGTAGATTCATAAAAATTCAACCTACCCCAGAAGAAACATATTTCCAAGAAAACTATCATGTGATAGGAACCAAAGTATTCTATTGACAGGCTGTGAAAAATCCTCTTTGTAGGACTTAATTCTGATTGGGGGACCAGGGAGTGCTGGGATTTACAGAGAGGGTACTATTGCAACTGAGCCTTGAAGGATGGGTAGAGGTTCAAAACCGTAAAAGCAGAATAATATTTGAAGTACAGAGCCATAGCTTCTCTAACCTCCACTTCTGGGTCCCCTATCTCAGTAATTAGAGTCCACCATTCTTGCAAATGCTCACACTTCAAACTTCGGGGGACCCTGATGTTCTTCTACAGGCTCTCCAGTCCATGATTTTGACTTCTATTCCCACTGCCACTACTATAGTTTGTGTCCTTATTACCTCTTCACTGGCCTGCTGTAAAGATTTCCTAACTGGCCTCTTCCCTATTGCTAAAAGATTTTACTCCTAACATAAAGCTCCCTTTCCCTGGACCTTTTCATGGTTTCACCATGCCTCTAGTAAAAATCTCAACTTGATGTTGCATTTAAAGGTTTCCACAATTCAGTCACCACATTGCCTTCCATCTCAACCTCTACCACAGAATTGTGTCTTTGTGTCTTTCCAGATGCCATTCATTTCCTTGGTTTTGAGTGTCATTCTTCTATCTGTCTACCTACTGGCTTTTCCCTAATCCCTCAAGGCTTTGCTCAAATATGACTACCTCTGGAATCATATCTGATCTCTTCAAGTATGTATTTGTGCTCCCATAAACTCTAGCTAGATCTCCAGCTTGGCCCTGTAGCTCAGGCATGTGCTTGACTGGCTCCAAATGGCAAGGGTCTTGTGTTATTTTTGAATCCATCTTCTACCTTCATAAATGACCAGTCATATTGCCTAGCACACAGCAGACCACCTGATTATTGTTCACTAAATTTGAATTTCAGAGATTCAGATTTAAGTACTGCAAATTCCAGGATTCAGAAGTATTAACTAGTAAAAAGTCTGCAGGGAATTTCCCTAATACCATATAATGAAATAAGCTATATGTAGAAAGAAGCTGTCATGGCACATACTGATCCTGTATGCATGACTTAGTATCTGTTATTCGTAAAGAAACGACACAGATACTAGCACCTACAACATTAGGATGTAAAACATGGCAATTGTTACTATTGAAAAATGGTAAGGAAGGACTCAATGAACTGCGTGCTCTGTCACATCCTGGCAATCTCTTAGTCATCACCACTAAATCTGGACTAAAAAACTCAGTAGAGAGCGAGAAAAATGAGGCCAAAAAAAGACTGTCAAAGCAACCAAAGGAGTGCTGTGTTCTCTGTGTGACACTGTCATTTTATCCAGTGTTGGAATGAGTAGGCAGAAGAGCCTTGATTTTTATGATGTGAAAAAAGGGACATTGCACCCAACATAGGAAAGGTCCCCAAAGAAAAGGGGGTGCAGTTGCATTTGTTTCTGTCTCAGCAGTGATTCATATGAATAACAGAAATTAGAAATGACCCTAATCAGGGAAGCCTTATTCAGAGGATACCAACTAGAAATATGGCAAGGAATTACACTCCTTTGATCAGTCTGGAGATGATTATTAGTGCTCTTGAAGAAGGTACCAAAGTGGCCTTGACACATGGAAGGCACTAATTAGAGGTGGCAACCACTGTGCTCAGTATTTACTATGTATTAAATAAATATCTGTTATTGTAATGAATGAGTTAAAAAGATGCCAAGCATTCCCTGAACAATCAGTCACTAAGAAATTACTTGGCATGACTACAAAAGAAAAGGTGCTTTATATCTTATAACTTCTTATGCATTGATTTCTCCTAAAATTGTTTACATCGTGCATATTTGTATTTTTTTTTCAGAGAAATATCATCTGTTTAGTTCATGAAATAATCAATTTCTATTCCTCTTAAAATTCAAGGTTAGGTCTTTCTCAGTAAATATTGAACCCTCTGTGTGTATGTGTTCAAAGTTTTATTTTTTCTGGGTTATTTATTAAATAATTTCTACTACTTTTAAAATTGAATTTATTGGGGGTGACTATGGTTAATAAAATTATACAAGTTTCAGGTATATAATTCTATAATATACCATCTGTATATCATATTGTGTGTTCACCATCCCAAGTCAAGTCTCCTTCTATCACCAATTGTCCCCACTCTACCCTCCTCCAACATCCCCCAAGCCCCCTTTCCCTCTGGTAATCACCATACTGTTGTCTGTGTCTATAAGCGTGTTTTTGTTTAATCCCTTCACCTTTTTCAACCAGGCCCATAATTCTCCTCCTCTTTGACAGCTGTCAGTCTGTTCCCTATCTCTATGAGTCTGTTTCTAATATGAGGGGGGACTCCCCCAAAATGGAATTTATTTATAAAAAACTGTGTATTTATTCTTACATGTTTAAACTTCAGTCACCTCCACAGTATTTTCCATTTGATGCAATACACCTACTGAGACATTTTTTCCACTACACGAAACAGTTTCTGAACTTGTCAATTTTGACGCCTTTTAGTGCTTCTGCCATTTTTTTTTGTTTCATCTCTAACACATTGGCAAAATGTTTTCCCTTCAGGACTTTTTTTCATTGGGGAAACAAACAAAAAAAATTGCCGGGGGCAAGAATGGGTGAATAGAGAGGGTGGGGCATGGGGGTCATGCTGTTTTTGGTCAAATCTGCGGAACACTCTGCATGCAGTGTGGGCAGGTGCACTCATAAATCACCCATCATGAAATGGGTAACTGCATTAAAAGAGTCTTCAAAAAAAATTCACTGAAGTCAAACACAGCCTCTCACAACAACGATAGCTGGTACATGTATTTATACAGATGGATTCCCAGAACACTCACCTAGTAGGGGGAAAAAAGCCTGTACTGCAAGGAGCCTGTCCTCCAGAAGATAATTCTTGTTGTTTTGTGTGTGTGTGTGTGTGTGTGTGTGTGTGTGTGTGTGTGTATGTCAATCCTCATAAACTAAGTGAAATCATATGGTACTTGTCTTTGTCAGACTGGCTTATTTCACTTAGGATAATACTCTCCATGTCATGAACATTGAAATTTATTTCTAGGAAATCCGTATCGGATAGTTTTAATGATTGTATTTTGGGTGAGGGACCAGGACTTGACCTTTCCAGACTGATCATATCTAGGAGCAAAACCTAACACTTCTTTTATTTTTTTTTTAACCAATTTACTTACTATTAAGGGGAGATAGGTATTTGGAGGTTGGAATATCACTAGTGAGAAGAAAACATTTGAAACCTTCAATGTCAGGTCAAGAGGACATATTGGAGAATACTTACAGCCACAAATGGTAGTGGTCAGCTGCCCTTTTCAGCACACCTTAGACTTCCACATGGACTTTGGGAGGTAAGTGAAGAAGGTATTAATACAACCAGTAATGTTATTTGCAAATAACTGCCAGATCCAATGGTGTGCCATAAAACATCTTTGTCTCAGAAGAAAAAGCTTTGAGCCTGTGTAAATTGCTATTCTCTGTTAAGGTCAGAAGAAGCAATAGTGGCCTGGGTTGCCTTTGGCAGCAAGGGCAAAGTATGGGGAGGGTGTAATACCTCTCTGGTCTCTAGAACTGGAGCTAGGTCAGAAGAACCATAGGATGTGATGGTGGCCTCCCTGAAGGCAGAGACATGTAGAGTGCATGTCACTCAGCAGGCAAAGTGGAACTACATTCTCAGTAGCCATAATAAAAAAAGGTGACGGCTAAAAAATACCAGTATATCATTTATGCCACTTCAGTGCTCTAAATACATCTGTAATACCAGAGACACACACGATGACTAGATGACTTTCTGATTAAGAGAAGTAATTTGGAAAACATAAGTCTTAATAGCAGGTTTTCTATACTCCCCCCACTGCTTTGTCTTTTCAGCTATAGTCCCACTGATAGGCTAGCAATGTTTCACTTGAGTTTGTTATCTCAGTAGGACAACAAAGTCTGAGGATTGCTATGAAAATTATAAATGTTTCCTTTTAACACATTTCCATCAAAAGAAATATTTTTTCACGTGGACTACACTGATTTCCTTGGATCTCAAGAGAGCAACAGGATCTACTGAGGATGTCCATACATAAAATGTTGACCACAAGTCTGAGATAACAGCATTGTGCTGTAAGTATAGTCTTTTGCATATATTTATGCTATGCCAAGTGCATACATCCTGGTATAGATTAATATTTCTCAATACGTTTTGTTTTACTCAGATGTAACACTTTGTAAAGCAGATATCACAGAACAAGAAACAATTTATAATATGAGTGGGCATTTAAAGAAACTTTAAAAAAATGAACCTACACCCTGTCTGGCATAGCTCAGTGGATTGAGCTGCGAACCAAAGTGTTGCAGGTTCGATTCCCAGTCAGGGTACATGCCTGGGTTGCAGGCCATGACCCCCAGCAACTGCACATTGATGTTTCTCTCTCTTTCCCTCCCTTCCCTCTATAAAAATAAAATAAATAAAATCTTTAAAAAAATGAACCTACTAAAACTTAATTTCCTCTTTTCAGCAGGTTCTAGAAACATGTTACAATTAGTCTTTCTCACCCTTTAAGCCTCTCCCCACCTTCTCTTCCTGTCTTCCAGTCACATTTTCAGTAGCCTGGCAATCCAATTAATGTAACAATTACTGCCAATATCAAGGGTCACTTTTCTAATTCTTAGCTGTGTTCTGATGACAATTAATTTTTGAGATTTAAAGTTAGCAGGTTATTTAAGCTAGTCTGAATTATGTGCATCAATTATCCCCCAGCTCAATGAAAATAATATGCAGATTAAAATTAGATTTTCAATTCTGGTTAAAAAAGAATAGAACCTTAAAAAATAAAGCATACCCACAGGGGTGACACTGTAACTACCTATATTCTCTATATATGCTTCCCTTCTATCAGAGATTTCAAAACCCAAGATTAATTATTATATTCAGGACTTTGATGTTCTCTCCCAGGGTATATTTGATGTGCATGAACTTCATTATTATAAGATCAAAGCCTGGAAAGGGAGAGGTTGGGGGAGAGGGAATCAACTCTCACCCAGTACACTACAGCTAAACAAAATTATTAGTTCATGATAAACAGAGGATGGCTTGTTTATTCTGATATCCTCTGGACTGTGGGATACTTGAGAGCAGCTCCTAGTATAAGGCCTGGCTTATAGCCAATGATCAATACATATGTGATGGAATAAAGAAATGGCAGAATGAAATATCATAGAAAGGAAGCTTGCGCAAATTCAATAGGGATTAAGGGTGTCACTATATGAATGGGCGGCTGTTTTAGAGTATAGACTGACAAGTTAGAACTTGCCTTTGAGGGTAGAAAGAATAGCTATTAAAAGCAGGAAAGCTGCCTACAGAGAAATTCAATTAAAAAAACTGGAGAGGGAGGGAATAATAAAGGTAAAACAGAACTTCAGCTGCAAGAATAAAGAGATTTCCTGTTAACCAAATATAAAACATTGAGCTTATATTGTTGATGTTTGGGTCTGCAAATAGCTAAACTTTCCAGTTAAATTAATTACTTTGATTTTCGTTAGAAAAAGGGGGGTCCTACCAGCCTGCTGCCTTTAATGGATGTATTGAATGAGGATCCAATGAGATCATGTATGTGAAAGAAGCTCTGAAATTGTAAAGCTCCAAAGACGTGAAATGTGGAATTCCTTCTGATAATGCATGCCCAGAAAACTAGGGCAAAATAAATAAAGTAATTAATTAGTTCTCTTGTTTTCAATGTTTTCTTTTTCACTATGGAATCAATGAACAAATAAAGGGTTTGACTATATATGTTTTATTAACACAGAAGAATAGAAATTGTGCCAAAAAATTAGGACTGCACATGAATTACACTCTGCATTTAGTGTTCTCCTCCAAGCTTGGTTCCCAGAAAACTGTTTTGCCTCCTTTCATTTTTCATTGCAGCAGTAGGCTGAGAGGCTGAAGTGTTTCAAGCCACAGCACCAAAGAAACAGAGTGCTGTAAAATGGGCTTCATGAAATACCATGCAACAAAGTGAATTAAATGTACACCTGTTAATTAGCAACCATTTGTAAAAAACATGCAAATTTTAACAAAGAATATGCACATGGGACTATTCTTCCTTATATAGTTACAATGAAATTTCATGGTAGAAATTTGATATTCTAAGGTATTTCATGGACATTTTTAATTTACCTTATGTTGACTCCACAAAATATGCCAGCACAGTACTGCTTTTTCTCAATTCCCCACAAACAAAGATGAAAAAAAAATATTAAGGAATCTTTCAACCAATAGGCTATTTAAAACAGAATCAGGATGCAAACGTGACCATATTTTAGCCCTGGAGTTAACTTAGTTCTTTGTATTGGCTTGTTCTAGATTTTCATATATTTCTGTAAAGCAATCTCGTTCAATGGATTATTCATACTGGCAAATTTTACAAAGAGGTTTGTTTTATAGAACACACTGAAATAAGCTAGAAAAAAGCAGAAGACAAAACAAAAACAATGAATCCCTTACAAAGCCTAAGAGGGATTTTTAAAAATTGTTTTACTGTTGGTCAAGTACAGTTGTCTGCATTTACCCCACTCCACTCCCCCCGACCCCAGCCATCCCCACCTACCTCCCCTGATTCCACCCCCTCTTGATTTTGTCCATGTGTCCCTTATAGTTGTTTCTGAAAACCCTTCCCCCAATTATGCCCTCCTACTTCCCCTCTGGTTGCTGTCAGATTGTTCTTAATTTCAATGTCTCTGCTTATATTTTGCTTGCTTGTTTTGTTGATTAGGTTCCTGTTAAAGGTGAGATCATATGGTATTTGTCTTTCACTGTCTGGCTTATTTCACTTAGCATAATGCTTTCCAGTTCTATCCATGCTGTCACAAAGGGTAAAAGTTCCTTCTTTAAGAGGGATTATTTTTGATGTGATATAAAAATTATATGATCCAAAGGCCTCATTTAGCTCCAAACCTGGTCAGGCAAATATATTATGAAATGAAAGTAACTTGCTGAGATTTGTAACAAAGTAGAGGGACAGGCTGTACAAAAAGGTTGTATATCTGGCCCAAACAGCATTAGTATGATCTAAACCCTTATAGAACAATACAGACTGTTCAGTCACTTCTATTAGTTGGCAGAAGATGTACTTCATTTTACATAAGATTTTTGTGGAGGGACTGTGTGACCATCATTTTATTTTAAAAATCTTTTTTAAAACTACACATTTTTTAAAAAGATTTTATTTATTTATTTTTAGAGAGAAGGAAGGGAGGAAGAAAGAGAGGGAGAGAAACATCAACATGTGCTTGCTTCTCACACGTTCCCAATTGGGGAGCTGGCCCACAATCCAGGCATGTACCCTGACCAGGAATTGAACCAGCGACCCTTTGGTTTGCAGGCCGGCACACAATCCACTAAGCCACACCAGCCAGGGCCCTAATAAGATTTTTAAGTACCCTTGGCTGGTGTAGCTCCATGAACTGAGCGAGGGCCTGCAAACCAAAGGGTCCCTGGTTCGATTCCCAGTCAGGGCACATGCCTGGGTTGCAGGCCAGGTCCTCAGTAGGGGGTGCGTGAGATGCAACCAACTGATGTTTCTCTCTCACGTTGGTATGGTGGCTCCCTCTTTTTCTCTCTCCTTTATCCTCTCTTGAAAAATAAATAAAATATTTTAAAAAGAGAAGATAAAAAAATAAAATCATAGCAAAGTGGGTGCACAGGATGTTGTAGTACAGGGGTGTCAAACTCATTTTCACCGGGGGCCACACCAGCCTTGCAGTTGCCTTCAAAGGGCTGAACGTAATTTTAGGACTGTATGAATGTAACTACTCCTTAACTAGGGGCAAGGAGCTCGGTGCTGCCACTGGATAGAAACAAGGTGCTGGGCTAGATAAAACAGGGTGGAGGGCTGGATTCAGCCTGCAGGCCTTGGGTTTGCTACCTGTGTTGTGGTACTTCAGGAAATATTGATTATCGAAATTTTGATTTGTGTTGGATAGTGGTTGTGTTAAATTTGATACAGTCTCTATAGAAGAGAATACAATAACCAGGAGTCTTCTTCAAAGACTTTCAAAAGAGACTTCATATCTTTTCTCCTGCATAGGTAAGCAAGCAATGCTAGACAACAGTGACTGCTCCAAAAGGAAGCCACTAATGTGTGCTTTCCACTGCAAACTATGAATGCCTGAGTCTCGCAGGACAAGGCACAAAGGCCTCTATCTGTAAATGAAGGATGAAAAAGGTGTCACAGATGGCTATTGGACTGGCACATCACATTACACCTGCAAATTATTTCTGAGGATAGGAGTCATAAAGAGAGTTATCTCTCTATAAAGAGTCCATTGAAAGGAGCTAATGAGAGGATGCTAGGGACAGTCATTTACCATGAGTCTGAATGGGTGAGTCAATTCATTAAATTAAGACTCAAATAGAAGAACTCATTCTAAACTACTACTTAATGAGAGCCTACTGTGTGCCAAGGTACTGTGGGAGACTCCTTTGAATATGTAATGATCGGATTTAATTATGACAGTAGCTCTCTGTAATAACTTGAGTGGATCTATATCCTTCTGGCCTGAGAGAGTGGAGTCCTCCCACCTTACAAGTGAAGCAACCACAGGAAAGAAGTCCTGAACAAGTCACTTCTTTATACATTTAATTGCAAGTGTACCTTTTCACCCAAATAGTCACTATGCAGGTGAAAGCTACGATGTCAATTCTCTTCTAAACATACAGTTCCAACATCTGCTGGAGGTTCAGTTCTTCCTCCTATTCGTGAGTCATGCCTCTTTAAACTCTGAAGAGGTCTTTGCAGACCTGCCTCTTCCAATTTTCAGATTTCTGACCTTGGGCAATTCACCTGTGCTTTGATCCTGTATCCATAATGAATAGCACCACGCAGCACCTCATGGGAGGACTGCAGAGGCCATGGAAAGCAGCTAGCTTAAGTGTAAGTGCTCACTGATGGTGGCATGTCTTCCCTCACTTGAATTTTCAATTTGTGTGAGATCTAAGAAAATGCAGCATTCTCCATCCCCATTCCCAATTTGCAACTGGTATGAAAACTAATGGTGGTCAATGAAAGCAAATGGAGTAGAGAAGCACTTTTCCATTTCTGAGATGGGTTCCTGTTACACATTAACTGTATGTGTGATGACTGTTTCCAGTAGTGATTCCTTTTCAAAGGCAACAATACATGAGTTTTTAATGTGGGGCTTAAAATAGCCTGAGATCCCAAAATCTGAATTACTATAACATGTATTGTAGAACCCACACAGCATTAAAGAGATCTGTTAAATAATCCAGTATTAATGAGCCAAATGACATTTCCATGTCTTATTTTAATTACTATGCCACAAAAAAGTACATTATTGTCTCACTTCTTTTGTTCTAAATCACTGTTTTGCTAGTTCTACTTTCATAATGTAGGTTACTAATAACAACAATAATGAAAGTCTAATAGTACCTTATGTCTAAGCAGTGCCTGCTTTTAAAGTTTGCTACAAGTGCTTAAATAGTTATGACATTCAAGTGACAGATAAAGGACAGTGTAATAATGATAATGATAACAAAAGAAATGATTATAATGGATTTTCGTAGACCTTTTTTCCCCTCTCTAAAGTGTTTTTTTTTTTTTTTTACAGCTGAAGAAATGGAACCAGAGATGCTAATTACACTGAAATCTGGCTTTCACACTTTCTTCTAGAGAATGAATCCAGGCGGGGTAGCAGCTCCTTCTAAAGGGAGGTGGAATCTGTATAAGGTAGCAGGTGATGACATGTGAGAGGCCCTTATTTTAAGGCAACCTGATCTCTAAGATGTTTCCAGGGCTGCAAAACACTGAGAACCCAGCAGCCCTAACTGGTCCTGGGTTGCAGAAGGAAGAGGTTTAACACAGAGCATCAGCTATAGCCCACCAGCCTGTCTCCCAGCCCACTGTTTTCTCCACCATGCAGTTTTCCATTTCAATTATGTAAATGTGTGCACTTAACATTCTCCTAGATCATGCCATGAAAAGTTCATTCTCTTATTGAAAAATGTTCATGACTGAATTTGGGCACATTAAAATTTCTTTCTTTCTTTTTTCCTTTTCCTTTTCCTTCCTTCCTTCTCTCCTTCCTTCCTTCCTTCCTTCTTTCTTTTTCTTTTCTTTTTTTTGCTTTGCAGTGACCTCCTCTACACTAGAAGTTCTTAGGGGATAAGCCTCAGGCACATTTACTAAAACTAGGCTTCTGCTTCTTTAGGTGAAGATGTGGGTAATAGGTAAGGAGAAATATAAATCAATCAAGTCAGACTTGTATGTATGTGTAAGCCTGTGCTTGCAAGAGGGAAGGCAGGAGAGGGAGCAGAGACAGGGTCAAGGGGACAAAGAGGTGGAGAAAGACCATAGGAAGTAAAAACAGAGAAAGTAAATGTGGTTTGTTTTTCCCAAATCCATAATCCTGTGGCCTTGGAGAAAGGCCTGCCATACCCACCATCCCCACACCTACACCAAAGGTATAATGGGGAAGGCAGAAAAGTAAGTTGTGTCTCCTCTGCTGGAGGAATTCTCTGTTTCCTCTCCAAACTCCCAGCTGTGCTCTGAGCTCAGGGTAAAATCCAAGAGGCCACTCAGAGCAGGTGGTGTTCTTCTTTTAATTTAGTATATATAGATTTATAGAGGAGCAAACTCATTTATTTCTTCCTGGAGATTTTCGTACATGTAATGTACATCCACCTCTGGGGAGGGGGGAGGAAATCCAAGTCCTGAGAAACTCAGGATTAGTGCAAAGAAGTTCTGAGAAAGTTCATTAAAACAAGACTCTGAAATATGAATGTCATTATCACTAAGTGAATTCTACTTTCATAAGAGAAATGTAATGCTTAGAGGTATAGCTATGCTGCAGTAAAAAAGATAATTCCCTATTTATGACAAGGTGCTGCCACCTGTGATGAGATTTATATTCCCACCAGCCTATATTATGGTTACGTATAAACCACTGCAGTGAAGCCTGACTTCTCAAAATGCAGAGCTTTAAAGGAGTGTTCAGAGTACCAGCTACAATTCATAAATGAACTTTTAGTAGCTTAGTTTCAGTTAAATAGTGTTTGTTCTGGAATTCTTGAAATATTACACCATTTTTATATTAAAATTTTAAAAGATTTTATTTATTTATTTTTAGAGAGGGAAGGGAGGGAGAAAGAGAGAGAGAGAAACATCAATGTGTGGTTGCTGGGGGTCATGGCCTGCAACCCAGGCATGTACCCTGACTGGGAATTGAACCTGTGACACTTTGGTTCGCAGCCCACGCTCAATCCACTGAGCTACGCCAGCCAGGGCTCATTTTTATATTAATTTTTAAAGAAAGGGTTTTGATGACATTAAATTTTGCAATAGGCAAACTACAGCTCTTTCTGAAAATACACAATTTAAAATTTCAACTATTTGTTACCTATGTATTACTGTAGTTCAAAACAATGCAAGAATGTAACACAAACTATAAGAATATATAAAAATGATTAATATTTCATAAGCTTTGTGTAACCACACCTAGTCAGAATAATTTTCAGCTTTCATTTTCAACAGTGTAGACAGTTACATCATTTGCATGAGAATGCAAAATGCATAAATTATCCCCACAGGGAACCCTTAAAAGTTAAGGTAATTATATAGCATAGAAGTGGTTTCAAAGAACTCAAACAAAATAGCAAGTGACTGTACAGTCACCCTTTAAAATGATTATTATTCTGTTACCAGTGATCTTGATCACTAAAATCCCTCTCTTTACAATTACATTCACATGATCAAGTCTTACTTTGTTCTTTTACCATCAAGCTCTTGCAGCTGGCCCTGAAAATTTGCATGCTGTAAAAGCTGAACTAGACAGCTAGTAGAGATGAATTCTCCAGTTATGTTCATGCTGTGAACAGAACCATAACACTCCCTTAATATATCTTATCACTGCACTTTTATACTAAACATGCATCCAAATCAAGTCCTATTTTTTACATTCCTCCTGTTCAAAATCTTTTAATGGCTCACTGCTGCCTACAGAATAAAATCCAAATTCCCTTGCCTGGTGTTGTTCAGGGCCCTCCACAATCTTGCACGTGTTCACCTACAACTGTACCAGAAGATTCCTCAACTCAAGCCAGATTGGAGAAATAAGGACAAGACTGAAAGGAGCCGAGATTTTTCTTATGAATGGAAAAATACCTCCTCCGATCCAATTCCTGTGCTTCAGAAGCTGAGCTGTTTACTGTGATTAGAGAGAAGCACTGGGTCCCAGAGAATTCATAACTAATCTCTTCTAAATTTCTTTCTTGTGCTCTGCATTTTTATTTAAAAAAAATGGCCTGCACTTTTTAAACATCCCAGCTGCCTCGTGCCTTGGTTCTGCACACTGTGATTTAGCAGGCAGTGTATTTGTGCAGGGACCGCCACCAGCTATGCAATTCTCTGAGGCCACTTGCTAATAATCAGTACCTCTTCTTTTCACAGCACACTGAGGAAAAAGAATCAAACGTCAGCATGTCAGAAACCTCCAGGCTTGGCTTCGGCTGGAATGCTAAAGAACTTTACAATTGATTATTTCTGAAGACTTTCACAGCATCAAGGAAGAGGGTAATGAAATTGTATCTGAACAGAAGGAAGCTAAATAATTGATCTCATACTAATTTTTTGCAGATGGCTGGTGATGAAAAATCTACACTGGCAAATGTGCTGTATACATTATTTTAAACATAAGCAAGAGGGCTAAAGCTTTCAATGTTCACAATATATTTGCATTTAAGCCTTAAGGCTCAATTCCACACAAAGGTTCTTTTAAGTGCATGTGATTGGTATATGATAAATCAGAGCCCCAGGTCATTATAAGTTACATCATCTATTCTTGAATCATATCAGCAGTTGGATTGCTTCTGTTTTTTAAACCTCTCAGAATGAATTTGAGATGTTGCCGTTTGACAGTGCCTAATATATCCCTTAGCATCAGGAGGGTACAAACACCTTCCTCAAAAGAAAGAGAATATGGCCTTTCAAGGAGATAGCGGTTCTCAGAATTAAACTCTCTCACTTAGCTTTGGACAAAACTGGTTAAATGCTAGCTTCCAACTAAAATAAACAGTCAGTTGATGCAAAGGTGAGGGTAGAGTGGACCAGACATACAACCTTTTCCTATTCTGCCAAAGCTGTGTCTCCAAGGAGAGGGCTGTGTGGGTTCAACATCCAACTCTTCCCTCCAATGCTCTGTCAGAGATCTATTTTCTCTTTTCTGTGTAGCCCTCCCCACCCCCCATTGGAGAGAGGAGATATGGACCTGTTCTTTGGTTGACTCTCAAATGCCAATTATTAAGGAGAGGAGACATTCAATTACATGTGCTGGTTCAGATTAAGCATAGCATGTTCAGATATAGCTATTCTATACTGTCCCTAGATAAAGCAAGTAAAACTTCTGGCCCTAGAAAGGAATTGGTTTGTACACAGAATCACGATACGTGATTTTGCCTAGTGAGTCAGAGCTTCTTTGAACATCTTTTTAAAATGTTTATTGGTTTGCAGAATGTACAGTATCATCTCTGGCTGACTTATGAAGGCTGGTTATTTTAGGTACCATTTTATGGGGATTCTCATTCAAGTCAACAAAGATTTCTTGAGTGCCTATCATGTGCACTGTTTTTGCTAAATGAGATGCTGACATTCATGATGCTTAGCACTGTGGGAATAGTAATTACTTTTCCCAGACAGTTGTCCAAACAGCACTCCCCGAGCTGCATCAGAACCCATGTAGTACCCCAAAATATGTTCTCACCTTCAGTGAGAGGCAACAGACCAAATATAGTTCTAGTCTACAGTGGCCAAGCAAGATACAGACCTACTGTGGGTGAATAGCTTCCTACTAGGATAAACTAATTGGGCCCTCATTCCATTTGGAAAGGATGCACTTGGTAATATCATCTCATAGTTAAGTGCTCTATTATCATAATCAGCAGAAGCTAAGCATTTACCAATCTCTGAAGAAGTGTGACTATCCAAGGTCAAGGTATAGTTTAGAACTGAAATAGTTTATTTTGAAACCTAAAAATAGATCCTTCAGTATCATACCAGAATGACCAAAGTTGCCACTATTATAGTACCTAAAAAACATAATTCATCCATTCTAGGAATAGTTAAACATGAGTCAATGTAATCAGAGTGAACTATAAATGATACTGTATACTAACTATATGCCAATAAAATATAATATGACACCATTTTTTTAATCCTCACTGGAGGACATTGTTTTTTTTCATTGCTTTTAGAAAGAGAGGAAGGAAAACTGGAAGGGGGAGAGAGAGAGAGAGAGAGACACTGATGTGAGAGAGAAGCAGCAATTGGTTGCCTTCTGTATGTGTCCGGACCAGGGATCAGGAATCAAACTATGCCCTTTCAGTTACAAGATGATGCTCCAACCAACTGAGCCACACTGGCCAGGGCAAGAGGCCATTTTAAAATCATCTTTCTGCATGGTGAGATTATTAGTAAATCACTAGAAATATGCTTTAAACACACTTTAGTGTTCTGATGTCACTGAAATTACACTCCCTGCAATTCTGATCTATGGAGAGATTATTTACAGAAGATGGATATTGGCTGAAAATTATAGGGAAGAGGAATGAACAGGGATGCTATAGGCTACATGACCAGAATAAAGGACAGTACAAATATTTTTAGTAAACAGTAACAGAGTTTCAAACCTCACAGCTTTGGAAGTGACTCCATAGGCCACACTCAGTTGTCAGTGACTTTGCTAATTTTCTAGCATTAGAAACAGGAGGAAACATGTTAAACAGGGGGTGAAGTCATCAGAACTGCAGTGTTTAACTTTGGGGAAACACATCAAATTACATGTGCAACTCCAATGAGGAAGCAAAGGGAGGGTTGTGCAAACAATCACTGGAGGACAGATGCACATACAAAGTTGGTGTGAGAACTGCTCAAGACTACTTATTTGTCTTCTTAGCAACATTTTCTTTCTATTCTTCTAAATAGTTTTAATGTTTACCTACAGTTGCTTACTGTATTTTGAGTAGGCAATAATAGGTTCAATTTTCCCTAAGCCTGAGTCACAGCCTGGTAGTAAATTAGGTGCTTAGAAAGGTGTGTTACTTCCTTGAGGCTACTGAGACATCATTTAAAGCATAATGTGCTTGCTCTGGTTTATGAAGAGGCTACTGACTCACTTCAGTGGGAGTTGTTTTTCCTACACTGCTCATGGCTGAGTTAAACGAATATACTTGTTTTTTCTCTTCACAGTCTGGTTGGGATGGCCTGAGCTAATGACACACTCTTGCCAATTCCACTGTGACCCACAGAACATTTGCCCACAATGTTTGCTTAAAGTCATGTCTATTTTGTAGCTGTGGAACAAAGTAAAGTTGATGAGGGATGAGAGAGGTTGTGGACTCCTTGACAGCATTCTCTAATTGACTATGTTAGCTGGCCACTGGTGCCATAAAGGCCATGTTTGTAGTCAGACATTAATTTACAACGTAAGGCAAATCATGTCACTCCTCTATTCAACACCCTCCAATGGCTTCCTGTTTCAAAGGCAAAATCAAAGTCCTTGCCTTGGACAAGATCATGTTGTCTGATCCTTGCTACGTCTATACTCTCATCTATCATGTGCTCTTTTTCACTTTATGTTACACTGGCTTCCTAGCTTGTCCCTTGAACATGTCAAGCATTTTCTCATCTCAGGCCCTTGAAATTTGTTGATACCCCTGCCCAGAATGTTTTTCTTCCAGATATCCACATAAAACCTTCCCTCTTGCCCATCAAAGTTTACCCTACCTCTCAGCATGCCATATCCCCTTATCCCTGCTGGCTTTTGTCCAAATAATATCTACTGTCCATCTACCCCACCCCAGAAGATAGCTCCACAAGGACAGGGATTATGTTTTGTTCATTGCTGTATTCCAGCATCTGGAATAGTACCTCAAGTTCCATTAATTATGTCATTGAAATTTGCTGAATAGAGGGATGAAACTTGGTGGCCTGATAGATTGGAGGGACAAATTATTCCAGATTACTGAGGTCTTTGCATAAATATTAAATCATTGAGTTGTCATAAAATGATATTTAGGCCCCTATTGAGGTACAAATATTGGGGCTTTCATTTTCTGGTTATGAACTGCATTATAGTTATAAGCCAGCATCTCTACCCAAAGAAACAAAATAAACCTTTATTAACACACTTTTGAGGCATTCATGAAAGGCTATTCATAAAAAGGATAGGTCAGGATGAAAGGAAATAGCTAAAGAAAATACCTTTGAAAAGTGTGTCAACAGGTAATTAATCATTGAAAACAGCAAACCCTGATGGCTAGTGAACTTCAAGGGCTAATCTCAGTGATATATGAAAGTGCAATCCTCTCAATGTATTAGAAATGCTAGTTTATTGTATTGAACAAAAGAATAAATGAATCATCTTTCCAAAGAAGACACTATGATTTTAAATGATTTAATTAAAATAGATTAAATAAAACACTAATATACCAATAAAAGTTTAGCTAGGGACCTTGTGATTAACTCTGGTATGCTTCATGGGGGCTTAAAACCTGATATAACTTGTGCTTAATATTTTATTTTATTTTACTTATTTTTAGAGAGAGAGGAAAAGAGGGGGAAAGAAAGGGAGGGAAACATCAATGTGTGAGCGAAACATCAGTCAGTTGCCTCTTGCATACCTCCAACTGGGACCAGCTTCCAACCCAGGCATGTGCCCTGACCAGGAATTGAACTGGTGACCTTCTGCTTTATGGGGCAATGCTAAACCAACTGAGACATACCTGTAACAGCTAGCTGTTTAAATTGCCCTATGTAGAACACAGGAATCTCAGGCTAAACAAACATAGTATAGAATGATTCATATCTCATTTCTTTGCCATGGACCATATTTTGTCTTCAGCTTACCAAAGGAAAGATAAGCTTTTTTTTTAAGAAAGAGGGATGCTAAATAAGAAATATATGCCACAACTTGCTAACTAAGTATAATGGGATTTTAAAAAATCACTTCAGTGCCACACTTCAGATGTTTTTTAGAGAAAGGAATAATTTATAAGGAAGCATAGTGAAGAAGAAAGAAAAAAGAATGGTTTAAATTGTAAATTACAACTTACATAAATAAATGCATTTAACTTTGTCAACAGCTATAAATGCAAACTGTACCTCTATTCCACTCACTGGACTACCATGACCATAGGAGGCAAGTGGTTATACATCAGGACTCCATTACAATATGCCTTGCTAATAAGCAGACTCAGAATTACCTATATCTAATTGAATGCCTGGGGTGGTTTAGCCAGTAGCAGAGGGTCAGCACCCTGATTTAGGTGTTATAAAGAAACTGGGCTATATTCCAGATATAAACTAATGGACTAGATACTGGACCCTTATAAAACAGAGTACGGGGACAAGCGTAGGCCTCTAGTGGCTCTTTTGGCAAAAGGTTATTTTTAAGATATACTCACTTCAATCAAACTTCTTAGCTTGTTGATTTTGGCGCACTGGGAAAAGGAAAAGTGGATAAACTGGCTGTTTGCCACAACTAGTGGCAAACAGCTGCTCAGGACTGCTGTACTATAGACTCCTTCCCCTCCCTTCCATTTGTTCTATAGTAAGAGAACTTCACATACCAGTTAAGAAAACAGGTTTTCAAGTCACAAACTGGCAAAAACAATAACTAGAAACCAGGTCTGTCTGGCTGGGTAACTTTGGGCAAGTCCTGTGACCCACCTTTGTCTCTGCACATCTTTTTCGAAACAATAGTGTTTTCTTCATAGGGTTGCTGGGAGGATTAAGTAGGTTAAGATTTGTAAAGGGCTGCCTAGCTCATGTGAAGGGATAGAATTTTCTAAAGCAGATGTTTTAAATTCAAGAACAAACAGCAGTATTGTAGGACATTTGCATTCATACAAAGAGTAATTACTTCCTGCCTGAATGAAAGATTGGTGCAGTGATGGCTGCTAACAGTCATATCACCCCATGTATAAACCAGAGCAGGGCTGACAACCAATTTGCATCTGTGGTCAGCATCAGATCTGCTTCAGGGTGGATGACTTATGCGTTTGGTTCTTAAAATGGGGTGGTGGCAGGTACTGAAATCCTATCAACTCATTTTTGGGGTCAAGACAGCTCTTTTCTTCCTGTCCTTAAAGCACAGGTTAGGACCTTCCACCTTCAAGAATTAGGACAATAGTTTATAAACATCTGGCTGAGAAATCCCTGGAGCAGTTCTCCAGAGCTGCTCTCTACTCTCTACTCTCCTGCTCTTCCTTAGCTTTTGAGGAGTGAAGCAGCTTCTTCTGTTGCCAGGCATTGAATCATAAGAGCTTAACTTTGGATAGTGACTCCTAAAAAGGAATCCCATTCTAACAATGCACCTCCTTTGTGTCTATGTCCCAGTTCCTAGGCCTCTCTTGTCATTTCTTAATACCCACATCTGAAAATACTATTACAATGCTGCTGTAATAGTAATCTGTTCATGCTCACCTTCATCCAGCAGTGGTCAGATGGTAAAAAGAAGACCTTGAGCAGGCTCTTGATTGTAATCAGCAGTTCAAAGCCTGTTTCTCCCATTTGACTAAAAGTTCAGAGAAGACAGGGGATGTGTTTGCCAAGTATTGGCCAATCAGTGGATTATTGCTCAGATAGATGAATGGATGGGTGGATGGATGGATGGGAGTATGCAAGTACATTCTAGAGGAATCTATTATGAAAGGAGTAGAAAGCGTAAAGATGACAAGGGAGCAAGAAACATTTATTTAGGATCTTACTAAAGGAAAACAGGAGAAACTGAGATTACATGTATAATTTGGTGAAACTATCAATAACTGGTGGAAGAAAGGAAAAGTGAGAGAGGGTTAAGATGTGCTAAGAAGGGGCTACCAGGGTTGACGTGTGTGGGTGAGTTACTTGAGATGAAAAGTGCCTTTTAGGGGCTGCTACCCCAAGCGTATTTTATCCAACTAGTAATGATACTGCATAATGATGGTGAAAGGATAATTATCTACTACCCAGTCAAAGGACTTGTAATTAATATATAAGCATGATTCTTACGTTGCATCCAACTTAAGGTTAATAATTGGAGCATGACTGCCTATATTAATGCTTTGCATGTATTCATACCACATATTTTGATTACAATAACCCTGTGTTTTGGGGATGTAACCGAAGAACACACACCTTTCTGGGAGACCACTGTCTGTGGGAGTCATTCAGTGCCTGTGATAGATACTAGGACACTTCATTCAGCGAGCATCTACTAACACCTACTACATGCATGAAAAGCTCAGTTCAGACACCATGCTAAGCACTAAGGGATATGGCAGGGGTTAAGACATGGCTATTTTCTTCTTCAGAGTTTACATTCTGGTTAAAGAAACAGGAGAAATAAGTGTGCAAGTACTGTTGGCACGATGAGTATGGAAGTAGGGGTAATTACAGCATGCTATGTGGTCTTGGAGAACACATAGCTATCTAGTCAGAGAAGAAGCTATTGCTTTGTAAGAGCATCCTGACCAGGGTTTAATAGCTATTTTATCCTGAGGACCACTGGAGAGGCTCAGTTATGATAATGGATATTTGATAATAGGGGAGTGCTGACATTTATTGAACACTTGCAGTGTGTCAGTGATGTGCATAGGGCTTGACATTACTTATCCTATGGAATAAAGTGAAATATCATATGTAAATTCCATAGGTGTTGGGAGGGAAAACTGCAGAGTTACCTTGGGAAGTTTTCTAAGAAGTCTTTCTCAAAAGGTAGTGATTTCTGAGAGCTGATAGGAACAGAGAACAAGAACCATCCTGTGGCACTCTCTTGGTTGGCCAGGAGTTCAACTGCGCTTGTCGGAGGAATGGAGCATAGCTCTGTGGGGTTCTTATGACAGCCAGTGAAGGAAAATAGCTATTCCACATTGCCAGTCCTGAGAAGGATATGAGTCTAACACTAGCAAATCTTCTGGAAGATGCTATCAGGTCACTAGCTTAATGCTAGAAGGCAAAGTGGTTAAAAATGGTGGGGGAAACACAGTGTTCTTTTCAATTTTCTATGTAAATACTGCTAAAATGTAAAACAAATGACAGGCAGACACTCCTCTGAATCTTGGAAAATATATACAATGACCAGGAAAACACAGGTGATTGGGAAATTCTTACTTGGGAACATTGTGAGGCAACTTAACCATGGAAGTGCCATATACAGAAGGGAATAAAAGT
The DNA here is from genome assembly GCF_019186645.2 of Phyllostomus hastatus. Taxonomy (NCBI): domain Eukaryota; kingdom Metazoa; phylum Chordata; class Mammalia; order Chiroptera; family Phyllostomidae; genus Phyllostomus; species Phyllostomus hastatus. The sequence continues at coordinate 6,926,625 of NW_025333841.1, read as the reverse complement.
GTTAGCTACAGGCATTGTTCAGGCCTACCTTACTCATCTTTACTGACAGTGCTGAATGGAGTATTTTCTTGTATTTAAAGACCCCCTACTGCTGTGGATGGTGTGGTTCACTGGATTGAGTGCCAGCCTGTGAAATGAAAGGTCACTGGTTTGATTCCCAATCACAGCACATGCCTGGGTTGCAGGCTGGGTCCCCAGTTGGGGGTATGTGAAAGGCAACCACATTGATATTTCTCTCGCACATCAATGTTTTTATCTCCCCCTCTTCCTCTCTCTCTAAAAATAAATAAAATCTTTGGAAGAAAAAAGACACCTACTGAGGCCTTTCAGAAATGACGGCATTTCATAGATCAGCCCCGTATACCAAGCTCAACTCTCAATTCTTAGTAAAATGACTCCTGCATGTTGTTCTTCTTAAATGAAGCCTTGTTCTGAAGGAATTATAGGAAATCAATCTTAGCAAAACCAAAGCTAATTAATTGGCATATGCTAATTGATTGCCTATGGGCAGTGTACTGAACTAGATTCTTGGAAATGAATAAAAAGATTTAGTTGAATTTTTTGTTTTAATTTTGATCCCCTAGGGTGTCATTTATTATAAATAAACACAATCCATTAAAGCCACTAACTCACAGATGACATGTCCATGTGACTGCATCTACTATTAAAATAACATTAATCACTCCACGCTCTTTAATTATCTTATTAGAATCACAGCTATATCTCTAGCAATCATTGACTTTACCCCTAAAAATCAAATATTAGGAGCTTTTGCCTCAAGTCACATAGATATGTATAATCTATTTAAAACATTTACAAAAACTGACCCCATATTATACAATGATATTGCATGTGATCCTGGAACAACATTACCTACTAATTATCTCATTTTTTCAGTTTATAACTGTGGCCATATGCTTAAAGAAACCGATCTGATGTTTAGGCTTTATGAAAGTTTAGTCTGGTAATCCACAACTGAAATTCAGTCTCTTTTCCAGTATTTTGCCTGCTGGAAGAAACAACCAACCCTCAATGTGACTACTGCAAAGATGCCACAAATGACAACTTGAATTGTTTGATTAATATAGGTCTTTGATGACTTTGTTTCTTTTTTGACTACTATGCTGTATGAGACAGCAGAAGATTCTAACATAGATCTTGCCTTATTGATTTGCTTCAGTGTTTTAGAGTGACCATGTCCAAGTCGATAGTAAAATATTTATTATGCCCAACTGGTTGTTTTCTTTTCTTGAGGATCAGTTGTGAAAATGGAGACTCTGAAATAGGCTCCCATTTGTAACTGCTCAAAAGCTTACTGAGACTAAGGCGACTAGTGGAGCTGAATGGCTAGATTTCACCAGGACTGTAATATTTGTGTTCAGGAGGGAGGAATGTTTTTCCTAAGGGAGGAGGAAAAATAAATTTTCTGCACTCAAGTAATTTTCCGAATGAGCAAAAAATGCGAGCCTGTCAAAACAGGCAAGTTTCCTTTAAAGAAATGTGTGAGCAAATACTATCAGGAATTGCTAGCAGAAATTGCCATCACTACCATAGCTATCAGCTAGGTTGCTTGGCACATCAAGAAATTAATCCTTAAAACCTCATTTCCTTTTGTATGGATACTTAAAATGAAAGCAAGCAGCTAATTCAATTATTCTAATTGTAGTTTTTACATTATTTTTTATTTATTTTGGTTAGGTAGATAATTCAAAAGGTATAATTGACAAATATGAGTTACATTTACCAGTATAGAATAATAATCCTTGTTATAAAATGTTACAGGAAAGAACTTTTGAGTTTGCCTGAGAAATGTTTGTGTATTCCAGTGCCTGGAGTAGCTTATGTAAGTCCAGTTATATTCTTTCAGATCAAAGAGTTCTAGTGGGGAGGGACCTTTGGCTCTGTCACCAATTTAACTAAGACCCTTTGCTAAAGTCTGGCGAATGCTTTGAACCTTGGTTTTCATAATTTATGTAATGGAAATAATGATAGTGACCTTACTTACTCTTTACAAGTTAAGGGATGATGGATATTATTTCTGCAAGGCCACATTGTAATGGCTTAATTTTTTTCTCAAAATTGTCTTCAAAGAGGAAGTTATTTTTCAAAGTTAGTAAACCTTCATCTCCTGCATACTGTAGTGAACACTTCAAATTGAAAGAAATTGGCTCACATCATACCTCAATGACGTAAGTCAAAACATAGGATCTTAACTCAAGTTGATGGTGAAATACTAGCTTGCTTTTTCTATCAACCTTCACCTTATATGATCCTGGAAGTTGGTCTTCTTATCTCTCCAATGCTTCACATTTTAGTGAAGGACATGAGTAATGGCTTAAAAAAATGAATGACAGATCTTCACCATCACATTAATATCTTCTAAGTCAATGGGCCAAAATGTTTCATAAAGTGATTTTTAAAAAATTCAGTGTAAAATGGATGTTATAAATTTAACCATCCTTCCTGTTTTCATAAGCCATATGCTTTTACTAATTTAATGCATGCTTGGAGTATTCACATCTAAACATAGGTATCATATATGTAATTAATGCAATATTGATTGGGGGATTAAAATTTAATTGGTTCTCCAATTTATTCTGTAAGGGGAAACCACTGTTAGAACCCACTCCCTTAGAAGCAACATGCAGTAGCCTGCCCTGAAAATCTTCTGGGTTGCAAATAAGTAACAGCAGCCTCATGATCTTTTTAAACCCACCTGTATATTTTGTTTAAACAATTTATACGTTGTTTAGCATGGAAAACCAATGATTTGGAGTGCCCTTCCTAAAAGTACTCCATGGCATACATTTTATTTGAATGTTGCTCTATCTACATAAGATATTTTCCACTTTTAGAAAAAAATGAGTTAAAATTTATTGTATTTCAGGGTGTTGCACAGGGAATATACACTCACTTTAGAAATGGGATTTTTAAAAGGGTTTTTAAAAATGCTTTTATTTACTTCTTTTCAGAGAGAGGGTGAGAGAAGGAGAAGGAGAGGGAGAGAAGCATCAACATGTGGTTGCCTCCCACAGGCTCCCCACCAGGGACCTGGCCGAAATCCAGGCATGTGCTCTGACTGGGAATCGAACTGGTGATCCTTTGGTTTACAGGCCAGCACTCAATCCACTGAGCCACACCAGCCAGGTCACTCACTTTAGTACTCACCTAATAAAAATATAAGTAGGAAGAATAATGTCTGCCCCTAACTTCACCTTGCACAGTCCAAAGGTACAACAGAAACACATTGGAGTTCTGCTCCTTCAGATAATACACAATGCATTGCCCTTCTTGAAGTCTATTACCACTACTTCTCATTCACCAGAAGAGTTAGGACTAGTGAATAGATAACAAGTGACCCAAACCACATGGTTACTTGGCTAGAGTATGTCCATGTTATTTTCCTTCCTTGACCCAAAGCTGTCTTACTTGGCCCTCTCCTTTTTTTGCACACTGAATAAGAGCTCGGGAACCTTTATTAGAAGCAGTATAACCCTCAAATCTTACTGTCTCAGATTCCTGGTACTCCTCTACAATTGGTACTTGTGGACACAGAGTAATGGCTTGCTTTGTGCCTCGGACAGAAATCTAAACTGTGATTTTCTTTTTCTACAGAGAAACCTACAACTAAAGGTTCTAGTTTTCTAAGCTCTGATACTGACTCCACTTGGTGCTTTGGAGCTCCAGTGGGGATAAATGAAAGTAATTCACTGTGAACTCTGATGATGTTACTGCTGCTGCATTATTTAACTATATTAGATGCTTTCCATACTAGGGAGTCCCGGAAACACCATGATTCTGGTTTGAGGTTTTCCTTGTTTCTCACATAGTCTTCTGTTTTCACCAATAATATTAGACAATATTGTTACCTATCTTAGACTACTGTGGTAAAAACAAGAAAGATGAAAGAATTGCTAGATTAAGTAAGAAATAAAGGTATAGGAATAGTTAAAGATGAATATTTCTTTATTAATTTTCATGGGTAGCTTGCTATTTTCATGTGTTTCACTCTACAGGAATGGTTTCATTTTATTTGATTCAATAATTGGGATATAATGAGAAATAGAATCAAGCTGTGCAAATGTCCATGACAAAGTCTCATGCACTAAGCCCTATTTCTTTAAATGTATTGCAAATTTCACCAGGTGGTCCTAACTTTCTTTATCACCTTAGTCTTTGTGAAAAATAAAATACAATCCTCAACAAAAACTCCAAATTTGCATAGTCCAAGTTCTGCTTCTTTTTAGAGAAGGTAAAATAAAAATGCAAAAACTCCCCCACCAAGGCTTCAGTATAAGAAATGAGAACATTTGCATTTACACAAAGCCTTATCCAAGTCTATGTGGAAAATATAAAAAAATGCATATTAGTAAATTTGAAATTCATAAGGTCATAATGAAGTTTCCCTGATTTCTATAGCCTTGGCATTGAATGATCCACTTTCTAAACACTGACAAAAATCAGATCCATTGTTCCTTTAATTTTTATAATTTTTTCTCTAAAATAGTTCACTTTTACACAAGAGTACAATAATAAGTAATGATGAGTACAGTAAAATAAAAAAAATGTTCCCAGTTAAAAATGAATGATTAAACTGTCTCAATAGAAGTCAATATGGTTAATAGTCTTAAAATGCTAGTTGAAAAATGCCTTTAGAATATGCTTTATATATATATATATATATATATATATATCCATATACACACACACATTGTTCAACATGAGAAAATTAGCTTACCAAATAATGCTTTCTAAAAAGCATCAAAAAATAGATGCAGCAATCAGCAATGCATATACTGAATCCATGTCCAGAAAATTTTCCTTTTTAGCTAGAATGGAGCATGTATCCATGACAGAGGAATAAAATATAATTCAGGTAAAAAGTACATCTGGTTGAAAGGGGCATTTGATTCCATTCAAAAGTTGCTTCGAAACACTAAAAGCAGCAAGGGCCTGTTCAGTTTTCAATTTCCTAATGATTTCTAATCTACTCTGCAATAAAAAACCACGCCATACTAATGGATAATCATTAAAAAGGAGGGAATGACTTTCAGCTAGCTCCCACTCTCTCCAGGTCCAGAGAATTCATCAGCTGTAGTTCACAGGTGTTGATGCCTCCTGAGTGGCTGCTGGGTGCTGTCACCAGCCAGCTGATAGACATGATAGTTGAAGTGGACCTTTGCTTCAGAAGGCCCTCAGCTTTCACATTTCCTTTTTTAATAGTCTGGTTGAAACCCTTACTCAGGGCTTCTGAACTGTGCTTTCTAAAGAGCTTCAGCGGCTAGCAAACCGACTCCACAAAGCCAGATTCTGGATTAATGGAAAGGGACAAAAATCAGAGTAAGTAATCCAAGAACAGTGTTGGGAACCGCCCTGACTGGTATCAGAGGCTGAAACCCCCGCCTAGCTAAGGCTAAGGGAACGCCCTTGGAACCGTAAGCCAGCAAGGAGACAAAAGCTTATCTTCCTGGCAGGAATGCTGCTTCTGCTGCTTTATTCATGACTGAACCCCCCAAAAAGCTTGGTCGGTTAGCCAAAGACGGGTAAGATTCCCCACGGGGGAACGACCTAAGCCAGGCACGATCACTTTGGGAGGCCGCCCCAAAAGAAGGACTTGGGGGGCTGCAGCAAAAGGGGGTGATGGACCCTCGCTCCTTGGCTCTGACATAGCCTGAGTTCTCAGCGTCTGGGAGAAAATCTCCTTGTCTCCCAGTTGCCTTAGTTCCCTTGCTCCACCTAAGCCTGAAACGATGACAGGGTGGTGCAGCTCGGTACTGAGAAGTGCGGATTTCCCGGGGTGATCAGGCCTAAGAAAGAACATGTAAATTACTGTGAAACCTTCTTTGTTTAGAATGCTCTCAGTTGAATGAGAAGGGTCTTAGGAGGAAGTTAGTTTGTTCCTCAGTCTTACAGCTCTTTGACCCCAACTCAATAGACCGGCAGAGTTCTTAGTTTTCTATGGTTCCTTACTTCCCCTAATGAGTACTGTACTTTACCTGAATTATTATGCAAAATGATCCCAATAAAAGCAGGTATGGACGGTAAATCAGCGCGCTCCCCACTAGGGGGGGTGGCCATTCTGTCCCTACTTCCCCACAGAAACTAGTCTGTCTCTGTGCATGTGTTGTTTTTTCTCGCGTGTTTATCGTCAAGCCATCCACAGCGTTCCGTGGTCACTGCTGGCCGGTGACCCACGCACAACAGAACAGATTATCTCAAAATGTTTCTCTTGGAGTTCTGGATTGTGCAGCATTGTATTCAGGACAAAAGCTTATCTTTCTAATTATATTTTCCTTAGATTAATATTAAAATGACTGTATTTTCTGAGCCCCCTTAGATAGGAAGAATTAGGAAGTGGGTTAAAGCTGAGACGGCTTGGATTTAAAATTTTCTACATACACACATCACAATTTTCCATGTCCTAATTTTCTTCTAATCAAGTCTGAGCCAAATTGTGCAACAAAATCCATTAGCATTACCTCCATTATTTATTCAAAGACAGTGGAAAATTGACTAATGACTCTGAAGGAGCAAAATCTACAAAGCAAGTGATGCCCTTCACATTAGGCCCATACCAGAAACAAGGATAGTCATTTCTAAGCTCATGCCTTCTATACAGACATCCATTAAAACCATGAGAGTGGCAATATTTGAGTTCTATCTGCATTCTGTATCTAGTCCCAAGTGAGTCATCCTCAACTACTCTTCCCTTCTCCAATATGTAAGCCTATAGTAAATGAATGAACATTTGATTGCAGGTAGCCTTAGGTGCAGACACTCAAATAAACAGGCAAATTTCATTTATTAAAAAGCAAATTGGTCAAATATCTAAAATCCATATTTAGATCAGAAATAAGTTAGAGTTGATGTGTGTGTGAGCTCACACATGTCCGTACTCACACAAGGACAGGAAAGGCGCACACACTCTGGTCTATATTTTCAATGGTTTATACTTTACACAAATTATTGTAGTTGAAACTTTAGATATTTCATAGTCACAGTGGGAAAGCCCTATAGAAAGTCCCACGGCATCTTCTGCTGTGATTCACCTGTCATCATTTGACAGTCTACTAGTCTACTCTATTTAGGTCTCTCTCAGCCCACCCCCAACCCTGCTTTTACAAACAGGCAGCTGCTGCGAGAGCATATTCTGAAATGGCTCCATAAATGAATAAGTAGAGAGTATGGCTGTTCTGGTAGCCTGTGTTGGCTAAATGGTACAAATTCCTAGTTGGCAAATTCCCGAGGAAGTAACCACTGTAAGAACAATCTGTTTGATTGATGCAGTGAAGTCTGAAAATTGTTATGACACAAAGCTTCCTTTCCAGATTGGAAGGAAACTTTGGCTGACACAATCTCTTGTGGACAACAATGTGCTTTTGGGGGCTGTGGGCAGGGCCCTCATGAAGTTCAAAGTTATTCCAAATTATTAGTTCTGAAATATAATATTCAATATCTGTTTAGGCTTTGAAAAGACATCATCCCTTTGTTTCAGTGAAATCACCTCATTTAAGATATTTTAGGACAAAGTATTCAGAAAAGCAAGTAATAAAGTTCAACTGAATAAAAGGAGGTTGTTTCAAGAGAGATCAGTTGTTAATTAATCATTAATCACTAGTCTGTGGTTGTGTATGTGTGAGAGAGACAGAGACAGAAGAAAAATACATTAATAAAAAATTAAGGAAAAATTTTCTTCCAGTATAAGTTTGTATTTAGTTATTTTTCCTGTTGTATATTCATGAATTATTTGGACAAAATCCTTTGGATCATCATCAAAAATATAAACTGTATGATGGGAAAATAGAACACAATAACAATAAAAAAATATATGTTAAGTATAAAAAAAGAAAAAAATTTCCTCCATAGATGGCTGGTTATAGAACACTTGGCAGTTCAAAAATGCCATGAGGGTTTCCCACATAGGGCCAAGAAAACTTATTTTACCTCTTTATAAGAGAAGTGGTGGCAGAGGGACCAAGAAACAGGAAAAGAAAAAAAGTGGTGAAGAAACTGAACCTCTCTCTCTAAAAATATCCAATGATCTAGTTCCAAGAAGTCAGGCAACATATAGTAACGAGTATGCCTCTGACAAACCAAAGAAACAAAAGTGTAAGAAAGATAGTCTCTTCTTACCCTTTTCTACCTTCCTCACCACTGGCCACCCTCAGTTTTATTCCTACATTGTTTTTATTTATTTATTTTTAAAAAGTTTATTTATTGATAATCAGAGAGAGAGAAATTTCAGTTCGCTGTTCCACTTATTGAGGTGTTCATTGGTTGCTGCCTACATTGTTTGTAAATTCAGCTGTGCATAGCCAACACTCAAGGATACACTGATCTGACAAGCTCCCAGGAACTGAGGGAACACAGCCAAGGTCTCTGTTTCTACAACAGTGGTTCTCAGTGCCTTAGAGTTTGCTTCTTTAGACCCATCATAACCTTCTAGCCCTGGAGAATATTCTCTAGATGAGTTTCCAGAGATCATCCGGAGGCAAGATCCAGACCTCACTAAAGCCTAAAATTCTTTCATTAATAATGAATTTGAAGGGACAAAGCTAGGCTTCCTGCCCTTCCTTGGTCCTGTGAGACCTGGGAAGCTGTGTCAATTCTTCAAATATCATATTAATGTTGACTCTGGGGTTCAGTTCAAGCCAAGGCTCTTATGGTTTCAAGTTTTCTTGATCTGATTATGTACATAAGATAGTTTCACGCTAATAAACACCAGCTGTACTTAAACTGCTATTTTTCCTGCTTGGTTTGAGGGGATAGTGGGTAAGCCAATACCTGTGGCTTTTAGGAAGATACAGAGAAAATAATTTTGAAATATTTAATAAACTCTTAGAATCCATTATCTGCAATGTACTATTCTTCTGGTGGGGTCTTTGGAAATTTACCTTAAGCACTCAGCATACTGTAGTTAATGCCCAAACAGTAACTCTGAGCACAGGGATATGATGAAAAGCATTTCATTCCCATTTATAAAGAATATGCAGACTATTTTGCAGTAGATGGTTTCAGCATTCTCTAAGTGCTCATTCAATGCAGGCAGTTTAGCTGAGATGGAATGGCCCTTAATTCTTGAGAGAAAAGCAAAATCTTCACACTTATATTAAACAGGGAGCAAACATGTTTGCCTGACCATTTTTTTTAAATAGGCCCCAGGATCAAACACAGCATCAAAAGGTCCTGACAGCTCTGGGGTGGGTGGGGATGGTGGTGGGAGTTAGGGGGTGGAGGAATTGAGCAAAAAGGAAAAAGGACTTGTGGACATGGACAACAGTGTGGTGGCTATGGAAGGGGGATAATTAGTAATGGGAAAATATAGTAAAAGTAAATTTTAAAGGGTCCTATTTTAAATAAAAAAGAACAGCAATCTGATGTGAAGGGAAAAAAGGAGCAATAGTACCATTTACTAAATTAGGGAGGCACACGGTCATCAGCACATTCTCATTAGGTGAGGAGGGACCCAATTCCAGATATAGGCACATTTAGTCTCTTTATCTCTGGATCTCTCTCTCTCTCTCTCTCTCTCTTGCATGCACGCGTGCACACACACACACACACACACACACACACACACACACTCAATCCTGCTCCACTATAGCCTTGATATCTAGCTGAAAAGACCAGATGACATGCAAGAAATTAAAGGTGGGCTGTAGGGTGGGCCATTCTCATTGGCACTCTTTAGCCAGTGTTTTTTTTTTTTAAAGCATATATCCTATCTGTAAGAAATTTTGATAGGGGAGTGTTGTCCTAAGGTTTAATTCTCTGGCATTTACATTAAATTTCTTAACCTAGCTATCTGCATTTTGAAATCAAGATGGTCAGAATCTGAATGACTACAGTCAGTTTCCCTAAACCATTAGAGAAAAAGAATGAATTTTCCTCTTTCCGAGAAAAGTCTGAATTGCTATGTAAGCTACCACATAAACACATCATCAATAAGGATCCAACATCTAAGCATTTTCTCCAGGTATTGCATACAGTACATTTGCATTTCTGAAAGAAAAAATCCAATGTGTTTTTATTGGTAGGATCTAGTCGTATTCAACTTTGTGCTAATGAGGAAATTGGTAACAAAGATAAATTGTACTAAGTAATAACCAAAAAAATGTGTATAAGAGAATATTCAAGCAAGAAATGTTAGTAAGAAGCACTTAAACAAAGTGGAGAGTTTGGTACTGAAAAAGAGGACTGGCTTGGAATCAGAAGACTTGAGTTCAAATTCCGATTCTTCCACTTATTTATTAACTGTGTCCTTTGGCAAATCACTTCATCTCTTTGAACATCAATTTCCTGATCTATGAAGACATAATGAAAACTCTGCCTTATCTCACAAGGTGGTTAAAAGGATCAAACAGAAATGAATGTGAAAACACTATATTAAAGTATGATATAGATATCAATTACTATTATATATGAACAGAATACAGAAGAATACATAATTTGTATTATTAACTATACACTATTAACTATTCCATTTCCTAGCACTTTTTGAGGGATTTAAGTGCCCTGACCTAAACATAGAGATCACACACATTTAGGTGTGAACAGTTCCCTGTTCAAAAAAAAAAACCCAAAAAACAACAACAAAAAAATGAAGAAATAGAAAACAACTTAAATAGACTTATTATGCAGCCATAAAAATGATGATGTGGAAAAATGTTTTAATAGGTGAGAATATTTATGATAATTAGAAGATTTCAAGCATGGTATACATAGAGTGATTCTAAATCTATATGTATCTCCATCTCTGCCTCTATCTATTTATTGAGAGAAAGAGTCAGAAAGCCAGTATAAGGAATGTTAAAAGAATGTCTCATTAGGGGATATTTTTATGGGTAGTTTTTTATATTTTCCATTTTTTCTATAAAAACATATATTACATTCATAAACAGTGAATAAACATGCACAAAATCTGTATTCCCTTAAAGATAGGGAGGGAGAAGGAGAAAGAGGGAGAGAGAGGAGCTCAATTAAAAAGTTAAAATTCTTGTTCAACCTAAGAGTAGAAGGCAGTTACAATGAACCAGTTACCTCAAGTTAAAACAAAAAAAACCTACTGCAGAGACTTATCAAGGTTGAGCTTCTTACCAGCAGACCAGCTGAATTGTCATGAAGCACTCACTGGACTGGTGGGGTAGATTCCAGGTGAAATATCTTTGAAATCGAGTTCTGATCAGATTTTGACATTCGATGGTAGCCTGTGCCCTCTGTATGGGAAACCCTGCCCTGCGCTCCCTTTAGTAAGCATACAGATAGAGTGCAGACCAGGGTCTCCCAACAGCAGCTTATTCAACAATCCACTTCAGAGTTCCTCTCTTCACTTGTGATGTTACGTGGGGAATGGATGGCTTGTTGAGTTCCTTTTCCTTTTGAATTATCCAGCTGCAGTGATGGGTGTGGTGGCTTTGTGGATCAGCTTGACCCTTGTGAATAACTGTACTTTTCAACTTTACATAAATCTTATTAATTCAGTCTTAGAAAAAAAGGCAAAATATGACAATATAATGATAAGATCCTCATAGTCTTCCAAGATTTTACAGAATGCAACATATTGGCCTGAAGTCAGCACATCACTGCATGGGCTGTAACAGCAAATAATAAGACCAAATATTTATTGACTCTCTGTGTTTAACTCTCTAAAATGCTGTGTGTCATCTTATTTCTTTTAAGGAGGCCTCTCTTACAATTACCCCCATTTTATAGATGTGAAAACTAAAGAACAGAAGGATTAACTCCTTTAACCAAGAGTCACAGACTGTATAAGCAGCTGATCTGTGTTTTGAGTCCATTTAGTCTGGCAGAGCCCTCCTTCTTAACCACTGCAAGCATCTTGAAGACAAATACTGAATATCATTCATTAATGATGCTGGAGCCTGTTTAAACCTAGGACATCAAAAGGCTATTACCACAGAATAAGAAGACTATTCTGTTCTATTTGGAGACAGATGTAGTTAGTGTTGACTATTTTGAGTTTGAAGAGCTGTTAAGGGGTAAGAAAAATGGAGATGTGGGGTAGCCAGTTGGATATACATGTCTTGTTCTCAAGTGGGAAGTTATTTGCATATGGATGGATGGTACCTGAAGCCATGAGAATACATGCAGAATACAAGATGGCCACTGAGGCTGGAACCTGGGGGTAGGGAAGCTAACAACATTTTAAAAGAGGTAAAGAAAAGGAAGGAATCAAAAGAAAAAGTAGTGGTGGTGTGGAACAGAGAGAAAACAGTGTTGTGAAAGCCCAAGAGAAGAGTTAGATTCAATGGGGAGGAGGCGACCAACACAGTCCAATGCTACAGAAAGGGGAAAGAAAGGACTGAAGGGAACAATGCATTTTATTTCATGGTTACTAGTGACCTTGGCAACAGACGTTTAATGATGATAATGAGGGCAGAAGACAGAATGAAAAGGGTTGAGGAATTAAGAAGTAGATGAGAAAGCAAAGACAGATTAATTTGGCCCTTGGCTATCAAGGAACAGAGACAGGCAAACACTTTGAAGGGGAAACGAGTTCCACAAGGGGCTTTTTAGGATGAAATGAGCTGTACCCCAATGGGAAAAAGTCAGTAGTTGATTAGATAAATTGTGGTGATAAGAATAGTTAACGGATCCAGTCCCCATGCCTTTGGGAAAGGAAACAATCAAGGGGAAGATAAGAGGGCTTACCCCTAAAACATAAGAAGAGGCCTTCTTTTACATGACCTATAAGGTCCTTCACAGTATTGATATTCTTTAATAAAAGACAAAAAAATCTCAGAGCAATTGCAGTGAGTTTCGGGTAACTAGGAAAGAAATGCACTCCTATGGACTTAGCCTGGCTCTATATATGGCACAGAAAAGGCGATGTTACAAGGATCCAGTCTACTTCAGTCAGTTATCAATAACCTTTTCACCTGATGCTAGACCAGGACATTTTTTTGACAAAAGCCCTCTTTCTTTTTCTGCCTTACCTGGCTTCTTCTAAAAGCTGAGAATGAAATGTAATACCTTTGCATGACAGTGACATATAAGTTGACAAGAATATAATGGAAATATGTCACTTAAATAATGTAAATCAGAACTCTGTCCCTCACCCTTGTTCACATGCTGTCCTTACTATCTCTAGATGCCCCCTGCTGCTTCCCCCTAAAATACCTTTAGGATTTCTCCTGCATACATAACAAATAACAGCATGATGTACTTTTCAGCACTTCTTCAAAGAGGCTTCCAAGTCAACTGAGACTTGACTCGGGGTGGTGAACACACAATACAATGTAGAGATGAAGTGTATAGAATTGTACACCTGATACCTATATCATTAGTCAATGTCACCCCAATAAATTCAATAAAAAGGGGCTTCCAGGTGCTAGATGCAAGCATTAAAAGATTTTGTGTTTTTTTCCCTTTTGATCTAAATAGCCCAATTCTCAGTATTGTTCATGGGAACTGTTTTTCAAAGGCTGACGTGTCAGAATCAGATAGGAAGGAAATGTGTCAGTGGAAAGTTGCTACATGCAAACCTGTCATAGCCTTTCATTTTTCAGACCTGAATATGCATAAGCACAAAAATTAGAACTTATTGCAAATTTTTATTGTCAGCATCAGATATAACAAAAAATGTCAAGAGATAAGGTTGGTATATTTTAAGTGAAAATGTTCAACAGCTTTGCTCTTTAACTACAATAGCTCTTTCTGTTAATGAGCCCTTTTGATCTCCTTTGAATGTACTTGAAGAAGGTTCTAGGGCAAAGTACACAGTAAAATATCATTTATTCAAATTTTACTACTTTGAAACTTACAATAACTTAAAGACAGAATAAAGGAGAAACATATTGTTTAGCAATCCATTTGTACACAGAATACAAAATAATGACATTGAAGAAACTTTAAAAACACTTGTAAATCAAATGGGAAAAATGCATGTATAAAGATGTTCACCACAGCATTATTTTATAACAACAATAAAAAGGAAACAATATAAACAATCATCAACAGGATTGGCTAAGCAGATTACTATACATACATATATTATATTACTCACATTTAAGAAATGATGTGGCTGTACATCTATTGACATTGAAATACATGTATAAGATGTAAGTGAAAAAAGCAAGTTATAGAACACCACATATTGAATTATAACATTTATATACAATCAAGTGTGTGTGTATATATGTATATATGGAGAGGGGGGCATATGGATGACAGACACCAAAATCTCTGGGTGGTGAGTTTGGGGTGATGTTTAAACTTCTTTCCATTTTCATATAAAATAAAAACTAGGAGTAAAAAAAGTACAGAGGAGCAGGGTTTTCTGCAGTCAGTCCTCAAATAACTGAAATTCACATTGACAACAATTGAGACATGAATTATATATACATCATTTTATTAAATCAGGTTATCTCAAGACCCTTACTAAAAAAAGGAACTAGCATAACTTGAGTTAATCTAGGGAATAGGTATAATTGTGTCTCTTTAAAAAATACTTTATAAGAGTGACCCACTTCATAATTTTTTTTAGTAGTGAGTGGGTTGTGTGTATGTGTGTGTATGAACTGAACAGCAAGACTCAAAGTTGTTCTTTAGCTGCAGCACACCCACATCACCACCACCACCATCATTATCATCATCCCCATTATTAATCTACCTCATTATAAGGGATATTAAGAAGACATTAAAGGTGATTACATAACTCTTAGGGGGAGAATATATAATGAAAATACTCATTAACATTTCCTAGCCACAAATCTAAACAAGTGAGAAAGGAATCAATGAATGCACTACAAGAGGTCAAGGTATATTAGGCTGAATGCCATCTGCTTCCTGCAAGAAAAACCTGTTTTTCATATTTATATGTACCAGTATTTTAAAAATAAATCAGCATTTCCCACTCATCAAGGAATATAATAAAAGTAAAAATCTTAAAAACAATAGTTGTTTCAAGCATGAACTAATTAATAATTAAATACTTAAACATTCAGTTATTGAACACCTGCTATATGCTAAGCACTGTTCCATGCATTCAGGATAGATCACTGCCCTCAAAGAGCTGACATTCTAGTAGAGGGAGACAAATAAGCATGTACATATTCATTCATTCAACAGAAACAGTGAACAAAATTCCTGCCTCTAAGAGACATATTTTAGTATATAGATACAACGAATATACAAATAAACATTTTATTCAACAAATATACATTCCACATGTTTATCATGACTTCACCTATTTATACATGCTATATAAATAATGGACAGTGGGAGATGGAAAATGAGGGTGGAAGGTGCTGTTTTAAATTAGTTAGGGAAGCCTCTGTGATAAGGTGATATTTGAACAGAGAACTGAAGTTGGTGAGAAAGTGAAAAATGAGGCTATCTGGGGAAAAAGAGTCCAGGCAGAAGGAACAGCCAGTACAAATACCCTAAAGCAGGGGAGGGCTTGTCATGAAGCATGAAAGCCAAAATGACTTGAGTGTAGTAAGTGGTGAGAGAGAAGCTAGTGAGTTATTAGAAGGGTGCAGACAGAGAGATGGGGCACCATGTCACAGAGGGTCTTACTAAGGACTTTGGAATTCCTAGGTTGGTGTAATTCTGAGGAAGCCACTAGAGGAATCTGAACAGAGGAGTTATTACAGGATCTGAAAAGGATGACTATGTAGAAAACAGAGTGGAGAGGTGTAGGATGAAAAAAAGAAACCCTAATTAGGAGGCTGTTGCCAGAATTTAGGTATCACAGGATAGACTTTAACAGGCATAAATGAAGGGCATGAGAACTGTTTTCTCTGGCACATATATTTTGAAGAAAAAAAATCAAGATTTGCTGATGCATTGGATGTATACTATTAGATAAAGAAAAGAGGCAATGCAACTCCAAGGATGTGGAGCTTAGCAACTGGAAAGGTGAAGTTGCCATTTATTGAGATGAAGACTGTGGGTAAGAGCAAATTTGGGGAAGGGATAAGAAGATTGCTATTTGGACAAGTTAACTGAAAGATGCTAACTGTGCATCCAAATGGAGATGTCGGGGAAGCAACTGATTTTAGGTAAGAGGTCCAGGCTGGAGATTTGGGGGGAGGTCATCTATGTATAGATAGTATTTGAAGTCATGAGAGTGACACATCAAGAGAGTAAATACAGAGAACATAACAATAAGCACTGAGTCCTGGAACCCACCAAAATCTGAAGGTGAGAAAAATAAGAAAGAACCAGCAAAGGAGACTTAGAAGGACTAAGTGAGGAAGGAGGAAAAACCAAAAGAATGTGGTATCCCGCAAGCCAACTGAAGAAAGTGTGTTCAGGCAGAAGGAGTGCTGAACTTCATCAACCACCACTGTCAGGCCAAATAAGAGAAAGACTGAGGACTAGTCACTAAATTTGGAAATAAAGGGGTAGTTGGTAACTTTGAGAAGAGTGCTTGGGCAGAATAATGGGGGAGGGGAGTCTGAATTAAATAGATTTAAGAGAGAATAGGAAGGGATGACATAAACATGAGTACATAATTCTTTAAAGAGTTTGCAGTAACAGGAAACTAAAAAAAACAGATTGGTAGCTGGTGAGGGATGTATAATAAATGCAGATTTTTTCTTATTTAAATGGGGAAAATAAGAGCATGTTTGTATGCTGGTGAAGATTACATATTACAGAGGAAAATTTGATGACACTGAAAAAAGGGGGAACAATTTCT
Organism: Phyllostomus hastatus; assembly: GCF_019186645.2. Classification (NCBI taxonomy): domain Eukaryota; kingdom Metazoa; phylum Chordata; class Mammalia; order Chiroptera; family Phyllostomidae; genus Phyllostomus; species Phyllostomus hastatus. Next base: position 6,909,959 of record NW_025333841.1, on the reverse strand, counting down.
GAAGTGCTAATCTTGAATAAGAGTATGGGGCTGATCCAGTGCAAACATAATGGCTGGCTTTATATAGAAGCAATCAAAAGTAATCCATAATAACAGAATGAATCACAGAGTATGTGGGCACAGACATAAGTAGGTAAGTAGATATGGTGGTAGAAGTACAAGGACATTTTGTTTTCCCCTTCTATTCTCTCTGTGAGACAAGAATCTTAGTCTGAGGAGAGGGAAGACACAAACACAGAATTTCAGGAGAAGGTAAGAAATAATCAACTAGGTTGGTGTAAGTCATTCAACGAAGGACATTCTAACAATACTGATAAAGAGAAGGAGGGGGAAGAAGAGAACAGGTGGGAGATGAGAGGGAGAAATTAAGCACTTACTCGTCCCAGGCACTGTTTTATGGGCTCTATATATGCTAACAAATTTACATCTCTCAACTCTATGACAAAGTTTTCTGTTATTATCCCTATATTATATATAAGAAAACAAACTACAGTCAGAAACTCATCTGTGCAGTAGGCTTATTGGGCAGCAGGGATGGGCCAACAATGGTCATGAATTTAAAATGAAACCAGTCAGCAGGGTGATGCTTTTCTTCAGTGGCATTGGTACACATGGTGAATTGGCATATATGTGAATTTAACTGGGAGTGGGGATGTTGCCATCAATTAAATTTGGAAGAGAGAAAGAAAACTGAATTAAACCCATAGTGTATGAAAGAATGATTATGATGGATGTGTGACCCTAAGTTAGGGAAGGAGATAAATAAGTGAGGAAATAGAAGGGGTCAGGGATGAGGAACTCTGAAAAGGTTTTACATACAGTTTACATACAAGGGAAAACATACAGCTATCCCAGTGAGATCAAAAAATTTGTTAAAGCCCTGGTTGGGTGGCTCAGTTGGTTGCAGCATGGTCCCATACACCAAAAGGTTGATCATTTGATTCCTGGTTAGCGCACATGCCTACATTGTGGGTTTGATCCCTGGTAGAGGCACGTATGGGAGGCAACCAATCGAAGTTTCTCAACTCTCTCTCTCTCATAAAAAACCCAATAAACATATTGTCATATGAGGAAAAATAAAATATCAACAACAAAAAAGACATTGTTATAGTCTGGGGACTACAAGGAATGAACTGTAAAGGTAGAAGGTCAAAGAGTACGATGCTTGAAATTCAGATGGGGGAGGTCCAAGGTTAATTTCAATAACAGTCTGTTTTCCATAAGAGTGGATGGCTGATATCAGATAGACAACATCATTGGAGAAAAAAACTCAAGGAACAGAGTCAGAGCAATTGAGAATCATCTACATGGATACTGAAATCAACATGATTTATAGCAAGAGTAACGCTGGAGGGTATGACAATGAACTAGCAGATAACACTGTCAACAGGTAATGGACAGTGGTGTTGGAGAGAATAACAATCATGGGAGAACTAAATAGTGGTGCATAGCACATGGTAAACTAATAGTGTAGGACAAACACCTGGGAGTCCTCTCCTCATGGTTATGGTTCTGATAACCTACTACTTGCTAACTTGCTGCTACAAGTTTCTTAATTCTATGGATACTCTCTCTCATGTCCTTTTTCTCCCCCCAAGGAAGCAAGCTAAAGTTTGTATGATGCAAAAGCAGAGCTCATGTGTTGTGAATAGCTCCAAACAGAAATGTTAATTTGATATATAAAGTTTTTATGTACTGGTCACCTAGCCCAAGAAACATTATTTTCTCAATTCCAAGGATAAAAAAAATCTAAATCTTTTTAAAAGTATTTATGTTTTTGTTATAGTTTTAATTTTATTTACTGTTTAATTTTTTTGATTATAGTTGACAGTCAATATTATTTTACATTAGCTTCAGGTGTACAGTGTAGTGGTCAGACCACCATATAATTTACGAAGTGATTCTCCCAACAATTCTAGGACCTATCCAGCACCATACACAGTTACTACAATATCATTGACTATATTCCCTATGCTGTACTTTATATCCCAATAACTATTTTATAACTACTAATTTGTACTTCTTAATCCCCTTGTTATGAAAATATTAAGGAATGATAATAGTCATCTACTATATTTTAACTCCACAGTGTATATCACATATAACAATAATTCGGTGAAAGGTACATTCTTCTGATTTTTATATTTATTTCATTGCTCTTATTAATTTTACTTCCTTTTTCACAATAAGGCAATTCTAATATTCAAATATACATATTAGTGACAATGTCACATATTAACACCTACACAAAGCGGAATTAAAAATTGAGGTAAGTTTAACACTGTATAAAGAACCTATTGTTTTGCTTTATTATCATTTATAAAATAATGCAATAAAATTAATTTTAGAAACTTTAATAAAGGCATAAAAGTACTACCATGTAGTAATAACCACTTAGAATATTTTGGTGTTTGTGTCTCTTTTATAAAGAATGAGAGTCAAGAGAAGGGGCCTGAGTTCTCCAAGAGATTTTGTTGTTACACCCTCTCAGTCTTTCAATTTTGTAATAATTCGGGCTGCAGTTAAAACATGGAGAAAACAGATGCTAGTTGCTAAGGCATAATTATTATTAATTAAGGGTTTTGCTTTAGAGAAGACATATTTGTTTTAAATGAATAAAAATATCTTCAATCTGTAGTAAAATGGCTTAGTATAGAGAGAGGTACAGGGTGGTGGTGACCAAAGATTAGACACAACGGAAAAAGACAGAGAAGAAAAAGCTGAAAAACCTGTAGTTCAGTGAACCTGCAGCTGGGGTTTGTTAGTACAGAAGTTTAAAAAAACAGGGTGATCTGGAACTAGGCATAAGCTAATTTATGAGGCCATTCTAGGTTGAAAGGCATGTTGATTTTTATTATTTTTGTGAAAGGCATGTTTAAACATGGATGGGATTAATGCGCTTGGAAACCATAATTAAATGTTTACTAGAGACTTATTTCCATGGATACATGTTTCCTTCACCATATGTCTCACTGAATTCAGAAAGTCTTATCTGGGCCCCAGTCTCCAAATCCATAAAAAAAAGGTAGGCTATAAAGGGAAAATAGTACATTATCTGAAGTCAAGTACATCATCTTGGTGGAGACTGAGATTTCCTTATAAGGAATTCACAAAGTTATAAATTCTTTCCCATCCATCAACCAATCAGAAATTTAAAAGGTTGATAATATGATTAATATTTAAAATCAGGTCTGCCTTGAAATTTAGTTGATCCTTTTCCAGAGAGCTTTTCATTTTTCACATTGTGATGCACTGCCTTTTATAGCCATGCACTGACAGAACATCTCTGCAAAACAGAATAGCAGGAACGGTGATGAACTATGGGATGATAGCTTGGGAAGTAAAGTAGCATTCCAAATAAATTATGCCTTGAAGTGGATAACTAAGCTGTTAGATTCAGTCATGTAATTTTTCTCTTAGTAGTGTTCACATGCTCTTTGCTTCTTTCCGATATACGCCATATACAACTAAGACTCATCTCTAGTCCACAACAAAGCTAAGAAAGAAATCTATGACTGTTTGCACATTTATGACCAGACCATATGTGTGTGTTTTTTTAAATACGTTATTTATTTATTTTTAGACAGAGGGGAAGGGAGGGAGAAAGAGACAGAGAAACATCAATGTGTGGTTGCCTCTCATACACTCCCTACTGGGGACCTGGCCCACAACCCAGGCATGTGCCCTGACTGGGAATCAAGCCAGTGACCCTTTGGTTCACAGGCCAGAGCTCAATCCACTGAGCCACACCAGCCAGGGCTGGACCATATGTTTTTAATGCAAGACAGGTGAACCATGAAAAGTCTTAGCTATGAAATGATCCTAAACTTATATAACATGAACTTGCATGAGTGTAATGTTTTCTTCTCCACTGATACTCCTCCGTTCATTTAACATACAAGAGCTTTCAAGCCTATAATGTACAAACAGGTACACTCAACCAAGTAAAACAGGATCACAAAGCTCCCACAAGAGATGTTATTCTTTACAAAAATGTTTCATACAAAAACTCTTAAAAACTGACTGCTTTTCCCTAAGCTGCACTTATAAGCAAAAATAACATTTTATTTTTTTGCTTTTAAAACATTTTTTAAAGATTTTATTTATTTATGTTTAGACAAAGGGGGAAGCAGAGAAAAAGAGGAGAGAAACATCAATGTGTGGTTGTGTCTCGTGTGCCCCCTACTGGGGGCCAGGCTGCAACCCAGGCATGTGCCTTGACTGGGAATCAAACTGGTGACCCTTTGTTTCACAGGCTGACGCTCAATCCACTGACCCACACCAGCCAGGGCAACAAAAATTACATTTTAGATTCCGAAACTGCATGAGCCTCAACAAATGTTTCCAAGATTTTTGTTACATAGAAGGCTTCCTTAGTCCAATGTTTCTTCAACCACAGTGATGGGGACAGAAACATTTATTGAGCACCTGTATGTGCCAGACAATTCACGTAAGTAATCTTACTGAATCCCAGGAATATGTAATACCCCACATTTTAGATGACAAATCTGAAGGTTAAAGTGTAAGATAACTTGCCCAAGATGACACAGGTGTCAAATGACAGTGGAGAATGTATATGTGTATGATGCCTGTATTGGGTCTCAGAAGTGGGCTCTCCTATTCCCATATAGTCTGTGACCCTATGAACAGAAAAAATAAGGCAGTTTGTGGCTACCTCTATAATTCCTTCCCCTACATTTATATAATTATATCATGAGATAAAAAATTTTATGCGCTGCCATATTTAAGGAATATTTACAGTGTCCTTAAAGGTCAAACCACCGAGATGGACTGTCTCCCTAAGGAACCAAAAAAAACTGTCAATAGTAGAAAGCTGTATCATAAACTCCTCAGCATTGTCCTACAATTTACATGTATTCAAAATCCTTGCAGTTCTTGACAGAATTATACACATCTCTATCTTCAAATATATTTTCAAAGGAGGGAACTGGTAATATTGATCTTACTGTGCTTCTCTAAAATGAAACAATTTGTGTATAACTAAGAATTTTATGACAGATTCTGTATCCTCTAAAAGTTATCTTTAATTCTACCATTTAGAGGTGAAATGAGACTATAAACTATGAAACAGCTTTTCCTGGCTCATTTATGAGAGAATAGGACAGAAGTCCTTGGGTTTAATTTTCAGAAACTCGAATGCCAGTATTTTTTTAATTTTTGATAAAATTAAATGTAAAGGAGTACATAAACAAAACTAAGTCAAACCTACTACATTAGCCTTTCCTCTTCCTTCAGGCCACCAAAGCTTGTACATTTTATCTGCTAACAACTCCTCTGAAGAAATCTCAAGCATGTTTTCTTGCCAGCAAAAGTAATATATATTCTAGGGAATTATAATGTGATAAATTCATAGAAGAAAGAAAACTCTCATGAATATATCAGAAGCTTGCTAACATTTTGTAGAATACTAATAAAACTTCCTGACACAGTATATATCTCAGGTAACTTTGGAGCTAAATTTGTTTTAATTTGACCTATGATTATATATTTGTTAAAACTTGTGCATTCAGTTGCCCAGAAATCCCTTCTGATAAGTATCAAGTTTTCTAATACTGTTTTACTGGCTTTGGAATAAAGCTAGAGAATGGATAATTACCATCTGAGAGAGTAAAGCCTCTAACTACCACAATTACCCACATTACTTTGAATTGCACGAAAAGGGAAATAACAAATGTTTGGAAGACTGCACTATGGGATGAAACTAAACAAACCAGCATACACACACACAGCCCTGATATTAACAAAGGAAGAAAATCATGTATTTTCTGTTGTTGTATAGAGTAATAACATTTGAGCTTCAAGTCCATTTGATATGTTTTCTGGTTCATTACCAGTGGGTCAAGAAAAGAGAGGAAGCAAGTGAACCATTCCTTAGATGATATAATAACTAAGTGGGTGCACAATAAAGGTTTATTTCTAAGCCCCAATGAGAATATTTTATGTTTAAAAATATCTAGGTATATACCTTACCATTTTCAAAAGCTAGCTCCCTCCCTTTACATACAGCAAATTGCTATATTTTGACACTGTTCACACATTCATTAATTATATGAGTCACACACCGTGGAAATGTGACATTTTCCATAGTTCAGTGGGATGAAGAGCAGGACCATTAAGTACAGGCAATTACAAGACATAAATAGTCATTCTGTATTGGTCAAGCCCGATTTTGTTCCCAGTGGAATCTTAATGTTACTTTTACATAAATAAACCTGATAATCAAAGGCAGAGAAAAAGAAAATAATGTTTTCATGAAACATTCTTTAGAAAATGATGTCTACTCTTTTGATCATGAGTAGAAAATAATTATTTCTTTCCTCAGGTATTCCTTTCCTCATCTATTTCAAAGACTATCCCCTGGCCAACCAGTACTAACAAGTACTCATTCTATCTGCACACTACTTAACTCTATTGCCGTGGATTTTATCAAAAATTTAACAGTGAGCACTGGCTGATGTAGCTCAGTGGATAGAGTGTGGGCCTGCGAATAAAAGGGTCGCTAGTTCGATTCCCAGTCAGGGCACATGCCTGGGTTGCAGTCCAGGTCCCCAGTAGAGGGTGTATGAGAGACAAACACACACTGATGTTTCTGTCTCTCTCCTTCCCTTCCCATTTCTCTAAAAATAAATAAATATTTAAAAAATTAATAATGAATGCAAAGTTGAAGTATTAATGGCTTGCAATATAGATTCTACGGGCCACAAGAATCAAATGTAATACTCTCATTTAATAGCTGAGGTAATTGAGATTCTGACAAAGAGCTGCCCAAGTTCATACAGTCATTTGAACAGGATTTAGAAGCTGCATTCCCAGATGTCTAGTTCAGTGTACCTACCAGTGCAATTGTGACATTACCACTTGTTCAACCAGTGTCTCTCATGCATTGAAAAAAAAAGGATATAATCAAATAGCATTTTATTTGCCACTATTTTGGAATGGTGACAAAGGCATGGTATCCACATAAACCTCCATGACAAAGAGGGAGAGAAACGAGTACACATACACACATGGAAATACCTATGTAACTTGGATTATTTCTAAATGGTTCCTTACCAAGTTGTATCATTTTTGATTGAGGCATCTCTTTTTTATGTGAAAGAGAGAAATCACTTATTTTTCTCAATCTTTATCCTGTTACATAGTAAAATTTTCTTCTATCATCTATATACTGAATATTAGTTGACTGCCTACTGGCTATTTAGTGATGAATTCAAACTGGTGGAGGGGAGGGGGATGGGTATAAGGGGGTTAAATGGTAATAGACAAAAATACAATAAATTTTTTTTAAAAAGAAAGAGAAATAGCTTAAAACAGGGTTTGGAGATATGAAATTTACACACACACAAAATCTGGGGAATAAAAGAGGTACATAAAAACTATACATACTGCATTCTAAGAACACAAAGTGAGGCACTCATACAAGCTCATATCAGGTTGTAACATTACAAGAGAATAGTATGATATTATCAGATACTTCTTGAATCTCTATATTTACAATTGAGTCAATGAATCCAAACAGAATTATGGCCTTCAGGATGTATACCCCAGCTTCTATCAAGGGACTTTTGCTAAATAAAAATGTGAAGGCAGTGAGTCCTTCCATGAGCCATTCAGAAAAGAAGGTTATTGTTGTAGACAAAATAAACAAAGCAAAAAAAAATCCTAGTTCATTTGAATTCACAATGACACATGTGAAGGAAAACAACTACTAGGTATTCTTATAAAAGAAAATTTCAATTAAGAGCAAGAGTTAAAATTGAGTTGGTAAGGAAGCTTCATTTAGCAACCATAAGGAAATACAATAAAACTGTATAGAGGGACAGTTTTCCCTTGAATTAAGAGGGATGCCCACTGAAGGTATATAATTGCCTTGGAGACTACTGTTGATAGAAGAAAAAGTTTCTGAGACCTTTGGAAACTATATGAATGTGCCATAAGATCCTATAACAGGTAGTGATTCTAGAATTCTGCAGAAGACTGACACTCATCAGACAATTGAAAAAAGTTCATATATCATACAAGAAAGCCACTTAAAGTTTTTTTGGCAGCACTGCCTCACATATAAAGATGACGTACATACCCACAATGTCTAGTGATGAAGAACCCTTTCAGTATGACTTTAGGCCATAATAAAAAAATTTAAATAGACAAAATGATGAATTTCAAACTATTTTGGTTTGTTGTTATAAAATATACCTATTGTGACTTTGCATTTAATTCAGCAGTACAAAATAATTCGAATACAGTAGTTTTTCTTGATGACTTGTCAAGTACACATACTGTGATATAAGGTGATGTAGGCAATAGGGCTATGAAAGAATAAATCGCCATATATAATATTATGTATTTTGATATTCTTAGTATACTGGGCTATCTCTATAATTCTAAGCTTAGAGTCTGAGAAACAGAACTTACAATGGAAACTCTTTTTATGGCAAAGGTTCTATGTCATGCCACAAACTAAACCCTCTCACATAGGATCCTTCTATACAGAGAAAGTACCTTTACTTCAAGGATCCCCCATGAACCTTTGACCCATCATGGATTCTGGTATAGCAGCTCTGTATATACCTTCCTGAAAGATTAATTTCCTCAATATATTGAATGAAACACTGGTTCATGGAAAAATGGTAGGGTTGGGTAGCAACAACAGCAAATAAGTGTTTGATAAGATCTTATAAAAAGGACAAATTTTCTCCATTACTGCTGTAGTTAAACTCTCCATGGAAAAAAATGTGATTTTTAAACATCTTGCTGCTGACTTTTAGGAGCAAAGTTTAATCTTAAATTCTCAGAGAAAATACATTACTTATGCAAAGGATACTGGTTGGCTTCAATTTTTCCCTAACGCTCCAACCAATGTTTGAAAATTCAGTGCAGCCACTTGGTTGAGTAAACCCACATGCTAATTTATAACCAATGACATAGGCATTGATTCATTAAGAAATTAAATGTTGGTAAATTTCAGGGGAAAAAGTGTTCTTGTGCTTTTAAAGGTAAAATGGGAACATGCTTAACAATTTGTGAAATAATTAACTAATGTGCCAAAAATGAACAACTTGCTGAAGAGACTTTCCAGGTTTTTTCACAGTGGGTATTATTTTCATTTTCCCTGACTTAAAAACACCATATGAAGTTTGAGATCCCTCAGCTTAGAGTGATGAGCTATGTAGATGCTGTTTATTCAGTAAATCAGTGGGTCAATATCGCATACTCTTATGATACATTTCATATGGAGAGATATTATGCTTCTACCTCTGTACAAATGGCACTGATATCTTGGTATAATTTCTTGGATTCCTGAATTTTGCATTTGAAGAAAACTATGTAATGACAGCTAAGAAAATTACATCATATTAAAGGAACAACTCAAAGAAATTGTACAAATGACACTTGTATTGAAGATACATAGGAAAAGGCTAGACTGCACATTTGTAAAGCCTCTCAAAGGTTAAATCACTATTTAAGGATGCATAACAATATTTCAAGAAATAATAATAAAAACAGTCAATGAAGCAAGGGTGGTTAAAAGAAAATAAAAATCCAAACCAAATAATTCTCAAACTTCTTTCAGCATGCTTTTTAAAACAATTATTTATTTTGTGTCCTCACCTGAGGACATTTTTTTCATTACTTTTAGAGATAGAAGAGGGGAGATAGGAAGGAAGAGAGAGAAACATCAATGTGAGAGAGAAGCATCAACTGGCTGTCTCCCACATGCGCCCTGACCAGGGATCAAACCCGTAACCTTTCGGCTACAGGATGACACTCCAACAACGGAGCCATACTAGCCACCAGGGCTTTTGGCACACTTTTTCATACCAGCATTTATCCAGTATAGTAACCTACCACAGCACCAATCAAAGCTCATTATGGTTCCAATTTTTAAACTAAGGCAGTTCACAATTATTCTGACAAAAATGGCAAATACTTCCCCACCTTGACTGGAAGACTGACCATATAAAAAGACCATTATATAAATGCTTCTATCTTTACCATAAAAACTGTCAAATATTCTGACAGAAAATGCTAAATAAAATAGTAAGAAGACCCGACCTTTTATGTATGTAATCAAACTAGTTAAAACCTGTTTGTATAGCTATTTGTATGAATATTAGCACAGATGGGGAATAAAAAGCAATGAAGGTAAACTTACATGAAAACACCTGCCATCAATGCTTCTACTGACTTATTGAATTTCTGCCCTTTTATGGCATATGTTTACAACTAAGGTAGGAACAGGGATTATGAAGTGCCTGGGGCAGGTGCTCCCACACTGTAGAACCTGAGGATAGAGCTTAGCACATAGAGGATAGTTAGAATTTCAGAGAGTGCTAATAACCTTCTGGAAGCAATTGCACTTCATTTTCATTTTGGCTTCTGCAACTGCCCTGACTGAGGTGACCTGCTTGTTCAAAAAAGAAAGACAACTGGGTCTGAAAAATGTCTAGTCCAGAACTGTTTCCAAAATATCTGGAATTCTTATATTTCTTCACTATTATAATTCTCACCTGTCTGCTTGCATCATTTGAATACTTTGATGGTGTTTAATTAAAAAAATAACTACTATCCATGAAGCTTGTAGGAAAACAACTGCCACTCTTTCTCCGTGTCCAGATGCAAGGTCCAAGAGGCAGAGGCTTTACCTCCCCAACAGCAAGAGCCACAAGCAACGGGGAAACATCACCAGAATGTGTTCTAGATATTGGAAACAAGCAAAACAAAACAACTTCCCTGACACTGAAACTCCACAAGTTTCACCAAGGCTTTAGTGGTTTGATTTAGCAGCTATTGATGAAGGGTGACCAAAAAAAAGGCTAAAATGATGAAAAGGAAATACACATCTACCTCAAAATCTGGAAAGAAGGCATACCAAAAGAGCTCGCAAACCATGTAAGATAAAATGCTGCCCTGCATGTCTGCAGTGTGGACAGAAATCAGGCCAAGGTCCAGAGCAAAGAAAAGCACTGAGCAAAAACACCCATCATGGTTCTGTTGACCTCTATTCTCAAGGTTAATTACTGGTTTGAATAGAATCTCGTACCTAGGTCAAAAACAGTACAGTGAAAGTGTTTCTCAAGCCTGTTATCTTATGTGAAATTTAAGAATTGTTAGATTCAAATACCCCTGTGACATACAAGTGCTCTGATTTATTGATAACCCTATTGGAAACAGAACATTTTTGTTTGAGTAAACAATTCTATTTAGGAATAGAGGAGTATAAAGAAACACAATGAGTGGGCTAGGTGGCTTCCCTTGTTGGTAGGCAAAGATATTAGGAATATAAATGTGATAAACAACTTTAGTAAATGTGCTTTTTATCCACTTACTGTCTCTGGTGTTAACCACTCATCTAACCACCCATCTAATCAGAGAGAAGTGATATATGAGTTACAGGGTGGCAAAGGTCAAAACCTTGCTCCATTTCCTTGGCAGTCATGAAAGTCACTGGCATAAACTGGTAATTCCATTCTGAAGGAATGAATACTTGGTAATCCTCAAATTATCAGATTTTAATGTATCTTGTATATTACAGATCCAACAAGTTGTACCTTTGTCTATGGGTCAGCATTGCTTCTCTTTGCTAGGCCTACCACTGCAGCATACAATTAGAGAAAACTGGAGAATAAGATGTCCCTGAGTCATTGTCCAAAAGTGTGAGATAGACTGCAAAGTACTTAAAGCTTTGGTTGGTTAAACCTACTGTAAACCACTTGAGTTACACAAGGAGACTTTGTATTTATTTTTCATAATAATTTTATTATACATAAGACCTTCCTTCTACATAAAAACACTCTGCAAAGTGCTTTTTTATTGCTATTCAAGTACAGTTGTCTTTATTTTCAAGTGAGAGACTTTTTAAGAGTCACACATTTATAAAACTTTTATAAAAAAGGCCTTAATGTGAGGGAATTTCAGGGGACAATGGGAAGGGTTTACAGGAACAAATTTAAAGGACACATGGACAAAAACTAGGGGGAGGTGGTAATGGGAGGGAAGAGGGGAGGGTTGGGTGGGTGGGCTGGATTGGGAGTAAAAGGGAGAAAACTGTACTTGAACAATGATTAAAATAAAATAAAAAAAAAGGCCTTAATGTGATCTGCTGAAGATTGTGATTCTGAACATCCAATATATATTGTTTAATAAAACTGGTCAATTTCCATAGCGATGCACCCTCACCCACTGCAACCCCAAGGGCATTGAAATTATTTCCCTGCCCTGGCTGATGTGGTTCAGTGGATTGAATGCTGGCCTGTGAAACAAAGGGCCACAGGTTCGATTGACAGTCAGGGCTCACGCCTGGCTTACGGGCCAGGTCCCCAGTTGGGGGGGTGTGACAGGAAACCACACATTGATGTTTCTCTCCCTCTCTTCCCCCCGCTTCCTGTCTAAAAATAAATAAATACAATATTAAATAAATTATTTCCCTATGTGGAATTTTCTAACAGTGAGTTCTGGACTAAAAATAGCACTGCACGGCCGCAGAAGTTGGGGAGAAACAGTTTATGCTGACCCTTCTTGTAGTAGAGCAACTATTGACAATTAGGACTCTGAACATAAGCTGAGTCTCCTGATGTACACTGTAAACTCCACCTTTGTCAGTACAGATCAATAAGACCACTTTGTGGTGCCTAGTACCTTGTGGATGTTCTACAGATATCTAGTAATTGACTGGATGACAAACCTCCTGAGCCCTTTCATGCCTCAGATACTCTGGGAGTTTAGATGGGTAACTGGGCTCTCTCAGACTAGAGGAATGAATACAGTTTTTAGAAAATCTCTCATTTAAGGGCTATGATACAGTATGAAAGTGCTAGCTTTAAGTCTCCCCTAGGTTTCTGCAGTGCAAATAGCCTACAGAGAGGCTCTTTCGGTAGCACTTGTATTACGCTGAATCATTGTTATGATGTGGGCAGGGACCAGGGAATACTTTATACAACATTTGTGAGAATTCTTTAATCAGGCAAGCAACCAAACACTTTGGTTATTGTAGCCTTGATGATTTTGTGGCCAGATTATTGGCATGGATTTGTTATGTGCAGGTTTTTTTGTTACAATATTTGTTATATACTTGTACAATAGAGTTTTACCTGTTGGAATCTCATTTTTGAAAGCGATTACTGTCATTTTCTGGCGTCTTCTGTCAATTATGAAAATTTACAGGATGATTCAAACCCTCCCGCTGGTAAGCATTTTTCATACTCTGTATTATACCAGTCTGCATTCTAACAACTTGGGGTGGGTTAGTTACATTTGGCTTTTCGAAATGTCTATACTAACTTTTTTCTCAGGTAAAAATGGATTATCATCTCTAATTCTGGCTACTCCTGTTATATGCTGAACCAGAATTCCTGTGCATATCTGAGGCTCTTAAGAAAGAGGATGTTATATATTACAGCTACTGGCTATATGCAAAATCTACCCATGAAATAAGTTGAGGCTTTCCCAGTAGTTCCACTTTCAGGACTGTCAAAAGCAGCATGAGCGTATCTGATGAATAAATTAATCCAAATGTTAGCATAGACATTTTATCTATTCACACATTCAACCTGGGCAAAACACATTAAATGTATTAGTCAGGGGCTTGCCAATTATTAACTTTGGTTCCAGCTATTGTAATGATCAGAGAAATGCTTTCATTTAAGGTTTCCCTGTTCAGAAGTCACAATTCCCTTTAAGCAATGTAACCACTGAAACCAGTGTTTCTGGCTCCAGTTTTTTTCTTGTGTCTCAGTAATTCACTTTTTTATATAACCTTAAAATGTTAACACTCAAAAGGATCCATGAAAGGTTATAATCGGGCCCTTTAACTTCTTTTAGATATTCAAAAGTGCTGACACAAATAATGATAATGTCTTCATTGTTTATTATATACATCTTTATAAGTATTTTAATAAATATTTATCAAAAAGGTAATTTTTATTGGTCATTACTCTATGACTAAGGGTAAGGGAAGAAAAATCAAATCAGTTACTACATAAGATTCGTTAGGTAAACTATTTTATTTCTTTATTTACTTATTTATTTATTAAAAGGATTTTGTTTATTTATTTTTAGAGAGAGGGAAAGGGAGGGAGAAAGACAGGGAGAGAAACATCAATGTGTGGTTGCTTCTAGCACACCCCGTACTGGGGACATGGCCTGCAACCCAGGCATGTGCCCAGACTGGGAATCAAACTGGTGACATTTTGGTTCTCTGGCCTACACTCAATCCACTGAGCTACACCAGCTAGGGCTAGGTAAACTATTTTAAAATACCATTTTAATGGAAAGAAGGGCCACAAGAAAAAAGTCTTGATGGTTTCTGTGGATTAAAATTATGCAAATATTTAAGGCTGCTGTGTCCTTGTTGATTTTCTGTCTGGAAGATCTATCCATTGATGTCAATATGGTGTTGAAATCCCCTACTATGACTGTATCCTTTTATATCCATCAAGGTTTGGTTTATATATTTAGGTACGTAAATGTTGATAAGGGTTAAATCCTCTCATTTGACTGCTCCCTTTATCATTAGGTAGTGTCCTTCTTTGTTTGTTACTATAACCCTTGTTTAAAACAAACTCACAGATACAGAGAACAGTCAGACAGCTGTCAGAAGGGAGGAGCTTATGGGGCTGGGTGCAAAAGGTGAAGGGATTAAGCAAAAAGTAACCCCCAAAACTCATAGACAACAGTACCAGAGGGGTGATCACCAGAGGGAAGGGGGGTGGTGGGAGGTAGAAGAGAGTAAAGGGGAGTCAGTGGTGCTGGAAGGAGATTGGATTTGGGGTGGTCAACACACAATACAAAATACAGATAATATATCATAACATTTTACACCTATATAATTGTATTAGCCAACATCATCCCAATAAAAATTCAATAATAATTGAATAATTTTTATTAATAAAAATTCCACTCTGGCATTGTAAATAATGATATTCACAGGACAAAATAAAGTAAAACAAAATAAGGCGGGAACTAAAAACAATGTCTTCACCAAGACATGAGATTCACTGGGTAATTATATTAAATATAGCCAAACATCTTATTTGCTCTGTTTTATAAAGCTATTAAGCATTACCAAATATGTCTCGAGAGCAATCTCCAAAGGTATTACATGTTTGGTGTAGGATATATATTTAAAACAGGACTATTTTAGTAATTCCAAAACAACTTGTCCCATAATAGCAACAGAGCAATAAATATGGTTTCTTCTGTTTGTCTTTCATGTATGTGCATTGTATGTGTGTCCGTGTGTGTGTTTGTGTATATTACCTCCTTACATATGGCTGTACTTGCCTGATTCCTTCTTTATTGTTGTTGCCAAGTATTTTATTCTTTAGCTTCAAGAGACTGGCTTTTTTCCTACAAATATGAATTTAGCTTTTGAGTTAAAGCCATGAGACACTCTTTTAAATATGTGCCCCATGACCTCTCATTTGGATTATTTTTCAACTTGGCCTCAAAAACATTATACAGAGCCAATCTTATGCTATTTAGCTATAACTATTGTCTTTCTGACTTCTGAGGAAGTACTATCCTTAGTCATTCTTTCTCGTATGAAACTAGACCTTCACCCTGAATAATTTACCAGTTAGGGTTATTTATTTTTACAGAGACCATAAAGAGAAGGCACTTGACTTCAAGGGTACAACCAATCAGATTTATTTAATTTCATATTCAAATAGTGCTGAGCTAGATTTTCTTTCACATTTGAATGAAACTTCTATGAACTACAAAAAGAACTAAAGATGTGAAATATTCTGTGACTTGGGAAATGTATTTCATGTTTGAAAATTACACTAATTCACTGGTATTCTGAAAGAATATGTAAGATGAACACAGCTATTTCAATATGTTTTTCAATACAATAATTTTAATGACTTCTAACTCAACCAACACAATAACTGAAAGTCTCTTTAAAACATAAAAGTTAGCTCCATGGGCTAGCAAAGCCATTCATTAGCAAATAAAATGTGTTTATTTTCTCTGCTTTTTTTCCTGTGAAATAATTTCATTTTCTTCATTTTCCACTTTTAGTGATACCACTCAGAAATATGTGTGCAAGTATATAACTTCCCTTAGAACCCATTAGCTTGAACTGAAAATGCCCACTAAAAATGTTTATCCCACAGCCACTGAAAACAAAAGTTTTTTTAGATGTATGCACCAAAATTGACAACCTAAGTTTTCATGGTCAATACTTTACTAATTTTATATTAAATAAACCAAATTCGAGAATTTTTGAATTAACTGAAATACACAAATAAGCTCAAGTTTTAATCTGAATTTAAAATTTGTTTGTGTCTATTTGTTTGTTACATGGTACTACTGGCTATATGCAAAATCCACCCATAAGATCAATTTTCATTTAATTAAAAAAGATTTTATTTATTTTTTGAGAGAGGGGAAGGGAAGGAGAAATAGAGGAAGAGAAACAGCCATGTGAGACAGAAACATCAATCCGCTGCCTCTAATATGTGCCCCAACCCCTAGTCGGCAACCCAGGCATGTGCTCTGACCCAGAATTGAACCAGTGCCCTTTTGTTTTGTGGGATGACACCCAACCCACTGAGCCACACCAGTCAGGGCTTAATTTTGATTTGATAATGATCATTTTCTTCTATATTAAATATGATAGTGCTCATGTTTCTTTTAAATCTTTTTCCTTTTAAAATTAAACCAATCCCACTTCTCTAAAAAGCTATAATATTTAAACCAGCACCCTCCATTTAATTTTATTAAACATATAAGCCTCTATGATAAAAATTCTAGCAGTTAAATTATATGACCTTGCTGATATAAAGATCTGACATAACATTTTGCATGCTACAAATGTTTGCGGTGAATACTCTGCACAAATATTTTCTAGGGATCTCTCTGAATTGATCTATGAGTTCATCCAAAATTTAACATCCTTTCTGTATTAGAATATGGGCAATAGCTGTGAAGCCATATCACTGAAAATTAAGTCTTAAATTGTCACACACTAAAATCAGAGGAACTAGTTCACAGTTGATAGCTAAACATACTGAACATCTGAGGCATCTTGATATAAAACAATGCTCCACCTTTCATATGAAATTAAAACATAAAGCAGAACAAAACTTTAATTCACCTGGACAATATAATCTAACCTTCCACTAAATCATGGCATTTAGGCACAATGACTTAACTGGTGAACCCCAAAAATCCTTTGTTGCTGAATCCTATTTTTATGACTTGTGTTCACTTTGGGGGAAAAATGTTAGTTTTTCTCTACCTGAATTTAACTAATAGAAAACTTGTATGACATATCTAAGAAGCAATGGTCATTTATCAATTAACTAATTATCTTATTTATCTAAATAGGTTTCAGATTCCTGGAAATATGTTACAAACTGTGCTCCTAGGAGCAGGATATTTATTCAAAGCATTTCCCAATGGATTATTTACTAATAGCAAAGGAGAGAAAAATGCAAGAGCTATACAGGGTGGGGCAAAAGTCAGTTTATAGTTGTTTATATTGAAAATAATATAATAATTAATAAATAATAACACAAGAATAAACTGTGTTTTACATACTTATAACGGTAATCTTACTTTTGCTCTACCCTGTATATTGGAAAATCAGACAATGTACTGATTAGATCATGTCTGTGATGGCAGGAGAAACCTGGTAAGTTATGTGGTAAAATCCAGTAAAGAAGGAAAATATGTCCCCTTTATTCAGACTCCAAGTCTAACTTGGCCCCTGGGGTCAAGTAACACACATCGCTTCATTTCCATGGCATCGAGCTTGCTCTCAGAGAGACCTGCTTCCTGGTCTTGCATCTACTTTGCTGTGGTGGTCCCAGGACCATAAAACAAGAGAGTAAAATCACTCCTATA
Source organism: Phyllostomus hastatus (assembly GCF_019186645.2). Classification (NCBI taxonomy): domain Eukaryota; kingdom Metazoa; phylum Chordata; class Mammalia; order Chiroptera; family Phyllostomidae; genus Phyllostomus; species Phyllostomus hastatus. The sequence goes on along the minus strand of NW_025333841.1, from coordinate 6,892,085 downwards.
AGTCCTTCTAGATGGCAAAGGTTTACTTGTCAAAGTATTTCTACTTGTCTACACACTTTAGCTACGCCAACCCCAACAACAACCCAAGTAACACTATGTAATGTGGAAATAGAAAATAAGGGTTGATGAAAGGTAAGTAATTAGGCAGATAAAAATGCTTCTACTGGGGCATTTCAAAATCAAGAGAAAATGCTTCTGATTTAGCTCTTGAGATTTTATTGTCCTGTTTCTAGCATCTGTTGTTACTCTTCTATTAAAATAGATACTAGGACATTAATAATATTTTCACATGTAAGATTCTTGATTTTCCAGTTAACGATTATTTATTTCAAGCAGTTCTGAAATATGTATTGCAAATAGCTTTATACTATTAAATATTTATACTATTAAGTTTTGAGGAACTCTCAAAACCATGTGTACAACTCATTATTATTGGTAAAGAAAACCCAAAGATATAAACAAAGTTTTCCATGCACAGTGAATAATAATTTCCTTACAATTCCAGAAAGACTTAGTTATATCAAGGACAAAAGTAAATGTGTTATGAAATAATGGCTAATTATGACTTTCTGTGCCACAGATGGTTTCTCACTGCCACTTGAGCCTACATCAAGTCTGTCCCCCATGGCAACAAGAAAAAAAGGAGGGGGGAGGGTGCAGTGCAAAAATCCTGAGATTAATCATGGGAAGTAAATTGCTAACTCTGTAGCAATAACAACATGGAAGTATTATCTCTTCATTAACGGACAAAGGTAGGAAGATATGGTAAAATGTAAACCTTAATTTAAAAGAAATTAAGGGATGTAGAAGCATAAATGAAAAAAAAGTAGCAAAAAAGAAAAGGGAATAAAATAAGAGATCTCTTCCAAGGATCAGCATTTTTCTTCATTTCAAGAAAGTCTTTCAGAATATAAAGGTAATTTTTTTTTTGCAAGAGCAGAAAAAATAAGACCAGCATCAGAAATTTTGAACAATGGATAAAGTACCTATAAATTCCTGGCTTCTGACATCATTGCAGGGGTTTTCAATGCCATCCAGCAATCATTTTTCTTAGCCCTAGACCAGTGGTTTTCACCCCAGGCTACACATTAGTATTGGCTGGGTAGCTTTAGGAAATATTCATGTACAGATATCACCCTTAGATACTTTGATACAACTGGATTGAGTGTAGCTCAGAATGGAATTCTTTGTAAAGATCCCCAGGTAATTCTAATACGTGAACCATTGTCTCGCTAGGGATCAGCAACATTTTGTTTTCTTTTTCTTTCTTTTTTTTTTTTGCTGAAGGGCATGATAGTAAAAAATCTAGGCTGGTGGGCCACAGGGTCTCTTTTATAACTATTAAACTCTTGCTGTTATAACACAAAACCTGCTTTAGACAATAAGTAAATTAATGGGGTGACTGTGTTCCAATAAAACTTTATTTACAAAAATGGGCAGAAGGCCAGATTTGGCCCATGGGCTACAGTTTACCCGCACATGGTCAACAGACTGCATCTCTTTCCCAAAAACAACTATTTTAAACATTCTGCCATCTCTATGTCTCTGATTTTCAACAGATGGCCTCTCATCCTACTTCAATGGGAAAATATAGGGCATCTGGCTGGAAATCCTTCAACTTCCTCATCTATCACCTGCAGACTTACTATATGTACATCTGCATCTGTCCTTATTTCTCTGCCTTTTATTGTAGTAGTGACCCTTCCTTTCAAAGTGAATCTAATCCTTTCACTTAGGCTAAATTCCATTATACTTCTGAATTACTCTGGGGCTCCACTCTATAAAGGATCCCATCTCCTATGTCTCTAATTTTTTCCTCTCTACTGGCTCTTTCCCTTCAGCTAATAAGTATATTCAAGTGTCTTAATTGAAGAAGCCTCAAAGCCTTCCACAATGAGTGTATATACTCACCCATTGCTTCCCTAGGTTTAGAAATTATTTACTGTTGCCTCTACTTCCTCTCTTCCCATGCATTCCACAAGCCACTAATCTGATTTCTCTGTCCACTGAAAGTGCTTTTGTCAAGATTACCGAAGATCTTCACATGCTATAGTGCTAGTTCTTGTTTACTTTTCTCTGAAACACCTGGCATTACTGACTATTCTGAAAACTCTCTCTCCATCTTTTGCAATATCGTCATATCTGCCACAATTTGTTGTGCTGCTGCTGACCATGCTGGTATTCCCTGATATTATTTGACAAGTTCTCTTCTTGTTATGCTACATATTCTCTCAACTATTCAAATACCACCTACATGTGATAATTCCTATGTTTTATTTATCTGTACCTCACATCTCTTTATCAAGCTATGGGTTGTGTTCAGGTATCTTCTTTCCCAATTCTGCCCTTTTCTTTTGTTCATCTTGGTTAATAACTTCACCATCAACCCAACTGCTAAAGGTTAAATTCTCCCTTTCTCTTAGGTTCCCTAATAACCTACAATTGTACACATTATTAAAAGATCTCTACCTGAAGATATTTTATTTCCACCTGTGCAGTGATTGGCAACCTTACAGGTTCACCATCCATGGTGACCCCATTTCCCCTCCAACTCCAATCAGCCACTAAATTCTGATGATTCTACTTCTAAAACATCTCCTGAATCCATCTCCTTTTAGCTTTTGCCACTGAAAATGCTTTAAGGCAGACCTTAGTCATCCCTCACCAAGATTATTTTCTATAACTTCCTAACAATTTTCTTTTCAGTAGCCCCTACTTCATTTTCTCACTTTGCTTGCTCCTTAGATCTTTGTGCAATCCAATTTTCTCTTTGCTAAGTGGCAGCTAACAAAGCTGCATACAGCATCTGTAGTGTTAAGTGCCATGATTTTATGTCAGGGAGGAATGATTCTTCCTCTTTCAAATGAAGTATGACATTCATTTAGCTTTTTGGTCACAGGGACACAAGTTGCTGAAGTCATTAAGACATCAGCCTTTTAGATACAGGTTACAACCTTTCCTAGCGAGTAAGCACAAAAACCAAACCATAGTTGGCCTAAAAGTAATTTATCCTAAATGAGTGTGAACACCACACTTTAAATAACAGAATGGAGCATCTACTGAGGATGGTCATCAACAGTGAAGGGACTCCAAACCACGATCAATAGGAGGTATGAGAAGAAGTGAAAAAGACTGAATCTTCCCTGGAGCAGACTAATTTTGATATTTTCCCCCTATATAAGCTCTAGGATTATCAATCAGACGTGTTTCCTCCTTAACAAAAATATAGTTTATTTCCTATAATAGCAAGTGCTTACTTACAATGCACACAGCATCCCACATTTGCTGTCTTTTGGTTTCTATTTGCTTTCCAACATGGAAAGGAATCCCATCAATGTACAATGTTAATTACCCTGGGAAGTCTTCCTTAGAAATGAGCTGAAATTGACACTTATTCCAGTTTTCATCTGGAGTAACAGTCAATTTGAATGGTAGGCTATACAATTTTAACATCGGTTCCCTAAAGGTAATACTGAATATCCTAATTTTCTTGAGTGGGGAAACCTGACATATTACCTAACTTAAATTACTTTTTTTGTCATTCTCACTTAAATATTATTTCCATTAAAACAAAACATACTGTTGCAAGATTAAAAATGTCGATTTTTCCCATCATGGCACTATAATGGCAACCACAATTCAGTGAAATCAGTTCCTGGTAATTATTTCCTATGTCATCTGGTATTTATCTTCTCAAAAGTATGCCCAGTATATTCCATTTCCTTCCCATGCTGCATAGTAGTTTCAGAAAGCAGTCATTTATTTGATTAAAAACCTACCTTTGCAACTAGTCCTGCTGAGGTAGTCTGCTGATCTGAATGAGGTTAATTAAAATGGTTCGTAATTAAATTATCTTACCTCGATGCACAAATCTGAAAAGAAAATCCACTTTTCTATCATTTATAGTAATAGCAATATATTAATAAAGTGACAGATTTCATGAGGTTTGCAATAAATCCAAATATCTCATTTATAAAAGGAATAAAACCCATGCATTTATTAAACAACCAGACAGTTGAAATGGCCTGACAGGAATACTGATAGAGACCAGGCTTTTAGGATTATGTTGATAAAAAAGGGCTAAAGCATGCTTTCTTCTGTGCCTATCAGGAGTCTCTCTACATACTGGGATTTGAAATGAATTCTGGAAACATGAGAGCAAAAGTGGTTAAAGGTAACCATTTCTGCAGTTGGAGAAATAGATTTCTACAGTCATGGTAATAGCTTCAAGGCTATCTAGTACAAAGTTTTACAAGCAATTTTCTCCATTTTTAACATTCTATCCATCATTTTTCTTAAAATATATGAAATCAAAAATAAAGATTAAAATATCCATAGATTAAGTGGTCTACTGTAATTTGTAACTAGATTTATAGATAAGAATGAAATCCTAAACCTGGTGTTATAACATTTCTGTCTATGTTGAAATGGGGAAAAAACCCTAAATCTTAATTTGGCCCCATGTTCCCAATGTTGAATAGCTGTCTACAATGTTTATAAAACCAAGACAGAAAGACAGGTTATTACATTATATGCTATATAAAATAACCCAAACACTAATGGATGCAAAAATGCTTACTAAATCTTTGATTTTACACCGAAAATGTTAGCTTCAAATGATTAATTAGTAATAAATATAGTTTTCACTGCAAGTTAATTTGTCCTTTCAAATGAGATATTTCCATCAAGAATACTCTTTCTTGCATCACAGAAATCTGCCATGACACATATGTAGCATGTTTTATTTCATATCAGATGAAAACTATAACAGTGAAAATATGAACTCAGTGAAAGGCTTACCGAGGTGTACAGGTATCCCTCGCTGTTCATTGCCAAATACAGCTTGGTTTGAACTCCTTGAATAGCCACCACTCGAAGTCCCACAGGGATGAGGTTAAACAGAGCTGAAATAAAAAAGAATTGGAAAACATGTTATATTCTGAATTCCAGAGCTTTCAAAGTTTCTAAAGTACTATCTGATCCTCCAAAAGAGATGTGTGTTTGATGAGAAAAGACAGATATATATTTATACACATACAGATAGATAGGACCTCTTCTACCTTTTAAGAAACTTGATTCATGCTTACAGTCACATGACCGGGACTATAACTACATACACTCAAACATCCTGGAGAAAATGGAAGACAATTCTATAGTTTGTATAGTGTTGAAGGTGGGGAATCTTAATGCTTCTGGAAAGATCCAGTTCCAGGAATGGGTCTGTATATTAAAATAGTTTTATCCTCAATAAACTAAGGTTTTAAACTGCTCCCTAGATAACTACTGAAACTCACAGAGACAGTTACGACCTGCCTCTTGGGGAGAGATTCCTAGAATCTTAGAAAGGACACTAGTCCAATTCCCTCATCTACATTATCTGTATTATTTCTAATGCAACAACCCAAAAATAAATCTGGACCTTGAAAAAATAGGCATTTTGTACTCTTATGTTCCCAGTGTAGTATTTCTTAAAGAACCAGCACTTTCCTGGAGTTCAGAGTGGTCTTAGCTCTTAATCTTAGGAGCAAAGCTTATGGGAATAAAAATAATGAACTTATAAGTTAATTTATTTTTAATTACTAATTTTTGGCAAAATAGTTGTAAGTGGGCAGCCAGCTGGTGCCAAAGAGGCCTTTATTTCTCCATTTGAAGGTTTGACTGCGTGAAACTTACACCCAGATTCTCCTCACAATCACAAACCACTCACTGGAGAAAACTAGTGGGCGTCCTCCCCCTACCAGCTGTCTACTCCCTCCTACGCCCTGAATAAAAATAAAACAGTACATTTTTAAAGCATAGTGCTTGCCACACACTTTTGAAAATAGTCTATGCACCTTTCTCTCAAGAGTCCTAGCCCAATGTTGATAATTTTTGTCTTGGTGTGTAAGTTTATTGAGGATGCTATGTCAGTCTGCTATCATTTCTGTGAACAAGAATATAAAGGAGCCACACCAAGGGTAAGAAGGGTTTTTCTGAGATCTCCTATCAGTGCATATAGATTCTGCTCTAGTAGATGGGGTAATATGGATGAGAAATACTAAGGAACAACTAAGTATTCCTTGGTGAGCCTACAATGTATCTTTCCCTTAAAATCAGGTTGTTACCAAATGGGAGCTAGGACATATTGTACAGTTCAAAATACAAGTGTTCCTACTATATGCCACTGATGGCACTTCATTCAATACTCATCATATTAAAAGCTGTGCCCTTCTGTTATGTGAGGTAAAGGAAAGTAATTGCACAGCTTACAAGCCAGGATGTCATGCTATATTTGACAATGCAATGCAAAGAAACAAGTCTCAAATATTTGAGCAGGTCATGTCTATATCTCTTTCTGTTGACAAAGCCTTGCTCAGAGTGGGTGCTCAACACACATTTGTGGATTGATAGCAATCTATACAGTGAAACATGATAATATTACATTGTTTGGAAGTCATAGGTCGCAATTATATAGAAGTTCATAGTTTAAGAATTTTGAGATCTAAAAAACCAAAACAAATTAAACCAAACCAAAACCTCCACATGGATTTAGTTTAAAAGCCACACCACTACATATGACTAGACTACCAGCATACATCTGAATCCTAGTTTAATCATACTAAGATGGCAGAAAATAATAAATGATATCCAGAATTATTTCTAGAACTTCATTTTTTATAATATTCTCAACCTCCTTAGTTCTCTTAATGCAGCTTATAAGAAGTTTAGACAGAGATAGATTTGATTTTCACTGTGTGCCCCAGCCACTTTCTGATGTGGATTTTATTGAGCAGTATGACGATATGACGAAGAGGAGCAAAGAACAATAACCTACACCTGGAATTATCTATTCCTGAACAATGTTATTAACTATATAGTAGAACATGAATTTCTCACGATGTACCATAAATTTCTATGAACCCTGATTCAAAAACAAAAATCACTACTCTAAAACAACAAAAAAAATGAAGATGGTAGCAAAACCAGAAAGTGGCTGGTCATACTAGGCCAATCTTTTCTTTAGACATTAAAGATAGATCACGAACTGGGTTGGCTTAAAGTCTCTCTAAAGGAACCATCCTTCTAGATAAAAATGCAAAGAAATTTTACTAAGGGTGAGCTTGGACAGAATCAATATTTTCCTCTCTGCTTTTATTTATCTCAATTTGGAGCACTTCCTCATGGACTTAGGATTTTGTTTTGATTAGGATAAAACTATTCTAAATATGAGAAGAAACTAATTGATTTCATTTTATATCTAAAACACATTGATTAAATACCTACATTTCATTTTCATCAAAATTTTAAAGAAGCTTTTAATAAATAAAAGGGCCTTTATTTCTTGTTTGTTCTCTGTTGAGTCTACCTAAGAACAATTAAACTGTTTCTACCTTCCACTCAGTATTTCTGAAAATGACACTGATGCCATCCTTTTTTCATCAGTTTGGCTAAGGTCAATTTCTCAGAGGGAGTAGTTAATAAAAGTGTATCTTAACGAAGATTGGAAAAAGCTAACATGCTGAACTGGTAATACTACTATAGCTCTAAAGGGAAAGTTTTCTATTCTTTTACCATAGCTCTCACTGCACCCAGGGCAGATGCAATAAAACTGCTGCCATGAAATGTCTATCATCTTTTCCTTTTCACAGAGAAATGCGTAATTTAGAAAGGCTGATTTCCTCATGATGAAATTTTATTTGATGGACATTTATCATTGTAATAAATCTACCCATGGTCATCTTAAACACATAACATCAAACATGTTTTGGGAAATAAATATATCTGGATAAATGTGAACTGATCTGTTTTATCATCATCTTGCTTACCATGTCAGAATTAAGTATCATAAAACCAATCAAATTAAACTAAATGAGAAAAGTATGATTAAAAATCAGGAAAATATGAACACAATACCAGGAATACATATTAAGGAAATCTAGGAATATATAATAAGGAAATATTATATAAATGAAAAAGTGAAAAAAACTTTTCCCTTGTATTACCCACTTAAAGTAATTAAGTAATGAATGCCAAGAAAATTGCTTGGCTTTAGGGGAAAAAATTTACATGGCCAAACTTCCATTTTAGTGATCCTTTTAATCATTAAACAGACTTGTTTCGTTACGACTTATAACTTACAATATCCTCAATTAGAAAGATAAGCTAGCTCCCTGGCCTCTGGTCACACTTAGCATCTGGGAGAATCAAGCCCCACAGACTTGCTCTTTCTTTTGAGATAATTTTCATTCACATACTTCATGTTATGGTAATACTTACCATCAATTGACTTACCTCATTATTTCATTCTGTCTAAACACAGATTCTGGTTACCAATCTATGCTCTTGAAAGGTCTTACAATATCATTAGTACAAAGAAATACCACGCATATCAGTCAGAGTTATAAGACAACCAATGGCAGAAGCTATGTATATGGAGGAATTGAAGAGTAAAATCTATGTGATTTAAAGCTAAATAGTAAGAAATGGAGCCTTGATTTAGATACATATATGTGTATGTGTGGGTGTATGTGAATATATATACACATATACCCTAAAATGACTGCATTAGGTGTGATCTCTATATATTTGGCACATTGCTGTTTATAAGGCACTGCAAATAAATTGTCTATTTTTCTTTTTTCAGAAAACACATGTGAACACTGCACCAAAAACAACTTTTTTTCTCTGATTTGGATCTGGAGATGTTAAAAATAATTGGGGGAAAGTCAACTTGTGGAGGCTCATTAGCAGCTAATCATAAGCTTCCTTTCAATGCCCAAAGGATGCATTTTGCTGAGGTACTTTGGAAAACAGCAGTTTACATCCCCTAATTCCCTTCCCCAAATACTGATTTATACATATTGATTTATGAGAATGTTTTATTACTGATCATCATGTACTAATGTCTTTTATATGATTACAGTAAAACTGTTTAGTTACACTTGACTAATTTTTTCAGACATGCATAAAACAATGTCTACAATACTTCAATATCACAACAGTAACATGGCATTTTGCAAAAACAGTGAAGAACCATTCAGTATGTATATTTTTCAACCTAAGTACCAAAAGAGTTTTCTTCAAGGGTAATTAAAGGTGACTTCCTTTTGAGGTCATAGAGTGGCCATCAGCTCAGGAACTCAGCCTTAACAGGTGTGAACTCTTTAACACAACATTGGGACCACAGCTCCTAGCTTTGCTGTCTATAGCCACACATCTCTACAAACGCTGCAGAGGACTCATTAGTTTTTATACCGGCTTTCCTTGGCTGTTGTTAGCCAACAGTGGGAATATTTCTGGGAAATTATCAAAGTCTGAGGGAAATGAAATATAAATTATGGAAAATGGAGAATCAATGGTCAAAACTGATGTTTTAGCTTCACAAATTGCAAAACACCAATTATTATCACTGAAAAGAGGGCTTCACTATTTGTACACTTCTTTTTATTACTCCGAAAAAATAAAGCATACATAATAAAAGATTATATAACACCTTGGAATCACCTTACTTCAATCATTAGATAAGAAATTGACTTTATTTTGGACCTGTTTCCTTTTTAGGTTCACCATTATGGTCTCCAATCTGGTCTTTATTTAATCCATGGTTAAAAATAAAACACTAAAAGAAATCTCTTTACCCACCTGTGGAGGTATCTCAATGTTAAAATCCCAATTAGTTTCAGAGCTATCAGTGTGTGTGTGGAGGGGAGAATAGAAATGAAAGCTTGTAATGATGAATTCTCATGACATGAAACTGCTTCTCTCTCTTGGGACAGACCAGTTCTTAAGAGTAGAGATAACATGCTATTTCAGGATCAGTGTGTGGGTGAGTAAATTTTCTGTGGGGAAAAAAGTAATAAAATCCAAATGATGGCCAAAATCTATCCAGATTACCATGGCGATGACATTTGGATTGTTCTTCAGATGGTGTTAACATTATTTGCTATAGTTCACTATTTTAGGTATTTTCAGGTTCAACTTCCTTTAAGTTAATCTGCATAAACAGGATGATACAGTGTTGACTATATTTTGCATTCTTTTAAGGATAGAGCAAAGGTTGTTTATTAAAAAAAAAACAAAAAACACAGTGCCAACAACATGCTGAGGTATACTAATTTATTTTGCAGTTACTTACTGTAAGTGCTGTCCTCGTCTTTTGTGCCATCAATGGTTCCATCTGCCTGCAGCTGCAAGTGGAAGCCTTGTCGGCTGTATAGTTTGGTAACTATACCCTTAAGTTGAGGCTCTGTAAAGAGAACAATGGGTTGGATCAATTAAGTTGTACATAGGTACTTGAAAAGACGCAGAATTCAAACTTTTAATTTCATTTACAACTTTTTTTTAATTCAATTTACAACTTTTAATGGAGAAGGTCAAGCTATACTTTTAAAGAGACCTCTGAAAGAAAGAAAACAAACTTTGATTGAAAACACTTGATTTCTATCTCTTAACACTGGGAAAGCCCTAAGCTTCTCAAAGAAGCTACAGCTTCTCATAGCTTGTGCTTTCACTTGCAGACTGGTCCTCTCTCTCACTGAGCATTAAGGATGGGATGGCAATCGGCACATGCTGCCTTTTAATAATGTGCCACTTTTCTTGTGGAAGGAAAATAAGTACAAAGATCATTTAGAATGGTTTGCCAACCAGGGACTGAAACACGCTACTCAAGATTTCCTTCAGAATTACGGTGATTTGAATAAATAGTCCCCTCCATTCTAAGAAAGCTGAAATGCATAAATAACCATAACCCCATCGAAGGACTTATATTAAGAAAATTGAGCTGGGATACAAAAAAAAAAAAAAGAAGAGGAGGAGGGAAGAATAAAGCAACCATTACCATACACTAGCATATTAATTATCCTTAGAAAAAATGGGTGCAAAACAACCAGGGGTTTTTTGGTTGGAAGGAAAGAAAATTAGTTCATACTTATTTTCAAATTTAGTATCAGAAATATGATTGTCTAAAATATGTTCTCAATTAAAATGATTTTCAATTATGAATCATCATAAATTAATAAAGTACCTAATTTTCCAGTAACAGCCATGTCATCCAAAATTTGTTTATATAGAATACAGACACCTGCACTGAAATATTTCCGTGATTATTTGGGCCAGGTAATCACGCTTCGCAACCGCTTAAGCCTTTTTTAAACTAGCTTAATTTACAGCTAATGCCTTAAAAACTTCCGGCCAACAGAAAATGTATGTTTGCATTTCCATTACAGGGTGTGTAGTACACATAAAAAGAGAAATAGCATAGTGACGAGTAAGTCTAAAATTCTGCAGTATTTAGTGAGTTAAAAGAAAACAAGCGGAGAGGATTCGTTTGGTTGAGAATAGCCAAATAAGCTGTAGGTTCGTCGGAAGGTCTACCTTGACGCAACCTGACGCCTAGAACAGAGTGAATTTTCCCCGGCACTGAACATCGCGCTACTCTCATACTGAATAGGTTCTAAAAGACCCACGCTCTAGCTATGAGTTTAAATTCTCTCTTCAATCCTGCATTTTAGTAACAAGTAACCGCACTTCTACTATTGTAAGCAGATCACTAAGCTATCTGCCAAAAGGTGCTAGGAATCCACTCCCCCCTCTCCAAAGCTGCACCAGAAGTCAAATCTATACCGATTACCTTAAAAGTGATCAAAGAAACTGAATGCCTAAACAAAAGAAGCCCATAGAAGCTGGAAGGGAAGGGTCAGACTTGCAGGAATGAAAGCTAGGGAGGGATTCCCTGGGTTCTCCTGGGTGTGGGGGGAAGTGGTATCTGTCCAGCTCCGCACCTGCAATTTCTACACTCTCCCCACCTCCCAACACACACACAATAGTCTTGTCTGGGTTGAGCCTGCCCGGAGCCCAGGGACATGCACACATGTGGCGCGTCTTAAGCTGGGGGCGCACTGCCTCGGCAGGGTATGCCCCAAAGCTCTGCGCTTGTCCCAAGGCAGTGGCAATGCAGCAAGCATGGTACCAATACAAAGAAGGCAGGAAAGCAATTGCTTTCCTCCGCACTCACACTGGTTAAGTGGCCACATCCGCACAACATGGGCCAAAGACAAACTCACCTACGCTTACCTACAAGACCTCCATCCCCTCGAAATTCTTAAAGCATGAAACAAACAGAACAAAACCAGCCAAGAGCCCCTTCCAACCTGGTCTCCTTCTGCGTCTCTTTTTGGAGCCGAAGAGTTTGACCCGGGAAAAGACGTTTAACTTGTTTTTGTCGCAGCTGGTCTTGCCTTTGCTGGGGCTGCTGACACACTTGCAGGCGTTGGATTTCTCGCGTTCGCGGGCTTGTCTTTTCTGCCGGATCAGTGAGCTGGCGATAGCCGCCGCCATGGCCACGACGCCCACCACCACCACTTCTTTTGCTGCCCCTCTCTGGCTTTTACCTCCTCCGCCCCCTCCTGCTCTGCTCGCCCTCTCTGTCTCGCGCCTTGTCTGCCTTTGGGTCTTTAGCCTGCGCTCGTCCGGGTTTCTCCGGGTTTCTCCGGGTTTCTCCGGATTTCTCCGCACTCCGGCTTCAGCCAAGGAGGGGGCTCAGCATGCCGTCCGAGCTCCTCCAGCGGTGGTCCGGCTCCCGCTTGGGCTTTGGGCTGCCTGGGTCCCAGTCGACGCCACAGCCCCGGGCCAGGATCGAAGGCGAGACTGGCGGGCGGAGGCAGAGCTTCACGACTGCGTGCGCTCGGCCCCTGCGCCCCAGGACACAGTGCAAGTCCAAGAGGCTCGGGTCGGAGTTTGGCGGCAACCCCCCCGTCTGTGCCTCGCGGAGGGGGCTGGAGGAGGGAGGCGGGCGGAGGGAGAGCGCGGGGGGGAGAGAGGCCCGGAGCGCAAGCTTCGAAAGGGAGGGGGCAAAGGGGAAACGTGCCCAGGAGCGCGCCCTCACCCTGGCCCCTCCAAGCCTCCGACTAGTCCTTGCAACTTCTTGGGGTGGCTATTGGGAAAAGTTGGCCGGTGCCAGCTTTCCAACGGGGATCAAACAGGTAATGGCCTCCCATCTTCCCGGCTTCCCGGCGGCGGCGGCGGCTGCTGCTGCTGCTGCTGCTCTGGGTGAGGCACAATCTCAGCACAGGAATCCCGTCCTGCAGACACCCTCCGGAAGAGCGCCACAGCTTCTCAGAGGCCCCCTCCCCTAGCGGCCCCTCCCTCCAGAGCGCTCCGGCCAAGAGCCGCCCCCACCCACCCCACCCCCCAAGTCCCCCTCGGGCCTCTAAGGCTAACACCTGTAGGGTCTTAAGCACAGCCCCATCACCTAATCCTTTCTCCCTCCTCTTCCCGAAAGGAGCTTCGGGAGCGGAGATGGAGGAGGCACCAGGATGAGGTAGTTGCATTGGAGGAGAGGGGTGGGGGTGGAGGGGGGTGGTGCTTGGAAATGAGGGATGGCAGGGTGGGGTGATTCTTAGTACTTGACTCTCTCAGCCGGCCAGGTTATATCCCAGCTTGAGTTCCTGGGAAGTTCGCCAGTCAACTGCCCCAAGCTTGGACTCACACCCCCCCCCCCCCCCAACTGAGGTATTTCGCCTGGCGACACTTGTAGCCCTTCAGGAGAGAGACCAGAGCTCCCAGACGGGTTTAGCCCCGCGGCAGCAGCAGTAGCAGCAGAAACTGCAGAGCTACGCCCGCGCACCACGCTGCCACCCAGTGGTTTATGCTGACTTTCCATTTCGAGCCAATTTGCGCCGTCCGAACCCCGTTTTTTCCTCTACGCCCCCTCATCATTACGTTCAGGTCCAAGCAGAGAGCTTGAATCATTCACCATAAGGAGTACTGGGAAAATACAGAGCCTAACCTCCTTATTTTAGCCAGCCCATCTCCAGTCTCCTAAATTCTTTCATTTTTTTTTTCCTGCTCTTCAAGCTCAGGCTACCTCTCTCCCTCCAATTCAGGAATCAAGTCTGGCCTTTTGTCCACCTCACTGTATCCACAAGTTCTGTCATTTCCCTGTTTTATATTTTAATCTGCAGGAGAAGAAAGAAGGAATGTTGAGGTCAAGAATGTTACAGAGAATGGCCTATGCACATCCCTACCTTCAAACAGGATTGTTTTACTATTTTACTTGATTTCTGATGCCAAAAAGGACGCCCCCAATAGTAGGGCTGCTCCATCTTACAGCTGCCACTACACTCTCTTTACTAGACTCCCCCCCTTTCATATCTTTTCGGAGTAGATGTAGATGCAAAACCAAATGCCCAGACCTCAGCCGGTGTTTTCTTGACTGAACTCCCAGCTAGGAAACTCAGGCTTCTTAGCCCATCAGAGCTGAAACACCTGACCCTTATATAGATTCCAATGTTCCACTGGGGAGCTGCTGCCACCTGCCCCTTACACTTTTCCCCAATCTTGAATGTCTCTTGCCTCATCAGAAGCACTATTTTGTGTTGGCAGAAATAGGTTAGTCTACAGCTTTGCTCTTTTGGCCTCCCCACAAGAAAATGGAGGCCAAGGTAGAAGGAGAAGTCAATTCAAGTATCCACTTCTTTGGATTTTGATTCAAGGGGGAAAGTCCTAGTCTGCTCCTACTGAACTATGACACCCTGAAACTCAGGACTGGGTCTTGGTCAGCACCATAGTCCCATCTCCTGGCACAGTTACTGCCACAGAATTTATGCTCAATAAAAGTTTACTGAAAGTAATTGATGACTGACTTATATTGAGTCTGAAGGGTAGGAGGATGTTTCCTGGTTCAGGATGTATGTGATTCAAATTCCAAGTACCACAAAGGAAAATACTCTCACCAAAAGAAGGGTCAGAAGAAGCTCTGACCAGAGCCAAACATTTGGGGTATGGGATGGGTGGTGGAGATGTTCCTACTCATTCTGTGCATGTTTCTATCTTCTGAGGCCCCAACCCCAAGGGCCTTTCTTTCCTTTCTTCTTGCTTCTCTATTGGGAGAAGCCTAAACCAAAGCAGGCATAAAAGAGCTAAAGATGGACAAAGTTCTGATTCAGGCAAGGGCTAAACTTGAAAAGAGTAGGGATGAGGAAATGGCACTGAGAAAATGAGGGTTTTCCCACACACTCTTTTACCTCTACTCTCTACAGGGAGAGTACTCACTGTTGGCTTGTGTGAACACTTTTCATAAGGTATCTTCAGGATGCTTGGACAATTACTGATATGGCCACTCTGAGGTGGGTATCAGGTAAACAGACATGGATAAGGGTTCAGGAATATATAATGGGGAGTCACATCATGGTAAAGTCACAAGCAAAAACATGTAAATACATCAGTTCTTACTAACCCCTATGCCATGAGCTCAGGGAACTACTAGGCCAAAGCTGATAAGATTCTATAGGTGTTTAAAAATGCCTTTTTTAAATTTTATAATCTTGAAAAATGAGAGTGTGTAGGGGGCCCAGAAGCTCTTCCTGCTGCATGTTCCCATCAGCCCATAAAATGTACTTCTTCCTTTTTATACCTCCCCTTTTATTATTTCCTTTCCACAGACAAGAAGTTATACATGACTAGTGAGAATTGAGATAGGAGCCTCTATATCTGTTTTGTCTGCCTACAGACTACATGCATTCCCCTGTCTCCTCCACTAGGGGAACTCACAAAGGCCTCTGACGAGATTAGGGGACCACCTGGGGGAACTGGAAGAAGGGCATTTTGACTTTGGATCCAAATCATATTATGCTATCAGCTTAACCATTAATTAAGCAATTTTGATCTTTTCCTAACTCTCATGTGTATTTCTTCGGTACTTTCAAATTTAGACAAGAATGTGACTGTAACTCTCGAATCTTAATCTTCAAAGGAGAACTATGCCCAAAACACTGTCATCGTAGGAAGGCAAGAAAGAAAGAACTGCAGCCTACCCTGGAGAAGTATGTATTACCTTTCCTTTGTGTTTTACTGTCACCCCAGACCAGTAGTATGGCATTTTCATGGAAAGAAGAAGAAAGGACTTTCCATTGACAATTATTTCCAGTGTACCTTTTCCTCCTGTCTTACTCTGCGCTTACCAATTCACACTGTAACCCTTGCTGTGGAACTTCCTGGGTCTACTCCAGATTCATAGTTTCAATTTCCATGGCTCCCAACTCTTATATAATGGACAGGTCCACTCTTCCTTGCTTCTCCTACCTCCTTCTCCAACTGCACTGTACACCAAGATCTCCTTGATCATGTTCAAGAAAAACAAACACTGTAGCTCCTTTGTCCAATTCAATTCACAAAGAGTTCTAGCCTGGGTGACAGGAGGCATATGTTATAATCCTGACTCTGTCACTAATGGGCTGTGTGACCTTGGGCATGCCATTTCTACTGTTGGGACTTCAGTTTTCCCATCTTTAAAGTAACCCTGTAGACCCAATTAATGACTTTCAAATTGTATTCTACAGAGCACTGAGAGTATATGGAGGGGATGTAAGTTTCCTCACCCATGTTTTCACCATAGTACCTCTGCTTTCATTTATTTTATATACTAGGGCTTGCTGTATGCTTTCTTATGAAACAAAGATTCCATTATTAAATACAAAACATTTGAAAACCTCTGTATGAAATGTTCCTTAAAGTCATTTGGCTTTGGGAGGCTATGGTTTTCTTTTATATGCCCCTGTTCCTCTGATGTGTTTATCTTTCCCTCCTCATACTTCTGCTCTCCTCTTTTCCTTCCCACCCCACCAGAATATAAACTCTAAATTGGATTCCAAAGAAAAACACAAAAGTCTCCTTGGCTCCACTCTTCGTGGGCTCACTTGAGAACCAAGGTTTAGCATTCTTTTCAGAGAGAGTTATGAGTTATCAGAGCATAGAATGCGAATTGTTCTCTGTCAATCTTTATTTTTAAAATGATTTTATCTATTCATTCTTAGAGATATAAGAAGGGAGGGATAAAGAGATGGAGACACACATTGATGTATGAGAGAAACACCAATCAGTTGCCTCTTGTAAGCTCCCTGACCAGGGACTAGGCCCGCAACCCAGGCATCTGCCCTGACCAGGAATCGAACCATCCACACTGCACTTTATGGGACCAACTAACAGAGCTACACAGGTCAAGACTGCCAATCTCTTTTGGAGACCCTTCGCTTTGTGGGACAACGCCCAACCAACTGAGCCATGCCAGTCAGGGCTGCCAGTCTCTTTTGGCAGGTCTCAGATGAGATGTAAAGAAGTTGAGGGGACCTGCTCTCAGGAGGCATCTCCAGGAGAAAGATAGAAATCCAAACAAATGTGTCTGTGATGAGTAAAAATAAGTGAACTCAGCCTAAGCAGGGGCAGCCTCTATACCTTTTAAGCAGGAAGGAATTGCCTATCTTTCTGAAACTCTAAAAGTGAGAGATTTCAAACACCCTTCCTTCATGAAGAGAAACATAAATGGAACTACTTGCCAGATTGCTGTCCATCTTCATGACCATTCATCAAAACACCTGACCAGTTATCAGGTCAAGGACTGATGATGAGCTCAAAGGGAGGAAAGAGTGGCAGGTTCAAGAGCATCAAAGTCAAGCAACACTGGTATCTCACCATTGATTGAGTAGGGCAGCAGAGGGGGTATTTAATAGACTGGGCAACAAGTACCTCCTTTTGTGGCCAATCTAATCGCATCCAAAACCCAGAGAAATGACTGGATAGAAATACAAACGAAGAGGTCATACAAAAGCCATTAGTAAAGGCTCTTACCACTTCAAGCAAAAAGAAAAATGCAATTTAAGGGAATGTCGTCAATGTCACACTGGAATTCCAAGGACAGAAAGAGTGACTGCTGTATTTTGTAACATAACCTGACACATTTATTAGCTGGCAACGAGTCTGTCCTAGTCAGATCACTGGGGGAATTATGCTTCAGAAACAAAGGTCTCCAGAATCAGTTATTTAGCAATTGATTGGCTTTACTGATTTGTATTCAGGATAAAAAGCCAGGGAACCTAGGTTTGCATTGCACTAGGACAGTGGTTTGATCTTCATTATGTCCCCTCTTGGAGATTATTCTCTGAATATTTTTTAAATATTTTTTAAAGATTTATTTATTTATTTATTTATTTATTTATTATTTCTTTTAGAGAAGGGAGGGAGATAGAGAGAGAGTGAGAGAAACATCAATGTGTGGTTGCTGGGGGCCATGGACTGCAACCCAAGCATGTACCCTGACTGGGAATTGAACCTGTGACACTTTGGTTCGCAGCTTGCACTCAATCCACTGAGCTACGCCAGCCAGATATTCTCTGGATATTTAAGCTACACAATTTACTAAAGGCATACCTGGTTTATATTTAAAATTAATTTGGAACATACTTATTAATTCTGATCCTTTAAAAAGAAAAATACTATAACCCATATAAAAATTTTATTGTTCAGACATAACATATGGGCATTAAAACCATAAAACACCCTCATGGCATTAATCATATGAATGAATTCAGCTCTTTGCCATCTAATTAACCATAGCAACGGAAACATCAAGAGTTTAAGGCTTCTGATTACTTGTTTGGTAATTTAATCAAGAAAACCTGGAGAGAAATACTGGTTTGCTGGGGTCAAGGTTTCTTTCTTGATCATAGGGAAAGAAAATAAGGAAATGAGTTTAAGCTCCAATATGTAGATATTTAACGTTAGTACAAGGAAAAGAGTATTTTAAGTAGGGGTAGTTAAATACCATGACTACTGATTCTCCTATAGAAACTTTTATGAATAGAACAGAAACCTTAACTATGTTGGTGGGCATGTGAGTTGATTCCCCTCAAGGCTCTCATTCTGTCATAAAAATGACACTATGTACTGTTTATATTACCCATGACCTGCAACCAAGAAGTAGTCACAGGGAGATGGGAAGCAACATCATTACTGAGAAAATTTTCAGGTTCTCTCTTGTGGGGCACAGAGATAAGCTAGTGTTGTTGACATTGGAAGATTATATTGGGTGAACTTGGAACATGTGTGTCATGGCAGTCACACCCACTTTCTAAAATTTCTCTCGTCCAGCATGTGGGAAATACTTTGTAGACACAATAAATTTATTCTTAACCAAATGGGTTTCCTCATTTGTGACTCAGAATCCAGAGCCAAAACAAAAGCACCTGCTTCTCTAAGTGACTCTCATTCTGTTTTATTCAATAATATTTGAAGATCTTGAAAGAAGATCTTCAATCTTCAACGGTTGCTATTTTATGAACTGACTGGTGGCTAACAAACATAAATGAGGTGTTTCTATGTTGAGACATTTTGGCAGACTAAAAATGTGCAAGACTCAGAGGCAAAATATCTGTAACTCTGGGTTCATTTCTTGCCCAGTGAACTAAATAATCTAAATGAAAAGCTAGGGGGTTAAATGATGGAGGATTTGAAGCACTAATGGACAATCAGTGATTTTTCTGGATCTAAGCTGTTCAGGAAATAGAATTTCTGGAGGAAGGTGACATAAACTCAGGATTTGAGGAAGGGAATGCAGTGTTTGCAAATGATGTCATGTTCATTACTACTTAGCATATGGGTGCAGGCTTCGCAGCTAGCATAAAGATCTGTAGATTGATTTCTTATTTGCCAATGACACTGATTCCACCAATCTGCTATCAAGAGCTGTTATTTTTTAAAGCAGAGAGGTAATGGGAAAATACTTCTGTGCTCCCTCAGGATTAAGAATCTTAAGACATCTTGCTTTGGATACCAACCAGGATTTCGGCAGAAGAACCTGCTGAATTCAGAGGAAAGGGTATTCTCCAGATTTTAAGAACAGGACAAAAGACAGTTCCACAGTCCACCTCAGAACTGTGCAGATGCCCTGGATTTTAAAACACTTGTTTAGTTGTTATGCAATCTTATATTGGTTATATTAGTTTCAGATGTACAATATAGTGATTTGGCATTTTTATTCCTTACTATGTGATCACCCTACTAATTCTAGTAATCATCTGTCACTGTGAAAACTTATCACAATATTACTGACCATATTCCCCTCCCACTTTTCACCCATCCGCACACCCCTCCCCTCTGGTAACAATCACTTTGGTCTCTGTTTCTATTGAGTCTGTTGGTTTGTTTTGTTTTGTTAGGTTCTACACATACATGAAATTGTACATTTTGGTCATCCTCTGACTGACAGTTCACTTTAGCGTAATACCCTCCAGATCCATCCATGTGGTTGCAAATGGCAAGATTTCCTTTTTTTTATTGTTGCATAATTTTCCATTGTTATACACTACAGGCTTTTCTCTGAACAAAATGACTCTCCATATCCTTAGAGACTTCCTCTCTCTCTCTCTCTGTCTGTCTCTGTCTCTTTCTGTCTCTATTTCTCTCTCTCTCTCTCTCTCTCTCTCTCTCTCTCTCTCTCTCTCTCACACACACACACACACACACACACACACACCATGTCTTCTTTATTCATTCACCTAGATGGTTTTTAAACTCTCTACTTTAGATTTGGGGGGGTGCAAAATGGATGTCTCAAATGGTGGTAACACTTAATAAATTCTGTGGTTATAATTGGAAAAGCATTCTGTTAAGTGATGTAATTCTATTTTTCTATAATCCTTACAACAACCTCTAAGGTAGGTATTACCATTATTGCCATTTTACAGGTGAGGAAAGTGAAGTCTAGAAAAACTAAGTGATATATTTGTGGTTTCCTGGCCTGTACACAGGTGGCAGTGCCACTATTTAAGCCAAGGATCCTTAGCCAATACAATTTATGTGTACAAGGCCAGCCCTTTAAATACAACTTTTTCCTCTTTGGCACTGGGGCTGGAATTTGGGTTGCTGAACAATGTGGTACCTGGATATGGCTATCTCTTGGCTTGGGTAACAGAAAAAGATGGAGAATATAGCGTGATTTTCAACTCAGTTATGTTTTTTCTTTCTTTTTCTTAACAAAGTGAATTATGATACAAACAGGAATAGACTCTACCTATGTTTAGTTATGAGCATAGTTCATGTATTTTTAATAACTTCTTAGAGTGATATTTAAAGGAAACTGCTATGTTTCATGTAAAGTAAAACAATTGTAAACCAGTTCTTAATGTCATTCTGGGTTTCTTAGCAGAGAGAGTACTTTGACACCAAGACCTGCTCTGACTCAGGTAATCTGGGCTTTAGACTACTGAGACCCCAAGGACACTTCCTGGTTTTTATCATCATCACTACTTAGCAGAGACAAGAACTTAAAGTGCTCCCAATTCTCTTAGTTCTTTTCATGCAGGGAAAACTGGCTTTCTACATTGTAAGCTTTTTGTGTGCCATCTGCTTTCAGCTACAGGAAGCTTGAGTTCAGCCAAAAGAGAGAAAAATATTACACACATTGTATGCACTTTTATGCCTGAAGCCCATAACTATTCTTTTGCAATCAGGGGTTTCTCCTGTATTCATTCTAACTCATTTGCTCTTTTTCCTTCTGACAAACAGCTAAAAGTATAATTCCCAGATTGAAATCATTTAATAACTTTCTCCTGAATATGTTAAGTAATTTTTAGAACCTGATTTCCTGACAGGGGTCTCGATGCTCAATTAACAATCTCATTTTAGAGAAGAGATCTGAGGCAAGAGTAGTTGAATAAATGTTCGTTCATTCATTCATTCATTCATTCAGTAAACATATATTGAGAACTATTTGGCATGTGACTGAGCTATGCCTTGAAGGATGCATGATAAAACTTTAAGCTAAGAAATGAAGTGTCCAAGCCAGATAATCCCAGTAATTTTCTATGTAGACTTCAATATTGCTATTGAACAGGGAAAACCAGGACTTGTTTGGTATTTGAATGTGTTTTTTTAAATGATTTTATCTATTTATTTTCAGAGAGGGGGGAAGGGAGGGAGAAAAAAAAGGAGAGAAACATCATCCATGTGCAAAAGAAACATCAGTCAGCTGTCTCTCACATGCCCGCAAATGGGGGTCTGGCCTGCAACCCAGGGATTTGCTCTGACAGGGAATCTCTGGCACTCAATCCACTGAGCCACACCAGCCAGGGCAAGGTATTTGAATATGCTGAAAACATATTTAAAACATCTTTCTACTTACTGCATTCCTCTTCTTGCCCCTAAAATTCCAGTGCCTATCTTCTCTGTCAGAATTGTGGTATCCTGTGTTCTGAAAACAATGTACTTAACAAAATTACTAACAGAAATAACAGTGCTCTATTTCACTATAAGAAGAACCAAAATAGCTGTGTGTGGACCTGTGTGTGTGTGTGTGTGTGTGTGTGTGTGTACATACATGTGTATACACACTCTAGGTCAGCCTCTGGCAATGCTGTAAAGCCAGCACCTCAGCCCAGATTCCCACTGTCCTTTGAGGCCCCACAGGTACCTCGGGATCCAGGTTTTCCTAATTCTCCTCTTCATTAAAATTGTCCTTTCCTATATCCCATCCCTGGGTCACTGCTTTCCACTAAAATAGCTAGTTAACCAGATACTCTCATCAGTGCTGAGTTAATGAGTACTAGTAGTCATCATGGCCCTCCAGGAATTGGCTCATTCTGAGAGGCGATATTATACTACAAAGGAATATCTCTACTGGTGCCATTTTAAATGACAGAATAGGCTGCTGGGGTAGCTTCAAGGGATGGAACAGCTTTGGAGAATCCCTCAATTTAAAAGTCCCCTGCCATTTATACTTTGGGCTCTCTGAATGTGTTTGCAGGTTGAGTGGACTTAGAAGGTTGCTGTGCTAACTCTGCTATTCATATAGCATAAAATAATATGTTAGACTGGCTCATCCAGTTCCTTTTCAGTCTTTCTCAACTTTCATAGACAAGATGATTGAAAAAATTATCTTTCACAATAATCTCTACTTCCTTATTCCACATTCATCATTCACTCTGATTTTAATATATATTATTATATATTGTGCCCTGGCTAGTGTGGCTCAGTGGGCTGAGTGCTGGCCTGTGAATGTGGGGGTGGCTGGTTTGATTCCCAGTCAGAGCCCATGCCTGGGTTGTGGGCCAGGTCCCCAGTAGAGGGCACACAAGAGGCAACCACACATTGATGTTTCTCTCCCTCTTTTTCTCCCTCCCTTCCCCTCTCGCTAAAAATAAATAAATAAAATCTTTGAAAAAATAATATATATTATTTTGTACTTTGTATTATATTGTGTATGTATTCCTAATAATTCCTCTGTATAGACTGCAATATCCGTTTTGGAGAGGGACATGTCATATTTTCATTGGTGTTTGAATATATTTAAAACATATTTTTAAAATATTCCTACTCACTGCATTCTTCTTCAGTTGTTGAAGTCTGGTAATTTAGCCATCAACTCTTCATCTATGATCTTTCCTCAAATCTCTATCTAGTCATCTTCTGAAACTTCTATTAGCTGTATGTGAGAGCTCATTCTCTCCTTCATGACTCACTACTTTTATTTCCAATTCCATTTTTTTTAATCTCCTATGTAGAATATGGGCACTTCACTGATCCCCTCTCTAGTTGGGTATAGGCTATTGTTTGATTTGTTTTTGTTCCATTGCCACATCCACGTATACTATATATTACTTATTAATATATATGACATATTAAAATTACATATGTATAAATACATACATATTCACACGCATATATATATACACACACACTTGTACAATATTTATTATTTCTGTTTCATCTTTTCTAATATGTCTGCTATTTTTCACAATGTGCTATTCATACCTTATGGATCCTATTCCTTCCTTTATCCTATTGAACATCATGAAGATACTTATGTTCAAGTGTCTTTCATATTGCCTTATGATACAACTTTCCTGGGATATAAATTACCTTGTTTATTGTTGTCACTGACTCTCCCTGCAGTGGTTTATTTCATTTCTTGCTCTGGAAATTTGACTGTAGGCTCACCTTCAGCAGGAGAGGGATT
Organism: Phyllostomus hastatus; assembly: GCF_019186645.2. Classification (NCBI taxonomy): domain Eukaryota; kingdom Metazoa; phylum Chordata; class Mammalia; order Chiroptera; family Phyllostomidae; genus Phyllostomus; species Phyllostomus hastatus. Next base: position 6,868,321 of record NW_025333841.1, on the reverse strand, counting down.
TTCTGTAGAAGTTTCACGTGAACCTCAGATAGCAGAGTTATCTATATCCATAGTTTTGTGTTCTTTCTATGCCAGTGCTCTAAGAGTTTCACTGGATCCAGGTCAGTTTTTTCTTTTTAAAAAATACTTAATTAATTTATTTTTAGAGAGAGGGGGAGGGAGGAAGAAGGGAAGAGAAATACCAATGTGTGGTTGCCTCTCTCACACCCCCCACCAGGGACCTGGCCCTCAACCCAGGCATGTGTCCTGACAGGGAATCAAACAGGCAACCCTTTGGTTCACAGGCCAGCACTCAATCCACTGAGGCACACCAGCCTGGGAAATTTTTTCTTTTATTTTTGCAGCTTTTTAGTACAAATTCAAATGTGGGTTTCTAATTTCTTACACTCTAGGCCCAGAATTGACACTCTGCCTATATTCTGCATCATTAGACCTTGAGCCCTCATTTATTATGAACTGAATAGGACTTTCTGACTTGTAGCTTTATGCAGGAAGCTCAGGACTCTGTACCAGGGCAGTGGCTTCAACTGAAGCCCCAGGGTATATAGTCAGTTCTGATACCCTTGGCCATTTAGCCTCTACTATTGGACTTTGCTTTGGCTTTGAATAGTTGTTTTGTTTCTATCACCTAGAGATTTTCCTTTCTGGCTTTTGAATTTTTTTGTATGTCATTACAAACTTAATCTAATATTTTATCCACTAATTCTGTGTTTTTATGGAAAAATGGAGTTTCTACAACACATTGACTGGAAGTTACTATTCAATTTTTACTTCTGCCAAAGCGCTAAAATAGCTTTTACTAAGATCATCAACAGCCTTCATATCATTTCATCCCATGACTGCTTCTCAGTCATTACTTTATACAACCTTTTGGCAGCATTTTACTGCTTTCTTCTTGACACTCTTCCACAAGCTCCTCTGATATGCATTCTCCTGGTTTTTCTCCTACCTAGATTTGACTGCTCTTTCGCATTCTCCTTCTTGAGTTCCTTTTCCTCTTACTGACCATTTGAGTTCCTTAAGATTTTGCCTTATGCCCTCTAATTTTCTCTCTTAATCCCCTCTTTCTAGGTATGTACTCTTCATTCATCCATTCGATGACTGTTCTTTGAGCATTTACTGTGTGCCTGGCTGAGTTGCAGGTATTCAGCAGTAAACAAGGCAGATGTGATCGTGCTCACATAGAAACTATAGTCTAATGAAGAGTCAGATAGTAAACCAATAACATAAATATGTACTTATGGATTGTGATCACTGCTATGAAGCAAAAAGACAAGATGTTATTCAAGAGTAATACAGGAGAGGCTGATTGAGACCAGAAGGTCAAGGAAGGCATCTAAAAGGGGGTGACACTTTGCTGACTCTTGAAATATGATATGGATCCAGCCTCATGAATAGTGCAGGAAATAATTAACTTTTCTACTATGACAACTCCCAAAATCTGCACTGCTTTTTAAAAAAATCCTCACCCAAGGATGTTTACTGATTTTAGAGAAAGGGGAAGAGGGAGGGAGGGAGGGAGAAAGGGAGAGAGGGAGAGGGAGGGGGAAGGAGGGATGGAGAGAGAGAGAGGCAGAGAGAGGCAGGGGAGAGAGAGAGACAGACAGACAGATAGACAGACAGACATTGATGTGAGAGAAAAGCATTGATCAGTTGACTCTCATACACATCCTGACCAAGGATTGAATCCACAACCTAGGTATGTGCCCTGAGTGGGGAATCAAACCTGCAATCTTTTGGTGCATGGGACAATGCTCCAAATAACTGAATGACTTAGCCAAAGCTCTCCACTGCTTTTGATGGGCTTCAGAACATGATACCAAACATATGGCACTTTGACATAATAAACATTTTAAGCTGAAGGAGAGAAAACAGCAGAAGCAGGAAGGTCACCCCAACTCCCTCTCCTCCCTTCTCCCCTGAAACAGGTTATAAAACCCTCATATGTGAGAAGTACATCCCCCCACCCTGTAACAGAGCAAATGAACACCATGATTTCTGAAGACAAAGGGACACTGAAACGAACTAAAAAGAATGCTAAAATGCAGGCCTTGCTAAGTTTCCCCCAGTTTACTGCTCTTACATCATACTCCTTGGCTTATCATGTCTACAGACTATGCATTCTTGTCATTAAACCTAGCACACAAATACTCATGTCTATGTTGTTCCTCCTGGTCTTTCTTTCCTTATAAATACTCTCATATCACATGAAGCTTATATTACACAAATTTGTATGTTTTTCTCCTGTTAATTAGTCTTTGTTTAATTTTCAGACCCAGTCAGGCATGCTAAAGAGGGTTGGGGAAAAATTCTTCCTCTCCTGCACTTTCATCAGCTCAGGTAGCTCCTCTGAACTCTAGAGACAGATTGTTCTACTCAAATATCACTCAGGACCTCAAACAAAACAAATCCAAAATTGAACTCATCTCCCCAAACTGGTTCCTCTTCTATTATCCTATGTGGCTATTAAGGTTGTTTGTTGTATCCTACTCCTTTCTAGATTCATTTGCCATTTCAACCAAACCAGAAACTTGGACATTATCCTGAATTCGTCCCTGCTCCACCTACATCAAGGAGTAACCAAGCACTGCAGGTGCTACCTTCTTAATTTATTTTCTAAATTCCTGTTGTTGCCCTGACTGGTGTGGTTCAGTGGACTGGGCATAATCCTATGATGAAAGGGTTGCAGGTTCAATTCCCAGTCAGGGCATATGCATGGGTTGCATGCCAGGTCCCTAGTTGGGGACATGTGAGAGGCAACTGATTGATGTTTCTCTTCCTTTCTTTCTCCCTCTCTTCCCCTCTCTCTAAGATAAATAAATAAAATCTTTTGTAAAATAAATTCCTATTGTTAAGACTTTCCCTCGTATCTATTTCATTTCTTTCCTGAATTTCATCATAGCCTCCTCTCCGGCCTATGATGAAATAGCTCTGCTCACTGCTACAATACAATTCTAACAGACAAATATGATCATGTTGTGCCCTGTTACAAGTCTCAGTTGCTATCCACTTACAAGCCCTCCATTGTCTGGCCCCAGACTTCCTTGCTACCCTTACCTCTGGCCACTGTCCCTCTGACGCACTGTATTTCAGGCATACCAAAGTATTCACCTTTCCCCAAACACCCATTCCTGTACCTTTGAAAATTATATTGCCTCCTACTCAGAAAACTCTTAAAGATTTATCTCAGGCACCATCTCCTCTGGGAAACCTTCCTTGACAATATCCTTGTAAAGACACAGTTTCCTCTTCTCTGCACCACAACACCCTGTACATATAGCTGGTATGGCATTTATAATATTCATTTCTGTCTAATTGCCTGTCATGCCTATAGTGAACTCCCTGCGGCAGGGACTAGAATTTCCTCTCTGTATCTCCACATCTAGACAGATAGGGACTCAATAAATGAAATAAATAAATTCATCTAGCTTCATGGCAGAGCCCTTTTACAACCATCATCTTATTTGATCTGCATGAAAACTACTGAAGTAACCAGAGTAGGTTTCAATCAGCTCCATTTTACAGAACAGAAAACTTTCTCACCAATATCACACAATGAATCTATTTATTAATCAGTTTAGGCCCTACCTCATCCCAAAGAGGAATTTCTGTTGGTTACTAAAAAAAGTGTAGGATAATAAGAATGAAAACAAAGAAAAAACATTGAAGGGAAGGAAAAAGAACCAGCCAGTACACGAGGCCAGCAGGATTTCAAACCCAAAGTTTCAGATTCCTAGGACAATTACCTTTCAGCCCCATTAGGCTGCCTCCAAAAGATTTTGAACCACTGGGTGGTGATTTGCAAGAGTTCTGTTTGCGTTTTAATAAAGAAGCAACAATTTTGACCTTATAAAGCAAGTAGCCCAGTATCTTTTAGAATAATCTCCCATCAAATGTACGCATTGAAAATTAAATCCAAACTTGAATTACTGCAATTATCTTGCTTGGACTAGAAATGTAATCAGACAACAGAAAGAGGCAAGGTGAAATGAGCTGAGACCACAAAGAAAATTGGTCCATGACAGTGCAGGAACCTGGGTTTGCTTTTCTGAGCTACATGTATACTGAAACATTAATTAGATCAAAAGGTGACTTGGTTTCAGAGCTAAAATAATTCAATTTTGATCAAATCACATTTTACAGACATCTGCCCGAACCTAGATTTTGTTGAGAGTTTAAACAATAATGTGGCCTTACGTGGATCCTGTGACTCAACCAAAATCACAGTTATCATTTTCCTAAGTGTTTCACTGAAATTGAAAATGACAATACCTGTAAAAGCTCTCTAGTGCTGACATTTCCGAGTCTCTTTACCAGCACAAACAAAATTAGAAAATGGAAAATATAACCTTTCTTGCCCTGTACTTTCTTCACTGGGTATACAATTGAAAGGTAGTCTGTATTCTAGCATCATGACCAAATAGCAGAATGATAATGACAAGAGAGTGATAATAATAATAGCAGCTATTTTTCTGAGCATGTATTCTGGGCCAGGCACTATTGTAAACACTTTAAAGTATGTTACTTATTCAATTCTCACAGCAACCCTGTGAGGGAGGAACTATTATTATGTCTGGGTTACAGATGTGGAAAACAAAGTACAGGGAGGCTAAAACATTTGCTGAGGTTCATGCAGCTAACAAGTGCTGGAACCCAGACAATCCTGCTAAACACAGATATGCACATAATGCTAATTTATAGTTATTTGCTCAGAAAAATTATATACTTTGTAGATTGTTTCTGACCTTTTTCCTACTTCCTCTTGCCTTTTTTTGTTGCTTATATTATTGCCAAATTAACATTCCAGTATTAGGGTCTCAGGGTAAGTAAAGATACTGCTAAACTTATAGAAAGTTGTATGAATTTCAAGAAGTTTTTCCCGCTGATGCTCATTGCAGTGATTCCTATCATACTCTGTAGCTTTGACATCACTTCTTCACAGGTATATAGCTACCCCTGGTGTTGCCATGGAGATTTAGATCAAAGCTACCAGCAGCGGCCTGATTTGCATATTCTGTTGATTAGCAGGGGTACTTGCTAATCCCTGTCAAATGCTGCCATCCATTGCCATGACTAATCTCATGTGTTAGTGATATATGGAATTCACGAATGTTAGGAACTGGTCCTCTCAGGTTGTTTAACACTTCAGTTCTGTTTGGTAACAGCTTAATTAAACCTCAAATTTAAAGAAAAAGGTCAATAGAAAAATAAAATCAAATCTTTTAGGAAATTAGTTTATGAGAAGGGAAAGTAGAATTCACTGCTATGAGAAAGAGTATAATAATAGTACAAGGGTGGGCAAAAATAGGTTTACAGTTGTTCCAATGTAAATAATACAAATAAATAAAACAATAATTAATAATGAAAGAATAATAAAAGAATAAACTCACAACTTGTAAACCTACTTTTGCCCACCCCTGCATAATACAACACAAATGATACATTTCAGTTTGGGTATTCTGGAGTTGATAATCCTGACCAACTACCATTTATTAAGAATCTTCTTTGTGTCTGGCAGTGTGCTGGGTATTTTTGTATGTTCACAATAATCATATAAGGTCTGCAGAGGCCAGTTTGAATCACATGCCCAAATTCATGCAGCTATCAAGTGATACTATCTGAACAAAGCTGGAACACCCAAGTGTGTCTGAATCCTCCCAAACCACTGGAATGAGACTGTATGTGGAGCTCACTTTCCATACAATATCTTGATTCTCTAGAGAATGGAAAGAGGGCCAATAAAGAGAAGCTACAAGGAAACAGACTAGAGCTCACTTTGATGAAATCATCTCTAACAATAGGGGCTATCCAAAAATAGACAGAATGGATTATCTTGGGAAGTAGTATGTCCTCCGTCACTGGAAGTGTTCACAGAGAGGTTGTAGGGTCCATACAGACCTACTAAACAGCAGGTATTGTAAAATGAATGAATCATCATGGATCCCTTTGCCAAAGCTCCAACATACAGACCACCAGAGAAGCCTGCTGGTCATAAAAATCTGGGCATGTGAAACATGCTGAGTAAGAGAAAGTATGCCCTTGACAGAGTCTCAGTGTAGCTCAAAAGGGGAGTCACAGAACAGTACTTACAGGGGCTTATGGGCTGGGGTTGGAAGGTGGTTTTAGGGCAGAATTTTAAAATATAGTCCTCAAAAATTCAGGTCAGAATTTGTAAACTACTAGGTAAGATGCTGGGATAGTCAGTGGTATTATCCTTGGTATACATGAGCCACATGGAGTTACTCTTAAAACAGTCCAAGCTAAGAAACAATAAGACATGAAGAAACTGTCACAGACAACAGGAGACTAAGACATGGTTATTAAATGCAATGCGCTACCCTGAATGGGACTCTGGAACATAACAAGGACATTAGCGGAAAAACTGGTGAAGCCTGAACAAAGTATAGGGTTTAGTTGATAGTTATGTACCAGTGATGGTTTCTTAATTTTGACAAATGTACTAGCTGGCTAGCCATCTAGTCTAGATAGGGTGTCTATTTAATGTGAACTATGGGAAAACAAGTAGTGGGATTTGATGGGTTGGAAAAGATGTATCTGAAATAAGACCTATTTTTCACTCACTGTTTTCCCCCAATTTTATAATTTCCTGAGTTAAGGGGACCACCTTGAGTACATGGATGGCACTGCACCAACAGGGCAGTGAGAAGACAGCTGCTGAATCTGCAGGGCGAAGCATGGACACTCTCCATCACTGCTAACAGAAAAGCAACAAGTAAAAACTAGTGAAGCCTATGATATGGTTATTTACCAAGGGATACAGCTCTCTGAATCTAACAATCAGAGCACAATAGGTCAACACAGGTCAAGAACAAACTCCTTTATGTCTCATTGAATCAGAAACAGCACTCTTGTTCTTCCTAAGCCATACTGTGAGATTTCTCAGCATTAAGATTGCCAGCACCAGACATTATGAATTTCAAGTCTTTACCCTTTAGAGGAGCCGGCTGCAGATGGTGTTTGTGATTGCAGCAGAGAAAATACCATTTAGGGGAAAGGGTATTGATAATATAATGGCTTCTTTCCTAACTAAGGATATTTGGCACACAGTTCCAGTGATATTTACTTTTACTTGCCCAGGAAGCTTGGAGCTCATTTTCTCCTCCCTGCAAAGATATTGATATTATTGGTAGTGGGAAAAGCATGAATTTGCCTTTGAAAAATAAGGACCAGACATGGCAATTAGGCAGTGTTTGTTATGGGTTTGCACATGATGATTAGAAACAGCATTTAGTTGTATCCAAGATAAGCTGTCATTTCCACTTTTCAAACTACAGGCTTGATGGAACGATGAAAACAAGCATCCTGGGTTTGAGTCTCAGTTCCCCTACCAAATAGACTTGGGGCTTTAGAAAAACTCTATCTTAGCCCTGGCTGGTGTGGCTCAATGGACTGAGTACCAGTCTGTGAACCACAGGGTCACTGGTTTGATTCCCAGGCAGGGCACATGCCTGGGTTGTGGGCCAGGTCCCCATTAGGGGCACGTGAGAGTCAACTACACATTAATGTTTCTCTCCTTCTCATTCTCCCTCCCTAACCCTCTGTCTAAAAATAAAATAAATAATCTTTTTAAAAAAATTCTGTCTTACACTTGGGGCTGCTATTTCCTTGTCTATAAAATAAGAGATCCATGTACATGGAAGCTCTTTGAATTTAATCAATCCACTACCAATCAGTAAGACAGTGACCATGGGAGTTTATCACAAAGCCATGGAGTTATTTGTCCATTATATTCAGTTGCTCCATCATATTGAAAAAGTCATGAAGTACAGGAAGAACTGGTGTTTGCATATGCAAAGGACCAGTGTTTAGCACATACGGCATTCATTATTATTCTTTTTTATTCCAGACAGCCCAGGCCAGAGCTTACTCAGGAGATGGAAGACCAAACACCACCTTATTGCAGTGTCTGGCCCTTATTTTTCAAAGGCAAATTCATGCTTTTCCCACTACCAACAATATCAGTGAGCACGCTCTCCACTTAATGCCAAAGATAGTGTGTCATGTGGCAGAGCGGTGAAGACCATGGGCTCTGCAACTAAAAACAGGTGTGAATCTTGATTCCACAGCATGTTAGATGTGTGACCTTAGCATGCCAATTCACCTCTTTGTTTCTGAGTTTCCTCAGCTCTGAAATGAAAATAATGACAGTACCGACCTACTGGGGTAATTGTGAGAATTAACTGGGTTAATGTTTGTAAAGAGCTTAGCATGTACTTGGCATATAGTACATACACAATAAACTGTAGAACCTTCCATCTACTGTAAAGTAACCAAAGTGACTGATGTTTAGTGGAAATCTCCAATGGTATCCCATCTCCTGAGCGAGCCCTGGCCTGGGCTGTCTGGAATAAAAAAGAATAATAGCAAATACTGTATGTGCCAAACACTGGTCCTTTGCATGTGCAAACACTGGCCCTTCAGATGTTTTAATTTAAGCCTGCTGATGAGGTGGGCACTATTATAATCCCTAATTTTTGGATGAAAAATTTGGAAATTAAGCAACTTGCCCAAGTGGCAGCTAGTATATATCAGAGGCAGGATTGGACCTCAAATAGTCAGGTCCAAGTCCCTGTCTTTAACACTGTGCTTTGTTGCCATAATAGACTATGTTTGTTAAGCACCACACTCACTACAAACCTTATCTCTAATCCTTAGGTAATGTTGCAAGGTGGGTATTGTGTTTATCTCAAATTTTACAGATGTAGAAAGTGAGGTTCAGAAAGACTAAGGAACTTGCCCAACATTAGAGGGCTAGAGCCTGTCTCCACAACCTGTGTCCTGTCCATCTATTCTACCTACATTTCCTCTTAGCAAAAAGAAGATTCACGTTTAGTTTAGTTTAGTTTAGTTTTGTTTTGTTCTTAACTCAGAGGCATTCTAGTGGGAGTTGAAGGCAAATTTTACTCAGCATCAAATTTCTGGAAGCACTGAATAACTACAACATCAACGTTCTCTCTGGGAAATAGTCATAGCACTCCCATTAGTGAGGTACAGGAACAACAGAACAGTCTTCAGTGAAGGCCCCCTGGTGCTAATCCAGGCCTCACAGTCATGGGGGAGATCTGCAGATCTCTCCAGCAAGATTTTCTCTTATATAAAGGGAAGGAGTTACTGAAGCACATAAAGAAAGCTTTCATATGAAATTCAAATCTGTTCAACCTTCCTGAGAATGACTCTTGAGTGAACAAAATAGTATTCTGACTAAAGCCCATAATCGCATCTCTTTTTACGTGATGAAATAAAATGAGGTTCTTGGAAGAAATAAATGCAAAACAAATTTATCCTATTTAATTCTATAGGAAAACAGTTCTTCTAGATCTACCCTAGAATTATTAAGATGTCAAGGAGGCCAATACATTTTTTTGTGATCCACTAAGGAAATATACCTAGCAAAATGTAAAATGAAGCTAATAATGAATATTTCTTTGTCCTTAGATTCTTGGAAGTTTGGCCCACCAAACATATTCCAAAAGGTACTACAGTGAACAACAAAGGGTTGTAAAATATATAACTTTTGTGATTTTTATGCTTTCCCCATCAGATATTATTATACTTTCATACAACTCATTATTTCAATTTTGTGTAAAAGAATGTCTCCCAAATTCAACAAGGTATTAAGACTAAACATGAAACAGAAGAAGGACAGGAAAACTTACATTTTAAATATAACACTGACTTTTACTTGCCCAGTATTTTAATATCATATTATCCCTTCCAAAACCACATTTAGCGAAACTTGTGAATTCATACTCTGCTGAGGATCCTTATAGCAACATATTTATATTAAATAAAAGTGTTTTAAGACTCATAATCTGATATGCAATGGCTTATTTGCTTATACTCCACTCTAAGCTGATACAATTTTACAGTTTTCCTGTTCTGGGTATATGGGTTATAACTCCAGGTTCTCCAAAGTTTCAGGTTCTCCAAAGTGTCAGAATGGAGTCAATCTCTCATCTAGTATTTAAATGTGAATAGACAGAGAAAATAGTCTTCCCTTTTCCCATTCCTAAATACTCCAATCCTGGAGTCATAGCCCCTAGACTCTTCAAAGACCTTTCATTGAAAATTTAACATAGCCCTTGCCAGGTAGTTCAGTTAGTTAGAGCATTGTCCCAATATGAGAAGGTTGAGGTTTCGATCCCCCAAGAATCAATCAATGAATGAATAACTAAGTGGAACAACATATCAATGTTTCTCTCTCTCTTTCTCTCTTTCTGTCTCTCTCCCTCCTTTCCTCTCTCTCTCAAATTAATAAAGAAAAAAGAAAAAAGAAAATTTATCATAAATAAACTTTGACCTCCAAGTTGAAGTCTGGGTTTAACCAGGCCATATGTGCAATTATTGCTTAATCATGTATGCAGATAATTTTAGAATATTATGTGGTTGGTGGATATTTTACTAACATTTTATTGAGTGCTATTACTTCTGCAATAGTGGTACTCAAGCCCAAGTCTAAGATGTGGTGGTAAACAAAATTGAGGCAGTATAAATTAGAATGCCTCCACAATTCTGATCTTTACAATGAGTAGGAGACAGTGGTCTTTTGCTGCTGGAGAAGGGGAAGGAAAGCTGAGAGAGACGACACCCTTCACTCAATCCTAGGAGCACAGTGCAGGGAAGGTGGGGATGATAATAGAGGGAAACCCCACAGGCACTCAAGACCTTGAGTGTACTGAGTACCTTCTGTTGGCCTGTTACTGCTGTGATGGGCAAGAGATAAAAGAGAGAACACCCTCTCCTGCTAGGGTCCAGTAACAGAGCCTGCTGAAATATGAGATTAAGGAAGTAGAAGAGAGACAACTCCCCAGGTACTCAGCTTGAAAGCCCTGCTAAAGAGAAGTTGTAATCTTGCTCTTAAATAAGGTGAAACCTGTGGTGAATTGAATGTTAACTAAAACAACAAAATAAAGCTCAGATCCAGATCAATCTAACAATAGATTGATCCCAAACCAAATACTAGTGGCCTAGTAGAAGAAAAGGTATTCCCATGTTTGGACAGTGATGTAATTTACCTCAGTTTCTGTTATTTTACACATAGTGACTTGTATTCAAACAGAAATTACATAAACAAACAAAACAATAGACTTACAAAAAGGACAAAAAATAAGACACATTCTCAAGATGTAAAGCATCTATAGAACCAGTCCCAGAGATGGCCTAGATGAATGAATGGATATGGAATTTTGGCATCAGCATGGAAACTATAAAGAAATATGGAAAAGTTAGAAATGAAATGTGGAGTATCAGAAATAATGAATTTGTTTTAAGAAATTACCTGTTAACTGGATATTGCAGACAATGGAATTTGTGACTTGGAAATGTGGGAATATAAATTAGCTTAAAAAACAGAAAGAAATAAAAAAGTAAAAAACTAGAGCAGAGTATCTAATATCTGTGGGATAATTACAAACCATCTGACATGAATAATTGGAGTCCCTGGAGGAGAAGAAAGAGAGAAAAGAGCAGAAAAAATATCTGAGGGGATAACTGCTAATGATTTTTCAAGATTTGTTCAACACAACATCTGAAATCCAAGAAACTCATAAAATAGCAAATAGGATTAATGAAACAAACAACACCCCCCTGGGTGTATCATAGTCAAAGTACTAAAAAACAAAAATAAAGAGACGATCTTGAAAGCATTCAGGGAAAACAGAAACACTTCATAGAGTGCAACTATGATAAGAATAATATATAAACTTCTCATCAGAAACAATGAGGGACAGAAGACAATGGAATACCATTTCACCTGCTGAAAGAAAAATAAAAGTTGGCAAACCTGAATTACATATTCAGGAAAAATTATTCTTCAAAGATGAAAGTGAAATAAAAAAATTACAGGAAAGCAAAGCTTAAAGAATTTTTAAAAATGTTTTCATTTTTAAAGGTTTTTAATTTCTTTTTATTTTTAGAGAGAGAGGAAGGGAGGGAGAAAGAGAGGGAGAGAAACATCAATGTGTGGTTGCCTCTCAGGCACTCCCTACAGGGACCTGGCCCACAATCCAGGCATGTGTCCTGATTAGGAATTGAACTGGCTACCCTTTGGTTCACAGGCCGGTACTCAATCCATTGAGCTACACCAGGCAGAGGAGCTTAAAGAACCTTTATCCAGCATAGAAATGCTCAAAAAAGCCTTTACAGCAAAGAAAAATTGTACTATATAGAAACATAATTGTACAGGAAGAAATTAAAAAACATCAGAAGGAGTAACTTTATTCACAATTATAAAGGGTCATTATGAAAAAATAGTATGTGCATATTTATGTATATAGAAATCAAAGTCTATTTGCTGTTTAGAGTAAAAATTTATGTATATAGAAATCAAAGTCTATTTGCTGTTTAGAGTAAAAATAATATAACAATGGGGTTTATAGCACATATAGAATAAAATGTATGTGGAAACAATCACAAAGGTTGTGAGTGGCATGATTAGAAGAATAATGCTGCAAATTTCTTACTTTGTTTGTAGGTAATAGAATATATATTGAAAGTTTCAGGGCCCTGGCTTGGTTGCTCAGTTTGTTGGAGCATTGTCCCATACACCAAAATGTTGTGGGTTCAATTCCTAGTCAGGGCACATACCTAGGTTGTGGGTTTGATATCCTGTTGGGATGTGTACAGGAGGCAACCTATCAGTGTTTCTCTGTCACATCAATGTCTCTCTTTTTCTCTCTCCCTTCCTCTCTTTCTAAAAATTCAATAAACATATCCTTGGGTGAGGATATAAAAAAAGAAAGTTGCAGAGATAAAGATGCATATTGTAATCTTGTGAAACTGCTAAAAATAATATAAAAGATGCAGAGAAGATTGGACAACAGAAATCAAACACCAAAATGGAATATTTAAACCCCCAAATATCAATAATTCTGATAAACATAAATAGTCTAAAAGCCTTAAATAAAAGGCAGAATTTGGAGACTGGAAAAAAAAAGAGACCCAATTATATATTATTTACAAGAAACACACTTTAAACATAAAGACACAAAATGAACATCAAAGGTTGGAAAAAATATATATTGCAAACACTAAGCCCAACAAAGATGGTGCAGCTATACTACTATCAGATAAGGTAGACCTCATGGTAATGAACACTACTAGAGATAAAAAAGGAAATTTTATAATTACAAAACAGTCCTTCATCAAGAATATAAATTCATATATGTGTTTGCGGCTACTAACAAAGTTACTGGGTACTTGAAGCAAAAATTGATAGCAATAACAATATAGATAAATCCATAATCATGGTTTGAGGTTTTAATATTCATCTCTAAGGAATTGATAGAATATTTAGACAAAATATTAGAATATAGAAGTGAACACTATTAATCAATTTAACCTGATATAAATTTATAGAACACTACATGAACCAATAGCAGGAAGCACATTCTTCTCAAGGGCACATGGAATATTCTTCAAGTAGACTGTTATTAGTTCAGCCATAAAACAAGTTTAAGGGCATTTCTAAAGGACCAAATCAAACAGAATATGTTATCTGAGTATAAAAATATCAAATTTGAAAAAAATCAAATTTAAAAACAATATCAAGAATATAAATAGACCATCCCCCCAAATTTGGAAATTAAATAACATACATTCAAATAAGTCATGAATAAAGATAAATCTACAAGGGAATTTAAAAAACACTTTGAATTCAATGATAATTAAAGTACAATATGTAAAAAATGAAGTAAATCTAAAGCAGCACTTATAAAGAAATGTATAACTATCAATGCCTTTACTCAAAAAGAACATAGTTATAAAATGAATGATTTGCATTCCTACTTTAAGAAACTAGAAAAAGAACTAACTAAATTGCAAATAAAGTAGGAGAAAGTGCATAATAAAAATGAGAAAGATAATTAATGACATAAAACAGATGAACATCATCTATCTTTTCTTTCAAAAGATTAATAAACATTTAAACCACTAGCAAGACAGATGAAAAAGAGAAAAATATACAAAATATTAATATACAATAGTAAATGACAATGAGAACATTACTGAAAATGCTACAGACATTAAATGGATAAGGAGAGGCTATGGTGAACAGCCCACTAGTAAGACAGAAAACCTAGTAAAATATAGGCAAAATGCTTAGACAGATACTTCAATAAAGAAGACATACAAATAGCTACCTAAGCACATGAAAAATTACTTAACATCATGAGTCATCAGATATATGCAAATTAAACCCAAAATGTAATGCTACTATAAACATCAGAATCAGTAGAATGAAAAGAACTGACAACCCCAAATGTTGGGGATTATGTGGAACCCTCAGAATTCTCACTGGTGGAGTGTAAAATGATGGGAAGTTGTTCAGCAGTGGCTTAAAAATTAAACTTATACAACTTTATGACCCAAGAATTTCACTGCTATGTATCTGTTCCACTCCAAAATTAAAATATTAGGTCCACAAAAGTTTTATAAAGATTGTTTATAGAAGCTTTACTCATTGTAGCTCGAACCTGTAAAGTGTCTGGATGTCTCTCCAATGAGAGAACAGGAAAACAACTGGCATATTCATGCAATGGAATACTACTCAGCAACTGAATGTAATGACTTGCTGATGCACAGAGGCTTATGGGTTAACTTCAAAAACATTATTCTGGATGGAAGAATTCAGACACAAAGAAAAAGCACATATAATAATGTTTCCTTCCATTTATAGAAAATTCTGAAATAGGGAAAACTACCCTATGATCATTAAAATAATTTCAGTGGTTGCTTCTGGGACTAGAGGGATATTGACTAGGTAGGGGAATAGAGAACTTTCTGTGGTGATAAAAATTTCCTATATCTTGAATATGCATTATATGAGTATATGCATTTTTCTAAACTAATCACTGTCTGCTTAAGATCTGAGCACTTTAGCCCTGGCTGGTGTAGCTTAGTGGATTGAGCATGGGCTGCAAACCAAAGGGTCACTGGTGCAATTCCCACTTAGGCACATGCCTGGGTTGTGTACCAGGTCCCCAGTAGGGGGCGTGCAAGAGGCAACCACACATTGATGTTTCTCTTCCTCTGTTTCTCCCACCCTTCCCCTTTCTCTAAAAATAAATAAATAAAATCCTTAAAAAATAAATTCATTAGGATCTGAGCACTTTAATGTATGTAAATTGTACCTAAATGGCAAAAAACCTTAAAAAGTAATATACATTCAACTTCTTGTATGTTGATATGGGAGGCTGGTTAGGGAAGGACAACAATGAAGACTGGGAAGAGAGGAATTAGTAGAGAATACTTCCAGGAGGAGTTCTATAAGTGACATATGTGTAGTCTTCCTGTTCCAGAATCATATGGAGTACTTGTTAAAATGTATATTCTTGGGCTCCAAACAAATCATCTGGGAATTTCCAATTTTAACCAGTTTCAGAGAGGATACTGATGGCACATACTAAAGTTTGGAAACAGCTGGGTTACAAAATTTTTAGCCCAGAATACAGAATTTTTCCATATAGAAATAATGTAGTTAGACAACACCGAAGCTAATGCTTGAAATGTGATTTTGGATATTTTCATGAGTTATGAATGTTATGAGTCAGCTTTCATAAGTCTATGAAATCATATTATTTAATTTTCTTGAGATGACTTGACATTGTAATATTTACTTGGATGTTTGAAATTGAGCATCTGACAGAAACTATAACTTTAACCGAGGTTCTAAATTTTTCCTATGTTAGATGAATTGTCAATTATTTATTTCTGTAAAAATGTTTAAGAAAAGTGAACTATAGTATATAAAACAATAGTTTTGCTTCCATTAAGCACAAAGCATTTGTAGAATTGCTACTGGAACATAAAGACGCCTGCCTGGGCTTGATAGTAACCAGACTACCAGCATCTTACATTGGAATTTTAAATATATAAAGATCTTGCAATCTGAACAGTAACAGCCAATCAACAAACTGATATTTGCTTAAAATCTAGTATATCTTGGGCCTGTTTCAAAGACTGGCTCCAATGTTCATTAACTGGGGGAACTCTGTCTCATTATTTAACCTCTCTGAGCCTCAGTTCCCTCAGTAGTAAAATTACGAAGATATTCACCTACCTTGCAGGATTGTTGTAAGCATTCAAGTCCTACCTGTACAGTATTTACCCTGGGAACTGGCCTGTAGTTGATGCTTAACAAATGGTAGCTGCTTCTCACACAGTTTAACCATTAAAGTGATTATTTAAGCATCTATTTCTTAATGAGAAGGAGCAAAGAAACTGTTGACCAAGAAAAGGATCAAGTGGGCAACATACTTAGAGAATGAAATGTTACAAAAAGGAAAAAAAAGGAACCTGATTTGTTGTCTGTGTGTTCATCTTTCCTTGTCTTTCGGAGTGTTAAGATCTATAGGACAGGGTTATGTTGTGATATAGTGGGAACAGGAGCAAAAAATCTGCTTGAGTTGCTTCTACATTATATAGTCTATGTTTTATTCAGTACTGTACATGCCTGCAACATAGTAGGTTCTCACTGCATATTTATTGAGTGAATGAAAGAGGGCAAAAATAATCTTCACACCTTGGATATAATCCAGTCTAGCTCAGTAATTGTGAACTTGATGAGATTTGCTCTCTATGTTGGCATACTACTGTGTAGCAGTGGTTAACTAAAAAGTCATGGAACCCTCAGAACTCAATCAATACTGGTTTTCCCCCATAAATGACATTTTTGGTTACTATTGTTATTAGTCCTATGCTACAGATTATGGTAGGTAAATTGGAGTATTGATTATGGGCATTACCTCCTAGGAATTTACAATCCAGTAAAGGAAATGAGTACAAAGCTCAATACAATACAAAGGAGTTTAGCATGAGTGTCATATGATTGGGTTAGTTAGTAACATCAGAGTTCTAGAGGAGATATAATCTTATTTGGTTGGGGGAGGGGAGAAGAAAGGCTCCTCAGAGAATATCAACCAGTCTGATACACATTTAAGTCCCTGGTTAAATTACACCTCCTCAATGAGGCCGTCCCAAATCTAGCCAGCAGAAGGCATCTGTCCTAGTCCTGTTCCCCTGTGGCTTTTTGTATTTCCATTACAGCACTCAGCACAGTGTGTCTGGTATTAGGTAGCTGGGCAACCAGACTGTGCCTTCCTGGAAGGCAGCGCCTATGGCTCTTTCATCTTGGCACCTCCTTCAGTGTGTAGCACATCACAGAGAGGGCACTGCATAGAGTACTCACTAATGAATTGGACTAATTCCTCTAGGTGTAATGGAGGCAGCTGGATAGACTGAAGCAGTTCTCTTAGGAAAGGAAAGAGAAAGGACTGGAAAGGTATGTTGAGCCAGATTGCTGTAGGCTTTTCTTATAAAGTCAGCCATACCCTGTGCCCAACTGGTTGGCATTCAGTGAAGCTAGTAAAGGTTTTTATACAGGGAAGGAACATGATGAATAGCATTTGGAGACCTGATCATATTTTGTTAAATACTAGCTACTGGTAGAGCTGGAAAAATATCTTCTTACTCAACTATGCAGTTAGGCCTCAGTGGAAAAATCAATAAATGAATATTACAAAGAATGCCAGAGTATTTTGGTCTTTGCAGAGATGCATGCATGTAATCATCCAAAGAAAGAGTCCTAGTAAACATCTGCAACTCTGACTCCTCTGGAGCCTTAGTATATGCCTAAATAACACCCATCGTGTCATGCAATGAAAGGCTCCTGGATCATAAGTTAGTTGTCTAAGAACATAGTAAAGGATAGAGTATGTTGGGAAAGAGTCAATATTTGGACATTGCAGGTCCACGTTGAACTAGGCATAGGGAATTGGTATAGGTAATGAATTAGAGTTTGGGATTCAAGAAACATGTGTAAACCCTCTTTAATATGTAAATGGTCATGCCTGTTATTTATAAGTCCCTTTGAATAAGATTTTTAAAAAGTTCTATTTTAGAAGGCAATAGTGTCCTGTCATCTCAGATAACAGCTGCTAAGTTTTAAGAAATACTAATAACTTATTCAGAAAGTTGCAAAACAAAGCAAGCAGATTTAAAGATAACCAACCATTTTTAACATTCTCACAAATGAGGCACTATTATATTAAAACATATTTTACCAAGCCCTAGTCAAACAATTCCTTCTGTACAGAATGTAGATATCATGTTTTCATTTGGTATAAAAAATTCAGACTTTCAAATGAATAGATTAAAGAGTAATCTTTTAAATGTGTATATTATAAACAAATTCTTTGTTTTTAAAAAACACTCACAGAAAGGCTCCTTTCCTTACTACATGGCCCATGCAGATTTCAAATGAAACTCAATTTACATATAACTTTCTGGAAACAATTTAATTGTATAAAGACACAGTTGTTCTGCAGATTGCTTACACTTTTAAGCCATGCTCAAGTGGCACTGTTGGAATGAAAACAAAAGTAATAGCATATTCATCTCTCTCCCACTGGCCTGGTATCCCAAGGGAAACTTATAGAACCTCTTCTGCCTAAGACATATTTGCTTCCTGTGGAAGAACTTAGATGCTGGGATGAATTGTCTTACGGGCCAAGACCTCTTCCCTTCTAAATAGTATTGACAAGGCCAAATCTCCACTTCTGAAAGCAAATGGCAAATGGCCAATATAGACTTCCTCTATACATTCTAAAGACACAATTTGAAGAGAGTCTTTCTGGTCAGTTTTATAAGATCAGCTTAGATTGTTTAATTATATCCAAAGCAAATATACTGGAATAGTTTTGAGTGTTCCATGCAGCTATTGTGAATACATTCACTCATTCAATAAGTACTGGCTATCTTCTAAGCCCCAAACCCAGGTGCAGGCAGTCAGAAGTGCATATTATGAGAAGGCACCATGAGGCACTGCCCAGGTGACAATGGCCTCAGTGTTTGGAATGAGTGATCTATGGGAACAGCTGAAAGTACACATCTGCACCCCCCAAAATGGACTGATTATTAATAAAACAAACAATAAATATATCATTTCCTAATTATCTTTCAATAAGAAAATTAACAAACATGTTATTTCCTAAAGTTCCCAAAGAGGGAAATATGCCTTCATGTGTTCTAAGTTTTGAAAACTCTTAAGTCAATATGACATGCAGACTATTAGGCAGGCCACTGAATAGGTGGCCCATCACCAGCCAGAAACAGAGAAAAACATAAAGGGACCTTGAAAAGCTGATGAAGTAGTCACGACAAACAGAAAGCAGCAGCACAGCAAGGACAAAAACACTTAGAGAAGTAAGTGGGTGAGCAAACACAGGTTGGCTAGAAACAAGACTAAAAGGATAGGATAAAGAAATGAAATTCTTTAACTTATATAAGCATGACTGTGAGGGCTTCAAGGCTTTGAGGGGTTATGCAGAACACAGCTACTGTCTGTACTTCAGCTTCCCTCTAGACCAAAGAATGGGCACCCGAATTAACTGGAGGAGGTGGGATTTATGGTGAATGGCACTTGCTTTGAGAGTTGTTGAAATGAAATATTTAGGGAGCTTCTCAGAGCAGTGACTGGGACAATCTATCTGTACACCTGGGGTGAAGCATTTTTCTGTCTAAAGGCAAAGAGATAAACTACCTGACCTTTCTTGGGACTCACCCTTCTTTGCTTGAGTAATCCTTTCCTCTGGTCTCATTTGTACTGTGCTACCATGGGCTCAGAGTTTATGCTATCTTGCATCAGGTACTTTTATCAATAGCATTCCTTTCAAAAAGAAATTCTAGTAACTGTCAATCTGTCCCATAGTTTGCATTCATTTCTGCAAAGGGGCTCAGTTTGCCATGAACATATATCTACTTAAAAAGACACGTCTATTTAGAACATTTCATTAACCTATCTAGAAGTGCCTTGTAAGCACAAAATTGGTTGGTGCTTGAATCTAATCAAAGAGCTTAGATCATTTCCAATTAATGGATGCTCATGTCAATGCAATGATTGTTTGATGACAATTACCTGTGTCACAGACCTTACTCAGAAAAGAATTGATATGCATGTTCCACTCAAATACTTTACAAGCAGAGCTGCAAGTTTAAATGAATCTGCTACACATACCATACTATACCATGAGATAAGGGGCATAGAGTCTGTAGTCTGTTCCTTAAAGGATGATTGTAAACTGTCTCCCATCTTACAAGTGGAAACTTGGGTGGGTTTCTTAGAGGCATGAATTGTGAGAATCAAAAAATGAAATGCTGAGCCCACCTCAAGAATTCTATGATGATTTTCATCACTAATATTGCTCTTGATTACCTAACCACTGAAATGAGTTTTTTCTCCTTTTCATGGGGAGATCAATTGAAAAATAACCAAGTAGACAGTGCCCGTGCAACATGACAGATAAAGCGGAGCCTTCATTTGCTGAAGCTCCAGGACCACCCCAAGTACTCAAAAAGATCCTGACAAATACTCAAAAGGGAAAGCCTATTAATCCCAGGTAATTCCATGAATAAACACATGCTACTCAGCAGTTTCAGGATAGGGGAAAGGATTTTCAAGAAACAAAAATTGCAAAAAGTAATCACTCACTTGGACAAAATGTTCTAGCAAAATAAAACATTCAGAGGGGTTAGCACTCCATGAGACCCTTTCCAGTTCAATGTTCAAGTACAAAAGGTTTCACTTAGCTTGATGAGGCTACTTCATTCAGATAATACACAGATTGGCAAAGAGTTTCCCCAAGAAATAGGTGTCATTTTACATTTAGGTGCATGGTAAAATTTCTCATCCAAAAGTAGACCCTAGAATCATTTTGACCCTCCAAAAGAATCCCTATCTTGCTGTTTTCAGAGGCTTGAAAGTGGCCGCTCTTACAACCTTCTCTCATCTTGTTTTTGCCTGTGAGACGGAGGCTCTTGGGCGTTGGTCCTATTAGCTATCTGCCGCATCTCCCTGGCCGCCATGGAGGAACGGATCCTCTCCTTGTTATGCTTAGACATTCTGGAGTGCCTAGCTGCTGTAATTTCCCTGTAGACACACCTAATAAGATTCTCAGAATTAATGTGTAATTGTGTCCACCTTTCCTTAGCTCTCTATTGTCTTCCCTTTCTTTCCTTTTGCTAAGCTTTAAGCAAAATACATTTAAAGCCAAATTATAATCATTCATTCTTTTTTCTCCCTTTAGAAATTCAAATGAGTGTTTTGTGCTGTATGCATAGAGTAAATGCAGTTATGGAAGGAGGAAGTCTCTCTCAAGCCAGCCAGTGGTGCATTTCTCTAATCACAAATAGGGTTTTAAATAGACAGATATACTCATTCACTCTTCCATAACAATTAATATCTAAAATTCCTCTTAGGAAAAAATACAAAAGAAGCATTTTTCAAAGAGTTTATGCTCAACAGCCAAACACCATGGAGTATGAGGAAACTCAAGAGCCCTGTCCCATCCGGAAAGAAAAGATCTCAACAGAAAGATCCCCAGCATAACTTTGTTAATTTTTAGAAAAGCATTAATGTCCAAGATAAGCTTTCAAATCCATGTCCTTCAAAAACATTGCTTAAAGAAATCTTACCTGAATACGACTTCCTTAACAAAGCCATGCTTCTTTATAAGCTGGTCCTACCCAGACAACTGCTGTCTACATTTGGAGCAGACACAGAGAGAGGAGATCAGAGAAAGTTTAAGGCATATCTGAAGTATTCTCCAAGGTACTGGCCAGAAGCATCAAGCCCTTACTCGCGGTATAGAGAGATCATTAATGGGCATTAGTGACAGACCATTATGACTCTCACAGATCATTAATGATTCATCATGTAGCGGTATTGTTCTGGCAACAATCAGACCACTGCTTGGACTCAGATATAAGCTTTTTTTAAGCCATACTATTTGCTTAAACTTATTATTTCCAAGCAGAAAATTGTGTTTTGCCTTCTAGAATTACAAAAAATAGTCTGTAATACAATCCCTCAGCACATTAGAGGCACTTCAGAAGCTAGCTGCCTTCTTTGGTAGATGCTTCTCTCACTGTCAGGAACATTGTAGTCTGAAAGGCTCCCCAATAGCTTTTGGGATGTAGAAAATGTGTCTTTTATTTTGAAATTAAATTATTGATGAACAGAAAATGCTACAAGCAAAATAGACATAAGAATTACAGTTGCTCAATCCTCTGTATCTATTACTTGTACAATGTTGAAATTCTACCTGAATTTTGAGTTTCCTGCCAAAAAACACATTTTCCTAGTTAAGTATTTTGTTAAAAATTCAGAGAATCTACTTGCAGCCTATGTCTAGGCTTTCAGCTAATTATAACAACAACAACAACAAAAAACCCTCCAAGAAACAAAGACTATTTTAGCATTATATAATATACATTACTGAAGCACTCAACAGTGTTAATATAAGAATCAAAATTTTAAGAAAAAGTGAAACCCCAAACCAAATTGCTATTCTTTTTATTTTTGCCTTATGAAAGATCTACTCTTTTGGTTAAAAATTAAAATGGAAATGGATATTCAGTTATTCTGGGAACAAATGAGCCTTTCCTATTGAACAGATTGGATTCTCCTGTGTGACTCTGGGAAAACTTCCCTTGAGTCAGAGCAAGAGGAAATCTGTCTCAAGGTCTGAATGTTGTCACTATCAATGAATATTGAAGACTTACTGACACCCACAAGGAGCTATATTTATTGAGTCCCACCAACACCCATACTCAGTGCTACATGGAAAGGAAGATGATGTATATCCAAAAGCATTCCATAAACTTACATAATTTTTTTCCTTAAGCTTCTCTGAATAATCAAAATTCCCTTGTGCTCTCTCCCTCCATTCTTCCATTCAAAACTAAGAGTGTAACAGACAGCTGCAAACATTAGCCCCTCCCAAAGAGATCCAGCCTCAAGTGAAATTGCTTTAGCTGTAGGACGGGATTTCAGCAGTAGGCAGAGAAGATGGAGAAAATTTGTTCTGCCCTGAAATTAAATATCCTCCCCCAGCCCCCACCAGCAGCCTACATCTCAAGAGCCTGAACATCAAGAGCTGTCAAAACACAAATGGGCCATAGAGTTGTTCCTCAGCAGGGCCAGCTTTCTGGAAGTGTGTCCTGTGCCATGGCACTGGACCCACTCTGAGAAAGACCCTGTACTTGGTTTTATGTTTTGCTGTTACTGTTTTAAAATTCTTAACAAATTTTGAACAAAGGGCCCTGGCTGGCGTAGCTCAGTGGATTGAGCTTGGGCTGCGAACCAGGCATCACAGGTTTAATTCCCAGCCAGGGCACATGCCTAGGTTGCAGGCCATGGCCCCCAGCAGCCGCACATTGATGTTTCTCTCTCTCTTTTTACTTCCCTTCCCTCTCTAAAAATAAATAAATAAAATCTTTTTTAAAAAGTAGTTTCTCTAATTTAAAAAATGAACAAAGGACAACATTTTTGATTGTTGTCCTTTGCACTGGGCCCTGCAAATTATGTAACCAGTCCTGTCCCTTAAGAAATCCGTTTGTTAACCAGTCAGTCATCCTTAGAGGGCCAGATGATTAGCTCCAGAGTGTGGCCAGGGCTCTTCTCCATTGTCCTGTGACTGGGAAGCTGAGCTAGTACTCAGGCCACCATGCACACAGTTGCTTATGCTCAGATCCATGTTTGCAAACCAAAATGGCTAATGGAAGAATTTAGACTTCCGTGAACTCCTTACACAGAAGAGATGTCAACTTCCTTTAAACAAAAATAGCAAACCCTAATATGGAGGCAGTCTGTCCCAGCCAATGTAAGAGCTCTTAAAAAAAGGCATTTCCCAAGGGACAAAATTAAGCCATCTCAATGAGTGGTCTTATCAGGTCTAGTAGAGAGACACAGTTTTTCTTTCAGATGTGCCGTAGCTTCTTGTGGCCCTGCAGGGGCTGCACCAGTCAATGCAGTGAGCAATGGGGTCCCCTGGGGGAGAGTAACTCAATCTTTGATGTCTAGACTGCACAGAAATAAACAAAGTGACAGCTGACATGGAGCCAAAATGCAAGACAGGTGGAATTTATTTCTGCTACTCTTTCTCTCTTAGCCGCCAAACTAATTCTCAGCCATTCCAAGCCTTCCTGCTACTCAGTGCTTTTGTGCTGCTCTCTGACTGTTGTAACTCCACTGCAGGAGTTAACCCCCTATTAGGCATGGCAGCCCTCTCAGGACTCCATTTTTTTATCTTCTCTTACATTCTGGGTCTCCCTATTTGCCTAGTCTGCAATGTGGCTGATCTTGGTCAGGTGTTATGGAGGCATGCAATATTGATTAAGCTAATTGACACATATTTGTAAATCAATGACAGCTGTCACAAAGGTGTTTTCATTTTGGGAAAACAAATAGTGCCTTGTTCTCCAATTGCCATCCTCTTCAGTAGTGGGACAAATTGAAGGATTTTAAACAGAAAGGCACAGAGGATGGTAGTGCTCACCTGTTCTATTGAGCCTTAGGGGTACAGGTTTGTGCTGATTCAGCCCAATGGCTCAAGAGACAACTCCTAAACCCACACACTAGACTGACTGAGTTCTTTGCATGCCCCATGCTTTTTTGTACCTTCACAGGTCTGTTCATGATCTTCCCTCAGCTGAGGACATCCTTCTCCCTTTGTCAGCTTACTTTCAAGTAGAACATCTTCTAGGAAGACTTTTCTGCCAGACTTTTCATGCCTCTCAGGTTGACCTTGGTATCCTTGGTCCTTTCACTGTCCCCAACATAAACTTCTATCATTGAACTATAACACTGGATTGCATTAAGCTGTTTACATGATCCGTCATTTATTGGACTATATGTGGCCAGAGTAGGGACCACATGCAATCGACAAGCACCTATGAATGAATAAACTCAATAGAGAATGGTATATCCTAAATGGTGAATGCAGTGGAAGCCTGAACCTGTGTGGCTGCCATAATTGTGACACATAAATATTCACAGGTTGTAGGGTAGAGTTTTGCATTAGTCAACATAGATAGGGGCTGCATGGGCAGTCTTCACTTCCTTTATGACAATTTCAATCCAGATCTAATCAATACTGGGGTCAGCACTCACTGATGTGTCACTCACCCTTTTCCAATAGTTGCCATCAGCAACCAACTCTCTCTTTCTGCCCATCTACCAAAGAGTAACCCTCTGAAGTCACAATCTATCATCTGCCCCTACAGGCAAAGTCCAACTAAACCAAAGTTGACAAATCTAGTTAGCTCTCTGGTGAGTCGCTTTTAATTCCAGCCTGAGATGTTACAGATCATGAAGCTTTCATTACACTGTGGCCAAGCAGCCCAAGTAAGCTTCGTCCCTTCCTGGAGGTCCCAATCAATACTCTGCCCTCCTCTTAGAGCCCAGACACATCAAAAGCAATAATGCCTGGTATTTAATCATTTCCCATTAAAATGCAAAGCTCTGTCTCCTGGTCCCCTTGACAGTTTAATTGTTTTAAAATGTCTACAGAAACTGATGTGAACAGATTCGTGGTATATTGTTTACTTCCTGTGCCACCATGGCCTCTTGGCTAATTAATAAAGAGCATTTTGTCAAAAATTGGGCATCTTGGTTGCACTGATCTCTCACTTTGGGAAGAATTTATGGGAGTAAGGGCAAATTCAGTTTACATTAAAAGTCACCAATGTGCACTGCCTGGTGTGGCTCCATATGATTCTGGAACAGGAAGTTCATGTGGACTGACTGCTGGCCTGGGAACCAAAGGGTTACTGGTTTGATTCCCAGTCAGGGCACATGCCTTGGTGGTGGCCCAGGTCCCCAGTTGGGGGTACATGAGAGGCAACCACACATTGATGTTTCTCTGTCTCTTTCTCCCTCCCTTCCTCTGTCTCTAAAAATAAATAAATAAATAAATAAATAAATCTTTTAAAAAATCACCAATGAGTTGAAAGTTTATGTTTACACAAAATTCTACATGCAGATGTTTATAGCAGCTTTATTTATAATCATCAAAACCTGGAAGCAAGCAAGATGTCCTTCAGTAGGTGAGTGCATAAATAACCTATGGCTCTTACAGAGTATGGATTATTCTGAACTAAACAAAAACAAGCTATAGTGCCAGGGAATGACATGCAGGAACCCAGTATGCATATTACTAGGTGAAATAAGCCAATCTGAAAAGGCTACATTCTGTGTGATTTTAACTATGACATTCTGGAAAAGCCAGGGAAATGGTTGCTAGGTGTTGGAGTGGGAGACAGACAGGGGATAGAGGGATGGATAGGCAGAGCAAACAGGAGTTTTAGGGCACTGAGAATTCTCTGCATGATACCATAATGATAGATACAGGTCATTATACAGCTGTCCACCCCCACAGAATGTACCACGCAAAGAGAGAACCATAATGTAAACTATGGACCTTGGGTGATTTTGATGTGTCAGTGTAAGTTCATCAATTGCAACAAATGTCCCACACTTGTGGGGGATGTTAATAAAGGGGGAGGAACAGGGAGTACATGGGAAATATATGTATCTGCCACTCAATTTTGTATGAATCTAAAACTGCTCTGAAAAAAAGTCTATTTAAAAAACAACAAATGGGTACTTAATATATTCCAGGAGTATATGTTTCCTCACTGAATCCTCATGACAACACTGTAAGGTTTGCTTTTCTTTTCTTTTCTTTTTCTTTTTTTCATGAGAGGAATCTCAGGCTAAGAGAGGTGAAGTTTCTTGCTAAATATCACATAGATGGCAACTGGCTGGAATACTGTTAAGGGGCTCAAAAGCTTGCTTGGTGGTTAAACAGTATACCCTGCATGGTTTCTCCCAACCTAGAGTCTTCATGATTCTGTGCTGCCTTCCTCCATAAAGCATCCTCCAGTGAATCCAATTGCCAGAAGTCCATCAGACCTGCCCATGTCACTTATTTCCTAAAATACTAATGAGTTCCAGGAAGGAAAGGAAATGCTGCATAGGGAACCCCTCACCCCAAGCAGGTGATGGGAACCACTGCTGTCAACTACCATAGCCTGCACCTCTCTCTCATTTTCTTTGATGGTAGCAGGAGCAGAGAGGCAGCTAGGGAGATTCCCCCTCTGCCCCATGAAAACAGGACCCAGCTTCAATAACAGCCCACTGGCTACTGTGCCTGCAACTCAAATCCCAGTCAGCATCACCAAGGCCCTGAGGTACAGAGGTACAGGTGAAGCCTTGGACACTCCTAGCAATGCCACCTAATTGGGTATTTTAATGTAATAGCCATAGATGTGCAAAAATATAGGTGGTGGAATTGGGGTGATGATCATTCCTTCATTGGACTATTATAAGAATTAAATGAGAAATTCATGTAAAGTGCTTAGGGCAGTGCCTAGCACACTGTGAGCAGTCAATAAAAGTTAGTCCTCTTCTCTTCCTCTTGGTCCCTTCTTGCCCACTTGCTTGTATTCCCTGTAATCTCTTAATTATCCTCCCTGACATTTTTGGCAGCATTTTTGTGGAAACTGATCAATAAGCAAGTGATCCATGAACATTAACTGAGTTCTGACAATGTACCTTTGCACAATGTACCTCTGCCATATGGAAGAGATACAAATGGAAAAAGCACACAGATTCCCACAGAGCTGAATCTGAAGGGGAAGATAAACATGAATACAGTTGAAATATATCACTCTGAACACAAACCCATAAGGAATATGTTGAAGGCAGACACTGGAGGTAAGATTTTGAAAACAAGATTCAATTTACCTAAGTCACTGATTATAAAAATTACAACTCCCCAAATATTGACTGTGTTGTATGTATTCCCCCATTATTGTTTCATAGATTCAAAACTGAAGTAGTGCACATAGCTGGTACCACTGTGTCTGTGGGTTCTTAGTAAGAAGAGCTAACAGCCCACCTCTGATACTTGGACAGGTTTTCTATAATTGTCTAATTTATGGTAGGTTTAAAAGCAACATAGCACATGCTTCTATTCTGCTCATTTCTGCTTCTGACATCATAGCGAATAACACCTAAATTTTAGGATGAAGAAATTCCGGATATACCACAAATCATGCATCTTTAAACTAAACATCTAGATCTTTTACAGGTGCCAGAAGAGGGGCTGTGTGCATGCACACCACATGTGTACACACGTGCACTGTATTAGCCGGAAGACATGTTCCAGGAACACATGATTTTCCACTATGCTGTAAGGGTTATTAATTTCTTTTAAAGATTGTACGCAATGCAGGGAAAATGGAAAAGTGATTTGGTTTCTGCAGTTTCTCTCTGAGGAAAAACATTAGGGGAGAAAGATTTCTCTTTGTGTTCATAGCACCACCTGGTGGACAGTTAGCATATTTCAGTTGCATACTAATCCTCTCACCCTGGCAATTTTGATTTTCCTCTTAAGAGTTCTATCGAAGGCCCTGGCAGGGTAGTTCACTTGGTTAGATCGCTGTCCTAATATGCCAAGGCTGTGGGTTAGATCTCCAATGAAGGCATAAATAAGTGGAACAACACAATGATGTTTCTGTCTCTCTAAAAATCAATAAAAATCAAAAAGTTTTATGGAGGGAGAAATTAAATATTAAGATTCTTCTAAACTCATATCTCATGAAAATAGGAAAATAATCCAATTACATTCCTTTTGGTCCACTTTACTCTGAAGATTCTATTGGCTGATTTTCAAATTAATGAAAAATACTTGCTTGTTTTAGGGAAACTTCCATTTCATTCTTTTAGTTAGCAAACATTTCCTGGGTGCCTATTACATGCAAGGCCTATTCTGGGTGCTTGAGACACAAGAATAAATAATCCCAGGTCCCTTCTGGGAAAGAGTTTGTTCCAAACCGAGTGTGATGGTCTTCCTCTAGCAGGCCATCTTCACAACAACAAGGCTGGGAGGTTATAGCAGACCTGGCAAGACTTCAAGAAGATGAGCAGGAACCAGAAACATTTCACAGAGCAGGTGACAATGGATCTGAGTGTGATAAGTCCCAAGGCAGATAGGGTTGGTGAGGGATGCAAGGTATTCCAGGCAGTAAAAATAAAGAGAGAAACACTTAGAGGTGTGAAAGAACCTGAAACCAGATGGGACACACCAGACACCAGACCAGAAAGGGATAAGAACAGGCACAGAGGAGAAGACTAGGAAGGCATAAGCTGAAGAAGTAGGCAGGGGATATTTAGAAACTCAGTTTAAGGAGTTTAGACTTTATTCAAAAGGTGATTGGATTTTATAACAGAAAAGATTAAAACTACTTTCAGAAAGGAAATTTGGGCTACAATGCAGAGAATATGAGGGGGAAGGCTGGTGGGAGGGAGCTCTGCTCAGTGATATCAGAGAGGTGATAAGGATGTAGGTTAATACTTTACTGTAAGGATGATAACTGGAATTGTAGGTTCCCTCCAAAGACTCCACTGAAGCTTGGATCATTGTGTATAAAACAAACACTGAACGATTATAGTTCTATTGACTACAAAACATTTGACTGAGGTTGAGGGAGGGGACAGGCAGTGATTACTTCAAATAGCCATTCAAGCTTCTCTTTGATTTGGTCAATACAATGCACAAAGGCCCCATTCCATCTGAAGATTCGCGAGGAAGAGAAAAGTTGTAAAAACTATGGGCCCCAGAGCCACACAGACTTGAAACCTGGTTATACTCTTCAGTGTAAGCTGTGCTTCCTTGAGCCTTTTTCCTCATCTCTCTGAGCCTCAGTTTCCAATGGTGTAAAATGGACTGTTATAATTGTATCTAAATATCTCATAGGGTGATTGTAAGAACTCAACTAGGTAATGTATATAAAGCACTTACTGTAGTGTCTGGCACACTTAAGCATGTGATAAAGATGACTTCATTTCCTCTTCCTCTTCCTTGTTTGTTGCGTTCAGGAACAAACTAGTCTTTTATAAGATGGCAAGTACACATGTTCCTTAGTGCCTCTCTAGGTTACTCTACCTTGGGCTAAGGAAAGCCTCTATTTGAAAGGTATCTGGTGATTTCAGCGGTTTGTGTCCCTCCTAACCAGGCAAGAGTCTAAGCTCTACACCTAGTGTTGAGAACAAGCCAGGTTCTCATGGTCCAGAGTCTGATTTGCATACCTGCCAATTCTCACTAGAAAGCATAGAGCCTGGAAACGAGGTTGGCACCGGAATCCTATGGGATTTCTAAGTCATCCAAGAAAGAGGTGAACAGGAAAAGACCCAGCCAAGAAGGGAGGCCAAGTGGATTTGGCATTACTGGGAGCAGATAGGTAGGCAGGTACGGGGAGGGAAAAAGCAGAGCTAGGCCTGAAGGAAATTCTTGAGTCAAGATGTACCACATGCAGCATTTTTTAATGTGATTCTCTGAGAGTTAGCACTTCCAAGTGAGTCCTGGAGAACATCAATTCAACCAAGATTCTATGACTAAAAAGACCCCATGATAAGGATGCTTGGGAAGGTGTATTCACCAGGCCCCACTCCTGGAGATTCCTATTATACATTTGGCATGATGAAAGTTATAATAAAACGAACAGTGCAGAAGTCTATTAACTTTGAGAAACTCTGGGTTAAACATACTAATTTGTCCCCAGAATCCTTTATTTCTCCCTATAACTACTGTTTCTTAATACCACTATTTAGTGAAAAACCCTTTCAGGACATACCAGGCTAATGTCTCCTGAGCACAGGTCTCTTTAGCCAGGACTGACAGACAGAACCACTCAGAGAGGCCCCCATTAGTGGCCCCCCAAGAGTCCTAATCTCAGGTTGGCATTGTATTCTCAATCCATGTATCAGATGGCCACAGAAGGATGGGGTCAGAAAGTGCCCTAGATAGCACCAACTCCATTATTTCTGGGTTCCAGGAGAAGGCTACCTCAGGGAAGTTTTGAATCCCTGATACTCAGAAAATGATAAAAGCAAAGTTCTTGAAGAAGGTAGTCTGCTTGACCTGGAGAGGATGGACCTTTGAAGCCTTCCACAGTGATTCTAAGTTTTTGAGGTAATGAAAGGATAAGAAGGGGAAGAACTCAAACATTGTCTCTCTAGCCCAAGTGTTCTCTGGGGCTTCCACTTGTCCCTGCCCAGCTCCAGCAGCATAAACTCCCTCCTTTAACACATGAGGTCATGGAAACTCGGAAAGTTGGATCACAGGTTGGGGTTACAACCAATACTGCTGTAGTGGTTCTGAGACAATTTAAACATAATTTCACTGTATTGCACATTTTTTAAATTAAAAAAATAGCCCTGGCTGCTGTAGCTCAGTGGACTGAGTGCTGGCCTGTGAACCAAAAGGTCACCAGTTCAATCCCCAGCCAGGACACGTGCCTGGGTTGCAGGCCAGGTCCCCAGGAGGGGAAGTATGAGAGGCAACCACAAACTGATGTTTCTCTCCCTCTCTTTCTCCCTCCCTTACCCTCTACCTAAAAATAAATAAATAAAATATTAAAAAATAAAAATATATATGTTTATTCATTAAAGGGGGGGAGAGGGAAACATGGATTGGTTGCCTTCTGTGTGCGTCTTGACTGGGGATCAAACCTGCAGACTTTTGGTATATGGGACAATGCTTCAATCAACTGAGCCACACAGGCCAAGGCTGACTTGCACAAAATTTAGATAACCTTGAGATGTGTACCTGTTATAGATTGAACTGTGTGTCCCCAATAATTCAGACATTGAAACTCTAGTTCTCAGTTTGGAGATAAGATCTTTAGGAAGATAATTAAGGTTAAATCAGATCTCAAGGGGGAGGCCCTAATCTGATAGGATTGGTGTCCTTATAAGAAAAGAAAGAGAGACTAGAGAGTACTCCCTCCCCTTGTCTGCTTCTTTCCTCCCCTCCCTCTACCCACATGTGCACAGAAGAAACACTATGTGATGACACAGAAAGAAGGTAACCGTCTGTACACCAGGAAGAGAAAACTCATCAGACACCAAAACTTATAGCACTTTAATCTTTAATGTCTAACTTCCAGAACAGTGGGAAATAAATTTTTATTGTTTAACCCACACAGTGTATGGTATTTTGTTATGGCAGTCCTAACAGACTATTACAATACCTGTTTTTTTGAAAAGCATACATACAGGGTCCAGCAGAAGTAAGGCTTGCTTGAGTGTGGTTGGTAGGGTAATAATATGGGTACAATATTTTATAGTTTTAATTTGAACATGTCACCTAAAATGTCATATGGTGTGCTTGAGTGTGATGTTATGTTACAGAAGTATATGCTTATGACTTTGTAATAAAATATTTTGTAATAAAAAGTTGGTGTTACTTGTGCCAGACCCTGTATATTTGTTATTTCCCTTAAAAGGAAAAAAAAACTTGACCGGGAGGACAAAATAACAATTCAAACTTGTAAAACTATATAATGCTTGGAAAAGTTGATGTTAACCAGAAGCAGTTTAAAAACAGAAATGCAATTTTAATGAAATAGAAATGAGGCAAAATTGCAATCTTCAAATGAAAAGTAAAATCAGTCTAATGAGGACTTAATCTGTACCTGGCTCTGTGCTTGGCTATAAGAGGCTGGGGTGGGCAACACAATATTGAATAAAATCTAGTCCCTTTCTTCAAGGAATTCAGCCCTTCATGGAGTAGACAGACAAGTAAACAGATATTAAGAAAGCAAAGTTGTATGCTATAGAGGCGGGGCATCTTACATATTGGTCAGGGTTTGGGAGGCTGGAGTCAGGGAAGGCATCCCAGAAGAGGTGGTAGTAAGCCAAGACTTGAGAAAAGAGCACGAGGCAACTGGGCAAAGAGAGTAACTGCCCTAGGAACTGGCAGAACCCATAAGAATCATTCAAAAGCTCTGCCCTAAGTAGCTCTTAGCTCCCAGAAGAGAGAGACCAATGCACACATAATGACCTTACAAGGTGGTAAGTGTGATGACAGATGTGTCACAAGGCATTCTGAAAGCACAGAGCAGGGTACCTACAAAGCCTAGCCTTTGGGTCTGTGAGGGATGGCTTATTCAGAGCAGGTGGAGGGAGCTAAGGTTTGAAGCCAGAGGTCATTAGTCAAGTCAGTTAGATGGAGGTGAGAAAAAATGTGGGGTTAAGAGAATTCCAGGCAGTGGGAACAACTAGAAAGACATACAAGCTTGAGATGGTTTGACATAGTTGAGAAATGCAAGCAGTTTGGAATGCTTACAGTGCAGACTTTCAGGAATAGGATGAGAGATAAAGTTGTGAAAAGTTGCTAGGGGCCAGATTATGTGGTGCCTCATGGACCAGGGAAACGGACTGGACACAATCTGGTGTGCCATGAGGAAACATACAAGGGTTTAAGCAAGGGAGAGGCCTGATCTGTTTGGCATTTTAGAGTGATTTCAGTGGCTGTAAGATGAAAGGCAGAGAGACCTTTTAAGAGGTTGTCAACTGGCCAGAGAGCAATTCAGGCAATGACACTGTGAATAGAGAAAATGGTGACAGATTTCAAAGTCAGTGTGGATGAAGAATTGAGAGAACTTGGTTATGGCCTGGAGATGGAAGGTATCAAGGAATCCTCTCAGGGATGTTCAACCTGTGTCCCATGGGCCATGAGTGGCCCAGGATGGCTATGAATGCAGCTCAACAAAAAATTGTAAATTCACTTAAAACCTTTTTTTGCTCATCAGTTTTCATTCGTGTTTGTGTATTTAATATGTGGCCCAAAACAACACTTATTCTCATGTGGCCCAGAGATGCCAAAAGGTTGGACACCCCGCTAAGGTTTCTGACTTGGTCAACTGGTTGATTGGAAAGTTGTCATTCATTAAGATGGGGGACCCTGGAACTCATTTTCCCAATTTTCTATTTTTACAGGTGAGAAAACTAAACTTGGCCAATATCATTCAAAAGATGAGTGATAGGTGACACTATAAACCAATGTTACTAATTCTTTGCCAACTAATTGTTTGCATGTGCCCATATGCAATTTAGTTTTGGACATGTCTGTGGGGGGCATGGCAGAGGAGATGATCTAGAATTAGTAGATTTCGAATACAGAAGAGGGACCTGGAGGGATAAAGTTTCTGGAGTGGAGAGCAAAGAGGTGGTAATGGCAGTCATGGATGGTGGAGTAGGTGAGATAAGATGCTTTAGGAAGGATGTATACAGTGAGATGAGAAGGAGTCTGAGGATGAAACCTAGAGAAACAATAACAGTTATAACAGGAAAGGAAGCAATCAAGTAGACTATGGAGGAATAGACAAAAAGGAGAAGGCAAATGCAGAAGTAGTGGTGACATAGAAACCAAGGAGGAAGAGAGGTCCAGGAAGGGAGAAGGGCTACCTGAAGGTTCAAGATGCCTTTGAAAGATCAAGTTAGTTCAGGATTGTTTGTGTCCACTGGCTTTTGTAATCAGTAGGCCTGTAGCAACCTTGGAGAAAGTGGTAGGGGCTGTGGCTTGAAGAAAGAAAGGGAGGTAAGGAAGTTACTGCCTTTCTCTCTCCTATTATCTGTACCCTCTGTTGTCCCTTGTCAACACAATATATTCATGCACTATTCTACAGATCAGCAGAATTTGGGCTCAAGGGGGCAGAAGAGAAAAATGGGTCCTCAAAGAATTTTTCCTCACTTTATTCCTACCTTAGTTCAGCGAGGCCCATGGTCAGAGGCACAGATAGGTTCTGACAGGAGTGGCGAGGTGCATGGCAGGTCCCTATATGTCTCAGAGTTGATTAGTTGGGGGAGTTAGTTCATAAAAAGATGCCACCCTTCAACTCCTCTAAGCATCTTTTACTCTTCCTTTTATACTATTTCCATTAATATCTTTTCTTCACAAGGTTAGTAAACCTATATTGTTGAAAGGCACCACTTTTGGATATGTCCTTAAAGAGTAATAATCTTTTCTGTTTTTGCTTTCCTCAATGTCTGTCAGCAGGAAATTCTGTTCACCAATTGGAACAGAATTTCCAGTAAGAACAGATCCTATGTATGGAGTACATCATTTTAAGTTAAATATATGACGGACATCCATGATCAAAAGTAATGGTGTGATGAGAGCAGAGTCTAATATCATTTCATCTAAGAAGTAGGGAATTAACCATGTTTGCCACTGTTATCATCATCATCACAATTATTATTTACTACACTTTTAAATTTATTTTTATAATCCCAAAGTGCAGATATGATTAATTATTCTATTTTATGAAGGATAAAACAAAGGCCCAGAATATGGGCAGTAGAACCTGCTCAGGTTCACAAGTCAGTAGCAGAACTTGGACTTGAATACATTCAATAATACAGTAAATATCATTAATTGATTGCCTATGACGCACCATAATCTAGAACAGTGTTCTCCCAAGTGGGATGCATGAGTCTCAGGAAAGGGCAAGACAATTGGCTATGGAAAGAATATTTTGGACCTTCAACTGTATTTATTTTTCTTACCAGTTTCTATTTGTGTCCTTGAGTATATTTTATAATATAAGCAGTTAAAATATAAACTGTATTAGATGCATTCACATACTTCATTTGTATATAAATAAATACTCATACTCAGATTGAGATGTGTGATCAAAAAGCTTGCAGGTAGCTTGTGTAGAGATAGTGATAAGCAAGACCTTACTGGCCCTGGCCTCCTACAATTCACACATAGGACCATCTGTCCCTGTGTCCATGTTCCTGAGCTTGTTGATTTCACACCACTTTGAAGTACCCAAATCCTTTGCGTTGTTGGGACCAATGCACAAACCATGAATTTAATTGACAATACAGTTTTTGGAACAATGTATTTTCCAGACCTTTATTCTCTGAGGCTATTTCTCATTATCAGAAAAAAAAAGTCAGAAGTATCTATGTTTGAACTAGCACCTTCCATTATTCATTTTTATTGATGATAATGTTTCTGATAGTTGAGACATGAAAAAAATTAAATTTGAAGTATGGACCCAGATAACTGACCATGTTATAGTTTAGTTCCAATTTTCACACCTTTCCTAAGCACTATTTGGCATTTATATGTTTAATCCATCCATTAATTCACTTATCCATTCATCAGTTATTTGTTAAGAGCATACTGGATTCCAGGCACTATTCTAGGCACTAAGGAATTCAAGCATTCAACTTGTATGTCAGCATATCTTAAATGTTTGCCTTTCCAAGAGCTAAGTGCTAAGGATTCTTTACGTATCTGGAGTGTTGTTTTGTTCCTTGTTTTGACTTTCTTGGCTACCAACAGCCAAAAAGGGAAGCACTTTCAGAGTTATTCAGATTTAAATGTCAAATGAGAATAGAGGAAGAAGATAAGAATTTGTTATTGGTAGAAATGAAGCCACCATTCCAGAAGTGGTTTTCCTTTTGATGGCTATGAGCTACACTTAGAATTTCTAGAGTGCAAAAATCAGGATGTGTCTGAATTATTAAGCATCTATCCTATCCAGTACACTGGAGTTTCAAGAGGGCCTAAGTCAGCTGAAAATAAACAATGCCAAACTATAAGACTCCCAAAACCTTTCAGATAAGAATGTGAATCCTATAACCATTCTGGCCTTTCTAGTTGTATGGCCAAATCTGGAAAATATTTCAGTCTAACTCTTAGCTCATTACTTTACCAAGTTAAGGGCCCTGAGCCTGCTGCCCTTAGAGAGGCCTGCTTGCACCACTGGGCCTTGGCTGGTGCCTGGTCACTTGGCTGGCAAACAGTTCCCTACACTGATATGAAACTTTCACTAAATGATAAAAGTGGCTCACTGCCTTTAAACAATTTTGAACAAACAATGTGGTTTATGTTGAATACCTACCTGTTTTCCTTCTGGGGCATCTGGAATTTTGGTTATACTAGACAGATGGTGTCTATGTGGTCAGCCCTCAGTAAAAACCCTGGGTACTGGGTCACTAATGAGCTTCCCTGGTAGATGACATTTCACATGCACTGTCACATGTGTTGCTGGGGAAAATAAGCAAGTCCTGTGTGTGTCCACTGGGAAAGGATTCTTGGAAGATTGTACCTGGTTTCCTCCAGAGTCCTCCCCATGCAACTCATCCCTTTGTTGACTTTGTATTTTTTAAAACTTTTTTTTTAGATTTTATTTATTTTTAGAGAGGGAGAGAAATATCAATGTGTGGTTGCCTCTTGAGTGCCCTCTACTAGGGACCTGCCCCACAAACCCAGGCATGTGACCTGACTGGGAATTGAACCAGTGACCCTCTGGTTCCCACACCAGCACTCAGTCCACTGAGCCACACCAGCCACGGTGCTCTGTATATTTTTGATGTAATAAATCTTAGCCATGAGTGTGACTAAATGCTGAGCCCTGTATGTCATTCTAATGAATCAATGAACCTCAGGGTGCTCTTGGCAACTCCTGACATAGCTTCTAGAATATACTCATCACAGTTCATGAAATAAACAAAATAGACTCAAATCCACTCTAGACTGTAAGATCCATGAGGACAATGACCTTGCTGGTTTCATTGACCACACTACCCTCAGTAGCTGGTACAGTGCCTAGCACACTAGAGATATTTGAAATATTCACAGAGTGCACAGATGAATGAAAGAATAAACTACAGAACTATGCAAGGTCAATTAAAGCCTTAAGACTATACTTATAAACTCGTTGTTAAAGGTAGAAGAATGGTTATTTTTAAAACTATTTTATTGTTTATGCTATTATAGTTATCCTATTTTTCCACCTTCATTCCCCTCCACCCAGTCTGCCTCCCACTTCCGTAGTCAGCCCCTATACTGTTGTCCATATCCATGGGTCCTTCATGTATGTTCTTTGGCTAATCCCTTTACCTTCCTTCAAGAAAAATGGTTAAATTCAGTATTGGTTCTGATGTTTACCTCAGGGTCCAACAATTTCTTGTGGAATATATGTCTTAAATTATAATAAAAGCTAATTAGAAAATATGACCTAATACATTAGCTTTCTTCTTTTGCATTTAGCATAGTACCTGGCATATATAAGACACTAAAATATGGTTATTTAATAAACACATTAATACAGACATAGACCAAGTTCAAACTCTATAATGTAATTGCTACATTAGTTTGTTCTTAGAATAAGAAATCAGTCTATACTGTGAAAATACATTCATTAGCAAGTCAAAAATTTGCATTTCTTTTCTGAAAAACTTATCTCTACTTCATAGCATCACTTATTTTTTGAACAAGATTTCAAAGCTTCTAGCTCTAACCCATTTATCATAATGATGAGGAAATGTCTCCTGTAGCTTAATGATGAGGAATCATCCAGACAAGGGAAGAACTTACTCAAAGTCTCAAGGAATCAGGCTACCCTCTTCACTGTACAAGATGTGTTATAGACTGAATTGTGTCCCCTCAGATTCATGTGTTGAAGTCCTAACTTCCAGTACCTCAGAATGTGACTGCACTTGGAAATAGGGCCTGGAAAGAGATGATTAAGTTAAAAGAAAGCCATTAGGATGGGCCATAATCCAAATGGAAAGGTGTCCATATATAAGAGGGAAACTGGACACACAAAGAGAGCCAGGGATGTGCACACACAGAGGGAGTCCACGTGAGGACACAGCAAGAACATGGCCATCTGCAAGCCAAGGAAAAAGGCCTCAGAAGAAACCAAACCTGCTAACACCTTGATCCTGGATTGCTAGTCTCCAGAACAGTGAGAAAATTAATTTCTGCTAT
This sequence comes from Phyllostomus hastatus, assembly GCF_019186645.2. Classification (NCBI taxonomy): domain Eukaryota; kingdom Metazoa; phylum Chordata; class Mammalia; order Chiroptera; family Phyllostomidae; genus Phyllostomus; species Phyllostomus hastatus. Next base: position 6,829,883 of record NW_025333841.1, on the reverse strand, counting down.
TTAAGCCATTCTGTCTGTGGTATTTTGCTACGGCAGCCCCAGCACACTAACACAAGTGGTTTCTTATCCTTCTGATGACAGTGTTTGTTACACATCCCTATCAGACCAGACAACAGATAAGGCAGCTGGCAGTCAAAGATTCTAGGAGGCCTGGGCAGCGGATCCCTGCTCCAGCTGCCCAGTGAAATTTCAGGATGGAGGAGCCAATCCAGACAGTGGGAGCTGGGGGTGGGGGTCAGGGAGGAGCCTACCAGGGCTGCCGGTTTGAAGCAGGCCTGCTGTGTGCTGGTCATTAGCAGGCAAGTTCCTGGAGATGGCAGCATTAGCTAATGATTACTCCTTGAGGCAGTACAGCTGCCTTTTTGCTTTTTCCCTAACAATTTACATCAGGGGAGGATAAGCAATGGGCCCAAATAAAACAAGGACCCATTTTGCCCAACAATTTACATCAGGGGAGGATAAACAGTGGGTCCAAATAAAACAACGACCCTTGCCAGGGCCATATGTTTCTAGCTACGGTAGAGAGCCCTCAGAAACCTTACAGCAAGAATCTTTTTTCTCTTGGCTGATTTCAACATCCTATCCCTAACCCAGCACCCCGCCCTCTGGCAGAGCACAGCCTCCATAAATGTCAGGCTGTGCATCACTCATTATGGGTTTCAAATTCCCCATTCCAGTCATCCTGGTGAACTTAGTCCTGCCCATCCCCATCTCTCACCTCTCCCAACACCCAGAGACAATGTACTGTGTATATTTCTGGCTCCGGGCTTGTGTTCCCAGTGTATACTCCAACTGGAATGCCCTCCTTCCCTCTGTCTAATTCCAAACCTTTACCTACTTCTAGGCTGAACTAAGCCCCTCTCATCCACGAGGGCTTCCTTGGGCACCACAACCCACAGTCTTTCCCTGAACCATAGTAATATAGTGTGATGGCAGTCATATAATAGAGTTGTATACAAGAAGCTGTGGAGGCCCAGATGGGAGCAGAGGGTGGGTGAGGCAGGGGATAGGAGAGAGGACAAACATCCCTGTTTGTACACCTAGTGTGGTGCTTCTTTGCTTGGCACCTAATCACATGCTGCCCTAGGAACCTGTGTGGCATCACAATTTGACCCTTAGGTCACCTTACATTTTATATATGTTGGTCACTGCTACCTCAGGCCTCCCAAACATTTCTCCCGTCCCCATCATCTCTGCTTTACCTATGGCATGTGTCACTGGATATCTTCCCAAGCTGCTCTGAACTTAGTTAAGTGTTAAATATACATGTGGAGGTGAATTTAATTCCAGGGTGGCACCTCAGTGAATTTCTGAGAAAAACTAAAAATAACTATCTTGTGATTGTTTTCTGTCATCATTAAAATGTCAATCCAATTCTTGAAAGAAGAGTTAGCTGCTCTCCCTGAACTGTTAGGTGCTTAGAAATGTGTGTGAGCTGATAGTGAGTTGCTGGTTACCAGACATGGCAAAGAAGCAGAGGCTGGAGGAAATAAAAAAATGCCTAATACAGGATCCCAGACACTGAAATGCTGGATTAGTGAGTGCTATATTGAGGGACAGGCAAGGAGACTGGAAACAGCAAGGACATAACGGGGTTGGGAGTGAGGAATGTTTATTGAGAACCCACCCCATGCCAGGTTCTGTGATTGCTGTGTTACATGGATTATCTAATTCAATTGCTTTAGCAACCCTTGGAAGTTGGTGCTGTTATTGCCCCCATTTATTACATGAAACACAGTAAGGTTAATTGACTTGACGATAGCTAGATGCCTAAAAAGTAAGCAGGGACAGGATTTGAAGCCAGATCAGTTGGACCCTAAGGGCTGTGCGCTGTTCTGCTCACCACTGTGCAGAACTGGTATACACAGTATTAATCCCCATGGTCATAAAATGCTTTAGCTGCTATTTCTTGTTGACTCAACATTTTCTTGAGGAATGAGGAAGCTGTGTCTGCTCTTCCAAGTCAAGGTGGGAGGGGAGAAGCAAATGCAGGAGCAGCTCAAGCACTTCCTAAGTGTCCCCATCACAGTACTTCCTCCTCACATCAGAGCTTGGCGGGCATATGTAAACTTGTCCTCCCCCCTCATTGCAGTAATTGGGGAAATACATCCAGGGGAGAGTAAAGGGGCCTGCCTTGGATTCATATGATCTTCTTCAAACAAGGGCTAGATCTTCTATGAACAGTCTTTTCCAGACAGAGTTAAGAGGAAGCAACAGCTCAGACCTCAGCAACTTGGCCACTGAACAGAGCAGGGGAAAATAGAAAGCTCCTGGGTCCTAATGCCTGCCATCAGACACTCAACTCTCTTTTCATTCACCACCATCTAAAGGTTAAGATGAATCTGTCTTCCCCCTTCTCACCCAGGAAATTCAAGTCTCTTGGCACATCCCATGCCCCCTCCTTAAACTGCTCAATGCCTGCATCCTGCCCTGAAGCATTCCTGTCCTGCAGCTCTCTTTGCTTTGCATCAAGTTTTGATTACAGAAACTCCCAGAAGTAAAATCATTTATCCTTGCTAAAGGATGCTGCCAAAATCAATATGTGCATTCTATCTTATATAACAGTCATTTCATTATGCTAATTAATAAATCCACAATTGATTATTTTACTATAAACTAATGGAAAATAATGAAAGTAACCCATGTAAATAAACTCACAGCCCCCCATCTCTTTTTAATCATCTGGAATGGTCTCCACATACCATACACAAATGCATTCATATTCCAGGTCTGCTTGAATAGCAGAGAGGTCCCTTACCTGAACATTAGTTCTTCAAGGCCAACTCTGTCACAAAAAGCAAATTGCAGCCCTATTGCAATGAATGGGAATTGAGAGGATAAAATGTTTAGTGCACACAGGCCACACTCAGTTTCCACTGCATATTGGTCTAATAAGTCATCATTGCCTTTTGGTTCATAAGTAAAGAAGCAGATCTCTGGTGAACTGTAAATCTCCAGACCACAGGCTCGGGATGGCATTATGAATATGATGAAATCACTTTTGCTTCAAGATAAGATCTCAACACTCCTAACTTTCTGCAATAGTTTGAGAACACTGCATATACCGAGAGAATATTGGTATCCTGACATCTCTTTAGGACTAATTTCAAACTGGTCACCTTCCCTATAAAATGCCATCGGTGGCAACTAGCTGAGAGGGAGTTATTTATAGTAAGCAAAGCAGGGCATAGCTTCAGCAGGGCAGACACCTCAACAACCTGATTCTCTGGACAGCACCTGATTTCTCACCACCTGATTCTCTGGACAAACAAACAAGTGAAGGATGAAGTTCCAATACAGACTGAGAAGAAAGAAAATATGTGGAGCAGCTGCAAAGGTCCAGCTCACTGATCCCAGGCCCTGGGTTACAAGGGATGTGGGGTGACCCTTAACCCTGCTCTGTGCAGTCCAGCCTGCCTCTCTCTGGCCTAATCCTGGGCTCCTCATTGTCTCCTTTGTCCTACATCTTGAATGCAGTGTGGAAAAATGGAAAGGGTACAGCCTCCAGAGTCAAAGACCTGGATTGACCCTGCCACTTAGGAACTATGTAACTTTGGGCAATTATGTCGCCCCTCTGAACTTAAATTCCATGTCTGTAAATTGGACTATGCAGGGTTGTCCTGAGGCTAAGAGGAGATGATTCAAGTAAAGGAGCTGACACATGACAGGCCTTCAATAAATGGCAATTGTTACTGCTAATACTGAAGATCAGGACCCTTTATTCCACCTCTCATCTATTCCTAACAATGATTATTAGCACAGTGACTTCATGAATAAAAGTAGCTTTTGATGAGTCTTTGCTATGTGTCAGGAACTGCGCTAGATGATATGCATGCCTTGTTGGGGTATGTGAGGGTGGGTGTGAACAGGTGGGGAGATGATGGTTATAACTGAAGAAATAATCTGGTTTCTGAACTTCTGCCAACCTCAACAAACATTATTCATCTTGGAGATACTGTCAGAGTCTGTCAACAAGGCACAGTTAATGCACATCAACATTACTTACAGTATAGCTCACTTAACACATTCGCCCTTCTTCAACAATTCCTTGTGCTCATGCTAAGATGAACAGGTGGGAAGGTGCTGCTGTGTGGTTTTCATGCCTGCACGTATGTGCATGTGGGCTCACACAAGTGCCAAAAAGAAAGGTAACAGGGTGAAAGCTCCTTGCAAGTGTTTGAAAAGAGATTTCTTTTTTCCCCCACAATTCTTACCTGAGGATATGCTTATAGATTTTACAGAAAGAGGAAGGGAGGGAGAGAGGAGAGAGGAATAGAAGTTGAGAGAGACAGAGAGACAGAGAGAGAGAGAGAGAGAGAGAGACAGAGAGACAGAGAGACAGAGAGACAGAGAGAGAGAGAGACAGAGAGAGAGAGAGAGAGAGAGAGAGAGAGAGAGAGAGAGAGAGAGAGAGAGAGATGGATGGATCAACTGCTTCCTGTACATGCCTCAACCAGGAATTGAACCCACAAACTTTTGGTGTATGGCACAAAGCTCCAACCAACTGAGCCACCTAGCCAGGGCTGAAAGGTGATTTCTTTTTCTAAAATTACTTTATCATTGTTCAGTTACAGTTGTCTGCATTTTCCCCCCACTACTCCCCCCACCCTGCCAAACCCACCTCCCTCCCTTGTTTCCACCTTCCCCCTTGGTTTTGTCCATGTGTCCTTTATAGTAGTTCCTGAAAATCCTTCTCCCCACTGTCCCCTCCCCCCTCCCCTCTGGCTATTGTTAGATTATGCTTAATTTCAATGACTCCAGTTATATTTTGTTTGCTTTTTTCTTTTGTTGATTACATTCCAGTTAAAGGTGATTTCTTTACATTAGCCATTCTCCTTCCTTTGAGTTTCTGTGTGATTCTTGGGAAGAAGGATCAGGCAACTGCTGCAAGCCTCACTTTGCAAGGTTGCAGCCCCCTTGGGAACTGAGATTCCAGAACCCCCAATGTGAGTGGAGTAGGATACTGGGGGTGTGGCCAAAACAAAGGAAGACCTTAACAGACAATTTACTACAGATTAGAAGACTGAGAGTGACTAGGCTTGCCTCTATCCATACTACCCCACCTCATCCATGATTCCACTTCAGCTCACTATCAAGGCCTCCAGTTTTCTTCTTGTAAACTGCTATGCCATAGGGACTTTATCAATAGGTCAGTGAGTCAACAGCAGAGCTGTATCAGAATCTACATCCAAACAGAGTTGGCCCAGACCCTCTAACACTCCACCAGGTTGGTGCCTAGAAAGCTGCAAGTAAAAGAAAACCTGGAACTAATCAACAAGGACAGGTCAAAATGAAAGCTACATTTTCTTCCAGCTTCCAGGAACATGTGTCTGGACATATATTACATTATCACAAGCACTGGTTCAAAATCCTGAATCTGTAGATTTATGTTCCTCTCTGGCTCCTGATTGCAGCAGAATCACCATGTTAAGTGTGCCTAAAAGAACACAGGGGGTTAATTTAAGTCAACTAAAAGGGCCCTTGTCAAAGCTTTTTATGGCCCTTGAGATTTATATTCTCTACAATGCTGCCTGGTCTTACTTCACTTGCCATCCAGTTCTTATTAATGATTACTTATGCATTTGACAAAGGTCACAGACTCAATTTTTTACTCTCATTACCAAACTCAGGCATCACCTTTGAATTGAATAGTGCCACTTTCTCAGAGTTCTGAGTACTTAACCACTCTTAGAACGGCTTTGGAAATGTTCAAACTACGAGCATTGAAAGAACCACTGAGGTAGCATCAGGCTGGGTGGGAGGCATTCTGCCATCCATGCTGTTAAAACCAATGGCCAGTCAGACTGTCAAAAAGCAAATTGATAGTGCACCTCTATGTGATATCTGCCCCATTGGACTTGAGAGCAGGGACTGGGAACCTCCATTGTCCAGCAGTGCCTGCCATAAAGCAGCCTCATCATCAATGCCCACCAAGGTGGCACCAAGTATCCTATTTTTCAAATCCAGAGGATATTTTTCAAGTCTTAACTTCAAAAGACGTGGGCATCTTTTGACATTGAGAAGCACACTTTGCTCTTTGATATTCACCACTCTTGGCTTTCCTGACCCCACATTATCCTGGTCATCTTTTCATCTTCTCCTTTACTGCCCCACTTTCTAATTCCGGACTCTTAACTGTAGGTGGTACCCAAGGTTTTGTCAACACCTCTCCTAGTTCTTCTTCCCAACTCTCTCTCTAGATCAGCATTATCTGATAGAACTCTCTGCAATGATGGAAATGCTCTATACCTTTACTGTCCAGTATTGGAGCCACAAGTCACATGCAGTCATGGAGCAATTAAGTGTGGCTAGTATGACTGAATAACTGAATTTTTAATTTTATTTAATTACCATTAATTTACATTAACTAGTCACATGTGGCTAGTGCCTATCTTATTGGATAGTACAGACTCTTGCATGTGGCAGTCTCATCCCTTTGCCTGGTTTTAGGTGGCACCTCCACGTTTATGCCTCCGCAATGTCCTTTGACTGGATAAAAAACTGCATGTGGGAGATCTACATAAATTCTGCCTCTGATAAAATTTCTACTTACAAGCCTAACATGTACAATAAATACTTATTAAATGTGAGCATGAATGAAAGACAGTGAATTAATTTTAATTTCATCCATTCTTATGAGAACTAGATTTTTGGACTAAGAGCAAGACTATTCAGACAAAGAACAAATTAACTGGTTGATTGTTGAAAAATGGAATGTATGCCCTTCTCTGAATGTATTACATACCTTCACTACAATCACAACCTGAAGAACTTAGATTCTGTCCTTTGGGGAGGCAGCATAGTGTTGGGGTTAAGATCTGGGTATCTGCAGTCAGACTGCATAGGTGTGAATCCTGGCTCTAACACTTACAAGATGTAAATGTGGGCAAGTTACTTAACCTCTCAGTGTATCAGTTTCCACATTATAAAATAGGTATAATAATAGTACTTACTTCATAGTGTTATTGTGAAGATTAAGTGAAATAATACATAAAATTATACGTAGTACAATGTTTGGCATATAAGAATGGTAACAATAATAGCTGATATAGACCTGGATTATAAGCTCCTTGAGTTCACTAAATCAGACTTAAACATGTCATGCATGCTGGATCTCAGGTCCAAAATGAGCATGCCTTAAGGAGATCTCCAAATCCTAGACACCCTTAGTAGCAGAACTGCCTAGTTGTCATAGTCCTATACACTCACTTCTGGAGTAGTCTCAGCCCCTGGCTCTTCAAGCCTTGAAGGGACTGCTGACTACAGTGGCTAACTACAAAAATTTCCAAAGATGTTTTGATTTTATAAAGGGACAGATCCCAAAATGCCTAACAGTCTTATCATATCTCACTTTGAGACGATGCAACCCCCTGTTTAGCTCCCAGAAAGCTATATATATATATATTTTATATAAATACATATGTAATATATATTGTATAAATATGTAATATATATATATATATCTGTATACATATATATCTGTTTTTCCAAGCTTGCTATAAGCTAAGCAGAGGGTTTCATTGTCTCTAGTTAGGTCTATCTATCTATCTATTCATCCAGATATAAAATGTAAATACAAAATGTATTATACATACCATATAATATGATACACACACATATCCTACATATGTAGAGGGGTTTCCCCTATTTGAATGGGTCCTTAATACCTACAGCTCTAGCTAGGAAATCAAATGTATCCTTGCTGGTTTGGGGACAGACAGACACATAGCTCCCTCCACAAGCATTTGCAGTCCTCCCTTGTCACATCCACTACATTTGTCTGTGCACAAAAGTGTGGCTGTTGTATCTACAAAAACACTGTGTCTCTTGTACAGCAAGCAAGATAATTGGATGCTAAGACCTTAAAGTCAATATTTGTTTTTGGATTGAATGTTCTAGGAACAGTTAATTAACATCCCCATTCATAGCATTATCCTCTATCCTAAATCATGAACCTTAACATGAGGGGCTGCTTTGGCAGATAGTAAAGAGTTGGCATTCTTCCCTTTGTGTACCACCCCCTCCCTGCCTTAAATTCACCAGCTGTAAAACAAAGCCTTCCATTCTTTTTCCACATGGTAAGCTGCAGTTATGTACTACATCCAGTGCTAAGAATACATCCTCAGTGATGGGACAGCACTGTCACTCTTGCATTTATTTATTGGGCAAAGAGAAAACAGAGCTGGGAACTAGCTGAATCAGGGCAGCATAAGTGCAGTAACAGCTCACACTGTCAGCTGGCTGCTCTTTAGGAAGAAGCAAGTGGTTATCAGCCAGATACTTTGCTTTTCACCGTGTGCCTGCGACACAGTAGAAAGGAAGACACTGCCAATTCTATGGATCCAGTCATGACAAAACTAGTCTCCCTTTCCCCTGCATAAGTGGTGTTTGCTGTGTTTCTAGTCTTCACCCTGAGCCAAGCAGCCCCTTCCTTTGTCCAGGAAGCCTCAGATCCTGAACCCCATGCGAACAGGCCAGGAGCACAGGAACAAACTATGGTTAGGCAACATGTCAACCCTGAACCTGGGCCAAAGGACTCTTGGCAGCTTTTTTCAGATGAAAGCATGTGTAATTAACCCTCTGATACTCCTCTAGCTGAATAAAATCAAAGTCTGTTGTTCTGCCTGAATTAAAATTTGGGTATAGAGCAAACTTCTAACCCCTGATGATTATAAACATGCAACATTTTTACAAATAGTACAACAGCTACTAGGTATACACCCTTATGCATGCACCTCGACATCTAAGTGCTGAACTTGGCAAAATATGACCCGAAGATCAAAGTCAGTGCACTGCCATCTGTTTTTACATTTAAAAAATACCTAGATGTTAAGTGTACAGCTTGATGAGTGTTTTTTAATATTTATTTATTTAATTTTAGAGAGAGGGGAAGAGAGAGAGAAAGACAGTGAGACAAACATTAATCAGCTGCTTCTCATATACACCCCAGCCACCGACTGAACCCACGACCCAGGTGAGTGCCCTGACCAGGAACCAAACCAGTGGCCTTTCACTTTGTGGGATGACGCCCAACCAATAAAGCCATACTGGTCAGGGCTACATTTTTAAATGGTTGAAAAAAAAGAAGATTATTTCATGATGCATGAAAATTATACAAAATACAAATTTCAGGGTTCATAAGCAAAACTGTATGGAAACACAGCCATGCCCATGTGTTTGTGTAATGTCTGAGGTTACTGTCTAACTTTTCTAACAGTGGCAAAGTTGGGGCAGAGATTGAAAAGCTTAAAATTTCTACTATCTAGCTGTTCATAGAAAAGGTTTACCAACCACTTTCTTAGTGTTCAAATAGCCTCTTTTATAAAATCCTTTTATTAACTGTTACTTTTATGTTAAGACTTTTATAGGGATCAAATTAGGTGATGTGTATAAATGTGCCTTCTTGAGAATTTGAAAGGCAACTCGGAGGCAGGAAATAAATCTGGGGTCTTCTGAGATATGGCTGTTACCATTTGTCAGTCGGTTCCTTCTTGATAATGACAAGGATCTATTCAACAAAATAAATATGTCCTAAGCCTCTAAATGGCAAAAATTAGTTAAGAACTCAAGAGTAGGAGGGACCTTAATTTGGATATCAACTCTATCATTTGCTTAACATGTAACTTGGAGAAATCGTATGGCCTCACTAAACCTCTTTTCTAATCTGTAAAATGGGTTAATAATATTTTACTTCATTTAATGTTCACAACCATCCAGTGAGAGAAATACTTAGCTATGTCAAAGGGCTTTTTAAGTGCAAAAATAAAAAAAATGTCTTGCATACTGGTTTAATTATTGTTACATGTACTGTCTCTCCCTATTGACTTGCGTGGACAGCCCCTTAAAAAATACCAGATCTATTAAACATGGATTCCTCTTACAGAAAGTAATTCCACATGTCAGCTTTCTCCTGGTAGGATTCTGTGATCCTGCCCTCTATTTTACACTCTACCAGTTTATTAGACATGGAAAGCTAGAATCCTTCATCTAAGTGCTACCATCTAGGCACTGTGTTCCGATGCCCAACTGTCACCTAGCGCAAAGCACATGAGACATATTTCAAAATAAATCAAGTTAGGCAATTTGAATTAGAGATGACCTGGAGATTTCAGAAAAAATGTAGCCACAAATAAATGGACAAGTGCTACATTGTCATGGTTATGAGGGCTGGCTAAGCAGTTGGATAGGCTTGGGTTGAATCCCCACTCTGTCCTTTATAGATGTGAGGCCTGGAACAAGCCATACCCATCTATTTGAGCCTACTAATAACCCTTCAAGGTGTCACCATGGCCCCAGAGATGGCATCGCCATCCCTTACATGACTATGAAAGCTCTGCAGGATTAGGTTCATACACAACTCATCCCCCCTCTCTACTCTCAAGCCTTAATTGGACTTGTTTCAGATCCTTGAATGTTCCATGCTCTTTCCCACCAAAGAGACTCTGCATGGGCTGGGAATGAACCATCTACTCGCTTTCAACTCTTGCCTATTTCATCTAGTTAATAGCCATTCATTTTTCAGACTCTGTTTGAATGTCATTTCTCTAGGAATGTTCTTCTTAACCCTACCCATATGTCCACACAACTGGTTTGGTCCCCCCTCAGTGATCCCTACTGCACCCTGTATTTCATTTGACACCAGTACTTCCATTTTCAAAAGCACAAACTGGATATTATTTGTTAAATGTCTACCTTGCCCATGAGATCAAGGGCTGGATCTGGTCATCACTTTATCTTTTAGCACCAAAATTGGTGTCTGCTACATAATAGATGGTTAACAAATATGTATTGGAAAAAATGAATGAATAAGTCTGTGATAGGGTCTTCTTTGCAAGACATCAACTTTATCATCTCACAGAGTTAAAATCTAGAAAGCTAACATTTGCACAGTGGTCAGTTCATTAATGACACAATAACTTGAAGAGCAGGAAGAACCCTTTCAGAGTCACAGTACCAACCTCTCTGCTGGCATAGTTTTAGTGAAAACCTATTTCCTTTTGCTGTTACTAGTTAGAATGCGGTTAGAAGCCAAATAATGCAGCCCATAGTTAGGGTGTTTAAATATCTTTTTGACATGGCACATGATTTATTAACATCAACAAAGGCCTAGCTGAGCTGGCTGATGTTTCCTTATAGCAAAACATGCTGTAAAACATTGCAGTAAAACAAGGTGTCTATTTTCCCCAGCAGGTGTGTGAATCCTGTAACTCCAATTAATGCTAATGACAGTACGTGCCTGCAAAGAGAGCAAAGGGAGTGAGGGAGGTTGTTCTTATTACAATTTTCCCACAACCTCCCATTGCTTCAGTGAGGAGGAGACAGTTTCTTTTTTATTCTTTTGAAAGAAGATCAATAATGTCATTCACATTGCCCATGTCTTTTTCCCAAGATAAACAGAAGCTCCATGTAAACCCATTTTGAACAGAGTAGACTAAACTATGTTCTCTGGCATTCAACTATGTTTCCTGAACTTAACACTTGCACACATCCCCTGGGGAGTTCATTAAAATGCAAATTTTCACTCACAAGGTCTGGTGTGTGGCCTTAGATCCTACATTTTCAGCTGCTGGTGCAGGGACCACACTAACAAGTGAGGCCCTATGGGATCCTGCAGTCTTTCTCTGGTCTCATCAGTGGTAACTGATGTGATCAATAATCATTTTAAAGCTATGCAAATTTCTTCCGAATCATCACAAAAGAGCAGAAATTCAAGACATCAATTTGAAATTCTGGGGGCCATAGTTAAGCATTCTGCAATAAAGTGACTCTCTGGGAAGCTAAGAGGTGTTTCAAATTTGGCATATGATGGTTATAAGCGGAGGCTCCGGTCTAAAAAGACATGGGCAATCCTGGCCTGTCCAGTTACTAGGTGAGGGACCCTGGCCAGGGCATTTAACTTTTCTGAGCATCAGTTTTCCCATCTGTGAAAAGGACTAACAATTGCAGAGGGGAGTTTAGAGGACTAGAGACTAGATATAGAGTGCAGAGCCTGGCACTGACAGTATCAGCACAGCTAAGGGTCATCTTGGCCCCATGAAACTTGGCTGCACTTAGGACCAGTATTAGCTGGCCAACTAAGTCTCCCCATTGGCAGTTTCCTCTATGAGAATACCTGCCCAGAGAAGGGGTATCTGGAGGGACTACAGAGCTAAAGAGGTTTAGGACTTGGCCCTTAGCCTTTTGTGATCAGTACTGCTATCAGCTCCCACAGACACAGCTTCATGGAAGCCTGTCATCATCTCAGATATGCCTGTCTACTGCCATGGTCACTCTTTCAGGCCTGGTTGTTGAGGTACCTATCATTTTTGCTCCAGATACAATCAAAGGCTTTTTAAAAAACTAGAAAATTCTTCTTTTTATGGAATTTTCAGAAGTTTTGTGGTTTTAGGCATGCATTATCTGGTGTATTAGCTCTGGAGTTAAATGGTCCAAATTTCATGTCTGACATTTTGTAGACAGGTCACTGTTGTGATTCTTTTAGCATTTACCCTTTTCTTTTCTTTTTTTTTTGATTCCTAATAGTTTATTTTCATTATCAAGTGGATTAAATATTTTAGATCTCACTAAAAAGTCTGAGACGTAAAAAGTTCAAATACTAACCTTAACCTTGAAATGCCTTACCACAATTAAAAATAAACATGAAGAAGTTTGTCCAGAACTTTAATTAATGAAACATCTCTTGGGCTACTCATGTATGAAATATTCAGGTTTGAATTCCTGTTCTAAATCTGTTTGGTTTCTAAAAACAAAGTCCTAATTATATTAATTTTTTGACATACAGAAAAAAATGTGAATCTTAAGCTCATTCCCAGGGTTTAAAATATTCCTTTGTAACTTAGTCACCAATGGTAAATGCTACAATACTCCTCTCCCTGCTATTAAAGGAAAAAGGTACAGTGTCATCCATGTACCTCATCACAATACACAACTTGCAGAAGTATGAACAGGATCCACAAAATTATGTGCTTATTGCTATTCCCCAGAATAATTCAAAATAAGGCAGGAGATACTAGTTATCTGAAATATTTCCACATACTTCTTAAGGAAAAAATAATTTATACTATTCTCTATTATACTCACTGATCTAAGTAGAATTTTATTTTTAAGCTAATCTCATATATATATATATACTTATTTATTTTAAGTGTTGTTGCAGTACAATTTTCTATCTTTTACTCCCATCTCAACCCACCCACCCAGCCCTCCCCTCCTCCCTCCCATTTCCACCCGCCACTAGTTTTTATCCATGTGTCCTTTATACTTCTTCCTGTAAACCCTTCCCCTTTTACCCTGAAATTCCCCTGAAATTCCCTCTCCTCTCCCCTCTGAACACTGTCAGACTGTTCTCTATTTCAGTGTCTTTGGTTATATTTTGCTTGTTTCTTTGTCTTGTTGTTTAGGTTCCTGTTAAAGGTGAGATCATATGATATTTGTCTTTCACCGCCTGGCTTATTTCGCTCAGCATAATGCTCTCCAGTTGCATCCATGCTGTTGCAAAGAACTTCTTCTTTCTTTCTGCTGCATAGAATTCCATTGTGTAAATGTACCATAGTTTTTTGATCTGTTCATTTACTGATGGGCATCTAGGTTGCTTCCAACACTTGACTATTGTAAATTGTGCTGCTATGAACATTGGGGTGCATAGGTTCTTTTGGATTGGTGTTTCAGGGTTCTTAGGATATAATCCTAGCATCTACCCTTTTCAAAGTCAGAAAGGAAGTTAGCCTTAGGGTTAGTGAACAGAGTAACTGTTCTTGGGGTGATGGGAATGTTCTGCTTCTTCGTCTGGGTGCTCATTTTTTTGGTGTGCTCCTTTTGTAAATAGTCATCATTAATTATATGAGTACTTTTCTGTATATGTTATATTTTACTGCAAATTTTAAAATATGAGGAGGGACCCCCCCCAAAACAGGATAATCTTCTGGAGGGTGGACCCTTGTAGTATAGGCTTCCCCCGCTGGCCAGTCTAGCAACCTATCTGTATCACTGTACCAGCTGGCATTGTTGTGAGAGGCTGCAATTTGGCTTCTGTGAATTTTTTTGAAGACTCTTTCAATGCATTTGTGCATTTCATGATGGGTGATTTACAAGCACACCTGCTCATACCACACTGAGTGTTCAGCAGTTTTTGACTCAAAATAGCATGACCCCTGTGCCCCACCCTCCCTATTCAACAGATCTCCCCTGAGTGACTTTTTTTGTTTGTTTCCCTAGATGAAAAAAGTCCTCAGAGGGAAATGTTTTGCTGATGTGGAAGAGGTGAAACAAAAAATGGCAGAAACACCAAAAGGCATCAAAATCAACAAGTTCAAAAACTATTGAGCAGTGGAAAAATGTCTCAATAGGTGTATTGCATCACATGGAGAGTACTTGGAAGGTGACTGAAGTTTAAACATAAGAATAAATACACAAGTTTTTAATAAATTAATTCTGTTTGGGGGGCCCTCCCCTTGTATGCCATTCATATAATTCATCTACAAAGACTATGCAATGTTGTGAATAAATGCTTTAATGTTCAAAAAGCAAGAGTAAGTAGTATAGCCCTGACTGGTATGGCTCAGGTCGTTGGGTGTCATCCCTCAAAGCAAAAGGGTCGCCCATTTGATTCCCAATCGGGACACATGCCTGGGTTCCAGGTTCAGTCCCCGGTCAGGGTGTATACAAGAGGCAACCAATCAATGTTTCTCTTTCACATCGATGTTTCTCTCCCTTTCTTCCTCCCTCCCTTTCCTTCTCATTAAAAAAAATCAATAAATAAAATCTTGAAAAATACTTAACATATTAGAAAAAGACTAAGTAGTATAGTAACATTTCACAAGTGGCTGGGCCGTGTGCCAACAGCCTGGAAAGTAATGTCCCATTAATTATCATGATCAACCTCCTTTCTTTTATTTGGATCTACATGTGAAAAGATGCATGAAACAGATTCATGGAAACCTAGAACTCTTGTGGGGAGAGTAGGAAAGACTGAGCAGTTTAGAGTGCAGCACAGTACACTCCTGACTTGTTTGGTTTGGTTCAATCCCAGGTGGTATCTAATGGTGTAATGCTAATAGTAGTCAACATCCAGCATCAGCTGTCAGTTATGAATCAGCATTAAACATGACTCCAGCTGACTCTTTTAATTCAATAACACTGTCAACAAGCTTCATCTGTAACATACAGAGCAATGGTACATCCTCGATCCATGACTACACAAATAGTCATGAATGGATCCTATCTCATGGTTGTCACTGAGATTAGGGTTGTTTTCTTGAAGATACATTTGTGTGAACATACAGAAGAGTTACAGAAAAGTTGCATTCAACTTCTGCTTGCTTATGCACTACAAAGTATTTATGGTAGACCTAACAGTAACATGGTGGGGCAGTTAAGCACATGGACTTTAGTATCAGATCCAGGTTCAAGTCCTTGTTCTGCCACTTACTAGCTCTGTGACCTTGCACAACTTAACCTTTTGTCTCAGTTTTGTTATCAATGGATCAGGTTATGATGATTAAAAGAGATAATGTTTGTAAAGTATAATTAGCCCAGTGATTCTTATTATAGTATCACCATGCCCATAACTGTCATGGAAAATCAATGAGATAAAATGTACAAAATGCTTGATGTAAAGTTAGTGCTTGATTGATGCTGTAATTATCTTGAGACCACTGTTTCAGAGGTTAGCACTGGTGTGGGAATAGTTGGCCTGATTAGCTGGGGTGTAATTTGGACTTGTGAATGGAGGAAAGTAAAACATGACTATAAATTACTGTCCCTGAAATGGCCTTGCAAGACTGGGGCCAGCTCACTTTGTGTCTGGCCTCTCATACGGGAGATTTGCAATCAATCAATCATCCAGTTTCAAGAAGAATTGACAGAGAAAGTTGTGCATCTTTTACCTAAGTGTAACCCCTGAAGCCTTATCCTGGATTTCTCTCATGCTATGGCCATTTATGTAGATATTTATTTGCATGCTTCCTTAAGACATGATTTCTCCAAATATATTCCAAAAAACAATAGTCTTTGAAAATGTATTATTCAGTGAAATAAAAAGTATGTAGTCAAATAAGATATAAATTCTGTATACTATACCCTTCTTAAGATCTGTAACATACATTGGCCTATTAAAGGCTCTGAAAAGAACTGAGATTCATTCACTAGTTCATTCGTTCATTTAATAAAATATGTATCATGTGCCTTCTATTTGGTTGTCACTATCCTAGACATGGGGGGGATATAGCAGGGAACATAACTACCTCACTGTTCAATCCAGTGTTTCTCAAATGGATTGTCTCTGTCAAGAGCCTTCATTATTTGACAGCCCCTCATCCCCCAGACTCACTACAGCTAAAATGAGTATCTAGAGGTTTCCAAAGCATGACATTCAGTTTCACATCTCTGTGAATCTGCTCATGCCACTTTGCTCTCTGCCTGGAATGCCTTTCCTCCCTCTCAATGCTCTCCTGCCTCACTAACCCCATTCTTCCATCTGCATTCTACTCAAGCTCCAACTCCTCCGAGACTGTCTCTTAGTTCATGCCAGTGGGCTGAAACAGCCTCCCCTCCCCTTTGCTCCTATTGTGTCTTTTGCATACCCCATATAAAGCCACACTTTGTGGTGATTGTTTTACTTGTCTGCCCTCCAGCAGACTCTGCATTCCTGGGAGGGACATGCCCCATTTATCTCTGTATTAATATGGTCCTTGGGTCTTAGTAGTGACTTTTCAAATATAAGTATACCTCATTTTATTGTGCTTTGCTTTACTGTGCTTCACAGATGCTGCATTTTTTACAGTGAGGGCAAGACCCTGCACCAGCTGAAAGATTACGACTCATTTTATCACAATACTTACTTTAGTGCAGTGGTCTGGAACCCGCAATATCTCTGCAGTATGCCTGTTAAGTGTTAAATGTCTGTTTGAGTCAAGGCCAAGAGTCTAGTGTTTTTGTGCAAATTAATTAAAGAGCACCTGCTCAGCAGGCTCAGCCTGGGAGTGCATACTTTGGCAAGTGCAAGGCACATACAGATGTGTGTGGGGGAGAGGGGCCCCTTCCTCTAGGTGCAAGGCCTTGGAGTCAGACTATGGGTTAATCTTCAGCCCCAAAGATCCCTTTGTGGTCTTTTTGTCAGCAACTGCAGAATTAAAGATTGAGGTTCCAGGCTGGGGTTGAGGATTCTTGGAGGAAACATTACACAGATTGTCCTCCACAGCCATTTCAGAGCTGAAACACTATGAATCCAAAATAAGTAAACTAAAGAGACATTTCTATATGAGCCTGCATTTTTAGTATGTTTCCCATCTCTTCCTTAAATTACTATATATATGTTGGTTGTACTCAGCTGATGGTCCATTAACCAAATAAGACATCTGCTGCTCATTTGTCTCTAAAGAAGTGAAGCTCATTCTGTAGGATTCCCATGATAATAAAACAAGTATAAGATTGGCCTTATTGCTGTATTTCATTTATGTAATTTGGAAATTATAAATAGCACTTAGGATTGCCAGATAAAATAGGATGCCCAGTTACATTTGAATTTCAGATAACAATGATTTTTTTTAGTATAACTATATCCTATGCAGTATTTGGGACATAAATCATACTTAAAAATTTTGATATTTCTCTGAAATTTAAATTTCACCAGGTATCCACTATTTTTGTTTGCTAAATGTGGCAAGTTTATGTGTGATGCCTTTGTGTATTAACAGCTAAAATAGGATAGTAAGATTTTCCTGGTATTGCACCTCCAAGAAAAGGTCCTGGGCTTTGGGGCAGTAATTAGTGAAAATAGAGAGCACCTTCATTTTTCAACTGTTGATTTGTTAGATTTGGCTCTTTCTGCTTTCAGGGAAAACATTAATTTATTATTTCTTTGTATTGAAGTTTTTAGACTATTACAATGAAAAGAATAAAAATATCTATGTCTCAGAGCTCTGGCAAAAATTAAATGTGATAACACATTTTAAACACCTAAACATTGTTGGTATTAATTCTAAATCTAGACCAATCTACTATGACCTTCCCTTCTTCTAGCACATAATAAGGGGGGACTACAACACAGGAGTAACTATTTGGGAAAGGGGGGAGAAAAGGGGGCTCCCATACTTCACATTTCGCCCTCAAGGGCTGTATTTGTATCACAAATTTTAGCACCCATAGCAGTAGCAAATACTTTACCCAGACAGAATTTTGATGCTGTTTATTTTCAATTATTTGTTTTGTGTGCCGGTCCTTTAACTCCATGCTGTTTTCAACCATGTTTAACATTGCCATTGGGCAAATTTTGTTTGTTTTGTTAGTGAATAGCAAAGGTGGAAAGATAGGCAGCCTGTTCTGATAGCCAGATCATAAATGAGAAAGTCCATTTCTACCACAAATTGATGCACTATGGTGTTGGCCAAGCCACATTGCCTTTTATCTCTGTGACCTATTTAATAGGTCATTAACTTTGAAGGCCTTTACAAATTTCAGTGGTCAGGTTTGTCGGGGGATGGGGGAGTGCAAACATGTTGCTCTTCCTATGTGGGCACTGTATGAAATATTTGACACCAACAACAATGGTGCACTAGCCTAAGAACTTTGAAATACTGAGCAATGAAATGATGAACATATCCACTTTTTGTAAAGCCATGTTACAATATATTGTTACGTGGCTAAGTAAAATTGTGACTATCCATATTCCACACCAGTTAACTTTTATAATCTTACTTCTTAGCTGTCAATACTTTTGCCATGGTACTAAAATTAATTTAGTTTTAAGCAATTTAACAGAAAATATATTTTATGGAAGGGTGTTTCACAGTTTGAGAACACAGAGCATTCAGCATTCATCTAGTGTCTAAAGAGCACACTGGAGGTACTTACTATATGCTAGCACTGGGACACATGCTGCCTTCATTTTGTTTAGCTTCCTTCCAGCCATTGCTGTTGATTTTGTTAAAGCCAACCAAGAATGGGTTTTACCTTCACAAGTAGCCACATGAGTAGGTTCCAATAGTCTAGGCATTGGCTTACCCTTCCACATGATTCCACAAGCTGCCATGTGCCATACATTTCAGTGACACCAGTACTCCTGTTCTCTGTCCTTGCACTTTTCCATTCCTTTGCTCTAGTTCCTGCCTTAGGGCCAGACTTGAAAGAGATGATAATCTATTCAAAAGGAGTAGGTCATGGTGTCCCTACCCATTCCTCACAGGAACTGGAAAAAGTGGGACCTCAGTAAGTTAATTCTTATTAAATTAAAAAATGAAAGAATGATACTGAAATTTAAATCATCCTACAAACATGCCTCAAAAGCTTCTTCTGCAGTAATAGAAATGATTATGATGATGATGATGATGATGATAGCTAAATAGCACTTACTGTGTGCTAGGAGCTAGTCTAAGTGCTATGTACATATTAACTTGTTGAACACTTCAATCATATAAAGTAGGCAATATATTTTCCCAGTTTACAGATAAGGAAACTGAGGTATAGAGAAATTTACTACCTTGCCCCAAGCCACCCAGCTAGTCAATAGCAAAATTAGGATCAAACCCAGACACTGTGGTGCCAGAGTCTATGCTCTTACTCCCCATACCAAATTTTTTATGCCTTCCTAGACCTCTCTTAACATTTTCCAGATTTTGGCTTAACCTAACACTGTCAGCGCTTAAAAGAAATGACTACAATACAAGGTATACTATCTAAGTGTCTACTTCTCACACTGAATGGTCAGATTCTTGGAGGCAAGGCCCGTGTCCTATGTGTCGCTGTATCTTCCAGGGTCTTGCACATTATCTAGACTTATCATAGGTCCAAAATAAATATTTTTAAAGTGAATGATTTGAAATATTAGACTGGCCCATATGAAATTGATATTATTATAAGTCAAAATAGTTGATTGTCAAATTCATTTAGTTCAACCTGCTACAATATGGATAACACCCACCAGATCTGAAGTTAGCCATATTCTTCATGCTATTTAAATGCTTTATTAATTTGTAGCACATTGATACTTACAGGAAGAGAATAATATCATTAGATAGTCTACTAACCTACCACAGACAAGGCTAGAACATAGAAAAGTTGGTAGTCCTTGATTTCTCCATGCAACTGTTTTATTCTTCAGTGTCCCCTATGGCAGGTACACAATAGCTCTGTATAGCATATTTATTTATTTATTTATTTATTTATTTAATATTTTTAAAGTTTTAAAAAAGATTTTATTTACTTTTAGACAGGAGAAGGGAACAAGAAAGAGAGGGAAAGAAATATCAATATGTGGTTGCCCCTCGTGTGTCCTGCACCAGGGAACCTGGCCTACAACCCAGGCATGTGCCCTGACTGGGAATCAAACCAATGACCCTTTGATTCACATGCTGGCACTCAGTCCACCGAGCCACACCAGCCAGGATATTATTTTTTATTGAAAAATATTTTTATCCTCACCCTAAGACATGCTTATTGATTTTGGAGAGATACATCAACTGTCTGCCACTTGCATGTACCTTGACCAGGGACCAAACCACAGTCCAGGTGTGTGCCCTGACTGGGAATCAAACCCATGATCTTTTGGTTTATGGGACGATGCTCCAACCAACTGAGCCACACCAGCCAGGGCACAACATTAGTTTTAAAGGTCTGTAAATCAACAATGGACAGTGTACCAGACATTTTATCAAGGTGAGATCCAGACCCACTTTTCAAAGCAAGTCTCTATTCTACCCCTATCCCCTTTACTCATTCATTCATTTATTCAGCAAATAGTTCTTAGGTGTTCCTTTCAGACTAAAAAAATATACTTAGCTTCCATTGGAGGCTTTTTGTTATTCCTACGTGGTAATGATATATCACTCCACAAGATGGCACTCCTAATTCTTCTCTGTATTCCTTTCCCATCATGATGAAAGACTGTATAATTTTTCAACTGTTGCAGAACAAGTAGAACCATGACTTGTTTCACAGGTGATGTAGTTGACTGCTCATATGAACAAATTTCATGAAATACCTGAAAATGATAGTTTTCTCAGGGACTTGCAACTGTTACTTTGGGAGAGGGTATATGTTGTAGCATAGAGGGCATGTTGCAATGTGAAGATGTGGGTACCTTTTCTTATTGCTGGTCCTCACCCTGGAGGAGCACTCAGGATTAAGAAAAAGGAGGGTAGAAAGCTGCATGTAACACTGCAGGCAATCATTGCCCCAGTGGAATGTGCACCAAGGCTAAGGGCTTCCCAGGAAAATGCTCTAATTGCATCTTGAGAGTTCCTCATACTCAGTCACCGCGTCCCCACTATTTTTATCCAGACTGGTTCCACAGGCCCATGCTCACTCTCACCTGGACCCTCTCCACCGAAGCACACGATTGAGCAGAGTTTGGCAAGTTTTGACCAAGGATTTTACTGTAAGAAAATACCTCAAGGCTGAAAAGAATAAGTAAGAAAACGATAGCAACATTCATTGAATGCTATATACCAGGTGGTTAATCATTTGCTTAGCAAACATATCTCATTTAATACTCACAAGAACCCTATGGGATATTTTTATGTATAAAACAAACACTGTAACACCTGATGCTAAGCACTTTACAACGTTAATTCATTTTAATTAATCATCATAATATTCCTATAGATGTATGTTATTATCTTTCTTTTATGGGAAAATGAGGCACAGAGGGATTAAGTAACTTGCCAAAAGTCTCGCAGTCAGTAAGAAGCATAGTTGGGGTTCCTAGCCAAGAACATCAAACTCCTGGCCTCTTCTGCTGTGCCTCTGTTTCACGGAAAAATAACCTGACCCAATCAGTTATGAATTCCTTGAATTCCTACTACCAAATGTATAAAGTTACCTGAATCTGCACCTTCCCTCCTCCCTACCTCTTGCTAAAACTGGTATTTTCATCTGCGTCATGAGTCCTTTTCTCTTAGTCTTTTGTGGGACATCATTCATTGACTGTCCTCTCTCTGTTTGCTTTTCATTACTGCCATTTAATACATAATAGGACTTCTGGCCCACACAAGATGATGTAGAGTCATCTTTCCCTGCTCTCCATACAAAGTACAGATATAAATTCTGGGAATAATGTGAGAGGCAAACAAAGGAGAACTCTGAAAGGTGACAAAAGAAAAGCTGACTGTTCTTGGATCCCAAGGCTCAAGGAACACTATGGTGCCAGAGTGTCCTATGACCACTCTTCCTCAAGGGAAGGTGACTCAGACCCATCATTACCTGATCCCTGGATGACTAAAAGAAGGCAGCCCAGAAAGGCTTGTTTTTTTCCCCAGATCAAATGGTAATCTCTCTGACAATATCAGGTGAGGCTCATGACACCAGCAAGAGGAAATAATTGGGAGTCCTGCCAGCTACAGATGGCAAAGGGAAGCACTTTCCTTCTCTGCTGGCCCAGGACTCTCCTTCCTTATTAAGAAACATTCAGTGGCCCAGCAGCACTGGCAAGGTGCATCCTGCCACAACAAGCACACCTAGTCCAGAAAGGTTCTTTGTCCATGCAGACCTGCCAGTTGCTCCCTCTTTGATAGACATCAGGTTGCCAGGCAATATCATTTAGGGGAATCCTACCCCAACAAGTATCTTGCACCATAAGCATTTAAAAAAAAACATTGTATAGCATTTAAAGATTATTTATTTATTTATTTATTTTTAGAGAGGGGGGAAGGGAAAGAGAAGGAGAGAAACATCAATGTGTGGTTGCCTCTCATGTGCCCCCTACTGGGGACCCGGCCCACAACCCAGGCATGTGCCCTGACTAGGAATTGAACCAGTGACCCTTTGGTTCACAGGCTGGCACTCAATCCACTGAGCCACACCAGCCAGGGTGCACCATAAGCATTTTTTATTTCTGCACAAAATTGCCTAAGGAAATTGAGATTTCCTTTCTCTGCCAAAGGATATTGGGGCAAGTGGGACCCAGTCATGATAAGTAGATTTCTCAGGAAGCCTCTTCAACCATGCTGACCCAGGAAAACGCTGCCCCCTTAGGCAGTACCAGCAGGAACCAGTGGGAGCCTTCATGTCACAGATAAATCAAGCCAACCAAAATAACACTGTAAAGATTATAAAAATTAAACTGCCTTTGGGACCATAAGCCACAGAGTATGCCAGAAGTATGCCAGCATATGCCTGCATGCCAAACCTAAACAGAGTGACTGCCTACTAAGAGAAAAGATTTAAATAGGACCTTGAGTGTTCCAACACATTAGCCACAATGTCCCAACACAATAAAATGTCACCTGTCATACAAAGAACCAGGAAAACCAAAACCTGAATGATAAATACTAATACCAACACTGTGATGACTTTGATGTCAGAACTACCTGACAAGGATTTTAAAGTAGCCACCACAAAAATGTTTGAAGAGCAATTATCATTTCTCTTTTTGTAAAGAACTTTTTTTGAAGATTTTATACATTTATTTTTAGAGAGGGAGGAAGAGAGGGAGAGAAACATCAATGTGTGGTTGCCTCTTGCATGCTCCGCAATGGGGACCTGGCCCACAACCCAGGCATGTGCCCTGACTGGGAATCAAACCAGCGACCCTTTGGTTCATAGGCTAACACTCAGTCCACTGAGTCACACCAGCCAGGGCAATTTCTCTTAAAATAAATGAAATAAGTGAAAAAAATTATGAAAAAATCTCAGAAGATAAATAGAATTTATAAAACAACCAAATGGAAATTATACAAATAAACAAATCAATGGCAGAGTAGAGATGAGGTGAGAACCAGTGAATTTGAGAATGGATCAACAGAATTCACATAATATGAACAACAAAGATTAGAGTGAAAAAATATGAACAGAGCCTCAGCAACATGTGGAACAAAAATGAGAGATCCAAAATTCATATCATGGGAATTCTAAGACAGGAGAATGAAAGTAGAGCTAAAAATTTGTAAAGAAATATGGGCTCAAATTTTCCACATTTGGTGAAAGATGCAGACTTACACATTTAAGAAGCTAAGTGAATTGCAAATTGCCTGAAACCAAATGCATGCCAATACACATCATAATGAAAATTCTGACTAAGTACAAAGAAAAAATCTTGAAAGCAGACAAAGAGAAAACAACACATCATCCTTAGAGGAACGCCAATTTGAATGACAGCAGATTTCTCATCTAAAACCATGGAGACCAGGAAGAATCAGCACAGCAGTTTTGAAGTACTGAAAGAAAATTATTTGCCCTAAGAAGAGCCATGTGAAGAAAATGAAAACAAGATATAGTCTGAGAGAACATAAAGGAGTGGGCAAAAGTAGGTTTACTTCACCACTATGATATCCTTTTGAGTTAATAAAGCTATAGTAATAATCATAACCCTCATGTCTTTTTCCATTTGAGCAAGTGTAAGCCTACTTTTGCCCATCCCTCTATTTAAAAACCATGTATCTGACCCCCCAAAACCTAGATTATCTAGAATGTAAAGAAAACTACCAAAACTCAATAGTAAAAATGAAATTATCTAATTAAAAATGGACAAAGGCCATGAATAGACATTTCACTTCACTGAAGAGAATGTCCAGATGGCAGATAAGCACATAAAAACACATTCAAAATCATTAGCTGTTAGGGAAATGCAAATTAAAACCACAATAAGATACAACTATAAACCCACAAGAATGGTTAAAATAAAAAAAATAATAACACAAAGTTCTGGTGATGATACAAGAAACTGAATCAATAATATATTGCTGGTATTGTATAAAAGTAAAATGGTATAGCCACTGTTGAAAATGGTTTGGCAGCTTCTTTAAAAAATTAAACATGTAACTAACTAGTATATGACCCAATAACTACACTCCAGGGCATTTATCCCAGGGAAATGAAAACCTATATTCACACAAAAACCTGTACACAAATGTTTGTAGAAATTTTATTTATAAGAGCTAAAAACTGATAACAGCTCAGATGTCCTTTAATGGGTGAATGCTTAAGCAATCCTGATGTATCTATATTGTGCAACTGAGCAATAAAAAGTAGTAAACTATTGATACATACAATAGTTGGGTGAATTCCCATGGAATTATGCTGAATGAAAAAAACCAATTCAAAAAGGTTACATACTGTATGCTTCTATTTATATAGCATTAATGAAATTACAAAATTATGGACTTCCGGCAAGATGGAGGAATAGGTGGATGCATCGTACCTCCTCGCACAACCAAGATTAGAACAACAATAATTTACAGATAGAATAATACTCAGAACTGATAGAGGATTTATCTGAATGGAAGTCGGACAGCCAAGAAGTTGAAGTAGACCCATACATCCAGACTGGTAGGAGACAACGAGCCGGGCGGGCGTGGGGCTGGCACGGATCGGCGGCGCGTGGAGGTCAGGGAAAATTTGGGGCGAAATTGGTGCAACAGCCAACCGGGGCGCAAGAATGCAGTGGTGATCCCTGAGTACGGAAGCTGTGGCTGGCGGACCCAGTGAGGCAGCGAATGTGGACCAGGGCAGAGCTCGCAGCCCAGGATCCCAGAGAAGGGTCTGAGCCCAGGAGAACGGAAGTACCGCCATTGTTCCCTCCCGTCCCCGCTCCCACCCCTGCCCCCACATATAACGTCACAATCTAGTGACTGGGGTGCCCAGCCCCAGTGAACACCTAAGGCTCCACTCCCCACCATAACAAGAGCGACCAGACCGAAGGAAAAAAAAAAGAAAAAAGGAGAGACAGGGAAAGACATAAGACATGTTTCCAGCAGAACAGGTCAGTCCCCCAGGACTCATCTTTTTGAGCGACCAAGAAATAGCCAATCTATCGGATGCACAGTTCAAAATGCTGGTGATCAGAAAGCTCACGGAATTGGTTGATTTTGGGTGCAATTTAGATGAAAGGATGCAGGTTACCATAAAAGAGATGCAGGAAGATACGCGGAGGAGAGCCAATAGTGAAAGGAAGGAATCTGAGTCTCAAAACAATACAGTGGACCAGAAGGAAGATAGAATCAACCAAGCAGGAAAGCATGATGAAATAAGAATTCAAAAAATTGAGGGAAAGCTTAAGAGCATCCAGGACACCTTTAAACATTCCAACATCCGAATTATAGGGGTACCAGAATGGGAAGGGGGAAAGCAACAAATTGAGCACGTATTTGAACAAATAATAAAGGAGAACTTCCCCAATCTGGCAAAGGGAACAGTCTTCCAAGAAATCCAAGAAGCTCAGAGAGCCCCAAAGAAGTTGGACCCAAGAAGAAACACACCAAGGCACATCATAATTACATTAGCCAAGGTAAAAACGAAGGAGAGAATCCTAGAAGCAGCAAGAGATAAGGGGACAATAACCTACAAAGGAGTTCCCATCAGACTGTCAGCTGATTTCTCCAAAGAGACCTTACAGGCAAGAAGGGGCTGGAAAGAAATATTCCAAGTCATGAAAGACAAGGACCTACATCCCAGATTGCTCTATCCAGCAAAGCTCTCATTTAGAATGGAAGAGAAGATAAAGTGCTTTTCAGATAAGGTCAAATTAAAGGAGTTCATCATCACCAAGCCCTTATTTTATGAAATGCTAAAGGGACTTATCTAAGAAAAGAAGATAAAGAAAAGACATGTATAGTAAAAGGACAGCAAACTCACAATTATTAACAACCACACCTAAAGCAAAACCAAAAGAAACTAAGTAAACAACTAGAACAGGAACAGAAGAACAGAAATGGAGGGCACATGGAGGGCTAGCAGCAGGGGGGTGGGAGGAGGGGAGGGGGGAAAGGTATAGAGAATAAGTAGCATAGAATGTAGGTTGAAAATAGATAGGGGGAGGGCAAGAATGGTACGGGAAAAGTAGAAGCTAAAGAACTCATAAGTATGACACATGGACATGAACTAAAGGGGGGGAACGTGGGTGGGAGAAGGGGTACAGGGTGGAGGGGAGAGAAGGGGGGAAATGGGACAACTGTAATAGCATAATCAACAAAATATATTAAAAAAAGAAATTACAAAATTATAGAAATCAAGAACAGATTAGTGGCTGCAAGTGGTTAGGGACCCAGGAGCACAACGAGTGTGGTTATATTTATAAAAGGGCAACATGAGGGATTCCTGTGTTGGAACTGTGGAGTGTCTTGGCAGTGGCAATTTGTATACAACTCGCACAAGTGATAGAATTACACAGAATTTAACATATATACACACAAGTGAGTGCAGGTGGTGCTGGGGTAATCTGGGTAGGGATGATGTTTTATATCAGGGTCAGTGTCCTGGTTGGGATATTGTACTATGTTATTGCAGGATGTTAACATTGAGGGGAGCTGCGCAGGTTCTGCAACAATTTCTCTGTGTTATTTCCAGCAACTGCATGTCAATCTACTATTATTTCAATAATAATTTCAATTTAAAAACATCAAATATTGCTCAGTTTTTAAAAACTGCATTCACTTAAGGTACCATATTCCTCCAAACAGGTTGTATTTGGTATTCTCCAAATACCATCTATTTTATTTTAGTCTCCCTTCACAGCCAACTTTTACTTATCTGTCCCAAATTCCTTATTACCTAATCAATTCGCAACCCACTACAATGGATCCTATAATTCCATTAAAATGGCTCTTATCAAGGCCGATGATGATCTCATCACTCTACCCAATGTTAACCTTTCTTCTACCTCTATCCTGATGTCTCAACATTTTGACTTCTCCTTCTTTCCAGAAACACTCTTTCCCCCTATTTCACAAGTCACTTCTCAATCTCTCTTTCTTTATCTGCCTATTTCTTTCTTTTTCCCAGTTCAGCTATCATATAAACTCATTCTAGTAGTTAACTTTATGAAGACCTTCAGCATACTGCTCTCAGTTTATCATCTACCTCATGTGTTCACTTCATTCTATGCAGATGTTAGAGTCAACAACCCATCAGTCTATTCATTGTCCTGCGAACAAGCTTAACTCATTAATTTCTCTCTCCCTCTATATCTGCCTTTCAAAGTCCCAATTTTCATCATCTGTACTCTCTGCCTACTTCATTCCTGTATTTTAGCAGCTGAATATTGTCTGAGAAAAACACACAGCTGTGTTGACAGGTTTCATTTAGAAATCATGGGCATAAACTTCAAATGAGCCCTCTATGTTGCCTGAACATCCTACCACACTTGCTTTAATGTTCACATTCCCACTCTCCAAAGCAAGCATTTCAGTTTTTCCACCCTTTTCAAACTTATAAACACATCAAACACCCAACCTTTCACTCACAGATGATGTTCTTGCCTCAGATAACAAAGCAGAAGCACTATAGTGAACTGTCCTTCCTTCTCTCTGTGGCTAACTCCTCCACATGTGCTCAGTATTCATCCCATATCCTCTAGCCTTCTTGGGGTTCCCTTCTCTTGTTATTCCCTTTCTTTCTTGCAACTTAACTTTCTCCTTCTCTATCTGATCATCCTCATCAGGAAGCATGTCCTGGTTATTGCTTATTTTTACAAAATCTCCTTTGACCCCCACAACTCCATTCCAGCTTCCACCTCATTTCTCTGTTCTCTTTACAACAAAATTTCTTACAGGTAGTCTATAGTCACCATTCCCACTCTTAACCATTCTTATTTTTTTAAAGATTCTATTTATTTATTTTTAGACAGAGGGGAAAGGAGGCTGAAAGAGAGAGAAAAACCATCAATGTGAGAAACATCAATCAGTTGCCTCTCCTATGTACCCCAACTGGGGACCAAACCTACAACCCAGTCATGTACCCTGACTAGGAATTGAACCAGTGACCTTTTGATTTTTGGGGTGATGCCCAAACCACTGAGCCCTGCTGGTTAGGGTTTAACCATTCTTTCCCCCCCCTTAACTCACTGTAATCCAGTTTCTGTCTTCACCACTCTATAGACACTGCTTTTGCCTATGTCATCAATGACCTTTATGCAATCAAAGTTAGTGGCCTCTTCTCTCCTCTTAATTTAGTTGACTCACAGCAGGACTTGAAACAGCTGACTAGTCCATCCGTTTTAAAACCTGTTCTTCCCTGGGCTTCCAGGACACTGCACTCTCCTGGTTCTATTTCTATCTCACTGGCCTCTCCTCAATCTGTTTTGTAGCCTCTTTTTCTTCTCACCCCAAGTGACCTTATTCAGTCCTATAGCTTTAAATACTACCTATGTGTGGATGACTCTCAAGCTTACATTTCTACTCTTACATCCAGCTGCCTACTTGAATGTCTAATAGGTACCTGAAAACTAACATGGTCAGATCCAAACTCAAGATTCTTTTTGCCAAAATCTTTTCCCCCAGCCATTCCCAGTTGCTGACACAAAAATTAGGATTGACTATATTCTTTTTCTCACTTCATGTTCAATTCTTCCACTATCCTTTTTATTCTACCTTCAAAAATGTATCCTGATTTCTGTGTACTTCTCTCTGTCACTGCTATTACCATTCCTGATCTGATGCCCCAAAATTGCTTCTAACGTTTTATTAGCTTCTGTAACTCCCTACCATCTATTCTCCACTCAGCACCAGAGTCACTTAAAATGAAGATTTTATTTATTTATTTTTAGAGAGAAGGGAAGGGAAAGAAAAAGAGAGGGAGAGAAACATCAATATGTGGTTGCCTTTTGTGCACCTCCTACTGGGGACCTGGCCTGCAACCCAGGCATGTGCCCTGACTGGGAATCAAACCAGCGACCCTTTGTTTTGCAGGCCAATGCTCAAACCACTGAGCTACACCAGCCAGGGCCAGAGCCATCTTCTAAAAAAATAAATTATTCATTTATTTATCTCTTAAAATCTTCCAGGGAGTACCCATCAGACTTACAATAAAATCCAAATTCCTTTCCCTACTCATTTTTTCAACTAGCCCTATGGGAAAAGCCAGGGGGAGATTTCAGTCTTTGATTTCCAGGAAAAAAAAGCTGAGGGGGAGGGCAAGGGAACCAACATAAAAATACCCAGTCTGTATCTGCCCCTGAGAAGAAGGAGACTGTTTTATTTGCAGGGAATCAAAATCCCTCGGCAATTCCTTCCCAAGCATGGGTCAATCTATCTGCGAATCTGAACCTTTCCTGGGGGATGGCTTTCCAGAGTTTGTTAGAATTTCTCCCCCTGGCTTTATCTCACCTCCTACTGTCTTTCTCACTACCTAGCCAAATGTCACCACCATTCACTACCAAAGGAAAGGCAATGAAACATTGGCCTTATGACTTGTGGTCCAGCTCCATCTGACACTAACTAGCTGTGTAATCCTGCACAGGCTACATAACCCCTCTGAGCCATAATGTTGTTGAAATTGTCCCTGTTAACACTAAGACTCCATAATCAACTGCTAGTTTTCAAGTCACAACACATCACCAATTCTACTAGCACCAGGCCAAATGGAGGGAAAAAAATACGAACACGGAGAGGAGAAAACAAACAAATAAACAAACATTTGGCATTTCCCCTTTATTTTTGGAAAATCTTTATGGTTAACCAAAGCTTTGATCTTTCTTTTGTGAGACAGAGAAATCTTAAACTACTGAATCAAATGACCAACATCTGCCCACTTATTAGCTTACAATTTGCAACAGTTTTAGATTAATTTCTTTAAAATGACAGGTCTTGCTTGACTTTTCAAAGGAGATTTTTCCTCATTATCTACAGTGTAAAATGTTTTTTAAAGAAATGAAATGAGGAACGATGAATTGATGTTTGCATTAGCCGTTAATCAGCCAGATGGGGCTGCAGAAGCTCAGGGAAGCACTGGCTCTGATGGCCCAGATTGAGCTGCATGGAGAAAGGGGGCCAGGAAAGCCCAAACTGCCTGCCCAGTGCCCAAGCCTGAGGCCTTCCTACCTCCACATGCCCTGTTCCCACCTCCATCCTATCCATTCACCTGCTCCTGGTGAATCTACCTCAGAAATATTCCCCAGATAAGTCCAGATCCAAATAACCAGTCTTTTCTCTCTTTACCTTCACCCACCTTATGCCTTTTGTGTTTTCACATTCTATGCCTTTGCCCTCTGCCTTTAGTAAAATCTCTTCTAATACCCAGACTCCATTCTCATTCATCTCAAATGCAGCTGAAATGGCCTCCCCTCTGGGAAGCACCCCGCCAACTCTGCAAGGCATAGGGTCGCTCCCCCACCACCATACTCTCCCAGCACTCTGCCCATACCCTTCCCAAAATGCACAACAGTGTATTACAATAACTTTGAGTTTATCACTTAAGTCTGAATGATTGACTTTTCTTTATCTCAGTATTCTCAGCATCTGGCATAAGGCTGGTACATTTTCAAGGTACTTAGATACTGTCTATTGAATAAATGAGTACCAAAATGGATCCTCAGGACTTGGATCTGCCCATTCAGGCAACAAACCTTATACTTCCTTGACTCAATGCCTAGAATGATGGCAAGGTCTGCCTTTTGTATGTCAAACTGTTAATTGGCTGTTTTTTTAGGGAAGTCATTTTCCCCTGCCATCCATTGTGCTATTGCATTTGTACTGATGTTGGGAGACTGAGCTGTTGCTCTGTATTAAACTACAATCAAAAGAGTATACAAGGCTAATGTGTACTCCTCGATTATTGTCCTAGAAGGCTCCCTCGATGGTCTGAATTGTAATATCTTGATGTCTGCAGCAACACTTTAATTTCTGTACAATGTGAGATATTTATGAACAGTCAAGCTGGTTATGTCACTCTAATGACCCTAATTGGAATTAGCCAGTAAAACAAGATGGAAAACTCCATAAGCATTCAGCTAGAAAAGTGAAATGCAATTAAGAAGGGTTCATTTGTCAGTTGTCTACATTTCTCTACTTATCCCCAGGACATTTTTAATATCTATGAATTTTGACAGGAAACCTTTGATCTGTGGTCCTGATAGCAAAATGTTCACCATAGTTAAAATGGTTGCTCATTAAAATTTAATTCACCTCCAGCTTCTTTGTTCCTTTCTAAACTCACATTTATGCAATTTCACTCGAGTGAAGATGACTTAACTGTATCCCAAGGAATTAATTTTCAGGAGCTTAAGTTAAGTAGTGTTTCTAGTTTCTCACAATATTGTCTTTCTGCTTCTAAGTTCACTTTCTGTACTGGAGGAACCAGATGCATCTGCCTTGCTCCGCTCTGCTTGGTACAATGTCTGGCATAGATTCGGCATACTCTAGTTGTAGCTAATGATGACAACAGCAATAATAATAAATTTAATAAGTGTGCATCTACACCAACAACATTTTCTGTACACTTTATTATTAAATACTAACATCGCTGCAAGGTAAGAGGTATCATACATATTCTGTGGATGAGGAAACTGAGGTGTAGAATGTCTTGTCCAAATTACATGGTTAGAGGGTGGCAGAGCCAGGGAACCAACCCATGTCTTGCTGGGTCTAAAGGGAAAGGCATTTTTCTCTTATAGGAACCTCTGACTGAAATGGATTTCTTCATCTCATTTCTGTTTTGCAGGTGAGTAAACTGAGTCCTAAAGAGGCTTTAGTAATTTGTCCAAAGTCATATCACCAGGAAGTATTGCAGTAACGTGTAACCCAGTTCTGTCCGACTCCTAAGTTCATGCTCTCTCTCATAAACTACTTTGTTTCCATGAACTAATGGACCTATGTTGACCTGAAACTGATCTCATGGGATGTCAGGAGAGTCTGGGGACTTGAGGGCATGATGGGTGAGGGGTGATATTTAGAAATGTGGCAGTGAAGAATAACCGCAATCTTATCTTCATATTTCTAATGATTCAATTCTGTACTAGACAGCTGGATTCCCTATTGTTCAGAGCATCATTGGGGAGCATTGAGTCCCCTGTAATGGGTTAAATGGTGATTCCCTCAAATATGTGTCCACATCCTAATCCCCAGAATCTGTGAATCGTGCCGTATTTGGGAAAAAAGTTCTTTGCATAGGTGATTAAATTAAGGATCTTGAAATGAGATCCTCCTGCATTATCTGTGTGGGCCCTAAATCCAATTATGAATATCCTTATAAAAGAAAGGTAAAGGGATATTCAAGACAGACAGAAGGAGAGAAGACACAGAAGAGGAGGTGATATGAAGATAGAAGCAGAGAACCTCAAGGAATTTCTGGAGCCACCCAAAGAGGTAAGGAACACATTCTTCCCTAGAGCCTCTGGAGGGAGTGAAGCCATGCAAACAACATGATTTTGGATTCCTGGACTCCAGATAAATGAGAGAATACAATTTAGTTCTTTTAAGTCACCAAATCTGTGGTGATTTGTCATGGCTGCCACAGGAAAATAATACACACCCTGAGTATGGTTTGAGGTACTTCCATCTGCAGACATACAAAAGGAGATTCTGTCTACCTTTAGGGCTGAGTAGTTTGATCATGACAAACCCTCAGCCAGGGAATCCAAGATGTTTAGAATGCAGGCCAAAGTTCTTGGACTGTAAGACACAGGGAGTAAGTGGATGGCAGTCAGGGCCTAGCAAAGGGTCTGTAATCAGAAGCACCTGGGTTAATATGCATGACAGGGAAATCTTTGCAGACATGAATGTAAGGATTCTAACTAGGCCTATGCATAGACCCATAAACATGAGGACTTCAGCTAGGCTTCAGTTAGGATAATTTACCCTACTGTTAACTTCATCTGAGGCTGCAGTGTGGATAAATGGGCATGGACATTAGTCTAAAAAGCTTGATTTGCATTCTGGTTCTAAGGTCATATAGTCATTGAGCTGATACAGCTAGAAAGTTTCACAGTTTTTATATCTGTAAAATTAAGACAATGGCAGAAACTCTGTCATTGAGATGTCAGGATTAAATTCAATATTACACATTTATGGGTAATATCTCACACAGAATAAGAGCTTACTACATGGCAGTTGTTCTGTCCAGTCATGAGACCTCAGCCTGCAGCTCTATCATCATCATCCTTCCCTTCAGCTGGTGCAGGAGTCAGGAGTGGGTTCTATTCTCATAGCCAAGGCTGTAACCTAAGGGGAAGATGACTGAGAGAAACAGCCTCCTCTGCCTTCTGGACCCACTTCTCAAAGAGGGGCAGTGGTGAAGTCCCATGTGCTTCATAGCTTGGGAAAGAGGTGATTGATGGCTTTTCACTTTATCTGCTAATTGTTCTCAGATCTTACAGCAAAATTGCTTGGATAAGTGATGAGACTATTTCCAACCATTATTTTTTGGTAGCCTAAGATTAAATTCAGTACATTTATGAAATAAGTGATTCATAGGGATTATTTTTTTTCAAATGAAGTCAACAAAACAATACAAACTGCCATTACAGTTAACGGGCTAGATTCGTCATGATATTCAGTGATGGTATCCACTTGAGTGGCTGGAAAGATTGGATGACACAAGGGACATGGCATTTGGAATGAGTACTTTCTACAAAGTCACACTTCATTTACATTGTGACATCAAATGACTCAATTCATTTTCATCTGTTATGCTCAGTTCACATGCCTTACCTGCAGTCTAATCTGTCAGATCTTTTCAAAAGGGTTACAAGTAAGATCTGTCAGCATGACAGGTAGTCTTTTTTATTCCTACTGTTCCATGTTCTTGCATTCTGGGATTCTGACAACTGAGAAAGCTCCTGTAACTTCTTATGTAACCATGGGGAATCTCAGAGGTGAAGAAACTGACCTACTATTGTCCCAAATGCAATAATTCTCTTTTAAAAAGTTCTCTAGGGAATGGAGAAGTCAGGATGAAGTGAACAAAATTTGGAGTACTTTTAATTGTCTTTATTACTGTTACCAAATCACAGATTAACTCCTGCTTTAGAATCTCAGTCATTTAAAAGGATAAAATACAGAATTATAAATAACTCTAGCCAGAAATAATACAGTATATGTGTTTGTCCTTAACTGAAGAGTTATTTTGACATTTTGTGCTGTGCCTGACATCTTAAAGTTTCTCCACAGAGGTACACAAGAAGTCAAACTCAGACAAGCCAAGCGAGGTTTTATTTGTTCTATTGGGAGTTCTCTTTACAACTCCTGCAAACATTGGGTATAAGAAGGGTCAAGTTATTCCCTGAAAAAGCTAAATTGTAGGTGGAGGGGAGCCAAATTAATTAACTCCTACATAGGTTTAAGTTATTTATAAATCTGACAAATAAGCACACACTGGATTTCCAAGTGCCTCTAGCTAATATACATAACTCTTTATTGACCAGCTAAAAGTATTCAGATCCTTGCTACCACACTGGAGAAATTTTGGTTTGGCCAAGTCAGTTCTGCCACCCTCACTTAATTCTTCATACAATATAATCTGGAAAAGATGTCTACAGTCCTGAAATAAAGACAATGAATCTAGGCTAGGTTTTACCATGAATTATTCCTGTGGGTAAGTGACACGCCTACTTTCAATCATCAAATCAATCCACATTGAATGCCAACCATGGATTCTTGGCAGATAACCCATGAATATCAGGTCTGGGCAGGTGAGTCTCAGAGCCTCTATGTTTTTTAAGACATTACATGTGCTGTAAGACTCATGTTTGGAAACACGCAACACATGTTGTGAAGACTAAGATTTCAAAATGATTCCTTTCTTTGACAGCATGGCACACATAAGGGCCCCATTCCAGTCGAGCTCAGAGAGCCCTTGCATAGGCAAGAAGAACATAGGACTGGACTAGGCCAGATGAGTCTGGAAAAGTGAACCATAAGTAATAAATATAATTTATTGTCCAAATCAGGACATTTTTGAGGATGAAATGAAGAACAATTAATAATTACATCAAGGCGTAGCTATGAGGCAGGGGAAGTTTCCGCTAATATCACAACTTAAACTGGTAACAAAAAGATAACATCTTGCACAATGCCTGGAATGTAGTAAAGTTCAGGAAAGGTTTGTTGAATGAATAAATTAATAAAGTAAAAATTGTATCATTTTACTTCTCCAAAGTCTTTCAGTTACTGATCACTGGGCTTGGTATACCATTATTAAAGACTTGGTGGTGGTGATCGTCTTAATTCACTTGTGTAATAATAAAGAGAGAGAACAGAGTTCCAGCCACCAAATCCAATGGTTTTGTCTCAGCTCACACCTCCCTTGATCTTTTGAAGTATCTAATATTATTGGCTAACCCCTCTTTTACCTTGGTTTCCATCACATTGTGCTGTCCTGGCTCTTTTTACTTTTCTGACCATTGCTCCCTGATCCCTTTTTCTAGTTTCTCTGCCTTGTTTCCCTCTCTGTGCTAAAACCAGGTATTCACAAGGGATCTGGCTTTGACTCCTTGCCTTATCTTTCTACATGTGCTCCCTTAGTGGTCTCATCTACTCTTGTATACTACTCACATAATTCTCAAATTTTGGCCTCCTTCTAAAGCATCAATTCTGCAATGCAATTTTCCATCTGCACTTCAGACTCATAATATTTGAAACAGAACTCAGCATCTTAAACAACTCTTCCTTCTGATTTTGTTTTGTGAAGGACACCTCCAATTTTCAAGGGACTAAGGCTTGAAACTCCAGGCTCATCACTTTTTTTCTTTCCTCTCTCTGGGACACATCCTAGACAACATGAAGTTCTCCTGCACCATTCTGCCCAATCACTCCCACATTTGTCCAACTCTAAAGGCAATCACCTTGGTTCAGGTCCACTACTTTTTTCTTGCTATAATATATCTACCTCCTAATTATCCTTTATGCCTTCATTTCTAGCTCTCCAATTCAAACCACTAAAATTTGAAGCTTCCACCATTTGGATGTCAAGCCATCACCTATCATAGCTGCATAATTGCTACTCCTGGGTAGGGGTCAGTGGTGACTCAGAGGCCATGCAAGCACTAGGTAAAGAATTTGAGTAGAAACATCTACAATCCCTTTAAATAGCTAGCAGGGCAGATGGGAGATATGCACCTGGAATTTAAGCATCTAGACTGCTAGGGTGGAGGCCTCCTCATATTCATTTCAGCCTATTTTGTTCATCTTAGTGTGGGCTACTGTGTAGCACATTCTTGTCCTGACTGGGGGTCTTGGCAGTTCAGACTGAACCTTCAGGATTTCCAACCCCACAGTCTACTGAGTGAGGGTCAAATGAGCAGCACTTGTAGAATCCATTTTAGAGGCCAACTTTATGCATGATCCTTTGAGCCCCAGAATGTGATTTTTTAACCTGAGTGTATGAAACTGGTAAGATAGTGACTCGGTTGTCTAAATATGCCACTGTTGGGAATCTCCTGGCCACTAGAGTCATCTATTTGCATATCCTTCCTGACTGGTTGATGATGTTTTGGTCTAGAGTCCTGGTGAAGCCTTCCTCTCACACTTACAATCCCTCAGTGTTTCAGAAAAGTAGCAACAACATTAGTCATCACAGAAGCACAACTTTGCAGCTACATTTGCTTCCTCTGCAGCAGAGTTAGTCTTTTGATTTGCTGCCAGATGGGGTGACAGCACTGAGTCAAATTTTGGAACTGACAAGCAAATGAAGGAAACAAAAGCCATACTCTGAAAAATAGTGCCTACATTGGTACAGTCAGTCCCATCATTTCTGCCTGAGTTCCAGAAAGGAGTCAGTTCTCCGGATGACCCTCTGAAGACAGTCATACATTACCACATTTAGACTTAATGTGCTTTAGAAAACCTGACACACTTCGCTCCCACAGAATTTGAAATTTCCTCTTCATTCATTTAAAATATCATGAACTCGCTCCCTAAGAAGGAAAAAGAGTTGAAGCTAAATGGCAAACATTCTGTTTCTAATTTGTCCTCTCATACGCCTTTCATTGGATTATTAGAGCCATTCACTTGACTGTTGTGGACAGCTAATTCTTCAAATGTGGCATTATGTTTTCTCAAAAAGCTTTCTATCTCATTGTCACAGCTCCTCCTACCACAACCATTACCTGTCATATATCACCTGTGCCTGACTGGTCCAATCCACTCTGGACCTGAAAGTGTCACACAGAAACTCAGATTCCTATTTTCAGTATGCACCTATATGCACAATCATTATTTGGAGTCAATAACACTTGTCCAATGATGCTTTTTACCATGATTCTTGATCACTAATTAGTTCCAAATTATTTGTGCCTGTGGGATATGTACACACACACACTTGAGACCGCATTATCAAGGTTTTCCTGGTTCATAAAAGGAGAATTATTGATGCAATATATCACTCTACGTATATACCTCATGTTCTTTTCTGCATTGTCAATTTGACTTCGGTTCTTGTTGTATATACACATCCTATTTTTAAAAGTCTCTTTTGCAATATAACTCTACATTGTGTAAGTATATCAGAAGAAACAGTTCAATTCATTCTTGCTTTGTGCCATATTGTGGTAAGTTTTGAAAGAGGTGAATATTCAATTTTTGAAACTGTCTTCCCACTGAACTACATTCAAATGCTTTATCCCTGAAAACTATCCCTAGCTTATAGAGTCTATAAGCTCTATCTATCTTTGTGGCTCCAGGATGGAACACAGTGGGCTCTCAATAAATAGCTGTTAATGAATGAATAGACTAATGAAAAAATATCCCTAAATAACAACACTATTTTCTAAAATACTGTTTTAATTATTTAATTTGATAGCAAATGTTGTATATATATGAGTTCTGTCTGGAAAAAGTCCAACCATTGTTAATATAATGAGAACAGTGTGCATGACATGGATTTAACCTGGCAGCCAAGGAGAGTGGACTGGGATGTGCATGCATGAACAAGGACGACTTCACTGTATTAGTCACTGGGGGCAGTAGACGCCATTGAGTGAGCATGTGTACTGTGTGGCCACCCCATCCCAAATGAGTGACCGAGTAGAGCAACAAATCTGCATCAAATTTTGTGTTAAGCTTGAACATTCCTCTGTAGAAACTATTTGGATGATTCAGAAGGCTACATCTATGGGCACCTGAGGACTGGCAGCTCTTCATCATAAGAATGAGCCCACTCAGGAGATTTTTGGTAAAACATCTAATTACCTAGGTGACTCAGCCCCCCAACAGCCCAGATTTGGTGCCCTGTGACTTCTGGCTTTTCCCAAAACTAAAATTATCTTTGAAAGGGAAGAGATTTCAGACTGTCAATGAGATTCAGGAAAGTACAACAGGGCAGCTGAGGCTTGGGAGAACTGTGTGAAGTCCCAAGGTGCCTACTTTGAGGGAGACTGAGTCATCATTGTCCTATGTGCAATGTTTCTTGTATCTTGTATCTGCTTCAATAAATGTCTGGATACTTTGTGGACACAGCTCATATTTTTCCATGGCCATCTTATTCTAGTCACTTTTATTGTTATTGTTCAAAGATTTAGACCCCCTTAAAAGTCATGTTTTTCTTGCTAAATTATGTACCCAGTAATTCTAATAAACCTGTTGACCAGGAGTAAGAAAACAGTTCTAGAAAAATCCCAATTTAACAAAAGAATCTAGTCAAATTAGGAGTTTGAATCTAATATGTATACTTTTCAGAACAATGAATCTCATACATTATATAAATGAAAGCATATGAAACTCAAAATACAAAACCATTCAAAGCAGAGATGGTCTGCATGGGGAGGTGGTCTTTAGCCCCACCCTGAATATGTCTATCCCCTAACTGCATCATCTTTCTCCTAGCACTTTGCAACTCAGAACCCCTAGAGTTCCCAAAGCAGCCTAGAAAACTACCACTCTAGCAAGTGCCCTTCAGCAAGGCTAGAGAAGGGGAGCTGGGTTCTATCTCAGGGCGGGGATTTGAGGACATGAATTTGGCATTGTACAGTGTGGATGTACTTAGAAGAATGTATCACAAGGTAAAATGTGCAAGAGCTACAATCAGGTTTGGTGGCTTCCTAGAATAGCACAGCCTGTGCTCCTGTGGGTGGCAGCTGCCTTAGCAGAAACACACAACCTGCTGTCTATATTCAGAGTGCACTGTCAACACTTCCAAGTGCAGGAAGTGCTTTTGCCTCATGCACCCTCCCACCTGCACATCTGTATTTCCTTTCATAGCTTCTTTACTTGAGAAACTAAGTTAGAGCCACTCTGAGAAAACCACTCCGCATTCTAGTCCAAGCAGGGGATGCAGTCCCAGCAGGAGGTGACTAGCTCTGGTGCTAGATGTAGTTCATAGAGGGCACAAGTGTTTGAGATTCCTTGAAAGTCATGTGCCCTGCAGCACTCCACTATCCACATCCCTTAACCAGGAGCAAACACTATTGCAAAATTGGGGTATTTCTACCCCAAAGCAAAGTGGATCACAGCACCCAAGACACTCTCAGGAAAGGTCAAAGTCATTGGGTCAAACTACATTGAAGCACACTCTCATGAAGAATTAAGGTCATGGAGTATTTTTTTCAGAGTTTTGAATGCCCACATCCTTCCTCTCTCCCTGGGCATACCCTTCAAGGTCTGGAACAAATGCTACCACTTGCTGGAAGCCTTCTTTACTGTAGTCTTCAGTGATCTCCTGTCAGGACTTCCTTTGCAGTTTCATTTTTACATCTCTTTCTTTAATTGCTTACTTTTGCTTCTTGAATTGTTCTAAAATAGTTTTTTATTTCCCAAACTAGACTGAACATACCTTTCAGATAGGTGCTATATAATACATAGTAATGAACCACTTAGCTCTAGCTCAGAGTACTAAATATCAATCATATAGGCAAGAGCTGTGGACAATTAATAGATTCAGTATTGATTTGTCTCTTTATTTCCATATACATAAAGCCAACTGCATATTAAATATCTTCATTTCA
Organism: Phyllostomus hastatus; assembly: GCF_019186645.2. Lineage (NCBI taxonomy): Eukaryota > Metazoa > Chordata > Mammalia > Chiroptera > Phyllostomidae > Phyllostomus > Phyllostomus hastatus. Next base: position 6,789,307 of record NW_025333841.1, on the reverse strand, counting down.
ATGTTTAAAGACACCTCAAAATTGACATGATCATAAAAGGACTCTAGGTTTCCAATCCTACCACTACTCCATTCTGATTTCCCCCCAATATTCCCTATTTCAGTGAATGGCTGCATGGTCTCCCAAGTTGTGCAAACCCAAACCTAAAGTTCATCTTTCATTGTTGGCTCTCCCTAATCTCCTACATCCAATCCATCAACAATTTCATTAATTCCACCCATAAAATATATTCTAAATCTAACCTCTTTTCACCATCGCCACTATCACCCTTGAGTCTAGCACAAATCACCACTGTCTTCTGCCTATACTGTGCCACCATCCTCCTAACTGAGCTCTCTGTTTGCGCTGTTGCTCCATTTTAGTCTATTTTCTCATTCTCATTCTCTCACTCCATAACCCCTCTCTCCATCTCTTCTCCCTTCCATTCAAACTCCAATCATCTGGAACTGTACTATGAAATTGAAGAAGAATCAAGAACTGTGCTCTTGTTACTTTCCGGTTGCTTCTTGTTTAGCATTGCTGAAATCCTGAGACCTTTTTATTAAAAGATAAGAGCTCTAGGTTTTCAGGTCCTTTTCTCCAATATCTCTAGCTCTTTCAATAGTTCCTCACAGCAGATGCTTTCTTGACCCCTTGGCATCCGTGTTTCACTTCATTTATGATGTTTCATCACAAATGAAGAAAGTGCTACCTACAGGTTGCTCCAAACAAAGCAATGCACTGCTCTCTTTAATCTGGTCACCACAATTGTTTTAATGAAGCGTGGGTGAACATATTATTTTAACAGCTGCTAAATAGAAGGTATGGACTCCTGTTAAGTGTATGGGTCAATATAGATACCTCCTCCAGATATCAAAAGCACTGCAGCTGAAGCAGTTTCTTCTTGACTTTTATCTATGTGATTCTATTTTTAAACCTCATTGTAGAATTTTCTCCACTTGTTGACTTTGTGCTGATAATTCTAGACTGTTAAAATATTTTTTATCTTGATTATTATCAGCCATGACTGTTATCTCTGCCAACTATTCTCTTTGGTTTTGATAACCTGATCTCTGCCTTCAGTGAAGCCCATGATGAAACTGAATGAATGATGGAGTAAATAGTGGAGTAGGACATTCCCATCTTGGGGTATAGTTGGAACAATTTTGGAACAAATCTTTTCTTTTTTCATTTGTTATATATATGAAATAAATGAGCATTAAATATATTTCTCATGTTTTGAAAACTTCAGTAGCCCAAATAAAAATCTAATTTTCTTAATTTAAAGTTTTTCTACTCAAAGAAGACACAGAAATAGACTTGAAGAAATGCAGAGACATTCTTTGTTCTTTGATAGGATGAATCAATAGTATAGAGTTCATTTCATTTATAAATTAGATTTATAAATTTATATAATACCAATAAAAATGCCAACCAAACTTTTATACAGTTAGACAAGTTGTCACTGAACCTCATGTAGAAAAAGTAACAGCCATGGAAACACAAAAATTAAAAATTGTGAACAGTTCAGACAATAAAACATATTATAAAGCCTCTATAGTTGAATAGGTGTGGTACTAGCACATCAATAGAGACCAGTAAAAAAGGGCAGAAAGTTCAAAAATAGACAAAAGTAAATATGGAACTTTAGATATAATAAAGATGGATATTTTGAATAACTAAAGCAAAGGTAAACATTTCTGATAAATGGTGGTAGCCATTGGGAAAAAGATAAATTAGATTTGCAGCTCATGTTATACATAAGAGTAAGTTCCAAATGGATCAAGGATCTAAATGTAAAGTGAAACCACCACACAAGCACTAGAATAAAATATAGGTGAGTTTGTCTTTAAGCCGGGTATAGTAAGAAGTCTTCTAACTACAACTTCAAAATCCAGATACAACAAAACAAATGATTGTTAATCTTTCCACATAACAATAATTTAAACATAAGGAATGTCAATAAGTACCATAAGCAAAAAGATAGCTGACAAACCAGGACAAATATCCACAGCATGTATGGCAGATAAATGCCTATCTCTAATACATACATAATTCTTAAAATATGAAGGAAAAAAACAATCCCATATAGAAAAATGGCCAAAAGTATAAATAGATAACTCAAACAAAAAAAGATTACAATGACCTTTAAGCTTATGGGAAGAAGCACCCTCACTCATACTGAAGGATATGCAAGTGAAAACTACATAAAGAATCCATATCTCACCTATAAGACCGGCAAAAATCTTAAAGTATAACACTGTGTAGGGGAGGCTTTGGAGTAACAGGCACTCTCATATATTTCTGGAAATACAAACTTATACAAACAACCCTTCTGAAGGGACTTTGGCAATATTAACCAAGCTATGTATGCACTTACCTTTTTGACTCAGCAATCCTAATTATCAGGACTTACCCTGAACATGCATCTCCAACAATATGAACATACATAAGCATAAGGTTATTGATTGCAGCATTTAATTACAAAAAATATAGGAAACAGTGTGCATTATAGCATACTGTTCTTGTGACTTTACTGGAAGTCCAAAATTATGTCAAAAGTAAGAATAAAAGAAAAAATAATTTTTTCTCTAAGAATACTTTCATGGGTTTATCCGAAGAATTTTCAGGACTCCTATTGGCATCTCACATTGCATTTTAGAAATAATTAGAGAATCAAGGGTTTGAATGTATAAGTGAACAGAATATCCAACAAATCATTCATCACACTGTCATAGTACTCTCCTGGTTGACAACAGATTCTAGAAATCAGTCAACACATGTTGGCAGAGAATTCCTACTATGGGGAGTGTACTGCAATATGTCCTACATGATATGAGGGTAAAAAGTGATGAAGGTGATTCTATTTATTCTTCCGTGTCTCCCTAGAATTATTTATTGAGGTCCTTTAAGTCCTGGTTTTTGGACTTAGGCATACTCCAGGGTGGTAAAAACATGGCTGCAGACAATGGGCTCTTGTCCTTCTGTGTGGGAATAGGGACAGGCCCCAAGCCTTTATTCCTCAAGTTTCGTAGGGATCAAAGTCATCATCATGGGCCAGATAAAGAGTCAGAACATGCTTCATTTGAAATTCAAAGAGTAACATGAAGATCAGTGGTTCTTAATCCCTTTTAAAATGCAATGGCCACCTATGGATCACTCACATTTTTTCTACATAAATTGTCAGGCTAAATTTTATAAAATGCTGCCACTTCTCTGTAGGGTGCAGATGTGCTTTCCCTTTTTAAAGATGTGACAGGGTATCAGGGATGCTGTAGAGACAATATGAAGAGGGTTGTGTGAGAAATCAGGCCAGTTTGAACCACTCAGGTCTCTTCTCACTCAAAGGTGGAATGATTATATGGTTTAATGTCTCTGAAAAACTTCTGATCTGAAGGGAAGTTAAAGATGTACATGTCTGTCTACAGCAAGAGTTGTCACACTTTTGCTATCAGAAAATCAAACAGTATATATTTTAGAGTTTGAGGGCCATATGGGTTCTGTTGCAACTACTCAGTTCTGCTGTAGTAGTACAGAAGTATCCATAGAAAGCATGAAAGTGAGCATGGATGTGGCTGTGTTCCCATTATATTTTATTTAGAAAGAGAGATTCTGGGTAGGGTTTGGTGTAGGGCTACAATTTTCTGACCTCTTGTCTATGACATTCAGGACAGAGGCCACGTCCTAAGTTTTAATGTCCCCAGTCCTAGCACAGTACCTGGAATCCTCGAAGATACTGAATAACCAGTTGTTGAATGAGTACATGTTAAACCACAAGGTCACATGATGTGGTTATGCCTGGAAATTTCAACATACCTTATTTTGTGCAGTGTGAAGTACAGAAACAATCATAATTGTAACCTAATTATTAATATCTGTATAATTTCTGCAACATTCCCACTAAATTGCTGTCCATTTCTCCTTGAATATAGAAATTCTGCAGTTCTACAGGTATCCCAATTCATTTTAGCAAGGCCATGTCTATTTGAAAGAATTTCTTATATTGAGCCAAAATTTGTCTTTTCCCCTCCTAATCACACTCCCCAAATCATAAACTATCAGCCAGGAAGGACCATAGATTTCACCCGGTTCAGGTTTCTCATTTTACAGATAAGAAATGAAGGCTCAGGGAGATGTAGAGAGTTGCTCACAGAACCCCGCTTGTCAGCAACCAAGCTCTGAAATATGCAATCTGCTGTGTGCTGGCCTCTCTGCCTGGGTTCCCGGCAGACTTGGCACAACCAAATCAACTTTGGTTTACTTCTGGAATACAGTTTCATCTTCTTTCCTCTTTGAGCAAAAATAATTTTCTTAAAATGAGTGTACACCTGTTTACACTCAACCAGAAATGTAAATTGGGTTGTAGTATAAGGACTAGGAGTCAGGAAACCAGAGTATTGTATTTACCACTCACTTAGCTAAAGTAATGCAGGCAAGTTGCTCCACTTCTTAGGGTTAATTAGGGGATTTCTCTGGCCCCTTCTAGCTCTAGGATTTAATCCTTCAAATGAAAATGGTAGAATATTTCAAAGTGTAGTATGTGTACTCTCCCACCCTTCCAAAGCCTAGTTTCTTTCATCTCATAAAATAATACAGCTTCTACAGTGGTTAAGGCCACAGGCTACTGAGACTTGGGTTCAAATCCCAGATCTGCCACTTACTTGCTACGTGATCTACATACAGGAAAAATCTACTTAGTCTTTTTAAAGTTCAGTATCCTTGCCCATAGAAGGAAGATAATAGTACCTACATCATAAGGTTATTATGAGGAAAAGAGATAAGTAGAACCATCTAACCTCAGAATTCTGAAGAAAAATAAGCTAGAAACCTAACCTGTAAGACTGGGTGTGGATAATGAATTTCTCTAGCTATTGTCAAAAAGAAAGTTCTCCAAGAAATGGAAGCTCCCAATGATAGCCCCTCCACTGTTCGCCTCATGTCATAAAGCTTCCAGACCTCTGTACATGATGTCTCGCCTCTCATCTTTCAAGTTCTTCATTCATAAAGGTATGACTCAAGTGTGACACCATCTCCAACTTTGTCTTTCAGAATTCTAGTTTTAAAATTAGAAGTGATGCCAAGTGGTCTTTTGCTGTTAGTACTCAGTCATGATGGGATTATTGATGGCCCAAATTTCTTCCCCCAAATGGAAAACTTCTACTAATGGAGCCTAACTCTAAGCAATATTTAAACCTTCCCTGGCTGGTGTGGCACAGTGGATTGAGTGCTGGCCTGTGAACCAAAGGGTCGCCAGTTCGATTCCCAGTCAGGTCACATGCCTGGGTCCCCAGTAGGGGGTGCTCGAGAGGCAACCACACATTGATGTTTCTCTCCCTCTCTTTGTCCTTCCCTTCCCCTCTGTCTAAAAATAAATAAATAAAACCTTAGAAAATGCAATTGGTGCCTGTACTGCCCTTTTCTCCATTCTCTGGAGGAAAAATACCTGCTTTTGTTTTAGGAAAATCTACGCTATGTTAATAATACTCATTACAAAATTGCATATTGTATTCACACACACTTCAAGCAATAACCTGAAGGTGGGAGATTGTAATTTATACTGAGGAATCAGAAAATAACTCTAACAAGTTAGGTCAAGTGTCTCATCCAAAGTAACCATTTAGGCCAAAGATCAAGCCAAGACTAGAATTCACAGCCTCTGCCACTTCTGTGTGTTGGAGGCATTCAAGTTCTCAGGGTTTAATCAATTTGTCCCCTTGGGAAACAAGTAAAATCAAATAAAGTACAAATTACAGGTGGTACATAGTATTAAAAAATGAAGGTGGTAAAACAAAATTGTTTTATTCAAGCAAACAGTTACCATATGGCAATAAGATATCATAAAGAATTCTAAAGAGTGACAAAAGGGATATTCTTTTTTGTCTTTTTAAATTGTTGTTCTGTTACAGTTGTCCCAATTTTCCTGTGTTGCTCTCCTCTGCCGTACCCACTCCCTACTCCCACATTCAATCCCCAACCTATTGTCCATGTCCATGTCCATGGGTCATTTATACTTGTTCTTTAAGTAGGTCATATTTTTCTTTCCTCAAAAAATCTTATTAATGACAGATAAAAACACCAATTTTCATTCAACTCATCAATCCAATTTCATTCATTTCATCTGTTGTTCAAGTCCACAAACATTTACACACAACTTGCCACTGTGTTATGTACTGCAAATAGATAGGACACAATCTCCATCCCCTAGGACAGAGAGGCAAGTGAACTTTTCCTATAAAAGATGAGATAATAAATATCTTAGCCTTTGTGGGTCACTCAGTCTCCATTGCTACTATTCATCTCTGCCACTGGAGCATAAACAGAGCAATAGATAATATGCAGATGAATGAGCAAGGCTGTGTTTCAGTAAGACTTTATTTAGAAAGACACACAATTTGGCCCTGGGCCTGTACTTTGCTAACCTCTTCTCTGAGCTTCTAGATGAGTTCATGAGCCAGATCAACTCACATCTGATTGTAGTAAAATAGGAAAAGTGTATTATTCGAGATATAAGTGGGGGCATTAATAATGCCTGACAGCAGGGCTAGTGGAAGGCTTCTTATAGGATATGACACTTAATTTGGGCCCTGAAAGATTCAAATTTGGGCAAACTTAATGCATGTGAATTTGTGGAGAGCTGTTAGTGCATGATGCTTTTATAGAATGGGGAATAGTCCAGTGTGTTTGAAATATAGAACAGGTAAAAGAAGCCAGGGAGGTTGACAGGGACCAGGTCAGTGCCTAGTAGGCCATATTAAGGAAATTTGGGCTTTATATGCAGTCAACAGTGGGCACTGAAGAATCCTCAAACAGTGAACTGATATGATCAGATATGGGTTACACCAAAGTCCTTCAGAAATCAGTGAGGGTGATGGTCTTGGGTGAGGGAAACATTAAAGATAAAGAGGTTGGATAGAAGTATGGTAACAAGCCAAACAACCAATGGCAAAGCTTGCATCTAAGGCTGTATTAGAGAGGTGAAAAGAGATTCATTCTGAAGATAATTTAGGCCTGCATGGACCAATACAGTATCCACTAGTACTTCACATGTGGTAATGCATCTAAGGAACTGAATGCATAACTTACTTAAAAATTTGATTAACTTAAATTTAAATGTAAAAACTAGTTTTCATGCAGTTATTGCAAAGTTTTCAAGTATATTTGGAACAACTTGGGTAATAGACATCTACCTTTTCAATAGTAAATTTGATGGAATCAAAATACAGAATAAATATTTCCAAGGAATATTTGGTATATACATTGAAATGTGCTGTTAAGTATAAAATATACATATTTTAAGGACTTAGTATTTAAAAGTATACTATTTCACCAAATTATCAAATATTGATTAAATATTGAAATGACGATATGAATATATCGGATCATATATTCAAATGACGATTTGAATATATTGGATTAAATAAAATATTAAAATAAAGTTTGCCTGTTTCTTTTTAATGTGCCTCCTGGAAAATATAAAATTAAACACGTAGCTCACATCATGTTGCTATTGGACAGAGCTGCTTTAGAAGGGGAATTTCTTTGATTTGGTGACTACATGGAACACAGTGGGGGACTGACTGATCAGATGTAATGATGAGAGGAAGAATATAAAAGAAAGCTGATTTCAATGCTTTCAAAGGAAAAAAATATCAAATTGTCTCCCCATAATCTATGTGCCCAGCCCAATTTCTACAACGTGAGAAAAAAGACCAAGGTTCATACACTCTGTACCCCTGTACCGAGCACTGAGTTCAGGTCATCCTATATGAGAGGCACAAAATATCTGTTGGCTGTTACTGATGATAAAGATGATATGATCATCAATACACACTGAACCCCAAGGTCAGATCAAGTCAAGAATATGATAATTGCTTTATCCAGGATTTCTGTGCTTGGTTAGAACCATTCTAAAGCAAAGATAAACCCCCCTTTATCTCTTCCTGCAGAAATGAGGACAATGTAACCGCCATATTCTTCATATAAAAGGAGTCAAAATAATTTCTTACCTTTACCTTGTTACACATAATAATGCTGAGGTTTGCCAACAACTTTTATTGAGCAGAGTTAAACATAGAGGGATGGGAAATTTACAACATACATCATAGGCAGACAATACCCTGATGGAAAGAAGTTACCAAAAACTACCTGGGTTCGCTGAAAGAAGGATCATCGCTAGGCAGGAAGGAAACAGATGGAACATTCCGGGAAGTAAGTGAATAGTGTCTAACAAAGGGGCCATTCACAGAAATGTGGGCAGCATTCAGGGAACCATTATGAAAGGGTGAAGTTCCCAGGGATGAGGAAGAGTAGAAATTTGTTATACTACTTAAATTTGAAAGGGCAAGAGGAGATAGTTGTTATCGGAAGCCAGAGAAATCTGCGGCCTTGGAAGAGGGGCCACCTAAAAGAAACTGTGGCCAAAGATGGAAGAACCCTAAGTTTTCTCTCCCCTTTCCTCCAGTCTCTTTCCTGTGCTACCCACTGGCCTACTCTAACATGAACCAACTTGAAGCTAGAGGGCAAAGGACTCTAGGTGACTGACTCAGCCCACACCCTATGGACAGAGAAGGTCCCCCAAAAGTTATAGAATGAATCTAGAGGAACAAATGAAGTATATCTGCTTTAAAATATATTCTTCAGCCTGGATGTATAATGTATGAATCTATTGTATAAATTAAGACATAGGCAAAACCTATGTCCAGATAATGAGGAAATCAATTAATGGGAATAAAAGTAAAGCACACAATTCCTTACACTAAAAAAATACTACAAAAATATCTGGAAATTGAGTTGGATTACTCACATCATTCCTTAAACCTAAATCTTCCTTGGCCATCATTTTTTTCTATTTTCCTTAGAAAGGAAAAATAGAAAATTCTTCCCACATTCTGGCATTGAGGTTCAAAATGGACAAGATACTGTAAAGTGATGATTCTCAACTGGGAATGTCCTTGCCACCGCTCAGAGCACGTTTGGCATTCCAGAGACATTTTTGTTTGTCATAATTTGAGAGCAGGGCTGGTGTGCTATTTTTATGTCAATTGTAAAAGACTAGGGATGCTGTTATACATTCTATAATACAAAGGACAATCCCTGACAACAAAGTTATCTGGCCCAAAATGTCAATAATGTATATAAACCTTGTTTTAAAAGCAAGTGCTATAGTTGATTTAAGAAAGTGAGAATGTGGCATTGGCCAGCTAGCTCAGTTGGTTAGAGTATTGTCCAGATATGTCAAGGTTACGGGTTCAATCCCCAGTCAGGGCACATACGAGAATTAACCAATAAAAGAAATGCATCAATAAGTGGAAAAAGAAATTGATAGCTATATGTCTGTCTGTCTCTCCTTTCCTTCTCTTTCTAAAATTCCATAAAAATTATTTTGAAAAAGAAAGTGAGAATATGAAAAAAGAAGATAAATAATTCAGATTTGGGATACCAAAACTAGAAAACCTTTTTAAAAATGATGTTTTAGTCTTCTAGTCACAAATATATTTTCTCTGAGGTCATTTGTTCTGCAACATAAAATAAAGGTAAGCCCTGAAATTAAAGGGGCTTTCTTAAAATGTTCAGATGACTGGTTTAAAGCCAGGTCTTACTCTGTCAGACTGACCACTTATTAAGTTTACTTATACATGAGAATTTTCAGATAACTGATGACAATGTACAATACCTTTCACCCTATTTGGTCCTGATTGTATCCTGGCATACAAATTACTACAAGAAAGAATGACCAACTTGAGGTAATGGTCACAGATGAAGCTTCTTCACTAAGACTCTTGAGGACATTAATAAATAAACGTTTTTACATATCTGAAGACAATTGTGCTTGGTCTGCAGGGTCCCACAGCAGGGGGTGGGGGTGGGAGGGAAAAGTAAAATCAATTTGTAACAATAAAACTGAACTTTCCCTCTGTACTCTCCAATGAATATTCATAATGATGCCAAATGCTAGTCACTAATATTATGTTTGATCTTATTACATATATGGAAACCAAGGCCTGGAAAGGTTAAATACCATGCCCAAAGTCAATTATCTGGTGAGTGGATAAGCTGGAGGTCTTAACCACAATGTTCAAGATAGAGGTGTAAGCAGTACTGAAATGACTGCAGTAAAAATTAAAAAAACACACATTTGGATAAATTGACCTTTTAGAGCATTTCCACCTGAGGATGCCAACAAAGGAAGGACTAAGTAGAAAATCCACTTTTGGAAGAAAGGGTCTTATTTCCTTGCAGAAAAAGAAAGAAAAGGAAAGTAAGGCCTTTAGGATATCTGTGGCCAATGACTTAGATGTGAACAAACTAAAGGTGACACAAGGTTGCCAATATCAAAAGTAAGTACCAATCTAGTCCCTTGTCCATGGAAGCCTTTCATGCTTTATCCTTCCTCAACCCATTTCCCACCTACCAGCATCATACCCCTGACCCTGTCGATGTGGTTGAGGTTGAGTCAATTGAATTCTCTTGTCTGCAACTCTTTGTTTGCTAAATGATAAAGCCATGCTTTGCATCTTGGATAAAAGAGTAAATTGATGATAATTTCTGCCTCCAAGTTTGCTAAGTGGCCTCAAACACATTGAGAAGGAAAGATGGCATAGTTGTTTTTTCAAATTGATGCAATATCACTAAAATCATTCACACCTTCACAGAGAGGTGACAGAAGAGTGGCTGAGAAGGGATTCTGCTCAGTGTAGTCAATTATTTTTAAGAGGCTACTTCCAGCTTGTAATCAAGAAGCTAAAAGATTTGATTTCTTAGCATCAACTGGAACATAAAGGAGGGAACTAAATATTGTATTAATTCCCATCTGTAAGAATGCTTAAGAAAGGAACATTGTTATTTAACAGCTTTAAAAGTAAAAAAAGAGAGAGAGAGAGAGAATCTCCAATAATGTGATATAAAATTTGTTTAAAGTGGGCAATGTCATGAGGCCATAGCAATTGATCATTACCATAATCATTAGGCTTTTATCAAGTTCCCAGGCATTGGAGATCTCAGGCTTATCTCACCCTATTCCTCCAGGAGTTCCAAGTGTAGTAGATGGAAAAGCAAGTCAATGAACATCAATGTGGGACAATACATATACAGGCTATAGAATCACTAACTCTAACCAGAGTAATGTTGGGATGAGGAAAACATCACTAGTCAAGGTGCATAATTTTAGGAATTGTGGAGGAGTGGGGAAGACAGGAAAAGCAGAGGGAACAGCATGAACAGAGTCATGAGGCATGGAAGTCCACAGCATAATTGGGGAGTGGCAAGTGGTTTGATATGCCTGGATCAGTGTGGCTGTGAGAGGTAATGAAAATGGGAGAAATTTTAAATACAGTTAATATAATGTATTAAACACTGTGACTAAAGATTGGACAGATGATTGTGGGATCCAAACTTGTACTTAGAGAAGTATAGGACAAGTTGAAGATATTTCAGTTCAATTTCCTCATATAATTATTCCCACTACTGCTAGAAGTACTATAAATAATACCACGACCACAACTATCATTATTTTTGAATATGTACTAGGTTCTAGTTTCTATGTTTGGTGATACACACTGTTCAGTGGTACTATTTTTTCACTTAATCTCCAAAATAACCATATCATGTCCTTATCATTATACCCATTTAAGAGATCAGAATACTTCACCAATCAGTTGTTTTTATATAGGGGATAGTTGAAGCATGCAAATGAACCTGAAACTCATCTTCCTCTATTCTCTACTCTTGCCCATTAGCACCAAAAGGTGTCCAGTCTCCAGAGCTCCTTTACCTGAGCATATTTATATTCCAAATGCCAGAATGGCCAATGGGAAGGAAAAAGCTAGATATCAAGGGAGAGGGAAGAACTGATTGAGATCATGGTCAACAAAATGGCAGGAAGAAGGTCTATCACATCACATGCAGAAAGGAGGATTCATTTTGAGCATGAAAGGAGAAATGTCCTGTGAGATAGGGAATGGAATGGAGGGTGACTGCAAATGCTGGTAAGTTCTAAGGTGCAGACAAGGGAAACGAAGAAAGTTCACCTGGGCTTTTTTTTTCTGTTACACTGGGAGTTCACTGGCTGAGTAGGTGTGATAGTTAATTTTATGTCATCTTGATTGAGCTAAAGGATTTCCACATTTCTGGTAAAACATTATATCTGAATGTGTCTGTGAGGGTACTTCTAAAGAGATTAATTAGTATTGGCATTAATAGGCTAAGTAAGCATATGATCCCCACTAATGTCGGTGGGCCTCATCCAATCTATTGAGGGTCTAAATAGAGCAAAAAGGCAGGGGAAGGGTAAAATTGCTCTCTGTTTGGCCTGCTCATCCATCTTCTCCTGTTCCTTTATATTGGTGCTCCTGGTTCTCAACTCCCCTGGTTCTTAGGCCTTTTCATTTGGATTGAATTATACCATCAGCTCCTCTGTTTCTCCAGCTTGCAGATGGCAGATTGTAAACTTCTTGGCCACATCATGAGCCATTTCATGTAATGTCTCCTCCCTTCCCTTCCCTTCCCTTCCCTTCCCTTCTCTATCTCTCTCTCCCCTTCTTTCCGCCTCTCTCTCTCTCCACCCCTGATAGATATTCCTAGTGGTTCTGTTTCTCTAGAGAACTTGAATAATACAGTAGGCTTCAGATGGGGTGAAGGCTTGAGCCAAGTGGCAGAGAGCTGAGGACATCTGCTGTGGGAGATGAATGAGGGAGACAGACAATAGGATGCATGACTGACCTGATGAGTTAGTGGCAAGGCTGTACATGCACTAGATGTACTTTATTGGCTCACTTTCCAGTATAAAGGAGCAAGAGGTGAAATTATTCTGTTGTTATGCCCCAGACTATAAATAATCTTAAATATTAGAACAAAACCAACTTTTCTACTCTTTGTAAAAACTGACTTTATGGGGGTTGAAGTTAAGGGATAACTAAAGATACATAACACTAATGTGTTATTTTTAGTGATGCAAAGTACATCTTAAAAGTGGGGCTGTGTCAAAGATTTTGGCCATAAATCTAAGCCAAGTTTCATGAAATTCTACTGATATTCTGTCTAAGTTTGTTCAAAGAGCCCATAATATTATAACATTTGGTCTTTAAAGAGAAGGAATCAGGAGTGGTTAGAATTTTCTATGTTAAAAAGCCCCCAACTCATATCCATCCCTTCACTTATCCCATACCTTCACAACTCCTAAGGAAAAGGAATGTTATCTTTATGCTTCAGTGAGCAGATTATTCCATCTTGCTGCAAGGGAATTATATGCCCTACTCGATTTGTGCTTAAGAATGATATTCCTGCTGAAACATTTTTTCCTTTGGGCATTTCCACTACGACACAGGCAGCTACCAATCCATTTCTTTTGCAGATAGGACCATTAGCCCAAGAATTTGAGCAATGAATTCCTTTAAAAATAATGAGTCTAGGCTCATTGGAAAAGAGCACAGGAAGACTGGACTGTCATTTCACTCATTTTCCCTTCTTTAAGCCATCACTGCTGCATCCCAGTTGTGAGTGATAAATGCAGTAGTCAAAATGTCTTCTGAGTTGCTCATTGGGGAAATAAATACAGAGTAGTTAAAGACTGTAGTTTTTGGAGTCAGAGACATCTGGGTTCAAATCCCAGCACCACAAATTACTAACTAGTTAACCTTGGGCAAGAGAATTCAAATTCATATTCTAAGTCTCCATTTTCTTGGGAGTAAATAATAAGATCAAACTCACAATAGTGGTGAGAGGATTACAAAAGATAACCATGCAATAAAGCCTCAACCTGGTACCTGGCATATAGTGGTGCTCCATAATTTGCAGCAAACAAAATAATTCAGAGCTTCCTCTTGACTTTGTTTCAAAGGGAAAAGTAACTTGTTCTTTACCTTCTCAGGACCCTATGATAAACATGAAGACCCTTTCAAATTGGAAAGCGACAGTTAAGAACTTAACCTCTGGACTCTGATTGCCCAAGTCTGAGTCCCTGTTCTGCTACTTATATCAGACAAGTTATCTCTCTAAGCCCGTTTTGTCATCTGCAAAACAGGAATTAAATAAAATCATTTAATGAAATGAAAACACAGTGATTGGCATATAGTATACACTAAAAATGTAGGCAATGGATACTATTGAGTAGGCTCACATTTAGCTGAAAATAAGATGACATTTTCCAAGGGCAGTCTGACAAAATTGAATTCTATTATAGTTTTCCCAACAATAGTGCCCAAAACTCTGTACTATACTTGGTTCCATAATGGCAACCACACTCACACCAGGATAGTTGTCTGACTTCTTAAACAGGGACTTTCTACCTCTTTAAGGAATGAAGAAATAGTTCAACTCCACTGGGCTAATGTGTGAGGCTTCTAGAAAATGTGAACCCCCCTCCCCAGTGGCAGTTCTCATGGTTCAGGTGAGGGCATTTACAAAAATAGCATCTAGCAAAAAGCTTTTCCTAAAAATATCAATCTGTCCTCTCAGTCCCCAATGGTTTGCTTTCTGATTTATACAAGGAGATCATTATATGTGCCCTTCCTGAAATATTCGGTGCGCCATTTCCCATAGGACCTTAGTATTGTAACACTTCAGAGTTTCAGGATCATTCACCCAGTGTATTAGGTGCTCCTAGGAATGAGTTTGCTATTTCTGAAAACCTCTTATCTTTTTTATGCTAAATGAATGCCATTAGGCAACATATGTCTACAATGTATTAATGACACCCAGGTGGTCTCAAAGTCGGCAGACCCCTAAATGGCTAACTCATTTCCCTACAAATATTTCAGAGTGTACAAACAAAATCTACCCAAAACAAAATTGAAGAATAGTGCCTTTCCAGAGAATATAAAATGTGAAAACACAGGGCTAAAGTACAAATTTATCAAGCGGTAAAACAAAAGACCTCAATGGTAATATTTTACAAATATTCGAGTCATCAAGGCTTCTTCATGGTCTGCACACTATGCAGAAACAAACAAACAAACAAACAAAAAAGAGAACCAAATAATGCTGCTAAGGGAAGGAATCAAACCACATAGCCGAAGGCTGCTATTCCTGACTTTATCTAATAAAATGGTTTTATCTTAGAAAGTTGTGCATAAATCAATGCTTATTTAAGTATTCTAGTTTGGAAAGGACTTACAAAGCAATCTTTCAGTGAATCCATTAGTAAAATTAATAATTACTCCCATTTACAGCTTTTGTAAATTAAAATGCTCAAATAGTGATACTTAAAGTGGGATTTACTTATGATCCAAGACACCCTAACACAGTAGCTATATACTGTAAGCAACTTTTATTCCAAGATGGGCATTGTGGCACTAAACTGACATGTTGGCATACTAATTCACAGTAAACTGAAAGACAAGTCATAAAGCTTGTGACACAGGGATTCATAGCATGGAGGTGTATATATGGCATGTAGACTCTTTTATACAATTACTCCGTGTTCCAGTGGCTGTACTTTAAAATTCACCTGATATCAAAGAAAAAGCTTACCAGGTACCAAAGCATGTGGTGATACTGGAAAAACTTGTATACAAGCTAGAAAATGGCACTGACAACCAACCACCTAGAAACTTCTAATGAACAGATTGGTATGTTCTATGGTCCTGATGGTCTGATCGCAGTGACTGCAACTTCATAGCCCCTGTATATTAAAGGACTCTCCTGAAGTGTGTAGAGTGAAAGAATTATAAGGGTCATTGATATTAAAATGAAGAGAGCAAAAACAGATGAACTTTTATAGGGGGAGGTACTCTGTAATGGCAAAAACAATTTCATCTGCATAAAATAACAATGAGACAGGGCTCCTCAGAGTCTATAATATTCTAATGTGCAGTGCACACCTCCAGGGCAGGGAGATGGCAAGCAGCTGTTTCTCAGACAGTTTTTACTCTCAGGAGCTTTCCCTATGGGAGCATTTCATTTGGATAACATATTTGGAAATGCTGCTGTAAGGACAATTTTAACAACAATAAGAGTAACTAGCATTTATTAAGCTCAAGGGATGGAGCTTCATGTGAAACTCAGGAACTAGTCTAGAAGCACAGTGCAAGATGGGGCGCGTTAAGTAGTTTGGAACAGTGGCTGAAAACTGTATATGACAATGGCTGGATTGGCTGAAGGAGGACCCAATGAGTTAAAAGACTCACCCAGAGCTCAATCTTCATTGTTATTATCAATGATAATAATAAAAATAGTTCAGCTTTATTGATCTTTTTCTGTGTTTCAGCCACTATGGTCAATCAATCCTGAAGACAGCCTTGTAATTTCAATCCTATTATTGTCTCTATTTTACCCTCATTTGTCCTAATAACCCAGCATGTGTTACAGGTGGTGTTGAAAACTAGGTTTGTTCCACAGTGAGTTCTGTATGCTTTCCATTCCACTACCTCTGTCTCTCATGAACGCCTTGGGGAAGATAAATTCTGTAGGACCTGCAGAATATCATGCGCAGCAGTTTATGCTGTAGTTAATTGCACCCAGCAGAAGACACTAGGCAAAAATAATATATATGAATGAATTCTCACAGCTCAGAACTTAAAATACAGAAAATACAATCATCAGCTGAAATGTTTTTAACCACACATAACCTGCAAGCAAATTCTATGTGGAGACTAATTGCCTCGATAAAGTAATGAATCTATTGTTTACTCTGCATTTTAAAATTTCCACTAAGGTAAAACAACACTCAAGAGACAGAACTTATTGTGCAACACATTCTGCGAAAACCTTTTACTAGTAAGACAAACATACCCTTCACAGAGATGTGTAACACACAGTATTTTCCAATTCTGAAAACTATTCTTTTGTGCATTAAGAGATAATGGGGCATTCTATTTACTTAATATGCCACCCTGCTTCATTTCTAAAGCAGCAGGATTGTAGCCTTCAGTGGAGAAACTTGTACTGGGTACCTACTATGTGCCAGGAAGAAGACATGGGTCCTGCCCTCTATGGGAAGACAAAACTGTTTAATCTTAGGCAAGCAGTGAAAAGACCTAAAATGAAGGGGTTAGTAAAGTGCTGAGAAATTGACAAGGAAGGGCTGATTCCAAGAGGGTCTCAGGGTGGGAGTGTTGGGAATAGACCCAGGAAGGCAAAAGCTGAGGTTGCATTTGAGCAAGGCTTTTAAGAGTTTTGCACTTGACCAACTTTGCACTTAAGGGATGCACTGTATTGTCCCCAGTAAAAAAAAAAGAGTGAAAGACCCCAAGTTAAAAAAATTGCCCAGAAATGTGGATACTCAATAAATCAGGTCTTTTATTTATGGACAAACAGATTGGAATACATATTTATGTAGCTACTATCTTATAGCCAACAAGAGATTTACCAAAGCAGTATCTTGTGTGTAATACCTATTACTGTAGAATAAATTATTTTGTAATAAAAATATATATTTAGTTACATTTTAGGCAAGAGCTTAAATCCCTGACACAAGTACTATCCCAGATGGAGGAGTCATTATATCAAAAGATTGGTTTAAATCACTTATAGCTCAAAATTCAAATCAAATTGTTATTTTCAAACACCTACCAGATTCTCCAGTTCTGCCTAACCTAAACTCTCTGAGCCTCAGTGGATGAAGCCAGCCCAGAATCAAGGTCATTATTTTCAGTGAGAGTCTGAGAGAGAAGAAGCCCATGGTCATCACCATATGACCACGTAACCTCTCTAGCTTTTGAACATTAAACTGCCCAGCGGAAGGCAGCAACACTTGCAACATATGAAGTCAAGCTTCATCAATATCTATTAATTCAATTTCCTAGAAACAAATTGAGTCCTGAACCATTCTGACATAGAGAATGGTTCAAAACAGGAAGAGAATTCAGTACCCATTCAATCCATTTTTTTCTCACTTCACAGGCCCAAGGAAGGAAGATACCCAAAGTTACATACCATATTTTGCCATGTATAATGTGCACTCATGTTTTGGTGTGCATTATACATGAGATTATATAATCATTTTACTCAAGTATAAAGTGCATCCTTATTTTTTCCCTCAAAAATTTGGGCAAAAAAGTGTGCAATATACACAGCAAAATATGGTCACTTACTTTGGGAAGGAAATAAAGGCAAAGCTGAAAGTAAGAACCAGCTAAACTGCAATTAATTTTGAAAAAAATAAATCAAAATATATTAAATTAGCTGAGAGGTCAATTTTACTCTACTCTTTGATAAGTCTTTAGACTATTAATTTCTTTGAACTTCGATGAGTTTAATTTCTGTATGTCACCTAATATATTATACAAGGCTTCACAAAATCCCTTTTTTTCTGATCTCATGTCCTTGTTGTGTAAAGGAACCAAGAGGATAAGGAAAATGATGGTACATTTTTACGGCTGTTTTAAGGACTCAAAGAGAAGCAACTAGCCAACTGTGGTCAATATTACTTGAGTCTTGATGGTTAGATTTTACGTTGTAAGCCTTTGAATTTTGAATTACATAGGAAAACATGCAAAAGCAAATATTGAGGAATGCTTTCACCCTTGCTCTTCATCAACACTGCTGAAAATATAGAGTGGACTGAGCAGGAGCTTTCTACAAAGACTGCAATGAAAAGACCTTCCTGCATGAGGTCCTGGGCCCTTGACACAAACTGACTTACATTACTTCTCATATATGAGAATTTAACGCTAAGTACCTAGAAGGCAGGAACCCTGTCACACTGCTCCAGATCTCCTATAATAGACCCAGAAAAAAACCAAGTATGTACTCATTAAATGACTTGGAAGGACTGATTTAGCCAGAAGCCTCACTTTTAGAACAAATCACTGCACTGAGATCTACTGGAAAGTTTTATAGTTTAGATAATTTAAAAAAGCTTTTGGAGGGGTGAGGGAAGGATTGGAAGGGTAAGGCAAAAATTGGATTAAGTTGATACTATTAGTACCCAAGGAAGGATGACATTGGTTGTGATTAAACAGAAGCATTTTGACTAGCACTTAAAAACAGAGGAATTTTCTGACCATATCTTTCTTATTTCCATAGTTATTATATAACTCAGTGGTTATTAATGGGGTAATTTCTCTCCTCATAGGATGTTTGGCAATGTCTGAAGACATCATATTTGTTGTTACAACTTGGGGGTGAGCAGCAGTGTACATAGGGTCCAGGGATGCTGCTCAACATCCCACAAAGTATAGGATGGCCCCTGACAATAAAGAATTATCTGGCTCCAAAGGTAAATAGTGCCAAGCTGAGAAACCCTGTTCTAGTTTATCACAGGGCCTGAAATAATTGAAGGAAAATATAATTTTGCCAACTAATTTTACTAATTTTCAGAGCAGGAAAGAAGAATTAACAAATATGTTCATTGAATTTGTTCTCACTTGTTTCTTATTTTTAATTTGGTATTATTTTTAACCCAATGTTATTTGGTATCAAGTATTAGAATGCATTTGTTGATTTGTTTTGATCTTCTGTACAGAAAAAAATTAGGTGCCAATGCATAGAGATGATAAATACTACTATTTGGAGCACTCTAGGGACACAAGTCTGTATCTGATTTTTCCACTGTCTACTCTGCCACTAGCAGGTATAGTACTAAGCAGAAGAGGAAAGAAAGTTCAGATTGTGTGTTAAATCTAACTTTTCCCCCTACCTACAGAGATATTTCTCCTTCCTCCTGAAAGTCCTTTCTCAGGACCAGCAGACAAATGATAAGAGAATGACAGCTATCAAATGGTTTCACAAGCTACAAGAATAGGCACTCTCCTTGGCTAGCTAATGTGTCCCACTATTGAGACCCCAGCCTACATTTTAAGGTACAGGGTACTGTCTCAGCACAGATTTAATTGAGACATGATCAGGCAAAAAGGTAGCATTGGATGGGCTAAGGACAAGCTGAATGCTGTTAGGGGTAGGTGCATGGATGCAGTGGTTTCTACAATGTCATTTTCCTGTCCTAGTACAAAGGGCACTGACCAAAAAGGGTCTAGTGGCTGTAGCCCTTGGTCTTAGAATGGGTAGCAGCCTAATGCAATCTTAATTAAGGGCTGATTCAAGTACAAGGCTTTCTTCAAAAATAAGTTTTGCCAAAACCCTCTGGACCAGCTTACATTATGAAAAAAAGTTAATTAATTTAATTTTTAATATCCTCATCCTGAAAATGCAAAGTTTTTTTCCCCTATCTTGAGGCCATTAAGGAAGAGTTATTTTACCTTGGACAAGGGGACAACTTGTACAGAAAACTTTCATCCTATTTTGCATGAGAAGTTAACATTTCTATGGCATCTGAATTTGTAAGTAGTAGATAAAAACTCAGCTCTATTATATAGACTCTATATCATATTGTCAACTCAACAGTTCTTCACCACAAAACTGTGTATTTGCTCTTTTGAAATACTACCTCTTTGATTCAGCAAGAAACCTTCGTTTCTAGAAAAGGAATCAATTTCCATAGTCTAGCAAGAGCATACATATTTGTAGTGTTGGCAGAAAACTTGCTTTACTGGAAACTCATGTCATGTCATCCTTGATCACAGCATATTGATACAACTCCAAAGTATGTCCACTCAAAAATCCTAAACTCGAGAGGCAATTTACTTTTAATCTAAATTCCCAGTGGTCCCATATTTTTAGGCTATTAAAAGTATCTGGAAAGCTTAACTACATTAAAAAGGACAAATAACAAAAGAATAATTTAGTCTTGGCAAAGACTTAAACAATACATGCATTCTGGGAAAGAAAGATCAATGACATTTTTAACAAAGACCTACTGCTAAAGAAATAAAAGGTAGGCAGTATGTAATTCCTTATCATTTCATCTACCAAGGGTCATTCTAATCAAACCCACATCAATGATTTATTTCAGTTATTTACTTGGGTGTGAGAAGTGGAGAGACATCTATCCAGTCATGTGCTGCTTAATGAAGGGGATAGGTGATGAGAAATGTGTCATCAGGCGATTTCGTCATTCTGTAAACATCACAGAGTGCATTTACACAATCCTAGATGGTACAGGCTACTACACACCTAGGCCATATGGTATATATAGCCTATTGCTCCTAACAGCCTGTGCAGCCTGTTACTACATAAAACAAAATGAGATCAAATCAAGCAGAAGAGAAAATGGCGCAATAAAGACACATGGTAAACACAAGATGTATGAGGCTGCTAATGGTGTAACAGGGCATAATGTTTTACAGCAAATTGTTTTATAAGTAGAAACAGTAAACTCTAAAATAACAATAAAAGTATAGTATACTAAATACATAAACCAGTAACATAGTCTTTTATTATCATTGTCAAGTATTATGTACTGTACATAATTGTATGTGCTATACTTTTATATGACTGGTAGCTCAGTGGGTTTGTTTATACCAACATCACTACAAACTTGTGAAGAATGTGTTGTGCTATGACACTAGGATGGCTATGTTACTAGACCACAGGGATTTTTCAGCCCCAATATAGTCTTATGAGAGTACTGTCATATATGCATTCCGTTGTGGATAGGAAAGCTATGCAGCACATGACTATATTGAAATAAATTGGGCTAAAAACTAAATGTTAAAAGGAATAAAGGGTGTGGCAAAAGTAGGTTTATGGTTGTGAGTATGAAAAACACAGAGTTTATTCTTGTATTTTCATTAATCACTGTATTATTTTCCATAAGAACAACTATAAATCTTCTCTTGCCCCACCATGTATACAAGAGGCTTGCATTAAATTAGTACTCCTTACTGCATTGTGCTCTACTGATCTAACGCTGCTTTCTAGAGGTCAGTCCTCCATTGGCTTCCCAAGCACCACATTCTCCTGGTTTTCCTTCTTTCACATTTAAGCAGTCCTATCTCTTCTATACCACCTTAAAATACTGGTGCACCTCAGGGCTCACTTCTCTACCCACTATTTCTCCTTTGGTGACCTCCTTAGCTCTCATGGTTCCTCTATATAAGCTGAAAAGTGTTAAATGCCTACCACAAGCCTAGAACTCATTCCTGAGCAATTGAAGGCAGGGCCATGTAGTGTCTGACATACAGCAAGGTTGCTCAAAAAAGTGTTAAATGAATAAATAAATATAAAAATGGATTCATGGGACTTCAGCTGGAGAACTGTGAAAGACAGCTGAGTTGTCCTAGACAGGCCTTCCTAGAACAATGAGAACCACTTTGGTTAACCAACTGACCACAAATGTATGAGCGCACTCAGGCTCAATCAGCAACACCCAGCCTAGACCAGTAGAACCTATCAACTACCACAGCAGGACATTTGGTCCATGGTTCATTATAGCACACAAACATTTAACCTTGTTCAAACTGTACCAACGTTATTATTCTTGCAATTCATGAGAAATCTTGGATTTCACATTTGTTCTTTTCTTCCTTACCATGAATATTGTCAGAGTTACTTTGAGGTCGATGAACAACTACTCTTAAGTATATATTGACCTGATTATTGGCTTTGTTATTTTCTATCTGTGAAAAGTTTTGGTAA
Source organism: Phyllostomus hastatus (assembly GCF_019186645.2). NCBI lineage: Eukaryota > Metazoa > Chordata > Mammalia > Chiroptera > Phyllostomidae > Phyllostomus > Phyllostomus hastatus. The sequence continues at coordinate 6,766,918 of NW_025333841.1, read as the reverse complement.
TAGGGATTTGATTCTATCTCTACGTTCGTGAGGTTGGTGGCTGTATTTGACTGTATCCACCAAGAACCTGGATAACTCGTTCATGGCCCTGCTGTTCATCTTTTCACACTTTAAGAACCTTTCAGCATGGAACACATGCCTCTGTGGATGTTTTGGAACAGGACCAGATATCAAGGACCTTTTGGCAAGGACCAAATACATGTCTCTGTGGACATTTTGGATAGGACTACATGGTCTAGACCAAATGTCTCCATGGCTGTTTCAGACAGGACCAAATATCTGCTAATCATAGACTATCTATAGCAGACCTATCCAACCTATAGACAATGAGAAAGAAGGAATTCATTTCTGTGTTAAACAATTTTTTTCTTTTATTGATTCTAGAGAAAGGGGAAAGGAGGAAGTGAGGGAGAGAAACTTTGATGTGAAAGGGAAACATTGATTGGTTGCCTCCAGCATACACCCTGACCAGGGACCAAACCCACAACCCAGGCCTGTGCCCTGACTGGGAATCGAACCCATGACCTTTTGGTTTGTAGGATGATGCCAAACCCACTGAGCCAAACTGGCCAGGGCTTGTTCTTGTTTTAAGACACTTTTTTTTAAGGATGACTTAAAATACAAGAGCTAACTGGTAGGCTAGTTCAAGGTCTGCTTTTCCTGCCAGTTTTTGCTCCTCAGGAAAGAAACGATGCCTCTTGTCAATGCTGACTCTAATAACCAGAATAATGCCTGGCTTGTACAAGACAATAAGCATCTATTGACAATACATTAATTCTGTTAATGACAATTGGAAGTACTGTCAGTTACTTGCTGCCTAGAATTAGGGCAAATGGCCAGTCGAACTCAGAATATCAAAATTTGTTATTTAGTTAGTTGTAATGAGAAATATTTATTGAGTATTTATTGTTGACAGACACTGTGGTTTGCCTGTGGTATCTATTTAATAAAGCTCTATTCAGTAGGGATGAAATAAAGAATGTATGTTTAAATATAGTTCTAACCAGGAAGGAAGATAGATCTCTTTTAAGACACTAGTAACTGCTCCTGAACAAAAAACTGCACTAGAATAAAAGGCTCATGAACTATTCTGATTTGCTTTGGGGATTTTTTTTCCCTCCCACAGTAAACTCTCTGGATATATTGAACTAATTATCCACTAAGTTAACAGCTAACCATGCATGCCAATTAGAAATTTACTGAATCAGTTCACAAAGTTTCTAACATGGATCCAAAATGCTACCTTCTCAGAGAAAAATCAAGTGATTACAGAGGGAAAATGGCTGAAGAAAGAACAAAAAGAAAAGTTACTCACTGGCCAGCAGCTCTAAACCCCACTCTTTGAAGTGCCTTTTGTTGCATGAAAAGAAATAGATTGTGTTCACAGGCTAAGGCAGCCTGCTAGAAAAATATCCTCACTGTATGAACACCCTACTTGAGCCCATGTTGTCCCAGAGAGTGCTGTGGTCAGGCTGGGTGTTGCCGGGCTGAAAGGGCTCTAGTAGAGGGACAGTGTGAGCTCTATTATTTCTCTGCTTGTAAGTGTTTTTCCTTGATAAACTATTTCAACTAGTGGTGTGAGTGTGTTTGTGTGTGTGTGTGTGTGTGTGTGTGTGTGTGTGTTCTCACATTCTTTGAATACTAATCAGAGACCACATTTCACTTGTCCTACTGTTTTGTGTTTTTGGAAGGGGTAAAGTCAACAGTGCCACCATGGGGACAATGACAGGTCTCTGGGAGAGTTGTACTGAGACAGCTCCCACCTCAATGAGGTCCTTGGTTAATTGTATGCACATAATCCTGGAAAGTCACTTGTGCTCATACTGAGAGACAGGAACAGAAGGAGCAAGTAACCCTAATATGGACATGTTTGTCCTATAATCTCCGTGAATTTCAGAGAGACTACTCTAGAAGGGTGTTCACCCTTAGTGCACAAGATTACTCTACTCCAAGGTGGGCACAAAAACCTAGAGCAAAAATGGAGACTCTGAGCTCTTACTGGGAGACACCAAAGCTGGATGACTTAAAAACAGGCTTTTTCTATCTGTGTGAACCCCACCTCAGAAACACGACACTCCTGAAACTCTTCCCTTTTTCTAATCTTTTTATTTTTTTAATTATTGTTCAAGTACAGTTGTCTCCATTTTCCTAACTTTTTAAAAAGATTTTATTTATTTTGTAGAGAGAGGGGGAAGGAGAGAGAAAGAGAGGGAGAGAAACATCAATGTGTGGTTGCTTCTCCCACGCCCCCTACTGGGGACCCGGGCCACATCCCAGGCATGTGCCCTCACTAGGTATCGAACCAGCAAACTTTCACTTTGTGGGGTGATGTCCAACCAACTGAGACACACTGGCCAGGGCTAGAACTCTTTCCTTTTCTTGGAGAGGCAGTTGATGGAAGAACCAGTTAAGGCTATTTTAGGGTCTAGTGGTTCCATGAGGAAAACTACGGGTTTGATGCATTATCCCATTTAAGGAGGCACTGCAAGAAAAATGACCTGCACTTAGTAGATGTTCATGTAAGAAACAAAGGAGAACATGTGGCAAATATCAGGCCTGCTGCTTTAACCCCTTGTCTACTGCTTATACCAACATTCAAACCAGGATGTGGAAAAACAGGAAATGTCTTCCAATGGATGTACTGAGTAAGTGCACCTTATTTCTCACCAGCAGTGGATAAGATGTTGCTGAGCTCTTCTTCAGTCTTGTACTTGAACGGGGGAGTCAGGGGTTAGGGTATAGGATGACCTGAGGAAGCACAGTGTAGTAAAAGAGGTAAGTCTCCAGATACTTGGCTTTAAATTCTAATCAACACACTTATTAGCTGTGTGACTTTGAACAAGTTCTTTCATGTCTCTACTCTCCAGTTTCACCATTGAGTGCTTCAAGATTGATGATACCTACCTCATGGGTTGGGAAAATGGGCAATAATAAACCCAAAGTGCCTGACACAGAAAATATGTGAAAAAACTGATAGCTAAGCATCTGACCAAACCACAGTATGCAGAGTGTACTGCACAGAACATATCACACAACTTCCTGAGGCCTCCTTCTTCATGCTTCCAGATAGGAATAGACCATTTCATGTAATCCCACTCTTGTGAAAGTCACATAGAACACTATCTTGACAATGACCCAACCCGATTTGGCAGGACATTCTCTTCACGTGCCTTAAGCTAGTTCTCACTATGCAATGAAAGTTTTGCCATTCAGGGACTTAGGTCAGCAGATATTTCATGTGACCAGGTTTTGAGGTAGAAGGTCAATTGGCCTGAGGTGATTAAGACCTGGCCTGAAGCTCAATAAATGTACACCAGCATAGTGAATAAATCCCAATTCTGACATTACAGATTGTAAAACATTTTTGACCAAATCAAGTGTGTTGAGAATTTTCCCTGTAAACACATTAAAGTTAAATCTGGCTGTTTCTCTTTTCTCTGAAGTACAAGTCAGCTTTTGAATCTATTGTTTTTCTGACAGCAGACACAAGGTCCCTCTACCTCTGCTCATGTAGTATACTTGCCAATGCCTTTCAATAAAATGACACTGAAGTACATGGAGAACAGATGAGAGCTCTGTGTAGGGCCAGTCTTGTTATGACATTCTGTTATAATAGAGAGACCATGGGATTTGGAGGGAGACAGGCTGCATATGAATATTGGTGCCATTTCCAAGTTATTTCACTTCCCTGAGTCTGGGCTTCCTTATCCATAAAATGGAAAGTAAAGAAAAAGCCAATTTAACTCTAATGGTTGTTGTGAGAATTAAGAAAATGTTAGATAAAATACATGGTACACAGTACAATAGTACATTCTGGACAATTGCCAATTATTGTTTCCATTATTTGCCTCAAGATAGATGAGTAGATAAAAAAATGATGGGGTATTTACACAGTGGAATACTACCCAGCCATAAAAAAGAAAATTTTACCCTTTGAGGCAGTATGGATGGGCCCGGAGAACATTATGCTAAGTGAAATAAGCCAGTCAGAGAAAGACAAACACCATATGATTTCACTCCTATGTTGAATCTAACAAACAAAATAAACTACGAGGAAAATGGGGACAGGCTCATGGATGGAGAGCAGGATGATAGTCAGTGGGAGGGAGGTTAGGGGGAGGAGGGATTGAGCAAAAAGGACAAAGGACTAATGGACATGGACAACAGTGTGGTAATTACTGGGGGAGGAGGGTATGAAAGAGATAGATGGTAATGGAAAAAGACAATAAAGATAAAAAAATAAGCCCTGACTGGTGTGGTTCAGTAGATTGAGCACTGGCCTGTGAACCAAAGGGTTGCTAGTTTGATTCCCAGTTCAGGGCACATGCCTGGTCTGCAGGCCAGGTCCCCAGTGGGGTGGGGAGGGGGTTTGATGAAGAGGCAACCACATATTGATGTCTCTCTCCCTCCCTCTAAAAATAAAGAAATAAAATCTTTAAAACGGGTAAAAAATAAAAATAGAAAGTAGGTTTCTAATGAGTGATAAAAGAGAGTTCATTGCCAATATACAGACCTGTAGGTAATAGCAGAAGTACTCAGAGGAAATATTTCTATCAGTGGTATCAGTGGTGGAAATTTTATTGAGCTGAGAGAAAAATGAAGTGATAGAATCAGCTTCCTAATAATTAGAGATGATACTTCCTCATTTCTACCATTATAGGTGAAGGGCATCCTCTGGCTTAAAGAAAGGTGATCAGGCAAGTGATCTGTTTATATATATATAAATATTTATAAATATATATAGAGAGACAGTTCTATGAAATTCAAATTGAATTTAGGTATTCACTGACCATTCTACTCTTTCTTCCTGCATCCTGGACAAAGTAATCATGTACTTGAAGATAAGGGTCATTTCATTTACTTCATTTGAGTGCTGTACTACACCTAACTATAGGTCCACAGAATTAGCAAGTACCTCCTGAGATCCTTCTGCTTATGACCACTCCTTATCATGGGAACACTGAGAATGAACATTTTATTCCTTGAAACTTAAGATGTGTCTTCTGCACTAAAATTGGTTTTGGGCAACAAACCCTCATATAGTGCAAGAGGGAGAAAGCTGAGCTTTTGGAAAAGCCATGGAGGGGAAAGGGCATGGGCTTTGGAGGCCAGAAAAACTTGGTTCAAATGGAGTACTGTCATTTATCAAGAAAGTGATTTCACCTTTCTGAAATTTGGTTTGCTTGTATGTGAAATGTTGAAAGCAGCCCCTATCTGACAGGGTTTGTGTGATCATATCTCTAAGTGGCTTTGCAGAGCACTGTCACTGTATGTAGAAGTCATTCAGTGGAACTATGAACTCTTTCCCTTCCTCTGTGTAGATTTGGTCTTCCAGCCAATGTATACTTATTTCTTCCAAAGCTGGACATGTTGGAAGGTTGACCTGGAACTGTTCCGAGAATATATTTCTTAAAATAGCTGGGACTCCTAAGTAGAAATATGCTAGCACATGGGTGGAAGTGGACATGTGATTTTGATGTTGGAGTGAGTGTGGATACTGGCTATGAAGCAAGATAAGGGTAAGTGTTAATAAACTGCAGGATGTTATATCTCTCATTCCACACTTTCCTGAGGGCACCACCCAAGCTGCATATTCTTAAACAGACTAACAAATGTTATAGCATATAACACATGAAGACCTGAATCAATGAAATATGCAATGCTAGGGATGATTTACAAACATGCCTAGCAATTAAAGTCTCTCAATCATGTCAAAGTCAGTTTTCACATCCATACTGTACTAAATTTATGCAGCAGTAACTGGTGATGTCTATATGATAGGCACCTCAATGATGACTGTGTCTGGTGTAATTTGGGGACAGACATCCAGGTCCTGAGCAGCTTGAGTCAACTTTTGCAATCTCACCCTAGAGCAGTAGCAAACAAGTCAAGAAGTAGTAGTACTTTTCTGGCCTATGAATACTCCTTCTCCGCCTTCTTCCTTAAGTACACTCATACATGGTCCCTAGACACTCTTCCACCCACATATGCAAGCTGAATCATATTTTGAGAGCAGAACAAGTATTGCAACAATTACTTGCAAGAAAGGATGTTGGTCACAAGGTGGCACATTACCACACTCTGGTGGAGAAGCCTGATTATTTTTCTAAAAGCACAGAGCAGCAAAGAGGCAGAGGATTTCAAAAAGGAGTGTGTGGCTGTGTATGTGGGGGCCAGTGGTGAGATAGAGGGATACCTTAAATGGCTACAAGTTCTAAAGGTCATATAAGTGCTGCCTGTCCAGCAATGCCTCTTAATCACAAGGCACGTCCCAAAGAGGCCCATGCAATCAGCATAAGAATTCTGAATTGACAGCTGACATCACACAACAGACCTTACGCCAAGGTGATAGTTTTCTAAGGCAAAGATTTTACCCTGTTAGCATATTAGAATCACCTGGAGACCTTTTTTTCTTTAAATAAGCCATGTTGAACCTCTGCCACAAGAGATTGTGCATGTTTTTTGTTTGGGGAAGTTATTGGTGAGTTGGTTGGTTTGGGTCTGATGTTGAGCTCAGGCATCAATAGTATTTTAAAGGCCCTCAGGTGATTCTGATGTTTAGTCACAGTCGAGAATCATCTAAGTACTCGAAATATTGCCATTTATGGCCCACAGACTTGGCGTTGGTCTGTGAACTATGTCCCTAAGTACATTTTTTACTTTAGCTCAGCTGACTGTTTTTCCACAGCAAGACATATGGTAGATGAAGGAAGCAGTGCATTGGCTTATATTTGGCACAAGCTCCTTATCTCGTTGTGGATTAGTAACAAACAATTTCAGACCCAGCACTCATCCACAGACTACACTTTGATTAGCACTTCCCTAGAGACAGTAGGTGAGGGTCAGAGGAAAAGGGAGTAGTGTTCATTTCCAAAAGTGTGCTACTTGTCAAAGCCCAGCTTTGATTCAAATACACTGCTCAGTGGAGCCAGCATGGCATTTCCCCAAACTTGTGGGATGTTAACAGGTGTTATGAATAAAAAAAGTCTGACAGCTGGAAGATGTTTGTCATTGAGGTGCTCAAAGTAAGAGAGATTCCTAATCTGTAAGACTCCTCCAAACCTTTAATATAGCCTTATGCATTGTGACTCACTATGAGTGGTGAGGATTTGGGAAACATGCATTTGACCACAGAATCTGTCTTTTCACAAAGACATGATCAGTGTTCCATGACACATAATTTGGAAAATGTTTGTCTGATAATCATTTAAGAACATGTAAAAGAGAGTAGAGTTAATTTTTGCATTGTCTTTCTCCAGACAAGCGAGTTATCATTTAAAACAAAAGGCAGAGGAAAATGGGAGCTGAGGCAGCAGCACATTCGGGTACATCTCTTTAACCAGGCAGGCCTCTGTGCATTTGTGTTGGGCTTGATTTGGGAAAACAGCTAAAAGTCACTGAGGCTCTGCCTTTTTGCACATGAAACATACTCTACCTGGGTCATACTATGCTCAGTGAGAAAGGTATATTTTCTTTGTAATTTTTTTTCTTTCTAAGTATTTGTTATCATTACGCTAAGTGAAATAAGGCAGTCGGAGAAAGACAAATACCATATGATTTCACCTACACGTGGAATCTAATGAACAAACTGGACTAACAAGCAAAACAGAGACAGACTCACAGATGGGGAGCGGATGACAGCTAGTGGGAGGAGGGTAAGGGGTGGAGGGTCTGAGCAAAAAGGAAAAAGGACTCATGGACAAGGACAACAGTGTGGTGGTTGCAGGCAAAGCAGGTATAAGGGAGGTAAATGGTAATGGGAAAAATACAAGTAAAAAAATAAAACATCTTTATGATTTGATTACATTCATGCAGAAAAATTTGTGAAGACAAAAATATGAAGAAAATTAAAATTATCTAGTATACTCCCAAAATACATTAACAAAAGATTATTATATTTCTTTCTAGTCTTCTTATACACTCACATAGAATTTTAAAACAAAATTAGTAATGTAAGCCCTGGCTGGCATAGCTCAGTGGATTGAGCGTGGGCTGGGAACCAAAGTGTCCCAGGTTCGATTCCCAGCCAGGGTACATGCCTGGGTTGCAGGCCATAACCCCCAGCAACCGCACATTGATGTTTCTCTCTCTCTCTCTGTCTATCTCCCTCCCTTCCCTCTCTAAAAATTAATAAATAAAATCTTTAAAAAAATTAGTAATGTAAAATACTTACATGTCCTTTTTTCATTTCATATTATAGAGCAACCAATTTTTAGGACATTAAATATTATATAAAAACATGACCTTCAGCTGGCTCTTCCACAATTTAATTACAGCTAAAGTGTAATTTATCTCCAATTTTTGAAGATTCAGATTGCTCTGAATATTCGCTATTAAAACTAACACTATATTAAACATCCTTCTTTATACATATTCTTCATATGCATTTTTAATTTTTTAAAGATAAATTTTTATGATAAGAGTAGAATAACCAGCACAACCAATGTAAGTATTTTTAAAGCCTTTTAATACATTTTACCAAACTGCTCTCCAGAAAGTTTGTACCAATTGACAGTGACACCAGTTATTAGCCTCAGAGACCCAGTTCATCTTCATATTCCTTAGCAACATAGGAACTGAAAGTTACTTCCCACTCTTTATTATTGTGAATTTAATGGAAAAAGGGTGAATTGTGCCTTCTTATCTTGTTTCTAGAGTGTAGGAATTTTTCCACATGTTTCCTAGTCATTTGCTTCCCCTCAGTTTTTTTAAGCAGTCCATGTCTTTCAGAAGGCATCCCTTACATTGGCATGGTTTTGTCTTATCCCATGTTCTTCCTTAGCAGCAAGGGCATGAAAGCTTTTCCACATTTCAGATTAAACAGGAATTCCCCAAATGACTAGATTTAGAAAGTCCTGGTGTCTTCTGGGAAACCATACTATTTTAATGTCTTGGTAATAAAACAGAGAACTGGACCATATTTTTCAGGTTTTGGAGGTTTTCTGAGCATTCCATGGACCCCATCTGAGGTATGGTACTGAGGAGTAAACTTTTGGCTTTATTGGCATTTTCTTCCAGGGTCTTTAAAACCCAGTCCACCAAAATCACTTCTCCTTCCAGCAATTATGATCTGTTGCCATGGTGATATTTGCATGGCAAAGTGCAACCTCCTTAACAAGAACCACCTCTGAAACTGTGGTCATGTTGATAACATCCACCCCCGCCAGGTGCGAAATATGCTTTCTGCTGTGAACTAAAACAATGTTCTTTGGTTGTGAGCATCGTTCCTTTCGACTGGCAGCATAGTCCTAGCTTCTTGGCAGTCTCTTTTAAGACCTCTCTTTTTCTGGGGCAGAGTGGCCCAGGCATTGGAATATGGCAAACCCCTCTAGCACAGGAATGACTCCCATCATAGAAGGTCTGAGCCCTTATGGTGGTCCTGTCGATGAACTGATCAGTGATGACGCTATTGTTGGGCTGAATCTCTTCTCTCCAGGAATCACAAGCTGTGGTTACTATGACATGAGTACAACCCTTCCCCTTCAGAGCCCAGATGTTTGCCTAATAGTTGACTTCTATTTATTTATTTTTAGAGAGAGGAAGAGAGGGAGAGAAACATCAATGTGTGGTTGCCTCTCATGCACCCCCTACCTGGGACCTGGCCCACAACACAGGCATGTGCCCTGACTGGGAATTGAACTGGCAATCCTTTGGTTCACAGCCTGAACTCAATCTATTGAGCTATACCAGCCAGGGCTAGTAGTTGACTTCCAAATGTATGATTGTACATAGTCTACCTGGGCCATACTCTGCTGGGTCAGAAAAGCAGACTTTTGTTTAAAAAAACCCACAATTTAAGTGATTTTATCAACTGGCCATGAAGAGAAGACAGTGAAGAGGAATTGAGGATATACCAGATCTTCAGAAGCATGTTGGCCATGCAGCCCTTGAAGTAACAGGTTTGATGGGGCAGTACTTGTATGGACGGATAAGTTCCAGATTCTTTTCAGGTATCAGCACTTAGATTTTGACATTTTAAAAAAGCACACCACTATAACTCTGTCATCCATCTAGTAGACCTTTCAGAGCACTTTCCCAAGGCAGTGTTATTTTAAACATAATTACTTGTAACAGGTCATCAGTGTTGGCTTCACATGGGAAGAAATATCTGCCTCCAATATTAACTAAGGGAAACCTCAATTATGAGAGTTGTAAAGAAGAGACCATTTCCCAGTAAAACATCACCACCTCAACAGGGACACCTAGGCTCAAGGGAGAAAGGAGGCCTGTTGCTTGAAAAAGTGAGTCATCAATGAATGAATGGTTGGTAGTTTCTATGATAAAAGCCAGCCCAGAGATGGGGTTGAGATGCATATATCTAATAAGAGAATGAAAAATGCCCATCCTGGCCTGAAACTGAATTATTGACTGCTTCAGTATACTTCCTTGATCATATTATTAGTTTCCCAATGAGTAGAATCTATCCCCAAAATATGACTTAATTTTGCATTTGCTGTCATAAGGCGGGAAATAGCAGAGAAGAACAAATGTACTTCAGTGCCATTATTAGTTTCCTAATGTTATTAGGACATAACAAGTTGTCTTCTAAGAAGTAGCTGACATGCAACCAAGAGAAACACATTTAAACACTCTGTAGGGAAACAATGGTGTTTACTCGTTGCTAATCACCAAGGCCTTCAGATATCTGGCTTTAGTTTGATTTTGACATGGACCAATTTTTTATCTGTCTTGTGACTATGCAATTAAGCTGCCCTTTGCTTCAACGAGCAAAGAAAATTCTCTGGTGTTGTTTCTGTCAACCCTCAGGTCATAAACAAAAGGCAGTGAGACCCTAAGACACAGTTATTTTGAAATTAAAAAGCTCAGAATAAAGTATTTGATTTCTTCCAAGTCACCCAAACATATGGCCCTATCTTTTCCTAACAAAATAGAAATATCCCCTCAATTCTCCAGATATGGAACCTAGTTATATCTTTTCTGAAAGTCAAGACATTTTCAGGTGTCAAGTATCAGAGGTTGCTTCATTTTACTGAACTGACTATTCATTCAAATAGTTTGAGACCCATTTGTCTCAAAAGGTAAATTAGTATTAAAATGAGGAAGACATATGACAGCAGATGACAGTTGAAGAAAAGGTAAGGAAGAAAATAAAAACATTTTCCTCAGTGTGTTCCTTAATATCCTTCTATCTTCTTCCTATCCTACCATTTAGACAAAACTGATATATTCTCTTTCTGGGATAGAGAAACCAAGGCATTATCAGTAATAGTCATTGTGCTAGTTACAAATATGCCCCCTTAACATTTTGCACAGAAATTTGCTCTCTTTTGATTGGTGAAAGTTGACATACTTTACCACTGGTCTGGAACACAGATGCTGTTCTTCAACCAGAGTCACTATAATTGGATGCCTCTCTGAATCAAAAAGGTGATAGATATCCTAAGGGAGATGGAATGTGTGTGTGTGTGTGTGTGTGTGTGTGTGTGTGTGTGTGTGTGTTCAATCACATGAAAACAGGGCTGTATGAAAGAGGCCAAAGGCTTGATTTTAAAAGATGAAGACAAATCTCTGGGCTCTGTAATGTTTTTGCATATTATGTGAACTCCTTTAAATGTATTATTTTAATCAGGATCTCAATACTAAAAGCAAATGCTAGGAATCCATGACTTGATTGTCTCTATATTTTCAACAGCAGCCACATGCATGCATGTGTATCTTGGTATGATTCTTTTGCACAATCTTCAAACTTCAGCAAAAGCACAATGACTGGTGTTTAGGAAGCAGCAATTCTGCTGATAACACACTGGCTTTGAGAAGTTAGTCTAAATCAGAGATTTCATTTTGGCACACATGACAATGAAAGGAAAAATGAACAAAAGAATACAGCTATGAAGATTATAGTCTCTCTTTCCAAAAGGCTCCTGGAACACTAAGAAAAAGATTTTGGTCATGATTTCCACTCCCCATGTGGCTTTCTCATAACAAAGACAGTTGTTGGTACCGGGCCAAATTAGACTCTCAGATACCGCATGTGCTTCTTCAGCCAAATTCTGCTACACACATAAGATTACATCATAAGTGGTTTTTATGAAAATAATCACGTCACCAAAAATCACAAGTATTTGGAACAGATTTAAGAACTTATTTTAGAATAGGCTGCCCAGAAATAGAAAGCTGTTTTTGGCAGAGTGTAATTTGGCCTTAGTGTACCCTGAAAAGCTAGTGAGATACATCACTCGTTTTATGTATTATTTTACATGAACTCTCAGGGTCCTGGGCATAATACAAAACTCTGAAGAGACAGATGATTGTGAACAATTTGTCTGTACCAAACCTCAACTGGCCATAAACTATGTAAATAACCTGGCCCTACAAAAAACGATTGATCGCGAACCAAAAGAAACACTGAGTTTGCCTACAATAATGCAGAAAATGTTTGTAGATTTATCAATTTGGTAAGGAAGAAGAAAATTCATTCCATCTTTATCATAATCCACATAAACCTCTTTGGCCTAGTTTAATCATTTTTAAGGCTTATCCAACTCAAAATTTTATTCTCCCCTAAATTTAAATATAGTTTTAATTTTCACATGAGGACTATATAAATCCAACCTCATTTGAAGCAGTTGTACTGGCAACTCAGTGTGCACACATCAAACCATGGGTGGCTTCATGATCCTCTCCACCGCCTTCACCTGCAGTGCAATTGGTGGGTGCCCATAGACAAGATCGAGTAATATCTCATCCCTGGGCACTGAGATCATGAGAGAAACTCTCTCTTCAACATGCTTAGCATGAAAATAAAATGTTTCAAGGTATGACATAATTTAGAATAAAGATTCTATCCATTGGTACTAATTATAATAATACATTATAGCAACTGCAAGAGAAAACTGAGGATTATACCTTACAGCACTTAAAAACCAGTCTTGCAAAAATATTCCAGGTCTCTGGAATGGCCACTGAACCCTTCCAAACCCATAGTTACTTCACCTCCTGGCAATGACGAGCTTTGGTATCCTACACGAAGTAAGCATGTTAATTTCTTAGCAATGCCTCCTTATTTATCCAAGGTCTCTTCTACTCTAAGTTTTCTTTCACCCTCATCTAATGTCTTCTGGATCCTGTTAATTTGTACAGAGATCAACTGGTTTCATGGTAAGGTCTCAGCTCACCATTAGTTTCTGAGCCTTCGTTTGAAGCAGGTATAGTAAAATTGTAAATATCATCCCAGAAAACCTAAGTAAGGGTGTCCAACCTTTTGGCATCTCTGTGCCACACTGAAAGAAGAGTTGTCTTGGGCCACACATTAAATATATTGTGACATGCAGTCACAAAAACAAAAATCTCATAATATTTTAAGTAAATTTACAATTTTGTGTTGGGCCACATTCATTGCCATCCTGAGCTGCACGCAGCCTGCAGGCCACAGGTTGGACACCTTTGTAAGAAATCTATACTATTTGCAAATAATTCATAATAAGGAATAGGAGTGAAATATTAGCTTAGTATTGCAGTGGCAGGAGAGCACAACTAAGGGAAACCTTCAGTCTGAAAGAAGGCAATGCCTGTAATCACGGTATTACAAAGGAAAGGATGACAGCCACATTAATGTATGATGGCAACCATTAAACTTGTGGATAAAAGGACAGATTAAAAACTATCCAAATCTTGTATAAGAGAGTTTAACTGCTACAAGTTCTTTAAAGAATTCTCCATATTTGAAAACATTCCTAACAGTATTCACAATATATTCCAGATGATATTTTGAAAATTAATAGATCCTGCCAAAATTATATGTAGTAAGTAAAGGGAGGGACACTTAAATTTAGTTATTCAACTGTTCTTTTTAAAATCTGGATATTGTTAAAACAATTTGAAGTTTCTAACCAATTGCTTGACTGAATCTAGCCATCTGCTTTTTAAAAGACTTACTTTTCTTGCTCAAACCAAATTTTGTTTTTCAGTATGATATGCCAGTAGAATAAACAGTATGGTATCTGTTATATAATTATATAATAGGCAGTATATATCTATAATGCAGATACTGTTTTGTATTTGTAAATACACACTCATACATAATTTTAGAGAAAGGAAAGCAGAACTAATCGGAATGTACTATATATAGCAAACCAATTGTCACTGGTTAAATTTTTGTTACAGTAGAGCATAAAATCAGGTTAGTATCTTCTCTACTAAATCTCCAGATTTATTTTACTAACTGTAAGGCATCACCACTTACATCTCCAAATAAGCAAGTGTAGACATTGGAACTCACACCCAAAGAAGATAGCTTGGACTTCAAAGTATGGGTAAAATAAAATGGAAATGTTTTATTCTATTGCTGAAATAAAGTTAAACAAAAAAATTACACTTCTCATTTTCAGCCAATGAACATTTAAAACTCTATTTGGAAGGAAGAACAGGGGGAGACTTTGAGATGTAAACAATTGCTTCTAAAATAATGGACTAAGGTCAGTTTGGAGTCATTCCCTTTGAATAGCACCACGTGGCAGTCTTTTCCCAGTTAGAAAGATGGTTGTACTGAAGACACCCATAATACTACAAAAGGGCAACTTGAAATGGGAACAAGGTTGGTTTTAGAGATTGAACCATTTATGCAAAAGTCTACACCAACTGCCATAGGACAGGTGAAGTTTGTCACTTCAATGTTATTCATTGGTAAATTGTTTTCATAGTATTTGATATGAGGAAACAGGCTCTTTTCCAACAAGCATTTAATTAGCATACACAGTACATATCTTAAATGTCATTTTGAAAGTTGGAATGTACACAGCTGGCAAAAAATTTACCATAGTTTGTGATGTGAAAGTTTTAGTATTTGATATATTCAAAAAAGTTGGAAAAAATGAATGAATGTTCTTTCTGGGGAGACAAGATAGTTCTGAGACAGATTTGTAGCATGGACTGCAAGGGACACGTTGACCTTAATTTAAGTAACAGCAAGTAGAGTTTCCCAAACCTGTACTTGAGCTGAAAAGGAAAAAAAAAAACTACTCACAGTTTCCTTGAGGCATGCATTTCACTATGGCAAAGAGCAAGTGGGCGTGCATTACATGGCAAGTCTGTGTCTGCTTCAGCAAACTAAGTAGACCACGAGCATTCTTCTAGCGCAATGCAAAAGCTTTATGGAGTGGAGGAGAGTAAGAAAATTTGGAACAGTCTTCTCATTATTTCAGTTTTGAAGTGCCATTCCTCAGCCGACTGCTGCCTCAGGAATGCCAGGTAATAGGAACAGACTGAGCCAGATGTTGGCTACAGGAGCAAGCAACTTTAGCAGCCAAAACGGGGCAGTGTAATGACAGCAGCTGAAAATATTTCAGCTGCGAGAAGCAAGAGGATGCTGTGTGCTGTGCCAGAGATGACTGTATTACACAGCGTCCTATCTGAGACTGCATAACACACTCACCAGCGAGCTGGGGGGCCACCTAACCATGTCAGGGGCCAAACAACACACAGCACACCAGAGGGCAATGCACAGTCAACAAGAAAGAGAAAGAAGAATGAGAGAAAACAAGCAAAACACACGTCTGTCGTGCACAAACCTTCGGGCTCTGTGTTTTCTTTGTGGTGTACTTGCTTCAGCGGGCAGCAGAAGATTTCGTGACACTTAGCACGAAAGGGGGACTCTTTTTTCTTTAATTCCGCAGATTGGATGGAATCTTGCCGTAACATAATGTATTCCTGTGTGCCAGGAGGGGCGTCATCCAGAACTGTGGTCACCACATAACAAAATGAACTCAAGTTAGAGCTTATGAAAGCAGTGAATGTCTTAAATCAAATTTACTCCTAGGGAAGACTAAAGTAACAACATTCCCCCAAAATTTTTCAAAGAAAGCATTTAATAGCTTGACAGTTTTATTTTTAGAGGCTTTGTTTAAAATACTTAAAGCACGGAAATAGCTTACTCAACTACAGATACCTCTGTTGCTAGTACAATGAAAATGTAACAATGTGAAATTGTGTCAGGAGTGTGATAAAATATCTTAATACCAGTAACCATATTGTATCTAAATAAACACCATGCAGAGTTCACGCTTCAATATGAGATACAATATAAATACAGGGACTGGCAACAGTAGATTTAGAGTTGCTGTTATGGAAAATAATAAAATAATTAATAAGTAATAATACAATAATAAATTCTGTTTTGCATACTCACAACTGTAAGCCTACTTTTGCCCACCCCTGTATATACAGCTGAAACTGGCTATCACTATCAGTTTATTTTTCTTTCCTTGTTCTGCTGCTGGCAAGAACCTGATTTCCATGGTATATATACTAAGTATGATGGAAGAATCAAGGGCACTGCTCTTTACTCTTTGATTTCCAGAGAGAACTAGGGCTGTTGCAAATATTCCTCAGACATTGAAAACCCCTTAATGAAGATAAGAAATTCCAGCTGCAAGCCTCACAATCAATACTGGATCAAAGACCTACCTTGTCGAAATGTGGAATAGCAGGGCCTGGTTCATTACTCTTGACCTTAGATATGCACCAAGCCCCTTTCAGCCCACATTTTCTTTTTAGGCCCTTTGTCAATTTCCTAAGCATGACTGAATTTCTAGGTTTTTTTTTTCTCTCTGTAAGAACAGATGTCTGCTTTCCTAGTGTACACTGGAACATTCTTTAGCCTGATAACCACACACCAAAGGGGGTGCAAACTTGATCTGCATTTGTAGAAATATGGAACTGACCCCAGAATGGATTTTTTCTCTTTCACACCCTTCCCAATGAGGATGTGGATTTTGCTAGGAGTGAGTCGGTACCTCCAAAGTTGTGATTCCTGACATGCTGACTCACTCTACTCCCTCAAATATATGCGCTCAACATGCATTTAGAAGGACTTGTTCCATCACTGAACTTCTTATGGGGGAAATAATGCTGTGGTGTTTGGAGAATATAAACAGCTTATGGCTGAAATTAAATGGAATCTAAAGCTTCTGTCTCTGGCAAAACATTTCCAGCGTATTGGCTGGGATCTTAAAGGTCTTCAAGAATTTATTTTTTCATGTTGGGGTAAAAGTAGTATAAAAACTAAAGTAATATTAAATTAGTATTATGAGTTTTGAACAAGTTCTAGATAGATAGCCTGTATGTGAAATTGTTGTCTTCCTTCAGAAGTCATTAAATTAAACAAGAAGGTGATGAATATTTAAGTCAGTTTTCTATTTTCCTCCAGCATTCAGCAGCAGTGCTCAAAAATTTTATATAGATACACTACCACAGCTTTTCCTGGCAGAGAGTTCCCTTCATCTACTAAGAATGTAACTATAACTTCTTAGAACTGCACTGAGTGCACATCTTTACTAGCAACAGCTGCTCTTCAAAAACATTTGCAACCATTTCCTGCCATGAGCAGATAGTTATGATAATATAGACACTTATCAAATTCCAGCATCACAGCTGAAGACAAATTCTGGTTTTACCATCCAAAATATTTAAAGAAAACATCCTAAAGTTGGAACTCTTTTTTTAAAAGAAACACCCATGATTATGTAGAAGCTGAGAGATTCCATTTTCATGTACTGCATATAAGAACCTTATTTTGAGATTAAAGGACAATTGCAAAATGAAAAAGGACAATTTTTGATAATACATAGGAAACTTGTTATTTAGAAGTAAATGACAGACATCAGTAAATGGTCTTTAATTTTTTTTATTTTTCAGTACCGAGAATGACATCACAAATGGGCATTTCTGGAGATTAATGGCAGACTGAAACTAAGAGCCAATGTAATGACTCTCCAGCCATTAGTTTTTCCCAGCTGGTCATTAATTCCCAGGAAAGGCCTTGCACTGCCATCATTATTGTTTAATTAGATACAACTGGTTATTTGTAACATACAACAATATTCTGGTGAGTGGGACATGCTGACTAACACATGAATGAGCCCCAAAATCCATCATGATGGGAAAAGCATGAAGGTCACAAAAGTACAGGATAATTGCTTTTGATAAAATTCTCTCTCTCCTGTTCTTTCTTCAAATTGAATTTAGCAAGAGCAAAAGGTGCCAAGATGAGAGCATTTAAGGAGCCATCTGTGTAATAACCACAGGCACAGAACATTTCCTTGGAAATCGTGAGCATCTGGGAGTTAATGGCTCAGCTTTGGGTCTCAGGCTGTCTCTATTCAATGTCCCAAACATCAGTCAATTCAGGAAAAACAGTAGCTTGGGGTCATGTTGACATCAGAGCTACAAATATTTTGGACCTTTTAACCATAAGTGAAATTGTTCAGGCAACATTCACTTGGGCCTACAAAATTTCTTAACTTGAGAACATTTTGGATGGAAATATTTAAACAATTATATCAAATCCCTTTATTCCCAGAATTCCCTCAATGAAGATAGTGGCTGTATGTGCAATTGACAGCAGCAGAAGTGACAGGGGACCTCCCACAGCACCCCAGCACTAAGGCAGGGTGATACCTTAATTCTACTTTCCTAAAAAGGGGTGAACACATAATACTTCCAAGGGGCACTACCTCTAGAAAAGAGAAAGTAAGCTCTCAAAGAATTCAGTTCATCAAAACAGGACAAAAAGAGTGGGATTCTTTATTTCCCTGACTTAGTCCAATATTTTCTACCATCTCCCTTTCTTGTGCATTCTCTCTTACATACAATCTCTACCATCCGAAAACCACTCCTGCCTCTGCTCATTTCAACCATTTATGTACATTTACTCAATGACCCCTGCTGCCCTTCCTAACAATAGATTTATCCAGTCTTGGAGGGAGAGCAAAGGCTCCAGTGATTAGGTAGAAAATAGATTTACACAAAGTTTTCCTCCAGTTTCTGAGGTTCAAGTTGACTTGTTGAGGCAGGTAACAGTGGATCATGGGTGATTTCTAAACCGTGTGATCCTGTGCTTTGAGAAAGGCTGCTGAGCTCCATGACAACTGCTGCCAAGGAGTAGACATTTGCCAGGAAGTTGTGCAATTGGCCGTGATCACACAGCTCACCCTCTCAGGATTCTTAACTCCACAAGAGTAGTAGAGAGCTGGAGGAGACAAGAGCACACATGCAAATCCACACATCCACAGGCATGCAGACACTGACAGGTGGCATACTCAGACATGGAGGTGACAAAAATAAGTGACTTTTAGGGGCAGGATGATAGTTATGACACAATTTATGAAAGAACTACTTTTCACCCTGGCTGGTGTGGCTCAGTGGATTGAGCACTGGCCTGCGAACCAAAGGGCCGACAGTTCAATTCCTAGTCAGGGCACATGCCTGGGTTGCAGGCCAGGTCCCCAGTGGGGGGATGTGCAAGGGGCAACCACACATTGATGTTTCTCTATCTCTTTTTCTCCCTCTCTTCCCCTCTATCTAAAAATAAATAAATACAATCTTTAAAAATATTTAAAAAGAAGAACTACTTCCTAATATAAAATGTGTACTATTGACTAGCCATTGGATGGGCAAACCTGCATCTAGAATAGGTTTCCCAGTGGCAGCACTAGACCAGTATGAAACCATCCTCACTCTCCAGGCTTCTCAGAAATCATCAAGATCAAGTTCAGAAGTGGGAGGCAGTCATGGTAAGAGAAGAGAGTTTAAGTCCAAGCCTAATGAACTGGCTTAAGCTACTAATTTTTACAGAAATGTAGTACTGTAATTCCACATTAAACATAAAGAAAAATCTATAGCAAAACAATCATTGCTAAACTAGTTCACAGAAATATAGTACTCCTACTTCAAATTACACATAAAAAATAATCAAGCTATAGCAAAACAATCATTGATAAAATAAAAAATAATTCCAATGTAGTGGATTTTTTTAGACAGAAAGGAAGGAAAAAGAGAGGAAGAGAAACATCGATTGGCTTCCAATGTAGTAGACTTTTTAAAAAATTTTATTTTAATTGTTGTTGCAGTACAATTTTCTATCTTTTACTCCCATCCCAACCCACCCACCCAGATCTCCCCTCCTCCCTCCCATTTCCGCCCGCCACTAGTTTTTATCCATGTGTCCTTTATACTTCTTCCTGTAAACCTTTCCCATTCTCCCCTGAAATTCCCCTGAAATTCCCTACCTTCTCCTCTCCAATGTAGTAGACTTTTAAAATGTATTTTAATTAAAGAAGTTGACAATCATTTATTCTTCTTACGTTTAGAAAATTCAGCTGTTTTACTTTATAATTTTTATCAATAAATATAACATTGGCTACATGAAACAGCTACTCAAATATTTAGTATTACCTCAAACACTGTAATGCAATCCTCCATGCCGTTTCAAACAAAATTCCTTTAGAGATAATATAATGAAACATTTTATATTACAACAGAAGGAAAATAAAGCTCAGGGAGAGGAAGTAACTTGACAAGTCACACAGTTATTGGAAAAGCCCAGCCTAGAAGCCAGGATCCAGTGTGTTTACCAGTAAGCCTAAAGCAAAACTGCTTTGTACAAACATTGATGTATTAAATAGAGTTCGGGTTCTTCACTATTTTTAGCTTCAAAGATAACCCCTGTCTCCAATGACTTTTTCTTTTTTTCTTTACTCAAAGAGAGAAATGCAAGGTTCTAGGAAACTATTTAGACAATGCCACAAAGGCACCTACCCCTCACCAGAACACTGTAATTGGCAAGGTTACTGACTTCAAGCTGTAAGCCATTCACAAGCTCTGACTTATTTGATGAGGCTGTTTTTTGCTTTTAAGTTAACTCATCACAAAGATGACTCAACATAATGGTACATAATTTTAAATCAAAGCAAATCTGAGATCGCCAGAGCTATGGAAATCATGTACAGCCATAGGATTCCCAATCAAAGTTATCAATGACTCCAACAAGCAAATAGTTAAAAACATCTATGAAACAGAAAATATGACAAATACACAGATTATGAAATGACCTCACATAATGAGAAAATGAGAAGAAAACAGAGTAATTAGAGTGATTACTCTTCCATGTCACTGAACACCTGTCATGCTGAAAAGTATATTCAACCACAGGGTGAGTTAGATCAAGACCTCCATTTTGCTTCCCAGCTTACTAACCATCTACTTATCTATATTGATCTCCAAGCTTTACTGCCACAGTGAACATTATGAATACAGCAGGTTTAAATGTAAATGAGTAACTTAAGTAAACCATTCACTGAGTGGAACTGATCAATACTAATGATCATTTCATTTTGCCAAGGTAGAAATAACAACAAATATTTCTAGAAAGTTCAGTAACCATCTCATTTGCAATCTCCCCCATCCCCATTTGGAGGTCTTCCTCCAAATTCTGTTTGTTCACACTGTTTTACTCTTTTCATGGTAGAATGAAATACAAACTTGCTACTATAGCAGTTCCCTAACCTCCTCAATTCCATTGTGGGCCTCTCTTCTCCTCGCTCACAGTAGCTTTCCATTAGTGTCTAGAATATGCCAGGCTTTTCCCTGCCTTAACACCTTGCATTTGCTGTTCACTGTGATTCCCCCTTTATGTCTTTCTGGGTTCTACTTAAATGCTACCTCCTCAAAGATGTCTTTCAGGCACATTAAGTAGGTTTGCACTTGTCAAAATCTGTAATTATTTTTATGTGTGTGTGTGTGTATGTATGTATATACTTTTCTCTTATCTGATTCTCCCACAAATATACAAGCTCTCTGAAACAGAAACATTTCTCCCATTTAGCATTAAATATGTGGCTACAACACAGTGCCTCGCTCATAATACACACTCAAGGAATTTTCATTAACCAAATGAAAGATGCACTCCTTCCTGTTTTTGCAGCCTTCTCTGAAAGCTAAGGTACAGAGCCCACTCTAACTCTTAATTTCCACATAACAGTTTAAGAAATTTATCTTGTTTTGTCTTGGGACAGCCTTTTGGTTATTATCACAGGCTTTCATTGAAAAGTTAGACGGATAATTATTTTCATATACATGTCTTTCCTTCGCAACTTGAGTGTAAGCTCCAGGCAGGTGAGAACCATGCCTCTTTTGATATTATTATTGCTTGCCTAATGGCCTATAACACTTTGCACATGGTAGTTTTCTTTTACAGGCATAAAATGAGTCTCCTCTAGCACCTTGAAGGTATGTGCTAAGAAGATGAGAAAATAAATGGGAAGAGTTCAGCACATTGCCTGCAATCTGCCATGGAGGAAACGCCGTCCGTGACAGAGATGAAACTGTTGGAAAATGCTCTCTTGGAGGTTAAGAAACCAGCATCCCCACCTTGAGTTGCTGCTGACTTTCTGGTGACCTTTGGAATGCCATGCTACATCTCTGAGCCTCAGTTTTCTCATTTCAAAAATAAGTGATTTGAACTAGGCCAGGTTTTCTGAGCATTGCCACTTTTGACATTTGGGACTAGATACTTCCTTGTTTTTTGTTTTTGTGTTTTTTTAAAAGATTTTTATTTATTTATTTTTATAGAGGGAAGGGAGGGAGAAAGAGAGAGAGAGAGAGACATCAATGTGTGGTTGCTGGGGGTCATGGCCTGCAACCCAGGCATGTACCCTGACTGGGAATCAAACCTGCGACATTTTGGTTCACAGCCCGCACTCAATCCACTGAGCTACGCCAGCCAGGGCTACTTCCTTGTTTTAAGAGGTTGCTCTGTGCACTGCAGGACGTTTAATAGCATCCCTGGCCTCTACCCACTAGATGCCAGTAGCATCCCTTTCCACTTGTGACAACCGAAAATTTCTCCAGATAGTGCCAAATATCTCCCCACCATGGGAGGAGGACTAAAGTGCCTTCGTTGAGGATCACTGGACTTTATGATGGGTAAAGCCTATCTGGTCTACAAGCTTCTTTGTAAAGAAGTAGTGCCAATTCTGGAAGTCCTTTTGTGACTCTCAGAGATGCTCAGCATCCTGCAATGGTTCAGCTATTCCATTCATGGGAGTTTGGCCCCCACAGCCCACACCAGAAATAGAAAACTGCAGTAGCAAGCATGACCAATCATCCAGGTCACAGAAAGCCTCAGACTGGCAAGATGTAAAGCATTACTGCTACACATCAGTAGGGTCCTTTCTCAGCCAGGGACAAGGGCTTTCTCCAGTGAGAGATGACTTTGGACAAATTTTGCCTGTTTTCCACGCATAATTAATAACTGTTAGTACAGGAACTCTGGTTAGGCTCACAAAATGATGTTATGGCTACAGAAGAAAACTTTCTTGCCTGGACTCTTCTCGGCCTTTGAGATTAAGATTTTACTAGGTTATATCGCAGATTAAATTATTATAGAAAGCCTATTTTTTATTAGTATTTCCCATTTTTGGAGCATTAAAGCTCAGAGGACTGAAGTATACTATAGAATGCACTCTCAAGCATTACAGCCATGTCCTCCTAGAAAATGTGCTTGTTGACACTACTTATTCACATCACATGCCAGGAGACTCTTGCATGACTTATTACCACTATTTCCTTCATATTGTTATTTTATGTTTCAAAAGATAATCTTTGATCCATATCTCATGATTGCCCCAAGTCCCTGGGATATCTTGAGAGCTCAGGAAACCCGAGCTCAAAGGCTCTGTAACAGACAGAAATTCCTTGGTCCTAGTGGTAGTGACCGGAAAATTATATTGTAATGTTGCTTTAAAATTATATGAGTGGAAGAGTGATCAATGCCATCATTCACCTCTGCCTCTCCATATCCCCCCATCAAAAGGTATCTAAGTAGCAAACTCATTTTACTTTATGAATCAGGAAATACAACCCTTATTTTTAAGCAAGCAGGCTTCTCTGATTTTTCCTGCCTGATAGTGCACTCTGACCATGTGGGCTTCTGTCACCTATTGGTGCCTCCTTCTACCCATAGTGACATGGATCAGAGTTAACCCAAATACATTAGCAGCCCATCTTGACTAACCCTTTGGCAGGAACCATAATGCAAATACCAATACATGGGCTGACCTATAAACAACATTTTTCAAAAACAATAAAGTATGTGTATTGCATTGTGGCTTTGTGCTTCCTGGCATTCCATGTAATATGGTGGTGCCAGTGATTCCAGAAGCAGTAAAAAGATAAAAGAATATAGACAGAAAAGAGGAAGGAGAAGGCTCTTCAAGCTGATCAAGAGGTGAGTCCTAGTACATCTTGTTTCATTTAAAATATGCACTGGTTAAATCCTTCTCTTCTTGGTTAGTCACAAGCTGCACTTAAGCTCATGAAAAGGCAGTTAGTTCATTTGGTTGTGTCATAATATTCATCAATTGAAAGCTCAAACAAATGGTTCTTAACATTTCCAGGAAATGTAGTTCTCACCTATGTGCTGCGGAAGAACTTGACCCTCTTAGATAGTTAAAACAGGCACAGTTTTAGTGAATGGAAACCACTACAACAAAAATCCCAAATATAATAGCTGAATAGCTGAGATCCAAAAAGTCTTTCTAAAAAACATTTCAACTGTAAGGGTTTGTGTGTGTGTGTGTGTGTGTGTGTGTGCGCGCGCGTGCGTGTGCGTGTGTGTGCGCGCGCGCGCTCGTGTCTGCCACAGTGTCTAACTTCCCATTCAGTAAAAAAGGAGAAAGGAGTTTGTGTTTCTGGGGAGAGGGGGGTGCTGCCCCCACAAGGACTACAGATGGAAGAATATGTTGTGCCATGCTGGAACTCACTCTAAATTGGAGAAGAATTTCAAAGAAAATGATATTCGGGTTTGTTTACTCTTGGTAGCATTTCTGCATCAGAAAAAGAGCATTACAATTATTTTAAAAGCCTCAAGCAATCAAATGTCCTTAAAATAGCATTTAGTGATTTAGGTACAAATGAATCATAAACACTTAGATTCAAATTCCCCTTCATTCCCTACAAACCCAGCTGGTTAAGTGGGGTGTTAGCAAAACAGCACTCAGACTCTTTATCCTATTAAAGGCAAGGTCTTCTGAGGTGGGCTCTAAGCTGGGTTTGGTGGTCACATTTAGAACATGAGGAATACTCACAGTATATATTACAAAGGAGTGAAACAGTGTCCGGTGCACATCATTTCCAGTATTCACAACAACCCTATGAGGGTCATCTATGAGGCATGTATCACTATTGTCCCCATTCATCACACAAGGAACTGAATGTCAAAGAGGTTAAGGAACATGTCCATAGTACCTCACCTCCCAAGTTGCAGAGCTGAGGTTCAACTCCAGGTCTTCATGCCTCCAGAACCTACCCTCTTCCTCACTATACCATATCTCCATACTAGCATGGATACCTGTGGTAGGTAGAATAAAGGCCCCTCAAAGATACCAACCATTTTAAACACTGGGACCTATAAATATGTTACCTTGTTACAAGGTTGGCATTGTAATTAAGGTTCCTACTCAGCTAACCCATAGATGAAAGAGATTGGCTTGAATTAGCTACTGAAGCCCCAGGCAACCACAAGCTCTTAAAATCAAAACGAAGCACAAGACTGGGTCAGAGAGTTGAAAAGGAAGAAGAGCCAGGACCGATTAAAAGTGTGAGAGGACTCGACCTGCTATGTCTGGCTTTGAAAATGGAGGAAGGAGGAAATGAGCCAACAAATACACATGGTGTCTAGAAGCTGGGAAGAGACCTCAGTTAAAGCTTGGCAAGAAAACAAGGATCTCCATCCTACCAGGAACCAAATTCTGCTAACAATGAAAATGAGCAAGGAGTGGATCTTCTTCTAGAGCATCTGAAAAGGAATGCAACCATGCCAAGACCTTAGTTTTGTCCTAGTGAGAAGTGTGTTTGACTTCGGGCCTATTGAACTGTAAGATAATAATTTGTGTTGTTTAAGCCAGTAAGTTTGTGGCAATTTGTTGTGGCAGCAATAGAAAACTAATATAATATCCAAACCTCAATGCTGAAAACCTAACTAGATTCTAAAGTCCATAAGCTTTGTACAGTTATTTTAATAACAACAATAATTATTACATGTGGAATTGACATATCTTCACCATCTCACACCTGAGAAGAAAACACACACCAAAAGCTGCTTCTTTTGGCCTTTTTCATTTTCCATTCCCTGTCACAATACCATCTTTTCCAATATTATTTCAACAAATACTTATTGGGAATGTACTCTATAACAGGAACTATTCAATGCATACAATATACAGGAGGTGAAAAAATGTAAACAAAACCCTTTGCCCTCATGGTGTTTACACATATGAGGTGGGAAAGGAAGGGGGTACACAGTTAGTAAACAAAACAGGAAGATGAGGCTGCCAAGGGTTTCCAAATCACTGATGAAAAAGGAGCTGCTCTGAATTGCTACTAGACCCCTAAAATCTTTACAAGTTAAGCTCCTGACATGTCAGTGAGCTTTCTATCAGTGCAGCATAATTTAGCCTGTGTTATTTAGATAACACAGAAGCCCTGGGTGGTATAGTTCAGTGGATTGAGTGCCCGCCTGTGAACCAAAGGGTGGCTGGTTCAATTCCCAGTCAGGGCACATGCCTGGGTTGCAGGCCAGGTCCCCAGTGGGGGGTGTGTGAGAGACAGCCACACACTGATGTTTCTCTCCCTCTCTTTCTCCCTCCCTTCCCCTCTCTCTAAAAATAAGTAAATAAAATCTTTTTAAAAATACAGAAAGTCTCAGTGAGGTGACACTGGAACAGCAGCCTGAAGGAAGAGCAGAACAGAGTGAGCCACTGAGGTATCTAAAGAGTGGGTCCAGTAGAGGGGTCAAAAGTGCAAAGATCCAGACATAGGAGTACGACTTTATTTTTTTAATTTTAAAGAAAACGAAGGAGGCCAATGTGTCTAGAACTGAGGGACAGTGCAGGAGAGTGGTAGGTAAGGTCAGAAAGCTAACAGGAAGCCCACTTATGTAGGCCACTGAAATATTCTGGCTTTATTTCTGAGTGGCAGGGAGCCATCAAATGATTTCAGGCAGAATGGTGATATCATCTGGCTTATGTGATTAGTAGCTCACTCTTGTTGCTATGAACAGACTTCAGGGCACGAGGATAGAAGCAGAGAGACTGGCAAAGAGGTTACTACTATAATCCAGACAACAGATGACAGTAGTTAGTGCTCAGTGGTGTAGGTGGAAAGAAGTGGCTGGATCCTGGTTATATACTCAAGGAATACAGACTTTTATGAACAGTATGTCTAACAGTATGCAGTATCTATTTAATATAGATCACCTTTGATAATGGTAATTGCATGGAATATACACTTCTCAAAGGGAAAATATTTTCTGCAGGCTATCTAATTCTACTCTTCAGGCATAGGAGGAAAGAAATCTTGCACTTAACTCTGCCCTGCATTCACATTATAGTAAATATATCTATATAGAATATGATTAAGTAGGTATCCAGCAAACATTAACACTGCATGAAAGTGTTAATGGCAGTGATGGAGATGATGATAGGCAGTCTGCAAAACAACAATTCTTGACAAATTGATTCTCTTGAGCCTTGTTTCTCTTCAATAAGCCTATTTTTGACCTGTCATTATGTCAAAGAGACCACTAAACAATTCAAACTCTTCATGTGCCAGTGGAAGAGAGGAGTGGAGGGGAAACAACCTTAGAATTGAGATGCCTGGACTCCTAGCCCAGCCTAAGAGCCTACTTCTAGCTATGTGTCACATTATCTGTGTGAGCCCAGATGTCCTCAAATGGAATTGATGAGATGATCATGAAATCTTTGTTTTTATTGCTTAATTAGTAAGGGACAGTGGGGATCCTTCCCTCTCCTTTATTTTTTAAAAGATTTATTTATTCATTTTTAGACAAAAGGGAAGGGAGAAAGAGGAGAGAAACATCAATGTGTGGTTGCCTCTTACATGTCCCCTACTGGGGACCTGGCCCACAACCCAGGCATGTGCCCTGACTGGGAATCGAATCAGCAACCATTTGGTTCACAGGCCAGCGCTAAATCCACTGAGCCACACTAGCCTCTTCCCTCTCTTTTATATTTTCTTCACTATGAAGCTCGCTAGCATAATGCTGCTGGTTTCTCTTTGCCCCAACATTTGCTATTTTCTGGATGGGGCACTGGTGAGGTTTTAAAAGAAAAACTAGCATCCCTAGCCTAGCCCCTTCCTTTGCTCTTTCTCCTTGGGGGGCCAGCTCACCACAAAAAGTATGCATTCTGCTTTGTTCCTCCATGCCTTAAGTTTTGCAGATGGAGGCCCCATGTGAGGGTATGATAGGAGAGTTCCAGAGATGCCTATGGCTAAGTGAGTACAGCTATCTAATTACAGGGTTCATTAATAGAATGTCCACCTTTTCAGACAAGTTTCATTTAGTATTAGCTTTATTAAGAATAAAGGTGATGCTTTGTTGTTCATACCCTTCTCTTTTGACTTGTTTATTTGTTCACAACCTGGACAGAGAGAGAAAGGGAGTATTGTGCCCCCAACTCAGTATTCCCATTGGTATTTATAAATGCCCAGAATATAGCTTTGGAGAATTAGGAAAGTCCTAAAATCTTTACAGAATGCCAAGCTCTGCTGACCAGTTTGGCTCATGGTGGATACCAGAAACCCTAGCAGGTATTTCTCATGGCCAAGATCATACCAGGAGACCTGAAATCAGTGGCCAGAATACATAGGAGGAAGGAATGAAGAAAGGAAGATGTAGAAGGGAGGGGAGACATGAGTGCCAGTCTGCTCCTTCACAGATGGAAGGAGCAGGCTGCCACGCTCATTTAAAACCCTTTCACTGCCATGGAAATTGCTAGCTACTGATGATGTTCCCATTTTCCCATAGGAACCTCAGTAGGAAGTCCAATTTCAAAGCATCAAGGAGAGGATGGAGAGGGATAATGCAGGTCACACATGGGGACAGATATATTAATGCGAGGGGGACATATAGCTGTCAATCCTTCTTCTTGGATTGCAATGGAGCAAAGTGTCCATGCCAGGAGGCAGCACAAGATTCCCGAATCTGATCTCCCTGTCTGTCTTGATGGTCCCTGCAGTTAGTCTCCTCTGACAGGCCTCTAATATTTGCATTAATTAAACTCAAATAGAGAAACCAGGTCATTTGAGGAGTGCCTGTTGGCACCATCAAGAAATTGAAAGCTGCCACTTTTACAAGCTGAGGGAGTGGAACCATTTCCCAGTTCTCATATTAAAGATGGCCCTTTTTCTCCTTAATGGAGAGTTAAGTGGAGTTCAAGATTGCATACAAGAAAGCCAGGGTGACATGTTCCATGTACACACTCTCCCAATTAGGCGTTTAATTGCTATGTGGTAGACAAGATGCCTTTAGAGTTCCTGTGAAATGCGGGAGTACCACCAGCAGTAACCTTTTATTATTTATTATCTTTTATTTTTTAGATTTCTGAAATATTTATTTATTTATTTATTTATTTATTTATTTATTGTTTTGCACAGAGCAGTTCCTTCTTTTTTTCCAATGTCTTTGTGGAATACTTATTTAACCAATAACTTCCCAGAAACAAGGTTAATGTATGTAAGATATTCTCAGAGGCCTCAGACATCACCCTTGAGTCAGTCCCTAGTTGGCAAACAGATCCTCAGATTAAGCTATGGGAACCTTGGCAAAAATGTTCTGGGCTGAGATCAGGGTGGGTCACAATCAGATTTAGGAAGCAATGATCATGGCCTGAACCAGCATGTGCCAGTTGTTTGCTGCAGACTATTTCTTTATATTTTTCTCTGGTCTGCAGGGACTTTGAGAGTCCCTTACCAGATTTCTGGTGACAGAAAAAGAACACAGCATCCTTTTGACATTCTTTCTTAGGGTGGTTTTGATGAATGGAGGAAGTGGTGAAAGCAAGCAGAAGAGGCAGTAGGCAAGCCTACCTGATATTCTCTAGCAAGAGAAGGCCTCCTGCCTCTGCTCCTGGCTTCATCTTTACCTCCTCATGAGAGAGCAAATGCAGCTCACTTGTCTTCTCCCAGAAGTTCCCTGGAGGCACACAGCCTAAAATACTATTACCATACTTGTAATGTGCTCCTGCAATAGCTGTAGGAAACAGCCTGAGGTAAGGCCCTCAGCTCCAACTCAGGTTCACTAGAAAAGCAATCACTGAATGAGTCATGTTAATTGGATTAGTCCACTTGTCAGGGAAAAGGGTGTGTAATTACTGAAGAACCCTATAATGGCTATTTCACATAGGAACTTGACTAGTTCCCAAATATTTGATCAAACATTATTGTATTTCTGTGAGGGTGTTTTTGAATGAGGCAAACATTTCAATCCACATACAGAATGAAGCAGATTGCCCTCCCTAATGTGAATAGGCTGCATTGAATCAGTTGAAGGACTGAATAGAACAAAATATAAGCAAGGGAGATCTCCTTCTGCTTGATGACTTTTAAACTGAATCATTAGCTTTTTTCCTCACTTTGAACTCAAATTGAAACTTAGGCTCTCCTTTGGTTTTAAGCCTGCTTGCGTTTGGTCCAGAGCTATACCATCAGTTCTCCCGGTTCTCAGCTCTTGGGACCTGGACTGGAACTCACCCTGCAGATCTTGGGACTTGCTAGCTTTCATGATTATGTGAGCCATTTTTTAAGATGTAATTAAGGTCTGGGTCATTTGATTTTAAGTTAATCAAAAGGAGATTAATCTGGGTAGGCCTGACATAATCAAGTGAAAGCATTAGAAGAGAAAGATTCACCGGCTGGCCTTGAAGAAATAAGCTGTGCTATGAGAAGTCCTGGGAAGGGCCATGTGTCCAGGAACACTGGGCAGTCTCTAGAAGCTGAAATTGGCCCCCAGCTGACAGCCAGCAAGAAAATGAGGATGTGGGTTCTGCAGCCACACGCAAGTGAACTCTGTCAACAATCACATGAGTTTAGAATAGGCCCTGATGAATAGAAAGGAATATAGGCCAGCCAACATCTTGATTACAGCCATATAAGATCCTTAACATATGAATCAACTATGCCATGCCCTCCAAACACTTATTGGCAGGGACTTTGTTAGCCACAAATGTGCTGTGTTTTGAGGCTTTGATTCTTAAGATTGAAGAAAGAGGCTGTGGTGATGGACCAGAGTAATTACAATGAATTGCTTTCTGTATTCTATAAAGATTACCATGACAAAAGAAAATAATTATCTCAATATTTAGCATTAGTCACCTCAGAAAAATTACAACAAAAGAAAATTTCTAAATAGAATCTAAGTAGACCGAAGGGTCAATAGTATTTCTTCCATTTAAAGTGAAGTTACTCTAAATATTAAATATAAAAGCCTCCTTTTGATGAGTAGTCTTTTATTCTTAGGAGAGACTTATTTGTGGTGATCTTTATTTTCTGTTTCTGAGAAAAAGATGAGTTGAAAACAGTCATTTTAAATAATATAACTACTTTTGAAGGAAAATATTTCTCTCTTCACAATAGTTTTTGTGATAAGATGTACAAGATAAAGCTTACCATTTTAACCATTTTTAAAATATACAGTTCAGTGGAGTGAATTACATTCAACTTGTTATGCAACCATCACCACTATTTCTAAATATTAATCACCATAAACAGAAACTCTGTAACTATTAAGTAATAACTCCACATTCTCCTCTCCACCCATCTGCTGTCAACAGCTAATCTACTTTCTGTCCCTATAAATTTGCCTAAATGAAACCACACAATATGCTTTTTGGTGTCTGGCTTATTTCACTTAACATAATATTTTCAAGGTTCATCCATGTTCTAGCATGTATCAAAATTTATACTGTATGTATATAACACATTTTGTTTATTCATTCATCTGTTGATGGACACTTGGATTATTTCCAACTTTTGGCTATTGTGAATAATGCTACAAAGAACATGGGCATACAAATATTTGTTTGTGTCCCTGTTTTCAATTATTTTGGGTATATAAGTAGGAATGTAATTGCTGGGTCATGTGATAAATCTATCCCTTTGAGGAACTGTTGAACTGTTATCCACAGTGGCTGCACCATTTTACATTCCCACCAGCATTGCATGAGGGTTCCAATTTCTCCACTTCATTGCCAACACTTGTTATTTTTCTTTCTTAAAAAATTATAGATATCTTGGACAACAACATATGAAAAGATGCTCCACATCACTAACCATCAGAGAAATGCAAAATAAAACCACCATGAGATATCACCTCACACCCACCAGAACGGCTATCTTTAATAAATCAACAAACAATAAGTACTGGTGAGGATGTGAAGAAAAGGGAATCCTCATATCCTGCTGGTGGAAATGCAGACTTATGCAGCCACTGTGGAAAGTAGCATGGAGGGTCCTCAATAAATTAAAAATGGATCTGCCTTATGACACAGCAATCCACTTCTGAGAATATATCTGAAGGAACTGAAAACACTAATTCAAAAGAATATATGCACCTCTATGTTTATTGCAGCAATTATTTACAATAGCCATGCTATGGAAGCAACCCAAGTGTCCATCAATAGATGAGTAGATAAAAAAGTGGTGGTACATATATTCAATGGAATATTACTTGATCTTAAAAATGAAATTATACCATTTGTGGCAGTATGGATGAACCTATGGGGTATAATACTAAGTTAAATAAGTCAGTCAGAGAAAGACAAATACCATATGACTTCATTTATATGTGGAATCTAAAGAGCAAAGTAATCAAGCAAACAAAATAGAAACAGACTCATGATTACAGAGGTCAGACTGATGGTTGCTAGAGAGGAGGGGAGCTGTGGGTGAGTGAAAAAGGTGAAGATATTGAGAAGTACAGATTGGTAGTCACAAAATAGTCATGGGGATGTAAAGTAAAGCATAGGGAATATAGTGAATAATATTGTAATAACTATGTATGGTGCCAGGTGGGTACTAGAAATATCAGGGGGACCACTTTGTAAAATATATGACTGTGTAACCACTATGCTGTACACCTGAAATAAATACAAAATAATATTTAATATAAACTATAATTGAAAATTATAGCTATTCTAATGGGTATGAAGTGGTATTTAATTATAGTTTTAAAAAATATTTCATTTATTTATTTATTTTTAGAGAGAAGGGAAGGGAGTGAGATAGAAAGGGAGAGAAACATTCACGTGTGGTTGCCTCTCTCAAGCCCCCTACTGGGGACTTGTCATGCAACCCAGGCATGTGTCCTGACTGGGAATTGAACCGACAATCCATTAGTTCACAGGCCAGCACTCAATCCACAGAGCCATACTAGCCAGGGCCTAATTATGGTTTTGATTCACCTTAATCTAATGACTAATAATGTTGAGCATCTTATCATGTGCTTATTGGACATTGTATATCTTCTTTGGAGAAATGTCTATTCAAGTCCTATGCCCATTTTTTCTCTCTTTGTTGTTGAGTTTTAAGAATTCTTTAATACAGGTGCTCCTCAATTTACAGTGGGGTTATGCTCCAATAAACCAACCCATCAAAAGTTTACAACCTCATAAGCAGAAAATTCATTTAATAAATGTAATGTGTTATTGAACATCATAATGTAGCCTAGCTTACCTTCAACGTGCTCAGAACACAATGTCAAAAAAAAAACCAACAACAAAAAAACCCCAAAAACTCCCCACTGGCAACACAATACAATGCAGAGTACCAGTTATTTACCTTCATGGTTGCCTGCCTTAATGGGAGCTGTGGCTCACTGCTACTGTCCAGTATCCTGTTAGAGTATCATAATGCACAGTGCTAGACCAGGACAAGATCAAAATTCAAAATTCAAACTCTGGTTTCTACTGAATGTGTATCACTTTTGTACCATCATAAAATTGAAATATTGTAAGTTGAACACTTGTATGTTGGGGACCATCTGAATTCTAGATAATAAGCCTGTGTCAGATATATGATTTAGAAATATTTTCACTATTGTATAGGTTGTCTTTTAACTTTCTTGATAATGTCCTTTGCACAAAAAGTTTTTAATTTTGATGAAGTCCAATTTATTTAATTTTTTTCCTGTTGATCATACTTTTGGTGTCATATCTAAGAATCTGTTGCAAAACCTAAGGACATAAAAAACCACTCCTGTATTTTCTTCTAAGAGTTTTGTGGTTTTAGCATTTATATTGAGTTTGTTAATCATTTGAGTTAATTTTTACATATGCTGTGAAGTAGGAGTCCAACCTGATTCTTTTGCACATGGGAATCCAGTTGTCTCAGCATTATATACTGAAGAGACAACTTTTTTTTCCATTGAATGGACTTGTCACCCTTGCCAAAAAAAATCGATTGGCCATAAATGTATCAATTTATCTCTGGATGTGGAGTTTTATTCCATTGGTTTATATGTCTCACCTTATGCCAATATTATACCGTTTTGATTACTGTAGCTTTGTAGTAAGGGGAGTGAGGAGGGGAATAACAGGGAAAGGAGGGGAAGGGTCAAGTCAAGGAACATGTATAAAGGACCCATAGACATGGACAACAGTGTGGGGAGGACTAAATGGGGGAGGTGGAGGTGGGTAGGGCAGCAGAGAGTAATGGGGGGAAATGGGGACAACTGTAATTGAACAACAATAAAAATTTAAAAAGAAAGGAAGCATGAACAAACAAAACAGAAACAGACTTATAGATACAGAGAACAAACCGATGGTTGCCAAATGGAAGTTGGGTTCAGGGCTGGGTGAAAAAAGATAAAGGGTACCTTTAAGGAGGACAAATTGATAATTACAAAATAGTCATGTGGATGTAAATCATAGCACAGGGAATATAGTCAATAATATTGTAATGATGTATGTATGGTGCCAGGTGAGTACTAGACATATTAGGGGGATCACTTCATAAAATTATATAAATGTCTAACCAGTAGGTTGTACACCTGAAACTAACATAAAATAATATTGAATGCCAGCTGTAATTGTAAAAATAAATAAACAAAATAAAGAAGCATGAGTTCTCCAAATTTGTTCTTCATTTTCACAATAATTGTTGTCTATATTGGGGCTGCTTATAATTCCATATGAATTTGAATACTGGATTTTCCATTTCTGCAAAAACAAATTGCATTTAATCTGTAGATCACATTGCATAGTATACATATTTTGGCTATTACTTTTTTTTATCCATGAACACCAGATACCTTTCCATTTATTTAGTTAACTTAATAGTTTTCAGTGCACATGTCTTTCACCTCTTTGATTAAACTTGTTCCTAGGTATTTTCTTCTTTTTGATGTCACTATAAATTAAATTTCTGTCTTAGTTTTCTTTTCAGATTGTTCATTGCTGGTATATAGAAACACAACTGATTTTGCATATTGATCTTGCACTCTGCATCTGATACCTAGGCCTGAAAATGGTAGACCAGATGCCATGTGATTTTTAACCTCCCTTCAGTAGCAGAACCTTTTTTTTTTCAAACAAACTCTTTCATGGAAACCCAACATAGGCTTAGCTGAGATAACTGTGAATTTGTTTCCAGACCACTACAATAAGGTGAGTACAGGCATACTCCAAGAGATACTGCAGGTTTGGTTCCAGACCACTATAATAAAGTGAGTCCATTATAATAAAGTGAGTCATAATCATTTTGTTTTGTGAAGGGTCTTGCCTTCAATTTGTAAAAAATGCAACACCTGTGAAGTGTCATAAAGACAGGTGCAATAAAACCAGATATATCTGTACATAAACTAGTTTTAGGAGTGGTTAGAGAAGGAGTCATGTGGGCTTTCCTCTTCCTCTTCTGTCCCTAAAATTGCCCTTCTTAGGCCATGAGGTTTGAAAACCACTGCCCTAGATCACAGGCTTCAAGACTGAGAGACACGATGTAGACACCTGCCCCAGACAACATTTCTATTCTGTAGGACAATCTCAGCCACAACCTGTAACTGAAGTTCCAAGTTGGGCACAGAGCAGATGTGATGTGAAGAAGAAACCTGGACATATGGCTCTGTCAAGACACAGCCTCAAGCAAATTGCCGTGTTGTCATATTCAGCATCAGCTGCCCAGGGCTGGCATTGGGCTTTAACACAGAGGTTTTCCACTGCAGTATCAGCACTCACCACAATTCCACTCATGTGTGCACTAAGCAAATAAAATCAGCCTAATACAAACATTTTCCTTCTAGCACAAGATTCCTACAGGCTGCAAAAGTAAGCCCTTGTGGTTTGGAAGTAGAGCCAACTTCGTTTCTATCAGCACGAATCTGTATTTAGTTAGCCCTATCTCTAGCCAAGGTATAGGAATCATGCATGGCAGGGGAGAGAGGGGATGGAAGGTGGAGAGCAACACATGTAATTCCATCTCATTAAAAAATGGTTTCTTTCATGACCATAAGGTAAGCTCATCTCCCAACAGAGATGCCAAGGCCTACACTTAGGACAGCAAGCCCCTCTAATGGAAGGAATATCAACCTCTCCAATGGGACAGAAGGCATACCACCAGGGGCCTAGACTCACAAGTCATGGTCACCAAAAGGCTGGTTAAACAGGGACAGTGAGCTCAGTTACTCCAGCTGTGGAGAATGGAGAAGCAGAAACCATCCATTCACAGCACAATTTGTATTAGGAAGCCTCTAAGAGCTGGCCACTGTTCTACAGTGTAAATGTTCATAGCAATGAGAGGAATATGAGTTAATAAGAAACATAGGACCCAGAGAATCATCTGGTAATGGGGCTCATAACCCACCAGAATGCAAAATGTCCAATCTCTGTTGGTGATGGAAGTGCCAGAGGGGACAGCCAGTAAAAGGAGAAGTTGCATGAGGCAGTGAGCTCCAATTTCTGGTTCTGTCTCTGCCTCTCCTTTGCTTAAGATCTAGAGCAGGTTAGTTTCTGTCTGGTTACCAGTTTCTGTCTCTGTGAAATGAGACATTTGGGAGGGATGGACTTCTCTCACAACTCATAGGAGTCTGAAAAACAAACACTAAACTGGGTGAGTGTCCTAGTACAGACTAGATACATTAAAACCTCTCTTACATTGTGATGATGATGATAGATAGATAATAAGAAATGAGATATTAATGATGACAGCAGCTACTGTTTACTGAATGCCTTTTAGGTCCCAGGCACTCTTGCTAGGGAATCATTTTTACAAATCTTCCCAAGTGTCTTATAAGAATGCTAGGTTTGGAAAAACCCATAGGTACTTCAGCAGCAGGTATGTCAAGAGGTATTCAAAGGTCACAGGACCTCAGTTTCCCATCTTCAGCTCCCAGTCCTTTCACTCCTCCTAACTGATACATATTATTTTACTTTCTTTTTATCCAGATTTGAAATGGATCTAGTCCATTCATAAATTTAATGACTGGGTTCCAGTGCTTCCCCCATCCCTCTGCAAGGGTCCAAAGTGCCCTGGGAAGCACTTTGGTTCTGCAGAGTTGGACTCTTCAAACCCCTTCAGTGGTATAACAGAGTGAATTTTTATTTGATGGTAAAATATTTTATCCTTCAACCCATGTGTCTATACACACTGGAAAAGTTTAAATAAAATTAATGCCTCAACATAATTCTGTGCTCTCTTTGCTCTGAGGTGATTATCCTAAAGAGATTTGCTAATAATCAGTGTCATTTGTATTGAATGCCATCAAAAGTTTTTGATGCAGTAAGTGAAAAACCCTAAAGGTTATCATTCACTGATAACAACAGACACAGAAGAGATCCCACACCAATGCCAGGTGTTCCCAGTAGAACAGTAATCCATTCAATGTGTTTAGCATTTCAGTTTAAGAAGTGCTTTTTTTAAAAAAGGTATCTATTTATTATTTTTAGACAGAAGGGAAGGAAGAGAGAAAGAGAAGGAGAGAACCATCAATGTGCGGTTGCCTCTCACGCACCCCTAGTGAGGACCTGGCCTGCAACCCAGGCATGTGTCCTGACTGGGAATCAAACCAGTGTTCAATCCACTGAGCCACACTAGGCAGGGAAAAAAATGATTTTTTTCATATAGTCCTTCATTTTCATTTAATTTTGAACTTCCTAACAACTACATGACATAAAAAAGGCAAGCATTATCCTGATTGCTACAGTGAGGGAAGCTGAGGCTCCAGGAGTTACTTGCTTAAGGTTACACAGAAAATACATGACAGAATTAGAAACACAACCAGGCCTCTGATTCTAAACCCAGTGTCTAAAACAGATACATTTCTTAAGTTCAATGAAGTCAGTAGCATATAAATTTATTCAGAACCTACTATGTACCAGATCTATGGTACACTCTGTCTGGGGCCTACAGAAGTGAGTAAAACCAATGAGTGTTCACATGAAGTTAATATACGTCTTGCCCTCTTCTAGTCTTATCCTATACAGTTCTCCAGAGGCTTGTCTGTGGAGGGTATATTAACGTGATAACATACACTTTTCTTTCCATGGGGCTGGAAACCATGTACAAACTGAAAACCTTTTGAGCTAGGCAGGAAAAATAGGGTTAGAGGCAGACTTAGAAGCAATCCTGGGAAGAAAAACACCATTAGAGATGGATTATTCAATTAAGGGACATCAGCATTGCCTCTTGAAAGAAAATTACTCCAGACAACCCCCTTCCTTTTCCTTTTTGAATTTAAATACAACAGCAGCAACAACAAAAAGACTTGAAGTGGGTCCCCCCATGCAGGCTGAGGAACTATACTTCCAGAGGGAAACACAAAGATTTAATCAGCACCTCCACATACTTAGCTGCTGGAGAAGATGGTAGGGCTTTTTCTCATTGAATTAAAAGGC
Source organism: Phyllostomus hastatus (assembly GCF_019186645.2). NCBI lineage: Eukaryota > Metazoa > Chordata > Mammalia > Chiroptera > Phyllostomidae > Phyllostomus > Phyllostomus hastatus. The sequence continues at coordinate 6,728,441 of NW_025333841.1, read as the reverse complement.
AAAAACCTCTAATTTTTTTCCATGTTTTGGCAAGAAAATTATAAGTAGTTTTGCCCCCTGGGTTTAGCTTGAATCTAAATACAGCGGGTGGATATAAGCCCCATGTGGGAATGCTGTCATTTAGAGGTATTTACGTTACTCAGCATTTGGCGTGGGAGGAGGTGGTATTGTGGAAGACTTCTTTAGCCAGGTGCCCTACAGGAGCTACCCAAGTGCAGGTGGTTGCTTTAGAAAGGGTGTTTTGCCTAGTCCAGGCTTACTTATTATAACTAGGTGGGGCATAGTGCCCACCTAGCAGGTGCCCTGGCATTTATGTAGAGTTGTGGTAGATTTCTCTCACACACCTCTCATTCACCATGGGGTGTGTGGTGACTCAGCTTGGCCATTTCATACACAGCATAGATCCATTTAGGATGAAAGTTTCAACCCTGTGCCGTGTGCCCTGGCCAAGCCTGTCACCAATGATTACCCTTGGGTATAAAGAGAATGAAGTTGAGAGAGTGGAAATGACTCCTTGTGAGCCAGTCCCACCACTGGAAACATACCCATGCAGCATCTTAAAAAGTCTACCAAATACCCACACTATCAAATACCAGAAAATCGCCCTATCTTAGGTGCCCTATCTCAGGTGTGACCAGCCACAAAGACAGCCCATTAAGGTCCTGCTGAGCAAGATCTCTAGAAAGTTTCCTAGGAGACCTAGTATTTGTAATTGAATTGCTTCCCTTTGGCCATCTTTATTACAATGGCAAGGGAGGTTCCTGCTATCTTTGATGCTCTGAATCATTGAGAGCTCTCACTTTCCTCTAAAAAAGGAAAAAATAAAAGTCACAGCCACCAGCTCCCCTCATAGGGCACCAAGTATTTGTTCCCCATATCTTACAACATGCCCCAACTGTGCAGTTGAACTGGAAGCAAGCTGACCTAAACATACTGAGGTGGGTTGGTACATTTGTTTCCCTATTTATTTGTTTGCTTTTGGGAAATCCTGGGGAAGTAACTGGAGCTTGAGTGTAAAGGCACAGGAAGCACTAAGACCAGCTCTCAAGACTGTCGATTACAATTCTACACAACAGAGCATGGAATTGATTGATGACATTTCTCCATGCTAACTAATCAGGACCCAAGGCAATAAACTGAAGTGGAAAACATGCTTCCACATGATGGAGATGGACAAGGACAGAGGTGGCTGTGCAAGTGATGAAAATGAGTGAAAACAATACAGCCACAATCCAGAAGCTCATCTTGCAGGACCACTCTGTGGGAAGCACAGGCAGCCACTAGGAGGCTTTAATGAGAAGAGCACTACTTAAGCAAACTGTAGTGGTCCTCCCTTTTCTGTGGGGGGATACATTTCATTCCAACACCCTTACTGGATGCCTGAAGCTGCAGACAGTACCATACCCTATACAGTACCTATATGCCTATGATAAAGTTTAATTTATAAATTAGGCAGAGTAAGAGGTTAACAACAATAATTAATAATAGAGTATAATTATAACAGTATACTGTGATAAAAGTTATGTCAATACGGTTTTTCTCTCTCAAAATATCTGCAATTTTCCATTTAAAATTCTTTGGCCATGAGTAATTGAAACCACGGAAACTGAAACCCCAGATAAGGGGGTGGAAAGTCCTGCCCTTGAAGAAAACAAAGACACCAGGACAGACTCAAACAAGTACATTACTAAGCATGATAACAAAAATAAGTCATTATCTTTTCATGATGAATTTCTCTGGAAAGGCACAGCAGATAGGACTGGGAACTATCTCTGAGTCTGCCCCTTACTAGCTTTGTGATCTTGGGCGAGTCACTTAACTTCTGAATCTTTATTGCTTCATCTGCAAAGTGAGATCAATTTCACCTCCTCTGCCCTACTTCACAGGGTAATATTAAGAAGTGAGGCTGGGCAACTCACCCCATCAGGAATATTCGAGATGAGTATGTTGAAGGAAGAGAGAGCAGGGCAGAGGGGCTTGAACACATGGAATTAGGTTAAAGCTAGACTCCAGTTGAGCCCACCACCACCTTGCTTGGTTAGCTCCTTCCCCTGCCCTTTCCTACTTGGTCCTGTTCTCCCCCAATGAACCTTTGTCTCAGGATCTGCTTCTAGAGAGCAGAAGCTAAGACAATCAGCTTTTAGCAACACAAGTTTAGAAAGCTAATATGCTCTATTTTCTCCTCAAATGCAGACTTTTGATTATATTTTATGGAACCAGTCACCCTGGATACTGAGAGAGATCATTCATGCCAGTCTCTACTACCTTCCCTTGCCTTTGGAAGCCAGGGAAGACATTTGCAAGCTAGATGGCACTAGAGGTGCCACTGTTGACACCTATGACTGTCGTCTTAATTCTGGTCATTTTAAAATAGGGTTGTGATGATATTCTGTTACACTGATTGATTCTGGTTTTCATTGGTAAGTGAACCTACAGGAGGGTCCCTTTAGATGCCTTATTTCAGTTACTTGGACTCATAATCAATACATATTGACTTCTTCCTGCAATCTTGCAATTGTGTGAGTGAATATATTATCTGATCAATGCTGGTGTTTTACACACCTTTTGTTTAACTACAGCTTCTTATTTGTGTTCTGTACCTTAGAGAAGGGAGCTAAGCCATGGCTGGCAAATGTGAACCCATCTCAAAAATAACAAGTAATCAATTTGCCTTTCCTCCACTTCTCATTAGTGTGGGCAAACTGCCCTTGTTATCAGGAACAAGGTTTAAAGAACAAGTGTTTTCATAACAAATGTTTGGTTATCAATATGAACTTTAGCAATTGGTGTGATTAAACTCCAGCTGATGGCTCTCTCCCTTGTATGGGTTGTGAAAGAGTGAAGCCAAGCTCCTGAAGGGCCTCTCCAAGTCTGAGGTTCTCCACTACCCACTTTTGAGATAGGATTTTCCCATGGGCCTGAGGACATCAGATCCCCTTTCACAGAACCACTGCCAAGACCAAGGCAACTCATACTACACAGGGTGCTTTGGAGTTCTCAGGGCTCCCTGTAACACAATGCCATCAAAACTGCAGTTAAAATGTCCTTCTCTGCTGAGGATCAGGATTAGGTATTCACAGATGTCAACAGTGGTGCCTCTAGTGCCATCTAGCTTGCAAATGTCTTCCCTGGCTTCCAAAGGCAAGGGAAGGTAGTAGAGACTGGCATGAATGATCTCTCTCAGCATCCAGGGTGACTGGTTCCATAAAATATAATCAAAAGTCTGCATTTGAGGAGAAAATAGAGCATATTAGCTTTCTAAACTTGTGTTGCTAAAAGCTGGTTGTCTTAGTTTCTGCTCTCTAGAAGCAGATCCTGAGACAGAGGTTCATTGGAGGAGAACAGGACCAAGTAGGAAAGGGCAGGGGAAGGAGCTAACCAAGCAAGGTGGTGGTGGGCTCAACTGGAGTCTAGCTTTAACCTAATTCCATGTGTTCAAGCCCCTCTGCCCTGCTCTCTCTTCCTTCAACATATTCATCTCGAATATTCCTGTTGGTGTGTCCAGCTTTAACACGATCCTATGAGGAGCTGTGGGGCACAAACTGTACCACAGGGTTGATCCCACCTTGAGGCAAAGGGGTTGAACCAGTTATTGGCTATGGGCTGGCCCCAACGATGAGGAAGCAAAACCTCTCTGGCAACAGGGATCCTGTTACATAGGAAGGGGCAACTATGAGCCTTAGCAACCAACATACCCAGCAGCTAAAGAATAGGAATTTACACGACTGGTAAAGAGAATATGGGCAAGGCACCGAACAGTGTAAACTACACAAGTTGAACATCCACCAGATACCTTGCAAACAAAACTTCCTACTGTGGGCCGGCCAGCTTCCTGGCCATCTCTAAGCTCATCTCCTCGTATTCTCTCCTTTGCTTATTCCACTCGAGCTACACTGGTCTCCTTGCTGGCCTTGAATATGCTTTCATCTCAAGGTATCTTCACGTGCTCTTCCCTCTGCCTAGAGCTCTTTGTGCAGATAATCAGTATTACCTCCACCCTTCATCCTTCAGGTCATTATTCTGATGTCATTTCCACAATTTAGCCTTCTCTAGGCACCCCTGCCCCACCACAAACACACACTCTAGCACTCTCATCTCTCTTGTTGCTTTATTTTTCTCCACACTACTTATCAACATCTGACATAAAAATGTTTTATTTATGTTTATTGCCTCCTTTTCCCTCTCTTGAATGTCAGCTCTAACAGGGCAAGAATTTCTGTCTTTTTTTCCCTTTACTGCTGTACCTTTAGTGCTTAGAACAATGCCTGACTCATTAAATATTCATTGAATAAGTGAATAAATATCTCCTTAATTTTCAATGCTCTCACCTAAGCTTTAGCCAACTGGAATATATTTCCAATGTTCACATCTTTCCCCTCTGTTTCATCTACACCATTTCCATTGCATTAGGTTCACTTAAAAAAAAAACACAATGATTTTCTCATGTATTCCCATTTCATGGTTTCAAATGTTCACTAAACCAATTGGAGTCATTGTATCTACATGGGTTATTAGTCAGTCATGTTTGTTTTGAAAGTGAAAATGCTGAAAGCTACCCACCCTGCCAGTTATGAGCAATGAGACACTGCAAGAGAAAAATCCAGTGACACTTCCCAAGTACACAGACAAAATCCAAATGCAGTGAAGGTGTGTTGTACACCCTAAAAAGAACAGAAGCTCCTGCCCTCACCCCAATAACCTATATCTGAACAGAAATCCAGTAGCTTCTATCAACTAAAGCTATTCATATATGTTACTTGTTTTAGGAAACCTAGAAAATAATACACTGTACTTTTTATATGCCTTCTATAATATATGATACAGTGTTTATGAACACAATTGATACTTTTAAAGTTTTGCATCTGAAATGAAAAAGAAATCTGTGTGCATCATTATACACCTGTGTGAGCAGCACACATTTTGAAAATTCAAATGTTTTATTGACTGGTTCATTTCAGTGGTTGACACAAAAACAGAATTGCAAGTTGTGATAAGCTTTCCAAAGGCTAGGTGTGCCTTCACCCATGTGCAACAGCAAAGGTCCCCAGAAATGGCTTCTAATCCATTACTAGCTTCATGACCTTGGGCTCTCTCAGCCTTCTTATTTCCTCAACTATAAAATAGGAAGTATCTATTGGGGTTGCTGTGAGGATCCCATGAGACCATGAATGTAAAAGGACTTTGTACATCAAGATACACAATAAGGTTTGAGGTAAATCTGACTTCCCAGCAGGCCTCTAAAATTCAGCTTGTATATGTACCATAGCTTAAATTACTTGGGTAAAAAAAAAAAAACAAAACAAAACACCAGGAGGATAAAAAAGCCTAATAAATTATGGCCTCATAAATCTATGGTAGAAAACCAGGATTCAACAGTCACTTGACATCTGAAATTAGCAGATGTGGTCAATCTGTTCTTCTGTGTCCAATCTTGTGCTTTTTCACCTGTTCAACAACTATGACTGGGAGTCCTGCCAAGAAGAGCAATCTTTGTTGGACTTTGTCCCAGGCTGTCTCTTTGTCTCTAGGCTAGCATCATCTACTTCATTCCAGTCTGGTAGAGAGACTCAGTGTAGCACGGTGATTCAGAGCATGGGCTATGGAGTCAGATGGCACAGGTTTATATTCTAAAACCCAGAATTAGTAACTGAGCAAGCTTTACAATGCTGCATAACCTCACTGAGCCTCAGCACCCCTATCTGTAAAACAGGCAAATTTGTATGAGTATCTACTTCACTCACAGGGTGTTTGTTAGGGTTACATAACATGATGTGTGTAAACTGTCCAGCCCACAGAAATAATCCAAAAAGGGGCAGCTGTGGCTGTCACACAGATGAGCTGTGGCCAAATTCTGTTTTCTTTTTCTTTCAACTTTACCTTGCATGGTGTCAGGTTCCCAATGTGCTCAGTAAATGTTAAGGAAGTCCTCATCAGCTGCTAGAACAAAAGCTAAGCTGCTTTATCTGACCAAGTCATCATGGATGTGACTGATAGGGCCTCTTCCTTGTTGAGCCACAATGTGACAACATGGAAAGAACATTGGATTTGGAGTCGGATCACTTCAAGTTTCAGCCCTACCTCTTACCAGCACTGTGACCTAGGCTAATTCACTCTACTTTCCCACTAGAAAGTAAGCTCCTGGAGGGCAGGGACCATACCACAACATGTTCATCTGGCCCCAGCCCAGTGACTTAACCCTAGTAGGCACTTGATAATGACTCGTTACATTAATTAAAGGCATGAAAATATCTGAGTCTCCATTTCCTTTGTGCTCAAAGGGATAATATAGTTGCCCTGCCTATCTCTCAAGGTTGTATGGAGACTAGGCTAAGCTCACAGTATCTTCTCCTCCCCCTGTCCGAGCATTTATCCCATTATTATTTTATGATGGCTTTTTATGCTGGTTCCCTCTGCCAGTGAGAAGGTCTCTCATGATTTCCTTCCTCTTTCTACTCCCTTCTAGTTAATGCCTATTCATCCATCCATTCTCAGCACCAAAGGCCCTTTCTCTGGCCCTGCATACTTTCTTCTGCTAATATAGCTCTTCTCATATGTCCTCCATGAACTCAAATTATATTTGTAATGTGATTTCATTTTTCCTCTTAGAACTGTAAATGCCACCAGGACAGCTCCCGTGTCTATCTCATTCACTAATATGTTTCTGGATCATTGGCCAATTGTTCACCTACATGAACAGATTTTTAAAATGTTTCTTGGATGAATGAGTAAATGTTGGAAGAAATGGATGAATGAGAAGCAGTTGAAACAATGGAAATGATCGTCCCTTCCATTTCACCCTTGCCAGAACCCTCTGGTTGTTAGTTTAAGACGAATGCCATTGTGTGGAATCATTCCGTTCTAGTGCTCTTAGGGATGTCACTTTGCAAGCCCTATTACTTAACAGCAAAAATATACTATAGCAAATTCTCAGATACTGAAACTGTGAAAGCCAGTGCTGAAGCTCAATCTTTGTGGGCACCCATCTATCTAGCTCATTATGATCATAAGGGCAATTCCTGTCCTGGGATTCTCACCATCTCCTATGTCTCTAGCATTTGAGCCCACAGGCTCCTGTTTTTATACAGCTTGCCTGGAACCTGACTCAGTGCTCTACTGTTCTCATCCTCCAAGATCTACACTCAGCAGGTCCTCATTTGGAGTGGTGCTTCCCAGATTCCTTAAGGTTGATGGCTGCCATTTAGCAGCCATCACTTAGCAAGGGCAGTAGGGAGGGGAACGAAGTGGGAAGAGAGGTAATCTTTGCTTGCTTCCCAAGGCACTGCCATTTTTCCTTCTTCCCCATCCTTCTTCCTGCTCATATGATGGGGTGAGGGGCAAAGCAAAATTCTACCTGCTACCATAAAGGTCATGAGCTAGAGCCCTTCAGAGGATCTTCCCACTGAATCCCTTTGACCTTCCCAGGAATTCACTATTATTGTTCCTGTGTTCCAAATGAAGAACTTGATGATCAACCATTCCCCTGACAGCAGTCTCATGAATACAGCATTCTTCTGAAGTCTGTCCACAGAAGCCCTTTGTATGATATAAATGTGATGTATGGCACTATAATTGTTCTTGCTCACCAACAGAGGCATTAGACTCATTCATCCTACTAATATTGTTAGACCACCAACTATCAGCTCAGCACTGGGAGACAGTAGTAGACAAGATAAGACACAGAACTGCAGGAGTGGCAGTGGGGGCAGAAAGACAGAGAGACATTATAGTACAGCAAGTGCTGTAATGAGGGAAATGAAGGATGTATGAAGGTACAGAAGAGAGCTGCATAGGCCATGCTAGGGGTGCAGGTGAAGACAACAAAAAAGCCTTCTTTGCTGTGGTATAGATGAGAATGGCCAAATCCAAATAGTCCAACATGAAGTATTTCCATTCTCCCCCTTGAACATATTCATTTAATCAGTAGATGTCTATGACTTATCTACTCTATGCCAAGTACAGTACTACATAACAGAGATGCAAGGGGAAACAAGCAAATGTGGTCTCTGCCCTCAGATGGGAATTTCAGCTAGATGGTCTCAAAGGTGCCTCCCAGCAAGAATGCTTGATTGATTGGTTTTCCTCCCAACTGTACAAAAGTCCTTTGATTGGATGCCATCATGACAAACCCCAGGAGTAATAGCAGGCAATCTACCCAAGAATAGAAGGGCATCTCCTTAGAATCTCACCAAAAGAAAAACCATCAAATCTCCCTGGTGTCTTAGAGAAGACAATGCATGTGGCTTTCACGAAGCATCCCATAGCCCAGCTCTCTTGAACAGGCTCATAAAGGAAATGACAAATCAGGCATGAAGTGCTCTGAGAAAAATCATTTTCATTCATGTGCCAGAAAACAAAATTATTTCTGTGTCATCCTTGTTTATAAATGTACATCAAGGCTAGAACTGAGAATGATCTATCATGAAAGAGGGGCCCTGCCACAGAACTGAGCCAGAAAGTGGGCTTCAGGGGCTCTGATGGGAGGGATAGATTGGAAGTCAGTGTTTATTGGGACCCACCCATTTTTAACATGAGGGAAAGTTGTTATCTAACCTCTACCTTTTGAACATTTTCTACATAAGCATTCCAGTACTGTGATGGTTTGAGATCACTCCACAACTAATTCATTCTTCAATATTGTTGTAGGACCTGTTATGTGTCAAGCATTGTACCCAGTTGAATATGAGAGAGTGGTAGCACTTCTCTTCTGTAAGACAAGGATTTCTGGTGGCATTATCAAAACCACCCTTCTCCATTGTTTCAAGTTACAAATACTAACAACAAACCAGTAGTATAAGCCTATAGGGCTTTCTCTGCCATCTATTGTTCTAAGTACTGCACACATATTAATTCATTTATTTATCCTTCACACTAACCCTGAGGGAGGTACTATTATTATTCCCAGATGAGTAAATTAAGGCACAGAGAGGTTAAGTAATTTTGCCACATTGTACTTTTTTTTTGCTGAATTATACAATCTGGAGTTGAACTACATCATCCCAGGAATGTTTTCAGTAGACTTACCATGTGCCAAGCTAAGACATGCTGAGCTAGCCTTCAATGAGGTTCAGTCACCTCTCAATTATTAAACTATCAAGGCAGGTACAAATATTGAGCACAGGAGAGGCCGCTGACTCTGTTCCAATGTGTTAAGGGGAGTGACTTAGTCATCTTGGGATGATATAACAAAATACCAAAGACTGGGCAGCTTAGAAAACAGAAATTTATTTCTCAAAGTTCTAGAGGCTGAAAATTTGAGATAAGGATAGTTGTTTGAAGAATCATCATGCTGTTTTCCAGAAAGGCTGTACCAATTTACATTCCTATCATAAGGGTTTCTTTCTCTCCACATGCTTGCAAACACTTGATATCTTTTGACTTTGAAAATACTCATCCTCACAGGTTTGCTGTCATATCTCATTGTAGTTTTGATTTGTATTTCCCTAATGATTAATGATGTTGACCTTATGTAAACTTAATTACCTCTCAAAGGTCCCATCTCCTAATACCATTACATTGGGGCTTAGGGCTTCAATATATGAATTTGAGGGGGATACAAACATTCAATTCACCATCAGGAAATACATGGTTTCAAACAGCTTCCCAGCTATAGTGTGAGCGCTTGTAGAACATAGACTAATACCAAATAATGTACTAGTTAAAAGTATAGGTTCTGAATTCATATGGAAACTGAGTTTAAATACCCATTTCACCACTGATGAACTATGTGTCCATGGACAAGTCACTTAATCTCCATGAATCTTATAAAATGGGCCAAATTAAAGTTCTTAATGATAGGGATTAAGTGATACGATCAATATAAAATAGTAAGTACAGTGCGGGACCAAAAGCAAACAATACATACTAGTGAAACATAATGTGTATATCCCATGAAGGACAGGGTAATAAAATAGGGAATCAGTGATACTGAGGACAAGTGCTACAGGAGGCCAGCAGAGCAAGTATCAATATAAAGAGTGGGTGTTAGAGAAGACTTCCTGGAGGAGAGTTGAAGGATGCTTCAGAGTAAGTGAAGTAGAGAAGAAAAGGCACTTCAGACCAGGGAATATTCTGAGCTGACATAGAGTCCTGAGTAGGGAAATTAGCAGAAGCTCACAAGGAATGACTATGGAATTAGGTTATCAGAAATAGCTTCCATATCATAATATTTGTTATGACCATTCTCATTCCAAAATAGTTCTGTATTCCAGAAAACACTGGTTCCCAGGGGGTTTGGAAAGAAGACTGAGGATGTGTACTATCTTCCCTGCTTACCTCACACAATTATTCTGAGGAGAAAATTTAAAGTGGTGTGAATATACTAGGAATTCATAAGAAAAGAGAGAGGGCTCTGTGAAAATCAAAGCAGTTATCATATAATTAGAAACTGCACCAATGGCTGAGCTTGCATTACATAAGAGCAAAACTCTAAGTGGTAGCAACGGCTGTCAAATTACTACAAAATAAGACTCAGTTAAACCTACTAAGAAGGCTGGTGAGACAGTGATTTTGTAACAATGGTCCAGTCAGTTTACCCTGGACTGTATATTACACTTGCCCATGCAAAAATCTCCAGTGGCTATTGTAGATTCTCTAATATAATAGAGATGGGATGAATGGATGTCTGAGGTGGGCTCCCTTGTAGTCCCGTTAGCCTCTAAATGCTATTTCTTCTAGCATAGAAGTGCTTTAGTATTTTGACATATTTGATTTGGAAGAATCTTCTTCTAGGGCCTTTTGACTAATCCCCAGAGTTGGTATTCCATTTGAAAAAGAACATGAAGAAAACAGTGCCTGAGTGATTGCTCCCTACTTAGCCCCATGTTCACAGCACAGAGTCAAAATGGTATCTGATTATGAAGATCACATTGTTATTATCAAGGACATAGTAGCAGTGTCACAAATAATTTGAATCCAACTCCCTTTATCAAAAGAAGTGAGAAAAGTGCATGCTGTGCCACACTGCCTACAGCCTATTTTCTTTGTTAACACTTTACTGCATCAATTCTATTATTTATAGCAAGTCATTTCAATTTTCCTAGGAATCTGTAAAGCTGTACTGCATACATGTGCAATCAATGTTTTTTAAATGTAGTCTGTAATGATTCACATTTGCAAGCTCAATCTCCAAGTTGGATTAGTATGGTCCTAGTGATTTTAGATTTTATTTATTTATTTTTAGAGAGAGAGGGAAGGAGGGAGAAAAAGGGAGAGAAACATCCGCTGGTTGCCTCTCACATGCCCCTAAGCAGGGTCCTGGCCCAAAACCCAGGCATGTGTCCTGACTGGGAATTGAGCCAGTGACCTTTCAGTTTGTGGGATGATGTTCAACCCACTGAGCCACTCCAGTCAGGGCTACATTTAATAAATACTTTTAGTTGCATCTTGTCACTGGGAAATCAAATTCTTCCTGCAAAAATGACCTCATAAGTATTTTATTGCTTCTGCACTATATTCATAAATAGCACTAAGAGAGATTTAACCCAGCAATTCTATGAGAAACACAAACAATAAATAACTCAGGAAGTAAAATGCAAATGGCACATTGAGAAAAAAAATTAAACAAAAGAGTAACATTCATTTGCAAAGGTTTCTGATGCCTTATTGAAAATTTCTCGTCCATCCAGTTTATTTGATATTCATGAAGTATAAATTAAAATAAATAAGGCCCAACTTATACTACCACCTGCATGGCTACTTCATTCCAACCAGCCTTCCATTGGGAATGGCATGCATTAGATAAACATGAGACCAGTAATAGAATGTACCCAAGAGGGAAAAGCAAGTACTAACAAATTTCCTTTTCAGATAATTCTATATTGATATGAGGTCATAGGCACAGACTTGATCACATTATGTTAAAGGAAATCTATGATAGCCATCCCACCTCAAATTACTGAAATATAATTGGACTTTGCATCCTTACCTGCCTCTAGTCTGTGGCATTGATATATTGAAATTAGCTTAGTTTTGCTTATGCCCACCTGCACATGCCCATGGTGGAAAATCTGGAAATTAGGAAAAGAATAAAGAAGCTAATAACTACACACAAACCCGCTAACTGGAAATAATTTTCTGTTGAAATCTTGGCATATTTGTCCTCCTCATTCTTTTATTTCTACATATTGTTAGTTTTCTCCCATACAATTAATTAGACCCAAACTTTTACAACTCAATGTATTCACATAACATTATATGTAGGTATTATTCATGTTATTAAAATTCATTATACACTTCAAATTTTAAGTGACCACATAATATGCTACCAAAGAATCCCCTAATGTTGAACAATCAGGTTGTTTCCATTTATGTTATAATGAATAAAGCAGCAATGAACATCTAAATCAGATTTGCAGATAAAATGCAAAGGACAATGAAATTTCTTAGTTTTTGTTCTAGGTGTAGAACTACAATGTCAAAGAATATATGCATTTTAAGGCTTTATTTATACATCTGGTCAATGTGATTGTCAGAAGGATTGGTGTGAATATAAATTTCTAACAGAATGTCTCAATTTAATACTCTTCAACAATGAATATTATAATTAAAATATAAACTAATGAAACCACCTTTTGTCAATATGATGAATATAAAATAGATATTTTATTAATTTAACTTTTCTTGATTACTAGAAAAGGAAGCCAAGGTTTTCTCATAGGTTTATTGGCTCTTTGTGGGTTTCTTTAAGCCCTTTCAGATGGACCATTTTAAAAATGAGGTTTTAAGGGTTGCTGGTTCGATTCCCCGTTTAGGGCACATGCCTGGGTTGTGGGCCAGATCCCCAGTAGGGGGCACATGAGAGGCAATCACACATTGATGTTTCTCTGCTTCTCTTTCTCCTTCCCTTCCCCTCTCTCTAAAAATAAATAATTAAAATCTTTAAAAAATGGGATTTTAAATATTTTCAAAGAAGAAGAAATAACATTTTCTTCTATCTTCCTAACTTCATCCTAAATACCTCTTTCTGCTGTCCAAATCTGCTTTTGATGGTGCTTTCCTCAATGAGGAGAGATGGCCTTCTATGCTTTTATACATATAAAGATCTTAATTAGTTTAGTTCTCAGCCTCCTGATCACTGCTGAGACTCCTGAGAGACACTATGTGTGTGTGCACACGTTTAGTCCAGTATTATGTTTGTTTCTTTTTAATAAACCCAGATCTACTTGTTACTCCTAAGAGAAGATGAAGACATTTGGCACATACACAAGATGGTAGAAGTAGAGCAGGAGAAAATGCAGGGAACAAAGAACATATGGCCGTCTCTCTTTTTGTCTGTGGATCAGTATCTTTTTAAAGCACAACGGAAAAAAACAAGAAATAGTTGGAAAGCTAAACAAAGATTTGCATTAAACAATTATTGCTCATATGTCTCTCAGATACTAAAGGCTTTGCTACTCTTTGCTAAAGCTGTCATCCTATGTCTAGGCTAACTCTGATTCTAAGCAACCAGATTGTTGCTGGCATTGGAGGTGAAGGTATATATTCCCTTGCAATGCACAGCACACAAAGGCAGAGGTAGGCAGAGCAAGGCAATGGGTCTATATCAGGCAGCTCTTGGCAGCCAGAGAGCAATGTGTGTGAAAGTGCACTAATATTTTTGGTCACTGAAAGTTTTGATGATCCCTGGGCCTTCTTTCTCTTTCTGGCAGGAGGAGGGCTCACCATGTAAACAGTTGCATTAGTATAATTGTTGGTAAGATGTTAATAGTTGAAAGAATGTATTTGTGCCTCAGTCTATGGAATAAAATTGTCCAGCTACCAGGACTGTCAGCTTCTTGGATTAATTTTATTTTTTGCTCTAAGTGGGTTGGAGGAGACGGGCTGAGCAAGTGATCCTTCTAGGGATGCCTTCTAGCTAATAATATCATGAGGATCCTGGGGATGACTCAAAATGTCAAGCAGAAAATGTGTGGTGGAGCTGAAAGTGAGCACACAGGGTCATATGGTAGAGGATGCTGGGTAGGAGTGAGCATTGTAGGCATTCCTACTGCTTAAGTGACCACTGAGGAGATGACTGTGAGAACTTGTTTGAGAGCTGCAAAGACAAGACCTCCAAGCAGCAGTGACTCAGTAATTATCTAGGCAGCAATATCATCAGGGCAGTCATATGTGCCTATTAGTAGCAAGGACATTTAACGAGTTTCTCTTTTCAAAAATTTTGCAGTATGCTTTATTGGCCATATGACCTTTTGGAAGCATAAAACACTAATAATCCCTTGCTCCTTTTTCTATCTGCCCCTCACTCAGTTCCTAAAGCTGCACTTGTCTTGCCTGCTAAATGGCCCCAATGTGTTCACACTTACACATTTGGACTAGGAATACAGAACACCCCACTTGGCTCTGTATGTATGTTCAATGCTTCTCTTGAGCTCTCCTTACATGACAACCTGTTTTGAAAATGTGTTAGTGGCTCTACCAAAGCAAGCTCCTTCAGAACAAATCTTTGGTGTTCATATTCCTGCCCAGAACTGTTGGGGAAGAAGAATCTGAGTTCTCTGCTCCAGCCCAGGTGATCAATCTGTTGGGTATGTGCACTACCCAGCCAGCCAGCCAGGGGAGAGAATGAGCATCTACTCTCCAGGCTCTCCTCATACTTCTCTGGCTTGTCTGTGTACATGAGTCTAGGTGTCGGACCTTGGGTAAGACACTCCTTTGTCAGCTCCCCTTTCTCTTCTAGTCTGCTGAGTACAGTTGTCAACTTAAGTGGGGGATTTGGGCCTGTGGGCTTCACACTCTACAGTCTTTGCCCTGAAAAGACTCTGGATATCACCTGTCGCCCCTGTGCTGATGGATGCTAACTTTCTACTCCAGCCTGACTTCTTATCTAAGCCTAATTTCCTTATCATCAGCGATCTACTGAGCATCTGATCTGTACTGGGCTGGCCTGTTACTACCTCAAAAGAGGCCTAAAACAAAAATCCTCAAAATCATAGACCAGTACGTCAAAAGAAACCTCAGAAAGCATATTCTCCCCTTTCTTACTTCAACCCCAATCTTTCCAGCTTCAATCTTCAGCCCCAAATTCTCCCAGGCCCTCAACAGAGTGCTTATAAATACAGTCTTTGGAATTAATCCGACCCAGATTCTGGCTCAGCCTATTCCTTGCGATGTGACCAACCACTCTACCATTTCTTTTTTTTTTTTTCCAGCTCTATTGAGATATCATTGACAAATAGCATTGTTGAAGTTTAAGATGTTTAACATGATGCTATAATATACAAGTATATTATAATAATTACCACAGTAAGGTTAGTTAACACCTCCATCATCTCACATAATTACCTTTGTATGTGTGTATGGTGAAAACATTTGAGATCTATTCTCTTACTGACTTTCAAGTATGCACTACAGTATAGTCACCATGCTCAACTCTATCCCTCCTTCAAGGGCATCTCCTTAGCTGTAGAAAATAGGGCCTACTTTCCATGCTGACTGTGAAGATAAATTGAGAAAATGAAGTTGAGGCACTTGCTGACTTCACATCAAGTACTCATGAAATGCTTTCTATTATCCTAACTCTAATTTTTAAGATGTTTATCTACTTTACCAAGACATTTCAAATCTTTGTTGTTGTTCTTCATTCACATTCTTTCATGTGTGTATTTATTGCATATTTACTACATGTATGGAACTGTGCTGGGCCCCAAGGATAAAGCAGGAAATAAGAGAGACTCATTCTTATCTCTATCTTCTTCAAGCTCATAGACTACTAGGTAAAAACCAGCATTAAAAAATGGAAGTGTTGCCCTGGCTGGTGTGGCTCAGTGGATTGAGTGCCAGCCTGAGCTGGCTTGATCCCTTGTCAAAAGGTCACTGGTTTAATCCCCAGTCAGGGCATATGCCTGGGGTGGGGGCTAGGTTCCCAGTTGGGGGCATGGGAGAGGCAGCCAATTGATGTTTCTCTCTCACATCGATGTTTCTCTCCCTCTCTTTCCCCCTTGCTTCCCCTCTTTCTGAAGATAAATAAATAAAATCTTTTTTAAAAAGAAGTGTGACAAATATTATGAAAGGGGAAGTAAATATCAATAGCTCAGTACATGGTAATGAGCCCTAAACCATTGTGTCTAGGCTTTTACAGGACCCTCCACCTGGTCTTTAGTTCTAGGCTCTCACTTTGCTAACCCAGCCTCCACACAGCCACTGAAGCAGTCATCCTAAAACACTGCTTTCTTCATATAAACCTCCCTCCTAACCTTTTAACGGGTCCCCACTTCTTACAAGACATGCCCAAACCCTCAGCCTGGCCTTTGTGAGGCAGTGTATGTGCAAATGCACAGGCTTTGAAGTTAGATAAAATCTGGGCTCTGCTACCCACTAGTATGTAATTCAGAGCAACACGTCTAACTCCTCTAAGCCTCAGTGACCTAATTAGTAAATTGGGAAAACAATTGCTCTCCTACATCTGGGACTTTCACAGGCTACTTCCCCTGCCTGGAATGGCTCCCCAATCCTTCTTCTGCCATCTCCATCAGGATGGTTCCTATGTATTCTTCAACCAGTGATTCAGTAGCAACATGGATGGAAGAGTAACAAGATGATGTAGATGATGCAAAGCATGTAAATCCCTGATCCAATCAAAAGTTCCAGGGAGCACTCACTTCAGCCTTGCTTGGTTAAGTAAGCATGGTCCCCAGGCTAGGAATGGTTCACACTCCACTGATCCCTAACTACTATGAACAATTATGTGAGAGGGCTCTAAGGTGACATGATATCAGGCATAGTTGTTAGAAATCTAGAAGGGAAACTCACCAGCCTAGCCTCAGAGCAGCAGAGTGAGCCACAGCAGATGCTGCACTATTGCCACATGCATGGGTGCCAGGCCAGCACTATTTCTACTGTGCTGCTTCAGAAGATATCCAAGTCTGGGAATACTTGTGGATTAACCTAGGCACATGACCAAAAAGCTTAGTCCATCAAACCCCTACAGAGCTGATGGGTTTCAGGCCTCATACCATAGCTAGGGCCTATATGGCCAACCATAACAATTTGTCATGTGAATGCATTTAGGGGCACTGGTCCAAATTCAGATCTGAACTGGGATTATTCAGTCTGTGATAATGGAACCCCAAAGCCCATGCTTTTATCCTTGATGAGGCCAAACATTCAGAAGACTCTTGCCAACACCTGTTGGATGAAGAAACACCCTCTCAGACTTTCAGCAGTGCTGCTGACAAACTGTTCCACATGTACAAAGCTCAGACACAGCATTGTCTGCCTCTGCAGTTCAATCCCACTTGCCTAAATAAATGTCATGGGATCTTTCTCCCGCTAAAGAGGCACATTTGCTCTTCTGTTTACAAAATGCTTCCTCTGACATTAACAATAGCAACAAAAATTAAGATCTCCCAGTGGAGCTGGAGACAGATGGCAAAAGGGAGGGTGGAAGAGCACTAGTTTATTCCATTGCATACCTTTTAGCTCCCTAAAAACTGTAAGTTGTTTGAGGGCAAGTGCTACCTGTATTATTCACCTCTGTGTCATCAGCGATTAGTACAGGGTCAAAGCAAACAGCAGTTGGTCAATAAACATTTCTTAAAAATCTACTAGAGGACAGGCACTTGACTAGGCACTAAGTATGCGCTTGCTATATGTGGGGTGGATTGAATTGATGGATTTGTCACACTTTCTTCTACTGAGGTATATGGTCAAATGCAAAGACCCTGGAGAGTCCAGGACCTGCTTTACACTTTCATTCTTTGAGGGAGAAACACGGAGTAGTTTACCTTCACTCAGCATGTCCAGACTCGCTTTTTTCCTCTGTGTTCTGCTATGATTTTAAAGCATTCAGACCTCTTTTTTAACAGAAGATTCAAAGTATATTGAGAGATGATTAAATTCCTCACATTTTGGGGGGAAGAAGAAATTCATGAGAGGGAAAGAATAAAAAAATTCTTTTGCCATCTTCATAAAATTCCAGAGTAACTTTATAGGTGGAAAGGAGAGAATCTGCATCATCTGCCTTTTGTATTCCATTGGCAGTTTGGGAGAGAAAACTTCAGCGAAGCTGCCTAGTGTTTTATTATTGTCAACCTTCTCTTCACTCCTGTTCTCTCAGGCCCACCTCAAGGGCTCAGGGGGAGACTAATATTGTTGGAATGCTTCCTTTCACTGAGAAAAGATCTTTCTGTCATTTTCCTTCACGCTGGAGTATTCAGCCTCTCTTCCCTGCTCCATATAATTCCAACAGTTGGGTTCCCTGAATTAGAACCTAGATTCAATACTCTCTCTTGTTCTCTCAGGTTCTCTAGCCTTTGTCCAGTTCTTTATTCAGTGCACAGCCCGTCACTGCTGTGCCTTGTAGATCGGAAGGGCTTAGAGGAGGGGAGGGGGGAAGAAAAAGCTTGTGGGAGGTACATTATCAAAACTTTAAGACACTCCACACTTGCTGGTTGTGGGTTGAGGTTGATATGTATGAGTAGGAGAAACAGGGAAACAGAAAGCTTATATTTAAATACCACTAGCAATGTCACAATTGTTAAGCTGATTACAGTCCTCTTGCCATGTATAGCCTAGCACACTGCCCAAACCATACACTGTACTCAACATCCCACAGAGCAACTTTTGAGGCTGGGGAATGTCATCTTTTCAGCCTGTCCCTTGGTGCAAAAACCCAGGCACATTGGCAAAATGCACTCCATTTCTGGAGCAACAGTTGCTAAAGTTTCCATCCTCAAAAATTTTAGTGAGGTTGCAAGAGAAGCTGAGGTTTGGGGCCCAAGAGTCATGTACCCAGAGAAGCCTTCTGGATCTCAAAGCAGAAAGCAGCCAGAGGCAGAATACTCACAACTATAGGCACATGGTAGGCTAAGGCAAAAATAAGTTGGCCATACTCCACCTTGGATTTCTCCAAAAAAGAAATCCCCATGGAGTGCATTTGTCTGCCCCACCAAAGGCCTATTTTTAGCTTTTCCTTAGGTAACTAGTAAATGAGTAACTAATTCTCACATCCTCTGGAAACTGCCTGCAGTTAGAAGCATGAAGCAGAGAGCTAGGCCAGCTCCTTAAGTGAGGTCATTCACTTTCAATCTGAAAATTGGAAATGACACAGGAGTGTGTGTGTGTATGTGTGTGTCCTCATGTGTGCGAGTATATGTGTGTGCATGCGCTCTGGGTTTATAATCATGGAAAGAGCTATGTTTTAGAGAGAGAAAATGGAAGGTGAGAAGAATAAGAACTTAACTTGTATATGGCCAGAAGTTGAATCAGGTCTGGGAAGTCAGCAAGGCTCTTTTTGCTCATGAGTCACAACCATTTTTACTCTATATTGGTCAGCACTTCGAAGCTGCCATTTGAGAGGCCCTGCTGCATTTTAAAATCCACAAGCTGATCATGTTACTAGTGTGCAAATTTCTACTAACTCAGGGTTCCATACGGTATCACATCTTCACCCTTTGCAACATGCCCTTATGTAGCATTCCCATGCTAGGCCTTTACCCCTTTGTAAGTCCAAGCTGGAACTCTTGATATTTACCTCTGTTCCTCCTGCTGATCTTCCACATCTCACTTAAAGGTACCTCCTGGAAACTCAGTACAAATCCTGGGTTTCCCTCTTTCCTATACTCTCAGTTCTAATCCATCAGCAGGTCCTGTGGGTTCTACCTCAAAAATAGGTCCCAGATCTGATCACGCTTCCTCACTCTAACACCCTAGTACAAGTTACCACCACTCCTCTGCTACTCTCCTCCAGTAGGTTGCTAATTTATCTCCCCTCTTAGCATTTTTGTCTTTTCCAGTTTAATTATTCACACAATCACCAGAGCAACACTCTAAAAACCCAAATCCTGGCCCTGGCTGGTGTGGCTCAGTGGACTGAGCACTGGCCTATGGATCAAAAGGTTGTTGGTTCAATTCCCAGTCAGGGCACATGCCTGGGTTGTGGGCCAGGTCCCCAGTAGGGGTGCTCCAGAGGCAACCACACATTGATGTTTCTCTCCTCTCTTACCCCTCTCTCCCCATTTCTCTAAAAATAAATAAATAAAATCTTTAAAAAAAAACAAAACCCAAATCTCACTGTTTCCTCTAGCTTAATACTGTCCAATGGTTTTTCCTGTTACTTAAGAAAATGTTCTAACACTTTCACATGGCCTTACAAGACCTTAGTTGGCATGGGCCATACCTACCTTCATGGCTTCTTCTCTTCTAACTCTCCCCCAGTTCACTGCTCTTCTCTGTCCTTTGGACATATCCTTTGTTTATGCCTTAAAAGCTTTGCATTTCCTCTGCCTTCTGTCTCTTTTCTTGGCAAGCCACTTTACATCATCTAGGTCTCTCTCTTAATACCACCTCACACCCCCCACAAAGCTACAGAAGCATCCCTCCAATTACTCTCTGCCTGTTCACACTGCTGGATTTCCTTCAGAGCATTTAGGACTTTATGACACCAGTTCAGTATTGAGTTACACATTTATCATGAATCTCCTCACTAGTGCATAATCTTCATGTGAATAGGGAGACCAGGGATCTGGTCTCTCTTGTGCATTGCTGTATCCCTGTCGTAATGTCTGGCACATAATGAGTGAGTATGTGATGAAAGGGATACCAAATCTGCTTCTTTTTTTAAGTTGGTAATTCTTCTTTCCTCCCCAGTTGCAGTGTTTAGCATCTGGACTGATACAGTCAATTGCACTGTGACACAGAGGATAAAAGTGCTAGAATGTCAGCAAGCCTCATAGTTCTGCCACGGGTCCTATGTTCAGTGGGGGAACATGTTACTTTTATCTTCATAGCATAACCCTGTCGGCAGCCATTGATATGTCCATCTCCATGAGTCCCAGGCTCTTGTGAATCTCTGAGCCTTTGAATAGACAGTCCCACCCCACTTCCATGCCTTTTACTCTTAGCAAACTCCTGATGATCCTTCAAAATCCAGTACATGCATTACTGCCTCTGAAAATATTTTCCCGACTCCCATTCCTTCTACTAGCTCTCAGTATACTTGTACAGATGAGTTAACAATTACAAAGCAATGTGATGGCTTCCATTTTAAGGTGTATGCAATATGAGGTCAGAGACTAGGGTTTTGTTTTTGTTTTTTTTTTTTTTGCATTTATATAGGGGAATAGGTTCACTGAGTCATCCAACAATTCAATCAATCATTCATTAGACATTCATTGAGTGTGTTCTATCCAGAAAAATTCCAAGGGCTGTACCCTTTCTACCATGACACACTCCACAATTACTGATTGAGACCTCATGTCTGCATTCTTTTTTTAAATTAAGCTTTTTAAAAAAGATTTTGTTTATTTATTTTTAGAGAAAGGGGGAGGGAAGGAGAGAGGGAGAGAAACATCAATATGTGGTTGCCTCTTGTGCACCCCCTACTGGGACCTGGCCGTAACCCAGGAATGTGCCCTGACTGGGAATTGAACCAGTGACCCTTTGGTTTGCAGGCTGGCACTCAGTCCACTGAGCCATACCAGCTAGGGCTGTATTCTTTATTCCAGTTGAATTTTTAGTTAGTTTGAAGGAGTTTGAAGGTGTCAGGAGTCATGAAATTTAAGCAATCAATCCCTTGCTATTTTAAATCTATGCAGATCTGAAGAATCAGTAAACTGGAAGGTTTCTGAGAGAAAAAAGAAAAAACCGAGACCGTGGTATAGAGAGCTAAACAAATAGAAATTAGGAAAACAAGGTCAATAGACAGAGGGCAAAGTGAGGAATGCCAACCAAAGTCTAAAAGGATTTTCAGAAGGTGATGATAGAAGAGTGGAGAGGAAACAGTTTAAGATATAATGGCAGTAATTTTCAAGAATTGAGGGAAAAAGTGAATCCTCAGATTTAAGAAACACATTAAGTTCCAGAAAGGATAAATAAAATCAAATTCATATCTAGAACCATTGCAACGAAACTGTAGGAAGCTGGAGAAAAATATTTAAAGTGGTTGAAGAAAAATAAAAGATTGCCTATAAAAGACAATCAGATTGACAACAGCAACAATGCTGAAGATAGCACTGGAAACTAAGACATCTCTACCCAGTTAACCTAGCATTAAAAAAGTAAAATTGAAATGTCAACATCTTCAGACAAAAACAAAACAAAACAAAACAAAACAATAACCCAACTTAGTATATTGCTTAGAGAACTTCACTGAAAGGATATACTGTAGTTTGAAAAGAAGGCACCTGAATCCAAAAAAAGGAGAATGTAAGAGAAAATGACAAGCAAAGAAGTTGCTGGTGAATCTAAATAAATATGAACTCTAAATAATAAAAAAGTGTGGCCAATGGAGGGAATGTGAAAACAAGGTGGAACTAAATACTGGTAGACAATAATTTGATGCATGGTAATTGAGAGAACAAAGTTAAAAACATTGATTTACAATACCTTATGAGTCTTGTGAGGAGAGTAGAGAAACTGAATAGTTTTAGATTTGTTAAGCTAATCAATCATACAGTAAAACAAACAAAAAAAAAACAGTAAAATAACAGAAACAAACACTAACAGAGTTTTTACTCCTCCATTGTAGGTATTCAAGTGGTGGCTCTAAAATCTACTTTCACTGATGTTTCCATACCATCCAAACCTCTTACCCTACAAGTTGCAGATATAACGTTGTCAGATATTTCTGTTAGACCATTAGAGCAAGGCACTTGACAGTAATTGTTACTCTCATGGTTATACCAAGGGGTACTTACAGTACCCGTTTTTGTTACACACACAAATGTTCTCCATGTGGCCTATCAGCTGAATAATAGACTGAGGGAATGTTTCACTCTTTATGTTTGGTAATGCAGTCTCATTCTGATCTGACCTGTTCCTGGTTCTCTGAAGGAAACCACCCCTCCTTTTCTAACAGGATTCAATCACCACTACTAACTTCTCCTCCTTCCCACAGATAGTCTCACAATCCCATTTTAACTAGTTGTTTTACCCTTCTACCATTAACTTTTTAACTGTTTTTGTAGAAGGAAAACGAAGTGTAAAAGGGATCTATCTCTATTTCTCCCCCATCTTTCTGTCCAAGTAACAATTAGGAAAGAGAAAAGAGGAAGAATAGAAAATAATGAAATGATTAAAACCCTGCATAAGAAGCATCTTGGTAGAAATATTTAAATACCATAAATATATATTTTCAGGCAAGGACTTTCTTTAATCTATGAAGGCAATTCTGGATGTATTTGTTAATGGCTTCTGTATTTCCAGCAAAACACATATTGTATGCAAAATCACCTACATGCTTAAATAACAATATAAAATCAGTTATAGGTGTGTCTGAGGGGTCCCATATTAAAAAAAACACTCCTATTTTAAAGAGACACATTTAAATAACTATTAAAAGAATCAACAGGCAAAACAGTTATGAAATATTATGTAGAAAAGAGGAGCACTTAATGATGAATATTCTAATTTAGAGAACTGGATTAGACACTGAGTCAGTGTCTAATTTTTATTATCCAGTATAGGAAGAGCAGGGCCTAAATAAAGATCAATTTCATAGAAACAGATCTACTTTGCTTCTGGAAATGGTGAAAATAAAACAGAGAAAGAAAATCTAGGCCCCAGTGAATTTCCAGTCCCTACCAGTTTAAAAACAGCTTAACAATTAAAAACAGGAAAAGAAAATCTAGTTATCAGGCATTGATGACTGACTATCCCTTGCATACAATCTTCTAGGCTGTCAATAAAAAGCAGTTCTCCAAATACCCATTACTGAATGTGCCAACAGTCAAACTTGAATGTTGATACACTAGTAGAAAACACATCTGTAGAACAGACAACAAAAAACTAACACATCTATAAAAATTAAAGTGACAAAATATGTAGGGACCAATAAAACTACACTCTGTCAGCTGAAGAGCAACCAATGTAGTCTGCAGAAGCTATTTCTCCTGGTACCACAAAGTCCATGGCTATTTACCAGGGGAAAACCCTGAACCTTGGAGAGTTAGACAAGCCCTTCAAGGTCCCCATGCATCTCACCCACATTGCAGGTTAGGCTGACAATGTGCCTCAAGTAGTCAAAGCACCCAATTTCACACAATTTCGACCTCTGCTTCATAAAATGGGAAGGCGTGGTCCAAGTGGATCTCAGACTGCATCATGATTATTGATCATGATGGATCATGATCCATTAGTGGATCATGATTATTGGTTCCTTCCAAACAAGAAATCTCCAAACCCAAAACTACTATATCAAAAGGACACTGACTTGCGTCAGGATTCTTTAAGTTTAGTTACATAGAAGTAGCTCAAGTAAGGTTTCAAAGGAGCACTTTGTAATCTCCAGGAAGATACTGATTTAGTATTTGCATGGGGCATCAGAAAGCGGTATAGGAGTGGGGGTTCACAATGAAATATGATCACAACTGCATTGATATTTCTAGTGATGGCACAAGGTGACTGCAAATTCAATGCAAATTGAATTATTTGGATTATTTAGTATCCTCTGCACATGTATGTTGAGTACCTGTCAGGTTCAAGGGCCACAGTTCCAGGTATGGCACTGTTAGGGCACTGAGCAAACAGGCATTTAATATAGGGTCTGCCCGTAAAACACCTTTCTAAGGAACTGGTTCTCAATCAGCACTGGCTACACAGTAACAGTGGGGACAGGGGCACTGAAACTTCTGTCACTCAGTGGGCTTCGATCTTAGGTACACATCAGAACTCCCCTGGCTGCACCCCCAGACATTCTGATTTATGTGGCCATAGTAGACCCTGGGCATGAGTAATTTTTAGAAGCCCTCTTAAGTGATTTTAATATACAGCCAGGGTGAGAAATCCTGAGCTAGTTGGGAGAAGAGACATGTGCACCCCAAGAGAACAAGTCACATGAGCAACTTTTCCTAAATAATTTATGACTTGTGCTGATAAAATATATTGAAAATTGAAATTGGTAACAAGTAGATTTTTCTCTAATGTGAAAGGAATGCAAATATCAGGAGTCTGTACTCCTTCTATTAGGTATTTACTCATTATTGACAAATCACTATGAGATACTGAAGAGTACTTTGAATTCTCAGTGGTTTCCTAATAGATGTGAGTATAATCGTGCCTCAACCTAAAGGAAAGAAAGAATGGCTGAGGAAATCTGCTACTGGTTTGGACACTGAGAAAGAACTTAGTTCCAGATTAGGTTGAATGGCACAAAATTTCCCTAAAATCTGGGATGCTTGGGGCAGGGAGGTGACTGAGCAGACTCCGTGGAGTACATGATGCTTGATCCCTTGAATCTTCCAAGGAAACACAAAGTCTCTTTGTTTCCCTCATTCATGTGTAGGTCTCTAAAATGAATAACAGAACTCTTCAATTGTCTCATTAGAATACAAACACGTGATAGAGACTTTAATTTCCACAAACACAAGATAATGCTGTGACTGCTCTGACAATGGATTGCACCAAGTGCTGCTGTGTGGCTACGCTGTGCTCAGGATGACAATAAGATTCAATGTACTGCCCTGGCATCATGCTGACAGCACCTTGGAGCTCTCAGAAGGAAATCAGCCTGTGCAGGGCCTTGAGGAGTTATAGATATACACATAAATATACACTGCTCGGGGGGAGCTCAGTGGGCTGCTATTAGTTGATACGCATTTTTGGTCTAAAATACAGGGTCTGGTAGAAGTAAGGTCTGCTTGAGTTTGGTTGGTAGGGCAATAATATGGGTATAATAATTTATAGTTTTAATTTGAAATTTCACCTAAGATGTCATATGGTGTGATTGAGTGTGATATTATGTTACAGAATTACTTGCTTATGATTTTATAATAAAAGATTTTGTAATAAAAAGGAGGTATTATTTGTGCCACACCCTGTATTTTGTGGCATTTTATGTGGTGGGGGGGAGTACATACAAATTGCAATTTCATGAATAAAAGCAAATAAAAAATTGACTAAGGCCCTAACATGTTCTGGCTTTGTAAAACACTTTAAGTAAATAAATAGGGCTGTCTAGGCCATGCTCCCAGCTGGAGAAAGTCAATGTTAGAGCATGTTAGAAGGGTCATTCTTCTTTATTCCAAATCTTCAGGGAAAGAAAGTACCATTATCTATCAGGTATGGCTTCACCATGGGGCCCCAACTGTGCCAAAGAATGTGGCTCTCTCTGCCATAGAGCAAATGAGGAATATTCTGCTCTGCCAGTTTGGGTTTATGATGACAAGCTCATGGGCATCACAGGTTACACAGATCTCCAGCTCATGTGATCATACTAGCAAAAGAGTTTTACAGAGTTGGGTAAGAATCATGGGGAAAAATCCAAATAACACAATTCAAAATATTATCAAGTCTGGTGTAACTAGAATAATTGTCCCAAGGCCTGTGATCACATCGTGATCTCAAGGTCACAGAGTCAAGTCATTTAACCCCCAAGTCTAATTTTCCTTAACTGGAAATTGAGGATAAGGACAGAATGTGCCTCTCAGAGTTGCTGTGGGGACTAAGTGGGTTAATTAATATACAGCATTCAATAAATATCAACTGGTATTGTTTTTGTCACTGTCATTGGCATACTCATTGGTCTTGTTAATACTTGATTCATTCACTCACTCAGTCCACTGATTTATTCATTATATATTTCCTGAGCATCTGCCATGCACGTGATACTGTTCTATCTATGCCCTGGGGACACAAAAGTCAATAAAAACAAGTCCTTGTTTTCTTGGGCCTTATATTCTAGTGAGTGAGATGAGCAACAGAAAAAAATAATAAACAGGCTTGACCAGTGTGGCTCAGTGAGTTGGACTTCATCCCCAAAAGTGAAAGGTCACCAGTTCAATTTCCAGTCAGGGCACGTGCCTGGGGCAGGTCCCCAGTTGGGGGCATGTGAGAGGCATCTCATGGATGTTTGTCTTTCACACCAATGTTTTTCAATCTTTCTTCCTTCCTTCCCTTCTCTCTATAAACAAATAAATAAAATCGTTTAAAATAAAAATTAATAAACACATTAAAACATATTAGCAGGTAGTAATATGTGCAGGGAAGATCAACAACACAAAATAAAGGGGCTAGTTTACACAGAGTGCCAGGGAAGACCTCACTGAGGGTGACATTTGAGCACAGCCTTGAGGTTTCAATGTTCCTAGTGACTAGCCCACCTATATTTTTTCTAATCCAGTTGCTCAGGCAGTTGGTCCAATAGCCCTATGGCTTTCAGTCCTATGTCTCCTTGCCACAGCATTCATGTTTTGGTTGCTCAGGAATGTGCAGTGATGGTGACAACATCACACTGAGGCAAGCAAGGAAGTCTCATTTGCAGCTCAGCTACAAACACTTTAACACTAAAGTCTGGTAGATCATTATTCTACCCCCACCCCTAAAGAGTAAGCTACTGCCTCTCCCACCCCCTCTAAAAATAGATGGCTGCTTCCATGAGGTGCTGTGTAACAAAGAGGCTACATACATGGCTCTCTCCCCCATGGATTTCCTATAATTCAAGTTGGCTAGGACAGTAGCATTCGCTTCTGCCTCCCCAAAGAACTGTGGTCAGACAGTGAAGCACACAGGATATGGATCCTCTGTTAAGAAAAGCCTTGGGGGAACTTCTTGGATCAGCTTAACAAAGGGAGCAAGAACAAAGGGGTTTCTACTCTCTACCAGCACACAGGATTCTATAACATTACCTCCATTAAGGCAGAATCAACTGCAAGGACATTCTGAACTGTCTCAGTCCCCCATAGTCACATCTCCACTAGCTCCTCTTCCTCCTTTCCTAACAGACTGATAAGAAGACTGTGGGTTGGGAATAGAACAGGGAGTTAAAATACAGGCTGCAGCTGGAGCTCTAGTAATCCAGCCACAGGAGAGAGGACAGAAGCTGAGTCAAACAGACCTGGGGCCTAGGTGTTGCATTTCTGCTATTAAAGGAACCATAAGAAACATCCTATTTGGCCTTTGCATTTTCTGCTCCCTTTCCAGTTGGGAAGAACACAGGCTTAGAGGGCCACCTTCAGATATAGAGGCTGCCACTGAGCATGATCTCTGAGGCCAGGGGTTGGGGCAGGGCTTTGCTTTGGGGGATTCCCCTGAGAGGGTAGCACCAACTGGGCTTTCTGCTCTGGGACATCCTGGTGATCTGATTTGTTCCTAATCTCATTATTGCACCTGTTTTTGTGGTGTACCACAAATATTTGGAGTTCATCAGCAGCTTTACTTGGTTTTGAGAATTACAAACTTAACTATTGTTTATCAAATTATCAAATAAGGATGCTGATTAGAAAGCATGATGTGCTAGGGAAAGCATTGAGTTTCAACATTGAGAGAAGACAGCCCTGGGTTTCAACATTGAGAGAAGACAGAAAGAAAGGCAATTTTACAATCAAATTGTAATAGTGGGTTTGTCTGTGAAATGAGATTCTAGGTGTTTTTTCCTCTTGATCATTTTTTATATTTTTCAAGTGATATCTATAAAAATGCCAAACCAGAACACTGCCATCACATAAAACATGATCTTTTATTTAGTAAAAGATCAGGGTAAGAATCATATTTTTATCATTTGTTATTTGTGTCACTTTGGAGCCAGATATAGTCCCTTCTTTGGATCTTTAGCTTTGTCATCTATAAAAAGAGAGGTAGAGGCTGGAGGAAAAGGCTTTAGTCCTACCATTCTGAGTTGCTAATGCACTTATGCATGGGTAATATTAACACATTTAGGCAATTTAAAGAGCTGGGACATTACCCGCACTTCAAGTCACCCTTACTTGCATGGTTGAGTGCTGAGGAAGCTAATCCTTTTTGCAGGGCTCTGACACTTGGTCTGAGAGCTAGCAGGTGCTGCTATTATTCTGCATTTGCTTGTGAGTCACAGTTGTGCAGATCTTGGACCTTTAAGTAATATTGCTACCAAAAGTATGGGACTAATAACAAAATATTCATAACATCTGTCTGGAGCTGAAGCAATTTCTTTATTTCAAATCCTGCCCTCAGGGACTCATCAGAAACATATATTACAAAGTACATCGATTATCTCATTTAATCCTTACAACCACACTATTACACAGGACTAAGTGTGGTTATCTTCTTTTTGTGAATGATGAAACAGGCTCAGAGAAGCACACAGCCAAGTACCATGCTAAATATCACTCTTGGAACTTCACTGAAAGAAAACTTTGGGCATTTGGGTGTGCTGGGGCATCACTGAGCTTCTAGATGTCCATATCTGGATTTCCTCTGTAACTCAAGGTGAGCAAGTCTTCTAGGAAAAAGGATTTGTTGTTGTTGTTGTTGTTGTTGTTGTTGTTTTACTCTTTCCCTAGTCCCTGGGGCATGAAAATACCAATCAGCACTAAAAAGCCCCTCAACCACCCCCACCCAGTGCCAGAAGCTGGAAGCTTGGGAGTGGCTGTGGAAGATAAGGACCTCACTTCCCAGGCAGAGCAGGCAGAAACTATGGCAGAATCTGATCTCCTTTCATGGGAGAATTCTACCAAGCCCAGGGAGAGGTAAAGATGACAGAAGCCCCCATGACAAACTCCTGGGTGCAAGACTGAATAATATACTGGTAAGAAGCTTCCTGACTGCTTTCTTGTCTGATTTCAATCCAGTTCCAAAGTAGAACCCACCCATGCTCTAAGATTCAGGGTACTAACACTGACTTCTAGTTGATATGGATGACCTGTAGAAGGGCATTGTTTCCCTACTTTGTGCTCACATGACATTTCTATCACAGGGGCCAAGGGCTGGCCTCATGCTTGCAGACAGACTGTGCGAGAAGACCAGTAGGATTTCCAATTGGTGCGAGCTCACTAGGTGACATTGGGCAAGTAGTCTCATTTCTTTGAATTCCATTTTCTATGTCAATTAAATGGAGATCATCCGTCTTACAGCATGTTTATGAAAACTGAATTTGGACATTTTCTGAAAGTATGGAGAAACTGTTTTCTAGGTATGTTAAATAGGTATTTGGTGGGTGTGTACATGAATCAAAGTGCACATGAGAAGGGAGAGTGTCATGATCTAATGATTTGGGGAAATACTGGGTTAAACAAAGTTAAGCCAATGTATTTTAGGACTTATACCACCAGCTTCCCAGCCTATCACAGAAGTCTAGAAGCTGCTCAAAAGCTCCATGGACAGCTCAAGGCAGGCCAAGAGTGTTAGGCTGGCCAGAGGGAGCCATTATGGACCACCACCAGCTTGTTCAGAGTGTGCTGAGATAAGATCAAGCTATGATCCTCCTGCCTAAGGGGTATCATATGTCAGGAGTCACCAGGGCTGAGGAGTCCTGCTCAAGGTCAACAAGCACTAAGGCTGGTCCCCAGCTAGTGCCCAAGGCCCCCAGTCATGTCTAGGTTGATCACCTTTGACCAACAACAATCTATAAGATTGGCTAGGAAAATCGGCCACATGCAAAGACCAGAGTACATTTAAGAAGGCATTAAGGTAGCTTGGCCTAGAGGTGACATTGGTATCATGGAAGGCTTAAGGTCAGGATCCCATACAGACAGGACAAAGCCAACTTCAAGTTGGCTTTGAATTAGAAACCTCAAGTAGGAGCCAGAATGTCAAAGGAGAGCAAGATGGAAGCATCAGCTGAAAGAATCCCCAAATGAGGAATCCACTGCAAGTTCTGAAGGGATAGTCTTTCTTTCTGCCAGATCAGGAATGTGTAATGGGCCATCCTGATCCTGGATAAAGTCAAACAAAGGACTGAGACATAAAGGAGACACAATATCTTATAAAACAGAAAGAGAAATAAACTGTGGCTCTATGGGAACCTAGGTGAGCATCTACAATGGCTCTTTGAAACTTGACCTCCAAACACATGACTCAAGCAGTTAATTTATTTTTTTAATTTATTGAGCATTTACAATGTAACAGCTCTAACAGCTATGCTACACCCATTATATTGTATTTAACGGTTGCCTAGGATAACACTGGTAAGTGGCAGGATGAGAACTGAAATCCCAGTTGATCTGATTGCAAAGCCCAGGCTTTTTCATTTACACTGTGAGAGAGGCAGATTTCTTGGCTTTCCTGACCCACTAGACCTGTTTCAGTAATAAAGTACCCCAGTGCTGGACCCTCACTGGAACCCCACAACTGGCTCCCATGCCTGCAGGGCTACTGGCATTTGTTCATTCCCACAGCTCACAAGCCCTGATACCCCAGGCTTTTTTTTTTCATGCCAAGACAGGTGTTGAGATGCCTGATGCCTAAAAATCCCAAGAAAGGGGAAATTGGACCTTTTCCAGGATAACCTAAAAATCTTTCAGTACATTTTGAAGATAATTTCAAACATATCATGCTTGTGCCCACCATTAGGCCACTGCTCTAGCTGTTCTCTGTAGTGGGAATGCCTTGGTCTCATTGGATCCTGCATGTTTTTCAAAGTACATCTTAAATCTTGTTTACTACCAGAGAGTATTTCACTCTTCCAATATCCTAGGACCTTTTCCTCCTCTGAATCTGCATGGCAAATATTTTATCCTCTATCACAAGCAACTAATACCTTACATCTACTCCAAATTTCCCAACCATTACTGTAAACTTGTCAAAGCAGGACAGCATATTCCTCATATCTATTTATATACCTGGAAACACTCAGAATAATAAACACCGAGAAAATGACGCCCATCCTCAGAAGGTACTCAGGAATAGTTCCGTGACTTGAATGGATATGTAAATGCCCAACACAGACCTTGACAGAACACCTACTTCTCCTTCCTGGAAAAAGGAATAAAAAGGAGAGAAACTCCTAAGTCTCTGAGCAAACAGCTTCCTACTCTCTTGGGGATCATTTTTGTGTGTATCCCAGAAGTAGCATAGCACATTAAAAAATGTTTAAGACTGACATAAAATACAGTAACCCAGGCAAATTCAGTCTAGAAATCTATAATTCCTTGTAAATCACTCTATTTAAGATGACAAGCAGAGATTGATCAATCCAATGTTGAGAAAATGAGTAATTTCATCCCCTTCATCTGCTGAGTATACATGTTTTACTGATACTACATTGTTTCCATGGTAGTTTGCATTTTGAGCTTTTCACAGTCATTTTCCCATTGCATTCTGCATGCTAAACAAGAGTGGCTAAGTCCACATAGAAGACAGGGAAAACTCAACCTCAGTAATGTTAAGGCCATCCTTCAAATCATAGGCAGATGTGAGAACAAAACACTGACCAGAGATAGGGGCTTCGAGGGCACATTAATCAATAAGTCAGCTGTCCATACAAAGGAAAGGGGAAAAATGGAACTGAACTAGGGTTACAAAGCTCTTCTATCAATGTAACATTATTTTATCAATTTAGAATAAGGGATTGGCACAAATTGACCAAAATTTGGCAAGCCAAAGAACAGATTAAAGAGCACAGACTCCCAAACCCCACCCTACACCCACTGTACCAAGATCTTGGCAACCCTGCATTTTAATGGCTCCTAGGTGATTGTGTTTTTGTGGCTATGCTTGAGCCCATGAATTTATGTCATGGCAAAGGTTTCAAATTTGCCCCAGCTTGCATGGCTCAGTGGGTTGAGCATCATCCCACAAACTGAAAGGTCGCTGGTTTGAGTCCCAATCAGGGCACATGCCTGGGTTGTAGGCCGAGTCCCCAGTGGAGGATGTGTGAGAGACAACAAATATCTCTTGCACATAGATATTTCTCTCCCTTTCTTTCTCCCTCCCTTCTCCTTTCTGTAAAAAAAAATAAATAAAATCTTAAAAAATTTTTAAAAATATTTTATTGATTATGCTATTACAGCTATCCCATTACCCCACCTCCATCCCCCTCCACCCTGCACACCCTCCCGCACCCACATTCCCTGCCTCTAGTTCACGTCCATGTGTCATAAATTCTTTGGCTTCTACATTCCCCATACTATTCTTGCCCTCCCTGTCTATTTTCTACCTACTATCTATGCTACTTATTCTCTGTACCTTTTCCCCCTCTCTCCTCCTCCCACTCCCTTGTTGATAACCCTCCATATGTTCTCCATTTCTGTGGTTCTTTTCCTGTTCTAGTTGTTTGTTTAGTTTCTTTTTGTTTTAGGTGTGGTTGTTAATAATTGTGAGTTTGCTGTCATTTTACTATACCTGTTTTTATCTTCTTTTTCTTAGTTAAGTCCCTTTAACATTTCATATAATAAGGGCTTGGTAATGATGAAGTCCTTTAATTTGACCTTATCTGAGAAGCACTTTATTTGCCCTTCCATTTTAAATGAAAGCTTTGCTGGATAGAGCAATGATGGGAGTAGGTCCTTGCCTTTCATGACTTGGAATACTTCCTTCCAGCCCCTTCTTGCCTGTAAGGTCTCTTTTGAGAAATCAGCTGACAGTCTGATGGGAACTCCTTTGTAGGTGACTGGCTCCTTATCTCTTGCTGCTTCTAGGATTCTCTCCTTCATTTTTACCTTGGCTAATGTATTTATGATGTGCCTTGGTGTGTTCGTTTTTGGGTTCCAACTTCTTTGGGACTCTCTGAGCTTCCTGGACTTCCTGGAAGTCTATTTCCTTTGCCAGATTGGAGAAGTTCTCCTTTATTATTTGTTCAAATAACTTTTCCACTTGTTGCTCTTCCTCTTCCCTTTCTGGTACCCCTATAATTCGGATGTTGGAACATTTAAAGATGTCCTGGAGTAAGCCTCTCCTCATTTTTTTGAATTCTTATTTCTTCATTCTTTTCTGTTTGGTTGTTTCTTTCTTCCTTCTGGTCCACTCCATTGATGTGAGACCCAGCTTTCTTTCCATCATTATTGGTTCCCTGTGTATTTTTCTTCATTTCATTTATTGTAGCATTCATTTTTTCACCTAATTTGCAACCAAAACCAACCAATTCTGGAGCATCCTGATCATCAGTGTTTTGAACTGTGCATCTGATAGGTTGGCTATCTCTCAGTTGCTTAAAAGGATGGGTTCTAGGGCTTTCATTTGTTCTTGTTTGAGCCATCTCTCTCTCTCTCTCTCTCTTTCTCTCTCTCTCTTTGTCTGATCGTGCCTGTTTTGTATGAGTGGCAGAGCCTTAGGTGTTCACCAGGGAAGGGCAACCCAGTCGCTGGGTCGTGACGCTGATGTGGGGGATGGGGCCCGAGAGGGAATAATGGCACTTGCTCCTCTCTCTGCCGATTTCAGTCCCTTCCGCTGCTTCCCCCAAGCAAACTGGGCCTTTCTGGTGCTGATTCCCATGTGGGTGGGCTTGTGCACCCTGTGGGTCTTTCCAACGACCTCTCCTGTGAGGCTGGGAGTCTCTCCCTATGCCTCAACTCCCACAGGTGTTTTCAATCAGTGCCCCATGGTTCTGTTTCCCAGCGCTGGGATCCTGGGTTGTGCGCAGTGCCTTGCTTCACAATCGCCGCCTCGCTGAGTTTGCCAGCTGCCACTTGTGCACCCAGGGTCTTCCTGCTGCAACCTTACATGCCCGGTCCCTATGCTCTTTGTGCCACATGACCCCTCTCTGCCCAGTTTCCCAACTCTGCCCCTCCTACCGGTCTGGATGAACGTGTCCATCTTAACTCCTTGGTTGTCCGACTTCCATACAGTTCAATTTTCTCGTAGTTCTGGTTGTTATTCTATTTCTAAATTGTTGTCCCTACCTTGGTTATGCGAGGAGGCACAGTGTGTCTACCTATGCCTCCATCTTGGCTGGAAGTCGCAACCCCTCCTTTATAAAAAAATTTAAAAGGTCTCAGATTTAAAGCCTCACACTCAGGCTCTGTAGTGTCTCTCCCTGAAATTCCTATTCAAAATGGCAGTGTGGGTTAGGGGAGGGTGGGGATAGTTTTGAGGCTGCATGCTAGGAAGATGAACTCCTGAAAGAGCACTGTACAAGTTGCTGGAAGGGAGTGTCCTGACCCTTCCTTTGGTTGCAGCCAGTGTTTGGGCCTGACATTTCCTCAGAATGTGCTTTTTGCTCTTATATTATTCTGTTATGAAGAGAAAACAAGGCCCTGACAAAAAGAACTCAATCAAAGCAGGCTATGACTCCACAGCAATAAATTGCAAACACTGTTTCATTACATCTCAGAACCCATTTGTAACCAGACAGCATCATTCTTCTTTTAGGGACGGGACCTTATTATGGTTTTCTCCTCTTGCACCTACGCAGAAACCTCAGTAATCATTGAGATGCTGTAAGACTTGTGAAAAATGTGATGACCTAAATTGCCCAGAATTACAAAAATAAACAGGGAAAAAGGAAAAACAAACAAAAAACAACTACAACACTGGACAAGTAGCCTTCAAAAATCATCCTTAAAAATAATATGATTTGACAGATTTTGCCAATCCTTAATGATTGGAAGAATTCAATAGCTTGTTTGGGGATTATGGTGCAAAGGTAAGACTCCAGGAAGAAATAACTTAATGGAAACATCATGCCTCTACCCCAGGATTCAATGCAGACCCACCCTGAGGGAATGCCCTCACTGCTCTCCTGTTAGTGTTGTGTGTACTGTGCTTGAACCACAGGAGCTAATGCCTCATTAGTGACAGCAAGGCTACCACTGAGATAATTCCTTCCCTTCTGGGCTTTCAAAATAAAGAAAATACAAAAAGCCATGGAAATTGTACATGAGCCTTTGACAAACTTCATTCACTAATTACAAATCTACCCTCAGTTCTCTTAGAGATACTGCCCTTAGTTCTCCTCCTGAGAGACATCCCTACCTCCCTCCTAAATCTCCCCTGGACAGCAAGCAGCTAATGGCCAAGAAAGTATTGAGATCCAGGCAAAGGGGCACTGGACCAGATGGTCGAATCCACTCCTATCTCCTGAGCAGCCATTGCCTTCCACACAAATCTGCTTCTAGTCCTTTGGGCCTGAATCCATCTCCCACTACTATTATATAGCCACCCCACATGGTAATTGAGGCCAACTTCGCATCCTCTGCCTGTCTTCCTATTCCTCAAAATAAAGCCCAGCCCCTCATGCTGGATTCCTTTTCAGTTCCCTAGACAACGGGGCTGGGACATCCATGACTGAGGATATACTTTTTTGCCCTTTTTCTTTAAAACCAATCTGCCTGAAAGCACATTGACAGCTTCCAAGCTCATTAATAGTGTCCAAAGCTTGTGTAAAGCTAAGACCTTGCTACTGTTTCTGAGCTTCTGCTGGACCTTTCTTGCTTTACAAACCAAAAAATAAAAGAAGGAAAAAATAATTTTTCTTATTTGGACCAAAGGGAAAAAAATTTCCTGCTTAGGTTGGGAGATTCATGGTGAGAATTCCTTAGGGAGGACATGAAGTGGTAGGAAAAGTGCTCCAGGCAAAGACTTAGTGAATCTTCTTAGAAAATCCAGAGTCAGGTCCTTTCAGGTCTCATAGCAGTCTATATCCCACCCACATCCCCTTGGTGTGTCCTGTAGGAACAGGATACACTGACAGTTTTCTACTGCAAGGACCTATAATTTCTGCCTGCCGGAGTACACTCTCTGGCTGCAGAAACTTGATCAATCTGGACATGAAGTCAGCTGGATAGTTAGTAATTCAAGGGAATTGATGTTTTCATGGAGTTGATGTTTCCAGGAATAGCTCTTAACAGAGAGGAGTTGGTCAATAAATACTCATTTCTTTAACTCTGAGGCATGTTTTGCACAACTTCTACAATCCCCTTGATGAGTGAACCCCCACCCCCCACCCAAAGTGGGAACCTGCTAAATAATATATTCTGTATCGGCTTTTACATTTCTTACTTCTTGTATCACTTACCTACTCCAATAATGGTGCTTCTTGGAATCACCTTCCAAATCAACCACTTGAACTCAAATCCTGTCTCAGGGTCGACTTCAGAGAGAAGCTGCCTTAAGACCTTAT
Source organism: Phyllostomus hastatus (assembly GCF_019186645.2). Taxonomy (NCBI): domain Eukaryota; kingdom Metazoa; phylum Chordata; class Mammalia; order Chiroptera; family Phyllostomidae; genus Phyllostomus; species Phyllostomus hastatus. The sequence goes on along the minus strand of NW_025333841.1, from coordinate 6,691,759 downwards.
CATTATCATTCCCAGTCCCATGACTGACTCTTCCCAAGCCCTGCTGCCATTGCCACATGACCATCCCCACTGGAAAGTCAAGAGCTCTGGGAACAGTGCTGTGGACAGCAGGCTTCTTGCCTGTAGGTGAACGTTAGCTCTCTTTCCAAGAACTGTTCATATATGTAGTTTATATGCATAACAGCAGGAGTTTGAAATTAGCTAGGCCTGTTTTTAGTCCTGGGGGAGGGACCTAGGGCGTTTTTGAGATGTCGCTAGGATTTTATCATCTACAATGGGAAAGAACACTTGGTAAGCCAGCCGGAGATGCTCATCACAGGGTGTCATCTGAAAATTGCTACTCAGAGTCATTCATTAGGAGTTATACACTAAGACTTTTTGCTTAGTTCCCCAGACTGGCTGCTGTAGAAGATTCTCAAACTAAGCACTATACTCCTTGGCTCTGGTCTGGATAATTAGGCTTCCTCCTGACTGACCTGTGCCATTCAACAGTGCACTCTATACCTATTAGGGGAAATTTCTTCTGCCATGTCCATGATTCTATGTGGGGTGACTGCCTGAAGTAGAACACCCTTAGCCTCTTTCCACTACCTCCTGCACCCCACCCCAGGGAAGGAGTAACGGGTCTATTTTATAAGTTTGGAAGAATGAAATAGCCATATTAAGCTGAAAGCCCTGCTTTCTCTTGAAATATGCTTCCCTGAAGGAACATGTTCTGGTCTGCTTGGCCCCACACCTAAGTGATGATTTCTAAACAGCTTTATCAGAATTCAGAGAGATATAATTATGTTCATCTACCTCACTGCCATGTCTCATTCTGTTCAGGACTTAGATGGAGGATGAAGGAATATTTTCTTATTGATCCACTAAGGCCTGAACAGGAGTTTGTGTCTTCTCACCTTCCACTGTTAGAAGAGACTCAAATCCTCAAGAGTTCATTGCTGTCATCAATTTCCATACATACACTTGAGAGCGGTAAAGCTACTCATTATTTGCCATGAGAACTTTAGAAAACTACTTAAACCTTCTCTGTACCTCCATCATAGGATTATCACAAGGATTAGATATGAAGGAAAGTGCCTTTTCAAGTGCCTGGCATATAGTATGCATAGAACCAATGGTGGACCAATTTACATAGTGAATTATCTTGGTTCTCTGATTTTTTTTGGTCCCAGCACCCTCACAAATCACATTTACGTCTTACCCATTTCACAGCAAATAATTCTATAAGTAATATTTGTCCTGGATCATAAGAAACTGCAAAGTGTGACCAGCAAGTAGTTCTGTGGTGTGTGGATAATTTCCCTCAATTGGTCCAGCTCGTGTCACACAAAGGTGTTTCTACAGCTTTGGGAGAATCATAGAGCAACATCTGCTCACAACCCCCAGTGAGTAGATTATAAAATGGCAGGAGATGACTTGAAAATCTCATGCTAGGTCTTAGATGATAAAGTCCTAACATGTTGGTCACTCTGACAATTCTAAGTCTGTAGTGGCTAAACAGTCCTCACAATGCTCCTGAACATACATTCCTGATATCTTTCACCAACTGATTGGAGTTGGCAAGTAAAATTAATCCATTTGCAATTCTGACCCAGTTAAGCTAGATAGCAGGAGGAACAGACTTGATAACGTGAGGAAGCTTGCACTGGTGTTTGGATTACAATGAACAGAGAGTACATATTCTGATAGATCACCATCAGAAGGGGGCAGCAATGAGTCAGAGAAGGGCTAGCTTTCAGTGTATCTCACTGATTATAAATTCCAATGTCTGATGTTGACAAAAATAGAAATATTTATATGAAGGAGGCAGAACACATTAACTCCTTTTTGACAAATCGATTCCTTTAAAAAAAAGCTACTTTAGCTGGGAAAATGATCACATTACTGTCTGATGTTCAGACATAACATCAATAACCAATTGAGCAGTGATCATATATAACAATGAGACCAATATGAGCAGAAACTTGAGGAAGTTTAGAGATCAAGTCATCCAACCCTCTCTTTGTATAGATGGGAATACTGAATTTTACAAAAGATAAGGGATTTGCCCAGGTTCACATAGTGAGTCAGTGTCAGGATTGTGACTACAGCCAAGATGCCTTGGCATCTGGACCAAAGCTCTTATTACTATACCAGATTGTCCCTGAATTACAAAAGAGCAATGGTGAAGGAAAAAGAGAGAGGGAGAAAGAAGAGTAGTATGGTACAAAATATCAAAGATTTGTTTGAAGCTGACTCTGATTATATTTATGTAGTGACTCAAACAGCAATACTAACTATATAAGAATAAGAAGAAATAAAGCAAAAAAGGAGCAGCATGACATTGAATAACCAAACAGTCTAAGACTTAAGAAAATACATATTTAGCTTTGAGCCTCTCCATCCTTTACTTTACTTTGTGAGCATGATGTCTAGCCTGAGGGAATTTCCTTTCCTATAATTTACCACAAATTCTAAATGATAGTTCACTCCTGGACAAGTGCTTCCACTTCAGGAAAGATAAAAACTAACCAAAATGTTCCCCACATCTCATGCTTTTGGGAAGTTTGCTCTTTATTTTTCTCTTTTCACTTTAAGTGGCCTTGCTGTGAGCATCTTTGGCTCCTGACAGCATCCAGGAGTGTATATTTCTTCAGCAACAGGTTGCCATGACATAAGATTAGACTTTCTGCTCTCTGATTAAAAAGAACCTCTTGCTTCATGAGGTAGTCAAAGCCCAAGAGCAGCAGGAGCTACTGGAAAAGAAGCCAGTGGAACAATTTTCATGAGTTACAATGAGTCTGAAATGAAAGTTTGTGATCACTTCATCTGAAATAAGGAGCTGCCAGGAATTTCATGAGCTCTGACCCATCTTTCTTGGGTGGAACGTGTCTGTGTCCATGTCTCTATCTGACAAAGGAGGGGAACCATACCACCAGATAGTTTAACTACCTTGGAGCAAAAGCTTTCTGAAACAATTGATACACTTCTCTGTCTTCCTAAATAGAGGACAAAAAATGTAATAGCCTCTCTCTCAGTCTACTTGTGCTTCAATATTATTTTCATGTATCTTTGGACTATTGACAACGGGGCTTGCTATTTATACCTATACTCTCTGGGAACTGGACCTTCCCTCTGTTTGGCTTAACTGACCCCTTCAACTATCAAGGCCTCTCATTGCTTTGAGCATAAAACTCTCCACTGTACCCTGTGAGCTCCAGACCATATTTCTGAGGAGCTCTGCCCACAGAGCTCTGCCCAGCCTGCTTCTCCCCTGTGGAAGGAAGTCCTGGATCACAAGAGAGTTTGCCTTTGCACTAAGTACACTGAGTTATTGTGTTTTGTGAGGTCCAATATATGATTATTTTAAATGGATCTCCTTCATCCCCACATTCAATAAGAGAACCTGATCACTTACCATGGGACCCAGTGCTGCAGTGAGGGGATACAACTGTCAGACAGGCTCAATCTATTCTCTCTTAGAGCTAAAACCATGTGGGACATGTAGGCAAGTAACACACAGTTACATGCAGTATGAGGAGTGCTATAATGAGGGCAGCGCATGGTGATGTGGGAATGCAGAGGACAAACTTGGAACAAGACTTGAAATGTGTCAAGGAAATCTTCCCAGGGAAGTTGCTATTGAGTCCTGAAGTATGAATAGAAGTGAATGACTGGCTGGCAGATAGCACAATTAGTTGAGATGAGAAGAAAATCATCATTAGGTACTGTCATTAGAGTATGTGTCTCTATAATTTTCTTACCCCTTCAGCACAGTGCCTCTAATGTGTGAGGTGCTTCAAAATCAGATCAGCAGGAGTGTTAGTACTGTGTACAAATTAAGAGCAGATAGACTATTTGAAACTCTAAGCAGTTTACCTATGAATAAAGTGCAAAAGGATTTCTTAGTTGAGGCCACAAAATGCACAAACCATAAAGAGAAATAATGGCAAATATGGCTACATTAAAATTTAAAATATGTACATTAAAATGGTACCATGAGCAAATTAACAGGTCACTGACTGCAAAACATTTGTAATATATGTAACAAAAAAGGAGTACCAGTAGCAATAAATAAAGAACTGCAACAAAGTCAATGAAGCCAAAAAACTCATTATAAAATTTGGACAAATTACATGAATAGGAATTTCAAAGAAAAGGAAGGAAACAGAACATATAAAAAGATATTCCATCTCAAAGATAATCTTGAAAATGTAAACTAACAAGAGGGAAACAGTATGACCACTCTGGTAGACTAGACCATCCATACAACCCAGCAATTGCACTGTCGGGCATTAATTCCAGAGAAACTAAGACTTATTTTCAAAACCTGTAAATTATCCAAATGTCCTTCAATAGATAACTGGTTAAACTGTGGTGCATCCATACCACAACTTGCTACACACAACAACTTGGATGAACCTCAAGGAAATTATGCTGAATTAGTGACAAGAAAATCTCAAAAAGCTATATACTGTATGATTCATTGTACATTATCATTTGTGTAATATGTAATTATAGCTATGGAAAACAGGTTAGATGGCAGAGATTCGGGAAGGAGAGAGAGGATGGCAATATCACAAAAGGCATCAACATTTTAGCTTCAGAGAACTCAGTGTGTGGAGCTCCAACAATTTCTTGGAATCCACTACACTAGTTACCCTCCAGTTCAGCTCCTGAGGCTATTTACTTTAGTAGGAACATTTTTATTAATGGTTTCCTTTTTTTTTATTTCAGGCATCCCTCTTTTACAATATCTGATATCCCTGCCTTAAAGAGATTTTTAATAAGATTAATTAAAATAATGGATATAATGTGCCTGGCAAATAGCACTAATGTGATTAATGGCTTGTATAAAAGGATGCTAATGATAATGATAAGGTTGTTTCTTTTCATATAACTTCAGCTGAAATTAATTTGACATGTCCCCACAAAGTAAGCTGAGATCATTCAAATGAACTGTGGAGGTGTTCTTACATGGACAACTCTACCTTTGGTGGTTTTCTTCATGTTAGCAATATCGAATCATATTGTCCCTTAGATAATTCCATAAAATGTTATAACCTAGAAGATAAATGAGGATAAATGATATGTTATCAACTGCCACAGAGTTGTGTGACTAGTTTTCACTGATTTAACCACAGAGAAGGTAAAACTTAAGGAGTGTGGTGAGAATAACTGCTGGGAAAAGTGCTCCAAGTTCTCTTCATCTTGGCTACTCCCTACCTCATCTCCACAGACAAAGTATTCAACAGTTAATGGCAAGACTGCATAAATTCTGATGTGCCTCTCTCCAGTTATGTACCAAAAAATGGGCAGATTTCCATGTAGCTAATACATCTTGCAAACATAGCTCTTAATAAGAGCATGGCTCTTAGATTTAGCCCTAGATTTGAGCTGGCTATGCCACTTCTTATATTCCCTCAGATCAGTTACTTTACCCATCTGAGCCTCAATTTTCTTATCTATAAACATACAAACAATAAAACTTACTTCATAGGGTCATTTCAATTATTAAGTGAAACTAGATAGATGGCTTAGTATGGTGCCAGGTAGATAGCAAACACTGAAGAATTAGTTAATATTAATATACCCAACCATTAAGTTTTACTCATCTTAAAAGCAAACTCTACCAACCACAACATCATGTCTCAGAAGTTCCTGAAGGGAATGAAGAGGTCAGAAAAAAATGCATTGGGTTAGAACATACATCCATTCATCATTCCCTCCAGGTAGGAACTGCAATGTGAACACCTAAGTTTGTTAATACCTCATTTTATCATGAACTTGGGTGGTGATGCTTTGGACATTTATTCTTTGCAAATTCAGTATTTAATTTTATGGTATTAACTCTAACTCCAAAGTGGCCCTCCTTTTTCAGTGACAAGGTTGATGGGATGTGTATTATAACACATGCTATTACCACCCTGACTGGTGTGGCTCAGTGGATTGAGTGCCAGCCTGCAAACCAAAGGGCCGCTGGTTCGATTCCCAGTCAGGGCACATGCCTGGGTTGCCAGCCAGGTCTCCAGTAGGGGGCATGTGAGAGGCAACCACACATTGATATTTCTCTCCCTCTCTCCCTCCTTTCCCCTCTCTGTAAAAATAAATAAATATTTTTTTTTTAAAAAGGAAAGAAATGCTATTATCAAGGTCCTTTGGGTGAGTCTTACAATTGTCCTTTCCTGTTTCTATTATTGTTGACTCCTTTGGTATTTCTGACTTCCAGCCATAAAGAGTTCTCGAAATTATGGTTTCTCCACATGACATTTTTTTTGCCTCAGTCAAAGAAACATATCTTGTGATTCATAAGAAGAAAGTCAATATTTATGGGACGACTTGACTGCAGTCCTACACATAGCCTGTGAACAGATTTGACAGTGTTTCAAGGATCTTTCTATCTAGTCTCATAATTCTACTTATTGTGATATGTTTTTTTTTTTCTACAAGAGATATTTGAATGTATGTTACAGTAGCTGTGCACTGTGCTACTGTGCTAGGAGTTGTGGGGACATCCAAAAATTATGAACAGAAAATTTATTGGGGAGATGAAATTTACACACATGAAACAACCAGAAAAACCAGGGTGTTAAAGCTGATTTTACTACTGGACATTACTTTTCCTTTCTGAAAATCTTAAATGTTTAAATGTGAGATTAGAGATACCTTAACTATATCCTAAATGAAAGCGATGTTTATTCTCAATGTTTGAGGCTCATCATCCAGCTATCAAACATGATTCCAGTGACAGCATTTGGATTCCCTCTTCCATAGCATAAGGCTTCAATCCCAAATCAAGACAGACCCAGTGGTTCTAATCACCTCATGGGGAAAGTCATGCTGGGTTACTGCAGGCTGGCCTGCATAGGACTCTGTAAGCCTCAATCTGTTGGAATTATCTTCTCTCTTCACATTTTCTTACTGGATGAGCTCATCCATTTCCATGGCTTCAGCAATCACCTCGGGGTGGTGGGGTGTGTTGGGGACCACCCTGCCTGGTTTCAGAAGCTGTAACCACCCCCCCTCCCCATGGCTAAGGCTGAGTGAATGACCTTTGGACCATAAGCCACTAAGGAGACAAAGCTTATCTTTCCTGGCAGGGGCACAGCTTCTGCTCCTTTTTCTTTATCCTGCCTGCCCCCCAATGCTTGATTGGTTAGCCAATGATGGGTAAGATTCCACAAGGGGGGGACAATCTAAGACAGGCACAATCACAGGGGCCCCACAGGGAAGGACTTGGGGGGGGCTATAGCAAGAGGGGGTGATGAACCCTTGCCCCTTGGTTTTGACATAGCCTGAGTCCTCATTTTGTCTGGGAGAAGTCTCATAATCTCTTGGCTGCCTTACTTCCCCTGCCTGACTTAAACCTGAAACAATGACAGAGGGTGGTGCAGCCCTGTGATGGAAAGGGCAGGTTACCCGGGAGATCAGGCCCAAGAAAGAATATGTAAAATCCTGTGAAATCTGCTTTTTTTAGAATGCTCTCAATTAAATGATAAGGGTCCAAGCAAGAAGTGAGTTTGTTCCTCAAAGTTTTATGGCTCTTTAACTATCTGACCCTGACTCAAACTAGGCCCTCAGAGTTCTTACTATGTTATCTGTTGTTTGATCCTTACTGCCTGATAATAATTGATGAGCTTTACCTATATTCCTGTGTAAAATGAACCCAATAAAAGCCCATTGAGGAAAAGGCTCTTGGCCCTTCTCCTTTGAGAGATCGGCCACCTTTCCTCCCCAAGCAGATCATGTCTTGGTAGACTTATTCTCATTTGTGGCAGTCAGGGGAGCCCTGCGAACAGAGCCCCTCCCCCCCGCCGGGGGGGGGAGTAATTTCTAAAGCTACATCTTCAGGATATAATTGGATGTTCAGTTGTAAACCTGCTTTCCAGATGCCCACTAGGAAGCATCTTTCCAAACTAGATTTCCTCAAGAATACCCAATTCTATCTAAAGCAATATCATTTTCCCAGTCAGTTGACCACAGTCTGTTGACTCCACATAAACACATTTGACTACTGTCTCTCCTTATCTCCCCAAATCTACATTGTCACCAAGTCCTGGTAGATTAGTTCCTAAATATCTTTTGCTGTCCACTTATCATCTCCACTGTCACTTTCATAGCTCATGCTAATATTTTCTCTTCCCTAAAGTACTAGCAATGCTTCATAATAGAACTCCCTGCTTCATGTCTTGCCCCATCCAATCACTCTCCATAAAGGGAGATAAGTCTTCTTTCTAGGCTGCAAATCTATACCAAGCACTTCATATGTTTGTTGAATTGAGATGAATTCATTCATATTACCAAATCTTCTTTTTTGAAAAAGAGAAAACTTTTAAAAAGTTTATTTATTTGTTTTTAGAGAGAGGGAAAAGGAGGGAGAGAGAGAGGGAAACACCTCTCACATGCCCCCTACTAGTGACCTGGCCCACAATCCAGGCATGTGCCCTGAATGGGAATCAAACCAGAGACCACTGGGTTCACAGGTCTTCATTCAATCCACTGAGCCACACCAGCTAGGGCAAAATATTCTTAAATGATAGTTTTCTTATGTAATACATATATACATTAATGATTTAGAGATGCTTTCAGTGCCAGAGAATAGACATGATTTTGAGGTGTTTTGCAAGCATAATGTCCCAGAACTTAAAAGGAAAAATACGCTTCTATTATATTCATATTCTATTACATCATCAGTATGTTTAAAGTATGATAAGCTTTATAATATCAATTTATTACTGTTATGATTTCATGTTTTATGATATTGCCCTTTGGAAACCAAGCAGAATTCTGAGAGTAAAGTCCTTCCACTGAGATAAGGTGTACTACTGGCCTATCTAGGACAATGAGGCAATCACTAAATTAAGCCCTGGTGAATGTGAGAGGTTAATTTGTTTCTCCTTTATTCCCATTCACTCTCATGTATTCTCAGCTATGCTAACTAACTAAAGTGTCAAACGGAAAATATATAACTACATGATCAAAGCAGGAGGGTGATTCACTGACTTTTCTAATATAATAATTGATTTGCTCCTACAACCTTGCAGACATCTTCTTGTCCACTGATACCAAATGACACAGTACCAGCCAGGTAAGTCACTCTGTGATGTTACTGAATTGAATGCAGGCCTTCCCTACTGCATTTGTTGGTGCCAATTTTTACTCCTGTATCACTGCAGACAAGGGTACATGACCAGACTGCTCATCATTCCCCAAGCCATGGCTTCTCCTGAAAGATGGAGGTGACCCTTGGTTACCTCTCCATACCCATCCATCATCTCCTCTTTCACAAAGCTCCAGCCACTTGGACCTTCTGGGGAGTTGTCAAACCAACGCTGAGCTCTTTCCCATCTCTAGGCCTTTGTACTTGCTGATTCCTCTATGTGGATTCTCTTCCTCTAGATAAGCACTTGTCTGCCTGCTTCTCATCATTCATATGTCAGCGCAAATGTCACTTCCTTTATCTAAAGCAGCAACTTTCACCACCACCTCAGGTGCTCTTTAGCCCATTACCAAGGCACCCTGTCTCCAGTGGCATCATTATCTCTGCATCCCTGAACTGATCAAGGCAGAAAAAGATAACCATGTAGAAACTTTAATATCAGAATTTATAACCTTTTGCTGATGAAAAGTTCCTTTTGATTTTCCTGAAGCTTTCTGAAGTAGAGGTAAAAGGGTGTATTAGTCAGCCTTCTTTTGATTGCCAATGGCAGAAACTTCACTCAAATTCACTTTGGTAACAATAGGAATTTACTGGCTCATAAATAGAATGACCAAGGGGTGTGTTGGCTTCAGGCATGACAAGATCAGAGAGTTTGAACAATGTCAGCAGTACTCTGCCTCTCTTCTCCATCTCTCAGTCTTTCTTTTCTTTCTGTTGACTTCATTTACAGGCAGGATTTTTCCAACAACTGGAAAATATGGTCACCAGAAGCACTAGGCTCTGTTCTGGGGACATAGCAAAGAATAATATGAAAGGCACAGTCCCTTCTCACTTGAAGGTGTTATCTGGGGAATGATGAGCTGTCTGGGCATCTACCTCCATCTGGCATGGCACAGGAGTAAAACAGGCAACAATGCATGTGGCCAGAACATATATGTATGCAAATAAAAAATAAATAGGGATTATTTCAGATAGTGACAGTGATATTTAACACCCCTCAGGATAACTTGGTCACAGTTTCCCATATACTTTCATTCTAACCAGCCTTTACAGATCACCTACTGTATACTCACCTGTGCCAAAGGTTGCACAGCAGAACTGAATAACCAAGAACCTATCCTTGAATTACACATAGTACTATACTATTCCTAAATAATTCAACCACCCAGTAAGCAGAATAGGGCGGAAGCCAAAACAAACATCCTAACCAAAAGCTAGGTGAATTTGACAACCATAATAGGTGAATTTCCCTACCTGGTAGGTGGTTGAAGTAGGGGATATCAAGAAAAAAAATTGGGCCATGGCTGGTATAGCTCATTAGATTGAACACAGGCCTGGGAACTAAAGGACCACCAGTTCTATTCCCAGTCAGGGCACATGCTGGGTTGTGGGCCAGGTCCCCAGTAGGGGGACCATGACAAGCAACCACACATTGATGTTTCTCTTCCTCTCTTTCTCCTTCCTTTCCCTTCTCTCTAAAAATAAATAAATAAAAATCTTTTCAAAAAAGAAAAAATATTGTTAAACTAGCCTATGTATGAAGTAATGAGGGGCTGTGACCTAGAGTATTAGTAGTGGTGATAGAGAGGAAGAGATGCGCCATCAAGGCATCAGAGAGCATCTGGGAAGTCAAGGAGAAGCAGTTCTCAATGAGAACAGTAGGAAAGGGAGCAAAGAGCTTGCTTTGGAACATATTTATATGAAGGCTATAGGAAAAGCAGTTATTATCATTTCTGTTCTTTGTTGAGGACCTATATGTGCCAAGAAATATGCTTCTTATATATTATTCCACTTAATTACACATCCAGTGCCTCTTGAGAAAGCAGGTGTTGTTAGCTTCACTTTTGATTTGTGAGACACATGAAAATCAGGGAAGTTACAGAACTCATGCAAGGTCACACAGCCAGTTAGTGACATAACCAGCATTTGACCCTCTTTCTCCATCTGACCCTTTCTACCTTAACTTCCTTACTTATCACAACCTATATTTTCAAAACTGGCAACCACAAAGATCTTACTGGCTCACTTTCCCATTAAAATAATTTCTAGTTGACGAAGGAAGCAAGAGGGATGACTAAACCCCATGTTGATTTATTTTGGAAGACTTTGCAAGACTCTTTAAGGAGCTCTCTGACAGTGCTAATTTTAACAAAGTCATTGCAAAGCAACCTTGGATTTCTCCATGGAAGGCAAAGCACAAATACAAGTGTATGACTCAGCAAAAAATCCAGCTGTGGTTCTCCCTGCACCCCATTACCCACACCCCAAAAGGGATGAGTAACAGCCACACAATTCACTAAAGAATTCCAAACTTGCTCAGATAGCCCCCACATTTCCCATTCCCTCATTCTCCCTTACTGAGACTTTTGTGGGACTTCCCAAAGAGTCTACTCCTAGTGGATCTTTTTCTTCTAATCCTCTCTTGTCCTGGTGTTGATGGCAAGGCTGAGTTTGTCTATGGGACAGGTCACGGAATGATAACCACAGTGAACAACTGTTTGCTGAGACCACTGATCAGAGGGGAGGTGGTCAAGGAAGGACTAATTGTAGTAACTAGCAGCAACAGCCATGGGAATCCGGTCTTCATGTTTGATCCAAAGATGAGGTCCTTCACTTAAAGACCTCTGAAATGCTAGCCTGCATTACTGCTACCATAACAAAGCTGGCCACAACATTCTAAACTCAAATTTTCCCTGTAATTTTGTCCTTTCTCTCCTGCTGATCTCACCATCAACCCCAAGAAATGGAAGAGGGTATTTCTACAGACTTTGATCTGGAGTCCATAGCCCATAGCTCAGGAAATGGAAGATTTTCTGCCTTGCTCTTCTGAATATGCTAGATCAATGCCAAACATATTCATGCCAGCACATGATCAGTTATTCATTCCATAAATACACAATGTTCCCCTACTGTGTGCAAGACACAGACTGTCCTAGGCTACAGGGATATAGAATGGCCAACACAAAGATCTTTGCTTTCATGAAGTGAGAGGAAACAGACAGACAATAAGCAATCACCACGATGAACAACCTAATCAATAAAACAAACAAGCAACCAAAACATAACCAAAGACACTGAAATAAAGAACAAACTGACAGTAACCAGAGGGGAGGGGGGTAATGAGGGAAAGAAGGGGAAGAGTCATCAAGGAACATGTATAAAGGACACATGGGCAAAGCCAAAGGGAGGAAGAATGGATGGTGGGAGGTAGGGGTGCGTGGGGCAGAGGAAAGTGGTACCTGGAAAATGGAGACATCTGTACTTGAACAAAAATAAAAAATGAATTTAAAAAGTATATTATATAGCATAATAAAAAGTATAGTATAATTTGACAACAGAAAGGAAAATGTGAGCACAATAAGGGGAAGCAGGAATACCTGAGGTGGGAATTGAAAGAGGCTGTGTGTGGTATTGAATAGGGTGGTAGTGTAGGTCTCACTAACATTGTAAGACATGACCGAGACTTGAACAAGACAAAGGTTTTGGTCTAGTGGGCATCTGAGAAAAGCCCATTCCACAGTAAAGGAGTAGCCACTGTAAAGGCCCTCACTAAGGTGAGAGCATGTCTAGTGTATTTGAAGAGCAACAAGGAGGCCTATGTGGCCAGAGAAGAGTGAGTGAAACTTAGTCAGCCTCTTGGAAAGCTAAGATGATTCTTTAGGTCTAGAGTGCAAACCTTGTACTAGGTTCCTTTCCTGATGCTTCTGAAAAAACTACCAGAATAGGAGCCCCAATACCATGTTCATAGCTGCATTACCACTATGAAAATAATGCCAATTCAAAAACATATTTGTTAAATGAATGAATTAAGTAATAAATAAGTATAAAATTCTGACTTTTATTATTGCAGTTCTCACTTAGGTCCTGGGGATCCTCAGACATATCTGACTGAAGTCCAAGGTTCAATCTCCTGATTTTTACATTGAAACAATCCATAGCCTGCTTGTGCTTTGCTGCACAGATTTGCCCATACTGTATCTTTAACAAGTTTCTTTCCCTGGCCCTACTTGCTTATATTAATTTCCAGTGTACTTAACAACATCATTAGCCTTTCACTTCTCAATCTCATCTTTCCACTACTTCCTCCTACACGTGCTTCAATTCATTTCCTCTTGCATTCTGCACAGACCTGGAGCAAATCACATGTAATAGTAACAGACCTTATAACCTTCCATTTGACTATGATTTATTAAAAAAAATATGCATATTGTGCCTGATACGTGTTGAGCATCATTAAAGAAGTTAATGTCATGGTCCCTACCCTGTAAAAGCTTTCCAGCTATCCAGCTGGTATAGATTATAAGCCATGCCATCACTTAGCACCAGAAAGGATACAATAGTCAGCCACTCGCATGTACTGTTGCTGGAAGTATATATTGGTACATTTTTTCTAGCAAGCAATTTGAAACTATGTAACAAGACCTTAAAATACCACATTGTTTCTCCTAGTAATTTCAATTGTTGAAAGCCAGACTAAGAAAATAGAGACATGGTCAAATGTTTACAGACAAAGATATTTGTATGCATTATTATTTTGGAGAGGGGAAGCTGACAAACCCTCCCAAATAAGTAACTATATTTCAGTACAACTATGTAGCCACCAGGAATATTAATGACATGGGGAAATGCTCACTATATACTACTAAGGCAAAACAGGAGCTCTGACTGGTGTGTCTCAGTTGGTTGGGTGTCATCTGGCAAACTAAAAAGGTTGCAGACTTGATTCCTAGTCAGCGCACATTCCTGGGTTGCAGGACCCGGCCTGGTCAAAGTGTGTGTGAGAAGCAACCAATAGATGTTTCTCTCACACATCAATGTTTCTCTCCCTCTCTTTCTCCTTCCCTTTCCATTTCTCTAAAAATAAGTAAATACAAATCTTTTAAAAGGTGGATACAAAACTGTGTGTACTGCATTATTATAATTTTATTTTAAATAATATACAACATGTATAAAATACAGGAAAGGAATACAACAGAATGCCAACTTGATCTTCTTTGGGTGTTTAGTGTCATGGACATTTTGTGTACTTTCCCGAATCTTCCACAGTGAGAAAATATTCTCACTTCTGTATTAAATGTTTATAACTGTATAATTTATAAATTTCAAAATAAAATAAAGAATTTAAATATTCTAAGATGAGCAATAGGCATTTTCCAAAAATCTGACCCCATTTTGGGGGTTTTCTTCAAGAAAAGAGGCATGTCTCAAGAGTAAAAGTCAAGAGATTTTTTAATCTCTTCCATGTCTGCCTTTGAAGGACACAGTCCTCTTGTGCAAAGGTATTAGCACAGCACTGTCCAGAGGGAGAAGGCTGGACCCAGTGGTGCCCTCACCCCTCATGAGTTTCCTAATCCCCAATGGGCATTGCCCTCCTCATGGTGAGAGAAAAATCATCAAAGTTCCTCTCTGAGAGGCATCTGCAAGAACCTCAAATCAAAGACCCAAATGCTGGGGAACAATCTCAGAAAATCCTTACTCCAGTGCCACAACTCCACATCCAGGACAGGAATTTTTCTCTACAAAATTCCTGAGAGTCTGGCTATCGGTATGTACTTCACTACCAATAAAACACCCAGATTTACTTTCTCCACATTTAAAGCAACCTACTAAAACCCAGGCCCATGGTACCCATCTTTCCATTCTACATTCTCACCACTTCTCACCATGGCAAGCCTGGTGTTTAGTGATGCCATTCTCCTCACTGTTGATCAAACACACCATGTTTGGGTCAGACATAAAGCCTCTGCTTGGGCTTTTGCTCTTTTCTAACAATGTCTGTCTATACCTGAAATGACAGTCATTTTTCTTGTTCTTTTCTCAAAGTCACATGACTTGTGCCACTAGGCATAGCTCATTGAATTAAAATGGACAATTCCACCAAAGAAGGCCACTTGGCATTGGGACACAGGAATTGTGATAAATTTCTGTTGGCTCTTTGAACCAGGAAGTGGATTTAAATTTGAGGCTGATGGGAACCATGAATCCATAAAAGTAGAAAAAACAAAACAAAACAAAAAAATGCGTGTGTGTGCATGGTATGAAGAAAAGGAGAGACAAGAACTTGAAGTGATCTTAGAAAAAGCGATGAGTGTCTATATGACCCAAGATGATGAAATGATTAGTTTTAGTTCTTGATCTTCTAGTTCTTGGATCCTGCCATAGGATCCAGGGCAGGCTACACTCACAGCCTACTCTAATCTCTTCACCTCCTTTATTTAAGCAGTTCAGAAAGGATTGTCAACTTATGTACAGCACTTTGCACATTTGTCATACCATGGAATAACAATAAAATATAATTAAAACAATCATTTTCATAGTAAAGGGTAAGTTCCAAGCTAGCCCAGACAATGCCAGGCCTATTCTTCACTTGCTCCTAGCATTTAGCAAGGAAGAGGTCCTCAACAATCAGACTGATGGTTGCCAGAGGGAAGGAGTGTTGGGGGCAGGCTGGGTGAAAAAGGTGAAAAGATTAAGAAGTAAAAATTTGTAGTCACAAAATAGTCACAGGGATGTAAAGTACAGCACAGAGAATATTTCCTAGTCAATAATATGTTAATAACAATGTATGGTACCAGACAGATACTGGAAATATCAGAGGTAACACTTTGTAAAGTACATGATTGTCTAACCACTATGCTATATACCTGAAACCAATACAAAATAACATTGAATGTACACTGCATTCAAATAAAGAACGTATTTTTTTATTGAAGAAATAAAATAAAATTAAAAAACACAAGGTCTTCAACAACCACTTGCCTTATGTGGGCAACATCATGGTTCCCTTTCCTCTGTGCTTACAATATTCTTCCAGATCTCCTTAGTTCAGTTTTGCCAGAGCCCCTTCCTTGGATCCATGAGTCCACAGGGTTAACTTCCTTTCCCTAGACTACTCTGCAGCAATTGTGGTCCATACTATTCACCCTGGTCCTCTGCCATACACCATCATGAACTATAATTTCCATGCTTTAGCTGTGGGGTGTGTGTGTGTGTGTGTGTGTGTGTGTGTGTGTGTGTGTGTTTAATCTTCTCAACAGCTTATAAGCTCCTTTAAGGCAAGGGCTACTGTGTCTTCCACTTCCAGTCCCTACCACTGTTTTTGGTCAGAGCAGGTGCAAAATAAATATTTGCCGAATGAATGCAGTATCATTGTAAATTCATCTTTTCAGTCCCTCAACCAGTATATGGCAGAAAACTGATAGTTTTCAAAGCCATGGACTCAAGCCAGGAGGGTGCTGGGTGGGTGCCTAGCAGCAAGTGCCCTGAAAAAGTTAATGAGCTTCATCAAGTCTGAGAAAATATAGCTTGTTTACTTTGAGGTCAACATATTTGTCAAGCTCCTAGTGAAACATGTGCTATGCTAAGGTGTCCATTTTTTTCTGCTGTGTTTATGCCATAATGGTATAATGTTTCTATGGGAAAGCTGCTTGAATTCAACTAATAAGTACTGTGTTCATTTATTTAGAAAAAGACAAATTTATGTTGTAGGGTGTTGTTTATTTTGACGTTCACAGAAGCAAGGTAGATGGATAATAAAACAAATGTGCAATGGAAAATGTGATCTATTGTTCTCTGAATGGGACAAACTTCCCTCCAAAAAAGACTTCCCCATATCCAGAGAAGAAGCAGAAATGAAGTTACATGAACAAAACATTCTGCTCCTATTTAGGAGGAAAAATCAAAAGGTCTTTGAACCTTTTTTTTTAAAGTCAAAAATAGTCACTTGCCAAGCATCATTTTACTTCATGAACCTAAGAACCTATACTGTTAAACTCTGCCCACTTTCACCTTCTAAATCACCTTCCCCATGAAGTTATTCTAGTAGCTTAGTAGAAATGATAACAAATAAGGCCTGAGCTGCCTCTGTACTGCAGCTGTTTACCAAAAGCCTGTCACAGGGACCACACGCAGCTTAAACCATAACTTTACCAAACGGATTTATAATTGAAGTTGAAAAGTCAAGGTCTGTGAAGATACCCCAAACCTCCCTCAGCTGCTCTGGGCTGACCCACTTGATGTATCCCTAGCAACTTGGGCCAGTCACCAAGACATGCATGTATCCTATATTGAATAATTCATCATCTTCAGGAAATAAGAAATGAAAAGGACAGTAGAAATGGGGGAGGGCACCCTCTAAAATCAATTCTCTTCTGAAAAAAATTTCTTGTGAACTATAACTTGAAAAGGATTTTCTACCATAATCAGAATTCCAGTTATGTTTTTTTTCCCTTGAGTCCATTCCTTGGGGCCATTTACTCCCCAACTTCCCAAGGTAGTTGGCAATAGTGAATATGTGCTGCAGTAGATGCTTAGAGATAGCCCATATGCTAGACCAGAGTTGGTTGTTACTGGTAGAAAGGGACCCTCTTTTTTTAGTAACTGTCAAGTTTTCCCTAGTTAGCAGTGAGGGCTGCAGTCCCATCTTCAGCTGGGGAGTAGAGACTGACAGGGAATCTTCTAGCTACAGATGTTTATGGAAAACCTTCTAGAGAACACTGTCTGGGACAGTACGAATCCCCTTTACTTAGCAAATGTTTTTGTGAAACTCCAATCCATCAGGGTGCTGAGATTCTAAGCAGAATGCTTTTGTTGAGTATCAAAATGGCCTTGGTCAGGTAGCTGAGATCATTAGAGCATTATCCTGATAAGCCAATGCTGCTGGTTTGATCCCCAGTCGGACACATGCAAGAAGCAACAAATGAATGCATAAATCAGTGAAACAACAAATCAAAGTTTCTCTCTCCCCCCTTCCTCTCTCTAAAATCAATCAATAAAAAATTTAAAAATAACTAAAATGATGAACCAAAATCTCTAAGCTGAAACAGGAAAATACACTCATTAAAAATAAAACATGTCACAATATCTACTTTGGCAGATGAGTTTTCTTCCAAACCTAAAAATGACTCTGTGGCCAAACTGCCCCAAGCCTCCAACATACCTAACAGGGCTATATGTGAATAGAGTCATAACCTCCTGTCAAGTGATACAAAAAAAAGACTGTGTATTTCTAGTTTTACCCAAGGATATGATGATAAGAGTATTTACTGTCTCTAAAAACTCATGTGTACTCTCCTCAGCTGTACTGTAATCACGAGTCTAGTAAGAAGAGCCTAATGAAGGGCAATTGATAGTATTCTAAAACAGCTTTATGTGCTCAAATAAAAACAGGTAGATAAATAGGAAAGAATGACCATAGCTCAGTTTCGAAGAAATGGGCTCTGAATCCATAGCAAGTGTTTTCCCATGTGCATTTCCCAATGGCTTAGGTGTTCACACAGAACGAAAGTCAGTAGCCAACTAAATACCCACTCCTACTCCGCCATTATAAATGTCGCTCCTCTGTGGAGTTTAGGCTAGGACACCCCTTCTGAAGACAGGCTTTAGTCAATGATGCATCCTCTCTAAAGGAGCTCATTTCCATGGACTTTTCCTGAGACTGGTTCCAATGGTGTACTTGAACTCCCAACAGTATCCTTTAAAACCTAAACATCACCATGAAGGTGAAAGATACCTGGTGTATATTCAGAAGAGCTCAGAACCTTGTGCAGCAAAACAGCCCACTGATCCCACTCTCCCACACCAGATCACAGTTTGGGGAGCCATCAAAATCAATCCCTTTCCCTGAAATAAAATGAAAAATATCCCCAGCAAAAAAACAGAAGAGGGGAAAAGGTCTGCCAGGAGTGTAATGTATCAGCTTATTTTTTAATTTTTGGGTTTGTTTGCTTCTTGGTTGTTTTCAAATTGCCATGCCATGTTTGTGAGAATAGGAATCCATTTAGTGTGGGTTTCACTGCAAGTACTCTAGCTCTACTACCCTTGGCACACAGAGGTTCAGCCATTTTCTCAGGCCTATAAGTAACTTATATGTATGGACTGAGTAGTGGTAGTAGTGGGGAGCTTAATTTGACACCCACATGGAAGTAGTGGGGAGCTTAATTTGACACCCACCTTTGCCACTTACTGACTATAAGACCTTGGGATAGTATGACCTCTTCAGATCTCCTTTCCTCATCTCTCAAATGAAAAGTCTCCAAATCTTTGGTGGCTTGAAATTTATCTTTGGTTCTACACCTTTCTGACCAGGAGCACTCACATTTTAAAAAATGTTTCATAAAACTTTTACCATTTTCAGAAGGCACAAGTTGAACTTTAACGTACTATTTTTATTGCCCTTTTTCCTGAAAAGCAAATACATTTATTGATTTTTGGTTATAAAACCAAAAATAATTGTTACTTTAAACTGCAGATATGACAAAAGTGTACAAAAAATATTTGAAATTGACTGTCATTACACTGTTGACTTTTAAAAAATATTTTTATTTATTTTAAATTATTTATTATGCTATTACAGTTGTCCCAATTTTCTCCCTTTGCTCCCCTCCACCCAGTACCACTCACTTCCTCAGGCAATACCCACACCATTGTTCATGTCCATGGGTCATGTGTATAAGTTCTTTGGCTACTCCATTCCTTATGCTGTACTTTACATCCCCGTCACTATTCTGTAACTGCCTATTTGTAATTCTTAATCCCCTCACCTCTTCTCCCATTCCCCCACCCTACTCACATCTGGCAACAATCAAAACACTCTGCATCCATAATTCTGTCTCTATTCTTCTTGTTTCCTTGGTTTGTTTTTTTAGATTTAGCTGTTGCTAGGTAACTATTTATTGCCATTTTATTATTCAGAGTTTTGATCTTTTTCTTAAATAAGTTGCTTTAACATTTCATATAATCATGGTTTGATGATGATGAACTCCTTTAGTTTTCTCTTGTCTGGGGAACTCTCTATCTGCCCTTTGATTCTAAATGATATCTTTGCTGGGTAGAGCAATCTTGGCTGGAGGTCCCTGATTTTCATGACTTTAAATATTTCTTGCCAATCCCTTCTAGTCTGCAGTTTCTTTTGACAAATCAACTAACAGACTTATGGGAATTCCCCTGTACATAACTAACTGGGTTTTTCTTGCTGCTTTTAAGATTTTCTCTTTGTCTTTAACCTTTGACATTTAAATTATGATGTGTCTTGGAGTGGGCCTCTTTGTATCCATCTTGTTTGGGACTCTCTGTGCTTCTTGGACTTGCATGTCTATTTCATCCACAAAATTAGGAAAGTTTTCTTTCATTATTTTTTCAAATAGATTTCCAATTTTTTCCCTTTCTTTTCTCCTTCTGGCACCCCCATGATGCGAACGTTGGGATGCTTGAAGTTGTCCCAGAAGCTGCTTATACTATATCTTCATTCTGGGGGATTCCTTTTTCTTCTTGTTGTTCCAATTGATTATTTTTTGTTCCTTATATTCCAAATCATTGGTTTGATTCGGCCTCTTCCTCTCCCCTGTTGTTTCCCTCTAAATTGTCCTTTATTTCAATTAGTGTGTCCTTCATTTCTGACTGGGTCTTTCTTATGCTGCTGAGGTCCTCACTAAGTTTCTTGAGCATCTTTATAAACAATGATTTGAACTCTGCATCTAATAAATTGCTTATCTCCATTTTGTTTCATTCTCTTTTTTTGGAGTTTTGATCTGCTCTTTCATTTGAGCTATGTTTCTTTGTCTCTTCATTTTGGCAGTTTCCTTGCATTTGTTCCTATGTATTAGGTAGAGCTGCTATGACTTCCCCTTTTGGTATTGTGCTTTACTGTAGTAGGTGTCCTGTAGGGCCTAGTGACATGGCCTCTCTTATCACCCAAGCTGAATACTTGAAGTACCCCCTTCATGTGAGCTGAGTATACCCTCCTCTTGTAGTTGGGCCTTGGTTGCTGTTGGCAGATCAATGGGAGGGATTTACCCAGGCCAATCAGCTGCAAGGATTGGCTGTGACCACTGACCACCAACCTCCATCCTCCATGGAGGATCAGCTGTGCAGGGGCAGGGTGGTGGTGCTCCAACATGGTCTGTAGTTGTCCACTGGGTGCACAGGCCATGGAATTTCCCAGGTGGTGCAGGCCAAGGTGAGCCCCCACCTGTGTTTTGCCCAGGGCCACCCTGCCTGAGCTATAAAGCCATCTGAGATGGCTGCTACCTGTGCTGGGATTGGAGATTCCCAGGTGAGGCCAAGCTGTGGCTCTAGGCTGGCTGCTGCTAGTGCCTGGGCTTGGGCCACTTAGCAAGAAGTACAGGGGCTGGGGGCTCACTGAGGCCAGCTGCTGCTTGTTTGGAAGGATTTAGGAAGTATGAGCCAATGATAGTCATTCATATGGAAAAGCCATTGTTAACAATTTGAGTGAACTCATAAGTTGGGTGGGAAGGAGCCTCAGGGGTTATCCAGAGTGGATGGGGACAGAGTTAACAAGGTTGATGAAGTCTCATATATGGCACCATCCTGCAGGCTCTGTTGCTCTGTGAGGGGAGGATTCAGAAATCAGACAGTGGTCTCTGTCCACCTTTCTAACCAGGAGAAAGCTGTCTCCAAGCTCTCACCTTGATGCCAGACACTTCAGTTCATCCCTGTATGTCACTGATGCTTTTCAAGCTGCTACCCCAGTGCTAGAGCTCGGAGGGAGTGAGTCTGAGTAAGTTCATGGTTTCTTTAAGAGGGATTGCTTGAAACTCAGAGAAGTTTCTTCCACTGGCTCCATCCCTGCTGGATTTTGCAGACAGAAGTTATGGGGACTTATCTTCCTAGCACTAGTACCCTGGGCTGTGGGCCCTGGTGTGGGGCTGGGACCCCTTGCTCCCAAGATATCTCTCCCAAATTTTTATCCACCACAAAGATGTGGGACCCAGCCTGTTCTGTGTTTTTGCCCCTCCTACCAGTCTGGATGGATGTGTTTTCTTCAATTCTGTAGCTGACAGACTTCCATTCAACTTGATTTATGATGGTTGTGAGTGATGGTTTTTCTATATTTTAGTTGTAAGTCTGATGTGGTTGTGGAAGAATGCAAATCATGTCTGCCTACATTGCCATCTTGAGCAGAAGTCTCTACACTGTTGACTTTTTGAGGTACATTCTTCAGGAACCTTCTTTGGGTCACTGTGTGCTTCAGTTACTTCTTGTACTGTCCAGTCCATCTGGTTTACTCACTCAAAGCTCATTAGCAAAATCTCACAATACCTCACATCTGCTAAATTTAGAGCAACTATATTTAGATCATTAAGTGTCTCAAAAAGCATGTCTTGCCTCAAGATTAGTCCTGCTTCTTCCATAATAGCAAGTCAATTTTTAACAAGACAAAATTGAATTCTGTTTAGTCTGACTTATAAAACATCAGTCTGTAATAAATCATTAATAATGATAATCTCTGACAGTCCAATCACTTTGGTAATAACACAGTTATTCAATGCAGTTCATAAATCAAGGAATTCTAATTATAAACACAGGTCTCTTGAAAGTTGTCAGTGAAGACAATCCAGATTTTTAAGAAAATCTAATTTTCTTTGTTGTAGGGTAACAGAGATAGAGTGGGTAGGATTGCCCAAGATATTTCTTAACATGGACACCCAGTGGCTGACTTGCAGGTTAACAATATGACCACTAGTGCTCAGGTTCTGAAGTGTGGTTTGAGAGCTCAGCCACTCAGAGAGAGAAAACAGTTGCCTGTCACCCTTACACTGAGACTCTCTCTGAGTCCTTTGTTGCTCAGTATTGTGAAGGGGGAAACAATAGCCTCCAAGTCTCAAGTTCCTAGAGTAACTAACTTAGAAAGAGGTTCACTTTGGTTGAATGATATCATCTTTATGTTAAGGCCAAATAGTAAAATGTGTGGCCTCCTGGCAATGGTCTCCTGACTGATTTCTGTGCTTCCAGCCTCACTTTCTCTACACTATCCTGCGTAATGCTGTCAGATAAATATTCCTTAAATATTCTTCTCTTGTCAGTGTCCTGCTCACAATTTATACTGGCTCCCTATTGCCCACAGGACTAAGTACATGTATCTGTCTTTCCCACTAGACTGTAGAGTTATGAAGGTGTTGACCATGCCATGGTCATCTTTAGAGTCATAGCATCAACCACAGTAACTGTACAAATTAAGTCAGATTAAATAATAAACCTTTTAACCTATGTGGTGGGTTACATATTATGTTAACTTTGTTTTGCTTATCAATATCTCTAAATGTTCTGTAATCAGCAGATTCTGTTTTGCCTTCCTAAATAAAAAAGTCTGCCTTCTTAGAATTCAATGTAAACTATTGCTTTGAACTTTGAATTCAACACCTAAATCCAGATACCAGCAATGTATACAGTACTCTGCATAATGCTCCAAGGAAGACCTAGCTTCCCTGGAGGGACTTCTAGAGTAATAGGGGATGCAGCAATTATACCATAGGCAAAATATGACAAAAGCTGTAAGAGTGGTCCCAGCAAAATGTCAGGAGTTCAACAGAGGGAGTGGACTCATAACCAAAAAGCAAGACAGAATGCCTTCACCTCAAAAATCTGATACAGCCTTGGCTGGTATAGCTCCGTGGATTGAGTGCTGGCCTCCAAACCAAAGGGTTGCTGGTTTGATTCCCAGTCAGGACACATGCCTGGGTTGCAGCCAGGTTCCCAACAGGGAGTGTGCAAGCGGCAACCACATATTGACGTTTCTCTCCCTCTCCCTCCCTCCACCTCTCTCAAAAAATAAATAAAAAAATATTTTTTAAAAAATTGATATAGATGTAGAATTAAGAACATCCTTCACCCATATGACTATGTCTCAAAAATGCTCAGTTTGATTGTAAGTACAAATGAATTACAGTCATGGTAATAACTATCTTTCAATACTGCCTAATTATTTCATAGTACACTAACAATTTGGCATCTTTTGCTACCTCGATGGGAATCTGTATTTTATTTCAAATGTTTTGCTCATGGAATATGACTCTCTGTTCAGAGCTTTGAAAATAAACTGGATGAGGTTCAAAGATGGTGGCCTTGCTCAAGGGAGCTTGATTCTCTGCTTCTGTGCAGGGGAGAGAAACTCGCAGATCGGCGGAGGAACAAAGCAAGTGGCTAGGTTACTGAAACATTTTTGAAAACAGGACATCAAAAATTGTAGCGGACATTGAAAAACCAGACAGTAAAAAGGACATCCTGCTTCAGGACAACAGGGACCCAGGGATCAGCGTGGGAACCAGGGGGGTTGCAGCCCCCAGGCCCGGTGCTCCTGGGTCTGTCTCAGGGCTCCCAGGAGAACAGAGTCGCTGCTCCTTCCCCAGACAATGGGGGTTGAGCAACACCAGGGGAGGCCTTGTTGCTTGAAGGCACAGAGAGGGGAGTTGGACTGGGAGACAATCGAGCAGGGGCTGCGAGCGCCCACCCATAGCTCTGGCAGAAGTGAGTGCCTCCAGCCGGCAGGACCAGGGGCGGCCTGGAAGTGCACCCGCACCCCCAGCCCGGTGGGAGTGTGGATCAGTGGAAAACCCAGACCTCGTACCCTGAACAAGGAAAGGGCACAGGCGTTCTTGGGTTTCTGGAGCCTGTGGTGGTGAATTGTGGAGGCACACACCCCCTCGGGAATCCTGACTCTCGAGCTGTGAACCCAGAAGGGACACGGCACTTAGAGGGTTCCTAGAGCCCGAAACTGAAAAATTTGGTGGATGCACGCATCCCTTTACGATCCCCAGAGCTTGCACCATGAATCCAGAAATGATGTGGGTGCTTCCCGAGAACATCGTGCCCACCATGGTGAAATTTGGGGGAAGGGCGCGTCTCCTTGTGATCCCCAGAGCTTGCATCGTGAAACCGGAAAAGATGCAGGAGCCCTGCAGGGCCCCATGGCCCCAGAGCCCGGGAGACCATGAGACCAAGGCAGTGAGCTACAGAGAACGTGCTTGGGAGCACCCAGGGTCCAGTAGGGGAAAGTCAAATTGGCTCTGGGGAGAGTACCTGAGAGACTTACTGAGTTTTACTGGGAAGAGTGATAAGCATTTCAAATGGCCCTCAGCCTGCTGAAGCCAGCAAGACCAGAAAAACTGGTCTGGCCAGTTAGAAACCAACAAAAGGTTTATTTTATTTTATTTTATTTTTGTTTGTTTGTTTTTTGGCTGTTGTTGGGTGATTGATTTTATCTTGTGTTTTAAGTGGCTTTTTATTTTTCAATTCTTATTATTTTTATATCTCTCAAACCCTTATGTTTCTCTTCCATTCATCCTAGTATTATTGCTTCCACTCCCAGTTTATCTCTCCTGCACTCCATCTTCTGCTTTTTCCCCATTTTCTGAGCTTGAAAATTACTGCAAATTTGTATTATCTTTTTCTCACTTTTCTGACATTTTAATTTTAATAGTATTTTGGTATTCTTTTTCTTTCTGTATAATCTTCTTTGCTTGACTGGTTATACTGTCATTTGATAGGTTCCCCCTATTACCTCAGTCACAGTGTGTTGATAATTTACTATCCTTCATTTGTGTTCCATTAGTACACCTCTCAAGTTCTATACTCCATATTCTTGTTATCTAGATCTCATAGGTTCTGCCACATGATTGTTGCTTTAATATTACTGTAAATAAGACCTAGTTCATACAATGGTAAATACTACTCAACACCCCTCCCCGATCTCAGCCCACTTTGCAATTTCCTGAACTATATTATTGTGGGGGTTGTCTCTATTCTTTTACACACTACTCCTATTTACTAATCTTTATTCCTACCCTACCTCAGAATCTGACCTCCCACAGCATCACAGCTTTCTAGATCCAACTAACAATCCTTTCATCCCCAATAAGACTCTTATCTTCTTTCCATCCTTTCAAAAATCATGGCTAGTGGGGTGGAAGATCACAGTTAACACTATAAGTAGCCAAAGGATATCCCATCTCTTCTCTACTGGCTGCTACTGTAAATGTAATAGAATACTGTCTTTCTGTCTTAAACCATTTTGCCTTACTCCTCCAACTGATCACAAAAAAGACTAGGGGGAAGCTGTGAACACCAGGATACCCGAAGGGGACTGCACCACTGAATGTCACAGGCATTCTACCACAGAAGCTCACACCATAATCACAGGGAACCAGAACAGACCAACTTAAGAAACAGAGGCTAACAAGAAGAATCCCACAAACAATGAGAAAACAAAGAAACAATCCCCAAATGAAGGGAAAGGAGGACGCCTCAGAACAAAATGCTAAATGAAATAGAAGCAACTCAACTATCAGATATTGAGTTCAAAACAATGATTATTAGGAAGCTCAATGAACTCACAATGAGCTACCAGAAACTAGAGGGAAGCTACAGTGATCTCACTGCAAACTATATCAACATGAAAAAAGGAAATAGAAACTATCAACAAGGGCCAAGAGGAAACGAAGAATGCCATTTCTGAACGGTAGAACACAATAGAAGGAATGAAAAGCAGGATTGATGAAGCAGAAGATTGGACTAGCAAGCTAGAGGACAAAGTAGAAAAGAACACCCAGAAAGAGCAAGAAAAGGAAAAGAGGCTCAGAAAGAATGTAAAAAAAATTAAATTAAAAAATAATAAAAAATATTTTAAAAAGAAAGAATGAAGAGGGATTCAGAGAAAGGCAACACAACAGGAAACGTAATAATACCTGTATAATAGGGATACCAGAAGGAGAAGAAGAAGAGCAAGGGATAGAAAACCTACTTGAAAAAAGTAATGATGGAAAACTTCCCTAATTTGATGAGAGAAAAAGTCACACAAATCCAGGAAACACAGAGAGTCCCAATCAAGAGGAACCCAAAGGGGCCCACTTCAAGACACATCATAATTAAAATGGCAAAATTTCAAGACAAAGAGAGAATCATAAAGGCAGCAAGGGAAGAACAGGAAGTAATATACAAGGGAGCCCCAATAAGGCTAACAGCTGACTTCTCAATGGAAACACTCCAAGCCAGAAGAGAATGGCAAGAAATACTCGAGGTAATGAGAACCAGAGGTCTGCAACCAAGGCTACTTTACCCAGCAAGGCTCTCAATCAAGATAGAAGGCCAAATAAGAAGGTTCCCAGACAAAAGAAGTCTAAAAGAATACACCTCCACCAAACCAGCTCTGCAAGAGATTCTAAAGGGACTGCTTTAAAGAAAGGAAGGAAAAGAGAGAGAGAGAGAGAGAGACAGAGACAGAGAGAGAGACAGAGAGACAGAGAGACAGAGAGACAGAGAGAGGAATACACGTACATAAAAGACAATGAATAAGTACCTATCAATATTAACCTTAAACGTAAATGGATTAAATGCTCCAATCAAAAGACAGAATAGCTGAATGGATAAGAAAAAATGACCCACACATATGCTGCCTACAAGAGACCCACGTCAGGATAAAAGACCTGCACAGGCTGAAAGTGAAGGGCTGGAAACAAATCTTCCAAGCAATTGGACAGGGAAAAAAAAGCCAGGGTAGCAATACTCACATCAGACAAAATAGACTTCCAAAAAAGGTCCATAAAGAGGGGCCCAGAAGGTCACTTCACAATACTCAAGAGAAGAATCCACCAAGAAGACATACGTATTGTAAACACATATGCACCCAACATAGGAGCACCCAAATACATAAAGAAAATCTTAGGACTTCAAGGAAGATATGGACAGCAACACAATTATACTGGGGGATTTTAACACCCCACTGTCAAAAATGGACAGATCTTCCAAACAAAATATCAACAAAGATATTGTGGCATTGAACAATACCCTTGATGAAATGGACTTTACTGATATATACAGGGCCCTCCATCCCAAAGAAGCTAAATACACATTCTTTTCAAATGTACATGGAACATTTTCAAAGATAGACCACATGATAGGACACAAAACAAGCCTCAACAATTTCAAGAAAATTGAAATCATACTAAGCATTTTCTCAGATCACAAGGGACTGACGCTAGAAACCAACCCCAAGGAAAAAAAACCCCAAAGCACTCAAAATCATGGAGATTAAATAGCATGCTATTAAGCAATGAATGGGTCAAGAATGAAATTAGGGAAGAAATCAAAAGGTTTCTGGAAACAAATGGAAACAAACTCACAACAACCCAAAACTTATGGGACACAGGCAAGACAGTCCTGCGAGGGAAGTTCATAGTGATACAGGCCCACCTAAAAAAGTTAGAAACATTTCAAACAAACAACCTAACCCTACGTCTACAAGAACTCGAGGAACAACAACAACGACAGCCCAGAGCAAGCAGAAGCAAGGAAATAACCAAGATCAGAGAAGAATTAAATGACATAGAGACTAAAAGCACAATTCTAAGGATCAATGAATCCAAGAGCTGGTTCTTTGAAAAGATAAACAAAATCGACAAGCCTTTAAGCAGACTCATGAAGAAAAGAAGAGAGAAGACCCAAATAAACACAATCAGAAATGAAAGAGGAGAGATTACAACAGATACCACAGAAATACAAAGGATTGTAAGAAATTACTACGAAGAACTGTATGCCAAGAAATTTGAAAACCTAGGTGAAATGGACAAATTTCTAGAAAAATATAATCTTCCAAAACTCAATGAAAAAGAAGCAGAAAGCCTCAACAAACCAATAACAGCAAAAGAGACTGAAGCAGTAATCAAGAAACTCCCAACACACAAAAGCCCTGGACCAGATGGTTTCACAGGAGACTTCTACAAAGCATTTAAGGAAGAGCTAACCCTTATCCTTCACAGACTATTCCAAAAAATGCAAAAACGATGGGAGACTCCCAAACTCTTTTTATGAGGCCAACATCAGCCTAATTCCAAAACCAGATAAAGACACAACAAAGAAAGAAAACTTCAGGCCAATATCGCTGATGAACATTGACGCTAAAATCCTCAACAAAATGCTGGCAAACCGCATCCAACAGTACATTAAAAAGATCATACACCATGACCAAGTGGGATTCATTCCAGGGATGCAAGGATGGTACAATATTCACAAATCAGTAAATGTAATACATCACATAAACAAAAGCAAAGACAAAAACCACATGATCATATCAATAGATGCAGAAAAAGCATTTGATAAGGCACAGCATCCATTTATGATAAAAACACTCGGCAAAGTGGGAATAGAGGGAGCATTCCTCAACATAATAAAGGCCATATATGAGAGACCTACAGCCAACATCATACTCAATGGGCAAAAACTAAAATCTTTTCCACTATGATCAGGAACAAGACAAGGCTGTCCACTTTCACCACTTCTATTCAACATAGTACTGGAAGTTTTAGCTACAGCGATCAGACAAGAAAAAGAAATAAAAGGCATCCAAATCGGAAAGAAGGAAACAAAACTGTCACTGTTTGCAGATGACATGATAGTGTGCACAGAGAATCCTACAGACTCCACCAAAAAACTGCTTGACCTAATAAATGAATTTGACAAAAGAGCAGGATACAAAGTCAATATCCAGAAATCAAAGGCATTTCTGCACACCAACAATAAAACAGCAGAAGAAGAAATCAAGAAAAAAATCCCATGTGAAATAGAAAAAAGAAAAATAAAATATCTAGGAATAAACCTAACCAAAGAGGTAAAAGACCTGTATTTAGAAAACTACATAACACTCAGGAAAGAAACCAAGGAAGACACAAACAAATGGAAACATATACCGTGCTCATGGATTGGAAGAATTAATATAACCAAAATGTCCATACTACCCAAAGCAACTTACACACTCAATGCAATTCCTATTAAAGTACCATTGGCTTATTTCACAGACATAGAACAAACACTTCAAAAATTTATATGGAAGCATAAACGACCCTGAATAGCTGCTTCAATTTTGAGAAAGAAGAGTAAAGTAGGAGGGATCACAATACCTGACACTAAACTATACTACAAGGCCACTGTAATCAAAATAGCCTGGTACTGGCATAAAAAAACAGGCACATGGACCAATAGAACAGAACAGAGAGCCCAGAAATAAACCCAAGTCTCTATGGTCAATTAATATTTGACAAAGGAGGCAGCAACATAAAATGGAGTAAAAATAGCCTCTTCAACAAATGGTGTTGGGAGAACTGGACAGCTACGTGCAAAAAAGTGAAACCCGAGCACCAACTTACACCTTATACAAAAATAAATTCAAGGTGGATAAAAGACTTAAATATAAACCGTGACACCATTAAAGTCCTAGAGGAGAACGTAGGTAGGAATATCTCAGATATTTCATGCAGAAACTTTTTTACTGACATGTCCCCTAGAGCAAGGGACATAAAGGAAAGAATAAACAAATGGGACCTCATCAAAATAAAAGCTTCTGCACAGCTAAAGAAAACAGTATCAAAACAAAAAGAGAACCAACTGTATGGGAAAACATATTTGCCAATGATACCTCAGACAAGGGTTTAATCTCCAAAATATATAAAGAACTTACACGACTCCACTCTAAGAAGACAAGCAACCCAATTAAAAAATGGGCAAAGAACTTGAACAGACACTTCTCCAAGGAGGACATACAGAGGATCCAAAGACACATGAAACGATTTTCAATATCGCTAGTTATCAGAGAGATGCAAATTAAAACCACAATGAGATGCCACTTCACACCAGTCAGAATGGCCATCATAAACAAAGCAACAAACAACAAGTGTTGGAGAGGTTGTGGAGAAAAGGGGACCCTAGTGCACTGTTGGTGGGACTGCAGACTGGTACAACCACTATGGAAAGCAGTATGGAACTTCCTCAGAAAACTAAAAATGGATGTGCTTTTTGACCCAGCAATTCCACTGCTGGGACTATATCCTAAGAACACTAAAACACCAATACAAAAAGAACCTTTGCACCCCGATGTTCATAGCAGCACAATTTACAATAGCTAGGTGCTGGAAGCAACCTAGATGACCGTTAGTAAATGAATGGATCAAAAAACCTCTGGTACATTTACACAATGGAATTCTATGCAGCAGAAAGAAAGAAGGGGCTCCTACCCTTTGCAACAGCATGGATGGAGCTGGAAAGCATTATGCTAAGCGAAATAAGCCAGGCAGTGAAAGACA
Organism: Phyllostomus hastatus; assembly: GCF_019186645.2. Classification (NCBI taxonomy): domain Eukaryota; kingdom Metazoa; phylum Chordata; class Mammalia; order Chiroptera; family Phyllostomidae; genus Phyllostomus; species Phyllostomus hastatus. Next base: position 6,660,751 of record NW_025333841.1, on the reverse strand, counting down.
GATACCATATGATCTCACCTTTAACGGGAACCTAAACAACAAAACAAAGAAACAAGCAAAATATAACCAAAGACACTGAAATAGAGGACAGGGTGATAGTGACCAGAGGGGAGGGAAGAGGGAATTTCAGGGGAGAATGGGAAGGGTTTACAGGAACAAATTTAAAGGACACATGGACAAAAACTAGGGGGAGGGTGGTCATGGGAGGGAAGTGGGGAGGGTTGGGTGGATGGGCTGCAATGGGAGTAAAAGGGAGAAAACTGTACTTGAACGATGATTAAAATAAAAAAAGAAAAAAGAAAAGAAACTGGATGAAATGTACTGTAGGTTTCAAAAATGCTTTTGTAATTTGGAGGCTATTAACGCTGGAAATCAAAACACAGGATTCCATGGGAAGAAATGGTAGGTGTCCAAGGTAGTCTATCATATATCGTATTCATTTTGCCCTTATTGTGATACAAATGTGCCCAGCACTTTGACATTTAACCTAAAGAGTCTTTCTGTGAGTTAAGCAAGGCAGGTACTATTATTCACATGCTGCAGATGAGGAAAGAATCAAAGAAGTTTATTAGTTCCTTGCCAAAGATCCAATAACCAATAAATGGAGGGGTTTAGAAAAAGTCTATGCACATTACCAAAGCTAGTCTAGCTAGAATATCATCTGTGACAAACTATTCCCTCTCTTCCCCTGCTGTATCCTGGATTGTAGCAAAACCTCTACTTTAGGAAGAAGAACAAGAAGAGAGAAAGGGGAAAAAGAGGAATCCCAAATCTGGCAGAGGTGAGTGGTCCTTCTGCCCTCTGACACCAGAACTGAAGTTTCCAGCCTTCAGTCCTTGCAGAAAACTTGGTGGGTGTCCCCTATAATAGGTCACAGCATATGTAAGTCAAGGACCACCTGTTCTCACTACAAGCACAAACAAGCACTGAAGTCATGTCAAACACTGACAGAATGCTGTCAAGTGCAGCATTTAGGGACTGTGGGCTAAAACACTGGCAAAAATGCTCTTTCTCCAAGCTTCACACGATTATGCAGAGTGTGCACTATCACCATGCATCATCCCACCTTGCCCATGTGGCATTTTTAAATAAGGGCATTTAGTAGCTCAACAACAATGATGGCACATGGGAAGATAAATTAGTTTCTCATGACTTGAAAAGAATCAGGTGCTAAGTTCAACCAATTATTCTCTTATTACCCTTCTTCCAACCCTGCCAAACCATCAAAGGCTTTGGACGCCTGTGTTTTTGTGCAGGAACTAAGAGGTGAAAAATAAAACCTACATGGGGCCTGCTTGCTTCTCTCTTAAATCTCCTTTTTTAAAATTTATAGACAGTAAAATTAACTTTTCTTGGTGGGCAGTCCTCTGAGTTTTAACAAGTGTGTAGGGTGGAGGAACTACTACCACAACTGATCACTGCAAAACACTACCCCATTTTAGTCACACCTGCCCCCACCCCTACTTTGTTCCACATCATAATTTTGTCTTTTTAGGAATGTCAAAGGAGAAAAATGGAAGTTTTGTACTGTGTTTCATTGTGATGTCCATGAGGCACACTTGCAAGCCCTGCTGTTCCCAAATGCGAGTAGTGAAGGGTACTGCTTGGCTAAGCTCAGGGTTGGGAAATTCTTGTGAAGACTTAATCTCTGCAGTGCTTTTTGGGCCCCTTAGGCATCCTTAGAGCCACAGACAGGGGCAGGGCATACTAGGTGATTCTCAAGTCCCCAAGATGCACCTCAGCAAAGATGGGTCATCTCAAATTTGACACTACAGCTCAATAATCTTATGGGCAGAAGGCCCCCTAGTCTACACTGGGTGTGCTATCATGAACCAACCAGCTTACCACGTTCTACTGCTTCTCTCTAAATCTCCATCCCTGGGCTGCCTCTCTCTGCACAAAAAGAGCTGTCCCTGAGTAATCTCACTGATACATGCCAAGATGTCCTCAAGTTTCAACCAAGACTGAAAGGCAACAGCAAAAGCACTTATGAGCCCAAGTTTTGGAGTCCCTCTGGCTGGTTTAAATTAAGGTTTTGTCACTTTTCTGTCCCTCATTTCACTCATTGTGGCAGTTCCTCCACCTGAACAACAGAGACTTATAAGAGATCCCACATAGCTACTGTAAGGATTAAATGAGATTGTTCACATGAAGCATTACCTAGACATAATAGGGGCTCAATCAGCATTAGTTGTTATCATAATAATCACAACACTGAGTGGTATTTACTTGTCAGTATTTCAATCTCTTGTATTAGACTGTGAACTGAGGTCCTTGATGGCAGGGACCCAGGGTCATTCATCTTGACATTTTAATGTCTAGCATCATGGCTGGCCAGCAGAGATTCTGCCAAACTCCTGCTCACATTGTGATACATTCATTCATTCAACAAATATTAATTGAGCACCTCATATGTGCTCCTTTCTATAGAAGCACACCTTCTGTCAGAATACTTGTGTGAAAATCCATATATGCTGGTTTTCACAGGGAGCTCCAATGTTTCACCACTCCCTATCACCCCTCTGTACAGGAGCCCCCAAAGACTAATAATATGAAATGCAAGGCCATGGCTCAAGGGAGAGGCAAGATGCTGTAGAGGAGAGTTTACACTTTAGTGAGGAAAAGGATGGAAGTTAGACATGAGAATATGGGTAACTTTGGCTTTAATTATCTCTGCTTGAGAGATCATGTCCCTGCATAGCCAGAGCACCTCTATGACATGACTGATGTGACAGCAGCGATCCAAGGGCCCCCTTCTGCTTGAACAGAGGTACCCTTCTTTCCCTCCAGCCCATCTCTATTCCGTTCTCTAGAGAGCTTAGCAGAAACTCAGAGAAACAGACTTGAGACAAAATGAGACTTCCCAGTCTTGGAAGCATAGTTCACTGGGTCTAGGGTCACACAGTCATGCTGGGAAGCAGAGCCCCAGAAATTGTTCCTGTGCATACTATCATCAACCAACCTGGCAGGGACTTGGTAAATACCAATATTTTCAACAAAACTTATAATAATACAAAACACACACATGGTCTGAAAGTGAGACCTTCATCTATACTCATCTTTGTACCCGAATCATCCCTGTGGGACACTTAACATTGCCTTTATGATGCCCTTCAGACTCTCTAAGTAAACTGTAGTCTGTACATGAGCAAGGGCTATGCTCCGGTCCACAGAGTGTCCCTAGTGTGTGATATAGCACTTGGTACATTGTAGACTCTCAGTTAATATCTGCTGAATAACTATTTGTACACAGCTAGGTACTTATTAATGACTGCATGAATGAACAGACATTTCCCTGCCAGCCTATCAATCACATATCCTACTGCACTGCAATTGGCTATCCCCTAGCCCACAATCTCTATAGTAGCCGGCACTGTGTCTGACACAGTGCAGATAATCTGTTAATATTTTCTGAAAGTGTAACTCTAGGTGAATGATCTAGAAATGAAAAATCAAAGGCCAAGGAGAAAAAGAGAAAGCCAATAAACAATCAATGTTCTTCACAGTTAAACCCACTTCAGTATTCTGCTTTAGAGAGAATATTTTGCACAACACATTTGGGGAACAAATTACAAATGAAAAAGGAAATATGGAAGTCAACCTCATAAAACACTAAAGAAGCCTCTCATTGAGAGGTTGGTTAGACAGGGACAAGCCTGTAAAGGAGACTGAGAAGGAGTATCCAGGGAGGAATGAGAAGCAGGAGACTGTGAAATCAAGTAAACCAAGAAAAGGGGGCAATATACTAGTGGATGCTGCTAAGAGATCAAATGAGAGGTGGAAAGAACAATTTCCTGAGCAATACAGGTGATCACTGGTGACTTTGAAAAAGGTAGTGTCAGTGGTGGGATGAATGGAATGAAAAGGAGAGAATGTGAGAAGAGGAAGTATAGGCTGTCAGTACCAACACAAAAACTCCTTTTCCCAACTTTCGGGGAAACTTAATCTTCTTGCCAAATAACTTTTCAGTAGTTCATTTCCTGCCCACTACTTAAAAGGACATTTCTCCAGGCCAAATCAGAGCAGTTCTAGGATGAAAATCAGTGGCATCCAGAAAAGGGAGGCAGGATGGCAAGCCCTTGGTCTGCGATGAACTGGATTCTGCAGCCCTACAGAGCACTGACTTACCTGCCTGTGCTGCCCTCTGTTTGCTGCTGAGCCTCTGGCACATTCTCACCCCCTCCATTCCATCCATTATTAATGACATCATTGTAATCAAAAAAGAATTAGGGAGAATTTGGACTGCATCAAGTAGGAGTTGCAACAAAATACTGTGCTATTCAATGATGAATTTTTAAATGAAACATCTAAATACAGATTTCTCCCCCAAGAGATGTTCTGATTTGAGACTGAGCTTGATGTACTTCCAAGAAACTGTCTAATTACAAATGAGGCCCTAAACCTAGATGCTTAGGTAAGTTTCTTATGCAGAACACAATGCAGTCTTTTCTACTCTGTTCCTCATGGGGGCTGGGGTTCAGAGCAAGGTGAAGGCCGGATAAGTTCTGAGGAGAAGCTTGTCCATTAGGTCTTCACAGGCATTTTCTGAGGTTTCCCTGTCTTGGAATGGTTGGTTTTAAGTGTCATTTTAGTTTTACTTTCCTTTTAAAGGGCTTGGGGTAGAATGGCTTGTATTTAAAGCCAGTTTCTACAAAATAAATTTTGATTTGCCTCAAGATTTTCAGGCTTGGCTGACACAGTGCCAGGAAATAATGACTCTGGACCTAGTTTGACATCCTGTTGACATTGCTAAAGCTGCTAGTGAAAATTTATTTATGAAAGCCACAGGTCAACTGACCCAGGGCAGGATCTAAGTTAAATGATCTCTCCCTGTATTCATCTGTTGAAGGCAAGAAATCAAAGATGCTGTTTCAGATTTCACAAATTGAAAATCCCCAGTGTTGTACGGAAAGCCCTCAAACCTCACATGATGACATACAAGTGGGAGGTCCCTGCTCCCAAATACAATGGGGCCAGATTGGGTCATACCCATGGCCTCACATTCCTCTGAAAAAGTGGCACTGCTGCTAATTTATAGGTGTCTGAGCCCCCTCTCCACTACTGTGTATATACTGAAGCCGTGTTTCACCAGGAATCCCTGGAAACCAATGCCTCATTCTAAAAGAATAGCAGACGGAGCTTAAACCTGCCATCTGTAGGCCTGTGTCCATTATTCCCTGATAAGATTCACTGACCCAAAAGATGAGGACTTCTCATTAGAATCATCTTCAAAGAAACAGTCTGCAGGCCCAGACAGATCTTATTCAACAAAACAGTCATTATCATCTATCTTTTTTTCTTTTTAAGATGTTTATTGATTTGGGAGATAGATGAAAGATGTGTAACAGAAACATCAACTGGCTGCCTCTCATATGTGCCCCAACCAGGTATAGAACCCACAACCTACAACCTAGATATGTGCCCTGATGGGGAATTAAACCCCCACCTTTTTGGTATATGGGATGACACTCCAATGAATTGAGCCATACCATCCAGGGTTCATCTATGTTATAGTGAGAAACTTACTATTATACCCAGCATGGTGAGAAGGATTTTTACATGGACTATCTCATTTGAGCAATGAAACAAGCTTTGGAAGTTGGTGTTACCACTCTCTCCATTTCTTAGGCAAGAAAACTGAGAAAGTAAGCTATTTGACTGAGGGAATGTATGTAATAAATGTCAGAGCTTAGACCCCTAAGCCTATGGTCCCACTCCTGCACATTCCTTCCTCTGCAGAAAAATACTTACTTAAGTGAAGAAGCACAGAGTATCATCTTCATCTGGAAGCACAGCCCCCAAATAGCTAAAGCTGGAGTATGTTTTTGAACATACACACATATCTATACAACAATTTGGTAAAGAAAGGGACAGCTTGGAGGTAGCCTCAGCTCTGGGTCCCTGGTCTTTTGAGCAATGAGATAATGTCCTCTTTAGTGCTTTTCTCCTCCACTGGCTTCCTAAGAAAAGCCAACAAGAAAAAAATCACTCTTTTGTTGGCTTGCTGCGACAAAGCTCATTCTTCCTGTCCATAGAAAGAACCTTCTTAGAATTTTACCTCACACAACAAATCTCTAGACACTTAATTAAGAATCCATTCTTAAGTAGACTTCAAGGTATTTTTCATCTCCGTAGTTCACAAGGAAAAAACCCCTCAATATTGAAAGAAAAACAAAACTGGGAAAATTCTCATTATACTGGCTTGTTGTACATTGTACTCTTCAAGTATTTTGCTTGTTTTGCCACTCAACATATAACTTTTCATCTTCGAGACTGCTCTAGGTCATTTACAAGATTGAAAAATTTTATCTGAGCCTGATGAAGTTAGTTTCTGCAAGCATTAGACAAGCCAAGATTCTACTTTGCTCATGAAATTTACATCAACTCTACCTAAAATTCCAAGGGGCAGGGAAGAATACCTCATCTGTTCCCTCCTACTGACTTGACTCTAAACCTTCCATAAGAATCATACGATGGTCTTGGCTGGCATGACTCAGTGGATGAGCACTGGCCTGCAAACCAAAGTGTCACCAGTTCGATTCCCAGTCAGGGCACATGCCTGGGTTGCTGGCCAGGTTTCCAGTAGGAGGTGTACGAGAGGCAACCACACATTGTTTCTCTCACTTTCTTTCTCCTTCCCTTCCCCTCTCTCTAAAAATAAATAAATAAAATATTTTTTAAAAAGATACTTTAAAAAGAATCACACTATTTTTTTTTTTGCACCATAGGGGCCAGGAGACCAGGAGAGGAGACTGCTGATCATAGCCTGGACAACCTGTTCCTCTCCTGAGCATCAAAGTAGGCTACAGAGAAGTGCATGAGAGAGTTGCTGGCTCACTCCTACAACTCATGGCCAGTAATGAAGGTCTGCAGAGGCCTCCTGTGAGCTCCAATGTGGAATGTGTAGATTATGGCCATCCAGTCTTGTAGTCTGTGCACAACTCATTTTAGTCCATGTGAATAGCATCCTACATGTAGGACAGTATGTCCTACAATTAAGCCTGTGCCTCAACATATCACTAAACCTAAGAGAGCAGGAGCTTGCCAGGGCTCTCAACTATTAGTTCCAATGAAGAAAACATCAAGTATGTACTCCTGAAGCTCTGTTATCTCACCTTCTGGAAAGATCTGTCAATAATATCATTAACTAAGAATGGCCAATGGATGTGTCTCACATGGGTAATGGCATAGGGCTAAAAGAAGGAAAAACCAAAAAGCTAAGTGGAACTTCACTATGACTCTATCTAGAATGACAGAATGAGCATCCTGGCATATTCTTATTCAAATGCCAACCATTTTATCAAAGATCATCACTGTAAAAGAAATGAAAGCAAAAGAGAAGGGTGAATTTCACTGCTGAGAATAACTCACTGCATTTTCAGCCCTCAGGGACAAAGTATTAGAGGATAACATGGACACTATTTGCCTGCCTAAGTGAATCTTTCAAAGAGCCAAAGGCATTATAGAATACCTGAGATATTCTATAAGGAGATGACTGAAGTAATTCATGGAAAGGAGGCTGAGTGGATACAAATTCAGAATGGAGAATGTTATCTATTAGTATTATTTTATAAGTTATTTAATGAATCCATGGTGGATTTTTATTTTTGGCACCTCCTATGTGTTAGACACATTACAGCAACTCTACTTATATAATCTCATTCAATCCATACACAATCCCATGAGGTAAGCATCATTGTGCCTATTCTACCAATCCAGCAAACAAATATTTATGGAATGCCTACATGTATCAGACACATAAGTTCAGAGGAATAAGGAACTGACACAGGGTAACATAGCCTCTAAGTGGTGGAACCATACATTGAATGCACATTATTTCTCATTGCTAATATTGTGCCCTTTCTACAAAACTACACTCTCATTCCACCTTACTTAATGCCCTCTGTTGTTCAAAAGGTCTGTACCAAAAACTGCCATCCTCAAAGTTCTCCAAATGCTATTTGCTGTATTCTCCTTCTCATCTGCTCATTAAAAAGTCCTTGTCACCAAACAGTACAAGACAATATGGAGCTCTCAGACTTAAAGCACATGAAAATTGAATATATTCAAAGAAGAAAATTAAGACTCAGATGTGAGTTCTGGTCCTCCTAGTCATTAAGGTGCTACGTAACATTGGGCTTATCTCTTTGGTTATTAAATCTCACTTAGTCTCCAGCCCTGATGGACATGGCTCAGTTGGTTGAGTATCATCCTGCAAAGCAAAGTATCATTGGTTTGATTCCTGGTTGGGGCACGTGTCTGGGTTGCAGCCCTGTCTCCAGTTGGAGGCATGTGTGAGAGGCAAACCAATCGATGTTTCTCTCCCTCTCTTCCTCTCTCCTGTCCCCTTTCTCTAAAAATAAATAAATAAAACCTTTGAAAAGATATCTTAGTCTCCTCATCAGTACTTTATAGGAAAAGAAGATGAATGCTCTCCACAGGATTACAAGAAGGTCATGATGGGAATCTATGAGCTATTTTTAACATTTCAGTAAGCCTAAAATAGATTGTAAAGATCCCTGAGATCTAGCAGACCCCAGGCTAACTCAACCACACAGTCTGTTTGCTTTGGGAAGGAATTATATCAGCTTACTGTGGTCACATTGATTATTTCATGCTGACCAGATGCTCTCATGGGCAGTTATCAATGGCTCTGAGCAAAATGCTATGGGAAAAGAAATTATTATGTGATAAATGTAATCTGTTTACCAAGCCAGATATTCCATAACAGAAAATGCGGGGAGAAATTAATTAAAGGTGCCCTTGGTGATGAAAACTTTTGGAGCCACTAGACTGGACCATCTCCAAGGGCCCTTCCAGCTCGCAAATCCTCTAAAGCACTCCTGAGCTGCCAGCAGAGCATAGGCTGCATCTTAGAGCCAGCAGGCTAATTTCAAGATGGAAGATTAAAATGCAGCTTCTATGTCGCTGCTCCTCAAATATGCTTAGATACTACATTTTTTTAGTGGCTGAAAAGCAGTGGCAATTTTCTCACTAGTATTTTTCTATTCAGGAAAGAGGTAATATAACATTTTAAGAATAAACATTTCCCACCACTCCACCACCAGCATGGGATTAAGAAAGCCTTTTTCATTTTGGACATGCATTCATCCTTCTGTCCTTCCTTCTGGTCCTATACATTGAAGTGCCTACTATTTATCCCATACACAGTTTTCTTTTCCCCAGTTTACCTCCCAGAAAAGTTGTTGATCACCATTTCTCTAAGGGTTCTGTTTCTGCTAGTGGTGAGGGGGCTGAGTTGTTAAGTAAGTGTGCAGAGGCAGCCCACACTGGGAAGTCAGAGTGCACCCTTAAGGAACAGCGTAGGAAAAAGGTCGCTGCCATCATCAGAAAGGCAGAGTCCCATGATGCACCTGCAGTGTAATGTAAGGCCTGGGCTTTCATTTTTTATATCTTTATATCCAAAATAATGTTCCTCACTGCTGCACAGGAGTCCATGGGACATGCACTAAGCCTCTTCACCTAAATGCATGTGGAGTCATTAGGATGCTTTGCGTAACGCCTGCTCCTCTGCTCCTTCAGCATAGATGCTGGCCTCCAGCACCTTGTGTAATGAGCAAATCGTAGATAGCAGCAGAAGAGGCAGTTGGATATACACAGATCACTCAGGCAGTGGAGTATGAAGGAAGGCAGTTTTGTTCAGGACTCTTTGCCAGCTTCATGAACTGAGGGGACTACCCTTAGTAAAAAGGAGCTACCTGCCCAAGGCTCTTTATTATTATGCTTATTAATATCACTTGCCAACAGAAGTGGTTAACCCTTCATCAGGAGAGCAATTAGAAACCGAAACTTATATTGGTGAGTATGTTTTCAGTTAAGTGATTATGCATGAATTAAAGTAATAGGTATATGGAAACAAGATTCAGTGGATTACAGACACAGGAAGTCAGAAATAACTTTGTATTGGGTTGGCCAAAAAGTCTGTTACATTTTTTTCCGTAAGATGGCTCTAGTGGTGCTTAGTTGTCTTTAACTTCATTCAAAACAATTTTGTTGGGCTTTGTTGGAGGGAGTGTGATCCCCTTCATCTGTGCAGGGGAGAGAAACTTGCGGATTAGTGCAGGAACAGAGCAAGGGGACTAGGTTATCGCAACATTTATGAAAATAGGACATCAAAAATTATAACGGACATTGAAAAACCAGACGCTAAAAAGGACATCCTGCTTCAGGACAACAGGGACCCAGGGATCAGCGTGGGAACCAGGGGGGTTGCAGCCCCCAGGCCCGGTGCTCCCGGGTCTGTCTCAGGGCTCCCAGGAGAATGGAGTCACTGCTCCCTCCCTGGACAACAGGGTTGAGCAACACCAGGGGAGGCCTTGTTGCTTGAAGGCACAGGGAGGGGAGTTGGACTGGGAGACAGTCACGCAGGGGCTGCAGGCACCCACACATAGCCCTGGGAAGGGTGAGTGCCCCCAGCCTGCTCAACCAGGGGCGGCCTGGACGTGCCCCCATGCCCCCAGCCAGTTGGGAGTGTGGTTCTGTGGAAGACCCAGACCTTGCAGCCCTGAACAAGGAAAGGGCGCAGGTGTTCGCAAGTTTCTGGAGGCTGCAGTGGTGAACTCGGGGGAGCACGAGCCCCTCTGGGATTTCCAACTCTCACGCTGTGAACCCAGAAGGGACGCGGCACTTCAGGGGTTCCTGGAGCCCGCAGGGGGAAATTGGTGGAAGTGCTCGCCCCTTTGAGATCCCTGGAGCTTCCACCATAAATCCAGAAAAGACCCAGGAGCTCTGTCGGGCTCCGGAGCCCAGGGGACAGGAGACCACGGCAGTGAGCTCCAGAGAACGTGCTTAAGAGCGCCCATACCCACATCCAGGGTCTTGTAAGGGAATGTCGGATCAGCTCTGGGGAGAGTGTGCTGCTGGCCCTGGGGACAGTGCCCGAGAGTCTGACTGAGTTTTGACTGGGAAGAGTGATAAGCATTCAAAAGGCCCCTCAGCCTGCTGAAGCCAGCAAGACCAGAAAAATTGGTCTGGCCACTTAGAAACCAAAAAGAGGTGGGGTTTTTTTTTGTTTGTTTGCCTTTTTTTCTTTTCTTTTCTTTTCTTTTCTTGGCTGTTGCTGTTCTATTGTTTGAATTTATCTTCTCTTTTAAGTGACTTTTTATTTTTTAATTCTTATTATTTTTATATCGCTCAATTCCTTCTGTTTCTTTTCCTTTCATCCTAGTATTATTGCTTCCACTCCAAATGTATCTCCCCTGCACTCCATCTTCTGCTTTTTTTCCCTTTTCTTTTGAGCCTGCAAGTTACTGCAAATTTGTATTATCTTTTTCTCACTTTTCTGACATTTTAATTTTAATAGTATTTTGGTATTCTTTTTCTTTCTGTATAATCTTCTTTGCTTGGCTGGTTATACTGTCATTTGATAGGTTCCCCCTATTACCTCAGTCACAGTGTGTTGATAACTTACTGTCCTTCATTTGTGTTTCATTAGTACACCTCTCAAGGTTCTATGCTCCTTATTCTTGTTATCTAGATCTCATAGGTTCTGCCACATGATTGTTGCTTTAATATTACTGTAAATAAGACCTAGTTCATACAATGGTAAATACTACTCAACACCCCTCCCCGATCTCAGCCCACTTTGCAATTTCCTGAACTATATTATTGTGGGGGTTGTCTCTATTCTTTTACACACTACTCCTATTTACTAATCTTTATTCCTACCCTACCTCAGAATCTGACCTCCCACAGCATCACAGCTTTCTAGATCCAACTAACAATCCTTTCATCCCCAATAAGACTCTTATCTTCTTTCCATCCTTTAAATCATGGCTAGTGGGGTGGAAGATCACAGTTAACACTATAAGTAGCCAAAGGATATCCCATCTCTTCTCTACTGGCTGCTACTGTAAATGTAATAGAATACTGTCTTTCTGTCTTAAACCATTTTGCCTTACTCCTCCAACTGATCACAAAAAGACTAGGGGGAAGCTGTGAACACCAGGATACCCGAAGGGGACTGCACCACTGAATGTCACAGGCATTCTACCACAGAAGCTCACACCATAATCACAGGGAACCAGAACAGACCAACTTAAGAAACAGAGGCTAACAAGAAGAATCCCACAAACAATGAGAAAACAAAGAAACAATCCCCAAATGAAGGGAAAGGAGGACGCCTCAGAACAAAATGCTAAATGAAATAGAAGCAACTCAACTATCAGATATTGAGTTCAAAACAATGATTATTAGGAAGCTCAATGAACTCACAATGAGCTACCAGAAACTAGAGGGAAGCTACAGTGATCTCACTGCAAACTATATCAACATGAAAAAGGAAATAGAAACTATCAACAAGGGCCAAGAGGAAACGAAGAATGCCATTTCTGAACGGTAGAACACAATAGAAGGAATGAAAAGCAGGATTGATGAAGCAGAAGATTGGACTAGCAAGCTAGAGGACAAAGTAGAAAAGAACACCCAGAAAGAGCAAGAAAAGGAAAAAGAAGCTCAGAAAGAATGTAAAAAAAAATTAAATTAAAAAAATAATAAAAAAATATTTTAAAAAGAAAGAATGAAGAGGGATTCAGAGAAAGGCAACACAACAGGAAACGTAATAATACCTGTATAATAGGGATACCAGAAGGAGAAGAAGAAGAGCAAGGGATAGAAAACCTACTTGAAAAAGTAATGATGGAAAACTTCCCTAATTTGATGAGAGAAAAAGTCACACAAATCCAGGAAACACAGAGAGTCCCAATCAAGAGGAACCCAAAGGGGCCCACTTCAAGACACATCATAATTAAAATGGCAAAATTTCAAGACAAAGAGAGAATCATAAAGGCAGCAAGGGAAGAACAGGAAGTAATATACAAGGGAGCCCCAATAAGGCTAACAGCTGACTTCTCAATGGAAACACTCCAAGCCAGAAGAGAATGGCAAGAAATACTCGAGGTAATGAGAACCAGAGGTCTGCAACCAAGGCTACTTTACCCAGCAAGGCTCTCAATCAAGATAGAAGGCCAAATAAGAAGGTTCCCAGACAAAAGAAGTCTAAAAGAATACACCTCCACCAAACCAGCTCTGCAAGAGATTCTAAAGGGACTGCTTTAAAGAAAGGAAGGAAAAGAGAGAGAGAGAGAGAGAGACAGAGACAGAGAGAGAGACAGAGAGACAGAGAGACAGAGAGACAGAGAGAGGAATACACGTACATAAAAGACAATGAATAAGTACCTATCAATATTAACCTTAAACGTAAATGGATTAAATGCTCCAATCAAAAGACAGAATAGCTGAATGGATAAGAAAAAATGACCCACACATATGCTGCCTACAAGAGACCCACGTCAGGATAAAAGACCTGCACAGGCTGAAAGTGAAGGGCTGGAAACAAATCTTCCAAGCAATTGGACAGGGAAAAAAAAGCCAGGGTAGCAATACTCACATCAGACAAAATAGACTTCCAAAAAAGGTCCATAAAGAGGGGCCCAGAAGGTCACTTCACAATACTCAAGAGAAGAATCCACCAAGAAGACATACGTATTGTAAACACATATGCACCCAACATAGGAGCACCCAAATACATAAAGAAAATCTTAGAGGACTTCAAGGAAGATATGGACAGCAACACAATTATACTGGGGGATTTTAACACCCCACTGTCAAAAATGGACAGATCTTCCAAACAAAATATCAACAAAGATATTGTGGCATTGAACAATACCCTTGATGAAATGGACTTTACTGATATATACAGGGCCCTCCATCCCAAAGAAGCTAAATACACATTCTTTTCAAATGTACATGGAACATTTTCAAAGATAGACCACATGATAGGACACAAAACAAGCCTCAACAATTTCAAGAAAATTGAAATCATACTAAGCATTTTCTCAGATCACAAGGGACTGACGCTAGAAACCAACCCCAAGGAAAAAAACCCAAAGCACTCAAAATCATGGAGATTAAATAGCATGCTATTAAGCAATGAATGGGTCAAGAATGAAATTAGGGAAGAAATCAAAAGGTTTCTGGAAACAAATGGAAACAAACTCACAACAACCCAAAACTTATGGGACACAGGCAAGACAGTCCTGCGAGGGAAGTTCATAGTGATACAGGCCCACCTAAAAAAGTTAGAAACATTTCAAACAAACAACCTAACCCTACGTCTACAAGAACTCGAGGAACAACAACAACGACAGCCCAGAGCAAGCAGAAGCAAGGAAATAACCAAGATCAGAGAAGAATTAAATGACATAGAGACTAAAAGCACAATTCTAAGGATCAATGAATCCAAGAGCTGGTTCTTTGAAAAGATAAACAAAATCGACAAGCCTTTAAGCAGACTCATGAAGAAAAGAAGAGAGAAGACCCAAATAAACACAATCAGAAATGAAAGAGGAGAGATTACAACAGATACCACAGAAATACAAAGGATTGTAAGAAATTACTACGAAGAACTGTATGCCAAGAAATTTGAAAACCTAGGTGAAATGGACAAATTTCTAGAAAAATATAATCTTCCAAAACTCAATGAAAAAGAAGCAGAAAGCCTCAACAAACCAATAACAGCAAAAGAGACTGAAGCAGTAATCAAGAAACTCCCAACACACAAAAGCCCTGGACCAGATGGTTTCACAGGAGACTTCTACAAAGCATTTAAGGAAGAGCTAACCCTTATCCTTCACAGACTATTCCAAAAAATGCAAAACGATGGGAGACTCCCAAACTCTTTTTATGAGGCCAACATCAGCCTAATTCCAAAACCAGATAAAGACACAACAAAGAAAGAAAACTTCAGGCCAATATCGCTGATGAACATTGACGCTAAAATCCTCAACAAAATGCTGGCAAACCGCATCCAACAGTACATTAAAAAGATCATACACCATGACCAAGTGGGATTCATTCCAGGGATGCAAGGATGGTACAATATTCACAAATCAGTAAATGTAATACATCACATAAACAAAAGCAAAGACAAAAAACCACATGATCATATCAATAGATGCAGAAAAAGCATTTGATAAGGCACAGCATCCATTTATGATAAAAACACTCGGCAAAGTGGGAATAGAGGGAGCATTCCTCAACATAATAAAGGCCATATATGAGAGACCTACAGCCAACATCATACTCAATGGGCAAAAACTAAAATCTTTTCCACTATGATCAGGAACAAGACAAGGCTGTCCACTTTCACCACTTCTATTCAACATAGTACTGGAAGTTTTAGCTACAGCGATCAGACAAGAAAAAGAAATAAAAGGCATCCAAATCGGAAAGAAGGAAACAAAACTGTCACTGTTTGCAGATGACATGATAGTGTGCACAGAGAATCCTACAGACTCCACCAAAAAAACTGCTTGACCTAATAAATGAATTTGACAAAAGAGCAGGATACAAAGTCAATATCCAGAAATCAAAGGCATTTCTGCACACCAACAATAAAACAGCAGAAGAAGAAATCAAGAAAAAAATCCCATGTGAAATAGAAAAAAGAAAATAAAATATCTAGGAATAAACCTAACCAAAGAGGTAAAAGACCTGTATTTAGAAAACTACATAACACTCAGGAAAGAAACCAAGGAAGACACAAACAAATGGAAACATATACCGTGCTCATGGATTGGAAGAATTAATATAACCAAAATGTCCATACTACCCAAAGCAACTTACACACTCAATGCAATTCCTATTAAAGTACCATTGGCTTATTTCACAGACATAGAACAAACACTTCAAAAATTTATATGGAAGCATAAACGACCCTGAATAGCTGCTTCAATTTTGAGAAAGAAGAGTAAAGTAGGAGGGATCACAATACCTGACACTAAACTATACTACAAGGCCACTGTAATCAAAATAGCCTGGTACTGGCATAAAAAACAGGCACATGGACCAATAGAACAGAACAGAGAGCCCAGAAATAAACCCAAGTCTCTATGGTCAATTAATATTTGACAAAGGAGGCAGCAACATAAAATGGAGTAAAAATAGCCTCTTCAACAAATGGTGTTGGGAGAACTGGACAGCTACGTGCAAAAAAGTGAAACCCGAGCACCAACTTACACCTTATACAAAAATAAATTCAAGGTGGATAAAAGACTTAAATATAAACCGTGACACCATTAAAGTCCTAGAGGAGAACGTAGGTAGGAATATCTCAGATATTTCATGCAGAAACTTTTTTACTGACATGTCCCCTAGAGCAAGGGACATAAAGGAAAGAATAAACAAATGGGACCTCATCAAAATAAAAGCTTCTGCACAGCTAAAGAAAACAGTATCAAAACAAAAAGAGAACCAACTGTATGGGAAAACATATTTGCCAATGATACCTCAGACAAGGGTTTAATCTCCAAAATATATAAAGAACTTACACGACTCCACTCTAAGAAGACAAGCAACCCAATTAAAAAAATGGGCAAAGAACTTGAACAGACACTTCTCCAAGGAGGACATACAGAGGATCCAAAGACACATGAAACGATTTTCAATATCGCTAGTTATCAGAGAGATGCAAATTAAAACCACAATGAGATGCCACTTCACACCAGTCAGAATGGCCATCATAAACAAAGCAACAAACAACAAGTGTTGGAGAGGTTGTGGAGAAAAGGGGACCCTAGTGCACTGTTGGTGGGACTGCAGACTGGTACAACCACTATGGAAAGCAGTATGGAACTTCCTCAGAAAACTAAAAATGGATGTGCTTTTTGACCCAGCAATTCCACTGCTGGGACTATATCCTAAGAACACTAAAACACCAATACAAAAGAACCTTTGCACCCCGATGTTCATAGCAGCACAATTTACAATAGCTAGGTGCTGGAAGCAACCTAGATGACCGTTAGTAAATGAATGGATCAAAAACCTCTGGTACATTTACACAATGGAATTCTATGCAGCAGAAAGAAAGAAGGGGCTCCTACCCTTTGCAACAGCATGGATGGAGCTGGAAAGCATTATGCTAAGCGAAATAAGCCAGGCAGTGAAAGACAGATACCATATGATCTCACCTTTAACGGGAACCTAAACAACAAAACAAAGAAACAAGCAAAATATAACCAAAGACACTGAAATAGAGGACAGGGTGATAGTGACCAGAGGGGAGGGAAGAGGGAATTTCAGGGGAGAATGGGAAGGGGTTTACAGGAACAAATTTAAAGGACACATGGACAAAAACTAGGGGGAGGGTGGTCATGGGAGGGAAGTGGGGAGGGTTGGGTGGATGGGCTGCAATGGGAGTAAAAGGGAGAAAACTGTACTTGAACGATGATTAAAATAAAATTGAAAAAGTGAAAACTGGTGAATTTTTGTGCAGCCATTTTAAGATTGAAGATGGAAGAAAATACACAATTTTTTGCCGTATTGTGTTTTATTATTTCATGAAAGGTAAAAATGAAACTGAAACACACCAAAAAAGGTTTGTGCAGTATATAGAGAAGGTGCTGTGACTGATCGAACATGTTAAAAGTGGTTTACAAAATTTCTTGATACTATTGACATTTTAGCCAAATAATTTTTTGTTGGGTGCCTGTGTTATGCATTGGAAGATGTTTAGCAGCACCCCTGGCCTCTACCCAGTAGGAGCCAATAGCGGAAGATAGCCGACATACCGAGACTATCCAAATTAGTAAAGATATTGGTGAAAATGAAAAAAATGTGCCTTTTATTTTAGGGAGAAAATGGAACCGACATTTTGGCTGACCCAATAAAAGCTAAGAAGGCACCCTCTTTACACTCCCAGGGCAGCCTATGGGCTACCTCCACAGAAGCCTGTTTATACCATACACTTTTCATCTGACTGTAGGAAACTATTAGCTAATTAGATGATGTTGACAATTTCATATTCTGGGTACATATTCCATTGTATTTTTCTAGAATTATTATTTATTCCTAATTAATCTATTTCCTTAGGATAAATTCTTTCCAAGTTAAAGACATATGGTGATTAAAAGAAATGGTCTGGTGCCATATTGGATGATTATATAAGTTCTAGCTCTGCCACTTACTCTCTGTGTAACCTTGGGAAAGTTACTTAACAGCTCCAAGACTCAGTTTCCTCATTTGTAAGGTGGGTATGGTGATATCTCTCTTGCAGAATTATTGTAAGGGTTAGAAATAATGCAAAGATGACACTTGTTATGGCTAATGTTCAATAACTGGTGGCTATTTGTTTTGAGTTTAACAATGAGAGCAAAGTATATATAGAAGGTTGAGCTATGGACTGAATTCACTAACATGCTCTCCTTCACACAGCCTAGGGAGAAAAGTGCCACTGTATCTTTATTGGCATCCACTGGATATTGGAAACTAGTAGACAATTATTCATGGCCCAAATTTAAATTATAAATTTTTCCAAGAGGAAAAAATGCTCAACAGCTGAAAGTGAATGAACTCAGAATTTAGCAAGGGAGTCAGGAGTGATCAAAAGACTTAGGAGTTTGCTCTGCCTCCATTTATCCTCTTTGAATGTCAGCTTCCACATCTGGAAAGTATCAATAGACATAACAGTCCTTGACTGATCACTTCCATGTGTTTTTGTGAAAATCAAATGAAAGATAGAAGGTCCATGTAAACTGTAAAGAATTCTCAACAGTAGAAAGCATTGCTATTATTGCCATTATCATTTTCAACTAGTCTTCTAATCCTTTGAAATGTATTTTTTCTGCCATTTGAACACTGATTCCTCTGCAAAGAATTCATCATTAGGAGCTGAACTATTCACTGGTAGAAATAGTAGCACAAAATATGTCCCAATCATAGACAATATACAGACAACTGGATGCTTCTGACTTTCCCTGTATAATTTCTGACTACTTTCAGAGTGTGGGAACAAAACTGTATGAGAACAATGCATACAAACAGACCATTTTTGGTACTGCAAGCCAATGTTTTGTGACAAAGCAAACTGAAGCTTGATTGCAGACGCCCTAGGAAAAATCTGAATCACTTCATTACACCAGCATGGCTCAAAAGACTCTCTGTACCATCACCCCCAATTCTTTTTTCAATTGATAATTAACCACCTTGATGTCATCCTTTCCTAATTCTTCATTGTGCAATTTGCATGGCAAGCTTTAAACAGAAGCAGCAAATGAAGCAATCCTAGAAAGAATATATGGGTATATGATAAATGGAAATATGAATAAATGATGATTGTGAACATTTACAAACTCTTTTACAAAGATATAAAGGTATTTTCTCTTCCATTTTAATGCAACAGCTTGAATTTTTTTTTTTAATTTGTTTTTCAATTCCAGATAAGAGATGCCTGTGGAAAGGGCATGGGCTTACAATCAGACAGATTTATATTCAAATCTCAACTCTAGTACTTACTAGTTTTGTGCCCTTGAGCAAACTGCTTTAGCCTCTCTCAGTTTTAATTTTCACATCTGAAAAATGAGGGTATAATTTTGCTGAGAGACTGTGAGAAATAAATATAAAATCCCATTACAGTGCTTGGCACATGGTAGGTGTTCAACAAGTGTTAACTTTGACTCATTTGCTTCTCCTGATAAAAAAGACCTGTGAATTGTGCTTGAATAATTTATCTCTATAAACTATGGGCTTAAAATCTCAACTCTTAGAAAATTTTATATTTGGGGAACCAAGGCTAAACAATAAATTCATCACAAAGTGACCTCAAAGCTGTTTGATTCTGATCATACAGCAACTACAGGGCTGTTAAGAGCTGGCCTCTGTGTGCCCAAAATTCATATATTGAAGTCCTAACCCCAAGTACCTCACAATGTGACTGTATCTGTAAATAAAGCCTTTAGAGTGGTAACTCAGAGAAAGTGAGGTCATAAGGGTGAGGCTCTAATGCAAAGGACTGGTGTCCTTATACGAAGAGGAGCTCTGGACACAGATATACACTCACACAGACCGAAGACCACATGAAGACATAGGGAGAAAACAGCCATCTGAAAGCTAAGGAAAAAAAGGCCTCAGAATGAAACCAGCCCTGCTGACATTTTGATCTCGAACTTTCTGCTCTCAGATCTGTGAGGAAATAAGTGTCTGTTGTTCAAGTCACCTTGTCTGTGGTATTTTGTTATGATAGATCTAGTAAATGAATACAATGGCTTATCTAGATAGAGGGGGGAGGCATGTTGTATTTATTAAGTCTGTCATACTAACCAGAGCACAAGTGAATGCCTAGAAACACTCCAGACTGATTTAACAAAAAAGGCTCTCAAATAATTCTGATGGTATACCTGGAGAAGGAGATAATGAACTAAAGTAATGGGATGATGTTACTACTGACCATTAAAAAGAGACTGGTGAGGGTGGGGACTGAGGGTCCAGACAGCCAAAAAGAACTCAGGACAGGGTGTACATGTTGAGCCCTCAATTTGTGGCCTGGCAGTGAAAGCTCCAGGAGGGAAAAAATAAACAACAGGAATCCTCATATGATGATGAGGACTTTGAGAAGATATCCCGGAGGAAGAAAGACCAGAATGCCAGGGGGTGGGCTTTTGGCCTTATCATAACATGTGGCCAAGTGCAAGGATATTCCAGGGATGTGTACAGGAGCCGTGTACAGGAGCTGTGCATACAACAGAGGGCTCTAACATCTCCAAAATTCCTATTGTATACTTAGCCATTGAGAGAAAACCCATCCCAAGTTTTACAACTCTGGAGTTCAGGGGCTAAAAGCAGATATTTCCCATTTCCCTTATAACTCAATTTAGAAACTTATAGATAGAACCCCCACAATAGAAAACTGGACTCCTGATACCCTCAATTTGGAAAGTTCGACTCCTTGAACATTGCTTCTCTCTACCATTGGTTTTTCTCTTAGAGTATACCAAGTTGATTGCAGACCTATCCATGCTCTCTCCAACACCTGAACTAGTAATAGCAGAACAAGTGATCTCAATACAAATTAAGGCAATATGGGGCAGAATGACTGGCTCAGTTTAGAGGGGAAGGGAGAGTCATATACAGGGTCTAACACAAATAACTCCCCCTTTTTGTTACAAAATCTTTTATAACAGAATCACAAGCATGTAATTCTATAACATAATAATACCACACTCAAGCACACCATATGACATTTTAGGTGAAATGTCCACATTAAAACTATAAATTTTACACCTATATTATTACCCTATCAACCACACTCAAGCAGGCTTTACTTCTGCTGGACCCTGTATATTGACACAACAGCCCTATTAAGTAGTTGCTATTATTCCCATTGTGTAGATGATAAAATCAAGTCTGTAGATGGCCAGAATTAAAGTCAAAATGTCTCTGGCACCAAAGTTTATGATCTTTCTACAGTAGCAGTGCTACAGAGATCAAGAAAATTGAGAAACTGACATCTAGTTGAAGAGAACCAGGAAGATGTCATATTTGAGCTGGACCTTGAAAAATGGTGCATTAGTTTCCTAGGGCTGCCACTGTTATTTATTAATTACCACAAACTGGATCATTTAAAACAATAGAAATTTATTCTCACACAATTCTAGAGAGTAGAAGTCCAAATTCAAGGCGTTAGCAGGGCCATCCTCCCTCTGAAGGCTCCAGGGATGTATCTTTCCTTGCCTGTTTCTAGCTTCTGATGGTTGCCAGCAATCCTTGGTGTGCCGTGGCTTATAGCTACAGAACTCCAATCTCTGCCTTTGCCTTCACATGACATTCTCCTCCATGTGTCTTTGACACTGTGTTGTCAATGACTTCTTGTAAGGACACCTAATCTTAACTAATTATGTCTGCAAAGAACTTATTTCCAAATAAGGTCACATTCTGAGGCTCCAGGTGGATGTGAATTTTGAGAGAACACTATTCAACTAGTATAGAGGGATATACTTTTAGCAGACAGATATGGCCAGAAGGGCTTCTCAAGTGTGCAGAGTAAGGGAGGGGTACAGCAGGAGTAAATATGCAGAAACAGGAAAAGGTGGGAATTATGTGGAGAACAGTAAATGGTTTACACTGGCAAGAAAAGAGGTAAGGCTATAAAGATAGATTCAGACCAGAGCATAAAGGGCCTAGAGTGAATCCCATGGGGAGAACTTCAACAGATATAGCTTAAAAGCCTTAGTTAAAGCCTTTGATGACTTCAACATGCAGAAACAGCACTTAGCCAATAGCATTAAATGCTCTGGTCTGTGTATTCACTCTGAAAGCAGTAGCAGTAGCAGAAAGCAATTTACAAGCACAACCCTCTCTTTTCTTGCCCCACCACAACAGGAAGATGTTACAATGGAAGGTGTTAAAAGGGGAAATGTATGGAGTAAATGCCACATTCTTCTCCATTACACAAAATCAATGGGATGTGTGTTTATATCATTCAGACATGACAAATAGCCAGAAATACTCCTCTAGTGTATAGGAATGTGTAGAGTCAATGAGTGATCTGCAAACAGCCTCACACATCAAACAAATGTATTTTGTAAACGTAATTCCCTAACACAGAGAGGAGAAATCTATCAAAAAATTTATTTTCCTCTTTTAGGGTGTAACTCATTTGGAAATCAAGATTTCACCTTTATTTGTTATCACATGTAAAAGTGATAACACAAGCCACTAAAATATGAGGATAATCAATAAACTACCATTTTTTCAGGGAGCTCTGGCCAAGATGGAGGCATAGGTAGAAACACTTTGCTTCCTCACACAACCGAAAGAAGGATAATAGCCAATGTAAAAACAATAAACAACCATAACTGTCAGAATATCAAAACTGTATGGAAGTTCAACAATGAAGGAGTTAAGGAAGCATTCATCCAGACAAATAGAAGGGGCTGAGATGGGCAGCTGGGTGGGCAGAGAGGATCCATGGTAAAATGGCAGACCAGAAAACTAAATACTCAAAACCTATAGCTATAAAATACTGTGGGGGAGTGGATCTGCTCATATACTGATATGCCTAGGATTTGGAGGAGGTCTATGGAAGCATCAATTTACCAACATTCCAAACTTGGAACTCGGAAAAAGAAAGCAGCTCAGGAGTTCTGGCCAATATGGAGGCATAGGTAGAAACACTTCACTTCCTTGCACAACCAAAAGAAGGACAAGGACAATTTTAAAAACAAACAAAAAAACAACAACAGAAACTGCCAGAAATTCAAACTTCACGGAAGCCTGACAACCAAGGAGTTAATCCATCCAGACTGGTAGGAGAGGTAGAGAAGGGCAGCTGAGGCAGAGGATGCAACCAAGGAGGTAGCTGGTAGACCAGTCAGTCCCATATTTGTGGGGCAATAAGCTAGGAAGAACAATTTGGAAGTGAGACAGACTGCAGAACCAAGGGCTTCAGTGAGGGAAACTAAAGCCTCAAACCTATGGGAGTAAAAATTTGTGGGGGTTGCGGCAGTGGGAGAAACTTCCAGTCTCACAGGAGAGTCTGTGGGAGAGACACACAGAGCCCTAGAATGAACACAAAACCACCCACCTGTGAATCAGCATCTGAAAGGGCACAATCTGCCTGTGGGAAGTGAGGGAAGTGACAGAAAGTGGGGCAGAGCAGAGCCAGCAAGTGGCACTGTTCCCTCTCTGACCGTCCCCCACAGACAGTGCCACAAGGCAGCAAAGAGGGTTGCCTGCCCTGGTGAATACCTAAGGATCCACCCCTTACAACATAACAAGTGTGCTGAGACAAAGAAAAATGGCCCAAATGAAAGAACAGATCAAAACTCCGGAAAAAGAACTAAGTGACGAGGAGATAGCCAACCTATCTTAATGCAGAGTTCAAAACACTGGTAATCAGGATGTTCACAGGAATGATTGAGCTTAGTCCCAAAATGAAGGAAGAAATGAAGGCTATATAAAGTAAAATAAAGAAAAATATACAGAGAACCAAAAGTGAAGGAAAGGAAACTGGGACTCAAACCAAAGATTTGAAACAAAATGAAATAAACATCAAGCCAGAACAATGAAGAAACAAGAATTCAAAAAAACGAGGAGAGGCTGAGAAAGTTCTAGGACAGCATATGAAGGGTTATCAGTGGGGAGAAGGAGGGGGAGAATGGGGGGAGAAGGTACAGGGAATAAGAAGCATAACTGGTAGGCATAAAATAGACAGGGGGGTGTTAATAGTAGTATAGGAAATAGATAAGCCAAAGAACTTATATATACAACTCATGGACATGAACTAAGGGGGAAATGCTGGAGGGTGAAGGGGTGCAGGGTGGAGGGGGGATAAAGAGGAGAAAAAAAATGGGACAATTGTAATAGCATAATCAATAAAATATACTTAAAATAGTCATGGACATATAAATTCAACATACTATAGGTAAAATAGTCATTAATATTGTAATAATTATGTATGGTGACAGGTGGGTACTAGAATTTGGGAGGGGAACACTTTGTAAATTATGTAATTGTCTAACCACTATGATGTACACTTGAAACTAATATTAAATTATATTGAATGTCAACTATAATTGAACAATATTTTTCAGTGCCACAAATGTTGAACTCTAGATAACTGTATATATGCTAAAATACTTATGAATGTAGTGTATTATTGTCTCTAACTTTAAAATGAGTAATAGATGGTTGAATAAAAATAAATAAATAAACTACCATTTTTGAGGATCTACTATGTGCCAGATTGTATACTTATATTCCATGTAGCAATCACAAAATATTCACACTACTCAGTTAAACACCATTTTGCAGATAATAGAAGTGAGGCTCACACCAATCAGGTAATGTGTCCAAGAATTCTAGTTCCATGGTTGTTTCTTCTCAATGTCCCTGCTCTTTTCACTGTACAATGCTGTTCAAAACTTTCCACACATCTGCACTTAAACACATTTAACCAGCACATTGCATTTTTAGAAAAGCATTACATGTGTTCTTTCATACAATTTCAGTTTTCAATAAAATTGTCCTCTATGCCAGGGTGTTGTATAATCATATCTATCATATCTGTGCTGGGAGATTCTGTCATTAACATTAATCAAAACTATAAATATGTGATTATATATAATCATATATATATCTATATATATCACACACATATATCTATCTATTTTTATATCTCTATATATCTATATATATCTATATACCTATCTATATCTATATCTATATCTATCTATATCTATATCTATATCTATAGAGAAACTATGTCCAAAACTACCACCTGTCCCTTCTTCGTGGGTAAACTCTATTTTCAATGATTCTGTTTGAAGTCTGCTAAGGAGAAAAAAGCAACTATTTTTTATTTGCTTCTACTATTAAGAGCTCTTGATGAGATTGGTATCATATGAAGTAAAATTATTATATCAATGGCAAATACCATTTGTTGAGGGCTATGTGTTATACCCTATGCTAAGAAGTGTTCATACAGTTGTTCATTTAATGCTTACAATTACCCTGTGAAATAAGTAGGGGGTATTATCCCTTTTATACAAATGAAAGAACTGACCAACAGGAAGTCTTGGAGCCAGGATATGAATTCAGTTCTACTGAACAACAAAGATGTCTTGTTGAAGCAAAAGTTCAGTGATCTGTGTCTCTTTTACTCCTCAAAACACTCTTCTAATTTGGATACTATTTTCTCCATTTTTATATATGAGGGAATAGAGGCACAACAAAAATAAGTTAACTTGGCCAATACCACACAGATATTAAGTAGAAGAATCAGGATTCAAGGCATAACTGAATGCATTTAAAGTGTGTACTCTGAAGCACTATACCATGCCACCACCCTGGTTTGGAACCCTTGTCTGGCAAATTTTCATTCATATTCAATACCCTGGTTAGGCTGAAGCTATGTGTAAGTGGAGCTGCCTTTGCTTCTGATGCACAGAGAAATTCCACTCAAAGGAATATTGGTCTTCAACTCAGGAAGTGTAGAGACCAGCTTACACCTAAATCCAACAAAGGTATCTGTGAACTGCCTTTTTGCTTTGTTAAGTTTGCTGGTTGGTCTCTCTCTCTCTACACTCTGGTACCCAAAAGGAGCTGTCCTCATCTTGGAACAACATACAGCAAAGGGAGACCAGGACAGACGTGGTGTGGCTTACCCATAGTCAGGTCCATAACAAGTCTAGAGACTGCACCTGGGGCTCAGTCAGGTTTCTTGACAATGACAAAGTAGTTTGGAAGACTGGGGTGGAGATAAATCTGATAACAGAGTGCGTTCTTCTCTAGCTAGTGGCCTGCAGCCAAGCAAGTACCATGCTAGGGGCATGGCTAGCTGTTGCTTCTTTAAAAATTATAGCAGAGTGTTTGTGGAAAGCCACCAGTATGGCACTTTATTGGGCACACAGGGAATGCTTTTGACTATGTTGTGCATTCTAAAAAAGTACAAGTTATAAAATGGATGCAGGCAAGGGAACCAGCAGAAATGAGATAAATGAAGATGGCCTTAAAGGGAGGACAACACAAGTCAACTTTATTTCCATTTCCTGCTGCTGAAATTGTGATGATTACATAAAATTGGGGTTTAAACTGTGTCTGTTCAGGTTCTTTGTGAAGCTGATGTCGTATGGGTGGTAGGAGAATTGCAATTAGAAGAGGAAAGAAAAATGCCTGAGGCTCTGCCCTTGAGGTCAGGGCCAGGAGTTCCACTCTCAGCTCTGCCTCTGACTGAATGCATAACTTTGTGTTACTCATTCCTGCACTCTTTGAATCAATATTCTCATGTAAAGGAATGAAGGGATTAGATTGCAAACTGTATTTCTCAGAACTGCAAATAAATTAATGTTATACACCACAGTCATGAAACAAAGAATTAAAATCATATAATCATCTCAACAGATGCAAAAAAAGTGCTTTTAAAACACAGCATCCATTTATGATAAAAATTCTCAATAAAGTACAAATAGACAGAATATACCTCAACATAATAAAAGCCATATATGGCAAATTGACAGCCAACATCATCCCCAAAGGTAAAAAGCTGAAAGCTTTTACTCTAACATCAGGAACAAGATATGGATGTTCACTATCTCCATTTTTATTTAACATAGTATTAGAAGTTCTAGCCACAGCAATCAGACAAGGAAAAATAAATAAAATGTATCCAAGTTGGAAAAAAAGAAGTAAAACTGTTACTTTTAACATGACATGATACAATATGTAGAAAACTCTACCAAAGACTCTACCAAAAACTGTCAAAACTAATAAATAAATTCAGTAAAGTTGAAGATACAAAGTTAATATACAGAAATCTGTTGCATTTCTATACATGAATAATGAACTATAAGAAACAAATTAAGAAAACAATCACATTTATAATTGTATCAAAAATAAAATACCCAGGAATAATTTTAACCAAGAAGATGAAAGACACATACTCTGAAAACTGTAAGACATTGATAAAAGAAATTTTAGATGACATAAATAAATGGAAAGACACTGAGTGAATATATGGAAGAATTAATATTGCTAAAATGTCCATACTACCCAAAGCAATCCACAGATTCAATGCAATCCCTATCAAAATACTAATGGCATTTTTCACAGAACTTGAACAAATAATTCCAAAATTTATGTGGAGCCACTAAAGACACCAAATTGCCAAAGTAATCTTAACAAAGAAGATGTAGGTTCATGCTTCTTGATTTCAAACTATACTACAAAGCTATAGTAATCAAAATGGTGTAGTACTAGTACAAAACAGACACATAAATCAATGTAACAGAATAGAAAGTCCAATAAACCCACACTTATAAGGTCAATTAATCTACTAAAGGGGGTAAGAATATACAGTGAGGAAAAGACAATCTCTTCAATAGGTGATGGGAAAAATGGACAGCTACATTTAAAAGAATGAAACAGAACCACTTTCTTACACCATACACAAAAATAAATTAAAAATGGATTAAAGTCTTAAATGTTAAACCTGAAACCATAAAATTCCTAGGAAAAAAACATAGTTGGTAAACTCTTTGACACCAGTCTTAGCAATATTTTTTTGGATATGTCTCCTCAGGCAAGGACAACACAAACAAAAAAATAAACAAATGGGACTACATCAAACTAAAAGCCTTTGTGCAACAAAGAAAAACATCAGCAAAACAAATAGATAACCTACTGAAGACAGAAGATATTTGCACATGATATATCTGATAAGAAGTTACTACCCAAAGATATTCCAACATGATATATCTAATAAGGAGTTACTATGTGAAATATATAAAAACACATACAATTCAATATAAAAAATGAATAATCTGATAAAAAAAATGAGCAGGGAACAAACAGACATTTTTCCAAAGAAGACACATAGAAGCCCAAAGACACATGAAAAGATGTTCAATATCACTAATAATTAGAGAATTGAAAATCAAAACCTCAATGAGATAATAACCTCACACCTGTCAGAATAACTATTGTCAAAAAGACAATAACAAGTGTTGCAAAGGATGTGGAGAAAAAGGAATCCTCATGCACTGTTGGTGGGAATGTAAATTGGTGCAGCCACTGTGGAAAACAGTACAGATACTCTGCAAAAAATTAAAAACAGAACTATTATACAATGCTGCAATCCCACTTCTTGGTATTTAATCAAATGAAATAAAAACTAATTTGAAAAGATATATGCATTTCTATGTTGATGACAGCATTGTTTACAATATCCAAGATATGGAAGCAACCTAGGTATCCATCAATAGATGAGTGGATAAAGAAGTGGTATATATACAATGGAATATTAATCAGCCATTAAAAAGAATGAAATCTTGCTATTTGCAACAACACGGATGGACCTAGCAGGTATTCTGCTAAGTGAAATAGGTAAGACAGAGAAAGACAAATGCCATGTGATTTCAGTCATGTGTGGAATCTAAAACAGAACAAGCAAACAAAACAAAACAAAACAGAAATAGACTCATAGATACACAGAACAAACTGATTGTTTCCAGAGAGGAGGGGGGTGAGGGATGGGCAAAATAGATGAAGGGGATTAAGAGGTACAAAGTTCTACTTATAAAATAAATAAGTCATGGAGATGGAATGTACAGCATAGGGAATATAGTCAATAATATTATAATAACTTTGTATGGTGACAGAAGGTTACTAAACTTATCATGATCATTTTGCAAGACATATAAATATCAAATCACTAAGTTGTACAACTAATATAATACTGTATGTCAATTATATCCAATTTTTAAAAACAAATAAAAAGGAAAAGAGAGAAAGAGATCAACTCCCATCTAATCTACCATACTGGAATTAGAGAAATCATTACAAGACACAGAATCTCTTCAAAGAAGAGACTAGTAGCATTATTCAAGCTATTTAGAAAGCTTTGAAGTGAGGAGAAACAATTAATACTTCCATAATACAGTATCAAAATGCACAAATGATTTCATGGCATTCAGAAAGACTTGGCACAGCTGCTGGGTACTGTTTAGCAGAAAGGTGTATGAAGAATGAGCAGGCACAGAAATAGATTTACTTTTTACTCCAGATCATATTTATATTCAACTCAAAGTAAAGAAAACAGATGGGAGTTAAAAGTTCAACCACCAGAAATAGAATCCCCATTTTACTTTCTTGGCACATACTAGGCACTCAATAAATACTTCCTGATGGTTCAGATAATGTCCTAAATGACACACTGGCAGGAACATTAAACTTTTTTGGCCCCCAGACTTCTTTATCATGAGTCACAAAATACCCGCTCTAACTTTCTGTGCATCTGCTAGAACCCCACCCTTGGCAAGGCTCTCTGACCACTCCCATTGCTGAACCTCTCTCAGCATTCCTGTAGTTACAGACTGGTGTGTAGCAGTTTGCAGAACAAAGTACCTGGGAAACAGTTCATGAGTGTCCTTACACATATGCTGTAGAGGTTATTGTTGCCTTTGTATTGGCTAGCCAATCCCTACCTCAACACTTCCCTAGAGAGATGTATCCTAGGTGATTCCCATGGCTGGGCCTAGTGCCCACCTCTGACCTTCTCCACGTCTCCACCTCACCACAGCACTGCCCACTGACACAAACTCTCTTGGCACATGCTGCAAACTAGCCTGGAGGATTGGACTTATTTTCTATCCAGTTATCTGACCTCCCTTAATTACACTGCATACCCCATGGGAATAAGGAGAAAACAAACCACATACCATCTTTACAGTTGGTGTTTTGCTTATATAAAGTCCTATTTACCTTGTCTTATTTCTTTCATTTCTAAGCGTGCCCCTTGAATGTTTAAAATGTTTTTTAAAAGGAGTAAGGTTAACTGGAAAGTTGTTACAGTTCTTTGACTTTGGTCAGGATCAACTAGCTTTGCCTCAATGTCATCATCTGTAAACTGGGGTAGTGATGCTCCCCTTGCTCATACATGCTTACTGAACAGGTAGTATCAGCCAGGTAGTGGGCTGGGAGCTTGGATTTAACTGTTAAAATAAAAGTAAAACTACAGAACTATAGACCCTACTTTCTTTAAGTTTCCAGTATATAAGGAAACTTAAATATTAAGGAAATAACATCTTCCAAGTATGATGTAGGACTTGACAGGGAAGTCACAAGGTGCTACAGAAACACACAGCAGTAGTGAATTTAGTTCCAACATAATCTGTAGAGCAAGAAGGCTTCACTGTGGTTGAGGGAAAACTAACTAGAAATGGGGTTAAGGGAGAATGTTCTAGAAAGACTAATAGCAAATGTAAACAAAGGATCTGGGGTCTGTAAAAGCCAAACTCTAGATCAGAAAGCTGCAGAAAATGCCCACAGTACCAAATCTGCCCCACCACATTTTTTTTTCTATGACCCACAAGCTAAGTATGATGCCTAGCTCTTCAAGGGCTCATAAATTTTAGTAGAATCTATTTGAAATTTAGGACTTTCTAAATATCCAGAGGGTTTATTGATGCCTTAGAGACAAGGGATGCAGTGGCTATTTCCGCTTTCTTCTGCCATAGAACATTTCAGACATTAAACAATATGTAGTTCCACCCATCCATGGGGGCAAGCACAACAATACACAGGTTGGAATCAGTGTAAAACTCTGGTGTAAAGTCCAGTCCCGCTGTTACGCAAACACCTGACCCCTACCCTGAGGAATTCCCACTGCAGGTCAAGTGCTTCGTCCTACTGAGGAAAGAACAGCAAGGGAGTATGCTGTTTCTTTAACCTGAAATGCCCTTCTCAGGCCATGCCTCTCACTTCCACCTTTTTTCCCCCAGGTCATCATTTGTATGTCAGCTTCCTTCAGAAGGTTTTCTTAACTCCTTCCTTAACTCCAGGCAGTGTTAGGGGCCTCTGCTCTTTGCTCCCTGCTCCCCTCTGTGATTATCTCATCACCTCCACATTCATTTGTGTTCTACTGCCTTGTGTCTACATCTCCTGCAGAGCAGCACTCATTTACTAACTGCTGTATCTGCAGTGCATAGTACAGTGCTTGGTACACAGGATGCACATGGGAAATGTTTGTTCAATTAATGAAGGAACATATGAATGATGCTAGGATATATAGTGCACAGGGAAGGTATGGGACAGGTAGGTGGCCTCTACTTTCCCAGGCAAGCCCATGTTTACTGAAAAGGTGGTTTCCTACATTCTTGCACCAAGCACCATACAAATGGACATGATGTAAAAAGTATCACTGGGAGCAAGGAGGTTGTAGAATGATTCAAGAAGACTCAGGACTAGGTACATAATTTGTGGGGCTCAGTGTGAACAAAAAAGCAGCATGCCTCTGGTTCAAAAATTAAAATCTTCAATGTGGCAATGGAATAGCATTAAACTAAGCAGAGATCACATGCCCATGAAACCAGCCCTGAAAAGATTCTTAAAGACCAGAATTCTCTTGAATGTATAAAGATAATTAAAAGGAGCATTAAAGAAGAGTTTTTAAGCATGAATGGACCTAAAGGGTATTATGCTAAGTGAAATAAGGCAGTCAGAGAAAAGTAAATAACATGATTTCACTTATATGTGGAATCTAAAGAATAAAACAAACAAAAATAAAACAAACTCAAAGACACAGAGTATAGAGTAATGGCTACCAGAGGGGATGGTGGTTGGGGGACCGAGTGAAAAAGGTAATGGGATTAAGAAGTACAAATTGGTAGTTACAAAACAGTCATGGGGTGTACAGCATGGGGAATATAGTCAATGATACTGTAACAACTATGTATGGTGCCAGGTGGGTACTGGAAATATCAGGGGGAGCACTTTGTAAAGTATATGATTGTCTGACCGCTATGCTATACACCTGAAACCAATACAAAATAATGTTGAATGCAAACTGTAATTGAAAAATAAATTTTAAAGTTCTTTTCAAGAAACAGAACTTTTAAAAAAGAAGAGCTTTTTTATTTTTGATATTCTGAGGAATAGAAGAGGTTCTTTTAAAAATAAAATTTGACATTTCAAGTCTATCAATCTGTTTTTATTGAATTTATTGAAGTGACACTAGTTTAAAAATTTATACAGGTTTCGGGTGTACAATTTTACAACACATCATCTGTACACTGTATTGTGTGTTCACCACCCCAAGTCAAGTCTCCTTCCATCACCATTTATCCCTCCTTTACCCACCTCCACGCCCCTGCCCAGCAATCATCATACTGCTATCCATGTGATTTCTGCTTTTATACTTCTTACAAGTTCTGGCTATTATTACATAGCAATAGGATATGAAAGCTGAGATTAATTGTGTGTGAGGGATATTTCATTTCATTTCTTAGTTTAACATAAAGTTGTTGACCAGGCATGGAAACATGGAACAGACTGACCGGAGGGGAGGAGGATAATAGTGGAAAGAAGGGGAAGGGACTAGACAAAGAACATGTATGAATGACCCACAGACATGGACAACAGTGTGGAAATTGACTGTGGGAGCAGGAGGTAGGATAGGTGGAGGAGGGCAAAAGGGGAAAAATTTGGACAACTGTAATAGAATAACAATTTAAAAATTATTTTAAAAAACATAAAATTGTTCAAACAATGACTTACAAACCAAATACACAATGGGGAAACTCCATTTTTTCTACCCTTTTTAGGAAATATCATCAGTTGTAAAATTTAGGGGCATTTTCTTGACTATGCAATCCTACTGGGTCTTAATTCAAAACTAGTTAAAACTTATAAGCCAAGAAGAAATGGAAAGAAATTTATTTCCTTTCTTCCTCCCTCCTTTCCCTTTTTCCATTCAGTCTTTGTTTTCCCCTTTCCTTCTTTCCATCTCCTTCCTTCCTCCTTCCTTTCATTCTTTTGTGGACTGAAACACCTGTGAGTCCTGATAAAGTGCTGGCACAGTTCAGGGTACTGTGAAGGCAAAGCAGAAAGAGATACTGTCCCACTAAGTAGAGAACATCATAAGGGCTGGGTATGACATGCAAACAATGAGAAACAACAGCAAACCACGTGCTATACTGAAAGTAAGCGTAAGTGCAGAGAAAAGAGGAAAGCAGACTGAAATCTACCTTAGATGTAATGCTTAAAAGAGGAGTAGGCAATATCTGGAGAGAGAGCAAGGAAGTTTCCTCAGACAGAAGAAAGGGTAAAATGAAAGAGAAATACGTTCTAAAAATAATGTATGTGTTTATTGTTTGTTTCCCCACATAGCATGTAAACCTATGAAAAAAGTCACTTTTGTTTCTTTTGTTCATTGCACTATAGTGTCTAGACATAAATATCCACTGAATGGATGAATGCTGTATTTTGGAATTGTAAGTATTTTTGTATGATTGGGGAAAAAAACAGGGATGATGGAAGTTGAAACTGGAAAAGAAGAAAATATACTGGGCAGAGTTTTGCTTATCATTCTAAGGAGTCCTGGCTTTGTTTTGTATAGGCAACAGGGAGCCATTGAAAGACTTTTCAAAAGGAAAGTGACATGGTCAACTAACTGT
Source organism: Phyllostomus hastatus (assembly GCF_019186645.2). Taxonomy (NCBI): domain Eukaryota; kingdom Metazoa; phylum Chordata; class Mammalia; order Chiroptera; family Phyllostomidae; genus Phyllostomus; species Phyllostomus hastatus. The sequence goes on along the minus strand of NW_025333841.1, from coordinate 6,627,008 downwards.
GTATAGAAAATGTATTCTAAAGTAAGGTGGTTGGGAGGTGGAAAAGGTGGAGGAGGGGGATTAACTGGAGGTAAAGAGGCCTTTTTGGTGATTGCCATCATCAATGACTGAGCTAATGAGAGCATGAACTAAGAGTGGGGATGGAGAGGAGATCTATTTAAGGAGCAGACTCAAGAGAAGTTTGAGACAGAACAGTTTTGGGAGAAGGTGGGTGACAGAGAAACATCTAGGATGACTTCCAGATTTCTGAATCATTTGGTGGTGTCACCAAGATGTGAAACACGTGGGGCAGAGCCTTATGTGGAGGAGAATGAACAAGTAGGACATACAATTGCAACATAACAATATAATTTGTATAATGCCTGCAAAATAAAATGAGTTTTAGGGGTGTCATATTTGCAAAATTTGTCATACGTTAACACAGTGTGTTTTTCATTACTAATGTCATTTTCTTATAAGGGTACTGGCTTCTGAATCCAAAATGCAATGTATTAGGGATGCCTGTTACTTATCACATCACTACAACACACTGGATAGCTTACTATTGCCTCTCATGTGTAACCAGCAGCAGGAAACTAAGTTTGAAATTCTAACACCAGTGGAAACCCACAAAGCCACCTGACTCAACTAGATTCATACATTCATTCCGCTTTTTTTTTTTTTGAGGGCAAGTCACTCAAGCAAATCAATCAAGCCCATTTTTGATTTGCTGATTCACCTGCCATAAGGGCTGTGTATGTGAATGGCAACAGTCTGGGACTAAAATAAATGAAAGTCACACAGATCCGAGTGCACGTGTATGTGTGTGTGCCATCTCATGCTATAATGCCAAAATGGGGATAAAGGAAAGAAATCCACACCTCTGTGCACTAACTATGCTCTGGCCACTTCACACCCACCACTTTCATTTAATCTTCACAGCAGGATTAACTGACTAGAACATAGGTTCAATCTGGCACATAGTAGCAACTCGATAAGTATTTCTTAAAATTTAATGGAGAGAGGGAAGGAGGGTGGTCCTCAAGCCCCATTTTACAGTGACTCAGGCAGTTAGTAAAGGGAAACAGCTAGGATTTGTATGTTCTCCCCTCCCCCATAGCTAATGCTATGTCTATTCTGCCATGTCGCTCCCCGCAGTGAGACAGGTGAAGAAGCAAAACAATGTGTCCCTCTGGCTAGGGTTTGGTGGGCTACAGAAACAGTGACAATTCAGATACAGCCTTCCCTGAAAGGCCAGAGCTTGCCACAAAGCTTCTAGTTCAAGAGTGTTTCCATTATATTATTATGCTATACATCTGAAACTAATACAGAATAATTTTGAATGTAAAATATAATTTAAAACAAAATAAGATACATACATAAATAAACAAACAAATAAAAATGGGGAGTAGTGATGGCTCATTCAACTGATGGAATACTTATACCTGTTAAAATAATTATCTAAATTTCAGTTGATTAACACAAAAATGTCTTCATGATATAATTTTAAGTAAAAAAAAGGGATAAAAGATTTTTAGAAGAGTGTTTCCACTTCTACCACTACAACTTCAGGAGGAATTTCTGTTCCCACAAAGCAGTAAGTGGGTCCACTATATCTGCTATTGAACAGTGTGCTTGGGCATTCAAAATCACTTCTAAACTCACCCTTATCTACTTGAGTTTTCATCCAGCCATTCAGATTCTTCTAAGTTCCCAACTATTATCCACACTTGTTGCAGCAATCAAACCTTTTTTTTCAAATATGGCAAGGAATAAAATGTTTTCAGGTACGATACTTGAGAAATTCTACATAAATATTACATTTAGATGCTTAAGGAACAACCACATAACAGCAGCACTAATTGTTTCATCTTTTAGTAAACTCATTTGAACCTGAATGAAAGTAAAATTCAACAACCTAGTCTCAGCTGTTAACAAAAATTCAGTCGGTTCATGGTGCATTTCTTATCCTAGACTCAAAACTGAAGCATTTCCATGTAATGCAATGCGGTATAAATAAGGTTGGACAGGAGTGACTATAGTGGCCCACCACACCAGCGTTTCCAGGTAATACATAGGACAGGGAATTCCCAGGGGCCCTAAGGTCAAATAGCGATATATTGAATTCCTAGCTCCAGTACTCATTAGCTGTGTGGCTCCTGGCAAGTTATTTATCCTCTTCTCAAGACCTCAATTTCCTCATCTGTAAAGTGGGAACAACAGTACCTACCTCTTAGGGAGAATGTTGGAATTAAATAAAATGTTACATGTAAAGCGCTTAACTCAGAGCCTACTGCACAGTAAGTGCTTGGCAAGTGCTAAGTGTTCTGAATATAGGGGGTAGACAAAGTGGATTTGTAATTGCTCATATGAAAAATAATACAATAATGAAATAATAATACAAGAATAATCTCTGTTTTGTGTACTCACAACTGTAAGCCTACTTTTATCTAGCCCTATATAATCTTGAGCACATAAACAAAATCTCATGAATCAGTTGGATGGTTTCTTTTCACTTCAAGAGCATCCTTCCTTCAAAGAACTTATATTTTGGCTGTGTAGATAAGACAAATCCATGAGACATAAAGGAATGTTATATACTCAGTAAATGTTTATACCTGAATGTTATAACTGAATGAAAGATTCATTTAGGAAGTAGAAGAAACCATCAGAGTTCAAGCATGGAAGTTATTCAGAAATCAATTCCTGGTTTCAGGCTAGCACAGTGGGCCAAGGGGATGCCACTTCAGGTCCTATAATAGACTATGAGATCAGAACCCCATCTGAAAGGTGAAAGGATAAGACAACCAGATCATTTGTTGTCTCTAGGATATAGAGCCCAAAATGGTCACCAGACCCAGTGGGTGCTAGTTTCTTCACAGGAGCTGCCTTGGCCTCAGTGACAGAAGACAAAGGTAGCTTATGTCATAGGCCAGTGCTGAGTTGAGTGCTAGAGGGACATGAATTGGGTTGATACAGAGAAGAATTACTAAAGGCTGAGCCTACGATATCCCCTGGGAGTATCAAAGCCACATCAATAGGTTATTTCAAGGTTAGAAAGAGTAATAGGGGTAAGAGACCAGGAGCTGGGTGAATCCAGAATTAGAGAAGATAGAATAGAATGAAGTTGGGAAAAAATATAAGCAGCTGAAAAGAGTATGGTGTTAACAGAACCGGGCTGTCCATATCTCTTTACTGTGAGTTGCTAGGTACATGATGAGCTGGTTAAAAGAGTATGAACAAGATAATGGATCTCTCTAGCTGGTGCCATTTGGTTCATTTTATAATAAAAGCTGCTTAGGCTCCCCTGACCCCCTGAGAACAAGGGTTCAGACAAGAATGCCACCCTGCAGAAGCCCAGTCACTATAGTTCTGCTTGGTCTCTACTCTGAGACCCAGACTCACCTCTCAGCACCCTTTCAATGGAGTCATTATCTCCTCTCTCTATTTTTTTAAATAGAGGAGCTTTTTAAAAAAGATTTTATTTATTTTATAGGGGAAGGGAGGGAGAAAGAGGGGGAAAGAAACATCAATGTGTGGTTGCCTCTTACATGCCCCGCTGTGGGGACCTGACCTGGCCCACAATCCAGGCATGTGCCCTGACCAGGAATGGAACTGGCAACTCCTGGTTCATAGGCCAGCACTCAATCCACTGAGCCACACCAGGCAGGGCTCCTATCTCTATTTCAAAGTCTTCAACTCTTGAATGTTTAATGAAGGTTAGGAGAACCTCTCAAATCTGTAGGAAAACTAAGGAAGAGAGAAGAGTAACAGCTATGAGATTGACTCATACGGGTTTTGGACTCTAACAGCTAGGGTTTCAGTTACATGTGTTACATCAGATGTTTTTAGCATTCATCAGACAGCTCACTAAAGGAGACTGAGAATGAGCACATTCTAAAGACCGGCATCAGCATAGCACTAAGCATTATGAAAGACACGGAGCAAAGTCAGATCCAATCCCTGTGCTCATGGAACTCATTATCTAGTATAAGCAAGTTCTGTGATTTCGGTAACCTAGTCTTTCAACCCCTAAATCAGAACATGCTGTGTGACTAAAGATTTTCATGCCTCTTCTGGTGCCAGAGGCAGCCTAGAAAGTAGAGTTTGGAGGCTGAAATCCTACAGTTTCTGGGACACTTAGATAGTCATGTCCAGGGACTAGCTGAACAAAGTTCTTCCCTCTACACCTTTCAGAATGATTGCTTTGAAACAGCCTTGGCTGATTTTCCAATCGAAGAAAAATAATAAAAGGAACAACACTGCCTGTGTTCATGGCAGTTCATTGTGCAGTGAGAGCTGTCACATGCATTATCTCCTTTGAGGCTCACAGCAAGCCAGTGACATGAGCTGGGAAGGCATTATCTTTGTTTTCCAGATGAAGGCACAGGCTTCGAAAGTGAGGTTAAATGTCTTCTTGTCCAAGATCACACACCTAGCAAAAGGCTAGGGTTTCTGATTACCAGCTCATCTTCTATACAGTGGTATCTAAGTGTCAGATGACTAGAGAGGAAAAAAAAAACCCTTCAGTTTGCCTGGGGGGCTCTGGGAACTTGGAGGAGGTAAGATTCAAATTGGGTTAATAGAATGCCTAACCTTTGCCTGACAGATCCAGAGGAGACAAAAGACCCTGGAGGAGGAATGGTGTGAGCAAGTGGAAATGGCAAAAAAGTATGGTGGATGATAGAGAATGGAGGGCAGTTCACCAGGGCTGCAGGAGGGCAGAGTGGTGAGAAGAAAGTCTGGGAAAGAGGGAAAGAGCAAAATTGTGAAGGACTTGACTTTTAGGTTGTGAGACACTGCAGGACATACAGAGGTCTGAATAGTAAAGGGCACAGTCACTATGCATACTGGGAAGGAGGCAGTTTGGCCTATACAGTAAGTCCTCACTTAATGTCATGGATAGGTTCTGTAATTTTAAGCTAAATAACATAATAAAACCAATTGTTTTCTACCATAGGCTTACTGATATAAATTGATATATATTTCATTTTATATAATGTCTTTTTATCAATTTATATATATATATATATCAATTATATATATATATATATAGATCGATAAAAAGACTTAACTTCTTATGGCATTTCATCAATGTTAAAACAAAATGATGGTGAACAAAGTGATGTTATTGATGGACTGGCAGTACAGGAAAATGGGATTTGAGGGAGCTGTTTGGGACATGCTGTATTAGATTTTTTTAGCCACTGTTCATTGACTACTTCTAGCTCTCTCTGTATAGGAAGAAAAAATTAAAGCCTGGCCTTGCATTCATGGCCATTCACTGACAACTGTTGTTTTCAGTCTGACCTTCCAACACTGTATGGTCAGTGTTAGACACAGGACTCAGAGAAGCTCCTGGGCCCTGATGGCCATCCCAAAGCAAGACCCACTTTCCCATGCCTTCCTGAGAGGATTAGTTTTAATATATACACTTACTCTATTAACATGGTTAAGAATTTATAACAGCTACCTCTGTTTTTAAGAAAATAAAAACTATTCATAAGAATTTCTTGAAAAAAGGAAAAGGCCACTGAAGATGGATTAAGGTGAGTTATTAGGAGACTGACAGAGAAACATTTGCATAAAGAAAACGGTCACGATGACATGGTTGGGATTTGATTATAGAAAATATGGTTCTCTTCTCCATGGTCAATTGGCATAAAAGGTCAGATTCACCATTTTCTCCACAGAAGGCTACTAAAGTTATAATTTTAATATGGATGGGTTCCACAAATAAAAATGTTTTACAGCACTCTGCAAAAAAGCTTGTTTACAATAGCAAATGTTCAAGCCATTTCACATATTGACTATGACTCAGTACACATTTCAAATACTTTAAATACTAACAATGAATTGTTTTAACCTGGATATTAAAATGCAGAAAGGGGTTGTTTTAGGAGGCCTAAAACTTTGTTCATATAGTGAACAATGGCACCAGATGCTGCATGAATAACAATAAGCACCCTTCTGGGTTCAAGTAGTCTAACTAATACCCCTCTTCGTCTTCCAAATACAGTAAGTGTAATTCATTTTCTTAACTTATATTAAGTTTCACTTTCCCTTACTAGTTAACATTTCAAAATATAATGTTTTATAAGATGAGGAAAGTACTGAAATATCCTCTGTATCTATTCTGGTAAATGGTGGTAACCTTTGCTGACAGTCCACAAACTCTTCAATGATCTTGCCCATGATATACTACTTAATATGTGAATGGAATCAATCCTACATTGATGGAGGATAACTGTTCATATAAAAATAGTGTGGGAAAAGATGATTTTGCACCACAGGTGTTTTAATATACTGCCTCATGGGTATCTTATTAACCTTAATTAGTTGGTACCTAATGGGTAAGGAGTTAACTACATATGCACAGGTCTCAAAATATGTTTGGCAGAGGAGCCTGACTGTAGGGAAACAAGGGAGAATGATGGACTGGAATATAGAGGAAAAGTGAGAAAGAGGGCACACCTACATGGAGAGGTGAAGGTGTTATCATAGGAGGTCCTGCTTGGAACTGGCCCCTGATGCCAAGTCACTGCCAACAGCCACATGGCATTCACTATCCTTGAGTTAGATTTAACGTCATTGCAATTTAAGCTGGCTTTAATACACAAAGACTTATGGTCTGACAAAAATAAAGCATAAGTCTTGAAACTGTGCTGGCCAAAATGGTAGACTAGCCACATGTGGCTGTTTAAATTTAACTATGAGTTAATTAATATTAAATAAAATGAAAATTTTAATTTCTCATTAGGATTAGCCACATTTCAACTGCTCAAGAGGCACATGTGACTTGTGGCTACTGTATTAGCTGTTGTAGATATAGAACATTTCTGTCATCATAGAAAGACCCACTGAACAGCATTGTTCTAAACCATTATTTCACATGTGACTTGATGAGCCTTGCATAACACTGTTTAGCCCTCTCTCCCTCGGAGCTTGCCTCTGGGTGAATTTAATATACTTTTGGTCCTTTTGCTCTTCACGGGCTTGCTCCCCTGATTCTCTTACCATTAGATTACTTGATGGCTTCAATCAACAATAATGATAACAACAGCTAACATTTACTGAGTACCTACTATAATTATACCATGTATACTTGCCTTATATGATATACAAGGTCTGTCTGGAAAAAGTCCAGCCATTGATAATATAACGAGAATGGTTTGCTTGACATCAATGTAACCTGGCAGCCAGGGAGAGTGGACTGGAATGCACATGTGTGAACAATGACTACTTCACTGTACTAGTCAGTGAGGCCAGTAGACACTGTTGAGTGAGCGATGTGTACTGTGTGGCCATTGCATTTAAAATTACTAAGTAAGTATAGCAATCAATCTGCACCAAATTTTGTGTTAAGCTTGAACATTCCTCCAAGGAAACTATTCAGATGATTCCGAAGGCCACAGGTATGGGCAACTGGTGATTGGCAGCTTCATCACAACAATGCATCCACTCATATGTCACATTTTGTGCTGAGTTTTTGGGCAAAACATCAAATCACCCAGGTGACTCAGCACCCCCTACAGCCCAGATTTGGTGTCCTGTGACTTCTGGTTTTTCCCAAAACTAAAATCATCTTTGAAGGGGAAGAGATTTCAGACCATTGATGAGATTCAGGAAAATATGACAGGGCAGCTGATGGCAATTGGGAGAACTGTGTGCAGTCCCAAGGTGCCTACTTTGAAAGGGACTGAGGTGTCATTGTCCTATGTACAATGTTTCTTGTATCTTCTTCAATAAATGTCTCTATTTGTCATAATACATGGCTGGACACTTTCTGGACAGACCTCGTACTCAATACTTACAACCCATTTTATAGAAGGGGAAACTGTGATATTGAAAGGTTGATATTTTGTCCAGAGTCACACTGCTGGCAGGCAGCAGATCCGATATTTGAATTTAGTCTAGTTTGACTCCAGAGACATCTATGTACCTACTACTGAATGTTTTAGAGGATTTTGAGATAAAGAAGTAAGACAGAGTTTATGTACTTTGAGACCTTACAATGTAATCTGGGAGAATAACAAAATGAGGAAAATAGTAAATGATTCAAAAATTAATAACCATCCAGAGGTTTTGACTACATGGTAGAGTGCCTTTTCCAACTAACATGGAACAGGCTTGTTAAATTACAGGCTTTTGAATGAAGGCTTGTCAAGCTGTAACCCTACCCAATTAACCTGCAAGTAATGTCAGAGCAGATACAAACAACTACCATTCTTGAGTTCTCTATGTACAAATACCTCCTTGTAAAGAAATGTCAAGGTCAGACCTCTTATCTTCTATGAGAAAACTCCAGTGTGACAGCCTAAAGAGACTACAGTCACATAAACGTAGGATAGATTAATGAGACATCACGGGGAAGGAAGTACACTAGCTGAGAAATCAAAATACCTACCGTATATTCCATTAGTGACTTTATCACTGGTTAACAAACATTGCTGCCTTGGATGAGTCCAATTTTATTTCTAGGTATAAAATGACCCATCAGTAAAATAAGAGAGGAGTACACAGATCAGAAATTTCCAAGTCTAGGTGCATATCTAACTTTGCAGAGGGTGAGGAGGCTGGGATATCTGTCCATCATTTGTAGCTTTTTCTTTCCCACCTGCATTACCATAATGTGCCTCTTCCCATTTGATGAGATAGACCCCTTGACCACCTTGAATTTTCCCATGGAGCAATCTCAGGGACCAAAGCCCTTCAGAGTACAAAACAACAAAGGGAGATGGGGTTGAGAAATACAGATTGGTAGTTACAAAATAGTCATGGGGATATAAAGTACAGCATGGGGAATATAGTTGGTAATATGGGAATAACTATGTATGGTGCCAGATGGGCACTGGAAATATTAGGGGGGGCATTTTATAGAGTATATGATTGTCTAACCACTATGCTGCACACCTGAAACTAATGTAATATTGAATATCAACTATAATAGAAAAAATAAAAAATAAAATAAAATAAATCCCCCTAAAAAAGGAAGAATTCCAGAACGTAGAAGCTCCTGAAGGGGAGTCCTATAGAGCAAAGCAAAGAGTGTTCAGGTAAGAAGTATTGATGAGGCAGTATCTTTATTTCATCCAAGTAACAGACATGGAAAGGGGGTGTGCCTTGTCTGCCTATCTTGATGTTAAAATTCAGTAGTGTAATTCTTGTCACAGAAGAGTAAAATCAGACTCTTTCAAACAGAAAGTCAATCTGAGTTGGCTGATTGGTTTGACAATGGGGAATTATCTAACTATTGAAGTTACATGGTGGACATTTTCCATTAACTGAATGAGCTACCTGAGCATTTCCACAGTTGTAATGAAAATGTACTTAGAATGTATAATAAATATGCAACATGATGAAAATTACATCCTCTGCAACTATTTAAACTATGATTTATGTGTATAAAAATAATGACATGGACAGCTATGTACCTTTTCCACATACTTTTATCATTTTAGGAAGGACACAGGCAAAAAAAAAAAAAAAAACTCGAGGGTCCCTGAACTAAATGTTAAAAAACCCTACCTCTCGGTGCTTCTCTAATGTTCAAGCAGCATTTCTTACACATTCCTTTTAGTCCCTGAGCCACACCTTACCTCATTTTAACTCTCCAACATTTGTATCATTGGATTCTGCAAATTTCCTTGAAACAAAGAATATCTTACTTTTCAACTTCTTCACTAGATATAAAAAAAAAATCTACCACTTCATCTCTCTCCTGGCTCATGAATGCTGACTGGTGATAATTTCATGTTGTCTTTACCATGTGTGCTTGCTTAGGGAGATAATGTTTTCTTTTAAAAACCAAATTTTGCATTGGTAGCCACTTTGTTCCTGCAATTAGCTACAAAATGCTAAACAATTGCTACAGTTCTTCTCATGAAACAGCTGGTTGAAAAATGATAGTAATCTCTAGAGATTGGAATACTAGTCAGCACTATGGATGTTTCCAGAATTTTTTTGTCTTTAATTGTAAGAAAAATGTAGAAGAAATTCATGTTTAGGAGAGATACAGGTATCTTTTATTTTCTAGATGATAAGAATGAATAGGCTTTGCTTGTTGTCAATGCCCATTAATTTTGGTGACTTCATGGTCTATGTGCTCAGTTTCTAGGCACGAACAATCAAAGAGGTGAACAAATGGGTCAAATGGAGCAGACTAAATGTGTACGGAGAAGGTTTCCATTCACATATTCAGAAAACAGATACTGAAAGCCTAATATGTGCCAGGCCTTGGGTTAAGCACAATGGATAGAAAGAATTTAATGCAGCCAATACCTTCTACAGCCTCACAGTTTTATATGAAATCAGAAATGTAACCATCATGTTTGGTTATTTCACTCTTATGATAACAATGCCATAATGTGAAAGACTCAGAACACAGAGAAAAAACATCTCGGGGAGTGCTACAGTCAGCAAGAAAAGCCTCTTGGATAAAATAATGCTTGTGCTAATACTGGAAGACTGAATAAGAGTTAAAGAGGAAGGACGTTCTAGACAGAGAAATAGTGGATGCAAAAGCAAGAGGATGTAAGAGAATATGGCCCAGTCAGAGAACCACAGTCCTGCATCTATGTACGTGTGTGTGCATAAACCTCAGGGAAGGGGCTGCTTGTGGAAGCAAGTAAAAATCAGACATATGTGAATGATCCCAAACAAATGCTCTATGTCAGGTATGTGACAGTATGCTGGGAGTGAAGGGGAAGACATGAGGATGGGTAGGACATACTCCTTTGAAGGACCACAAAGGAATTCTTCCCACTCTCTTTCACTCACCCACACAGGGTTCCAAAGAATTTTCAATCAACCTTTCCCTTCAGGATCAAGTGATATAGTCTAATAGTCCACTTGGTCCATAGTCCATAGGGTGGTGAAAATTGAGAAGCAGCCTATATAATGTATTCAACTCGTTCCCAATCTCTATCCAAAAGTAAAGGACATTAATTTAATTTTAGGTTCAGGAGCCACATCTTGAAGTTCCCTTCCTAATCAGCACTCTGCACCCACCCTTCTCCTCACCCCTTATTTCTCTCTCCCTCACACACAACCTCTTCATTCATTTCATTCGTTTGTTCACACCCTTGACTTAGAACTGGCTCCCAGAATCAGTCACCTGTAGGTAATTAGAATCAAGGATCAGCCTGGGTAATGACCAGGGTGGAGCAGTTTGGCAAGTCTTGGAAGAAGAGTCAGGAAGGTATGTTCAGTACTATTTCGGTGGAGCCATTTGGGGAGCATGAGGGCAGGAGTGTCGTCAGCACTGGAAGACGTGACAAACGATGTAAAAAGGTTTCAGTTAAAGTGGTTCCTTAAGGTTGAAGGATTTAATTAGGTTCGGGGGAAGGTCACTAAGGTCAAGAATGCAGGTATGACCAGAGATAGGATATGGACAGATCTGCGGAAATCAGCTGACTTGTTGGGTGTTGTCAGGTTAATGAATCTGATTGGAGTAAAAGAGAGTAGTTGTGCTTGGAATAATTACTTTTTTTCTTACTTCAAGCCCATTTTCTCTACCAGTATGATTAACCCTTTCCCAATGGAATGTCACAATCCTTGTCCAGCCCATCCACATAGTCCTGACACACATACACCTGGGAAAATCAAAGATAAAACTCAAACTCAGAACATATATTTCTCAATGAAGAACAAATTATTGATAAGTGAGGGGAAATGTATTCTCCATTTCAGTAACAGATTTCTGCATGGAAACCAGGAAGGCATTGAAAAGAAGCTATAGAGTAAGTTGTACAAAACAGCTGATGAATGGTCCTTTCAGCCAAATATCAAATACACACCTTCACATACTGGTAGAAGAGAACTTTAATTTATATGATCCATTGGCAGGCAAAAATTAGCACAAGGTGGAGTGGGAAAACCATGACCTAGGAATCCAGAGGCTACTGTCCCTGTCCTGGCTCTGCTACTAGGTAGCCAAGAGTCTTTGGAGAAATTATATTTTTCTCTGACCCCTAGTTTCTCCATCTATGAAATGAGCAGGTTTCACTGGTGGGTAGCAATAAAGACCAGAGTCAGGAAGAACTCAGCACTTCACAGTCATACCCCAGTACTCATTGGCTTCAGAACTTGTCAAGCTCTGTACTGTCACATTTTGACAAGAAATAAATGTTTCAGTGCCCAGCATTTGCTCAGGACTCATCACACTTGCTAGAACTTGTATGAGTCACAATGCTGGCCCGCAAGAAAAAATGCTTTATTGTTTGGTACTCTTCAGTTTGGCCTTCGTCCTGAGTTCTAGAACTAATTAACAAAGAGTACCAAGGCACCACTGTATATGTATTTTAAAAGATTCTTTTAAAACTAGGTGCAAGATGAAAATGTAATATACTAAGATTCTGGATTAGTTCACTGTGTGTTCTGATGCAGCTTTTTAAAAAAATTTTGTATTTTTTTCTTTAAGAGCAATGGAGCAACACTGTCATAAGTTCCCATTAAACTAAAAGCACAAGTGAAGATGTTTCCTGGCCACGAAAATTACCTACAGCACTAATAGGATAAAGGCAGTTTGGGGAAATATTAATGGCATCACACCTAATCATACTAATGCCTTTTGGTTAGATAGTAGCTTCCTCACATAGAGCTCTAAGGGTGCACCCCTCCTCCTAGTATGGTTGGCCTCTTGACACCACTGAGGACTGAGGAAGGAAAGGAAACATTAGCATCCTCCATTAGAACTACATAGAAGAGAAAGGGAAGGCTGTGTCTAGATCACAGCAAACACATTGTGGAAAGGAACTCAGTGACACAGATTCACAGATAGGAACTGATGTCCCAGTTTTGGGGGTAATTTGTCAGGAGGCTGTGTGTGTGCATGTCTACCCAGCCACACTAACAAGGTTCATAGAATCACAGCTTTTTATAAAGACACTGAGAGGATAAAGGATAGTGAGTAGCAAACAGAACTCAGGTCAGCTGTCCATAGTTGTGGCTTTTTCACCTAATATCTCTGGTAAACAGGATGGAATTTCCTGCAACAACAACTTACCTATAGTTGCATAGCTTTTAAGTGATAGAGATCAGATTCAAAACCAAACAGGATTCCTCCAGAACCTGTGCCCTTAACCACTATGAGTTTCTCCCTGTGTGCATGGAAATTCACCAATGATGGGATTGCTTGTTTTATTATTATTATTATCATTATTATCATTATTATTATTATTATTATTTTGCTATACAAGAGCAATAGAGCCCAGCTCCGTGACTGAGCATGGTAATTACAACCAAAGTAGCATTTTGAGCTCATCTAGCATAATTTCTCTCATTTTACTCAAGAGGAAACTGGGGCCCAAGCCAAGTCCAAGACCAAACAATAAGTAAATGGCAGAGTCAGAAAATGAAACTATGTGCCATGACCCCAACCTGAATTGCTTCCACGACACCATGCACTTGAAGCTGAATATGCCTTATACTGGGTTGGCAAATCCAGTTAATCACTGAATCATCAGGAGTATGTGCTACCCACATAGGAAAGGAGAAGGACACATTTTCCCACATCATAAAAATATTTTCAAAGAGAAGGTTAACACATCAACTAAATAGGCTCTAGTGTTAATTTCTATAAAGTAATGCAATTTTCCCATTGAATTCATTTTAAATATAGGGATATGTTATATTTCATTGCTTACCACAGGATATTCTAAAAAGCATAACAAGCTACTCACAGCAAAGAAACATGGAAAATTGACAAAAATAGAATGAACATTTTTTAATCACCTATTATCCTGCCATCGCTTTAAGCCAAACATATTAAACTGTTGAAATATTGCTTGTGAGACAAATATTTTAAATGAAAAAACTACAAAAAAACCTGAAGAAAGGAAAGAAAGCCACACAGTTTACTAAATGCCTGTGTCTCTTTGGGCACATGTACTGAACTGCAAGGCTCACATTCCAGATTTGACCGCTACACAAAGAGGAACTGTAGATAAGGGACAAGAGACCATAGAAGATGGTTATGATTCCTTTGAGGTATAGCATGAATGTTGTGACATAAACAAAGGCAGCAGCAGTTTTGGTAGGAATGAGAGTAAGCATCCTCTGTTTTTCTAGGGATATAACTATTTTCAATATCCAGGCCTCCTGAGGGTCACTGTAACCTCTGCACCATCCTTCCTCCTCCCCTAGAGCCAGCTCCTAGCCTCTGTTCCTAATCTGCAAATAGCTCCCTGGGTTCTTCTAAACACCTTGCCACTCCAGATGGAACCAGCATCAGCAGCAAAATGCAAGGTGCAAATCCTGCAAGTAACTCCAGATGTGCAGCTCTGCAGATGAAATGCATGACAAATTCATTTCGCCAACTTCTTCAAAATCAAAATCGGATAACTGTTGGCTGAAGCAAAGATATGGCTGGTGTTCACTTAGTTGAATAATCTCAGCAATGACAAAAATGACTACTTATTGGCTTAGATAAGGTCCAAATGATGTATACAAAATGGGAACATTAGTAAATTAGCTGATGGTAATAGGACTCAGATACATTGGAGGAAAAAGGAATTCTTGAAATCATATTGGAAGTATCTCAGGAATGGTGGCTGAGGTTAACATTTGTTTTCTTAACATCTATTATTCAGATTTTGGCTATAAAATTTGTGTACAACATTTTGATGATGACCTAAGTATATAAGAAACAGATGCTATGCATTTGTGAGTTCACTTTAAGTATTGATGAAGAGATCAAAAAAATTAATCTATATGACTTCATTAGTAATGAAAAATACCTTTGAAGATACAAAGGATCTTCTCATAAGGATAAAAAGAGCCCAGTTTTATTGTTACAGATAAAAATAATAGTTTAATTTATAAAGCATGATCACTACTCTTCTGGTTTTCACTCATTCCATAGTTAGGAACCACAAGCAAAATCATTTCCCTCCTAACTCACAATGTATGTGCTCCAGCAGGCTCTTTTTTTTTTTATTTATACACCATTTGCTTAAACCTAGGTGTTCCCAAACCTCTTTCATTAATCCCTTTCTCTTCTCCTTTGATACTCCCTATTGCTGTGAATATAATCTGCTCTTTGGCTTCAACTATCCATGTGCTAATAAGCCTTGAATGGCCTTATTTTCAGTAGCCCACTAACTTGCCAATTAAATCAGCAAATAAAATGTCTAATTCTCATTACAGGTGAACAGGCATATACCGGGTGCTCCATAAATACTTACTGAGTGAACAAAGGAATAATTGAATGGATATATACTCTATAATGATGAGATAATATCACAGGTTCCTCAGCTGGAATCTTCATGTTGTATAGATGTGTAAGGATGACCAGATTGGAAATGTGCCAAAATTTGTTAGCATAAGGCTGCAGGTAAATACTGTCATTTAAAACAGCTCTGCTGTTATTGGTATGCAGAAGGGGTATGCTTGAAGGAGTATGCAAACAGTAACATGTGGGATTGCAACATGTACATGACACAGGGAGCCCAAACTTCCTGTAGTCTAGAACCAAGAACCTCCTTTTATGCAAGGTGAATAAATTCCAGAGATCTGCTATACAACACAGTGCCTGTACTTAACAGTACCATATTGTACATGTCAACATTTGTTAAGAGGGTAGATCTCATGTCACAGGTTACCACAATTTTTTAAAAAAAGCCAAAGACTTAGTCGAGTGGACAGCCAATCCATCTAGCTGCATCATTTACAAATACAATCACAGAAAGCAGGTAGAACTAGCATAAACGAAGTTGTGAGGCTTATGAAAAGGGTAAAAGAGGAAATTGTTACAGATGCCTCATTCTGAGCATGCTTGCTGGCATCTTCCTTATGGTGGCTGGTCGCACAGTGAATTTCTGTATTTCATTTTCTGGCCACTAGGGAGTACATATAAATATTCTGGAGATTGCTGAGAAGAGAAATTATTAATGACTTAAGTAATAGTTTGAGAAGCAAAATGAGGACTAAGGTTGTGACATCCTTCCCTTTAACTTGTGTGGTCAGCTGTCTACTGCCATTTATAGATTAATCAAACCTATGCTGCCCTGCCATAGCAAGGTGGGGAATAAGTTTCTTCCTTTATGTTAATGATACGATTATAATATCTCCAACCAGGAATAATGCCAAGAGAAACAGAGAAGTGGTACTTGTATTTAATGATCCAGAGGACTCATCCTGAATTGTTATCAAAATGAAAACTGTGCTCCCTGGACACCAGTATGTCAATATGGAAGTAATCCATCTAGCAAGTCAATTGATTTGGTGTCCCAGGATTTTATTTTACTGCACAGGTGTCTGGTCCAGGATGCTGAGAGGCTGCGTTGATCACAGCCACAGTTCCGAGAAGAGCCTCATTGGGTTTTTCTCCAGCTGGGGTGAACCACTGGTGATACCTATCTTGAAAATTTCCTAACCCAAAATATTTCCATAGAAAGGAAGTTCAATAAAGAGTAACTATTACTTTCGATTTTTCATATTTAAACATCTCTACACTAGAGACACCTGGTGTGGAAGGTGTCATTTGAAAATAACATTCAAAATTAGGGGGGCTTACAGAGATAGAAGCACATGGGAAATTATCATAGACATGGGAAATGGCACAGACATCTAACCATCATAGGACACTGATGAAACTGGATACTTGAGTCACACAATATTGTATAGACATAAAAATAGTGATGTAAAAGAATAATGACATGGGAGAATATTCACAATTTATTGTTAAGCAGAGGGTGGGGGGTTATATATCTCAGTGAGGTTAAATGTTCTGCCTAGAGTTGTATAACTACCATGGGGAACACCAAGAATAGAGCCAACACTCATCCAACCCCCCACGTCACATTATCACCTCCAAAATTCAAGGTTGAAATCTACAAATAAGCTATAACATTCATCAGCCTTGCATCAAATGAAGCCTTACTATAGATTTCTAAGCAGAGCTTATAAAAAGACTTGGTAAAAATAAATTAATATTGGGGACAAGTTTTTGGCATCTTAAAGAATCTTTCTAGACCACAGGTGCAAGCACAAGGCCTGCAGGCCAAATCTGTCCCTCCACCTTGTTTTATCCTGCTCAGCACCTTGTTTCTACTCAGTGGCAATGCTGAGCTCTCACTTAAGTGTTAAGGAGTAGTTACATTTATACAGTCCTAACATTACATTTGACCCTTTGAAGGCAACCACGAGGCTGGTGTGGCCCCCAGTGAAAATGAATTTGACGCCCCTGGTTTAGACTCTGTATGCCCCTGCCTGGAGACTTCTTATTTTGTGAATTACAGATTCTTCCCCACCCCCAGAAGTGCACAGTATGATACCTTTAGACTAAGCTTTTTTGATGGTACAAACAGTCCTGGATTAAGTATCTGTCCTGGATTCCAGACCTGAGTCTGTACTGTATGACTACGTGTAGGTCTCTTAACCATTGGAAGCCTAAATTCTTGTTTATCTCTAAATGTTAAGGTTTAAATTAGATATATCTCAACTTTAGTTCAGCTTTCTGAGCAAAGAGTGAAAAACACAGGTTTAGACTCAGACAGGCTTCGTTCTGAATCCTCACCAGGGTCTCCACTAGCCTATATGGAACTTCTGTTAATTAGAAAAGCTCAAGGTAGGTTAGAGCATCATTCCTGATGCATCAAGGTTGCAGGTTTGATCCCAGGTCAGGGCACATATAAGAATCAGCCAATGAATGCATAAGTAAGTGGAACAACAAATTGATGTCTCTCTATCTCTTTCTCTCTCCTCCTCTCTCTCTAAAATCAATAAATAAAAATTAAAAAAGAGAAAAGCTCAAGGTAGGTACAACCCTTTCAGCATAGATAGACTGAGACTATGAGTGAACAGTGTCCCTTTCTTAGGAGAAGGCAGTTACCAGCCAGGGCTCATGATTTTGTTAGCACAGCATAGGCTAGATATCCCTACCCCAGCTCCCTCCATAGGCATCTTTGTGCCTTGGGAAAACTGCAGGCTGCCTTTAAGCTGGAGGCTCCAGGTCCATTGCAGACACACAGATACCAAAACTGAGATTCCAAATATTGGTAGGAAAGGCTAGCGGGCCTGGTCCAGAATTTAGCAGTCCACACACTCTCACCTGTTGGTACCTTTCCATGACATTATGGCTGTAACTGCTAATGGGTTGCTGCTACCTAAGGTTCCTGGTGACACCACATCAACCAACTGGTCAAAGTTAATATCACCAGCAAGGAGGCATACTGAAATAATGTACCTCTTAATAGGATATAATGCAAAGGACATGATATTGCTTCTGTGCTATTCCTGCCAAAAATTCATAATCTGAGTTTAATCATGAGAAACCCCACACCAAAACATATTAAAGAACATTCTGAAACAAAACAAATGAACAAAAAAACCTGACTCCCAGATTTCAGAACATTCTGAAACAAAACAAATGAACAAAAAACCTGACTTCCAAATGCCAGCATTCCCAGAAAAGTGTAATGGTCAAGGAAGAAAAAAGATACTGGGAACTGGTTCTGGGTGGTGTAGCTCAGTGGATTGAGCATGGGCCTGTGATCCAAAAGGTTGCCAGTTCGATTCCCAGTCAGGCCACATGCCTGGGTTGTGGGCCAGGTCCCTAGTGGGGGGCATGCAAGAGGCAACTACACATTGATGTTTCTCTCCCTCTCTTTCCCCCTCCCTTTCCCTCTCTCTAAAAGTAAATAAATAAAATGTTAAAAACAATTAAAATAAAAAAAAACTAAAGATACTGAGAAATATCACCAATTGGAATAGACTAAGGACATATGGCAACTAAATGCAATGTGAGATCCTAGATGGGATCCTTGACTAGCTGTGGGATCCTTGACTAGCAGAAGGACATTAGTGGAATAATTGGTGAAATCTAAATGAAATCTATAGGTTAGTTAACAGTATTATATCAATGTTGTTCTCCTAGTTTTGGTAATTATACAATGGTAGTACAAGAAGTTAAAATTAAACAAAATTAAGTGAAAGGTATGTGGAAACTTTGCGCTAATTCTGCCACTTTACAGTAAGCCTAAAGTTATTTCAAAGTGAAAAGTTTAAAATAGCCCCTCCTTGCCATCTGGTCTACTTCATCCAAAGTGGGGAACTTAAGGAGTAAAGCAGGTTTCCCCATCTATGCTTAATGAAAATGAGTACCTAAGACAATAGAATACTCGGGCTTAAACTCTAGTTACTTGTTCACCATCAGAGCCGAATACTACCCCTTCTAGAAACTCTTACTATGAAAACAAACAGAAGCACACAAAACAGACAAACCAAATTCTTGCTCTTTTGCAGATCATGGCTACGTGTTTTTTCCACATTTGTTAAATTAACATAATTACCAACTTGAAAAGATATAGTGAGGATTAAATAAAATCCTTTGTTGTCATAAGAATTGAACATCCTAAGGTGTAAAAGTGCCTCTATCAGTGTCAGGAACTTAGTATATGCTTAATAAGTAATAACTACAGTTTTCATTATTTTTATGAAATGCCAGTTGACTCAACCTTTTGGTATCAAGACTAATGCATTTAAAATTATTGAAACTTTTTCTAGTGATTACAGATATCATAATTTTCCTCAACTATCAGAGTAGATACTAGTGGATCTCTGAAATAGGATGCAGTCCCTCCAGTTTTGCTACTGTTTGTCTCAGTCAGCTCAGGCAGCTGTAACAAAATACCATAGCCTGTGTGGCTTAAACAATAGACATTCCCTGTCCTAGAGGCTGGAAAGTCCAAGATCAGGGTGCTTGCACAGTAAGAGATCTTTGCCTACCTTGCAGAGGGCTGCCTTCTCACTATGTCCTCATCTGGCAGAGAGAGTAAGCTGTGGTCTTCTCCTTCTCTTAAAAGTGCACTAGTCCTAGCATGGAGGCCCCAACCTCAGGACTTCATCTAAACCTAATTGTCTCTAAAAGGCTCTGCTTGCAAATGCCACAATTGTAGGGATTGGGGCTTCAACTTGTGAATTTGGAGAGGTAAACACTAAGTCTACAGCATTGTTGTTACTATCTTTTTAAAATTTCAAATACTATTTCCCTTGGCACATGTGAATTCAAATTTTGAAGATAACATTTTCAGCACATAATTCCTATACAAGAGAAGTTGACATTATTTCAAGATACTTTCTCTTATATTTTTCTATGCATATATTGGGTATGCATAGATAGTATGAATTATAATGAGTGTATAGTGTGCTTTTTCACTTAGCATTTATATCAATATCCTTATAGACTTGTTTAGGAAACATTAAGAATTTAGAGTTTTTAACCATGCTTACTACTTTATCAGAGCAAGTACAATATTATAGTACTAACTAATGTTCTAATGTTGCATAGTCTATGGTTTACTTGGCCATCATTCTTATAAACAATGCCATACTATGCTGAAAGACACATAAACAAGGATCCCTACCTTTGAGAACATTTCTCTATGTCAACAATTGTTTTGTTAAAAATGCTTTGTAACTATTACATTATATTTCATCATGTTTTCTATTCTCTTAACTACATTTCTATTATAGGACAAGAGGCTGTATTCTCATATTTTACCATGAGAAATAACCCTGCAACAAACTCCTTTGGAAAAAAAATAGCTTTATGCACAGCTGAATATCTTTGATCCTTTATTTCAAATGAATTTCCTAAAAGTGGAGTTGCTGGATCAAACATTTCACAACTTTTTTAGGTTTTGACACATACTGCCAAATTGTCCTTTAAAAACATGCATTATTATTTTTATTTTTATTTTTATTGTTGTTCAAGCACAGTTTTCTGCTTTTTACCCCCATCCCAGCCCACTTCCCCAGCCCTCCCCACCTCCCTCCCATTTCCACCCCCCCCCCTTGTTATTGTTCATGTGTCCTTTATACTTGTTCCTGCAAACCTTTCCCCATTTCCCCTGAAATTCCCTCCCCTCTCCCCTCTGGTCACTGCCAGCCTGTTTTCAATTTCAGTGTCTTTGGTTGTATTTTGCTTGCTTGTTTGTTTTGTTGGTTAGATTCCTGTTAAAGGTGAGATCATATGGTATTTGTCTTTCACTGCCTGTCTTATTTCGCTTAGCATAAAGCTTTCCAGTTCCATACATGCTGTCACAAAGGGTAGGAGATCCTTCTTTCTTTCTGCTGCATAGAATTCCACTGTGTAAATGTACCATAGTTTTTTGATCCACTCATTTACCGATGGGCACTTAGGTTGCTTCCAGCTCTTGGCTATTATAAATTGTGCTCCTATGAACATTGGGGTGCATAGGTTCTTTTGGATTGGTGTTTCAGGATTCTTAGGATATAATCCTAGCAGTGGAATTGCTGGGTCAAAAAAGATGCATTATTTTAACCCCCACTAGAAGGCTATGAATGTGGCCACTTTCTTGTACCCTTAGCAACATACTTCATGTTACTTTTTAATTTTTACTATTTTTAATATGTAGAAAACATTTCATTTATGTTAACTTATTTTCTTTTAGTTGAGCTAAACATTTAAGTCTCATTTCAAATGTGAATTACTTGGACTTGTGAAAGGGTTTTAAAAATATCATCTAAGTGATAAGTAAGTTTGGTGCTTTATATTTTGATAACAAGCAATATGTGAAAAGAGTAGAAAAGGTATTATTATCCCAATCTCTATTTTTGTAAATAAAGAAGTTGTTCAGAGAGTCAAAGCAATTTTCCCAAGGTCAGTGAAAGATCAAGACCCAGCATTCTTCCTGGTTCCTTCCCATCCTTAACTTCCTGAGTAAACATGGAACTGGTAAAAATCAAAGCTTTTCAGATGCAAATAAAAATGTAACAAATATAATTCAGTGATGGAGTCATCCCAGCCCTCTCCTCCCCTTGAATCTCTCCCTTCTAGCATTATCTTGGCAAAAAAGCAAAGGGAGGAAGAAAGTAAGGCAGCTGGGCTTGAGAGGTCTCCCAAGCATAACTAGAACATATTTTATTCGCTTCAGCATTTGGCTCCGCAACAGTACTTGAGATGACAGTCTGTGAGGTGCCTCAGGGCCAATCATATGGTTTACCTTTGAATGTCCTATCTAGGTTGCTCCAGCCTCCCTGGTCCCAGCGTGTCTCCAGTTTACCTTTTGCATGGAGATTCAAAAAGAAATGGGCCACTCAAAGGACAGTTGCTTTCTCCCACACCATACAAATATGAACATTTCTTAATTTTAGTTTTTGTGCTTTTAAGAAAGATGTAAATGCACTAATTCCTCTCAAAGTCACATTTTATTTTATATCTTTCCAAAATATTCATGTTTTTCCTTCACATCAAATACTAAACACTGACCTCTGTGGTAAATAATTCAGCTTTCTTTCAAAGGACTTAATGTTAAATAAACTCATTTTATTCTATAAGATATACAGCAAATAGATAGAGATAGAGATAGAGTACATATAGAGTATATTATGGAGATATATATATATATATGCACACAAATACATATATATATACGTGTACATATATATGAGTATGTGCATGTATAATATATACATACAGTCACTTATATATATACACACACCACTCAGGTCTCCCCCTCTCAATCACAGGGAATGTTTTCAGTAATTCTGCATCAAAGGACTTTCCTTTGGGCTGTGTTAATTCAGGTTGGTTTGAAGCAGAGATGATTAGATTGAACTCTTAATAAAATCAAGGGCCAGGATGTAACATTTCAGCCTCCCTGATCATACTTTTATGTGGAGACCAGTAACTGGAACCCCTTACAAATGAAGGCCCAAGGTATGTCCCCAACTTTTAAATCTTCCAGACTGTATCAAATGTTTGCAGTAAAGATGCATCAGAGTAAATCCACTTTGGAAGATCTCTCTCGGGGGAGATGAATAGTAAATCAAACTGCTTAAAAGGTATGTCCTCAACTCTCTCAAATATCTCAGGTAATTCTGCATTAGCGTTGTCAGCACTATCAGGTCAAATAAAGTTGCAGTACACAAGTAGATGAAATTCCTTAGATAGATGGCAATGTTGAGTAGGCAGAAAGATTGGACTGGGCTTTGAGGCCCAAGGAACTCCATTGTCCACCACCTCAGAAACTTTCTCATCTTTTACTCACTATTTTAAAACATTTTTAAATAGCTTTGTTGAGATTTAACTCACATACCACATAACTCACCTTTCAAGTAGACAATTAAATGGTTTTAGTATATTCACAGAATTGTCCAAGCATCACAACAATCAGTTTAGGAACATATTTCTTCATCTCCGCCAAAAAAAAAACAAAACTCCATCCCCTTTAGCAGATGACTCTACTCCACATTTTCCCCCCACATACCCTCCCATCCCTGGGCAAACATAAATATATTTTCTGTCTCTATAGATTTGCCTATTCTGGACATTTCATACAAATGGAATCATATAAGAATTTTCAAAAAATGTAATTCTGAGATGTAGCTATTTTAACTTCTTATAAAGAAGTAAACAGGGGCCCAAAGAAATTAAATAATTTGCCTGTGGTCACACAGGTGGAAAATGGTGAAGCCAGGAAACAAACCCGGATGTGCTTGGAGTTAAAGCCAATGAATGCTATTTCCATCTTTCCATAGTAAATCTTCCAGAAGATCTGGATTCCAGACTTGCCTTGGCCACTATTTTGCTTTGTGAAATGGACTGATGCAACACATACTTTGGATGTTTGATAGAAAAGAAGACTTGGTGAAGGTTTGTCTATAGGTGTTCAAAGATAGGAAGCAGCTAGCTTGAACAAGTGGGTGGATGAAGGTTCCATTTACTAAAATAGGTAAAAAGTGGAGAGCAAGGTAGGTTAAGAGAGACACAAAGAGCCAAAATAATACTACAGAAAATGAAACCAAATATTCACATTATGAAGATCTGCAGAGCACAATAATCAAAGATCAAAATATGGCAAAGTGATAGAAAGGATTAATGATATGAAGGGCAGAACTAATTTAGGCATGATAAGCATTCCTAAGAGAGAAAGAAGAATAACTGTAAGACAAACAATAATTTATTTTGAGGATGACTTTTCTAAGCTGATGCTGATAAAGTTGAGTATACTGCTAAAATGGGTTCATCAAATTTCAGGCAAAACCAGTGAAAAGAGATCTACTGTTAGATAAACATGGGTCTGTGTGTGCAGGTGTGCAAGCACACATGTGTGTCAGTGTAAAATCCTACAAGAATCTAGTCTAGAAAGAAGAGGTCAATTATAAAACAACTATCAGGCTGGCCTTCTCTGGGATGTTTGGTTCCTCACCCCCTTCTGATATTTAGTACTGTAAAATTTTTAAAGGAAAACTTACACCTACTGGCCAAAAGTTGTGGAGTAAAAGAACTAGAAACCATTATTACATCACTAAAAAACTATCATGTTTAGCCTGGAGAAGCAGTATGAAATAAAGAAAAAACATCAAACTAGGAGCCCTAAGGTCTGGCTAGTAGTGTGGTCATATGAAATCACTCAAGCTTCTTAAGGCTTGGTTCCTTTCCATTTCCTATCAGGACAATTAAAAACATTCTTGAAGCTTTGTAAGAAGAATAAAATGCGTTGGTTGTTACTTACTTAGAACTACAAATTCACCAGTAAAATCATCTTAATGTTTTCACTTTCATTTCTTAAAGTGCTTCTGTTCCATCCTTTCCTTCTCAACAGAGAATTATGGTTGAGACAGCATGACCCAGAGACATAAAAATTCCTTCCTTCTTTCTTTTTTTGATGTGCCAACAACATAGCTACAGTCATCTCTCTTATATACAGAGAATAGCTCTCTTGATGGTCTAGGTCCTCCAGAACTTGATCCCATCCTGCTTGGTGAATCCTATCACCCTCTTCTCTAGAATAAAGTTGATGGGCCTTTTTCTTTCATCACCCACTCTATATTATGAGGCCTGGTTCATGCCCTCCCTAGTTCTTTTGCTAAATGGAGCTGGCTTAGTACTGAGGAAGACAATGTTATGTAAGCTTGAATTCCACCTTTGCTATGAAGTTTTCCCCAAGGACTGCAACCATCATTGAAATTCTATAATTCAAATGTCCTAAACTGTGGTATAAATAACATGATTGATGTTCAAGTTATATTCTTTAATTTCTATAATTCACAATTAGATTCTGTTCTATTTACTATTTAAGTATATTTGATTGTATCCCAAAGTACATTTTAATTTTCTTGGTGGTTAGAGGTACAGAAGTATGATGTCCAAAATGAGCTTGTAATGATATGAGAAAGTATAAAACAGCAAAGTTAAAATAAATCAAGATATAATATTGTGTTTTATATAAGATCTCAACTATAAAAATGTACAGAGAAGAATAAAAGACTGTATGGTGCACTATTGGCAGTGATTATGATGGGGTGATGGAATTGTGATTTAAATGATAAATAAAATAAATCAAGAATAATTCTAATTTCCATGATGACCAGGGTATTGTATTTATAAGTTAAAAAACCATGATATACTTCAGGAGGTAAATGTTAGGCTTCCATCTGCTAAATACAATACCTCTAAAAGGTAAGTTCTTGTTTAAGGTTTAATTTTTATTAATTTTATTGGAAACAGAGGTTTATTATATGATTACATGTAAATATATCTATAATGTAACAATACTGTCTAAAAATAAGTGACACAAAAATGGTATATCCACAGGGAAGATCAATAAATCCATAATTATAGCAGCAGAGTTTTAACAAATATGTCTCTGAAAGTGACAAATCAATCAGGCAAAAAATTACTACAGGCATAGAAGATTTGAACTACATAATTAGCAAGTTTGATTTAATTGAACCCTATAGAACCCAGTGATTAGAGAATATACCATCCTTTCAAGCACACATAAGACATTGAAAATCTGATCATATACTGGCCATAGAGAAACATTCAAAAATTGCAAAGAAATACTTTTAAAAAGACATAAGATCCAATAACAATGGTAACAAATGAAGGGAGAGGGAGAAAGGAAAAGAGGAAGAGAGAGATCATTTGGAAACTGAAATAGTAATCCAAGTAATTCAATGGTCAAAGAAAATTTTGTAAAGGGATTTAAAATATTTTGAACAGAGTGAACACTTAAAAGGTGAAAACTTAAAAAATAGCTGCAATATCAACATTGCATTCCATTGACCTGGATGAGTGAGGACTGACTGTGTCAGGAAACATCAGGAACTGGTCTCTTTCATTCATATTAGATGCCCTGCTGTGTGTTCCTCCAAATACCAAGAGGGCACTGTGATAAATTTTCTGTAGAAAATATCACTAGGAATGTGGAAGGTTAAGGGACACAGAAGGATAGTTGATGAAGAAGATAGGAGATTAACCAGGCAGGGAATGAGACAGGAGCTACAGGAGGAAGGGGAAATAGGAGCAACAAATTAGCCTTGGTAGGAAGGAAGGGACTGTTTTCTTCTAAGATGGGAGAGAAGGAACAAGCTATAATGGATATGTAAAGGAGCACAGAGAAGACTTAAAAAGTTTTTTAAAAAGGGCAAAAATCAACCTTTGGTTCTGAAGTTTTCCCTAGTAATGTGTTTAAAACCCCACGTTTTCTGTATATTGTTCCCTGTATTCTTTTGGGGGCACATAATAATCAGCTATTTTTAAAATGACTCCTAAATCTAGTGAAAGATTTAAAAAGCCATCAAATTCCAATAGTTTCCCTTCTGTCTGCCTCCCTCCACATTGTCAGTTTCTCTTCTCCTTATTCAACCCAGTTCTTATCATTTCCTTCACTGTCCTAATTTTCTAAAAATTGTTGATTGTATGAGCATTAGTAATCCTTGTGTGGCTGATGGTGACTTTGTAACATAAATATAACATATTTGACCACATTCAACCACCAGGAATGCCCAAAACATATCTACCAAGTCCCCAACCCAAAGACACTACTTCATCAGAGAGAATAATTCTCACCCCAAACACAGGAGGGAGCATCCACAATGGTCATAGAAGGCAGATACATGCCCAACATATATGAGGTTCAAAATAAGCAAGCTTGGGCTTCCTTCCTTGGAAATAAATGGTGCATCCTCCCAAAGGAACCATCTGCTATGCTTTCCGGTGACTGCTTATCAGTTCTAAGTCAGACACTATTCTAAATGCTTCAAATGAATCATCCACTCTTCACAAAAAACATGTGAAATTGTGATTATTATTATACTCACAAAGTGGGGACACAGATTTACAATATAGATAGATTAGAGCATAAAAGCAAAATATTCTGAAGTCAAAATAAAGGATTTATGTATTAGCTGTAATAACTTTCTGAAGCCCTCTGACCTAAATCAGAGATCATCAATCTTGTTTTATAAAGGGCCAGACAGTAAATGTTTAGACACTTGCACACTGTATAGTCTCTGTTTCAACTACTCAGCTCAGCCATAGGAGCATGAAAGAAGCCATAGGCAATATATAAACAAATAAGTGTGACTGTGTTCTGCATGTTATTAATGAACAATGAAATTTAAATTTCATATAATTTTCACATATCACAGAATATCATTCTTTAGATGTTTTCCAGTCATTTAAAATTATAAGCATTTTTGGCTTATAGGCCATTCAAACCCTAAGGCAGGCTGAATTTGTCCCATGGGCTGAAATTTGTTAACCCCTGATGTTCTCAGGAACACATCTGATAAACCCATAGCACCATAGTCACAAGGTCACATTTGATTTGAAGTTTGCATTGTAACAGAAAAGAAGAAAGCAGAAAGAAAGATGAATAGGCAGGCAGGAGGAAAGTGAAAGGGAAAAGAAGCGGGAGGGGGTGGGAAGAAGAAAAGGAGGGAAGGGGGAGAGGAGAACACTTTGATCCAGCTACTATATTTCTAAGACTTCATGTACGTAATCATGACTGTCTGCAAGATTAATTTCCTCTCATGGATGTTCATATCAGCATGATTTGTATTTTCAAAAATATATAAACCCCCAACATACAGCATGAGGAAAATGGTTAAATACAGTCAATCAATGGAATTCTACATTGAACATCACTTTGTGAAATAGTATTAATGATATTTGATTATGTTCATAAGACAATCAGGAAAAAATTTTAAATGTTACTGTGATCCCATTTTTTGCTAAAAGCATATAGACATAAAATGATTAAATAATGTGCATCAAAATGCTAATGAATACCTCTAGTTGGTCAGATTAAAAGTGACTTTTCTTTTTTCTTTGTTTCTGTATATTTTTTGTTTTTAATATTTTTTACAATGAATATATCTTAATTTCATAAAATGAGAAAAAAACTTTTACCTGCCTTCACCCCAGTCAAGTAACACTATGAAATTTCTGAAGAGTTTCCAAAAGTTTCTCCTGCTTTTAAATATTATGTCTTAGGTACATAGAAAAAAAAATTTTTCCCTTGATGGGCTGGTTCTTCTGCTCAGTGAATACATAGAAGATCATCAGGTATATACAGCCATGCCACTGAGCAGTAAGAAAACAGTAATCAAGTAAATGAATAAATACTGCCACAAACATCATTTTTACCACAAGTTTCCCCGGAAGCCATTTTAAAATATTTTATTTATTTATTTTTTAGAGAGGGAATGGAGGGAGAGAGAGAGAAACATCAATGTGCGGTTGCTGGGGGTTATGGCCTGCAACCCAGGAATGTACCCTGGCTGGGAATCGAACCTGGGACATTTTGGTTCCCAGCCCGCGCTCAAGCCACTGAGCTATGCCAGCCAGGGCCCCAGGAGCCATTTTAAAACACTTGAGCCCTAGTTGGTGTGGCTCAGTGGACTGAGTGCTGGCCTGTGAACCAAAGGATGGCTGGTTCAATTTCCAGTCAGGGCACATGCCTGGGTTGCAGGCCAGGTCCCCAGCTAGGGGTGCATGAGAGGCAAACACACATTGGTGTTTCTCTGCCTCTCTTTCTCCCTCCCTTCCTGACAGTCTAAAATAAATAAATAAAATCTTTTTTTTAAAAGACTGTTGCAAATTAAATAATTTCAATATTACATTCACTTTATAGTCATATGGGGATATTTTCAGGTCACAGAATATCTAAAAGTCTCTTCTAAAAACTGGGTGGGAAAAAGGCCAGATCCAACCCCTCAAATGTTTTCCCAAATTACCCAACAATACATTATTAGTCAATTCTATTGATGCTTTATACCAGGAATCTCAGATACTGAATCCCTACCTTAACCCCTTGAAATAGGCAGGGGAAAAATGAATAACAGGTATCAAAAGCAACCAGAATATAAAATATTAAGAAATGTGTAATGTTCTCAAGATATCACTCATCACAGATTAAGCTGTAGCCAAGCAAACTGCCAGCCTGGTAATAAATACTGACATAGTACTATGCCCTGAAGTTTGGGGTCCTTATCCACATTCAAGCTTTGTACTCCAAGAGCTCTCACCCATTTCTCACTTATCTATAACTCACAGGGCTGCAAAGAAGTGCCATAAACTTTCCCACTGGCCTCAAGCTCCAACCTGGTTAATCTTCCACTTATACTTTATATCTTAATACCAGAATATTGTGGATATGGCCCTATTGTGCCAATAGCCCAATATCATAATTCATTATTCCTTAATCTTTATGTAAAAACCTCCAGTCTCTTGAAAAGTTTGCCTCCCAGCTATATAACATTCTATGTCTTTTAGTGACCCATTCGGAATGATTTTTGATTATGGTTTGCCACCTCTTTCTGTACCCCAAGTCCTGACCTCACCCTCTGAGAGTCCAGTCCATTGACCTCTGTATTATCTTCCAATCTACCAGGCTTCTGTCTTCATTTTCATCCCTACTCTGCCTAGATCTGATGGACACAAACCCAAGCTCTTTGCCTCCTCAGCATCTTTCCACTACTGTCCTCTGCCACAACCCCCAATCCCAAACCCTCATGCAATGCTAAAATCTACCCTTCCTGCTCTACCCAGCAAGAGAAATTCATGCAAACCAGGCAGTTTGGCATCATTGCAAATGAATGTTCTCCAAACTTTGCTGGAGTCTCAACCAAATTCCCACTACATTCTTCCTTCTCTCTGATGACCATGTTAAGCCTTCATTATCTTGCTTCAAAGCATCTCACTCAAACCTGCCCTTTCCAATTTCAATACCTGTAACACAATTGAGGATGTTGGCTATGATTTTTTTTAACTTTCTACATCCCCAACATAAATATTTACAAATCATATCCTTCCTCATGTTCTCTCCTCAAGAATTAGGATTGAGATGTCCCTCCTCAGTTCAAGGACAATCCTCCTCTCTGTGCCACAACCCCATCCCCTCGTTTCCCCTCATGGACATCGGCCTCCAAGTCCTCTCCTATACCTCAAATCATTCTCTCCATACAGACCCTTTCATTTCACACTGTAGTTATGATAGAGTCTCTTCAATGCCTTAAAATTTTTAAATTATATTTTATTCTATTACAATTGTCCCAGTATTGTTCCCTTTGCCCCCCTCCACCCAGTTCTCTCTACTCCCTCAGACAATCCCTCTACCATTGTTTATGTCCATGGGTCATGCAGATAGGTTCTTTGGCTACTACATTTCCTATACTGTACTTTACATCCCCATGGATGTTCTGTAATTACCTATTTGTACTTCTTAATCCCCTCACCTCTTCACCCATTTCCCCACACCCGCATCCCATCTGGCAACCATCAAAACCCTTTCCCTATCCATGATTTTCTCTCTGTTCATCTTGTTTGTTTAGTTTGTGTTTTACATTCAATTGTTGACAGATATGTATTTATTGCCATTTTATTTTTCATAGTTTTGATCTTCTTTTTCTTAAGTAAGTCCCTTAACATTTCTTATAATAAGGGCTTGGTGACAATGAACTCCTTTAACTTGACCTTATCTGCAAAGAACTTTATCTGCCCTTCCATTCTAAATGATAGCTTTGCTGGGTAGAGCAATCTTGGTTGCTTTTTATCACTTTGAAGCCTTCTTGCCAATCCCTTCTAGCCTGCAAAGTTTCTTTTGAAAAATCAGCTGAAAGCCTTATAGGAACTCCCCTGTAGGTTAAAAATACTCCTCCCTTAAGGACCTGTCTCCTAGAAACCACACAATTCTCCCTTCTCTGCTCCAGCCAAACCATTGGAAGCAGTAGACTAACCACACATGGTCTTCTCTTTCACTCCCTACTCACTCCTCATTCTATAATATCTATCTCTTGCCTTTTCCACTTCATAGAAAGGGCTCTTGGTGAGGTTTGCATTGACCTCCCAAATAAAATACTGTGTCTCTTTTCAGTCCTTGTCATTCTGGACCTCCTGTCTATATCACACAATGTTGAATCCCTGCTCCATCTTAAAACATCCCCCTCCTTCGGTGTCTATCACAATGCATTTTCCTGGTTCTACTTGCACCCATCTGACTCATGGCCTTTCTTGTAATGCCTGCTACAGGACTCAGGAACAGCCTTGAAATGTGTAGGCTCAGGATTACAATTATATGCCAATTGCCATTGTCCTAACTTCCCTATTCTCATACCACTTCACCAGTGCAAGATCCTTGGTATAATTTTCTATACCTAATTACAATGTTTAGCACTGACATATATCTTTTGAAAGATGATCATTTTTATGTCACATATATGATATAATTTTATTTATGAAAATATTAACATATCTCTCCCTGAAGTAAGAGTAGCCACAGCATGGGTTAGTAGAAAGGGCCTTAGTTTAATATTTAAAAATGAGAATAGTAACATTACCTTCAAAATATTATGATTAAATGAGATGAAAGTGCCAAAGTGACCAGCACAGAGCCTGGCACAGAGCAAATGCAAAATAACTGTTTGCTAAATCTAAATCTATTCAGTCTCCTTGGCCATCAAACAATTGGTCAGTTGGAAAATACAGAGTGAATCAAGGCAACTAAAGCATTCTTAGTCCAACAAATTGCCTGGTGTACTCAGATTAAGGCAAAAGCTAGTATCCCTTGGCACATGCAAATGACTGCATGGCCAACCTATTGTTTCTGGTGGGATGCCCAATGCTAGCCTCCATTCTTCTCTCCACCATTCCTGCCAGCATCATGGTGAGAACCAGTGGCAGCAAGGAGGTGGGAGAGCTGGAGACTGAGTTCTGTGGCTGGCCAGCAGGCATAGCAGAGCCAAGAAACATTTGCTGCCACTCCAGCCAGTGTTGAGGCAGCACTCTCCTCCTTCAGCTGTGACCCAGAACACCTTGGCATGCCCCTTTATAAAGCTGCCAAACGCCAGCATAAAGAAAACCAGGAGCAGATGGACTGGATGTTGATTTTTGCAAGCCGTCATTTTGGTATTTTGCAGCTAGTCTTTCAGTGCTTCTCCTCACCAAGATTAATGAGGTCACCATGGGAGTTTGTAAATAGATGCAGGAGGTGAAACTGCCATATTTCCTTAGTTCCTCTTTTTTGGCTGTCAAGTGAAATTAGCCAGTGTGGCGTTAGTAGTGCCCAAGGCAATCATGAATTTAGCACACATTACACATATCCATTGCATCTCTTCTACTGTGCTTCTTATTCAAAGTGGCATTTGATTGTATTGGAAAAATATTTGTTCTTATGTAAGCTTCCTTAGACCTTATAAATTATACTGTCACTTAGGATCTAACTGATACAGACATGCTTGCATAATGTGACACTGATCTTTTTGAATAAAAAAGGGGGCATTAATGTGTAACCTGTTTTCCTAATGGGATACAGTTTCTTTTTAAATTTTCTTCAAAATACAAATGTTTAAAAACTTATATAGTCAATACACTTTTATGATGTACAAAAGTTTCTGTACAAAGCAATAGAACATATCATACATTACCTTTCATGAGCCCTAAAGACTCATTTGTAACTCTTTAAATTTTCCAAATCATTTATCTGCCTAAATATAATCTCATTCATACTTTACAGTTACTGCATACAAAACATGCAATGCCAATTAACACTTGTGCTTCTTTGTTCAAAACACAGTTTTATTTCAGGTTGAGTTTTCATCCAATAGTGATAGGCCATAAATAGAGATCTATCTTTAAACATGCAAAATAAAACGCCAAGGGCCTTTTGTACCCTTTCTTTAATGTCACTTTAAATGAAGAGGCATAAAAATACAGGCATACAAGGAATGAAAGGACAATGCAAGACTCAGAGAGGAAGAATTCAGCAACCAAGGTGCCTCTATTCTTCCAGACCAGCCATTTCGTCTCAAATTTTTGAAGCAATATTAGAAAATGTCACAATACAGTACATAGAGATACTTATTTTGGGTAGATTGACTGTTTCTACATGCTTTCAAAAGAATAGACAATACACAAAGATCTAAGGCAAGAAATAAAAATACCACGCAGAACCTGTCCACCCAGAGATGACTGTCAACATTAAAGCACAGGTCTCTCCAGTTTTATTTGTCTAGGGGTAAGTAAGTTAATGCACACACCTCCACACAAATGACATCATGCAAAGCTGAGATCAAAGTGTATTATAAAGCTCTTTTTAAATCAAAATTGCACTGTAAATATGTTCTCATATCACTAAATATCTTTATAACTTTTAATCTTTATATCTAACATCCCATCATATGGTTGTACTATATTAAAAATAGCACTTAAAAAGAACAATAGTATTCAGATTACTTTAGATTTCCATAGGGAAATTTAAAGTGTGGGAGTGGTGACAGCAGTGACACAAACAAATACAGTTATCCTTGACACTTTTTTGTAATTGTATGGAATGCCTTGGGAATCACTGGAATTGAGGCAGAAGAGCAATGAGACATCTGTGCTCTAGGAAAAACAAAGACTTAATGATGATGTCCCAAGCCTCATGTCATTCCACGCTTTTGTTAAAGGTCCTGAAGTGGTCCACACTGTATTTATGTAGATTAAGGCTGAAGTCTAAGTGTGTGTGTTTCTGTGCCCTTGCATGTGAGCAGGCACTAGCTGCAATGAGGAGAGGTGTGATTACAGATCACTTTGAGCAAAGAAGTTCTGCTTTAATCTGTTTTATACACAATGGGCTCATGGGTAGCATTTTTTTTTTAGTAAAAGAAGGTTCTCCCACCAAACAGTTAAATGCATACATAAATACATAGGTACATACATACATACATACATACATAAATTAAAGTAAACTAAGTTTTGAAAAACATTGGTATAGGAGGAAAAAAAACAGTACTTGGAGCCTATGGACTGGGTTCACATCCTAGCTCAATTATGTCAGCAACTATATGATGTTAATAAAATTGCGTTTTCTCTTGAGGTCTCAAATCTCCTTATCTATAAAGTAGGGATGAAATATTTAGCTACCAGGATTATTACATGCAGTAATGGATAATACACCAGAAAACGCATACCTAAGAAAAAATGAAATTAAAAGAACAGCATTAAAAATTAAGTTCTCAGATTCAGTCAAAGTATAACAGTACTTTTAACAAAATATAAGCACGTAATCTAAAATTTCATCAAACTGTTAATGATCTAGATGAGGGTTTGGCAAAATGTTTCTGTGAAGGTCAGATAGTAAATATTTTTGATTTTGTACACCATACCATCTGTCAAAACTATTCAACTCTGCCACTGTATTGTGAAATCAGATAGGCCATATGTAAAGAAATGGGCAAGTTCCAATAAAACCTTACTTACAAAATGGATCTTCTACCCGCAGGCTCTACTTTGCCAACCTTAGTTTTGACAGTTGCATGAAGTCAGTCTGGCAAGTAATTTGGGGAAAATATAACACAAAATCTTTTATAAAATTTGTCATAAGAAAGAAGGTATGAACTTAGGTACCAAGGGGTTCAGTGTGAGAGAGATATAAGCTGTATTCTTGCAAAGTGATCTTAACCCAATCAAAAGTGTTTTTTTAAAGATTTTATTCATTTATTTTTAGAGAGGGAAGGGAGGGAGAAAGAGAGAGAGAGAGAGAAACATCAATGTGCAGTTGCTGGGGGCCGTGGCCTGCAACCCAGGCATGTGCCCTGACTGGGAATCAAACCTGCGATGCTTTGGTTCGCAGCCCATGCTCAATCCACTGAGCTACACCAGCCAGAGCTACAAGTGTTTTTTTTTTCCTAAATTTGTTTTAGTTTTTTTTTTTTATTTGAGGGTTAAAGCCCATCAACTTGAGTCAATGGCAACCAATCTGGCCCCTCTTACTACTAGGAAGTCACATGTCCTCCAACAATCCTACCAGATACTGGCCTCCTGGCAGCTACATACAATTCACCATTGTTCATGCCTGTGGGTGCCTTCCCACCTCCATCTTTGATTTAGGCATTCTTTTCAGTTATCCATTGCTATAAAAAAAAACTACCCCAAATTAGTAGATCCAAAGAACAATTTACTGTATTACCTAACTGTTCTGTGGATTAACTGGACTAAGTTAAGAGTTCTTACATGGGGTGTCTCCTGCAGCTCCAGCCACATGGCAGCTGGAGTGCTATGAAGATTCTCCTGTACTATGTGTCCAAGATAGCCTCTTCCCTCCCTTGTTAGCTAAGGATGGCTGGAGCAGCTGGGGTGGGGGAAAGTCAAACATCTTTCTCTCTCCACATAGTCTCTTAACATTTTTAGCTTCTTTGGGCATGGTGGAGCTAGGGTAGTTGGACTTATTACCTGGTATCTAACTTTTCCCAGAATGAGAATTCCAAGAAACTCAGACTGATATTACAAGACTTCTTATAATCTAGCCCAAGAAGTCATGTAGTGTCACTTCTACCACATTCCATTGGTCAAAAGCCAGCCCAGGTTCAGAGAGAAGACCTAATCCAAGAAAGCATGTTTCATTTGGGTGCCATATTTGGAGTGGAGCTACTACATGCAAGACAAAAGGTATCCATTTTGAAGATCAGGTTTTTTTAATACTTAATATTCTTTTTTTTTAAGATTTTATTTATTTTTAGAGAGGGGAAGGGAGGGAGAAAGAGAGAGAGAGAGAATCAATGTGTGGTTGCCTCTCACATGGCCCCCACTGGGGACCTGGCCTGCAACCCAGGCATGTGCCCTGATTGGGAATCGAACCTGCAATGCTTTGGTTTGCAGCCTGCACTCAATCCACTGAGCCACACCAGCCAGGGCGAAGATCAAGTTTTTAGAACATCACATGGCTGATGTATTTAAAAGTCTGAAGCCAAATCAGATGACAAATTCCAAGCTTACACTATCTGTTTATAATTGTGTATTTCCCTAGACTATTTGACTACGGAATAAAACATATCAAAAGTTCTGTTCAAAGTTTCCTCAACTTCCTAAGGGGCACACAGAGCCACTTTACAATAAAGGTGCAAAATCTCTTCAAAGAAGCTGAAGGTATTTTTAAGACGTTTTTTAAAGCTGACCTTTGAGGTGAAGAGCAATCATGACCCAAGATTCTAGTCACAAAACCAGCTTGAGGGTAAATCCAAAGCAAGAAGATAACAATTTCTGGATTATTCAACAAAACATCACAGAAAAGATAAGCCAACAATGAATCTCAAAATTACCAGGGACTTGAGAGAGCATCCAATTCAATTTTCCACACAAGGCAGGTGCCCTTGGGTCAATAAATTTTAGGAAACTGGCATTTTGTCCAACTACTCTACACCATATAAACACACTAACTCCTCACAACAACCCTATGAGGTCATTATAACGTAGACAATACCAGCATTCCCATTTTACAGATAAGGAAAATGAGGCCCAGATAAGTTAAGTGATTTGTCCAAGGAAACATATGTAGAAATCTGAGCAATCGTACCTAGAGCCCATTCTGGCTGATGCCAACTCCTGTGCTTTCTGCTGCTATGCCATCCTGCCCTATGGCCAGGCAGCATCTTTACATGTGAAGTAATGAAGAATTCAGTCTCTCATGAACTAGACTTTCCAATATTGGGATGGTCTAAGTGTGGTCAATCAAGAGAAGCCTATGCTGCAGGGACTTTTACTCTCAGAGTGTGTGGCTGAGTTTCGATGACATCTTAATTCCTTGAGAGAATATGTAAATTGTACTATTTACAAGCATTTTTCATGGTAACAGGTCTACAACTTTGATCAGACTTTCAAACAATGACAACTCAAAAGTTTAAAAGCGATCAATCTATGAAGAACATATTGCTTCATCCAATGGGAGGTGACAAGGTGTCTATTCATAAACACAGTCAGCAAATACAAACCCTGCTTTTCACAAGTTCATATTACACCTGAAGAGAGAACACATATCTGTGCAACCAGAGCAGGTGCACAATAATATAATTCCCAATGAACAGTTTCCTACTCCTCTATGGATATGTAACAGAGCTGGAGCAAATGCTTTCTCCACTAATTGCACTGGGCATAGCATCATTTATTTAAATGAAACCTCATGCTGATGCCAAATTTGAGGTGCAGATAAAAATAGAACTTCTCTAGTTGAAGGAATGATAGGTTGGCCACAGCCTTTTCCATTCAGCTTTTTTTGGCACCCGTCTGGTACCAACTTCCCCTCTATGGAGCCCTTCATACCACTTGAGAGTACACCCATAGGGTATGCAAAGCACAATTTGAAAACCACAAAATATAGTTGTTAGGGTGGTCTCTGAGAGTCCATTTATACTCCTATACTTCTCTATAGTTTTATGTCCCTGACTTCTGATGCCTTAACTTACTTTTTTTTTTTTTTACTTTACCATGGTGTGAAAGCAATAAGCATTTGGTAGAAACTAAACTTCAAATCTTCGATTTTGATCATTTCCTGGGCTACTGGTATGTGGCACAGTGCTCTGTAATGATGCTGGGCAGCAGCAGTGAGCCACAAGTCCCAGTCAGCCACCCAGTCACAAGGCTACACAACCAAGACTCTACACTGTACACAGTCTTACCAGTGTTTTTGCAGCACATTTAATGTAGGCTGGGCTACACTACGATGTTCAGTAAATTAGGTGTATTAAATGCATTTTTAACTTAGGATGGCTTTATTGGAATGTAACTCCTTTGTAAGTCGGGAAGCATCTGTACTGTACCTAAGTAACAAATGAGCATATAATGTGTTCCCAGCTAGTTTGCACAGAGAAGTTGTTAGGTACTGACAGTGAATGAATAAGGAAAAAGGGAGGAGAACCCTCAGTGCCATAAGCAAAGGAGGACTTGGCTTGGACATTGGGAGGCATAGATAAAAGGAAAACATTAGCCATGTTACTGAGTAGCCTAAGGAGTTTTGATATATTGGTAGCAGCAAGTGGGAGGGAGCTCATGTTTGTATTTCGCAGCTCACTGCTCCCTGCTCTGTTGGGGTCTGAGTTACAGAGGAGCCATGACAACTGAGATGGATGGACGTTTCTTTACTCATTTCTCTACCACCTTCCTGCTTCAAGTTAATAACCTTGCAGTCTCAGGAGCCAGATCACACACATTTCAAAAGAACAGAGGAGGACTTCAAGGGACTTGCTGTTCTTCTTTGAATTTTGTGGTACCAAGGAAGAACCAGGCTTATTTGTCAGTTCACCTTTCTCAGCCTGGTAGAATAATTAAAAGACTAGAGTCAGAATACCTTATTATACTCAGAAAGAAATGCTGCTGAAATTCAGGGGCTAATTTAGAGAGATTTGTGAGCCTTCTTTTTCCCCTCAGCTCTATAGGAAAACTCCCAGTTTGCATTTAGATTACATCAAAGCAGAGCAAAATTGGAATTTCTGGCAGCCATTGCTTTATTAAACAAATCAATTTTATTTGGAATGATAAGTTACTCGATATTCTTTGTCTATATCTTTTTGGTGCAGAGGGGTATTGTGTAAATAAACAATGTTAATAATAACAATAAATATGTTTAAATTTATCCATAACTGTGAGAAAGAAAGAATTCAGAATGTTCACACTTATCCCAATGGGATATATATTTTTAACATTCAAACTTAACAAACTTTTATCAATCACCCACTTAGGTATGAGAAAATTTCCACCAGATGACCACAAGGCTTACATTACTGTCTTCATTTTAGACATGAGGAAATCAAGGCTCAGTGATCAGCCAACTTGCCCAAAGTAACACTGTTAGGAAGTAGACAGATAAGAAATTCTTTCTCCAAATTCAAAGCTCTTCCCAATATATACAGTTGCTTTCTTGTTTTTGAAAGCTTCACATGAGGATATGTCTTTTTAAATTGGTTTTAGAGAAGAAGGAAGAGAAAGAAGAGAGAGAGAAACATTTATGTGAGAGAGAAACATCATTAGGCTGTCTCTTGTATGCACCCTGAGGATCTAACCTGCAACCTAGGTACCCTGACCAGGGATCGAACTTGCGACCTTTTGTTGTATAAGGCAACACTTGGACCAACTGAGCCACTTGGCCAGTGATACACAGCTGCTTTCTTAAAAGGAAATGGACAAAATCTTAGTGCCAAAAAAAGCCATGTAAACACCATGACATTTCATGACACCCACCCTTGTGCTTCTACCCCAAACTGTCATTCTTCAGGCACCTTCCACTTCATGACAAAGTGAGTATGGTACAGGACAAAGCCTCAGAAACTCCTTTGAGTTGTTGAAATAAGCAGTCATCTTGGAATCATTCAAATTCCCAACTACTACAACCTTCTGTTGCATAGAGCAAGAGTGATCTAAAACTGAAAATTAATTTGTGATAAGCTGATTTCTCTCCATTGCTGCCTGTCCTATTATCCCTGATATAACATAAACAGCAAGGAAAAGTAATGTCCAGCTATAGAGTCTACATGCTACTTGAGCTTCTGTCTTCTTTCACTGATTATGGTGGCTGTTCTGCTCCCCAGATGACTTCTATCAGCATTATTGACATTGACCAACTGCCTTTCAAGCATGGAAACAAACAGTTTATAATCACAATAGTAAACTTTATTTATTGAGTTCTTGCTCTGTGCTAACCACTGCAGTCAGTGCTGGAAATTCAGTAACAAATGATTCAGTCCTGGAGGCCTAGAGTCTGAGAAGACAGATGGACATTAACTGGATAATCACTATTCAGTAGAAGTGGCTCCACAGGAAAAGTAGCCACAGTGGGGGAACAAGAAGTCTAGAGACTCAAGGAAAAGTTCTAGTAGAAAGTGACATCTAAGCTGAAACATGAAAAGAATAAGGGGGAGTTAGCTAGGTGAATGTGAGGACAAGGGAGAGAATATGATCCCAACAAAGGGAACAGTATGTATAAAGGCCCAGGGCAAGAAAGAGAATGTTCTAGAAACTGAAAGAAGTGCATTATGACTAAAGTAGGGGGGAATGGTTTGAGAGATGAAGAGGTAAATGGGGCCCATTTTCAGAGGGCTTTGTAGCTCATGGTGTCTAGAGTGCAGTGGGAAGGCACTAAAGCCAATGACTTGTTGGGTCTCCATGATTTGTAGGTAGCAAATGTGTAGTTCAAGTATCTTGAGGACTGGGCTTATTTCTTTTTTAAATAAATACTTGCTTTGTTGATTTTTCTAGCCTTATTTATTTTGCTTAAAGAAAAGCCCTCTGAGGACAGATTGGTTTTCTGAGCATTTTTCATGATGTATGTGTGTGTGTTGGGGGCAAGGGGTGGAATTCCGATTTGGTTTTCACCTTGCCTTTTTTCCATTTTTAAAAAGATTGTTCTTCTTTTCAATTAAAAAGCAAAAGAACTATTGGAATACTTTAATGGTAACATCACAAAGGATAGTGTATTCTATTATCTCTGCAGCAGGAGTGACCAGTCCTATGCCATTTGTAGTATCAATGTGTTTAAAGTGCCCCATGAAAATGAGCAGACCCATGATAAACACTGCATGGAACTGGGCTGGGTTTGTGTCTCCTCCCATCAATTCATCTTTTTGCCTCATTTTGAAGACCATTTTCAATAGCCTCAATAACTACAGAATGACAATGTGATTTTTAAAGAGGTAAAAACAATTAGGAGGAAGTGTAAATTAGAATGTCACTAACATCAAGTCCAGACCAGAAATGCACTAAAAACTGCACACCATGAAAGTCCTATATAGCTGTAGGAAAATGCCCTGAACTTAATTTTGAGCATTTCAGTGGCCAAAGCAAAGATGCCCAATCAGTTGTAACAGCGATCCTCAGCTTTAGCTGAGGGAAAAGAGCTTTTGGAAAATTATTCACACACTAGAAAAATTAAATTCCTGAGACTGGGGCCATGCCTTAATTAATCTTTCTAATATGCAGCCATAGTTCTGTTATTCAGTGGGTCTGACCACTGCATAACAAAATTCCAAATGCCCATAAGTTAGAAAACACATT
Source organism: Phyllostomus hastatus (assembly GCF_019186645.2). Classification (NCBI taxonomy): domain Eukaryota; kingdom Metazoa; phylum Chordata; class Mammalia; order Chiroptera; family Phyllostomidae; genus Phyllostomus; species Phyllostomus hastatus. The sequence continues at coordinate 6,585,973 of NW_025333841.1, read as the reverse complement.
AGTTGCTCATGAGAAATGGGAGTTTTTCTTGGCAGTGAGGACTAAGAGAACTTCCTCCCTCCCATGGGTTCTCCTAAAGTGTAGAATGGGATACAGTGCCAATGCTCCCAATACCATCCCTACCATCGACACAATGGCAGGTCTCTAATGCCTAGTTGTGGTAAGGTGCTGCGCTGCAATTTTGGTGCCTAGAGCTAAAGTATATTTCAAAGTGAGCTTAGGAGGCTTGAGATGCATTGCAGGGACAGAGCTCTCTGATATGCTTACTTCATTCACAAAGAGCATTTCTAGAGGAGCAGACAGGAGAAAAATATAGTATTTTTCCCCACTGCTCCCAAAGGAGAGCCTTTTGAAACTCTAGCACATTTCTTAGAAGCCAGGCAATGCTCCATGGGCAGTAATTCCAGATGATATATTTAAGGTATTAGAGATATAAAATGTCCCTTGTTTGCCAAGGGACCAATAAGTAAACATTAAATGTCATTTTTATGTCAAGTAAATACTTAAGGATCACAGAGAAATTCACTAGTGATCTATAGAATAATAGCACACCTGACCTATGAAATAGGGGAAGATTTGAGAAATCTATTGATTTTGACCTTGACCAATCCAACAGATACACCTTGGCATCACAAATGTGTTTAAGCCTCATGGGTGACAGAGCTCCAATTTTTACCATGCACTTTCAAAATCAAATGTCAGCCCACATGCTGTCATATGCATGACATTCTGCCACTTCTCAAAGCCACCCTCTGCTTGAAAACTGGACAGTCAGGCCTCTGGGGGTCTCCACAAAGTCTGCTATTCCCTCTTCTTTCTCTGAGTCCCATGGGGTTTGATTAGCCATCACCCTAGAGTTTCTGCTTCCTCTTATCTTCTACAGTGTCAATTTAAATGTTCACCAGAATTTTCAAGTCTTTCTAGCCCCAAGATCCTTTTTTTAGTGGAATCTGACCTAGAATTCCAATATTTTCTCTGGTTGAAGGAACCCCAATATCTTGTCCCCACCTAAGCCCTAGGTCTGTGGTGTGCCCAGCTTGAAACCAGCACCTTGTAGCAAGCACAGGTTTAGGATTGAAGCCCTGAAATCAAATGCAGGCTCAGATCAAGTGGCACATTCTCTTCACTCCAATAAAGAAAGCTCTTCTACCATCATTGGACAACTTTGCAACTTTACTCTTTGTCACATACTTGCCCCATAACTCCCTGCAACATAGCTTCCTTCAGTCACTTTTCTACAGTGTGTGATGTCAAGTGAAAAGAAAACTGACCTTGGAGTCAGGAGAGCTGGGTTACATCCAGAGCTGCCTCCTTTGCTAGCTGTGGGCAAGCCTTTTCAAACCTGACTCTCACTTTCCCTCTATAAATAATGAAAAAAAAAAGAATTTCTTCCTCATTCATGAACCTGCTTACAGAACTAAAAAAACACTATGGGAATAAAAGGGTATTGGTCTCCTATTGCTGGTATAATTTATTCTCTTGTAGTTCTGGATGGCAAAATAGGTCTCACGGGGCTGAAAGCAAGGTGTCAGCAGGGCTGTGTTCCTTCTGGAAGTCGTAGAGGAAAATCTACTTCCTTCCTTAATTTTTGCAGCTTCTAGAGGTCATCTGCATTACTTGGCACATGGCTGAACATCGTTCTGACTCCTGCTTCAGTTTTCACGTCTCCTTCACTGACTCTCCTGCCTCCCTCATACCCTTATAAAGACCCTTCTGGCCCTAGCTAGCATGGCTTAGTGGATTGAACACCAACCTGCAAACCAAAGGGTCACCTGTTTGATTCCCAGTCAGGGCACATGCTTGGGTTGTGGGCCAGGTCCCCAGTTGGGGGCATGTGAGAGGCAACTACAGATAGATGTTTCTCTCCCTCTCTTTCTCCCTTCCTTCCCCCCTCTCTCAAAATAAATAAATAAAATCTTCCAAAAAAAGACCTTTCTCAAGAGTAGGGTAACTCAAATAATCCAAGATAATCTCCCCATCTCAAAATCCTGTGAATTCCTTTTTACCATGGTTGTAAAGTAACATAATCATATGTTCCATGGTTAGGTGTGGTGCATGTTTGGGAATCGCTATTCAGCCTGCCACAGTTATATCTTAGGTACTGCAGTGAATAGCCTCCACTTGTCTCTCCAGATCCACACCCCATCCCTCTCCACCCTGCTCTGTGCTCCAGAAGGCTAATCTCTCTGGATTGCATCAAACTGGTTACCTTCCCTTCTGGCTTCCATTTGGGTTTGGCCCATATGAGGCTGGCAAGAGGATGAATGAAGGGTAGGGTACATGGCCCCACCACCATATTCCTTGGTGCTGGGCTACAGGTTGGCACTATTTGTGTTCCTCTACCAAAGGCCACGGGACTGACAGCAGGCCTTTTCCAAGCAACTACTGCTCTCTCCAGACTCTGTAAGAGCCTCCACCCCAGCTGTTTCAGGGCAGTGGGTGATAACAGCTTCCTGGTCTTCTTGTTTGTGCATGCTTCCCCATGCTGATTTCCTTTAACCATTAACCCTAAACCCCAACCACAGCTTTGTAAATAGATCCTTCACTAAATTATCCTCTAGTTACTCCTTTGGGTGTACTGCCTGTTTTTTTTCTGGGATCTTAACTGGTAAAAATTCTGAAATTACTTTTGAAAGGTTTACAGTGGCCACCTTCTTAAAATCTTTTTGACTGCCGTCACTCCCTTGACCTCTCTAGAATATTTGATAATGTAAACAGCTCTTCCTTACTTTTCTAAAAAGAGGATGGGATATATTCTTTCAAAATAATCAGGTTTCTTAGCTCTTTGAACAAGCCAAGCTGTTCCTGTCAAGACCTTTCTACATGATGTTCCCTCTGGCTGAAATGCTTTTCCCATTGCCACTTCCTCATATACTGCTCATATTAGATGTCATCTCTTAAAAGAAGCCCCTTCTGATCCTTTAATTTAAAGTAAACAACTACTATTCTCTATCATAGCAATGCTAGTTTCCTTCATAACTTTTTCACCAACTGTGCTTATTTAATTAATTCATATGTCTCCAGGGGAGCAAAGGATCATGTCTATCTTGTTCTCCACTGTACCTCCAGGGCTGAACACAAGACCTTAAAAAAATATTTGTTAGTGAACAACAGACATAAGAGTGAAAGGGCTGTGATCTGTACAATGTCATTAAATATTCTATCTCATTTAATCCTTAGACTAACCATGTAGGTAAGTAGATATCAAATTTCATTTTACAGAAAAGAAAACCAATGCTCAGAGAAAGTAAGTAATTTGCTGAGTGTTAATCAGTCGGTAAACTTAGAACTGAAACTTGAAACCAGGCATCCCTTACTCTAAGGCTATTAAGTAAAAAAGCTAATGTTTGTTGAATACTTACTTGACGCCAGGCCTGTACTAAGTGTTTACAAACATACTCTCATTTTCATGCTTACTACAACCCTGAAAAGTGGTAATCACTATTATCGTCAATCAACAACAAGGAAACTAAGGGTCAGAGAGGTGAAGCAGCTTGCTGAAGGTCACAGAAGTAGGAAGCAGTGAAGTTGAGCATTGAGTCCAGTTGGGTCTGACTCCACTGCCCTTTCCTTTGTGTCAGGAAGTGCTACAGCCCTTAGAGCAGTGTCAGAAACACTGAAGCCTAGCACAAGGTAAGGGTTACCTAGAAATGACTTATTCCATCATTTCCCAGACAGGATGACAGAGGAACGGCTAGGCTTGTTCTTGAGAACAGCAGCATGTTGTAGCAAGAGGAGAGGGAAAACATAGATTTTCAGCTCTAAATTTGCTCCAATACTCTCTGTCAAAGTTAATTAGCCAACAATTGGAAAAGGCAAAACTAAGGTAATTTGGGAGAGAATAATGGTAAGAGTAGGGCAAAGCTAAACAAGGAGACTGGAAAAGAAGACCTGGCTATCTTAATTGATTTCAACTTCACTAGGAAAGAAGGAGGGATGTTGTTTTGTTCACTTGAGAACAGCAACTATCACATAGCAGGCCCTCTATCAGCACTTTATGAATGAATTAATCAAGTCTTCTGGCTCATTTAGATGACATCACAGGCAAATAGAACACCTGTAAATTAAATTTCTGGGCCCTTTATAATTTGAGGGAAGGTGAAGAATGTGAAGCATGTCAGAAAACTAGGGATGGGCAAATGGTTCTCAAAAAGTTTGAATACTTACATTTTTCAAGCAAATTAAGTGAGACCAATGGGCTACTTTTCCAGAGAAGTTTGTTTAACAGAGTGGCTTGGGAGGGCTTTTCTATGAGGAACCCTAGTGTTCACCATCACCTTTTGATACATTATTTGAGCATTTACTGCATGCATGGATTGCACTAAGTGTTTGCCTATTTAATCCTCATCATAGCCCTATAAAATATCATCATTATTCTCTTTTCACCACTGAGGACAGTGAGGCACAGAGAAGCTGAGTTCCTTGTCCTGCTATGACTTTAATGCCTGACAACATTAAAGCCCCATCTCATCACTGTGGTAGCTAAATCTACCAAGGAAGTTGGTGACATTTTCCAGTCATACGGGTCAAGTAAGAGACTCACAGAATAAGGAATTTGATCTCACTGAAGCATTACTTGTGTGAGGGGAGGGAAGTTTAGAGGTGGAGGGCAGAGAGATTCTCCGCAGCTAGGAGTAAAATTTAGACTAGACTAGGCAACATCAAAGGAAACCAAGAACCAATATCCTTGGAGAGAACTGGGGAAGGTGGGAAATCAGAAGTTGCCTGAGAAAACAGAAGGTCAGACAAACTCGAATAGACCAATATGATACATATGACACAACAAAGGTTTTTTATTAATCTCCTGTAATGTGGAATAGAATGGACAGATCTATTTTCTATTATAACATATTTAAATCAATGAGATAGCACTTGAAAGGACTAGCTAGAACTATAATGTGTGTATAAAAGCACTGATACTCTTGCATGGTGAGCCTGTCAAAACAAGAATTTTTATTTAGTCTAAGTCTCTTCTGCAGTATGGGTTTTTCCCACTGACACCTAAAATTATATTATGGATAACCTTCCTTTTTTATTAATTACATGTATTCACTCATTTAATTAGCATTTACTAAGCAGTTTCTATTTTCAGCACTGCACTTGGCTGAATCTCAGCTTTGCTCTTGCGCCTAAACCCAAGTACTTGAGTAGAACTCAATTGCTTGGATAACTTTAATTCTGTGTTCTAGTTGCAATCATTGTTCCTAACTTTTTTCAGGTAACCCTAATGGGTATTTTTGAATTACATTAACCACACCAACTTTGAGTTTAATTTAATGTAAAAGCTGGCACTTCAACAAAGCATCACAATACTTATTGATTGTGATTGAAACAACAACATGGAAAATGGACTACTAGAATTCATCCAAGTTTTAAATACCAAACCACAAAGGCATTTACTCTCTAGGAAAAAAATGTTGCCCATTCTTCTGTCAAAAACACTCAAAATTATTTGAGGTGTTTAGTAGCCCAGCATAGACAAGAAATATCCTTAACATTCAATCACATGAGTAAAACTGCTGACCTGCCAGAATATTCCATCATGGTATTTGACAGTATTGGGCACTGAGCCATTAACTAGAAGAGCAGGTATATCTACATTATCTAAGAGTTTAAATGAAATTTACACAAAGAAATAAAGGAGGCATTGTTACCTTTGTCTATTTCCATTCAAAACCCCGGAGCTAGGCTTTATCTATACAATAGCACTGTTATTCTTAGCAAGAGATGGATGTTCTCTGTGGCCCACACTAATGTAGTACCCAATGGTGCGTAACATGGGTTTGGGGTATGTGGAGGCAGATCCATAAGAAATGAGTCATTTGGACCAGGAGTCATTCTGAGAATGGAGTGTTGCACTAGTGTAACATCACAGGCAGTGTCTGACAATGGTTTAGTGGGGTAGGTGAAGATATAATCAGTGCATTAGTAATACCTGCACTTCAGAGTTTAGGGGCAGAGTCATGTATTACATGATGATGGTAAATTCTCTCATTTGTACATTGAAACTGACAGATATAATGATGGTAGTGTATGGTGCCTATGTATTAACATCCATTTATGTAAAAATAGTCAATTTTAATAATAAAGTACAGCAAATGATTCCATTTGGTTTCTTAATTTAAATATTATTTTTAAAAGACAGATTATTCAATTTTGTGCAGTGCTCATCTGAACTGAATTATGTGTAATATTTTTGGATATGGCCCTTTAAATATTTTATGAACTGACAAAATGAGAGTCTGAGTTCACTTATCATTGAAAGACACTACGATATAATGTTAAATTTGTATTTCGGAGAATTGGGTTTTTTAATGTATCCTGGATCCTGATTAGTGCATTACTTCATTTTAAAAAATCTATGTCCAGCCCTGCCTGGTGTGGCTCAGTGGATTGAGTCCCGGCCTACAAACCAAAGGATTTCTGGTTTGATTCCCAGTTAGGCCACATGCCTAGATTGTGGGCTGGGTCCCCAGTAAGGGGTGCTCGAGAAGCAACCACACATTGATATTTCTCTCCCTTTCTCCCTCCCTTCCTTTCTCTCTAAAAATAAATAAATAAAATCTTTAGAAAATAAATTAAAATAAAAGTCTATCCTAAGCTTTTGCAATCTGAACCTACAAAGGACAGAAAATGTTCCTTGATTCTGTCACATTCCCTGGTGCGTTATTGATCCTCAATAAATTGGCATGGTTATTGTAATTCAGTAACTGATGTGGATGTCAGTTATGTTTTCCCAGCTATGTCATCTGTCGCGGAAGGGAGGAGTACTCCATTTCCCTGTCCTATGTGTATATGTGAAGGGATATCATATGGAGACATATTCCTGGCTTCTTACCCACCTGTGACTTACTCTACACCACAAGGAAGAGGACTAAGTGATCTCACCAGTGGGGTACATCCATTGGGCTACATTTTTCCATAAGGGACAGCTAACTTATAACTAGAAAGTTATAAGAAAGGAGTGTAGAAAGGAGTGTAGGAGACAGTTTGGTAGTTTCTCAAGAGGTTAAACATAAAATTACCATATTACCAGAGATTCCACTCTTAGACATTTACCCAAAAGAATTGAACCCAAGTATTCAAACGAATACTTGAATATGAAGTTCACAGCAGCACTATTCACAATATCCAAAAAGTGGAAACAACTCAAATGCCCATCAGTGGATGAATGGATAAACAATGGACTTGAAAGCACTTCAGGGGGATAGGGTGGAGTCAAGTTGTTAGCAGACACTTCTTAGCACAGATCTAAAGCCAAATTCTCCCATCAGTGTTATTCATAATAATGTTAGCATTCTGTCTCCATTTGTTTGCTTTTTGAATTTTATTTCTCAACTGACTTGAAAAGGACAGAATGAATTTTTATTTATTAGGATCCCTGAGCCCCATCAAAAAAACAAAACAAAACTGACAAGCATGGCTCTTATGGCTTCAACCAATTTAATGATTTCAAGGATGAACAGTAGAGAATTAGTGATAGTGATGGGCCTATAGACCCCTCTGTGCTACAGCCTATCCTCTAGAGTCCACAAAGGAAGACTGAGCATCTGTTCAGAGAATACAAAAACAAAGGAAACAACTTGTCTTCCCTGAAAACACTGGGACAGTACAGACACAAGGGCTTCATTCTGCATTCTTCTAGTTCAGTCATTCAAACTGCTCAGGTCTCCATCTCATGGGATCTGAGAGGCAGGCCCAAGGTTGCCCTGTGAGTTAGTGGTCAAGACAGAATCAGTAAATGAATTCCTTAGCTATGCAAAGTCCTCCTTGAACTATAAAGCACATCATCACTATACCAAACAAACTGGGTATGTTTTCTTAATAATCTAAGAATCCATATGTATCACCATCTCGCACATCTTCTCAGGTTCTGAACATTACAGGTTTTAACACTGATTTTAGAGCCCATAGAACTGGCTCTGTACTTATGGGTTGTATGATCTCAGACAAGTTACTCAATCTCATGGAGCCTCGATTTTCTCACCTGTAAAATGGAGATAATAGCATTACTTACCTCTAAGATTAATTGGAGGTTTGAATGAGCAAATGTATGCAAAGATCTTAGCACACTCTCCTCCCTCATTCTCCTCCCTCATACAGTAACAGCCCCAATGTAACCACCACTAACAGCTTTATGGTTATCTTTCCATATAAATGAACAGAAAATATACATCCATACTTCGGCTTGTTTTTTAACAAAATGGGATCCATACTATACACGCAATTGTAAGAGTTGCTCATTTTATTTAATTATATATAGTGGACAGTCTTCCAAGTTTGTAGACAGATAGATATAGGTCAATGGCAACTTTTTTCTAGCCACATATTACTCCAAAATTGGAAATTATCACAATTCAGTCAGCCATTTCCCACAGGAGAAGGGGGGTATGGGGAGATGGAGGAGGATAAAAGGGGTCAAATATGGTGACAGAAGATTATTTGACTTTGGGTGGTTAATGCACATAGTGCAATATATAGATGATGTATCATAAACCTGTACACCTGAAACCTATATAATCATATTAACCAATGTCACCTCAATAAATTTAATAAGATTTTTAAAAATACTGCCACATTAATCTCCCAATAGGTTGTAGTCATTGGCACCCTCACCAACAGTGCAGGGCAGTACTTTTGCTCCATACCCTTGACAAATATAAATGTTACTGATATGTTTATTTGGGCCAGTGTAACAGCATCTCATTTTAAGGTGCCGTTATGTGATGAGTAGTGGAAATGAGAACCTGTTCATCATTGCATTTTCCCTATGGATGTTCATTCAGGTTCCTTCCATTGTTTTAATATTCCAAATAAATACTTCAACAAATTTGTACTTTCTCTCTTAAATTGCCTGTTTTATCCCTTTGCTCATATATGTATTGGGTAGTTCCTTTGTCTTATGAATTTGTAGGAGTACTTTGTATATTAGCAATACCAACCTTTACACTGACAGATGTATGCAAATATTTTACCCCAATTGATTATCATTTGTAATAAAATCTGTGAAGTTTTTTCCTTTAAATAGTCTAGATGCATGTCTTGCTTAAGGAAGATCACCCTAAAGTCATACACATATTCTCTTACACTGCTTTTTAATACTTTGATAGTTCTCTTACATTTCAACTTAATACATTTAGAATATGTCTTTGTATGTGTTGTAAAGAAGAGGTTCTATTTTTATATTATAACATTGTATATTGAGAAGCCACTCTTTCTTTACAGACTTGTATAATTCCTTTAGCATATAGCAGGTTCCCATATATATTTGGATCTATATTCTCAGTTCTGACCTATTTATGTGTTTGTTCACAGCTGGATCAATATCACACTCACTTCTTTATAGTCAATTTAATATCTGACAGGAGAAATTTTGCCTCACACTTCTCCTTCTCTAAGATTTCCTTATTTCTTTATTAGCAAGAGATGCTAGCATATTTATTCTTCCATGTAAACTTCAGAACCACAATCTCAAGTTTAAAAATATTGTTAGTGTTTAAGATAATCATCGTTGCCATGCATGGGTATGATATGTCTCTAACTTTGAAGAGGTCTTGTTTTCTGTTATTATATTAAATGTTATTGTTTTTCACACATATTATATCTTTCTAATTAATTCTATTTCTGGGTGACTTTATTACTTAAGCTTTGTTGTGAATGAAATTTTGTGGGGTTTTTTTTCTGACTGGTTAGTACTATTATAAATTAAATCAATTGATTTTTTAAATATTTATTTTGTATCAAGCTACCTTATTAAATTCTTCTTCACTTTGAAGAACTTATAGTTGTTCTTTGGTTTTTATAGATATATACTGATATCACATTCAATAAGGATAATTTTGCCATTTTTCTTGTTTATACAACTAATTTCTTTTCCTTCACACATAACTGTAATGATTACCTCTCAAACAATGTTGAATAACAGCGATGATGGGGGAATCTCTGTCTTATTCCTAATTTTAATAAAAATGCCATTTGTATTTCTTGATTTATTATGATATTTACTATTGATTTATAGTAAACATGTTGCATCATGTTTAAGAGGCAACTTTCTATTCCAATTTTTACTTAAAATTGAGCATTCATTCCTGATTTTTAAAAATCTATAAAGTATTTTTTCCTCTATATGCTCATGATATGGCTTTTATGCCTCAAATTTATCATGATGATATATTTCCAATTGTTGAACCAACCTTGCATTCCTGTAATAAACCTACCTTGATAAAGTGTCACTCATCTCCTCTACCGTTCCCTTTTCTCTGCCCTACTGCCAACCTGAGTCCATGAAAATAAATGAGTTAATTGAAACCTATTTGTTCAGGAGTGTCACAAAACTGGTTTGTTTATTGTCCTTGTCCTTTTGAGACTACACCCTGGGTCAAGTGGAGACTACTCTGTGTTTCTTAGCTTTTTCAGGCTGGGAACTTTCCATGAGTCACAATGGCAGCTGGGCTTCAGAGGGAAGCTGGTCTGAGTTTATTGTCTGTCTACGCAGATGTTATTTCCATCTTGCTGACTGAATGAGTTCTCATAATTCAGCCATACATGGCACAGATGGCAATATGTTTTAGAATCCAATTGCATTCCTTATGACTTCTAGGATCAGTGCATTTGTGTAATGGGCAGTGAGGAAAAAAATTTGGGCTATGTTTGGGATAAGACTGGCGTGAACATTTGGGAGGGATCTAAATCTTTACCTGTCATAATTCAAAGCCCAATCAATTAAAATCTTCCTCATCCCAGATGTCAACAAATGTGTCAAACAATTCATAGCAAAATATCTTTACCTAATTTTACTTTTCGTAAACAGTCTCTCCCAAATTATAGCTCACACTTCCTTTCTCTCATTCATTGAATATGATGTGCAAAGCCAACTCTACAGGCAATGTGCTAGACTCTGGGAATCCCTTATCAGTCAAAAATCTGTTCTCCAGGCAATCAGTCTAGTAAAGAACAGACATATGTTAACACATCAATGTGACATGAGATAACACGTAATAAAAGACATACATGGCCCATGTCCTTCCCATCTTCCCACCTTTGCTTCCATCTTCAATACAATATCTGCTTTGTTTCACATGTCTTAAAGAAGAGCCTCACTCTTTTGAAGAGTGATAACTCTTCAAAACACTACCTTCCAAAATGCAATAATACACTAAGAAATATAGCTCATCATCACTATCCCCAACAGTGCCTATCACAAAACCTTGCTCTGTGTCAGCAGATATCCTGTCTAGGTTATAGAATGCATAAATGAAGTAAATTATCATAAGCATTAGAGCCTATAGAGGAAAGGGGCAAAGCAAAAATGAAGAAATGAATAGGTAAATAGATAAACAAGCTAAAAATAAATGGAGAAATTCACATAAAAGAATCACTAGGGTCACAAAGTCCTCCCCCCCCCATGTAAAATGACATTAATAGCACCATTGTCACTCAGAGGGAGGCCACTACATTTTAAAATGGAATGTGTAATACGCCTCCAGTTTACATTCTTGGAGATGTTCGGTGTATCCTGACAAAATTTAGATTTCTGCTTTCATACATGTGTTTTTTTTAGTAACTTGGAAATGTAATAGCTCAGAAGAACCATTTTCAGGCATAGTTAATGCAGATTGCCTGAAATAACTCTATGCCTCAAATAAATCAGCTTTTACTATATATCTATAAAAAATGGCCAACACTCATACACACGCCTCTTCTCTAGCTCTTCCTCATGACATCCTGTGTTTAACTGTGAGAAGCACTGCTCTAAATTTAAATTGTTCACTATGTGATTCAATAAACTTTCTGCTACTTGGCATACCTCAGCAATGGCATGTATGGATTAATCAAGCATTTCACTTACTGAAGACCCACCAAATACACTTAGATCCCCACTAAATATAGTACACACAGATATGAATGTGCAACAGTAAAACAAAATTAAGTCAAACTCAAACTTTCTTTGATAGTTCAGATGCTCTGTTGAATCCAATAGTCCAGGTGTAAGATGTACCTAGGTAGCATAGTGGACACACCTATGACCATCATCATTCTGGCCTAAGGACTGGCTAACATATCAGTACTTGAAAATGGCATAGACATCCACAGGGGTTATTCAGATGTCATAGAATCTTAAAGCCCACCTTGAGGATCACTTAGCCTAAGGATTTTCAGTTTTACTCAGGCATTGGTACCCTTTATTCAAATTAAACCCTAAGAAGAGCCCCCATGTATAAACCAGTAGAAAATGGAACTACTTGGGTTGCGGTTAGGGGTTGAGGTGGCAGAGTGTCTCCTTCAGTGATCTTGGGACACCTCTGTGGAATCCTACAAAACTGTACAACACAGTTTATAATTAAGAGTTTTGACTATATTGGTAGTTTTCAGATGAGGAAACTGAAACCTATTATAGGGTATCATGAATACTGTTGCTATGAACATTTATGTACAAGTTTTTCCATGGACATATGTTTTCAATACTCGGGTAGATATTAGTATTGGAATTGCTGGACCATATATTTTTTTCTATTCTAGAAGTGACTTTCTCAGAGTCATAATATAAAGCAGTAACTGATCTGGAACTAGAAGCCAGGTCTCCTGACTCCCAGGCAAAGGGCTTTTTTCCAACTCTAGCAGCCTTCCTTACAGTTTCTCCTGCTCTGGAAAAATAGGAGTTATAACTAGTTTCTGAGACATCCATGATAAGCCTATGACTGATTTCAGCCATGTTCTGAAAGTTCTCCTGGCAGAAGAGAGAGAGAGAGAGAGAGAGAGAGAGAGAGAGAGAGAGAGGGAGGGAGGGAGGGAGGGAGGGAGGGAGGGAGGGAGGGAGGGAGGAAGGAAGAAGCTACATTTTTGGCTTGTTCTAGGCCATTAATCTAACAAAGGGATATACCAGGTCCAGGAGTTAGTATAAATTACAAGTCCCTGAATTCTTTCTTTCTAACATTTACTTAGATAAGAGGAGTTGCTTTAGCTCATCTGTTCATTTATATCATTATGTGATATATGATACAGTGGTTTTTCTATTGCAACATTCTTTATGAGCCTTGTTTTAGGATGCTAGACACTAGCACTTGGAGTAATGGTTATTCATAAAAATCATAAGTTAAAAATAATAAAGCCCAGGAGTTCTACTCCAGATGGTGGTATAGAACAATACTGAATGTAAACTGTAATTCAAAATTTTTAAAAAAATAAAACATAATAATAACACCTAACATCACACCGCCCTCCACTACAGGATTATGAAGCAATCAATTTATTCTCAATAAATCAATGAATGAATGGAGAATTTATGATACCTGGCGGCGGGGGTATCAGTAAAGCCCTCTTTTCTAGTCCACTGCCTTCTCCAGTAGAGAATCAACAGTCATTACCATACAAGAAAGACCTACTAAGCATTAAGTACTTACATAAATTATTTCTATGAAATGGACATGATAATCACATTTTACACACTAAGAACGGAGGGTCAGACAATTACTGAAAAACTAAGTTTCTCCCAATTGAAGTAAATTCACAGGGTGCCCAGGGGTCAAAATTTCAAGTCTAGACACTGGAGCACTAGTGTCTCCACCTGACAAACAGGTGTAACATTATTGACCCGGGGCAGTTGCTGCACGATCAGAATTAGGAAGTTCATGTTTACATCATTTCCCCTAATCTCCTTTGAAAAATACAAACTCCATGAAATTACAGAACATTATTGTTATTACAAGGGATTTTGAAAATGGCTGAATGTACTTTCAACTTGAAAGATTGTGCAGGGAATCATTTTAATTCAGATTCTCATTTGGTATGAAAGCAATAAACATCTTTTTAAAAGATTTCTTTCTTTGCTGTAAGTGGTTATGAGTAATAATGTGGGTGTAAATCTTCTTAATTCTCCCTGAGCTATTTGAAATTCTTAATCATGATCAGAATATTAAAAAGAACAAAATATTATATGTGTATCATTAAAAATTGTATTTGCTGAAAAGTTACTTTCAGTTTCCTTTCTGTGGCTTAGATGATGGTGGTTCTCTGTGCTAGAGGATGCAATGTTCAATGAAAGGACAGACATCTCTTTGACCTTCAATTTAGGCCCTGAAAATGTACAGGTCCTGCCCCAGACACACACATCTGTGAAAGATTAGTTTCAATCTCTGTAAATTAGCAGCAGAGGGGAAGCAAACATGAGTGACAGAGGTTGTCTGGGTAGGTAGAAAGAACCCTGGAATAGGAAGGCGTCAGGCGACCCAATCACTAGGCCCAGGTTGTCTGGCTACACCCATTCCCCTCTCTGAGCTTCAACTTTTCTCATCAGTAAAATCATGGGATTGTGTAGGGGACTTCTAGCCCTCCCAGAACTTGGGTGCAAGATTTTTTAAATAATCAGGTGTAGAACATACAGTCTACCAGAAAAATCTAGTCACTCAGTGAAGGTGCATGTGGGCACCTACTTTGTGTCAGGACTGGCTGAAAGACACGGAAAGGAAAGAGACCTTCAGAGGGAAGCCATCACATGCAGGCTAGGTAAAAAGGAGTCAGAGAGGCTTTCCAGTAGCAGTGGCACCTGAGCTAAATCTTGAAGGCTGTCTGCACATTTTTAGCAAAGACAAAAAAACTGGTTGTGCCAATTAAGGCTCCGGATAGGAAACGATCTAAGATTAGTTAATTTAGCAAAGTTAGCTTTGGAGTCATTTTCTGAGTCTCACAAAAAGACATAAAAATCTATAGAGAACAAAGTCCATAGATTTCCTACCAGAATGGCTAAAATTAAAAACACTAACCATACCAAGCACTAATAAGGATGTGGAGCACCTAGAGAACTTTTATAAGCTACTGCTATAAATGTAAAATGGTGTAGCCATTTGGAAAACAGTTTGGCCATTTAAAAAACAAGTTTGAAAAAATATATGGCCCAATAGTTCCACTATTCGGTATCTATCAATAGAATTTAAAATGTATGTACACAAAAATACTTGCACGTGTTCATAGCAACATTATTCACAATAGCCAAAAAGTGGAAACAACTCAAGTTTCCATTGATTGAACATTGATGAACCCAGAAAACATGATGCTAAGTGAAAGAAGCTAGTTACAAAAGCTACATATTCTATAATCCCATTTATATAAAACATTTAGAATAGGAAAATCCAATCTATGGTGTTCAGAGTTATAGTGGTTACCCTTGTGGTGAGGAGTAAATTCTGGATGAGGGCAGAAAAGTGGTTTCTAGAGTGCTGGTAATGTTACCTCTATTAATCTGGGGGCTAGTTACCATGACTTATTCGATTTGTAAGCATTTAATGAGCTTTACACATAGTATTTTCTATATGAATGTGATTCATGTAAAGCAGTTTCCTAAAACATCTAAAGAGGCTATTTACAATTCAGCTGTTTCTAACTTATGGAAGAATATTAACTCTATACAAATACCTGCATCATCTTGAACATTGTGTTTGAAGTCAAAACCAAAAAAGGAGTGGCGCAGCCTTGATGTGGTTTTCTTCCCTTAGTCCCTGCAATGGGCTTCAAACGTTTTAAAGATCATAAACTGCAAGTATCCCGTGGTTGGCAGCCTGGGTATCCAAAGCAAGAGGGCAGGCATTTTAAATATGAAAGGTGATGTTCCTTGCAAAGTGAATACCTTCTCCATGGAAGTCCTTCTCAAAGCACATTTCTCCCACCCTCTCTCTTTCCTCCCTTTTTTTCTTCCTTACACCTCTTCACCCACTCATTCATCTCACAAATGCTGAGGTCCTACTATGTGCCTGGACTATGCTAGGCTGTACCACAGTGAACAAGACAAGCAAATCCATGTCCTCATGGGGTTTACCGAAGAACCTCACCAAGGTGATTGAGCATTCTAAAACTACATCTAAGATAAAAAATCTTTTTGAGGTTTATGGAGACTTTTAAACTTCCACACCCATAGATCTAGTCATGTAAATGTCTAAAATGATGTTTCTTAGACACTGGACTGAGTCCAATTTCCTATATTACTTGTTAATTTGACTAGATTCTCATGTCATTAAAAGAGCATGCATATATGCTGATTCCCAATGTAATCTTGTGAAAACTGTGCAAAAAGAGGTGAGGAAAGTCCATAAATCAATAGATATCACAATGGCTTCTATACTTAGCACAAAACTGCACATTCAAAATGTATATAATAACTGCAGCCTCCCAGAATGAATAGAACAAGTTCCCAATGAATACGTAATTCAGTCATGCTCTTTAATAGCTGCAAAGAGAATTTCAGATCAAGCACTAGGAACCCTGAAACCTACCACCTAAAATATGGTGACAGGAGCCTGGGAGGCCACATGAGATGAGGTTCTGTAGTCGCCTCCCCATTTCTCTTTGAAACTTACACTGAGTTCAAGGGGATTAATCAACCAAAAAGTTACTTGTCAGAGCTGGCTTCATCAGTCAGGTTCTGAGAATGAAAAAAAAAAATGGGGAAGAGGAGTGTGGGGAAAACAGAAGAACTTTGAGCATCACTTTCACTATTAATGTGGCCAAAAGCCCGAGAATTCTGAATTTTTGAGAAATGACTTTCTAATCTTTAACAAAAGCCAACCAAAAGCTAACTGATTGAAAAAAAAATAATCACTGGTCCCCTTTCTTTCAAAAAGTTTTCAGTGAGGCATAAAAGAGAGGAAAAAAGCACAATTTAAGTTCCTCTGATTCAGATTGTAGACTCAGCCTTTTAATATAAAATCCTGAGTCATCTGACCTCTGAACTCTCCCAGGCAGAGAGCCACCACAGAGTGTACGAGTCACTGCCACAATAATAGATGGTGTTACACCAGGCTTTTCTTCAAGGGTAAAGAGAAGAATATTCTCTAAGTAAACATGTACAAGAGGGTCTCCCTGCTTCAATGCTTCAGGTTTGTCAGGCACAAGGAGACTGGACTAAACTTTTTCAATGGTCTCCTCAAAGGAACCTCATGGGCTATGTATGGCCCACTATACAATGGCTCCAAAAGACTCTTTTTTTTTCATTTTTCAATATTTTATTTCAGTCTTATTTTATTCCCCAAATTAGACATTCCCATTACTGCTGTTTTATGAAGATAATGATTAGTTACATGTATCCATATTTGCCATTTCTTTGTTCATCATGGAAAAAAGATCTAAAAAAAATCTAAGCTCCAAGAGACCCTCTTGCCATGGCCAACTCTTTATTTTTCTGTCCTTTTACACAAATGTACTGTACATGTCCTTTTCCAAATTGCTTGTACACTAAACAATATTTTCCAGATTCATCTGTATTAATGCATATGGATATAGTTCACTAATTTATGTGTCATATAGCAATCCATTCTTTAAATATGTTATTATTTATAATATTAATCCACTCCAATATTGTTGGACATAAACATTTAAATGGCAATACATTCTTATTCATGTCTTCTTACATGTGCAAGGATTTCTCCATGATAAGATTCTAGAAGGGATTTTTCAGGATCTTAATAAGATATGCACCTTGTTGACTTTGCTAGATATTGCCACAATGCTCTCCAGAACAGCTGTATAAATTTATACTTCAGTCAGAACTCCTAGTTCCCTATATCTTCCCTTGGTCTGACCACATGGCATTATGATGCTTTTTAACACTTGCCAATTTGATGGTTGTAAAGGATTGTCTTATTTTGAATTCAATTTGCATTTTCCTTATTACTAGTGAAAATGATTACCTTTTTTCAGATGTTTATAGGTGAATCATTTTCCCTTCAATTGCTCATATCCTTGCACATTTTTCTAATGAACTGTTTTTATTTTTCATAGTGAATATTAGAGTACTTTATAGCTTCTGGATATTAATCCCTCCTTATTTATAAGAGTTAAAAATACCTTATACCAGCCAGTGTGTCATTATTTTAAAGTTTTTTTGTGTTAAATTTCATCAGAGTTTTTTTTTATAATGAAGTGAAATTCATCAATGTTTTCTTTCTATGGTTTCTGTGCTATGGTTTTAAGAAATCATTTTCCAACTTGAAAATCATTAAGATACTCTTCAAAACACTCAGAAACAAATAATTTTTGCTCTTAACATTTAAGTCTTTAATCCATCTTGAGTTGACATTTCTGTTTAGACTGGGGAAGAAAATTTACATTTTTCCCATGCATTTGTTTCTGAAATTTCAATTGCATTCTATTGGTATATTTGTCTATTGCAGTATCAATATCACACTTTTTATTAATATGGCTTAATAACAATTCCTAATACCTGATAGAGCTAGTTACTTCATCTTATTTTTCTTCTCCAAGAGAATCTTAACTAATCCTTGCCCTTTCCTTTCCGACACAAATTTTAGGATATTTGTCAAAAGTTCCATGGGAAAAAATCTGTGGAGTTTGATTGAGATTGCACTAAACTACAATTAAATCATGAAGAATTGACTTCTTTATTACATTGAGTCTTATAAACCTTTAAAATGTTGTATTTTGTTTATTATTTATAATAGGTCATTATGTTCATCAAAATTTAATATTTTCTTAAAAGATATATTTTGTTAGGTATATCTCGAGATTTATTATGGGTTTTGCTACTGTGTGAATGAGTTTTTTCTTTCTAATTTAGCAATTTATCTTGCAAATAAACTCTAATTCTAATATATATTCATAAATTACATAAATAGCTAAGGCTATAAGACTTTATGTGCTTAAAAGTAGCTGATATTCTGAGCTCACTAAATTAGATTTGATTTTGACCTTTTATTAAACAAAATAGGACAATTCCAGTGATGTATGGAGGCTGCTTTTTAGTTACTATGGCATTGTTTCTATATTTCAGGAATGACATTTTTTTTCCTATGAAAGCTTGTATGTTTCGTACATGGGACTCACTCACTTGCAGTAGTTCTATATGCAAAGTTTTTCTTCTCATTTTTTAGAATATGTGTTGGTCCTTTATTTGCATTTACTATATACACTTTTTCAAAGTCATGCTTTTTCTCCTTAGAAGGTTATAGATTTAGAAGGTTATAGGATATACATACACACACTTGCATACACATGTAAACCCACTTCATCTGTTTTTTAAAGATATAGAGTTTCATCTTGGTATCATTTTCCTTGTTCTGTCCTTACATTTCTTTCTAATTATTCTCCATTTCTAAGAATTCTGTCCTTGCTTTAACCATTAAATTTTTCATCTTTGAAGACAAAGATATCTATCTTCTTTATATACAAAGCAGGGTTTTTTTTGCCATTTTCCTCTTTTTTTTAGATATAGGTTCATATTATTTAGTAATTCAGTACTTATTATGAAGACACTATCTTCTATCAAATTGATATCCCATTCATCTGTGTATTAAACATAATGCATATCCTCTATAATGGATGCAATGACAGGTGTAATGGATCCACAACTGTCTAAATATTATCTATAAACATCAAAATCTTCTTTTACTAAATCTTCACCAACATCCCTAAGTTTCAAGGATTCCTTGAGGTGATGTTACACTTTTGCTTTCAATATACTTTTAAAATCTTCTTGCAATGATTTGCTCAAAGGTTAATTCCCCCCCCCCAGAGCAATAGTTTCCTTCTGTTCTATAAATCTAATCACAGGAACCAGAGCTTGTGTCTTTAAATAGCTTCTTATTTATTGGTGAAAGTCATTAAGTATTTATATTTCCTTTTGGTCTTCCCTTTCTTTTTTATACTTCTTTTTCTTTTCTTTTCTCACATTTTTTATTGTTGTTGAAGTACAGTTGTCTCCATTTTCCTCCCACCACTTTCCCCCACCCCAGCCATCCCCACTTTCCACTCTTGATCCAACTCCCGTTTTGTCCATGTGTCCTTTTTCTTAAACATTTCCAAATTAGCTTTTTAAAGTCAATGGGGTTGATTAAAAGGAAAGCAACTTGATAAACTTTTTGCTTGAATGCACTCAAGTGAGAAAACATATATTCTAATAGGGAGTTGACTCCTTAGGTGAGACAGGAATGAATTGAATAAGCTGGTACCAGAAGAGGCAGGGTTATCACTATGGTTTTCAGTTTTCATAGTAGCAGCTATAAGAAAGCCACCACATACTTGGAAGAGGAAGCATTACAAAATAATATTCTCTAAGCTCTTCCCAATAATCCTGTTTCCTGATTTGTTCTGTTTTAAATTGGTTAATTTCTCTTTAGAGGGCCTGGAAAAAAGGAATAACTAAGCTCATGGCCCAAGCATTTGGGGGTGAAAGGGGCAAATCTTGCAAAAATGACTCAAGACCCAAAAGAAAGGAAGAAAATACACCAATGCATAATTTTGGATGCCATGCTAGCTGTTAGAATTTGTCTTTTAAAATATTTTTCCTTGATTCTTACTGTGGAAGAGGAGCGCTAATGATTATTACATATTGTTCCTACTCCCAGGATACTCGTTGAACTCTGTATCACTTCTATTGGTCTGTCTACATGTTCTCTAACAATGCCTGTGTAGAAAATCCTGCCATCTGTGACAAAAACAATATATTTTCAATCCTTCTATTTTTCTTTTCCCAATGAGCCCGTTCAAACCGCATCTATAATACTGAATACAAACAGTGATTATAGGTTTTCTTATTAGTCCTGTTGCTGACTTGAGAGAGACATATCTAATATATTACGATTAGGCATAATGTTTGCCACAGAGTTTTCATAGATAGCCTTCATCTTGTTATTAACCATACATGTTTATTGAATGATTTCTGTACCTATTGGGGTGACAACATTTCCCCCCCTCCTTTAGTCTATTTTATAGTTGTGGATGTCACACAGTATTACATTTTTGTTAAATAACCTAGTCTACATGATACTGACTTTTTGATACTAGAGATGTCCTTTAAGGCTTAGTAAAAGGTCAATTTTTATACATGTGCCCAATTGTCAGAAAATAATTTTTAATCTCTAATCATTGAGTGCAGAGCTCACTCTGTTTCACCATTTTGGTCTTCAAATCTTCCATATTTTAAACACTGTTTGCTTGCTAGATTCCCGCCATTGCCTTCCCTGAAGGTGTCTAGCACAAAATTGCCCAGAGCACCAAGACAAATATCAATCAAACAGAACTGAACCATTTGAAAGATTTAGGCATATAGTTTCAGTGTCTGCCTACCCTCAACCAGGGTTTGTCTACAAAGGTAATGTTGTTTAAATATGTAGAATCAAAATCATCACTCACAGAGTCATTTGTTGCCTATTGGATATTGTGCAAAATTAATCCAGAGCTTAGCATGATGAGCTGGCAAGAAATGTTTGCCAAGTTTCAAAGATTTGGAGGAAGACACTATAACGCTGAAACACATTTTTTCGTTTGTTTGTTTGTAAGTCTTTGAAACTCTAAGATCAAAAGGTAGTGCTTGAACTGCCTCTTCATGGGTAGCTGGCACTAAATTTCTCTTTATTGTTATCAATTTCCTAACTAATTATCATTGTATTTAATTACTGCTGAATGCAAGGAAACTTCTTTTGGATCTTTTGTTTAGTACTTTAGGATGAAAGGAATAACAGGTGCAGTGTTGTGTCAATGTTCCTTCATCTATTTCAAAGCCTATTTCTATTACAAAAGTGTATTTAGACCACCAGCCTCAAGAAATTGTAACAAATACAATTCAGAACACTTCTGAGCTAGTTTTGTTTTTCCTTCATATATCAAGTATAGACAGAATGTTTCTGTTGAATAGTCAACATTGAAAGGGAGCTTACACATAGCAGATGGTCTGAGCAGTGAAGCCTGCTCTTAAATCAATAGATATGGTAGACTAAATCTGAGAGTTAATAAGCTTAATTAGGCTCAGAGAGGTGAAGCAACTCACCCAAGGTCACACAGTCCATCCATGTTTCTCTTCCACTGCTTCCATCCCACACTAGGCCCCCACCATGCCTTGTCCAGTCTTCTTCAACAGCCTCCTAAATAGTCTCCTACCCTTCAGTATGGCTCCTGTTTTAATCCATTCTCCACCTCCTTATAGCCAGTCATTTAATTAAAACATTATCTTACAGAAAACCCAACAATGACCTCCCTTTGTTCTTATGAAAATGTTCAAACACCTTACTATGGACAGGTAGGTCTAGAAGGCTCTGTCCCCTTCCCACCTTCTTAGGCTCAGCTTTTGCTTTCTCCCACATTTGCTATGCTCCAGAAATGCTTGCCTTCATGTAATATATTAGAACACAAAATATTCTTTCCTCAGGCCCATCCTTCCCTCTTTCAGCAATGTTCCCTTTACATACACTTGCCTAAACAACTCTTTATTCTTCACATTCATTCATCATATCTCATCTCGAGTTTCACTTCCTCAGGTCATGATGTTCCATCAGTGAAATTCACTGATGCCCCATATGAAGTCAGGTCTCTCATAACCTGTACTTTTTCTGCATAGCACATACCATGTCTGTAACATAGTAAGTTTAATACCTCTTCAATGAATGAATGAGCCATTTCATTAACATCTATCTTCTTGCATAGATGGTAAGCTCCAAGAAGATCACTAGTGCCATTTGCTGAATGAATGAGTAGTAGATTCATGATCTGAACCATAGATTCAACCCATACTCCCTCCTGTTCCCCAGATCGTCCCACTCTGCCTTTCTCCAATATGTAGATGCTCCTGTCCCCTACCTGACATCACAGGGACTTCTTTGCAACAGGCACTGCTTAATTCCATTGGTGGCTCAGTGGGATCTATTCCTAGTTCTACCTAGACACTCACTAAAAACTGTTCCTTGTCTAAGGAAAGCCTCTGCAGAAGGAGTTACCTGCTAGTAGCTAAAAAGCGATCATCAGGATATTGTTCCTTCCCATTAAGGATGGCTGTCTCCACATAGCCCTCTTTCAAAATGCCCATGAGCCTAATGTGGGGAAGGTAACATTTGCCTTATTTATCCCTCGGAGTCAACATGTTTGAGTCCTTACTCCTCACCTGGCTCAGAGTTGTCTGAGGTGCTCAAATAATTAAGTGGAAGAAAGAGCTGACATCAGAAGGATTGGAAGAGAAACGAAAGGCTCTCAATTTGATCACATGCTAATTATTTCTATTCTAGCCTATTTTACCATTAGTTTGAAATGGATGATTTAATGTTAAACCCATATAGACCTATATATTAAACTACCCATTCCAAACCAATGGCAAAAGGCATGTCTGTGTGTATTTCTCCAATTACATTCATTTATGTGGCTTGAATCTATAACAATTAGCCACCATTACTCAGAAGAGAAAGTGCCCTCTAATGATTATACTGGTGCCCTGTTCTGACCATTCAGAGCCTCGATCTGTGAAGACAGCCTTCCCTACATTTAAACCTGTCCATTAGCAAAAACATTATACAAATGGTTCCTCTGGTCACCTAACACCAAAGCACTCTTCGGGCCATTAGTACATTTTGGATTAGAAAACCCAAAGGTGTAAAATGGGAATTTGTGATCTGAATGTGGCCTAATTATCACATGGTCAAACATAATCAGTGCAATCACTGGAATAAATGCACTGGTATGGAATGTAATTTGAACTCATTTGGATACCTGTTTACTTAAAACAGTGTCTGTTTTTCATGTTCAACAGAACCCACAGAGAAAAAGGAAAAGGCAGTGAAGAGCCACAGCATCTTCTGCAGGTACAAAAATAAATCTGCCTTAAAGCAATCAACATTAGTGGGTGATACCTTTTTTTTATTTTAATGAGTTGATATAGTCTCCTTGTCTTATCTTTGGCCAGTGAAATAAAAACATTAAGTAGAAGTATAAATAAAATGTAACTGTTTCCTATCATAATGTTTCTGATGAGCTTTGATCACATGCAAATCTAAACACAGAAAAGGTAAAAAAAGAAGAATCACTTAGCTGAGGCTGCAATCTGATTCTCACCTGGGAATTGGCGAGGAGAAAAAGTCCTATATTTTCTCTCAGAGCTCTCCCTGGATCTACAGGTGACTCCATCTGAGAACTCAATACCTTGAAAGTGGTGAGGACACTTGGCACAGGTACCAAGTGTACCTCTGAGGTTTTCCCAGAAGAACCACAGGAAGTATTACAGCCTACCACCTACTGCAGCCCATGGCATGGGTGTGTTTATTCAATGTCACCAAAGAAAAGAAAGAATATTCTCTCTGAAATGTTTAGATTTGAAGATGTGAGTTTTGTGGAACTGCAAGGCTGTTTTTCCTGTATCACTGTACATGAACTTGGGATCAATTAATTCTGCTGCAAAAGGACAGGACAGTATGATGCTGACTGACACTGAGGACACAGCTTCAATTCAACATTAATAGCACTGTATTCTGGTAGGCTGTAGCTGCCTACTCCCCAGACCCCTTGGTGGTCCTGCTTTAAAGAAAAGGAGGCATCTCTGAAACTTTAACATGCACCTTGACAGAGCAGCAATTCAGGATCAAAATGTAAAACAAATCATTTTGCTGTTGCTGTTTTTAGTATTAAATTCTGTTCAGATGTAAAATCTGTGAACAATCTCACACATATATTTCAACTAGAGGTCATGGAGATGCCTGAGTTAAGCTGAAGGACATGAAAACTAGCAGGACTGAGGACCACACAGTTGATATCCACAAATTATTATTTCATCATTCCAATAATTAAGCTCAACTTTAAGCAAATTTAATCCACTCAGTGGGAGAAGAACTGGAGAGAACACAGCCCATTCTTGACATTAAAAGTGACCTCTAACCTCAACACAGCTAATAGTTCTTGAGCACTTACATGCATTTATCACATTCATCTATTTAGCCCAATTTAAAAAATGTTTAAGGTGGCCCTTAAACATTGCTCAGTAATCAGCTCTCATCTTTAACTCTTACATGCATCAGGGAAGGGTGGGCAGAAAATGTGACTAGGAGTCAGACAGGTTTGGATTCAAATCGTGCCTTTGTCTTTTACTAGCTACATGATCTTGAGCAAGGGAATAATTTCTCTGAGCCTTCAGTTCCTCATAAACTGTCAAAAGGACAACTTCACAGATTGCCATCAGAATGGAAAAAAAGAGCATCATTAAAAATGTCTGGCATATGGTAGTTCTCAATAAATGCCAATTGAGCCTTAAAAAATGCACTTCCGTTTTTTAAAAATTTTATTTTAATCATTGTTCAAATACAGTTTTCTCCTTTTTACTCCCAATCCAGCCCCCCCTCCCACCCCTCCCCACTTCCCTCCCATTACCACCTTCCCCCTAGTTTTTGACCATGTGTCCTTTAAGTTTGTTCCTGTGAACCCTTCCCAATGTCTCCTGAAATTCCCTCTACTCTCCCCTGTGGTCACTGTCAGCCTGTCCTCTATTTCAGTGTCTTTGGTTATATTTTGCTTGTTTCTTTGTTTTGTTATTTAGGTTCCTGTTAAAGGTGAGATCATATGGTATTTGTCTTTCACTGCCTGGCTTGTTTTGCTTAGCATAATGTTTTCCAGCTCCATCCAAGCTGTTGCAAAGGGTAGGAGCTCCTTCTTTCTTTCTGCTGCATAGAATTCCATTGTGTAAATGTACCATAGTTTTTTGATCCACTCATTTACTGATGGGCATCTTGGTTGTTTCCAGCATCTAGCTATTGTAAATTGTGCTGCTATGAACATTGGGTTGCATAGGTTCTTTTGGATTGGTGTTTTAGTATTCTTAGGATAGAGTCCCAGCAGTGGAATTGCAGGGTCAAAAGGCAGATCCATTTTCAGTTTTCTGAGGAAGTTCCATACTGCTTTCCATAGTGGTTGTACCAGTCTGCAGTCCCACCAACAGTGCACTAGGGACCCCTTTTCTCCACAACCTCTCCAACACTTGTTGTTTGTTGCTTTGTTTATCATGGCCATTCTGACTGGTGTGAAGTGGCATCTCATTGTGGTTTTAATTTGCATCTCTCTGATAGCTAGCGATATTGAACATCATTTCATGTGTCTCATCAAAATTAAAAGCTTCTGCACAGCTAAAGAAAACAGTATCAAAATTAAAAGAGAACCAACTGTATGGGAAAACATATTTGCCAATGATACCTTAGACAAGGGTTTAATCTCCAAAATATATAAAGAACTTACACGACTGCACTCTAAGAAGACAAGGAATCCAATTAAAAAGTGGGCAAAGGACTTGCACTTCCTTTTAAAAAGCCACTGGAACATAATTAAAATAAAGATTACCAATGGAAAGTTTGTTACACTTTATTTTAAAAAAACAATTATGTTTGGAGAGGCTTAGTTTTATTAGAAATAAAACCCACCTCTGAATGCCACAAGGACTGTTTATTGTATAATGTTTGGAAATATTTTGCTGCTTCACCACAAAGCAGAATGAAGTATTAGCTGACTCAGGTCTTAGGCATAGGGACAATACTTCATGGTCTCTGTGTCCCCAATAACTTGCACAGTGTGAGGCAAAGCACAGACACCCAATATATACATACTTTCATGAAGTGGCATTATAGCATGCAATCTGCACCAGCTGCTGAGGACAGTTTAGAGGAAGCTGTTGTTTAGGAGTAGTGATTCTCAGTGTGAATAGAACTCCGGATACCCTCTAAACTTCTTAAAATGCAGAAGCCTGATCAACACTTAAGAGCTAATAATGTGTAGTAAGCACTCAAATATTTAGTGTATTTTTTACCTGTGTACCACTGTTTACTGCCCATTATGACAACCATATGAAAGCAGTGTGAACATTTTACCCATTTGACAAATGAAGAAAGTGAGGTGATTTGGAGAATGTAAATGATTTGCCCAAGGGCATATGAATAGCCAAGTGATGAAATCAGGATTCAGAGAAGAGTCCAGGTGACCTCCTCTTTGCTACTACATTCCATTCACTTGAGCTATTTGAACATCTCTAAGTCTTAAGCTTGTGTTTTTCCTCCCTCCCTCCCTTCCTTCCTTCCTTCCTTCCTTCCTCCCTCCCTCCCTCCCTCCTCCCTCCTCCCTCCTTCCTCCCTTCTTTCTTTCCTTCCTTCCTTCCTTCCTTCCTTCCTTCCTTCCTCCCTCCCTCCCTCCTCCCTCCCTTCTCTCTTTCCTTCCTTCCTTCCTTCTTTCTTTTCTTTCTTTCTTTCTTTCTTTCTTTCTTTCTTTCTTTCTTTCTTTCTTTCTTTCTTTCTTTCTTTCTTTCTTTCTTTCTTTCCTTCCTTCCTTCCTTCCTTCCTTCCTTCCTTCCAGTGGCTCCAATTTATATGCCTGGTTAAGACAGTGAATTAGGGAATGATTGGAAACACCTGAGAGAGATAGACAGGAAGCAAACAGTTCATGCCATTAGCCCAGTTTCCCAAAATCTAAACAGAGCTTTGAGAAATAACCCACCCCTGTGAGTCAAGCAGAAGAAACTGGACCTTGGCATGGCTGCAAATCATCTTTGCCAGTGGTCTAACGCTTCTGACACTATTGGCTTACCCAAAACAAACTGTCACCACGTGGTAGGGCTAGCCCAGCTGTTTCCAGAAATGGTACCATCGCATGGTGCTCACAAAGCCTGATACATGGGATTGACTGTAAGGATAATGAGATAACCTATGAGGTATCCTAACTTAATATCAAAGTGTATATGTTATTAGCAGTTAACATTGCTGATTCTTTACCCCATGAAAATTTTAAGGAGTTTGTAACATAGTCTAAACCTCAATGTTATTGCAGAATCAAGAAGCAACTACTGCCCTAGTTTAATAACAAATGCAGATCAAATACATTGAATCGGAAAAGTAAATTTAATTTGCAGGTTTCTGTTTACATGTTCTGCTCTACTTTCTTTGATAAGATTAGTGAACAAAGTTCAGAGGATTCTTTTTAGTTCAAACATTTTTTCATAATGACAAATCGATCTGCTCAGGCAAACATCGAAACACTAACAACGCTATCATTGGAAGGTGATCCGACTTCCACATAAATATACCCACTAAAATTTGAATGAAACTTTATAGAGGAGGAAAAATGGCTAAAGGATTTCTTGAGCCTTTCAAAGCAGCTACTACAATGATAACTGTAGAAGTATGCACAAATTGTGTCAATTCTGATCAATCTTATGCATTTCTTCCATGATGTTAGGAAACACATTTCATAGAAGGGTAAAGCAAGCTCACAGCAGGCAAAATATGGTAGCTGAAGTCAAGCATAGCTAATTTGCTGTTTAGGACAGATGTGATCTACAGAATTCACTGATCCATGGTTATCAGCTCTGATATGGAAGACCGGTTCCCAGCATGCATTGCCTCTATGGGTTTTATGTTGATGATACAGGCTTCTTGGATCTAGATGGATATAAGAGATGGCAGCAGTATGTGAGCAGAAAGCATATTCTATTTACATGCTGGCATTAAGTATAATAGGAAGGCAGTTTGTCATGCCTAGCCTGGTAGAAAGGAGCCAGAAGAAGGTCTCAGACTCTCCTACAAGAGTTATGAGCTCAGAGGAAGGGATCAGGGGAGAAAAAGATGGAGAAGAACAAGATGGAAGCCTAAGAGCCACAGAATCAGCAAAACCAGAAGATATGATCACAAGTTCTCAGAGATGCAGGAGGCAGAGGTACAGTCCCACAGGCTCAATCATCAGAATATATAATGCAAGCCCAGAATACAAGCCTCCATAACAGTTTCCAAGCAGAAATGCCACTCTCCCTTTAGCTTCTTTGAGGATCCCTAACTAAGCACAAAAAGAATGAAGAATCTGGGGCTGAACCCCACCCACACCCTTGTCCTACCCAGCAACTAACACAATTACTTACAACAGAGTGGGCACTGGGAAAGTTACCGTGAATGGACAGAGAGATGGGTGAGTGTACAGATTTTAACATGCAAATTATTGGGCAATGAAGGGCAGTGCAGGAGTGGTGAAGGATATGTACTAAGTAATCACAAGTTTCTGGGTTCAAAACCTAGTTGAACCTTGCTAGGTATGTTATACTGGACAAATTACCTAACCTCATCTAAAAATAGTGGAAATGGTACTTAATTCCTGTCACTGTTATGAGGCTTAAATGACTTAATTCATCTAAACCACTCAGTGAAATACCTTCATCATGGTAAGCACTCCATAAATGTTAGTAGTTGACATTGTTAACAAATAACCAGAAGGCTTTTACATCGACCAAAATGGAAACACTGCTACCTCAAAAGATCACAAAAAAACACAATTATAATGAGTTTTTCCCCAAAACTAACTGTTCTAAACTTTCTTAAAAGTAAATATTCTACAAACACAATGCCAATCTCTCTTGCTTACATTCATGTGCTTCTTCTGGAGCTCTGCTCTTCTCTTACTCTCCCCCATGTCTACCTGTAACTAGAGAGGACATATTTCACACCTGTGTAAAAGTGTTACCTGCCAAGTGACAAAGTGAGAGAGGACACACAAAAGTAATAAGGACCCTGGCTGGTGTGGCTCAGTGTATTGCGTGCCAGCCTGCAAACCAAAGGGTCGCTGGTTCAGTTCCTAGTCAGGGCACATGCCTGGGTTGTGGGACACGTCCCTGGTGGGGGGCATGCAAGAGGCAAGCACACATTGATGTTTCTCTCCCTCTCTTTCTCTCTCCCCTCCCCTCTCTATAAAAATAAATACATAAAATCTTTTTTAAAATTAGGAAACATTGAGGAGGCTGAGGGAGGCAAATCTGAGAAAAGGTAGGCATACACTAAATTCCTCCTTCCTCCCTCTACCATCCACGCTTGACAAAACCCCAATGTGAGTTAACCCAATTCTTCAATGCCTGTTCCCAAGCAGTTTAACATGATTGGAAAAACACACGACCATGTCATCTGTTTTCCTATAAACTGATGGCCTAAAACCTCAAGTGTGTGCCTTCAGTGCTATCTGCCATCCTACTCTCTTCCCCCAACCCATTCATTTGTCTATTCTCCCTGAGACCACTTCATACCATCTCCTCTCTGTTCACACCTCTAACTCTCCTTTTTTTCTTAAGATTTTTTTATTGTTATTCTATTACAGTTGTCCCAATATTCTCCCTTATGCCCTCCTCTGCCCATCCCACCCCCACTCCCACGGTCAATTCCCACACTGTTGTCCATGTTCATGGATCATTCATACATGCTCTTTGTCTAGTCTCTTGCCCTTCTTTCCACCATTACCCCCCTCCTTCTTCCCCCTCCCCTCTGGTCACAGTCAATCTGTTCCATGTGTCCATGCCTCTGGTTCTATTTTGTTCATTAGGTTCTTTTTATAGGTTAGATCATATCATATTTGTCTTTTACCAACTGGCTTATTTCGCTTAGCATAATGCTTTCCAGTTCCATCCATTCTGTCACCAAGGGTAGGAGTTCCTTCTTTCTTTCTGCTGTGTAGTATTCCATTGTGTAAATGTACCATAGTTTCTTGATTCACTCATCTACTGATGGGCAATTAGACTGTTTCCAATACTTGGCTATGCTATAAGATAGGTCTGTTTGTTTATTGTCTCCCCTCTCTCCCCATTAGAATATAAAGTCATTGAGGATGATGTATCTTGCAGTGAAAAGTAGTACCAAACACTTATTAGGTACTCAACTGAATATTTGTGGAGAGAACAACAAAATGAATGAAGGAAAGGAAAACAAATTTCTCACTGTAAAATTACCTTTTGCATGCTTATTGCTCTCTCCCTCTCTCTCCCTACTTCTCATCTTTTGGATAGAAATCTAATGTCTTAGGGGGCTAGGTTATTAAATTTATGCTCCTTAGGGACCTGGCATGTGTGACTCATTGAGCTGGTGCATTGTCCCGTAACCAAAAGGTTGTGTGTTTGATTCCCAGCCTGGGCACATACCTAGACTGTAGGTTCTATCCCCAGTCCAGATATCTATGAGAGGCAACTAATTGATGCTTCTTTCTGTCATCAATGTCTCTCTCTCTTTCTTCCTGTCTGTCTAAAAAAAAAAGCAATAAGTAACTGTTCTCGGGTGAGGATAAAAAAATTAAAAATAAATAAAAACTGACTCTCTTCAGGGAGATGGACCCTGGGCAACTGTGTGAGTGATGAGGCCTACATAGAACATGGTCTTGACTCAAGAGCACCCATGAGTGAGGACCCATGGCAGTGCAGGGCCAGCCAGTTAACATGGGAAGTATGCTGGCCAAGGAAGTTCTATTTAGGGTCTGGATCCAATGTCAGGGATGCTTCTTGACCTCTCTTTTTCTTTGCCACAGAATCTGAGGCTGTGCCACAGAAGTTCAACCCTCAAACACCTACAGAAAGTATCCCCAGGAGGAAGTCTGTGGCATGTATACACCATCTGTACAATGCTCAGGATGCCACACAGCCTGAATAGGGAGGGGCCTCTGGCTTACACTTTATGTAAGGTTCTCAGTTTCTGAGCACTAAGGTCAAGAGGAATGGAGGACCAAATGAAATGATGGATGTAAAGTGAGTTGTTAATTAGACAGCAGGTATGATACACACACCAAAGTGGTTGTTAAGAATATGAGAATAGAAAAGATGAAGATGAAAGAGGAGGAAGAAGAACAGAAAGAGAAAATGCAGAAGGAGAGGAGGTGTGAAGAAGGTAGAAGAGGCAGAGGAGACAGAAAATGAGGAAAATAATTCAGTTCTACATGTCTGGGGTGATACTGCTTGTACTAAAGATTGCAAATGTCACTACTGAACTCTGACACTGGAAGTTAATAGTTTGGGTATCTTGTGGAGGTCCCTTTCCTTGTCCAGGCCTTGCTTTCCTCATCAGTCAATGCAGGAAGTTAGTTAGCATTTAGATGATCTCCAAGGAACCTCATACCTCTGACCTCTGTCAATACATAACCTTTGCACTTACCAGTTTGATGACCCAGTTCAGTGGAGTCACCAAGCACCTAGACCAACCAGAATACAGTTCAGACCTTTAGCAGATGTCCTTGAAAACAGGCAGAGGCTCCGCATGCCAAAATTATTTTGGTCCCTGAATGTAGCCTTAGCTGTTCTCCCATAGCCTGTAGCTTTCTTTGAGAGAAGACATTCTCTTTGGGGGCCTACCAATGTGTAAATTTCATTTTATACCTTCCTTTTCCTGACAAATAAACAGCACAAACTATCATTTGTTCCTCAGCACAGAATGAGACAGTTCCATAAAGTTCAGCGAATGTATCCTTTAACACATTTTTTAGCTCTTTAATGATGAATTCATTTGAGCACTCAGCCCAAGAACCTAATTCACAGCGATTCTTAATGGAAATGGGATCTTTCCTAATCTCTGCTCCTGGCCTCTTTGGGGCTTTCATAAATCACACCTGACCCCTTGGGCATGGCCACCCTAGTCTTACTTTGGGAAAGGGTCCAATATGGCAGGTACCACACCTATAGTTCTTATGGACCACATTGTGAAATCGACAGGAGGCAGGCATCCCCAGGCAAAGCCAGCCTGGATGGCAAGGGAGGGAACACGATCCATGAACACCATGTTTTTTCCTTATTCTTAAATCTTTCCAGGTTAACTGGTGTATGGACTTTATATCACTTGTTCATATGTAGTCTTGAAACATCCTATAATTCACAAGTTTGTGGTACATCAGAAAGAATACTAAAGTTAGAATCCAAAAAAAAAAAACCCACAAAGTAAAAATTTGGCTCTACTACTTACCACATGTTGGACAATTTACATAACTGCTCTGAGCTTCCTAACTCTCCCCAACTCTAAAAGGGAGATAATAATAGCACATAACAAATAAGGATGAATAAGATACCTCAGTCTAAAGGGCATAGCAGTGTCTGGTACATATGTGTACAAAAAATATTGGCTACTTGCCATTGCTAGTATCAAATGAAATAATGGCTATGGGTGTATTGCATAAAATAAAAAGAGCCACGGGACGTGTGTTTGCAAATACATGACTCTAATATGAGTAACTAATTTCTGCCTTATTTTCATTACATTGCAACCTCATCCTCATCACCAAGTGAGCAAACAGCAAGTATTCACAGTTATCCAAAGGAACTAATCACAGATGCAAGCTGAGATTTAGGCACAGGTGGCAGCATCATTATCATAGCTGAAAACTGAAAACCACCTAAATGTCCAAAAGCAGAGCCCAGCTGAGGAAATCGTAATATATACTTAAAATAGACTACTAAGCAACAATTAAAATGATGCTCCAAAAGTATATTTATTGACAGAAAAATATGTCCAAAATATACTGTTGAATGAAAACAAAAGTTAAGAAACAGGTGTTCTGTTTTATGCAGTAATTTTAATAGCCATATTTTATCTAGGAAAAAATAATAAAATTGTGCCATATGATCTCACTTTTCAAAATACAGCATATGTGTTAACATGTAGAAAGAGATTCTCAATGGCATTACACTAAATGTGATTCTTTCTGCATGATAGAAATTTAGGTGATTTTTACTTTTTATTTGGTCTTAGTTAAACTTCCTGGGGGTTTTTTAAATGATTTTTTTTTTCAAAATAATGAACTTGTATTTGCTCAACACCATGGCAAATAGGGGGTTCCTACCCATAAGTCCGTAAGTCTCTCAAAGTAGCTGAATCTTGGTTTCAAAGGCTGATACGCTAGTTTCTGGGAGTCTGGGTGTCCCAAGAAACATGCAAGCACCTTTTTGCTGCCCTCCAAATTTACTGGCAAAGAGACAAAGGCAGGGATATTCCTTTCTTTCCCTGCTGTGGGTGCCCAAATACCCAATCCACCTTTGCAATCACTTTGAAGGTATATTTTTAAAAGTATGTCATCCTGGAGGAAGGGGGAAAATACAGAGTTACTGCTTAATGGGTATGAACATTTTTTTTTGGAAATTTTTAAACAAGTATTTTTAAATTTTATTTTATATATATTTTGACATTTTATTTATTTATATTTAAAGAGAGGGGACGGGAGGGAGAAAGAGAAGGAGAGAAACATCAATGAGTGGTTGCCTCTTCAGTGCCGTCCCCCTGCCCCCCTGCACTGGGGACCTGGCCTACAACCCAAGCACGTGCCCTGACTAGGAATCAAACCGGTGACCCTTTGGTTCACAGGCCAGAGCTCAGTCCACTGAGCCACACCAGTCAGGGCAAGTACGGACATTTTTAAATGGCTAATTGCATGTTGTATGACTTTCACCCCCACAAAATAAAAACAAAAATTAAGCTGTGAACACCAAATGCAAGTAACTACATTACAGATATGGAAGTTTTGCTTCTTTAGTTTTGTGTATCCCCATGTAAATACTTTCCACACCTAGATCAAAAGTGTAAAAGAATACCCTGGCTGGCATAGCTCAGTGGATTGAGCATGGGCTGGGAACCAAAGTGTCCCAGGTTCAATTCCCAGCCAGGGTACATGCCTGGGTTGCAGGCCATAACCCCCAGCAACCGCACATTGATGTTTCTCTCTCTCTCTCTCTCTCTCTCTCTCTCTCTCTCCCTCCCTTCCCTCTCTAAAAATAAATAAATAAAATCTAAAAAAAAATTTTTTTAAAAAAGTGTAAAAGAATCCTTTTCACTTTGTTTCAGGGACATGTATATTATTAATTGATATGCAGTTTTTATCATGTCATTATCACAGTCAAAGGGTGTTAGAACTGAAAGACACCTCAGCCACTTCATTTTACAGAACAGGTAGCTGATGCTAGAGAATACTTAAACAGAGTACTTGACAAAATTGATTGAGAATTCAAGTGTCTTTAGTCCAGCATTCTTTCCACAATAATCCACTACTATTCTTCATGTAATTTTTGGTCTTTTTAAAAAATATTTTTAAATAATAACTATTTGATTAAATTCTCTCCCTCATGCTACTTTCTAGAATTTGCTTTGCACTTCCTAAATCCTTTGATAGACTGTATATTTGTCTTGTGTTTTGACAGGTATATCAAGCAAACTCATCCTTGTTGAATGCAGGTATTTCCGTTATGAGAAGCAGGTGATGGGTTGTGGATTAACTCAGTAGTGGTCCATACCTTCTTGACCCTACCACTTTATTCCTGCAAAACCTGAAGATCTGAGTTTTATCTCAGTCTCACAAACACTGTCATTAACACAGCAATTTCTGTGTCTGCACCTCTCACACTGCTCTGACTCCATAACCCAGCTAAATTGTGTATTTGAAGGCAAAACAAAACAGAACAAAACAAAACAAAACAAAACAAAACACCTTTCCATCCACAGCCAAGAAAATTATACCTGACTGGTACTTTGTATGGATTAATTTCCTAGAAGGCCCGTTACTGAATATCTCTCAAATGTGTCTCTCTATAGTTGGACTGTACGGTTGCCAGTGATCTGCTATTTGGAATCAAAGAAGCATTGATATGACAGAGACAGCAAAGATCTTCTGGGTATTTCGCTAAGACACATGTCACAAATTGCAGTTTTGCAACACTTCTATTCGGCTATTTGGAGTTACACAGAATGGTGAGTTTTTAAACACATTCTGGGAACCTCGGCATTCTGAGGAGTTTGGATACATTTGGAGACAATGGTCTGAATTGAATCTGGATCCTAGCCTGCAGATGTTTATCCATCGCATGCCCCACCAGCGAAGATTATCCATAAGTTGGCCTTTGGATAAATGTGTTAAGCTCCTATAGTATATTGTTAACTATCATGAATATCACCATCATCCTAACAATAACTACATTTTTGAGCTATGACATACAACCTTCAAGCATCATGACCATGCTAGGAAGCTTAAGTAACTTAATACTAACAATGTATCTGCAAGATAAGTCCCCACCTGGTAGAGCTTTCTATAGATCAGGAAAGTGACATTACTAGCCGTATCACTAGTAAATGACAAATCTGGAGTTTGTACTCATATCTTATTGGAAAATAACTGTTAATAATGATAATGAAAACAGCGAATCTTCATTGCATGCTTTTCATGTAGCAGGCACTGCACCCAAAGTTAAACCTGCATTACTATGGTATTGTGCAGATTCTGCATGACTTTGTACTACTGCATTGGTTTCCAGGATCACAAATTAGGAAAGCAATAGAAATATTGGGAGATCTGGGATCCCAGAAGGAAAAAAAAACATAAACTATCCCTTGGTCTCCTTCCTATCCAACAATATGAAAAGGTAGCACAAGCCAATGCTGCAAAAGGAAACATTTGGACGCTATGAGAACACCTGGTTACACAAAGCATTTTTTTGTAAAGTTGAATATTAGAGCTAACCAGGACCTTGACCAACACCCCTGATTGGCAGAGCAGAAACCTGAAGTCCTGAGAAGGGGAGTAATGTGTTTTCATCACCTCCCACAGAACCTCAGAGTTTTTACAAGCTTTTCAGAGTGGCAGCTGGGGCCACCCCAACATTAATCAAGGACTCTGTTAGGATACTGTGCAACAATGTGACAATGAATCTAGCAGAGACCCTGACCATTAAGGAACTCACTGTGAACGGAGGCAGATAGATAAGTCACAAACAACATGAATTGAAGCCAAGAAGAAAGTCCAATGACCAGGCTATGTGAGTTCAGAGGGAAAAAAATCCTATCCAATTGGGGGCAGGGAATCAAGGAAAGCTTAATAAAGTAGATGATGCTGACAAATGACAGGTAAAATTATGAGGAGAAGTACATGTAAATAAACACCTGTAGCAGAAGTAGAAAACTTCAGGGTGTGTTCAGAAGGCAGTGAGGGGTCCAGTTTAGCTGGAAATGAATACAGGGGAAGGAGACCAGGGCGCTGTTCAGTTGGTTGGGAAGCCCATGGACAGAAAGCTGAGGAGGGTAGACTATTCCTGAGCTGCTGAAGTCTGAGTACAGGGCAATGGTGGTCAGAACTGGGCCTTAGAAGGATGTAGTTGGCACTGAATTACAGTAAATGCTGGAGGGAGAAGAGGCCAGAAAGGGGAGATGTGGGGAGTTAGGGAACAGGAGGCTGTTTGTTGCAACAGCACAGACCAGCAGTAACAACAGCCTCCCTGAAATGGGGCAGTGGCCTGGGAAGTGTAGAGAGGTGGCTGCTAGGTATACTTTTCCTTCTCTTCCACTTGGTCCACACTTAATTGCTGAGTGGCAGTTAAGTGATCTCCAGCAGTAAGTAGTCACAGATCACACATACCTTACTCGTTCTTGTTCCCTGAAGGGACATTACTAAACAGCTTCTAAATATTCAGTTCCTCTACCCAGGGCTAATTTGGCCAAACTCTGCGCACCTTTTATATCCTCAACTCCTAAACCATATGACCTCATCAAAATATTTCACTAATTGCCTTGTTCAGAGAGGGATTTGGGGGTAGAATGTACAGGTATTGGGTTGGCCCAAAAGTCTGCATGGCTTTTCTTCTGTAAAAGACACATTTTGGCCAATAACTTTATCAATTTAGATATTTTGAGTATGTCAGCTACCTCCCACCACTGGCTCTTAGTGGGTAGAGACCAGGGGTGCTGCTAAACATCTTCCATTGCATAAGACAGCCCCACAGCTAAGAATTATTTGGCCAAAATGTCAATAGTACAAGAAACTTCACAAATCACTTTTGATACATTCGATCAGTCACAGCACCTTCTCCATATACTGCATAAATCTTTTTTTTTACGTTTCAGTTGTGTCTTTACCTTTATTAACATAATAAAGCATAAAACATCAAAAACATTGTATATTTTCTTCCATCTTCAACATTAAAATGGCTGCACAAAAGTTCACCAATTTTGATAATATTTTTTAAATGCACACTGATATGACACCTGTCAGAATACAATCTAACAAAATTGTTTCAAATGAAGTTAAAGACAACTAAGTACTACTAGAACCATCATATGGAAAAAACTAAATGAACTTTTTGGCCAAACCAATAGAAGCCAGCCTGTTCCATACAACTGTCTCTAATTGTCTGTGATCCCTGATTTTCTGGGTCTTAGCTTCTAGCAGGGGCTTTTTGATATAGCAGTCTTCAAGCAACCTACCTCCCAGGATCAAAGCTAACAGAAGAAGCTGCTTGACAGGCAATTATGTATATACATTCAGATGTCACTACTTACCAACTGAAACTCTGAAAAAGTAGCTGGGAAGCATAGGGCAGAGGAAGATCCACCATGTTCCTAGAAGCTTAGGTTTGACCTACTCAGAGCAATGCACACAATCTTCCCACCATTCATTGACACTAGCTACTGAAAATTAACTAGGTAATTAACTTGGATTTCTCTCCAGGGATGGATTTCTGGTCTTAAGATAAGGTAATCATACTCAATAAAGCTAATCGGATCTCCATTCTTTCTATAACAAAATGTGTTTCACAACTCTCACCAAGACTAAAAGTGGAACAACCATTAGAAAGCTAGAGAGCTTGAAATGATTGACAGGGACAAGAATAATAAAGCATTCCAGGGATGAGTCCTGGGGCATGCTACAAACACCTGTAGACTACTATGGACCAGAATCAGCAAAGTCATCCCTATGGAAAGAGAGTAAAATTGATGGGAGGATCAACTCCTTGCAACACACCAGTAGAAGGCATAGCTCCAGTGGGCTGGAGATAATTTTGTCACAATCACTGCAGCTTACACATCCATGTGCTTTCTTGCCTTCAGAGTTGTCCCTTGCTAAATTCTAGCTTACCGTCTTGCATGTGCTCACAATTTTTAGACAGCTTCCCCTTGGCAGCTGCCTTCAGAATGCTCATGTATACTCTTCAACCATCTGCTATTGTTAGGAGAGCCAGGGGATAGTGAAGAAACAAGTGACAGCTGGAGCTGTCTAAGAGGAAAAGATAAGCCCCCACCTCCTCCGGGGAGCCAGGGGCTCTTGAAGATATGGAAGAGGGCTCTGGACTCCCTGCAGTACTTGGTAAGCTATTATTTTGTATGTCAAAGGAAGGGGTGATCCCAATGAACTCCCTCAGCGTGCCAAAAGTATCAGGGGCTCCAACCCGCTGTGTGTCCACGGAGCCGAGATGCACATGCTTGGTAGCACTGAAGATACCAGCATTAGGAGACCTGTGCAAGAGCACAACAGTGTCTCTGTTCTTCCAACACCTCCTACAGCTGAATTTTACTGTTTTCTGGGCCCCCCAATAATGAACAATCATACTACTTACTGCACAGTGGACTGCATACACCATGTCTAAGCGCTTTGGCAGGCATTACTTCATTGGATCCTCCCTACATTTTGATCTCTGTCAATAAATGAAGAGACTGAGGCTAGGAAAGATGAAATGGCTTGACTAAGGTCACTCTGCTTGATAGAAGATGCCAAGGGAAGCACCTCAGCCATAGAAATTTCAATAAAGAAAAAAGTAGTAAGTATAGTGGACCATTCGGAAATAATGTCTTTTATACAGCCCCTCTATTATGCCTGCTTGTTTGTTTGTTTGTAGTTATATTACTATCTCAAAGGAGACTTCCTTTCTTAATGTGGCAAGACCCAGAAAACCAAGATTCATAACCAAATTATCTTGCATCTTATAGACATGGTAGACACAATCACACACCTTTCTTTATGGCACTATGAGTAGAATTACCATATAGCTCTAAAGTTAAGTAAAAAAAAAAAAAACTCCAGAAACTGCATGCATGCAATGCAAGACCATTTATAGCAAACCTGCATGAGTTAGAAACAAAATATGGAATGGACTTAAAGGAACTAGAGTTAATGGATATGAAACTGAAGTTAATAGAGGAGTGGAGGTGGAAATGCTGAGTTTCAGTGCACTGAGGAGCCACTTCTAGGTGAACGGAGTTGCATCTGGTGGAAGACTACACCTTGCCAAGGGCAATGCCATATTCAGAGACTAGGAGTTCTTATGAATAAGGGTCAAAAAAGGAGAAGTCTAACTCAATCAAGCCACCAATCCCCCACTGAGGGCCAACTATGTGGGAGTCATGGTGGGGAGTCCAAAACCAATTACAAATTGTGCTCTCTGTGTTCAAGGCACTAAAAGCTCAAATGAAAATAAAGAGCATGTCACCTTGCAAAATTAACTGATAAGAAAGGGTAGTCTGCACAGATGGCCAAGTTCCCAATCTGGGTCTTCCCATCAAATGCCCAGGATCTCAGTGCAGGCTTGATTCCCACTTTATGTGACTCTGAGTGAGATACTGTCTCCTCTCTGGCCTCCAGTTCCTCATGTACACAATGGTGGGGTTTGGACTAGACAACCTGTAAGACTATGGATGTGGCAGCCCTGAAGCAGTCCTGTGCATTAGTGTGGTGAGAGAACTGCCTGGAAACAGTAAACCAAAATTGCCCCCAAATATACATAGACTCCAAACACTCCTGGTCTCTGCTTGGCCCTCTGAGCTATTTCCCAGCTTCCTTGAAACAGCTGTCTCCTTCCCTTTTAAGACTTCAATCAGGGAATGAAAGAAGACTGCTTAGAGGTAAAGACATCTTCCCATTACCTTAGATTGCACCATGTGACCTACAATTCACTTTTTCAATTTTACACTTTGCCTGTTCAGTTCCACTCATTTTAATTCAGTTCAATTGAATTTCACAGATTCTGAGTCATCCCCTGCTAGGTGCTTAGAATGCAGGCAAGAATAAGTCAGGGTCTTGCCTTCAAGAGAGTCACAACCTACAGGACTTTGTAGACATGTAAGCACTCATTAAATATCAAATAGAAGGTCATATTTGCAATTGAGAAGTTTGGGGAACTATGTGATGGAAACACAGGAGAATGAGGTATGTATTTGTTTGGAGTAAAATAGAGGAAGCTTCATGGGACATAATTTGAGATGAGCATTGAGAAACAAGAGGTATTTCAAAGGATGAACATATAGGACAGGGTGGGAATGGCATAAATGAAGGTTCTGTACAAGGGATGTTAAAATACACCAGGAGAAACATGGCAGGGTCCAGTGTCAACAGAAATCAAAGTTATGAATTAAAAAAGGCTAAAAATGTAAAGCTAGGCTGGGACTAGATCATAAAGAGCCTTGAAAGTCCTGCTACAATTTGTAAGTGTGAAAGATAACTATATGACTAGTACCATGTTTTAATAATATTGTTTTGGTGATTATGTGGACTTTGAAATAAAAGGGAGTAGTACTGGAAGCAGAGGCACAAATAACCGATATTAAGAATTAAAAGGGGAATGACTGTAGATGCAGCAAAGAATTTAAAAGCCAAATAATGATATGAGCAACTTTACACTCATAAATTTGGAAATTTTGATGAAATATCTAAGTTACTAGAAAAGTATAAATTTTTAAATGGACTCAACAATGGTTCTATAGAATCATTATTTTTTTATTCTTTAAATGTGTGTTTATTTATTTATTTAGAGAGGGGAAGGAAGGGAGAAAGAGGAGAGAAACTTCAGTGTGTGGCTGCCTCTCACGTGTCCCTTACTGGGGACCTGGCCCACAACCCAGGCATGTGCCCTGACTGGGAATCGGACCAGCAACCCTTTGGTTCACAGGCCAGTGCTTAATCAACTGAGCCATGCCATCCAGGGAATAATCATTATTTTTTAAAGCATTCCATTAAAAAATGCCAGACCCAAGGGGAAGAGGGTTTACAGGCTACTTCTACTAAACATTCAAAAAACAGACAATTCCAATATTATACAAATACTTTGAGAGAAAGGAAGAAAGGAATATTTCCCAACTTGTTTTATTATGAAACTCTCACCTTGGCACCAAAAATAGGCAGAAGCAATAGAAAAAAGTATATATACTTGTCTAATTTGTGAACATAAATGTAAAAATGCTAAAGAAAATATTAGCAACTGAAATTTAGCCAAGTATAAAAGGAAAAATAAATTGTGACCAAGTTGGGTTAATTCCAAGAATTAAGTTTGCTTTAACATTAAAACTTTCTGAGTTTAAACCGCTGCATTGCTTTAGAGTAGTAAAAGAGAATGAAAGTAAAAAGTATGCTATATGACCATTTCAAGAGATACAGAGAATATATTTGATAAAGATCGACATCCATTCACAATAAAATTTATTAGCTAATTATATCTGGTTATTTCTCTAAGCTGATAAAATCTGTCCATACACAATAATTTGGAAGCATCATAACTCACCAGTGAAATAGTGTAAGTGTTCCATTTAAAATCAGGAACAAAAGAAGAATGGTCAGTTTTACCACTTTGATTCAACATTGCATGCACAGGTCTTAACCAACGCAGTAAGGTGAAACAATGGAAAAGTAGTCACAAGGACCAGAAAGGAAGAAATAAAACTGTCATTTTTTACAGATGATATGATTAACTACATAGAATAAAAGAATCTTATAAATTATTAGAATTCTATTAAAAGAATTTAGCAAGGTTGTCAGATTCAAGATTATAAAGTACAGGTAGTATCATTCTATTTCCCAGGCTATATGGGGGCCCCTGAGGGTTCATTTTATTTTTTCATTATAATTAATTTTTGTACATATATTATATGTACTCTTCTGCATATACATTTCACTGTAGTCATTAGAAAACAAACAACCACTTCCCCCCTTTCCCACTGGCTATCACCATACTGTTGTCTGTCACCCCATAAATCCAATAAAAAATGAAAATAAATAAAAAAAATTTAAAAAACAGCTAAAAAGTATGGAGGCAGAAAGACCACTGCTGTGCTCCCATGATAGTCCAGGCTGGAAAGAGGAGGGCTTCAAATAGGGCAGTGGTGGTGAGGACAACCATCTGAGGGTTGTTGAAGGAAGCCCACTATTCAACTCCAGAGCTCAGAGGGGGAGGCGAGGCTAAAAGGAGTCTAAAAAGAGCCTAGAACCACCCCTCTCGACTGCACCTCCTAACAGTGGACAGTGGAGCTGCTTTCTTTGTGCTCCTTGCCCCAGTGCAGTGCTCTCACCTCAGCTCCCTGCCTTGCTTCCTCTGAAAACCCTGTGCCTGTGAGCACAACCCATCTTAGCCCTAGCCTTCAAATGACATAGCCAAGTGAATCAAGTAAATTAGTATTTGCTGGGTCTCACTGATGCAGCCTCTCTTCTTGGAATAAATGTTGAAAATAACCTCATTATAATATAAGAATAAATCTCAATCTCTTAACTAATCTCCATCAAAGGCATAGTACTTGTCAAATGGCTGTCTATGGCTGATTCTGCCTAGGATTTTTTATGAAGGGAATAGTGATAGAGAAGATTTTTTTCTGTCTCAAAAAGAACAATGAGCCTTGGCTGGTGTGGCTCAGTGGACTGAATGCCAGTCTGCAAAGCAAGGGGCGGCTTGGTCCGATTCCCAGTCAGGGCACATGCCTGGTTTGTGGGCGAGGTCCCCAGGTGGGGATGCATGAGAGGCAACCACACATTGATGTTTCCCTCCCTCTCTTTCTCCATCCCTTCCAATGTCTAAAAATAAATAATTTTTTATTGTTGTTCAAGTAGAGTTTCCTGCCTTTTCCCCCCACCCCTCCCCACCACCCCAGCCCTCCCTGCCCCCCTCCCCCATTTCCATCCCCCTTGTTATTGTCTATATGTCCTTTATAATTATTTCTGTAAACTCTTCACCCTTTTCCCCCATTATCCCCTCTCCTCTCCCCTTTGGCCACTGTCAGCCTGTTCTCACTTTCAATGTCTTTGTCTATACTTTGCTTGCTTGTTTGTTTTGTTGATTAGGTTCCTGTTAATGGTGAGATTATATGGTATTTGTCTTTCATCACCTGGCTTCTTTCACTTAGCATAATGCTCTCCAGTTCCACCCATGCTGTCACAAAGGGTAGGAGCTCCTTCTTTCTTTCTGCTGTATAGAATTCCATTGTGTAAATATACCATAGTTTTTTGATCCATTCATTTACTAATGGGCACTTGGGTTGCTTCCAGCACTTGGCTATTG
Source organism: Phyllostomus hastatus (assembly GCF_019186645.2). Taxonomy (NCBI): domain Eukaryota; kingdom Metazoa; phylum Chordata; class Mammalia; order Chiroptera; family Phyllostomidae; genus Phyllostomus; species Phyllostomus hastatus. Next base: position 6,542,400 of record NW_025333841.1, on the reverse strand, counting down.
TAAATTGTGCTGCTATGAACATTGGGGTGCATAGGTTCTTTTGGATTGGTGTTTCAGGGTTCTTAGGATATAAGCCTAGCATTGGAATTGCTGGGTCAAAAGGCAGTTCCATTTTTAGTTTTTTGAGGAAATTCCATACTGTTTTCCATAATGATTGTACCAGTCTGCAGTCCCACCAACAGTGCACTAGGGTTCCCTTTTCTCCACATCCTCTCCAACACTTGTAGTTTGTTACTTTGTTTATGATGGCCATTCTGGGTGATGTGAAGTGGTATCTCATTGTGGTTTTAATTTGCATCTCTCTGATGGCTAGTGATACTGAGCATCTTTTCATATGTCTCTGGATCCTCTGTATGTCCTCCTTGGAGAAGTGTCTGTTCAGGTCCTTTGCCCATTTTTTAATTGGGTTGCTTGTCTTAGAGTGGAGTCATGTGAGTTCTTTGTATATAAAGATAAATAAATATATTTTTAAAAAACAGAACAATGATTCTACTGCATCTTAAGCCCCAAGAATGTCCAGACAGCTGTCAGAATACTAATATAAATATAGACTTGAGGGTTGCCCCTTTGGTTCATTTAAGACCAGTGACTGGGCTCCTAGTTGCACAATACTTCAATTACCTGCCCTTGAGCCTTTCTGTACCATGTCTGCTCCCCTGCGATCTGGATCTCACCTATGAAGTAAAAGAGGGAACAAGCCCAGGGGTATAACAAACCCTGTTGTGAAGAAATATAGTACTCTCCACAGAATCCCTTGGTGGACCCGTAGGGGAAGAAGAAGGCAAGCTCTGAGTTTCCCACCAAAATTTCAAGCAAAGCAGCTCCAACTTGACCTGTTGGAAATATTGGACTTGGTATAATATTTCACAGAGGATTTATAGGAATCACTGGTAAAAGAACACAAAGCAAAACAAATAAACCAAAAATGTGTGAAAACTGCTGTATTAGAAGATCACTGGTAATGAAAATGACAACTTATTCCTTGACCAATTAAGTCCAAAAAGCCTGGAACCATTACCAGAAATACTGGCAGCAACTGAGAGGTAGACTTGAGTGTAAGGAGGGTCCATCCATACCCCCAGAATACTGCAATAGCCATGTGGGCCATCTGGCCACTTATTGAGTAAAGCAAACACACACACATGTGCGTGTGCACGCACACACACACACACACAGCAACCACTAGGAAAGCAAAACAACTTCTTTGAGACAGGGTATGAGCAGGATTTGCAGATCAGATGGCCCCAGCTTGAAAGCCAGCCTTACCATAATCAATAGACCATGTACTAAGGACACATGTACAGGAGATTACACAGGTGAGGAAAAGCTACCAAAACAAGTACCTCAGCCAGGGATATGCTAGCACCTACAAGTGAGAGGAATGGAGAAATGAAAGAAGGGAGAGGAAGCAACAGAAGAAAAAAGGGAGAGAGGAAGGGGAATAGACAGGGACAGTGGGGAGAAGGGAGGATAACAGGCCAATAAGAAGAAGAATGGAAGGCTCTGAGCAGCACTGACAGTAAATTATACTAGGGATTTTTATCAGAGGACTAAACTCCAAAAGGTAGCTAACTCCGGGAAGGCAGACTACTGTGTAGAAACTTGGCACTCGTAGGGCCCAGTTGAGGCCCCTCTGGGGGAGCCATGATATAAGCAAGAGGGAGGGTATTTTTTTTCCTTTTGAAAATCATGAATACCTGTAAACAATAGGGTTCATCCACTAGCCAGAAAAGGTGGAAAGCTTCCTAATAATTCCCACTTTCTTACAAAGTAAAAGCTCAAACACCAAGCCTCAGTGTAAGGATGCGATCTTTCATATGTTGAAAAGGAAATGGGCATCGCTAACTTTATATGTAAGCCACATTCCTTGACACAAGTGGAAGAAATGTATATACCACCATCCATCCTCTGCTCTTTTCCCACAATATGACAAGCCAAGAAAAGTAGCTGCTATGGCTTAGCATCTTCACAAGACATGTAGAAAAGATCAAGATAGAGAAGCAATCTATTTTTGTATGTGATATGTAGTGATATCAAATACCATAATCAATGATATTTAATGTATGTTATATTAGTATTAGTGGCGTCTGAGCCATTAATTTCCATTTATCATCCTTACTTAAGAGGACCTCTTTGGGACTGCTCTTCTTAAGCTAAGAGGGTTCTTCCCCAAGTCTGACCCTTTCCTTCAGACTCCATGCCTTTCTTATTTAATGGCAAGTACGGGCTGACATCCATCTCCTTTAGTCCTGTCATGTTGAAAGAAAACTAAAATAATTCAGATTTCTGAGATTAAAATTATTTTATCCAATTGATATGTACTTTTCCTCTTAAGCTCTCTTTTAGGTATACTCCTAAGCTCTGCTCATGCTAATGTCATATCAGCTTTTAAGTGGCTTTCAAGTAACTTGGTGCCAATTTTGGTAGAGGAGCATTCTTTTGTAAGGTTGAGATGTTCTGAGTTTGTTCAGTCCTCAAATACGACTCATTCACCTTCAAACTGAACAAGCCCATCAAGATTGAGGAAAATTTGCTACCTAACCATAAATGCACCAGACTCAGAGATGCAACTCTAAATTCTGCTGAGAAGCTGGCATTAGAACCAAAGGCCATATCCTCGTCAAAGCCATTTGGGCAAGAAGCCAATAGTCCACTATTGCCTCCAGAGATTATTAATATTGTGGTTTGGTTAGAATTCAATAAATGTATATTTTAATAATCTTTGAAGCCAAAAGCTAGTAAATAGTCTGCTGCAAATACCTAAAAATGAGTGAGATTTATTTTACTGCTGTTCCAACTACAGCATTTGTTTTGAAAACATTCTATTATTTGTGGTTTTTAATCCAACATGGTATCATATTTTTAAGTGAGAAATAAGTTTACAATTTTTGAAAAAGAATATTCAATGGAGATTGAGTACTACTTTGCCTTTCAAGAGAACTAAAAGAGCTGTTATATGAGGAGTACTTGAGGAATAAAAATAGAATGTGAGGAAATTCAAGACCTTCAGAATAAATATGAAATACTTTTGCAATGAAAAAGAAATGCATTCAGTCCCCAATATATCTCCTTTAAAACTACATATAGTAAATGAGCCCTGGCTGTTGTGGTTCAGTGGATTGAGTACCGGCCTGTGAACCAAAGGGTCACTGGTTGGACTCCCAGTCAGGGCTCGTGCCTGGGTTGTGGGCCAGGTCTCCAGTAGGAGGCATGCAAGAAGCAACCACACATTGATGTTTTTCTCCCTCTTCCTGTCTCCCTTCCCCTCTCTAACATAAATAAAATCTTTTTTAAAAAACTTTAGTAAATGAAATTAAATGCAGATTTTTAAAAATTGGTTTAATATCTCAGTAGTCCACCAGATGTGCTCTCTGAAACAACTCTGTGACACTGTAGTACAGAACAATTTCAGAATATGAGTAGCAAACAGTACTCTGGAAATACAAGTTAACTCTATAGACAAGGCTAAATCTTAAGAATTTCAAGTAGGCTTTATAAGTGGATTGTTCTGAGGACTGAGAAGAGCTTTTGAGAAGGGCTTTTGAGAGAAATGCAAAGCAGAACCCAAAGAATCTGTAGGTTTCCAAGCCAGCGCAGACTCCCAGGCATCTAACATGAGCTGTCTTCAGTCCTTGTAGTCCCCTGGGGGGACTCCCTGGAAGAATGCAGCCGAAGCATTATATAGGGCTGTGCTTTCTGAAGAAACTGAGCCATTTTGACCTTTGACTGAGTCAAGAGCTAAGGCTTGTGGGGTTTGCTTCCATATTTCACAACACAGAACCAAAGAGAAAAGAGGAGAACCTACGTAGGCCGTGGCCTCTACTTAGGGCTAATGCCCTAGTCAGAAGGGCTGGCCTATCAACAGACACAGCATGCCGTAACTACATCTGTGCATGACTCATGCTTTGATGCATAGATGGTTGCTTTTGTGAACTTTCCCAGAAATTAAAGTCATTGAAATGGTGTTGATATATTCACCAAAACAAGTTTATTTAAAATAGAAATTCAAGTAATTCTGATAGACATCATCCAAATGTATAATGTCTTTGACTATCCTTTTGAGAAATATAAGCATATTACAAAACCACACGCTCATGTCCATATTATGCAACTATTTGTTTCTTTCTTAACAGTTGTCTCAATGGTAGTTACACCAGTGCCCAGACTGTTAGAGAATTTGGGTCAATGTGGAAGACTGAACTGGGAGAATGGCCCCATGGGAAGATTTTAATCTCTTCTTCTATCTCCTTTATGCCTCTCTTTCCCTCTCTCCCTCACTAAACTCACCCTCTAGCATCAGGAGTTCCTCGTTTATGAACCAGTCATGACTCTTCTCAAATTTTCACAGCATTTATAATCCTTATCACTATAGAGTACGTTATAGTTCCTCTTGTTTATGTATGTGCATCTTCTCCTTCCTATTGTTTTATAACATGACAATTATCATCATCAAAGAGCTTGCTGAGGCCCCAGCACATACTAATGCCATAGTACAGTTGGGGAAAACAAAAATATGCTTACAGACAGAAGTTCTCATTTTAAAGCCCCTGTGCCATCATTTACTAAGAATGTGACCCTGGAGAAGACATTTAACTTGTCTGCACCTTAATTTCCTCATCTTCAAAATGGGAGTGATGATACCTGATGATGGAAGAGGATGAGGAAGAAGAGGAGAGGTAGGAAGTGAAAAAGAAGTCCTTGTTGGCACTGCATTGTAGAAGTATGAACTTGGAGTCAGGTGAACCTCAGCTCTATCATCATTAACTTACTGAGTCACCAAATATTCAATACAAGTTACTTTAGACCATGAAAGTCTGTTTCTTCATCTGTGAAATTAAAATAAAAGTACCTACCCTGAGGCCTTGTTAGTTAAAGAATGAAAGGAGCTAGGTGAGGGCCTGGCACATAACAATGCCTCCAACAAATGACAGGTATTATTATTACACTTGTGATCATAAATATGAGTCATACTTGATCCCTGATCACAAGGGTTCCCCAGATCAGCAAAGGAAATGAGACACGTAGAGCAGCATCTTCTTCCCAATGTGCAGCAGTATGTGTGGAATGCCATGTGGGCAGTACAGATGGGAGAGCCCTGGAAGATAAAAAGTAAGGGAGAGCTCATAGGAAGCAGAAGCAATGTGGGAAGAACCCACTGATGTGGAAAGAGTCCATCAATGTGGGAAGGGTCCAGCAACTCGAAAATGCTCGATGCTTAGTAAGGCCCAGTTCCCTTGCCATTCCTACACAGCCTAATTGTGCACTCTATGCCAGCCACTTTCCCATAATAACACTCAAACTCAGGAGTTCTAACAATGTCCTTAGAAGCAATGGGAAATCAGAGATGACTTTCAATCAGAGGGGTGACATGGTAAGAGCTGCACTTTAAGAAAAATAATCTGAGAATGCTGTGCAAAATACATTTAAGGGGACAAATAATTCAGAATATACAAAAGATAGAAACAACCCAAATGTCTATCAATCAATAAAAAGATAAGCACATATGGTATATCCATACAATGAAATAGTACTCAGCCACAAAAAAGAATAAACTACTACAACATCAATGAGCCCTGAAATCATAATGAACCCTGGAAACATTATGCTAAGCAAAAGAAGCCAGTCACAGACATCCACTTACTCTGTGGTTCCATTCATATGAAATGTCCTAAATAGGGAAATCCAAAGAGACAGAAAGTAGATTCATGGTCGGTTAGGACTGGAGGGAGGAGGCACAGGGGATAGTGGTGTGGTAGCTAAGTGGTTTGGGGCTTCTTTGTAAAGTGACAAAAATGTTCTTAAATGGACTATACAGGTAACTTGTATGGTGTGTGAACTGTATCTCAATAGAGCTATTTTATTTTTTTACTGTTAAATTACAGTTGTCCCAATTTTCCCCCCATTGGTCTCCTCTGCCCCCCATTCCCATTACCTGCTTCCACAGTCAGTCCCCACCCTGCTGTCCATTATCATGGGTCATTTATATGTGTTCCTTGACTTGACCCTTCCCCCTCTTTCCCACATTATTCCTCTCCTCCCTTCTCTCTAGTCAATAGAGCTATTTTAAAGAAAGGCCAGTCAGGAGCCAATGCAGCAGTCCAGGTATGAAGTGCTACAGGCCTGAGACTGGGAAGGAAGGACAGACAAGAGTGATGTGGGAGAGCAAGAAGTGAGAAAACATTCTCAGATCCAGATTCAGGGGAAGACAAAGATTATGACTACATTGAAAGGCAGGCTAACTGTGCCCTCAAGAACCTGGGGGAGAGATGGAAGTGTGGTAGAGTGATCAAAACCGTAGACTTTATCATCACCTAGCCTGGGCTTTAGATCCACTTCAGCCACTTAATTGCTCTTTGACCTTGATCAAGCCATGAACTTCTTTGAGGCCAATTGTCAAAATTGTACAAAATGGGGGAAATGACAGTATCTGACTCATACAGTTGTCGGTAGGAGTCAGGTGAATTGCCTAACACATAGAAGGTCCTCAATAATTATTAACCAGCATGACCATCATTATCATTATTCAGAAATACTTTTGACTGAATAAGGAGAACAATGGTGGGGAGGGGAATTAAGTTCAGAGGAACAGTTTGTAGGGTTTGGTATTTGGTGAGTCTAAGGCTAGAGCTTCTCTGTTTTTTAATTATTTTTTTACTTAAAAAATTTAAAATCTATTGAGGTGACACTGGTTAAGAAAATTATACAGGGTTCAGGTGCACAATTCCACAGCCCATCATCTGTACACTGTATTGTGTGCTCACCACCCCAAGTCAAGTCTCCTTACATCATCACCACTAGGAGACATTAGCTGATATGACTTCACTGCTCAAAATACCTCTTAAGCTGTGTTTCCAAAAAGAACAGTGAAACTCAATAGCCACTATATCAGTAAGGAATACCCTCTGAGAAATGTGGCCTTTGGCACACTCATGGGTAACCAGGGACCTTGGGCAATACGGACTGCTCTATCCTAACTTGGGCTTAGCCATTTCCTCCCTGCCTGACAAAAGAATACATACCCCAATGCAGTCAGAAACATATCAACTCACACTCCTCAATACAGGACCAGAATTGTGTAAGTCAGAGGTCAGCAAACTATGGCTCATAAACCAAATCTAGCCTGCCACCTGTTTTGTAAATAAAGTTTTACTGGAACACAGACCTGCCCATGTGTTTCTGTACAGTCTGTGGCTTTTTTTTCATACTACAATGGCAAAGGTCAGTAATTGGAACAGAGGCCATATGAACTTCAAAGCCTCACATATTTTACTATCTAGTCCTTTATAGATAAAGTTTGCCCAACTGTGGTTTCAATCATATTGGGCCCAATGCTGTGTCTTGTGTGATTTTCTATGTCCTTCAACATGTTTCCATTTTAAACTCTACTCTTCTTTATATATTTTACCAAGGCTATTATTAATATTAGCATTATTTTTCAGTAGGACTCCTTATCTAGCCAGCTCTCACCAGACTTAAACAGATCTCAGGTACGAAAGGCACTGGATTCAGGACTGCTGGGCACTTTTAAAATATAAAATCTATTTATAATTTATTCATTCCTTAACCTGTGACCACTATGATCAGGCATCCATAGATCATGAGGTGTTATTTGCAGTCGAGACAGGGTAGTGTAGGGAACAGACACTGGGTTGGGAGCATGGAAGCATCCTTTCTAATCCCAGTCTTTCCAATAACTTGTTGAGTGGCTCAAGGGAAATTGCTTTCCATTTCTGGACTACAGGGTCCTCCTCTTAACCTGAGACCTTTTATGTTCTCTCCCAGTCCCATGACTCAGGCTCCAAACTCTATACAATATAAACTACTATAGTCCAGCCTGACGACATCTGTCAAATAATGAGGCTTCAATAAGACAGAGCATATAAAGCAGTTAGCACAGCGTGGGGCACATAGCAAGCATTCAATAAACAGGTACAATTACTATCACCATGAATAAGTATTTGCTTTTTATTTGCTAAACACTTAAATTACATTATCATCTTTGTAGAATATGACAGAGTGCATTATTTTATATTACAAGACTTTAGGATACATTGCAGGCTGAAGAAAAGATGACACAAGAATCTAAACTTACAGAAGAAATAGAAGGTGATTATGTCCATTGCAAAAGGGTTTTTTCCTTTACCAAATAATTCATCACAGGTTTCTTGCAAAAACAAAACTTCCCTTAAGTAAATTTGAGTTGTTGTATAACTATATGATTTTCATTCAATTCTTCAAGATCATTTCTACTGTGTAAAAAATACAGCATGCTTGGTACACATGCTTGGCACACATGCTTGGCAATGTTGAATTCTCTGGGCAATAACAGGATTTCAGAAGTAATTTGAGCAATACTTCATGGGATTACTAATCTTAAATGTCTGCAAAGTGGAGCTAAAGCAAACTTTGACCTCTATTGCAAGATCTGTAACCAAGCAGCCACCCTAAGAGGAACTCCTCCTGTGAGCATGTCAGCACCTTCCAGCTTTCAAAGCACATTCCATACACAGAGGTGACCTTAAGCTGCCTGGTAACTCCACATAGGCACTCAATATTGAGTGCCTTCACTTGTCAGATGACTCCACAGAGTCACAGAGAAGTTTGGTGACTTACCCAGGGCCATCCAGTTTGTCAGCCACAAAGGTGGTGGTTAAGGTCCAGTGCTACCTCTGTCTATATCTTTAACATAAATTTGTCCAATTCCTATGCCATGAACTTCCAAAGGTTGGGCTTCGCTTTTAGAAGCCCAGAGTTTTGTAATTTCCTGCTGATTGTGGTCTTATGGCCCTTGCACTTACAAACGTTTAGGGTTGGAGAAAGAAACAGCTTTCACAGATGGACTGGGAGCACAGGATAATCAATTTGGGCCTCTAACATGTTTATCCTCATTACTGTTTCTGGCAGTTGAATTAAATATTTTCATGATTCATTTTCTTGGGCTCAGACTCAGAGAATATGTTAGCAGAGATGACAACTTCTAAGATCTAGTTAGGACTCTAAATAAAGTGAAAACATGGGAAAGCTAGTACGTAGACTTCAAATGGGACTTTGACATTCTTTATAAACAGACTTTAAACTCTTTGTTGCCAAGTGTGAAGGAGCCAGGATTTGCTGATGCAAGCATGTCCCTGAAGGACAAAGAGGAGACCAAGAAGACCAAGAAGAAATGGGTGGGGGAGGCAAGCTAGAGTCCCTGAGCAGCCACTCTGTAAAATCACTCCTGCACCTGCTGAACAGATGATGAACTCAAGCCTCAGGATATTTCCAGAAAGTTTCAGAAGCTTGTAAATTATCCTTTTGTGCAGAGACCATGTTATTTTTCATTGTTATTCTACTTTTAATATGTATCAGACCCTGAGGATATGAAAGTGATTAAGACACAGACCTACCCTTAAGGAGCACACAGTAGAGTGAGGAGGAATGGGGTGTGGACAAATAAACTGACAAGTACAAAGTATGATAAACAGAGGCATATGCTAGGCACTATTATAGCCCACATCTGGCCCTTTATAGTAATGCTTGTAGATGTTATTTTATCACATCTAAAATTACATTTGGGTTGGGGGGAGCATATTGTAACTTGTCCCTCTGAGATGACTTTTCTTAAAACAAAAGCAACTGGTTGTCACGAATACATTACATACAAGACACATCTTTAAAAGCCAAGGCAACAAATAAACTAGGCTCTGCTGATGGAAAGTAATCAGAAAGCCTTAGTTCACAGATAAAATATGCTGATTGTAAAATATTTATGTTTCATTGCTGAAAAGAGAAGAATCTGGTCATGAAAGCTGGCCTCTCAGGCCATCTGCCATGGCTAAGTTTGAATCTCCAGTGAATCTTCAGGAGAGTTTAAAACAAATATTTATAGCCAGAAGATGCGGACTGGAGTGAGGAAACTCTATTTGGAGGTTACCTCGGAAGGGCAGATGGGATTTTTTCCGCATAGAGCTCTGGGAGGGGCACATGAATTGGAGGGACAGTTTAGGAGGTAGGGGTTAAGCTGATGGTTTCCATGGCATACGGGGTGTTGGAAAGGAATGCACCAGGCAATTTGTGGCAAAACAATTGAGCCACCAGGCTCAAGGTCATTAGGAGTGGGCGGGGTAAGAGGCAGGAGGGAGAGGAGGAGCAAGGTAGGAAGACAAGGGATGCCCAAGGATGGGGAGGGATGGGAGGGGCGGTCACGTGTGCCTGAGGGGGCGAGGCCCCAAGCCAGCCTTGAGCGACTGAGTTAGGGGAAGTGGCTACCAGAAGAGTGAATTCTTTCCTCCATCAGGGGCTGAACGTGGCCAGAACGCCTTAGAACAAGTAAAGTCACCGGCAGCTAGGACATGGCTGAGGAGTTTGCAGCTGGCTTGGGGGCAGCGGGCTCCACAGAAAAGTGAGGGCAAAGTCTCGGAGGTGAGCATTGGGAGATCAACTTGTGGCTTTTATGCAAGCTTGAGTCTCAATTTCTTCTGAGACAGACCAACAGACTGAGACAAGTGCCCTATCAGCTTCAGGGGACCAGCTTAGGCTACCATCCCTTAAGAGTGCTAGAATCCTCAGCACCAGTCCAGGGCTCCAGGAGAGGCCGTGGTCATGGTGAATGAATATCCCAACCTGGAAGAAAACGATGGCACCCCTGAGCAGGAATTTGTGCTCCAGGCAGAACCCAGCATGTCTGCTCACCCTAGTGTCTCTGTGTACCCCAGAAGTTCAACCCACTCCAGTACCTTGGCCCAAGGAGGTGGCTTGGCCAGCCCAAGTAGTTCAGTGCACCCCAGTAGCTCAGGATGCAAGGACTTCACAGTGATCAAGGTGAGCAAGCGCCGTTGGGCAGTGGTCCTGTTATTTAGCTACTACTCAATGTGCAATGCCTTTCAGTGGATCCAGTATGGCTCTGTTAGTAACATCTTCATGAACTTTTACGAGGTCAGTCCCTTTGCCATTGACTGGCTGTCCATGTGCTACATGCTGACCTACATCTTTCTACTACTGCCAGTGGCCTGGCTGCTGGAAAAATTCGGCCTGCGCACCATTGCCCTTACTGGTTCCGCTCTCAACTGCCTGGGGGCCTGGGTGAAGTTGGGCAGTCTGCAGCCACATCTCTTTGCAGTCACTATACTGGGCCAGGTCATCTGCTCTGTGGCACAGGTCTTCATCCTGGGCATGCTCTCCCACATAGCTTCAGTCTGGTTTGGACCTAATGAGGTTTCAAATGCCTGCTCCATAGCTGTCTTTGGCAATCAGCTTGGAATTGCAATTGGGTTTTTTGTCCCTCCTATTTTGGTACCCAATATCGAAGACAAGGACAAGCTTGCCTACCACATCTGCCACATGTTCTACCTAATAGGAGGTTTTGCCACTCTTCTTTTTATCCTTGTCATAATCATATTCAAGGAGAAGCATAAATATCCCCCCAGCAGGGCCCAGTCCCTGAGCTATGCCTTGGCATCCCATGATGCTTCATACTTAAGTTCTATTGCCTGGCTCTTCAAAAACCTCAATTTCATACTGCTTGTCATCACCTATGGTCTGAATGCTGGGGCTTTTTATGCCTTGTCCACTCTGCTGAATCGCATGGTGATCTTGCACTATCCGGGGGAAGAAGTGAATGCTGGAAGAATTGGCCTGACCATCATCATTTCAGGAATGCTTGGGGCTGTGATCTCAGGCATTTGGCTCAGTAGGTTCAAAACCTACAAGGAGATAGTCCTGGTTGTCTATATCATGACTCTGGTGGGCATGGTGGTGTACACCATGACCTTGAACCTGGGACATCTGTGGATAGTGTTCATCACCACTGGCACAATGGGCTTCTTTATGACTGGCCATCTCCCGCTGGGGTTTTGAGTTTGCTGTGGAGCTGACATACCCAGAATCAGAAGGCATGTCATCTGGCCTCCTAAACATGTCTGCCCAAGTATTTGGGATCATCTTCACCATCTCCCAGGGACAGATTATCAGCAACTATGGAACCATGCATGGGAACATCTTTTTATGTGTCTTTCTCACCCTTGGGACAGCCCTCACTGCATTCATCAAGGCAGATCTCCGGAGGCAAAAAGCAAAGAAAATCCTGAAAATAAACTCCAGGAGGAGGAGGAGAGCAATGCCAGCAAAGTACCCACCACTGTGTCTGAGGAGCATCTCTGAAAGTAAAAAGTGGTTGCAACTCAGAACAAGGAGAACCCACCACAAACACCTCTTCAGTCAGCACAGCTGTTGCTGTCGCACAAAGGTCTTTGCAGGGGCATCTTTTGCAAGGAACTGGCTGGAATGTTTATAGCTTGGACAGCAGTGCCCATGCCTCCTGGAACCCTCTCAAGAGCTTACATGGTCTGGTTGGGGAAAATCACACCTTTCACCAAATGCAGATTCCATTCCCACCCCCTCCCCTTATAAGTTCTGGGAGCTGGTGTTCGGAGAGGCTGGTGAGTAGTGGAGTCAGTCCTGGCTTGGTGCCTTGCCTTTTCTCCTCACCTCTGTCCCTCATGGAGAAAGCCTGCCAAATTATCACAGAAAGAAAGCTTATTCAGGATATTAACTTTTTCTAGTGTCTTAAGACCTTTAGAAGTCCAAATTCTAAGGAGCAGCAGCTGCTCTAGATGAGGGTCATTCCTGGGTCATCAGACTAACTGCTAAAATTCTGTACGAGAGAAAGCTCCATTGGAACAAACCCAAGGGCACTCTGGGCCTAAATTTTCCTGCCCTAATGTTGGGATCTGTCTCCTAATCCACTTTCCTAGGAGCTGATCAAACCAAACATCAATAAACTTCAGAAAAACTTTGTTGTGGCCATGAAGGAGAAACTGATTTGGGAGAGGTAACCACCCAGGCATGTGAGGGAGCTGGAGGCTACCTTCTGAGTGTGTTTGTGGATGCCTGTATTTGGGAACTCTGGTAGCTCGATTTGAATAGGAAGGTTCTTCTCTACAAAAGAAGTCTTTGCCCAGAGATGCTGTGTGTGTTGCAGCCACTTCTGGTGCCTTCATGTGGACACTGCCTTGAGAAACTAAGGGCTTGTTTTCTCTGGAGAGAGGGCAATAACAGCCAACTTCCTGTGATCTTTACTGAAAACAAACCTTGATTTGTCCCACCCTGAGAAATCCCAAAGCTGCTTCTGAGATGACAGGAAAGAAGCAGAAGGAAAGGTGGCCCCTGAAGTGGGAATTGAGTCTGCTTGAATTAAGTATATCCCTCCTCTGGTGGGGACAATATTTGCATACCCACTCCCCTCCAGCAATAACCTTTTATCAAATGTTCTAACTTTAAAGGGAATGCCTCTAAATCAACCCAAGCTGACCTCCTCTCCTGCCTAACCTGCTGCCTGACTCCATTCATAGGCCTAAGCAAGATCTCCTGAAAATAAGGCATTTTGGTCATTTCTCTTGTATGTTGAACAGCTGCAAGCATGACCACTGTGCCATTTTGCTGTGGCTGCTGCCCTGGATTCAGCGTAAGGAGACATCTGCACTGGCAACAGTGCCGTGGTGCTTGGGCCACTGCTAGAGGAGCCAGGTGTGTGTTTTTATGTGTGTGTACAGACACTCTGTACTTAATAAAAGAAGTTCACTTCAGATGGGGGAGTGAGTTAGGGGTGGAAGAGAGATGGAGAGAAAGTGTACTTTACTTTTTTGACAAGGAGAAAGGTGTTTACTCTTCAGCCCTTTAAAATACAGGGTCTGGCAGATGTAACGCCTGCTTGAGTGTGGTTTGTAGGGTAATAATATGGTTGTAATAATTTATGTTTTAATTTGAAAATTTCAGCTAAAATGTCATATGGTATGCTTGAATGTGATGTTCTGTTACAGAATTACATACTTATGATTTTGTACTAAAAGATTTTGTAATGAATAGGGGCGTTACTTTTGCCAGACCCTATATATTAAAATGTTTAATGAATCCATTGCTTTACTTTAAAAACATAATTTGTATTTCCTATTTGTAAACCACATGTTTTGAGGCAATAAAATATTGTCCAAAATATATTTATAGAACTAACTTAAGAATGAAAGATGGAGGGAAGGAGGAGGAGAGAGAAAGGAAAGAGAAGGAGATGCCACAGGGATGATTTTCTGCACTTGATGTCACCCCTCCTCTTCTGGGGGTTCTACTACACTCATAAACAGACAGAAACCTCTCAAAATATAAATTGCCATAAGGATACTGAGTAGAAGGAGGAGGAGAGTGATGAGAAGGAAGTGGAGGAGAAGCAACCAGCGGCAATAACTATCATTTTATTGAATACCTAGTATCATTTCATTTAATTAATGGAAATGCTGTGTTGAAGTGATAAGCATAAGAGAATGTGGATTCTGTAAGTCTTGGCTGTGCCTCTTCCTAGATGGACACTCCAGGCTTCAGTATTCTCATCTGTAAAATTAAATAACAATTCCTGTCCGGTTTAACAATAACAATTGTCCTGTCTTAATTGACAATAACAATTTAGTCCGGTTTCTGTGGGTTGGTGAAATACAAGAGTGTTGCATCTCACTGAGTGAGGGTCAGGGGCACAGAGGAAAGGCATGTGATGGATTCAGCTTTAAGAGCATGCCAATTCAAAGCATGGTCAACATTTTGCTCTATAATTCTTCTGTTCTTACTAAAGTAATACAAGCTCATGATAGAAAAACATCAGTATACGCACATAATAGAATCCACAAAAAATCCTGACTGTACTATCTACATATAAACATGATTAATACCTTTAGCGTGTATTTCCAGATCTCATTCTATGCATACAAATATGGATTTTAAGCCTAAAATGATATTGAATATTTTATTACAAAAATAAGCAAGTTTTATAAAAAGAACAATATTAGATAATTAATGCCCCAAAAAGAAATTACTCAATAAGGTATTCTCTAGCTTTTAATCTCTTGATAGGTATCAAAACCAGGTCCTGTGGTATGTGTCCCTGTTCAGGGAGATGGGACCAGCTCATTGGTGTTCATCAACAACCAAACCAGCAATGTGAATGACTCTCAGCTTTCAACACATGTCACATGTGGTCAATACCAAGAAAACTATACTTAACTTCAGTTTCAAGAAAAGGGGTAAGACCCATAAGATATAGGCCAGGAGACCTGCCATGCTTTTGGATGATGATGAAAATGAAACAAGAATACATGAGAAAGGGGAAAGGAAGACAAGAAGAAAAAACTATGCCTAAGATGTCATTCTGTCTGAGAGAAGGAAGGCTTTGCAGTCAGGTAGACATGACTTGGCATTTGAGCTCAGCCACTCACTAGTGGTGTGACCATGGATCAGTGACTTCTCTTTTCTGAGCACCCATTTCCTCACATGTGAAGTACGAATGGACAAGGACCATAACTTCCTCATGGGGCTGTTGAGAGGCTCAAAGGAAACATGGGATGTTAAGTGCTTAGAATAGAGCCTGGCACACAGAGAACTATAATGGCATTTCTTCTTGTGGCCGCCCCTGCAACTCAACCCAAGGAAACTCCAAGTATATAAGCTGAAAGAATTTAGAGATCAGTGCATCCAAGCCCTTTACTTCTCAAAGGAGAACACTAAAGCCCAAACAGGGGAAGGTAGTTTCCAACAACATATCTAGTTTCAACTAATTTAGTAAACATTTATTGAGCATTTGGGCAAAACACTATTCTAGAAGTACAATTCAGGGGGCATAGGAAATAAAATGTGTTTTAGTAGGTCAAGATGCTTACAATCTATGCAAATTATTTAATCTCATAGTCACATATTTTCTATTTATATTTGGAGTATAGATTTACATATACAGAACCCAGCAGAAGTGACACCTGCTTGAGTGTGGTTGATAGGTAATAATATAGGTTTAATAATAGGTTTAGTGTTAATTTGAACATTTTACCTAAAATGTCATATGGTGTGCTTGAGTGTAATATTCTTATGTTACAGAATTACATACTTATCATTTTGTACTAAAAGATTTTGTAATAAGAGGGGCATTATTTGTGCTGGAACCCTATATATTCATTTTATTTATTTTTATATACTCATGTATTTAGAAGACTAGGGTAAGAAAAAGGTCATCTTCCTACATCTTAATCTGTTTAGTCTTTCACTCCTAACAAGCAGTGTTCCAGTGTCCAGTCATTGGCTTTGTGGGTGTTGAGAGTCAATTGCAGTGGCTGTGGTGATAGCCACCTTCCCTTGGACTGCAGTCCTCGCTGTATGTCCTGAAAGCCATTGCTCCAGTGGTAGCCTCCCATCTCCTTGGAGGTGAAAACAGGAGTGGCTCCCTTTGGTGGGCCAGTTCAGTGCTGGTGTTGTGGGCATCATGCCTGGAGACCCAGACCAGAGGCCCCACTTCCTCCCATCCCAGCGATTTTGTAAGTACCTAATTAAACAGCAGTAATTAAACAGCTATACTTGCTTCAAACGGCAAGAGTAGCTTTTGATGCCTACAGATCACTGTTGACTGCTACAAATGAGTAAGATCTCAAAAGGCAGAGGCAGAATGGGGAGAGAGTATGAATACATCCCAGCTAGTGGGGACAGCCCGAGCAAAAGTGCAGAGCAGAGGTGGGCAGGATATACTCAGGTGACTCTGAGAAGGGGCCTCCTGCCAGAGCAGACAATCACAGCTAGTCTTACAAAGGTTTGCCCTGGAGACTGATACACCAAAATGAACCCTGTCATTATGTTATTAGACATCAGAGAGGACTGGGAATAATTGTACCATCCCAGGGAGGCAATGCTGGGGGATTCACAGTACCATTACAACCCTCAAGAGTCCTCCTTTTTAAAAAGCTGATTTCATAGAAACAGAATACAATGGTGTTTGCCAAAGGCTAAGAGGAGAGGAAAATAGAGTGATGTTGGTCAAAGGATACAAAGTTAAAGGTAGAAGAAAATGAAGCTTTGCCCTGTCTGGTGTAACTCAGTGGACTGAGTACCAGCCTGTGAACCAAAAGGTTACCACTTTGATTCCCAGTCAGGGCACATGCCTGGGTTGTGGGCCAGGTCCCAGTTGTAGGTGTACAAGAGGCAACTGGTCAATGTATCTCTTCCACACTGATGTTGCTCTCCCTTTCTTTCTCTATACCTTACCCTCTCTCTAAAAGGAAATAGTAAAATCTTTAAAAATAATAAAAAATAAGAGTAGATCTTTAACATTCTCACCACACAAAAAAGTTACCTACATTAACTATGTGAGGTGATGAATGTGTTAAATTATCTTGGTTTTGGCAATCATTCTATGGTGTACATGTATATCAAATCATTAGATTGCACATTATATATATATACAATTATATTTGTCAATTCTTCCTCAATAAAGGTTTTTTGTTTTTTGTTTTTAAAAGAGTTCTCTTTTAGCCCAAGCTGGTGTGGCTCAGTGGACCAAGTGTTGGCCTGCAAACCAAGAGGTCACTGGTTCGAATCCCAGTCAGGGCACATGCCTGGGTTGTGGGCCAGGTCCCCAGTAGAGGGCATGTGAGAGGCAACCACACATTGATGTTTCTCTCCTCTCTTTCTCCCTCCCTTTCCATTTCTCTAAAAATAAATAAATAAAATCTTTTTTTAAAAAAAAAGACTTCTCTTTTAGTACTAGGGAAAGAAATTTGGAGATATATGGTTATGGTGTCACTCCATAGATGGAAAATGGTTTTAGCAAGCAGGATAAGGGTAGAACCAAGGATGCCTAACAATGCATGACTTTACTGCTTCTAAACAGAATTTTTTGATTAAAGTATATCAATAACAACTCTATTTTATAGGATTCCAGTATTTCTGCCAAGACAGTTCTGTCGCAGTGCCACAGAAAATTTCCCCAATGAAACTTCCAGTTTATGAATGCTATCTATTTCTAGAAAAAAAAGGGCTGTTATAAATGGAAAAAGTTTATATAAGAAAAACAAAACAGCACCCAAAAATGAACAGTACATTTAAAATAAAATGATTTGTTACTGCCAGAAATGAGCATAACAAATAGCAAATACATTTGCCCCATTCTAAACTTGTTAGACATGAAGCATTTTTTCAATCTCTAATTTATACCTGACATAAAATTTAGTCATTAAATTGCTGGATGAACAACAGCACCCCCCAGCTTCTTTTACATGGACAATAATACAAGTGAGCTGTGATGTGGCAGAAACACTGCAAAGTTCCATTCCATGACCATTTAGTACTAGAAAGGATAGTAAATTCTAAGACCAATAAAAACTGGGGCCATATTTCTTTGACACTAAAAAGAAAGCCAATGTCTACCATGCTTTGGGGAGACAAAAAAACACAAGCTTTAGAATCAAATACACATGAAATTGAGTCCTAGTTCCAATGCTTATTAGGTGCATGATCGCAGACCTATGTCTTAGTCTCTTTGAGGCTTGATTTCCTCATCTGTAAAATGGGGATTATGGCACACCAACTTCACAGGGTTGTTATGGGAGTTAACAAAATAATGTTTGTTAAACCCTTAGTACAGTGCACAGCCTATAGTAAGCTCCTAGTTAGCATAAAACCACCAAATTACCCTGCCTTTTTATAATAACAGCTTTGAGATATGATACCCATTCCATAATATTCATCCATTTAAAATATGCAATTCAATGATTTTTTGTATCAATTCACAAAATTAGGCAACTATCACCACAGTCTAGTTCTCAGATACTCTTGTCTCCTCAAAAAGAAGGCTTTAACCCATCACCAGTCACTACACTGCCTTTTTAACACACATAAAAGGTTGCTAAGACCTTGAGCCTTGGAGCTGGTCACAACTAAGCTCAAGTCCAAGCACCAGTACTTGCTAGCAGTGTGATCCTCAGAAAGTTGCTGAACATACTGGGTCTCAGTTTCTTCACTGTAAGAGGGCAGTGATAATAATAAAAGTCCTATAGGCCAGCTGTGAGGATCTGGTGAGAGATGTATATGTATATATAGCACCTGCCAGTGGCTGGCCCATGGTGAGCACTAGATAAATGGCAGCCATCATCACAATCCTCCTTGTTTTCATTCATTCTACTATTTTCCCCTACCCATATTTCACCTGGCTTTCACTATCATTTCATAAAATGCATCCCCAGGACCTATAATAGGGCCTTGCACATAGTATGCACAATATATATTTCATTAACTAATTCATGGAGTCCTCCAATAACATCATTGATGGATTCTTGGGAATTGCAACTTTAAGGGAAACAACATAGAATGAAAGCAATTTTACCAGAGGCTAATTGATAGAAATGAGAGTTATATTCCTAAAGTATATTTATAGTCACAAAATCATCACCAAACTCTTAAATAAGGGCCCAAAACACTTCTAATATTAAACACTGGAATAGATGTGGGCTATACATACACTATTTTTAAATGAATAAAAACAAATCAGATCTTTATTTTCCAATTTGCTTATTCCAGTTCAGAGTCTCAGGATGCCAGATCCTCTCTGGGCACCTGAGGGCATGAGCAGGACACCCTCCTGGACAGGCCACCCTTCCATCTCAGGGCACTCACACTCCACACTCACTCAGACTGAGACAGTGTGGACACACCAGTTCACCTCACATGCACATCTTTGGGATGTGGGAGGACACTGAAGGACCCAGAAAAAGCCCACACAGATGGAGACAAGGTGCAAGCCCCAAAGATAGTGAAGTTTGCTATGAACTGATTTTTTTAATCCACGTTATATCAAAACATTATTCAAGGACCTGCTGTACTTAATTATGGAGAGGTTGTGTGTGCACATGCACAGACTCACACACGTGTGTATGTATCTTTTCATTTATAGAAGGTTCTATTCCAGAAAAAAATCAAAGAGGCTTCTTGAATAGTACTAAAACATTATGAAAGCAAAGGGAAATGTTCATATATAACCAACTAGAGGCAAGTTTATCCAAAGGCTGTGTCTATCAATGCTAATCCAAATTATTACAATCACTGTCTAAATTTGGCCACAGAGACCTAGTGGAATGCAGTCACATTCTAGAGCTCCAGACTAAGCCATCACGTCCCTCCCCAACAGCCCTCCTCCTAGCCTCAAGTGTATGAGCCTCCAGATTCTCCAATAGCTCCAAGAAGGTTCTTATCAAAGGCTCACAAAGTTAGTAGGTTGTGAAGCCATGAGTCAAAGCCAGATCACCTGACTCCAAGGCCCATGTTCTCTTGGCTATATCCTGCTGCTGCCTTATTAGAATCTTAATGTATTCTCAGGAATCAGAAAAGTATACTTGCCTCCTCATGCATTCTGCAGTGCTGGCAAGTAACACCGAATTAGAAAGACTCTACTAAAAAAAATATAACCTCTCCATAGCAGATGTTGCTAATTCAAGCCAGGTTGGGGTTGACTGTACTTGCGTTATTATTTGAAATACATGGTGAAATTATCATGATTCACCTCTTTACTCTTGAGTAAGAGTCCATTCACAATTCCCCATACTCGGTAAGAATCCCTTTTATGTGCTGCATAAGTGGCAGCATGATAGAGCAGAAAGAACACTAGAGTGGGAGTCAGGTGGCACGGCTGCTATCTGCTAGCTTTGGCCAAGTGCCTTTGTTGCTCTGAATCTCCATTTCCTCTTCCTGGGAAATGAATAGACTGCACCAGGGATGACTAAGGGCCTTTCCGGCTCTAATACTCTTGGATTCTGATGCCTCTAGGCAAAGTAAAACTGACTTCGGATTCTCTTAACACCCACTTAATTTAAATAATTAATGTCTTTACAGCCTTGGATGGCAAGTCATCAAGTGACTTGATTATGAACTGTTCGGAGAAAAGCACAGAGCTTAGGTCTCTACCCAAGGCTGTAGGGCCCAGATACCTGGAATCTGGCTTACTGAAGAGAATGGGAGAAAATGCTTGGGCACCATAGGAATGCCCTTTGTATAGAATGATTTGCCTCAGAGGGTCCATTTATTTTACCTTGAAGTAAACAAATTCCATCATGCAAAAAAGAGAACTGGATCTGCTTTAGAAAATACAATTATCTAAAATCTAGATGTATGGTGATATTTTATGAACATTCCAGAACAGTGCAAAAAATGAAATAAAATCTGGATGTACAAAATAGATGAAGTTGGGACAAATGTTCACACTACCAAAGGGCATGGGGTTGAAGTCCAATAGGCCTTCATGGATCAGAATCTTGGCTCTGACACTCAAATACTAGGAATGTGAGCTCTGACAATGAAATACTAGGAATGTTCAACCACTGGACATTTATTGGGTACTGACTAAATGTTATGTCCTGGGTCAGGGCATAGGGTTATAAAACTCAGTACAATCAGTCCCTGCCCAATAAGATCTCATTGTTTCATGGGTGAAACAGACATTTGAACAAGAAGCTTTCCTGGAGGTGGTGACACCTGAGCAAGAGTATGAACTTACTTACCCAATTTCCTCACCTGGGCAGTGGGGGAAATGAAGTCCACCTCACACCACTGATGTGGGAGCTCAGTAAGGCGATTGGTGAAGAAACTGAACACAATAAAAAACCCATAACAATAGTGCCAATGATGTTTTCTCAACCTTATATAAAATGTGACATGTATAATCTACTTATGTTTATGTTATTTGTTTTCTGTCTTACCCCACTAGAATGTCCTATGTGACAACAGGGATTTTTGAAGTGTTCTTAAATAGGAAGGAAAGAAGGAAGGAAGGAAGGAAGGTAGAAAGGAAGGAGGGTCATTTTTAAAACTTTGTTATTTTTATGGAACTTCCTTTTGACTCAGCAAGTCCACTGCTGGGATTATACCCTAAGAATCCTGAAACACCAATTCAAAACAACCTATGGATCCCTATGTTCATAGCAGAGCAATTTACAAGAGTCAAGTGCTGGAAGCAACCTATTTGCCTATCAGTAAATGAATGGGTCAAAAAACTGTGGTATATTTACACAATGGAATACTACGCAGCAGAAAGGGTAGGAAGGGTAGGAAGGAGGAGCTTCTACCCTTCCTGACAGCATGGATGGAACTGGAGAGCATTATGCTAAGTGAAATAAGCCAGGTGGTAAAAGACAAATACCATATGATCTCACCTATAAGTAGAACCTAATCAACAAAACAAACAAGCAAGCAAAATATAACCAGAGACATTGAAATTAAAAACAAAATGACAGTAACCAGAAGGGAGGTGAGAAGAAAGAAGGGAAAGGATTGTCAAGGAACATGTATAAAGGACCCATGGACAAAGCCAAATGGGGGGCAGGACTGAGAGTGGGAGGTGGGGGTGTGTGGGGTGGGGCAGAGAGGTGGGAGGAAAATGGAGACAACTGTGGAGACAACTGTACCTGAACAACAATAAAAACAATAATAATAAAAATAAAACTTTGCTATTTTTAGCAAATTCCATAAAATTCTGCAAGTTGACTTTCTTTTTTACTAACAAAACCCTCATTTTATTCAGTGTGGGTCACGTGTCCAGCTCAAAGACAGCATTCCCAGCCTCCTTTGTAACTGGCACATTAAGTGGAGGTGTTGGGTGGGGTTTCCAAGATTGCTCTCAAAGGAACTGACTTAGCTGAGAAACAGGCCTTTTTGCCTCCTCTACCTCCTTCTTCCTTCTTCCTTACTGGAAAGCCACCAGGTCTCCTGGACCAAGAACTGACTGTAAGGATGGAAACCCCATTCTAAATCCAGAGTACCTGGAGTACCTGTGGTCAGCAGAAACCTAGAAGGTGCTTGTGTCCTGATGACACTGTACCTGTGCAGAAACTTCACTTCTTTAGTATGACCTTTCTCTTTTCTTTCCTTTTGATTCAAACTGGCCTTGTCCAGCACCCTGACTTGCCTGCCTCCTTCTCCCTTGCTTAACCACTCCCTTAAGCATTAAGCCCTCAGGACACAGAGGTTCTGATCAGCATCAAATTAACTCAGGAACAAAGCATCAGGTCTGTTGACCACAGAGACAGTTTCTGTCAAACTAGGGATAACATCTAGGCCTCAGCTGTGTTTCAGCTCCAGGCTCAGAAATGCAGCGAAACCAGACCATGCAATGCCACGGCTGCGTCTGGAGCAGCTGCGCCGATTACCTACCCCTACCCTAGTGCTGACCACTCAGTAGAGGTCACAACCCTGATGCCCTTAGTCACCATGACTAATGATCTCTCCCCAATATAACCCATCCCCTGAAAGCCATGGGGGAGCCAGGTCTTTGAGCATTAGCTCACCTGTGACTCTGGGCATGGGCTACTATCTAAAAATAAACCCTTACTTTCTTTGCTGCAAACTCCTGTTCATGTCTTATTGGGCTTTGATATGTGTAGGCAAATGGACCCCTTTAGTCCAGTAACAACATCATAGAAACACTATACCCTATAATGATCACTTCCTGATTTCTTTCATGTGACAGAAACATATTTAAGCTATTGTTTTGAGAAGTTTCTGTCATCTGGAGGTGAATGACTTTTACGATATATATAAGTTCTCAGTTCAAATATTTGTATCCTTCATATCACTTCTTATCATTTTAAAGTTATTTCTTTGTGGTTTTGTTGCCATTTGTCTGTCTTCCCTACTAGAATGTCAACTCTATGACTACAGAGACTGTGAACTATCTGTTTAGTGAACCATCTCCTATGTGTGCCTGACACATACTAGGAGCTTAATATTTTTATATAAATAATTCAAGCAGCTTGAATATGGTATGGTATATAGTGGATGCACCAGGTCACTCCCATTTTTAAAAACTGAGTGGCCGTTTAACTCAATGAGCAAATTGCGCAGATTTCCAGGATCAATTCTGCTAACACAGTTCAACAAAAGTGTCTTAGGCACCTACTAGGTGTCAGGCCCTATGCTGGGGACTAAAGAGAAGTGTTCTCAAATGTTTATATCATAGTGTTTCACAAAAAACTCACAATAGCAATAGCAAATTAACAAAACAGCCGACTTGCATCATGGACTACTGTGCAATCTTAATGAGGACTATATGATGAGTGGTCATTGCTAACTTTCATTAAAAATGGACAAATTCCAAAATAGTGGGGTGCTCATTTTATGGCATTAAGGTCAGTATCCTTAATTTAGTTTTCTCATCTTGAATTTTTTTTCTCCTAGATCAAGAAAATACAGAAATTAATATTTCTCATTCATCCCAAAAGACCAGCTTGTTTTTGGTAATATATGATAGACTAGACCAGGGGTTTCAAACTCATGTTCACCAGGAGCCACATCAGTCTTGCAGTTGCCTTCAAAGGGTCAAATGTAATTTTAACTCCTTAAAGTTAAGGAGTAGTTACATTTATACAATCTTAAAATTATATTCGGCCCTTTGAAGGCAACTGTAAGGCTGATGTGGCCCCTGGTGAAAAGGAGTTTGACACCCCTGGACTATAATAATCCAATTGTACATTTGTATATTCTTGTGCTTGAATTCTTCCCATAAATACTCTTCCAGCATTTTCTTTTATCTTAAAATTATCTGAATATTTTATCTGAAAATTAATATAAAAATGGCAAATTCCCCTTCTTGCTGTAAACCTAAAAGCTGATTTTAATGGTCTTTCAGTAGAAACAACCTAAAGTAATAGAGGAAGTTGTTGTGGAGGTTGAATCCTGTTGCTTCTAGCTTAGTAAAGAAAGAAAAAGGGGGAGCAGACAAAAGTTCCATTTTGCAATGTGTCTAGTTAACCAGCAAGAGAGAATAGCACACCAGGGGGAACATTAGTGAGGACAGGAAAGGCCAAATTTAAGAATGTACAGCAGGAGGGAGGACAGTACAAAGTGACCATGTTCCCATCTCCACCATGGCAACCACCTGATTACTGATGGCTGGACTTCCCTGGAGACTGCTAATAAGAAAGTGAAGCAGACCATTTTGCTTCCTAAGATGAGCTGTGCTACCAAATTGGACATTAAAAATATCAGCCACAGTATTAGAAGAGGAAAGCCACGCTAGGACTAATAAAGGGAAGTACATAACAATAAGAATGGCTACCATTAACTAAGAACTTAAGATGAACCTCCTAGGACTAACCACTCAGAACATAAAAAGGGGAGGGGGGATAAGTGCCAGAGACCACTTAGGCCATTGTTTCTCACCTTGGGATGGTTTGGGAACCCTGGGGGCATTTGGCAATATCTGCAGGCATTTTTGGTTGTTATACCTTGGGTGGGAGCAGGAGGGATCCTACTGGCATCTAATCGGTACAGGCCAGGGATGCCACTGAACATCTTACAATACACAGCACAGTCCCATACAGCAAAGAACTATCCTGTCCAAGATGTCAATAGTTGAGCCCTGCATGGTATGGCTCAGTGGATTGAGTGCCAGCCTGTGAACTAAAGGGTTGTCAGTTGGATTCCCAGTAAGAGCACATGCCTGGGTTGTGGGTCAGGTCCCCAGTGGGGGCTCTTGAGAAGCAACCACATACTGATGTTTCTCTCCCTTTCTTCTTCCCTTTCCCTCTTTCTAGAAATAAATAAATAAAATTGTTATTAAAAATGTCAATGGTTGAGAAATTTAGATTAAGCACTACTGTTTTGGTACAGAGGAGATCAAGGCCCAGAAGGAGTGTGTCTTGTCCAAGGCCATTCTTTTCTATCTATCATCTATATATCTTTTCCATCCATTAGCCTAAGTTTAAAATTTCATTTGAAGGTCCTGCTACTTTAAAAAAGTGGGGAAACTACTGCTATAATCCCTAGGTATTATTAGAAACTAAATCAAGTGTGTCTTCCCTTTCCCAAGAAGCCCATTGCTGTCCAGAAATGTATATAACCATCTGAGTTAAGTCCTCTGCCTATTATGTTTTAGATGAGAAGCATAGCAAAAAGCAAGGAGGAGACAGTCACCCCACCCCATCCCTGTACACATGCATTACATCTGATGGGTGTCTCAGGTGGTACCACCCTGTTGTTCAGGTCCCAGGCAATGAGTACCTGCCTCACCCCCCACCAATAACTGCCTACTTATTTGCTCAATGAAGCATCCCCTCACCTGATTCCTCATGCATCTAATTCTCTTCATATCATCTCTTTGGTGTATGGAACTAAGCTGGGGCTGAGAGTAAAGGATCAAGCAGGTCTAGGATAAAACAATAACATCAGTTACATCAGTTACTTCAGAACATGTCCCCAGGGCAGTGGCACAGCCTGAGCCTCCTGGTCCTCCAGACCCCTTGAGCTGTGGGCCAACTGGAAGACTTAAGCCCCTACCTCTAGCACCTCAGACTAAAGTCAGGCCTAAACTGACAACCAGGTTCACTACTGAAATAGAGATGACTAATGAATGCAGAGGAGGCAGGGAAAAATGACAAGCATATTACTCATTTCTAAACCACAAACATACAATTATAACCTTACTCACTAATAATTTCAGGTGGCACTCTCCTGACAAGTAAGTATGACTCTTGCATGCAATAGTACCATTTTATAGTAGCAAGTAGAACAGGGAGAAACATATAATCATTTATTGCTGTTTTTATTTTCTCCAAGGGCTTCTAATGTTACCTTCTGACATCACTGTAATTTACTGCATTTCCTCCTATTCCTCATCCATAGAGCCCATCACAGAATGAGTTACCAATTTTCATCCTCCATGAAAAGATCAGACAGGATTTTAAGTGTTTAGGGTGCTTTCTTAATAGCATCACCTCTGCACTGTTTGTAAAACAAGCAACCATGTAAATAAAAGAAATGGCATATGTCTATATTTTGGGAGATTTGAATTCTGGAAGTGGCTCTATCACTACCTGTGTGACCATGAGCAAAGCAGTTACCACTCTAGACCTAATTTAATAGTACCCTGGATTTGTTTTAATCAAGTGTGATAAGACATGCAGACAAGGAAGCGACTGCCATGAAAAAAAGGGTTATGATACTAGTGACAGTCCTCTAGAAGCAGGAGGCACACTACACAAGGAAGCACTACATGAGGAAGAACTGGGGCCAGTCAGGAGCAGAGGAAGTGAGAGGAAAATGTGTGGCCCTGCAGGCGGTATGGTGTCCTACTGCCTGGGCTGTGATTTTTTGTGACTAATAAACTGATGTTTGTATCATCTGGTCAGTGGCAGATGTTGTGTGTTAGACCAGGGGTCCATGGCCTGTTAGGAAGTGGCTTCAAGCCAAGCTTGCCTGAGGTCTACCTCCTCTCTCCTCCCCCCATCTCCAGTCCACAGCGAGGAAGGGAGGCTTACCTGACCTCTGCCTCCTGCTGTCTCACCACCCCACCAACCATGTCTCCCATGAAACCAGTCCCTGATGCCAAAAAGGATAGGGACCACTGTGTTGGAGCCATCCCCATAATCCTAGAGCACAAATTTCTTCCTCACCAATGGGTTAAATAGGAGGCCATTAAAACTACATATGAATGAACACAGAAATCTGTTCATAGATATAGCCCATCACATAGGAATTTAGCTAATACTTTTCCCTTCAGTACCTTAACAGACCTTGATTCCCAGACTCTAC
Organism: Phyllostomus hastatus; assembly: GCF_019186645.2. Classification (NCBI taxonomy): domain Eukaryota; kingdom Metazoa; phylum Chordata; class Mammalia; order Chiroptera; family Phyllostomidae; genus Phyllostomus; species Phyllostomus hastatus. The sequence continues at coordinate 6,515,049 of NW_025333841.1, read as the reverse complement.
TCTCTTACACCATTCTGGACATCTAGATTATCACATGTGCCTTGCAGTGCAGGAACTACAACTAAGTGCAAGCACTTCCTTCCACAAGTGGGCCAACCACTGAAATAAAAACAACATAAGCCCTGAAGTGAGACTAAATTTCTGGGGTCCAATCAGAGCTCTGCAGCTTCCACTCAGAGTCACCCTGGCCAACTCTTCTCACCCCTTGGAGTCTCAGTTTCCTCATTCAGAAAATGGGAATAAGAGCAAGACGCTCTCAAAGTTTTCATGAGGCTCCACCAAGAGCATGTTTGTATGGAGCCAGGTCCAGAGCTGGTGATCTTGAAGCACTTGCTATTACCATGACAAAGTCAAGAAAGACAAATGGTACAGGGGAGTGCACTAAGGCCAGAGGTGGAGGGCGGGCTGCGAGTGGGCCAGCTTCCAAGTGGAACTTTCTTAGAGATATCCTCTGGGAAGAAGGTGCTATTGCTAAGTCTCACTGCAGCTACATGGGCAATGGACATGCCCTAAGGCTCCAAAACAAGAATCCAGTGACAAAAATCACATAGTACACATTTATATGCTGTCCTTGAGACAGGAAAAAAAATTTCTTTTCAAAATTAATAAGGCAATAATGTCATGGCATGGAACAAGAACCAAACCAACTGAAATCCATTACAGAAGCAAATGGGGAGGGGAAGTCACAGAAATAGAAATTGCTACACATCTGACTTCAGGGGTATTTTTAAGTCTCCTTAGAAACAGCCTCCCTATGGGAATATTCATATTTAGGACTGATTAGTTCATAAATGTCTTCAATCTGATCCAGAAAAAAAAAAACCACTGTTGTCATTAACACCAGTAAATTCTTTTGGCAAGAAAAAGATGTTCAGTTCTTTATTCAGCTTGCAAAATTATGGATTTTGTAGTGTTCCACCTGCCATTCATTTTAAAAATAATTAGTTAAGAATGAAAAATATTTTTCCCTTTGGGGATATGCCAGTATAATCTGGAAGAGTTCCTATGTTTATGATGCAGTTCCATAGAGTTGAATGTCTTCATTTTTATGAGCAGTAAGTTGCATCAATTAAAACAAATAGAAAGAGCAAAAGAATTTGATTCCAATTGTATTACAAACAGTACTTTAAATGATCCATAACCCTGAACTGAATCCTAGGTTAATCAACTAAGGAAACATGGACTAGGCTCTTGCTCAGTGTCAGGGCCTGTGTTAGGGGAGCTGGTGCAAATGAAGATGTGTAGCTGACAGGTCAACAGCTGCTATAGAATCAAGGCCTTGGAAAGGGGTAGTTGGTAGGTGGAAAAGGACAAGAATAGAGGGTAAAAATAGGTCCATGTGCTAGCACCAGCCCATGCCCACCTCCTCTAGCTCATCCACATGCCTTATTCCACATGCACCTGTGGCCCCAGCCACCATTGCCTGGATCCCATTGTGTTCACATGAGGTGCTTAACACACAGCTACTGCTTGGCCTTTGAGCAATTCACTTCACTCCACGGTCCCCCACTTCCTCAAGGCTCAAATAGGGACAATACCTAACATTACAGGGCATACTTGGCAGTTAGCCATGGCAGCTTCTGCACTAAAAGGCAGAATTCAGTAGCTGGGACAGAGACTGCATGGCCCATAAAACCCAACACATTTACTGTCTGACCCTTTACAGAAAAAGTTTGCAGATCCCTGCCCTAGAGTGCCCTCCTCCCCTTTCTCTCCTACTTGAATGAATCCTGTTTATCTTTTCAAATTCAAGTCAAGACTCTTCTCCTCCAAGAAATGTTCTCAGACCTTTTTATTCCACCAGTACTCTGAGGGAATTGGAATCTTCCTCTTACATGCACCCTACCTCTGCTTTGCACTCAATCTGTGTCCCTATGAAGTATATCATACTGGGTTGGAATTATCTGTCAGTGACCTCTCTGGGACTGTGGCTCATTCATCCCTGGATCCTGAATACCCAGTACACAGGGCTTGACCCAAAAAATGGTACTAAATAAATCCTGCTGGAATGAACAGGCATGGCTGTCCTATATTTGGAATGTGACACAAAACTACACCACCCACCACTCAACAATCACCGTGGCATTTGTTGAAGGCAGAGTCATGGCCCTTCAGTGAGAATTAGGACTGTTTGAGGGAGCTGTTCTCCAACAGACAAGTGTGGCTGAAGAGACATCAGAGGAACAGTAAAACCTGCCCCTGCTGTGTACAGAAAAGCTTCACCCACCAGGCCCAAAGCCTAAAAGCTATTTTCAGCTCTGAGTGCAGCATACCCAGGGGTCTGTTGGCTGAGCCATATCAGGCTGTTGGGTCTTCTTACTGGCTTCACTCCAGCTTGCCACACCCAGATCCAGCCTAGCCCCCTACTGGTGGCACCACACCCAACATGCCTTGAGTGCTACCTCATACAAGTCTGCCAGCATGTCCATGGGCCTGGTCTCTCACTTTGCCATTTTTTTTCTCAGGTACTAATCTTAATATCAGGGATAGGGCACAGTGACACAGAAAGTGGCACTGGACTTGGAGTCAAAAGACCCAGGTGTTACTGCTGGCTTTCCTACTTTCTAACTGTGAGAAACTTAGGCAGCTCAGGCCTCAGCTTCCTTCTCTAGAATTTAGAGATGATAATTCTGCTCAATCAAAGGAAACAAGGAAATCATAGGAGTAAAAGTGCTCTTTGCCCTGGCAAGTAGTGACGCTCAGGGATTAGGAACATGGCTCACTCCCCCAGGAAGATATTTCAGAGTAACCTTGGGAGGGAGGGCTTTATCAAACCATATCCACTCTGGGGAGATCCTGATCATGGCCTTCCCCTCTTCAGAATCAGAGCACCTTTACCCACTGGAATGGTATTGTCTCTCAAGGGTATGGAGCAAGAAAAATGTTGAATGCCACCACTCTGGTGGTGTAGAGATGGAAGTGGACATGACTGTACATTGCTGCAGAAAAGGCCAACAAGGAATAGGGCCCTAGTAATGTTTTTTAACCATTTTCACATCGTGGAACTTACACAGAATGCCAGTCAGATGTGGCATGCTGAGGCTACCAGCCACCACAGGCAACCCAAGCCAGCACTCCCTGGAGTCAGGAGGGCTGGGGGGAAAATGTGTCAAACATATCATAATTCATTTTTAAGCACATCCTTTGGAAGCAATGCTGAAGCAGGATTTGGTAATTTCAAGATATATGGCCACCTTTCAGAAGCAAATAAGCCAGTTGTGGCTACCTCCCCCAATTCAGGAGTTAGGAGTGTGCCTGTAATTGTTTCCTCACCAAGCCTCAGCACACTGGACAGATTCTGCACTGTGTCGCATGACTTTATAAAGGTTGCCAGTGCTGTGATCCCTTTTCACTTTGCTCTGGAGCTTGATGTCACCTTAGGTCCTCACCCTGGTTTGAAGGTGCATCTTGGATCTCTGGCCTGAGTGCTCCTCTATCCACTTCTGCAGTTCTGCAGGCTGGCCTTACAGACACTTCCTTACCCTAACATGGGTTCCAGCCTAGTTGTAGCCAGGAATGTAATTCAACCAGGACAGGAGCTTTAGAAGCTCAGTATCAGCAGTGGATCACCCTGGGGACCAGGGATGCTGGTGCTACCCTGGCCCTGGCCACTAGCTCTCATTGTTAGAGTTATGCTTTCTTTCTTCATGACACCTACCTCATCCCCCAAACCCAGTTCCTGGGTGGGATATTGTCTTCAATGCTATGGAACCAGAATTCCCAAATCTGGTTCTTCAGCAAAATAATCTGCAAGATGCATGTGTGTGTGTGTGTGTGTGTACATACATACGTGTATAATGTGAAATAATATACAATACTATATAATATATAACATAATGCAATATAGTCATCATATATTATATCCCCAGATCTACTGACTCAGAATCACCATGGTCAGTGATATCTATCTCTTTAAAATCTCCTCAAGTGATTCTGATCACCATATTGGGAAGTGATGCTGTGGAAGAGAGAGAGAAGGAAACCTACATCTCACCCTCAAGGAATTTGGTGGAGGGGGCATGCCTGTTCAGCCATACCTCGTTTTATTGTGCTTCACTTTATTGTACTACACACATATTGTATTTCTTACAAACTGAAGGCAAGACCCTCCACCAGGAAAAAGATTATTATTTGCTTTATTCTGATTCTCACTGTACTGTGTGGGTATAGAATGAAACCCACAATATCTGTTAGGTGTGCCTGTACAAGAGTTAACATGGCCTGCTTTAGGACCTTCATGAAACAAGTAATTATTGCAAAAGTAGGGAGCAGAAAAAGGTCATTTTCTTAGGGGCATTTGAGAAAGATCTCACACCAGAGATGGGCCTCAAAAATGGAGTATTTCTTGCATCTGAAAAGTAGAGGGGACAGACCCCAAGTAGCAGCAGAAAGCAATGAGGTCCAGACTGGTGGCCATGATTGAACTTCTCTCATTGCTTTATGCAGATAGTGACTGATGAGTGAGAGTCCCCAGGTCTCATGGCAGCACTGCCTGAGCATTCCACATGCTGAGGAAAAGCCCAGGCAGGAAGCTAGGAGGCAAGTCCCTCTTCTGCTAGGAAAACATCATCAGGCAGACTATTAGATCCTGAAACATTCTCATCTTTTCTGACTATAACCACTCTTGCCTTGCTTGCTTAAAGATGGGACCAAGTCCCTAAGGTCCCTTCTCATCAGCTCTCTGACACCTTGTGAAAAGCCACTAGTCAGTCCCTAGCTTACTTTCAAATCCCTACAGTAAGGATCCCTTCCTGTCTTCTTTCAACTAATATATAGAGAGAACCTTCTATGAGTCAGGCACTGTTGCTAGGAAGTGGATGGATATGGAAAAAGAGACCTTAGATGGAAAGTATAATTTCAAATGATTAATTTCAAAATTCTTTAGGTTTTCTGCCCTGTCTGGTGTGGCTCAGTAGAATGAGAACTGGCCTGCAAATCAAAGGGCCTCCTGTTCAATTCCCAGTCAGGGCACATGCCTGGGTTGCAGGCCAGGTCCCCAGTAGGGGGTATATGAGAAGCAACTGCACATTGATGTTTCTCTCCCTCACTTTCTCACTGCATTCTCCTCTGTCTAAAAATAAATAAATAAAATCTTTAAAGAGAAAAGAAAAAAGCTCTTTAGGTTTTCTGCCTATTTTTCCAGATAAATCTTTCCAGCAATTTATCACATCTCATAAAGTATCCCACCAGGTCTTTAATTGGCATGCACTGACACTCTATATTAACTCAGGGAATACTGGAATCTCCCCCACATATTTTTCTCTTCAACTAGAGCAAGGTATCTCTCCCTTAATTTATTTAATGCCTTTGATTCCTCCCTTTAGGGTTATTTAAATAAATCTCATGTCCCAAATTAAATTAATGCCCCAGTATTAATGTATTTTTCTCTCCATTGCAAGTGAATTATCTTCTTTATTATATTCTTCAGTTGTTTGCACCTAGAAAAACATGACTATTTGTGTTCATTTGCCTTGAAGTTCAAGATGATGTTAACCTCATTTATACTAACTAGTATATGATGACCCTGTATGTTCTAGATATGGATAGATTTTCTGGGGTATATCCCCAGTACCTATCACAATGTCTCACATACAGTAAGTGGTAGGCCTTCCTATTTTAGATTGAATAAAGGCGTGGCTTTCTTTGCTGATGGTATTCACCTAATTTCTTTTTCCTTACCAATGACTATGGCTTGCATTTCTACTACAACATTTAAAAAAATGGTAGAACCTTAGTCCTACCTTTGTCATTTGTAATTTTCCTTATTTTATTGAAACTCTCTTCTCTATGAAAGGTACTATTAGATCTTATATTGGAATATGTAAAAATCATACTCTTTTTCAGGTTACCAAACACATTGCCAAAGAAGAGTTGTTCCATTTATTAGATGTCTTTTCAAAATCTACTAAGATAAATATTATTTTAACTATGTTCTCATATTAATATGATAAATTGTCACATAATTTTCATTTTATCACCTTATCCGGTGTTCTTAGATTAAATCTCACTTGATCAGATAAAATTTTAAGTAGAATGATTTTCTATTTATATTTGTTTAAATAATGAATATCCATAAGTAAAATTGGCCTGTACTTTTTTTTGGTTTTCACCAATTTGTGGATTGAAATCATATTTTGTAAAAAAAAAAAAAGTAAACTGAGCATTGAGCAAAGTAGCATCAACTCAACATTTAAAAACAATTTAGGAGAGTTGTAGATTTTTTTATACTTTTAGAAAGTATAATATAGTGTAATTTTTTATATTTGTAGCCAGACAGATCTGAGTTCAAATCCTAGCTTTACTACTTACTTGCTCTGTGACTTAAGTATGTCATCTAATTTTTCAGAGCCTATTATGTACTGTAAACTAGTGTTACAAATAGTACCCATCCATAATCACTGTATAGGTCAGAACTTTGGTGGTGTGTGTGTGTATGTATAAATGATCTAGGCCATAGTAGACAGTCAAAAATATCATGGTTTTCAAAGTTTGAGGTCTTTTTATTAATGTATTGTGTCCAAGTACCCAGGACTTATGCAGGTTTCATGGTAAGACTTTAATGACTTCTTATTGCTTCCACTATAATTGGTCTGCCCTTGTTTTCCACTTAATCTTGCATGAATTTTTATATTTTATCATTCTGTAGGGAGCCATTCTCTCCAGGTCTGATTTATCTGATTATTAGCATACAGTGGAGGGTACTGTCACTTTATAAATTTTTAAATCTTTTATACTTATTGTCAGTTCTCCTGTCTCATTTCTAATTAAATGAATCTGTGTTTTCTTTCTTTTAGTTAGGCAAACCATTGTTCATTTGTTTTCAAAAATCATCTATAGGGTTTATCAGCTTTTCCTCCAGTTTACTTATCTATGCTATTATCACTTCCTTCAGCCCATGTTCTGGCTTCTGACATTGCTCCTACTCAAAAACATCTATATGCAAGCTTAATTCATTATGTTTGCCTTCCCTTTCTTAGCAACATAAACACCTGGAAGAATGCTTCTTCCTCTAAGTACCACTTTGGCAACACCTCACATTACTTTGATATGTTCATATTTATGTTTGTTTTCCTTATTAAAACAATTGGGTTACTGGGTTCTGTACTTCTCTCAGGATCAAAGTGTTATTTAAGGGAGTATGTTGTTCATTTCCATTATTTCATGTTTCATTATGGCTTTATAGAGTGTTTTAGTACTTTTGTCTTTTTATATTTACAAAGTATATATCTAAGCCCAGACATTAATTAATTTTTATGAATGATCCACATGCATTTGCAAAGAAATTTTATTACTACCTTAAGAGTAAATAATGTGGTTAGCTTCAAATTTATGCTGTCATTTTTAATTAAAATAAGAGCAAGAGGACTCTGAAAATGTGCATTTTCCTTTTTAGATTCTAATCTTAGTTATGGGAATTCTTCCAAAGGAAAATGAAACGCTTTTAGTTAATTTTCTAATGTTTCCACTTAACATAAGAATGACAGTCTAAACAAAATATTTCAATGTGTTAATTCTAACCAAATGTAGTAATTCATGTTATTTAAACTTGGGAATACAGTGAAATCTTGTAGTAGTAGAATCAAAATATACCAGTGTTTCAATATGCATCTCTTCTAGACAAATGACCAATGGTCAGGGGGGAAGAAGTCTACATACTTGTTTTCTGACAACTGACCAGCATTTTACAATATTATCCATCCACTATTGATGGGGATTAAGTGAAAAAAAAAAGAGCTTCAGTGGTCAAATACATTGGAAAATGCTAACTTACCTAAAGATTTCCCTACTGCAAAATTTCTCAAGATCTTTATATACTAATGTAGATTATTAATCAACATCAATAAAAAGGGGGCTAATAGGTTCTCCAATATTTTGCCATGGAACTTGTCACTCCTAAGCAGTAGTATTTTCTTGGAATACACTTTGAGAAATAATATTGGTAAATAACAAAGCAGCTCTCCAAACGCAGGGTTGTCTGGTCTTTGGAAGCAGGTTCCTCATGCAAGCACAAACATACCCCAATAGGAGGCTTAGTGAAGTTAAGCTGAGGACAGTTCTTGTAGGAAAATGAGAAAAATGTTCTCACCAGGAAGCTGGGGCAAAGCAAATGGAGAGGATGTGGGGAGCAGGTAGTGAGAAGAATGCACAGGTGGCTGTTCCACAGATTTGAAAGTATGTCTATCCCTAAGGACCAAAGTGGGTCAAACTGAGATTTCAATGGCAGAGGAAGAAGAGCAGATCCATATTATAGGAAACATGTCCCTTCTCCTTTGAGTTTCACAACCATGAGGTGACAGTGCCCTTTCCCTCTAATCACTGTCACCTTGGGCCCCAGGACTTTCTCACATTCATGGGGGGCTTTGACACCTGGCTCCCAGTCTGCCACTCCACTGAAAGTTCCACACTTACCCTACAGGACTTCAGTGTACATGTGAATAACATACCCAACCACTAGCCTCTCAGTTCCTTGCTTTCCTAATCTCTGAAGGTCACCACTATATACTTTTGTTGACCCCTAGAATTTGTACTCCCCTGGAATAGTTCAACTCTGATATCTTAAGTTTGAACAGCCTATTTTCTGGTCACTAGCTCTCTCAGCCTGCTACTGCCACTTTTCAGCACTCAGGAAAAAAGTAGAGAAGTCAGAAGAGTGAGGACTCCAATAAGTCTATTAGGTCATTTTTGCCTTTCATCTTAGATATGACAGTCCCCAACTTCAATCCCTTTTGCCAATGTCCTTAACTTCTGTGTCTCCTTTTCCACCTATTTCTCCCATGTAGCAAACTCTCAATGCCATATCAACATGGTGGAACCTTAAGGACTGGTGCCAGTACATATTCAGGCTGTCCTACCTTACCTGGGTCTCCACCCTGCCCAACAACTTTTCTACATGTCCTACTTCATTTCTTCTCCCAGTTCCTCAACAGAGCTTGTGCCTACCTCCTGTTCATCAGCTACTCTCCTGATACACTGAACTACTTATTGTTTTCAAACACATCGTGGTCCCTTTTGTCACAGTATTTCACACATGCTGTTTCCTCTTCCTGTAATGTCTTTCTCCTGTCAAGGTTGAAACTTACTTCTCTTGCAAGGTGGGTAATGGAAATATTGGGGGAACACTTGGTAAAGTACATGATTGTCTAATCACTATGCTGTACACCTGAAACCAATACAAAATAATATTGAATGTACACTGTAGTTGAAGAGATAAAATTAAAGAAAGAAGAAAGGAAAAAAAGAAACATACCTGTCCTTCTGACTAGACCCTGCCTCTCAGGAAATGTTTTGCTGACTGCTGACCCTCAGGCTAGCTCTCATCATCACAAGCATTAACTTCCATCATGATTGCCTCAAAACCCAAACATCTCAGCCTGACTGGTGTGGCCCAGTGGATTGGGCATCCTCCTGCAAAGCAAAAAGTCACCAGTTCGATTCCCAGTTAGGGCACATGCCTGGGTTGTGAGCCAGGTCCCCCACCAGGGGAGTGTGAGAGACAGCCAATCAAGTGTTTCTCTCACATATGGATGTTTCTCTACTTCTCTTTCTCCCTCCCTCCCCCTCTCTCTAAAAATAAACAAACAGCCATGGCTAGTGCAGCTGAGTAGATTGAGCACTACCCTGCAAACCAAAGGGTCACTGGTTTGATTCCCAGTCAAGGTGCATGCCTATATTGTCCCCAGAGCAAGCCAGAGGCCACATGTCAATGTTTTCCTTCCTCTCTTTCTCCCTCCCTTCCCCTCCCTGAAAATAAATAAATAAAATCTTAAAAAAAACTCACTGCATAAACTTTCAGACCCTCCTTGAAAGTAGGGACCATTTCTCTTCATCTTTGGCCTGTGCATTACAACAGAGTAGTTTACAACAATGAGTCCCCAACCCACACTTGATGATTGAGCCTAAAGCCATTAAACAAACACTTAAAGAAAACAGTGACTCAGATCTAAAATTATTTAGAAGGCCCTATTAAGTTTTAATGGTGTCTAATGTGTTCCCTTCCAGCTTCACGTAACCAACTTCAAGATTCAACTCAAAGAGCTCTCCTGGCTCCCCAGGGCTAGAATCTATGCCCCTCCTCAAGGCTACCCCAGCCCCTCCACACACATACACTAACCTCACTCACTGCATTGCAATTAAATATCAACATGTTAAACTTTTTATCTAAAGTGTGAGTTTTCGGAGGACAAACAGTGCACCCTACAATTTTATCCATATCCACATGCCAAAGTCGCCAAGATTCAATGATTTGCTCAGTCTCACAGTATTCAACAAATTGTTGCATTCACAGTTGTGATTTATTACCACAAAAGATACAAATCAAAATCAGCAAAAGGAAAAAAGCACATGGGAACAAATCCAGAGAAAACCAGGAGGGAAAATCACACAAAACACACCTAGTTCCCCCAGCAACAAGTGTGACAACAGAAATGAAATGTCTATCAGAGAAGCTCATTTGACTAAGTATCCAGTGTTTATCTTTTGGGCTGGTCTTGTAGACACTCTCTGCCTAGCACATAGCAAAATTACTGACTCCCCAAAGTCAGCACAAACCATATTGTATAAACAGTTTAGGCACAGGGAAACACCTTATCATTTAAGGAATGGCAGGAATCCTTCTGAAAACCAAATTCCCAGATACCAGCCAGGGACCAACCTCATAAGCAGGCCTTTCAAAGGATAGCATTTAGGCCTATTGTGTTAAGTTTTCTGCACTGTCTCTGATACCTAGTGCTGAGCCCGGCAAGGAGTAGGCATTCAGTCAATGTAGGAAGAAGGAATGAATGAATGCTAGGCATTAGGCAGGCCATTTATTACCTATATAACCCATGACTTTTCACAAGCATCTGCAATGCAAGTATTATTATTCTAATTGTGGACAGAGAGAAACTGGCTCAGAGGGGTTAAACAATGGGCCCAGAGTCTCAGCCAGGAGGATGGTCAGGATAAGATTAGATCTTACTGCCTACTCCAGATCTCACTTCTTTGGCACTTTTCCACAACTGCCTATTCAGTGAGGATTATGTATGTGTTTAGGGGAAACCTTTCAAAACTCTCTGAAGCAACCTTTATATATCCAGTTGAAGCTCAAGCTCTTTGCCTTATATTCAGTGCCTGCTCTAGCCAGTGCACTAGTCTGGGCCCTAGGGAAACAAAGGTGAGCAGGTCCAGTCACCATACTTGAAGACTGTCACAAAGTGAGGGTTCAAAAGTGGATGGTCCTGTGCTCCTCTCTCCAAAGACTAACTAGGGACTGCCCTCTGTCGATGCAAAGTTGAAAGAACCTTCTGGAATCACTATTAACAATAACAACAATAGCAGCCAACATTTATTTAGCAATTATTGGGTGCATCAGACACTGTGCTAAGCACATTATATGCATCCTCACAACAGCCCTGTAAGGTACATATTCTTATTAGCCACACACTGAAGATGAACAAACTGAGACTTAGGAGGATTAAGTAACTTTCTCAAGCCCAAACGTCCAGCATGTGGTAAAGCTGGGATTGAAATCCACTTCTGCTCCTTTACAAAACCCAAACTCTTAACCACAGTACTCACTGCCTTTTGAGAAGCTGGTGTGAAAGCAGAGAAGGCCAGCTGAAGAAGCAAGGCAGCAGCAGTTAGCCACACTGCCCCTTACGCCCAACCCAGGGGCTGCTTCTGCACTAAGGACAAAATGTTACCCCATAGAGCCTTTGCACCTACTCTTCTGCCTGGGCCACTCTTCTCCCTTATGCTTCCAACTCTCACTTCCTTCAGGCCTTTGCTGAATCTCCACATTCTGTGTGTGGTCGTCCCTTACTGCTCCATTATAGATTGACACCCTGTCCCCCACTGCACACTCCCAGACCATTGCTGCTCTTCTGTATTTACTTGTTTATTTCTTTACTACCTCCTACCCACTCCACCCCTGTGCCCACACTAGAATGCAAATTCCACAAGGGCAAGGAAGTTTTTTTGTCTGTTTTATTCTATGACTTATTCCCAGAACCAAAGACAATGCCTGGAATGTAGTAAATGCTCAATAATTATTTTTGGAATGAACAGTAACTGCATTGACCTTTTCAAAATGCAAATTGGATCATGTTACCCCAGGCTTAAAATCCTTTAATGACTTCCCATGGCCATCAAAAAAAAGGTTCAGTCCAGCATCATCTTGTGCCACCCTCTGCTCACTAGCTCTGCTCCAGCTCTGTTGAACTTCTCTGTTTCTATTGTTTCTTTCTCTGATGGGCCTTCACATCTGCTGAGCCCTCAACCTGCAAATCTCCCCTCCCTCTCATCATGCACTAACCCCTCCACACCCATCCCATTCCCGCTGAAAAGTCACTTTCTCAGGGAAGCCTCCTCACAACCTGCAGACTAGGACAAGTCTTAATTTTGTGCATCTCCTTCCCAGCCTTTCCCCACTCCTTTTATTACCTTATTTATATGTATTTAGCTCTTCAGTGTTCTGTTTCCTCTAACAAACCATGAAGATGGAAAACATATCAATCTTATTCAGTACTCTGGTGCATAAGAGGCACATAGTAGGTACTCAGTCAATACTCATTAAATGTCTGCTAAAAGGAAGTGCTTGATAATGCAGCTCCAATCACATTAACTTCTGTAAATGTAAGGTCACGCGTTTGGTGAAATCTGGGACCAACACACTGATTACTCTGAGAGCCAGAAAGAGTTCCCTGGCAATTACTCCAAATTAAGATGTTGCAGTGCTCAAACACTCAAAGGACAGGACTGCCTGAGAAGCCCTTGGGCTAAGAGAGACCACCTCATTCCTTCTGAAAGATCTAAATCTACGCTGTAAACACCAGTTCTTTACAAGTGCATCTGTCACCAGAATATGAAGACAGATCATTTCCAAAACTGAGTTACAATAAATGTGTTTCATCACATATTTTCTAAGCTGCAAGCAATGACTGAGATGTTTATTGTCAATATTTTAGTTGTTAAATGAAAAAATAGCACAGATAATCAGCTGTAGGTTCAGCAGATAAAAGTGACAGCCAGCAGAAAGAGAATGGTAAAAATACCACCACATAAAAACATAAATGGCATCACAGACAATAAAAATAGGCAAGGTGTGAACTTCTACAGAATAACAAAGTACTCTCTCCAAGAAAAATTTAAGTATATCATTCTTCCAAATCTGTTGCTAAATAGTAAGTCTCTCTAATCATTAACAGATTGAGGGAATAAATGGTGTTTGGCTTGTAGGTAAGGTGTGCTGGTTCATACAGAAGACTTGGGCACCAGTCTGGCAGGATTCAACTCCTGGCTGGTGCACTTTTAAGGCATGTAACCTTGGGAAAGCAGTGTTATTACTGTGACCCTTGGTTTCCTCATTTGTAGAATGAAATAAAACTAATACATCCCTCAGAGGTTTTATGAGGACTAGAGGCACTAATACATGGCAAGAAGAGAATAAGCACTCATCAAATGTTAGTGGCTTCACTGTGCTGGTGGTGTCTATAACCGTCCAAAGGTAACATGAGCTAAAGGCTAAAGAGATATTGGCAAGGAGAGGTCCTGATAGATTTCCTTTAATGATAAGAAGAATATCTGGACATTTGAAGAATCACCTAAGGCCATTCAAAAGAAAAATGTTAGAACAACAGACTGCCAAAGATAGGGCAATGTGAACACTACATTCCCTCTAAGTCTGATAAGCAGAATAAACAAGACAAAGAACCAATGAGATGAAAAGGCCAATGAGAAACTTCTTGCCTCTGAGAAACATGCTGTGAAGATTTTGAAAAGAAAGTCAGGAATCTGTAAGCACATTTGTTTTTGAATATTTATTAGGTAATCTGAGAGGCTGATTCCACATGCCTAAATTCACAGATCCAGTAGTTTGGAACAGCTGCCACAGTTCAGCCAAAAACCCTGGAGACAAAAGCTGCTTCCCTCTTAACCACTGCCATAGACTCTTCCCTTCCTCTGGGGAGGAGGGGGGCAGTTCACTTCTGCATTCTATGAGAACAAAGTCTTGGGACTGTACCTCCATCCTAATTACCCCTCAACACAGATCGCTTCTCTTCACTCCCCAAAGCCACGCTCCTCAAGTGGGTCATCCTTCTTGCCTAGACTCCTGCAGTCTTCAGCCATCCTGATGCTGCCAGAGGCCTCCTTCCAAAACCAAGACAGACCCTGTCACTCCACTGCTGGATCTCCAAAGGGTACCTACTACTTGGGGAAAAACATTTTATGAACCTCAGCATAGCATTCTAAGCCCTTTGTAGCAACAATCCTAAAAGGTTTTTGAAAAAAATATTTGAAAGGTGGCAGGGGGAAAATAGGGGCAATATCTTTAAAAAATTGTGGAGGCCAAAATGCTTTTTATTTATATGGGTTACATCTGTCCATATTTATCATATTAGAAATCCTAATTGCAAGAAATTTTTAAATATCCAGGTGTTAATATATGTGAAGTTAACAAGAATAGACCTACTACCTGTTCATATAAATAATGTAATTACATGGTAACATAAATACCACGTTTTTATAAAAAATAACCACATTTTATGTAAAATAACTGTAGTTTCCAAACAACCAAAAATGTAGGTATGAGCAACACTGTTTTTTATTTTCACAAATCACTTCAACGTCTGGTTTACTAGAGGAGAGCTGGCTTTTCATGTGAGAATTTTCCTTTCATTTTGTTGTGAGTTTGTTTTTCCTGACGTACACACACACACACAAAAATCCCATCTTACACAGGTATGTAACTAGAAAAGGTAGAACTTCTCAGACCCAGTCAAAGGGATTCGGGATGCCTGGAGGTCCGTGGACCACACTTTAAGAAATACTTCTTCATTGGTGGCCCCCCAAGGACAAAGTATGGGCATTGGAGTCAGGGAGGGTAAAAAGTACAAGAAAACTTGAGAATGATAAATATGTTCATTATCTTGGCTGTGGTGATGGTTTCACAGTATACATGCATCAAAACTTATCAAAGTATACATTTGAAATATGTGTTGTTTGTTGTGTATCAATGATATTTCAATAAATCTGTTAAAACTAGGAAAATGGGGGGAGGAAAAGAAATACTGCTCATCCTGGCCTCAATCTCCCTTTTTCCTCCTGTCCCAGCAAAATCACACAACCTACATTCTAGTTGCTACTAACATTGTTGCCCCAGCGCCTCTCTGCACCTTCTCCCCTTGCCCCTTTCTCAACCTGAAATGCCTTCCCACCAATGCCTCTGCTCTGCCTCTTTTTTCCCATTAGAAAAATTCCTCAAAATTTACATCAAATGTCTCCAACCTAAAAAGCCTTCCTAGAGCTCAACCTTCAGTCCAGGAAATACTAAGCTATTGTCTCCTCAACTTTTAGGAGTCAGGAAAGAATCAGGTGAAAGTAGCTGGGGACACATCTCCCACTGAATCCTCAGACTTGCTTAAACTTGTTAATCTTTGAATCAAGAAGAGACACCAAAAAGGCGGGGAGGGGACCAAAGCAGCCTATAAGCAGATGAAGGCAGTGCCGGACAAGCAGCCCCCTGTCACAAGGCCTATGGGGGAAACCCATCTCCATTGCCAGCACTCCACCACACACAAACACAGTACAGAGAACTCATGAACATACTCAGGGAGCTTCCTGGGGGTGAAGGCTACACTTACCATCTATAAACCTCCAAGTGCCAGGCTCAATAGCAGGTACTCACAAAATATCTGTGCTGCCAGCGAAATGAGAATGCCTCAGTAAGACTCGGCTTCTCAATCTATAATAGGTATCTAAGAGCACCCACCTATCCAGGCTGTACTAAGTCCTTATTTACAATGTATTAGTTTCTAGGACTGCTATAAACAAAATACCACAGACTGGGTGGCTTAAAACAACAGAAATTTATTTTCTCACAGTTCTGGAGGCCAGAAGGCTCTTATAGCTTCTTCTAGCTTCTGGTAATTGCCAGCAATCTTTAGTGTTCCTTGGCCTTGTGGCTGCAATGCAAAACTCCAGTCTTGGCTTCTGTCTTCACGTGGCTCTGTATATGTGTGTGTCTCCAAATCTCTTTCTCCTTATAAGGGCACCAGTCATTGAATTTAGGGCTCACCCTAATTCTGTATGAGCTCAGCTTAACCTGATTACATCTGCAAAGATTCTATTTCCAAATAAGGTCACATTCTGGCATTCTGGGTGGACATGAATTTTACGAGGGTCACTACTCAATCCAGTACACAGAGTATGTGTGAAAGTGCCTGGTATGTAGTAGGTATCCAGCTTATATGAGCATCCTCCCTTCCTTCAGTAAATGTGGAAGAGTAGCAGAGTGCTCCCTTGACAGTGGGATACCTGGACTTTTGAAAAAGTTTCTACATACACAGTTATGAATGAGGACTCAAAAAAACTGGAATTACCTTCTGGAGGGCAGGTCCCTTTAGTACAGGTTTCCCCTGCTAGGGGAGTGGTCTAGGAATCCACCTGTATCAGTGTACCAGCTAGCATTCTTGTGAGAGGCTACATTCGGCGTCAGTGAATTTTTTTTGGAAGGCTCTTTGAACGCATTTGCACATATCGTGATGGGTGATTTATGAGCACACCTGCCCACACCACACTGAGTATTCAGCAGTTTTGGACAAAAAAAATGGCATGACCCCCATGCCCCATCCTCCCTATTCACCCCATCTTGTCCCAAGTGAATTTTTTTTTTTGGTTTCCCTGCTAAAAACAGTCCTCAAAGGGAAAAGTTTTGCCTATGTGGAAGAGGTGAAACAATAAATGGCAGACACACTAAAAGGCATCCAGATCAACAATTTCAAAAACTGTTTTGAGCAGTGGAAAAAAACATCCCACTGGGTGTATTGCATCAAATGGATAGTACTTTGAAAGTGACTGAGGTTGAAACATATAAGAATAAATACATATCTTTTATAAATAAATTCTGGGGTTTTTTGCACTCCACCCATACTTATCAAGTATAAGAGATAAGAAGAGAAATTTTTAAAAAAGCAGTGGATGATAACTGTTTTCCTTCACAGCTCCTGCCTTCCTCCCACAACTGCTCAGCTCTTGTATTTCCTTGTTCCTTCACCCCACACCCACATGGACAGTTCCATACAGAACACACACCTGCCTATTCAGAATAGAACTTCAAATGCTATCTAGGAATCGATTCCTTACACCTAGGGACTATAATGCTAAAATTTCTTAGTGAGGGAGATAGAATTTCCCAGTGACAGAACATGTTTGGTGTATGCAGCTTACACAATAAATTCTAAAGGGCAGCTTTATCGAATGAATAAAAAATGAATGAATGAAGAAATTTTAGGGTAATGAACATCATTACCCTAAAAATGCCTTCCCAAATCAGCTCCAACCCAGAAAGCTGCAAGATAATCAGACTTTCTAATGTCAGTGGCAACTAGTTGAAAGAAGCCATGAGATATTATGGTAAAGCATCACGAAGTTTCTGTTGAAAATCAGAAACAAATAAATACAGTATGTCCATCTTGAACATTGAAATGCCAGCAATGTTCAACAAAACCCACATTTGGGGACCTGTGCTTGAGCTTATTGGCTCTAATGAGCCTGCACCTAATGTCACTTTTTCTGTCAGTGCATAAGAGCCCTTGCTTTTCCCCTCCCTCCCACAGGCTTAGATGCCTGGGAAGTATTTTGAGAATCATGGGGGCAGGTCTGGTTAGTGTCCTGATCTCCCTACCCAGAACACAAGGATTGGTCAGCCAATGAGGTGCCCAGCTTCAGAGTCCTGCCATGATTCTCTTTTGTCCCCAATATCAAATCTTGAGTACACCATCAAGTTACTCAAAACATCATTATTTTTCCAAGGCTACTTGGACTTAGTCTCCTGCACTATTAAAATGGCTTTGACCTTTTTAGCTGTCAGTCTCAGTGATTTGGTGATGTATTTACAAAGACCCTATTATTTCCCTTGAGGATTCTCTCCCTCTCCCTCTCCCTCTCCCTCTCCCTCTCCCTCTCCCTCTCCCTCTCCCTCTCCCTCTCCCTCTCCCTCTCCCTCTCCCTCTCCCTCTCCCTCTCTCTCTCTCTCTCTCTCTCTCTCTCTCTCTCTCTCTCTCTCTCCCCCCTTTTCTTCTATTCTTTACTCTTCCTCCAGTCTTTCAGGATGTTTGCACATCATAAATTTGCACCATTTCAAAGGTTTTTCCATTTCCAGACCTATCAAGATAATACATACCATTGTAACACATTATATTAAGGATTTAAAAATTAAATTAGAAACATGGAATTGGCATCAAAAGAGGGATCACATGCTGTGGTACATTGAGGACACTTTGTTAAATGGATACAGGGGCAATACTCAAGGACTCAGTCTTTATAAATGCTGAAAATTTGAAGTGTTCACACTTATAATGGCTATTAATATTATATCTGGTTAGTATGTTTGGTGAAAAAAATGTCTGTTAAGTATAAAATGTTCTAAGAATAGCAGTTAAGTATCTGGGTCAGAATTCCCATTCAAATAATTACATTTTCCCAACCAAATGTTATTTAGCACTTTTAAAAAACACTGTTGGATAGTGCTACTTGATATAATTACTTGAGTAGGTACATGTCATAATGTGCAAAACAACCTAGATCTCCCATGGGTTATTTTTTCTATGAATTGGAAATCTATAGCCCTTGATTCAAGGATGAGCTCCCACAAAAGGAATCTTGGACTGAGCCCACAGAGGCGAAGCTAAACTTCCTCATGGGTATACTTTCCATAAACTCGCCTGAGAAGATGTTACACCAATCAGTTGCTTATGTAGCACAAAACTCATTTGCACATTTCACTTGTCCAGAACTTAGACAGTGGCAGTAAGAAGGGCAGAAAAGATCTCTTTGAAGTGTACAAGTATGTACACACACACACAGTTCTAGAAATTTTATTCACAAGGAGCTCCTCACTGGAAGTTTCCTCTTCTGTACACAAAGTGTTTATGAGATTTGCTACTGATCATCCTCTGAACATCTGAGAACCATCAAATGAGAGGGAGGAGAACAAATACCACCCAACAACAGCTGAAAGTGATAGTCACTGACCTGCCAAGAAAGGAGACAAAAAAGCCAACTCAGTAACATCAGGCCCAAAACTCAAGAGAGTGCTCTCAGACCATGCAGTGTAGGATTAAATGCTCCTCATACCCCAAGAACTGATTCTTAGGAAGCCTTTGAGTCTCCAGTAAAAGGTAAATTACATTTAGTAGTATTTGATAAAAAAAAGGAAAGTAGTTAACTAGTATATTTTAGAAAGATACCCAGTTGAACTTTTCACATCAAAACTACTTCGGTATGTAAATGGCAAAATGGTCAAAGTTAGCTATTCACAATGACGTCCTCGCTTGGGCTGAGGTAGACGCACTGGTACTGAAGAGAAGGCTTTGTTTGGAGATGGTGGCTTGGGAGTTTCATCAGATATTACATCTTCTTTTTCCCTGTTGGATCCAGCCCTCATCTAGACCATGTAGTAGCTAGAATCCATCTGCAGTGCCTTCTCCCTATTCCATTAACAAATATTTACTGTGTATCAGGCACTGTGCTAGATACTGGCAATAGAACAAGATGAAATGCCTGCACACAGCTCATAAACTAGATAACACAGAGAACATCAATTGGTCATTGTATAAAAATTACTGGGATGCAATGAACGTAAGAGACAGAAGAACTCCAAGCAGGTGCCCTTAAACTTGACCTTGACCCCATTGCCAGAGTATCCTCATTAGTGGCCCAGCCCCCTCATTTAGTGCCCTACCCAAGCTGCTCTCCAGGCCAATGGCTCATTCCCTGCATCTTTTCTGGTACTCTGCCTATAGCTTTTTAATATGCAGTTTTCACAGGACCTATATGTTAGACTTCTAAGAGGACAGTCAAATAAACCATGCTTTCTCTTGCAGGTGATACAGCCTTCAAGGTGGTGGAAATTGTTTCGGGGAGAGGGAGGCAAAACTCACAGTGATTTGTGGCCCTCTAAAGCTTACCCTACCCAACAAAATCTTATTGCTTAGCATGTAATTTCTCCTGTTGGGTTTTCTTGGATATTGCATGAGCAGCATTGACAATGAATTCATTGATAGTACACAAAACATGTAAGATCAATGCTGCAAAACTGTGGCCAACACACACCTGTGTATGCCTCTTAGTGACCATTGGCAACCTTGTGAGTCTAGTTTATATTTGGTCCTCAGTTTATACTTTCTTTAATCCTAAAAATAACATTCAACTCATGATTAATTATGTCAAATGAAAAGAAAAACTGTCAGCAAGATCTGAATAAATATCTAGAAGCTAAATTGGAAGTTATTTTCCCACACCAAGTAATAGTTAAAAATTAAGTTCAGAAAAATACTTTTAAGAAGTTAATTTAGGACTTCCGGCAAGAGGGAGGCATAGGTGGACGTACCATACCTCCAAGCACAACCAAGATTAGAACAACAACTATTTAGAGCCAGAATAACACCCAGAACTGATAGAGAATTTATCTGAATGGAAGTCGGACAGCCAAGAAGTTGAAGTAGACCCATTCATCCAGACTGGTAGGAGGGGCGGAGAGGAGGAGTGGGCGCGGGTCGTGGCGCGTGGAGATAGGGGAGAACTGGGTGCGTAAGGCAACTGGGAGCGAGTAAGCCTTCCGGGATGCGTGCAAGATTGCAGCGGTGGACCCTCAGTACGCAAGCAGCGGCTGGCGGACCCAGTGAGGCAGCACTGTGGACCAGGGCAGAGCACGTAACCCAGGATCCCAGGGGCATTACTGAGGCCCCAGGAGAACGGATCTACCTCCTTTGTTCCCTCCTGCCCCCACATACAACGTCACAATCTAGTGACTGGGGTGCCCAGCCCCAGTGAACACTTAAGGCTCTGCCCCTCGCCATAACAAGAGGGACCATACCGAAAAAAAAAAAAAAAAGGAGAGAGAGATATGTCTCCAACAGAAGAACAACTCAACCCCCCAGGACTCATCCTTTTGAGCAACCAAGAGATAGCCAATCTATCAAATGCACAATTCAAAACACTGGCGATCAGGAAGCTCACGGAATTGGTTGACTTTGGGCACAAATTACATGAAAAAATACAGGTTACCATAAAAGAGATGAAGGAAGATGCACGGAGAACCAATAGTGAAGGGAAGGAAACTGGGACTCAAAACAATAGGTGGACCAGAAGGAAGGAAAAAACAACCAAGCAGGAAAGAATGAAGAAATAGGAATTCAAAAAAATGAGGAGACGCTTAGGAACCTCCGGGACATCTTTAAACGTTCCAACATCTGAATTATAGGGGTACCAGAAAGGGAAGAGGAAAAGCAACAGATTGAGCATGTATTTGAGCAAATAATAAAGGAGAACTTCCCCATTCTGGCAAAGGAAATAGACTTCCAGGAAATTCAGGAAGCTCAGAGAGCCCCAAAGAAGTTGGACCCAAGAAGAAACACACCAAGGCACATCATAATTGCATTAGCCAAGGTAAAAATAAAGGAGAGAATCCTAGAAGCAGCAAGAGATAAGGGGACAGTAAGCTACAAAGGAGTTCCCATCAGACTGTCAGCTGATTTCTCCAAAGAGACCTTACAGGCAAGAAGGGGCTGGAAAGAAATATTCCAAGTCATGAAAGACAAAGACCTACATCCCAGATTGCTCTATCCAGCAAAGCTCTCATTTAGAATGGAAGGGCAGATCAAGTGCTTCTTAGATAAGGTCAAGTTAAAGGAGTTCATCATCACCAAGCCCTTATTTTATGAAATGTTAAAGGGACTTATCTAAGAAAAGAAGATAAAGAAAAAACATGTATAGTAAAAGGAGAGCAAACTCACAATTATGAACAACCACACCTAAAGCAAAACCAAAAGAAACTAAGCAAACAACTAGAACAGGAACAGAAACAGAGAAATGGAGATCACATGGAGGGTTAGCAACAGGGGAGTGGGAGGAGGAGAGAGGGGGAAAAGGTACAGAGAATAAGTAGCATAGATTGTAGGTTGAAAATAGATAGGGGGAGAGTAAGAATAGTATGGGAAATGTAGAAGCTAAAGAACTTATAAGTATGACACATGGACATGACTAAAGTGGGGGATATGGGTGGGAGAGGGTGTACAGGGTGGAGGGGAGTGAAGGGGGGAAAATGGGACAACTGTAATAGCATAATCAATAAAATATATTAAAAAAAGAAGTTAATTTTTACTGGAAAACCAGTTTTGCATGATGTTTTGTCATTTGATCACATTGCTATTATCATTATATATTTCTATAAATTGGAAATTTGCGTATGTAATTTGACACATTGCAATTTTATGTAAATCAATTAAAAGTTACTCAGCAAATGCAAATAAGTTTGTTAGTAGCTTTTTAATTTTTAATTTAGCTTTTACGTTTAAAATGTCAGCATTCTTTTCAGTTTGCAGGCCAGCACTCAATCCACTGAGCCACCCCATCCACAGGGCTTGCATTCTTAATTCTGCATGTTACAAAGACTAACCCCATACTTGTTCTTTTTGCATATAAAGCACAGACATATATACAGTACACAAACACATACAAAAACATCTGTGTTATTAAAGTTTCATAAGCCTATAACTAGGGAAAATGTCTAAAAAGGATCTTTAGGGGAGCAATAGTAAAATTTTAAAAACTTGAGAGACACTGAGATGAACTAATATTTATCACTCTAACAGGAACTAATTACAACACCATGAACAGAATTGGGAAACAAAAGGGTATTCTGTATACACAAATTTGAGGAATTTTTTGAAGCTGGAAAGCATGGATATGATCAACGAGAGAAGAGGAAACCATAGTCAACTCAGTGCAAGAAGGTAAAAAGCAAGTCCAAAGAAACTCTAAGTTCACTGTGAACTATTACAAAAAGATGGAGAAGGCCCTGCAGTAATTATCAGAGTGATTAAGTTAAAAACCAAGACCAGTGTATACTGGCTATAAGTGCTCCTGTGTGGGCCAGGGTGCATATGCACATACACAGAACAGGAAACACATGCCTTTAACCGCAGACTAAAAGCTATAAACCATACCCTACAGAAAACTGTCCAGCTCCAGGGCCTGAGACAGATGCTGGAGCTAATTCTTAACATATAACAGGGGGAAAACACTGGAGAGGTGGTTCTACCCAGAATGGAGATACCCTGAAGCTTTCTTTATTCAAAATAAAGCTCTACTCGAACTCATTTGGTAGCTGAGTCCCCAGCCTGAATGCCTATTCCAAGCACAGACACCCTGAGACGAGTTCTCACTGCCTCTGGGGGGAAAAAATCAAATCCCTGAAAGTTTGCAAAGCTGTTTACAATGACCCCCTCCAATACCCTGTGCTTCAGCCACACTGGATTCTTTCAGCTCTTCCAAAATGTGCTGTTCTTGCTCACCTCCAGGCCCTCATACACACTTTCCCTTTGTGGGGAACATTCCTTTGCCTCCGACCCTTCTCTACTGTTCCTTTTCTGGATAACTCCCAGTCATCTTTTGGGTCTCAGCTCCTCAACTTCCCCCATGCTCACCCTCTACCCTCAGATTGAACCAGGTGCCTCCATTGTGTGCTACTCCCCTCACAGCCCTCAGATGAATGAGCACAGTTGAGTCTAGCATTGTTTTAGCCCTCACAGGACTGTGAGCTCTGTAAAGGCAGGAATAGTATCTGCTCTTCTGATCAGTGAACCCCCAGATTCTAGTTCAGATTAATAGCTCAACAAAAATATTGATCAGATTGAGGTGAAATGGATGGAAGAGAGAGTTGGAGTCTAGAAAGCCTTTTGGTTGTCAATTTACCCCCATAGACAGACAAAAACTCCAATATTGGTCGGACCAATCTTAACTTCCAATTTTCTGGAGATTCCTGGTTTTATAGGAATTTGCCTCAACATACTGTGGTCACATGAGGTTGGTTATTTAAGCATGACAACCAATATCATTATCAAGAGAAAATGCAAAAGCAATTGACCTGAGGGTTACAGAATATGAGAAGTTTGATGACCAGCTCTACCACTTACCAGATTTCTACCCTTAACCAGGTACTCTCCTTCCACTAGGCCTCATTTGGTAAAATAAGGGAAATGGGTAATATCTTCTATTTTCTTCCTCCTGCTCTTAACAGTCTATGACTTTTCATCCAAATTTATAAATCAAGTTATTCCTGTACTACTGGGTTGCTCAGGGAAGGTAGGGGGGACTTCCCTTTTTAAAAAAAATATGAGAAATAGGAATAATAACAGATAAAGGGAAACAGCTGCTGTTGTGGGTTGAATTGTATATCCCCAAAAGATATGCTCAAATCTTAACCCCCATGATATGGACTGAATGTTTATATCCTCCCAAAATTCATACATTGGAGCTTTAATGCCTAATGTGATGGTTTTGGGAGGTAAGGCCTTTGGGAGGAAATTAGGTTTGAAAAAGGTCATGAAAGTGGAGTCTTCATGATGGCACTACTATCCCTATAAGGGAATCAAAAGACCTGAGCTCACTCTCTTTGTCATGTGAGGATACAGAGAGATGGCCATCTAAACACCAAGAAGAGTGCCCTTATGAAGAATCCAACCATGGTGGCACCCTGATCTCAGAATTCCACTTTTCAGAACTATGAGAAATAAATGTTTGGCCCTGGCTGGTATGGTTCAGTGGATTGAGTGCTGGCCTACAAACCAAAAGCTCGCGGGTTTAATTCCCAGTCAGGACACATGCCTGGGTTGTGGGCCAGGTCACCAGTAGAGGGCGTGCAAGAGGCAACCATACATTGATGTTTCTCTCTCTCTTTCTCCCTCCCTTCCTCTCTATCTAAAAATAAATAAATAAAATCATTTTTTAAAGAAATAAATGTTTATTGTTTTAGCCACCCAGTCTATGGTATTCTGTTATAGCAACCTAAACTAACAAGGACACTTCAGTACCTGTGAATATCACCCTATTTGGAATTAGTCTCTGAAGATATTAATCAAGGCAGATGAAGTCACATTGGATTAGGGTGGGCCCTAATTCAATGACTGGTGTCCTTATAAGAAGAGGGAAATTCAGACACAAGAGAAAGAGGAGACACTCACAGACACATAGGGTTGAGAAGGCTATGGGAAGGTGGAACAAAGATTGGAATGCCAAGGACTGCCAGCAACCCCAGAAGCTAGAAGAGGCCTTGGAAGGGAGCATGGCCCTTCCAACAAGTTGCTTTTCAACTTTTAGCCTCCAGAACTGTACAGACACTGAATTTCTTTGTTTCAAGCTACCAAACATGTGGCAATTCGTTACAGCAATCCTAGAAACCTAACACAGGTACCATCTTGAAAAAAGACCAAACACAGAAAAGGTCTTCTCATTTTAATGATGATTTAACATCCATCAACTATCCCTGGATGGGAGGTATGTCCTTGGGTCCTGGTAGTAAGAGTTAGGCTTTCTTGCACAATCACTAGTGAAATGGGCTTCTGGCTATACAACAAGCAAGCGAGTGTACAGGAGTGAGTGAGGAGGCCAAAAATATCCCTAGTTTGAGTTACCAATAGGTGTTCTTATTCAAAATAGTTTGTGCTGCTCACAAAGCATGCAATAAGTCAACTGTCCTAAGAGTATCAATGAAACAATGTACTTACCAACCCTAAATCAGCAAGAAAGGTATCCAGGAAAACATATCCATTGTCTCAGGAAAGCAATGCAGTAATATATAACATAGCCATGGAAGCAAATGATTATGAACAAGGGCTCTTCTGGACACATTAACTGTGAAGAGAGTGCCCAGACAATCACTGCTGGTTAATTAAAGAGGTCCCTGATATCAAAAGGTAACTACTTAAAGACAATAAACCCCGAATAAAAACAAGAACAACAAAAAAGTCAGCTTATTTTCATTAAGCAAAGGTTTTAAGAGACAAAACGTAGGGTATGCAGTAGCAAAAATTATGTGGCAACTGTAGTCAGGAGCCCTGGGTTGTATCCCCAGCTCAGCGCTCACATAAGGAGCATGGCAGTGCTGGTACTTTCAGTATCTTTTGACTGAGAAAACATTGAACCACCTAGAACACACTGAGTAGTTCTGTTAATTCATATTTTATAACAAGAAAGGTTAACACAGCACTTACTTTGTATCACGAACTGTTCTAAGCAATTTTTGGAACTAACTTAAGCCTGACAACCTTCTAAGATAAAATTACTACGTCCATTATAACTGAGGCTCAAAGAAGTTAAGCAATTTGTCCAGCATCATCACACATCACACAGCTGGTACACTCTAGATGGAGAATCTCAAACCAAGCAGTAAAATTCCAGAGCCTATGTCCTTAACCTGCCATCACAATAGTAAACACATACATGTGAAAAACAGAAGCACATATATAGGCCATATTGATCATTTAGTCTAAGGCAATACTAGTGTATATATAGCACTGAAAGAAATATTAACACTTCCACATCCTTAGGGTCCAGGACTCATGTTGGAACCCAATGTTGGAAAACCTTTAAAGCCTAGTCCAGATCTGTGTCCCTATGGAGGTCCCTGCCAGGTCAGGGCTGGCCAACAAGAATCTGCTAGATACAGCAGTGTTGGTTGGCATCTCTGGGCCATACTGGAAGAAGAGTTGCCTTGGGCCACACATTAAATACCTTGCGATACATAATCACACACACAAAAATCTCATATTGTTTTAAGTAAATTCACAATTTTGTGTTGTGCCATATTCACAGCCCTCCTCGGTTGCATGCAGCCTGTGGGCCACAGGTTGGACACCCCTGTAAGGAAAGCCCCTCAACTTCCCACCTTCAGCAAAAATATTCCCCAGCATGCAGATGGTGAGAAGTGTAAAGATACAACTTATTTGACTTGTTAAGTTGCCTTACATGAGTTATCTTCAGGAGACTTCAGCTAACTGTGGACTGTCTGACTCACTATTCTGGGGTAGGAACCTGTAAGGTCCTGGATACCGAAAGAAAGCAGAAACATTCAATGGCTCTTATAGGACACAACTCAGGAGCCAGGAGCCAGCAGTCTTCAGAAGCATGTTTGCCCTGGAGATGCAGATGCCTAGTGGATAACAGATGGATAGAGGAGAGCATGAAGATATCTGCCTGACAGTTCCAGTTCCTCCTCTTTGCTTAGCATGAGCTCTCAAAGAATGCTGGGCCAGATACAAAAGCAGTCTTCTGGAACTTGTCCTCTCTGCTCTTGAGAAAGTGCTTGGGATAGCGATTTAGGGATTCCTCCCGCTAATTACCGCCTGTTGCTAACAGTCACTGGGCCAAGGTGAGGCAGCCACAGCTAGGCACTGTTTGTCAGGGTGAGCTTTGGGCAGCAAGGACTTCTCTAGTGAGATCAAAGAAATCTCCTGAAGTAGAACTCCTGAGACCAGCTTGCCTGATATTAATTGGGAGCTCCCCCATTACTGCTGTGGGTTAACCATGCACTGGGCACTGACTTTTCTGCTGAACTCCAGACCCAAGAAACTAACCGCCTACCTGACACCTTGACCAGCAGGACAGATCTACATTTTGCAAGGCCTAAAGGTTATACAATTCAAGACAACTTCTTTTATTTTTTATTGTTTTTTTAAGATTTTATTTATTTTTAGAGAGACAGGAAGGGAGAGGGGAAGAGAGGGAGAAAAACATCAATGTGTGGTTGCCTTTCCAGTACCCACATCCAGGAACCTAGCCCACAATCCAGGCATGTGCCCTGACTGGGAATCGAACCAGTAACCCTTTTGTTCACAAAACAATGCTCAATCCACTGAGCCACACCAGCCAGGGCATACTGCACTGAAATTTAATATATCATCTTGCTAAGATACTCCTTCTCTTGCTGGTTTTAAAGAAACAAGCAGTCATATTGGGAAAGGCCATTTGGCAAGGAACTGAAGGTGGCCTCTGGCATATAGCCAGCAAGAAACCAAGGCCCTCGGTCCTAGGGCCCACAGGGCTAAGTAAGTGGTTCTCCAATTTTAGTTTGCACAAGAATAGTCAGAGAAGCTATCAGAAAACAGGGTCTACCCACTTCCCTGCCTGAGGTTCTTATTCAGCAATAGCACAGCAGAAAGGGGAGGCCAAAGACTTTCGATCTTTTTTTTTTTTTTTTACAAAATTGTGATGCTAATGGTATACTTCACCAAACAATGAATCGTAATTCCTGTTCATTTTCCTGCCTAGAGTCCTTCTCATTTATCATCTCTTCTCCCTTCTTATTGCCACTGGCTTAGTGTATCTCTCATCTTCTTTTACCTGCACTGATGGAATGTTCCCTAACGACTTGTTCTCCCTGCTTCAAATCTTTCATCTCATTAATCAATTGTTCACAGTGCCCCCAGAATGATCCTCCTAAAACTGACATGGGATCATGTCCCTCCCCTTCCTCAAAAACCATCACTGACACTACAGAGATTAACAAGGTCATTCATCATAGCCCTCATATACAGAATTATAAACTTCTGAAACAGCCATCGATTGAAGAACGATTAGATAAAATGTATTACACCCACATGATTGAACAGTATGCAGTCATGAAAAATGATGTGTTAAGGATGTTTTAATCACACCAAAAAACAAAACAGTTCACAATACCATAGGAGAAAAAATATAAAAAGTAGAGCTGTAAGCATGTATATCCCCGTGGAATAAATTAAACACCAAAAAGAAATTCACCAAAACCTTAACTGGTTTTTCTCTTTGGTGAATCATGCTGTGTGTGTGTGTGTGTTTTGCATGTTTCTATATTTTCCAGGTTTCTTACAATAAGCAGGTAATGAAAAAAACACAACAAAATAATCTGTTAATAATATCCAGGACTTCTCAATGGCCATTTGGCAAGGAATATGCTGCCAAACCTGGCAGTCAAGGCCATCCAGGACCCTCACTATTTTACTCAGCCTCACCTCCAAATACATCTACCCTCCAACCACAATGAGTGACATACACACTATGTCTTTGTTCCTGTAGCACTGCCATCTCTACCTTTAGATCTCTTACTGAACTTCCAAGGTTCAGTTCAAAAGCCACCTTCCTCCAGGAAGTACTTCTCTGATCCCTTCCTGATAAAGGTCCCCCTCCTTTGCTTTCCCACAGCAAATCCTTTGCTGATTTATCTGCTCTTTTATTGATCACTCATTCAATTCCACTGCGATCCTATAGCAGTTTACACACCTCCCTGCCCTACAGAAAACATGCACTAGGAAGACACAGGCCATGTCTGAGTCAACTCTCAACTTCTCACTTGGCTCAATGGCTTCGATGTTATAGACACTCAATAAAAGGCATGTTGAAATGAAATAAAACGTACAGGGCATTTATAGCAAGTAAATCACTGCATCTTTTGCCAAGTAGCTGAACACGGTTTGGAATTAAATTCAACATTTTACAGGGTTAATAGAGCCATTGAACAAATGTTTCGTCTGTAGATAGGACTGTGCATTGTCATGAGGAGCCTACTTAAAATATAAGGCAAGACTAGGTACACTGCAGTCCACAAGCCAACACCTTTGAGTTTTACAGGCCACAGTAAGTGATGGTGAGGAAAAAGTAACAGGTCCTTAAAAATGCTGTTTATGTCAGATTGAAGTGAGGTGGCAAAGGTTAAGTGAACAAGTAAACACCACAAAGCCATCTGAGAGAAACAGGACCCAAACAGACACTTCTGGGAAAATCTCAGAGCAAAATAGATTTTTGCAGACATCATTTGAAGGGCAGGAGTGAAAATATGAGGAGTTAGGAAGACAAGTGGCATTTCTTGAGCATCTATCACATATCAGGCATATGATGCAGCTAGTACATATCCAATATTATTTAGTCATTACCATAGCCCTGGAAGATAGGAACAACCATCCCCATTTCATGGATGGGAAGCTGAAGCCCAGAAGAGTGATATCATTTTCCTGATGTCACATAGCTTATAAGCAGTAGAATAAGGACTCAAACCCAGCCAGGTCTTTCTGACTAGCCCCAGGCTCTTTGCATTAGACCAGATCACAATGGGGTTCCACCTTGCACCGGTAACTCAGCTGTAGTTCCTCCATGTTGCCACCAGACAGCCCTTCCTAAAACCCAATTTGAACATTGTGCTTCTCCATCTAAATCTCTCCACCAATCCTCCATTACCTAAGGCAACATATGCAAGCTCCTCACCTAAACATGAGATCCTTTGTGACCTGGCCTATGCCTATATTTCCACCCTCCCTTTTAACCCCACACATGCTTCCCAAACTCTTCATCCTCTTTCATGATAGTAAGCCTTTGCAAGTAATGTTCCTTCTGCATTTCAATTAGGCAAATTTCTATTTATTTAGTAAGACTGATGTCAAGTATCACCTCCTTAGAGAAACCTCCCTTGAGCAATTATCCTTCATAAATTAACATCTCCTTCCTCTCATGTTCCTCTAATAAATAGCATATAACTCAGCTGAAGAACTTGCCTAAGTATACTGTCTGTCTCCCTTATGGGATTGTGAGCTCTTCAAGGGTAAAATAATCTCTCTACACCCTGTACTTGGCCTAGCAGCTGGCACATAGTAAACTGTTTATGCGAAAATGGCAGGTTTAATCTAAACATCAAGACAAAATATATTCTAATTACAGAGATGAAGATAAGCAAAAGTCAAGTCAGCAATTACATTCACACACACACACCCCAAACCAATATGTCAACATTGCATTAATTATAGAAAAGTAGAGGCTCAGTCAATGTCAATCATCTCAACTTACTCTGAACAACTTTCTGTTACCAATCTCTGAAATTTGAATGTTGGCAACACCTGAAAAAAGGGGACAACTCACTCAGGGATGTGGTAATAACAGTGCCCCAGATAAGTAACATCCAACAATGACAATACACCAAATACACAGCCAGTTGTCAAAATCTCAAGTGGCCCCGATCTCTCATGAGTGATGATGGTACACATCCCTATCACCAATGAATCTAGACTCCCAGCCGGCAATCTCAGAGCTTGTAAGTAATACCGGCACTGACCACCCACACATCTGATAGAGAAAATAAATATGGCACCATTCATCAGCCCACAAAGTCAGACAAATTCTACTTGGCAAAAATGAGGGACAATGTCATAATAAACATGCCACAAACTCATTTTAAAAAAAGCATAGGAGTCCTCTCAAACATTAATATGTAAATACTGTGGAGTAATAATTTGCAAAGTATAACAATGCACTTTACCAGAACATAAACTACAAATATCTACCCTTTCAAAGACCATATGATTATACTTAAAGAGAAGGTATCAAAATTTACAAATATAGGACTCAAGTTCAACATGAAGATAGAACACTATTTCATGCTCAGGTGAGTAAATGTGAAAACACATGTTATAGCTGCATGGTATTTCATTTAAGACCATTTGTGAACTCCACTAGTTTTCATGAAAGTTTTGTACTGAATAGTCAAAATGCCAAGTCTCTTAGTCCAGCTGAGTGTTGTGTAAACAAAACCCCACAAGTTTCCCTTTCCCTGCTGCACAGAGGACTGTGTGTAAGATTTCCTTGGAACAAAGAGTCCTGGTGCTAAAACTATAGTGTTAATTAAAAGCATAAAAATCAGTCCCTTAAATCCTTATATTCCACTCTCCAAGTCTATCCCAGACTCTAAGCCCCAAACGTTTTTGCACATTTGGGTCCCACTGCCAGCCCTCTCTCCCGGCAAGCCAAGCTTTTGCCATTTGTGCTAACCCAACATCCTTAATTCAGCTACAGTGATGTTTCTAAAGCAGTGGCCCATCAGGCCTGTTTCCTGCATATGGCCCTTTAAGTCCAAGCTCCTTATCCCAGCCATCCAGGACTGTTGTGACCCAGTCCCTACCTTCTTCCTAGTCTTTCTTATCTCTTGGTATGCACTTACAGCAACACTTCCTATACAAAAGTAATCGCCATTCCACTGCATGGCACCCTCTCACCAACCTCTCAGACTTTGCAGCTGCTATTCCTTCTGCCTGGAAGGCCATTCCCCAACTCATCCCCTGGAGAACTCATATTCATCTTTCAAGAATCAGCTAAATGTCATCTCTTACATGAAGCATTTCTTGGCTATTCCCCAGCTTCCACACTTGACATTTGAGGTGTTCCTTTCTCTGGGCTTCCAACCATTTGCATTCATTTCTATTGGGTCTCTTACCACAATACACTATAGATTCTGTTCCTTAAGATGCCTGGCTACTGCCAGGAATATGTCTTAGCACCTTTGAATAAAGGCCAAAATAGAGTGGTCTGACATTCAAGGCCATCCTTATCAATCTAGCTTCAACTTGCATTACTAACCTGACTTCCTATCATTTCCCTCCACAAGCCCTACACCCCCACAAAAAAACTACATCTTATTGTCAGCCACCATGCCACATGCTTTCTCAACCCTGTGACTGCTCCCTGTGTTTTCCCTATTTCTGTATGTCCTACCCATCCATCAAGGCCCAATTCTACCAGCCCTCTTCCAGGAGGCCTGCAGCAAAAAATCAATTTCTCCCACCCCTGAATTCCCATAGGCCCTTGATGTTGTCTTATTTCTTACCCCATGGGGCTGAGGGAGAATGGAGTTTTGCTACCCCCAAATATGGCTTTTTAGGGATATTGATTATTTTAGCTAGTTATTTTTAAGAAACAAAAGACTTAAGGAGAGACTTTTGCCTCACTGTTATCCACCTAGAGCAATTCAGACAGAAAAACCTGCTTAAAGAAGGAGGAACTTCCTACTTTTCCTTTGAAGTCCAAACCATTACCCCCACCCCAGCTCAAGATGGCATATAAACATCAACTGTCACATTTGTCCTCAGGTCCCATATTCTTACACAACCCCCATATGTATTTATGTAACAAGATTGGCTATTTTCTCCTGTTAATCTGTCTCATGTCAATTTGCTTATTAGATAAGCCAGAAGAATTTTGAAGGGTAGAAGGAAAATTATTTTTCCTCCCCCACAGGGCATACTAGTTTATGAACTACTGGCAAATGGGACATGTCCCATTCATCTTTGTGTCCCCAAGAGCTGACAGTAGGTACCCAATGCAAGCTTGATGAAAGAATAAGGCTCCATTCTCAGAGCTATTTTTAAAAGAAGAAGCCTTATTAGGAACATGTGAAATGCAAATTCTAGATTGTGCTCCTTTCTCCTCCTTAATAAAACTATTATTAGATGGTGAATTTCTTTTAGATTGTACAACAGAGTACCCAAAGAATATTGGAAAAGCTTGTGAAAGAAACAAGTGCAGGGAGTGGGAAAAAGAGAGTCTTTGAATAGCTTCTGATCTGAGGTTCTAATCCAACCTCTACTACATGCTCTTAGACTATAATCTCCCATCGGCAGAAATGGGGTGTGAATAGACCCTGTGACCCAATCCACACTCTGCCTTACTGCCTTGTTTTCCTACCTGCTTATCTACTTATCACCTCTCATAATGACTTTTATTTTGTAAAAAGAAAAATTCAATTTCATATCCAAATTTGATGCTTTTTCTGAAATATATAATGCATTAATAACAAATCGACATGCCCATTACTCAACAGCTTCCTGAGTGGGCCCAAGGACACACCGCTATCATGTGAAAGAGCAGTGCTAATTGTTTTCTTTTCAATGTGTTATTTCCAAATGAATAATTTAGAATGCTAATGACTTCATACAAGAAAACAATGGATTATCTTCTCTACATTGTGATTATGATATTGCTTTGACATGCCACTGATTCATAAACTTTTCAAGAGTGAAGAATATGCATTGTTCTATTATTTGCTTTTATAAATGTTCACGTCATTTCAATATGACTAGTTTTTTCTCTCTCTCTCTCCCCTGTAAGAAAAAAAATGAAAAGCCTACCTAGAGTGTATTTTGCCCCCAGTGAGTCCTCAATAAGTACAGTTGTTTAAAACTAGCTTCATCAAAATATGATTTCAACATATAGTTCAGATATGACTCTGTATTTCTATTTTATTTGTATTAAATTCCCTACAGGTCCATAAAAACCCCACACTTTCATAAACATATGAAATGGCTTTGAAATGGTTATTTTTTTTTTACTCCTTAATATCAGGACCCAAATCCAATTTGAATAAAAAGTTTTATGTGTTTAATTTGATGATTCTTGGGCTAGATATGCAGCAGAATGGAAGCAAGATCAGCCTTAGTGAAGGGACACATTAACTCTTTCTAGCCAGCAGGTCATGTGGGGCGATGACACTCAGCCAGGCCCATAGGAGCCTTGTTTTCTGATTCAAACATCAGGCTTATGCCAGATTCCTGTTTGCATTGCTTACACTTTCCCTTTCATCCTTCCTCTTGCTTTCTCTCCATTTTCTACCTTGACTGTACTGGCTTCCACCTTCTTGGCTCTTAGCAAAAATCAGGTATTTGATCCACCCTTGCTTTTCAAGGTTCTGATTTTAGGAGCAGAACAGTACTCGGTGAACCTCTGAAAAAAAAATCCAAAGATAGAAATCTTAAAAGGAGAAAAAGATCAACTTGTTCACTATTGGCAGACATCAGAAAGCTCTGGGGATCATTTAGATTGTATTCCACAAACCCTATGCCAGAACTCTGCAACCACAAATTAATCTGTATATTCATGTTCTAACAGTCAGAATCTGCTGGCAGACACAGAATTTCTCCAATCAAAATACAAATTTTACATAACACCTTATTAGGCTAGGAGAGGATCAAATTGTATTACCTATGATTTTGTTATCCTGAGCCAAGAACCAAAAAAACACTTGAATTTTCAGATTTCTATTAGACATATGCCAGTCCCCAATTTATTTCAACTATCAGTCAATCAACAAAAATACTCAGCAAGCGTATATTATGTGCTATGTACTAAGGGGGCTACAAGACATGTATAAAACCTGCCTATCTCAAAGCGTCAAAGAAATCATAATATAGCTAGTGCTATAGTATGAATGTTTTGTGCCCTTAAAATCTCATATTGGTAAATTAATGCCCAAGGTGATGTTTTTAGGTGGGGCCTTTGGAAGGTGATTGGGTCATAAAGTAAAGCTATCATGAATGGGATTAGTGTCCTTATAAAAGTGGCCACAAGGAACTCTCTAGCCCCTTCTACCATGTGAAGTTACAACAAGAAGTCTGCAGCCTGGAAGAGGGCCCTTACCCAGCCATGCTGGCACTCTGGTCTTGGACTTCAAGACTCCGTAACTATGAAATATAAATGTCTGTTGTTTATAAGCTACCCAGTCTGTGGGATTGTGTTATAGCAGCACAAATGACTAAGAAAGTTAGAGAAACAAAATAGCTACCAGTTTTAAAAGGTGATTACCAATCTGAGGCAACTGCAAGTACCAATGAAGAGTAGTGTCAAAAAAATGATGTAGGAGGTCCTTTGACACAACACACAAACTCAACACAACAGAAATGTCTGTTCTGGGGAAAAAAAGATTCAGAGGCATTATGGTATCCTATTAGACATTTGAAGATCTGTGCTTTAGTCCCAGCTATGCTACTTACTCTCTCTTGGACCTGGAACAAGCAATCTTACTTCTCTGGCCCTAAAGGGTCTCATTTATACAATGTAACAAAACAACCTGCCCCACCTACCTTATCAAATTGTTTTAAAGAGCAAGCAATGTGGTTAATGGAAAGCATTTCTGGAAGCTATATTTTGCTATACAAAAAACAAAAACAACAACAACAACAAAAACAACCCTTAGGCAAGTGCTTTATGGTCTGCAGACATCAGTTCCTTCAACCATAGAAAGCTGGGTTGTTCTCTGAGGTCACAGAGTTTAGGAGGATGACAGAGAAAATGGAAAGAAGGAATGTGAAAGACATCAGTTACACCATACTGCCAGAGCGACTTCCAAATCAATCGATATTCCTATCCATTCAACTCTAACAGCCCCAGAGAGAATGCTGCCAAGTATATACAAGTACTTTCATGCTAACACCCAGACAATCCCATCACAAATTTATAACCAACAACCCACACTCCACACCACTATGTCACATATGGAATTTCTTCTACACTATTGCAAAGTTTGAAAAGTCTCCATGAAAACCCTCAAGGGAGGGTTCCAGAATGTGATTACCAGAGAGAGAACTTCTCAACAGTCAGCTTGGTATCTAAGGACTTGAAAGAAAGATCAAGGAAACTAGGCCTAGAAAAACACTGCACCATGTGTTGCATATGGTCTCAATCTGCACAATTTGGATGTCAGGTCTATAATCATAATCTTGGTGTGAGGTCTATAATCACAGTCAATTTCTTTCCTGCATTCTTTGCCACAAACACATTCCAGTTATCTCCCCACTTTATCTTCTGATTGCAGGAAAGAATAAGAAATTGAATTGCATACAAGTGTTCTAGATCTTTTTCATATCTTTATCTTAACAATATTGACTCAGCAAAAGAAGAAAGGAAGGAAGGGAGGGAGGGAGGGCAGGGAGGGAGGGAGAAATCCATGTAATCACCCAAACTACCTAACAGTTTTTCTTTTTAAAAACATATATATGAATTATAAGCCAGCAAGATCAAGAATTGACACATACAGGTGATAAGATACCACATGTGCCTTTTTAACAACATTTGTACTTTACAGAACATTTAACTCTATAGTCAATATTCTATGATGCCAACTGGCTTGTCTTAGGGCAGCCTAGATCTGGTTATTTGGGAAAGGAACAGATCAAAGCAATTTGAGTGTGGTGTGAGAGGAAGAGTTTTGACATGGAAGGCTCTTGTCTGGTAAGTTTTCATTTTTAATCCAAGTCCTCTCCAAATATTAAGACTGCCTTCGTCTTCAGGAGTCAGTCTGGAAGGACTCCACAACTGCAGCCGAGCTCTGAGGCAAGAAAGAACAGCACGGACTGTATCACAGATCATGGCTAATCCACACTGAGGATCTCACAGTGGGCTAGTGAAGCAATACACTCAGATGTGGAGCCTTCTTATTTTTCAGTCCTTTAGTTACCATCCCATTACATGTCTTCAAACATTTCACAACCTTCCCTGAGTTGACAGCAATTCTCTCATTTAGAGAAAGGATTCTTTCATTCATTTAGGAAAAGATGCATCTTTTTCTACCAACAATCAGTTTTCAACCTTTTCTTCTGCTCATATAGTTCTCAATCAGTAAGTCTTGTGATCCCAAGACATAAAGGAAAACACAGAGGAACTGGGTTCGTGTCCCACTTCAGCTGTTTCTTAGCAGTGTGATCAGAAGCAAATCACTTAACTGCTCTGTGCCTTAGTTTTCTAATCTGTGAGATGGGGAGTAGAATGAAAACAACCTCTCAGGACTGGTATGAGGATTAAACCTGCCTCATATGTGAAAAAGCACTTTGCAAATGGTGAATGTATGTTTAATATCTGCATGTACCTACAATATGGAAGTTTCCTGGACTGATCTGATTTATTTCTGTGTGGCCAGCATGCAGCACTGAGTGACATCCAAATGAGACACTTATTAGTTGTTTGATGACGGCATGAATGACTGATGAGTAAACAAATGCACTCCCTGTGTGTCCCCATATTAGCAAGAGCAGGGACCATGTCTCATCTATTGCTGTTTCACGGTATATAGCACAAGACCTGGCTCAAAGTAGTTGATCAAATAAATTTCACCTGATGAATGAATGAATGATCCTGTCAGGCTGGGCCCACCAGCAATGCCCCATGATCATTTTTACTTCCATTCCTCTCTCCCCCCAACCCCCTACCTGGATTGAACTTTCCACTCCCTTTACTGTTATCATCCAAGGCCTCCCTCCTTTCATACAGCTCTGCTGATTTACCCTGACATTAGCATGATCCCTCTGAAGATCTCCCACATGTACAAAATAAACAGCTCAACTTTATAGTTTATATCCTCTCCACTGGCTCACTGCCATTTCAGATATAAACTTCTAAGATCAATGAGAATGTAAACTCTGGGGAAAAAGAATAGGCCCTATCAATCTATGGTATTCTTCACAGTACCTCACACCTTGCTGGACACTCAGCTAAATGAACATCTAGAAATGATGTTCCCTAAGGGTTTCCCATGCACTAATTTATTATCTAAGCTTGGGCGGCCCCTGCAAAAATGCTATTATGCAGAATCCTTAAATATTGAGTTTTCTGAAATACTGGGGGTTAATTTTTCCTTAGTTCTGTTTCTCTCTGGACGAAAAACCTCATTCTAACAAATACCATATACTTTCTCAACTTATCAAGTAGACCACCTCAAAGACATGGGTTGGCTTTATGTGCATCATTATTACAATAGGCTGTACATACAATTTAAGATAGAGTTGAAGATGGTGTGCAATGGAGTCACCTGATTAATTGCTGACTGTGGGGTCTCTGTCCCCATATGTAGTGGGATGCTGACACCCTTCCCCCAGCGACTGCTGTGCTATAGGTTGCTGATCTGTATTCCTGCCACCAAATACACCCAGGAAGTAGAAGTACCCGACATCTGTGCTGCTTTCAGGTATCATTCAATTCAACACTCATTCACTGAACCCTCCTGTGTGCCAGGTACCAAGTGAGAAAAAATGGTTCCACAGCCTATTGAAAGTTTGAAGAAATAGAAGAGATGGCTGAGAAACAAGTAATCAGATACATTTTTCAGCGGTATTTGGGCAGATTGCTGAAATAGTATCAGAAGGATAAACTGATTACCTATTTCTTCTACTCATTTAATAACCATTTACCATAGGCTACT
The DNA here is from genome assembly GCF_019186645.2 of Phyllostomus hastatus. Lineage (NCBI taxonomy): Eukaryota > Metazoa > Chordata > Mammalia > Chiroptera > Phyllostomidae > Phyllostomus > Phyllostomus hastatus. The sequence continues at coordinate 6,476,471 of NW_025333841.1, read as the reverse complement.
CCACAAAGTCAAAAAAGACAGTCCCTGCCCTCTTGCAGGGCTTGCAGTCTAGTGAGGAGCAAACAGGCAAACAAGCTGTGATTTATGAGTTATTCATCATGCAATAAAACCACTTCTTTAAGAAAGATGTACACATGGCCAGGAATGCATGGGATAAACAGCAGCTCAATCTGCCTGAGGGCCTTTCAGAAGGCCTCAGAAGAGACAGTGCAAAGCATAGAGCTACCAGCCCTGTCCCATGAAGGTAGAGATGTATCATCATTTTAGTTACCACTTCCCTTCTGCCCCAGTAAATTGCCACAGCCCACCTTGGTTGTGATGATCACCACCTTCAGCTGTCCAGCAGCCCACTGCAGAGAGAGTACAGCCAAGGGCAGGCAGCATGTTCAGGCACCACATTCAGGCCACCTGGGGCTAGCTCTAGTCTACTAGTGGGGAAGATAGTCACCACAAGGAAGGACAGCCCTGAGAGAGAAATCTTCTACCCAGCTATAGTCACTGCTCAACTAACACAGATTGAGTGTCTACTATGTTCTGAGGCACAGTACTTAAATTACACCAGGCTGCCCTCAAGGAGCCCATAGCCTAATGAGGGAGACAGACCCATAAACAGATAATATGACACAGTATGATAAATGATATTATCCAAGAACTTAGTAGAGAAAGTGCTGAGATTATACTGGAAATTATGCAGTAGGTTTAGGGAGAAGAGTGGGTAACATAGAAAAGGTGAATGTTTGAACTAGGCCTTGCAGGGAATTGAATGAGGTGGCAAGAACATTTGTGGCAGATATTGCTGGTTATTTACTGAACATGATTCCCTTATCACCCCCCTTTCCCTCTCTACAGAACACAGACTTTATTCAGACTTTTGTTTTATTTTTAAAGATTTTATTTATTTATTTATTTATTTTTAGAGGGAGGGGAAGGGAATGAGAAAGAGAAGGAGAGAAACATCAATGTGTGGTTACCTCTGGCATGCTCCTACCTGGGGACTTCGCCTGAAACCCAGGCATGTGCCCTGACTGGGAATTGAACCACTGAGCCTTTGGTTCACAGGCCAGCACTCAGTCCACTGAGCCACACCAGCCAGGGCCAGACTTTTATTTTACCAAAGACCATCTAGGCCAATAATCTCAGTTGTGAGCACCTAAGTAATACTAGTAGCAAACACTTACATAGCATTTACTATGTGTCTGTCACTATTCTGTTACATACATTAACTGACCTAATTCATACAACAGCCCAATGAGGTACACACTATTGTTATGCCCATTTTACTGGTGGGAAAACTAGGGCACAAACTCTGTGTGCTTAAGCACTAGACCATATTGTCTCTTCACTATGAGATGCTGAGAGTCCACACAGCAAAAGTGACTTTAGTGAGCAGTCTCAGGAACACCTTCACTTGAATATGAAAGGGCAAAGCCTCAAGGGGGACACTGAACTGCATACCATAAATATTTTCAAGGGTCCTTACTGAAAAACTTCCAGTTTTCTATTTTGAACTTCAATAGAACCATCAGTCTTTTATATTAAAGTGTCATAAGGTTCCTTCTTTTGAAATTGACTTTTGTTCTTGTACATATAGTGTTAAACATTCTATAATATTTCCATCACTGAATGACAGCAAGGCAGCAGAAATGCAAGCCCTCCTGCTGACTTGGGCCTGTCCCCTTCAAGGTATAATATCTTTATTTGTCGATAGTAAATTTTCCACATGTTTCCCTGGGGTGCGGTGTGAAAGATATCAAAATGAAATGATCTGGGTGATAAAATCTTAGGAAGCAAACATGTAATTTCCAATGAATAATGATAATTTGGCATCATTTCTTAAGAAAAGGCTGTGTGTCACCTGAATAGCTGAATATTTCACCATTAAAAAATTTCTACGGTAAAGCTATTCACTTATAAAAGTATACACATGTATAGAAGTGCTACACCAAGTGTTTTTACACACCATATCTCATTTTATTCCCCAACAAGCTTGGTAGGTACTAGAAAATGCCACTCTCATTGTATATAGGTTCACAAAACTGAGACCCAGTGACACAAAGAGGCTCCTCCAAGGGCACCCAGCTCCTGTACTCTTCCCACAGGAACATACAGTTCCCTTCTCTCCAACCCTGTCCCACTCACATCTTTATATAACAAATGAGCACTTAACTGAAGACAGAGGGGGGAAGGTCAATCTGCCAGCCCCTTCCCAATTACAACAGCTCCTTGTCCCAGCAGATATCCACCCCAACACTCCATCTATTTGCACATACTCATCAGACAGGTAGGTACCAAAGATAAAATGTCACATGCACAAATATTGTCCAGAAAAGGCCGAAGCCAGGTTTTGAAGCACCAGTTCACCTGTGTCTCTTGGGGATTGTGGCCTCCCCACTGGCAGGATCAGAGATCTGCTCTTCCAGTCCCAGTAGGTCTTCCTACCTAGCAACCTGCAAGTGCCAAGGGCTAGAGCACTGTTGAAAGTGAGAGAAATAGCACTGGCTGGTGTGGCTCAGTGAATTGAGTGCCTGCCTGCGAGGCAAAGGGTTACCGGTTTGATTTGCAGTCGGGGCACATGCCTGGGTTGCAGGCCAGGTTCTAAGTTGGGGGCATGTAAGAGGCAACCACACATTGATGGTTCTCTCCCTCTCTTTCTCCCTGCCTTCCCCTCTCTCTAAAAATAAATAAAAATTTTAAAAAAGGAAGTGAGAGAAATACTCATCTACTAGCTCTAACATTAATCCCCAACAGATATTAAAGGGGAATGTCTCCTCCCCATGACTGTAACTCACTCACTACTCGATGTGGTTCAACGCTACTCTCTCTCTCCTGCACCTTTCAGGTCCTCAGGACAGGTGGATCCACCTAGCTATGAACTCCCTCCTAGTTTCAGAACTCATATGGTCCAAAGTAGCTCAAGCTGAACCTGTAACATCAAACAAACTTCATTTCTTTACTATGACTTTTTCCTTAATTCAAGCTAGTTTTCTCCAGTCTAATAGCACCATGACATATTGACATGTCCACTCCCTGAATCATAAAGCCTGTAGGACATCAGGTTCTGGTTAGCATAAAACTGTCAAGAATAAAGCCTCAGGTCTCTCAACCAAGGGAACAGAGGTTCACTTAAACTAATGATAACATCTTGACCTCAGTTGTGTTTCAGCCTCAGGCCCATGAAAGCAGAAGACCCTAGGACCACACCCTTGTGACACTAAACAGAATGACACCATGGCTGACCTCAGGACTTGATACAATGATCAACTACTCTCAACCCTGGCCTCAACCAATCACTAGAGTCCACAATCCAAACTCTCCTAATCACTATGACTAATAATTTTTCCATATATACAGTGTCTGGCACAAATAACACAGTCTTATATTACAAAATCTTTTATTACAAAATCATAAGCATGTAATTCTGTGAGATAACAATATCACACTCAAGCACACCATATGACATTGTGGGTAAAATGTTTAAATTAAAAGTATAAATGATTGCACCCATATTTTTATCCTACCAACCACACTCATTCAGGTGTTACTGGCGCCGGACCCTGCATTCTGGCCTGCTGTGGGCCATTAGGAAACCAGGTTTTGAAGCACTAGTTCACCTGTGTCTTCTGAATTGGCACCATTTCCTTAAATAAACCCTTACTTTCTTTGCTGCAAACTACTGTTCATGTCTTATTGGGCTTTGATGCATGCAGGTGAACAAACCCCTTTAGTTCAGTAACAAACCTCCATACCAGGGAGGTGATCATTCTTCCAAGATATAAAAATGGTTCATGCTTTCATTTCCATAAATGAAAATTTTGGCATGCTTGCATTTGCAAATCAGCAAGTAGTTTTCAACACCAAAGCAGGTGTATACACAGTACAGACCAATTTAGCACATCCAATGTTATGTGGATGCAGAGACTGCAATAGAGAAAAAAGCTGTTTGTACACTTTTAAGAATCAAGTAACTGTATATTGCATTTTAAATTCTGCTTTGCCAAATTTATAGGGGAACGTAGAAGAAGGACTTCATTCCTGTGAAATAAAAACAACACTGACTCTCTTAGTTCTGGGTAACACACATTTTATTCTTGGGCACTTTTTCCCCCAGGCAGCATGCAAAGGTTGGCAATCCTCTTCCCACATATCTGCATGGCTTTCTCTTAAGTTTTTACTCAAATGTCACCTTAGCGAGTCTATACCCGACCACCACACATAAAACTGCACACATTCGCTGTCACCACCACCACACATTCTCAGATTTTTCTCTACATTTGCCAGCAGATAACCTATGTTTTTACCTACATTTTGCTTATTAGGAGCTCCCATCTCTATATACACACATACACATACAACTATAAGAAGGGCAGGGGTCTCAGTTTGATTCACTGTTACATCACCTATGTCTCCAGCAGTGCTTGATACATAGTAGATATTCAGTAAGTATTTGCTGAACAAATGTCATATGAAAACTTCTTGCTTTCAAAGTTGAGATAAAATTTTCCAATACAAACTTTAGTTTTATTTTAGAATGAACAACCTTTTTCATTTCTTCATACTTGCTAATGCATTTCTGCATTAACATGACCGTCCCCTTCACAGAGAGCACTCAAATCCATTTGGGAACAACTCTCACTATTATAGCCTCAAATGTAAACCACTTAGCAGTTTTTGTTCATGCACCAATGAAACTGGCCCTGGTCAGTACCTGCATTATCTTTGTTTTGCACTGGTGCATAACTCATTAGATTAGATTCAATGGTACAGATTCAAAAACCCTATAGGGGCCAACCTGGGCTATCTAAGGGGAAATGGTATGCTGAGTACCTTGCGACATGTCCCCAACAAATCTAGCAATACCTACTTTCTAAAAAAAATAAGAAAATGTAAAAAGATTTGTATGTCTTCATTATGGCAAAACCACAAAATCCATGAAATCTGTCAAATTTTGTGAGCTAGAAGTTCACATTATTTTGTATGCTTGTGCATAAGAAAGTATTTCTTTCAACCCACTGTATAATACCAGCTTCCCATACTACAATCAGAAGACACCAATCCGTTGGTGCAATGATCCCAAAGCAGTGTGACTTCATATTGTTGACCTGAAAATCTAGCCTTTGTCAACAGCAACCCCAATACCTGTATATTTTCTCTTAACTATAATCAGGTTCATGACAATTGTGGTTTTGCATGTGGTGTTTCTGAAACAAGAGAAGACCATGTTGCACAAGACTATGCAGAGCAAGGTCTCTCCCTTAAAGTGAACAGAAGGATCCCCCACACAGCAGCAGCACACAGTGCAGGACCAGCCCCCCGCCCCGCCACCACACAAGGCAGTGAGCCACAGTCTCCAGATGCAAGGGTTCCCAGCAAAAGCTCTTCAGGTACTTCTATTGTCTGCCTTACCCCAGGGCCATGACAACTACCCTTAGGTTCCAAGGAAAATGGTCTACTATAAACACTAAACACTTAAATGCTATTTTGTTAATAGCACCCCTTAAAACTTAGGATCTGGCATCATCATCTGCATTGTACAGACATGAATATTGATATAAAGCATTTAAGTGATTTTCTTAATGTAGAACAACAGGAAAATAAGAAATACAACCTGAGTTCTTAAGTCCCAGTTCCAATATGGGGACCATTATAACACACTCCCTCTAAGGTTTCATTTCCACTTTTGACTAATTTAGTCCTCATTTGAAAATAATAATGAGAGAGACAATACACTAATATGCACCTAACCAGGAAATGTACCTGTGTAAGGAAGTGGGAGGTTGACTGACTAATGTTAATTCATTTATTTGACCAATATTTATTGAAGGTCTCCTATATATTTAGAAGTAAAGGATATTAGGCTCAGTATCAATCACCATTGAAAATGAATCTACAAATCACAGTGGGGACACCTAAGAGATGAAGAAAAGGAGATGCCCGGAGAAGTGATACTGCCCAGATTCCACAGTTTGTAAGTGCTAGAGATGGAACTGCATTCCAGAAACATGGAGTCATCATTCTTGACTCCACCCCCTTAGTTAAATATCAATGTACCACTTCCGTTATTGTTAGCATTAAACCCAAACTCCTCCAACCCCTGAATAGTGCTCTGAAATCTTTAAAATTCTCCACCTTCATGCTTACCCTGCTAAGTCTAAGCCTGAGTCCCTCAGCATGTTCACTGCTCCCTTAACCAGACAGAACTTTTTAAAATGTACATCAGATTATAGGGCCCCCCACCACACAATGATCCAAAGGTTTCCCAATGCATTTAAAATAAACTAATAAGCAAAACAGAGCCAGAGACATGGAAACAAGGAACAGACTGACAGCTGCCAGAGGAAGATGGGGGGAATGGTGAAAAGAAGGGAAAAAGATTAGTCAAAGAATATGTATGAATGACCCACGGACATGGACAACAGTTTGGGAATTGACTGTGGGAGTAGGGGATGGGCTGGGTGGAGGAGGGCAAAGGGGAAAAATTGGGACAACTGTAATAGAATAAACAAAAATAAAAAAATAAATTTAAAAAATGAAATTCAAACTCCTCATCCCAACAGACAAATCCCTCAATGCCTTTGTGTGCTGTTGTCTGCCTACTTCCCCAGGCGCATCCCATGCCTCTCCTTGCCATAATGAGTATTATTCAATTATTCACATTTATACTTATATTTGCAACCCCTGTCCATCACTCTCTCCCTTCCTTCCCTCCATTCATCCCATCACTTTCTCTCAAAATGTGCTGTTCCCTCTGAAGGGCCTGAAATCCTCCTGCCCTTCCTCTTGGCCATGCTAGCTCTTACCCCACTTTTCTGATCGCAGTTAAATAGCTCTCCTCAGGAAGCCTTCCCTCATCCTTCAAAAGCTGAGTTAGATAGCTGTCCTCCTCTGGGCTTGCACAGTAGGTTTCTCTTACTACAGCATTGCTCACATTTTATTCACCCCAAGTGACTATATTTGTCTTCTTCTCTAGACTGTGAGCCCCATGAGGGCACAGACCATCTATAGCTTATGCACTGTTGTATCGCCAGCACCTACAATCAATACTGACACAAAGCTGGCACCCCATACATGTTCACTGAGTGAATACATGATATGAATGGAACTATCCTGAAATTTCTATGTGACAAAGTCTGGGCAATATTAGTGAAAGCACATTTGCTTTCATGCAATGCTGACATCAAAGCTGAGAGCTAACAGAAGTGGTGCAACTTGGGTCAGAAATAAATCTGTGTCCTGCTTGATGTTATCTGTTAAATATCAATGGGGTTTTTTTGACTTAATAAAAATTCATGACCTACAAATACTAGCCATATCACTAGCATGTACTTTTGTATGAATAAAGTTGATTAAGCTGCTTTCTGGACTGATAGTGTCTGACTGCTAAACAATCCATATTCTGAATAGCTAAGAGGTAGCTTTCACTGCTGTTATCAATAAAAATAAAATCACACTGCAGGTACGTATGGATTTCTTATCATGGGGCACACAACTGACAAACTTCCAAAGCCTCTGATTCTAACAGCAAAAAATAAACAACATTGACAAAAACAACATAAAAATCATGCATCTACTTAAAATCTAATGAGTCTTATTCATTTAAAAAGATAGTATCCCAAAGACTATACTTTTAGGGATCATTTCTATAGTTCATTACTAAAAAGATAGTATCCCATGCTTTTGTTCAGTCAGTATATAAACATGTACATAAGGTAACATTGAGCCTGCCTGAATGTTGAATAGTTTGTCTCTTCACATATTTCATCCAATCAAAGGATCTGCTCATTAATGCATGGAGAAATGGTATTTTTGGTATTCTTGCTTAAAATTTGGAATTAATGAGAATATTCACTGATATGAGTGGCGTAATCCAACATCTGCAGGACTGTCCATGGAACAAAGATGACTCACTCCTTTAGGAATATTGAACTCCCTTCAGTTCTCTAAATAAGCCATGTTCTTGCTCATCTCCCAGCCTTTGCATATACTGTTTCCACTTTCCAGGATGCTCTTCTTCTCATCAACTGACAACTTCTTGTTCCTTCTTCAGGTGTCAGGTTAATGTTCCCACTACTTCTACCACACTACTAGATCAGTTCCCTTTCATATGAGCTTCCCTCACTCTCTATCCTCCTAGGTCAGAATACTGATTCCTTGTCTATTTCACCCACCATCAACTCCATGGAAGCAAGAGCAAGGACTCTCTCCCTCATCAGTGTTTCCCTAGTGCCTGGCACTGAGCCTGCCCTATGGCTAGTGCTCCTTGAAAGAACGGTGTCCAGATTCTCAGGCATGTGTTTCTAAAGTTTTATCTATTACTTGAAAGTAATGTAGATCCATGCTCTCTTCACCAACAGGAAACAAAATATATTAAACATTGCTAGGGCTTTTATTAGAAGGCACAATCCACTTTGAGAGATTTCTATTTCTGGAAACACATAAAGATGTTAGGGAGGGTTCAGAAGACAGCAGGGTGCATGAAAAAACAAGGCTTGGGAGCCAGTACAGAGAGTGGAAAATCTGTGCCCTGATACAAACCCCACTGACAGCACTAGCTATACAATCCAAAGCCACACATGATACCTGTGCAAACCACCTTCAGAGGTGACTGGGGGGGAGCATGCACAGTGAGGATGACCATAGAGACCTACACAAAGCAAAAATTAAAGCTCAGGCCTTGATATTTCCTCTATTCGATGCAAAGTACTCAGCAAATATTTCTTCCACTCCCCAAAAAGGATTGAGGGGAAAAAACCTTAATTGCCACATATGTAAACCTAATTTGTGCTCCTGAACATAAGCCATGCCTCACACATAAAAGAAGCAGAGAAAAACAAATAAAAATGTCAAACTGTTCCAAGACTAACTAGGAAGTTAACATTTTCCAAATGACAGATTGAGTCAAATTTCTATTCAAACAAGCATTTACTTCATTTGCTTTATGGGCTCTGTCCTAGGTCCCAGGAATTCAGAGATGAATGACAGGGTCAAGAAGTTTACAATATAGTGGGAGAGACATACAAAGCAAAAGGCAAATGGAAATCAATTGCAAAGGGCACAGGAAGGCACAATTCACTCCAAATGCAGGGATAAAGGTCTTGAAAGCTATCATAGAAGAACCAAATTATTTCTACAAAAAAATCATTGTACAAAAAACACCATGAACAATAAATAGATCTAAGAGGAACAAGAAAAGTCCTATTCACTCATCTCATGGTTCTCAAACTTGCAAGTCATTAGCTTAACACATCAGTACTCCAGGTACCTGATGGTTTGGGTTCTTCTTTCACTTTATGCACCATGTTATTTTGATGACCTAGGACCAAAGACTAAGGAAACAAACTAATTATTTAAAATGATTTCTCCTATCAATGAAAAAAAAAAACAATCATCCCTGGCTGGTGTAACTCAGTGGATTGAGTGCAGGCCTGTGAAGCAAGGGGTCGCTGGTTCAATTCCCATTCAGGACACATGCCTGGGTTGCAGGCCAGGTCTCCAGTGGTGAGTGTGCAAGAGGCAACCACATATTGATGTTTCTCTCCCTCTCTTTCTCCATCCCATACCTTCTCAAAATAAATAAAGAAAATCTTTAAAAAAATCAACACCCATGTTCATAGCAGCATTTTTCACAATAGTCAAAAGGTGGAAGCAACCCAAATATCCATCAACAAGTGAATGAATAAAGAAAATGTGATCTATACAATCATACATCGGTACTCAGTGGCTTCAGAACTCACCAAACCCTGTACTCATTGTATTTTGATGAGAAAAAAATTTTTTGGGACTCGGTGCTTGCTTGGGACTTATCATACTTGTTAGAACTTGTATAAGTCACAACACTGCCCCACAAGAGAAAATGCTTCATTGTTCAGTACCCATCACAAGTTCTAGAACAAATTAACGATGAGTACCAAGGTACCACTATATATATGTGATGGTTAATATTATGTGTCAACTTAACTGGGTTAAGGGGTGCCCAGATATGTGGTAAATATTACTTTTGGGTATGTTTGTAGGATGTTTCTGGAACAGATTAGCATTTGGGTCAGTAGACTAAGTGAAGAACTCTTTCACTAATATAGGCAGGTACCATCCACTCCACTGAGGGCCCCAATAGAACAGAAAAGTAGAGGAAGAACAATATTTCTCTCTCTTTTCTTAAGCTGGGATGTCCAGCCTCTCCTGCCCTGGGACATTGGGACTCCAGGTTCTGGGCCTTCAGACTCTGGGACTTACACCAGCCTGTCCCCTCAAGCCTTCAGCCTTCAGTTGGGAATTATACCAACAGCTACCCTGGTTCTAAACCATACTTACACTGAATTATATATACCATCAGCTTCCTAGTTCTTTTGCTTGCAGATAAGAAATCATGGGACTTCTCAGTTTCAATAATCATGTGAGTCAATTCTTATAATAAATCTTCTCTTATGTATCTATATCTGTCTATGTAGACATAGATAGGTATGGGCTGTTTCACTGGAGAACCCTGACTGATAATACAACATGCAATAAAATATTCAGACTTTTAAAGGAAGGAAATGCTAGTGCATGCTACAATATGGATGAATCTTGAGGATGTTAGGTTAAGTGAAATAAGCTAGTCACAAAGACATAAGTAATGTATGGTTCCATTTATGTGAGGTATCTAAAGTAATATAACTCACAGAGACAGAAAATAGAATGGTGGTTGCCCAAGGCTGGGGGTAAGGAGGAAGAGGAGTTGTGGTTTAATGGGGACAGAGTTTCAGTTTTGCCAGATGAAAACATCATGGAGATTGATTGCACAACAATGTAATTATACTTAACACTTCTAGAATCACACACCTAAAAATAGTTAAGATGGTAAATTTTATGTTAGGCATTTTACCACAATTAGAAATAGGATAAACTTTTAAAGGATCATGCTATAATGATACATGGTATATAACATGATGATACATGGTACATAAGATGATATATTGTTATGAACCTCTACTCCAAGAAAAAGTGGTTATGGCATACAAAGTCCCCAAATGTTTAGCTTGTATATATGTACTCTTCTTCCAGTGAAAGTTTCCTCATCTAATACATAAATAGGAAAAACTGCAAAACTTTAGTTCTTTTAGTCATGGGTAAATGTGGTGGTATGAGAGGAAATGAACACACTTTTTTAAAATGCTCTTGCCTTTGTGAAGGAAAACAATACAAGCAATCTTATTTAGGTCACAGCAGTTACTGTAAACATCCCAAGGAAAGCATATTAATAACAGCCACCCACAAAGGACCTGGTTTTAACCATGGAATGTCATGGAGGCAGTGGAAGGAAGGCAGGGGGAAAATTTGCCAGGATTTTAGAAATTAGGATGTTAGCATCTTTTTGTAGTTCAATTTAGATGTAGAACTAGCAAGTAGAGACAATATTTTAAATTAGGAATTCAGCCAAATGGTGTCTGAAGGGCTTTCTGGTTCTAATTCATCACGATTGATTGATTGCTTGATTAAAAAAAGAAAAAAAATCAGAGAGGCAGCCTAAATATTTACATTAATCCTTGATTTTACCATCATAGTAAAAGAGGCCACCTGCCTGAGTCTATCAGTGTGGTCACATGGAAATGCACTGGGCAAGGTCCCTGTCACCAGCTTGCTCTAAGACCTTGGGTGCCTCACTGCCTCTCTGTGGGCTCGATTCCCTCTTTTTTTGCAATGGGAAGGTTGGAACAAATGGTTATTATGGTCCCTTCCAGCCATTATAACTCCTGATTAAGGACCTGGAAAGCATGATAGTGATGGTTGCAGAACAGTATGAATGTATGTAATGCCACAGAACTATACATTTAAAATCATTAAATGGTAACTATTATGTTATATATTTTACTATAACAAAAGTAAAGAAAACTTTAAAGTTTTTAAAAAGAACCTGGGAAGCACAAATAGCCACTCTGAGCAATGATTTACACTGTATATTACTGTGTGTAATGCACACATTTTTGCCCAGATTTTTTAGGGGAAAATAAGGATGCACATGGGTAGAATGATTACATACCATGGCTACATAATCTCGTGTATGATGCACACAAAACATGGGTGCGTATTATACATGGCAAAATACAGGGTAATTAGAATTTGCAGGAAACCTAAATGCTTCCACAAGAGGCCTCTAGGCATGCCTTTTATTTCTTCATTTTTAATCAAGTAATCCCTGATCTCCAAAGAAACATTTAGACACACCAGAGACGATGCTATTAAAATAAAAACTGTTCATAAAATAATAACTCCTTCAACATTGTAACTACCCCCCATTCACCATTTCAGACCCATCTATACATATCAGGATTTCATAAAGTGAGTCTCACCTGTACACAATATGGTCAAGAGAGATGCACCCTAGACAAAATCTCACTCTCACAGGAGCAACTACTCTCATTTCCTCCTGCCATAGAAACTAAGCAAGTCAACTTCTGGCTCAAGGGCAGGGGAACAAGTTTATTACCTTCTACCAGGTGTTTCAGATCCCAAGAAGATACCTCTGCACTAAAAATCAATACAAGATTTTTCAAGGCATTTGGTTTTGTCATTTGTCTGGAGACAATGGCCTCAGAAAAGAGGATGAACTGTCTTACTTCCCTTTCCTCCCCTTCTGTGCATGATGCCCTTTATAAGTACACTTTTTGTTCCATCAACTCAAAGGTTGCTTTTATGTCCAGTGGGGTGGATGGAGAAAGCTGTGTGTTTTTTCAATGGTGAAATCTGTCAAAGTCCCAAAGGCTCTTATGGTACAAATCAGGTCATTCTATATAGCCTGAAATCCCAATTACCCCAGGGAAATAAAAAAGAAGAAACATTTATAATTCAAAGTAACTAGCAGTAATAGGTCAATGCACTTGATTGGTCATGAACCAATTACAGGGACACTGCTTGGTGCCTAAAGGATGAGAAGAGGTAGGGGTGCATCTAGGCCTGGTCCAAACCTCACACTGCTATCTGGATACAGGCAGGAAAGTAGTGTCCAAGAAAAGGAATTCCCCTGTCCACCTGCTATGAACTAGCAAAGGGGTATCATAGAAGTTCCACACCTACCACCTTAACCCACCACATCAAGATCCATTGAGGTGCAAGCAACTGGGACGGTCAAAGTATTTGAGCATTGACCTCTGCCATCTAATAGCTGTGATGGGATTGCCAGCTCTGGATAGCATTCCTAAAGCTCCCTCCAAGGCCTGCCCTCCCTAGAAAGGCCCAGGCTTTGAAGTTCCCTTCTCCATTTTCTCCTAAAGAGAATTCAGCAAGAGGAAGAATGAAGGAAGGATTAGCAATAAGAGAGAAAAGAGGAGAAAAGGAGGAGAAAGGAAGCTTCTGAACAGTATTTGTATGTGGAAGATGAACAGGCTATGAGCACTGGAGGTTATTTACTTCAACCTACCACAAAACTCAGAACCCACAGCATTCAGTTCATTGACAACAATGCTGGGCACAGACCTCAGGGCTCTACCTCGCCTCACATTTTTAGAGAAACTGAACAATCTGAGAAACTTCTAAAAGCTATAAACGCCATTCACCAGAAAAATATGCATTTACACATTATTTCTAGGGGTACTTTGATGTCTCCAGGACAATATTTTGGCAACTTGCCTGAAGATAAGAATCACTCAGATACTTGTTTACAATTCAGATTTGCGAACTCTCTTTCTAAATTTCTGATCCAGCAGGCCAGGGTAAGGAGGTGTAACTTTTTTTTCTTTTTAACATACCCTACCAAAGATACTTAACTTCAGGCAAACTTGAGAAACATCACTCAGGAACAATAAGTTCCTAAAGTGGCTGAGTATTAGAAATCACTTGAAAAGATTTATTTAAAAATGGGTCCATAAACCTCACACTGAGATCTACATTATCAACTTATTTTTTTTATTTTTAAAGATTTTATTCATTTATTTTTAGAGAGAGGGGAAGGGAAGAAGAGAGGGAGAGAAACATCAATGTGTGGTTCCCTCTCACATGCCCTGTACTGGGGGCCTAGCCTGAAACCCAGGCATGTGCCCTAACTGGGAATCGAACCAGCAACCCTTCTATTTGCAGGCCAGTGCTCAATCCACTGAGCTATACCAGCCAGGGATACATCATTAACATCTTACAGTGGGGGATGTATGTTCTAGGAGGTGATGCTGATGCCCAAGCAGGTTCAAGAACCTCAGCTCTATCAGTCTCTGGGCCAAGGATAACCAATACCCCATGATCAGGGTGCCTCCTTGATGATGGGACCTGAGCAGAGCCTACATGGCCATGACAGGCACCAGGGTACTCAGCACTTAGCATACGACCAAAATGGAGCACAGTGCTCTATGTCCTGAAAGTCTGGTTCCTCTAAGTAAATTTGCAAAATATCAGCTCAATGAAGGCAGGGATGATTGCCTGTTCTGCACACTACTGTATCCTCAGTGTCTGGTACAGTGCCTGGCTCAGAAATATTTATTGAGTAATTAATGGATGTATTAATGCATGAGTTAGTATAACAAAAATCCATTACATTGGTGCATGATTGTCACACAGATGTATGAATCTGTAGATTTGTTTCTATGGCCAACAAGCCTTCTAAAAAGAACCCTATAACTTGAATAATTAATATAAAAATCACTACAATTTTACTAATATTATCAATATCACCATTGACCAAATTCTATTTTCCAAGCATTATCTCATTCCATCTTTAAAATAAGCCTAGGAGATAAATGTAAGTATCTCCATTGTGAAGAAGCTTAGAAAGATAATTTTCCCAAAATCACATAGCAAATAGTGGAGGAAATTAGATACAAACCCAAGTTTCTAAAATCCATGCTTTGAACCATGTAGCCACTTTTACTTGGAAGATGGCCCATTGTAAAGTGGGAACTATACTCCAAATTAAATTAGCAATATTAAATTCAGATGGAATGTTGGTATCATTCTGAAGGCTTCTGGTATGGTTTGGAGTTTACTTATTATATCATTAATATCATTATATATCTCAACTGTAGAGAAAAGAGAAGATACAAATAAAAACCATACATCTTCTATAGCCAACCACCCAGAGATTCTTTTTGGTTTCGAGTCCTTCAGAATTGATTCTAAGCGTGTGTGTGTGTGTGTGTGTGTGTGTGTGTGTGTATACAACATGCATTTATTTTTCTATTTACAGAATTATGCATGCATAGATATATCTTTATATGTGCACATATCTGTATATGTACATTTGTAAAATACAACTGATGTTTGTGGAGCTCAGTGAGAAGGCTCTTGAGGCCGTACAGAAAAACCTTTCACACTCACAGGCACGAAATCACCAGCTCTCCTTTGTCACCCTCAAAACTCAAGTCTACCCCTAGTGCACACACTAAAAATGATGGTACAGATTTAATCATATAGAAAAACATTCTAACATGTTGTTAAGAGAATAGAGCAGGTTATATAGTATATACTATATGATCTCACACATACACTTGAAGAAAATTATCCTTGTATATGAGTGTATCCTAAAATTCAGGGGAAAAAAGACAAAGGAAAATCTTAAAAAGTTAACCTGGGAGTGGAACTCTTGGGTGATATTTCCTTCTCTATGCTTTTAGGATTTTCCCAGTTGTCACCAGTAAATGTACATTATTTTGTAATCTGAAAAAATCAATACAATGAAACATAAGCAATGTAAAATCACACAAATAAATTCCAAACAGCCCTGACCATTCTGTTCAAGACGTATCCTGTATTTTTGAACTGCTAACACCCAATTAGCATTGACCAGAAGACTGAAGAACCAAAGCTCTTGTGTTGGCCAAGCCCTGACTTCTAGGCTTTCATTGGAACCTGCCTTCCTTGTCTGCCTTTCAGGCATTGGGAGGGTGAGTCAAGTGTATGCAGAGTAAGGACAGGATGGGGTGCTTCCTGCAGCTGCCACCATCTTAGCGACACACCATCAAGGCCTGAGGACGACCCCTTCCCTGCCTGTAGCCGACAGTATCACCAGCTCAGGCCGCGGCTCACTTTGCAGCGTCCCCATTCAAGCAGGTGGGGCCGTGGGCATCTCAGGCAAGTGGCTAAACCCTCCGCTGCCTGCCGCCACTGCCTGCAAGGGAGCTTTGTCATGCCCAGTGCTCAGCGGCTCTTCGTCAAGTTTCACCTTTGGTGACACAACTTTTCCGTGTTTCTTTTTTAGGCAGCTGCCACATCACGAGGCTAATGAGCACACTGAGGTTTGTAATAAACCCGCCTGCCAGACCCACAGTGACTGAGGGACGCTGGTTAACCTGACCGACTGGTCAGCGCTGCTGTCTGGTTTCCAGCTGGTCGGGAAATGCTCCCTGAAATGAGAGCAGCGAGGAGCGCCTGGCCCTGCTTCCAGGAGACTGGCTCACATTGTTCCCAGAGCTCTGAAAATCACTTGCAAATCCAACAGCTCTTGGAAGTCTTCATGTTCAGTAAACCTCCCAAGGGGAGAGGCAAGCATACATATAGACAATCAAAGGCAAAACAAGCAGGTAAATTCACGATACTTTCAAAGTCATGGTTGAAAGAAGATTATGAAAGTATCTGCAGGCATATTCAAGAACTGAACTCAGCCTGCCTTCTTTAGGTTGTTTACTTCTACTTTTAACAGCAAGATAAATATGTAAGTACTCAATCTGTTCACTAGCCCACAGTTTAAGAAGAGTAGAAATGCTATCTACATCATTTGAGAACTGGGTTTTACATTTGTTGTTAAACTTACCTATCACCATGCAAGAGATACGCCACTGTTAATTACGGCTGTTAAACATAGATTCTGCAGCTCAGAGAAACTACATACTTCCTAACTTTGAGAATATAATTAATATGCTTGCTCAAAGTGTATGTCTCTGTTAACAAGATATATTTTGGGAAATATTATCTAACTGAAGGCAGCATAAATAGTGTAAAATATAAAGCTCACACTTTTTTCCCATTTAAAATGAGTTATATAATAAGTGGTGAAAGGATTCTTCTGTGGAAGAGGGGGAATGTCTTTTGCTGAAGTTAGTACTGCTATCAAAGGAAAAAATCCAGAAATTGAGAACCCTCCAATGATCCTGCATACCCTAAGGAACCACACTTAGTTAAAGAAAACCACTGACATCTGTTGACAAGAACAGGAACAGAAAAGGAGAGAAGGTGGCAGAGAGGGACAGAGGGAGGAAAAAACAGGTGGGATTGAGAAAGACAGAGAAGGGAAATGAGACATAATTCTGATGAAAGACAGACTCAAAACATATGCTGTGTAATGGGAAAAAATAAACAATCGGAAGTTTTACTTAGCAATGAATTAAGAGGAAGTGCAGTCTTGAGAACAGGTGAAACAAGCTCCCAGACACAGTTCTGGAAAAAAAAGTACTATTATTTTCAAACTGACGGATGCTTAAATCTTAAAAGTCACAGTTATGGCCAAGTGAGGGGCAATGAACATCGGAAAGCAGAAAGTCAATGTCCAAGGCCAAAGAGGGAGGAAAGGGCACCCCTGAAGCAGAACTGGGTTGTTTCATCTCTGCACGAATGCCCAGGCCCAGCACAGTGCCTGGTATGCTAAATCCACCCAAGAAATGCTGAGAGATCTGTTCAGCTGCACCAAGACAACAGCCCTGGAACACTCGTGCATGTAAAGGTACACGCTTCCTAATTGTGTCCCCATTGGAAAACCAGAAGTAATTTTGTCTTTGTGCAAACCTACATTAGAGAAGAACCAGTTGTGTTGCCTAGGGAGGCAGTATAACAAAGTGGTTAGGAAATGAATTTGCAGTCAGTGAAACCTGGCTCAAATTGTCACTCTAATCTTGCTAGGCAAGTGACCTCTGGCTGGCCTCAATCTCTGAGATTCAGTTTTTGCATGTGTCAAATGAGAACAATAATAGTGTGTATAGCTGTCCTCCAGAGATTGTTATGAAGATTTCATGAGATATTTCATGTGAAATACCTGGCATACAGTCAGTGTTCAGAAAAACTATTATTTTTAGGACCGCAATCAAAATTCCTTCCCCAAATTATCTAAGTGTCAGAAAGTCAACCACAGACATTATTAATTCCTTAGGGTTAAAGCTCTGCCTCTGGCAATTATTAGTTAAAATGTAAATATCCCCAGGCATGTTCAGATTAAGCCACAGTGAGTCACTGACAGAGACGTTCTCCGTCACACAGCTTTCTGATAGGACAAGAAACTGGAAGTGAGTTTTGACATGTGCATGGTACATGCATTACACAATTATTTATTGATTGTGCAATGCCAAGCACTATGCTAGTAATTTGCAACCCACCAGCTGTGTGACCTCATACAAACTACATAATCTCTCTAAGCTTCCATTTTCTCATCTGTAAAGTCCCTAAGTACTAATCACTACTTCATTTGGCTACCATGAGGATTAGATAAGATATATGTAAAGATAATATGTGTCTAGTAAATAGTAAATGCTCGAAAATTCAAAAGTGACTATAATGATAACTATAATAACCATAATCATTATTGTTACTATTATAAATGAATAAAACATATCCCCGCTTCATGGAATTCCCTCCTGACTAGATCATTCAACAAATGCTCCTAATGTGGGCCAGGAGGGGGTCTTCCAAGAAACCAGAGGACAAGACAGTATGCTGAATGGAGAGACGGCTAGGTTTCAAAAACAAAGAATGCATATTGCATGCTTCCATTTAAATTAAATTCAATAGCAGGCAAAGCTAATATATAACAGAAATCAAATAGTAGTTGCCTTTGAAAGGGGAATGACATGAAAGGGACATGAGAGAACTCCCTGGGGTGATGAAAATATTTTGTATATGGATTTTGTTGCTGATTATATGGGTGTAAACATTTGTCAAGTGAGAGGGACGCTTTCGATTTGGGCTGGTTACTATATATAATCTGCAATTCCAAAAAAGGAAACAAGTTCATACTATTTTTTAATTGACTTCTTGCTAATTTGGCCTCTGATCAGGCCTGCCTTTCACCCAAATATTTTTTTCCTTCTTCCCAGACCCTACTACAGACAAGATCCAAAGAATAGGACAGACATGTACAGCTGAGAACTCTTTTGGGTCAAATAGTAATTGTCCAAACCAAAGCTGAGGTCTCTGCCAAAAGCTGACAGTAGGCAGGACAAGCAAGCAACCCAGCTCAGCCTAGCCCCACAGTACCCCCTAGAATGTCAACCCAAACCTTACACTAGCAGTTAAGCCTGAGTTAAAAAGAATCAGCAAGGACAGACACCTAGTGCCCTCTCCCCTTTGCCTGTGGGGAAGATCATCAGCCAGTGATACTAATACCATTTCAATTGGAAAATCAGTGCTAACAGTCATTTCAAAGGGCAGAGGCAAGAGCAGGGTATGGAGACTGCTCTGCAGTAATCTTCACACACAGTAATTGTAATCAAAGCTTTGTTTCTCATAAACCCAGGTACTTAATCAAACAGCCCTTCACATTTCCATTGTGCCCCAAGAATCAAGAACTTCTCTCTTTCCTATTACAAAGCTCACATTTTCAGGGTTAATGCCCCGGAAAACACCTCTTTAGAGAAAAAAAAAATGTCTATCCATTTCAAGGAGAAATTAGACCAGCCGACTGGAATGATGGTCATAATGATTATTAACTATATACGATTTCACTTTCTTGGGGAAATTAGTGTATTTACCTAGAAATCTACACCCCTGAGAAAGGTTTCTTCAAGATATGGCATTCATAAAAGTGGTAAAATGCGACATTTAAAAATGTCAGAAATCTGAATCAACTGAGTTTGTAGAATTGATATATAACAAATAGGTAAGGTAAATTTTGAGTTGGTAAGGACTGACTAAAATGAACCACATCAACCAGGACAATGAGTCTGAAGTCCAGTCCTCAGCCTGTGCTGAGAAATCCCAGTGTTGACATGTCTTCTGGATAGAGAACTGTAACAGTGAAGGCAGACAATGATTTATGCGGATGTTTGTCTTCCCTACTAATTGCTAAAACCATATTATGTGCCCAATCTTCACATCTCAAAGATCATGTTGAACTTTACAAGGTAATAGTCATGTAGGATCCCCTCCACTCACTGTACTTTAATTCATGTATTTTTTTTCTCCTTGAATTATTTAATCTCAGCAATTATTTTTCAAATTTCTCAACTCTAAAAATATAAGCCATAATGAAGCAAGCACTAGAAATCCTTTTTTATTGAATGTATTTGAAGAGCTGCAACACATTCTGGTTGTTCTGTTGATTGTAATTCCCAAAATGAGGAGTTGATTTGAACATAAAACAGCACAGCTGCAACGAGACCTGGAATGTTAACAGTTTCATCTCCCTACTCACTGCCTCAAAAATCAGCACTCCAGCTTAGCACCCAAACCCAATTCTTTCCACAGTTCTGATCCTGTTCTTGAGGCCATCTGACATTTCCTTGCTCTAGGCATAAACCTCAACCCCTTCCTTCAGCCCACAGCTCACTTTCTGCTTCTTACCCAGTCCCCAACCCAACATTTATTCCTACCCCAACCTCACCTTTATCTCCAGCTCGAGGATACATCCTAACCCCTTTTAATGATATGAACTGCACTAGAAAGAGACTTAGAGGAAGCAGTACTAAGTAATGGAGAGGATACAGTACCCCTAACCCATGTCCCAACTTGCTCCCCCTTTGAGCTTCAGCCTCTGTCAATGAAGAAGCTATGCACTGCTAGAAATGATAATGAAGGGGATTTGGGGGCACTGTGCACTTATCTTGTGTACTGATTCCCAAGAACACACTAACATTTCTGATCACAGACCTCCCTGGCCACAACCCCTCACCAAGGCTGTGATCACCACCTTCAGTCCAGAAGAAAATATGGGGCTTACAACATTGCATAAAAACACTGGTCCATGATGATTTATTCACAAGCTGAAAGAACAAGTGCCTGCATGAGTAATAGGTAGATTATGATTGCTAGTTTTTAATAAGCGGTCACCAACGTCATGATTTCTTGTGGTTAAAACACCTCTAAACACCTGCTTCACCTGGCCCAAGCCTGAGAGTGACATTTGCTGGATGCTATTACAGTAACCCACTAAGACCAAGATGATCTTTGGGAATGGCATTCAATGTTCAAGAAGTGATATGCTGGCTGCATGACCACAATGCCCTGTCCTTCTTAGGTATGATTAAAGAGGCCATTAGAAAAGGCCAGGAAGTGAGCAGAAAATGAGCCATGCCCATAAATGTATGTGCCAACAGCTGTGCAAGTGGCTGGTTTCTTGGACTATGCCTGGAATTGTCCTGCACTGCCCAGCAGCCAGCAAGCATAAGCCCGGCATGCTGCTGGTTCCAGCAGTCCCACTGTGGCTTTGAAATTTGCTAGGTGTGATAGCTTTCTGGCTAAGTACAAGGGAAAAGGTGATAGGAAAAACACACCCAACTCCAAACAGGTAGCTACATACAAACCAAATGATAGTTTTGAAATCGAGAATTGTCCAGCAATTTTACTCAGTCCAGAAATTATCTGGTTTTATCTGTAGCAGGCTACACATTTTCCAAATGCCACAGAAATACAGTTGCAGTAAACCAGACACAGCCTTAACTGTAAGCTTTTCCAACATAGAACTGCTGAAAGGATCTTATGTGACAAGGTAGAGAATAGTGAGTCAAAGCTAAGAAAGTATCTGCTTGAACAAACAAATGTTATGCTTTGTTTTTCACTGAAATGGAAATAGGTCCTCCTATTCAGGACCTAAGTGCCCCAAAACTATATATACATGTGCCAATTTCAAAGTTTATGGGAAGCCTAAGTAAATACACAAAAGATGATTTGCTGTACAAGGGGCCATAATAACAGTTTCAAAGATAATCAAGATGCCCTCCTCCCTGCCACAGAGGAGAGAGTCTGTCTTGGCCGGCTACATAATTGAAAAGGTTATCCAAAAGATCGTTGTCCATCACTGGCCTTAACCTCCAGGAGTTGAAGAAAACATCATTTAAAGAGAAAATCGGCAATTTCTATGCTCTAAATGCCCTATTTCACTAAACAGCACAAAATAATTTACTGATTACCTACTACCTGTGTTTTAAAAACTATAAATGCTGTAGTCTGTGATAGTCACATATGTAGTTATGATAGGCTATTGGAATAAACCCCAAATGATGGGGTGGGAGGCTGAATTTAAACAAGCAGTATACTCTTGAAAACATTATGAAATTCATTCAAACGGTTATAAAGTTATTTTATTTGATTCAATCATCTGTGACACCACTGTTGAAAATCAAACATGTGGATATTCAAATTAACTATTAAATGTTCAATCCTATATCTTGCTATGTTTCGCAGAGTGTGCTCATGAGTCCCTTAGCTTAAAAAAGTTTTAATGACCTATATATAGGAAATTTATAAATAACCAAACCTCTTCATAAAGATGGTCAATGTACTTTACTGACTAAAAATATCAATAAACCTGGTATTTATCATCTCTAGCACAAAAAGTAGTGTTTAAAATTTAGTGACAGAAGATTTTAACATCCTTGAAAGGGAAAAATACGACTATCAGGCATTCACGATTTTGAAAACACTCTACATTCAACAACCAACAGGAAAACAGAGATGAGACACCCACTCTTAGCAGCCATAAGATTCCCATCTCTTCAGGAAAGTCAATTCCTTCTTAAAAGTTGTCTTATAAAATTACTTTAATTTATTCTAATTGCAACCATAATTCCAAATGCTAATTACAGAATTCCTACAGAGAGGTATTCAGTTTCAGATGTGGTGAGTCAACATAAGAAAATATTATGACATACAACTAGAAAAATTTTCATTATTGAGCTACAGAAACTTGCTGTAATACTTCCAGATTTAATCAGTTCTGGACAATTGCAAATCATATTCCTAAAACAGCAATTCACTTTCTGTGAATGAATTTGATTTTAGAGTTCTCTTAAAGGTAGCCTGAAATAAAGTTTAGGTAACCACCTGATAGAAATCAGAATTCAGGAACCAAAGTTCCAGAAACAAACTTGAAATACAACCAGATTCAGAAGGGGAATCACTTGCCTAGATCAATTTGGTGGTACAATCTTCAATTGCATTTACCTATACTAGCCCTCAGTGGGAAAAAAAAAAACATTTTAAAGACCCTGAAGTTGTGTTCCCTTATTATATGAATGCATTAAAGATGCATTACAATTAGGAAAGCTCTGGAAATGTGCAGAAGTTCTCCTTTCCAAATGACGGTTTCAATTAACCTGTGAGCATCAAATAGCCAGCCGGTCTGAGAGGTCTGAGGTGTTGAACTCTAGCCTTGAGCCAGACTGGCAGCAACACTGATCCCTAGGACCACAGACCTAAACTCCCCATAAACTCCCCGAGCCTTTCGTCAATGCTTTGCCTAGTTGGAAGAGAAACGGTTCCATTTAGTAACAAGGATGGAGGCCTTGAGCTGAATACTTTGACAACTTTCCGCGGGGGAGGTCTGGCGCTGCCCTAGAATCTCCCGGGGAAAGAAAGCTCTGAAACATGGGGAGAGGCGAGAAGGAGGAGAAGAGAAAAAGGAACAGGGAAAGGAGTGGGAGGGAAGGGGGGCCAAGGCTGAGAGGAATCGGGGCCCCATGAACGAAAGCTGTGCACACCCCCCTCCCTCTGCAGTTCCACTTTTGTAGTGTGGACTCGGTGTGGGTCGCTGCGGTTCCAGCAGATCCAGTCCATCCCAATGTCTGCTTTGTGGCCATTCTGGACACTTGCACCCAAGGCATCTGCCTTTCCCCCCACTGCTCTACCACACCCCCTCTCTGTGCCTCCCTCTGTACCCGGATTTTCAAGGATGCTGTCTCCAGTTTACTGCCAGAGCTAAACCGGGTTTAGCAAGACAACAGCTAGGACGGGCCGGCGTGGGGGCCACAGGGACGCCCCTTCCCTCTCCTGAGTTTTCCCTAGCCTGAGTCCTGCTCCGCCGCGCCTCCCAAGCCCTCCATTGGGAGGCCCCAGGCCGAAACGCATACTCCAGGGAACAGGCGGCCAGGCTCCCCGGGCCAGGTGGCTGAACCCCAGAAAGCGAAGGGAGGGGACTTTCCTTTCCTTGGAGGCCCGCTCCCGCTGGGCACCAGTGGCAAGGGGACCACAGCCTTTGTTCTCCCGGGGCTTGGCGAGGCTGCACTGCTGAGGCGCAGCGCGGGCGGCGCTGGGGCATTGGGAATGCTCACTTTTGCTCATGGCATGTGGAAGGTTGCAAGCTCCTGTCCTCTAAGGAGGAGGCTACAGAGTTAGAGAGTAGGGGGCGTGTGGGGGAAAGAAGCGTGGGGGAGGGGTTTTGCGTCTTGGCCAGGCTCTTTGTTTGCTTGGGGGGCGGGGAGAGGGGGTTGTAGGTGGATCCGGGCTTGGGTTCTTACAGTGGGGCAGATTCCTGAGTATGTCACCATGTTGCACCCGCGCAGCACACAAATGCACACTCGTGCACTCTCACACACATGCACTCAAACAAACCGTGTGCCAGCGGGTAGCAGGCAGCCCTGTACCCGGCGCTCCGGGCTGCAGCAGCTTCGGCTGCCCGCAGCGCCGCCTCCGAGTGTCCAGAGGGGGAGTGGAAGAGGCTGGAGGCATTCGCGGGGCGACAATTCCACGAGGAAAGAAGGAAAGTGGTGCAAACACAGACCCCCCCCCCCCAGCGCCCCTGATTCGTCCTTTCTCGCCCAGGGTTGCAGAGGTCATGGGCAGCTTATGCTCTGGGAGAAAGGCCGGGAGCCGTGGAAGGGCGGAGCGCACTCGAGGGGGGCGAGGAAAACCAAGCGAAGGGAAGCAGGCTTACTCGGCAGGCAGGCTTACCCTTAGAAGCATCTTTCTCCTCTTTGGGCTTGGTCACCTTTCCACTCATAGATCCCAGCTTGCTTCACAAATTTCGCCCAGGAGACGGAAGTCCTCGCCGAGCGGGCCGGACTTGGGAGAGTGCTTAGGGCGGCAAGTCTTGACCGAGAGCTCCCCTCGGTGTGGCTTGGGGCGGGATCCGCTTTCCCCCCCACCGTTGCCACCGCTGCTGCTGCCTGTGAGAGAGTGGGGAGGAAAGGAAAGAGGTGAAGGAGGAGCCGCTGCTGCCACCACCGCAAGCCCCAGCGGCCGGCCACGGGAGGAGCCGCTCGCCAGCCTTAAGAAGTGGAGAGACAAAGCGGCGCTCTCTCCGCGTCCCTCGCGCGTCTCTCCAAACCGCTCGCCCGCCTGCTCGCGTGGAGCCACACTCCCAACCCCGGGGCCGCCCAGAGGGGCAGCCGGCACTCCTCTGTTCTGCCGCCGCCTCCCGGGCCGCGGGCCGCGCGGGGAGTTGCCTGGGTGGGCTGCCCCGCGCGCCAGCGGGCTGCTTTCCCCCCTTTCTCAAGCCACAGCGGGCCGCCAACTCAATCAAAATAAAAGCCGAAGGACAGTTTTAAAAAAATCAAAACAAAGACGAAAATATTCATTTAAAAATAAGGAGCCTCTCCGAAAAGGAAATGTTTGAACATGTGATAAGCAACGTGTGAGCCTGTTACACCGCATAACCGCGCACCTCCTTGCCCGCGGAGAATCTAGAGGGGAGGGTCGCACCTTCCTTCTGTTCAATCAATTCACAGGTTCATATTATTTTGCTAAAAGGGGGGCCCGAGTTGCTCAAGGCAGAGGAGCAGGGACCGCTGGCCCTTACCTGCTCTCTCTCCCTCACTACACCAACACCCCCTCAGGGCTCTCCTGTTCCCTCGCTAGCACTCTCCTTCCCAACAACTCTCGGGTCTCGGAGCTGTGACTCTACACGGCGACGCCTTCTACATCCGCGGCAAAGTGTGGGCTCACGGGGAGCGGGGGCCGGGGAGGGCGGGGCGGCACGCAGCCGCCAGTCCGCTGTAGTAAAGGGAGAGCTCGCCAGGGGCGCGCGGACGTCAGCCGGCGGGTTGTCAAAACCCGGGTGAGCCCCGCGGAGAGCAGGCGAGCGTGTCGGCCGGACATTCCCCAACCCCTTTGGGGCACGCAGGGCCCATGGGCGCTGCCGGAGTGCACTCGCACTGTCAGCGGCCGAGATCCAAGCCCTGCGACCACCCTACACCCCCCTTGCCCCCGTTACCCCTCTGCTCCCAGCAGCTGCGGTCCCCGCCGCTCTGTCCAGCTCGCTCTGGTCGCCACCTACACTTTGGGAACTCCGCTGTTGGCCACAGCCTGCAGCGATCAGTGGAATCTCACTCCAGGAGTCGGTGACTTCTCTCCTCCAATGTCCAGCTGCCCAAGTTGAGATAGCCGGGATCTCTGTGAGATGGGCGCGCTGGGATCTGGGTGTCACTAGGGCACCCAGAGAAACTGACAACAGCGGCTGCCACCTCCCACCCCCACCCCCACAAGCAGGCCCCTCCTCCTACAGCTGGACGCTCTGGTTGGCAAACTGCAAGTAGAGTGCCCAACCCAGAATGGCCAACCCCATGCAAACGGAGTGAGGTGGGACTGGGGCGAGTACTGGAATAAGTACGTATCGCCTGGGACACACTAGTCACAAAACATATGTAAGGTCCCTGAATATTTCAACTAGAAGGAAAACTGCTCAGAAAATGTGCAAGAGGGGGAGGACTGAGATGGAGAAAGAGCCAAACAAAGACAAGGAAGGACAGGGTAGACCTGAGGCGTCCTGGGAAACCCTTTTCCCGATGGCCTTTTAGCGGCGCACCTATACCTGGAAGCCTGAAGCTATGATGAGGGACTGGGATGGCCACTGGCAAGACTCAGAGTCATCCATTAATGAGGCCATGGGCTCCAGACTGGCAGTGGAGAGGCGGCATCCACTCCCATGCAGAAAATCCGTTTCCCTTCATCCCACCCAACCCCAGACGCTCCTTAATTCAGTTTCGTTAATGGCATTAAACAAGGCGAAGAAATTATATAGATGGATTAGTCCTATTGAATCCCAGGCGGTAACCCAATTACAAGAGCCTGCTGTGGCTTTCAAGACCAGAGAGTGGTCTGCCCGTTGCAGCCAGCCTGGGCCTAAAGGTCGGCAACCCTCTAAATGAAATTTGCAGCCTCTGTCCTAGGTCTGGGAGGAACTCCAGGCCTGTTTTTCTTATAATTAATATCTAATAGTTAGGAGGTTGATGACACAATGTGATTATCCAACCCCAGATTAGACCATTAATTAATATCAGCACTGCAGTGGGGGGAAGGAATTTCTCTTCAAATGACTGGAATTCAAAGGGAATGGAGAGTCAGGTGGTTTTAGAGAAAAGGTAGAGGGGCAGAAGATACAGTCCTTAGACAGCTTACACCCAATAATAGTCAGTTACCATGGATTTAGTGCCTACCCTGTGCCAACCAGCATACTAAATACTTTACATCGTTATCTTATTTCATCCTCACCACAGGCTTAGGACATGTTGAGACTTTGTTATTTCCATTTGACCAATGATGAAATTGAGGTTCCAGGAAGTTAATCAACTTGCTGGTAAGTGGTAGAGCCTGGATAAAACATCAGGAGAGCCAGGATAGAAATCAGGTGGGTCTCTTTTTAGACACTGCTCTTCTGTTAAGTCACATGGTCTCTCAACATTCCAACTGGCCTCTTGAAAGGAGGTGGGAAGCACATTTTCACTGGACTTATCTGCCAATCCTAAACTCTGAGATCTTTTTGAACTCCCTTAACTCAGCACGTTCTAAAACACTCTCTCCCCCCCCGCATTCTCTCTCTCACTCCTCCTCTCCCTCCCTCCCTCCCTCCCTCTTTCCTTTCTTGTATACACATAACATTTGCTTTTTCCCCTTTACCCCAGTAAGCAACAAGAGTTTCTTTTAGGAAAAAGTCAGTCTTTGTCTTGGGAGATCTTAAGGATCATACTTATGTCTATCCTGCCTCAGCTTTCCTGCCACATTAAATTTTCCAAGAAAGTTCTCTGCACAGATCAGAACTCACCCCACCACTCCAAGCAATATCACTAATGGCACCTCCAACAAGTGT
This sequence comes from Phyllostomus hastatus, assembly GCF_019186645.2. Classification (NCBI taxonomy): domain Eukaryota; kingdom Metazoa; phylum Chordata; class Mammalia; order Chiroptera; family Phyllostomidae; genus Phyllostomus; species Phyllostomus hastatus. The sequence continues at coordinate 6,448,573 of NW_025333841.1, read as the reverse complement.
AACTTCCTGCTGGAAGCCAGATATCTTCCTGTTCATTGAAGGAAACTAATAGTTGACATATGACTAAAGCTAGGTTAGTTAATATAATTGAGGTGAGTTGAAGAGAAATATACTTGGGAGTATTAGTGGACTCTGTCCATGAACACAAAGAATAAGTCAAGTATGGATCACTTTGCTACCTGCAAAAGAAATAATCAGAAGACAAAGAAAATAAACACTTCACGCAAGAAAAATATAGTGATGTGTGTCCATATGGGGAAAAATCAATGATATCATAAGGGCATTCATGGCACAGACCAAAGAATATGAATATTAAAGTGTCAGGTCAAGCAATCTCATCTAAATGAAGACCCTGCTAAGGAGGCCACCAGGATTCTCTTGTGAACAGAAAAGGGGCTTTCCCCTCTTCAAAACCCTGTGAGATGTTTAATATTGTATGAAAAGAATGTTGGCACTGCCTCAGAAAAAGGCATGCTCCAGTCTCCAGCCCCCAAGCTACTTGGTAATTTGGTATGGTCAGCTGGAAGGTTTGACATCTGTGAGAGGGCATTAGGAGAATGGTCTTTTCCCCACCACCAAATGCACTCACTCTTTTATTATTAAAAATATTTTTAAATTTATTTTTAGAGAGAGGGGAAGGGAAGGAGAAAGAGAGGGAGAGAAATATCAATGTGTGGTTGCCTCTCATGTGGCCTCCACTGGGGACCTGGCCTGCAACCCAGGCATATGCTCTGATTCGGAATCCAAGCAGCAACCCTTTGGTTCGCAGCCCACATTCAATCCAGTGAGCTACACCAGCTATGCCTGGACTCACTCTTTGTTTAAAAAAAAAAAACTGATTTATTTCTAGACAGAGCGGAAGGGAGGGAGAAAGAGAGGGAGAGAAACATCAATGTGTGATTGCCTCTTGAACACTCCCTACTGGGGACCTGGCTCAGAACTCAGGCTTGTCCCCTGATGGGAATCCAACTGGTGACCCTTTGGTTTGCAGGCTGACACTCAATCCACTGAGCCACACCAGCCAGTGCCAAACATTTATTTCTCACAGTTCTGGAAACTGGAATTCTGAGATCAGGGTGCCACCATGGTTGGATTCTTCATAAGGGAAACTCTTCTTGATTTAAAGATGGCCTTTTGGTTCAGTGGCCAGTGCTCAAGCCACTAAGTCACACCAGCCAGGGCCAAATGGACTCACTCTTGAGGCATCAATAAAGCCCTGGCTTAGTCTGTAGCAGTTCCTTTTCCCCACCTAGATCCTTCTGCCCTGTCCCACTAGGGTGAAAGGACCTCCACTTTTCAGTATAGCAATTTGCACTACCTGATCACTCCACTTTCCTCTGCCCTGTCACTATGGTAAAATAGTCCCATCCATGTTGTGTCTGTCCTTGCTATGGGAGAGAACTCCAAACATCTGATAAAACTTGGGACACAACTTCTGTGCAGATGAATAACCTAGTCCTGGAATTAAATCAATATTCTATAATAAAATGCTGCATGGCCACACCTCTAAGAGAGCTGGGGTTATTTTTCTGGAGTAAGGGGCAGAGGCTTAAGTCTTTGGTATGAAAGTGGTAAAGATCCCAAGAGTCTCATCCTTAGTCCTGTGTCTATTTCATACCAGTGCCCAAAATCCCTCCAGACACCAGACTCTGGATCCTATGTTTTCTCGTCCTCTCCCAGCTCTGAGCAGTATTTCTGGGCAAGATGCCACGAGGTTTCAATGTCTGCACTGGAGGCTCCCATTGGGGTAAGTGGGGGCACAGAGGACAGATACAATTTGGGCTTTTTTCCTGGCAGGTTTGGACTAGCTGAGTATAGTGCCGTTGTCATCAGGCAAGACCAAATTAGATGTTTTAGTGACAAGACTGCTTCTCACTCAACCAAATGTGTTCTTCATTTGGGGAAAAAAAAAAACACAGCAGAAAGCCGGTCCAAAAAGAAGCAGCCTGGCATAAACTACACTCCCAAGGAGGGTACCTGAGCTCAAGAAAGGCCCACTGGACTAAGATCTGGACATTGGAAGTCACTTTAATTTTAAGCTCACGTCTCAGCAATGTGAAGCTTGAGATCCAAATACTAGAGGGCTCTGCAAGGATTCATTTCTGATTCAAACCCTACAATGTTGATCAACATCACAATTTAAGATTGTTTTCTACTAGAATCTCAGGTGACCTGGTGAGTTTCTGTGAGATAAGCAATGGGTAGGATAATCTCCACAGATAGTAACTGTGGCATTTAGCTTCCACCTGGCCCTCTTGGGATGTTTGTTTGGGGAAAGCTAGGCTCCAGGCATGCAGTGTGCGTACCCTGAGACCATAGTGCTAGAGAGTTTACATCTCGGATCTCCAGCTGACAGCGCTAACTGAGCTCCTGGACAACAGCCAGTGTTGACCGCCAGCCAAGAAAGAGACCCATGTTGGATGTCCAGCACAGGCAAACTACCAAATGACTGCAGTCCCAGTTCACATCTGACTGCAATCTTGTAAGAAAACCCCTCAATGGAGAACTCAATGGATCTCATCTCAAATTCCCAACTCACAAAATTATGAGCAAAATTAAATGGATAATTTTAGCTGCTACACTTTAGGGTTAATAAGCTATGGAAGAACAGGAATAGTAAATGGAATAGTGACCATCAATTTCTCCTAAACCTGTATGCATATGCCACTCCACCCTCTAGAGGTCATGTCCTGATGAATCCAAGCTGGCCTTGTGACTTGTTTTTACAAATAGAATATGGCCAAAGTGATGCTATGCCAGTTCCAAGCCTAGCCTTTAAGAGACTTGGCAGCTCCATGTTCTCTCTGGGGGAAGTCAATCACCATGTAAGAAGGCAGACTCTCTAAGACCTGTATTGTGTGGGAGCCCAATCTGGCTAGATGGAGAGACCATGTGAAGGAGAACTGAGGAACCAAGCTGATGGTAGGAACCAAGGCTGTAAACATAGGACCCCAGAAAAGCCATCAAAGTCCCAGAGATTCAAGCTATGAGGCTCTAGACTTCACGGAGCAGAGAAGATCCAGTCTTGGTGTGCCCTGTCCAAATTCCTGACCCACAGAACTATGAACAAAATGGGGTTTTTTTGAGCCACTAGGTTTTAGGGTGATTTGTTATACACAGCAACAGATAACTGAAATGAGAATGCTAGAATGACTCTTGCACTAAGCTGTCTCCATTTCTTGGTCTTCTATAGACTAGAATGGGACTTTAGAGCGAGAGAAGTTATAAGAGAAATGTCAATGATTTTCTCCAAAATGGCTTCACACTAAGACCTTTCCAATCTTGGATGGACCTGGAGTATATTATGCTAAGTGAAATAAGCCAATCAGTGAAAGACAAACACCATATGATCTCACTTATATGTGGAATCTAATGAACAAAATAAACTGAACAAAGTAGAAACAGAGGCATAGGTACATAGAACAGACTGATAGCTGTTGCGGGGGTGGGGAACTGGTTGAAAGAAGGTGAAGGGATTAGCCAAAGAATGTATATGTGTGACCCATGGACATGAACAACGGTATGGGGACTGCCTGGGGAGTGTGGGTGTAGATGGGCAAAGTGGGGTAAAGTGGGGATAACTGTAATAGCATAAACAACAAAATATAATAAAAAATAAATATTAGCCTTGGCTGGTATAGTTCAGTGGATTAACTGTGGGCCTGTAAACCAAAGGGTAGCCAGTTTCATTCCCAGTCTAGTGCACATGCCTGGGTTGTGGGCTAGGTCCCCAGTTGGGGGTGTGTAAGAGGCAACTACACATTGATGTTTCTCTCCCTTTCTCCTTCCCTTCCACTCTCTCTAAAAAAAATAAATAAATAACATCTTTATAAATAAATTAATAAATCTTAAACTAAAAAAAGAACACCTTTCCAATCTACATCAAACATATATGTGATTTTCTGCCTCCTGTGAAATTGAACATTTGGACCATTGTAGTGTGATGTTAGGATGTCTGTAAGGAATAAACATCTTTAAATATTTTGCCACTTTCTTCTCCAGTGAATAAGAAAACGATGAAATAGAGCTTGTTCAAGGATCTACTCTAGCTCCAAAACAGGGAACACATTGGGCAGCATCGGTGCTCCATCCAGAATCCCTATCAGTGCACATCATTCAGAAGCTCCTGTGTCAAGAGGAATGGCTAATCAAAAGTGGTCTTTTCCTCACAGCATGGTCCTGATTCTCTATACCAGAATCAGAGGACCGAGTCACTGTCTGTCCCAGTAAATAATACACACAAAAAGACCATGGCCTCAGTCAATTTCCAGAAGATTTTCAAATCCTGTTCTTGCCTCCATTATAGTGGATTTACTGACAATACTAACAGCAAACACTTCAAGGAGAAAAAAAACTTATTTCTTGAAAATTTCTTGGGTATAGTGGTAAGTAGCTAGCACACTTTCATTTGCCCACAGTTTGACTCCTCAATGAGACTGTAAGCTATTATATGACAAGTACTGGGTAAGACTCTTCTAAGACTAGTCCCTCCATGCCCACCCCATGGTTTACACAGTGCCCAGCACATCAAAGTCACAGTAAAGAGCCTCATCATTGTAACACCATTTATTTAATGTACTAGGTTTCTTGCTCTGCACTAAATATTTCTCCAGATTATGCCATTCTACACTCTAAGCAACCCTCTGAGTTAGTGACTATTATTTTCTCCATTTTCCACATAAAGAAACTTGAGAGGTAAACAACCTATCCAAGATCACAGTAAACAGGAGCATCTTAGACTGAGACTGAAGGAGACCTTCTGCTTCCAAGGTCCTTGCTTTTTCTACTATATGACATTGCATATTTTGTAAATATTATGGAATAATTAGTGCCTCTAAAATTTCTCCAAAGATAAAGCCAAACATTAGAGCAAGAGCAGAGATCTCAAGGCTTATAGGGCCTTCATTCATTTCCTGGCAACATGTGACCCTCCATGAAGTAGACATGGATGGGTGCTGTTCCAATTCCCTTTCCAGGAAGAGCTTGCGGCCAGTTGTGGGGAGCAGTGGGGTCAGTGGGAAGCCTCCACCTGTCAGCTCCTTCAGGGTCTGTATCAAGTGTAGAATCCTGGCCTTGCCTGAGGTCACCTTCCTAAAGCAGCCCACATCCGGCAAGTGAGCAAGATCTGGCTACTTCAGATCAACATAGGCTCTCTGACAGACACTGCTCTCTCCATAGCTCCCCATCTGATTGGCCAAGGCTTTGCTGGTCCTGCTGCACAATGTAACTTCTCTTTCTGCTGGATCCTGCCACCTCACCTTTCACTTCACAGTTGTTGACTCCTAAAGAACAGACTTCACAACAAACTCCCTTTGCTTTTAAAGATGCCAGCCTGAGACTCCTCTCTCTTTTTCTCTCCAATTGTCTTATTGCCCAGGATTTTAGAAAAGAGAGATTCTGAGAGTCTACCTCTTCCTCTAGCCACTTAAGTGAATTTCACTGTGTCACAGGTGCTTTTTGCCTCTGACCTCCCCATCTTTGGGAAATTGCCTGGAACCTACTTTGAGGCCTGGATTTACACATACCAAAGAGCCCTGATACCCAGCTGATACTGATATGACTGTTACATTTTAGGGAGAAAAGAGTCATTTGAAGATAGTTGAGAAATATCAAGCTGAGTTTCTAACAATGAGACACTTGTACCTGCACTTTTTTTGACTTGAAATTGTTTGTAACCCAATGGGTGTGATTTACCTGGTGCAGAATGGATAGGCACCAGACACATGGTCTACATGACTATATCCATCACACTGCTGGTGTCACTGGACCTACCAGACTGCAGCTAATTGTGATCTTCTCTAAGGAACACTCCCTGCTCGGTTTCCTACTTCTGTAATTCTTTATTTTTCTCCATTCCACTTGTGTCAGTGCAGCCTCCTTTTTCCCATTTCATGTTCTTATCCCCACTCCCACTGCTGGGGTCCAGCAGGACTCTATTACTCCCCTCACCCACATTTATTTATAGACACAGATAGTAGATTGGTGGTTGTCAGAGAGGAGAGGTGTTGGAGGACTGGATGAAAGAGGTGAAGGGATTAAGAAGTATAGATTGGTCGTTACAGAATAGTTATGGAAATAGAAAGTACAGCATTGGGAATATAGTCAATAATATTGCGATAACTACATATGGTACCAGGTGGATACTGGAAATATTGGGGGGAACACTTTGTAAAGTATATGATTATCTAACCACCTATACTGTATGCACAAAACTAATATAAAATAATATTGAATATAAACTGTACTTTTGACAAAAAATATATATTGTCACCCTTCATCTATAAATACTGAAAAAGGCTGGAAAGGATCATTTTATCACTCAGGTTCCCAGAGTCAGTAAATAGCACTAGCAAGATGTGAACCCAGGTCTTTCTGTAGCAAAATGCTATGCACTTTGTACTGCCATATGCTGACACAGTCAAGAAGACTTACCTAACAGTCTTGGCACTGGTTGGCGTGGACCAGATGATTCTCAAAAAATGCATGACTAGTCAGTAAGTGATGGTCTGGCTTTGGTGTTAGCAAGGAAGATAACTCTGAGACCAAAATTAAACTATGCCAGTCAAGAGATCTATGCTATTGGGACCCAGTACCCAGAAGTCCTCTCCAGGGACCAGTTTAGCCCTACCAATAATCCTGTATTGCTACACTTTGGTTTTCCAGCTGGGGCACAGTGATAGAATGTCTGTTGTCAGCTCAGCTACTACTGCCACTTCTGAAAAAGGCCAGAAATCAGGTTACCCAGAAGACACTTCCTTATGTGGCTTCAGGTTTGAGTTTGCTGCTGAGAGAAACTCATTGAAGTCTTGGAAGGTGGGAGTAAAGCCATTAGAAGTCATTATTATCAGAAGGCTGTAACAGCCCACATGGCCTAACAGATCTCTCTATGAGCTCCTACTCCCTGGTCACCTTTTGCAGCTAGACCTGATGCCTTTTCAGAATTCATTGGGGTGAGATCTGGCTTCCTCACCCCCAATGCTTCCAGTTGAAGTCATTAGAGACATATGTTTGATCCTCTTGTATGAACCTTCTCAACCTTCACTCTCCTAGATCCTCCCAAGTTGTATGAGCATATTGTATATTTAAAACATCTTTTATGGCAATATTTTCATGCTATACACATACTGATACAGATTCCACCCCACCTGGAACCTCACTGCCAGTCAAGTGTTACTATAAAGTGACGCCCTGGGAAATCATGTAACTAAGGTCCAGTCACATAAAGGCCCCCTTTTTTTTCCTTCATAAACCACAGAAGATTTTTGGAAGATGATAACCTAATTCATGAGTTGTTTCCCATTCCTAGTTCCTGGCTGCTTACCCATCCTCAGCTAAATAGCTACTAAAGCCTATGGAGAAGAACTGCATGTGAGTGAGGTCCTAGACATTGTGGGAGTTTCAGGAGAAAGAAATGTTCTCACCCTGGCTGGTGTAGTTCAGTGGACTGAGTGCAGGCCTGTGAACAAAAGGGTGGCCAGTTCGATTCCCAGTCAGGGCACATGCCTGAGTTGCAGGCCAGGTCCCCAGTAGGGGGCACATGAGAGGCAACCACACATTGATGTTTCTCTCCATCTCTTTCTCCTTCCATTCCCCTCTCTCTAAAAGTAAATAAATAAATTAGCTCTTTCTTAAAAAAGAAAGAAAGAATTGTTCCTGAGCTTTCTCTTTAGTGCTGAGCAAAGTCTGGACCCAGGACCAGAAAATTCCAGCACAAGGATAACCAAGAGGTTGGGGAAATAATATCAGACCATTTCTTCACACTCCTACATCCCCAAGGGGTCAAGAAAGAGTGAACTAAAGCAGCAGACCAGGTCAATTAAGGAAGGAAGAGGCAAGGAGACCTTGGAAGAGGGTGGCTGCCTTCAGGTACTTCATTCCCACCATTTGAGGGTCCACTAGCACTTGGAGGAGCTCTCAAAGATCTCTTTCATAGTGAGCTGACCCTGATAGGCTGACAACAAAATAGTATATAGCCAACTGTGCAAGTTCAGCCATGCAACCAGAGGAAAGTTGAGTAGGCAACGCATGTCTAAAAAAATAAACTGATTGGACAGACAAATGATAACTTGAACAATAACAGTAATAACAGCAAAATAGAACATATACAAAGATTCATGTGCAGCATAAAAAGAGACTTTCTGGAACTACAAAATATGATTCCTCAAAGAAAGAGTTCAGTAGATGAACTGAATAAGAGGGTGATCACTGCTGAGACCCAAAATAGTGACCTTGAAGATCAAGTGGAAGAAGAGTCACAGAGTACCAAGTCAAAAATACCAGGAGAGGGAAATCAGGAAGGAAAATATATGAGACTTGTAGATCCTGGAGAATGGTAAGTCTTCTAGAAGAAGATGGAAGAGACAGAGGGAAAGGAAGTAATTTTCTCAACAGATACTACAAGAGAGATTTTCTGAGTATAACAGTGATAGAATTTAAATAAATAATTTAAAAGATGACAAAATAACATTGAAAGTTAAGAAATACACTGCTAGAACACCACTGGGTCAAAAGTGAAATTACAATCTATAAAGCAGTAAAAAAGACAAATTTATTCTGAAACCTATCTAGCATAATGAACGCTGTACTCAGAAAAAAAATTACATTCTTAAATGTCTTCAATATTAACAAACAAAAATGAAAAGGTAAAGGAACTTAGTATTCATCTTAAGATATTTGGGAAAACCACTTGGAAAAGGTTTTAACAATAAAGAAGCTGGAATTAAGAAATAATGAAAAATTGTTCTTTGAGAAGACAAAACAGATAACCCTCTTGCAAGACTGATTAAGGGAAAAGAAAGAATAAATATTGACAAAATGGGAAGGGAGGAAGTACACACCAAGAATTAAATAATTATAACATGATATTACATTAAACTCTACAGCAGCAAATTTGAAAACATAGAGAAAAATGATTTTTTAGGAACCAAAATTAACCTGACAAGAAGTATCAAATAGGTTAATTATCAAAAAAGAGATTGGAAAGGTGAATTAAATAGTTCTGTTAAAAAAGTAGTCATAACATATTGGTTCATAGACTCAGCCAAAAGACTGCTCAACCTAATAAATGAATTTGGCAAAAGAGTGGGATACAAAGTCAATATCCAGAAATCAAAGGCATTTTTGTATACCAACAATGAAACATCAGAAGCAGAAATAAAGAAAAAATCCCATTTTATATAGCAAAAAGAAAAATAAAATACCTAGGAATAAACCTAACCAAGGAAGTAAAAGATCTGTATTGAGAAAAGTACACAACACTGAAGAAAGAAATCAAGAAAGACACAAACAAATGGAAACATACTGTGTTCATGAACTGGAAGAATTAATATCATCAAAATGTCCATACTACCCAAAGCAATTTACACATTAAATGCAATACCTATTAAAGTACTATTGGCATATTTCACTGACATAGAACAAACACTTCAAAAATTTATATGAAACCATAAATGACCCTGAATAGCTGCTGAAATTTTGAGAAAGAAGAGCAAAGTAGGAGGGATCACAATACCTGATACCAAACTGTATTACAAGGCCACTGTGATCAAACCAGCCTGGTACTAGCATAAAAACAGGCACATGGACCAATGGAACAGAACAGAGAGCCCAGAAATAAATCCAAGTCTCTCTGGTCAATTAATATTCAACAAAGGGGGCAGCAACATAAAATGGAGTAAAAATAGCCTCCTCAACAAATGATGTTGGGAGAACTGGACAGCTACATGCAAAAAAATGAAACTCAACCACCAACTTACACCATACACAAAGTAAATAAATTCAAGGTGGATAAAAGATTTAAATATAAGCCATGACACCATTAAAGTCCAAGAGGAGAACATAGGCAGGAAAACCTCAGATATTTCACGCAGCAACATTTTTACTGATATGTCCCCTAGAGCAAGGGACATAAAGGAAACAATAAACAAATGGGATTTCATCAAAATAAAAAGCTTCTGCATGGCTAAAGAAAACAAGATTAAAATAAAAAGAGAACCAACCATATGGAAAAGCATATTTGCCAATGATGCTTCAGAAAAGGGTTTAATCTCCAAAATATATAAAGAACTTACATGACTCCACTCTAGAAAGACAAGCAACCCAATTAAAAAATGGGCAAAGGACTTGAACAGACACTTCTCCAAGGAAGACATACAGAGGATCCAGAGACACATGAAAAGATGCTCAGTATCGCTAGCTATCAGAGAGATGCAAATTAAAATCACAATGAGATACCACTTCACACCATTGAAAATGGCCACTATGAACAAAGCAACAAACAAGTGTTGGAGAGATTGTGGAGAAAAAGGGACCCTGGTGCACTGTTGGTGGGATTGCAGACTGGTACAACCACTATGGAAAACAGTATGGAATTTTCTCAGAAAACTCAAAATGGATCTGCCTTTTGACCCAACAATTCCACTGCTAGGATTATAACCTAAGAACCCTGAAACACCAATACAAAAGAACCTTTGTACCCCAATGTTCATAGCAGCACAATTTACAATAGCCAAGTGCTGGAAGCAACCCAAGTGCCCATCAGTAAATGAATGGATCATAAAACTATGGTACATTTATACAATGGAATTCTATACACCAGCAAGAAAGAAGCAGCTCCTACCCTTTGCAACAGCATGGGTGGAACTGGAGAGCATTATGCTAAGTGAAATAAGCCAGGCAGTGAAAGACAAATACCATATGATCTCACCTTTAACAGGAACCTAAACAACAAAATAAACAAGCAAGAAAAATATAACCAAAGACCCTGAAATAGAGAACAGTCTGACAGTGTTCAGAGGGGTGAGGGGAGGGAATTTCAGGGGAAAAGGGGAAGGGTTTGCAGGAACTAATATAAAGGACACTTGGACAAAAACTAGGGGGGTAGAAATGGGAGGGAGTTGGGGAGGGCTGGGAGTTGGGCTGAGATAGGAGTAAAAGACAGAAAACTGTACTTGAACAACAATGAAAATAAAATAAAAAATAAATAAAATAAAAATAAAATAAAATAACATAAAATAACATATTGGTTCATCTGTTTTATTTCAACTTAAAAAAAAAACAAGTAATTTCAATGTCATTTAAACTATCCCAGACCATAAGGATGAAGGGAAGCCCCTGAATCTTTTTTTTTCTAGCTTTATTGGGATATAATTGACACATGACATTGTGTACCTTTAAGGGTGTTCAATATGATGATTTGATACACGTATATATTGAGAAATGTTTACCAAAATAAAGTTAGTTAACACACCCATCACCTCACATAATTACCATTTTGTTGTTGTTGTAGGACAAGTGAGAATATTTAACCTCTACTCTCATAGCAATATTCAAGTATGCAATACTTAACTATATCATCACACAGTACATTAGATCCTTGGAACTTATTTATCTTATAAATGAACATTTGTGCTCTTTGACCAACATATTTCCATTTAGCCTGGCAACCATCATTCTTCTCTCTGTTTCTATGAGCTTAATGTTTTCAGATTCTACATACAAGTGACATCATACAGTATTTGTCTGTCTGTCTCTGACTTACTTCACTTAGTCTAATGCCATAAAGGTCCATCCACATTGTAAAAAATGGCAAGATTTCATTCTTTTTATGGATGACTAACATTCCACTGTGTGTGTATGTATACATACATATATGTATATCTCACATCTTTTTTAAAGATTTTATTTTTAGAAAGGGGAAGGGAGGGAGAAAGAGGGAGAGAAACATCTATGTGTGGTTGCCTGTTGTGTGACCCCTTCTGAGGACCTGGTCCACAACCCAGGCATGTGCCCTGACTGGGAATTGAACCAGTGACCCTGTGATTTGCAGGCCTATGTTCAATCTATTTTTTCTATGTTCAGCTCTATTTTTAATTTTTTGAAGACCCTCAATACTATTTTTATAGTGACTGCACCAGTGGACATTCCCACAGCAGTACACCAGGGCTCCTTTTCTCCACATCTTCACCAGCACTTTTTATTTCTTGGCTTTTTTATTACACTCATTGTAATAGTTGTGAAGTGATATCACATTGTGGATTTGATTTGCAATTCCCTGATGATTAGGGATGTTGAATACCTTCCCATGTACTTGTTGGACATTTATATATCTTCTGTGAAAAAATATATATCCAGGTCCTTTGCCCACCTTTTAATCAGATTTTATTTATTTATTCTTTGCTATTAAGTTGTGTAAGTTCTTTATATATTTTATATATTAACTACTTAAATGATTTGAAAATATTTCTCTCCCATTCTATAGGTTGCTTTTTCATTTTGTTGATTGTTTCTTTTGCTGTGCAAAGGAGTTTTAATTTGATATGGTCTCACTTACTGATTTTTTATTTTCTTTCCTATGATTTTGGTATTATATCCAGAAAATTATGGCCAAGACCAATATCTAGGAGATTTTTCCTTATATCTTCTTCTAGAAGTTTTATGGTATGAGGCCTTATGTTTGAATCCTTAATCCATTTTGGTTTAATTTTTATGAGTAGTGTAAGATAGGGGTCCAATTTCATTATTTTAATGTGGATATTCAGTTTTCCCAACACCATTCATTAAAGAGAATATTCTTTTTAGATTGAGCATTCTTGTCTGCTTGTGGCCTCTCAATTCTGTCCCAATAGTCTGTGTCTGTTTTTATGTTACTACCATACTGTTTTGATTACTGTAACTTTGCAATATAATTTGAAATAAGAACTTGTGAGGTCTCCAGCTTTCATCTTTTTCAAGATTGCTTTAGCTATCCTGTAGTTCCTACAAATTTTAGAATTGCTTTTCTTTCTGTGAAAAATGCCACTTAACTTTTGATGGGAACGGTGTTGAATCTATAGATAGTCTTGGAAAGTATGAACATTTCAATAATATTAACTTCTCTGAGCTGGTTCTTTGAAAAGATAAACAAAAGTGAAAAACCTTTAACCAGATTCATCAAGAAAAAAAGAGAGAGGACCCAAATAAACAAAATCAGAAATGAAAGAGGAGAAGTTACAACTGAAACCATGACAATACAAAGATTGTAAGAAAAAAACTATGAACAACTAGATACCACGAAATTGGACAACCTGGGTGAAATGGACAAATTTCTAGAAACACAGTCTACCAAAACTGAATCAAGAAGAAGCAGAAAGCTTTAATAGGCTGACAACAACAAGTGAAATTGAAGCAGTAATCAAAAAATTCCCATCACACAAAGGCCCTGAACTACATGGCTTCACAGGTGAATTTTACCAAAACATGTAAGAAAGAACTAGCCTCTATCTTTCTCAAACTACCCCAAAAAAATTCAAGAAGAGGAAAGACTCTCAAACTTTTTTATGACACCAACATCATCCTAATTCCAAAATCAGGTAAAGATACAACAAATAAATAAAACTACAGACCACTATCTCTGATCAACATAGATGCTAAAATCCTCAACAAAATATTGGCAATCTGGATTCAGAAATACATTAAAAAGATCATATGCCATGATCAAGTGGGATTCATCCCAGGGATGCAAGGATGGTACAATATTCACAAATCAATAAAGGTAATACATCACATAAACAAAATGAAGGACAAAAATCACATGATTATATTAATAGATGCAGGAAAAACATTCAATAAAATCCAGCCCCCATTTATGATAAAAACACTCAGCAAAGTGGGAATAAAGGGAGCATACCTCAACATGATCCATAAATATAGGATGTGTTTCTTTTAAAAAATGTTTTATTTATTTATGTTTAGAGTAGGGAAGGGAGGGAGAAAGAGAGGGAGAGAAACATCAATGTGCGGTTGCCTCCTGAGCACCCCTTACTGGGGACCTGGCCCACAGCTCAGGCATGTGCCCTGACTGGGAATCAAACCAGCGACCCTTTGGTTTGCAGGCCAGCACTCAATCCACTGAGCCATGCCAGCCACAGCAAGGATGTCTTTCTATTTATTGTTGTCTTTTTCAACTTTTTTCATCAGGGTCTCTTACAGTTTTTGGTGTATAGATCTTTCACTTGCTTGGTTAAATTTATTCCAAAGCATTTTATTCTTTTTGATGCTATTGTAAATGGGATGGTTTTCTTTATTTCTTTTACACATAGTTCATTGTTTATGTATAGAAATGCAACTGATTTTTATATATTGATTTTGTATCCTGAAAATTTACTGAATTCACTTATTAATTCTAACAGTTCTTTGGTGATCTTTAGAATTTTCTATATAGAAGATCATGTCATCAGCAGAGACAATTTTACTTCTTCCTTTCTTATATGGATGCCTTTTATTTGTTTTTCTTGCTCAATTGCTCTGACTAGGACTCCCAGTACTATGTTGAATAGAAGTGGTGAGAGTAGACACACTTGCCTTGCTCTTGATCTTAGAGAAAAAGCTTTCAACCTTTTACCTCTGAGTATGATGTTAGCTCTAAATTTGTCATATGTGACCATTATTATGTTGAGGTATGTTTTTTCTATACACAATTTGTTGGGAGGTTTTTTATCATGAAAGGATATTAAATTTTGTCAATTGCTTTTTCCATATCTATTGAGATGATCATATGACTTTAGTCTTTCATTTTATTAATGTAGTGAATCACATTTATAGATTTGTATGTTGAACCATCCATGGGATAAATCCCACTCAATCATTGTATATGATTCTTTTAATGCACTGATTTCACTTTGCTGGTATTTTGTTGAGAATTGTTGCATCTATATTCATCAGGAGTACTTATTATTTCTTGTGGTATCCTTACCTGGGTTTGGTATATCAGGGTAATACTGGCCTCATAAAATATGTTTGGGAGTATTCCCTTCTATTCTGTTTTTTTGGAAAAAAATTGAGAAGATTCAGCATTAATTTTTCTTTAAATGTTTTCTAGAATTCACCTGTGAAGCCATCTGATCCAGAGCTTTCCTCAGCTGGGAAGTTTTTGGTTACTGATTCAATATCCTTACTTCTTTCTGGTCTGTTCAGATTTCCTATTTCTTCATGATTCAGACTTGATAATATGCTTCTAGGAATTTATCCATTTCTTGTAGGTCATCCAATTTATTGCAATATAATTGGCCATAGTGGTCTCTGATGATCCTTTGTATTTCTGTGATATAGAGTGTAATGTTTCCTCTTTCATTTATATGTTTATTTTTTGGTTGCCTCTCTTTTTCTCTTAGTAGTCTACTTAAAGGTTTGTCAGTTTTGTTAACTTTTCAGAAAACCAACTTTTAGTTATCATTGACCTTTTTCTACTTTTTTTCCTTTATTACATTTATTTCTGCTTTGATCTTTGTTATCTCTTTCCTTCTGCTCAGTTTGGGCTTGGTTTGTTCTTGTTTTTTCTAGTTCCATGAGGTGTTAAGTTAGGTGGTTTATTTGGCATTGGTGGTTTTTAAAATGTAAACATTTATTGCTATACACTTTCCCCTTAGTACTGTTTTTACTACATCCCATAAGTTTTCTTATGCTGTTTTCCATTTTTGTGTGTTTCAAGATTTTTTTTTAAATTTCATCTTTGGTTCTATTGATTGTTCAGGTATGTGTTGTTTAATTTCCACATATTTGTGAATTTTTCAGTTATCTGCCTGTCATTAATTTCCAGTTTCATACAATTATGGTTGGAAAAGATACTTGATATAATTTCAGTCTTTTAAAATTTGCTGAGATTTGTTTTGTGATACAACTTATCATCTATCCTTAGGAATTTTCCTTGTGCACTTGAAAGAATATATTCTGCTCTTGCTGGATGGAATATTCTGCATTTCTGTTGCTGCATGATCTCCCCATGGGCATGCACATAGTACACAAGGCCATTGTTGAGAGTCAGGCTCGGGGCATGCAGGTGCACAGCTGGAGCATCTAGCTTCAGGTAAGCCCAGTGGTTCAGTCCAGTGATAGGACACAAGGCAAGACCCAGGCTCACAAGATTATGTGGGGGTCTTGGCTATCAGCACGCACTTCTGTAAATGTTAAGATCTTGCCATTGCATGGCATTGGAATCTGGTGATGGCTGCTGGATTGGCAGCATGCAAATACACAGCTGGAGGGTCTAGCCCTGAGAGTGCACATAGTGGCGTGGTCCAGCTGTGGGGGTATAGGTTTGAGTGGTGCACTTATGCAGCTGAAGAGTCCTAGGCCGGTTGCTGCTGTAGATGAGGGTTTGGGTTTGAGGTTCAAGCAGTAGCAAGGGGAAGGGAACTGAGGGGGACTCAGATGGCTGGTGTCAGTGAATGAAAATACCCGTGGGGCAAAAGTGCAGTGAAATCTACAGGGAGTGTCTGCAATGGTTTTGCTAGTCATTGATTTCTTTTTTTTTCTTTAAGATTTAATTTATTTATTTTCAGAGAGAGGGTAAAGGAAGGAGAAATAGAGGGAGAAAAACATCAATGCGTGGTTGCCTCTCACACACCCCCTACTGGGGACCTAGCCCACAACCCAGGCATGTGCCCTGACTGGGAATCAAACCAGTGACCCTTTGCTTTGCAGGCCCATGCTCAATCCACTGAGCCACACCAGCCAGAGCCATTGATTTCTTTAATGGCAAAAGCTGCTGGGGTCATCTGCAAAGCAGGTCACTGGTAACCCCCTTAATTACTTTTTATGAAGCTAATCCAAATCCAATATCCAAACCTACAAAGGAGGCTACAAAAGAGAAATATATAAATGTTATTTAAAAAAATATAGATGCTACCCTGGCTGGAGTGGCTCAGTGGATTGAGTGCTGACCTGTGAATATAAAGGATGCTGGTTCGATTCCCAGTCAGAGTACATGACTGGGTGGTGGGCCAGGTACCTGGTTGTAGGTGTGCGAGAGGCGACTAAAGTATCTCTGGTACATCAATGTTTCTCTCCTTCTATGTCTCTCTCCCTTCCCCTCTCTCTAAAAATAAGTAAAATATTATTTAAAAATATAGAGAGAGAGATGCTAAAATTTTGAATAAAACATTCCTCCAAATATAATCCAGCTGTCTTTCAATAAAGTAAAATTATGGCTACATAAATGCATGGTGGATTATAGCATTGACCCCAATTCTTTCCCCCTCCTAGTACCTAGCAATTTTCTTCCATGAGATTTTGGAGTTCCTGCCATAAATACTTGTCTGGTATACATTTCCCTGCCCCTTAATTTTGGAATCAGCCAAATGTTTCATTTGAGTGAATAAAATGAGGTGGAAATGTGCCATTTGCCAGCTAAGGCCTTCCTTATACATTTCTACCTTCTGTCCTATGGTTCTGGCAGCCAGTCACCTTGAGACTAGCCTGACTAGCCTGCAGGCCCCAAAGAGTTCCCTGTGGCAGAGCCCTTCTAGCCATCACAACCTGAAGCAAAGCAGCCCCAACAGAGCAACAGGACTATAGTGACAAGCAATGTCACTCAGCCCAGCCCAGGCAAGATCGGCCAGGCCCCAACTAATATGAGCGATAACAAATTGTTGTTTTTGAAGCCACCGAGATATTAGCTGATTTATTTCACATAAATTACTAACTGACATACAGGATTACATTTGGAAATGCAAAGGAAGTTCAATATCAGCAAATCTATTAACATAATTCATTACATCAATAAATTAAAGAGGAGAGCCATATGAATAATGATATCAAGAAGTGCTTATAAGTCAACTGATAAAACTCAACTGTATTCTCAATACATTTCTAAGTTAAATAGGATTATAAGAAAATTTCCTAAAATAATACAGACTATTTACCAAAGGCAGATGTCAAATATTATCCTAAAAGGCAAAATGCTGACTTCTTCAAATCAAATTCAGAAGACAGGAAAGCTTCTTATCCCTATTATTACTCAACATTGCCTTGGAGATTCTAGCTTACAAAAAAAGACCAAAAAAGAAAGAAAGAAAAGAAGAAAAAGAATTAACTAGTATAAACATCAGAAAAGACATCTATTTCTTTGTCTGCTAATGGTATATTTGTACAGCTAATCAAACAAAACACTCTTGTAAAATCAGTGAAACCTATTTAGAGAATGTGGTATGGTAAATAATACAAAATTACTATACAAAAGAAATAGTGTTTCTCTATTCAAGCAATCAACACCAAGAAATAAAAATGGGAAATATTATATTCACGATAATAAAAATTATATAATACACAGGAATAAATTTAACTAGAAAAGCATTGGGTCAGTATGAAGAAAACTGCAATAGCTTACTAAAGGACTAAAGTCAAATCTGAAAAAAAAAGAATGAATGACAGAATCATAGGACTTTGTATTATAAAATTTAAATTTTACCAAAATTAATATTACTTTTAAAATTATGATTTAGCCCTGGCTGGTGTAGCTCAGTGGATTGAGCACGGGCTTCAAACCAAAGGGTCGCCAATTCCATTCTCAGTTGGGGCACATGCCTGGGTTGTGGGCCAGGTCCCCAGTATGGGGCAGAGGAGAGGCAACCACACATTGATATTTCTCTCCTTCTCTTCCCTTCTATGTAAAAATGAATAAATAAAATCTTTTAAAAAATTATGATTTAAACTCCCAATATTATTTTTGAAATGAAAAGTGGGGATTTAGCCCTGGCTGATGTGGCTCAGTGGATTGAGCACCCGCCTGTGAATCAAAAGGTCCCCAGTTCAATTCCCAGTCAGTGCACATGCCTGGGTTGCAGGCCAGGTCCCCAGTAGGGGGAGTGTGAGAGGCAACCACACATTGATGTTTCTCTCCCTCTCTTTTTCACTCCATCCCCTCTGTCTAGAAAAATAAGTAAATAAACTCTTTAAAGAAAAGTGGGGATTTATATACATAATCTTAATACTTATATGGAAGAATAAAACCCTTAGAATAGTCATGAAAAATAAGAATAATAAGAAATATCTTAACCAAATATCAGAATATACCCTAAAGTTACCATAATTAAGCTAAACTATGATAGTGTCATAAAAATAACAGGCAATTAGGTCAGAAGAATAAAATAGAGAATGCAGAATTTAATCCCAATACTTATTTAATGTATGGCAAAGATGATTCTTCATTTCAATGGAAAAAAATAGATCATTAATGAATAATATGGATGCAACTGACTATTAATTTCAAAGAATATAATATTGGATCTCCATTTTACACCAAAAATCAAATAGTTTCTAGATAAAGACATATTTAAATATAATAACAGTAAAAAATCTTGCAAAAAAACTCTAAGATACTATATGTACAACCTAGGAGTGGGGAGACTATCTTGACCAATCCTCAAAACTGAAAGGTCATAAAATAAATTTCAATATATACAATTTTTCAAAACTTTGGCACAAGGTAAAATAATTAAAATGAATAAAAAAGAAATTGAAATCATAGCTGCATACAGACAACAAATGAGGAGGATTATAGATATAATTAATATACAATGATCTCTTACAAATCAACAAGGAAAAAATCCCATTAAAAAAAGGCAAAGGATATAAAACATCACTTTACAGAAAAGCAAATTCAAAAGACAAACACATTTTTCTTTTTCTTTCTTTTTAAAGATTTTATTTATTTATTTTTAGAAAGAGAGGACGGGAGGGAGAGAAACATCAATGTGTGGTTGCCTCTCTCATGTCCCCTACTGGGGACCTGGCCCACAACCCAGGCATGTGCCCTGGCTAGGAATTGAACCAGCGACCCTATGGTTCACAGGCCAGTGCTCAATCCACTGAGCCACATCAGCCAGGGCTCTTTTTTTTAGTTTTAAATACCATTAAAATTTTAATTTTATTTTTGGTTCAGCAGAATTCTCACCTGCCAACAGTTTTCACAGTCTCCTGAGTGCCCAGAGAATCTCAAGTTAAAATAAGGATGAGATGCCATTTTGACCCAATGGGACTGTTAAAATATTAAAAGAACAGTTAGATCAACTGTTGATTGGATTGCAGGAATTGGTATATAAGCATACATTGCTAGTGGAATTGTGCATTTGCTACATGATTTTTAGAAAGCAAAGGGTAACATATAATGAAATTAAAACAATATATATACACTCTTCAACCCAGCTACTCCATTCCTGGGGATCTGTCTCAAAGCAAGAAAAGCAAGGGCATGTAAGGTATATATATACAAAGGTGCATATTGCAGTGCTGCTTTTTAGTAACAAAAAAGGGTTTAAGGGATTAAGTGATAATGGAAAAAATACAATATTTTTTAAAATGGAAGTAAAGTGAATGTCCACTGAAAGTCATATGTTTGAATAAATCATTCTCCATCTATATAACAAAATTCTGTGCAGCTGCAGGTGCATGGAAATTAAGCAACTTCAGCCTACTCATAGGTTTTGTTGAATGACTATAATAGTAATGACATAAACAGCAAACACTCATATATAGCACTGTTTTAAGTGCTGTATGTATTTCAACTCATTGAATTCTCACAGCAACCCTATGAGATAGGTATTATTATCAACCTCATTTTCTAGATGAGGAAACTGAAGCCCTAATGTCCACAGCTAGTAAATGGCAAGAATTTTCTTGTAACATGCAGAAAAGTGTGAGTAACCAGATATAATTTCTGTAAAATAATCTATAATACAAAATATAGATGCATGTATCTGTACATATGTATGGTTTTTGTAATTATGACATTAGAAATATTGAAAGGTACATATTAGGCTAGTAATATGGGTTATTGAATATATTTTATATAATTACACATTCTATGGATATACATAAAATTAAAAATAACTAAAGAGCGACAACATTTCAATCACAGACAATTTCAGAATGATTGCAGTTATTATACCAGGTCAGGCAAATCAGGGAAGTCAGTCCCAAGGGAAGACCCTGCAAATCCCCATCACCCAATGTCCCCTGCCCTTCCTCTGCTCTTCCCACTTCCTTCATGGTGTTCATCCCTCCTTTATATCAGAACAACTGTATTCAGAAATGCCAGGTGCTTTCCATCCTGCCTAAGCCACAAGACTACCTAGAATCCAGTCATCACTGCGTGCTGAGATTGCCCAACAACAGAAGGCTTCTCAGATCCCACTCTTGTGTCTAAATCTCATTTAGACACAAATCCCATTTTGGGCATGGAGATAGAAGCTGCCTCACATCCACATCTTTTAGGGAAAAATAAAGCTTCATCTATCAAAGAGGGATTTAAGCTTCACCATGCCCATCGACACACTGCACATTCATGCCCAAGGTGTTTACAGAGAGAAATAGACAGAGACCCTTCTGCCAAGAAGCTGGGGTTCTTGAAATAATGGTGTTGGGAGAGTTGGACAGCTACATGCAAAAAAGAAAATGAAACTCGAGCACCAACTTACAGTATACACAAAAATAAATTCAAGGTAGATAAAAGATATAAATATAAGTCATGACACCATTAAAGTCCTAGAAGAGAACACAGGCAGGAAAATCTCAGATATTCCATGCAGCAATATTTTCACTGATATGTCCTCTAGAGCAAGGGACATTAAGGAAAGAATAAACAAATGGGATCTCATCAAAATAAAAAAGCTTCTGCATGGCTAAAGAAAACAAGATTAAAATAAAAAGAGAACCAACCATATAGAAAAACATATTTGCCAATGATACCTCAGACAAGGGTTTGATCTCCAAAATGCATAAAGAACTCACACAACTCCACTCTAAGAAGCCAAGTGGCCCAGTTAAAAAGAGGGCAAAGGACTTGAACAGACACTTCTCCAAAGAGGACATACAGAGGGCCCAGACACATATGAAAGGATGCTCAGCATCACTAGCCATCAGAGAGATGCAAATTAAAACCACAATGAGATACCACTTCACACCATTGAGAATGGCCACCATAAACAAAGCAACAAACAACAAGTGTTGGAGAGGTTGTGGAGAAAAAGGAACCCTAGTGCACTATTGGTGGGATTGCAGATTGGTACAACCACTATGGAAAACAGTGTGGAATTTCCTCAGAAAACTAAAAATGGATCTGCCTTTTGACCCAGCAATTCCACTGCTGGGATTATATCCTAAGAACCCTGAAACACCAATCCAAAAGAACCTATGCACCCCAATGTTCATAGTAGAGGAGATTTACAATTTACAATACCAAGTGCTGGAAGGAACCTAGGTGCCCATCAGTAAATGAGTGGATCATAAAACTATGGTACGTTTACACAATGGAATTCTATGCACCAGAAAGAAGGCGCTCCTACCCTTTGCAACAGCATGGGTGGAACTGGAGAGCATTATGCTAAGCGAAATAAGCCAGGCAGTGAAAGACAAATACCATATGATCTCACCTTTAACAGGAACCTAATTAACAAAACAAACAAGCAAGCAAAATATAACCAAAGACAGTGAAATAGAGAACAGGCTGATAGTGACAAGAGGGGTTGGAGAGGGGATTATAGGGAAGAAGGGTGAAGGGATTGCAGGAACAATTATAAAGGACACATGGACAATAACAAGGGATGTGGAAGCAGGGGAGGGAAGTGGGGAGGGCTAGGGTGGTGGAGAGGGGTGGGGCAAAAGGGCAGAAAACTGTACATGAACAACAATTAAAAAGGTTAAAAAAAAGAACAAATATATATACATATATATATGTGTGTGTGTGTATATATATATACTTTTTATATTACATACTCAGTGAATGTTGAGTGAAGGAAATGATGATATATAGGAATAATTCAAATAAAAGGTAGAGGGTGAAGTTTTCAATTCCAGAGCTGAAACCAAATGCTGTGAGAATTAGGGTGGGGAAGCATGAACACTTGGAGAAGTGGTTTTAGAAACCAATAAAATTTGAGGTAGATGCAGTGTTTCTAAAAACATGGTCAGAATCAGATCCTCTGAGGTGCTTAAAAACACCAGACCTGCTGAATCAGAATCCCCAGAAGTGAGTCCCAGCATTTTTTAAAAAAACACCCTCCAAAGAACATGTATGAATGACCCACAGACATAGACAACAGTGTGGGAATTGACTATGGGAGTGGGAGGAGGGATGGGATGGGTGGAGGAGGGAAGGGGGGGAAATTCGGACAACTGTAATAGAATATCAATAAAAATATTTTAAAAAATAAAGATGCCCTTCAAGTCATGCACACTAAAGTACAAACCATGAGAAATGAAGCAGGCTTGGGTGGGCAGAAAAGTTAGGAAGGACGCAGCAGTCAAAAGCAACAGCATTAGCAAAGTGTCCAGGCCTGAAAGCAAAATAGAAAACATGGCCAATTCACTTTGACTGGGGGGTGGGGATGGTGAAGAGGAATAATAATGAATAATATTGGAAATGTGGGTTAGGGTTAGGTCATGGAGGACCTGGGGAATGCCAAGTGAAGAATTTTGAACTTAATTCATGGGGAGATTTGACACAAACAAATAAAACAAAAGCAGGAGGACCTTGACTTGCAAAGTGCTGCCTAAATCTGGCTATGCATCAGAATTATCACAATTTCTTTCAGAAGTGCAGGTTCTGGGGGCTCCGTTCCCAGACCTTTTGAATATGAATTTCCAGGGATGCAGCCCAGAAATTATATTTTGAAATAATCTTTCCAGGTTATTCCTGGGCAGCCAGCCTGGCAATGGTTCATAAAATAGAGTTCACAAATCATTGCTCTACTAACAAGTGCATTCCTAAAAAGCTGTTTGTTCATGGAGATTTTGTTAGTGGAGTCATTTGTTCAAAGTATTTTGCAAGTGTGGTATTTAGAGGCAACCTCTAGCAAACCATTTTCTCTCTACAGGGTTTCAATAAAACGTATGCCCAATTTACATGTAAAACTCCCAATAACTTTCAATAAAATGTGACAACACTTTTGGGTGGTAAGACTATTGCCTGGTATTAATGATGCCATATGGTTGCATACATGCAACATGAGGGAAATAATTGAAAATCTGCTAGTTTCATTTACCTTTGCAACAACATGAATGAACCTTAAACTAATATTGGAAAGTAGAAAGTGCTAGTACAATGTGATGCTGATAGAGCTGTGGCTTCAAAGTGGAAATATCACAGGGGAAGTGGAGGCAACAATCTAGGTATAGACCAGATGATCACTCATTCCAACTCATGCTCCAATTCAAATAAAAGGTAGACCATATGACTTCCAAAATGTTTCTTATAAGATTAAGATTTTAATTTATGTTATTTGGACAGTCATCTACTTTGAAGATGGGTGAAGGGGAAAAAGTGAAGGGATTATGATGTTTAAATAGTATCAGTCAGTAGTCCATCAAAAAAAAATAAGCAGGCACAGATGATTCTGAGTCTATAGATTTGTTTCCTCCAGCTATGTGATATTTTGAGATTGTCATTTTCATTTAAAGTAAACATACCTGTTACTAAAATGTCTCTTCATTTACATAAAAACAACTTGGTTTGGCAAGCTGAAATGCTGGCATAGTAGTTTGCTTAGTGCAAGTCTCAAAAGTCAACTTTAAGCAAGAAATTGTTAGTGTTTAACTTTCCAACTACCATGGCAGCTTCTTTTTGTCTCAGAAGACTCCTAACCTCAGACCCAGAACTTTCCAAGTCCCCTTCAATTTCAACTCCTTCTCTGAAGGCCCCTTGCTATATAAACAAGCTAGAAACCAGAGATGAGTCCTGACAGCAGTATTTCAGGAAGAAAAATTGAATCCAAGCAAATGTTTTGGTACCTGTATTGGATTCCCTCTCCTGCAGAGACTGCCCAACCTATAAGAATCCCTGCTCTAGGCAGGTCTGTATTACTCTGTTGCTGTACAGCAGAAAAGGCAAACAGATCACCAGTGCCCTGAGTCAAATTCAAATTCTTAGCATTAATAGCAGGACAGGAACGATGAAGTACCTAAAATAAAGCATCTATAGACAGCGAAGTTGAGGAAGGGTTAAATTTAAAACTCAAGGTGCTTTCTTGCTAGCTAATAACTTGGCTTTGGAGTAGAAGAGTACAAGGAAAAGAAATAATTCCAAAACACTGCTGAGGCTTGATCAGTGTGTCAGGAATGTGGACTTAGACTTTCATTTGTAAGCTATGACCTGCCCTAACATTTTCCTCCCTGACCCAGGCTGAGGAAACCTGGGCCAGGGTTTCCCAAGAGCATCACAATTCCAGTAGCATTTCCCCCAAAGAGTTTGATTTCACC
The DNA here is from genome assembly GCF_019186645.2 of Phyllostomus hastatus. Classification (NCBI taxonomy): domain Eukaryota; kingdom Metazoa; phylum Chordata; class Mammalia; order Chiroptera; family Phyllostomidae; genus Phyllostomus; species Phyllostomus hastatus. The sequence goes on along the minus strand of NW_025333841.1, from coordinate 6,423,565 downwards.
TACCTTAGAAGTGGAGATGCAATGGGCCTGGTGGTGAGGAACAAGCAAGATCTCACCATGGACCAAAATCTTAAAGGGACCTGTTGTTATGAGTGCCAGCAGTCACGCGCTCCCTAGAGGAGGAAGCTTCTTGGTCATATCATCACCATGCGTTTCTGGTATTTGCAAGAGTCCTTATCTGAGCCAAAGCACCCCCAACTCCCTAAGCCCCTCTGGTTTCAAGGGCTCCAGGCAGGAAAAGCAAATAGTCCAAAGTGATTGCAAGGGTCAATGAACCCTGTGTGGTTCATATCAGACTGTCCCGAGGAGTGGTAGTCACAGGGTCTATGTTGTAGCTATTTTTAGTGAAACCAAATTCCTTACCCAAGTTCTCTCGCTTCCAACTTGTTCTAAGTGTAGGAGACCAGCTGTGGTCAGATCATCTTACTGGACCAAGGCTCTGTCAAGTCGAAGGGACCAAACTAGGGAGGTGGAGCAATGGGCTGGTGACTGTTGGTGCTTTGGCTGTTTTTCACTGTCTCAGCCATCTCCAGAGGGAGTGAGCACTCTGCTCCAACCTGTCAGAAACTGGATGGGTTGGTGACATAAGAGTGAAAAACTGAGAAGCTGGCAGTCCTTCCACTCTCTTCCCCAATTCCTACAATCAATCAATCAATCAATCAATCAATCAATCTCTCTCTCCCCCTCCCTCTCTAGCCCTCCCTCCCCCTCCCTCCACACACATGCCTGGTTCTGCAAGCCAAACACACATCTTGGTCTGCCTTGCTAGAAAGATCTAGAAAAGAAAGAGTGTCATCATCTAAAAGCCAGGCCAGGGGTGAAAGTATGAGGAGGACTGGTGTCTAGTCACTTTGCAGCTGTCATTTATTGTTCTAAGAGGTGACTTTAATGGGGAAGAAAACTCAGGGAACATTTGTTTTGGCTCCAAACCTTTACCAGAGGTGTTAATTCAGAAGAAGACAGTTCTCTGGGATTCTGAGAGTGGTAATTGTTTCACCCAGATTCATCTAGCAAGTGTTTTTACAAACTGAGGGCTAAGACCCATTAGACAGTAGTGAAATCTATTTAGTGGGCTGTGACCAGGAAATAAAACAGAGTAGAATAGAAAAGAACAGAATACAATACAACTGAGTAGAACAGAATAGAATGCACTGTACACAGTAAAAGTATTGTTCTGTAACACTTTTGCTTCTTCTATGTATATATGTACTCAATCACCACATAAACTCTACTTCTTACTGCTGGTCATCACAAAATCTCACTTTTCTAAAAATACACTGATCTAGATTATTTGGTAGAAAAGAACATAAAGAAAAGTCCTTGGGCTACCCCCAGTTTCATAAATACTACTTACTATTACCAACACGATTTGGGGGATTTCATTATATGTCAGGCACTATTCTAAGTGTTTTGTGTTTATCATCTTAGGTAATACTTGTCACAAACTTCTGAGGTAAATTTGTCCAAGTTCTGCACAAGAAGCAGTAAGGCTTCATATCAACTTCAAGCATCTAGTAAGGGAAGAGAACCTAGGGATATGAACCGAGGCCTATTTGTCTCTGAAGTTTGTGCTAATAGCTCTGGACCACTTGCTTCTTCAATTGTTCAATGCACAGTTAAATTCATGATTTAAACACATATAAAAATTCTGCCTATGCTAGTAGCTTTAAACAAACTAAGGTGAGAATGATTTTTTTAAAGATTTTATTTATTTATTTTTAGAGAGGGAAGGGAGGGAGAGAGAGAGAGAGAGAGAAACATCAATGTGCGGTTGCTGGGGGTTATGGCCTGCAACCCAGGCATGTACCCTGGCTGGGAATCGAACCTGGGACACTTTGGTTCCCAGCCCGCGCTCCATAGGTGAGAATGATTAAAAAAATAATTTCAGATTCATGGAAAAACTTTCAGTAACTTATTAAAAAGAGAATTAAACTTGAGTTAGTTGCCTATTTGACTCAGAAAACCTACCCCTCAAGATCCTCTAATAGGCATCTGAAAAATCAGCTGGAAGAATATGATTTGAAGGCACTAGATTTTCATGGTCTTACCCCTCTGGTTGCTTCTACTTTGTTCCACAGAGAAATCTTGTACCAGGACACATTTGGTTTTTGTCTTTTATTAGGTTGAGCTAAATCAGTTCAGCCACTTTTGAGTTGAGGAGAAAAAAATCATACTTCTTCCATTTCTAAAATAAGCCCCTCCTTTGGGCATACAGAAAGCTTAGAGAATTTCCCCTCCACATATTGGTACTTTTAGGTCCTTATTACTTTTAAATTTACTTTTAAAATTCCTAGTGCTTTGATCATTTTGCAAACTTTATGTTCTGTTGTCATTTTTTGTAATTCCCATAGCAAACACCCTGTGTGCATGCCCAGTGTGTTAAAGTCCTGAGGCAGCCCTGACTGGTTTGGCTCAGTGGGTCAGCATCACCTCACAAAGTGAAAGGTCGCTGGTTTGATTCCTAGTCAGGGCACATGCCTGGGTAGTGAGTTTGGTCCTGGTCAGGACGTGTGTGAGAGGCAACCAATAGATGTCCCTCTCACACACCGATGTTTCTCTCCCTCTCTTTCTCCCTCCCTTTCCCTCTCCCTCAAAATGTCTTAAGAGGAAATAAAAAAGCCCCGGTGTCAACAAGTGCCACCTTGTGGAAAATATGTGTCCGGGGTAAGGGGGCTGAGTAGGAAGTAAAACACTAAATACAGCCTCCTGCAAAGGCCCCTGCAAAGCCCTCTCTAGAGTGCAGTTTATGTACAAAATGCCTGTAGGGAAGGTCCCCTTTTGTTTCCTGGCTGCCTGCTTGGCTCAGATTAATATCGCATGGCTGCTGGTTTCAGAATAGGATTCTCTCCAAACCAGGGAAGGCTGAAACTTGACCTCACTGGCTATTAACTTCTCTGCAGTAGTTCTTGGCCACTCATCAAAGCTTCTCTGATCTTTTTATTTCAAATAAAAACTAATTGACTCATAAATATGTGCAGAATTTCCAGACAAGAAGTTCTCCATTGTTGCCAGTAACACTGGGGCCACAGGTGCTGTCAGGAGTCCAACCTAAATCTCAGCTCTCCCCCGTGGGGCCCAGTGACTTCCTGGTTAGGCTTCCCTATTAGAGCCACACATTCACCCCCACCTGCAGCTACATCCTTCCGACATTTTTCAAAACAGGAACAGTTGTCTCAGTTCTCCTGGTCTCCAGGCTATTCTATATTTGCCTGGATGGAATAGGATATTGCAGGCCTGCCACAGCCAGAGCAGGGCTGACTGGTCTAAAGGGAGCCTTGAGGCTCCCCACCCCAGGGCATGCTCCTAGTTCTAACTCTTCTAGTTGCCACACTCAAGGAAGCACAAAGGACAGAGGAAAGGGGTTCTACTTCTCAACCTTACTATTCTGCCTGAAGCTTCTATGAACAAAGGACATTTAATAATAGAACTCTTTCCCTGGTATTTATAGCACCAATTGCTCAAAGCTGTTTTAGGCTTTATTTTTAAAATCCCAGCCTTTGTCACAACCTTCCCAGGAAGTGGAGCAGAAGGCAGGTATTAGCTGCTCCACTTCACAGACCAGGAGACTGAGAGGGTCAATGAAGAGAGACTATTCCAAGGATAAACAACAAGTAAAGGCCTCTGAGAAGTGGAAAGTCTGATCAAGTGTTGCACCAAGCTGATGAGACTGTGGCCCTCCATTTCCTCATTCATTCACAAACCGTGATTAAGTTTTGAATCTTTTCTAAGAACTACAATAGGCACCAGGGAAAGAATGAGGAAAAAGTTTATGGTCTCCCATTTCTTGAACAACAAAATTTCAAGGAAATGAAAAAGAAGGGAAAACATAATGATTGAAAGACATTTGAGAAACATGACCAAAGGCCATGCATGGACTTTGTTTGAACCCTGAATCAAACATAAAAATGTACCAACATATTTGTGAAACAATAGGGGAACTTTTTTTCTTTTTTCCCCTTTATTGAATTTATTAGGGTGAAACTGGTTAATACAATTATATAGGTTTCAAGTATACAATTCTATAATACATAATTTGTACTGTGTGTTCACCACTTCAAGTCAAGTCTCCTTCCATCACCATTTATCCCTCCTTTACCCTCTTCTACCTCCCAATACCACCCTCCTCTTCCCCTGCAATCACCACATTGTTGTTCATGTCTATGAGTTTTCTCTCTTGTTTTCTTTTTAGCTCAATCCCTCCATTCCTCAGCCCCCTCCCCAGACAACTGGCAGCCTGCTATCTATGAGTCTGTCTCTATTTTGCTTGTTAGTTCAGTTTGTTCATTAGATTCCACATATGAGTGAAATCATATGATGCTTGTCTTACTTTGACTGGTTTACTTCACTTAGCATAATTCTGTCCAGGTCCATCCATGCTGTCCCAAATGTAAGATTTCCTTATTGTTTATGGCCAAGTAGTACTCCATTGTAGAAATGTACCACAGCTTTTATAACTGCTCATCTACTGATGGACACTTTAGCTGCTTCCAGATAATGGCTACTGTAAATAACACTGTCATGAACATAGGGGTGCATATATATATATATATTTTTTTAAATTAGTGTTTCCGGTTTGTTCAGGCAAAGTCACAGAAGTGGAATCACTGGGTCATAAGGCAATTCTCACCCAAGGATATATCGATTGATTTTAGAAAGTGAGGAAGGCAGATGAGAAAGAGACAGAGAGAGAGAGGGGAACATCAATGTGAGAGAGAAACATGGATCAGTTGCTTTCCATACACACCCTAATGGGGATTGAACCTGCAACCAGGGTATGTGCCTTGACCAAGGATCAAGCCACAACCTTTTGGTGTATGGGACAATGCTCCAACCAACTGAGCATGAGGCCAGGGCCCATTTTTAATTTTTTGAAGTAACTTCACACTGTTTTCCATAGAGGCTGCACCAATATGCATTCCCACCAACAGTGAACGAGGGTTCTCTTTTTTCCATGTCCTCACCAACACTTGTTGTTGCTTAATTTATTGATGACAGCCATTCTGTTATGTGTGAGGAGATATCTCATTGTGGTTTTAATTTGCATTTCTCTGATGATTAGTGACATCAAGCATCTTTTTATATGTCTATTGGCCATTTGTATGTGCTGCTTGGAGAAACGTCTATTCAGGTCCTTTGCCCATTTTTTAATTGGATTGTTTGTTTTTTGGTGTTGAGTTTTTTAATAAGTTATTTATAAATTTTGGATATTAACCCTTTATTAGAGGTATTGTTGGAAAATGTTCTCCCATTCAGTGGGTTGTCTTTTCATTTTGTTGAAGGTTTCCATTGTGGTACAAAATCTTAGTTTGATGTGGTCTCATTTGTTTATTTTTTCTTTTGTTTCCCTTGCCCCAAGGAGATGTAGTGGAAAAAAATATTGCTATGATTAATGTCTGATATTTTACTGCCTACCTTTTCTTCCAGTTTTGAGTCTAACATTTGGTTTTGAGTCTAACATTTAATCCATTTTGAGCTTATTCTTGTGTATGGTGTAAGAAGGTGGTCTACTTTCACATTTTTGCACATATCTGTCAAATTTTCCCAACATCATACTGACTAGCTATCTATGCCCCATTGCATATTTTGGCCTCCTTTGTCAAATATTAACTTACTATAAAGGTGTGGGTTTAGTTCTGGGCTTTCTATTCTATTCCATTGATCTATGTGTCTGTTTTTATGCCAGTACCACACTGCTTTGATTACTATGGCATTGTAGTGTAGTTAATATCAGGTAGCATAATTCCTCTAACTCTGTTCTTCTTTCTCAAGATTGCTGTGGCTGTTTGGGGTCTTTTGTGGTTCCATATAAATTTTTGGAATATTTGTTCTAATTTTTTTAAATAAGCCATTGGTATTTTGATAGGAATTGCATTAAATCTATAGTCTTCTGTGGGTAGTATGGACATTTTAATTATGTTAATTCTTTCTATCCATGAACATGATATATGCTTCCATTTATTTATATCTTCAATTTCTTTCTTCAGTATCTTATACTTATCTGAGTACAGGTATTTTACATCCTTGGTTAAATTTATTCCTAGGTATTTTAGCCTAGGTATTTGAAGCAATTGGGAATGTCATTGTTCTCTTAGGTTCTCTTTCTGATCCTTTGTTATTGGCATGTAAAAATGCCACTGATTTCTGGATATTTATTTTGTATCCTGCTACTTTACTAAATTCATTAATCAGTTTCAGTATTTCTTTGGTGGAATCTTTATGGTTCTCCTTATACAGTATCATGTAATCTGCAAATAATGACAGTTTTACTTCTTTCTTCCCAATTTGAATGCTTTTCATTTTTTCTTCTTGTCTGTTTGTTGTGACTAGGACTTCCAATACTATTTTGAATAAGAGAGGTGAAAGTGGACATCCCTGTCTTGTTCTTGATCTTAAGGGAAACACTTGTAGTTTTTGCCCATTGAGTATGATGCTGGCAGTGAGTTTGTCATACATGGACTTTTCTATGTTGAGGTTATGTTCCTTCTTTTCCCACTGTGGTGAGAGGGTTTTTTGTTTTTTGGTTTTTTTTTTTCATAAATGGGGGCTGGGTTTTATTAAATGTTTTTTTTCTGCATCTATGACTATGATCATGCCATTTTTATCCTTCCTTTTGTGTATGGTGTACCACATTTATTGATTAGCAGATATGGTACCAACCTTGCATCCCTGGAATAAATCCCACTTGATCATGGTGTATGATCTTTTAATGTATTTCTTCATCCAGTTTTCTAATATTTTGTTAAGGATTTTAACATCTATGTTTACCAGGGATATGGCCTATAATTATCTTTCTTTGTAGTGTCCTTATCTGCTACTATAATTAGAATAATGTTGGCTTCATAAAATGAGCTTGGGAGTCTTCCCTCCTCTTGAATGTTTTGGAATACTTTGAGAAGAATAGGTGTTAGTTCTTTGAATATTTGGTAAAAATCAAACTGGTAAGCCATCTGTCAAGGACTTTTGTTTGTTGGGAGTTTTTTTTATTACTGCTTCAGTTTTGCTAGTTGTAATCTGTCTATTCAGATTCTTTGATTCTTCCTGAATTCAGTTTTGGAACATTGTATGTTTGTAGTAATTTATCCATTTCTTTCAGGTTGTCCAATTTGTTGGCATATAGTTGTTCATAATATTTTCTTACAACCCTTTTTACTTTCTTGGTGTCAGTTGTTACTTCTCTTTCATTTCTGATTTAATTTATTTGGGTCCTCTCTCTTTTTTTCTTGATGAGCCTACTTAAAGGTTCATTGATTTTGTTTACCTTGTCAAAGAACCAGCTCTTGGTTTCATTTATCTTTTATATTGTTATTTTAGAATGTATTTTGTTTATTTCTGCTCTGATCTTTATTATTCCCTTCCTTCTACTCACTTTGGGCTTTGTTGTTCTTTTTTAAGTTCCTTTAAGTGTAAAGTTAGATTGTTTATTTGAGGTTTTTTTGTATCAAGGTAAGCTTGTAATGCTATGAACTTCTCTCTCAGGAATGCTTTTGCTGTATCCCAGATACTTGGGTTGTTGTGTGTTCATTTTAATTTGTTTCAAGGTATCTTTTTATTTCTTCCTTGATATCATTGTTAACCTATTCATTGTTTAGTAACATGTAATTTAGCCTCCATGTCTTTGTGTGTTTTTCAGGGTTTTTTTCCTTGTGATTGATTTTTAGTTTCATACCATTATAGTCAGGGAAGATGCTTGATATGATTTCAATCTTCTTAAATGTATTGAGACATCTTTTGTGTCCTAACATGTCATGTATCCTAAAAATATTCCATGTGCACTTGAAAAGAATGTATATTCTGCTGCTTTGGGATGAAATGCTCTGAAGAAATAAATTAAATCCATTTAACTTAGTGTGTCATTTAAGGCCACCATTTCTTTTGTTCATTTTCTGTCTGGAGGTTCTATCTATTGATGTCAATGGGGCGTTAAACGCCCCTACTATGACTGTTACTGTCAATCTCTTTCTTCATATTTATCTAGATTTGCTTTACACATTTAGGTGTCCTATGTTAGGTGCATAAATGTTTTCTTCTGGTTTTTTTTTAAGGCTTTATGCATTTCTTTTTAGAGAGAGGGGAAGGGAGGGAGAACGAAAGGGACAGAAACATCAATTTTGGTTTCCTCTCATGTGGCCCCCACTGGGGACCTGGCCCACAACCCAGACATGTGCTCTGACTGGGAATTGAACCACCAACCCCTTCGTTGGCAGCCCACACTCAATCCACTGAGCTACACAGCCAGGGCAGGTGCACAAATATTTACAAGGCTTTTATCATCTCATTGTATTATTTCCTTTATCATTATGCTGAATCCTTCTTTGTCTCTTACTATGGACTTTGTTTTAAAGTCTATTTTGTCAGATATACATACTACCCCAGCTTTTTTTTCTTCCCATTTGCATGAAATGTCCTTTTTCATCCTTTTACTTTTAGTCTGTGTGTATCTTTCATTCTGAGGTGAGTCTCTTGTAGACAGTATATACATAAGTCCTATTTTCTTATACATTCAGCTATCCTATGTCTTTTTGTGTATGTGTCTATTTTTCCATATTAACATTATTTTTATTTTTCAGTTATAGTTAACATACATTATTACATTAGTTTCAGGTAAATACCCCAGTGATTAGATATTACATAACCTACTAAGCGATCATCCCAATAAATTTTGCACTTGTCTGACACCATACATAGTCATTAGAATATTATTGACTATATTTTTAAAGATTTTATTTATTTATTTTGAGAGAGAGAGGAAGAGAGGGAGAGAAACATCAATCTGTGTTTGCCTCTCACATGCCCCCTACTGGGGACTCATTCTGCAACCCAGGCATGTGTCCTGACTGGGAATCAAACCAGTAACTTATCGGTTCACAGGCTGGCACAAAATCCACTGAGCCACACCAGCCAGAGCTTATTGGCTATATTGTTATGCAATACTTTACATCCCCATGATTATTCTGTAATAACAAATTTATAGTTTTTAATCCCCTTATCTTTTTCACCCTTCTCTCCAACCCCTCTCCCATCCTGTCAAAATGTTCTTTGTGTCTATGAGTCTGTTTCTGTTCTGCTTGTTTATTTTGTTTTATTTTAGATTCAATTGTTGATAGATACATATTTATTGCCATTTTATTGTTCATTTTTAATTTTTTCTTCTTGGTTTGGAATACTTAAGCCATTTACATTTAAAGTGATTATTCATAGGTATGTATTTCCATTTTATTCTCTTAACTATTTTTCTCTGTTCTTTTCTTCCTCTTTTAAACACTTTTTTTTTAATTTTATTTATTTATTTTTAGAGAGGGAAGGGAGGGAGAGAGAGAGAGAGAGAGAGAAACATCAATGTGCGGTTGCTGGGGGTTATGGCCTGCAACCCAGGCATGTACCCTGGCTGGGAATCGAACCTGGGACACTTTGGTTCCCAGCCCGCGCTCCATCCACTGAGCTACGCCAGCCAGGGCTTCTTTTCTTCCTCTTAATAGGGGAAATTTTAATATCGACCAGATATTTCATAGTTAAGAAATTGTTAATTTTTTAGATGAGATAAATTACAGTGATAAAATTACATTATAATTTACAGACATATATTGAAGCATTTATAGATGAAACAATTTGATGTTTGACTGTGGGAGAGGGGGAGTGAGGGAAGGTGGGTGGGGTAAAGGAGAGCAACTGGGGAAAAATTGGGACAACTGTACTAGAACAACAATGAAATTTTAAAAAACATGATGTTTGAGATTGGCTTCTAATAAAACATGATTGACAGGAGCAAATATGTAGGAATATAGATTAAACCAGAATGCCTTTGGGTGATACTTATCATAGCTGGGTCATGGGTGCAGGGCAGTTTTATTTTACTGGAAAGAGACTTTTTTCCAATGGTTCCAACCAAAATTCTAGAATTGAATCTCATGGAACTGGATTGTCACTGTGGTTAAGAGCTTAGAATTCTTCAATAGGCCCATGATGTATGGATGAGGATCAATCCCGTCAAAAACAACTGGACTGAGAATAAGTGCCAGCTGGATGCTCAGTTAAAAATAAGTATCATCAGAAGATGAGGAAATGAATGCTGGGTAAGAATAAACAAGTCTAGTGCTCTGGAAGACAAGACTGGAAAATAATGTAACAGAGTAAAATGCTGGGCCTCTCTGAATCCATCATGTTCAAGCTTGCTTTGCTCCCATGGCCCTAATTCTGCTTAGTCTTACATATGAACATGCTAATCATGAGGGTAATTCTGCTTGTGGCTTAAGGAGATAAGGTAAGTATGTACTGTTTATCAAAGATTTGCAGGAACCTTGTGGACTCACATCAATTAGCACAATCTTCCTTGAACTCCTGCTGGCGCCTACATGTCTTTGCTTGTCGATCACCTCTTGCCTTTCCTATTTCCCCTTCTCTTGACATAAAAGAAGCCTGAATTATGTATGTTTTTCATGTGGATTTGAGGTACCACCAAGTCTCCCATCTTCTTGGTTGGTATCTTCTCAGCAATAAACTTTTCCTTTCTCCAAACTCGGATGTTTTGAGTTTTGGCCCTTTGAAGCAGAAGGCTCGGCTGAGCTATGATGTTCAGTAGGTTAGTTGTACTAAGTGCATTTTTTACTTATATTTCCAACTTATGATGGGTTTATTGGGATGTAACCCTATTACAAGTTGATAAAAATATGTATTTTATTAGCTAAACCAACTTCTTTCAAAATACACCTACAATAAGGGTTTTCAGAGATGAGGCAAATAGATTAATTAAATGACTGCTCCTCAAAGAAAAGAGTTGTCCTAATATTCATCCAACCAGGACTGATTATGTGGAGTGTGGTGTATGAGGGAAGGAAGCCCCAGGGCCTAACCCACATATTCAGAGGGCCTTAAAGTTAATTTTTTCACATCATCTGTAAATGATAACAACAATTGCAAACACATAGTGCTTGATATGTACCAGGTCCTGTTCTGAGCCTTTTATAGACAATAACTCATTAATCTAAATGTGCCTTGGAAGTTGTATCTCAGTGGATTGGGCATGGGCTGTGAACCAAAGGGTCACCGGTTTCATTCCCAGTCAGGGCATATGCCTGGGTTGTAGGCCAAGTCCCCAGTACAGGGCACATAAGAGGCAACCACACATTGATGTTTTTCTCCCTCTCTTTCTTCTTCCCTTCCCCTTTCTCTAAAAATAAATAAATAAAATCTTTAAAAAATAAAATAAGGTTATACTATAGTGATATTTAATTATATGTTAAAATTGGAAATATACTTATAACATTTTAAATATAGCACAAGTATTATAATTTTGTTTTGGCATTATTTCTTTTCTCAATATATCACAAGCTTCAAACAATGAAAGAGGCCTGGGTATTGACCTTGAAAAGGCCCTGTAATCATCCTTTTACCCATCTATCCATTCATCTACCCATCCACTCATCTATCCAACCATCTATCTTTCCACTGGTCACCTCATCTATTTATTCATCCACCCACCCATCCTCCCATCTGCCCACTTTCCCATCCATTTGACATTTGCCAAGATTCTCTGACATACTGAGTCCTATGGAGCTAGTCATGCAAGATGAAGAGAATACACTATTTGTTCTTGAGTTGCTCACAATGTGATAGAGGAGGAAATAGTATGAACTTATGGGGAAACCACTGTGAAAAGGTGGCATAAACACATAGAAGAGGGGAGCCCTGTCAAGTCTTGTTTGCTTAATTTTTTTAGAGGCAAGTGTCAAGAAAGACTTGCTCAAGGAGGTGACACCTCAGAAGATACCAGGAAAATAACAGTAGGGGATCCCAGCAAGAGTGTCTCAGCTTCTGGGGCAATAATACCCTTGAAAAATATGATGAAACTTGTATCTCTCTAGATAAGGGCATATATATATTTGTACACACATTCTACCCTATCAGAGGTGAGTTTTAAATCTAGCCCTATCACTCACTAGCCATGAGATTTTGGGCCTCAGTTACCTAATTGGTAAACTGAGAATAACAATAGTACTTGTCTTTCTCTAGGGGTAGTTGTGACAATCAAATACAAACTTGTGTGTAAAGCACCTGCAAAGGCTTGGCAATCAATAATTCATAGTTACCTTTCCTTTCCCTAAGTGGAATTTAATTTTCAAAAGCAATGAGATTACAACATAGCCAAAAGGACAAATTGATCTTTTCTTGTTTCTTATGGAGCTTTTTTTTTTTTTGGCCTCTTCTATCACACAGGTTAATCTGCCTGGCCTCATTTTCCCAGGTGGCTTTTTATGGCCAATGCCTTAAATTATTTGGAACCCCTTGGGTATCTATAAAGATGTGATCTCTGCCTCAGGCAGGAGGCCTATTTTTCCCTTGGGAAATCTTTTCTATCTGAAAGGATTTCAACACATCTTTTTATAGGGTTCCTAGAAGTCTCCAGCCACATACAGATCCCCAGCTGTAACAGGATAATGGCTTAGGCTGGAGGTGCTGTGTCAGGTCCCCAGGAAAATACTTCCATTACCCCAGCTAATCTCTTACATTCATTTCTGGAGTCTGTATTAGTTTCCTAGAGTTCCTGTAACAAAGTACCACAAACTGGGTGGCAAATAACAGCAGAAATGTATTCTCTCACCATTCCAGAGGCAAGAAGTTTGAAATCAAAGTGTAGGCAGGGATGGTTCCTTCTGGAGGCTCTGAGGGAGAACCCATTATTCTCTGCCTCTCATCTAACTTCTACAGGTTGCCAACAACCCTGGTCATTCATTGGCTCATATGTGTATCACTCCAGTCTGTGCCACTATCTTTTGTTTTTACTTCTCCTACCTTAATTTTTTAAATTTTATTTTTCAATGACAGTTTGCATTCAATATTATTGGTATAGTTTCAGGTGCACTGTCTGCTGCTATTTTCACATCCCTTTCTCTGTGTCTCTTTGTGTCAAATCTCTTTTTCCTTTCTCTTAGGAGGATACTTGTCACTAGACTTAGGGCCCATCCAGATAATTCAGGAGGATCTCATCTTGAGATACTTAATTTAATCACATCAGCTAAAGCCCCTTTATACAAATAAGACTGCATTCCCAGGTTCTAGTAATTAGAATGTGGACATTCTTTTGAGAGTATACTATTCAATTCACTACAGGTCTTATTCTGTGGCCAAAGTCCAGCTTTATCAAGCCTGGAGATTTGGATTTTTCATGATGCCACTATCTTTGAGTAAAGGGAAATGAATATGTATCAGTTAAAAATTAGTGCCAGAGACAGTGCTGGGGGTTATTACATGCATTGCCTCACTTAATCTTCAAGGCCGTTGTAGGGAGCAGATGCTGTGATCATCTTTATTTTGCAGATGAGGCTGAGAGTGCTTCAGTAATTAGCCCCAGGTCATGCAGCTAATATGTAGTGAAGTTGCATTCAAACTCATCTCTGCCTGATTCTGAAACTTAATTTATTGAGTGCTGACCCAGGGCAAGGCACCCTTTTAAGTGCTTTAAAATCAAAACACATCTAACATTCCTAACTTTCTTAATGACCATACAATTTAAGTACATTATTAAAAGCCCGTCTCTCTACAGATGAGGTACCAGAGGCACAGAAAGATTTAGTAACTCTACTTAGTAATAAAGCTAAAATACCTGACCCTGGATGCCCCCAATCTGTGAGATTAGGAATGAAGATTCTAGAATGGCTACTACATCAGGCACTTTGTGTTTTTTCACATGAGTTCTTCCTTGTAAACTTGTAAGACAGATTTATTATTATTATTATTATTATTATTATTATTATTATTATTATTATGTTTTATAGGTGAGAAACTGAGGCTTAATGGGATAAAATGACTTGCCCATGCATGATGGAAGTGGGCTGCAAACCCAGGTCTTTGTGACTGGCCAGTTATATTCTTTCCACTACCCCTCACTGCCTTCCAGAGTTATCATGAGGATCTAGGGACATGATGTGTGTGACTGGGACTCACTTTTAAAAACAATGGGTCTCATGGAAAATTAAGTAATTATCTGTATGCCTATAGTACTCCTCTTCTCCACCACCATAATTGCCATTGTTGTCCTCCTCATCAAAGTATTATTGGAGTTGGTCAACCTGAAAAGTCCAAGGCCAGGGTCAGCAATGCCCAGGGGGTGCTACTGGCTTGAACATCTCTGATCTAATTCTGACAATTTAAGAAAATAATTACATAACCTTAGGGGAAAAGGATGAGTTGGCATGAAGCACACAGTTCGGTCACATTGTAGTTACGCTTGGAGTGTCTAATTAAGCATCGAGTGTGTGCCTCCTGGCCATGACTGAAAAGAGGGTCAGAACACAACCACTCATCCTCCACATACACAAGGAATTAAGAAAGTAGAATGTGGAATCTCAACAGAGCTGCAGATCACCAAGGGCTTTGCAAGGCAGACCCAGCTATTACTAAGGCTAGGGCAGGGCTAGGGATGAGGGGAGGTTGGAGCTGATGCCATCAGAAATGCAGTCCACTGATACACTTGAGTTCAAGGGCAACAGGGATCCAAACACACAGAGCACATTCCCCAACATGCCGTCTCTATCTCTTGCTTTCCTGAAGTTTCATTTTCAATGACACAATCAGACTTGAATTTTCAACCTGTCTTGACTCCTTCTTCAACCTCAACTTCTATGGGGCATGCATTGTGGTGGTTGTCCAGGTTCCAAAAGTCTCCTCAGGTGGTATACCTATGGTTCCAAACTCTTTTGAGAAGCCCTTGTTACTGTACTGTGATTATGTTACTCTAGGAAGCACCCCACCTCCTATCCCCATTGTGGCCATGGAGATAGTTCCAAATAAACCTAGCTGAGCTACATCTGTTTCTGGGAGTCTTCACATTGAGATTGGAAATGAGGACCCTCTTTGTTCTCCTATCAATGGCCTGGAAGTATGTAAGCTTGAAGTTGCCCTGTGGTCAAGTTTCTCAGTGCATGGAGAATACCAGCTTCCAGCAGGAAAGGATAAAGTTGACACATAAAAGAGAAAGGAGAGGAGGAAAAGAATACCTAAAAGCATTCTTTTCCCACTTTCCAGCTAACCCCAAGGCCAACTTTGTTTCTGACTCTCCCAGGGTTTGATTATGGAGGCCAATATAGTCCTCCCTTTTTGTGGTTTAAATCTAATTGAATCATGTTTCTGTCATTTTCAACAAAACAGCTCTTATACTCTCCACATACCAATAAGAATCTCAATTATTCAATGTAATCCATGTGATTGGGTACCTAAGATCATTTCTGTAAGGCAGCTAGCCCCATTTTACAGATGAGGAAGTTGAACCACAGAAACCTTAAGGGAATTGTCCTAAGTCCCACTGCTAGTCAGTGGGAAAGCCTTGAATCTGTGTTTTCCCCCTTTCCTTTGCTACTGGACATCATTAATTTAATCCCTGCAAAGTGTGTCATACCACTCTTTACCTTTCTGTCCCTCCTGCCATCTGCCTAGGTGAGGGCCTCATTCCCCCATTCCTAATGCAGTGCAGCAGCACCCTAAATAGTCCCCATATAACTCTCTAACTCCAACGCATTATTTTCCAGACAGTATTTCCAAAACATATTTAGTAATTATGTAGTTTACTCAGTTAAAAAATCTTTCAGGGCTTCCCATTGCCTACTCAACTTTTTTCTTAGCCTGGCATTGAAGGCTGTTCACAACCTGCACCTAATGAACCTTTAGATGTTTCTCTTTCTTTCTTTTGCTACCCACTGTCAGGGTTCCAGCTGTACACCCTATGCCCCATACATTCCTATTTCCACCCTTTTCCTCAACTAGATCCTCTATCAAAACTGCCCCTGTACCCACCATGGAAATCCAACTGATTCATTAAGGCCTATCTCAGAGATTGTCACTTTCATAAGGCTATTTTGAAAGCCACTACTTATATGTCATGTTCCCCTCAGAATCTTCATGGACACTTCATCTCCCCTTTCAGGGCACTTTTCACATTCTTCTGGATATGATAGCTATCCTGAGGTTTTTCTCAAAGTTTTTACCAAGCCAAGAGGGCCAAGAAGACAAGGTGTGGGCTTTCTTTCCAGATTCATTCAACCTACATTATTTAGGACCTTCAACAATTGACCCTCTGCTCTGTGCTAGAGGTAGTGAATTATATTAGATAACATGTCAAGCACTATTCTAATAATTTTATGCACAATAGCTCACTTCTTACAATAATTCTACAAAGTAGGTATTGTCATGTCCATTTTATAGATGAAGAAACAGAGGCCTAGAGAAGTTAAGTAACTTGTCTAAGGTCACACAGCTAGTGAATGGCACATCTGGGATACAAACCCAGCTAGTCTGGCCTCAGGGACTGCACTTTTCCAGGCTTCCTTTGTAAGCTTTCTTCTTTCTCATGACTCCCGTCCTAGGTCATCCTACCTACTCCGGCATCATTTATTTATTCTTTCATCCACTCCTAACACAGTTTTATTTTTTAAAGTCTTTATTTATTTATTTTTAGAGAGAGGGGACAGGAAGGAGAAAGAGAGGGAGAGAAACTTCAATGTGTGGTTGCCTCATGTGAGCCCCCTACTGGGGATCTGGCCCACAACCCAGGCTTGTGCTCTGACTGGGAACCAAACTGGGAACCCTTTGGTTCACAGGCCAGCACTCAAACCACTAAGCCATACCAGCCAGGGCCTTGTCACAGTTTTATCAGGTGCCTACCATGAGCCAGGTATTGATGGTGATTTTAGCAGTGCAGTGGGTTGAATAATAGCCCCAAACCCATGTCCACATCCTAATCCCTGGAACCCATGAGATCAGTTTATATGGCAAAAGCTATGATTAAGGACTAATTTATGATTAAGTTAAGGAGAAGCTTACCCTGAATTATCCAGGGGAGCTCATTCTAATTACAGCAGTCCTTGTAAGAGGAAGGCAGAAGGATCCGAATCAGAGAAGGAGTTGTAAAAACAAAAGCAAAGGTTGGAGTGATGCAGCCACAAGCCAAAAAATTCTGGAAGCTGTCAGAAGCTAAAAGAGGTAATGAACTAATTCTCTCCTACAGCCTCTAGAGGGAGTGTGGCCCTACCAATGCCTTGATTTTGGCTTAGTGATAATGATTTCAGACTTATAGCCCCTAGAACTGTGAGAGAATACATTTCTGTTGTTTGAAGCCACATGATCTTATAATTCATTATGACAGCCCTAGGTAACTAAAACAAACAGTGATCAAGATAAATATGATTTCTGCTTTCGTGGTATGGGCAAGACAGATACTAATTTAAAAAAATTAGAAGGCTCTAGAGGAGAGAAGGCATATATACATATATAAACATAGACACAAACAACAGTGTGTTGATAGCCAGAGGGAAAACAGGGTGAGGGTAGATGGAGGTGGGCAAAATAGGGCAATGGGGACAAAAAGAGACTTTGCTTGGGGTGATGGGCACACGATGCAGTATGTAGACATTTTGTTAGCTGTACACTTTAAACTTGCATGGCTTTATTATCCCATGTCACCCCAATAAATTCAATAAAAGTATTATAAATGGGAAGTGCAGGGTACAATGAGAGTTTATATATCAGCAAGCCCACAGCCACAGCTTCCCTGCCCCACCATACATGTGAAGAGGACAAAGGATGAACTCAATGGTGAGGGCTGGAAGAGGGACTTAGCATGCTGAAAAGCATGGTGGGAGTGCATTTTGAACACTGCCACTGAAAATAAGAATTTATCATGGTATTGATTTGTGAGACTAAAAACTAAAGGATGTAATCCTTATCCTTGCTATTAGCATTTTCATAAGTTACACAGAGGCTGTTGTAGCCCCTGCCCAGAAGAAGGCTTCTTTCCAGTGTTAAGATATGCAGACAGGTGACTGTACAGACAGTCCTATAGCCACTTATGCTGGGTTGACAAGTAGGTTACTTCCATTAAATTGGTAGTGACTGACTAGAATGCTGTTTTGAGAAAGACTCTGAGGCCATGTCCAGATTCAGTTAGAAAGTGTCATGATTGATTAGTAATACCTGCTGTGAGCTGCTTATAGTGGAATGGGAGCACATTACTCATGCATTTCTGACCATCCTCTAGAGCACTGGTCTCAAACTTTAGATTATATCAGACTCGCCTGGGGCATGTGTTAAAATACAGGTTGCTGGTCCCTGCCCCAAGAGGTTCTGATACATTAGATTTGGGGCAAAGCCTGAGAATCTACATTATGCATGGTTTCTCGGGTTGTGCTGATGCTGCTGGTCTAGGTCCCGCACTTTGCAAACCACTCCTCCAGAGTGTTCCCAAACTTTAACCTCAGAATGAATCACCTGGAGTCCTTGTGAAGAGGCAGATTTTGATTCAGCAGGTATGATTCTGATTCTGTATTTTTCATAAGCTCCCAGGCCATGCTCATACTGCACTATGGATGGACTACACACACCTTGAGTAAAAAGGAGCTCAAAAAATACATCTCAATCAAGATGGCATGGCACACAAGTGTGCCGAGGACAATTGTGGGGTGCCACAAGTAACATAGAATGAAATACTTTCTCTAACAATAAATTAGGGTAGATTCATTGTTTTCTCTATTTAAAAATCTCTTTTATTTTTCCCGACCACTCTCCCCTGCTCCACTCCTCCACACCTCCCACCCTTGATCCTATACCCCTTTCTCTTTGTCTGTCTATGTGTCCTTTATACATGTTCCTTGATGACCCTTTCCATTTTTTGCCCTCCCCTCTGGTTACTGTCAGTTTGTTCTTTATTTTGATGTCTCTGGTTACATTTTGCTTGCTTTGTTGATTAGGTTCCACTTACAGGTGAGATCATATGGTGATTGTCTTTTGCCACCTACCTTATTTAACTTAGTATACTTGTACACTTCTGCAGTATAAGAGAAAGATGTGACTATAGCAAATCTACCAGGAATTGTATGTGGACTCAGAGACCATTCCACGTGTTCTCTCTTTCCCATTCAAATCCCATTTATTTATACAAAAAATCCAGGGAGCTATGAATGACCCAGAGGGCCTCACTGTACTGTCCATATACCTGAGGGAGGGGCTAGGGAAGGACATATTTCCCCATAGGTGACCCAGTAGGGGGATTGGGGAATTGCCTTTGGAGGAGCATTGAGATAGAGGTGGGCTCCTCCCCTGAGGGCATCACCTGCTGACCAGGTTTTACTGACCCTGGAGGCATTGAGTACTGTCTGGAAAGCTGTGTAGAGGGAACAGGAAGGGAGGGTGGTAGACTGAGTGTGATTCCATGCTTGTCCAGGCCTGAAATTCCCATTGAGTACAGCCTGGGGTCTACCTGGGTCCATGACTCACTGAGATCAGGGACATCTAGAGTTCCTCGCAGCTCAGCTCCCAGGTCTGGGAGGATGGAGAACAATAGTTGGGGGAACAAAGAGGGAACCTGGCACTTTTTGATGGCTTGGAAAAGCTGATACCTGAGGACACCCAGCTGTAATTATACTGCCCCAAAGCACACTGTGGTATTCCATAGTGCATGTCATGCTTCTGAAGGTCATCTATCACACGTAGCAGCAGAAAAAGGCTAAGATCACTGGGCTAGAATGTAAGGATTCAGTCCTTTGGAAAGGGCATCCCACTTCTTACCCCTAAGCTGAATTACAAGGACAATATGAAGGGTGAAGACAGACATAGTAAGCTCTATAAATAGGAGGGTGAGAGGGAACACAGTAGGATAACCAATCATCCTGGTTTACCCAGGCTGAGCAGATGTTGCTGCATCCATTACTGAAGTGCCCAAGCCTTCCTCCAATTTTTATGCCTCTGTGCCCTGAATGCTGTTCAGTATCATTGTCTCTCTCTGACTTGCATAGCCTTCTAAAGCATGCTGGCCTACTTTTAATCACCACCCCCAAGTAACAGGAGCCAAAAGAGTATGTCAGGGAGTGTCTCTAATCATTCCATACCACCCTTGCTGTTGGCAAAGTGTGGTGGGCTGGAGGTATATTTCTCTACTGGCCCCAGAATATCTCTGGATCAGAGGATGGCTTTTTCCTCAGATGGCAAAGAAAGAATCAAAGTAGCTCCAAGAGGAAAGAAAAAGAGGAGCAGATTTCTTATCCTGCCTCTAGTCTACGCAAAAAGAATCTGGGTCATTTAGACCAGCTCACTAGAAGGACTGATTACATGGGGATCTGGAGCCAGAGCCCCAGCTACCATGTTTTTGGAGATGATTTCAACTTCAAGAAGCTAGAGTAGTAAGAGGAAATGACTTGAAAGTTAGTTGATCTGGGGATCTGACCAAACTGTGACATCCAGGGACCAACTGAGGTTTCTTCTCTCCCTATCAGTTATTTCTGTTATTTTCTTGATCTTTCTAATAATGATTTTGGCATTAGCTTATCTCAGGTATGTTAGCAGAAGTTGATGTAATGCGATCTTCACACATTCTCTCAAAGAATCCAATTATCAAATGTTTTGATGATAACAAGCCTAGCATTTGGTCCTTTCCATTAGTTTAGAATTATATAGCTGAAGTTTTTTAATCAAAATTAATACACACCTTACTTAATAGATAGCTTTTTTGATATAGAAATTACAATGGTAGACTATCGCAATAACTGAAATTCTCTCAAAAGCAATTGAGCCATATGTAAATGTCTTTTAAAAATGTGTTTATGTAGTCCTGGCTGGTGTGGCTCAGTGGACTGAGTGCCGACCTGTGAACCCAAAGGCTGCCAGTTCAATTCCCAGTCTAGGGCATATGCTTGGATTGTGGGCCAGGTTCTCTATCCCCAGTAGGGGGTGCATGAGAGGCAACCACACATTGATGTTTCTCCCTCTCTTTCTCCCTCCTTTCCCCTCTCTAAAAATAAATAAATTTTTAAAATCTTTAAAAAATAAAATAAAATGTTTCTATCTTTAAAATATATCTTTATGTATATCCTTTGTTTAATTGCACTTCTAGGAATTATAGTAAGAAATTATTAAAGATACATGCACAAAGACTGTACTTAGGATGTAGAAGGGCGCAAGAGAATGTCATTTTCACCCCAACTATGAGGGAAATCTGGGTAATTTATAAAAACATAACTAACATTTTTTGAGCCAAATAGAAATCTGAACTCACCAGGAGAGCAAGTAAAATGACTTCTAGCATGATCAAATCCTTTGAGAAGAGATGAGACATATGATATGTTGCACGTTTGGCAAAGCAGAAGGGAAAATGAGGCTAGCACACAAGTGGTATCAACTAACATTCTAATGAATTCATAAAAGCCAAGTATGGATTAGCATATCAGTTTGGAATAGCTAAGAACCATAGGCATAAAGGGTCACACTGACGTCCACAGGCTTCCATTGGGTGTTCACTAAAAATATTAAAGAAAAGACAGGAGACTGAAAGAACTTGCCTTGGACACACAGGCATTTAGGAGGTCATTAGTTACTGATGGGGGTCAAGTACAATGTCCCACTTGCTTCCCCGAACCTTCTACTTATAAAGCAAAAGCTTTAAATCACTGTGGGAATGGCAAAAATTCTTTTCCACCCAAGTTCCAAGTAGAAATTTATTGCTTCAGCTTCAGGAAGAGAGGTAGAAGTAAATGCTTTCTGTCCCTAAGGGAGAGACAGAAATGTGTTTGGGGCTCAGGATCCTGCAAGGACACCAAGCAAATATCCACATCATCTAGGAGAGGGGAAGGGAACTCTCATATTAGTTCAACCACAAAAACAAGACAGAGTTTGGCTGCCACTGAACAAAAAATGGAAAAAGCACTGAGAAAGCCCTAACTTGAGGTCCAAATAAACAAGTCTAGCTAAGGAAAGAGGCTGGAGTAGGAGAAAGCCCTTTCATCCCCTTCTATGAGCCTACTATTGAGTAACAAACAGGCAATTTAGCAAAAGTGTAAAGTCAACCTCTGTAGGGCAGTTGTAGAACTGATAATTTTCCTTAGGGGAAGAATAAAAAACACTGAGAAAAACCCATCAGCACCCCAGTTCCATTTGAATAACAAGGTAACAGAAGCAAATATATGCAGGAACTTGAAGTCTGTGGCATTTTTTAGGTAAAGACACCAACAGCAAAACCCAAACCCTGCCAAACTCCTAACTAGATTGACTCAGCCCCAAACACTAACAGCCTAACAGGAGAAAAGGTGTACTCACTGCCAGGCTAAATACCATTTAACTCTGTTTCTCAAGTTCCTCTACCCATGATGTCCAGGACTCTATATAAAACTACAAAAAATGAAAGAAAGAAAGAAAGAAAGAAAGAAAGAAAGGAAGGAAGGAAGGAAGGAAGGAAGGAAGGAAGGAAGGAAGGAAGGAAGGAAGGAAGGAAGGAAGGAAGGAAGATCGTCAAGAGATGACATAATCAAAAGAACCAGACTCAGAGATAACCCTTTTGTTGAAATGTATAAACAGGGACTTGAAAGTGAATATTATTACTATATTAAGGACAGAAGGAGTATGATAGTAGATGGAAATTTCAATATGTACAAATAAATTAAGAGTGGAAGAAATGGTAAAAGTTAAGGTAAACATCAAATATATTATTTTCATATTTTAATGGCTTTAAAGATAATTGATAAGTTTCAATTCTGAGTAACTTGGAGAAATCACACTCAAATGTTCTTTCCCACTGAAAGCAGATATAAAATTTTGATAAAATGTGTGAGGCTCCTTTGAGGAGATTGAAAGTAAATAGTAGCTGATGGGTTGAAGCAGTATATCATAATTCAACATATCACCAAACCTGCAGTGAGTTTATCATTTTCTACCCCCTCTGCTATCAAACCCAGACTTAATGCAGCCTAAATCTTGGAAGTGGGAACTGCAATGGATAGAGGGAGCTACAGGAAATACCCTCCAGTTATTGTTCAATGAAGAGAAAAGTAACTTCCTCATGCCCAGAGAAAGTGGTGGTGGTGGGGAATCCATATTAAATTTTTTTCTCCATCCTTTCCCACCCCAGCCTTCAAGCAAACTTGTTTTAGAGGAAGTAGTCATGACAAAAAGCAGTGACAGGGATTGTTAAGAGCCAAAAAACTCTGAAAGAGCGGGACCATCCTCTCCAATCAGAGGAGCTCAGATCCAAAATGGGTAGGTGGAATGTGCATTGTTTTCCCTCTACCTCTGTTCTCCCACAAGTTATGCCAAATATGTGCACAGTCATGTGAACTGCAGAGCAGCACGGGGTAAATACAGCCTCAGATATTGAGCCAGAGGACCAAAATTGGAAGACAAAAGTACACATGAGATCACAGAGAGAAAGGAGATCAGATTCAAACCCATGAAATTGTTTATGAGATCATGTGCACAAGTGGATCTAACCTTAAACAGCATAAACTAGCCTTTGAGAACTGAGAGAAAGAATAGCCCACCACACAGGTCCCACCCAGGTTAGCCACTGGATGGTGCAGATACCAAAAACTCTGTAAAGGCTTTGAAAATGGAAATTGAAATTGCAACCAGCAGAAGGCTGGTTGGAACTTGTGCCTTCAATAAGACAGGGCCAATTACATAGAAAAGCTAAAATATCACAATATACAGATGATGTACTATAGAATTGTACACCTGAAACCTATGTAATTTTATTAACTAATATCACCCCAATAAATTCAATTTTAAAAAAGCCAAAATATCAACATTCATCATGGGATTTAAACAAGACCCAGAATCTCATAATATGATATTTAAAATACACAAGATATAATTCAAAATTACTAAACATATAAAGAACCAAGAGTGTGTAAATTTTTTGTTAATTTGAGAATGTTAAGTTTTTATTTTTTAATATTTTTAAAATTACTTTATTGTTGTTCAATTACAGTTGTCTGAATTTTCCCCCACCACTCTTCCCCACCCCAAGCAAACCCACCTCTTTCCCTTGCTTCTATCCTCCCCATTAGTTTTGTCCATGTGTCCTTTATAGTAGCTCCTGCAAACCCTTCTACCCACTGTCCCCTCCCCACTCCCCTCTGGCTATTGTTAGATTATTCTTAATTTCAATGTTTCTGGGTATATTTTGTTTGCTTTTTTCTTTTGTTGATTATGTTCCAGTTAAAGGTGAGATCATATGGATTTGTCCCTCACCGCCTGGCTTATTTCACTTAGCATAATGCTTTCCAGTTCCATCCATGCTGTTGCAAAGGGTGGGAGCTCCTTCTTTTTCTCTGCTGCATAGAATTCCATTATGTAAATGCACCATAGTTTTATGATCCATTCATTCACTGATGGGTACTTAGGTTGCTTCCAGCACTTGGTTATTGTAAATTGTGCTGCTGTGAACATTGGGGTGCATAGGTTCTTTTGGATTCGTGTTTCAGGGCTCTTAGCATATAATCCCAGCAGCAGAATTGCTAGGTCAAAAGGCAGTTCCATTTTTAGTTTTCTGAGGAAATTCCAAACTGTTTTCCACAGTGGCTGTACATACTTGATCTTCTCATACTTGTTTTATATATAATTTCTAGGGCTTTTAGTTGTACTTAGCAGAAGAAATGGAATAACTCTATTCCATCTTATCAGAAGTGAAAGTTGTTCAAAAATATTTTTTAAATTTAAATAATACAAAGTATGTCTTCCAGTTACAAAAGAATGAAAATAGAAGTCAATAGCACAAAGATATCTGGAATATCCCCAAATGTTTGGAAATTAAGAAATATACTTCTATATAAATTATGAAACAATAGAGATGTAACAAGGGAAATTAGGAGAAATTTTGACTTAAATAAAAACATAACATAGTCAAAATATGTTGAATGCAGCTAAAGCAGAGCTAAGAGGAAAACTACAGCACTAAAATGCATAAATGAGAAAAGAGGAAAATTCTCAAACCAATACTGTAAGCTCCCACCTCAAAAAAACTAGAGAGTAGGGAAAATTAAAACCAAAACAATGAAAATGAAAGAAGTAATAAAAAGAAGAAATAAATAAAATAGAAAACAAAAACACAAATACAAGAAATCAAGAAACCAAATTTAATTTCTTTGAAACAATCAATAAAATTGATAAATCTCTATAAAGTCTATTCCAGAAAACAAGAGAAGACAGATTATCACCATCAGAAATGAGACTAATGCTATAACCAGCTTCTGAAGATATTTAAAAGATATTAAGTTCATATTATAAACAACTTTGAGCCAACAAATTTGGTAAGTTACATGAAATAGACATATTCCTTGAAAAATACAAACAATTAAAATTTTTAAACCTTGATCTTAGCCAAAAGTCCAAGAAGCAATGACAGCTAGTGGAGGTGGGGTGGTTAGGGAGTGGACGGATTGAGAAAAAGGAAAAAGGATTCATAGACATGGACAACATTGTGGTGATTGCTGGGGGGAGGGAGGGGAAAAAAGGGGGATAAATGGTGATGGAAAGAATTACTATAAGGATTAAATTTAAAGTTATTTAAGAAGAAATATATCACCTGAATGTCCTTATTGTTATTAAAAAATAGAATTTGTATCCAAAACATTTCCACAAGCATGACTCCAGTCCCAGGTTAAAAACCTCCCCAAAGAAAACTATTGACCCACAAAATGGAAGGAACAATTAACAACTAAGTTTATGAGGCCAGCTTGACCTTGATACCAAACCAAAGACATTACAAGAAAGTGACAGACAATATTCCATTCTGAATATAAATGTGAAAATCCTTAACAAGAAAATCCTTAGCGCCCTGGCTGGCGTAGCTCAGTGGATTGAGCGCGGGCTGGGAACCAAAGTGTCCCAGGTTCGATTCCCAGCCAGGGTACATTCCTGGGTTGCAGGCCATAAACCCCAGCAACCGCACATCGATGTTTCTCTCTCTCTCTCTCTCTCTCTATCGCCCTCCCTTCCCTCTCTAAAAATAAATAAATAAAATATTAAAAAAAAAGAAAATCCTTAGCATATTTAATCAAACAATATATGAAAAGAATAATGAATCTTGTCCAAGTAGACTTTAACCCAAGAATGTAAGGTTGGTTTAAAATTCAAAGACCAATAATGCAATTCACTATAACAATAAGGTAATTTTAAATTTTGTTTACTATTTCACTCCATGTGGAAAAAAAGATTTGACAAGGTTCAACATTCATTAATGTTAAAAACTCTCAAGAATTAAGAATAGAAGGGAAATTCATAAAACTGATAAAGAGCCTCAACCAAAAACTACAGTTAGTAGATCTCTTTAAACAATGTTCTATCATATCAAAATGGTGAAAGGGTTAAGTTTTTTCCCTATGATCAAAAATAAGACAGGGATGTCCACTCTGACCTCTCTACTGAACATTGTGCTGGAGGTCCTAGATACAAATATAATGGAAGATGATACTTAATCACACTTAATCAAAAGAGATTTGAAAGGAAGAAATTAAACTATCTTCACTCATAGAACACATGATTATTTCAGTGAAAACATTCAAACAGTCTAACACAAAGCTTCTAGAACTAGTGAGTTCTGACTTCTAGAACTAGAATAAGTGAGTTTATTAAACTCATAGGCTATAGGGTCTGTACATAAATATCAATTATATTTCTATATTGGAAAGAAAATTAGAATTGAAATTTAAAGAGGCATTACCTTGTACAATACAATCAGAAACATAAAATACTCATGTATAAATCTAACAAAATATATGCCAGATCCGTATCCTGAAAATATTACATCATTATAGTATTGTTTTTAATAGATACAAACCACAAACTAGATAAAAGCCCATAATAGAGGACTGAATGAAAAATTTATGGCTCTGTCAAATAAATGAATGCTATTTAGTCATCATAAAAGACACTGCAGATTATTATTTATCAAAATGCATTTTATTTTTTGTTTGTTTGGTTGATTTTGAACTTATTGGGATGACATTAGTTCACAAAACCATACAGGTTTCAAGTATACAACTCAACAAAACATCATCTGTGTACTGTGTTGTGTGCCTATAGCCCAAAACAAAATTTCTTTCTGTCTCTAATTATCCATCTTTTGCTTTCCTCTACCTCACCCTTTTCCTTCTGGATATCACCATACTGTTATCTGTGTCTATGTGAGATATGAATATATAGTTTTTGCTTAATCCCTTCACTTTTATTCACCCACCCCTCAATGCTCCCTCTCCTCTGACAGTTGTTAGTCTCTTTCATGTATCTGTGTTTCTGTTTCTATTTTATTTGTTAAATTATTTTGTTCATTATATTCCACATATAAGTGAGATAATATGGTATTTGTCTTTCTCTGACCAGGTAATATCAATGAGCATAATACTCTCCAGGTCCATCTATGCTGTGTCAAATGTAAGATTTCCTTCTTTTTTACTTCTGAGTAGTAATTCCATGTGTAAATGTACCTCAGCTTTTTTATCCACTCATCTATTGATGGGCAATTGGGACCAGAGCTTGGCTATTGTAAATAATGCTGCAATGAATGTAGGGGTGAGTATAGTTTTTCAAATCAGTGTTATGGGTTTCTTTGGTTATATTCCCAGAAATGAAATAGCTGGGTCATAAGGCAGTTCCATTTTAACTTTTTGATGTAACTCCATACTACTTTCCACAGTGGCTGCTCCAGTCTGCATTCGCACCAACAGTGTTAGGGTTCCATTTTCTCCACATCCTTGCCAACATTGTTGTTTGTTGATTTATTGACGATAGCCATTCTTTAAAAAAAATTTTTTTATCAATTATGCTATTACAGTTGTCCCAATTTTCTTTTTCAGTTTCATTAGTTGTAATTGTTCTATTCAGATTTTCTGATTACTTTCTGATTCAGTTATATAAGATTGCATGTTTCTAGAAATTTATCCATTTCACCCAGATTGTCCACTTTGTTGGCACACAGTTGTTCAAAATATTTTCTTACAATCCTTTGTATTTCTGTGGTGTCAGTTGTTACTTCTCCTTTTCATTTCTGATTTTATTTATTTGGGCCCTGTATCTTCTTTTCTTGATGAGTATGGTTAAAGGTTTGATGATCTTGTTTATCTTTTCAAAGAACCAGATCTTGGTTTCATCAATCTTTTGTATCATTTTTAGTCTCTATGTCATTTATTTTTACTCTAATCTTTACCAGTTCCTTTCTTCTGTTTACCCTGGGCTTTGTTTGTTGTTATTTTTCTAGTTTTTTTTTTTAGATGTAGGGTTAGATTTTTCCTGCTCCTTGAGATAGACCTGTAATGCTATTAGTTTCCCCCTGAGGACTGCTTTTGCTGTGTCGCATAGATGTCGGGTTGTTGTGTATTCATTTTCATTTGTTTCCAGGTAACTTTTCATTTCTCCCTTAATCTAGTTTTTAACCCATTCATTATTTAATAACATGTTATTTAGCCTTCATGTGTTTGAGGGTTTTTGAGGTATTTTTATTGTAATTTATTTCTAGTTTCATTCCACTATGGTGGAAACAATGCTTGATATGATTTCAAACTTCTTGACTTTATTAAAACTTACCTTGTGTACTAGCATGAGGTCTATCATAGAGAATGTTCCATGTACACCTGAAAAGAATGTATATTCTTCTGCTTTGGGATGAAATGTTCTGTAAATGTCAATTAAATGCACCCAGGTCAACGTGTTGTTTAAGGTCACTGTTGCTTTTGTTTGTTTGTTTGTTTGTTTTGTCTGGAAGATCTATCCATTAATGCCAGTGGGGTATTAAAATCCCCACCTAGGACTGTATGGCTCTTCATCTCTCCCTTGATAACCACCAAGATTTTCTTTATATATTTTCATGCTCCTATATTGGGTACATACATGTTTACAAGGGTTTTATCCTCTTGTTGGAGTAATCCATTTAATATTATGTAATGTTCTTCTTTGCCTCCTGTTGTGGCCTTTGTTTTGAAGTCTATTTTGTCTGATAAATGTATGCTAGCCAAGCTTTGTTATTGTTCCACTTTCATGGAATATTTTTCCATCCCTTTGCTTTCAGTCTGTTTGTATCTTTTGTTTTGATTTGTTTTGTTTTGAGATGGGTCTCTTGTAGACAGCATATATACAAGGTCTGTCTAGAAGGTATCCAGCCATGTATTGTGGCAAATAGAGACATTTATTGAAGAAGATACAAGATACAAGAAACATTGTATATAGGATAATGATGACTCAGTCCCCTTCAAAGGTACGTTGGGACCTCACACAGTTCTCCCAATCACCATCAGCTACCCCATCATATTTTTTTGAATCTCATCATAAGTCTAATGTCTTTTCCTTTTCAAAGGTGATTTGTTTTGGGAAAAGCCAGAAGTTGCAGGGTGCTAAATCTGGGCTGTGTGGGAGCTGAGTCACCTGTGTGATATGAAGTTTCCCCCCCAAAAAAACTGCATGAGACATGATGCCTGAGTGGGCACATTATCATGATGAAGCTGCCAGTTACCAGTTGCCCATAGCTGTGGCCTTCTGTATCATCTGAATAGTTTCCCTGGAGGAATGGTCAAGCTTAATGCAAAAGTCGATGCAGATTTGTTGCTCTACTCACTCAGTCATTTTGAATGTGATGACCACACAGTACCCATGCTCACTCAGTGGCATCTACCACCTCCACTGACCAGAACAGTGAAGTCATCATTGCTCATGCATGTGTATTCTAGCCCACTCTTCTTGGCTGCCAGGTTACATTAATGTCATGCAAACTATTCTCGTTATATTAACAATGGCTGGATTTTTTCTGGACATATCCCATATAGGTCATGTTTTATCATCTATTCAGCTACTTCATGTCTTTTTTTTAAGGCTGCCTGTTTATTTGCCAAGTAAATTCATTTTCTAGGTAACTCATTCACTTGAGGGAGTAGGGGTGTGTGTGTACCCTCCCATCCTCTGCTTTTGCTTCTGGGTTTTTTGTATTTTTTTTGTAACCTTTTAGTTGTTTTTTTTTTATTTTATTTTAATCATTGTTCAAGTACAGTTTTCTGCCCTCCACTACCATTCCAGCCCACCCACCCATCCCTTCCCACTTAATCTGTTCATGTTTAAAGTTGTTATTGATAGGTCCTTATTTATTGCCATTTTATTCTTTATACCTATGTTTCTCTCTCTATTTCTTTTCTTCTTCTCCTTCTTAAAGAAGATCCTTTAACATTTCTTGTTACGCTAGTTTGTTGTTAATAAACTACATTAGCTTTTTGGGGGGGAAGCTCTTTATTTCACCATACATTTGAAATTTATTATAGTTTCCTAGATGCAGCAGTCTTGGTTGCAGGTCCTTGTTTTGCATCACTTTGAACATTTCACGCCAGTCTCTTCTGGCCTGAAGTGTTTCTGTGCAGAAATATTCTGACAGTCTTATGGGAGCTCCCTTGTAGGTAACTGTCTTTCTCTTGCTGCTTTTAAGATTCTTTCTTAGTGTTTAGCCCTTGTGATTTTAATTATGATGTGTGTTTACGTGGGCCTCTTTGAGTCCATCTTGATAGGGACTCTGTGCTTCCTGAACATGTATGACTTTTCCCTTAAACATGTTAGGGAAGTTATCAGCCATTACTTCTTTAAACAGGTTCTCATACCTTGCACAGAGTCTCTTCTCCTTCTGGTACCCCTGTAATTCAGATGTTGTTACACTTAATGTTGTCCCAGAGTTCCCTTAACCTTTCTTCATTTTCTAAAATTTTGTTTTCTTTTTGTTGCTCTGTTTAGGTGCTTACTGTTATTGTGTCCTCCAAATTGCTCATTCGATTCTCTGCTTCATCACACCTGCTGTTGATGGCTTCTAGTATAGTCTTCATTTCAGATACTATATTCTTCATATCTGGTTGATTCTTTTTTATGGTTTCTATTTCCTTTTTAAATGATTACTATCTCTTTGTTTAAGTTCTCACTGAGATCATCCATTCTTCCCCTATGGTTCTTGAACATTTTTTAACCATTGCTTCAAATTCTGCATCTAGTTACTTGATTGTTTCCATTTCATTTAAATATTTTTCTGGGGATTTTTCTTGTTCTTTCCTTTGGGGTATATTCCTTTGTCTACCCATTTTGTCTGCTTTTTTGTTTGTGACTCTGTGTAATAAGTAGATCTGCTATGACACCCAAGCTTGTTATGAGGGCTTTCCGATGTAGGTGCCTTGTGGTTCTCAGTGGTGCAATCTTCTAAATCACCTGAGCTAGGTGCTTCAGTAAATGTTTCTTGTGTAGGCTATGTGCCCTCTCCAGTTGTAGTTGAGTCTTGAATACTGCTGGCCCATACATGAGTGAAGTTAACCCTTGGTCTGGCCAACTACAAAAATAGACCTCAGCACTATGTATGAGTCCCTGTTCAGGGCCTTCCCCCTGTGGAGTAGTTGTTTCCAGCAGGGTCTGGTGCCTGCTGGAGTCCCCCTTTTGCTATGCAATTTGTATGGCTAGTTGGATTGAGTTTGGTGAGTTTTGAAGCCTATTACTGGTTATGTTTGTTTTGCAGCCACTTGGACTCTGTCCCAGTGCAGGTCAATGTCTGATGTGTGTAATCAGTTTTGGGCTACTTGTCTGGAGCTACCATGCTATTCATTGCTTGTGGCTGCATCTACTGAGTCTCAGTGTGTGTGGGAGGGGACAAACTGTGTACAAGGGTCAGCTTCTTGCAGCTTTGAGCTGGGGACGCATCAATAAAACATTCATGGCTCTCTGAGATCAGCATCTACCTGTTGGCTACTCTGTCACTCCCTGAAGTTGTCAGGCCTTCCTATATAGGCTTTGGAAGAAAGGATATAGAGTGGACTCAAGCTCACTCCTCCCCACTGCCCCTACCACATGGCACACACTCAGTAGAGTTGAGTGCCTGGGTCAGGAAGACAGGACTAGTGTGTCCCCTACTTGGAGGCATAATGGTCAGGCACTCAGTGAGGATAGTGTGGCCCCTAATTCAGAGCCATACAACTCAGTACCTGCTGAAGTGTCCAACTCTAATTCCCTTAGGAGGAGAGCACCACCAGTTAAGGTTGGGTGCTGCCAGCTCACCCCATGGCAGCAGCAAGCTCAGCAGGGCAGGGTCACTGCAACTTGGGAAAACAGATCAAGAGAGTCATCCATGGGTTGTGACATTGGTCAAGCCTGTGAGAGGGGGAAAGCTCCACACCTGCTTCCAGCTCCATAGATAGGCCCAGTTGAGCCCTGGAATGGAGCCTGCGATAAAGATATGCACCAAAGGTCCCAGCTCTCAATGGTACTTCCTTCCCTTGCAGAACTGAGCTCAGCAGGGCAAAGCTATCAGAACTTGGGAAGATAGAACATAATAGTCTCCTATTTGGGGTGGTGCTGACTAAGCCTGCAGGTTGTGGGGGGAATATTTTCCTCATTCCAATGCCTCACAGTTCAATGTCTGTCTGAGTGTCTGCCTAAAGTTTCTCCGAAGAAAGAGTTCATCAAAGTTCCCTGCTGAGTGCAACCAACAGTCCTTTCTGCCAGACTCAAACTTGGCAGGTTAGTGTTGCCTGTATTTGGAGGACTAGGTTAGTTAATTCACCAGGCTGGTGCTGTTAGAGTAGGAATGCCTGACTCTGAAAGGATGGTGCTTGAGGGCCATGTGAAATACTGAATCAGTACAGCATCCTCAGTAGCTGACCCTCCAGATCTCTCTTCAGGGTCATGCCATCTAGATCTTCTCTTTATGACTCTCATATTCCCTGAGTCATATTCCCTAAGTCACCTTCCCTCTACCAGAGCCTGGGTGAGTGCCCAAGAACAAGTACCTATGCATTGGCCCTTTAGGAGTGCACCTGGGATTCTAACAGACTCCCTCCTCTTCCCAGCAGAGAGAGACCCTGCTGATTTTCACTTCCAAGTGCAGGTTCCTCTTTTCAACCCTGGTGCTCTAGGTTGGGGGGTCCTTGCATGGGTATGAGATCCCATGCTCTTCAGGGGGTGGTTTGCAGCTGAGATATTCCTCCAGATTCTCTGATGCTGCACATAGGTGCAGGGGCCAGCGCTCTCTGCATCTCCACCCTTCTTACCAGTCACTGTGTAGCTTCTGCTATAAGTCTTTGGAGATAATACTTCTGTTCAGCTGTCCTTTAGTTGGTTATTCTGGATGATTGCTTTATAATTTAGCTGTAAATCTGGTTTAGTGCCAGGAAGAGGTGAGCATAGTATCTACCTACTAGGCAGCCATCTTGAAATCAGATCCTATCAAAATGTGTTTTAAATTTTACCTTTTAAAGAGTTTTAAAACAATATATACAGTAAAATTTTGTTTAAAACTATACACATGTGTGCATAACAGTGAGCTGAAATAAACATCAAGATATAAATGACAATTCCCACTGAGAGCATTATGAGTGTTTAAAACTTTTTCATCTATTTGTTTACCTGCTTTCACTCATTTTTATACATGAATATATACAGCTGACATAAAAAAGTATTTGTATACAGTTTACTTCTATAGATGAGAAGGAATATTATACAATGATATTTGTGTATCATCTTTTCCAAATTATATTCATCCTTCCCATCTTCACCTTAGTAACTCTCTTGGTAAATTTGGGCCCAATCTTATCATGTAACTATATTTAGATTTAGGTGGTTCCATTTTTTAAACTTATTTATTTATTTATTCATTCAATCATTCATTCATTTTTAGAGAGGGAAAGGGAGGAAGAAAGAGAGGGAGAGAAACATCAATGTGTGGTTTCTTTTTGTGTACCCACTATTGGGGACCTGGCCCGCAACCCAGGCATGTGCCCCAGACTAGGAATCAAACCAGCAACACTTTGGTTCACAGGCCTGTGCTCAATCCACTGAGCCACATAAGCCAGGGCTCAATTTAACCTTCATATTTTCAACATTTTAGAAACTCAATAATATTTCCTATTTCCCCAAAATACTTTTAGATACAGTAATATTTTTTAAATTTTATATTAATTATTGTTCGAGTACAATTTTCTATTTTTTACTTCCATTCCAGCCCCCCCCACTCAGCCCTCCCCACCTCCCTCCCATTTCCACCCGCCCCTAGTTTTTGTCCATGTGTCCTTTATACTTGTTCCTGTAAACCGTTCCCCTTTTCCCCTGAAATTCCCTCCCCTCTCCCCTCTGAAAGTAATATTTTGACATTCATTTACAATTCCACCTATTTAAATTTCCTTTATTTTAACCCTATAGCATTTGATGTGCTGATATGACACATCACTAATTCCAAGATTAGTTTTTAATCAAACAATAGTTTAAATGATCGCATTTCCATTTGTTTTTTTTAAAGATTTTATTTATTTATTTTAGAGAGGGAAGAGAGGGAGATAGAGAGAGAGAGAGAGAAACATCTATGTGCGGTTGCTGGGGGTCATGGCCTGCAACCCAGGCATGTACCCTGACTGGGAATCGAACCTGCGACACTTTGGTTCACAGCCCGCGCTCAATCCACTGAGCTATGCCAGCCAGGGCTTGCTTTTTTAAAAAAAATTTTAATCGTTGTTCAAGTACAGTTTTCTGTCCTTCACTCCCATCCCAGCCCACCCACCCATCCCTCCCCACCAACATTTGCTTTTAAAAATATTTTAAGTATTCTTATCATGCATATATTTAATTCAGGTACTGCTTAGGGACATAATTTCTGTTTTACTAATACTATCTGCATTGGGAAAAATCACTAATTTACATCTTGAAATTATTATTATATTAAAATATTCCTGAGCAGAAATCAGATCCTGCATTGTCAACAAAGTCTTTTGCCTGATATTTTTTTCTAAAAGTCACTTATTCTACCCTCCATATTAAAGAATTATGGAAATCAGTACATACTGGTCAGTTAATGGATTTGAAAGAGCAGGAGTGCATTCTCCTGGATAGCGCACAGATACAAACCTGAAAAGGAGAGACCAGGAAAGATGGCACCAATGACCTAAGGTATAGGTATTTGCATGAATTGAGAAGTACTTTTTTGTATTTTTCTAGTGATTATAAGTTTATAGACCATATATGATCTGATTCTCTGGCAAATCTCACTGAGAAGCATAATAAATTGAAAATTTGCTACTGCCTAAGTCAAAGATGAGATAACTTTGGTTGTTTGAATAAAATTGGTTGAAATTTACTCAAATTTTTTTTTCATCAAGTCCTGGCTGGTGTGGCTCAGTGGATTGAGTGCTGGCCTGCAAACCAAACAGTTGACAGTTCAATTCCCAGTCAGGGCACATGCGTGGGTTGCAAGCCAGGTCCCCAGAAGGAGGTGGGATGCACAAGAGGCAACCCCACAGTAATGTTTCTCTCCCTTTCTTTCCCCCTCCCTTCTCCTCTCTCTAAAAATAAATAAATAAATTTTTTTAAAGTATAATTATTACTATTATACAACAGTTTAAAATGATATAAGTATTTGATAAAAACTGCTAAACCTAAAAATAAAATTCTGCTCATCTCTTAATGCATTGGATAAGGATAAATTCTCAATTAACTTATGCATCTCTGAATTAATATTACTTTTTGGCAAAATGAGAGTGGGTTCAATTCTATCCCTCTTACATTTTTGTATACATGAGGATTAAGAAACTTTGTTCACATAAACACTAGAAGGAGTTTGGTATAGCAATGTCACTAAATTCCCTGAACTACTTCCGAATTATATACCCAAATCACTTAGTGGTATTTCATCAAGAACTATATTTAATGACATATTTCAGTGGGCAAGTCTATTAAGTCCTTCTAACATCTTTTCTCAGGCAGATAAATTTCAGGAGAGCATACCTAAGGAGAGGATATGAAAATAGACCCAGAGTGCCCATGTACTCCCAAGGCTATATTTTCCCCAACTCAAAAACCACTATTTTATTATACCACCTTAAAACGGGAATGTTTTATAACATTTTTTAAGTTTAAAAATGAAAAAAATCTGAAGGAAAATCTTAAGATTTATTAACTTTGAATGTGGGTATATAGGTGTGTCATTTTTTTGTGGGGAATTTATGAGTTCTGGGTAGACACTCTCATGCAAGGTTGGGATAGTACACTAGTTAAAAAGCTCTGGGTATAACTATCTAGATATGATTCCTGGCTCTGCCACTTTCTGTATGTATAAACATAGACAAACCAGGGGTTTGGGCCAAGATGAAGGAGTAGATAGAGATGTTTCACTTCCTCACACAACCAAAAGAAGGATAACAACCAATTTAAAAACAAAACCAACCAGAACTGCCAGAAAATGAAACTGCATGGAAGTCTGACACCAAGGAGTTAAAGAAGAAACATTTACCCAGACCAGTAAGAGGGGCAGAGACAGGAAGCCAGGGTGAAAAGGACCTGCAGCAAGGCAGCAGACCGGGAAGGTGAGGCAGCAGCTGGCAGATGGGATTTCCCACATTTATGAGCAGATAAGGCAGGAGGAACAACTGGGGAGTGAGACAGACTTCACAACCCAGGGCTTCAGTGTAGTAAACTAAAGCTTCAAAACCTACGGTTGTAAAAATTTGTGGGGGTTGTGGCAGTGGGAAAAACTCTCCATCTCACAGGAGAGTCCATTGGAGAGGCCCACCCACAGGATCTTAGAATATACACAAGCCTGCCCACCTGGGAATCAGCACCTGAAAGGGCACAATCCTCCTGTGGGAAGCAAAGGAAGTGACAGAAAGTGAAGTGAGAGCAGAGCAAGCTAGCAAGCAGCATTGTTCCCTCTCTCACCCCTCCCCCACAGACAGGGTACAATGCAGGAAAGTGGGTTGCCCCTCCTTGGTGAATACCTAAGGCTCTGCCCCTTGCAATGTAACAGTTGCACTGAGACAAAGAAATATGGCCCAAATGAAAGAAGAGATCAAAACTCCAGAAAAAGAACTAAGTAACAAGAAGATAGCTAACTTTTCGGATGCAGAGTTCAAAACTGGTAATCAGGATGCTCACAGAAATTATTGAGTTTGTTCACAAAATGAAGGAAGAAACAAAGGATATACCAAGTGAAATAATGGAAAATATACAGGGAACCAACAGTGAAGGGAAGGAAACTGGGACTCAAATCAACAATTTGGAACAAAAGGAAGAAATAAACATCTAACTGAAACAGAATGAAGAAACAAGAATTTAAAAAAATGAGATGCTGAGGAACCTCTGGGAAAACTTTAAACACTCCAATATCCAAATCATAGGGGTGCCAGAAGTAGAAGAGGAAGAGCAAGAAACTGAAACCTTATTTGAAAAAGTAATGAAGGAGAACTTTCCCAATATGGCAAAGGAAATAGACTTCCAGGAAGTCCAGGAAGCTCAGAGAGTCCCAAAGAAATTGGACCCAAGGAGGAACACACCAAGGCACATCATAATTGCATTACCCAAGATGAAAGATAAGGAGAGAATATTAAAAGCAGCAAGAGAAAAGGAGACAGTTACCTACAAAGCAGTGTCCATAAGACTATCAGCTGATATCTAAAAAGAAATCTTATAGGCAAGAAGGGACTGGAAAGAGTATTCCAAATCATGAAAGGCAAGGACCTACATCCAACGTTACTCTATCCACCAAAGCTATCATTTAGGATGGAAGGGCAGATAAAGTGCTTCTCAGATAAGGTCAAGTTAAAGGAGTTCATCATCACCAAGCCCTTATTATATGAAATGTTAATGGGACTTAATCTAAGAAAAAGATCAAAAACTATAAATAGTAAAATGACAACATTACTCTCAACTATCAACAACTGAACCTAAAAAACAAAAACAAACTAAGCAAATGACTAGAACAGGAACAGAATCACAGAAATGGAGATCACATGGAGGGTATCAGTGGAGACAGGGAATGGGGAATGGGGGATAAAGGAACAGGGAATAAGAAGCATAATTGGTAGGTACAAAATAGACAAGAGGAGGTCAATGATAGTATAGGAAATGGAGAAACCAAAGAATTTATATATACAATCCACGGACATGAACTAAGGGGGACAGAGAGTGCTGGAGTATATGGGGGTGCAAGAAGGAGGGGAATAAATGGGAGAAAACTTGGGACAACTGTAATAGAATAATCAATAAAATAAACTTAAAAACATACACAAATTATTTTGCCTCTCTGTACTCAGACCCTCAGTTATAATGGTACTATTATAGACTGAAATTCATATGTTGACATCTAATCCTTAATACAATGGTCTAAGGAGGTGTGACCTTTGGAAGTGATTAGGTCATATGGTAGAGCCATCTTGACTGGAATCAGTCCCCTTATAAAAGAGTCCCCAGAGAGCTCCATAGCCCTTTCCACCATG
This sequence comes from Phyllostomus hastatus, assembly GCF_019186645.2. Lineage (NCBI taxonomy): Eukaryota > Metazoa > Chordata > Mammalia > Chiroptera > Phyllostomidae > Phyllostomus > Phyllostomus hastatus. The sequence goes on along the minus strand of NW_025333841.1, from coordinate 6,385,562 downwards.
TGAAGATGACACAGAAGCCAGCTGTTCATGAACCAGTAAATAGGCCCTTACCAGACACTGAATCTGCATACACATTGATCTTTGACTTCCCAACCTAGAAATGTGAGAAATAAATCTCTGTGGTTTATAAACCACCCAGTCTAGAAGACGAGTGCCTTCCTCACATGATTGTTGTATGGATTAAAAAGGGATAATCAAAGTAAGGCTTTAGCATTGTGCCTGGCATACAGTGAACGCTCAATGTGTTATTTTACACACCCAATTTTATTAAAACTTTGTTGAGGCTGTTTGCATCTATATTCATAAAGATTATGGATCTGTAGTTTTCTTTGATTGTGATGTCTTTGGCTTTGATAGGGTAACAATGGCTTCAAAGAATGAGTTAGGAAGTATTTCCTACTCTTAGATTTTTTGAAAGAGTTTGAGGAGGATTAATGTTAATTCTTCTATAAATGTTTGCTAGAATATATCAGTTAGGCCATCTGGTCCTGGGCTTTTATTTATTAGGATTTTCGATTACCAATTCAATCTCTATTTGTTATGAGTCAACAGATTTTCTGTTTCTTCTTGAGTCAGGTTTGAGTGTTTCTAGAAATTTATCCATTTTATCTAGGATATCTAAGTATTCATAGTATTCATAGTATTGTCTTATAATACTTTTTATTTCTGTACATCAGTATTAATGTCCTCAACTTTATTTCTGATTTTAGTAATTTGAGTCTTATCTGTGCTTTCACTCGTCAGTCTAGCTAGAGATTTGTCAAACTTGTTGATCTTTTTGAAGAACCAACTTTTGGTTTTGTTAAATCGCTCTCTAGTTTTTCCATTCTCTATATTTTAAATTTATGCTCTAAATTATTCCCTTCCTTCTGCTACTGTAGAGTTTAGTTTGTTCTTATATTTCTCACTCTTTAAGGTATAAAAATAGGTAATTTGAGATCTTAATTTTTTAATGTAGGCATTTCTAGCTATAAATTTCCCCCCAAGTACTTCTTCTATTGTATCTATTAAGTTTTGGTATGACATCTTTTCATTTCATTCACCTCTCAAATATTTTTTTAATTTCCCTTGTGATTTCTTTTTCATCTATTGACTGTTTAAGAGTCTGTTGTTCAATTTTCACATATTTGTGAATTTTGCAGATTTATTATGTTATTGATTTCTCATTTCACTTCTTTTAACGTGGAGAAAGTATTTTGTACGATTTCAATATCTTTATATTTATTGAATCTTATTGTATAGCCTAATCTATAGCCTATCTCTTTGGATAATGCTCCATGTACACTTCAGATAAATGGATATTCTGTTGGTGGTGGGTACAGTGTCTGTTAGGTCCAGTTGGTATTACCCAAATCCAATATTTCTTTATTAATCTTCTACCTCTACTCATTTTTCAAAGTGAGGTATTGAGATCCCCACTGTTATATAGAATAATCTATTCAATTATCTCAATTTTTCCTTCAGGTTTTGGGGTTCTATTATTAGCTATGTATATATTTATAATTGTATCTTCTTGATGGATTGCCCCTTTTATCAATAAATAGTATCATTCTTTGTCCTTGAAACAATTTTAATTAAAGGGAGTCTCTTGTAGACTTACTCATTCTGCAAGTGCTTCTCCTTTCCTATTGCTTTTTGTTCTACTTCTATATTGTCTCTGTGAACTTGGGCTACTCAACATAACTTCTCTGGGCTCTCTTTCTCTGTACAACATAGAGAGGACTCTTGGTATGAAGGCTGGTTTATCTCAAGACCATTTTTTTTATTAGTCAATGCACTTTTAACTTTTCATGAGGAAACATTCACACTCTATTTCACTGATTCTAATATATACAACATCACAGGTATTAGAACATATGTTATAATTGGTGCATAAGACAGCACTGTTTCATTGTTTGATTTTCAGCATTAAATAATTTCTTAGTGGTACAAAATAAAGCATTCTACAAAAGTAATATCTTATATTCTATAAGATATATTGAATTAGTTCTATTTAGGAGACTTTGAGATACATTAATTTCATGGCAAGTGATTCAAACTTTTTAATAAAGGTGACCAAGTGATATCCTGTTTCTTCTCTCAAGTTCTAGACCTAGGATCTATTGTTAGACTATCTCAAATTTTCCTTCTTTATAAAACTCAGAGCATGGAAAAAGGGGGAAATTTTAAGTTGCAGATTTTGAATATTAGATCATGAAAACTGGTATGAATCATGGAGATAAATATCCAACCTCCTCTTTGCTCACAATGGGACATTGTGTCCCAGCTTGGCAAAAAGACTTCTCAACGTCACATTGAGAGTTAGTGGTAGAGTGAGAGTTAGTACCATGGTCTATTGTTTTTCTCTACTAGATGACTCTGTATCCTTTCACTCCTTTCTTCTTAGCTTCATATATATCTGTATATCATTTTCAAGTAATTCTAAAGGCATTCTCCCCACATTAATGATCAGTTAGAATGGAGACAGCTACACATTTTTAAAATTGTTAAATCATTTTTATAATTCACATAATGTGATTTCCATTTGGACAAGTTAAAACGCCAAGATAAGCCAGAGCTGCATTGCAGACTACGTTCTCTTCCTTCCAGGCACTAGCAAGATCACAGGTGGTGAGAAGAAAGGGCTGGCAACCTTTGTTAACCCTTAGTGGCAACTCAAATGTTTATGTCAATTGCCTCAGGAAATGCAGGTATTAGCCTCATCCCTGAGCTATCTGGCTGTGTGACCTGAGGTCTTGGTTGGTGGCACAACACTTGCTCTGAGGTTTCTACAGCCAAAAATGGAGCAATTTGGGAGGCAATATTTTAGGAGAAACTAGATCAAATGCCAAACAGATAGATATTAAGAACCTTGAAAAAGTATATATAAGTAGAAATTCAGTTTCTGTGAATTTATTCTTTGGAAATAAGATAGGCTACAAATATGTATATATAAGGATGAATACAGAAATACTATTCATTATAGTGAAAAATTAGAAATACTGTAACTTAATATTTGACAACATGATTAAGTACATGATAGTTCTTTTCAGTGGGATGGTATGCAGTCACTAAAAATAAAAATGAAATATGTATTTGTGGTCATAAAATATTTTTCAAAATTGATCAAAAGGCAAGTTATAAAATAGTGTGTGAAATACAATTCCATGCATATAAATTAAAAATGTATCTACGTCTACATACATATGAAAAAGGACTGGCAATATGTTCATTAAATGTCAAAAGTGGCTTCCTGTGGTTGGTGGAGTTAATACATTATTTTCTCTATTTGCTTGTCTATACTTTGTATATCTTCTACAAAGAATATCTCCTTTTTAATAGTTAAAATGTTTAATGCTTAATAAAAATCAAGACAGACCATTTAAAGCAGAAGAGACTGAATATCAGGGAAGCTAATGGGAATGAATCCATGAAGCTGAAAATATGGATCTTGGACAAAGCAGTGTTGACTAAAGAAAGGCAAAACTTCACTTTGTTTTCAAAGCTGCTTTGCTTTCTGGAAGGCTCCTGTGGGTAAATACAAGGGATGGCTCCCAACAGCTTAAGGATCTGTGTCCCAGAGCAAGGCACTATCTTTGGTCCACACATCCACACCTAACATAGTCCCACAATAAGTGCTGTGTAAATGTTTAATGACTGAATAATGATAAACAAATACACAGCTATTAGTCACTCACTAAGAAACAATTTTTTTACACAACATAACAGTGGCAAACACTGCATGATTTCAGGCAAATGCCCAAATTAATATATCAAAAGGAAACACTTCATTTACAACATTCTGATATTTTCAAGTAAATATATTCACAAAGAGATTACTCACTCAGCTATATTTCCACAACTTTCCCAAAGTTTGAGGGATGGTATGCCTCTAAGCCCAGCACACTGTAAAACATTTATTACCTTAAAATTACTTCTCACCTTTATGAAATTATTAAACCCAAGTTTGCTTGGAAATGATCTGAAGCAGTCAGCCTCAATCAAGTTCTCACTCTGGCACTGACCAGCCGTAGGGTGTTGTACAAGTAATATCTATCCCACCCTGTGAGGCCTCTGTGTTTGCACCTGTACAATCTATTCAAAACCTCCTCCAAATCTAAGAATAATGACTCCACAGCTTAATGAAATCTAAAATAAGCCTATGTGTCACCTGTTAAAAATATAGAAGGTTCTTTGCATTCTTGTCCAAAGGCCTGTCTCCATTAGGGTTTCTGGTGTTGAACATGCATAACTCCCTTTCCCCAAGGCAGATGATTCTGCTTATGCTGAAGCTAGTGGGTCAGAGTCACTGCTGAAGGACTGGAAGGACAGGTTGATTTCCAGAGAGACCCATGGGGACTGATGGTGGGGAATAAAGGCCCCTCTCTTGTCAGTAGTGATCACCACACAGTAGACCCCTCCTCAAAAATACCCACCCCTCCACATATATTCCACCAACTGAAGAGACATTGGTGTTAATCAGTGGATTTGCATATACACAGAAGTACTCACCCATTGGTGTCTACTGTTCTTAATCAGATGTACATGGGAAAGAAATGGTCTTGTCCTAAGCTCTGTTTACTTCTTTGCAAGAGGGAAAAGAGAGGAATAAAAGGAAGGATATGTGATAGTGGCAAAAGGCGGTTATTCATTCACTATATATCAGATTCCTGCTAATCAGTGACTTTGTTTCTCTTGGCTTGTTATACCTCCTTCCTTTCCATCTATATTATGGACACTGAAAAATTATTGTTTCCCTCTATATTAGTTAGGGTAACTAAAGCTAGCCTCTGTCAAACTTTAGGGCTTAGCAGAAAAAGGGTTGTCATTCACATCCCAATCCAATGTAAGTATTCGTGGTTGGGTAGATTCCTCATTGTCATCCTGGACCCAGGGTCCTCTAATTTGCAGAGTTCTCCCTATCAATCTGATGTATAGGAAAGGAAATGAAGATCATGTGGAGTTGTTATGGGCTAAGTCTGCACAAAATTCACATCATTTTCACTTATATTTTGTGTGGAATAGTAACATGGCCATGCCTTATTGTAGGGGAGCTTGGGAACCATGGTCGATCTATGTGCCTAAGAAGAAGAGAACACAAATATTTGTGAGGGTTGGGGGTTCTCTGCCACTTCCTCCAAGGTCAAGTCCACCATTCTTTTATTTTAATCAGGAATACAAATCATTAAGTCATTACAATAAATCTGGAGATAAGTAAAGACAAGGGAAAACAAGTTGGGATACTGAAACTGACCACAGCATGACTAATACCTCCTTCAAATTACCCAAAGGGAATATCCAGCCCACAAATTAGACATTGCTTGAATGAAGACAGAACCTCTACTGACAGAAAGGATCTGCTTCCTGACAATAAAGCACTCAATGGCTGAGTCACATAATTAGAGGTGAATGACAGATGATATAAACCATGAATACTGCCTTCTCAGCTTACAGAGGAAGTTAAAACAAATGTAACCAATGGGGGATGTGACATGAGAGAGGTTACAGACTCCCCAACTGTCTGAAGACCACCTATTTCTAGACTTTGGGATACAGTGCATTTAATGGAAATAGAGAAGGCTCTGGAGGTAGATAGTCCCATTTTAAGCACTGGACTTGGGCCTTGGGAAAAGAACTCAGCCTCTCTAAACATTGGTTTACTCATCACTAAAATGGGTATAATGATGATACCTTTTCACAGAGCTACTGGGAAGGGTAAAAAGGTCATGTTAAGGTGATTGGCATGAAACTTGGCACAGAGAAAATGCCCAATGGAGGATCTTTTTGTAAAATAGTGGCATTCTAATTTCTAAATGTAAGACCTACTGCTCTAGCCCGTCTTGCTCTGAGATATCCAAGTGGGCAAAGAGGGGGATAGGAGGCAATGAGATCAGAAAGCTAACAGGGACCTTTACAAGGGACTTGCAGGCCACCACAAAGGCGTTGGATGTTATTCTGAGTGAAATGGAAGAACCTTTAAGGATAATATTAGTACTTACCTCACAGGCTAGTTTTGAAGATTAAATGAAATATGTTTTTTTACCATCTCTAAGAAGTTCAAAACATAATGATCATCTTGATTGAGACTTTTTTCTTTTTATTGAATTTATTAGGGCGAAACTGGTTAATAAAATTGTACAGGTTTCAGGTGCACAATTCCATAGCACATCATCTATACACTGCATTGTGTGCTCATCACCCCAAGTCAACTCTCCTTCCATCACCATTTATCCCTTCTTTACCCTTCTCCACCTGCCCCTACCTCTCTTCCCCCTCCCCCCAGTGATTATCACATGTTGTCTGTGTTCCTGAGTTTTTCTCTTTTTTTATTTTTCACTCAATCCCTCTGCTCCCTACCCATCCCCCAACCTCCCCTGAGAGTTGTTAGCCTGCTATCTATCTCTGACTCTGTTTGTATTTACCTCGTTGGTTCATTTTGTTCATTAGGTTCCATACATGAGTGAAATCACATATTTGTCTTTCTCCGACAGGCTTATTTCACTAAGCATAATGCTTTCCAGGTCTATCTGTGCTGTCAATGCTTAGCCTAGTGCCTGGAACATAAAAGCCAGCATTATTGTAAATAGTACTGATATTGTTTATTATTCTTATTCTGAACAAGAGGAAAGTGGTACTGGTTGGGTAAGACAAAAGAGAAAATAAATTGTTGCAGCCATTGGGCTGGCCTCAGTCTTCTCAATAATGTGGAATGGGGGTGCCATGGAGACCTTGGGATGAGTCACAAAGGCCTGGCAGAGCTGACATAATAAACGTCTTCCTCAGTCCAGGCTCATAGGGGGATGTCTAAAGACAGGGTGATATCATGCCTGGAAAGTTCTTTGTGCTCCAGAGGAGAAAGATGTCCTACAAATTTAAGTTGTTATTATTTTGAAAGCCAAATGCCAGGCTTTGAAATGCAGCCAGCTTGTCTTCAATATTTAGTTATGTTTCCAAAGCACAGCAAGAAAAAGAAACCAACTGTTTATATGCAGTAGTATTTCTGGTAACTGAACTTATTAGTTTAAATGATAATATTTACAAAGTTCACAAAATAACATGCTTTCTGTCCACTGAGACCTGTTTTAATTAAAGCTCTCCCTTTAAAATTCATTAAAGTAATCAGTTCTAAGAGATGAGGAGACCACATATGAGTGCTGCAGATCCCCTTCTGCAGGTGCAGGAAACAATGATTTCAACAATTGTGAAGAGTTCTTCTTTCATTTGATTTAGTTTTATTTAAAGGCACTAGCTGTCTAGCCTCAGGAATGTCACATTTTTATTAGGCATAAGCAGCTTAGTTGCCTATAATGTAGATCACTCCACTATCATTGTCACCTGGTCAGAGCCATGACTCAGAAGCTGTTTCTCCCAGGAAAGAGAGGATGGAAAAAGGGAAGTTGACTATTGAGAGACAAAACATCCCATTGTTCCCAAGCCACAAAGAGGCTTTGCTCTTATAACCAGGAGCCTTGGCTGTGCGGGGAAGAGTGATGGCTGGAAAGGCTCAGTGAGGGTAGCTTACAGTGGTAATGATATCATAATAATAGTAACAGCAACTACAACCACAACTATTAGGACTACAGACTATGGAACACTTACTATGTGCTAGATGTACACATCATTGTGATTTGACCATATAGCAAGCCCATGAGATGGCCACTATTATCATCTTCATTTCACAGACAAAGAAACTAAGGCTTAAACAGGATAAGTCACTTGTCAAAACCCACACAGAGAGTAAATGACAAGAAACCACTGTAGCAGGGGAATGAGTGGCCTTGGAATTCCATTATGGCCACTTTCCAGATGTGAGCTCTTCAATGTAATTTCCCTGAGCTTCGGTTCACTCATACATAAAATGGACATGATTATATCAACCTTACTGCATTGTGGCAAGAATCACACGTGGTAACACCAGTACAACATTTAGCACAGAGCCTGGCACAGAGGACATGCCGAATGCACAGTAGCCATTTGTATCATAAGACTGTAAAAGAGAAGCTGTGCACCCAGCACTAAGGGAGCCAGCTCCCCTGTACCTCAACTGCTTCCCTGGCAACCACAATTGGGAGACCAGGGGAGGTACCCTGCAAAGGGAATGTAGGATTTAAATCAGCTTGTGTTGGGATGTAGAAGAACCCTGAGCATTAGGCAGCTGTGGCAGCCTGTAACAGTCTGCCCCTGTTCTCACAGTGCAATTGGAGCAGAGGTTTCGTGGAAGGCATTGAGGCGGGTACAGTAGGTAGAGGCTGACAGCACAGTACAATGAAACAAGAAAAAGTGACAGCTAGGCACAGAAAGGGGTCTGAGCCACTTTTCCCAGGAAAATAAGCTGTCACTGCCAAACGGAAACACTATGGCAATCTTGCCCAACCTCCTCAGTTTTCATATAGGTATAAAAAAAAATCCATTAGTGTAAGTCTGTTTTATTTCATGTCCATAGAGCAAGTCTCTACACTGGAGTTCAAGATGACTCTGTCACCTTGCTAACTATATGACCTTGACAAAATTACCTAATATCTTTATTCCTCAACTTTCTCATCTAGTAAGAAGTACCTACTTCAAAATTTCCCCAAGATTAAATGAAAGAATGCCCATAAAAATTCTAACACAGTGTTTGGCACCTGCAAAACATTCAGTCCATAGAAGCTTTTGCTTACCTTTTCTGAATTCTCTGAAACTCTACCTGCCTGTCACAGCCATTTTCTCTGCTGCCCTGCACCTCTGCTGCCCCTAAGCCGTCCTTCAAAGCTTGCCTAGTTGCCTATTGCTCACATTTGTTACCTGTGACAGTTAGGTCCTCACTACTAATACTACGACTAGTGAGGTGTCTATTTTTATCAGGCTCTGGAAAATGGAGGGCCTGTTTCAGTGTTGCTGCTCTAGAAGCCCCTTTGGGACAGCTGAGCCTCAGAAGGATTAGCTCTTGGACTTCCCTCTGGGTGGGTTTTACACACTATGGCTTCTCCTGCTGCAAATACTGAGTATGCCTCCCATATGCTTGGCATTCAGCACCAGGTTCCCACAGCTGCCTTGCTCAGTGTCCCTGAGGTAAGGCCAGTGCTGACACTTGAACCAGACTCATTACTTTTTTTTATTTTAATTGTTGTTCAAGTACAGTTTTCTGCCTTTTACTCCCATCCCAGACTCACTTTTTTGCCAGGCACTGAGCTAGGCACTGAGACTACAGTGATAAGCAAGATGGATACAGTCTCTGCCCTTAGTTATCAGAAAAACCACTTGATTGAGCAAGAAATAACAATAAGAAGGTGATTATGGCTATTCACTTATTTATTTAACCACTACGAACTGAGTACATATTTTGTGCCAAGTCCTATGCTCAGTGTTAGAAATGTATTGGTAACTCAAAAAACAGACACTGCCGCAAACCATATGGTTCTTACAATCTCGTGAAGAGGACTGCATAATTGTCATTATATACTTGTTATTGTAATCACTTGCTTGCTGTCTAGGTGTTGGAAAGAAAAGGAACAGGTTGCTAAGGGGGCAGATAATGGGGGCTTGATTCAGTTTGGAGGATCGCATAAGTTTCCCCTGAGGAACTAATGTTTGGTCTGAGCTCTGAAGGATGCAGTAATCTAGGCAGAGGCAGTAGGAGGCCAGATGTTAGATGGAAGAAATGATTAGAGGCAAAGGAAACATTAAGGAAGACCCCAAGAAAGGAAAGCACATGGCAACTTTAAAAGAGCTGAGAGATGGCTAGTGAGTTTAGGTGTAATTGGCAAAGGGAAGAATGGGATAAAATCAGGTGATGAGGTTAATGGGCCTTTTGTCCACGATAAGGAGTTTAGACTTTCTTTCACGGGCAGTAGGGGAGCTGTTGATGAATTTTAGACCAGAGAGTGACAAGATATGACTTATGTTTTTGAAAGATCTGGCTGCTGTGTGAAGAATGGGTTGGGGGAAGGCAGGCCAGAGGGGGGCATGCAGAGACCTGTTTCAATGCTATTGTCCAGTGAGAGATGCTGGAGCAGCTTGGAGTAGGAGAGTGGTAAGAAATGAGAAAGTGAGTTAATTTGAGACAGATGTCAGAGTAACTGAAAAGACTTGATGATGAACTGGATGTGGAGTGTGAGGGTGAGGGAGGTGTGAAGGATGACTCTGTTTTCAGGCTTGCATGTGGGGTGGATGATGGGAGCTGTTCACTGAATGGTAAATACAGAAAGAAGTACAGGTATGACTGGGGTGACATGATAGTGAGCTCATTTTGAGATGTCTTGAACTGAGGTGCCTTGGAGGCATGGCAGTGGGCAGTTGCTTATATAGACCTGAAGCTCAGTGGAAAGGAGATAAAAATCTGAATTCTGTCAGTTCAGTACCAAGGTGATTCTTGAAGCCAAGGAGAGAAGGACTTCACCTGGGGGAGTAGAAAGTGAACGCAAAGGAGGACTCGCTACAGAACTCTCATAAATAACATTGAAAGGTCATGCAGAGGATAAACTGAGGAGACTGAGAAGAACAAGCCAGAATGAAAGCCAGACAAGTATGTGCTTCAAGGAGGGAGCAATCAACAATAGCTGCCGGGACACATGTCAAGTAAGACAAGGACTGAAAAATACCCATTACATGCAGTGACATAAAGAGGTAATTGATGAAGATGAAGATGCAGTGCTCATCCTCCCCCTTGCCCCTTTAGCTGAGAGGTATTCTTCAGGTACCAATCATTAAGTTGCAGAATCCAACTCCAAGTTCTTCCCAGTTCCACCCATGTGTTGAGGAACACTCTGGTGACTGAGCAGGACCTCCCCCAGTACAGTTAATCCAGTTCTTCAGGTCTCTTGGGTAACTCCCAGCTGATTGGGGCTCCAAGTATCATTTTTCTAACCACCATTTATCACTAATCTGGTCCTCACGCTGTCTCCATGTTGTTTGCTTTTTATCAAGGGCTAATTGTGCATTAGCCACCATTTATTCCTACAATTACTTTTGAAGGGCTCAGCAATGATAGTCATTTTCAATCCTATAATATAAAATGTGGTTTGGGGCTACTTTAATCACATATATACATAAGTGAATGAGCAAATTATTCAAAGCAAAATACTGTTAGACTCCTGCCACCCCATCTGATTTCTTAGTACTATAGGTACCTTCCTTTCCAGTTGCTTCCCAACCACCTTCCTCACCTCTGTATGGAGAGATAAAAATTCAAGTGCAAGGCTGGATTACTAGGATGGCAGATGAATCTGTTCAGGCAGGAAATTTGAGAATGCAGGTGTTATTAAGAAATGGACAGTTTTTTTTAAAACAAAGAAATTCATAATTAAATAAACCAAATACAGGATCACAATTCAATTTGTTTCAAAATTAGTTGTTTTCTTATATAGGAAAGCAGAGCACAATTAAGGGTGAATTGACTTAATGTACAAATTCATCTATTAACATATCCTTTGAGAATTCTCATCGAGTTTAATTTCAAAGATGTCATCAGTGACTAGTTACTGAACTAGTCACAGAACAAAATGGTTCCCTCTTACTCTCTAGTTATGTTGAAATTTATTAGGAATTTAATTGAATATTATCTACCTAGTTTGGTATCTCAAAAATACCATGTTGTTACAGGTAATGAAGATAAGACCAAATGTGATGTGCATATGTCCTGTAATGTTTACTTGTGGCACAGATTATGGAGGCTCCTTCAGGAATTTTGCCCAATGTTCTGAGCCCCAGGTCCCACAATTTGAGGAATGTACCTTCTCAGTCACCTGGGCACTTCGTACCATCAACTCTAGCTCAATTCACAAATAAATTTAAAGCCAATTACTATTTGACACTATGTCCTCCCAACAATCTACTTGGTCTCCATTCCCTTTTCTGGAGTTTAGTCTTTGAACATGGATAACAATTTGCTTCTAGGAGTGTTGTTTCTCACTTCTTGGTCTCCCTGGTTCTCCTGAGGATTGCTGGTTTATGTCCTTGTTACTTCCAGTTATCTTCTGGGAAGCTCCCTCTTTAAGAAAGAGGCCAAGAACATTGGTATTGCCAGCCCACTTGCAATGTCACCTCAGGAAAAGACACATATATTTCATTATAAACTTCCTCTTACTCTGTTGTTGCTGATGATCAATAAAACAGATCTCTACTCAATTGGAGTGACCAATGTTGTGGCCCAAACCTACTATCCTTCCAATCCCACTTCAAAATTGGTGCTTTCTTTTTCAGAGAACTATACCCTAAATCTCAGTGGGTTTCTCTAACTTCTTGTTTATGTCTCAGATATCCAGATGGAACTCCAGGAGTGTAGCATGCAAATTAGCCAACTAAGAAACTAGTCCCCAACACCCATCAAAGGTTGGAGGTATTTTTTAAGACAAAACTTTTTGGTTTTGACTGATTTCTGTTTAGTGACTTCAGTGCCCTAACTCCAGTTTAATAACTGAAAATAGAGAAAAGTCTTCTGCCTTATTTGGAATGCATAAGGTCACCTACTTTATTTTGCAAAGGAAAAACAAAAATTAAAGCAAAAACAAAGATCTTGACGCCATTATCATAATATTTGACACCTGGCTTCTCTTTTATTCCAAGATCTGCTTGATTTTTATCCTTGTTAGTTTTGAAAATCTCCTGCAAAGTTTCCAAAGCTAAATGGCTGTAAAACAAAGTCAGTATTTTGCAAGACTTATTAACAATAAAGAGAAACAATGGGATATGAATTTCTAGATGGGCTGTGTTCTAAAATTAGAAGCTTATAAATAAGCAATATATTTGTGATTTGGGGCATTACTAATATATCCTCCAAGAAAATCCTTTACACAAAACTCAGAAACAATACAGATAGATTAGAGGGAGCTTATTTGCATTACAAAAGGTCTCTTCAGTTTACAAAAAGATTCATCACAAGGCTTCTTTAATGAGAAATCATTTGTATAAGATTTCTGTTTACAAAAATCAAAACACCAACTTGTACTAGAGTTACAGGAACTCTCCAGTGTTGTTACATGAGAGTCACCCTCTATTAGATGATTTATTTTGAGTCAGCTGGAATGGAAGGTCACTCTAGGGAATGTGCCAACTGCCTCCACCAGGATCCTGGAATCCACTGAATAAATTCTAAGCTCTCATATTTCCCAGATGTTCCCTTCTCCTTATCTGTTTTCTGAGTGCCCATGTGTGGAAGAATGTCCTAAGAAAACAATCTTTTGGGACATTTCAATTCAGAGACTGAGGAATCATAACACTCCTACTCTCCCATTCCCTTGCCTTCTGACCTTCAAAATTGGGATGGGGAAGTTTCGTGGTCAGTGCTCCCAGACCCACAGGTCTTGACTTTAATGCCTATCTGTGGAGACAGCAGTCTAAATCCACGATGATTTGAGGTTTGGATGAAACTGCTTGAAATCTCTGCTTAAAAATTTTGCCAATGATTAAATTAAAACATCTATAAAGGTTCTGTTGAGGTATAAGCCTCCATTTGTGACTGGGAGCTCTGTCCAACAAGGCCATTTGTTAGTTCCAGTAGTTACTGGAGGAAGCCCTAGAACATATTTTAGTGATGTTACGCTAGTTTCCAGAAAAAGGAGCAGATAACACAAAGAGAACCATTCAGTTCTTCCCCAAAAAGGAAATCAGTGAGCAATCCTTACCATTAAGGGGCCTATCCTAGTGTGATTGGCCAGCTCCTCTTTCTGTTTCAACAGGGAGAAGAAACATAGTAAACATCTCATGAAGAAGGAGTGGTTCCTCTGATCTGGAGATCAGCTAGAAAGGCAGCTATAAACAGTTGAGAATATTATTAGAAAGAGTCTATGGACCTTGGCAGCTCAACAGACCTGGGTGTGAATCCCAGCTCCACTACTTATTCTCTGTGGAACTTGGTCAAGTGATTTCACCTCTTTAATGAGATGATTCTTCACTTGGGAAATTGAGAGAATACCATCAACTTGGCAGATAGTGTATGTGAAGGGCTTAAAGAAAACAGTGTAGGCTCTCAATAAATGTTTAATTAATAACCACCTATCAATACCAGAATTAAGTCTATCCCTTTAATTCTTTCTAAAGCTCAAGCAGGGTTAAGAGAACACCGATGATTGTGACACAAAGAAAACTCGAGATTATTAAGCTGTTAATACAAGTCTTGGACCTAGGAAGGATTTAAATCTCAGATATCATTTATAGTAAGTTAACAAGGATGTTTTAATCAAACTCTGTGAGCAGAAGCAGAGTTAGGTTAAATGTGGATGATTACCATTAACATATGGTAATATTGTTAACTGTGCTTTGATAGCTAAGCCCAGTACTTTGGGTCACATACCTATCCATGCACATTAGTGATTGCATTGATATTTTTGCCTACAACTTTCCTGAAAGGAAAATGTGTCAATGCAAAACTGTAACAGGGTAGGTTGGGCCAGATCACTGGGAAGCAGAGGAGGGGACACCAGTATTGGTGCCAGAACCAGTACCTTCCCTCAACAGGGCGGAGAGAAAGCCTGAAGCAGTGGTTTGAAGCTACAGCCTGTGAATTAGGCTTCCTTACCTCAGGGAAGGGTAAACAACTGGTGAGCTTGTGACCCAGCCACAGAGAGCTTGTACAGAGCCTAAATGAGCTGTGGGGGCCAGGTGCCCCACCACAGGCCAAGATACTTGTGCACCTGTGCACAGTCAGGAAACTTCTGCCCCATTCTGCAAAATGGTGGCCAGAAGAGGGTTAAAGACCCTGGGGAGCTGACAAACATGGTGGACTTTGGTAAACATAGACTGCAATGCCACACACTCCATTGTGCATGGATTTCTGGACAGAGTCTTTAAAATGGAATGTGCTGTGAAACATTCAGCCTCTCCCCTCCTCTCACTACTCTAGTCCACCACAGAGGGCCTGAGTTCCAGATACCACTGGGCTCTGGAGACCACATGGTCTGGGAACATTTCCAGTGCTCTTTCTGCACAGAAATTGGCTGCAGCACTGGCTGGTGCCCTACCCAGCCAGGTGCCCACAGACTTGTGAGAAACACCTGGAGCCTAACTGTGACTGGGAACCTGCCAAGCAGCCTGGATGAGCATGCTATAGCCACCTGCATTTCCCAAAGGACATTACTTTAAAATGGGAAAAGGGATTCCAAGCACTTTCTGGAGCTGGTCTGGCCTGGCAGAGTATGGCAGGATTATTTGTATTTGGGTGTTTTAAAGGGAGTGAGGCTCTGCAGCAGAAACCTGCCAGTTATTTCAAAACTGTATAGCCGTTAAATAAACCACCCCTTTTCTTTTTCTTCAGCAAATTTATGACTGCATAGGTTCTCCTATACACAGCAAACAGTAGAACCCTACTGACTGTTCTGCAACAGCAACGGCTGTTGCATAACAAAACCTGCTTGTCTTATTACCTCATAAGTGTGGCAGCCATGATCACAACTCTTTTCAATCACTGTCAATCACTAAATTCAGTACTATGGATATGGAGATGATTCAAATGTTTTATCTTCCAAGGCTATGGCTCTAAATCATAGAGGTCTTCAGGAACAAGGTAGCTCCCTTCTGATGATTTCTTTCTGAGAGCATTAGGCCACTTGGTTCTTCTTTTTGTTGTCTTGGATTAGTTCAATGAGATACACGGCTAGAAATAGAGTGACATTAACAGGTATTCTACAAAACAAAGAAAGGAAAACAAAGCATGAAACTTGCTTTGGCTTAATAAATCTATTTTGTTCCATTTTGATACTGGTGAAAATTTAAGCTGATCCTTCTTATTCAAGCTGCATCCATCAGTAAAACTTTGCCCTTGCCCCTAGTTGAACTCATTTTATATTAGGGTGAAAGATGTTTGCCTGTGACTCTCTATGCAGAAGTTGAGGCAGCCTTTATCTCATTTGCATATAAGATGATCTGAAGCCTGGTGCTATAGAAATGTGATATGGACTCCAAAGTGCTATTTACACAAGGACCCCACTGTGGCTCTCCCAGTGTACCTCAGGCAAATATAAAGATACATGTTTGTGCTACACTGATCACTACAGGTTGTGTTTCAAGTTCACATTCCACTTTTCACAGGTACCATTTATGTATGCCTCCATAAAGTATATACTGAGCACCGCAAGTGAGGAACTCTTATTTGATTGATAAATTTTGGTGTATTACTGGACATGCCTAACTCAATTCAGTCCTGTTTTCTCTTGGGAGCAATTGTACTCATGGAAGCAAATGTTCTATTCTGTTCTTCTAGTGTTGCATGTATGTATGTATGTACTTTTGTCACCAACAAATATTTATTCAAGAAAATGAAAGGGCTGCAACCCAGTGCATGCACACATGGCAGCCACTTGCACACTCTGGTCTATGTGCCAAGATGGAAGGGTATTTATAGAAGGAAAAAGAAGACAAGGGAAGGGAAAGTTAGAACACAGAGCTTTATTGTTAAACATAGAGTTCTTCCTATGGGGTTCGTGCAAATACATAGAGGTCAAGAACTTCCATAAGCCCTAGATCATCCCATAGACACTCCCTATTAACTCCATTTGCTTAAAGTCATATTTTGTCTGTTTTTAAATTATATATATATATTTTCATTTATTTTTAGAAAAAGGGGAAGGGAGAGAGAGAGAAACATCAATGCGTAGTTGCCTCTCACATGCCCCCTACTGGGGACCTGGCCTGCAACCCAGGCATGTGCCCTGACTGGAGATTGAACTGGTGAACCTTTGGTTTGCAGGTTAGCACTCCAACCACTGAGCCACACCATCCAGGGATAAATTATATTTTATTGATTATGCTATTACAATTGTCCCAATTTTTCTCCTTTGCCCCCCTCCACCCAGCACACCTCACTTCCTCAGGCAATCTCCATGCCCTTGCTCATGTCCATGGGTCATGCGTATAAGTTCTTTGGTTACTCCATTTCCTATACTGTACTTTACATCCCTGTGGCTATTCTGTAACTACCTATTTGTACCTCTTAATCCCCTTACCTCTTCACCATTCCCCTACAATCCCCTCCCATCTGGCAACCATCAAAACATTCTCTGTATCCATAATTCTGTGTCTGTTCTTCTTGTTTGCTTAATTCGTTTTTAGATTCAATTGTTCATAGATAGGTATTTATTGCCATTATATTGTTCATAGATTTGATCTTCTTCTTTTTCTTAAATAAGTCTATTTAACATTTCATATATTAATGATTTGGTAATAATGAACTCCTTCAGTTTTTTCTTGTCTGGGAAGCTCTCTATTTGCCCTTCAATTCTAAATGATAACTTTGCTCGGCAGAGCTAATTTGGCTGTAGGTCCCAGCTTTCATGACTGTGAATATTTCTTGCTGATCTCTTCTAGCCGGCAAAGTTTCTTTTGAGAAAAGTCTTATGGGAACTCCTTTGTAGGTAATTATCTGCTTTCCCCTTGCTGTTTTTAGTAATCTCTCTTTATCTTTAACCGTTGGCATTTTAATTATGACATGTCTTGGAGTGGGCCTCTTAGTTTGAGACTCTCTGGGCTTCCATCTTGTTTGGGACTCTCTGTGCTTCCTGGACTTGGCATGTTTATTTCCTTCACCAAATTAGGGAGGTCTTCCTTCATTATTTTTTTAAATAGATTTCCAATTTCTTGCTCTTTCTCTTCTCTTTCTGGCACCCCCATGATGTGAATGTTGGAATGCTTGAAATTGCCCAACAGGCTGCTTACAGTCTCCTAATTTTTTTGGATTCTTTTTTCTTCTTGTTGTTCTGATTGGTTGTTGTTTGCTTTCTTATGTTCCAAACCATTGATTTAATTCTAGGTTTTATTCACTCTTTTGTTTCCCTGTAAATTGTTCTTTATTTCAGTTAGTGTATCCTTTGTTTCTGACTGGATCGTTTTTATGATGTTGAGGTCCTCACTAATTTCCTTGACATCCTTATAACCTGTGTTTTGAACTCTGCATCTGATAGATTGCTTATCTCCATTTTGTTTAGTTCTTTTTTAGAGTTTTATTTCGTTCTTTTATTTAGGCCATATTTCTTTGTCTCCTCATTTTGGTAGCCTCCCTGTGTTTGTTTCTCTGTATTAGGTAGAGGTTCTATGACACCTTGTATTAGTAGCAGGGAGTAATGTAGTAGGTATCCTGTAGGGTCGAGTGGCTCAGCCTCCGCTATCACCCAAGCTGGGTACTCAAGGTGCACCCTTTGCATGGGCTAAGTACACCCTCCTCTTGTAGTTGAGCCTTGGTTACCACTGGCATGTCAATGGGAAGTATTACCCAAGCCAGTCAGCTGCAAGGACTGGCTGTGACCACAAACCACCAACCTCCACCCTGCCTGTAGGATCAGTTGTGCAGGGTCAGGGTGATGGTGCTACAGCATGGTCTGTAGCTGTGCACTGGGTGTGCAGGCCTTGTGGTTTCCCAGGTGGTGCATGCCAAGGTCAGTCCCCACCTGTGTTCTGCCTGGGGCTACCCTGCATGAGCTATAAAACTATCTGAGGTGCCTGCTAGTTGTGCTAGGCTTGGAGATTCCTAGGCAAAGTCAGGCTGTGAATTTAGGCTGGCTGCTGCTAGTGCTGGGCCTGGGGCCACTTAGTAAGAGGTATGGGGCCTGGGGTATCACAGAGACTGGTTGTTGCTTGTTTGAGAGGATTTAGGAAGCTGTGAAGCATCAGCCAAGACCAGTGATTCATATGAAAAATCCATTGTTAACAGCTGTAAGTTGGGTGGGATGAAGCCTCAGAGTATCTCCAGGGCAGGGCTAACAATGTTAGCCAGTTGATAGAGTCTCAGATATGCCACCAGCCTGATGGCTCTATGACTCTGTGGTAGGAGGGTTCAGAAAAGGGACAATGGTCTCTGTCTGCCTTTCTGTCTGGGAGAAAACTGTTCTCTAGTTCTCATCTTGGTGCCACACATTTCAGTTCATTCCTGTATGCCACTAGTGCCTCTCAAGCTGCTACCCTGGTGCTGGAGCTCAAAGGGAATAAGTCTGAGTAAATCCATGTGTGGGTTTTTTTAGGGGAACTTCTTGGAACTTTAGTATTTCTTCCGGTGACTCAATTCCTATTGGTTTTTGCAGCTAGAAGTTATAGGGACTTATATTCCTGGCACTGGAACCCTGGACTAGGGGGCCTGGTGTAGGACTGGGACTCTTTGCTCCCGAGATATCCCTCCCCAATTTTTATCCATCACATGTGTATGAAGGACCAGCCCATGCCATATCTCCACCCATCCTAACAGTGTGGATGGATGTGGTTTCTTTAATTCCATAGTAGTCAGACTTCCATTGCACTCGATTTCTGATGTAGTGCTAGTTATATTTAAATGGTGGGTAAGTCTGTCTAATTTTTACAGTTCATTTAAAAAACACATTTTCCTTCCTTGTTAAACCAGGTTGTCTAGCCTGAGCTCCAAAAATAATAAAGTGTGATTTAAAACCCATATGTATTGTTTTACTTTTTTGATTAAATAAAGTGCTATTTATTGGGCCTTTGGGAGCCACAATAAGTACCAACTTTGTGTCAGACACATAGTCTAAGTCTAAGTCACAGGGATATGTTAGTGAATGTCATAAGCAGAGTTTTTGTCTTCATGGAACTTATATGTCTAAGTCTCCCAGGAGACATTTCTGGTGTGAACTGTATTTCTTTCACCATCACTTATGCAACATGCTATCTCCATGGAGTAGGTACTTTGGGCAGTCTCCCAGCCATATGACATCAGTGGCAGAGCCGGGTAGATGTTCTGCCCTGCTTTCTTGCTCAGTCCTACTCCTAAGATATCATTGCTTAGAGTTGTGTTCCTAAGGGATAGGACTATTGCTGAAATAGAGAAAGAATCCTCCTTATTGCATCTAATGTCAAAATTTGGTACTTGTTTTCCTTTTCAAATACTGTTCTCTTTTTGTTTGTAGATCCCATCAGTGCTATATGGAGGAGTTGAAGCTTTGAAAGTTCACTGTTTAGGATTCAGAATTACTTCAAAGCCCAGGAAACTTTAATCCTTTGCCAAATATCATATATAATTTTCCAAATAAAATGAGAGTTTCCAAAAACATTCTATGTGGTATGCCAGACTTAAAGTTCTGAGGTTGTTTCAATGTTTTTAGGTGTGCAAGTTCAGAACCACAACTTGGAAGTAATTGTATTTCTACTGGGTAGATTGGGATTATCTCCAATAAGTTGTTTCAATCAACATGCTTTGACTGGGTGCCAACAATGTGCCCCAAAGTGTTGTAATTGTTAAAGTTTACTTGCCCCAACTCTGGGCTTTAAGTATGAAAAGCCTATAAAATATGTACAAGGTAAGATACCAGAAGCCCTACCTCCACCAAGGGTAGGGTTAGTCTTAGCCCTGCTGCCTAGAACCTGCTCCCTGGTGTATCTAAGAGGAGACTTTGGGCACTCATATTCCAAATGAACTATACATTGTATGTGCTCAAAATAATTCCTAATTATCATTCCAGTTCCCCACTGGTACTGGAGTTCTGTTCTGCCCTCACTATTAACATTTACCTCATGCTCAAGAGTTCACATGATAACTAGCTTTATAATCATCTTCTTTATATGCTATAAGGTTAGACTGCCTAAGTCACAGTTACATACAACCTAGGACTAATTTCAACTAGAGTCATACCTAAAAATTTCAAAACCTTGTTGTGAAGAAGTCCAGGTGAGAAGTGAGTGATGATTGGCTTGGAGGAAGACTAGATATGGTCTGCTCTGTCATCTCTCCCTTCTCATGTATTGAATGAAATATGGGTTAACTATGGTGATTATTTTCTGAACCATCAGTCTTCAAGACATGGACTGTCAAATAAATGTTTATGCTACTTACAGTGTAAAAAGCATTTAGAAATAGAGCTTGTAACCCCAAACATTGACAGTACTTGTACATTTAGATTGTTTATATCAGGGATTAAAATCTCAAATATCTACAAGGGTCAAATATATAACATAAATGAATTATATGAACTAAATTGAAGAGAATAGGGAGCATAAGGGACACTGATGGGCTGGAGTGTGCCTGCTCTATTTAAAGATATATCAATAATTTTAAAAATTATGGGACAAATTTCATCAGGTCTTTGGGTTGGATTTCTCTTGAGAGCCACCAGTTTGCCGAATTCAGGTTTACAGAGATAAAGAGATAATTGTACCATCCACTATGCAGCAGAAAGAAGGAAGTTCCTACCTTTTGCGACAGCATGGATGGAACTGGAGAGCATTATGCTAAGTGAAATAAACCAGGTGGTGAAAGACAAATACCATGTGATCTCAACTTTAAGTGGAATCTACCTAGGTTGCAGTTTGATCCCCAGTCAGGGCTCATTCAGGAGGCAACTGATCAATGTTTCTCTCTCACATCAATGTTTCTTTCTCTCTCTCTCCAAACAGAGATTAGAAACATCTATGTTTCTAAACTCTCTCTCTAAAATCGATACACATACCCTTAGGTGAGGATTCAAAAATATCAACAAATAAGTCCGGTAAGGATGTGGAGAAAAGATAACCCTCCACATTGATAGTGGGATGATAAACTGGTATAACCAGTGGAAAACTGTATGGAGATTCCTCAAAAAATTAAAAATAGTTCTCCCATAAAAATAAATAAATAAAATTAAAAATAAAAAAACAAGCAAGCAAAATATAAACAGAGACATTGAAATTAAGAACAATCTGACAGTAACCAGAGGGGAGGGGATAATGAGGCGAAAGGGGGAAAGGGTTTTCAGGAACAACTATAAACGACACATGGACAAAACCAAGGGGGGTGGGATCAGGGGAGGGAGGTGGGGATGGCTGAGGGTGGGGAGTGGTGAGGGGTAAATGCAGACAACTGTACTTGAGCAACAGTAAAACAATTTTTAAAAAGAGAGACAATTGTACCATCCTTGAAACCTCACATTTTTGTGATCTCTATAGCTAAAATTCTTCTTTTTTTAAAAAAAAAGATTTTATTTATTTATTTTTAGAGAGAGGAAGAGAGGGAGAGAGAAGGAAAGAAACATCACTGTGTGGTTGCCTCTCACACTCCCCCTACTGGGGACCTGGCCCTCAACCCAGGCATGTGCCCTGACTGGGAAACAAACATGGGACCCTTTGGTTCACAGGCCAGTGCTCAATCTACTGAGCCACACCAACCAGGGTGCTAAAATTCTTCTTGATAGAATTGTTCAGCTTTGCACAACTGTGGAACAATGGAAGGAACACTCTGCTCAGGAGTATAAGACTTGGGTTCTAGTTTCAATCTTATAAGATGTGCTCTATGCTACTGGATAAGTCCCTTCTCTTCTCCAGGCCTTAGTTCCCTCATCTGTAAAGTTGCCTGCTCTAGATAGCCTTTAGGGCACCAAAGCACCTTCATCTCTAAACATTGTTTGTTCCATCTCTAGATTTGCCCTCAGAAATGAGGTTCTGGGAAATAAGTGGATAAAAATATTTATTATACCACTATTTACTTCCATGATATGCAAATAAGATGTCCATGATAAAGATTTAAAGTGACACATTCTGTTAAGACTCATGACAAGCAGTTAAATTCAGTGTGTATACATGTGCATAAATAGTTTGGGACAGGATATATGGAGAGAGAGCAAGGTGGCACAGTTCCATTTTCATCTTTCTCCAATAATGCTGATATATAGGTCTGATTCATGTAATTGTTAGCAGGGAAACAGGAAACAGATGCTGCCTAAGCATTTTTCATTCACCATTAATTGATTATTCACTCATTCATTTAACAAAAATTGAGCACCTCAGATTCTGGTAATGCAGGGATAAATGAGCAACGTCTCTTGTCCTATAGACTTCATTGACAAGCATTAAGAGGCATCTGGTTTCACTGAAGAATATAATGACTATTGAGGATGTGTTGACTGAGGTGTTTTCAAATGATATCCTCCCTCCAGGTATAAATCGGTTGTATTAAAACTGGTCCTCAAGCCACAAGGTTCCATTTGGGTGCTTCTCTGACTGTCACAGTTTGGAAGTAGTAGAGGCTGAATGGATAAGACTTTAATTACAGTTGTTCTGCTTTGGTGCAATTTATATATTAGGGTTTCTCACATGACTTCACTTGGAAAAAATGTTTTATTAGTTGTGGTAGGCTAAAAAATGTCCCCCAAGAGATCTACATTATCCCTGGAACTTGTGAATGTTATTTTACATGGCGAAAGAATTGGCAGATGTGTTCTAAGTTAAGAATATTGAGATGGGCAAATTATCCTGGTAGGACCAATGTAATTACAAGAGTCCTCATAAGACAGAAGCAAGAGGCTGAAAGTTAGAGAGAATGTGATGTGACTGTGAAAGCAGAAGTCTAAGTGGTGCCACCATGGTACCAAAAAAAAAATGTAGTGGCCTCTGGATGCTGTAGAGGCAAGGAATGGATTCTCCTTAGAGACTTCAGGAGGAAAGTAGCCCTGCTGACACCTGGATTTTAGCCCAGTGAGACTCACTTTGGACTTCTGACATGAAGAACTATAAGATAATAAATTTTCATTGTTTAAACCCACTAAGTTCATGGTGATTTGTTACAGTAATCATAGGAAATGAATACACTACTATAAAACATGACATTTAGAGCCCTTTCTATTCAAAGTCAGGCCTCCTTTAATCAAGATGTAGAGAGATGTTTTCCCAAAGCAGTGCCTCTACATGATTAGAGTAAGGGTTCCTCTAATCCTGGCACTGCAGTTAGAATTCTAGGTATGAGCTACCCAAATGCCCAATTTTGAACTGGTTCCACCCCCATTGGCTTCCCCACACCAGAAGCCAATTGTATTGTCTCTTGCTTTAGGGAGAGCTCAGAAACCTCCAGTTTCCCCCTCTGTAACAGCACTGACACATTTCTATAAGCCATTACTAGTTAATGATCTGAATAATCTATGTGAATGCTTATTTTTCTCCATCCAATTTTCTAACCTGGCTGGACTAACAGCTAATCAGAAATTAATTCTCTAAGTAAGCAACTCTGACTCAACAGTGAGCAAGTATGCAAAACTTTGTGACCATTTTATTGCCCACCCCCATTCCAACAGGGTTAATGATTAGGGGACAGGGAACTTAGTTGTCATCATTTCCCATTGGGATTTTGGCTGTTCTTTTAGTTCCTGAACTTAAAACCAAACAGGAAACCAACAGTACATGGTAAAAATTTGTTACATAGTGAGGTCAAGGGAGGTTTTCATCAGTCCCTCTTTCCATTTGGAATAGCAGGGCAGAAGATAGGAAGGCTCAGTAGCCTGGATATCAAGTCATGCAGTTCTAGACCTTGTCCTCTTACCAAATTTCTATGTGAGTTTAAGTCTCTCAGTTGACTTATCCATAAAATCGATATGGGGAGCTCAATGTTGAAAATCCTTTCATCTTTGTCAATATGAATCAGGGGTCCCTAGATTTTTAGATTTCATAGAAACAATAATACATTTTCATAAAACAATAATATTTTCCACAAACATTTTGGGAACATATGTAGGATTTCCAAAGTTTAGTTGCTAAGTGAAAGCATTTGTAAAAGCTACCGCAACAATCTCAAAAAACACTTTATCCTCTAAAATACTAGATGGGCATAATCTCAAAATAGAGGACACGTCATTATGTTAAATCCTTTTAGCTCTTTGAAAAACTCATGACCTTGTCTTTATTTTTTCTCATTTAAATACAGACATAAAACATTGTCAAAGACTGGCAACATCCTTCAGACCCATTTATAGGATTCAGTGTTCTACAGCACCAAAACTTGCTTCCTTCTCCCCTGGGTGAGTGATTGCTACTCACTGCTCCAGTCAGAACCTCATCAAGGGGAATACCATCAGGCTTTTTCCTCCCCAGTAGAAAAAGAATATCTATGTCTAAATGTCTCAGCAGCGAGTAAGGAGAATAAAGTAGCAAAGGACTCTGGGTTTGATGAAGTGAAAAAATCAAACAAACAAATCAAAAGGACATGTGTATACATCATGCATGCATATGTGTACATGATTCCAAAACAAGAATCTAGGAAATTTTAAGTTTGGCTTCAGGTATCTGAAGCTGAGTATCATTCCTGTGACTCTGGTTCACAGAGAAAAATTCCATACCCCAGATCTCTCTACCCATTAGAGAGAGGGCAGGCCTCTCTAAGCATTTCAGCAAATGTAACTGAAATAACATCAGGTCTGCTTGTTGATTCAGAGGATGGATTACTGGCCAGTGTTGCTAAACCATACTAACCTTTACTGTCATAGACTTAGAGAAGTTGGGTGACTTACACAGTCATAAGACCTATACAATGAAAAGTAAAAGACATTGATGAAAGAAATTGAAGAAGATACAAATAAATATAAAGATATACCATGCTTATAGATGGAAGAATTAATATTGTAAAAACGTCCATACTGCCCAAAACAATCTACAGATTTAACATAATCCCTATCAAAAATTCCAATGGCATTTTTCACAGAAATAGAACAAACAAACCTAAAATTCATATAGGACCACAAAATACCCTGAGTAGCCAAAGCAATCTTGAGAAGAATGAACAAAGCCGGAGGCATCATGCTGTGCCCTGATTTCAAACTATATTATAAAGCTATAGTAATTAAAACAGTATGCTATTGACATAATAAGAGACACTTAAATCAGAATAAAGAGCCTAGAAATAAACCCTTACATAATTTATGATAAAGGAACCATGAATATACAATGGAGAAATGGCAATTTCTTCAATAAATGGTGCTGGAGAAACTGGATATCCTGATGCAAAAGAAAGGTACTAGACCACTATCTTACACCATATACAAAGTTAGCTCAAAATGGACAAGAATGTAAGACCCAAAACCATAAAACTCCTAGGATAAAACATAGGTAGTAAGGTCTTTGACATGTCTTGGTGATGATTATTGGATTTGACACCAAAAGCAAAGGCAACAAAATAAAGATAAACAATTGGGACTATATCAAACAAAAAAGTTTTTGCCCAGCAAAGGAACCAATCAACAAAATTAAAAGGCAACTTACTGAACAAAGAAATATTTGTAAATCTAATACCTGATAAAATGCTAACATCCAAAATATATAAAGAATCCATACAACTCATTGGCAAAAACCAATCTGATTAAAAAATAGGCAGAGGACCTGACAAAACATTTTTCCAAAGAAGAGATACAGATACCCAACATGTACATGAAAAAAATTTAACATCACTAAACATCAGAGAAATAAGAACCAAAACCACAATGAGATATCACCTGACACCTGTTTGGATGGCTCCTTTCAGAAAGACGAGAAATAACAAGTGTTATCAGGAATGTGGAGAAAAAGGAACCTATGTGCACTGTCGGTAGGAATGCAGATTGGTGCAGCCACTGTGGAAAACAGTATGGATGTTCCTCAAAATATTAAAAATAGAACTATCACATGATCCAGCAATCCTACTTCTGGGTATGTATCCAAAGAAAATGCAGACACTAACTCACTAACTATACAAACTTCATGTTCATTTTAGTATTGTGATAGACATGTAAACAACTGAAGTATACACTGACAGAGGAATGGATAAAGAAAATGTGGCGCGCGCGCACACACACACACACACACACAATGGAATAGTATTCAGAGTGCCATACAAAAGAATGAAATCTTATCATTTGCAACAACATGATTAGAAATTGAGGGCATTATCCTAAGTGAAATAAGTCAGACAGAGAAAGACAAATACTGTAGGATCTCATTTATATGTGAAAACAAAAACCATAGGTGGGTAGTGGGGATGGGTGAGATGGGTAAAGGGGGTCAAAAGGTACAAATTTTCAATTATAAAATGAATAAATCATGAGGATATAATGTACAGCATGGTGAGTGCAGTTAAAAATATTGCAAGTATGGCATATTTGAAAGCTGCTAAGAAAGTAGATGTTAAAATTTCTCATCACAAGAAAATATGGGTTTCCCCACTGTAAAGTTCTTATTTTCCCCTTTGTTATTAATAAGTATGTTATAGACAAGAGCCTGTGAAACTATGTACCTTATTTTTTGGCACACCTACGTTTTAAAGGAGGAGAAAAAATTTTTGAAGCAAAAAATGTGGTAAAATATTTAATAACATAAATAACATAATATTTTACCAATGTAAATATAAACAGAACTCAACAGAAGCATTAACAACCATTGTTCCTCCCAAATTTTGGGGGGGGGCAGAAAGTACATCTTATAGTCCAAAAAATATGGTAAATATATCATTACTCATCAAAATGTAACCCAATAGTTTTAGCAAGCATTGACAATTATTGCCAAATGATTATTTTCTATTATTCCTTCCACATTTATTAACACTTTTGTAATGAAACACTCTCACTAATCCTCCATTTATTGATCATTTATTTATATTTGTAAGAACTCACTGATTCTTAGCAGAGCCTAGTGAAGAGACTTAGGCAGCTAAAGCACAAAATTTAAGGAGACACTTACTCTGTGTACAAGTGCCTTCTTAAAAGTAATATGCATAGGGCCTTTTCTTTCTCTTTCTGTTTCTATTTTTATCCCTCCAATCTCGAACTTTATAGTTGTCTCCATTCAGCCTTACAGGTCTGTATTCTGGAACCAGGTCTTACAGACTCAGTTTGGAGTTTCTGCCCAGTGGTTATGTTGGACATTTGGTAGATCTTTTCACAGAACAAATGGACAACTTGGCTCATTCCTAAGCCATGAGGCTATATCTGTGTCCTCTCATTTTCTAAGGCCTATATCTTGTAGGGGATATGGTCTCAGGTCACATTTCACAGCTTCCTTCTTTCAAAAAATATTTTATTTATTTATTTTTAGAGAGAGGGGAAGGGAGGGAGGAAGTAGAAGAAAAACATCAATCAGTTGCCTCTTGCATGCCCCTACACAGGGACCTGGCTGTAATCCAGGCATGTGCCCTGACTGGGAATTGAACCAATGCCCTTTCACTTTGTGGGACAATGCCCAACCAAGTCACACAGGATAGAGCTGCAGCTTCCTTTCATGAAACAAGGTGAAATATTGTGTCCCCCATGCCCAGTTTCTGATTTTAAGCACTGAATTAGTCCTGATCTCCCTTCCTGTGTGAAGCATGTTAGCTGCCTTCTCCAGAAAGACCTAACTTCTTAGTCATTATTTCCTATTACTAGAGCAGGAGCTAAGCAACACTTAGCCCTGCTCACACTTGTTTTTCTTTTTTTGTATCTGATCCAGGGAGATGCTTGTCTTTTATTCAAGACTAGCTATGTCTTTTTTGTTTATTTTTGTGAAATTTTATCCATCAATATTATTGTCTGCAGTGGAAGAGTTATTAAAGTATGCAACATCTCTTTCCTCTTATATCACATTCAGAAATATATAACCTATCAATGTATAGATACATTATAAATGATTGATCATTAGGTTAATTATGATTTTAAAGTCTCCTAATGAAATTTATATGTTGTCTCTTTATTTCAACTAGGTATTCAAAATCTACCTAATAATATATTCCATTGTTAAACAAAAGCTTTAGATTTCAAATAAAGAATGCTACAGCATTAAATGCAAACAAGATAGGAGAGCTCCACAAAAAAAAAAAAACTTGATTACCATTTCAAGGTGAAGAAGAAAACAATGAAGTGAATTAGTCTTACTAGATCTTACAGATTGAGCTTTTTGCTTCTGTATCAAATGCCTAAGAGAGAAGGAGGTGCTATTTTTGTCTTATGCATGCACGTGAATTGTATTTTTGTTAGCAATTATGATAATAGATCTGTTCTCAGAGGAGACATTAATCGTCTATTTATCCAGGCTCTAGCCAACTTTACTATAAAATTAATTTTGTGGCATATACTGTATGTTTAATGATCAACTAATAAACTCATTATATGAAAGGGCTGGAGGTTGGCATTTTAGAATTTTTTTATTGTGGGTTGAATATTGAAATCAAAGCCATGTTCCAGACATTAAATTCCTAAGCTTATTCTTTCCAGGGCCTGATTTATGTATCAAATACCTGACACAGGTTTGTGGTGGAAACACTCAGTTCTAGCTACCTAAGACAAGTGACTGATTACCCTGGACAGCAATTACATGAACAGACAACCTCCCTTTAATTAAATATCAGAGCTAATATCTATAAAATTAATGTCAGTTCAGAAAACGTGATGGAAATAATAAAAAGGCAAGTCTTTTGGAATCACAGAACAAAAGGTTGCAAAAATGAAATCCAATCTTCCATTTTAGGGCTCATTTTCATATATTATCAAATCCATTGCTTAATCTTAAAAGGTGTTGGTTAGATATGACATCAATACACTGAATGCTTAAAGAATGATAGATATAATAAAATTGGAGTCAATGTTTTTGAGTCTAACAAAAGCCATACAAATACTACACTATGCATGACAGATAATTTTCATTTTCAGATGTTTTGCATTTGAGAGCAGAGTATTCTAAATATGGCTAAAGTAAGATTTTTTTCTCAACAGCCTAGCCATGTAAGAAGGAGTCACTAATACTTACTATTATTTCCAGCCTTTCAGTCCTCTCTAGTCACCATGTTAGGCTGGGCCCTTACTACCTCATACATGGATTACTTTAATAGCCTCTAAGCTAGTAGCAGTTTTTCATGAAACAAAATAGGGGTTCCCATGATTACTAAGAACCAGGCACTAAGCAGAGCATTTCACATATTTTGTCTTGTTTACTCCTCACAGCATCCCTGTGAGGCAAGTACATTGTATTATCATCTTTATCTACAGCTAAGACAACTGAGGGTCAAGAGAGATAGAATGTCTTGCCTAAGATCACACAGCTAATCAATGACAGAGCTCAGCCTCAGACTCAGGCCTCCAGGCTTGTGCCTACTGTCCTGTGCTTGGGGTATAGAAACAGCACCTTTACTCACTCTAGTTACTGCCATTCAATTCACCCTTGCAAACCAATGCCTGAGGATCTTCCTAAAATAGCCTGCTAATTATCTCATCGCTGCCTTCTTAGGAAATTTGACTGACTCTCCATTGTGAACAGGATACAGTCCCAGAACTCCTGCAATCTGGACCCAACACTCCTTTCTAATACCACTGTGAATTCTGTTCCAACAACATCTCTACTCATGATCCCTGGGCCAAGACTCTATATGCCATTCACTTACATCTGGCTACGTCATTTTGCCTTGTCTCTGTTTCTTCAGATACACACTGGAAACAATGATATTGTTCTTATGAGACCCAATCTTAGTGGATGTAAAGAACCTAGTGCAATGCCTGGCATATAGCAGGATCTAAATGAAAGGAGGCACTATCTATTCAACTCTTTTCCATCCCTCAGGGAGGCACTTAATGCCTCCTTTTCAATGCAGCTGTTACCGGACATGGGCCTGGCCCTGAGTGGGTCTGCCTAGGGCTAGCCAGTAGTGGGTGGGTTCTGGACTTCTGTGTAGGAAAGATTTCACAACACA
The DNA here is from genome assembly GCF_019186645.2 of Phyllostomus hastatus. NCBI lineage: Eukaryota > Metazoa > Chordata > Mammalia > Chiroptera > Phyllostomidae > Phyllostomus > Phyllostomus hastatus. The sequence goes on along the minus strand of NW_025333841.1, from coordinate 6,355,255 downwards.
AGTCCAGGGGACTATGAGGGTATGTTTATTGAAGCTGGGGACAGTGAAACAGGGAAGGACTTGGCATAGAAGAAGCAAGAGGACAGCCTAGGCTGGGCTGCCTTAGCTCACTGGGAAGTCAAAGAAAAGTGGCCTTGGGGATGGATTCAGGGGGTTACCTGGGACCAGCTGCAGCTGCCCACTGCTCCTCTGACTGCAAATCTTAGGGGTCTCTTAGAGTTTAGGGAATGTGTGCCTATGGGGGAAGAAGAAAAGGAAGAAGGGAAAGGGAATGGCATGTTGCTTCCCAGAGGGACAGCTCAAGTGCTGGGCCTTTTGTCTTTAAGCTTTTCTTTCTTTCTTGCAGGTGAGAATCTTAGGGGAGGTCTCAGGGTAGGGTTTCAGCAGAATATTCATGAGTTCTCCAGCTGTGCCCTTTCAGGTTCATGGTCTCCACTGATTGGTCAGTGACAGGGCAGGGGTCTTTAGGCATTGCAGCTCGTCCTGGCATCACCCACCTTGTTTTGCTGCTTTTCTGGGCCTGGAGCTGAAATAAAACTGAGGCCTAGACCTTCTGTATCTGACTATAAATTGCTCAGTCATTTTGTTCAGCTATCTGTCTCAGTTTCCCCATTCCACCTGTCCTGGCTTACTGGCCTATCTCAGAGCTATAATGAACAGAAATGGAATTTCTCTCTTCTACAGGATTACTTCTCAATCTCTTTCCTATTTTCCCTTTTGTCCTTCCTCTTCCTCCTATGTTCTCTCTCCCCTCTTTCTCTTTCTTCTTCTTTTATTACTCATATGGAACTTATTACATTGGACTTTGAATTCTAGTGATTCATGTCCAAGGTCCATTCCTCACTTATTAGAACACAAAATCATATGAGCAAGCATCCTGTTTTATTCATCTTCATAGTCTCCTTGCAGGCTGGTGCTTTAGAATCAAACTGTAGTTTGAGTCTCAGCTCTGTGCCATACATGTTAGATGACCTTGGGGAACTTATTGTGTGCTTCAGTTGCTTTATCTGTATGGTGGTGATAACAGTATTTATCCTTAAAGGCTGCTATTGTGTTTTTTTTTTAAGTGGCCCACACAGGTTGAGACACAAGTATTCTAATGAATATATTATAAAATTTCTATGTTGCCCTGGTGTCCACAGCAATGCACCTGTCTTTTTATTTATTTTAGATTTTTATTTATTTTTAGAAAGAGAGGAAGGGAAGGAGAAAGAGAGGGAGAGAAACATTAATGCATGGTTGCCTCTCGCACACCCCTTTCTGGGGACCTGGCCCACAACCCAGGCATGTACCCTGACTAGGAATTGAACCAGTGACCCTTTGGTTCACAGGCCAACACTCAGTCCACTAAGTCACACCAGCCAGGGCTGTTTTTTACGCTGATGAAAAACTGGGCTTAGTAGTTCAGAACACAGGCTCTGTAACTCAACTTCAAGCTTGACTCCTACCATCTGACCTTGGAAAATTATTTAATTTCTCTGCACCTTGGTTTCCTCATCTTTAAAATGGGTATAAGAATAATAGTACCTATCCTGCATAATTGTTTTGAAGTTTGGCAATACTGTTAGTAAAACATCTATTACAATATCCCAGCACATTTTAGGTGCTCAACTTGTTCACATAATTGACAGTAAACACCAAGTTTTTCATTAACTGATTTATTTTATATTTTATTTTATTTCTGGTAGCAGGAATGGGTTTATAGTGTCTGCCATATTCTCTTGCCTGTTCTCAGGATGATGGCTGGCCCTGGCCATGTCAATACATAGCACAGTTGTGTGGGGAGGACTAATGATACAAACCTACATTCTTCACTATGCTTCCTTGAGGGGCAAGGCTTGCTCTGTTTCCCCATTTGCAAGTGAGAAGGCTCCTGCACATGGCAGTGATGTGATCTCCAGTACAGTTATAGCCAGAACTCCAACCCAGAGCCATGTCTGCCTGGTTCTAGCCTCACTAGTATATACGGCTTTGATAATGGAGGACTAGATAGTGTCACTATTTGTATTCACTCTTTGTAAGAAAAATCAAGCTAGCATCTACACACCATATATTTTAGTGTCAATGGGACTACCACACCAGGAAAATATTAATTTCTCTCAGCCAAAATGACCTTTTCCTTCAAAACAGGGGCCAAGTAATTCTCCTTGGAAAATTATAGTTCAGTTACTAGAATGCCTCTTCATCTGAAAGGAAAATTGCCCATTCATACAGTCAAGCGAGCATAAATAAAACATGTTGGTGGTGAAATACACTAGGTATGAGGTCCCTTTGAATTCCATTCCACTGTGTCAGCACATTCTATAGTAAGAAGTGTTCTAGATTTTCAGAGGATTTTGCTATTAAAAAACTTAAAATAGCAGGGATTGGGTAGCTTGTTGCTTCCTATCATGTTGAAGCAGAATCATGTTCAAGTATAGTGTGTAAAAGTAGAAGTGCCTCTGCTTATAAAAGATATGTGTGAGGTTGACACATTGAAAAAAAAATGTCTCTGTTTAGAGGCTTCTGTAGTTTTGGTACAAGTCTGAGGATCTCAAGGTTAGCCAGCTTCCCCTAGCTAAACAGCAGCTTCCAAGAGGCATTCTTCATATACCATGGAATTGATATTTGCCAATCGGTCAGGCAATATTTGATCCAGTAAGACAAGGAATGACACTGAGGGTCTTCATTTGAGGACAGAAGGATTAATGAGGCAGAAGAACTGATTACACTATTATAGTAACATGATAATTATCATGATCATCATAGTCATTATTAATACTTATGAATATTTACCAAATGCTTACTTTATAAAAGGCACTTTCCAACATGCATATAATGCTCTCAACAACTCTGGGAAAGGGGCATTATGATCTCTACTTCCTTTACCAGCTATGCCCCTTCAACAGGTTATTTTATCTCTTAGTTCCTCCACTTACTCATTAATAAACAGGTGCCTGTGGGAATTTTCAGGTCCCCACAGGTACAAACACACACAGGGGCATGCACAGGTGTTGGGAACAAAGCCGATGATTTGTCCTGTGTTTTTAAGCAAACTTAGCCTGTGCTTGAAAGACTCTTCAAAGTTTGGGCACTTCAAATGAGGGCTGATATTGCCAACTGCCTCCAAATATGTACAGTGGAATGTTGGACTACTGGAAAGATCAATGAACACTGAGACCTAGACATGGTTCCAGTTCAACTGCTTAGTCTCTGGCAGACATTAAACAAGGCAATTAAGCACCCTTGAGATTTCTCTGGAAACCAAGTACATTTGAATCTCTTTTCCGCCACTTGCTAAATTTGCAGCTTTAAATACGTTATTTTAAATTGCTGTTTTTCTTTTTTTATTGAATTTACTCGGGTGACATTGGTTCACAATAATGGCTTTATCCATGAAATGTGGTACCAATTTCATATGGTTCTTTCAAGCATTAAAGAGAATAATGCATACAAAGTATTAGCACAATGCCTGTCTTATAGCATGCACTTGATAAATTTCTACTGCTACTGTTGTGATCTTCTATAAATTGAGGAAAATAGCACTTAATCTGTGTGTCTTATAGCAGGGGTCCCCAACTGCTGGGCCACAGACAAGTACCGGAACTGGGCCACACAGCAGGAGGTGAGTAGTGGGCAAGTGAGTAAAGATTCACTCCCATTACCACCTGACTCCCCCCACCCATCCATGGAAAAATTGTCTTCCATAAAACCAGTCCCTGTTGACAAAAAGGTTGGGGACCACTGCCTTATAGAGTTGTTGCAAGGGCATTACGTAGGGAAAGTCATGACAGCTTCAAATGAGTAGAATTTTAAATTCAGTATCTAAGCTGAAAGAGACTAAATGTTGAGTTATTTTTACCATTCTTTTGTATTCAAGAATGCCAATCTCACAAATGGAATATACCCACAAATGTTGCATCTATGCACAGTTTTTCCAGTAGGCAGAACTCCCTCAGCCTATCCTACAGGCCCTCCTTCCTGGTAGCCATATATTGCTGAAGACACCATCCAGTCCCACCTCAGGTATCCTGAGGTCATCAAGCCTTTTCTGAGCTGGTAAGGTTGAGGCTCAATCCTTTCCTTATTCCTAAAACATAGATCTAGAGATAAAGAAGAAAATATGGTACTTAAGATAACCCTAATCTATCTTGTATTCAATGGTCATATAAAAAAAAGATATCCCTGGTATTGGTTAGAATCAATTATAAAGTATATTAGAGTCAATTATGATTGATTGATATACAGATGCAACCAAGAATCTGTTATATTTGACAATAGGTGTCAAGGGCCTTGAACATGTGCATATATTTAAAACAGTAATTCTACTAGGAATTTATAACAAGAAAATAATCAGTCAAAAATAGTCAAATGAATTTATGGTAGAATTATTTATAATTGGCTTTATAATATAGCAAAAACTGAAAGCAGAAAAATGTCCAGTAATAAGGGACTGGTTAAATGAATTATGGTACAGCTTGAATGGCACACAACCAACAAAATGCTTTCAACAAAATTTAATGACTTGAAAATATGCTAACAGTAAGAGGTTAAATGTTAAAAGTGGAGTACAGAACCATGCGTAAAACTTGTTCATTTAAAAAATACCTATCCATCAGAGGTAAAGACTTGAAGAATATGTACCAAATAAAATAAATATATCTGGTGGGCAGATTAATGAGGCATTTATTGTTTTGAGCAGTCATGCTGAGGAGTTGTTGCTTGGGATTCAGGAGAAGATCCCTACCTTCCAAGGACTGAAATTTAGTGACACAGATCTCTTAGACTTCAGGCAGCATGTCGATCAAAATTGCCAGTGACAGCTTGCTTTCCTTTTTGGGATGGGTGAGCAACTGCTGAGTGCTCTTGTAATGGGAGCAACTGGAGCAACGGGCTATATCTTTAACTACCCAGGAAACAGACAAACCAAATATTGGAGGCTTCTCAATGGAAGGACTTCTCTTTGGCCTTGAATTGTGAGTATTGTGCTCAGAGATATATGAACTTTGTGGTCAAACTAGGTTTTGGCATGTCACCAAACAAAGCCAACACGACTCTGGTGTCTTGGAATTCCAATGGGCCCACCCTGGCTTCCACTGCAGAAGTCCTCCAAGGAGCTTATGGATAATGTGAAAGCTAAACTGAAGAGTCTGGGTTTCCTTTCTTTTACTGATTCCAAGAGTGAAAACTTGGAAGCCTGTAGCTAATGCCTTTCTATCAAGTCAGGGTGTATACATTCAGATATAATCTGCATTGAATAGTGCTTTCACTTACAAAGGACTTTATAGATGAGCTTGAACTAAATTATTTCCTAGCAAATGAAATCTCACATCAATCAACAAGTATTTAAGTACCTACTATGATCTTTAAAGGTTTTATTTTGTGAAGGGGCAAAAACTCCAAAAGGGGTCAGAAGTCCTGAGCTCTTCAACATTGCACAAAATTTTTGCAGAGAAATTTTGACTTATATGGAAAAATAGAATCAAGAGGAAAAATATAATCAATTAATTCCATCTGCCTTTGGGAGCTCCTATTATCTTAATTTCTTATTTTTAATCCTATTTTAAATCACTTTAATATACTTTCATTTTAATAAATATTCATTTGGAAAAACAGATATCTCTAGGTTATTGTAATACAAATAATTTTTATTTTTGTTTTTATCTGCATTATATTTTACATTCTTCAGATTTGCTGTAATAGTTATGTATAAAGGCAGGATCTGGTGGCAGTAGTGTTCTGGTCCCAGTATCAGAATCAGAAGACCCATGTTCTAATTCTAGTATTACCACTTCCTAGTTGTCAACTTAAACAAGATACAGGATTTCTTAGGACCTCCATTTCCACCTATGTTAAATGGAAATCATTATAGTTATATCCAAGAAGCTGTTACAAAGATTATTCAATGCATGCAAAAGACTGAGTCCTGCACTGTGCTCTTGGTATCAACTGGGAAGCATAAGTCATTGTTATGCATTACTTTTATAATCAGAAAGGAAATGTTATTTTAAAAATAGCTCTGAATGCCAATACCCACAGTTGGTCATAGGCCCTAGGCATTTTGTTTGTCTAGCAATTTGTTGGGGAGCAAAACATGAGCAGAGCACAGAAATTGCTTAAATGGAGGCCCCCATTTAAAACACATCACAGAAAACTCGTAATGGGTAAAAAAGGAGTTTCATTCTGAAGCCCCTATGGGAAAGAAACAAATAGTTCCCTTCAATGTGAGCACAGAACTAACAAAATTGAACCCCAGCTTCCCAGGATATTTATGGAGGGTTTGTCCTTTATGAATACACCAAATGTTTCACCACAAACATGTATTTGATATTTTGTGAGATGGCAATGGCATCAGTTGTCCATCAGAAATCTTTTCCAAATAAGCCATGTCAGGCTGTACCACATACATCTATCAACTACCTTACACAAACTTGAAATACCAAAGGACATTGAGAAGGTGATTACATTAACTCAACTGTAAATAGTTCATCAATCACTTTCCAGAAACCAGGACAGGGAAAATTATTCCCTCCTTCTCCAGGAAGTAATCAGCCCTAGTTAAGATGACAGAGAGTCTTTCTGAGATGCCAGCCTGACAACCTAGTGTCATGTCAAGAAGCAAGAGAGGGGTTGAGTTCAGACACAGAAGGAAATGTAGACAATTCACCATGTATGTAGAGCAAGCAGTGCCCATCATAGGTGAAAGTCAGTTACTTCATTAAATGACTGAAGATACAAAGCCAGAGCAGATGTACTGTGGGAAACTAGAGTCTGAGGACTCAACTTCATATTGAAGATGATTCAGTCCAAAAGAAGGCTGAACAAAGGGACCAAAGTACCAATAAATTTGCCTGTGAATCTTAGTGGGGGAGGGAACATCTCTGTTTGATTATTCAGAGGCAATTTGGGTAGTCTCAAAAAAATTCAAGAAAGCTCTTTAGGAAGAATATTTCCAAACCCAAATAACTGTCTTAGAAAATGATGCAAAAGCACTAATGCAACTCTAATGAGTACTCACTAGACTCACTTAGAGTTTATGTGTGCTCACCAGTATCCAAATTCCTAGGAACACAGCTAGATTATATTTCCCAGTCACCATTGCACCTAGATATGGCTACATGACTAAGGGCTGGCCAACTGAATGTGAGTGCAAGTAACCATATAACTTCTGAGCTGACCCCCTAAAACCTACTATATGCAACAGCACACCTTCCCTATCCCAGTTACTGTGGACCTACATTACACTGTAAGAAAAAAGGGAACTTCTCTTATGTCCAGTCACTGAGTGTTTGAGACAGTTTATTACAGCAATTAGACTCCTGATTATGCAATTGGTCATGTTGTTCCATTTCTCCCTATATAAGCACCACAATTATACTCCAAGGTTACATCTCTTAATGATGCCATGAACTCTTTTCTCTTTGTAAAATATTTTTCTTTTTGATATAATAGTAACACATGTTTACTGCCAGAGATATGGAAAACAATGGACACCACAAAGAAGACAACAAAGATCATTAATAATCATCATCCACTATTCAGAGATAATCAAGGTTGACATTTGGGCTCATGTCCTGCCAATACATTTTCTAAAAGTTTTTTTTTATTTTTATTATTTTTTAATTTTTTTCCACATTCTTTATTGTTCAAGTACAGTTGTCTCCATTTTCCCCCCACCACTCCCGCACACCCCAGCCATCCCTGCTTCCCACCCTTGATCCTATCCCTCTTTGTTTTTTATATATTTCTGTATATACCAAAACTGGAACCAGAGTACTCATCATGTATACTCAAAATGTATGCTTCCCTGTCACAATTTTAGAGCTATATAGGAAATTATTTAATAAAAATAACAAACTTTCTTATATATAATAACCATTTATTTAAAAATCAAATAAAATAACCCATTTGGGTAGCAACAGAAATGTTTTTTACTCAAACAATTCTATCAAGAATACTTATTTCAAAAATCCAAATAGGATCCTATTTTGAATCAGACACATGTATTCTAAAGTATAAATGAAAATATAACTTTATGCCCAAAGACATTGAAATTGAGAACAGGCTGAAAGTGATCAGAAGGGAGAGGGGAGGGGATAAAGGGGGAAAGGGTGAAAGGTTTACAGGAACAATTATAAAGGACATATGGACAACAACAAGGTGGGGTGGAAATGGTGGAGGGAGGTGGGAAGGGCTGGGGTGGTGGGGAGGAATGAAGGGAAAAGGCAGAAAACTATACTTGAAAAAAACAATAAAAAAAGAACATTTGAAAAAAAGAAAAGAAACATAAGGAAAATTTAAATAAGAACAATGATTACAACCAATGAAATTGAAGCAGTAATCAAAAAACTTCCAACAAATAAAAGTCCTGGACTGAATGGCTTCAAAATTATTTAATATTTTGTGAATTTTAATTGGTGAATTTTCCCAAACATTCAAAGAATAACTAACACCAATTCTTCTCAAACTATTCCAAAAAAATACAAGAGAAGGGAAGACACCTAAGCTCATTTTATAAGACCAGAATTATCCTAATTTCAAAATCAGATAAAGAAACTACAAAGAAAAGTATAGGTCAATATTCTTTTATTAACCCACATGCTAAAATCCTCAAAATATAAACAAAACAGATCCAGCAATACACTAAAAACATCATACACCATGATCAAGTGGGACTTATTCCTGGGATGCAAGGTTGGTATGCTATCCACAAATCAATTAATGTGGTACACCACATAAACAAATGGAAGGATAAAAAACATTTGATCATATCAATAGATGCAGAAAAAGCATTTGATAAAGTATAGCATGCATTTATGATTTTAAAAAACTCCCAGCAAAGTGGGAATAGAGGGAACATATTTTAACATAGTAAAGGCCCTATATGACTAACCCACAGCTAACATTACACTCAGTGGGGAAAATAAATAGTGTTTCCCTTATGGTCAGGAAAAAGACAGGGATGTCTGCTTTCACCTCTCTTATTCAACATAGTACTGGAAATCCTAGCCACAGCAATCAAACAAGAAGAAGAAAAAGGCACCCAAGTAGAAAAGGAAGTAAAGCTGTCATTATCTGCAGATGAAATGACACTGTATAAAGAGAAACCTAAAGATTCCATCCAAAAACCTACTAGAACTGAAAAATAAATTCAGTAAAGTACCAGGATACAAAATAAATATCTAGAAATTGATTGCATTTTTATAACCAATAATGAACTATCAGGAAGGGAAACCAAGAGAACAGTCCCATTTACAATTACATAAAAATAAAATACCTAGGAATACATTTAACCAAGGAGGTAAAAGACCTCTACTTGGAAAATTTTAAAAACTGAAGAATACAAATAAATTGCAGTATATACCATGCTCATGGATGGGAAGAATTAATATTGTTAAAATGTCCATACTACCCAAAGCAATCTATAGATTCAATGCAGTTCCTGTCAAAATACCAATAATATATTTCACAGAACTGGAACAAATAATCCAAAAATTTATATGGAACCACAAAAGACCCTGAATAGCCACAGCAATATTGAGAAAGAAGACAAAGTTGGAGGAATCATGCTACCTGATATCAAACTATACTACAAGGCCATAGTCATCAAAATAGCATGGTACTGTCATAAAAACAGACACATAGATCAATACAACAGAATTGAGAGCCCAGAAATAAATCCACACCAATGAAGGAAATTAATAGTTGGCAAAGGTGGCAAAGAGGTAAATGAAAACAGTCTATTCAATTAATGGTGTGGGGAAAATTGGACAGATACATGCAAAAAAAAAAAAAAAAACTAGACCACCTTCTCATACCATATACAAGAATAAACTCCAAAATGAATTAAACACTTAAATGTGAGACACAAAACTATAAGACTCATAGAAGAAAACATAGGCAGTAAAATCTCTAACATTTTTTAGCAATATTTTTTCTGATATATCTCCTCAGGCAAAGGAAACAAAAGAAAAAATAAATGCGACTACATCAAACTAAAAAGTTCTTGCACACAGCAAAGAAATCCATCAACAAAATGAGAAGACAACCTACTGAATGGGAAAACATATTCACCAATGTTACAACCGATAAGAGGTTAATATCCAAAATATATACAAAGCTCATACAACTAAACACCAAAAAAATACAAGAAAAACAAAATCTAATATTATTAAAGAATGGGCAGAGGACCTGAGTAGACATTTCTCAAAAGAGGACATACATATGACCAACAGACATATGAAAGATGCCCAACATCACTAATCATCAGAGAAATGCAAATTAAAACCACAATGAGATATCACCTCACATCTGTCAGAATTGCCATCACCAGTAAATCAATAAACAGCAAGTGTTGGCGAGGATGTGGAGGAAAGGGAACCACCGTGCGCTGTTGGTGGAAATGCAGACTGATGCAGCCACTGTGGAAAGCACTATGGAGTTACTTCAAAACAATTAAAAATCAAACTGCCTTATGACCCAGCGATTTCACTTCTGGGTTTACATCCAAAGAAATCCAAGACATTAATTTGAAAGAATACATGCACCCCTATGTTCTTCACAGCATTATTTATAATAGTCAAGCTATGGAAGCAACCAAAGTACCCATCAATAGTTGACTGGATGAAAAATAGTGGTACATTTACATGATGGAATATTACTTGACCATGAAAAGAATGAACTCTTCCCATTTGCCACATCATGGATGGACCCTGAACGTATTATGCTAAGTGAAATAAGTCAGTTGGAGAAAGACAAATATATTATTTCACTTACACATAAAATCAAAACATCAATATAAACAAACAAACAGAACGAGACTCATAGATACAGAGTAGAGACGTACAGTTGCTAGAGAGAAGTGGGCTATGGGACAGGGTGAAAAAAGTCAAGGAATTGAGACGTACAGAGTGGTAGTTACAAAATAGTTATGGGAATGTAAAGTATAGCATAAGAAACACAGTCAATTATATTGTAGAAGGGTAGTGAGAGAGAGCTAGCAATAATACCAGTTAAAATATCATAAAATTAATGTAATTAACACAGTTTGATGTAGGCAAATCAATGAAATGGAACAGAGAATCTAGAAAAGATAGACAGATACCTCTCTACATATTTATCTCTATATAAAATCTGGTTTATTATTAAGGAGGTATTTAAAATCAACAGGGGAAAACGAATTATTCAATACATAGTATTGGGCCAACTGGCTAGGCATTTGAAAAAATAAAGTTGGATACCTGCACCATTTTTATGCTAAAGTAAATACCAGATGAATTATAGTGTTAAAATAATTTCTTTAAAAAAATAATAACACTAAAGTAAGAAAACAGGAGAAACTGCTTATTATATTCTCAGTAATGTTATATAAATATGACATACCACCAAAACCCATTAAACAAGAGACAGAGATATTAAAATTTGAAACACACCATGTATCAAAATATCATGAATACTATGAATGAAGTCAAAATTAGCAGACAGCCATGGCTGGTGTGGCTCAGTGGATTGAGCGCAGGCCTGTGAACTGAAAGGTCACCGGTTTGATTCCCAGTCAGGGCATATGCCTGGTCTGTGGGCCAGGTCCCCAGGTGATGATCTGTGAGAGTGAACTGATTGATGTATTTTTCACACATTGTTGTTTCTTTCCCGTTCTCCCTTTCTCCCTCCTTTTCTCTCTCTCTACAAATAAATAAATAAAATCTTTTTTAAAAAAGTGGCAAAGTACTATCAATATACAGGGTCTGGATCGAATAATGCCCCTTTTTATTACTAAATCTTTTATTACAAAATCATAGGCATGTGATTCTGTAACACAACAATATCACACTGAAGCATACCACATGACATTTTAGGTGAAATGTTCAAATGAAAACTACAAATTATTACACCCATGTTATTAACCTACCAACCACACTCAAGCAGGCATTACTTCTGCCAGGCCCTATATAGGGTAAAGAATGAACTTTTAATACATAAAAAGGTTTGAGAAACAAGTAAAATAAATTTAAAAATTCATAAGATAAATTGTCAAGGAACATCTATATTGAAAAAGAAATTCAAATGACTCAAATATATGAAAAGATAATCAATTCACTCAGAGTAAAACAGATATGAAATTAAACTAAAACAAATGATCATCTTCCAATTAGAATTGAAAAGAATAAAACACTACATGTACTGTGTTCCAGGGTGTGAGGAGACACCCTCATTCATTGTTGGTGGTAATTAAACTGGGACACCCTAGTTGAAGTACAATTTGGCAATATTTATCACCATTGTAAATGTACATACACTTTGATCAAGAGATTCCAGTAACAACCATTTATATTATGACTCTGTGCATGTGGGCAATGATGTGTGTACAAAGATAATGCCTTCAAAATTATTTGTAATAGCAAAAGACCATAAACAACTTTGGGACTGTTTACATAAATTATAGGATGGCCACTTATTTGCATACCACACAGCCATTAAAAATAATGAGGGAAATCTATTCATACTGAAATAAAAGATTGCCAAGACACATTGTTAAACAATTAAAACAAGGCTCAAAACTGTGTGTAGAATATGCTATCATGTTTGTGAGAATGAACAAACATGAACAGGGAAATATAAAAAAAACATACACTTGTATATGCACAAAATATCTTTTTTACAAACAGTAATTGTACATTTATTCATGTTTATATTGCTATTGAGTCAGATATCATTAAGTTATTTCACTGGTCTGGGGTGTTTCAGCAATAAATTGGCCCTTACTTCACCTCCAAGTCAGCTGAGTTCCCTTTTTTGCAACTGGTATTCCTAAAAGCTAAGTACTCTGCAAAAGTAGTTTCTTTTTTAAATTTTATTTTAATTGTTGTTCAAGTATGATTTTCTATCTTTTACTCACATCCCAGCCCACCCACCCCACCCTCCCCACCTCCCTCCCATTTCCACTCATCCCTAGTTTTTGTCCATGTGTCCTTTATATTTGTTCCTGTAAACCCTTCCCCTTTTCCCCTGAAATTGCCTCCCCTCTCCCCTCTGGACACTGTCAGCCTGTTCTCTATTTCAGTGTCTTTGGTTATATTTTGCTTGTTTCTTTGTTTTGTTGTTTAGGTTCCTGTTAAAGGTGAGATCATATGGTATTTGTCTTTCACCACCTGGCTTATTTCACTTAGCATAATGCTTTCCAGTTCCATCCATGCTGTTGCAAAGGGTAGGGGCTCCTTCTTTCTTTCTGCTGCATAGAATTCCATTGTGTAAATGTGCCATAGTTTTTTGATCCATTCATGTACTGATGGACACCTAGGCTGCTTCCAACATTTGGCTATTGCTATCAGAGAGATGCAAATTAAAACCACAATGAGATACCACTTCACACCATTGAGAATGACCATCACAAACAAAGTAACAAACAACAAGTGTTGGAGAGACTGTGGAGAAAAAGAGACCCTGGTGCACTATTGGTGGAATTGCAGACTGGTACAACCACTATGGAAAACAATATGGAATTTTCTCAGAAAACTAAAAATGGATCTGCCTTTTGACCCAGCAATTCCACTGCTGGGACGATATCCTAAGAACCCTAAAACAACAATCCAAAAGAACCTATGCACCCCAATGTTCATAGAAGCACAAAATATCACTTGAAAGACCCAAAATAACTTAAGTGCTTACCTCTGAGAAGAGTGACTGGGGATTGGGGATGATGGAAATGAGCAATTTATTTTTCAATGTACACACTTCATTAGCTTTTGCCTTTTCCCCCATGTGCATGCATTATTAAATATATAAAGTAAGAAAAAAAGGTCAAATTTTGGAATCCTCTATGATGTACAGTTTTTGTGAGGTTAGTATTTCCATGCAAACACCCAAAGAATAGAATGCTTAGATTTTTCAGAGGGAGGAGAATCAGATACAAAATTACCCCATCATTTTCCCAATTTATTCAAATGCTAACATAGAGAAATTATATATTACTAATGTGAAAAATAGTCAAGCTAAATTTCAGCCATGACTACTGCAAAGGTGAAACAGAAACCTGCCAACAGTCCACAGAAAGGTGAGATATATAATTATAGGAAAGGGAAGGATAATGAAGAGGTAGATGTTGGGATAGACAGTCAACATGTACTTTCGCATTTAATGTTCCTGCCAAATTTGTGAGGTAGGAGTTATCTTCACTGTACAGATGAAGAAACAAACTCCTAGAGAAAAATGAATTTGCCCAGGATGACATGGCTGATGACTGTGGAAACACAGAGGTAACTTCCTACTTTCTATTATTTCCCAGAGGTGCACTGATCAAAAAGAACAGGACGTTTTGTGTTTCTTACCAGCTCGAGTAGTGTCTCATGAAATCTGTTAGCACACAACCCTTGTGCTGCCAAAGGCATTCTTATCCTTACCATTCTTACCCATCTTAAAGGACAGGAAGTTGTTGCCTAAACACTATGAACCTAAATTCCTTATCCATAAAATAAAAAGCACCCATTTGGCAGAGTTCTTGTGAGGATTCAAAATAAATTTTGTAAAGTGCTTGGCACATCATGGATGAAAAACATATGGTGGTCCTTAGTACTGTTACTATAATCAGCTGGAATTGAACAATGCATGGGCAACAGTGAAATTCTGATTCCAGATTAGGGACATTTCTGGAAGCAGAATAGTGAAGGATTTAAGAATGTGATCTGTGTCTGATTTATCTTACTTAGCATAATGCCCACAAAGTCCATTCTTGTTGTAAATGACAGGATTTCCTTCTTTTTCATGGCAAAGTACTATTCCTAGATAGATGACAGGTGATAGATATAAAGATATATAGATAGATAGATAGATAGATAGATGATAAAGATAGATATGTCACATCTTTCCTGTCACATATGTTCCATTCCTGTTGATGGACACTTAGGTTGTTTCCAATATCTTGGCTATTGTGAATAATTGTGCAATAATCTTGGGAGTGTTGTATACTTATATATAGAATCTTAAAAAGCCAAATTCATGGAAACAAAGAGTATAATAGTGGTTTCCAGGGGCTGGAGGGTGGGTAAAATAGGGAGATATTAGTCAAAGGGTACAAACTTTCAGTTAGAAGATGAAAACATTCTGGAGATCTAATGCACAGCCTTCGGCCAAGTGCTTCAGCAGTGGAGAATCACTGAGCATTCTCAAAAGCAGCCATCCTCTGATCTTAGTCAGGAATCTCCTGTGCCTGAGGCCTGAGGCTCCAAAATTCTCCAGGCCCACACCATTCAGTTACTGAGTACATAATGGAGAAGGGGCTTGTAAGCTATATCCTCTCCACTGACTCTGCAGGACTCAAATGAGCCCCTTAGGATTGGATCTATCTTCAATGGGCTTGTTTCTTTCATGCAGATAGCTCACCGCCATAGATAGCCCAGATGCTCTGATGTCAAGTAGAAAAATACAGAGCCAACTCAGATAAACAGGGAGGGACCATCATTTCATCTCTGAAGGTTTCCTTTCCCAGGCTGGGAGTCTGAGGCTTGGAATTATTTCTGCAGTTCAGAGTGAATGTAATGGCAAATCAGAGATCACCCTGTATGGCTCCCTGAGAAATTAGTAGGCTCTCTGAAGCAATTCTCATACAGAGAATTTAAGTTGATACTGGTTCTAGAAATGCACTTGTAGAAGCCCTGGGACTCAGAAGAACCAGCCTGCATGATCCTTGCACCCCTCTTGCTACTTTAGTCTCCTAAGTTTCTTCATTTCATTCTGCTACATTTTTTAGTTGATGCTATTATATTTGTGATGAGAAAGAAAAAAAAACTAAGCAAACCTCTGGAGTGACAGAGGAATTAGAATCCTGCTCTTCCATCCACTGGTGATGTGGAATCACTTGTTTCCCACTGGACCTCAGTTTACTTATCTGTTAAATGGAGGTTAGTGATGCTTACTTTGATGGACAACTATGGGCACTTCATGAGGAAATGCATATAAAAATGTTTTGTAAATGTAAAAATGGAGTAGGTGGCCTAGTGCCTGACATATCAAATTGTTTAAGAAATTTATAATTGTGATGAAATGTGAGTCAGCATATTTTCCAGTGATAGGTCACTGGAGTGTTAGACAATCACACAAGAGCCCAGATAATTCCTCTCCTCAAAGGCAGCCAGTGGCTTTCTCTTAATGTCCCACAGCATGCTATTTTTCCCTTCTAACTTTGACCATGGTTGAGGCTGGCTGATCTATAACAGCCATTTGTCTAATCCAACATTTTATATTAAGTATATATTGGACTGAAACAGAATTTCTCAAATTTATTCAGAGTAAACACAGCTTTGCAAATTACTCACTTTGCCCCTTCCAGATGATGATTAGAAACGCTGGTCAAATGCAAGCATTTGTTGGGTGCATTTATTTAGGTGTCAACTTGAGTTCAAAACCCTAGCCTCTTTACTTGTGTGCAAACAAATAGAAATTGATTTTGAGAATTTGAAAGCAACATTTTAACAATGGCTGGTATACAAACAATCAATACCCAAATTATTCTCAGTGTTCACTATCTTTGCTGGCATTTTAGACTGTAAGACAAGGTTGGTAAATCCCATGTGTAACGAGCACCAAACTCAATACTCCCTGCACCAAGATGATGTGCAGTTCATTTAAGTACTTTCATCTGGAGCTTGAAATACTTCAATATCCTCATCAATGCATGAAAACAACTTTGAATACATAATAAAGTGCTGGGCTTTGCCATACTCTATTCAAAAATATTTACCATAAAATTTAGGACCATTCCAACTGAATTTCTAGGTAAGCACAGGAGTAATTCAAGGAACAATACACACCTAAGAGACTGATTATTTCCTGGTGACTAACAAACATTAAATTTCACTTCCTGAGGCAGAGGCTGGAATAAAGACATCTCAAGTTGCCAACAATAGGAAATACCTAAGTGAATCCAGCCTAAACTGTGAAAAGTGCACACTTACAGACTCCCACACACAGCTGATTGGTTCCTTGGATGATGCCAACCCTCACCCAGTGAATAAATATACAGTCCCAGCCCTTCCTAGATCAATGCATAAATACTATGTATTTATTCAACCAATAGTTCTGGAGAACCTACTGTGTGCACTGAACTAGAAACTTTTAAAAGACTGCTCTCTTGGAGATTACATTTCTGTGGGAGAGACAACAAACAAGTACATGCATAATTAAATACCATGATAAATGACAAAACAAAAAACTGGGGAGCTATAAAGAGAATAATGGAGTTGAGGGGAAACATTCTTTTCCACATTTTTATTGTACTTAATATATTTTATCAATATTTTCTCCAGGCATTTGACTTGTCTATCCATTTTCTTAATGGTATCTTTTGATAAACAGAAGTTATTTATTCTCATCAAGCCTAGTTGACAACGATATGTGTGTGTGTGTGTGTGTGTGTGTGTCTGTGTACTGTCTCCAAAAAACATGTTTACACTCAGATTGAAAAGATATTTGCTGTTTCCTTATAGAAGCTTTGTAGTTTAAGCATTACATATCTATCTATGATTCATCTTGAATTATATTTTGTGTATGGTGTAAGGTATAAGTTAAGATTCATTTTATTCCTCTATGGTTATCCTGTTGTTCCAGTATAATTTGTTGAAAAGACACTATTTTATTATTTAATTTGTTGTGATGACATTGGTTAATAAAATTATATAGGTTTCAGGTGTATAAATTCTATAATACATCACCTGTATATTGTATTGTGTGTTCACCACTCCGAGTCAAGTCCCCCCATTTTCAAAATCACATTGGTCCAAGATAACCTAAGTGTGATCCACCACCTTTGCAGTTTACATAGATTCCGTTGTTTGTGCAGTCTTGCCTCTGTATTAAGCTGATACATAGCTGTAAAGGTCTCAGAGAACCTATACAACAATTAATTGTACTGCAGACCTGCTCCCTAGCTGTTCCTCATTAAGTTACAATGGATCAGCTTAAAAAGGACACCCTAAAAGGGAGTCCTGCTGCACCCAGAATTAGGCCCAACTGGTTACTGTAATCCATGCATCAGTTCTTCTCTTCCCTGCTGGTAGACTGTAAGCAGTATTAGACACCAACTACTGTCAATATTATTGACATTCACAACCAAGAATTAGGAGGATATAAACTTTTAAATTATATACACCTGTTTTCATGAACATATTTAAAATGTGAGACAGTATATATGACAAAACACTAGCACAAAAAATAATTTCTTCCATACAGTTCAACATCAAAATATAGCATCTACGGAAACTTTTTAAAAGCCACCATGAAGATGCTATCACAACTCAGCCCACTCCCTGGTGATAGCTTCCTCTGCAATTTCCTCAGGCCTGGAGTGTGAAGTCTTGGGGGTATCAGAGCAATGGGAATCATTTTTTGATGGATGCATTAGTATCAAATATAAAATTCATATTTAAAAGCTATTATGTTGATAATAAATTAATGTATTTAGAGCATTTGGAGTACTGATTAACACATAGGACGTATTCAAAACTTTTAGTCATTAATGTTGTTATGCTCATCACAATTATAAGTCTGAATTTTAAAAAACACTGGTTTATATTTTATGTATGATATTCTAGTTTCTATGTATTTTTTAGTATAAACAAACAATATAGGCAAGTTGTTAAAAAAAAATAAGTGTCAGTACCAGGAAAGGGTTTATTTTAAAAAGTGAAGTCTTCTTCCATGCTAGAATTCCCAGAGGCCTCTATTTCAACAGTTTCCTATGTCTCCTTCCAGCAATTTTTGATGTTGATATACAAATACATATATATGCATCCTTTTAAATCATAAATGGGAACACACTGCATGAACTATCTGTACCTTGTCTTTTTTAATTGACTAATATACTGACGAGACCTCCATTATCATCCAAATCCAATTTCCTCTTCCCTTCACTAGACTTCTACAGTAACAAGTTTAATTTAAATTCTTACTAATTGAAGATTCCCATGCAGTTGTAAAAAATACAGAAAGATTGCTTGTTTGCTTTTCCCAGATACCCAAATGACAATAATTTACAAAACTATAGCACAGTACCACAATCAGAATATTGATATTATATAATCCACCAATCTTACTCAGATTTGCCATTTTATTGGTATGTCTTTGTGTATTTGTATATGTGTGTGTGTACACTGTCTATTTAGATCCGTACATTTTTTTCTCCTGCGTAGGTTCATGTATCCATCACAAAAGTCAAAATAGTAAACAGTTCCACCTACAAAACAATCCCTTCTGCTTCCCTTTTATAACCACAGCCACTTCCCTCTTGCCATCCCTCTCCTGTCCCTAATTCCTGGCAACCATTAATCTGCCTTTCATTTCTAAAATTTTGCATTTCAAAATGCTACATAAATGGAATTATGCTTTATTAAAAACCTTTTTGGGATTGGCTTTTTCCACTACCATAATTTCCTGGAGATTTATCCAAGTTGTTGCATGTTTCAGTAGCTTATTCCTTTCTATTTCTGAATAGCAGTATTCAATGGTATGGAAATATCACAGTGTGTTTAATCCTTCATTTGTTGAAGGACATCTGGGCTATTTCCAGTTTTTACCTATTAAGAATAAAGATGTCCAAGCCCAGCACAAGTAGCAACCATCTCAGATTGTTTTATAGTTCAGGCAGGGTGGCTCCAGGCAAAACACATGTGGGGGCTGACCTTCCCAGCACAATCCTGGGAAACCCAGGGCCAATGCACCTAGTGAACAGCGACAGAACATGTCAGAGCACCACCACCACCCTGCCCCTGCACAGCTGATCCTCCATGGAGGTGGAGGGTGGTGGTCAGTGGTCACAGTCAATCCTTGAAGCTAACTGGCCTTAGTAAATCACTCCCACTGATCTGCCAACAGAAACCAAGGCTCAACTACAAGAGGAAGGTGTACTCAGCTCACACAAATGGCTCACCTCGAGTACCCAGCTTGTGTGATAGGCAAGGCTGTGCCACTAGACCCTACAGGACACCTACTACATTAGTCCATGCTACCAAGACAGGGAGTCATAGCTGTTCCACCTAATACATAGAAACAAACACAAGGAGGCTGTCAGACTGAGGAGACAAAGACACATGGCCCAAATGAAAGAACAGCTCAAAACTCCAGAAAAATAGCTCAATGAGATGGAGATAATATAAAAATATTAGTTTTATCTATCCTAGGGCTTCTACCTTCTCATATGCTTGAAAAAAATGTTTATTCTATTGTTTTTGGATGGAATCTTCTATATGAGGTCTGTCTGGAAAAAGTCCAGCCATTATTAATATAATGAGAACAGTTTGCACTACATCAATGTAAACCAGCAGCCAAGGAGAGTGGGCTGGAATGTGTGTGCATGAACAATGAGGACTTCACTGTTCTAGTCAGTGGGGATAGTAGAAGTTGTTGAGTGTGCATGTGTACTGTGTGACTGTTGCATTCAAGATGATTGAATGAGTAGAGGAATGAAACTGCATCAAATTTTGCATTAAGCTTGAACATTCTCCATGGAAACTATTCAGATGATTCAGAAGCCTCAGCTATGGGCAACTGGTGATTGGCAGCTTCATTACAATAACACGCTCACCTATGCATCACGTCTAGTGCAGATTTTTTGGTGAAACATCAAATCACTCAGGTGACTCAGGCCCCCCTACAGCCCAGATTTGGTGCATTGAGACTTCTGGCTTTTCCCAAAACTAAAATCACCTTTGAAAGGAGATTTCAGACTGTCAATGAGATTGAGGAAAATATGACAGGGTAGCTGATAGCAATTGAAACAAAGGAGTTTGCAGAGTGTTTTGAACAGTGGAAGAGATGGTAGAAGAACTGTGTGAGGTCTCAAGGTGCCTACTTTGAAGGGGACTGAGGTATCATTGTCCTATGCACAATGTTTCTTCTATCTTGTATCTTCTTCAATAAATATCTCTATTCTTCATAGTACATGGCTGGAAACTTTCTGGACAGGCCTTGCTTGTATATACATCAATTCAATCCTTTTGGTTGATAGCATTGCTTCTATATCTTCACTGATTTTCTGTGTAGTAGTTCTATCAGTTGCTGAGAGGGGAGGTTTTAAAGACCCCAACTCTATTTGTAGAATTGCATATTTCTATTTTCAACCCTATCAGCTTTTGCTTCATGTATTTTCAGTCTCTGATTTTGGGTATACATAATTTTAGGGTTTTAATATGTTCCTGGGTGATTGATATTGTTATAATTATATAATGTTCCTCTTTGTAGTGATTTTTTTTAAAAAATCAGAAGTTTATTTATCAGATATTGACATAGCCACACCTACTTTTTAAAATTAATATTTGCAGTGTACATCTTTTCCCATCCTTTTACTGTCAACTTATTTATGATATTGAATTTACTTATGACATTGAAAAACAGTACTGAGAAAGAAATTAAAAGCACTAAATGCTTACATTAGAAATGAGCACAGGTATTAAATCAGTAACCTAAGTTCCTACCTCAAACTAAGAAAGACATTCAGGTTTTTGTAAGTAATACACATTTGGGTCATTTTTTAAACTTCTTTGCCTAATTTTTGTCTTTTAATTATATTTACATCACTTATATTTTATGTAATTATTGATATATTAGCACTCAAAAAGTCATTTTCTTTTTTAATCCCTCTGGTTACCATTCCTGTGTTTCTCTTTTCTTGCCTTCCTTCCTGCAGTTGTTTGACATTTCTTACTATTCCATCTTGATGTTCACAGTGGTTTTGAGTCTATCTCTTTGTGTAGTTTTCATACTGGTGGCTTGGTATATTACAATACAAATATGTGCCTTATAAAGGTTTATTGGTGTCAATCTTTTCCATTTCAAGTGTGGAAATCTCAATTCCATTTTGGTCTCTTTACCTTCTTCACTTTAAAATATCATTTAAAATATCATTATTTTTAGTATTACAGAGTGGTATATAATATTTGCTTTAATCATCATTTATGATTTATAAAACTCATGTGGGGATGGATAGGCTGTTATATGTACCTGTATTCCTGTTCTTTCCATTATTTCTTTCTTTCTGATATTTCACATATCATTCATTCATTTATCAGTATGTTTGTGTTTGAAGAATTTCCTTGAGCCAATATTTAATGGTAAGTCTGCATGTAAAAAAATCCTTGTGTTTTTTTAAATATATTTTATGATTATGCTATTACACTTGTCCCAAGTTTTCCCCCTTTCCCCCCTGCTCTGCCCACTACACCCCTCCTGTCCAGTCCAGCATATCTCCCCCTTAGTTCATGTCCATGGATTGTACATATAAGTTCTTTGGCTTCTCTATTTCCTACACTATTCCTTTTTTAAAAAATTATTTTAATTGCTGTTGCAGTACAATTTTCTATCTTTTACTCCCATCCCAGCCCACCCACCCAGCCCTCCCCTCCTCTCTCCCATTTCCACCCACCCCTAGTTTTTTATCCATGTGTCCTTTATACTTGTTCCTGTAAACCCTTCCTCTTTTCCCCTGAAATTCCCCTGAAATTCCCTCCCCTATACCCTCTGAACACTGCCAGTGTGTTCTCTATTTCAGTGTCTGGTTATATTTTGCTTGTTTCTTTGTCTTGTTGTTTAGGTTTGTTTCCTATACTATTCTTAACCTCCCCTTGCCTATTCTGTACCTACCAATTATGCTTCTTAATCCCTGCACCTTTTCCCCCATTCTCCACCCTCTCCCTGTTAGCTGATAATTCTCTAAATGATCTCCATATCTATTATTCTGTTCCTGTTCTGGTTGTTTGCTTAGTTTGCTTTTTTTAGATTCAGTAGTGGATAGTTTTAAACTGGTTGCCATTTTAATGTTTATAGTTTTGATCTTCTTTTTCTTAAATAAGTCCCTTTAAATAGTCTTGTACAACCTTTTGGCATCTCTGGGCCACACTAGAAGAAGAATTGCTGTCTTGGGCCACATATTAAATACATTGTGACACATAATCACAAAAAAATCTCATAATGTTTTAAGTAAATTTATGATTTTCTGTTGGGCCACATTCATAGCCATCCTGAGCCATATGTGGCCCATGGGCCGCAGGTTGGACACTGCTGCTTAACATTTTATAATGGCTTGGTGATGATGAACTCCCTTAGCTTTACCTTGTCTGGGAAGCATTTTATCTGCCCTTCCATTCTAAGTGATAGCTTTTCTAGATAGAGTAATCTAGGTTGTAGGTCCTTGCTTTTCATCACTTTGAATACTGTAGCCAGTCTCTTTTTGCCTGCAAAGTTTCTTTTGAGGAATCAGCTGATAGTTTTATGGGAACTCCTTTGTAGGTAACTCTCTGCTTTTCCCTTGCTGCTTTTAAGATTCTCTTCTTATCTTTAACCTTTGGCACTTTAATTATGATGTGTCTTGATGTTGCCTTCTTTGGGTCCAACTTATTTGGTACTCTCTGTGCTTCCTCAACTTGTATATCTATTTCCTTTGCCAAATTAGGGAAGGGTTTTTTTTTTCATTATTTTTTCAAATAAGTTTTCGATTTCTTGCTCTTCCTCTTCTCCTTCTGGCATCCCCATGATTCACATGGTGACATTTTGAAGATGCCCCAGAGTTTTATACTATCCTCATTTTTTTTTAATTCTTGTCTCTTATTTCTGTTCTGGCTGAATGTTTATTTTTCCTTATGTTTCAAATTATTGATTTGAATCACAGTTTCCTCTCCCTCCCTGTTTGTTCCCTGTAGATTTTTCTTCATTTCACTTAAAGTAACCTTCATTTCTTCCTTTCTGTTGTTGCTGTATTCAATGATTTCTCTCGCATCCTGATCAACAGCATTTTGAACTCTTAATCTGATAGGTTGGTTATCTCCATTTCATTTAGTTCTTTTTCTGGAGTTTTGTTCTGTTCTTTCATTTGGGCCATATTTCTTTGTCTCCTCAGTTTGTCAGCCCCCTTGTGTTTGTTTCTACATATTATGTAGAGCTGCTTTCACTCCCGGTCTTAGTAGCATGGCATATTGTAGAAAAGGCACCTGTAAATTGTGTGGGCTAGAGCCTTAGGTAATCACCAGGGTGGGGCAACCTGCTTTGCCACTTTGTGGCTCTGTGTGGAGGGAGGGCTTGGAGAGGGCACAATGCCACTGCCTGGCTTCTAGAGGTTTTCCCAGCACGCATGCCCTTTCTAATCACTTTAGTCATTTCCCATATGTGACTGGCATCCTTCCAGCTATTGCCCTAGCGAGGAATCCCAGAATGGGTGGGTTTGTGTATATTCTAAGTCTATGCAGGTCCTTTAAATTAAGTCTCCTGAAAATCTGGCAGTTCCTTCTGCCACCCAAACCCCCATTGGTTTTTACAGCCAGAAGTTATGGGGATTTATCAACCTGCAGCTAGAACCCTGGGCTGTGTGGTCTGGCCTGGAGCTGGGATTACTTGCTCCCAAGGTATCCCTCCTGATTTTTATCCTCCAAACGAGAATGTGGGATTGTCCATTCTACCACTGCCACTGCCTCTCCATGACACACCATGTCTCTGTGTCTCTCTGCCTACCTCCACCTCTCCTACCCATCTGGATGAATGTGGCTTCTTTAAATCCTTGGTTGTTGGACTTCCATAGTGCTTGATTTTTTTATGGCTCTGCGTGTCATTTGTTTTGACATCTAGTTGTAATTCTTTCTGTGGTTGCATGAGAAGCATATCTACCTATGCCTCCATCTTGATCAGAGTCTCTTGAAGGTTTTTTGTTTGTTTGTTTTTTGTGGGGTTTTTTTTTGCCTAAAATGTTTTTATTTTCTCTTCATTCCTCCTGAAAGATAGTTTCAACTAATACAGAATTTATTGTTGACAATTCTTTTCTTTCAGTACTTGAAAAATGTTGTGTCACATTGGACCTCTATGTCTTCAGACAAGAAATACACTTTGGAATTGGTGTCCCCTTATAGATATTTATCTCAGGCTGCTTTCAAGATTTTTTTGCCTTAATTTTTGAAAAGTTTAATTATGATGTGCCCTTACATCTTCCTTTGGTTTTACTATTTATGGATTGTTCAGCTTCTTAGATCCGTAGGTTTGCATCTTTTGCCAAATTAGAACTTTTTGGTCATTATTTTTTCAAATACTCTTTCTGCCTCACTATCTCCTATCCTTCTGAGTTATTAATTATACAAATGTTGGAATATTGTATTACACCATAAGTCCCTTGGGCTCTGTTTCCTTTCAGTCTATTTTCTCTCTGTTATTTAAAAATGGGTGGTTTCTATTATTCCATCTTCAAGTTTAAGTCCTCTCGTCATCTCCACACTACTATTAAGCCCATTTGGCAAGTTATTTTCTTGTGTTATAATTTTCAGTTCTATAATTTCCATTTGGTTTTTTATGACTTCTATTTTTTGCTGAGATTTTAAATTTTTTATTTGTTTCAAGAAAATTTATAATAGATTGCAGATGCATTTTTATGAATGCTGCTTTAAAATCTTTGTCATATCATTCCAACATCTGATTCATCTCAGGTTTGGCATCAGTTGATTTCTTTTTCTCATTCAGGTTGTGATTTTTCTGGTTCTTGTTATGATGGGTGGTTTTCAACTTCATCTTGGACATTTTGTTCATTGTGTTAGCACACTCTGAGAACTATTCAATTCTTTTATTTCAGCAGGCAGTCATTCCATTTTAGTTTAGCATGCAGGTCATGACCTAATTTTGTGGGCTGTGATTCCAATGGCATTTTGTTTCTAGACACTTTGTGGTTTTACTTTGGTTTTATTCATTTATCTGATCTCACTGAGGCTCCCTATGTTTCCTGTTAGTGTCGACTGAGGTGTGCAAGAGAGGTTTCTTAAGGTCAGGCTACATAGTGTTCTCAGGGGTGGGGAGGGAGGGGTGTGTTGGGATCCCTTACTGATGCCACCAACTGCTCTAGTGTCACTGAGTACAAAGTAAAAAAATTTTAGCTATGAAAATGAAGAAGTTTCCAAGTTATGGCCAGTTGCTATTGACTGGGTCCCTTTTTACAGTTTCTCCTGCCTGTTCTGGTGTCTGTTTCAGCAAGGAAGGAGAATCTCCAGTTCATTAGGACAAAGATGCTTCCAAGAATATGCCTCTGTCAACCTTTATAAAAAGTTCAGTTTTTAACACTCCTATGAAGGTATAATTTACATAATACAAAATTCATCTGTTATAAGCTTTAAGAAAATGTCTTTTTGTAAAATTAGAGAGTTTTGAAACCAGAACCACAACCCAGTTTGAAAACATTTTCATTACCCCAGTTTGCTCACATCCTTTTACTAATGCATCCTAATTAACTCATGCACCTAGTCCCAGCCCAAGGCAACCACTTATTTGTTTCAGGTATCTATTAATATGCCTTTTAATGGCCTTTCAATAAAGGGAATCATGTCAAATGTAGGGATTTTTGTGCCTAGATTCTTCCACTTATCATGTTTTTTTTTTTTTTAGGTTCAGCTATATTGTTGCATGTACCTATATAGTTTGTTCCTATTAACTGCAAATAATATTTCAACATATAGATATGCCACATTTTATTTATGTATCATGTATTTACTAAAGGTTCTTTGGATTATTTTCAGTTTTTAAATATTATGATAATTTTGGAATGAACATTTGAATGCATGTGTTTGTGTGCTCATGCTTTTTTTTTTCATTTATCTTCGATAGATTTCATTTATCTTTGATGGAATTGCTGAGTCATACGCTAAACAATCCATGAGCTGATTGATTCCAAAGTGACTGTACCATTTTTATATCCTCAACACCAATGTATGAGGGCTCCTGTTTCTGTTTGATGAGTTATTTTGGTCATAAAATAGATTAATCATTTAAACATCATTTCTTTTAGTTTTTTGGACACATTTATAATAGTGGCTTTGAAGTCTTTTGCACTAAATCCAACATCTTAGTCAACATGGAAACAGCTTCTTTGACCACTTTTTTGAACACATCACACTTTGTTGCTTCTTTGAATGTCACTTCATTTTTTGCTGAAAACTGAATATTTTCAACAAAATTATATAAACTTTACATAGATTCCCCCTAGGGGTGTAGCTGCTGTAGTTAGTTAGTTATCAGTTAGTTAGTTAATGGGCTTTATCTATATTCATTTTGTAAAGTCTGTAGTCCCAAAACATGTAGCTACTAATGTTTTTGCTCAGATTTTTAAAAATTCTCTGTTTTTAATTTTTAAGCCTACCTTCTTATGGGTCATCCCTTTGTCATCATATCTTTGTGAGCAGCCAATGACTGGTTAGATGTTGTGCACAAGCAACTTGAGTCAGTAAGGCTTCCTTCATACCTGCCAGGGTGGAGTTTGCATTTAAAGTTCAGGCAATTTATAGCTATGTACCAGCTTCTACTTTCTACCAAGCTCTCTTAGATCTTTGTCACATGCGAGGCTTCACATTCGGCCAGGTCCTTAAGCTTAACAAGGATTCTCTGTGCTCTCTCAGCATTCACACAGCCTTGAGAACATGCATAGCCATCTATACTGCCAGAGAATTGTGGGAGCTTATCAAAGCCCACCACTGTGTCTCATTTACTGGATTTTCCTGTTAAGTTTAAAGTTAGTCTGTCAGTTTGTTGCTTACCAAGTAGGTTAACGTTAGGCAAGTTGTGATTTTGTCCTTCCCCCATTCGTCAACAAGATCATTTGTGTTTCCTACAATTCCCAGGGACATGGGGTTTTCTATGAAGCACACCAAGTCAATTCAGGAACCTCTGGCAGCAAAGTTGTTGGTTTCACAGTTTGTCCTACCCTAGCAGAACTGCTGCACTGATAGATGTAGGGGAGGTAGGAGCAGCCCCAGACTAAACCAAAACAAAACTTTGAATTCCTTCTGTTGTGACATGAAGTTCAGTAGTTTTTGTTAAATAAGCAATTCCCACTTTATTCTATGCCCTTGGTCAATTTCTACTGTCTGTAAGTGGGTATTTTGTCAATTTTCTTCAGGTCTATAATTGCTTGTAGTGGAGAATATTTGCCTGTGTTCTCCTATGGTCATAAACCACAATAGCCTTTAAGTGTTCTCTTTGCTGCCCTTCTTGCGCTGGTACATTTCAGTCCTCAGAAGCAGTCACATCATATCATACCTTCCCTATATAAAACACACCACTGGTTTTCTCTAACACTAAAAAGAAATTTCAAATTCCTCAATGTGACCTAAAGTATCCTAAATCATCTGGCCCCTGATAGCCTCTCCCACTACATTTCCTACTACTCTCCTCACGGCTACTACCCAGTCAATCCAGTATGTGTGAACCACAGCATACTTCTTTCTGTTCCTAAAGCATACATGTTCTTCCCTTCTCTGTGCTCTTGTACTTGCTGTTCTCCTTGACTGAAATGCAGAATGATTATCTTCTTCTCAGCATTTAGATCTCATCTCCTTAGAGAGGCCTTCCCTGCTAGCCAAGCTGAAACACTCACAGCTCCATTTAATTTTGTTCATAGCACTTACTGTAGCTAGATGTGACATTTGTGTGTTTATATTCTGTGTCAAACCCTCCTCCTAATACAAGCCCCATGAGGGTAGACTATTACGTTCCCCAGCACCTAGAACTGCTGCAATCATACAGTAGGTTACTCTTGGGCCTTTTAAAATATATGAATAAACAAAAACAAAATGGATATCTTTCCATTTTTAAAAAATCCTTACCCAAGGATATGTTCATTGATCTTAGAGAGAGAGAAAGGGGGTGGTAGGAGGGGAGAAAGAAAGAGAAATTGATCAGTTGCCTCCCATATGGTCCCTGACTGGGGATCAAACCCACAACCTTTTGGTGCATGGGACGATGTTCCAAATGAGTCAGCCAGCCAGGGCAATCTTTCTATTTTTTAAATCATTTTTGTAATGGCTGCATATTTTCCCACTGTAAAATGTACTATTATTTGGTTCCTTGAACATCTTATTACTATAAAGAACTTAGTGTCACATGAGTGTTATGGGAATGGACTTTGGAATCAGACAGACTTGGGTTCAAACCCTGGGTCAACTACTTACTACGTACTTGATTTCTTATCAGCTGTTATTTTCTCTGTGTCTTAACCCAGTTTCTTATCTAAAATGTAAGGGGCTCAGAATTGTGCCATGCTCCTAGGAAATGGAAGTTAAATTGCTTTATTTTGTTTTGACTAAAGTGGCAAAGTCACTCCCTCATGTTTTCCCTTCCCTGGCAATCCTTCACAGTAAAAACACAACTCAGCCCAAATGCACTAACTGAATGTTGCCTTTCTTTTTCATTTGGTTTTGCCTTTGCACAGACATTGCTGGAACTTGGGACCCCTGAACTCTGTTTTGGGGCAATGGCATGTGCCAAGTGAAGAGAACAATGCCAAGGATGCCCCAAGCACATCAGCTGAATGGGCTGTAAAATAGGTACTGAAATACCTTCTGCTCCTCCTTCCAGAACTAGAGGATTTGAGAATTCCTGGAGCCTCCAGAAAATTTTGAAATTAAATTAGCAGAACTGATTTGATTTAAAATTTTGCACATGTAAAGTTGGTAACACTCCAGCCACCAGAGTAGCTTGTGTCCCTTGGAATCTTGCCCTTAAATAAGATATATTTTTAAAAGATTTTATTTTTTTTTTAGAGAGAGGGGAAGAGAAGGAAAGAGAGAAAGAGAAACATCAATGTGTGGTTGCCTCTTGAGCACCCCTTACTGGGGACCCGGCCCACAACTCAGGCATGTGCCCTGAGTGGGAACTGAACCAGCGACCCTTTGGTTCACAGGCCGGTGCTCAATACACTGAGCCACACCAGCCAGGGCTAAATAAGAAACATTTTGAAGCAACAGGGGACTAGCTTACTTACTAGGAAGAAAAGAAGAATGTTCTCTGGCCTTTGAAAGCTTAGGTTCTCATGTATGGGTTTTGTGTCTACATGGGAGAAGGATGGAAGAAATAGGGGCAAAGGTATGTTTATTTGATTTCTGGCTGTGTTACAGAAAACTAATGCTGCTGAAGAATGAAATTGTATACCCCAGATCTTTCTTAATCAGGGCCTTATAAAAAGAAAAAAGATTTCTATTTTATGTGTAGTATTATTATTGATAGAAAGTTAAATCCAGATAACAAAATCAAAATAAATTTGGTTACCTATTATATAACCCAGATGTTGGTGGAGGGTTTTTCCTTTTTGACATAAAAGGCACCCTTGCCAACATAGTGCAACACCAAGGGATTCAATTTGCTTGTCTCTTGCACCTGGGGCCTCCTGTGTGATATTATCTCCTGCAGGTAACCAGCAGAGGCTCCCCCTAATAATCCTGTTGTTAGAAGGGTACCTTTCAGCACCATCTTATTCCGAGCAATATCAATGCAGACTATACTATTTGAAATTCTCTGAATATCCCTTCTCTCCAACCTCACCAGAGCACATGACAGATTAAAATGGGGGAATGTAAAGTTCTTACTAAAGAGTGAGACAAAGTGAGACTAAATGGGAGCTATGGTATTTTTAACCTAATCACAGAACTAACCTCCTGTCATTTTTGCCATATTCTGTTCATTGGAAGTACATTCTTACACCCAGCCAACATTTAAGTGGAGATCACATGAGGATGTGAATGCGAACTACAATGTGGGGATCCTTGGGAGTCCTTTTAGAAATTGTTTACTATATCTTATATTCAATGAAGGAGTCACTGAACTGCAGTGGGAGAAGGATGGTCTTTCCCACATATGGTATCAGGTCAATTGCATGCCCGTATGGAAAATTAACTATGATCCTCAAATTGTATACAAAAAATAACTTGAGATAGATCACAGAGCTCAATGTAAAAGGTAAAACAATAAAATTTATCTAATAAAATATCAGAAAATACCTTCATGACCTTGGGTTAGACAAAAATTTCTTTAATGGAGCATAAAGAGTACTAACTATAGAGGAAAATATTGATAAAGTGGACTTCATTACTTGTGAACTTGTTAATGATCTTTAATTAAAATATGAAAATATATTAGCTTAATTAGCACTAGTTACTGAAACAAAAAATGCAGCTACACTTTACTTCTCACTGCTAGGACTGAAGAATGTGGATTATTGGTAACTGACTTCTAAGCAGTTACTCCAAGACTCAGAGTGCTTCCATCTGTTGGCTTCCGGGTCAACCTGTTGTTAACCATACACCAAACAGGTGACAGAGTTCAGAAAAGGCAAACTGTATATTTACCTTTCTAGGTATAGAAGTGACACATGTCACTTCCATTCAAACTCTATATGCTAGAACCAGTCTCACGACCAATCCAACTACAAAGGGGTGCTGGGAAGTGCAGAGTAAGTCAGGGCCATTCATGAGCATTAGCAGAGTCTGCTGAGATTAGGAAATGGAAACCTATGTACTTCTCACTTTGAACACTGCTATTGCATTAAAGTGGAGGAATCTTAAAGTGGATACATCACAAAAATTAATGTGAAGTAAAAATAAAGTTTAGGTATTCAAGGAAGCCCTTGTATCTCTTAATTTATAAAGATCCCTTTTCCACCATCCTGACCACTGAGACCACTTGAAACATTAATAATGGACAGAGTAGAAAGTTACTAGCAAGAAAGAGATGAATAAATCCATAAAATGGGAGGAAAGAGCAAGAAAGACAAGAGTCATCAGCACATGCTAGGTTTGAGGAAAATATGGGGAGATGGATAAAGATATATGTGAGATGTTTGGGGCATCTATACTATGTAAGCTATCAAGAGAATGATGTGAGAAACATATTTAAGAAAGATCTTTATGAAAGCTTGATAAACAAGGTAATTTGAATCCCCTTTGGGGATTCTGAGACCACATCTATAGTGCTAATTACAATTGTTTTAACATTTTTCTTGGTGTTCAGAATGTTTCTTTGAATGTTATCTTGTGACAAGTCTGGGTCTTGAGGTAATTAGCTTCATAGAGGTTACAACAAATTTATTAGAAAACCCTGACAAACACTTGCATTAAGCGCTCACCGGCAAGGGGGTGATAGCAAAGATGTTCTATTCAAAAACTTCTGGAATGATTGTATCTGGTTCCTTGTGAATATAAGGGCATTATGAACCATGAATGGGACTCTTGTACCCAGGAACTTCGACCCTCACTAAATGTTATATCATTGATACCAGCAACTGGTATGTTTCAAATGATTACCTTAGTGTCAAGATTAGTGTAGCCAGGACACTTCTTCTGGAAGGCTAATGAACACAAAAAAAGAAAGATAGAAGCAGCTTGATTTAGGAGAAAGAGCTGAATCTTTGGAGTCAGTCAAACCTGAATTTGTGTCTGGGCTTATTAGTTTAACTATATGACATTGGACCAATTATTCAAGATTTCTGTGTGTCAATTTCACTCTCTGTAAAATGGTGGAAAGGGCACTACTTCACAGTGTTATGATGAGTGGTTAAAAATCACTGTTTGGTGAACAGCAGGTACTTAATACACATTAAAGCCTTTTCCCTTC
Organism: Phyllostomus hastatus; assembly: GCF_019186645.2. Lineage (NCBI taxonomy): Eukaryota > Metazoa > Chordata > Mammalia > Chiroptera > Phyllostomidae > Phyllostomus > Phyllostomus hastatus. The sequence goes on along the minus strand of NW_025333841.1, from coordinate 6,322,894 downwards.
ACCCCCACTTCCTAGATGCCAAAGTTTGGAGAATGAGAAAATAAAACTTTGAATAGGCAATGGGTGATGTGAATGGAGAATGTTCTTAGTGTTCACCGAAGATTAATATCGACTAGGTGTTTTGTCACCAAAAAGGATTTATTTGGGGGGCAGCAGGGTAGGGTTGCAACCTACTGTGAGCAGATGTGGCAAATCACATGCACACTTTGCCTGGCATGCCAAGATGGAGAGGTATTTAATCAAGGGAAGGGGAAGTTAGGACCATAGAGGCTTATTATAAGCATAGAGTTCTTCCTGTAGAGTTTTCACATACTCTTGCAATTACTTATGAGACTTCCATAGCTCTACCTCCTCCCATAGACCCTCCAAACTGATTGTGTTTTCTTTTATTTTTTTCTCTCTCTCTCTCTCTTTTTTACTGCTCTACTCAATGAAGGGTAACTTTATGAAGGCCCCAGGGTCACAGGGATTTGGCAGAAAGTCACTCTGTAGGCCCAAGAGGTGATAAAGGGGCCTTATTTAACCCTCTTGGGGTGCAGGTTAGTGGTGTGGCCACACTTCTTGTGGCAGTTGGCAGTGCAGGGGTGCAAGCATGACACTTGGGGCAAATCATCTTGTCGCAATGGTACTTCTGGGTGAGCTGGCTGGGGGAGGGCTCAATGATGACAGCCCATAAGCGAAGCACAAAGTGCAGGGTGGACTCTTCTGAATGCTGTAGTCTAAGAGACTACAGAAACTTTCCAGCTGTTTGTCCACAAAAAAATAAGATCCTGCTAGTCAGACAGCAAGACCTCCTCGTCTTTAGCTTTAACTGCCTCATTGGTGTCACTGGGCTCAACCTCAAGGGCTGAGGGTCTTGCCAGTCAGGGTCTTCACAAGGATCTGCATGTCTGCATCTGCTGGAGAGGCTGCTCTGCCACCTCACTGAGAAGAAAGAGGACCTGACTGTGTTTTCTTGGAGTTTCTTAGTCTTTATCACTGGAGACAAGAATAAACAAGAACTCTGTGGGGGTGGTGATCATGACATTTGCTGAGAAGGACAGGGGAAGAGCACAGGGTAAAGTTGCATGTCTTATGCATAGACTGCTGGATCCTTCATGGACTTGCTCCTATGACCTCTCCAGCTTCATCTTTTATGCAATAATCCCTATCTCTGAATTTCACCTATAGTGGCCCTCTCTTAGTTCCTTGAATATTCAATTCTTCTTCCTACATCTCTCTCCTACTGGGCCTTTCCATATTCTGGCCTCTGGCTAGAATGCTTCCCCCACCTATACACACTTTACTGTTAATTCCTATTCACTCATTATATGTCAGCTCAAATGTCAGGCAAGCCTTCCTTGAAACCCTCAACCAAATCAGACCTGTTACATGCTCTGAAAATAATCTGCAATTTTCTTTTTGATCAGTAATCATGACTTGGAATTATATGTTATTTGTGTGATTATTTGTTTAATGTCCATATTCCCCAGTTGGCCTTGTTTGTGTTGCTCATCATTGTATCTTTAACATCTGGGGCATAAAAGGTCTTTAGTAAATACTTTTTGAATGAGTGAATGAGTACATGTTTTCTGTGGGGACTAAAAGTCAATCTTCTCATTCAAAGATCTCCCCAGTAGGCCCTCTGGAGAAGCAATGACAGATTGGTGTGAACCACCTACTAATGTCCCAAATCTCCAGCCTGGAGGTAGTGCCCATTGCCATGTTCTTTGCAAGCTGAAGGTTGACAGAGAGCTCCTTAGCGGTCCTTTTTATATCACCCAGCTGTGTGTTATATGTAAAACAGTTCTCAAGAACTAGAAGGGAATTAAGGTTCCTTTTCCAAGTGCTTTACCTGAGTGCTTTACATGAAGGTATCAAAATCTCTGCATAATCAACAAAAGAAAAAAGCAAACAAAATATAACCAGAGACATTAAAATTAAGAACAATGTAACAATAGCCAGAGGGGAGGGGGAAAGGGAAAGAGTTTTCAGGAACTACCATAAAGGACACATGGACAAAACCAAGTGGGAGGGAGAAGCAAAGGAGGGAGGCAAGGGTGGGTTTGGCTGGGGTGCAGGGGGACTGTGGGGGGGGGATGCAGACAACTGTAACTATACAACAATAAAACAATTTAAAAAGATCTCTGCTTAAATGCTTGCTTCTTTAAGCAAGGGCTCTCTCTGCTGACATAAGCCAGTAAGTATGGCACTGTAGAAGTAAAGCCAGAAGCCCTTACTTAACCCTTTTGCTTTTTTCCAACTTGTAAAGGACTGTCGTGTAAAGGACTCTTATTCTGTTGATCCCACGGAGAAGGTCTAGAGCCAGTTTACAGAATGACAGACAGTAGTAATTCAAATAAAAAAATTATCAGAACTGTTCCAAGATTCAATGGATGGCACTGTAGAGAAACAAGTTCCTTGTCACTGGAGGTATTCAAGAGTAGACTGGATAACCCTGACAAAATTATTGCACATCAGATAAGAATGAAAAAGAGAAGAGCTCTGAGGTTCTTTCTAAAACTAACATTGGGAGGTTCTGAAATGTGTGTTCTTTGAGGTATCTCTTCAGTCATGGAGGATGGGTTTATTTGTACACTAAGTCATATCCTCTCTTTCCTGGATTCCATTGACCCCAAGAGTCTTTTGGCCAGAGTTGGGGTACAGTCTATACCCAGGGAACATAACTAAGTTAAGACACTTATGGAGACTGAACCTGTGACTTTGATCTCATTAGTTCTGTCCTCTAACTATCCCTCACTAAGTTCACAGGCACATTTCTGATATGGTGCAGTGAAATTAACTCTAGAGAGAAAGTTTCACACCGTGCAAAGTGATGTAATACAGTGACATCCATTTCAGCATGATAACATTGTGCTTCTTTTAAAATGAAATTTTCAGGGATGATAAAAATTGAAATGATGGTTTTGAAGTATTTTGAGTGGAAATTTTTCAATCAAAGAGGAAATGTTATACAAAAGAATTTTCAGCTTCAACTGTACAGAGACATAAATATCACATATTAATAGATTTGACCTAGTTGCAATCATAGTCAGCTTCATTCTCATCTTGTCCCCTTCACATGTTTATGCTATATTTCAGTAGCTTATTCTGAAAGTCTATGAGATATCATGGATATGTGAAAAGAATGAAAAGTAGGCAGTTAGCAGAGTAAAAAGCAATACTGGAAATAAGTGGGTCTGAAGAAATCTTTTATTATTACTAATGTGACAAAATTATTGAGGCTTTGAAGTTATTAGTCCTTATTACTTCTCTGTCTCCAATTTTAAAACCATGTATTAAGTTATCTCATTACATATTTGGATTTTCAATTACACTTGACTATGGCAAATATTATACAGCTTTCACTGGGCTACCTGTTGAATTTCCTGTCACCCTCCCCTCAACTAACAAAGAGCAGTAATAAATCTGCTTAGTAAATCTCTTTGAACTTCAGGGTTACAAGGGAACTCAGAAAGCATCTTACTCAGAAATTCTTAATTTTGGGGGGTTACATGAACATCTGAGAGTCTGATAAAAACCACAGGCTCTTTCCTCAGATGCTGTACATAAGTACTTATACACACATGCCAAATTTTGAATACAGTTTCCTGGGGATTAGAGACCCCCATGAATCCCATCCATGAAACCCAGATTAAGAGCCTGGGTTCTAATGCAGTCTTTTCCTTTTGAAAACAAAGAAACTAAAGGTAAGAACTGTTCTAAACTGATCTTTCCAAAGATGCTTCTCCAATTGCAATCTGATTGAATAAATAGAAAACTTAAAAAAGAAAAGGAAGATGTAAGGTTGAAGAAAGATGTCATCTGATGTAAAAGCACTATGCAAGAACTTTGAGAGTCAGGGTGATTATAAAATGTGGGACTTGCATATGTATTTTCTAAATGGAATATTATTTTTAAGTGATATGTACAGAGAAGAACAAAGTCCATTCCACCTGCTAAATTTATTATACACTCTTTTATTTCACACTGTTATGTATATTTTAACAAATAAGTTTACACTTGCCTTCCTGTTAGTTTCCTTGGAAATTACACATTAGTTTAATCATATTTTTCCCATTCTAAGGAAGGCCTACAAGTGTTTTACTTGTGTAGTTGTCTGTTGTTCTGTTTGCTTGAGGAAGTAAATTTAGCGTGGACCTACTAGTACATGAAAAAATTCTCTTGAACCTTGTGGTTCAATTTCTTAAAGCACAAAGTGAAGATTTACACATTATTCAAACCCTGGTTGTTTCCATATTCTCTGCAATAGAATGATTTCCTGGGGTACCTTTTATTAGGGTCAGCCTATGAGTGTTATCTGGAGTGGCTGCTGTAAAAACAATGTAGTTAAAGACCAAGATTTTACCATAAATATATTATCTGTAATTCTATCAAATCCCAGTTACCCACAGGGACTTGTGAAGGATAGTACCAAACACTGATGCCAGGAGTCAAATATAGCATCACCTACTGGCATCCATAAATTCTCTTCCCTTGAGTATAATGGAATCCTTTGAACTATGATATGGTCTATAAACCTCAAAGCAAACATTGGCATCCTAAAAGCTAAGCATAGATCCTGATAAGAATATGGGTGCTAACAGACTGGATGTCATGGAAACTGAGACAGACCTAATTGGAGCAGAAACCCTTGCTGTTTATTTATTTTATTTTATTTCATTTTGATCAGCCTTCTAAACTGAGTGAGTAAGAGTTTTGGGCTTCTAAAAGTAATGTATTTGTAATATTTAAAACCACTTGTGGTTTTTTTTTTGAATGTAGGGCACCAAATATCAACTTTTCCTTGTCACTTGCTACTTTTTTTTTTTTTGCAGTGGAATAGTGGGCTTCAGGACTATGGAAATCTTGAGGTTAGGCTTGAAAATTTTTTTGCAATTATCAGAAATTTCAAAAATGTTTAGAATTCCAATCTCCACCTGCAGACTATTTACTTGTATAGTTAAAATATTTGGAATGAGTCCATTTCAGAGATTATTTGACTGCACTACTGATAAGTATGCCTCCTCACTTTTCTCCAGGGAGAAGACATAACAAGGTGGGTGATGGTGTTATCTTCACACATTTGAACAAAAGGCTGATTTGGTCCACAAAAGAATGAATAAGAATGGAATCAGTTAACTAGGGGAAAGGGCTCAATTTTCAGTTTTACAGAAGAGATAAATCCATAATTTTTTGTTTGCTGGATGTTGACCATTCTTGCTCTTGGTAGCCCTGACATGAGCCATACAGAATAGGGATGGCAGACAAGCAAACAATCATACATATAGCATAAAGGTCAGTGCATCACACTGCAGTCTTTGTCAATGGCCTGGCAAGTACTGGGGCCAAGTTCAAGTCAGAACAGTAACAGCCTGTCATCAAAGAATATGCAGAATCACATTTAGCCACTATTTCTCTCCATGAGGTATAATGGTGTGATGATCATGTACACATACTATAAAGTCATACTGCCTGGGTTTACAAAGCTGACATACTTATCTCCTAGCTATGCATTCTTGAGCAAGTTACAATAATTTTCTGTACCTCAGTTTCTAAATCTGTGAAGTGGTGATGATAATAAGATTGAAAAGAATCTACCTCTTAAGGTTGCTGTATTGAGTGAATTAATGGGCACATAAAGCACTTAAAACATCATATAACATACTGTATGCTACATAAATATTGGCTATTATCACTGGATTTTGCCCAGTTCCCCAAGTGCCAGGACACATGGCCTCATTCCAGGACATACTCAGAGGAGGCAAACTTGTTTTGCCTTTCTCTTCTTCACTACACTATAGTGAAGGAATGAAGGGAGTGAGACGTAGATGGTATTGACAGGAATCACAGCTTTACACAGGTGACACCTCATTCCAGTGAGGAGAACTCTGCTCTACTCTTCCTCTCGCTCACCTGCCCACATTCCAAGCACGGTACAGATTTCATTATTAATGAGCTCTCTCCCTCTGGAATAAAATGAAAACACAATAAACTGCTTCTCTTCTGAAATGCCATAATTCTTCAGACGCCAAAACCATTAACTTCCCAGTAGGTTATTGTGAAGTTTATGGTACAGATCATTTGTAGAGCAATTTCAGTGGGCCACTTGCCAGCTGGTCACCTGGGGAAATGATGAGTTACCAAGGGACAATGAACTGTGAAAGCCAAACTCCTGCTATCCCTGGAGTCCATAGTAAGGCCTGGTTGCCAGCCAGGGCATGGTTCTTAGATGCTACTGATTATCCCAAAGGAAATGGGCAAAGAGCTCTCAGAAGGCCCCAATCTCAGCATATTTCTGGGAGGAGAGCTTCTGAGAGTCTCATAGTGTGGTGAAGCAGTCCCCTCTTGGCTCAGGGTTTAACATGTGGACTGTGAAGCAAGACAGAGCTAGGTGTGAACCTTGGGTCTGCAGTTACTTGCTGTTACCCTTGGCGAGTTATTTAATAGTTCTTGTCCTCAGTTTGCTGATCTATAAAACAAGATAAAACCAACCTTGGAATATTACAGTGACACTCACATGAGATAATACCGATGTGACAGTTAACCCTTATTTGTGTAAGAAATTGAGCATGTAAGCAAACAGCATAGCATCTGATTAGATTAGGGGGCCTGATATTTGGCATCTATTATTTATTTCTACTTTTTAGCCTTGGGTTGAAACCTTTTCTCATTAAATCATGTAGCTCCTTAAACTATAGTCTAGTCTCTGCTAAGTGCACTGCTTCTAAGGCCATTCCCAAGGCACAATTTTGCACAGGCAGCTATGGCTTCTCAGTGCAGTAGCCCTGACTTAGGGACATGAGTCAAACCTCCAAAGCACTCTTGCTCACTTCCACTTCCAGGCACACACCCTTGCAGTGAATCATCTTTCCCCTGGCTTCAGTATCCTTAGTTATAAAATGAAGGGGTTAGGGTAGAAAATCATCTCTAAGGGCCCTTTCAACTCCGATCCTCTTAGTTCTTATGATTTTTTTCTTGAAATGTAAACATTTAGAAATATAATGTTCTTAGAGATTTTTAAAGAAGGGACAGACACCAAAACAGGGTTGAGGAGAGTGCCTCAATTATGGGTTAGTGGAGGTAGGGATAAGGTTAGCTCTAGCAATAAAATGTGATAAAGAGCTTATAAAACTCCCATTGGAACTTCTAAGTGGAGAATAAAAAAGGGGGAGTGTGAGAATTAATGACCTAACCACAATCAGTTTTAGTGAAGACAAGAGATGATTGCTGGTGGTGGGATATTTACCTCTCTCACTCAAAGACAAGGCAGACCCCTGACAACTCAGAGCCATGGGCCAATTCTGTCCTATTGAACACTCACTAACTGGGATCATGGACTAATGAGCTCTGGCCAAGGCCAAGAATTTGTTACAGAAAAAACAACACTCCATGCATCAAGGCCAATTTGAATGTGAGTTTACCCGCTATAGTTCTTGGCATGAAGCAAGAAACAGATTTGTTTGTGCAGAGCAGTATTTCTATTTGCAATCATACTACTGTGTGCTGTGATCCTATTAATTCTCACAAACAAAGCAGCCCAATGGGGCTGGCTGTCTTCTCCCACGAGCACACATGCAACCTCCAAGGGACACTCAAAATGGTAAGGTGGGGGCAGTAAGTGGCAATCATCTACTTTCTAATTCAGGAAGAGTCCAGGGATTGGAGGGTGTCTTCTACTCAAAACAAAACCATGGACCCAAACACTCCTTGAAAATGCACTCCTTTTTTAAGATTGAGGGAAGGCATCACATCTGCTCTCCACCAAGAGTAGAGCAGGAAAAAAAAATAGCTCATCCCTTAATGGGAAGCAATATGGCATGGTAGATAAAAGCATGAGCTCTAGAGCCAGAATGCCTGGGTTTTCCTCCCCAACTCTGCTACTTATTAGCTGTGTAACCTTGGGCAAATGATTTAATGTCTCCACATCTCAGTTTCCTCATATGTAAAGTTGAGGTAGTAATAGAGCTTAAGTCATAGAATTGTTGAGAAAATTGAATGAGTTAATATTTTTGAAGCAGTTATCAGTGCCAGGCAGAATAAGTGCTTTGTATCTGTTTATTAAACAAAATAAATAACCTTTATACGTTTGGCACCAAGTATCTGAAGGTGAATAGTAATTTAGTTGCTTTTTTCCTTTATTAAAAATTGTCAGCCTACTTGCAGAGCACAAGTACTAATGGCCCTTCAGTAGAAAGGGTTCTAGATAGCCCCATAATACTTTGAATCCATGACTTCCTTAGATTGACTCTGTGATCCCTCAAATTTCATATGTCAAAATCCTAACACCCAATGTGATGGTATTAGACAGGACCTCTGGAAGGTAATTGGGTCATGAGGGTGGAACCCTCATGAATGGCATCAGTGCCCTTATAAAAGAGACCCCAGAGAGCTCCTTCACTCCTTCTGACATGTGAGGACGTAGTGAGAAGACAGCTCTCTATGAACCAGGAAGCAGGCCCTCACCAGACACTGAATCTGCCAGAGCCTCAGTCTTGGACTTCCGAGCATACAGAAGTGTAAGAAATAAATTTGTTTCTTATAAGCTACCCAGTCTATAATATTTCTTGTTGTAGCATCCCAAACATACTAAGAGAATGACCAAACTCAGGGAATTTTCTATCTTAATTATAAATCCAGAGAGATGCAACTAACATAAGGCACTTGTATTAGTTAGAGTAGGGTAACTCAAAAAAACAGACTCATATGTGATAGGCTCAAATATAACAGAACTTCTCACTCATAAGTCTAAAAAGCTGTTCCTGTTATGCAGACAGTTCTCTCATAAGCAGTGACTCAGAGACCCAGGCTCCTTCTACCTTCAACACATGGCTCCCCAGATCACTATGCTCCTCCTCTGCATCTGGTCAGTAAAAAGGGAAAAGGGGTTGAAGAAAATGTGCATGACTTGTCTGGAAGTAATACAAATTTCTTTAACCATAAGCAGTTCGTGAGAACTAGTCACATGACCCCATCAAACTATAGGGGTGGTGGGCAAAAGTAGGTTTACAGTTCTAATACAAATAAATAATACAAGAATTAATAAGTAATAATACAATAATAAACTCTGTGCTTTTTGTAGTCACAACTATAAACTTTGTTTTCACTACCCCTGTATAACCAACACTGAGATATGTAGTCCCTAGCTGCATATATGGATTGCGTGTATGGGTTTATGTGTATATGGTATGAGTATGTTTACATGTATCAGTGCATTGCATGTTTGTATTGATAGATGTATATTTGTATATGTATGGATATGAATCTGTATATATGTATGTGTAAATGTGTGTGCATGTATATATGTGTACATCTTTACATGTGTGTTTGTGCATGTGTGTATGCACGTGAATGTATTTTTGTTTGTATGACATGTATATATTTACACATATAAGTGTGTACTATTTTCATGTGTGCTCACACATATGCATGTGCTTATGCATCTGTACATGCATGTATAATATACATGCACACAAACACCTGAAACAAGTTTCCTGAAACAATATTTATAACAGACAATGCACTCATATTTTTTGCTTTATTTATTTATTTATTTTTTAAAGAGAGGGGAAGGGGAGGAGAGAGAGAGAGAAACATCAATGTGAGGTTGCCTCTCACATGTCCTGTACTGGGGACCTGGCCCACAACCCAGGCATGTGCTCTGACTGGGAATCGAACCAGCGATCCTTTGGTTCACAGGCCCGTGCTCAACCCACTGAGCTATACTAGCCAGGGCACACATTTTTTATTTAATCCTATTTTACTAATGAAATATTTAGGTCATGACTGCTTAAATGATTTTTCTCATCTATTGCTGGATTGAAACCATACTATGAAAAATATTGGTCAGAGACAATAGTAATATAAATAATAAAAATAGCAAATATTTGTTAAGCACAAGCTAAATGCCAAGCACTTCATGTACACTATTTCATTTAACGCTCATAACAATCCCATGAGGTAGGAACTATTATGAATTCCATTTCATGGATGAGCAGACAGAGTTGTGTAAGAGTTAATCAACATCTTACATGCCAGTGCCAGAATTAACAAGTTAATTGTGGTTTACTAAGCAAGCCAGAATTTGAAGCCAGACAGTGTGGCTCCAATGCCCCAGCTTATAATCAATGGTCCATACTACTCTGCCACCTATTAGTAAACAAACCTCTCTAATCCACTTGCCCATGGTTCCTGTTGAAAGTAGATCCCTCTTCCACACCTGCTTACTCCATTTTCCCAGCTTCAGGGCCTACTGCAGGAGCCAGAGCTGGCAGCCCCTCTGACTCTGGCTACAATTACTCAAGTGACTCTGGCACTGCTGACTGAGTTGATGGGCACAGATGTAGTGGAATCAGATGCAGCTGTAAGATGTAGTCATTATTTTCCAGCAAGTTTCATTATCATGATTTTTCCTGTAATAATGTTACTATGTCTTTGGGCCTCAGTCAATCACATGAACCAGGAGATGGGCTCTAGCAAATCAAGTGACTAAACCTTCCTGGTGTGCCTGATTGCACTATGGGCATAAATTCATGTCCAGCATTATCAGTTCACATCTTGTTTTGACATTCACTACATGAAGACAATAATAACTACAATTTTACTAAGCCCTCCTTGATGATTTCCTTTAGTTTCATACTTGACAACAGGACTTATCTTTAGTTTTCATACTTAGCAACTGGACTTTTCTCTGTGTCTTTTTGTACTTGTCTTTTTTCCCCCTACAACTGCTCGGCTTTCCATCACCCTGTCTAGATCATAAGCAACTCAAGGTCCAACCCGTCCATCTCATTTCCTGCATGTTCCCCAGCCAGTTGAAGGACATACCCAATGGTGTACAAAACCTCCGGTGCAGCTGTGCATTGCTCAATTGTGTACCAAACTCCTACCTTGTGCCCAGCACTATGCTAGGAACTGTGGATACAGAGACCCAAAAAGATATAGGCCCTGACATTAAATAGCTCAGTGAAATTGGTACTCTGGAACATATCAGCAGTTCAATCTCATTTGGCTTGAACCTGATGAGTCCTTTGCCCCCATGGGGAGAGAAGGAAAATGCCCCACTTAGCTTGATAATGACCCACTAATACAAATTCCTTCTCACTCAAGGCCCTGCCCTTCAAAAAGCCCCAATCTTATACTTATCTATGTTATATGGGGTGGAAGGTGAAGATCTAAAGGGGCAGTTTAGCTACCTCTTAGCAAGTATTGCAGTGGTGTATTTGGTAGTTCTTTGGCTGGTCCTGTGAGATTGCAAGGAACAGCTGAAGTGTGGCTGTGAAGAACAAGGACTGCAGAATCAGACTACCTAGATTCAACTCTTGGTCCCAGCACTTACTATTTGTGTGACTTCAAGCAAGTTGTGGATTATCTCTATACTTCAATTTTCTTTTCTGTGAAATGAGAATGATAATTGTACCTGCTTCAGGAAGTTGTGTTTAAATGAGTCAATCCATGTGAAAGCACTTAGAAACATGTCTGGCACGTAGTAAGTGATGAATAACTGTGAGCTTTAATTACCATTCATTTATCTAATACCAATTGCCCTTAATTTTGAGCTTCAACCTAACTTCCAGGACTACTGGAAAAGGCCCATCATGCATCCTATAATATTCACCTTATCTCATTTTATCCAGTGTGGGTGGAGCAGAATTAGAAAGGAGGAGAGTGACAGGACATAAAACTTATGAGGTCAGGAGAACTTAGACTATGCAGGGGTTCATGGTAGATGACAAGAAATATGGGTTTTATTCTGAATGTAACCAAAAATGGTTAAAAGCTTCTGAGCAGGAGAGTGAAACAATGTGATTATCATTAACAAAGGCTCATTTGGGTTGCTACTGGAAAAAGAATGGATTTTATGGAGCAAGAGTGATCACTTAGGGTGACCAGAGAGATTAGTTAGGAGGCTATGGTCCAGGTGACAGTTTATCTGTATAAAATATTAAATACATTAGTCACATTCTCAATATTTTTCAATGTGGAGGCAATTGGATTTTCTGGTGAATGCATTATAATATATAATATGCTATATGATATATATTATTATATAATATAATATATTAGGTTATATGTATAATGTAGCATTATACTTATATTTATATATATAAATAATATACTATTCTGCCAGTGCCAGAATTAACAAGTTAATTGTGGTTTACTAAGCAGGCCAGAATTTATATATATCTGAGTGAAGAATATGAACACACACACACACACCTGAGTAAAGAATTCAGGCAAGGGGTCCTGAAGAAAATCAACCTATTCATGCAAGGGTATGGTCATGTTCCATAACGAAGATGGCTATGATGATGATAGTAATGGATATGGTTTGTAGATAGTGAGGTAAAGATCTGACAGTGGCTGGTGGGAAAAGGTTACCACTCATGTAAGAAGATGAAGACTGTAAAGAATACAGTGAATATCCCCATCCCTGCCCAACCTTAAGTGACCAGGAATAAGATCTCATTATTTTTTAAGTATAGAGCCATAGAGCTGGTGGTTCTTACAGTGTCAGAAAGTTAAAATTATCGTAAAATTCTTTTTTTAAAGCTTTTTACACTTTCCTAGCATGTGTGCTATCATACTGCTGCCATTTCAAGGATTATAATACTTAGCTATCACCTTTAGATATGAAAGTTTCATTCATCAATGAAGGTTTAATCTCAGCTGTGAGCCAACATGAGAAGTAGTATTATACAGGGTCTGGCAGAAGTTAGGCTTGCTTGACTGTGGTTGGTAAGGTAATAATATGGGTGTAATAATTTACAGTTTTAATTTGAACATTTCACCTAAAATGTCATATGGTATGCTTGAGTGTGATATTGTCATGTTACAGAATTACATGCTTATGACTTTGTAACAAAATATTTTGTAATAAAAAGGGTAGCATTATTTGTGCCAGACCCTGTAGAACATGCGTTACACTTTGAAAGCACATGTGATTGTGGTTCCAAGATTAAAGATGAAGATCCAAGGACGGCTGTGCATTTGAGAGCTCTTGGCAAAGCTAATTATGGCCTACTTTCACCTAGGCAGAAAGAGAGACATTTTACTGAATTAAAGATTCTCAAGGCATAGGAGAGGAAGAAAAACAAAGAGCTCCAAACTAGCTCTTTGGGTACCTTGAAATCAGTGTTTTATTAGAGGTTGGTGAATCGAGTGTGCTGGAGGGATTAGGGGCAATTCCCTTTGCAGGGGCCATGTTCAAGTCCACCAGCACACTCCATTCACCAAGGTACCAGTAGTCATCAATAGAAGGTTAAAGAAGAGTAGAGGAAAAACTTACAGCAGTGGAAGGATGTGCTTTTTAAAGTATGTAAAGATTTTATATAACACTCATTTTAGTGTTGGCTCACAGCTAAGATTAAAGCTTAACTAATGAATGAAACTTCTTTCTTAGCATTCTACTGATCCTTGGTCCATTGCCAAAAGGCTGTATTTTAGGGTACAGCTAGAGAAGATGGAAGAATGCATTGATTTTTGAAAGTAAGGCATCTATTCTTAACAAAACTATTCTCACCAATATTTATGGACAACTAGGTAGGTGCTAGTGCACATAGCAAGTAAGTAGCAAACAATCTCATCCAGTCCCAACACCCACATTCTTCCTATTATATACTGCTTCAGTATCTGCTATTTTATTTTCTCTTCTCTATAGCAACTTTGTAGATTTAGATAAAGTGATATGCTTTATTAAAAAAAAACAAAGAAAATGCCATCTTGAGGGCATGGACCAATGTATTAGATCTTGCTCAAATCAGGTGCTGGTCTCAGAGCACTGTGTGCCAGTTAGAGAATTGCTGTGTTATGCTCTGGATCTTTGGATTAATGAGATAGTTCACAAACTGTAACTGCTACTGACACAAGTAACATGAATGGTAGGGGAAGTGGCAGACATGGAAACACACTGCCCAGATCCTGCTTCAAGGAAGGAGAAGGACTTTTTACCCACTTTCAGGGGGTATGGTCACACACAGTCACTAGCTGTCCACTCCTTTTGGGTCTGTCTAAGAAGCAGAAAGCACCTCATCTGAGGTAATGCATGCAAAGAGGAAAGTAACTTGAGATTGATGCTGCCAACATCTAGTGACTGAGCAAAATGGGAGAGGGGAGATGGGTAAAGAGGCCTGGCCATTTGCATCTGCCACAAGGCAACTGTGAAGGGCAACTCTTGCTCCATGGCTCCTCACTAGGTTGGCCAAGGCATTGTCAGACCTGTGCTGCAGTTGAGTCCTTCCTCTGCTCAATCATGCTTCTTTTCACAGATTGTTGGTCCCTAAAAACATCCTGCACTCCAAATTCCATCCTAGTATCTGCTTCCAGAAAACCCAGCATGAGGAAATTGGTGTGAAGAGTGATCCAAGAAAGCAGGTGATAAGACAGGCCTTTTGTGCTGGATCACTCATTGCCAGGCAGGTCATGAGACTCCCGTCACCAGCAATAGGTGGAACACAAATAGCTCCTGGCCCAATTGTTAAAACAGTCACCAGAATTGGAAGGGTGGTTCATGAAAAGGAAGGCACTAATCAAGACATATTAGACTTTTATGAAGGAAATAATAGACACTTCCCAACCTTGTGAGCCCACAGAAATGGTCCATCTAGTAGGAGTTAGTTCTCCATCCCATTACCAGAGATAATTGAAAAGTATCTACACAAAGGCAACAGGGACCTTGCTTAGTATTTCCATCCCCCAACCTTTCCAACCTCTTCTGACAACTAGGCCCATGACTAGGGTTAAGTTGCAGCATAATGTAGCTGGGAAGATGTTATACTGATGAGGAAGAAATGGGTCTAGACCCCTATAGAAGCTACAAGAATTAGCCAGCATGTCCCACAGGAGCTAAGGGAGTAACACATGGGACTAGATTCTGAAGGTGCTTGATAAAGGGGAGGTGGATCATAAAATTGGATATGGAGTCTACTGACTTGACTCCGTGAGTGTTCTCTGGAGATACAGGATTGAATGCCCTTGATAGGACTCCAGGAAATGGTATGACTTCATAATAAGATGGCTCCTAAAAGCATGGAAAAAGTAATGGTCCCTGCTGAGTGAAGCTGAAATGTTGTGATTGCCAAGGCAGGTGACAAAGGAAAGGATTTAAAAGTTCAGCAAAATAGGCAATGCAGAATGGATCTACTTTGTAATGCTGAGGAGAACCATGAGATGATTATGTTCCACAGAATGGACCTAGGAACATACCATGTACCAAGGCCATAAAGAATGCTCTGATGAGAGGGGCACCAGTCTAACTAAGAAGTTCAGTGGTGGATACCATCTGCAGACTAGGCCTGATAGTAGGAGAGGCAGTCACAAAATTTAGCTTGCTCATAGAAATGCATATGAGAAAACACCAAAACTATAAAGGCCATTCAGTGGTGAAGCTTAAATGTCAAGTCCCATGACATGAAGGAGAAGCCATGAGGTCATAACTGCCATAATGGATGGCAAGGTGAGAGTATCAGTCAAGGGGGTCTGATAGGTAAAAGTGTTATGGATATGGTTAATAGAACCTAAGATCCTTGCGGGCAAAATAGATGGGCAGGGAACAAGGGTACTAGTCAATTTGTACCAACAGAAGAAACTAAGATTGGATGACTGGGACACAAATTCAGTCACACTGATAGGAATTCATGATTCTTGGCCCATTTTCTAAACCTGAGCCAGTTTTCTGGCCTGGAGCCATTGATTAATGAGGCTGGGTACACAGAAAGAAGGTCCCTGCAAAATCATGGCACATGTGCACAGTAATGATTCCATAGTCCTTTCCCAAAGAGACCGATGGCCATTTTCTCAGGTAAATGTACACTGGAGAAAAGTTGCCCAGAGGTTTCAAGGACTCCTGGAACATGGGTCTAAATTGACCTTAATATCTAGACATTTCAAGTGTTGTTATCACCTTCATTGTTAGAGTGAAGGTAATGAAGGGCTGGGTAATAAATGGAGTTCTGGCCAAGGTTCATCTTACAGTGGATCCTCTGGAACTGTGGACACAATTGTTATTCCCTCTTACTCCCTGTACAGATGTATAATTAATATTGACATATTTGGCAGGTGAAGAAATGGCCGCATTGGGTCCTTGAACTATAGCATAAAAGCTATCACAGTGAGTAAGGGCAAATGGAAGCATATGATAAATTGCCTCTCGACCAATATAGTAAATCAAAAACAATATTGCATCATAGGAGGAAAAGGAAAATGATAGAAATTAGTACCACTCTTAAAATCTGAAGGATGTTGGTATGATGGCCCCCATCATATTTTCATGTAATTCACCAGTGCGGCTCTGCATAAACCCAATAATTCCTGAAGGATGACTGTAAACTACATCAAGCTCAACCAAATAGTAGTCCTTAATTGTAACCAATTTGCCAAATGTGGATCTTTACTACAGCAAATTCATATGGCCACAATGCATGGTATATAGACATTGATTTGACAAATGCATTCTGTCCCAAGCACAAAAGAGGACCAAAAAGAGCTAGCATTCACATGAAAATGAACAACAATGTATATTTATAGTTTTGATTCAGGGCTAGTTAATTCTTCTGCCCTTTGACATAATATAGTACAAAGCAGTCTGAACTATTTGGACACCCTGAAGAACATCCCTTTGAACCACTATATGAAGGGCACATTAATCAAGATGGATGAGGAAAAGGTACCAAGCATATTGAGGCCTTGGTAAGACACAAATACTCCATCACGTAGGAGATAAACTCTATGAAGATTCAGAGCCTTACACATCTTTAAAAATGTATAGGGGTCCAATAGTCAAAACAGTGCTACAACATCCCCTTCTAACTAAAAGACAAATGATCATATCTTGCATCTCCTACCATAAAAAGGAAACAAAACATCTGATGGGCCTCTTTAGGTTCTGAGGTACCTTATCCCACACCTATGAACATAACTCCTGCTTATACACTAGGTGAAATGGAATTCTGCTGGCTTTGAGTGGGGTTTAGAGTCAGAAAGGGCTTTGCATCAGGTCCAGGCTTTAGTGCAACCAATCCTGACTCTTGAACCATGTGGACCAGCAGACCCTATGGTGCTGGAGGCATCAATGGTGAACAACAATGCCACCTTCAGATTTTGGTAATATCCAGTAAAAGAGCCACAAAATAAGTTGATGGGGTTCTACAGCAAAACCATGACAATAGCAGTGGAGACCTGGAAAACTTAAAAAAGCAACTCACAGTGTGCTACAGGGTCCTGCTAGAGACAGAATGCCTGACCATTAGACACCAAGAGTCCATGAGTCCATGAGTCCCTAATTTGCCCTATAGTCTGGGCTCTATCAGATGCACCAAGCCATAAGATTAGGTGGGGCCAGCAATAATTCATCATAAGATGGAAGTAGTCCATCTTAAATTAAGCATGAATAGGGCCAGAGGGCACAAGCAAAACGCATAAACAGGTAGCCCAGATCTTCATGTCACCTACCACTCTTTCCCCAGAGCCCTCTATTAGCTGAATTTTATGGCCATATGAAAGAGCCCATACCACTAGTTGACAGAGGAGTGAAAAGCCTGAGCTTGGTTTATGGCTGCATAGGCATCCATATGTGGGAGCTAGCCAAAAATATATAGTACCTGCAGTACAGCCTCACTCAATGATGGCTTTGGAAGATTGTGGCAAGAAAAAATACTCTTACAGGCAAAGTTTTGGACAATGTACTGGTCACTCACTTTCTATGGAAAGAGAAGTTGTGAATGGCCTGGCCAGCTGGTTAGGGGCTTAGAAGGAGAAAGATGGGAATACAGAGGGCAAAGAGCTCGGTGGTAGAGGCATGTGGATGGGCATGTGGAGTGAGGACAAAGTGTAAAGACATTTTTATCGCACATTAACATTAACATCCACCAGAAAGCATCTACCATGGAAGAGGCACTGAAAAACCAAATTGATGGAATGACTTAGCCAGTTGACTTTAATCAACCTTCATTATCAGGCATCCCAAAATTGGCATGATGGATGCATAAACCCACTGGCTATGGTAGCAGAGACGAAGGCTACATGTGGGCCCAACAGCATGAGCTCCCACCGAAGAAGACTAATCTAATTATTGCTGTCTCTCAATATCCAGCAAAGACCAATACTGAGCCCCCATTATGGCACTGTTCCTTGAAAAGTCCTACTGGCCACTTAGTGGCAAGCTTTCCATATTGATCCCTCCCTACTTGGAAAGATGAGTGGCTTATTCTCACAGGAACAGTATGAGTGAGTTCACTTTTCCTCTCTACAAGGCCACAGCCAGCACTACTCTCTGAGGGCTTATGCAGTATTTGATTCATTGGCATGAGAACCAAACATAGCATCACATTAGACAAGCATACCCACTTTACAGCACAAAATATGTGGGAGCAGGAGTATAAGATCCACTGGTCTTATAATACCCAGAACTGCCTGGTATAATGAAACATGGGAATGGCCTGCTGCAAGCACAAGTAAAAGCACCAGGTGATAAGCAACATTTGATGAGGATAGGGAACCATCTTCAAGATGTAATCTATGTATTGAATCAGACACTTCCTTTTGGTGGTTTGATCCCAGTAGAAAGCATACACAAGCATGGGAATCAAGAAATGGAAGGAAAAGTGACCACACTTGTTATTGGCTGAATTGTGTCTTCCTGCAAAAAAAAAAAATAAAAATGGATATATTATAGTCCCAACCCCCAATGCATAAGAATGTGACCATATTTGGAAATAAGGTCATTACAGAAGTAGCTAAGTTAAAATGAGGTCTTTAGAGTGGGCCCTAATCTAATACGAGTGGAGTTCTTATAAGAAGAGGAAATTTGGACTCAGACACATACAGAGGGAAGATAATGTTAAAGATACATGGAGAGGATGGCCTTCTATAAGCCAAGGAGAGAGTCCTGGAACACAACCTTCCCTCATGGCTGAGGAATGGGGACCAAGGGAGGTGGAACATAATGCCTGACCATTTCAGCCTTCCTCTCTGGCAGGTAATACTCTCTCCAAAGCTCCCTAGCTGTTGAACCTGAATTTCAGTTCAACTTTCTCCTCTCCCCAATCTCATTTTCCTCCAATCCTTTCATAAGTATTGACCCACAATAAAGACCGTGTACCATACAGTCTGTTTCAATATCTACTTACACACAACCTAGTCTGTGACAGTGTGAGGAAGTCATGTCCCCCCTTTTGGGGATTTTCTGAAGAGACAATTTCAAAATGACAGGACTCTTTTAAAATACATCAAGGGTTTTCGTAAGGTATCAGATACAGTAGAATCTATTAAGTATGCTGTGTGGCTCTTTGAGGCAAAACTTGGTAGGCCTAATGGAAGGTCATCATAGGCAGACAGATTTGGGCTTAATATAGAAAGATAACATTCTAACCTTTCAAATTCTATGAAAAATGAAAAGGCTTGGATGTGAAATCTTGCCCTAGAAAATGTGAAGTGGAAAATAAATGAGTTCTCATGGGGTGAAGGTAGTAGTGTTTCTTGCACTTGTTGGGGGCATGGGCTATCTGACCTCCCTCTGGAATCATGACATGGAGGTCAGCTTCTTTTGGCCCTTTTTTGCCAAGTTCAAAAATTACAAAGGTAAATTATGTCATCTATAAATTTAAAACAATATAGAAGTTATAAATTAAAATGTGAAATCTTCCATTCCCTCCACCCTCCCAGTCTCATGAACCAGAGGTGGCTACTGAGGGTATTGGACATGTGATCCTTCAGATATTTATCTGATCATCTAGGCACTGTGCTGTACTTTACATATATCTTCTGATTTAACCCTCATCCTCAACAATCCTGTGAGGTAGATACTAGCATCCCTGTTTTGCAGATGAGGAAACTGAGGCTTACAGAATGTCACAAATTTAGGACATGTGATAGTGACAGATCCAGGATTCAAAACCATCTGTGTTTCTAACCATGGATAGACTCTTAACCATGACATTATACTGCCTGAGATGAAATGGAGAAGGCAGAAATGAGCAAATATAACCATGACAATTATTTCTTAGTGAAGGACCAAAGTTTCTAAAACTTTTCAAGTTGTCAATGGCCATGCACAACTCACTGTGAATCGAACAATTTATCACATTCCAGTGGCTCATTAGATTCTAGGAAGTTACCCGGAATTTATGCCATCCGGACGCTTGGGGATCCATTTCCAGCAACAGCAACCTCTAGGGATCTATGCCAGTCATAAATGTTTAAGCTCAGTTGTTAATGATTCAGATTATTCTATAGCAGAAGCTGTCAACCCTTGCTATACATTAGAATCATCTGGGGAACTTTTATAAAATACCTAGATAGGGCCCCACCCCAGAAATTCTCAATTAATTGGTGTAGGAAAGGGCTTGGACACTGGGATTTTTAAATAAAGCTCCTCCAATTAGTCTAACATATAGCAAGGGGTGAGAACCACAGCTCTAAATCAATACCTAGGATATCAAACATGGAAGCAACAGCTAGGATAAACCAATAACATTTGC
This sequence comes from Phyllostomus hastatus, assembly GCF_019186645.2. Classification (NCBI taxonomy): domain Eukaryota; kingdom Metazoa; phylum Chordata; class Mammalia; order Chiroptera; family Phyllostomidae; genus Phyllostomus; species Phyllostomus hastatus. Next base: position 6,302,441 of record NW_025333841.1, on the reverse strand, counting down.
ATCTGGACAACCTTGGAGAAACAGGACCCATATAAAAAGTACTGCAGTCAGTGCCTTCCTCGACTAGGTTTCCAGAATAGTCTATGGCATTACTTTTGTAAGGGTATATAAAGACTCCTTACTATGTCTCCCAAAAGCTGAATGTTTTGTGACCCTGACCACAAGGCTCAGAATCTGGGATTAAGCCCAACCTGATGGAGGCAGAATTTTAGAAGACCAAGGCCAGCTCTGTTGGTGACACAGGGATATTTATTTATTCAAATTTGCATATAAACTCACCCTGAACCCTACTTTATCAAGTCTTTGCTTACCACTGTATCTCTACTACCAACTATGCTAAGTCCATAGCTGGTATTTATTAAATACTTATTGAGTGAATGAATGCATGAATGACTGAATGGACTTCTATGATCAGCCCTCTGCAATTTGGTCCCCAGGCAAGATTCTAAGCACCACTTGAAAATCTGTTAGAAACACAAATTTGTGAGCCTCAACCCAGACCAGGAAGTCAGGGAATGGGGCCCACTAATTCGTGCTTTGTCAAGCCCTCCAGAGAATTAGTATCCACCCTAAAATTTGAGAACCACTGATAAAGAGTTTCCAACTCCTTAGCAGGTGACACAAGGCCCTTCACCCTCTTGTCCCAACTTCCCTTTCCAGCCCTGTCTCCCTTGACTTCCCTCCAGGCATTCAGGGCACCAAATACACTGAACATCTCCTCTCCAGAACACAGCATGTTCTTCCTATCAAACATTTACTAATTCTTTAAGAACACACATATATCTCTTCTTTGGCATTTTTCTCCTCTGTTTCTCCATTTCTTCACTCAATTACTAATTCAGTCAGCATGCATACAAGCATGCACTAAGCCTATAGTTGCACCCTGACCAGTGTGGTTCAGTTGGTTGGGCAACTGGTCAATGTTTGTCTCCCACACTGATGTTTCTCTTCCTCTTTTTCTCCCTCCTTTTCCCTCTCTCTAAAAATAAATAAATAAAATATTTAAAGAAAAGCCTATAGTTTCTGGGTGATAGGGATCTAGAGGTAAAAAAAAGTTGCTGTCTAGTAGGACAGACTAAAATACTGAAATGAAAAGTTAAAACACAATGTGGTTAATATAAGTAAGCACAGGGCCCTATGAAAGTTGAATTGAATCATACCAAACTCTGAATGGATGTGAGGAGAGTAGTAGTCTGCAAGTCTCACAGATGAGGTGACACCAACAAAGTCCTGAAGCACCACAAGAAATAGTCCAGGATTCAAGGTACAGTACAGCATGGCAAATATACTTAACAATACTCTATTATATACTTGAAACTTGCTAAAAGAGTAAATCTTGAAAGTTCTCACCCTCCCTACAAGAAAAAAATGGTAACCATGTGAGAAATGGCTGTATTAAATGACCCTATTGTGGTAATCATTTCACAATACACATGTGTATCAAATCATTACATTATGTGATGATATATGTCAATTATATCTCAATAAAGCAGGGGGAAGAGGATAAAAATATTCCAGGGGCAAAGAAAGTTTCTCCAGACTTTCCTTACACAATTTTGGTGGTTCCCTCATGTAAGCTCACCATCCACTGCCCCGCTGCTCTCTCGACACAATACTCAGTCTACCTACTGAGCTATTTTCTACTTGAGCTATCTTCTACTTGAAGCCCTAGGTTGCCCCTCCAAACACCTGCAATCTTCTGGGGTTCATTTCTGGTTTTCTGCTTTACCATCTTCTAATATGGCCCTTTTCCTGCGGCCTAGAATTCTGAATATTCACGCCCCTGTTTTCCTACTGGAAAAAGCTCTTACAGGTCCTCAGACAGGCTGGACATCAAGCTACAATCTTATTTATGAGCATACTGCATGGCAACCTGGAAGTCAGTGGAGAGCTGTAACCTGGAAACATAAACACACACACGATAACTTTTGCCTGCTGTTTTAAGTTAAAATGACAGCATGGATGGATCTGGAGAGCATTATGCCAAGTGAAATAAGCCGGGTGGCAAAAGACAAATACCATATGATCTCACCTGTAATTGGAATCTAATAAACAAAACAAACAAATGAGCAAAATAGAACCAGAGACATGGAAATAAGGAACAGACTGACAGTGACCAGAGAGGAGATGGGAGGGGGAAACAAGGGGAAGGGTCTAGTCGAGGAACATGTATAAAGGACCCATGGACATGGACAATAGGGTGAGGGCTAACTGAAGGAGTGGGAATTGGGTCGGGCAGGGGAGAGCAACAGGGGAAAATTGGGACACCTGTAACTGAACAACAATTTTTAAAAAGTTAAATGACCCACTTGGTATTAAATCTATGACTTTATGACCTTGGCCTCATCAATGCTGGGCTCTAGTCAACTAAGAGATGACTGACCAAGTGTGGGTTTGCTACAAATAATACCAGCAAGGCACTCCTATATGAGTGATAAGACAGCCCTTTGTAAAATGGATGGTGTCAAGAACTCATTAGTAGCCATGTTGTGTATAATAAACAGGGAGTCTGTGCATCCACATCTCAAAGCCACTTGCAATCTGCCAAAAGAAAACATTTCAGAAACTGCCCATGATCAAGCTACAATGTGATCAAGCTAAGTACAGGCCCTGAACACCTCAGGACTCCAGAGGGTCTATTTTCTGCTCACTTAATGTCTGGCTGTTTAATAGAATATCTTATATCATCAGTGCAATGATTTCAAGAAAGAGCAATTTTAAAAACTATTCTTAGACTTGAATTAACTAAAAATAACCAGTAAAAATAAAGACAAAATCAAAAGTCAAAATGTGGTTTACCTTCTGTCACTACACAGTTAGGCCCAGACTTAGCAGTTCACCTCCCCTCTGCCTCACTGAATTAGGCATTAGTCCCTGGAAACTGACTCAGTAAGCAAGCAGAATGGAGAATATCTGCTTGTGTGATGGTTGTAAGACTCTAGCCCCATTTGCACCCCACCAAAGTAATCCCCAGTTACCATACCATTACCTCTTTCTAACTTCATTCTTCTGAATCCCATTAAGCTTTTCAGTCTTCTATAGCCCTCTATAAAATAAACATGAGAAACCCTGGAAGGCAACAAAGCATGAACTCTTACAGTTCCTACAAACAAGGGAGAGGGTAAATGAGACTCCTAAGAGATTTTTCTGGCATTGTATTTGGGAGAGTAGGAATGAGAAGAGAGGCAGGATTTTGTCAAAGACATGGCCATTGTGCTGACTTAGGTATGACTGAGCTAAAAATAAGACTGGTCCTATAGCATTTACTGTTTTCAGAGGGGACCCCTTTCTTCCTTCAGCCTTGGAATCCAAATTCAAAGGCTGGATAATGCCAATTCTATGTATTAAAACCAAAGTTCTGGCCTCATGCCTAACCTGTGGCTCCCCAGGTTCATTCAGCTTCTCTCAGACCCTCTGTGAGGTTCCTCTGTGCCTGTCTCTAACAGCCACCTCTTTGGGGCTGGGTCATAAGGTCACAATTCTGAGTCCATAAGGATTCTGCTAAATTCTGCCCTGATTCCAAGAATGAAATGAACATTAGGGAAGGGTGAAAAGAGAGCAGCAAGATTTTGCTCACAAAATCAGGATCTATTTCTTCATGCTTGAAATCCCTTTTCTCTCCTTATTTGGCAAAAATAGTAACTGGGTCAAATATAGAAAATTCACCACCTCTCTCTTTTATTTACTTCTCCATCTGTGTACAGGCTTCATCAATGATGACAGCAGGAACTGGCTTGGCTTTGGAGCTCTGGTTAGCTATTTTATGTGAGGAAGCAGCTGGGAGAACATACACACATGCCATCCCTGGGCCCTGCTCCAGGGGGCTTGCTATTGGGCTTCTCTCCATTTGCCAGGTGAGAGACTTCCCAGGGAGTACATTATAGGACCCTTAGAAAAGATGTTTTTCTTTATTTTTTAAAAAAAGTTACACAAGAGAGTTATTTTAATAGTATTTGTTGTATACATTTTTTATAAACAAAAAAGTAATAATTGCCTACTCTATATCACTTGGGAAACAGAAAAACAAAATAAAAAGAAGTCATCCATTATCCATCTACTACAAATTAACCATAATAATTACTTTTCTTTATGTCCTTTTGGTTTTTCCTATGCATACTTATAAAATAAAGAAAATTATTAATTATTTACAATCCCTACCACCCTTTCCAGTATTTTCTAAGCAAGATGATGCTAAGGAAAGTTGAGTTACCCCTCACATATCCTGTATTCAACAAAGCCAAGCTGAAGATCCAGAGGAGGCCTAGCTTGTTCTTCATAAAAAGGGACTAAAGCTCTGTTGTCCAATATGGTAACTACTGACTGCATATGGGTAATTCATTTTAAATTCTATACAATTAAATAAACATAAAAATATACTTCCTCAGTAGCACTAGCCATATTTTAAAGACTTAATAAACCACATATGGCTAATTTAACTTAAATTGATTGCAATAAAATAAAATTGAAAACATGTTTTCTGAATTGTGCCCATCACACATCAAGTGTTCAATAACCACATGGTGCTAGTGACTGCCATATTGGACAAAGAACCTTAAAGAACATTTTAATCATTATAGAATATTCTATTGAAAAATGCTTAACTAGGGAACCACACAAGAAGAAGGGGAGATGTTGGTGATAGAAAGGAGGAGTCAATGAAGGGGTCTGAGAGAAAGGAAATGGAGAAAAGTGGCTATAAAAGGACATTAAACTTTGGCAGAAGAGAAATATTTGAAGGGTAAACGATTTAGAAGGTTTTGCTGTTTGATATGTAAAATAATTCTCTCCCTACTCTATCTTCTCCTGAAATCCTCAGTAAAACACATGTCATTTGTCTGTTTTTTAGACTTGGGTTTGTGGGTGTGTGTATTTTAATGTGATATATGTCACTGACCTCAAGGTGGACACTTGGTGGGAACAAGACAGGCCTACCTTTGGGTTATTATGATCTATGTGGGTATATAAAATACACAGAATATTTTACCAAAATATATGTTCTTGTCCCTTGATTTAAAAAATTACTTTTCAGAGGGTCAGCATCACTAGCCATCAGAGAAATGCAAATTAAAACCACAATGAGATACCACTTTACACCAGTCAGAATGGCCATCATAAACAAACCAACAAACAGATGTTGGGGAGAATATGGACAAAAGGGAGCTCCACTGCACTATTTGTGGGAATTCAGACTGGTGCAGCTGCTATGGAAAACAATATGGAATTTCCTCAGAAAACTAAAAATGGAACTGCCTTATGACCCAGCAATTCCACTGCTAGGACTATATCCTAAGAGCCCTGAAACACCAATCTAAAAGAACCTATACACCCCAATGTTCATAGCAGCACAATTTACAATAGCCAAGTGTTGGAAACAGCCTAAGTGCCCATCAGTACATGAGTGGATCCAAAAACTATGGTACATTTACACAATGGAATTCTATGCAGCAGAGAGAAAAAAAGGAGCTCCTACCCTTTGTGACACCATGGATAGAACTGGAGAGCATTATGGGAAATGAAATAAGCCAGGGGGCGAGAGACAAATACCATATGATCTCACCTTTAACTGGAACATAATCAACAAAAGAGAAAAGAAAACAAAAAATAACCAGAGACATTGAAATTAAGAACAATCTAACAACAGCCACAGGGGAGGGGGAGGGGTCAATGGGGGGAAGGATTTTCAGGGACTACTATAAAGGACACATGGATAAAACCAAGGGGGAGGGTAGAAGCAAGGGACAGATGTGGGTTTGGCTGGGGTAGGGGGGAGTGGTGGGGGGGGAAATTGAGACAACTGTAAATGAACAATAAAATAATTTTAAAAATTACTTTTCAATTACAGTTGGCATACAATATTATTAGTTTCAGGTGCACAACACAATGGTTAGACATTTATATAGCTTATGAACTGATCCTTCTGTTAAGTTTAGTACCCATCTAACACCATATATAGTTATTACAATATTATTGATTATATTTCATATGCTGTACTTTACATCCCTGTGACTGTCTTTATACCTGTCAATTTGTTCTTCTTAATCCCTTTCCCTTTTCCACCTATCTTTCCAGTCCCTTCCTATCTGACAACCATCACTTTGTTCTCTGTATCTATGAGTTTGTTTCTATTTAGTTTCTTTGTTTATTTTGTTTTTTACATTCCACATGTAAGTGAAATCTGACATTTTATTTAGCCTCATACCCTCTAGTTCTATCCATCTTGAGAGTTTTTGCAGTGAAGGAAACAATCAACCTACTGAGTGTGACAATATTTTCACCAATGATGCACACAATAATGGGTTAGTATCCAAAATAAATAAGAAATTCATACAACTTAACAACAACAAGAAGAAAAAAACAAACAATCCTATTAAAAACGGACAAAGGACCTGAATAGACAGTTCTCCAAAGAGGACATATAGATGGCCAGTAGACATGGAAAGATGCTCAATGTCACTAATCATCAGAGAAATGCAAATTAAAACCACAATGATATATCACCTCACACCTGTCACAATGTCTATCATCATCAACAAACAATTGTTGGTGAGGGTGTGGAGAAGAGGGAGCCCTAGTGCAGTGTTGGTTGGAATGCAGACTGGTGCAGCCATTATAGGAAACAGTACAGAATTTCCTCAAAAAGTTAAAAATATAACTATCATATGGCCTAGAATTTCCACTCCTTGATATTTATCCAAAGAAATCCAAAACACTAATTTGGAAAGATACATGCATCCCTATGTTTATTGTGGAATTTTTTACAATAGTCAAGGTATGAGAGCAACTTAATTGTCCATCAATAAAGAAATGAATAAAGAGTACGTGGTACACTCAGAAAACTAAAAATGGATCTGCCTTTTGACCCAGCAATTCCACTGCTAGTATTATATCCTAAGAACCCTAAAACACCAATCCAAAAGAACCTATGCACCCCAATGTTCATAGCAGCACAATTTACAATAGCCAAGTGCTGGAAGCAACCTAGGTGCCCATCAGTAAATGAATGGATCCAAAAACTATGGTACATTTACACAATGGAATTCTATGCAGCAGAAAGAAAGAAGGAGTTCGTACCCTTTGCAACAGTATGGATGGAACTAGAAAGCATTATGCTAAGCAAAATAAGCCAGGTGGTGAAAGACAAATACCATATGATCTCACCTTTAACATCTAATCAACAAAACAAACAAACAAGCAAAATATAACCAAAGACACTGAAATTGAGAACAGGCTGACAGTGACCAGAGGGAAGAGGGGAGGGAATTTCAGGGGAAGGGGGGAAGGGTTTGAAGGAACTAGTATAAAGGACACATGGACAATAACAAGGGGGGTGGAGACAGGAGGGAGGTGGGTAGGGATGAGGGGTGGGCTGGGATGGGGGTAAAGGGCAGTAAACTGTACTTGAACAATGATTAAAATAAATTTCAAAAAAGAGTACGTGGTACATTTACACAATAAAATACTCCTCAGCTATAAAAAAAAGAAGGAAATCTTACCTTTTGTAACAGCATGAATGGATCTGAAGAGTATTATGCTCAGTGAAATAAACCAGTTAGAGAAAGACAAACACCATACGATTTCACTCATATGTGAAATCTAATGAACAAAATAAACAAATAACATAGACTCACAGATACAGAAAACAGACTGACAGCTGTCAGAGGGGAGGGTGGGTGGGGGCTGGGTGAAAAAGGTAGAGGGATTAAGCAAAAAATAAACTCAATAGCACAGCAAAAAGAAGAGGCAGTACATATACACAATGAAATATTAGTCCAACATTAAAAAATAAAATCTTGTCATTTGTGATAACATGGATGTCCCTTGATTTTTAGAACTATAACAGACATTCCTTGTATTCATCCTCTACACATACAAAATATATATGTAATCATATGAAAACACATTCATTTCTTCTGATGTATTTCTATAATTCAAACATACTGGGTTAAAAGATATGCAGATTTTTAAAGCTCCCAATACATACTGTTTATTTTTCACAATTGCCAACAGTGAGGTATCCATATTCCCATTTTCTTTCATCCTTCACAAATGTACATATTTTATTCCTTTATTGTCTGTTATTTTCAGACATAGTATTTATTTAATCAGAAATTGTTTTGAAGTTTCTCAAAACAAGTACAGCAGAAAGAACCAAAGCCAATGCTAATTCTAATCTTTAGCTTCTCGGTGCATCATGAAAATCCTCTCCATAAGATCCAGAAGATGAACCTCAAAACTATAATTCAATTTGAATGAATCTCTTCTGACTTTAATCTCTATATTACTTAGTACATCTGTGGGAACACTTATCAACTTGCTTGTATTCAATACATTTGCATACATCTCCATTTACCCCAACTGGATCAGGGTTATATTTTACTCCCCTATAAAACACTTCTGGGACTTAGTATAATGTTTCATATACAGAGAGAGAATAATATATATTAATTGGGGTGGCATGGGATGGGAGAGGTGTGTGTCTTCTTGTGAACATATGCATGCAAATGTACATGTAGGGAGAGGGAAGGAGTTATGCATGGATGCTCTCTTTCTGCTGGGAGTCCTTAGAGGTAAAGGAAAGGTGAAGAGGCAGCAACAAGTTTGAACACCAATTAGATAAGGCTTCAAGATACACAAGCCCATTCTAAAAAATTGTTTTGAGATTCCTGCTCTGTGCCATTGGGGAAAAAGTTCACATAATGCTCTGTGTAGCTGAAGGTCATATTAAAGTGCCAACATTTGCACTGTTCTTCCCTTATAGAAGTAGCAACTAAAAACGTCTATATAGCTTAGTTCTTGATTAAAAGGAGAAAGAGAATTTCTAACATGGGTTAGTAACCCCCCTGAGGCTGACACTGAATGGCTTTAATATTAAGAGCCTCTATTCTAATTACCACTTGGAACAAGCTTTATGCCAAGCGTAGATCACTTCATCAGTGGCATATCTTGGTGCCATGGCCTCATGAATAAATGACTTCCTGGTTGTAAGTTGGAGATTTTTGTGTAGCATTAAGAGTTTGCAGAAGGCCTATCTTTAGTCTGACAAGGGAATAGTCATTTAATAGGGTACCACAAGCATCCAACATTCTGGTCACAGGAAAGAAGACTTTTTAGGCACAAACCTAAAGCCAGGATTGACCCAAGAATGGTCAGTCTGTGGGAATCTGCTACTCTAACTTGTTTTATTACATATGAATTCATTTGAATCAGGGAGCATTTCTATAGATTCATTATGAAGAACCACACTTATCAATACAAGCTGCAGAACTTGAGAACATAAAGAACATTAAAAATCATTTTCCTAATGGGTTAACTGATGCCCTGAGAGCAGAAAGGATTTTCCCAAGGTCACAGAAGTGTTCAAGTAGCATAACCATGACAAGAAGTTAAGTATCTACTCTCAGTTCAGCAGAAAATATTGAGGAACACCCCTGCTCCTGTTTCATTCACACAACCAATATTGACTGAGTTGTACTGTGTTCCAGACATGGTGCTAGGTGTTTGGGACACATCTGTGAACAGGAAGATCTGTCTTTCTGGAAGCTTTCTAGGATGGCTGCTTCCTGACTGACTATGAACCACTTGTCAGAGCTCCAAAGCCACATCTGAAGTCCACTTGGACTAGGACCAAAATATCAGTGTTCACTTACTGTAAAGAGTCTAAAGAACCTCTTTTGGTGACCGAATAATTTCCAGGTTTCCTTTTATTTGCCACATCCTCTCAACAATGTACAAAGGACTAACCCATTTATATTCCTCTTTGTTGTGAAATTTCAAAAAGTGTTTTCTCATCTCTATCCATTGCATTATGGAGACATTAAAGACAAATACCATATGATCTCACCTTTAACAGGAACCTAATCAACAAAACAAACAAACAAGCAAAATATAACCAAAGACACTGAAATAGAGAACAGGCTGACAGTGACCAGAGGGGAGAGGGGAGAGAATTTCAGGGGAAAAGGGGAAAGATTTACAGGAACAAGTATAAAGGACACATGGACAAAAACTAGGGGGGGTTGGAAATGGGAGGGAGGTGGGTAGGGCTGGGGAGGTGGGCTGGGATGGGAGTAAAAGACAGAAAACTGTACTTGAACAACAATTAAAATAAAATTTAAAAATAAAATAAAATAAAACACTATGTGCGCGCACGCGCGCGCGCGCGCACACACACACACACACACACAATAGAAGTAACATCCTGTCATTGGTACCAGTCATAGATTTTACCAAATTCACAGTGCCTTTGAGGCCACATTTTCATTACTTTAGAAATGTTTCATGTTTGTTTCAGGGGGAAGAAAATAAACTAAAACTATGTTCCATCCAGTCAGACAGCTGTAAGTGACTGAGCCAGGCCAAGAACCCCAGGCCTGTTTGACTCCAGAGAGACCATGTGATAAAAAATTATTTCATTATTTCTGGAACTTGGGCAATGATATGGGAAGACAGACATTCTCAAGATAATCATCAGAAGTAATGGGTCATACATCCACAGATATTTATTGAGCCCTTGCTATGTACCAAATTTGTGCAAGGGGATGGAAATGAAGTGATGAACCACATAGAGCCTGGACTCTCAGAGTTTAAAACAAGCAACATCCAATCTTAGGAACTTGACAGGGCTGACATTCTCTCCTTCTGCCTTCCTGCTTCCCTCCATCATCTAGTACACTATTTATCTTCAATGGGCACAGTGCAATTAAGGTAATCAAAGTCCAGGGAAATTAAATCACTGTTCTGTCCTCTGAGCTGATTCTGAAAGTAGCCCATATACCCTCAATTATAGACTTTCTAATTCCTGCCTACATTACTGAATGTTCTCAGACAACTAAGAAGAAAAGGAAGACCACAGCTTCCTGCCATCTTGAGAGTAAACCCCCACTCTGTATATTACTCCCAAAACTTATTCCCAGCCCTTTTCTGAGTTCTAGTTCTAATATCCAGTTTTCTGGTGCCATCCTCACCTGTTTCTCATGTTGTTCTCCTTGGTTCTGTAAGTGACACAGTCATCCACGCCCAAAGATTTGGCATCTTTGAGTCTTCCCTTCCCCATGCTCCCCACCTCTAATTCACTGTCAAGTCTTCTCTATTCTACTTTCAGTCTCTCTCCCATCTGTTCCTTATTCTCCATCTTCAGCATCTGAAGGGACTGTGATGACTAATTCTGTGTGTCAACTGACTGGGCTAAGGGTTTCTCAGAGAGACAGTAAAACATTATTTCTGGGTGTGTCTGTGAGAATGCTTCTGGAAGAGATTAACATTTGAATTAGTAGTCTAAGTAAAAAAGATCACCCTCACTAATGTTTGTGGACATCATCCAGTCTGTTGAGGGCCTGAAATGAACAAAAAGGCAGAGGAAGGGCTATTTGCTCTCTCTGACAGGGCTAGGACATCTATCTTCTTCTGCCCTTGGACATCTGCACTCCTGGTTCTCAGATCTTTGGACTTGGACTTGAACTTATACCATCAGCTCCCCTGTTCTCAAGCCTCCAGACTGTGAGTGAATTATATTACTGGCTTTCCTGGCTCTGCAGCTTACAGACAGCAGATTTTTAGCCTCCATATCACATGATCCAATTCCTGTAAATCTCCATATACATGTTCTGTTTCTGTAGAGAATCCTAATATAGGGACTAAGATTCAGACAGCACAAGTGGCCTGTACCAAGATCACACCATTCATAAACAGCAGACTTGGTGTTATAGTCCATGTATATCTGACATCAAAGTACAGTCATGCACTTTAGTAGATAAGACCCTTATTTACTCTCACTTGGCCAACTCCAATGCTTTATTAGACCTTGTTTAGTATCTTTCTTCAGTCTTGACTACAAGATGTTTGCAATTAATTTTTCTAAAGCACAACTTTTACTAAAGTTTTTATCATTGCTCTTTACATCTTATCAGTTTCTCATTGCTTGGTATATTCCAGGAACAAAAATGAGATCAACATGGCTTAAAAATAGTAAATGTAAGAATATGTTTTCATCATCGTGGTGTCTTTCTTCTTGTTCCAGAATAGTGTTTAACATATAAAATGTACTCCAATAATATTTACTTCTGTAGTTCCCCTTAAATCATGATTTGTCTCCAGTTCCATAGATATGCTTCATCTCCTCAACTAGAATGTAAACTCTTTTAGGTCAGGTGACATGGTTTATATGTCTTTGTATTTACCTCCATGGTGTCTTTGGAAAAAAATTTTCTAATTACTGAAGAGAGAGGGGTTAAGTAATACAAAAAAAGCTGTTTTTGTCTACCAGCTCTCCTGAAGGACTCTTGAGTACAGAACACACCGATGCTGCCCTGAACTTTACAGCTGGAAAGCTTGCAAGTGCTTATTTTGCCATGCTCAACATTCCATTGGTTCCCACTCAACCATCTTTATGTTTCTCCACTGCCTTGTTAATTACTTATATTAAAATAAGTTTGACATTGTTGTTTCTTGAAGGCAAGCACTATGTCTCACTCATGTCAGTGTTTACTCTCCCCCCATAGCACCCAGTGCATTACTCTGCACATACTAGATGAATAAATAATTTTAAAATAAAGTATAATAACAGTAATAAGTTAAAAGAAGATACACCATAATCCATGGACCTTCAGTTTGTGCTGGTTTGCCATTCTTCCAAATGGATCATATCCAAATGGAATTCTTCATTTCCCCACATCATCCCCTCTGCCATCTCCCTTGTCCCTGTCTTTGGCATCAGTGGCACATGTAATCTTCCAGTATCCAAGACTGGATACTTTACAGGTCTCTTTGATGAAAGTAAGATATGCATGGCAATACATCAAACTTCAACTGTTCAACAGACATTTGGAAACTAAGGCACAGGTGGACTGACTATTTTTAGAGAAAAGGAATGGTCTTGCCCTTCCTTTGAGACTAGAGGAAAGAATAAATATGAATAGCGACAGAGATGAGTTGAGGTGGGGATACAAGGATATACAAGAACTCAGTATGTACAAAGTGGAAAGGGTCATTTGCTAAGGCTGAGAGTGGGTGGAAGTTTGAGGGGAAGAGGTCTGCAATAACTGGTTTTTGGAAGTCCCTTGGGTATTGACAATACTAAAATTCTGCATCAAGGATCCTGAATCAACCTGACATCCTTAAATAAAAGCCCCATTGTTTGTAGTTTTTGAAAATGACTGTAGAGGCTGACTAAATTAAAAATTTATTCTGCTTATAAGATGGATGTTTTGGGGTAGAGTGGCCCATTTACACAGGTCCCATTTATAGCATTGGTAGTACACAGTTCCTCTTATAAAAACAATCATTCTAGATATAGTGTGAGATGATTCTTCTTTGCAATTCCTTTACTGCAATATTAGGATAGGGTAGAAAGTCAATTTTAAATTATTAGTCTTTTTATCATTATTGTTCATTTTAATTAAAGAAATATGTGGGTAACCCATATTTTTCTTCTTCTAACCTCTTCCAACATTTAGCTATATGCATGTCATTTTTTATTTTCTTATTTTAAAATAAAGATGCAGAAAACCACACAAATAAATGTAGAGCTTAGTGAGTTATACAAATAATACCCTTGTAACCACCATCCAGGCTAAAAAAAATAGCCAGCCTGGAAGCTCTTCCAAATGCCCAACACAAAATATAGCCCCCTTGCTCCATCCAAATATAACCATTACTGTAAGTTTTAGAGTACTTATTTTTTATTCTCATGGTTTTATCACCCAACAGTGAATCAGTAAACACTATAGAATAATCTTGCCCAATTTTTTAATAACTTGATATGTCTTTGAGGCCTGCTTAATCTATAGGTTCTCCCTCCATCCATTTATTTTCCCTACAATTTATTTGCCAAAGAACTCATGCTGTTTTGCCTGCAGTGTTCCCACCATCTGCATGTTGCTCCCATCATCTGCATGTTGCTGATTGCATAATCATGGTACATCTTGGCATGTTCCTCTGCATATCCTGGTGGATTCAGGTCTTGATCAGTCTCTGAGTTTCATCTTCTTGTTGTTGGCAACCACTGATGCTCAATTTCAAAATGAACATATTCTATCTTCTTATTTTCATTTATTGGCTGGGATGATTTCTACATAATTTACATACCATAAAATTAACCCCCTTAAAGTATATAATTCAGTCATTTTTAGTATAGTCACAAAGTTTTGCAATCATCACCACAGTTTGTTGTTGTTATTATTCTTTGGTTAGTGATTTTTTTTAACTAATTCTGCAGTCTGCATTCTTTGTTATATATAGTCACTGAAGTCTCTGCTTGGTGAGCATAGTGATCAGTTTATGAGTAGACAGAGATTTCCTTAAAGGCCTGAAACTATCAGTCTTTACCTGGAGGCTCTGTGTGCCTTTTGGGGAATGCTTTCAACATTCAGCCAGGCAGGTTGCAACTATACCTTATCCTTCATTTCTCCCTCTTGCAAAGAATGAATGCCAGTCTGCAGTGACAGTATAAGGTCTTTTCATGTCTTTACTGAGTGCATGCATAGCTCTACAAATTAGCATGTCCTTCTAGGTGTTCAGGAATGCCTTGGAGCTTTTCAAAGTCCCTACTGACACTCCATTCCACAAATTTTTGGCTTCTTCGTTAGCCAATCATTTGCACCATTTGACTGCCTCAAGCAGAATTAAAGTCAAACAGTTGCCCTCAAATATTTTCAGCAAACAACCCCAGGGAAGAGGCTTTTTGTACTAGGTGAACTGTGTCAGATTTTCACTCTATAAGAATAAATTTTTTTGCCTTCTTGAGGGCAACATTAGCCCCAGTGAGAATACATGACTTAGAATATTCCACTATTATTAATTTCCTTTCTTCATTAAAAAACACATAGTAATATATGCATAACAACACTATTACTGCCTTCACCAATATTACTGAATAGTTTAAATATTTTGCATGCACTGCACCCTTTCTTCTCCCATTTATTTTATGGTCCTACTATATCCACAATGCCTCATCATATAGCCATACTATGTTCTCTTCCTCTGACCTCCCACTTAGACTTATTCTAGAAGTTACTATATATTTGATGCTCACAACTCACCATATGTTTATATATCCCTAGAGATATATAGAAATCATTTGATTATCTAAAATTCATTCTCCATTATTTTTCTCAGGATGGGCTTATATCAATATTCCTTTAGTTTCTAGATGTTAACAATTCATCTGTGCCCTGGCAAGTCAGTGTTTCTGGATATAAAATTCTTGGCTCAGATTTTCTTTCCTTGAAAATCTTTAAAATATTAGTCAATTCCATTGTGACTTAAAGTGCTGTTGTTAAAAAGTCAGATGATATCTGATTTGGTTTTTCCTTCTAAGCCTTATTCTCTTCATCAAAGAATTTTTTCCTTTAAAGCTCAGTGATTTTACTAGAATATATTCCTGGTGTTTGTCATTCTGGGCCAATATTCTCAGGTACACAGTGAGTGTTTTTTCAATGTGTAGTTTAAATATATATATATGTATATTAATATATATTATATTTGTATATATAAAAATATCATGTGTGCATATATGTATATGTATATATACACGTAGGCATATATATATACATATATACATATATATATTTGTGTGTGTGTGTGTTTTGTTCCCTTACTCAGTTTCCTTCTTCAGGGATTCATATTATCTGTATGTTGGATCTTCTTTACTTCTCTTCCATGTGTGTCATTTCCAGTCAAGTTATTTTGTCTCTTTATTTATTTTATAAGGTTAGATCTTATATCAAATGTTTTTGTTACAAAATTATAATAAATAGAGAGGGGAATAGAAAACTTTAAGATGTAAATATAAAATAAAAACAAAATTTTTCTTTTAATCTTGTTTCTCTTTAAGGTATTCTATTTATTCACTCTTGTATTTCTTCTAGTGTATTCTTCATTTAAAAATAAATTTTCTGCCCTGGCTGGCGTAGCTCAGTGGATTGAGCGTGGGCTGTGAACCAAAGCATCACAGGTTCGATTCCCAGTCAGGGCACATGCCTCATTTGCAGGCCACAGCCCCCAGCAACCGCACATTGATGCTTCTCTCTCTCTCTCTCTTTTTCCCTCCCTTCCCTCTCTAAAAATAAATAAATAAAATCTTTAAATAAATAAATAAATTTTCCTGTTATTCCTAAGTATTTTTTGATTTAGTGCCTTCATTCATGAGTTTTTCTAATTCTGATTTATATTATTTTCCCCTCTTATCATATTCTTAACACATTTTTGTTTTTATATATTTTTGTTTTTCTAATTTTAAAATATTTTTAAAGATTTTATTTATTTAATATTAGATAGAGGGGAAGGGAGGGAGAAAGAGAGGGAGAGAAATATCAATGTATGGTTGCCTCTCACGTGCCCTCAACTGGGCAGCTGGCCTATAACCCAGGCATGTGCCCTGACTGGGAATCAAACTAGCAACCCTTTGGTTCACAGGCCGGCACTCAATCCACTAAGCCACACCAACCAGAACCCATTTTTAAAAGATGTTTAATTGTTATTCTAATACAGTGGTCCCACCTTTCAAGGTTTGCCCTTCTCTGCTCATTCCATCCCCCACTCCCCCAGTGTTCCCACACTGTTTCCCACACTGTTGTCCATGTCTATGAGTCATTCATACATGTTCTTCCACTACTCCCTTCCCCTTCTTTCCACCATGATCCCACACCCACATCTCCTCTGGTCACTATCAGTCTGTTCCATGTTTCCATACCTCTGGTTCTGTTTCATTTGTTAGTTTATTTTGTTCATTATATTCCTCATATACGTGAGATCAGATGATATTTGTTTTTCACTGACTGGCATATTTCATTTAGCATAATATTCTCCAATTCTATCCATGCTGTTGCAATACGTAGAAATTCCTTCTTTCTGCTGCATAGTATTCCATTGTGTAAATGTACCACAGTTTTTTCATACACTCATCTACAGATGGGCACTACACTGTTTCCAGCACTTGGCTATTGTAAATAGCACTGCTATGAACATAGGCTTGCATAAGTTCTCTGGAATTGGTGTTTCAGGATTCTTAGGGGATATTCCCAGAAGCAGAATCACTGGGTCAAAAGGCAGTTCCATTTTTAGTTTTCTGGGGAAATTCCATAATGTTTTCCACAGTGGCTCCACAAGTATGCATTCCCACCAACAGTGCACTAGGGTTCCCTTTTCTCCACATCCTTGCCAGCACTTGTTTGTTGATTTATTAATGATGGCCATTCTGATAGACATGAGGTGCTTTTAATTTGTATATCTCTAATGGCTAGTGATGTCAAGCATCTTTTCATATGTCTGTGGGCCATCTGTTTCCTCCTTGGAGAAGAGAAGTGTCTATTCATGTCCTTTGCCCATTGGATTGTTTATCTTCCTGGTGTTGAGTTGCATGAGTTCTTTATACATTTTGGAGATCAAACCCTTATCCAATGTATCATTGGCAAATATGTTCTCCCATATGGTGAGTTCCCTTTTCATTTTGATTGTTTAGCTGTACAGAAGCTCTTTAATTTGATGTGGTCCCATTTGTTTATTGTTTCATTTATCTCCCTTGCCCTAAGAAATAGATTGGTAAAAAATATTGCTACATGTGATATCTGATATTTTACTGCCTATGTTTTCCTCCAGAACTTTTATGGTATCCCAACTTATATTTAAGTCTTTTATTCATTCTGAGTTTATTCTGGTGTATGGTATAAGTTGGTGGTTGAGTTTCACTTTTTTGCACGTACCAGTCCAGTTCTCCCAACACCATGTATTGAAGAGGTTATTTTTACCCCATTATATGCACATGCCCCCTTTGTCAAATATTAATTGACCATAAAGATATGGGCTTATTTCTGGGCTCTCTATTCTGTTCCAGTGATCTATGTGTCTCATGCCAGAACTAGACTTTTTTATTACAGTGGCCTTGTAGTATAGTTTGATATCAGATATTGTGATCCCAAGATTGCTGAGACTACTCAGAGTCTTTTTTGGTTCCATATAAATTTTTGAAATATTTATTCTAGATCTGTGAAATATGCCATTGGTATCTTAATAGGAATTGCATTGAATCTATAGATTGCCTTGGGTAGTATGAACATTTTAATGATGTTAATTCTTCTAATCCATTAACACAGTATATGCTTCCATTTATTTGTAACTTCCTTAATTTTTTTCTTCAGTGTTCTGTGGTTTTCCGAGTACAGGTCTTTTACCTCCTTAGTTAAATTTATTCCTAGGTACTTTATTTTTTTTTTGTTGCTACAGTAAATGGAATTTTTTCTCTAGTTTGTTTCTGGTATATTTTTGTTGGTGTATGAAAATGCAACCAATTTCTGAATAATGACTTTGTAACCTGCTATTTTGCCAAGTTCACTTATTAGGTTGAGTAGTTTTTTGGTGGAGATTGTAGGGTTTTCTATGTGCACTACCATGTTATCTGTGGATAATGACACTTTTACTTCCTCCTTGCCAATTTAGAAGCCTTTTGTTTCCTCTACTTGTCTGATTCCTGTGGCTAGGACTTCCAGTGCTATGTTGAATAGATGTGATAAAAGCAGACACCCTTATCTTTTTCCTGATCTTAAAGGGAAAGCATTAATTTTTGCCCATTTAGTATATTAATGTTGGCTATAGGTTTCTCATATATGGCCTTTATTATGTTGAGGTATGGTCCCTCTATTCTCATTTTGCTGACTGTTTTATCATAAATGAGTGCTGTACTTTATCAAACACTTTTTCTGCATCTACTGATATGATAGTGTGATTTTTGTCTTTCAATTTGTTTATACAGTGTATTACATTTATTGATTTGTGACTATTGTACCTTCCTTGCATCACTGGGATGAATCCCACTTGATCATGGTGTATGATCTTTTTAATGCATTTCTGGATCCAGATTGCCAATATGTTGTTGAGGATTTTAGCACCTATGTTCATCAGAGATATTAACCTACAGTTTTCTTTTTTTGTTGTGTCTTTACCTGGTTTTAGAATCAGGGTAATACTGGCCTCATAAAAAGAGCTTGGGAGTCTTCCCTCTTCATGAATTTCTTGGAATAGTTTGAGAAAGATAGGAATTAGTTCTTTAAATGTTTAGTGAAATTCACCTGTGAAGTCATCCAGTCCAGAGCCTTCATGTGCCAGGAGTTGTTTGGTCATTGCTTCAATTTCACTAGTTGTTATCAATCTATTCAGGCTTTCTCCTTGTTGTTGATTCAATTTTGGAAGATTGTGTGTTTCTAGAAATTTTCCAGTTCCCCTGGGTTGTCCAATTTCTTGGCATATAGTTGTTCATAGTAATTTTTTAGAATTCTTTGTATTTCTGTGGTATCAGTTGTAATTTCTCCTCTTTCATTTCTGATTTTATTAATTTGGGTCCTATCTCTTTTTTCCAGATGAATCTGGTTAAAGGTTTGTTAATTTGGTTTGTCCTTTCAATGAACCAGCTCTGGGATTTATTAATCCTTAGAATTGTTTTTTTAGTCTCTATGTCATTTAATTATGCTCTGATCTTGATTATTTCCTTCTTTTTACTCGCTCTGGGCTTTGTCCTTGTTCTTCTCATTTTTGTAGATGTAGGGTAAGGCTGTTTATTTGAGATTTCTCTCTCTTCTTCAGGTAGGCCCATATTGTTATCAAATTCCCTCTCAGGCCTGCCTGCACTGTGTCCCATAGGTTTTGGGTTATTGTGTGTTCATTTTCATTTGTTTCCAGGAACTTTTTTATTTCTTCCTTGAGTTCATTGTTAACCCACTCATTATTTCATAACATGTTATTCAGTCTCCATGAATTTGAATGTCTTTCAGTTTTTTCTTTGAGGTTGGTTTCTAGTTTTGAGCCATTGTGATCTGAGCACATGCTTGATGTGATTTTAATTTTCTTGAATTTGCTGAAGCTTTTTTTGTGCCCTACCATGTGGTCTATTTTTGATAATGTTTCATGTACATTTGAAAAGACTGTATATTTTGCTTCTTTCAGGTAAAAGGCTCTGTATATATCAATTAAGTCCATTTGATCTACAGTGTTATTCCATGCCACAATATCTTTGTTGATTCTTTGTTTGGAATACCTATCCATTGTTGACAGTGGAGTGTTAAAATCCCCTACAATGAGTGTGCTGCTGTGGATAGATTCTTGAAGTCCTCCAAGATATTCCTTATATATTAGGTGCTCCTATGTTGGGGGCATTTATGTTTACAATGGTTACATCCACTACATAAGTATTATGTAGTGACCTTCTCTGTCTCTTTTTATGGCTTCATTATAAAGTCTATTTTGTTTGATGTAAGTATTGCTACCTTAGCTTTTGTTCATGTCCACTTCCTTGGAATATTTTTCTGTCCTTTCACTTTCAGCCTGTGTACATCTTTTGTTCTGAGGTGAGTCTCTTGTAGATAGTATATATGTGGGTCATGTTTTCTTATCCATTCAGCCACCCTATATCCTTTGATTGTAGCATTTAATCCACTTACATTTATGGTTATTATTCATAGGTACTTATTCATTTTCCCCTTTGTACCTGTGTTCCTCTCTCTCTCACTTTTTTTCTTCATCTTCTTTCTTTAAAAATTATTTTATTGATGGTTCCCTAGACTACTTCCAGCACTTGGCTATTGTAAATTGTGCTGCTATGAACACTGGGGTGCATAGGTTCTTTTGGATTAGTGTTTCAGTGTTCTTAGGATATAATCTTCATCTTCTTAAAGTAGTCCCTTTAGCATATCTTGCAATGCTGATTTGGTGGAGGTGTATTCTGTTAGCACTCTTTTGTCTGGGAAATGCCTTATTTTGCCTTCCATTTTAAATGAGAGCCTTTATGCATAGACTAGTCTTGGTTGCAGGTCCTTGCTTTTTATTACTTGGAATATTTCATGCCAATCACTTCTTTTAGTGTTTCTGTCTAGAAATCAGCTGATAGCCTTATCAGAGGTCCCTTGTGTGTTACTAGCTCTTTCTCCCTTGCTGCTTTTAAGATTCTCTCTTTTTCTTTAAATTTTGCCATTTTAATTATGATATGTCTTGAAGTAAGTCTATTTGGGTTCATCTTCATTGGGACCCTCTGTGCTTTCTGAACTTGTGTGTTTTCCTCAGCAAGTTAGGGAAGTTTTCTGTCATTATTTTTTCAAACAGGTTTTCTATCCCTTGTTCCTTTTCTTCTCCTTTTAGATATTCTTATAATGTGAATGTTATTACATTTCATGTTTTCCTGAAGCTGCTTTAAATGATCCTCATTCTTTTTTAGTCTTTTGTTTTGTTTTGTTTTGTTTTGTTCCTCTGACTGGGTATTTTTTTTCTACCTGTCTTCCAGCTCGCTGGTTTAGTCCTCTGCTTCATCTAGCCTGCTTTTGATTTCTTCTAGTGTATTTATCATTTCAGATATTTTATTCTTCATTTCTTCCTAGTTTCTATTCATAATTTCTATGTCCTTCTTCATGCTGCTGTAGTTTCCACTAAGTTACTTGTAGCCCTCATAAAGTTCCTTGTAGTTCTCACTGAGTTCCTTGAGCATCCTTATAACCATTATTTTGAATTCTTTGTCTGATAGATTGCTTGCCTCAATTTTATTTATCACTTTTTTCTGGGAATTCCTCCTTTCCCCAGGAAAAGAGCTTTCAACTGGGTGTTCTTTGTCTCCCCATTTTAAGGGACTCTTTTTGCTTGCTTCTGTGTCTCAGATTGCTCTGGTTTGACTGCCTGTCTTCATGGGGTGGCCTTCTGTGGCAAGATTTCTGTGGAACTCAGTGTCACAGTCTCTTTAATCTTCTGATCTGTATGCTCTACAGGTACCCTTTATTCAGTTTATGTGGGCTCTCTTATTATACTTGGACATTGATCAATGATGGCTCCTTCTTTGGTGGGTTCTCCCTCCAGCTGTCTGACTGGGAGTCTCAACCATACCATGTCTGGTATGCATTTTGTGCAGCCCTCATCTTGCTAGCCATGATGGGCCAGGGCCAGAAATCCCTTTACTGTGGAATTTTCTGATCTCCCTGCCCAGCTATAATCAGTGGGAGCAAACTGCACTTTTAATCTTGTCCCTTTGCTGACAGGGCAGCTGCAAACAAGGTCCCAGCCCAGCATGTTTCAGCTCCCCTTTTAAAAAGTCTTTCTGTGACAAACGATCCAATTAAAAAATAGGCAAAAGACCTGAACAGACACTTCTCAAAGGAGGACATACAGAGGGCCCAGAGATATATGAAAGGATGCTCAGCATCACCAGCTACCAGAGAGATGTAAATTAAAACCACAATGACATACCACTTCAAACAGGTCAGAATAGCCATCATAAAGAAATCAACAAACAATAAGTGCTGGCGAGGTTGAGAAGAAAAGGAAACCCTACTACACTGTTGGGAATGCAGACTGATGCAGCCACTGTGGAAAACAGTATGGAATTTCCTCAGAAAACTAAAAATGGAACTGTCTTTTGACCTAGTGATTCCACTGCTGGAATTATACCCTAAGGATCCTGAAACACTAATTCAAAAGAACTTATGCACCCCTATGTTCATAGCAGCACAATTTACAATAGCCAAGTTCTGGAAGTAGTCTAGGTGGCCATCAGTAAATGAGTACATAAAAAAACCTGTGGTACATTTACACAATGGAATTCTACACAGCAGAAACGAGCTCCTACCCTTTGTGACAGCATGGATGGAACTGGAGAGCATTATGCTAAGTGAAGTAAGCCAGGTAGTGAAAGACAAATACTATAGCATTTCACCTGTAAGTGGAACATAAGCAACAAAACAAACAAGCAAGCAAAATAAAACCAGCAACATTGAAATAAAGAACAAACTGACAGTAACCAGAGGGGTGGGTGGAGGGAGATAATGGGGGAAAGAAGGGAAAGGGTCGTTAAGGAACATGTATAAAGGACCCATGCCAAAGGAGGGAAGGATGGAATGTGGGGCAGGGAGAAGTGGTGGTGGTAAAATGGGGACAACTATATTCAAACAACAATAAATAAATAAACAAATAAAAGAGAAAAAACAAAGTCTTTCTGTGGCATCTCCACTGCAGCACCAAGTCACTGTCTGGCTTTCCACACACATCACCTCTCCAAAATTCCAGTTGTTGTTTTTTTTACTATGTAACAATCCTATCTGTTCATAAAACATGTCTCTTTAATGTGTTTTTATAATATGAAAAATATTATTTTTCTCATTCTCTTTTCCTATAGTAACTTTACATGAGATTTGACTTTGACACATTCCTGTTGCTCATTTTAATAGGAATTTAGTTTGACTCAACTTTTAGAAAGTGGTATAATTCAGAGAGACCTTCTAACTTTACAGGGCCACTCTTCTGTTGTTTTCATGTAGCATTAAATATGGCAGTTTTCTTTCTTATATTTGTTTCCCTCCCCAACTTTTGTTGAACCTTCTTTCTCTGTCCTCTATATTGTTCCTAACATGTTCAAATTTTATTCAATTGCCAGGAATTCCTCCTCAACCTGAGGTTCCATCATGATGGTGGAATCATAGTGGGTTAATTTTAATAGGTCATATGAATGCACAACTCTAGCTCTTCAGACCTTCTAGCATGGGCTCTTATAATTTTTTTTATTTATTTTTTAATTTCTAATTTTATATTTAGTATATACTGTTCCATGTATCTCAATAATCTTCATATTTACCATTTTCATTGGTTGCAAGCAATACTATTAAAATGCCACAATTTTATAATCATCTTTCTATTACCCAGTTTTCTATAATAATTAAAAAAAAACATGTAATACTTTCCTTCTGAATTATATCCTTAAAACAAATACTCTGGAGTGAGATTATTCAGTAAAAAGGTAAGAACAGTTTTATGACTTGTTAAAAACTGCCAGATTGTTCATTAAATTGACTGAGGTAATATATAATGCTCTTAGAAATGTATAAATATTTCAATTTCCCCAAGAGTCCCATCACTAGTTTTAATAATGTTCCATTAGTGTCGCTAATTTTAGAGGCATAAAGCAACATTTCATTATTTTAATTTGCACTTCCAATGTGTTGGCAAGGCTACACATTGTTTCCTCTGTTAATTTACTAATGGTGTTTCATCTCGTGTAATGATTCTTCATATTTTTTTACCATTGTCCACAGTGAACTTAATTCATTTTTTTTATTTTTAAGTATAATGTATTGATTGTGCTATTACAGTTGTCCCAATTTTTCTCCACTTTACCCTCCTCCACCCTGAACCCCCCCTCCAGCATTCCCTCCCTTAGTTCAGGTCCATGGGTCGTACATGTAAGTTCTTTGGCTTCTCCATTTCCTATACTATTCTTAACTTCCACCTATCTATTTTGTACCTACCGATTATGCTTCTTATTCCCTGTACCTTTTTCCATATTATCCCCTCTCCCCCTCCCCCTCCCTGCTGATAACCCTCCATGTGATCTCCATTTCTGTGATTCTGTTCTTTTTCTCATTGTTTGCTTCGTCTATTTTTGCATTTTTAGTCTCAGTTGTTGATAGTTGTGAGTTTGTTGTCACTCTACTGTTCATAGTTTATATCTTCTTTTTCTTAGATAAGTCCCTTTAACATTGTATATAATATGGGTTTGGTGATGATGATCTTTAACTTGACCTTACCTGGGAAGCACTGCCCTTAAGAAATGCTTAAGAAAGAGGCCCACACCAACACTTCATAAATAAAATGGCAAAGGTTAAATAAAAAGAGACACTAAAAAGCCACAAGAGAAAGACAGTTACCTACAAGGGGGCTCCAATTAGACTGTCAGCTGATTTCTAAACAAAAACTTTTCAGGCTAGAAGAGATTGGCATAAAATATTCAAAGTGATGAAAAGCAAGGACCTACAAACAAGGCTACTTTACCCAGAAAGGCTATCATTTAAATTTAAAGGAGAAATAAAGAGCTTACCAGACAAGAAAAAGCTAAAGGAATTTGTTACCACCTAACCAGTATTGCAACAAATGTTAAAGGGCTTGCTTGAAGAAGAGAGGAGAATTAAGAAAGAAGGAGAAGAGGAAGAAACAACAGAACATATAGTTAAATATACAGTTAAGAATATAGTTAAGAGAATAAATCCTATCAATAATCACATACCTATCAATACTTATCAATAATCACATCAAATGTAAATGGCTTAAATGCTCCAATCAAAAGACATAGGGTAGCTGAATGGATAAGAAAGCAAGACCCATATATATACTATCTACAAGAGACACAGCTTATAATGAAAGACACACATAGACTAAAAGTAAGGAGATGGAAATGATATTCCATGCAAATTAAAAGGAAAAAACTAGGACAGATACATTGATCAGTTGCCTCTCGCATGCTCCTAACTGGGCACCTGGCCCACAACCCAGGCATCTGCCCTGATTAGGAATCGAATCAGCAGCATTTTGGTTCACAGGTCAGCACTCAATCCACTGACCCACACCAGCAAGGGCAATTACTTTTTTTAATTTTAAAAAGAAAATGTAATGGTAAAAAAAAATATATATATAGATAGATAGATAGATTAAGCTGAGAATATATGTCACCAATAAACATAGACAATTTCTTGAGATGTAAGGAAAGGACACCAAATGGTAATTCACATCTACAGGATTTAATTAGGAGCATTTGAATTAGTAAATATGTTGATAAGCATAAAGACTATATATTTTCCTCCCTTAAATCCTTATTGTCAGTATTTATAACATATTCAGATGTGATATATATGAAAACTATAGTACAAAAGACATGAAGCCAAATGGAACTGTGCAAGTACAAGATTCTTTTATGTCATGTGAAAATTCAGTATTAATTCTATGTAGACAACAGTAAGTTAAAGATGTATGTTGTAATCTGTAGAACAATCAATGGCAAACAATGAAAAGAGTCAAAATTTAAAAGTCAATAGAAAAATTAAAATGGAATACTGAAAATGCTCAATTAACCTGTCAAAAGAAGGAAAGGAGCAATATATGGGGGGAAAGATATGAGACAAACAGAAAACTAAAAACCAAAATGATAGGCCTAAATACAAATAGGTGAGTAATTACACTAAACCACCTTGGCTGGTATGGCTCAGTGGATTGAATGCTGGCCTGCAAACCAAAAAGTTGCCAGTTTAATTCCCAGTCAGGGCACATGCCTGGGTTGCAGTTCTGGCCCCCAGTAGGGGGTGCACAAGAGCACCCATACATTAATGTTTCTCTTTTTCTCTCTTCTTCCTTTCCCCTCTTTCTAAAAATAAATAAATAAAATCTTTTTTAAAAAAAGTAATTACACTAAACCAACTGTATTAATACATTCAATGCAAATTATCTAAACATAAATAATAATCAGAGGTAGACTGATTGTATTAAAAAGCAAGACTCAGCTATACAAGGTCTGCCTATAAAGTATCTGCCATGTAATATGGAAAGGAGAGACACTTATTAAAGAAGATACAAGATACAAGAAACATTGTACATAGGACACTCACACCTTAGTCCCCTTCAAAGTAGGCACCTTGAGACCTCACACACTTCTCCCAATTGCCATCTGTTGCCTCATCATACAAGGTCTGTCCAGAAAAAGTCCAGCCATTGTTAATATAATGAGAAAAGTTTGTGCGACATTGATGTAACCTGGCAGCCAAGGAGAATGGACTGGAATGTGTGTGCATGAACAATGACGACTTCACAGTACTAGTCAGTGGGAGCAGTAGACACTGTTCAGTCAGTATGTGTACTGTGTGGCCATCACATGCAAAATTACTGAGCCAGTAAAGCAATGAATCTGCATCAAATTTTGCATTAAGCTTAAGCATTCCCCCGCAAAAACTATTCCAATGATTCAGAAGGCTGCCGCTATGGGCAATTGGCAGCTTCATCACAACAACATGCCTGCTCAGGCATCACATTTCCTGCAGAGTTTTTTGGTGAAACATCAAATCACCCAGGTGACTAAGCCTCCCAACAGCCCAGATTTGGCATCCTGTAACTTCTGGCTTTTCCCAAAACTAAAATCACCTTTGAAAGGGAAGAAATTTCCAACAATCCATGAGATTCAGGAAAATATAATGGGGCAGCTGATGGTGATTGGGGGAAGTGTGTAAGGTCCCAAGGTACCTACTTTGAAGGGGACTGAGGCATCACTGTCCTATGTACAATGTTTCTTGTATCTTGTATCTTCTTTAGTAAATGGCTCTATTTTTCATAGTACATGGCTGGATACCTTCTGGACAGACCTCCTATACCTGGAAGATATTTTAAAGGGTAGAGATATGTTATAATTATGCCAAATGTTTTTTTCAAATTTTCCTTAGTAATTGAACACAATTTCTGTACCACCTTTTTAAGCCATGTTAGGCTTAAAACTAAAGATCCACTGCATCTCATTGCAATATTAAAGGGTAACCAACAGTCAGAAAGAAGTCTTTGAAAATCAGATCTGGCATCAGAAAATTAAAGAGGAATGTAATAGAGTAAGCACATGAATGTTAAATGAGGGAAAGTCAATTGAGAAAAACAACTAAAAGTGAGTTTAATGAGTTGGAAACAATGTTGTTAACCAGAGGTGTGCAACCTTTTGGCATCTCTAGGCCACACTGGAAGAAGAGCTGTCTTGGGCCACACATTAAACACACAAACACTAACAAAAATGGATGAGCAAAAAAAAGGTCTGTGCATAATTTTCACGATATCTGGCACCACAGATATGCAAAAACATCCTCACATAATAACCCCAATTATGCAATAGCCCTTTCAATAATCTTTTAAAATCATCAAGCATGTCCCAAGTTTGTGATCACTAATATAGAAAATGTACATATCTAAGTAATAAAACTAGTAATGTTTTAAGTAAATTTACAATTTTATATTGGGCTGCATTCATAGCCATCTTGGGCTGCATGTGGCCAGCGGGCCAAGGGTTGGACACCCTTGTTGTTAACTGTAAACACCCAAGTATGTCTCCCCAGGAATTAAGCCAGGATTCAACTATGACTATTTGTTAAATGAAACATAGTGCAAATACATTTGTGCCAGACCGAAAGGCAATGGCTTTACCTGACAGGGTGAAGGAAAATGCAATCTGAACATTGTTTCTCCAAACTAAAGCAATGTTTTTTGTTGAGTGAATAATGTTGTAAATGGCTGATTGATGAGTTCCAGAATGTGCAGACAGAAAACTGAATGTACCCTCTGAGCAGTCATTTGTTGCTCTGCTAAGTAGAAAGCAAGAGAATACTCATATTTCCCAAATGTCCAAGAACATTCATGTCAGCAAGAACAAACCTTGGTGTTTGCGCAGAACAGGCTGAGAGGGTCAGTTCTCACCCATGAGGAAATGAGCTATAATCTGAATCTAAAAGAGCTACTGTCTTACCTCTTCTCTTTGCTGAACACATAAAAAGAGTCAAGGAAAAGAATGAAGCCAGAATACAATGAAGAATAAAGAAATTATTTGGATCCATTGGGTACTCTTATAATTGCTATATTCAGAAAATCTATTGATTTATTGTGAAATTGAATTTAATTCAACACATTTGAGTGTCTATCAGTGCCAGGTATTGCTAAATTACTTAAGGATAGTCCCAGTAAAGGGCAACTGTAAATGTAAATACCATGAATAGAAGTTTTCCTGTAATAAGAAACAGTGAAGAGGCTAAGGAGGCTGGCATGGAGTGATCAAGAGGAAGAAAAGTAAATAATGAGGTAAGAGAGAGAACAAGGGACAGATCATATAGGGCCTTGTGGGCCATTATAAGGAGAAGACATTGTAGAATTTTGAGTAAACACGTGTAGCAGTCATTCTGAGAAGAGACTGTAGTGAGTAGAGTAGAAGAAGGAACAGTGAAGAATCTAATGCAATAATAAAGGTAAAAGATGGTGGTGGCAGGTCCAAGATGGCTGCAGAGTAGCTGGAAGCTCAGCCCACTTACTTCCAGATCCAAACCAGTCTTGCAGCTAAACCACAGAGCAATAAACTTGAAAATCCAGCTGAGAGTGAATGAGAGTGTGTGAGTAAGTGTGTACATGGATAAGTGTGCAGGGGATATGCGTTAGTGGGCAAGAGCCTGCCCACCTGTAGGGCATTCAGAAGTGAGTGGCCCAGGCTCTCCTAGTAGAGCAGCAGCTCCCCAACCCAGCACCTCTGGCTGTACAGATTTGGGGAGGGAGCCATTTTGAGAAATTTAAAATATCCTCCTTTGGAAGAAGCCTCCAAAGCACCCACATCTTGGCACCCTGAAGTGTCTCTACTTTCCATCCTGGCAGGGCCATACACCCTGCTGCTGACAGGAGCCAGTATCTGGGGACTATGGTACTTACTGGGGAAGGGGATTCCACCTCCCTGACCCTGGGCACTATGAGAACTACAAACAGGACAGAATCTGAGTGAGGAGGCTGTGGTTTGGCTAAAGAGCAGTGAGCTACAGGGGAAGAGAGATGGCTGAGGGGTGCTGGCTACAGAAACAGTGTGGTAGAATCAGGCCTTCCCAAAGCTGAGAATCACTGGAGGGAGTGGCAAGAGCACCCCACCACCACCCCTTGATATAGTGTTGCTGCTGGACTCTTCACAGCATCATCTCAGAGAGATCCAGAGAAACCCTTTGTGTAAAACTGTCAGAGGCTCTAGCAGGCTGTGGCCACCTCTGACCAAGAGAGACTTTGTACTTTTGGGGGAGGGGGAGTATGCAGAGAACAGGCCCTCCAGGGCTTGGTGCTGCAGTGTGGGGGCCACACAGAAATTCTTTTAAAAGAGGAACTAAGATGAGACTCAAGACTTGGCATGGACCCTGTGCTCGTGTGCTGCCATGCGCGTGTGCAGCAGCTCTGCCAACAAAGAACTCAGAGTGATAGACTCATGTTAAAGAGGCTGTGTGAACTGACCCAGCACAACTGGTGAGCAGTTGACTGTGCAGAGTGGAGAGTTTGGGCACAAATCTCCTGCAAGAGCAGCAGGCTGGGGACTCGATGGGCAGGAGCTGAACATCTGAGACTCACCACAGCCAGGAAGGTGCCCTCACAGGCAGGTATGCCTGACTGCCCCCATCTGTAGGATTACAGGCTCTGCAGAACAGTTCATGCAGGCTAAGATTGGGGAGACCCTGCTGGGTGCATATCTGCAGGAGAAAGAAGGAAAAGCTCTGAAAGGGCCCCTTTTTTAAATTTTTTTATTTTAATCATTGTTCAAGTACAGTTTTCTCCCTTATACTCCCATTCCAGCCCACCCACCCTGATGTTCAAAGCAGCACAATTTACAATAGCTAGGTGCTGGAAGCAACCTAGATGCCCATCAGTAAATGAATGAATCAAAAAACTATGGTACATTTACACAATGGAATTCTATGCAGCAGAAAGAAAGAAGGAGTTCCTACCCTTTGCAACAGCTTGGATGGAGTTGGAAAGCATTACGCTAAGCAAAACAAGCCAGGCAGTGAAAGACAAATACCATATAATCTCACCTTTAACAGGAACCTAAACAACAAAACAATGAAAGGGCCCTTTCTACTAGATACTACAAGCTACACTGTTCCTCAGGCCATGATCTGCTGAAACAAGCAGAACAGAGAGATTAGAGACAGGTGCCACAAGGGGTGTTCAGGGCCCCAGCCAGTCTCGGTGCCTAGACAGAGCTGCTGTTGTGCCAGTCAGGAAAGAGCTACCTGCTTTACACAGATTAGCCCCTCACAAGAAACAGAAAGTTAATTCACCAGGAACCATATATTATTGGAAAGAATCTGGGACAGACTGTGATGTGTGATGGAGGGGCATGGGGAGGTGGTCAGGGAAACACTCCCACAATCTTCCCTTGAGACTGAATAGCACCCCCCTGGTGGTGAGCCAGGGTTCCCACCCTCCCAATCACACCACAGACCCCCTCTGGAGGCAGGTGAAGAAGGTACTGACAGTCCTCTTAGGTCATTAAATGAACCACTGTTGGGCCCTGGGCTGATGGAAAGCTGGCAGGGCAGAAGAGTGGGGACCAACCAAATCTGGAGACAGCTACAGACTATGGATCATGTATAGTCTCAAACAGGCTGACTAGGGCCAGACTAAGACAACATCTGACATCACCAGGGCAGATCCAAAAAGAGAAGACAGTGGTAAACACTGTATGCTACTGAGACTAATTCCACCACGGTCTTCTTCATTATTTGTGTTATTTTTTTCTCCTGCATAACTTTTAAACACTCATTTCTTTTTTTCAAGCTTTTTCTTATTATTTCACTAGTTTTTTATTTTAATTTCAAGTCACATACTTTGCTCTTCCCTTCTTCTACCCCATTTTATCTTCTTTCTTTCTCTTCTTCTTTTTGTTTCAAAATTTATTTTTTCTCTTACTATGCCTTGTTTCTATTCTGCACTCTTACTATTTCCCCCTCTTCCAGCCTCTCAAAAGCTTTTTTCTTATCATTAGTCACCTCACATTCTTTTTCCCATTCTTAAAATATCTTTATTCTCGCTCCACTTTTATCAATCTTTGCTCATTTATTGTTGATACAATGGTTGTTGTTGCATTTCTTTAATTTTATTCCTAGATCTTCACTATTTTGGTATTTCAAATCTCAAATTTTACAGTTCCCTTCTTCTACTCCATTTTGCCTTCCTCCTGCTCTTTCTTTTTTTCATTTTAAAATTTACTTTTTCCCTGTCTTAGCTTGGTTTTCATTCCTCACTCTTAGTATTTCCTCTCCCTCTATCTTCTCAAAATCAGTTTTCTTTCCTCTAAAGATCTCATAAGATTTTTTTCTTTTTTTTCCTGTTATTATCGTTCCAACGTTATTAATCTTCGCTCATTTGTTGTTGATATTGCTGTGGTGGGTCTTTTTCTCCAATTTTGTTCCTATTTCTTCAATATTGTTTTTAAATTCTTTTAAACCTCACACTGTACTCTTCCCTTTTCTTACTCCATTTTGCCATCTTCCTCCCTTTTTAA
The DNA here is from genome assembly GCF_019186645.2 of Phyllostomus hastatus. Classification (NCBI taxonomy): domain Eukaryota; kingdom Metazoa; phylum Chordata; class Mammalia; order Chiroptera; family Phyllostomidae; genus Phyllostomus; species Phyllostomus hastatus. Next base: position 6,270,613 of record NW_025333841.1, on the reverse strand, counting down.
TTACAATGCAAATTCTATTTTCTTTCTTCCTTCACCTTGTTTCTAGTCTGTACTCTTATTATTTCTCCTCTTTCTACCCCATCAAAATCATTTTTCTTTCAGTTAGTCACCTCATATTCAGTTTTCCTTTCTTATAATAATCTTAAACTCTTTATACATTTATTAATATTGTCTCATTTGCTGTTAATAGTGTGGTTGTGGGTGGGGGTTATTACAGCTGGTGTAGGTTTTGTTTCCTGGGTTATTTTGTTTGTTCTGGCAGTAACGGTACAACAGCATACAAGATGTGGTCAGAGGTGTAACTGAGTCAGCCAGCTGGAGGGAAGAACGATGAAAGAATGACCCAACAACAATCAAAACCCAATTAATACAAGACAGCCCACATAAACAGCATAAAGGGCATCCCAAGCACATCTAGCTCAAGAGATCAAGGAGACTGCACCACTGAGTCCCAAAAGTCTCCTACCATAGAAGGCCACTCCATGAAGACAGAGTGTCAAAGCAGATCAATCTAATATATAGAAAAAAAAAAACAGATGAGCCACATAAAATGGGGAGACAAAGAAACAACCCTCAATCAAAAGGAAAGGAGGAATCCCCAGAAAGAGTGCTAAATGAAATAGAAGCAAGTAAACTATTAATCATTGAATTTGAAATAAGGAAATCTTCACAACCTTGAGAAGGGAAGTTTAGTAAAGTGGTGAGGGTGAAAGCCTATCTGAACTGGCTTCAGGAGAGAATAGAAAGAGATGAATTTGAGACAACTAGTGTAGACAACTTTATGACTTCTTATGCAGATGGGAAATGGGATGGTTAAGTGGGGTCAACAGAAGACTACTGTAAACTGACAGAATGAAAAGCATGTCTTTATGCTGATGAAATTGATCCAGTAGAAAAGGAAAAAAATATATGAGGGAGAGGGTAGAATTGCTGAAGTGATGTCCTTGTGTAGGTAAGAGGGAGACAGGGACTAATACAGGGTTGGAAATGTTGGCTTTAGAAGCAATTAGACTTCATCCTTAGTAATCAGATAGGAGGAGGAGAATAGTACACATGAATATATGTGGGTAGATGTTTTGAGTAAGAGTCAGCAAGAGTTGTCTTCTGATTACTTCAATTTTCTCAGTGGAGTCGGAAACAAGAACATTATCTGAAAAAGAAGTCGAAGGAGGAGGTGTTGAGTGTTTAAGGAGAGAAGAGAATGTGTGAAACAGTCATCTGAGAGAATGGGTGACAAATAGACTAGGGAAGAATAGTGAGATTTTAGGTGGCACTAAGGGCCCATTTGAAACAGTTAGCAAGGCTGTGTGTTTTCTCAGTCATGTTCATTGCACAGGTGAGTGGACAGAGAAGGCAAAGTTAGATTTAGCCAGAATTGTGGTTTTGCCACAAAATACTGAAGACAAGTTATTATAGGATATGTACAAAAGCATCAATAAAATAATTCAGCACATAATATGAACTGGAAAAGGAAGGAGGAGAAGATATGAGATATGCAAATGATAGTGAACCATAGTAAAGCATACCACGGTTGGGCTCCTAACTCCAAAATAGCTTGTCAGAAGCAGAGCTGGAAAAAATGAAAATGAGTCCAACAAATCATGGGAGATTTATTAATACACTTCAGCTTATAGAGAAATGAAACAAGGCAGTACATAGGTCTCTATGGGATCTCAGCAATGGCAGCAAGATCCACTAGGATTCATCACCTTTTCCAAAGCAATATCTTAAGATGAGAAAATGAGTCAAAGCCTGTAGGAGACCATTCTGCATGGCACTGGCCCAGCTCCCCCTCAGAGATGCACAGGACCCACACCCACGGATAGGTTCTCTTGTGGGGAATCAGGCCTGCAATGTACCTAGGCCACTATGAGTCTTCCTTTCTGCTAATATACATTATATTTGAAGAGAAGCCCTCAACATGGTTTATTCCCAAATACCCATGCTACACCAGCCAATCTCTCCATCAGCAACACCCATTCATCTAAGAGAATAATATCCTTCAGTACTGAGACTACAGAAACCAATAATGTCCAAAGCTCACAATGTACCTCAACAAGGGGTTGGGGTTTAAAACAGACCTAGATTAAGTAGGAATGGTATCAAAGATGATCATTATACATCACTGCAGAGCAAATAGAAAGACTGGAAAAAGCTTCCAATAATAAGCAGGAGGCAGGTATAAAATTACAAAGCAACTGTGTAAACACTACTTCAGGAAAGGACACAGGGTGAGGGGAAAAAGAGTTGGAATAGAGGAAGACTCAGCAAGGCTGGAGGAAAACAAAACTTAAGAAAACAACAATTTTGTTTTGTTTCTGGAAAGACTTCACATTTTTTAAAGGAAAGAAAACAGTTGTTAAAACATAAGATAAAATCAGAGTAAAAAGATGGAGAAGCTAAGAAAGTAAAATGAAAACTAAAATGCTCCTCATACAGATTATAATACATTGTGCATAGCAAGAAAATAGAATCAACTGAATGAAAGAAATATTTGAGATAACAAAGGTGGATAAAACTGTGCAGATCCCAATTCTGATTCATGGTGGGGAGGGGTTCTCTACCACTACCAAGCAATTCTCTGAACCAATTTGATGTTGTCCTATAATCAACTCAGTGCTGACACTATCTGCCAGGAGATAGCATCAGAATCCACAAGCTACAGACTCAGTCCTACAAGATACCCTCCCCCACCATTCAGATGCCAGTCCCAAGCCCAGGTGTTTAGAGAAACATTTCACTTATTAGATGACCAGTTTATTACAAAATTATATAACTCAAAAAAAAAGCCAGATGGAAGAAATATATAGAGCAAGGTATAGGGAAAACCATGTAGCAGTGTCCAGAAGAACATCTTACCATCCCCTAGCGACAGGGAACTTTTACTTGTGCCCTGGGAGATGGACATCAGCCCTTGGTTGGCTAAGCCATCTCTCCCAAGTACCAACTCAACTAAATTTGTACTTTATTCCTTTCATCTCTCCTTGCCTGGAATATTAATGTGATTAATCTGTCATTGTAGTAAGTTATTTCTTTGTTGGCTTATTAAGAGACATTATGCTAAATACCATTGGCTTGTGGAGTTATTACAAGTCCCTCAATGAACCTGCGATTAAGTGAACTATCAGCAAAGACAATCTTGGTCTCCAAGCATAATTTTACCCCCAAAGCATAACAGATGATCCATCAATTTGGTCTCTGAAATAGAGAACATTTCCAAGAATGAAGAACTGGATCTTCCAATCAAAAGGCACACTATATACCAAGAAACACTGATACAAAGCAAATACCATCAAAACATACTCTGGTTAGTGGTGTCAGATGGGTACTAGACTTATCAGGGGGATCACTTTGTAAATTATATAAATACCTAATCACTATGTTTTACACTTGAAAATAATATGTTTTCAGATGACATGATAGTGTGCAGAGAAAACCTTATAGACTCCACCAAAAAACTACTTGACCTAATAAGTGAATTTGGCAAAACAGTGGGATACAAAGTCAATATTCAGAAATCAAAGGCCTTTTTGTACACCAACAATGAAATATCAGAAACAGAAATCATTTAAAAATCCCATTTGATATAGCTAGAAGAAAAATAAAGTACCTAGAAATAAACCTAACTAAAGAGGTAAAAGACCTGTACTCAGAAAACTATACAAAACTGAAGAAGGAAATTAAGGAAGACACAAATAATTGGAAGCATATACTATTTTCATGGATTGGAAGAATTAACATCATCATAGTGTCCATACTACCCAAAGCAATTTAGACATTCAATACAATCTCTATCAGGATACCAATGACATATTGCATAGATACAGAACAAACGTTTCAAAAATTTATATGGAACCATAAATGACCCCAAATAGCTGCAGCAATTTTGAGAAAGAAGAACAAAGTAGGAGGGATCACAATACCTAATATCAAAGTATATTACAAGGCCACTATAATCAAAAGAGTCTGGTACTGGCATAAGAACAGACACACAGATCAGTGAAACGGAATAGAGAGTCCAGAAATAAACCCATGTCTCTATGGTGAATTAATATTTGACAAAGTGGGCAGGAGCATAAAATGGAGTGAAACTAGTCTCTTCAACAAATGGTGTTAGGATATCTGGACAGCTACATGCAAAAAATGAAAATAAAATATCGAATGTCAACTATAATTGAAACAGAAAAATTAACATATTCTGGTTATTAAACCTAAAATACAAAAAAAACTGTTTAAATATGCAGGAAGAAAAAGCAAGTTACCTACAAGTAAGAAAATTCTTACTGGCCTCAGATTCTCCCCTGGAAACTTAGTGCTAGAAGATAGAGCAAAATCCTAAAGGAAAGTGCATATGACTCCAAAGTACTTTACTCGGACGAGTTATTCAAGTACAAAATTAACAGGTAGATATTCTCAGACACAAATAAATTAAACACTCAGGACATGTAGCCCTGTGAGCTCCTCTGAAAAGAAATGATAATGCAGTTGATAATGCAATTGATAAACTACTTGATAATGCAGTTGCACCAACAAAGAGGGGAATCTAATGAAGAGCTCAGGACAAGATAAGGTAATGGGATTGAAAGCATTAAATTCAATTAAAGGTATAATTTAACTAAGGGAATTGTGATTGCACAATAGCATGTAAATAATTATAAGCCCCGATGACATAAAACCCAGCCACAAAAACTGAGAAATAGAGTGGAAGCAAGTGAGAGATGTAGTAAGAAAACTAATTAGCTGTCCTTTCAAGGTCACTCATAATGTTAAAAATTGAAATGTGTGTCCTATAAAAAATCATTACATCAGTCTCCTAATGATCTTTAGAATCAGATTTCTTAATTTTAAATGGATATTTTAGGAACCAACATCCCTTATGGCAAAGACAGTTTTATCTAGCATTCAGTGATTTCTTTGGCTCAATTTTATTTTACTTTCCTTTTGTTAAATTCAGGAAAAATCTAATACCCGTTATTATGAAGATAGTAATATGTTTCTATATGACCCAATTATTTTAAATTTGTTTTTATGTGCACACCTACATATCCATTTATCCTTCTTTCTTTATAAGAAGAGATATCTATAATAATGACCACAAAGTATGTTAATATCACTCATTTCTGAGTACTGAAATTTTGATTTATTTTATACACATGTACTTTTTTGTATTGCTTGAATTTTTATAGCTAGCCTGCTTTACTTTCATAAAAATATCCATTTCTATTAAAATTAGAGGATAACTCTATGATAAAGAGGAAATAAAGAAAGAGAGTTGACCAAATAGCTATTTTTGATCCTAAAATGAGGCTTTAACTGTAAGTCTCCCATGTCAGAACTATTTTATAAGGGTCATCACTTAGAGCAATTCCAAATTGATTTAAGTTACTGAACATGTGCTGCCTGTGCTGTTTCAACATGTAATTCTTTTTCCTTTTGTTTGTTGTGAAACAAACCCTGGCCAACAGAACACTGACAGCAGACATAAATTATCCTGTTTGTTAAAGGTGCAACCAAGGGTTTTATTGTCTGCGGCAGTTTAGGAGCTGCTCAGAGACTGAAAGCAAAAGAACTCTGGGGTCAATAGCTGGAGACTATGGTAACTGTCATGTCCTTCTGCCATTCAACATACAAGACCATAGCACATATCACTACACATAACCCAAAGCACAGCCTGAGAGAAACAACACCTATTTAGAAGCATGCAGAAACAACATAATTCTGAGGTTCTAAGTACAGTGATAACAGGATCATTTTTATTTATAGACTTATTAAACTGTAGATTAATTACTAGCTCAGTGAAGATATAATTAATAATGGTGTGTGCCCTATGAAGATATTAAGGGGAATGGGAATCAGCTTCCCTCCACCACCACCTTGAAAATCAGGTAAGACTTGCTCTCAGGGATGGAACCAGAGTTCTTCAGAAAAGGAACTTTCCCAGTAGAAAGGTTACAAAAATCAGAGTTCATACCTACTCTTTATCCAGCCTCCCCTGATGTTAACATCTTATGTAACAATAGAACAATCATGAAAACCAGGAAATTAACATTAATGAAATGCTATTAAATACATGCCTTATTCAAGTTTCAACAGTATTTCCACTAATGCCCTTTTTCTGTTCCAGGGTCCCACCTTGCATTAAGTTGTTATTTCTCTTTAGTCCTCTTCAATCCACAAGAGTTCTTCAGTTTTCATTTGTTTCACAACCTAGATACTTTTAAAGAGTACTCAGCAGTTATTTTGCAAAATGAGCCTCTATCTGGCTTTGTCTTGTTTCCTCGTGGCTGGACTGAGATTATATACTGTTGACATGAATGCCACAGAAGTAATGTGTGTCTTTCCCTGGGCATCAAATCAAGAGGCACATCATGCCCTACTGTCGCTATTATCCCTGATTACTTGGTGTAGGTGGTATATGATTGGTTTCTCCACTGTGAAGTTAATATTTTTTCCTTTTCTAATTGGTAAACATCTTTGAGATATTTTGTTTTTAATATATTTTATTGATTATGCTATTACAGTTGTCCTATTTTTCTCCCCTTTATTTTCTCCTGCCCTGTACCCCCCTTCCACCACCATTGCCCCACCTTAGTTCATGTCCATGGGTCATACATATGAATTCTTTGGCTTCTCCATTTCTCATACTATTCTTACCCTCCCCCTGTCTATTTTGTACCTACCATTTATATTTCTTATTCTCTGAACCTTTTCCCCCATTCTTCCCCCTTCCCCTCCCTGCTGATAACCCTCCATGTGTTCTGTTTCTGTGAATCTATTCCTGTTCTACTTATTTGCTCAGTCTGTTTTAGTTTTGGGGGGTTCTCTTGTTGATAGTTGTGAATTTGTTATCATTTTACTATTTGTATTTTTTATCTGTTTCTTTTTCTTAGATAACTCCCTTTAACATTTCATATAATAAGGGCTTGGTGATGATGAACTCCTTTAACTTGACCTTATCTGGGAAGCACTTTATCTGCTCTTTTATTATAAATGATGGTTTTGCCGGATAGAATAAATCTTGGATATACATCCTTGCCTTTCATGATTTGGAACACTTCTTTCCAGCCCCTTCTTGCCTGCAAGATTTCTTTTGAGAAATCAGCTGATAGTCTGATGGGAACTCCTTTGTAGGTAACTGTCTCCTTTTATCTTGCTGCTTTTAAGATTCTCTCCTTACCTTTAATCTTGGGTAATGTAATTATGATGTCCCTTGGTGTGTGCTTCCTTGGATCCAACTTCTTTGGGACTCTCTGGGCTTCCTGGGCTTCCTGGACTTCCTGGACGTCTATTTCCTTTGCCAGACTGGAGAAGTTCTCCTTCATTATGTTTTTACATAAGTTTTCAATTTCTTGCTCTTCCTCTTCTCCCTCTGGCAACCGTATGATTCAGATATTTGAATGTTTAAAGTTGTCCTGGAGGTTCCTAAGCCTCTCCTTGTTTTTTTGAATTCTTGTTTCTTCATTCTGTTTCCTTCCCTTCACTTTTAGTTCCCTGTACATTTTCCTTTATTTCACTTGTCACAGCCTTCACCTTTTCCTTTATTTTGCGTCCATACTCAACCACTTCTGTGAGCATCCTGATTACCAGTGTTTTGAACCATGCATCTGATAGCTTGGCTATCTTTTCATCACTTAGTTGTATTTTTTTCTGGAGCTTTGGTCCATTCTTACATTTTTGCCATGTTTTTTGTCTCTGCACTCCTGTTATGCAGTAAGGGGTGGAGCCTTAATATTCACCAGGGTGGGGAAACCCACTTTGCTGTGTTGTGGCACTGTATGAGGGAGAAGGATCAGAGAGGGAACAAGGCCACTTGCTCAGCTCTGGATGGCTTTCAGTCACTTTTCTGCTACCCACAAGTAAATTGGGCCCTTCTGGTGTTGATTCCCAGGTGGGTGGTTTTGTGTACATTCTAAGACCCTGTGGATCCCTCCAACAAATGCTCCTGTGAGGCTGGGAGTTTCTCCCACCTCAACCCCCACAGTATTTTTTCAGCCGAAGGTTTTGAGGCTTTATTTCCCCATGCTGGAACCCTGGACTGTGTGGTCTGTCTTGCTCCCCAGTTGTCCCTCCAAGCTTATCTGCATGCAAATGTGGACTGTGCATTCCACCAGATGCAAGCTTGCCCGGTCCACCAGTCACCACCTTGGTTGCCCTGGTCCTCCAGCCACTGCCTTGCCTGTGAATCCTCTCCACCCTAATTGCCCATTTCTGACCCTCCTACCAGTCTGGATGAATGTTTCTTCTTTAAATCCTTGGTTGTCAGACTTCTATCAGTTCAATTTTCTGGCAGTTCTGGTTATTTTTTGTTTTTAAACTTGCTGTCCTTCTTTTGTTTGTGTGAGGAGGCAAAGTGTATTTACCTATGCCTCCATCTTGGCCAGAAGTCCATGTTTGAGCTATTTTGAAACATGCCAATATCTTGTTTCTTCTCAACTTCACTTACTGATTTTACCTATGAGCATGTCTTACTATAAATAAATATCATTGTACTGTTTGTCTAGTGATGACTTTGTATTTTTCCCATTTTTCTGCACATATGAGGTCTATACAGAAGGTATCCAGTCATGTAATGTGAAAAATAGAAACATTTATTGAAGAAGATACAAGATACAAAAAACATTGTACATAGGACATGACACCTCACACAGTTCTCCCAATCACTATCAGCTACCCCATTGTATTCTCCTGAATCTCATCAGTAGTTCAAAATCTCTTCCCTTTCAAAGGTGATTTTAGTTTTTGAAAAAGCCTGAAGTTTCAGGATGCCAAATCTGGGCTGTAGGGGGGCTGAGCCACCCAGGTGATTTAATGTTTCACCAAAAAAATGCTGCATGAGACATGATGCATGAGCTGGCATGTTGCCGTAACGAAGCTGCCCATCACCAGCTGCCCATAGCTGCAGCATTCTGAATCATCTGAATAGTTTGGACATCCACAGAGGAATGTTCAAGCTTAACACAAAATAAGTTGCAAATTCATTGCTCTACTCACTCAGTTATTTTGAATGCAATGGCCACACAGTATACATGCTCACTCAACAGTGTCTACTGCCCCCACTGACCAGTACAGTGAAGTCATCATTGTTCATGCATGTGCATTTCAGTCTACTCTCCTTGGCTGCCAGGTTACATCAATGTCATGTGAACCCATTCTTGTTACATTAAAAATGGCTGGACTTTTTCCACACAGACCTCATATTAATTGGAATCCTTCTATAAGAAAGTGCTACCCATTCTCTTCTGTCATAGACTGAATGTTGATACTCCTCTAAAATTCATATGTTGGAACCCTCCCCTCCAATGTGATGATAGTATTAGGAGGTGGGGTCTTTGGGAGATAATTAATTAGATGAGATCATGATGGATTAATGCCCCTGTAAAAGTCAAGAGAGAGCTTACTGCTCTCTTTCTGCCATGTGAGGATACAAAAAGTAAGCAGTCTGCAATGTAGAAGAGGGTCCTCACCAGAACTCTACCATGCTGGCATCCTGACCTTGGACTTCCAATCACCAGAACTGTGACAAATAAATTTCTGTTGTCTATAAGACTCCAAGTTTATGGTACTTTGCTTATAGCCACACAAGCAGACTAAGATATCTTCAATTTGATTACTCATTAAATCACTTATTTACATCAATAGGGACAAATGGATATTTATTTCATTAAACAGGTTATAATATAATGCTATCACTATTTATTTTGTTGCTCAACTTGTCCCAGATTTGGCCATTGGGGGCCCCATCAGTTTGGATCCTATCTAATTTTGACATGCTTTTGTTTAATTTAATAATTTCTTTACTGTGTTTTTCATTACCATTTAGTCCCCTTACATTCCCTGCCACAATCACCATACTGTTGTTCATGTCTATGAGGCCTCTTTCCTTTTTGCTCAATCCCTCCACTGCCTACTCTCCCGCTGCTTAGCTGTCATCCTGATCTCTATCAGTCTGTCTCTATTTTTCTTGTTAGTTCAGTTTGTTCATTAGATTCCACATGTGAATGAAATCATATGGTATTTGTCTTTCTCTACCTGCCTTATTTCACTTATCACATTGTTCTCCAAGTATATGAATACTGTCATGAAGTGTAAAACTTTCTTCTTTTTTATAGCCAAGTAGTATTCCATTGTGTAAATGTCCCACAGTTGTTTTATCCACTCATCTACAGATGCACACTTGGGCTGCTTCCATATCTTGGTGATTGCAAGTAATGCTGCAATGAACATAGGCATAGTTATGTTCTTTCAAATTAGTGTTTTTGGGTCCTTCAGATATATTCTCAGATGCAGGATTGCTAGATCAAAAGGCAGAGCCATTTTTAATTTTTTGAGGTATCTCCATACTGCTTCCTATAGTGGCTGTACCAGTCTGCATTCCCACCAAGAGTGCAGAAGTGTCCCCCTTTCTCCATATTCTCGCAAGCACTTGCTTGTTGACTTATTGATAATAGCCACTCTGACAGGTGTGAGAGGATATCTTATTGTGCTATTAATTCATGTTTCTCTAATGATTAGAGGCATTGAGCATCTTTTCATATGTCTATTGGCCATCTGTACATCCTCTTTGAGGAAGGATCTATTCAGGTCCTTTGCCCATTTGTTTAATTGGGTTGTTTGGTGTTGAGTTTTGTATGTTCTTTTTTTAATAATATATTTTATTGACTATGCTATTAAAGTTGTCCCATTTCCCCCCCCCTTTATTCCCCTCTGCCCTGCACACCCCCTCCCACCCACATCCCCACCCCCCCACCCCACTTTAGTGCATGTCCATGGGTCATACATATAAGTTCTTTGGCTTCTACATTTCCTACACTATTCTTAACCTCCCCCTGTCTATCTTCTACCTACCATTTATGCTTCTTATTCCCTGTACATTTCCCCCTCTCTCCTCCTCCCACTCCCCTGCTGATAACTCTCCATGTGACCTCCATTTCTGTGGTTCTGTTTCTGTTGTAGTTGTTTGCTTAGATTGTTTTTGTTTAGATGTGGTTGTTAACAACTGTGAGTTTGTTGTCATTTTACTGTGCATATTTTTTATCTTTTTGTTCTTAGATAAATCCCTTTAACATTTCATATAATAAGGGCTTGGTGATGATGAACTCCTTTAACTTGACCTTATCTGAGAAGCATTTTAGCTGCCCTTCCATTCTAAATGAAAGCTTTGCTGGATAGAGTAATCTTGGATGTAAGTCCTTGCCTTTCATGACCTGGAATACTTCTTCCCAGCCCTTTCTTGCCTGCAAGTCTCTTTTGAGAAATCAGCTGATAGTCTGATGGGAACTTCTTTGTAGGTGACTGTCTCCTTATCTCTTGCTGCTTCTAAGATTCTCTCTTTCATTTTTACCTTGGGTAATGTAATTATGGTGTGCCTTGGTGTGTTCCTCCTTGGGTCCAACTTCTTTCGGACTCTCTGAGCTCCCTGGACTTCCTGGACGTCTATTTCCTTTGCCAGATTGGGAAAGTTCTCCTTCATTATTTGTTCAAATAATTTTTCAATTTGTTGCTCTTCCTCTTCTCCTTCTGATACCCCTATGATTCAGATGTTGGAATGTTTAAAGATGTCCTGGAGGTTCCTAAGCCTCTCCCCAATTTTTTGAATTCTTGTTTCTTCGTTCTTTTCTGGTTGGAAGTTCCTTTCTTCCTTCTGGTCCTCACCATTGATCTGAGTTCCAGTTTCCTTCCCATTACTGTTGGATTCCTGTGCATTTTCCTTCATTTCACTTAGCATAGCCTTCATTTTTCCATCTAATTTGTGGCCAAATTCAACCAATTCTATGAGCGTCCTGATTACCAGTGTTTTGACCTGTGCATGTGATAGGCTGGCTATCTCTTTGTCACTTAGTTCTATTTTTTTCTGGAGCTTTGATCTGTTCTTCCATTTGGGCCATTTTTTTTGTCTTGGCACACCTGAGGCAGGAAAGGTTAAGTGCCTAAGGCAGATTCTGCTGAAAGGCCTGATATGCCCAACTGACTCAGAACATGCAGGTAAAAATGCTGGAGTAACTCATCCCTGTGTAAAAAGTCTACCTGCATCCACACAACTGCGGTTCCTTAGAAGAAAGTACATTCTTGGTGGAAGGGATGGATCATGGCTCTTTTCTTTCCAAGTTTTCTGCCTGCCACATTCCTTTCCTGCAGCATGTCGGCATGTGCTGACATCATCTGTAAGTTCTTTATAAATTCTAGATATAACCCCTTATCAGATGTATCAGTGAATATGTTCTCCCATTCTGTGGGTTTTCCCTTTATTTTGTCAATGTTTTCCTTTGCTGTGCAAAAACTTTTTAGTTTGATGTAGTCCCATTGTTTTTTTTTTCTTTTGCTTCCCTTGCCGAGGGAGATATATCTGATAAAATATTGCTGTGGGCAATGTCTAAGATTTTGCTTCCTATGTTTTCTTCTATGATGTTCATGGTTTCAGGTGTAACATTTATGTCTTTACTCCATTTTGAATTTATACTTATGTATGGTGTAAGAAAGTGGTCTAGTTTAATTTTTCTGCACGTAACTGCCCAATTTTCCCAACACCATTTATTGAATAAACTATCTTTAGCCCATTGTATGTGCTTGCTTCCTCTGTTGAATATTAATTAACTATGACATGCTTTCTTTGTGTGTGAACATTTTCTTATTTTCTGGTACCACTAGATGTTCCAGATTCATTCAAAATTTTCTGTGTCCCAATTCTGAAATCAGTCACTCTCTGAGGAGCTTTGGTTCCTTTTATTAAAAAATTGTTCAGAAATCAAGGTCTGGGCACTAAGTGTGCTTATTGCCAGTGGATTGTCATGAGCCCTAGGCCCTCTGGGGACAAACCTAGAAATATAGGTGTATATACTAACCCATATATAGCAATGACATCTATTTCTATATTTATTCCCCTGTATCTATACTAAAAGCCATGAGTTTATACCAATACCTCTGTATCCAAACAAAACCTCAACCATTCTCACATTCCCTCTTTCCTTATTTGTAACATCTTTGTTTCTCTGCCAAAGAGAAAACTGGCTCTCATTATCCACAATAGATTCACTTTATCTGTTCAATCTTTTTTTAAATTTATTTATTGTTACATAATTGCTCAACAATACCACTGTATTAACAGTGTTACCAAAAGGAGTATTTCTGCAGTTAGTCTTTAAACTTACAACATCAAATCACAATGCTGTTTTCCAAAGTTACTATATTAGTTATCTATTGCTACATAACAAATTTCCCCCAAAATTTAGCAAATGAAAACCACCATTTTTCTCACAATTTATTTAGGTCAGGAATCTGGGCATAGCTTAGGTAGATGCCTTTGGCTCCTGGTCTCTCACAAGGCTGCAATCAAGGTGTCAACCAGGGCTGCATTCATCTCAAGGCTCAACTTGAGGAGGACCTGTTCCCCACCTCACTTAAGTGTTGTTGGCAGGCCTCAGTTTCTCAGTGACTGTCAACAGGAAACATTAATTCCTTGTCACGTAGACCTCTCTGTAGAGCAGCTGACAGCATGGCAGCCAGCTTCTGTTGGAATGAGTAGGGAATAAAGGGTACCCAAAACAGAAGCCCTGTCTTTTTGTACTCTAATTTCAAAAATCACATCCTATCACCTCTGACACATTATTTTCACTAGAAGTAATCACTAAATCCAGGCCAATTCAAGAAAAGATTACACATCAACATGAAAGCCAGAAGGCGGGGATCATTGGGGGCCATCTTATCAGCTACTTTGGTCAGTTCTTTTCTTATCATCCCATTTGGTGCAGTTATGTTAATCATTTGAAATACACTTTGGGTCATTTATTACTGTTTGTATTCCAACTGAGTTCTTCCTCCCACATCTTTGTTGATTTTAGTTATTGATTCATTTTGGCAGGGTGTGTGGAACATTACCACAGTTCTAAGAATCAAAGCTACACAAAATGATAAACTCTGAGAAGTGTCACTGTCACCTCATTTCCTTTTTTTCCCTTCATTGTACCCCTTTCTCGCCCAGACTTTGTAGGTAATCAGTCTCTTCAGTTTCTGGTTTATCCTTCCTGTATCTATTGTATAAATGAGCAGATATGTATATATTTTCTTTTATCCCTTTGTTACTTACATAAATGATAGCATAGCATAGCTAGTGTTTTGCATTTTGTTTTTTCACTTAAGAATTTATAACTCTGAAATTATTCCAAATCAGTTTATTAGAAATCCCCTTTTTTTTATATAGTGGCATGGTTCTCCATTGTGTGGATGTGCCACAGTTGATTCAGCCACATGGGGAGAGAAATTTCTGAGTATTTCTTTATGAGCAAGAAACATTCCCCAAACATTTAAGGATAATTTTCAATAACTAAGGAAGAATAATATGCTTTCTCAAGGCTTCTCTGCAGATTAGAAAAGTACTGTTTTAATTCTCATTGCCTGATAAAGTTCAAGTGGAACTAGAATCTCTACACTCTACTGGTGGCCTTGTAAATAGAAATATCAGTTTAAAAGCAGCAAAGCAATATGGAAGAGCCACCTCCTTTGACTAACTCAACTCATGAGAATTTATTCTAAGGCAATAATTTAACAGAGGAAAAATCCTTGAAGCAGAAGGATGTTCATAGAAAGAAAATTTATAATCCTCAAAACCATAAAAATAATCCAAAAGTCCAATAAGAAATGACCTAATAAAGTATGATTTATCAGTACAATAGAATATTATGTGGCAACTAAAATGATTATGCAAACTATGCAGATAGAGAAGGTTTTACTATATTGAGTGAAAGGGCAGGGTACAAAATGATGTATTATTATTGCAATGATGCCAAGTTGAAAACAGTAGCTGTGTGTAGCTATATCAAAGTGTACTGATGCTGGAAAGAGGCTGCCCTGTCAGTTAATACTTTTCCCAGTACCTCTTGCATTCTCATAGAATCATGTGGCTGAATCCTGGCTAACAGAATTGTGTAGACTTCATGTGAGCAATCTCTGTCTAATCTGTACACATCTCCCATGCCTTTTTTTCCTTGTCTACCAGCTGCATTTCAATACCAAAAAAAATGTATTGAAGATGGCAAAGTCTGTCAATATGAGTCCCTGAGCATAGAACAGAGCCCCCTCTCCCTTAACATTGCTAGTTGGGCCTTAGTAAACATGAAATAAATATCTACTATTTTAAACCACTGAGATATCAGGGACTATCTAATTCAAACTTGTCTTTAACGCTAATATTTTACCATCTTTTAATAAAAATAATTGAACATTTCAATCTATAGGAAAAAACTAAAATAAGCAAGTGAGTTATTAGTATTCTTCCTATGGTACTTCATCAGGAAGACAGCCAATGGAAGGCAAATGTCCATTGTACACCTGATTATTTTAAGCAGAGTCTCAGAACACTCCTGGGTAGGGGCTGGAAAGTGTATTTATCTTCTTTTGACTCTCAAAATTCTTTACTCACAGGGCTGCCACAGCCAGCAAGAATACAATCATCTCGGAAGCCAAGAGTGTCAGATATCAGCTATTGTCTTAGTGTGCTAGAGTCCTCCAAGAACAACTGCTGACCTTATTCACTGACTCTGGCCCACCTATGGCATGGTCAGTCACCAGGTTAGTGACATGCATAAAAAAAGAGTGTGAGATATTTGGGGCTATAAAAGGTAACTAGCAATATGTCAAAATATCACCTTAATCCAATTGTTCAAGCACAGATGTATTAGAACAGCTAGCTGCCTTGGACCTGTTGGAGATCAGCTGACACAGCCCTCCAGACCCTGACAAAAGGAGGCCATGGGGCTGTATATCATCAGCCTAAATATTCGCAACCACATCTAAGAACAGCATTGCTCTTGTTAGAATTCCTGCTACTAGTTTGCCTCCTGTGCCTTTGTGCTGATATGTTTGTGGCTTACTACATATTCAGAGATCAAAACATGGAACTAGATAAATGAACAGCCAAAATAATTGTACTATAAATATTTTAATTAAATTTATTGGGGTTACTGGTTAATAAAATTATTTAGGTTTCAAGTGTACACTTCTATAATACATAATCTGTATATTGCATTGTGTGCCCACCACCCAAAGTCAAGTCTCCTTCCATCACCATTTATCCCCTCTTTAACCTTTACTACTTCCCTCATTCCCTTCCCTCAGGTAACCTCCATACTGTTGTCCATTTCTATGAATTTTTGTTTGTTATAAATATTTTTAATTTTCTATGTTTTATGGTGTTTTGATGTCCTAAAAAAAACACTTCTGTCTAGAAAAGGTCTGCCTGTCCTGAGGCTAGCCAATTCTTAGAGATAACAAAGGGTCCAGCCAAGAGCATTCCTTTGATATGCAAACCAACTAATCCAGAACCCTATCTCCTCTGCCTAACCCATTATACCCCTTAATTTCCCAGGGCCTGGTGCCAGACAATGAAGAAACACCCCCATAGCCCAAAGCTCATGGAAATTATTCAAACCAGTCAATCCAAAACTCTGTACCCTGACTTGCCTTTCCCACAGAAATCCTTTGGCACCTAAACCTTTACCCCTCGCTCCTGTGTTCTGCCTTCTGAGCATCTTGGTGCTTTCCCAAGTGGTCCTGCAGGGCCTGCCATGCCTCCTGTCTCTAGTACCTGTGAATATAATAGTGTTTGCTTTCCTGAGCCTCTCTACCTTTTCTCCTCTTGTGGCCACGCCTGGCTAACCATCCATAAAAGAATACAAATAAGGAACCTACATCATTTTAAAATATGTTTTTAAAGATTTTATTTATTTATTTTTAGAGAAGGGAAGGGAGAAAGAAAGGGTAGGAGAGAAACATCAATGTGTGGTTGCCTCTCATGCGCCCCTACTGGGGACCTGGCTGGCAACCCAGGCATGTGCCTTGACTGGGAGTTGAACCAATGACCCTTTTGTTCACAGGCCCACACTTAATCCACTGAGCCACACCAGCTAGGGCAAGAACCTTCATCATTTAAAAGTGTAGATAGAAACTCAGTCCATCTACAACACCATCCTGCCACCTCTCTCTCACAAAAACACCAAAGAGAAAAAAACCTTGATTCTTACGACCTGTTGGAAGGTATTCAGATATATACATATAGCTAGATATAGCTAGATATAGATATAGATATAGATATAGATATAGATAGATATATACAGTTCTAGACAGATCAATATATATCTATATCTATATCTATATCTATATAGATATAGATATACACATATATAATCTCCTATAACTTCCTCAGAGCAGGAATTCACCCCTACTCACCTTCTCATTTTAGGGCCTAGAAAAGGGCCACATGGATCCTCTGTACTGCTTTATTGATTTGAAATAGATTTGCAAACACCCAAATAGCCAATACATTTCAACTACAGAATGCTTTCACTGCAGTAAACTGATAACCTAAAGATGATGGTATCATTGCAGTTGGTAAACCCCAATAATATTTGTTTTAATTTAGGGAAATTTTCACAGAATGCCTCTCCTGATTAGGCTGCTTATATTGGCCTTTCTAATAAATCAGATACTTTTTTAAAAATTCAGTACCAAATAGCTGAGTAGACAGACTGGTTTTCTTTCCCATGGAGGTAACTAATTTTGGATATAATCAGTTGTTCAGCCTACCCTCTGCCTTACATGAATATAATACAAATTCTCTACTATTAGATCTATTATTATAGCTTAGGTAATCTGTTAAATGTAACTAAACTTTCAACTCATGTAGTCTTCATCGATACTCTGACGTGTAGATATTATGCCCATTAAACAAACAGAAAAACTCAGGCCCAGAGAAGTTAATTGATTTTTCCTATGCCATGTGATAAGTAAATGATAATACCAGGAGCTGAATGCAATTCGATCTGATTCCAAAATCCACTGGGCCAAGATGTGTCCATAGAGAAAAAAATTAAAAAACAAACCTAGTCTTTTCTCTGTGTTGAACAGGTCCTCTACTTTAAATGGAGCAGCTGGAATATCAGGAAACAGACAGAGATAAACAATGGGACATTAAGTCTTCTGAAGGAGTAATTAAGTAGATGGAGAAGGAACGGGGGAGCTAAAATTGGTATATGTTGGGAGATTTCCAATTATGGTGAATGGAACCAAACAGGGTTATAACTGTTTCATTCCCAAACACCATAAAAATGAGGGTAAAGGAATAAAAATCAGACATTTGTACAAGAACACAATCCTATAGAGAAAAGGAACATTCCAGAAACAAGATTTACTCTTGTGGATTAAAAATGCATTACAGAATTTCTTTAAAAGACCACAGAAGAGTTGGAAGCTAAAGTTCAGACAGTCTGATCTCCTTAATTGCAGATTGGCTGGTAGGTAGGCTGAAAAAGAGTTTGAAATGATTCACCTTTAAAAGTAGCAGAAGCACTCAAGTAGTTGTTGAAACGAATTACTACTGTCATGGGACTCTCCTGCTGCTAGAACAGGAGACTCTAGAGAGCAATACCGTACTAACTCTATGTCCACAATGTCTAACGTTCTGTTAACTCCTCACAAAAACATAGATTCTCAAAAGGATGATATGTCTTTTTCACCCCCAATACCTAGTTTACTTTGATGAACGTAGTCTAACCATTCTCCAAATGCCATGCTCTTAGTAAAGAACTTCCCAAGGCACATACCAGCAATCTTTGGCATCACTAGCCCAGGTAAAATACAAAACCATGCACCTACAAGAAACTTATCCCTCCAAAATGGACACCTAAAATCCCAATACAATGCTACTCTTAAAGTACTGATATCAGTTTCAATAGAGGGTTGTTATATCCGGGGTGCATGCTTTGGTCAGCAATCTAACAAAACCTATATTATAGAAAGGTTGGTGTCATGGAGTTTGTTTGTCTCAGTCAATTTAGGCTGCTATAACCAAATTCCACAGACTGAGTGGCTTAAACTACAGATGTTTATTTCTTACAGTTCTGGAGGTTGGGAAGTCCAAAATGCTGGTAGATTTGGTTCTTAGTAAGGGCTCCCTTCCTAACTTGCAGATAGCCATCTTCTCATTCTGTACTCACATGGCAGAGAAAAGAATCTCTGGTGTGTCTTCCTCTTCTAATAAGGGCACTAATCCTATCATGGGAGCTCTACCCTGCTGACCTCATCTAATCCTAACTCCCTCCCAAAGGCTGCACCACCTAATACTGTCACATTGGGGGGATGGGGCTAGAGCTTCAACACACAATTTCTGAGAAGATACAAACATTCAGTCTATAAAGAGTTCTACTTCATTCAGTCTTTACAGAGGCAAGTAAAACTCATCCTCTATTGTCCTTCCAGAACTGAGAGCAGAAGACAAATTTATAGTCAAGGTATTTTAATTCCAAGGACTTAGATTAGGTTAAAATTATTTTTGGAAAATATTCCACACTATATCTCACTCAGATCATCTAATTCAAGGAAGATTTATATATCTCTCTTCTTGATGCAATTATAACCAAGCAACAAAGTTCTCAAATTAAAATGCATAAGAATATAGATGATAGTTCTAACACTGAAAGCTTGAGTTAGATTGTCTTCATTGATCTTGCTTTGCAATGTAATAACAGAGCCAAACCATGTACATAAGTGACCACACAGACAGTTCATCAGTCTCTGGCTTCTCTCCTAGAATCCCAAACAGAGAATAGGTAGCTGAAAAGTTATTTTTTGTTTGTTTTTATGGGTTTTTTGTTGTTGTTGTTTGCACCTCTTAGAAAATGAAATTGGAAAGGAAAACTCCCCGTTGGTGTGAATGATGTCCTTCTCTGTAAAGATGCTTCCCAAGGACCACAACAGCTACACTCACCAATACTATCCTGACACAGAACCATTAGAGGGACTCACAAAGTAAAAAAAAAAGGATAATAAAGATGTCATTATCAACTTACAATTACTGGAAGTCTCTCACTTTTCGAGGCTTGAATTTTTTTTAACACAGTTGGTCATTACCATATTTTATTCTTCTGTAACATAGGAAATAAATTACTACCATTAGTCTTTGACTAGGACCAGATGTACTACTATTCAAAATATTTAACAATTAGTATCCCACAGGCATTGAACAATCAAAAAAGATGCATACCTGAGCTAGTTACTGAAAGTCCCCTACTTCACTAGAACTTAATTCTTTAGTTGCTAGATTTGGGAGGGTATGTTGTAGGTTGAGAAGGCTTGTCCTATCCTTGTAAAGCATCTGGAACTGGAACTGACTGCAACTGGGAGTTAGGCTACAGTAGTCTAAGTCACACAGCTAGTCCATAACTGAGCCAAGATTGGACCCCAAGACTCCAAAAACTATGCTAATACTGGCCCCTCCTATGAAAAAAAGGAAATCAAAGGCTAATGCTCTCCACCCAATGGTTCACATTTCATGACTTAATTATGTATGACACATGCTTGCAAAACTTATAATTCTATAATCAGCTTCTGCAATGGAACAAAAAAAATGTAGTTCACATGGAAAGGTTTATCTTCAAGGACTATAAGTTTCACCAGTAAAATTAAAATTTTGGAATAAGAAAAAATGATATAAGCACTATTTTGTATGCTAGGTCAATCTACATTTTTTTCATTTAAAGATACAGGACTCAGCTACTTAAAGACAGCTGAAGTTCCCCTTTCTAATAGCATCTAGTAATTTTCAAAAGAATGATTAGGTGTGGAATTGATTGACAGGTATAGTGACTAACATTCTTCTCATTAGTACTTCATGCTCATTTCTTTTATTTTTATTTTTTATTCTTGTTTATTCTATTACAGTTGTCCCAATTTTTTAAACCTTAGAAAACATAGACAAATATAAAGATTATGAAAGTCACCCACTATCCTACTGTCCAGAGATATAACCAATTAAATTTTTTATATATTTTTCAATCTTTTACTATGCATATATATACACATGAATTGAAATTGCCTATATATATTTAAAAACTAAATATTATGAGCATTTTCTAATGGTCACTAAAATATCTGAGATACCAAATTTAAAGTGTTCTTAATACTCCAACATATAGATGCAGCATAATTTATTTAACCATTCCCCTATCTTTAGAGAACAGCAGGCCTCGGTCAGGAAATGAATGGTTATGGAAATAACAGAGCCTGCTTTAACTGCAGAAGATTAAGAACCCAGGTTATTCCTTGGTCATTGCAAGTTAATAGTATCCAGGGAGGCAGGACAATCAAATATAGTATTTTTAGCCTCTATAAGAATACATCCATATACATATATGTTTAGCCTTTTTTTGGAGATGTGTTATGCTGCAAGGTGTCCCCAGACCAAAATGTTTAAGACAGGGGCTCCTTACCACAATGGCGAGAGTCATGCTGTGTGGTTAGAAACCAGTACCAGGGAATACCAGTCAGGGAACTCAGCTAGGCCAATCAAAACCCAGCCTTTGTCTAAGAAAAATGAATCAAGGTTTCTATTTACAAAATTTATGCTATAACAAATATGAAAATTTTAGCTGAAATTAGTCAATTGCATTTTTTTATCCTCTAAGTGATGGTCCAATTTTAATGAGGGAATTTCTGGCTCCAGAAAACATAAATTGTAAAGTGTTGTGGGCAGGCACATGAAGAGGTGCCCACTCTTCTCCAGATACATCATTTATATTTTTAAAAAGAATGACATTTCTTACTGGTGGCTTTGACCCGAGGAAGACTGTGTGATGACACATAGTTCAGCTGGTATATGGAACAAAGCCATCACTTAGGGATGGATCAAAGAGCTGAGGCACTCTCATGGAACACTGCTTTCCAAGGATGGTGAAAAAGAAACAGACAGCAGTACACAGAAGTGTACTACTGTCATTGGGAACTGACTGCCAAGACTCAGGCTACATTTCCTAGTCCCTCTTGCATTTTGTGGGAACATGTGATTGGTTCTGGCCAACGAAATGAAAGCAAAAGTGGAATATGTAACACTTCTGGACAAAGTGTCAAGTATTCCATCCTTGTGCTTTCTTTCCCTTCTGAAGTGCCCATAGAGACTCATACTGAACATAACAGCAACACAAGATGAATGGGGGCTGCATTCTTGAGTCACCATTTAGGGGAACTGCCCAGGACAACTGACTACCCAGGAACAACAACAATGGATTTTGTGTGAATGAGAAATAAATATTAATTATGTTAAGCCATTGATGTTTGAAGGTTATGTGTTAAGTTAACCAGCCTATCTCAACAGGGACTCACTGAAAAGGCCTCTCGTATCTGAAAACCTGATATGGCAAAGATGAAGCATGGAAGAAAATGTGGAGTGCTTCTTGGAACAGACTGACAGCTGTCAGAGGGGAGGAGAGAAGGGGAACTGGATGAAAGAAGGTGAAGGGACTAGACAAAGAACATATACTCATGACCCACAGACACTGGCAGCAGTGTGGTAATGGCCAGAGGGAAGGGGGGTGGGGGCTGGTTGGAGGTGGGCAAAGGGGGAGGAAATGGGAACATCTGTAATAGTGTCAACAATAAAGACAAAGAAAAAAGATGGAAATCATTATTTCTTAATAAAACTAGGGGCGTTATGGAGAACAACACAAATGGAGGGGGGGGGGAACAGGGCAAGAAGAGAACAAAGAATGAAGATTTATAGTCACAGGGAATCAAACTTGAAGTTCCAGAAAATCAAGGCAGTGGAAAGAAGTCTAAAATCAAATTTCTTTTTGATACAACTGAGGTCCTGATTTGTTCCCTGGCCTACATGACCAATGAAACAAATTACACACATATATTTCTAGCAACAAGCAGTGTTTCTTTGGTATTCTAATCATTCCTATTCCCCCAAATAATCTCCCTTTTTGATTGATGACTCTTGATTTTAGGTCACATTCCATTTCATTGAGTCCTCTTGAGATTTTGGTTACTGGTTGAAGCAACAATAAAGGCATGAAAAATAGTTCAAGATTTCATTATACAGATTAAAGATGTTAATCAAAGCTTTTTGATCCTGAGTGAGATCACTCAGAGATTTTTAGTCAGCTACAGATTTTTCAGAGCTCTAAAAACATTCACAGTGACATGAGCTGCACCAATCTGCGTACTGATATCTTGAGTGGTAAATGCTGCTTGTATTACTCTCCAAGGATAAAGGAATGTTGAATTGTTATAGTGTTAGCCCTGGCCTTCTGCAACCCCCCTCTACTGGAATTGCTGACTTTCATTTTCATCTATCTATGTATCTATTTGTCTGTCTGTCTATCTATCTATCAATTTTATGCTTGCTAGCTAGCTAATTTTAAGCCCTAATAATAAACTAGGCAGGGAATACATTAACTGCTAAAACCAAATCTGACTAGGGCAGAGATTCTTATGGGAGCCCCAGCCACACCAAAAGATGTCTTGTTCTAGTATAAGGTGGGCATAAGCAGGCTTACAATTGTTCATATGGACAATAATACAATAATTAATCAATAATATGAGAATAAACTCTGTCTCAGGTACTCAAAACTGTAAACATACTTTTGCCTCACCCTGTACAATCCTAGGTTGGCCTGGTGTGTATTATCTCCATTGGCCTCTCACTTCCTTATAGTATGGGCATTATATCTGCAATACCCAGCCAGAATCTGGCCTATAGTAAATACTTGACAAATATTCACTGAGTAGAACTAAGTTCTGGAATGCTTGCAGTCATGATTTTCTTGGAATGCTTTCTGAATTTGTAAAGGCTGTTTGCATAGGCCTCTGCCTCAATTTCTTATTAGGGCTGAATATCAACCTTGAAAACCAGCTGTAGCAACCCCAGCACTGCTCAGGACCCTTTCACAGGATTTTGGACCCTGTTCTAAGGAGATACAGCTATAGTTTGAGCACCTTCTCCAAAAGAAACAAAAGCCACTCTCCACTTAATTTAAGAGCATCACTCACTCCTGCCAGATATTCCCCTCCCACTCACATACACACATACAAACATACAAACTAGGATTTTGAGGGGTCCCACATAAACTTTGGTCAAGGAAAAATTCACCTCACTCCACAGGATATTGTGTTTTCCATTGTTGGATAGTCATGCCTTAGGAACACAGCCTGTAACTCTTCTGTTTTATCTCCTAACTTCTCCCACTATTCCCACTGCTTCTCCCTCAATGCCTACTCACTGCAAGGCTCAAGTAAATCCCTCAACAGAGTCTCCTCACTCCCCTAACTGCAAGGTATAGCCTAAATCTAGCTGGAGGGACCTTTCAAATGATTTCTGCTACTTATCAGCTCTGAAGTTTGCTACATGCAATTAACAGAATTAGGAAGCCATAAAATATTATTGTTTTCTACCGATAACTCACTTGATCCAGGATATATTGAAGGTAGAATTCTGTCTACATATAAAAGGGATTGAGGTGACATATACATGTGGCTAATTACAGACAAAATGAATGGGGGAGGGAGGGAGGCATGGTTATAAAACAGTAACATGAGGGAATCTTGTGAAGTTATAACTGTTCTGTATGTTGACTGTATCAATGTCAATATCCTGGATATGATATTGCATTAGCATTTTTGTAAAATGTCACCTTTGGGGAAAGTGTTTAGTCTGTATTATTTTTTGCTGCATTTGAATCTACAATTATGTCAAAATTAAAAACTCAACTAAAATAAAAGAGTGAGAGTAAAAATATATTAGACACTTTGGGAATTCTACTCTTAAAAGTCTTATGTACATAAGCAGAAAGTCCATTAAGCTTTAGCTGAAAATGACTAAATTGATTTACTGGTAAGGAAAATTCAGATGAAAAACAGGTTAGTTAGGCAGTTCTCAATAAGGAAAATGAAGAGCCACCAAAAGCATAGTATCAGAACTTTCCAGAACTTACCAGAATACAAACTATTCAACTTCTGACAATAATATGCAAAATTCCTCAAAGCAAAACATTTATTTCAGTCCCCATATGGTATATGTCACAGTGATAGCTATAGATATAAAAGGTAGTCTTGCCTTTCTACCACCTTCCATTTAAAAGACTAGCATATGAAACAGCAATATGAAGCTCTGATTCTAAGACATATGAGATAAAATTTGCTTAAAAGTCAAGATGCCTGATGACCAGAGGAAGTATTAGGCTGCAATGAAAAAGTGAACGAGCCCTGGCTTTTGTGGCTCAATTGGTTGGACCATTGTCCCATAGACTGAAAGGTCATGGGTTCAATTCCTGGTCAGGGTACATACTTGGGCTGCAGGTTTGATTCCCAGTTGGGAGGCATATGAAAAGACAACCAATTGATGTTTCTCTCTCACATTGATGTCTGTCTGTCTGTCTCTCTCCCCCCCCTTCCTCTCTCTCAAAATAGCAGTGGAAAAAAACATCTTTGGGTGAGGTTAAAAAAAGAAAAGTCAACTAAATAAATCCATAGCATTAACTTGGAACACTTCTTGGCAATTGCAACATAAACCAAATTATTAATGAGACAATTGCTCATAGGCTGCAGTCCTCTGTGTACAGATGCTAAGTTACACCCCTCATGTTTACATTCACTAGGAAATAATCATAATTACATTTAGTATAGCCCTGAACTATCATTAGTGATAAATAATGATGATGATTACATTCAATGTTATTGACTATATGACTGATAATACTATTAGCAAATTAGACTAAAGATCTTATCTACAACAAATTTCTAATGAAGTAAAATCCTTTCCATGAAAGACCCAGAGCTACTCACATGTTGCTAGTACTGTTTCCTGTGAATTCTGATGGTATAAGGTAGATAACCTAAGAGATGATAAGTCTCCAATTCAACAAACACTCAGGCCCCTGCTCTGAGTGGAAATGAATAATAACCTGGTACTTCTTAGTTGCATTAATGAGGCAAGGTTTCCAGCTTCCTGGAGAGAGACCCAGAGAGCTGGCACTGGATGCACCTAATAAACTGGGAAATATTCAGGTCAGATAAGTGTTATTAGAGTAGAGATTACTCCAGAAATGCCAAATCACAGGGTAAGGAAGAGCATGAAGAGCTTGTGCTTACCCAATTGAAATCAGTCATCAGAACCAGGCAGGGGCCAAGTTCAAAATGCACTCTCAAGCTCACAGGACACAGCCAAGCACGGGCATGTGCCTATTTTCCTTTCTCCATCTCCACCTCCAAGGCCTTCTCTTAATATTTATCTTGAACTGTCTGATTGCAAGTCATCTCAAATTCTCTTTTGGATAAAGTACAAAGGAAAGAATAAAATACCAGTCAATAATACACTGGCCTTTCTTATTGCCTTAAAGGCCTATATCAACCTTTGTTCAGGGTGACATGTCGGTTATCTAAAGACAGCTTCAGTTGTACAATTGTAACCATTAATCAATCAATCATGTAGACATGGGCATTTCTGGAGAAATGTCTTGATTAGCCATCTGGCCCCAGCTAGTAGCGGTCTCTGAAAAGAGAGATGTCCTTAGAGAACTATCCCTGTACCCCCTAGTTCCCAAAGATAGTGTCAGATTATAAGAGCTGATCTAGACCAAGCAGCACCCCCATCATTAAATGCCTAGGTAGAGTTAAAATATTCAATGATTTTATCTTTTCAAGTAATCTGAACTAAAAATCATTGAATATTATTACTCTATTTTCAAAAGGATGAAGCATGTTCAACAGCTCTGACTAATTGTACATAAAAATGGATGGGGGAAAATACAGGTTGGTCATTTTTGAAACTTTCTCTTAAAGCCCTGTTAATACATGCAGAAAAATAAAGAAACTTCAGCTGAAAATGACTGAATTGATTTAATGAGAAAGAAAAGGTAGCCAAAGTATAGGCTACTCAGTCAATTTTCAGTGGGGTGAATGGGAGCTGGAGAGCAAAGAGAAGAAACCCTAAGAACAGTGGGAAAGAATAGTGCCAGTCTACTGCCTCAGTATGGTTGTACATGTCATTCTTCCCACTTGGAAATCCCTTCCTATAATTTTCACACCCACAATGGATGTGCCTCTATTGCTCATTAACTCTTTCCCATTTTCATTTCTCATTCTCCTAGTGGTGATCCACTCCTTTTGTGATAAAAAAAGAAAACAAGGCAAAGAAGATGCGGTGTCAGGAATAAGGGAATAGAGGCGAAGTACACCTGAGCCATGACATGGTTTTCCCTGGCTGGTGATGGGATATATTGAGATGTGTAAGAAGGTCTGCAGTCCAGTTTGGTCCCTACAATGGAGGATCAGATGAAGGAATGGCAGAGGTAAATGAGGTGAAATTCTCTTGCCTGGCTCCAGAAGCATCTGGTGTGTCCCAAGGGCCCGAGCATAAGGTCATTAAGGGAGAAGAGAGACAGCAATAGACCAAAAGAAACTTAATTCTGTGTGAGTGAGAAGAAAGAGGCGGGGATGGCACCCAGGGGTTAACTCTTCCCATTATGCCCCTAGAAAGAGATTGTCAGATTTAGCAAATAAACATATAACACCCCCAATTAAATGTGAATCTCAGATAAACAGTGACTGATTTTTAGTATAAGTTTGAAGGGGGACCCCCCCAAAACACAGAATTATCTTCCAGAGGGCAGGCCCCTTGTAGTACAGGTTTCCTTCACTAGGTGAGTGTTCTAGGAACCCATCTGTATCACTGTACTAGCTGGTGTTGTTGTGAGAGGCTGCATTCAGCATCAGTGAATGTTTTTTGAAGACTCCTTCAACGTGTTTGCCCATTTCATGATGGGTGATTATGACCACACCTGCCCACACTATGCTGAGCGTTCAGATTTGACCACAAACAGCATGACCCCTGTGCCCCACCTTCCCTATATACACAATCTCACCCCTAGAGATTTTTTTTGTTTGTTTCCCTGGGTCAAAAAAGTCCTCAAAGGGAAATGTTTTACCAATGTGGAAGAAGTGAACACAAAAACAGCACAAGCACAAGTTCAAAAACTGTCTTGAACAGTGGGAAAAACTCTTGATAAGTGTATTGCATCAAATGGAGAGTACTTTGAAGGTGACTGACATTTAAACATGTAAGAATAAATACAGTGATACCTCTGTAGTCATCATTAATTCATTCCAGAACTTGTGACCAATGCCAAAACTGACGAGTGCCAAACTTCTCAAGAGCTACCGTAAGAATGACACATTGACATCTGTTTCATTGTGAGAGAGGGGCACCAAGTGGTGAGCACGCACAAAATGCTGAAACATTTTTTTCCTCATCAAAATGTGATGAGTTCAGGATTTGACGAGTTCTGAAGCTGACAAGTACCAAGTTATGACTATGCACAATTTTTTAGAAATAAATTCTGGGGTTTCTGGATCCCCCTTCATAAATCCCAAATATGGAATGGGATGTACTTGTGCTTTGAAAAAATTGCTGTTTATCTGAAATTCAAATTTAACTGGACAACCCTACCCAGGAGTGTTCAAGAACTTGAGTATTAGAGTCAGACAGAACTGGGTTTGAAAACAGCTCCACTGGCCAAGTCACTTAATTTTGTGTGTATTTATCTCAGTTTCCTCAGCTGTAAAGGGGAATAATAATAGTGCCTACTGCACAGGCCTATTGTGAAGGTAGTAATTACTCAGAGAATATTAGTTTGATATTATCCAGATGCTCATCAAGGGACACAATAACTGGATCAGAAAAGTGGCAGTGAACAACTTCAATTGTGACCTTTACAGAAATGAACTCCCAAAGAATTATCTCTAACAAACTCTTCCTCCACTGGCTGCTGATAGACCAACTTCCATGGCATCTCAGACTGGCCAAGGCAAATACAATATCTTCTCCAGAAGCTACAACTCCTCAAGACAACCTTGTGTCTGTCAATAGCACCACGCTTCTCCCAGGCTCAAAATTTACAAGTCATCTCTGCCACTCCCTCTCTCCTGACCACACATCTAATATCTTTGGTTGAATTCACTATTTACAAGTTGCATGCTAATTCCTTTTCAGTGCTGTAAGACTATGACATTCTGTCCTGGCATTATAACCATGCTCTTCTTGGTACACACACATGCTGCTTATTTTACCAACAATCCTTTCAGAAGCAAGAGATATTTTTATTGCTCTTGGTGTAAATGACATAGTCATGGCTTCCTTCATATAAGAAAACAATTATGTGAACCTTAACTATCGGAAAGGTCACAGACCTTGGATCTGAGCTAAATATCTGAGTTTTATTTCATTGAAACACCAGTCCATACAAACCTATGCACTCCAATGTTCACAGCAGCACAATTTACAATAGCCAAGTGCTGGAAGCAACCTAAGTGCCCATCAGTAAATGAATGGATCAAATAACTATGGTACATTTATGCAATGGAATACTACACAGCAGAAAGAAGGAAATACGGAGCTCCTACCCTTCTTGACAGCACAGATGGAACTGGAGAACATTATGCTAAATGAAATAATCCAGGCAGTGAAAGACAAATACCATATGATCTCACCTTTAAGTGGAACCTAATCAACAAAACAAACAAGCAAGCAAAATATAACTAAAGACATTGAAATTAAGAACAATCTGACAGGAACCAAATGGGAAGTGGGAGGAGGTAATGGGGGGAAAGCAGGGAAGGGTTTTCAGGAACAACTATAAAGGACACATGGACAAAACCAAGGGGGGTGGAATCAGGTGAGGATGGCTGGGGTGAGAAAGGAGTGGTGGGGGTAAATGTAGACAACTCTATTTGAACAACAATAAAATATTTTTAATCTAAATAAATAAATAAAGTCCTCTAAAACCTCAAAAAAAGAA
This sequence comes from Phyllostomus hastatus, assembly GCF_019186645.2. Lineage (NCBI taxonomy): Eukaryota > Metazoa > Chordata > Mammalia > Chiroptera > Phyllostomidae > Phyllostomus > Phyllostomus hastatus. The sequence goes on along the minus strand of NW_025333841.1, from coordinate 6,240,998 downwards.
ATATATATACACACATATGTATATACACACATATAAAATATATACACACATGTTATATATACACATACATATATCATATACTTAAAGACTCTTCCACATCTTCCGCATTTTAACCACGTCAAGGCATGCTTCTATGCAATCTGAATCCAACTGCTTTTGAAACTGTATACTACACCAACACAGAATATCCATCAGTCCATAGACATACCCTTCATTTTCTACCTCTGTGCTTCCTAGTTTTTTAAAGATTTGATTTATTTTTAGAGAGAGGGGAAGGGAGGAAGAGAGAGAAACATCAATGTGTGGTTGCCTCTCATGTGCCCCCAACTGGGGACCCGGCCTGCAACCCAGGCATGTGCTCTGACTGGGAAATCAAACCAGCAATCTTTTGATTCACAGGCCCGCACTCAATCCACTGAGCTACACCAGCCAGGGCCCCTGGATTTTTTAAAAAGTTTTATTTATTGACTTTTAGATAGAGAAACATGGACTTGTTTTTCCACTTATTTATGCATTCATTATTTCTTGTATGTGCCCTGATCAAAGATCAAACTCACAACATTGGTATATCAGGATGACACTCTAACCAACTAAGCAACCCAGCCATGGCCACGCTTCTTTGATTTTTGTTACTCCTTCAAATTGACATTTTGGAGCACAGCATCAGGTGATGTAACATAGACTATCTCATTTATTGCTTATAATCAATCTGTCAAGTGTCATCAACCTCATTTTATTTCTTTTTAAAAATATTTTATTTATTTATTTTTAGAGAGAGCGGAAAGGAGGGATGGAGGGAGAGAAACATCAATGTGAGCAAGAAACATCAATCGATTGCCTCTTGCACACACCCCATTCTGGGACTGAACCTATAACCCAGGCATGTGTCTAACTGGGAATCGAACCAGTGACCTTTTGCTTTGTAGGACAACGCCCAACCAACTGAGCCACACTGGTCAGGGCTCATCATCCCTATTTTATATGTGAGGAAACTGAGGCTGAGAAGTTTATTGACTTACTCAAGGACACATGCTAGTGAGTGGCAGAGTTTGGATGTGACCTCAAATCTTCTGACCCAAATCCCATATTCTTCCCACTACACCACACAGCTTCCCTTGGACATAAAATGCCTTCAACTGCACCCAATTCCAAATTTGTACCTATTAAAATGCATCTTTTAAAGCCTGTTTCAAATACTATCTCTATAAAGTCTACCCTGATAACCCAATCCAAAAATGAGCTCTCCATACACTGATTTCTTTAGGATGTTCTTTGTCCATTTATTCAATGGACTGAGCACCTACTGTGTGCTAGCTTCCACAGTAAGTGCTAAAGAAATAGCAGTGAATGGCACATAAGAGACACTCTTCTCTTGGGTCATATATTTTTATGCTGTATATCATAAAATCATAGAATGATTGTTTTAAATTTCATGTTATCTAGAGCCTTATTTTACAGATGAGTAAACTCCTACATATGAAGTTCAGTGTCAGGCTTTCATAAGCAGAGCCCAAACTAGAGGGTTCCATCTATACTTATCAACAATGTGTCCACCACCTCTTTTCCATAATAGGCTGTCAGCAACTTCAGGGTAGCAACTGTGTCTGAATCATCTCTGTACAACCTTCAGCATTAACACAGCCATTCCAAAAGTAAGTGGAATGTATAATGGTAGCGAACAGGACAGATGGATTAGCTATATGCTCAGATCCCAAACAGGCCAAAGAACTAGATATTTAACATTCATAAAGTATGTTACAATTCAAAGTATTCCCCACATTCCTCAGCAAAGGAGTTTTCATAAATTATGGATATACACTGTGGAGCTAAGCTTGTGGAAAGGAGTACATATTTTAAAAGTAGAAAATATTGTTTTCTGTAATAACCTCTATTTTTTCAGTTTCCCCTTAATTCAATTTCCAGAATTACAAATAACATACTACCACCTAACTTATTTGAAGACTACATACCTATTTACTTTGACTATGAAGAAGCCACCTTAAATGAAAAAGGAAGCAAAAACTTCCTCTGAGTAGCCAAAACAGATTTTATGAAGCATAGGCACTAAAGAAATATATTGCATTGAATCTTTAATGTTTGTTCATTGCAGAGTGACTGAGTACTTATGTTTCCCTGTGCAATTAACTCACTCTGGGACTCTTAACTCTAGTTTGGGCACATTTCAGACATATAATTTTCATATCCTGTAGTCATTGAAAAGCAGCTAACAGGAGGTGGAATATATTGGCAAAAAGCAGGCTATTTCATCCCATTCTCATAGTTCACTGTAATTCCAACAGCCATAGGCATATGTCATAAAAGCTAAAGAATGGACACAATGCACGACCAGTCTATTGATTACAGTACTTCATAACATCTGCAAAATGTGTTATATAAACATGCTGTGCAAGAGAAGTGGGGTTTTGGCTTAGCAGCAGCCAGACCACAATGGCTTAAATCAAAAATTATTCATTTATCTTTCCATATTTAAAAGGCAAAATCATTACCTTTGTGTAAGTGAAGGCATTTTGTTACTGCAAGACTCAAATTCCCTTCCTTTGCATTTTTCAGCTTCTGAACAGATTTTCTGTAGTTATTTTTCACCAGCAGGGGGAGGTTAAAAGAAGGAAGTCCTAAAAATGTCCAAGTCTTCACCAGAGGGGCTGAGCCTTTTGGAATATGACTTTACAGCAAGATCTCACTTAGAAAGGTTAGGAAATAGTGTTTAACATTAACTGAGGAAACAAACTGAGGTAAAACAAGTAGCAAAAAGGAAATACTCTCAGCAGGACTGGCACTTGCACAGTGGCTTCAAGAACAGCTGAGAGAGAAACTCGGTGATTTCTGCACCACTGCACACTGACAAGAAATCTTTTTTTGCCATAAAATCACACTTGGCATATGTTTACAGTGAGAAGACACCTACAGGTCAACTCGGGGAGAGGCAAGTGCTCACTCTTTGTTGCACTGCAACTGATTACGTAAAGGCATCTGTTGTTATTTTTATGTGGAAATCTTCATGGGTAAACCCAAGTGTTTGGCCAGATAATAGGAATGAGCAGAGGGCAGCCAACTCCCCACTGTAGATTCCAGGAGTTCCAGCAAAGATGGGTGTGGCGGCCTGAAGGAACATACTGTTACCAAACCAAAGTGGGGTTTGGCTGCTTGCCACCACCAACAGGAAAATTCCAGAGACAGGGGTTGGTAAGGAAGGAAAGAGATCTTTATTCAAATGCCTCACAGTCTGGGAGAAAGGAAGACTCTTGTCTCTAAGTCCATACCCTCTGGGAAACACAGAGGGAAACCACGTCACCCTTAGTCAAACCAAAACCAAAGACAGCATCCAGACTTCCTTCTCCTATTCAAAGTACCATCCCTTGGGAGCCACAGGTGACTGCTGAGTGGTCATCCAGGCAGGTCTTAAGCTTTCTCCTTGGAACCTACACGTGCGGTTGGCACCACCAATGGCCACATGGCTTCCAGGGCCAGAAACTCCACAAACATACTGGCCAGTACATTCTGAAGGTGAGCAAGGGACCCATCCCTTCCTTTCTTTGGGTTTATATTCCCACGTGGGCCAGACCAGATGCTTTCTCAAACCAAACTTCTGTGTACTCCGAGAGGTTCCATCCCCCAACCAATCCCTCTTTTTCTCCTGGCTAGACTGGCAGGTTTCTTCGATACGGCACCTCCCCATGCCACCATTTTTACTTCTATGGTGCTTGTGCCTGCCTTCCCCTGGTCCCACCCCCAATCAGGTACCAGAAGTGGATAGGAGGGCTTCCCCACCATCCAATCATCTCACGAGCCTTGCGCATGCTCAGTCCAATACTTCCACCTGTTGCCATCTTGCCTGGTGGTGGGGCATCTGCTGCCAGGCTATCAGTGTCAATGCCATTCCATTTAGGATTTTTTCTGGGAGGCTGAGTAAGCAACAAACTGTGAAGCTCGCCTTCACCTTAGCACAATACTGAAGAGCCACCAGACAAAAATCACACTGCAGGGCAGAGGGAAGTCTGCTTTAAAAATGAAAATTTTGCCAAACCATTTGCATCTCCTGAGACACAAGAACAAGCATAGAAAATTCTGGGGGAGTCCAAGCTCTCACACATACTTGGTATGACCGCAAACAAGTTACAGATCTCTTTCTTCAGTTACTCTATGTACAAATTAACAAAGGAGCATGGACTACAGAATCGCTGAAATAATCTCAGTGCCAGCATCCTGGGATCTATGATTCAATTGCTAAATCAAAAATACGTAAGTGGTATTATCTTTCCAAACTAGTATTATCATATTTATTTGTTTATTCATAATAAGAAAGATGGGTCAATTATTGTCATTATTATGGGTCAAACTTCATGAGGTCTGTTTAAATTCTGGCTAGGTAACTCTATTGAAGAACAATAACACTTCTTATGCTGAGTTGGCTGTAAAATTCCTCTCTGGGAGAGAACTGTTTATATTTAGGACAAAGTCCATATCTGGTTATGAAGATGAGCCCCCTGGTCTGTGACTGAATAGTTTGAGCTGAGACTATACTAATAGTTAAACTGCTCTCCACAAGAAATGAAAAGAAATTGGTGTTGTTAAAAGGAAATGAGCTGCAGAAGGACAAGAAGAGGTGAAAGGCAGAAGCAAGAGGTCGTGCAGCTCAAAGAGCAGCAGAATCATAAATATAAAGGAGGTCTGGAGAATATCTCCCATGGCTAGTGTTATGGATCAAACTTAAGTAGACACTTTGTATTTTAATTTCAGGTGTGAACAACACATAATTTTTAGTATTCAAATTCCCCAAATATTTATTGAGATATAGTTATACTTCAAAAAAATTCATTGTTTATCTGAAATGTAAATTCAACTGGGTGCACTGTATTTTTATTTGCTAAATTTGGCAATCCTACCAGGGCAGAAATTACAAATATTTTAAGAATTTCCCTCTGATGTTGTTTAGCTGTACTAGGGTGTAAACCCCTTTCAGGGCTGCCACTAACCCATACATCAAGTTTGAGTTAATTAGTAAAAGGTGCCCCTTTCACCCAGGACTCAGTGAGAGCACAAGGCTTAAGCAGTGGCTCATGGGCTGAATTTCTGCCTCTGTTTTCTCCCCAATTCCACCTCCTTTTCATGTCTTAAATCCTTAGCAAATTCGGCTACACACAGTCCTAGGTCAAAGGTATGAGTAACAATGAAGTCCCATCCCCCAACCCCTGATACACACACCCAGTGCAGGACTTATGTGAAGCAATGCAGGAAAAGAGAAGCAGGTTTATTTCAGGGGATAAGCCTCAAAGCAAAGATCAAGTGGCCACAGAGAACAGAATTCAGAGGTGACTAAATAAAACAGTTCTTAGCTCTTACCAAAAATCCCTAGATATTGGAGGGCATCTGGGCTGCCCACTTTGTATTGGATGGGATTAGAGTCCATTATAAATGCCAGGGTAAAATTCAACCATGGGACTATTTGAGAGTATAAGTGTAGATATATAACTAAATAAAGAGGTAGAAGAGTGATAAAGATTTAGAGAACAGAAAGAAAGAGGAACTCCTACTCAGACTTCAAGACAGGTCAACTGTTACCTTCTCTGTGAAGATTTCCTGATGGCTCAAGGCATAATTCATTCCTTCTTTGTGCTCCATTATTCTTGACACCAAGCTCTGTTAAGCCACAGGGAAAGAAACAATCTGAATATAATGTACAACTCTCTCTCTCCAACTAGATTATGAATTTGAAGGTGGTGTAAGAAACTTCCAAACCTATAGAGAATTTTTATGAATTTATTTGAATCAAACTGACAACATATGCTGGGAAGCAAGATCCTAAATGCTCTGGACAATAAGAGTTTTGCAGCTTCTTTTATTTGTTTGAAATTAAGGAGGGAACTTAAGGAAGGTTACAAAGTGGGCAAAAGCAAGGCAGATATTGGATTACAGGATAGTTAACAAAAGTATGTGCTTTCTTGTGGGTGGTTACAATTTATTTCAAAGGTTCATAGACGAAGGTCTATGTTAACTTAGATGCATAAAAACAATGGACAGAGTTTGTTTAAGGCAAGGATTAATGTTTTATTAAAAGTTATATGCCTAGGGCATGACTATCCACAATGACCTGCCTAGTTAGAGATTTATGATCAGATCACCATGTGAGGCTACTTTCCATAGAACTCCTTTTTCTTTTTCTCAAAAAAAAAAGAAGCAATATGTCACCCCAATATATGTCTCTTTGGCAGAAGCATTATTTTGTTATTTCTAGGCATTTTGTATGTTTTATTTTTGCTCTTGTATATAGTATTTTTAACTTTGTTTTTCAGTTACTGTTGACATTCAATATTATATTAGTTTCAGGTGTGCAGCATAGCAGTTACATGGTAGGCAGTCAGACAGACGTAAGCAGAGCAAGGACGGTGGGCCAGGTACAGAAAGTCACCAGCATGGAAAGCCTCATGTGCCTAGCAATGGGAAAAACTGGGAAAACAAGGACCTCAGCCCCAGGGTAACCTTTCCTTCCCTAGCATATCATTGCTCATGCAGTTTAGAGCCCCTGACCTTTCATAGTGCTGGCCATGTGGTCCAGACCCTCCCCTGACCTTTCTTCTTGTGGCATGTCACTAGTCCTGAGGTAGACCCCTTCCAGGTGGAACAAAGGGCAGAAGAGTGGCTTCGTGTAATTCCCATCTAGGCCCTTTCATGACCACTCCCTTAAGCATTAACCCCTATGGATAATATCTAGGCCTCAATTCTGTTTCAGCTCCAGGCCCAGAGAAGCAGCAAAACCAGACAAGTGACTCCATGGCTGACATCAGGACCAGCTGCAGTGACTAATGAACCCCTGCTCTGGCACTGAACAATTACTGGAGACCATGACCCTGCAAGGACACATCTGGAAAGCTTATGAATATGCTATTGGGGTTCTCCCCTGGGACCTCCAGATAAATACCCTCAATATGGAGGACCCAGTGTGGCTCTCTCTATGGAGCAAGCCAGTACCTTTCCCCACCCTCTCCCCCCAGGTACACTTTTCCTTGTCTCTCTCTTTCTCCAAAGAAAGGGCCTTTCTTTTGCCTCTGTAACTTGTTTCCTGAGTCCATTTCTTCTACGACTGACTTAGTCTACCTCTGTGAGTTTCTAAATAAACTTTCTCTTACAGTTTCCATCTTGACTCTGAATTCTTTCTTAGCCAGAGCTCAAGTACCAAGGTTGCTAAACCAAGGCCCAGTCTGACTCCACCAGTATAACACCTGGTGCCATTTCACCTCCAACAGTTAGATATTTATAAAACTTACAAGGTGATCTTTTCCCCCTCATAACTCTAGTACCCACCTGGCACCATACACAGTTACTACAATATTATTGACTATATTCCCTATGCTGTACTTTACATTCCTGTGACTATTTTGTAACTTCTAATTTTACTTCTTAATCCCTTCACCTTTTTCACCTAGTTCGCCAACATATCTCTCATCTGGCAATCATAATTTATTCTCTATACCTATGAATTTATTTCTGCTTTGTTTGTTTATTTTTAGATTCCACATGTAAGTGAAATCATATGGTACTTATCTTTGTTTGACTTATTTCACTTAGTATAATACCCTCTAGGTCCATCCATATTATTACAAATGTCAAGATTTCATTATTTTTTATGGCTGAGTAATATTCCATTGTATGTATGGACCACTCTTTATCTAATCGTCTATCAATGAACATTTAGGTTGCTTTCACATCTTGGTTATTGTAAATAATGTTGCAATGAACATAGGGGTGCATGTGTCTTTCTGAATGAGTGCTTTGGATTTCTTCAGATATATACCTGGAAGTGGGTTTAGTGGGTCATATGGTAGTTCTGGTTTTAATTTTTTTAAGGAATGTTCATATTGTTTTCCATAGTTGCTTTACCAATTTTCAAGGCAGAAGGATTATCTGTAGGGGTTGGTTTTTTGTTTTCTGTTTTCTGGGGTTTTTTTTTTTTGTTCTGTTTTTTTGTTTTTTTTTGTTTTTTTTTTTTTTTTCAGAAATAGCAGATGGGCAGAAGCTCTGAAAACCAGTAGAAGTTACTCTTTTCTAAGATATACTCACATTTATAAGGGAAATCTCTATTAGTAAGGGGGTCTCCCTCTCTGTACCAGAAAGAGGAGGATGACTCAATCTCTAGAAACTCTTTTCAATGGAGAAGGCAATAGCCTAAATCTGTAAAACACTCATACCCCTGTTTACTGTGCTTTGCCCAAAAACCTCCCAAAATTGACCTCCCTCCACCTCTGACATCTTGTTTTTAGCTTGAAATGGCACTTAAGATGATAGCTTGGGACATTTCTGGGAGCTACTCAGTTTTCCTGGGTCTCTCCTATGTATACAGGAGATATACATGTTATTAAACTTCCCTTTGCTTTTCTCTTATTAATCTTTTATTATGGGGTAGGTGGGAGGGTCTTAGCCAAGAATCTAGAAGAATAGATGGAAAATTATTTTTTCTCCCTTACAAGCTTTTTTAAAGCAAACAGTGATTCATTAATTTATTAATTTTATAGCCACAGTGACTGGCAGATATTAACCACTTGATAAATTTTTGGGAAAGAAAAAAGATACTTTGAGTTTGAAATTAAGACTGTGGTACAATATAATAATGGTTTTCTAAGAAAAATGAATATACAGAAACCTCATTTGAAGTGAAGATGGGAGACTTCCAGCCAAGATGGAGGCATAGGTAGATACACTGTGCCACCTAGCACAACCAAAATAAGGTCAGCAACAATTTAGAAATAAGATAACAACCAGATCTGACAGAAAAGTGAACTGTATGAAAGTTGGACAACCAAGGAGTTAAAATATACACATTCATCCAGACTGGTAGGAAGGGAGGAGTCAGGCAGCCGGGTGGAGAGGGGTTGCAGCACAAAAGGCGGTGGCACCAGACACATAAGGCATCCCTGGCACAAGACTGCAGTGGGAAGACCCTGGGCATGCAGGCGGCTGGCAGACCCAGCGAGGTGCCGACTATGAAGCGAGGCACTGCATGCAAGGCGCCTGGCTGTCTGGGCAATCCCACATTTGTGTGCAGATAAACCAGGCGAAATTGGGCAGTGAGACAGACTGTGCAACCCAGGGTCCCAGCACCAGGGAAATAGAGCCTCGGGACACTGATTGAAAACACCTGTGGGGGTTGAGGCACAGGGACGGACTCCCAGACTCACAGGAGAGTGTGTTGGAGAGACCCACGGGGATCTAGAATGTGTACAAGCCCAACAACATGGGAATTAGCACCAGAAAGGTCCAGTTAGCTTGGAGGAAGCGGCAGTAGGGACTGAAATCTGACAGAGAGAGGAGCAAGCGCCATTGTTCCCTCTCAGACCCCACCCCCACATACAGCATCACAACCCAGCAACTGTGTTGCCCTGCCCCGGTGAACACCTAAGGCTCCACCCCTCATTCATAACAGGCCCGACAAGAAAAAAAATGGCCCAGACTGAAGAATAGATCAAAGCTCCAGAACAAATATAACTAAGCGATGAAGAGGTAACCAGCCTATCAAATGCACAGTTCAAAGCACTGGTGATCAGGATACTCACAGAATTGGTTGAATTTGGTCACAAATTACATTAAAAAATGAAGGCTACAATAAGTGAAATGAAGGAAAATGTACAAGGAACCAATAGTGATGGGAAAGAAACTGGGACTCAAATCAATGGAGAGGACCAGAAGGAGGAAAGAAACAACCAAACAGAAAGAATGGAGAAATAAGAATTCAAAAAAATGAGGAGCGGCTTAGGAACCTCCAGGACATCTTTAAATGTTCCAGCATCCGTTTATAGGGCTACCAGAAGGGGAAGAGGAAGAGCAACAAGTGGAAAAGTTATTTGAACAAATAATAAAGGAGAACTTCCCCAATCTGGCAAAGGAAATAGATTTCCAGGAAGTCCAGGAAGCTCAGAGAGTCCCAAAGAAGTTGAACCCAAGGAGGAACACACCAAGGCACATCTAATTACATTACCCAAGGTAAAAATGAAGGGGATAATCTTAGAAGCAGCAAGAGGTAAGGGGACAGTAATCTACAAAGGAGGTCCCATCAGACTGTCAGCTAATTTCTCAAAAGAGACCTTACAGGCAAGAAGAGGCTGGAAAGAAGTATTCCAAGTCATGAAAGGCAAGGACCTACATCCAAGATTATTCTATCCAGCAAAGCTTTCATTCAGAATGGAAGGGCAGATAAAGTGCTTCTCAGATAAGGTCAAGTTAAAGGAGTTCATCATCACCAAGCCCTTATTATATGAAAAGTTAAAGGGACTTATGTAAGAAAAAGAAGATAAAAAACATGTATAGTAAAATGACAGCAAACTCACAATTATTAACAACCACACCTAAAACAAACAAACAAAAAAAGAAACTAAGCAAACAACTAGAATAGGAACAGAACCACAGAAGTGGAGAGCACATGGAGGGTTAGCAACAGGGGAGTGGGAGGAGGAGAGAGGGGGAAAGGTACAGAGAATAAGTAGCATAGATGGTAGGTAGAAAATAGGGGGAGGGCACGAATAGTATGGGAAATGTAGAAGCTAAAGAACCTATGACACATGGACATGAACTAAAGGGGGGGAATGTGGGTGGGAGAGGGTGTGCAGGGTGGAGGGGAGTGAAGGGGGGAATGGGACAACTGTAATAGCATCATCAATAAAATATATTTTTTAAAAAATTAAAAAATAAAGTGAAGTAGGGAGGCCAGAAGGGGAAGCTCTTATGCCCTATATCTATGCAAAACACACCAGGAAAACAGCCTACCCAATTTCTTCTTCTTCTTTATAAAAGATATTATTCTCTTTTGTTTTAGTGGACTTGGCTCACAATGGTTGCATGTACTAGATTTCAATTCCTTGTTGTTCCTGAATAAATCCGTTTTGCTGGAAAAATATCTGGCTGACTTTTTTTTATAGTCAACACTCCTCATGTATACAATGGCTTGCACATTTGTTCTCATGCCCATAGAAAGTAAAAGAAAAGGACAGATATCTCAAATGCAAGATGAGGGAACTAGGCTAACTATAAGGAACAACAGAAACAACTGGGCATCAGCTTCTGATGTGGGCTTTATAAAACAGAAAATAAATAATTTTTCATTTACTTTAGTCAGTTTAGTATGGTCCTACCTCAAGGTCCCTTGCAAATCTAGAATCCTGTTTCTCATGATGTGGAATTGTAAATATAGTGTAAGTAATAGCATTACTGTTTCCCTAACCCAGTAGCATAGTTCACTATTCAAATTGTAATGGTGTGACCATGGCCAGGAGAACTGACACTTTGGGAACCTACACAATAACACGCTGTTCAAAAAGGAAAATATGAAACTGCCAATCCAGAGGGGACCCTGAAGCTTTGATTCAACTCAGAACTTTACCTTTAAGGTGGATAAATGCAATTTACTCTTGAATGCCCTGTTAATTCAATCCTGTTGACTAATTGCCTTTGGGCAGGGGTATTTTCTTCCGGGTCCACATCAGCCCCACAGTTGCCATCAAAGGGCTGAATGTAATTTCAACTCCTTAACAGTTAAGGAGCAATTACATTTATACAGTCCTAAAATTATTTCAGCCCTTGGAAGGCAGCCGAGGCTGATGAGGCCCCTGGTGAAAATAAGTTTGACACCCCTGCCTTAGGGCAATTTTGGAAGTGCTGGAACTCTCTGAACTCTCATATGAAAGAATTGTAAATAGAAATCTAGAAAGGAGAAAGGAAGGGACAAGTCAAGTCTCAGAATAATATTGCTAATAGTGATACATTTCTGTGGCCTACAAAATGAGAGACTTCCTTCTCCCTCTTTTGTTCACATTTTACTTTTCCTTAAGAGTCAAATGTGAAACATTCCCTGCCCATAGGTATCTTTGTGCTCACCCTTCTTCTAGGACTTTACCCTGTTAATTCTTGTTTTTTTTTTCTTACTCTTTTCCTTCCACCCTTCAAATTCCTCTTCTGGCACCTTTCTCTTGGCCTACATCCATGCTTAGCTCTCTCCCAAGCCAGAGACACTTTTCAGCTTCTCTGACTCTTCCTCACTAATATCTGGTCCTCCTCTCTTTCTAGGAGTATAAAGTCTTCATTTCCTACTCCCTTGCAGTTAGGTAGACTCATGTGACTAGTTCTGGCCAATGAATTTGGGAGTGAAGGCAACATTTCATTTAGAGACAAAGTTTAAAAGAGTAGGTGTGAAATGTTTGACAAGATATGGCAGCAAGATGATTGAAGCCTTGTCAGCCAGGTTCAACAGGACCTCTCCCCTGGCTTATGATGATCATACGGTATGAGTAAGAAATTAGCATTTTTCACTGAGAAATGGGTCAAAAACACTGATATGTGGGGGTTGTTAAGGAAATTTTTCCTATCCCATCCTGATCAATAGTCTCCTTTCTCTTCTACTTCACTGACAATTTTCTTCACAAAACAATCTAGTAAGTGGTTCTCAAATCATCCTGTGTATAAGAAATACCCAGAGTGCTTTTTAAGGAGCCAAATTTCTAGGCCTCAACCCAGACTGGATGAATCTAAATACAATTCTGGGTCTGACACTGGACCACCTTTTTATAGTCTTACCAGCTGATTCTGAGTCAGCTATCCTGTACCATTCCTCAGACATGTCCTACCATGAATGCACCACCCCCCATAGTCAACAGTCCCTCACCTCTCATTTATTCATCAACATTCTATAACCTGGTTTCTCCATCCCCTACCCCTTACCACAGGCCATGTAAGACTTCCAGAAACTCGTAATTGTAAAACCATTCAGTCTCTGTCCTACTCAAATTCCCTGGTGCATTTGGCACTGTTATTTGCCACTCCCTTTTTTGAAATTATCTCCTCCCTTGGCTTTCATGACAGGATACTACTGTTATTCTTGTTCCAACTCTATAACCAATACATTTTTTTAAATTTCCTGTCCTCTCTCATCCTTGGTAGAAGTGATCCTATGCTTTTAACTTTAGTCCTCTGCTCTTCATTATATACTCTCTTCCTTTATTAGTGTGCTAGAGCTGCCATAACAAATTACCACGGGGGGGGGGGAGCTTAAACAACAGAAATTTGTCTCACAGTTCTGGAAGCTAGAAGTCTGAGGTCATGGTCTCAGCAGGGTTGGTTCTGTCTGAGGCTGTGAGGAAAGGAAGTATTCCAGGTGTCTCTCCATGGCTTGTAGGTGGCTATTTCCCCCCATATTTCTTCATACATTATTCTTTCTATGTGAAATGAAGCAGTATATGTTAACCCAAAATATGACTTTTTGGCAGAAAGATTAGCTTGAGTTGATTATTTTTTTAAAAATACCAAACAGGAGAGAAGCTCTGAAAACCAAGTAGAAGTTACCCTTTTGTAAGAGGCATTTACATATATGAGGGAAATATACATTTACAAGGGTGTGTTCCTCTCAGTACCAGAAAGGGAAGGATGACTCTAAATCTCTAGAGCTTTGCCTGGTAACCTTCCATAACTGACTCCTCTTCCCCCAACATCTTTTGTCTTTTTCTGGAGATGGTGTTTAAGGTGACAGCTTTGGCCATTTCAGATAGTCACTCTGTTTTCCTGGGTATCTTCCATCTATACAGGGGGTAAACAGGTTATTAAACCTGTTTGGTTTTCTCCTATTAATATACCTTTTTATTACATGGGGATCTCAGTCAAGAACCTAGAAGGAAAGAGGGGAAATTATTTTTTCTCCCCTACATATGCATGTCTGTCTCTGTCCAAATTTTCCCTTTTTATAAGGACATCAGTCATATTGGATTATGTCTCGCCCTAATGACCTCATTTTAATTTGATTACCTCTGTAAATATCCTATCTCCAAATAAGGTCACATTATCAGGTATTAGAATTTCAGAATTCAACACATGAGTTTTAGGAGGAAACCATTCAACCCATGACATTCCTTCAGTGACTTCATCTACTTAGTGGCTTCAATGATCACTTCAGTAAATGTGACCCATCAGATTTGGCCTTGACCTTGCTCCTAATCACTGATTTTAAAAAGTAGTATTGTGCCTTGGCTGCTGTAGCTCAGTGGATTGAGCACAGGCTGTGAACCAGGAGGTCACTGGTTCTATTTCTGGTCAGGGCACATGCCTGGGTTGCAGGCTGGGTCCCCAGAGGGGGCCATGTGAGAGGCAACCACACATTGACATTTCTCTCCCTCTCTTTCTCCCTCCCTTCTTCTCTCTCTAAAAATAAATAAATAAAATCTTAAAAAATAAAAATAAAAAATAGTACTGTGAACCTATGATTTCTCCATAATACACTGAACAAGGAAACTTCTCCTCCAAACAGAGCTAACAGAAACTCATTACACAAATAGCTACAAGGGAAGGTGGTGAGTGTAGAGGTAGGGAGAGTATGGGGACCTATGGGAACCTATGAGAATGAGATCTATCCTCACTTTTGGATGTCTCCATTTAGATGTTCAGCCAGTACCACAAACCCAATGTACAAAACCAAGCAAATCTCCTCTTTCAAATCAATGACTTCAGGTGACCTCTATTTCTATGAGTGACTCTATTCAACAAGTCACTCAAGCTTCAAACTAGTTGTCATCTTTGTTTCTTCTCCTCCTTATTCCCAATAGTCAATCAATCACTAAGTCAGAGTCAACTTAACTCTCCAACGTGTCTGTGAGTCCTGTCTCTATTCTCTTTTCACTAACACCAGAGTAGGTCAGTCCCATATCATCCTGACTTAGACCAATGCAATGGCCTAACTGCCTTCCACACTTCCAAAACATTCTACATAACACTGTCCAACTATCATTCTAAGTAGTAGCTGCTGTAGCTGGCATTGGAGTCTATCCCAACATATCTTTCCAGCCTCGTTTCTTGTCACTTTACTTTCCCCTACTTTACCTGGCACTGTAACTAGAACATGACCCACGTTTTTCATCTCTCTTCATGATTTTATTATGTAAGGTAAGATACTTTCAAGGTGAAAGTAAGGTGTAAGGTGAGTGCATGGAATGTAATACCCATTTCTATACCCACTGTACTCCAGTATGATTTTCTCATAATCAATAAATACAGCTCAGTAAATATTTGTTAAATGACATGTGTGGTGTTCTATGTTTCACAAAAGATATATCATTAATCCTCAAATTAACTTTTCAGCATAGGTACTGCATTTGAAAAGTGTCTACTAATCTCATTCATACCTCAAAACATATAATTCCTCATGATTGTCAGCTCTTGGCTAACCTTACTAGACCATGAAGAAGGGAAAGACAGCTATTCTAGAGCTTTAGGAGCATACCCCTTTCCCAGCAAAGCATACCAGGCCACACAGAGGAAGGCTGTATTCCTGAAATTGCTTCTGTCACCAGTTTCAACTCCCTGCATCTTGCTTTCCTCTCTGCTTGCTCCCTTATGCTTCTCCGGCTTCCAGATAGTACTGCCCTTCCAGTGTGGTAACCTGTTTGATCAATCTTGTGGCTCTTGACTCTCCTGCGTTTCTTCCCAGCTCTAAATTACTTTCTTCTTCCAGACTCAATGTTCTGAGACACTTCCAAGAGACCATTAGGCTTGGCCCAAGAACCTTAAGACAAGGAAGAGCATAGTGCCATTTTTTCCAAGAGGGATCATCTATCTAAGGAGTTCTTTTCAAATTTTGTGCTCAAGTCTGATAGCGGTAACTGAAAACTACCTCCTGTCTTGTTTTAGCATGAGCAGTACAGCTTACAAATGCTTGGGTGCACAACCTTGCATCAATTATTCCTGAAATCCTGAGTCCTGATGTGGAGGCTATCAGGACCAAAATTGATTAACCTCTTAGCAAAATCTCCTCTGAAACCACCATATTTATTGACCACAGAGGGACTGTACATTGATTTCCCCCATTGTGTGTGGTGTCCTTATCACCTCCCAGCATAAAGCTCCTTGTTAATTTTTCTACACTGAAAAGAGAAGGGATTATCTGTTTTTCCCCTTTCTCATTTGCTTAAAATCCTGTCATACATTGATGCTTCTGAGATGGGTGATAGAAAGGTTTTGTCTGAAGGGCTTCAGGACACTAATCCAGACACATGGCAGACCTGGTATCAGTGTGTTTGTTGTGCTTCTCTCTTCACAGTTCCTGAGCAAAAAGCACAGGGCTAGGATGAAAATATTCACACGTTCTTTCCACAACTATCTAAGGAGTGCCAACTCTGCACGAAGTGCAAGGAAACCAGAGGTTGCATCCCTCAAGTAGCTCACAGTACAGTAGGGGAGGGTCACACAGATCATTTTCTTTTTTTATTATGATCATTCAAAGTACACATTTCTCACATTTTGGAGGGCCCTATTCAACCTTTTCTCATCAGCTTCTGCTATTTTTCCCCTGCAAAAGAAAATGAGAATTTTGCTTAGGGAATTTTACATGTAGATCCAGTGGGCAAAAGATAAAAGATTTCCATGGCAGTGGTTTATTACAGCTTTTTCTTTGCAGAGATTATTCAGCCATAGACAATATTCCATCCACAGGAGACTTTGCTTCATTTTCTCTTTCTTTCATCTTGAAAAAACTCTCTCATCAGGTAACATGGACTTGAAAATGCCCCACTTCCACAAAGAGATCACTTCCACACATTGTGAGTAGAGCAGAGAAAGATGTGAGGCCATGCTGCCAAATAAATACAAGAGACCAGGCCTGGTATCCAGCCCAGGCTGGATTGGGTAAGCAGGCGGGGAGTAAGTCAGAGTAAGAGAACTATGGTGGGGGAGGACCCCAGGCAGAGCAGACAGCATGAGCAATGGTGTGGGGGAGGGAGGAACACACCACCACGATTACTGGACAGCCAGCAAGAGATGGGAGATGAAGCTGGCACAGTAGACTGAGTCAGGTCACCAATGAACTAGCTTTACTTCCTCAGTAAATAGGAACAGCAAAATGTCTGAAAATTATCTACCTCTGTTATTTGGGAAACCTCTTCATCAATTTGGGGGTGATTTCTCCCCATGTTGCTATAAAGGAAGGAAGTTTTCACAAATGACACTGAAGCAAAGAGCACCAGTGAACTGGCAACAGAAGTCAGTATGACTCTTTGAAGATGCCATACAGTGATGCAGGGCTGAGGAAAGCCAGAGAAAAGATATCAGTCAGATGTTGATGCAGAAGGAATAGTGAATGGGATACATGGCCCATTGTAGCATATATTAGTTTCCTGTGGCTGCTATAATAAATTACCACAAACTTAAAACAACAGAAATGTATTTTCTCACAGTTCCAGAGGCTGGGGGTATACTCCCTCAGGAGACTCTAGGGTTGACTCCTTCCTTGCTTCTTCTAGCTTCTCTGGCTGTTAGCATTCCTTAGCTTATGGCCACGTCATTCCAAAGCCTACTTCCATCTTCACATGATTTTCTCCTCTGTATCTGTGCCTTCTCCTCTTCTGTCTTTTATAAGGACATTTGTTATTGGATTTAAGGCCTACCCAAATAATCCAGAATGATCTCATCTTGAAGGCCTTAACTTAATTACATCTGCAAAGACTTTTTTTTCAAATAAGGTCACATTCATAGGTTCCAGGGATTAGGGCATGGACATAGATGGGGAGAAGACAATCATTCCACCCACTACAACAGTGTTTACAAGGGGTAGAGGTATCCATTCTTTTTATGACTGTAAATTTAATACATGTTCATTATCAAAGTATAGAGAGTATTTTTAAAGCACAAAGAAAAATAAAACCCATCTTTAACTCCACAACTCTGGGACAGCCACTGTTGCAAATTTGAGGAATTATATTCCAGACTTCTATGAATATATGTATATATTTTTATTAGGCTCCTACTATACTTACTAATGTGTAATCTCCTTTCTCCTAATTATAGATATATTGTGAACATCATCCCATGCCATTAAATCTCTTTCAACAACATTTTACCAGCTGCATAACACACCATCATATGACTGCATCATAGTTTAATTAGTCAGCTCTGTACTCTTCAATATTTGAGTGATTCCCAATTTTTCAGTGTTATAAATAACATGGAGATGAGAACATTCATGCCAGCATATTTAAAAGAGGAATTGGGTTGTATGATACAAAAGGATATTGATCGTGTATACCTGACATTCTCTGAGTTTTATAGTAAAGCATACACTGGACTGCATGGAATCAGGCCAGAGTTAGGCCAAGGATTTGCCCTGAAGTTCAGAATCACTTTACTACTACTCTCTTTCTTTCTCAGAAAAATGCCTCATTTTTCAGCTTCATCTCCTGCCATGCTCTGTCTTATGCTTTTTATTTTCAAGTCAGGGTTAACACAACCATTGCCTATTTTTAAATTGTATTAATATTTTATTAATGCTCACTATCTTATCTAGTGAAGCAAACATCTTTATTCAGTGACGTACAAATACAGCTTTTTATTTTAAGCCCCATGATAAAGTCTGAAATGAATAGCACTATAAAAAGCTACTATGATTCTTTTTTTTCTGTACCTGCACTGAGAAATATATGTATCTAGACTAGAATAAATGCAGAATAGGAGAGGGACCATGGGTAAACTGAGTAAATACAGAGTTATTTGAAAAAGCTACTGAGGCGCCAGAAAAAAACAGAAAAGATTCATGTGAAAGAAGGGAAGGGTTTTCAGGAACAACTATAAGGGACACATGGAAAAAAACCAAGGTGGGGTGGAAGCAAAGGAGGGAGGTGGGTTTGGCTGGGGTGGGGGGAGTGGTGGCAGGTAAATGCAGACAACTGTACTTGAACAACAATAAAATATTTTTTAAAAAAGAAGGGAAGTTTATGTTGAAATTACAACAAAGTCAATACAACCTATCTCATAGTCTTATAATAAGAACAACAAAGAGCTTCCAGAGTGTTAATTAAAGAAAATTAGTATTTGCTGAGGAAGTTCATTCATTGTTTAATTTAAATTTTACTTCTCAATTACAATTTAATATTATTTTGTATTTGTTTCAGGTCTACAGCATAGTGGTTAGACAATCATATACTTTACAAAGTATTCCCCCCAACATTTCCAGTACCCACCTAGCACCATGCATAGGCATTATTGACTATATTCCCTGTGCTGTACTTTATATCCCTGGGACTATTTTGTAACTACCAATCTGTACTTCTTATTTCTATTTTTATTTTTTCAATTACATTTTACAGTCAATATTATTTGGTATTAGTTTCAGATGTACAGAAAAGTGGTTACAAAATCATGTACTTTACAGAGTGGTCACCCTGCTGCTTGAAGTACCCACCTGGCCCCTTGAATAATTATTATTGACCTCATTCCCTATGCTGTAATCTATAGCTCTGTAACTATTCTGTATCTACCAATTGTGCTGCTTAATCCCTTCACCCTTTCCACCCTGCCCCAAACCCTCTCTCTTCTGACAGCTGTCAGTCTGTTCTCTATATGTATGAGTCTACTTTTATTTTGTTTGTTCACTTACTTTGTTCTTTAGATTCCATATATAAGTGAAATCATATGATATTTGTATTTCTCTGACTGACTTAGCATAATACCCTCTAGGTCCATCTATGCTGTTGCAAAAGGAAACATTTCATTCTTTTTTATGGCTGAGTAATATATTCCATCATATATATGTACCACAACTTTTTTATCCACTTTTCTATTGATGGGTACTTGGGTTGCTTTGAGGAAGTCTATTTTTGTGACAATCCAGCTTACTTTTTAAAATGACATAGGAACTAGCAAGTTCTGATATATTTGTGATTTCTAGGATTATTTCCATAGAATTTTGGCTCCTAAAGTTAATATTCTTTCTGGTTTGTCATTCTGCATTCTTAAAGTGAGAAACTGCTAAAAATTTAAACATTTTAAAAGGTTAGTCTTGATGTTATCTTTGCATCTGAGTAGCACAAGGAAACAATTAAAAAGTGACAGCAATATACAATAGTAGTATATACAGTTTCAAAAAATATATTGAAAGTGCATTTTCATCACCCACTCTGGTTGACTCCAATGGTGATTTACCAAATTATATTTTTAGCCAGTCCTGGAAGAGGGAGTTGTTGAGAACTTCAGAAAAACACATTTCAGTCCAAACAATCAACCCAACAGCAGCTTCTGCCATCTTGCAGACTCATACAATTCATTGCTTTCCACACTGAGCCTTGACACAACAACATGAACACTTAGCCTTTGAATCAGCCAATAATGCACTTTTAGATTTGTCCCATTCAGTTATTTCTTCATTCATCAAATATTTACTATGTCCACTATCAGTGATCTCAAAATCTAATAAGAGAGGAAACACAGCTGAAAGCATATAGCCTTCTAAGTATAGTGAGAAAGGTAAAAGCATAGAGGAGGAACAAACACCTACCGTGTTTAAGCCATGCTCAGTCTCTCACCTCCAGAGTGAGATACCATGTAACTTGGTATCTCAGCTGACTAGCCAATGTCTAGACTCTTCCCATCCCAGTTACAGAGTTAACATTTATTTTTTTTATTTCTATTGTGCTTACTATATGGTACATATTTTATATACATTAACTTATGTAATCCTCAGAAACACCATATGAGGTATATAAAAATTCTATTTTGTGGGTGTAGAGAAGGTGAATTGAATCACCCAAGAATTTGAGCCCAGCTTGGCCTAACTCTGGTACTCTGGCACATCGTATCTCATCATGCTGAGCCTCCAATTTTAAAACAGAAAGTGGCTAATAAGTCAGAGGAGTTGACCAAGGTGAGTAAGAAAGGGTCTTTGGATTTCATCCTTAGGAAATCACATTTGTACTCATTGTACTAGTTAGTGTCCTAGGGCTGCCCTAACAAAGTCCAACAAACTGGGGGGCTTAAACAACACAACTGTATTGTATCCCAGTTCTGGAGGCTAGAAGTCCAAGACCAAGTTGTCAGCAGGGTTGGTTCCTTCTGAGGGCTCTGAGGGAGAATATATTGTGTCCCTTTCCATGCTTCTGGTAGCCTCAGGCATTCATTGGCTTGTAGGTGGCCATCTTCTCCCTGTGTGCCTTCATATTGTTTTCCCTCAGTGTCTATCAGTCTCTGTGTCCAAATTTCCCCTTTTTATAAGGTCATCAGTCTTACTGGATTAAAGCCCACATTAATGATGTCATTTTAACTTGATTATCTCTATAAAGACTCTATTTCTGTTTTAATTTTTATTTATTGGTTTTTACAGAGTGGAAGGAGGAGAGAAAAAGAGAGAGAGAGATTTGTTTTCCCACCCAATGATGCACTCATTGGTTTATACCTGCATGTGCCCTGACCAGGGATAGAACCGGCCATGCTGGCATATGTGGATGATGCTCTAACCAACTGAGCTACCCAGGGCAAGACTCCGTTTCTGAATTAGGTCACATTCTGAGGTACTGGGGTTAGGACTTCAGTGTACAGATTTTGGGAGGACATGATTGAACCTGTAATACACACTGAATAAGCACTTTCAGCTCAATAACTACAGAATGCAGGGAAGGGATAAGGGCTGTGATGTAAGGTGACAGGAATCAGCTGGGAGCTAAGGGAGGCTTGAGAATATTTTCTAAGTGGGAGAAAGCCTTCAGGAAAAAGAGAGAACTTCAAGAACTATGGAGAGAGGATACCTGATGGAGCAGAGTCTGCCAGGGAACTGGACGGGGTGCAGATCCTCAGAAAGAAGTTAGGATGCCACTTCTGCAACAAAGGAAGAAGGGAGAGATTTAAACAACTGATATTTATGTACATTTCTAGAGACATCTGCATCACATCAGCCCCAATGTCATCCCAGATTCTCCATAAGCCTGCTTCATATTTCTTCAGTAACTTAATTATAGCTTTATAACCATCCAATTTGAAGCTCTATAATTCTCAGGTATTGCTTACCACTTAATACAAAGTATCACAGGAGCTTTCCCATAGTAATTTCTAGAAAAACAGAGTGAACAAATGAGGGCATAAATATAAAGAGAAAAAGGAAACGTCACACAAAATAATCAGGTTTTGTATCACACTGCTCTGCATGGGTGAGGTTAAACAGTGAGGCAAAGCCTGTGGGCACAGGCAGGGAGAAAGCTCTGAGCAAGTGTGTCAACAAAGCACATGCCTGTGCCAAGAAACATGACAGAGAACAGTCCTCCATTCACATCTGCTCATATTCCAATAACAGGACACTAGGATAAAACAACTGCAAAATCCATCATCTTCATTTCCTGCTAGGGTAAGCAGCAGCTACGTGTGAACTGAAAACCTCATCATACAGTGAGCAGTTTCTATTAAAAGGATGCTGTATTGCCTAAAATTCAGTATTTCAAACCAGTTGTCAAAATTTGAAGCATTTAGATAAAGGGCAAGTACTACAAATTGGTGCAAGGTGAGCATTTTTGAAAATGGACATTTTGGATATGGTGACTGACCAGCCAGCAAAGTGCCAGTGATTCCAGCAGTGCTATGTGGAGTTGGCCATGGTGTGCTGACCTGGGACTTGGTAAAGCTTGCCTCTTGCTACCTCATCATGTTCATTTTGGCACATTAAGAAAAGCTCATTAGGGAAAATTGAAATGCTTTCCCCTGGATCTTTTAGCAGATCAGTGCAAGTGTACAGACTGTGACCTGAGAGGTCCCTGGGTGGCCAGCTTGTCTCTTAATCATGAACAGTGGCCTTAAGAACATAGCACAAAAGGCAAGTATGACAGCATTTCCAGTATTTCTGTTTCCCTTCCCAATTTCTCTTGGACTCATACTCATTGTATTTATAAAAAGAGTTTATATATAGCTTACCTGCCTAAAAGCATGATGCATTCCTTATAAAACATATCTTATAATTGAGCACATACTCTCTACTCTTTATTATCTCACTAATCTGACAGTTCTCTTTTGAAATGAAAAGCTCTCAAAAACGATCTGCATGTGTGTGCATGTATGTATGTGTATCATTGGCAAGAGAATATTTCAGTATTTAAAGCAACAGGGGACTAAATTCAATAAGCCTATCCCAAAAAGAATATGAAGTTTTCAGAAAACCTAACAGGTTCAAACGTTAAGCCTTTTCTCTTCAAGGTATGGACTCAAAGAAAGAGATTTTTGAAATTTTATATCAAATTACAAAAAGTATTATAGAGTCCCACTGCTCCACTGCCTGTTTATAATTCAAATATTCTATTTTCAAAGTAGAGTTCATATGAAGAAACAAACCACAGAAACAATGCCTGTGGAGTAATGCAGTAAGACAATTTCCTGCTTGGTTTTCTTTTTTCCCTTCTCTCTTCTCCTTTTGGGATCTAAGAGGCAATTAGTGTTGTCTGTATGCACTCTGGTTAACCATGGCAGAACTCAATTCAGAAAGTCCAACTGTTGCTCGCTCACACCAATTAAAGGGCTCTGTGCTTAAATATGCTCCAGGCCATATTTCATAAATGAGCCTTTCTGACCAAAATTCTCAGGTGGGGAAAGGCACTGAAAATTAATTAGTACTATTCCTGGGCACCAGTGAAGATGCTGCAGTGCCACTGTGCTTTAGGAAAGCTCACCTGGGACTTGAAGCTATGCTCAGAATTTGCATCAGCTCACTGATTTTCTAAATTGATTCTTACAAATGACAGATACTGACAGACAAGTTTCAGGGAAGGTAAAAGTCAAAGAGCAAGGAACCAAAAGTTGGGCTGAGCTTTCAGTTCATAATACACATGGCCTTGACCTTCCACTTCAGAAGATATTTGTATAGCAAGGATAGTGACTGAAGTTAAAAACAGCTTTTGGATCCTCTTTTGTGTGACCTAATGTTGAATTTAAGAATAAACAATGTCAAATGTTCAATTGGTTGGTCTCTGTTGGCTCTTCTCTATCCCATCACACCCTAACCCCAAATCCAAAAAAAAAAGAAAGAAAGAAGAAACGAAAGAAATTGGCAAAGAACTAAATTGACCTGTCATGATGATGGAGTACAATGATGTCTTAATTATAATACATTGCATTCACTAGAACAAAAAGTGGTTCTATTACAATATTTGCTTTGACACATTTGTCACTGCCCAGTACATTTGCCATCTTGCAACAAAATTATGAGGAAATTATCTCCCACCAAATCTTTAAATGAGTGAGGAGTCCCCCTACACACAGTCAACTCTGAAGCCCTCCTTCTGAACTGAGGAGAGTGCAAGGTCTAACAGTGATGGGGCTCCTGGAAACAACAAATTTTGTTCTGCATTTACTGCATCAGCCATATACCTAGGGTCTCTCAGATCACCTCAGTGGCTATTAAGGTGGCTCAATATGTCTATTTCAGTCTTCCCAAACTCATTGATCTTTAAATGTTAGAGGGTCACATGTCCCAGTGTTCACACATCTTCCCTTCTCTACACTTACTCCCCTGGTGAATTCATCTGTTTCATATTTTTGTTTTATTTTTTATTTTATTTTTATTGTTGACACTATTAGAGATATTCCCCATCTTTTCATCTATATGCTGACATCTCATATATATGGTGTGACAAGAGTAGGTTGTGAGTATGTGAAATGAAACACCACTTATTCTTAATATTACTATTTACTTATTGTATTATTTTCCATATGAACAACTGTAAAACTACTCTTGCCCCATCCTTTGTGTATGGGGGTGGGGGATGTATATATATTTTTTGAAGCCCAGATATGTATATCCACCTGCCTCAATAGCTCCATTTGAATATATAATAGGCATCTCAAATTGAACATGTCCAAAACCAAAACGTAGACTTTCCTCCTAAACTTGTTCCTCCTCAATTTTCTCCATCTAAATTCATAACAATCCCATCATTCCTGTTGTTCTGGCAAAATCCTTACAGTCATCCTGACTTCTCACAGTCACACTCCATGAGAAGGAACCCATCAGTAATACCTTCAGAATACATCTGGAACCCCTTCTCTCTTACTGTCCTGGTCCACCGCAGATTGTTGCTTCTGCCATGGCTTCTTTAAGTCTGTTTTCAACACAGCAGGCGGAGTTATCCAGTTAACAAATGTCAGATCATATTGCTTCTCTGTGAAAACCCTTGTACTGGGCTCCAACCTCTTCAAGTCCTTGTGCTGGACTACAAGACCCTCCATGATCTGCTCCTCCATATGACCTATGACTTTGTCTCCTACCATTCTCTGCCTCCTTTACTCAGCTCCAAACACCTGACATTTCACAGAGTTGGGTACACATAGATCTATCTCGGGGACTCTGCACTTGATGTCCTCCCTCCACCTGGCCTGTTCTCTTCCCCAGATACCTGCATGCATCATTCCTTGAACTTCTTCAAGTCTTCACTGAAAGGGTGCCCTCTCAGTAAGGCCTTCACTTGCCACCCAATTCTAAATGGCACCCTCTCCCATTTACCACAGGGGCACTCCTTGTCCCCCCACATTCCTTTGTTTTATTCCATAACAATGACATAGATTACATAAACAACATAGAGCACAATTTCATTTATTGTTTCTGTGTCTCCTAACACTTGAATGTATATTTTATGAGGTCAGAGATTTATTCCTGTCCTCTTCTCTGCTTTACCCCTAAGCCCTAGAACAGTACATAGCACATAGTGGGTGCTCCATAAATATTCATATATAACAGGTCACACATTGTCTTCATAATCACCAGTAAGAGTTGGCACGGTTCATCATGTAGGCTCAGGGTCAAATTCGGTTTCAAGATTAAGGGAATTTCACCTATACACTGTTTTCTTAAATACACAGTGTCATAGGAAACTGTGTGTAGAGACAACCAGAGCCCCCTGCTGCCTCCTTCTGTCTTCTGGAGCAGCCAGTTGGAGGCAGACACAGTCAATGCAGCCAAAGGCTGGATTCCGAGGGCTGGTCCTTGCATTCAGCCATGTAGCTGTTGAGATAGCCATTGGTCTTCTGCTTGGAAAGCCCTCCATTCAGGATGTTCTGGATGTATTGCATAATAAGGTTGATGGCCACTGGGTTGTCTACCGCTCTAGGAATGATCACATCCGCGTATTTCTTTGTTGACAAGCAGAATTCCTCAAAGGCACATTTGGTGAACAAAACGTACTGGGATAAAATCTCCTCCAGGTCTTGCCCTTTTTCGCTGACATCTCTTAATACTATGCGGGAAAGCCGGGTGTCCGCATCTGAGTCCAGGAAGATCTTCAAGTGGAACAGATCTCGCACTTCCTGGGAGTAGAAGGCCAAACTGCCTTCAAACAGGACCACTTCCGCGGGGTAGACAGTGACCGTCTCCTCCTTCCGGGAATGGGACACAAAGTCGTACACCGGAATCTGCACGGTTTGCCCTTTGGTGATTTCTTTGAGAGTTTTGAGAATGAGTTCATTGTCAAAGGCATTTGGGTGATGGAAATTGAACTGACCTTTCAGGGCTTCGATCTTCTGCTCTGAAGTGAGGACGCGGTAAAAGTTGTCCTGGCTCAGGATGACCAATTGTTTCTGGTGGCACTCCATTTTGCTCTGCCGCAGAAGCTGCACAACCTTTAGACAAAAGGAGGACTTGCCGCTAGCCGTGCCCCCGCTGACGCCAGTCAGGAAGGGCTCACTGTGGCAGTTGGTGAGTTTGTGGTTAAGTGGGATCGGCTTGCCATCGACGTCGCCATCGCTGTTGCGGGCCATGGCTGGCACCACCCCTTCTCAATGGCCAGCACGTGCTGACACACGAACCCTCATTAAACATTCTTTGAATAAATTAAAATTCCAAGGCAACCCGTCAATTCAGAAGAATGAGATAAATGTATTAAAGTAACTAAACGTTTATTAGAATGTTAAGTCCAGCCAAATATTTACTATTTGTAGGGGAAAAGCGTGTGTGTGTGTGTGTGTGTGTGTGTGTGTGTGTGTGTGTGTGTGTGTGAGCTAGAGAGAGAAAGAAACACAGAGAAAAAGAGACAGAACCTTTGAAGCAATAGAGACAGAAAAGGAGATGGGGTAACTAGGCAGAGATGCTCCCAGCCCCTGAGGCCCCATCAAAGCCAAGGCCAATTTTGCAGGCCTAATGTTTTATAAAAATAACTTGCAAAGTTATGATGAAGTATTATTGACAATCCAATAAGCCATAAAAAAGGCAGATTCATCCAACCCCAGGCTAATTTTTTTCATTGTGCTACATAAAAGGGCTATAATCAGTTACAGCTATAAACAGAATTACCAAGTCTGATTATTTTTTATCTGGTACTTCATCATCAATAGAAAAACATACTAGACTCAATAGAAGGAAAATGTAAGTGCTATAAGAACAAAATGTGGTTTAAAAAATTAATAATCATGTTTGCCTATTCTACTGTAAAGCCCTGCCTTTCTTACCACTCATTTCTGCCATTGGAGTAGAAAAGCTATCTCCCCCCCTTCCAAAAATTAAAATCAGGCACTTCATCTCAACCTGCATTTTTTTTACCATTTCATATTTTTCTTCCCAGACATGTTGTACCATGACAGAATTTCTCAGATGAAAGCAGAGTTCAAGATAAGTTACTATGCATACATCTAATTAAATATTTTAGAAAAATAGGTCTTTTGATCCAGTAAGAATTCAAAAATTTACTTATTTTTGTCTACTAAAAGTAAAATCGGGGTCATTAAGATGGCTGAACAAAGAATAACTAAGCTGGTTCAGACATCGACTCAGCTTGTGTTACAGCAGAATGAGATAAAGGCAAGAACACTAGCCAGTTTTTAAGAGTCTTGGTTTCTATACCTACAAGACAATTACTCTTTTGCCTGCCTATCTCAAATGGTTGTTGTGAGATCCAAATATGAAAACGAATGGGAGTGGGATCTATCAATTTTAAAATGCTGCCCACATATAAGCCAAAGTATTGAATACTTGAAAACTAGAAGGAACCTGCTTCTACTTGATTCCCAAGATGGGAGAGCAAATGGAATTGTTTAAATCTAGAAACATTTGGCCCCCAAAGACAATGAAATGCTTTAAAAATCAAAAGAACATTGTTGTGTTGAAACACTCAAAAATTCCTTTTATGTTTCATCTGCTATAATGTATTATCTTTGGAGGCAATATGATGCTTCCCTTCTAAAAATGTCACACCTTTGACAATAATAATTTAGGAATTTCAGACAATTCAATGAATTTCTCTTAGAACATCCTTTTAAAAAATTATCAAGTATAAATCTTTTACTCTCAATTTGTGTCACAACAATTGATAACCAGAATATCTGGCTGACTTGTAATTGCCTACATCCTACCAACATGGCTCTTGATTCTAGAATGCAGGGGGGAAGCAACTACCTTTATAAAAATCAGAGATACATATTGAAAGTCAGCTACTTATATAGCATTATTTTCTTATATGTGAAAAACCTTAATACCTAACCTGGGTAGAATGGTGTCCTCTCTGTTCCCTTTTATCCATGTAGTCACAATATGCTATACAATTGTACCTCATTTTCCATGAGCTCCTTTCCTCATTTGCAGATTCTTACACAGAAAGTATGCCAAGTGATTATCATGGCACCCTCTAGTTAGAATTCAGAAAGAGATTAAGTACAACTTAACATGTTTCTGCAGTTGAACTATGAGAGGGTTTACTTCACAAATCATCCACTAGTGCAATCTAAATCTCAAAACTATAAAATGGAAAAAAGTCAAATCCTTATGCTGTCAGTTATAAGACTGAGCTCCAGTAAACCTGTATAAGTAGGTCAACC
Source organism: Phyllostomus hastatus (assembly GCF_019186645.2). Classification (NCBI taxonomy): domain Eukaryota; kingdom Metazoa; phylum Chordata; class Mammalia; order Chiroptera; family Phyllostomidae; genus Phyllostomus; species Phyllostomus hastatus. The sequence goes on along the minus strand of NW_025333841.1, from coordinate 6,212,420 downwards.
AGTTGTACCTCAACATCCCAGCTCTGTAGGTTTCCCTGATGCTTTCTCTTGCTTTCTTTATTCAAAGGCAGCAAAATTACTGATAATAAGTACAAACATTAGCTTCCACCCTATTATGATACACAGTTGGCAGAAATCAAAGATGAAAGAAAAGTACTGTTTATTTTATCAAGTGCCTACAATGTGACCAGCAGTTTAGACATCATTTCACTCATTTATTCATTTGTTTCTTCACAATGACCTCTAAATATCAGACAACCCAAAATAAACACAGCAGACAACGTTCCTACTTTCAGGTAGATTACAATCAAGTTTAAGAAAAAGACATTTAAAAATAATCACACATCTTCTGTGGCTGGTTAGAGCATAATAAATCACAACAAGTAAATACTCCTACTATAATAATTAATTAAATACAGATACATCACAAAAATCATATTTTAAATGCCTGGGAGAAATACCTAAGGTCAATAACAATTAGGACTAGATGAACTACAATTTCAGAGATTATACAACCACTCCAAACTCTGTGCTACAACAAAGACATAAGGAAATCCTTCAGCATGGATGGACCTAGAGGTTATTACGCTAAATGAAATTACACAAGTAATTCAACAGAGGAAGGACAGTCTTTTTTAAAAATGGTGCTGGAGGAATCAGACATTTATAGGCAACAAAAATGAAGTTCAAATTAAACCTCATACCTTATACAAAAATTAACTCAAAATGGAGTACAGGTATAAATCTAAAACTTAATACAATAAAATTGTTTTAATGGGAAAAAGCTTCAGGATTGATATTAGTGTAAAAGTTCTAAATGTGACACTAAATGTGTGATCCATTTAAAAATGTTAAATTGGACTATATCAAAATTACAAAATTTACCTCTGTAAAAGACCCACTTTATAAGATGAAAAGACAAGCTACAGTCTTGGAGACAATATTTACAAACCATATATCTGACAAAGGACTCATTTCTGTAATACGCAAAGAACTCTAAAAATCCAGTGGGGAAAATGCAGACAACTGTACTTGAACAACAATAAAATAAAAATTAAAAAGTTATTTACAAATTTTAGAGACTGAAAAAAAGAACTCCAAAAAAAGTCAGTATAATTGGAAAGTAGACAAAAGACCTACACAGACATTTCACTGAATAGGATATGCAGATGGTTAATAAGTAAATTATAAGGTGTTCAGCATCATTAGCCATAGGGAAATACAAATTAAAACACAATGAATTATTGCTATACACTTATCAAAATGTCTAAAATACAAAATAGTTACAATAACAAAAGCTTTCAATGGATTAGAAACTGAATCCCTCATACATTGCTGAGTAATGTAAAGTGGCACACCAATTGCAGAAAATAGTTTGGTAGTTTATTTAAAAACTAAACATTTAGCCCTGGCTGGTGTGGCTCAGTGGAGTGGGTGTGGGCTGCGAACCAAAGGGTCGCCAGTTTGATTCCCAGCCAGAGCGCATGCCTGGGTTGCAGGCCAGGTCTCCAGTAGGCGACACGAGAGACAACTGCACATTGATGTTTCTCTCCCTCTCTTTCTCCCTCCCTTCCCCTCTCTAACAATAAATAAATAAAATCTTTAAAAAATAAAACCTAAACATTTAACTACCATATGATCCAGCAATTGCATTCCCAAGCATTTATCCCGGAGAAATTTAAATTCCATCCATAGCCTAGTTGGGTGGCTCAGTTGGTTGTAGCATCATCCCATACACCAAAAGGTTGACAGGTTTTTCTATTGTAAGTAATGTGCTCTGAACATTCATGTACAGGTTTCTATGTGGATGTAACTATTTTTTAAATCCTCGCCTGAGGATATGTTTTATTTATTTACTTGGTTGTTATTTATTTTTACTTATTTGTTTTCTAATCCTCACCCAAGGATACCTTTTTAAATTTTTTTATTGCTAATTTATTTTAATTTTCTTTGTTATTTAGTTATTTTAAATTTATTTTTAAAATTTTTAATCTTCACCCTAGGATATCTTTACTGATTTTAGAGAAAAAAAGAGAAACCTTGCTGTGAGAGAGAAACATGGATCACTTGCCTCCTGTATGTGCCCTGACTGGGGATCTAATTCCTGTGCCCTGCTCAGGAATTGAACCCATGAACTTTTGGTATATGGGATGATGCTCCAAACAACTTAGCCACCTGGCCAGAACACCAAATTACTTCTTAAAAATGAAGGTGGCCCTGGCTGGTGTGGCTCAGTGGATTGAGTGTTGGTGTATGAACTGATGGGTGGCTGGTTCAATTTCCAGTTAAGGCACATGCCTGGGTTGCAGGTCAGGTCCCAGTTAGGGGTACACAAGAGGCAAGCAGTCAATGTTTCTTTCACAGACCGTTCTCTCATATATTGATGTTTCTCTCCCTCTTTTTCTCCCTCCCTCCCTTCTCTCTAAAAATAAACAAACAAAATCTTTTAAAAATGAAAGTAACATGGAGACATTTTCAAATAAACAAAAGCTGAGACAATTCATCATCATAAGATCTACATTATCAAAAATATTAAAGAATATTCTTCAGAGTGATAAAAATTATAATATATTAAAACTTTGATCTACACAAATGAAGAATATCATAATGGCAAATACATGACTATAAACTATTTTTTCTCATTTTTAAACTTCTTTGAAAAATCATTGATTGCTTAAAGTAGAAGTAATGATATAATATAGGTTTTATAACATGGAGAAATAAAATGTATCACGACAGCACAAAGAACGGTAGGTAAATGTTGGTATAATGTTATGATTTTTTTATATTACATGTGAAGTAGCATAATATATTAATTACTATATGGCAGTCATTTATTTTATATACATAATATATATATGCATATTTGTATACATACACATACATTCACACATAAATACATGTGTTCTGAGACATAGTCCATAGGATTCACCATTTAAGTACATGGCACAACAAGTTTATAAACTCCTAATTGTGAGAAGGAACACAAAAGATCCACCAGGTGACTCAAGATATGTAAGTATTGAGGGTGTTTTAAGGATGGTGACAGAATGCCTTTGTATGTTCCATCGCTTTATAAGACAGGGGTGTTCCTTGACAAGCATAAGATGGACTTCTCTGATGAATTTTGCTGCCAGAGCAACTGTAGCCATTATATCTCCCCTTATTTTAATGATGTGTCATGATGTGTCGCTTTCTGCTTCAGCCTCAACTCAGCCACAAGGACAAAAGTCCATGGAATGTGAGTGAAGTTTAATGGCAGCTACTACCTACTCTCTTCACTTAACCCAAGAAGCCATTGCAAATAGCCCAAAGACCCACTGTGGGAGATGGACATTATTTCCCAGAAGTAAATACAGCTCAGCTTGTACTTTGGAACAATTGGTGAACCTTGCCACTTGCACAATCTTCTAGCAAAGGTTATCCAGTACCTGAACATGATCATGGCAGAATCACCAGGCCTCCTCACCATCTGCCTTTTAGGATATCTACTCATTGCTGAATGTGCAGGTTTGTTTCCTTTTAAAAGATACATTGAATATGCTTGTCTTTTAGGTATATAATATCTGGTACTGCCTTCTTCACTAAATAATGGATACAGGATTTGACAGCAATATTTAAGATTCTGGTAGTCAGTATGTGTGATGGCAAATACTGGTTCTCTGGTAGCTGTGTCTCCTTAGTATTTAAAACTAAATAGATTTACAATGCTTGTGGTACATTTTTAATGGACACTGTTGGACTTAGGATTTGACCATGTAATTCCTCTTAGAAAACAGTTATCTCCTTAGTTAAAAAAAATCTTAAAAGTTGGAAAATGCTTTAACAAGGAAATAGCAGAATATAGAGAAAAAAATAACTGTCATTTTGGTTATTTGTACTCATCACTTTGAAATCAAAAAGGGAAACATTAAAGCCACAAAGATGCTTTCTTTCATCTGCACAAAAATTTTTATTTTAAGATCTGTTATGTGTTTCAAAATTTTATAACTATATAATAAGACATGCCTTTAATTTTTTAATGTATATACCTTCAACTTAAAGCTTGAGTTAAAACAAATTTTTTCATTAGTAAGTTGTTATTTATCACCAACATTTTTCATGGATTAGGAAGAAATTATTTTATCTCTGACTCTAAACATCTCAGAGTTAATACATGAGGGAACTCAATACTTGCACTCTTAGGAGAGCAAAGCCAGTCAGAGAATTGACATAAAGGGTAGAAATTGGTTAATGCAATGTGTACCACTTGTTTTTTTCACAGCCTCAGTGACTTTATGCACTGTCCCCAAAGGAAAGCACACAGGAAAGAAATTACCTCATTTAGACAAACAGCATGTTCTCACAGGAAGCATTTATCACACTTAATTGTCAGCCTACTATAATCAAATCTAGTCACTGACAGTGCCAGGATCAGGGGTGCCAACCCTAAGGGTCCCCAGAAAGCAGACTGGCCCTGTGGTTCCCACTCCAGACATGATGTCAGACTGAAATGAAGAAATAATGGTACAAGAATGCAAAGGTTAAATCAAACTAGCCAAGTGGGTAGAGTCCAGGAATAAAGAAATTTAGCTGGAAAACTCACAAAGCAGGACACAAAGCTAGGCCTTTCTCCTCAGTGTGAGATCAGCAGGACAAAAGACCTAAGACCTTCCTTCAGGATAAGTGGTGAGATGATGGAGATGTTAAGAGGGCTGCTGACCCCTTGAAGAACTCAGATGTTGGGGGGAAAGGACAAATAGGAAGAAAAAAAAGAGGAACTGGGATTTCAGAGCTTGGGAAATAATGACTAAAATAGATAAACCTGAAAAAATTAAGATACTTGATCCTCAATCAATATGAGGAGAAAAGTAATGTGATTCTGGAGTGACTGGAGTCAAAGAAAAAAGGCCCTTGAGGAGAAATGAAGGGGACTTTCCCTAAGGAAGAGCAGTATTGAGGCAGCACTCTCTGCTGCTGTTAAATTGGCATTGACTTCTAAAAGCAGTTTTGATGAATGATCTACCGAGTTGTTGCATTTTCATGGCTGCTGCCCTTAGGTTTTACTGCATCAATTTGGATTTTGAAATCAAAACTTCTGTGAAACCAACTGAAGTTTCTAAACTACATGGACCAAAACTGTCTTTCATTCAGAATGAATGAATGAAATGAATGAGAGAGAGAGCATCGATCCATACACTTTAGAAAACTTTACAAAACCAAGTGACTACTACTATGGTGCCAGGTACAGTGGCAAGGTACTAGGGACATGGGGACAAACCAGACTTCCTTCTTTGGCCTAAGGCACCATAAAGTCAGGAAATATAATTTAATATAATGTGCTAAAATGTGTACCAGGTGCTAAAGGACCATAGAAAATGAAATACATTAACTGGGGAAACACTTGACAGAGAGATAATATTTTGAGCTGGGCCTTAAAAATGAGTAGATTCATCCTTGAATGTCTGATCTAGGGCATTCTAAGCACAGAAGATCACTCATGTGCAAACATCCAGATCCACAGAGAATGTCAAGGCTTTCAATAACTCATTATGTTTTGAGTGTTGAATAGGACAAATGAGGCAGGATACCAAGGCAGGGTCAGGTCATCAGATAATAAAAGCCCTAAACTAAAGAGTTTTTACAATAAAAAGCAATGTGGTCCTGCCTGGTGTGGCTCAGTGGATTGAATGCCAGCCTGTGAAGCAAAGGGTCACTGGTTCGATTCCCAGTCAGGGCACATGCCTGGGTTGTGGGCCAGGTCCCCAGTAGGGGGCATCTGACAGGCAACCACACATTGATGTTTCTCTTCCTCTCTTTCTCCCTCCCTTTCCCTCTCTAAAAAGAGAAAGAAAGAAAGAAAGAAAGAAAGAAAGAAAGAAAGAAAGAAAGAAAGAAAGAAAGAAAGAAAGAAAGAAAGAAAGAAAGAAAGAAGGAAAGAGTCTTTAAAATACTCCCTTTAGAAAGCCATGCGGACTCATCAGAAGTACAAACAAATACCACTGATGGCTGATTTTCGATGCTCAGGCTAGCAACATTATAATCAACTGTCTGAGGAAGGGGTAGCAAGACTACAGGAGACCAATCTTGAGGCTATTGTAATCATCCAGGGAAGGCAGGAGGGCCGGAACATGGACATTACCTATATAGTCAGAGGAGGAAAAGGAATTCAAGTAACATTAAGGAAGTAGAAATGATATGACTTAACCATCTGGGTATGGGAGGGGAACAGGTTTAGAGAAAGTGTACTGAGTATGTCCTGATCATTTTTATGTGATTACTGGACACAACCTAGGCCTAAAAGCATGAACTGTGCATCTGATTGCCAGAGTCAAAATCCTGGCTCTGACACATTAGTATGTTACTTGGGGCAAATCACTTAACCTCTCAGAATCTCTGTTTTTCTTAGTTCCAAAAATGAGGTAACAGTGCCAATCTCATGAGACCATTGTGAGTATGGAATGAAATGTTAGCAAATCACTGAGTACAGTGTACAGCACATCAGAAGCATTAAATAAACTTCAGTGCTCTGTCATATTACAGTGTACAGTTAGGGATCTGGAATTCAGAAGATGTATCTGACCAGTGATGAATATTTGGAACTCACTGTCAAATAACAGTAGTTACAACCATATGAATGACGATCCAGGAAGTGAATATGGGTATTGTGTCACTTAGTATAGTGCCTGACAGTAGTGAGTGTTCAGAAAATTGTGTTGAAAAAGCTAGGACTGTATTATGGTGAGGCAAGCAAGGCTACTAAGACATCAGCATACTTGTACACACTAAAAGAGAGTGCCTCCTTCAATTTTGTGCCCTAAATGCTTTGTTTACCTCACCACAGTCCTGGCCTTGGCAAGGATGGAAAGCATGAAAAGGCAAATGGCTGAAGCTGGAGCCTGGGAGAACTCTGAACATTTTCAGGGCAGGCAGAGAAGGTGAATTAACTGATTCAAGTGGCAGACGAATAACAATAGTTAGAGTAAAGAGGAGAACCAGAGTAGAGTAATTTCATGGAAAGAGTGTCCTGAAAAGGGAAAGATCAATAATTAGGAATGTTTCAGAGCAATCAGGAAATACATAAACTCAGAATTATCCTTTAGGAGGCCCTAGCTGATCCTGACACCAGTCATTTTATTACATGACAGTAAAGAAGGGAAGGAGCTACAGAAAAGAGCTTTAAAGAGCTAATGGGAATTGAGGAAATTTTGAGACAGTGTAAGTTTCACAGGTTGATGTACTTAAGACCATCTACATGAACACGAAGTAACCTGCACAGCAAATTCAGAGTCCCTTCAGTTTGAGATCCAGTTCTATTTTCCAGGAAAGAAGGAAAGAAGAAAGGGAGGGAGGGAGGGAGATAACCAACATATGAGGGGTCAAACAACCCAAAATTATCTTCTGGAGGGTAAGGCCCTTGTAGTACAGGCTTCCCCCACTAGGTGAGTGTTCTAGGAACCCAATCTGTACCAGTGTACTAGCTGGCATTGTTGTGAGAGGCTGAATTCGGCTTCAGTGAATTTTTTTTGAAGAATCTTTCAAAGTGTTCACCCATTTCATGATGGGTGATTTACAAGTGCACCTGCCCACACTGCTGAGTGTTCAGAAGTTTTTGACCACAAGCAGCATTACCCCTGTGCACCGCCCCCTGCCCCCATTCAACCGATCTCACCCTGAGCAACTCTTTTGTTGTTGTTTCCTGAATGAAAAGAGTCCTCAAAGGGAAACGTTTTGCCAATGTGGAAGAAGTGAAACAAAAAAATGGCAGAAGCACCAATACACATCAAAATCATTGAGTTCAAAAACTGTTTTGAACAGTAGAAAAAACATCTTGATAGGTGTATTGCATCAAATGGAGAGTACTTTGAAGGTGATTGAGGTTTAAATGTAAAAATAAATATACAAGTTTTTATAAATAAATTTCAGGTGTTTTGGGCCCCCCTCATATACCAGCCTACACATATTATTATCTCATGGATCCTTTCAACAACACTTTGAGGTACATATTTGTATTATCCTACTGGTACACCCATTTTACATTGAACCAAGTTAAGCTTCAAAGATTATGTGATCTCACAAAATCTTTGTGAGATTCATATGAGATCTAGTGATCTCACAGCCAACAGATGGTTGATTGAAATCCAGAGGCATCTGATTTGACTCCACAACTCTGTTTCTTCACTAGACCACATTGTAAATGGATACAAACATAGGTGATATTGTAGATGTGCCCAGGACCAAGCCAAAGAATTGCCCAGCAGGGAGGAGGGCCTGGTGGAGGCTGAGAGGCATCAATATGAGGTGGCATCCACCTGTAGCATGGGAATTGTATCCCATGGTGCTCAGGTGCCTCAGAAGAGAAGGAAGGCACAGATGGCTGTACTGATCTAGGGGTTGGGACTGCAGGATATTGCAGCACCGAAAAAAGGGTAAAAAAATGGAGAAAGTTGGCAGGTGAATCCCAAGGATTATTTGCTGAACAAGAGAAAAGCAAGGTTGTCAAGAGACTGGAAGCGTCCCTAAAGTGAAGAGCTGTAATGAAAATAGGAGAATATAGTTTAGTTTCTTTTTTTATGGTTCTTTTGGAGTTAATGAGAAAGGAGTCCCAAAATGCCCTGGAAAGTTCATCTTAGAAGCACCTGGTCCTCTGAGACGGTGTCAGATAGTCTCTTGAAGAAAGAAACAACTCCAGGCAACTTCCTGAGTTCCTGTTATTAATTATAGATATAAATATAAATAATAGATCTGTATCTATTTATATATCTATAGAGGGAGACAGAGAAATGGGAAGAGGGAAATTTAAGAGGGGAATTGGGAGAATTGGTTAGAGATCTCAGTCCTCTAGAGCTCAGGAATTATCTCCACAGGCTAGGCAGTCATACCTAAGATAAACCATATCCTGAATCCCGGGGAAGATTTACATCACTGAAATTCCTACAACACTTGCCAACAGAAGGTGTTATGAGTCTGAAGATAAAAGCAGTGAAGGCAGTGTTTTTTCTTTTAAATCTAGTGAGAGCCCCTGGGTTTGTGTCTGCAGTTGGACCACAATTAGGCTTCTGTTCTTCCAAGAGAAATTTATCAAAGTAATTTGGGCAACTGCATCCTGAAAACAGAGCCCGGTCATCAGGGTTGGAGGGAAGGGGTCGGATCACCTTGCAAGGATCTGCAATTAGCTATTTTCAAATAATGACAAAGTATGAAGTTAAGTGCTTATTTAAGAACTTTCTTTTTCATGCAATGTAAATTCAAATACAATGGAGAATCTGACCTTTTATTAGTGGAGCTCTCTTGACTAAGGGTAAAATTTAATTTTAATTCCTCAGTCTCCATCTCTATATAGTACCATGAGAACATCATAGATTTTTGGCTCAATTTTCCAAAGATAAATTGGCTTTAGGATTACTTAGATTAAAAAAAAAAACCTTCCCTAAGAGTTGTATGTAATTTTCATGATATGTTCATTTTCATAAAGCTAAATAATAGCTCTTTCAAATTTCAGTTTTCCTTGATCATGAAAATGCCAACAAAATTCTGAATCGGCCAAAGAGATACAATTCAGGTAAATTGGAAGAGTTTGTTCAAGGGAATCTGGAGAGAGAATGTATGGAAGAAAAGTGTAGTTTTGAAGAAGCACGAGAAGTTTTTGAAAACACTGAAAAAGCTGTGAGTATTTCCACAAAACATCCTTCAAATACAGAACAAAAAATAGTAAACCTTTTTTTAAAAAAAAGAAAACAACTTCTTGTAATTTTAAAATATCTATACATATATGTGTATTATAAATGGTATAAAAGAGAAGGAATTAAATCCAAAACATTTTAAATGCCACCATTAACCTCTCCTTTTTCTTTATAGACTGAATTTTGGAAGCAATATGTTGGTAAGCAATTCATTTTATCCTCTAGCTTGCATATGAAACATTTGAGAATTATGTATTTTCTTTCTCTGTGTAAACACATAATATATTAAACTCTGTCAAAAGAGCTCAGATAAATAAGTTCCACTCTTTTACCCAAGATTGAAAGGTGATACACTACAGGTTTATGCCAGCATGAAAGACATCAGTTGGCAGATGAGCTTACTCCTCCCTAGGGCTTCAAAAAGAACATTGTTCCACCCCAGGAAGCTGGAAGGAAGAAACAGAAATGACTGCATCTGGGGACTGAATGATGGTTTGCAATCCCCAGTAGAGAATCAGAGAATGTTGATTGACTTAAATGTTTATTATTTAACCATCCTTCTTATGATGGTCTATAAGGCCCTCCACAATTACCCAGCCCTTCCCTTACCATTGCCCCTCCCATCTCATCTCCTACTGCTCCCCACGTTACACAATGGACCCCAGCCATCCTGGCCTCCCTGGTGCTTCTTGCATGCTCTAGGTATGCTTCCACTTTAGAGTCTTGGATCTGGCTGTTCCTTTAATGTGGAATGCTCTTCTGCTAGGTTTCCCTAGACTCACCACCTCACCTCCTTTGGGTCTACACCCAATGTCACCATCTCAATGAAGCTGACCTTGATCATATATTAATATTCCAACCTGCCCCCCCATAACTCCTTCACTCTAGACACTGTGTCCTGGTCTATTATTATTAATACATAGCACTTTTCACCATCTGAGATATCATATAATGGTCTTACTTATACTATCTATTATTAATTTTCCCACCTAAATAGAGGGCTCACTTCATATTGGTAGCATTCAATTGGGGTATTCATTTTTTTTTTTGTTTATTGATGTATTCTTAGTAACTTCAACACTATCTGGTAAAGAAGCACTGAGTAAATATTTGTTAAATGAATTTACCATAATGAGGAAAAGTCAAAACTTTAATGGCAGCTAAGTTTTAAAATCAATTTAAAATCCAGCAGTAGGACTTTGTGGCAGTGTCAATTTCACAGGTTGACTTACCCAGGCAGCAAATTTAATGAGTTCCTTCAATTTGAGATCCAGTTCTATTTTCCAGTTTCTGTTCTGGAGATACTGTTGGGCTTGTTCATACTCTGATAACTCATAATTCCTCCGCTTTTGTTCTTAAATCATGGTGGAAGAAGAGGTTCCTTTCATTACATTTGCTTTATCTGCCTTTCCTTGTTCTTGGTAATAAACACTACCAGGACAATTCTCTACTGAGGTATTCCCATACAGTTATTAGTCTAAGCAAGACTTCTCATTCTCTATTTCAACTATATTTAAAATTTCTCATCTTCTGATATATTTTTAGAGCACACCAATTCCTAACACACACACACCCCCCCCTGCCACCAAATATTCCTGACTGTATTTAAACCCCTATGACCCCTTCATTACCAACCCCATGACCTGATCTCCCACCCCGTAGCAGGGTTAGGTCAGAACCTATTAAGACCTATATTTTTAGGTCAGGCTCTTGCCTTCTGATCACAGGCAGTGGTTACTGTATCTCAGGTAAAGATACCTCAAAAACATTAAGGACATGATTCTGTCACTACTACTTTGTCTATAGAAAAATAAAACACAAACAAGAACAAAAAAGAAAAAATAATAACCCCATGCCTCTTTTCACTTGCAACTAAGATTCCTAATTCCCCCAAATAGACTATGCTAATTCTCACTGTGTGGGTGGCCACATACATCAGGGACGCAGGCCCCACACTCCTGCTCCGTTCTGTACCATCAACTCACCACATAAAGAGCCCAGATTAAGAAGGAATATCATTCAATCACATTAACCAGCACCTGTCAAGTACTTTACAGTTTACAAGAGTGCCTGTCACATTTAATCCTCACACCAACCCTGGGAGAAAAGTATTATTAACCTCATTTCACAGAGAAGGAAACTGAGGCTGGCCAAAGTTCACCCAGCTGGGGAGTCAAGGAGCCCAGAAAACAATCCAAGCTCTCTAATGTCCAATCCCTTGTTTTCACTATTATCCGTATCAGCCTTCAAATTTAAATGCAGTTATTTGCTAAACACCAACTTAGTAGCCTTAAACAGGAACCCATCTCTTGGCAAGGTCTTGTTGCTTGTTGTCTTTGACCCCTACTGTCTGTGGCTTTGCCTCAGCCCAAAGTACACACAGACAAGCACCCAAAGGAGGACTAAATGCAGGATAAAATGACACTCATTTTAAAGATATGTCTCAGCAAAAGAGTTGCTGTGTAGCTGGCTGCAAGCCCAGACTCTTTCAGTGAAACATCCTAAATAATTCAGATCTGTTAGTCTATAATATAAAGTGCAAATGTGGCTCGTTTTTTAGACCAGTTCTGAACATCAATAATAATAAGCCAGAGATAACATATTTTGTTTTCATGGAATTAGAACAAATTGAAGTATTTGTGCAAAAGCACATTGGATCAAGGGGCAGAGAGGACAAGGTCTAATTTTTACAGCAAGCAGACTTTCCAGAGAGGGGCTATTTCTGAGAAAGGGATATTAGTCTTTAATCAATGGGGCCTGGATACATGCTACTGACAGAGAACATGACAGACATTCTGGTGCTCTCCCTAGAGTAGGATCTCCAAGCTAGATGACAGGGAGCTTCACTCTAAAGTGTGACTGATAATCAGGAATTAGTTGCCCCTTTTCTCTCATTCTTTCAATCTTATGTCATCTTTAGCTCCCACTGTTTTGCTTCTCATGTATTGACTTGCTTATCTAGCTCCCATTTTTTCTTCAGGGCTATTTCTCCTAGCTCAAAGTGCATACCAGTCTACCTTATGGTACTATTCATCCCTTTCTCCTGAAGCTGCCTCAGAAGTGTGGATGGAGGCAGAGCTCTAAGAAACCAGACTTAAAGGTTCCCTTCTCATCTTGACCCTACCTTCCCCTCTTGTCTATTTCTTCCTTCTGTTTTCTTGCCACCAGTGTCTTCAAAGGTTTTCAAGAACTCTACAAAGGTAGAAACTTTAGGAAAGGTAGAAAAGAAACATAGTTGATTTGTACATAAAAAAGAACATTTTTCAGAATTTTTTTCTTTTTTATTTCTCTGTATCAAAAGTTGTTTCTCACTTTACTTTGACCAGTTAGGACCTAACTCATAGACAGAATACCTTTAAGAAGTAACATATGCTTCTGTCATCTTTTCTATTGTTTGGAACCATTACTGCACATTATACTTAAAAGTGAAATGACAACACAAGGAAGAAGATGCATTTGCTTCATGCCTAGGTGACCAGTCCTTTGAGCAAAAGTTGTTATCTTACTGAGCTTGTGCTGCAATGTGATAGAACAAGCCTTGTATGGCATATAGTAATAATTGTTGAAGTGATGTGATCTGATTTGGAATTAAATCTGCCACCATTCTATAAGAACTGAAAATTCCTCTTAGCCTATGCTGCTCCAATACATTTTTATACTTAAACATTCTTCTCTGTTTGCATAAACTATGTACATGTCTTCCTCAAGGCAACTTCCTAAGACACTGTTAGCATAAGTACCATTGTCTGGGTTGCTTTTAGAAATGCAGAAAGTCAGGGGCATCCCATAAGCACCTGGCTTCCTGACCCTAAAATTAGGTTCCCCTTCCCATGAGTCAGTGGAGGGAGGATCAGGCATTGTAAACAATTTATCTGCTAATTTAACATCTTAACCTATCTCAAAGATGGAGACCAGTGTGAGTCCAACCCATGTTTAAATGGTGGCATGTGCAAGGATGACATTAATTCCTATGAATGTTGGTGTCAACCTGGATTTGAAGGAAAGAACTGTGAATTAGGTAAGTAACTAGTTTTGGATTACTCATGGTTCAAAGTTTCCCTTTGAAAGCAGATGAAACTGGAAAACACAGTATTTATATATCATAATTTTCCCTTAAAACCATATACATTTTTATTATGGTAGAAAACACAACACGAAATTTTGAAGTGTACATCACAGTATTGTTAACTACGGGCACTATGCTATGCAGAAAATCTCTAGAACTTATTCATCTTACATAACCAAAACTATACCCATTGAAAAGCAGCTCTTCATTTTCCTTTCCTCATTCTGTGCTCTTATGTGTTTGACTATTTTAGCCACTGCCTATAAGTAAAATAATGCAGTGTTTGTCCTTCTGTAACTGGCTTCACTTAGCATAATGTCCTCGAGGTTCACCCATGTTGTTACATATGACAGGATTCCTTCTTTTTAAAACCTGAATAATATGCCATTGCACAAAACATACTTTCAAAGCTTATAAACATTTGTTTTATCTGTAGTCATATTTTCCTGGATAAGTTCAAGAAACTATATGAAGAGCAATAATAATATTTGGTAGATAGTAGGTAACATTGTTCCACTCACTTATTAATCCTCGATAAAGCCATATGCAGTCAGTACCATTATTATTATCCCAATTCCATGATGATGAAAAAACTATAGATCAAAAGTAAATGGTCAAGCCAGGAGGTGGACTTCAGTTTGACAAAAGCCTATACTTCTCACTACTATCCACAAAATGCAAAGAAAACTGAACCTGTTAACCTCATGACTAAATTGCTATCAACATAGGCACCAGAGGTCAAGCAATTATAGAATCAGGGTATGACAAAGTCAGTTCTGTCATATAGTAGGCACTTCTCCACACACACAAGCCACTTTACATGTAAAATTTGTTGACAAAAATCTGAGCTCATACACTGATTACACTGAAACAGTAACATATCAAATTGAGTTTCAGTGTACATCTTTTCCTCTCATAGCCTAAACTATTTTTTTTTCCTGAGATTTTGGCAATTGGAGCTGTAAACCCTCAAAGTCCTTCAGCTACTTGTTTATTGCTTCTGGATGCAAGATTACTGGTATTGTGATTGTGAAAATCACACAGTGCTAATGACAGATTCTCTTTCTACTCTGAAACTCCAGAAGAATAGAGATGCAATCCTGGGGAGCAAATTTAACACCGCAGGCTGTATGACTAAGGGCAAAGAGTAGAAAATTAGCAGGACTCTATTAAGGCATTATAGCAATCCACCCAACCCATAGATGAAAAAGGCATAAAACAAAATGAAACACAGCAGCTGCACTTGTCCTATTGAGAAAGGGAAAGAAGTCACCTGCAATGCTCAGAAATCCTTTCAGTATTAAAGAAAAATCCATTGATCATCCTCCTCTGAGATCAAAAAGATAAAAAAGAATAGAAGATAAGAAAAGGAAAAGGTGTCAGGGACAAAACACTTTAAAACACAGAAAAGAGTGAATGCAGGTGGATGAACTGGTACACCTGGCCTGCATTCCCATTCCCTCAGATTTCCTAGTGAGGGGACAAACCGATGCCTGGGCTCCCTTTCCCATGAGTGGGTTGACTGGTTCAACATCTCTGAGGTGCTACTTTCATATGAAAGTTTATGATTTCTAATTCAGATTTAGCCAGATAAATTTGAGCTTGTTATTATGGAAATCTACAAAATTCTTTGGAATAGTTACTCATTTTCAGCTTAAATAACATAACTATTGGAGCTCAGGGAATGAATAACTCAATTAGTCTCAGTTAAAAATGAAGGACACATTATGGTAAAGTATAACTGAAAATAGTATTTTGCATTAAATATTCCTAAATGTCTTCAGTTTAAAAATAAAGTCACTGTAAAGAAAGAGAATAGGACTCTGGCCAAGATGGAGGCATAGGTAGACACACTGTGCCTCCTCACACAACCAAAGGAAGGACAACAACAATTTAAAAACAAAAAGCAACCAGCACTGACAGAAAATAAAACTGTACGGAAGTCCCGACAACCAAGGAGTTAAAGAAGACACATTCATCCAGACTGGTAGGAGGGGTGGAGACAGGCAGCGGGCAGAGAAGATTCATGGCAAGGCTGCAGCTGGTGGACCCAGTGAAGTGGAGGCTGGTGGAGCTGGTGGTCCCACATTCATGAGCTGATAAACTGGGAGGAACAACTGGGGAGCGAAACAGACCGCACAACTCAGGGTCTCAGCACGGAGAAATAAAACTTCAAACCACTGATTGAAGACACCTGTGGGGGTTGAGGCCACCACAGGAGAAACTCCCAGCCTCACAGGAGAGTTTGTTGGAGAGACCCACAGTTCGTTAGAATGTACACAAGCCTACCCACTGGGAATGAGTACCAGAAGGGCCCACTTTGCTTGTGGGTAGTGGGGGAAGTGACAGAAATCTGGCAGAGAGCAGAGCAAGCACCATTGTTCCCTCTTGGACCCCTTCCCCACAAACAGGGTCACAACACAGTGAAGTGAATTACCCCACCCTGGTGAACACCCAAGGCTCCGCCCCTTACTATATAACAGGTGCACTGAGAAAAATAAATGGCCCAAATGAAAGAACAAATCAAAGCTCCAGAAAAAATACAACTAAGCAATGAAGAGGTAGCCAACCCATCAGATGCACAGTTCAAAACACTGGTAATCAGGATGCTCACAGAATTCAAAAAAATGAGGAGAGGCTTAGGAACCTTCGGGATATTTTTAAATGTTCCAACATCTGAAATATAAGGGTACCAGAAGGAGAAGAGGAAGAGCAACAAATTGAAAAATTATTTGAACAAATAATGAAGAACTTCCCCAATCTGGCAAAGGAAATAGACTTCCAGGAAGTCCAGGAAGTCCAGAGAGTCCTAAAGAAGTTGGACCCAAGGAGGAACACACCAAGGCACATCATAATTACATTACCCACGATGAAAAATAAGGAGAGAATCTTAGAAGCAGCAAGAGAAAAGGAGACAATTGCCTGCAAAGGAGTTCCCATCAGACTGTCAGCTGATTTGTCAAAAGAGGCCTTACAGGCAAGAAGGGGCTGGAAAGAAGTATTCCAAGTCATGAAAGGGAAGGACCTACATCCAAGATTATTCTATCCAGCAAAGCTTTCATTCAGAATGGAAGGGCAGATAAAGTGCTTCTCAGATAAGGTCAAGTTAAAGGATTTCATCATCACCAAGCCCTTATTATATGAAAAGTTAAAGGGACTTATCTAAGAAAAAGAAGATAAAAAATATGAACAGTAAAATGACAGCAAACTCAGTTATTAACAACCACACCTAAAACAAAAACAAAAACAAACTAAGCAATCAACTAGAACAGGAGCAGAACCACATAAGTGGAGATCACATGGAGGGTTATCAACAGGGAAGTGGGAGGGGGAGAGAGGGGGGGAAAGGTACAGAGAATAAGTAGCATAGATGGTACGTAGAAAATAGATGGGGGGGGTAAGAATAGTATGGGAAATGTAGAAGCTAAAGAACTTATATGTATGACCCATGGACATGAGCTAAAGGGGGAAATGTGGGTGGGAGGGGGTGTACAGGGAAGAGGGGAATAAAGGGGGGAAAATGGGACAACTGTAATAGCATAATCAATAAAATATATTTTAAAAAAGAAATAGAATAGCCCTGAGGAATGTAAATAGAAGCACAAAACCCCCTAACAGGTTTTGCTACATGTGTGAGTCTACAGTCTACATAATGAAAGTGCTAAGTCTACAATTGGATCCCTCAGTCTCTTGGGTTCCCCACATTTTGGTTTGGTTGCACTACCTTCACCACCAAGCTTGGCCTCTGGGTTACATTAATCTCCCCAAGGCCATTTATCAAGGCTTAGAAAAATCCTTCTAGCTCAGTTAGTTCAGAAACAAAGGGGGAATTCTCTCAAAAGAGCGCTTTATCTCAGACACTAGAGGACAGCAACAGCAAAAAGATACAAACTTCTGTTTATGCTGTTGTTTTAAACTGAACTAAAGACTAATCTCGAAAGCTCCTACATAGCACAGTTTATGGAGTACCTTGGCCCCAAGTCTCTTGCCACATCCTGGCTTTGAAAGGGAAGGGAGATTTCCATTGTTCAAAACATTTGGTTTTCCTTTTCTCTTGTCCATGAGGCTCCTCTCCGGGGAGAAAGGTACAAACATTCAGGACACGTTTTCTACTTAGAAGAATAACCATTAATTGGCTATTGTGTCCCTTTGGCTAGAATAAAGATCACTGTATATTCCCAACTACACATCACATCTGAGTCCTTTTCAGATAGATCAAGGTCTGTAAGAACTTGGTCATTCTTGTCCTTTCTCCGAGTACAAGAGACATTTCCCTATAGTAAGATAGGATGGAAAGAAAAAAATCACAAGCACATAAACACTTTGTTTTTTTCATTTTGCTAACACATCACAGATATTACTGTCTCATTTGCTATGTATTTCTGTGGAGTAAAGAAAGTAAAATACCTTCAGTTTAGCTGAATAACTGCATGTTTTGTTGTAAACTTGTTAGAACATCTTTTGTCCAAGCTTTGATTTTCACATCAGTCAATATATCAGCATAGAAGGAGGCAGAACAAAATAAAACAGAACAGTAACTTTTGTGGTAGACACAAGGGGAATGAGAAAGAGAAGTTTGGACCAACATGGAGGGAGAAGAACATAAGTTTTAGGCACTGAGACCAGCCTCAGAACCAGGGAGACCCATATCCAACACAGTGCCTAACATTCTCGTGCTCAATAAGTGACTGATGAATGAGTCTGATAATGACTGTTCCTTAGATCTTGGACTTCAAAACTTTCCACTGGATATCCTTGTGCTGTTAAACTATTTCCAGAATTTTGAGTACATTATCTGAGGGCAAAAGACTGCTGATTGGACAGCAATATTTCCCACTGCATGCATAAACCAAGCTGTAGAGCAACAACAACATACTGGACCACAAAGAGCAAGGACAAAGGAGAAAAATCATAGAGAGGTCTAGTTACTCAGTCAAGGGCACAGAATCAGATTTGGGAAAACCACAGAGTTCCCTCATGCCTGTTATACATGCCCAGCACCAAACTAGACTGGACCTACCACCTACCTCTGTTAACTTATCACACTCTCATATTGACTGAACACTTTCCACAGGTGGTATTTGATTTGGCTGAACACTTTAGTACTGCTTTGTAACAACAAAATGATAGCTAGCCTCATGAAAGAGCCAGGAATGGAGTCACTATGACTGAGGAGAAAGGTCTTTAAAAATAAATAAAAAGGACCAAGTGACATCTTTTTGGATCATGCACTTAATGGATTTTTGGTAGCAAAGGTTTAATGCTCAGGCTGGTTTCTCTCTGTCTATCTGGCAGCCATTGATTGGTGATTATTTCCTGAAGTGTCAGTAAGGAATATGAGCTAATTATTATCACAGCCTATGCTAGCCTGTATAAAATATAATTCAAAAATTTTAGGCCTGAAAACTCAACACTTCATAATAGCTGTGGCTAGTGTGGCTCAGTAGATTGAGCACCAGCCTAAGAACCAAAGGGTCACCAGTTTGATTCCCAGTCAGGGCACATGCCTGGATTGTGAGCCAGGTCCTCAGTGGGGGGCACGCAAGAGGCAGCCACACATTGATGTTTCTCTCACTTTCTCCCTCCCTTTCCCTCTCTCTAAAAGTAAAAAATAAAATAAAATCTTTTTTTAAAAATTCCACAATATATTCCAAAACCATACAGTCACTCTGTTAGTCTGGATTCCACCAGAAAAAAAAGGAGTCTGTGATACAAGCTTATTCATTACCGTGTGCAATCCTAGGGAACAAGAGTAAAGGACAGGGGAGTGAGGCAATGAGGAAAGGAGACCTATAAGATGAGTCTTCTCTTCATCCTCAAATGATTGCTCAATCTCCTGGGACTGTTTTTCAAGAATCCATATGAATTGGCCTCAGGATAGTCCATCTGGGAGGGGGAAAGAAGTGAAAAAATTTGTCCATCAGCATCTGTCTCCCATTGGTCAAAAGTTCAGCCCATGGGTTGAACACATCTCCAGCTTATACATGCTGGGACACTCAGAAAGGTCATGTGGCATCCCATGGCTCAGCATCAACAGGGAAGTGCCAAGGTAGGAGATGAGAGGCACGTAGTGCAGATATGAGCCAAGGCCATTCAAGGACACACCTATGAGGTCAGTGGAAGTCTGTGCAGAACTGATCACCACAGTGTTGGGAGAAGACACAGGAAAAGCTGAGAGGAATTAAGGTGGTGTATAGGAGGTTTCTAATAGTCACTCATTTTCAGTTTTTCCATGTTCTAACTGCAGTGACAAGTGAGCATTTCTATTGAAAGTTGTACTGCTGTTGAGCATGTAGGTAAGGCAGAAGGTGTTTTCTATTCACTGTGTTCCTCTGCTACTCTAGAGACAGAAATAGGTCCAAGGGCAGAGCCTGTTTCTCTTAACTCAGTCATCTCAGCTAGCAAGCCCTGAACCATACTACTTCCTGATATTGAGATGGCATGGGAGAAACAAAGGGAAAGCACAGTAATTAGAAAATATGAAATAAAATGGTAGAAATAAGCCAAGTATATCAGGAATCACAATTAATTTAAAATGGTCTTTATGACAGTTTTCAGTATGGTGTTAAAAATCAAATTGTATCTTGTGGACAAAAGAGATACCTGAAATGAAAATATAGCAGTAGGCTAAATTAAAGGGATGTAAAAAGATTTTTTAGGTAAATACTAACAAAAAGTAATGGGTGAAACAAACTTACTATCAGACAAAACACAATCCAAGACAAAAAGCATTACAAGAGAGAAAGAAAGATATTTTATATTAATAAGGGCTATTGTGTAGGAGAGTAAAGAAAATGTGAGCCACTGAAATGCTTATCAGTATCAAAACATGTCTTCAGCATTTAGCTACCTTAAAGGACTCTTTCATTCTCTTGTGTTGTTACATAACCCCCTCAGCCAGCTTCAAGTTTCCTTTGATAAATTGGGTTATACTAAAACTATGAACTTCTGTTCAGCAAAATACACTATGTAGTGTGAAAAGGCCAGTCACAGATTGGGAGACGGAATATGCATCACATATACCCAATAACTGGAACTCTCAAACACTGCTGGTGAGAATTTAAATGTGTATGATTATTTTAGAACACTACTTGGCAGTATCTACTAAGCCTGAACATATGATCCAATAATTGCACTTACAAGTATACATCCAGGAAATATGCATGCATATATTACCGAAAGACACATACAAGAAAAAAATAAGATTTTATTTATTTACTTTTAGAGAGAGGGCAAAGGAGAGAGAAACAGAGATAGACAAACATCAATGTGTGAGAGATACATCTATCGGTTGCCTCTCACGTGCCTGCAACTGGGGACCTGGCCCACAACCCAGGCATGTGCCCTGACTGGGAATCAAACCAGTGACCCCTTGTTTTGCAAGCCAGTACTCAATCCACTGAGCCACACCAGCCAGGGCTTAATAAACATTTTTAATTGTAGTACATTATTTCTTGAAAGTAGAATATCCAAACCTTCAGTTTTATGCCAAATCAAACATATTGCTGCCACCATTTTATACCTTATGAAGAATATTTTTAAGAATTTTATTTTATGTTTTTACTTTTAGCTCAAGGCTCCCCCAACCCAGCTTTTCTCCAAGAATGTTACCAGCTTATACTTGACCTATACCTGAGTCAGTAGTTTCATGTACCTTTTTGAAATGCATGTTAAATAATGTTATTGCTGTTGATTTTGCTTTCTTTCAGACGCAACATGCAGGATTAAGAATGGCAGGTGCAAGCAGTTTTGTAAAAAGGGCACTGGTAACAAGGTGCTTTGTTCCTGTACAGCAGGATATCGACTTGCAGAAGACCAACAGTCCTGTGAACCAGCAGGTCAAAATCTAAATAAGTTTTTTTAAAGCTTGGCAGATATACTCTCCAAATCTGTACTTGAACTGTTAGCATTTTAACTAGCCTACATAATTATAATCCCTACTTGTTTCTACTTCCTTTTGAAAACATAGAAAAGAATAGTCACTTGAATTGGAAAAAATTAATTTTTCCAACTGCATCATCATTTTAAAATAGAAATTCTGTAAATGTCTTTAGTCTGAATTTTTCCATGTGTCCAATTTTTTTTTTTACTTTTATGTCATGGAGCAATTGATTCATGTGATTTCTGTATATATATATATATATATATATATATATATATATATATATATATATATATATTTGTAATTCATCCAGTCAAATTAATGTAATAATCCTATGCCATGGAAGATACATAAATGATTGATTGATAGGCTTCTAATATAAGGATGGTGAATTTTAAGCATAATTCTGCTAAGGTGTGGCTGATTTCCTCTGAGAGAGTTATTTCCTATCCATTGGTCTCAGGCTGAGTTTATACCCTTGGCATCATAATAGTTCCAACAACCATTTGCTTTAAGCTGTGCCAGGGTGCTCAGCACAGTCCATCTATTCAGCGGTGGACAAAGCAGTGTTTCCCACTCATATCAACCATGCCGCCATGTTGACAGCTGCCTGTTGTATTCAGAACATCACTACTCCACATTCACATTGCTCTTGTCTGAAAATGAAAGCAATAGAAACTTTGATTTAAAAAAAGTAGGCTCTGCAGGATCAATTTCATTTGATAAATGAGGGGCCTTTTTGAAGCAATATACAATTTCTTTTGCATTTCCAAAGCCTGATATCTTATTAAATTGGTACATTAAATCATGCATCATTCCTCTGTAACTGGGTTCCATACCTATCTCAGCAATGCACTTAGCAGAGGAAATTAAAGAAAGGACCAGAAGCCAAGAGTATTCATGCTGTAACTAAAATAAACAGTATTTAATGCATCAAGGCACCACCTGCCTATCCTACCTGGTTCTTCACATACACTGCTTCAAAGCCAGCCTACCTTGGAAGGAGAACATATGTATGTTCCAGTGTACACAGATGGCATAGTAGCTAAACCCTTATAAACCCTTCTATGGTATGAGAGAAAAGAATTGAGAACCACCTCCAAATATTATTATATCTGAATATAGCCTTAGCTTTAGCAGAATAAGTAGGCCAAACCTAAAATAAGCTTTTCTGCCTTTCAATAGTAATGGTCCCTTTTCTCTAACAAAATACATAAGTATTTTGAACTAATTTCCTGTTTTCCCAACCACATGCTGCCTTCATGATACTTTGCTGCAGTTGGTTGCTATAGAAATGTCTGTTATAAGGAATGTGGCTGAAAGGAAAGTGAGAAATAAAAATGAAATGTAAGGTGACTTTACTTGACTACAAATTTCCATTCTGGTTGTCCCCAATGCATCAGAAGACAATTTCTTTTCTTTTTATTTATTTTTTTATCCTCACCCAAAGACTTTTTGGCTCATTGCTTTTAAAGAAAGGGAGGGAGGGAGGGAGAGAGAGAGAGAGAGAGAGAGAGAGAGAGAGAGAGAGAGAGAGAGAGAGAGAGAGGGAGAGAGAGAGAACAAGAGGACACATTGATTGGTTGTCTTCTCATAGGTACCACGACCAGGGCACATACCCCACAATCAGGGATCAAACCAGCAACCTAAATATGTGCCCTGACCAGGAACTGTACCTGTGAAATTTTGGTACACAGGACAATGCACCAACCAACTGAGCCACACTGGCCAGGTGACAATTTCTCTTCTTTAGGAAATAAACCAACCCAAGGTAATAAAGTGGCCAGTTTTCATTCCCAGGTGGATATGACTGTAATAATCATATTAATAATTTATTTGGTTAATGCTTGACAGCCAGGTAATTAAATCACAATTATCTCTCCCCTAAGAGATACCTAAAATTCACCTTGGAATCTAGAAGGCATTGTAGTCCACAAAAGAAATCCTGTTAACAGTAAGCAGCGGGCATCCCATTTACCTAATTCTGAAGTTAAAGTTACATGGCACCAATCATCAGATTTCCATTGAAGGAGAGTACTTGGGAATGACTCTTTAGTAAAACAAACAAACAAACTAACAAACAAACAAACAAACAAAAAACCTGCCCTGACTGCTGGTGAGGCTCAGTGGGTTGTGGGTTGGGCATCATCCTACAGACCAAAAGGTCACTGGTTCTATTCCCAGTCAGGGTTGTGGGCCAGGTCCCCAGTTGGGGGTGTGTGAGAGGCCAACTGATCAAAATTTCCCTCACACATCAATGTTTCTGTCCTCTTTCTCCCTCTCTTCCCCTCTGTCCAGATAAATAAATAAATAAAATCTTTAAAATACTAAACAGAAAGTCATTAGACTTTATAAAAGTCTTACAAAATTTGATTCTGGAACTCTTATCCTATTTCTGTAAAGATGATGAATTCCTGAGTCAAATGTTTTTTTTCATGAAGGGTTTGAAAATTTTCCATGAAAATAATGCAATTAACCTTTTAGTTTGAGACTATATTCATTGATTAAATTTTTAAAAATATTGATGGGCCTACTTTTCAGAAGTGACAAGGATGGGCCTCAGTTTTGATCTTTCGTAATACATGTTCTGCTTGCCAATGAGAAATATTCAAATACTAATTGTTTTTTCTGTTTTTCTAGTGCCATTCCCATGTGGGAGAGTTTCTGTAGCACTCCCTTCTGACGAGTTCACCCGTGCTGAGACTATTTATCCCAATAGGGACTATGGAAATTCTACTGAAGATGAAAATATTGAGGATAACGTCACTCAAAGCACCCAACCATTTAACAACTTCACTCGAATTGTTGGTGGAAAAGATGTCAAACCAGGTCAATTCCCTTGGCAGGTAGGTACTCTATATAGATGTGTCATAACTGGAGTTCAGAGGGCAAGGGGCAGGCCAGGTGGAGTCTGAGGCTAAGACACTGGGTAGACTGTCCTGTCTGCTGTGGGTCAGTGAATTGAGTGCCGGCCTACAAACCAAAGGGTCGCTGATTCAATTCCCAGTTAGGGCACGGGCCTGGGATTTGGGCCAGGTCCCTGGTGGGGGGCACGCCAGAGGAAACCACACATTAATGTTTTTCTCCCTCTTTCTCCTTCCCTTCCCCTCTCTCTGAAAATAAATAAATAAAATCTTTTTTTAAAAAGACACTAGGTAGTCCTATCAGGGTGAGGGAAGTGTTTAGGCAAGTTTCGGCACTAAGCAATATGAGGAAGCCCCCAAGTGGGGGTGCAGCTGGTGAAAGAGAAGCCCAGAGACAGCTACTATAAAAGGTCATGGAGAATTTGGCATCAAGGAAATAATAGCATAGCAGGATCCCAGACAAGCAATAGGGAGGGATGGAAGTGAGGTCACAGGTACTGGGGTTCAGGATGCTACTTTTAGCTTCTGCCCCTGTGAGAACTGGTAAGAGTCAGAAAATCTCTAGGTCCCGAAAAACTGTATTATTTCAAAGGGATTTTATAAAGGACTCAAGTAGGAAGAATTAAGACAAGAACTGGGCAATTGGAACCAGGTTATGAGAAATCAGCTTGATCTAAGGCTGTGGTTCTCAAAGTGTGGTAGCATTGGAATCTCCTGGGAACTTGTTAGAAATGCAAATTTCCATCCTACACCCTAGGCATACAAAATCAGAGTCTCTAGGGAGTGGGTGGGGCCCAGTAATCTGTGTGCTATAAGTACTTTGGGTAATTCTAATGCACACTACAATTTAAAAGCCACTGGTCCAAAGGCAATAAACTTGTTACAGAAATTAAGGTCCAAAACCCCAAACAGTGGACTCATGATACCTAATTGCATGTTGCTCCAGGTGTGATCTACAGGCAACACGTGTGAGAATCAACTGTGCACAGTTTTGAGGCAACATCCAAGAGCTAGACTTGTAGCAAAGCCTGGGTTGTAACTAGCTATAGCTAAAGCCTAAGTGATTCCATCAGAGAGAAAAAGTAGGCCCCAGAGGCAAGGAGTCAAGGCAGTCCTTATATAAAGTTGTACTGTCAAATAAGATAATTACTAGCCACATGTAGGTATTTAAATTCAACTACTGTTAAATCAAATTCAGAGTGGATTTTCTCAGTCCATTTCAAGTGCAGAAGAGACATAGGTAGCTAGTGGCTATACCATATTGGAAAGCGCAGGTACAAAACATTTCCATCATCATTCTATTGGACAGCACTTATAATAACTGAGTCTAAGATAAAAAACTCCTAGTGGCCACAATCATGTAATTTTGTAGTAATTTCAATAATGTTTCACTAAACCTCTACCGAGGTTTAAACATTTGCCCATAAAAAACCAATAGCATTAAAGAATTTTGAATCATCAGAGAGGTTAACAGTTTAAGCCAGGATCAGGTAAATGTCCCCGGGTTTAACACTAATGAAATTTTCTGAGACCAGCTATGTCTCTATCCAGGATTCTTTAGATTGCCTGTTATTTTCTAATACAATGGGTAAGATAATGAACCTATCCCTGGAAGGCAGAGATTTCGCACAGACATGGTGGAGAATGTTACTGAAGGGTTGTAGACCATCGCCACCAGAACTTCATATTTTCCTTTCTTTTACCTTTGTTTTTAATAACATTTGTTGGGCTTCATCTTATAAACAGTAAAATATACATATGTTCCTTTACATACCTTCCGTCCCCTACTTAAGCATCCTACCAATGCTTAATCCACCTTCATGCACCATGGCCCATTCCTTCACTCACCCACATCTTTACTTTCATTCATGACTATTCATAAGACTGACCCTTGACTTTGTTCCTCAATGTCTCCTTGAACAATCCCTTTTGGGTCAGCCACTATAATTATGCTTCATTCTATTTAACATCCATGTATCTAATTCCCTCTAATTTTACTACGTGTGATCTTGTGTATTTTCATTCATTCTGTATCCAACTTCCATGGGTAAGGTGCTTAGAACAAAAAAAAATTCTACTTTATAATTATTATCTTTCTTGGGCTTGTGGGACATAAAGCAGTACCTGAAATGGAGGATTCAGTCATTCAGGGGTGTTTCATCAGCTAAGAAGATGACTCTCCATTTAAAAAAACGGGATTTTTTAAAAATCCCAGGATGCATGCATTGCAGGCTTAGCATCATTCCCTTGTCAACCCAGAAATGAAATGCAAATACATTTAAAGGAGAGCTAAAAAGATGGGGTTTTATAAACTCTCAATTGAGTTACATAATCTATTCCCCATGCGTCCCCTTTGAGCCAGTTGCTTGCCAATTTTTTTTACAATGCCAGTCTTTCCTAATAGAAATTTTACTCTAGCAAACTATTTTTTTTCTTTTAAGCAGAAGAAACTGTTAGATGATGGTACAATTGTACTGTGAGGAAGAAGGTATAAATGATACGCATCATTTAAAATCTGTCATGTCCTCCTTACTTAACACTGGTAATTAAGTGTACCTGTTCTCTCTTTCCTATCAAGTCAAGCTAAAATCATTTGTAATGTTCAATATCACTCATCCACATGTGTGCATACATGTGCGCCCACACATTCACTCCCTATTTCACCCACATGAAGTAAGATTACTGACTGGAGAACTGCAAAGTACTAGGTGTTTGTTCTTAACCAAAGATAAAGAACTGTGAGCTACCTTCTAGGATACTTGAAAAACACTAAGTCGTATTTCTTCATTGTTTTTGTCCATCCCCACCCCCACCCAATTTCTTATGTAAGGTTACTTGTTTTAAAAATATGAGATAAACTGAGCATACAAAAGTCACTTTTAGACAAAGAAGAAACAGAAATAAAACAAACTAGAATCACTCATTTGTGGAAGAGCCAGCTCCACCCCATCATGGCTAATCTGCAGGGTGGAAATATTTGATTTGATTGCAGACAAGACTAAAGTGCACCTGCTACAGCCAAGGCATCAAGAGGAAACAAGCAACAGCTGGGGTTTCAAAGGCCAAACTATTCTATGGCAATGAAATAGAAAGGACTGTTTAACAACATCACCTAGAAAAGAGTGATTTAAAATGCTGATGCTTCTGAAACAAGGGGGGTAGGGGGATAAAGCAAACACTTCAATGTAGAGATCCCACAAAGAACAGGGAGATGACTTTCATCTGGAGTAATGAACGGTTTGAATGAAATAGAAAGATTTCGTCTGTTAAAGAAAAGTTTTAAGTGAGCTGTTTTGCAAGAGCTAAAGTGCCACAGGGAGAAGGGGAAGACGACTTTTTCTTTGTGGATTTACATGTGAAAGTTACAGGCAGGTAGGCAGGTTTTGGCCTTGGTTCCAAAAGCCCTTTGCAACCACAGGGTCAGTTATGTGGGCTAGGCAGCTTTGGGAGAAAATGCTGGTTGAAACAATGTTTGTCTGGTTGTTCACTGGGGACAGCAGTGGTGCATAACCCCATGAGGAGAATGTTGAGAGCACTGGTTCACCTAGGGGGAGATTAGAGTAGGCTAGGGGACAGCTTTGACATCCTAAGGAGCTATGTACACCTTCCATGTGGCCCCTCCAGGTCGCATTCATTTCTTACCTTATGCTGTTTAGGACTTTCATCTCCAGGACTGGAGGTAAGGGCTCCACAGCAGCCACTGTGGTTGCCACAGACACTTCAAAGAATAGCTATTGATTCCAGCCTGCATGGCTCTGACCCAACCCCCAACCTCAAAGGTGCAGGCCAGCTAGCCTGACCTCAAACCCTCATCCACTTGACAGAAGGCCTGATAGAAAGTGTGAGGGAGGTACAAGGGTAATTTCCTTCATTTTTCCCTCCAGATGTCCAGTGGTGGGCTCAGAGCCACTTTGAGAACTGGGAGAAAGGGAGCAGGGACTCTGTACAGACACCTCAGGAGGGAAGAGAGTAAGCTACAGGGTTAAGTGCACTATATAGGAACATAAAGGCTATTTCCTCATCTCAGTATAGCCTCAGCCTCCTTATCGCAGTGGGAACTAAAACAAGACTTGATTTTCATACAGCTACGTAGGGAAGCAATGGAAACTCTCGAACATTAGAGAAAAAGGGAAATCGCAACCCCTATACTACAAGACATCTTAAAAATGAAAGATTTGATGAAGCGAGGCAGTGTTGAGACTTTCCAAAACTTTAATTTGGTTTTCGTCCCGTGACCTTGAGCCTGTCAACTGATCATTCTGAGCATGCTCAAAACCCCAAGTACCTTATCCCACACGTTCTGCTTTGGCTTAGATCTGTTTGGCCCTGAATGCCAAGTACCTGGTCTGCTGTTTTCTGTTCTATCAAGAACAGAATACAATGGAAGCCAGGTTGTTAAGCTTTCCTTATCCTTTATATTAAATTGTATCATATGCAATTGCCTGTATTTAAATATTTTAACAGACAAAATGCGTCTATTCTTTAGTTTATTCTCAGCCTAAACAATCTTAAAATGTCTTAGTTTTTTCCCCAGTCTGGGCTTTCCTCAACTTTGGGCTGAAGCTATCCTTAAAGGTATGCAAGTTCTTGACTGTACAGCTACCTGTACAGACCAAATTCTTTCCATTCTATTAGGACACGCCCATGGCAGACAGCATGCAAAGTTACCATATGTATGAACCAGAAATTTTCCTTTTGCGGGGGGTATTGGAAGGAAGATGTTATATCAAGATCCTAAGACTATAGCAATATCTTCACCTGGAAAGGTAACCCTCTATCCTAGCTCAGATGATAAAGTTCCAATTAGGAGAAATAAAAAGATGACAAACATAATCCTACCTGGTCTCACAAAACTATTTTGGACAGAACATTTAGACTATTATTCTCTAGAATAGTTTGATGAAATCTATTTCAATGACCAATCTAGTTAACTAGTCATTAAAAACTGAAAGTGAGCATTGCCTCCATGCCCAGAAAAAAATGAAGTAGGGTTTAGGGCTGGGTGAATCACACCTGTGGCCACAACAAGCTACACACCATTCAGAAATGGTTTTGCTTTTTATATGAGAATGAGTATGCAAATATAGAAAAACATTGTAAAGCTGGAGGTGGCTAGGTGGGCAGAATAAAGATTTGCTGAAATCACAGGGAAAGGCCAGGCTCAAGTTAAAAGTTTAGGAAGTGAACAACAGGGCAACAGCTGTTACACCTAAGTTGGCATTGTCAGTGAAGAACACCAGAGCAGATATGTAAATGTGTATTTTGTATATGCATGTGAGTGTATGTGGTGTGTATCTGTGTCTGAAAGGGAGAAAACAGGCTTGTGTTAGGACATTACAAACATTAATAGGTCAGAACGCAGATGCCATGCCCAGAACATATGCTTTCCCATTTTTCCCATCATTCTCCAAAGGGACGCCTTACAAGAAGTTGGCCTTGGCCAAGCAGACAGTTCATCCCCAAATAGCTAATATTTATATAGCTGTGACCCTGAGGTGATCAAGCAAACATTCCAAAACCAAGTCATTTATAATATCTTTCAATGCAAATATATTTTAGGAATTTTCTTGGCAAAGATGTTTGCTAAAATATCAAATACCAATCAGGGATTGGCAAAAAAAAATGCTCTTCAGGCTTAAAAGAACACAACCCTATTTCTCAGTCATCCCCAGAAAGCTGTTGAAGCTCCAGGCAGCAAGTCTTTGGCAGGAGTCAGACTGGCTACATCATAGTCTCTCTGCCCAAGGGCTATAGATATCACTCAATTTGGCCTAACTAGCACATTGTGCTGAGAGATGTCTAAGTCACCTCTGACACAGAGGAGAAGTGTCCTTACATCACTGCTTGTGCATTCTTAACTCCAGTTACTTGAACAGAGGTATTCAGTTGTAACCATTAGGACCAATATAGAACAGTGTTGCCCAAATTTGCTTGGTGATGAAAATCACTTGGGGTCAAGACCAGCTTCATGAGCTTGTGACCATTGCACAGGGCCCTGCATCAAGAAGAGTCCCCCATTTAATCCTCAATGCTTTGCATTTGTGTTTTATGACTCAAGTCTGATGAGACAATAGGATATACATGGGCTATGGACTTGGAACCTGGAATCACTGCAGTCTCACTTGTCACACCCCAAGGGGATGTATTTTTGGACCTCCTACTCCCCTGTCTCCTGGTGCTTTGTCCAGCCCTGCCTCTGGCTTCTAACACTTGCCCAATGACCACTGCCACCCCCAACCCAGGCACACGGACATATTCCCCTTCCTCATCCCCAATAGCTACCACAGTCATCTTCCTCCTGCACAGTTACAGGGAAGGTTGAGATGGGTGCACACACCCTATGACATCTTTGGAGGGGGAATGGCCACATGACTCCTCAGGACCAAAAGTGTGTCACAGAAGATTTGGAGGGTGAATCGTGGGGAAAGATGCTTGCCCATCTCCATTCCAGATGCTGACCACTTGCAATCCCTTGGGAATCCCCATTCTGGGAATGATTGCTGCAGTGGGTCAGTGGGAAAGCAAGATTGACCTACCCTTACCACTGCTGGGCACAGGGCACCAGTCAGGTGTGAGGAGGGTACATATACTTGCATGCTAACTTGCAGGATGCAGGCCCTGGGCACCTGTCAATATCTGCCTTCCCAGTAATGATCCCCCATTCCTGAGGGAGCAGGACATTAAATAGTAAATTAAAAAATACCCCAATAGGTTGGTAGAGGCCACAGAAGGAAAGCAAAATTTTTGTATTTTAATGTCTTCAATGCTATTTTTCTTGGCTTTTGAACAAGGGTCCCCAATTTTCATCTTGCAGTGAGTCCAGAAATTATGTAGCCCAATCTGTCCAGAGTGAGCACTTTTAAAACATAAAGGTCACCAGCCCTTGAGAATTATGAAACAGAGTTTTTCAAAATTATGTATGTGTAAGGATATCCCAGAGATCTTCATTTTCTGTTGCCCCACGCCCCCCCAAATATTCTGATTAAGTCTTGGTGGGCCTCCAAATCTGCATTTTACAGGCATCCCAGGTGATTCTACCACAATTGGCCCACCAACCACACTTGGAGAAATACTGGGCACTTAGAAACGTAGATTCTGAAGCCAGGCAGACTCAAGTTTGCATCCTAGCTTTGCCACTAACCTTAGGGAATTAATGTGCATATTCTAAAGCTCAGTTAGCTCAGTATAAATGATAATATTAATATCACTCCCCAATGTGTTGTGAGTATTAAATATACATAAAACACTTAGCACAGTGACTAGACCATCATAAGCAACCAATAAATGCTCCCCCAAAATTAAGACTATTAAGTCTAGGTGGTGTGTACACTGGAGTTTATTGTATTATGTGAGTTTTCCAACATTTTTTCAACTTTTCAAAGTAAAAAAGCAAAAACTAGAATGAAAGAGAAAACTAGAGCATGGAAAGGGGAGTCTGAAGCTTGCAATGAGTCAGCCCCATGGGTCATAGGACACTGGTGCTCCTGCATCTAAGACTTAGTGGGTGTTCAATTGAATTCAGGACAAAAAGAATCTTCACTAGAACATGTCCCAAGGACCTTTTCAGACTCACACTAAAAGGAACTGACCATTCCTTTCTCCTAGTGTATGAATGGGCTTATGCCTGGGGCTTTGTGTGCTTTATTTAGTAAAAGAGCATCTATTCACAAGAGCTAGTCAGAG
Organism: Phyllostomus hastatus; assembly: GCF_019186645.2. NCBI lineage: Eukaryota > Metazoa > Chordata > Mammalia > Chiroptera > Phyllostomidae > Phyllostomus > Phyllostomus hastatus. Next base: position 6,180,263 of record NW_025333841.1, on the reverse strand, counting down.
TCCACAAAGGATTTATCAAATGTTAAGTGTGCCCTCTAGTGTTCACTTTCTCTGCTTTCCTCCTAGAGAGGTGGATCAAGGCCTTTGCTTACATTGGAAGTGAAATTCTCCAAGTTGATCTAGTCACTGAGGTGGTGAAAATATTCACTATCTACTCTGATTATGCCATGAATGTGCAGATGAAAGACTAGAGTGGCTTCTTATCCAATAATGCCCAGGCTCAAAGCAGCACCCAAACTACCTTTGTCCACTGTGCCTCAAAATAAGGCACAGCTAAGTACACCTTTTAGGACAAAGACAGCTGACAAATCTAGCCACGGGCAGTCAAATATGGTTAGGGACAATGGAAGGAGTGCATGAGTGGATGGCCATAAACATAGCCCTTATGGAGGCCGTAGGTCTCATTTCAGAATATTCCAGTTTAAGAATGGCTTGAAAAGACCTCCTTTAAAAAAATCAATATTTTTTTCTCTTCAAATAACCTGCAGCAAAAAGATTTCCTCATGCAAGGACAGGAGACTCAAATAATAACTACTGAGCTCAAGGAGTTGACTCAGCACATTTGTGAATGTACAGTTCTGGCCATTAGAGAATGTAACTCACCGGGAAATGGAATCTGAGGGTCCCAGATTTTGAGGAGAAGCTGTTCCCTCATATTTACCTCATCTCGAGCTTCCCCTGGCTCTCACCGAACATTCTCTTCAAGACAGTTACAGAAATGGCTTTTTTGATTATGCTCCAGAAACACTAATTAATCTGCAATGCTGACACTTTCCAGAAACACTCCAGTTCTGCCAGCACCTGCAGGCCAACTTTTTGACCACTTCTATAAACAGCACACATTTATTTTGTTCTGAATCAAATTTGTTATAAGATTTATAATTTTGTTTCCACAGGTCGTTCTGAATGGTAAAATTCAAGCATTATGTGGAGGTTCCATCATTAATGAAAAATGGGTCGTAACTGCAGCCCACTGTATTGAACCTGGTGTTAAAATTACCGTTATTGCAGGTAAATAAACAAAAGGATAATAGTCTGCAACATCACTAGATCTTCTATAAGACTAGTATATCATATTTTACCAAAGTCTAAAAAGATCATTGATAAATAAGTTGGGCTAATGGTAGAAGGGCCATAGTTTCAAAGCCCAACTTGTTTTATCCTCTAAGCTCCCCAGAGTTCTTTTTGTGTACCCATATTAGTACTCACTTCAGTGAAAAACAATTCTATATTGATGTCACTACAAGACTGAGCCTTCCCAAAAGCTGTGTCATATCACAGATCTTTGTATCGCTGGTCCCTTGCACAACCTGTAGTGGGCCCTCAACTAACATTTGAATGAATGACCATAAAAAGGAGCCAAAATACTTGCAATTGGGAAAGTCTGGAATAATTCATGACAAGCAGATTATCACCTGCAAACAACGTTAAGACTTGTAACAGCAAGGGTGAATGAAACCATCTCTATGATGGGTCTTAAATCATGTTTTGGTCTGAAAACTATGCATTGGCCCTCATTACATGTTACCCAAATGATACCAATGTAAGATTAAGATCTTTGACACTTGGCTGCCACTTAATTGAGTGATGCTGAGTGGACACTCTGAAGGCCTGTTTCTTTATGTGAAAGACTATTTGTGACTGAAGATAAATTTATTTTCAGTGGGTGAAATGCTAGTTAAGTAATTGATGCTTGGTGGACACTTGGAAAATGTGTCTCTCTATGGGAAAATGTTTCTCTATGGGAAAGACCGTGACTGACAAAGAAATCTGTTTTCAATAGGTAAACATAACATTGAGATGGAGGAACAAACAGAACAAAAGCGAAATGTGATTCGCACTATTCTTCACCACAGCTACAATGCAACTATTAATAAGTACAGCCACGACATTGCCCTTCTGGAATTGGATAAACCCTTAATGCTAAACAGCTATGTAACACCTATTTGCATTGCTGACAAGAAATACACAAACATCTTTCTCAATTTTGGGTTTGGCACAGTGAGTGGCTGGGGGAGAGTCTTCAACAGAGGGAGATCAGCTTCAGTTCTTCAGTACCTTAAAGTTCCACTTGTTGACCGAGCCACATGCCTTCACTCCACAAAGGTCACTATCTATAATAACATGTTCTGTGCCGGCTTCCATGAGGGAGGGAAAGATTCATGCCAAGGAGACAGTGGGGGGCCCCATGTTACTGAAGTGGAAGGCATCAATTTCTTAACTGGAATTATTAGCTGGGGTGAAGAGTGTGCAGTGAAAGGAAAATATGGAATATATACCAGGGTATCCCTGTATGTCGACTGGATTAAGGAAAAAACAAAACTCACTTAAAGAAAAATGCATGTTTAAGATTAACATATTTGGGGTTCAAAATTAACAAGGTCATTTACTAACTAATCACTTTTCTATCTCATCAAATTTGAATATATACATTCTATGAACATTGCTTTTGCAGTTTATGGGAGAAGTCTATTTAGAACTGATATTTTACTAGAACAAGTAGATTAGAAAATGGAATCACTTGAAAATATAGGGTCCAGCAGAAGTAAGGCCTGCTTGAGTGTGGTTGGTAGGGAAATAATATGGGTGTAAGTAATTTATAGTTTTAATTTGAACATTTCACCTAAAATGTCATATGGTGTGCTTGAGTGTGATATTGTTGTGTTACAGAATTACAAGCTTATGATTTTGTAATAAAAGATTTTGTAATATAAAAGAAGTGTTATTTGTGTTGGACCTGTATGTTGTGGTAAGAATTTTTGGACATAAAAACACTGGGAAGATAACTTCTTTATCCTGCCCATCAAGGTATTATGTTTATCCACTGAAGCAACTTCCTGATTCTCCCTCTTTAGCAGCATGCCATGTTCCAGATCTTTCTTACCTTTCCTACCAAAACACCAACATATATTAGAAGTGTATCCAGGATATTTGGTCTAGTCCATCACAAGTCCAGCACTACACTCATAAAGGAAGAATACAGGAGTAGCTGACAGGTTAAAACTCATAAGAAACACTAATTCTTCTGTACCCTTATTTTTGCATCCTTTAACTTTTCCAACTTCTAATCTCCAAATCAGTTTTTTTCTCTCTCTCCCCTTCCCCTGACCCATAGAGGAGGGAAGGGGAACATCATACTGTTTTACTGGTACACACAATTATACATGTCTGTCAAACCCAGACTTGCCTTCAGTTTAGTCTTGGACTTGCTTATCTGAACATAGGGATTAAGTAAGTCCTAAAGAACTTGGGTGAAAAGCTCCTCTCAGAGAGTCACGTTATTAAAATAAAAATGTAATTGAAGGAATGCCTTATCAGAATAGTTCCCTAAGATCTTGTAATTGTGTTGTTATGGAGGTCTGACCAGAAGTGGCTCTATAAATGCAAGTTGATGTGGTATTGTAACTAAGAAAGCTGAAAAAAACATTAAGATAAAGAGAATAGTCAGGTTATATGAATTCTGCAAGGAAGAATTCATCAGTGTGTCTCCAGTACTGACCAGGGCTAAGGAAGAAGTTGCCCAGAACAGAGAAGATTAGCATCATGTCCCTCTAACTAGTGTATCCCTGTAGTGGAGAAGGGTGCACCAGGTTCACAGACGTGAGTCATTCCAATGAGCCAACTGACTCTCCCTCTTCTGGTTTCATGCCCACCAAGCAACTTTTTATTATAATTAGGCCTTCTGTATTGGATTTTCTAAACAGTTGCTGACCAGCCAACATGTGTACTTCAGTTGATTAGACAGAATATCTCCCTTTATGAATTAATAAACCAGTGCTCTGGTTCATACATCAGCCTTCTGAATTTAGTTGATGTGAACCAGTCACCCTAGCCAGACCTCACTATTGCTGATTTCTTTCCAGTTATTACAGTTAATAGTTTAGTCTTTCAAAATAAATATCAATACCTGGCTGGCGTAGCTCAGTGGATTGAGCGCGGGCTGGGAACCAAAGTGTCGCAGGTTCGATTCCCAGTCAGGGTACATGCCTGGGTTGCAGGCCATAACCCCCAGCAACCACACATTGATGTTTCTCTCCCTCTCTCTCTCTCTCTCTCTCTCTCTCTCTCTCTCTCTCTCTCTCTCTCTCTCTCCCTCCCTTCCCTCTCTAAAAATAAATGAATACATCTTTAAAAAATATATCAATAAATGTATTTCTCAATTCCTCAAAAAGTGTTTCTTGTTGAATCATTCACAGAAAAGAATCCCAAACACTACGTTCAGCCTAACAATCAGAAGAATGTGTCCAAAAGCAATGCAACACATCAGAGTTTTGATGCTCTGTTGTGTCTCAATTTTCACTTGAGTGTGGATCCTCCTGGGACAGAACTAAGTTTAAATAGCTGCGAATATGGTCTTGCATAAGTCACTCTACATTTTGGCCTTTGATTTCTCCATTTGTATAATGAAGGATTTTGACAGGATTCTCTCCAAAAGTCCTTGTTGACCTTGATAGGCTGTGCTTATATTTCTTTATTTAAAAAATATTCTTTGGGAGTAAAAGGGAGAAAACTGTATTTAAACAATGATTAAAATAAAAAAATTTTTAAAAAATATTCAAACAGAGATTACTCTGTGCCACATATCATTGGTGTTCATTAAATTTCTTTTTTTAAAAAATTTTATTTATTCATTTTTAGAGGGAGGGAAAGAAAAGGAGAGAAACATCAATGTGTGGTTGCCTCTTGAGCACCCAGTCCTAGGGACCTGACCTGCAACTCAGGCATGTGCTCTGACTAGGAATCGAACCAATGACCCTTTGGTTCCCAGTCCATGCTCAATCCACTCAGCTACACCATCCATTAAATTTCATTAAATGTGTTCATTAAATTTCAATCCTTATTTATATATTTTGTGAGTTAACTAAAATAATGTATGTAAATTGCTTTGTCAGTGCTAACTGTATTACTACCCACTAGATGCTCAATAAATGTCAGCTGAATCTGAATCCATGTTTATTCCAGAGTAGGAACAAGCATTGTATTGTGTCATGAAAAGAGGCCATACCTAAATAATGAATGAGATTGAGGTTTAATAAAAAAAAAGAAATCAGTCCTGCAATTGTTGGCTAAAGAAGGGAGAGAGAGGGGGGAGACACTGTAATTGTCCATCTTAGGTTTACAGAGGATACTAATTCATGCATGGAAACATGTTACTTCAAATTTTAATGACTAAAGGTCTTTACACCCATTAATTTAGCATTTTAATGACTGGGTCTACAGTGCTCTGCAATTGGTAAAAGCGAGTCACTCTGGCCTTGTTGCCATGGAGACTACCCCTTACAAAGGCAGCAGTGGGGGCATAGATTTACACCTTCTGTGATTGGTCTTCTCTGTCACAGGAGGTCCTAGACCCATAAATGTCTAAGCCACAGTTATCCTTTTTGCCATGAGCTCAGAAATGAGTGAATTGATCATGAGCCACCTGTAGCATGTTGCCATCGTTAAACACATGGGTCCTTCAAGTGCACCTAAGAGCCAAGGTCTTCAGAGCCATGCCCCCCTGGATGCTACCTAAAGCATTTGAAATTGCCATATAAGAATCATTAATGCTTTCAAAATTGCTGTAGCTTCTTATCCTATATGGGCTGAAACATACATGCTGTTGCAATACTGGAAATGACAGATTAAAATAGAACTCTCACTGAGTGAAGAAAAGTATGTTAATATAGTACAGTCATTTTAATTTGTTTAAGTATAATTGTTTTTGGTTCTTTTTGAATATTGGATGCTTCGTGCAGATAGAAACTAAGCATGGTTCAATTTTCTGTGCCAAGGGAAAAATAATGGGTTTTCTCCCTACTCACCTGAACCATGACAGACCAGTTCACAAAACTGCTTCATTATAATTTTGCAACAATTTCTGAATGCAATCTAACAGCATCCAATTTAAGAATGTCAGAGCTGCAAAGGCCTGCAGACAGTATTGTAACCACTCTGCCCATTTAACAGATGAAGAAATTGAGGCCAAGCCCTGGCTGGGGTGGCTCAGTGGATTGAGAGCTGGCCTGCAAACCAAAGGATCACTGGTTCTATTCCCAGTCAGGGCACATGCCTGGGCTGCGGGCCAGGTCCTCAGTGGGAGATGTGTAAGAGGCAACCACACATTGATGTTTCTCTCCCTCTCTCCTGCCCTATCCCTCTCCCTAAAAATAAATAAATAAAATCTGAAAAAACAAAAAAATAAAGAAATTGAAGCCCCTGGTTGGTGTAGCTCAGTGGATTGAGCGCAGGCTGCGAACCAAAGTGTCGCAGGTTCAATTCCCAGTCAAGGTACATGCCTGGGTTGCAGGCCATGACCCCCAGCAACTGCACATTGATGTTTCTCTCTTTCTCTCTTTCTCCTTCCCTTCCCTCTCTAAAACTAAATAAATAAATATTTAAGAAAAAAAGAAATTGAAGCCAAGATAAGGCTAGGCCCAAACTAACAGTGGCAGAGCCAAAACTAGAATAGAAGTCAGGTCTCCCACTCCATACTATGAAAGCATAGTGCTTTTTTGACTGGAGCACTGTCTATATTTTTAGAACAGCTGGGGAATTCTGCATTGGCGGCAATCCTTTCAGCAAACCTGGGATTGAAACTGCCTGGAATTCTTACTAGTAATGCTTGACAAACAAGTGGCTAAATCAAGATGAACAGATAGCCTGAAAAGCAGAGTAGCAGTCAAATAATAAACTGAAAGTACAGTCCCTGACTCATAGTAGGCACTCAGTAAATTTGATGGGGGACCCTAGAGAACCAGAATTTATTTGTTTTTTTTATATTTTATTTATTTATTTTTTAGAGAGGGGAGGGAGGGAGATAGAGAGAGAGAGAAACATCAATGTGCGGTTGCTGGGGGTTATGGCCTGCAACCCAGGAATGTACCCTGGCTGGGAATCGAACCTGGGACACTTTGGTTCCCAGCCCGCGCTCAATCCACTGAGCTACGCCAGCCAGGAGAACCAGAGTTTATTTGTAAAAAATTGTGTATTTATTCGTACGTTTAAACTTCAGTCACCTTCAAAGACTCTCCATTTGATGTAATACACCTGCCAAGACTTTTTTCCATTGCTCAAGAGTTTTCGAACTTGTCGATTTTGATGCCTTTTAGTGCTTCTGCCATATTTTTTTTTGTTTTACCTCTTCCACATCAGAAAAATGTTTCACTTTGAGGAATTTTTTCATCCATGGAAACCAAAAAAAGTCATTTGGGGTGAAATTGGATGAATAGGGAGGGTAGAGCATGGGGGCCATGATGTTTTTAGTCAAAAACTGCTGAACACTCAGTGCAGTATGGGCAGGTGTACTCATAAGTCACCCATCATGAAATGGGCAAACACACCGAAAGTCTTGAAAACAAATTCACTGAAGCCAGTCACAGCCTCTTACAACAATGCCACTGGTACACTCATACAGATGGATTCCTAGAACACTCACCTGTCAGGGGAAGCCTGTACTTCAAGGGGCTTGCTGCCCTCCAGAAGATAATCTGGGGGTTTTGGGGTTCCCCATCATACACATGGAATGGACTTGTGCTGCTGGTGTCTGGTTTTTAACCAGCTGTGAGTACTGGGCCTTCCAGATGTGACATTTGACTTCTAGAGCACGTTCATCAGTGTCACCTGGCACACAGTAATGTAAGCAACATTTCAACTCACTGCATTGCAACTCTGCTGGGTAAGCCATATGCGGTCCACCAAGACAGCAGGCTACTCCAGAATCACTTCAAGGTTGAAGAAAAGCTTTAAAGGCCCACTGAAGGTGAGTTTCTGACAATGCAGTGGCAGATGTGTATGACTGGGAAACAGACTTCAGTGGTTGACAGGTCTGTCTGGGTAAAGCATGCAGGAATCAGGGCTCTTTTTAAACCTGAAGTTTATGCCATCTCCAAATGTCATGATTAAAGCCACCAAAACTAGCATGTTCTGCAAAATTGGAGGCTGCTGAGGGAATTACGGCACGGAGAAGGCTGTGGCACTCCGACCCTTTTCACCCAGTCCAGGTACACAGATCACCCTACTCATTTTCTCCAATTGTACTTTCAAGGCATACTTTTTTTCACCCTCTCTTTAGGGTTATGGCTTGCCTTGAAATTCCCAAAGTTCATCTCAACCTCTGCTGTGGATAAAGGTATCAGAAGGGATGAACAGCAGGAAGACCCTGTCTTATACATATAGATAGACAACAGCTTCTGGAACAGGACCAAAGTTTCTCCACACCCTCACGGGAATCTTTCAAACTCCTGGCTAGATCATTTCACTCTGGTAGAAGAATTACCCTCTTGGTTGAAAGAAGAATTGAAATAGGAACACAGATATTCCTGATTCCAAGCACTTCCCTTCAAAAGGTTGCTCCATTGCAATGTTAAACATGAGATCCAAATCTATAAAAAGTTGCCAACATAGTAAATCTCCTGGATGCTGTCATTCTTGAACTTTTAGAAATCCTGTATTTAGCACCTCCAGATCAGTAACCATGAAGTGGCTTAAAGGCTGACTTCATAAAAAAAGGGGATCTCATGATCTACACGTTACACGTTTTAGTAAAGATCTGTATATAAAAATCTGCCCTGGCTGGTCTGGCTCTGTAGATTGAGCACTGGTCTGCAAAACAAAGGGTCTGCCAGTTTGATTCCCAATCGGGGCACATGCCTAGGTTTTGGGCCAGGTCCCCAGTTGGGGGCATGGGAGAGGCAACCACACATTGACATTTCTCTCCTTCTCTTTCTCCCTCCATCCCCATCTCTCTAAAAAGTAAATATACACACAACACACACAGGTATGTGTGTGTGTGTGTGTGTGTATAAATAAATTTCCAACTTCCTCTTGGAATATTTACAAAAATAAGCATGCATTTTCATGATATTAAAACTCAGCTCTACCCCTTGCTGGTATGACTCAGTGGATTGGGCATTATCCTGCAGACCAAAAGGTCATCGGTTCAATTCCCAGTCAGGGCACATGCCTGGGTTGCAGGCCAGGTCCCCAGTTGGGGAGCATGCAAAGGCAGCCAATTGATGTTTCTCTCCCTCTCTTTCCCCCTCCCTTCCCCTCTCTCTAAAAATAAATAAATACAATATTTTAAAAAAACTCAGCTCTAAAAGTAAAAAGCTAAATTAAAAATGCAACAAGTCTCTGAGAATTCCGGGAATCCTTGTTATTGAACCATTAGTACAAAACTCAGTCATCTAAGTTAGGAATGAGATAGTCATCCTGAACACATAAGGGACTATGCCATAGGAAGGGAGGCAGACAAATATAGAGAAAACTCCTACATTGATTTCTTTCCAAGGATATAAAAATGGAGTTATCACTAATTTCCAGGAAATGTAAAAAACATTAGCCTAGATGGCTATGGTTATAGCCGTGGCTTTTTCCTCTTCTGTTAACGTTTATTGCTTTTGTGTCTGTGTTCTCTGAAGCTGTATTATCTCTTGTCTATGCTTTGTATCTTTGTTTTGGTAGGTATTTTGTTGTTATACCTTGTTTTTCCTTAAGTCAGCTGTTGGGTTTTATTTGGATCTTCAGGTTTTATATCTGAATTAAGTTGTCATCCTTGGTCACAGGGATTGGATTTCTCTCAATACACCTCACATGTTTTTCACTGTCCATAGCCTCTTCCAGGTGCTGTTTCTAGAGTTCTACACAATGATGCTTTAAGATTAGAATCTCTGCATCATTTGTTTAGAAAATGTAAATTTGGCTAACGTGCTAAGAGGATAACCACACATTACCTAATGCTGAGTTAAAATTCAAAAGTCTTACCACAGTCCAAAATGGAATTTTGCTGAATGCTTACTATGGGCCTAGCACTGTATCTGTTTCATAAGACAGAATCAGTGGTGTGCTGGGACTGGCTTGTACCAACTCCTAAATGCCAATTTTGTACATTTCTTTCCAACTCCCAGTTCAGAGATTTCAGGTCAGTAGCTTGAAATCCACCATTGTAGAGATATTTACACCATAGATATTGACAAATACTACAAATACATATTTTTAAGACATTCAGTTGTTTAACATTTACAAACATACTAAATGGATACATTCTAAATATTTGACTAAATGTTCATAATTTTCAATCTTCTAATCAATTATTGCTATGAGTGAGCACTAAATACACTATAAATTAAAATGTAAAGTTGTTTAAGGAAGCTAAATGTTCATGAGCTAGAAATACTGAAAAAATCAGACCTTTAAAGTTGTTCTCAGATGGCAATGAGTCATTATTTTATGCTGTAAAATAAAACATTTCTTCTTTAAAATATTTAAAGATAAATTATTTATTTATTTTAGAGAGAGTGAGGAAGGGAGAGAGGGAGAGAATCATCAATGTGTGGTTGCCTCTCAGACACACCCCAACTGTGGACCCAACTGGCAACCCAGGCATGTGCCCTGACTAGAATCGAACTAGTGACCTATCACTTTGTGGGGCGACACTCAACCAATCCATTGAACCACACTGGTCAGAGCAAAACATAATATTTCTTAAGTGCAAATATTTCTCCTATACAACACATTCACACATTAAGTCAACAGAGCTTTATTGTATGGTAGTTTTTTGCAGGTACATTAGTTCATAGCAATTTGTAATTTATTTATAAAGACTGTGGGAAAGAGTTCTTAACTGTTATTTTCACCAGCATGTAAGATAAAAAAGAAAGTCCTACAGGCATGCATGGAAGGTAAGATGTCACACAGTTTTAGTACACTTCAGTCATCGGGGCACATGGTATTATACTTTACTTTTCCAGTACTGAATTAAAGTGAGAATTTTTTAGTGTGAAATGTTTCAGACATATAAAAATGTACAGAGAATAATGTCATGAAGTCTTAAGCACCAACACTCATCCATTCCTTCTCTTCCGCCCACCTACGTTCAGAGGTAGCCACCATCCTTAATGTGGTATTCATCACTATCTAGCCTACCCATATACCTTTACTCTAAATTGTCCATTATACATTTTGTTTTGCATACTTGAAAACTTTACAAATGAGGTCATATTGTACCTATCCTGCAATTTGTTTCTTGTGAAATTCACTGATGTTGATACAGGTGGCTCTAGATCACTCATTTTCATTTCTACCTAGTATTTTATTATATGATATTCCATAATCTAGTTACCTCTTCTAGCATCCATGGCCATTCATATTGTCTCCAAATATGTCACTCTTCCAAACAATTCTACTATAAACTTTCTGGCCCATGTGTGTCCTTGAGCACATATGCTTCTCCAAGGTAGATACTTAGGAGTGGAGTTGGTCAGCCTTACAGTACAGACTTCGACTTCACTTGGCATTAGTAAGTTATTCACAAAAGGGTTGTGCTAATTTATGCTGCCTGTAGCAATGTGGAAGAGTTCTTTTTGCTTTGTCTTTCCTAATACCTGATGTTTTTAGCAGTATAGGTAGGTTTTTAAGCTACTAATATTTTAAATGCCAACTTTGCATTGAATTGAGAGATCTTAAAACTAGCTGTAAAGGTACAGGTACAGTCTTGTGTCTTCCTTGAGGTCTGTAATATTAGAAGCATTTTAGCTCCTAATATTAAATTTCAAAACATCCACTATAATTTTTTCCTTTTAATCATTTTAATTATGGTTGAAAATTAGTTACATTTTATTTGTTCTCATTTGATTTCTCTCATAGCTTGCCATGTAAAAGAGGACATTCACTATCCAACTGGGAATAAAATTTTAACTAAGAAAAGCCTCAGCATATCCAGTTCTTTTCATGCTTCCAATCTTTCTGACTTCCTCTCCTGCTCCATTATATTTTAATTTCATCTCCAGCCTGGTTGTATTGAGTTTGTTATTTTCATAGTGATTGAGTTAGTGAGTCTATCTCACAAATACTTACACAAAATGTATCTTTGAAATGGTTTATATTTTATTTTTGTTTTTGGTTTAAGGAAAGTTGTTTAGCCTAAGGAATACACTCTCACCAAGTCCAACTTCATTGGCTCTTCTCGATATACCTTATTAGTCTTATTTGGTGGACATCAGCTGAAACTATCTCCTTAGAATTTCATGTGCTAGTCCATATATGTGAAAATGAGGTCATCAACAAATATTGGGTTAGACCCTCACAGAGTGCAAGGAAAAATGTAAGACTTGAATGTGTCATGAGCCTTAATACAGAAAATACATTTTGAACTAAGAATTATGTTTTTAAAAATGTGCCTATTGTTGCATGGATGGACACGGAGATTATTATACTAAGTGAAATAAGCCAGCCAGAGAAAGACAAATACCATATGGTCTCACTCATATGTGGAATCTAATGAACAAAATAGACTGACAAAACAGAAACAGAGGCATGGAAACATGAAACAGACCGACAGCTGTCGGCGGGGAGGGGAAGGCTGGATGAAAAAAGGTGAAGGGACTGGATGAAGGACATCTATCCACAACCCATAGACACAGACAACAGTGTGGTGATGGCAGAGGCAAGGAGGGCAGGGGCTGGGTGGAGGTGGGCAAAGTTGGGGGGTAATGGGGATATCTATAATAATGCCAACAATAAAGTTAAAAAATATTTCTCTAAAACAGTGCCTGTTATAACTTTTATAAATTTTCTTTTGAACAAAAATATAAAAGGTTTAGGTTTTATTTTTAATACTGTTTTTTTCCTAAGCATTTTGCTGTCCTTGGGCGGGCCCCATAAGACTAATTGCAAACTGACCATTCCAAATCAATATACAAAAGTGTACTGAAATGGAATAAAAATGACTTTTGACAATTTGATACTTGATTCATTGAGACTCTAGAAAGTACTGCCCTTGTGGGAAGCTGATTCCTGTGGTCTAGTATATTAATAAGCATTATTATATTTAATAAGCATTTCTCTCAGAGAAAGTGTGAAACTGGATTGATTTCTGACTAAACCCCAAACAAAATCATTGACCTAATTTCTCTTCAAGTGGAGCATTTCTTACACGCCCTTACACTTTCAAAAATACACTCTGAAATTTTCTCTTTTTGTAACAGTATATTGTAGCTTAGATGCCAGGGTGTTTTTTGTAACAACTATATATATATATATTCTATGTTGTGAGACTGACACATGATTTTGGAAAAACATCAATAATAACATTTACTCCTCAGCCAACATAGGAATAAAAACTTAATTACACTTTAATTTTCAAGGTGTTCTTTGGAGTTGGATCAACTCATTAACTACTTCACTGATCACACATCCTCCAAAGAGCTCAAAAATAAATTTAAAGGCATGGGAAGTAGTTGACTCTGTGATGGGATGCTCATTAAGCCACCGCAAACAATCTCAAGTTTTAAATGGTGGAAGAGTCAATCAAACCAGCTTCTTGCACTTTTGTCTCCTAACAAATATCAAAACACAAGTTCTGGAACCCAAATAGGTTGTGAAAGAAAGCATTAAGTCTGGCAAACTCAACTAAGAATCCTTTGCAAGCAATGGCTCAGAAGACAATCACAGGTATCTAGATGCTTTCCAGGTTTCCTTGGGCTCCATTATATGGAAGAAGATTTTCTCAGTGTGCAAAAATATCAACTCATAAACTTGGCTATTGAACCCAGGAAACCTCATTTATTGCTATCCTAGATTTGGGTGAGGAAGATTTTTTGAGCAGGCTCTTTACCCTATTGCTACTCAGATATCTCTGTCTATCTCTGTCTCTCTCAGAGAATCATCAAGTTAGGCTGAAGGTAAACATTTAACTCAAAATGCATATGATGCCTATAAAGTATCACTAATAAACCAGGAGGAAACAGTTTTCGATATATAATTGATACTATACTAAACTGAAAAAGTATGTGAATGAATTTAAGGATGGACATTTTTAATGTGGAATTAAAACAAGTATATTTACATTGTAAGTACATTTACAATGTAATTTAAGTCTTCCCTTTGAAGACTTAAAGGGAAATTGCTGCTATATTTTATAGTAACACTCTTATAGCCCAATAAAATGAATACAGTGCAGTTACATGTACAAATGAAGCATCCATTGTACAGTGATTAAAATATTAAAAGACTCTAACTATATACTTGAATCTATAGAATTCAGTATTGTCTTAAATGATTAAAATCCCTAGTTTAATACCATGAAATTAAAACATTTTGTGCAGAAGGGCATTGTTATTCAAAAATTTTATCTCCCAATTCTGTCTTCTAACCACAGGATCAGCACACAAAAGAAATTAATTTTAATTTCATTTTGTTGTTATTTTTGCAGAAGCATTAAGTAAAATATCAAATATATGGGCATTTTCATGAGTAACTCATAAATCAACCATCATAAATTCCAGCAAGTGTACATGAGAAGATTTATAATTTCCAGGTATCTTTGAACAAAATACAACTGGTTTGTCATACAAATTGTTACATCAAATGATATCACTGGCATAAACTATGATATTGATATGACACACAAACCTAATTAAAAGATAAGATATTTTTGTATTATATAGTTATTGAAATGTTTATTGTAACACATTTCATCAAAAAACATGCACCTAATATGCCAACTTGATAACAAATGCATAATCCATGATTCAAAAGGCAGCAATTTCAAACCACTGTCTTCAGTGGACTTGATATAAACTACTCCAAGCATCAATTCAATACTGCATGCAACAGCTGGCCCTGCACTTTAAAACAAGTCATCACACTGTTTACATACATAAAAAAAAGACATCTATACATGTATTATTTTAACAAAAAAAAAAACCTAGAAAGAAACACAACATAAGAAAACCTTTACTACAACAGATATTTTTCCAGACAATTCAAAAGCAAGTAAAGACACTGAAAAGTAGAGTGTTGTTACAGGAACACCTCTTGTGCATACATGAATATTTAACTTAAAGCTGTGACAAGTGTATCTAAATTAAATTGCAATGCATAAAATGTAAACTTCAACACATCCTAACTACAGGACTTTCAGCTTTGGATCTTTTTAAAACTATAAGACAGCTCTGAAAACCTTAAATACCAGCCAAAAGTGCAAAAGAGGTCCTTCAGAACATCTCCCTTTGGTATGTTTTAGTCACATAGATAACAGAATTAAATAATAAACTATGACTTAACAAAGTAGTTTAAAATTTCTGATTCTCTCTCCTCTCTCTTTGGATTTTTGTTTTGTTCCTGAAGTTACCAACAAAATTACAGGTAGTCTTTTATCTATAAATGTTCAAACTAATTGATCTCCAATTTTTTTAGATAGAATCTGAATGCATGCCATAAAAAAAACCCTACTTGGAAACAAATACTGCATTTTTCACCTGCGGGGAATGGAAGGTGTGAAGATGCTTCTTGCAAAAATGAGACAAACTGTGAATGACGAAGTCCACCTCAGTCCTTAGGAGATTCTGTGAATGTCATGGGCAACACAGGATCATCCTGACTCTTGTGCTGTTTACTGTAACACTTTTATGAAATATAATCTAGTTCACACCTCCAAAGGAAATCTTAATTTTACAAGTCTATTCATTCTCCTTTAATTCAAGGGGAAGTTAGTTTCCTTGAGTTACTCAGAGCAGCATCTACAAAATAATGAAGAATGATGTTAATATTCAAGTGACTTTTCAGGCCAAAAATGTTCTCTGTGCTATAATTATTAACACTGATACTAAAGTACAAGATAGAATCAGTTAATTTGGGGGAAAATGTGATTCATTACAACACATAGTTGGCTTAGGAAGTATTCCAAATGTTAGCATCTTAGGTTTTATCTTATTCTAATGGGCATAATTTTTAATGCTGTAAAGTGCAATGTTTCCTTGTATATCTGTTTGATACTTATCTTTTCTGCTTAGTGCTTTTTCTGCCCTGTATAAAAATGAAATTATTATCACAAAGGGTAGGAGCTCCTTCTTTCTTTCTGCTGCATAGAATTCCATTGTATAAATGTACCATAGTTTTTTGACCCACTCACTTACTGATGGGCACTTAGGTTGCTTCTAGCACTTGGCTATTGTAAATTGTGCTGCTATGAACATTGGAATACATAGGTTCTTTTGAACTGGTATTTCAGGATTCTTAGGGTATATTCAAAGCAGTGGAATTGCCAGGTCAAAAGGCAGTTCCATTTTTAGTTTTTTCAGGGAGGGGGAAGGGTGATAATGGTGGAAAGAAGGGGAAGGCACTAGACAAGGAGCATGTATGAAAGACCCGTGCACATGGACAATAGGGTGGGGATTGACTGCGGAAGCAGGTCATGGGCAAGGCAGGGGAGAGCAATGGAGGAAAATTGGGACAACTGTAATAGAAAGACAATAAAAAACATTGTTAACCACTCAGCCATGAATATATTGTTCTGTTTTTGATCAAGCAAAAAAGGAAAAAAAAAGACTCATGGATGTGGACAACAGTGTGGTGATTGAGGGCGGTGGGGCGAGGGGGGAATAAAACGGATAAATGGTAATAGGAAAATACAATAAAAAATAGTAATTGCTCCTGGAGAAAAAAAAAGAACTTTACAATTGTAGCTTTTTATGTTTAGGTCTATAATCCAATCCAAATTAATTTTTGTATATGGACTAGTGAGGTGAAGGGATAAAGGTTCATTTTTTTCACCTTGTGGATATACAGTTGCACCAGCACCATTTTAAAAAATATATATATATATTATTGGTTATGCCATTACAGTTGTCCCATTTGCCCCTCTTCACTCCCTTCCACCCTCTCCCACCCCCATTTCCCCCCTTTAGTTCATGTCCATGTGTCATACTTAGAAGTTCTTTGGCTTCTACATTTCCCACACTATTCTTTTTTAATATGTTTTATTGATTATGCTATTACATTTGTATCATTTTCCCCCCTTCACTCCCCTCCACCCTGTACACCCTCTCCCACCCATATCCCCCCCTTTAGTCATGTCAATGTGTCATACTTATAAGTTCTTCAGATTCTACATTTCCCATACTATTCTTACCCTCCCCCTATCTATTTTCAACCTACAATCTATGCTACTTCTCTGTACTTTTTCCCCCCTCTCCTCCTCCCACTCCCCTGTTGCTAACCCTCCATGTGATCTCCATTTCTGTGGTTCTGTTCCTGTTCTAGTTGTTTGCTTAGTTTCTTTTGGTTTTGCTTTAGGTGTGGTTGTTCATAATTGTGAGTTTGATGTCCTTTTACTATACATGCTTTTTCTTTATCTTCTTTTCTTAGATAAGTCCCTTTAACATTTCATAAAATAAGGGCTTAGTGATGATGAACTCCTTTAACTTGACCTTATCTGAGAAGCACTTTATCTGCCCTGCCATTCTAAATGAAAGCTTTGCTGGATAGAGTAATCTGGGATATAGGTCCTTGCCTTTATTGACTTGGAATATTTCTTTCCAGCCCCTTCTTGCCTGTAAGGTCTCTTGGGAGAAATCAGCTGACAGTCTGATGGGAACTCCTTTGTAGGTTACTGTCCCCTTATCTCTTGCTGCTTCTAGGATTCTCTCCTTCATTTTTACCTTGGCTAATGTAATATATGATATGCCTTGGTGTGTTTCTTCTTGAGTCCAAATTCTTTGGGGCTCTCTGAGCTTCCTGGATTTCCTGGAAGTCTATTTCCTTTGCCAGAATGGGCAAGTTCTCCTTTATTATTTGTTCAAATACGTGCTCAATCTGTTGCTTTTCCTCTTCCCCTTCTGGTACCCCTATAATTCAGATGTTGGAATGTTTAAAGATGTCCTGGAGGTTCCTAAGCTTCTCCTTGTTTTTTTGAATTCTTATTTCTTCATTCTTTCCTGTTTGGTTGTTTTTTTCTTCCTTCTGGTCCCCTCTATTGTTTTGAGTCCCAGTTTCCTTCCCATCACTATTGGTTCTCCGTGCATCTTCCTTCATCTCTTTTATGGTAACCTGCATTTTTTTCATGTAATTTGTGCCCAAAATCAACCAATTCTGTGAGCTTCCTGATCACCAGTGTTTTGAACTGTGCATCTGATAGATTGGCTATCTCTTAGTCACTCAAAAGGATGAGTCCTGGGGGCACTGATCTGTTTTTCTGTTTCAGACATGTCTGTCTGTCTCTCTCTCTCTCTCTCTCTCTCTCTCTCTCTCTCTCTCTCTCTCCAGTCTGGTCGCTCCTGTTACAGTGAGGGGCGGACCCTTAGGTGCTCACAGGGGCTGGCCACCCCAGTCACTAGATTATGACGTTGTATGTGGGGGTGGGGGCGGGAGGGAACAATGGCGGTAGCTCCGTTCTCCTGAGACCTCAGTCCCTTCCCTGGGATCCTGGGTTGCGCGCTCTGCCCTGGTCCACAATCGCCGCCTCACTGGGTCCGCCAGCTGCCACTTGCGTACTCAGGGTCCATCCACTGTGATCTTGCATGCCCCGGATGCCTTACGCGATCCCAGTTCTCCCAGTTCTCTGCGCACTGCGACCCCCGCCCAGCTGCTCCTCCCTGCCCCTCCTACCGGTCTGGATGAACGGGTCTACTTCAACTTCTTGGCTGTCCGACTTCCATTCAGATAAATTCTGTCAGCTCTGGGTGTTATTCTGCCTCTAAATTGTTGTTCTAATCTTGGTTGTGGCTAGAGGTGCGGTGAGTCCACCTATGCCTCCATCTTGCCGGAAGTCTATCTCCCATACTATTCTTACCCTCCCCCTGTCTATTTTCTACCTACTATCTATGCTACTTATTCTCTGTACCTTTTCCCTCTCTCCCCCTCCCACTTCCCTGTTGATAGCCCTCCATGTGATCTCCATTTCTGTGGTTCTTTTCCTATTCTAGTTGTTTGCTTAGTTTTCATTTTTAAGTGTGGTTGTTAATAATTGTGAGTTTGTTGTCATTTTACTGTTCATATTTTTGATCATCTTCTTTTTCTTAGATAAGTCCCTTTAACATTTCATAAAATAAGGGCTTGGTGATGATGAACTCCTTTAACTTGACCTTATCTGGGAAACACTTTATCTGCCCTTCCATTATGAATGAAAGCTTTGCTGGATAGAGCAATCTTGGATGTAGGTCCTTGCCTTTCATGACTTGGAATACTTCTTTCCAGCCCCTTCTTGCCTATAAGGTCTCTTTTGAGAAATTAGCTGACAGTCTGATGGGAACTCCTTTGTAGGTAACTGTCTCCTTTTATCTTACTGCTTTTAAGATCCTCTCATCTTTAATCTTGGGTAATGCAATTATGATGTGCCTTGGTGTGTTCCTCCTCGGGTTCAACTTCTTTGGGACTCTCTGAACTTCCTGGACTTCCTGGAAGTCTATTTTCTTAGCCAGTTCTCCTTTATTATTTCTTCAAATAACTTTTCCACTGGTTGCTTTTCCTCTTCTCCTTCTGGTACCCCTATAATTCAGATGTTGGAATGTTTAAAGATGTCCTGGAGGTTCCTAAGCCTCTCCTCATTTTTTTTGAATTCTTGTTTCTTCATTCTTTTCTGATTGAATGTTTCTTTCTTCCTTCTGGTCCACTCCATTGATTTGAGTCCCGGTTTCCTTCCCATCACTATTGGTTCCTTGTACATTTTCCCTTATTTCACTTAGCATAGCCTTCATTTTTTCGTCTAATTTGTGACCAAATTCAACCAATTCTGTGAGCATCTTGACTACCAGTGTTTTGACCTGTGCATCTGATAGGCTGGCTACCTCTTCACCCCTTAGTTATATTTTTTTCTGGAGCTTTGATCTTTCGTTTGGGCCTTTTGTCTTGACGCGCCTGTTATGTAGTGAGGGTGGAGCCTTAGGTGTTCACAGGGTGGGGGGGCAACCCAGTTGCTGGGTTGTGATGCTGTATATGGGACAGGAGTCTTAGAGGGAATAATGGCACTTGCTCCACTCTCTGCCAGATTTCTGTCACTTCCCCCACTTCCCACAAGCAAATTGGGCCCTTCTGATGCTGATTCCCATGTGGGTGGGCTTGTGTACATTCTAGGACCCTGTGGGTCTCTCCAGCAAACTCTCCTGTGAGGCTGGGAGTTTCTTCTGGCACCTCAACCCCCACAGGTGTTTTCAATGGGTGTTTTGAGGCTTTATTTCCTTGTGCTGGGACCCTGGGTTGCATGGTCTGTCTCACTCCCCAGTTTTGCCTGGTTAACTGTGTGTGAATGTGGGTCCACTCGCTTCCATGCACACCGAGCCACACTCCACAATCCACCACCTCGCTAGGCCTGCCAGCCACCACCCTGCGCACCCGGGTTCTGCCAGCCGTCACTTTGCTGCGAGTCCTCTCCGCCCCAGTTGCCCAACTCCACCCCTCCTACCGGTCTGGATGAATGTCTCTTCTTTAACTCCTTGGTTGTAGGACTTCCATACAGTTCAGTTTTCCACCGGTACTGGCTGTTGTTTTTAAATTGTTGTCATCCTTCTTTTGGTTGTGCGAGGAGGCACAGTGTGTCTACCTATGCCTCCATCTTGGCCAGAAGTCCCGCACCAGCATCATTTGATAAACAATATTCCTTTCTCCATTCAGTTGACTTGACACTTTGACTGAACATTAATTGGTTATGTGTATGTGGGTCTACTTCTGAGCTGTTTTTCTATACCACACTCTATTTACTGTATAGCCTTATAGCACAGGTGTCAAACTCATTTTCACCGGGGGCCACATCAGCCTCGTGGTTGCCTTCAAAGGGCCGAATGTAGAGCTCCTTGCCCCTAGTTAGGTAGTAGTTACATTTATACAGTCCTAAAATTACATTTGGCCCCTAATTTTATTAGGCCGTAGTATACAAAGTCATTATACAAAATAAATTGTAATTCTGTATCTTAGCAACAGAGAATTTAAAATGAAATTTATGAAACAACACCATTTACATTGGTAATATAAAACAGATAATAAATAGAAATCAATCTAACGATAGATGTCTGAGGCTTCCATACTGATAGTCATTGCTGAGATATATTTAAAATGACCTAAGAAAGGGAGGAATATATATCATGTTCAAGAATTAGAAATATCAGCGTTAAGAAGTCCATGTCCCCAAATTGACCTGTAGAGTTAATGCAACCAAAATTTTAGCAGGTTCATTGCAGGGGTTGGGGGAGTAAAGACAAGTTTACTCTAAACTGTATACAGAAAGGCAAAGAATTACTTTGCTTTTACTTATTACTTCTAGTATTGTCTATTTGTGTATAGATTCCTAATGGTTTTGTACATAGACATGATCTCCTGAGCACAAGTGTTGCATCTTCTTTTATAATCATTTTATTTCTTTATTTTGAGTAATGGCACTGGCTAGGATTTCCAATAAAAATGTTGAATAGAAATGGTGAGAGTAAATATCCTCGCCTTGTTCCCAATCTTAGGGGAAAAACTTTCAATATTTCACCATTAGGTATGATGTTAGCTATATTTTTTCACAATAGTGCATTATCAGATTGATAGTTTGGTGAGGGTTTTTATTGTGAATGAGTCGAGTTTTGTCAAGTACTTTTCTGCATCTATTGAAAAGATTACAAAAATTTCCCCTTAATTATGTTAATATGGGGAATTACACTGAATTTTAAGTGTGTGATACAAGTATTTAAAGTTATCCATTTCCCACCCTCTTTGGCTGCATCTGCAAATTTTGATATATTGCATTTTTATCAAACTTGAAAAAATTCTAATTTCTCTTGTCCTTTTTCTTCTTTGCTCCACATGTTGTTTAGATTTGTGGCATTTAATGTCCAAATATTTATGGATCATTGATTTCTAATATAATACCGTTGAGATTTTATATAATTCCAATCTTCTGAAATTCATTGAGACTTACTTTATGACCTAGCATATGCTGTATCTTGGTGAATGTTTTACATATACTTAAAAATAATGGTGTATTCTGCAGTTGTTGGGTTTTTAAATGAATGTTACTTAATTCAGATTGTTGGTATATCAGATTCTTCTGATTACTAATTATCTAAATAATTCCATAATTCAATAATTATCTAAATAATTCAACAGTTAGTGCAGAAAACATCTGAAAGGTGACTCAGGTTTGGAGTACCCAAAAAACAACCAAACAAGAAGTGACTATTTGTGGGGTTCCCATGTAACCCAATATTTACATTGAGCCCTATCATCCTTTGATTTTATTTTATGCCATTAAATGAAATTTGGAACCAAATAAGTTACTCCTGCTCTATTAGATTTATCTAAATACAATGTACCATTACCTGGAATTTAGATACAAGTCCAAATTGGAAATACATACATATAGAAATAATAATCTTGTTCACAAACAAGTCTGGTTTCTCTTTCATGCTGCCTTTTCATAGATAGCTCAGTATCAGGGAGAAAATTTACAAAAATATGGGCCTGTATGCAGGAATTTTATGAAGGTTTGAATTAATAGAATAGAACACTAGGTTAGTTCTCATTGCTGCATACTATCTTCACACATTAAATCTTGGGCACAGACTCAGAGAAGTGTGTGTGTGCAGCAGAAACCTACCATAAGAAAAGGTCATGTTCTACGCACTAAGTAAAAACACACTGGTAAAGCATTCTTGGGTAGTAAAGCTGGTACTTAAAAGTATCTTATCAGTATTTAGTCCTGAAGGATCTCTTATAAGACACCACATGATCATGGTATCTTCCCTGCCAGGTCGAGTGAAGGAACATGTATAAAGGACTCAAGGACAAAGACAACAAGGGGGAAAGATTAGATGTGGGAGGTGAGGGCGGGTGGGACAGGGGAGAGTAATGGGGAAGAAATGGGGACAACTGTAATTATACAACGATAAAAATATAAAAATAAAAATAAAGACACCATAGTATCTGAAACTCCTTCAAACCTATCAACCTTGTAGGGAAAAGTTTTAACAAGTTTGTTAAATCCTAGCTAATGTAATATATTTGCAGCTTTATTTCTAAGTACAAAGAGGTTCTTACCCTATGCCAATTTTATACTTGGTAAAGCTTGAAAACTTTTAACCTTTAAACAAATAGTATACAGTCTGTTCATATTATACCTGTAACTCTGGCATTCCGAAACCTATAGTCACCGATTAAAATCTGCAAACTGTTCCCTGGAATCAGGCATTTTTTTCTTCTGTTTAGATTTTTCACCAACCTAAATAATAAATGAATTAGTAGCCAACAATGATGATATAAGCTAATAAAAAACAAAGACATTGCATTACAGCTCAAATTTTCACAAAGCTATTGCATGTATTCAAAGACACTGTTCTTAAGTCTTTTGAGTAACCTACAAAGGATTGAGGTTTCCAGCAAAAATGGTTATTGTTTTAATGACACATCATTCATTTTCACCCTTGTGTGACCCACCTTTAGGGTCAGAGTATATGGTCAATATAGAATTTCAGTAAAGTTATTGACACAATAATAATTTCATATAAAATTTCCAAAATTTGTGGAAGCTTCATTTAGTCCTCTTCCAAACAATATTCCTTCCTGCTTTGGGGTCTCTAAAATTAAACAGTACATTTGGCAGAACCATCTTTGCAATTGGTGCTACATGAAGTCAAATGCATAAGGATAGGATAAGACCAAAAAAAAAGTCAATTATCTGAATTGATAAAGGGAAGTGTGACTATGTTGTACAGGAGCAAGGCATGGTCCCTGGCACACAATAGGCATTCATTAAAGGTGTGATGAATTAATGAATGGCTTAAATTACCATGTATAATGCAATCCGTAGCCATTACAAAGCCAGATGTATCAGCTGGAATGTTTGAGCCAAAGGCAAACCACAAAAGAGCATGCAGACTCACAGCATTTCATTCTTTCAAAGCATTTTTCACTCACCAAAGGTTAACATTCCTTTCAGTGAGCTATAAAGGCATGGCTGAAGCAATGAAAATGAAACACTGATAAGAAATATGATATTTCTGCTTCTTGAGACTGTATAACAAAGATACAAGTAAAGCAGAATATTTGATTAGATATCCATGTGCCCCAGGCAGAGGTCATCACAGGCATGGAGAACACACCTACCATTGACCCTCAACATCCTCATGGAGAAGCTGAATGACATCTCCATTTCTAATCAGGAGGTCTTCTGAGCCTCTATTCCTGCAATCTGCTAGGGCTTTATATTTGTCTGGAGGCTGTAAGGTTGTTTTGAAAAATTACATTATAAACTTGATTGCAAAACTACTTGCACAACTGCATGCTCTCTGACAAAGAACTCATGTGGTACTTCAATGGCAAATGTGGTAGCTGCAGCAGCTTTGCAGGAACAAACAAACATGAAGCAGTTTGTGATGGGGAAAAAAGCAGAACATGTGTTTATTTAACCTGAAGAACTCGCTTTAATTTGCAAAAAGAGAATTACACCATGAACTACACAGAAAATAACAGAGCTACACAGAACTAATTTTAAGTTACATAAATCATAAGCATAACTCCAGAAAAAACAAACATAATTTTTAAATACTATTATTTGTAATCTACTCTCATGAAAAATTTATCTTGGCACATACAAAATGCAATGGCTCTAAACAAAGATTTACTAATGCCCTCAAAGGATTTCTGGTCTTTATACTGTTTGGCACAGGTAAAAATAATGGGCACAAAAGCTCTGGGTCCAACAAAAGCAGGTTAAATGTTGTACTTTACTTGGCTCTAACCTTTTGCAGCTATAATTTTAACTTAATTCATTAATAAGCTAAAAAATACAAGGCACACCAATTGCATTTAATTACAAAGTAGATGGAGAAGAAATAATAAATCTCATGTCCAAAAGTAGTTGGAGATGTTTCCAGCACAATATCTAACACATTGAATACATAATTTCAAAAAGTAAAAGTACCATAATTAAATTTTTTAATGAAAGAAGAGAAATAATTATGTGATGTCGATTCTTTACATATCCAAAAGAATTAACCTAAAAACAATATCCATGTCACTTGCGCTGAATGTCTTTTGAGCAGTACTTTTTATCAAATGGTCTGAGGAGCAGGTAGGAAAGAGCTATTTTCCATTTAACATAGTGGCTTCGTCATAATGGGAGAGTCATCCCCGACAGTCTCTAGGAGGTAAGCAGCACCTATTATTTCTGACTTCTGATTTGATAAAGCAAGGCTAAAAGAGCAGCTCATTGGAGCCCATTTTGCTTGTGGGAGTGTCTTTTTTGTGTGCATTTAATTGTAGGTGTTTTGTTTTTTGTTTTGGGGTTTTTCTTTTTGGTATGTGTTCCTTAGTAACACACCTTGGGGAACTATTGGGAGAATAGAAGAAAACTAATAGGTGTTTCTACATTCCCATCCCCTATGATTAAATCACTAATCAGTTTTGCATATTTCTGTTATTTTCTGATACCACAGCTGGACAAATGCTTACTGATGATTTTGTCAGTTCTTGACAATCCCCTCATAGAGCACCTACAGCAAACATTTAAACCCCAAATGCCTTCCCCTGGTTTTTCACTCACATCTGAACAACTACCATCCTCAGACATGATTAGTCTAAAAAAATGAAAGTTCTTTTTATTATTAGTCTAAACCAGTGGTTCTCAGTTTAGGAGGCAGAGCTTTGGGGGTTCCCGACACCTTTCCAAGGGTCTGCAAGGTCAACCTCTATGAAGACATTATTTGCTTTTTCACTCTTATCCTCTCATAAGTATACAGTGGAGTTTTCTAGGGGCTACCTGATGTGTGAGAGCACACAGACTGAATGCAAAAGTGGGTTAAAGCGACTTGCAAAAATATTTGAAATACCACTCTTCTCACTAAATGTTGTGTTTTGAAATATGTAAATTTTAATTAAAATGTCATTTACATGAACTTACTATGGTTTCGTACTATTAAAGATAACGAATAAATAACTTTATATTTACCAGTTTTAATTTCTAATATGGTAAATATCAACAGATGGAGACATGAGCTCTGTGGGATTCTCAATGAAGTTTAAGAATGTAAAGGGTTCCTGCATTAAAAAGTTTCAGTGCTGCTGGTTTAGACAATTAACACTGGACAAACCTCTTAGCAGCACTGAGCCTCAGGTTCCTCCTCTGTGTATTGGAGGTAATAAAGGTCTGCTCTGCCTCTCAATAATTCCGTGAATATTAAATGGGAAATTATATTGTAAACTGTAAACTGCCCAACAACTCTGTTTATGGTCACTGTATTATTAGTAGAAAGAACACTCTAGTACTTTTTGAAAGAAATCATTCAGGCTGATGCTCTGCAGCTTTGTGGTCCTCCATGCCATTATTCCCTTACCTCGAGATTAAAACCACCAAATTGATGTTGGTGTTCTGAAGGGCACCAAGGAGCAGTCCAGTACAATGCACCATTCCTACCCTACAAGCCAGTGACTTCAGAAAATTGAAGATATACCCTAAAAAGTCTAACTCCCCTCTAATAACCCAAGAGGATCCTAACAATATTGCAAACTACTTCTATACAACACTTTTACCCTAAAGCAACTTCCCTTAGTTTTATAGGGTAACCCCTTGCTCTAATATGCTGAGATTTAGTATCATTAGTACATTTTTGATAGCCCACTAAACCCTGTTCCCCAGATTTTATTAGAATTTTTAATGTGTAACATTTATTTCCTATATTTTCCAATCTGGAATCTAAATTGATTTTTAAAGTATTAATTGACTTTCCATTGTTCTCTGACTTTGTCTCATGTGCCTCCACTGAAAACACAGTGGTGAAGCTGAATTAAAGACAACACTGGTCAATGTATGGAGAATTGGAATGATTGACTATTCATCTCATCAGCTTCACTAGGAACTCCACATATAGCTCCAATAAGTTGACTGTTCATACCTGTTTCCAACCTTTGGCCATGCCATATACCTAATGACCTCAAGGATACGGACAAAACACTGCCCCTGTGTACTTCACCTATTTTATCAGTAAAATTATCTCAAGACTTCCCATTTATTTCTTTTAATATGTCATTACTAACCATTAGGGGCCTTTCTTCTTCATTGTCAACATAGGAAGAGTAGAAATAGTCGTTTACCCATGTCTCAGGTCCTTCAGAGATTTCTGCAGTCCAAACAATAAGAGGGTGGCAGTTACTTAATGATGCTGGTCCACCACAAGGAGAGAAGTAAACTTACAGCAATAATCAAGGCTACAGTGATCCAAGAATAGTATCTCCCTATAATAGAACCTCCAATTAGACTGAACTATTTCAGAATTGCTGATATTTCAGAAAGGGCCTGGAATGTCATATACTTCTTTTATTTATTAGGATGGTTTCAAATTGGGGTTTGTGGGAGAGTTATTAAAAACAGTAAGTTAAATAACATTCCAAAGAACAGTTACCCCTTCTTATAGAAAATAATCTCTTCCAAATTTTTCTATAGCATTTTATTGGCCTATTCAAATAGCACTTATAACATTCTACTTATTAATATCATTTTTGACTTGTCTTAAGTCTCTTATTAGGCAGAGACCATGTGTTATACATTGCATGTTGCATAAGAACCTTGAATCTAACAGGTACTTCTTTAATAAAATATTTTGACTGATATGAATTAAGCAATCAATATAGGCAGAGAATTAATAGACTTTCAATGTGGCCAATCTAAACACTAAACCATTCACATAACCTTGGAACAGTTGTGTCAACTTTTTCTGACTTGGTTTCCACACCTATCAAATGATAGCACTGATACTAGTCTCTCTCCTGACTTCTCTGGAGACCGCAGCATAGATGACCTGACGGAAGTGACCTTTACACTGACAACTGAAAGTTGAGCAGCATTATCATTATTTGTTTTTAAAGACCATCACATTTAAGTAGTGCATATCACGCACTCTGTTAGGCATTCCTCCAGAGGTCTCTGCTGTTGATCCCAGAGTGGTTTAGGTAACCCCACGGGATTCTTCCACAGTACATTGTACTTCTGTTAAAATAATCATCACATTTAATTTTCATTGCTTGTTGAATTATCTATGTTCTTAGCTTCATGGGGATGGCAGCTGAGTGCATCTCATTTTTTAAAGATTTTATTTAATTATTTTTAGAGGAAGGGGATAGGAGGGAGAAATAGAGGGAGAGAAACATCGATTGGTTGTCTCTCATATGTGCCCTGACCAGCAATTGAACCTGCAACCCAAGCATGTGCTCTGACTGGGAATCAAAGTGGAGACCTTTTGCTTTGCAAGATGATGTCCAACCTACTGAGCCACACAGGTCAGGGCCTGAGAGTATCTTAATTACACTGTATGCCCAGGGTTTTGCACAATTCCTGAAACACAGGCTGTGTTATATTTGTTGAGTTAAACAATTTTTGAAACCAGTTTAAGTGAAACAATTTGCATTAAAAACTATTCCAGCTGTAAATGACTCTTTTCTATTCATGAAACCTATGATGAGTAAAGTTTGCATTCCTTTAAGCCAGTATGTGTTTTATTCAACCCTGTATCCTGTGTAGAAGGAGTTCCCAGACTTGAAAATGCATCAAAACAACTGACATGGAGATCTGACTAAATCACAGATGGCTGCATCTCACTCCCAGAGTTTCTGATTCAGAAGGTCTAGGAAAAAGCCAGAGAATTCACCATCCTTACACATTCACAGGTGATGCTGATGCTACTGGTGTAGGAACTGCACTAGGAGAACCGCTGCTCTGCAGTGTCCGCCAGCATCTTGCACATGCAAGACATGCAAGCCTTATAAAAATGGGTTTTGTTTTATTTTATATAAGAGTAATAGACAGGTAGATTTTCCAAATTAACAATGGGAGAAAAGAATTGCACAGCAGTGAATCTGACCTTCGGACAGCCATGACACGTACCTGTACTGGCTTCTGCCTGAACTGCCGGGACTGCCTTACAGACCCCTACCACAGTGCTGGTGTGCTCTGGTTCAGTTTCCTGGGGGCCTATACAAGCCTCCTGATGCCCTCTGAAATAGTAAATATGCAAAACTAAGTGAGCTCTGGTACAGTCCACAAGTAATAAAAAATTTAAAATTTTTTTTTCTACTGATGCCATGTGTCAACGACATACCCTAAGAACCCATTCAAACACAACTAACTCCCCCTCTCTGTGTGGTAATAGTTCATAATATAGGAAAGCTTAATTCCTAGGATCCAAGCCAGCAGGGCCTCTCTTTAATATGAAAGGAAAAAAATTACTCCCTCACAACCTAACGTGGGTATAAGTTTCAAAATTCCAACACAATATTTAACTGTATATTTGAAATTTGCTAAGAGGTAGATCTTAAATGTTCTCAACACACATACACACACACATGGATAACTATATGAGGTGATGGATGTGTTAATGACCTTAACTATGGTGAATATTTCACAATGTGTATGTAGTTTAAGTCCTCAAGTTGTGCTCTTTAAATATACACAATTTTAATTGTCAACTACAACCTAACAATGTTGGAAAAATACAAACAACAAAAAATCCCTGTTACTCTATGAAATGTTAGTTTTAATTAATTAAATAAGATATATGTAAATGACGATGAAACTTTAAACTGATTAATACTGTTGAGTTCTATCAGCTACTATGAAGTCAAATACTACATGAAATCTAAAGATTTTACTTCTATAATATATGACAAGTGATTAAGTGTTGTGAAGATAAAGACTTCTTTTTAAAAATATATTTTATTTATTTATTTTTAGAGAGGGGAAAGGAGGGAGAAAGAGAGGGACAAAAACATCAATGTGTGTTTGCCTCCTGCACGCCCCCTGCTGGGGACCTGGCCTGCAACCCAGGCATGTGCCCTGACTGGAAATTGAACCGGTGACCGTTTGGCTTGCAAGCCAGTGCTCAATCTCCTGAGCCACATCAGCCAGGGCTGAAGATAAAGACTTCTAATGTGACTTTTAAATGGTTCGCCTAAAGCCCCAGATGAACCAACACACTTTTGCACCTGATTTTAGCTGTCTCTGAAAGATGATGTACAACAGAGACAGAAAGAGTATTTTCAGTAAGTCATTTAACGATCCCTCTATCAGACAGAGGATGCATGCTAAATTTCTGAGACAAAACCCTGGAATCAGTGTGGTGAATCTTTCTGCATGTCTGCAAATGTTCTATGGAAACTCTACCCTTTAGCATTCCTAGTGACTAAATACAAGGACCACATCTCTACACCAGTGCTCATCAGTGCTATCGTTTTGGACTGCTACCTTCCTCAAAGACTTCATGGTTGTGTCCAGGCAGAGTTCACTCCGAGAATCAGTACCTCATCTCTAACTACACAGAAAGAGAGGCCAAGTTGCCAGCAAGTGGTCTCCACCAAGGGACCACAAAGCTGTGGGCCAGTAGAAGCTGCCAGTCCTTCACCACTCTTACAACTGTTTCTCCAAGGAGATAGAAGGTGACCAAAAATATGTTGAAGAGAAATCCATGAGTGCAGCCACTTTTTGGTAAGCCTACATGTACATGCCAAATCCCCCCATCCCCTGATGTACTGAGAACAAAGCATCTGTAATTGTGTTTAGCCCAAACTACTGAATTATTTTTAACATCAAGGGGAACAATTGTATAACTATTAAGGAGTATCAGTTTCCAAGTATAAGGATAGAACTGAGAAAATGATATGTTTATGGAATTTGATCAATTATTGCTAAAAGGGCAGGTAGTTTTTATCTGAGATGCTTTACTAATAGTGTTTCATGTTACACAGGGAAAACAGGAGCTTGTGGGAGTGGTGGTTCTTAAAGAATAATCACTTACTCATCATTCTGCTGAGAAGAGAGTTGGCCATCTTCATGTAACTGATTGTACTGCTCTTGATGTTTAACTGTGGAATAAAAGAAAGCTTGTATAAGTGTCATTTAAAAGCCACACTTCTTCCTTCCTTGAAGACCAATGACTTTCATGTGTGCATGCACACCACCCATTCCCATAAGAGTTAACCTACACAGACTTGAAATAACCAGAGGGAAAGCCAGTATGAATCTGGGATGTGAAAAAGAACCAAATAATAGAATATTTCATTCAAGGAGTGCAACTGTATTACTGGAACCCCGGCCCAACATGAAGATAATAATAATACTTGAGGTCCTCAACAGTTGTCTCATGGGAAACACTCAGAAATGACACAGTCTTCTTGGTATATGATTTCACCGCTGTTTCTCAAGCACTACAGTCCATTTTCTAGTGTCAAGTTCATTCTCCAAAATAGTTTATACAACCCCAGGAGTCTTCATCTCCTACTAATTAGTTTAACAAACCCTTTCATTGTAAATAGTATAAAATAAATATCAACCCCATTCCCTGTAATAAACTCTGAGTCAATGAACTATTACAGTACTGGTTCTGAAAAATGCATGCTTAAATGTACCTGTCATAAGTTCTTGTTGCTTCAACAAAATACTTCTTATTTCTTTTAACCATATCATCTTCATATCTATGTTTGAAGCCTAAAGATTTTTAAAAAGGGGAAGAAAAAGACATGTTTCCCTTAAAAAGCCAGTGTAATCTGGTGTATCAAGCATAAACCTGAACCTGAATCCTGAACCAACATATTCAAGTTCTAACATTTTGATTCTTTGGACTTCTAAGAAGCAAGTAAGTAACCATCAAATTAGATGAAATAATAGTCAAAACCATTTTGAGCCCTGGCTGGTGTGGCTCAGGGGAATGAGTGCCGGCCTGCGAACCAAAGGGTCACTGGTTCAGTTCCCGGTTGGAACACATGCCTGGGTTGTGGGCCAGGTCCTCAGCTGGAGGGCATACCAAAGGCAATTGATCGATGTATCTCTTGCACATTGATGTTTCTCTCACTCTCTTTCCCCCTCCCTTCCCCTCTTTCTAAAAGTAAATAAATAAAATCTTTTAAAAAACATTTTGAAATTGCCCTTAAATAATGACACTCATAGGAAATGTGAAATATAATCTCACTTACTTTTCTTTGTGTGACTGTTCTTTTAAAAATATAAATGTTTTTTGCCCTAGCTGGTGTGGCTCAGTGGATTGAGTGCCAGCCTGCGAACCAAAGGGTCACCAGTTTGATTCCCAGTAGGGCACATGCCTGGGTTGTGGGCCAGGTCCCTGGTAGAGGCAACCACACATAGATGATTTTCTCCCTCTCTTTCTCCCTCCCTTCCCCTCTCTCTAGAAATAAATAAAATCTTTGAAATAAAATATGATAAAAATATAAATGTTTTTATATTTAATTTCAGTAAAATAAAACAAGTTCTACTGTTTCTGAAAAGACAATCTATTGCAGAGTAATCTTGATGGTGATAGCATGCAAGCTTCCTTAAATAGCTTTCCTTTACTTCCAAGATAAGTTTGTTAAAAGATAGCAGGTACCCTGGCCAGGTGGCTCAGTAGGTTAGAGCATTGTCATGTACATCAAAAGTTTGTAGGTTCAATTCCAGGTCAGGGCACATACCTAGGTTGCAGATTCAATCCCTGGTCCAGGCACATATGAGAGACAACCAATCAATGTTTCTCTCTCACACTGATATCACATTGATACTTCTCTCTCTCTCTCCCCCTCCCTCCCGCCCTCCCTCCCTCTCTCCCTCCCTCTCATATCAATAAATATATCCTTGGGTGAGGATTAAAAACAAATGATAACAGGAATTCCTATATCTCAATCAAACCAAGAAAACATTTTATAGATTGTAATCACCTAGTACAGAATTGAAACCAAGAAAAAACTACACTGGGCACTTTCAACAGATAACAGCACATTCACCCATGACAAGTCCTGATACAAATATTGAAATGAAAACATCCTCTTGAAATGTCCTCATTCCTCTCCCCTTCCCTCAAACAGGTTGGACCTTACAGCACATCTGGCCAGGGCTTTATCTATAGGCTTCAGAAACAATGATCAAGTCTGAGTCATCACATTGTCATGTCTCGTAATCAGGTGCTTTCCAAACATCAAGCACAAGAGGAACTCAGAACTACTATCAATCTGTAACCCTAGAAACTTGATGGGGACAGAGAAGCCCCTGGCAAGCTTTTGGCTATCAGCTATAATTCATAAATCTCCTAGTAAGGTTGCAAACACTTAAAGCCTTAGAAAGGACCATAGGCATATATATCTCAAGTTAAAAAAAGTCACTAAAAAAGTATTTAACTACATCACAAAAAATAACAATGAAACAATATTCAAATTACCTACATGAGAAGAATGAGAAGTTTTGTAATATAACTAGAGTAATTTTTAAATGACCAACCTGGACAATATAAATTTCTTCTTTCCCACCATACCAGATTTCAAACTTGCGGTTATCTCCTTTTACATGTTCAGTGATTCCAACTTCTTCCATCTATAAGTCAAAATTTTCATGAGCACTTTATTTTGAATATGAAATGACATTAAACCTACCCCCAACATATTCTAAATGAAACAGAATGTCTTACTTGGGAAAAATACACATTTTATATTCAAAGAGTATGAAATAATATTTCGATCACAGACATGAGTTTTTAAATGTTTTCACTGAATTATGTAGTTATAGTACAGATTACATGCTTCATTCCAGTGATTAAAACAAAGGTTATCTATCAATGTGAATATCCAATATGAATTCCATCTAAGACTGAATTATGTCATAAAGTAACTGTACACTCTGAAAACAAATTATTGCATCAAACATAGAAGTAGAAGCAATCAAACATCAGTGCAAAAGGTCATCTAAAATTAGTTTTTAATGATCATTTACAAGATAAGTTAATCTTATAGATTATTACTTATCTGTAGGGAAACCCTACAAGTTACAAAGATCTGATTTATATGGGGCAGGGGAAAATCAGCCAGGTACACAAGGATCCCCTCTATTTCCACCAGTCTCTCAGCCTTTCTAGAAGACAAATAATCTGTCATGGGAGGATGTCTTCTTGTAGCCAGTGAAAGTTTTACACACAATATCCCTTCCTTACCACAGGTTTTCTTCTCCTCCCTACGATTGTGCAAAGCAGAACCTCTTCCATTTTCATTCATTCTATGCTGCTATAGCGTAGCTAATCCCATTTTAAGCAATTTTATGACATACATTCTCCTTTAGTCCCCTTCTGCCTTCTCCTTTTTCATTCAATTCCTGCCTAATTATCTAAAGGAATGTCACTCTCCATTCCATTTAGGAGCCCTGGAAATGGCCCAAATTAGGGCTGATAAGCATTAATAGTAGTGCTAGTGAGACCCTCATATCAAGGAAAAGAAAAGGGATGACTAAGAAATAAAATGGGACATATAAATGCAAGAGCCTGAGACATCTACCCTGAACGTTGTCAGAGATTACTTTCAGAATGCCCCCAAACATCTTTCTATTACTATTCAACCATTCTAAGCTCCTGTTGCTCAAACATCAGAATTTAAGATAAATAACGATCTCATAGTCAATACTATTTAAATTGACTTTGCCTCAATACATGATTTTGTCTCAATAGCATGATACAACAGAAAGCACAAGTGCTTCAGAGTCCAAGAGGCTATGGTTGGAATTGCATCTCTACCACTTATTAGCTATGTGTCTTGGTGCAAGTTGCTTAACCGTTCTGAACTGCAGTTTCCTCAACTGTAAAATGGGAAGAAAACCTATTTCATAGAGATGATATACGATTAAATAACGAGCATTAAATGCTTGGGTCATATACTTTGCTTTTTAAAGTATTAGTTTGCTTTCTCAACTTTCCCTTATTTGAATTGCAACAGTTTTTGTTATTTTTCATTGCACATATCTAGTACATCATTATACATTAAATGAGCTTTTTCAAGTCACCCTGTAAAAATATCCATTATATTTAGCAGACAATATTGTTCTCAGTTCCAAACAATTCACTTACAAATGATCCAATGGTATATAATCCACTTGTAATTTGCAGACTATATATAGTTTCCCATATAACAAAACATAAAGGCTGTTTGAAAGGTTTCTCTTCATTTAATGTTCACTGTATCATGAACATTTATTTACTTATTGAGAACCAATAGGCAGAATTAATGGTCTAACTATATGTGTATAGCTATACATAATATACTATACAATAAATAATATATAATAAAATTAGGTTGATTCTACAGTTATGCCCTGTGGTCTCTCCTTTATCCTTCACATTTTCATTGATGATTCCTGATAGCTATGAGTATGTTTTATTATAAAGCATTTTTATCTCACTATGCCAAGTG
This sequence comes from Phyllostomus hastatus, assembly GCF_019186645.2. NCBI lineage: Eukaryota > Metazoa > Chordata > Mammalia > Chiroptera > Phyllostomidae > Phyllostomus > Phyllostomus hastatus. Next base: position 6,145,334 of record NW_025333841.1, on the reverse strand, counting down.
TTCAGGGCCCCAACTCTTAACTGAACTGTCCATGATGAGGAAAGTTTGAAGATGTCAACTACCTTGTTAAACATCAACCAGTGGGTGAAGAACTCTGGGGTTATAACCAGTAACTACCAATATTTCCCCCCCTTTTTACTATTTACTGAATTTATTGCAGCGATATTGGCGCACAAAACCATGCAGTTTCAAGTGTATAACTCAACAAGCATCATCTGCACACAGTATCGTGTGCCCATCACCCAAGGCAAAGTAACTTTTTGTCCCCCAAAATAACTACCAATCTTAAGACTTTTATCTATGTCTCTGGGATAAAGTTTAGTTATTTGGGGGGTTAGTATTATTAGAAAATTGATCTTGAATCACATTAACAAAAAATGTAGCTAGGCTTAGTCCTGGCCAGTGTGACTTAGTTAGAGCATCGTCCCATACACCAAAAAGATACAGGTTCAACTTGGGGTCAGGACACATAGCTAGGTCGTGGGTTTGATCCCCAGTCAGGGCACGTAAGGAAGGCAATTGATCAATGTTTCTTTCTCACACTGAAGTTTCTCTCTCTCTCTCAAATCAATAAACATATCCTTGGGTCAAGACTAAAGAAAATGTAGCTAGACTTAAGTGCTATGAAGCATTAGAAGCAATATACTGGATATAAAGCAGTAACATGACTGTACCTCGAAAAGTTTTTGAGATCAAAATAAAGAAACTGAGAATTATAACAGATTAATATATATTAAAACTACCTGTGCACAAAACATTAGTATACATGTATTAAGAACACACCAAGTGAATGATATACATCAAATAAATTAGAATGGTTGCTACAAGGGTAGAGTGGAGGTAAGTGTGAAGAATGGGCATTAAAAAAGAATGAAGGTGCCCTGGCTGGTGTAGCTCAGTGGATTGAGTGTGGGCTGCGAACCAAAGTGTCACAGGTTCGAGTCCCAGTCAGGGCACATGCCTAGGTTGCAGGCCACGGCCCCCAGCAACTGCACATTGATGTGTGTGTGTGTGTGTGTGTGTGTGTGTGTCTCCCCCCATCCCTTCTCTGAAAATAAATAAAATCTAAAAAAAAAGCTGCTGAGTTAGTCAAAAAAACATTGCTCTAAAAAAAAGAAAGAAAAAAAAGAATGAAGGAAGGAAGGAATGAAAAAATGAATGAACAAGAACAGGCTTCCCGGCATGATGTAGTGATTAAGAGCATGGACTGTGGAGCCATCTGCCTGGGTCTAAAGCTGCACTGCACCACTTACAAGCTATGTGCTCTCAGGCAAATGACTCACCTCTCTAGAACTTAGCTTTCCCATCCTCTGAATGGGAATAATGGGTTGATAATAGTTCCTGCTTATATACAATTGCTATGTGGATCAAATGAGTTAACGATATTTATAAACACTCAACAGATCCTAGCACATAGTAAGCACTATGTTTGTTAAGTTTAAAAAAACAATGACAATAATAAATGCACAAAGTGATGACTCTGAAGAACTCAAATCTCTCCATCTGACTAACCTTAGGAACCTATCTCAGGGACTTTCATTTGCATAGAAAAGGTCAAGTTAAAATGCAGCACACAATCATTACTAAGTACGTTGTCAGGCCGGGGAATTGAAGCTTGATATGATGAAGTCAAGGCACCAATACACTGACAGTGAGAGAGAAGTTACTCAGCTGTAGAGAGCATCTGCATTGATCCTCTCTACCAAAGGGAAGACTTTGAAACCAGTAAACTAACTGTTGCCAAACACAACGACTAGTAATGCTAGTAATGATCTAATTCTGGAATCTCATGATAGGTAAGGAAGAGGAAGTAAGCATAGTGAGGCTTAAGAAATAGCCTAACTTCCATCTTTCTGTGAGAAGCATCACCATTTTCCTAGTAATCCTCATCTAAATCCTTGTAGGCATCACTGATTAATCCTTTTTATTACAAATACCAAGAATTATTGGGGAAACAAAGAAAAATCCAACTCATTTTTTCCTTCCAATGTCAGGTATTTATTTCCTATATCTAATAAGTCAACAAGCCCATTTATGTACCTTTCACTGAAATGTTTCTTGCATCTATCCCATCTGTTTCCATGGTGACTACTGTAGTTTGAATTCTCATGACATCATTATCTGATACCAGTCCCTCCTTACTCTAATGTACTCTAGAAATATTCTGTTGGTGTGCCCATCATTGTGACCAATTAAAGGTAACATGAAAAGTTAATACAGCCCTGGCCAGGTGGCTCAGTTGGTTGCAGCATCATTCCCATACACCAAGAGGTTCGATCCCCGGTTGAGACAAATATAGGAGGCAACTGATCCATGTTTCTCACGCTCTCTTTCCCCCTCACCCTTCCTCTCTCTCTAAAATCAATGAAATTGTCCTCAGGTGAGAATTAAAAATATAAGAAGTCAATACAAACAAGAAACACTTAGGTATTAAATAGGTTATCCCACAAGTGAAAAAGTGAACCAAATGAATTTGGAGCAAGCACGTTTATGAAGGTCAAGTACCTTCCCAAGAAATAGGTATACAGACAGCAAGAGATCTGAACCCTGTCAGAGATCAGCTGTAAGTTCTTGGTTCTCAACCGGTGTTTATTAAAGACATAAAAGACCCTTCAACATTTAAGGGGCTTTGGAGGTGAGTTGCTAATATCAAAGGAGCCGCTGGGCTTCTGCTATTTCAAAAAGTGAGAATTTTAAAGAAGTTGTGACACTACTCTGAGCTCAGAAGTAACCAGGGAAAGTGGACAGTAGGAAGATGGAGTCCTATACCTGGTCAAGAACTTTGTTAGAAACAGCATGGAACTGGTGACCCTCTGGGAACAGGGAAAAGCAGGGCCTGCTTATCTAGTAGCCTTCTGACACAAACACATCTGGCCTATCTCAGAACACTTTGCTTGTCCTTTTTATCATTGCTGATAAAAATATCATCAATTCTTAAATGTATGGGGGGGCAAAAAACCCAGAGTTTACTTATAAAAAAATGTATATTCATTCTTACATGTTTAAACTTAAGTCACCTACGAAGTACTCTCCATTTGATGTAATACACTTAGCGAGACTTTTTTCCCTCCACTGCTCAAAACAGTTTTTGAACCCAATTTTGATGCCTTTTAGTATTTCTGATGTTTTTTGTTTCACCTCTCCCATGTCAGCAAAATATTCCCTTTGAGGGCTTTTTTCATCCAGGGGAACAACAAAAAAAAGTCACTGGGGGGGACGGTCAGGTGCATAGTGGGCCATGGGGGCCATGTGTTTTTCAGGCAAAAACTGCTGAACACTCAGCAGAATGTGGGCAGCTGCTCTCACAAATCAGCCACCATGAAATAGGCAAACACATTGAAAAAGTCTTCAAAAAACATTCACTGAAGACAAACACTGCCTCTCACAACAACACCAGCTGGTACACTGATACAGATGGGTTCCTACAACACTCACCTAGCAGAATAAGCCTGGACTACAAGGGGCCCACCCTCCAGAAGATAATTAGAGGATAAACCCCCTTGTATAACAACTATGAAAGAACATGTTCATGACAAATGACAGAAATGATAGTTGTTAGAGAATCAAGGGTAATAATTTTCTCTATTTTCCAAATTTTCTCTAACAAATGCTATAGTGCTTTTACAATTTGAAACTTGAAAGAAAAAATTAATTAGGTGTAAAAAAGTCAAATTCACCAATTACAGACTCATGTGAACTGGAAGTTCCTCTTGTCAAATGTCAGGCCCACCTGGGAGTATCACTAGACTGACAGTGACTTCTTCAAACAATAGTGCTCTCATTTTCATATCAAACTAAAGTGGGGTAGGATCGAGGGTGGAAGGTGGGAATGGCTGGGGTGAGGGAATGGTGGGGGAAAATGGAGACAACTGTACTGGAACAATTAAATAAATAAATAAATAAATAAATAAATAAATAAATAAATAAATAAATAAAACCTAGTGTTAGAACAGAATGCAAATCTGGGTTATAGGAGAGGAGAAAGTCATTTCAAAGGATAGGACAAGACAGGTGTGAATAGGATTCAGCTGTGGGCAGGTTTGAACACCCAGGAAAAGAGATGCCAGGAAATAGAGGAAGGACACAAAAAGGAAGGTGGGGATTTGCTAAGCACATATTCATTTGTAAATTACAGGGTGGAAAAGGAAGAAACTGTTTCCTCCCAGTCTCTTCTATTACAAAGGCTCCCTGCTACCAAGACCAGGAACTCCACCCAGTACCAGTGGTAAGAGTGCTCATGCGGAAGTCAAGTCACTTTTCATTATTTCAAACTATGCTCTGCAGGACACTAGGGAGCCTGCCAAGGGTTGGAGTAAGAGAGGAAAGGATGGAGGCAAAGCTCTGCAGTCCCTCACTCATTTCAGGCAGAGAAGTTCTGTTTTACCTCACTTCTATATAGGATTTCTACCTAAGATTTCATAGGTGGGAGAAATAGGGGGAGGGGGGTTAAAGGGAAAAACACCTTTCAGTTATAAAATAAATTAAGTCCTGGGGATGCAATATACAGAATGGTGATGATAGTTAATAATACTATAATAGTGCATATTTGAAAGTTACTAACAGTAGATCTTAAAATTTCTCATCACAAGAAAAAAATTTAACTATGTAGGGTACTGGATGTTAACTGGGCTTATTGTGGTGATCATTTCACAATACATAGAAATATCAAACAATTGCACACATGAAACTAATACAATGTCATATATAAATTATACCTCCAAGGTACATGCCAGTAAAATATAAAACCCACGTATTTGAACTGAAAAAGTACACAAACTTGAAAATATATGTGAAAGAATATTACATTATACAATTCAAATTGCCTTACATTTAAGGAGTGCTTAAAACTGTATGACGGGTATTTGAGGGAACCTTCTCCACTTTCAACACGCCTTTTACAAAAAACAATGGCTTTTTCATACAAGAAAAGGTGCCGCTGCATTGGTTTGAATCTAGCAAAATCCTTCATTTTTGTAGTGCCTTTTTTGTGTCCAATCCAAACACTGAATGCACCCTGTATTATCATCTTTCCCAGATCATTTAAGTTTCCCTAGAATGGAAAATCAAAACTCATTAACACAAAGCAGAGCTACATTCAGATTTCTGACATCAACACTACAGTGTTTAGCTTGAACTACTAAAACCCTGAAGTATAATTGATAAGCTTTTAAAATTTCATCATAAATTTTTATATTAAAACATGCTATGTGTCAAATAGTTACAAAATTACTGTGGAGTGAAACATCTGAGAAGCTTCCTTTTCCCTGGCTTCATGTCTCCATGTGGAGGTAGTTGAGACAGGGTAATTCTCCCCAACTCTTTCTTGATCTTGATTGGCAATGGCATCAACTAGTCCAAATTTTCTCAATGGGTGGTAGTAACTCTAAGGATTTGATCTTTTTCTTCCATATCTATCCTGGACTAGGACAAGGGGCAATTCTGGGGCAATATGTCTGCTTAGAAGACCCAAATATTCCTTCAAACAGGATCAGTTAAAGTCTAGACTTAGAGGTAGACTACTGGGGACAAGCGGGATGTCACAAATCCATTTGGCTAGTGATCTGAAGCCAATTCTCCACTCAGCATTATCAGTAATAATGCTGACATTTGGGTCTACCTCCGTTTGTCTGCCCCCTCTTATTTCTCAATTGGTTCCCTGAGAGGAAGAGAGGGATATGTACATGCTTACCCTTTAAAATTGTGATAATCATTAAAGTCTACTTACAATATAGCCATTTATTGCAATCTGATGCATAGAGTCATTAACTGACTTGAGTAAATCCAGCATCGTGTCAAGTGCCTCCTTTAATTGTTCATATCCTTCAGAGTCTTTGCTATATTTTAATAATTCCTGTAATTAGAAGTCAAGAATTAAACTTAACAGTAGGCAGACATCAACAGCTGGAGGAAATGAACAAAATTTTGGCTAACATGCTTTCAAGGAGGAATTCCAAATAATGTCACTTTTTGTTTGGTTGGTTTTTAAAATACATTTTATTGGCTATGCTATTACAGTTGCCCCATACTCCCCTCTACCCTGCACACCCCATCCCACCCCCATTTCCCCCCTTTAGTTCATGTCCATGTGTCATACTTGCAAGTTCTTTGGCTTCTACATTTCCCATACTATTCTTACCCTCCCCGTCTATTTTCTACCTACTATCTATGCTACTTATTCTCTGTACCTTTTCCCCCTCTTCCCCTTTCCTCCTCCCACCCCCCTCTTGCTAACCCTCCATTTGATCTCCATTTCTGTGGTTCTGTTCCTGTTCTAGTTGTTTGCTTAGTTTCTTTTTGTTTTTGTTTTAGGTGTGGTTGTCAATAGTTGTGAGTTGGCTGTCATTTTACTGTACATGTTTTTTGTCTTCTTTTTCTTAGATAAGTCCCTTTAACATTTCATAAAATAAGGGCTTGGTGATGATGAACTCCTTTAACTTGACCTTATCTGGGAAACACTTTATCTGCCCTTCCATTATGAATGAAAGCTTTGCTGGATAGAGCAATCTTGGATGTAGGTCCTTGCCTTTCATGACTTGGAATACTTCTTTCCAACCCCTTCTTGCCTGTAAGGTCTCTTTTGAGAAATCAGCTGACAGTCTGATGGGAATTCCTTTGAAGGTAACTGTCTCCTTTTATCTTGCTGCTTTTAAGATCCTCTCATCTTTAATCTTGGGTAATGTAATTATGATGTGCCTTGGTGTGTTCCTCCTTGGGTTCAACTTCTTTGGGACTCTCTGAACTTCCTGGACTTCCTAGAAGTCTATTTTCTTAGCCAGAATGGGGAAGTTCTCCTTTATTATTTCTTCAAATAACTTTTCCACTGGTTGCTTTTCCTCTTCTCCTTCTGGTACCCCTATAATTCAGATGTTGGAATGTTTAAAGATGTCCTGGAGGTTCCCAAGCCTCTCCTCATTGTTTTGAATTCTTGTTTCTTCATTCTTTTCTGATTGAATGTTTCTTTCTTCCTTCTGGTCCACTCCATTGATTTGAGCCCCAATCTCCTTCCCATCACTATTGGTTCCTTGTACATTTTCCTTTATTTCACTTAGCATAGCCTTCATTTTTTTGTCTAATTTGTGACCAAATTCAACCAATTCTGTGAGCATCTTGACTACCAGTGTTTTGACCTGTGCATCTGATAGGCTGGCTACCTCCTCACCGCTTAGTTGTATTTTTTCTGGAGCTTTGATCTTTCATTTGGGCCTTTTTGTCTTGATGCGCCTGTTATGTAGTGAGGGGTGGAGCCTTAGGTGTTCACAGGACGGGGGGGGGGGGCGGGGGGCAACCCAGTTGCTGGGTTGTGATGCTGTATATGGGACAGGAGTCTGAGAGGGAATAATGGCACTTGCTCCACTCTCTGCCAGATTTCTGTCACTTCCCCAACTTCCCACAAACAAATTGGGCCCTTCTGGTGCTGATTCCCGAGTGGGTGGGTTTGTGTACATTCTAGGACCCTGTGGGTCTCTCTAACAAACTCTCCTGTGAGGCTGGGAGTTTCTCCCGCTGCTGCCTCAACCCCCACAGGTGTTTTCAATGGGTGTTTTGAAGCTTTATTTCCTTGTGCTGGGACCCTGGGTTGCATGGTCTGTCTTGCTCCCCCGCTTCACCTGGTTTACCTGCGTGCAATGTGGGACCACTATTCCACCAGCCACCTTGTGCACCATGCCCGTCCACAGTCCGCCGCCTCAGGGGTCCACCTGCTGCCGCTGCTTTGCCCTGAGCCCTCTCAGTTGGGCTGCCTGACTCTGCCCCTCCTACCAGTCTGGATGAATGTGTCTACTTTAACTCCTTGGTTGTTGGACTTCCATACAGTTCAATTTTCTGTCGGTACTGGTTGTTTTTTAATTTGTCGTTGTCCTTATTTTGGTTGTGCGAGGAGGCACAGTGTGCCTGCCTATGCCTCCATCTTGACCGGAAGTCCTAATGTCAATTTTTTTAGTAGTTTCTTTTATATGTTATTTGTCACATTAATACTACATTTAATAACAATATCCAATTGGAGAAGACATGGAATACTGAGTAAACACTATGAAGCAAAGCACATTCAATGCTTTTGCAGCTAAAGAACAAAACTGTTAGAATATACTAGAGATTAGTTTGTGAAGCAACTATACATTTTTTGGTCTTCTAGATACAGCAATTTATTTCATTTAGTATGCATATACAATAAAACATTGTGAAAATACATTTTAAACCAAGCTCTGCTGCATTCATAATTAACACAACATTTCACATTACACAAGGGATGTACCATCTTCACTTTCCATTGAAAAGACCCATATGAAATGTAGTTGCAAAACTCTTAGAAGTATTTGCTTAGTTCTTCTTGAAAACAATAAAAGTTCTGCAATAAATGTTATACATATGCCATTGTTACTTGTATGAATACTTAAATAGCTAGAAGGATGCCTGATATACTCAGCTTTATAGCTAAGCCTCCAATATTTGCATAGTCAGTGAATTGAGGGCCACACTGCATTGATCCTACCACTAAATCTAACCTTCATAGTTATTGAGTCTACCTACTTCTAGTGTTTCCTAGTCAGCTACTTCCTTTTTAATGGCTTTGGCACATCTGACCCAAAGAAGTAAATAAAGAAGCAAATGCTTAATGTACTTACTTTCAACAATAACTGATATTTAGTGAGTCGTTGCACTGGTTTGAGTAAATAGGAGTCCAGACCAAGTCTGTGTTTTAATTTTCTTTGGCATTCCTGTCATTAAAATATAATTATCAATCAACTTAAATTAAGACATATACCTGTGAAAATGCCAAGTGATCAGACCCAATGCATACTGATTTCTTAACTCACAAGGCAAATTTACCAGAAAATCACTGTTACATATGGTATGGTCATTAGAGACAGAAAATTCTAAAGTTTCAAAGACTAAGTTTTACATATAAATTCACATCGATGTGGAATGTTTAAAAGGTGAGAAAACAATGAGTGACCATAGATGAACACCATTAAAAAGTTCTTCAATATATCCAAGAAAATTAACAAAAGGCTCAGCTCCATAGCCCAAGGCCCAGAAAAGAAGTTGGTTTTACTGAATATAAATCAGACTGGGCATGAGAAAAGTTTTTTTTTAATATCACAAGAAAAATACAGTCCTCATCAACTGGTGCTATATTTCATGTAATTACTGTCTCACTGCCACTACAAATATAAGCATCATGACTTTGGGTCCTGGGAGCATTGTAGGGTCCATAGGAAGGACAAGATGGGGGCAGGATAGGATGAAGAAGTGCAGAACAGAAAATAAGTGGGAGAGGTTACACCTATGTACGATCCAGGTCCCCTTCTGGATATGAATAAAATCCAATAAGTAATGTAACTTAAACAGTCATCAACTGACAAACATGGTGGATAAATACATGTACTGAGCTCTCCTCACTCATGAAACCCAACTACAATGATGGGAAAGTTATTTTTACAAGGCAAAATCCAAGTTACAAAGATGGGAGAGAAAAAAACATTGACAAAATGTGGAAACTGGAAACCAAACTGACAAGTATTAGACAATTGAACATATAAGAGAAAGTGAATCTGAAGTTGACACAGGAGAAAGCCATGGAGCAACTCAATTTACATTATAGAACACTTTTCCCATCTCCACAATGAATTACAGACACTAAGTACCTCTGAAAGTGGGAGGTGAGAATAGGGTTTGAAAAAAGATGGTTGTTAAAAATGTCTTTAAGAAGTAATTAAACACACCCTGACTGGCATGGCTCAGTTCATTGAGCATCATCCTGAAAAGCTAAAGGTCTCCAGTTTGATTTTGGTCAGGGCACAGGCCTGAGTTGCAGACCAGGTCCCTGGCAGGAACGTGCATGAGAGGCAATCGATCAAAATTTCTCTCACACGTCGATGCTTCTCTCCTTCTCCTTTCCTTCCCCTCTCTCTCAAAAAATAAATAAATAAAATGTAAAAAAATATTTATGTAACTCTTCTGGGAAAGTTTGAGGTAGAATTAAGGATAAGTACCTAAAAGTGAGTAAAAAAGACAACTGCAAGAAAAACAAAAGGGAAAGAAAACAATCATCTTATGGTACATAATTCATCTAAGCATAGAAATCACAGGGTCTTAATAATTTAACACTGTATACCATCCTAAGCAAAATTATGATATAACTATATTAAATGATTTGGAGGAAAAAAGTATGGGTATGAGTATGGGGGCAGATGGGGCCTTCATGGTCCATGGTGGGAAGTAGCAATATAAGCACTTAGCTACCAAAAGAAGTAGCTAAAAGAGCTGAAAGCGGTTGCCTCTGGGAAGCAGCATAAATGTGGTCATGTGTCTGTGCATGCATGTGCATGTGTGTTTGGGGGAGTATAAAATTGTTCTTTAATCAATGTATGCATATATTAAAAACCACTATATGTATATTGATTATCAATATATGTATATATTGATAATCAATATATGTATATATTGATTAGAGTACTTAAAGTATTTGACCTTACATAAAGTAGAAACTGAGTTTATAAATAAGAAATATCCCAATATCTTCCAGAAAGAGTATATCCAAAACCAGAAAAATTACTATACCTGGAAAAAGGCACACTCTGAATACTTCTTCCACACTGCCTCTGATCTGGGCTTATTCTGACAATACTTTTCATACATCTGAAAATCAGCTTTCTGTGATAAAAGTGAATTCAAACATATTACCAATGTGTGACCATGTACTTTTCTTATCAAGAAAGGCTGAGTGAGAATGGGTGCGGCTGAGCATTACAGGGAATGCGGCCTAAAGGGCTGCCACATCGGCAGCATGCCTATCAGACCAGGTAGATGGACACATAATTATCCCAGTAATTTCATAGCTTCCACTTACCGAATTTGAGAGTTAGAGTGAGAAAAGCCTTCTCTGAATGTATTATAAAAGCAGACCCATATTTTCACAACCATGAGCTAATAGGATACCAGAACATATTACCTTATTATGTTGTTAGTCAGCTGATTCCCTTCTAAGTGAACTTGTAGCTAACTCTCAAGGTCCTTGGTTTACCATTAGGAAATCATCATTGTACTATATAACCCACTGGACATCTGGCCATGCTATTCTCTCTCCCTGGAATCCTCTTTATTTGACCCTTTTCTCATGGGCTGACTCCTACTAACTCTTTAACATTCATCTCATGAGTCACCTCTTCTATAAAGCCATCATTTACACCTCCGGTCTACATAAGATGCACCTCTTCTTGGCCCCTATATGTCCCTTTGTATATCTCTAAAATAGCACAACTCACACCATATACAATGGATTCCCTGTTTTCCTCCATGAATAGTCTTAGGCTTGGTATCCATATAGCCTAGCACAGTGCTCAGCACATAGCAGGTTCTAGTAGACAGCTGTTGAATGAATGAACATATCAAAAGGCATGAATTAAAACTAATACTGGTTGCCAAGAACTCTGCTAACTTTATAAGAGACACAAAGATATATAGGATGTGGAGACTCAGCAGCCATTGAAGGGAGGACCATGCAGCTGTGGCAGTGAGGAGAACCACGTGCTTTTAGCAGAGTGTGGACCCCTGCAGCCATGAGAAGAATCATTATGCGGCTTCAGCAGAGAACCACCAGGCGGCTTTAGCTGGAGATCCCGGTGACACAGCTAATGGTGCTGGGAACCAAGGGAGGCCTCCCAGCCGAGCACAAGTTACTGGGAAGAAGCAGGGGCTGCCTAAACCATGGACTTCTATTTCTTTTCCTGAGATACGGCTGAGCCTTCAACGAATTAAGCTTAAAGAGATGGAACATGTCACCTCCATTTGTAGAGAGACCCTGCCATGGAGGCAGCTGAGCCACACCATTCCATGTAGCAGCACAATGAGGACAAGGAAATCTTCGATCCCCAACAGCATGGAAAAGCCTGGGCAAACAGCATCCTGACTCCCAGACCAAAACTCTCCTGCAGGTACATCTACTTTTTAATCTCTATTTATGGGCACAACAGGTTTATGAGCTGCCTTCAATTTTCCACTTCCAGACTTCTTCCCAGTTTTGTAGCAGCCCAAGATTAGAAATAATTTTCTCTCCAGAGTCAGGAAGAACCATTAGGGAGACTGGCCTGTTGACTTTCCATATGCTCTCTCATGTCTTCTCACATAAAGACATCTAGTTACTCTGTATCACATGCAGCTCCTAAAGGCCCTCATAAGTAGGGCTCAACTCTACCAGTTATGTCCAATCAGCATAAAGGAAAAGAATGAAAGCAGGGGAAAAGAAAAGGGTAAAGTATAAAGAGAAAAAAGAAGGGAAGGGAATGAATGAATAAGAAAAGAGAAAAAGGAAAAGAAAGGATAGAAGAGAAGGAGTAAGAGTAGAAGGGAGAAAAAAAAAGAAAAATTAATAAATCTCAAGTTTGCTAAAATAATGTGCATTTACATCTTTTAAATGGAAATTAGATTCACCTATTAGACTCATATTAGTGTTTTTACCAGTGATACCCACTTTGTAGATTGCTAATTCACTGCTGGATATAATCATACTTAAATTGACCCAGAAATCTGATAGGAAAACAAAAATTATAAGTAGTCTGTTGGGAAAATTTCCCAAGGTGTACTAGAACCAACCTCCAAAGGAGAATGGGGCCTAGAGACCAAAGAAAGATGTTGACCTATCCAAAATTGAAGGGAGTAATTAAGGGAACTCACAGAAGTGGAGTCTTTGGTGGCAGCAAGACAATCGAACTCCACACCCAAAGGGGGATGGAGGCTTGCGGCAGTGGGGGGGGGGGGTACAAGGGTACGTGTGTGTATATCCTACAGGAACACAGGGCTTGTAGCAAAGTGACATGTACTTGGTAAGAGCAATATATTCTAATTCAGCTAAAAAAAAAGATATATAGGATGTGGACCCTGTCTCAGAGTTTTCCATGAAGTTGGGCTTTGAATATATGTAAAGATGCATAGTAATTGTAAAATCCCCAATAAGTAGCACAGTCACTAAGTCCTACAGGAGTCCATGGGAAAGAGAGACTGCTGTTGCTGCGGGAAGAATCTAGACATGGTTTAAACATGTTTAAAATTAGGGTATGTTGAGAAAGGTAACAACACAAATTTCTTTCTTAACCTTAAATGTTTTCTCAACCCATAAACACTTTCTGAGATATCTATTAGGAAGCTTTCAATAATCATTCTTTCCAATTGACCCTCAAATTAAGACAGAACTGTTATGTCAGGAACAGGAGGAACTAGATAAGCAGAGAACATTCTGAGAAGAAACTCTAATGGAGGAGAGTATGATTATGAAACTTGAGAACTCAACTGTATTAAGTATACTCTTGGAACATGGAGAAATGAGCCTCCCTGACTGATCTCATAGAATAAAAAGAACAGACAGCTCTCTGTTTATGCAAACTTCCTGTGATAGATGCCGTGGGTCTGAACACCAGATTACATTTGATTCTACTAAGACTTCACATGTATTAGAGGGAAACACCAAGGCATCTCTTAGGCTAAAAATTAACCAAGCCAAGAATGGTTGTGCTAAGACGATCCCAACTCTCACATCTTCATAGTGAGGATGGTGCTTAAACTCCCGGGATCACCCAGGGGTCAGCGGTCACAAGCTGAGCCAGTGAAGCATTTGCTAGCACATAACACAATGGCCATTTGCATGCTCTTGATATCCCCATTGCACCAGTTTCTGTAACGAAACCTAGTTTAGCATTAAATACTTGCTGGAGTGATGTGTCTCCTCTAAAAACATAAAGACATAAAAACAATACCTACCTTGTCTCTAAATCTGTTCTTATAAAATGAGCTGCTATTTTGGTGGTCCATATTTATATATTTTTAAATAATAATTGAACTAACCCTTTCCAGGAAACAAAGTCCCACTCTTTCTGGAGCATCAATGCAATTTTCCAGACTGCTCATGAAAAGGCTATGAAAATTTCAGAGAAAAAAAAAGAATATATGTTTATGTGGAATAATTGGTCAATTGCCCTTTAAATAATACATGAAAAATTCAATTCAGCAATTACATACTTGTTATGGAATTCATATATTTCTGCCATATTTCCAAAGAGAACATCCTTTTTATTTCTCAGGAGAGGTGGCATAAGATCAAACATCTCTGGATTGTCCATCTCCGCTCCATAGCCCTGCCCAAAATAAACACATTCATTCATTTAAAAATATTCACATTAACAGTTGATCGGCCCACCAAAGGTGTAGGTACAGCAAAATGCATAGGGGATTAGTGCATGAAACTGTTTGTAATTGTAACAGTCAAGTCTTCTAGTTCTCAAATTTATCCATTATCATTACTTTTTTTTTTTTTTAGAAAGTAGGACAAGGAAGTGTAGGTCTTCCACTCAATGGGTAGATCAAAGTGACTGCTCTTTGGCCTTCAGAGTAGTTTATAGAGTAGGAAACAAAGCAGAAGCAAGTATGAAAAATTATATTACAGATCATCAATAAGTGTTTAGGTTTTTTCAGACCAAATTCATAATGACATTTGTATGAAATGAATGTTTTTCTCTCATTTTTGGTTCTTTACATCACAGTCTTTAAATAGCACAATGGGAATAGTTAGAGCAACCTGCTGTATCCCTAAAAGAACAGCTTTTCTTGTCTGTAATAAATTGTGAATCCACAATTCTCACTCCTGAGGGGGAACCTGAATATGTACATCTCACAAACATGCAGCCTCAAAACATAACAGAAATACCCAATGCTGCCATGGGACCATCAAGGAAGAATACAGAAAAAGAAGACGGCCCTCAGCACTTCCTAATGGATGAAGCAGGGAGCATTTAGAAAAAGATGGGAAAAATGCAGTGAGTCCCTTACCAACAAAACAGTAAACAGCTCGCAAACATACACCTTCTCAGTCTGTATCAGCTCATTCAGGACATGGCTAAAATTAAAAGACCATGTTTATCAATTACTTTATCACTTTAGAATTATATTACAATGTTTCAGTTATTATCACTATAAATTGTCTAATGTAAAAACTGTCTCTTCACAGGAACTACCAATGGTTTTAGTTTTATTATCAAAATACAAAATTATTTTTATGGTTTCTAGAATAAGTACCAATCCCAAGATAAGAATCTAAAATATATTTAAAAGAAATGGAAGCAGGGCTCAGAAGTTATTTTTAAGTGAAAAAACCCACTTTATTTCTAACTCACTAAGCTTAAGAATCTAAACCCTCACAATCTCTACTACTAAAAATCTGGGACATATTTTTTGGGGGCAGCACAATTTCTGAGCTATAGTTCCCTCTCTATCTCCATCACACTCAAAAAGAAATATTAGCATTTTAGGAATAATTTTTCCTTTTCTCAGTAATGTTCTGAAATTTTCCAAGACATTAAATGGATTTATTATAGCGGTTTTCCCAAGTATAAATCATACTTAAGTTTCTGTAGTAATTTTTGTTACTGTATCTTTAAAATAAAATACATTTTCTTTCCAATATCATTTCTAATTGACATCATATTTAAAATTCATTTCCTCATTCCCCAATATAAGTAACTCTCTTAATTTAATGTCTATCTTTGGCCTCTTTTTTAAAAAAAATTTTACCCTTTAAGCATTAACATTTAACAATCATATACACACAGAGTGGCACAAACGTAGGCTTACAGTTGTGAGTATGTGAAACACAGTTTCTCCTTGTATTATTATTTATTAATTGCATTATTTTCCATACAAACAACTGTACACCTACATTTTCCCCACCTTGTATATGTTCACATATACCTTGCCCTAAAATACTGGCTACTTACAACTGTATGATATAAAATTTAAAAGGTAGATATAGTTACGTGTGGAATATTAACAAAATACTGTAAGAGTAAACAAAACAATGATTATTAATTTCTATAAAATAACATTGTACGTATACATAATCCTTTGTAGCTTTTGGGACACTGTCCCATTCACTCTGACCTCTTTTACATAAAAGGAGCTTAAGATTCTGAAAAGCTCTAATTTTCAAGTCACATAAACTGAGCATGGGTTGGCCAGGCCCAAATCCAAGACTTAAATCTCATCTAATGCTCTTTTCATCACACCCCACATAACCCATACTGTGAAATCAAAATCCCAAGCATGTTCGCCTTGAATACTGAATTGGTGACTCCTACTGATAGACTGTATATGAATGTCTGTTAATAAATAAAAGATACTTCTTTAAAATATCCAAGCCACTGTTACTGTCCAAACTGGAGGGCGGAACAGAACTTGTCTTCTCCAGACAGTCGTGCAACACTTCAATCTGAAATGACAAAAATAACTGAAATTAGCATCTAAGCAGGTATTGTTCTTCCTCAAGGAAATCAAGTTCGTATTAACTTTTCCCTAACTCTGTAGATAAGTTGAAAAGTATGATTATTATTCTTTCAGACATAATATGCACTAGTAAAAAATGATTTGAATTGCTTAAGAGAACAGATTTAACATACTAATTAGAATTTGTTTTATACATTAAGTCATGTTTCATTTATTTGGCACTTTGGGAAAATAAGGTTAATTCATGAAAAGCTGATTGTGCAAATAACTGAAGTTTATTCACTGAAGAACCAAAATGGCCTTTTAATCTTAATGATTTTTGATGGAAACCTTTCTAGAAAATATTACATGAATCCTTGAATTCTTTAACCAAGGATACAGAATACCATGGCTCCCTTTCCCACTGACTCACTGACATCAATCATGAACATGAGCCCTGCCTGGTGTGGCTCAGTGGATTGAGTGCCAGCCTGCGAACCAAAGCGTCATCAGTTCAATTCCTAGTCAGGGCACATGCCTGGGTTGCAGGCCAGTTCCCCAGTAGGGGGTGTGCAAGAGGCAACCACACATTGATGTTTCTCTCCTTCTCCTTCCCTTTCCCACTCTCTAAAAATAAATAAATAAAATCTTTTAAAAAATCATGAACATGAATGACATGATAAAATCTAATGACAGATTCCAGGGCTAGTAACATATGAAGTGTCTGTTTCTTGAAATGGCTATAACCTGTTCATCTGTCTCTGTTCTCTGCCACATGTCAGTTTTTGCCACAAGTGACCTCCCTGATCCTCAACTGCTACCTAATGTGCAAACTCTATGGGACTCAGTCTGCCTTACTGAGTCAACTACATGAGATTTATCACAAAATGAGATTCTTTGCTCTTCAGAAGTATTCCGGGGATCCTGGTTTCATTTGACAGCTGAGATGTGCGAAAAAGCCTAACCCCTGAGTAAATGTGGCATTACCTTGTGACAACTAGAACCCAAAATGAAGTATGGAATCTATCAGCTGCAAAGCATTTCCATGGAATATGACCTACTGATCACAAGTGCAGGTGGAAAGGAATGAACATTTCTTGACTACTTTATATATAATATATTGTGCAGGCACAGTCCTAAGTCCTTAACACACATCATTATATCAAATCTTACAGCAATTTAGCAAGCTATGTCACACTCATCCCCATTTACAGGTGGGAAAACTGAGGCTCAGAGAAGTTTAGCAACAGGGCCAATGTTGCATACCTAGTAAGTGATGAAACAGAGTCAAGCCTATGGTCTGCCACCCACATCATGCTCCCTCTTTAAGAATGTGCTTCAATTTATGTCTGCTCAATGTACCAACTTTATCATTTTAATACCATAATTAAGACCGAAAAGACTGCATACTCCACTTATCAGGTAGGTATACATCATTTACTTCTAAAGGGTTTCTGAAATACAAATTTGGAGAGTTCTGAAACATCAATTTATACTTTTAAATACGTAAAGATTGTGCACATTGACTTGAATTGGAATAATATGTCCACTTGGAACAAGGCTCACCAGCTATAAATCTCACTGAGAAACTGTACACAACCACAGCCTCCTATGTTTTTCTGGGCGATGTGCAAATGAATAAATACACAGAGCTGAATGTTATGGTAGTCGTGAGTTAAAACTAGAACTGAAAGACATGTGCGACTATGGAATTTGGCGCTCAGATTCTTGAAACCAGAACTTGTGGCTGTACAACATGATAACCGGGCATGATATGTAAGTATAGGCCACTCACTGGTCTGCTAATAACTGTATAAAACCCTGAGAACACTACCATGTGTACCATATCCCACACATTATTCAAAGTACTTCACAAGAGTTAGATTATTTTATCTTTACACTAATTCCATGATGAGGGCATTCTATTATTATCCCCATTTTGTAGAGAAGGAAACTGAGTTCCAGAGAACTTACCCAAAGTTATACAGCCAGGGAGTGATGGAGCTGGGATTAAAAGCCAGGCCGATTAGCTCTACAATCTATATCACTATGACAAACTACCTCCTGGAGATATATTCTTGTCCTTATTTATCATCAAAGAAAATGTGGGGTGTTGCAGTTATGATGAGGCTACTCTCTGCAGATACCAGAATATCACGGATAACTGAGGAGGAACTGTGTATTTATTGGGAAAAGCAAAAATGCCTTTTTTGAGCCCAAAGTACGGTCCATTAAAACTCATCCTTTGTCCATGCTTTGCAGGACTAGAATTACTTATGAAAGAAATTTCCTTTTATAAAAACGTGCAACACTTATTTGTGTTTATTGAGGTGAGGTGGAGGGAAAAGACGCTGGAACTTACATGAGATACTCTACAGAAATTATTCTGAACTTGACCCGACACTTGAGAATCTGCTCATACATCTGGGGATATGCCAGGACTGCAATTAGACACAATGCAGTAGCAGCTTTTTCTTTTAGATGAAATAGGCTTTCAAATGCACAATACTGGTTGATTAAATTAAAATATGGTTTAATTTCCCATACCAATTCTGCAACCACAGCAATAAAGCCAACTTTGAATTAATTAATGGTATTTACTTTTAAGTTCCTCTGACTTTGTTTCCAAATCTTCTTCCCTGGGAGAGAAATGTGAAAGAATAATTTCAGACCAGAATGAAAATCAAAACTTTTAATAAAAAGACATGAATGTTTATTAAGTAGAGAGGTCATAATATTACAATGTCTTTATATTATTCATATTTTTAGATCATATTATGCAAAACAGTTGAATGGTTAAACTTAAGTATATGATCTCAACTTTTTATTGAGTATGATTTTGCCATGTATTAACCCAGTCTCTCTCTCATCAAACATTTGCTTGATTGCCAAGCAAGCATGAAGTGAGGTGTTACTACTCCTAATTTATTTGCAGATTTAGTGCTCATTTTGACACATAAGTATTTAATTGTACTGTACATACATTCTTTTCCTCCTTCGCAGGACCCATGGCAAAGCACACTCGGGGAAAGGCTATGCTTTTGTTTTCTAAATTGTATACTTCACTTTCATTTATTTTAAATATATTTATATATAATTTTATATATAAATTTTAGTGTGTATGTAATAATGTATAAATATGAATTAGACTTATTGGAAATTATAATATAAAATCAATTTCTCAATAAATACTGATGCCCACCATTTCAAAGACACCTGATACAGAGATCTGAACTGATTCACTGGGTCAAAAAGAGTTTTGGAAAAAAAGTCTAAATTTAACTAATAATTATAGCATTTATTTGGCACTTACAACATGCTGGCACTCTTCTAAGCACTACACATGCATTTTCTTTTTTAATCCTCAAATTACCCTAAGAGATAAATACTACTTCTACCCCCATTTTAAAGATAAATAAGGAAGGTTAATATCTTGTCCCAAAAGCAGAGGTGGTATTCAAATTCAAACCATGTACTGTCAGAATCGGTGTTCCTAACCATTACATAAAACATTTGTGAAGCATGTTAAAATGCTAAAACAAAACTAAAAACAACTTCATCAACATTCCAAGCTTTAATCTTTCTGTTCTTGCTGTTTAATCTTTTCTTTTTCTTTCTGTTTAATCTTTCTCTTCTGTTTAAAAAGGGTGAGCCCCTATATTGTTAAGCGAGGAGTCCAGATGTTCCTACAAAGACCAGGGCATGGTCCACTCAAAGACTGGGTCGTTTAAGCTCCTAATTCTCAGGGCTGCTGAAAAGGCTGCCACCCACACAGGCTGCGTGGATCTCTCCTCTGCATGGAAGAAACATCGTTTTTGTCTTTTCCTCCTCAGCAGGAGCTATTGCAAGACACACTCAGGGAAAGGCTAGGTTGTTATATTCTCTAAATTTTATACCTCACTTTCATTTATTTAAAATACATTTTATACATAAATTGTATGTGTATATCATCATATAAATAAATTAGACTTACTGGCAATTATCATATAAAATCAATTTCTCAATCAGCACTGATGTCCACCACTTAAAAGACACCTGATATACAGATCTGAACTGATTTACAAAGATAACTTAGGGAGCTCCACTAATTAGCTGTGCTAATTAATTATTGGCAAATGCATTAAGAGATGAAAAAGGAATATTTACAACTTATGACAAATGCAAGTTTTGCTGAAAAGCAAGATGGATCAATTCATTCTTTTATCAATGAAAATATGTATATAAAATTATTGAGTGCCTATACTATGTGCTAAGCTCCATGTTTGGTGCTAAGGATACAAACATGAATTGTACACAGCTCTTGTCCTTACAGAGCTTACAGTCTATCAAGAGAAACACAAAACAGGAAATAACACTAAAGCTGAGAAGAGATGAAGGGGGAAGTTGTTATCACATAGCCAGAACATCTAACTGAACTGGGTGCAGGGGAGGAGAGGCAGGAAGGAAAGGCTCACCTAAAGGAGCTAGCAAAGGGGAAAGGGAGAGGGACAGGAACAGTGTTCCTGAGAGAGAACAGTATGTGTGAAGTGCAAAGGCAAGGTAACTAAGGGCATTTGAGAAGGGAAAATGGGGAGACAGGGAGATTGCTGCAGCTGTCCAGGCAATAGATGATATTAGGTTGGATTAGGTAAGTGGCAGTGAGAAATAGCAGTAAAAATGGAAAGAAGTGGACTTTGTTTGACTGATTACAGGTGGGGCATGAATGACAAGGGGGAGCTGAGGGCCTGGGAATCATGGTGCTATTCACTGAGATGAGGAACGCAGGGAGAACAGAAGGCTTGCAGGAGAGAAGTGATCAGTTTGTGGGATGCTGAGTCTCAGTTGTCTACAGGAAGTTTGAGGAGGCAAATTGTAAATGCAGGTTTGATGATTAGGAGAAAGATGAGACTACAGTTACAGATTTAATAGCTCCAAGCACATTTTACCCCTCGTGGATGATGTTCTTCCCAAACTTCCCTCTGTATTAATTGTTAATTCAACAAATATTTATTATATCCTGCTAGGTGCGAACAGGCACTATGCTAGGTATAGAATTCTATTTGATGCAAATTAATAAAAACTAAAAACAGAGAACAAGAACAGCTTGACTTATTTTATGAAACATTAACATTTATGTTTTGAGTTGAACAAAACTTCTATATCTGGCTCAGTAATTAAAACTCTTGGAGAATTATTTGGAACTGATTGTTAACTCCCATTATATAACTCATAGAGCAATTAGGTAAAATGAATGGTGTTTGTAGCATAAGTAATACTTTGATTTAATTTGTAAACCATGATAAATGATGAATAAAATCATGTATCTAACCATGTCATTTTCTCAGTAAGCTGCCCTCTTCCATATAAATACATTAGGCAGTTTGAAACTGCAGCAAATCTAACCTACTCCCAACAAATAGTTTTGTTGTGGATCACACAAGAGTCTATGAAATGAAAGAAAGTTTGATGCCTTTTAACACTGCCAACTGTTTTTCTTATTTTCTTTTTATGAGTGGCCATTCGATGAAAGAGCCTAATTAATCTACTTTTTATATAATTATTTTCCAGGGCTAAATTTAATACAGAGGGAATAATCAATGGTTATTATGAAAAAGAGAGAAAGTTAATCGTAGGCAAAATGCAAGAATGAATGCTGCTGGGTTTAGATGCCAAAGTGGTTTTTCATGTACACAAACTCAGAAAAATGTACTGATGAAAAGTAATAAAGATGGGCTCCTTTTGGGGAAAAAAAAAAGTTTACATGCTTGAAAGAAAGACCATCCAACTCCCGCTGCAGAAAGTATAACACCATTACATAAAAATATCAGAAAGAAAAAATGAAACAATGCAAAACACAATGTAATTTTAGTGATTAAGGCGGGGAGTGGAATTTGAAGTCTTTTCAGAACCCTGTTCCTCAATCCAAGGTGTGCCACTGCTGGACCCCTTTCAAGGAGCTGAGCATTTAGAGGACTATAAAGCAAAAAACCTTAGTGAGGACAGTCCAGTTTATTGAGTACTTCTTATATTCTACAATTTCTTTCACAAGAACCCTTTGAAGTCAGTAGGTGTTAATGTTCTCATTTTAACAGACAAGGAAACTGAGGCTAAAAGAGGTTAAGTGAACCACCAAGGTCACATAGCCAGTACATGAAGGCAGAAGTCTGAGATCTTAGGAATATCAACCTGTTCTATTTTTATTCTCATAGTTATTGTTTTTTAGCTCCTTATTTTTTTTTGTTCTTTTTACTTTTTCCCTGTATCATCTTAGTGAATGTTCTTCATTTTGGGGATTTAGTTTTATTTGTGAGTATATGTTTATATTTCATAAGTACTGGTTCTATAACTTGGATCACCTTAACCTAGTTACGTGCTTTTCTCACTCCTTTTTAATCTGATCCATGCTGGGGCTGAGCTGGACTTTTATACTCATTATCCCTGGCTCAACCTCCCTCCTAATTTTCCAAGTAGTTCCCATACATTAATAAAGTCTCTGATTCTCTCAGATCAGAGATGAAATTTAGTCCCATGTTCACTCAACTTACTTAAGGCTCCAAAGCCAAACCTCTCCCCCAACCAACAGGTCCCAGAGGCACTTCGAGGTAAACCTGGGAGCAATAGAGTCACCTCATTTCCAGAGTAGTTCAACATCACAGTGAGGATAATTGTTTTACCCCACAGAACACAGAAAGGAAAATGTATATTACATGATTAAAATGAGTCAACAAAGATTAAGACCAGAAAATGGAACCTGTCACAGGTGATTACCAGCAAAATTGTTCAAATTACTTGCACCTACTTAGAAAAGGCAATCTATTCTATTACCTAAGGCATTCACTTACAAGAAGCTTATAAGAACCAAGTTAGTTTATTGAGGTAAGTAATAAGAAAAATATGCATGAGTGCGTGTAGGCACACGTGTGTGCCACTTTCATATGCCTTCCTCTGTGTGCTGAAAAAAAGCATGAAGTTGAGGCTGGTATAAATGTTCACACTCATTGCACAACTGGAGTATTCGGTGCAGACTGGCACCGTCCTGGGCTGCATTAGATCACTACTGTGGTGCCAACCTCAACTCCTGCCTGTGCAGTATAATCATACATGATCAAAGACACTGAAATGAAATTTCAACTTATCAGGATTGAAGAACAAAGTCAGCGTTTATATCAAGAATAAAAAAGTAAATAAGAACAAAAAAAGAAGAGGTAGAAAAGGTAAGAACGTAAGATTCTTTACCAGGTTTAGGTAAAATAAATGTTTTAGATCGGAACACTTTGTTGCAAGCAGATGCCCCAAGCTGGACTGGCCTCACACACTTATCTTCCAGGTTCTTGAAACTGGCTTGTTGGTTCTCAAATATATTTCGAATGCTCTCAAGCTTGAGTTGAATGGTCTGCATTTGAATCTACAAGTTGCATAAGAATTTTATGAAATATTTTCTGAAATGGGGTCATTACAAATCTTATTAGATTTCTCAGACTTAGTCAAAAATTAATGTAGACTTTAAAATATAACTCAAAGAAATTTAGGATAGTAATGGAAAACAGATTAATGTATGATCTCCACATGGTTATAAAACCTGAAGATCTCAAGCAAAACAAATAAAAGAAGAAATTCATCAAGCAGTCATGAAATAGGTCACTGCATAAAGTGGTTTACCCTTCATAGGGTGGAAGGGATATTGGCTGGAAAAGAAGGCTTGTTTAGCTTGAGGAAGCCACCAAGTTAAGAATTGTCACAGTAGTTTGTTTTAACCTACAGGACATTCTTTAGCTCTCCATGTTGTAAGAGGCTCCTCAGAACCACTGCTAAAGAATATACCCTTCTGCTCCTTTAGATGATTTGAGGCACTTAGCTAAGCTTGGTGGCTTCCAGAGAATGACTGGGTCTCTGCCACAGCCAGGCTTCTGATTTTCTGGGGCATCCCCTAAGGACTGAAGCTAAGCATGGATTTAGATACTGCTCCAAACTTTGAGTCAACTAGACACTTTTAACAGCAAATAGCACCACAAATGCACTTACCTACAAGGTGAAGACAGTGCTTCATGACATTTCCAATGGGGTGGTACTGAACAAACCTATAGCTCTCCACCCTGCCAAAAGCAACTTCTGCCTACTCCCCCCCCCCCCGCCACATACCGAGAAGACCTGGATCTTTTCTCTAAACTTTCCTTTTCAAACTCAGTAGAAAAACAAGATTTGTGTCTACAGACCATCTGTTGGTGGTCACTGCAGCACAAAGAACATACATTTAGGGTAGGGCGCTCTTAACGCGGGCCCAATGTTCTCCTGTGAGAGCTTTGGGCCTTTCTCCAAGGATGCACAAGAAAATGTATGTGAGAACTTGTAGTATATGAAGAGTTTAAAAATAATGGAGTCAGACCTCAAAAAGGAAATTAGTCTTTGTTAAATAGCAAGAATAAGCTTTTGGACTTTTTGGTGCTTAACAGTGCCACTGATATCACCCCCAATCCTTAAGAGAACTATGTAATGGCAATTTGATACAAAGGTAGCTGTAAAGTAATAAAACTATTATCAATACTACTGTACTTAAAGTTTTTAAAAACATGTTTACTTGAAAAGAAGCTTCTTACCTTGAGTTCAGGAGATAAAATTACATCAAATTCATACTGTAGGGTTTTAGGATCACAATTTATAAAGGGCAGAGCCGTTTCAAGAAAATGTTCGATATCTTGGCGGGTTTTCTGAGCATCTTCTTTAGACTGAAACTTGTCTATCTCCTGATTAGCTAGAATATATTCTCCTTCATCACAGCACTGACGAGCCTGGTGAGTACATCACACACACACACAACCATGAGTAAATGAAAAACAAATGTGTGTCCCTTAAGACAGTGTTTATCACAAAGCAACAAACAACAAGTGTTGGAGAGGTTGTTGGAGAGGTTGGGAACCCTAGTGCACTGCTGGTGGGACTGCAGACTGGTACAACCACTATGGAAAACAGGATGGAACTTCCTCAGAAAACTAAAAATGGATCTGCCTTTTGACCCAGCAATTCCCCTGCTGGGACTATATCCTAAGAACCCTGAAACACCAATCCAAAAGAACTTTTGCACCCCAATGTTCATAGCAGCACAATTTACAATAGCCAAGTGCTGGAAGCAACCAAGGTGCCCATCAGTAAATGAATGGATCAAAAACTATGGTACATTTATACAATGGAATTCTATGCAGTAGAAAGAAAGAAGGGGCCCCTACCCTTTGCAACAGCATGGATGGAGCTGGAAAGCATTATACTAAGGGAAACAAGCCAGGCAGTGAAAGACAAATACCATATGATCTCACCTTTAACAGGAACCTAAACAACAAAACAAAGAAACAAGCAAAATATAGTAAAAGACACTGAAATAGAGGACAGGCTGACAGTGACCAGAGGGGAGAGAAGAGGGAATTTCAGGGGAGAATGGGAAGGGTTGACAGGAACAAATTTGAAGGACACATGGACAAAAACTAGGGGGAAGGTGGTCATGGGAGGAAAGTGGGAAGTCATGGGTGGGCGGGCTGGAATGGGACTAAAAGGGAGAAAAACTGTACTTGAACAATGATTAAAATAAAATTTTTTAAAAAGACAGTGTTTATCAGTCCTGGCTTCTGTCGATCAGAGTTGCTTTCAGAGCTATTAAAAAAAATAAACATATCCAGGTTGGGCCCCCAGAAATTCTGATTCAGTGGCCCAGGCCATAAGCTGGGCGTTTATATATTTACAGAGTTTTAGAGGTGTTTCTGATGTGCAGCCAAGGCTGGGAAGCTCTGCACTTGTTTCATAACAAGAAAATCATTCTGCAGCAGCAGTCTGACCATTCTCTCAATACGAACACTTGAGCTGCATGCTATTTTCCCAGAATCAATAACTGAAATATGAAACTCATAGCAAAATATAAAGTATAACATAAAAGTGTAATGATTGCCCAGGACAAGGATAAAAGTTTCCTGGCCACAGGAGACACGCAGATTAAAATGTTCATGTTCATATACAATGCCTATAAGTGATACCCCTGTTTTACATCCCACTGCCAAGACTGCTTACTCATGAATGGGGTCAGACCCACACGCCATGGAGGAATATGTTCCAGTCACTGTTTAATATTTTATTGCTTTAACTATGAAATGTAGGAGCTCCAGGCTTTCACATAATGCGCCCAGGGCTTTTCAAAGTATTCTGACTACAAACTATCAGCAGAGTATAGGCTTCAGAAATGTACCCAAAATAGAAAGAAACTGTCACAACCACGATCTCAATATTCACAACAGAGGCCAAAATTCTTGCAATACTAGACCTGCAATGAGTTCTGCAGAGGTAATATGGATTAAATGAGCATAGTCTAGCACAGACTCCTTGCAAATTTACTTCCAAAGCTATACCAGACCCAGACCCTATAACCTCTAAAAAGGACCCAAGAAAAATATTCATGTTGTGTTTCAGAAATGCACCGTCCCAGGACACTACCTGCTGTAGGAGTTTGTGCATTTTTAAGGTCCTGCTGAGCTGTATCCATTTGGCTTTGATCTCACTAACCAAAATATCAGAAAGATAACGTAGCTCGTTGCACCTCTGGCAGATCAAATCAAGTGCGTAATGGTGATTTGCTGCAAGTTTGTGTCCATGTAAAATCACAAGCTGGGCCTTTCTCAACAGATCCTGTTTTTAAGAAAGAAGTAAAACAATTGCATGATCTCTGTTCGAAGACACGGAAGAAAAAAGTAATTAAGAAGCAAATTGGTTGGGCACAGAGCTATTTTGCCAAAACTATTTGATGTCATACTTCTGTAGGCTGCAAAACAGCTTACAGTTACAGCAATTAGCTATAGCAGTTGATATCATCAGAAGCTCACGTATTTCTGGTAACAGAAAGAAAATTAACCAGCCTCCCAGAATGGGGATGAGATTTGCTTCTCCTGTGATGTATAGATTTAGAACAGAACTGCCTACATCAAATGAGGTACACACCAGCCAAAGAAAGCTAATTGACTTTACACATCTCAGCCTTGGAAATCCCATTAGAGTCATCATCTACCTGACTCCTTTACAGACATGAAATGAATGTGTCACTGGGTCTCCATGTCAAAAGTGATCTTACCTGCCTTGCCTCCACCTCAACTGCTGACCCGCCCCCAGCATAGTGACTGAAACATAGTAGGAGCCCAGGAAATGTTTGTTGAGGTAAAATAAAGAAAACTGCAGCCCCAAATGAAGAAGTACTAGCCTATCTAGCTAGTGGAAAAACTAGGGTCAAAATAGGAAGTCGTTTAATGGCAATAGAGTTTCAGTTTCTCAAGATGAAAAATTTCTGGAAATCTGTTGCACAACAATGTGAATACACTTAACACTACTTAACTGTACAATCTGAAATTGTTAAGATATTAAATTTTATTTTATGTGTCTGTCACCGCAATTAAAACTAAAAGTTATTCAAAACAAAAGCAAGCAAAAAAAAAAGCAAAGCCCCCTATTTTCCAAGGCAATCTGCCTTCTCTTTCTACTATACCACAGAGATCTGTGAATTGCCCCACAATCACAAAGACCTACAAGCACAATTCCAGAACTGGTCACCATGGCTGCTTCCTCTCAATTTTCATTTCTGGTGCTTCTGGTTTACCCATAAATCTATTTGTATGTTGAGAAAGCACCCTAAAAACCATGGCCTTGCCCTCGCATACAAGACAGGAGAGCAAAGCTAGAGTTTGTTAAGTAGTAACGCCATGAGTCCAAGCTTTAAGACTGGCAGCTAGCTGTTTGGAGTACTTACTATACAGCCATTATGTCTCAGGTACTGTGCTGAGGGTTTCATCTATGCCACCTAAATGAATCCTTACAATCACTCCGCAAAGTAAGTCCTTTCATCCCCAGTTTATAGATGAGGACAATGAGGTTTAGAAAATGTAATCAATTTACCAAAGGTCACACCACTAGTAAAACTAAGCAGATCTACCTGCATGAGTGTATGTCTGGTTCAAATGCATGTATCAAATGATGGATGTTTAAGGAATTATGTTCTTGTAACAAAATTGCATTGTTTAAAAACATTCGGCCAGGCTCTTCAAAAGTGATTTCGGATCTTATTGCCACTGGTAGGCCTGAAACAATTCACACCATTATCTCAGAGGCCTCCTACATGACACATGCAGTGTCACCTCATGGCTCACATTGCACAGAAAACAGACCAATATTGAACGAAGTATTTAGATTGTAGCTGAGAGATTAATCATAATAAGTGCTTAGACTAGTGAAAAACAAAATATAGCTATCATATTCCATAAATAGAATGAATATCCAAAATCTAATCTTACCTTAGACTTTTCATCTAACTTTTCCAACTGTTTTATTTTTTGTTTTACTTGAAGTATATTCCCTGTGACATCTGCCAGCTCTGCTTGTTTGGTTAATAGAAGTTCAATTTCACGTATGAGCTAAAAATAGGAATAAAAATTAGTCTTAAAAGCATATAAATTACTCATCATTTCCCTTAATAATCAAGTTTTATAGGAAATGCTATTAAATCAGAATATCAATATGAAAAAATTGTACATCTGGAAAATACTTTCAGTTATTTTATTCACACTAATTCTTGTATCCTATTTAAATTTAACCTCATAGAGATCAGTGTGTACTATTTATAAAATATCATTATTTACATATGAGATCATGTATATGTACACATATAGAAGTATGTATATCTGTCTATACCTGTATGTATAGCCCCCAATTCAATGGTGAACAGTTCTAGAAACAAAGACACTTCAGGAGCAGTGAGCATACCTAGCACCCAGATCTTGGTTTTTAGTATCATTTCCCAGGAAGAGATATCAGAGCTTCTCAAGAAAATGGCTTATTCTAGGGCTGAGGCAGAGCAGGAGTAATATGACCTTGGATCATCTCTTTTTTTATTTTAAAGATATTTATTTATTTTTAGAGAGAGGGGAAGGAGGGAGAAAGAGAGGTACAGAAATATCAATCGCTTGCCTCTTATGTACCCCCCAGTGAGGACCTGTCCCGCAACCCAGGCACGTGCCCTGACTGGGAATCAAACCAGTGACCCTTTGGTTCACAGGCTGGCACTCAGTCTACTGAGCCACACCAACCAGGGCTGAAAGCATTTTATATCTAAAATAAATTTCAGGAGCCCTGGCTGGGTAGCTGAGTTAGTTAGAACATTGTCTTGCTACACCAAGGTTGCAGGTTCAATCCCCAATCAGGGCACAGACAAGAAGCATCCAATAACTGCATTTGGAACAACACATCTCAATCTCAATCTCTCTCAATATCTCTCAATCTTCTCTTCTCTTCTCTTCTCTCTCTGCCCACCCTGTCCCCTCCCTCCCTCTCCCTTCTCTCCTCCCTAAAAAACATAAAAAATAAAACTGAATAATAAATGTCAGCATAGATTGCAACTCTGTCCCTCTCATATTTATTAGCACATAATTACGTGTTCTTTTGAAAGAAATGAACAAGCCACAGAAGTAGAAGTCTTGGCACTTAGTAGGTTGCTTTCTTCATTCAAAGTCAAGATTCACTAACTCACGGTTGCCTCCTTTTTCTCCCCATCTCTCCATGAGTGCAAATGGGCATCTTACGAGACTATATTTGTAATGATCAAGGAATAAGAACCTCTGACATAAAGAAAATAAATGTACAAAGAAATGTTTAACTGACCTCTTGAAAATCCTGCTCAAATTTCCATAGTTGCAGATACTGCTCCATTTTTAGTTGGTGTTTTTCCCAAAATCCATCAAAAGCAATTTCCATATCATGTACTTGAGCCAGCAATCTTAACAAAGAAAAGCCATAGAGTTCCTTTAAAACACTGGCTTGTTTTATAGGTATGTAGATAAACCTGGTCAGGACATTAGGAATTATAGGCAAAGTCACAGCCATGACACTCTAGCCAGAGATCATCAGTGTCCACAGAACTTCTATGAGCAAACTAACTTCTGTGAGACAACTGAGGAGTGAGTCCTCAGATTTCCAGAGATCCAGGAATACTTTAACACTTAACAGATTACAACAAGAC
This sequence comes from Phyllostomus hastatus, assembly GCF_019186645.2. Classification (NCBI taxonomy): domain Eukaryota; kingdom Metazoa; phylum Chordata; class Mammalia; order Chiroptera; family Phyllostomidae; genus Phyllostomus; species Phyllostomus hastatus. The sequence goes on along the minus strand of NW_025333841.1, from coordinate 6,115,078 downwards.
ACATGAAGTTCCCTTTCAAAAGTATAAAGAAAGTCTAAACCCAAAAGAAATTACTCACTTATTGATAGTTTGCCAATCACCACCTGTTTGCTCATGAGGTTCAAATCTTGAACTTACAGCTTCTTCCGTGTCAGGCACTTCCAGATTGGTTAGCAGAATTTTTCCTTCTTTGGTTACAGCTGTAATATCATTCTGTACAAAGGTATGACAAGATGTATCAAATACCTGCTAGGAACCTAATCGGAATGACCTACAGAGAAAGAAGCATATGCCTGTAACATGCAGAATAGAAACAGTAGCTTTAGAATGGCCTTTGCTTTTATGACTGAAAAAGCAAGGAATACCTCGGTACCACAGAATCCAAAAGCTGTTAGAATCTCTGAGAAGCCTCTGCCTGTTGAGGTGGATGTAGTAATCACTATTTCTACAAGATCTTTACAGACAGAAGTACGCTGTGGAGTATTCGTAGCCTCCTTCTCTTACTGGTAGAAAGTTCTGTTAATTTATTATGTTCTGCTAATAGTTTAATGTACGTAAATAAAACCATGGTAGCATAACAAAGACTACCATACTAGAAAGCATCCAGTTCCAAATAATATTTAATGTATATTCAGATATAGTTAGATGCCCTTCCTACTAATCCTTAATTGTTACCCATCACTGCCTACCCTAAGTATCATGCTCATGTTTGGATTAATCAATTAATCACGAAGCATATGCTTCTATTCAGAAGATCTTAATCTTGCGTGGTGGATTCTTCAGGCATGTAAGAGTGATACAGCATCCATGACATCACCACCAATGTGAATGAGAACACAAGCATTTAAGAGCTAATGGCAATTATGTGCCAAACAATGCTGTACATATACTGCATGCTGTACTTCGTTTCATCCCCACAACAACCCTACAAGGCATGCATGTGTCATCATCGACCTCACCGTACACACAAAAAAAGCCTGAACTTTAGAGAGGGTAAGCAAATTACCTGATCACATAGTTTGTGAGAGACAGAGCTTTCTTTCCTTGAACAGAGTTTTGCTTTCAGATTATAATTCACAATTTCACTTTCTCTCCTCTTCTTAATTTAAAAATGTCACCTCTGCATAGAGCTTGTATCTGTCAGTGACCCAGCAAGCCTTTATCATGTGAAGGACATGAATTCCACAGGGAAGCCTAGTGCTTGTTCAGATCATTTATAAACTCTGTCGGGAAAGTGAATTTAAAGCAGTTGGCGATTGTCTGAATCGGGTCTCAGAATCCTTCACAACCCAACACTCCAGACAACTGGGTAAGAGAGCCAAATCAGCTTGCTACTTATTGTACAAAACAACAAGAACTAGTCCTCTGTGGAAAAGAAAGCTGGCAATCAATTTATCAATGTTTGACTTGGTCCCAATGCTAGTATACAGCAGAGGTGGGACAAGAAACCAGGCCTCCTGATTTCTCACCAGGTTCTCCATTTTACATGGTGCCTGTGGTAGATGTTCAAATAGAACACCTGTGTGCCTCTTCATACTCTAAGTTTCCAAATGAGTGGGCCTTTCCATGGGATAAAGAATATGTGGTAACAAAAATGACTTTAGAGTTCTTATTCTGGAGCATTTATCAGCTATTCTATTTACAAATAAAAAACTTCTGAAGAGAATGCACCATTTACAAAGTACTTAGATACAACAATTCCAGGACCCTCTCTTGTATTCTTATTTTTTACATGTGCTTTATAATATATAACTGTATCTTTTGTCTCCCTACCCACCAATCAGTGTGAAATGGACACACTGAATACCTCTCTAGAAAAAGACCATGGAAAACATTTGTTTGTCCCCTGTCAGACATACCTTCAACAGGTGATACCTTTCAGTATGAATTGCAAGAAGTTTTTCTGTTGAAGAAATATCATCTGGTAGTTCTGTCTCAGCCAGTTCAGTTCCAAAGGACTGTAGCATCTGAGCCATGTCTTTCACTGTGAGGGCAAAATTTTCTATAGCCTGCAAAGAGCCAGTGATTCTTTTAGTTTTGTGGGACCTGTGCCAGCATATCAGAACCTGGATCAGTAACTGCATTTACTTTTATTTAGGTATGACAGCAAACACATATACTATGAACTCTCCTCTGCTAAGGAGAGTTGGCATTGCCCTTGGCAATCAACTCTAACTCTGCATCTAAGCCTCTAAAAAACTAAATAGTCAGGTGAAGGGTCTTCTTGAATGGCCTTTATCTAAATTTCTGTACTTTGACAATGATGGAAACTCTTTCTAAAAGATGCCATGTCCTGAGTAATTTAGTTTATGACCTTGAAAACCCCAGTGTCTTCCTTGTTCTAGTAAACTCTGCAATTATAAAACCACTTTATAATAACTTTCCTTCTGGAGAGAGATGAGAACATCAAGATCACTTGATATTTAGTATAGTTTATGAACAAGTATTAGCATTCTGAGTAAGATGATGAAATGAGGCGATGTAGGGACTCTAGTCACAACAATTCATCTCAGGTTTTGTTGCCCTAAAATGTCAAGTAAGGTTTTGCTGTTCATTCTGTTTCCAAAAGCAATTACTCAGAGAAAGAAAGGGACAACATATACCCCCTGTTTACCACACAGCTCAGGATACCTGCTCTTTTATTTATAGCTTTATCAGTTATGTAAGGCTAGCCACTGCTAATTTTGACAATGTGCCTGCATATGAAGGACTATCGAATGAAGAATACACATGAGGAAAACAGAACCCTGGTCTAATTAAACAGTATTTAATTACTTCCTTCAGAAGTTTCCTATATGTGTGGAATTTGCAGTAGAGACTCTTATACCACAAACTCACCCCTGTGAGATGCAGGACCCTTGCCTATTTGTAAATTTCTAGAACAGAAGGACTCTCTGCTACAAAGCTAACTGCCCCAAGGAGCACCACTACAATAGCAAGATCAATAATATGACTTGCATCTTTTGAAGGCACGCCATACTCATAGGCGAGGCACTGTGCCAAACATTTTACATTTGCCGTCTCATTTCATCTTCCCAATATCCCTCTGAGTTAAACTTATCTATTATTCCCATTTTACAAGAGGGAAAACTGAGACTCAGAGAGGTTATATAATTTGTGCAAGGTTATACAACTAAAAAGCATTGGTGCTAAGATTTGAATCCTGACCCTTTGTTTCTTCAGGTTACTACATGGCCACAGGAGTGGGTAGGACAGAGGAAGATCTCCTTATTCCCTAGGCCTCTCTTTCAACTGCCACCCTCAGTGACTCTTCATCATTTCTAGATATTTCCTATGGAAGAAAATCAAGATGTTGAATTATATGCTTTTAAAAGCTAGGAGCCCCAGAAATCTGTTTTTCCCAAAGAGGAAAAGAATTCTAGCACTAGATTTAAAAGCTAACAAGAACCACAAGCTCTACAGTAAGGGCAAAAGAAACATACATTTCTGAAGAGGATCCATTCACTGTGGCAGTACTGCAAGGTGCCGCCTAACTCAGGGGTTAATTGCTTGTCATCAATGTATGTCAGCAATTCACTAACTGAGCCCAGCATAACAACCTATATAAATAAGCAAGAAAGATACTGTTAACTGCCCTTTGTGGCATCCCTCCATTCAACTGTACAATGAACTTTAGCATTCACTTAGCAGAAATTTAACTTTTATAAATGCTTCTAGCAAATCTCTCCTGCTCCTCCCCCCACACATGTATTCACTACCTTCTTCAAGTAGTAACGGGTTTCATTTATAAAACATTTCTCTATAAAGCAAAATTAATCTCCATAGAAACCCAAACACCTGATTCTCCTTGATCTAGAATTTTGCACTGTTAACAATCAACCTTCTGAAAGAGTATTATGCCTACTGCGAAGTAAAAGGGCTTTATGGAGTCCGTTATAATTAATCAGGAGAGGCTGATCTTTGCAAAAATATCAAAATTTATGAGCACCCTCGCCCTAAAAACATATAAAAATATCTTTAAAAAAACAAAAACATGCTGCTCTGAACTACCTCAGGATGCAAGTTCATGGGAGTACAAATACATAAAACACTCACTTATTATTTTCTAAAATGAAGTGCCCTGATTTTATACACACATGCACACATACATACACACACAGGGTGAAGAAAAAGTAGGTTTACAGCTGTTCATATGAAAAAATACAATAATCAATAAATGATAATACAAGAATAAACTGTGTTTCACATACTCTCAACTGCAAACCTACTTTTGCTCCACCCTGTATATATAACATATGTGACATATATCATTTTCAAAAGGAATTGCTTAATTACAAATTGATTAATCTACTCCTTTAACAGTAGAAGCAGAAGACTTTCAGTCATTTTTAAATGTAGATTAAAAATCTACATTTTCTGAAGACAAATTCAATTTTTTCCTTTTACATTTTTCATGAGCACATATATAACATGAACAGCATGGCACAAAGTCTTCATGAGAATAAAAGGAACAAAACGTTTTTTAAAATATACTCTTACCGGTAGTTTGAGCATGAAATCCTCCTGACTAAATCGAAATCCAATGTCTGTGAAAGTCCGTTGAAGAAAACTGGTTGGACGTAGAACCAATACCAAATGTATGTTGCCTGGGAAGGAAGTCTGTAAAAAGAAAGAGTACAGGAAAGAAAGAAAACATTGTCAAAACATGTACTCAACTGAGCACATACCAGAAAACTGTAATGAAAGGAAAGAAATTTTAAAATCATAAAAGCCAGCCCTGGCTGGTATGGCTCAATGGATTGAGCGCCAGAACCAAAGGGTTGCTGGTTCAATTCTCAGTCAGGGCACAGGCCTGAGTTGCGGGCCTGGTTCCCAGTAGGGGGCGCTTCAGAGGCAACCACACGTTGATGTCTGTCTCCCTCTTTCTCCTTCTCTTCCCTTCTCTAAAAATAAATAAAATCTAAAAAAAATAAAAGTGCTTTAAAAATCATGAAAGCCACTAAAAGGACAAACTTAAAAAGGGACAGTGATAACATCTAAAAACATGAAAATAAAAATAAAACCAATATAAGGTCATCAGGTCAGATCTTCGCAATGCTCATGGAATGGAATTTTCTCACACTAAAGTCTCAAGTTACAAAAATTATACTCTTAAGCTTCATTTTAAAGTTATCTATTTATTTGTACTGAAATTCCATTTGTTCCCTATAAACAGAATTAGGAGACAGGTTCCTAGAGTATCCCTAAAAATCAAAGGGAACTAAAATCCTGCATACTTGTAGTAACAGAAGAAAACTATTTTATGAACTCAAATGTTTATTTTTATCCAATCAACATTCACTGAATATCCTCTGTGTGTCCACTCCATGTATTTAAGTGAGTAATTATCAAGCACTGTTAGCATTCAGTACACCCAAATTAATAAAATACAGTCCCTACACTTCTTACAAGAAAATGACAGTCTGGAAATAGTGGAGCACATTAATAACCATTAGCTCTATAGCATGATAATTTAATAAGTGAAACAAGAATATTAGTATAAGACACAACAGCAAGTGGTAGCACTGCACGTTCCAGGCCTAGGAATGTCAGAAAAGGTTTCAAAGCATAAGGAGAAGTTAATTGGAACAATAAAATGTCGTTCTGATGCACCAACACTTCTCCAGCTTCTAGAATTCTGGTATATAATAAGTTATCAAGAAATAATTGCTAAATGAAGGAATGCAAAGGACAAGGAGGGAACTCAGCAAAATTAGTAAGGGATGGACTAGTATAGGCCCATATTAATAATAAACTACCATGTATCAAATGCTTTACTATGTGCCAAGTATTTTGCCAACATTATCATAGTCCCTCTTCATAATAATTCTTCCAAGTAGTTAGGCTACCCTCTTTTAGCAAAGAAAGTGAGGCTCATATATTTAAGTGTAATTGACCCAACTGGCGAGGCTTTAATTTGCACCTGAGTCTGTGCCATTAATCACTATTATCCCATTTCTTCAAGAGGTTCCAATCAGGAAGGCTAGGGGGAAATGATGCTGGAGGTATAGCAATGGGAACTAGTGCTAAAAAGATGGGCAGGAGCTGGTTCAGGAAAGGCCTTGGGTTTTCTCCTGGAGAAGAAAAGGGGAGACTCTAAGAAGTTTCAAGCAGCAGAGCAACATGATCAGTTTTCATTTTAGGAGGATCACTCTGGCTTTGGGACTGGATTTGGAAAAAAGTGAAAGCAAAGAGGTGAGCTAGGAGGCTAGAGTACAGTAATCCAACTCAAGGATGACGATTTCCTAAACTGGAGCAACAATACCAGGGATGAGGATAGAAATCAGGAGAGAGAATCTGTAAGACATGATGTCTGAATGTGTCTAATAAGAAAGGAAAACCTGGAAATAGCCTAAGTGCCCATCCATAACTCAGTGGATCAAAACACTGTGGTGCATTTACACAATGGAGAGCTACACAACGGAAAGAACGAATTCCTACCCTTCACAACAGTATGGATGGAACTGAAGAGTATTATGCTAAGTGAAATAAGCCAGGTGGTGAAAGACAAGTGCCATATGATCTCACTTATTGAGAAACAGAGTCAACAAAACAAACAAATGAGCAAAATAGAACCAGAGACATGGAAATAAAGAACAAACTGAGAGTGACCAGAGAGGTGGGGGAAGAGGGATAATGGAGGAAAGTAGGGGAAGGAGCAAGTCAAAAAACATGAATAAAGGACTCACTGGCACGGACTATGGGGGGTTGACTGTGGGAGTGGAGGGGAGTGGAGGGGGATGGAGCAGGGAAGAGCAACAGCAGGGGGGAGGTGGAACAACTATAACTAAACAATAAAAATAGTTAAACCAAAAGGAAAACCTAGGAAATCACTCTCCAGATTTCTGGCTTGAGTAACTGGGTGAATGGTAGAATCCTTACTAACATGGGGAACACAAGAGGAGCAGGTTTACATGAGGGGGACAAGATGCTGATTCCCATTCCTGGACCTGTCAGGTTGAAAGGGTAAGTAGAACATCCAGATGATGTGCATCAGCAAACATATGTACAAGGAAGAAGGGAAAGAAGGCCAGACTGGGAATGCAGAGTTGGGAGTCAGACTCAAAACAGAAGATTAAAGCACAATAAAGCAAAATATGTCAGAAATGTTTAAAATACAGTAATATTTCAGCCCTGGCTGGTGTGGCTCAGTGGGTTGAGCACAAGCCTGAGAAGCAAAAGGTCACCAGTTCAATTCCCAGTCAGAGCAAATGCCTGGGTTGTGGGCCAGGTCTCCAGTTGGGGACATGTGAGTGGCATACGATCAAGGTTTCTCTCACTCTTTCTCCCTCCCTCTAAAAAATAAAATCTTTAAAAATAAATATTCAAAAATATAATATTTTAAGCATGTTGAAATATGAGTAATTAAAACTACAATACAAAAATTATTAACATATTGTGGGACAGAGTAATGGGAACTCTGTACTTTCTGCTCAATTTGCTGTGAACCCAAACCTGCTCTAAAAAAAATAAAGTCTAATAATTTTCACTCAGTTGTAAGAACTAAACTCTTAGGGAAATGACATGTAAAAGTGGAAATTTTAAAAATTCAATCAGAAATACTGATAAAACAAAAAAGCAATTAAGTGGCAATGAGAATTAGAAGAGAGCTGAGTGTCATACAAATAGATAGGAGAGCACAAAATTTAATCACTAAACAAAAATAATAAATAGATACAAATTGGGATGGCTATCCAACTCATAAGTCCTCCAGGTGGCCATGTCTGTACTATTCTCTCCCTTCATGAGAAACTTCCCCTCTGCTATACACTGAATGTTCATGCCTCCCCCAAATTCATATGTTGTAACAACCCCAAATGTGGTAATATTTGCAGGTGGGGCCATTTAGAGGTGATTAGGGCATGAGATTGCAACCCTCATGAATGGGGTTAGCAATCTTATAAGATGGACCTCCCAAAAGATCCCTCACCCCTTCTGCCATCTAAGGGCACAGAGAAAGATGACATTCTAGGAACCAGGAACTAGGCCCTCACCAGACATCAAATCTGCCAGGACCTCGATATTATCCTTCCAGCCTCTAGAACTATGAGAAATCAATTTCTGTTTATGAGCCACCCCATCTATGGTATTCTGTTATAGCATCCCAAATGAACCAAAAGAAGCCTCTTACAATTTTCATTGGTTCCTAATAGAAACTGTTGTCTTTCTACATGACCTTGCCCTTCCAACACACAATGATTAGTGGGATGAAGATTTGATGTAAGTAGGACAAAAGTCCTGCCCTAGGATTTTTCAAATTGGTGCTAAGAAAAGGAAACTTTGATGGCACAGTTCCAAAGCTACTGGGAATCATGACCCCTGTTGCTGGAGAAAGCTTATTTCAACTTTTCTAGAGAAACAGAGTTCCAATGATAATGTACATTCTCTCCTCTATTATGTACATGATATATATTGTGTTTTATGCTAAGCATGGTACACACCACCCATGGTTATTATAAGAATCAAAAGAAATAGTAAATATAAAGGTAGTTTGTAAACTCTAAAATAATTAATAACAATTTACTTTGGATTCTTAGACCCAAGGCCAAGCAGGGTTAGGTAGAAAACTACTGGAATATGGGCACAGTCTTGCTTAAGGGGAATCTCTGACAGGGATTCATAAGAACTCTGGACCTATTTTTAGATTGAAAACACTGATTCTATTTCTATTCCATTCACTTTAGGAGTTAAGTCATTCCTTCTCCTTCACGTAGGTAAATTACTGTATTATTATACTTACCTGCTTTAATCCAGCCTTTTTTTTTTCACTTTTCAATGAAACTGAAAGCACCCAACTTTTGCCAACACTTAAAGCAAAATTACTATTATTCTTTCATTGATTCTAGGTTGATGTGGTCTCATTGTCTCTGACTTTCCTTAATGTCATAGTCTATGGTGTGGAGTAGGAAATCTCTGGATGCAAGACCTTGGGGATGGCCAACTTAAAGTCTGGAATACTCACCATCCTCCAAAATCGGGGTGGAAGATACAATGGGAACAGAGAAGGCCATGTGGCAACTCTCTGCCTGAGCTAAAGCCCAGGTCTCCACCCTGCCATTCCTAGGAGAACAAAGCTGTCCCAGCAGCCAGGTCTAGGAACAGCTGATCACACAGCAGGGAGCAAAATATAAAGAGAGAAGCAGAATCACTGTCCACAGAATCCACAGGGATGGGTTTCAGCAGGGTCTGAAAGCATTCAGCTGCTCCAAAGCCAGGCAGGGGTTTAGTGTTGGCTGTTTATTAAACGACTTATTGTCACTATTTGATAAAGTAGTTTATCTAAAACATTGATGGCTGTATAGAATGCTTCTGAAGATAATTCTACATTCTAATCAGATCATTTTTAAGTAAAACTTTCTGATTATTTTATTACAGTCTCTTTCCTTAATTCCTTGAAAATGTTTAGTGACTTGCTTATCACCAAAAGCCCACAAAAAGTTGTATTTTTAAAGAAAATGCACTATATAAAGGATGAAGACTTCATTTATTGCCTATATAATAACATTTACAATGTTTTTGATTGTAGAATAATTTCAGCGACTGAAATAATTTATAGATCTTTATTCAGCTACTATGCAAATCTTCCATTTGGATGAATAAATAATGTGTATACAACAGCTATAAAACTACTAAATAATTGGTGGCACTGAAACAGTTCATTTGATTTGTCAGATCTTTTTGTTTTTTACAAAACTAAATTAAACTGTTCAGACCAGGTATATTGTTTCTATCCCTCATGCCCATTAAATCCCATATATGTAGCAAATACACTTGATTTTTCATCCCCAGGCCCATTCATTTATCCCAAACTGGAACGGGTGCTTGCCATATTGTCTAATTATAGCAAATCCACAAGCTCACATGAATGACTACTTTTCATAGCTTCTCCCTCTCTAGCAAAAAAAAAAGATATATAAATATATATTTGTATATATTCAGGGCCTCTCAAGGACTTAAGGTAGGAAAAGGAGATTGACTAGATTGCCATGGGTGGGAGTGGTGCTTTTTATTCAATTGTTATTGCAAAAAATATGCTAATCCTGAGCATTATTATGACATTGTGCCAAGTACTTTACATGCATTAGGTTCTTGTTTTATCCTCATTTCACAGCTGGAGAAAACTGAGAGTAGTAGGCAGAATAATGATTTCCCAAAGAGGCCCACATCCTAATCCATATAACTCATGAATATATAACATTACTAAAGAGACTTTGTAAATGTGATTAAATTAAGGATCTTGAGATGGGGAGATGTCCGTGGATTATCAGTACAGAAATAATGTAATCACAAGAGTCCTTATTAGACAAAAAGGGAATCGAGAGGACCAGAGTAAGGGAATAGATGTGATGACAGAAGCAGAGGTCAGAGTGACATGGGGCCACGAGCCAAGGGATGTGGGGGCCTCTAGAAGGTGAAAAGTCAAAGCTAATTCTCCTCTAGAGCCTCCACAAGGAACAAAGCCCTGCTGACACCTTTGTTTTAGCCTAATAAGACTCATTTTGGTTCTCATTTTCAGAACATTAACAGAACACATTTTAATATATTAACAGAGTACATACCATTTGCAGTAATTTGTTACAGCAGCAATAGAACTCTAATACACTGCCCTGGCTGCTGTGGCTCAGTGAATTGAGTGCCAGCCTATGAACCAAAGGGTCACTGGTTGAATTCCCAGTCAGGGCACATGCCTGGGTTGCAGGCCAGGTCCTCAGTAGGATATGTGCAAGAGGCAACCACACACTGATGTTTCTCTCCCTTTCTTTCCCTTCCCTTCCCCTCTGTCTAAAAATAAATAAAATCTTTTAGAAAAGAAAACTAATACACTTAAGTTTTCTGAGGTTCTTTTTCAAGAACTTATAGCTTGCTTAAGTGGCAGAATTAAAGATCAGATTCATCTGAGTGCAGAGCCAAACACTTAAACAAGCTTTAATTAAAAAAATAAAAGGAGTATATATATATCTATCTATATATATAGATAGATATCTATCTATCTATCTATATATATAGATATATATTCGTGTGTGTGTGTGTATGTGTGTGTGTGTGTGTGTGTGTGTTCACTTTAGCTTTCCTTCCTCTGGAGAAACACCTAGTGGACAGTAAAACAATCAACAGGAGAAATTTGGGGCAATATAGTAAAGATGGTACAAGGATCAGGTTTAAGGTCAAGAAATCTAAACGTGAAACCTAAAGCAAAGGGAACAAACTTGAATGCCTACCATGTGTTAGGGGAATAATGTAAATGCATGAAGTAGGCAGGGTTTAATTAAAACACAGCCTGATTGAGGTGGAAAGTAGCAACTCACACTCTTCCTAGATGATGAGAAGAAAGAGGAAATGTGCCAAACTGGAAAGCATTGTGGGAGAGGCACTCATTACTACTCAGTTCCAGCTAATTGTCATGTGGAAAGGTGGGCCCAACTCTGCCAAGTCTTTTGATTTCTCAAAAGAAGCCCCAAATCCACATTTCTCTGGGAAAATTCAAGATTTTTTAAAAGTTTTTTATTTATTTTTAGAGAGAGGGGAAAGGAGAGAGAAAGACGGGGAGAGAAACATCAATGTGTGGTTGCCTCTTGTGCACCCCTGACTGGCGACCCTGCCCACAACCCAGGTATGTGCCCTGACTGGGAATCGAACCAGCAATGCTCTGGTTCACATGCCAGCACTCAATCCACTGAGCCACTCCAGCCAGGGCAAAACTTCAAGATTTTTAAAAATGGGAAACAAATTAAAAAGTTTGGTAAAAGACTTTAACAAACACCAAATAATGTATGGTCTAAACAAAACACATCTATGGACTACTAGTTTGCAAACTCTGAATTAAAGCTTCATATATATGAACATGGGCCCATATCAATAATATGTACACTCTTCTGACTGTGATCGCTGGCAATAAGAATCTAGAGAAGACAGAGAACTCTTGAGAAATTTTAAACTGCAAGGACATTTAGATTTAAGATGTGTTTGTAGATAGGTATATAGAGACAGTGCTTTTCCTCTATATAGATATTTATATAACTAAACATTCAAGATAACCCATTTTAAAGCTAGTATTCAAATGAGCAATCAAACAGCATATCACGTATCATAAATAGTATAGCTGCATGCACGTTTCTTATAGCAAATATATTGCAAGACCATTGAACTTTTTCCCATTTTGGTTTGGAGAAACTACATCCACAAATTCTTGGGTATGCTGCTTTAAGGCTCTGTAATCTGTATGGTTATATAAACATGAAAAGGCACAGTTTCTATTTTCTCCAAAATCAAACCCTAGAATTTAAAACTATACATCATTTTTAGGAACTTAATCGGAAAAAGCAAAGAGATGTGGGCAAGGGTCACACTTGCTTTATTTTGTCACTTTTTCCCCTTAAAGAAACAGGTAGCATGAGAGAACAGTGTTGCTTTCAGCTTACTACAGGCATTGTTTTTTTTGGAGTTCCAACATGTGACTGCTTAAAGGTACTCGAGTAAAAGCCAAATATGTTGGTCATCTTCATAAGGCTCAGAGTTATTTCTCCAATCACTGTGCGTGGCGCCACCCCAGCCCTCTGCAGCAGTTCTTACTGGTTCTTCAGGTTCGTGGGCACAAAATGAGCTTTCTCTCCCCTTTTCCTCCAAAAGAAAAGACTTACTCCCTTTCTCCTCACATGTTCCCTCAGGTCACCCAATTATGTGGACTTATAACAGTAAGGACAGCAATAACACCGCCAAAAGGCATAAACTTGATACACCATTTCACTACCAAAGTCTAGAAATTCACCTTATTTCATTTCTTTTGTGCAGTACCTAATGGAGGCAAGTCATACACTTTATGTACACTTTTCATTCATTCATTTCTTTAAAATTGTCTAAAATGGCTTATCTAGTAAAAAGTGTGGTTACTTTAATATAAAAATCATTTATAGCCACGGCTGGTGTGGCTCAGTGGATTGAGTACCGGCCTGCAAACCAAAGGGTTGCAAGTTCAATTCCCAGTCAGGGCACACGCCTGGGTTGAGCGCCAGGTCCCCAGTAGGGAGCATGTGAGAGGCAACCACACATTGATGTTTCTCTCCCTCTTTCTCCCTCCCTTCCCCTCTCTCTGAAAATAAATAAAATATTTTAAAACCCATTTATATTTTTATTGCTTTTATTATATTTTTAATATTTAGGATAAAGAAATGCAGTAACAGAGGGAACCCTTGACTGAAAGCCTATTACATATGTGCCGGGCTTGTTACATATATTACCCTATTTACTCTTTGTACCATTGCAGTGATGTAGGTAGGATGGCCTTTTTACCGATGAGCAAACTAAAGCAGACTGGTGAAATAACTTGCCCAAGGTTACAGACAGGGAGCAGTGGCACCCAGGCCTACCTGAATCCTAAGGGTGAGCTTTTTCCACAGCACATAATACTTTTCAGGACAGGTACTTAACAATGCATGGACTGAATGCACACTCAGACTTGCTGCCTAGCATTTAGGAATGACTCGACATTGACATCTACAAAATGGAACAAACATCAACAGTCAAACACATTGTTGGAAACAATTTGACATCATGGAGCCCACTGAACAGAAACCATTATAATCTAATATTATAATAGAATATAATGTTGAGTTGTTGGAATGTGATCAGCCTTGATAAGGTCCAAACTATGTTTAGAAGAGGCTGGGAAAAATCTCATAACCTCAAGCTACAGAGCAGTGTTTCCAAGGCTGTGACTGACTGACTTCTGCACTCTTCCATACCCTACCCCACCCTTAATGAGTACAGAAAGTATGAGTTACTCTACACATCGCCAAACAACTTGCCAAGTGACCTCAGGGGCAGCACAGTTCCAAGAAATACTCCTTCCTTGTGGGTTGCCCTTCTTGCCACATATCTGTTCTCATCTCTTCCCTTGCACTGAGCCACAGTCACGGCAACTTCCACCAAGTAACCAATTTAATCCTCTCTTTAGACTTTAAATCCACTGCACCATCCTGTCAGGTACTACCTATCACAGTCTTCAGAATCAGGCCAACTCCAGAGTTTCTCCAAAGTTAAACCACTGTGTCATCAGCTGAGTTTCGGAGTTTTCACTCTGGTCAAGCCCTATCCATGTAAGCAGAACAAATTTGTCCTCCACTATAGCTCTGGATTTTAAGATTTAATCTAATCAATGCCAAGATATCAGTTCTCAGGGGCCTCTTAAAGTAATTCATTTAAAAGAATAATGGAGGAAAGAATCAAAGAAAGGTAAGAAAAACATATGCTTTTGCATAAGGTCTAAACAAATGTCATCTCCTCTTGAGGACTTCCCCACCAGGTAGAAATTCTTTCGTTTTAGTTATTTATGAACATGTCCTACCTTCTCTACTCAGTTGAAAACTCTTGCCTGGCTGGCATAGCTCAGTGGATTGAGCGTGGGCTGTGAACCAAAGTGTTGCAGGTTCAATTCCCAGTCAGGGTACATGCCTGGGTTGCAGGCCACGGCCCCCAGCAACTGCACATTGATGTTTCTCTCTCTCTCTCTCTCTTTCTCCCTCCCTTCCTGCTCTAAAAATAAATAAATAAAATCTTTAAAAATTTTTTAAATTAAAAAAAAAAGAAAACTCTTTCAGCTCAATAGCCATCCTGTATTTACCTTGGTAGTTTATATTGTGTGTAGCACAGTACTAGATGTCTCTCTTCAATGAATACTTGTGTACTGTATTTATTTGTGTGTATATTAATGTATGTGTATATACATGAAACTAAGTTTGCCACTGAAAAAGCATCTATATATAAAGGAATTACGAACTTTCTGAAAGCCTAAGTCAGTTACTTTTGATAACAAAAGTACTGATGTCAGTTGTACCCAATACTGCAAAGCACCTACACAGGCATTTTTGGTATACCAAAAATTGTTTATTAAAAGTCTGAAACTATTATTCCCATTATACAAAATCATTTGTAGATCTGAAGATACAATTCTGTCAAAATAAAAAGATTCATAACCTAAACTATAATTTTAAAATAGCATTCTGTGCTAAGAGGTTTTTCAGAACATAACTCATTTATTCACTCAGTGGGGGTCACTGTCTTTCAGCCACAATAAAATTCTTACTCATTTATCTCCCTTATCTTACTTTTGATTCCAAATATTATTTTATATGGCTGATCTTTATTTTTTTGTGTTATATCAATATTTTTAATGAGCAAGTATATTTTAAATCATAACATAAATAATATTCTCTTAAGTTTTGAAAGAGAAGTTGGCAGTTAAATTCCTGCTGATAACTAGTTAGTTGCTAAATTAGCTACAATTATTTCATATTTTCCCCCCAAAATATTTATATATCACTTCATAAATTTGCTGAGAATTTAGTATACAACTAAGCTAATGAAGGGAAAATTTTAGGTAGAAAAATGTTGGAAACATATTTGCAAGGAAAGATTTCTAAATTTTAGCCTATAATGCAAAGCGAGTCACTCTTTTTTCCTTTAAAAAAAGTTGTCAATAGGCTAGAGTTCTGTATCTTTAAAGTTTTAATTTAGAGAAGAACTAAAGTGAGAAACACTTCAATTCATTAGACTTTAAAATGTTGTCACTAGTACAATAACACCCAGGGAGGGCTTCCTTTTTAAATACTGATGAAGTTGTCTCCAGGCCTTATCATATCATACTGTACTTGACCACAGTGAAAGAAAGAATGAATCCTCCGTTAGATGTTATTTTAACCTGTGATTTAAAGCTGCTCTGCCAAGTGATTCAAAATTGTCCATGCAGTCTTAAGTGACTAACGGCACTTCCTCATAGAAACTTGATTACATTTAGATTTTGAAATTACATTCTATGCTTCCCTATGGCATCACCACAGTAATCACATCAATGCAATCCATGCAAATACAAGTCTCCATTCTCTCCATCTGTCCTTAAAAGCCCCATTCAGCAGTTTGTGCTATAGCACCATGCTGCAGCATCCCTGCACTTGAACTTGGGAAGAGGCTTTCCAGGACTGCAGGCAGAGCCCTTACCGCATTCCTTCTGAACCTCATCTTGCCTCTCGGGGGAGTTGCTTCTGCCATCTCGCTTATACACAATAACACTCTTCTTTTCCAATTGTCAATGCAACATTGATGAAATATGAGCTGCTTCTGAGGTAGTACTGAAAAGCGGCAGCCAAAAATCTCTACCAAACAAAGCTACCGTAGCTGTAGCAGCTTCCATTACCACTGTGGCAGGCACTGTAAGAAAACCACTATCCCTGATTAGTCAGCTGACAAATCCTTCCCTGCTGCTCATTGTAATTCAGAGTTGACACATTCCCCAATTACTTAGCCTGATTGAACCTCATGGATTAGCTTGTGCTGGACTGCTCAAGAAGATCAGGCATGTCCTAAGAGTGAAGAAAGGGGGAAAAAAAAAAGCCCCGACTCTCCTAGGGGTTTGATGGGACTGGCTTTCTCCTCTGCGCAGTTTGATTTTTAAGGTGGAATGGTAAGAATCTTTGTGAAGGTAGTATTAACTGATACCTTCATCCTTGTCCTTGACCTGGTCTATAACTTAAAATTAAATTCTATCTTTTAATTAAATTCTATTCTTTAATTTAATTCTATTCTATTCTAACAGTTTGTGAAATTTTTTCCTGACGATAATCTAGAAAGAATAAAACATACAAATTTTCTAAGATGGATAGGATTCTCTCCCAAATTAATATTTTCCCAAAATGTATAACTAAAATAATCGTGTCTCCTATCATGAATTATGAAGTATAACCTAACTGCATGGTTTATCTTGGAACTTACAAATTAAGGTCTTCAAATTGAACTACAAAATTATTTCATAGATACTCATTTAAAATAATATAGCAAAGACAGTTACACCTATCTATGCAATGGCAATTTTCACCACAAATCCTCTCTGAATGCCAACTGTTGCTCTTGAAGTTAGCTTGTATTCAGTATTTACCTTTATTGCAAATAGTGCCAAATGGTTGAGATATAATTAATGTGCTCTTGAGTTTAGGTATACAAACTACCACAAGCAGAAACATTTAAAATGAAACACTCATCCAGCAAAGCTATCATTTAGAATGAAAGAGCAGAAAGTGATTCTCAGATAAGGTCAAGTTAAAGGAGTTCATCATCACTAAGTCCTTATTATATGAAATGTTAAAGGGACTTATCTAAGAAAAAGAAGATCACAATTATGAAGAGTAAAATGACAACAAACTCACAACTATCAACAACTGAACCTAAAAACTAAAACTAAGCAAACAACTAGAACAGGAACAGAATCACAGAAATGGAGATCACATAGAGGGTTATTGGTGGGGAGAAGGATGCGGAGCATGGGGGAAAAGGTACAGGCAATAAGAAGTATAATTGGTAGGCACAAAACAGACAGGGGAGAGTTAAGAACAGTATGGGAAATAGAGAAGCCAAAGAACTTATATGTACAACCCATGGGCATGAACTAAGGTGGGGGAATGTAGGAGAGTCAGGGGTGCAGGGCAGAGGGGGATAAAGAGGAGAAAAAATGGGACAACTGTAATAGCATAATCAATAAAATATACTTAAAAAGAGAAACAATCTATAACGAGTTACATGTTGCCATCACCTGTACCCCCTCTCCTTCCCAGTGCCATCAATTTGACAGTTACGAGAATAAAGGGACCCTGAGTGCCCATCTCTTTGCTGAACCATGCATGGTTCATTCTTCCTCAGTAACAAAGCATTCCTAGGAAAATAGAAAGGAGAGAACTACCTCCCAAAAATCAGCTCAGTATTCCTCTGTTGACCCCAAATCAACTGGATCTTGACTGAATTTTATATTTCTGTTTTAGGAAAAAGAAGACCTCTATTCCAAGCAACATATTTGATTAGTAAAAAAATGAAACTTGAGCCCTGGCTGGTGTGGTTCAGTGGACTGAGTGTTGGCCTAGGAACCGCTGGTTAGATTCCCAGTCAGGGCACCCGCTTGGATTGTGGGCCAGGTCCCCAGTAGGGGGCACAAGAGAGGCAACCACACATGGATGTATCTCTCCATCTCTTCCTCCTTCCCCTCTCTGTAAAAATAAATAAAATCTTAAAAAACAAAAAAATTAAAAACACTAAAACTTGACCAAAAAACTGATGCCATGTGTCAAATGGTCACTCAATAAAAATTAATTTAATCAAGCAAGTAGTTATGGCCAAAAGAAAAAAGCGAGGCTGCGTAATTTAAAAGTTTCATTGTAACAAGTATTATATTTGGTATAAAATAACTGACCACTGTCACAAACTGAAGTCTGCTCAACATGCTTAAGGACCGACCCTAATAAGCCAGTGGAAGGTAAATAGCTGTTACTTCATTTAGCACCACTGATAAGGCCCAATACTGTAGGGAGGGCAGATTTACTCTCTCCAAAGGAATTCTACCTTTTTCTAAAGAACACTGAATTTATTTGGCTATGCACAATTAATTTGGAAAATGATAGAAAGCAGCAGGTGGAAAAGGCACCAACTGAAATTCACGAAAATTCAATTCTTGCTCTGGCTCTTTTTATTAGCTATTTGATCTCACATAACCTTTCTGAAGTGTGTGTGTCAAAGCAATGCTCTCATCCATAGGCCAATAATAATGACACCTGCTGGAGCACTTAATCAGGAAATAAAGAGAATCAATATTACTTAATAAATGTGACTGCTTTTATAAAGGCAAAAAGATATTATGCATACTCAAGGCTTTGTTATTTTATTTTAGTAACTTGTGTCAATCTGGTGTTAACTCTTCTCTCCATTGCTTAATTAAGCACCTCTGTTAACGAAACAAACAAAACAAAAACAATTTGCTGACTTGCCTAAGATGACTCTATTCATACTGGGTATGAAGAGAACAATGATCTCATTCATTTTACCATGTGATTTCCAGTACACAGTTGACCCTTAAATAATGCAGGATTAGGATCCCAACCACCAATATAGTCAAAAACCTGCATATACCTTTTGACTCCCCAAAACTTAACTACTAATAGCATAATGTTGACTGGAAGTCTTACTCATGATATAAACAGTAAATTAACACATATCCTGCATATTATATGTATCATCTACTATATTCTTACAATAAAATAAGCTAGAGAGAATAAAATGTTAAGAAAATCATAAGGAGGAGAAAACACATTTACAGCATTTATTGAAAAAAAATCTGGGCCTGACTGGTGTGGCTCAGTGGATTGAGTGCCAGACTGCAAACCAAAGGACTGCCAGTTCAATTCCCAGTCAGAGCACATGCCTGGGTTGTGGGCCAGGTCCCCAGTAGGGGGCACGTGAGAGGCAACCACACACTGATGTTTCTCTCCTTCTCTTTCTCCTTCACTTCCCCTCTCTGAAAAATAAATAAATAAAATCTTTAAAAAAAAGAAAACAAAATAATCTGTGTATAAGTGGACCCACATAAGTTTAAACCTGTGTTGTTCAAGTGTCAACTGTATTTTTCACACTTGTTAGCGACTTAGTATAGTGGAAAGAACCCAGGCTCAGAAGTCCAACAGCCTAGATTTTTGTCTTGCTGTCACATGTAAATCAACTTTCTCTGTTGGGCATGGCCTCCTGTGTCAGTCAGGAGACAAAGTAAAAATTTGAGATTGTTGATGATGTTGGACTCTCCAAGAAAAAATGTATATTGATTCCCAACCACTCTGATCTGATAGAGGAGGTCGACAACATGGTGCTTCCACAAACAGCTCCACTCTTGCCAGCTCAAAAGGAGTCTATGGGTTCCTCATCTTCTTCCTCTTCCATGAAAGAGAAGTATCAGACCATGCCACTATATCCAGGTGAGCTTAATAATGTAAGAGGTCATCTTCCCTGTGGGCAGGACTGCATCTGTCATAACATTTTCTTTAGGAAAACTATTTTCTCTACCTGGGTCTTGGGAAGCTAGGGACTAGATTCCAATAGGGGAGATATGTCATTTTGCAGTTGACTCACTTCCTTACTCCTATCCCAGGTGGGGGGCATGGAGTCTGAAAAGATACACTTGTTAAAAAGTACTTATTTCTGGATTGTTGGATTACTGATTACTGTTTTAAACTTCCTTCTGTATACTTTTTTCATATTACAGTGAGTATACAACACAGCTCTTTGCATTTCTTGAAAGTTCCCATAAAAACTTGCCTAGCTCTGAAAGACATAGGGAACCATGAATCTCTTCTCATTCATAACTTGAACCATTACCTACTCATCTTTTCACATTAGGTTTTATTTTGGGTGGAGCTGTTTAGCTCAATCTCCTATACCAACCCTTCTTATTTTCCCACCTTATCATCCCATCTATTTTATTGTCTCCATCAGTAACTTTTCATCTCCATCACTATCAAATTAATTTATACACCCACAAACAGAAAGTATAATGTAAAACAAAAGTAAGAAGCTATTTAAGATGCAGTGGTCCTTACTGAGATTTTCTGGAGAGAGATTTTGACAGAAGACCACGTATCTAATCGTCGATCAAGAATAATGGTAAACCGGGAGTCAGATCCATTTTGCCTGTGAGATAAGAGAAAATAATATGTATTTCTTAGTAATAATCCAAATTTGCTAGATATGTGCTTACTTTTGATTATTTAGTTTACAGCTGATGTCTTGATGGAAGACAGATTTGGATTTGGAAGCTATCACAAAGGGCTGCCTTGGAAAACCAAATTTGTTCCATATTCCACCACTCACTATTTAAAATTTTTTTCAGGAGCCCTGGCCAAGTAACTCAGTTGGTTAGAACATTGACTCACTACACCAAGGTTGTGGGTTCAATCCCCAGTCAGGATACACACAAGAATCAACCAAGGAATACATAAATGGCACAACAAATCAATGCCTGTCTGTCCCCCTTCCTCTCTTTCTCCCTCACTTTAAAATCAATTAAAAAAAGTTTTAAAATTTTCTTTTTGGCATGACTGTCAATTTTTTAAAGGAGCAAGTGATTAGTGTAATGCAGAGAGGTTACTAAAATGGATCTGAAATACTGCAGACTTGGTTACGGGCAAATCTTATAGACAGCTGTGTTTAATGACATCAGATTTAACTTGCCATGGCAATTCATCATAAATCAATGATCATTCATTCATTCAGAAAAATACTATTAAATATGTTAAATATGTTTTTATCTCTAGTCTACCCTTTTAGGGAAGGCAGTTTAGTGGATAATAGAACTATTTTTTTTGGTTGTCAAATGATCTTTCATTAAAATATTTTCCATTGTGGTTCTTAACTGGCTAGGCATCCCACTGCCCCACTGAGGATCCCATCTATGATGTCATGAGGGTGGCGATCATCAACACTGCAGCTTGCAGACTGGGCCGTCCCCAGGATCTCTTTAATGTTTCCAGAGGGTTCTCTAGCTAAAGATCAGTGCTGCACGTGTTAGACAATGTTAACAATATCGTCAAAAGTGGTATTTCCAGTGTGCTTAATGTTTTGTTTTTTATTTTGCTTCTTTCTGTCTTCTGGTAATTCTTTGAGGGCTTTGATGACCAGGGCAGAAGCAGAAGGCACAGCCTCCATCTGGGCCTGTTTTGAATGATCAGTTTCATTGTGATCCTCAGACCCTTCCAATCACAGGTGGCTTTGGAAATGTCATCACCAACCTTTTGGGGGGACAGGCCCAGGGGACCGATCTTGGAGGCAAGGGCAAACATGGCACTGACTTCCCCACCAGTGCACCTCGGGAATATAACTTTGATATAATTGGGGTTGAACTTCGGTGGCACGGTAGAAGCATCTGGTGTTGGATGAACCCAGATTCAAGACAACTGAGGACAGCCAAACCTACCTCCTCTGAGCTAAAAGCTGAAAGCTAGAACTTGTATTTTCCCTAAAAAGACCACTTTCAAGCTTCAAAAGGTGCCCTCACAATTTTATCAGCCTAGATTTGTGCCCCCCTTAGTATTCAGGATCAGTAACCAGAAAATGTTTCTTTTAAAAACTTTGTCTTTGACCTAAATAAAATCTTTAAGGAAGCTTTTCAAATATTCCCTCTTAAAGTGTCCAAGTCTCAAATGTCCTCCAATATCAATAAGTTCCTCCTAATATATTCCAGTATCACTTTTGAGTCTATTTAACATTCAATATTGTTTTATCTTTGGAAGAAATGAAGAATAGCTACCTTAACTCTTGACCACTAAGATTTCCTTTTATACAAATTAAAGCCTTTATGTATGATCATCATTTTCAACTTCTGTTCTTTATAAGGATAAATACTTCTAGACCCCCAATTTTGTATTCATAAATCCTCAATATAATTTTTACAGCAATTTAGGTAACTAACAGCTTCACCTTCTATTTCTCATCTACTCTGAAGGTGAGTCTTATGACCATTTACAATAATAATAATAGTCATAGTAAAAAGCCATTTCCCTGTTACTCTATTCATATGGGTATCCAATATAAAACAAACTGAAAAAAAAAGTTAGAAAATGCCATACCTTGCCACATATGTCAAGTAAGTCAGTACTTTTTCTATCACTTCTTCTGATATACATTTGAAATTACAATTTTCTGGAAATGTAACGATCCAAGCATCATCCTTTCCCCGACCACCTAAAATGGTATTTAAAAATCAAACAAATTAATAATTTGTGTCACAACAATGCAATAAAGAGAATTTTTACATTTGAGAGAAGCAGTTAGGAGACAGTTTTTGGCCAATGAAACTTTTATAAGGATGATATCTCCACATAAACCAACATGAGACCATGTTCCTAAGTTTAAATAGTGACAGAGTGGTTTCTAAAGGGACACAGAGAGAGAGAGAACAGCAAATGAGTGAATATAGTTAGAATAAAATTTCATGGAATGTGTAGTCAAAAATACAGTCAATATCTCCAATTGGACAACAGAAATAATAACTGTTTCTATACCAATGCAATGAGCCTAAATTCAAAACAGGTAACTGGAGGTTTGACAGCAAGTGGAAACTTTGATATAACCAACCCCTCAGTCATGGTGAGCATGAAAGAATACAGGACACAACTGTAGGAAATAAGTGATGTTCTAATGGATTCATGGAAGACCCAACATTAGCAAGTAATAGCAACAATGGTATAGAAATCCTACCAGTGCAAAGAAAGACTGATTATAAATCCTTGTGGGTTAAAATTCAATGTGCATCCCACTCCATAACCCCCTCTGCAGCCTGGGGCATGAGGAACAGTGAGAATGAAATCCACCTAAGTGCAGGGATGAGCCTTACTTACACTTGTTTAAATTTCCACTCTACATCCAGCCTAACACATGGGCACAGAATAGTTGCTCAATGAATATTTGGCACTAAATGGAAGTTGAAAAATTATTTTAGGAGGAAAACTGTTGGGTGGCCTTAGAACTTAGCTCACAAATAGAAATTTCTAAAGAGGTTTAATTGTAATTCTTATTTAGATGAATTTAAGTGAATAGAAATATAAGGATATAAAAAATTCAATGTACAATAAAAATATGACAATGGCAAAGAAGATAGAGTGGAATGACAAATACTCAATCCAAAAGAAAGCAGAAATGGGGGGAACCTCCAACCAAAAAAATTAATGGGACAAATAATAAGATAGTAGATTTAAACCCAGCCATATGAATATTCACATTAAATATACATGATCTGGATGACCCAATAAAAAGTGATTATCAAATTGGATAAAAAATTATGACACAGCTATAGGCAGTACTGCCTACAAGAAATACACTTTAAATATGAAGGCACAAGAGCATTAAAATCAAATGGATAGAAAAAGATATGCCATGCTAAAATTACTCAGAGGAAGATAATTTTCAACAAAGTAGATTTCAGAGTCAAGAATATTATAGGTATTAAGAAGATAATTTGATAATCAAGCAACAATAAATACATCAAGAGGACATAATCTCAAATGCTACATACCTGATTACAGAGCCTCAAAATACATGAAACAAAAACTAATAGAGCTCCAAGGAGAAATTGACAAGACTACAATTTTTGTTAGAAATTTCACCCCCTCTCTCTTAACAATGGATATGACAGGAAATTTACAAGGACCTAGTACACTTGAATGACAATCTCAACCAACAATGACCTGACATTTACAGAACAATCCACCCAATAAAAAGCAGAACACACCCAGTCTTCTCCAGTGCACTTGAAAAAATATCAAATTCATCTAACCAAGGCAAACTCAAGGGAGTGTCCCCATTCCCAAATTATCTTTTGAATCAAATTAGTCCAAAGCATTCAATCAAATAATGATAAATCTTCACTATATAACTGACTTAAAGAGAAAGATCTTTAAGGAAGATATAGTCATAGAGAATTATGGCATCTGAACAAGTCTTAAAGAAACTCAAAGGAGAAACTGTACAACTCTGAACCAAGAGATTTAGTGCACCATTAAACAGAGTCTCTATAGATAAGATACAGTGTAGAACTAGTAATATAAATAATATATAATTATAATATAATATATATCTTACATACAATATAACATAGACCTGCCAAGTAAGCCGGTAAGCACTTGAGTTAAAGACAGAACCAACTAGCACTTAAGCAAACTATAACTACCAAAGGAAAGAATGCAAGGTTCTTACAAGAGTAAGTTATCATCAACTAATCTATAAACTGTACACCTACAAATGCTGTACTAGGTAGTGCATTTGTAAGAAAAGAACAAAAGAGATATTTAAATTCTAAATTGGAGATTGTAATTATTTTCCCCATTGGGAACCCTTTCTTTAAAAGAAAACATATGCAGAAACATTTTGAAAACAACTACAAAAAGCAGATAAGGAAGGAATTGTGGAGAGGGGTCTGGTGGGAAAATAAGCCCTGAGTGTAATTATTATATTTGGAACACAGTTTGAAAAACACTGATGGGCTTCAGTAAAATACCCCAAACTCAACCGTGACAGTATGTCACACATTTATACCACTTATAAAATAAAACATAAAACCACATTAAGTCACCACTAATTCACGATTACCACTAATTATAATCATTAAAGCAGAAGCTAGATTAAAGTGCCCAGTTAAAATCATCTATAAAGTAAATGCTTGTTTAGTAAGCTGAGCATGTAGATGTCATTTTAGGAGGAATAATTAAACCACTGAACACCTAAAGAAACATTCATTTCCATGCAAACAATGCATATGCTTGTAAAGTTTTATCTGTTTAATATAATATGTAATGTTTAATAGTATACTTCAAATTACTCTAATACCTGAAAGCAATTAGCTTGTCTTTAAGCAAAATTTTCCTAGATATCTGACCAAGTAAAAATGAAATGGATGGTTTACCATAAGTTTATCTCTAAAAATATGTATTGCTGTTGAGTAGCATTATTCACAGTAGCCAAAGGCAGAAGTAACCCAAATATCCATCAATAGAAGATTGGACAAACAAAATGTAATATATACATAATATGGAATAGTATTCAGCCTTAAAAAGGAAGAAAGTCCTGACACCTACTACAACATGGATAGACTGGAGAACATTGTGCTAAGTCAAATAAGTCAGTCACAGAAAGAAAAATGCTGTAGGAGTCCACTGATACAAACTGTTCTCATTACACTAGCAATGGCTGGGCCTTTTCCAGACAGGCCTCATATATGCAGAGCCCATGGACACAAGACAACACTGTTGTGAAAGCCTGGTTTGGGGGAGGATGGTCAGGGGATGGATGGAGGGAAGCAAAGGAGGAGAAATGGGGAGAATCTGTAATAGTGTCAACAATAAAAATTAGTGAAGAGGATAAATTCTTTGTCATGTGTATTTCATCACAATTTTAAAATATATATATATATATTTTATTGATTATGCTATTACAATTGTCCCAATATTTTCCCCTTTGTTCCCCTCTACCCAGTACCCCTATTCCTTGCAGCAACCCCCCCCCCCCGCCTCACTTCATGTCCATGCGTAGTGCATATAAGTTCTTTGGCTTCTCCATTTCCCATACTATTCTTAACTTCCCCCGGTCTATTTTGTACCTACCATTTATGCTTCTTATTCCCTGTACCTTTTCCCCCACTCTCCCCCTTCCTCCTCCCAGATGATAACTCTACAAATGATCTCCATATCTATGATTCTGTTCCTGTTCTGCTTGTTTGCTTAGTTTGTTATTTGGATTCAATTATTGATAGTTGTGAATTTATTGTCCTTTAAATGTTCATTGTTTTGATCCTCTTATCTAATTCTCTTTAGTATTTCATATAATAATAACTTGGTGATAATGAACTCCTTTAGCTTTACCTTGTCTACAGAGCACTTTATCTGCCCTTCCATTCTAAATGATAGCTTTGCTGGACAGAGTAATCTAGGTTTTAGGTCCTTGCTTTTTACCACCTTGAATACTTCTTGCCAGTTCCTTCTAGCCTGCAAAGTTTCTTTTGAAAAATTACCTGAGAGTCTTATGAGAACACCTTTGTAGGTAATTGTCTGCTTTTCTCTTGCTGCTTTTAAGATTCTCTCTTTAACATTTGGCATTTTAATTATATGTCTTAGTGTGAGACTGTTTACATTCATCTTGTTTGGGTCTCTCTGTGCTTCCTGGACTTGTATGTCTATTTCCTTAACCAAGTTAGGAAAGTTTTCTTTTATTATTTTTTTTCAAATAAGTTTTCAATTTCTTTAACTTTGTCTTCTTCTCCTGGCACCCCTATGATTTGAATGTCTGTACATTTAAAATGTCCTAGAGGTTCCTAAGCCTATCCTCATTTTTTTTAATTCTTTTTTCTTGTTGGTATTCTGACAGAATGCTTTTTTCTTCCATATGTTCCAAAACATTGATTTGATTCATGGTTTCACCCCTTCCAATGTTGGTTCCCTATAGGTTTTCCTTTATTGTACTTAATGTAACCTGCATTTCTGCCTAGGTCTTTTTTATGGTGTTGAAGTACCCAATGAGTTCCAGGAGTGTCATTATAGCCAACATTTTGAACTGTGCATCTAATAGGTTGCTTATCTCCATTTCATTTAGTTCTTTTTGTGGAGTTTTGTTCTATTTTTTCACTTGGGCCACATTTCTTTGACGCATGTTTACCTACACCTCCATTTTGACCAGAAGTTTATTTCATCACAATTTTAAAAAATTCTATAGCAGCGCTATTTACAATAGCCAAGTGTTGGAAACAGCCCAAGTGCCCATCAGTAGATAAGTGGATAAAAGAACTGGTACTTTTACACAATGGAATACTACGCAGTGGAAAGAAAGAAGGAACTCCTACCTTTTGCAGTACCATGGATGGAAATGGAGACTATTATGCTAAGTGAAACAAGCCAGTGGACAAAAGACAAATACCATATAATCTCACTTATAACTGGAAACTAATGAACAAAAAATAAACTAATGAGAAAAATAGAACAGCGACATGGAAACATGGAACAGACTGATAGCTATAGGAGGGAAAGTAGAAGGGGGGAATGGGAGAAAGAAGGGGAAGAGACTATTCAAAGAACATGTATGAATGTCTCATGGACATGGACAACAGAGAGGGCATTGACTGTGGGAGACAGAGGAGGGCTTGGGAGAGGAGGGAAAAACGGAAAAGTTGGGACAACTGTAATAGAATAAACAATAAAAATTATACAAATGCATATACATAAACACAGATATATACTTCAGAAAAGTAAACTTCTTTTATAATGCATAAATGAAACCCTAAAGAAAAATAACTTAGTACAGCTGCTTGGTTAGGTGAATGACTTCACAGAATTTGTAACAAACATTTAAGTAATCAAAGTATGGTGGAGGAGGAAACCTGAAAGAAACCACCTGAGTCATCAACCTCTTACCCAGTCAGCACCCACCTAGGAGATGTATTCTACTTTCACCTCTCATGGATTTCTAAACACTTGTCTGAAAGTCAAATATACAAGCATGGTAAGTTTGGTTTTAATCACATATCTAAACATATTGAAAAGTCTCCAATTATTCTGTAAATGTCCATTTTTTAGCAACTATGTGCAAAATGTATGAATGTTTATTAAAACAGCATTTTGCAAAAATATATACACATATACCAATAAGGACCAAACTAACTTTGCTAATCGATTCATAGATTTATCCAGTCTAAATATATGTAAAAGTCTGCTTACCAGACAAAAAGGCGATGTCTTGCATTAAGAAATGACTGATGTCCTTTACACGGAGATGCAGCTCAGAGTCTAAGACAAATGGGAAAGAGAGAGAAATGACACACATGTCAAAGTACTGCTAGAACCATGCAATTGCACATTATGCTAAAAAGAACTCCAGGGTTCCCACAGATCTGTGCACACAGACACACTGCTGATCTTCTCTTCTTTACCCCTCAGCTCTTTGGCAAGGAAATTTCACTGGTGAAAACATCACTAAGTATGACTGGTGTCCTACTTCTCAGAATCTATGCCCAGGACATAAACTACTCTCACTAACCAGAAAGCCAAGGGCAAAGGTCCAAACTCCAGGACACCTGGATATATTTTTAAAGGGTAGATAGTCATGTGGAGACCCTAGCAGGTTGTCTTCTGCTTCTGATAATGCCTTTCATTCTGCAAAGCTTTATTAGAGATTACAGACACTTCTCAGATCTCTTATCTTATTGAATCCTTAAAATAACCCCAAGGAAGATATTGTTATTCCATCTTATAAGTCAGGAAAAGAGTCAGAGAGTAAGCCCAGTGTAGTAGTTAACCATGTAGCTTTTGAGTCATACAGACTTGAATTCAAATCTCAGTTTCTTGCATTTACTGGCTGTATAGAAGTGCAAGTTACTTAGCTTCCCTGAGCCTCAGTTTCCTTACTTGTAAACTGGGCATAATAACCTCTACTTCACAGGGTGCTGTGCCAGCTAAATGCAAAATACCTGGCATAACAGTGGGTGTTTTATAAACACTAGCATATTAACTCACCTTTGATCATTACAGGTGGAACAACATCCATGCACTCATTGTTCAGTATGTTTTAGTTGTCCCTGATCTTAAGTGCTGATTTCTAATGTTCAATTCTAGTGAACTCTACAGGGGCCAAAAATCAAAGTCCACTACCTCTCTCTGGTCCATGAGCAAGGACAACTCTTTAAAAGAAATAGGTCATCAGACAAGGCTATTTTGGATTGTTGGTTTTAATGCCTGTGGTTCCACATCTCTTATAGAAGCCGTATTTCCACTTGCTGTCTTATACAAAAGGCCTTCAAAGATGTCGTGTCTGGTGGGATCTGACTGATGACATATTACCCTTCTTAGTGCTCCTGAAATCACACTGGGTTGGCCAAAAAGTCTGTTTAATTTTTCCCATAAAAGACACATTTTTCATTTTCACCAATAACTTCATTGATTTGGATATTTTGAGTATGTCAGCTATCTCCTGCTGATGGCTTCTAGTGGGTGGAAGTGAGGGAGGCTGCTAAACACCTTCCAATGTATAAGACAGCCCCCCCCCACAGCAAAGAATTATTTGGTCAAAATGTCCACAGTATCCAGAAAATTCGCAAAACACTTTTGACACATTTTCTCAGTCACAGCACCTTCTCCATATACTGAACAAATCTTTTTTTGTGTGTTTCAGTTTTGTTTTTACCTTTCTTGAAATGATAAAGCATAAAACACCTAAAGTGTTACATATCGTCTTCCATCTTCAATATTAAAATGGCCACACAAAAGTTCACCAATTTTGATGTTTTAAATGCACAATGATATGACAGCTGTCACAGTACAATGTAACAGAATTCTTTCGAATGAAATTAAAGACAACTAAGCACTACTAGAGCCACCATACAGAAAAAAATAAATGAACTTTTTGGCCAACCCAATACTATATGAAGGTGGTTTATCAGGGTCAACCATGCTCAAGGGGATGACAAAAACAAGTTTCTGAGGGGTTCACACTAAACACTGGAATAGGGTATCTGTTACAGAATGAACTACCCCTCATCCTCCCCCATCTGAAACATTAAAAAATTAATTAACAAAATTATTTTTGTAAGAACCATGCCATTAAAAATCTTAAATTTGCCCTGGCTGGTGTAGCTCAGTGGACTGAGTGCCGGCCTGCAAACCAAAGGGTCGCTGGTTGGATTCCCAGTCAGAGCACATGCCTGGGTTGCAGGGCAAGTCCCCAGTAGGGGGCACATGAGAGGCAACCACACTGATGTTTCTCTCCCTCTCTTCCTCCCTCCCATCTCTAAAAATAAATTAATTAAATTTTTTAAATCTTAAATTTGTCAGGACATAAAATTTAGTTCCTAAAAATGTCTTATAATGTTTTTTTTTAAATGAGGCTCCTGCTATGCCCCATGGACTTTTACATTTTTATGTCTTCACAACCAAACTGCTCAATGAAGTTATTTTTCCAGTGCTACATGTTTCCTCCGATAAAAGAATGTTGCTGACAGCCGCAAATGTGTCACACATTGACATTTTTAGGTATGGACACATGTAAGAAGGGTAAGAATAGGGATCATGCAAAGAGGACTAGAACTCTTTCTGCCCTTCACGGCCTATAAAGTGGCAATGTCCCGAATGTGTCCCACCATTTAAATAGGAGCACTAGACATTGAAATATTCCTATATAATAAAACTCAAATCCCTCCCTGCTTGGACCAGTTGAAGACAAATTAATGAATTTTGTCAGATGGCAGATCTGGATGCACTATCAATAATAATAACTACAACTAGATTCCTCCCATACCATTCAGGCTCTTGCATAGCTACAGAAACTATATCCACTTACTCTACATTTTCTTAACCCACTTATGTAATAAGAGAGGTATCAGACATAAAAGGCTAAGGGCTGGGAGCAGGAGGACCTGGGCCTAGAGCTGGCTCTGTCAATGTGCTGCTCTGTGATCCTGAGGCAAGTCATTCCCTACCCCTGACCTCATTACCCCCATTTCAGAAGTGAGAGAGATATAACTAATGCTTTTTAAGGCCCCTTACATTCTGTAAGATCAAACAGCAGATAAATCCATAGATGTAAGAGAAATATGGTGGTTTCTACCATAAAATGTCTCCTGCAATGTGCCAACAAAATAATATTTCCATACCAATGAAAAAGGATGAAATAATGATTAAGAGAGGAAATGGTATTCCTTTAAGAAATGATAACATTATATGGCATGGCTGGTGTGGCTCAGTGGACTGAGCGCTGGTCTGTAAACCAAAAGGTTGCTGGTTCGATTCCCAGTCAGGTACATGCTTGGGTTTCGGGCCAGGTCCCCAGTAGGGGGTGTGCAAGAGGCAACCACACATGGATGTTTCTCTACCTCTCTTTCTCCCTCCCTTCTCCTCTCTCTAAAAATAAATAAAATCTATACAAATTTTTAAAAAAGAAATGATAACACTATGGGATGGAAACAGACTGAAAAGAAAGGTGATAACAGCAGAAAGGAAACAGTGACAGGATTATCACTGAGCAAGCACAAAAGAGAGCACTGATTTTGGAGAGAGTTGACACTGAGTTCCACCTAACTTTGTATCTGACTCTTAAATATCTGCACAGATTTCCTACTAAAATACAAAAGTGAGAATAAATATGATTTATCATTTTCCTCTTGCTGACCCTTTAAACTCTTACTCCAGAGCATAAGAAATAAAAAACCTGGATCAGCAATGCTGGATCAAGTCCACATGACAGCATGTTTCTTGTTGGCCAGATTCACACTTGATAGGAGGCTTGTCAAGCTGTGCCAGGTGGAAAGCTCAATTACTCACGAATGAAAAGCATGTATTCTATTTACTTATGACTAGTTGCTAAGCTCCAAAAGGGCCGGTTGGGAAGCCAAAAAGGGTGGGGGGGCACTAACTCAACAGGTAATCTGACAAACACCCTTAAAAACACCCAGTTGCAGCACTGCTTCATTTAAGAGGCTTGCTGAAGCACCATGTGCTTGTAAAATCAAACACAATCAGGCACAAACTGGAAACAAAAGACAAGAACAGTGCTTGCCAATTTCTTCATTCCATACATTTGATCAGGAAGCAAAAAGAGACAAGCTTTTGTTGTGAAGTCATCACTAATATTTCTTTTTAGGTAATAAAAAGTAATTTGTGCAAATAAGGATACAAACTCCAATTTCAAATATAAAGAATTTTTTTAAATCCTAACAGATGTGGAAGTAAATATTTAGGATAGTTCACAGAGGAGGAACGTCTACCCATTCAATTTTTGTTATGTCACTTGCAGAGATGGAGAACACTTGTCACCTTGATAAAGGGTACCCTTTATCATGTTTAGAGATTTTATATTCATTAACTTTTTAAACAACCATTTATTGAGCACCAGTTACTGTTCTAAGTTGTGAACAGACACACTGTGTAAAAGCAAAGGTTCACAAATAAATAAGTTTGTGAAATGTCAGGGTTTAGACACATTGAAATATTCCCCAGCAAATACACACAGAAGCATTTCAACTCCTTGGCTATGAGCTATGTATGCAGTGTTTCCCAAAACTATTTGATCAGGTACTCCTTTGTTCCTTTGGTTGGTTGGTTGGTTGGTTGGTTGGTTGGTTGGTTGATTGTTTCATTGGTTGGCTGGTTGGTTTTGAGAAAGGGGGGAGGGGAGGGAAGAGAGGAGGGGAGGGAGGGGAGAGATAAAGGAAGCAGAGGAGACGGGAAAGTGGGGAAGATGGTAACAGAGCTACAGAGACTTCAGGTGAACAATCACTTTGCTCTAGAAGATGTAGATAAAATGATGGCCATGGTAAGGTAGAGAAGTCCTTTGCTATCATTGATAGAGTTATTTCAAACAAAGGCTGAGCAGCTCTGTGGCAAGAAAACTAGAGACAACAATCAAGCATGCAGTGGGACTGGAATAAATAATCTTTTATGTCCTACTTCTTCAAGAGTACGCCTCCATGATTTGAGTATGTATTACCATTCCAAGGAATTGCAATTCTACTGAGCTTATTAATGGCTCCTGTAGGGAAAATCATGGTTTAGAAAGTTAAGTAAATTGGCATCTATAAGTGTTCTCATTTTATAGAAAGTATTTTTACTCCAGATTCTGGTGTGTAACAGCAGTAATTCTAACCCTTGAAACTTTATTTCACAATGACACTTTCTCTCCTGTCATATACAAAAGAATATGAGTCCTGAACCATGCTGCACACACGTCACTTTGTCCAGGCACTACAGAGTCATGACAAATAAACCGCATGAAAGAGCAAACACCTCTATTCTCATGTTTTCCTAAAAATAAGAGGCAAAATGGAGCACACATTAAAATAGAAAGGAAAATCAAGGAAATGTCAACCAGAAAGATACAGGCCCGTCCATGGCAATCAACCCTTTGCCACCACCGATATGAAAACCAGGGGGAAAAGGTAGTAAATGATTAATAATAGATATCACTTGAGGAGGTATGACTTATAAACAACCTGCCAGGCACCACATAAAGCAGTTGGTACGCATTTTTGCTGGTCTTAGCAATATTCTCCAAAGCAGATATTAAAACCCTCCTCTTACAGATGAGGAACCAGGCTCCCATTCATGCACTTATTCATTCAAGAAATTCATACATTTGCCAGGCACCAGGGACTGTTCACACCCAAGGCAGAATCTAGTAGAAGAATTTTAGAAGATGCTTTTATGGTGCCATCTATGTGGTTCCCTAAACTCAGACAGGCAATCTCAAAAGCACACACAAAATACGCTCAATTAGCTCCACTGCAACTTATTAACTAGATATGGCTTCATAACCTCCCATTTGCTTCCAGCAAGGGTTTCATCCCAAACCATATCAAGAATGTTTTTATACAATCTTTTGCAAGAAACACCACTATTTTTACAGCCTGAAATTCTTAACAATGGTGCTTACTTTCAGCAATCATCTCTTTGAAAGTTCCCTATTGCTGATGTGCAGGAGTCAAATGAAATTAAGTTTTGTTTCGGGGTCTAAATCCCGTTGCCAGGCAGATGGGATTCTATGAGTGTGATTTTTCCCTTTCAAAGTGAACGTCAGATATACTAGCCCATCTGTAAACAGTAATGATTTAGCACATGCAAAAAATTGAAGTGCTGTCTTGACACGCGTTATGCTTTGAAAGGCAGAACAAATAAAAGGGTAACTGTGAAACTGTCACAAAATGAATTCCCATTAGACGATAGTAGAACAAACTATGCAGTACATTGTTCTGCAATAAAGGTACAGTATAATTCTGTACTAACAAAAGTATGATTCTTTCTAAATCCTCCCTCTGTTAACAACCTACCAGACCTCCTTCCCATCCATTGTAATTCAATTCAGCAAACATCCACTGGGCTTCTATTTGCTCCCCTCGGCTAGGTGCTGAGGCCCATTGGAATATGAATAGTTCCTCACTTTAAAAAAGCTTAAAAATTTAAACTCATGGACAGGGACAACAGTGTAGTGATTGAGCGGGAAGGTGAAGGAGAGGGTACAGTGGGGATAAATGGTGACTGAAGGAGACTTGACTTAGGGTGGAGAACACACAATACAGTGTACAGATGATGTGTTGCAGGATTAATTGTGCACCTGAAAGCTCTACAATTTTGTTAACCACTATCACCCCATACATTCAATAAAAAGGAGGGGAGCTTAAAAATGTAACAAAACCTATGGCATAAACAACTGGCCATAATATAGAGTACAAGATGTGCTATATCTGAAATATATAATATAGTGTATAGGGAGAAGGGAAATCATTAAGTCTAAACTGAGAGAGTGAGAAAAAGAAAGGTTTTGTAGATGATGTGACATTTGAGCTGGGCCTTGAAATTTTATGAGAATTCAAATGCATGGACAGGAGAATAGAAAAGGACTTTCCAGGTGAAAGATACAAGGCACCAACACAGGAGTAGGTAAAGGAACAGGGGATTATATATGACCTGATATGGTTTGAGTTTAGAGCATGGGCAAGTCTAGCTAAAGCTTGAAAGAAAGACTAGAAGCAAAAAGTGGAGAACTTTGCAGGCTTCCAGAGGAGAGCAGGCTTCTGGAATGCCTTTGATCCAGGATCACTGACTTAGCACAAAGGTATTTTCCAAGCAAGCAACTCCTACAACAGAAAAGCTGGGATGGAGAAATGGGCGTATTCTACAATCAATTAGCTACCAATTTTTGGTGTAGCCTCAGGCAATTCACGGAAGGTTCCCTATGGCTCCCGTTGTTTATAAGCACCTATAGAACACAAAGCCTGTGGGAAGGGGAAGGGAAAGGGAAAGCTCTCCTTTTGTGTTATAATCTCCAAATAAAACTTGGCTTGAGTTCTATTATAAACTTTTGCTTTGCATCTGTTTGTTGCAATAAATGCTAGTTACGAGTGCGAATATAGGCAGAGTTCCATGAGTCCACCTAGTAAAAGTCATCGAATCTGGGGTGGTCTTGAGGATGCCCGAAATACAGTCAATTCCCCAAAAAGAGAAGCAAAACTATCTGCATTTGCAAATGACACAATCTTGTATAGACAAAATACTAAGGGATTCACACACAGGGACACACGCACAATAAAGCCTGTTCATGCAAATGAGTTCAGCAAGGGTATAGATTTTTGTATATTATAGATCAGTATACAAAAATCAATTACATTTCTATTGTGCAAAGTATAAATGCAAAACATACTCTGAAAACTACAAAACAATACTGAGAGAAATTAAAGATAATCCAAATAAATGGAAAGCCATCCCACAGTCAGGAAATCCACTTAATATTATTATGGCAGCAATACTCACTTAACTGATATGCAGATTCAAAGCAACCCCTATGAAAATCCTGTGTTAGCTTTTTGTCTCCAGAAATTAAAAACGTGATCCTAAAATTCACATGAAAATGCATGGGAGGCAGATTAACCAAAAAAACCTTGAAAAAAATAAAGTTGGAGGACCCATACTTCCCAATTTCAAAACTTACAACACACAAAACTACAATAATAAACAAGACAGTGTAGTGCTGGCATAATGCTAGATGTAAAAATCAATGCAATACAATTGAGAGTCCAAAAATTAGCCCATATATCTGAAGTCAATTGATTTTTTTAACAAGGACAAGACAATTCAATGAGGAAAGAATAGCCTTTTCAACAAATGGTAATGGAAGACAGGATGCCCACATTGAAAAGAATAAAGTTGAACCCGTACTTTACACCGTATATAAAAATTAACTCACAGTGGGGCAGACATTGAAATGTAAGAGCTAAAACAATGACATTCTTAAAATAAAATACAGGAATAAATCTTTGTGACCTTGCATTAAGCAAAACCTTCATATATATGACATCAAAGGCAAAGCAATAATAGGAAAAAAAAAACAGATAAATTTGACTTTGTCAAAGTTTAAACTTTTTGTGTTTCAAAGGACACTGACAAGAAAGCGAAAAGATAATCCACAGAAAGAGAGAATATATTTCTAAATTATCTGTTCAGGAATATGTATCTTGAACACAAAGAGCACTTACTAATCAGTAATAAAAAGGCAAATAACAATTGGAAATGGGCAAAGGAATAGACACATCTCCAAAGAAGATATAAAAATGGCCAATAAACACATGCAAGGATGCTCAACATCATTTAGTCATTATGAACTGCACATTAAGACCACAAGGGGATATACACTTCACACCCATGGAGATGGCTATAATCGAAAAGATGTACAATAACAAGTGTTAGTAAATATGTGGACAAATGAGAACCCTCATACACTGTTCATGGGAATGTAAAATGGTTTAGTCCCTGTGCAAAACAGCTGTGCAATTCCTCAGAGTTAAACAGAGTTACCTTTGACCCAGCAACTCTACTTTTAGGTATGTATCCAAAAGAAATGAAAACATAC
This sequence comes from Phyllostomus hastatus, assembly GCF_019186645.2. Classification (NCBI taxonomy): domain Eukaryota; kingdom Metazoa; phylum Chordata; class Mammalia; order Chiroptera; family Phyllostomidae; genus Phyllostomus; species Phyllostomus hastatus. The sequence goes on along the minus strand of NW_025333841.1, from coordinate 6,078,376 downwards.
ATCTACACATGTATAAGAATGTTAATATCATTATTCATAATAACCAAAAGGTGGAAACAACACAAATGCCCATCTGATACACGCAACAACATAAGTGGACCTTGAAGGAAATTGCTAAGTGTAAGAAGTAACAAATTATATGATTTTGTTTATATGAAATATCCAGAATAGACATAGGAGAGACAGAAAATAGATTAGTGCTTGGTTAGGGACAGGGGCTGTGGGGGAATGGGGAGATGACAACTGAGGCACAGGATTTCTTTTTTAACTTTTTTATTGTTACTCAATTACAGCTGTCTCCACTTCCTCCCCACCACTCCCCCCTACCCCAGCCATCTCCACTTCCCACCCTGGTTGCCACCCCCCCTTGATTTTGTCCATGTGTCCTTTATACCTGTTCCTGAAAACACTTCTCCCTTCCCCCACCCATTATCCCCTCCCACCTCCCCCCTGGTTACTGTCAGTTTGTTCTTAGTTTCAATGTCTCTGGTTCTATTTTGCTTGCTTGTTTGTTTTGTTGATTTTAGGACGGATAAAATGACCTAAAACTGCCTGTGGTGATGGTCACACAACTCTGTGAACAGTGCTAATAAAAACAGTGAATTCTACACTTTAAATGGGTAAATTGTATGCTGTGTGAATTGTATCTCAATAAAACTGTTACAAAAAAACAAGTACATAAAAGGACTAGTGTTTATAATAAAAGAAGTTCATTTGCATATAGGATTACTTTTTCAAAAGCACATCCTTCCAAAAGAATTTAATCATGAAATGCAAATAGAAGGGAGCTCAACTTTTAGAAATACACGATAAAGAAAAAGAGATGACAGTTGTGTATAAAGATAAATGATAATGACATCATAGTACCAATTAGTTAACATGGTGGTTATACTTGGGTGTTATTTTGGGTGATATACACACATAAAATTCTGAGTTTTTCCACATAAATCAGTATGTCATACAGAGGTAATACAGCATGGTATTTTTGAGTGCATTCTCCAGAGGCAGATTGCCTGGATTACAATTCCAGCTCTACCACTAGCAAGTTGTATGGCATTGGGCAAGCTGCATAAATTCTTTGTGTCTCAGTTTCCTTTAGTGGTAAAATGGAGGAAATTATAATACCCATTTCATGGGGTTACTGTAATGTTAAAATTGTTAATACATGGAAAGACTTGGAACAGTGCCTTTATATGGAAAATGCTCAATAAGTGTTGGCCTTTGTTACAGAAAAAATGAAAAAATAACATCATAATTTAAAAGGTTTAGTGTACAGCCCTGGCTGGTGTGGCTCAGCGGATTGAACATTGGCCTGCAAACCAAAGAAAGGGTCGCCGCTTTGATTCCCAGTCAGGGCACATGCCTGGGTTGTGGGCGAGGTCCTCAGCAGAGGCCGTATGAGAGACAACCACATAGTGATGTTTCTCTCCCTTTCTCCCTCCTTTCCCCTCTAAAAATAAATAAGTAAAATCCTTTAAAAAAAGGTTTAGTGTACAAGTAAGCATTCAGGCAGTGGCATACAATGACGGTTAGCATTATGTTTCTGCAAATATTTTAATTCTCACCTCCCCCAGTTACAACTGCTTCAAGGCCAGAATACCACTCCCACCTTTCAGTTCATCTGCAAATAGGGGAATAAGATTATGGTTCCTTATCCATATCTCAGATCTTGTATATAAGGAAAACTCTTAAATGATATCACATTTGAATATAAAAATTGAACTTGCATGTTTGAAAAACATGGAGGAGTTTCCCTTACTGGTCACAATGGGGGGCTAAAAATCCTGAAAAACCTTCCTGCTACAAAACAGAAAAACATGGTGGGAAAAATAAAGTTAAAGCCTTTCTAATGCATGGCCGAGCTGGCAGAAGAGACAAGGAAATCCTCAGAGGCCAAAACCACTACTAGAGCAAATGTCCTGAGAAGTGAGCCAACTAAGAACAAAAGTTGCCCCCGGGCATCTGCCAATTCCCAGGTGACTTAACAATTTGGTTTTAATGGTCATGCACTGGTGAAGATTCAAAGCCTACAGCATTAGGAATCAGATCAGAGAGAATACAAGAACATATCTGTACAACCTGTGGGTAGGATAAAATTTTTTAATCAGGATACAAGAAGCACAAAGCATAAAGGAAAAGACTGATAGTTTAGGCAACATTAAATTTAAATTTTTCTTTCATCAATGACATCATAAAAAAGAGGTAGGCAACAAATTGGGTTTAGATATTTGCAACACATAATTGAAAAAAATGCTATCAAGGCTATATAAAAGATTCTAAGCTAATTTTTAAAAAGACAAATCACCAAACAGAAAAATGGAATAAAAATAACACAAACAGGCACTTCACAAAGAAGAAACAGGAATGGCCAATAAGCATCAGAAGAGATCCTCCCCTGTATTAGTAATGTGTGAAATACAAATTTCAAGGACAGTAAAATAATCTTTTATACCTACCAGTTAAGCATCAATTTTTAAAAAATCAACATTAGCAAGGCCCTTTATGTGCAACAACATAATCATTATAGAAGTGCTTTGCTTTTGGCCTTGGCTCTTACCACAAATTTTTTTTTCCATAAAGCATCCATGTTGAAAGAGCACCTTATAAATTGTTTTAGTGATAACTGAAAAAAAAAACCACATGAGATAAAGTTTTACCCTGATAGAGCTGAAGAGTAAATATAGTGACTTTCCACAGTCTAAAATGGGGGGGGAAATCAGTTAGATGTGGCAACAAAGATCACAGGAAGTCTGAGGTTGCGTTCAAGACTTGTGTAATGTGAAATCAAACACTGAAAAGTGTTGCCTGACTACCTAGTAAGCTTTCGATGTCATTTTACCACTTGTTTACACAGCACATAATAAACAGTTTCCAAATCAGGGAAGCATATTCACAAACCTCACTGTTCTCAGATGCTCAACTGTGGGATTGTTTTACCCCCAGGTAACACGAAGCAGAATTCTAGGGGGGGGGGTGCGTGGAAAATGTAAGGAAGGGATGACTGAACGGAGGGAGCAAACAGGAATACAAAACAAGAACCCATGGTTCGACACAACTTTTAATAAGTGCCTTCGCCATTTATCAGCCACTCTACTCATTCATGTATTTCCTTTTTCAACAAACCTCTGCCAGACTCCCATTTTACGCCAGGTCCTGTGCGGTGCTGGGGCCACTGGCCCAGATCTCATGGGGCTCTTCATCTAGGAACAGGAGACGATTACAGTCCAGAGGGATGAGTTAACAAGAGTGTTGAGCCAGGATGCCGCGGGCACACAGAGAAAAGATATCCAGCACTAAACTGATAAAAACAGACTATGTACTTAAAACATAAAAGAAAAAAGTGTTATGGCCTAGCTTCTGCTGAATACCTCCCGGAACTCACTTTCAGCATAAGTTCTAGGTCATGACTTAATGTTATACTAAAGTCAACGGACCCTGACGTGCTTCCAAGGATAGGAGAAATCTGGAAGCGAGTTCTGACATATTTTCATGGAGCAGACATAAATTTGTGCCTGCTGCAAGAGATGGGGAATGATTCATTTCTGTAACTTTTGCGAACACTGGTGGTTGTGTGCATGCATATAGTGCACAAATGTAGACATATTCAGTACTGTAATTAAAGTGTTTGGTTTTGAAAGTTCACTTTGCCATCTTTAAAATCACATGTTAAATCAATTATGCAATTATGAGGACGCTCACACAGAGAGGAAAAGGAAGACCATGCAGTGTAAGAGCCTTTTCTTACTCTTCTCCAGTGCTATAAAGCTCTTTTTTGTGATTTGATCATGTATGTCTTAAAATTGAAAATCCATAAAAACTGGCAAAATCTTTGCAAAATGTCAGAATTACAGTAAATGGGTTTTTAAGATGTACCAGCATCTACTGGAAATATCAGGGGAAACACTTGGTAAAGTATATGATTGTCTGACCACTATGCTGAACATCTGAAACCAATATAAAATAATACTGAAAGTAGCCCTAGCTGGTGTGGCTTAGTGGCTTGAGCACTGGCCTGTGAACCAAAGGGTCACAGGTTCAATTCTCAGCCAGGGCACATGCCTGGGTTGCATTCCAAGTCCCCAGTTGGGGGCGCATGAAACACAACCACACATTGATGTTTCTTCCCCCCTTTCTCTTTCCCTTCCCCTCTAAAAATAAATAAGTAAAATCTTTAAAAAAACCAAAAACCTTGTTTTAAATAAATAAATACTGAAAGTAAACTAATTGAAAAATAAAAATGCAAAAAAAAAAAAGATGTATTGGCATTATCTTAAAAACTCTACATTATCTGTTGTGAAAATGAATGTCTTTGAGAATTAGTTTCCTAGAGTCCCTTGAAAGTGCAGTTTAAAGAAAAAACTCTTCATCATACAATTTTGAATGTTCCAGATTATTTCTCAACAATAGAAATTTGGGGGAAAGGCATGAAAACCCAAGGGGCATCATTTTATTCATACGAATCATTGTCACTCAGTACCCACAGTGCAAATGAGCAGAAACCTGTTGGAACATGAGTGTAAAGACAAAATGACAGTCCCTAACCACTAGAGTTATGGCCAGCACTAGATAATTCTAAGCACACTAGCTTAGCAACAGGTAAATATTACCATCAGCCACTTTTTAAGTTTTTATTATAACATCAGTCCTCTGGAGAGCAGCTACCTCAAGTACAAGCTTGAGAAGTAAACAAGATGATCTACTAATGTCAGAACTCACAATATCCATGTAGACATATGACTAAATGTCAGATCTCCTATTCCATGAGTCTTCTTGGGTTCAGAAAACCTAATTTTGAAATGCACGGCATCTGCAAAGGTAATCCAGTTAAAACGATTTGCTTTAGTTTATAAGGCATGCAGAAGAACACACATCTGCTAATGGTCCTTGGAATGCCTCAACTAAGAAACCAAAACTGACCCTCTTGTAAACTGACAAGTGCAAAATGACAAAGAAAAATGGGGATGCTGCTTGTTGCTCTGTGTCTAATCACGTGATCTGCCTGGTAATTATAAACTCAAAGACATCACTCGAATACACATATACTAATCTTAAGTGTCATCAAAGAGTCGAAGAATATCTCATCACACCATATATTTAAAATAACTTCCTGTGGTTTGTCTTGTCATCAAGCTGTACATTAAACAGCTAATGCTTCAACTTAATGATCAGTGACACAAGAGCACAAATGAAGTTTTGATGAACTGAGAACCCAGAGTATCCTGGAAAGGGCAGCTCAACTCTGACACAAAGTTATTCAAAAGTCATGTTCCAGTAGTATCTACAACCTTTCTATTTTGCCTAGAAGTTTTACAAAGAGAATCATTAGCAACTTATTAAAATGAAGTCAGAATATAATACTATGTAATTATATATAATCTATGAAATATGTATATAATATATACACATACATATACATATAAAGTATATATGTGACTTGATTTTCAAACTTGATTTCCAGGGAAGAGAATGTTGTTTTCGTGGAACTGTTGGGAGGTGGGGGGGAATAATAACTAGATTTTTTTTTAGATTTTTACTTATTTTTAGAGAGAGGGGAAGAGAAGGACAAAGAGAGGGACAGAAACATCAATGTGTGGTTGCACTTTTCCACCCCCTACTGGGGAAGTAGTCTGCAACCCAGGCACATGCCCTGACTGGGAATCGAACCAGTGACCCTTTGGTTCACAGCCCATGCTCAATCCACTGAGCTACGCCAGCCAGGGCTGATAACTGAATTTTTTTTTAAGTTCAAACTTCCCCTTTTTACTAATTGAGTAAGAGATCATTTGAATATCAATAAATTCAAGTAATCATGGTGATACCAACTTTATATTTTAAAGCCATTGGCTCTTTATTTTTTAAATCCTCACCTTGAGGACAGTTTTTCATTTCTTTTAGAGGGGAAGGGAGAGAGAGAAACTTTGATGTGATAGAGAAACATTAATTGGTTGACTTCTCATACATGCCCCAACTGGGGATGGAACACAGCCTGGGTATGTGTTCTGACCAGAAATCGAACCTGCTATCTTTCGGTCTATAGGACAAAGTTCCAGCCAGCTGAGCTACACTGGCCAGGGCAAACCCATTAGTTCTTTATACCCATAAATACATTACAGACAAGGATCCATTTCTTAAAAAAATATATGCATGAGAATATCACTGTAATGTTAATTAATTTCCTGAGTAGCAGGAGGTGGTCTCAGCATGCAATTGATCCAGTCTATATCAAGGAAATACAGAAAGACTACATAAAATTTCACCTACTTATTCAGATATAAGCAATTTGAACAATCGTGTAAAGAAAGTACCTTTCTCAAATCTAGCAGCTTCTGCATGGGTTTTATTTAAACTATAAGCCCACTAGGACAAAACTGGACAAATACTTTTTGTGCTGAAAAGGTACAGTAGCCTCTTTGTGCTTTATGAAAGGAAAATTTTTAATTAATATAACACAATAATTTTATATATTTTATTTCTTGGACTCTTGTGTGTATGAAGAACTTTGTGCTCTGCCCTGGATGGTGTTGTTCAGGGAGCTGAGCATTGGCATGCAAACCAAAAAGTCACTGGTTCAATTCCCAGTCAGGGCACATGGCTGGGTTGCGGGCCAGGTCCCCAGTGGGGGCTGTGAAAGAGGCAACAAATTGATGTTTCTCTCCCTCTCTTTCTTCCTCCCTTTCCCTCTCTCTAAAAAATAAATTAAATATGTATTTTTAAAAATTTCATGCCCTGACCATGTGGCTGTGTTGGTTGGACATGGTACCACAAAGCAAAAGATCTCTGGTTCGATTCTTAGTCAGGGCACATGCTTGGGTTGCAGATTTGGTCCCCAGTTGGGGTGCACGTAAGAAGCAACCAATCGATGTTTGTCTCTCACACTGATGTTTCTCTCCTTTGTCTTCCTCCCTTCTCATGTCTCTGATAAATATTAAAAAATTCATAATGAAATAATTTTTAAATAAGCACACCCAAATGTAAGCCATAGGTCAACATATGGGGTATGATCCCAGTTTGGTAAAATACCTAAATACATGTGGATTCTTTATTGTCATACTTGCTAGTTAGAAATAAACACCATGAAGATAGGGGTTTTTTGTCTGCTTTGTTCTCCAAAATATCCTAACAGTGTCTAGCACATAGGAGGTGTTCAATCAATGTTTATGGAGTTGAACTGCTATAAATATCCATATCCATAGAAAGTTCCTATAGCCACAAACCAAAACTGTTAGCAGTGCATTCCTGCAAACAGTAGGACCCAGCTAGGCCCCGGGAGGGGATGACTTTTGCTTATCAGTTTATGGGCATGTTTATTGTTCAGGTGCTTTACAAACATCATATATAAATCATTTAATTTAAAAACATAAGAAAAATGGGAGGGTTATCAGTGGGGAGGGGGTGAGGGAAGGGGGAAAAGGTATAAAGAAGCATAATTGGTAGGCACAAAATAGACAGGGGGAGGTTAAGAACAGTATGGGAAATGGAGAAGCCAAAGAACTTATATGTACGACCCATGAACGTGAACTAAGTAGGGAGGAGCGCAGCGGGAATGCTGGTGGGAGGGGGGTACAGGGCAGAGAGGAATAAAGGGGGAAAATGGGACAACTCTAATAGCATAATCAAAAATAGGTTTATTTAAAAAAAATGAGAAAATGGGAGGGGGAAGGCCCTTACCAAAAGCATAAAAAAATAATTAAAAACATGCAAAAACAAAAAAAGTACTGGGTTGGCCAAAAAGTATATGTTTAGTTTTTTCCATACAGTAACTCTAGTAGTGCTTATTTGTCTTTAACTTCATTCAGAACAATTTTGTTAGACTGTACTGTGACAACTGTCATATCAGCATGCATTTAAATAAACATCAAAATCAGTGAATCTTTGCGTAGCCATTTTAATACTGAAGATAGAAGAAAATATGCAACATTTTGCCACATTATGTTTTATTATTTCAGGAAAGGTAAAAACACAACTGACACACCAAAAAAGATTTGTGCAGTGTGTGGAGAAGGTGCTGTGACTGATCAAACGTGTCAAAAGTGGTTTGCAAAGTTTCTTGGTAGTGTTGACATTTTGGCCAAATAATTCCTTGCTGGGGGCTGTCTTATGCATTGGAAGATGTTTAGCAGCACCCCTGGCCTGTACCCTCTAGAAGCCAATAGCAGGAGATAGCCTACATACTCAAAATATCCAAATCAATAAAGTTATTGGTGAAATGAAAAATGTGTCTTTTATGGAAAAAACCTAAATGGACTTTTGGCCAACCCAATACATAAGGCACTAGGCATGAAGGAAATAAGAGGAAAATCCAAGAAGACAGAGAGGTGAAAGGGAGAGAGCCAAAAAGTACATGAGAAAAATGAGGTGCGGCAGGTGGGAAATGACGAGGAAGTGACCGCCATCCAAGAAATTAGTATCCCAAGTTGCTGGGCCTCCCGTGTCTCCTGCAAGTGTTTAATTAAGGGCATGGCTATGGAAAGCTTTTCCAGCTTTTCTTTCCACCCCCCTTCGGATTAAAAACCACCCAATGGAGACAGCAGGTTTTCCTTATACAACAAAGAGAGCTGCCATTGTCTCAGAAACTTGCCTAACAATTACAGCCCAGTGAATTCATTATTCAGAAACCCAATACATGTAAGTACATTCTGAGAGGGACTAAATCATTCCATGAACATAACTGCCTATGTGGTGATTTAGTGTATGCAAAAATAGATATAGAAATGTTCTTCCCACTTAAAGCATTGGCAAATCCACAGCAGAGTGGCCCAAGCGTATCTGTTTAGCACCGAAATCTCTTTTCCTAAAAGACATCTCCTGCCATTGGAAGGAGGAGGATTACACACTTGACTGACACATGGTCTTGTCCAACCTGGGAAGGTCTTTGCAGAGTCCTGATCAATGTGGTATCAAAACACATGCCTCTCATTTTCCCTACGTTATCTCACCCGAGTCCCACACAGGCTTTCATGCTCAATGCGGGATCCCAAAAACTAAGGCAATTGAGTTAGTGACTATACTAGTGTTTTGTTTTTTATCTTCATTTGTGCTTTTGTTCTTCCTTGGGAGAACTCTTGTGGATATTTACTTTTTTGCCTCTTAAGCTTTTAGGAGGGTCTCTAAAATAATTCCATACTGTGAATTAATTAATATATTGTAATCCTTCTAAACACATGAAAAAACTATATATGGATAACCATACAATATGAGTGCTGATGGCCACGATGCCTTACAGTGAATAACTCCCACACACCTTTAATGTGAATACCCCATATTTTGGGAAACCTCAATTTGTACAACTATACACAGGAGGTTCAGACATTCCCTAAATTGAGCTATAGATTCAATGCAATCCCTTGCAAAATCCCAGCTAGTGTTTTATGCAGAAAATGACAAACCTAATCCTAAAATTTATATGGAAATGCAACAGTCACAGAACAGCCAATACAATCTTGACAAAGAAGAACAACGTTGGAAAATTCACACTGCCTGATTCCAAAATTTGGTTCACAGCAACAGTCATTAAGACAGTGTGCTACAGGGATAATGGCAGACTTATACATAAATCAGGGGAATGAAACTGAGAGTCCAGAAATAAACCCTTGCACCTATGTTCAATTGATTTTAAATCAGGGTACCAAGACATCTGAAAGAATATTCTTTTCAACAGATGGTTTTGGTAACATCTGGATATATGCACATGCAAGGGAATGAAGTTTGACCCTAATTCACATCGTACCCCAAAATCAACTCAAAATTGATGAAAGACCTAAATGTAAGTGTTCAAACTATAAAACTCAGACAAACACATAGGTTTGGCAACAGGGATGGACCTACAGGATATTATGCTATGTGAAATAAGTCAGACAAATACCATATGATCTCACTTATATGTGAAATACAAAACAAATGAACAAACAAAGTTCATTGCTAAAGAAAACAGATTATTGGTTGGATGGGGGATTTGGGGTGAAGGGGTTCAAAAGGTACAAACTCAGTTATAAAATAAATGAGTCATGGGGATGTAATGTACCGCATCGTCACAATAGTTAGCAATATCATAGTGCACATTTGAAAGTTGCTAAGATAGTAAAATAGATCTTAAAATTCTCATCGCAAAAGAAAAACTATTTATGGTGATGGATGTTAACCAGACTTATTGTGGTGATCATTTTGCAATATATAAAAATATATTGGAAAATAGTCTGGGAGTTCCCCCAAAGATTAAACACACAATTTCTCTATAACCTAAAAATTCTACTCATATATTTTGTGTATCTGAGAGAAATGAAAACATATGTCCACACAAAAACATGTATAAGGCTGTTCATAGCAACATTACTCATAATAGCAACTCAAATGTCCATCAACAGAAGAATAATTAAAATATGGCCTATATCTACAACACAATAATATTCAACAACATAAAAGAATGAAGTACTGACAAGTGCTACAACATGGATGAAACTTGCAAATCTTATGCTAAGTGAAAGAAGCCAGTCACAATAGACCACACTTTATGTTTTATCTCAATATTTGGAATAGGCACATCTATAAAGATAGAAAGTGTAGCCCTGGCTGGTGTAGCTCAGTAGATTGAGCATGGGCTGAGAAGCAAAGGGTTGCCAGTTCAATTCCCAGTCAGGGCACATGCCTGGGTTGTGGACCAGGTCCCCAGTAGGAGGCATGCGAGAGGCAGCCACACAGTGGTGTTTCTCTCGTTCTCTGCCTCCCTCCCTTCCCCTCTAAAAGTAAATAAATAAAATCTTAAAAAAAAAAGATAGAAAGTGTATTATTGGCTGCCAGGGGCTGGTGGGGAGGGCTGCTGGGAGGAAAGGGGGAGTGACAGGTAATGGGTAAGGCTAATGGGTACAAGGGTTTCTTTTGGGAATAAGTGATGGGACTGTTTGAAAGTTGTGGTAATGATTGTACTACTCTATGATTACACTAGAAACTCTCAAGTATATATTTTAAATGAGTTAATTGTATGGTATGAGAATTATATCTCAATAAAACTGTTTTAAAAAACTAGAATGGGCTCCTGTTTCTCCCATTTCCCCCTCTGGTTAACAAAACTTTCCTGCTCCTCCTTGCTAGGAGTGGCTCTCCTTCCCTTTTCAGATTAATGCACAAAATTATCTGAAAACAGAGAAGACATAACCCCCATAAAGTTGCTGGCTCATAATTTTCCAGAGACAGAATACACATATGTGAGCTAAATTGCTGCTAAAAAAGTCTGCTTTCCCAGTATCTGCAGGGTTAACAGCCAGCTTAATTTCTTCATGACAGAGGTGACAATATTATTCACAAATATTTGAAAGTCAGAGAGAAGGTAATCTACCCCGAGAGTAAATTTCAATATATTAAAATGTCACCGTATTTGCTTCTTCAACTATTTTATTTTATTTTTAATTGAATTTTTTGGAGTAATATTGGTCCACAAAACCATAGGCCTCGAACTTGACTCTGAGTAAAAAAATGGATTGCTTTCCAATTTGCAATCAGGCTTTGGCTTTCCATTAAAGTATAATTTTTTAAGAAAACTATCCCATGTGCTGAAAATGATAGGAGGTCACTGAACCGAGGTCTTCTCAATTGGAAAGCAATAGTGGCCACTTAATATTTCTACTAAAGCAAAAATAAGACAGGAAGAGATTCATCTGCACCAAATGACTAACCTACAGATTTCTTGTACCCATAAAGAAAATAATTTAACAGTGAAGTTGTAGTTTCCCTCTTTGAAGAGCTTTAAACATAGACCTCGTCTTTACCCACAGGCAAGGACTGCCGTGTGCTCCAGGCTGAAGGAAGAAACATGAGTCAAAGTGACCTGTGAGCATACTCACGACCATTTGAACAACAAACCAGAGAAATGATTTGTCTTTTTGGAGCACTGCCTTCCTTCCTCCCCAAATAAACACTGCCTTGGGGAAGAGTCATAGGTCATTCATGAGTCTTCATTGGTGGGACACAAACCAACTGTCTCTTCTAATTGATCTCTATACTCACTCATCCAGGCTTTAAATACCTCCTCCTATACGACAAGGATTCCAAAATTTATATCCCCAGGCCTGACCCCTTCCTTCAATGCCAGATTCCTATATGCAATTGCCTACTCGACATGTCCACATGGATAGCTTATAGGCACCTCAAAGTTAACAGGTTCCATACCAAACTTCTGATACTCATTGATTCCCCCCACAAACCTGCTCCCCGTGCTGGCATCTCCGTCTTCATTAAAGATGTTTCCTGCTGTCCACTTGTTCAAGCCCAAACTCTTAAGAGTCATCATTGACACTTCTCTTTTTCTCATGGACAAACCATTAGCAAATCCTTCCATTTGTACCTTCAAAATATATCCCGAATCTGACTACTTCTCAACACTTCCACTATTACCTCAGGTTCCAGCCATCATCATCAATCATAATAGCCTGTTTTTTAAATCCTCACCAGAGGACATGCTTATTGATTTTAGAGAGAGGGGAAGACAGGGAGAGAAACATCAATGTGACAGAGAAATATAGATCTGTTGCCTCTCCTACGTTCCCCTGACAGGGAACTAAACCCACAACCTAGGTATGTGCCCTGACCCAGAATGAACCCCACGACCTTTTGGTTCACTGAGATGATCCTACCAAGCCACACCAGCCAGGGCAATCCCAATAGCCTCTTAACTGGTCTCCCTGCTTCCACCTTTGTCCCACCTTTAGCCTATTCTCCACAGAGCATCCAGAGAGAAGATCTAAGTCACCATTCTCAAAACCTTTCTGTAACTCCTCATCTAACTCAGGGTAAAAGCCAGTCTTTACCAAGCCCTGCATGATCCAGCCCCCTTACCTCAGGCTTCAGTTCATCACCCGCTCACAGGCACGCACGCACACATGCACTCAAACACGCACTCACGTGCGCATGCACGCGCGCCTGTGCTCCCACACACCTGAATGCACTTACTGCTTCAGCCACATTGATCCCTTTCCTGTTTCTTGAATTTGTCAGCACTCTCTCAACTCAAGGCCTTTGCCTCAACTATCCCCTCTGCCTGAAACACTCTCCTCCTCAGATTCCTCTGATGACTTCCTCACCTCCTTTAGGTCTTTGCTCAATGTCACATTCACAGCACTGAAAGTAAGAAGAAGGCAGTCAGATACTTACTGATGTTAAAATGAGGGGAGGGTTTGGGTGAAAAACAGTGGGTTGGCCAAAAAGTTCATTTGGTTTTTTCCATAAGATGGCTCTAGTAGCGCTTAGTCACCCTTAACTTCATTTGAAACAATTTTGTTAGACTGCATTGTGACAGCTGTCGTATCGGCGTGCATTTAGAATAAACTTATCAAAATTGGTGAATTTTTGTGCATCCACTTTAATACTGAAGATGGGAGAAAATATGCATCATCAGCATATGCTTTATTGCTACAAGAAAGGTAAAAACACAACCGAAATGGAAAAGGAAAAGATTTGTGCAGTCTATGGAGAAGGTGCTGTGACTGATCGAACGTGTGTCAAAAGTGGTTTGCAGAGTTTCCAGCTGGAGATTTCTCACTGGACAGTGCTCCAAGGTTGGGTAGACCAGCTGAAGTTGATAGCAATCAAATCGAGACATTAATTGAAAACAAGCAATGTAATACCACGTGGGAGACAGCTGACATACTCAAAATATCCAAATCAATAAAGCTATCAGTGAAAATGAAAAATGTGTGTTTTATTTTACAGAGAAAACCCATACGGACACTTTGGCCAACCCAGTAAATTAGAGGAGGTTCTGTGAGTGACACTGGTCTCTTACCAGTAGCTAACTGCCACTGGGGCAAGACCTTGGCAACAATCATATAAGAGGCATCTCCCTTTCTGGGCTGACCTGTTCTTCTGCCCTGGGGCAGATGAGTTGCAGGCTTTTCCTGGCACCTTCAGAGGGTGCTTACTGGAGAAGATGTTATACAGAGACATTAACTTCAATCCTTGGGGGCAACTTCTAAGACTGAAGTGCCTCCTAGTGCCAAGCACTTACAGGCAAGCTCAAGACATGCAATGAATAAAATGCCTCTTAATTTTCTGATAGATTCTGAAGACCTTTGTTTCTTTTCAAAGAAAGTAACATATTACAACTTCATATACTGTCATACCTCAATTTACAAGAGGACACAGGTTTTACTAATAACTTATTAAATAGCATCAACCCTCCAGAATATAATTAAGAACCTGAAAAAAATGAGCTTTTTTTTTGCAATTGGAGTACATATCACAGAGTCCCTAAGATAATGCTGATATATGTGAGTAGTTGACTATCACGGCCCTACTCATAGTTCATTGACTCCTATTTTGCAGACAATTCTAACAAGTTTCTAGCTCATAACAACACACCCAAAGGAGCAACGAAGGAGGGAGGAGAGAGGATTAGGTGATAAACTGCTGGTTGGTATAAACTGTTAAAATAATAGTAGCAAGAAATGACAGCTAACAGAGGGGATATATGGAAAGACTAGAAAACCAGGCATTGCAAATTAAGAGGCAGAACAATCTGTGGCCAATATAATGTAGGGACAAACAGCCCTCCACAATTTAGGAGCCCTTCAGGCAACACTATATACAGCACTTCAATGTTGGTTATTAAGAGGATAACCTTGAGTCATTAAGAAAGGATGCATCCCTGGCTGGTGTGGCTCAGTTGGTTGAGGGTCATCTAGCAAAGTGAAAGGTCACCTGTTGGATTCCTGGTCAGGGCATATGCCTGGGTTTGGAGCCAGGTCCCCGTTGGGGGCATGCCAGAGACAGCTGATTGATGTATCTCTCATACATGAATGTTTCTCTCCCTTTCTTTCTCCCTCCCTTTCCCACTCTCTGAAAATAAATAATAAATAAAATCTTTGGAAAAAATTAAAAAGAAAATTTTATAGTAAATGTGCACAACTTTTATGCTAGACTTTCTGAGTCACCAAGGTGGTCCATCTAAGTAGATTTAAAGAAAGAACTTCACGTCAGTGCCAGGGGTTGTTTAATAGATGCCAGAGACGAGGATGAGAAATTAGATTCCCTTCTTTCCAGCTCCAGACCTATATTGGTCAGCTCCTTCTGAATGTTCCACGAAAACCGCATACCCAAAACTGAACCGAAAAATCTGTTTTTCCTCTTCCATTTCCTCCTTTAATGATATCTCTCCGCACCCAGTCATCCTAACTAGAAACCTAGAATTAACCTAGTCTCCTTGCCTATTCTTCAAACCTCACACCTAGTCAGCAGGTCAAACAAACTTTACCCTCTCAATTCATCAAGCTTCTCCCCTGTACCCCATCTGCAGATTTGACTTAGTCCATCCCTCCATCCACTCTTGCCCTGTTTTCTACAATTGCCATCTTACTGGCCACTCTATTTTGGGTCCTCTTCCTCTCTGCTGCACACTTCACACACTGTGTCCACCACGCAACTACCACAGTGGTATCTGTAAAAGCAAGAAGCCCCACCATGCATTGTCATTGTTGCCCACCCTGCACACTGTGCACTGAACAGCTCTAGCAAGGGCCGGTCAGTCTGTGTGAATGCAGCCCATAAGGGTTTTGCAGGGCACGACCTGTACCACCATATGGAGAAGGCATTGCTCTATTCCCCCACTTACCACACTCCAGTGAGTCCCCATCACCCTTCAAATAAAGTAAAGCCTTTTAATATGCCTTACAAAGCTCTGCCTGATCCAACCCCTGCCTACATTCCAAATTTCTCTCTCTTGTACTTGCCACAACTTACACTCCACTCATTTAAAAAAGTTTCCAAAACCTGTTATGTTGAGGCCTTTCTTCTTCTTTTCACACATCTTATTTCCTTTACCTAGAATACCCCTCACCCTCCCTATCCCCACCATACTACATCCCCATCCCCATTTCACAGGAAATTTGTCCTTGAAGATTTGAATCATGCACCACCCTTTCTCTGAAGTCTTCCCTTAACTCCTTAAGTGGAGCTGATCTTCCCCTCCTCTGGCTGTGCCCCCGCAAATCTATTTTTTGGGTGCCAAAACTCACAGTAGATCACGCATGAACACATGTAATTAGCTTATTACACTGTAGCATGTTTCCGGTAGTCTATAAATGATGATTATTGAAATGATCTTCCAGAAAGTTCTGTACCACCATGAAAAACTTTGTAAACCTATTTTAAATATCTGAATATTTTTGAAATACTTGAAATCCTTTTCACATGCAAAATTATCGTATTCTAACAGCACAGGTACAAACCACTTCCAGGACACTCTGTTGGTCTGCAGAGAGATAGATGGCACTGCTAAAAAGGCGGAAAGGCAGAAAAGTACTGCAAGCCCGTATGAAAACACAGCATAGCAACTGGTGTCATTCAGGTCTGCGATGCATTATCCCCAGGGAAAGGGGACCTGCCAGTCCTGAATAAGGAGGGATATTTGGCTGTGTGTTGTGGCCACCTCATCTGTGGAAAACTACCACCAAATGTATTTTTTTGGATGCCAAAACTCCCATTGAAAGACTTAGCACGTGCTAAACCAAACGACAAAGGGAGCAAGGGAAGGCATGTCCATCAATTGCAGTACGTCTCAGACCGCTCTGAAAAGCCCTAGCTGCACTTAAAAGTCGCAGAGGCGCATCTTGCTCTTGCCTTGCTCCTGCGCCCGCGTCTGCAGGGTCCCAAAGAAACTGAGGTCCTTGGAGCTAGCTGCAGAGCCCGCAAGCACCAAACCACAAAACTTGGCACCTCCAGCTGGGTAAAAGTCTGTGCATCACGGATAGCAAGTGCCCACGCTCAGATTATACCGCTTACACCCCTGATGCAAACCGCGACAGCAGCAGAAAAGTTTTTGTGGGTTTGTTGGGTTTTGCTTGTCTGTCCTCACAGACGAAAACGTCTGCCTTTGTAGCGAGGACCCCAAGAGGCAGGAAGCTCAGGGACCAAGCGGGAAAGATGCACTAGCCGGGAAAAAAGCCTGAGTCGCTGGCGGCACTGCTTCTCTCTAACTGCGGTGCCGCCCGTCTCAGAATCCCAGCGCCTTTTTAGACTTGGTTTCCCCGTACGTATTATTCAACCCCCGCCTCTCGCTTCTCCAGCATTTGGGAAATATTACAAGGGACGTGAACCCTCGGGAGGCTGGCTTCTGCTCTATAGGAGGAACAATTGGAAGATACCGTCTATTCCCATCTCTCTGGGGACACACAGGAGCGGGTGAGGGCTGCAGAGGGGACCTAAATCAACCACGGCGGAGACGTCCTCACCCCGCTGCCCACACTTTCTCACGGTTCGCCTGTGGGCCATACCCTGCAGCGGTGACCGGGGAAACAACCGGAGCTGGGAGCGCCACCGCAGTGGGGACGGGTGTGCGTGCGCGTGGGGCGAGGGAAGACAAAGTGTGCGAGCCAGGCGGGCTAGGGAGGGAGCGGGAGAGGAGAGGAGCGCGCCAGCCAGCTAGGCAGAGCCAGGGCTGCCGGGCGGTACGCGCAGGAGGGTACCTACCTGCGACGAAGACGGTTGGCAGGAGACAGAGGTAGCTGTTGGTGCACTTCTCCACACGCTTCCCGCGCTCCTGGGCCATGGCCATGTCCACCTGCAGAGGGATAATCTGGGCAGTAGGCAGGGACACGCAGCCATCCTGGTCAGGAGGCAGGTCCCGGCTTCTGCCGCCCAGCAGAGGGGTCTGTGGTGCCGAGGCCTGAGGCACGTGCCGCGCCTCCAGAGTGGGCGAGCCCAGGTTGGGCCGGGAGCCGTCTGCCGCCATCCGCACGCGGGAGTCCGGGCTAGGACCGCCACCCCGGCAGTCCGCCGCTGAACTCCGCCCTGCGTCTGCCCCTGCGCGTCCACGCACCGCCGGAGGGGTCGTGCCGCCGGGCTCGTTCAGCCCAGCTGTGGCCAGCTCGCCTATCCCCCCGCCCACTAATCCGCTAGTGGGGCCAGGGGCGGAGAAGGTGGCACAGCGCTGCACGCAGGGGGCCCGGGAACTTGCTCCGAGTTTGGGGCCCCGGTGGAGTGTTTCAGGCTGCTGCCACCGCGAAGGCAACTCCTCCAGGGTGCGCACACATGCCCCCGCTTAGCTTCCAAGAGGATGGGAGGAGGCGGGGGATGTGGAGGAGGGGCTCAAGTAGCCAAAAGGGAGAACCCCTGTGGCGTCGCCCATTGTCAGGGAGGGAAGGCCGGACTAGGCCAGCACACGTGGTGGGAGGAGCTGGCCCGTCCTCGCACTCCCATGGCAACTCTTGCAAATCTTGGCGGTTCCTTAGCATCCCGGCCAGTACTGGCCAGAGCGAAGATTCGCCACTCGGGGGAGTTGCTCAGTGCAGGCACAGGCAGGTGGCCCTGCCAGGACTGCTGACCCCGCCGGCGCCAAGAGGAAACTAGCCCTGGGGAGCATGAAAGAGTCTCTGCTGAAGCCAGAATAAATGCCCTTCCCAACAAGCTCGCTCTCTCCCCCGCCCTCTCTCTCTCTCATTCCCATCTCTTGGGGATGCTAAATCCCTTGCCCTCCAGATCCTTGATTCGCAAGCTCCTAGGAAGCCGCCTGTATTGATATCTGGGCTACAATCTCTCAGAAGCTTAGGTATCTTCACACTTCTTGGGGCACAAGACAACAGGAAGGCAAAGGGAGGCGCCTCTGCAAAGAAGCCTGGAGGAAAAGGAAGGGAGCTAGACATCTTTCCTTTCCCCAGAGCCCCCAGGGATCTGGAAGAGGAAAGATGGGGCTCTGCAGGCCTGGAAGGCAAGGAGTGAGCAGGGCTTGCGTGATCCCTGGGGATCCCAGGAAGCTGCAGCCAGTAGAGAAAAGACCAGGGGTTGTCAGTATGAAAACCATGCAAGTCTGAAACCAAGCCAGTGAAATGGATTCTCCCAGTTTCTCTCCAGTGCTAGAAGTCTTCATAGGAACTGCAACTACCAGTTCTTTATTTGATCCTACCCTTTTCTGAATGGTGTATCCGGAGAGTGATCTGATGTTACATAGTCCAGTCATTCCAAGTGGATCTTTTAAGCGCTCTACGGGGAGTCACAGATTTATACCTGAGGAGAATAGACCCACACAAAGTACAAAAGGCAAGAGTGAGTAGGGGAGGAACACACGCACTCGCCCACGCACACACGAAGACACTTGCCTCTGGCCAGTTTAAGCTCTGTCTGAATGTGTCAAGTCAATAGGCAGAATGCTTGCCTGCCTCTCTCTTGAATATGTGCGGAGAGAAGAGGAGCAACTGCTTTTAATTGTCCCCTCTGTTGTGGACAAGATGGCATTGAGAATTCCACCAATGCTACAGTCGTTCTTTTACAACAAATTAAGTTAAAAATAAATAAAAATAGCAGCCTATAAAAGTTGTAAATGACTATATAGGAGGATACTTTTTATAACTATGGGGTGGAGAAGGCTCTACTTAGCATAAGAAAAGTATGCAATTGATGCACATATGGAAAGACATCCTGCTATATTGTCAAATGAAAAGAAGTAAGATGCAAAACCATACTTATAGTTCAATACCAGTTTTATTTTTTAATATTATTTATACCATCTTTATTTCAACCTTTTGTAAGGTTGAAATAAATCCTCCAACCTTTTGTAAGGTTGCATTCCATTCCTCTGACCATGTTTTAGTATGCTTAATTTACTAAGTACTTAATATAGTAGATCTAGTACTTAAATTAGTGTGACTATTAGTATATGTATATCATTAGTGAATAAATAAGTGCTGGTGGAGCAACCCACTTTTTAAACCTCATACATGTGCATATGCATACAAAATAGTTGGGAAGGGTACAAACTTCTAACAGTGGTAGTGCCTGGAGACCAAAAATGGCAATAAGACCATTCAATGGAGAAAGAATATTCTTTTCAAAAAGGGTGCTGGGACAACTGAACATCTATATGCAAAACAATGAAGTTGGGCCTGTACCTTACATTATATACAAACATTATTCAAAGTTGATCAATGATCTAAATGTGTTAAAATTACAAAACTAGTAGAGAAAACAAAGGGATAAATATTAATGACCATGAATTGAATGGACAATGGTTTTTTAAATTATTTTATTGACTTGAAAGAGAAAGGGAGGAAGGGAGAGGGAGAGAGAAAAAATATCTATTTGCTGTAATATATAAAGAACTCTTACACTTCTAAGATAAAAAGACAAATAAAGTAACTTCAAATGAACAAAGGATTTAAGCAGACATTTGTCTAAAGATAATGTACAAATGATGGAGAAGGGAGAAGTACATGGGAAGATGCTCAACATTGTTAGCCATCAGGTAAATGCAAGTCAAAACCACATTGTGATACCACTTTATACACTCTAGAAGGGTTATAATTATTTTATTTTTATTTTTTTTAAGATTTTATTCATTTATTTTTAGAGAATGGAAGGGAGGGAGAAAGAGAGGGAGAGAAACATCAATGTGTGGTTGCCTCATGTGAGCCCCCTACTGGGGATCTGGCCCACAACCCAGGCATGTGCCCTGACTGGGAATCTAACCAGCAACGCTTTGGTTCACAGGCTGGCACTCAATCCACTGAGCCACACCAGCCAGGGCGGATTACAATTTTTTAAAAAGACAGAAAATAACAAATGTTGACAAGAATGTAAAGAAAATGAAACCTTCATTCATTGTTTATGGGAATGTAAAATATGGCAGTCACTGTGGAAAATAGTCTGGCAGTTCCTCAAAAAATTAGAGTTAACACATAACCCCTACAATTCCACTGTGAGGTATCTACCCAAAAGGGATGAAAATGTGCCCACACAGAGACTTGTACACAAGTGTTTACAGCAGTATTATTCATAATTGCAAGATGGCTGAAACAACTTAAATGTCTATCAACAGATACATGGATAAACAAAATGTTGTATATCCATACAATGAAATATTGTTTGACTTTAAAATGAATACAATTTGGGGACATGCTATAACATAGATGAACCTTGGCAACAATATACTTAAGCAAATGGTGCCAGTCACAAAGGACCACACATTTTATGATCCCATTTATATGAAATGTCTAGAATAGGCAATATAGTGATTAAAAAATAGAATAGTGGTTGCCAGGGAATGGGGAGGATGGAGGGATTGGGGATAACAACTAAGGGGATCAGACTTCTTTTTTCTTAGGGTAATGAAATGTTCTAAAATGATTGTGCTGATAGGTGGTCAATTCTGTGAATATACTAAAAGCCATTGAATTGTACAGTTTCATGAGTAAAATGCATGGTATTTTATTTTTATCACAATAAAGCTCTTTAAAATACCCTTAACATGCAAAGAGTATTCATAAATTAATAAGAAAATGTAAGGAAAATTCCCTGGCTGGTGTGATTCAGTGGATTGAGTGCCAGCCTGTGAACCAAAGGGTTGCTGGTTCGATTCTCAGTCAGAGCACATGCCTGGGTTGCGGGCCAGGCCCCAGTTGGCAGTGCACAAGAGACAACCACACATTGATGTTCTCTCCCTCTCTTTCAACTTCCCTTCCCCTCTCTCTAAAAATAAATAAATAAAATCTAAAAAAAAGAAAGAAAATGTCACAGAAATGGTCAAAAGATAGGAACAGATAACTCTCTGGAGAATAACAATAAGAAACCTAATATATACACATACATATATATGTTTATATAAATGCTCAGCTTAAATATTTTTAAAAAACAAACAATCCCAAGATATTTTTCACTCATCAGTTGGCAAAGACTTTTTAAACACTTGACATTAGTTGATGTGGTAAGCCAAGCACTTTCATGCACTGCAGGAATATAACCTGGTACAACCTTTCTGGAAAGCAATGTGGCAATTCGTATTGAGAACCTTAAAGTGTACATATCCCTTGACTCAACAAACCTCCTTCAAGGAATTTCTCCTACAGAAATAATCAGAGATTTGGGCAAAGATTTATAGACAAGGATATTTCTATAGCATTATTTTTTACAGTCCCAACAGGAAACAACCTGCATGTCAAACAATAGCAGGGTTCATAAATTATGATACAGTACACCTATAAAATGGATTATTAAGCATTTATTTCTAATGATATCTTCTTGTGCTGATGGAACTCTTCTGTGTCTTGATTGTATCAGCGTCATTATACTGGTTGTGATATTAAACTCTAGTTTTGCAAAATGTTGCCATTCAGGGAAACTGAGTGAAGGGTACATGAGAGCTCTCTGTATTATTTCTTACAACTGCTTATAAATCTATAATTACCTTAAAATTAAAAGACCAATTTTTAAATTACTTTCTTAAAGAATGTTTATGAACAGAAGAAAGCATTCATGATCTTTAGTCGATTGGATTATCTGTATTCAGTAGGATCTTAACTACATGTCCACCCTACCAGCACCCCCAATCCAGCGTAGGAAAGGGACCCAGGCATAGTAAATTAGTGCACAGGGATTTGCCACTGTGATAGGTTTAAACCACCAAGACACCATCCCGGGGCTTTCTGGAAATAGTGAAAAGGAGAATAACTCTTCAATAGAATTGTAAGTTACAGGGTTGAGGTGAACCTGGGGCTGCAAACAGAGCCTGCCCAAGAATGAAACCAGGGCAATAAAAGCTGTTACATAAGCCCTGGCTGGTGTAGCTCAGTGGACTGAGCATGGGCCTGTGAACCAAAGGGTTGCCAGTTAGATTCCCAGTCAGGGCACATACCTGGGTTGCAGGCCAGGTTCCCAGTAGGGGGTGCATGAGAGTCAACCACACATTGATGTTTCTCTCTTTCTCCTTCCCTTCCCCTCTCTCTAAAAATAAATAAATGAGTAAAATCTTTTTTAAAAAGCAGTTACATGAACCTCTAGATCTAGCCATGCCCAAAGAAAACTCCACCCCCTGGATTTTTCAGTTACATAGATCAATAAATTTTCTTCTGTGCTTAAACCAGTTTGTAGTTGAGTTTCTATCATTTACAACCAAAATAATCCCAACTAATGCATTATTATTGGTACATATAATCTTATTTAACCGTGAATTGGCATCATGATACCTTCTAGGTGCACAAATAAACCCAGAAATGCATGTTAATGCTGGGAAGCCTCTTTGACTGCCTGAGATAAGTAAAATCAAACAGGTTAATGAAGTAATGCAATTCCAGACCCTAACATTGACCTGAAGTTTACACTTTCTCAGGAAATTGTCCAGAAACATTATTTCATTTGTTACTATTTTTTAAAATTTCCATTTGTTGCCGTTTTAACAGCCAAAACTTTGCTTTCCAAGGAAAACACAGTTTCAGAAGCAAATATTTTAATTTCTGCTGTTTGTTACAGGAAGTGATTGCTTGAAACTTTGCTCTGGTCTGAGGACACAATGCATTCTTTTTCTTTTTTTTCATCTTTTAGGTAAAAGTGACAAATAAACCAAATACTTTTTTTAAAGAAGGAATTTTATTTATTTTTTATTCATTGATTTGAGGGAGAGAGAGACCGATTTGTTATTCCACTTATTTACACATTCATTGGTTCATCCTTTTAAAAAAATTTTATTTCTTTATTTTTAGACAGGGGAAGAGAGGGAGAGAGGGAGAGAAACATCAATGTGTGGTTGCCTCTTGCGTGCCCCCTACTAGGGACCTGGCCTGCAACGCAGGCATGTACCTAGACTGGGAATCGAACTGGTGACCCATTGGTTCGCAGGCCGGCACTCAATCCACTGAGCTATACCAGCCAGGGTTAAGTTTTCATATATAAATATTGAAACCTTGGTATTTTTGAAGTAAAAATATTTTTTCTCCTTAGAACACTGTTATTTTAAAAATCTAATCTTGAGAGTGAGTACAGAAGTATATGCTGCCGTAAAATTTCAAATCAGAGATACATTTTCAAAGTGTTCTGAGGACCTCCCTCTGTATAAAACCCTTCCAAGGTCTCTTCCTATTGTTGAAGTGGCTGATTCTGGGTTATTTGTGAGGCTGAACACCTTTTTCTGTTTCCTAGTCATCTAGTTCTTCTCTTGGAGACTGTTTGTAACTTTGGTCTGTTTCTAGAGGCCTCTGATGGAATAAACTTAGGATGGAGTGTGAGTATTAAAATAAAAGGGCTGGGGAAAGAAGGAAGTTATGGTGGGGGGTGATGACAGGAGAAGGATGGGGGCTGGGGATGTTCTTAGGCCCAGTTCCTAGAGATTTCGCTTGAACTTGACCACCTCCTTTTCCCTGATTTGAGTTCTCTCTGTTTCCCTCTTGCCTTTCAATCCAGGCCAGATTTCTTAGGATCCTATCTCTCCTTTCTGATGGTAATTTATTCTACTCACAATCTTCTTTTTCAGTCATCCTATCTTGAGACACTTAAGCCAGAAGGACAGAACAGCCTCATCTGAGCTTCTCCCGGGAGGAACATGTTATAAGAGAAGATGATAATCATGTTTCAATTTTTTTCTTTTAAGTATATTTTATTGATTATGCTATTACAGTTGTCCCATTTTCCCCAGCTTTCAGTCACTTCCCCTGCTACACACAAGCAAATTGGGCCCTTCTTGTGCTGATTTCCGGATGGGTGAGTTTGTGTCTGTTCCAGGGCCCTGTGGGTGTCTCCAACAAACTCTCCTGAGAGGCTGGGAGTTTCTCTTGCTGCCTCAACCCCCAAGGTTTTTTTCAGTCAGAGATTTTGAGGCTTCATTTCCCACCCACCCCCACTCCCCCCACCCCCTACCCCACACTGGAACCCTGGGTTGCATGGTCTGTCTCACTCCCCAGTTGTTCCTCCTGATTTATCTGCACGCAAATGTGGGACTGCCCGGTCTGCCAGCTGCCACCTTGCCCTCCAGGTCCTCCAGCCGCCACCTTGCCATGAGTCCTCTCTGCTCTGGTTGCCCATCTCCGCCCCTCCTACGAGTCTGAATGAATATTTCTTCTTTAACTCCTTGGTTGTTGGACTTTCATACAATTCAATTTTCTGGCAGTTCTGTTTGTTTTTTGTTTTTAAATTTGTTGTTGTCCTTCTTTTGATGGTGCAAGGAAGCAAAGTGTGTCTACCTACACCTCCATCTTGGCCAAACATTCCAGAATTCTTTACTGAGCCAAAATGTCAAACAAATATGAAGGTGTACTAAAGACATTCTGAGACATGCAAATAATATTTTAGAAACTCATCACCCATAAACTTTTCTTAGGAAGTCGCTAGAGAATGCATTCCCTCAAAATGAAGAAGTATATTAAGAAAGATAGGGTCGCTGGTTCAATTCCCAGTCAGGGCACATGCCTGGGTTGCAGGCCAGGTCCCCAGGGGAGCCACGTGAGAAGCAACCATACAATGATGTTTCTCTCCCTCTCATTCTTTCTCCTTTCCCCTCTCTCCAAAAATAAATAAATAAAATCTTTGAAAAAATTACTTAAAATATGCAAAAGAAAAAGGGAAAAGAAAGAGGAAGACCAGGAATTTAGGAGGAAGGCAAGGAATTTAGGAAGTAGGATCCAATACAGGTGCATAAACAAAGGAAATTCTAGAAGCAGAGATATGCAGCAAGCCTGGACTACAACCAGCTCAGAAACAAAAGGACAGAGGGCCCTAGGAGGAAGCGACTCCCAACTCTTTCTACTTCTTTGTAACCAAATTCTTTACATGTTCCCTGAGGCCTTTGGTCCACCCAAACAGGCTTTAACAACTTTGCATATCAAAGAATAAAGAGTCCAACTCCTCATTCGTAGAAGACTTCCAGGCTCCTTACATAAATATGCCAGTTCTTTTTCCAGATAGTATCTACCACCACAAATCAGTACTATAGAACAAAATAAAATGTAAAGTTTTGCATCACTAGACACTCTACTCCAAAAAAAAAAGGTGAGAAATGTCACCATATTCTTCTAGAGAAAACTGTGCTCAACTCCTATTTTTCTTTCCTCTCCAAGTCTATGCTTCCCAGCCACCTTCTGGGGACCAAAGTGGTATCCAGGCATTGTGGGCCTTTTAAAAATGTGCTTAAAATGAACTGGACACAAATAGTGGAAAGGTCTTTTCCCCACTGAAAATGAATTTTGGGTGTCCAAATTTCAAAGCCAATCTTGTGTAAGTTCAGGCAACAATGAGGTAGTTTCTCAGAGACTGAGACTCTGGATTCCACAGGGAACCCACCAAGGTACGCCTATCCCAGGAAGCCCAGCCCCCAAAAACCAGATGAGCAGATCTGTTCCACTAGGAATCCAGCTTTACTACTGGTAAAGTCCTAATCCAGAAATGGGAAATTTCTGTCTGCTGGGCAGACAAAGAACTGGTAGAGCAATCTGAAGCAGGTTATCACAGTGTGTCTGTATAAATACACCGTTACCAGAACTGCACTCTATCTGCAAGTCATTGGTCCTAGATCTGTAGGATTCTGAGGAAAAGACCACTGCATGAAATGGAAGTGACTGCCTATAGTGGATGTTATTTTATATGAAAATATTCCAGGACTGACCTACTTCTGCCTAAATTCATATCTTATATTAGTCTAAGGCAACAAAATCCCTACTCTATTTGTCCTTAAGATAGTCACTGCTCAGTCTGTTTCCTCAGCCAAAAGGAACCACAATTAATCATAGCTTGTCTCTCCACTTGCTTTGTGAACAGACTTTCTTGCTCTTAACTTCAAATTAAACATGAGGATTTGGACCAAGGCTAGATAGCTCAGTTGGTTAGAGCGTCGTCTTGAAATGCAAGGTTGTAGGTTCTGATCCCTGGTCGGGGCACATAAGAGAAGCAACCAATGAATGCATAAGCAAATGGAACACCAAATCCATGCCTCTCTCTCTCTCTTCCCACATCCTCTCTGTTTCTAAAATCAGTAATAAATAAAAAATGTAAAAAAAATAAAGGTTTGGGAACATGTGTCAAAACCAAGCTGCTATCAGCAACTACAAACTTAGAGAAGCCTTGACTTGAAGTAGAACTCAGAAAACAGTTTTGTAAACCATACACTGTATCACAACAGAGGAAGGGGACCTACAATTGTTTTATTTGCAAAGGCTACACTAGGGGAATGGAGCTGCCGCTAAAAACTAAACAGAACAAGCCTGTGAGATTCAAAGTAAAAGATTTTTGCTCAGAATGTACAGGGGTCCCTGACCGGTGTGGGTCAGATGTTTGGGCATTATCCCGTAAAGTAAACAGTCATCTGTTCAGTTCCCGGTCAGGGCGCATGCCTGGGCTGCAGTGCAGGCTGATCCCCAGTTGGGACACGTAGGAGAGGCAACTCTCATCCGGGAGGGAGAGACATCTGATTGATGTTTCTCTCCCTCCCCTCTCTCTAAAAATAAATGAATAAATAAAATCTATAAAAAACATATACAAGGGTCTGCACCAGCACAACTTTAAGGTACCTCCCAACCTTAAAATGTGTGTGTGTGTGTGTGTGTGTGTGTGTGTGTGTGTGTGTACACACATGTGTGTATCCCTGAAGGCTTATTAAAATACTCTCACCCTTACTTAGCTCTTTTTTCTTTTTTTTCTTCAGCTAAGACAGCAGAAGAGATGATTTATTGTACACACTACATTCAGCCACAACTGAGACTGGAACTAGTCTAGAATGTCACCAGTCCAGGGCAAAGGGCCAAAAGGGACTGTTTTTGTGTGAGCAACTTGGGTCTCTCAAAAGCATTCGCTTCTTCTTCCACTTGGCACAGAGGTTTCTTCAAGAGGATGGCGGAAAGGCTGAGAGTTCTAAACCTTTCTATCTTATCTACATATTTGAAAACGTACATATATTTAGCTTATAACAAGAAAATGTAAATCATATTTCAAAATAGACAATAGGCCCTGACTGGCATAGCTAAGTGGATTGAGTGTGGGCCTGTGACCCAAAGGGTTCCCAGTTCGATTCCCAGTCAGGGCACATGCCTGGGTTGGGGGCCAGGTCCCCAGTAGGGGGCGCTCAAGAGGCAACCACACATTGATGTTTCTCTCCCTCTCTTTCTCCTTCTCTTCCCCTGTCTCTAAAAATAAATAAATAAAATCTTTTAAACAATAAAAATAGACAACAGAATTAGACTAAGTGCTCCTTTTTAAAACTTAAGTCAGATCATGTCATAATACTACAAACTTGCATTGAAATCAGAATAAAATTTATCATCTCAACCTTGGCCTACAACGTTCTACATGAGCTCATCTCCCACTGCCTCCTTAATTTCAACTTCTACCACTCTCCCTCCACCTTGGCCACATGCCACATAATCTGCCATCTCGGGGTCTATGCATTTGTTGTTTCCACTGTCGGGGTTCCCCTTCATCTATGTATACAAAAGGGTCCCTCTCTTGCTTATTTCAATTCTCTACTCAAATGTCAACTTGTCAGAGAACTTCTCGCACTACCATATCTAAAACACGACTTGCTGTCATTCTCTGAATACGTATATTATTACATACTCAGAGCTTCCTTTGTAAAGAGATGTCATACGTGACACAGAGAAAAATACTTGCAAATATATGACACAATGTATTTTTCCTGATAAATAAAGAGCTGTTACAAGTAAGGAAGGAAAAAAAATGAGCAACCTAAAAGAACAATTGGCAAAGGAAATTACTTGACAAGGGAAAAAAAATACAAACACCTACCTGTTTAAAATATTTAAACTCATGATTATGCAAAGCACAGCAAATACTACTAAAGAGTAAGACACTATTTTCCTCTAAATCAGTGGTTGGCAAACTTTGTGCAGATCTGGGTAGTAGAACTTTCCATTTTGTGAGCCACAATATGCTCTGTCACATATTCTTTGGTATCTTTTCTTTTCTCAAACAACAACTCTTTAAAAGTAAAGCTATTCCTGGCTGGTGTAGCTCAGTGGATTGAGCGCGGGCTGTGAACCAAAGTGTCGCAGGTTCAATTCCCAGCCAGGGTACATGCCTGGGTTGCAGGCCATGACCCCCAGCAACCGCACATTGCTGTTTCCCTCTCTCTCTCTTTTTCCCTCCCTTCCCTCTCTAAAAATAAATAAATAAACTCTTCAAAAAAAAGTAAAGCTGTTGACTATGCTGACTGGATTTGGCCCAAGTGTTCCAGTTTGCAAACCCATGATTTTATGGGGGGGGGGGAGGGTACAGATGATACAAGTTTTCTGAGGGACAGTTTGTCAATATGTATCAGAATTTTAAATGTGCACATCCTTTGCACCAGGAATCCCCCAAGTTTGATTTTATTGGGTTGGCCAAAAAGTCTGTATGTTTTTTTTGTGTGTGTGTGTGTGTGAAATAAAAGACATATTTTTTTCATTTTCACGAATAACTTTATTGATTTGGGTATTTTGAGTATGTTGGCTATCTCCCATGTGGTACAACATTGATTTTTCTCGATTAATATCTCGATTTGCTCGCTATCAGTTTCAACTGGTTTACCATGGAACATCATCCAGTGAGAAATCTCCAGCATGAGACCTCACAAAGCACTTCTGACACGTTCAATCAGTCATACTACCTTCTCCACACACTGCACAGATCTTTTGTTGTGTTTCAGTTGTGTTTTAACATTTCTTGAAGTAATAAAGCATAATATGCTGAAAATGTTGCCTATTTCTTCCATCTTCAATATTGAAATGGCTACACAAAAATTCACCAATTTTGATATTTTAAGTGAATGCTGATATGACAGCTGTCACAATGCAATCTGACAACATTGCTTCAAATGAAGTTAAAGACAACGACGTGTTACTAGAGCCATGTCACAGGTTCACACTGACAAAGTTAGAACAAGACTTCAGATTAAGCTCTTAGAAATGAGAATATTAAAGCCCTGGTTGGCATACCTCAGTGGATTGAGCTCAGGCTGCAAGCCAAAGCATCGCAGGTTTGATTCCCAGTCAGGCCACATGCCTGGGTTGCGGGCCACGTGAGAGGCAACCACACATTAATGTTTCTCTCTCTCTTTCTCCCCCCCCCTTCCCCTCTCTAAAAATAAATAAGTAAATAAATCTTAAAAAAAAAGAAATGAGAATATTAGCCCTGGCTGGTGTGGCTCAGTGAACTGAGTGCCAGCCTACAAACCAAAGGGTCGCTGATTCGATCCCCAGTAAGGGCACATGCCTGGGTTGCAGGCCAAGTCCCCAGTGAGGGGTGCATGGGAGGCAACCACACATTGGTGTTTCTCTCCCTCTTCCTCCTTCCCTTCCCCTCTATCTAAAAATAAATAAATAAAATCTTTAAAAAAGAAATGGGAGTATTACACTGTTCAAATTTATTACATTTTTTATATTTGAGGAAAACTATTGATTTATTTGTTTTCTGTGTGTTTTTTTAATTATAAAAGTAAAACATGCTCATTGTGGAAGATTTTAAAACTATGGAAAAACATAAATAAACAGAAAAGCAAAGCCCAGCCTTAATGACATTATTCAGTGGCCACTATGGTTAATATTACAGCATTTTTCCTCCAGTCATTTTGAGACATTTGATTATTTTTTTTACTAAGCATTAAAGTGTACTCATTTCTCACTGACAATATCTTTTTAATGAGTGTGAAGAAAAATGTCTCAAAACTTCGAATATCAAACTAGTGATAAAATGAGGTTAACAGATGACATTTGCACAACGTGTTTCTTCATGCTTCTATCGTTAAAATCTAGAGTCCTACTCAAAATTGCATTTTAAATACCATGCAAATAATATTTAAAAAACACAGAAATCTAAACAATGAATTAGACAATGCTTTCAATCAAATGGTCAGAAGATTTTTTATAATCAAAAGGAGAGTCTTTACAGGGGAAGTATTAAATAGGCCACCAATGAACATAATGTTACTTACCCTTTGATGGTCCTTCAGTGATTGACAAGAAGGTTATAACTGCTATTTAAATTTTACATACAGATCAATTTTAAGGCATGGAAAGAAAACAAGATAAAAATCTGTCATCCCTTTCTAGTTCCAAAATTATTAAATAGAACAGATAATTTAAATGTCAGGAAAGAGCCATTCAAAAGCTTTCAGAAATATTGACAAATTACATAAATAATCTTCACCTGACAAATATTTTTGTAATTTAAAACGTATTTTTCATTTATCAAAAAATATTCTGAAGTCTTCACATCAGTTTCATCTGTTAAACAATAGGACACTATTCAATTAAAATTCAAAGCAAGTTTATATTTAGATTTCAATAGTACATGTTCATCCTTAAAGGTTATAGTTTGTTTGAAAGAGCACAGCCATCTGTCCCGTGATGGCTCATATGAGTTTAATTATCAAAGAAGTCCAGGTGGAATTTCTCACACAAATATACATCCTGCTGATCTGTACTAAAACATGACATTTGACTCTGATAGTTCGATTTTAAAGGCAATTACAGTCTTGAGTTCACTATTTTTCAGTAGTATAAACCACTAATGTCTGTCACCTTATATACTACATTCTATCACCTCCTATAAAATTGTAAAGCAGTTATTACTTCTGGAATTTTCTTATTCTTGACTGTTGATCTGGTATTGCAATGATTGATTATATATTTAAGCTTTCTTTGTATACAATTTTTGATATATAGAGCTTGTGTAATGACTTGCACTCAAACAAAGTCATTTATTTTGTATCAGTGACTTAAATCAAATCTTAAAAGGCAAGCCTATCAAATTTGCACATATCACAGAGTTTGGAGGTAACATTATACCAGAGATTATAGAATCAACATTTAAAATATCTCAGCAAGTTGAAAAAGTAATACATGCTCATTGTGGAAGATTTTAAAACTATCGCAATAGTTTTGGTTGAAAACCAGTGTAGCACCCTGGCTGGTGTGGGTCAGTGGATTGAGTGCCAGCCTGTGAACCAAAGGGTTGCCGGTTTGATTCCCAGTCAGAGCACATGCCTGGGTTGCGGGCCAGGCCCCAGTTGGCAGTACACAAGAGGCAACCACACATAGCTGCTTCTCTCCCTCTCTTTCTCCCTCCCTTTCTCTGAAAATAAATAAATAAAATCTTTTTTTAAAACAGTGTATTGAGGACTCCAGCTCAGACATAAAGTTGTGGTATTTTCATGACTTACCCACATGGTAGTATGTCTGCATCTGTAAGATGATTTTGTGGCAGGTGTAGATCTACAGAAAGGGACTGAGGAGCTTCATAGGAAGGAAGTCACTTAAGTGACATATGAAGGCACAGGGACAGTAATTAGGCTAGTTATTAGGAGAAGAAATAGTTTGAATACAGAAGGTTCGTTAGTTCATTTGTTCATTCAGCAAATAGTGACCTCATACAATTTTCTAGACACTCAGAGGATATGTGGAGAGCAAAACCAGACAGGGGTCTTGCCCTCAGGGAGCTTACAAGTGTAGGGGGGAGAAATATATACACCAATAAAGTATGACGTTATTATTTGACCAGACTTAAATTGTGCCAGGTACTTTCCAAAGGGTTTTACTTATCGTTCACCTACATAACAATCACAGAATGTAGACTCTGTTATCATCTCCAGTCTACAGATGAGGAACCTAGAGTACACAGTGACTTGCTCAAGGTCACCCTACTAGTAACTTGCAGAGTCCACACACTTCACCCCTATGCTGTACTGCCTTGGAATGACAATGGTGCAGATATAGAATGATGGAGGTGTCTCTCACAGCTTTCTCTCAGGTGATTTTGGGTCATTAGTTCTTCAGTATTTGCTCATTCAACAAATGTTTACTAGGGGTCCTGCTCTGTGGCAGGCACTGCATTGGGCAATAAGGACACAGTGATGAACAAGACTTACTGAGTCACTGACTTCAATAGAGCCTGCAGACCAGCAGGGAAGGAAAATATTGAACAAGTGACATGAAACGGGAAGTACAGAGAGTGATGGGAGCAAATAGGCTGGGCCCCTGGCCCAGGTCGGGGAGCAAATGTCTCCATCACTCAGACTGTCCCTTGGCTCAGGCTCCACAGGGATCAGACCTCCAGACTCCCCTCCAAGTAGGGAAAAGCAGCATTCTATGATATCTGTGTGAGACATAGGAAGCACAAGGGATATTGTTTAGGGGCTGCAGACAAGGTGGAGGGAGGAGGGCTTCTGCCTGGGACACCATCTAGGGTGAGACAGCATCAGTCACACGGCGGGATCCATGGTGGGAGGTAGTGTTAGTGTCAGACCTTCACAGCAGCTTTGTCGATGTAGATGTGATCTCATTTGGTAAAAGGGTCTTTACAGATATAATTAAATACCTTGATTTCAGACTTCTTGTCTCCAGAACCATGAAAGGATACATTTCTGGGTTGGTTTTTTTTTTTCAGCTGTGAAGTCTGTAGAATTGTAATTTGTTATGCCAACCCTAGGAAAATAGCATGGATATGTGGCTGGGCAACAGTATATGTAAAAATATCTGGGCCAACATCATAACATGGCTGATAAAGTAAATGCATGTGGTCCTCGGCCACGGCAACAGAAACAAAGTTCACAGATCGAGGAAAGTAATTGCTCTACCATGGAGCTGCAACATTGCACTCTGTCCTTACTGCCACCTTTTGGGAGGGACATTGATGAATGGGAGCCTAGTCAGAGACAAGTGACCAGGACGGTGACAGTTCTAGAAAGCTTGTCATACTAAGGATGAGTTGGAGGATACAACATTGGAGATGGGTATCCTGGAAAAGGGGTGGATGAACATGAGAGCAACCCTGACATATGTGAAACGATGTTTTATCAAAGAGGATATTGTCTTTTTTCGTGTTGCTCCAGGAGGGAAAATTAGGTCTAGCAGGTGGAAAGTAAACATGGAGAAGTTGTCTAACAATTGCCAGTTATAGAAACTCAAAATGCTGGAAGAATTTGAAAAAGAAAAATATTTTGGATTCTTATTTCCTGAGACATGGCCTGTGGTTCTGCCTCTACAGCTAACTGGTTATATGACTCTGGATATATCATTTGCCCTTCTTTGGACCTAAGTCTTTTTTTCTATGTACAATTAAGGGGTTGGATCAAGTGCTTGCCCAAAGTTTCTTTGCTTTTGATCACTTCACATTCTATGGTTTAATAAAAATGTTAAGATGTTTTACAATTTTTCCCTGGCTAGTGTGGCTCAGTGGATTGAGCTCCAAACCGTGGAGCAAAAGGCTGCCTGTTCGACTCCCAGTCAGGTTGCCCAGGTTTTATTCCCAGTCAGGGCACATGCCTGGGTTGTTGGCCAGGTCCCTAGTTAGGGTGTGTGAGTGGCAACCGATCAATGTTTCTCTCACACATTGATGTTTCTCTCCCTCTCTTTTCCCTTCCCTTCTTTGCTGTCTAAAAATAAATAAATAAACCTTTTTTTTTTAAAAAAAGATGTTTTACAACTTCTTAGTACCTACTATGTGCTAAGGCTAGCATCCACGCTAGATGTTTCAATGTGTATGATCCCATATAATCCTCTCCGCCCTGTAGGGTAGGTATAGGTATGTTACCCTCATTTTACACATTAGGACACTGGGAGATTGTGACTCGCCCAAGGTCATAAAACATGTATTTGGCTGAGCTAAAACTTGAATTCAGATGCTCCTGTTTCTGTTACTATTTCCACTACACTATGCTGCATCTTTTATAGTGTACTGACCCTTTGCCACACCTGAATTTAGCAAATCATAGAATTCAGTGTCAAAGAACTCCCTGAAAATCAGTTACCTGCTGCTATTAACAATCTCACACAAAAGATCAGAGCATTTCTCAGCCATCCAAATGATTGTGCCAAAGTCCATAAACTTTATTCACAAAAATCCTCGGGGGGGATGTGGAGAAAAGGAAACCCTCATGCACTGTTGGTGGGAATGCAGATGGGTGCAGCCACTGTGGAAAACAATTTTCATCAAAAAATTTGAAGTGGCTATCTCATCATTGCTTACTTTTATTTTTTCTGGAGTTTTGATCTATTCTTTCATTTGGGCCATTTTTTTTTGTCCAGGCATGTCCATTATGTAGTTAGGGGCAGAGCCTTAGGTGTTGGCCAGAGTGGGGATGCCCGCCTCGCTGTGCTGTGGTGCTATGTGTGGGGGAGGGGTCCAAGAGGGAACAGTGCTGCTTGCTCAGCTCTCTGACAGCTTTCAGTCACTTCCCCTGCTACCCACAAGCAAATTGGGTCCTTCTGGTGCTGATTCCTGGGTGGGTGGGTTTCTGTACATTCTAGGACCCTGGGGGTCTCTCCAATGAATTCTCCTGTGAGGTTGGAAGTTTCTCCTGCCAGTACAATTCCCACAGGTGTTTTCAGTCACATGTTTTTGAGGCTTTATTTGCATGGTGTGCCTCGCTCCCCAGTAGTTCCTCTTGGTATATCTGCATGCAAATGTGGCACCACCCACCACAGTCCTCCAGCAACCGCCTTGCCTCCAGTCCTCTCCACCCCACTGCCCATCTCTGCCCCTCCTACTGGTCTGGATGAATGTTGCTTCTTTAACTCCTTGGTTGTCAGACTGCCATGAAGTTCAATTTTCTGGAAGTTCTGATTGTTTTTTGTTTTGGTTGTGTGAGGAGGCACAGTGTATCTACCTACGACTCCATCTTGGCCAGAAGTTCAAAATACTGGTAATCAGGATGCTCACAGAATTGGTTGAATACAGTCACAAAATAGAGGAAACAGTGAAGGTTATGAAACAAAGTAAAATGCACAGGGAATCAACAGTGATGGGAAGGAAACTGGGACTCAAATCAACAGTTTGGACCAAAAGGAAGAAATAAACATTCAACCAGAACAGAATAAAGAAACAAGAATTCAAAAAAAAATGAGAAGAGGCTTAGGAACTTTTGGGACAACTTTAAACATTCCAACATCCAAACTATAGGAGTGCCAAAAGAAGAAGAGGAAGAGCAAGAAATTGAAAACTTACTAGAAGAAATAATGAGGAACTTCCCTAATCTGGCAAAGGAAATAGACTTCCAGGAAGTCCAGGAAGCTCAGAGAGTCCCAAAGAAGTTGGATGCAAAGAAACACACACCAAGGCACATCATAATTACATTAACCAAGATTAAAGAGGAATCTTTTTTTTTAAGATTTTATTTATTTTTAGAGAGAGGGAAAGGGAGAGAAGGGGGAGAGAAATATCAATGTGTGGTTGTCTCTCGTGCACCCCCCACCAGGGCCCTGGCCTGCAACCCAGGCATGTGCCCTGACTGGGAATCAAACCGGTGATCTTTCGGTTCACAGGCTGGCACAGAATCCACTAAGCCACACCAGCCAGGGAGAGGAGGAGAGAATCTTAAAAGCAGCAAGAGAAAAGGAGACAGTTACCTACAAAGGATTTCTCAAAAGAAACATTACAGGCAAGAAGGGGCTGGAAAGAAGTATTCCAAGTCATGAAAGGCAAGGACCTACATCCAAAATTACCCTATCCAGCAAAGCTATCATTTAGGATGGAAGGGCAGATAAAGTGCTTCCCAGATAAGGTCAAGTTAAAGGAGTTCCTCATCACCAAACTCTTATTATATGAAATGTTAAAGGAACTTATCTAAGAAAAAGAAGATGATCTAAAATATGAACAGTAAAATGACAACAAACTCACAACTATCGACATCTGAACCTAAAAACAAAAAGAAAACTAAGCAAACAACTGGAACAGGAATAGATATCACAGAAATGGATATCACATGAAGGGTTATCAGCAGGGAGGGAGGGGGAAGAATGGGGAAAAATGTATAAGGAATAAGAAGCATAAATGGTAGGTGCAAAATAGACAGGGGGAATGTAAGAATATTATGGGAAATGTAGAAGTAAAAGAACTTATATGTACAACCCATGAACATGAACTAAGGCAGGGGGGATGCAGGTGGGATGTGGTACAGGGTGGAGCAGAATAAAGGGGGGAGATGGGACAACTGTAATAACGTAATCAATAAAATATATTTAAAAATTAAAATCAATGAATGTATAAGCTGTATAAGACAAATAAATAATTTAAAGTGGAACTGCCTTATGACCTAGAGATTCCACTTCTGGGTACATATTCAAAGAAACCCAAAATAGTAATCTGAAAGAATATATGCACCCCTATGTTCACTGCAGCATTATTTACAATAGCCAAGATATGGAAGTAATGCAAGTGCCCATCAATAGAGGAGTGGATTAAAAAAGTGGTGGTACCTTTACACAATGGAATATCACTCAGCCATCCAAAAGAACAAAATCTTACCATTTGCGACAGCATGGATGGACTGAGGGCAGGGGGGTCAAACTCATCTTCACCAGGGGCCACGTCAGCCTCGCGGTTGCCTTGAAAGGGCCAAATGTAATTTAGAACTGTATCAAAGTAACTACTCCCTAACAGTTAAGCGACAGCTCGGCGCTGCTGCTGGGTAGAAACTAGGTGCCAGGCTGAATAAAACAAGGTGGACAGCTGGATTCAGCCCGCAGGCCTTATGTTTGCCACCTGTTACCTAGGGGGTATTATGCTCAGTGAAATCAGTCAGAGAAAGATGAATAGCATATGATTTCACTTATATGTGGAACCTAAAGAACAAAGTAAACAAACAAATAAAATGGAAACAGACTCATATACACAGAACAGTTGACTGATGGTTGCCAGAGGGGAGGGGGTTGGGAGAGTGGAGGAAAAGATGAAGGGATTGAGAGGTACAAATTGGTAGTTACAAAATAGTCACAGAGACATAAAGTGCAGCATGGGGAATATAGTCAATAATATTGTAATAACTAGGTACGGTGCCAGGCGGGTACTGGAAGTATCAGAGAGAACACTTTGGAAAGGACATGATTGTCTAACTACTATGCTGTACACCTGAAACTAATACAAAATAACACTGAGTGCAAACTGTAGAAAAAACTTTTTTAATAAAAAAAAATGCAGGGGCTGCTCCCTCAGAGCTTTTCTCTCATCATTTTGCATGCCGTCTCTGATCTTCCTCTCTGAAAAGAAGGGCAAGCTAGAAGGGCTGGTCAGCAGCACCCTGGGAGCCTGGCACAGCCTGGGCTGTTGGGCTGTGGAGCATGGAGGTGAAAGGAAAAAGGAGTGGCAGTGTCCTGTGGAGTTGCCACAAAAGGGGAAGACCAATGGGAATGTGAGTTCTAGTTCCCTAGAATTCCATGCAGGAGAGCCTCAGCACAGGAAGCCGGCTGAGTCGGCTTGGAGAAATATGTTGAACCAAAGGAGTACTCAGCCAGCTGCAGGTTTTTTACACGATTCCTGAGGCTCTGGGGTGGGAAGGAGTGGGCACCATCCCTGAGAGCTCAGTACAGTCCAAGGTCAGCATGCATGGAGTTCTGACACACTTACTCATGTGAATCTTTAGTCAGTTACATCGTCTACTTTACAAAGAAACTGGTGGGAGAAGAAGAAAGCAGGCATGATATAAACATAGCAGGAAGCAGTAGTAACTGACAGTGGCAGCACGGGAGGTGCCAGGGTGACTATAGAAAGAAATCTGGTATCCACTTAAAGCCAAGTAGTGTGAGAGCACCCAAACGGGGGCATTACCATACTTCCTGCCTGGTCCTATACTGCATATCCATATTGATGATCCAGGGTTATCAAGAAACAGGTAGTATTTTGTGCCTCCTGTATATAAGGGCAGAAAAAAAAAGGGGCAACAGTATAAAAAGTCTTCCACTCAAAATGATATACAGAAAAAAGTTTTGATGCCTACATGGGTAAGTTATCTAGGGAATCCAATTAGGTAGACAGACATTGAGAGTGGACGATGAGAGACATAATGCTGTGATGGAAACGCAGCAAATGCAGGGGCAGGTGTGCACTCAATCACTAGATTTAAAAAATAAATTCAGTTTCTGACCCTGCCTACCCCCCATCCTGCTGGGCCATCTAAATAAATGAATGAGTGAATGAATGAAAGGAAATCGTTGTTCCTGGTGTCCCCCTTTCCTCAGGGTTGTACTATGGTAGTTGGGGCTAATGCAGTGTCCAGGCCTTGGGAATGGCTGAGCGCACCTATCTGGTCCTTGATCATCATCTATATACCTTAACACCTGAGAGGTCCATTCCCCCAGTCTACACAGTGTCTCCTACAGCCAGTTCTCCTGGCTCTTGCCAAGGCTGGCTAGGATCTTGTCTGCCTTGATACACCCCACTGTCGGTCTCTCCGTTCCTGCTGTTTCCCTGAAAGTGCTGCTTCGTAGGAGAGAGTAAATCCTGCCTGCTCTTTGGACTCCAAGACCCCTTTGTCATTTCTCCTTCAGCAGCCTGGGGAAGGCTCTGTGATCATGTAACTCCAAGACACTCCAGGCCCACGACTCCCCCTTTTCCCCCTTCTTGCAAACCTTCTACGTTCTTCTTAGTGATCTACCTTTGGAACACAAGAACCAAGGTCTTGAGCTCGGGACTGGCTAGCTGAACCTGAAGGTAAAGGAGGAAACGTGAAGAACACTCTCGGCTGTGTATGGTAATATCCCTCTCCCCCGTGAGCTCAAAGCCAGCTGGGAAATAGGCTCAGGCAACAGTCAGACATAAAGGAATAATCATTAATTAAACACATGTTTGTTAAATATGTATTTACAGTCCCAGCATAGCTCTAGGCCATACGAACACAGAACGGTCTAAAGCAGACAAAATAGCCACCTATTATTTGCAAAGTTGCACTTTAAAATTTGCCCTAGCCTGAGGCTAAAATGACCTCCCTTGAATTGTATTTAAGGTCAATTTAAGATGTGATATATATGTTCTTGAATTTTGAATATGATGTAGGTAAACTTCATTTATCTAGATATGCTTACTCCTTTATTTAGCTCTAGTCTGTGTAATGCTGAAGTGTCTTTACTACTAATTAAGAAGCTACCTCCTACTTCCATTAATCTGTGTATCCATAAATCATCATTCATCTCACACTACATACCTTACAAAGCTGAGTTCACATTTGTTTTTCTACATTTTCTTCATCTGGGAAATACAAAGGATGAGGTTTATGAAGAGGCTAAAATCTAGTTTCTTAAGGTTTCATCTTTAATATCCACTGTTACATTAAATTTGAACCTGACTCATTACATCCTAGACGTGCCGGCTGTGGGCCTGTTTTCCCTCGAAGGCATTCCTTACCGCTCACTGCTCTACTCTGCACCGTAGGGATGGCGAGTGAGCCCTGTAAACTGTTCCCCAGGCTCCCAACGTTGGCTGCTTGCAGCCAATTGAAGGCACTGGCTGGAAGCCTGGGGACAGCCAGGGGAAGAAGCCAGTGTTCCTACCTCAGGCTGCATCTTCAACAGTGACTGAGTGAGACTCTGTGGCCCCAGCTGCTGCTCGATATGGCCCCAGTGATTCCCATTGCTGCCAAGCGACCAGGCCCGAAGATCCAGAATCTCCACCACCTCTTTGTCCCAGCAGCCTAACACTGGTTCTGGCCTCCTACTCTTTCTAATCTGTGGGCTGCTTTGCATGGAGTCCTCAATGGGCATTTCGGCTCTGATATGCTATCAATTCTCTATATTAAGTTCTCTCCACTTTAAATAAATGGGATGGTCTGTTTTCCACTTTGGTCTTTGATCCTTTTGGCTTAAAAACTATATTTACATCTTTGTCAGATCATGAAAGTGAACTCCATCAAGTGGGTGGGGAGGAGTGAGTGATTCATACAGTCACCAGTGTCGAGAATTTAGCTATTGTTTCATTTCTCAAGCGAAATACCACAGAAAACTGCACTCCACTGATTTGTTGTGATGGCCGATGCAAAATGGGTTTCTTGGTCCAGTGTTTGCAACATACTGAGTTAAACAAAGTTCAATGGCTTTCTTTAATATTCTCTCTCAGAGACTTTAATGTTCTAGTATGCATTGTAACTTCTCGACCAGGGACATTCATACACAGAGCTTCCCGGTGTTATTTGCCCAGGGAACCCACTTTTTCAAGAAAACCTAATAACATTCCCTAGGACTCTAGTTTCATACAACCCAGCTTGCGAAATGCTGAATAACAATCATCTCAAATCAGATTTTGATAGAGGATTGGGGCAGACTCATTTGAGATGGAGTGCTGGCAGTATCTCCATGTTCTTGCCTTAAGTACACAATTTAGACACCAGAGGTAGCGGTGACTAAACTGATGCCTCATAATTAAATTGAAGGAGACTGCTGGTGTTCTCTCTCAGAGGGCAGGAGGAAGGGGAAAGGGAAAACTGGCCTGGGACACCTGAATAAGCAGTACTTGGGGGGAAGCCCAGTTTACGGACAAACGGGAAAACCTGGACCTACCGCATTCTGCGGCCACCACCTCAACGCTTCAAGTGTCAACACGATTTCTGTGTATGGTTTGACTTGGAGCAGGGCTGACTGCATCCTGATTGGCCCACAGGGAAATGATTGCACTATGGTTTTTTAATCTCTCCAGAATCCAGGAGGACATGCTTTAAGAGCCCTGAACTGCAGTGTGGTGTAGTGGGAAAGGCATGGATCAGGCCTGGGTTCCGTCCTGTTGGACCAGGGGCAAGATAATTAACCTGTCTGAGCCTTCATCTTTATTTGTAAAAATCTGGAGTTCAATGAGCTGTACACGGGCTGTTGTAAAGATTAAATGAGGTATGTAAACGCATTCCAGAAAGTGCCATGCAGATATTAGCTAATAATTTATATTTCAGTCTTCTCCATTCAGTTCAATTTAATGTTCCCTCAGGTTATTTTTATGCTTCATTGTGTTTTAACTTTTTAATTTTTCAAATTATAACTTTGAAATATCTTCAGACGTCAATCGCAAAAATTAGAAAAAATTCCCATATACTTTTCACTCAGCTTCTCCAAAATATAACGTGTATAATCACAGTACAATTCCAAATCTCAGGATATGAACATTATAACATATAGTTGCACATGATGTACATACCATAATGTTGACCAATAACCCCACTTATGTCCCATTTCTGGTTCAGCATCCAACTGAGCATCATATGCTGCACTTAGTTCTGTTGTCTAGGTGGCCATTGCTTAGCCTTTGTCTTTCATAATCTTTATCACTTTGCCGTTTACAAGCCAGTTAATTTGTAGAATCTCTCTCAGCTTGGGCCTGTCCGATGCTGTCATGGTTAATATTAGTGCTTTGCACTAACATCGTGATTCTTTGTTTATTCATGCCATCGGGGTGTTATAATGATGGGAACAGTATCCTGGTTAAATGTATGATCTCTAGTCAGAATGCCTGGATCCCAGATCTGCCTCGACCAAACTGGGTGCGCCCTTGGTTTGTGAGACAGCTTCCTTATGTCAAATGAATACATGTTAACGCCCATTTCATAGCGTTGTTGCATTATTAAAGGAGTGAATATGTAATAGTATGGTAGTGCTTAGGTGTGTGTGTTAGTTAATGTGGGAGTATTAGCTAATACTCCCATATTAGGATTTAGTTGAGATTTACTGAGCTTACTAGAGGAAACAGGCTCTTGCAAACTGATGAAGAGACCAAAGCAGCAGCAGCAGGCATTTTAGCCGTGAGCATCCTTTGCCTTTCCCCACCCAAAGAGTCAGGGGCTGCAGACCTGCCGCTGGCAGGAACGCTGGCCCACCAAAAGATGCGCTGCCCCTTTCAGTCAGAGGCCTGCGCCAAGCACCAGCTCCTAAGTCCCATGAAATGAGGACTGGCTTGATCCACACACAGCAGTCATTTCTTCAGCATAATAGGTCCATGTCCTAGGAACTGAGCCCACATTTCCTTTCTCCAGCAGTTGCTGGGGAAAAATGTGTCAAAATAATTTTTTAAAATGTCGTGAAATAATTAAGTTCCCCCTTTTCTTCCTGACAACTACTTTGAGAACTCAGCCCTTCAAGCTTCATTAGTATGCATCTGGCACTTCAGCCACGGACACATTCACTGAATAACCATAGTGATAACCTCAGCCCCTAACCTTTGCATGTCCTTCTTGTTGAAGGGGCCAAACCACTCAAGACCCTCACAATACTTATTCTATTGGCCAGTCCTGGGCAGACTCAGCATTGAGGCAGCTCCCAGCAAGGTTGGTTGGGGGAAGGGAAGGAAGCCTCAATAGACTAATTCTAAGAAGGCGGAAAGAATCTAAAGCACATCTATGAAAATTTGGTAAATTGACAACTATTCATTTAAAAAGTCAAAGCAACCCAAGCTCTACATATAAAACATGATGCTTTCATCCGAATACCAGATGACATTTTACAAAGCAATTTTGATCCTTTACCTCATCTGACCACCCCTCACTCCCAACACACCATTTCGCAAGGGAGAAGAAAGAGGATTGAGAGGGAAATGTCACTAAGTGGCAAAGCTGAAACTTGAACTTTCAAATACAGCCCATTTCCTACCTAATGAAACAAAGGGCCACAAAAAGAAACTGAAGTGTCAGAATGTAATGCATGAAATGACAGTGGAGAAATTTTAGTTTCTTAACAGTGAAGGTGAGCAGAGTTTTTCAAAAGGGGCTTTCATGTCTGAGGAGAGGAGGGGAAGGAGAGAAGTGGGGGAGAGGGAAAGAG
Source organism: Phyllostomus hastatus (assembly GCF_019186645.2). Lineage (NCBI taxonomy): Eukaryota > Metazoa > Chordata > Mammalia > Chiroptera > Phyllostomidae > Phyllostomus > Phyllostomus hastatus. Next base: position 6,035,153 of record NW_025333841.1, on the reverse strand, counting down.
GGAGAGAGAGGTGCACACAGACATTTTGGACCGAGTTCCAAGCTACTGTAAAATCCCTGCGTCTTTGGCTACTTAAGAATCAAGTGATTTCAATGGGATGGAGACACAGACCATGAATCACATCACTTCCGATGCATGGGCAGCAGCAAGTGCGCACGGCCAAACACACAGGAGACTTTCAAATTGTATTTGCTGATGTGGCCGGACTTTTATCTATGCGGTGACAAGATACAGTCTTATTGAATACCCCTGCCAATATTGTGACCTCCACAAAATTAGATACTGCCGTAAAGTGTCAGTTGAACGCGTGGAGAAATGGTCCATCTTTTGTGATTTGTACAGGCAAAGAGGAAATTAGAAACTTATTTCCCATCACCAAACTGCTTCCATATTGTTTTATGCCAAACAGATCTTTCCAAAAAAGAGGCTAAAATGTCAATTGTATCATACCAAAGTTTATTGATTACATCAAAGAAAATTTTTGTCATGAAAAAGGCAAGTTGCATTCATAAAAGATGGCATTCACATTCATTATAGAAAGCAACAACATAGATGTAAAAAATTGCCTAAGTGAAAAATGTCATATTGCAGTCCCATTTTGCAAGCTGAAAAGTTATTTTGTCAACACACATTAAAATCTGCACATTTATATACCGCATGTTATTAAAAATGTCATTACTAAATTATTATGAATTTTGCAAATTTATGCTTCCATTCATACTGTTGCTGGTGTAAATGTAGTAGGTATGGAATTAATTTTTTCAGTTTAGTAGATAACATCCTCAAACAATGGACAACAGCTGTGAAATTACAAGGACATTGATGGTTCAAAATTATTCAAATGATGTAATATGATCCTACTATTACACTTTTCTCCTTCTCTGTCACAAAATAAGGTAGTTAGTTATAGTGCTGGGCATACTGGATGGCTTACTTCAAGTCGTTCCATCTGTTAACCCCACATTAGCCATTTTTTATAGCTCATTAATAAAATGTTTCTCAAAAAGGAGAGGCAGGTCCCCTCAAGGATCTAAACCATGGTATTATACGTCATGGCCATTGTGAACTTGGAGCGCAGTGTCATGTGTGGCTGAGACATGACAGCCCCCCCTTACTCATCTTTCTCGCTGGCTGCAAGAAATTTTAAAGGCCACCAGTTTTATTTCCACTACCATGGATATTCTGATTATGTTAAATCTCCAATGGCTCTGCATGAAACGACCTTCTTTCTCCACTGTGGCTCTCTCATTTGTATTCACAGTCCCTCGAGTTTTTACATAAAACAGTAACAATACAGCAACAACAATGAAAATAAGAACAACAATCAAACACCCAAAGCTTTCTTGGGTCTCTCTTTTTAGCTCTTTGGAATAGGCAAAGAATATCCAGACTTTGCTTTTAGATACAGGCTACCAGAACACGGAACATGTACGTAAGGTGTGAATGACACCAAAAAAAACCAAAAAAACTCAAAAATAATACTGATAGATGAGAACAAACGCAGTAGTGAGAATGGGTCAGTGGTGATGAAATGATTCTGACGAGTGAAATTATGTCCTTCTAAAATTTAAGAAAAGTCACACCTAAACATTAACACAAACTAGATATGGGAAGAATCAAATGTGCCATATGGACTATATAAACACAGTGGTACCGATTGAACCCAATACTTTTCCAAAAGGGTACAATATAAACACTAATAACAGTACAGGCAAACAGAAATGGAAACTGGTATGACAACACTTTTTAAAAGACCATTTCAATCTAGTAGTCACATGTCATTGATATATAAAAAAAGTATGTTTCATGTTTACATGTAATGACGACATTTCACATTTACTTTTATGTTTGAAGTGAACCCATGAAGAGGCTAAAAGCTCCTTCTAGCCCAGGAAGTCGAGGGCTTTACCAAGGTGGGTCTCACGGTTTAGAGTCAGACCGTGACCCAGCCGAGTTTGCTGAGAGAGACAACATTTATGTCATGGCTCTGCAGGCTGAAACACACCGTCCTGGGGTGGATCCTTCCCTCCCAAACTGGCAATGAAAAAAGTGCTGAATATATGCAGACACGTAGCCTCTTTCAAATTAAAACCATTAAGTCTGAAAGAAGCTACTCTTACTTGCTCCCTACAAAGTTATGAAAGACTGATGTTCAGAATGACCTTCACTTTTACAGAACTATGGTTTTGCTCACCTTACCTCATCCCAGTATGGCTAATATAGGAAAAAATCTGTTATAATTGAACTACTTTAAGGGGTTACTAAGTGACTAGAAATGTTTTATTTGCAAATCTAGTAGCCACGCACCCATTAAATGGGACTCATTCAGAAGAACAAAACTAAAATACATTTTTTGGATTCTCATAAAAACATCCAGGACTAACATTATTTCCACGTACATGTTCAAGGTATTTTTTTTTGGCAAGGATATTTTATTCAGACAAATTTAGCAAGTGGGTAAATGGAAAGGATTAATTATTCTATCTGATGCATTGATATCATCATCTAGTCTTTCTGAATTTTCAAGTACTCCTTTCATATGTTGAAAAAGTAATTTAAGATTATCATTCAGCAGGAACAAGAAATGTGGTCCAAACAGCCGATATCTTCCGCCAGGCAAAAAGAAAAGACATATTAGCAAAATCTATTCATTCTCATTGCATGACTTCTATTTTATACTATTGTATTAAAATCCATTCACAAATTTCATGGGTTAAAAGAGCACCCATTTGGAAAGTTATATTATTCTATTTAAAGCTGGAAATTCTAAATATTCTTCCTTTCAACCTTCATGTCATTCATAACTTAGAGCTTTGGCCATAATGGCTGCTTACAATAACTGTAAATGATTGTGATAGTCATTTGGTATTTAATGGACATTTATTCTGAACTCTAGACATAACAGAGCGGTTCAGTTTGTTGCATATTGAGTATCCTGAGATGATAACTTTTTGTAGTTGTTTCTTCATGCTGTCTTTTTTAGCTGTAACCACTGTCAATATGCTTGTAGGACAATAACATAGGCAGTTCAAGATTCTGATTCTGAAAAATTCAAAATATACAGAGTTAAAAGGCTTATTTTAATAAGAGCAAGGTGAAGCCATCTGCATAGCATTTTCAAGAATAAATCAAGTAGTCAATTTTGTTACGATAGGAAAGCAACTGTCTTAAAGTGCCAAGTTTTATTCACATGCAGGGAAAAAGAAAGAGTGACACAATCACCAGTTTTTAATCATTTCATCATTGGTCAGCAGAGTGAGATTCAGGCTTGCTTTCTGCGTTTGGACCGCTCCAGGGCTCTCCTGACAGCTGCTGCCACTGGGACTACCTCCCACAGCAGGTCCCATCCTCTAGCTCGGGAGCTCCTTGAAAATGTTTTATTTATCTATCTCCAGCGCCTAGCACGGTGTCTGGTACACAGCAGATGCTCGGGGCATGCTGAGTGAATGCATCCATGACTGGTTTCTGGATGTGTACATTTTGGCAGAGATTGTCTGAAGAGAGTGTTGTTTGGAAAAACTGTTGTTGTGAAAGTATTTTCCCTTTATTGAAAGAAACATGTCTCTTCCCTGTAATACTGAAGTTAATGTTCTTCTTGGAAGATCATGTATCTATGGGTCAACGAACTCTTCTGTTTTTCTCGTTCATTATCTTTTAAGAAAACAGAGAAATTTCCCTAAAGAAAATTGTGCATTTTTTTCTGTCCTCTAAATATTATCAAATGCTATGATCGGGATGGGTCATGATAGGCCAACGGATCCCTGAGTGAATCTGGTATGTTGAAAAGTAGAAATCTTACGTTGAGGGAAGGAGCCTAACTTTGATTCTCTACTCTAGAACCCGACCTTTTCAAACCTGAGTAGTGGAAGGCTTTAATGGGGTGTGTTATTTCCTTCCCATTTCTTTCCCAAGGAAGGTGCACCCTCCTTGCCGTGGCTGGACTAGAAGTCCTCTACGGTACCTTCAATTCCTCTTTATGTTCCACATTCTCACACTGCTTTTTCAGAGAGCAGGGTCATGGGGACTAATGAAAATAAGACTGCCACTGTCACTCGAGTGACAAGCTCAGTGGGGCTAAACTAATTGCCAAATATTTTCCTTGGAGGAGAACTAATGCCACGCGAATGTATATTCCTGGAAGAAATGAGCATGTTAAAATAGAACAAGTGCTAAAGAAAAGCACAACTCCCTTAGCTGTCTATTATGTATTACACGAGTTAAGGCCCTGGAGAGGCCAAAAGCAGCAGCAGGGTCTGAGACCCAGCCTAGTCCCCCAAACCACAGAACAAGCTAAAGACAGCAATCCAGGGGGATACAAAATTTACTGGAAAAAGTATAGTTAAAATGCACCACACAGCTTAGGACAAGACTATCTGGGACAAAAGAGTCAAAGACTTTAAAGGCTACTGGGAAGCGGAGTCATCACTGAGGGAAAATATAAGCAGGCAAGCTGCTCAAAATGGGGGGTAGGGGGCCGCCGATGGAGGCAAAACCAGTCAGCTTCCAAAATAGTATGGCAGATGCAGACTGTGAACTGTAGGAGATAGGAGAACCGATGAAATCAGTCCATTAGTTCAATATTTATTCTTCGCTGGAGCGTGAAGAAGTTGACGGCCAGCAAGAGAGGGGGCCTATGAGGTGTGGACTCACCATTGTTAGCTTCAAAACGAACTGACCTAAAATTTCTTTCACGATAAGCATTCATTTTTACGTGTTCAGGAAAGACAGCCCTGCCCTAAGCTGTATAGAGTTGTTTCCAAGCTGACAAGCTTGTAAACCTCATTCATGAATTACTCTAAATTCCCAATAATGGATAAAAGACCAATAAAGGTCTGGGTAACAGGTCCCTGCGGGGACATTCCGAGTTCAAGGATTCCTCCCATAGCATATTAATTCCTTCCAAATATTCTTTTGTTGGCAAATGAAATTTACTCATTTGTGGGAAAATTAATTATGGAGCAGTATGCAGAATTAGGCTAGCACCCCCCTGAATGGCTAGGAAGAGATTTTACCTCTGAAAGTTGAAACATTTAGCTTGAATAAAACTTGACATTAAAAGTGATTAGACTAGACTGGCTCATTAATATATATTTGGGGATTAGACATTTACGAGGACATTAAATTTAAACCTGCAAACACACAGACACAGCACATGGAGATACAAACACATTAAATTATTTTCACATAATTCCCAAAAGAACATGCAGTGCTAAACTGACTTGATATTATACAGATGCAATTTTGGAATATTTATTTTCAATGTTTCAAATGACATTTAAAAATCAAAATTATACTTCTTGGTCAGTATTAATGAGCATTTTCACATGATGGTACTGCCGTGACTACTGGCCCCTTACAAACAAAAGATATTGTATTTACTCTCCAGCTCTGAAAAATGCTGAACATTTTATTTGGGGGTTAGCAAATTTAAAATTCATATTTCCCCATATTCCAAGTAATGCATCTTTATATTTTGGCAAAGAATAGTATAAAGTTCACCACACCAACAGCAGAAAAAATTTAGAGTGATATTTTCATTTTTTCTTTATAATGCTGTTAATCTTTTTCTTTAAAGCCAGCCCACTTAACACTAGGTACCTGTTACAATATATTAGATTCGTCTGAGAATGTTCGTAAAAGAAGTGGTCTGACTGAAGGTCTGGCGGATAATGAGTCAGATGCCTTTTTACAGCTCAGATTTCTCTGTAATAGTGAGGTAAAGATACTTAAAGAATTTGAAGACTGGTTAACCTACCTGCTAATAAAAATGTAGAAGAAAAAAAAATCATTTTCTACAGACTACTCTTCTGGCTAAAAGAACAAATGATCACACTATAGCAAATGCATAACATTTACATGAATACACTTAAAAGACCCAAGAAGTCTCCAACTTGAATTGTTTTCATGGTAGAAGTATACAGACATTAGTAGTATGTGCCAAACTCGGGTTTTTGGAATGACACTGGTAGGTTATGTGGTAGATGAGTCAATATGGTCTGATTAGTAAACCACGCCATCCTTTTGGTGAACACCTCTGAGAGTTGTGGCAGTGCCGTCAGTGTATCAAAGAGAAATTTGTGCAAAACCTTCCTGTCTGGGTGAGCAGATCAGCTCTAACACGCCGTGGCTCTACCGTGTACTGGGAATCAATGGGACCAGAGACTTACTGTCCAAGTTTTTGAAAATCATGTCCTCTCCAGTGTGACGATCTCAGAAGATGAACAAATGATTAAAGAAAAATGACAAAATACTCTTAAGTATCAATAGAAGATATCCAAATGAGTCATGAGAAGCAATTCCTCATAATCAGAAAATGGTGTCAAGCAGATGAGAATGCAAGCAAGTTGGTACATTAAGAAAGGAAATCACCTTATTCACTCCAAGAGAAACTGTGATTGCTGGAAGTTTGAGAAAGCATGAAGATAGTAGATGTTCCTGAGGAAGGGAGGCGTTTCGTTACCTTGTTCACAATTGCACAAAAGGTGGAAAATTGCAGTAGAAAAAAGAGAAATGCAGAAACCAAAACAAAAAAAAAAGTAAATATTCTCTGAAATGTAAGACATTTAAAAAGAAACCTTGAGAATTTGAAGTCAAAATGATATGTTATTTTTGAAGACGTTACTTTCTCAAGTAAAAGTAGAAGTTAGAACTAGGAATAGTCTATTATATGTGCAAACTACTATTTCTCTGTATATCGATGTAAAATTATTTGTTAATGGGAAAATGGACTATTTTGAATGAAATAATTAAAAAGTATGCTTCTCATTGAAATAAGGCTTATCTCTAATCTTTAATTTACTAAGTCATTAATAAATACATTGTTCAAAATCCGTCGATCCGAGGTCTATGTCCACGGTTCACCACCACTCTGCCTTGAAGCAACTATGTCCCCTAGCCAACTGCACAAATACAATCTGAAGGGATAGACTGACTGCCCTTGGGCAGCTGCGGGTTAAAAACCTACTCAAAACTAACACGATGGGAAAACATTTGGTGAAAGCACACTTTAGTCCCATTTACCTCTGAGTCAGTGCTTGACTACTTTTATTCTAACACAATGTGATGGGTTTCCTCCTCTTTCTTACAGAGAGCTCCTCAAAAGGCTAGGCTAAGGAGCTGTACATTTTACCTTTAAAACGCCCAGGAAAAAAGTAAACATTGATAAAGTTTCATCAGAAAACCAGAAAGGTTATGTTTTTCTTTCTTATTCTATGCCTGAAGTTATAAGCTAATTTACAGTCTAGCTTTTGGCATTGCCCAAGCAAAACGGAAGATGAGTGGTGGACTAGTGGAATAAGTTTAACAATGCTGCCAATTACCCACATTATCTACTTAGTAACTACCGAAAATAGGCTTAAAAAAAGAAACCAGTTAAAGCAATATATGTATCCAGCAGAGTCCAATAAATAAACTTTTAAAGGCAAATTACTTTGATTTATTCCTGTTTTAACATTACTACATTTTTTATTAGTATTTTACCTTAAGGAAAGTTGGGGATGTGTTGATAACATGCAAATTGCAAATGAATATAGCTAGAGAAATATTGAGTTTCTAGAACACTTTTGAAAATTGCGTTGTCTTCTATTTTGCGGGCAAACATCATGACAAAGTCCCCCACCCTCATGTTTATTCTGCAAGCGTATCTATTTAAGACTGCAACGGCAAACACATTTTGGCCCACGCAAAACCTTATATCCAGCCATCGGAGATAAAGTTATTTCTGTGAAGCACAAAATTTAGGGGCCTATAGATTATGTTATTTATCAAGGAAAAAAAGGAAATATGAAAGTACAGAAGGTGGTACCGAACATGGAAAGAGTATCTGAAGCAATCAAAACTGTATAGCTGGCAGAGAATGGGAGATAATGAGCTGAAACAGTATGACATTTCCACATTCCTTTGCAGTCATCTAGAGACCTTTGACACCAGCTCAGTTAGCAGCATGTCAAAGAGGCCAATGCATAAAGATCCATCTCAACAGCCACAATGTTCGAATTCAACTTTATTTTTGTCTAATCCAGTTCACAGGACTGTTATCCTCAGAACCAACGGCCGTAGGTGACTGTCAGCATTTCAATAGAATGATGATTGTCACCATTGTTATTACAAGGATAAATTTTCATTCCTAAAAATTTCAAAGTGCTTTCTTTTAGAATTTTGTTCAGACAGCTGACATTCTTCCTTGTCTTCCACTCTGAAAGAACTCCCTACATAATGGAAAATTTCTGCTTGTTTGTGCAGACATCCAGTGCTAGGCATTGCCATATTGTTGGGTCCCTTCCTGCTGGATTATGGTGTTGCTATGTCTAATAGGCAGAGTCAAGCCTCCCTTTTTACTGTGGTGATTCAAATGGGAAAACTTACATAAAGATATGTGGAAAATTCCTCCATTGGTAATGGGAAGTGATATTTACTGCTTGGCCAGAAAGCCTAGATATATTTTACTGATTGAGAGACAGCTCAACAATTGTGCTCAGAGGGAAACGCAACTTTTGAAATACCAAAAATCCTAAACTTTAAGTTTCCTTTGAAATTTCATCATGCACTGTCAGCAGCATGGCAGTGCAGCTTTGTCAATTTATAAGCTATAGAAAAGCCCTGTGATCCTTAACGATGGACTCTTAGCTCAAAAATTAGGCACACTGTGTGCCCTGGCAGGTGTAGCTCAGATGGTTCGAGTGTCATCCCGTATACCAAAAGGCTGGGGGACTGATTCCCAGGCAGGGCACATACCTAGGTTGCAGGTTCGATCCCTGGTCAGGGTGTGTATGGGAGGCAGCAAATTGATATTTCTCTCCCATACCGATGTTTCTCTGTCTCTCTCGCTCTCCCCCTCTCTCTCCCTTCCTTGCTCTCTAAAATCAATAAACATATTTAGAAATTTTTAAAATAATTAAGCATGCTGCTGAAAATATAGCTAAGGAATATATTAGCTTAACTACACCTTTGAGTTAAATGACTGAGGACACCTATATGTGAAGATAGCAGAAATTCCACCCCTCACTTTTTAAAAATTAAATAGGAAAAAGTCTTTCAATTATAGTTACTGTATAATATTAGATTAGTTTCAGCTGTAAAACGATTAGACATTCATATAACTTACAAAGTGATCACCCTGATAAATCTAATACCTGCCTGGCCCCATACATAGTTATTACAATATCATTGACTATATTCCCTATGCTGTACTTTACACCCCCAGGACTATTCTGTAACTACCAATTTGTACTTCTTAATCCCCTCACCTTTTTGAAGATGGAAGAACTGTTTATAATGTTACTGCCATGACAGAACTTGGCTGTACAAGTTCTTTCATGCCGTTATACAAGCCTTTTTACTGGAGGCTTCAGGAGAGAGTGACTCAGACACTGAAATACCTCAGTTGTCTTAAAACAAGCCATACCATTGACTCCACTATTCTGCTTATATAATATGAATCCCCTTTATAACTTAACTAGGGTGATACCCCTTATGAGCTGAGGCCTTATCTGATTCATCCCTGAATTAGCAACACCTAGTACAGTAGCTAATTTATAGCGGACCCTCAGGGAATGTGGGATAAATTGAATAGGAGTCACCAGAAGGCTGCTTCTGTAATTGTTACATATAAATGGCTTGCTTCTTTCTCAAAGCCCACCGAGCCAGTTTCACGACCCGCTGCTAAATTTCCTTCTCCAGGAACCATCCAAGATCCATGTGAGGATAGCACTGGGAGTTTACTTGCCACAGACATTTCTGGCAATGGATACAAAGTATCCAGGATGCTTCCTGGTTGGTGGTCAGGACATCTTCTACCTCTAGGTAGGGACATATCCTTTATCCCATTAGGGAGTCTGTCAGGTAAGAAGAGGCCAACCTAGTGGAAAAGAATCTTTTGCCCCTGTTTAAAATGAGGCCAATGCCTTAGCAAGGGATACTGAACAAAGCAGGAAGTCACTCAGGATGTCAGGCTGTTGATCATTAAGATATGCTTTTTCCTTTATCTTAGAAGTGGCTTCTGCCACTTTGATATGGCCAAATAGGGCCTTATGTAAACCTGTGACTTATCAGAACACTGTGGCTGTGATGTTTTAGTTGGCCTTTATGCATTCACATTTACTACTTTACTCTTGTGTTTTCTCACAAGAGAAAAAATGGCAAAAAAAAAAAAAAAAGAAAGAAAAAGAAAAAAAAGTGGCAGCACCGCTGAGCTCCTACAACATTCGGTCTCATCTGTAACTCTCAAAATCACACAGAGTCTGAAAAACCATTTAGACTTTCAGACATTGGTTGTAAAGAGAGATGTTCATCATTAGGTGGTTCAACACGTTCACTGGTTCGATGAGGGTAGGGATGAATGAATGAATGAATGAATGATTGAATGCACGAAGGTGATGATGGAAAGTCTCCTCATTGTTCTAGCACGTCAGCATGCCAAGCTACAGCACGGACACTAGAATTCTTCCTACGATGTACATAAACCAGGGAAAACAGATTTCATGCTGAATGCCTGGCAATGTTGTATGCTTGCTACGTAAAAAGGGCTGTGGTCCCAAGGACTGCATGCTTTCAACAGAAATTAGGAATGTTCTCGTCTTTATCTGTGACTGCTTTGTAGCCTCCTCCCATTTAACAACTATTTAATTTATGTAAAAGTCATGTTCAGCCAGTATCTAATTTTTTCATGTCTGTTAATCACTCTTATCACCTAAGTATCTAGTTTTTTTAAAGGAAGGGCCCATTGAGCACGGGCTGCAAACCAAAGCATCACAGGTTCGATTCCTAGTCAGGGTACATGCCTGGATTGTAGGCCACAGCCCCCAGCAACCGCACATTGATGCTTCTCTCTTTCTCTCTCCCTTCCCTCTCTAAAAGTAAATAAATAAAATCTTAAAAAAAGGAAGGGCCCAAAAAAGAGGATAAGATATGTTTGAAGGTATTGACTTTTGAGATTTTTTATGTTTAGAGCATGAAGCTGGGCAGGAGCCATTATTTACTAGGAGCTCCATTACTCCAAATAAGAAAAACATTTAGGACCATCCCAAAGTGTACTCCCAAATAAAGAGAATGGGAGGACACCTCAGAGATCCTTCCAAGACAAATTCTTTATTATAAAAAGGTACCAAACCATTTTTTACTGTGACATTCTTTATTTGGCTTTATGCAAATTGCCACTGGAGCAATTATAACGTATTATAGCAGTCTGTTTTACCTCTGTTCAACTGATATTAACATATAATCACACAAGTAAATGTCACTTTCCCATCCTCAGACTAAACACCAGGCTAGAGGGAGTTAGTCAGGAGTCTACTGGAAAGATGGAAGAGCAGACTAAGGCAGTCTTAGCTAGGTTAACTTCATTGTGTTCAGTTCTACCCATTAGGCCTGCAGAAGCAGGGAATTAAGGCCCATTCTGACCACTTAACTATGCACTGACCGGCCTCGTCCAGCAAGAATCAATGTGGCTTATGCCACTGATAGTCTATTGCTTTTGACGGGGTCAGTCCTGACTTGTATCAATGATACGCCTCTTTTATTAAGGATACGGATCTAATCATTGAAGATATTCTCACTATAATTATTTTAGTTCCCTATGTCTGCATGAACCAACCACTGGATTCTATCAATCCAATAGGCCAAAAAAAAAAAAAATCAAACAAAGCAGTATTGTGGCTAAACTGGTTCAGAAATGTGATCAAATAGGTCAGACAGATATAGCTTAGACTAGTTCCTAAAAATGTTGCCTTGGAGGGGCTACAAGATCTAGTTGGTGTCAACATCACAGAAACAGGGTTTTGTTTGGCAAAATGAGCTAATGTTGACTGGAATGACATATTTAATTAATGTGTTGGTCAAAATCTGCCAGAAGTTTTTTGTTTTCCAGGCTAATCTACCCCTCTCACTTTGAAGACTTTTCTAGAAATGTTCAAAAAATATCAGGCAATGCAGGTGCCAAGCAATTAGGCTGACAGAGGGTAGTAACTTCTCATTCCCGCAAAAAAAAAATGTACAATTTAAGCAGCAACAATAAAAACACACTTATAAAACCATCTTGAATTTTTACAAGTGTGTTCAGGAGGGTAAGGATATAGAAACCACATCCAGGGGATTTTCTTTGGTTCAATTATACTGCTGGACAGACAGGGCTAGAAGCAACTCAGAGATTAAGCAGCACTATAATTAAAGGAAGGGGAAAGGTTTTGAAGAGGCAAATCAGGATTATCAACTGAAAAAAAAATCTGCAAACGCACCCACAGGGAAATTTCTAAGGTTCAAGCTGGAATGTTGGTGTGGAAATTCCTGGTGTGAATATTTTAGGCTAAAGAAAAACATCATTTTCCATTTAAAATTCCATAGGGAGCATATGTGATACTCCATATGGATTGCTAACGGTCACATAGAACACTATTAAGGAATCTACTTACCACCTGTATTGGATAACGAAGTTTTTACTATACTTTTTATGCAGAAGAGGAAATTAAGTGATGAACCTGTAAGGAGGGGTTTAACATGCTGTAACTAATGCAATTCTCTAAATAAGGCTTTTAGTTCACGGCAGATATCGAAGCTCCTTCCAAAAATCAGGTTGTAATATTAACTTAGTTCTTACCCTGGCGCTTCTTCTTCTTACATTCTTTAATACTATCAGGAGAATCTCAGGGAAAAGGCTGATAAATATTAGAAGAACTATGGCCAACCATATGGATACAGAAGACAGCATTTGGGCAAATACAAAATACATTCTCTGTTGTTTGAGAAAAGGCCTAGAGTGGAAAGAAAATACATAATGGAAAAACAAATCAGTTCATGTCACGTGAAACAGAAGTGTAACTGAAAGTGTCTTTTGTATTTAAAAGGAATTTTCCTTATTTACATTAACAAAAATAATTTTCTGTAGAACATTCCAAAAGTAGTAAACACATTTCATTTATCAAATGTTTGACAAGAAATGATAATCAAAAAAGAAAAAAATGGCCCTGGCTGGTGTGGCTCAGTGGACTGAGTGACAGCGTGCAAACCAGGGGGTTGCCAGTTTGATTCCCAGTCAGGGCACATGCCTGGGTTGCGGTGCCAGGTCCCCAGTGGGGGGTGTGCAAGAGGCAACCACACATTGATGTTTCTATCCCTTTTTTTCTCCCTTCCTTCCCCTCTCTCTCTAAACATAAAATTTTAAAAAACCTTAAAAAAAGAAAAAAGATAATAAAATACACTTGACTTTTTTTTTAATTTTAAAAAATATTTATTGATTTTAGAGAGAGAGAGCAAGGGGAGCAAACATTGATGTGAGAGAGAAACATCGATTGGTTGCCTCCCATGTGTGCCCAGATGGGGGATTGAACCCACAACCTTTTGGTGAATGGGATGATGATTCAACCAATTGAGCCACACCAGCCAGGGCAAATGCACTTGACTTTAAAACAACCAAGCAATCAACTTTAAAGCTGCCAACTGGAAAATATTTATTTACATTAGAAAATGTTAAGGCTCCAAAGATATGCAAGAAAAATGATGGTTATTTTTTACACTAAATAGCATTTTACTTCCTTGGCTGTTTTTTTTTTTTTTTTAAAATATGGGAGTAGATTTATGCTCTATATTCCAAATTTAAAAGATTTTTATAACCCTCTCAAATCTCTATATAAATACAAAAAGAACCGTAGAGCTTATCTCTCTCAAACGGGAAGATTCTACCACAAACATATTGAGTACTAGTGTGTGCCAAATAGCTTGACAGACAAAGAATATTGCCAATAGGACATTAAACTTTGGAGTTCAGAAATCCAGGAGGGCCCCTCATTCTGATGTTGGATTTCATTCCAAGTCATGCACTGAACTACTGTTACGTGGCTACTGAGAAGCATAAACAGGTGTTCTTCCCCTGCCTGAGCTGCACCACAGAGCTGCTGTTCAAGGTCGGGATTCACATTAGACTATCCTCCGATTAGGAGCCCTCCACAGACAACTGGTTGGTCCCGTTTGTTAGATCACACATAGTGTTCACTGAACATGAACTTGGTTCTCATTAAAAATTGATGTTTGTGCATGCTTATGTAACATGATAAAACAAAAACAAAAACAAAAAACCTTGTAGCTCTATACATATGAGGACTAGACTGAAGGATAAAAAGTGAGAATAGCCCTGGCCAGTGTGGCTCAGTTGGTTGGAGTGTCGTCCCACACTTCAAAATGTTCTGGAGTTCTTTCCTGGTAAGGGCACATGCCTAGGTTGTGGGTTCTATCCCCAGTCAGGGCATGTACGGGAGTCAACTGATTAATGCTTCTCACATCGATGTCTTTTCTCTCTCTCCCTCTTCCCCTCTCCCTAAAATCAGTAAATATATCCTCAGGTGAGGATTAAAAAATTGTGAGCAGAACAGTGAACTGGGGAAACGTAAGAGGTCTGGGATAAACATGCTTTCTAGGGTCCCTACCATACAGAAAAAAAAGCTTCAGAGCTCTACCCACACTCTAGTTTTGAAAAGCACCCAAATTTTCTAGGCAGTTAGTTAATCGAACCATCAGGGCTCAACAGACAAATGACAGCTAGTCACAAAGTATTCCTTTGCGTGGTACCTACAATGCTCTGTGATTAATAGCTCTAGAGTTTTGTTTCCTTTGATTGTTTTTTTACCTTCATTCCTTTTATTTTGATGGCGTCTATAGATCTTTGCAGGGGAGTAGTGAAAACAGAAGGTATTACAGGATTGGGTTTGGGTCTCGGAAATCATCATTCCCACTGACCGCTCCCAACAAGGAGCGTGTTACAATGCCTCAGGGTTGAATGTGTCCTGAGATATTAGCCGCAACCAGCATTCAGCTGAAGCTTCATGTGGTTTCTAGTCACATTTTGCTGGTTGCTTTACTGTATAAATTGTATGTTCACGTAGTAGCTCAACTCAAGTGCTACTTAAGGACAACACTACAGGCAACAAAATAAAGATTAATATTTCATTATTAGTTAAGTATCGGTAATGAACTGAAGTAGGTATTATGATATCAATCATTTAAAGGATTCATTTACATTAACAAGGGATAGTATATGGTAAGAGTTAGATTCATAGAATTATGGTACTGTGGCAGAGCTTCAATTGCATATTACATTTGGTTAATTAACTGATTCATTTGTGTACTATTAAAGAAAATAGAGGTTTAGCTTCACTGCCTCAATAATTACCTACACAGGTGCCAAATATATGCTGTAAGTATACTGTTTGGAGCAGTACTTCCTTAAGTGATTAAGTATTTCATATTTTTATTTATTAAGGTTATTTTATTGTATTATTTTTAAAGATTTTATTTATTTATTTTTAGAGAGAGGGGGAGGGAGGGAGAAAGAAAGGGAGAGAAACATCACTGTGGGGTTGCCTCTCATGCGGCCCCCACTGGGGACCCGGACCACAACCCAGGCACGTGTCCTGACTGGGAATCAAACTGGCGACCCTTTGGTTCACAGCCCATGCTCAATCCACTGAGCTACACCAGCCAGGGCTACTTATTAAGGTTTTTTTTTTAAAAAGCCTTTCAAAACACTACAAGTTTCTTCCAATTAAGTCTCAAGCGATATAAACATGGTGCTCACATCTCTGTGATAACATGGAATGTGGTATATGTGTGACTTTGCTCAAACCAGTGAAAATATGGACTCCTGGAATCTTTAGGGCTTACTCTAGCCATGCTCTCTGCTGCTGACATCCTTATCAGGGGAAGCCACTGGTTAATGAAAACAACAGTAATCTTAAAAAAAAAAAAAAAAACCTAGTCGGCCCTTGAACACATGGGTAAGTATACAGTTGGCCCTATGTATCTGCAGTTTCACATACATGGATTCAACTAAATGTATATGGAAAACATTATTTTTGATCTGTGGTTGCAAATCCACGAATGGAAAGGGCTGTCTGCAGTTTTATACAATTTTATATAAGGCATTTGCACAGCCACAAACTTTGGTATTCACAACAATCCTGAAATAAATCCCCAGCAGATACCAAGGAATGACTGTAGTTTTAAGTTTTTTGGTGAGTCAAAATATTGCATGTGGATTTTCGACTATGCAAGGAATTGGGGGGAGGGGTGCAGTTTGGTCCCTAACCTCCATGTTGTGGGTAAGTAAAGGTGCTGAAAATCTAACTTATTTTCATTCTTTTTAACTCCCCCAATCACAGCCATGTGTCCCTCCATGGACTGTAATCTCCTTGAGGCAGAGGTACAGTCTATGTCTTTGTAGCCCACAGAGTACCTTGCATAAAATAAATCCTGAATACACACTTATGAAACCAAAGTGAACTGAATGAATTTTAAGGCCAAGCTGTAGAATCTGCCTTTATCCCTCCAAACAATGAGGTGGTGGTTTTAAGATATAACCCACTGAGTATTAACTGGTATGTATTCCATACCTTGAGCACCTCTGCAGTGGCATGAATGACAGCTATGTACCATAAAGAGAGAATGAGGGCCAAGCAGATAATAATATACCCAACAGCCACTATATTGTGTAGAAAATTTACGGAATGAGTATTTCCACCAGGAATCACATGGGAGGTCAAGCTAGAAATTAGTTTCACTTCATAGAGATGTTTACACACTTTCAAGTTGAAAGATTTGGGCAGAGGCTACCAGAAGGGAGGTCTTTTGAGGAACTCGTGCAGTCCAAACTTGTATTTGAAATCTCACTGAAATTAGCAGTGTTACTGTGTAGAAGTAACTTCCAGTGCATTTATACTGAATACTTGCCACCTTATATAATCAAAATTTAAAAGTATAATTAATGTTTGCATGTACAATATACCATACATATACCTATTTTGTTATTTACATATTACTCACACATGTACATCTGCTTACCAAATAATTCCTCCCCAGAAGAATGAGAAAAATACATAAAAGGCTAAAGAACCCCAAATCACAAAGTGATTTATCCATGTCCAGAAATGAGTATCCAAGGCAAGCTGAAAAGATACAACACAAGAGATTTCATGATGGGTAAACATTGCACCAGGCAGTAATACACCGTGGTATCTGATTACTTGTATACAATATGATACCTACAGGGGACCCGGCATGGGCCAGGCTTCCAGAAGAGAATGGAACTAAAATCAGGACAAGGTCCAGGTTTTTCAAAAAGCAAGGATATGAAAGAGCTTAACTCTGCCCTAAGTCCTCTAGACTCTGGAATACAGGTATGGAGATGTGGTCAAGCAAGTGGCTAGTAGGGATGGGGCTAGAGATGTCTCACTAGTAAAGGAAGGGCAAAGAATGAGGTAATGGTAACTAACATCTAGGAGTCTAAGCCTCGAGCCCTCAGGTAGTGGCGGCCAGGGAAATGATGGCAAAAGGAGAAGCCCTAGCTCGTGGAGGGAGGTACACTGAAAAGCACTAGAAGAGGGAAGGGGGAGCTAGGAAAGGTAAACAAACTACAAAAACAGTAGTGACAGCTCAAGCACAACAGATAGGAGTACCTGAATACAAAGGCAACTAGCTCTATGCGCCTGCTTCATGTAGCAATGGATCATGGGTCTGGCTATGCAGTGTGCCTTTCAACTGCAAAAACCCTTATCTTTCAATTAAATTAATATTTTCAGCTGTCCTAGATTCTAATTCCTTCATATTCCTGCCAGGGTTGAGTGTTATTTTCAAATGCAATCTAAAACCAAGAAAGTATGGTCGGTTTCGCTTGCTGATAATTTCTGGGCCACACGAATTAATATCCAGGGCATTTAATTATCAAAGAGGAGGTGGTATCTCAGTTTCCATACTTGCTGCGACACCATGTTCCGCAGCTCTCTGATACAATTTCTCACCCATAAACAGGATATTGATAACATTGTTAATGTAGCCCAGTCTTGAATTCTCACCCTCTGGGCTGCTAGGGAAAATGTCACAATAATATCCATCCAAAGAACAGGGAGTGGATGTCTTCTGAGGGACTCACTGAAAGATGTTGCTGTAAGGCCAACTTTAACTATGAAAGGCACTTGGAAGCCCTGAGGCCACACACAAGGCTAGGAGGAAAAAGGGTGGGAGGTTTCCATTTCAAATCATCATCCTGTAAAACACAGGAATGAGTAACAACTAGCATTTATTGTACTGGGCACATTCTATGTGCCAGACTCCATTCTGAGTGCTTTATATGTATCATCCACTTCACACACACACACAATGCTAAAACAGGTAGGTGCTATTTTAACCTCTATCTTAAAGAAGATGAAATGGAGGTACTGAGAAAGCCAAGGTTATATATACTCTGCTAGTAAGTAGCTAAACTGAGATGAATTGTACCATTTCTGGTAGGCCTAAAATATTACTGGAAATAGTAGATGCAAACATATGCTAGTTCTTTAAGGTGTAAGAAATTAACCAGGAATAGAATTTTAGAGGGGGATTGATTAGAAATGTACTGTCAATTATACCTCTGAATTCTAGTTCTGACCATGGGGCATATTAGAATTTATTTAAGGGAACTCATTCTTGGATCCCATGTGAGGTGTTTATTACTGTAACAATCAAAAGAATCTGATTATGCTTTCAACTAGGTGAGCGCCCCAACTCATGAGCCTCAAGGGTAGTGTTCATCAAGGCTTCAGAGCCATTACCACATTACTGCCAATGATTTTGCCAAAACTATCCTTCTTGCATGTTACCTGCTATGTATTTTTACCCATGTGATCATGAATCTAGGTAAATTTCAGTGATGAATACATTATATGAAATTTCATCACTACCAAGCTCTTTTGCATACATATCCCGCTGAACTGTCTTAAGCACCCAAATTCATTTAAGGCCTGGCATTCTTGAACAAATATATAACTTTAATATTCAAGTACTTAACATGGTAACACACTCACACACACACACACAGTCTGATTATATACCACTTATAACATCTTGAAAATAGCTGGAAAGAAGGAAGATATTTCTAACATAAGTATAACATACGAATTAAAAAAAATGAAAACCAAATAAAGAGGACAGATAATAAACAGTAAAAAAAGTAACTCACAAATACTATACAAATGCCCAAATCTCCAATATCATACATATTTTGGTAAGCATTCAGAGTTGGATGACAACCCATAATAAAAATAAAGCTTAAAAGACAAAAAAGACATTAGTGAAAGACCAGAAAGTATTACAAAAAATGGTGTTAAATATAGTTGAATAAATAAAAAATCTAACCTTCAGAGTTACAGTGAATATTAAGACTGTAAAAACAATGGTTCCAAAAGTCCAGTTTCCGTACACCTGAAAAAAAAATTTATAATTACATGTACCAACAACACACAAGCCTGCTTAACAAAAATAAAAGCCAAGTTTAATCTTGTGTATGACTACAAAAAAAAAGTTTGTATGAACTGTTTGGGGAATGTCAGGTCAAAAGATCAGGCCAAAATGTTGGATTTTATTGTGACCTTAGATTTTCTTGGCCAGGGACAGTACATTTGTGGTTGGTAGCATTTATTTCCATTATTCCATGCAGCACCAAACAGGGAAAACACTGGCATAATAAAGGCAGAGAAAAAATCCTATGCCACTAACACTAATGTCCATTAAAACAAGTCATTGCATGACTTGTCACTAATGAGACTGATATGGGCTTTTCCTGTCATAAAGAACTCAAGCTCTGAAAAAGGACTAATTTACAGACAAATGGACTCACATTTTGAAAGCCGAGTCTTTTGGCTGTAAATATCACAGCTGTCAGCATGTGCACATCAAAGAAAAGCAAATACCATGTATAAATCCAAACAACGGCAACGAATGGCACATATGCTTACCAAATGCTGTCAAGATCTGAGTGCATAACATTAAAACAGAAAATGAAATGTAAAAGGTTTTCAGAAAATAAAAACAAAAACTTAAGGTTAATAGAAGCAAAAAAAAAAGAACTTGATCAAATCATACATGGGTGTTATGTTTTAAGTGCTGATAGCAGTTCTTACAACTCACTGTAAATTTAGCGAACATTCAGGACAGTGATAGATACAGTAAAATCTAGTCTGGACACCATGAACTGAACATGGGTGACGAATTAATTGGACACAGGCTGTGTGGAGGCACCACCTGAAGAATTTGCTGAGCAAATGAACCACGCCACTAGGACTGAACCACGCCACTAGGACTGCAGGAGAGTATCCACCTACTTTGCAGCAAACTTTTTAAAAAGCGAGAGTTGCCTCTATGTAATTCATGTGCCAATAAACATCAAATAAAAAGTGAAAGTCACAGAATGAGTCATAAAGCTTAAAAACTTGAGAAATCATAAAATCCAATTCCTTCCTTTTACTGGTGGGCAAAGTTGACTTGGAAAGCTGAAGTGACTTGCCCAAGGGCATGCGCAGATATTAAGTAGGGCACGTTTCTTGGCAAGTGCTGCATGTACTTACTATAAAGGACTAGATCTGTATTCGCTAATAGATATGACTATCTAGGTTCTAGACATAGTCATTTTATTCAGTAAATTCTGTCTGAACATTAACTTTGTTTCATATTATGAATATATAAAAAAAAAGGAATGACCTTAAAAGAGGAAGCCCCAAAACAGCAGACACAGTGAAAGCAGCACGTAGGGTGGTGGGTACGATTTTCCACTGTGTGGCTGGAGAAGACTTCACCCCACTAGCAATTCTCTCCTACAGCACCTCCCGGGCAACATCGTCCCGGTGCAGGTGCTGACCTATGTGGTCACTTGCTGGGAATGCACTGGTAGGAACAGTGTGACCATTCTGGAAAACACTACACTACCATGCGGAAGGGAAGGAGGAAGAGAAGGGAATTCTAAAGATATGACAGTTACTTCCCCACCTTGAACTCCAAGCTTTGGAAGGCTACTATGAATAAGAACTGAGTAGGGCCAGGCTTGGCTTTTAAAATGGGAAAAGCTTTGCTCACATCAAAGTAGTGGTCTAAAGCCTGAAATCCCCAAAAGTCTGTTCATCTAATAAAAATTACAGTCAAGTTAAATTAAGCTTCCAGAAGGTTTGCACGTAACCTCTCTAGTTAGACATGCACATAGCAAGTGATTTTGAATGTCAACACTTCTATTGTTCTAAAGAAGTTGTGAGAACTAAGTATTGTACCTTTAAAAAATTTGCAAAATGATTATAGCTACAATACGTGTATGATCGATCCAGTGCCTATGCAAAAAAAGATTTCCCATAAGCCATGCTTATAATGCCAAAAGAGTAATCTCATATATCTACCTTTGCATTTTCTTCTAGGGATGAAGTCTGAAAAAGAAAGTAAGTCCCAAAGAAGAACACTGCCCCTTCAAATGCAGCCAGTAACGTCCAATATAAGAAGGGGCCCAACTGCAGCATGGCATTGCCAGAGATTTTCCTATTGAGAAATGGAAAAAAAATACAGGTTAATGAATGTCTGTAGTCTGTTTATTTAAAGACACAGTGACATGCCGAGAGTGCATATGGAGTTTGACCCTGGTATAATGAAAGGAGCTAGCCCCGAGGGACCAAAAGGTCAGAGTGAGCTACAAGTTTATTTTCGTGTAATCACCTCCTGATTTTGATATTGGAGCAAACTGTCTGAGCACTTCTAAGTTAAGCTTTTGGCTACCTGACAACAATAATATCACTACTAATGAGCCCCCATTTATTGAGTTATCATGTCAGAAAATTGGATTAAGAGTTTTATATACATAGTCTATTTTATCGATATAAAAATCACATGACATAGGTAGTTTTATCAATCCTATCTATAAATAATAAGGAGCCTCAAAAAGGTGTATCATAATGCCTCCCAAACTTTGATGCACATTGGAATCACCTGGGGATCTCTGACCGCACTGATGCATGGCTCCCAAAGTCATTCTGATTTAATTGGCATGAGGCTAACCCAGGCACCAGGGTATTTTTAAAGCTCCCCAGGTGATTCTATCATCTGGGAATCACCAGTGTGGCAGCACACCACAGTTCACTCATTCAGGGAGGGACAGTCCTAGATTTCCTTGACTCCAGATCATGTTTTCAAATAAGCTTTCCAACTGCCTCCGCTTTCCAACTATAGTTGTTAAAAAATTTCTTTTTATCATGATTTCTTCCTGGGAATTTAACCTTGTTTGGTCTTGGGATACCCTTTATATCTTTCAATTGAGTCAAATCACATGTTTGAAGCTGTACAGTCATGCTTTGATGAATGGAAGGCGGATAGATCAAAAGTTTAAAATCTGTCAAAAAATAACACAATCTTGTCAGTACAAGTCAGAATATTAAATGAGGCTACCAATTCCAATGGAGCAGAGCTACAGATAGAAGATGGATTTATGCATAGATTTTTATTGGAGTCTATTTCAAATTACTCTTAACATTTATCAAAAGGTATCTAATACCTCAAAAGCAGCACATCAGTCCTCAATACTACCAAGAATGTCACTGGGCTGTATGGAGTAAGAAACACCCTTGTAATGTAAGTGCAACTGATCCTCATTCAGCTGGTACAGAGTACTGTGGGCTTTCCTGAAAAGGTGCTAAGTACACAACTTTTACGTAGTTACATTTCTAGGTACATGAAGGTATCTGAAATTCTGGGGATGCATAAAGCAATGCACTACTGTCTGCCTTGGAAAAACTGCAGGAGGAAAGGTGTAGCTGCTTCCCAGAATCAAGCTCTCCCCACAGCCACTAAGTCAGATTCCCAAGGCACATGGGAGCCACAGGGGAGGCACCTTCCTGAAGATCCTTGCAGGAACTGCCCAGCAACTGCCAGCCAATGAGGCTTTTCAGAGTCACTGTCTTGGGCTGAGGCAAAAGTGGTTCTTGTGTTTCCAGACCTTCTCTGGGAGTTACACTGCATACTGTGGGAAGACAGACAGGAGCATCACAGTGCGTTGGGTTATATGTGAGGCCTTCCAGCTGCACCCAGGTAAATGGCCAAGCTGCCGGAAACAATATGACAGCCAACATGCAGGAGAACGTGAGAGAGACTATACCTCTGGGGAGCAGCTGACCAGCAGCACAGGCCTGAGCACCTCCATAGGGTGGGGGGTAGCTGGTGGACTGGGCTTTCTTTTGCCTTTTAAAGCTGTAGAAGAAACAAACTATGCCTTTTCCCTCTGTAAAAGAACTAGTTTACTTTTAATATTTCTCTTAAAAATATGGAACTATCTAATTATGTTTTCCTTGTTTCACGTCAAAATGTATGGGAAATGCCTAAGTCAGTGAGTCCCTGATGGTGAAATCTAAAATCTGCTCCACAACTACAGAGAGAGGCACATATGAAGACGAGGATTTCATATTCACAAAAGAATACTTGGCCTACTGGAGTGGTCCACAGCGACAGGCCGACGGCAGTGTCTCATCAGAGTAGGCAAGAAGGGAAACTGAATTTTGGGCTGGGCGACAGGTATGTCATGGCCTTCATTTCTGCATCAGATGTGGCAAGTATACCCTCGCTGCAAAACTGTTTAATAGTTCATGACCTATACTTGCTGTTCAGTAAGTAAAACTTCCTGAAAACGCTTAAAATAATTTATACCCAACAGTTTTCTTTAGCTTTTCAACATTCTTAATGTACAAAAGTGCTTGATACAGCCCTGAAGTAGCGGAGGGTGTTAGAATAAGATCAAATAGCTACCATCTATTGAAAACTTACTATGTGCTAGGCACTGTTTTTTTAAAGAGACTTTTGTAATTCTTTTATTTATTTATTTAATTTATTTACTTTTTAGAAAGGGAGGGAGTAAGGGAGAAAGAGAAGAGAAACATCAGTGTGCACGAGATACATTGATTGGTTGCCTCTCACATGCCCCCAACTGGGACCTGGCCTATAACCCAGGTATGTGCCCTGGCCGGGAATCGAACCAGGGACCAACACTCAATCCAGTGAGACACACCATCCAGGGCCAGGCACTGTTTTTTAAGTTCTTTTATGCATAGTCACTCACACAATCCTCACAAAACCATTGTGAATTAGGTGCTCCCATTACCCAGATTTTATCACAGATGAAATAGAGGCACATGTCAGTCAAGTAACCTGTGCAAGGTCACATAGTTTAGTGAGTGGCACAGCCAGGGCTGGCACTCAGGCAATTAGCTTGAGCTCTTGCTGGGACTGAATGGGAGGGATTCTGCTTACTGCCGCCCAACCCCACTCAAGCAGGGCAATAGCACTTTTGGCCCCCACTTTAGTTGTTGACAGAAGACAGATTACACTGTTGGTTCAGTGCTGGAAAAGCACCAGCCTGCTGGTAAGAGCACAAGGCTGGTCACCAGGAAGACTGAATTCTGAGTTTGGTTTGGCCTCCAGTTATACCTGTGTCCTTAGGAAAGTCATTTCTGTGTCCTGGTTCCTCATTTTAAAAATAAGAGTATGGGAGCCCTGGCTGGTGCAGCACAGTGGATTGGGCACCAGCCTACAAATCAAAGGATCAGTGGTTCGATTCCCGGTCAGGGTGCATGCCTGGGTTATGGGCCAGGTCCCCAGTGGGAGCATGGGAGAGGCAACTGATTGATGTTTCTCTCACATGTCGATGTTTCTTTCCCCTTTCTTTCTCCTTCCCTTCCTTTCTCTCTAAAAAATAAATAAAATCTTTTAAAAAATGGGAGCTGATGATGTGCAAGATTTCTACCAAGGTTTTTAGGATTCCCCTCTAGATCTAACTATCCCTTTGCAACAAATACAGGGAAAGAAAGAACATGTTGAACAATGCCATCAATGCAATCAACAAACTTTAGATCAGGGGAAGCTCTATAAGACAAATGATCCGGTTTCATCAACAGAAATTGCCAGGTTAGCCTCAAGAAGCATGTTAACCAACTGCAAAATATGCACCTTATATCCTGATTCAAACAAGCATGCTATTCAAAGAAATGAGCCAGTTGGAGAAATTTGAACATTGACTGAATATTTGACATTATGGACTTGTAAAACTTTAAGATATGATAAGCACTGTTATTTTTTAAGTCCTTATGTTGAAGGCATACACACTGAAATAACTATTTTATACAATGGTTGATATTTACCTCAAAATAAGTCTGTGATAGAGAAGACAGGGTTATTAATGAAAAAAAAAATTGGCTCTGAGTTGATAATTGGTGAAGCTGAGTGGTGAGGACAAAGACACTCACTGTATTAATAGTATTTTTGCTACTTCTGTGCATGTTTGAACATTTCCTTTAAAAATGATGATGATATATTTTATGAATCTAGTTAAGTGTATCACAATTACTAAATGCGAATTTTATGAGTTATACTGGTTAAATCCCTTAATTTGTACACCTTCACTTCATACATGTCAACCACCAAGTCTCTCTTCTGTACTTGCTGTCCACTATTTAGCAACACTTATTATCTGCTGTAAATTAACACCTTCATCCTTAGCTTCAGGCTTTAGTTATACAAATCCAATTAAAGTATAGGTTAAGCAACTGGGGCTCGCTAGTACCAAGTCCGCCCATCCATACAGAAATGTGTGCATTTCCAATGGACACACAATGAATATAATGGCTTGATGAATTATTCTCTCCAACAAAAAGTTTTAGAATGGGGATAACAAAGGGAGAGAGGCTACATTTCAAGGGGCAGTTTACAAGAGAAAGCCTAACATGGCATCATCAGTTCAATCCATTATAGGTAGGAATAAATATTGTAAACTAACAAAGATCTTTGTGTGAGGCTTTTTTTTTTTTTTGCTAGTTAAAACATTGTCCTCCTTTAAGACTCCAGAACTCTATGACAATGTAGGTTCAAGTTTTAGGAATTAGTAATTTTGAACTAAATGGTTCACACACATTTAAGGAAAGGACCTATACCTAGGAAATAGGAGTAGATCGTTTTCCTGTTCAATGGAACAGAACCATGTGATGAAACCAGGTGAGGAGTGTGTGTCCTTCCCACCTTCATATGACGTGAAACCCACAACTCTGTAAGTCTGAGGGGGTTTTAACTGTAATGTTCCACTTACATATACAATCGGGGATCTGAGGTCAGAGTGTCAATGTTGATGTGTTGTTCCAGTAGACTATAAGCCAGGATGGGCAAGGATGTGAAGCAGATATTGTACATTGTAAGGTAAGCAGCATCATACAGTGGCTGAAATGACAAGAAAGGACAAAGAAATATACTGTAACAATCATCTTCAAGATGACATTTATGTGCTTGGACAAAAAATCACAACCTAAAACAAGACAGTTATTTTCACTTTTTGTAATAACAAAGGAAGTTAAAAAAATTATTTTGAAACTATATTACTTTTAAATTGTAGTTGACAATATTATATTAATCTCTGGTATACAACCCAATGATTAAACATTTATGTAATTTATACAATGATCACCCCATCTAGTATCCATCTGACACCACACATATTTATTACAATATTATTGATTATATTCCCTATGCTGTACTTTGCATCTCCATGACTATTCTGTAACTACTAATTTGTACTTTTCCTTCCCTTCCTCTTTTTCACCCAGCGCCCCCCAATCTGAAAACTGTCAAAACTTTCTCTGTATCTATCATTCTATTTTTTGCTTGTTTATTTTGTTTTTCAGATTCCACATAAGTGAAATCACATGGTATTTGTCTTTCTCTGACTGACTTATTTCACTCATCATAATACCCTTTACGTTCATCCACGTTACTATAGATGGCAAGATTTCATTCTTTATTATGGCTGAGTCATATTCCACTGTATGTATGGACCAGTTCTTTATCCACTCATCTACTGATGGGCACTAGGGTTACTTCTGTACCTTGGCTATTGTAAACAATGTTGCAATAAACATATGATTGCACATGTCTTTTCAATTTAGTGTTTTGGGTTTCTTTGGATAAATACCAAGCCCTGGCTCCTGTGGCTCAGTGGACTGAGTGTTGGTCTGTGAACTGAAAGGTTGCTGGTTCCATTCTCACTCTGGGCACATGAGTTATGGGCCAGGTTCCTGGTTGGGGGCGTGCAAGAGGCAATCGATCAATGTGTCTCTCACACACTGATGTTTCTCTCTCCCTCTCCCTCCTTCCTCTCTAAAAAATAAATACAATTTTAAAAAATATCCAGAAGTGGAATTGCTCAGTCCTTCTTTGTTTCTTACTAGTCTGTGTTGTCTGGTATTAGTCTATTTTGTCTGGTATAAGTATTGCTACCCCAGCTTTTTTTTTTTTCTATTTCCATTTTCATGAAATATTTTTCCCATTTTTTTACTTTCAGTCTGTGTATCTTTCTATCCGAAGTGAGTCTCTTAGAGACAGCATATTCAGGGTCTTATTTTCTTATCCATTCAGTCACCCCATGCCTTTTGATTGGAGCACTTAATCATATGCATTTAAGGTAATTGTTGATACCCTGGCCAAATGGCTCAGTTGGTTGGAGCATCATCCCTTACATGAAAAGTTTGTGGATTCAATTCCTGGTCAGGGCATACACCTAGGTTGCAGGTTCGATCCCTGGTTGGGTTACATATGTGAGGTGACCGATTAATAGTTCTCTCTCACACATCGATGGTTCTCCCCCCAACCCAATAAACAAACCACCATGGGTGAGGATTAAAAAACCCCACAAAATATTGAAAGATATGTATTTATTGCCATTTTTAAGAACTGATTTTTAGAGGAAGGGAGGGAGAAAAAAAGGGAGAGAAACATCAATGTGTGGTTGCCTCTCACGTGCCCCTACTGGGGACCTGGCTCACAACCCAGGCATGTGCCCTCACTGGGAATTGAATTGGTGACCCTTTGGTTCGCAGGCCTGTGCTCAATCTACTGAGCTATGTCAGCCAGGGCTGTTAAATATTTTATATGGCTTTAAATATCAGCTTCTTCAGGATTATTTATAATAACAAATGTGACCATTTACTAGAGATTAAATAAATGTATTCACAAAACCAAAGATAAATAAATATATGTATATATGGTATGACTTTCAACTCTTTCTGGTCCTGAATTGCCCTAGGCTGCAGTCCAAATTTCCCAACTGTCTGCTGGCTGTTCCATAGGCACCTGCAGCTCAAAATGTCTCAAACCAAACACATTAACTTTCCCCTTCAATTTGCTTTCTCCTATGTTTCCTACTGCAGTGAGTGGCCCCACAATGTCTGCGACCCTAGTATCTACCTTGGTGCCTGGTACCACTAAGGTGCTCAAAAAATATTTTGAAATGAGTGATTTTCTTCCTACCTCACTAGCTATTCCTTCTCAGTCTCCTATTCTCCCTGAGCCCTTCGTTGGAGTGTTGCAGAACTCAGTGTTTGGAACTTTTATGTATACTCACTCTCTAGGTGACCTCGTTCAGTCCTGTGATTTTATTTTTAGTTTAATTCATTTTAATACATTTTAGTTTTTTAAAATTATTTTATTGTTGTTCAATTACAGTTATCTGCATTTTCTCCCTACCACTCCCCCCTACCCCAGCCAAACCCACTTCCCTCCCTTGCTTTCACCCTCCCCCTTGGTTTTGTCTCTGTGACCTTTATAGTAGTTCCTGAAAACCCTTCCCCCCACTGTCCCCTCCCACTCCCCTCTGGTTACTGCCAGATTGTTCTTAATTTCAATGTCCCTGGTTATATTTTGTTTGCTTTTTTCTTTTGTTAATTATGTTCCAGTTAAAGCTGAGATCATATGGTATTTGTCCCTCACCGCCTGGCTTATTTCACTTAGCATAATGCTCTCCAGTTCCATCCATGCTGTCGCAAAGGGTAGGAGTCCTGTGATTTTAATATTAGTTGTTCACTGCAAACTCCCCAATATCTATCTCCAGCCAGGCCTGTCCCTGTATATGCAATTACTCACTTGAAATCTCCTCTTGGGCATCTAGTATATTTCAAACTTATGCCCATAACTGGACACCTGACCTGTCCTCACCTCAAATCTGCTCCTCTTGAAGTCTTGCCTATCTCAGGAAAGGGCAACTAAATCTTTCTGATGATTAAGAACCAAAATCTTGGATTCACCTTTGACTACTCCTTTTCCCACCTCACATCTAATCAATTAAGAAGTGTTTATTGTCTCTATCTTTGAATATATTCAGAATCACAACACTTCTGGGCACCTCCACTATTACCACCCCACAAGCCTCCTAAATGGTTTTCCTGCTTATCCTTTTGACCTATAGTCTATTCTAAGCCCTGAGCAGATCTATTATAAAATAAGACTCAAGTCATCACTTTTTTTCAAGGTCTGAATGTAAAAAAAAAAACAAAAACCCAAACAAACAAAAAACATTTCTGGGGTGGCTATAAAGCCATTCTTCTTCTTCTTCTTCTTCTTCTTCTTTTTTTTTAACCTATAAAGCCATTCTTGATCTGGCATCTCCTATCTGTCTGACCTTGTTTCTAACCTTCCTGCTGCTTGTTCATTCTACTCCAGCAGCAGTGGCTTCCTCACCACACCTCTGACTTAAGACGTTCCTTGAACTGGTTGTTGCCCCACCTGGAACATCTTTCCCACAGTACTTCCTCATTTCCTTTAAATCTCAGGTCAAATGTCACCTTCTCAGGGAGACCATCTTTGATTTAACTTGCCACTCCGTCTCTCGCAGACACATGTCCCTTTATCCTGTTTTTTTTCCCCTATACTACCAATCACCTGCTAACTTACATTGTAAGTTTATTATGTTTACTATTTCCTCACACTAGCATTTAAGCTCCACGAGGGCAGGGATTTTTATTTATTTATTTTTAAATATTTTTTTAAGATTTCATTTATTTATTTTTAGAGAGGGAAGGGAGGGAGATAGAGAAACATCAATGTGGGGTTGCTAGGGGTTATGGCCTGCAACCCAGGCATGTACCCTGGCTGGGAATCGAACCTGTGACACTTGGGTTGGATTTTTATTTATTTTGTGACAGCTGTAGCCTGAGAAAAAGCAAAGCAGCCCCTGTCACCACAGAGCTGGCTGAGCACTCACAGCTGGTCAGCGGTGTTCTCCTGCCAAACACGCACAATTTCACAGAACTGCCAATATCAAACAAGGACATTCTGTCGCTATGATGAACCAAAACAAAAATAACACCACTCCACAATCACACCTGACATGGAGTATGAATACTGTCCAAACCATAAACAATGACTAACATCCCCATTCTGGCTACTGTGAGTGACTACTGCTTCTTGACCAATGACAGCATTGGCCTCCTTCTGGTCTTCATTCCTCCTGGATAAGATTTATGAAATACTCAGTCATAAAATTACCGCTGCTCACTAAGAGCACCTCCTCTAGAGGAAGGCCCTGTTTCTTTAATCCCTTTCCAAATTACCTAACTCAATCCAAAGCTTATTAAGACTTTCCTAACACTGTCTTCCTGAGAGGCCCCACTCTTCCTCATGGTGTATATTCTTTTTCATTGCATCGAGTAATAAACCGAATTTGCTCAACTACAAGTATGTTCCTGGTGGTGTCTGGCTAGAGGGCTTTGGCAATCTTGAGCTCTTAGAACTTGGCGCGTAAAAAGCATTCAATATTGAATGAATGAATGAGTAGAGACTGGAAGTTATAACACATTTGTGAAAGACTGATCTGAGATTTAAACTTTTTCTGTATGAAAAAAAAAAACGGTATTCTCTGAACCTCATTTTGATGAAAATACTTACTGAGTTCAACATTTTTCTACACAGTGCTAGATGCTCATCTTGGCAATGTCAATGAACTGCTCACAGATTAACTATGAAAATTTCTGAGTCATTGAGCATTATAGCTCCTATATTTAGGTGTACTTGCACTAGAAGCAATGCAAAATCCATTTCAGTTGTTAAAGTGAGAAACGTGCCGGCTCATCCTGCCACTTAAATATCAAGTTAATATATAGCATATTCTTTATGTAATAAATGTTCAGAAAACAATAAAGGCTAGATGTTGTCATAGAACAATTACCTGTGGCCTGAATAAATAATATCCCATATTCACGTGTATTTTCACACATACAAATGTTGTCTGATTAATAAAATACATTTTAAAGATTTTATTTATTTATTTATTTTTAGAGAGAGGGGAAGGGAGGGAGAAAGAGAGGGAAAGAAACATCAGTGTGTGGTTGCCTCTCATGTGCCCCCAACTGGGAACCTGGCCTGCAACCCAGGTGGTGCCCTGACTAGGAATCGAACCAGTGACCTTTGGTTCACAGGCTCAATCCGAGCCACACCAGCCAGGGCTAAGATGCATTTAAATGTGACATACATTAACATAATTATGTATTTTGGTTACTAAAGATACACTGACTATCATAATGGGAGTTGCCTCAAAAAGGGTGAGAAAAACCTGAATAGAGCCTTAGTTATGTCTTTAGTTGACCTCAAAAACATTTACTGAGTGCTTACGAAGTGACGAGTACTGGGGACAGAGAAGATTCATGCCCTTGTCTGCCAAAGGCACACAGATCAGAGAGGAGAAGGTAGAGTCTTGAGTGTACAAAGAGCTGGGAGAGCCCGGAGGAAGGGATAACACTGGCCTCCAGCAGAGACAAAGCAAGATAATGTGCACACAAAATTCTCCATGAAGTTAAAAATATGGCTTTACATAGAACATGGAGATACTTCCCATACAGAGATTTAAACTCAGCAAAAATGTTCTACTGAATTACAAAGTACTCCCCAAAGAGGGTTACATTCCTTTTAATTCTCAAGGGAAGGGACTAGTCTGCTGGCATATAACACTGTATTTTCATCGGAAACTATCCATTTTTGCTAATGAGAAAATTGAAAAAATAACTCAGACTGATTGGTGTGTAATTTAGTCTTGAATTTCATTCAAACAAAAGAAGCATCAATCTACTTTTGTTCCATTATGGTACTTTGAGGTTACATGAAAGAGAATTGTAATTCTTAGATGCATAATTAGAGAGGATAGAATGTTTTCAAAACAAACAACAGGTTTAGTTGACAATGCTGTTTGTTAAACCTGTTACAAATTTTCCTTTTCATGAAGAAAAAAGAGCAGTACTATTCTAGCTTCGCTAAATTAAGGGCTGCTTTTTTGCTTAAAGAATCAGAATCCTGGTCACATTTCCACATTTTCCATAGCTCCCTCTCCAAGTCTGGGGTTGAAGAGAAGACCTGATGTGGACCTAAGATGAAAAGGGCTGAGTGACTGCCTGTAAGAATTCCAAAGATATTTGCAACAAAGGTTGCTACATTCAGCAGAAGCACCAGGCCAAATTCAGAACTAATGATATTCTATATCAGGTCACCACCTCAGAGACCTTTCTTTACCTGATAAATTTTTCCCCTAAGTCTTAGGCCCTAAGATATCTCACAGCTCCCTCATCTCCTTAACATCTCTGCCCAAAGGTCTCCTCCTCAGAGAGAACTTTCCCAATCAGCTGCTTAAAATAGTGACCCTCTTCCCTGGTCATACTCTATCAGTTTAGTATACTTCTTTTACCCATTCAGAAGAGCATTTACTGGCAGCCAATGATATATTTATCTGATTGTTGTCTGTCTTTCCCCTAACACTATATTGCAAGCTCCATGCAGGTAAGGTTTTTGATCATTGTTATATCCCCAGCACTTAGCCTGGCACACAGCAGGCACACAAGAAATATTTGTTAAATGAATGAATATACCAGTTGAGCAACTGAGAAAGCCAAACATCGACTATCCTATGGAAACCTAAGCAGTTAAGGTAACCTAAGGTAACATCCCTGGGTGGGGATCTCAGCTGGCTTTATTAGGAATAAGTCCTTCCTCTCTTCATACAATTTGTGCTTGGCAAATATCTTTTAAAAGGATAAGAAAGGAAAAGACCCCTTTCAAAATAAAAACAATGTTTTAACCAGATGAAGCCTATTTTCCTTTAGCATTTCCCTACAATATTTGGAATATCTTGCTCATGCTTACATCCCTCTAAGCGAGGAATTAGAAACATTTTGATCAATAGTAACCTGAATGTGCACAAAAAGCAGATTCATCAGAATTCATAAAACTCTTTGTAGCTAATAGTATCAGTTTTGAATAAAGAAGGCTGATGGCACTTCCTACAGCTAGATGATTAATTCGTAAAGCATTCTGCTTAACTGGCACCATGTGGCTGATGACATGGCGCTGATGTAAGAGAGAGCATACCAAACGGTTAAGGGGCAAGTTCAAGAGAAAGAGCAGTCATCTTCCATTGAGAAGAAGACATTCACTTAAAAATACTGCCACGAAATTAGACCAAAATCCCTTCTACCACGAGGAATTAAGCATACCTTGAAATTCAGAAGCTCAATCTGTAACACCTGTGGTGATGTTACCAGCAGCTCATCTTGGCAATGTCAATGAACTGCTCACAGATTAACTATGAAAATTTCTGAGTCATTGAGCATTATAGCTCCTATATTTAGGTGTACTTGCACTAGAAGCAATGCAAAATCCATTTCAGTTGTTAAAGTGAGAAACGTGCCGGCTCATCCTGCCACTTAAATATCAAGTTAATATATAGCATATTCTTTATGTAATAAATGTTCAGAAAACAATAAAGGGCAGCCCTGACCACATGGCTCAGTTGGTTAGAACATTGTCCCATATACCTAAAAGTTGTGGGTTCGATTCCCAGTCACAACACATACCTAGGTTATGGGTTCAATCCCTAGTTGGGGTGCATATGGGAGGCAACTGATCAATGTTTCTCTCTCACTGATGTCTCTCTCTCTAAAATCAATAAATATAATCTCAGGTGAGGATTAAAAAAAAGCAAAAGAAAACAATAGGGGACAAAAACTGCAGAGTTGTTCAGATAATCCAAGGTTTTATCCAGGAATCAAAGCTTTGTGGCCAGCTTAAAGGTCAATGTTTTTCTAGAAAATCAACCTGAGAAGCTGCAAAGGTGTGAGATTTTATGTGATGAAATATTAAACTGTAGCATTTTAGGATTATTGAAAAACACTGTATATGCTAACACAAAGAAAAAATAGAATATTCTTTTAAAGCTTATCTCAATTCCAACCAGGTATACTAAATAATTTTAAAAATAAAGTAATAATAAGAACACTGCTAAAGCAAAAACACAAACATTCACTATTGTCAAAATGAAACCCAATGATATCATCTGCTGAACCAAAAAAAAAAAAATTCTAACAACAAAAACACAAACCTCCTTTTACTTCGGTCATACTTTTCTAATAGCTACAATCCAATAAATACTGAAAAAGGTAAATTATTAACAGCAAATGTAAACTACATTATAACAAATAACTAGGGAACAAACCTGTTGTGAGAATCCGCAGAAGAACTGGTACAAAAACTGTGGCAAAATGAAACAAAGGTTCTGGAAAAAAAAAATGAAGAAGAGGGTTAATGTTTTCACTTAAGTTTCTGAACTAAAACAGGAAACTGCTCCAAATAGTTTTAAGTCAGTTCTAAGCCCTTCTAATATCAGAATGCAATAAGTCTCTACTCTAGAGTTGTAAGGAAATAACCCAAAAACAAATGACTAATTCATATTAATACCAACTTTTGCCCTACCAAGGCAGAAAAGATCTTACTTTATGAAAACCTCTTGTTATTCTTTGTCCAGGGAAGAAATGTGATCATACAACACAATTCCCTAATGGCACTGGCTTTTAAACGCCAATTAGACCTGCAAAATCATTATAAAATATAATGACATAAAGCTGTAAGTGTGTACAGGGGAGGGCAAAACTAAGTTTACAGCTGTTCACATGGAAAAAGACATGTAGGTTATGATTAGTACAACAGCTTTATTAACTCTGTGTTTTGTGTACTCACAACTGTAAACCTACTTTTGCCCAGCCCATATTTTAAGTCAATTGATGCCATTAAAGAGCTAGGAAATTATTACAGTGTATGTTGACACTAACAGTATCAACTAATGCTTTACTGCCTTTATCACTGCCTCATCAAACAATCAACATATTGATACTAGTCATTTGTTCTATGCAAAGATGGCACTGTGGGTGACACAAAAGCAAAATGAAACTTCTTATTCCTAAGGGACTTATGATTTAGTTGGGAGAATACTGAAAACAGATTTAAAAAACATAAGCAGAGAATTCACAAGACATTAAGTTACTAGGTGTGATTCTAAATACTGAAATTAATGTCTTCAGGACAAATGATCATAACTAATAGTTTCAAATGAGTGCTATTCCTCGGGGCAGGCTGTGACCTTATTTGAGTGTCGCCTGTCACCTGTTCATGTTGTCTGTGGATTTCTCTTTGGGCAGCGCTTTCAAGATCCCATTTTTGAGCCACATCAAAAAACCAGTCTCCTTCTTTCTGTCACACAGGTACTTTCCCAGGCTGGGAGAGTTGAGGCTGTTTTAAAAAATCCAATGCATCCTCAAAGGATGAACATCTTCTAGGCTGAGGATACTTAGGTGAAATACCACAGGCTCTGGAGGATGTTCCTAAAGAAAAATGCTACCCATGTTTTGAGTAACTCCTACGGCACACGCGGCAAACACAAGGCCGGTGGGCTGAATGTGGCCCTCCCCCTTGCTTTATCCGGCACCTTGTTTCTACCTGGCGGGAGCGCCAAGCTCCTGGCCCCTAGTTAAGGGGTAGTTATATTTACACAGTCCTAAAGTTACATCCAGCCCTTTGAAGGCAACTGCGAGGCTAATGTGGCCCCAGGTGAAAATGAGTTTGACACCCCTGTCCTACGGCATAGAATATGTGTCATAGCTCCAAAGAGCTCATCATCTGGAAGGGCAACATTCAACCATATGCATCAGCTCTAGCAGAATGCAAAATATCATAGGTAGCATTTCTAGAGTCATACTTTATTCTTTAAAAAGTTCTGATGCTAGAGGAGGCAGTGCTCAGTGGGGGCTATGGGGGTGCTTTGTGGGAAGGGGAGGTCTGACCCTCCCACTAGAATGTAATTTCCATGAGAACAAGGCCCTTGCCTATCTTATTCCATTGTGGATTCTCAGGGCCTAAAACAGTGCTTGGCACCTGGTAACACATTCAAACATAACTGCTGATTGAATAGAGAAGTTAACAGTTGAATTGGATGCTAAAGATGAATCTGATGTGTTGATGGCAGAAACCTAGGTAAGGCCTTGTGTATTTTAAACAGACGAGGTGAGACAAGGAGAGACTATGGGGTGCCTTGAAAGTCAGACCAATCCTGGACAATGGAGAGTAAAGTTTCTGGAATACAACTGAAAAGTGGTTCGCTGTTTTGTTTGTTTTTTTTGGAAAAGTGGCATTTTTCAAACATTAACCTGGCTGAATTATGCAAAGTAGATGGCATGGAGAAATCGAAAGCAAGAAGACCTGCCCCGGAAGCACTCCGGCGGGGAGGCAATGGCAAACTGAAGATGCAGAAAGGCTCCTTAGATCAGCCAAAGAGGGTCAAAAATATTAGAAATCATCTTGGGGCAAAATGCAGCACAAAAAAAGGAATACTGTTAAGCCAGTAACTAAGAGATAATGGGCACAGAGATCCTACGAAGATGGAGGGCACCACCTACATAAATAATCCCCTCCCTCGGGAAGCCTCAATTACTGACTACACTAGTGAACATGAGCCATTTTAGCGCTTGTTTTGTTTTCCTGAACAGAGTATTCCTTCCATCTGGTGGCAGGTGAATGAATTGCAGGTCAAAATCTTAAAGAGGCAAACTAAGCCTCTGGAATTAGAGATCAGATGGTTGGCAGATCTCTACGGCAAATCTTCATGGGCGGTCCTACTAAGGGGAGGTAAGAGGGAATAACAACCCATCTCCATGCGGGGCTGTTAGGTTACTGAGTCTAAGGCCCGAGAGCCCATCATTATGATGTACAGAGTCCTGGAATGAAAGTACAGCTATTGTGGAAATCTTGTTCTGTCACCTCCTAGCTGGCTCCAAAGGCAAGTTATGTAAGGTCTCTGAGCCCTAGATTATACACATTTTAAATGGACATAATACTAACTGCCTCATAAAATATTTGTGAGGATTAAATAAGAAAATACTTTTGTCAACCAGTGAATTATATTACATATACTGGGCTAATTATCATTATTAATCACCACCATATTTGGCCTGGATACCAGTTGATACTGGTTGACAGGGTCTTAGCAAATCTGTAAACCTGAGGTCAAGGTTATATATTCTTTTGGAAACATAAAGTTAATAAGACCTGGGTTTCATCACAGAAAACTGACACATAAAAGCGGTTGCTGAGCTTTCCCTCCTATGATATACAGGGTAAAAAACACCGTAACTGCTTGAATCACTGAAAAATGGTACACTAACTTGATAATATATCTATAAATTGGAACTGAATTAAAATCTTTGGTAAATTGTATTCTCTGGTAGACAAACGTAAGTATGCAGGCTCAGTTTAACGTATTTTGATTGGTGCTAAAAGAAAATCAAGGTGTTATCGGGGAAACTACCTCAGTTTCCAAACATGAGGGTTTGGGATACTGCACAATAACTGTGTTTTAGATTAATATTTAATGTAGTATAAAAAGGCTCAGAATATATTAAATAAAAAGGGCAAAGTGCAAAACAGTGCGCTTTGGGGCTGACTGCTATGTTTGGGGTTTCTTATTGGAGTGATGGAAATGTCCTGGAATTAGTGGTGATGGTTGCAAGTCACAGTGAACATACTAAAAGCCACTGTACTTTACACTACAGTGAGTTTTATTCTTTGATTTTTTAAAAATATTTTATTTATTTACTCTTAGAGAGAGGGGAAGGGAAGGAGAAAGAGAAAGAAACATCAACGTGTGGTTACCTCTCATGTGGCCCCACTGGGGACCTGGCCTGCAACCCAGGCATGTGCCCTGACTGGGAATCGAACCAGCAACCCTTTGATTCGCAGGCCCGTGCTCAATCCACTGAGCTACACCAGCCAGGGCTTGCTCTTTGAATTATATCGCAATAAAAACTGAAAAAACTCATTATATATAGTATTTAAAAACAATGTATACGTACATTAATTTGTATAGACAAAAGAATAGGCCATACAATGTTACCCTTTGCTCTCTCTATTGGTATGCATTTACAGAGAACTTCAACATTTTCATTTTAGAAAAGAACTTATGTATAAAAATATTTGAGAAAAGTCACTGTTGTATAATTCTCCTTTTATTTAGAGCATTAACTCACTAGGCAACATCCTCAGAGAACCTCATCTTGAGGAGAACCATGCGTTTCACATCATCAAAAAATCAAAATCAGGCAAGATTAGCGAGGAAGGACCCAAAGGGAACACAAATAAGAACTTAACCTGAGTATATTACAAAGAAATAACACCACCACACTGAAATGGAAGAAAATGAGGGGGGGGGAGAGTAACTTTGAAAATAGTATTTGACTATACACTCCAAGGCTAAAGACAAACAGAAGTGCACACATACTACTCAAGTTAGTCAGTTTGTTTGTCCCAGGAGTGAGTTAGCAATTCTGAATTTACTTTAAATGTACTCTAGGATTGAGCAAATAAGTAAACAGGGTAAATAAGTATTCAGGGTAATGAGAACCAGGTTTCTCATCTCTGGAGAAAGGAGTCACAAATAAGGAAATGGGAAGAGCTAGAAAGAACTTTGTGGTGTTGGGTGGCATCAAAGGTATCAGTATAAACTGAGTTCACATGCTGGATTCATACTGATACCTTGGCTTCCAACTCCAACACCAATACATATTTTCCAGCTCTGTCCACTGAGAAGACCTACAACCAACCTCAGCTCAGTAGCAATGAGTACATCTAGCATCTAGATCTTGATTTTTTTTAATTTAAAAAACTGTTTATTGACTTTAGAGAATGAGGAAGTGGGAAGACGGAGGGAGACAAGGAGGAAGGTAGGGAGGGAGACACAAAGAGACAGAGACATCGATGAGAAAAACATCAATTGGTTGCCTCCCATATGTGCAATGACAGGGAATTGTACCTGCAACCTGGTTACATGCCCTGACCAGGAATCAAACCCCCAACCTTTTGTGTACAGGACAACACTCCAACTGAGCCACACCAGCCAGGACTTGATTTCTAAATATTATTTGCAAAGAAAAGAAACTAGTATTCCTTGAAGAAATGTTCAAATCTAGGGCAGGAGCAGGAAAAAATACAAGATGAGCCTAGAACATCATGTGGTACTGGAAAATAAAGAAGTCTTGAAAAAAGGTTGGGGATGGGGGCAGAGAGTAACAGGGAGTTGCTACTCAATGTGTGCAAAGTTTTCATTATGCAAGATGAGCAAGTTATGAGGTCTGCTGCACAATATTGTGCCTGTAGTTCACAATACTGTATTGTATACTTTAAAATCTGTTCAGTGAGTAGAGCTCTTATCACAATAAAATAAAAACTTAAAAATGATAGAGATATGTTGAAAGGACATAGGGGCCAAATCTATAACAATATGAGTACCAGAACAATAACAGTAATGGATTTTAACTCAGAAAAAAATATCTGTTTTACTGGCAGATTGTTTTCTCCCCACCCCACCGGGATCACAGGCTTTATGGTCCAGTAGAAGGAATAGACGCAAATATACAAAGAAGCGTATCATAGATGTCTCAGAAGGGAGTGGTCAAATGTACACAGCAGAGTCAGGAAGGGCTTCATAGTTGAAGCCATTTGTGTGTGTGTGTGTGTGACTTCTAAGGCTAACTGCCTCTTTTGGTTTTTAAAACTGAATTTATTGGGGAGACATTGATTAATAAAATTGCATAGGTTTCAGGTGTACAGTTCTATGATACATCATCTGTATATTGTATTGTGTGTTCACCTCCCCACGTCAAGTCTCCTTCCATCACTAACTGTCTGTTTTCAGGACCTGGGGATATGTGACCTTGGCTTTTTTTTAATTAACATATAATTGATATACAATGTTGTGTAAGTTTAAGGTGTGCATGTTGGTTTGATACATTTTTTTTACTGAAACTGATTACTAGCATAATGTTAGCTGACACCTCTGGCACATCACATAATTATCAACATTGAAGATCTAGAGTCTTAGCAACTTTGAAGTATACAGTACAATATAATTAATTACAATCACCATACTGTACATAAATCTGAAGAACTTACTCATCTTTCAGTGGCATGTCTGTACCCTTAAATAACATCTCCCCATTTCCCCTTCACCCCAGCCTCTGGTAACCACTAGAATGCTCTTTTCAAATGAAATTACACAGAACAAAGTTGTAGGGTCTTGGAAACACCATTTCCATCAAGTTTCCAAAGTCAACATTGTCAGGAATGAGACATACTGACCACATGTGCCAAAAATGCATAACTTGAAACTAACAGTAAGCAAATGTTAGGCAAACTCTGATGGATGGAGATTCTATAAACCACTGGCAAAATTCCAATCTGGTATGTAGGCTAATCAATAATGTGCCAATTAGCCCTGGCTGGCATAGCTCAGTGGATTGAGCTCGGGCTGCGAACCAAAGCATCGCAGGTTCGATTCCCAGTCAGGGCACATGCCTGGGTTGTGGGTTTTGGGCCACGTGAGAGGCAACAACACATTAATGTTTCTCTCTCTCTCTCTTTCTCCCTCCCTTCCCCTCTCTAATAAATAAATAAATCTTTAAAAAATAATGTGCCAATTGATATCAACTTACTAATCTTGATAACTATTGTTGTGGGTTATCTAAAGTATTAACAGGTAGCAAAACGGGGCAAAGAATATGTAAGAATTATTTCCAGTAATTTTGCCATGTCTCTGAAGTC
Organism: Phyllostomus hastatus; assembly: GCF_019186645.2. Taxonomy (NCBI): domain Eukaryota; kingdom Metazoa; phylum Chordata; class Mammalia; order Chiroptera; family Phyllostomidae; genus Phyllostomus; species Phyllostomus hastatus. The sequence goes on along the minus strand of NW_025333841.1, from coordinate 5,994,623 downwards.
AGAAATGATTTAAAAATTAAATGTAAAAAGTCTTTAAAAAACTACACTGGACATAATACAGGAAAGGAGATCAATTTCTGGGCTGTCTTGGCTAAAAATGATGTGCATGGTTTAGGCTAGTTACTTCACCTTCATGTATGACACGTTCATTATGTGTAAAATGAGCGGCTTAAATTATATTCATAGATACCAAACTGCTCTGAGGAACCTCTGGGCAGGACAGTGAAGTTGAGCAAGTACACAGCTCTGGCCCCATCATTTTTTAGTCAACGCAACCCTGCTTCTATCTGCTGTTACCTGTGTAATTTCATTTGAAAAGAGAATACTAAAAAGAGTAGTTTAGAATACTGTTCACAATAAAAAAGGGAACCAACTACTGATAGACGATACAATATGGATGAAACTCAAAAACATGCAAAATGAAACAGGCCAGACACAAGAGTACCTATGATTCTATTTAGTACTAAAACAAGCATATCTAATGTGTTTATTGTATAAATTATATCTAAACATATATGCTATGTATTACAATACTATATATGTTAATATAAATTAGATTAGTCATTGTTTGGGTCAGGGGTGGAGGAGAATGGGAAGGAGCACATGAGAACTTTCTGGGATGATGGACATGTTCTAGTTTTTTTTTTTTAATTTGTTAAAGATTTTATTTATTTATTTTTAGAAAGAGGGGAAGGGAGGGAGAAAGAAAGGGAGACAAACATCAGTGTGTGGTTGCCTCTTGCGCACCCCTCATTGGGGACCTGGGCCGCAACCCAGGCACGTGTCCTGACTGGGAATCAAACTGGTGACTCTTTGGTTTGCAAGTCAGCACTCAATCCACTGAGCCACACCAGCTAGTTCAACAATACTACATATATATGTTAATATAAATCAGATTAGTCATTGTTTGGGTCAAGGGTAGAGGAGAATGGGAAGGAAGACATGGAACTTTCTGGGGTGATAGAAATGTCCTACATTTGATTGGGATGGTAGTTACATGAATGTGTATACATTTGTCAAAATAGAACTGTATACAGTTTTATCCTCACCTGAGGACATCATTGCTGAGAGAGAGAAACATCGATCGTTTGCCTCCCATATGCATCCCACTTGGGCCAGGGCAGAGGGGGGATTGAACCCCAACCTAGTTATGTGACCTGATCAGGATCAAACCCTCAACCTTTCAGTTTTCAGGCTAATGCTCCAACCAACTGAGCCACACTGGCCAAGGGCAGAACTGTATGCTTTTAATGGGAACATTTTATTGTATTTCAACTATAGTTCAAGAAAGCTGGCTGAAAATTTCATCTCAAATCTCTCACATTAAAAGAAATTTCTAGCTTCTGATTCCATGAACAGATTTGTTTTAATGACCACACACTTCAGTATGAAGACAAAAGGAACACGAGAAAAGAAGGAAAAACACCATGACTAAGCTGAGCCCACGTTGGATTAAGTAGTCTTTAGTTAAATTGCAAATATGTGACCACATACCTTATAGAAGAAATATTGTACAAGGTGTGCTATTCTCACATAATATAGATGTCCGTGAGCCAACAGCAGTTTCTTTAAATGTTTAAACTTTGGAACAGAATAATCGCTATTCCTGGCTGCTTGGCGACCTTCTTTGCCTTTAATACCTAAAAAAAGAAAATCTCTATAGGGTGAGTATTTTATTGAATAAGCAAGACACGGACTTGCTCTTTTCATATTTTTAACTTGCTTACATATTCCACTTTAAATGTAGTTTAGCTTAGCTTTTGTAAGCAAAAAGTGCTTTCTTTAACAATGACAATGAGACAGCAATAAATGGTAAAACGAAGTTTAACTGGTACTTACCTATTTCTAACACAATACACAACTAAATAGAATCATTATTTTAATTATTATAAGGCAAAAATTATCTTGAGAAAAAAAAATTAAATCTCAAAATTAGTTTAAGGCCACTTAGTGCTTAATTGTGCACGGCAGCAGTCTGGGGGCAATATTAAAGCAACCCAGAGACCTGGGGTCTGTGGTCTAGGAGCTCAAAACTGAAATGTTACAATGAGATGGTGAAGTTCTTTCACTGAAGGAAACTCCCAATAGCAGCCCAAGTTTCTCTGAACTCAAGCGGCTTTAGGCCACTGCCACAATGAATAACCAATGAGTAGAAGGAAGAATTCCACACAACACAGGGTTACTTCCAAATGAGAAGAATTGGGGAATTTGGGAATCCAAACTGTAGTACAATAATTCACAAGATGGTAGTTCCATTATTTCTCCCCCTTCAAAAATAAACAGGCTTGCTGGCGTATTAGGATGGCTGCCCACCAGCAGCCTGACCAGGGGGATGGGTGGGGAATGGGACAGGTTGTACAGGAGCTGTTGTTACGTGCCAACATATTAATTCAACACTACAGCCCAAACCACCCATAAATATCACCATGCAGAAAACCAGCCAAGCAATTATCACTTCTTAGTACCAAACAGTTAAGAATCTCTCTATAAAGATATAGTGCAGCAACGTAAGCAGATCTGGCCAGGAACGGAAAAACAATACAGTTTCATGCATGCTGTCCAAGTGAGAGCTAAATGATCAATTGTGCTGCCAGCAGGTTTGGGAAATTCACTTTACTTGACTCCTGTAAAAAGATCCTCACCTTGGTATTCCTACATTCCCCCCACGGGTAGGTCGGTCTTTGGGATGGATGCGTTACATGATCATATGAGAACACTAATTCCATGAACAGTTATCATTCCCAAATTAGAATTCAGGATGAGCAACCAAAACAATCTCTGTAGAATACAACATCATGCCAGCTAAAAACAATACTGATACCTTACAGCTGCCATCTCATTAGATGTTTCTTACCTATTCCCACATGGGATTCCAAGATCATACTAACATCATTGGCGCCATCACCTATCGACAGTGTTATTGGGCTGCCTTTTAAATTCTTCACCATTCTGACAATCTAAACATTAAATACAAAAGAGGTACAGAAAAGGTCAAAGTTGAATGTGAGATTGCACTACATTACGGGTAGATGCCTCATTCACACTTGTAAATGGAGGCCACGCAAACAGGGAGTTTGTGCATGTGTGTACAACAGTCTCAAATTCTCAGAGGCAGAAGAACACAGCTTTTCAAAATACAATGCCAGTGCCCATTCGTTTCTGGTTCTGTGAATGTATGAACTATCAAAACCCCCTACTTCTTATCTATATTAAAGACCAACATGTTTCCCTCTCTTTCATTGCTTCATGTGTCCTTTGAGATTGAGTGTTGAACGCATGACAGTGGAGACCAGAAAGCTGATTTGGGGCACCATGCATAGGGCTAACAGAACAAAAGTGGAAAGTGACAGAACAATGTTTTAGGGTACCTCTTCCTCTCCCCTCCCTGATGACACTCCCACTCCCCATTGGTGCCCTTCACACCTTATTCCCAGGGGCTTATCTAATGTTAAATTATTTCACTCATGTAGCTGGCAACTACAGTTCTCCCACTGCCCATATGACTTCGCCTCTCGTATAGGTAGCTGCATTTTAAAAGGGATCATCTTAAAGGTGGTGAGATTTGCAGAAAGTAGCTGAGATATGTATGTGTAAAAAGCCTGTCACTGTTCCTTGGGTGTCTCTTCAAGGTGTTGACACAGTGTAGCTCCATGCTGTGTTCATGGTAGGCACTGAATAAAATAAACCTTCTGGTGGAGTTACTTGTGGGAAGTGTATTGGGTAAGCGGCTGTCCTCCTACTCTATGTTTTAGATAATGACTGCTTTATGTGTCAACCCTCAAAATCCCTGGGAACCTAGCAGCTTTTAAAAGCTTATATAATCCAGTAGTTAAATAATGCCTTGTAAAAATGCTGGCCTCACAATTGCTTTCACCAGTTAACATAATCAAAACCCACTGTAAACACAACTGAAGTGATTAAAAATAATTTATACAAGGCTAAACCACCCCCTAGTCTTTTCTGTAAACAAAATTCAGTTAGGTTTCATTTAGTATTAAATAGCATACCCGCAAAGCCACACAGTCAATCCAACTGAACACCAAAATGATGGTACTGTGAAATGCCAGCTTTCCTCCAATCCCTCCTCTCATCCGGGTTCTTTTACAAAACCTTATTAAGACTGTCAGAAATAATCTGTGAGTCTTTGAAAAAATTAGAGAACCCAAACTAAATTGGTTTTTTATTGGCTACAATACTGGTTAAACTAATTGTACTTGTTATACTACGTGCAGTAATGACTTGTACCTCAAGGAAGAAAAACTGCAGCCAGGAAAGGTCTAGGAAAGACAATGGAAATTATCAAGGGTGACAGCTTCTGCATGAAAATATAGATTAAAAAGATTAAAGCTTGTCCTCACAGAAAGATAAAATGCTATACGATCATGGACTATAAAATAATGAAAGATTTAGAGAGATAAACATGTTTTTTTTTAACTGACCCCCAGGTCACCTGGATTAAGAATTTCTCTTCAATCTCTAGGATAGGTTCATGAAAAAGAAATCAATATACCAAAAGCTAGTTATCGATCAACTATAACTACATGTAACTCAAAGTGCAAAACAATGTACAAAATACCAAAAAAGATACAAGGATTGGTCACACACCTTAAAAAGCATATGATGAAGTAGTACAGATAGGGAATGAATAGAAGAATATTAGGAAATTTGATTAATACAAAATAACAATATGCAATAATCTGTGCAAGGGAATATATATCAGTGTCATCTAAGTCATCCACATAAGAAGGTCTATGATCTCAGAGAAGGAAGAGGACACCATATGCCACAGTAATCAGAAGTGATTTTATAGAAGAGTGTTCTGATCTAAATCATAGGTGTCCAACACAAGGCCCATGGGCCAAATCCGGCCCTCCACCTTGTTTCTACCCAGTGGCAGCACTGAGCTCCTTGTCCCTAGTTAAGGAGTAGTTATATTTATACAGTCCTAACATTACATTCAGCCCTTTGAAGGCAATCGCGAGGCTGACATGGCCCCCGATGAAAATAAGTTTGACACCCCTGATCTATATCATAAAAGACTGTTAAGATTTACATGGATGGGGAAAAGGGGGTTGGAAGAGTATTCCAGATGAAGAAATGCCATGTTCTAAGGCATACAGCTAGATAAGTACAGCATACGCTCAGAAAATAGAGCTGGCTTGAACAGATCAGTGAGTTTTCATATACTGGGAATGGACAGGTATACCTGGGGCCAGATCGACAGGGAGTGATATTCTGAAAGTGACATGCAGCAGGATGCAAGAGGAATGGAAGAAAAAGCAAGACTGCAGGCAAAGAGAAGTTAGGTTAGGCTAGTTATAGGTGCAGTTAAATTAGTTGTTAAAGGCCTGGACTGGGAAACGAATGGATGGAAACGACAAAAGATGTATTAGAAAACAGACAGAGTTCAGTGACTGAGGTCATGTGGTAGGGTAAAGCATGAGGGAAGTCAACAGAGATTTCAAGCTTTTGAATCTAGAAACCTGGATGTACAGTACACTCAGTAGCAAATGAAAAATAAAAGAGAAATGACAGTTGGGCTCTAGAGAAGGCTGAGCTGAGGTGATGACACACCCAAGAAGATGTGTTCAGTAAGAAGCTATTGAAGTAAAGCAGAAACCCAACAATTTGGATTGGAGAAGTGACTTGAAAATCACCTATATGGCCATGACAGATGAGTAAGTGATAGCCCAGAAGAGACTCTAGTGATAGAAATACAACAGAACGAGGACTGCAGCACAGGGGGCCCCCCATTCTGGGTGGGAGAAGCAGCACTGGGTCAGGAATTCAGACACCAGCCTGAGCAATGGAGCAGTTAAAATCCAGGTGAGCAACTTGAACAACAATTGGGGGGGAGGGGTATTGCCTCTGACTAAAGGGTGAGATTTCTGCGGATCCTGTTCTGGCAGGATGTGCTTCCCCAGCTGATGCTAACCAGGGTTCTCAAGGTTGAACAAAAAAAAAAAAGCAGCTGACTGTGGTGGGGATTCAGAGTGACAAGAAAGCAGACAGTGACAATGCCCTAAGTTAGGATGGGCTGTGTTTGCGTGCGCGCATACGCGTGCATGCAAGTGTGAGGCAGGGGGTGATTTATAGATAAAGGAGAATCCAAAAACACAGCCATCCCATGGGTGTAGAGCAAGCAGTTGAAGAATCTGAAGAAGCAAGGCTAATACATATGAAAGAATACGCCACAGTGTATACAGCAGTGAAAAAGTGTGTAACCGAGACTCTAAAGTTCCTTGGATCCAGTGAGTACAAGGAAGCAAGGTGAAGCAGATCAATGTGGGCTGGAGGAGCTGAAAAGGACAGCATATTCATGTGGTCCTTGAACTGGGTTTTATTATGAATATACCATATTTTTCAGGTTATAAGACACACACCCCCCGCCCCCATTTGGGAGGCATAATGGTTGTTAATGCTGCTCTTGAGTTCTGTTTACATTTACATTGGTGAAATATTATGTTATTTATGTTATTAAATATTTTACCACATTTTTTACTTCAAAAATGTTTTCCCCTATTTTCCTCCTTTAAAACCTAGGTGTGTCTTGTGGTCCGAAAAAATACGGTGATTGTTAGGCCAAGGGGAATTCCGAGAGAATTCCAGATGAGGAAATAATGTGAGAAAAGTGAGAAAAGCTTGGAGGTTGGCATGTGGAAAGGACACAAATGGACAACAATTCACATGGGACATGGGAGTTACGGTGGACACAAAGTGTGTAGGCACACATTTAGGGCCAACACGGAGAGCCCCCAGTGCCACACTGAGTCATCTGCCCTTCATCCTGAGGGACTAGGAAACTACTGAAAGTGTCTGAGCAAGAATATATGACGAGAAAAGGAGCGTTTTAACAAGATTAATTTGGGAGTGAGGGGCAAGAGATTAAAAGGGGGATTGTGAAAGCAAGGAAACCAAATCAGTCTCTGGGTAAAGTTGTAAGGGCTTGGACTGGGCTGGAGGTAAGAGGTTTAAAAAATGGCACCAAAATGACAGTTATGACAAGAGGTAAAACCAATAGAAGGACAGGGTGACTATATATGGAGTGAAGAAGAGCAGGGTCAGCCTTGGCTGGTGTAGCTCAGTGGATTGAGTACGGGCCTGCGAACCAAAGGGTCACTGCTTTGATTCCCAGTCAGGGCACATGCCTGGGTTGTGGGCCAGGCCCCTAGTGGGGGGCGTGTAAGAGGCAACCACACATTGATGTTTCTTTCTCTCTCTTTCTCCTTCCCTTCTCCTCTCTCTAAATAAATAAATAAATACAATCTTTAAAAAAAAAAAAGAGCAGGGCCAGAAGTATTGAAGACTTAGTTAGAAAGCAAAAGAAAAAATGGCACTGGTAACAGGAATAATGAAGACATGAAACAAACTAGCCTGAAGGACAAAAATTGTAGGATCTGTTTAGAATGCTAGAATTTAATGTGGCAGTGGGGAATCCACATGGAGCTGTCTATAGGCAGCCAGAAATATGAGACTTAATGAAAAGAAAAAGTCAAGACCAGAGAAAACTGGTCATTAGAGAGAAGACAGAGGATGAAACCAAATAAAAAGACACTAGATTGCCAAGCAGGGGGATAAAAAGTCAGGACTGCGGACCATCACGGAAACCAAGGATGGCGAGTTTTAAGGAGAATGTAATTGAGAGTGTCACCTGCAGCGGAGAACTGAGCAGGGGAATGGAAGACAGCATGATGGATTCGGCAAGGAGGCCACTGCTGTCCTCCAGGCGATCCAACAGAGTAAGATGAGAAGAAAGAATGGATGGGGCTAGGGGAGGCAGCAGACACAAATACTCATTAGAGAAGCTTGGAAGGCGAGGAACTGGGCAGCCCGCTTAAAGGGAACAAGTGAAGCATAGGTTTAATTTAAATTGGTGCAAAGACTCCTCCTGGCTTTGACCACCAAGAGGATGATGCCAGGGAAGATGTAATAAGGTAGGAATGGCCCTTTGAAGAAGAAACAAAGAAAGTAAAGTGAACATCTGTGCATGTGTAATACAACTCCCCTGAATGGAATAGTAATTAACATCCAGTCACCTGTGCTTTCTGCAACGGTGCCATCCGGCAGCAGAGCACTGCAGTGCACTTCATACAAATCTGTAGGAAAATGCTTTTGTAATTGTTAGAACTGGAGTCTTGACTAGAATTTAATATGAGTGACAATGTGGAGCCATCGATGATCAATCCATATTCCTGATGGTCTGTCCATGCTCTGAAAAAGAAAAATAATGCTGCATTTGAATCTATTATACACTTCTATTTAGGACCCCGATTTCTTTTAAACTACAAAGAGAAGGGTCATACATGAGAGGCATCATCAATCCGCTTCCTATAAATTCTAAAGAAGCAACTGTCTCAATTAATGGCACAACAAAGTTTTCATCAAATGTTTGATATTCAAGCTGCCTATACTGATGATGTTAAGTTCTAAAAGATGTAAAAATAATGAACATCTAGCGGTCAGTCTCCATATAAGAAACTGAAAGTGAGCCCTGGCTGGTGTGACTCAGCCGGTTGGAACATTGTCCTGTAGCTGAAGGATCCTGTAACAGAAGGCAGCCGATCGATGCTTCTCTCTCGCATTGATGTTTCTCTCTCTCCCTTCCTCTCTCTAAAAACAACAACAAAAATGTCCTTGCGTGAAAAAAATTTTTTAAAGTCCGTTAAAAAAAAAAAAAGAAACTACAGGTGAATTTTGGAAATACAGATTAAACTCTGATATGAAGACAAATCATTAATCAGTCTAAAAACTCCTTAACACTACAAGGAAAAGACAAAATGGCTTTGGGGTATACAGTCACAGAATACCTTTTCCTAATATTTTTTTCCCGAGTGACATAAACCATCAAGTTACCTGGCTTCTCAAATAAGATGAAGTACCTAAAATATATGGTGTTTATACCATATGGTGCTATAGGTTCCTTAAGTATCATTTTATACTAGGTTAGTGGTCTTCAACCATAGCCTTCCCATTAGAATCATCTGAGCAGCTTTAAAAAACTGGCTATGGCTAAGGTCTATCCCCAGACAAATTAAATCAGAGTATCTTGGGAAGGACTCAGCTATACATAGGTATGCTTTAAAAAGCTCAGTAGGTGATTCTCATGCACAGCCAGGACTAAGAGGTATTAGGTACCGGGAGAGAAAAATGTAACCAGTGCCAAGTATTTAAGAAAAACATTTGAGGGAAAACTTCCAACTGAGAAAATTCTACCAATTAACATGTTGTTTTTTTTTTACAATGAAGAAAAAAATAGTGATTAGTCCATATGAGCTCAGGAAATCCAGGGTGCCGTTTGAGAACCACTATGGTGAAAATATTAGACACAGCTTGATCTCATCATTATAGATTCATTTGTCTAACTTGATGGTTCTCAAAGTTGAATGTTTAGAGGAATGTTGTTCAAGTTTCTGGGACTCTTGCAGATTCGGATTCAGCAGGTTTGTGGTGGGATATGAAATTCTGTATTCCTAACAAGCTTCTGGTGATCATGGAGCTGCTGTTCTTGGGACTAAAACTTTGAGTAGCAAGAGCCTAATAAGCCCCATCTTCCCTTTAGTCCATATTTCTTGGGTGTATACTGCTAATACCATAACATTTTGTACTTATTCATATTTTCCTTCATAATTTTATGACCATTTTTTCACTAATTAAAGCAATTAGCAAACATGTGTTCTTCTTTGCTCCCCCACCCACAGAGCTAACTTCATGTGCAGAAAACAGTGGCTCAATAAGCAAGCAAGCAAGCAATATTGTCAGCATCCACTTTATCTACGCTATGCAGAAGAATGAAAAGAATTATTAACTAATCTTTCCTTGGAGAACAGAAAAGGTCCTTGTGGTGACAGAAGCATATATGATAGATGATACCCATCCAAACAAGATATAAAATAGTCAATATCCAATGACTGGCATAATAAATACACAGGAAGAACAGTGGGTTCTTTGTCAGCTGTAATATCTGAAATGGAACTTCAAAAGACAGGGCAGAAATTGGTGGGGGGAGAGAATGTATGCCGTGTTGCACCAGGAAAACAAGTTGAAAATGTCACTTGAGGCCTTAGATGCAAACTGACTCTGTGGGTCATGGAGAACCACTAAAGGTTTCTGAGCAGAGACATGGTATATAGTCAGTACTTTACATTCAAGGCCCATTTGGCTGGCGAGGGGCTAGAGGGATTTGAGGCTTGAGTCGCTATAGACCTGATGGGGAGCACGAGTGGTGAAACTGGGGACATGAATAAGGCTCAGTAGCTGGTCTGAAGTGGAAGGGACAAAGGAGTAGAAGCTGGACAAGGTGATTCTAGGTCTGACACCTATGTGAGCTGGGGAAAGAGGGAATGTTCTGAGCCGGTGAGTGAAGTTTTCCATAAGCCCTGGCTTTCATAAAAGTGCCCCAGAGCAGCTGAATGGTGCTATGGACTGAACTGTGTCCTGTACCAAGTCCTATGTTGAAGCCCTTACCCGCAATGTGATGGTGGTATTTGGAGATGCAGCCTTTGGGAAATATTTAGGTTTAAATGCTGAGGCCTTTATGATAGGACCAGTGCCCTTATAAGAGAAAAGAGACACCAGAGCTTCCTCTCTCTCTCTGCAAGCTAGAAACAGGGACCACACCAGATGTGAGAAATTAGTTTCCACTGTTTAAGCTACCCAGTGATAGCCTAAGCAGACTAAGACAAATGGACAAGTAAAATGCATGTATTTTGGACTGCCTTTGTAAGTATCTCTGGCTAAAGAAAGGACACATTACTCATAGGCAATTAATAAAAACCTGTTTACTCTCATTGATACCCTAATACCAGAACAACAGCTGTTTCAGAATTGGCCGTAGCCTCAAAAATGTGGGCTATTCATCTTTAAAGTTGGTCTAAACATGAAAGATGAGAAAGCAGATATTGTTAAAGATACAGCATGGGCTCTGGAACTGGACAGACTTGTTCCATCCCTTATTAAATAGCTTTGTCATCTTGAATTAAGTCATTTCATCTCTCTGAGCCTCAGTTTCCCTATCTAAAAAATGAGGAAAATAAGATTGCTTTACTGGGTTGTAGTGAAGATTAAATGAGAATAATTATATAAAGTGGCTAACATTGTTTCCAGAGCAAAAAGCATGCTCAAGAAATGGAAAATAGTATTATCTAGGGGGTTCTTTGAATTTAGTGCAGGTACATCCTGTGGCAATCCTGAAGAGGAAACCAATATGTTTATGGCCAAGGTAAATCCCAGTAATTGGTTTAGGCAAGGCTAAGCCTTGGTTAGTGATATGTATAGAAAAATACATCACTGAATTAATGTGGATCAGTGGCTTTCCTTGAGATTCTTAGGTCCCACAAGTTCTTCTGAAGTAGCTAGTTGAAAGCAGAGTTGAAGTGTCCATGTTAACAAGAATTTGGTTCCCTTTGGAATTCTGGGGCATGAATATCCACACAGAAAATGACTCCAGGGTCTCAAAATACAGGGAAACTATTACAAAGACCAGTTGTATTACATTCAGTTTAAGAGACTGTGAAAAGTAGCATTTTATTTCTTAACATGGACCAGGCCAGAATATCAATGCTAAATATCCAGACCCTAAACATCGAGAATCTGAACTAGTCCCCTAGACTTTGACAGGTTCAGTGTTTTCTTTGAAATTAAAGGTAAGGTTGAAAGTGCCAATTAATGTCAACTGGGCTGTTAGCCACATCCTCAGGGCAAGATTTAAGTTACAAGGATAAAACACCTGCAAACACAGTATGATGAAAAATGGAGCCTCCTGCATAAGCACCTGTGATTTACATCTGTACCAATGTCTAAATAAAAGAAACTAGCCCTGGCTGGTGTGGCTCATTGGCTTGAGTGCCAGCCTGCCGACCAAAGGGTCGCTAGTTCGATTCCCAGTCAGGGTACATGCCTGAGTTATGGGCCATGTCCCCAGTAGGTGGCACGTGAGAGGTAACCACACATTGATGCCTCTCACCCTCTCTTTCTGCCTCCCTTTCCTTCTCTAAAATAAATAAATAAATAAAAAATCTTTAAAAATAAATAAATATAAGAAACTAATGCAATTTCTTACTTTTTAAGGTTTCTAGTACTTTTAGGAAATTCATGCACCAGCTTCTTACGATATTCTATCAACAATTCATGTAATCGATCTTCTTTCCTTTCACTTTCTTCAATGGTTTTTGTGGTCAGTTCCAAGAGTTCAGTGCTGGTTTGGAAAAGGCGGCAGGCATAGCAGGTGGATCTGGCTGTCTCCATCTTATCCCCAGTAAGCACCCAGACTTTTAGACCTGCTGCATGCAAAGCTTCAATGGTTTCAGCTGCTTGATCTTGTAGCCTGGAGCACAAAGGAAATCTTGTTATTCTCAAAAACTCCTCACAGGGATTCTGCAAGAAGGCTTATTAAAGAGAGTATGTTCACAATTCACAGCATTTCTAGAGTCTAGGCATGTTATCACAGTTGGTTTTCTTATATATCCTCTACTCTGGGTGTGTTTTCTCTGGCGTAATTTTACTTATTAGAGTGAAATTCAAACAATGAGGTTTGGAAAAATTCATGACATCTCTTGATATAACTGGTATCCTATGGCAGAATTAAGAATCATCATTCTTAGCTAAAATGTTCAGAAACTCAGCAAGCATTCTTATTCATTGTCACATTGGCATATTACATTATATTTTACATCTCACCACACAAATACTTAACATGGTCCAAAACAGAAAGGGCCAAAGATGTTTTAATGAGATATTGAGGGAAGTTAGTGAATCCCATCTCCAAGCAGCTTTAAGATTAGGAAAGTGAACCATCCTGAAAGAGAATTTAAGCATAATTCTGAAAGGCAGTGATAAAAAGAGCATGATGCTTTCTTTGAGTTCCTTTTGGCAAGAGAATAAAAATGAAATTAGACTAAATGAATTTCATTAGAATTTCAGTAGCTTCCAATGTGGCTACATGCATGTTTGTAATTTTTTGTTTGGTTAAGTCTCACAATTTGCACTTATAATTTCTAAAAACAAAAAAAAATCTTGGACTTCCGGCCAAGATGGAGACATAGGTGGACACACTGTGCCTCCTCGCACAACCAAGATAGGGACAACAATTTAGAAACAGAATAACAACCAGAACTTCCAGAAAATTGATCTGAATGGAAGTCGGATAACCAAGAAGTTGAAACAGACACGTTCATCCAGACTGGTAGGAGGGGTGGAGTCGGGCAGCCAGGCACGGGCTGCGGCGCCAAGAGCAGAGAGCACTGGGACTGGGCACGAAAGGCATCCGGGGTGCGCAAGACTGCTGCGGGTGGACCCTGAGTGTGCAAGCGGCAGCTGGCAGACCCAGTGAGGCAGTGATTGTAAAGCAAGGCAGTGCACGCAACCCAGGATCCCAGCGCTGGGAAATAGAGCTTCAGGACACTGATTGAGGACACCTGTGGGGGTTGAGGCACAGGGAGAGACACCCAGCCTCACAGGGGAGGTCCTTGGAGGGTCCCACCGCGTGCACAAGTCCACCCACATGGGAATTGGCACCAGAGGGGCCCAGTTTGCTTGGGGGAAGCAGCAGAAGGGACTCAGGTCCCACGGAGAATGGAGCAACTGCCATTGTTCCCTCTTGACCCCGCCCCCACATACAACCGTCACAACCCAGCAACTGGAGTGCCCAGCCCTAGTGAACACCTAAGGCTCCGCCCCTCACAGTAACAGGCATGACCAGACCAGAAAAAAAAAAAGAGAGAGAGAGAGAGAGAGATGGCTCAAACGGAAGACCAAATGAAGGCCCCACAACCCATCCTTTTAAGCGACTGAGAGATAGCCAATGTATCAGATGCACAAGTCAAAACACTGGTGATGAGGAAGCTCACAGAATTGGTTGATTTTGGTCGCAAATTAGATGAAAAAATTAAGGCTACAATAAGTGAAATGAAGAAAAATATACAGGGAACCAATAGTGATGGAAAGCTGGGTCTCACATCAATGGAGTGGACCAGAAGGAAAAAAGAAACAACCACACAGAAAAGAATGAACAAATAAGAATTCAAAAAAATGAGGAGAGGCGTAGGAACCTCTGGGGCATCTTTAAACGTTCCAACATCTGAATTATAGGAGTACCAGAGAGAGAAGAAGAAGAGCAACAAGTGGAAAAGTTATTTGAACAAATAATAAAGGAGAACTTCCCCATTCTGGCAAAGGAAATGGACTTCCAGGAAGTCCAGGAAGCCCAGAGAGTCCCAAAGAAGTTGGACCCAAGAAGGAACACACCAGGGCACATCATAATTACATTAGCCAAGGTAAAAATGAAGGAGAGAATCCTAGAAGCAGCAAGAGATAAGGAGACAGTTACCTACAAATGAGTTCCCATCAGACTGTCAGCTGATTTCCAAAAAGAGACCTTATAGGCAAGAAGGGGCTGGAAAAAAGTATTCCAAGCCATGAAAGGCAAGGTCCTATATCCCAGATTGCTCTATCCAGCAAAGCTTTTATTTAGAATGGAAGGGCAGATAAAGTGCTTCTCAGATAAGGTCAAGTGAAAGGACTTCATCATCACCAAGCCCTTATTACATGAAATGTTAAAGGGACTTATCTAAGAAAAAGAAGATAAAAAACATGTATAGTATAATGACAGCAAACTCACAATTATTAACAATCACACCTAAAACAAAAACAAAAACAAACTAAGGAAACAACTAGAACAAGAACAGAGCCACAGAAATGGAGATCACATGGAGGGCTAGCAACAGGGGAGTGGGAGGAGGAGAGAGGGGGAAAAGGTACAGAGAGTAAGTAGCATAGATGGTAGGTAGAAAATAGACAGGGGGAGTGCAAGAATAGTATGGGAAATGTAGAAGCTAAAGAACCTATGACACATGGACATGAACTAAAGGGGGAGAATGTGGGTGGGAGAGGGTGTGCAGGGTGAAGGAGGGAAATGGGACAACTGTAATAGCATAATCAATAAAATATACTTTCTAAAAATACCCTAAAATATTAAGAGTGTAAAATTTTCAGGAAGATCATTGCTGAAGCCCTACAATCATGTCTGTCAGAGCTCAATCTATTAGTTAAAGAAAATCATTTTAAAGTATGCAAAAACAAGCTCTACTCTGTTAAACCAGGTTACAATGAACTCTCATGTTATTTGCGCTACCTTGAATTTCCTTTCTGCTCATCTCTGTCAAAAATTTCACCCATTCTACCAGGCACCACCCCAGGTCAAATGATGCCTCCAGCACAAAGCTCCCTACACATAATAAGACTATTTCATAAATATCCACGTAAATGGATGGCTTCGTAAATATTCACAAGACCATAGAGATGTCTGATTCATTGTTCTAAGGCACAAATATTTAACTTGAAAACCACTCTACCAACAATTCAAAATCTGGTGTGTAGATATGCAAAATGAAACATTTCAAAACTGGAGATTAGTTACCAATCTGAACAGATACCCCCCTAAATGCCTGGTCATTCAAATAATAAGAATGTCATCTTTAGTTACTTGTCTTCCACTGCAGTGGCTCCAATTAAATTCATGTTTGTCTCAATATCATCAAAAATCTTTTCCATTTTCTCTTCTCTGTCTTGTAAGGCCATTTTTGCCTCCATGAGCTGTCTGTCAATTCTTTCATAATCATCTGGAGCAATTTCTTTGAAGGCTACACAAAGTGTCCGATACCCATCCTAGAAGCAAAATAGGAGACCTCTAGTTATGCACATATTAATAGAAAAAAAAACCACTCTCTTTAAATACTCTTGCTTTACCACACAAAAGAAATTCTGACACATTTTTAGTTTAAAAAAAAAAGAATTACAACTATAAAGGTAACGTTCAATTAGGCTCAAAATAACAAAATAATTATCTCTGGGGGTGAAAATAAAAGCAGAACGTAATACAAAGATTCTTGAAAAGTCTTGAAGGCTGCAAATTCTGAAAAGAAACTTGCTATAGGATAATGTTTTATATTAAGAAAAACAATATTACTAAAGCCCTAAATCTAAAAATAGACCATAAATATAAGCTAAAATCCACACAGATATTTGAACAGCAATCCCATAAACATAATCATCTCCAGCGTTTCTCTTTCTATTTCTCAGGGGTAGGGCTGTACGCTCACCATTGCATTTCGTTCCACATGGGCTTTCGTTGGCTCAATTTCATGATTTTGCACCCTGGGGAAAACTGCTGAGTCTGCTCCTTTACAAAAGAGAAGTACATCTCCTAAAATAAAGAACCAAAGTACTTGACTTAGAATTTGAAGACTGGTAGTGGGACTTTAATAACAGAATAACTATTAGAGTGGACGTTCCCACCCAGCTGTTATATGAGTATATCCTGAGCCTGCCTTGCAATGCTCCCCCAAATGGAAGGAGACATCTTGATCTTTTCTCTGTCGGGACAATATTTACCACCTCTTGAGACCAATATGGACACAAGTAATAACTCACAGTTGACAACATGCACCTCTGTTAAAATATACTTCCTTCCAGTGAATCATGAAAGACTGTGCTTGTGTCAAGAAGCTGCATCTGAATGATCTTTGAAAATGCTGTCAACCTCGATTTATAGAGCACATGTGATCCAACAAGATCAAATCATTTTACTTAATTTTTTTAAAGATTTTATTTATTTTTAGAGAGAGGGGAACAGAGGGAGAAAGAGAAGGAGAGAAACATCAATGTGTGGTTGCCTCTCGCGCACCCCCTACTGGGAACCTGGCCCACAACCCAGGCATATGCCCTGGCTAGGAATCGAACTGGCAACCCTTTGCTTTGCAGATTGGTATTCAATGCACTGAGCCACACCAGCCAGGACTCACTTTAAATAATTATACAAATTAGCTTTTAAAATAGTAGCTTGATCGTTTTTACCCAAAACTTGAGAATACCTTGGTAGAATGGTAGTACAACTATAGCTTGATATCAGTCCATGCACCCTGGAAAGTAGTCACAGTTGAGCATTAAGAAAGAAACTTCATTCTTATAAGGCAAAATGCTGAATTCAACAATTAAAAAAAAAAGTGTAGCTCAGAGGTCAAGGCCCCTGACACCTTACCCTTTGCAGTAGAATGCATGTATGCATGTGCACAGGTAAAAACAGCCAGTATATCAAATATTAAGTGTTTTTTATTTCATTTTCTCTCACACATCCAAGTTGTTTAAAAGCCACAAAGCAAATTCCACAATGACATAATGTAAAGTTGGATGTGTTCCCTGTAGAGCCTGTCTGTATCTTCCCATCCTCACATTACGGAATATGCAACAGATTGAATACTAGAAATTAAATTACTAGAAAAGTAATCAAGGCTATTTTGGAAGAAACCACCTGGAAACACACACACACACACCCCCCACAGATACAGAGGCTTCTGAGAGCCCACAAATGAAACAGTTCTCCCTATGAGTCATGCTGAATTCAACCACCAACCACCCTGATTCCTTCCAAAGATATGGTGGGGGGGCCTGGGATGATGGTACTGTTTCCCTTGCAAAGGGCAAGCTTCTTTATTCTGTCAAAGAGGCCAGAGTGCTGGGGTAAAATTAGAATGCCCTTTGCCATTAGATGAGCCCTTAGTTATCTTTAGCTCATCGGCTTCCAGGGAATGTAAAGCAGTGTGGAATGAGGAAGGTCAGGGAGGAATAACCAGTAATTCTCTATACTCAAGAACTTCTGCCCTGGCTGGTGTGGCTCAGTGGACTGAGCACTGGCCTGCAAACCAAAGGGCAGCCAGCTCAATTCTCAGTCAGGGCACATGCCTGGGCTGCAAGCCAGGTGCCCAGTAGGGGGCGAGCCAGTGGCAACCACACATTGATGTTTCCCTCCCTCTCTTTCTCCCTTCCCCTGTACAAAAATAAATAAAAGCTTTTAAAAACAAGAAAAGAAAAAGAACTTTATGGCTAGTAACCACAATCCCCACAACTCTACTGGTCTGATGCATATAGACATTATTGGTGACTGGTACATGGAACAAAAAAGTCACCCTTTCAGTTCCTGTTTGGACAACCAGGACTGAGGAGTCGAGTTCAGTTTCTAAGAAAATGTACATGCTGTCATACCAAGGGTTCTGCCACTGACAATCTGGCAAGCTGAACATATGTACTTACTTACATAAATACATTAAGGCCTATACGAAAGCTACTGCTTTGCCTGGTGTTAGGTAATCATAAACTACTACTGAAATGTTTCCTTTCTGGAAGTTGTCAACATAAACATATAAATCTAAAATGGAAAAAGAGAAGTCACATTTTAAAAATACAGACCTGCTTGAGTCTTCACAATGACACTCATACGACGGCGGACAGAATCAAAATTTAAGGTGTGAAGAAGTTCGAACCTTTATAAGAAAAATGAGAAAAGTAAAATACCTAGAGCACATTGGGGAAAAATAAAACACTAGAGAAATATTCAAACATCTTAAATGAACAGAGCTCTCCTCTTGGGGTAAGGGATGCTGGTTAAGTATACAACTGGTGATTTCCCTTGCATTTTTGGAATTTCCCAGCAGTTAGAACATGCTGTCAGAGGACACCATTGTCGGTAAGGGGTATCTGTATCCTCTTGCTATAATATCAACAGTCGTAAGGAGAGAGTAACTACAGAGGAATGGGTGACCATGAGATGTCCCACCAAACCATATCTGAAGAGGTCTAGAAATTGTCTCACCCTGCCAATTACTTTAATCATCTATGGAATGCTAACTATGTGGCAGGCACACTGCTAGGTGCTGGAAAATAGACAGGAATCTGCCTGAGGCCCATCCCTCAAAGAGCTCCCCATATAATAAAGGAGTCAGAGGGTCATGAGATGAGTACCTCCCAGTCTGCCAAATACTGTTATAAAGGAACTCACAGGGGAGAAGACATCCGAAGGAAGGCTTCCAGGAAACAGTTGTATCTGAGCTGTGTTTTCTCCAAGGGAGGTGATGAAGAAAGGGTAGCACGGCATACTGAGAGAGGGAAGCGCATGTGCAAAGGCACGGGAGCAGCACAGCACATGGACCATGGGAAGGAGGCTATAAAGCAGTTCACTGAGGCTTGAAATCTCATTGATAGGGGAATAGTAAGAGAGCTAAGCAGGGGCTGGGAAATGAGAACACTGGGATTTTATCGTAAGAGCAACAGGAATCCACTGAAGAGTTTACACAGTGGAATGATATGATTAGATTTGTGTGCGATGGCTGAGTTATATTAATCAAATGAAAGAATGCAAAGGGGTAAAAATAAGAGTTAATTATTAACAAAAGGTGAGGAAATACTTTTCTTGAAAATAAATAACGTGGATACAAAGCATTTGACCTAAAAATATTTATTACAAAGCTTGTTTTCAATGGGAGTGAAGAGGTCACTGATTTTGCCTGTGTGTGTGTGTGTGTGTGTGTGTGTGTGTGTGTGTGTGTAAGATATCTATATGTAGCGTTTCATTTGGTGTTGGCCAAGACAGGGACACTCCTGTGAACTGGCTACAACCTGAACTGATGATGATTCTGGGCTCTTGGCAGTCAGGCCAAAGAGCTTTCCTCTGGCTTCTGAGCATCTCTCCCCAAAGGGGATGCATATTCCCTAAGCAGGTTTGTGAGACGGGTCTCGCGTGAAAAGCTGCAGGCCAGAATGTAAGCCAGATAATTAAACTGCAAGTTCAGATGAAGGAATTCAAATTAATCACAGAGCCTAATTCAAATTTGCTATTAAGCCAAGGTGGCTTTGTTTGCTGGGGGGACACCGACGCATCAGAGTACTTGTCCTGAGGCTCAACCCTGAGCATCTAGAGCAAGGCAAAGCTTCTGACACCGAAGCTGCCATGACTGGCTGGGCTTGAAACAATCCCAGTTATTGGTTGAGTTCTGGACAGAAGGTTTCATGTATGTTCACTGGTTTTTCTTGCAGCGTGTGCTGGAGACACGAAATGGCACTTTGATTTCAGAAAGAAAAGCCCAGGCAGACTCTCGTTCAGGCCACTGGACTCATGTGAACCAAACTGGTATCATTTCTACCTCAAATCTCTGCTTCTGCCATTCTGTGAAAAACATCTTTCTCCTCCAACTACTGTTACATAAAACCCTGAACTGGGAGAGCAGAGTCCTACACTTACAGATGCAATCAGTTTCCTTTGCTGCCCTTACTAATAAACTCAACTAAGGTTGACTGCGGGGTTAAGACGTAACAAACACACACACAGTGCTACTTACTCTTCTATTTCTTTTCTTGGGTTCTTTACTCTCATATGGCCGTTCCGAGTTCCTAAAAATGTGAACCCATACCTGTCAAAAACAATAAAAAAGACCTTTGTATGTCTCTAAAGAATGACTAATTTCCCATGCACTGGGGTTACTTGCGATCTTTTATTCTTTTCTTCTCTTTCATATGAACTCAATCTACAATTGCATTTCACTTTACTGGCTGAGATGATAACACAGAGCAAGTCAATGCCCAGTCACAGACTGTAATCAAGAAAGAGGCAATTTGTAATTTCAGTTCTGTAACGAACACACTGGGTGACCTTTTAGCTACTTAATTATCTGGGGCCTCCTGGGTAAAATGGAACTGTTGTTCCCAAACGGTATCAAAATTGCTGGGAGCACTTCAGAAATGATGCGTTGTACAAAAAGTGGCCATTGTTACGATTTGCAAAATATAACGTGAACATTTAGACTTCTGGCTAGAATACATAAATAGTACTGTAAGTTATAGCTATGCATTACTATTTTCTTTTTGCTCTTAATTGTTAGGGTTTGGGAATTTTCCATAAACTTACAGATAAAGGAGTCTGACTTTTTATTAAAGAATAAGAATAGTTACAAGATAAGGTTACTGAAGCAAACAGAGGGAAAAAAAAAAAACCGACAAACTCCTGTCCTGTAATTTCACTTTTTCAGGACAAGTACAGGAAGTGCCTTTTTTCACTCTTCAAAAATGCTAATGTATTCTTCTACAATTTCCCTCAGGGTTTTTAAAACAACTTTATTGAGCTATAACTGATATACGAAGAACTGCACATATTTAATGTGTGAGATTTGATGCCTTTGGACACACGCAAACACCTGTGATACTACCACCACAATTAAGGTAAGAGACATATCTGCTACCTCTCAAAGTTTCTTTTTGTCCCTTTTTTGTTGTTGTTTGTGGTAAAAACATTTCCTATGAGATCTTTCTCCTAACAAATTCTGAAGTGCTAAAATACTGTATTGTTAACTATAGGTACAGCTTTGTACAGCACTGCACAGCAGATCTGTAGAACTTACTCATCTACAATAGTGTAAGTGCTTACTTTGTAGCTCCTTTCACCAAAGCTATTTCATCTGGTGAAGAGGACATATAAATTAATTCAGCTGATTCTGTAGCTCCATCAACAACATCATTTGTTTTAATTTCTACAGTATGGCATAAACACAAGGCACGCAGAAAGAGCTCCTCTCGATTCTGTTAAACAGTAACAAAAAAAAATAACTATATTATTTTCACTTCGATCGCTTGGTAACTAGTCCGTGAACAGAGATATTAATGTAAGAGAAAGTTATAACCTCTGGCAAATTGAGTTAGCAGAAATTTATAAATTCTTAATACTCAATTGAGCTATATATTCTCTTAGTACCTAACAGCACTCCTGGTTCTCAGCTAACATACCCTAAGGGCTGTGTTAACTCATTCAGGTTAGTGTAACTCCAGCTAACACCAAAGCAGTGACTTCTTCATAGCCTAAAAGAGTTCATTCATTATCTAATTCACAATCTGGCAGTAGCTCAGGCACAGGGAACTCTGGTTCATTTAATGCCTAGATACTCCTGGGACTTGAATGACTTGAATGATTTGAACAGACACCATTTTTGGAGTAGCTCAGATTTTAAAGACAAAGCACAAAAATTACAATCACACAGACAGGGCAGTGAAAGTTTTACCCAAATGCAGTTTCCCATAATTCTCTCTACTTATAAATTCTACAATACCTGTTTACAAATTCCAGAGGTGTTAGTAAAACAAGAAAGGTGAAATGAGAGAACAAATGGTTATTCAAAAGTCTATGTCACAGGCCCAAATTCTTCATTTCTACTCTGCAGGGTTAACACAGGCATACATAGATTGATTTCTGAAGGTAAAATGGTAACGAAGAAAAATGCCACCTTATCTGCTTTGTCAAAGTATGCTAAGGGTCCATCAGTCTGAGAGAGTCCATCAGTATCCTGAGTTACACCTTTATACTTGTGCCCATCTATGCAGCATTCAATGAATTCCATGCTGTTTTCAGTGAGTGTTCCAGTTTTATCTGTAAATACATAGTCCACCTAAAAACAAGGACACAAACATACATTTTAACTCTGTTCAGTGTGATTAGTATGTAGCTGGGTATAAGGCAGAGCAAATTCCATACTCATAGAAAACACCTTTCTAAGACTTCTTGTCAAATGCCAGGAAGTTACAGAAACAATATTGTCAAATGAATGAGAAATGAGTATTTTTAAAGACAGCAAAACAGTATCACACGTCTGAGGTAGATCTACTCAAATATAGATGGTTAATAGAAAAAAAGAATGTGTCTGTCTATTTTATCAAAGAACCCTTCAATTTAATACTTACTCATTGTGATGTAAAGAAGTTACATAAGAACAGTCAATTTTCCAAGGGGAAAAGAAGAACATACTGACCACTTATCTGATGCGTGCACACGTGTGTGTACCCACCCACCCAAATATAAACATACATTTGACCGGAACCTAAACTAACTGGGATATGATAAAACTTTTCCTTAAAAAGTAAAATATTCTATCAATATGCTGGATTGATGTAAAATGTACTGTTTCATACAACATGTATAAGAGCTACAAAATATAGATGGGACAGGGGAGATGATAATATTAAGTTACTTGACCAAGAGACACAGTAAGTCAATAATGATCAAAAACATAATTGAAATTTATTTTCATGTACCATATATATTTTCAGATACATCTCAGAAAAGTTTCCAAACAAAAAAAGCAGAGTTTTATGATAGGTTGAAGTATAATATAAGCAAATTTTCATAAATAATGGGAAAAATAAGCTACAAAGTAAATTTTCCATGTGAAATAAGTCATTTTGAGCATTTCTATTTTATCTCAGTTTTTTATCTCTTCTATTTATAACATCTGGCTTTTGGAAACCCACAATTTTATTGTCCTTTTGGCAATTTATGCTTAAATAGTTAAAATTATGGGCTGACAGGAAAAAGCATAAGCCCAAGATTAAGGTTTCTATTATGTAAGGGAGAAAGAGAGGAACTCCAGAAGTAGTTGCTTTCTAATTATTTTTCAAAGCTTTTTACGTTAGCAGCACTGGTACAAATATAGAATTCCAATCTTCCTATTTTTTTTTTCCTCTTAGCCAGCCAAGTTTGAATTCTCTCTTTAAATTAATCCAAGTGGTATTATTCCTGTGTTGTTAGATTTCTTCCAGTTAAATGAAAAGTCTTTGGGGCTTTTTTTCTGATCAAAATTATTAACTTTCCTTTTGCCCTAAAGGTTACCCTTGCTTATCGTACCTCCTGTGCTAGGGTGAACATTAATGAACTCATTAGGAAACCTTTTATGAGTGTCAAAGGTGGTCATTTTAAAAATATAAAGTGTGACTGTTTGCAGATATAGAATAGGTTGCGTGGTATGGCTCTGCATACAGTAACTCTCAAAGGGATAGGCCAATAAACTATAACCTAATATAGTAATTATCAAACCGTAGTGTGCATCACACTTACTTGGAGGACTTATTGAAACTCAGATCGATGGGCTCTATCCCCCAGAGTTTCTAACTCAGTAGCTCTAGGACAGGGTCGGTTAATGTGAATTTCTAGCAATTCATCAAGTGATGTTAATGCTGCTAGCTTCAAGATCATACTAGAGAATCACTACTCTAACATACATCTTATACTCAGGAAAGGGGGAGGAGAGGATTGACTGTTAATAAAAAGTAGGTATTCTCATATTAAAGGAAGACAGACGGCTGAGGAGTGGTAGACTGCTGTTTGCCTCTGACTCTCAACAGCTTCTTCCTCTTTAATTGTGGGTTTGAACCACCGAAAAAGGCCCCTCTCTATCAACAGGCTCAAACCCATCACTTCATGGATGGAAAACCTAAAGTGAGATAGGTGTTCTAAGGTAGACTCTGAATTGAAGGCTGAACACATACAATTGCCTATTTCATAATTCAAAACTGGTCAACAATGTTTAACCTAAAGGAACACTTAGAATGGAGTGTGGCTCTAGCACCTGCTAACTTTGAGACCTTGGGGAAATTCTCTTCATTTCTCTGAACTATAAACATTAGCCTTAAGGAACTAAACCTGCTGCAAAAGGCTGTAAAGAATACAAATTAAAGCTTGACAATAAATATGTTGGTAAACTATGACGTGTTATACAGATGCTGACTGTCACTGTTACCGACTTAAGCAAAATTAAACATACTGGACTCATCTCTGCATCATCCCACCCTCCCTAATTTTTCTGAACTATTATGATCATATTGCTATAGTTAGGTACGATATGTGAATTTCTCCAACTAAATGGTGCAAAACTTGAGGGTTTCTTGTTTATTATATAAAAATAACCACCAATACCAAGAACATATCCTACATACACAGAAGTTCAATACGTATCACTGGATTGAATTGTTGGCATCAGAGTACATCCTCAGATGCACCATTAAGCATGGCTGCAAGACCGGGAGGGGATATGACAAAGGAGGCTATCCCCGCGGTGCTTTTTTCAAGACAGGTTGACACCATTTGGTAGTTGAAAAGACTGATGTCTGATTATAAAAGGCCCCAATCCTTTTCCAACTGAACTGGGTGAGCAGTCTACTTCTTTTTGTTTCTGAAGTAACACCCTGCCCTAAACATATCTCCCTATTTTTAAAAATAGTAATGTGGGTCATTTTTAAAAGGGTTACGCCAAGTGTTTGCGATAGTGTTGATGAAAACTAATTGACGCTGCTTTTAGCAACATACAAAGCCCTCTATATCTTAAATTATGATTCATCAAAGAGAAAACTGATTATATTGCATTTTGTGTGTGATGTTCCACTGAAAGCTACATGATCTAAGAAACTATTTCAAGACTTCTTTGCCATTTTCACTTGGGGAGTTTCTACACGTGTAAGCGGATAATGATGGCAAGTTGCTTTTTTTTTTTTCCACTGCATAAATTGAGGTGGTGGTCTGGTTATATAAAGCAAATGACAATCACACCCAAAAAGCAGGTTTTGTTTGGAGGTGGATGAAATGAGGACGGTAGTTTCTTTTCAAGGATCAAATTTATCAGATCATCACCGAAAGATCCACTTTACCTTCTGCAGTGTGAATACAGTCTAAATGATAGGGATTACATTCCCATAGGTAACATGGAACCTGCTGAGGTGGAGATCTGAAAGGAACAGATTAAGAGTCTTATCTAGTGGAACCTGCCTGGATATCCTGCCTGTTTCTGGTGGGCATTAGGCACCGTATGTGGAATGATGGCTGTTTAATCTGCAGTAGCCCGAGCCTCACTAGCCATGTTCACCTTTGGGTAGGTTAATCCACATAGCCAAGCACTGAATTTGCTCAACTGAATCAGCTGTCAGGCACTGACCAGTGTGACTGAGTTCATCGGGCATCGTCCTGCAAATGGTTGCCGGTTCGATTCTCGGTCAGGGCACTTGCCTGGTTTGTGGGTTCGGTCCCCAGTCAGGGCACGTGCGAGAGGCAACTGATCAATGTTTCTCTTTCACATTGATCTTTCTCTCCCTCTCTTTCTCCCTCCCTTCCCCTTTCTCTAAAAACAAACTCGTTTTTAAAAAATGTCAGCTGTCAGGAAAAAGTTCCCCAGAGATGGTTTGCAATTTAATTTTTGTTTTTCCATGCAAAAATGCTGCTAATTAATGCCTTTTATAGGAACCAGAGTAGTTTTGCTCATATACCTCTGTCCCTGATGAAAATTTCCGGTTTGTAAAAGGCTAAGGTCAGTTGTTGCAGCTGAAATCACTTACAAAAGAATCTTCTGAGAACTGTATCTAAGGGGAAAGCATTCATTCATTTCTTGTTGTATCCTTAGTGATTTAGTATCATTGTGGGTTGCAGACTCCATGGTTCGGAATCCTGGAGTCCTGAAGTCAGGTTTCAACAAAATTATATCTGGAGAATTTTTTCACTCTTGTGACTGGAGCTGTCAAGAGGGTACTTCGGTTTATGTAAAGGCTGTGTAAAGAACAGAAATAGAGAGCGGGGGTGGAGGGGGACTAAATTCAGGAAGAGAGTTTTGAAATGTAGATGCAAATTGGCACCATTTAAAACAAGTGTGAGGCCCTGTTCCAGCCACACAGTTCCATTAACTGAATTTGCATCTCACAGTCACAGGAATGACATTTCCACATCCCTGACATTCTAAATATCATGAGAACCAAATGCAGCCAAAAACTTCCCTGAGCTTGTGAAGATCATTGCGTGGCACAGTAAATTGAGACAAAGGGGAAAAACTCTCTCAGTACTGGTAAGAAAAGCACCTAGGAAATTGTCACCTGAAGAACTACAGCTAGACTGCATTGCATGGGAAAATGAATCCACTCAGGTCAGAAACAAGGTCACAGCCTGGGCTACGTTGGTATGGGAAGCAAAAAGCATTTTGAGGAGTTCATGCCCTCACATTTTTCCTTCATTTAAATGTTTGAACTAGGATAAATAACCGCTTCTAGGTCCATATTCCATCTGACCAGAAATGTACTAAGAAAATGTCAATAGGACAATGCTGGTCAATCTAATTTATGGAACAAAAATGCATTTATAAAATTGCTTTATTTACTACCCCATATTCTATCCACAAATGGTTAGAGTTGGTGCTGAAGACTACATGTTTCCTGTTCCAAAAGCAATAACCCATAACCTGACAGCATCACCAGGTGAGTTTTAGAATTTCTTTAACATTCAAATTCAATACATAAATTGAAGTCTTTACCAAAAATGCCAGTAAAATGACTGATGGTATAGTTATGAAAACATCGCACACCTTCATTGCATGTCTGTATAAAGTTCTTCTCTCTGAATCACATTCCCAAATGTTAAATGCTTACATATATCAGTAATCCAGACTACGATAAAAAGATATTTTAACTATGTTAACTTATTTTAAGTGAAAATAAGTTCTAACCTGACCAAGTTCTTCATTAAGGTCTGATGTGTTAACCAGGGCTCCTTCATTAATTTCTTCATCATAAAAGTCTTTATCCCATGCAATGAAGAAGGAGCCCAAGAATTTCTGCATTTCTACTGTGACGTACATGGAGACAGGGATGATAAAGTTGAACAGAACCATAAACGAGAGGAAGTCGGTGAACATTTTCAAAACCTAAAACAAACAAATAGTTCATGCTAATTAGATGCACAGTTCTATTAAACAAGTGTAATATAAAAAACTAGGTAACTTTCTATCTTTCACTTCAATGCTGAAAGCACTGTTCATGCTATAAAGACAAAACTTCCTGAAGACAATAACTAGATCATTGGTCAAGATGATTATCACAGGATGTGAAAACACCCTCGATTGTCATTCTTCTTCCATAAGTGTACATTTTGACTCCATACTTTTTTACGTCCTTAAGTTGTCCTCTCCTCCTACCGCAAGACAGGAATGCAAGAGCAAAGTTTACATGTTGGCATTCATTACAGTCTTTGCATAATAAACCACAAACTTGTATTATATATTAACACGCCAGCTTCTTGCCCCAATTACTTAAAACTCAAAGGCATCATTATCTGAGCAGCATTTCAATAAAGGGTGGCATGGTCAGAAAGTGCTATAGTTAAAATTTTCAGCATAAAACAAATTACCTTCAAAGTTTCCCGCTCTTTCTGGGTCTTTTGGTTATACCAAGGTTCATCATTATGTGGCGTACTTTGCCAAACATACTTTAGAGTAGTGCATACTGCAGCTTTGGTCAGTAAGATAAATAAATACACAATCAAGAAGAGATTAATGGACCTGGAAAATAAGATATTATGGGTTGAAAAACCATCTAGTTACTTAAGATATCAACCAGGTGTAAATTGAACTATTCAGTTTTCTAAAGCTTCTCCTGTCTATGGTGTGTGACCACAGCACAAGCCTCTAAGTATGTATGAACCTTGGTTATCACTGGTGGAGTGTTAATCTCAAGTGGTAAAATGGAAAAGCCATGCCTGACCTGTATGTTGGTGACCGGTGCTCCCCAAAGTGCAACGGCTGACTAGCTTAACCCGCCTTTAGTAAGGATCCTATAAAACAATAGGACACACACGCGCGCACACAGCATTACCTACTCAACCCCAATAGGAGGAGTAGGTTGTCTCTGTTTCCCTGAATCCTCAAGATTTGGAGCACGGGGTGCAAAAGCAAATGTGAAATTCTCAAGCTCACTGTGGATTCTCTTAGTCTGCAAGTAGAGCTATGGGGAGGGTGTCACTGATGGGCTGGGTATCCATGCCAACAACAGTTAGGTCCAGGCCAGCGTCAACTGGCTTGAAGTGCTGCCGGGTTCCACTTCAACATTTGCCCAGAGACTATCATCTATGTTGTAGAAACTCCTTAAATATAACAACTAACATAACAACATCATCCAGAAGTAAATAGAATACATTTACATATCAACTAAGCTATGCCTTTTCGTAGCTATGTGAGCTTAGGCAAGTCACTTATCTCTGAGATGATTTCTTCATCTGTGAAGTGAATGGGCTAACAGGAATTACTTCATAGAGCTGCTTAGAGTATTAAACAAAATCAGAAATACAAATCATTGTGTACAGTTTCTGGTAACATTAAAAGTGCTCAAAATGGCAGCTGCTATTATAATTGACATTGTTTTTTCATTAGGGTTCTTATTGGAATTCTTGAGAAGGAACTACCCCAGTTCAAGAACAACTAAAGAAATTGTGGTGCACACTAACTTTTCAACAGCAGAACGTTTCTGACATTTCCCTTGGTAGTTCAAAGCCATTTTGGTTTCCATCCCTGTGTAAACAGCAACTCCTAAGGAATAACAGAATAAAATGAAAACTAAGTTACAACCAACTCCCCGCATCCCTGGATGTATGCATTTTTTTATCCTATAAAAGTAGGAATTTTAAACCCTCTTGTATTCAACAGTTGATATATCATTTATAGTATAATTTTAATTCTACATAATATGTCATCCTTCAAGTTGGTTTACTATCTTATAAATTATCAATATCAAAAAATAAGCTAAGGTTCAGTGGCAAATATCTATGTTCAATTTTTAACATGTACTCTTCAGGCACAGACTTCATAAAGTGTATTTCTGATAAGTATATCTTAAAAATTGTTCACCATATATCTTCTCGGTATTTTTCAGTGTAGCTCCTTTCAATAAGAGATTTTCAGGTCCCAAAGACCTAAATAAAAAATGAACAGAGCTAAATTAAAAAATGAACAACCCAATAAATAGCACCATCAACTTTGGGGACATATTTTCCCCATACATCCATGTCCTGGGTTCAGAATGTATTTGTCTACTTGTACCATATGCTTACTCCCCAGAACCAGCTGAAAGACCCTTCCCTATGAAGTTACTTGAAGATAGAGCACAGGGAAAAGCACTATACAGGAGTAGCCATTAACACACAGAGGTAAAGAGATATAAAAGGGTTATGAGCCATAGACAACAAGACCAGAACAGGACAAAGTAGCAGACAGCAAGACACAGGAAGAGGTGACAGACAAAAGACTGGGGAGGCAAATGTCGAGGTGGAATAGACACACTGACATATTTAGAGAGAGGAGAGTAAACCCGCCTTTGGGGGGGATCATTGGGCAACCAGGCGTTTCTTTTACTTCCTTTTGAGTATGGTATAAAGGCCAAGTGGAAAAGTTGAGGTACTGGATGATAAAAGAGGGGGGAAAAACACCTCTTTTTATATGAATTGCTTTGTTATAAATGATTAGCCTTTTGTTTTACTGAAGCCTATGTATTCTCCCAGCACTTTATCCACTGCCCATACCCACAATGACTCTCCCTTAAACCACTGAACAACCAAGGACAATACAGCGCCTAGAAGAGATTTGGGAATATCAAAGTGTCTGGAGCTCTGCAATTCTGGGAACCTCTGACATCACTTCTAATACCACCCTCTTCCAGGACACACACACTCCACAGAAGAGCCCCTACCAATGAAAGGGTTAGTTACTTAAGACCCTCTAGTGGGATACTGGCTAGTTACTCCAGATTTATTCACCTTCACATCTCTCTTTATAAAAAATGTATTTGGCCATTTTAAAGGGCTTAAAAGTGAAGCATCCCCCACCGCAGGACAGATGAAAGGAATAGCAAACTAACCTCGCAGTAGCCTCAGTGCTATTATTATAAACACTGATGCGCCCAACAAATCTGCAAATAGAAGACAACAGCAAATGAGTTTTCTATATCCAGGTAAAACCTATATATCACAAAAATGAAAACGGGTCAAAATATAAAGAATGCAAGAGAGATAAGGCTCGGAACTATGAATGCCCATTATATTTCTGGAAAAGTTATGAAATAATGGCAAGGAGTTTTACATTTTAACCCACTTCTTAAAATAATATTCTAAGAACACAAATATTCTAAATTGGTTCTCAGGATCTCCTTGGCATTGTATATGCATATAACGCCCCTCTCATTTATACTTTATATATTCATATGAAGAAAGTTTTCTGCTGCTAACACAGCTTTCAAACCCATTATTTAGTTCAGTAGTTCTTTCGCTTGAGCATGCATCAGAATCACTGGAGGTCTTATTTAACTATGGATTTCTGGGGCCCCTACCCAAGATTACGATTCAGGCAATAATTTGCATTCCCAGCTGGTTCCTAAGTGATGCTGATGCTGCTGGCCTGAACAAGCCTTTGAGAACCATGGCATTAGTTTTAGCCGGTGAACCACTGACTATTATCTTGGAAAATTCCAACTGTCTTGCAGCTGATGTCATTACTGAGCTTGATCCAATCACTTAATATGGGTAGACATATATAATCTGCATTGCTGAAAGAATGGGATAAAAAGGCCCAACTCCTCCTTAACAAGAGTGTTGTAGTTTACAATCTGTATTATATTTTGTCAGAAAAATGAAAATGACTACTGTATTCCAAAATATGAAGCTCTGCTAGTTCAGTCATCATATATTAATTGTGCAGGTACTGTGCGAGGTGCTAGAGATACACTAACGAGTAAGAAAGACATTACTTGCCCTAAGACAGACAAGCAGGCAATTTCAAAGTAAGTGATTACACCACCAGGGCAGTGAAAGTACAAGGCACTCTGAAGTCACATAGTAAGGGCACTCAATCTAGTTTAGAAAATTAGGAATAACCTTCCCTGACCTAAAAAAATTCTCCTTCATATTTAAGGTAACTAGGGCTTTAGGAGTTGCCCTGTAAGTATGCAAGAATGTGTATTTGTCTCTAATTCAGCCAGTCCGTTTTCTGTGATTCCATGGACCTTTGAATTCACCTCTCTTACCTCACTGTAAGTCTAGCTTTACTGTTTTATCTCCTTTGCAAACTGTGAGCTCCTTGTAGGCAGGGCACAGCTGTTTTGCTTTGTGGTCCTAGTTCCTAATATCAAGGTGGATACAGAAGAAGGGAGAGAGGGAAGAAGGAAGGGAGGATAGAAGGGAGGACACTGTTCTTGTAGTAAGACCACTATTGGTATTTTGTTTCTCCACTACTGAGCATTCATACAAGCTACATCCAACCATCTGACCCATTATGACCATCAGCATTCATCACCGAGATGGCTGGAATAGGTAATGGATGCCCCATCTGTAATGGTGTAATACAATGAAAGTAACTGGCACACCTGGGGAAAAACCTGTTGCTCGACCTGAGTTAATACCATGTTCTAATCAACCAAACTGACCAGCTTAAAAATCAAATTCCAAATTCCTGACAACCCAGTTACTGTTCATCAGCAAATCTACTCCAGAAAGCCTAAGTGTAGTAAAATAGAGGACATCACACCATTATACTACTCCCTTTACTTAACTGTTCACTGTGGACCCCCCGCCGCAAAAAAAAGCAAAGCTTATCTGAAACATGCAGTTCATCATCATCATCACATAAAAGGATAGAGTGTCTACTAATTCCATGGTTCCACACCCCCTTCTATCTTTGATGTAAGAAGACACACAAAGTGGTGCATTTGTTTTAGTTACCTCTGGTTAATGCATGAATTTGGTAGGCCAGTCTTACAGGATAATATCATTTTAACATTTGATGGATGGCCATGTTTACAAATAACAAAAGTAAAAGAAAAATCAAAAGTGAAAACAGATGCTTGAGCCCATACTGATTTATCTTGGGCTGGTAGTGAACAAGGCTGCTCTAATTCATTTCCCTGCCAGAAGGAAGGAATAGCTCATAAAAACACAAAGGAGAGGAGGCTGGTAAGTGGTGGGTGATTCTTTGCGATACTGGTGGCAAAGATAGGCAGAGCCAACAGACAGCACTAAAATGAAACCAGGTGATGTTTACTTGTAGAGGTCAGGTTGAGGCTGTTCGCATTCAATGGCTGCTCGGAGGGTTTTAATGGATTCAGGTGTCCGTAGTCCAACGCTATCACACACTGCATAATGCGTCTAGATGGAAGCAGAAGAAAAAGCAAACCCAAGAAAGTACTTCTTTTCATAATCATACACCCACCTGACTCCAGAGACACAGTATGTTTTAGGAAGAGGCCCTGGCAGAATAATACAAGTACTGAGGCACATTTCCAACTAACTAAAAGCCTCAAAATATATTACAAATAATGAGAAAGACAACCCTGCTGCAAGGGGATTCCAAAGATAATAATAAAAAAACTAAAAGCTTTTATTGGTACTGATAGCAGAGAGAATTCCATTTGCAGCATGTATGTAATTAACTGAAACCCCCCATAAAAATTTAATGCATTCATTTTTATTGAGACCTATTATTTTGCTCACCCTAGTGTATGGTGATATAAATATACACATATAAATTAAGCCCCTTTTGGTCATAAGACTGCTAACATCTTGCCAACAGAAAGAAAAAAATCATTAATAGTTTCATTACACAAATAGCATAATTAATGATATTGAAAACGCTCAAAGTGGCTACATTTCATATAAGGAGCAGGAATATGATGTGTCTTGCTTTAGTCTGACAGAATATTCGACTAGTGTGTATCGTGTACTTGATTTACCCAGAACTCAAGGCAGGCTCCAGTGAACCCATTTATAAATCATCAAAGAAAGGCTGACACAGACTCAAAGACTGCACCACATCCACCGAAGGGAAAGCTGTTGCATAGTCTCTGGGGAATATTATGGAACTGCCTGAGCTGTCTTTAAAACTCTCTCCTGACTTTGAAAACCTACGTACTTTCGGCTGATTTGATTGGATCCACTTAAAAACGTTTTCCCCTTTCAGGGAATCTTTAGGTAGATTTCTTGATTTTTATCTTGACATTCCCTTGAACACAACTTTGTTTCTGAACAGTTTAAATGGGACTAGTTTATCACCATACCCTGGAAGTATAGAAGGTAGTCATCTAAGGCATTTACGGTCCTTTTTCTTATACTGAGTCCTGGTACTCAACTCCAGATGGAATAAACAAAGGAGAACTCTCAAGTATACACACAGAGGTGAGCATATTAGTATCATTTCTTAAAGGCAGCATGTAGAGAACACATATTCATACTCCACGGAACTCTGGACAATGACCAAGAACTGACTGTGTCAGAAAGTACCAGGAAAGTAATTGATTTTTCCAAGTTTGAGCAAATTTACTTGAACAGGTTTTATAATTCTTACTAGTTGCAATAAAGTAAACATTAGACAAACTACGCCCTAAGGTACTGTTTAAAAAGCAATCAAATTACTCCAGATTAGATTTTCTACATGTCAGGAACAAACATTTTGAAGGAAAAATATTCATCACTTTTAAAATAAAAACAGATCAAACTGTAAGGTGAGAGTAGTTGAAATTATTTTTATAGTTATATAGTTTCAGCTTATGATTACTCTATTTTTAAAAGCCTACATAAAATATTGAGTGGGTTATATCACTATGAAATGCAAGCAATGCTA
Organism: Phyllostomus hastatus; assembly: GCF_019186645.2. Lineage (NCBI taxonomy): Eukaryota > Metazoa > Chordata > Mammalia > Chiroptera > Phyllostomidae > Phyllostomus > Phyllostomus hastatus. Next base: position 5,960,577 of record NW_025333841.1, on the reverse strand, counting down.
TTAAAAATGTGGTGGCTTTTATTTGGGACACGCAGTTTCCTCACCCAACACTGCCCTTTTCCCTAAAGTTAGGGATTTGCTTAGAAGCTAAAAGATAATTATAGAAGAGCTGTCTTCAAATACAAAACTCACACAAATAAAATAAGATAAATAATTAGAAGGCAGTGAAAAAAGAGTATTTTCTAACTAACTATCCTGAGCTTAAAATGTTAAGGCGTGGTCGGCATTACCTTGCAATTGGATTCCCCATCAAGACTGGCTGTAGTAACATAACAGATTCCATCACTAGTGCAGGAAGATAGAAGGATAAGATCACAGGGAAAGGTCTCATCTGCCTGCACTTCTACTACATCGCCGACCTAGAATGGAAAAAAATATAAATATTCTTAACTCTAAACAAAGGATTCATTATATGCAAGTCAAAAGAGTAGCAAGAGACTTCCTGTTTTGGGGCTCAGAAAGTGTCTCAGCATTTTACACCACATGAAAGCGGATGAAGGAATATTACTCAACATTCAGCATCCCCTTTAAGGTCATGAGGACTTGTGATGCTTTCAGGTGACCTTAGCATTGAACTGTAATATCTAATGAATGACACTTCTGCACCCAGGGACCCATGTGCTCTCTAATGTTTCTGGCACTGATGTTTCTTAAGACAGTGATCATTATCACTTCATGAATGAATAAAAAAAATCTACATGTCTCAACTTGAGCACTTCGTAAATATTGGGCAGTAACACTCCTCCTCTGCATTCACACATATTTTAATATGTTTTCTTGTCAATGTGTTAACAGCTATTTTTGTTGGGTGGTGCCAATTCTTTCTTCAGTGCTCAGAAAACTGTTAATTACAGGCACCTATTTTCTCAGAACATTTGAAAAATTCAAATAGGTCATTTTCCACCAATTCACCTGCTCTCGGAACAGTCAATTAATACAGCAATGAGAAACAATTTCCTATGTGCAAGTACAAAAAAGCTCAAGTAGAAAAAAAATGAGAGAAGAAATCATGAACCCTTTCTATTGCAGGTAATTTAGTAACGCAGGGAATCAATCAAAATGGTTGAGACTTCCAGTCAAGATGGCAACACAGGCAGACATGGCTCACCTCTCTGCACAACCACATCAAAACTACAACTAAAATATTCAACAACCATCATTCAGAACCATCAGAAATTGAGTTGAATGAGTCTGACAACTATGGAACTGAAGAAACCACCTCCATACAGACTGGTGGGAGGGGTGCTGACGCAGAACAGACTGGTCCCTCATCCACATGTCATGCATCAAATTCCAGGAGGAATATATTGGGAATGAGGAGTCCCACCCCCACACCAGGACCAACAGCCCAGGGTTCCAGTCCCAGGAAGATAAGTCTCCACAACTTCTGGCTACAAAAAACCAGCAGGGATTGAGTCTGTGAAAGAAACTGCTACCTAAGCAGTTCCTCTTAAAGAAGTCACACATGGACTCACCTACTCAGACTCACTCCCTCTGAGCTCCAGAACCAGATAGCACCTTGAAAGGCACCAACGGGATACAGGTCTGGTATCAAGGCAAGCAGAGGCGACTGTACCTTTTCTGAACCCTTGCCCCACTGAGCTGATAAGCTGGTGCCATACCTGAGGCTCCATCAATCTGGCCACCACTCATTGACCCACCTTGGAGATCCCCAGAGACTCCACCCCACCCAACTTACAGCCTACCCAAGCTGTTTTTCTGAATGCGCTGGATTTGGCTCATTCTTCACGACTTTCTAAACCCTGTCAAATAAGCAACAGCAGGCCTCAGTGAGCCCCAGGTCCGGCACGAGCAGAAGCCAGCCTAGTTTCATAGCTTGGCTTCACCTGGGAATTTCCAAGCCCAGCACAAGGAGCAGCCATCTCAGATTGTTTTATACCTCTGGAAGAGTGGCTCTAGGCAGAACACAGGTGGGGGCTGACCTTGGCCTGCACCACCAGTGAAACCCCAGAGCCTGCAGACCCAGTGAACAGCTACAGACCATGTCAGAGCACCACCACCCTGACCCTGCACTGCTGATCCTCCACAGAGGGCGGAAGTTGGGGGTAAGTGGTCACAGCCAGTCCTCCTAGCCAGCTGGCCTGGTTAAATCCCTCCCGTCGACCTGCCAACAGCAACCAAGGCTCAACTACAAGAGGAGGGTATATTCACTCACACCTCAAGTACCCAGCTTGGGTGACAGGGTAAGCTATGCCACTGGACCCTACAGGACACCTACTACATTAGGCCATAGTACCAAGACACGGAGTCAAAGCAGTTCTACCTAATACATAGAGACAAACACAGGGAGTCTGCCAAATGAAGAGACAAAGAAACACGGCCTGAATGAACAGATCAAAACTCCAGAAAGGAGCTAAATGAAATGGAGATAAGTAATCTATCAGAGGAAAAGTTCAAAACACAAGTTATAAGGATGCTCAAGGAACTCAGTGGGGACTTCAACAGAATAAGAAAGATCCAGTCATAAACCAAAGATACACTAATTGAAATAAAGAACAATTTACAGGGAAACAACAGTAGAGTGGATGAAGCCAAGAACGAAATCAATGATTTGGAACATAAGGGAGCAAAAACCAATCAATTAGAACAAGAAAAAAGAATCCAAAAAAATGGGGATAATATAAGCAGCCTCTGGAACAACTTCAAGAGGTCCAACTTTTGCATCATAGGGGTGCCGGAAGGAAAAGAGAAAGAACAAGAAATTAGAAATCTATTCGAGAAAATAGTGAAAGAAAACATCCCTAATTTAGCAAAGGAAATAGACATGAAAGTCCAGGAAGCAGAGAGAGTCCAAAACAAGATGGATGCAAAGTGGCGCACCTACTCCATGACACATCATAATTACAATGCCAAAGGTTAAAGATAAAGAGAGAATCTTAACAGCAGCAAGAGAAAGCAGAGAGTTACCTACAATGAAGTTCCTATGAGACTATCAGCTGATTTCTCAAAAGAAACACTGCAGGCTAGAAGGGATTTACAAGAAGCAGGGACCTACAGCCAAGACTGCTCTACCCAGCAAAGCTATCATTCAGAATTGAAGGGCAGATAAAGAGTTTCCCAGACAAGAAAAAACTAAAGGAGTTCATCATCACCAAAATATTATTATGTGAAATGTTAGCGAGACTTATTTAAGAAAAAGATCAAAACTATGAACAATAAAATGGCAATAAATACCTATCTATCAACAATTGAATCTAAAAAACAAACTAAGCAAACAAGAACAGAGACAGAATCATGGATACAGAGAGCGTTTTGATGGTTGCCAGATGGGATGAGGGTGTGGAAAAATGGGTGAAGAGGTGAGGGGAGTATGAAGTACAAATAGGCAGTTACAGAATGGCCATGGGGATATAAAGTACAGTGTAGGAAATAGAGGAGCCAAAGAACTTACATGCATGACCCATGGACATGAACAATGGTGGGGGGATTGCCTGAGGGAGTGGGGGGTGCTGGGTGGGGGGGTGAGGGGGAAATCAGGACAACTGTAACAGCATAATCCATAAAATATAATTTTAAAAAATTATGATGGTTAAAAGGTAAGACTTTTTTCACCTGATTTTGTGTCCCAGCTTTGCCACTTACCTATAGGACCTTGGGTAAGTGCCCTAGATGATCGTTAACTACCTAACAGGACTGGTTTGAGCATGAAATGAGGACAAAGGTAGTGCCTTGCAAACTCCTGGCACACAGACACCATCTGATAGGTATTAATTATAATTATTACCAATACCTTGTAACTAGTTTACTCCCAATGTTTTTGGGAGAGAAAATGTAGGGAAAATCGTCCAGTCCAGCACTTCCCAACATTTTTCACACCATGGCATATTCAGAAAACACTTCCGTACAGCACCGTCAAATAAAGGGAAGAAGGTGCTGGTGGCAGAAGACAATCCACTTTATGAGCTAAATAACTGATATTTGACACACCAAACTAGACACACTCATTGTGAAATGCTGAGCTAATAAATAACACACTTGCCTATTTGCTCCATAATTTGGCAGATAAGGATGAGGATTGTAAGACCTATTCAGGAACAATTTTATTTTCTTTACCAATCTGCATAGGTTGCCAAGAGCAACAGCGTCAATAATTGAACTAATTTGTAAATAGCATTTTATTTTGTTGGATCTTTCCTTCCTCAAGCACATAAACTTATGCTGTTTTCCTAAAACCATAATTGATGCTTAAATACACAAAGGAAACATGGATGAAACTCTAAATCATGTCACAAGAAGGAAACACTCATTAAAGGATGGAAGGTGATTCTCAGGCCCTGAAAAATAAAGACCACAAACGGAGAATTTCTAAAACAACATTTAGGGTTTGCTTGTATAGTAACTACCAGGGTCCCTCCAGGGGCCCTGCATCTGACGTGCAAACTGAGTCCCGATGAAATGGATATGGGCTAGATCTCAAAGGTCCTGGCAGGCCAGGCTTAGGGCTTAGGGCACACCTTGAAGGCAAAGGTGAACTGGGAAAGGACATTGAAAGAAAGGGAACAACACAGTCCAGTTAGATAATCAACTCTCAAGTCCTGTTTCCATTTAGCAAGTTAAAAACCATGAGAGAATAGCATCGTTCCTCAACATAAATATCAGAAAATCTACAAAATCATGTTTCTTTTTAGTCCATCAGAGAGCTGAGGTTGCAAAGCAACCAAGTGAACTGAATTTCAAACGCTGAAAAGCTCCCCTAAGGAGACAACTGTTTCACAATTGACAAAAGCACCGGGTGAAGAGATGGCTTCCATAAATGTTCATTAAAAAGAAAACTAGATTTCTAACCAAATCTGAAAGGCTTGTAGCCAGGCGGTGAGGGACAAATCCATATGATCTCACCTTTAACTGGAACATAATCAACAAAAGAAAAAAGCAAATGAAATATAACCAGAGACATTGAAATTAAGAACAATCTAACAACAGCCGGGCGGGGGGGGGGGGGCAGTGGGGAGAAGGATTTTCAGGAACTTCTACAAAGGTCACTTGGACAAAACCAAGGGGGAGGGTGGAAGCAAGGGAGGGAGGTGAGGATGGCTGGGGTGGGAGGGAGCAGTGGGGAGAAAATTCAGACAACTGTAATTGAACAACAATAAAGTCACTGAAATGAATGAATGAATGAATGACTCGGTAGGAGCTAATGTGACATCAGAATCTATGCAAGCCTGACAGAAAAGACGAGACCATAACCACTCATCGGTTCTTCTCTACAGGCATCCGCTGGGTGCTCATGAGAAACCAGGAGGGTGGGAGACCTAAAAGACCCTTCCTCACCAGTATGGGCATACAGGTCATGATGGATTGTATGCCAGAATCATGGACCCTTTCCCCATTTGAGACAAAAGCCATCTGTCTAGGAGAAAGGCAAGAAATTCTCCCTGGCACAGTATCAGGGAAATGTCACTCTTGCCACAGGAGGTAGAAGCAAAAGCCATCTGCTGCTGCGGATGGGACAGGAAACTCACTCTTACCAAGGACTTAGCACTGATAAAAGGCAAAGTTCAGCTGTCATGGGAAGTGGAGTGGGAGTAATCAGGAAGTTCCACCCTGGGGTAAAGGTATGTAAATCCAGCCTAATATTGAGATTAGAGCATGAGACCCAAGAAACCACTCTGTTCCAAACAGGAGCCCTGCAATGAATAACGACAAAGAGCAATCTGCGACTGAAGGAGGGGAAAGGGACAAGAGGGAGGCATCCACTGCGTCTCAGGGATGTAGGACCTGCAGAAGGTGGAAAAGGAACACTGAGAAAAACCCTTTGGCACACCAGGCCCCACACAAAGGACAAGGCAACCGCAACCCAGTATTCCAAAAACCTGAAGTGCAGTGGTATACTGAAATATCAATAGCCACAGGAAAACCAAAGTCAGCTCAACTCCAGACTAGATTGATGTAACTCCTGACATTAATGGACTGACAGAAGAGGCCTGCCTACTTCAGAATAAAAACACCGTTTACCTAGGTCTCTACCATTCTTTTCTGTAGTGTCCAAAGTTTAATAAAAAAAAAACGAAAAGTAGACAACATTCATGTGCAGATGAGGAACTTGGGCAGAGAGATGGAAACTATAAAAAATAAGAGCAAATGGAGAAGTTAGAAATTAAAAGAATATCACAGATAAATATTTCCTTTAATGGGCTTATCAGCAGGCTGGATACAACAAAGGAAATAATCAGTAAACCTAAAGAAACTCTTACAATATTTCTAATGCCAAAACCCATACTCTTTCCCTTACAGATAATCTGCAGCTGGATTCTGTAAGTTTTCTGTCTAGATTGTCTTCTCTGTGTTCTATGTGATTCCATCCAGTCTCATGGCTTCATATGCCATCTACATGCAAATGAAACCCAAATTTCTACTTCCACCTAAAACATCTCTCAGCTCTAGGCTTGACAATTCCATCTGGATGTCTATAGGTATCTCAGTATTAATGTGGCCAAAATGGAATTCCTGATTTCCCTTCATTCCCACCTGTCCCCGAACCTGTTCTTCTCCATCTTATTTAATAACACTAGTATTCTGTTTAATTGCATTATTTAATACATCCACTTGCTCATGCCAGAACCAAGGCTATCTTTTATTCTTTTTTTATTGTTGTTTAATTACAGTCGTCCCAATTTTCCCTCCATTGCTCCCTCCTGCCCCCCACCCTCCCCCGCTCCCTCACTCAGTTCCCACCCTGTTGTCCAAGGAACATTATACATGTTCCTTGACAAGACCCTTCCCCTTCTTTCCCCCGCTACCTCTCCCCTTCCCCTCGGGTCACTGTCAGTGCGTTCTTTATTTCCATGTCTCTGGTTCTATTTTGCTCGTTTGTTTGTTTTCTTCAATAGATTCTCCTTATAGGTGAGATCATATGGTATTTGTCCCTCACCGCCTGGCTTATTTCACTTAGCATGATGGTCTCCAGTTCCATCATGTCTCACTCCCTACGTCCAATATGTCACTAAATCCTGATGTCCACTGCTTGTGTGTAAGTTTCTTAACATCTCTGTGCCTCACTCGCATCAGTTATAAAGAGGGGAGAATAATACCAAAAAAGGCACACCCTACCTCATAGGACTACTGTGAATTAAGGAGGAAATTAGTTAATGTAATGTAAAAGTGAGTGCTTGGCATAGTCATGTAATATATAAATGTTAAGTACTATTTTTTTTATAATTATCTCTACTACTATCATCCTCATACAAAGTCTCACCATCTTTTGCAGCAGCTATCTACCTCGCCTCCCTGATTCCACTTTACCACGCTTCAGAGATGTCTTTTGAAAACAGAATGTCTTTGGGAGAAAAAAAGATCAAGTCACTTCCTGACTTTGAAACCCTTCAAAGATTTCCCATTGCTCTGAGGATATGGACCAAGTCATGCTTCTTTCTGCTCAACAACTACACATTTAGACACTTTTGGTTTATAAGCACCTCTTTACACATACAGAAAAGGCTCAATCAAATGATCAAACAGTGGTTCACACATCAGCATCAACTGATTTAATTAAGATTATACTTGACTGAGGTAAGCCTTAAGGCAATGAAGCCTAGTGAAGGGAAGGTAGAAGATGGGTGTCTTTCAAAGAGGGTGGGTGTAACCACAAAATCAGAAAGAGAAAATGGGAGAAAGGGAGAGGATTGGGAGACTTTTACTTGCTTTGCAATTATACTAAGTGTACTCTGAGCAACAGATTTAATGCTACGAATCATTTAGAATGCCTTGGTTCTTATGCTGAACAGCAATGCTGAGTTTCTACCAACTGGTTTGAAAACTTCAGGTTCTAACCACTCCAGTTCATCACATGGTCTTCCCTCTGGGATGCAGAGACTGGAGGAAAAAAGAAGACAAACAGAAAGACATTCTATGCTCAACTTGGGTAACTCTCCCACTTTGTAGCCTTCTTCCCATCATTACTCTAAGATGCAACACAATTTACTTATCACTGGGGCTATAGAGAACTTATGTCCAGAAATTCCAGGTACTTCATAAACAATTCAGCAGTGATAACACTTGATAAAAGTACAGGAAGTATCTTTTTTATGAATTTATATGACAGTCCTAAACCATTCTGGAATGATACTTTCACCTACCTGCTTCTCTTTCTGCTCCCCCCATCTTTTTCCCTGGTTCTGGGGGAATTTGATTTATATTAGCTTTTGTATTTTAATCCATATTCACATAGAAATATTATTTCAAAATACCATGCAAAATCAACAAACTTGACAAACCCTAGGGCAGACTAAGAAAAAGAGACTCAAATACCTAAAACAAAGAGAAGACATTACAACTGATGCCATGAAATAAAAAGGATAAGAGACAACAAACAACTGCATTCTGACAAGACAAACAGGATAACATAGAAGAAACAGAAAAATGCCTGGAAACACAGAACCCACCAAAACTGAATCATGAAGAAATAAAGTATCTGAACAGATACAATACTAGTGAGAAGATAAAAGCAAGAAGCAAAAACCTCCCCCTCAAAAAAGGCCAGACCCAGATGATTTCATTGGAGAATTATACCTAGCATTAAAAGAAGAAATGACACTAATCCTTCTAAAACTCTTCTAAAGAATGGAAGAAGAGGGAATATTACTACACTCATTCTATGATACCCTAATACCATTACCAGAAAAGCACACAAGGAAATACAACTACAGACGAATATCCTCAATAAATTTTGAAGCAAAAGTCCTAAACAAAATACTGTCCAATCAAATTCAACAGTATATTAAAATTATCATATGCCATGACCAAATTGGATTTATCCTTCGGATTCAGATACATGATGAGGTCTGTCTGGAAAAAGTCCAGCCACTGTTAACATAATGAGAATGGTTTGTGCGACACTGATGTAACCTGGCAGCCAAGGAGAGTGGACTGGAATGCGCATGTGTAAACAATGATGACTTCACTGTACTGGTCAGTGGAGGAGGTAAATGTTGAATGACCATGTGTGCTGAGCAGCTGTCACATTCAAAATATCTAAGCAAGTACAGCAACAAATCTGCATCAAATTTTGCATTAAGATTGAGCATTCCTCCATGGAAACTATTCAAATGATTCAGAAGGCCACAGCTATGGGCAACTGGTGATCAGCAGCTTCATCACGACAATGTGCCTGCTCGCACATCACATCTCATGCAGAATTTTTTGGCAAAAGATCAAATCACACAAGTGACTCAGCCCCCCTACAGCTCAGATTTGGTACCTTGTGAATTCTGGCTTTTCTCAAAACTAAAATCACCATTGAAAGGGAAGAGATTTCAGACTGTCAATGAGATTCAGGAAAATATGACGGGGCAGCTGATGGTGAGTGGGAGAACTGTGTGAGGTTCCTAGGTGCCTATTTGGAAGGGGACTGAAGTGACACTGTCCTATGTACAATGTTTCTTGTATCTTGTATTTCCTCCAATAAATGTCTCTATTTTCCACATTACATGCTGGATACCTTCTGGACAGACCCCCCCCCCACACACACACGGAGAAAACCTACACAATCATCTCAATTGATGCAGAAAAGGCAAAAAAGCAATTGGTACAATTCAACACACTTTTCATGATAAAAACGCTTAATAACCTAGGAAGAAAAGGACATGTCCCCAACATAGTAAAAGCCACATATGAAAAGCATACAACTAATATACTCAATGGGGAAATACTTTTTCTCCCAAAGCTTTTCTTTCCTCTAAGATCAGGACCGAAGCTAGGTTGTCTACTCCCAGCACTACTATTTAACATTGTACTGGAAATTCTAGTAAGAGCAATTACAAAAGTAACAAAAATAAATAAAAGGCATGTAATATAAATTGGAAAGGAAGTAAAAATATCCTGGTTTGCAAATGATATGATATTACAGGTTAAAAACCCTTTAGAGTCCACAAAGAAATTTAGAATTAGTAAACAAATTCAGCAAAGTTGCAGGATATCAAATCAGCACTCAAATATCAATCACATTTTTATATACTAACAATGACCAATCCCTAAAGAAAATTAAGAAAACCCATTTACAATACCATCAAAAGGAACAGAACACTTAGGAATAAACTTAACCAAAATAGGTAAAGACTTGCACATTAAAAGCTACAAAGCACTGCTAAAAGAAATCAAACATAACATACATACATGGAAAGATATTTCATGCTTGTGTATGAAAAAACCTAATATAAAAATGCCTATAATATTCAAAGCAATCTGCAATGGAATTCCTATGAAAATGAAAATCCCTATGGATTTTCGTAGGAATGGCATTTGTTCCACAGCATTTTTTTTTTTTGCAGAAATAGAAAAAAGAATTCCTGAAATTCATATGAAATTTCACAGGACAGCCCCCCCATCCCCAAATAGCCAAAACAATCTTAAAAAATAAAACTTGGTTGCCTCACACTCCCAAATTTCAAAACATACTATTAAGAACAGTAATTAACATGGCTGGTACGGCGTAAAGACAGATATATAGGCCAATGAATAGACACCTGAAAAAACCCTTGAATATATGGCCAAATGATTTTCAGCAAGGGTGTCAAGATTATGTGATGGGCAAAGGACAGTCTCTCTTTAACAAATATTGCTGGAAAAACTGGTTATCACCATGGAAAAAAATGAAATTGGACTATTACCTTACACCATATACAAAAATTAACCAAAAATAAGATAAAGAACTAAATGTAAGATCTAAATCTATCAGACTCCTAGAAGAACATGAGGGAACAGATTCAAAATATTGGATTTAATGATGATTTCTTGGATATAACATCAAAACCACAGGAAAACATCAATGTTAGAAATGTAAATATATCAAACTTAAAAACCTCTTACCAAAGGACACTATCAACAAATTAAAAAGACAATCTATGAAACAGGAGAACATATTTGCAAGTCATCTGTCTGATAAAGGGTTAATAGTCAGAATACATAAGGAGCTTCTCTGTAAGTCAACAACAAGCAGCCTGATTAACACTGGGCAAATAGCCCTGACTGGTGCAGCTCAGTGGGCTGGGCAACAGAAAGGTTGCAGGTTTGATTCCCAGTCAGGGCACATGCCTGGGTTGTGGGCCAGGTCCCCAGTAGGGGGCGCACAAGAGGCAATCACACATTGATGTTTTTCTCCCTCTTTCTCTCTCTCCCTTCCCCTCTGTAAAAAAGGAATAAATAAAATCTTTTAAAAAATGGACCAAGGGCTTGAATAGAAACTTCTCCAAAGACATACGAAAGGCCAATAAGTACATGAAAAGACGCTCAACATCACTAATCATTAGGGAAATGCAAATCAAATCCAAAATGAGATATCACCCAACACCCATCAGAATGGTCACTATCAATAAAGAAAAGAACAACTGTTGGAGAGGATGTCAAGAAGTTGAAACCCTGTGCACTCTAGGTACAAACATACAATTATGCATATATTATGAAAAATTATATGGAAGCTCCTCAAAAAATTAAAAATAGAATTACCATATAATCCAAAAATTCTACTTCTGGGTAAATATCTAACCTAACTTAGAGCAGGATATTTTTTAAAAATATTTATTTAAAAATTTTCAATTAGTTTATTTTCAGTATTACTTTGTATTAGTTTCAGGTGTACAGCATAGTGGTTAGACAATCATATATTTTATAAAGTGTTCCCACCAATATTTCCAGTACACACCTGGTACCAGGTAGTTATTACAATATTAATGACTATATTCCCTATGCTGTACTTTACATCCCTGTGACTATTTTGTAAATATCAATTTGTGCTGCTTAATTCCACCACCTCTTTTATCCAGTCCCCCAATCTCCCTCCTCTCTGGTAACCAGCAGTACACTCTCTTTGTCTATGAGTCCCTTTCAATATTGTTTGTTCATTTATATTGTTCTTCAGATTCCATATACATGTGAAATCATAGGTATTTGTCTTTTCTGACTTTTTGTACTGAGTATAATATCCTCTAGGTCCATCCCTGCTGTTGCAAAAGGTAAGATTTTGTTCTTTTCTATGGCCAAGTAGTACTCCATTATATTTATGTACTACTGTTGTTTTTTATCTACTGGTCTACTGATGGACATTTAGCTTGCTTCTGAATTCTAGCTATTGAAAATAATGCTGCAATGAACACAGGAGTGCATATATTCTTTTGAATTAGTGTTTTGAGTTTCTTTGGATACATACCCAGAGTCATAAGGCAGCTCCATTTTCAATTCCTCAAGGGAAGTTTATACTGTTTTTCATAGTGGATGCACCAATCCACATTCCCACCAAGACTGCAGGAGAGCTTCCTTTTCTCCACATCCTCACCAGCACTTGTTGTTTGCTGACTTATTGATGATGGCCATTCTGACAGGTGTGAGGTAATACCTTACTGTGTACCACAACTTTCTTATCCACTTGTCTATTGATGGGTACCTGGGCTGCTTCCATATCTTGTCAAAGCAGGATCTTGAAGAGTTACTTACACATGTGTATTCATCACAGCATTATTCACATAGCCAAGAGGTGGAAGCAACCCAAATGTATACCCATAAATGAATGGATAAGGGAAATGTGCTATTTGCATACAATAAAAAATTATGTAGCCTTAAAAAGAAGAAACTCCTATCATATGCTACCCTGTGGATAAAGCCTGAAGACCTTTTTGCTAAGTAAAATAAGCCAGTCACAAAAGGACAAATACTGTATGATCCCACTTATAGGAAGTGTCTCTCTAAAGTAATCAGTCATAAAAACAGAAAATAGAAAGGTCTTTATGAAGGGCTGGAGGCAGGGGGAATTAGTGTCTAGTGGGTACAAAAATACTGCTTTTCCATATGAATGGTCAGTCTTGGCTCACGCTTCACAACTTCCTAAACTCTCTCAAACAACCAACAGCCAGCCTCAGTGAGCCTCAGGGCCAGCACTAGCATCAATCAGCCTAGATTCACAGCTTGGCTTTGCCTGGGAATCTCCAAGCCCAGCACAAGGAGCAGCCATCTCAGATTGTTTTAGAGCTCAGGCAGGGTGGCCCCAGGCAAAACACAGGTTCAGGAGGACCCTGGCCTGCACCATCTGGGAAACCACAGAGATTGTGCACCCAAGGGACAGCTACAGACCACACTGGAGCACCACCATTCTGCCCTGCACTGCTCATCCTCTATGGGGGTGGACATTGGTGGTCAGTGGTCATACCCAGTCTTTGCAGCTGACTGACCTGGGTAAACCCCTCCCATTGATCTGCCAACCGCAATCATGGCTCCACTACAAGAGGAGGGTGTACTCGGCCCACAGAGAGGGCACACCTCGAGTACCCAGCTTGGGTGATAGGGGAGGCTGTGCCACCAGATGCTACAGGACACCTACTACATTAGGCCACACTACCAAGACAGGGAGCCATAGCAGCTGTACCTAACACACAGAAACAAACACAGGGAGGCTGCTAAAATGAGACAAAGAAACATGGCCCAAATGAAAGAACAGAAGAAAACTCCAGAAAAAGAGCTAGACACAATGGAAATAAGCAATCTATCAGATGCAGACTTCAAAATACTGGTTATTAGGATGTTCGAGGAACTCAGCGAGGACCTCAACAGAATAGATCTAGTCAGAAATGCAGGATACACTAATTGAAATAAAGAACAATTTACAGGAAAATAACAGTAGAGTGGATGAAGCCAAGAATCAAATCAATGATTTGGAACATAAGGGAGCAAGAAACAACCAATCAGAACGATAAAAAGAAATAAAGAATCCCCCCAAAATGAGGATGATGCAAGCGGCCTCTGGGACAACTTCAAGTGGTCCAATATTCTCATCATAAGGTGCCAGGAGGAGAATAGAAAGAACAAGAAATTGGAAATCTATTTGAAAAAATAGTGAATGAAAATTTCCCTAATATGGGGAAGGGCATAGATATGCAAGTCCAGGAAGCACAGAGTCCCAAACAAGATGGATGCAAAGAGGTCCACTCCATGAGAAATCTTAATTAAAATGCAAAAGTTAAAGGTAAAGAGAGAATCTTAAAAGCTGTAAGAGAAAAGCAGTTAGTTACCTACAGGAGAGTTTCCATAAGACTGTCAGCTGATTTCTCAAAAGAAACTTTGCAGGCTAGAAGGGCCTGGCAAGAAATATTCCAAGTCATGAAAAGCAGGAGCCTACAGCCAAGATTGCTCTACCCAGAAAGGATATCATTTAGAATTGAAGGGCAGATAAAGAGCTTTCCAGACAAGAAAAAACTAAAGGAGTTCATCATCACGAAACCATTATTATATGAAATGTTAAAGGGGCTTATTTAAGAAAAAGACCGTGAAAACTATAAATAATAAAATTGCAATAAATACATCTCTATCAACAACTGAATCTAAAAAACAAACTAAGCAAACAAGAAGAACAGAGTCAGAAGCACGGATACAGAGAACATTTTGATGGTTGCCAGATGGGATGAGGGTGTGGGGTAATGGGTGAAGAGGTGAGGGGATTAAGAAGTACAAGTACGTAGTTACAGAATAGCCATGGGGATGTAAAGCACAGTATAGGAAATGGAGTAGCCAAAGAACTTATACAAACAATGGGGATTGCTTAAGGGAGTGGGGGGGGGGGGCAAATGGGGAGAAATTGGGACAACTGTAATAGCATAATTAATAAAGTATAATTTAAAAAATAAAAATACTAAAATAAAACTGTTGGCAACAAAAGTATTATTTGACGTAGGCAAGTTTGAAATCTTACTGACAAGAATCTTAGGTAATAATAAACATTGATTAGTTTGAATAAAAACTAAAATACCTGAGATATTAAAAAACAATAACAACTTTGGAACTCTTAGACATTGCTGGTAGAATATAAAATGGTAAGCTGCTGTGGAAGACAGTTTGTAGTTCATGAAAAAGTTAATCATAGAATTACTGTTATCACCTAGCAATTTTACTCCTAGGTGTGTGTGTGTGTGTGTGTATATATATATATATATATATTTTATATATATATATATACCCAAAAGAATTGAAAACAGGTGTTCAAACAAAAACTTGTATATGAAATATTCATAACAGCAATATTCCTAATAGCCAATAGATGGAAAAAAGCCAAATTTCCATGAACTGGTAAATGGATAAGCAAACTGTGGTATAGCCACCCAATGTAATGTTATTCAGCTGTAAAAACTAATGAAGAATACATGCTACAGCATGAATGACTCTCAGGAACATTAAATTAAATGAGAAGGCAGCAAAAAAAGGCCACTCAGTGTACAATTTCTTTTATATAAAATATCTAAAATAGGTAAATCCATAGAGACGGAAAGAAGATTAGTGGTTGCCAGCGCCCGGGGGAGGGAGGAATGTGGCATGGCCACTTAATGGCTTATGGGGGTTTCTTTGGGGGTGATGAAAATGTTCTGGAACGAGACAGTGTTGATGGTTGTACAGCACTGAGAATGTACTAAATGCCACTGAATTAACTGTTCATTTTTAAAAGGTGTGTTTTCACCACAACAAGAATGGGCTACAAAAATTAATACCTTGATTTTTTCACTCTCTTTTATAACTCGCTTTGCATTTTCAATAATGTAAACAGTTCTCTTGTTGACTTCATTGTCAGCTCTGTGTCTCAGCCAATCCTCGTATCCCTAGAAACATAAAAAAAAAAACCCTATGTCAAGCTCACATAATGAAGTTATTAATTTCTATAATCCCCTAAACGAGTTGGCAGCAGATATTTATAATTACAGTATTTAATTCAATTCATGATGCTAAAGAGACAACATTGTACATTTTTACAGAATAACTAAGATAAGTTTTCAAAATAACCCTTAAGTAAATACCTTTATTGTATTAAAAGATTCCTTCATTTTATATTTTAACTATTAATGAAAACAGGCATTACAGCCTTAATATTCTTCAACTGTGAAGGACAATGATCCATTCTTCTAATTTTACTCTTGTTCAAGGTAATGTGAATTGTTTCCACTTTTGAATTTGAAGAAAATTTTTTCTGGATGGTATTTTCTTACAGACTTAACAACAAATATTATATTTTGTCATGTATAATGTGCTCCTGTGCATAATGTGGACCCATGTTTTTGTATGCATTATACACAGGATTATTATGCCCATCATTATACTCATGATATGTAATCATTATACCCATGTATATGCCCTGGCCGGTGTGGCCCAGTGGATTGAGCACCAGCCTGAGAACCAAAGGTTCAATTCCCAGTCAGAGCACATGCCTGGGTTGTAGTCCAGGTCAGGTCCCCAGTAGGGGGCGTGAGAGAGCGAACCACACATTGATGTTTCTCTTTCTCCCTTCCCCTCTGTCTAAAATAAATAAATAAAATCTAAAAAAAAACGTGTATAATCATAATTTTTACCACATCCTTATTTTTCACTCAAAAATTTGGGCATAAAAGTACACACTATACAAGGCAAAATACGGTATTCTTCTGTAGTAGACTACTGGAATGGTTATCTCTGAGGAAACTAAATTCTTCCAGGGACAGAATAGAAAAGGCAAGCTAGGATTATTTTGGCAGAGAATCTACAATTTGTTTTAGAGATCAACAGTGAAACTTCTACACTGACTTAGTGATAGAAAAATATAAATTGGTGTTCATTTTTTAGAATTAAAGGTAATCAGGGAAAAGTCTAATGGCTCATTTTTCTTTGGGCTTTTTGTCTGAAGTATATTTAAGGGAAAAGAACCAAGGAAGGAGGATGTTCATTTGTTTTGGAACAACCTCCTCTCCTTGTTTTTACATCACTTTCCTTTTTTTCTTTATAATATGTTTGTACCTTTTAACATAACTGTTTAAAGAATCCTTTGATCGCTTCCCCCCTTTTTTCTCAATTTCTATATTCACTCCTATTCTGTCACTCTTTATGACAATGCAAGGCTATCACTTTGAGAAAAGAAAGGCCCTAACAGGAAATAGTACTGAGCATCAAATGAATCAGTAAGAGCTTTTGAAATCATACAGGTGATTTTGTGAAGTAGCAATTCTATGACATTAAAGAAAATAATCCTAACAGCCTAAGGGAAGACACATTCCAAAAGTCTTCATTTAGCAACCAAGAACTCGATAAAATATTCTTGTAGTTTCTGTTAGGCCAGGTAGAAGACCAGATAACCACAAGAGGAAAGGAAATCTTGTTCCCAATACTGTTAAGGAGACCTTTATTTTGGACGTTGAGACACTGTTAAAAGCACTTTGGTAAGTACTGTCTAAAAGGTACTATCATATAAAATGCTCAAAATACTTCAAAGACATTGTAACCACACAGGAACTTCATTTCTTTAGTGTGGCCTTTTCTCCTGTCTTTCCTTTTGATTCAAACTGGCCTCGTCCAGCACCCTGATCCACCCGCATCCTTCTCTCTCCCATGGCCACTCCCTTAAGCATTAAGCCCTCAGGACAAGGAGTTTCTGGTCAGCATCAGATAATCTCAGGAACAAAGCATCAGGTCTGTTGACCACAGAGACAGTTTCTGTCAAACTAGGGATAACATCTAGGCCTCAGCTGTGTTTCGGCTCCAGGCCCAGAAACGCAGCGAAACCAGACCACGCGATGCCATGGCTGCATCTGGACCAGCTGCTCCGATCACCTACCCCTACCCTAGTGCTGACCACTCAGTAGAGGTCACAACCCTGACTCCCTTAGTCACCATGACTAATGATCTCTCCCCAATATAACCCATCCCCTGAAAGCCATGGGGGAGCCAGGTCTTTGAGCATTAGCTCACCTGTGACTCTGGGCATGGGCTACTATCTAAAAATAAACCCTTACCTTTCTTGCTGCACGCAGGCAAATGGATACCTTTAGCCTCTTTAGTCCCTTAATAACATCAGCATTACAAACTGGCAGTTGTCAGCTTTGACAAGAAACAATAAAAGTCTCCTCTACCCACCATCCCCTTCAGCATCCTCAAGAAAGACAAAAAAGCAAAAGTATTTATGCTCTTGCGTTCTCTGCTATAGGCAAACAAACAAAAAAGCCCACTAGAATGGAAATTTTTCGTGACAGACATACCGCAATGAAAAGATTAATGCATATTAAAAATTTGCCTCCCATTTCCTGACTAAGCTATACCTTCCACCTACTCTTTTTGAGTTACGTTGCCACACACAATATTGAGCAGGAAAGGAGCAAGAAAATTAAGCATGTACTTTACAATCATTTTAACAGGTTTTCAACAGGAACCAAATATAAGTTAAATCCAGAGACAATGCCCACTCTATACACATGTGGAAAAAAAAAGACCATTGAAAATGAAATTTAAACCAAACAGGAATAAAATGCAAGCAAAATTGTAAATAAGTTTACCTGCTTGATGGCTGTAACAGTTATAACAAAGAAAAGTGGAAGTCCACTGGTAACTGGGCTAGTTGGTGTGTCTACTGTGACCTAAGTAAAGACATTAAATTGAAAGTAAAATGAAAATAAGCTAATAACTTATATGTAGCACTTACCTGCTGCAAAAATTTCAGCCAGAATGCAGACAAAACACATTCTGGTAGCAGGATGAATGTTAACTTTCATTAAAACAAAAGTAATCCACACAGCAGTTAGTTTAAGAAAAAAGTTCTAGATCAGGCTGAGTTTTCATCCCAGCTTGGATTAACCCCGTTACTGAAATACACCCATTCATTTACCATCTACTTTTTGAGCGCCACTCTGTCAGACCCTGTGTGCTATTATCAGCCAGGCTCTAGAGATGCTGCTTTAAACAAATGGGGGAAGTTCCCTGACCTCATATAGCTGGTGGCTTAAAGGGAAAACCAAACACTAAACAAATGATTCATTGAGATCTGAAGAATAAACAGAAGTTAACCGGATGAAAGGGGGGTTGCTTTCCAGAAACAGTAAACAGCGTATACAATGTCCCTACGTGGGAGGGAGTGTGGCACAGGTTAAGGAAATAAAGGAAGCCAGTAGCAAAACAGTGTCATATGAGATGGGGCTAGAAAGAGAGATGCGCCAGACCAAGCTGACTCACTACACTAGAATTCATTCTTTTTTTAAAATTTATTTATTGATTGATTGATAGAGGGGAAGGGAGAGAAACATCAATGTGCGGTTGTCTCTCGAGTGTTCCCTACTGGGGACCTGGCCCACAACCCAGTCATATGCCCTGACTGGGAAATCAAACCAGGGACCGTTTGGTTCGCAGTCCAGCGCTCAATCCACTGAGCTCCACCAGCCAGGGCTAGAATTCATTCTCTGTCCCACCAATAGTGGAAAATAATTGAAGCTTCTAAACAGGGAGAGGTCACATGAAGAGAACTGTATTTTGAAAAGATTCTCACTGCTTTGTGGAAAAGAAAATGAAAGAGAATGAGAATGGAGGCAAGGAGTCTATTTAGGAGGCTACTACTCTGATCTAAATAAAAGATGATGGCTTGGATGAGGGGGGTAGCAGCAGACATGGAAATATGTTCCAGAGATATTTAGGAGGCAAAAATGACAGGAATGGTAAGGAATTTGTCATGAGGGGTGATTAAAGATGTCTTCCAAGCATCTGGTAACATAGCTGGTGGGTGTTGTCATCAGTCACTGAAATAGGAGAGTAAAAGAGAGAAATAGGTTTGATTTGAGGGGCAGAGGACCATGAGCTCCCTCTGCCCTCGCAATTCACTGACTCTCATCTCTAACCCCCATCCAGTCCTGCCCCTGCCACACATGCTATGTTGCAGACACAGACTGAAATACCACTGACAGTCTCTAATCCTTCAAGGTTTAGTTCAGAAATCACCTACTCTTTGAAGCCTTTCCAAGCTCCTCTTGGGTAGAAAAAAATCACAACTTCTACCACATCCCCATAGCATTTTACTCATGCTATTTTTATGAGTTTTACTATATTAAATTAAGCGAATACATAACTGTTTTTGGCTATACCCTAAATTCATTAAGGCTAGAAAAGCCGTATCTGGATCTTCATTGCATCTGCTAAAGTCTTTGTTGTCTGGACTACTGAATGGCATTTAATAGGTGCTTGGTATATGCTCACTGAATTGAACTGAAATCGCTGCACGCCAAGTGGAATGACTCTTCTGAATACAATCCTCTATGCAGTTTATTTTACACTGTTCTGTAAGACATCTTACCATGAGTGGAAAGGAGCTCCTTTTCAAATGCCCCATCATTCAAGATTGAAATTGGCTCTTTCCCATATCACAACCCAGATTGGTTTTAAGAAGCAGGGCTAAATTCAATTACAGCACCATTTACTCAAAGACTTAAAGTGAATAAACAGAAGCACTTAACACCAACAAGGCATTTGAGCAATTGCACGGGATGTTTCTCCCTCATTTAAAAAAAAAAATGAAGTGAGAAAAAAAAGTATTTTCAATGCAGTAAAATTTTCAGGAGGTGATTTTTGGTAAGGGAAAGATTTTAATAGCTTATAGACTTAAAAATGGAAGATGCAAGTTAAAACCTCTAAATACTAGGCTTTCCCCCTAAAAGTAAATGAATGAAGAGCAAAACTAATAATCAGAAAGATAAGTGATAAATTTTCAATTAGGCTGAAACTAGTACTTAAAAAAGGAAACTAGTAACCTATTTTCAATTTAATATATTGAAAATATATTATACCATTGTGTTTAATAGTATCCAGTACATGTCTTTCTGGCATAAACAAAGATAAAAAACCCATGTAAGTTTTTTAAAAGCGTGCAAGTCTAAACAAGTTTTCTAGTAAAAATGCTACTTTAGAAATATGTAAAATAATATCAATTTTAAAATATAATTAATGTTACAACTTTAAAAAGTATTATTACAATAAGTCCTGAAGCATCTTTTTAATCGCAGGGCATTTTAATGTTAGAAATCACTTCCAGCCAAGATGGAGGCATAGGTAGACACACTTTGGCTCCTCGCACAACCAAAAGAAGGACAACAACAAACTTAAAAACAAAAACCAACCAGAAATGACAGAAAATCGAACTATATGGAAGTCTGACAACCAAGGAGTTAAAGAAAAAACATTCATCTAGACTGGAAGGAGGGGTGGAGACAGGCATCCGGGGGGACAGGACCTGTGGCAAGGTGGTGGCTGGAGGACTGGGGCAGCGAGGCAGCAGCTGGGGGAGCAGGTAGTCCCCCATTTGTGTGTGGATAAGCCAGGAAGAATAACCAGAGAGCAAGACAGACCTCAAAACCCAGGGTTCCAGTTCAGGGAAATAAAGCCTCAAAACCTCTGACTGAAAAAACCTGTGTTGGTTGAGGTGGCAGGAGAAACTCCAAGCCACACAGGACAGTTTGTTGGATAGACCCACAAGGTCCTCAAACATACACAAAATAACCTCCCCTCCCTGGAATCAGCACCAGAAAGGCCCAAGTTGCTTGTGAGTAGCAGAGGAAGAGATTGAAAGCGGGCCAAGAGCTGAGCAAGTGGCATTGTTCCCTCTCAGACCCCACCCCCACGTATAGTGCCACAAAGCTGCAATGTGGGCTGCCCTGCCCTGGCGAATACCTAAGGCTCTGCCCCTTATTACTTAACAAGCACAGCAACACACACAAAAAATGGCCTAAATGAAAGAACAGATCAAAGCTCCAGAAAAGATACAACTAAGTGACGAAGAGATAGCCAACCTATCAGATGCAGAGTTCAAAATACTGGTAATCAGGATGCTAACAGAATTGGTTGAGTATGGTCACAAAATAGAGGAAAAAGTGAAGGCTAATAAAAGTGAAATAAAGGAAAATGTACAGGGAACCAACAGTGAAGGGAAGGAAACCAGGACTCAAATCAATGGTTTGGAGAAGGAAGAAATAAACATTCAACCTGAACAGAATGAAGAAACAAGAATGCAAACAAATTAGGACAGGCTTAGGAACCTCTGGGACAACTTTAAACATCCCAATATCCAAATCATAGGCGTGCCTGAAGGAGAAGAGGAAGAGCAAGAAATTGAAAACATAAAGAAGGAGAACTTCCCCAATCTGCAAAGGAAATAGACTTCCAGGAAGTCCAGGAAGCTCACAGAGTCCCAAAGAAGCTGGACCCAAGGAGGAACACAGCAAGGCACATCATAATTACATTGGCCAAGGTAAAAAGGAAGGACAGAATCCTAGAAGCAGCAAGAGATAAGGAGACAGTCGCCTACAAAGGAGTTCCCATCAGACTGTCAGCTGATTTCTCAAAAGACACCTTTCAAGCAAGAAGGGGCTGGGAAGAAGTATTCCAAGTCATGAAAGGCAAGGACCTACATCCAAGATTGCTCTATCCAGCAAAGCTCTCATTTAGAATGGAAGGGCAGATAGAGTCCTTCCCAGATAAGGTCAAGTTAAAGGAGTTCATCATCACCAAGCCCTTATTTTATGAAATGTTAAAGGGACTTATCTAAGAAAGAGAAGATCAAAAATACAAACAGTAAAATGACAGCAAACTCACAACTATCCATAACCAAACCTAAATAAAGAAAAACAAAACAAAAAAATGAACTATGGAACAGATTCACAGAAATAAAGATCACATGGAGGGTATGAGAGGGGAGGGGGGGAATGGGGGAAAAGGTACAGGGAGTAAGAGGCATAAATGGTAGGCACAAAATAGACAGGGGGAGGTTAAGAATAGTATGGGAAAGAAATGGAGAAGCCAAAGAACTTATATGTATGACCCATGAACATGAACTAAGGTGGGAGGGGGATACAGGGTAGAGGGGATTAAAGCAGAGAAAAAAATGGGACAACTGTTAATAGCATAATCAATAATATATATTTTTAAAAAGATTAGGAATAGACTGAAAATTTGTTTGAAGTAATTAAGTTTCTAAAAGTGGAATGCCTATTTGTGGAGCTCTTACCTGTACAAGGAAAATGATGAGAAAATAAAAGTTTGCAATTCTTCTGAACTGTTCAAACAGATTCTTTGGGAGGAAATTCCAAAGTGTATACTGTAAAGAAGAAAAAAATACACATTATCGGAAAGCAAACAAAAAAACCTTAGTAATAATAAGTCATATGGGTCCCAGTTACCCCAATACTCTGAAAACATGTTAAAACCCAAATATCACACATATGAATAAGCATTTAATTAGAGGCAGAGTAAGAAAACACACTTTTAAATAATAAAGTTTTCACTTTGACCATTACAACCGGACCATCTAGTCCCCTACATCTGCTTTCTCTGACATGGCTTAAATTAGGTTTCTTGTTACGTGCTCTCACATCACCGTATACTTCCTCGATTACACTTGTTGCAGTGGATCATTATATATGTGTGTGTGTGTGTGTGTTTTAATTAAAATGTCTCCCTCAACAGGCATGAGTTATATGGGCAGGCTGTTCATTCGTCTTTTCTTTATTTTCCCCAACATCTAGCATGGTGTCTGACACAAAGTAGACACTCAATAGCATTAGCTGGATGAATGAATGAACAAATTAATTTCTCTGGCTTAGCTAAACTTTGGATTCTTGATCACAATCACGGATATAACTCTGTCCCCATCAGTACCTCCGTGACAACTGAGGTGTACACATAACCCTGGGTTACACATGGCTTTTACTTTAATCAACAACGTACCATCCTGTGCTCTGGTAACTGATAATCAGTAAAGGTTTCATGGCTAAATTGTACACGCTCAAGAGGAGAGAATTCTTCAGCCAGTAGTCAAATCCCATAGACTTTCTCACTGGTAACTTAAGCTGAAGGACTGGGTCACTAAAAATCATCAGACATTGGATTTTATAGCTGTCTTAATAAAGAAGACCAGAAGACAGAAAAAACACATTCCTTAACCCAAAGCTCTAAATTTATACTGGAACAGTCCCAAGTATCTCCATAATGTGAAAAAATATCCATTAACTTAAATAAGGTGTATGAGAATTTACAGCTAATCCTTCTTACAAAGCCTTACGGGCTCAAGATCCCCCCAGGAAATCGCAAGAAAAATGAAGACGAGCGGAGGGAAACATATCCAGTGATGGAGCTGCATTACAACCAACAGGCAACCTACAAAGTGCTTCCCCCAAGGTTCAGAAATTCCTCAAGGAAAGCCATTCAAAATGAAGTGCACAATTGTGTGTGCCTGGGCATCAGTCAGGAGAAGAGAGTCCATACTTTCCTCAGGCAGCTTGTGTCCAAAAATAAAAGGGGTCAAAATCACTGATTCAGTCACACTTTGAAGCTGATGCAGTCCAGATTGGCACCTAACTATCCCAACAACAGGCAAACAGATGAACTTCTGGCTTGTTGACCTTGTTATACAACTAAAGGATTTTTAAAAAAAAACCTTGGAATATCACTTTATTTTTTAACTTTTAGATTTTATTTATTTATTTTGAGAGAGGGGAAGGAAGGGAGAAACAGAGGGACAGAAACATCAATGTGCGAGAGATACATTGGTTGCCTCTTGCACACCCTCAACTGGGGACCTGGCCCACAATCCAGCCATGTGCCCTGACTGGGAATGAAACCAGTACCCTTTAAGTTTGCAGGCCTGCACCCCATCCACTAAGCCATACCCACCAGGGCTAACTAAAGGATTTTTAATTAAACAAACATTAGGAAGGCATCAGCCTCCCAGTTGCTTTCAAAAGCCTGAAATAATTTTAGGATTGTATAAATGTAGCTAGTCCTTAACTGTTAAGGAATTGAAATTACATTTGGCCCTCTGAAGGCAACCACGAGACTGAAGTGACCCCCCGTGAAAATGGGTTTGATATCCCTGCTTTAGAGGAAACTACCAGTATATGCCCTCCTCTTTCCTATTCGAGGTCATGAGTTATTATTATGAGGCACCGTTGTGGATAGACCTAGAAAGTGTTAATGCTAAATGAGATAAGTCAGTCAGAGAGAGACAAATACCATATGATTTCACTTACATGTGCAATCTAAAGAAAATAAATGAACAAACAAAATGGAAGCAAACTCTTAGGTAAAGAACATTTTGATGGTTGCCAGATGGGACGGGAGTTGGAGGAATGGGTAAAACACAAGAAAGGGTTAAGTGCAGATTGGTAGTTACAAACTAGTCATGGGGATGTAGAGTGCAGCATAGGGAATATAGTCAGTAATATTGTAATAACTGTGCGCTGCCAGGTGGGTACTGGAAATATAAGGGGGAATCACTTTGTAAAGTATATGGCTATCTATCCACTATGCTATACACCTGAAACTAATACAAAATAATATTGAATGTAAACTGTAACTGAAAGAAATTTTAAAACTGCAGCATAGGGAATATAGTCAATAATATTATAATAACTATGTATGGTGCCAGGTGTCTACTAGATTTATTGGGGTGATACCAAATACAATGTTAGTTCACAGGAACTAAGTGTTTATAGCATTTGTTTCAGTAACAATCAGAATGGAGATTATGGAGGGGTCATAAGTGAGTTCTTGTTCAAAGAAGTCAGTAAGTATATCTTTTATACTATCGTAACATGCCATTATAAACTTAAAAAGCAACACCAACATTTAGAGCATGTTCAAAAATGGGTTCGATGCCCTGGCCAGTGTGGCTCAGTGAGGTGGAGCAATCCCCCATAAACTGAAAGGTCAGGTTCCATTCCTGGTCAGGGCACATGCCTAGGTTATGGGTTCGGTCCCCAGTCAGGATGGGTGCAAGAGGCAACCGATTGATATTTCTCTCTCACATTGATGTTCTCCTGCCCCCTCTCTCCAAAATCAATAAACATATCCTCAGGTGAGAATAAAAAACTAAAATAAATTTTAAAAATGCATTCTACGCAAAGACGCCAGCTTACCAAGTCTATATAATGCATTTTACATCTGCTCTATAGTTAACTAAACTGTGGATCAGCCCCTCAAACATTAATCACTTATTAAAGGTGGGGGTTGAAATGAATTAAATCACAGTTTGAGAGTCTATTATTTCAATTTATGCAGAGGGAGGCTTTAGAACATTACCTGTTTTTACCTAAGGTCCAAAATTTTTCAGCTTTAGCACTAAAAAATGGTGACGGTGTAGTAAGGCTCTAAATAACTTTGTTCCACTGTGTCAGTACACCACAAGGGAAGGGTAACCGTTACAAAGGAAGTAGTAACTATTTAACTATTTAAAGTTAACAGCCAATTGTGAAGGAGCTATCAGAAGGAATACTGACTTTTCTAAGTACTAGGATTTCGATGTGATAGAACAAAATAACTGTATTTTAAGATTAGTTGTAAATAAGCACCCAGTCGTAAATAAGCAGAGCTCTAGCTTGAGTAACTCTTCATTCTGTTTAAATTACTGTATTCATTTGATGATCAGCTCTCCTTATTATAGGCATTAAATACAATTTTCAGCATCACAGTAGTTGACTTTCATTTCTATTACCAATGCCAAGCAGAAATTTCTCTTTTTAAGTATCACTCTTTCTACCATAAATTCAGAAGAGCAAAAAAGAGTAGCCAGGATATTATTGCATTAGGATTTTGTAACTTCAGTTAAAAAGGCACCTTCAAGGAGTTTGATAAGACTCAAAGAAAACAACATATGATAAATTCTACAGGTGAATCTGATTTTTTAAGTATTTATTTATTGCTGTTCTATTACACTTGTCCCAATTCCACCCCCTTGCTCTCCCCTACCCCACCTATTCCCCCCAGTCAACCCCCACCCACCCTTTTGTCCATATCCATAGGTCCTTTACCTGATTATTTTTATTTTAATTTTATTTTTTAAGTTTATTTTGTTATTGTTGTTTGAGTACAGTTGTCTCCATTTCCCCCCCACCACAGCCATCCCCACGTCTCACCCTCGATCCCACCCCCTCCTTGGCTCTGTTCCTGTGTCCTTTATACACGTTCCTGAAACCCTTCCCCCTATTATCCCCTCCCACCTCCCCTCAGCTTTATCTGATTTTTAAAATGAGGATAAATACTAGTGTAATTTTAGGCTTGAAAGTTTAATCCAAGATGTCCTCTTACATAAGAGTACTCAGATTAATTTGGGCACACCTTCAAAGAGCTAGGTGGAATTCACTGATTCTTATCCCACTGAATGGCCTTCAAGATGAGGCTTAGGATTTTTAAAGGAAAAAAGAAAGCAGAACAGAGGAGTACCACAAAAGCTATAGCAATCCATTCTTCTTTTGCTACAAGAGGGGATTTCCAAGAGTTTCATACCAACTACAAACTTCTGGTGATTCCCAAACAAGTTTTTCTAAAGAAAATGTTTGTGTTCCCAAAAGAAAAGAACACTAATTTTTAAAAAGATTTTATTTATTTATTTTTTTAGAGAGAGGGGAAGGGAAGGAGGAAGACAGGGAGAGAAACATTACTGTGTGGCTGCCTCTCACATATCGCCTGCTGGGGACCTGTCTGGCAACCCAGGCATGTGCCCTGACTGGGGATCCACTGGCAACCCGGTGGTTAGCAGGCCAGCACTCACTCCACTGAGCCACACCAGCCAGGGCAGAAGAACACTAATTTTATAAGAAAAATTTCAAGTAGGTCAAAGTGTTTTTTTGTTTGTCTTTTTTTTTTTTTATCTTTAGTGCTCCTTACATTAACAAGACTTATTCCCAGTGTTACACTGGCATTACTGATGACATTTATAAATAAACAGAAAGCAATCAATCAAAAGAAAATTATTTTTATTATTGAAGAGTTGAGAAAGAAAATCAATACTTGCTACAAAGTTGGAAGGTAGCTAACATATACCATAAATTGTACATTTCTTCATTAAAAGATTCTGGTATAAATACAGACAAAAGACAATGTGAGGAAGAAAAAGTCAAATTATAAAACAATTGCTCTCTCCAGAATGGACCCAAAGGCCTCCTTTTTCCTTCTGAATGCTTCACATTCAAAATAGATGAGACTGAAGAAATCAATAGTACTGTTCAGGACTATAATAACAATAATCACAGAAATACAAGTATGACAGCAACTACCATTAAGTTGTTACTATGAGTCAAGCACAGTGCTTAAATGTTTGCTGTGGGTCACTTGACCTCATTCCTTATCTCAATCCTATAAGGTAAGTACTGTTAATATCCCCATTTTACAGATAAAAAAATTGAGACACAGAGAGGTTAAATGACTTATTTTAACCTCAAACTCAGATTTTCTGTCTACAAGGATGAAGTTCTCTACTGCTATACACTGTATACTATCCTCTTATATTCATTGTATTAAGATTTCATTCTTTTTATGGTTAGTATGAGGGGGGACTCCCCCCCAAAAATAACTGGAATTCTTTTCTAGAGGGTGGAACCCTTGTAGTACAGGTTTCCCCCACTAGGTGCGTGTTCTAGCAATCCATATGTATCAGTGTGCCAGCTGGCACTGTTGAGAGGCTGTGTTTGACCTCAGTGAAATTTTTTTGAAGACTCTTTCAAATCATTTGCCTATTTCATGATGGTTGATTTACAAGTATCTGCCCACACCACACTGAGTGTTCAGTTTTTAACCAAAAACAGGATGACCCCCATGCCCCATACTCCCTATTCACCTGATCTTGCCTTAAGTGATTTTTTTGTTTCCCTGATGAAAAGCAGTCCTCAAAAGGAAATGTTTTGCCAATGCAGAGGAGGTGAAACAAAAAAATGGCAGAAGCACTAAGATACATCAAAATCAACAAGTTCAAAAACTGTTTTGAGCAGTGGGAAAAAATGTCGATAGGTGTATTACATCAAATGGAGAGTACTTTGGCCTTGGCTGGTATAGCTCAGTGGATTGAGTGCAGGCTGCAAACTAAATGATTGCTGGTTCGATTCCAGCCAGGGCACATGCCTGGATTGCAGGCCAGGTCCCTAGTGGGGGCCATATGAAAGGCAACCACACATTGATATTTCTCTCTCTCTCTTTCTCCCTCCCTTCCCTTCTCTAAAAATAAATAAATAAAATCTTTAAAAAAAGGAGAGTACTTTGAAGGTGACTGAAGTTTAAACTTGTAAGCATACACAATTTTTTATAAATAAATTCCATGTGTTTGGAGGTCCCCCCTCATACACTGTCATTTCTTCTTTTTCTGCTCTAGAGTATTTATGAAAAAGCAGATTGGTTAATACGCAGTTAACCACAAAAACTGTAAACCTAATATTTACAGAGGAAAAAAGAAATCTGTAGGTTTATCAATGTTAACTTCTTTATTCTGGTTTCTAAAACATCTACACAAATATATAAACAAATTTGTTTAGACATAATCTTTATGTGCCCTGTGAGCTCCTGAATATTTTAAAAAACATCCTACTGCATTATTTTACCTGCTGGCAAAACGGAAGCTAGATAAAATATGAAAAATGTTCTATTAAATACCAAAAAAACTGAGAATTAAGCTGAGTTTTATATGTTCCTTGAAAATATGAAAGTGCAAAGATATCACAACAAAATGATTATCACTAGTTCAATGGAAAAGTCACTTTAACGTCTTCCACATAAAACACTATGGAAAACAATAGTTCCCTAGAAAATACTTCATATTTCACTTGACGCAGAAGGAGAGATAAAACTGAGAAAGAAACCCAAATAGCACAACGATATGAAAAGGGCTTTAGTGGATTGAGAGTGGGCCTTCAAAGCATTGCCAGTTCAATTCCTAGTCAGGGCACCTGTGGGCCAGGTCCCCAGTGGGGGTCGATCGAGCAGCAACTACACACTGATGTTTCTTTCTCTCCCTCTCTTTTTTCCTTCCCTTCGCCTCTCTCTAAAAATAAATAAATAAAATCTTTAAAAAAGTAGAAAAGAAAAGGGTTTTATCACTAACTCTGCTTGGAGGCCATGTCACTTATTTCTTGTGGGTTTACTTTCTCCATCTGCAAAGTGAGCTGGTCTTAGGGTCTTTAGGTTCTACAACTCTATGATTCTGAGTCAAATAACTACTACTGGTTGTTTTCTTAGATATTATGGGGTAAGTCACAATTTTCAGTGAAGGCCTGCCTTGGGCACACACATGGAAGTTACTGGCTGAAGATAAATTTTCTGCCATAAGGTTAAAAATGAACAGGAAAGACACTGTATCCAAGTACGCTCATAGTGTGCTACAGGCCAACAGATCATAAGACAGCAGTGTTCACTCATTCTGTCCACATTGTACACATTAATCTCCTAGCTAAGTACAGTCCGTACTGTATCACTACCCAAAGATAAATCACATGTACCTTTAAAAACTAATGTTAATTTTTCTAAAAATTGCATAATTTTGTGTTGCAGGCCCTAAGATGTTTGCAAATATGCTGTGAACCAACCGTCACCAACATTTTAGATATGCCTTGTCAGGTGGCATGACTATGGAAAATTTTCAAAATCTGCTCCATGGTACAAGAGGTAGCAGTGGGTTAACTGTTCAGTACCTAGCACCCAATCTGGTCAGCCAAAGGTAAAGGTTAAGATTAATAAACTAATACTTGTCGAAAGATGACTATGGGTACCAGGAACTATAAGGAGTGCTTTCACATATCAAATATTAGCTCTATTTCACTGAGGAGAACATTCAGACTTAGGGATTAAATTGGTCAAGGTCACAGAGCTGGTAAGTTATTTAAACTCAGATCTTCAGATCCTTAACCACTGAGGCACTGTACCAAGCAGGGCACAGCCTTAGGCCCTAGGGGTGTACTTGAGAAGCTCCTCAGTGAAAGAGAAAGCAATACAGATGTCATTCCAGGAAAGCACTCTCCAAAGAAAAAGTAAATTATTTACAAACTAGTCCATCCAATTAAGGGCAATACTGGAAGCTTTGGGCAAGTAAATAATTCCTACTTTTAGCATACTTTATGGCTTAAAGTAAGAGGCATAATCAACAGACACTGTGAATCATAATGGAAGGCAAGTGAAAGATGTTTCAGCTGTAACAAGACAAAGTGATGCTTTAAAAAAACTGCCTTTTGGTGGATGAATTATCACAGTTGGTTCATGACTGGTATAAGTGCACGTCCATGTATGCATATATAAATGCACCAGCTTCTGCAGAAGCATAAATAAAAATAAGTGCATTATCTGGCTCACTGCATGAATATATATTGAGTTAAAAACTTACCTTCGATGAAACTATCCTATTATCACAGAACCTTTGTGCGATGCAAACTTCTGTTGTCGAATCTGGACGATTGCCAACAAACACAGTACGTGTACCAACTCGTTTCTCTTCGCCAGCACACTGACCAACAGAAAGAGGGAAACAGTCAGTGTTTCATCACATTTCTCCATGCTTCTGCGGAACTCAAAATTCTTGTCTAAGCATGTTTAGCTATGGTCTAAAGAGAGAGAAAGAGCAATAGAGAGAGGACAAAATCTTGTTAGGAATGTCAAACTCCACTAAGCTCTCAGTTGCTGATTTAGTGCAAGTGTTGCTAGAGCCAACTGTTCTGAGGCCAACAGTGCAATTTTAAAATGTTTAAATTAAGCAAAGCATTCTAGAGAAACAATAATTTTTATTGTCAGCCATTTTTCCTTCATCCACAGAATCTCAACAATCACCATCACAGCAACACACTAACTTAGGAAAGGTCTGACTGGAAATATTTAATTTCTATACAACTATTGATGACAGCTTTGTCAATACCCTTACCAGACAGCAGAAAACAGAATGCAAATTACTTCTACACTCAAAATAATTACTTATAAGAATACAGAAATACCATGGCTGTCTCTATTAACAAAATGATCAGCTATTTCTACAAAGAAAATTTATAAATTCTTAGGCTTCACAGGAAAGACATTTCTTTGCAATCTCTCAGGGCCTACTGTCAAAAAAAAGTCCCATTTCAGCCCTGGCTGGTGTCACTCAGTGGATTGAGCACCGGACTGTGAACCGAAGGGTCATCAGTTCAATTCCCAGTCATGGAATATGCCTGAGTTGCAGGCCAGGTTCCCAGTAGGGGGGTGAGTGAGAGGCAACCACACACTGCTGTTTCTCTCCCTCTTTTTCCCTCCTTCCTCTCTCTAAAAGTAAATAAATAAAATCTGTTTTAAAAAGCCCCATTTCACAAAATATATCTCTAAAATCTCTTTTACATTTCTAAAAAGTAGATGTGCTGAATCTAGATCTTCCAAAGTTGAGCTCCATTTTACCTCAGCCTTGTATTTCATGGAGGCTTTACTCTATTTTCTTTTCTTAAGTCAGGGTAGTACTTTTTCTTATATAAATTTGGGGCTGTCTCCTTTAATGGTACTATATTACCGTGTTTGAGACAACCATATATTTAAGTCAAAGGATATATGACAGAAGCCAATACCCATTTATATATTTCCATTATTTTTGAAAAAGATAATCCCTCAACCTAAAAATGTTTTAAAAGTGTATAACCACAAAGACTTTCCTTCCTTTTGATGATCTATTCAAAGATCAAAGATGTAAACCTCTACCTGAAAATAATCACTTTAAACAAAACCACTTGGAGCTTGCAAAATTCTCCAAACGTCTGTTTGGATGTATGCTAGTCTGACTTTTTTGCACCTTATGTATATAGTATGGGAAACATGCTCTTTTACTTTTACAAAATACAAATCACCCCAAAATATAGATAGGTAAGACCTTTTGCCTCACCATTTTTGATTTAAGCTTATTAAATAATTATTTAGTGGGGATTTCCTTCAAAATCTGTAGGGAATCAACTGAAGAGTAATTGGGATAAACTGAAGTAGGAGAGATTGAGGCTATAAAGGGTAACTTCTGGGGCTAAGGGAGATTGTGGGAATCTCTATCCATGGCAAGCTGGAAAAAAAATCATTTGTAAGTATCTGTGCTGGATAGCTTAGCTATTTAGCCATCAGCCTAAATACAGGGCATTGGAACAACTGATTGTACAGGTCCTTCACATGCCAAGAGTGATTAGCAGGTAAATTTTCAAACAATTTCTGGAAACAAATAAAAAATACCTTTACCAGAATGGTAGCTATAAACATTTTGATTCAGGAACTGACTTTTGTTTGCATTGGGAAAATATCGGGTCTGATGCAGCTTACTAATAAGATCACTAAATTTTCCATTAAGATCCACTTTGTAAAACGTAAACTAAAGTGAATACTACCAGAAGTGTAGTTTATTCTTCTTCACACTTTTCCTCACCTTCTGTTCCAAGTTATAGTCTCACTCTATAGTCTCTACAACATGTGAACCATATAACACGCCAATTTGAATTACAGAAATTGTCGAGTTCATACATACACTGCAATTTACAACATTTTGTTTAATATTCATATGGTTGTTTAGTTTTCCACACAAGCAAGAACTGGCACAGAGTAAATAAAAAAGAGCTACCTTTAAGGCAGTTCTCAGATCATTCTGCAAATGGAAAGGGGAAAAGTAAAGACAAGTGGCGGAAAGTCCGTTGAGTGCTTTCTGCAGGATGTTGCATACGCTGCCGCTGCCGATATAAATTGTTCCCCTCAGTTAACAATGGCCACTGATGAACTCAAAACAAAAATGAACTAGTACTTCCCCAATTCTGAAATGTCTTCAACTTTCTTCTCTAGCAGGTCACAGCATTCCAGGGAACAAAGGGAACAAGCAAAATGCAATTTTTCAGGCACATGATATTTTTATGAATTCTGTACATCTGAATAGCATTTACAGTTTCCCTAAGTGCTTTCCCCATACATTATCTCTGGGACCGCTTTCAAATAGGCCAAAGTGACCTCTATCTCCATTTAATTGGACAAAATGGATTAGAATTGGTATGGGGGGGGGGCAGACCCTGACAGTGAGCATTATTAGATAATGAAATAGAGGCCTGAGAGCTGCAGCTTGTCCACTCCAGAGGATTTTTCATAAAAGGCCAGTCTCCTCAGCCCAGGCAGGATTGAGTTTGGAGCTTCCTGAGAACTGAGGGTGAGGTAGGGTGAAACAGATAACTTTCCCATGCCTGTTTTCACTCTAGAATCTGATGAACCTGCAATTTCTGGTGGAATCTGCTCTGTTTAATGTTTTTGGTCTGCATATAAATGGCAATGCTGAACTGGTGTAAATTCACTGTAATTTTCCACTTGCTACCAATGTAGTGTTAAAACAGTGGTTTTAATTCTTAGGATTTTGAATAATGTAGGTGCTTTAGCCAAGGCAGGGAAGAGAAACTCCAAGTAGGAATTGAAATAATTTCGCATTTGGGCGGCATACAATGTAGTCTGCAGTGGATGTGTACGATTCCTACCACCTTATAATGAATTTTAATCTATTAAGAGTCTATCCTGTGTTGAACTGCTTCCCATTCAAATGTCTTTAGAAACAATTTAAAAAATTGAAATATACTGGCACCAATTCTATTTTCACGACACATCATACACTATAATGACAAGTATTATATAAAGAATATTGAAAAGTATATTTATAATACATGAATTAACAGAGAAAGCAATTTCATTTTCTTCTTCAAGATAAAAAATTGTCCTTTTGTACTCCTGACTCATAGCTCCACAATGTAAACTGAATATTGTTTTAGCTCTGGCTGGTATGGCTCAGTGGGTTGAGCATCATCCCATAGGCCGAGGGGTCGCTGGTTCAATTCCCAGTCGGGGCACATGCTTAGGTTGCAGGCAGGGTCCCCAGCTGTGGACATGCAAAAGAAAACTGATTGATGTTTCTCTCCCTCTCCTTGTCTCTCCCTCCCCCTCTCTAAAAATAAGTAAATAAAATCTTTAAAAGAAATTAGTAAATAAAAGAAAGTAACTTTCACCAGAACATACTCTCTCAATAAAAATCAGAGTAGAGTGGTACTATTATTCAACTAGCACCATCTTAAAATCCTATGCTTTTGCAAGTCTCAAAACACAGAAAGCCATTGGAAGTGTAATTTGTTTCTGGATTACCTCTAGACCAGTAACTCAGTAAGAACTAAGGGAAAATAGAGACCTCCATATAAGACTGTCAGTATAAAAGCTGTCACAGGATCTGAAACAGAGCTCACTCTCTCCGTACTTTCCAGGTGTTGGCCGACTTAAATATATCACTTATTCATAAACCAGTGGTTCTTACTTCTTGCCACATACTGGCTTTAAACATAATACTAATACTTGCATATTTTATTTGAAGTTTAATTTAATTTTTGGAAGCTCCCCAGGTGACAATTCTAATATGCAGCCAGGGCTGAGAAAAATGCTACAGAATTATTGCTCATTGAATTAATTGCTCTTAACCAACATCCTACAAGTTAGCCATAGTCCTACACGTTTAAGTAATTAAAATAATTAAAATAATTTGCTTTTCACAAGGTATCCCCTTCCAACCATTTTAAGCTGTTCACAAAATGTGGTTCTCCTTCAGTATTTATTTTGCATGTGGCTCTACCATCAATTATTCAGATCACTGATAAAAATTACATAATATAATGCCAAACAACTCACTTTAGCAACGACTCATCACTGATGTCATTCTCGGCAGCCACAAAATTCTTTTTTTATTTTTCATGAGACTGTTCTTTGTGAGTTACTAAATATAAGTATTTGCCAAAAAATGAACAAAAATGTTTATTAAAAGCTGAAATCTTGGCAATGATTTAAAACTGTTCTCTGCACCCCAGCCCCACAGCTATTTTCTTCTCTGCAGCACTAGTATACTCGAACAGCATCATCAGTCTTAAAAGTCCAAATGAATTAAAAATTAAAAGAAAGAGCATTTCATCAAACTTTTAGCTATCTATTAAAATGCTCCCCAAAGTCAGCCTTTTTATACGAGGGTTGGAGGGGTGGGGCGTGCAAGGAGAGCACTACTTTGCTGGGAAACATTTCCCGAGAGTGTTAAGCTTCTTGGTTAAACT
The DNA here is from genome assembly GCF_019186645.2 of Phyllostomus hastatus. NCBI lineage: Eukaryota > Metazoa > Chordata > Mammalia > Chiroptera > Phyllostomidae > Phyllostomus > Phyllostomus hastatus. The sequence continues at coordinate 5,924,968 of NW_025333841.1, read as the reverse complement.
TGCTGCAATGTATTCAGTGGTCAAATGGCTGAGGTTTCCAAGCCCACTCCACTATAACAAGCCAAAAAGAGTAATCTGGATGTGTAATTTAGTCATAACTTTAAAACGAGCCTTAAAATTCTACTTTTCACAATTTGCTTTTATTGCATCTTTTTTAAGTGATTAAGCTGTCTCTCCCTCCTTTGCCAGAGGCAGCGAAGCAAAACGGGAGACAAGACATTTTGTATCTCCTTGCCTTTAAAACTTAATTATGGTTATATTAACTGAAACTCTCAAATACCTGATCAAAAGACAACTGAATATTCAAAGTACATCCCTAGACGCAAAGATTATCTCTAATTGGACATTACCCGATGGCAGCACATTTAATTGAATAGAAACTGCTATAGGAAATGGATTAAGTCCTGCAAAAGCACACACCTAAGTCAGCAAGCACAATGCTTAGGAAAAAGCAGTGACCGTGAGGACTTGGATGAGAACACCTTTTTTTGAAGCTCAGAGTTAGACTTGCATTATCTAAATGTGATCCACGGAGCAGTTTAATTTCGCCAAGAACAATCTATCCTGAGTGTTTCCAATCTGATACAACTTCACACCATGTCCTCACCCCAAGGACCCCAGGGCTACACAAATGTGACTCTAAAGATGAAATACAACTCTCTTACAGGATGGCTAATAGAGAGTCAAGGAGATAGAATAAAATGTTGTAAGCATGTAGTGATTCAAGATTCTTACAAGAATATTTTTTAATGATTCAGGGATTCTTCCATTTATAGAAAGTAACCTCGAACTCTTAAAAGTTTGTCCTGGGCCTCCACTTTCTTTGTTAACAGTATTTCTCCTGACAGCCTGACAATATAAGTTATGTCCAGAAAAAGTCCAGCCATTGTTAATATTACGAGAATGGTTTGCATGACATCAACGTATTCTGGCAGCCAAGGAGGGTGGGCTGGAATGAGCACGTGTGAACAATGATGACTTCACTGTACTAGTCAGTGGGGGCAGTACAGGCTGCTGAGTGAGCATGTGTACTGCATGGCATCGCATTCAAAATGACTGAAAAGCAACGAATCTGGTTCAAGTTTTGTGTTAAGCTTGAACATTCCTCTATGGAAACTATTCAGATGATTCAGAAGGCCGCAGCTAAGGGCAACTGGTGATTGGCACCTTCATCACAACAATGAGCCTGCTCATGCATCACGTCTTATGCAGAGTTTTTTTGGCAAAACATCCAATCACCCAGGTGAATCAGTATCCCTACAGCCCAGAGTTGGTGCCCTATGACTTCTGGTTTTTCCTAAAAGTAAAATCACCTTGAAAAGGAAGAGATTTCAGACCATTGATGAAATTCAGGAAAACACGACAGGGAAGCTGATGGCTACTGGGAGAACTGTGTAAGGTCCCAGGGTACCTAATTTGAAGGGGACGGAGGGGTCATTGTCCTATGTACAATTGAAGCAGGAGACAACATAGGAAGAACTCTAAGACTGCAATACTGTCACTGGCCAGCATTTAGCACCCTGGTTGCCAGGAAACGCCTTTTACCAATTAGGTAGATTAAATAGTAAACCGAGGCAGGGAGGAGGAAGGAGACAAGTCTCACATGCTAACTCAGCAGTCCTAAGCCTGTTCTGATATTGCCAGGTGTTTCAATATCACAAGAAACACTATATTAACAAGAAAGAAAGCCTTGAAACTGTGCTTTCATCCCAAGGCCTGAATGTGGAAGAGGGTCCCGGGGCCCAAAAAAGAGCCCATAAAACAACTTTGGTTAATTGCCTACCTCCGGTCACTATCTGTTTTATGAGGGAGTCCCTGATGCTTACAGAAAAAGCCCATAAACAACTTTGGAAAGTGCCTCAATTTTAATTAACTGTCAGGTATTTGTTTTACAACAAGATGACCAAATGGGGTCTGGAGCAAGATAAGAATTTGGATAGTCACATTCCCCCAGGAAAGCTGGCACCACGTTTACCTATTAATCATTATGTAACTTTTTCTGTCCTATCCCACCAACTATATAAGTCTCTCGGGGTGTGCCTCTCTCTTCCTCTCTGGCTCGTAGCTCTTGGGCCACAGGGCCTCTGGCCTTAGGCTGCCCAGGGGCTTGCCACCCTGGTTTTCAGCCACTCTCACCCTGCTTTGCCCTGAAACTTTCCCTTTCACCCCCTACTCTATCTGGTCCTGTTCTCTTCCATGGAAGCAAGCCACTAATAAACTGATTGCATACTACTAGATTTGCTGATATGTAATTCTTTACATGCGTCAGCAAGAAGAAACCAGGTCTCTCCCGTCAACACAATGTTTCTTATATCTTGTATCTTCTTCAATAAATGTCTCTATTTTTCATATTACGTGGCTGGATACCTGCTGGACAGACCTTGTATCCACACAAACTTAACTAGAGGCAAACTGAGCACATATGTCTACAAGACCTCAGAAATTAACTTTTCACTTTCACTACCTGATGCAGACCCCAGTTTGTGGGGTCCACGTCATTATGGATGAAATATGAGACAAATTCACACAAGTCCTGTGGAGGAAAAGGGACAGCATGCCTTTTCTTTCAAGGGGGGGCAAAAGCCTTGGACCTTGCTTGCTCCAATGAGCTTTTATTGTCGTACTGGGCACATTACAAGAAGGTCCTCATTTACTATGCACAGGTTTGCTTTAGGTGGTTACTTTATACAGAAAACAAAGGAGAGAATGCTGGTAATCACAGCACAGAAGAGGGATATTTGCAAATGAAACGGCAAAAGTAGTTGGACTAGTTACACTCATCCTTGGAAGGTCTAGCATGGTTTTTAGGAAGTTGCTTTGCAGTAATTATCCTCAATTCAGGGTGAGGGAGTTTTATCAAAAAGCAAGACTCACAGCGGCCTAGGTACACTGCAGGCCTGATTCCCCGTGGGAAAACCTATCTGTGGGCGTGGGTCCTGTGCATCTCCCAGTGGGAGCTGGGCCCACGCCATGCAGAGCGGCCTCCCACAACTCCCCATATGTATATACCAGCTAGCATTTCAAACACTTAACAAACTTTTAAAATCTAATTTGGGAGGTACGTAACTTTTTATTTAAAGATTTTATTTATTGTTAGAGAAAGGGAAAGGGAGGGAGAAAGAGAGGGAGAGAAACAACAATGTGTGGTTGCCTCTTGTGCACCCCCTATTGGGAACCTGGCCTGCAACCCAAGCATGTGCCCTGACTGGGAATCCAACCAGCAACGCTTTGGTTTGCAGGCCAGCATTCAATCCACTGAGCCACGCCAGCCAGAACCCAGCCAGAACCCAACCAGAACCGTACATAATTTATAAGGATAGGATCCATGAGGTTGACTGACAATCCAGCTAAACATTTCCCATAGTCCTGGGGGGAAAAGGATAAAAACATACATGCAAATAGAAAGCAAGCATAATGAGGCTCAGGACCTCAAAGCCCAATCTGGCTTAAAGATAACAGAATAAATTACTACTGATTATAAACAGCAGAGGCAGGAGGGAAAGATGGGACCACCTGCAGAGAATCACATGAGAATTTTCTAATCCAATGGCAGCTAAATCGCTTCAGATTAATAAGTAACTTGTAGTAACCCCTGTGATCCCTGCATAGTTTCCCAGAATTTGGGACGTAATTGTGGCTTGCAAATTTGTGTAGCCCAAAGTAGGTGGCAAAGGAAGCACCGGAGGACTGGTCTATCTCTTAAGACTTTAAAACAGTACTCTGGTGGTCTGACCTCCATTACAGCATTTTGTATCTTTTTTGTTATTCCTTTCAAATGACCTGATTTGCCTTTGTAACTTTTGATTTTAACGTATTATGATTTTAAAAACTTAGTATCCTGTACCACATAGTACTTTCTCCTCATCTTGTGAAATTCTTTTCTAAACCATGCCTGCAATAAATGGGCCATGATAGGAAGTGGGGCTAAAAATCAAACTTCTGAGGAAAAGTTCAACTGAACTTCTGGTTCTAGGCAGGTAAGTAGTATAAGAGGAAAAGGCATAATCTAGGGATTCACAATGATACACTGAGTGCCCCCACTGTGAGTGACTGTGATACCATACATTGAAGCTTCAAAAATGTGTGCCAAATAATCACTTTCTAGGTCGTCAGAGAAAAATTTTTATTACCCAGATAAACTCTAGCTAGAGCAAATATATATATATTAAAAGAAGTGTCTGATGTCCCAAACAGGGTTTTATCTGCCATTTCAATGACAGCATCATTATTATAAAATTGATAATAAGTGAACTTCTAGCAAGGTCTAACAGTTGAAATACATGCTGGAGGATGTTGGTGAGACTAATGAATGCAATTTTTTTCCTGGTATTGTTAAATATATCATACAGAAAGAAAGCCACCTCGGAAAAAAACGTCAAAGCTGTACATGTAATTAATTTAAATAGCACATTCAGGCCATATCTTTTTATTTTTTAACAGCCCCCCAACAAAAGAAGTAGGTAAAAAACAAGTTTCCACTGTGAAGCGCAGCTGAGTTGAATAAGCAAGGAAAACACAGGGGAGGGGCTCTAGCCTCACAACTCCAGTCACTGCCTCAGTGAGGCTAGCGGAACCTCAGCCAGCTTCTCCGCTCACATGACGTCTGAAAGAAATGTTTGTTCTTGAAAAGAGTATCCTCCCTAGATGAAGGCTTTTGGGGGCAAGGTTTGGAGGAGACAGGAGAAACAGTAAAGACATGACCCTGGGAAACATATAGGGCTTAGTTGAGCCTCTATTTCCTTAATAGTAAAATGAGGTGATGTAACTTAAAAGACTACTCACAGTACGATTAACAACACTTGGAGATCAATTTAAAGGGCTCCAAAGGCTGTTCACATCAGATGAGGTTTATTAACCAATTATATGACTTTTTAAATTTTTAACTTTTTTATTTTTTTAAATGTTTTATTTATGGCATTACAGTTGTCCCAATTTTCCCCCCGTTGCCCCCTCCCCCCAGCCCACCCCCACTTTCACAGTCAGTCCCCACACCACTGTCCATGTGCGCGGGTCCTTCATATATGTTCTTTGACTAACATTTTTACTTTTTATCAATCAGTCCCCAGCTCCCCCCTTCCTCTTAACAGCTGTCAGTGTATTCCACCATTCCATGCCTCTGGTTCTATTTGGTTCATTGGTTTATTTTATTCATTAGATTCCTCTTATAAGTGAGAACATGGTATTTGTCTTTCACCAACTGGCTTATTTCACTTAGCATAATAGTCTCCAGTTCCATCCATGCTGTCGGAAAAGGTAGGAATTCCTTCTACTTCTCTGCTGCACAGAATTCCATTGTGTAAATGTACCACAAGTATTTTTTTTCCACTCATCTACTGATGGGCATTTAGACTGTTTCCAAATCTTGGCTAGTGCAAATAGCGCTGCTATGAACATAGGGGTGCACATATTCTTTTGGATTGGTGTTTTGGGATTCTTGGGGTATATTCCCAGCAGTGGAATCGCTGGGTCGAAAGGCAGTAAAAACGCAAATATCTCACATAGCAATATTTTTGCTGATATATTTCCAGGGCAATGGAAATAAAAGAAAAAATAAACAAATGGGACTACCTCAAATTAAAAACCTTCTGCACAGCTAAAGAAACCACCAAGAAAATGAAAAGGGAACTGAATGCGCGGGAAAACATATTTGCCAATAACACATCAGACAATGGTTTGATCTCCAAAATACATAAAGAACTGACATGACTCCACACCAAGAAGACAAACAACCCAATTAAAAAATGGGCAAAGGACCTTGAATAGACACTTCTCCAAAGAGGACATACAGACAGCCTACAGCCATGTGAAAAAATGCTCAGCATCACTAACCATCAGAGAGATGCAAGTTAAAACCACAATATCACCTCACACCTGCCCAAAAGGCTATCATTAATAAATCAACAAACAACATGTGCTGGCAAGGATGTGGAGAAAAGGGAACCCTCGTGCACTGTTGGTGGGAAAGCAGACTGGTGTAGCCACTGTGGAAAACAGTATGGAATTTCCTCAAAACATTAAAAAATGGAACTGCCAACTATAATGATTATTAAAGCTCCAGGAACTGGGTTAGCACAGAACTAGGAAATGGCCTCAGCATAACTCAGATGTACATGTTTTACTTAAAGCAAGGAAGTTTCTGGCTTTGCAGAAGAGCTAGAATAGGCAAGTCTGCTGCCACCCCTGTACAAAGAGGCAGGGTGAGCTATGACCCAATGGCAGAGTGCTTGGTGTTTAACACACCACTCATTAGTGTTAGAGGGCTAGAGATGGCCAGGGAGGCTGACAGGTGATATTTTTGACCTCAGGTGAGGGCCACTCAAGGACTCCCCTGGAGCCTGTTGGCCATAATATAAGCCATCAGTTCTTTGGAACTGTTGATTTGACACCACGGTAGTAAAACCAGGAACACATTTCTCCCTTTGGGACAGAGCACATGGTCACTTGGGAACTACACTAGAATTACTGACACTGTCTCTTAATCTCCCTTCTCTCTCCCAAAGCTTTGGATTTAAAGTCCCTGTGCATTATAAATATCAGGTGTGGCTATAAATTTAATAGGTGACCTGTTTGTAATTATTTCTAACACATGCTTAAAAGAGACATTAGAAATTATCAAAATGTACAAAGTATAACTTATAACTTCCTGTATATTGAACCACAGAAGGAAGAGCACTTCAAATGAGTATCTGATTTCTTTATGGCTTATGTACAATAAAAGTTGTTTTGTTTTGTGTTTTTTTGGAATTTTATTTATTTTTTTTAAAGATTTTATTTTATTTATTTTTTAGGGAGGGAAGGGGGGGAGAGAGAGAGAGAGAGAGAGAGCAACATCAATGTGCGGTTGCTGGGGTTATGGCCTGCAACCCAGGCATGTACCCTGGCTGGGAATCGAACCTGGGACACTTTGGTTCCCAGCCCGCGCTCAATCCACTGAGCTATGCCAGCCAGGGCATGGAATTTTAATATACCTTTGAGTACCTTTAACTGGGCATCCAAATGAAGACAAACTGGCAAGGATATTAGAATACATCACTCAATGTTTCCTAAACTGCATTACATGGAACAAGTTGATAATAATGTTCCTTAGCAAAGGGGGATGGAAGGCTGCTCCTATAATCCTCCTCCTGATTATTCACAATGCATATTCATATAAGAGCTCTAAAAAGTCTTAAAGTAAAGAAACCTCTTTATGTTTGGTTAGCATTTGCCATAGAAATCTCACCCCCCACCCCCGCCACCCTGCCAAAGATCCAATGACATCATGTTCTGTATGACACAGTTTGGGCTCTGCTACTCTAATATATTTTTCTTTCTTTTTTAAAAAGATTTTATTTATTCATTTTTAGAGAGAGGGAAAGGGAAGGAGAAAGAGAGGGAGAAAACATCAATGTTTGGCTGCCTCTGGCATGCCCCCTACTGGTAACCTGGCCTGCAACCCAGGCATGTGCCCTGACTAGGAACTGAACCGGTGACCCTTTGCTTTGCAGCCCTGCACTCAATCCACTGAGCTAGGCCAGCCAGGGTGTTACTCTAATATATTTCTTAATCACAATCAGCTATGCTGGCAAAGCATTCAAGGGTATGAGGTAAAATAACTTAAATTTGTGATAATGTCTCTACCTGTATGCCAAAAATAGATAAGAAAAATTAAGTGTCTGGTCATGATCCCAGATGGGTGTGCTTTTGCTTTTAAGCTTAATTACGACAGGCAAGAAACCAGGAGATCTTGGTTCTAATGTGTTCTACTACTGATTGGACTGTGTGTGTCTTGGGGGAAGTCCCATATTGATTTCTTCATAGGTAACTGGAGGAGAGTTTAATTAAATAATCTAATCAAGCGGACGCAGAGGAATTGGGTCCCAATCTTCTAGCAATAAAAATTGGAATGTGGGCCCTGGCCAGGTAGCCCAGTTAGAGCGTCAACCTGATATGCCATGGTTGCGGTTTTGATCCCTGGTCGGGGCACATATGACAATGAATGCATAAATAAGTGGAGCAACAAATTGATGCCTCTCTCTCTCTCTCTCTCTCAAATCAATAAACAAAACTTTAATGAAACAGAACAAAACAAAAAAATCCTTGAAATGTGATTTTGAATCTTGTACCATTTGTTACCTTTTTTTACCTGGACCACCCCCCCCCAAAAAAAAAACCTTTCCAAGGGTGGGGAAAAGATGTTTAAGGGTAAGGAATAACTTACTAACCAATATGCAACGAGATGATAGTGTATTCAGGATAGAATTTATTCATACACTTCAAAGTGGAGAAGAAGTGAAAAATAAAAGAAATGTTGAAAATTCACAAAGACCAGGGAAGGGTTCATGTGCCTTCAGGGCACTCATTTTCATACATTTGAAGATACAGTGGCTCTTTCAAGCTTTAACAATGCCCACTTAAAACAACAGTCAATTTATTTAATGATAGCCTTTAGATGTGGGGAAAAAAATGAATGCCTTCTCAAATGTACCTGTTATGGAAGGGAAACAATTTATTTCTCTGATAAAACAGAATGAGATTTGCCCTGGCTGATGTGGCTCAGTTGGTTGGACATCCTCCTGTAAAGTGGAGGGTGGCTGGTTCAATTCCCCACCAGGGTGCGTGTGTGGGTTGCGGGCCCAGTCTCCAGTTGGGGAACGTGCAAGAGGCAACTGATTGATGTTTCTCTGGCACATCGATATTTCTCTCCCTCCCTTCCTTCCTTCCCCTCTCTCTAAAAATAAACAAAATCTTAGTACAAACAACTTTAAGTTAAAACAGATTAGGATTGGCCCTGGTTGGGTAGCTCAATTGGTTAGAGCACTACCCCAATACTTCAAGGTTGTGGGTCCAATCCCCCACTGGGGCACATGCAAGAATCAACCAATGAATGCATAACTAAGTGGAAAAACAAAGCAATGTTTCTCTCTCTCTCTCTCAATCAATCAATTAAAAAGATTGTTAAAAACAGGTTAGGATTAACTGCTATAAAGGCAACTACAAAAAATTACAAGTTTTACTTGAACAAAAGGTTTTTGCTATAAAATGAAACGCACACAAAACCACCTAAAAGAATTATTACAGCACACACATTCGAAATGTATGACTTTGAAAAACAAACCTTACTTAGAACTAAAAGTCATACCACCCCCGGACAAGTAAGATAAACAGTAGTTTGAGATTCTGTTCAAGTACATGACTGGAAAGAGCAATGGGATTATTTCCGAAGCACACGTAGGGGTCATCCAGAGCAACTGGAAGAATTTACAGCTGATGTTAAAAATACCTGGCAAGCTTTGAACAGGAAAAATGCTTTCAGCTAAACCATGAAACAGCATAGAGGTTGGAGCATTAAGAGACTGTCACTCAGTGGAACACAAGCAGATTAGTTATGACCAGTACTTGCCAATTCAATGTTCGCCAAGACTCAATTCTTCTGACTGCATTTCACTCTACTTCACATTATTATAAAAGGCACATGTATGCAAATCTGTCAGCACAGTTCTGAGTCCATTCTTACTCTACTTTGTAAACTCAGATGATGTAAAACCTTCTAAAACTGACAAACAGAAAATAATGAATAACAGCATTAGTTAAGGGTGGGAAAATGGCAGAACCCAGCTGATCTTCAAAGGCTGGAAATTTAGGTGTCAGATTAGTCCTTTAGACCTTGTCTTCAATCCTAAAAATGGTAGGTAAGAGGAAAAGGTGGGGTTATCCTAACAGTTGCAAAACTTTCTTAGAAGGCAACATACCAGAATGATGTTGAACACAGATTTTACAGATTTAGAATCCAATACCATACAGTGTGCCTTTGAGCTTCACTACAATTTTTCATAATGTTGAACAACAATGTGATGAGGTATCAAAGAATAAAATATTCACTGCAAAAAAAAAAGGAGGTTTGTTCATGCATTTATCCTTCTAGGATAGTTAGAGTTTTAAGGAGATATGGAAAATAAAAAGTGTTGGTGGGGACACCTTGTGAAGAAATTGGAACCCTCATACATTGCTGGTAGGAATATAAATAGTTCAGCCTCTGAGGAAAACAGCTTGGTGGGTTATCAAAAAGCAAAACAAAGAATTACTATATGAGCCAGCAATTTTCCTCCTATATATATACTCGAAAGAACTGAAAACAAATGTTCAAACAAAACCTTGTGCATTACTGTTCATAATAGCACTATTTACAATAGTCAAAAGAGGGAGACAACTTTAATATCCACCGATTGATGAATAAACAAAATATAGTGTATTTATACAATGCAATATTATTCAGGCACACAAAGGAATGAAGTGCTGATACATTCTACAACATGAATAAACATCGAAAAATTGCATTGAGAGGAACCAGACACAAAAGGTCACATATTGTATGATTCCATTTACATGAAATATTCAAGAGAGCTAATTTCATAGAAATGGAAAGCATATTGGTGGTTATCAGGATATGGGGGAAGGGAGATGGGTATGGAGTTTGCTTTTGAGAAGATGAAAATGTCATGGAACACGACAGAGTTGGTAGTTTCATAACATGTGAATATATTAAATGCCACTGAATTGTTTGCTTTAAAGTAATTTAAGTTATATAAAATCAGTTAAAAAGCAACACTCTTGTCTCATAACAAGTCACAAGATGAAGTTGTTAACATATATGGTTGATGCATTCATTCAACCAATATATTTATGGAGCCCCTAGTATGCCTAGACACTAGGAATAGACTGATGAATTAAAAAAAGACACAGTCCCTGCCTTTAAGGAGTTTAGAGTGATGGGCGGTGACCAGACATCAATCAAATACTTAAACAGATCTATTAGGTGACAAGAATGATGGCTGCAGAGAATGAGAGCTGACCTGGCCAGGACCACACAACAACCACATGCAACACAAGCCTGATCATATTGCTCCTACAGTACGCCCTCCCCATTTCAATGGGTTCTCACTGATCTCAGAACTGGAACCTAAAATCCTCACTCTGATCTGCAAGGTCTTGCACGGTCAGGTCTCTTCCTTCTGCTTCTCCAATTCAAGCCTCACATACTCCTGCTTTCTCTGTTACAGCGCACCAGTGTCCTTTCCATGCAAGGTGAGCCCCAGGCCCCTTCTTGCCCTAGGTCTTCCACTTCATTGCTTCACGCCATGTAGAATATTCCTCCTCTCCTCTTTACCTTCTTGTAATCACCATTCAGATCTCCCAACTCTATTTTCTCACTAAAGCTTTCCCTGATGGCAACTCCAATAAAGAGAGACCAATAACTTCTTCTCCAAAATCTGTCTGCTACAAGGAATTCACAATGAGCAACGAATGTAAAGCACGAAAAGAAAAAATCTCAATTCAGCTTTTCAAAAAACCATCACTCCAAGTCTCCCCCAAATCCTCCTCAAATATTCTTGTCAACATGTACCCAAAGAAATCCTTTGTGACTTCTTTGCCTTTGTAGAAAGTGTTTTTCTAACCTGCTGATTTGTTTCAGTAAAAACAAGGCCATGATTGTGACAATAACTCTTTATAGTCTACTTACACATTAGCTCATTAATGACTGGCTATTGTGATACCTTGTTAACTGATTTATACACACTTCAGACAATTTTATCCTGGGCAGTATTCAGATTTATCATTTCTAGTTGATTGAACAGTTAATTAAAATGGGTGGTTATGATCATTTTTATTTAAAAAAAAAAGTCAGGCATCAGACCAGGAATATAATCCTCAATGTAAAAATATTTCAATGACTAAAATCAGATTAAACCTATATTACTTTGATTTCCATGAACATAACCTGCCATGACTCACAAGGACAAGTTGTAAGAGATTTTCAGGAGGGCCTATCACCTAGTGAGTGTGCACTATGGAACAAAAGCTAGGACAAAAACCAACATAATTCAAATCAGCCAGCCATGTGCTGTTCTCTTTTCAAAACCACCTCATTTAATAATCATAAACTGGGCCAGGGTATTTTTCAAAGCCCTGATTTCTTTGCAAGCAGAGCAGAGGGAAATATCACTAAACTATAGAAAGCCCCACCCAAAAAGACTGCGTTAAAGCCTGAAAGGACATTTATACAATATAACAATATTCCCGTGCTTTCTGGAAGTAAAACTAAATTGCACTAGAACATAACATCTCAATGATTAACAGATATTAGCTATTTGTACATATTTGACATAACCATTAGTAATAAAGCTTACACAAAGTGTTTACTAATAAATGAGTAAACACTAGCATGTAATCAGTACCACTATTTCTTAAATCATAGCTTCTAACCTTAAAGAACACTATGGATGGACAGGGAAGAGGGTATGGAATTTAAAACCTGAAACACAAAGTCTAGATACTCCATTCCAAACAGAAAACAAGACTGGTGGTTTTTCCCCAGTAGTTCTCACCTGTACCCCTAAATGTTTATAAATACAAAATGCCAGTTCAGGACTTAGGTCTAAACATTGCTAAGATCAAATAGTTGTTTCTATTTGATTGCAGCAAATACATCCTATGAACGAATTTCCTAAAAGTTAAGACACGGCAGGGAAGGAGAACTGCAGGTTGAAATGGCTGTCAGTACAATGGGTTGGGAACGAAAGCTAATTGTTCAAATAAAACTCTAATGTGAAGACTAAAATTCAACATTCAAGACCAGCACAGGAAAGACCAAAGCCTCTCCTTTCATCAAAAACATGTGAGTGAATTTTCTCCCTTCAGCTTTTGCTCAGTCTGTACGGAGGCCACAGTAGATGTGTTGTAGAAAAACAACTCGAACACATACATAACAACTGATATATTTCAATCGCAAAATTGTCACTTATCAAAATTTTTAGCTTCCCTGATAGTAGAAAGGTCACAAAAAATGAGGTTTTAGAAATATTTTACACACATACCATCTTAATCTAGAGCTGATAAATAACAGAACCTAACAGACGATTTTTCAAAAAGTGATTTCATTTCCCTGGGGGAAATCTTTCTTCCTAGTTCCCCTAGCTAACTAGGTTCCTGGGACTGGGAAATCTCAGAGGTTACAAGTCAAAGAGGACCCCATGGCCTTAGGCCCCCAAGTATCTTGCGTAGTCCAGGGTATATGGGTAGGTTTTGAATTCTTCACCCTCTACATTCCCCCTGCCAACCTGCCAGCCAAAAAGTCTCCCCCATTCTTTTACCTGTTGCCATGGTGGGAGGTCATCAGGCAGCAAGCAGAGGAAGACTGGAGTAAACCCCAATCATTTCGCTCCCTGTTCCTGGACTCAACCCCTTACTGACTTGGATTGTACCCCAGTTCCTAAACTACAGTTCCTGAGGTACAATCTCATTGGATTGACAGAAAGAACACAAGTAGGATTTATGTGACAGGAGTATATAAACACATCTGCAGCACACTGCTAAGGAAACCCAGAAATTAGAGGGAAGGATAAAGATTGCTGAGATGTAGAGGCTTACTAGAGCCAGACAGAGTTCGCCTAGGGAGATTTCCAGGTTAATGCATGTCCGAGCCTTGGGTAATTTTGGCCTCTTCTAATCCAGAGTATGTATGATCAAAGTCATGAAAAATCTGTTTTTTTATTTTTATTGTTGGCATTATTATAGATGTCCCCACCCACCGCCCCTTCCTTACCTTACCGACACACTGTTGTCGGTGTCTGTGGGTCATGGGTATGTATAGGTTCTTTGGCGTATCTCTTCATCTTCTTTCATCCAGCCCCCCCCCACTGCCCCCCGCTGACAGTTGTCAGTCTGTTCCATGTGCCCGTGCCTGTGTTTCTATTTTGTTTGTCAGTTTATTTTGTTCACTAGATTCCACATATAAGTGAAATCATATAGTATTTATCATTTTTAATTCTATTGTACATTTCTCATGCGCCGTACTCCAAAGCTAGAAGTTGGAGAAAATGACAAAAGAGAACTTTATTTTTAGTCACATACAGTGCTTGGTTTCAGGACTCCTCTAACACAGCCCGACTTTCCTAGACATTCTAACTGCATTTTCTGCTAGCAGTTTCCCCAACAAGAGGGCTCTGCTCTCACCAGACTGATCTCTCTCATTTTCCCCCTAAGTATCTCAGGTTTATTCCAAGCTGCTGCTCTCCTGGACTGGAATTACCTAGTCTCCTTGAAAGGAAACTGAAGGTTCAGCTATGCCAAATTCAGCAACCTAATTAAGAGACCCTAATGTATGGGGGGCTGTAGATACATAAAACTGGCAAATCTTTCAGCAGGGGTGTCCAAACTTTTGGTGTCCTGTGGGCCACACTGGAAGAGGAAGAGTTGTCCTTGTGCCACACATTAAATTCATTGCAACACATAATCATTAAAAAAATCTCATAAAGTTTTAAGTAAATTCACGATTTTGTGCTGGGTCACATTCATTGTCATCCTGAACACATGCGGCCCTCAGGCTGCAAGTTGGACACCTCTGCTTTACAGGCTGGTTTCCCTCTCAAAGTGATTAGCCAGTGATCCTGTCAGCTCTGTGCCTTATTCTGTTAATATACATCTGGGATTTGCTTCCTCAGTAAGGATAAGCCAATGTTATAAGCAGATGAAGAATTCTGTAGGTCGATAGACAAAAAGTAGATGGGTGGAATGATGAAAGATTACAAGCAGACAGATATGGTTCACTCATTTGACTAAACCAACCTAGCCCCAAAATCAGAGTATCATTTAGAGCCATTGGAGATCACCAAGAAACATCAAGCTATAACCTAAGATGAAAATATACTTTGATCAAGGCCAGACTCTCAATGTTTAACCGCTTCATAAATATCTTCTAATGGTGGTATTCTTAATGCCAAAAAAAAAACCAAAAACAGAGGCATTCTGACATTTGCTATTCTAATGACCTTCTTTCAAGAGTGGCAATTACCGAGGTGCTTCAAAGTGGCCATAAAAGAGACAGTGAGGAAGAGGAGCATACTGCTAAACGTGTGGGTTCTGGGGCCAAACATCTAGGCTCAAATCCTGATTATGCTACTTACTGGCTAAGTGACCATGGGCAAATTCTTGAACCATATATCTCAGTTTCCCTATCTGTACAAATGAGGGTGATGGTGATAATAAGGCAATTGTGAGACAGTGTCTTCACATAGTAAATATTCAAACAATATTAGTTACTGTTTTATATAATACAGTATAGGAAAATAGCAAATTCCTTTGCTGCCTCTAGTCAGTTGCTTCCACCACAGATAAAAAATAGCCTATGTAAAAAAAAGTAATCCTAACACAAATAATTGAAATATAGCTATAGGGTTATTACACTTGAAATGCAGTGGCACAAGTGAAATCAATGTGAACATATTTGTAACTAGAATAAAAATAAATACAATCTTTGTAAAATGGAAGCATAAAGGAAGCATGCTGACAAAATCAAAATGATCATGAGTATTTCTTTAAATGATGTGTGTCATGCTGACTAGGTAATACTTCTTAATTAGTATATATGCATGAGATAAAGTAATGCACTGCAACTTTACTCAGGACTTCAGTGGAACTAGAAGACCTACATTTCATTCAAAATGCCTGCAAAAGAAGAAACTAAAGCCAACTTCAAAAGGCTCAAGATTGGAGTCCAGAGAGTATCAGAGAGTGGAGGGCTCTGAGTAAGGCACTCAGTTGGAAGTGGAAATAAATAGCATGTGTAATAGAATGCACACAACTATGAATTAGCACATGGCTCCACAACACCTGCTGGAAGCGAGAGGAAATCACACACACACAAGCAGACAGTGTGAAGAAACCTCCCATCCTGCCCCGGCAGCCGCACCCTTTCTAAAGGGAAAAAAAAGGTGGTCAGAGCACAGAGTGGCTCTGGACAAAGAGAGGGCCACGAGTTTATACCTGGAAACAACTGGCCTTAGAAATTCACCAACTTGACATTTATTCCAAATGAAATTAAATGATATGTGCGGGGGGGGGGGGGGTATTAGTGAGATCCCCTAAACCAAAACGGATCTACCCACTTTTAACTGAAACATATGTTTAAAGAGCGTCTAGAGAGCTAAACACAGCGATAAGCATCATTCCTATGCTAAACTCAAGGGGCTTTCTTCACCAGAAAGCCAATTCTGAGTCTCCGTTCCCACTCATAGTCTCAGTTTTCCCATTAATAAAATGTGGCTCCCAGCTGGTACCCTGGCATCAAGTCTTGCTTTCACTAAGCAGCGGTGGCTCCATGTTTTGATTTCAGTGGCCGCAGCTGATCTGAAACTGAATGAAATCGGTAACCCTTTCCGGAGCTTCTGCTTTTAAGAGAAGTGGAAAAAACTGCCATAAATAGTTCTGCCTTTTCATTAACGTGTTCTTATTAATAAATGTTTAAAGTAATTTATTTTTAATATCAAGAGAGATCAGGGATTTCTAAGAGACAGTATATAAATAAAGGGTGGCGCAATGGGAGAAGTCTAAATATAGTTCACATATTCAGGTGAATGGAGAAAATGAAGAGAAGCTGATGGGCCTAACACTAAGTACAAACTACATTAGAGTTTTTAAACATTGGAGTACTTGAGTACCCAATAAAGTTTATAAATAAAATACCCTGAAAGATGACATTTAATATTGTAGTCACCTTTCAGAAACTACTGCCTTTATCCATAATTTCTATTTAAGACCCAAGGTAGGCCTTTCCAAATAACTGTTCCTGGCAATAAAACACTAATTCTCTGCTTTTCTAAGTTTTCATCAGTACAACTAAAATCCTTAAACATCTTTGCAATCACTTGACAAACATGTGTATGTTTGCCAAATAGCTCATCCCATTCATTTCTGGTATGTTTCAATGGATTTGAATTGGGAATAATTAAACTTAAGAAACAAACTCCCACTTGAACAACAATTAAAAAATAAACAAACTCCCAGAGCAAGAAGAAAGTTGTAGCCACTATACAGATTGTTCAGACTACTGTGTGAGAATCTCTGTCATGTCATTTTCATCATGGATTTTCTGATTTTAATGTGATCCTTCAAAAATAAGGTTGTCTTGTACATTTATATTTAAAAGCTTATAGTAAAAAGCCATACATCACTTGACCTTAAGAAATAGCACCTCTTGCATTAACTCAGATAACCTCTAGCTGTTCACTGGTATATTATATAACACAGAGAAGAAAAATTTGCTAAGGGGTTTCACCGTTACTATTGTTCAGTTGTTTACAACCTAGTGAACACTGGATTTCCTCCTTAAATAATTCCACCACCCCAAAGAATTACTAAACAACTAAACTGTAAAATTTTTGTGGTGTAAGTGGCTATAAATCTCAGTAATAATCACCTTTGAACTTGTTTAGTTGACTGACGTTTATCTGATAATCAGGATCAAAGAATGTCAAAACTGGCTTTGTAAATGTTTAAGCAAGATTGGGTTGAGCAATTGTGGCATAGTGTAATTCACAATGTAACTTCCAAGGTTTACTTTTGCCATCTTTATTTCATCTTTTCTTTATAAATACATAAGTAGAGAAATTTATTTACATGAATAAAGACCCAATCACCAAGGTTCTACAGTGAAAGCAGGGTTTGAACTCTGATGGTGACCCTAAAATACTATGAAGAAATTCCTTCATTCACTTCTAGGAATAAATGTTTAAAATTTGTAAAAAAAAAAAAAATCTGTAACTGTAGGAGGTAATGAATGTACAATACATGGACAACCCATCCAGAAACTAGATTTTTCAAGTTCAAGAAATATTTTGCTAGAAGGATCTGCACCTTTGCTCTGCTTTAGCTAACTACTCTATGGTGATAGACTAGGATTGGTTAATACCTACTGCTTCATTTCTGACACTTCAAAAACCAACAGCTCTCGCTTTGCACCCCTCACAACTTTTCAGCTTACACTCCCACTACAGTGGCTCTTTTCAAAACCTCTACTCTTTTATTTTTTATTTATTTTTTCAATCATAGTTTATATTAGTCTGTATTAGTTTCAGGTGTACAGCACAGTGATTAGACAATCACATACTTCAAAGTGTTCTCTGTGATATTTCCAGTACACTCCTGATACCATACATAGTTAATACAATGATTGACTATATTCCCTATGCTGTACTTCACATCCGGTGACTATTTTGTAACTACCAATTTGTACTTTTCCATCCCTTCATCTTTTTCACCCAGCTCCCTAAACCACCCCCTCCCCTCTGGCAACCATCAGTCTCTTCTCTGTATCTATGAGTCTGTTTCTGTAAAACCTCTAGTGTCTTGATCCCACCCTCAGTTTCTCAAAGTCTTTATCTTCACTTTCCATATGGCGCCTGAATACCATGTTCACTCACGGAACTTACCAGGCCCCTTCGATTCCTTTCCAGCCTGGCTTTCTGTCATAATTGATATACAAAATCCAAAATTCAGCCAGCCCTGGCTGGTGTGGCTCAGTGGACTGAGCACTGGCCTGGGAACCAAAGGGTTGCCAGTTCCATTCCCAGTCAAAGCACATGCTTGGGTTGCGTGTGGGCCAGGTCCCCAGTAGGGGGCGCTCAAGAGGCAACTATGCATTGATGTTTCTCTCCCTTCCCTTCAGTCTAAAATACATAAAATCTTAAAACAAACAAACAAACAAACAAACAAACAAACAGTTCAGTACCAGTCTCAGATACTGCTTCTTCATTCCTGCATGAAGGAAGCTGAGAACAGTTTTGGTATAACCACACTAATGTGAAGAATGATGCCATTACAAATCCCTCAGTGCCATTCCACAAACCCCTCACTTGTACTTGTTCATCTCATTCTCCGTTTACCCTAAGTACTGATTTCAAAGCTTCATGGCTGTCCTCTGGTCCCTTACCCCACTGTTTTCTATATGGGTGACCTTGCTCCTATAAAATCAGGCTCATCTGGTGGGCATTTCTTCACACTTCCCCACTGTGTGCATTTTCCCTCCAATTTTAAAAGAGGGAATCTCTCATCCTCCTCAAGACCAATAAAGAGCCTCCATATATGTTCTTGATCTCCATCTTCCCATCTTTATGCACCAATAATTATCCCACCTCTCCTATACTGTCAACCACATAATCTATCTCCCAATGGTTTCTTAGGTGAAATGCTTAAGCCCTCCTTTTCTTAAATTTGCGCATGCATGCACACACAGGACACACTCTTGTTGATAAAGTACCCTTTTCCAGCCTTATCTCTCCTTCCCTACACAGGCTCAATATAAAGTAAAGCTTCTTTAAGGCAGGAATTTTGGAAGAGTTTTTGTTTTATTTTGTTCACAGGTATACCGCTAACCTACAGCAGGGCCTGGCATATGGCAGGAGCTCAATAAAGAATTGTTTAATAAATGAGTAACCTCCTAAAAAAGAATGCATTTACTATGTCTACTTCCTCACCTCCTTATCACTCTCTCAGCCCACTCTGTAAGCTGGTTCCTGCGCCCACACTCCCACAGCTCTAACTTGCCAAACTGAATGCACAGTTCCCTACTTATCCTTTGTCTACTACTGACACTATTAACCATCTTCTTGAAAGACTGTTTTGTCCTTTGCTTCCATGATATCACACCTCCTCTTACCACTCTAGACACTCCTTTTTGAGTCTCCTTTGCCAAATCTGCTTGTCCTGCCACCAGACTAAATTACTAAATGCTGATGTTTCCCTAGATTCAGCGCTCAGCTGTCTGTCCTTCACCATCCTGTACGCTCTACCTAAATAACATAATGCATATGCATGGCTTTAATGAACATCTATACACTGATGGCTGATGGCACTCTAGCCACAGACTTCTCTTCTGAGCTCTACAAGCATAGGAAAACAATGACAACTGTTTACATTTGAGGGTTTGCATACCAAAGCACAATTCTAAAATCTTAAGGTTTATACTCACTTAGTCTCCACAATCAGCCCATCAGGAAGGTACTATTATTGCCACCATATATGGATGAGAAAGTCATGGCACAAAAAGGAAAGCAACTTGCTCCAGGCCACACAGTAAGTGGTGGAGCTGGTAAACATGAGTACCTTTTTAAAATAGCAGCTTTATTGAGATATAATTCACATACTATAGAATTCAGTTAACAATGACATAATTATTATGTTCATGTTGTACAACCATTACCACAATCTAATTTGATAACATTTCAACACCCCAAAAAGAAACCCAGTACCCACAAGCAGTCGCTGATATGGATACTTTCTAACTTTGATTTTCAGGTACATTCAAAAAAAGAAACAAATACGATGTGTTAAGCCAGTCAAGACAAAATGACTTCCTTTTTTTTAAAGTGTACATTTGTGTTTCTCCAGTACAAAAATTTATTTTTTGTGTGTTTAAAATGAAAGTTTTCTACCAGGATTGGATTTACCCATATGGTACAAGACATCCAAACAGGAAAAAGCTACATATTCCTCCAACAAGGCAAATATTGCAGCCTTTATGTGCTACAAGAAGGCGGACACTCAATCCTCACACGAATAGTAAAAAGAATACCTTTAGCCGACTGAATAAAGAATGACCTCTTCTTACATACAAAGTTTTACACAATACGTGTGTCTAGTTACATGAAAAAATAAAGCCAATTGTATAAAGTCAGTAGAGTATGAAAATGGCAATTATCAACAGCATATATGGCACAAATTGAAAAGAAACTGCTTAACAGAAGAAAATGTAAAAGGCTTTTTAAAAATAGAATTTCATTAGACTTTTAATGACTCTAATTAGAGAAAGTACTTTCATGCTGCTCCAGGTGGAGAGATGCAATGAGAGGGAAACTGCACCATTGATGCCAGCTTTCCTTGCCCAGTAACTGCAAAGCACTAATGAGTTATTTCCAATCCAATTTACTGTTTAAGGACTTGGGACAGACCAAGAAAGAAAAGGAAATAAAATAGATATGTAGCTTTTCAATGACATCAGAAAAACACAACCAGAAGAAAAGCATCAGTATTCAATTTTATGAAACGGAATTCTTTCAAATGTTTGGTTTCTGCCTCTTCCCCCTCACAGATCTGCACCTAATTGAGTTTCAAAATGTATTACTTCCAAACAAGTCAGATTCAGATCCCACAGCAACTAATAATCTGGAAGCCATCATTGGTTTAAAAAGGCAGCTCTTTACTTCCATCTTGAGGAATGTGAACTCAACTCCTGACTCTGTTCAATTCAGCAATCATTTGTCAAGCACCTACTATGCCCCAGACTCTATGTTGGGTTGTGGGGACCAGAGAGGAAGAAGACAAAATTCCTCTCCCTCTCAGTTAAGTGGGAGAGAAAATATACATCTAAATAAGGAAGAATATGAGACTATGATAAATAGTACAGCCTGGATATAGGAAGAATATTCTGTTTTTTTGATCAAACATCCCAAATTTTTGTTCCAGAAAACATGGTGAGTCCAGCTACAAAAGCCATGTGAGTCATGGGAGAAAGAGATTAGTTTCTAAAGAAATGGAGAGGGTAAATCTGAGAAACATAAAGGTATTCCTTCACTCACTAATTCATTAAGTACCTACTGTATGCTAGGCTCAAAACCTGTAAAGGTCTCAGTTTAGTGAGCACAATAAACAAACATTGATATTGCATGCTGAGAAGTAGAAATAATAATAATAATAATGATAATAATGGTTAACATCTATTGAAGATTTAGTATGTGCCAGGTATCATTCAAAGCATTTTATATGTATTAACTCATTTACTCCTTAAAACCACTCTGTGAGGTAGGTAGCTATTCATTTCCCCATTTTATGGATGAGGAAACTGAAGCACAAAGATAATATTTCACTTATCCTAGGTCAGGTGCCTAGGAAGGAACAGAGCCAAGGTTTGCATGTGCACACTCCAGCCTGCATCCTTAACCCCAATACTATACTGTCTTTGGCAAATGCATAAATCAAGATTATGCAATCCTGTTAAATAATCCTTACAGCAAAGCTACAAAATAGGTTTTACCACCTTAATTTAGAGGGGAGAAAATTGAGGGACAGAGAAGATAACTAAAGCATTCAAAGTCTTCCAGTTAAGTAGTAGAGCCAGAATATAAATACAGATCTGCCATAAAGCTCTTTATATATTACAAATGTCTGCTGTAAGCACTCTGAAAAAGTAAACCACTATGTACACAGTTCTTCCAGAGCAGCAGTATCGTACTGAAAACATAGAGTATTTAAAATGCCTTAGGCACGTGGTACCTTGGGGAGTAAGTGCTGCAGCATCTGGGTCTGCATTAAACAGTTACCACAGAAACTGGTAATTCCTGAGGACCAGCAATACACATAGCACTTTGATTTGTTTTGATAAGAACAGAAATCCCCTGGAACAGAAGACAAACAGGACATAGGACTAACACGACCATTTTGTTGGTAATATAGCTGGAGCAGTTGTTATTACACTGCATGCTACATAGCAACTTATTCAGGGAGAATTCTGTTATCTGAGGATTTTGATTTCAAAGTAATTTTATCTATTAATTCTACTACTTAGAACACGTTTGTTTTCACCATTCCTGAAAACCATATAAAATGGCACTCATCAGGGCCACAAAGCACCCCCAGGGGTATGCACTTACTGAGGAGCTTATTCAAATGCAAATGACTGATGACACATACAAATATTGCTTCAGAGTTAGAAGAGAGAAGCTAGAACAATTTTATTAATGGAAAGTGTGACATTTCCAAAAAATGCTGAAGCCATTAAAAAAAATTCCCTAAAGTATTTTTAAAGAAAATGTAGTAATAAAAAAGCATTTTAGAATAACTGAAACATGTAATCATGTTAAGGATTCTCTATACATCTAAAATAATATTGTAGTTTATAAAATCATAGTGTATGTGTGATATGAGTATTACAGTATAGATTTAGAGACATTAATTTTTAATTTACTTGTTGAGTACATTTTCCAGTATATTTTTTGGAATTAACTTCTTACAACTAGAGCTACAAATTTCTCAACTTTAAGAAAACCAAGACGGGTTTAACTTTGTGCCAATTTTTGAAAAGTAGCAGATCCACTAGCCCAATCCCAGCCTGGAATCCTATTACAGAATCAATACTCCTCAAAAACTTAAGGCTCTTCTACCATCAGATACTGAGTGGGCTTACTGCTCCAATAAAGGTCAAAGGTCAAAGTTCTCATTTTTGTGTACAATGGTTATGGCTTTCCTTTAGATACTCACATATCTAATATCTATCTATCTATCTATCTATAGACAGAGGGGAAGGGAGTGATGATGAGAGGGAGAGAAACATCAGTGTGTGGTTGCCTCTCATGTGCCCCCCACTGGGAACCTGGCCCACAACCCAAGCATGTGCCCTGACTGGGAATCAAACTGGCAACCCTTCAGTTCACAGGGTTGCACTCAATCCACTGAGCCACATCAGCCAGGGCCACATATCTATTTTAAATACAAACTGCTATAGTAATTGTTAAAAATTCTAAACACTAATAAAAAGAAAACATTTTTGAACAATCTGTTTAAACCCCATTCAAACATTTATTTCAGAAAGAATTATTTGATATTTTCAAAGCATGCAATATCAGACTGGACTCTGGAAATTCAGAGATAAACATATAGCTATAGTAGGTGCCCCTAAGGCAATGTCCTAAAAGAGAAATAACAATAATGAGTACTTATTGACCATTTACTATATACCAGGTACTCTTATAATATGTTATATAGGCCTACTTATTTAATATTCATGAAAACTGTACAGTAAATATGAGTACGGGGCCCATTTCACAGAAGAGGAGACTCAGACAAATTATGTACCCTATCCATGGTCAGAAAGACTTTTCAAAAAAAAAAACCCCACGTGTTGTATATGGAACCAAGCATTCTGGCTACAGGCAGTACACTCCTAACATCCAGTTAACCCTTGAACAAGAGTTTGGACTGCATGGGTCCACTTATACACAGATTTAAAAAAATACTGTGAATGTAATTTCTCTCTATGATTTTCTTAATATTTTCTTTTCTCTAGCTTACTTTATTGTAAGAATACAGTATATATTACATATAACATACAAAATGTGTTTATTGACTGCATGTGATGGATAAGGCTTCCATTCAACAGCAGGCTATTAGTTAAATTTGGGGGGAGTCCAAAAGTTATATGTGAATTTTCAACTGGGGGGTTGGCACTCCTAACCCCTACATTGTTTATGGGCCAGCTGTACTCCCTCAGGCAGATAAAGCAAACATTCTTTCCATCATTCAACAAATATTTGCTGAGTGCCTACCATGCACCTGGTACTGGTTTATGCAGTAAGAATATGAGTTAAAAAAAGAGACAAAAATCCCTTTCCTCATGGAACTTATATTGTAGTGGGAGAAGACAGACAACAAATAAAGCAAGTGAAATATATAGTGGTAAGGAGAACAAAAGCAAGGAAGAAGAGTAAGTGTTGGGGAAGGTTGCAATTTTAGATAAGATTGCAAAGGAAGGCCTTCTTGAGAAGGAGATTTCATGACTAAAGGAAGGACACGCACCTTTCTTACACGGAGACACAAAGAAACTAGAACAGGATTTCCTCTCATGGCTGCAGTCTCTAAAACCTTACCATCTGGAAGAGAAGACAGATACTCAAAGAGATCACAATAATCCAGTGTGGTGGATGTCACATCAGAATCACTATAAGCAAGAGGGAGAAAGAGGGTGACTAACTCAAACCCAGTTACAAGTCAGAGAAGCCTTCATGGATGTGATGCCTGAAGCAAGTCTTACACAGATAAATAGAGGTTGGCTAGGCTAAGAAGGAGGAAGAATGCAGAGGAATCAGCAGGTCCAAAGGCCCAAAGGCCAAAGACGGCATTGAGTAATTAGGTGATCTACAAGTTCTTCTATTGTTAGAGAAAAATGTATAAAACAAGAAAGATGTTGAGAGACAAGGCAGGACAGGGACCAAGCACACAAGTGCACGTGACCTCATTCACTTTGGCATGGCCTGTTAAGGGCCTGAACCATAACTGCTCACAGAGGATGGTAAAAAGCAGATGGAGTTGTTTGAGAAAAAAGTAATAGGACTTGGAGGTCTATTGCTTGCCTGATGGTAAATGGGAACATCATTCACTCAGACAGGAAATACAGAAGTATCAGATTTGTGAGTGGAGGTGATTATGAGCTCTATTAAACACAGTGCTGCTTCTGAGGGACCTGTTAGAAAGCCAGGTGGACCTCTTCAGTAGGCAGCCCCAAATATAGATATGTAGCTCAGGGGAGAAGACTCACTGGAGAAGAAATAGATTTGTTCTTCATCCCCATAAACTTAACAACTGAGGGCATGACATTGAAGGAGACCGCTCCACCAGTCAAGGACACACCTTCAAAGAACGACAACATTTTAAGGGCTCTCTGTTGTTTTATAATGCTGGACAATATATAAAATTCACAGGTTTAAAGTTATAATTCAATGGTTTATAATATGTTCAGAGTTGGGCAATCATTACTATGATTCAGTTTCAGAACGTTCTATCCCCTGAGACCCGGTAACTGTTAGCAGTCGCTCCCATCTCCCCTTTTCTTCCCTTCCCTTAATCCCTGATCATCACTAATTAACTTTCTACTTATTCTGAACCTTTTAAATAAATAAAATAATATACTATGTGGTCTCATCTTACTTCTGTCACTTAGCATATTTTCAAGGTTCATCCACACTGTAGGTGTATCAGTACTTCATTCCTTTTTATGGTCATACAGAACGTTCCACTGAGTGGATGTACCATTTTTTGTGTATGTATGCATTCCTCAGTTGGTGGACATCTGAGCTATTTTCATCTTGTGCCTATCATGAATGCTGCTATAAACATTTGTGGACAAGTTTTTGTACAAACATGTGTTTTCAATTTTCTTGGGCACACACCTAGTAGCAGGACTCCTGGGTAATAAGGTAATTCCATGATTTACTTTTTGAGCAACCAGCACACTGTTTTCCACAATGTTTGCACCACCTGACATTCCCACTAACAAAGTGTAAGGGTTCTGATTTCTCTATATCTACCCCAACACTTTTATTTTCCCTTCAAAAAAAAAATAGTCATCCAAAGTGGATGAGAAGTGGTATCTCACTGTAGTTTTGATGAACATTTCCTGCACAATTAATTGTGCTGAGCACCTTTTCATGTGTTTATTAGCCAGTTGTACATCACTGGAGAAATGTCTATTAAAATCCAGTGCCCATTTTTCAATTGGATTTTTTTATTGTTGAATACACACTGTTTTGGAGCCTTCCCTCTGCCACTACCTATGGGACCTTGGACAAGTCTTTAACCTTTCTCTAGTCAGTTGGAAACAATAATGGTACCTATCCACACAGTTTGAGGATTAATTAAATAAGATAATGTTGGTGATCATGAAATGGTAACTATTATTGTTCAAAAGAATATTTACACACATTTTTACATATACAAGGGTGAGCAAAAGTAGGTTTACATTTACTACAATCATACAATAATAAATAAATAAATACAAGAGTATCTGAAAACTCTGTGCACTCACAACTGTAAACCTACTTTTGCCCACTTCTGTATCTATTAAGTGTGTGTGATGATAGTTTTCCTTCTTATTGTTCCAAAACTTCTGTTTACACTGGTTTTAGTTTAAAATTATGAACTATCAGATAGGAAAACTTTTGATAATATCATTAATCCAATTTTTAAAAACAGCTGTGTGATACTACATAAGATTAATAAAATATAGAAGGATATTTGTTAACACCATTGTTTATAATAGTAAAACAGTTAACTAAATAATTCAAAGGTCCATCAGGAGGAGGCTGTTTAACAATGGATTACTGTGCAACTGTTAAAACATGAGTAGCTCAAAATGTATCAATATGAAATCATCTCTAACATACATTAAATGAAAAAATCAAAGAATATTATACATTCTGATTCCTACTGTATAAGAGGTGTGTGTGTGTGTATCCTCACATAGATATAAAAACAATCTGAAATTTAACAGTGGTTACCTCTGGAGAATAGGGCTACGAATGAAGCAGGAATGTCAACTTTTTTATACTTCCTGGAGTTTAAGAATATTTAACCACATATAATACTTTTCAATTAAAAAAAAATCCTTAGCCCTGGCTGGCATAGCTCAGTGGATTGAGTGCGGGCTGCAAACCAAAGTGTCGCAGGTTCGATTCCCAGTCAGGGCACATGCCTGGGTTGCAGGCCACGGCCCCTAGCAACTTCACATTGATGTTTCTCTCTCTTTCTCCCTCCCTTCCCTCTCTAAAAATAAATAAATAAAATCTTAAAAAAAAATCCTGAATCCTGAACCATGCAGCTCAGTAGGCTGGGTGTCATCCCACAAGATGAAGGTCTCCAGTGTGATTCCTGATCAGGGCACATGCCAGGGTTACAGGTTCAGTCCCCAGGCAGGGCACTTATGAAAAGCAACCAATCAATGTTTCTCTCACATCAATGTTTATCTGCCTCTCTTTCTCCCTCCCTTCCCCACTCTCTAAAAATAAATAAATAAAAATCTTAAAAAAAGAAAATAAAATCCTGATTAATGATTGTCAACCAAGCTTTTCTCAATCATATCTATCCTAATTTATATAAAATGCCAGCGAGAGACAGCATGAATGAAATCATTCTTACTGATTTTAGGATTAGATAATAATTTATCTAAATTTTAAGTTATTATCAAGTACATTTCAGTATTGTAAGACAATCCAAGGAATTAAAACAGAGGAACGCTATCTTTAAATATCTAAAAACTGATTTGATTACAATAACTTTCAGAACAACAGCATTTGAAATAATCAACACCAGGCTTACCTTTGACCAGATTCACCAAGGTGCCAGGTAAAAATCCAATCTTATAACAGTTCTTAGGTGCTACCAAAAAGGTTTCCTATTGTGATTTCCCTATGGCTTCACTGTACTGTCTTCTAATCTGCTCTGAATAATTGCAAAAGAAATTTCGATTTGAGTAGTGTTCCACTGTACATATGTATGTATTACATCTTCTTTATTAAATCATCTATTGAAGGACACATAAACAACCCAAGTGTCTCAATCAGAAAAAAACCTGTAATCTTTTATCCACTTTGAATTGCATGTCTGGTGATTTAAAGGCCCTGGAATTCTTGACCCCAGAATATTTCATCATCTTCCCTGCCAGTTCCTTAGCCTGAATCATCCCCACTATCTACCTGTCTGAATACTCCCAGACCACAGACTGTTACTGAAAAAAATATTGTAATGGAACTAAAGGCATCTTTGTTCTTACCAGGTGATTTTATTGTTGAGGATCTAGAATGGGCTTTACAGGCTGTATTCTAAACTCATTCCCCTTTTCTGATATCCTGAAATTTTCTCTCTACACGTGGCAGATATTATGTATCATAAGTGGAATAAAAATCAAGAACATCTGATTTGTTCCTGGTTGTCTTTATTTCATCATACCTTTGTCTTTTTAACATATGCTTTCTTCCTGTCAATGCATTTCCGTTCCTCCTTCCTATCTGGATGAATGTGACTTCTTTAATTCCTTGGTTGTTGGACTTCCACACAGCTCAATTTTCTGATGATTCTAAGTGGTGTTTGTTTTGTAGCCTACTTGTAATTTTTGCTGTGTTTTTGAGAGGAGGCGAGCTATTTACCTACGCCTCCATCTTAACCAGAAGCTAAGTTCAGAGATTTTGATTTTTAGGAGTCTCCCAGAAAGAGAAGAAAAAAGGAGTGGGTGAGGGAACTGTATCTTCAAACACTTGAAATGAAAGTATAATGCCTACGTAACCATACAATTCTGTTTTCTAAGTATTAGTAACCTGTGAGTAATTTACTTTAAAAAATGATGGGAGGAAAAAATTAAGTGGGGCTTCAGCTTTCATAATCATCACTTTTAGCATACGTTTTGCTTTGTCCAAAACATCCCAAAATATACAATTCCATTATTTAAAGTTATTGAGTGTAATAGATTTTTAGTATGATGCAGCAATTTGCATGAATTCATGTGACTGAAAATGTATTTATTTTCCAAAGAAACATCCAACTATAAAGCTTGTTTCTCCTTTCAGTGCAGTTTTCTTATCTGCAAGTTGCCAAATAAAAACCTAGTTCTATATAGTGGTGTGGACCTCAAATGCTTTAAGAGATACAATCTCTTTCTTTAAGGCAGGCTAAATTCTTGCAGACTGGTACAACCACTATGGAAAACAGTATGGAATTTTCTCAGAAAACTAAAAATGGATCTGCCTTCTGACCCAGAAATTCCACTGCTAGGATTACATCCTAAGAACCCTGAAACACCAATCCAAAAGAACCCATGCACCCCAATGTTCATAGCAGCACAATTTACAATAGCCAAGTGTCGGAAGCAACCTAAGTGTCCATCAGTAAATGAATGGATCAAAAAACAATGGCACATTTACACAATGGGATTCTATTCAGCAGAAAGAAAAAAGGAGCTCCTACCCTTTGCTACAGCGTGTGCAACTGGAAAGCATTAAGCTAAGCGAAATAAGCCAGGCAGTGAAAGACAAATACCATATGATCTCACCTTTAACAGGAACCTAATCAACAAAACAAACAAACAAGCAAAATATAACCAAAGACACTGAAATAGAGAACAGACTGACAGTGACCAGAGGGGAGAGGGGAGGGAATTTCAGGGGAAAAGGGGAAGGGTTTACAGGAACAAGTATAAAGGACACATGGACAAAAACAAGGGTGGGTGGAAATGGGAAAAAGGTGGGAAGGGCTGGGGGGGTGGGCTGGGATGGGAGTAAAAGGCAGAAAACTGTACTTGAACAACAATTAAAATTTAAAAAATAAATAAATAAAGTATCTTTGACTTTATGTTTCAACACTGAGTATACATTTGTAAATCCTGGTTTGATTTGTAATGTTTTTATCTAAAAAAAATCAATAGCAAAGCTGGTGGCTATGGAGATTAATGGCATACAGTTAAAAGTTGGTTGACTATCAGAGACAAAGTAGAGTGGTGGCACATAGGGATTAGGGGAAGGGGAGAATTGCAAGTTATTATTTAATTATTGAAGAGTTTCAGTTCTGCAGGATGAAAATAGTTCTGGAAATGGATGGTGGTGGTGCTTCACAGCAGTGTGGGTGCACTTAATGCCACAGAATCATACACTTAAAGCAGTTAAGAGTGTAAACCTTTATTTGTATTTTACCACAATTAAAAATAACTAACAAAAAGCTCCAGCTGGTGTGGCTCAGTGAGTTGAGTGCCAGCCTGCAAACCAAAGGGTTGCCGGTTCGATTCCCAGTCAGGGCACATGCCTGGGTCTCGGGCCAGGTCCCCAGTGGGGGGCGTATGAGAGGCAACCACACATGGCTGTTTCTCTCCCCTCTCTTCCCTTCTCTCTAAAAATAAATAAAATCTTTTAAAAAACAACAAAAAACTAAATTGGCTTGTTTCTGAAACATTTTTTTTAAAAGTTGATTGGCTGCAAAGGCAGTGCAGTTGTGGTTAGAGTGCCACAAGGAGTCTTGAACCAAGGGTAACTATGATTCCAATTTCTATTTTGTAACTTCTTTTAAATTTTTTTATTT
Organism: Phyllostomus hastatus; assembly: GCF_019186645.2. Taxonomy (NCBI): domain Eukaryota; kingdom Metazoa; phylum Chordata; class Mammalia; order Chiroptera; family Phyllostomidae; genus Phyllostomus; species Phyllostomus hastatus. The sequence continues at coordinate 5,894,548 of NW_025333841.1, read as the reverse complement.
ATTAATTTTTAGATAAGGGAATGGAGGGAAGAGGAGAGAGAGAAAGGGAGGGAGGGAGGGAGGGAGGGGGAGAGGGGGAGGGAGAGAGAGGGGGAGAGAGGGGGGAGAGAGGGGGGGAGAGAGGGGGGGGGGAGAGAGAGGGGGGAGAGGGGGAGAGAGAGGGAGAGAGAGGGAGGGAGGGGGGAGAGGGGGAGAGGGGGAGAGGGAGAGAGAGGGAGAGAGAGGGAGAGAGAGAGAACACATCTGTTTGGTGTTCTACTTATTTATCCATTCATTGGTTACTTCTTGTATGTGCCCTAACAGGAGACTGAACCCACAACCTTGGCATTATTGGGATGATGCTGTAACCAAATGCTCTAACCCAGCCAAGGCCTTGATTCCAATTTCCTGAACCTGAGATCCACTAAGAACAGAAACACAGTGCGGATGGGAGTGGCTTGCCTGGATAAACTTCCTGCTCTGCCCCTAATTAGTTCTGTGATTTGGACAAGTCATTTTAAACTCTCTGACCCTCAGTTTCCTTTTCTGTAACATATAGAAAATAAATAGTACCTATCTTCCCCAGGTTTTTCTGAGAATTTCCTGAGAAAATACCTGTTAGAGCACACATCACACTCAATAATCCTCAGCTATTACTAGCAACCACATAAATGTACAAAGTTAATTTTCCCAAACTGAACAGAGATGCACATTTGTTCCCATTTTGGCAAAGGTATAAGAGGACAAGTGGGTGTGTGTGGCTGTATGCCAACACTCAATGCTGATTGTAGGTGTTCAGTCAATGGCCGACCAGTTATGGGGATATTTGGGCCCTACGTTGAATTCAGGCTTTCTCAAAGGATGCTTCTAAGAAGGTCTGCAAGAGAATCCCTGGAGAATTTGTTTAAAATACAGAGCTCTCTGCCCCAAGCCACACCTTGTGAATCCTAATCTCTGGAGGTAAGGAGGCTTGGGAATCACATGTACACTGGCTGTGAGCAGAGAGAATGAGGGGAATTTGAGGGCACGGATGGAGAAACTGAAAGGGATCTGGCTCTATAGAACGGCTTGCTGATTTCTCTTGCTTTGATTAACTTTACTAGCAGATGGTGCTTGGATCTTGACATCTATATCCATGACTAGCCAAATGCCTTGCCTAATTTATTTTTTCTTCCCTCTCATGCTACCTTCCTCTTCCCAATCTCATTCACTGATGGAAAGTACACCAGACAAAATTTGAACTCAATCCTCTTACCATCATACCACTTTCCTTACCCACTTGTTTACTCCCATTGTGGGAAAAGAAGATGAAACAAATATATTCTCAGAATATTACTGCACAAATTATAGGCATTATAATACCTATTTCTGAGATCTACCTGGTTTCTCATCTGGCTACTTAAATCTTGGTATTGCTCTTCTCTTTAGCCAAGGAAAGAAAATCACCTTTGGCCCTGGCTGGTGTGACTCAGTGGATTGAGCACCAGCCTGCAAACCAAAGGGTCACCAGTTCGATTACCAGTCAGGGCACATGTCTGGGTTGCTGGCCAGATCCCCAGTAGGGCGGTGTGCAAGAGGCAACCACACATTGCCGTTTCTCCCCCTCTCTCTCTGCTCTCTAAAAATAAATAAAATCTTTTTTTTAAAGCACCTTTGAAGACCCTTCCTCAGAGTATGCAAGAGACCACCTGGAACACTAGTAACCTGAACAGCAGCCTGATCTCTGCGGGGGAGTGGAATTTTCTTCAGACACAAGGCAAGGTTCGATAATGAAAAAGGAAAAGTCACAAGATGTCCCTAAATTTTTTTTTTTGAGAAGTGCTTCTAGTTCATTTTTCCTGTCAAGCTGCACAGCAGCCTCATACATTTTACCTGACAAGAAAACACAATACTTCATCTGCAGCACCAGGAACTGACAAGAGTCAAACGGTTGACTATCAGCCACTAAATCCATCTATAGCTTAGAATATAACAGAAAGCAGAGTAGTCTGGGAAAAGAAACAACATGCCCCCTCAAAAACACTTACTAGAAAAGTTATTGATGAAGTATCAATTGAAAGAAAATGCCACAGTCACTTTTCTAACAAGTAGAACAGCAAAAGAAATGGTCCCCCAACCCAAAAATGTTTACATATAAGTCCTAGAGAAAACCATTATTTCCAGAAGCACACTCCCAGCCACATTGTTTTTTCAAGTGCCCTTTCTAAACAAAACAGTAATCTGAAGCAGAAAGTGCAGTTCAAATTCCTAATACAACAAATTTATTTTATAAGAAATCTTAGTTGCAAGTGATAACCCATTTGCATCTTGAGCTTTAAAGCAGAGATAATAATATTGCCACCTCAGAGGATCTGTGAAAGTACTGTAGGAGATACATGTGTGTGTAAAGCAATTTAAACACTTAGCACCTAGCATTGCTAAGACAACTAAAAACATTAGATATTATTTTTGTTAGTTTTGAAAAATAGTCACATGCAATAAGGTCTTACACAACCAAACATTCTCAATGAACCCTGGTAATTTGCTGAAATGGAAAGCTGACTTGAAAAACCAAAATACAGTAAGAAGGTTCTTTGAAACAACAAGAAACACTAGCACGTGAGCAACACCCTATCTATGCCATCTGCAGGACTCAGCGGTACCAAAGAGCGTGAAGCTCAAAGAAAAACGACAATTTCTGCCCCAGAGAGGCCAACACACTAGTAAGGGAAAAAAGACAAACACTGTCACTGCCACTGGCACAAGTGTGAGACCAGACATTATGCATCTGTGCTCCTCTCTGCCCACCTACCGGCAATGATTCCCTAAATGGCTGTCACTCCGTTGCTCCGGTCTCAGACCCAATTCCTCCAGAGTCCCTGGTCTGGGTTTCTGTAAGCCCCGTGGTCTGTATGTGGGACCAACTATTGGAGCATTCCTCTACCGGTGTTCTTCCACTTAATTGTTTCTCTAATTGTTTATACTTGAATTTTCTTTTAGCACCTCAGAGGGAAGTTAAAAAAAAGCCATTAACATTAACCACCAATATAATTTTAAAAGACACAACTTACCACCTTGCCAGGCACAAGGCAAATGATCCTTAAGGCAGTAGCCATAAGCTAAGTAATACATGTGGCCAAAAAGAGATATGGCAATACAAGAGCAATCTCCTTATTTGTGGCTCACTGAGAGCCATTAACCAAACCACCACTCATTAGCCACAAGAAATACACACCTAATGTTAACAGGGCTAGAGAGAGGAGCCCTGAACAGAAGCAGTTTGGGAAGGTGGAAAGAGCTTAAAAAGTGACTACAGCGTAGTGCCACAATGGGTAACATACCTCCACAAATGAAACATGCTCCATAAATGTTGTGCAAAGATCTATTCTTTGCAACTGAGAACATACTTCCGCTCTGTTTTTTTAAATTTAAAGATTTTATGTATTTATTTATTTAGAGATAGGGTAATGGAAGGAGAAAGAGAGGGAGATATGCGAGAGATACATTGATCAGCTGCCTCTCACACACCCCCAATGTGGGGCCTGGCCCGCAACCCAGGTATGTGCCCTGACCAGGAATCACACTGGTGACCTCTTGGTTTGCAGGCCAACACCCAATCCACTGAGCCACACCAGCCAGAGCTAGAACAGACTTTCTTAACAAGCAGTGACACAGAATGGTAAAGAGAGCGTGAGTTTTACATTTCTAGTCAGACTGTGAGACTTTGAACCCTAGTTCTTCTTTTAGGCTTTATGACCTTACATTGTTTAACTTCCCTAAGCTTCAGTGCCTTGACCTGTAAAATGAAAATATAGTGAGGAGTCAGTAAATAATACACAGGGGCTTAGCACACTGTCTGGCACATAGTTGGCGCTCAAATATTAACAGTAAATAAATACTAGAAATGTTAGTGGCAGAAAATAAATTAACTTAAAAAAACTGTGTAAAATAGAAAGGAATACTTAAGGAGAAGCAAGCTTGATCATATGATTGATTGTATGATTCTGTGTCAATTGTGAAGAAAATTTGAAACCTGAAGCTTTAAATATATTTTATATATATATATATATTCATTCAGCAAATCTTAATGAGCACCTACTAAGCATTACATAGTCTGTTATGTACAAGAGACAATGACAGATGCTAATGAAAGAACACAGATAATATACTATAATGAGCACAGAGCACAGGGATGGGGGAATTCATTCTGTCCCAAGAACGTCTGGAAGGGGAGATCCACGACAGCTTCACAGCAGAACTGACCTCTGAATTGGGAACACAGGCAACTCCAGAAAGCGGAAGCAAGTGCCTGGGCATATATGGCAAACACCTGGAGACATCTGAGGTCTCGGGGAACCTGTGCATAATTCAGTATGGCCAGTCACTGGGGTATTAGGGAGAATAAGTGTCACAGAAAGGTGGCTGCAAAGGTACGCCTGAGAAAACCCGTGAGGGAATTTCTGCATTCCCTAGGCTTTAGCATAAAGGTAACCAGATATGGCAAGGATGATGGTTTTAAAGCCGCCCTTGTGATAAAGAAATGCAAGGAAATAACTACTTTAAAAGTCAGAATAGTTACTTGGGAAGGAGGAAGGGTTTATGATTGGGACAGGCCCCTGAAGGGACTTAGGGAGTGGTTGACAATGTTGTTTCTTGATCTGGATGTTTGCCTTGTAATACTGTAGTAAGCTACACATTCAGTTGTGTGTGTGTGTGTGTGTGTGTGTGTGTGTGTTTTACATCCATGTGTCATTTCCTAATTTTAAAAAAGCCCTGGCTGGTGTGGCTGAGTGGATTGAGTGCCAGCCTGCGAACCAAAGAGTTGATGGTTTGATTCCCAGTCAGGGCACATGCCTAGGTTGCAGGCCAAGTCCTTAGTAGGGGGTGCTCAAAAGGCAATCACGCACTGATGTTTCCCTTTCTTTCTCCCTCCCTTCTCCTCTCTAAAAATAAATAAAATCTTTTTCTAAAAAAGCTAAGAAAAGAAAAAAGGCACCCTCTTGTAACACTGTATAGCCAGAAGAGGGAAGAGTAGGAACTAAAAGGAACATAAGGAAAGTAGTTATTGCCTCTAGATGCAAGATGATGAGGGGCAGTAGCCTCAGGACAAGGGCAGTGGGAACGAGGAAGAAATAAACCCATTTGAGAAACATCTTGACAGCTGACTGTCAGGGGCACAGAGAAGATGCAGACAGTGAGTACAGATTTGGACATAGCATGAGAAACCTTTGGGACTTCAAATAATACTCCCCCCAACCTCTTTAATTTAGAGCTTCCCTTTGTCTTGGTACATATCGACTAGTAGTAATATTCTATTTCCTATCAGTAATAATTCAATTCATGTTTTTGGCTTTCAAAAAGAGAAGCAAGATAGGAGTAGCTCTTGATGTAATATCAAGACTTGGGGGGAATAGGAGGAAAATGGTTAAGAGACACGTGTAAACACACGTGAAAGAGAAGCTCTTTGGTGAAATTTATGACAGAAGTAAATGGACAGTCTCCCAAGTGAACTATTGCACTAAAATGTAAAAAATGATATGGAAGGCAAAAGCTATTCGGGTCAAAGAGTTTCCCAATATGATAAACAAAAACATCAAGGCAGGGAAATGCATCGTGCACTCTTCTGATTTTCACATGTCTTTCTTAAACTAGGTATTGTAAGCTAAAGAAAAAATGATAGAAACTGGAAGGTAAAAGAGATGGATCAACGAGAAAGGAAAAGTATTCCATACCAGGTCAGAGCACAGTGGAGGAGGAAGTGATTTTGCTCATGCACAAGCCAAAATGAACTGTCTTCATTTGAGAGAAGAAACAGGTATCAGCAATTACATATGTCAGATTGATTACAGAATGGGCCACAGCAGCCCCAAAAGAGTCCCTTTCTGCTTTATCACAGAATAGGCACTCACCAAATGAACAACCAACTTTGATAATACTTACCTGGAAATAGGATTTTACCCTCAGACCCCTGCTTCTACTGCATAATAATAATAAAAGCTGGCTACCATTTATTGAACAAATACTTTATTCCAGGCACAGTCTAAGCCCTCAGCATATATTACCTGATGAATCCCCACAGTAAGCCTATGATACCTTTATTCATCTCCACATTACAAATCAAGAAACTTGCATCCTTTCAAGTGGCAACTGTGGATGAATAAGACATGAAGAAGACTGCATAGGACAGACTTGGGCCTGAGCAAAAAGAGCCTGCCTCACCCTGGCTGGTATGGCCCAGTGGACTGGGTGTGGGCTGTGAACGAAAGGGTTGCTAGTTTGATTCCCAGTCAGGGCACATGTCTGGATTGCGGGCCAGGTCCTCAGTAAGGAGTGCATGAGAGGCAACCACACATTGATCTTTCTGTCCCTCTCCTTTCTCCTTCCCTTCTCCTCTCTCTGAACATAAATAAATCTTTTTTTAAAAAGCCTGCTTCATACATGGTCCAACCCAAGTCACCAGGGGGTGACTATATTACCTAGAAATCAAGGGCTAAATCTCCAGTTGCTGAAAAGAATGATTCTGTCTTATCCTCAGTGTGTCTATCTCATCTGACAACATGTGGCAATCAATGGCAGGCAGTTGGCAGTGATTTGGGTTCCTGGCTAGCTGTTTCTTTCCATAGAAATATGACCAACATCTGGCAGAGTCACCAAATGTCAAGATGAATGGGTCCCCACTAATTCATATGTTTATAATAAACTGGATTGTCAAAATTGGTCAGATTCCATTACAGAATTACAGTTCAGCTACACGTAATGCTGAACACACATGAGCCATTAGCTGGAACTTTGAAATCTCTTTGCTCTATGGAAATTTCTATTCTGGTAGTAGTTGTACGAGATTTGATCTTTATCGCTTTTCCTGGCAGCAGTAAAATTCCATTTCCATGAACTCTGTTTCCTCTCAGGAAATACTCTAAACATTTTTCTCAACGAACTTCTCAAATATGAATCATTTTCAATTGCCAGGAAGACACTCCTTCCCCCACTGTTTCGCATCATAGTAATTTCCCTAAAATGACAGTTTTGGAGCAAGACACACTTACTTGGAAGAAAAAAAAACAGAGTACGTTCTTCATCTCCCCTCCTCCTATGGCTTTGCTCAAGCAGTTCATTTGGACTCAACAATCTTCTCCCATCTATCTTCTTGTCCATGTCCCACCAACTCATTCATTCATTCAACAAATATTTCCTGAGCACTTACCTACTAGTTTTTCAGTCCTGTAATAGGTGGTATGGGTTCAAGAAAGTGTATTAGGAATTAACCAGGCAGAGACTAGGGAATGATCATTGTATGCAGTGGGACCGTCATGTAACATGCCGAGAATTTCCTTTGAGGAAAAGTTTCCCAATAGAGCACACGTGGCAAACACAAGGTGTATGGGCCGAATCCGGCCCTCCACCTTGTTTTATCCAGCCAGGCACCTTGTTTCTACCCAGCGGCAGCGCAGAGTTCTCACTTAACTGTTAAGGAGTAGTTACATTCATACAGTCCTAAATTACATTTGGCCCTTTGAAGGCAACCGCGAGGCTGTTGTGGCCCCTGGTGAAAATGAGTTTGACACCCCTGCAATAGAGGATACATTTACAGCAGACCTTTTCAAGAAAAGTAGGAGGACTTAGAGGAAAGAGGAAAGGCATTTATGCAAGCTTAGAGGAAAGCTAAATACAAAGACCAAAACTGAACTGCTGCCTCAGAAGTTCATCCTAATGTCTGTACTGAAGCCACACTTCCAATGGACTATACCTACCTGACCAACGCCTGAGTACAGCAAGAACAGGACCCCACTGAATGCTGACTTTGGACTCCCCAAAGGCTTTTCTGAACGCTCCTTCAACTGCACCTCAGTCTGGAAAGCTTCTGCGTAAACTACTACTATCTCCCCTTCACTAGGGGGTCAGGCTTACAACATGGACTGATGGCACACCTACCCTTCCAATCTCCTTTCACCATTCTCTCTCACACAGGCAGCTTCCCTTAATAAAATCCTTGCCATCCCTGGCCAGTTGTGGCTCAGTTGTTTGAAGCATAGTCTCCTAGATCAAAAGGTTGCAGGTTTGATTCCTGGTCTGGGCACATACCCAGCTTGTGTGTTTGATCCCCGGTCAGGCATACATGAGAAGGCAACCAACTGATGTGTCTCTCTTTCTCCCTTCCTCTCTAAAAGCAATGAAAAATGTCCTCAGGTGAGGATAAAATAAAATGAAAATAAAATCCTTGCCAGTTTAATCCTAAATTTGTTTCTCAGAGGACCCAGGCTAACACAGCATTCTAGACAGATTGTCTAGCATGAGTAAACACCCAGAGGCATGAAAAATCATGAGGTGCTCAAAGCATCCCAAGGAGTGGTATGTGTCTGACGCTTTCTATAAAGGTGTAAGTATAGAGGGCAATGGAGCTGGGCCAAATCAGAGAAGTCTTGTATGTTTATTAAGAATTTTGGATTTGCAACCTTCTGGTCAAGATGGAGGCACAGGTAAACGCGGCACTCAAATCCTTGCACCACCACATCAAAAATTCAACTAAACTAGAGAACAGTCATCATTCAGAACTGCCTGAAATCTACCTGAATGGAAGTACAACAGTTAGGGATTTAAAGAAATCACACAGAGACTGGCAGGAGGGGCAGAGTCGTGGAACAGACTGGTCCCACACCCATGTGTGGTAGTTTAAAATTGGGGTGGAGGATCTCGGTTGTGGAGGTCCTCCTGAGGAGCAAGGGATCCCAGCCCCACAGCAGGCCCCTAACCCAGGGTTCCAGTGCCAGGAAGAGAAGTCCCCATAACTTCTGTCTATAAAAACCAGTGGGAATTGTGGCTGAATGATGGAACTCTTTGGGAGTCCCAGGCACTTCCTCTTAAAGGGCCCCCACACAGACTTACTTGGACTTAATCCTCTGAGCTCCAGTGCTGGGACACCAGCATGCACGGAACCAGAACATACAGGGAGGAACTAAATTGTCTGGCATCAGGACAAGACCTGGGGGGCAGCTTTCTGCTAGAGAGAAGTGCTGGCAGAGGCTACTGCCCTTTGCTGAGCCTTTCCCTCACAGAGACAGCAGGTGGGTGCCATATCCGAGTTTCCACCAACCTGGCTCACACTGTTTTCCCTAGTCTTGGGATTCCCTGAGATCCTGCTCCACCCAACTCGCATCCAAGCTGTGAGGCCCATCCAAGGCCCATTCAAGATGCTTCCAGTGGCTTTTCCATACAACTGGCCTCTCTTGCCTCATGCTTTGGACTTTCCTAAAATCTCTCAAACAAGCAGCATTTGTACTCTGTGTACCCGCTACCTCTTATTAAGTGGCCCTAGGCCCAGCACTATCAGCAGCCAGCCTTGGTTCACAGCTTGGCCTCTCCTGGGTACCTCCCAGTCCAGCACAAGTAGAAGCCATCTTTAGAACTTTCTGTAGCTTGTGTCAGGTGGCCCCAGGCAGGGCACCAGGTAGACAGCCTGAGACTAAGCCAGATTACAACCCTACCACCTCCACAAATGACATACTCAAGGAACGAACTCAGTGAGCCCCAAAGCCCCACTGAAATGAGTCCTGCTCAGCAGGGTCTACTCCTGTGCTACAGTCATGGGCAATCCTTGCAGCCAGTTGGCCTAGGTGTCAATCCCTCCCAGTGATGCCAACAGCAGTCAAGGCTCAACTACAACCGGACAGTGCACACAGCCCACACAGGGGGTGCACCTGGTGTCCTCAGCTTGGGTGACAGTGGAGGCTACACCACTGGTCTCTACAGTATACCTGCTACGCAAGGCCACTCTAACACACCTGGAGCATGTAGTGGTTCTGCTTAATACACAGAAACAAACATAGAGAAGCAGCCAAAATGCAAAGACAAAGACAGGTCTCAAATGAAAGAACAGGAGAAATCTCCAGAAAAAGAACTAAATGAAATATAGGCAAACAAACTACCAGACACAGAGTTCAAAACAATGGTTGTAAGGATGCTCACAGAATTTAGTGAGAACTTCAATAACATGAAAAAGTACATAGAGACTATAAAAAAGAACAAGTCAGAAATGAAAGATACACTAAGTGAAATAAAGAATAATTTATAGGGAATCAACAGTAGAGTAGATGATGCCAAGAATCAAATCAGTAATTTGGAATATAAGGAAGTAAAAAACATGCAACTGGAACAGCAAAAAGAAAAAAGAATCAAAAAAACATGAAGACAGTATAAGGAGCCGCTGGAACAACTTCAAGCAAACCAACATTTGCATCATGGAGGTTCTGGAAAGAGAAGATGGAGAGCAAGAAATTGAAAACCTATTTGAAAAGATACAAACAGAAAACTTCCCTAATGTTAGGAAGTTTTCCTAACATCTTCACACAAAGGAGACACACAAGTCCAGGAAGCACAGACAGTCCCGAACAAGAGGAACCCAAAGAGGCCCACACCAAGATACATCATAATTAAAATTCAAACAGTTAAAGACAAACAGAGAATCTTAAAAGCAACAAGAGAAAAGCGGTTACTTACCTATAAGGAAGCTCCTATAAAACTCTCAGCTGATTTCTCAACAGAAACACTTCAGGTCAGAAAAGACTGGGAGAAATATTCAATGTGATGAAAAGCAAGGACCTACAATGAAGATTACTCTACCCGGCAAAGGTATCATTTAGAATCCAAGGAAAGATAAAGTGCTTCTCATACAAGAAAAAGCTAAACGAGTTCATCACTACCAAACCAGTATTACATGAAATGTTAAAGGGAGAAGGAAAAAGAGGAGGAGGAAGAGAAGAGATAAAAATTATAAACAATGGCAACAATTACATATCTATCAACAATTAAACCTAAAAATCACAATAAACAAACAAGGAAAACAGAAACAGACTCATATATACAGAGAACATTTTGATAAATGCCAGATGACAGAAGAGTTGGAGGATGGGTAAAAAAGGTGAAGGGATTAAGAAATACAAATTGGTAGTTACAGAATAGTCATGGGGATGTAAAGTACAGCATAGGAAATGCAGTCAACAATATTCTAATAAATATGTGTAGTGTCAGATGGGTATGAGATTTACCAGGATGATCACTTAGTAAGATATATGTCTAATCACTAGTGTGTACACCTGAAACTAATATAATACTGTATGTCAACTGTAATTGAAAAATAATAAATGAATTTAAAAAGAATCCTGGACTTGGAAAGATTTTGTACAACAAAGGAAACCATCAATGTAATGAAACCCATAGAAACGGAGAACATATTCATCCATGTATCTGATAAGGGGCTAATGCCCAAAGTTTATAAAGAACTAATAAAACTCAACACTAAAAAAAAATCAAACAATTCAATTAAAAAATGAACAAAGGACCTGAAGAGACACTTCTCCAAGGAGGACGTACAGAGGGCCAATAGACATATGAAAAGATGCTCAACCTGACTAATCATTACAGACATACAAATTACAACCACAGTGAGATACCACCTCACACCTCTCAATAAATTAACAAATAACAAGTATTGGCAAGGATTTTGGAAAAAAGGGAATCCTCATGCAATGTTGGGAATGCAGATTAGTGCAGCCACTGTGGAAAGCAGTATGGGGATACCTCAAAAAATTAAGAATGGAACTGCCTTATGACCCAGTGATTCTATTTCTGGGAATTTATCCCAAGAAACCCAAAACACTAATTTGAAAGAATATGTGCACCCCTATGTTCATTGCAGTGTTATTTATAATAGCCAAAATTTGGAAGCAGCCCAAGTGTCCATCAGTAGATGAGGGGGAAAAAAAGGTATGGTACATTTATACAATGCAATACTACTTGGCCATAAAAAAGAAGGAAATCTTACCATTTGCGACAGCATGGAAGAATCTGGACAGCATTATGCGAAGTGAAATAAGCCAATTACATAAAGACAAGTACCATATGATTTCACTCATATGTGGAATCTAATGAACAAACTGAACTAACAAGCAAAATAGTGACAGACTCATAGATGGAGAGCAGGCTGACAGCTGTCTGAGGGGAGGTGGCTGGGGGTGCGGTGGAGGGATTGAGAAAAAAAAAAGGAAGAGAGAAAAAACTCAGACACAGACAACAGTATGGTTATTGTCCAGGGGGTTGGAGGATGGAGGGAGGTATAGTGGGATAAATGGCAATAGAAAGAGACTTGATTTGGGGTGATGAACACACAACATAGTGTAGAGATGTGTTGTGGAACTGTGCACCATAAATTTCTATAATTTTGTTAATCAGTATCACCCCAATAAATTCAAAAAAAAGGAAAAAAAGATTGAATCTTAAGACAACAACAACAACAACAACAACAAACAAGAATCTTGGATTTGGCCCTCTGAGAAAGAGAGTACCACCAGAAAGTTTTAAGCAAGGAAAGGGCATGTGTTTTCAAAACACTATTCTGCTTGCAGAATGGATCATGGACCAGAGGAAGCCAGAAAATGGAAGCATCTCTATGTATGCTTCCATTTTGTCTGCTAGCTTTTGAGGTCCTAAAGAGCAAAAATCATTTGTTTTGGTTTAATCTCTATGCACCAATAATGCTTACAATAGTGTTTAACACTAAGTAGTTACTCAAGAGGCCTTGCCATATCAACCAGGCTGGGCCTCAACTCACTGCCCAACATTTTAATTAAAACCACTCAAAAGTTTGCCCTGGCTGGTGTGGTTCAGTGGGATGAGTGCTGGCCTGCAAACTAAAGGGTTGCCAGTTTGATTCCCACTCAGGGCACATGCCTGGGTTGTGGGCCATGTCCCCAGTGGGGAGACATGTGAGAAGACACCACACATTGCTGTTTCTCTCCCTTTCTCCTTCCCTTCCCCTCTTTCTAAATATAAATAAATGAAAGCTTTTAAAAAACACTCAGAAGTGTAAGGATCAGCTGTTGAACATTCCTGCTTTAACACTGAGACTCTATCTAGAAAATTTAGAACAGTTAAGTTACAGTTATAAAGGGTACAAGTTATTCCTAAAACATTAGTTTTTTAATATGTATGAGGTCAATAAAGTATAGAGAGCCAGATAAGGCTCAAGGCCCAGAAGCGTATGCACCGAGCACTGGATAAAAGTCAGAATTGGGTTCTGGATACTGGTACAATATCTAATGAACTTTGGGAAAACATATCCCTAAGGTCTGGGTTTTTTTTTTTTTTCATCATAAAGAAGGAATAAAACTACTCTAATTTATTTAATGAGAATATGTGGGTCAAAGTGCTTTGAAAACAATAGGAGGTAAAATATTGTATTGCCACTTAAAATTTTGAGAGTAGATGTCAAGTTAGGGGTTCCCGCCACACACACACACACACACACACAATATAAAGGCAGGAAGAGACTTTAGAAGGTGATGGGTATGTATATTACCCTGATTATGGTAATGATTTTAAGGGTTCATACATATGTTCAAACCCGTCAAACTGCATACATTAAACATGTGTAGTAGTTTGTAAATAATCACACCTCAATAAAGCTGTTTTAAAAAGACTAGTGATTGCTAATTGTGATTTGCAACAATATCAAGGGATGGTGTGATATCCAAAAATGCTCAAAATACAGTGGATTTCCCTTTAGTTTCATCTGTCAAACAGCAAATTTAGTTGAGAGGGTACTGCTACAAAATCAAATAGTAATCAGAATCAATTCCTGGAAGGCTATGCGTTGCTGGAGCTGGAACTAACAGCCCTCCTGATGTCCCGGGCACTGAAAGGTCATTTGATGATGGCCTGCTGTCCTTTCACTCAGCTTTCTCGTCGCTATCCCCCAGATATGACTGACGAAACTCCAGGGACCTACCATAGGTCCCAGGACATAGGTTAGACAGTCATGAGCAGAGCAAGCATGATGGGCCAGGTACAGAAGGTCACCAGGGTGGAAAGCCCCGGATACCTAGCAACGGGCAAAACTGGGAAAACAAGGACCTCACTCCCAGGGTAACCTTTCTTCTCCTAGCATATCGCTTGTCATGCAGTTTAGATCCTGACGTTTCATATCACTGGTCGTTCGGTTCAGACCCTCCCCTTCTCTCTGCTGGCATGAAGCTAATCCTGTGGGTTAGATCCCCTTAGAGTGGGAACCCACAAGGATGCCGGGGAATAGCCCTTGAACATTAAGCCCACAGGACAATGAGGTTCTGACCCACATCAAATACATTTAGGCCTCATTTGTGTTTCAGCCCCAGGCCTAGACATCAGCAAAACCATGGCTGACATTAGGACCAGCTGCAATGACTAATGAACCTCTGCCCTGGTTCTGACCAATCAGTGGAGACCATGACCATGAAAGGACACACCTGGAAAGCTGATGCATCTTCTTCTGGGATCCTCTCCCGAGATCTCTACAAAAATACACTCAAGATGGAGGACCCAGTGTGGCTCTCCAATACATACAGCACTTCTGCACCTTTCCCTACCTGCTTCCCCCAGGCACACATTCTTTGTCTCTCTCTCTCCAAAGCTCCAAGAGCCCTTCATTTGCCTCTGTAACTTGTTTCCTGATCCCATTTCTTCTACCTCTGTGACTTTCTAAACGCACTTTCTCTTATAGTTTGCGTCTTGACTCTGAATTCTTTCTCAGCCTGAACTCAAGTACCGAGTTTGCTCAACCGAGGTCCAGTCTGACTCCAGAAGTCTAACACCTGGTGCCGATGCTGCCCACAGGCCCTACTTGTGATCACAAAAAATAACCTCACTGAAAAAGGCAACCATTACCTGCAAACAGCCTGAAGTGGTTAGTGTCAGTTGGAGAATAAAGTCACGATGACTTAGAAACTGTCAGATCAGACTGGCATGCGCTAAGGAAATAAAGCTAGCTATCAATGGCTGGTTGCCTGTGCAAAATGAAAACGGCATCTCCAGCTCTCTGTGCTAAGACAACCACTTCCAGACCCTCCCCCCAAACACACACACTTCTGAAACCCAAAGCATTTGACAGTACTTTTTAAATCTTGCAAATCTGCAAATTGATTTAGTAACTTGCTGTTTTTTTTACTTAGGAAGGAGATGGGTAAAAAGTAGAGGAAACTAGGTCCATTTTTACAAAAAGGAACTTGCTCTAGGCTATTTTGGCAAAAGAACTAGCCACATTGCAGAAATCATTCAAAGTCACATTTCGCAGTTTCCAAACCCAAATTATTTATTTCCAGTTATAAAGCACACTGAGTAGTAGGAAATCAATAATGAGAGTAATGGACAACACTATATTGAGCACCTTCTATGTACAAGGCACTTTACATATATTATCTATATTCATCGTAATAACCCATGTTAATATCCTACATTTCAAATTAAGATAAAAATGAATGTCAGGGAGACAAATGTGCCACAAATCAAGTAAATGGCAGAGGTGAAATCCAAACCAAGATATCTGAAAGCCCAGATTTTTAGATGGCAAATCCTACCCTCCTTGTCCCTGTCCCTGTCATGCCCCCTCCCTTCTACACACATGCATGCACTCACTTACAAAGGAAGGCAGTACAGTGTAGTGGGGTGATAATGGGGTTTAATAAACAAACCCACACTGAAGTTCTGACCCCTTCATTTACTACATGCAAAATTTCAGTGGTAAAAATTACTTACGAACCTCAATTTCTCATTATAGTTAATTAATTTAAATAAATGTACACAGACACTTGCTATATTTGTTGCCTTTTCCCTTACTCTCTTTTGATAGCCTGAAGACCAAATGAAGATGAAGTAAAAATACCTGTATAAGCAAGGTCAGCAAGTGGTTCTAGTGACCTATAAAACACATATAGTTAAGGACCTGTTAACGGCTTTGTGGCATCTAACCATGATTTTTATCCATAAAATAAAGGAGAATAACATATAACGATCACATGGAATTTAGCCTATGAATGTAAGGTTGGTTCAGCATTTATAACTCAAACAACACCATTCACAGTGTCAACAGCCTAAGGAAGAAATTCCATATGATTATGTACTTAGATGCAGAAAAAGTATGACATTCATTCAACAGCCATTTATGCTTTTTAAAAATACTCATTTAACTAGGAGAAATACAAGGGAACATCCTCAGCCTAATAAATAGTATCTATGAAAAACGTACAGCTAACTCATACTTGATGGCGAAAGACTGAATGATTTTATCCTACTGCAAGGAACAAGACAAGGAGTTCACTCTTACCAGTTCTACACATCTAACCACATAGAAGTCCTAGTTAATGCAGTAAGGCATGGAAAACAAATACAGACAAAATTGGACAGGAGAAATAATAGTCTTTTTTTCCACAGAAAACATAATTATCTAAGTATAAAGTCCAAAAAGTGCCTACAAAAAACTACTAGATGTAGTAACTAACTTCAGCAAGATTGGAAAATACAATATCACTATACAAAAATCAACTATAGTTTTATATATAGCAGTGAAAAACTGGAGACTGAATTTTTTATAAGCACCATTTACAATGGCACCAGTAAATATTCAAGACTTAGGGATCAATCTAACAAAGTACTGTAAGATTTATATGTTGAAAATTATTTTAAAAATTGATGAGAGAAATCAAAGAGGACGTAATTGAAGAGATAAACTGTGTTTAATGGATCAAAGGACTCAACATCATCAATACCGCAATTCTCTACAAAATCAATCTATGGATTCAACTCAACCCCAAATAAAATCCAAGCAAGTTATTTTTTTAGAAATTTGCAAGATGATTCTAAAAGTTATAAAGAAAAACAAATAATTTAGGATAACTAAAAACAATTTGGAAGAAGTTAGAACTCAAACCAACTCATTTCAAGATTTTTCCATAAAGCTATACTATTCCAGACAGTATGATATTGGCAAAAGGACAAACATACAGGTCAATGGAACAGAGCATAACAGAAATTGATACACACACACACACACACACACACACACACACATACATACATATGGTCAACTGATTTTTGTAAAAGATGTCAAGTTAACTCAATAAAAAAGATAAATCTTTTGGTGTTTCAACAAATGGTGTTGGAACAATAGAACATACCCTATATTTAAAAAATGAACCTTGCCCTGGCCGGTGTGGCTCACTGGATTGAGTGCCGGTCTGTGAACCAGAGGTCATCAGTTTGATTCCCAGTGAGGGCACATGCCTGGATTATGGGCCAGGTTCCCCAGCTGGGGGCATGGGAGAGGCAACCACACATTGATATCTCTCTCCCTCTATTCCCCTCTGTTTTTAAGTAAATAAAGTCTTAAAAAATAAACCTCCACCTAAACCTCTCTATATACAGGGTCTGGCACAAACAATGCCCCCTTTTTATTACATAAAAATATTTTATTAAAAAATTATAAGCATGTAATTCTGTAACATAACAATATCACATTCAAGCACACCATATGACATTTTAGGTGAAATGTTCAAATTGCTGTCCGACTTGTGCAAGACATTCACATACCCTATCAATCACACTCAATGACGTTACTTCTGCCAGACCTTGTATATATACCACTTGGAATGGACCATAGACTGAAATGTAAGCCAAACCAAAAGCTATAAAACTTCTAGGAAAAAAAAAAACACAGAATTAAACCTTTATGATTTTAGGTCTGGTAGTTATTTTCTTTTAATTTTTTTTTGTTCAATTACAACTGTCCCCACTTTCCCCCCACCCATTACTCTCCCCTGCCCTGCCCACCCACCACCTCCCACATTCAATCCTCCCTGGCGTTGTCCTTGTCCATGGGTCCTCTATACATGTTCCTTGACTTGACCTTTCCCTGGTAATTATTTCTTATGCAGGGCAGAAAAAGCGTGAACCATAAAAGAGAAATGTGATAAACAGAATTTTAACAAAATTTAAAACTTTTGCACTTTGAAAGATAGTAATGAAATAAAACACAGACTGAGAAAAATATTTATAAAGCACATGTAACAAAGGGCTTAACCAAAATATACAGAACCCTCAAAACTGTGTGTGTGTGCACGTATATACACATACAGACACCTAACTCAAAATCATTAGTCATTAGGAAAAATGCAGAATAAAATTACAATGAGGTTATCACTAACCACCTACTAGAATGGCTAAAATTTAAAAAGACAGAGAAAAACAATGTTGGCAAGAATACTGTAGCAACTGGAGCCTTATTATTGCTGATGGGAATCAAAAACAGTATAGTCACTTTGGAAAACAGTTTTACAATTTCTTATAAAGTTAAACACACTTATAAAACCAAGCCATCCCAGTCCTTGGCATTTACCTAACAGAAATAAATACATATGTCCACACAAACATCTGAAGACCAATGTTTACAGCAACTTTATTCAAAACCACTAAAAACTTGAAATTCTCCAACTGTTCATCAACTTTTGAAT
This sequence comes from Phyllostomus hastatus, assembly GCF_019186645.2. Classification (NCBI taxonomy): domain Eukaryota; kingdom Metazoa; phylum Chordata; class Mammalia; order Chiroptera; family Phyllostomidae; genus Phyllostomus; species Phyllostomus hastatus. The sequence continues at coordinate 5,876,279 of NW_025333841.1, read as the reverse complement.
GGATAAGCAAAGGCAGCAAACTTTGAATAAATGCAATGCCGTGCATGACTCTCAAAAGCATTATGTATGCTAAGTGAAGTAAGCCAGACTCAAAAGGCTACATATTCTGATCCCATTTGTATGAAGTTCTGGAAATGATACAACTATAGAGACAGAAATTAGACCAGTGGTTGCCAGAGGTTGGCAGTGCAGGGAGGGGATTGATTCCAAAGGTGCATGAGAGAACATTTTGCATGGCAAAAAAATTCTATTCTCTTGATTTCAGTGGTAGCTACAAACTATATAATTTGGTCAAAATTCATAGACTTGCACACACCTTAAAAGGGTGATTTTTACTGTATGTAAATTATATCTCAATAAACCTGAAACACAAAAACAAAAATACATACCACTTCAGAAATGGCTAACAATTTTAGGCAGAGATCTACAACTTATCAGAACTAAACATACAAAATTTTAGTTTTAGTTTTTGGATTTTTTAAAGATTTTATTTTTTTTAGACAGAGGGGGAGAAAGAGAGGGAAAGAAACATCAATGCGTGGTTGTCTCTTGCGCACCCCCAAACTGGGGACCTGGCCTGCAACCCAGGCATGTGCCCTGACTGGGAATCGAACCATCAACTCTTTGGTTTGCAGGCTGGCACTCAATCCACTGAGCCATACCAGCCAGGGCAACATTCAGAATTTTGACTGTAAGTTTATGATCCACGATTAAAGGACGGAAGATAGGGAGGACAAGCTCATGACAGTTTTTTGTGTCTTCCACTGGTCATTGATAAAATTGTGTAAAAGAGGCCTCTAGTAAGAAGATGATAAATATGGAATTTATGATCAAAAGTCTCCATTTGCTATTTGAAACATATTAACCTAAAATGATAAATGGCCAGTAACTGCCTTCACCAATTGCTAGAGTTTGTAGATTACTCATTCAAAGGACTGCCTAATGGGACAGAAACCTGTTCAAGTACTAATTCTCCTTAATGTACAAGTGTTCTGATTTATAAGAGCAAGGAAGAAGCATTTTCATTCTATAGAATTTCTTTCTCTTGGTTAGTGTTGAAGAGACATAGGAAAAGCTTATCTTGACAGCAGAGGCTGCAGGATGGGAGAAGGTAAAGAGTTGTCCAACACCCCCACCCCCACCACCAAAGGGCCTTTATCCTCATTTGGCAAGCTATTCAGTAATAGTTGCAGGCAGGTGTCTAGTAGTAGATAAACCAATGTGAATGGTCCTGTGTTTGCAGGGAGCTATGATCAAAAACAATGGTAGAAGTCATTTAGGTAGCCTTTTCAGAGTCCCAAAGAAAACCTAAACTGGAAAACAGACTACAGAAAACTTGTCTTTATTTATTCATCCACTCATCCAACAGTATCTATTGACTGCCCATTCTAGGCCAGGCTCTGGGTCAAGGCTGAAGACATAGAAATACCTACCTGGTCTAGAGTATCTTACAATCTTCTGGTGGACAGGGGTGGGGGGGTGTATGCATAAGGTCCAATAACAGACAATAGGATGAAGTGCACCTTAATGGAAGAGAAAAGCTATAGCTGTGATTTATTCCTCCTTGTAAATCATTTTCTATTAGGCTCTCAGCAACCCAGAGTTCACCCAGAACACAAGACAGGCAGTCATTCCAAGCAGCAAGAACAGCATATGCAACAGAAGCATAAACTTGACATAGCCAGGAAACTACATGAAGTTCTGTGGTACTGACAACCTGATAGAAAATGGCAGGTAATGAGACTGGAGAAGTAGGCATGAACCAGAAAGGTTGAGGGCTCTGTAAGTTGTGCCAAAAAAAATTAGATGTCAGTTTATGGGGCAGACAAATGGAAAGCCTATTAATAAGAGAGTAACAAACCAAGATTTGCATTTAGAAAGATGATTCCAAGGGCAAGTCAAGGACGGACAGGGGCAGAAAGGAGATGGAGAGTTTCCTCTCTCTCTCTTTTCTGGGCAGTTGAAAAGCTGATGGAGGCCCTGGGTCAGGTAGCTCAGTCAGTTGTGGGTTTGATCTTCAGTCAGGGCATATACAAGCAGCCAGTAAGTGCAGAGATAAGTGGAACCAATCAATCGATCTCTCTCTCTCTCATCAATCAATTTTAAAAAAAGGTTTTAAAAGAAAGGCCAAAGGAGTACTGGAGAGTTGGTGTCCATTATAGAGCAACCAACTTCCATAAACCAACCTTGAGTCATGCAGAAGAAATGACCCATTCTTTTGCCTATTGCGGGTCTCTAGCTAGCAACTGTGATGACTTCTCTCTCCACCCACCCCAGCCCCTACCGAAGTAGCAGCTGCCTAAGGACAAGAATGGTGTCTGTCTGTCTGTCTGTCTGTCTGTCTGTCTGTCTCTCTCTCTCACACACACACACACACACAGACACACACACTAATTTATATCCTAGTGCCTTGCTAAGAGTAGTAACTATGTTGACTGAGTGAATGAATAAATGACTGAATTAATAGTTTGGGCCCAAGAAACCAATTGAGAGCTGTTGCAAAATGTGATTTATGGATTATTTAGGGAGTTGGTAAGCTACTCATCACATGGAAAGTTGAAATGGATACCTTTGGAAGCCCCTTCCACTATGAAGATTGTATGATTCTAGGCAACTCCCGTGAAAGTAACAAGTAGCTGAATATGAGATATGTGAGATCTGTTCTAAAGAAACACAAAAATATCAGAAAATAATGAACTAAGTCAGCTGAAAGCTAATGGTACATTTTTATAAAGGCCCCCGAGAAAGGAAACCACTGATTATGATAATTAAGCTTCTGAACGTAGTCAGTGTAGTAGATCAGGCCCTGTAATCTACACAGACCCCTCTACACAGGAGGGAGCGAATGTCAAGTGCTTGGAGGTGGGCCCAGAAATAAGGTCTAGGAGGAATTCCAAGTAGGCAAGAGCACACAATTGGAAAAGGAGAGTGGGCAGCAATAGGCAGAGGTGTAGGCAGGTGAGCAATGAGCATCAGGATACTCAGCATGGAGAAAGCAGACAGAACACAATTATCAGGGAAACCTGATAAAAAGCAATTAGTCAGTGAACATCAGTATCTACAATGGGCAGCAAAGTCCCAACCACAGGCATGCGTCTAGGCAGATCTCAAGTTCTCAAGTTCCTGAGAGGCCTGGCTACGAAAGCATATCTCTGCCCTTAGAGGAACTAGGGCACCGACCACTGTGTGCAGACAAGGACTTCACAGGGGAAAAGCAGAACAGGGCCCCATTTCTGGCACGGAAATACAAGGGCATTCTTAATCACAACTAAGCAAAAGCAGCCTTACAAAAACCTAAGCACAAAAAGTCAGAGTGAGACTAGCAGACATGCTGATCCGCTGAGCTAGTTGTTTCCAAAATTCTCCCCAACTCAAGACAGATTAAAGCCCAGAGCCTCATTCCCAGCTTGACCTACCCCAACTCTGTCCACCAAACTGCTGTGAAGACATGAAAGCCAGCAGGGCCTCACAGCCCTCCGGACATCAGATAACAGGACGCAGGCCATGCAGAGAGAAGAGCGGCTTAAAGAATATCAATGGAAGAGAAAGAGTCACGTGGAAGGACCAGGGAAAAGAAATTCAGTGTATAGACAATGTCTTCTCTGGTCACTTTCTCCATCTACCACCATTTCCCTAAACCAGAAGATAAATCTTAAAAAGCTCTATGGCCTGTAGGTATTACCCAGAAAACTATTCACTTTTATATTTGTGGTTATATCTAGAAGAAAATAATAATTTGGCATCGGTTCCTTGGTCAAGACCTATACCCACAACTATATGTAAAATGTGTTGTGGGAAGATCAGATTCCCATTACATGTTTTTCCTTATGTAACATACACCACGGTCATAATGTGTAACTGGGAGGACAGCCCGTATTGCTACTCGTCTTTCCCGTTCTGAACCACACACTTAGAAGGTCTTGAAGGGTTTAAACAATGCTCTGGCCTATCTGCTCTCACTGTACAGATGAAAATCTGAGGGCCACTTGGGAAAGTTACATTAAAAAGAAATTACACAACAAACTCGTGGCAAAGCCAGGAACGAAACCCAGGCGTCTCTGCTCCTTCCATGATTGCAGTGTCACCAAATCTGGCAGATACGCCTGTCATCAGGAAGCAAAATTCAGCTAAATGCATTCACTCCTAATTTTTAACCCTTCCCACTTGAGCTCACACACAGCCCAACATAAAATCTCTTTCCACGTGCAGAGGCGTTCTGTGATTCACGGCACAATGGAAATCCCCCCACTAGAAGTTACACAGTTTAAATTATCCAACTCCAAAGCAAGAGAAAGCCTCAAGCAACACCATCTGATTATGATATCTTGCTGCTGCAGAAAATTAATCAAATTCATCCTAGAGACTCATCTGCTGCATGACACACTCATGTCTTGATATTGAAACTCCCTAACAAATTTCAGCACAAGATGTGCTGATGAATTCTTTGCTAGCACTTTCTGATCTTCATCTGTTACTGTGACTAGCACTTGAAGAAATGCAAATGAGGAAGTTGCTCGACCCATAATACATATATAATCCGTTGTACTGACATGAAAGATGGGAGGATAGAAAGGGTCTCGTTTAGGGAAATTCTTTTCACTGTTACTTCCGAATATAAACAAATGAAAAGGGAAGGTGAGAAAGTCTAACTGGTAAATCATGAATAACTAAGTTGCGATAACATTTGAAAAATGTCAATTAAATTATTTAACAATAGTCATCTGTAACGAAATAGTTGATTCTTTAAATCCTGTGGGACTTTCCCCCCGGAAAATCCTTTCTGAGAAGTGCTTTAAGTTTTGTTAGGCACCAAGGACACGAATTAAGGATGGAGTCAACAGTGAGTGGGGCCACTGGAGACCATGTCCCCACGGCACTAACCCTGGTCATCAGTCTTGAAGCAAGCGCTGTCACTGCTTTAATTCTTATTCCCTCTTCCTCAGCTACATTTGAATCTGGTGATTTCTAGGAATGAACCTTCTTTGTGACACATGCTGTATATTACTGTTTGAACAAGCCTTGAGTTTATGTGAAGTAAAGCAATGTTCTTTTTTCAAAGCTCTCAGTTCTTAAAATATCGGAACCTGCAAAAAGCACATGCAGCGATGTTGTTATCCCTTCAGATCAATAGCTCAGTCATTGCTGTGAGGTATTAAGAAAAGAAATGGGAAAACAAAGCAAATCTTTAGGGCTGCATCTATTCTGGCAAATGAAGCCCAGCAGAGAGGCACAAACATATTAAAAACCATTTTAGGGAGTGAGATCTTGCCAAGCAAAAAAATCTGGGGCCACTCCATCTACCCAAATGTTTTCCTAGAGATGTTAGCTAATAGGCAATTAAATTCTAGGAGCAGCTACAAGCAAACAGAGACTTGGTGGGTGAAAAATAAGAGTGGATGTGGGCGACAGCTGAAGACAGAGGAATATTTGCAAAAATATATTAGGGTCTCCTAACTGCTCCGGAACAAATACTCACTAAAATACTCATTTTAATCTTAAATCCCTTCAGCTGAATAAACTTCACAATTTAAATAAACATTTGAAACATGTCAACTGCATTATACCTGTCTCCTAATTAAAATAAAACTTAAAAGGAGATACTAAAAATTAACAGAGAAGTTCCCATTGAGCAAGAAAGATATGATATGGCCCTGGCCAGATGGCTCAGTTAGTTGGAGTGTTGTTGTCTTATACAACAAAAGTTTGTGGGTCCAATTCCTGATCAGGACACATACCTAGGTTGCAGTTCGATCCCTGGTTGGGGCATTTATGAGAGGCAACCTATCAATGTTTCTTCCTCATCTATCTCTCTCCCCTTCCTCCCCACCATCTCTTCCTCTGTCTTGCAAATCAATAAACATACTCTCGAATGATGAATGAGAAAAAAGATGTTACATAGAATTTCATATTTAAAAAATAATCTCTTGGGCTACACTTAGTGACTTGTTTCCAAAGAGTACAGTATGGAAAGGAGGAAAAGAGTAGTTATATCATGGAGGAATCTGGGAAACACTAGTATAAGCAGGTGATTAAGTTAATCAGCAACAGTGATAAATCATATTGATATGTAATCGATATGGTGTGATAAAGGTGGCACTTCACCTCTCCCTCTTTGGTCTTCCTCCCAAAACTCAACAGCCTCAGTCTAATTCATCATGAGAAAAGGAGATAAAACCCAGTGGAGGGACATACTACAAAATTCCTGACCAATACTTCTCAAAGTTGTCAACATCACCTAAACCAAGGAAAGTCTGAGAAACTGTCACAGCCAAGAGGAAACTAAGGAGATACAACTAAATTTGATGTAGTATCTTGAATAGGATCCTGAAATAGGAAGATTATATTAATGGAAAACTGAGGAAAACTAAATAAAATATGGACTTTGGTTATATCGATATTGGTTCATTATTCTGACAAATTTGCATTACTAGTGCACAATGTTAGTAATGTGGGAAACCATGTGTGGGGTATATGAAAACCCTCTGTGTTAACACTGCAACTTTCTTATAAATCTAAAAATGCTCTAAAATAAAAAGATTTTTTAACACATTTAAAATTTGTTTCTTGGATATCTCCCTTGTCCATTCAAATCCTGTGCTTCTAACCAAGTATCAGAAAGCGAATCAATGAGGCTGGGCCACCTGTTCTGTGAGAAAGAAACCTGCACTTAACTTCCAATGGATCACTGTCACCAGGAGAGAATGGTCTTGTCAAAATAGTGTCCTTGAGTCAAACATGGAGGAAAGTTAAAATCAATGGCAAAATTGGGCATGAGTGACCTTTAGCAATGTAGTCAATCCGTCAGCAAAAACAGATTGATGGTGCAGCACAGCCCTGGAATCTAAACCCAGGAGAAGAGTACCCAGAGTACCCAGAGAAGAGTATGTGCAATTAAACCTTGGTAACGAATGCTTCAAAATACTTTAGATAGAAATCTAGAAACTAGAACAACATAAGCTTTAGCAAAAAATAGTTTGACCTTGTATGAAAAACATTTAAAAAAATTTGAAAAAAAAATGCTCCAGTGCTGGAATCACGGGCATTATCAGTTTTACAATCATTTCCTGGATTTGGATGGCAGTGGACAAAAGTTAGGTTTACAGGGATAAAGGTTAAAAAGTACTATGCAATTTTTAAAGTCCAGGTTTGGGTTGACTAATCAAGTAGACACTGTTTACATTTCAGTTGAAATCTGAAGACATTAACTGATACAAGGGAGGTGGGGGGGTGGGAGACTGAAAAGTAGTTTACTACCAAGTGTTGGTGAGAAACAACGTACCTGATTTTGAAAGGTCTACATTGAATCAACCCTCAGTCAATTATTTTTTATAGAAGACTGGTTCTCAAATATTACTATGCATCAGCATCACCTGGAGGGCTTGTTACAAAACAGACTGCTAGGCGCCACTCCCGGAGTCGCCGATGTAGTAGGTCTGTATCAGTGGTCTGAAAAGTGCATTTCTAATAGCTCCCAGGTGTTGAGGATACTTGTCTTCGCTACTGTCTTTTGTAAACACTCCAACATTAGACAACCTACCACACTCAAATTTACATGATTTGGGACTTTTCTGCTCTTTTTCTTTAGCAACAAATATTTTGAGCACTTATTCTAGTGTCCAGCACCATATTAGACGCTGGCTTGAGTATAGAGAGCAGTGAATAGGTTAAAGCACACAGCCCTTAGATCTTTTTCCAGGAGAGGTAGCTAACAATTAGTTCCAAAATTCATTAATTATAATTTCAGAAAGACCTAAGTAAGAGAAGTACAAGGTGCTATAAGACCCTGTGAGACAGGGTGTTCTGATCTCAGCAGGGGTCAAGGGAAGTCCTCCTTAAGCAAGTGATGCTTGAGCTTAGTTATGAAGAAAGAATAGAAATGGGTCCTTGGAGAGAGGATTCCATACAGTAGGAGCAGAATGTGCAGTAGCATAATGGTGCCTTTCCACTATCTAAATATTTTCAGATAAGGTCTAAGATTCAAGCGTGTTAAAAACCAACTCGGCGCTATGGCAGACCTCATAACAGCTCAGAAGGACATTCCTTGCTCACAGACTTCATTCAGAGCTTTATTTTATTCACACGGCACCTTTCCAGGGTGACCTTCCTTTGTCACCCTATGAAAGACTGGCCACCTCCCCTACCCAATACTTCCTATCCTCCTTCCCTGCTTTCTTTTCCCCTTATCACTCATCACTATAAGACACTACAATTATATTTTTGTTTATAGTCTGTTGCCCTGTCTACTGGTTGTCCACCCAGACCTGTTCTTCCTTTCTTCCTGAGCACCTGGCTTTTCAGCTAATAACTACATTTCCCTGTTTCTCTTGTGGCTAGGGAGGACCACGTGACTAAGATTTCTCCGAAGGTACGTGGGTAACACTGATGTGTAAAACTCTCTGGTCATTTTCCTAAAGAAGCTTGCCCTGACCCCTCTCTCCTAGCTGCTGGAACCTGAAAACCAAATGCGGAGGAAAGCAGAGCTGCCACCCCGCTAGCCTGGCATGGAATGACCTCATGGAATACAGGCCGACTGCTGACTCCTCGCCCTGGGCTAGTACATGCCACATCACAGACATCTACCTTTTGCTGGCCACTGCATTCTGGAGCTCTCTTATATCATCTTACTCTTTACCCTAACGACATCCTTCCACATTAAAGTGTAAGGTCCATGGGGACAGAGATTTTTCTGTTTTACTCACCAGTGCATCCCTAACAAGCGGAATGTGCCTGACACATGGTAGAATACTCGACAAATATGTGTGAACTGATTAAATTGACAATTTCATTATCACCACCATTCCACATCTACAAATCACCTTCGTGGCTCCAAGAAGTTCAGATTAAGAGAACCAAACTGTTCCCCAGACAGTGCCCCAAAATCCTATACCTCTTTCCTGCCATCTTCCCTCCCCTTCCTCCACTGAAAGTGCCCTTCAGCCACATTACCCTCCTTCCAGTTTCCCAATGTGCCTTGCTCTTGCCCAACTCAGGACCTTTCAAAAAGTTGGTTCCAATATCTACTCCCAACCCCCTTTGCAGAAGTAGTCCCTCGTCCCTTCAGTTATCTACTGAAATGCCATTTCCTCAAATGGAACTTCTTGGCCACCCTATCAAAATACAGACCCTATTTCTGATATCTGTTTCTATTTATTTTATTTATAGCTTATGAAAATGAGTCATTATAAACTTTTGCTTCTTTTGAATTGTAAATTAGATTACAATTCTATAGTGCACGAATCACTTTTGTTTTTGTTCACCACTAAGTTCCCATTGCTTAGCATAGTGCTTGCCTGTCATATGACGTCAATAAAGTGGGGAATAAATAAAATGCACTAAAGATGGTGTTTTTAAAATATTTGAGGTAGACATGAGTGAAAGCACATGTAGCTCTCCACAAATGCAGTATTTGAATGTCTCTGACTACCAACCCAAGGATAACTTAAGTTTCTAATTTATGGAGCTATAAACCAATGCACATTCAGTCCTGCTTTTGTTTTCTTAGGATCATCATTCTTCCTTTCCATTACTACATTTTAGTTGCTAATGACCAGGTGGGATTCAAATCATTCCTACTGGTGTGATGGACCAAGAGCAGGTTTTACCAGGATGTCTTAAAAGCAGATTCATATGGGCAATATACAATTTCAAATAAATGATTATATTTTGTGGGCCTGCCAACTGGCCTCCCAAGACCTCAGGCCCAAGAACCAAAGTTCCTCTTATCTCACAGGTCAACATTTCAGCTCATCAATTTGCTTCTGGATTATGTAATCTGAGGTGGCCTACTGGAACTGTGTGGGCACCAGCCAAACTGGGCACTCTGGAACACTGAAGGTACTCAAGGACATGGGCTTTTAAAAACACCATTTTTAAAAACTGTTTCCTCCTGTAGCTTGTGAAAATACAAAGTGACACATGGGATAAAACTGCACAGAGCTAAACACATACACAGAAACACAATGGAGTACGAGTATAACAGGAGAAATATGAGTAAGACCAGTAGATATTATATCCATATCAATATCAAGATCCTGATTGTGGACATTATACTAGTTTTGCAAGACCTTACCATTGGGAGAAACTAGGTAAAGGGAACATGGGATCTCTATTACTTCTTACAAATGCATGCATATCTACAAGTATCTCAATCCAAATTTCAATTTAAAAATTTGCTTCAACATATAAACTCTATGTTGCAGAATTCAACTGGTTACTCTTCTTAAAACAAAACAAAAAAACAGGAAGGAAGAGCTGGGGAAATGAGAGAAAGAGAAGTAAAGTAGGAGTGAATTGAAATAAATAAACATGAAGTAGGAGTGAATATGAAACTTCATAGTTGGGGATATTATTAAAAGAACAGTATAATATCTGAAAATATACATACACATCTTCAGTGTACTTTCATAAGAACATTAACAAATAAAATAAGATATATGAAATGAGAAATAAAACATATACACACATGTATCTTCAGTGTACCTTCAGGTCACAATGTCAAAGAGTAAAAGATTGTTCAAGAACACCTAGTTCAATCCCTGCATTTCCCAGTTCTGGAAAAATAAGGCTCAAAAAATAATTTGCTAAACTTTAAAACTTTTAGAAAATGATACAACTTTGGTATAGGGAAGGACTGCTTAAACAAGACACATAAAAACACTAACCATAAAGAAAAAGACCAAAAAAATTAACAACGTTAAAATTAAGAACTTGTTTGTGAAAAGACATCAAACAGTAAAAGGACAAACCACAAACTGAGAAGGTATTTGCAACAAATATAACCAACAAAGGACTAATATCCTGAATATGAAAAGGATTCATAATTATAAGTAAGTATGAGGAAGATAACCCAATAGAAAATAGTTAAAAGACATGGATAAGTATTTCAGAGGGGAAATATAAGTGGCCCCAAAACATGCAAAGATGCTTAACTTCATTAGTAATCACAGAATGGGGGAAAAAAAAGAGTCAGACAATACCCAGCGTTGAAAACATATGAAGCAATGTGAACTCATACATTGTTAGTGTACGTGTATATTGGTAAAACCACTTTGGAGAACAATTTCACCTCTTCTGATGAAGTTGTACATTTCAAGATCTAATATTACACATGTGTCTGAGTGTATATGCCCAAGTGTGAATGTTTTTATGTGTCTATGTGTACACACACAGGGGAAACCCCCTTTTATAAATACGCACCAAAAGACATATTTTCTGATCATAACAGGGAAAAAAACATACAAACAACCTAAAGGTCCATCAACAAAACAATGGATAAGGTATGGAATATTCTCAAAGTGAAATATTACTCAGCAGTGATAATGAATGCTACATAAAATCTTAAAAGGAATCTTAAGAACATATGCCCTGGCTGGGGTGGCTCAGTGGATTGAGCATCAGCCTATGAACCAAAAGGTTGCCGGTTTGATTCCCAGTCAGGACACATGCCTTGGTTGCAGGCCAGACCCCCAGTTAGGGGTGGGTAAGAGGCAAACAGTTGATGTTTCTCTCCCTCTCTCTCTCTAAAAAAATATTTTTAAAAATTTAGAAAGGAAAAATTTTAAAAAGGATCTTAAGAATATAATACTGAATAAGAAAAAAACAGCATACTACTTCTAAAGCTCAAAAAATAAAAACATATTATCTAGGTTTGCATACATGTGTTAAAATTATTTTTTAAAGCAATAGAATGACTCACAGAAATAAGATTAATAGTTACAGAGTGAGGGAAGACAGGGGGATGAGGTAAGGAAGTAGCACATAGGTAGACAGAATTATATTGGTAATGGTTTAATTTTCAAGTTAAGTGGTAGGTACAAGAGAGTTCCTTTTATTATTATGTATATATTTTCCAATATTCTTCAGCATGCACTGAATATTACATTTTTAAAAGAAAGTAATTTTTGCCCTGGCAGGGTAGCTAAGTTGGTTAGAGACTTGTCCCAATACACCAAGGTTGTGGGTTCAATGCCTGGTCAGGGCACATACAGGAATCAACCAATGAATGCATAAATAAGTGGAATAACAAATCAATGTTACTCTCTCTCTAAAATCAATCAATAAAAATTTTGTTATAAAGAAAGTGATTTTCCTAAGGCTATACTTCTGTTTAGTGGAGGGATCATAACAGAGAAGTTTCCTGTTCCATACATCAAAAAAACTTTCCCAGTGGTAAGTACCATATTTTGCTACGTATAATGCACACCCACTTTCTTGGCCCAAACTTTCAGGGGGGAAAAATCTTTTGATTTAATTTTTAATTCTATTTATTTATTTATTTATTTATTTATATTTTGATACCTGTTTTTGTATTATAAAGGAATTTTAGCATCTATTTTTGAACATATTATGGTACAAGAAATTTTAGGTAACAAATAATTACAAAACACAAGAACAAATACAAGGTATTTCATGTACTACCTACACCCATGTAGAATGCACATCCTTATTTTTCCCTCAAAATTTGGGCAAAAAAGTGTGCATTATACATGGCAAAATATGGTATATATTAGGAACTAAAGAGACATTCATTGAGGCAAAAAGAATTTCATGACTACTTAAGTTATTAATTCCAAACATGAATTCTCATAAATCCATTACTATGACTTCTGATTTCATTTTACTTTTATTACATTGCCTTCTTTGATATCTTTGATAAGTAATAGGTCCAAATTTTCACAAAGATATTTTAATAGCAATGCCTTACATTTCAAAACAGTGATATATATTCTACTGGTACTTTTCATCAAGGTCTAGGGTCTAACCTAAATTAACAAATGATTATGACTTAAAAGAGATTTATAGAATTCCATTTCATGAAACTACTTGTTTGCTATGGCCATTATCCTTTGATTGAATCATTGCCTATAATAAAACATTGCAAGCAGAGGATTCTGCTTCATAAAACCATTGGTTCTCAAATATATACATAAGAATTGTCTACTTACTGCCTCCTACTGTCTCCTAACCACTGGCACTCAGACAGTCAAAGAGATGCTGCACTGTCCACCATTGTGCACCTGACTGTGTTCATGAATAGGGATGAATAAGTGTCTTTGAGAAATAATGTTAAGAGGCCAATGGCAAAAAAGATAGTGGTAGTGCTCCCCAGGAAGCCTGCCCATCATATTGTAGAATCACCAAAAAATGCTCTCCACCATTACAGGTGTTAGCTAAGAGGTTAATAAAACCAGAATTGAGTTTAACTCTATGCTTAGAGTACTAACAAAGGTACAGGCCTACATTTGATCCCCCATCATGCAGGTTGGGGTAAAACGAAAAAGCACATGACCATTAAAAGCCCCTAAATGACACAAACAGCACTTCCTAAAATTTGCCATTGTTCCCATTCAAAGTATAGACAATTTAGTTCGCAAACATTACTATTAAAGAGGAAAGTGAAGTTCCAGGCAGAGTACAAATGACCAATCAAGAGATGAAGACCTGAAGAGTAGCCAAGTTACAAAGAAAAACAAAAGAAAACAGTGAAAAAAACTCCACTGCTTGACTGTGAAACCTAAACATAGAGTATAAAATTATAACCCTGGGGAAAAAAACTTAAATACATATGACTTAAAAGCCCTCATGATTCATAGAGGAGGAAACTGAAGATAGGGTACAGAGCTGACCTTGAATTCCATATTTCTGAACTCGCATTCACTGAATAATCTTACAACCACTTGCTCGCTCTCTGTCCATTTCCTCAGGTGTAAAATGAAGAGACTGAGTGATTGAATGGTCTCTAAGATGCCTTACCAGTTCTAAGACTTGCTAAGACTTACAGGCTTTGTAGAAGTCCAAGCCTTTCACTTTGTAGGTGGGAAGGCTAGCAAACTATTGTTATTTATGGTAAGATCTTCCATTCCTGGTCTATACACTCTTTAGATTTGTTCACTTGTCCTCACACAATCATAAGACATAAGTATAATAGTTAATTGTATGTGCTATCTTGATGGGGCCACACAGTGCCTAGGTATTTGGTCAAACATTATTCTGGCTGTGTCTCTGAGGATATTTCTGGATGAGATTAACATTTGAATTGGAAGACAGAGTAAATCAGAGCACACAGGTTACCTTCCATATCGTGAGTAGACTTCATCCAATCAGTTGAAAGTCTAAAGACAACAAAAATACTGACCTTCCTCTAAATAAGGGGTGGGGGGGGTGGTAATGTTCAACGTATATTTGCTTAAGGAATGAAATATGATTCCTCTCCGTATTTCTAATCTTATTTCCCATTTATAATCATAGACTTTTAGAACTTGACTGACAGATCAAATTGTTCATTCTTTAGACATCGTTGTCATGTTCAGTTAATAAAATTATCTTTGCTCAGACTTTAGAAGTGAAGCCATTTACTCTAGGCTCACATGCTGTGTTTTGTAATACATACAATAGTATCTGTCTCTTACATTTATGTTTTTAGGTATTTAATATTTCTTCATGTAGTTAATAACTTTTTATATTTATCAGCATCACCATTGTTGTGCACATATTTATTGGGTTGGCCAAAAAAGTCTGTTACGGTTTTTCCATAAAATAAAAGCTATTTTTCATTTCACTAATAACTTTATTGATTTGGATATTTTGAGTATGTAAGCTATCTCCCCCTATTGGCTTCTCTAGTGGGTAGAGGCCAGGGGTGCCGCTAAACATCTTCCAGTGCATAAGACAGCCCCACAGCAAAGAATTATTCAGCCAAAATATCAATAGTACCAAGAAACTTTGCAAACCACTTTTGACACATTTGATCAGTCACAACACCTTCTCCACACACTGCACAAATATTTTTTGCGTTTCAGTTGCATCTTTATCTTTCTTGAAATAATAAAGCATAACATATCAAAAATATATTCTAGCCCTGGCTGGCATAGCTCGGTGGATTGAGTGCAAGCTGCAAACCAAAGGGTAGCAGGTTTAATTCCCAGTCAGGGCACACCCTGGATTGTGGGCCAGGTCCCCAGTGGGGGCCATGTGAGAAGCAACCACACATTGATGTTTCTCTCTCTCTTTCTCCCTCCCTTCCCCTCTCTAAAAATAAATAAAATCTTTAAAAAATGTTATATTCCATCTTCAATATTAAAATGGATGCACAAAATTTCACCAATTTTGATGTTTTTTTAAATGCACACTGATATGACAGCTGTCACAAAACAATCTAACAAAATTATTTCAAATAAAGTTCAGACAATTACTAGAGTCATCGTATGGAAAAAAACATAACAGACTTTTTGGCCAACCAATACATAATTGACTTCCTTGAGAATTTGCTATTATACTTTAAAAGTACTCACTTCACTATGAACAACATGAAGCACTACTGATTAAAATGTTTTTTTATTTTGTCTTTTGATCATTTTATCCACATATTTTACAAATACTTTATTTTTATTATTTTTTTAAAAGATTGTATTTATTTTAGAGAGGGGAAGGGAGGGAGAAAAAGAGGGAGAAAAACATTAATGTGTGGTTACCTCTTCTGTGCCCCCTACTGGGGACCTGGCCCACAACCCAGGCATGTGCCCTGACTGGGAATTGAACCAGCGACCCTGTGGTTCACAAGCTGGCACTCAATCCTGAGCCACACCAGCCAGGGCTATATACTTAATTTTTAAATTAAAAAAGCTTATATTGAGGTATAAGTACTTTCAATGTTATAATTCTTGTGAGTTTATTGCACTTTTGCTGGTTACCAGATTCAGAAATGATAGTGGTGTCTCATTTAAGCCCTTAATACACAAGGATAGAAATAATCTCTTTTATATGGACCAAAATTTGAAATGAGATTTCTTTTTCATATTTTTTATAAAAATTTTACCATTAATGTAGGCATTTGTGTTATATCAGGCTATTTGCAGAACTAATTATTCCAATCAGTACTTCGAATTTCTGATCCATGGCTTCATTGATATATTGCAGGTATATGGACTTGTTTTGGTTGTAAGTTGTCTTTGTTTTCTTACCATTATAACAGCTACCACCAAAGTGGTAAGTTCCTGACACTGTTTTAAGTGATTTACAAGCATGAGTTCATTATACAAATTTGATTATTATAGTAATCGGTGTTTTCCAAAGAAACAGAACCATGTGTGTTTATTTGTGTGTTACACGTGTGTATGTAAATACCTGTATATTTCATATACTTAATATTATTATTTATATGTATATATAAACAAATAAGGAATTGGCTCACATGGTTAGGAAGGCCTGAGAACCAGGAGAGCTGGTGGTGAGGGCTAGTAGGCTCTATACCCAGGAAGAACCAATGTTTTACTTCAGGCCCGAAGGCAGGTGAAACTGATGCTGCAGCTCAAAGGGAGGAGGACACAACAGTGATGTCTAAAGAATGAACAATTTGATCTCTCAGTCAAGCTCTAAAAGTCTATGATTATAAATGGGAAACAAGATTAGAAATACAGAGAGGAATCATATTTCATTCCTTAAGCAAATATGTATTGAGCATATCCTATGTCAGGCACTGAGGCATTTGCAACAGTAATAAGCAAAAATAGTCACAGTTCTTATCTTCATGGAACTTACTATGAGCAAAGCTTGATACTGAATAGGTCAGCAAACAAAATAATAAGTGTAAAGGAAAGGCTCAAAGTGCTACCTGGCATTGTCTGAGGGAAGGATAAGGGACAGCTTCCTTGGGGAAGTGATGAGTAAGCTGAGCTCTGAGAGATGCATACGAGCTCAGGCAACAGAGTACAAGAGAGAGGCTTACCAGACAAGGAAAACAGTATACACAAAGGACCTGTGGCAGATAGAGCACAAAAAGTGAGGAAGACTTTGCAGAAACAGGAAAATCCATCCTAAAATCTATATAATATAAAATCTTTAGGGACCCTGACTATCCAAAATAATCCCAAAAAAAGAACAGAGTTGGAGGTGTCACACTTTTTTAATTCACAACATACTGCAAAGCTAGAGTAATGAAAATAGTGTAGTGCTAGCATAAAGACAGACATAGATCAAAGGAATAGAATAGAGAGTCCTGAAATAACTCTCACATATGGTCAAATCATACATGGTCAAATGATCCCCACCAAAGGTGCCAAGGCCACTCAATGGGGAAAAGTGAGTCTTTTCAACAAGTGGCAAAACCAAATACCCATATGCAAAGGAATGAAGTTGGACCCTTACCTTACACTCTGCACAAAAATCAATTCAAAATAGACTAAAGACCAAAATGCAAGACTTAAAATGATGAAAATACTAGAAGAGAACATAGGGTGAAAGCTTCACAGCATTGGATTTGGCAATGATATCTGAAAGTGTGCACTTATTAGGTAAGCAAGAGAATTAAATAACTAGTCATTTAATATTATATAAAGCAGTCTCATGAAATATTAACCCAAATGCTTATTCCACCCCAGTTCCTGCCTTATTTTTCCTGCACCAAATCAGAAGCTCCAGGACCATCATCACTGGAGGCACTGATTTCAGAAAGGAGCATTTGCGGAAAGATTCCTATAGCTATTGTTGTTGAGGCAGAAAGCCAACTAATGTCCATGTTTAGTGCTCCTTTTTTAAAGTCTGAATCTCACCACAGCAAACACAAGGCACTGAAGACCAAGGTTTTGGTCTTTCTGCTGCATTTAGAATTGAAACCTATGCCCTCTAAATTAACTGGCTCCCCTGTAAGTGCTGTAAGCAATAACCACCCAATTGCTTGGGTAACTGCCTCCACCTGGGGGTCCCCTGCCACCTAGTTCACATGCGACCTCCTCTATAAGTCCCACCCCCAGCCACTAGAGCCAGAGTGAGATTCAGTGCCCTCTTCTGAATGTCTGCTGCACGCACTTTGTGTGCCTTCAAAAGAACAGCACTGATGACCTGTTACCTTGTGAGGAGGTTGGTCCTGTGTTGTCCTGTCTCTAACAGAGTGCAAACTACTGGAGAGCAGGGCTGTGCCTTATATACGTATTTTGGACCATAAGACACACCTAGGTTTCAGAGGAAAATAGGAAAAAAATTTTGAAACCAAAAATGTGGTAAAATATTTAATAACATAAATAACATAATATTTCACCAATGTAAATGTAAACAGAACTCAACAGCAGCATTAACAACCATTATTCCTCCCAAATGGGGGGGCGTCTTATAGTCCGAAAAATACGGTGCTTCTAAGGCGCCAAGTAGAGCACAAATGTTGAAAGGAAGTTTGTGATTCAAATGAATGTTTTCAAAAAAGAAGCCAAAGTAAACTGTGCATTATACTATAGATCCCTTAATCCAAACTCCTGCAAACTACATTAATTGTAAAGCTTAAAGAATATCCCCACTGCTTAGACAAACAGGTGTGGCTTACATAATCTGCTCTCTCCAGCTGTTACTTATTTGTGACACCCTTCCTAGCTTCTGCTCCCTGTTGATCTGTAGGATTACTTCAACTTTCACGTTTGATTTTCTAATTTATTCCTTACCCAAATCCTAAAATAATTTTAATTTCCTTATTTAAAAAAATTCATTAACTTTAGAGAGAAAGGAAAGAAAGGAGGAGGGAGAAGAGAGATGGAGACAGAGGGAGGGAGGGAGGGAAACATCAATTTGTTGTTCCACTCATTTATACATTCATTGGTTAATTCCTGTATGTGCCCTGACCAGGGATCAAACCCGCAACCGTGGCGTATCTAGATGATGCTCTAACCAAATAAGCTACCTGGCAAGGGCCTAATTTCCCTTTTTGATGACAGGGGAAAAAAGCTGCCACTTAAAAATAATCAGAACCATATCCCTGGGGTTTTCCATGACTATAAAACTGGAAAACAAACCTGGAATAAAACGGTATTTATAAATATTGCTATAAAATTCATTTATTAGTCCAATAACTTTTTTCTTTTGGCAGTTCTTCCTATATAATTATCCTTAACTAAATACTGTCCAGTATGCCTGCCCTTTGGAATTGTGTTTCCCAAAACAACTTTTAAATCACTGCCTATGAGCTAACTGGTAGCCATGTATAGAATAAGATGAAGTAATGATGCAAATAAGTGTTGAAACTATGGGCACATAGATGGAAGAAGGAGGGTTGCGAGTAATGGCAAAAGTCAGAAAAAAAATGAAAATCCACGAACCTAGTGATGCTCCAGAGAGGAAACCAGCAAGTGTTGACGCTAAACTAGCAGAAACATCAATACTTCCTGGCTCCCCCACTGGGTGCATCAATTTACCACCGGCAAGTTGCTCTTCTGCTGCAAGTGACAAATAGCAAATGTGTTCAACAATCTGAAAGGAACGACTCATAACCCAGAAGCCTGGCTGTGTGCAGCAATGAAAAGAAGTTAGTGACTGTTGAAATTCTCAGTCTCAGCTCTGAGGATTATCTTAATGATCAGGGGCAAGTCGTTTCCCCTCACTGAAAAATACCACTGTTTCCTAACATTAGTGTGTAGGACAGAGTAACATAGCAGGCCTGAGACTGCTATCCTTAAAAAGATCTGCTTTCAAGGTTGGTACCCAGCTGGTGTCTAGGGTATTGGATTTCAGGAAGGTTCCTAACACCCTAACTGAAAAGAGTAGCTCACTGTATGTAAACTGTGCAAACAACATGGTTAATGCTAAATACCTGTTTTCCTTCTTGGAGTCTGGAATTTTGGCACATACCAGGCACAGGGTGTCTGTGTAACCAGCTCCCAACACAAGCCCTGGGCACCGAGTCTCTGATGAGCTTCCTTGGTAGACAGCATGTCACACAAGGTGTCACAACTCATTGCTGGAGAAATTAGGCACAACCTGTGTGACTCCAGTGGGACAAGACGGTTGGAAGCTGCGCCTGGTTTCCTCCCAAGTTGGCCCCATGTGCCTTTTCTCTTTGCTGACTTTGCTTTCTATCCTTTTG
The DNA here is from genome assembly GCF_019186645.2 of Phyllostomus hastatus. Classification (NCBI taxonomy): domain Eukaryota; kingdom Metazoa; phylum Chordata; class Mammalia; order Chiroptera; family Phyllostomidae; genus Phyllostomus; species Phyllostomus hastatus. The sequence continues at coordinate 5,856,439 of NW_025333841.1, read as the reverse complement.
CTGTAATAAATCATAGCTGTGAATGCAACTATCTGCTGAGTCCTGTGAGTTCTGCCAGTAAACCATCAAACCTGAGAGTGGTGTGGGGGACCTCTGACACACCTGGTAGTGCTGAACAGTCTACCAAATATCTTTCCAACAACCTTGTGAAGTAGGTATCCTTTTCATTCCACAGATAAAGTAAAGTTCAGAGAGGTAAACAGTATACACAGAAAATAAATAAATACTGCAGTGTTTATTATATATGGACATTCTCAAATTTTAGTGAACCAAAGAACTATCTGGAGTGCTTGCCAAAAATGCAGTTTCCTGGGCTCTGTCACATGAGTTTTGAATTCAGCAGGTATGAGGCCCAGGAACCTGTATTTATAATCAACATCCCAGATGATTCTTATGCAAGTAGTCCTAGAACCACATTTTGACACACACTTTGATGTATGCGAACTACAATGTCCAGTTTCCCAAGCTGCGCAGTAAATGGCAGAACTAGAAGTTGCACTAACCCTTCTTAACAAGGCTGAGGCTCTTTTCACAACAAAATTGCTTCCAAATATCTCAAACTCTTCTGTTCCTCTGGTTTGCTCTGCCTTTTTGCTATAGGTATCCACCAAGCTGATGGCAATTTGGTACAAAAAAAGAAAGTGTCTTAAATTCCCAGCACCGAACACTAAATGGTATCCTGAAACCAAATAATGCACACTTACCACGGAAAGTCAAAAATATACAGCTCTTGAAGAGTTAAATACTACAGCCTTAGTTTTCAAAAAAGATCTGATGTGCTAGTGGCAACAGAAAATGTAAGCTTATGCACAGATTTAATGAAAAGAATATGAATTTGCTTACAACTTTAGAAGCAACATGATAATTATCATTTTCTGTGAAAGACCAAGAAAGGGGAGGGTGATAAAGATTATTTAGGATACCAAATTATCTCTCTGGCTAATCGAGAAAACAGCCTTAAATAAATGCTCAACTTTTTAATTACTTTTCAAGTGGGCATAAAAGTATTCTTTTTCTCATTTAGAATAAGCATAGTATAGCATTTTGTCCATTGAAAGAGAATTATTTTCAGTGTTTTGCACTTAATAGTAGCTGTGTCTGAAATGCATAAACTTCTTGGTAGCTGCTTACTCAACTGATCATTTTTCACCTGTTATTACTGACTCAGACTGTGTTCTCAATTCAGTTCAAAACAATTCAGCAAGTATTTATTTAGCACCTGTGGTTTACCTGATGCTACACTAGCCACAAGATCATTACTAAGAAAACTGTTCTCATTTTCCCAATACCCAGGTAATGAGGAAGAGACTAGGAAAATACAGCCACCATAATAGTTTAAGAAAACGTATCATAGAAGAGCCAAAGAAAACAAATAATACCTGCTTAAACAGAGTAGGCCTCACCAATTTTCCCATATAGATAAACATGGGGCAAAAAATGATGACAAATCTGGATATCCACGGTCCAACATCATCTCTAAACCCATAGATAATCAAGAAGTCAGCCAAACCAGCAATCTGTCCACACACCGCAGTAATTGAGAGGCGTCTGCCATCGTGCTGGCATAGGGCATCTTATGCCCTCATCTGCAGTGCTGAGCACTCATTCATCATTAAACTGCAGCAGTGTTAACATATGCTGCAGTTGTGCTAATGTTTGTTTTACAGTCACGGCTGATGTACCCTTATACCAGCCAAGAAGGTAAGTGTCAAGTGACCGGAAATAAACTCGAAAACAGCACCTAGTTCAACCTCCCTCCACCAAACCAGAAAATCTACCCCCTCATCTCAAGGATTCCAATGTAAAAGAGTAAAACGTATAAAGCCCTGCAGGTGTACAGGAAACTACACTACCTTGATGAAAATATAATATTTTTATTTTGTGTCCCATGCCTTCACCCTCTTTGGGAAAACAAATCAACGACGTTAGGCAAGCAGTCAACCTTGATGATTTTTTCCATCACTCAACAAACCAAAACTTGAAATCACTCACGGGTCAGTTCTTTTCATATCATCCAGATCAGGCAGGGTTAGAATGTTCTCCTAGGGGCCAGTGACCATCCTTTACCTCCTAGAACTCATAGCCCAGCTGGTGGTCAACTGGCAGAGGAAATAAGCTAAGTTGGACAGTTGTATGAGTATGAAAAGGGCTAGCTTCACCTGCCTGAATTTCACCTCTGCTAAAAGTTCATTAAGAGCACTGAAAACTACCTGATTTGTAGGCACTCGATATTACCCACTAAAAGGGTGAATTATGAGCAACAGTCATAAACAGAAGAAGCCAAAGGTAAACTCTCATAGAAGGTATTTAGAAGAGATTCAGCATTTTATGTTGCTTAATCAGTAAAAGGCAGATCAGGAAAAAAAAGACAAAAACTTGTTTTCAGGTTCTTTAATACACAACTGATTTAATAAATATTTATTTCAAGTAACAGAGAGATTCAATAGGTTTCCCATCTTACACAGGATTCAGCCTGAAATAAGTCAAAAGTGGGGAATTCTTGTTTAGATTCTCATTAAACCTTTAAATCCATGTGAAAATGCTGCCGCAATCACTAAGAATTGTATGTAGAGTAAAAGAAAGGATAACATAGAAGTCCCTGACTCATAAGTCTTAACTAGTCCAGACTTCCAATTAAATATTCCCTTGCGCAGGGGTGTCCAACCTGAGGGCAACCTGATTGCCCATTTCCCAAATATTGCAACGAGCTTTTTGTCACCTCTCCCCTTTTGTCATCCCCAAACACCCCGAGGGCTGCATGCAGCCCAGAATGGCTGCAAATGAGGTCCAACACAAAAGTGTACATTTACTTAAACATTATGAGATTTTTGTGCGTGATTACATGTTGCAGTGTATTTAATGTGTGTGGCCCAAGATAACTCTCCTTCCAGTGTGGCAGAGAGACGCAAAAAGGGCAGACACCCCTGCTTTAAAGAAAATAAACTGTATAGGCAAACCACTATTATTTAATAAATAAATTTATGGAGAATGGAGATGTTGACTAGAAGCAGGCAGTGCTTTTATTATACTCAGTAGCATCAAACTCTTAAATTGTCTAAGACACCCCTTACTTGCCTAAGTTTTAAAATCCTACACCAAATCCACCAATTTCTCCCTCAAAACTGTCAAAATGGAAGTCATAACTCATCGGAAAGAAAATTATTAATGCAAAGATGGCAAGGCCGTGTCTTTAAAAAATACAATGAATCACTCTTTATTTTTTACCTATCTTTTTTTATTCAAATACTGCTCTGATCACTCATGATCCAAGAACATTCAAATAATAAACCAAAAAGAAACATGTTAAAGATTTGTCTTCAAACATTAGAACAAATGATGCCACGCTTGCCTCTGATCTCGCAGACATAAAACCATATCCACACCTCAGTGGCAACCAAACCATTCAGGAGAGCTTCCTTAACTGTGAGCTGTTTTGAAGATACCAATTTGAGCACTAGTGACCTTTTTTATTAAATCTCTGGAAAGCTGCAGGGATCTCAGCAGGGGTTGGAGGAACCAGCTCAACCATGGGATCGCGCCAAAATGTGGCTAATCAAGGCTTCAAGCCACAGCATCTTTACCAATGAACACGAGGGGCAAATGGGAGAGCTGGTTACAGACAAACTGGGCCATGCATGGTTCAAGGATGGAAAGTCTATGTCTTTTAGCTTGAAATTTGAGATCCTGGGGAAATAAATGGCCCTTTAAAAATGATGCAGCAAACACTACTAAGCCATAGATGCTGCTACTCCCAAGAGATAGTTACTTCCCATTTCAGGCTTAAAATATAAAGCACTGTCCTATCATGTAGTTTCTAGTTTTCAGTGGCCAACAACTACAAACAACACCACTATAATTTATTTCACATTCAAAGTCAATTTCAGACATCAGTCATATTTTTAAAAGACAACCCTTAATTTTGGTAAGAAATCATAGCCCCATCTCTGAAATATAAAAGCAATCACAAAACAGCATACAACTTGGACTACACTGCTGTGCAAATCTCAGTCCAACCTAAATCTTTAATGGTAGCCTTATAGTAATTTCAATGGAAGTGTCCCTCAAATGATCTCTACCAGGCAAAGGGTCAAGACACGTGGCTTTCTGATCTCAAGGAGATAAAATCTGGCCCCCCCCAAACTTTGAAGTTATTCTTTAGCAACGAGTATTCAATAGTACGTTTCACATTCAATCAGATCATTTGCAGACTAATTCCTTGCCCTAGGCCTGAGCTACAACTCCTGAGAACCTGCCAGTTTACGACACTGGTAGGAATTCCAAGTCTTACCAGAGTCATGGTTACGTAGGAAAATGTGAGCAGTCGGGTATTCCAGCTGAAGCAATGAGGTCAAAGCTCATTTCAGTGTGAGCTTAAGTAATTCTCTGCAGAAAGACTCTGGGTGAGGATGCAAAGTACTAGCCTCAAACCTGCACGTTGGCACCTCAAGGACGGCTGAAAATTCTACTGCGTGCCCTGGCTTTCTGGGCCAACACTGCTTAATTACTACTCTGATACAATGCAGATCACTCTTAGCAAAATTAAAGCAAAAGGGTGTTTTAGACCAATACTTGGGTTGTTTGATTTAAAATGTTCATATTATAAAAAAAATAAGGATGTCAACATCTTAATTTTAAGGTGATGAATTTATTACAAACCAGAGGCCAGTTGTTTTCCACTATGAGTATAACATGAACAGACTGCCCTTTTTCCCAAATGTTTCAATTAGCTTTTTGTCACTTCTCTCCTTTTGTCACCCCCAAACAATAATCCAAGATGCCAAGAATCTATGGGAAACAGAACTATGAAGTAGAATATTCTTTCAATTTTTCAGGGTAAATGTGAGAAGCCAATTTTAGTCACTTGCTGTATAGCAAAGCATCCTATACAAGCCAATTCCTATGGATCAAGACCCTTGGTATGTACAACCTATAGTGTTCTGTGCCACACATAATCTGCTTCAATGTCGTAAGGTATGTTTATAGGTGAGGTAAACATTTAGAAAAACATTAATGCAGCACTCCTGTGATAACAGTATCCTAAAAGGGGATGTACAATCCTTTCTTTCAGCCAGGGTACATTTGTGAAAGTTTCAAATGCAGAAAAAAATCAGAGCAAACTCAACCGATGATAAAAAATGTCAGCAATGCTTTGATCAAGAATAAATGACCTGGCTGGCGTAGCTCAGTGGATTGAGCGCGGGCTGCGAACCAAAGTGTCGCAGGTTCGATTCCCAGTCAGGGCACATGTCTACGTTGCAGGCCATGGCCCCCAGCAACCGCACATTGATGTTTCTCTCTCTCTTTCTCCTTCCCTTCCCTCTCTAAAAATAAATAAATAAAATCTTTAAAAAAAAGAATAAATGCATTAAAAGAGCCAAATCGACAAGTTTTCAAACCTATATTGTGAGGGGGTTGTTGAGGAGTGCACAGAACTCAACCATTTTTCCTGTGGACAGAAAAATCTAAACTTAAAGATAAACCCCTTCTTTCACATCATTGGCAGAAATAAAATCCTATTCCCGCCACCTCATCTTGCAATTAAGGAAGTTGCTACAAATAGCAGCATAGAAGTCATGGTCCCTGTTTTGCTCCATTCTTAACGTACCCTCTGGGAGTAAAACAGATTACTCAAAAGGCAGTAGGCAGAAATCGCTTTTCCCTATGCCCAACTCCCTATTCTGCAGGCTTGGAGGTGGGTAAACATGGGCGGAAGAGTCCAGCAGCAGCCTGCCTTGTCCCAAGGGTCCAACGTCTGGGGTGCTCGGCGGCAAGGGTTCAGACGCGACGCTCAGCAGCGACTGTGCCGCCTCCTGGAGTCTCCACATCTACCCAGCCCACCCTGACAATCGCCCTAGCTTTTATCAACCCCTAAGGTGAGCTTTTTAGTCTGGGTCTCCAAAGTTTGCCCAGCCTCCTACCGTCAACCACCCACCGCCCGTCTGGCCGAGCCCCGGGGAAGGCTGAGTCCTGCCCTGGCCTCCAACCCCCTCAGTCCCCAGGGTTTTGGGGGGGCCACAGAGACAGGTTTACGTTTACCTCCATGTGCTCGCAGCAGAGGAAACAAAAGAAAGCCACCTCCCTGATAATAAAACGCCATCTTCAACTAATTGGCAAACCGAGGGGCCTCTGGGTCTGTCCCTCGCTATCTGGCCCTAGGCGACGCCCCCCACCCTGGTCTCAGGCGGAGTTTGTAACCATCCAGGGAAGCTCTGCTTAAACCTTTCGGGGTGGTGGGGGGTGGGGATCAGGGACTCTAAGAGCCCTACCTGACTCCACACCCTGGTCACCAGGGCAGCGTATTTCGGTGAGAATTAAAAAGGGGTGGTAGTGTCTCCCACAGATGCACTTAATCTTCGCAGAAAACTGTTCTGAGGGACCTAGCGGAGGGGTTGATGAGACAGCGAACCGGCCCGCGTGGAGCCGCAGCGCGTGTACTTACAAAGCTATTAAAGCTCCGGCGGAACATCGCGTCCAAGGCTGGGGGCGCCGAGCTGCGCTCTGCCGGGCTGTCTGGGAAGGTGCCGTCCACAGAACACACTGCAGCGTGGGCCGGTGGCGCCAAGCGCACGGGAGGAAGGCTAACCCGCCACCCGCCCGCTGCCGCCGCCGCCCTCTTTGGCTCTGCGCGCTCCCCCCGCCCCCCGGCGCGCGCGCCCCAGCTCACCCCACACGCCCCCGCCCCGCCTCACTCGCGGCCCGCGCCGGCCAGTCCTGGGGTCTGTGGCTGGCCCTGTAGCTCCCCCTTATCTGGCTTCCCGCCGCCCCTGCGCTCCCGCAGCAACCCGCGGAGAAGGCGCACCCGAAGCGCGAGGGAGGGAAGGCGGAGGAGCCCTAGACTCCTCCTGCGGTGAGGGGACGCCCCTATTTCTCCGCTGGCGCCGGACTCGGCCCCCTGCAGGCTGCACTCTTACCCTGAGCAGTGCCACCTCCCGCCCTCCCCGTAGGCCAGCCCGCGTGCTTCCGCCCCACCTCGGGCTAGGGGGATGGGGCGGGGACTCTCCCAGGCACCTTTCGCCTCACCTTGCCTCAGTCCCGCACTACTCCACTGGCTCAATCTCGAGTCACAGCCTCCCCTGCCCCGGCCCTAACTCCGCCGCAGCGCCGCTTCACTCGCAGCCCCTCCTCGCCCCTCCAGGTCCGTGACTGCACAGTGCAGCCCAGCAGCCCGCCCCGAGCCCACGAGGCAGCAGGTCTCAGAGCAAGGAGGGGCACGGCACTGTAGAGACCCCAGAGCAAGCAGGGCAGGGGAACTAGTTATGAAAGCCGCCCCGTTCTCATCTGGAAAGGCGCGGGCCACCCCACTACCCTCGCCTAGCTCCGCTCCCACCTACGCGGCTGTTCCCCCCTTAGTTCTTTCTCTCCTCCTGTCGCCCACCTAAGCCATCTTACTTCCACTTTCTCGGAGCTAGTTAAGTCAAGCTTTGTGTCGCCACTGCGCAGCGGGGCGGGATTTCCCTGCCCCTCCACCTCAAACCCCGCCCCCCTCGCCTCCCTCCCCGCCCCCCGGAATTCTTGCAGAGCAGCCTGGGGATTGTAGTACAACCCCACCTCTATTCCGCGTAGTACTGCGGGCCGGGAGCTCCCCCAATCGCCCGTGCAGGGTTTGCCCAGAGGGTTGGCGAAGGAAGCGGCTGAAACCTCCTGGCCCAACCGTGGTTCTCTGCACCGGCTGGATGTGGAGGCCAGGAGAGCTCGGTAGATTGCCCGTGATGGGATATGTGCGAGGGATAAATGAGGCGAAGCCCAGAAGGCTGATAGCTGCCCCTAGGGCGCGAAAATTGTGAAATCCTCTATGCCCTCGGCTTCTAGTTTAGAACTGTAATTTGCGAAACTAAAAATGAGATATGAAAGCTGAGTCTAGAATTGCTCCGAGACTGGGCATCCCAACCCCCACCTGTTTATAGCTTGCTCCGTGGCCGTTAAAGAACTTTCGAATCCCTCTATAAAAGTAAAGAACTAAGTTCACTTACCAGAGCCTTCTGCCGCATCACATTCTCTTGTCGGTCTAGAGCTGAGGACAGGGTCCAGCTACGCAACGGGCTTCCCCTCAGGTGGTGAAGGACCTTTAACGCTGTTCACAGGCTCTTCTTTTCCTCTCAGGGGTTCATACTCACTTCAACAAACCATTATTGTGCATTTTCTTTGTACCGTGCAATGTGGTAGGGGCTGAACTCAGTGACTACCTGAAAGACCTCCTCAATAGGCTGGTCGCAGTCTAGTCAGGGGATACCTGCTGGAGTAGAGGTTCGAAAAGGGCGGACAATATTGCATCTGAAAGGGGGTCTGGGAAGCTTTTCACAAATCGCTGAAGCTTAAACTGGACCTTGAAGTGTGGGGAGATTATACAGGAGCTAACAAAAAGAGCCTAGTTGAGTCAAGCCCAGGGTGGAGGGACAGGTCCGTGAGAAAGTACAGAAAGAGCCAATAAAAAGAACACGGTGCCCTGACAGACGCCCAGGATGTGTGAGCGGGGGCGGCAGGCATGAACTAAACCCCAAAAACAATGTTCAAAAATACGCTACGAAGTTTGAACTTGATTCTTTGAGTGAGGAGCCCAACCTCAAAGAAATGCAAATGGAAGAGACGTAAGGTATGTTCTGAAACTGCCCTTATTGACAAGAAGTAAAAACCTACGAATCTCCTTCTTTCCCTATTGTGGTTCCATCAGTTTGCTCACACTTGAGGGGATATCTAATGATTTTTGAGATTTATGTTAAGTGTATATTAATGAGATATTAGGATATTTTATTTTATTGCAAAATGGATCTAAGGTTTTGCTATCTACTATCTAAAAGATCTATTTTCAAATAGAGTTTATTTTCTGGCTTTACTTTTATTGAATACAGCAGCTAATATCATTTAACTCACTAATTATTTGTTGAACATCTATTATGTAAAAGGCCCTATTCTAGATACTGAAATTTGGGGGTGGAAGAAGTTGTTGTTTGCAGTAGGCATTAGATTAGAATCCTTATCAATAAAATGCATCCTTATCAGTAAAATACATAATAGGAAATGAATTTAATAATTGTATATTTTCATGTACAATTTTTTCAACAAATGGAAAAATGTACTTTGCTATGGATTCAAACAGATGAACTTTAAAAATTAGGGAACTGGACATTGTTTTGCAGTGTTCTCTCACACACCATTGTGTATCATCTCACATGCCGTTGTCAGGTTGCCCAGCTTAAAAGCAAGCCATTTAGCCCCAAGATATAGCAGTTATGTTTGTCATATTTTCATTTGTTGTTATAGTTCTACTATCTCTATGTCCTCCTAATTTATTTCATCACAACATCTATATTCATGGGTTTAGACTAATTTGCTTGAGTATAAAAATGCAATTGCACACAAAGCAATATATGCTCAGCAAAACATGAAATTAATGCAAGGTAATTTTTTTTCCATATTTAAACTCAACCTGAAATTAGAGTTGCTCTCACAAACATGTTTTAGAGTTACTTTCCTTTGAGTTATTTTTTAAGACAAGAAGGAATTATTCTTGTTCTTTTCAGTGCCTCTTCACAGTTTCTAAAGAAAACCCAGGTGTTGTAGAAAGCTGTTGTCAATGACTATGAAAAGCAGACCTTCAGCCTGCATTTTTATTTGGCCAACTCCATAAACAGAACTGCAAAAACTAACTTCCAGCCTAAACTGTCAGAAGCCTCGGTATATATAACACCAACTCTTGTGGTGTAGCAGCTGACTGCAGCAGAAGCCCCGATCTCCTGCCGGCAGGAATTGTGAGGAAGCAGTCTTCTGTCCGTTTCACATCTTGGCTAGATATAATGCTTACTGTAGGATAAAGGGAAGGGAAAGTGTTCTTCTTTGACTATTTTAATTCTGCTGCCCCATTTCTGTGCAAGCCTCTCATAAGCCCTTTTTCTCTATTGATCCCCTTGTTCTTTCCCACCTTTTACCTCAACCCCTCAGAAATCTCACCATGGCAAATGGGCAGAACAAAATCTCACGCACAGGATGCAGTCCACACTTGTGAAGGAGGGGAGCGCACTGCTTCTGCAGTCAGCCAGTTGGTCAGCAATTCAGGGATCCAGCAAGAAGGGAATGGTAAGAAGTAGTTCCTTCCTCCATCTAATACTAAAAAAAGAAAAGAAAAAAATGAAGCTGTTTTATCAGCATCTAAATCAGTGCCATCAGCAAGTTGAAGAAATTCAGGTGTCTCTGCTGAGCTTTCAAACATACCTCATAAGACTACCTTTTGCCCACTTGAAAAATTTTTCTCCCTTCCAAGACTGACCTTAATGTTTATTTTAGACCAATTTTACTCATATCTTCCTAACTGTCGGCCCTCTCCAAGTCAGTTTTTACACTGCAACCACAGAAATTTTTGGAGGACAAATCAGATCAAATCATCCCGTTTATGACTTTTCAGTAGCTTCTCACGACTGTTAGGATAAGTCCCAAATCTTGCTTTACCATCATTCACATGACCCTGAATTCTCTGACCCCTGCCTTCCTCTCTAGCCTCAGTGGTCCCACTCTCCCCCTCGCTCACCAAGCTCCAACCCACTCGACACCTTTCTTCCCTTGAGTTTCCAAAGATCCTTCTCCCTTGACAGCTTTTGCACATGCCACCATCTCTGTTGGAATGCTTTCACACGGCCTTTGCTATTCATCTTTCAGATCTTAGCTTAAATTACACTTTGTCAGATGAGATCAAGGCTACCTGTTATAGTGCTCCAAATAGTTCATATTAATGACATGGGGGGGCACTGACAAATGAAGTTACTAATCTTGGAGAACAGCAGAATTCCAAGGACATTGTGGATGATCTAGTGTTGTTTTGCTTTTCAAAAAGGGGAAGTTGGTGTATTCTAGTAATCATGATATTAAAGGGATACACGTTTCTAGAACTGACTATTGAAAGGATAAGGTATTTTATTACAGTAGAAGGGAAGAGGCAATCACTAGGAACCATAGTGAAGTCACTAAGATATAGTTTGGCCTTCAGGATTGTGAGAAAATTATTTCTAATTCACAATGTTTCCTCCTCCCAGACTATATGGGGAGGATAAACAGAAAAGATGTTAGAAAGGTTATGGCATAGGAAGACAAAATCTTTAACATCCATAGTAAGAAGGCTTTAACTTAAAATATATCAGTATAGTTAGATTATTTAGAAATAAAGAGGTAAATAAATACAAGAAGAAACAGCTAAAATAATGGAAAGTACTTGCCCCTAGGAACACAAATTGAGAATGGAAAAGAGTGGGATAAGGGACTTTTTTTTCCTCTTTGCAAGTCTTATAACTAACTTTTAAACTATGTGCGTATATTATTTTCATAAACATAAAAGTGTGTTCAAAATGCAAATAGCATTTGGACCTCCAAGCAGAAAGTTGGAGAGCATTCTAACCGAGAGAAATGGTGACGATGTGGAGATACAAGTGTTCTAGTAAATGGTAAGTGTACCTGCCTACCGGAGCAATAGGTCCATATTGAAGATGAGTAAATGATACAAAATATAAACCTCCCTTCTCAAGAAGCCACTGGAATATGCATTCCATCATATTAGAGACTAAACCAAGGAAGATATGTGACCCAGGAAATGGGGTATGAACATAAAAGAAAAGTGAAGGGAATTGCCTAGATGATAATAAAAGAAAATTCAAGATAAATAGTTGTGTGTCATACCTAGAGAGCAATCAGACCCAAAGAAAGTAGGAGGATGGAGGAACATAGGAGGGCTTTATCTAAAGAAAAAAATTTTAATTAACTGATAGATTACCTGTTATGTCTGACCACATGGAGAATAGTATTCAGAAAGGTTTTACAATTGTATGAGACAATTAATGAAGAATTAGTGAATGATACATAGAAAAGGCAGCCAACAAACTAACAAAAACCAAGGCAGTTTTTAACTCCAGGAAAAAATAGAAGTTGCTCAAGACACTAAATGAGTCGTGATGAAATGCTACTTGGCTCCAAAGTAAAAGACAGTAGTCATAGCCATAACAATGAAAACACTGCCTTACTGATATACCAAATCCTAACTCTTTTGTAGGACAAAGGGAAAACAAGCCAGAAAGTTTGATGTTATAAGAAGTCTGAATCTCTATTTTCCATAAAAAGACAGCAATAAATGCTATCTAAAAATCAAAAGATCAAGAAACATCAGTATAAATATGTTATATAGAAATGTGGAAGTAAATACCAGAAGAAACACCTAAAATTATTAAAAGTGGTTGCTCTCATACTACATACAGATCAGAAGTTGGGAGAGATGTAGGGTTCTACTCTTTTTATTTATAAGTCTTATTAATCTAACCTTTTAACTATGGATATGCATTACTTTCAAAAATAAAAGTTAATAAGAACATTTGAGATCTTGCTTCCTGGCAGTGTCATCAGCTTGATTCAAATAAACTCATAAAAATTCTGTACAAATTTGGAATTCTTATTTTTTTTAAAGATTTTATTTATTTATTTCTAAACAGAGGGGAAAGGAGAGAGAAAGAGGAAAGAAACATCAATGTGTGGTTGTCTCTTGCAGGCCCCCTACTGGGGACCTGGCCTGCAACCCAGGCATGTGCCTCAATGGGGAATCCAACCAGTGACCTTTTGGCTCACAAGCTGGGACTCAGTCCACTGAACCACACCGGGAAGGGCAAATTTGGATGTTTCTTATATCGACATTTACTTGGCATTGCTGGCAGGATTCTGAAGAAGCCCAACCAGGACCATCCTATGCTAAGTACCAGCATAAGCCCATTATGCCCCACTGTTTCTCTGCTTCAAATTGGGTGAAGTTGGAAAGGACATCAAATAAAGACACTCTCCAATCTTGTTGGAAGGAACTTCATCTGCCACCTAACCATGAATGAACACCTACCCTTGCCTCTACCTACAAGAGACATCAGCCCTGGCTGGTGTGGCTCAGTGGATTGAATGTCAATCTGCAAACCAAAAGGTCACTGGTTCAATTCCCAGTCAGGGCACGTGCCTGGGTTGCAGGCCTGGACCCCAGTTGGGGACAAGCAAGAGGCAACCAGTCCATGTTTTTCTCTCCCTCTCTTTCTCCCTCCCTCCCCTTTATCTAAAATAAATAAATAAAATCCTCTTTTAAAAGGGAAATCAAAGACTCCTCTAGGATGAGAAGTTGTTAACATCAGAGATAGACAGCTATCGCAAGACATTGACAAGGCCTGTGTCCCTATGGATTGATGCTGAACTCAGGAACCATTTTGCTTAATTGTCTTTACCTGTCTGCTAATATTAACCATAATAATTGTTCTTGGGTTTTTTTATATAGTCTAACTGTTTATGATTACTAAACATGTATAACTGTTAATACTCTTTTTATGGCTTATGTAAATGTTATATTAGGTGCAAAATATATAAAAATGAAAATAATAAGTATTTTCCCAGCTTTACTGACATATAACACGTCAGTAAATAGCATTTTGAATGGGCAGGAAGGAGGAAAGCATTCTAGTCAATTGAAACAGCAAATACAGGAAGTACCAAGTGGACCTCGCTAGGGGAATATGAGTTCACACTGGGGAGTAGCGAGAGATAATTTGAATAGCTATCAGTTATTGAACCCTTGCTATGTGCCAGCCATTGTGCTAAGCATTTACATGCATTATCTCATTCTCACTAACGTCATAAGCTTCCACTATTATCCTCATGTTATAAATAAAGAAACTGAAAGGTTAGGGAACTTGCCAAAAGTCATAGCTAGAAAATAACAAAGCAAAGAGTCAAACAGGTCTGCCTGACTTGAAATCCATGCACTTAACCACCACATTTGAAGGCAGAATTGCTAAGATTTGATCACTGATTTAATTTATGGGACAAAGGAGAGAAGTAAATTCAAAATGAGTCCAAGGAATTAAGGTTGGTGAACTAGGAGAATGATGTTTATTCATTTCAACAAATGGTTTTTTGGATACTGACTGTATCCAAGCAGTGTGACAGCTATGGTAATGTACTTGAGAGATATGATCCCTGCTCTCACAGAGCTTACCTTCAGTCATGCATAGGAAAACCATTCAGGGGGAGTATCAGTGGAGAAAATGATGAGTTCGGTTTTAACTATGTTGAAGTAATAGAATGCTCAAATAAAAGTGTCTGGTATGCATGGAAAATGTGGTACTAGAGCTTGGTATAAAATGCTCTAACCTCCAAAACCTATTCTTGGTCGAAGGAAATCAAAACTTTAGAAAAGCTATTTTCATTTAATGCTTCAGAAATCCTGCATGAGCTTTAAGAGTACAGTTTCAATGGTAGGTGGGCTGGAAGCCAGACTGCAGGAGTTTATAGGTATAAACTGTTCATGTGCAAAGCTTGATGGTGGAAAAAGGAAAAAAGCACAATAGCTAGGAGGGCCATCAGAATGAAGCAACTTTGTTTTCTAAACCAAAGGAGACCTATGCATGTTTAAAAGCAGAGAGGGAAGGATTCTGTAGAAAGGGGAAGCTAAAGATTTTAGAAAGAGAAACAATTGAGAAAGCCAGGTGTGAAATGAAGTCAGAGGGGATGGACTGGAGAAAATGAGGCTGAGGTTTGAGAAGGGAGGAGGGAACCGTTTTCCTCTAAGAGGAAAGAAGGCTGAGAGGGGAGGGAGGAAATCAAACGTGTTAGAGAAAAGATGCCCAGGAGTGAGCAGTCTCAGTCTTTTGAACAGAGCTTAGATTTTTTTTTTTTTTTAAGGAAGGTCAACTGGGGAAGGGGATGGAGTTTTGTAAGGAAACAAAGAATTGAATTTGAAGTTTAGGTCTAAAAATTAATGAATTTGAGGGATATTCAACAGCCTTATTTCAACCACTTTCTACTGTTTAAAATAATGGTAGGTTGCACCATCCTCCAGTCTTTCTGATCAATTAATTCAAATTTTATCTCACCCAGGCCAACATTTAGATACTAAGACTCAGGCAGGATGCCATCAAAATCCATTAAAAATGGCTCTCTTCCCAGCAGTAATAGTGAGGCAAACTCCCCTTAACTATCAAATCCAATCTTCAATTAATTAATATCTCTGTTGGTGTCTGATTTATTTTTGAGTCATATAGTTCTCAGCGCCTCACTTTCTAACAGTTTTTTATTCCATTTGACATTCTTCAGCAAGTATTGAGTCTGCTCTACTTGAAAAAGAATTTGCCATTTTGGTTTCACTTATTTCTTGTCACAGGATATAACTAGAATACACAAACATGCACAAAACAAAACAAACACAAGAGCTTCTTGAGGACAGAGACCATGCCTTATTTATATTTATCCCTATTTCCCAGAGAAGAGGCTGACACACTGTTGAAACTCAAGAAATGTTGACAACGGAATAAATGTTTATTTACATGCTGTTATGGGAAGAGCCCAAAACTGAGATCCAGATATCAGCTCTGGCTGAAATCTAGAGTTCCCCTTGGACCAAGCCATACATTCTCTGGGCCTTATTTTCCCCGTGGGAAAATGAGAGGGTTGGCTAATTTATTACTTCTGAATTTTTATATCATTTTTAAATAGGTAAAATTTCAGGTTTCCAAGTAGCAATGTTTAGATTGCTATTAGAAACTTTTTCTAAGTCCCTGGCCAACCAGATGTGCTACTCAAAGTTATGTCCATTGGGAAGATTTCCCTTCCCCAGTGTCTTTTTGGAGTACCCTACAGTGGAGTTGTAGTGTTGGAGTCATTCCCCACCTCTTAGATGGTGCCAGCTTAACTATACAAAGTTATGTGCAAACTGGGCTCATGTATTTCTTTTTTATCTTAAGACATTTGGTCACAGGTAACTTACCATGAGACCACAGGTATGAATTGATGGAGGGGCAGCAGTATGACAGGAGGAGGTGCCACGGGAATCTGGGCCACCTGCTTATTAAACAAACTTACACCTTCAGAGCCTGCTCAGGCTCCATCCCACATATACAACTTCCATGAGGTGATGAAATACTTCTGGGCACCCCAGACTTTATGGCCAGGCAGATTAGTTAACACCGTTTGTGTTGGGAAATCTGTGTCTTTATCCTCACTTGGCCAGGCATTCAGTCTCCACCGGAAACTGTCAGCAAACCAGAAGATTCTTCTCAAAAGGAGAATTCCCAGCAAAGCTGGCAATCAATTGAGATGAGCAAGGTGGACATCCCAGCAGGTTTCTACTAGACATTCTCAAACTCCCATGCCCCTATTTTTAACACTGCCTTTTCCTAGCCCCTGTCTCAGAGCCCAGGGCTCTTCTGTAATCCCCATTTATGAATAGATGAATGAGATCTGATAAATTTCAATCTAAGAATTAGGGAACTTTTAAAGTGTTTAGATATTTGTAAAAAACCATGGGGACTGAGCAATGCTGAATCAAAGTAATGAGTTCATGGTAATGGGATTTAAATATTAATAAGTAAACTTTTTGGTTGGGTAGAGAGGGTTCACTTACCTACTGCCTCTCAAATCAGCTTCTAACTGCCAACTTCTGCTTTACAGTTATTGGGAGGGTCAAGTTTACTCTCTGCTCCAGTCATCCTACCTTTAAATATTCAACACCTCCCCCTTACTCCACCCTCCCTACACCATACTACCATTCCTGTGGTTTATGAAAATATTCCTGGTCAATCCTTGGTTGAAAAGAGAATGCCCAACAATAAAAAAAAAAGAGACTAAACCCATCAAATAAATTAAGTACTTACACTGTACATTTCATTCAGAGTAAAACTGCTTCCTCCCTTTTGTATATACATTCAGGCTAAAACTGCTTCCTCTCTTTTGTATAGGCCTACTTATAGGTTGTCCCGTATCACCTAGGCAACAAGATAGAACACGGACTTCAGAACAACATGTTCTTGTCATTCTTCACCACAAGTTAATCAGATCCTACCCTGCCGAGCACTACTAAGACTATGATTGGCAATGTCTCACCTCCTCCTGAGCAGTAAGTCATACTTAATAATTACACTGTTTCTCTGGTAGTCCTCATTCTGTAACTACTGGTCCATCTCCTATTGTTAATGGCTGTTTTACTTTACTATGGGGCAGGCATGTTTCCAATGGCCTGCAGGTTTCCACAGATGTTTTAGCCAGATCGAATCACTATGAATCTCCAGCAGACCCGCTCCCTTCCCCATCCCAATACCGTTATACAAATGAACTTGCGTTAAGTGAATGCAAAAGTTACAGAAACTGTGGAGTAGAGTTTATAGGCCAATTGTGTGTATATTTGACAGACAACAATTTTCTTTCTTTTTAAGCATTCACTAGATCATTTCCTTCTTTATCTCCTTTGGGCTGCCACCCTCAGTTATTTCGCAATCTACCAGATATTTGGTGTTCCCTAAAGCACAGGACCCTTGATAGTTGCCCTGATTCACTCCAGTTTAGGAACAATGCTTCCTGGATGGTGTGTATATGCGTAATATGTACAGTCCCTGGTATCAGCGATTTGTATTTAATAAAGAAATCTGAGACTACTTTACTTTTTAGCAGTCTGTAAAGTGACATATTAATATTAATTGGTATTAATTATTATTATGTAGTAGGAAAAGTCAGTATCTTCTCTGGTTAAAACCACAGTTGCCTCAGGAATATATGGTAATTTCCCTAATCGGCTTTTGTTCTTGGCTCAGATCATAAACAATATTCATGATTGAGGATGTACACAGAATTTATTTATAGCCTTGACAGTTTTTTGAACTGTTTAAATATCAACATAATCCAAATGAAGCCTGCCAGGAAAATAATTGATTCATATTCATTCTATTGGTGACCTTCCACAGAGAGAAATTAAGGATTGCATAAATACAGAACAGATAGGAACAGGCAAACGTTCAGTAAACTGCTGTTATTACAGTTGATAAAATTATATATATTTTGATTTTTTCTGGGTACCTCATATTTCCACAATGTAGTTCTACAATGACTTTTGGCACCTTTTAGAGGAAGACATATGCTTATTTTAATTTCTTCCTCAACTGCAGGGATGACAAATATATGGCACATATGTTGCCAGTACCCACTCTCTCATTCATAGCAGACAGTGCTAGTCAGTCTTGGCATTCTTTGTCATGAATTTGGAAGCAATACCATAATCTTTTGAAATCCAGCCCTCTACACAGTTATGTGAATAGATCAAGAGTAGTTACCTGAGATGAAAGCCACTTGTCATTCTTATTCTAACCTTAAAACGCCATCCCATATCTTATCAAGGAACAGTGGTGTCAAGAAGTAGAAACTCAGTCAATCTATCTTAAGAAAGGGAAATTTATTATATGACTACAACAACCCTGGCTGGTGTGGCTTAGTTGTTTGGAGCATCTTCTTGTACACCAAAAATTGTTACAGGTTCAATTTCCAGTCAGGACACGTAGCTAGGTTGCAGGTTCAATCCCTAGCTGAGGCGTGTATGGCAGGCAAGTGTTTGATGCTTCTCTCTCTAGTATCAATAAACATTTTTTAAAAGAATACAACAGACACTATTACAGGTATCTGGTCTATGAAGTACAGTCAGACCACAGAATGTTTGAAGCTAAAATTAGCAAATTGCTTTCTCTTTCTCCCAATGGCCATGTAATGGCTCTCCTACATTACCTGTCTCCTCTTTCTTTTGACTCTCATTTTCTACTTTGTAACAAACATGCCTTCCTGGCTGGACTCTGCATGCTATGTAATTCAAGCATCCACATAGTTCTCTCACTAGAATATCTGTGTCTCTTATTGAAAATTCTCAAGAAAACAAATCTGATAGCCAACAAGGTTACGGGTTCCTAGGAGGTCAGTTGTATACTTGTGGTTCAGCCAGGGTTAGGGGAATGCAATCATTATATGAAGTTCTGTCCCTCAGAGAGCTATGAACATGCCAGGTTAAACCTCAACAAGTTGTGTCATAGTGAGCAAACCTACTCTCCAATCTGATCATATGTATTCTCTGTTTGTCCTCCCTGAGTAAGTTTTCCAGATAAAACACAGGAGACCCAACTAATTTTGTACTTCAGATAAACGATGAATATTTTTGACATATGCATACCAAAAAAAGAATAGAAGCTATTTGGGAGAAGAGTCTGATTAATGTGCATTCTATGTGCATTATGTAGTAGAGTGTTTGGAGCACCATGAATGTATAACAAATGTCACAATTTCAAAAAATAACTTTTCTGGAAGACTTTCATCAAAAGAAGGAGTTTAAGGGCTGTTGAGCAGTGCTTGTGGCTTTTGGGTAGGATTTGTTTCAGGTTTTCCACACCACTCATTCCTCTTCAACAACCAAATCAAAACCAAAGTACTGATTACAAAGGACTGAATTATTCATTATGGCTGGCAGATACTTGGTAAGCAAACAATGGGTGCTGCTAAGAGGTAGAATGTGGATACAGCTTAGACTTTCGACTTAAGAAAAGGGCCTCCAACTCTCCATGTGAATTGTAATTTTGTGACCAATTTGCATGTTCCTGTGTGTAAGAAGAGGATGGGGGTGGGGAGAGACAGAGAGAGAGAATGAATGACAGTTTAAATAGACTCCAGTCCACTTGCCCAACCAGCAAAATGAACGAGGACCCCAGGTGTACCTCACATAACCTACCTGGTCAGAGGGTGTACAGAGAGCATGACAAACACAAATCACCCTTGAAGACAGTGACCTTACCCACTAGTGACATGTAACCTAATGCATGTTATACTCTGTACAATCAGATTAGTCACTTTTTCCAGTGGGGAGGAGTTGGTGCAAGGGTTGGGGTGTGAGAGGACACTTCCTCTCTAGTACTTCCCTCTTATTTTTCTGTTTTCTGATGTTAACTATTATTAAGTCAGTAGCAAACTTCACCGAGTATATTAGTTTCCTGGGACTGTCATAACAAGGTACCAGGTGGCTGAAACAAGATAAATAGTTTAAATTATCACCTGAGGATATATTTATTGATTTTAGAGGGAGAAGAAGGAAGAGACAGACAGACAGACAGACATCAATGTTAGAGAGAAACATTGGTCAGTTGCCTCCTGTACACATCCTGAGTGGGGATTGAACCCATCACCTAAGCATATGCCTTGATAGGGAATTGAACCCATAACCTTTGCGTGTATGGGACAATGATTCAACCACCTGTTCAGGGAAACAAGAGGAATATTTTATCTTGCAGTATTGAAGGCTAGAAATCTGAGATCAAGGACCACATTCTTTCTCCTCTCAAGGTTGTAAGGAAGGATCTTTTCCACACCTTTCTCCTAGCTTCTGGTAGTTCCTTGGCTTGTGGCAGCATAACTCCAGTCTTCACATGGTGTTCCCTCTGTTTGCTCGTCTGGATCCAACTTTCCCCTTTTTATAACAATACCAGTAAGACTTGATTAGGGGCTCACTCTACTATAGTATGATCTCATCTTAACTAATTTCATCTGCAATGACCCTATTTCCAAATATAGTCACATTCTGAGGTATTGGAGTTAGGACTTCAGTATAAATTTGGGAGGGGGCACAATCCAACCCATAAATACCAAGGTATTCCATTACTCTTAAACTACATATTCCTTGCAGCTTCTCTTAGATTTGTTTTCCTTTTATTTAACTACTCCTTACAGAAGTGTTTCAGTGTAGATGTCTGTATGGCAGGCCTTATATGCTTAATAAAACTTGATACACATTACCTGTGGTACAACAGAGGTATACAACAAAAGGTGAGCTTTAGAAAAAGAGACAAAACAAAAACACTGATATACATATGTATATGCATGTATATAAACACACACATGTATATATGTATATATCAGTTTTGTGTGTATATGCCTACACATATACATATCTGTATTTATGTATATGGTGCATGTACACATGTGTGCATATACACACATGTCTATGTGCATGTATGTGTATACCTGTGCGCATGCATGTACATGCATACATGCATGCTATATCCTGTCCAGATGAAAAATAGAAACATTGTACATAGGTCAATGATACCTCAGTCCCTTTCCAAGTAGGCATCTTGAGACCTCACACAATTCTATCAATCACCATCAGCTGCCCCATCATATTTTCCTGGATCTCATCGACAGTCTGAAATCCCATCTCTTTCAAAGGTGATTTTAGTTTGGGGAAAAGCCAGAAGTCACAGGGTGCCAAATCTGGGCTGTAGGGGGGCTGAGTCACCTGGGTGATTTGATGTTTCACCAAACAACTCTGCAAGAGATGTGATGCATGAGCAGGTGCATTGTGGTGATGAAGCTGCCAATCACCATTTGCCCATAACTGCAGGCTTCTGAATCATTCAAATAGTTTCCATAGAGGAATGTTCAAGCTTAATGCAAAATTTGATGCAGATTTGTTGCTGTACTTGCTGGGTCATTTTGAATGTTTTGGCCACACAGTACACATGCTCACTCAATGGCATCTACCGCCCCCACTGACTAGTACAGTGAAGCCACCATTGTTCACATATGCACATTCCAGTCCACTCTCCATGGCTTCCAGGTCACATCAGTGTTGTACAAACCATTCCCATTATATTAACAATGGCTTGACTCTTCCTGGACAGACTATATATATGCATGGGATCATGGGATGTCATGGTCACAAAAGAAAAATTTGTCCCAGTATTCCAGTATCCAGCATGTAGTTAATGAACAATGGAGGTGTTCTTTGGGGGACTGGCTACCATGTAAAAGTAGTTTAAAGCTCTAGAGCACCATAAATCTCTGTTTCAGACTTTTATAGTTTAGTACATGGTAACAGTAATAACAGATGAAAGTGGCATGAATTAGAGTGGCATAGTAGTCCATCCTGGTTTGCTGACAATCCACTGGTCTAGCAATTGGCATATGGGTCCTGAAATAGCTTACTCTCATCACTTTACTCTTTTAAGTGACTTTACAGTATGTCTTTATTGTTTCCTATAGTAGCCTCAAAAGATCAGCAGAGAAAGCAGAGAAGGGTTTAGTTTTGACAGTTTCACTCATTGTCATTGCTGTTTTTTCAATCAAAGTAAAATATATATGATAGATTTATGGTAATTTATTTCTTCATCTACTTGACTAGACTTTTCAATTTGCTGTTTTGATTAGGGCACATAAATGGATAATTCTAAGCAAGTAAAACTATTTGAAAGTTCTTCAATGTAAGTTATTATTAGTTCCTGCTTATTTTAAAGATGGCCCTTTCTATGCATTGTAAAAATAATTAAAAAACTAATTAATCATGTTTAACCCTTATTTTCTAAGGTCACAGCAGCATAGAAATAATTGAGGGTTGTATGTGGATTACAATTAAGGAGGTATTTGGCTGAAGTACCCACAGAGCTATTTTCCTATTTCTGTTTTCCTTCCTTTGCTGCTTCTGATTCTTAAGGAGTGACTGCACATAGTGAGGCAGAGATGGTAGGATTTTGGAAACTGATAAAATTGCAAACTTAGTAAGTCCCTGCTTGACGCCACCATAAACATCTCACCTCTGGTGTGTCACTTCTTTGTCACCGCTTAAAGATCTGTGATCCCTGGCACCATACCACAGTCAGCTCACCTCCCTAATCCTAGCCAAAAATGCTCTTCTTGCTTAATGAGCATTTCTTCAAGTCTTCACAGCTTCCCCTCCTCACAGGAGGGTAAAAGAAGGAGGATCTCTAAGCATCCTTTCAGCTCCATGCTTATATAATTTCATGTAGAAAATACAGGGGTAGGCAAAAGTAGGTTTACAGTTGTTCATATGGAAAAATACAAATAATAAATGAATAATAGTATGTTATTATTCATGGGAAACAGAATAAACTCTGTTTCCCATACTCACAACTATACACGTACTTTTGCCCACCTCTGTGTATGTGGGAAATGTTTGAAATCTGATGGTTTAGCATTTTTTTAAACTTATGGTTTTTACAAAGAGTTGTACTAAAAAAAATGAGATAAATATAATTCATTTGAGTCCCATATCCAGGAGCAAGGCATGAATTTTGGAGATGAGTGAAAGGAAGGTGGATTCTATGTAAACAGAGTGGGGATGCCCTGAGAGGAAAGGCCATGCTTGAAATTGACTTCACAGTGCCTTCTGGAGAATGAAATGTAAGGAAGCCATGGGCTGACTGAGCATATGGCCCTGACTTGCTGAACAGAAGGAAAGAAAAAGAGTGAGAGAGGAGGAAGGAGTAAGGTACAATGAGAGATGAGACAATGCTGCAATGAGACCAAAAAATAAAAATTCACTGTCTCTGGTTATATTTTGCTTGCTTGTTTCTTCTGTTGATTAGGTAGCACTTATAGGTGAAATTAAGAACAAACTGACAGTAACCAGAGGGGATGTGGAAGGGGAAAAAGTGGAGAAAAAGGGGAGGGGTTTTCAAGAACATGTATAAAGGACACATGGACAAAACCCGTGGTGGGTAGGATCAAGGGTGGGAAGTGGGGACGGCTGGGGTGGGGGCGGAGTGGTGGTGGGGAAATGGAGACAACTGTACTTGAACAACAATAAAAAAATAGAAATTCAGGACTCTTACCTAAATCAGGACATTACCAAGAATTACTAGAGACTATCTATTACAGTGATAGGAATTAATTATTTTAATTATTAGCTGGGACAAGTTTTAATTGGTAAATTTTTTACTAAAATTTTCTGACTCATGGCACATAGTTTTTTTAATATTTGTTATACTGTTTTTATGCATGAAGACCCTAGTTAATTCACTTAGAATTTTGCATATTAAATGAGCTTCAAATATTCTGTAGACTCCTACTCTATGATTAGCTATGGCTTAAAAAAGAATATACATAGTCATGCAGATAACTTGTTCTTAAGGTGGCATTATCATTAGTTACCACTGGCAGTTAGTCATTTTATTAGATATTAATATTCACAGCTTTTAAAGTATTATAGGTCTCCAGCTTCAAAATGGGAAAGAGAATAGAGCATAGACTATTTGGCTTTGCCTACCCAGACATCAGCTGAATTTAATCAGAAAACCACACGATCTTGACTTTTGGTGTTTTCCAAGCCATTAACAGTTCAGATTAACTCCAAAATCATCCTACAATAAGAAACCAGATTAGCCAATCAAACTGTGATTTTGATTTTAAAAAAACTTAGTCTTGGATGCTGTCAAAAGTTGATCAACTTTATCTGAACAAAACAATCAGAAAACCAATTAGCAGAGGGATGAAGAAATTTGAATACTGACTGGATAATTGATATTAAGGAATTATTGTTAATTTTTAGGTGAAATAATAGTATTTTGTCTATGTATTCCTAAAAGTAATTGTGTTTTAGAGATACGAATGGGAATGGGAATGGATAAGAGTATAAATGAAACAAGATTGGCCGTGTAGCAATAATTGCTGAATCTGAGCAATGCTTATTTAGATGGGCGTTCTACTTGGTCTACTTTTGTATCTTTAATTTTTTTTCATAGTAAGCAGTTTAAAAATTAGATCAGAACTTTTGCTTCTCTTTATGAATTTTAAAAAGACCTGGCTAACCTCAAACAATTCTAACCCTTTACAGCTTGTATTTCAAAAAAGGGTAGTACCAGTAGTAAATTGAGTCTGTGATCTCCCACAATGCTTTTTATATACATATACCAATGCTTAAAACTTTTACATATAAGCAGCTACTTAGTGGCACCTTTGAATCAGCAGAACCACTAGTAGAGGCAGGGACCATGGGGAAGTCAGATCTAAATGAACATGACATCTTTATATACCTCCTTAAAGGGTGAGAGAATGGCCCAGACTGATTAAAAATCAAGTAAGGATTTTGCTTACACCAATTGATTGGGTGATCAGTGAACAGCAGGTTCCCTAGAAGCTAGTAGTGAGAAGGCAATACAGCATAAGGAAAATTTGAGCAGAAGCAAACCATAGATTCATATCTCAAATCAACCAATTACTAGATGTGATCTTATTACATGTTGGAGAACTTCAGTTAATTTATATAATCCCCCATATAATGGGAGATTGTTGCAGATTAAACAAAATATGTGACCTGTGAGAAAGTATTAACATAGCAGGTGTGGTTGTTTAGCACTTTTATGTCTTCAAGGGAACCTGGAACCATGATTGAGCATTAACCAACCTCTGGGAATGTGGCTCTCAGGATGTCTTATGTTAATTGTTGCTGATTATGTTTTGTACACATGGAGCAATGCACCATGCCATATTAGCTTGTCAGGATTACTTTGCACAAACATCAACATTTATGATATGCTTCTGACTTCATTGTTGGGATCCTGAATTTCAGTTGCCATGACTGGTCATGTACCATGATTTACCTATGTGACTACTTCTCAATAAAAGCCTCAGACTCAGGGACTCAAATAAGCCATTCCAGGCAGAGACATTCTGCACATGCTATTCTAGTTTGTTGCTAGAGACAAAGCATGTTGTGGGTGGCCCTAGATGGGGAAATGCTCAAAACCATGTGTCTGATGTCTCTGAATTCCTCCTGATTCATATCTTTTTTTGCTGTTGCTCTTGGTCTGTCTATTTTTGCTCTAATAAATCTTAGCCATGAGTATAACCTGCTATTAAGTCTTGTGAGTGAGTCCTTTCAGTGAATCAGAAAACTTGATTGCAGCCTTCAATTACAAGCTAGCTACTTGCATCTAACTTATGCGTGCTAGTTGATATAAGGGACTAACTTTACTGTACTAGAATATAGGCTGGGAATCCAGGATTTTGCCTACTTTTCTCAACCACACCCTTGGAAGAAGTCAAGAATAACATCTCTTCAGTGGGGAAGTTAGAGGGTATAACTCCAATGTTCTCCCCTGTCCACCCACCCCTGCCCATTCAGAGTGTCAAGGCACCATGTAGGGAAAATGGGTAGATGATCAGATCTCCAACTTGGGCCTTTTGAGAATGCATGGCAGTGCAAACCCTTTTTTACCATTTTGAAGGGTAACAAAAAGAATGAAAAAGCCTCTTTGGGAGTAATGAAGACTGGAACACTTAGACTGGTGTTATGGAGCCCCAAGGTGTGCATGCTGGAGGCTGGAGCTGCACTTTATGTAGCAGTCACAGGAAATAGTAGTGTTATAAAACAGCTATCAAGAGTTTCCCCAACTCAGCCAGAACCAAGCACATACAGTCATTTTTACCAAGCACAAGGCACTATAGAAAGACAATCTTAAGCTGTGAGAACTTATGTAAACATTAAAAAATAAACTTAATTGGGTTGGGACTTTGAAGGCAAATCCAAGGGAAGGAGGAGTCTAGGGTACCCATTTTTCAATTCCTTTCTAGATTTGTGTGTGTGTGTTTGTATGTTTATTGTTCCCATCCAAGTGACCAGATCTAAATAACATACATCAAAAGAGCTTTCTGCCTCTAAAATGAAATAATAATTACAATACAATCATTTGTTATGCAATGCATTTAATTAATATTTTTTCAAATAAATTGCCTCCAAGAAGGACAGGACTAATCTCCATAGTGATTGCCAAGTAGATTTTCCCTCTATATGGTATATCTTAAAGATGGTGGGCATAAAATAGTGGTATAAGTTTGCTTTTTAACAGGTGGTTTTTATTTTTATTGAGCCCCTAATTCCTACTTTTATTGAAATTAAGAGTGACTTTGTCAAGCTTTAGTCAGAAGAAGTAATGGTTATTTTTTCCCTCTCACCATCACCATCGTTGGCACATATCATTTTATCACTGTCACTCACATTGTCATAAAATGCATTGTCTTTGGAATCTACCTTATTAAAGGACTTGGCAAAAGGCTTCACTCTGTATGGAAACAATACACTTTGAATATTTCTCTTCTTGGCCTCAGAAATGTCATTGACAAAAGACTCAGAAGTATTTCTGCAAACAAAGCCTTTCCCCTTATGGTATTGACTAGGGTTGACTAACTGAGACTTAGATAATGTGTCTACCATACCTGCACTAAATGACTTTTTTAGGTTAGGATACCTGGTGGACTTGGTACATTTCTGGAAACAGGATGACTTTAGTAGCAAGATTTGATTTTGTGGACAGGTTTGATAAGGTGTTTCAGGTGGCATCAGTGGATGTTGTAGACTGGCTGGTGAAGGTGGCCTGACTGCCCTATTTGGAAATAATGAACAAATTTTACTGCTTCCCTTATGGGCATAAGCTAGCTTATGTGACTTAGATAGACTGTGTTGTCTATATGGCTTTCTGGATGCTGTTTGGGGCCTAGATGGCTTAATGAAATTTTCTGTACTAGGTGGATTTTCTGGACTTGAGGAACAGATTGCATTTTCTGAACTGGATGATGACTTTTCTGGACCTGAAGCTTCAGATAACTTGTCCATATCAGATAGCATGGGTTGTTTTTCTGGAATGCATGAATCGTCTCTCTTGTATCTAGTAAATGATAGTATGGATGACTTGGACAACTTGGCTGCCACACATTTCTTGATCCTGAAAATATAGAAAATTTGGAGTATGATAATTTTTTAAACATTTTATTTATTTATTTTTAGAGAGGGAAGGGAGAGAGAAAGAGAGAGGGAGAGGGAGAGAGAGAGAGAGAGAGAGAGAGAGAGAGAGAGGGAGGGAGAGAGAGAGAGAGAGAGAAGAGGAGAGGAGAGGAGAGGAGAGAAACATCAATGTGCGGTTGCTGGGAGCCATGGCCTGCAACCTAGGCATGTGCCCCGACTGGGAATCGAGCCTGCGATGCCTGGTTCTCAGCCCACGCTCAATCTACTGAGCTACGCCATCCAGGGCATGGAGTATGATAATTTAAAACAAAAGAGTGTTATTGCTATCACCAAAAAATATAAGCTACCGTGTCAGTTTAGACTTTTGGACTGTTTTTGACTCTACTAGGAAAATTGAAAACAGTAAGAATTGGAGTATGGTGAAAGCCATGACTCATGTTACAGGTATGAACTCATGTGGAATTCATGCTCTTGCTTTTCCTTCACAGTATTTTACTGTTTCAATCACTTTAGGTAATTATATATTCTACATATAGAAAAATACAAAGTTGTTTTAAATCTACTATTCAGAGAGAGAATTTCATTTATTCCAGAAATTAAACTTTTATCAAAAAATCTCAAGTTGCCTGGCTGGCGTAGCTCAGTGGATTGAGCGCGGGCTGGGAACCAAAGTGTCCCAGGTTCGATTCCCAGCCAGGGTACATGCCTGGGTTGCAGGCCAGAACCCCCAGCAACCGCACATTGATGTCTCTCTCTCTCTCTCTCTATCTCCCTCCCTTCCCTCTCTAAAAATAAACAAATAAAATCTTTTAAAAAAATTCTTTAATAAAAAAAAAAAATCTCAAGTTGAGGAGTTCTGGCCAAGATGGAGGCTTAGGTAGATACACTTTGCCTCCTCGCACAACCAAAAGAAGGAAAATAACAAATTAAAAAACAAAAAACAACTAGAACTGCCTGAAAATCTAACTGTATGGAAGTCCAACAACCAAGGAGTTAAAGAAGAAACATTCATTCGGACAGGTAGGAGGGGTGGAGATGGGCAGCCAGAGCAGAGAGGATGGGCAGCAAGGCAATGGCTGGAGGACAGGGCCACTGAAGCAGTGCCTGGCAGATCGGACAGTTCCACATTTGCATGCAGATAAACTGGGAGGAACAACTAGTGAGTGAGACAGACCACACAACCCAGGGTTCCAGTGCAGGGAAATAAAGTCTCAAAACCTCTGGCTATAAAAACCTGAGGGGGTTGTGATGGCAGAAGAAACTCCCAGACTTACATGATAGTTCACTGGACAGACCCACAGGGTCCTGGAATGTATACAAACTCATCCATCTGGGAATCAGCACCAGAAGGGCCCAATTTGCTTGTTGGCAGTGGGAGAAGTGACAAAGCCAGCAGAGAGCCCAGTCAGTGACATTGTTCCCTCTCAGATCCCTCCCTCACATACAGCACCACAATGCAGCAAAGTGGGTTGCCCTGCCCTGATGAATACCTAAGGCTCTGCCCCTTACTATGCAACAGCCATGATGAGACAAAAAAAAAAAAAAAATAATGGCCCAAATGAAAGAACAGATCAAAGCTCCAAAAATACAAGTAAGCAATGAAGAGATAGCCAATCTATCACATGCAGAGTTCAAAACACAGGTAATCAGGATGCTCACAGAATTGGTTGCATATGGTCACAAAAATAGAAGAAAAAGTGAAGGCTATGAAAAGAGAAATAAAGAAAAATATACAGGAAACCAATAGTGATGGGAAAGAAACCAGGACTCAGATCAACGATTTGGAGCAGAAGAAATAAACATTCAACCTGATCAGAATGAAGAAACAAGAATTCAAAAAAATGAGAAGAAGCTTAAGAACCTCTGGGACAACTTTAAATGTTCCAACATCCAAATCATAAGGGTGCCAGAAGGAAAAGAGGAAGAGCAAGAAATTGAAAACGTATTTGAACACATAATGAAGGACAACTTCCCCAATCTGGCAAAGAAAAGAGACTTCTAGGAAGTCCAGGAAGCTCAGAGAGTCCCAAAGAAATTGGACCCAAGGAAGCACACACCAAGGCACATCATAATTACATTACTCAAGATGAAAGATAAGGAGAGAATCTTAAAAGCAGCAAGAGAAAAGAAAGCAGCAAGAGCAAGTTACCTACAAAGGAGTTCCCATCAGACTGTCAGCTGATTTCTCAAAAGAAACCTTGCAGGCAAGAAGGGGTTAGAAAGAAGTATTCAAAATCATGAAAGACAAGGACCTACATCTAAGATTGCTCTATCCAGCAAAGCTATCATTTAGAATGGAAGGGCACATAAAGTGCTTCCCAGATAAGGTCAAGTTAATGGAGTTCATCATCACCAAGGCCTTATTATATGAAATGGTAAAGGGATTGATCTAAGGAAAAGAAAAGGATAAAAAATATGAACAGTAAAATGACAACTCACAACTATCAACAACTGAACCTAAAACAAAAATAAAAACGAAAGCAAACTAAGCAAATGACTAGAACAGGAACAGAATCACAGAAATGGAGGTCACACAGAGGTTTATCAGTGGGGAGAGAGTGGGAGGAGATTAGGGGGAAAAGTACAGGGAATAAGAAGCATAAACAGTAGATCCAAAATAGACAGGGGGAGGTAAAGAATAGTATGAGAAATGTAGAAGCTAAAACACTTACATGTACAACCCATGGACATGAACGAAGGGGAGGGGGAATGCTGGTGGGAGGGGTGGCACAGGGTGGAGGGGAATAAAAGGGAAAATGAGATCACTGTAATAGCATAAGCAATAAACTATAATTTTTAAAAAATCACAAGTTGATACATAACTGATAAATATCACAACCTGTCACAAGGGAAAAAATACTCTTTAGACCATTGTTTTTCTATTACATTTATGACATCAAGTTATCTATCCATGCATATTTATATTGACAATATTCCCCTAAATCTAAAGGAAAAAAAAAACAGTGGTATATTTTAGTCATCAGCCCATGGACTGGGAAATATTTAGGGAACCACTACATTAGGGCCAGACTGATCCTTCTATATGAAAGGCAGTGACTGAAATCATGAGAACAGGCATAACTTTTCATGTTAATACACTTTAAAATGGTAGATCATCCAAACTGTTTCATTGTCTTTGGAATGCAGACCAACTCCTTCTCCCTCCCCTTTTTCATTCTCTCTATCTTATTCAAACAGTCATGCCCTATTTTCCTAAACTCAATTTATAAGTAAATTAATAGCCTGGGGCTCAGCTGAACCCTGAATAGGAGACAGCTTTGGCTAAAGTTGATAATGTGACTGAGAATATTTAAGAACTGATGTCATTTAAGTATAAGTATCCACCCACAAGATGTTGGTAGTCCTTTAGAATTCTACAGTTAACATTAAGTAACCACTCCAACAATTAAACCTTCATTATATGTACACATACACACACACATACCCGTTACATTCTTAATTCAAGGTATAACACTTACGCTTCTGCTTTGGGGAAATCGTCATTCAAACAATTATAGTGGAGGAAGCAAAAAGACAGGATGATAAAAGCTGTACATGTAATACCAATTATATGAACACGTAGATGTTTTCTGAAATCATCCCTTTTGTTCAGGGTTGTTGGTTCAAGGTCCTTATCTCCTGTCAAAGAGACTGTATGACCAGAAAATGTGTTAGGTAATGTTTTCTTCCACTTTGATAGTGGCTTGCCACTATATGTCAAAATCAAATTTCTTTGTTTTTTTAAAGCATAAATGTTTGATTGCCATTTTCTTCCCTCTATCACATCCTTAGCCACAGTCTAGAAGCCACATCTGGGAGAAATCTCTAGCTAATCAGCATAATTGCCTGGGTTACCCCTGCATCATGGCTTTTTTACCCCATTAAGATTTTGACTGTACAGGAACAAGTATAAAAGGCACATGGATAAAAACTAGGGGTGGGTGGAAATGGGAGGGAGGAGGGAAGGGCTGGGTAGGTGGGTTGGGATGGGAGTAAAAGATAGAAAATTGTACTGTAACAACAATGAAAAAAGAAAAAAGATTTTGACTGTATGTGTATGTCTTGCATGTTTGAATGTACTTGAGTGTTAATGTGTGTGTGTACAGTGGGAAAGAGGGTGGGACAAGTAAAACCCTTGTTGAAACCTACTATGTGTTAGGTACCATGCCATATTCATTCACATATTATTATGTAGTTTGGTTGGGAATGGGGGTTAGTGGATTGAGTGGAAAAGGAGAGTGAAGGCAGACAATATGTCTATATTCTTTTTAAAAAAGATTTTATTTATTTATTTCTAGACAGAGGTGAAGGGAGGGAGAAAGAGAGGGAGAGAAACATCAATGTGTGGTTGCCTCTCATGCGCCCCCTACCGGGGACCTGGCCCACAACCCAGGCATGTGCCCTGACTGGGAATCAAACTGGCGACCCTTTGGTTCACAGGCCAGCACTCAATCCACTGAGCCACACCAACCAGGGAAATATGTCTATACTCTGTATGTTTCTATGTTGCTTGAATTTTTCACACAGAATAAAAAACAGATATCCTAAAAATTCTTAAAGACTTACTAAATGGTAACATCCAAGAAACAGCAGATTTCTTAAACACAGCTAGCTTGTCTAATTAGGTACTTAAATGCATAACAGAATCATAATTTCTAGGTTTTAAGGTTAGGTTCATACCTGTAGTAGAATATCCATAACTTTGGTTTGTATTTAAACAAGTACTTGTCCCAATGGACAAAAATAGGACATAAATAAAAAGGTTCATGTCCAGAGCTTCATTGAGACGCTTCTACCAAGGAAACTACTGTATTTGAGAGGGTTCCACCTGTTCTAGGGCTTTATGACATCATATCTTCTATGTCATATTCTGATAACATAATGTCACCATGGGGAAGTACGGGCTTCTGTGTGGGTCAAACTAAGTACATTGGATTTTATTCTAGGAAAAATGGAGTACCACTAAAGAGTTTCTGGGTAGAGAGGGACATGATAAGATCTGCGCTTTAGAAAAACCACACAGGCTGTTGTCTAGGGAATAGATTGGAGGGGCACAAGTAGAAGAAAGTAGTAAGACAATTAGGAAGTTGTCCAGATGATAGAAGATGGTAGCTTGAAGCAGAGTGGTGGTGGTGAAGATGGAGAAAAACTGATGAATTTGAGAAATATATTGATTGTTGGTAGAACTAGGTGATAGGTAGGCTATGGGGCATGAGGGATAGAGAGGGAGCAAGGATGATTCATTCATTCATTCAACAAAAAAAGTGTTCAGTGTCTATTATGTGACAGAAAGATTTGCACTAGGTACTGAACATGCAAATAGACATGTTTTCTGCCATCAAGAAGTTTGAAATCTAGTTGGAGAGACAGACATGTAAATAAGCAATCACTAGGGATTGTGGGTGTGTAATGTCATGCAGGCTGTGCAGGGTACAGGGCCACAGGAGCACACAAAAGGAATATGTATTCAGAGTAGGGAACCCTGTAGGATATGACCCTTGAGCTGAGGTGAGGTTTTTAATTTGTTGTTTAATGAGAACAGGAATTCCTTGAACCCAGAAAGAAAGGAGAGGATATTGTATTGCAGACAGATAAATCAATATTTATAAAACACGGTTGAGGAAACTTCATTGTCATATGGCCAAAATGAATAATACAGGGTGGGGATAGCTGGAAATAAAGCTGGAATGGGTAAGCTGGGCAACCCTTATAAACGGGTTGTGTGTTAAAGGCTTTTCTTGAAGTCTATTTTCTCATCTCTAAAATGAATAAAGAAGAGATAAAAGAACATATCCCATGAGAGGGGCAATCTTTGAAATCATTGTTTTGGAACCATTACAATAGAACAAAATTAAGTAGTGTTTGGAAAATACAAATCATTTTTACCCTGAAACTAAATAATCCTGCTCCACCCTGGCTGGTGTAGCTCAGTGGATTGAGCTCGGCCTGCAAACCAAAGTGTCGCAGGTTCGATTCCCAGTCAGGGTACATGCCTGGGTTGCAGGCCATGACCCCCAGCAACTGCACATTGATGTTTCTCTCTCTCTCTCTTTCTCCCTTCCTTCCCTCTCTAAAAATAAATAAGTAAATTTTAAAAAATAATAATAATCCTGCTCCCCAAATACCTTTATATCTCAATAAAGCAAGGGGGGGGGAACCCCAAACAGGAAAATGTTCTTTATCCCTTTTTGAATAAAATGTTCTTATTTTGAGTGAGTCCTGTAAAGTGAAAGAATGTATCTGTCAACTCTTTCTAAAATCAGGGTTTTTTTTTTCTAGTATGGACAGACAGTTGATTGACAATATCTTAAAGCTAGTATTTGAGAAATAGCTTTCAAATGAGTTTAAATATTAACTTAATTTTCCCAATGAATAGAGAAACACTACTTTTCTTGCTCTAACATAAATCTATATGATTTTATTGGTAGGTTCACATGAATGCCATGTTAGAATTCATTTCACTCAAATTCTGGGTAGAATTTTGATTAAAATTATACTTTAAAATCCTGTTACTTGCTTCAGATGTTGTGATTGTTTTTTATTGTTGCCAGAACTAGGCTGAGGCCCAATGAGGCACTTGCCTCTGGCACAAAATTTAAGTGGTGCTCAGTAATCAAATAAATCATATTTTAATGTAATATTTAAAAATAAAAATTAATGCTGAAAAATCCATGATATACAAAATGTCAAACAGCTTTTTAAAAGGCAGACTCCGATCCTGTACTTGTGCTTTCCCCATAAACCCGAGTCTGCATCTTTGGCCTGGTGGGCCATCCTTATCCTTGTCCTCTTTAAAAATCAGAAGAGCAGGGTTCAAGGACTTATCGTGCTTCTAAACAGGGCTGTGTTGTCCCCAAGACTCCTAGAAATCTCTTGGTCATCTGCCCCAGAACTCTGCTCCTGGGCTGCTGTTTGATTATTCCCCCCTTTTATCTTACTGTCTTGCTCCCACAGTTTGGCCAGCACTGTTCCAAGTTGAATCAGGAGTACCAAAGCTTGTCCTAGATCCTACGTGGAAAAGTGGAATCCTTGGCCCTTTTTCTTGTAAAACTGATGAACCTCTCTGGGGTTTCCTCCTCATGGCTTTCTACTGCCCTCCTCTGGGTCTCAATTGCCAGTGCAATTCCACTGCTGGCCTTCAATATTTTACCAATAGATTTTTTAAAGTATGTTTTATTGATTATGCTATTACAGTTGTCCCATTTTTTTCTCCCTTTTATCCTCCTCCACCCTGTACCCCTACCCTCCAACATTCCCCACCCCCTTAGTTCATGTCCATGGGTTGTACATATAAGTTCTTTGGCTTCTCTCTTTCCTATACTATTCTTAACCTGCCCCTATTTTATGCCTACCAATTATGCTACTTATTCTCTGTACCTCTTCAGCCTATCTCCCTCCCCCACTCCCCACTGATAACCCTCCATGTGATCTCCATTTCTCTGATTCTTTTATATGAAATATTAAAGGGAGTTATTGAAGAAATAGAAGACCAATAGATTTTTTTAAATTGAAAAAAATTATTTATGTGCCTTATAAAAATTTCAAATTGCACAGTGGTACTTAAGCTTTCCTTAATGCTTTCAGTTCTCATGACATCTTAAAATTGCTCTAAATATTTCTTTCCCATGCCTAAAATCTTCCTCTTTATTTTTAATTGCATTTTAAAATTGCATAAGGGATATATTAATCTATTCTCATCATGCAAAATCAAAAATACAGAAATGTACAGAGTAATAAGTTACAGAGTCCTTTTCTTCACTATTCCACTGTTTTCCCATTCTAGAAATAATAACTCAAAAGCTTCATGTGTACCTTTCAGATCTTTTTCTAACATTTACATACACATTTACATATATATGATGCACACACACTAAACACAAATGAGATCATTCTGTAAGTATTTTATCAAGGCTTTTTAAAAGTACGTAACTATGTGTATACCCATGTTAATAGCAGCATTATTTATAATAGCCACAGGGTGGAAATGATTCAAATATCCATCAAAAATGAATAGATAAACAAAATGTAGTTAACCATACAATGAATATTATTCACCCTTAAAAAGGCATTAAACTCTGAAACATGCTTCAACATGGATGAACCTTGAGGATGTTATGCTGAGAAATAAGCCAGTCACAAAAGGCCAAATATTTTATGGTTCTTATTCTATTAGTTACCTAGAGAAATCAAATTCATGGAAACCAAAAGTGAAATGGTGGTTACCAGGGTCTGGGTAGAGGGGAGAATGCAAAGTTATTGTTTAATGGGTACAGAGTGTCAGTTTGGGGTGATAGAAAAGTTCTATAGATGGATGATGGTGATAGTTGCATAACTGCACAACAATGTGAATTTATTTAATGCCACTAAATTGTATATTCAAAAATAGTTAAAATGGTAAAATTTAAGTCACATATATGAGGTCTATCCAGAGAAAGTCCAGCCATTGTTAATATGACAAGAATGGTTTGCATGACATTGATGTAACCTAGCAGCCAAGGACAATGGACTGGAATGTGCATGTGTGAACAATGACAACTTCACTGTACTTACTAGTCAGTGGGAGTAGTACATGCTATTGAATGAGCTTGTGTACTGTGTGGCTGTTACATTCAAAATGACAGAGCGAGTAGAGCAATGAATCTGTATCAAACTTTGTGTTAACTTGAACATTCCTCTGTGGAAACTATTTGGATGATTCAAAAGGCTTTCAGGGACAATGCAGTGAGTGCAGTGCAAATAAAAGTGGGGCACAAATGCTTCAAAGATGGTTGAGAATCTGTTCAAAGTAATCCACATTCTGGAAGGCCTGCAACAAACAGAACACCTGGGCATGTTGAAGGTGTATGGGCTGTGGTCAACAAAGATCTATGACTGACAGTGTGAGAACTAGAAGCTGATCTGGGAATTCCAAAACCTACTGTGTCTGAGATTTTGGTGCAGGATCTCGGCATGAAATGTGTCATGCCAAAATTTGTGGCAGCTGATGGCGATTCCAACAAAAGATTTTGCAGAGTGTTTTGAACAGTGGAAGAGACACTGGGAGAACTGTGTGAGGTCCCAAGGTACCTGCTTTGAAGGGGACTGAGGCATCAATGTCCTATGTATAATATTTCTTGTATCTTCTTTATCTGGGCTTCTTTAATAAGTGTCTCTATTTTTCATATTGCATGGATGGATACTTTCTTGGACAGACCTTGTATTTGAGCACAATAAAAAAAATAGGAAAAAAATCCCACACTACTAATACCTAAACAATTTCATTTTAAAAGAGGCAAAGCCCAGATAAAAGACAAACTTAAAAAAAAAAGAGTCAAATGTAAACATTTACAGTGCTAAGCATGACTGACCTAATTGACCACTTTCTCTCCTTAGTACCATTCTGCTCTCCCAAACTAATGGCTTTAAAGTAGTCTGGTGCATGTTCTTTGAGTTTCTTTTCTGTGTGTTTACATACATTACAGAGCATAGGTCTGGAGCTACACTGGGTTAAAAGCTTGGGTCCACCATTTACCAGCTTGTTGACTCCTTGGTCAAATTAATGTTTCTGTACTTCTGGTTTCTCATCTGTAAAAGGAGAATAATAATAGAAGCTTCTGAATAAGAGCTACAGTAAGGATTAAGCCCTGGCTGGCGTAGCTCAGTGGGTAGAGCTCGGGCTGCGAACCAAAGTGTCGCAGGTTCGATTCCTAGTCAGGGTACATGCCTGGGTTGCAGGCCATAACCCCCAGCAACCGCACATTGATGTTTCTCTCTCCCTTCCCTCTCTAAAAATAAATAAATAAATACAAAAATTATATCTAAAAAAAAGAGCTACAGTAAGGATTAAATTAAATAATGCACGTCACAGTACCTAGCATGTAATAAGTGGTCAAGAAACATTAGCTGTTACTATTGGATGTAGTGTTCATCTTTAGAGAGTCAGCAAAGTAGGCCAGCAAACATTAAATACCTGTAACATGAAAAGCAGAAACCAGGGACTGGAAGGAATTTAAGGATGGGTTCCAGAAAGGACAGCAGAAGAGCTCAAGAAAGGAAGGTGAGTGGTTGCCAATCAAATCTAGTATTCACATTTATAGAAGAAAAAGTAGCCCTGGCTGGTATAGCTCAGAGGATTGAGCATGAGCCTATGAACCAAAGGGTCCCTGGTTTGATTCCCAGTCAGGTCACGTGCCTGGGTTGCAGGCCAGGTCCCCAGTGGGGAGGATGCGAGAGGCAACCATACATTGATGTTTCTCTCCCTCTCTTTCTCCTTCCCCCTCACTCTCTCTAAAAATAAATAAATAAGATCTTTTTTAAAAAAGAAAAAAGTAGAGGAGATACAAGGAAGCATAGATAGATGCATAGTAATAAAAGAGACTTTAATACACTACTCTCAGTGCAAGTGACAGAAGACAAACAATATAATCAGCAGAGTTGATCATATATATATATATATATATATATATAACTTTGTGCTCCTTTTTCCTCTCATGAGCGTAAGTTGTTCTATCTTCTTGGAATAGGGAATCCATTATTTTGGAAAACCACTTTTCCCTATCTCAACCTGGTCCTGATAAGGGCTAACAATCATAGAATCCCTCCCTCTGGGCCACAAAAGTGGACTTGTGGCTCAGGCTAGACCAATAATAGTTTCTTATCTCCTGCCACAGTTTATAGTTAGCTGTATGACTCAGAGCAGGCCAACCAAAAGTCTTCACCAAGTTATTTCAAACAATTTGGACCAAGAAGTTCCTTTAGCACCACTGGTGGAAACCCTGGCAAGGATGTGAATTCAGAGTTGCCATGGCCCCAGTTGGCAGGAGTAAGCTAATTTGAAAGAATAAAACCTGCATAAAGAGGAAAGGCGGAGAACATTTTCCAAGGAGAGTCACAATTCTGGTTGTTCTTGAGGCCATCCTCACCTGTGCCTTTCTGGTGGTTTGAGTATATATGCCCATATATTTCCTCTTTTGATTTACTGATTGGAATTGCGCTTATGTCATTTGCAACCACAAGAGTTCTAACTGATATATATTGGTGTGGTGTGGGGGCCAACGTTCACTAGAATTTCAAATTCTCCCCTATTAGCAGTTACCAGCACACCTCCTCTTTGCAGGCTTGAGCATTCTGGTGAGAAGGTTATTATTAACTTTCTCTCCTTATCCCCCTATTATTACTAACATGACTTCCTTGCCAGTGCAAATGGGTGTGTGTTCTCATCTGCACACATTTACAACATGTGTCCACATGTGTGTCCTCAAGTGTGTTCACAAACAGGTACATAAATATGTATGAGACCTCAGATGAGAACTTGTAGGAAGCATCTGTAGGACTGTAAATTATGTTTTATTTATTTTTAAATCTCACATGCCTGCTAATATACTCTGGTTATTACCACACAAACGGTGAGAAACAGTTTTAACCTCAACTGCTAGTCCAGTCTCAATTTTTTTGGTGACCGTCATTAATGAAATTGCAGTAGTTGCTTTCTAGAAGGTCTTGAACATCCTCATAAGGAGATCTTGACAGTTCAGTAACCATTTCACAGTTCTCCGCCTGTTCTGCCACAGTGTGGGCAAGGAACACAAATACTATGGAGATAATGACCCAACTTTCATTTGAAAAGAGCTCTAATGATCAGACATTTTTCCCTGCAGCGGTAGAGTCGGAGTGAGAAGCATACCACAAGAAAATGTGAGTCCCAAGTCAATGAAGACTGACTGCTTTTACTAAACCTTTACAACCAGTTCAGGCTGCAGGATTTGCTCATCTGAATGCAGTGTCCCTCGGAGGACCTAGTCCTTACTAGCACCACTAAGTGACAGGCAAGGAATTCCTAGAGTAGTCCTCCAGTGCCCAGCTGAGTTGGCATGATTATTGCATTATTTTCTTCATTTCACAGATGAGCCTACTGAGGCTCAGAATAGCTAAGTAGCATGCCCATGTTCCCAAGCTAGTAAGTGACAGAGCCAGAATGTTCTGAAAATAAACTGGGAATATACACAGGAAATATGAAATGAAAAGTTTCACTAAGAAATTACACACAAAATAGCATAGGTGACACATACATAAATTATGAAGCTAAATAGTAAAATGAATACTCCTATCTACCATCTAACTTTAGAACACCTTCAATGTGATTGAATTTCCCTGCATGTATCTGTACTCCTGCCTCCCTGCTCTTAGATGGTGACTTCTTTTCCTTCCCTTGGTTTTCATTAATCTTATAACCCAGAAGTATGTTTACCTAGTTTTGCTTAATTCCCAAGTATATAAAAATGGAAAGATATTTTACATTTCTTCTGTGACTTGCTTTATTTGTTTTTAATTTGAAGGCATTTTTATTATGAATTTTTATTTTTTAATTTTATTTTTCAATTACAGTTGACATATAATATTATATTAGTTTTAGGTGTACAACATAGTGATTAGACATTTATACAACTTACAAAGTGATCCCCCTGATATGTCTAGTACCCATCTGACACCGTACATAGTTATTATAATATTATTGACTGCATACAATATGGCTGCATTATATATTCCCTATGCTGAACTTTATATCCCTGAGACTATTTTTAATGACTTTTCCCCCCAATCTTCACCTGATGTTATGTTTTTATTGAATTTTTTTAGGGAAGGAAGGAGAGAGAGAGAGAGAGACATCAATCTGAGAGAGAAACAATGATTGGTTGGCTCCCATATGCCCCCTGACCCAGGATCCAACCTGACACCTAGGTATGTGCCCTGACTGGGAATCTAACCTGCAACCGTTTGGTGCATGAGACGATGCTCTGACCAACTGAAGCACTGGGCCAGGCCCTTCCTCCCCATGACTATTTTATAACTGCCAGT
This sequence comes from Phyllostomus hastatus, assembly GCF_019186645.2. Lineage (NCBI taxonomy): Eukaryota > Metazoa > Chordata > Mammalia > Chiroptera > Phyllostomidae > Phyllostomus > Phyllostomus hastatus. The sequence goes on along the minus strand of NW_025333841.1, from coordinate 5,816,277 downwards.
TTGTTCTCAATCCCTTCAGCTTTTCCCCTAATTCCCCTAACCCCCCTCCCATCTGGCAACCATCAATTTGCTTTCTATATCTATGAATTGGTTTCTGTTTTGTTTATTTAATTTTTTAGATTTCACATATACATGAAATCACATGGCATTTGTCTTTCTCTATCTGATGTATTTGTGACTTGCTTTATTTACTCATAATTGCTTGTGACTTCCATCCATGTTTTCATGTGTACTTGCAGCTTATTTTTTTCACTGATGTATAGGACGCTATAATGTGAATGTGCCAGAATGTACTCATCTATTCTCCTGTTAATGGACCTTGGCTTGTTTCCACCTTTTCTTGTATTACATCCAATGCTGCTATAAATGTCCATGTATGTGACTTTTGGTGCATATATATAAAAGTTTCTCTAGGGAGTACACCTGGAACGGAATGGCTGCATTATAGGGAATACAAATGTTCAACTTTTATGTGATATTCTCATATTCTTCCCCAAAGTGGTTCAATTTATAGGCCCACTAGAGTGTATGAGTTTCCATTGGTTCAAATCCTTGCTACCATTTGAGTATACCAGAACTTTAATTTTGGCCAAATTAGTGAGTGAGCAGAAAATGGTATGTCACTGTTGTTGCTGGGAGTTTGTCAAATTTGTATGTTTTCAAATTCAGTGGCATTAAGCTGGATAACTGGATGGGGCAAAGGGACAATATTTGAAAAGAGGGAAATACTTGGGAAATTGTCTTTGTCCATTTGGGCTGCTATAACAAAATAACACAGAGTGGGGCTTATAAACAAAGTAAATGTATTTTTTAAAAGATTTTATTTAAGCCCTGTCTGGTATAGCTCAGTGGATTGAGAGTGGGCTGCAAATCAAACGGTCACCAGTTCTATTCCCAGTCAGGGCACATGCCTAGGTTGCAGGCCAGATCCCCAGTATGGGGTGCAGGAGAAGCAACCACACATTGGTATTTCTCTCCTTCTCTTCTCTTATCTCTAAAAATGAATAAATAAAATCTTTAAAAAAAGATTTATTTTATTTATTTTAGAGAGGGGGAGGGAGGGAGAAAGAGAGGGAGAGAAACATCAATGTGCGGTTGCTTCTCATGTGCCCCTTGTTGGGGACCTGGCCTGCAACCCAGGGATGTGCCCTAACTAGGAATTGAACTGGCGACCCTTTGGTTCACAGGCTGGTGCTTAATCCACTGAGCCACAGCAGCCAGGACAAATGTATTTCTTTTTTTGAAACTATGTTTTTATGTCAACTGAGAAATAATAAGCTTATGCATTTTTTCTCTTTTTATAGGCACTATAGTTTTTTTCTTTAAAAGTGTTCAATTACAGTTTATATTCAATATTATTTTGTATTAGTTTCAGGTGTACAGAATAGTGGTTAGACAATCATATACTTTACAAAGTATTCCTCTCAATAAATCTAAATAAACCCTGGGACCATACCTAGTCATTCCAATATTGTTGACTATATCTTGCATGCTGTACTTCCCTGTGAACATTCTGTAACTACAAATCTGTACTTCTCAATCCCTTCACCGTCTCTACCCAGTCTCCCAGGTCCCTTCTCCTCTGGCAACCATCGGTCTGTTCTCTATGTCTATGAGTCTGTTTCTACTTTGTCTGTTCGCTTATATTGTTCTTTAGATTCCACATATAAGTGAAATCATATTGTATTTGTCTTTCACTGACTGACTTATTTCACATAGCATAATTCCCCCTCAAGGACCACCCATTCTGTTGCAAATGGTAAGATTTTGTTCTTTTTTATGGCTGAGTGATTTCCATTGTATGTGTATATGTACCACTGCTTTTTTCTTTACTCATATATTGATGGGCACTTGGGTTGCTTCCATAGCTTGGCTATTGTAAATAATATTGCAATGAGAATAGAGGCGTATATATACTTTCAAATTAGTTTTAGGTTTCTTTGAATATATAGCCAGAAGTGGAGTTGCTGGGTCATGAGGAAGTTCCATTTTTAATCTTTTGAGAAACCTCCACATTGATTTCCAAAGTGGCTACCCCAATCTGTATTCCATCAACAGTACACAAGTGTTCCCTTTCTCCAAATTCTCACCAACGTTTGTTATTTGTTGATTTATTGATGATAGCCATTCTGACAGGTATGAGGTGATATCTCATTGTGGTTTTCATGTGCATTTCTCTGATGACTAGTGACATTGAGTACCCTTCCATATGTCTATTGGCCATCTGTATGTCCCCTTTGGAGAAGTTTCTATTCAGATCCTTTGCCCATTTGTTAATTGGATTTTGTTTTGGTGTTGAGTCATATGAGTTTGTTATAAATTTTGGACTTTAACCTCTTATCAGATGTATCATTGGCAAATATGTTCTCTTATTTATTGGTTGTCTTTTCATTTTGTTGATGGTTTCTTTTGCTATGCAAAAAGTTTCTGTTTGATATAGTCCCATTTGTTTATTTATTCTTTTGTTTCCCTTGCCCAAAGAGAAATATCAGAAAAAAATATTACTAAGATAAATGTTTGAGATTTTACTGTCTATATTTTCTTTTATGGTTTCAAGTCTTACATTTAAGTCTTTACTCCATTTTGAGTTTATTCTTGCATATGATATAAAAAGGTGGTCTAGTTTCATTTTTATTGAAATTTTTATTGAGCCAGTTACAGATTCAAATGTAATTGTAAGAAATAATACAGAGAGATGACTCTGCCCTTTTATCCAGTTTCTCCCAATGTCTTCCAAAACCATAGTACACTCTCACAACCAGGATCTTGACATTAATACAATTCACTAATCTTATTCAGATATCCCTGATTGTACTTGTCCTCATTTTTGTGTGTTTGTATTTAGTTTTGCACAGTTAAATCATATGTATATGTTCATACATTTACCACTATAGTCAAGATACTTCCATCAGGATATTTCTATCACCAGAAGAATCCCTCTTTTGCCCTTTCAAAATCACACCCACTTCTGTCTGCACCTCTCATCCCCTCCCTTAACCCTGGAATCACTAATCTATTCTGCATTTCTAAATGTTGTCATTTCAAAGTGTCATATTAATGGAATCATATACTGTGCAACCTTCTGGGATTGCTTCTCTCCCCCCGCCTCAGCATGATTCTCTGGAGATTCATACAAGTTAATGCATGTATCAATAATCTGTTTCTTTTTATTGCTGATTATTATTTCATGGTATGTGTGCCAGAATTTGTTTAACCATACACCTCTTGAAGAATATCTAGGCTGTTTCCACCTTTTGGCTACTACAAATGAAGCTGTTATGACCATTCTAGTACATGGTTTTTAATGTAACTTTTAATTTTTGTGCAGTAAATATCTAAGAGTATAATTGCTGGGTCTTATAGTTTCATTTTTTTTGCATGTATCTGTCCAATTTTTCTAATACCATTTACTGAATACACTGCCTTTACCCCATTGTATGTTCATACCTACTTTGTCAAATATTTCTTGACCAATAGGTATGGGCTTATTTCTAGACTCTCTATTCTGTTCCATTGATCAGTATGTCTGCTTTTACACCACTCTGTTTTTGATTACTATGGCTTGTAGTATAGTTTGACATCAGGTAATGTGGTTCCTCCAACTTTGTTCTTCTACCTCAAGATTGCTGTGGCTATTTGGGGACTTTTGTGGTTCTATATAACTTTTTTTTTAAAGAGAAGGTTTTTTTTAAAGATTTTATTTATTTATTTTTAGAGAGGGAAGGGAGGGAGAAAGAGAGAGAGAGAGAGAGAGAAAGAAACATCAATGTGCGGTTGCTGGGGGCCGTGGCCTGCAACCCAGGCATGTGCCCTGACTGGGAATTGAACCTGCGATGCTTTGGTTTGCAGCCTGTGCTCAATCCACTGAGCTATGCCAGCCAGGGTGGTTCTGTATAACTTTTTAAATTATTTGTTCTAGTTCTGTGAAATAGGCCATTGGTATTTTGATAGGAATTGTGTTGAATGTATAGATTACTTTGTGTAGTATAGACATTTTAACAATGTTAATTTTTCCTATCCATGAGCATGATATATGTTCTATTTCTTTGTATCTTCTTTAATATCTTTCTTCAGTTTCCTATAATTTTCCAAGTACAGGTCTTTTACATCCTTGGTTAAATTTATTTCTAGGTACTTTATTATTTTTGATGCAGTTGTGAGTGGGATTGTTTTCTTAGTTTCCCTTTCTGATAGTTACTATTACTATATAAATGCAACTGATTTTTAGATATTTATTTGCTATTCTATTACTCTACTGAATTTATTTATCAGTTCTAATAGCTTTTTGGTGGAACCTTTAGAGGTCTCTATATGCTGTATTATGTCGTCTGCAACATAATGACAGTTTTACTTTCGCCTTTCCAATCTGGATGCCTTTCATTTCTTTTTGTCTGATTGCAGTGACTAGGGCTTCCAGTACTATATTGAATAAGAGAGGTGAAAGTGGACATCCTTGTGTTGTTTATATCTTAAGAGAAATGATTTTAGTTTTTTTCCATTGAGTATGGTGTCGGCTATGGGTTTGTCATATATGGCCTTTATTATTTTGAGGTATGTTTCCTCTATTCCCCCTTTGCTGAGAGTTTTTATCATAAATGGGTGCTGGATTTTGTCAAAAGCTTTTTTCTGCATCTATTGATATGGCTATATCATTATTCTTCATTTTATTTATATGGTATAGCATGTTAATTGATTTGTGGATATTGTAGCAACCTTGCATCCCTGGAATAAATCCCACTTGGTCATGATGTGTTATTTAATACATTGCTGAATTTAATTTGCTAAAAGTGTGTTGATTATTTTTCTTCTATATTCATCAAACATAATTGACCTGTAATTTTCTTTCTTTGTAATGTCTTTATCTGGTTTTGGAATCTGGATAATGCTGACCTTGTAAAATGACCTTGGGAGGCTCTGCTCCTCTTGAAATTTTTGGAATGGTTTGAGAATGATAAGTGATAGTTCTTTGAATGTTTGGTAAAATTCACCTATTAGGCCATCTGGTCCAGGACTTTTGTTTTTTGGGAGTTTTTAGATTATTGCTTCAATTTTATTAGTTGTAATCAATATGTTCAAATTTTCTGTTTCTTCTTGATTCAGTTTTGGGAAGGTGTATGTGTTCTAGAAATTTATTCATTTCTTTGAGATGGCCCAGTTTGTTGATGTATAGTTGTTAATACTACTTTCTTATAATCCTTTGTATTTCTGTGGTGTCAGTTGTTATTTTTCCTCTTTCCTTTCTGATTTTATATATGTGGGTACTCTCTCTTTTTTTCTTGGTGAGTCTGATTTAAGGTTTGATAATCTTGTTTATTTTTTCAAAGAACTAGGTCTCGGTTTCATTGATGTTTTTCATCGTTTTCATAGACTGTATTTCATTTATTTCTGCTCTTATCTTTATTATTTCCTTCCTTCTACTCACTTTTGGCTTTGTTCTTCTTTTTCTGGTTAAGTGTAAGATTAAATTGTTTATTTGAAACTTTTTGTTTCTTGCTATGAATTTTCTTCTAAGAATGCTTTCACTGTGTCCCATAGATTTGGGGTTGTTGTGTTTTCATTTTCATTTGTCTCAAGGTATCTTTTAATTTCTTCCTTGATCTCATTGTTAACCCATTCATTATTTAGTATATGTTGTTTAGCCTCCACATTTGTTTTTCATCTTTTTTCTTGTGATTGATTTCTAGTTTCATACCATTGTGGTCAGTGCAGATGCTTGAGATAACTTCAGTCTTAAATTTATTGACCTTGTTTTGTGTCCTAATGTGTAGTCTACCCTAGAAAATGTTCTATGTGCACTTGAACACAATGTATATTCTACTGCTTTGTGGGGAAATGCTATGAAGATATCAATTAAATATATCTGATGTAGTCATTTTAGGCTATTGTTGATTTTCTGTCTGGAAGATCTATCCAGTAATGTCAATGGGGTATTAAAATCCTCTACTGTGACTGTATTACAGCTGATATCTCCCTTTATGTTTATCAAGATTTGCCTTATATATTTAGGTGCCATTTACATTTAAATTGTTTACACTTAAATAGGTATGTATTTATTGCCATTTTATTCTCTATAACTATGTTTCTTTTTTTCCTTTCTTCTTCTTAAAGAAGACCCTTTCACATTTCTTGTAATACTGAGGTAATGAACTCCTGTAGATTTTTTTTTTGTTTGGGAAGCTCTTTATTTCTCCTTCAATTTTAAATGATAGCCTTGCTGGATAAAGTAGTCTTAGTTGTAGGTCCTTGCTTTTTGTCACATTGAATATTTCATGCCAATCCCTTCTGGTCTGAAAAGTTTCTGCTGAGAAATCAGCTATCAGTCTTATGGGAGCTCCCTTGTAGGTAACTAACTGCCTTTCTCTTTCTGTTTTTAAGATTCTCTCTTTGTTTTTAACCTTTGCCATTTTAATTATGATGTGTCTTGGTGTGGACTTCTTCAGGTTCATTTTGTTAGGGATTGTGTGTCTTCATGGACTTGTGTGTCTTTTTCCTTCATTAGGAAAGTTTTCAGTCAGTGTTTTTTTGAGTAGGTTTTCAATTTCTTGCTCTCTCTCTTCTCCTTCTGGTATGCCTATGCTGTGGATGATATTATGCTTCATGTGTCAAAGGTCTCTTAACTATCTTCATTTGTTAAAATACTTTTTTTTCTTTTTGTTGGTTGATTGGGCATTTTCTACTACCTTGTTTTCCAAACCACTGATTTGATTTTCTGCTTAATCTAACCCATTGTTTATTCCTTCTAGTTTATTCTTCATTTCAGATATATTATTATTTATTTCCGACTGTTTCTTTTTTATGGCCTCTATGTTCTCTTTTATGCTTACTATCTCTTTGTTTAAGTTCCCACTCAGTTCATCCATTCTTCCCTTAAGTTCCTTGAGCAACCTTACAACCATTCTTTTAAACTCAATATCTGGTAGATTGCTTGACTCCATTTCATTTACTTTTTTTTCTGGAGATTTCTCCTCTTCTTTCATTTGGGGCATATTTTTTTGTCTCCTCATTTAGAGTGCCTCTCTGTGTTTGTTTCAGTATATTAAATTGATCTGCTTTGTCTCCCAATCTTTGTAGGGTGGCCTTATATACTCCCATATTTTGCCATGTGTAATACACACTTTTTGGCCCAAAATTTTGAGAGAAAAATAAGGATGCACATTATACATGGGTATAATTATTACATAGCATGGATATAATAGTTCCATGTATAATGTGCACAAAAATATGGGTGTGCACTATACACGGCAAAATATGGTAGGTGCCTTGTGTGACCCTGTTGCACAGTCTCCTTGATCACCTGAGTTGGTTGCTCCAAGCATGTCCTTTGTGTGGCTTATGTGAGCCTTCTTATTGTAGTTGTGTCTTGATTGTAGTTTGTTCATCTGTTCATGTGGTTGACTTTTGGAATGGCTGACTGTGAAGATCTACTGTGACCACAGTGCATAAACTACTGTGCAGGTGCTGACCATAGGAAACAAAATTGGCCTCAGCAATGTTTGGTGACAGATTTCCCTTTGGATGTGCTGCTTGTGGAACTAATTGGATCTTCCTCTCATGTTTTCTGAAGCTTTCTACTCAGTGTGTTCATTCTAGGGCCTCTTGGGAGGGATTCTGGTTCAGGTCAGTGTCCAACTCTGCCTGTGACTGGCCCTGGGCAACCAATTTGGAATTACATTGCCATTCACAGTTTGTGGCTGCTTCTTTTGGGTGTGGGTGTGTGTGGGAATGGCCAAGGTGTGCAGCAAGGCCAGCTTCCACCAGTACTGATCCCAGGGGCAGGTCAGCAAAAGGCCCAAAGAGCCCTGAGAATTGCCTCTGATTTCCTCTTCCTGTTAGATGCCTGATAGGCTCAGTCACTGAAAGAACCTCTGGCTTTATGCAAGTTGCATGAGGTAGGTTCTCCGTTAATCACCAGGTCAGAGGGAGTGGTGTTCACCAGACTGATAGAGATTCAAACTCGGTGTCATTGCTGGGTCTGAGTCTACCCAGTAATATCCAGGGTATGCTAAGGCTAGCTGTCACCTGTAGAGTGCTTGCAGAGCTTAGTGGTGGGGCAGGGTCTCAGGGAGTTGTCATTATGAGGCCAACAGTGTATATCAGGCCCTCAAAGGACAAAATTTGACTGTGTGAAGGGAGGACTTTGCACCAGTCAGGCGTGTAAGGAAAAAATGACTTCCATCCTAGAGCCACACAACTAAGTCTGTCTCAGATTCTGCCTGGACCTTCTGAAGAGCCCAAGCTTGGCAGGATAGGGCCCCTGGCAGTCGGGAGGCTGGTGCTACTGGATCTCCCATGAGGGCTGGCTCTGGTCAGGCTTGCAGGGTAGTGGAGGTAATGGGCCCTACTTTAGAGCCACACAACTCAGTCTCTGACTCCCCTTGAGTCTACCACAACCCCTATACCTGGGGCCCAGGAACCTGACTTTTCTGCAGGTGTGAGCTTTGCAGGATGGAGTGATAGGGAGTCACAAGGCAGGGCTTATTACATTCCTCCAGGCTGATACAATGTGAAGGAGAGTGCTAGAACCAAGAAAGATGGCATCTGTGGGCTATGTGGAGAGGAACTTAGCACAGGGACTTCCATGGCTGTCCTTTCAGCTCTCTTCCAAGAGCTACACACCTCAGTCTCTCCTCACATTACTTTGCTCTGAGCCACTCTCCACCACTGGAACTCAGGGTGAGGGGCTGTGAATGAGATTTTATGTGCCCTTTAAGAGGGCACTTGTGTCTCTAGTAGACTCTTGTCTCTCTCTGGCTGACAGAATCCCTGCTGATTTTCACAGACGTTACGTGAGTGCCTCTTCCTGGCTCTGGTGCTCTGGGCTATTAAGTCTGGCATGGGTTTGTGACCCCATGCTCCTCAGGGGAAATCTTTGTAGCTGAGATATCCCTGCAGATTTTCAGCTGCTGCATGTGGGTATAGGGCCAGTCCTTATCATATTTCTACCCTTCCTACCAATCTCAATGTGGCTTCTTCCATAAATCCTTGGTTATAAGACTTCTGTTCAGCTAGTCTTCAGTTGGTTATTCTGGATAATTGTGCTATATTTTAGTTGTAATTCCAGCTTGATCTTGGGAAGAGGTGAGTGTAACTTCCAGTTATTCTGCTGCCATCTTGGACCCCCCAAGAAATGTATTTCTTTCATTTCTGGAGGATGGAAGTCCAAGATCAGAGTGCCAGCATGGCTGGGTAAGGGCCCTCTCCCTCAGACTTCTTGTTGTAACCTCACATGGTAAAAGGGACTAGAGCTCTCTGTAGCCTCTTTTATCAGGGCACTAATCCTATGAGCGTTCAACCCTGAAGACCTAATCACTTCCCAAAGGCACCACCTCCTAATACCATCACAGTGGGCATTAAGATTTCAACACATGAATTTTGGGTAGATACAAATACTCAGACAATACCATAAAGGGTTGTGAGTCAGGTCAGAGGTTGGTGCATTTTTACAACAGAAAAAATGTTACCATAGATGGAGCATAATGAGTTCACACCTGCTTAGTTAGCTAGCTTCTCAGTGTTATACCTCACATCTTGCCTGACTTGACCTGCAGAATCTGCCAGACACCACCTGACAGTCCTGACCTCTTTTGACCAGCCCTCAATTGTTTCATCAAATAATATGATGAAATTGTGTTTTAATTTAACCAACCTGATTCACACTGGGCCTTATGCTTCTTATATTCTCTCAGATAGCTTTAACATTTGGATGAAGTTCCAGGAGTTTATTTCAAAACTGCCCTTCTTATCATTGCATCACTGGTTCATTGTCAATTCTTCTTTGAGCATTTAACAATTTTAAAATTAACTTTGATGTGCAGGTGGACTCCCATGTGGAGTTCCAAATGATGTGTGAGAATAAATTTTTAGGAATTGAGTTTAAAACCAAAAATTAGCTTTCATTTCTTTGGTCTAGGACAGGGAAGAGACATTGTTAACTCAGCAGGTCTGAATTATGGTTACCTTTGCTCTTTGAGAGATTTAGCTGCTGGCTGAATGAGTCTCATAATGTAACTCAGGTTTTAAAAAAACGCTCTGTGTATATTCCTGGAACCTAGAACAGTATTTAGAATTCATTCAAAACATTTTGCTAACTCAAAGTGTAATTTAAAACACTATAAATCAAATGATCAATTGTGTGGGTTTGTTTGCCTGCTGTGTATCCTTTTCCAGCTGGGTTTTCACAGATGATCTACTGAACACAGAAAATATTTGACTGACTATTTCCTCAATTTCTCCCAAGGAGAAATGACTAGTACCACTCCAGATGCATAATAGCATAGTTAATTGATTTCATGGGTGGAGGGGATATCTTAGGGCATCAGGGCTTAATGTCCTTGCAGAAGCTTAGTTGAAAAATGCTGATGCATAGAAAAGAGACAACATCCACCTACCTCACAGAAATGCTCTGGGGATTATTAAGATAAAGTCTATTAAACTCTCATGAGAAGCAAACTTAATGTTGTTCTCTAAGGTAATGCTGAGTTTTTGATTCATTACGCTTAGGCTGAACCTTTTAAAAATGCTTAATTAAAAAGTAATATATATTTACTATTTTAAAAATTGGAAACATCAACAAAAATAGCACTCAGAAAAACACCACTTAAAGTTAGTCAAATGACCATTTAAGAATCATACCTGTCTGGTTTTTACAAAACTTATTCATTCATATATATGTTACTTATTTATTTATTTTTAGAGAGAGGGGAAGGGAAGGAGAAAGAGGGAGAGAAACATCAATGTGTGGTTGCCTCTCACGGACCCCAAACCAGGGACCTGGCCCGCAACCCAAGCATGTGCCCTGACTAGGAATCAATTCAGCGACCCTTTGGTTCACAGGCCTGTGCTCAATCTACTGAGCTACACCAGCCAGGGTTATTCATGTATATTGAATACAAGTGATATTCTAGAAGTTTGCAACTTAAAGAACAGCTTTCCCTTTAACATCAGTCATCACATAGACTTTTGAAGTTGAAATGGATTTGGAGGAGAAAACTGAGTTTCAGAGATTAGAAACAATTTGATGAAGGCAGGGCAGAACCAGGGCTGAGACCGCACACTTCTGCTCCATAGCCTGGAACTCTGCTTTCTCTTCACCAAGCTGCCCATTATCGTAGGTCTGCTAACTTCAGGCTTTAATTAAATAGCTTTTTCTCTTAAAATACCAATCCTTTTTCTTGACAAGTATGCTTAAGAGAAATCAGCTGGAAAATAGGGGGAGAGGAAATTTGGTTAACATATTATTTGATTAATATTCATTCATTCAAAAGAGCTTTTGAAAAACCTGGTTAGATTTGTTTCCGGCTCAACTTTTTTTTTCATTATAAAAGTGAATTGGCAGGTTAGACACAGTGTTAGTGAGTGAAATAGGCCTAATTGTTTTATAACATGTTTTTAATTTAATGTTCAACAAAGGTCAGTTACCCTACACAAATCAATAAACAAACAACCAAAGCTGATTGTCAGGCAACAAAAAACACCACAAGTTGATTGCTGCCTGCCTGGTTTCCTAAGCATGGTCTAATGCAATCTGAGATAACCTTGAAGCTTTGTACAAGACTTATTGAAATAGCTGTTGTGAAATAGTTTAGAGTAGCCTGTAAATGATTTCAGGTAGCCTGTAAATTGTGTCAAATATCTCAGAGTGCCTTTCCAAATTCTGACGGTGTTTAGCAAGAGTTGAAGAACAGGCTCAGAAATACATCTTGGGATAATAACAAAGAAATCAGATAGGACTAGAATCTTTTGGTTTAAGGGACACCCGGAAGGCTTTCTTATCCTAAGAGCTCTTTCCCATCACATGTCAAGTGCCTGAAATTCCGTCACTATAGACTGGAGCCATATGACTAAACAACTGTCTTAGTGGGGATTAGTTTTGGGAACCTAGGTGAGGGGACTTAGAGGAGAGCAATTGCTATGAAAAGCAGGTGGTTTCACAAGGTGGTCTTTCCAAGTCCTGTCCAGCTCCTTAGAGGAAAAGGTATAGAGATGTTTGTCTAAAGTTTATTTTCCTTTTAAATTCAGTTCATGTCTAAAACGAGTCACTTCCCCCCTTCAACAGAGGTTTACTTTGCTTAACACACAAGTCTCATGACCTATATAAAAACATTGTGCTTTGCAACGCAAATTGTTCAAATGTACTGCTCTGCAAGTTCGAATTTGGATTTCAGTTTGCTTAAAGTGAGAACTGTCTTAATATTTCAAAATGAATGTGCTTTAGTAAAAGAAAATACTTCCCATCCTTATCTGAATGACATATCTCAAGAGACTTAAATTACCCTCATGAATCCTTAAAGCATCAGGACAGAATCTATCCTCATAGCAATAATACCTGTGTCTTAAGGCTCACCTACAATAAAGTGTTAGGATGTGACTTGTGGTCTTTTAGAAATGTTTTTAAAAATAATAAATGTCTTTCCTTAAACATCTTCACCCAGCTTTGATGTTTTCTTAAATTGTGAAGGTATGGATTTTAAACGACCAATTTAAAAATATAATGAGCCATAATCTAGATATGTTCAAAATGTCTGACAGTGCATACTTGAACTAGCAATGAAGACAGGCAGAACAAACCACTTTATGAGAGAGTACTGTAAGAATAATAAATGTGCCAGCAAGGCTCTTGAAGTAGTTGAAATTATGCTACTTGTAAACCATTATTACTAAAATGCTGTATTAGGACAGTGGCATTATGGTTTATGTTTCCCCTCTGCTTTCTGAGTTTCTTTTAATTCAGTGATAACATTTTTGTCAGTAGCTATGTTTGTATGTATGCATGTACTTTCTACTTTGATTCATAAGAATACAATGATATTCTTTTTGCAATCTACAATGTTAAAAGTTGTCAGCAGTGAGATATGGTATAGTAGAATGAGGACTAGGTTGAGAAGTCTGGGAAACTGGATTTTAACCCCAGTTCTGCCATCATGGTCAAGTGATGTCCCCACTCTGCACTCTGTCCCTTGGTTTTTCCATAGGCAAATGAAGATGGTGGGCAAGATGGTCTAAAGGTCCCTTTTCAGTCCTCAGTCCTTTAAGTTTTTTTTACCATGTATTTAATGATTACTCCATTCAAGCTCAAAGTACTTGAGATTTTAAAAGGTTCACTGAAATTTACAGACTGTCCCTACCAGAATTTTGGTTTGTTTGTTTGACTTGGAACAGGAAAATAAACACTATCTTTCTCATGGTCGATGCAGTTATCTCTGACAACAGGCAAAAACCATAGTGGAAGGAAACGACTCATAGGACCTTCTGTTTATTCCACATATCCACTGAAAATGGTGGCACTGCAGAAACAGATTAGCAAAGAAAGAAAAGGGAATTGCTATGTAAATATGAGCAATCATTTGCTTGTAGAAGTAAGAAACATGGGTCTGGGCATGTGACTAGGTAAATTCCATGTAAAAGCTGCTTTCTCTGTCAATGGTTAAAAGAGGATGAGGGCTTTCAGCCCCAGTGCTGATATTAAGAAACTCTTTTCCTGGCTGGTGTAGTTCAGTGGATTGAGCACAGGCCTGCGAACCAAAGGGTCACCAGTTCGACTCTCAGTCAGGACACATGCCTGGGTTGCAGGCCAGGTTCCCGGTAGAGGGCACATGAGAGACAACCACATATTGATGTTTCTCTTCATCTCTTCTCCTTCCCTTCCTCTCTCTCTAAAAATAAATAAAAATACTTTAAAAAGAAACTCTTTTATCTGGGTTTAACTGGAGGGAGAAGGTGGAGAGAAACGTTTTCATGTGAGAATAGTAATATTAAGGTGGGTAGTCTGAAGTCACATTCTAAAGTTCAGGTGGATAAAATGAGAAAATGTGCTTCTATCATCTGAGTAGTGTAGTCATATTTGAATTCTCATCTATGGACAAAAAAATGGTCCATATTGGATTGACTTTTTTATTATAACTGCCTTTAAACACATGGGGGTCACTTATTTATAACTTTTATTTTGATATAATTTGAACCTTAAAGAAGGGTTATAAGAATAGTAAAAGAGCCCTGGCAGGTGTGGCTCAGTGGATTGAGTGCTGGCCTGTGAACTACAAGGTTGCCGGTTAGATTTCCAGTCAGGGCACATGCCTGGGTTGCGGGCAAGGTCAGGCCCCCAGTAGGGGGTGTACACAAGAGGCAACCACACATTGATGTTTTTCTCCCTCTCTTTCTCCCTCCCTTCCCCTCTAAAATATATTTTTAAAAATCTTTTTAAAGATAATAGTAAGAGAACTCTGATAGGCCCTTCTGCAAGATTTATCCCTTGTCTACATTTTCCCACCATGTTAGTCCAGATCCTCTGAAAAACAGATGCCAATGAGGGTTTAAATGTGCAAGAATTTTATCAGAGGACATGCCTGTTTGAAACGAAATAAGGGAGTGTGGAGAGTCTGAGAATGCAGTCATACTGCAATGCGATTCTGACTTTGGATGCAGGAGACAAGGAGAAAAGCTTGGGTGGAAGTATCCTGGATTGCCACTAGTCTTAGGCATTTCCTGCCTTCAGAAAGTCTTTGAGCCAAGGTCAGCTGACAAGAGTCCTATATCTCCCACTCAGTCATTGTTGGAGAGTGACCAGCTGGAGGTGTGGCCTTGGCACAACAACCTCCCCTAGATTTCACAGTGTAGCAGCTGAGGGCCTTGGTCATTTATGCTCCCTGTAGTAGGGGATACATGTGGTGTATTCTTATGGTCACCGCTATCCACCCTTTGGGATCATAGTTCTGCTTCTCCACCCAGGTTAGTGGAGAAGCTCCTGTGCACTTCCCATCGACATTTCTTTTTAAGGGAAAGCTCAGAAGAAGGTGGTCAGTCAAATGGATAATAACACCAGTTATCGCAGTTGGTTTTAGGGCCACAACTGGCACTCATTCTCTCTCTCCTCCACTATCCTTTCTAAATTCACCTTGCCCCCAGCTGTCTCTTCAGCAGATCTTAGTCCTTAACTGGTGGTGGGAACCAAACATTCATTCTTGAGTAGTGTGAGACCCTCTCTGTCTGGGATTACAGTACTTCTCCATTCACAGTTACAATGGGGAGAAGAAGTACCAGGAGGTACCCATGCGGGTCACCTGGGACCCACACATAATTCCTCCATGCTGCTGTTTTGTAAAGGCCACTAGGCCTCCTCCAGAACACCAGGATCCATTACCCTTGCCAGGATGGTGACTCTTCCTCTAACTTTCTGGTCCCTGGGCACAAAGAATCCAAAGTGCTCTGGAATCAGCTCTGACTTGTATCTGATAGTTCTTTGGGACTTTTGCCGTGTTCCCTGCAAACCATGTGCCCCCTTTGGGGAACAGGACTTCCAGCTTTGCAGAGCCTGGAGATAAGTCTCCCAGTCAGTCTTTAGGAGTAAAGGTATTTGGGGCCATTCCTGCTTCTACCCCGTAGTTCCTGCCTTCATGTATACTTAATACTAGAGTACAACACCATAAAGAGGTCTGTGATTTAACAAATATACTATACCTTCAAGGTTTGCTTTTTATTTTTAGAGTGTTTCTCCCAGTCTATCCTCTGCATGCTGTGGTATGTGATATGACTAGTGGACCCCATTGTCACTGACCCACTCTTGCACCTCTTTTGCTGCAAGGGGGTAGTATGGTCAGATGTTATGCCACGTCAGCAGTCAGGACAATGGATCTCGAATTCCATAAGATCATGGATAGTGGTGCTGGCTAAGGTACTGCAAGCAGGAAAGGCAAACTCATGTCTGAATAATTCTCTGTCTCTGTGAGAATCAACTTCTTGGACCTTCCAGGATAAAAAAACCCAATATAGCCACTTGCCACCTGTGGTCAGTATCTTTTCAAGGAATAGTGCCATACAGTGTTAGTCTGTATTGCAGATAAGTTGGGTATTCAGAAGTAGCAATACTAGATTGAACTTAAGTAGGAGATAATGCTGCTGGACCCATGTGCAGCTTCTGTCTTTGCCAGCCTGACCATACCATTCATGCGTCCATCTTGGAAGTTCTGGAGTAGGTGGTGACAATGTCTAGCTAATTTTAACTGGCAAAGCTATTTTGTCTGCTTGATTGTTCAGTGCCATTTCAGTGGTGCCTATTTGCACCCATTCCTATATATCCATCTACATGGCTCTATGCAAAACTACTTGTCTCTGATCTTCTAGCCCTTTTCCTTCCAGGCCTTTGATAGATGGCTAGCCATTGACCACTTGCCAATAACCTGTATATATTTTCACCTCAAGCCACTTCTCCCTCTAAATAAATTGGTTGACCAGATACACTGTTTGGTCAGATGTGCTCCCTGTTGTAGTCAGTCTGTGAGGGACAGTTTTTTTATCATTCTACATCTCTCCCATGAGCCATTGGAAAGTAATGAAGACATCCCGTCTGTTTATTCCTAAATACTTCAAGCTGTGTTTCCTAACAACAAAGATATTCACTATACAACCACAGTATGATTATAAAAACCAGAAAATGTGGCCTTGAAATAATACTATTATTTAAACCATAATTCACATTCAAATTTGAAAAATTGTCCCAATAGTATTCTTTTTTAAAAATTATTGTTCAGTTACAGTTGTCCCACTTTTTTCTCCATTGCTCTCCTCTGCCCCACCCCCCACAGTCAATCCCCACCCCATCCTCTGTGCCCATGAGTCCTCTATTCATGTTCCTTAACTTGCCCCTTCCTCATCTTTCCCCATTATCCCTCTCTCCCCCGTCCCCTCTGATCACTGTCAGTTTGCTTTTTGTTTCCATGTCTCTGGTTCTATTTTGCTCATTTTGTTTGTTTTGTTGATTAGTTGCCACTTATATGTGAGATCATATGGTATTTGTCTTTCACTGCCTGGCTTATTTCACTTAGCATAATGCTCTCCAGATCCATCCATGCTGTCACGAAGGTTAGGAGATCCTTCTTTCTTTCTGCTGCATAGTATTCCATTGTGTAAATGTACCTCAGTTTTTTGATCCACTCATTTACTGAAGGGCATTTAGGTTGCTTCCAGCACTTGGCTATTGTAAATTGTGCTGCTATGAACATTAGGGTGCATAGGTTCTTTTTGATTGGTGTTTCAGGATTCTTAGGGTATAGTTCCAGCAGTGGGATCACTGGGTCAAAAGGCAGTTTTATCTTTAGTGTTTTTTTTTTTAAGAAATTCCTTACTTTTTTCCACAGTGGCTACACCAGTCTGCATTCCCACCAACAGTGCACTAGGGTTCCCTTTTCTCCACAGCCTCACCAGTACTTATTGCTTGTTGATTTGTTTATGATGGCCATTGTGACAGGCGTGAAGTGTTATCTCATTGTGGTTTTAATTTGCATCTCTCTGATGGCTAGTGATGCTGAGCATCCTTTCCTTATGTCTCTGGGCCCTCTGTATGTCCTCCTTGGAGAAGTGTCTCTTCAGGTCCTTTGCCCATTTTTTATTGGATTGTTTGTCTTCCTGGTGTGGAGTCATGTGAGTTCTTTATGTATTTTGGAGATCAAACCCTTGTTCAAGGTATCATTGGCTAACATATTTTCCCATACAGTTGGTTCCCTTTTCATTTTGTTGATGTTTTCTTTAGCCATGCAGAAGCTTTTTAATTTGATATAGTCCCATTTATTTATTCTTTTCTTTAAATCCCTTGCCCTAGGGCACAGGTGGCAAACCCAAGGCCCACAGGCTGAATCCAGCCCTCCACCTTCTTCTATCCAGCCCAGTACCTCATTTCTATCCAGCAGCAGCACCAACCTCCTTGCCCCTAGTTAAGGAGTAGTTACATTTATACAATCCTAAAGTTACATTCGGCCCTTTGAAGGCAACCACGAGGCTGATGTGGCCCCCAGTGAAAATGAGTTTGACACTCCTGCCCTAGGGGATGTATTGGTGAAAATATTGTTGCATGGGATATCTGAAATTTTCCTGCCTATGTTCTTCTCTAAGACTTTTATGGTGTCATGACTTATATTTAAGTCTTTTACCCATCTTGAGTTTATTTTGGTGTATGGTGTAAGTTGGTGGTCTAGTTTCATTTTTTTGCACGTAGCTGTCCAGGTCTTCCAACACCATTCGTTGAAGAGGCTATTTTTACTCCATTTTATGCTCCTGCCCCCCCCCATAGTGTTCTTTAGAATTTGTGTTTTCTGGGTCCTGGATCTGATCTAGGATATGCATTGTACTTAGTTATCATGTCTTCTTAATCTCCTTTAATCTTCAACTCTTTCTCAGTTCCTCTTTGTCTTTTTTTGACCTTAGAATACAGTGTGGGGCAAAAGTCAGTTTATAGTTGTTCATATGGAAAATGATAACATAAAAATAAGCTCTGTGTTTCACATACTCACAACTGTAAACCTACTTTTGCCCCATTCTGTATTTGAAAAATATAGGCCAGTCATTTGTACACTGTGTCTAAATTTGCATTTTTCTATTTCCAAATGGTTACATCAGCAAGAATAACAAAAGTGAGACTGTGTCCTTATCAGATTGTCAAGTCAGGAGGTACATGATGTCAGTTGTGTCAATATTGCTGCTGTTAGCTCTGATCACTTGGTTTAGGTATGTCATAATCTGAGTGTTTGTGTCCACCCTCTTTCCCAAACTTATGTGTTGTAACCCTAACGTATGAAGTGATGGTATTAGTGGTGGTGGGACCTTTGGGAAGTGATAGGTCATGAAGGTGGAGCCCTCATAATTAGGATTAGTGCCCTTATAAAAGAATCCCCAGAGAGATCCCTTGCCCCTTCTGCCATGTGAGCTTATAGTGAGAAGAAGGCCATCTGTGAAGAAGCAGACATTCACCAGACAGCATATCTAGCAGAGTCGTGATCTTAGACTTCCTAGCTTCCAGAAGTGTGCGAAATAAATTTTTATTGTTTATAAGCCACCAGCCTATGGTATTTGGTTATAGCAGCCCAAACAGACTAAAACAGGTAGTAACCACCAGATACCTCCACTGTACAGTTACTATTTTCCTCTTGTAATTGATAAGTAATTGTAGGGAACTACTTTGATATTACATAAATGTTATTTCCCTCATAAAACTTTCACCCACTAGCTCTACCATCCATTGATGATTTTCTAACTCCACCACTCCTTCTAGATTTATTAGTTTGCATTTTACTCTAAGGAAGAACATTTCCTTCTCACACAATAATTAATTAACTACATTATTAGTTCATTAATATCAGCATGGACTCATGTGTTCTTATTTTATTTAATGCACTGTACTGTATTACTATCATTATTTATTTTGATTAACAAATCATGTTTCATTTTGCCATGGGGAACCCACTGGCTTGTGTGTTCTGCTGAGATGTGCCCATCATTCCGTGACACTTCTGTGCTTGCTGGCTCCACAAGATGCCTAGAGGAAAGTGTTGTTGCTTTCTTTAAGTAGACTCATAGATCCAGTTGTCTCTTTAAACAATGTGCATATACAGGGTCCAACAGAAATAACGCCTGCTTGGGTGTGGTTGGTAGGGTAATAATATGAGTGTAATAATTTATAGTTTTAATTTAAACATTTCACCTAAAATATCATATGGTGTGCCTGACTGTGATATTGTTATATTACAGAATTACATGCTTATGATTTTGTAATAAAAAGGAGCGTTATTTGTGCCAGACCTTGTATATTTCTTTAATAAAAAGAAAACTAATTTTAAAATGTTCCTTGTCCTAATCAGTCTATCAATTGCAGTAGTTTTCTAAACCTCATGTTGTCATGGAGGCCAAGGGCCAGGCCCCTGGCATCTCTGAAAGCTCATTGCCTCTGTGGGTGGGCCATGCATTTTTTAAAAAATAGTCACTGTTTCCATAGTCCTTAGTGTTTCTGAAAAAAAGCTATAAAAGATGTTCAACCTCATTAGTAATGGGAGAAGTGTAAAGTAAAACAATAGTGGGTTGGAATAGGAGACAGAACAGTAGAGCAGTTAAAAGCATGGTTATTGAAACAAGATGGCCTCTATTCAAATACAAGCTCTGTTCCTTGCTAGCTGTGTTGCCTCAGGCAAGTAAGTTCACTTCTCTTAGCTTCAGTTTCCTCTATGTAGAAAGAAGTGTAACAGTATTTGCTTCCTATGGTTGTTGTGAGGATACCAGTTAATACATGTCAAGTGCTCAGAACAGAGCAAATGTTTTGCAGAGCAATTTGGTGAAATCTAGTAAATTTCAAAGTTCATGTGTCTTATGACACAGTAATTCTGGATATTGAAATTGTACTAGAGAGTTACAATTTCTGAGTACTCTTTAGTGAAACTTTTAGAAATGGGCACAAAGAAACATGTACAAGAGCATTTTCTTCAGTATTTTTTGTAATAGCAAAATATAAAATAAAATTAAAAAGTAGAAATAACCTAATGCCTCAGTTGGGGGATGTATAAATAAGCTGTGATTTAGTCATAGAGTAGAATGCTATATAATTTTTAAATGTATGAACTAGAGCAACAACTAGGACAACATCAACATGAATACATTTTAAAAAATATTCTATTTATTTATTTTTAGGCAGAGGGGAAGGGAGGAAGAAAGAAAGTGAAAGAAACATCAATGTGAGGTTGCCTCTCACATGCCCCCTACCGGGGACCTGGCCCACAATCCAGGCATGCGCCCTGACTGGGAATCAAACCAGCAACCCTTTGGTTTACAGGCTGGCACTCAATCCACTGGGCCACACCAGCCAGGGCACCTTTTAAAAACAATGTTGCATGGGAAAATGAGATCCAAAAGGGTAAATATGCACCAATGAATTCAATTTTTTTAAAGAATACAATATATTATTTTTAAAGAATAAAACAATATATTATTTATATTTTATGTATGGAAAGTTAAAAATCTCCATACAAAAAAGTGATGCATGGCAACTGCAGGACAGTGGTTACTCAAGGGGAGGTATGAGTAGAGAACTGATAGGCCATATGAGTTTTTGCTGTATTTCTAATACATTAGTTCTTAGAAAGAGAAAGAGAGAGTGAAAGCAAATAAGACAAAACACTAACATCCAGTTAATTGGGTGGCATGATTATAGATGGCTATTTTGTCATTTACTGTATTTTTCTATATGTCTGAAATATAATTAATTTATAAGTGTAATATCTATAAAATGTGGTTTCTAAACTGGAACACATTATACAAAGGCTAGGCTATTATCCTTATTAATATTAATATTAATATTAATATTAATACGACCAGTATTCAGGCAATATATGGACATGCAGCAAAAAGATAATGCTTAAGTTGGTTAACAGCCAAGATAAAAAGCAAGTTCTTTTTTTTTAAGATTTTATTTATTTATTTTTAGAGAGGGAAGGGAGGAAGAAAGAGATAGAGAGAGAAACATCAATGTGCGGTTGCTGGGGGTCATGGCCTGCAACCCAGGCATGTACCCTGACTGGGAATCGAACCTGCAACACTTTGGTTCGCAGCCCGTGCTCAATCCACTGAGCTACGCCAGCCAGGGCTAAGCAAGTTCTAATGTTCTAATTTCCAGTTAGGTGTTTCCATAGTTTCATTTGAATAATAAAGGGTAATAAACAAAAAATAAATTGATCCCAACCTGGAAATTTTCACCTAATACTGGAAGTAGCAATGGAGAAAACTTGGAGAAGACCAAACACCAATACCATTTCCCATCCTTCAAGTCTGGCTCAGCTATGTCCTCCTCTGTGAACCCTTCGGTGACCACCCTCTACCCTTGACAGAACCTGCTTTCCTACGATCCCACAGCATTTCTTCACATGCTGTGTTCTCATTACCTTTTTGTGAGTTTGTCTCCCCTGCAGGACTGTGACACTGAGAACAAAGAATATTTCTATTTCACTTCTTGTATTCCCTGCTGCAAATAACCTCCCTTGCCCCTACTTCAAGCCTCAAGTCAGGTATCACTGTGTCCAGGAAGCCTTTACTGACTCATCTAATTTGGGTTATTTCTCCTCCTCTGTGTTCCCACATTATCCTATGGGAACTTCTACCACAGTGTGCATCACACCTTAATTATTATCGCATATTTATTTTTCTCTCCATAGAGACTCTGAGCTATTTGAAGTCGAACTGCATCCCCAAGTGACAAGCAAAGGTACTGGTCCATAGAAAGATCTCAATAATGGCACAGTGGATCATATTTAGTGAAATCAAGAAAACGTAGTAATAATGCAATTAAAAGTCCTAATTTATGTATGCATAGCAGATACCATGGCTGTGCTGGAGTTGAGATATAGCTGGTGTGTGGAATTCAACTTTAATTGTAATTGTTAATCTGGTTCTGAGCATAGACACACCTTAATAAAACACCATGCCCTCCCTGAGGGTCTATATAGAAGTGACACTTCCAAGTTATCATAATTAACAGGGGAAAGTAGAGTAACAATCTTGTGATAGTCTTTTGTTTATGTTCATTTTCAAGCCCTGCCTGATTATTTGTTTAGCAATGCACTATTTAAACTAAATATCTATTGTGCTACCTTTAGGATAATATTCATTAAGCACTTATAAATGCCAAAGTATCTCCCAAATACTATTATTACTTCATGTTAAAGATGAAGAGACTCATGGGGTTAACCTGCCAAGGTCACTCAGCATGTAAATCTGAGGAAGCTGATTACAGCATCAAGATTTTGAAACATCTCTGACTCATTTTATTTTATTTTTAAGACATTGTGTTTGATAGACTGTAAGATGGCCTCCAGTGATCCCTACGTAGGTAGCCACCCCCTCCCTTCGTTGTGAACTGGCTTAAGTGACTTACTTCTAACTACTATGGCAAAGGTGATAAGATATCACTTACGTGATTAGGTTAAAAGAGATTTTAACTTCTGTCTTTCTGGCTAATTCTCTACATTTCTGGCTTTGATGAAGCAAGTTGCCATGCTGAGGAAGCCCATGTAGCAAGGAACTTGTTAGGTCAGAGTCCCTTAAGAAACCAGAAGGATGCAGTGAGCTAAAGAGAAGGGTTTATTAGCGAAGAATAAGAGGGAAAGTGGCATCAACCAAGGGAGGCTGGGACTTGCAGGGGGAAATTAGAAAAAGTGGAGCCAATCTAGAGAGGTTGGGGAACCAACCAAGAGAGGTTAAGACTCACTTGGTTGTTCTTAAGGCGGGGTTTTTAAGTGCAAAACCTGTGAAGGGTAACTGGTTGGTGTGTCAGTCTGATTGGCCAGAGCTGGTTGCTGGGTGCCATTTCTGCTGACCATTATTGATCTTGATTCATCTTGTCAGGCTCAAGTTAAAGCTGCATTCTGTTATGCCGGATAGGCCGACCCCAGACCCCAATCTTAGCCGGGCATCTGTTTGTCCTGGGTAGGGTTGGCAGGCAGTGTCCTAGGCAGGCATTTTCCCAGGCTACACTTTCCCGTGGTACAGTTTTCCTGCCTGGTGATTTTCCATTCCTCCTAGGCCTCCCTAGGTCTGTCAGAACTTAGGGTACCCTCTGGCCAAAAGCCAGCTAGAAATTGGGGCTCTGAGTCCCACAGGCCACAAAAAATGAATCTTGTTAACAAAAATGTGATCTTGCAAGCAGTTCTTTCCTCAGAACCTTCAGAAGAGAACCAAGCTCCAGTTGACAACTTCACTGTAGCCTTGTGCAAAACTATGAAGCGGAGGATCTGGTTAAGCAGGGACCATATTCATGACCTACAGAAATAGTGAGATAACATACAGGTGTTGTTCTAAGATGTGAAATTGTGGCAATTTGTTATGCAATGATAGATTATTAATACAGCCATTAAAGATACCTGTTAAAATTAAGTTTTAAAATGAACATTGCAAACACATGAACTTACACTGTACCATGCACTGTTCTGAGTGCTTTACATGTGTTAGCTCACTTAATCATCCTAACCACACTATGAGGTAGGTACTGTTATTACCTCCATTTTCTAGATGAGAAAACAGGTACATGGTCGTAACTTGGTAACCAAGTAACTTCAGGAATTTGGTCACACATGTAGAAAATGGCAGAATGTGGCTGTTCATCCAGGCATTCTGACTCTGAGAATCATACGTCTTAACCACCACCAATCTGCTATATTGATTTCAATGTTATACTTTCTGAAAAAGATGCATGAGAGAACTTGGCCATGAAACCTTAATTAGAAATTTTATTAGTGTACATTTATTTTGAAAGCATAATGTCCTTTTTTAAAAAAAGATTTTATTTATTTATTTTTAGAGAGGGGTAGGGAGGGAGAAAGAGAGAGAGAAACATCAATGTGCGGTTGCCTCTCACGTGGCCCCCACTGGGGACGTGGCCTGCAACCCAGGCATGTGCCCTGACTGGGAATCGGCCTGCAACCCAGGCATGTGCCCTGACTGGGAATCGAACCTGCAATGCTTTGGTTCGCAGCCCGCGTTCAATCCACTGAGCTATGTCAGCCAGGGCTATAATGTCCTTTTTAAAAATTATTTTATTGTTGTTCAAGTACAGTTGTCTGCATTTCCCCCCCACCCTTCCTCCCACTCCCTCCAAACCCACCTCCCTCCCTTGCTTCCACCCTCCCTTTTGATTTTATCTATGTGTCCTTTATGGTAGTTCCTGAAACCCTTCTCCCTACTGTCCCCTCCACCCTCCCCTCTGGCTATTGTTAGATTGTTTTTAATTTCAATGTCTCTGGTTATATTTTGGTTGCCTTTTTCTTTTGTTGACTACATTCCAGTTAAAGCTGAGATCATATGGTATTTGTCCGTCACCACCTGGCTTATTTCACTTAGCATAATGCTCTTCAGTTCCATCCATGCTGTTGCAAAGGCTAGGGGCTCCATTTTTCCTTTGCTGCATAGAATTCCTCTGTGTAAATATACCATAAATCTAAGTGCCCATCAGTAAATGAGTGGGTCAAAAAACTATGAAAGCATAATGTCTTAAAATGGCCAAACTTAAAAACAGATATCATCAGGAAATCTACTTTTATCTGTCACATCTCTGGCAAGTAAAGTCTCTCCAAAGGTGACCATGGAAGATGAAGCATTGGGATCTAAATGGATGAATGTTCGAACAAACTCTTAAATATTTTATCTCCTCTAACCTGGCTGAACACTCTCAATTAGAACAATAGGCTCCACTGCAGTTTACTCTTGAAATTCATGTTATTCTGAAGATAAAACTGAAATATTTTACATATTAGCATATTAGTGTTTCATATTTAGTGCTGTAGCTGGGAAAAGAGGAAGGCTTTTTTTTTTTACATGTTTTTATTTTATTTTATTAAAAATTTTATTTATTTATTTTTAGAGAGAGGGGAAGGGAAGGAGAAAGAGAGGGAGAGAAACATTGATGTGTGATTGCCTTTTGTGTGCCCCCTACTGGGGACCTGCCCCGTAACCCAGGCATGTGCCTTGACTGGGAATCGAACCAGCGACCCTTTGGTTTGCAGCCTGTGCTCAATCCACTGAGCTAGACCAGCTAGGGCCACATGTTTTTATTGAAAAAAAAAAACTTTAAAGTATATTTTATTGATTATGCTATTACAGTTGTCCCATTTTTTTCTACCCTTTATCCCCCTCCACCTTGCACCACACCTCCCTCTAGCATCCCCCCTCCCCTTAGTTCATGTCCATGGGTTGTACATATAAATTCTTTGGCTTCTCCATTTCCTATATTATTTTAGCCCCCCCCCCATCTATTTTGTACCTACCATTTATGCTTCTTAATCCCTGTACCTTTTCCCCCATTCTCCCCTCTCCCCCTCTCCACTGACAACCATCCATGTGATCTCCATTTCTGTGATTCTGTTCCTGTTCTAGTTATTTGCTTGGATTGTCCTTGTTTTTCAGGTTCAGTTGTTGATAGTTGTGCATTTGTTGCCATTTTACTGTTCATAGTTTTTGATAATTTATTTCTTAGATAAGTCCCTTTAACATTTCATATAATAAGGGCTTGGTGATGATGAACTCCTTTAACTTGACCCTATCTGAGAAGCACTTTATCTGCCCTTCCGTTCTAAATGAAAGCTTTGCTGGATAGAGCAATCTTGGATGTAGGTCCTTGCCTTTCAGGACTTCAAATACTTCTTTCTAGCCCCTTCTTACCTGCAAGATTTCTTTTGAGAAATCAGCTGACAGTCTGATGGGAACTCCTTTGTAGGTAACTGTATCCTTTTCTCTTGCTGCTTTTAAGATTCTCTCCCTATCTTTAATCTAGAGTAACTTAATTATGGTGTGCCTTGGTGTGTTCCTCCTTGGGTCCAACTTCTTTGGGACTCTCTGAGCTTCCTGGACTTATATGTCTATTTCCTTCACCAGATTGGGGAACTTTTCTTTCATTATTTTTACAAATAAATTTCCAGTTTCTTGCTCTTCCTCTTTTTCTGGTACTCTTATGTTTTGGATTTTGGGACATTTAAAGGTGTCCTAGAAGTTTCTAAGCCTATCCTCATTTTTTTGAATTCTTGTTCCTTCATTCTGTTCTGGTTGAGTGTTTTTTCTTCTTTCTGTTCCAGATTGTTTATTTGAGTCCCAGTTTCCTTCCCTTCGCTGTTGGTTCCTTGTACATTTTTTCTCTATTTCACTTTATATAGCCTTTACTTCTTCCTTAATTTTGCATACATACTCGATCATTTCTGTGAGCATGCTGGTTACCAGTGTTTTGAAATCTGCATCTGATAGTTTGGCTATCTCCTTATCACTTAGTTCTTTTTCTGAAGTTTTGATCTGTTCTTCCATTTGGACCATATTTTTTTTTTGTCTCGGTGCAGCTGTTACATTGTTAGGAGTGGAGCCTTAGGTATTTGCCAGGGCAGGATGACCCACGTTGCTGTGTTGTGACACTGTGTGTGGAGGAAGGGTCAAAGAGGGAACAATGCCACTTGCTTGGCTCTCGCCTTGCTTTCAGTCACTTCCTGTGCTACCAACAAGCAAATTGGGCCCTTCTGATACAGATTCCTGGGTGGAATCTGTACTTGGGTGGGTGGGTTTGTGTACCATCCGGGACCCTGTTGTCCCCTCCAACAGACTCTCCTGTGAGATTTAGAGTTTCTCCCACAGGTTTTTACATCCAGAGGTTTTGAGGCTTTATTTCCCTGAGCTGGAACCTTTGGATGCACGGTTTGTCTCACTCCCCAGTTATTCTTCCCAGTTTATCTGCATATGAATATGGGACTGCCTGCTTGGCCAGCTCCAGCTTCACTCACCCTGGTCCTCTAGCTGCTGCTTTGCTTCCCATCCTCTCTGCCCTGGCTGCCTTCTCCGCCCCTCCTACCTGTCTGGATGAATGTTTCTTCTTTAACTCCTTGGTTGTTGGACTTTTATACAGTTCGGTTTTCTGTCAGGTCTGTTTTTTTTTTTATTAGTTGTTCTCACTGTTTTGGTTGTGTGAGGAGGCAAAGTGTGTCTACCTATGCCTCCATCTTGGCCAGAAGATGGAAGGTTTTGGGTTCTAAACAAAATACTTGAGAACAGGATAAAAGAGAGAAACATTAGTTTGGACCTGTGAATATTATACATAATTTCTCACATCTTTTGTAGTATACTATAAAGTTTTAAGTATATTAAAACATCCTTATGCCAAGAAATAATGCAGTCACCATAAACAACATGTATCTGTTACTATAATTCTGTAAGATACAGAACTTCTGGGTAGCTGACAACAATGATAGCCACTTAGGTCCCGATCACCTAACATTTCCTTCAAAAAGTAATACAGAACAATAAGAAGAGAAAAAGGAAATGACACAAAACCATGCCCTCACCATAATTTGAACATAAAGAATACCTAAACTTCAAAATAACTGTAAGGAGAAATAATACCAAATTATTGTGTGTTATCCCTCATGTTCCCTTGCCCTTCCTCCTGCCTTCTTGCAAGGCTTTGTGGTCAGCAAGGCTGACTGAGAAAACCTGAGGGGAGGACAGAAGAGAGAAGATACCTAGGTCTAAAATTATGTAAAAACCACCACCAAAAAGATCAAATTTACCCTAAATTAAAAAAAAAGCATGTCTAGGTGGAACACACACAAACTACATGGAAGAGATTTAAAAGCCTATGTGGCCCTGACCGGTGTGGCTCAGTTGGCTGGGCATCCTCCTGAAAAATAAAAGGTCTCTAGTTGTATTCCCAGTTAGGGCACATGCCTGAGTTGTGGGTTTGGTTCCCAGTTGGGGAGTGTGTGGGAAGCAACTGATTGATGTTTCTCTCTCACATCAGTGTTTCTCTTCTTCTCCTTCTCCATCCCCTCCCCTCTCTCTAAAAATAAATAAATAAATCTTTAAAACAATTTTTAAAAAGTATGTCTGATTTGAAGGGGTAGTTTTTGAAACACATAGCTTCTGGAAAAGGAAAAATGGTAAAAAGCAATAGAGAACATAATGTCAATGGAGTGGAGAAAAGGAAAAGAAGAAAAAGGGCAAGATTTAGGGCCAGGTTGACTAAAGAGAACCACAGAATCAGCGAACATGCAAACACTTCCCTATCACATTAACAGAAAGAGCAATTTATGAAATATGTGGACTTTGCTATGCTGACAGAAGAGGGCGCCATTAAAGTAAGAATCTTGTAAAAAAATAATAACAAAATGAACGACACAAAATTAACAGATCCATACAGAATTGTTGTTGAGAGGGAAATTTATAGCACTAAGTATTTAAAATAGGAAAGAAGAAGGACCTGAAATCAATAATTTAAGTGACCACCTCAAAAAAATAGAGAAAAAGAATAAAATAAACCCAAAGCAAGTAGAAGAAAGGAAGTAATAAAGAGCAGAAATAAATGAAATTGAAAATAGGAAAACAATATAGAAAATAAATGAAACAAAAGCTAGTTCCTTGAAATTAGGAATAAAATTGATAAACCTCTAGCAAGACTAAAAAAGATACAATCAGAGAAGATACAAATTCCAATATCAGGAATGAAATGGATATTACTATAGATCCTTCATCCATTGAAGAGTAGCAAGGCAATACTATGAATAACTCTACTGTAATAAATTCAAAAACATAGATTAAATAGATCAATTCCTTGAAAAATACAAACTACTATACTTTTTCCTCTATTCTGCAACCATACTCAACCAATTCTGTGAGCATCCTGATTACCAGTGTTTTGAACTGTGCATCTGACAGGTTGGCTAGCTCCTAGTTGCTTAGTTGTATTTTTTCTGGAGCTTTGATCTGTTCCTTCATTTGGGCCATTTTTTGTCTTGGCAGGCCTGTTATGTAGTTAGGGGTGGAGCCTTAGGTGTTTGCCAGGGTGCCTGTGCATGGTGGTGCTATGTGTGGGGGCGGGGTTCAAGAGGGAACAGTGCTACTTTCTCAACTCTCTGCTGGCTTTCAGTCACTTTCTCCACTACCCACAAGCAAATTGGGCCCTTCTGGTGCTGATTCCCAGGTGGGTGAGTTTGTGTACATTCTAGGACCCTGTAGGTCTCTCCAGTGAACTTTCCTGTGATGCTGGTGGTCTCTCCTGCTGCCACAGCCCCCACACATTTTTTCAGTCAGAGGTTTTGAGGCTTTACTTCCCTGAGCTGGAAACCTGGGTTGCTCAGTGTGTCTTGCTACCCGGTTGTTCCTCTCAGTTTATCTGCATGTAAATGTGGAACCACCTGCTCCACCAGCTGTTGCCCACCCGGTCCTCCAGCTGCCTCCTTGCCAGGAGTCCTCTCCACCCTAGCTGCCTGTTTCCACCCCTCCTGCTGGTCTAGATGCATGTTTCTTCTTTAAATCCTTCGTTATCAGACTTCCGTACAGTTCAATTTTCTGGCTATTCTGGTTGTTTTTTGTTTTTAAGTTTGTTGTTGTCCTCTTTTGGTCATGAGAGGAGGCAAAGTATATCTACCTACACCTCCATTTTGTAACTCTATAACTTTTTTAAAAAGATTTTATTTATTTATTTATAGAGAGGGGAAGGGAAGGAGAAAGAGATGGAAAGAAACATCAATGTGTGCGTTCCTCACATGGCCCCCACTGGGGATTTGGCCTGCAACCCAGGCATGTGCCCTGACTGGGAATCGAACCAGCAAACCTTTGGTTCCCAGGATGGTGCTCAATCCACTGAGCTACACCAGCCAGGGCAGTAACTTTATAACTTTTTGAAGAACTGCCAAACTGCTTTCCAAAACAGGTACATCGTGTAATACTACGCAGCAGAAAGAATGGAGCTCCTACCCTTTGCAACAGTATGGATGGAACTGAAGAGCATTATGCTAAGTGAAATAAGCCAGGCAGTAAAAGACTAATACCATATGATCTCACCTACAAGTGGAATCTATCAACAAAACAAACAAACAAGAAATATAACCAGGGATACTGAAATTAAGAACAAACTGACAGTAACCAGAGGGGAGGTGGGAGGGGATAATGGGGGGAAAAGGGGGAAGGGTTGTCAAAGAACATGTATAAAGGACCCATGGACAAAGCCAAAGGGGGGTAGGATTAAGGATGGGAAGTGGGGATGGCTGAGTTGGGGGGGAATAATGGGGGAAAATGGAGACAACTGTACTTGAACAATTAAAAAAAGAATACCAAGTACAATTGACCTGTGTTACCATGAAAAGCAAGAAAATGCAATAAATAAATGTCACAAAAAAACCCCAAACCCCAGCTATATCATTTTACCTTCCCACCAACAATGTATGAGTATTTTAATTTCTTCACATCTTTTGAACACTTATTTTTAGTTTTTTAAAAAGTTAGAGCCATCCTAGTGGGTGTGAAGTAGTATCTTATTGTGGATTTGATTTGCATTTCCCCAATAGCAAATGATGTTGAGCTTATCTTCATGTGTTTATTGGCCATTTGTATATTTTCTTTGGAGAAATGTTTATTCACATCATTTACCCAGTTTTAAATAGGTAATTTGTCTTTTTATTATTGAATTGTAAGAATTCTTTTTTTATTCTTTATGTATTTTAGATAGAGGTCCCAGATCAGATATATTTGCAAATATTTTATTCTATGGGTTTTGTTTTATTTTCTTGATAGTGTTCTTTGTATTTAATAAACCACATTTATTGTAATGTGAAAATATAAAAGCTAAACAAACAGCTTAGCTGCTTCATTTGTAACAGCTGTGGCAGATCATAAGGAGAGCAAGACACCTACCTCACTGTTGTAATTTTAAAACAAACAATGATTATGAAAAACAAAGGCTTTTGACAAAATGGCTTCACTAAAGTATAAGCTCTCATCTTACCGCACATATAATGAAATGGGTACACCTGTGTTGAGAATAATAATATATGACCAGAATGTTAAGAATCGTAAGAATGCACAGTTCTTCTCTCCTTCATTCCAGAAAAGGAAGGTTCTGAATTGGTTCTCAACTTGATTCCCGGAGATTCAATTTCCTATTGCAAGAATAATTCTCAAGCATAGTGAAACTCAAAAACCTAAAATGAGAATAGAAGTCTGGTTAAGTTTAGATTGAACCCAAAACTAGTTGTATCAATACAATCTAATAATATTTCTAACTCCAAGAAATTTTCATTTGAAAAGCAAAGCTCTTCTTATTAACCATATATACAAAGCTCTTCTTATTAATCATATGAGTAAAATTTAACATTATTATGTAGGGAACTCAACTAACTATTTTACATACACATTCTCAATTCTCCCATTGACTCAGACATAGGAACAATCATTTTCATACTTTACTAGTCAAAAATAAAACAAAATAAAGTAGAAGCATGGAAAAATGATATAACTTGTCCACGGTCACAAAGCTAATAACTTTAATTTCTCGATTCATAATGAGTGCATATATTTAAGTGGCTTAAGTAAAGAAGATCATATATCCTGATGTGCCCTCATTAACCCCAATTTACATCTATTGTCCAGATGTAATATTCATAGTGTTCCCTCCTTCCACCATCAAAAGTATCCTGTTTAAATGAAAAGTTGTATGATCACCCAACACACCAAAGAAAAAGGAAGAAAATATCTTGAGTGTTCTCTTTTTTCGTTTTGTACTATACATTATTTTTATTGTATTTTTTCCATTACCATTTATCCCCCTTATACCCTCTTCCACCTCTACCCACCCACATCTGCCCCCCACCCTTGCAATCACCACACTGTTGTCCATGTCCATGAGTTATTTCTCTCTGTTCTTTTCTTTTTATTTTTGCTCGATTCGTCCATCCCCAACCCGCCCCCCACCAGAGTTGTCAGCCTTGATAGTGTTTCTAAAAGCCCAAAGGTTTTTAATCGTGATGAAGTCTCATTTATGTATTTGTTCTATGGTCATTTAAGCAAATGAAACCATTGCCTAATCTAAGGCCATGGACATTTATGCCTATGGTTTCTTCTAAGAGTTGTATACTTTTATCTCTTACATTTAGATCTTTGATACATTTTGTTTATGTGAATGATATGAGTTAAGGTTCCAACGTCATTATTCTGCTTGTGTATATTCAGTTGTCCCAGCACTTTTGGTAAAAAGACGACTCTTTCCCTATCGAAGAATCTTGGCACCCTTGCTGAAAATTGGCCATAAATACCTAACTTTTAATGGAAAGTGATATTCACCTTAAAGTTATATAGCAACCCAGTCATGCTCATGCTAAATAGAGTAGAATATGAAAGTTTTCAAAAATTTCCTTCTATGAACTCTTTCTCTGGAGTTTGTAGAATACTAAAATGAGGGGGTAACTCTGGCTGCTATGACTCAGTGGATTGAGTGCCGGCCTGCGAACTGAAGGTTGCGGGTTCGATTCCCAGTCAGGGCACATGCCTGGGTTGTGGGCCAGTTCCCCGGTTGGGGGCATGTGAGAAGCAACCTGTCAATGTATCTCTCACACAGTGAGATTTCTCTCCCTCTCTTTCTCCCTCCCTTCCCCTCTCTCTAAAAATAAATAAATAAAATCTTTGTAAAAATGAGGAGTAAACCAAGAAAGAGGAAGAAACAGTTAAAATCCAGGAAACAAATAATCCAATTCCTAGGGCAGTTGTATTCTAGGATGATATAACTGGCCTAGTTTATAGCAGGGGAACTGAGAACTGTGAGAGGGCAATCTTCAGGGAGTAGGTGGAACCAGCAGATTTAGATGGGTTGGAGCACTTGGAAAATGCATTTATTTATTTATTTTAATTTTTTAAAAGATTTATTTATTTATTTATTTTTTAGAGAGGGGGGAAGGGAGGGAGAAAAAGAGGTAGAGAAACATCAATGTGTGGTTGCCTCTTGAGTGCCCCCTACTGGAGACCTGGCCCAAAACCACGGCATGTGCCTTGACTGGGAATTGAACCAGCAACTCTTTGGTTCTCAGGTTCATGCTCAAACCACTGAGCTATACCAGTCAGGACTTGGAAAATTTATTAATAGGTATTTTACAGAATTGTTAGAACACTTGGATAATAAAAGCATTAGAAATACAGCAATCTCAGCCCTGGCTGATGTAGCTCAGTGGATTGAGAGCGGGCTATGAACCAAAGCATCGCAGGTTTGATTCCCAGTCAGGGCACAAGCCTGGGTTGCAGGTCACGGTCCCCAGCAACCGCACATTGATGTTTTTCTCTCTCTCTCTTTCTCCCTCCCTTCCTTCTCTAAAAATGAATAAATAAATAAATAAATAAATAAATAAATAAATAAAATCTTTAAAAAAAAGAAATACAGCAATCTCAAAAACTGAAATACTAAAGCAGTTGTTAATGTCAGGAAAAAAAGGACTAACAATAATATACTAACACTAACGGAAGACTCATGACAATTAACTCCTTTGCTAAGCAGTGAACAATAATTACTTAGCCGTAATCATGTAAACTTGGCTACTGATTTAACCAAGAACTGTGATAGAAGGATTGACAGAAGTGAAGGGTCTGAAGTTGGGTGGGGGAAGTATAGTATAAGAGAGCTAAATTCTTAACTATTGTAAATAAAAATCAATAGATAACATCTAAAATTGTTCAATAGCTGTTTAGGTATAGTATTCAGGTTATATAACATATGGACCATAAGAAATGGCTGAAACCATAGAAAAGCATTGCTTCTTATGAGAGTAATGGCAAGCAGTGGAGCAAGGAGCTGCTGTTATTTGCTATCAACCATGCTTCATTATTATTTGATTTTTAACTTTGTATATGTGCTAATATGAGAAAAAAAATTATTCTTTAATCCATAAGGGAGCAGAAACCACAAAGAGATCACCACCTCATAACATGGGCCAGCTGCAAAGTTCAAAGTTCACTTTTGGTTATTTGAGCTTGGCCTCTACATGGGTGAAACATGTGGCAGAGAGGACAGGGCCTTGAGCCTTCTAGATGCCAACCTGAGATGATGTGAATTATGCATGCAGGTGGCTTTCAACTGGCCAGCTAATTTCTGCAATATAGGAAATGACTGTAATTTCTGTATCTGCATCTGGCCTCAAAAGAGAAAGTGGCCCCAATTGCCTATTGAATTTATGGAGATGAGATCTCAAGTATCTTAGGATAATTATTGGATGGGGGGGGGGGGACAGGCTTTGCCAGAAAAGCAATTTTAGTACTTCCCCCTCTCATAAGGTGCTTTGACACAATTTTTCTATTTGAAAAATGTTAAGTACCGTATCTTAAGAACTCCTTTCTCGCCAGTGACAAGTTTCTTTTTGTTAATGTATTTTAGCTCCAATTTTAGTTTATAAGTACACTAACAAAACAGGGTTCTGTGTAGCAAGCTTCCTCTCTTAATTGCTCTGCTTTATTATTATGTGTTTGTCTTTCTACCTATGTCACACACGCAGCTCCTGTTCTTGATCATTATGTTTCTGCACCTCTTTTTCTCTTACTCATCTCTCTCTCTCATCACCTCCCTAGACCTTTTTTTTCCCTTGAGGCAGTTGTTTTGCTTCACACGCCCACATTTTTCTCTCCATTGTCCATTCATTTGAGAAGTATTCATCGAGCAGCTATAATATGCATTCAAACATGACACTCTCAGAGACACAGGCTCTTAGCAGTCTAATTAAGGTGACATATAAACGATTAATAGAAATAGTAATTAACTGTAGTTAATGATGTAATGACAAAATTATTTCTATATACAATGAATGGTACAGGATTAAAAAATAAAGATAATATGTACTCATTATTGGAAATGTGAAAAGTATAGAAAACATTTAAAAAATGAAAATTGAGTCAGGCCGTCTAGATTGGAATCTTAGTTTTATCCTTATTAGCTCTATAAACTTGGGCAAGTTGCTTAACCTCTCTGAGCCCCACTTTCTTCACCCGTTAAATGGGGATATGATATTACTTCCCTACCTCACAAGGTTAATAGGCTTACAACAGAGCCTAGTAATTTAAGTGCTGGTAGTTGCAGTTGTCATTACCACCACCATCAGCTTTTTGGTGTATGGCCTTCAAATCTTTTTTTGGGGGGGGCGGGGGTTGATATATACAGGGTCCGGCAGAAGTAAGGCCTGCTTGTGTGTGGTTGGTAGGGTAATAATATGGGTGTAATAATTTATAGTTGTAATTTGAACATGTCACCTAAAGTGTCATGTGGTGTGCTTGAGTGTGATATTGTCATGTTACAGAATTACATGCTTATGACTTTGCAATAAAACATTTAGTAATAAAAAAGGGGCGTTATTTGTGCCAGACCCTGTATTTCATGACTCTTTATTGCTGCTTAACATGTCTTTGTTTCCATTTTTCCCTAGATTATGCTTGATTTGCTAAGCTTATTAATGTTATCTCCCCTTCCTATAATCATTTCTCTAGTTTCACCTTTTTTTTATGACTACAACTATTCTCCCCCAACCCCACACCATCATTTAGCAAGTGGTCAGATAGGCAAGAAATATCTACTAAGCTGCTAGAAAGGACAGGTACTCTGGTAAGTCCCAAGAAGATTAGAAATGGAAGGTGAAATTCATTCTTTTTCCATAAGCTTGCTTACATAGGGAGCCTGCCCTGACATAGGAAATGAGAACTGGACTCTGGACCCTGGACCCTAGCAGTGTCACTTTCCAGCTAGTGTGACCCCTAGAGGCCTCACTTTCTCATTTGTACAAATGGGTACATGAAGGCCCACCTTACATCTATGATTAGCCCGTGGATTGTGAATGTCAGTGAGCCTTGTAAACTAGACGTATGGGAAACATTGCAAGTACTCAGGTTTAGGGAGAAATTGGTTCCTACCTTCTTTATTAAGTGAGAAGTATAACTTGTTTATATTTCTTTTTAATCAATTTTAATTAGTCTTTTTGCCTTCACTAATTTTGTCAAGAATAGTTGAATCTTTGATCAAAATTATCCTGAAGTCAAACTGCTTTAATATGCTAAATGAAATAAACATTTGGTGTTATGAATCCTGCTATTCTAGCAATGAAAATGCTGCCCTCTGCATAGAATAGCTGGAAACCACTCTCCCACCCCCACCTGCTTGTCTTCCATAGACAATTAGAATTCACTAGCCCTTGACCTGGGCTGATGAACTGATGTATTATTGAGATTGAAGATTCATTTTCTGAGACATTTTAAAAGCAGAAAGACCAAGTAAAATCAACATTAGCTTGGATTTTGCCAGATTTTAAAATTAACTTTCTTCCCTCAGGATTTGAAAAAACCAAATAAAATTCCCTCATTATTTTTGCCAACATCAAAAATAAAATATTGGGAAGCTACAAAACAAGGTAGAGTTGATAATCATTGAATTAAAACTGGGTAATTGGTCATGGGGTTTCATTATACTATTCTCTTTACTTTTGTATGTGTTTCAAATTGCCATAATGAAAAATAAAAACAAAACAAGTTAAAACAGAAAGACCATAGTCACAGTTTATTACAGTTTGTTTATACAGACATTTTTATGGTGTAAGAATTCTGATTGTTAATTGGGAAATCTACAAAATCACATAAAATTCTGAAATTTTCCAACCATTTCAGATTTGCATTTATGTTATATAGAAAGCCCTGGGAAATGTGTGATTTCTTTTTTACTGTTGTTATGCAGACAAGGAAACTTTGTGGCCAAGTGACTTGCCCAAGGTCACATGACTACCTAGCCCTAGAAGACAAACTAGAAGCCAGGCTTCCTGACTTCTGTGCTAGAGCTTATATTACATAAATGTCAGAGACAACACACTTGAATAAGCCTCCTATAATTGCTGGAATATTTTGTTAATGTGATGCCAGCATATTTTTATATAGAATTTCAAGCTCATAAGGCCTGATGATGGATGAGAGGATGAGAACCTGCCATTAACCAAGCCAGGCATTCTTTGAGGTGTTTTATATTCATTTACTTACCCCAAATCTTTAGGCTTGAATCCTGGCTCCTCCAACTCACTAGCTGTGG
This sequence comes from Phyllostomus hastatus, assembly GCF_019186645.2. NCBI lineage: Eukaryota > Metazoa > Chordata > Mammalia > Chiroptera > Phyllostomidae > Phyllostomus > Phyllostomus hastatus. The sequence goes on along the minus strand of NW_025333841.1, from coordinate 5,779,139 downwards.
GAACTTGAACAAGTTATATGGAATCTCCAGACCTTGACTTCCTCATCTGTGAAAAGGGGGTGATAATACCTACCTAACGGGTTAATGAGATAATATACATATATATCAAATGTTTAACACAGTGCCTAGAATATACTAAAATTATTAAACAGATGATATTAAAATGAAAGCCAGGCCCTGGCTGGCGTAGCTCAGTGGATTGAGCGCGGGTTGCAAACCAAAGTGTCGCAGGTTCGATTCCCAGTCAGGGCACATGCCTGTGTTGCAGGCCATGACCCCCAGCAACCGCACATTGATGTTTCTCTCCCTCTCTCTTTCTACCTCCCTTCCCTCTCTAGAAATAAATAAATAAAATCTAAAAAAAAAGAACCATTTAAAAATAAATAAATAAATAAAAATAAAATGAAAGCCAGGAGGAGGATGCCTATAAGACTCAGAAGAGAGCACACATCATTTAGAGAACTCTCAACCGTCTGGTCTGGCTGTCTTCAATCTGTCCCTTCCTCTGCTCTATTCTCACTCTGTAGTTATGATAGTTACCTTTTTTTAATAATACAGACATGATCATGTCAATTATTCACTCAAAACTCCTTAATGGCTCCCTATAAACTCTCAATACTCCAGTATCTTTTTGTCAGCTGAAAGCAAACCTTTCCAAAGTTTACTATGAAATTTGAACCTTTGCAACTCTCTGTAGAGCATGACAATGCTGTGTGAAATATATGCTGATGAAAATTTAACAATTCAATAAAGTAGGGAAGAACAATTCAATAAATGTTGATATTTAAAAATGCATCCTCATTTCTCATATTTAACATCAAAATTAATTTCAAGTGAATCAAAAAGTAAAACCATAAAAATGTGGATCAAAAATTGAAACCATAAAAATGGGACTATCACACTTCTTTGTAGAGAAGGATGCGCTAAGCTTAAAAACAATTAGAGAAAAATCATAGGTATCTAGGAATAAATTTACCAAGGAGGTTAAAAGACCTGTACTCAGAAAAATGTAGGGCACTGAAGAAAGAATTTCAGGAGGGTACAAATAAATGGAAGGTGCAATGAATTTGAGGAAGGTACAAATAAGTGGAAGCATATATTGTGTTCATGGATGGGAAGAATTAACATCATTAAAATGTCCATACTGCCCAAGGCAATCTACACATTTGTTGCAATGCCTATTAAAATACCAATGGGATATTTCACAGATCTAGAACAAATATTCCAAACCTTTATATGGACCGTAAAAAGACCCTGAGCAGCCTCAGGTGGAGGCATCACAATACCTGACATCAAACTACACTACAAGGCCATACTAATCAAAACAGCCTGGTACTGGCATAAGACAGACACATAGATGACAGACAATGAAACAGAATAGAGGGCCCAGAAATAAACCCACACCTTTATAGTCAATGAATATTTGATAAAGGGAGGAAGAGCATATGTTGGAGCAAAAACAGGTTCTTCAATAAATGGTGTTGGGAGAACTGGACTAGTACATGCAAGAAAGAAAGAAAGAAAGAAAGAAAGAAAGAAAGAAAGAAAGAAAGAAAGAAAGAAAGAAAGAAAGAGAAAGAAAAAAAGAAAGAAAGAAAGAAAGAAAGAAAGAAAGAAAGAAAGAAAGAAGGAAGGAAAGAAACTAGGCCACCATCTTCTGCCATACAGTCAGGAATAAACAGGTGGAAGAAAATCATAAAAAAACTATTTTTAAAAATTATTTTATTGTTGTTCAATTACAGTTGTCTGCATTTACCCCCCACCACTTCCCCCCACCCCAGGCAAACCCACTTCCCTCCCTTGCTTCCACCCTCCCCCTTAGTTTTGTCCATGTGTCCTTTATAGTAGTTCCTGAAAACGCTTCCCTCCATTGTCCCCTCCCCACTCCCCTCTGGTTATTATTAAATTGTTCTTAATTTCAATGTCTCTGGTTATATTTTGTTTGCTTTTTTCTTTGTTGATTATGTTCCACTTAAAGCTGAGATTATATGGCATTTGTCTCTCACCACCTGGCTTATTTCACTTAGCATAATGCTCTCCAGTTCCATCCATGCTGTTGCAAAGGGTAGGAGCTCCTTTTTCTCTGCTGTATAGTATTCCATTGTGTAAATGTACCTCAGTTTTTTTATCCAATCATGTACTGTTGGGCACCTAGGCTGCTTCCAGCATTTGGCAATTGTAAATTGTGCTGCTATGAACATTGGGGTGCATAGGTTCTTTTGGATTGGTGTTTCAGGACTCATAGGATATAAGATATAATCACAGCAGTGGAATTGCTGTGGATTACAACTCAAAAAACAGTTCCATCTGTAGTTTTCTGAGGAAATTCCATACTGTTTTCCATAGTGGTTGTACCAGTCTGCATTCCCACCAACAGTGCACTAGTGTTCCCTTTTCTCCACATCCTCTCCAACACTTGTTGTTTGTTGATTTGTTTATGATGGCCATTCTGACAGGTGTGAAGTGGTATCTCATTGTGGTTTTAATTTGCATCTCTCTGATGGCTAGTGATGCTGAGCATCTTTTCATATATCTCTGGAAAAGAAACTATTAAAATATTTGACAACATATAATGCAAAGCTTTTGCATGTCGAATATAATAAAAGAACAACCTTGAGAAACTGCCATAAATATGGGAGAAGAAAATAATATGTTTAATGTCTAAAGAGCACATACAAAATAATAAGAAAATACAAAGGATCTCAGTGGGGAAATGACATTAACAAACAAGTTACAAAGGAGGAAATGTGAATGGCTAATAAACATATGAATAAATGTTCACCTGTACTAGTCATCAAACGTGCTAATGGAACAAGAGGCCCATTTTCACCAATTAATTAGGAAAGATGAAAAAAGACAATACTCCATGTTAACTAGTGCGCATAAGAAAGGCATTCACACTCTGATAATGGGAGGGTAAACTGATGCAGTCTTTTTGAAAGCAATTTCACAATATGTTTCAGGAGCTAAAATATAGTCCTACCCTCTGACCCAGAGTTCCACTCCTAATAACAATCACTTCCCAGGAAGTAAGCTTAACTCTGGAGAAATTTATGCAAAGTGGTGCTTATTTATAGTAACCGAACTGTCTACTAACCTAAATGTCCAACAATGGACATTTGGGTGAAAAAAATTATTGTGTAATCTTAACATGAAGTATAATGCAGCTATTAAAAATTGTGCCTATGGTTGCATTATACTCTATGTTAAGATTATATAATACATTTTTTTTACACACACACACACATTGTTGGACATTTAGGTTAGTAGACAATTTGGTTATTATAAACAAACTAAGCAAACTCCTAGAACAGGAACAGAATCACAGAAATGGAGATCACATGGAGGGAGGATGGGGGAAGGTACAGGGAATAAGAAGCATAAATGTTAGGTACAATATAGTCAGGGAGGTTAAGAATAGTATAGGAAATAGAGAAGCCAAAGAACTTACATGTATGACTCATGGACATGAACTAAGGGGGGTGGGGATATGGTGGGGGGTGCAGGGCAGAGTGGGAAAAAAGGGAAAAAAATGGGACAATGGTACTAGCATAATCAATAAAGTATACTTTAAAGACTGTGCCTATAGTAACTATTAAATGACACATAAAATGCTTATTATATAATGTTTGGAAATATACAGATTACTTATCACTGTACATAATATCTTCTCAGCCGTGGAAACAATATAGATGCCTAGAACCAAAAAGACAATCTGTTTATGTGGTAGATATCTCAGAGAGGCAAGATCATACTTATATTATCCATGGTAAATTTTGTTTTACAAATTTTTGACAATAGTCATACAGTTGTTCTTATTTAAAAAAAACAAGTATTTAGAACAGACCGTGACAAAGTGCTACAGACTATAATATGAGTTATCAGTATTTAACCACTATTTATTATTATGGTGCTTGGTGTCCAGCAGATGGAGCTGCATCCCTTAACATTCAGCCTAAACTCTTGAAATACTAAAAACAAATGAAAAACATTTTCACTTATTTTGTTTTGTTTGAAGGATATCTCTTTCATCCTCCTCAAAGTTTTATAAAGCATGTGCTTTTTAAAAGCAATAAGGATTACATTTAAAATTTGTTTTAAGAATTTTGTGAAACCCCTCTGAGATAATTGGAGACACTCTGGGGTGTCACAAAAAGTAGGGCTGTGTAGTGCGTTGGGGGAACTAGAAACTTGAGAGATTAGCTGACTGCATGGGGCCACACACGGAGATGGGACAAAGCCAGGAAAAACAAGCTGAGGGTCCTGTTCACTGGGCTTCATTTGCTGAATAAAGGCAGGGTAGGAAATTGAATTTTGATGTGTAAATGCACAAGGTTAGTATTTCAACATAATTTCAGAACTGATGTTTTCATTGGTCCTCATCACACATTCAGGTGTTGATTAAAAACACTGGCTTTGGAGTTAGAAAGACCAGAATTCCAAGCCTAATTCCACAACTTCCTAGCTGTGTGACGTTGGAAAAGTCACTTGACCTCTCTGTGCCTTATCTTTCTCTTTGTAAAATAGGGATGGAAAAAAAACCTACTAGGGTTGTTGTGAGAGTCAAAAGAGATGATGCACATAAAAGTGTTTGGCATAGAGCCTGGCACATGGTAAGTGCAAAGTAAATGTTAGCTGTGATTATCATCCATTCATTTATTCAACACACATTTTGGAATACTGTGCCAGATGTGGGCTCTGCACTATTGAGAGAGAAAACCGAGACAGTCCTGCCCTCTAGGAGTTTAGGGAAGGAATACCATGTGGAAGCAGCAGTGTGAGAAAACTTGGAACCAGGATTTCTGAGTCTCTATCTGACCCCTATTTATTTTAAACATCAGATAAATTGCTTAATATCTGTTTTCCTCTTGGTAAAACAAGGAGCTTGGACAATGTGATCTTTAAAATATCTACCATTTTGCTTGCTTGTTTGTTCTGTTGAAAGAAACAAGCAAAATAGAACCAGAGACATTGAAATAAAGAACAAACTGACAGTAACCAGAGGGGAGGGGGAGGGGATAACGGGGAAGGAAGGGGAAACGACACACGCACAAAGCCAAAGCCGGTAGGTTCAAGGATCAGAGGCAGGGATGGAGGGCAGGGGTGCGCGGTGGGGTGAAAATAGAGACAACTGTACTTGAACAACAATACAAAAATAAATAAATAAAATATCTTCCAGCTCTGAAACGTTCTATGACTCCGTTTCAAAGAACGTTGCTGAATGAGATCAAATCAAATTTATTGTCTTTCAAATATATTCACATTATGCAGTCTCTTTTCCGGAGGTGCAAAATTCTCATAATAAGGTAAAGGTCCAAGGGCAGAATGATTATAGCAGAGGATGGATAAGATACCCCTCTTTGAGAGGGTGGAGTAGAGAAAAATCAATCTTCCAAAAAATATGGAAATAGTATCTTACAAAATATTTTATTTATGGCTAATTTAATTACCAAAGAATACAAATGGTTCATTTCCATTTTCACAAACTTTATGGGGCATCAAATGCCTTTGGTTATTTTCAAATTACAATAAAATGATATTCCATTATTTATTTAGTCGATTGGTATGTGCATGCATGTGTATGTATGAGCATGTCTGTGTTTGGGGATGGGTTTGGTGTTGCTCTTTTGATTTTATATACTTAAATCAATAATTAGCAAACTTTTCTTAAAGGACCCAATAGCAAATATTTTAGGCTTTGTGGGTCATTTCCTACTTCTGTTGCGTCTGCTGCTTCTCCTCCTCCTTTGTTTCCTCCTTCTCCTTCTTATAACCATTTAATAACATAAAAACCATTCTCAAGTCCCATGGTCTACAGAAATAGACTGATGGTTAAATTTGGCCTGCAGGACATAGTGTGCTGACCCCCATCTTAAACCAAATTTTCAGGCTCCTGTCACTACTGGTTTGGTTTCATAGAATCTTTCTATTTCCACCCCCTCCCACCTCACTCAGGGCTCAGGCTCTTTCTCTACCTGTTCTCACCTGGTTTTGCACCCTCCCTGCTTCCCATCTAATTTCCTTCCCTCTCATTCCAATCACACCCTGGCTACCAGTGCAGCTCCAACAGAAAACACCCTTGAACCAAACTGGCGCTGATCTGGTCCAACAGACTGAATGCTCTATGGACAGGGACTCCTCAACACATCTGTCCCATGAAGCAATTTGCCAGGTTTCCTGGGCCCAGCTCCCTAACCAGGCAACAGCATGGACTTAGTCTCCACCTAGAACCAAGCTTTTCATTGTTCAGTAAATGCTTAGCTGGCATAAGTTTTGTGCTTGGCATTATACTCTAGACTCTGAACCCAGCAAAGAAAAGCCTGGCTATGGTTGTGACCCTCACGGATCTTATACAACATAATGGGGCAGGGAGACATGCATGGAAGTATTTCTGTGTGATAATGCCAGACATTTAATTTAATATTGCAAGAAGTACAAGGTGTTATGGGAGCACAGAGAAGGGCACCTAACCCAGACATGGAGGTCAGGGAGGTGGCACCCAGAGGAAATGATACCTAACTCTGGTTTCCAGGTAGAAGAGATACATGCAGTTCTGTATTAGAGCTGATCAGAGCAGTAGGCACCCTAATCTCCTTAGCAAATGGGTCTCAAGTTGTGCTTAGATCTTTGCTAATAATAATCCTGCTCAATCTAACCTATCTATCCCTTTGGCTTGTGCTCTGGTTTCAGTCCTACTTCCTAGGCTTCCCACTTCCTAGGCACTCAGTTCTACTTCCTAGGTTTCTTGGTTCCCAGAAACACTATCCTAATAGCCCCCAGCCATGTGCCCACATCTAGAACACTGACCCTAATGTAACCCTGAAGGTCCACCTCTTCCAGGTAAAGCATTTTTGTTAAAGTGACCGCAATTGAGCAGCTAACTGGCAAGAACATCTTTATCAGCTTTTAATGATTAATATCGATACCAGTAATTACTCTTTCCAGATATTACACATTTTGGCTTTTTCAGTGTGCTGGGCTGATTATAAAGGAGAAAAGAGTAGTAGAGCATCCAAGTTTAAACAGATATTTTCTACACTGAACATTTTAGGTTTAAATTCTGAGTATCCGAGCAAATTGGTCAGAAAGGGTCCTCTTACTCTTCATTAACTACAAAATGAATAAAAAGATCTCCTCCTTTTGTGCCCCACCCCTGCAGGGGCTTCTTGGGAGGTATGTCAGCCTATTCATATGTTAATTTCGTAGAGCCCTCAATCTTTTCACAGAGGCCCTGTACAATGAGAGGGGAGCCTGCTTATTTCAAAAGAGCAGCATATGCTCCTTAAGGTGAACGTGCAATATAACACTGCAGGGGAAATACAGTGCATTATTCTTTGCCCCTTTGCTGAGAGAGTTTACAAGCAACATTTGGAAATGCATGGCATTTTTCTATATAGAGACTGAATTTGACAATTAACCATGATTTTTTTTAATTGAGAGTTTCAGGTCTTCTAAACTACTTTCCTTTTGTGTAAATAAAAGAAATAAGACAAAAGAACATTTCACTTTCTGGAAAAGCCTCAGAGATGCCTTCCCCTGAAGCTGCTTAACTGTTCTCTTAAAAAAAATTCTGCTCAGAAAAAATTCTGAGCTGGCAGGGAAATGGACAATGTATATAACAATATCGGAAATCTTTCTCGCACTCTCTTTTTTTCATTATTAAGCCTAATGTGTCCTATCACAAGAATGTTTAATGTTTAGGTTATAATTTCAGATATGCGAATGATTCATTAGTTGAGTATTTGATATTTCAAAAAACTTCTGAAAGACATTAATTACTTCTTCTAGAATTGTATTCTAGTGCTTAGTAATGGCAAATACTGTGTATTAATTTCACATGTATTAAAACTAATGATTAAAGTAAAACCTATTTGATATAATGACCATTAGTTCAGAGCTGTTGAACGATGCCTCATGGCTTAAGATGAATAATAATGGCCCATTTTTCATTAGACAGATGTTCCATCTTATTGTAAGAAGAAGTTACGTCATTGAAATAGAAAATGTAAAAGAATTAGAATATACCATATCACTAAGCCTGATTAGCCAATTGAACAATTAATGTCTGAAAAGCATTAGCATTTGCAATGAACTCTGAGCTGTTTTTATCATGTTTTCTATGTTATCAATTTTGAAGAAAATTTTATACAGAAAAAATTTTAAATTAGAAACCGTAATAGCATGGCTTATATTTACATGGAGTATGAAATGATGCAGTATCAAACCACAGTTCTGTAAAAATAAAAAGAAAAGTTTTCAAATTTGAAAAGCAACTGTTAACAGTAGCTGTCTCCTGGGTGGGTTACTGGGCAGCTGGGGGAGGGAAGTGTGGAGACTATTTTAGACTTTTCACTGTTCTTTTAACCTTTTGCCTTGTGTACCATATGCATATATACCGATTTTATTAAATCATTTCATTATAAAAATTGTAACAACAACTCATAACCATATATTAAAGTGGAGAGGTAGCATTAGAGACACCAGCACAGGCACACAAACCCTACACTCTATTACTCACAGGAGGAGTTCATTTCCCAGTCCTGCCGCTTTCTAGTTATGAGGCCTTGAGCAGATTGCTTGCCTCATGGGCATGATTGGGGGATTTAAATGGGATTTAGTATGGCATCTGGCATATGGTAGGTGCCTGATAAATGTTGCCTATCATTGCACATCATACTAAAGCAGTTTTATCTAATACGATTATCCCCTAACTACTACTCTTCCCAGTATCAGCATTAGAATCATAGCTTCTCTGTGGTAAATTTTTAAAAAGTTAGTATTTATGTGTGCTTGTTTTTTGTTTTGTTTTTAGTTGTAGCTCACCACATTCCACTGGAAAAGAAATTAAACAGATTAAGTCCTTTCTTACTCCCTCTCTCCCTCCCTGTCTTCTCTTCCTGCCACAAACTTTTCCTGGGTATCTACTAAGTGCCAGGCACTGTGCTAAGTGCTGAGTGCATTAAAAACCTTAGAAATCATCTGTTCTAATTTTTCTTTTTAAAAAAGATTTTTTAAATTTATTTTTAGAGACAGAGGATGAGAAGGAGAAAGAGAGTGGCTGCAAATAAGGGAAGAGGTGCCTTTCCAGGTGGCTGCCATTGGGGCAGGTTCTGGGTAGGGCCAGGAAGGGGCAGCAGAGAACTGGCCTATTAATGAGCTAGGGGAACCCAGGGTTGGGGCAAGTACAAGGGAGGCCTCTGAGCTGAAGTGTGTGGGATTGTCAGCCAAATCGGTAGAAGAGATGCTAAGACAGTAAGGGGCCTATTGACAGGGTTGCAAGGTCATGAGGATACAATCGCAAACAAGGAAACTTCCTGAGGGCAAATCTACCAACCCCAGTGTCAGAGCCCACCCCATTTAATGGAATGACTATGAGTTTGGTTGGGGTCAAACAAACATTGGCGTGAAATGAGGCTCTGGCTTAGGCAAGTTAACATCTCTGAGTCTTGGTTTCCTCATGTATAAAAGGGGAATAATTATAATACTTACCGCATAGGGTTATAATACAATTCTGCCATATAATGAAAAATTAAAAACTATATAATAACAACAACTACCTGCTTCTCTTCAAAAGAAAACACTTGATGAAATGAGGATTTGAGGAGTCACTAAGTAGAACCTTCAGAACAGGAAGGCCGATGTCTTTCCTGCTCCCCTTTGGAATTTCACATTTGGGGCATAGAATCATACTACTAAATTGCCTCTATTCCCGATGTTTTTTGGACCATTAAAAGTCCGAATATAATTTTGCTCAATTATCACCAAAGAGCATGCAAATATTCATATAGTTCCAAATATCTATGTCAAAATGTTGTCTCCCAGACTGTCATTTACACCTGGAATTGCCACAAGAACTCCTTTGAACTTTAGATCAGTATTTGTGGTTTGGAATATAAGCTCAGCCTTCTCAGAGGGGAGAGAAAAGCTCTAAAGAGGATGAATAGGGGATTTTGAATGGGAAGAACTTTCTGAGTACAACCTCTTAAGGATGCCTGGAGCCTGTGTTTGAGGAACTATCAGGATTTTTTCCCCCTCCAAACATATCAATACAAAGTTCTGGGACGTTTTTAGGAGTTGGGTATTTCACGAACTGAGATAGATGTGGACTTCAGCTAGAAAGTTCCAGTACTTTTTTTCTAGGAAAATAAACAATTCCTGGGGGGGTGCAAATTCAATTGCAGTTTATTCTTTGAAGTGTGCTAGTTATCAGAGTGGCAATTAGGGCATTGCATTTGCTTAATGATAACAAAATAAATGATCTATTATTTACTTCACCAAAGACTGTATGATAGGATAGTCAGAAATGGTCCTTTAAAAGTTTATACTGTCTACATTTTTTAACTCCTAAAATAGGTTGAGAGAGAGAGAGAAATAGAGAGAATATCATATTTTATTTTTTTTAAATTCACTATAATCCAAGAGCTTAAAGAATTTTAAATCTTTTCATTTGTCACCACCTCTTTGAATCTGTGATACTCTGTCTAGGCATCTATCAGAGCAATTTTAAAATGTATTTAAATGATTATTTACATGCCTGGCTGCCACAACTGCTGAGATCCTTGAGGGCAGAAGCTAGGTTTCTTTCATCTTCTTGACCCTGGGGCCCCGGGCTGAGCCTGATATATAGCACCCATTCATAAAATGTTACGTGAAAGCATACATGACATAAGGACACAAAATATTTCTAGTTCTTTAGGATAAAATAAACTATCCATCTAATAGCAAAATTGCATATTATGTTTATTTTTATTTTAAAATATTTGTTTTATTTTCCCATGTACACTTATTTATACCAAATGGTTAGTTACTTTGTTTTTAATTTTTTAAATGTTTTATTGTTTATGCTATTATAGTTGTCCCATTTTCCCCCCTTTGCTGTCCTCCACTCAGCCTGCCCCCCAACTCCCACAGTCAATCCCCATATGTTGTCCATGTCCGTGGGTCATTCCTGTATATTTTTTGACTAATCCCTTCACCTTCTTTCAGTCAGTCCCCAACTGTCCCCTCCCCTTACAACTGTCAGCCTCTTCCATAATTCTATGCCTCTGGTTCTGTTTTGCTCATTAGTTTATTTTGTTAATTAGATTTTTCTTATAAGTGAGATCATATGGTATTTGTCTTTCACCAACGGGATGATTTCACCTAGCATAACAGTCTCCAGTTCCATCCATGCTGTTGCAAAAAGCAAGAATTCCTTCTTTTTTTTCTGCTGCATAGTATTCCACTGTGTAAATGTACCATAGTTTTTTGATCTACTTATCTACTGATGGGCACTTAGGCTGTTTCCAAATCTTGGCTATTGTAAATAGCACTGCTATGAACATTGGGGTGCATAACTTCTTTTGAATTGGTGTTTTGGGATTCTTAGGGTATAATTCCAGCAGTGGAATCAGTGGGTCAAAAGGCAGTTCCATTTTTAATTTTTTGAGGAAACTCCATACTATTTTCCACAGTGGCTGCACCAGTCTGCATTCTTACCAACACAACACAATTCCTGTATTATTAAAATACCAATGGCATATTTTACAGATCTAGAACACATATTCCAAAAATTTATATGAAACCAAAAAAGACCCCCAAAAGCCACAGCAATACTGAGAAAGATAGTTGGAGGGATCTCAAGGCCACTTTAATCAAAACAGCCTGGTATTGGCATAAGAACAGACACAAAGATCGATGGAACAGAATAGAGAGCCCAGAAATAAACCCATGTCTCTATGGTCAATTGATATTTAACAGAGGGGTCATGAACATACAGTGGAGTAAAGAGAGTCTCTTCAATAAATGGTGTTGGTAGAACTGGACTGCTACTTGCAAAAATAAATTAAAGTATACCACCAACTCACACCATACACCGGAATAAACTCAAAATGGACAAAAGACTTAAATATAAATCATGATACCATAAAAATCCTAGTAGAAAACATAGGCAATAAAATTTCAGATATCTCACATAGCAATATTTTTGCCGATATCTCTCTTAGGGCAAGGGAAATAATGGAAACATAAAAAAATGGGAGTACATCAAACTAAAAAGCTTCTGCACAGATAAAGAAACCATCATCAAAATGAAAAGGGAAACAACTGTATGGGAAAACATACTGTATTTTTTTCGGACTATAAGACGCACTCGCCCCCAAATTAGGGAGAAAATGGGGGTGCGTCTTATAGTCCGAATGTATCTTACCTGGCTTGCTGTGTACGTGGTGGGAGGTGGCTGTGGAGTGGGGTCACAGGAGGCAGGAACAGGGTCGCCGCTGCATTTTCCTCCCAAATTTGGATGGAAAATGGTGTGTCTTATAGACCAAAGAATACGGTATTTGCCAGTGAAACACTGGACAAGGATTTAATCTCCAAAATATATAAAAAGCTCATACAGAGTTCCAGCCAAGATGGAGGCATACGTAGAGACCCTTTGCTTCCTCACGCAACCAAAAGGAGGATAACAACCAATCTAAAATCAATAACAACCAATAGCACCAGAAAATCAAACTGCACGAGAGTCTGACAACCAAGGGAGTAAAAAAAATATCAACCAGAACAACCAGACAGGTAAGGCAGACCGCGAGGGCCAACTCAGAAAAACTGCTGGGACACGCCTGAGGGGCGGGGCTGACTGCCAAGCTTGGCAGAGCTGCAAGGGAGGGACTGACTTAAGGCAGAAACTAAGACTCAGAGCTGACTGTGTGCTAAGGCTGGGGTTGACGTGGTGGGAGATACTTCCAGTCTGACACCAGTCTGTTGGCAAGTGCGCTAGAGTGAAGCAGGCAAGCTGCAAAGCTCCGTCTCTGGTCCCATCCCCACAGGCAGCACAGTAAAGAGACCCAGGTGAATACCTAAGGCTCCACCCCTTACAACCTGTCAGCTGCACCAAGATAAAGAAATATGGCCCAAATGAAAGAACATAGCAAAACCTCAGAAAGAGAACTAAATGATGAGGAGATTGCCAACCTATCTGATGGAGAATTTAAAGCCCTGGTAATCAAAATGCTCACAGAACTGATTGAGCTTGGTCCAAAAATGAAAGATACCCAAAATGAAATAAAGCAAAATATTCAGGGACCCAACAGTGACAAGAAGGAAACCAGGATTCAAAGCAACGATTTGGAACAAAAGGAAGAAATAAACATCCAATTGGATCAGAATGAAGAAACAAGAATCCAAAAAGTGAACAGAGACTGAGGATTCTATGGGACAACCTGAAATGTTCCAATATCCAAATTATAGGGGTACAAGAAGGAGAAGAACAGGAACAAGAAATTGAAAACTTATTTCAACAAATAATGAAGGCAAAATTCCCCAATCTGCTGAAGGAAATAGATTTCCAGGAAGTCTAGGAAGCCCAGAGAGTCCCAAAGAAGCTGGACCTAAACAGAAGCACACCAAGGCACATCATCATTAAGTTACCCAAGATTAAAGATAAAGAGAACATCCTAAAAGCAGCAAGAGAAAAGGAGAGAGTTACCTACAAAGGAGTTCCCATAAGGCTATCAGCTGATTTCTCAAAAGAGACCTTACAGGTAAGAAGGGGCTGGAAAGAAGTATTCCAAGTCATGAAAGGCAAGGACCTACATCTAAGATTACTCTATCCAGCAGAGCTTTCATTTAGAATGGAAGGGCAGACAAAGTGCTTCCCAGATAAGGCCAAGTTAAAGGAGTTCATCATCACCAAGCCCTTACTATATGAAATGTTAAAGGGACTTATCTAAGAAATTGAAGAAGATCAAAAACTATAAACAGTAAAATGACAACACACTCACAACTATTAACAAATGAACCTAAAAGAAAAACAAAAACTAAGCAAACAACCAGAACAGGAACATAATCAGAGAAATGGACATCACACAGAGGGAGTTCAGTGGGGAAGGGGAAGGGAGGAATAAGGGGGGAAAGGTACAGGGAAGAAGAAGCATGATTAGTAGGCATAAAATAGATGGGGAGAGATAAAAAGAATGGTATAGGAAACAGAACTCAAAGAAGTTATCTGTATACCCCATGGACATGAACTAAGGAGGATGATGCTGGAGGGTTGGGGGGGAACAGGGTGGAGGGGGATAAAGGGGAAAAAATGGGAAAACTGTAATAGCATAATCAATAAAAAATACTTTAAGAAAACCCTCATACAACTCAACACCAGGAGGAAAAACAATCCAATTAAAAAATGGGCAAAAACCCTGGCTGCTGTGGTTCAGTGGATTGAGCACTGTCCTGCGTGAACCAAAGGGCTGCTGGTTTGATTCTCAGTCAGGGTACATGCCTGGGTTGTGGGCCAGGTCAGGTCCCCAGTAGATGGTGCGTGAGAGCCAACCACATATTGATGTTTCTCTGCCTTTCTTTCTCCCTCTCTTCCCCTCTGTCTAAAATAAATAAATAAAATCTTTTTAAAAAATGGGCAAAAGGCCTGAATAGAAACTTCTCCAAGGAGGACATACAGATGGCCCACAGACATACGAAGAGATGTTCAATGTTATCAGCCATCAGAGAGATGCATATCATGTTTAATTTCAGGCAGGCCATTTATAATTTTTTCTGAGATTAATCAGATATTGCAAAGACTACCAACTTTATCCCAGAGCAAATCTGTTTAAACTCTAATCTCTTATGCAGCATGGCATCTGATTGTAACCAGAGATCTTCATCTGCAGTATTGCCTTTTTGTCAAAGGGCAGCCAGAGGCAAAATTTTGAGCTGGATGAAGTCCATCTTCTGTATCACCAGTTTTCCCTTTCATTAGCCTTTAAACATGTTCTTCTATCAATAAGAATTTATAGATTAAATACAGAAAATTTTCAAATATACTTTTTCTATTTGACACTATGGTTTGTTGCCTACTTAGCTAAATATATAATTTCAGCTTCTCCTAAGACCATCCATGTACTTAATTTACTTAACTATTCATTTTAAGTAAAGTGCTCACTGTGTATATGAATTTGTATTTTGGAGGTGCTTGATCTATCTACAAAGAAAACTTAGGAATCTCTTTATTATAAAATGCTCCTGGAAGTCTGAATTGTGTTTATTTTTTGAAAAAAACTGTCATGTTAGACTTGTGTGCATGGAAGTAATTAAGATATAGCAATATTGTAGTTTAAAAGTTCATGATAAGACATATTTTGTTTTTATTGAATGATCTATTCCCTATCCCAATGCAAGCATGAATAAAATTAGGTTAAATGTAAAGAAAATGTATTGAGCACTTACTATCTGCCCAGTATTTTACTAGACATCACAGCAAAAGATACAGAAGTCATGGAAACAAGCCTAATCACCCAAAACTTTTAGGGAGATACTTGATGAAAGACTAACTTTAGGTGTTAAATTGTTGGGTGCAGATTTTAAGTGCTGCAGGAGGTCGGAGGGAAGAGGATATTGATGATGGAGGAGTGTTCTAGGAAGTCTTCCCAAAGGAATAGAGTTGGAGCTGGATCCTCAAAGATGGAAGAATTTAATAAGAAAAAGTGCAAGAGGAGGATATTACCAGGAAGGAGGTCAAGGTGAACAAACACCAGGAAACAGGAGTGAGTTGTTCACACCTGCAGCATGACAAAATAACTGCCCCATAAAAGAGTACAGTGGTACCTTGGTACTCATTGTTAATTCATTCTGGGACATGTAACAAGTGTGGAAACTGACGAGTACCAAACAATGAAGCATTTTCTCTTGCAGGGCCTCATGGTGACACATACAAGTCCCAGCACGTGCAGTGAGTCCTGAGCAAGTGCCGAGTGCTGAAACATTTTTTTCTCATCAAAAATGCAACAAATACAGAGTTTGACAAGTTCTGAAGCCAACAAGTACCAAGGTATGACTGTACCTCTTTGCTAGTTCGAAGTCAAGACCTGTTGAAGAGGAAGACTGGATAGGTAGGTGAGTGGCAAGCATCCTGGCTGAGTCATGATGCGTTTCTCAGCTCTTCTTACTCCTGATTTGTATTGTACTTTTGCACTATCTGTATTCAGATGGTAGAGGAAGATGAGTGTGGTGGCTATAAAGTTCTTGACTACAATAAATTGCCTTGTGAGAATCAGCTGCTTCTCCCAATGAACTCCTGCTCTAAGCTTGTTGAATCCCAAAGGAGATCATACTGGCTGGAGCTTGAGTTTGGATACGTGGCAGGGACCAGATTATACAGAGTTCAATACCCTATCAATAGAGTTTAGATGACAACAACAAATTTCATGATGCTTTACACCTTACCACAGTGCTCCCATGTCATTTGTCTCCTTTTGTCTTCAGAAGAACCCTATAAGGTAGTCAAGAAAAATATTTGTATTCCTATTTTTATAGATGGGGAAGTTGATCTCTTAGCTTCTCAGTAGATTACCTTTTCCTGGCTCACAGGTGAGTTGAAAGAGGCCAACATGTAAACAAATAATTTTAATTAGCACTATAGTTACTCAAAACTCATAAAATTGGTGGGATTCCTGGGCTGAGGTATGTGGAGATCTGGGGTGGGCACAGGAGGAGCAATATTTACATAGATATGCAGTGCATAGTGCTAGGACAGCCAAGCTAAGAGGTAACATCCTGGGGAGATGCCAACCCAAGGCCAACCATCCCAATTCAAACAGGCTCGGCAGAGAGGGAGAATCTGGATGTGAGCCAGTGGGATCAAAACCAAGAAAACCAGACAAGAGAAGGAAGGCTTAATTAGGAAAATGGAGGCAGAACGTGGAGATATTCTCTGAGCTGTTGAGGGCAGCTGCAATAGCCATTTAAATGATCATTGGTTGTTTGTGGTGAGGTGCCATTAAAAATTAAAAATTCTGATGGAGCCTAGACACCAACATCCCCTCAGACCTCACCTTTCTGCCCTGCTGATGTAGCTGGTATTTCCGTACATTTGCTGGCACAAAGCCATCGATGTGCCCTAGAGAATACATACCTTTTCCAGAGTTGAACAATCTAGCCTCACAAATTTTCAGAAAGGCCTGAGGTGGTTGTGGGGGGGACTTCATGTTGTGTGCTAAGTTGGTGTGAATTCCAGAAACCTCAGTATTTCTAAAGTGACCTTCCAAAAAAATTTGCATATTTGCATAACTATCATGGCTGGGCACTCATGTCCACCATTCTCTATATCCATATGAATTTCTAAGCCTACTGGCTGGATTAATGCTGCAACAAAGAAAGCAGCTTTATTAGTGAATTTAGGCTCATGGGTGTGCCAGAGCATTTGTTGAGTTCTACCTCATACTGCAGTTTGGTCTTCACTCTTATAACAGAGTGCTTTCCATTTAGAGCTCCATTAATAGGCCCCTGTCTTTGGATTAAAGTAATGATCGTTTCAGGGACTCAAGGTGATTTCATGAATCCAGCTCTGACTCATAGACTTGAGGCAACCCAGTTAGAAGAACCAGTAACCCATGACAGCACCCCCATTGAGATGCGTGTGTATCTAGCATTCTAAGAGTTGTGCTATCCATAACACACTGTATTTGCTTCCTTTTGGTCTTTGGATTCTTCTGACCTGAGTCCCATGAAATCAGCTTTCTATATAAAACTTAAGTCATGTATTTTATGCCACCTTTTTTGCCAACCACATCTCTGGTGCCTCTGCCAAATCTTATCTCAAGTAATAGCCTCAAGCCAAGGGTCCTAGGCAAACCCCTGCTTCATGATGAAGTGTTTTCGGGTATGAAAGGACAAATAGCACTTCCCCATCTCCACTGTGATTGTGCAATTGATCTTGGGTCAAGGTGGCCTTGGACCTCCCAAGCTAGTTCATTCCCACTCCAGTCCCTGGCAAGGATTCCTCAGTTCCTCCATCACACCTGAGGGTAGACGGCTGCTCCCACTGAGCCTTGACCTGTTGGACAAGCTCTGGGAGATTCAGGTCCTTAGACAATGAAGACCCTTCAATCTCATCCTTAGCAGCAGGTGGTTAAAAGGGGATGCTTCAAGGTCTTGGAGTTAGCAAGACTTCTTATTAGCCATAGTGACCTTGTTATTGTTCAAACATCCCAAGCTCATTCCCTCTCATGGGGCCCTTGCACTTGCTATTTACTTGATTGGAAATGCTCTTTCCCTTCATCTTCATGTGGCTGGCTTCTTATTATATCATTCAGGTCTCTGCTATGAAGAGCCTTCTTTGACCACCTTCGCTAATATCATCATCATCACTGTCTTTGCATTTATTCCACTTAACTTCTTTTCACATCAGTTACAGCTCCCCAATCTTACATACATATTTCTTTTTTGTTCTTTGTTTATGGCCTGACTATCTAATAGAATGCAAGTTCTGTGAGGTCAGGAACTTTGTCATTTATGAACTGTTTCTAGCACCCAAACAGTGCCTGGCACATAGTAGGCATTCAGGAAGTATTTTCTAAATGTATAATTATTATTACTCTTATCATTATTTTCATTACTGTTATCAACTGGATTAAAAAGAAGGTATCAAGGAAATAGAAGTCACAATAAAGTTTTCCCTTTCACTACTGACTGCAGTCTCATCCCTGAGGACCATGAGAAAGAAAAAGGCAAAAACAAAAATTTAAGGCCCATATTGGTAGCGTCAGGATATCATATGCAGACTCATTGTGACTTAATTGTCTCGTCAGCCCTATAAACCAGAGAGTTCTATCATGCTTAATCCACCGCTTCAAGTCCTCTGGAATTCACATAGCCCGTTTAACAAACTTATCTTCAAATTCAGCCCTTTCATAAAGCAGTCACTTCATGACTTAGCCTTGAATTAAACCTGGTTCTTCAGTGAAGAGACCATAATCCCAACTGCTTCTTGAGCTAGCTGCAGGTCATGTTCCTACTTTTCACGGTACATCAGGGCCAGTTCCTCTTCATTGCCCAAAGCCACTTTCAGTCTATTTGTTTCAGTCTATAAACAAAAATTTATGCCTATCATTTAACTGCCCTTTAGCCTTCCTTGTTGTTGTCATCTGTTGGTCTCCTCGATATTCCGCTGTATTCACCAATGATTTTGATAGTAGACCTATTCTTCCCCTCTATCCCAAATCTTACCATGCATTCTGGGTGAAGTCAATAGCCATGTGATCAACCCATCTGACACCATGACTTTGAAGCTCCTTAACTTTCACTTCAGCCACCTACATTTTCCAGCTCACCTTGGGAATTTTGGGGACCCAAAATTTATTCCAACTCTAAGACTACAACTTCAGACATTCCTCTCTGGCTATAACTTCCTAGCTTTAGTTTACCCATTCAGTTTTTCCCTGCTGCCTCATCCCTCTACTTTCTCTTATTTTTCCTTTCCTTTTCATCCATCTTATATAACATGGTCCATCACTGTAATTACTCTGTCAATATTCATCATGACCCTATAGCAAATATACCAAACTTATTTGTACATGGGTGGGTCTAGAGTGAGGTGAGTGAGCCTTTTCCACTACCTCTATTTCCTTCTCCACCCACAAATGTAAGGAAGCACTCACTGGTTGGTGCCAGTCCTACACATGCATGGCCCTGAGAATGAGTACCTCCTTAAATTTTGTGCTAGGGGAGGGGGAGTGTGGGAGGGAATCTCATACATCTCACCCTACGGTCTAGGAAATTCCCAAACCTGGATGAGTTCAATTAAATTGCCCACTTTCTTTAGATATATACTTTTCCTAAGCTGGTTAAGCACTGCTGGAAAAATTCACACAAGGTAATTTTTTTATGGTAAATTTGAACCCAGGAATCCAGACATCAATAAAGCTTGGGGCCAGATTACAGAGTGTCTTAGAGATTGGTGTGCATGGGCCTAGCAGTGGCCCAGGAAAGTCCATTATTACCCCATCACCAGACCCACACTGGCCTGAGAGAATGGGGCCCCATACTGAGGTGGTATTTGGATTGTGAGAATGAGGGACTGGGTGAAGCACACAGCAAAGATTGGGGGACTGAATATTATCCTGCTTTTGTGTCAGCTATTTTCCTTATTGTCTTTTGACTTGGTAACATTAACATTCTTAATTATACGATAATGTCTGAAGTCAGATTTATAAACATATTGAACACCAGAAGTTAAATTTTATGAAATGTGCTGGAAACTTGAAATGACCACAAGGTCAGGTGCTTTGGTAGCAGAAACAGACCAGATTTTGTGCCAGCTTTTCTACCTGTGGGACCTTGAGCAAATCCCCAAGTCTCTCTGTGTCTCAGCTTCTTCATCTGTAAAAGACAGAAATACATCATAGAGTTGTTGGAAGGATTAAATGAAGTAATGTTTGGTGTGTGCTTAGTATGTAAGGATTATCTGCTGACCCCAACCCATAAAACCTCTAAGGTAGCTTATCTACAGGACAAAGAAGACAGGTCCACTGTGCCTTATCTGAAATCCTAGGGCCAAGGCATCATCCAAAAAAGGAAAACATCCATAAATTGGAACACATTGAAGTTAGAATATGTGTTCTGTAAACGCCCAAGCAAATAGGATGAAAAGACAATCTAAAATACTGGAGAACATATTTGCAAATCATATATATGACAAAGGATTAGGAACTCACAAAACTCAGCAATGAAAACAAATAATTCAATCATAAATTGGACAGAAGACAAGAATAGTCATTTCACCAAGGGGGATATTCAGGTGGCAAATAAGCATATGAAAAAATGTCCAACATGATTAGCTCAACATCATTATCAGGACAATGCAAATTAAAACCAAGAATGGGATATCCCACACCCTTATCTGAATAACTAGAATAAAAAATAGTGAAAATGCGAACTGCTGGCAAGGATTGAGAAACTGGATGGGTTATGCATTGCTGGTGAGAATGTGGTAGAAATGTGAAGTAGTACAGCCATTCTGGAATACGGTTTGTCAGTTTTTGATAAAAATGATCATGCAACTACCATATGACCTACCAGTTTTACTCCTGGGCATTTGTTCCAGAAAATGAAGCCTTATGTTCATGTAAGAACTTGTACATGAATGTTCATAGCACCTTTATTTGTAATAGCACAAAACTTGGAAACAGCTCAGATAACCTTTAATGGGTGAATGGCTAAATGAACTGTGGTACATCCACCATGGGATATGACCTAGCAATGAAAACAAATGAACTATTGATACATGCAGCAATCCGTATGACTTGCCAGGGAGTGATACAGAGTAAAAAGAATCAGTCTCAAAAGATTACATACTCTATGATTTTGTTTATATAACATTCTTACAATGACAAAATTATAGAAATCACAGATTAGTGGTTGACAGGGATTAGGAATGAGGATTGAGGTCTGAGGAGGATGCACGTGATTATAAAAGGGTAGCAAAAGGGATCCTTATGGTGAAGGTATAGTTCATTATCTTGACTATCTTGGTACATACATGAACTTACAGATGTGATAAAATTACATAGAATTAAATGCACACACATGTATATGTGTGCACTCACACACACAGAAATGAGTACAAATAAAACTGGGGAAATGTGAATAAGAACAGTAGATCAGAAGGGGGAGGAGAATGAGGGGAAAGGTACAAGGAATAAGAAGCATAATTGGTACAAAATAGACAGGGGGAGGTTAAGAGTAGTATAGGAAATGGAGAAGCCAAAGATCTTATATGTACAACCCATGGACATAAACTAATGGGGGGAATGCTGGTGGGGGGGGGTGCAGGGTGGAGGGGGATAAAGGGGAGAAAAAATGGGACAACTGTAATAGCATAATCAATAAAGTATACTTAAAAATCAGTAGATCATATTAATATCAATATGTTGGTTATCCTCTTGTTCCCAAGATATTACCCTTGTGGGAGCCTGGATATAGGGTGCATGAGATCTCTCTGTATAATCTGTTACATCTGCATGTGAATCTATAATTATCTCAATGAAGATTTCAGTAAAATACATTATAAATAGTGACAGATAACTTAATTATAGAAACAAATCTAAAAATTAAAAAACAAAAAGACATGAGAGAGAACCTGTAAATCAGGTAGGTAAGTGGTAGAATTCCCTGGCCACCTTAGGTGTTTGGGCAGTTTCTGCCCAGAGTACCAAATAAAGGAGCTTTATCTGAGAACGAGTGCTATGTATTTGCCACCGTTATATGAAGGGTGTGTTTCTAACAATGATGGTGTGGCTTTGTGACATCTGGGGCCAGGCAAGGATTTGAGGCAGTGTGGCCTGGTTTGCACTGTACAAACCCCACCCTTGTAGGCCACTCCCTGCAAGTCCAGTCAGCATCCCATTAGGGAGTAGGCTTTCATCCTAGCTGGCTTCTTAACGGGTGGGAGCCATGGCTCTTCTAATAGTAGCTAATACCCACTGAATATGTCCTAGTGTCCAGGCCTTGTGCTTAGTGTTTTATGTGAATTAATTTACTTAATCTTCATCAGGGCCCCGTTGCTTACTTTTGAAAACCAGGCTTTCAGGTGCCCAGATGCCTCAATCCTAGCCTACAGGTATTGTGTTTCCCATTAGGTCCTTAGTTGATTCCTAGTTCTTCCCAGAGCAGCTAAGAGGTCCTTGGGATTGAGTCCTGAGCATCCCTTCTCCTCAAGTATCTCCCACCTGTGCCCCAAGATGGCTGGCCAATTAGGAAGTAGCCAAGTGTGACTCTGTAGGGATTCTAGGCTCATTCCACCCACAGCATCCTGTGGTCACACAGTAGTGTGACAAGGCAGGGATGTTGGGTAACAATGGCTGATATCTATGGAGCATTTACTGGTGCCAGATACTGTGCTTAGCTGTGTTAGAATGCCAGTCTCATACTCTCCTTTCATCCCTACCAGCATCTTGTGAAATTGGTAGGATTTCCATTCCTCTTTTTCTGATGAAGTGACCAAGGTCAAGTTGCATAAGTGCATGGAGCTGGTCAGTGGAAAGTAGTGGTTTGCACCCAGGTCTGGCTGATGCAAAAGGCCATGGTTATACTGAGGAGTCTGTTCAGGGCCTAGACAGGGGCTCAGTAAATACTCGATGAGCAAATGAAAGGCCACTCAATAAAGCTCACCCTGTGGCAGTGCTAGTCGATCTCAGGGTCAGAGTGCTGAAATGCAGTAGCAAACTAGTCAATGGGTATGATCTCAGTTTATGCTTAAAAAGCCTGTGTCCTTGAAGGAGGCATCAAGGACGGAATTGTTAATGTCTGTTGAGCACCTGCTGTGTGCCCAGTACTGGGCTAGGCACACTCAGGGGTACGTATCAAGGATGAATGAGACAAGGTCCCTGTTTTAGGAAACACTCAGTGTTGTTTGAAAGACCAATGTCAGTTGTGAACTTCACGGTGCATGCTTTCTGTATCCATCTTGTGAGTACCCACTTCCCCCACCTTCTTGCCTCTGACTGCAATCCTAGTTGCCTCGTAAGTGTTTCCATGAACTACTGAATCAGAATATCTGGGGGTGGACACAGCAATCTGTGTTTTAATGAGCCCTCCAAATGATTCAGATGCCCACTCAAGTTTGAGAACCACTGATTTATATAAATGGCTTGAGATGTAACTGGTGCTTCATAAAGGGTCAAGATGTTCATTTAAAATGATTCTGATACTTTGTAGAACTGACTACTCAAGAAATTATGGTTCCTGAAAGAGGCGGAGTAGACTGGTATTAGTTCTATTTTAGCCCGGACCTTCTTGCATTTAGCTCTGCAAGTCCCACATCCTGGACACCCCCTCAGTCCCAGGCAACTGATCATCCTCTTAGTAAAAAACAGTATAATGTAAGCCCATATTTTCCCAGTGTTGTCAGGGTGTCATGATTTGTCCTGGTTTTATAGATAGAAAAACTGTGACAGAGAGAGGTCCTACAGTCAGGAAGAAAGTGGTGGTGTCACAATTCAAATCCAAGCCTGTCTCACTCTAAATCGCATGCTTTTAACACATTCCTTGAAGTGAAATTGCTATGTCAAAGAGTGCATATGAGAAAAATTTCTAACACTGTTGCTAAATTCTTGTCCCAGAAGCATAGCACGTATTTTTATTAGACAAATTCATTTATTTAATGCATGAAATTAGGCAAAGAAAATATGTGAAACTACATAAAAAGAATCACATTCTCATACTACTTGAACACACAGCAGTGGTAAAAAATAATGGATTGTGGAAGTGAATCCCAGCAGTAATTGCAAAAACCATTCTGCACAGAAAAACTATACATTTGTGTGTATTTGTGTATATATTAATACAAGGTATATATGTATGACAATAGTATACAAAGGTATGTTTTCCATATAAATCTACCAACCAGGCCTCATGAACCTGCTTAATTTTTGGCAATCCGGTAGGCAGGCCTCATGTTATTTTTGGGTACACATCTTTTGACCTTGTCTAGCGTATTCAGTTGGTCAGCAAAGCTCAATTTAATTTGGAATAGAAAACTATTACAAATGGGGCTCTCTTGGCTTAGTGTGAACTTCATTGAAGTAAAGTCCTGATACACTTTAGAAGCTTTTGAGGGCACAATCAGAGACACATATGAAAACGTCCTGTCAAATTGGTGCCAGATGGACCTCAGGATTGGAGAAGTCACTTTGTGGAGAAGCTTGCTGGACTTTTCTAAGCCTCCAATGCCATGTTCCTCCTCCAAGCTGCAGTTACACTTCTGGGGCTGGGCTGTGTAATGTTTAAGCCCATTAGGTTATCCAGGAGAACAAGTTTAGGAGGGTTTAGGCCCTGTGCTCTATCCCTCAAGGGAATTTGTCTCTCTCCTCCCACCTCCTGAAAGAGGGGGTAAAGAGGAAGATTTGAGCTGTCACAGGAATAGGGGAGGGCAAATGAATTCAAAAGAACGAAGTTGTAGAGAGAAAAGTCCAGTCATTGTTAATATAAGAAGAACGGTTTGCATGATGTCAATGTAACCTGGCAGCCAAGGAGAGTGGACTGGGATGCACATGTGTAAGCAATGAGGACCTCACTGCTCTAGCCAGTGGGGGTAGTAGATGCCATCGAGTGAGCATGTGTACTGTGTGGGTGTCGCATTCAAAATGACTGAACCAGTAGAGCAATGAATCTGCATCAATTTTTGTGTTAATCTTGAACATTCCTCTGTGGAAACTATTTGGATGATTCAGAAGGCCACAGCTATGGGTAACTGGTGATTGGCAGCTTCATCACAACAACGTGCCTGCCCATGCATCACATCTCGTGCAGAGGTTTCTAGTGAAACCTCAAATCACCCAGGTGACTCAGCTCCCCCTACAGCCCAGATTTGGCACTCTGTGACCTCTGGCTTTTCCCAAAACTAAAATCACCTTTGAAAGGTAAAAGATTCAAATTGTTGATGAGATTCAGGAAAATACAATGAGGCAGCTGATGGCAATTGGGAGAACTGTGTGAGGTCTCAAGGTGCCTACTTGGAAGAGGACTGAGGCATCATTGTCCTATGTACAATGTTTCTTGTATCCTGTATCTTCTTCAATAAATATCTCTATTTTTCATATTACATGGCTGGATACCTTCTGGACAGACTTTGTATAAATGTTATAAATGCAAAGGACCATGATAATAAGTCAAAATGGGAGCTCCTGGATAAAGCCCACAGAGAGTTTGTGACTAAGATGTGGGAAACACAGAGGTGGAAAGAAAAATAGAAATGGAGATGAAGAGTTTAAATATATATTTGAGTCTACACACACACATATCTTAAACTTTGATAGGAAGAAGGAAGATTTAGGAAAGATCTAGAGCACAGGTGGCAAACACAAGGCCCGCAGGCTGACTCTGGCCCTCCACCTTGTTCTATCTGGTCCAGGACCTTGTTTCTATCCAGTGGCAGCGCCAAGCTCTTGCTTAACAGTTAAGGAGTAGTTACATGTATACAGTCCTAAAATTACATGCGGCCCTTTGAAGGCAACTGCAAGGCTGGTGGAGCCCCTAGTGAAAATGAGTTTGACACCCCTGATCTAGAGACTGGAGGAAGCATCATCTCAGGTGGCTAAAATTTAGAAGAAAGGAACATTCTGCATGCCAATCTCCAAGAAGGAAGCAGTCTGTGGGGGTTGTGGATTCCCCTGTGCTGTGGCTCTGATAACTTTCTGATATGATTTCCTACCTGGCTGATTTCTCCCAATGTGACTCTAGACAACTAGTATTGATTGGCACTTTGGTGAAGAGGATACCATAACAGTTTTCCCTTTAGAAAATTTCCAAGTTTTTTGAGCTGCAATTTACATACAATGAGATTTATCCATTTTAAGTGTATAGTTGGATGAATTTTAGTAATTGTATAAAATTACACAACATAATCCAGTTACAGAACAGTTCCACAACCCTAAAAACCTTCCTTGTGCCCATTTATACTCTTCCAAGACGCCTGGCTTCAAGCATCCACTGATTTGCTTTCTGTCACTCTTGTGTTTAACTTCTTTCACTTAGCAAAATATTTTTGAGGTTTATTCATGTTGTTGGGTCTATCAGTAATAGCTTCTTTCTTTTTTTTAAATGATTTTATTTTTTTTATTTAGATAGAGGGAAAGGGAGGGAGAAAGAGAGGGAGAGAAACACGCATGTGTGAGAGATACATTGATTGACTGCATCTTGCCCACCCCCAGATGGGGGCCTGGCCCACAACCCACGTATATGCCCTGATCAGGAATCAAACTGGCGAACCTTTTGGTTCACAGGCTGGCACTCAATCCACTGAGCCACACCAGCCAGGGCAATAGCTTATCTCTTTTAATTGCAGTTAGTTTATCTATTTATCAGTGGATACACATTTGAATTGTTTCCAGTTTAGGATTATTATGAATAATGTTGCTAAAAACCTTTGAGTGTATGTCCTTTCTGCACACATATTTTCATTTCTTTTGGTTAGATACCTAGAAGTAGAATTGCTGAGTTGTATGTTAAGTACATGTTTATTTGTTTGTGTGTGTATGTGTGTGTATATATATTTGTATGTGTGTGTGTATATATATATATATATACACACACACATACATGTGTACACACACACATGTGTGTGTATATATACACATACCATACTGTTTTCTAAAGTGGTTGTAACCACTTTGGATTTCCACCAGCAACTTTTATGAGAGATCCTATGCTACACATCTTTTTTTATAAAGATTTTCATTTCTTTCTTTATTTTTAGACAGGGGGAAGGGAGGGAGAAAGAGAGGGAGAGAAGCATCAATGTATGGGTTGCCTACCTGGGACCCCTAGGACCATCTTGCATGCCCCCTACCTAGGACCTGGCCCGCAATCCAGGGGTGTGCCCTGACTGGGGATTGGACTGGCGACCCTTTGGTTCATGAGCTGGTGCTCAATCCACTGAGCCATGCCAGCTAGGGACCTATGCTTCACATCTTTGCCAACATGTGGTTTTGTCAATCTTTTAACATTAGTCATTTGAGTAGGTGTATAGTGACATATCATTGTGGTTCAGCTTTGTATTTTCTTATGACTAATGATGTTGACTATCTTTCATGTGCTTATTGGCTATTTATATATTTTCTTTTGTCAAGTGTTTATTCAAACATTTTATCAATTTTTAATTTGGTTGTCTTCTTATTGAGTGATAGGACATATTTATACAGGGTTGGGCAAAAGTAGGTTTATGTTTTTTGTATGGAAAATAACATCATAATTATTGTATTATTACAATAATAATATTATGTTATTGTAATAATACAAGAATAAACTCTGTTTCATGTACTCACAACTGTAA
Source organism: Phyllostomus hastatus (assembly GCF_019186645.2). Lineage (NCBI taxonomy): Eukaryota > Metazoa > Chordata > Mammalia > Chiroptera > Phyllostomidae > Phyllostomus > Phyllostomus hastatus. The sequence continues at coordinate 5,751,559 of NW_025333841.1, read as the reverse complement.
ACCCACTTTTGCCTCATGCTGTATACTCTGAATACAGATACATGTATAGAAAATATTTTTTCTCTGTCGGTGGCTTGCCTTTTTATCTTCTTAATGGTAACTTTTGAATAGCAGAAGTTTTAAATTTTGATGCAGTCCAATTTATCAATTTTTTCCTTTAATGATTTACAATGTTTGTGTCCTAAGAAATCTTTGCCTACTGAAAAGTTCCAAATTTTCCTTCTATGTTTTCTTCTAGAAGTTTCTTGGTTTGGGTTTGTACATTTATCTATGAACCATTTTGAGTTGATGTTTTTGTCTGATGTGAGGTAAGGCTGAGTTTCATTTCCCTCCCTGCAAATAGATATCGAGTCGTTCGGCACCATTCATTTCAAAATCTGTCCTTATTTTTCCCTTGCTTGTTTGTTTTTCTTCTGTTTTCTCTTTATACTTATAGTTTATTGAGCTAAAGGTCTATTGTCTCCACCCATTAAGCCTCTGGACATAGCTCCTACTATTGCTTGAGAAATGGTGCCCAGTTGTAAGGAATATGAGCAATTTATTTGTCCATGGCATTTGATAAAGCTTTGTGGGTGTGAAATTCATGCCACCACATACTCTCTGGTTTGTTAGAGCCTTAGAACTTTGGAAAGATGGAAAAATCTGGGGCTTAAGCAATAAGAATTGGAAGATATTGAAAAATTCTATATCAGTTCTAAAGTATGAGGCCAGACTCCAAGAAAGTACTTGAGTGAGGCCCCTGTAGCTGAGTGGAGCAGAACAGAAAAAAAATTTATACAATTTTTGAGTTATAAGTTTCACTCAGGGAACAGATAAAAAGTATTTTGTTGGTGCTTCATTTTTTCTAAGGGAATAGAAAACAGATTTAGAAAGTATTACAGGGTTCACTTTTAAAAAGTGATGTAGCTCTGGCTGGTGTGGTTCAGTTGGTTGGATCATCGTTCTGTGAACCAAAAAATTGTGGGTTAGACTTCCAGTCAGGGTACATGCCTAGATTGTGGGTTGGAGCCCCAATCGGGGTGTACAAGAGGCAACTGATTGATGTTTCTCTCACATTAATGTTTCTCTCTCTCTCCCTTCCTCTCTCTAAAAGCAATGGAAAAAATGTCCTTGGGTGAGAATAAAAAAATTTAAGAAGTGATGGTAAATTTGTTACATTTTCAAATATTGTGGATGTTATCTAGTATACAATAATCTGATTTCTAAATTTTAAAGTAATCACTGACTTTAAACATGCTTCTAAGCATACACACTGTGATGGTTAATTTAATGCTTCAATAACTTATGGTACAATCAGTGGTCATCTGATAGAATATTATGCAGACATCAAATAGATTTTGCTAATATATAGATACATATGCACATATGTATATATTAAATGTATCTCTGAATCTATTGTACTGAAATAAAAGCAGGTGTAGACCTTTATGTATAAAAGTGGTATGGTATTATTTGTAATGATAAATATAAAAATACAGTAATAAAAATGTTCATGGGTGGGAAACTGTTTAAATAAATATGGTATGTACACACAAGGGTACATCATGCTACTGTTGAAATAATGAAGTAGATCTATATATGAAGCTTTAAACAATCTCCAAATATATTAATATTAGAAAAAAGAAGTGTGTAACAAGATCGTGTGAAGGGTACGCTTCTAGTTGTAGGTATATATTTGTGTGTGTGTGCATATCTGAAAACATACATTAAAACTGTTACCAAGTGATTGACTTTGGCAAGGAAGATATGGGGTCTGCTGTGGAGGGAGACTTGCCGTCAACTGTACACATTTTTACACTATTTAAAATTTGTGACCATGTACACATGTTGCTTTTTCAAAGGAAAAATGCTTTCTTTTGAACATCTTATTACCTAGAATTGAGATCTATTTATGTACTGTGTCAGGAGCTTGAATTTGGAAGATGGAAATTTATCAGTTCCCTATCTTCAATCCTAATAATGTTGCTAACCTTTCACCAGTCTGATTCTGGATTTGAAGGCGGATAGTTTGGGAGTGGAAGGGCAAAAGAGAACACAGAGCTAGGCCCCTGGCTGGTGTGTCCCAGTGGATTGAATGTGGGCCTGCAAACCAAAGGGTCGCCAGTTTGATTCCCCATCAGAGCATATGCCTGGGTTGCGGGCCAGGTCCCCAGTTGGGGGAATGTGAGAAGCAACCACACATTGATGTTTCTCTTTCTCTCTTTCTCCTTCCCTTCCTCTCTCTTTAAATAAATAAAAATAATTTTTTAAAAAAATATAGAGCTAGGAATAGCATCCTACGGTGACTTGCAAGTTAAGGATACCTCAAGTAGAACCAAAGCACCTAGTAACTCCAGACCAATATGCAACATGCTAAACCATTCATCCTCACCTGTTTTTGAAGACCGCCAAGAATATTGGGTGTAATTTAGCTTGGTGGCTATTAAACTTAGCCTCATCAGAATTACCTGCAATGTTTTAAAACATCCTCTGTTTTTATTACAGAAATAAGACCTGCATATAGTTTTTTAAAAATTTGAACAGTATAGAAAAAAAAACAACTATCATGTTTAATAGCTAGTTTCCAGTCTCCAGAGGTAACTGCTTTTAACTCTTTCTAATTTTGAGTTTTTCTGATGGTTAATATCATTACTCTAAATGATATGGTTTTTAAAAAATATTTTTTATTTCCAATTAAAGTCAACATACAGTATATTAGTTTCAGGTGTACAACAGTGAGTAAACATTTATATATAAATAAGTTTGTAATTCTATTTGTTTATCAACTTTAGATATGTTTATTTGATTATCTACTAAGATGAAGGAATTAGCATACTTATACCACTTCCTTAAGCTACTTCTGATTTTTCAAAAAATTATTAGTTATATTATTATAATATTCAGGACTTTTAGTGATTACCTTTATAACTTTAAATAATATACTTTATTTCTGGCTCCACTAATTTCAGACAATATTTATTTGTCTGAATATTTCAGAAAATATTTGACACATTTCAAAGATACTTTCCTACATGCTCCCTCTTCTCTCTGTTTCTGACTTTTGTCAGCTCTAATATTATGTGTACATGGTCAAGCCTATAAAAATTACTGCCTAGGTTCAATCCCAGCTCCATCACTTGTTATTTGTGTAATCTGAGGTAAATTATTGAATGTCTCTGTGCCCTCAGTTTCCTCAACTGTTAAATGGAGATGACAACAGCTGTTGAAAGACTGAATTTCACTTAAATTGAAATAAGTGTTTCAAAGCACTTAAAATACTATTTGGTATATAGTAATAGCTTTTGAAGTGTTAAACTAAAAAAATAACAAAATTAAAAGTAAAATAAAATCTGTTTTACAACTCTAATTAAATCCTCAGTACGCTTTATCTATGGCTTGATTGTAAAAAATAAAACCAAAATGCCAAAGACACAAAGAAACATTTCCCCAATGAGGATATATAGATGGTAAATAGGCATATAATATGTTTGGTATTATTAGTTATTAGGGAAATGCAAATTAAAACCATTATGAGAGATCACTCTGCATCCATCAGAAGAGCTAGAAATAGTGAGAATAACAAATGCTGATGAAGCTGTTGTGAAGCTGGGTCATTCCTACATTGCTGATGGAAATGTGAAATGGTACAGCCACTCTGGAAAAAGAGTTTGGCAGTGTCTTTTAAAAATTAAACATGCAAGCACTATACATCCCAGTAATTGTACTGCTGGGAACTTATCCTAGAGAAATGAGGATTTAAGTTCATACAAAAACCTGTGAACTTTGCTGATCAGTTAGATTTGAGAACCCATCTAACTAATCCTTATAGTTGTTTAACTGATATTGTTATTTGTAGTAATACTCTTTTTTGAGGATTTACTATATTCCAGGCATTGTTTTAAGAGCGAATGCCTGGTTTCATTTAATCTTTACAACAAACCTGTGAGGTAGGTTCTATTATTCCCCCTATTTCAGAGAAACCTCAAGAATCAGAGAAACTGCATCACAGTACTTTCAAATTGCAGAGGCAGGATTAGAACCCAGACTTGTCTACAATAAAATCTTGAATTTTAACTAGCAAACTATGTCAATTTTAAAATGGATACATTCAAGAGCCCAATGGAAAGGATCTAGAAGTGAAAGGACTTGATGTGGGAGCACAGGCAAAGGGACTGCATTGTCAACAATTTTATAGCTAAAACCTGGTGTTTTTTAATCAGTTAAATCAATTAAGCAAGGTCACTTTGTGAGATATCAGAAGTCTGAATAATGGACTGTGCATCCAGTGGGAAGCATTAGCAATATCTCTTGAATCTAAATATTTTGGATATTACAGAAACAATTCACAAACCTCACCAATACATACCTTAAAAGTTTTCCCATGTCAGCATCTCTAACAAAGATTGTATTTATGGGTTATTTGCGACTTTCTCTTCCCATTTTCCTCTGGCTCCCATTTAGATGGATAATTGGAGTTAGCTGTTCTAGTTTCTGAGTATTAGATATAGAATGTCTAATTCAATTTTGTTAGAAGAAATGGAGTAGCCGCCATATGGCTTGATCACTTTAGTAGCCAAATATTGGAATTATATATTTTCCCATTTTTGAACTAGAGCCTTAACTTTTACAAATACCAAATATGACTCAAAACTATTCACATTTAAGAAGCATGTCCTAGTTGCTCTTAATGTCCTCATATGGACTGATCTCCAAAATCTCTCAGGTAAAAAAAAATACATTATATATAGTATACTACTATTTATATAAAAAGATGGGGGAACACATATTTGTGTTTGGTGATAAATACACTAAAATCTCCAAAATGATACATAGGAAGACAACAACAACAACAATAACAAAAAACATGTCCTAGTTATGAGCACAAAAATAATGTTTAAAATCTAAATTTATATTGTTAACAAAATTCACAAAATCACTACACACACATAATAGAATAGTGAATTTTGTGCTACATTATACCACTGTATGCTTTCATATGATATTGGTTGTTTTTCTTGTGTAATTAAAAAACCCAAACCAACTCTGCTAATTAAGCTCTCCCTGGCCTGGAGCTCCTTGGATCCCTGACAGTCTGTAGTTAAAGCCTAGTTTGTAGTTTTTGACAGCAAACCAAAACCCTCTTGTTTGCTTCAGGAAACCTGGCCAGTTTTAGTCCCTGGCATTACTTTGGGGGTACCTTTTTCCTAAAAAGTCACCAATCCTCTTGACCATGACTTACAGATTTTTGTGACAGATTTGTCTGGGTCCATTTTTTTTTTTTTTTTGTAGACAAGTAGTAGTAGTAATGATGAAGTTACTGTTAGCTTGCTTTTAGTTTGTGACAAATTATCTTGGAAACAGGATTAAGATGGTATATTGAAATGATAAAGTAAGGGCAAAAGCAATTAAATCATATTATTTGAACTAATATATGTGTTTTGGGGTATATTTTAATTCCACTTATTGCTTCTTAATTAGTCCATAACTCAGAAGATTAACAACACCATAGACAAGTGAAATTTTATGAAATGAAAATGTTTAAAATGTACTTTTTCTCTGATAATGGCAAGTGATGTGAGTAGTACTCAGTAATTGTTTTGTTTTTTACAATTTTACTTATTTTATTGACATGTTTGGAAATAGGGAAAGAGGCTGAGTCAGAAACCTTCATTACATTTATTATTAAATTCACCTCATCTCCCTTTATGTGACACCTTACCAGAAAAGAATTTCTACCTGCCTGAGTTGACATTTGTAAGAAATCTTATAGTAATCTGATTTCACAAATAAGGTCCCTAAAGAAACTAGTTTTTATAACCCTTGCCCTCATAAGAAGCCCAATACTAAGCTCAAAGAGAAATCACGAACCTTGCAAAAAATTAGAAATATTATTTCTTTCACCTATATGGTATATTGGTGTCACTTAACTAAAACTCCTCAGTGTGTGACCTTGAGAAATCTAGAAATTAAATAGGAGGAGTACAGTACTGATGGTCATCCCCTCTACCACCACCCAAAAAGGGGAGCAAATATTCATTCTAACAGGTAAGTGTTTCTATGATTATGGCAGATGGTGATTGAAGCAAAGGCAATTCAAAAGGGGAGACACATGAAAGCAATAATTTTGAATGTTTGACATTTGTTTTGAAACTACCTTACTACCCTATACCCTTTACCATCTGTCTGCTATTCCTCCCAACACCAACCCCTGTCTTCCCACAGGGCTGCATTGTCTGCAGTTCCTGTTTCTCAGGGGCGGAGCTGTGGGAGGCAGCCATGGGTGCCATAATAGGCACCTGCGGCCAGCACAATGGGCTGTGGGTGCTTGTGGGAGAGACAGATTGATGTATTGTGCATGGGGGAGGAGGGCTGTCACTTGAATCCATGTGAACCCAGGCTTTAGGGGCAAGGGAGATTGACAGCTTTTGTAGGTTGCATTTCTTTTTCAAAGCTTGGCTTTAATAGACAGTAAGTTTGGGGCCCCAGGCTTTCACTCCCATAATTCTAACAGGGCAATCACGAGCATTCAGCATTTCTTTTTACCCCCCTTGTTACGCATTAAATGATTTCAGTAAAGGAATGTGCAGCATTAATTAGAATTTGTTAGCAGATACCAAGGGGAAAAGTTTCTTCACAACAACTATAGGAGGTGTCATTTGTACAAAGACTTTTTTGTTTTCCTTCCCCATTACATTATCACTGCAATATGTAAGGTAGTGATTCTTTTCATTTAAATTAAGTGGAAAGCTACTAAATCTTGTTTTATTCTCCAAAATGAATAAGGTCCTTAACACTTATCTTTTAACTTCTTTCATTTCCTAAGGTTGGTGTTTACTTTTGCTTTCAGTCCTACCCATTTACTGATCCGTGTGGTTGTGTATCCAGTTTTGTGTACCATTTAGCTCTTACAATTACAGGCAACCCACTACTGATATATAAAGATTGTTTCAGGTGAAAACAGCTACCAATAATATTGAAAATCATTGGTACATTGGGGCCCTTTTTGGTAATGGTAAATTGAGAAATGCCAAAAACTAGACTCCTCTAGGTTTGTGTCCTAACTTATTTTCTAAAATGATTTTTCCCTAGTTGATATTTAACCTTAGCCAAGACATCAAATTTATAGAGGAATGAGGCAGTGGCCAAGGAATATTTTTCCCCATAAAAAACTCATTCCTAAACCATGTCAGTATTTTTAAATATCAAAAGTCCCCTTATTCAAATAGCACGCAGATAGCATCATTTACTTACAGCTAGTTAAAATGATCTTGTTATTTGGGGGGGGGGGGTTGTTTTGTTTCTATTTTCTATTCCTGACATTTTAGACTTATTTGGGAACAATACTACTCTCAGATAGGATATCTTGTAAACCTTGACTTTGCCATCTGAGGAACTGATAAAACATTAAAAATTTTTGGCATGACTTTTCTAATATCTCTCCCATATAAAATCATTTTCTGTGTGGAAGAAGTTGGAGGCTAATTGAATTAGAATTTTCCCCTTTCAATTGTTTTATTTAAATGTGTTAAGGGCAACAGTGAAAAATGTTGATTGTCTACCATTATTTCTCAGAGAGAACATATTCCCACACAGTTGTCTGGCTCTGTCTATTATAATAATTTGGAGCAATGGTTTTAAAAGTAGTGGGGTGATAATAATTAGGGTGTGCGACAGAAATTTCAGTGCTAGATTCAACATTTCACCATGCAGGGCATGAAAATTGCCGACCCGGGCTAGTCAGCTCTAAGTACTAATTAACTAATTAATCAGGTGCTGAAACCAACTGAATGGAGGATACCAGACAGACGACTCAAGCCCAAGCAGAGGGTTGTGCTCTTTTCAAAGACAGGGCGGTCTTTCTTCTTGGTTTTTAACCCAATCAAAAATGAGAGAAAATAGGATATGATATACTACCCAGTCATTTTAGTCCAAGCTTTTTACTTAGAGAAGATAAAGGAAAAACATGATTTTCTGATCATAACTATGAGGCAGTATGTGCAGGGCAATACTCAAGGCTCTGGCAAACCTACTAACTCCTTGGCCACGAACTATTTCAGGGCTGGTATATGTGGGTGAGTGTGGAGTGGGGGAGGGAGCTCTGCCTTCTTGGAGTTTTCTTCTACAATTTTTTTTTTAGCATAGGAGAATGAGAAACGTATTTCTCCTTTTGGGCCGGCTTAGGTCTTTGCCTCATCCCTCCTTTATGTAAATGAGAAGAGTCCAATTACACATATGGAAAAAGGGTTTAATGAATCGTGAAAAAGCCCAGTTTACAGAGAAAGGGTACAATCCCCTCTTCTTCTTCTTCTTATCTTTTATATTTAACTTAGAAACATGTATTTCTTTTAAGGAAGATGATAAAGGTTAATGATGAAATCATTTTATTTTAGGTACTAATTTTCATACTTTGGAATTATTAAACAAACATAGATTCCTTTATCTAAACTGTAAGCTTTCCAAAGACTTAGGAAATACTCTACAACAAAAATTGTGATATTTAAAAAAAACTTTTTTCTAAATTAAAAATTCATTTCATGTTATTTCCTCCCATTTTTGATATTATTCTTAGCTCAGTGATAATTTTTCTTCTCTTAACACAGTTTGCTCTCAAATTGTCAGCACTTAAAAGGGATCACATTATTAGAAGGAGGCTGTCATTGAACCCAAGGAAAAAGACTTTAGTGTCACATACTGTTTCAGCTTAATTTTGGTATTATGATGTTTTAGCTAGCTAGAATTTTAAAAATATAGGAAGGAAATGAGAAGGTTTTTTTTTTTCTTTCCTAAAAGTACTGAATTTTACACTAGAGCAGAAAATGCTGTGTTTGGGATTTTTTTTCCTTCATCTTGCAATTTTCTGTAATTGAAAGTGGACCCCACTGAAATGCTCTAACCCATTCTTTTAATGACAAAAAGCCTTGCAAAAATATTGTAGGGAAAAATCAATACCATTTCGGAGAGCGACTCTTAGAATTTGATAAGTATGCAACTGCCCAGAAGATGTGCTTTGCTTGGGACAGCAGGAAAGTTCTAAATCAGGTCTAGAAGTGCTTTCCAGAGACCTAATCCAACAACCTCATTGGGCACTGGGGGAGATCTAAGGGGGTGAGGGTGGGGGGGGGTCCTGGAGGGAGGGGTTGCGTGATGTGATTTTTTCTTTTTCCTCTACAAAATGCTGCCTTTATACACAGAACACAATTTTCTCGGGTGCCTGCTCTGTGCAGGGCATTGGTGGATTCAGATGCCCGCTTATTCTCGGGGGTCTGCGCTGTTCCACTACATCTCGCTCCCCGCACCTCCCTCCAACCCCCGCCGGCCTTCCCGGATCGGCGCCCTGGATGTGATTGACACCATGAAGTTGCCCCCATAATCCTCTCTGGCAACATAGGATGTAAAATTTGATCAGCTCATTGGATGAAGCCGACAAGTCTTAAAAATGTGTGAAAAGGGGGCCAAGCGGTAGGCAAGCGCCGCGTTGAGGCCAGCACTTTAGCCGGCCCCTCTCTGAGTTCTAGGTGCCGCAGCCGTGGAGGAAAGGGAATTAGGGCGGAACTGAGGGGCCGCGGCGGCGGCGGCGGTGGCGGCTACCGTGACTGTGGTGGTAGCGACAGCGGCAGCTTCGGGGAGGCCGCAGCGCACTGGAGCGGGGAGTTCCTTAAGAGCGGATCGGGAGGCCGGAAGGGGGCAACCAGGCGGCACAGGCGGCTTTGGAGTTATGTCCCGGACGTAGCCTGGGGCCGGACCGGGCGGGGCGGGGTCAGGGCGTGCACCCGGACCGCGGGAGGTGCGCACCAGAGCTTCTGGTCTCCGGGCCCCTCAGTCTGTCCCTGCGCCGCCTGCGCACGCGGAGAGGGTGGTGTCCGCTTGAGGAGGAGGGCAGCTCTCCGAACGGAAGGCAGAGGAAGGAGCTGAGCAGCCTGGAGAAGATGGAGGGACAGCTGAAAGAAGACGAGGCCGAGGTCGCAGAGCATTGGTTTTCTAAGTGGGAGCGTCAATGCCTGAACGCAGCCGACCAGGAAGAGCAGCTGCTCACCGAGATGCAAGGCAAGGAGGCTGAGGAAGACGTGGAGGCTGAGGAGGCTGAGGAGGCTGAGGAGGCCGAGGAGAACGAGGAGACGGAGGAGACCCAAGAGGATGAGGAGGCGGAGGAGACGGAGGAGGACGAGGAGGATGAGGAGGACGAGGAAGATGAGGAGGCGCTGGGGCCTAAGATCGAGCAGCAGAAGCTGTGGCACCTCTTCCAGATCTCAGCCACCTCCGTGGCCCAGCTCTACAGAGGCTCAGGGTGCCCACAGCCGGAACACTCCATGTGGGACCCCTTCCAGAGTGCAGCCATGGCTGTGACCAGCCTCTATAAAGAGAGCGGGAAGGCCCACCAGCGAAGTTTTGACCTGGGCGTACAGGTTGGTTGCCAGCGTCGCATCAAAGATGTGCTGGATTGGGTGAAGAAGGGCCGAAGCACTATTCTCCGCGAAGATCTGATTAGCTTCCTGTGTGGTAAAGTGCCCCCGGCTCCTCCACCACTGCGTACTCCCAGGACTGCCCCAAAGCCTCCTGCCGCTGCCTCCAGCCAAGCTGTGGCCACCGAATCCACCTCCTCGGTAGACGTCGACTTGCGGCCTTTCCACGAGGCCATCGCCCTGCATGGCCTCAGTGGCGCCATGGCGACCATCAGTGTGCAGTCTGGCCCATCCAACTCTCCATCTCAAGCCAGTGGTGTTTCCGGCAGTGTCACTAGCGATGGTCTCCAGAAAAGTGCCATCCTTGAGGACGATTTGAACTCCAGCGACTCAGAAGATCTGGCCCTCCGCCTGGCCAGTGGGGGGACCCGCAAACGCACCTCGGCCCAGTGCGGTGATGGCGTCGCAAACTCCCCAACCCACAAGCGCCACCGAATGGTCTAACGCACTTTGTTCACCAGTTGCCGTATTGCTTTAAAACTAACTTTACCTTTAACATGACTTTTGAAAGGATACGTGGCGCCATCTCTTCTTTCTCTAAGTTAAACAAAGGTTTCTATCGAGTTTGCCATAAAGACATTTTGAAAGTACTCCAGAAGAGGCCTCATGTGACTCTGACTTTAACAAAAATATAATACTATCAGAGAATAACCAGTTAGCAAGATCATTTAAAGCAGCAGTGTCCAGTTAGGGCTGGAATCTGGTTTATCTTTGTCACCGTTATATTCCTTAGCACCTAGCGCAGTGTTGGTGCTCAATAAATGTTTGTTGAATGAATAAATGTGACCTTATTTTAAAAGTCTTAAAGGGAAATGACTAACAGGTGTTTACTTGGTTATGCGATACTTTTATCCTTTATTGTTCATTTGCTTGTTTGCTTTAACTGTTTTGGCCAGTTAAGTTACATTTTATCAAAATGTAAAACTAGATATCTTTGTGAAATCTGGAGTCTTTTATTTTTGCTCCACTGTGCCATACACCTAGTTTCTAGAAAGAAACTGTGCAAGTAATACCTATTAGTCTGTGAGGGTTTTTTATGCCCCTGTTTTAAAACAATTGTTTTAAAACAAAAACTTGTTTTAAAACAATTTTTTAATTGTTTAAAAAAATTAAAACAATTTTTAATGGTTGATTATAATTGTGATTATATGATGCTGTAAAGTGGTGCTATGATGATTGGCCAGGTAAGACTTGATAGTGGGTCAGTTCAATCCTCTTTTTAGGAAAATTGAACCAAGTGAGATCCTGAGATCAATGGTGGTGGCATTCTTGGTCCAGTGATGCTCCTTTTCCTTAGAAATGTATAAAGTTCCTTCTGCTGAGGTTACATCTGTTTGTAATCCTTATTTTGAAGTGGAAGATGAAGTCAGAATGAACTGGGTTTTACTTGAGGATACAGCCAGATATAACTAAAAGAGCGTGAGCTTTTTATGAGAGGACCAACAGTAAAATACTAGACCCACAAATTCACTGCATAATTTTGTACAAATCACTTAATATCCATTGACCTCAGTTTTTCATCTATAAAATGTAACTGTGGGTCTCCTAAGGTCATTGTGAAAATTAGATGACGTTCATATTTCAAGTATCTAGCACAATGCTTGGCACCTTAAAGTACTCAATAAATGTTCTACCTTCTCTATAAATAAAAATAGTAAAACATTAAAATCCATTATATTTTAGAAAAAAGAGAGGAAAATAGATCAATTTAAAAAGCAGAATGTAGAACGTCTTTGTTTGAGCTTGAAACTACTGTTATGTAGTTAAAACTTGCCTGAATGTCCCAGATCTTGTTTAGCTCATGAGTACACAGGATTATCACTCTGGATATTTGAGTAGCCTTGGAATTCCTGAAATTGCCTGAGGGATACAACTTGAAACTAGAGTAATGAAAGATCTGCCTCTTCTATGAAAGAATGTTGGGAGTGGAAAGGACTTGAAAGTGAAAGTCCTAGGGACACCTAAAGGGCTAAAGTGGTTCTGAATAAGGGGTAAGGTGGAGTGATGAAAGAGGTAGGGTTGGTGGGGTGGAGATGGAGAGGTGGGAGTGAGGTTATAGAAGGGGTAGGGCCAGTGAAAACACCCAAATGTGCCCAGGTTCTCCCCAAACCAGCATGTAACAGATAAATGAGTAATATCTTGCTTTCAGGTTCACATCAGAGAGTTGTTTCAATTTCATTAGCGTGGCCTTACAGTAATACAACAAAATAAGAAGAATTCCCTGATAGAATAAAAAGTTGCTATTGAGGCATTCCACAAGTAGTTACTGAAGCATTGTGCTAGACCCTGAGAAAGGAAAAAAAAATAAAAGCAAACCTATTCTCAAAGAGCACATTCTGGCTTGGAAGGCAAATTAATGCACTAAAGAACGCACTTTGATTGTATGAAAACCACCCAAGGGCTATGCAGAAGAACTCAGAGGATAGAGGCTCTCTTTACCAAGAAGATCACAGCTTCTGAAGGAGGTGGCATTTGAAATGTGACTAGAAAAATGGGTAGAAAGGGACAGCACATGGCATATCAGCAAAAGGAGGATGTCTAACAAAGTTTGAGAAGAGGAAAATGGTCAAGTGAATTCAGAGGATCACAAGAGCTGGGTAGGGCAGGTAGGGGAGGCAGGGACTGCATTATAGAGGATTTCTAATGCCTGGCCCAGTTCTTTAAATTCTACCCTGGGACTGGGGTGATACCACCCAATGTCTGCTTTAGGAAAATGAGTCTGGCAGGATGCCTAGTTGTTCATCAGCGAGACACTGGGGCAGGGATAGCATTGGGTACCCCTGAAGGATGCTCTTTTCTGGGGACATTGCCATTTGGTTAGCCAGGGTTATGAAGATGTTTACCTTGACAGGGCTTTCTCTGGGAAGCCTTTGCTTACTCACACCTTACCTCACCTCAAACCACACCAGGTAGGAAGCACTAGTGTGTGTTCTGCCCTGCTTCTGAAAGGCTGACAAAGCCTTCAATTCCAGCTGCAGAATCTCTTAGAGGGCTAGTCTTTTTTTTTTCACATTAAATATTTTATATTAGCTTCAGGTATATGTATAGTATAGTGGTTAGACGAGCACTTAAAGTATTGTCCCTGATATTTTCAGTACTCAACTGGCACATAGTTATTACAGTAATTATTGACTATATTTCCTATGCCATATTTTACATCTCTGTGACTCTTATTTAACTATCAATCTGTACTTATCAATCCCTTCACCATCTCAACCCAGTCCTCCACCACCACCTCCCATCTGGCAACCACCAGTCTGCTCTCTGTATCAATGAGTCTACTTCTAGATTGGTTGTTCATTTATATTATTCTTCAGGTTGCACATATTAAGCAAAATCATATGGTATTTTACTGACTTACTTCACTTAGCATACTACCCTGTAGGTCAATCCATGCTGTCGCAAATGGTAGGATTTTGTTTTTTATATGGCTGAGTAATGTTCTATTGTATATATGTACAACCGCTTTTTTTTGGGGGGGGGGACTCAGACTTCATAGATTATTTCCAGAACATTCTTTCATTCTGGATAAAGGTAGTGCGTTTGAACTCATAAAACCAATTTTGAGAAAGAAGAACAAAGTAGGAGGGATCACAATACCTGATATCAAATTATATTACAAGGCCACTATAATCAAACAGTCTGGTACTGGCATAAGAACAGACACATAGATCAATGGAACAGAAATAGAGAGCCCAGAAATAAACCCATGTCTCTATGGTTGATTAGTATTCGACAAAGGGGGCAGGAGCATAAAATGGAGTGAAATAGCCTCTTCAATAAGTGGTGCTGGGAGATCTGGACAGCTATGTGCAAAAAAAATGAAACTAGACCACCACCTTACATTATACACCAAAGTAAACTCAAGATAGATAAAAGACTTAAACATAAGTCATGACACAATAAAAGTCCTAGAGGAGAACATAGGTAGTAAAATTTCAGATACCCCATACAGCAGTATCTTTGCCAGTATATCTCCTAGGACAAGGGGTATAAAGGAAAGAATTAATAAATGGGACTACATCAAATTTAAAGGCTTCTGCACGGCTAAAGAAACCACTAGCAAAATGAAAAGGGAATCAACTGTATGGGAAAACATTTGCCAATGATACTTCAGACAAGGGTTCGATCTCCAAAATATATAAAGTACTTATATGACTCAACACCAGGAAGACAAACAATCCAATTAAAAAAATAGGCAAAGGACCTGAACAACACTTCCCCAAGGAGGACATACAGAGGGCTCATAGACATATAAAAGGATGTTTAACATCACTAATGATCAGAGAGATGCAAATTAAAACCACCATGAGATACCACTACACACTAGGTCAGAATGGCCGTCATTAACACATCAACAAACAAGTGCTGGTGAGGATGTGGGGGGAAAGGGAACCCTAATACTTTGTTGGTGGGAATGCAGACTGGCGCAGCCACTGTGGAAAGCAGTATGGAGTTTCCTCAGAAAACTAAAGATGGAACTGCCTTTTGACCCAGTCATCTCACTGCTGGGATTATGCCCTAAGAAATCCTGAAACAACAATTCAAAAGAACCTATGCACCCCAATGTTCATAGCAGCACAATTTACAATAGCCAGGATTTGGAAACAGTCTAAGTGCCCATCAGTCAATGAATGGATAAAAAAACTGTGGTACATTTACCCAGTGGAACACTGTGCAGCAGAAAAATAGAAGGAGTTTCTACCTTTTGGGGCAGCGTGTATGAAATTGTAGAGTATTATGCTAAGTGAAATAAACCAGGTGGCAAAAGACAAATACTGTGTGATCTAACCTATAAGTGGAACCTAATGAACAAAACAAACAAAGGAGCAAGATAGAACCATAGACATGGTAATAAGGAACAAACTGACAGTGATCACAGGGGACGGGTGAGAGGGATAATGGGGGGAAATAAGAAGAAGGGCCTAGTTAAGTAATATAAATAAAGGACCCGTGATAATGGACAACATGGTGGGAACTGACGGAGGGAGCTGGGGTGGAGGGTGGATAGGGCAGGGGACAGCAATGGGATAAAAATTGGGACAACTGCAATTGACAACAATAAAAGAATAAATGTTTGATTTTTATTTTTTATTTTTAAAAGGTTTTATTTTTCTATCTTTAGAGAGGGGAAGGGAGGGAGAAAGAGAGGGAGAAAAACATCAATGTGTGATTGCCTCTTCTGCCCACCACTGGGGAGATATATAGATACATATCTGTCCAGATGAAAAATAGAAACATTGTACATAGGACAATGACACCTCAGTCCCCTTCGAAGTAGGCACCTTGGGACCTCACACAATTCTCCCAATCGTCATCAGCTGCCCCCGTCGTATTCTCCTGGATCTCATCGACAGTCTGAAATCTCACCTCTTTCAAAGGTGATTTTAGTTTGGGAAAAAGCCAGAAGTCACAGGGTGCCAAATCTGGGCTGTAGGGGGGCTGAGTCACCTGGGTGATTTGATGTTTTGCAAAAAACTCCACATAAGACGTGATGCTTGAGTGGGTGTGTTGTGATGAAGTTGCCAATCACCAGTTGCCCATAGCAGCAGCCTTCTGAATCATCCGAATGGTTTCCTTGGAGAAATGTTCAAGCTTAACACAAAATTTGATGCAGATTCATGGCTCTACTTGCTCAGTCCTTTTAAATGTGATGGCCACGCAATTCACATGCTCACACAATGGCATCTACTGCCCCCACTGACTAGTACAGTGAAGATGTCATTCTTCATGCATGTGCATTCCAGTCCACTCTCCTTGGCTGCCAGGTTACATAGATGTTGTGCAAACCGTTGTCATTGCATTAACAATGGCTAGACTTTTTCCAAACAGACCTTGCAAACCCAGAAGTAGAAATGTTGGGTCATATGGTAGTTTTATTTTAAATTATTTGAAGAACTTCCATACTGCTTTCCACAGTGGCTACTCCAATGTTCATTCCCACCAACAGTGCACAAGTGTTCCTCTTTCTCCACATCCTCACTAACACTTGTTTGTTGATTTTGTGATGATGCCCATTCTGACAGGTTTGAGGTGATATCTCATTGTGTTTTTCCATTTTTTAAAATTTATTGGGATGACACTGGTCAACAAAATTATACAGGTCTCAGGTGAATTTGCTGAGGTTTTAATGTGCACTTCTCTGATGATTAGTGACAATGAGCATGTTTCCCTATGTCATCTGTATGGTCATCTGTATGTCCTCTGGGAAAGTGTCTAATCAAGGCCTTTGCCCATTTTTTAATTGTATTGTTTGATTTTTGACGTTTGTTGTATGAGTTCTTTACAAATTTTGGGTTTTATCTCCCTATCATGTATTGTTGGCAAATATGTTCTCCTAGTCAGTTGGTCGTCTTTTCATTTTGTTGATGTTTACTTTGCTGTGCAAAAACTTTTTAGTTTGATGAAGTCCCATTTGTTTATTTTTCTTTTGTTCCCCTTGCCTGAGGAGGTATATCAGAAAAAAATATTTCTAAAAGAAGTGTCTGAGATTTTATTCCCTATGTTTTCTCCTAGAATTTTTATGGTTCTGAGTTTTACATTTAAAACTTTAATTTATATTGAGTTTATTCTTGTATATAGTGCAAGAAGGTGGTCTAGTTTTATTTTTTGGCATGTGTCTGTTCAATTTTCTGAACACAATTTATTGAACTGTCTTTAGCCCATTGTATGTTCTTGCTTCCTTTGTTAAATATTAATTGACCATAGAAGCATGGGTTTGTTTTTGGGCTCTTGATCATATTCCATTGACCTATACATCTGTTTTTTTTTTAACAATACCATGTGAGTTTGATTACTGTGACCTTGTAGTATTGTTTGATATCAGGTAGCATGATTCCCCCAACTTTGTTCTTTGTTCTCAAGATTGCTGTGACTAATCATGGTCTTTTCTGGTTCCATATAAATTTTTGAATAATTTTTTCTACTTCTGTGAAATATTCCATTGGTATTTTGATAGGAATTGTGTTGGGTAGTATGGACATATCGGCAATGTTAATTCTTCCTATTAATGAGTATACTATATGCTTCTGTTTCTTGTATCTTCTTCATTTTCTTTATTCAGTGTCTTCATTTTCTGGGTAGAGGCCTTTTAGCTCCTTGGTTAAATTTATTCCTAGGTATTTTGTTTATTTTGATGCAGTTGTAAATGGGATTATGAGAGAGAAAGAGACAGAGAGAGAGAGAGAGACAGAGACAGAGACAGAGACAGAGAGAAACATCAATGGGAGAGAGAAACATTGATCAGTTGCCTCCTGCATAGGCCCCATCCAGGGATTAAACCCAAAACTCAGGTATGTGCCCTGAAATTCCTGAAGTGGAATTTGCCTTATCAGGGTCTGATGCCTGCCAAGATTTCCTTTTTGATGTGCTACTCATGGAACTAGCTGGATCCTGCTCTGATGTGGCCTGGGACATTTTGGGAGGGACTCTGGTGCGGGTCAATGTCTGATTCTCTTGTGGCTGGCTGGCCTTGGGCTACTTGTTTGGAGCTGCAAAGCAATCTACAGTTTGTGTCTGCCTTTGCTGGTCCTGGTGTGTATGGAAATGGCCAAGGTGTGCACCAAGGCTGGCCTCTACCAGCACCACGCCTGGGGTATGTCAGCAAAAGTCCCAAGGCGCCTCAAGTACTGCTTTGCCTACCTCCTCCTTCCTGTTAGGCTTACTCACTGAAAGAGACTCTGTTGGTATGTGAGTTGCATAAGGTAGGTTCTCAGTGATTCACCAGGTAGGGACGAGAGGTGTTTACCAGATTAATAGAATTTAAACTTGATGCCAGTGCTAGGTCGCAGACCACTCTGCAAAAGTTCCAGGGTACACCAAGGCCAGCTGGGTGCCTTCAAACCTTTGTGTTGGGGTGAGGTCTTAGGGAATCATCAGAGGGAAGCCAGCAGGTTCATAAGGCCCAAACAGACCAAAATTTGGCCATGTAAATGGAGGGCTTTGCTCTAGTCTGGCTTTTAGGGCGGAAATGGCCTCCACCCTAGAACCACACCAGTTAGTCTGTCTGCATTCTGGTCTGACCTCCTCAAGAGCCTTAGCTAGCTCAGAAGGCTGGGCCACCAGGAATTGGGAGCATGGGGCTAGTAGGTGTCTTGTAGGGTATTGTGCCTGTCAGGCTCACAAAAGGGGGGAATTGCCCCTACCCAAGAACCACACAACTTAGGCTCTGACTCCCCCTGAGTCTGCCTGGACCTTTGTACCAGGAGTCCAGGTGACTGACTCCTTTGCAGTGCTTGAACTCAGCAGGGGGTGACAACTGGGAGTCAAGTGGATGGGCTGTTGCCTTCCCTCAGGCTGATATTTGGAGAGGAGTGCTGGGATTTAAGAAAGATGGCATCTTGTGCAGTGTGGGAGACAAGACTCAGCACAGGCACCGTGGTGCCCTTCCATTCAGGTCTTTCCCCAGAGATACACACTACCCATTCTGTCCTCAAATGACTTTATTCCACTCTGAGTCTCCCTCTCTCCATTGGAGTTCAGGGTGAGTGGCTATGAACAAGATTTTGTGTGCTGACCCTTTAACAGTGTACCTGGGTTTCTAGCAGAGTTGTGTCTCTTGGCAGACAGAATCTGCTGATTTTCCCAGCCAGATATTATGTGGACACCTCTTCTCAGCTCTGGTGCTGTGAGCTGGGGAGCCTGGCTTGCAGTTGAGACCCCATGCTCCTCAGGCGAGTCTTTGCTGCTGAGATATGCCTCTAAATTATTAGCCACCAAATGTGGGTGTGGGGCCAGCGCTTTCCATACTCTGCCATTCCTAGCAGTGTCAATGTGGCTTCTTCTATAAATCTTTCTTGATAAGATTTCTGTCACCTAACCTTCAGTTAGTTATTCAGGCTGATCTATATTTTAATTGTAATTCCAGGTTTGGTCCTAGGAGAAGTTGAGTATAACTTCCACCTAATTGGCGGCCATATTATATTCCTTGAGACATTTAATAGAAATCTACTTCCTTTAACTTTTTTATTGTTTTCTTTTCTTCCATCCTTCCATGCCCCGCCCCATGTTTTTTGTTTCCAGCCTCTTGGTTGGATATAACACTTTGTGTTTCTATGATTCCTAATGCACTGCCAAATAAATCATATGTATCATATTTATTATATTGTATGTCTTGCATTTACTCTCCTACCCCTAATAGCAAACCTGGCTGCAAGTTTCTCATCCTTTACTTCTTGAAATACCAGCCATTATTGACACCAGTGTCTGATTTTGTGTTTAAGTGTGCATATGTTAAATTGGAAGCTTATGGGAAAGTTTGGGAGAATATTAGATCATTAAGAAGATCCTGTGTCAAATGATGTGGGAGCCTCAAATACTACTTTGGTGGTCATGACCCTGGCCAGAGGGAGAAGCCTGTGATGTCAACCTTTCCCTGAGTCCCAGTTTCATGGATAATATCTCTGAATGTAATTGCCCAAAGCAGATTTTTTCTTGTAAACAAATTCACAGAATGGAGTTTGAAGAGATTGTCTCACTTGGAGCCCAGCAGGACAGAGTAGTTTGGAATGCAGCATTCAGTGTGTTCTGTTTAGCTGGAAGATATCACGGGGAACAAGTACTTAGCAAGCAGCATGAACAAGGATTTGAACTAGAAAATTCACTGACAACATAGTAATAGTGGCTTGTCTCCTCAAAAACGTCTCAATTGTACACAAGGAGGTGATAAAGAAGACTAGGAAAAATACATACATACATTTGTGTCTCATTCAAAATAACCCAGTGTCAGAGTGTTCTAATTATGGATAAAGTTTGATCAGAGATTGCTGGGTCACCGTGACCATCTCCACTTGATTATATATATCTGATCGGATTTTTGCGTCTTTTAAGGCACAGACTAAGTGTGCTTACAGGATGTCCATACCACACATTGAAAATAGATTGATTAATCAACTGCTTAATCTGTTTTCACAATGCCAAATGCCTGGGTTGAATGTTTTCCTTTTTTTATATTTCACTGAATTATCTGAATAGACCTGTTGATAACATTTTTGGCTTTTCATATTTTACGTGGAATTATGTGCAAAATTGTACAGGGCTATTCTTTCAAAGGCTTACATTCCCTTTGCTTAAAAATTGCTTCTATCTATTTCTCTTTTTTTATTGAGGTATAATAGACAAACTCAATTGTAAGATATTTAAAGTGTGCAACATGATTGCCTTTTTTTTAATAGTCCAATTTTAGGCAATATCTGTGTATTATATATAGAACCCAAATCTTCATGGATGATAAAATTTAACTACTGTAGGTGTGTGCAATAGTCAGTGGCTATATTTTGATGCTGTCCTCAGGGGCCATGCTACAGGAGCCCTCCTGCTTTAGGTGAAACATGGATATAATAAGGTTATTGTTATAATGAACGTCAAGTTTATATCTAATTCTGCCCTGTAGCTACTAGAGCTTTAGCAAGGATCCAATAGTTGCTATGCAAGAGAACCAAGACAGCATGGTAACCACCCTCAATACATGTTAATAGACTCAGGGGAGAGTATTAGTGCTATGTATGGACATACCCTGGTTCATTGACTTCAGTTTAAAAAGAGATCAAATTCAATTAGACAACCTCTTCCAAATTAAATTCAATTCAGCAAACATTTTTAGGATGGAAGGCACTGTACTACCTCATGCAAACCATTTGGAATTTATTTTGGTTTCTTGTGACATCATGCCAGTACAAGTTAAGTTGATTAATATTAAGGTTTTATTGTTTAGGAACTTTAAGAATGCCTTTATAAACTTGTAACTCTTGAAATTTTTATAATTCTCTTGGAAAGCCTTTATCCAGAAATACTATTGGTAGCTTGGACACTGACTCAGATATTTTAGAGATGAAGGCGTCTTCTAACCGTGCTTTGTGTCACAGCCCTTTGGTTTTAGGGGTCCTATTAGCTTCAAGAGGAGATGGTGAATGTGCTAATTATTATTGCTTAGATTGTTTTAATGATAGATTATTTTCTATTTTTAAAATATGGGCATTACCAATTACAGTATAGTCTAATGAAAATATAATGCAAGCCCCATATGTAATTTTAAACTTTCTAGTAACTACATTAGAAAAATAAAAACAATAAGGTAAATTAATTTAATAATATATTTTAATTAACCAATATATCCAAATTTTTTATTTCGATATGCAATAAATGTAAAAATTACTGAGATATTTTATATTATTTTAAAATCTTGTACTGTCTTTTAAATTCAATATACATTTAACTTTTTATTTTTTGACTGCACAAACCTTATTCATTCAATCTTTTTTCTAATATATTTTATTGATTATGCTATTTCAGTTGTCCCAATTTTTCCCCCTTTGCGCCCCTCTTCCTGGTACCCCCCCTTCCCTCTATGAATTCCCCCCTCCTTCATTCATGTCCATGGGTCATGCATATAATTTCTTTGGCTACTCCATTTCCTGTACTGTTTTAAACATCCCCCTTCCTATTTTGTACATAACAATTTGTGCTTCTTAATCCCTCCACCTTTTACCCCATTCTCCTCACTTCCCCTCCCACCTGACAACCCTCCAAATGATCTCCATATCTGTGATTCTGCTCCTGTTCTGCTTGTTTGCTTAGTTTGTTATTTAGATTCAATTACTGATAGTTGTGAATTTGTTGCCATTTTAATGTTCATAGTTTTGATCTTCTTTTTCTTATATAATTCTCTTTATATATCATTTTATATAATAATGGCTTGGTGATGATGAATTCCTTTAGCTTTACCTTATCTGGGAAGCACTTCATCCGCCCTTCCATTCTAAATGACATCTTTGCTGGATAGAGTAGTGGAGGTTGTAGGTCCTTGCTTTTCATCACTTTGAATACTTCTTGCCCAGTCCCTTCTAGCCTGCAAAATTTCTTTTGAGAAATCAGCTGATAATCTTATGGGCACTCCTTTGTAGGAAACTATCTACTTTTCTCCTTCTGCTTTTAAGATTCTCTCTTTATCTTTAATCTTTGACATTTTAATTATGATGTGTCTTGGTGTGGTTCTATTTGGGTCCAACTTGTTTGTGACTCTCTGGAAGTTTTCTTTCTTCCCTAAGTCTCTTAGGGAAGTTTCCTTTCATTATTTCTTCAAATAAGTTTTCAAATTCTTGATCTTCCTCTTCTCCATCTGGCACCCGTATGATTCGAATGTTATTGTGTTTAAAGGTGTCCTAGAGGCTCCTTAGCCTATCTTTATTTTTTTGAATTTTTTTCTTCTTGCTGTTCTGAATGAATGCTTTCTTCTTCCTTGTGTTCCAAATTGTTGATTTGATTCTCGGCTTCATCCCCTCCACTGCTGATTTCCTGTAGATTTTTCTTTATTTCGCTTAATGTAACCTTCATTTCTGCCTGGGTCTTTTTCATGCTGTTGAACTACGGAATGAGTTCCTGGAGCATCCTGGTAACCAGTGTTTTGAACTCTGCATCTGATAGGTTGCTTATCTCTGTTTCGTTTAGTTCTTTTTCTGGAGCTTTGTTCTGTTCTTTCATTTGGGCCATATTTCTTTGTCTCCTAATTTTGGCAGCCTCTCTGTATTTGTTTCTGTGTATTAGGGAGAGCTACTTTGACTCCGTGTCTTAGTAGTGTGGCCTATTATAGAAAAGTACACCTGTAAGTTGTATGGGATGGAGCCTTAGGTAATTGCCAGGGCAGGACAACCCGTGTCACCGCTTTGTGGCTCTATGTGGGGAAGGGCTCAGAGAGGGGACAATGCCATTGTCTAGCCTCTGGAGTTTTGCCCAGGAGGATGCTGTCTCTTAGCACTTGCCCTGTTGCCAGTCACTTCAATTTCTCCCCATATGCCACTGGTACTGAAGCCTAGAGGGAGTGAGTCTGCATAAGTCCTAAGTCCAATGTGGACCCTTTAAGAGGAGTCTCTTGAGAATCCCGAGGTTTCTTCCACTGTCCCAACCCCACTGTTTTTTACAGCCAGAATTTATGGAGATTTATTATCCTGTGGCTGGAACCCTAGGCTAGGTGGTCTGGTCTGGGGCTGGGATCCCTTGCTTCTGAGGTATCCCTCTCAATTTTTATCCACCACATGTGGATGTGGAACTGAGTGTTCCACATCTCTGCACCTGTCTGTGCCCCTTCATGTCTCTGCACCTCTCTGTTCCTCTCTCGTTCTTTGCACTTCTCTGTGCACCTCTGCATCTCCACCTCTCCTACCCATCTGGATGAATGTGGCTTCTTTAAATCCTTGGTTGTCGGACTTCCATACAGCTTGATTTTCTGACAATTCTGCATAATACTTGTTTTGTAGTTGTAATTTTTGTAGTTGTGCAAGGAGGCAAGACATGTTTTCCTATGCCTCCATCCTGACCAGAAGACTCTCAGTGCACATTATATATTTACAATATATCTCAATTTAGCCTTGACACATGTGCTCAATAAGCACATGTAGCCTGTGGCTCCTGTATTGGACAATATTATCATTGATGGATCAAGCACCTAGTTGGGATGGAAGCTTATGATAACTCAAGTATACTGACTTCTTTTAAGGAATTTAACAACACTGTTATACTCAGATCTATCCAGAATGGACCTGTTGTCACATCTGAAATCATCAAACACTTTGCTTGAAGAACAGTGATAATGACTCTGAATGCCTTGCACTGTTGGGAACCGCTCTGACTGGTTTCAGAAGCTGTAACCCCCTACGGCTAAGGCTGAGTAAGAGACCTTGGGGCCATTAAGCCGCTAAGGAGACAAAGCTTGTCTCCCTGGCAGGGGCGCTGTACTACCCCCTTTTACTTTGACCTGCTTGGCCCCAGGCAGATCACTGATTAGCCAATGATGGGTAAGATTCCTCAAGGGAGGGATGACTTAAGACAGGCACAGTCATGAAGAGGCCCTCAGGGAAAGACTTGGGGGCCTATAGAGAAAGGGCGTGATGGACCATCACCCCTTGGCTTTGACATAGCCTGAGTCCTCATTCTGTCTGTGAGAAGTCTCCTAATCTCTTGGCTGTCTTACTTCCCCTGCCTGACTTAAGCCTGAAACAATGCTGGTGTAGTCCTGGGCAGGAACAGTCAGTTCCTGGGGCGATCAGGCCTAAGAAAGAATGCATAAAATCCTGTGAAACATTCTTTGCTAAGAATGCCCTCAATTTTCTGATAAGGGTCCAAGCATGAAATGAGTTTGTTTCCCAAAGTTTTATAGCCCCTTAGCTATCTGACCCTGACTCAGAATAAGCCCTCAGAGTTCTTTGTATGTTCCCTATTGTTTGATCATTACTGCCTAACAATGATTGATGAGCTTTACCTATATTCCTGTGCAAATTGAACGCAATAAAACCCCATTGAGGAACAGGCTCCTGGCCCTTCTCCTTTGAGAGATCGGCCACCTTTCCTCTCCAAGCAGGTCATATCTTGGTAGACGTATTCTCATCCATTGTGGACGGGGGGCTCTGCAGGCAAAGCTCTCCCACATTGCACCACCATGGCTTGTGGTCCCAAGAAGCATCTGAAGTGTATTGCACACCAAAGCATTGGCTACTGGATAAACTAAGCAGTGTGTTGTTCCTCGTCTAACTACTGGTCCCCACAAACTGAATGTCTCTCTCTCAGTTTTTACTAAGGTACAGGCTTAAGTATGCACTAACATGAGATGAAGTAAAGAAGATCTGCATGTAACTGTTTATTAAGATTGATGGCAAGGTTTGAACCAATATAACTTAGTCTGCTTGTTTTATGGATATCATAAGACTGAAAAGAATTTCTGTCTGATCTATGAAAGTAAGGGTCACTTTGCTGTTCATCAGATTACACCTGAGAATGACAAGTACAAATTGTGCAGAGTGAGACAAATCTTTGTGGGAGCAAAAGGAATCCCTCATATGGTGGTTCATGATGCTCACACACCCTGCTACCCTGACCCCTTCATCGAGGTGAACGACACCATTTGTATTGACTTGGAGACTGGCAAAATTACCAATTTCATCAAATTTGAAGTAGATTCTAACCGAGTTGAAGTTCACTGATCACCTGGGGATTTTCTACACACATTTTCCCCACTCAGTCAATATGGAGTGAAACTATTTTTCTTTCACACAATATGCCAGTGTCAGAGATTCCACATAGGCTAAGTTAGCTCCAACTAAATGTGACTTTTCTGATGTTACCTAACTGCATTCTTTTCCTTTTCAGCTAGGGCTGCAACCAGGCTATTTGATTAAAGTATGTTCCTCGATGTGGGACCTTCTGGTTAGGGAACTACTGATTATCATTTCCATTGTCAGCTGTGGAAGGGGGAGTAGGGGAAATTTAATTATTATTAATTATCAACTTTATTTGTCAAGCATACAGTTCAAGTGTTTTTCCACAGATGATTACATTTGATTCTCATAGTTTCTCTGACATTACTACAGGGAAATCCCCACGTGATCTGACATTATTGAAGCCCAGAAAGATATACTGACTTGGCCACCATCCTTTGGCTAGTAAGTAGTAGAGCTGGATTGAACCAAGGTCTTTTGACTTCCAGTGTCCTGGCCAGTGTCCTTACCTTGCCTCTACTCCTTTCACATGTCCCCCTGAGTACAATCCTTCAAATGCTGAGAGATAAGGATAGGAAGGCTAGCTCTGTGTTAAGAAATTTAATAAACAAAAATCCAACCTAACAATAGATAAATTAGAAGGGGTTATTCACATTATAAAACAATTCCATTGCTTCAAAAAGTGAGCACCACTGGAGAGATTAGCATATAATTTCATTTCTAAAATATAATCTTATACCCAGCAGCCGAGGTGGACATTTATTAGGTAATGTCAAGTATACATAGGTACATTGGGCTGGTCATTATTTGACATAAACTAGAATAATTTTTTCATATAAGTCAGTTTTTTTTTAATTTCTAGAAATGTATTCTAACCTGAAACCTCTGAAATCAGTGCAGAATTACATACTGTTTTTTTTCCTCTTTTTTTCCTGGTAAAACACTCTTTTTCATACCCAAGGAGTTTCACAGGATAGAATGCACTTTTATTTTCCAAACCATAAAAGCAAAAATTATTTCCCTGCCCTTAGGAAATTTCACTTTTAGCCTTGTTTTGGTGAAACTCCTTCTATTTCTCTTTTCAATGATGTTCTGAAGGACCATCAACCTTAACAATGGCGTGGAAGAATCCGATCTGACATACAATGCAACCAATTAACAAAAAAACCCCTAGAAACAGCAAAACCTACTGGCATGGGTCACAACCTTATATATCCCGTATCTTATTACCATTTGATATACATGGAGATGAGGCAAATAAGCAATTTTAATGGGAGAGAAATGAAACTTAGGCTGTAACTCTTGACCTATAACATAGCAAGAAATGTTACACATTTTCTTCTAAACTGCAATGTTAATGTATGGTTTTTCATTGTCAAATAAAGATCAGCAGATAACTAAGAAAATTAAGGAAAGAAATGCACTGTTAAAATGCTATATGACTGGATTTCTTGAAATGCAGTATGGTTATCTTTAAAAAAGCCCTTCTCTTAATTGAATATCACCAAGCGTTTTCAAATGATAAAAGGTAGAGTGCTGAGTAAATATTTCTAGGGAGTTTTTGTTCTGACATATAGAGGGCTTGAGTGCTATTTTGACCTATTATTAGCATTCCCTAGCAACATCCATCTCACATACTCAGAATTCCTGAAAAGGCTTTAACTGAAAATAAAGTATTTTTCTGCTCACAAAAAGAAAGCAACATGTTTAACAGAGAGGGGACTGTGAATTTAAGTTAGACCAAATCCAAATAATGTGCCCTGTGATAATATGATTCACCTCACTGAAAGTCATATATTTATTGCTGAAGGAATTCTACATAAACTGAAATTTGTGCATAAAGTTATGCAGGGCAACAAACTCTGGACTAAGAGCCAGGAGACTGGGTTCTCAACCTTGTTCTGACCCTGCCTAGCTTTTTGACTTGCTTTCTCTGGACTTAAGTTTCCTCATATATAAAATATATGATCCATATATAAAATAAGGGGAAAGCTCTAGACAGGTAGCTCAGTTGGTGAGTGTCATCTTAATATACCAAGGTTTCAGGTTTGATCCCTGATCAGTGCATGAAAAAATGTATAGACGAGTGGAAAAACAAAATTGATGTTTCTCTCTCTCTTTCTCAAATCATTAAAAACACATTTAAATGAGGGGAAGGCTAGATCCACAGTATCTTTCTTTCCCCCACCCCCCATCTTCATTGAGGTATAATTGACAAATAAAATTATAAGATATTTAAAGTGTACAACTTGGACTCCTGGTCAAGATGATAGCATAGGTAAACACAGCTCACATCCTCTCACAACCACATCAAAATCACAACTAAAATATAGAACGACCATCAGTCAGAACTGTCATAAATCGAGTTGAATGGAAGTCTGACAACTACAGCATTAAAGAAACCACATCCATCCAGACTGGAAGGAGG
The DNA here is from genome assembly GCF_019186645.2 of Phyllostomus hastatus. Lineage (NCBI taxonomy): Eukaryota > Metazoa > Chordata > Mammalia > Chiroptera > Phyllostomidae > Phyllostomus > Phyllostomus hastatus. Next base: position 5,723,708 of record NW_025333841.1, on the reverse strand, counting down.
GGTGAAGACATGGAATGGGCTGGTCTTATATCCACGTGTGGTGGATAAAAATTGGGGGGGGGCATCTCAGGATAGAGGAGTTCCAGCCTCAAACCAGGACCCCAGCCCAGAGTTCCAGTGCCAGGAGCTTAAGTTCCCATAATTTCTCGCTGCAAAACCCAGCAGAGATTCAGTTGAAGGAAGAAACTTCTGGAGTCTCAGACAGTTTCCCTTAAAGAACCCACACACAGACTTACTCAGACTCACTCTCTTTGAGCTCCAGCACTGGGGTAGCAGCTTGAAAGGCATCAATGACATACAGGGAGCAACTGAAGTATTTGGCATCAAGGTGGGAGCTGGAGGGCAGCTCTGTCCCAGACAGAAAGGCAGGCAGAGGCTATTGTCCCTTTTATGCATCCTCCCCCCACAGAACCACAGAGCTGGCAAGTGGGTGCCATATTTGAGACTCCATCAGCTGGTTAGCACTATTTGCCCTGCCCTGGATATCCCCTGACACTCTGACCCACCCAACTTAAGGGCTCACACAAACTTCTAACAGTGATTTTTTCATATGAATGGCTGGTGTTGGCTCATGCTGCACAACTTCCTAAATCATATCAAACAAGTACCAGTTGGCTTCGGGAAGCTACCAGCCCCTATGCCTATTGATAAGTGGCTCCAGGCTTGGCACTAGCAGCAGCCAGCCTAGATTCACAGCTTGGCTTCGCCCAGGAAAATGCCACGCTGAGCACAAGCAGCAGCCATCTCAGATTGCTTTATAGCTCATGCAGGATGGCCCCAGGCAGAACACAGGGTGGGGGGCTGACCTTGGCCTGCACCACCAGGGAAACCCCAAAGCCTGCACACCCAGTGGATGGCTACAGACCACATCAGAGCACCAGCACCCTGCCCCTGCATAGCTGATCCTCCATGGAGAGCAGAGGTTGGTGGTCAGGGGTCACAGCCAGTCCTTGAATCTTACTGGCCTCAGTAAATCCCTCTCATTGACCTACCAACAGCAACCAAAGCTCAACTACAAGAGGAGGGTGTACCCAAACCACACAAAGGGTGTACCTTGAGTATCCACCTTGGGTGACACGGGAGGCTATGCTACTGGACCCTACAGGAGACCTATTACATTAGGTCATGCTACCAAGACAGGGAGTCATAGCAGCTCTACCTAATACATAGAAACCAACACAGGGGGATGCCAGAATGAGGAGACAAAGAAATATGATCCAAATGAAAGAATATATCAAAACTCCAGAAAAAGAACTAAACAAAATGGAGGTAAGCAGTTTATCAGATGCAGAGTTCAAAAACACTGGTTATAAGGATGGTCAAGGAACTTAGTAAGGACCTCAGCAGCATAAAAAGATCCAGTCAGAAACAGTCAGAAATGAAGGATACACTATTGAAATAAAGAACAATTTACAGGGAAACACCAGTACACTGGATGACTCTGATAATAAAATCAATGATTTGGAACGTAAGGAACCAAATTACAGCCAATCAGAACAACTAGAAGAAAAAATAATAATAATTAAAAAAACGAATATAGTGTAAGCAGCCTCTGGGACAAATTCAAGTGTTCCAACATTCACATCATAGAGGTACCACAAGGAAAAGAGAAAGAGCAAGAAACTGGAAATCTATTTGAAAAAAAAATGAAAGAAAACTTTCCTAATTTAGTGAAGGAAATAGACATTCAAGTCCAGGAAGCACAAGGTGGGTACAAAGAGGCCCACACCAAGACACATCATAGTTACAATGCCAAAGGTTAAAGATAAAGAGAATCTTAAAAGCAGCAAGAGAAAAGCAGAGAGTTATTTACAAAGGAGTTCCCATAAGACTGTCATCTGATTTCTCAAAAGAAACTTTGTAGGCTAGAAGGGATTGTCAGGAAATATTTAAAGTTATGAAAAGCAGGGACCTACCACCAAGATTGCTCTACCCAGCAAAGCTATCATTTAGAATGGAAGAGCAGATAAAGTGCTTCCCAGACAAAAAAAAAGTAAAGGACTTCATCATTACCAAACCATTATTATATGAAATGTTATAGGGACTTATTTCAGAAAGAGAAGATCAAAACTATTAACAATAAAATGGCATAACAAATTAAGCAAACAAAATGAACAGAGACAGAATCATGGACACAGGGAGCGTTTTTATGGTTGCCAGATGGGAGGGAGGCTTAGGAGAATGAGTGAGGAGGTGAGGGGATTAAGAAGTACAGATAGATAGTTACAGAATAGCCATGGGCATGTTAAGTACAGTATAGGAAATGGAGTAGCCAAAGAACTTATATGGATGACTCATGGACATGAACAATGTTTTGGGGATTATCTGAGGGAGTGGGGTATGTGGGTGGAGGGAACAAAGAGGGAAAATTTGGACAAAGGGGGAAAATAGGCCAAAGTCAGCCCCTCCCCACCCTGTGTTCTGCCTGGGGCCATCCTGCCTAATCAATAAAATATAATTAAAAAATAAAGTATATAACTTGTTGATTTAATACATATATACAGTGTAAAAAATTCCCCCTCCATCAAGTTAATTAACACATCCTAACCAAACATATTTACCTTTTTTTGTGTGTGAGAACATATAAATTCTACTATCTGAGCTAATTTCAATTATACAGTTATCAATTATAGTCACCATGCACAATCTCTTTCTATTTTATCTCTAAATTCTGCCTCTCCTTCGTTTCCATACTACTACACATCATCCACACCACTTATTTGTTGGTTCTGTGATTAACAATCTTCCAGGTTCACAGTTAGAGTAAAAATGTGACTTTGGGGAGACTTGCCATAGTAACTGAATTTCCTCTCTGAAAAAAGAACCATGAAAGGACAATGTTTCCCATGTAGTTTTAACCCCCCAGATACCCATGGACTATATGGTGCTTGCATATATTAGTGATGCAAATCTGGGAAAAGAACAAAACCAAGATGTTATGACCAAGACATTTGATTTTCACTGGAATGTCCCATGCAAACAGCATAAACCGGTGAAGTGGCATTTGGCTTGAACTTTTAGAAGGCATGCCAGTCTACAAAGAATCCAAACGGCAAATGTTCCAATGAGAATGACTCATTGTTCTTTTCTCAATGTAACTTGATACTGAACCTTAAGAGATTGGGAAAAATATGAATTTTATCATTTCACTAAAGTCATTTCCCTTATATGGGCACCAGTGATCTCGTCTATAATATGAGCACATAAAAGTTGGACATAGACCTTCCAAGTCTAATACTCTGTTTCTATTTGGATTTTTTTAAATGGGTGGGTTTAACATTTGCTTTCTGGAGGGAGTGGAGAAGGCAGCTCCTGAGATGAGGGGAGTGTTCTGAGAAAAATAAGGTTCAAGGACAGACTTCACTGCCTTTCCAGTTTTGTCCAGTGCTATACTCCCTGTTCTTTTCTTTCAGTTTCAAGGACCAATAAAAGTGATGGATACTATATGTGATTGTGTGTCAGTGGGGTATGAAATCAGTAAATGAGAAAAGTGGGTACTGGCTTTTGGGCTCTTGGCTACAGCACTGTCTTGCCTTTCTGGCCTCGAGTCATCCGGCTGCTGTCTTGAAAAGCTGGCGCTAGGATGAAATACATCATCAGGTCTCCTCAAATGTTGCCAGTTGGAGGGCAGGATGCCAGTGATATGAGGACAAAGTGAATGCTCCTAGTACATTACAGGTTTTATTTATTTAACAAAAACCCATAAAACCCATTTTTGTCAGGCACTCTTCTAAGAGTTTTACAAATATTAACTCATTACATTTTTATAACATGGGTTAGAAATTAGGACCTAATATGCCCCTTATTTTACAGAGTAGGAAATTGAGGCACAAAGAGGAAAACTGCATTGCCTAAGTTACCCAAACATCTAGTAACAGCAGAGATTAACACCCAAGCACTTTGGCTTCACAGTCCATGCTTTTAACCATGCTTTATCCCACAGGCCATGGGATACTGAATATTCTGGTGTGGTTCTCCATGTGTTTCAGTCCAAACGTGCAGTGGGTTTTGTGAATAACTGGCAGACCTCAGCAGCGGGACAATACCATGGCCTCCTCAGTCCTATCAGCCTGCCTTTGACTTAGGAGTGTAACATTGCTAGGAATGTTACATTTCCCCAACCCTGGGTTTTCAATGGTAAACTCTTTTTCATCCTTCCCTCACTGAGATTTTGTGCTCTCTGATTTCTGTCCTGTAGGTTTGCCTGAGTTCTCAGACCTTATCTACAGAAGAGTAAACATTCCCTTCAGCCTCTTGGTTTACTCAACCAGCCTGTAAATAGAAAGACAGTCATGTTAACAATAGCTGTTGTTTATTGAACCCTTACTATATGTCATGCTCTGAGATAAACTATTTCCATGCATTATCTCATAATCTTCTCTTCAACCCTATGAGGTGGCTTCTATTATGATCCTCATTTTACAGATGAAGAAACCAAGGTTCACGCAGTCTGAGTTACTAACCCCAGGCCACACTTTTAAGTACGTGGTACTGAAGTACTTTGGCTGTATCTGATTCAAACTTCTTGGGTTTAACTATTACTTATCCTGCCTCTAGCACTGTTTTGGGACTGCTCTCCCAATACCATATGTACATTCTGCAGCTGCCCATGTTATTATTGATATGCCCAGGTCTGTGTCACTAGGTTATAATTTTAATACAAGTATACCATTTTCTTATAGTAATACAAACTATTTTGGGTTTGTAAGGGAGCATTTGCCTTGCTCATAATTGGACACCTTGTGTAATGGATAAGGGCCAGCTGGTCTTAGAGAAGTTATAGAAAGAGACAGTGAGAGAATTTAACTAAGCCAGGGAGACTAAGGCCGGTCATATATCACACTCCTGTGGGCTTTCTGAATGGGGCATGTGGATCTTCTATTGGAATGGATCTGGATAGGAAGAAAGTGTTGTGAATAAAACATAAGAATTGTTATTATAGCAGATGCAAACATCTCTAGGGTTTGTGCATATACAATATTCCCAGATATACTTTTTTCCGTGTTTGGAGACTAAATGATTGTTTCTCTCAAATGAGCGCTGTTTGGTTTGAGAACAACTGAGGCGATATTATATGTATGGATGCTGCTAAAATATCCACACAAAGGCTAAATTAACAAAATCAGAAGTTAAAACTCACTTGACTTTATTAATCTTTGTAACTCAAGTGACACTCTCAAGAGGAGGAAATTGAGGCACGGAGGGGAAAACTACATTATATGTCAAAAAGGAGCCTATATGCTTTGGGTCTGATTCTAATTGCCAGTTAATACAAATCGTAGAGTATTCTTAATCAGCCAATTAACTGACCTAACAAATATAATAGGGAAAGAAGATGGGAGGGGTCAAAATTGGAAATAACAAATCCATCAAGGTGGAGTAGAATTCTTGTGAGGTTAATGGTGGACACCCTTTAAAGTACAAAGATGTTTTTCTACCTTGACTAGGTTCCTGTTTTTCTTTTTTTCTCCCTTTCCTGACATTTGTAATTGTTGGAACCCCTATTTGGCTGATTAGCTAATTATAGGGGGAGGGAGGATGGGAGGGGGGGAGGGAGGTTGGGAGGGAGAGAGAGGGGGAGAATTAAAGACATGTAAAATATGTATTCTTAAAAAATCTATGGTTCTTTATTTTCTGAAATAATATCTGTATGAAAATAGTTCACTGTAGTTAAGGGTTTATTATTATTTAAAAGTTAGTGCATCATATTTTTTTACTGGAACAATTAGTTGCCTCCTAATTTACCTTAACATATAAATTGAGATTGAAATATTCTGTGAAAAGTCTGACATGAAGGCAGCCAGTTATTTGTGGCTTGAATATATCTTCATAAAAATTTTTAAATAATAGTAAAGCAAAAGCTGTCTGTATTGGAAATGTGTATTAGTGGGACAGAATTATGTTTTTATTTGGATGCTGAAAATTATAATACATTAAAGAGTACTGGAAAAATGTGCATGTAGGTAAAATTCTCAATTATTATTTACCATTTTATAAATATGTGTATTCTCAGAAGTTGATAAGAAAAACAGTTTAGACTAGAAAGAACTGGTTTTGCTCCAAAAATTCAGTTGCTGGGGTTTTCTTTGCGGGTGCAAGCACATCATTTTTTATATTTTTGGAAACAGTAAATGATGAAAAGCTGCCAGAGGAAGCTCAAGGTGCATCTTCTAAACCTGCTCAAGCCCCACTCCCAGAGTTGTAAGTGTTCTTTAAGCTTTGTGAATCATATGTCATACTTCAGTACTTTCATCATTGCTTGTCTAGACTTTTGTCATCAGGCTATGGAGATAGAGATTACCTAGTTATACCTTCTTATTGAACAGAAGAGAAATCAGGGGCACAGGAGGGGGAAGGGACTTGTTTAAGGTCACAGGAAATTTTCTGCCTGAGCTGGGAGCAGGTCTCCAAATTCCCAGTTCTATGTTCTTTCCTTTCTTCCCATATCCCCCTTATATAAATGATACCAATAGCCAAAGGGCAAATGCCAAACACCATGTTCTGTTAGGGACTGTTTTAATGCACAATCTGCTGCACTCCAACGCTGGTCGCCTTCATTTTTAAGTCATTCCTCAACGGCCAAGTCCAAGACATATATCTTAGTTTTATTCTTATGAGTCCAATCCTTTTCCCTAATGCATTATTTACATGTCTTCTTTATGTTCCCAAATGTTCTCAGGGGAATAATTGTGTCCTGAATTTGGAAGTAAAAATGATTGTAGGATCTATTCCTTTTAATCTGATGACTAGGAAGTGCTGCCTTTTCAGTTCTCTAAGATTCTGATTAAAAGGATTGTTCAAAATAGTTCCTCTCTAATGCTATTATAAACTCTACTGGGCCCTACAGGATAGATATATGTACCTTGATTTTTATTTGTCACTTTCTTGGAGAGGAGAGAGGGTGTTTGCTTTTTGTTTTCTCCATTTTTGGTTGAGTTTTGTTTTCAACCTTCAGGCTTTACATTTTATTTGCGTAGAGGCTTCTCTTATTTTTCTGACTGAGGGCTGGTGTCTCTTGAGCTTGGAGGGTTCATCACAAATTGCTTGTAAAACAAGATCTGATTAGGAAGTAATATATTCATCTGTAACTCCTCCATAAAAGTTATTCAAGTATTGTGACAAAATAAGTGTTGTTTACTTTATACATTTTCTGCAAATTCTAAAGATTTCGCCTAACTTAAAGGCTCTCATGGAATCTCGGGGATTGTGGCTTGCCCACTGAGAGTATAAAGGCTGGCTAAATTAAGTTGATTTGCCTGTGAAAGAAATGCTTCCATTATTCATGTCAGAAGCCTGTCACATCAAATTGAGGGAGTGGAGAAAACCCTTTTTTATCAACATTTAGAAGCCAGAAAAACCAACCATTGAGGGCCTGAATTTCAATTGGGGAAAAAGTCAGGCTGAAAGCAAGGTTCAAAAAAGGTGGCTGGGGGGGTCTGGGTATTTGACTAATGTTGAAAATCAGTAGAGGAGATTGATTTAACTTTGGCCGAAACTTTTTATATACACAGACTGAATGAAACTTCTTAAAGCAGCAAGTAGTACATACAATCTTGGTGTCTTTCATGTGTAAACTTGTCAAAAGTAGTTAAGCTAATTCAAATTTAAATCTCCTTGAATTCCTATTCTTGGACTCTTAATTTGTTTATTTTAAAGGATTTAGAAATGCATTTCTTGGGTGTTACTTTTCAAACATTGATGAATGTATTTTGTTTCTCAAAGTTCAAGATTATAGGCTCTGATGTGTGATTAGAGATTGAATTAATAAAAGGAAGACAGGCCGGTCAAGGATCGGCCCCCTTGTTTGTATCAGGTATGTGGGCATTTGTCTCTGTGTGGATGTATTGTATATGTATATGCACACACACACACACACACACACACACACACATAACTTCAAATTAAAAACAGATCATTAAGAGAATAACTCAGAACAGTAAGGGGAGGACTGTTTCCCAAGACAAAATATCTTTATGTGATATTAGTTTAGGAGGATTCTGTTGTATTTGCCAGGATGGTGGATTTTGTTATAAGTATAAGGATAAGTTATCGGATGACTTATGCAATGAAATCTGATGTTCACTCTTTTTGCAATATTTGATTTCTATGAGCACATGCATTTCAAATGATGGTGTGCTGCAGTAAAATCAATCACAAGGACAAAGTGTCTCATATCAGCAAACTTAAACCTTAGCAACCCTCATTTACCTTGAAAGGGTTTCTGCCATTATTATCTAAGTAGTCTTCAAATGGTAATTTTAATCTGTTTTTTAAAGGACATCTTTTGGGATGTCTTTTACTGAAAAACGTGGAACATCATTTTGTTTTGTTTCTTAAATACAGATTTGGAGGTTCTTACCTTGTTTGGCACCAGAAATGCTACAAAAATGAAAAATAGAACAATTTAAACTGTTTGAAGGGATTTTTGCTTTTTTCTCCCCTTTTAAAAAACGAGGCCTAAAATCCTGTTAAAGAGTAGGACTGAATTCCTCCCCCCACCCAACCTTTTTTGGTGTGTGGTTCTGTAGCACTTCAATCCTAAATTGAATTTTATGCTTAATTGATATTTGTGTTGAGTGGAAATAAGAGTTGGTTTGTGGTGTTCGAAGTACAAAAGTAATTACTTCTCCGAATTGACTGCAAATATGTGCAGGTTGTGTGGATGGGGGAGCAATGAGTGAAATAGAGAGGCGATTGTACTGTGGAGGGCTGGAATAGACAAGGATTAATGGTGAGCAGAATTGTATTTTGGTGTTCTTTCAGTAACGTTACAATCTCTGTGAAAGTGAATGCTGCTAACAAGGAACCAATGGGGCACAGAGTTGGAATAGGGGTGGAGGGAGGGCATGTCAGGGGTTGTGAACTGGTAAAAACAGAGAACCGTGTCAAAGTAGGAACTGAATATCTAACCTATGTGTATGTACAAAAGTACAAAACAAACAAACCAAACAACAACAAAAAAACCTCTGTAATTTGACCTGTGCTACTTTTAGATCATGAAACCACCAAAGGCAATTTTCCTATGCTGATAATGTTATTTTCTAACGAAGAAAATTTGAATTATGTAGAATCATAAAACAGTAGCTTGTTAAAACTGGGAGAACTTTAGAAACTGGATAGTTAACCAACCTTACAGATGAGAAAACTGGAAGGTCAGAGAGGAAGATGGACAGAATTGGCATCAAAATATAGTTTTTCTCATTCTCGGGCCAGTGAACTTCTCACTGATTTACACATGACTAAAAGGCCCAATTTTCCTCCACTTAGTGTCATACAATACTGTGTGGAGTATGTTAAATAAGATTAAAGAGGGCTTGGGGGAAAGGGTGAAGAAGGTGAAGGAGAAAAAGAGGTACAAATTTCCACTTGTAAAATAGGTAAGTCATGGAGATAGTCATGGACAGCATAGGGAATATAGTCAATATCATAATATCCTTGTATGGTGACAGATGGTTACTAGCCTTATCCTGGTGATCACTTTGTTAGTTATATAAATGTTGAATAACTATGTTGTGCACTTGAAGCTAATGAAATATTGTAAGTATACCATATTTCAATAAAAAACGTAAAAAGTAAAAAAATAAGATTATAAAAACATAAAAATGAAGTCTATTAAAATTTAAAACATGAATAAATAAATAAGTGGACAAATAAAAATTAAAGACCTCTGCAACCACGAGCCCCAGAGACAACCATTCTCAGCTAAGTGTATTTCTTCTATGCTGCTCTCTGGCCAGATACAAATATAAACATTATTATTTTCATCTTGTTTTTTATATTTTTGCTTATTTTATGTGTATTTGATATATATAACATATGATATATAATTTGTACCATATGATTCTGTAGATTTTCCAATATACACGACCTTTAATCGATATTATTATCAAATAGCTCAAAATTAGGGATTGTTTTCTCAATTTTATTTTTGTATTGTTCGTTGCAAGTGTATAGAAATTTAATTGATGTTTGTATATTAATCTTTATCTTGAGAGATTTCTAAGCTAATTTATTAGCTCTCATAGATTTTTGGTGGATTCCTCAGGGCTTTTTCTATATTAGATCATGTCATCTGCTAATAGAGATAATTTTTCCTCTTTCTTTACAGTTTGAATGCCTTTTAATGTCATTTTCTGTGCTAATTACCTCACCTAGAATTCCAGTACAATGTTGCATAGAACTGGTGAGAGCAGACCACCTTGTCTTACTTCTGATCTTAGGGGGAAAGAATTCAATCCTTTACCATTAAGTATGATTTTAGCTGTGATTCTTTTCCCTTCATTTTAAAATTTATTTGGGTAAGTGTGGAAAATTCTCCTTTTCTGCACTTTACATATGCAAGAACAAGTCACTGAATTTGGGAAACACTTTTGACTATGTGACTCTCTGCTTATGCAGGGTAAGATTGCAAGCAGTGCTGTGACAGACAAAACACTTGACTCTGATGATGCTAAGCATCCCTTGATGCCTTCCCCACATCACTCATATGTGTAGAGAATGGGACCAGAAACCGGGTTTTGTAAGCATTCACTCTCTAAGGCAATACAAGTGTTACTCTTTTCTCTAACTTTGGCGTGAAAGAATTCCATAATTTTTATGGTCATCTCACAGAGGACCAACTTTCTCAAGTTCCACAAACTTGAGAAAGAGGAGAAAAAAATAGGTTGTCCCACATGCTTTGTTCACCTCTGTAAAGTCTTCCAAAATGGCTTTTTAAAAATGAACCACCATCTTTTGAAAGTGATAACATGCACCTTTACAAAAACAGCAAATCTCTAGCCAGTGAACCTGTACCACCTGTCCCAATCCACGAGTTATTTATTAAAAGAAAGAAAATTAAACTGCTATCTTTTGCAAACACCAGTAAATCATGGACAAAACCAAAGAGGGGTAGAATCAAGGGTGGAGGTAAAATGGAGACAACTGTACTTGAACAACAATTAAATTAAAAAGACAATTAAAAGATAAAGCCCTGGCTGGCGTAGCTCAGTGGATTGAGCGCGGGCTGTGAACCAAAGTGTCACAGGTTCGATTCCCAGTCAGGGTACATGCATGGATTGCAGGCCATGACCCCCAGCAACTGCACATTGATGTTTCTCTCTCTTTCTCTATCTCCCTCCTTTCCCTCTCTATAAATAAACAAACAAACAAATAAATAAAATAGTTTGCTTAAAAAAATTAAAAGATAAAAATAAAATAAAATGAATTATTCTAAACATTCAGAAAGGGCAAAAACTCCCAGAAAAAAAGTAAGAAACTTTTGTTTTCCCTGAAGAGATTGTGCTATTAGAAGCCATGTTGCTTCTCAAGCTTGGCAACCTAACAGGTTAGCCATGAACTTGTAGGTGGAACACGTTCTGGTGCCTCCCTTTGGTCTTTCTTTTCCTGTGCTTCTAAAGCCTATTTCCCTTCATCTGATTTTTCCTTCAATATAAAATTGTCATTCTCTTTGAGAAGGCAAATACCAGTTTCATTATGTTGCAGTTTTCCCCTTTATAAAAGGAGATTAAAGCCAGCTGTCACTCAACCCAAGACAATGTTTCTGAAAGGAAATATAAGGACCAGAGTTTCCAGAGCCTCCAAATTTCTAAAGAAGTGAGACTACATATTTTTATTAGTAATTGCCCATTTGTAATTGTTAACAGATTTTAATTTTACAGTGTGACAGAGGCCATATTTAATCTCTAGCCCTGGCCCAAGTGCAAAAGATTCAATGATCTTTTAAAGTGACTTTTAAAAATAAGTAAAAAATTATATGTTTAGTCATAAATTATCCATTTTAGGTATCCTTAATTCCTTTGTGTATGTCCAAATTTCCATCTGATAACATTTTCATTCTGCCTAAAAGACTTCCTTTAACATTTCCTGTGTTACAATTCTGCTGGTTATAAATTCCTTCAGTTTTTGTGTGTATGAAAAAAGTCTTCATTTTAAAACATTTTTATTTTGAAAAATTTCAAACAAACAGCAAAGTAGAAGAAATAGTTCAATGAACACTCATATACCATCACCTAAATTTGGCAATTATAATAATTTTTCTATATTCAATTAATCTGTTTTTAAAACATTTTAAAATCAATTACACACATCATATTTCACCTCTCCATAATTCTTACATCATTAACAAGATGACATTTTTGTCTTCATAATGACAGTACAATTATCACAGCCAACAAAGTTAACAATAATTCCCTAATATTCTCTAATATCCAGTCTGCAACTAAATTTCCTTGATTATACCAAAAATGCCTGGTTTATTCAAACCAGACGTCAATCAAGGATCATTTGATAGTTATACCTCTTAAATCTCTCCTAATGTAGAATACTCCTGCTATCTCTCCACCTTTATGCCTCCGTATGTGATATTGCGATTTATGATAAGAAATAGATATTTGGCTTTTTTTCTTTGTCCCCATTTATGACAGAACTGCTAAAACTTTTGGCATTTCCTAACTGATGAGAACATCATGGTATCAAGGTGTATTTTATTATGTGAATAAGGTGACTTTTGGAAAGCACTTAAGGATGGGAGCTGGTTGTCAGGGGAACCAACCAGGTGATTAGAGGATTGAAACTCTCAGTGTCCCTCTCTCTGAGAGGGGAGACAAGCTGGAGGTTGGATCAGGCACCACTGGCCAGTGATTTAATCAACCATGCCTATGTAATGGAGCTTCTATAAAAGCCCAAAAGTACAGGGTTTGGAGAACTTCTGCACCAGCGAACACATGGTTGCGTTGGGAGAGTGTGGTACCTGGAGAGGGCATGGAAGCCCTGAGCCCTTTCCCTGTACCTCGCCCTATGCATGTCTTCTGTCTGGCGGTTTCTGAGTAAGTAAAACTTTGCTATGAATTCTGAAAGCCACTGTAGCAAATTAATCAAACCCAGGACACAGGTCATGGGAACCTCTGATTTATAGCTCATGGGTTGGAAGTACAGGTAACGGTGAGGTAGGGGGTCTTATAGGACTGAACCCTTAACTTGTGGAATCTGATGCCATACTGTCAGAATTGAGTTGAATTGTAGGACACCTAGGTGGTGTCTGAGAGTTGCTTGTCAGATGTGTGCTGGGAACCTCTGGGCCCCCATGTTGGAATTTGGTGGGCAGAACACAAAAGATTGTGCCATTGACTTGTTTCAGATACCACGTCAGTTCTGTTGAATGCCCCACTTTCTGAGTTTTTTGCATCATTTCCTCATGGTGGTGTTTAACTTGTTCTTTTAAATTGTTCCCCTGTGTTTCACAACAACCGCATATTAGATCTAAAGGTTTGATCTGGTTTTCATTAAATATTTTTTGCACAAATAATTTAGAGGTGATGCTGTACACATCAGGAGGCACAGAGTATCTGACACATAAGTCCTACTATTAGTGATGACAAAATTGAACAGTTGGTTTGGGTGGTGACAGACTAATTCCTCCATTGTAATGTTTCTTCTCTAGTGCTTAACATATAATCAGTGGAGTGATACTTCGGCAACATGGGAATATCCAGTTTCCCATCAGCTTTCACCCAGTGGTTTATAAATCTATTGATGATTGTGTCCTGAATCAGTTATTTCATTATGATCAGAAAAATCATGATTTTCTGTTTCTATCACTCCTTCTTCAGTTGTGGGCTGGCATTGTCCTGAAAGAACCTTTCCTCATCAGCCTCGTCTGTTAGCTTTCTGTTTTATGCTCATTTCATCAGTTTGGGCCTAGGTTTGTCAGTATTATTAGCCTCAGGAGTCTCAAGTGGGGGTAAGCTGGCAGGTGATTGGTGGACAAAAGTGAGTTTTTCTCTTTAACAGTCCAGTTATAACTAGATTACTTCCAGTACACGAGGATATGCTGAGGGCCTAGTGGACAGCAACCTTGATCTGCCTGCTTCCCATCGGAAGCCTCCTGTCAGAGGGGTAGATGCCAACTCTGAAGTTGCCCACCTTGCTTGAAGGTGACCAGGTGATGTCCTATTTATTCCCATACAAATGGAAGATAGCCATTCATTTTCACTTGCCCACTGTGGCTCGCTTTGTTGCAGGCACTATGTAAAGTGCTTCATGTGCACTAACCAAAGGAATATTCACAAAAAATACTTTGAGATACATATTGTTTCCATTTTACAGATTACATAAGTGGGGCCTTGTTTAATTAACTTGGTTAGGATCATACAGCTAATAAATAGAAGAAGAGGAATAAAACCCAGGTCTGTTGCACTCCAAAGCCTATGCTCTTTTTTAATGATTTGAAATGTAATGATTTTAATAGTAATTCAACAAGTATATGCAGCATATATATACTTGCAATACCTAGAATATTAAAATAAACTTTTTGGTGTTTTTGATTTCAATGTGTTTTTATTTTTATTTTCAATTACAGTTTACATCCAATATTATTTTGTATTAGTTTCATATGTACAGCATAATGGCCAGACAATTATATATTTTGCAATGTATGTCCCCTGACATATCCATTATCCACAAGGCACCATACATAGTTATAACACTATTATTAGCTGTATATCCTATGCTGTACTTTGCATCCCCATGACTATTTTGTAACTACCAATCTGTACGTCTCAATCCCTTCACCCTTTTCACCAAGTCTCCCCACCTCTCCTGCCCTCTGGCAACCATCAGTCTGTTCTCTGTATCTATGACTGTGTTTCTGTTTTGCTTGTTTATATTGTTCTTTATATCCCACATATACTATTTGTCTTTCTCTGACTGACTAATTTCACCTAGCATAATACCATCTAGGTCCATCCATGCTGTTGCAAATACTAAGATTTCATTATTTTTTGTGATTGAGTAACATTCCATTGTATATATGAACCACCACTTTTAAAAAAATTTATTTATTTTTTAGAGAGAGGGGAAGGGAGGGAGAAAGAGAAACATCGATGTGTGAGAGATATATTGACTGGTTGTCTCTCTCACACCCCTAGCTGGGGACCTGGCCTGTGCCCTGACTGGGAATTGAACCGGCAAACTTTCGGTTTGCAGGCCAGCACCCAATCCACTAAGCCACACCAGTCAGGGCCTGAACCACCACTTTTTTTTATCCAGTCATTTGTTAACAACCACTGGGTTGCTTCCATAACTTAGCTGTTGTGAATAACGCTGCAATGAACACGGGGGTACATATTTTCTTTCGAATTAGTGTTTGGGGTTTCTTTGGATATATTCCCAGGAGTGGAATTGCTGGGTCATAGGCAGTTCCATTTTTGATGTTTTGAGGAACTTCCATATTGTTTTCCACAGTGGCTGCACCAATCTGCTTTCTCACCAACAGTGCACAAGGGTTCCCTTTGCTCCACATCCTCAACAACACTTGTAATTATTGATTTATTAATGATAGCCCTTCTGACAGGTGTGAGGTGATATCTAACTGTGGTTTTAATTTGCATGTCTCTGGTGATTAGTCATGTTGAGCATCTTTTTCATGTGTCTATTTATCATCTGTATATCCTCTTTGGAGAAGTGCCTATTCAGGTTTTTTGTACATTTTGAAACTGGATTGTTTGATTTTTTTGGTGTTGAGTTGTATGAGTTCTGTATAAATTTTGGATATTAAACTCATATCAGATGTATCATTGGTGACCATGTTCTCCCACTTAGCAAGTTGTCTTTTCATTTTTCTTGTGGTTTCCCTTGCTATGCAAAACTTCTTAGTTTGACATAGTCCCATTTTAAAATTTTTCCTCTTGTTTCCCTTGCCTGAAGAAATATTACTAAGAGAAATGTTTGATATTTTACTATGTTTCATTCTAGGAGTTTCATGGTTTTGAGTCTAACATTTAAGTCTTTAATCCATTGAGTTTATTCTTGTATATGCTGTAAGAAGGTGGTCTAGTTTCATTAATTTGCATGTACATGTCCAATTTTCCCAGCAACATTTATTGACTATACTGTTTTTATCCCATTGTATGTTTTTGCCTCCTTTGTAAAATATCAATTAACTACATAGGCATGGGTTTGTTTCTGGGCTCTCTATCTGTTTCATTGACCCATGTGTCTGTTTTTATGCCAGTACCATGCTGTCTTGATTACTATGGCCTTGCAGTTTAATTTGATATCAGGTAGTGTAATATTTTATTTCGTCTATAAAATCCATACTCCTTTGATCCTTGCCTCTTCTGAAGATCTGAACTAGCAACCTTTCCTTCTCTGAAGTATCTGATTTCAATTTTCATCACTTTTTTTGTTTTCACATCTGTCTCTCATATTCTATTGTGAGATCCTAGACGGTAATGTTTGCTGTGTCTTATTCATGGTTTTATTCTTGGTGCTTAGCATGTACTGACTGATGAATGTATGAAGACAGTAGAGTTGTTAGGAGCCACTGAATCTGAAAGATGTGATTTCATATCCTGACTTTGCTGCTTACTAACTTTGTGATCTTGAGAAAGTACATTATTTTATCTGTCTCTGCTTCTTTCTTTATCTACTTTCTGTCCCTATGGATTTGCTATCCTAGACATTTCATGTAAATGGAATCACATGATATATGCCTTATGTATTTGGCTTCTTTCACTAAGCAAGATGTTTTCAGGGCTCACATGTGTGGTGACACACATCAGTACTTCATTATTTTTATGGCTGAATAGAAATCCATTTTATAGATAGATTGCATTTTGTTTGTCTATTCAAAAGTTGAAGGATATTTGAGTTGTTTCTACTTTGGCTATCATGAATAATGCTATTATAATCATTTGTATACAAGTTTTCTGTGACTATATATTTTCAATTCCCTTGGGTATATATGCTGAAGTAGAATTGCTATGTTATATGGTAGCTTTATGATTAACTTTTTCTGGAAGTGTCAAAAGTTTTTCCAAAGCAGCTCTTCCATATTACATTCCACTAATAATGTATGAGGGTTCCAGTTGATCCATATCCTTGCAACACTTGTTAATTTCTGTTTGCTTTTTTTTAATTATAACCATTGTGTTATAAGTGAAATCCTGAATGGCATTTCCCTAATGACAAGTAATGTTGAGCATCTTTTCATATACTTATTGGCTATTTGTATATCTTCTTTGGAGAAATGTATATTCAAATCATTTTTAATTGGGGTTTTAGTCTTTTTATTGTTGACTTCTATTGTTTATATAGCCTAGGTATAAACTCAGATATATGATATGCAAATATTTTATCCCATTGTGTGGCTTGTATTTTTACTTTCTTTATACTGTCCTTTGACCTACACAACTTTTCATTTTGATGCAGTCTGCTTTATCTAACTTACTTGTTATTGCTTGTGCTTTGGATGCCAAATTAAAAAAAAAAAACATTGCCTACTCCATGAAGCCATGAAGATTTATAGCAATCTTTCCTCCTAATGGTTTTATAGATTGAGTTATTAGAAGTCCATTTTGAGTTAACTTTTATATATGGTATGAATTAGGGGCCCAAATTCACTTTTTGCATGTGGATATCCAGTTGTCCCAGCACTTATTGTTAACAAGGTTATTCTTTCTACATTGAATGGACTTGGCACCATTGTCAAATTCAATTGAGCATACATATGTGGCTTTATTTCCACACTCTCTGTTCTATTCCATTGATCTATATGTTTATTCTTATGCCAATACCACAGAGTATTCATTACTGTAGTTTTCTGATAAACTTTGAGATTGGGAAGTGTGAGTCCTCCAACTTTGTTCTTCTTTTTTCAACATTGGTCTGGCTATTTGGAATCCCTTGTGCTTCCATAAGAATGTTATGAGCAGCTTTTCCATTTCTTCAAAGGAGGCACCTGAAATTTTGACAGGGATTTTGTTGACTCTAGATTATTTGAGGGATAATAAGACTTTCTAATCCATGGACATGGGATGTGTTTCCATTTATTTAGGTCTCCTTTACTTTTTTCCAACAACATTTTCCAGCTTTCATTGTAGACATTTTGCACTTCTTTTGCTAAATTTATTATTAAATGTGTTATTATTTTTGATGTTATCATATGTGTTTTCTTAATTTCATTATGGTATTATTCAGTGTATTAAAATGTAACTAATTTTTCTATATTAGTCTTTCATTTTGCAACTTTCCTGAGCTCATCTTTTTAGCTTTAATAGTTGTGTGTGTGTGTATTTCTGAGGGTTTTCTATATATAAGATCATGGCATCTGTGAGTGGAAATAGTTTTGCTTCTTCCTTCTCTTTATTTTTATTTTTTCAAAACTGTTTTGTCATCATTCTGTTTATCTTCTTTTTAACTATATTTTATTGATTATGCTATTACAGTTGTCCCAATGTTTCCCCCTTTGCCCTCCCTCCACCTGGTATACCCTACCCCTTCCCTCCAGCAATCCCCCCACTTATTTCTTGTACACGAGTCATGTGTGTAAGTTCTTTGACTTCTCCCTTTCCTTTGCTGAGCAAAATCTTTTTAGTTTGATGTGGTCCCATTTGTTTCTTTTTCTTTTGTTTCCCTTGCCTGGGGAGAGATATCTGATTACTATTACTACAAGCAATGCTAGAAATTTTGCTGCCTATGTTTTCTTCTTTGATTTTTATGGTTTTGGGTCTAACATAAGTCTTTACTCCATTTTGAATATATCTTTTTGTGTGGTGTAAGAAGGTATAGTTTCATTTTTCTGCACATATCTGTCCAACTTTCCCAGCACCATTTATTGAACAAACTATCTTTAGCCCATTGTATGATTTTTTCTTCCTTTGTCAAATATTAGTTGGCTATAAAGGTATGGGTTTATTTCTGGGGTCTGTATTGTGTTCCATTGATCTATGTGTCTGTTTTTATGCCAGTACCATGCTGTTTTGATTACTATGGCCTTATAGTATAGTTTGATATTAGGTAGTATGATTCCTCCAACTTTGTTTTTCTTTCTCAGGATTGCTGTTGACATGCAGGGCCTTTTTGGTTCCCTATAAATTTTTGAAATATTTGTTCTAGTTCTGTGAAATACATCATTGAAATCTTGAGAGGAGTTGCATTGAATCTATAGATTGCTTTGTGTAGTATGGACATTTAAATACTGTTAATGCTTCCTATCCATTAACATAGTATGTGCTTCCACTTATTTGAATCTTCTTTGATTTCTTTCTTCAGTATCTTAAGTTTTCCTAGTACAGGTCTTTTACATCTTTGATTAGGTTTATTCCTAGATATTTCATACATTTTTAAGCCATTGTGAATGGGATTGTTTTCTTAATCTCCCTTTCTGTTAATTTTTTATTGGCGTATAAAATACAACTGATTTCTGAATATTAATTTTATATCCTGCTACTTTGCTGAATTTATTGATCAGTTCTATTAGTTTTTTTATGGAATCTTTGGGGTTCTCTATATTGTGACATATCTAAATGAAGACAGTCATACTTCTTTCTTTCCAATTTAGATGCGTTTTATTTTTTCTTCTTGTCTGATTGCTGTGGGTAGGACTTACAGTACTATATTGAATAAGAGTGGTGAAAGTGGACATCCCATAGCACTTTCTTATAATCATTTTCATCTCTGTAAAATCAGTAGCAACAGCTTCACTTTAATTACTAAGTTTTGTAATTTAAGTCTTTTTCCTTTTCTTCTTGATAATTCTATTTAAAAGTTTGCCAATTTTGTTATCTTTTCAAAGAAACAGCTTTTGGTTTCTTTGATTTTCTCTATTGTTTTTCTATTTTGTGTTTGGTTTATTTTTACTCTGTATTATTTTCTTCCTTCTTTTGCCTTGAGTTTAGTGTGCTCTTCTTTTTCTAAGTGGTAGGTTAGGTCAGTGATTTGACATCTTTCTCTTTCTTTCTTTCTTTCTTTCTTTCTTTCTTTCTTTCTTTCTTTCTTTCTTTCTTTCTTTCTTTTATTGTAGGCATTTATGAGATTAATCTCCCTGCTCTTGTTGCTCATAAATTTTGGTATGCTATATTTTAATTGTCATTTATCTCAATGTATTTTTTAGTTTTCCTGAACTTCTTCTTTTACTCATTGGTTATTTAGAAAAGTATTGTTTAATTTACACACATGTGTGAATTTCCAAATTTCTATCTGTTATTGATTTTTAATTTCATTACATTTTGGCCAGAGAATTTGTAGAATTTCATTTTAAAAAAAACTATTTTTAGCTCATTCTGTTGTGGTCCAGTGGATTGAGCACTGGCCTACAAACCAAAGGGTTGCTGGTTTGATTCCTAATCAGGGCCCATGCCTGGGTTGCAGGCCAGGTCCCCAGTAAGGGGCACATGAGAGGCAACCAGACATTGATGTTTCTCTCCCTCTCTTTCTCCTCCCTTCCCTTCTGTCTAAAAATAAATAAATAAATAATCTTAGAAATATTTTTAAATTTTCATCTTCAGTTTTCAAAAGAATTTCATTTTAAAAAAGATACTAATTTTGTGGGCCAATAGATGGTTTCTCCTGGAAAATGTTCCATGTGCGCTTGAAAAGAATGTGTATTTTTACTGTTGCATGATGTGTTCTAAAAAATCTGTTAGGTGTGGTTGATTCAAAGTGTTCTTCAAGTTTTCTGTTTCCTTGCTGATCTTCTCCTTGGCTATTCTAGCCATTATTAAAAGTAGGATATATCCCTGGCTGGCATAGCTCAGTGGATTGAGCGAGGGCTGCGAACCAAAGCATCGCAGGTTCGATTCTCAGTCAGGGCACATGCCTGGGTTGCAGACCACGGCCCCCAGCAACCGCACATTGATGTTTCTCTCTCTCTTTCTCCCTCCCTTCCCTCTCTAAAAATAAATAAATAAAATCTTTTTTTTAAAGTAGGATATAAAAGCCTCCAAATATTGTTGAATTGTTCATTTTACTCTTGAATTATATCAGTTTTTGCTACAAGAATTTAGGCCCTCTTTTTTTAAAAAAAATTATTTATTTATTTTTAGAGAAGGAAGGGAAGGGGAGAGAGAGAGAGAGAGAGAGAGAGAGAAACATCAATGTGCGGTTGCTGGGGGCCGTGACCTGCAACCTAGGCATGTGCCCTGACTGGGAATCAAACCCTCAATGCTTTGGTTTGCAGCCCTTGCTCAATCCACTGAGCTATGCCAGCCAGGGCCATAGGCCCTTTTGTTCAGTACATAATTGTTATATTTTCTTGATGGATTCATCATTTTACCATTGTAAAATGCCCTGTGTCTCATAACAATTTGTGTCTTAAAGTCTATTTTGCCCCATTTTTTAATACATAAATATTGTTTCTTTGGATAACATTTTTTCTTTTTATACATTTTATGTTTAAATTGTTTCTTTTTTTCAGATTTTATTTCTTTTTAGAGAGGGGAGAGAGAGAGAGAGAGAGAGAGAGAGAGAGAGAGAGAGAGAGAGAGAGAGAGAGAGAGAGAGAGAGAGAGAGAGAGAGAGAGACATCAATGTGCGGTTGCTGGGGGCTGTGGCCTGCAACCTAGGCATGTGCCTTGACTAGGAATTGAACCTGCGATGCCTGGTTCGCAGCCCACGCTCAATCCACTGGGCTACGCCAGCCAGTGCTAAATTGTTTCTTATATTTTATGGAATAAATTTTAAGATTATTCATTTCCCCATTGCATTTTTTGTATAATTGAATTGTGCTAAAATGGTCAAAAAAGATCATTTCATGAAAGAGTTTCAATTAAAAGATCTTGTCCTTACTACAAATGCCACACCAGAGATAAATGTGGGCAATCCCCCCATTTCAATATAAAAACCTCAATTGGGATGATAATTCTAATACGTTACAGCCTCGATTTTCCTTTGGAAACTGCAATGAAAATACAAAAGGTTGGTAGTCGTTTACACTACTTAAACTGAATATTTATAGGCTTAATTTTTAATATTTTTAAAAATTATGGTAAAAATCATATATCTTAAAATTTACCAGCTTAATCATTTTTAAGTCTATATTTGATCATGTTAACCATATTTACATATTTTGTGAAACAGATCTCCAGAACTTTTTCATCTTGCAGGACTGAAATTCCTGTACTAATTAAACAATTCTCCCTTGCTCCCTTCCCTCAGCTCCTGATACATAACATTCTTTCTATATCTATAAATTTGATTATTATAGTTAACTCATATAAGTGGTATTATACAATATCTGTCTGTTTTTCACTGGCTTATTTCATTTAGTATAATGTCTTTAGTAACAAACTATAGAAATGACCCCTGAAAGTATAGTCCTTAGTATAATGTCTTTAAAGCTCATCCATGTTGTAACATGTGACAGGATTTCCTTTTTTTTAAGGCTGAAATAATATGCCATTGTATATATATACCACATTTTGTTTATCTGTTCATCTGTCAATGGACATTAGCGTACCTTCACTTCTTGGCTATTGTGAATAATGCTACTATGAATGTGGTTGTGCAAAGATCTCTTTGAGATATTTTAATTCTTTTGGATATATACCTAGAAGTGGGATTGCTATATCATATGGTATATTTTTATTTTTTGAAGATCAGATTATTGTTTGATATATAATTCGCCTACTATAAAATACATCACTTTAAATGGTATGCTTCAGTGCTTTCTAGCATGTTCACAATACTGGGCCACTAACAGCACTATCTTATTCCCAAAGAGTTTTATCATCCAAAGATGAAATACATACCTGTCAGCAGTCACTCCTTACTTCTCCCATTCTCCCCAGCCTGAAACAACCACTGATCTACTTTTTCTCTTTATGGATTTTCTAATGCTGGTTATTTCATATAAATGGAATCATATAATGTACGATCTTATGCAAATGACTTCTTTCACTCAGCATGATGTTTCTAAGGCTCATGCATGTTAAAGCATGTATGAGTACTTCATTCTTTTTATTATCAAATAATATTCTATTGTATGGATAAAACACATTTTGTTAATTCATTTATCATTTGATAGGCATTTGGATTCTTTCTAGTTTCTGACTATTTTAAATAATGGTGCTATGAACAGTTTTTAGAAGCTTTTGTATGGACATATATTTTAATTTTGTTGGTATATACTTAGTAGTGGATTGTTGGGTTACATGGTAATTCTACATTTAAATTTTCAAGGAACTGCCAAAGTGTTTTCCAACATGGTGGCATCATTTGACAATTTCATCAGCAGTGTATGAGAATTCCAGTTTCTCTATATTTTTATCAAAGTTTGTGTTGTCCACCCTTTTTATTATATCCATCCTAGTATGTGTGAGGTGGCATCTTTGTGATTTTTATTTGCATTTCTCTAATAGCTAATTATGTTGAGTATCTTTTCATATGCTTATTGCCCACTTCCATATATTCATTAGGGCATGTTTATTTGGATCTTACTCTAAAACAAAAAGTTTAATATTTGAAAAACCTGGATCAATGTTCCACAGATCTGCAATGTGAATTACTTAGCTCTTTGGGATTTGATGACTTGCCCAATGACACACAGTGGATTAAGAGCAGAGGTTGACTGATCTACCTACATGGGGCTTTCTGCTACCTTTTGAGTCAGCAAATTACTTAATGCAGCTCACTGTGGTGGGGTGCAGGTGTCACAAGCTATGGATACAGTCAGACCTGGGTTACATCTCAGTTCCTTCACTTCCAAGCTTTGTGAGCTCAGACAATTAAATTAAGGTAGCCGAGACTCACTTTCTTTCTCCGCAAAATGGGGATGCTAATAGGACCTGACATGCAGTGTTCTCCTGAGGATTAAATAGTATAGTGCATGTAATGTGCCTGGGTCTTGTTTGCAAATGAGATGATCATCTACATAGAATACTCCAAAGGATTAACAGAAAGAAACCTCTTGGAATTAAAGGGTAATTAGTCACAGGCTAGAAACATTAATATATAAAAGTCACTGCTTTCATATATACCATCAGAAACAAATTGGAATTCAAAATTAAAAATCAATACCACTTATAATAGCACCAAAATTTAATTATTTATATATAAATCTAACAAAATACTTGTGGGATCAATATGCAAAAAATTGCAAGTCTTTCATGAAAGAAGTAAAAAAAAAGATCTAAATGACTAAAAAAATATTTCATGTTCATGGATTGAAAGTCTCAATGTTATTAAGATGTCAGTTCTTCTCAAGTTGATCTAGAGATTCAGTGAAAGCCCAATCAAAACCCCAGCAAGTTGTTTGTAGATACTGACAAACTGATTCTAAAGTTTATATGAAAAAGGAAAAGACCCACTCAGTCTTTTACTATGACTACAAGACTTACTGTAAAGCTACTGTAATTCAGACTGTGTGGTATTGATGAAATAGACAACTAGATCAATGGAACAAAATACAGAGCTCAGAAATAGACCCAAACAAATATAGTCAACTATTCTGTGACCAAGGAGAAAAAGCAATTCAGCAGAGAAAGGATAGTCTTTAAAAAAAAAATGGTGCTGGAACAACTAGACAACCATTAAAAAAAAAAACCTAGATGCAGACCTTGTATCTTTCACAAAAATGAACTCAAAATAGATGATAGACCTAAATGTAGTGTACCTGGATTGTGGCAGGTACTCCATTAATGGTCACCATAGTCATTTGGAACTGTTCTGAAGCTCTGTTCAATTGGCCAGTCAAGAACTAGTGCAGCCATAGTATAGTATAGAAATAGTATAAGGACTTTTGAGGGAAGCTGAGAGAGCCTTTGGGAGGCCTGATCTTCCCCCAGTGTGGCCAGGGATCACCTGCCTCAGAAGTCACATGGAGTCTTTATTACAAAGGCAAGTCCTGGGCTTACTGCAGACTCAGACTCCTTGTGACTTTAGTGTTTTTGTTTGTGTTTTGTTGTTTCTTCAGTAACAACCTTGGTTTTTTTTAATCCTTGCTCCAGGACATGCTCTGTGATTTTAGAGAAAGGGGGAGGGAGAGAGAGGGAGAGAAACATCGATTTGTTGTCTCTTACATGCACCCCCACTAGAGTCCCAACCTGCAACCTAGGCATGTGCCATAACTGGGAATCAAACCCGTGACCTTTCAGTTTACGGGTCTGACACTAAAGCAACTGAGACACACTGGCCACAGTCACCCTCAGGTGATTTTGATGGACATTCAGGTTTGAAAATTTAGGGTGTAGGAGTTAATCAAATAAAGAGTCTGTCAATATTTGGGTGATAGGCCCATCCATTGTCATAGCCCATGGTGTAGTGGAAAGAAGAGTAGGCTCTGGATTCAGAGGAACCTGGGTTCAAATTCTGCCACTGCCCCTTACTGACAGTATGTCCTTAGGCAAGGCACCCTCTTCTCTGAGCCTTGATTAATCTGTTGCTGAATGAGGATGGTAAAATAGTGATACTTGCCTCCTAGGCTTCTTGGTAGGTTTAAATGAGACAAAGCCTGGTCTCATCAGTATTGTCAGTGTCAGTTGAATTACATGTAAACAGCCAACCAAAGGAAGGCAGGAGAGTGGGAAAGAATTAAAGGGAAACAGGGTACTTGGTTGTTGTGGGGAAGTTGCAGAGGGGGGCTTTCGATAGCCAGAGGCAGGAAGTGGGCCATGCATACTGTCACAGGATAGATAGAAGTGATGCTGGAAATCTCAGTGGTTTAGCATTCTCTGGGAGCTGGGCCTGGGTGCCTGCTCTCGTACAGAAATGGCCCTAAGGATGGAGAGATTTGAGATCTGAGTGGCTGCCTAATTTCTGTCTTCAGAGTATCAAAAACCAGTCATAGAACATATCTATCTATCCCTTTTTAAAACTGGCATTTTTAAAAAGAAGCTGTGTTTTTAATGTTGCATACCCTTGGCTTCTTCAAGATGAAAAAAAAAAAATTCCTGAGCCCCCTCTGCTGGCTGTACCAGAGAAGAGCAAGTGAGGAAGTAACTAGAATGATCTCTAAAAAATGCATTTTCTTTTCTTTTTTTTAATATTTTTTTATTGTTGTGCAAGTACAGTTGTCTCCATTTCCTCCCCACCACTCCCCCATACAAACATGCATTTTCACAGGGACATACAGTGAAATACAATTACAATAACAGAGAGCTGCATGAGCTCACATGTCCTTTCATGCAGACCACACACAAAGACACGCACAAGCATGTACTGAAATAACACATACTCACACTAGTGCAGGGTTGTTGAGGGTACTCATTCAGGCCTCACTCAGGCCTGTATCTCCCATTCAGAGCTGTGCAACCTTGGGCAAGTTTATTTCTTTTTTCTACCTAGATTTCTTTAGGTATAGCTGATTACTTAAAATTACATACATTTAAGGTGTACAACTTGATATACATATGCCTCATGAAACATTCAATATAATCAAGCTACTCAGCATATCCATCACGTCAGATGGTTGCCGTTTTTCCTAAAGTTTCTTAACTTTTTTATTTTGTTAATTTAAAATGTATGTATATACATACATATATATATAGGTATACATGTGTATACTTTTATATGTACATTCATATTTATCTGAATTATAATGTATAAAAAGGGCCTACTTAGCACATAGTAAGCACTTGGTAAATGGAAGCTGTTATGCTTCCATTATTAGTAGTAAGTAAAATTCAACCTTTACATTAGAAATATTAGCAAATGTTTATATGGTGTTTACTATGTTCCAGGCACTATTCTAAGTGCTTTTTTTTTAATAATATATTTTATTGATTATGCTATCGCAGTTGTCCCATTCCCCGTCGCTTTATTCCCCTCCACCCTGCACACCCCCTCCCACCCACATTCCCCGCCTTTAGTTCATGTCCATGGGTCATATATATAAGTTCTTTGGCTTCTACATTTCCTATACTATTCTTAACCTCCCCCTATTTTCTACCTACTATTTATGCTACTTATTCTCTGTACCTTTTTTCCCTCTCTCCCCTTTCCACTCCCCCGCTGATAACCCTCCATGTGATCTCCATTTCTGTGACTCTGTTCCTGTTCTAGTTTTTTGCTTAGTTTGTTTTTGTTTTTGTTTTAGGTGTGATTGTTAATAACTGAATTTGTTGTCATTTTACTGTTCATGCTTTTTTTATCTTCTTTTTCTTGGATAAGTCCCTTTAACATTTCATATAATAAGGGCTTGGTGATGATGAACTCCTTTAAGTTGACCTTATCTGAGAAGCACTTTCTCTGCCCTTCCATCCTAAATGAAAGCTTTGCTGGGTAGAGTAATTTTGGATGTAGATCCTTGCCTTTCATGACTTGGAATACTTCTTTCCAGCCCCTTCTTGCCTGCAAGGTCTCTTTTGAGAAATCAGCTGACAGTCTTATGGGAACTCCTTTGTTGGTAACTGTCTCCTTTTCTCTTCCTGCTTTTAAGATTCTCTCCTTCATTTTAATCTTGGCTAATGTAATTATGATGTGCCTTGGTGTGTTCCTCCTTGGGTCCAACTTCTTTGGGACTCTCTGGGCTTCCTGGACTTCCTGGAAGTCTATTTCCTTTGCCAGAAAGGAAAATAGAAGATAAAATTGGGGAAGTTCTCCTTTATTATTTGTTCAAATAAGTTTTCGATTTCTTGCTCTTTCTCTTCTCCTTCTGCTACCCCCATGATTTGGATGTTGGAACATTTAAAGATGTCCTGGAGGTTCCTAAGCTGCTCCTCATTTTTTTGAATTCTAGTTTCTTCATTCTGTTCTGGTTAGATGTTCCTTTCTTCCTTCTGGTCCACACCTTTGATTTGAGTCCCAGTTTCCTTCCCGTCACTGTTGGGTCCCTGTATATTTTCCTTTATTCCATTCAGCATAGTCTTCATTTTTTCATCTAAATTGTGACCAAATTCAACCAATTCTGTGAGCACCCTGATGACTAGTGTTTTGAACTGTGCATCTGATAGGCTGGCTATCTCTTCGTTGCTTAGTTGTATTTTTTTCTGGAGCTTTGATCTGTTCTTCCATTTGGGCTATTTTTTTTTGTCTTGGCTCACCTGAGCCAGGAAAGGTTAAGTGCTTAAGGCAGGTTCTGCTGAAAGGACTGATGTGCCCTACTGTCTCTGAACATGCAGGTAAAAATGCTGGAATAACTCATCCCAGTGTAACAAGTCTATCCGCATGCACACAACCACAGTTCCGTAGAAGAAAGTACATTCTCGGTGGAAGGGGTCATAGCTCTTTTCTTTCCAAATTTTCCATCTGCCGCATTCCTTCCCTAAATGCTTTCTATGTATTTTCTCGTTTAATCTTGACAACAATCTTATGAGGTAGGTACTATTGTTACCCTCATTTTACAAATGAGAAAAATGAGTCTCTGAGAGGGTAAGTGACTTGTTCAGGGTCACACAGCTAGTAAGTGGAGGAGCTTCGACTCAAATGCTGGCAGCCTGGTTCCAGGGATTGTTCTACATCTGCCTAATGGGTAGGATTAAATGAGATGTTGCATGCAGAGTGCTTGACATAGTACTAGGCACATCCTAAACACTCAATAAATATCATCTATTATTATTCAGATTTAACCTTGCTACACTTACTAACTGTACCTATTCAGATCTATATACACATATAGAGAGGTTAACACCAGATGTGCCCACACATGAAAATATACAGATGTATGCATAGATATATAGAGATCTATTAATTTATTTAGTGTACTCAGTAATATCTACTGAGCACACCAAAGAAATTATTCTTTGCCTCGGGGATCTGACATTCCAGTAGGTGAGAAAGACAAACAAGATTTAAAAACTACGTACAGTTGATCAGATAGTGTTCAATAGAAAATATATGCAGGGAAGAGAGACATAAAATACTTGTTAGGGTTAACATTTTAGGTAAGTGTGGCCAGAGAAGGTTTAGCGAAGAAGATACATTTTTTAGTAAAGATCTAGAGAAGAGGAGAGAGTGAGTCATGCATCTGCCTGGGATAATACCTTCTCTGGGTGAGGAAACAGCAAGGTCAAGTGCCCTGGGGTAAGAGAGTACCTGGCATGTTCAAGCAATGGTGAGGAAGCCATGTATCTGGAGTGGGCTGAACTAAAGGGAGAGTAGTAAGATGAATGGCAATGGACTAGTTGTGGAGGTCTTTGTAAATAGTTTAAGGATTTTGAATTTCACAGTAAGTTGAAGGACTATGGCAGGATTTTGAGCAGAAGAGTAATATAATTTAATTTATGTTTTAACAGAATCACTTTGGCTGGTCTTTGAAAATAATCTGAAATGGATCAAAGAGAAAAGATCAGAAATTAATTAGGAGACTATCGTGGTGGTCCAGGCAAGATAGGTTGGTTGGTTGTCCCTGAAAGGAAGGAAGGTGGTGGAGGAGCAGTAGGGTTCTGGATAAATATTGGAAGTAGGGCCAACAGAGTCTGCTGGTGGATTGATTGGATCAGGGTTGTGAAACAAAGAGAGGAGTCAAGATGACTCCAAGACATTTGGCCTGAGCAACTGTAGTGCAAATGTGGAGTTGTCATTAAAAGATAGCAAATACTGAAGGAGGAGCTGCTTTGTGCTGGAAGATTAGGAGTTGGGTTTTTAACATGTTAAGTTGGAGATTGCAATCGGGCATCCGTATGGAGATACAAGTAGGTCCTTGAATGCGCAAGTCTGTAGTTCAGGGAAGAAGTTTGACCTGGGGATAAACATTTTTTGTGACTTCTTGGAGAACAGATAGTATTTAAAGTTATGAAACTGGATGCAGTCACCAAGGCAGTGAGCATAAATGAGGAAAAAAAGATTTAAACAGTGAGCTGTGAGGCACTACAAGGTTAAAAAGTCAGAAGTTACAAAGAGGCCAGCAAAGGAGATGAGAAAGGATTATCAATAAAGTAAGAAAAGAAGGAGAGTGGAGTGTTCTGGAAGCCAAGTTTAAAAAAAAGGGTTTCCAGGAGTGACCACCTGAGCCAAATGTTGCTGATGAGTCAAATAACATGAGCCATAAAAATTGACTATTGTATTGAAAAATACAGAGGTCACAGGTAAGCTTGAGAAGAGCAGTTTCTAAACTGGTGGAGAGGTGGCATAGAAAGCCTGATTGGAATGGGTTCAAGAAGAAATGGAGGAAAGGAATTGAGCATAGCAAATATAGATTACTCGTGAGTTTTGCAATTAAGGAGCAAAGGAATGGAACTAGAGCTGGTGGAGAAATGATGTCAAACCCTGGCTGGTGTGGCTCAGTGGATTGAGTGCTGGACTGCGAACCAAAGTGTCGCCGGTTCCATTCCCAGTCAAGGCACATGCCTGGGTTGCGGGGCCAGGTCCCTAGAAGGGGGCACGTGAGAGGCAACCATACACTGATGTTTTTCTCCCTCTCTTTCTCCCTCCCTTCCCCTCTAAAAAATAAATAAATAAAATCTTAAAAAGAAAAAGAAGTGACGTCAAGAAGAGACTTTTTTAAATTGAGAGAAATCCCGGCATGCTTGTTTGATGATTAGAATGATCCAGACTTACTGGATCCAGTAGAGGAGGGAAGATTCATGATGAAGAAGAGAAAAGGAAGAATTACTGAAAGCAGTACCTTGAGTATAATAGTCTCCCCCCTTATCCATGGTTTTGCTTTGTGTGGTTTCAGTTACCTGTGGTCAACTGTGGTCCAAAAATATTAAATGAAAAATTCCAGAAATAAACAATTCATAAACTTTAAACAGTGCACTCTTCTGAGTAGTGTGGTCCCGCTCCATCCTGCCAGAGATGGGAATCATCACTTTGTTTAGTGTATTCATGCTATATCCAATCCCTGCCCCTCAGTTACTTAATAGCCATAGGGTATCAGATCAATTGTCACCATATCACAAATGTTGTGTTCAAGTAACCCTTATTTTACCTAATGACCCCAAATTGCAAGAGTAGTGATGTTGGCAATTTTGATATGCTGAAGAGAATCTGTGAATTGCTTCCTTTAAGTGAAAAGGTGAAACTTATCAATTTAGTAAGGAAAGAAAAAAATTGTATGCTGAGGTTACTAACTTCTATGGTAAGAAGGAATCTTCTATCCATGAAATTGTGGAGAAGGAAAAAGAAGTTCACACTATGCTTGCTGTCACTCTTCGGACTGCAGAAGTTATGGCCACTGTGCATGATAAGTGCTTAGTTTAGATGGAAATTAATTTTGTGGGAGGAGGCTGTGAACAGAAATTGTGTTCTAATTAACGACACATGTTGCACCAGAAGGCACTGAGCCAACAGAAAGACTTCAACAAGGGATCCTCTGAAATGAGTGACACCAAGCCATTTACTGCAGGTAAAGGATGGTTACAAAGATTCAGGAATAGGTTTGGACTGAGAAATATTAAAATTACTGGAGAGGCTCTGTCTGCTGATGAAGAAGCTGCTGCTATATTTACAGTAGAATTCAAGGAAGTGATTAAGGGTTGGTACTATCCATGGTTTCAGGCATCCACTGGGGGTTTTAGAACATACCTCTTGTGGACAAGGAGGACTACCATACGTAAAAAGAATGGGACTGCATGTACAGGTGGAGAGATTGATCTCAGTTAAAAGCCTAGACTATTCTTCCCTAGTAACAAGATAGAAAGTAGTGTATATGGGGGGGGGGAGCTGAAGTGTTCTCAAAGAAATAGGAAACAAAGCCATTAGCTAATCATAGACTGTTAGAGAAAGCATAAAATGTTCTTCAAGGAGACTGCCAGGATAAATGGACTCAGAGACTATAATATGGCTCTGGGGCAAGTTTAACTCCTCACCTGAGGTTAGTAATGATGAATTTAAAGTGAAACCAGCAGAATTATTGTGTTTTAGTTTGAGCTCCATTCAGGTACACAGGTGCAGGCACAGAGGAGTTGGCGAGTTGGATTAAACAGGATTGTTGCTTACATAAGTGCCGCAAAAGAATCTAATGTGTGACCAAAATAATTTAAGCTGGGTAAGGAGAGAAGACAGGATGTTACATAGGTAGACAGTGAAAAGGTGGTAGGATTAATGACATGGAGGTCTCAGTAGCGGGGAAGGATTCCTGGATTTGCAGTGTAAGAGGATTGAGCTGTACAGATAGGAGGTGGTCATCAGAGAGGGTGATTATGAAATTGAGATTGGTCACAGCAAAAACTAAATATAGGTGATTAAAAATAGCTACAAATTCTTTGCAGCTCCTCCTATCAAAAGTGAGGTCTGCTTCTCCGTGTCTGGAACCTGGGCTGACCCTGTGACTTAATCTGACCATGACTAGGAAGGAAGTGATGATCTCTGAGCCCCAGCCTCAAGAGATCTGGCAGCTTCTTCCATTTTGCTTTCTTGGTATGCTGCCACCACCAAGGTTGTTTTTTTTTAAATCCTTTGAGGATGAAAGAACATCAATAAAGACAGAAAAAAGAAAGTTTGCCTAGAGAGAGAGACCCAGCTAACCTGCCATCAGGAGCATGAGTGAGCCTAGGTGAGACCAGCAGAAGAACCAGCCAATCTAGAGTATTGTAAGAAATAATAAACTGTATTTGTTTCTTGCTTTTTAAATCACAGTTGATGTACAATGTTATATTAGTTTCAGGTGTACAATCTGTTTTTACACATTTATATAACCTATGAAGTGATCACCTTGATAAATCTAGTACCTACCTGGCACGTTACATAGTTATTACAATATATTGAGTATATCCTTAATGCTGTATTTTACACCCCATGACTGTTCTGAAACTACTGATTTGTAGTTCTTAATCCCTTCACCTTTTTCGCCCACTTCCCCAAACCCTCTCCCTCTAGCAACCATCAAAATGTTCTCTGTATCAGCCCTGGCTGATGTGGTTCAGTGGATTGAGTGCTGGCCTCCGAACCAAAGGATCACTGGTTCAATTCCCAGTCAGGGCACATGCCTGGGTTGCAGGCCAGGTCCCCAGTAGGGGTCATGTAAGAAGCAACCACACATTGATGTTTCTCTCCCTGTCTTTCTCCCTCCCTTTCCCTCTCTCTAAAGATAAATAAATAAAATCTTTTAAAAAATGTTCTCTGCATCTATGAGTCTTTCTGTTCTGCTTGCTTGTTTATTTTATTTTTTATTTTTTTATTTTTCTACTTTTTGCCCATCTCCACCTCTTTCTTACCCTCTTTCCTTTTGGCTATCACCACACTGTTGTCTGTTTCTATGTGTTATGTAAATATGTTTTTTGGTTAACTCCTTCACCTTCTTTCATTCAGTCCCCCAACACTTTTCCCCTCTGATAGCTGTCAGTCTCTCCCATGTATCCCTGCCTCTGTTTCTATTTTGTTCATCAGTTTATTTTGCTTATTAAATTCCACACATAGGTGAAATCATATGATACTTGCCTTTCTCTGCCTGGTTTATTTCACTGAGCATAATATTCTCCAGGTCCATCTGTGCTTTTGGAAAAGGAAATATTTTCTTATTTTTTATGGCCGAGTAGCATTCCATTGTGTAAATGTACCACAACTTTGTTTTATCCACTCATCTACTAATAGGTACTTGGGCTGTTTCCAGATCTTGGTTACTGTAAATAATGCTTCAATGAACATGAGGGTGCATATATTCTTTCTGATTAGTGTTTCAGGTTTCTTTGGATAAATTCCAAGAAGTGGGAATTTATCACTAGGTCATAAAATAGTTCCATTTTTAATGTTTTGAAGAAATTCCATACTGTTTTCCACAGTGGTTGCACCAATCTGCATTCCCACCAAAAGTGCATGAGGCTTTCTTTTTCTCCACATCCTTGCCAGTACTTGTTGTTTGTTGATTTGTTGATGATGGCCATTCTGACAAGTATGAGGTTCTCATTGTGGTTTTAATTTGCATCTCTCTGATGATTAGTGTTGTTGTACATCTTTTCATATGACTACAGGCCATCTGCATGTCCTGTTTGCAGAAGTGTCTATTCAGGTCCTTTGCCCATTTTTTAAATTGGATTGTATGTCTTCCTGGTGTTCAGTTGTATAAGTTCTTTATATATTTGGAAATTAACCTCTCATCAGATGTACCATTGGCAAATATGTTCTCCCACTCAGTGGGTTCCCTTTTCATTTTGTTGATGGTTGCCTTTGCTGTGAAAAAACTTTTTAGTTAGTCTCATTTGTTTATTTTTTCCTTTGTTTCCCTTGCCTGAGGAGATACATCAGAAAAAATATTGCCAAAGAAAAATGCCTGAGATTTTACTGCCTATGTTTTCTTCTAGGATTTTTATGGTTTCGCAACTTATATTTAAGTCTTTTATCCATTTTGAGTTTATTCTTGTGTATGATGTAAGTTGTTGGTCTAGTTTCTTTCTTTTTTTGCATGTACCTGTTCAATTTTTCCAACATCATTTGTTGAAGAGACTGTCTTTGTTCCATTGTATGTTCTTGCCTCCTTTGTCAAATATTAAATGACTATAAGGTATGGGTTTATTTCTGGGCTCTCTGTTCTGTTCCACTGATCTGTATGCCTGTTCTTATGCCAGTACCAGGCTTTTTTTTTTTTTTACAATGGCTCTGTAGAGTAGTTTAATATCAGGTAGCATGACCTCCAACTTTGTTCTTCCTCAAGATCGGTGAAGCTACTCCGGGTCTTTTTAGGTTCCATGTACATTTTTGGAATATTTGTTCTAGACCTGCCAAATATGCCATTGGTATTTTAATAGGAATTGCATTGAATCTATAGATTGTTTTGGGTAGTATGGACATTTTAATTATGTTAAATCTTCCTATCCGTGAACAAGTTATATGCTTCTACTTACTTATATCTTCCTCAATTGCTTTTTCAATATCCTATAATTTTCCAAGTAGAGGTCTTTTACCTCCTTGGTTAAATTTTTTTCCTAGGTGCCTTATTTTTTTGTTGTTGCAATAGTAAATGTGATTGTTTACTTAATTTCTCTTTCTGATAGTTTATAAAATGCCACTGGTGTATAAAATGTCACTGATTTCTGAATGTTAATTTTGTATCCTGCTACTTTTCTAAATTCATTATAAGATTTAGTAGTATTTTAGTGGAGTCTTTAGGGTTTTCTATATACAAGATTATGTAATCTGTGAATAATGACAGTTTTACTTTCTTCTTTCCAGTTTGGATGCCCTTTATTTCTTCTTGTTTGATTGCTATGCCTAGGGTGTCCAGTACTATGTTGAATAAGAGTAGCAAAAGCAAAATTCCTGTCTTGTTCTTGATCTTAAGGAAAACACTTTTAGTTTTTGCTCATTGAGTGTGATGTTGGCTATGGGTTTGTCATATATGGCCTTTATTATATTGAGGTGTGATTCTATTTCCACTTTGCTGAGGTTTTTTATCATAAATGAGTGCTGGATTTTATCAAATGCTTTTTCTGTATCTATTGATATGATCATGTGGTTTTTATCCTTCATTTTGTTTATGTGATGAATCACATTTATTGATTTGCAAGTGTTGTATCTACCCTGCATCCCTGGAATAAATCCCACTTGGTCATGGTGTGCAATCTTTTTAATGTATTGCTGGATTCAATTTGCTAATATTTTGTTGAGAATTTTAGCATCTATGTTCATCAGGGATATTGCCCTATACTTTTCTTTCTTTGTAGTGTCTTTATCTGGTTGTGGAATTAGTATAATACTGGCCTTGTAAAATGAGTCTGGGAGCCTTCCATCCTGCTGAATTTTGTGGAATAGTTTGAGAAGGAGAGGTATTAGTTCTTGGAATGTTCAGTAAAATTCACCTGTGAAGCCATCCAGTCCAGGGATTTTATTTATTGGGAGTTTTTTGATTACTGACTTAATTTCAGTAAGTGTAATCTGTCTATTCAGATTCTCTGATTCCTCCTGATTTACTTTTGGAAGACTGTATGTTTTTAGGAATTTATCCATTTTGTCCAGTTTGTCCAGTTTGTTTGCATATAGTTGTTCATAATATTTTCTTACAATCCTTTATATTTCTTTGTTGTCAGTTGTTTTTTCTCCTCTTTCACTTCTGGTTTTATTTATTTTGGTTTTCTCTCTTTTTTCTTGATGAGTCTGGTTAAAGGTTTGTCAATTTTATTTATCTTTTCAAAGAACCAGCTCTTGGTTTCATTAATCTTTTGTATATTTTTAGCTTCTATATCATTTATTTGCACTCTGATCTTCATTGTTGCCTTCCTTCTATTTAATCTGGGCTTTGTTTGTTGTTCTCTTTCTAGTTCCCTTAGGTATAGGGTTAGATTATTTATGTGAGATTGTTCTTGCTTCTTGAGATAGGCCTGTAATGCTATGAACTTGTCTCTCAGAACTGCTTTTGCTGTGTCCCATAGATTTCTGGGTTTTGCGTGTTAATTTTCATTTGTTCCCAGGTAACTTTTGATTACTTCATTGATCTCATTGTTAACCCATTCATTGTTTAATAACATGCTGCTATTTAGCCTCCATGTGTTTAAATGTCCTTCAGGTTTTTTAAAAAATTGTACTTGATATCTAGTATCAACCATTGTGGTCAGAGAAGATGCTTGATATAATTTCAATTTTCTTGAATGTAAGACTTATTTTGTGTTCTAACATGTAGCCTATCTTTGTAAATTTTCCATGCGCACTTGAGAAGAATTTATATTCCTGCTACTTTCGGATGAAATGTTCTGTAAATATCAATTAAATCCTTCCAATCCAGTGTGTCATTTAAGGTGCTGTTGTCTTGTTGATTTTGTTTTGAAGAGCTATTCATTGATGTCAGTGGGGTCTTAAAATTCACTACTATGTCTAAATTACTGCCAATTTCTCCCTCAATGTCCAGAAAAATTTTCTTTATATATTTCGATGCTCCTATGCTGGGTACATAAGTGTTTACAAGGGTTATATACTCTTATTGGATTGATCCCTTTAGTATTATGTAGTGGCCTTCTTTGTTTCTTGTTATGTCCTTTGTTTTGAAGTCTATTTTGTCTGATATACAGGTTGAAGAGATGCAGGTCAAGGCCAGCCATTGCCTTTGCTCTTCCTGAGGCTACCTGGCATGAGCTATAGTTGGTGCTACTTGTTCTGGGTTTGGAGGTGCCCAGGAAAGGCCAAGCTGTGAACCAAGGCCAACTGCTGCTAGTGCCAGGCCTGAGGCTACTTAGCAAGAGCTACAGGGCATGCTGAGGACAGACACTTCTTGAGAAATTTTAAGAAAGTCTGAATCATAAGCCAAGAGAGGCTGTTTACATGGAATATCTACTGGAAACTGCTGGGGTGCGCCTGCAAGTTGGGTAGGGTGGGGCTTTAAGGTATCACCAGGGCAGGAGTAACCTTAAGAGCCAGGTTGACGGAGACTCAGATATGATGCAAGCCAGCTCTGTGGGGGAGCTTATGGGTCTCAGAAAAGGAAGAATGGCCTCTGCCAGCACTTTTGTCTGGAAGAAAGCTGCTGCCCAGCTCTCACTCTTATGCCCAACAATTCAGTTCCTCCCTTTATGTCCCTGGTGTCTTTTAAGATGCCGCCCCAGTGTTGGAGCTCAGAGGAGAGAGTCCAAGTAAGTCTGTGCATGGATCCTTTAAAAGGAACTTCCTGGAACTCCAGAAGCTCTCTGTTTTCCACAGCCTCAACCTACTCTGGTTTTTACAGCCAGAGGTTATGGGAACTTCTCTTCCTGACATGGGAAACTTGGGCTTGTGGCTCTGGTGTGGGTTTCGGACCCCAAACTCTTCGGGGGGTCCTTCATAGCTCAGATATCCTTCCTGATTTTTAACCACTACACATGGGTATGGGACTTGTCTGTTCTGTGCCTCTGTCCCTCCTACCAGTCTAGATATGGCTTCTTCTTTATATTTTTAGTTACAGAACTTCTGTTGAGCTTGATTTTAGGTGATTCTGAATGATGATTATTCTGTAGTTTAGTTGTAATTTTGATGTGGTTGTGGGAGGTTCTGAGTACCATGTTTACCTATCCTGACTTCTTGACCAGAATCAAATTGTATTTGTTTTAAGCCACTAAGTTTTTGAGTGATTTTTGTGTGTGTGCAGCAATATAACTAACACATTAAAGTTTGGCTGTGGGAGTGAGTGGCTGAAGTAGGGTCAAGGATGCAAATGTTGGTGGGATGGAGTTAAAGAAACTAAGTAGCCAGGGTGTTGGGAGAATCTTCTGTGTGTATACTGAAGTTGACAGGAATTGAGGTGGGGATAATGTTGGAAGGTAGTGTGACAGGAATGAAGCACCTTCAAGAAATGAGTGGATGTGATTTGTAGCAGCATGATCTAATGAAATGAGATTCCAAGCTGGATATTTTAATGCAGCTAGGTGTTTCTACATATACATATAGACATACCTATATAGTTTTTATATGCACAAACATACAGATATGTGCATAGATATACACACTGATAGACATGTGCCACAGATCTGTGTAGACAGTCAGAACACCAAGCAAGAAAATATTCACACAAGCACATATAAACACAGGTATACACTTTAATACATATATAGTAGACTCTCTGTATTTATGGGTTTTGCATTGCGAATGCAACCAACTTTGGATAGAACATATTTGAAAAAAATTACACTGTTATTGACAGGTATTATGTAGTTAGTTGCAACAATAATTGATCTGTACTGAATATGTGCAGACTATTTTTCCGTCATGATATAGTATAACATGTATTTACATAGTATTTATGCTGCATTAGGTGTTATAAGTAATCTAGATGTAATTTAAAGTATAAGCGATGCTGTGCGCAGGTTATATGCAAATACTATGCCATTTTTTATAAGGAACTTGAGCATTTACAAATTTCGGTATCTGCAGTGGGTTGTGGAACCAATTACCCACAAATACTGAGGGACAACTGTACATATACAGGTAAATGCAAATAATCCTGAACTCAAGCCACATGTCTACAGACATGCAGTCACATATGCATACATAGAAACACACAAACATATGCACACAGTGACAGGCACAGACATGTAGACATACTGCCTCACATAGAGAGATGTGCAATGAACCTGCTTATCTACACTTAGTTGCACACTAACATCTAGATGCATGTACTCAAATAAATGTTAGCATGGACACATAGACATTGATACACAATACACATAACTACACACATATATGATCAGAACATTTACACATGTACATATATACCCAAACACATAGACATACATACCACAATCATATCCACGCATTCACCAGAAGAGAAACATGCACACATGCAGATACAGGCACCAAACATTTGTGGGCAAACAAAATACTCTGACCACACACATGTATACACATATATGCTTATGTACACATATGAGAATACACACATACATGTACTCACAGGCACATAGAGGCCCTCATAGCACCAAAGCACTTGTGAATGCTTTGTTATATTTCAAAACTATTTTAGATTCAGATTGTGTTCTGCCTGTACTTACCAAGCTGCTGGGATGGGAGAGCTTTACTAATAAATAACAGCCACTGGGCTCCTGCTTCTTTGGGGCAAGGGCAACGGGGGCTGCAATGGGAGCAGACCACTGAACTTCCAGGAAATGCAATGGGTGGGGGGAGGGTGAGATGGGTAAAGAGGGTCAAATACGTGGTAGCAGAAGAAACTAGACTTTGGGTTGTAAGCACACAATAGAGTACACTGATGTCAAATTCTAATTTTGAACACCTGAAAATTATGACATTATTAACCAGTGTTACTCCCATCAATTTAATAAAAGGAGAAATGCAGTGGGAAGTGGGAATGGTGCAGTAGGGCCTTTAGTGCTTGTAGTAACATAACTTAGTGGCTATAAATACAGACTTTGGAGTCCAATGGGACCTAATTCAAGTCCCAGCTCACCCACTTGTTAGCTGTGTTATCTTGGTAAGTCATTTTTTTCTGAGCCTTGGTTGTTTTTCTTTAATTTGGAAAATGGTGATGCCAATAGCAACTCCTCAAAGGGCTATTGTGAGTATTAACTGAATTAATGCTTATAAAACACTAGAACACTGTGTGACATATTGTTAGCTCTTAATGTTAGCTGCTGTTGGTGGTGGTGTTTGCACCCAGAACTCCATCATCCACCAACCAAGAGTTCTGGATTCC
Organism: Phyllostomus hastatus; assembly: GCF_019186645.2. NCBI lineage: Eukaryota > Metazoa > Chordata > Mammalia > Chiroptera > Phyllostomidae > Phyllostomus > Phyllostomus hastatus. Next base: position 5,684,008 of record NW_025333841.1, on the reverse strand, counting down.
ACCAAATTATCTCTACCTGTTACTGATGGCCTTGTCTGTAGAAATCCCTAGCAGCAGGAGGCAGAGGCCTGACGGGGCAGGCCATGGAAAAGAGAAACATTGGACTTAGGGAGTGGAAGAAGGAATGAAGACAGGGCTCAGAAAACTCAGAATGAAGGGGCAGCCTGGGAGGGACAAGCCCAGGGGAAATGCTGCAGCTATAGGCCTGAGGTAACAGGAAGCCTAAGACAGAGCTGGGGTTCTCCCAAACCCTCTTCTAAAGACAGGTCTGTGAGCTCCCAGGGGAATCTGTTCCTAGGACTGCTATAGGGGGTGGACTCTGAAGGGGACAGCTATCCCGGTCTTATTAATTGTCCCAGGGCTGTGATAGATTGGAACACGGTCCTCTTACAAGGCCCTCTATCTTTACAATTTTTTAAATAATTGAAGAAAAGTACACATGTCAGAAGGGTACAGCTCAAAGCATTTTTAGAACTAATATATCTGGCTAATCAGCACTCAGATAACAAAATTGTAGAATGGCCAGCATCCCCCAAATCTCGCAATTGCCCTTTTCTAGTCACTGTACCCCAAAGACACCCAGTAGCCTGGTTTTTTTTTCTGCCAAAAAGCTCGATTGTTTCCATTGGATCCAAGGCATGGGAGAGGGCTCCAAGGCCGTGAAAAGGATGCCTAGGGACTTCAGGGAGAGACTCAGGCAGAAGCCAGACACCAGGGGAATGCAAAGAGGCCCCTCAAAGTCCTCTGGGCTCCAAAGGCTCCTAGCCAAGCCTGAGGGTGAGTGAGCCTTTGGAAGAGATACTGTATTTTTCAGACCATAAAACGCATCTAGGTTTTAGAGGAGAAAAATAGGGAAAAAATTTTTAAGCGAAAAAAATGTGGTAAAATATTTAATAACAAATAACATAATATTTCACCTATGTAAATGTAAACAGAACTCAACAGCAGCATTAACAACTATTATTCCTCCCGAACTTTGGGGGGAGGGAAAAAAGTGTGTCTCATAGTCCGAAAAAATACGGTACTCGCCCAGCCTAGCCTGGGGGCCCTCGCCTGCAGAGATGAGCCAGGTGTGGCCCATCTTCCTGATGAATTTCACCTGCTTGTCCAGAACGTGGTTCTACAGAAAGTCACAGTGCTGAGGGGCTGTGCAAGCAGAATGCAGGGCATGCAGATGCAAAAGGGCCTGGTTCAGATTCTTGTCCAAGGCCAAGGTGGGTTCCATGGTGTCCTGAGTTTTACCCCACTCATCTTGGGACAGCTTTTGCACATACTGGAAGAAGGTGCGACCACATGCTGGTTTTGCATCTTCAACAGTCACTTGGCACCTCCCCACTTCTCCACCAGCTCTCAGAAGAAGTGGTGCATGCCCTCCAGAGCCACATCGTCACGGTTGAAATAGAAGCCCAGATAGAGGTAGGTGTAGGAGGCCCGCAGATGCAGCGTGGCCAGGTGGTTGATGGCAGGCTCCATGTGGGTGGGATAATTCTGATGAATTTGGGAGCTCATGGTTGTTCGGCAATGAGGAGTTGAGGTCAATAACAGTGTTGGCTGGTTTTGGAGGCTGGGGATGGCTGAGGGGGGTCCAAAAGTGGCTACTTGAAAAGAGATTGGAGAGTGTTCAGAGGCTGTAAGAAGGGGTGCCGCTGTGTCTGTTCCATCCAAAAACTGTTGAAGCAAAAGACAGATGCAGGAGACCGCCAAGGGTAGTACTAGTCTGGTTTTTAATAGCAAAGAGTTGGTTTCCCCATGTTTCCAAATGAAATCGTACAACTTGTCCTCTTTTGTATCTGGCTTCTTTTACTGAAATGTATGTCTGTGAGAGTCATCCTTATTGTTATGTGTGTCAGTAGCTGGTTCTTTTTTATTGCTGTACATTATTGCAGTTTGAGAATGTCCTACACTTTATCAATTTGAATAGATGCTAATTTGGAGCTATCACATACTACGAATGTTATAGTACATCTTTTGGTAAGCATATACTGGCACCTTATTTCTTATTTATAAATTTTCATCCCTTATAAAAGAGCCACCCTCAGTTGGATAATCTCAGGGCTCCACAAACCATGGATTTGATCCTACCCAGGAGGCAGGCTTTTTGAAGTTTACTAAACTTCCATGTGTTGTATATGAATGGCACCCCTAGGGCACAATACAATGGGTCTGGTGCCCCCCGGAGTTGTGTAATGGATTGCTGTCCACCACTCTGCTTCCCTCTCATCCATTCTCAGGACCTGGGAGGTGGTTAATTTCACTGAACTCAGAAAGACTTTTTTTTTTTTCAAAACCTCTTTCCCTTTATGTCCTTTTTGATTTTGAATTATGGGCACAGAATCACAAGAGCCATGGGCCAGTCTAAACAATGCCAACAACCCATCAGCTAATTCTATGGGGAAAAGAAAGAACCCAGTTACAACAGGTGTTTGATTTTATAGAAATCAAATCATGGGGCTGTATTTTTTTAACCCCTTCAGAGGTTGTTCAGAGATCAGGTAGACACATTGCAAGTCTCTTCCAGCCCTTTTATAAAGTCAGCAAAGGAGAAATATGTTAGGTTTTAGAAAGGAAATTTTTGCTTAAAGGCAAGACCCTAGCTTCTGTTTCTGCCCTAAGTTCCAGGGTGGGTGGGTATAGTGTACAGTGGGAAATGTGTTCTCTGGAGGCAGATTTATCTGCTTTTAGTCTCTGCTTGACCAGTACTGAGCTGAGCAAGTGCCATAAGCTCTCTAGGCCTCAGTTTCCTCCTCTGAAATAAATGTTTCTTATGTCGTGTGTAGGAAACAAGGGGACAGGAAGGAGACTCATAACCATGGTGGACTGAGCAGCCTTGTTTCTCTATGGCGAAGAGGGGTGGCAGGTCCAGAGGTGGAGTATGACTGCATTGGCCCTAGGCTTGGGCAGCCCAGCCCAGTGCCTGGCAGATGGGCAAAGCAGGGAATCCATGAATTCCTACTTGCCAAATTGACAGGTCTTGTTTGGGCAACTTAGTGTCTTGGGAATTTTGCAGTTGGACAGAGCACAGGGACATGAATCCTTGAGCAAGATTACAAAGAAGCCTCTCCTGAGGGCCCAGGAAGGGCTCTGGAGTAGGACCGAACTGAGTTCAAGCCTTGGCTTTGGGCTTTGCATTTTACCTTACCCTGACTTTGACATCTTATGCTCTGAGCCTCCTATAATATAATTGATTATATTGTTATATTAATATTAAATCCTCACAGCGTTACCGTGAAGATTATATGAGACCACACCTAGAAATACGTTTGCAGTGGGACTACACGTAATGATTTGTGCTCGTTGTTACCATTGGAGTAAGACATGATGCCCCTCACTCCATTTCCTCAAGTGTTTTCAGAGCTCTGACTTTCTGCCTCATGCAGTGGTCCTGAACCATATCAGCTCCCATGCCCCTTTGATAGAACACCTATTTTGTAATGACCTCTGTACTTCCCTGGAAATAAATGCATCGATAAGATAGTCTCTTACTTTTCAAAGTTTGGTTCATGGGCCAGACGCATCATGAGGATCACCTGGGAACTTGTTAGAACTGCAGAACCTTGGGGCCTGATCCTAGGCTCATTGAGTCAGACTCTGTATTTTTAACAAGAACCTCAGGGGTCTTTCTGCACAGTAAAAAACACAGAATTTTGTACAGACCTCTATTGAATGCCATCTATCATGTTGAGATGATCCGTTTACAAATCTGTTTCCTTCACTGGGCTGTGACCTCCTCGAAGACAGGACTCAGTCTTATTCATCTTTGTATCCTCAGTGCCTAACTCAGGGCTGGCTCAGAGTAAGACCTCAATAAAGCTGTATTGCAAATCAATATAAATCACTGTTATCATCACTTTCTGGCCTTCCTGGCATCCCGAAGTATTTGTTGTCCAGGACCATACCATTTATTTTGGCACTAGGTCATCTTCCTCCTGCCACTGATTGCTCTTGATTTGTTTCATAGGTATAAGCCCGGGCTCCCCAACATGATGAAATTCCATAAGAGCAGGCGAACTCTTGTATTTCTTTTTGTCCAGTGCTTGTGAATATAATAAGCTGGCAACCAGCAGAGGTTGATTTTGAAACAGTATCGTATTATTGGGATGCTACCATTTCAGTGGCCAGAAAAATAGGAATCTTACTCCAATAGGTTCTTTGGTGGAAACAATCTCTCCTAGGCTAAGGGTTCTCTCTTCCACCCAGCTGGTAACAGTGAATTTCTTCACTACGGACAAGCACCGGCAAAATTGAACTTGCTGGGTATTTGGACTCTTGCCCAGTGTTGATTCCATTTGGTGGGCATGAACATCTTGATTATACAAGCAATTATTCCAGACACTTGGGAGATTGATATGTCCACAAAGATATTAGAGTATACAGGAAACCATTGAGAAGCCAGTCTATAGAGCTACTGAAGGATTTGAACATCACATGAGTGAGTAGTTTTACAGGTTATTTCAGGTGAGCATCAATAGGGTCGGACATTCCAAATCTGTATGTGCTTACAAATATTTACAGATATTTTGAAGAGCAAGTCTGTCATTATCCGTTTCTATATTGTATATTGTCAATATCCACAAGTGACCCCAGAGGAGCCTGTGCTGGCAGGAGTGACGCTGTGGTATGTTCAGCTCTGCTGGATCTCCATAGAGGGGGGCTGGAATGCCTTGTGGAACAATGCTCCAGGCTCCAGAGAGCAAAGAATGAAGGGCAACCTAGTTTGATAACCACATTAAAGCACTACCAACATCTGTTCAAGCCAAAGACAACACTATCTCCAGGAATTAACCTTCTGAACCGCTGAATCATTACCCTCAGCCGAGTGAAAGTCGGACAACAAGAGCCTATTTGTCAGTGGTTCATCAGTGAGACGTGGTAAGCCATATTTTACTGCAAACAGCGTGAGAAGGGCTGGCTCGGCTTTATACTTTTTAAACACAGAATATATTATATCTGTGTGGGAAGTAACCCCAGATGAATGTAAATAAACTTTTGATGATACTTTGCAACTTTCGGCATTTACCCTACTCCAGAACAAATGGATTATGGAGCATTGACCCAGAGAGTAGAATTTCCTGGATTTGTACTTAAATGTTTCCCCCTTATTTTAATGAGACATTAGGTTTCAATGATGAGAATGTTAATAATGTGCAAGATGCACTTCACATTTGCACTAACAGAAACACATTCAACCCTTTGTTGAAAGTAGTATAATTCACTATAATTGTAATAATAACTAGTTGGATGGGCTTTAGGAAGCTGCACCAGATGGAGAGGGAGGCAAGGAAAATGGAAGGGGAAAATCTAATGAAATAAAATTTTTATAATGGAAGAAAGCGTAGAAGAATCTGTCATCAAAACTTTCAAAGACTCTAGAATTTGGAGGTATTTTTTCTTTTATTTTTTAATTTTTTTTATTTTTTTTCCTGTCTTTTTTTTATTGTTGTTCTATTACAGTTGTCCCAATTTCCCCCCATTGCTCTCCCCTACCCCATCCCACCCCCCAGGTATTTTTTCTTTTAAAGAAGACTTTTAAGTAAATAAATGGCTGCAGCTTCTAGTGTGATAGATTTTAAGCCTCACACCACACTGATTGAAAAGTACATCTCCAGCTTCCTCTTTTCTGCTACATTCTTAATAGCAATGACTCATCATTAATAGATATGAGGCTTCTATGCTGAATCTGCATCAGGAGGTTAGAATAAACTCAGTTTGTCCTTTTGTTAGTGCATAAAACATGTGTGTTTTATTTTATAATCCTTAGTACTTCTATGCATTATTTTAAAAGAAAAATGTTAATACTGTGTGGTGACAGACATCTGTAATTGCTATAAAATATTCCCATTTGATAATTCAAAGAATATAGAATACCCATATATAGTCTATATAACATAGAAAGTATTATACTATATTAAAAATATATACACTACATAAAATATATAAAAGTATATAAGCTTACTTTATCAAGTAAAGTAAGGCAGAATGGAATGTTAAAATTGGGCTTACTCCACTCACCTTCCTAAAAGTCATCAAGTCTGTAATACTGTGGATGGCTCTAGGGCAGTTATCCTTGTTGGCTGGTGTGCTAATGCTTATACAGTGTACCTGGGTGAGTAGCATGACATCTTGGAGTCAGTGCACAATGGCATGAGACTATATTGGGTGTGGACCAAAAGGTTGCACTAGGAAATGCTATTCTCGTGATCACCTAAGTGGACTCCTCCTAACTTACAAGTTGGAGGAGGATTCTGTTTTAGTTCCAGTTCCTCAGCTTGATCTGGAGAACAGGTTGTATTGGTGAAAATATTACTAAGTGTAGGGAGGCCTGCAACATAGCAGGTATTTAATGAATTTTTTTTAATAAAGATGTTGAGGTTAAATAACTTGACGTTTGTTTTTAAGATTTCATTTATTTATTTTTAGAGAGGGAAGGGAGGGAGAAAGAGAGAGAGAGAGAAAGATCAATGTGTGGTTGCTGGAGGCCATGGCCTGCAACCCAGGCATATGCCCTGACTGGGAATTGAACCTGCGTTGCTTTGGTTCGCAGCCCATGCTCAATCCACTGAGCTACGCCAGTCAGGGCTTAATGAATGTTTTTAAGTGAGTGAGTGAGTGAGTGAATGAAATAAGTCTTTGAATGCAGGATGTCCTTGCCCAGTGGTTCTGCCAACATGGTCCCTGAACTCTGCAGGTCCCCAAGACCCTTCAAAGGGATTTGTCAGGCCAACACTATTTTTATAATAATACTAAGACATTCTATGCATTTTTCACTGTGCTGACATTTGCACTGAATGTGCAGAATCAAGGGAGATAAAGCTTCTGGAATATTAGTGTAGCACCAAGCTGTCCTAGCAGTTATTGTATTTTCTACTGCCAAGTACTCACAGAAAAAAAAAAAAGCCAGTTTTCCTTAATAATGTCCATGATGAAGCAGTTAAAAAATATTATTTTGCTTTGGTCAGTGTGGCTCAGTAGATTGAGTGCCAGCCTGTGAACCTAAGGGGTCATTGGTTTGATTCCCAGTCAGGGCACATGCCTGAGTTGAGGGCCAGGTCACCCAGTTGGGGGTGCATGAGAGGCAACCACACATCGATGTTTCTTTCCCTTTCTTCCTCCCTCCCTTCCCCTCTCTCTGAAAATGAATAAAATCTTTAAAAAATTATTTTATTTATTTTAAAGTATATTTTATTGATTATGTTATTACAGTTGTCCAAATTTTTCTCCTTTGCCCAGCACCCCCCTTCCCTCCAGGAATTCTTCCCATTAGTTCATGTCCATGGGTCATATATATAAGTTCTGTGGCTTCTCCATTTCTTATACTATTCATAACCTCCCCCTGTCTATTTTCTACCTACCACTTATGCTTCTTAATCCCTGTACCTTTTCCCCCTCTCTCCCCCTCCCCGTCACTGATAACCCTCCATGTTATCTCTGTTTCTATGATTCTGTTTTTGTTCCAGTTGTTTGCTTAGTTTGTTTTTGCTTTTAGTTTTTTAGATTCAGTTCTTGATAGTTATTTGTTGTCATTTTGCTGTCCATAGTTTTGATCTTCTTTATAAAAACCTTTTTTTAAAATCTCAACTCACATGTACTTGTATGCATAAATTATTTCTGGTTGACACTGAAGTGTGATGGCTATCTTGAGGAAAATCACTTGTAAAATCATTTGAATTGCATAGTGAACTAGCCATTTCTTTCATGGAACACCATTTATGTACTTAAAGAACAACTGATAGGAAAGTTGTCATTATATGCACTTGGATATTTGGCAGATATTTTCTCAAAAATGAACAAAGTAAGCCTGTCATTACAAGGAAAGCAGCTGACAATATTTGTTGCCAATGATGGGATTTGGACTTTCAAGCAAAAGTTAGAATTTTAGAAATGTGTGTCCACCACAGTGAGCTTGACAGTTTTCTAGTAGTTAAAGAGTTTTCTGATATTACTGGTGATGATAGTACCACCTTTCACTTTTTGAATGTTGTGGAATTAAAAGCGTAAATCTTTGGAAGATCTTCACAGCTCAGAAATCAGTATCTTTAGAATGATCAGTGTATATTATGGAAGCATGCATGAGTCAAAGATCAATGGAAAATTCAAAATAGATCAATGAACTTTGGCATAACAAACTACGTAAGGTTAATTGATATGGTTTTAAACTCCACATTGCAGATAAGCTTTAAGAAACTATCATTTGATGGGTTTTGCTTTAAGATCAAAGAAGAATATCCACAATTGTCTCAAAAGGCAATTATAAAATGCTGCTCCATTTTTCAAAAAAATATATTTTGTGAAACTAGATTTTCCTCATATACATTAATGATAACCACATATTGCAACAGATTGAAAGCAAAAACAGATATAACAATGAACTATCTAAAAAGAAATAATCCCATTTACAATAGCATCAGAAATTATAAAATACTTAGGAAAAAATTAACCAAGGAGATGAAAAAGCCATACACTAAAATTTACAAGATATTGAAAGAAGATATTGAAGACATAAATAGAAAGATATCCTGTTTATGGAAGAATTTACGTTGTTAAAATATCCATAGTATCAAAAGCAATTCCTATTAAAATTTCAAAGGAATTTTGCACAGAAACAGAAAAAGAATCTTAAAATTTTTATGGACCCTGAATAACCAAAGCTTTCCTGAAAAAGAACAACAAAGCTGGAGGCACCACACTTCCTGAGTCCAAACTATATTACAAAGCTATAGTAATCCAAACAGTATGGAACTGGCATAAAAGCAGACACATAGACCAATGGAACAGAATAGAGTGCCCAGGCATAAACCCATGCATACATGCTCAACTAATATTTGCTAAGGGAGCCAAGAAAACTCAATGGGGAATGGATAATCTCTTCAATAAATGATGCTTGGAAAACTGTATATCCACATGCAAAACAATGAAATTGGACCTCTACTTACACAACTCATTAAAATTAACTCAAAATGGATTAAAAACTTTAATGTAAGACCTAAGACTGTAAAACTGCTAGGAGAGAGCACAGGGAAAAAGCTCCTTGACATTGGTCTTGACAACGGGTTTTTAGATATGGTACCAAAACTACAAGCAACAAAAGCAGAAATAAACAAGTGGGGCATCATCAAACGAAAAAGTTTCTACATGGCAACAGAAACAACAAAAAATTAAAAGGCAACATACACAATAGGAGAAAATATTTGTAAATCATACATCTTGTAAGGGATTAATATCCAAAATATACAAGAAACTTATAGAACTCAATAGTACATCCTACCCCTCAATTAATCTGATTAAAAATAAGCTGAGGCCTTACAAATGAACAAGAGGTAGATAAAAAGATGCTCAACATCACTAATCATCAGGGAAATGCAAATCAAAGCCATAATGAGATAATCACCTCACATCTGTTAGAATAGCTATCATCAAAGGACAAGAGATAATGAGTGATGGCAAGAATGTGCAGAAAAGGGAACCCTAGTCCACTATTGGTGGGAATGCAGACTGGTGCAGCCACTGTGGCAAACAATATGGAAATTCCTCAGAAAACTAAAAATAGAACTGCCTTAAGACCCAGTGATTCCACTGCTGGGAATATACCCTAAGAATCCTGAAACACCAATTCAAAAGAACCTATGCACCCCTGTGTTCATAGCAGTGCTATTTACACTAGCCAAGGGCTGGAAACAGCCTAAATGCCCACCAGTAGATGAGTGGATTAAAAAACTGTGGTACATTTACACAATGGAATACTACACAGCTGAAAGAAGGAATTCCCACCTTTTGCGACAGCATGGATGGAACTGGAGACTGTTATGCTAAGTGAAATAAGCCAGTTGACAAAAGACAAAAACCATATGTCCTCACTTATAACTGGAATCTAATGAACAAAATAATGAGAAAAATAGAGCCAGAGATATCTAAACATGGAACGAACTGCTAGTTGTAGGAGGGGAGGAGAGTGGGGGGGAATGATGGAAGGAAGGGGAAGGGATGGAACTAGTCAAGTAACATGTATGAATGACACATGGACATGAACACAGAGAGGGGATTGACTGTGGGAGAGAGGGGTGGGCTGGGTAGAAGGGGACAAAAGGGAAAAAATAGGGACAACTGTAATAGAATAAATGATAAAAAAACTTAATTATTAAAAAATAAAATAAAAGCCCTGACTGGCATAGCTCAGTGGATTGAGCATGGGCTGGGAACCAAAGTGTCCCAGGTTCGATTCCCAGCCAGGGTACATGCCTGGGTTGCAGGCCATAACCCCCAGCAACCGCACATTGATGTCCCTCTCTCTCTCTCTCTATCTCCCTCCCTTCCCTCTCTAAAAATAAATAAATAAAATCTTAAAAAAAACACTTAAAAAAAAGAAAAATAAAATAAAATTATAATGCAAAAGACTAGTTAATTTTCATAAAATATGTGAACATGTACTACATTTATTTTAAGTGAATGAATAAATAAAATTTAAATTTGTTTTAATTTCTAATAAAGTACATATAGTCATAACTTACACAAAAAGAACCTCTTTGAAATCATCAATAATTGTTAAGAATGTGAAGGAACCTTGAGAACAACATGTTTAATAACTGCTGCTCTATTGAATGGTTCTCAAGTGGTCCCAGGACCACCAGCATCACCTAGGGACTTGTTGAAGTCCCCACTCTAAAGTGGGTGAAGTCCCCACCCACTTTAGAGTGATGGCCCCACTCTAAACCTGTTGAATCAGAACCTCTGGGGTTGGGGCTGAGCACTCTGTTTTAACCAGCAATTTGGTGGATTCTGATGCTTACTGAACTTTAGTAACTGGGCTTAAAAGCTGAGATTCCCTATGCGCCAAACCCAGGTCCTGTCCTACATATTGGTGTCCATAGTGATCCTAAGGTCTGGTGATTAGGGACAGTGGGGGGAGCTGACTTCCCAAGCCAACTGTTGCAAACTGGCATTTGCTTCCACCTCATAAACAGATATCCTTTCCCTCATCAGTTGCACCATAGTCACTTAGGTGAGCCCTGACAGAGAACTGTCTAGAACATCTAAATAGTGCTTTGGTAGGGGGAAAGGAAACTGTTGGTGCAGCTGTATGGATGTAGCCTATAACATTATGCTTTCTCTCTGGCCCCTGCCCCTTGTGTGTTTCTACTATAGTCCTTAAGTGAGCTCATTTTTAGAAGCCTGAGGCCAGAATAAGTTTTGTAATGATGGTATCATCTCTTGCCATGCCCCTGCCTCCATTCCTGATGTATGGGCACTGCTGGAACAGAATCCTGAGACCAAAGACGTGCCCAGCACTTACTTTACCTGGACATGGTAGTATCCCTTCACGCTCCCCTCCCCCAGTGCCTATTCCATTCCTTCACTAGCCTATCTTCAAATTTCCAGGGCCCTGGACTATAGTATTGAGTCATGGCTTCTACCTTATTAAGAAAATGCATTGAGCCCTGGCTGGGATGGTTCGGTGGATTGAGTGCCAGCCTGCGAACCAAAGGGTCTTCGGTTCAATTCCCAGCCAGGGCACATGCCTGGGATGTGGGCCAAGTCCCCAGTAGGGGGCGTGTGAGAGGCAACCACACACTGACGTTTCTCTCTTTCTCCTTCCCTTCCCCTCTGTCAATAAATAAATAAATAAATAAATAAATAAAATGGTTAAAAAAAAGAAAATGCATTGACATACTTACCCATTGTATACCCAGCTACCTAAGCAAGAAAACTGGGTGTCATCCTTCACTCTATCCTACCTATCACCCTCCACATCCAGCAGCTGACAACCCCTGCCAGTTCTGCTTCCCTTCCATCCATCTACTCCTTCCTTCATTCTAACTCTGTCCCTCCCTCCTTACCACACGAATTGTCAAGAACTTATTAGGTAGTCAGTGGAGTAGAGCTGTTAAGAATATGGCTTTTGGATTTAGATAGCCTATGTTCAAATCCCAGTTTCTTAGCTTCTCTGTGCTTTGGTTTTTTCTGACTGTAAAGTCAGAAACTTTTTGGTAGTAATATACCTACCTTGTAGGCTCATTAAAGGAGTTAAACAAGAATGCATAAGATGCTTGGAAAAGTGCCTGGCATATCTATTTCATTTAATAACCACTTCCATGTGGCCCTCACTGCTTTAGGGTCTATAGTAGTAAACCAGCAATGTTCTAGTTCAGGTCACAGTTCTTTCTCCTGTGACCTATTGGCATCTCTCTCTCCACTGGTCTCTCTGCATGATCTGGCTCCTTCCAACCCATTCTCTACCTAGCAGATGAAGGAATCTTTTCCAAACATGAATCAGATCGTGTTGTTCTCTTGACTAAAACCCTTCAATGATTCTCCATTGCCTACAAGATAAAGTTCAATCTCTTTGCCAGGGCTTGTCATGCTTAACAGCCTCCTGGTTCTCACTACTTCCTGATTTAGCCCGTGTGACCAAACTATATTGATGCACTATTACAGCTTCTCTCCCCTGTGTTACCACAGCACTCTTTCTCTCCCTGTTGCAGCATCTACCACTTTTGTTGTGCTTATCTCTTTACAGGCCTGTCTCTACAAATGGGCTTTGAGATTCTTAAGGACAAGGTCTACATACTAGTCACATTTATGTTTCCCATGCCCAGGACAGAAATAAGCAGTGAGAATGGTTCAGAATAATTGTGGAACACACGAATGAATAATCAAATGAGTAGCTTCTTTAGGCTCCTTCTCATTTCAATTCTATCTGAGAACTTACATGGTATTTTCTTGTATGTGCATTCTCATGAACCAGCCCAGACACTGAAAATGAACTCACGCAGGGCTTAGAATCTTGTCCATGAAGCAGGATCTTCTGGGGAGCTTATTACAGTGCAGACTCCTAGGCCCTCTGCCCTAGGAATTATCATTCATAAAGTATGAGGAAAGGCCCGAAATCTATATTTTAACAAATCCCTCTAGGACTGTGATGATTAGCCAAGTTAGGACTCACAGATTTTAGTGAGTCCAACTCTTTCCTTTGAAGGTGTAGAGATTAAGTGATTCATCCAGGGTCACATAGCTTGTCAGTGGAAGAGCTGGGATCCATTATACCACCATTTCCATCCCCACTTCCCCCAGAGAAACTCTACTTTCACTTGCTTTATACATGGCAGGTCAGCAGGAGGGGTTTGCTTTGTTTTTCATTGAGAACGGGTACAGGCTTCTGACCCCTGTACTTTGCCACGCTCACTGCCCTCCACTGGAGGGCTCCTCACACACACCTAAGGAAAGGCAGTGTGGTGCAGTGGGCTAAGCACTGAACAGGGGGCGGGGGGCGGGGCCTGGATTCACTACTTCTGGCTGCGTCACAAAGCACTGTGAGATTGGGGAAGTCACATCACTTCTTTGGTTCTGATTTTCTTCAGTTGTGCGTTGGCCACCCTGCTTAATAAGCCCCTGCTATTTGGCTAACAAGTTGATTTTCTCCATAGAGTCTGGAGCAGTGATTTCCCTGTAGCAGAAGTAGTAATAAATGTCTAGAGAATCAAAGTGTTTGGGAAATGAGAAGGTGTTTTATGAATATAAGCTATTATTAATAATAATTGAAAAGCCAGCTGTGCCAGTCGCCTGGTCTTAATAGTAACTTGATTTAAAATGGTTTCTTACAGTACCAAACCAACTTAGACTTTTGATTTTTGAATGTAAGAAAAGGACAACTTTCACTGACTAGTCATGTCTACAAGATGTCAAAAGAGCCAGCTAATTTGGTCAATTCAATGAAAATGCAAGGCCAACAGTATTGGGCATTGTGCTTCAAAGGAAGCTAAGTGGCTCAGAGCCTTTTCCATTGCTGTTCATTGGCTTGGCGTTATGTACACACAGCTATCCTTTCAGTTTCCACAAAATGGCTTATTTTCATTTCTGAAATGGCAGCCACGTGGGAGCCCTGGTTGCTGTGGAGAAGGCAGGAGAGGCCCAGCTGGTTGACAGCCACTGGCTCCTTGAGCCCTCCTCTTCGCCTTGGCTGCTGTTGGGAGGCGGGAATCCAAGGTTTTTATAGTTCCTCTCTTGAATTAGTGCCCGCAGACTCTACAGCTATGAACATGCAATTAGCCTTTGTTGGTGCACAAAAGGGAGCTTGACCCTTGCCTGTCTTTGATTGGTATGTACAACTCTTGTAGCTACTTACCTAAGGCCCTCTCCAAGGAGCGCAGTGCCTTGTTCTTGCACCTGCCTGCAGCTTTTCTCTTTTATGACTTGTTTCACATAATCTTCAGCCCAACTCGCAGCAAGGTTGCAGGGACGAAGGCATCACGTAGGCACAGTAAGGTTTCCTGTTTTTCAGAGAGGTTGGAGGAGTGAGTGGGAAAGAGGTTTGCATCTGTAATCTGAGTTTTGGATAATTGCTGAGCCCCAAAACACTTAGCGGTGGCCCAAAGAACTGTTTTTTCTTAATAAATGAACACTTTGCTTGCTTTCAAAACCAGACCTCCCATGTCATGGCAAATAAGCTGCATGCACAAAGCTTTACATTTCTATCCTGGTTCACCTGCTTTCTTACCAACATAGAAACTTTGTAGTGAAAGGCACTCAATTATTGTGGCAGGAACATTTCTCTCTAAACCCTGCTTCCCCAGATACTAGAAGAGTGTCTATTAGCAGCCTGAATGAGTTAAATACTGTGGGGGTGAATTTCATATTCAATAAATGTTTTTTTTTGTTTTTTTTTAATATTTTATTTATTTATTTTTAGAGAGGGAAGTGAGATAGAGAGAGAGAGAAACATCAATGTGCGGTTGCTGGGGGTTATGGCCTGCAACCCAGGAATGTACCCTGGCTGGGAATCGAACCTGGGACACTTTGGTTCCCAGCCCGCGCTCAATCCACTGAGCTACGCCAGCCAGGGCTCAATAAATGTTTTTAAGGAGACTGATTTGTTTTGAAATGCTCTCATTTCTTACTGTCCATGCCTAAACATGCCATGCCAGGTGAGAATAAGCTACTCAGCTGTGACGCTCAGGGAGAAACTCCAAAAATGTATGTAGTTTGAACTAAAAACCATCTCGAACTCCCAAACCTGTAGAGAATGTTTAACAAATGGTTCAAAACAATAATAGCTGCCTTTTTTGGAGTGCCCATCTTTTTCTTTCTCATCCCTAAAATGACCCTCCACGTTGGGTTTTACTGTCTTCATTTTATAGACAAATCAGTGTTCACAGATGTTTTCATCCCTGTGTTTCATCAGTGTTTCAGGGACTGGACCATGTCTGTGCAACTGCTGAGAGGCAGAGAAGTGAAACAAGGTCTCTGGGTTTGTTCCTCTACGGCAAGTTGCTTAGCCCTTTAAAAAACAAAAAATACACACTGGGTCTTACATAGCCAAAGAGGTTTCTTTAAAAAATTGGTTAATAACATTATATACATTTCAGGTGTGCAACATAATAATTCTATAGCTGTGTATTATATTGTGCATTTACCACCCAAAGTCTAGTTTCTTTCCATTATGATACATTTTACCGCCTTTGCCAATTTTGCCCTCCCCCAACCACCTTCCCCTCTGGTAGCCACCATTCTATTGTCTTTCCAACAGTGTCACTATAGTTGTCTCTGGGCTGCTACTTCTGAGCTGACTCATGCACCATGTGGGACCATCCACCTCACTCCTTCTTATTCACAATGTCCCGTTGAGCATCTTGGCGTTGCCTAGTGTGATCATGTACTTTTTCACAAGATCTGACTCTCAGTCATTGTTGGCTGTTTTGAAACATCACCAACCTCTGAGGGCAAGAATTTGGCAAAATTGAGACATTCTGAAGAAAGTACTTCCACTTGTAGAAATGATTATAACCTAAATGTTTGTTCCAAAAATACCTGTGATGACAGAGTTGGCATAGATGTGTACGTCCTCTGAATTCATGAGCTCTGATGTCCGTAGGAAGGCACAGAATGGTAAATACGAGTTTGCCCTTTGGCATTACACACCCTGCGTTTGAACCCTGGTTCCACTACTTATTAGCTGCATACCTTTGTAAAAGTTATTTAACCTCTAATCTTAGTTTTCTTGCCTATAAAATGAGGATGATAGTAATTATCTTCCTGAACAGGTTTGCTGTTTGAATTAAACAATAATATGTGCAGTACCCTCGGTATATAGTAAATGCTCACTAAATGTTAGTTTCCTAACCTCACCCTTTCTGCTGATAGGTGTGGTAAAGCAAATTCTTTCTTTTTGTAGGGTTAATCTCTTCTTTTCCAATTCTCTATTAGCAATGTGAGCTTCTACTATAGCTAGCATTTATCAAATTTGCTTGGTATTAGATTTATTTTTATCTATACCTATTTTCCTTTAAAAAATAACAATATATATTTAACTCTTAATAAGTGCCAGGAACCATTCTAAGATTAATATAGATAATTCACTTAATCCTCTTTGTACCTATACTTTTCACCAAGTTTTTTTTTTTTTTGACAGAGCCCATATTTTAATTATCTCTGCATCCCCCACAATGAGGGATTCACACATAGGAAGCCCTCAATTACTGCTTATTGGATTGTTAAATAAATGGCCAGAGATACATGCAAATCATGTTAAGGGCTAGGAAAGCAAGGGAAAGATTTCTAATAAAATGTATTCTTTGTTTTATCGGAGTCATCTTCTTTAAAAAGTAACTTGAGACCCTTCACAAATCCTGACCTCATTGATTTATGTCACCCTGGCGTGATGTGCTTGCCTGATTCTTAAGCAAATATAGCCATTCTAATCCTCCTTTGGCTCTTTCTCCATCATTTGAAGGAAAAGGAGACAGAAAAACCATCTTCCACACAGTTAATACCTGAAAATATGCAAACAATTTGAAAACCTTTAGACTAGGTACTAAAGCATGCGTATAGTAAAAAGCAGAAGAAGGAGTGAATGTTCACAACAGTTGTTTTCGAAAGTTAACCGAAGAAACTAATGTGGGGAACTTTTATTTAGAATCACAGAATTGCTATACTTTGTAAAGGGGAATAATTGAGGGGAACAAATGAAAAAGTCTTTGAAAATATACTACATTGAATTCAAATGAGAGAAAACAACATAGAGAAGAGCAGAAAAATGTAAGAAGCTCAGGACAATATTTTTCTGCCTTGTAAGAGAACAACGTTACATGGGTATGCTTCAGTAGCTAATTACCAAGCATAGTAAGATAGAAATGGAGCAATCGTATGCCATAGTACTTGAATAATCTGAAAACATTTTAAGTCTTATGTATTTAACTTTATATATTATACAAGAGTATATAAGATACAGAGAAAACATTTCTTCATTCCACAAATATAAGGAAATTAGAATGCATAGGTCTTTAACTCATACTTTAGTGCTTTCCTTGTGATATTGGTCAAAGAGTAATCATCACAGATGAGGCTGATAGGACTTTGGTTGGATTTAAGATATAATGATATCAGTATTTGGAGAGTGAGTCCTGTCATGTTTGCTTTATAAGGCTTAGTCCTATTATTTCATAATCATTTGATACTCAATTCTTGACTGATGAGAAAAGGGAAGAAAGCTCTAATGATGGTTGTCATACCCCATTACAAGGCCAATGTCAAAATACTTTTCATGTTGTGGATCTGGGATCAAACTTAGGCTGGTGCAGCTTTAACTTCAGCCATCATCAAGCTCGAGCTTTGTGGGTTTGACTTTTGTGAAAGGACAAGTTTTGAAGAATCAAAGGATGACAAAATCTGTGCAAACAGGGGTTGGTTTGCACAATTTTAAGGGAGGAAGCTGACTTGTATAACACTTGTACAGACTGAGGCTGCTAATGCTGATAAGATGACAGCTCAAGAAAGCAGGAAGTTTGCTTTGAAGGCATCAAAAAAGACACATAGCTTATTCCTGCTAGCAGTAAACTTATAACACTTAGGAAAGAACAGGCAGCAAAACAATTACCCTTGGATCAAATTTTTAAAAACATCATCAACTAATTGCCTTTCTATGAAACCTCAGTTATTTCTGGGAATGTCACTGGAGAAGCTCTTTTGAATTCTAAGATCTCAACAGTATTCTTCCCCCTCTGGATTTGTTTCAGCAAACATGAGGAGGAATCATAAGGCAGGGTGAGACAAAGCACTGTGATATATTACATACAACACTAAATTAAATACAATTTTATGGGGTAGAGTTCTGTGTGAGCTGTTAAACTTACGTTGTACAAGTACTCGAGAAAGTATTTTTTTGTATTAAGATATCACTTGTGGTTTGTGGTTGTTTCCATAACCATGCTTGTCATCCTGGCTCTTCTCCAGAAATGTGACCTTGTGGTATACCAGTGGTCCTCCTCTGCAGTGTGGCCACACCTGGGTGTGTCACAATCATTTGGGAATTGGATTGCAAATAATGTGTTCCTATTATTAAGGTAAGGAACTAGCCCTGGCTGGGGTGGCTCAGTGGATCAAGTGCTGGCCTGCAAACCAAAATGTTGCTGGTTCGATTCCTGCTCAGGGCACATGCCTGGGCTGTAGGCTGATTGATGTCTCTCTCACACATTGATGTTTCTCTCTCTCTCTCTTTCTCCCTCCTTTCCCCTCTCTCTATAAATAAATAAATAAAATCTTAAAAGAAAGTTAAGGGTCTAAAGTTTGTGAATGATTGCCTGTCTTAGTAAATTACATCTAATAGTTCAAGGTTATCTTTATGAAAATATTGCTCTTATTCACTTCCATTCCGAAATCCTGGCTTGACTGTGAGATAATGAGGTGGGAACTTGCATAACCTCGATTAAGCCTCTGGGCTCTGGGCCCCATGTATGAACGTCTTCTATCTTGTGTATCCCAGCAGATATAAAGCTGAGAATGGCCATGCTATTCCATTGTCTCTAGGACAAACTCAGATATCAATTGGAGCTTCCTTACAGGAACATAACCTTACGCCAAGCCTGCTTACTTATCCACTGTACTGCGGCAACAACCCCTGGAGAAATTAAGCAAGGGCCTATACCAACTATGAACAATTTTATTCTTTCAAATCTCCTTGCAGGGCTGAATCCCTGAGGCCATTCATTTGCTTAGTCACTCAACGAACACTTACGGAGTTCTTTCTTACATACCAAAATACTACTTCATAGAAAAAAAGAGAATTCATCCTTGTTAGCCCTTAAAAGATAAGCTGGACCTTGTTAGTTTGAGAGGAGGGCATTCATTGCATGAGCAAAGACAAGGAGAGGAAAGCAGGTAGAGTCTTCACAGAAGAAAGCAGTCCAGGGTGTCTGAGAACCAGGGAGTTTGGAGAGGCCTTGGGATGTTTAGCTAGACAGTTTGAAAGGACCCGGGCTGATGGCTGAGGGACCTAACTCAGCCCCCAGTAACTAGAATGCAGAAGCGACTGGGTTGCTACTCTCTGGTTTGCACCGATCTGTCACAGAATGTACTTGATATAATTCCTGCCACACACACCTGAATGGGAGTCTGTCTGTCACACGGAAAGTCTGTCAGCAGCCCCGGTCCAGTTTTGCCCTACAGACATCTGGCTCTTGGGTACGGTGCTGTTTTATTATTATTATTATTATTTTAATTGTTGTTCAAGTACAGTTTTCTGCCTTTTACCCCTATCCCAGCCTGCCCCACCCAGCCCTCAGTACAGTGTTCTTTTATCCTTGTTAAAAAAAATTGAGATGTAATTCACATACCATAAAATTCACTCATTCAGTGTACAATTCACTGGTTTTCAGTGTACTCACAATGTTGTTCAACGTTCCCCACAATCTGTTTCCAGAATATCCTCATCAACCCAAAAATTGATGAAAATCCTGCACATCACTAGCAGTCACTCTCCACTTCCCCTCCCCCTACCACCATAGGTAACCATTAGTCTTCTTTGTTTTTGAAAATTTATCTGGATAAGTATTTGAAATATTTCACATAAATGGAATCATACAATATGGAAACTTTGTACCTGACTTCTTTCACTTCCAACAATATTTTCAAGGTTCATCCATGTGGTAGCATGTATCAATACTTTATTTCTTTTTTGGCAGAATACTACTCCATGGCCTCACATTTTGTTTATGTATTCATTAGTTGATGGACATTTGTGTTGTTTTCACCTTTGGCTATCATGAATAATGTTGCTGTGAACACTCATGTACAAGTGTTTGTGTGGACATATGTTGCCATTTCTCTTGAGTATATACCCAGGAGTGGAATTGCTGGGTCACATGGTCAACTATGTTTAATTTTTTGAGGGTCTCCCAAACTGTTATCCAAAGAGGCTACAGTCTCATCAGAAATGTGTAATGGGCCCTAGCTGGTGTGGCTCAGTGAATTAAGTGCCGGTCTGTAAACCAAAGGGTTGTCAGTTCAATTCCCAGTCACAGCACATGCCTGGGTTGTGGGCCAGGTCCTCTATCACCAGTAGGGGGCACATGAGAGGCAACCACATACTGATGTTTCTCCCACTTTTTCTCCCTCCCTTCCCCTGTGTCTAAATAAAATTTAAAAAAAAAATCTTAAAAAAAAAAAGAAAAGTGTGATGGTCCCCATTTCTCCACATCCTCAACAACATGTGTTATTATTTGTCTTTTTAATTATAGTCTTCCTAATATGTTTTAAGTATTGAAATAGTATGCCATTGTGGTTTTAATGAGGATGTTCTTAATGACTAATGATGTTGAACATCTTCATGTGACTATTGGATATTAATATATCTTCTTCGGAAAAATATCTTATCAGATTATTTGCCTGCTTTTCAATTGGGTTATTTGTCTTTTTATTACTGAGTTATGAGTTCTTTTTATAGTCTGGATACTACATCCTTATCAAATATGTGATCTGTGAATATTGTCTCCCATTCTGTGGTTTGTATTTTCACTTTCTCAATTATATCCTTTGAAGCACAGAAGATTTTAATTTTGACAAGGTCAAATTTATCTCATTTTTCTTGTGTTGCATGTGGAGATGGTGCTGTTTTAAATGAAAGAACAGCCTGTGGAAATTACCAGTGGCCAATGAGGTTTGCCAAGGGTTGGCATGCTGCTGGAATCCTAAGGCTGAAAAGACTGAACTGTCTGTAATTGTATTACTAGAGTTAGATAACAGTTTAGAATTAGATAACCATTATCTGCTGGCCAACAATTCTGTTGTTAACATGGTGTAGATAGGGACCTTGACAAGAATGAAAAAAGACGTCACCTCTGAGTCTCCATTTTCAATGCCCTTGGATTGCTAGAATAGAGTAGAAAGCTGAGGGTTGGACAAGAGCAAGGGCATTTTGCTGCACTAAAAATCAGCTTTGAACTCAAGGGTTAATTTTCAACTCACTGTTTAAACCTTTGGCCTTGATGTAAATCAGATTTGCATTTGAAAATAGAGAGGTCCTCCATTGGTAAGATCCTAACATTTTAAATTGTGAGAGTAGTTCCAAACTGTACACATTCTAAAAACCAAGGGAAAGCTGTTGAAATCTCTGGCTTTGGACACTGCTGCATATAAAATAGTGAAGCACTTTTGAAGTTTTCAGAGTGGGTACATGGCTGTGCTGAGGAGATCTCTGCCGTTTTCTGCAGTTTGCTCTCAAGGAGCTCTCCGCCTCTGAGCAGTGTGCTCAAGGAATCTTCAACTCTTAGAGTTGGAAGGAATCTTAAAAGTCATCTAATCCAAACCTCCATCCCTTTTCAAATCTGCTCTCCAGCAATGAGTGGAATGTGGCAGGGAAAATGCCAGTAAGAACCATGAGGGGATGGGCGGCTTAAGGAAGTTATGCTTGCTTCAGAAGGACAGACACTAAAGGAAGGGAGAGCAGTGAGGTGGGGAAGGGAGTTGAGGGAGAGCAAAATACACAGGGTCTGCAAAGTCTAAGGAGGAGGGACAGCTTTTGAGCTTTAGTTGTGTAAAAGAGACGTTATTTTTTCCAAATTCCTTCCAGTTCCACTTAATCATTCACTTCTCTTGGGACCTGTCCTATTTTGTAAATCCTATTCTAGCATTGGTTACTATCTGTTATCTGTGGATGTAGCTGCGTGTCCTTCTAGAACAGGAGCTCCTGGATAAAAATGCCATAAACTCACTCCTCTGTGTTGGCTTTTCAGTGCTTGGCATTTAGGGACTTTGTTGGCAGTATTGTGGCAAGGCTACAAATATTGGTTTGGGGGTCAGTAAGACTGAGTCGGCTTTGATAGCTCCAGGTTCTGGCTTTGACTGGCTCTGTGACCTTGGGCAAGTCTTCACCTGAGCCTTAATTGTAAGACGGGAGGACTAATAGCTGTCGTAGTACCAAGTTGTAAAGACAAGAGCTGAGCAGAGTTTTTGGTGCTGGGCAAATGATTGCTGCTGAAATCCAGATGAGTAGCTTCAAGAAATGCTTGCTGGGATTATCCGCATGGGATAGGTGGTAGAGCCCAGGACTCCTGAGACACTATTATAGTGGGATGCTGACCGTGCTAAAACTGACCTTAATTCTTTGAGCGTCAGATTAGTGACATGCAGACTCTAGTCCAGGGGGCTACCTAAGTTCAGCTAACTTAATGGTACATAGCTGTGTTGTTATGGAGACCTGTTTGATTTGGTTCACTTTTCTCTTAATCCAGGGTTTCACTCAGCTGCTTAGGGAGGAGACAGGTAGAACTCACCCTGAGAAGTCAGGAAGCAAACCTGTGCTCCCTGCCCCCTTTCAAGGCCTGACAGAGAAATTTGACCTCGGAGTCCTTGGGTACTTTTCCTCAGACAAAATGGCAGGCTGCCTTGTTATTGGTAATCATAACCATAATTGCCACTGCTGTTATGAATCATTTCTTCAGCAAATGTATCCATGTCTATGCTCTGCTAGGTGTTGGGGGAGAGGAGATAAAAGAGACACAGTTTTGTCCCGGGAGAGCACACACTCTAGTGTAGGAGAGTGGAGATAACAAGATAGAATTCTAAGAACTGTTGTGGGGGAAGCAGACAGAATGTCGAGGGAGCACAGAGGAGGGGCTCCCTTCTCATCCTTGGAACTTTGCAGAAACGTCCTGGAAGAAGTGTCTTCTCGATACAGGGTGCAGCCGGGGGGCCCCCAAATAGGGATTTGTAATGGGGTCCAGAACTCAGGGTGTTCAGGAAATATTAAAAAAAAATATATATGTATATATATATAGGATGTCCTCACCCCCACAGGTTTGAGTTGGAGGATGGGGCACATGGAGCAGGGCCATTGAGAGCTGTTTTGCATATCAACAGCTTTGCAGGTAACGCCTGGCATGGTCATTTAACATATCTATAACTTTTAACTGGTTTCATGGGTATGTTAAATAGCTGTGACCATGCTTGGAGCCAGGGGGATGGAAGTGACTTCAACCCAGGATGTAACTGGGAGGCAACTCTCTCTGGTTAAACAATGCCTGTATGAGAGAGAGAAGAAGGCGGATTGGGGTCCATGCGGCTTTGGGGTACTCCCTTTTGCCACGTGGCTTAGGAAATGGGAGAAACCTTGCTGGGAAGGAAAGGGGTGAAAGGATTCTTGCTGGTGGACCATGAGAAGGTACCACATGGTTTTGGATAAAGTGGAGATCACAGCGCCCACACAGCTGATGGTGCCGGAACCGAGGGGCTGCCTGAGCCATGGACTTCTACTTCTTTTCCTGAGATACGGTACCCCACATTGGGCAGAGGGAGAGGGAAGGACTGTGTGTTTGTGGGTATTCTAAAGGACTTTAGGATTTTAATGAAGATACTAAGTCATTACTTTAAGTCCGTATAACTTTTTGAATAAATAATTCCTTTCTTTTTCACCAATTTCTGGCATTGAGAGACATCTTTCCCTGATGCTGGGCAAGGTGAACCTAGTATGGGGGGTGGGGACCCCAGAGCACAAGCGGGGGTCCATGCGGTAATAGTATATCATTCACCCCCTCCCCGCCGTCTCTTCTGTAACATTCTGATCTGAGTCTTGAAAGGGAAACCGCATTATTAGATAGAAGCAAAAATGGGAGTTCAGCCCAATTAAAGGGAGTAGTATTTGCAAAGACAAGGAGGTGAGAAATGAGTTTAACTGCAGTATAAGATAGGAGGGTAGCAGAGTGAAATAATAATAATGACATTATTATTATAGCAAGTAACAATGACATAGCACTTACCATGTGTCAAACACTATGTTCACTTTTGAATAGTTGATAACCCATTTAAATGTCAAAGCAAGAAAGCTAGTAATTTTAACAGGTAAATGTAATGCACATAGCTCACATATCAGACACTAGACTGAATGGGTTTTGCGTACTAACTTAATCTTGTGTACTAATAATCTTCATTATTATAATTATGAAGATTAATAATCTTCATTATTATCCCCAATATCCAGGCCAGGCTACTGAGTTTCAGAGAGATTTCATTCAGTCAGTGGCCCCAGGCCACATAGATGGCAAGTGGCAGAACTAGAATTTGAACCCAGAAACTGTTTGATCCTTCACCATGAGGCTATAGAATGACAGCTGTTTCCTTTCAGTGCCTGCTGGGCAGGTGCCACCTTAGGCAGGATTGTCTGGATACAGATTCAGCTCCCTGGAATTTTTTCTGGAGTAAGGCAGGTTATAATAAAATAACGCATACCCAGATGGACTTTGAAGTCAGCAGAGAGGTGAAAACTGATTACTCCTGAAGAAGAATCTTTCTGTGCAAGGGTTGAGAGTTCAGAAAATGTTATTAGGCAGAACCTCTGAACAGTCTTTTAAGAAACACTTAAAAGTCCCATCTAGCCAGAGTAAACAGTGCATCACAAATTGGGTTCCAATGCAGTGGCCAGCTCTTTGTACAAAAAAGCTCAATCTTCTTTCCAGGCCATCAAAAGCCAATTTCCTCCCTAGGAAAGCTTGCACTTCTTAACCTAGGTTGTAGCCAGCTGCGCTCCCCTGGGACTTGTGAGACCACTCAGCAAGCCTGGGGCTTCTGTTCTATTTGCTCTTATACCTGGGTTCTGGCCCTGGCTCAATCAGTTGTGTAACTATGGGCATGTCTCTTAACCTCTCGGAACTTACTTTCCTCATCTGTCATGTGGAGCTCTTAGTGCTCACCTTGCCTACGCTGTCGTGGGGGGGGATAAAATGAGGTGCTAGACAGCCTGGGGCTTTGAGAATGCAAAAACATGAAATAAACATAAAGGGCGATTATTATTCTCTTCCATTTGGCTTGCCTCCTGCATCGATATTTTAAAATTTATTAATGGCAAGAACACAAGCTTTTCCTTACTTTTGGGAACTGGAGAATACGAGTCTGTTTGTCTTGATGAACATTTGCCCAGAGGCCATCTCTGTGCTTCTGACAGCTACTTCATTAGGCCTTAGCAGCTGCTTATTTCTTTCATATTACTATGATTTCATTTTGTAGAGTTTCTAGGGAGTGCTTCACACTCCTCTTCCTTTTGAAAAGAGTGGCTCTTGGTTGTCCTCAAATCTCTTAAATAGCAGCAAAACCCCCAAGCAGGCCTGAGCCGACTCCTTTCACTTGTGTGGGCGAGCACACTTATGGCGGTAATTAATTGGGAGGGTGTTGGCTTTGTAAACTGAGGACAAATGAATGAGTCACGGTACAGAGGCTGACCCCCTCACCTGGGCAGTCTCTGAGGACACCTGCCTTAGATCATTAAGGCCACTTGCCCAGTTGCCAAAGTCTGACTGCCTTCGCTGGTGGGGGCGAACAAAGCCGAGCATTTACTGGCTGCAGTGCTGAGATGAATAGCATTCGGCTGTTCGGCCAGGCCTGGCCAAGACAGCTGCTCATGCAAACAGATTTCAAATGAACATGTTTCTATTTAGAGCGTGTATGTTTTGACTGAATTTGAAGAAAAGCATGAGGTACGTCCCCTTTGAAAAACAAACTAATTAGGTACTCCTGTGTTGTGTGGTAGTCAGAAGCCGGACTTGTCCACAACAGCTCTTCGTGGAAAGATTTGTCCTCCCTGGTGAACGTGAGGCTCGTCTTTAGGACCACAGCTGCTGCTTTTTCCGAATCACATGGCAAGTGTCTTCAAAGGACGCTGCTGTAAGGAAACCTCAAGTACAGTAAATGCATTTTTTTTACTGGGAATTACCACCCCCTAGTTGCTGTGTTCTCTTGATTTGCATTGGTATATATACTGAGTTTTCCATGGAGTTTGGATACGGGGCTTAGTAAGGTGAGTCACTGTTCTGTGTTCAGTTTAAAAGGTTCCAGGGAAGCAAAAGCTGGTGGACCAAGCCATACGCCAAAGAGGTTACTGGATTGAACCATTTGCATACTCATTCAGGTCTTGCTGTCTTGGCCAAGCTGTTGACTTAGCGCTATTTTGGGTGGCTTTGACTCTTCCATTCAGGCTTTAGAAACATCATTGAGTCAACAGGCTGCACATCAATTCACGTTTTTTCTCCCTCCCTACTCTTCAACCCCTTTGTGTTAGATAAGGAGGCCTTTCCCTCCTACAAAAAGGTAGTAGGCCTAAGTTTCCTTGTGCTCCGTGCCCCTTATACCGCCCTCCATTTAGTCTTTGTGCGGGGCTGCTTTTGTTTCCCTCCAAGAATTAAAAGTTAATTGATATCTCAAATGGATGTTGGTCACAAAGCATTTTACCATCCAGTGCAGTCCTGCATCCCATTAGATTAACCCTCTTCCGCAGTTCATTGTAAAGAAACATCCCACGACAAATAGCTTACCTACCTGGTGCATTGTGGTCATTTGGGTTTTGCAGTAGGCTAAAATTCTATGGCAGTGTCACTGGGTTAATTAATTTAGATTAATGGCTCTTGCAGTTCTGTTTTTCTTTGCCTCTCCTATTTGTCACAGACTGCTGAACAAGTATTTCCAAATGTCTGAATTTAGCAGGTTAACCGGAATTCTTTCAGAGACAGGTAGTCATCCCAACCGTAGACCTCTAAATGCGATACTCCAAATCCTCCCAAATGAATCAAATGTTAAACCCTGATGTGTTGATTCAATATAGATGGACTGTATGTTCATCATCTTCTTTTTTAAAAATATTTTATTTAATTACTTTTAGAGATGCTAAGGAAGGGAGAAAGAGAGGGAGAGACACATCAGTGTGCGGTTGCCTCTCATGAGCCCCTGCTGGGGACCAAGCCTGCAACCCAGGCATGTGCCCTGACTGGGAATTGAACCTGTGACCCTTTGGTTTGCAGGCCAGCACTCAATCGACTGAGCCACACCAGCCAGGGCCATATTATTCTTCTCATAAGAGTTTGTTTTCAGAGAAGAGAAGCATGTGGATGTTTTTCTAAATGCAGAAGAAAAATTCCATGAGGTCAATGGAAAACAGTAGAATCGAATCAGTTAAGTTGACATGTAAAAAAATGAAGAACATGCTCTTGTTAGACTTTTGCTGTTACTCTATGGTGCCCAAGGGTGCATACCAATGATCAGGCCCACCCTAGATGTTATATAATTTTGCATCTCAGAGGCCAACTAAGTTGTTCTTCATGCTAAACAAACTTCCCGCATTAGCTAGTTTCTGTTAACTCTCAGCAAAGGCCACATAAATAAAATGATTTTTGTTGCCATTAGAAGAAAGCATTTTCTCTTGTAGGCTAAGCTAATTAATTCATGAATGTAGTGGAAGGACTTGGTGGATATTGAATGTATACTTAATCAGGGTTCCGGTTTCCATTCTGGATGGTCCCTCCTGCCACATAATGCTTCCTGCACCTCTTAGAGTGTCAAAATGAAACTATGACTTTTCCAAAGAAATTATATGTATATATATATATAACTATATAACTGTAAACTATATATAACTATATAGTTATATATATAACTATATATATTAAAAAACTATATGAGGTATGTCCAGAAAAAGTCCAGCCATTGTTAATATAATGAGAACGGTTTGCACGACATAATGTAACCTGGCAGTCAAGGAACGTGGACAGGAATGCGCATGTGTGAACAATGACAACTTCAATGTACTAGTCAGTGGGGGTGGTAGATGCGTTGGGTGAGCATGTGTACTGTGTGGCTGTTGCATTCAAAATTACTGAGTGAGTAGAACAGTGAATCTTCATCAAATTTTGTGTTAAAATTGAACATTTCTCTGCAGAAACTATTTGGATGATTCAGAAGGCCACAGCTGTGGGCAACTGGTGATTGATAGCTCCATCACGACAATGTGCCTTCTCATGCATTGTGTCTCATGTAGAGTTTTTGGTGAAACATCAAATCACCCAGGTGACTCAGCTTCCCTACAGCCCAGATTTGGCACTCTGAGACTTCTGGCTTTTCCCAAAACTAAAATCACCTTTGAAAGGGAAGAGATTCCAGACCATCCATGAAATTCAGGAAAATGTGATGGGGCAGCTGATGGGGATTGGGAGAACTGTGTGAGGTCTGCTACTTTGAAGGAGACTATGGCATCAGTGTCTCATGGACACTGTGTCTTCAATAAATGCCTCTTTCATATTATTTGGTTGGATACTTATGGACAGACCGTGTGTGTATGTGTGTGTGTGTGTAAATGGCCAATAAGCACATTGAAAAGATGCTCAATATCATTAGTTATAACGTAAATGCAAATCAAAACCACAATGAGAGATTACTGCATGCCCACTAGAGTGGCTAAAATTT
This sequence comes from Phyllostomus hastatus, assembly GCF_019186645.2. Classification (NCBI taxonomy): domain Eukaryota; kingdom Metazoa; phylum Chordata; class Mammalia; order Chiroptera; family Phyllostomidae; genus Phyllostomus; species Phyllostomus hastatus. The sequence goes on along the minus strand of NW_025333841.1, from coordinate 5,655,529 downwards.
TAAAAATGTCAGATAATAGCCCTGGCTGGCGTAGCTCAGTGGATTGAGTGCGGGCTGTGAACCAAAGTGTCGCAGGTTCGATTCCTAGCCAGGGTACATTCCTGGGTTGCAGGCCATGGCCCCCAGCAACCGCACATTGATGTTTCTCTCCATCTCTCTGTCTCCCTCCCTTCCATCTCTAAAAATAAATAAATAAAATCTAAAAAAAGATCTTATTAAAAAAAAATGTCAGATAATAGCAAGTGTTTGGCCAGGATATGGGGAAAGTAGACCCCTACTATATTGCTGGTGGGAATGTAAAATTCTGTAGCCACTTTGGAAAACACTCTGGTAGTTCTTCAAAATGTTAAATATAGTGTTACCCTATGTCCACTCGTAGCTCTATACCCAAGAGAACTGAAAACATACGTCAACACAAATACTTGCATGCAAATATTTACAGCAGCATTATTTATGATAGCCAAAAAGTAGGAATAACTGAAATGTTCATCAATGGATGAATGGATAAACAAAATGTCATATATCCTTAGAATAGAATCTTATTTGACCATAAGAGAAAATGAAGTACTGATACATGCTATAACATGGGTGAATCTTGAAAACATTATGCTAACTTAAAGAAGCCAGACACGAAAAAGGCACATGTTCCAGGACTCCATTTATACTATGCTCATAGGTAAGTGAATCAATAAAGACAGAAAGTGTATTAGTGTATGCCAGGGGAAGGGGGAAATTGGTGATGATGGCGAAGGGATGTGGAGTTTCTTTTCTGGAGATAATGAAAATAATTTAAAATTGATTGTGGTGATGAGTGCATAACTCTGAATATACTAAAGGCTATTTATTGAATTATACATTTTACATGGGCAAGGTGTATGGCACATGAATTTTAGCTCAAGCTGTTAAAAATTTGAAATCCTGATTTTGGGACTTAGAGAAACGATCTTTTACCAACTGCGTTCAAGATCTTAAAATAAACTAAAATAAGGTGAAGGCAAGATAACCGTATATGATTTTCCTCGAAATGGGTACTTAACTGTTAAGCATGTTTGAGCAGCTATTTTTGGTCCTTTCTTTTAGTCTGAATTCAGATGAAAACAAATCCACCTTCATTAGTGTTCTAAGCTATACATAAAATAAGATTTGAGCCCTGGCTGGCGTAGCTCAGTGGATTGAGCGCGGGCTGCGAACCAAAGCATCGCAGGTTTGATTCCCAGTCGGGGCACATGCCTGGGTTGCAGGCCACAATCCCCAGCAACCGCACATTGATGTTTTTTTTTCTCTCTCTCTCTTTCTCCCTCCCTTCCCTCTCTAAAAATAAATAAAATTAAAAAAAGAGATAAAAAAAAGAGACAGCAATTCCATTTTTTTTAAAAAAATAAGATTTGTGATGCTGTGGAATTGTAGTTGTATTTGGTATTTTTAAATTTCCCAGTATATTTGTTAAACTGATGGTGTAATGACAAGTTGGTGGGTTGAACTTTTCAACCTCAAAACATTTTCTATGAATTGCAATCAGGTTTGTCAAAGCTCTAAGCTGGCAATGAGAGACAGTAAGACTTGCATACCAAAGGGTTTAATCACAAAACAAACTGCCTTCTGAAATGAGAATAATCACCTGCACTTGTATATCTGAAGATTTAAGCCATTGGAAATGTGCCCTTCTTTCCTAGAGCACCTGTCTCTCCTTGCTCAGAAAACTGAGCGGCCTGTCACTGTGGCACAGAACTGACAGGGGAGATAGACCCATCCTTTGGATTATGTCCCAATAATAATAGTGACTATTGTTTTTGCATTCTTACCATGCATCACATAACGATCCTAAATGATTTGCACAAATCGTCATCTAATCTTCACCCCCCCTAAAACCCCACTGCACTGAAACACGTAAGGACACACATCTGCCAAGTCTTGAACTTGAGATTTGATCCCAACTTCATGTGATGCCAGAATCCTGCCCTTAGCCACAGTGTTACCCACACCCCTTAGCCTTTCAGACCACCGGGTCATTCTCATTCTCTCTATCCCTTCCTCTCTCTCTAATGCAAGGGGTCCCATTGGCTCTAGGTCTATAGCATAGGTTCTTCACTGGGGATGTTTCTGCCCTCTCCCCAGGGGTGTTTGGAAAATCTGGAAACAGGTTTGGTGGGCACAGCTGGGGTGAGGGAATGCTACCAGCATCTCATGGGTAGAAGTCAGGGATGCTGCTAAACAGGACAGTAAAAAGATCAATAACAATGCCATACCAGGCCCAAGACAAAAGAAAAAAATCAGCAATACTGATCCTGCTTTGACTAAAGTTTGATATTTTGTTCATCACGGATTTGGGTGGGGTGCATTAATTTCAATTTTTAAAAACATATTAAAAGGTTACTAATGTTCATTGCTGATTTTGGGGTGTCCCCTTAAATATTGTGCCCAAGGCAAGTGCCTCCCTCACCTCACTTGCTTCACTCTAATCCTGGTCCTCCTGCTAGCCATCCTACAATGCATAGGACAGTTCCCGAAACCAAGAATTATCCAGTCCAAAATGTCTGTCTTGTCAAGGCTGAGAAACACCCACCTGAAGTACTGGAGGACGTTTTCCCATGGAATGGCAAAGGGAGAAAAAAACAGAAACATCATACTGTGACTCATAATCATAGCCACTATTTATAGAAACTCTGATTCTAACCTAGGCGCTGCTGCACGTGTGTTATCTCACACAAGCGTTGATCTGTCTTTTGCCAAACCCTCCTTGCCCTGCCCTCCAATATCAGGGCTGTCCTTCAGCCATTAATTAGACCATTGCACTGTACTTGCATAGGGTCACAGAAAACAGTGTACCATATTTTTCCAACCGTACATGTAAAGTGGATTTTGTTTCCCCCAACAACAAAAATATGTTTCAAACCCTCTCCTAATAAGTTGGGGAGTCATTTTTCTAAACATTGTCACTGCTGTACATTTTGGAGCTGCTGAAGACACAGAGTATATCTTTTCTGATGCAATCAGTTGGTAAGGTGTGTTAACTTAGTTTTTAGTTTTAGTGACACAAACATGTTCTTAGCAAACACTTTCTGTAGTTGTCTAACCTGCTCTGAATGGTAAAACTATGTGGTGCTGTGGAGAGCTGGGGGTGCTTCAAAGGTAGACGGAACTAAGTTCACATCTCTCCTCCAGTCTTTAGTAGATATGTGACCTTGGATACTATAGTTAACCTCACTAGGCCTTAGTTCTCAAGGCTGGAAATAATATTTCTAGCTGGTGAGACATTCGTGTGAGAATAAAATGTGATAGTTTACGTAATGTAATGCGCAATGAATGTTCGTTCTATTCCCTCCTTTGAAAAGTGTATCAAAACGAAGGCTTCAATGTTCTGATTTTTTTAGAAATCTAAAACTTGCTTCTATTTGGAGAAGATAAGCTAGATTTCATCATCTTTAACTGAAAATAGTAGCAATAATAGTAAAACAATGTAACTTGGAAAGTTCTTAGAACTTTTTTTTTAAGATTTTATTTATTTACTTTTTAGAGAGGGAAGGGAGGGGGAGAGAGAGAGAGAGAGACATCAATGTGCGGTTGCTGGGGGTCATGGCCTGCAACCCAGGCATGTACCTTGACTAGGAATCGAACCTGCGACACTTTGGTTCGCAGTCCGCGCCCAATCCACTGAGCTACGCCAGCCAGGGCAGAACTTTTCACTATGAAAATCCACTAGGACATCTTCCATTCTATGCCTCATCATCACTTAAAGGCTAGCAAGCTATTCATGTCTTTCTCCAGTTATTCTTGAAGTAGGTCTTGACCTTATTCCTAAAGCCATCTGGGCTGCCTTAGCTCAGTCAGAGCCCAGAGCTAATGAGGCCAAGGTCAGGACTGGATCCCCACGTGGAGCCGTTAGCTTTGCTCCCTTCTTTGGCCCTACCCTGCTTCCCTAACCCTACCAGGTGGCTTTCCACCATGTGTTTGCTCCAAGTGGGGTGAAAGGGACACTGGCTGTGGATCCCTCGCTACCAGCAACATACCATAGCTGAACCCCTGAGTCCGTATGAAATGGGCTGCACGTGAAAACCAATCCCCAGTTCCACTGAGCCTTGCAAAGAGGTGATCAGTACTGATGGTCCTATAAAGGTGCTGATCATAGTCCAGAGTATAATTATTTTCTTTATAACTTCTCCCCTTTTCCCAAATGACCGGCCCCATCAGAGCAGTCACCTTTTGATGCTCTAACATGGTCCTTGGTCATTTAAGGCCACATAACTGATGCTAACTATTGTCAGCAATGTTGTGGCAAGAACCTTCAGCACAGCTTGCAACCAAGGTTAAACACTGGGAGGAGGCTCTGTCATCCCATTATTGTTGCTGTGATACATTTGTCACATCGACTACGGGCATGAAAAAAGCCTCTTGATCCGATGTGGAAATAGTTCTTTGTGTAGCTTTTGATTTATGTTCTGTTACATGTGTGACTTTTAAAGGGTGTTTGCTAACCCATTACACCTGTATCACAGAGCAGCACATGTTTAACCATATTGGTTATACACAGAAAACATTCCGTTATATAAATGGAGTACTACTTGGCTGTGAAAAAGAAGAAAGTGTTACCCTTTGCAACAGTATGGATGGACTTGGAGAACATGCTAAGTGAAATAAGCCAGTCAGAGAAAGACAAGTACCATATGATTTCATTCATATGTAGAACCTAATGAGCAAACTGAACTAACAAGGAAAATGGGGACAGACTCGTAGATGGAGAGCAGGATGACAGCTAGTTGGGGGGAGGTGAGGGGGTGGAGGGATTGTACAAAAAGGAGAAAGGACTCATGGACATGGACAACAGTGTGGTGATTGCTGGGGGGAAGGGTTATAAGGGGAATAAATGGTAATGGAAGAAAATACAATGAAGCTTGTATTTTTTAAAAAAGAAAAATTTCAGCCAAAATCTCCAGGAAAGAGTGTCAGCTAGGATGCCTTATCTATTTCAGTCTTTAGTATCAAACCAGAAATGAAATCAATTTAAGTATTTCCGAAAATAGTATCTAAATTGTGCTCAAGCATTATCTCCAGTGTGTTCAGGATGTGGACCTTCTGCTTCTCTTGGAGTCACTTTATGACTTCACAGCATTGCTGGCAGCAACGTTTGTAAAAAAGAGAGGAACCACATTTGTATAAATAAAATTATATACAGCTCAGGCTCAAGTCGTGTTAGAGGGAAGAACTAAGAACATTTTTAGGCATAGCTTTTTATTATGGAAAACTTGCAACATGTAAAATACACATTAATATAATGAACCACTGGGTACCAGTCTACTAGTTTTCATGACCATACCTTTTTCATTCTGCCCTAACTCATCCCCTTTCATTTTGAAACAAATCCAAGATACATCATTTCATCCATTAATACTTTCATTTTGAGAAATCTAATCTTGCCCTGGCTGGTGTGACTCAGTGGATTGTGTGCCAGCTTGCAAACCAAAGGGTTGCTGGTTCAATTCCCAGTCAGAGCACATGCCTGGGTCTCGGGCCAGGTCCCTGGTGGGGGGTGTGCAGGAGGCAACCACACATTGATGTTTCTCACCCTCTCTTCTTCCCTCTAGCCTCTCTCTAAAAATAAATAAAACCTTTAAAAAAATAAAAATCTAATCTTTTTTAAAGATTTTATTATTTACTATTATTTTTTTTATAGAGGGAAGGGAGGGAGAAAGAGAGAGAGAGAAACATCAATGTGCAGTTGCTGGGGGCCGTGGCCTGCAACCCAGGCATGTGCCCTGATTGGGAATTGAATCTGCGACGCTTTGGTTCACAGCCTGCACTCAATCCACTGAGCTACACCAGCCAGGGCAAAATCTAATCTTTATTGTATTATTTTTCCATTACCATTCAGTCCCCTTATACATGTTACGAGTTTTCCATAAATACTTTCAAAGATATCACTACAACATAAAGACTTCAAGAACATTTTAAATAGATTTGCAAAATGGCAGAAAATCCTGTAGTGAGAGAAAATATCCTGAATAGTGTTGGCTCTCCTTGTGTCACATTTTTTGCATAACAGATTTTTTAACACATTTAAAACTTTTTTCAGTTATACTTGACAAGCATTATTATACTAGTTTTAAGTGTACAACATGGTGGTTAGATAGTTATATAAGCTACAAAGGCATTGTAGACTTTTTAATTTAAATTTATTAGGGTGCCATTGGTTAATAAAATTATATAGGTTTCAGATGTACAGTATAGTGATGCATCATTTGTATATGGCATTATGTGCCCATATACAAATGAGCACATAGTCAGGAGACCTGACCACCCAAAGTCAGGTTTTCTCCTATCACCATATATTTGAACCCCTCTACCCTTCACTACTCACCCCCTCAACTTTCCTTCTGGTAACCACCATACTGTTGTCTGTATGAGTATTTGTTTGTTTGTCCTGTTTGTGTATTTGTTGCTTTCAGTTTTACATCCCACACATGAGTGAAATCACATGGTTCTTGACTTTTTCCGACTGACTTATTTTGCTTAGCGTGATACTCTCAAGATCCACCCATGTTGTCACCAATGTCAGTATTTCATCATTTCTTATGGCTGAGTAGTATCCCATTGTATGTGTTACCACATCTTTATCCAGTCATCTATTAAGAACCATTTCAGTTGTCTCCATGTCTTGGCCAGCATGAATTATGCTGCAGTGAACATAGGGGTGCATTTGTCTGTGCAAATATAGAGGAGTGATTGCTGGGTCATAAGGTAACTATTCTTGACTTTTGGAGGACCCTCCATACTGTTTTCCATAGTGGCTGTACCCATTTCCATTCCCACCAGCAGTGAATGAGGGTTCATGTTTCACCACAACCTCTTCAACACTTTTGTTACTTGTCTTGTTGATGATAGCCATTCTGACAGATGAGAGGTGGTATCTCATTGTAGTTTTTTAAAACATTTTTTATTTATTGATTTAAGAGAGAGGAGAGGGGAGAGAGAGAAATGCTGATTTGTTTCACTTATTTATGCATTCATTGGTTGCTTCTTGTGTGTGCCCTGACCAGGGATCAAACCTTGGCATATCAGATGACAGTGTAACCAACTGAGATACCTGGCCAGGGCTCAGTGTAGTTTGATTTACATTTTTCTAATAACTGGTTAAGTGGAACATCTTTCCATATATTTGCTGGCCTTGGGAGAAGTATCTGTTCAGGTCCTCTGTCCATTTTTTAATTGGATTGTCTAGTTTGTTGTTGAGTCGTATGAGTTCTTCATGTATTTTAGATATTAAGACTTTGTCGAAGCTGTTGCTTTCAAATATCTTCTCCCATTTGGTTAGTTGCCTTTTTGTCTTGTTGATAGTTTCTTTTGCTGTGCAGAAGCTTTTTAGTTTGATACAGTCCCATTTAATTTCGCTTTTATTTACCTTACCTTGGGAGTCAAATTCATAAAATCCTCTTTAAGACCAAGGTTCATAAGTTCAGTACCTCTGTTTTCTTCTATGTAATTTATTGTTTCAGGCTTTATATTTGGGTCTTTGATCTGTATCATACTTCCTGACTTCGAATTATCCTACATAGCAACAGTAATAAAAAAAGCATGGTATTGGCAGAAAAACAGACACAGACCAATGAGACAGAATTAAGAGCCCAGAGATAAACCCATGTGTATATGGGAAAATAATTTTCAACAAGAGTCAAAAACATACAATGGAGAAAAGAAAACCTCTTCAATAAATGGTGCTGGGAAAATTGGAAAGCCACATGCAAAAGAATGAGATTTGACCACTGCCTATCCTCATACACAAGAAATAACTCAAAAAAGTGTCAGGCTTTTAATGTCTAAACAATTGATTGGGGGTGGGCAGAGAGGGACAGGATGTTTGGTCAGTAGATGAGGCAATGACACTGATACCCAGGTGGGTATTCCAGAAAATGTCTGCCACCGGTGCCTTACAGCCTAGACAGCAGGGAAGAAGTCTGAAAGAAGAGTTGGATCAATACTAAGAAGGGAAGTTCATCAAAAGGAGTTTACCAAGGGAGATTTGAACACATTGCTTTTATTTCTTTAAAAGTTGCCCCCAAGCCTTGGCTGCTGTAGCTTGGTGGACTAAGTGTGGGCCTGCGAACCAAAGGGTCGCCGGTTCGATTCCCAGTCAGGGCACATGCCTGGGTTGTGGGCCAGGTCCCCAGTGGGGGCCATGTGAGAGCAACCACACATTGATGTTTCTGTACCTCTCTTTCTGCCTCCCTTCCCCTCTCTCTAAAAATAAATAAATAAAACCTTAAAAAAAGTTGCTCCCAAATCCTCCTAATAGTCATTAACATTATTAATCAGTTACTATATATCATATGCAGTTCATTCTTGTGGTTCTCAAAAGATCTGTAATAGGTATTGTTATTATCTCCATTTTACAGATGAAGAAACTGAGGCCTAGAGAGGCCTGAGATCAGGGTTGCAATTCGAATGCATGCAATCTGACTACAGTTCCATTGTTGGTAACTACTATGCAGTGTTCTGCCCGTTGGCTAGCTTTGAAAGGAGTAGGTTGGTTAATGGTTCAGTGTAGCTGTTTTAATACAGTCAGCTCTCCATATTCATGGGTTTCACATCTGCAGGTTCAACCAACTTGGAATAGAAAATACTTGAAACTAAAAATCCCAGAAAGTTCCCTAAGGCATGGATTTGTCATACGCTGAGCACTACACTGAATTCATGCAAATGAAGATGTGCTGTAGCCTATATGCAAATATAGGTTATATGCATATACTACACTATTTTTTTATATTTCTTATTTCTTATCTTGAACTCTCGTTTTCTTAAGATTTATTTATTTATAGAGAGGGAAGGGAGGGAGAAAGAGAGAGAGAAACATCAATATGCGGTTGCTGGGGGCCATGGCCTGCAACCTAGACATGTGCCCTGGCTGGGAATTGAACCTGCAATGCTTTGGTTCGAAGCCCGCGCTCAATCCACTGAGCAATGCCAGCCAGGGCAATAAATTCATGGGCACTGAGCCTTATTTGGATTTCAGCTAAGGCTCATGCCTGATTTGAAACACATGCCTCCATTCATTTGTTCATTCATTCATTCATTCATTCATTCAGCAAACATATGAGCATCTACCACTGAAGTACATTAAAATAGTGCTGTATGCCAGGATCATTCCTGTCTAGGTGGATCCTTGGGTACAAACTCTTCCCTTTAGGGTGAGTTTATCTTTTTCAAAAGTGAAGAACACCAAGGTTAAATTTTCAATGTGCAGTCATTCGGAATCTTGGTTGTAAGTAACAGAAACCTGCTTTAGGCAGAAACAGAAACTAGTTTAGGCAAAAAGAAGGAATTTATTCTACAGACCCCGGGATTCTCAAGGAACCCAGGGGTAAGAATATAGCCAGGCTTCAGGAATGATCTTGGACCAGACCCTGGGTTCGTCATCAGGACTTTTCTTGCATTGCCTCTTATCTCTGCTTCTCTCTGCACGTCAGCTTGAATCTTCCCCTCTCTGTTCCCCAGGCTGCATGACAGTAGATGGCTGTCCCTAGCACCTGCATGCACATTATAGGCCCAGCTACCCAGGGTGAGACCAGTTTTTTTAGTCTCCTTTACAAATCTATGGATGACTGCCCAACCCTGACCTGTGGTCAAGGAGGGGGTCGTGTTGTACAAACATGGCTGCCAGTAGCCACCCCTGTAACTAGAAGGACTGAGGACGGAGAGGAGGACCCAGGAAAGGAAGATCGAGAAGGCCAGTAAGACACTCTAATAGGTATTCAGTGAAGAAAGCGCTAACAAATACTACAGAATGACATTAAAATACATGTATTCAAGTTTCCTAACTTATTTCTGAGACAAAAATGAAGAAGCCAAATCAAATATTACTCAGAAATCTGCCATTTGCCCACAGGCACAATCATGGCAATTCTCGTAGTTTCAAATCCCTTGTCTTGATTTTGTATAGAATCATTTGAAGTCAATGGCAATAGGATTACAAAAATATATAACTGAGCATCTCCCGTGGTCAGTTGGAACCACTTTCAGTTTTATTGCAGGTACCTACAAGTTCCTGAATTGGAGAGGAAACTTTGTAAACCATATGCTGATCCAAGTCCCTGAGACTGCAAAAGGAATTAGCTTTTTGCTTTGTACTACAACTGGGAGAATACAATGAATGATACATGATTAGTCTTTTAGCGCTGGTAATTGTGCTTTTGAAAATAATAAGATTTCCAGCTTCAAATTATATTCAGAATTAATCTAATAATACCCCACAATATGCGCAGCATTCCTGTAATGGGTGTCTTTCACCTTTTAGCATTAGCTAATATATCATTGTACTTCACAGATAATACTGCATACTGTATACACTACTTTGCCTATGAATGTGTTGTTTAAACTGGGAAAAATCTCATTTCCTAGGTGTGGTAGTGATTTTCAGCTATTTCAACCAATTTTGCACTCAGTGAAGGAGATGCAAGCGCTTCAAACAACATGTTCTTGAAGTTGGCATGAGTTATCAATGGCCTCAGATATTTGGCCAGTGGTATCTGGCAGCAGTTAAGATGCAGGCTACATTGCATTGAACAGGCTGTCTTGTTTCCCTCCCCCTTTTGTCAGAAGAAGGGGAGGCTCAACTCCTGAAGAAGGACCTCTGTGCAAAAAGCAGCTGACTTTCTAGTTTGGACTCATGAAGAGTCATTGAGGGGATGCATGTAAGTAAAGGTTGCAGGGTCGGTTTTTGATGCTTACCATTGCAGACCACGGCCTTCCGCAACACACCAGAAGCCTCTCCAAAGGCCTCCTCTGCCCTGTTCCCACCCTGTTAGCGCAAAGTGGAAATTCCATGTTTGAATTCCATACTAAGAACAATCGATAACATTTTTATACTGCTTTTCCATGTACAGATCACTTCCAAGTGCGTTTTCTCATTGGATTAGGACCATCTGTTTTCCAGGGAAGGCTATTTAGTGTAAGAGAAAGGAACTTGTCCATAGTTACAGAGCCATTAAGTCACAAAGCCAGGATGGAAATCTAGGTTTTTGGCTTCCATATCCTATCCTTTCCCAAATGCGTAACAATTGTTTCTCTCTTGGGTATGTGTTAGAAAATCTCCAAACCAAGCGATACCATGATTTCTTGTCTCAAGGACACTAGACAAAAGATTTTAGGACAGTTGTGCAGAACAGGGATAAGGAAGTTGATACTTTACAGTCCAAAGTTTGGTGAACGAGTGACCGCAGTTAATGATACGTTAAGATTCCTTACAATTACATCAAAAAACACACTTTGGGACTCTAAGGAGTGACGTGCAAAAAAAAAAAGCCTATTCACATAAGATGTTTGAAGACCTTTATTAGTATTTGCTTACATACCTCATTTCCTGTTTTCCCTCCCCCACAAAAAAAGCAGGAAAGACATTGGGAGGTTTAATCTTTTTAAATACATAATTTTATTCAGACAGCACATCTAGGCATCCAGCTTTGGGGAAATCCATAGCATCCCCTTTAAAAAGTGAGCTCCATTTCCTGGTTTTTATTTTTCAGTCTAGTAGTTAGGATTCATTGCTCTCTCGTGATTTTAACATGCCTCGATTTACTAAAACATAACTGTTTTCTCCACAGCAGTAGTGTGAAGGGGGATCAGCTTCTAGTTCTGAGATGTTCTTCTTACAATATTGTTTGCCTTTCTCAGTTATTTTCTGCCTTGTAGATGTGGCTGCAAAGCTATTGCCAGTCTGGTTTCTAATAATGAGCAGGAGGACAGCAGAGACTCCTAACTGTTTTAACTCCTCCCTTATGTGTTCCTAACTATAGGGACCTCTGAAGACACAGCCAGGACATGCTGCTGAACCGCTCTACAAGTTATGTAAACATTAAATACAGGGTAGGGCAAAAGCAGGTTTACAGTTGTGAGTATGCAAAACATAGAGCTTATTGTATTATTATTTATTAATTGTATTATTTTCTATACGAACAGCTGTAAACCTACTTTTGCCCCCCGCGGCATAAATACCAACCTCATTGTGCCCCCCCCCCCGGAAAAGAAAAATTATGGTGCTTGCACAGTCCGAATTTCCTACATGTAAATCTGAGTGAAGGGGGAGGGGAATTTTAATGGGTGATAATAGTTGTGTTGTGACCAGTTTGCGGCCTCTCGAGTGTGTGTGTAGCAGAGTGAACCCTTTGCTTGATACATTCCCACCTGAACCAAACACTGTTATCTTCTTATTTCTTACACCCTTTCCCACTCATGTGGAACCAAACACTTCCCTTTGTTGTATCTTATCTAGGAACAAGGAAATGCCACTAGCTACAGGTAAATATGACCTTTGTGAACTGGCAGAAACCTTCCTCAATAGGATGGCTTGGAGCTCTGGTTTCTGACATGAGATTCATTTCAAAGTGGTCTAGTCAGAGCTTATACTTAACCATGGATTCGTTGGTACTTGGTGGTGGTTTGTTCATACAATTATGCCTAATGTTAATAAAAGCCGTATTACTTGCATTTACAGAAATTCTGTTAAACTTTCTTAAAACAAGGAGTCCTGTAATATTTAAAAACATAATCAGTTGACTTTGTGATAGAAACTAGTGGTACTGACTGTTAAATTGATATTCTTTTTAAAAAAGATTTTGTTTATTTATTTTTAGAGAGAAGAGAAGGGAGAGAAAGAGAGGGAGAGAAATAGCAATGTGATAGAGAAACATCGATCGCTTGCTTTTTGCATGTGTCCCAAGCTGGGGACCTGGTCTGCAACCCAGGCATGTGCCCTGACTGGGAATTGAACCAGCGACCTTTCAGTTTGTGGGATGAGGCCCAACCAACTGAGCCACGCTAGTTAGGGCTAAATTGATATTTTTATAAAATATCATCATTCATATATTTAGAAAGTTGCAATTAGTTGTACAGAAACAGAGTTGCCAGGTGAAATACTGAATGGTCAGTTAAAATTGAATTTCAAGTAAACAATAAGTAATTGTTTTTGCATAAGTCTGGTCCATGCAATAGTTGGGACCCATTTACATTAAAACTAGTTACTATTTACCTGCAGTTCATATTTACTGGGCATCTTGTTTTTTTTTTTTTAATTTGTTGAATCTGACAAGCCTAGTAAATAACACCTATTTCTCCTTGATATGAAGCCATCAGATCAAGTAGCAATTATTCGCAGCTCAATTGAAATAAGCCTGCTAATAATGGGCAACTGACTGGAAGAGAGTGTTGCAGCCGAATCTCTATTAGCTAGTCTATTTTTACAAATAATGACAGAATTGTGCATAAAGAAGTATATGCTTTTATTCATTCTCTGAGTTCTGTGATTCCATATTATAATTAACCATGTAGTAGCAGAGGGAATCTTGGCACAATGTGTCTTTCAGCTCTGACAGAAAGCCAGGCAGCAATTACGAAAAATTGCAGGAGCGTACCAGGCATATGTTTGGATTTCTTTTGCTACTATTTGGAACGACTACAGATCTGTCAAGGTGATTAGTCCAGAGTACTCTGCAGCTTCAGTCAGGATCAAAAACATTTACATTATTCCTTGAACTGCTTTTAATGTAAAGAAGATTTTAAGATGATTCTGTGAAAGAATTAATACTGAGAGCAATAGCAGCAGCAGCAGCAGTTGCTGTTTGTTGAAGGTGGACTGTGGTGAGCTCCTGACTTCCTGTTGGACTCTGGCTGATTGTGGAGTCCATGCCTTTTTTAGTAGACCCCTGTGCTTTCTCATGGACAGACGGCGCTGGAAGGAGTTTGTGGATAACCAAAGGGACCTGAATTTTTTGTTTTGTTGTTATTATCGGATGTTATTTTCATTACCGGCAACAATAACGTGAGGGCTCCATGTGCCAGGCTCTGTACTTTTAATGCCTTTATCTCATTGACTTCTCACAGCGGATCCATGAGTATGCATTACTATTATTCTCCTTTTTATGATGATGAACCTGTAGCTCACAGAAGTTATGTACTTGGTCCAAAGTTACCTAACAGAGCTAATTCTAGAATTCTAACTAGGTGGAAGTTCCTAACACTCTGCTGAATGACTCACTCCATACAGAAGTATGTCAATTTAAAATAGGGGCCATGCTTTCACAAGTTACTTAAATGTCTGTGATTTAGACAAAGGGTGCAAAGTTCTGCCTTGAGTTTTGGGAATTTAGTCACAGTATAATATCAATTTAAGGAGATTGTACTTGAACAATCAAGAAGCTCATCAATTTCTTTCATTTTCTTTTCTACCTCATTGCAGAAAGAATCTAAGGCAAGTTGTTAATTTTTGTGCTAATTTATCAGATTTAATTTTGCTGGGAATGTGCTACTCAGTCATTTCTGTAGCGAACCATTTCAGAACACCTCTGTGCTTGGCTCTTTCCCTTAAGGAACATCACCTGCTCTGGGAGAGACAAGTAAAACAATTACAAAGTCACCCTCTTAAAGATGTGGAAATGATCCAGAGATGAAATCTGTTCCAACATGACCTGAAACAAAAAGAACAATATAAATAATTCTATCTCTACTACCCCTCTTCCAGTTCAGAAGTTACCACAAATTTTGTCTTTTGCAAAGGAGGGCAGTAATCTCTTCTCTGTTTTCCATTTTACCTCTGAACTCACAGGGTTAGGACCCTCTGGCCTTCCCTCCCTTTAAGAAATCACTGGTTACACTTCCTCAGATGGCCCTTTTGTCACCTGATCTAGGATAAAAAGGAATTGTAAACTTTTGATGACTGCTCCTGCAAAACCAATTCTAATGGACCGGCCTCAGGTGGGAAGGTGAGCTTCTTGATGGACAATCTCACTTAACCAGATGGCCTTCCCATTAGATTACATTCAAGGTGTGCTAGTTCCTGTCTCTCCTCCTTATCTCAGTGAAATTCCACAGAGTTAGAAGAACTCTCATTTTCTGGATGAGGAGACTGACTGAGGCTCAGAAAGGGCAAAGGAATTAATTATAGAAAACATAGTTAGTTGTTAGTTACACAGGCAAAACTAGAATCTGAGCCACTGATTCTTGGCCTTGTACTCTGCGGCTTTGTACTACTGTCTTCAGACTTACCATATTTTCAGGACTATAAGACACACCTAGGTTTTAGAGGAGAAAAAAATTTTGAAGCAAAAAACGTGGTAAAATATTTAATAACCTGTGACCCCGCTCCACTGCCGCCAGCCCCGCACAGTGAGCCGGGTAAGCTACATTTGGACTATAAGACGCCCCCGCTCCGTTTCCTCCCAAATTTGGGGGTGCATCTTATAGTCCAAAAAATACGGTAGTTTGGATCTTTGCCGTCTCTTTGGTCTACAAACAGATTCTATGGAGTCTCTAATAGAATGTGACTGTCATTTACCAAGGGCAGAAGCATGAGAGGTGCAAGTCATGAAATAAAGGGGTGGGCAAAAGTAGGTTTGCAGTTGTTTGTATGGAAAAAATGCAATCATAATAAATAATAGTACATGAATGAACTCTGTTTCACGCACTCGCAACTGTAAACCTAGTTTTACCCACCTCTGTAAATAAAATAATCTTTTAGGTTAGAGAGCTTTCATATCTGAAGGCACAGATTTAAAGAATAAATTAGAATAACAACCCCTTCCCACCAAAACAAAATAGTTAGTGGTTTGTTATTATTCTTGGGGGAATAGCTTTTTAAAACTTTTTTGGGGGGGAGGGGAGTTCTTGGAACGAAGAAACTAGAAATTCCGTGATGGAGGTACAGTAACAACCAGATGCAAGAAGTGGTGTTGCAGAAGGTAGGTTACAGCTGGGACACTATATAATACCCTAGTCACTTCTGTTGATTGAGAATGAGGAAGGTGAATTTCTCTTTCAATGCAATTGCATTCTTTATAGATGAGTTCTCAGTAATAACATTTGATCCTCAATTTTATCTGAGCTCTCCTTGAATAAATCTGAAATGGTGACTAAGCTGTTTGAAAATAGCCAGCAAGAGAAAAAGACAATATGCACAGTTATTTAGTAATGCATACACCAAGCTAAATTTGTGCGGCATTTAGTAGGACCTGCTTTGGTCAGGCAAGCGAGGATCAATAATTAACATTTCCCAAATGCTTTAAAATTATTCATTGATCACAATAGCAGATCAGTAAAGACATTTCCATATGAGAAGCAGAAGTCTGGGATCTGTTTAGATTGGACCACCTGGTCCCCCATTGGCAGCGCCCATTTACAAATGAATCATGTCATGTTCCAGATGTTATTATGTAAGTCCGTTGGAAACCTGGAGCATGGTTCCCCATTTAAGCAGTATTTATGATGGTCAGTGTCTTAGCCTAGCTGGAAAACACCATTGCCCTTTGATGACGCCGTACATTGACTTACAAGTCCGTTTAAACCACCGTGTAATTGACAGGCAGTAGTGCCTTCTAGTTAGCCTCACAAACTAAATAGAGGAGTGAGACCCATGCTTCTCAAAAGATACTGGTAAGGCATTGATGTGGGTGCTATGATTTAGACTGCAGAACTCAAATCAACCTAGTAGCAAATCCCTCAAGTTTGATTTGCCCCTATTGTTCCTCATTGGTAAAGGGCTAAGCTAGACTACCCCGGTGTGGTGCTGTCAGTGAGGCAGCTGCTGTAGGGATGCCTGGCCTGAGCTGCCAGCCTTGAGAACTCCATGGCCAAGGTAATGCCGCTCATTCTCTTTGTAATGTTGGACGAGTCGCCTCCCTTCCCTGAATAGCACTCAGGAAAGTGGAGTAAGACCCTTGGGAAGATGTGATCCTGGTCACCTTGGGTTTCAGTTGAAATCCTGCCCCATACTGGCCCCACCAGTTCTACCTGAAGAGGATGAAGGAATGGAAGAGAACTCACAAAGTAAGAAGATGTTCAAATTCTTGTTTTTTAAAATTAAAAATAGGAATGTATATGTATATACATATACACACATATACATGTGCATGATTATAGATGTGAATATAGAAATAATATGCCAATTGTGAAAAACTGACTTGGAAATAGTAAAGAGAATAAAGAAAAATTTGTTCATAATTCGCTGACAGAGAGCTACCATTAATATTTTGGTATATGTGCTTAATTAAATATTTTCTTCTCTTTGTGATTATACATATACCTTTTTTAAAGATTTTATTTATTTTTAGAGACGGGAAGGGAAGGAGAAAGAGAGAGGGAGGGAAACATCAATGTGTGGTTGCCTTTCATGCGTCCCCTACTGGGAACTGGCCTGCAACCCAGGCATGTGCCCTGACTGGCAATTGACCCCATGACCCTTTGGTTGGCAGGCCAGCGCTCAGTTCACTGAGACACACCAGCCAGGGCTACGTATACCTTTTTAAAAGTTATAATAGGATCATATTGACATTGTTTGGTGACTTAAAAATTGTTAATAATAGCATATTGCTGATATTTCCATGTCAATAAATAAATTACTTAAAAGACAACTTATAAATAAATAACTGTAGATCTATTTCAGCATTTTTAGCAACTACTTGGTTGCCCATTGTGTGGATCAACTGTCATTTGTTTAACTACTCTACTATTGAAGGGACAAACATCTTTTTTTATGCACTGTACAGACTTTTTCTGCTTGGCTTGTGCTGGCTCTGGCGAATTATTTTTCTAAAGGCTTTATTTATTTATTTTAGAGAGGGTAAAGGAGGGAGAAAGAGAGGAAGAGAAACATCAATGTGCAGTTGCCTCTCACGTGCCCCTTGTTGGGGACCTGGCCCGCAACCCAGGCATGTGCCCTGACTGGGAATCGAACCCATGACCCTTTGGTTTGCAGGCTGGAGCTCAATCCACTGAGCCACACCAGCCAGGGCCGACTCTGGAGAATTATTATTAATACTGTTTTTCTTCCTAACCTCACATTTAGCGAGGTCACATTGGTAGTCTGAAACTTGACATGGTGGGTGTATTTAAATCATGGAAGCTGGCAAACGTTACAAATAGTTTTCTCTTTTCTCCCAGAAAGCTGCTTTATTAGCACATTATACAGTGCCCCTCAGCTCACTTCCTGGCTTTATGTTGTCCAGTTCAGCCAGGCTGATGAGGGGGATGGATGAGAGAACAGGAACTGACAACAAATAATCACAGTAACAAGCAGATTTGTGACCGAATGCTTCAGACACCAAGTACAGACATTGTATCTTAACAATGAAGTATAAATAAATAACAATAAGGTTTTGGAAGCCAAGTGTTTTGGCAGATAAATTAAAGCTGTGCTCTCTGTTAACCTAGTGACAACTTTCAGATTGAATTAATTACAGGTGGGTAGCAAAGCCAGCAATGAGTCTAAACAGGGGTGTCCAT
The DNA here is from genome assembly GCF_019186645.2 of Phyllostomus hastatus. Classification (NCBI taxonomy): domain Eukaryota; kingdom Metazoa; phylum Chordata; class Mammalia; order Chiroptera; family Phyllostomidae; genus Phyllostomus; species Phyllostomus hastatus. The sequence continues at coordinate 5,637,274 of NW_025333841.1, read as the reverse complement.
CTTTTGTCAACTCTGGGCCACACTGGAAAAAGAAGAGTTGTTTTGAGCCACACATTAAATACATTGTGACACATAATCACATGCACGAAAAATCTCATAATGTTTTAAGTAAATTTACGATTCTGTGTCGGGCCACATTCATAGCCCCCCTGGGCCACACGTGGCCTGTGGGCTTCAGGTTCAACACCCCTGGAGACGACAACTGGTGTTTTGGCTTTTTAGGGATTGCCGTTTTCTGTCAGGGGAAGAATGCTTGCTGGTAGAATGGCTCCTGTGACCCCCAAATGTCTGTTCTATATACTGTGGGATTTTAAACCTGTGGGTGCAGTACTAAGGCTTAGGGTCAGTGCTTTGGATTCTCCTTTTCTGGTCAAGGTAGGGCTTAGCAGTTTCCAGTCTTTGGAAAGAGTGGAGAACAGGACCAAAGAAATGTGGGACTTACTAGCCTTAGGGACGCCATAGACATGTCACTTTGCTACAGCCTGTTTTGATTTTTGCCTTGACAAAGTAGCAAGGATATAGTGTTACAGGACACCTTGTTAATCTAATGGTTGTTACCTGTAGCAGCTTGTCTCTCTGTCCCTGACACAACACAGTACATTGAGTGCCTCAGAAACTCTGCTCTACAACATGCCTTTTGTCCTCCTCATATTACTTTTAGCAGTATAGTGTGGTGGTAAAGTGTTGGCTCTGGGGTCCTGACAGATCTGGGTTCAAAGCCCAGCTCTGCCACTGACAAACTATGTGAACCCTGGGCATGTTACATAAAATCTACCCTCTGCCTCAGTTCTTCAGCTATGAAATGGGGATGATTATGTGCGTGTGTTATAGGTTTGTTGTGAGACTCAACTGGGGTAATGCACATAAAGTGCTTGTTACAGTGAGTAGCATTTCAAATAAGTGCAGTACCATCATGATTGCCCGCACTCTCCATACCTTTTACCGCGAAGCACGATGAAAAGGGCCCCTGACTACTTTCACGTGTCACTCTTTAAGTGATCTTTAAAACGATCAAACTCCCAGTCTAATAAAACTCATTTCCTGCTGAGCACAATACACACTCTAATTCATCTCCACTTCAGCTTTTTCTCATGAAACAGGTTCTGAAATTTTTCTCCATCCTCCCCATCTTTCTATGTCGGTCTCTTCCGAGGAGCCCTTTTCCCAATCACCCCAGCCCACAATGCTTGTATGCACTCATGTAACTGATGACCTCCAGCAATTCAACTCCTTCCTCCTCTCAGGGTCACCTGCTTGTCCCTGAGCATTGCCCTATCTGGCAGTGGCAGATCTGGAGCTGTTACAACAGAATGGTCATCTAGCCCCATTGTTATGTGATAACTGCTCCAGATCCCTCAGACACAGCAGCAAGACCTGCATCTATCTAGCCGTGCATTGGGAATAGGTTTGCCAGATTAAGCAAATAAAAATACAGGACTCTCAGTTATATTCAAAACTTTTTAAAGATTTTATTTATTTACTTTTAGAGAGAGGGGAAGGGTGGGAGAGAAACATCAACTTGCCAAGGATATACGGATCACTTGCTTGTCTCTTGCACGCCCCCTACTGGGGACCTCACCTGCAACCCAGGCATGTGCCCTGACTGGCAGGCAATAGACCCCACGACCCTTTGGTTGGCAGGCCAGCACTCAATCCACTGAGCCACACCAGCCAGGGCTAAATTCAAATTTCACATATGCAGCAAGCATTTTTTTTTAGTATAAGTATATCCCAAATAGTGTGTGGGGGCACACGAATACTAAAATGTATTTATTGTTTATCTGAAATTACAATTAAGTGGATGTCCTGTTTTTTATCTGACAACCCCAACTGAGAATTGAGGAAAAAGACCCTGAGAAAGCAAAAGATCTGTGACTAATCCTGGGCATGCTGGTGCCTGGAGAAAATTGACTCATTTAATAAAGACCTTTTAACCCATTTTGTCATCTGGTTTCTCTGTCTACTGGAGCCAATATGTACAGTTGTGTATGGGGTGCTCACAATATCATTTTGTCTTTGGGGCACCATTCATAATGTTGACATTGAGATTTACTTATAACCGTTTTCTGGCAGATGGCAGTAAAATGTTTTACTCTAATAACATTAACATATATGACAGTTTTTTTCACAAATGGAATTCAGCATCTCGAGGAAGGGGCACCTTTTCTCAGTTTATACCAAGGCATCATATGGTCGTTGGTGACCCTGTCACTGATCAGCCATAAAATGGGCTGCAAGGTCTTTCAAACCATAGGTTGTGACCCATTAATGGGCTGGAAATCATTTCAGTGGGTCACAACCAACATTAGTAATTATAATAAGATGATTCTGATAATGATGATGATGATGATGGAATACAATATAATATCAGAATATATTCCACGTAATAAATGTGTTGCCATTGGAAGTTTTGATTGTGTTACATATGTGTCTATCGGATGCCGATAAAGAAATATTTCTGAGTGTATCTCACTGTCAAAGAGGTTTGAAAGGCACTGACGTGGTAAAGACGTTGAAATCTCGAGAGCAGCAGGTCGGGGTCCGAATATGGGTTTTGCTGTATGCTTGCTGTGCAACCTCAGGCAAATGACCCTTCTGGGCCTTGGTTACCCCATCTGTAATTTGGGGATAATAATTGTACCTGCCTCAAGGGTTGTGCTGAGGATTTAATTAATTAATCCATGCAAAGCACTTAGCACAGGGCCTGGCATGTAGCAGAGGATCAATGCAGTTTTTGCTGTTATTATCAGTGATTAGCCAAGAGCTGAGAGGCTTGGAAGAGACAGGCTCATTAACTGTGGCTGAGCAGTGACAGCTGACAGCCAGATGTGGAAAGAAAGAGAATTCAGAATAATGCAAACGCAGATGAGCCACAATAAAGGATATTCATATTGATGACCTCGAGTCATCAGGAAAAGGTTAAATTATGCCCAGAATGTTCCATTGAATAAAACCAATTTGTAATACATTTAGAAGGCTTTCCCGTGAAAATGATCCAAATAAACAGGATAAACTCTTAAAAGAAAATACCAGTTAATTAGAAGACAATTAATTGATATGAAAGTTCTGCTCCTACTGCTAGTCTGGATAAATGAGATAATTCCGGTTCTGTGTTTTTCCTCTCTAAGTTTAAGCAGTGACTCCTGGCTCAGGCTCTCTGAGGGCACAGGGTGAATTTGGCATTCCTTGTGGACCCCCTGCAGAGTAAGCGGGGGGGGGGGGGGGCTAGCACACAGCTGTTGTTCCTAGGCTCCCCATTCTCCAGGCTAAAATGTGGGGGGCAGTCCCTCACCCTGTATGTTAGGGCACTTCTGCAAACTGGCCCAGGTACTAGCCCACACTGTGGGTGGAGGCGTGGCGGTGTTCCGTTCACCCTGTTTGTGGTTAGCTTTTGGGAGATAAGGGATGGCAGTGCGGGTAAGTTTATAACTGTTCTCTTTCATAGGCATGTTGCCGCTTGCTAATTCTTGCCAAATGCTCACCTCTGTGTGTGTGTGTGTGTGTGTGTGTGTGTGTGAGTGAGTTGGGGGGAGAGGCGAGAGGGGAGGGATGAGAAAATGCATTATAATTTCAGAGATTTATTGGATTGGTGGTTCAAAATTATTTTGAGTGCGAAGACCCCTTTTTCAATAACAGTGATTTTTATTGAGCAAATCAAACAGCTATTCTCGTGGAATCCTTGATAAATACATTTTTAAAAATGGGTCAACAGTCACTTCCAAATCCATTTTGGGCCTTTGGCACAACCCAACATTCACTTAGAAAGCCCAGGATTTCTCTCAAAGTATGGACATGTTGTAAAGACCCCTTGTTAATGTTTGCAATTTGCATGAGGAATCTTGTCCCCCCCCCGCCCCCCCCAACTGTCACATTGACAATAGTTGTGCTCCTAGAATTTGGTGCTTGAGAAAAAATACATAGGCAAAAAGTCACTATGTATTCAACAGCCCTTTAAATGAATCTATTATAGCTACATCTATCTGCCTTAAAAATATATAGCACACACCAGCAAGATGCATTTGTTGAATATATTGCTCTGATAGCTCCCTGCACTCTTCCTTCTCTGCAGTTTCACAACTTTTAATTCTTTCATTTATTCACTTGTCAACTAATTTAATGCCCGTCTTGTCCACTGCAGTGTAAACTCCAGGAGATCAGGGACTACCTCAATTTCTGCTCACTCTTGTTTCACCAAGGCTCGGCACAATACCTGGGACCTGGTAAATATTTGCTAAATGTTTAGCATGGGTGACATAGTTTCCAATGCAGTTGCTGGGTTTTTCTGTGGTTCTGGTGGAACTAGTCAGAATTGAGCTTGCCTAAGTTTTCCAGAAGGTGAGAGACAACGCCCTCCTGGGTGAACCTGCACACACATGGTTGTCAAACATTGTCTGTAGAATAACTTTATTCAACAAATACAAGTAAGTACAATGTGTAACTAGGAGATAAAACCGAGGACCTAAGTTAGTCACAGTGGTGAGGAGATAATATTGAAGCCAATATCAAAAGGGTGTGTATGAGGTTTTTGGACAGAAGGGACAGTGTGAACCCTGGCACTGAAATGGGAAAGAAGGGGTGGTGCTAGAGAAGGCTGGTGGTGTGCCTACTCAGGAAACTGATGGTACATCATTGATCTTTGAGAGATCAAAGAATTTTATTTCTTGTTTTGAGTTAGCAATGTGCATATGGTAAAAAAAAATTCAAAACGAACAAGGGGCAACAGTGAAAAGCGAATCTCCCTCACGCCCAGTCATTCCTGCCACTGACGACCCAGTTTCCTTCCCCAAAGGACCTGCTGTTACCAGTTCCTAAGAGAAAATGTCCCCATAAGGAAACTTTCAGGTTCTACTTGTGTGAAATGAATAAATGAATAAGTGAACAAACAAATGAATATTTTCTACTTTCCATCCCCTTTGAGATATGCATCATCTTGCTAACCATTCTTTCTCCCTTCTTTCTCTGCACGCGTGTGCGCATGCACCGGCACACACAGTTGCACAGGAATGGGACTAGAGAATAAAAGTTTTCACTGTGGATACCTCTCTTTTTTTAAAAACTTATTGTTTTTATTGGGGTGACATCGGTTAACAAAATTGTAAAGGTTTCCGATGTGCAATTCTATAATACATCATCTGTATATTGTATTGTTTTCACCACCCATAGTCTAGTTCATTTTCCATGACCATTTATCCACCCTTTACCCTCCTCCACCTTCCCCCACTCCCCTTTCCCTCTGGTAATCACCACTGTTTTCTGTGTCTGTGTTTTTTGTTTATGTTTTTCTTTTCTTTGTTAAAAAAATTATTTTACTGTTGTTCAGTAACAGTTGTGTGCCTTTTCCTTCCACCACTCCCCTCCAGGATACCTTTCTTTAAAAAATGTGCATCCTTTTTTTCCTTACACTCTATACAAAGGTAACTCATGTGAATAAGTTGGTACAGATATTTGCCTGCCTCCCTCCATGCTTACATAATTATATGAAAACATTTATATTACACACAGATAAAGAATGTTTTGTACATTTTATTTTACAACAATGGTACTGTAGTATACATATATACTACCACATCTTGCTATTCTCACTTAACAATACACCATGGAAACCACCTCATTCTGTGAAATACTGGTATAAAAGGCCATGGATTAGATGTGTGATTCAATCAGCCATACCTCTCCTCACAAACATTCCCTGCATTTCCAGCACTTTTTTTTCCTATGGAATAGATTCCTGAGCGTTTATTTGCTATGCTGAAGTGTACCTATATTTTTAGTTTTAGCAGATAATACCAGATTCATCTCCAGACAAGCTGTAAGTATTCATTTTTTCACCAGCAATATATGAGAGTACACTTTCTCCAACATTTCTGCGTTCAGTTTGGTAAAAAACAAATTTAGGATAACCCGCTGGTGTGTTACCAGTTATTTGTTGACCCATATTGTGAAATATTTTGAACACTGAAAATACATGGGTAGACTCTTACCTGTGAAGCCAGAGTCCCGAGTAAGAAAATGCTTTAATTTTATCCATTTCATTTCAACTTGGGTTAACAAGCAACACGACAGCTACCAGTTGCTGAGTGCTTCTGCTGCATCCAACATTTATTAAGCACTAGCTCATTTAAACCTTAGTGCTATGAGGAAATACTCTTATCCCTTCCAGTTTACAAAAGAAGAAATTTATACAGAAGTCGAGAAACTTAGCAGAGAACATCCAGCTAGTACGTAGCAGAATGGGTCTTAGTTCAGCATGGGCATCTTAACCTTATTGCCTCTAGACTCTGATTAGGATGTATACCTTTGGGCTACTGGGGGTTGAGGTGAGGCCTCATCTTTGTAGAGGTATACCTTGCCCTTTTATAGAGATAGTGAAGAGTAAAGTAGGGAGATACCCAAGGTCCCAAGTGCCGCATGTTTGGACCAGGCCAACTGGATATGGGTGGCTCTATCTTGCATCTCTTCAATGGCAAGCCCCTCCTGAGGGTCACAGAGCATCTCCTCTGCCGAGGAACTTGTGATCTCGGAATGAAAGGCTAGAGTTGATGTGTGCAGTGGACTTTGGGAGGCTGGATTTTTACCTCCTGTCCCCAGGCAAAATTTCGGTCAGTCAGGAACTGAAAGGCTTTTCTTAGGTGCTCTTCCTCCACAGCCACTTTGCTGCCAGGATTTTTCCAGCCCATCTCAGCAAAATAAGGCAGGCTTCTGGGGGAAAAGTCTTGGAGCAACTAATCAGCAGGCCTTGAGTGTGTCTGCATTCTTGTGGCTCTGTCTCTGTACTGACAGGACCAGATCAGGATGCATTCTTTAACGTCACCATGATAGCACAATTACTTATGCAAATGGCTTTGCAGAGGCCATTAATTTCCTGAGCACAGAATTCCAGCCAAATCTTCCTTGTGAGAGAAAGTGATGGACACATTACAATTCTACCCCAAGAGATACTTACAAAGAGTTAATCAGATGCAGATTGGGTCGTCAAATAAAGGGAATCACTGATATTAATGGTTTGGCTGGAAATTGTTTCACCTTGAAAGGGTAATCAAAGTAGCTATCAATTATTGAGCACCTAATAAGTGGCAGGTGATTTACATACATTATCTCATTTGATCTTCACTATAGCCCTAATGAGGTAAGTACCATTACTGTACCCATTTTGCAGATGAACCAATTGAGGTGCAGGGAGGTCACATGTCTTTCTGTCTCTGATCATACAGTGATTGGTGGAAGCTGGAATTGGAAACCAGGAGTGTCTCAGCCTTCCTTAGCATTGTACTAGGTTCCTAACCTGCTCAGGCTTCCGGAGCCATCCCCTTTTCTTGTACAATTGCATCTAAGCATCATCAGACATTTATTATGACACCAGTTTCCATTTATTAAAGACTTTTTATGTGCTACACACTTTACATCTATCATCTCCAAGACTCCAAAACATGCGCTGTTTGTTATCTATTCTTCACACTTCATCTCCAGGGGTAAAGTTTCCCTTTGCAGGACAAAATCGCATAATATGCTTCATATTATTTGCAAAGATGATTGTTTTTGCATAGCTCGTCACGGGTGGGTCTTATGTTTGAGTCTTCTAAAGCAGTGGTCCCCAACCTTTCTGGCACCAGGGACCGATTTCATGGAAGACAATTTTTCCACAGATCTGGGGTGGGGGGATAGTTCCAGGACAATTCAAGTGCATTACATTTAAGCTCACCTGCTGTGCAGCCCGGTTCCCAACAGGCCTGGAGCGTTACCAGTGCACAACCCGGAGGTTGGGGACCCCTGTTCTAAAGTACAAAATAAACCTTGCCATGTGCACTTGTCTCTCAGCCCTCAGGAACACCAGAAATTAGACCCACAGACCTTTTGACCAAACTCCTCAAGGGAGTTATTCCTATGATGAAAAGCAGTAATGGCTATGGACCAATTTAGAGTACTGTGGTGGGAAGTAGGAAGAAACCCTACTTTCAAGATAGATCCTCTAAAACTCTCAGCTCATCCACTTTTCAGCTGTGTGCCCTTGTATAAAGGAAGGTGAACCCCCACCCCCATGAGCTGATTAGATGTGAGAGGAGATTAGAATTGGAATTCACAAGTCCCTAACCAGCCTTTTTCATAGCAGACCCAAGGGCTGAACCCCCTAAACTTTGCCTTAAACCTCACTCTCTTGAGACTGCTAGGCTCTAGTACTCCTTTGCCCATTCTGGGGGAAATGCCAATCATTTAGAGTAGTCAGTGGTACTCAGCCCTGACTGAACACCATAATCATGTGAGTAGCTTTTAGATCAAGCTGTCATTCATTGTGAGTAGCCAGTAAGTGACAGGTGATTTACATACATTAGCTCATTTGATCTTCATCCTTCATCTCAACCCTAATGAGGTAGGTGCCATCGCTGTGCCCATTTTACAGGTGACTGAAGGGATTCTTGCCCTTTCCCCGAGCAAATTTGATTTAATTGATCTGGGTCTCAGAATTTTTTTTAAAAAAAGCTCCTCAGGTCACTTTAATGGCAGCCAGGCATGAGAGATCCTGGCTGAGGTTTAGACTGTTGAGTTCTGTTAAGGCTGGAATGCTTGTGTCCCCTCAAATGCTGAATTCCTAAACCCCCAATGTGATAGCCTTAGGACATGGGTCCTTGGGGGTGTAATTAGATTTAGATTAGGTCCTGTGGGTAGGACCCTCACGATAGGATTAATGCCCTTACAAGAAGAGGAAAACAGAATCCCCTTTCTCTCTGAGCACACATTGAGGAAAGCCTGTGCAAGTATAAAATTCATTTGTGCCCTGGCTAGTGTAGCTCAGTGGACTGAGCACGGGCCTGCAAACCAAAAGACCACAGTTCGATTCCCAGTCAGGGCACATGCCTGGGTTGCAGGCCAGTTCCCAGCAGCGGATGTATGAGAGGCAACCATACATTGATATTTCTCTCCCTCTCTCCTTCCCTTCCCCTCTAAAGATAAATAAATAAAATCTTAAAAAAAATTCATTCGTAAGGGTAAATAAATATGTAGACAAATACAGAGTACTGTATTATTGTAACAGTGGTGGGCAAATAATTTTTATTTTAATCATAAAAATTAAAAATCAAAAGTATTAAGGCAACTCAAACCATAAATATATGTTAATGGATACACAATATTAATAGGTATAAATTGTGACGTAAATATCAAAGTGTAGGATGGAAGTAAAAGTGTAGAGTTTAGCCCTGGCTGGCGTAGCTCAGTGGATTGAGTGTGGGCTGTGAACTAAAGTGTTGCAGGTTTGATTCCCAGTCAGGGTACATGCCTGGGTTGCAGGCCATGACCCCCAGCAACCGCACATTGTTGTTTCTCTCTCTCTCTCTCTCTCCCTCCCTTCCCTCTCTAAAAATAAATAAATAAAATCTTTTTTTAAAAAGCTTAAAAATAGTTTTAAAAATGTGGAGTTTGTGTGTATAAATTATTATAAGCTTAAATAGACTTATGACCATAAGATACTTTAATTTTTTAAAGATTTTATTTATTAATTTTTAGAGAGGGGAAGGGAGAAAGAGAGGGAGAGAAACAACAATGTGTAGTTGCCTCTCACTCCCCAATGAGGACCTGGCCCGCAACCCAGTCATGTGCCCTAACTGGGAATCGAACCAGCGACCCCTTGGTTCACAGGCCAGCACTCAGTCCACTGAGCCACACCAGCCAGGGCCCATAAGATATTTTATGTAAGCCCTATGATAACCACAAAGAAAATACCTATAGAAGTTATACAGGTGACAAAGAGAAAGGAATCAAAGACTATTGATACAAAAACTTAATAAAATATAAAAAAAGACAGCAAGAGAGAAAAAGAGACAAAAGAACTATAAAACAGACAGGAAACAATTACCAAAATGAACATACTGGATCCTTCCCTAGCAATGATTACTTTAAATGTAAGCATTAAATTTTCCAATCAAAAGCCACAGAGTGGCTGAAAGGATTTAAAAAACTACAAAAGACTCACTTTATTTTTCTTTACTTCTTTTTTATTTTTCAATTGTAATTGACATACCATATTATATTAGATCCAGTTGTATAACATAATGGTGAGATGTTTACATAACATGTAAAGTGATCAACACAACAAGTCTGGTACCCATCTGATATCACCTATATTTATTATTTACTGTGTTCCATATGCTGAACTAAATATTGCCATGATTATTTTTATTTAAATAATTTTCTAATTTTTCAGTTAGAGTTGATGTACAATATTATATTAATTCCAAGTATACAACACAGTGATTATATATTTATATAACTTAGAAAGTGATTACTCTGATAAATCTAATACCCACCTGACACCATACGTAGTTATTGCAACATTATTGACTATATTCCCTCTCCTCCCTATGACTATTCTATTCTGTAACTACCAATTTGCACTTCTTAATTCCTTCACCTTTTTTACCCATTCCCCAAACTCCCTCCCATCTGGCAACTACAAATTTGTTTTCTGTATCTATGAGTCTGTTTCTGTTTTGGCTGTTCATTTATTTATTTTTATTCCACAAATAAGTGAAATCATCTAGCCCTTGTCTTTCTCTGTCTGACATATTTAACTTAGCATAATACCTTTTAGGTCCATTTATGTTGTTGCAGATGGCAAGATTTCATTCTTTTTTATGGCTGAATCATATTCCATTATCATATACACTAGTTTATTTATTGATCTATTGATGGACACTAAGGTTGCTTCCATATCTTGTACATTGTAAATAATGCTACAATAAACATATAGATATATATGTCATTTCAAATTAGTGTTTTGTGTTTCTTTGGATAAATACCCAAAAGTGGAGTTGTTGGGTCCTTCTTTGTCTCTTGTTATAGCCTTTGTTTTAAAGTCTTTTGTCTGGTATAAGCATTGCTACCCTGGTTTTTCATTTGTTTTCTTGTCTCCATTTTCATGAAACATCTCGTTCCTTCCCTTTACCTTTAGTCAGTCTTTCAATCTAAAGTGAATCTCTTGTATATAACATATGTAAGAGTCTTGTTTTGTTATCCATTCAGCCACCATATGTCTTCTGATTGAAGCATTTAATCCATTTGCATTTAAAGTAACTGTTGGACTTCTGGCCAAGATGGAGGCATAGGTAGACACACTGTGCCCCCTTGCACAACCAAGATAGGGACAACAACAATTTAGAAACAGAATAACAACCAGAACTGACAGAAAGTTGAACTGCATGGAAGTTGGACAACCAAGGAGTTAAAATAGACACGTTCATCCAGACCAATAGGAGGGGCGGAGTCGGGCGGCAGGGGGGAGAGGGGTCATGTGTCACAAAGAGCATTTGGACCAGGTGTGTAAGACTGCAGTGGACAGACCCTGGGCGTGCAAGCAGCAGCTGGCAAACCCTGGCCAAGGGATGGCAACTGGCAGACCCAGTGAGGTGACAATTGTGAAGCCAGGCACTGTGCACAACCCAGGATCCCAGTGCTGGGAAATAGACCCTTGGGGCACTGATTGAAAACACCTGAGGGAGTTGAGGCACAGGGAGAGACTCCCAGCCTCACGGGAGAGGTCCTTGGAAAGACCCACAGGGTGCACAAGCCCACCCACACGGGAATTGGCACCAGGGGGGCCCAGTTTGCTCGGGGGAAGTGGCAGAAAGGACTGATATTGGCAGAGTGGAGCAAGTGCCATTGTTCCCTCTCAGACCCCACCCCCACATACAGCATCACGACCCAGCAACTGGGGCGCCCTGCCCTGGTGAACACCTAAGGCCCTGCCCCTCATACATAACAGGTGCGATCAGACCGAAAAAAAAAAAGAGATAGCTCAAACAGAAGAACAAATGAAAGCCCCAGAACCCATCGTTTTAAGTGACTGAGAGGTAGCCAACCTATCAGATGCAAAGTTCAAAGCACTGATGATCAGGATGCTCACAGAATTGGTTGATTTTGGTCACAAATTAGATGAAAAAATGAAGGCTACAGTAAGTGAAATGAAGAATACACAGGGAACCAATAGTGATGGAAAGAAAGCTGGGTCTCACATCAATGGAGTGGACCAGAAGGAAGAAAGAAACAACCACACAGAAAAGAATGAACAAATAAAAATTCAAAAAAATGAAGAGAGGCTTAGGAACCTCTGGGACATCTTTAATGTTCCAACATCTGAATTGTAGGGGTACCAGAAGGAGAAGAGGAAGAGCAACAAGTGGAAAACTTATTTGAATAAATAATGAAGGAGAACTTCCCCAATCGGGCAAAGGAAATAGACTTCCAGGAAGTCCAGGAAGCTCAAAGAGTCCCAAAGAAGTTGGACCCAAGAAGGAACACATCAAGGCACATCATAATTACATTACCCAAGGTAAAAATGAAGGAGAGAATCCTAGAAGCAGCAAGAAATAAGGAGACAGTCACCTACAAAGGAGTTCCCATCAGATTGTCAGCTGATTTCTCAAGAGAGACCTTGCAAGCAAGAAGGGGTTAGAAAGAAGTATTCTAAGTCATGAAAGTCAAGAACCTCCATCCAAGATTGCTCTATCCAGCCAAGCTTTCATTTAGAATGGAAGGGCAGAGAAAGTGCTTCTCAGATAAGGTCAAGTTAAAGGAGTTCATCATCAAGCCCTTATTACATGAAATGTTAAAGGGACTTATCTAAGAAAAAGAAGATAAAAAATATGAACAGTAAAAAGATAGCAAACTCACAGTTATTAACAACCACACCTAAAACAAAAACAAAAAGAAACTAAGCAAACAACTAGAACAGGAACAGAACCAGAGAAATGGAGATCACATGGAGGGTTAGCAACAGGGGAGTGGGAGGAGGAGAGAGGGGGAAAAGGTATGGAGAATGAGTAGCATAGATGGTAGGTAGAAAATAGACAGGGGGAGGGCAAGAATAGTATGGGAAATGTAGAAGCTAAAGAACTTATGACACATGGACATGAACTAGAGGCAGAGAATGTGGGTGGGGGAGGGTGTGCCGGGTGAAGGGCGGATAATAGGACAGCTGTAATAGCATAATCAATAAAATATTTAAAAAATAAAGTAGTTGTTAGCCCCGGCTGGCATAGCTCAGTGGATTGAGCGCGGGCTGTGAACCAAAGTGTCGCAGGTTCGATCCCCAGTCAGGGTACATACCTGGGTTTCAGGCCATGACCCCCAGCAACCGCACATTGTTGTTTCTCTCTCTCTCTCTCTCTCTCTCTCTCTCTCTATCTCCCTCCCTTCCATCTCTAAAAATAAATAAAATCTTTTTTTAAAAAAAGAAAGAAGCTCCTTTAAAAAAAAATAAAATAGTTGTTGATAGACATGTATTTTTGCCATGTTATTATCCATTTTTTTTATATTTTTCTTCTTTTTAAAGAAGACCCTTTAACATTTCTTGTAATACTGGTATAGTAGTGATGAATTCCTTTAGCTTTTTCTTGTCTGGGAAGCACTTTATCTTTCCTTCAATTCTAAATGACAGCCTTTCTGGGCAGACTGGTCTTGATGTAGATCATTGCTTTTCATCACTTTGAATATTTCTTGCCAGTCCCTTGTGGCCTGCAAAGTTTGTGTTGAGAAATCAGCTGACAGTCCTATGCAAGCTTCTTAGTATGTACCTGACTGCTTTTCTCTTGCTGCTTTTAGATTCTCTCTTTGTTTTTTACCTTTGGCATTTTAATTATGATGTGTCTTGGTGTGGGACCCTTTGGGTTAATGTTGTTCGGTATTCTCTGCGCTTCCTGGACCTTTATGTCTACTTCCTTCACCAGGTTAGGGAAGTTTTCCATCATTATTTTTTTCAAATAGGTTTTCAAATCCTTACTCTGTCTCTTCTGCTTCCAGCACTCCCATGATGCAAATATTGGTACGCTTAAAGTTTTCTTAAGCCCTGGCTGGCGTAGCTCAGTGGATTGAGCATGGGCTGCGAACCAAAGTGTCACAGGTTCGATTCCCAGTCAGGGCACATGCCTGGGTTGCAGGCCACAACCCCCAGCAACCGCACATTGATGTTTCTTTCTCTTTCTCCCTCCCTTCCCTCTCTAAAAATAAATAAATAAAATCTTTAAAAAAAAAGTTTTCCCAGAGGCTCCTTAAACTATATTCTCATATTTTGGGGTTCTTTTTTCTTTTTCCTCTTCTAATTGGGTGTTTTTTTGCTTCCTTCCAAATTGCTGATATGATCCTCTGCTTCATACACTCAACTGTCAAAATCATGTAATGTATTTTTCATTTCAGTTATTTTTCTGTTTTTAAAAATGTTTCCTATCTCTGTTTTTATGCCTTTAAAAATCTTTTTGTTGAAGTTCTAAGTTCATCTAGTCTTCCGCTAAGTTCATTGAGCATCCTTACAACCAGTGTTTTGAACTCTGCATCTGGTAGATTGTTTGTCTACATTTTGTTTAGTTCTTTCTCTGGAGTTTTGTTTTGTCCTTTCATTTGGGCCATGTTTCTTTGTCTCCTTATTTTGGCAGCCTCCCTGTGTTTGTTTCTATGTATTATGTAGAGCTGCTATGTCTACTAGTCTCTGTATGGTGGCCTTATGTAGTAAGTGTCCTGTTGGTCCCATTGGCACAGCCTCCCCTATCACCTAATGTAGGCACTTTGGATGCACTCCCCATGTAGGCTATAAACTCTTGGTGTAGTTGAGTCTTGGTTGCTACTGGTATGTCAATGGGAGAGATTTATGATATGAAGACTGGCCACAACCTCCATGGAGGATCTTCTGTGCAAGGACTGACCCCACAAAGCAGGACTTGCTTCAGCAGGGCTCTGGTGCCCACTGAGTTCACCCCTTGAATGTATCACTTGAGGTGGTTGGGTGGTGCTTCAGCATGGTCTGAAGCTGTCATTGGGTGCACTGGCTCTGTGGCCTCCTGGGAGGTACAGGTCAGGGTCAGCCATCACCTGTGTCCTGCCCAGGGCCACCAGGCATGAGCTACAGTGTGATCTGCAGGTAGCTGCTACTTGTGCTGGGCTTGGAGGTGTCCAGGAGAGGCCAAGCTTCAATCCAAGACCAGCAGTCACTAGTACCAGGACCTGGGGCCACTTAGCAAAAGGTAAGGGGCACACTGAGGCCAGATGCTGCTTGTCTGAGAGAGTTTAGGAAAGTTTGCAGCTTGAGCCAAGACAGGCTGTTTGTATGCATAAGCCACCAGAAACTACTTGGGTGGGCTCAGAAGTCAGGTGGGGCAGGGTCTCAGGGAATCACCAGGCAGGGCAAACACTGTTAACCAGGTTGATGAAGACTCAGATATTGCACCCACCTGCTGGCTCTGTGATGGGGCAGGCTCAGCAAAAGAACAATGGCACTGCCAACACTTCTGTCTGGGAGAAAGCTGTCCCTCTTGCCCTCGCTCTGGCACCAGACAATTCAATTTGTCCCTGTATGCCCTGGTGCCTTTGGAGCTTCTGTCCCTGCACTGGTGCTCAGAGCCAGTGATCTCTTCAGGAAGTCCATGTACAGGCCCTTTAAGAGGAATGCCTGTTACTCCAGCCACCCTCTATCACATTCATGCCTGTTGGTTTTGACAGCCAGAAGTTATGGTGTCCTTCCTTCCCAGTATTGGAAACCTGGGGTGGGGAGCCTGGTATAGGGCTGGGATACCTTGCTCCATAGGGGAGGATTTCCACAGCTGAAATAACTCTCCCAATTTTCAGCCACCACAAGTCAGCATGGAACCAGTCCGCTCTGCATCTCTGATCCTCCTACAGTCTCCATGTGGCTTCTTCTTCCTTAGTTGCATGACTTACATTCAGCTGGATTTCAGGTAGTTTTGCATGATGGTCCTAATGTAGTTGAGTTGTAATTTTGATGTGGTGGTGGGAGGATGTGAATACTGCATTTACCTATGCTGCCATCTTGACTGGAAGCCTGCAAGAGACTCACGTTAGATTTTAGGACATAAAAGATATGGAAAAGATATTCCATGCAAATGGTAACTAAGAAGGATAGGGTTGGCTGTATTTATATCAGACAAAATAGACTTTAAGTCAAAAATTGTCACAAGTGATGAATAAGGGTATTATATAATGGTAAAAAGGCCAGTTCAGCTCCATGGCTGCCTGGGGTCTCTGGCCAGTCCTTTCAGTCAGTTGGGACTGAAGGCTTTTCTCTACAGTTGTATGCAACCTCCATCTCACCTCTCTGTCTGAGTAGTATGAGCTGTGTGGCTGGTATGGACCATGAGCTTGGGATATTAGGATCCACAGCAGACAGATCTCTGGCTAATCAGGGACAATGGCTTAGCTCTGCAGATGGGCAGAACCACTGGCTGGGATCTGTCTTTGGGTGATGCTGCTAGTAGTAATGTGGTCCATCAAGATCTGTGGGCTTGTTCCTGTAAGCCCCACTCCCTTCTCTCTATTTGATCCCCAATGGTCCATTCCTGCCAATCCCCTCAGTGATCTCTGTGAGGTGAGACCCAGTGTGGCCTCCTAGTGTTCATCTGGCAGTGCTGGGAAAGCTTAGGTGCCCACTTTGGGCTTTCTTTATTCCAGTGGAGAAACCAGAGGCCTAAGGGGTCCTCTTGGTGCTGTACTGTGCCTTCCTGAGGGAGGGGTGATGCAGTCAAAACAAATCTGCTCCATTTACCTCTCTAATACAGTCCTTGGTCTCTGTGGTCCAAGGATGTGATTCAACCTCACCTCCAGGTTGTGGGATTTTCACAAAGCTGTCTTGTCTATGGATAGTTTCTAACTGGTCATTTTGTGAGGGGCAGACTGAAGTCAGGAATGGCATATTCTGCCATCTTGACCTTTCTCTTTTTTCCTCCCTCCCTCCCTTCCTCATTCCCTTACTCCTTCCTTCCCTCCCTCCTTCCTTCCCTTCCTCCTTCCTTCCCTCCCTTCCTTCCTTTCCTTCCTCCTTCCCTCACTTCCTCCCTCTGTCCCTCCTTCCTCCCTCCTTCCTTCCCTCCCTCCCTCCCTCTTTCCTTCCCTTTCTTACTTCCTTCTCTTTCTTACTTCCTTCTTTCCTCCCTCCCTCACTTCCTCCCTCTGTCCCTCCTTCCCCCTCCCTCCTTCCCTCTCTCACTTCCTCCATCCTTCCCTCCCTCCCTCACTTCCTCCTTCCTTCCTTCCCTCCCTCACTTCCTCCCTCCTTCTTCCCTCCTTCCTTCCCTCCCTCACTTCCTCCTTCCTTCCTTCCCTCCCTCCCTCACTTCCTCCCTCCTTCTCCCCTCCCTCACTTCCTCCCTCCCTCCCTCCTTCCCTCCCTTCCTTCCTTCCTTCCTTCCTTCTCTTTCCCTTTCTCTCTTCCCCTTCTCCCTCTCTCTGTCCCTCCCTTCATTCCTTCCCTCCCTTTCTTTAGAGTGCTTATTACTCTCTGGCACTTATAAGATGCTCCAGTCACATCTTGCGTATTTCCTGGTTCTGAACTGCAATCCCAAGAACCATGTAGGAACAACATGAAATACCAATAAAAGGAAGCATGGGATATAGAGAATGTGGAAGAGGAACAAAATTATATTCTATTCAAAATGAGCCTCCACACCAAAATTTCAAAACTCATGAAAAAATCAACACTAAGTAAGACCCCCCATGGAAATAAGCAATCAGAATATGAATGTATTCAGGATGAAGTGACTTTACAGTAAAGACTGTCAAAGATTTTTTTCAAAAGTATGTTGAGGATGTTCAAAGAGGTATACAAACAACTTGCATTAGAGATGGCAGGAAACTATGAAACAAAGAAGCATAAGTTAAATAAAAATGAGACCAGCTGGATATGAAAAAAAAAAACAATTAGAAATCATGGAAAAGAGTCATTTAACTGTAAACTCAAGAAAGTATAAACTTGGAATTGGACACACAGAGGAAATAGCGAAGTGTAAGACAATACTGAGGAATTCTAAATGTAGTACAAAAAGACAAGAATATTTTTTTAAATGCAACATAACAGTGATGAAATGTGGACTATAAATTGAGAGACTTCAACAAGTATTCTGCAGGAGTTCCTGAAATGGTGAAGAGGATTGCAGAGAAATAGTATTTGCTGATATAATAACCAAAAAACTCCCAGTATTGAAGAAACACCTGAGTCCTCAGTTCTGGAGTATACTTTGGGTATTGAGTAGGATAAATGAAAGTCAACACACAGATAGGTGCACCAGAGTAAAACTGTACAGGATTAAGATAATACCTTGAAAACTACAAGAAAAAAGGATGATTACTTATGAAAAAACAGCAATTAGACTCATAGTAAAAGGACTATTCTCTTGAAAGTGCTAAAAATATAATTGTCAAGACTGAGTGTAAAATAAAGTATTTTGAGGTATGCAAAGACTCAACAACTTTAGAGCACAGAGACCCTCAAAATTGCACACTTTAAACATGGATGGTTTGTTGTGAGGTCAATTTTACCTCAATAAAGCTGTTCAAAACAAAAAGCTCAGAGACTAGGGCCCAATTATGAAGGGTTTCAGACAATGAAATGTACCCCTCCCATGGCACAATTAGTGTATTTGTTACCCGGAGAGGCATAATGTTTCATCAGTTTTATTGAGACATAATCCACATGCCGTACAAATTCAACCATTTAAATGTACAAGTCAACATTAAAATGTACAATTAAGCAGTTAATGTTCATAATTTAATGACTTTCAGTGTATTTATCAAGTTGTATTTTTAATAACGTGCATGAATTAAATAATTATAATCAGGAAGAAAATACAGTATGATTTTCTTTTATAAAACATTTTATGTATAATTATCATAGTAAAAAATCATAAGGAAATTTTAAGATCAAAATGTGCAAAAGGTACAATTGAGGCAACTATTGCCATAGTAAATCATACAACTGGTGAAAGATTTTATTATTTTTATTTTTATAAAGTATTAAGATAATTAACAATTAAAGCATACACTTCATGTTTAAAGGTATTTTTCAAATTTGGTGACACATTTATTTTCAAATGTTGTAAGTTTCATTACCTTCCAAATTTTACTCTTTGAGTCGCAGTTTCAGTGGTTTACACATAAATAACAACAAGTGATTACCTAGAATCAGAGCTGAAGTTACTCAAGTTATTCTTTCTCTTTATAATCACTGTGCTATAATGTTTAATTTAGAGTCTACTTTTTTTAATATCAATGGCTTATTTATTTATTTTCACATTTTTTAAAATTGTTCAAGTACAGTTTCTGCCTCTTCCCCCCACCCCATCCTAACCCCCCAGCCCTCCCCTTCTCCCTCCCGCCTCTACCCCTGCCCCCATTATTGTCCATGTGCCCTCTATAATTGCTCCTGCAAACCCTTCCCCTTTTCCCCTGAAATTCCCTCCCCTCTTCCCTCTGCTTACCCTCACCCTGCTCTCAATTTCAGTGTCTTTGGTTATATTTTGCTTGTTTGCTTGTTTTGTTGATTAGGTTCCTGTTAAAGGTGAGATCATATGGTATTGGTCTTTCACTGCCTGGCTTATTTCACTTAGAATCTATTTTTTTAAGACTTTTTTCCTTTTTTTTTTTAAAGATTTTATTTATTTTTTAGAGAGGGAAGGGAGGGAGGGGGAGAGAGAGAGAGAGAGAGACATCAATGTGCGGTTGCTGGGGGTCATGGTCTGCAGCCCAGGCATGTACCCTGACTGGGAATCGAACCTGCGACACTGGTTTGCAGCCTGTGCTCAATCCACTGAGCTATGCCAGCCAGGGCTAGAATCTATTTTTTAAACAATCTATTCCAATCTATTGTTCCTATTGTTCAATCTACATATTCCAATCTATTTGGAATATGTATATTATATTATTAATACAGGGACTGCAGTCTAGAAGTGTGTTCAAAGCAAGCTCAGACTTGAAAATTGTTAAGAACTTACTTTAGAAAATAACAGCCTGGGTCCAGGGCCAAGTATTTAGCAAGAATTTACCCAATTTAACTTCCCTGTAGAATAAAATGATTAAAACAGGAGTACTACAAATCAGCTGATGTAGATCTTACATACACAGTATCCCTTATCCGTGAACTGTTACCCACAGTCAACAGTGGTCCAAAAATGTTAAATGGAAAATTAAAAAAATATGCCATTCACAAGTCTTAAATTGTGCCTCATTCTGAGTAGTCTGATGAAAACTCATGTCCTGCTCCTTCCTGCACAGGATGTGAATCATCTCATTGTCCAGTGTCTCCACAGTGTATAACCTACCTGCCCGTTAGTCACTTAGTAGCTGTCTCAGTTATCAGAGAGACCACATTCACATAACTTGTATTACATACAGTATATTGTTATAATTGTTCTATTTTTTAAATTAATTAATTTATTTTAGGAGGGGGGGAAAGGAAGGAGAAACAGAGGGAGAGAAACATCAATGTGTGGTTGCCTCTCACACGGCCCCCCACTGGGAACCTGGCCTGCAACCCAGGCATGTACCCTGACTGGGAATTGAACCAGCGACCCTTTGGTTCACAGCCCGAGCTCAGTCCAATGAGCTACACCAGTCAGGGCTGTTCTATTTTATTATTAGTTATTATTCATCTCTTACTGTGCCTAATCTTTAAATTAAACTTTATCATAGGCGTATATGTATATGTATGGAAAAGCATAAGTTATGTAAGCTTCGGTACTATCTGAGGTTTCAGATCTTGGAACATATCCACTGCAGGTAAGTGGGGGTTGTCTAGTCTATATTAAAACTTACTATTAACTACAACACTTTTTAAAAACTTAAACCAAAGAAAGATTTGTGTGTTATGGCAGGGTAGGGGGAGGCAAAAAATTAGAAGTGTTTGGTTATGATGCTAATAAAAACAAGATTGACTTTTACTCAGTTTTATCATTCTTTTTTTAACTTCTTTTTTATTGTTGTTCAGTTACAGTTGTCTCCATTTACCCTCCACCACTCCCCCCTACCCCAGCCATCCTCACCTCCCCCCTAGATCCTACCCCCCTTTTGTTTTGTCCAGGTATCCTTTATATATGTTCCTGAACCCCCCCCCCCCAGTCATTCTTATATTAAAATTCTCTGTGGATAGTGCTTTTATTGTAAGCAGGTGGGCAGAGCACTCTCACAGCCTCACCCCTGCTAGGCCACTGCTCTACACCAAACTTCTCAAGAAAGTAGCCTAATCAGTTTTGTGTTTGTGGCCTCCAAACCCCACCCCACTATTTTAGTATGGGCAGTGCTACCATTGACTTTCTGTAGGCTGAGTTTCTTGTCCTCCTGAGGGCCTTCAGTTGCTTACAGCATCAGGTCAGGCACAACATACATACTCTGTCCATCAGGATGTGATGTCATAAGTGACCCGGGTTCTGGCAGTCCCCACTCTGACATTACCCTCCCTCTCCACCCCAAACACTTACAGAACCACCAAAGCCCCTTTTCTTCTTTCCTGTGGGACAAAGCGTTGAGGGCATTTGTCTCCCATTCTCAGCCCTCACCCAGTCTTATCCTCCAATGTTTGGCCAACTATGGACCTGCCGGTCTGGCCCCCAAACCTCCAGGAACTCAATGTTCCTTTCTTCCCACACTCCTGACCCTTCCTTTCCTCTCCTCCCTCCATAACACAGACAGACACACAAATCTCCATTTCATAACATGTTGACTTTATTGCAATCAATATTAGTGTGCCGTGGTGGTCTCAGATTTACTTGTTTTTGTACAAGCACTTCTTCACAACTCCTGAAGATGCTGCAACTTGTTCTACGTTTCTGGCCCAAGCTTGACATTTGCTGGCTCCACAGGATGTTACTTGGCATGGAGTGACATTCCAGCGGCACTTGTTCCTGCTATGCTCATTTTTATTTTGTGGCTTATTCAGTTTGTGGGAACAGATGAATATTGTCGGCTTTATTCCTCTGTCAGGTATCCTTGAACTAGAGGAAGGCAGTGGTGAAGATTTTTTGCTTGGATTTCTTTGACTGAGGCTTTGCACCTTTCCGGTTTTCTTATGTATCTGGAAGGGCAATCAGATGAGTCAGCAGGATATTGGTTTGGGAGAAAAGGATGGGAATATATAGGGACGGAGGGACATAATAAATAGGAATGTGGGTTGAGGAAGGGGTTTGTGGCAGGCAGGGGTAAAGTGGAAGTCTTAAGGAGATCAGTGGGGAAGAAGAGGAGCAGGGGTAGGATTATCTGACCTTTCCACTCTTGATGGTGTTAGGTTGACAAGGAATCTTCATTTCCTTCTTCCTTTTGTTTCTTGGGGTTTCTCGTTCTATGCTTGTAGTTGGGGGTTCC
Organism: Phyllostomus hastatus; assembly: GCF_019186645.2. Classification (NCBI taxonomy): domain Eukaryota; kingdom Metazoa; phylum Chordata; class Mammalia; order Chiroptera; family Phyllostomidae; genus Phyllostomus; species Phyllostomus hastatus. The sequence continues at coordinate 5,615,155 of NW_025333841.1, read as the reverse complement.
ATATTTATCTGAAGGTCCTCAGATGTACACATTTCCTCAGCGAAATGAAGCCTCCCAAAAGCATTCCCCAGGGCTCCTGGCCTTTCTACCTACAGAGATATGTGCTGTCTCCTAGGCGATGAGGAGCCACACCCTTGAGCTTTGTTTGGTCACTGAGGAAGTGACCAATGGTCACTAGCCAATGGCAGCATAGGGATGACTTAGATATCACAGAGCACTGCTCCTGGCACCTCTTTGAAGTGGAGGGGAGACCAATGTGCTATGGTTCGGGAAACGGGGTGGTTCTTCCATACCCGCTGAAGATTCATCCCAAAATGACCTACTATGCCTCCTCATTTCCCCATGTTCAATGTTGGTGGGTCATCTAGCAGGGGGAGAGTATTTCCTCCAAGACATTCCCCACAGCCACCCCCGTTTGGTGGTTCATTCCATTCATCATAACCTTCCATTTTGGATGTCTTTTCTACAATGCCTCCAATATAATGTGTCCTTATTTTACTCTCTGAGAAGATGGGAATCATTCTAGTTTCCTTTTGTGCCTGTTTTTATATGGCCCAAGAACTAAAAAAGTTTATTTTGTCATTTTTAAGTATTTGAGAAAAAAATTAAAAGGAGAATATTTTGATATATGTGGAAATTATATGAAATTCCAGTTTCAGTGCCCATCAATAAAGTTTTATTAGAACACATTCTAATAAATTCTGACCTGGTGTGAAGTGGTATCTCATTGTGGTTTTAATTTGCATCTCTCTGTTGGCTAGTGATGCTGAGCATCCTTTCATATGTCTCTGGGCCCTCTATACGTCCTTGAAGAAGTGTCTGTTCAGGTCCTTTGCCAATTTTTTAATTGGGTTGTTTGTCTTGCTGGTGTTGAGTAGTGTCAGTTCTTTATATATTTTGGAGATCAAATCCTTGTCCAAGGTATCATTGGCAAATATATTTTCCCATATGGTTGTTTCCCTTTTCATTTTGCTGATGGTTTCTTTAGCCATGCAGAAGCTTTTTAATTTGATGTAGGCCCATTTGTTTATTCTTTCCTTTATACCCCTTGCTCTAGGGCACATATGAGTGAAAATATTGCTACATGGGATATCTGAAATTTTCTTGCCTATGTTCTCCTTTAGGACTTTTATGGTGTCATGACTTCTTTAGAATCAGCTTTTTAAAGATAAATGTTAATGTCTATTATTTTTAATGTGATGGTGTTGAATTTATAAATCAATATAGAGAAAATTGAACTATCAACAATATTGAGACTTAATCTGTGAACATGTTAGATCTAGTCACTTATTTACATCTTTAATTTTGCTTTACAAGTTTTTTTAAATTTTCAGTATAAAGCTCTTGTATAATTTTTGCTAAATTATTATATTTCCTAAGTACTTTCTATTTTGATGCCATAGTAAATGGAATTGTCTTTCAATTTAATTTCCGATTTTTTGCCAGTATCCAAATTGTACAGAAATGCAATTAATTATTATATGTTGACTTTACATTCCATGACCCTTATAAATTTACTTATTGGTTCTAGTTATTGTTTTATAGATGCCTTTTGATTTTCTACCTAAACAATCAGGTTGTCTGTGAATAAATACAATTCTACTTCTTCTTTTCCTATATTTATATCATTTTTAATTTTTTAAAAGATTTCATTTTTTTAGGAAGGGGGAAGGGAGAAAGAGAGAGAAACATCAGTGTGTGAGAGATACATTGATTGGTTGGCCCTCACACGCACCCAACCAGGGACGTGGCCTGCAACCCAGGCATGTGCCCTGACTGAGAATCAAACTGGTGACCTTTTGGTTCACAGGCTGGTGCTCAATCCACTGAGCCATACCAGCCAGTGCTCATTTATAATTTTCATTGTTTTATTATATTAGGCTATCTCCTTCAATGCTGAATATAATTGATAGGAATTGAACATTTTACATTGTTCCTGATCTTAGAGGGAATGTATTAAATATTTCACCATTTAATTATGCTACTGGTCATAGGATTTTTTGTTGATCCCCTTTATCAGACTTAGAAAGTTCCCTTTGTTTCCTCATTTGCTGAGAGGTTTTATCATGAATGTGTATTGAATTTTGTCAAATGCACGTTCAGCAACTTCATAACAATGTTTTTTACCTTTATTGTATTAATGTGGTGAGATACATTAACTATTTTTTAAATATTACAGTACACTTGTATTCCTGGAATAAACCTCCCTTGGTCAAGATGTATAATGTTTTAAAAAATAAATCATATTTGATTTGCTAATACTTTGTTGACTTTTTCTTTAATTTTTATGAGTGATTTTACTCTATAGTTTCTTACTTTGCAATTTTTTGGTCAAACTTTGATATCAAGGCCATGTTTGCCTCATAAAAGTAGTTTTTTTAAAAAAAGTATTTATTTTTAGAGAGAGGGGAAGGGAAGGAGAAAGAGAGGAAAAGAAACATCATGTGTGGTTGCCTCTCAAATGGCCCCCACTAGGGACCTGACTTAAAACCCAGGCATGTGCCCTGACTGGGAATCGAACCGGCGACCTTTTGGTTCGCAGCCTGTGCTCAATCCACTGAGCTACACCAGCCAGGGCATAAAAGTAGTTTAGAGGAGCCCCCACCTCTATTATCTGACAGAGGTTAAGAATTGTTTATTTGTTCCTGAAGTGTTTGGTAGTATTCACAAGTGAAGCCATCCACTCTTGGAATATTCTTGTGAGAAAATTTTGAATTAATCTTGATATTTCCATTATTTAAAAATTCTATCATGCTAAATAAAATAAGTCAGATGGAAAAAGTCAAAAATCATATAATTTTACTCCATGTGGGATATAAAACTTCCAGTAACAAATGAACAGAACGAATAAGAAACACAAATAAAAACTAGTAGACATACATGTGGCATGGTAGTTACCAGAGGGAAAAGAGGGGTGGCAAGGAAGTAGTAAAAGGTAAGGAGGGCCAAATATATAGTGATCAAAGGAAATTTGACTTTGGACAGTAAACACACAATGCAATATATGATGATGTGTTATAGATATATGCACTTGAAACCTATATAATTTTATTAACCAATATCACCTAAATAAATTTAATTTAAAAGTCTTTGTTAAAGTTTCAAGCCTTGTATTAGTTTTGGTAAACATTTTTTTCAAAAAGGATTTTTTTTTTTAATTAGTACAGCCACAGTGGAAAATGTTATGGAGATTCCTCAAATGATTAAAATTAGAACTACATTGTGACCTAGCAATTCCATTTCTGGGTATCTATCAGAAGAAATCCAAAACACTAATTTGAAAAGATATATGCTTCCCTATGTTCATTGCAGCATTATTTAAAATAGCCCAGATATAGAAGCAATGTAAGTGCCCATCAATAGACCATTTCATGAAGAAGGTATACATACATAAAATAGAATACCATGTAGTCAAATAAAGAATGAAATCTTAGCCCTGGCTGGCGTAGCTCAGTGGATTGAGCGCAGGCTGCAAACCAAAGTGTCGCAGGTTCAGCTCTCAGTCAGAGTACCTGCCTGGGTTGCAGGCCATGACCCCCAGCAACCACACATTGATATTTCTCTCTCTCTCTCTCTATCTTCCTCCCTTCCCTCTCTAAAAATAAATAAATAAAATCTTTAAAAAAAAAAGAATGAAATCTTGCCATTTGAAACAATATGGATGGAGCTAGGAGTTATTATGCTAAGTAAAATAGAGAGCAAAAGACAAATACCGTATGATTTCACTTATATGTGGATCTAAAGCACAAAACAAAAGAACAAACAAAGGAGAAACTAACTCATACATACAGAGAATAAGCATACCTCCAAGAGGGGAGGAAGGTTGGAGAGCTGAGTAAAAATGTGAAGCTATGAAGAAGTATAAACGGGTAGCACAAAATAACTATGGGATGTAAAGTACAGCATAGTGAATACAGTCGATAATATTGTAATAATTATGTGTGGGGCCAGGTGGACACTTGAGTTATTGGGAGGATCACTTCATAAATTATATAAATGTCTAACTATGCTATATACTTGAAGCTAATATAAAATAATATTGAATGTTAATGATTATTGAAAACATTAAAATATAAGAAATTTTATTTTGTCTAAATTATTGAATTTGTTGGCATAAAATTGGGCATAGCATTTATTTCATAGTTTTTAAGTGACTGTAGCATGTGTTGTGATGTTGCCTATATAATTCCTGAAATTGGTAACTTGCATTTTATGTCTATTTTTCTTGATTACTTTTACCTCAATTTTTGTCACTTTTATTAAGCACTTAAAAAGTACTTTAGAGGGAGAGGGGAGGGAATTTCAGGGGAATTTCAGGGGGAAAGAGGAAGGGTTTACAGGAACAAGTATAAAGGACACGTGGACAATAACAAGGGAGAGTGGAAATGGGAGGGAGGTGGGGAGGGCTGGGTGGGTGGGCTGGGATGGGAGTAAAAGTTAGAAAATTGTACTTGAACGATAATTAAAATAAAATTATTTTTAAAAAAAGAACTACCAAAAAAAGTACTTTAGAAGATCCAAGATGGTGGCAGAGTAGGTAAAAGTTAAACTTCCTTCCTTCAAAGACCAAACTGGAATTAGAAGTAATATATAGAAAAATCAGCCTGAAGACTAGCAGAACAGGAGTATTATCTCCAAGGATTTAGAGAAGAAGCCATATCAAGATTGGTAGGATGGCAGGAGATGCAAAAAGGACTGTTCCCACTCTAATAGGCTGCAGCTGAGAATCCGGAAGGCTAGCTCAGCTGCAAAGGTTCCCCTTGAGGAGTGTGGGATCTCAACCCTATGCCAGGCTCCCTGGCGCAGACCACCAGGCCCACAGAGAAGTCCACAGAATATAAAAAATCAGTGGGGATTCCGTCCACCAAGGAGAGATGGGTGTTTGTTGTAAACCCAGGCACCCTCAAAAGGCCAGCACACAAAATCTTGTTTGTTGTGCTTCACTCTGAGCTCCAGTGGAGGGAGGGTGGCTCAGAGTGTTTAAAAAAAAAAAGCCCTGTGAGGAGAAACTGGGGTTTTGGCTCTGGACAGACAGCTGAAGGGACAACTGCAAGGGTCTCTGTGCTAGTCCCTCTCCCACAAATGCCATCTTTCTTGAGATGAACACTCCCCTCCATATGGCATCAGCTTGGGGGAATACAATAGCCCCATCCTTTGTACTCCCTGTGAAGCTCATGTCCTCTGGAGGAGTCCGTTGCCTAGGCCTGGTGTGTGGAAGTCCAGGTGGACTCGGGGAGGTATCAGAGATCAAGTTGTGTGGCTCTGGGGTGGAGGCCATTCCCCCACTTCCTGTGAGCCTGATCAGCACCACTCCGTCACAAAATATCCACTAGCCTTACCTTCCTGAATCCCAACAGCTCACCCTGCAGGGGTCAGGCTCTCTAGGAATTCCAAGCAAAATCCAGGACAGCCTAGTATGTGTGGTTCTAGGATGGGGACCATGTTTCTCTTGCATGGCAGACCAATGCAGACTCCTCCCTTCACACGGCCAAATCTTGGTCTGTTTGGACATGATAAACTCTGCTTGTTTCACCTTAACGCTTCGCTGAGACTCTGCCCCACTACAGATGTCTGCAGGCACCCAACAGATGGCATCTTGCTGTGATGTGCCCTAGGACTTTTGCTGAGTGGCCTCAGACCCAGTCCTGGTACTGAGTGTGAACCTGTGCCAGTCTGGTGAACGCCACTTGTCCCTACCTGGTGACTTACTGAGGACCTATCTCACATAACTCATGTACAACCAGAGGGTCTTTAAGTGACTGAGCCTATCAGGTAGCTGGAAGACAGAGGCAGGCAGAGGCAAGCAGAGGCAACTCTCAGAGTGCCTTGGGCCTTTTTATGACTTGACCTTGTGCTCAGTACTTGTGTAAACCAGCTTTGGGAAGCAGATTGACCCTTCCCACACACACCCAGGCTCAGCAAAGGCAGCCACAAACTGAATTACTGTGCAGTTCCAAACAGGCAGCCCAGGGCCAGTCAGAAGCAGTGTCCGACACTGAGCTGCGGAAGAGGCCCCAGAACAGACACACCCAGTGGACAGCTTCAGAATATGTCAGAGCAGGATCCCATCAGCTACACATACAACACTTCCAAAGGTAGATCTTGGCAGGCACCAGACCCTGTTGAGGTAAATTCTGCATTGTGTGGTCAGCATCCTCTCAGCTGCTCAAACATAGGGGTCAGGGTCAATTCTCAAAATCAGCAAGCCTGAGGTTCAACCCCATCCATGGATATGTCAACAGTGATCAAGAAACTATTATAACAGGAGGGCTCATGTAACCCACATAAGGGACATTTCTACAGTACCTCATTCAGGTGATCAGGAGACTATGCTACTGGGTCTCACAGAACACCTACTACATAGGCCACTCTAACAAGACTGGGAGACATGGAAGATCTCCCTTATACACACAAACAAACACAGACAGGCAGCCAAAATGGGGAGACAAAGATACATGACCCAAATAAAAGAACAGGAGAAATCTCCACAATAATAATTAAATGAAATGGAAGCAGGCAATCTATCAGATATAGGGTTCAAAACAATGGTTATAAGGATGATCAAGGAACTTAGGGGAAAAATGGATGAACTCAGTGAGAAATTAACAAAAAGATAATAACCATGAAAAAAGAACATAGAGGCCTGGCTGGTGTGGCTCAGTGGATTGAGTGCCGGCCTGTGAACCAAAGGGTCGCTGGTTTGGTTCCCAGTCAGGGCACATGCCTTGGCTGCAGGCCAGGTTCCCAGTAGGGGGCACACAAGAGGCAGCCACACATTGATGTTTCTCTCCCTCTCTTTATTCTTCCTTTCACCTTTCTCTAAAAATAAATAAATAAAGTCTTTAAAAAACTGACCCTTTTAAAACAAAAAGAAAAGAAAAAAGAACATAGAAACTAAAGAATACAATATCTGAAATGAATTATACACTAAAAGGAATAAACAGTAGGATAGATGAAATATAGGACCGAATCAGTGATTTGAAATACAAGGTAGCAGAAAACACCCAATCACAGCAGGAAAAAGAGAAAAGAATTTTTTAAAATGAGTATAGTTTCAGGGACCTTGGAAACAACATGAAGTGTAACAACATCTGCATCATAGGGGGATTAAAAAGAGAAGAGACAGAGCAAGGGATTGAGAACTTATTTTAAGAAATAATGACTGTAAAGTACCCTAACCTGGTGATAGAAAGACAGACAAGTTCAAGAAACACAGAGGGTCACAAACAATATCATCCCAAAAAGGCTAGCACCAAGACATATCATATTTAAAATGGCAAAGTTAAAGACAAAGAATCATAGAGGCAACAAGAGAAAGAGAGTTAACTACAGTGGACTGTGAGCTGATTTCTCAACAGAAACATTTCAGACAAGAAGGGATTGTCCTGAAATATTCAAAGCAATGAATAACAAGGAACTGCACTAGGACTACTTAACCCAGGAAGACTCATTTAAATTTGAAGGGGAAATATAGAGCTTTCTAGACAAGAAAAAGTAAAAGACTTCATTACCACCAAACCAATATTACAAGAAATTTTTAAGGGTCTTCTTTAAGAAGAAGAAAAAGAAGGAGAGACATGGACAATGGGGGGGATTGACTGTGGGAGTAGGGGGCCAGGAATGAGCGATGGGGAAAGAGATGAGACAGTTGTGACTCAACAATAATAACAAAAAGGAGAAACATTTATAAAGAATAAAATGTATAAAGGACCCATGGACAGAGACAATGGAGTGGGGGGAGGATTGAAGGTGAAGGGTGGGGGTGGATAGGGCAGGGGAGAATAATGGGGAAAATGGGGACAACGGTAATTGAACAAAAAAATTTTTTTAAAGATTTTAAAAAGTCAGTAAATACTTATCAATAATCACTTTAAATATAAATGGCTATAGTAAGAGACAAAGAAGGACACTGCATGATGATAAAGGGAGCAATACAATAAGAAGATATAACCCTTGTAAATTATGCACCCAACATAGGAGCTCCTGAATATATAACACAAACCTTGGTGGACATAAAGGGAGAAATTGACAGAAATACAGTGTGATGTACCATTGGGTATATCTCCCAGGCAGAAAAATCAACAAGAAAATGGCGGCCTTAAATGACACACTAGATTAGATGGATTTAATTGATATTTTCAGAGCACTCCACCTATATCATTTTATTTACCAATGTCACCCCAATAAATTCAATAAAATGAAAAACACAAGAAAATAGCAAGGCACTGGCATCGAAACAGACATATAGATCAATGGAACAGACTAGAAAGGCCAGAAATAAACCCACACCTATCTGGTCAATTAATATCTGACAAAGGAGGCAAGATCATCCAACATGTCAAGGACAGTCTATTCCATAAACATTGTTGGGAAAAGTGGAAAGATACATGAAAAATATGAAACTAGACCACCTTCTTATACCATATATAAGAATAAACTCAGAGTTAAAAATTTAACTGTAAGACTCAAAACCACCAAACTCCTAGAATAAAACATAGGCAGTTAAATCTTGGACGTTTCTATTAGCAATATTTTTTTTCTGATATATCTCCTCAGAGAAAGGAAACAAAAAAAATAAACAAATGGGATTACATCAAACTAAAAAGGTATTGCACAGGAAGAAAGCCATCAACAAAATGAAAAGACAACCCACTGGATGAGAGATCATGTTTGCCAATGATACCTCTGATATGGGGTTAATATCCAAATTTTATTAAAAACTCATACAACTCAACATCAAAAAAGAAGCAAACAATCCAATTAAAAAATGGACAAAGTGGCTTTACATTTGAGACCTAGGAGGAGGCGTTTCCGGCCATTCATACTCTAGTCCGTGGGCCCTTGGCTCTTTTTTGTGCACGCTCGGACTGAAAGCGTGACGGCTCCATTAGGATGAATCTTGTGAGCTTTTTGACAAGATTGAGTCACGAAATTGTAACCCTCGAATTAAAGGCTGCAACACAGGTCCATGGAACAATCATGGGTGTAGATGTCAGCATGAATACTCATCTTGAAGCTGTGAAAATGACCCTGAACAACCAAGAACCTGTACAGCTGGACACGCTGAGTATTTGAGCGAATAACATTTGGTATTTTATTCTGCCACACAGCTTACCTCTGTACACACTACTTCTGGATGTTGAACCGAAGGGGAAATCTAAGAAAAGGGGAAGCTGTTGCAGAAAGAGGCCGGGGCAGAGGAAGAGGGGTTCCTAAGTGATAATATGTCTCAAGATTACTGTTTCAAAGTGATATGTCTGGCTGGCGTAGCTCAGTGGATTGAACGCGGGCTGGGAACCAAAGTGTCCCAGGTTCGATTCCCAGCCAGGGTACATTCCTGGGTTGCAGGCCATAACCCCCAGCAACCGCACATTGATGTTTCTCTCTCTTTCTCTCTATCTCCCTCCCTTCCCTTTCTAAAAATTAAAAAAAAAGTGATATGTGTGGTGAGATATTATTTGTAAAGGTTTTGTTTGTTTCTGTCAGTTTTTAATAAACATAAATGTAGGCCAAAAAACAAACAATGGACAAAGCAGCTGAATAGACACTTTTCCAAAGAGGACCTACAGATAGCCAAGAGACATGAATTTGATGCTCAGTATCACTAATCATCAAAGAAATGCAAATTAAAACTTCAGTGCAATATCACCTGTCAGAATGGCTATCATTAAATTTTTTAAAAATGACAACTGTTGGTGAGGATGTGGAGAAAAGGGAACCCTCATTCACTGTTGGTAGGAATGCAGATTGGTGCAGCCACTGTGGAAAGCAGTATGGAGATTCCTCGAGAAATTAAAAACGGAACTGCCTTATGACTCAGTAGTTCCACATCTGGGTATATATCAGAAGAAACTCAAAATACTAATTTGAAAGAATATGCACCCCTGTATTCATTGAAGCATTAGCTTGCTTTAGATATTTCATACAAATGGGATCGTATAATACATGACCTCTGTGTCTGGCTTCTTTCATTTAACATAGTTTTTCAAGGTACGTTTGTATTATGGTGGGTATTAGAACTTCATTCCCTTGTATGGCTATATAATATTCCATGACATTAATGTACAGCATTTTGCTTATCCATTCCTCAGTTCATGGACATTGGGATTGTTTCCAGCTTTGACTGTTGTGTATAATGCTGCTGTGAATATTTCTGTGCATGTTTTTTGTTTGAATGCCTGTTTTAAATTATATTTGTTATATACATAGGAGTAGAATTGCGGCATCACATAGTAACTCTATGTTCACATTTTTGAGAAACCACTACTCTGTTTTCCACAGTCGCTGTACCATTTTGCAGTCCTATCAGCAATGTATGAGGGTTCTGATTTCTCCACACCCGTGCCAACATATGTTATTCTCTGTCTTTTTGATTATTGGCATTCTACCTGGTATAAAGTGCTATCTCACTGTGATTTGATTAGTATCTCCCTGATGACAAATGATGTTGAACATTTCATATGCTTATTGGCCATTTGTATATTTTCTCTGGAGAGAGGTCTTCTCAAGTTCTTTGCCCACTTTTAAATTGGCTCCCATGTCTTTTTGTTTTTGAGTTGTGTGAATTCTTTATATGTTCTGGTTACTAGATTTTTCTCCACTGTATTATTTGAAAATGTATTTTCCATTCTGTGATTTGTCTTTTCAGTTTCTTGATAGTGTCCTCTGAAGCACACAATTTTTAAATTTTGATGCAGTCCAATTTATGTATTTTTTTTTGTTTGTTTTGCTGCTCATGCTTTTCCTGTCACGTGTAAAAATCCATTGCCAAATCCAAGGTCCTAAAGACGCATCACTGTTTTTTCCTCAGAGTTTTATGGTTCTAGCCCTTCTATTCAGGCCATTGATCCATATTGTGTTAGTTTTCATATATGGTATGAGGCTTTCAGCTGTAGTATTAATTTCTTTATTCAGATTAGATCAGCCACTACTAATGGTTTCCTGGGAGGAAATTTTTTTTCAGTTTTGTGAACTGTCATAAGCTTCATCTTCCGTTGCTTCATCACTGCTTTGAACATGCCTCAACCCGGCTGAAGAAAGAATAGCATCAAGAGCTCAAAACCCCCTTAGCTTTCCCTCTGACATCCTCGGCTACCTAACACTGTCCCCCACTTGCGGGTGTATCTCCTACCTTTTCTCTAACACGGTCCTCCAAGCCAGGCAGATTCTCCATTCCTGCTTCAACCTCGGCAGCCCTTTCTCTTTCGTAAGCATCTTGCTAAAGGCCACGTCTGTCTCTTTGACCACTGTATTGCCGGCACCTAGCATGATGCCTGACACACATAAGTCACTCCTTACTCTGGGACAGAGCTTAAAGTCAGCGTGTAAAATGAAAAATTACATGGTCAGATTACCTTTGATGATGGCTTAGGGAGGTGCCACCCTGGAGAATGATATCCTTCTCCCAGAAATTCCAGCACGGTCAGCATTTTGTTCCAGTGTGGATGCAGATCACACTGGGTTGTTCTTTTTGTTTGAGCTCGAGGTTAAGTATTTGTCTTGCACTTGTACTTGGCCACACTATATGAAAAATATACTTTAACCAAGAGAATGACAGTCAGCAAAGTGTGTTGTTTACTTTAAGAGATAGAAGAACAGGTTTATGCCTCTTGATCTCACAGTCAATCGAGGGTATGTATTAATTAAGTGTAGTGGCAGCAAGATTTGCCCATACTACTCAAACAATTCTCCCTTAGTGTGTGTTTCTGAATTCATGGAACTGAAATATGGCTATGAATGCCAATGTCATAGACACTCAAAAAGTTTCTGTGCATGAGCGACTTAATTAATTAAAACTGTTCTCTCTGCTTTCAACATCTTCCTTTTGTCTCTGCCTATCAAAATCCTATACATTTTTCAGAGCCAAGCTGATACCCACTTATCCCCCCTTACAGGCTAATTATATTAGTTATTATGTGCCTTAACTGTGCAGCAGAAAATGCAAAACACCTTATATGCTTTGTTCTCCTTTAATGCTCACACCAATCTTATGACAGAGAAATAAAGGATATTCTTCCTGTTTTAAGGATGAGAACACTGAGATTCAGAGAAGTTAACTATGTTGCCCAAGGTAGGTATAATCTGTTGTTCTTATCACTGTCTCTCCAGGGCTGGGAACAGTTTCTGGCATAGAGCGCATGCTCAACAAATAGCTATTGACTGCATAGAATGACTGTCAGATTCCAAGCCTGTGTGCTTAGCCCCTCTTCCAGGGCCTCATGACCTGTTCCAGCTCATGGCTCAGTCGTACCTTCTTTTTTTTTCTTTTTAAAGATTATATTTATTTTTTATTTTTTAAGAGATTTTATTTATTTATTTTTAGGCAGAGGGGAGGAGAAGGAGAAAGAGAAGGAAAGAAATATCAATGTGTGATTGCCTTTTGCACACCCCCAACTGGGGACCTGGCCCACAACTCAGGCATGTACCCTGACTGGGAATCGAACCAGTGACCCTTTGGTTTGCAGGCCGGCACTTGATCCATTGAGGCACAGCCCCAGTAATACTTTCTTATTCTATTATCTGAATATTGGCCCCAGCCAAGAATATATCGTGGGTGTTCATTTGCTTTAAATTTGTATCACAAAAATATAGGTATCTTAAATATTTTTCAAAGTCCGTCTGCTCCTGGAGAGTCTGATATGCTTTTCACCTACTATTCTCTTCTCCTTTCTCACAGCTTCCATAAGACGTAAGGTCTGTATCATCCAGATCCCATTTAACAAGATAGTTCTTTGTGTTGCAGAGACTTGAATGCACATCTTCCCTCCTTCCTTAGATGCTGACTAACCAGTATTCCTCTCTGAGGCACCGATTACTGAACCCTACTCTTGATAAGCCAAATGTCTCGAGATAATTGCTCTTCTGCCAACATGTTCAGTACCTTGACAATCTGTATCAAAGTACGTTTATGAGCCTTGAAGCCTCCTGGTTTCTCTCCCATAAGCACGCTTTGTACTGCCCATGCTGATAGGAACTGGTCAAAGGATGATCACGCCTAAGTCTGCCTGGTCAGGTAACTGGCACCTTTTGAGACATCAGAGATTTACAAAATGCATTTTACTGCTGAGTCAATGTGCAAAAGAAAAAAAGATGACTTCTTAAATGTTCATGTGATGTATTTAGATGTAAGCGTGTTAAACTCATTTTCACCGGGGACCACATCAGCCTCATGGTTGCCTTCCAAGGGCCGAATATAATTTTAGGACTATATAGATGTAACTACTCCTTAACTCGGGGCAAGGAGCTCTACATTTGGCCCTTGGAAGGCAACCGCGATGCTGATATGGCCCGTGGTGAAAGTGAGTTTGACACACCTGATTTAGAGCTTCTCATTTATTAATCATGTAGACAAGCCTTTGCCTACAGTTTCATGAAACCCTTGGATCGTTCTGAAGAACTAGAATAGGAATATGTTTAGATTTTATTAATCAGGAAAAGTGAGGCAATGATAATCATCAGCCACAGACTCTCACTTTTTTTAATAAGCAAGCTTGTGGTGAGATTTGCAAACACAGAAATCACGGTTAGAAGGAACCACATAGTAAAAACGGTCCAAGTTTCCATTCAGGAAGTTATAAGCAACAAAATATTGATCTGAACTGGGTCGATATGACTAAACTATACTTCTAACAGAATTTTTCACATGGAGTACCTGTACTATTCCTAGGTAATCAATAATTTCGATTACTACGGTGGAGGATCAGAAGCAGTAGGCAAATAGATTTTGGCATTGTACTACTGTATGCCAAGTCCTTTAAATGTATTATTCCATTTAATTCTCATAATTCTGGGATGTAGGTCCTGTTTTCACTCCCATTTTACAAATGAGGAAACTTAGGCTCTCAAATTGCAAACTGTCCGTGATCATAGCCTGTAAGCACAGAGCTGGGATGTTTATCCAGATTTGACTCCAGACCCTGTACTCATTCTACTATACCACACTGCCTCTTAGTGGTCCCCATTAACCTATGATAATAATAGCCAGTATTTATTGGGAACTATAAGAGCAAATGAATAGAAAACGGGATGCATTCCTTGGGCTTTATAAATAATAGTTACAATTCATTTATTTATTTTTAGAGAGGGAAGGAAGGGAGAGCGAGAGAGAGAGAGAAACACCAATGTGTGGTTGCTGGGGGCCGTGGCCTGCAACCCAGGCATGCGCCCTGACTGGGAATCGAACCTGCGATGCTTTGGTTCACAGCCCACGCTCAATCCACTGAGCCAGCCAGAGCTAATAGTTACAATTTAAAGAGCACTAGGCACAGTGATAAGGGCTTAGCATATAGTAACTCACTTAATCATCAGAACCACTCTATGACGTAGGTGTTATTGGTATTCCCTTTCCATAGATGAGGGCGTTACAGTTGGGGGACCAGGGGTGAGTAAAATGAGCACAGTTACTCAGCTAGGAAGTTTCAGGGCCAGATTTCAAACCCATGTGTCAGTTGCCAGACCCAGAGCCTACATACCACTAGTTCAAATGTGAGTGTGCCATGAGAACCACCAGGTGAGGCTGTTAAAAACATGGATTCCTTGGCCCTGTCCCTGAGAATCTGATTGAATAAGACTTTTTAAAACTGTTTTTTTCCAGGTTTATTGAGATATAATTGACAAATGTGATATAGTTGGAATCACATAATCTTTCCAGATGGAGTTCTTTCACTTAGCGCAATGCACACACCATTGAGACAACAAAAAAAGATCAGTGGTTGCTCAGGGCTCAGAAGGAGGGAGGGCTGCATAGGTGGGATGGAGGGGCTTTTAAGGGTGGTGAAACTACTCCGTGTGAGACTGTAACAATGGATACGTGACTTTATGCATTTACCAAAGTGCACAGAACTGTACAACATAAAGCATGAACCCTAATTTACATGAATGGCTTCAGTTACTAATGTAGCAGTATTATTTTATCAAGTGGAACAAATGTGCCACACTCATGTAACATGTGATGTCTTTGCCAAATCTGTTTCTTTGATGACTCTTCTGTGTGGGTAGTTTTGGCCTCATAGACCAAATTTTGAAGCATTCCCTAATGTGGTGGCCACACAGCATTATCGGCTGCCCCTCCCAACGTGGAAGCCACATACCACCAGTGAACCGTGGCAGGGGAGATCAGGGCCCTTTATATTCATAGGGCTTCTGTCCTACAAGTGCAGCCTGGGTACAGGAAGGGGCTGTTGACCTCTCTGCCATGCTTGCCTAAAATAGTTTCTGTAACACTAATGCCTGACCCTCCCACAAAGAAAGTGTAGCATTAGACTGGGATTTGAGGGGAGAGGAGTTCCTAGTTTCCTCACAGTACCTACCTGGAGTAGAGCTCTCAGAGTAGTTTCTTCCAAAATGGAGCTGGCAAAGGAGGAAGGGTAGAGCAGGCGATCGCTCAAATGCCACAGAGCCACTATTATTACCATGCTTCAGTAGATTTTCTTGAATGTATTTTTCTCTATTTGTTTTGTGCCCTTGGGACAATTTCCAGAAATTTTAAGTGATTATTTCTTATAATTGTGTCCAGATAAGTGGTGTTTATTTGGGAGTGAGTTCACTGTGCTCCTCTCTCTACCACTCTGGAAATCTTATGTAAGTTTTTAATTTCTGTCATGCTAGCGAATTCTCTCTCTTGCCGACTTGGATGAAGCAAGCAGCTATCTTGTCAGTTCCTCCGTGGAAGAGAGCTATGCCATCAGCTATCCTTAAGTAATCGAGGACGGCTCTGACTGACAGACATAAAGCAACAGCAAACTGAGACCCTCAAACCAACGGGCAGAGAAGAACTGAATTCAGCCAACAACCATGTGAGCTTGGAAATGAATCTCTCTAGCTGAGCCTCAAGCTGCAAGCACAGACTGAGCCCATCCTTGGCTCATAGCCTTTGTGAGATCCTGAAATAGAGGACCTAGCAAAGCTGCACCCAGACTCCTGACCCGCAGAAACTGATCATAAATGCCTATTGTTTTAAACCACTAAGTTTGTGGTCATTTGTTATGCAGTGATAGATAAGCCATATGATGCCATAAAATAAAATATATGCATTTTGTGATAGAATATTATTTGTGCATCTTTATAAATGCATTACATAACAAGCTACAGCAGTGTATTTAATATTTGCCATTTTTAAAAGATTTTATTTATTAATTTTTAGAGAGGGAAGGGAGGGAGATAGAGAGAGAGAGAAAGAAACATCAATGTGCAGTTGCTGGGGGTTATAGCCTGCAACCCTGGCTGGGAATCGAACCTGCAACACTTATTTTTGCCATTCTTTAAAAGTAGTGATGACCCTCAGCTGGTGTGGCTCAGTGGGTTGGGCATCATTTCACAAATTAAAAAGTTCCAGGTCAGGGCACTGCCGTGCCTGGGTTGAAGGTGGGTCCCCAGTTGGGGGTGCATGAGAGGCAACCACACATTGATGTTTCTTTCCCTCTCTTTCTCCCTCCCTTCCCTTCTCTCTACAAAATAAAAAGAAATGTTTAGAGTAGTGATGAGTGTTAAATACATTTCAAGGTATCTGCAACAATATTAACACAAAATGAATATATGGGTGATTTCTTTTGGTGACAGAGTTACAAATATTATAAATACAACTAGGAATTGTTGCCTACATTCACATATGAAAGAAATGCTAAATTTTATTTACAGGTTAGTAAAAATAAAAATTTAGACTTTTCCTCTCCTGATTTACACAAGCCCCCTGCATTCCATCCTCCAAACCCCAAGTTTAAAAGTTTCTCATAGAGACCCATTATTTGCTGGCCTCCTCTGGTATCTGTCTCTTATTTCTCTTTAAGTAGCATCTCTGCCCCATGTCACCCTGTTTCCTGATGTCCTATGGAACATGCCATCTGGAGGAAGCCTTGTCTAATATGTCAGCTGAAAGTTTCCTCTCTGTTGCCTAAACATTTTTTAAGGTGTATGTGTCTACCAGTGTAGGTGTATGTGTTGTGAAATGAATCACGTCAAACTTAATATCTCTCAAAATTTGAAATGTACGTAGCACTTGGTCCAGAAGTCCTCTTTCTAGAATTCATCCTGTAGGTGGACAACAATATATGTAGGATAGTCATTACAATGCTGGTAGTAATGCTAAGCAACTAAACGTACATCAACAGAAATCTTGTTGCATAAATTACCATACATCATGTAACTATTAAAAACAAAGAATTGTATGGACTGGTAAAAAATGATTCCAGAATATATATATATAAAATTTATTTATTTATTTATTTATTTATTTATTTATTTATTTATTTATTTATTTATTTATTTTAGAGAGAGGGGAAGGGAGGGAGAAAGAGAGGGAGTGAAACATCAATGTGTGGTTGCCTCTAGCACACCCCATACTGGGGATATGGCCTGCAACCGAGGCATGGGCCCTGACTGGGAATCAAACCGGATTCCAGAATATATTAATCACAAAAGCACAGATCAGAACAGTAAGTATAGTGTTTTTCCATTGGGTTATATGTCAAAATTTTCTGGAATCATACAAAAGAAAGGTTAATACTGTGTATGCATGGGAAACAGGAATGAGAACTGCATTGGAGGGTCATGTACTTTTCATTGTATACCCATGGCTTCCAAATGGTGCAGCAAGTTGTCTCGGGGCATGGGAGGATCATTAAAAAATTTGAGACAAACACAGTGATACTAGAAATCTGTTGTGCATTGTGAAAACTACTAGGTCAAGGTATTTCATATTTGCAGCATTAGATCATAACACGTTTCTTTCAATCATCTTATATCTTTCCAAATTTGGGGTTTTGGCAGTTGGTATGCTAAACGAACAAGTGACCCTGTTGGGTCATCTAAAAGACACACCATTACGGCTCAATTTATCTTCACCCCGAACTGACTGAAGAGGCCCTGCTAGGTTAGGTCAAAAGATCCAGAGGCCGTCCTCATTACTAAACAAGGAAAAACTTCCCAAACCCCCTTAGGTAGGTATCGTCATCAATTTATATTATGGAAAATTGGGACATTGTTAGGCATTGTTAGTAGGAGTTGATCTGCAAAGATACTCCGATAATGGTAACAGGATGTGAAGGTTGAGGGAGAATAGAGTTGAGCTTAATGTGGATATTTCCATCTTGGAAGCCATGAAGGGCTTATGGCTGCCCTTTGAGATGGGGCAGCTCAGTCCTTCTGATTCAGCCCCTTTGACTGAAAGTGACCCCACCATTTCTATTTTGTGTGTTTGTTTATATTGTTCTTAAAATTCCACATATAAGTAACATCATGTGGTACTTATCTTTCTCTGACTCATTTCAGATGAGTATTCATGCTGACATCTACACCTGTGATTGTTCCCTGGACCCGTATTCCATTCTTTAATTCGAGGGTTACAGTTTCGTGACTCAATTTCATCAAAAATCTCACGAGCTTCATCCTAATAGAGCCATCATACTTTCAGTCTGAGAGTACACAAAAAACAACTGAGGGCCCACAGACTGGAGTATGAATGGCCGGAAATGCCTACTCCTAGGCCTCAGATGTAAAAAAAAGTCTCTGGCTCATTTCAGTTAGCATAACACCCACTGGGTCCATCCACGCTCTCGAAAATGGTAAGGTTTTGTTCTTTTATATGTCCTAATAATGTTCCGTTGTATTGTAATAATTATGTATAGTGCCAGTTAAGTACTGGGAATATCAGGGGGAACACTTTGTAAAGTATCTGATTGTCTACTATACCATATGCCTGAGACTCATACAAAATAATATTGAATGTAAACTGTAATTTTAAAAAAGTTTTTAATGTTTATCTAGGAGAGGAAAAAAAAGGTACCTTCACTAGAATGACGGGATTCCTCATTGCTCTGTGCTCAGCAGAGAAATTTCCTGTAAATACATTGAAACTAACTCTAGAAAATCAGCGTTCACGGTCTGGCTCCTTTCTTCCCTTGAGAGTTGTGCAGGAGCCCTGGTTCCAGGGACTTGACTGAGGTCATCCATTAAGACTGTGGCAGAGCCAGTACTACACACCAGGTCCTCTGGTCTGTTTGGTTCTTCCTCCATTGCATGCCGCTGCTTCCCATGTAAGTGAGAGCATGAGGGACTGAAGTTCCATGCTTTGACCAACTTTATTTTCTTAATTTTTTTTCTTTTTTAAGATTTTATTTATTTTTAGAGAGGGAAGGGAGGGGAGGGAGAGAGAGAGAGAGAGAGAGAGAGAGAGAGAGAGAGAGAGAGAAACATCAATGTGTGGTTGCTGGGGGCCATGGCCTGCAACCTAGGCATGTGTCCTGACTGGGAATCGAACCTGCGATGCCTGGTTCACAGCCCGTGCTCAATCCACTAAGCTATGCCAGCCAGGGCTATTTTCTTAATTTCTAAACAATGTTTCAATTACAGCTGACATTCAATAATATTATATTAGCTTCAGGTGTACAGCCTAGCCGTTAGACATCGCTATACTTTATGAAGCGATGCCCTGATGAGTCTATCCCCTGACGCTATGACCCGCTTTAGACTTAGGGAGTCTAGTGGACATCGTGTTGAAGGTCTAATTGTGAGACTTCCTCGTCCTCATTTTCCTCTCCTGTTTGGTGGGGATGATAATAATAGGTACCCCCCATGGGATTTTATGATGATTAAGTGAGATACTGTGGGTAAAGCACTTAATGTAGTGTCTAGCTAGGGTAAATTTTGAGTAAATGTTGACCCTTACTCTTGGCTTAGAGCTTGATCTCTGGTGCCAGTAAGGCCAGGTTTCAAGTTCCAGTCCTGTCACTCACTACATGTGTGACTCTGAGCTGGTAGTTACTTCAGTCTTTTTGGCATTCAATTTCCTCAACTGTCCCATAGGATTGTTGTGCAGATGCAATGAGATCATACATGTAAAGCAGTGAATACAGAGCCTTTTACAGAGGAAGTAATCAATTTAAATAGTGCTACATGATGGTTAATGGGGGTTCTAATAGAAATTTGACATGAGTTTCCTGCCTGGAACAATCTTAATTGACTAATGATGAAAGTCTACCATTAGGAATTGTGATGGGGTCCTCCATGTTCTTCTACCCTCTCCTCCCCTCTGTCCAATTCCTTTCACAGATCCTTCCTTCATACTCAGATGTAAAGTGCCGACAGCATAGAACATGACTTCCCTTGGTGGGATTTGCATTTTCCAAGGACCAAGATCCTAAGGTTGAAGAAGGAAACTCTAGGATGCGAATCCCAGCCCTGGCTTAGAGCAGGGTTTCTCAGTCTCAGAATTCTTATCATGCTGGGCTGGATAACTGTTGTGGGAGACTTTCCTGCACATTGTAGAATGTCTAACAGCATCTGTGGCTTCTATTCACTAGATATCTCTAGGGTAACAGCTCCCCTCTCAGTTATGACAACTAAAAGATGTCTCTAGATGTTGCTACATGTTTCCTGGGGAGAAAAATCACTCATAGTTAAGATCCATTGGTAGAGGATTCTCTGGGGAAGTGAGGTCTTCCAGGATACGTTAAAATCACACCAGGTGTCATACGTGTGAAATGCCTTAGGGGCCAGAGAGATGAACATGCAAGGAATCAGAGAAGTGTAACTATAAAGACTAGTGAGGCTTGTAGCAGACTGGAGAGTGTATGCCCCGTGTAAAGGCATTCAAAAGGCATAAAAGAAATCTCTGCGGGCCAAAGTGCATCTGAGGATTGAAACAAACTGCCCATTGGATCCTGAGATGCAGGCTCTTCCTCAGGATGGCACAGCTCTGGCACATGCCCTCTTCATTTGGGCTAGTGATCCCTGACGCAATTTCTGTTCTTCCCCCCTCCCTTTCCTGCCTTCGGAATAAGAATGCTCCTGAATAATCAAGGCATACAAAGTCATCACACAAGACAAAATATTTTTAAATTCCACTACACGTTTTAAAATTTACGGACATGCTATTCAAATGAACACATTTCCGAGGCTATCCAATAATTTGAAACTGCTCATCTGTTACGTGGAAAAAACAATAACAGCCAGAGAGAGAATCACAAAAGAACACCAGAAAAACATAAATCAAAATGTCAACAGGGATTGTGTCAATGTTGATTTTTCTATTTTTGTTTTCCTGTATTTTTATTTTTATTTTTTAAAAAAAGATGAATGTCATACTGCAAGACGTACACAATGAAAGGAGAGCTTTATGCCACCCAGCACTTGTCCAGGTGGGGGAAGGTGTCACAAAATCAAACGATGAACATTCCGGTGGCTAAGCCAGCCCTCCCCATCCCTGCCCTGTTGGAGGCATCGTGTTTGATGAATAACAAGAGAACCTGGAGTTCCCCACGTGTGGTTATTAACATTGATAATAACGGGAACACTAATCGCTGCCCACTGTATTTTGTTCCCCGGTTGCTTTCTGCTGCTTTTTAATAATGTGCTCTTGCTTTTTCCCATGTACTCCGCATTACACACATGCTGTACTGCTCTACCTTCCCTCGATTTATGCGTGTCTCTAGCAGATGGTTGGGCCAGTCCACCTCCGGTGCTTGTTTAGCATAACAGAGAGCTCAAGGACTGGGGCCGCTGGCAAGGTTCAGCTTGCATTTCTGGATCCTGGTGGGGTAAACACACGGGGTAAAGGCCAGCACTTGCCATCTCTGACCTACCTTCACAGCAATTAAGGATGGCTTTTCCTATTTGTATTTCAAGAGTTGTTTTTCCTCTCTCCTTTATTCTGCCCACCCCCCCACTCCCATCCTTTTCCTTGGTCCTCCCTAGATTTCTATAGCACTTTCCATGGTGGTGGCGGGAACAGGGAATTTCCCAGGGAAAGAAATGCCATATTGAAAATCCAGAATTGGGGGTCCCTGTGTAATCTCTGTTTTTGGTGACTGAGTCTTAATCAGGATTGGCAGGTCAGGCCTTACTTACCCAGCCCTTTCCCCGTCTCGAGAAAAGTGTGTGACATCAACCATCCAGTCTCCTCAGTGTGGTAGGACTTCTGAGCACATATGGGTATGAGACATTAAAGAATTTGGGATTGGCCTCAAATAACACACTTCCAGTCTCTTGAAGCCTGTGGAGTGGTTCAAGTCACTTCCCAGGAGCTTGGCCTTCTGGCTACCTCAATTCAGAGCTACACTTCTCCCCCATGCTCTTAGCGCATTGATTTTAAACTCCTGTAGGTCTAAGGAGTACTTAAGGATACTTACTATGGCCCCCCAAAGTTTCAGTTTTGTTCGTCTGATCTGGGTCCTAAGGTCTAGGCTTTCATGGTAGGGACCAATAAAGAGTTGAAAGTTGTTTTTGTTCCCAGATGCTACAAGCTTCACCTTAGCGATTTAAGATGTACACAGCTGGAGATGATGGAGCTCTGAAGTGCCAGCCTGAAGTGTACTATATGTTATTTTCATGTGGATGGGAAAAAAATGATTTCTAATTCATAAAAAATATCCCCAGGGGCCAGTCATTACATACTTGCACAGTTGCAGCTTAAAAGTACTCTGTACAATGTCGTCACAGGAAAGGGGGGGGGGGGGTTGCTTCCCTCTTACCCCAGGTGAAGAAGGAAAAAATGGAACTTTGTGGAGAGGAAGCCAAGAAAACCTTTGGGGTGGTGTGATTGTTGGGGGAAGAGCCTGGATAAATGGTGGTCTCCATATATTTTCAGGACGTCTCTTTTCTCTCCAGAGCTGGAGGAAAATCAATATCTTGTTTTCAGATGGGTAAATGGAGTCGCCTCTTTAAAGTGCCCCGGTCAGTTCACCACACGTCGGGCAGCTGCTGCTTTCTGGGCTGCCCCGCGATTCCCAGGCTAGGAGGATTGACAAGGCGATGATAAACTAACGTGCCCCCTCAGCTCTGGGTGTGCGCCATTGTTCCCGCAGCTGAGACCCTCTGCTGCTATTTGCTTTCTCCCACATACATTATTCAACAGCCCAGGAAAAGGCCAAGAACCTCTTTCATTCAGGAATTCTGTGTTAAAATAATCAATTTCAAACTGAAGCCGGGAAGGCCAGCTTGCTACAGGGAGAGCCTATTAATAAGCCACCAGTCTTTTCCATTTGCATTGAACTCATGCCTGTATTGTGGTAATATGGGATTATTTTTTTTTTCCAGTTTCCTCCAAGAAACTAAACATCACATTGGTTCTCCTGCTCTTTCATAAAGAGCATGTAGAAGAGCTTCTTCGTTTGATCCTGTCATTAATAGAACACTAGAGGCCATATTTCTGCCTTCTACTCTGCACTGGCTAATTCTGATTTTGAAAGTACTTTTAAAAAGCCAGTAACTCTCCATGAAATGTACCAGGAAGGAAAGTTTTCAAGTGTTTTGTTTTCCATTCATTGGCCTTACATTTCTTGCCTTGCCTCTCCTGCCCTCTGCCTCTAACCCTTCCCCCAAGTGCATACACACACACGATATTCCAACACCAAGTCAAAAAATTAGAAACCTTATGTATGTATAGTATGCATGTTGTATATGTACATAATATATACATTTATATATGTATATGTATAATATACACATATATACATATTATATATATATAATATATATGTCAGAATAAGTTTTAAGTGCCTTCTGGCAGCACCATGAGATGCTTTCCCAAGTGGGTAAGCTTTTCCTATTTGGTTAATAAAGGGTTAATCAGAAACTTCCTTTCTGTGGCTGCCTTACTATCAAAATGCTAAGTTTGTGTCAGTCCTGTTTTGTGCCTTTGAACAACTCAGTGAACAAAAAGTAATTAATAATGATCACCATCATGTAATCAGTTCAACTAATGTTTATTGAACGCCAGTTGTGTACACAGGAAATCCTCAGGGCTTTAACTTGGGGGCACTGCAATGAATCAGTTATGAGTCCCCACGTGTCTTGTGAAACACAGGTTTTTAATAGGGTCGCCAGGTTTAGCAAATAAAATTACAGGACACTCAAGTGAGCTTGAGTTTTCAAGACATAACAAATAACTGTTTAGTTTAACTATGTTCCACTCAATATTTGGGACATACTTATACTAAAACATGTCACTGTGTGTCTGAGATTCAAATTTAAGTGGGAGTCCTATCTTACATCTGGCAAACCTACTTTTTAAATGAATTCTTGACATGACCTGGACGTTTTTGATGTTGGTATTTTCTACTTCCTTCTTACCTTTGAAATTGAGAACAGAGAGAATTTGCTTCACTGCAGGCTTAGTGAGCAGGATTCAGGCTAATAAAAATGTAGCATGCCCCGGCTGGGATGGCTCAGTGGATTGAGTGCTGGCCTGCAAACCAAAGGGTCATTGGTTTGATTCCCAGTCAGGGCGTATGCCTGAGTGGGCCTGGTCCCCTGTACAGGGTGTGTGAGAGGCAACCACACACTCACTGATGTTTCTCTCCCTCTCTTTTAAGGAAAAAAAAAAAAGTAATGTTTTCATGTAAGGAGATTTTTCAACTAATTTGTAGAGGGTTTTCCCCCTCTTTTTTCTTCCACAGGTGGCATAGGATATTTTTCTATTTTTCAAATTTTGTGTTATACAATAAATTACCAAAAGGCCTAAACTATTTTAAAGTAATTTTTAAATAATTCCAAAACAGGAAGTTTCTATCCTAGGAGTTGATTGATTTAATAAAAATAAAGACAAGTTACCCTAAATAATTCCATCTGTATCCCATACAGTCCCAGTAGCGCTAAGCACTAGAGGAACAAGGCAGAGGTGAATGTGTCCGTGAGAATGCCCACCATGTGGACACTCACTGGATAATGGCTGCAGCTGACCGTGAGCATGTCATGTCACAGGAAATACACAGAGGAGCAGACACCTGCGACCAATGGTAGGGGCGCACCTCAGAGATCAGAGGATTCACTCAGCCTCGATTTTGGAAAGTAGGAAAAGTTACAACTGCCAAAGCACATGACTAGGGTCTACAACAGCAATTTTCAACCTTTTTCCCCTCATGGCACACAGAAACTAATTCCTAAAATTCTGTGGCACACCAAAAAAATATATATATTTTGCCTGTCCAAAGAAAGGTATGATTTTTTAAAAAAGATTTTATTTATTTATTTTTAGAGAGGGAAGGGAGGGAGAAAGAGAGAGAGAGAGAAACATCAGTGTGCGGTTGCCGGGGGCTGTGGCCTGCAACCCAGGCATGTGCCCTGACTGGGAATCGAACCTGCAATGCTTTGGTTCGCAGCCCACGCTCAATCCACTGAGCTACACCAGCCAGGGCTGAAAAAAGGTATGATTTTGATTCATTCACACCAGACAGCTATCGCGTTGTCTGTTGTCATTTCGGTAATTTGACAATCTAAGGGAAAAGAGGTCAGTGCCCCTGGCTATATAATCAGGTGTCACATGACTTAGAAATTCTTGTGGCACTGCCACGGCACACTTGAAAATCTTTGGTCTGCAAGAAGAAATCCTAGTGAACCTTTGATTAAGGGCAGTCTAGGCGCTGAGGGAGCTAAGGCACAGTGACCACTCTGCAGCAGCATAAAGCAGTTACTGTAGGCAGGCAGCCCATGCAAAACAGGAGAGGTACATGTCAAGAGAGAGGGTATAATAGCAACTACCCTTTATTACAGGCTTACTATGTGTCAGGTTCTGTGCTAAATGTTTTAACGTTATTTGTTTCCTTTATTCTCACAATATCCCTTTGAAGTACCCAGGTTCTTTAGGGGCTTAGAGAAAGGAGGGAACCCCTTTAAAAACTTGGTCTCTCAATGTACCAAGTATATGATTTTCTTTTCTGTGCAATTTATCTGATTTGTCTAGTCCAATTCTGATAATGTAGTCACTTAATTAGGTTGCTGTGGCTGTCTAATGTGTTTGGATATCTGGTATTATGACATGGTGTTTTAATTTATTGAGGAAAAAGGTGATTTAATGAATGATAATACATCTGACATGTTTCTAGAGGAAAATAACATTGCATGGACACAATCTTTCCTCACCTATTAAAATCAACTGTACATGAAGACTTACATATTAAAAAATAATCAATGTGCAGCAAATTCCTAGAGACTGTAAGTAATGACAGGGCACAAGGCTGGATACTCAGAAGCTATAAAAGAATAGATGAGCCTACTAGATATTATATTAATTTAAACCTTTTCTATGGCAAAAAAAATCCCACAAACCAAATCCACAAAGTTAGAAAATTATTTGTAATGTAAAGGAGAGAGAGAAGGTATATCTACAATATACAAAAAGTTCTTGCACATTAACTAGAAGGTGAAGAACACCCTGCAATAAAAATCCGCAAAGCATGGGAAGAGACACATTCACAGGATAGTAATTTAAGAGACTTAAGCAAACTCATGACAAGATGCCCAAATTCACTAGTGGTCAAGAAGGCCCAAAGTCAAGTGATCATGTCATTGCAGCTCACACCCATCAGGCAGGCACATTAAAAAAAATATAATATTGCATCTTTTGCCTCTTCCTGAATGAATGTTGACTGATCCTGCAATATGCTTTAATTCAGTGACCCCACTCTTGACAGTATGTCCCACGGAAAGAAAAATATAAACACACCCCACAAGCTTCTATGTACAGGCATGTTTATTACAGCATTGGTTGTAGCACCTTTCTCTCCCTCCCTTTCTCTCTGCCTTTCTCTCTCTGTGTGTGAGAGAGAAAAGCAGAATGCTGTAAATAGGGAGGATGCTTCTATAAATCGGTAATACATTAATACAATGAAATATTATGAAGACATCAAAAAGAATGAAATAGAGCTCTACCAGGTGATTTTTAAAAATTTCCACAAGGGATTGCTTAATATGAAAATAAGATGTTGAAAAAGTGTGTTAAATGTCTAATTTTATGAAAGGCACATTTCAAAATATGTGTAATTTCTATGTAATTATTTTGCCATGAAGAGAAGTATGAAAGGATACATACTGAATTGCTGGTATAGGTTAGAAGAGTGGGATGGAGGATAGGGGGCAGCACATAATGTGGGTGGAAGAGTGACCAATACGAAGGGGGGGAAAGTACAGAGATTGCACTGAAGAAAAGCCCACCTTGTGTGTGTGTTTTCCGTCTTAATAAAAAGTTTAGGAATTATTTTCTGTACCTTCTTTTCTGTATAGCCCCAAGGAAGGTTGGGTCTATCATTGGTAGGTCTGTTGCCGGTGACGGCAGCTGTCGGTATGCGTGCGAGGCAAACTCCCTTGCTGAGGCAGAAAATCCCGACTCCTGTAAAATGCAACCTTCACTAGAGCACAGAGACCATGGCTCTGCTTAGGACCATGGAAGTTCACAGGGTACATCGACTTAAAAAAACAAACTTTTAAAAGTCTAACTCCTAGCTAGCATGAGTGGCTAGCAAAAATGGGGAAATCCCCCAATGTCACGTGTCACAATATAACCCACCTCTGGGTCATGTCATGAATTATGGAATTGATTTTAGGGGTGTTCCTCTCTGCCTCCATGCCAAAATGGCTCTGACCCCCACGATTCTGTTTTCTCAAATTTTCTCTGGCTGACAACATTCCATTTCAGTGATAGGGTTTTGGAAACTGTGCAGGGTGAGGCAAAAGTAGGTTTGCAGTGGTGAGGACATGAATTATACTTGTATTATTATTTATTATTGTATTACTTTCCACATAAACAACTGTAAACCTACTTTTGCCTCACCCTGCATTTTTTTAAAGACTTTTATTTTTAGACAGAAGAGGAGGCAGAGAGGAAGAGAAACATCAGTGTGTGGTTGCCTCTCACACGCCCCCCACTGGGGACCTGGCCTGCAACC
This sequence comes from Phyllostomus hastatus, assembly GCF_019186645.2. NCBI lineage: Eukaryota > Metazoa > Chordata > Mammalia > Chiroptera > Phyllostomidae > Phyllostomus > Phyllostomus hastatus. Next base: position 5,587,502 of record NW_025333841.1, on the reverse strand, counting down.
CTGGCAAGTGCCCCTGATTGGGAATCAAACTAGCGACCCTTTGGTTCGCAGGCTGGTGCTCAATCCAGCCAGGACTCTGGCTGTAATAAAATAAAACTAAAGTAAGAAATTTAAATAAAACTAAGGTAAGAAAACGTTTCCTGGAAGAGTTCTAAGATAGCTGTGCTGCATTTCTAATAAAGTGCTTGAAGTGGTTAATGGAAAACTTCCCACTCACAGTTCCTATAGCCAGGCAGGAGGCCCATCCCACCCAAAAAAATCAATCCAGTTCAAAGGTGCAGGATACAGCCTTCTTCATCTCTCCGGGGGAAAATGCCAAGAGCCTGAGCTAAGCCTCTGGCAGTGGGTATGGAAAAGACACTCTGCTTGTCAATTCCATATGAGTATTTTGAAGGGGAACTTAGAATACCATTTATAGAAACAGTCTGGAAGGACAGGTTTGGGCAGGTGAGAGATTGACTGTCCTGAAGTGGTCAAGGTTGAGCAGGGACTTGGAAACTTGAGACTTGCATTTAGGAGACAGGTAACATCTGAAAGAGGTGAAACTTAGAAGCCTGTGTCACCAAGAAAGTCTAGAGAGAGAAGAGAGGGGGAAGGGACTGTAAATATCACTTCATTTTAGGAGTGGATAGACGAAGGAGAGCTGGAAAAAGATAAAGGTTTTGGGAGAGCTGGGAGAGGGAAGCCAGAAATAGGAAGGGGCAATGTTTGTTACCAAAGCCATGGTTTCATGAGAACTTGATCAGCAGTGGCAAATGCTACCCAGAAGGTAGAGAGAGGTTAAGGACTGGTAGGAAGTCCTTGGAGTGGGCAGTTAGTAATAGTGATTGTTAGGAGAGCATGTCAGCAGAGTAACTGATTTGAAAGTGACTGTGAAGGTTTACGGGGTAGTTGGTAAAGAGGCAGAGACGCCATGATGGACCTAGAGGGAATTATACTAATTGAAGTAAGACAGAGAAAGGTAATTACCATATGATTTCACTTGTATGTGGAATTTAAAGAACAAAGTAAAGGAACAAACAAAGCAGAAACAAATCCATAAATGCAGAGAACAATCTGATAGTTGCCAGAGATGGGGCTTTGGGGGTCAGCATGAAAAAGGTGAAGGGATTGAGTACGCATTGCCAGTTACAGAATAGTCATGGGGATGTAAAGTACAGCACAGGGAATATAGTCGGTAATATTGTCATAACAATGTTTAGGGACAGGTGGGTACTGGACATATCAGAGGGGATCACTTTATAAATTACATAATTGTCTAACCACTATGCTGTATGCCTGGAACTAATATAAATAATATTGAATGTCACCTGTAATTGAAAAATAAAATTTAAGAAAGAGGCAAAGGAAGTCCACGTGGGCTGCATTTAAAAGATGTTCACGGTGAAAGTGGGGGTGGCAGAGTGAGAGCAGGGTTCGGTGAGAATGATTTGAGGTTAGTAGGAATGTGATCATCTGTAAGGACAGAGAGAAAGGAGCGCATGAGAACAGAGGGAAGAGCATTGTAAAGGTGGTAATTGATAGGACCATGCCCCCTTGGCAATGAGAGAAGTCTGTCTAGGATAAGAGAGGGAATACAGTTTTCTTTAAGATTTGAAGGACAATGAGTGGGTTGGCATTTAAATAGCCAACCCTCCAAAAACATGGTTGAAATTTCAGTCAGTACAGTGTATTAAATGTGAGTAATTGCATGAAGCACAAACTTCCATGCTATCTCTTCAAAGAGTTCACAAATCTCTTATGGTAGGAAAACAACAGAAGCATGCTGTGGCTAATAACCAATCACACCGCTTCTTTCTTAGTCTGGTGGTGATTGGTCGCTGTGGAAAACTGTAGTTGTGTTGCCTCTTTGTCCCTCAGTGATGAACTCATGTAACTTTTTACAAGAATGATCATCAAAAGAGTGAATTGGCCAACAAAGATGAAAGTCCAGCAAAAAAAACAAAAAGTGATATTGCTAAAAAAGAAGTTAGACTAGAACATAACTAAAGTTACAGAAAAAAAATAGTCAACCCTTGGAATTTTATCACAGCCACCTGTGGAGAGATGCTAAAAATGCAGCCGAAAGAATTTAGTGAGGGTGCAATTATCGACACAAACGTGGTTATGAAATATTATTGTGACAGAAAGGATGATGATGTCCCAGAGACAGTGATGCCAGCAAAAACCTACACATTGAAGGGACTCTTGGAGATACTTCATGACACTGAAAATGCAAATGATAAAATCTTGAATGCTGATCCAAAATTTAAAAGGTATGTGACAATTTGTCGAGGCATAGAAAACATGCTCACTTATGTCTGAAATTTTACAGGAAGAAGGCAAGCACTGTTAAAACTAACATTGATAAAATAGTCTGTTCACTTATTTTTGTGTGTGTGGCACTTTCTTTGTTATTAGTTTTTAAAATCAGTACTCTTTAATGGAAAAAAACTTGACCAAAAATCTGTTGAGACCCATAAAGCCAAAATTTAATGAGAAAAAACTAACATTGAAAAGATTTTTACAAACCAATACAACACTTTAATTATCAATGTTTCTAATGTTTAAATGACAGTGTACTAAGTATATAATACTTTTATTATTTTTTATTCTCCTGTATATTTATAATGGAATGGACAATAAGAGAACTTTTGGTGTTTTGACAAAAATTTTAAAGGTCATGGAGAAATCATAATTTTCCCATTGATTATTAAGATTCCTTTGCGCCCTGACTGGTGTGACTCAGTAGGTTGAGCACCGGCTTGTGAACCAAAGGGTCACCGCTTAGATTCCCAGTCAGGGCACATGCCTGGGTTGCGGGCCAGTTCCCAGTAGAGGGCGCATGAGAGGCAATCACACATTGATGCTTCTCTCCCTCTTTCCCTCCCTTCCCCTCTCTCTAAAAATAAATAAATAAAATCTTTTTTAAAAGATTGTTTTGCATGGTTTCAGCATTTATGGTCTTTTTTTGTGGTTCTGTACTACCTTGCTTCTATTACAGTTTTCTTCATATAGCCTATCCCATACACACATTTTTTAAATAAGATTTCTCCCACTTGTTTTAAATTTGTTGTTGCTGCTGGGAATTGGTACTCTTTTCTGACAGGATACTGCTGATAGGTTAGGAAGCTCTTGCTTTTTGTATGTTTACTTAGTGTCTTAATACTTTGTTAAGCTCTTGCTATTTCTAATAGGTTCTTGGTTCATTTGATGCCTATCCCCTGGGAATATGGTTCTAGGTCTCACGAGTAACAGGTATATGAAAAAAAAAGCCCTGGCTAACTCAGAAAGAGGGTTGCTTGCCTTCTTCTGCTTTGAAGATAGTTCCTTGTTTCTGACACCATACCTCAGTGGGCTGGTTTGCAGGGCAATGTAGGTGGCATGGTTGATTGTGCTGAGCTCAAATATCCAGTAGTCACATGCTAGCTGTGTGATCTAAACCCATGTGAACAAAACTTCACTGAGCCCGTTTTCTCATTGGGAAGTGCAAATGATTTTTAAAATATTTTATTTATTTTTAGAGAGGGGAAGGGAGGGACAGAGGTGGGGAGAGAAACATCAATGTGTGGTTGCCTCTTGAGCGCCCCCTACTGGGGACCTGGCTTGCAACCCAGGCATGTGCCCTGACTGGAAATCGACCCCGCAACCCTATGGTTCAAAAGCTGGTGCTCAATCCACTGAGCTGTATCAGCCAGGGCTAGGGAGAAGTGAAAATGATTTTATCTACCACACAGATTATTCAAAGGATTAAGTAAGATATTGTATGTAAAACACCTGCCTGGAAGTTGGCCCAAAGAATAAGATCAATAAATATTAAGTATTAGCATTCTTAATCTTTTTATTGAGATGTAATTGACATATAACATTAGTTTCAGAAGTACAACATGATTCAATATATGTATATATTGCAAAATGATCACCACAGTAATCTAGTTAATATCCATCACTACACAGTTACAAACGTTTTCTTATGAGAACTTGTAAGATTTACTCTCTTAGCAAGTTTCAGTATACAATACAATATTATTAACTATAATTGCCATGCTGTATATTAGATCCCCAGAACTTACTCATAATCCGAAGTTTGTACCTTTTCACCACCTTCACCCATTTCTCCTCCCCTCCCCCGCCCCTAGCAAGCACTAACCTCTGTTTCTGTGGGTTTGCTTGTTTTTTTTAGACTCCATATTTAAATGAGGTCAAATGGTATTTGTCTTTATCTGTCCGGTTTATCTCACTTAGCATAATGGCCTCAAGGTCCATCCATGTTGTTGCCAATGGCAAGGTTTCCTTCTATTATGGCTGAGTATCACTCCATTGTGTGTATATTAAAAGATAAAGAAAATCAGATACAGATTGCATTTTCTTTATCTTTTAGTATTTTAAAAATTATTATACTTCTTTTCCTGCCCAGCTGAAACCACCTGTGCTTTGCTTAAGGACAGGCGGCCAGGAAGAGGGAAGATGGTTGCTATGTGTTGCTGGTTTTAACTCTCCTCGCTTCTCTTTATCTCTTTGTGTTTTCTCCTGTATTTAAATAAGGAAGGTGGCTCCCATTTGAACCCAAAAGTCCATAAGATGAAATATATTTTTTAAAGATTTTATTTATTTATTCATTCTCAGAGAGGGAAGGGAGGGAGAAAGAGGGGGAGAGAGAGAGAGAGAGAGAGAGAGAGAGAGAGAGAAACATCAATGTGCGGTTGCTGGGGGCCATGGCCTGCAACCCAGGCATGTGCCCTGACTGGGAATTGAACCTACGACACTCTGGTTCGCAGCCCGCGCTCAATCCACTGAGCTACACCAGCCAGGGCTCATAAGATGAAATATTAAGCAGGAAAGAACGGTGTGCCTTTTTTTTTTTTTCTTTAAAAAAAATCCCATTTGTATCCTCATTGCTTAGAGGATCCTGAGTGAACTCTGAACACGGAAAGTCAAGACTCTATCATCTGATCACAAACAGCCTCAGCATTTACATTTCTAGCTGCCATCCACACTGAACGCTCTCTCAGTTCCACAATATACTTCTCGCTATCGCTAACGCTGTTAGTAGTTTTACCTCTAAACACAGCCAGTTACTCCCCATTCCCCAAATATATCTTGTGCTTTTCTGCCTGCATGTGTACTCACATCATTCCTCCAGCCTAAAACTCTCTCCCCATTCCACTTGCATCTTTTAAAACCCTGTTCATCGTCCCATGTCATGCCTTCATGAAACCCTAATAGATTTTCCTTTCCCAGCCTCTCACTTGGAAATTGGGGTGAATCATGTCTTCTTTCATGTTCTGACCATACTTGTGCGTGCTTGTTTCCTTGCATTGAGTTCATCTTTCTCCTTAGAAGTAGAGTAGATCTCTGTAAACTGAAAGTTTCCTAAGCACAAGAGCCATGTGTGATGATGCATCCAGATACACCCTAGAGGATATCCGCATTATTTTATTTGCCTGCTTGCCCTTCACCCATTTCCCCGTTAGCCTCACGCATTCGAAGCGGGTGAGAACCATACGTTGTTCACCACTGTCCCCCAGGTGCCTGACCCAGGGCCTGGCACACAGTTGGTTCTTAATAAAAGCTTGTGGGATGAAATAATAGCCCTTTCATTTCATTGACCTCTTTAAACCCATGATTTGAGCCTCCTGTCTGTTTCATCCACCACTACTATCGCTTGCAATTGCCTGCTTCACCTCATAGATCTTGAACTCTAAAATGCCTTCTAGTTACCAAAACTTTCCATCTTTTGGTGGACTTGTTCAACCCCATTGCTGTGACTGATGGCCCCCTGACCTCTCTCTATTGTTCCAGTCAGTCCCCCTCTGTCTTCCCTCACCTCCCTTCCCAGTTCCACATTCTGTTCTGTTCTTTCCACAGCCCTGGCTAGGATGGGGTCACTGGGGCACAGAAACTTAGAGGGCACCACATTTTTCTCCCACCACCTCTCTGGTCTCTGTTGGAAGCCTCACCCTGGCCCCAGGCCAGCCCCCTTGGCAGTCGCAGAGATGGATGGAGCGAGAGGCCTGAGGTCAAGGGCTGGGAGCGTACCAGCCAGGGGACCTTTTGTGTGCAGGGTTGCCCCTCCCCCTGCCAAGAGCAGCTTCCATTGAAGAGAAGGCCAGTTTCACGCTGCTTGCCCTGGGCGCCGCACGAAAATGCTAGTTAGGGCTCTGGTGCTGTGGTTCTGTCCTCCCTTCTCTCTCCCTTTGACACTGTGCCAATCTCCACACTGTTTTCCCTGCTTCAGAGCTATAGCAAGTCCTGTTGCTGGGCTTCTTGGGACCACCACTAGCTCCAGCTGCTGGCCCTTGGTGGATGTGATGACTGCTCAGCCATTTTTTTTAACTGCCAAATGTTGAGTCACAGGGAATATTAGTATTGAGGGATATTTCTGTTGCAGGATGCAGGAGAGGGAGGGAGGGAGGGAGGGAAGAAGAGAGAGAGAGGGCAAGGGATGGAGACTGGAGAGAGAGAGAGAGAGAGAGAGAGAGAGAGAGAGAGAGAGAGAATGAGAATAGGAACCTGAGGTTGCACCTTATAGGACTGACAGAAGAAACAAGTGACTTCACGTCTCCAAGCCTCTGCTGTTTCATCTGCAAAATGGGTATAATAATAGTATCTATCTTATAGTGTTATTCTAAGGAATGAAATGCACAGCAGAGTGCCTGGTAATGCAATAAGGATTCCATAAATGTGAGTTCCCCGAGTGTTAAGTGACCCTCCTACATTTACTCTTTCCAAGACTGTCGTGAGGGTTATTACATAAGAAAATTAGTGACTACACCTGTTAAAGGAGGATTACTAAGTGTTTGTTAAGACCCACTCCAGAGGCCAGGCACCAACTCCTCTCCTCCTAGGGTCCCCCCCCCCCAGCACCCCTCCCAGCAGCAATCTGAAAAGCTGAAGGGCTCTGAAGAGAATTTCCCATTCAGGATCTAGAAATTCAAAACTTTCTGAGCTGGTGCCAAGAATGTTCACTGTAATCAACTTTGTCTATCCTAAAGAGACCAGCCTTGGGTTTCAAATTCTGTCAGTGAGCATTGGTCCCCTCCTTGAATGCAGGGGGAGATTTAAAGTATGGTAGAAATCAAAGCCACTTCTTTCTCCCTATCAGTGGGCTTTAAAGACCCAGGGACATTCTTACCCATGTCTTTGAAATTGCAACCAAGTCTATGGTCAGAGTTGCAAAAAGAGAGGCTGCTATAAAGTCCTTTACATAACTTATACCCAAATGTGTTTCTTTTCCAAAGCCTGTCATTCTATATGCATGTTCATTATATGTTGTTTCCAGCTGATTTACCCTTTAGAAAAGTCATAGCCACAGGAAATGCATGCCCTGGAAGTGACTTAGGCACTACAATAGCACATATCCTGCGTACTTAGCCGCCAAGGAAAAGTTAGCCAGTGGACACACCGCTCTACATAAACTAAGCTGAGAAGCTCTATTTGCTGCATATAAATACACCAGACCACGTGAACATTTTCTTAATTTTTTTAAATAAAAGAGTGATGTTTTAATCTAGCAGAGCTCATAGCATTTTCCAAGTATTTTAATTTTGATGAGGTTCGACTTTTTTCTTTTATGATTTGTGCTTCTCGTATCTAATACACATACCCCTGGTCCCAAAGATCTTCTTCTATATGTTTTCCGTGAAAGTCATATATTTTACTTTTAAGTCTGTGACTCATTTTGAGTTCATTTTTGGTGGGGGGTTTTTTTCAATATTTTATTTACTTATTTCCAGAGAGGGGAAGGGAGGGAGAAAGAGAGAGAGAGAAACATCAATGTGTGGTTGCCTCTCGAGCACCCCCTATGAGGGACTCAGCCAGCAACCCAGGCATGTGCCCTGACTGGGAAGCAAACCAATGACCCTTTGGTTCGCAGGCTGCCACTGGATCCATTGAGCCACAACAGCCAGGGCTTGAGTTGATTTTTGTATTAGGCGTGAGGCTTAGATCAAGGTTCATTGTTTTGCCTATGGATGTCCCATTGCTCCAGTATCACTTATTAAAAAGGCTATATATTACCTCTGTTGAATTGCTTTTGCACCTTTATGAAACATCAGTTGGACACATTGGTATGAATCTATTCCTGAGTCCCCTATTCTGTTCCATTGATCTGTGTGTCTGTCCCTTAGCCAATACCACACTGTCTTGATTATTATAGGTATAAGATAACCCTTAGTGTCAAGTGGAGTGATTCCTTCCATTTTTTCTTCTTTTCATTCAAGATTGGTTTAGCTATTCTAGGGCCCATAACTTTCTATATAAATTTTAGAATATGCTTGTCTTTGTCTGCCAAAATCCTTGCTGGCATTTTGATAGCAATTGCATTAAACCTATACAGAACAGTTAGTGGAGAACTGATATCTTTACTATACTGGTCTTCCAATCCATAAATACAATACATCACTCCATTTGTTTAAGTGTTGTTCACTTCTTTCATCAATGTCTTGTAGTTCTAAGCATAAAAGTCCTGTATATGTTTTATTTGATTGTATCTAGTTCATTTTTCTTTCTTTTTTTTGAAGATTTTATTTATCTTTAGACAGAAAGGAAGGATGGAAGAAAGAGAGGGAAAGAAACATCAATGTGTGGTTTCCTCTTGTGTACCCCCCACCAGGGACCCGGCCGGCAACCCAGGCATGTGCCCTGACTGGGAATCGAACCAGCGACTCTTTGGTGCTCAGGCCAGCGCTCAATCCACTGAGCCACATCAGCCAGGGCTGGTTCATTTTTCTTAAAGCTACTATAAATTATATTGTTTTTTTCTTTTGGTTTCCAGATGTCCATTGCCAGCATAAAGAATGCAATTGATATTTATGTATCCCTTGTGTTCTATGGCCTTGATGAATTAATTTATAAGTTCTAGGGGTTTTTGTGTCAGTGCCTTGGGATTTTCTGCATATGCAGTCACATCATCTGCAAAGAAGGACAGTTTTATTTTTCTTTTCCAGTCTATATGCCTTTTGTTTCTTGTTCTTGCCTATTGCAGGGCACGAATTCCTAGTACTGTGTTGAATAAGAGTAGGGAAAGCTGTCATCATTGCTTTGTTTTAGATTTTAGAAGAGAAGCATTCAGCCTTTCACTGTTATGAATGGTGTTGGCTGTAGGTCTTTGTAGAAGCTCTTTATCAAGTTGAAGTGGTTCCCCTTTATTCTTAATTTGCTCAGAGGGTTTTTTTTTTTAATTCTTAGCATTTTTTTTATATCTCCGCTCCTTTCCTTTCTGTAAACTGATTTAGCCAGTCTCACAATGAATTGCTCTTCGAACATCCAGCCCAAGGTACATTATAACTGATGCTAATACATAAGGAGTGATGACTTATTTTCTTTTATTCCTTTTATAAAGTGACAGAGAATTTGTATGTACACTGGGGTGGGACTGGAGGCTGATCTATGGGAAGCAGGGCGAAAGTGGTCACTCATGAACGTTTTTCCATTCTTCCTAAGGCTTTGTTGTACCTCAGAGACAGTGACCTTAGGTATAAATCGTATGAGGGGAAGCTTAGAAGTCTGTATGTTTGGTTCAATTCTGATTTGCTAGTGACTTTCTAAGCAGTTGAGCAAATTTTTATTCTCTTGCCTCTTACTCTCCAGCTTCTACTATTCAGTGGGTGATCTTGGTAGAATATTGTGGCCCCTGCTTTCCTAGGGTATCTTGTCGTACAACCTGGATCTGTAATCAGAAACCCTAGACTCAAATTGGATATTTACTACTTACCAGTCATATGAACTTAACTAGGCAGCAACCTGGCTAATGGAGCCAGCATTTCTTCAACTATGTACTGAAAATAATAACACGGTTACAGAAGTGAAATCCAATAACACAGATAAAAATAAAAGAAAATTATGAATGATTATTCATTTTGTCAAATGTTTTTTTCTGAATCAGTTCACATGATTGGATGATTTCTTCTTTAGCCTGCTGACATATGGATTGTATCAACCAATTTTTTTATTAACTGATTTTTGAATATTGAATCAGCCTTGGTTAAATAAATCCTATGCGATTGTTTGAATTCTTTTTACATTATTGTATTGGAGTTGCTAATATTTTTGGAGGATTTTTGAGTCAACATTCTTACTAGGTATCAGTCTACAGTTTTCTTTTCCTTCCTTCCTTGTGCTCTGTCCAGTTTTGGTATCAGTGTGTGATACTTGCCTCGGAAAATGAGTTGGGAAGTGCTTCCTCTTCTATTTTCTGAAAGAATTTGTGTAAGATTAGTGTTATTTCTTTAAATGTTTGGTAGAATTCTCCAGTGGTACCATCTGAATGTGGATATCTTCTTTGGGGGGCCATTTTTTAATTACAAGTGCAATTTCTTTCGTGGTCATGGGACCATTCAGGATGCCCATTTCAATGTGGTTGAGTTTTGGTAGTTTGTGATTTTCAGGGAATTGTTTCCCTTTTTTCCAAACTTGTCAAATTCATGAGCCTAGATTTGTCTGTAGTGTTCTCTTAGTTATCCTTTTATGGATACATGCTCTGTAGTGATTCACCATGTTCACATGATGTTATTTATTTGTATCTTCTCTCTCTCTCTCTCTCTCTCTCTCTCTCTCTCTCTCTCTCTCTCTCTCTCTCAAAATCCTTACTCGAGAATATGTTTTTCATTGATTTTAGGAAGAGAAGAAGGGAGAGGAGACAGAGAGATGTGAGAGAGAAACATTGATTCGTTTCCTCCCATATGCGACCTAACCTGGGATTGAACCCACGACCTAGGAATGTGTCCTGCCTGGGGATCAGACCCACAAACCTTCTGGTGGATGAGATATTCTTCCCACTAACTGAGTCACCTGGACAGGGCCGTATCTTTTCTTTTTGTCTTTGTCAGTCTTTCACTATTTTTTTTCAAAGAACTGATCCTTTGTTTCATCACTTTTCTCTACTGTTTTTCTATTTCCAATTTTATTGAATTTTGCTAATGCCTGTATCATTTCTTTTTTTCCTTTAGCTTGTTTTGGGTTTATTTTACTCTTCTTTTTATCATTTCTTGAGGTAGGAATTTAGATGATTGATTTGAGACCTTTCTTTTCTAATGTTAACATTTTAGGGCTATAAATTTGTCTTTCCATACCATAATAGCTGAATCCAATGTATTTTGATAGGTTGTATTTTCATTTTCATTCAGTTCTCTACACCTATACAGCTATTTTGACAACGGCTTAAGAGTTTATGCTTTCTTTTAAGCCAAAAAGGTTACTTGCACCTCTCTGCTTGGCCTCCCAACCTCGTTTTTTCAATAAAAACTCGTCTTTCATGAGATGCTCTCAGTGGCAGCATTGGCACTTGAACAGTGGTTCCCAAGTTTATCTGCATGTCAGTATCTCCTGAACAGCTTCAACAATACCAAGACCCATTTCCCATCCCTCATAAAGACTCTGACTTAATTTTGATGGGCTTCGAATCTGGATTCTGGAATTTTAAAAATTATTTCCTCAAAAAAGACAGAAAAAAAAGCCACATTCATACTGGCAGGAGGGGTGGACATGCAGAAGGGCTGATCCCACACCCACATGTGTCCATTAAAACTCAGGAGGGATGGCATGGCTGGTGTGGCTCAGTGGGTTGGAGTGTCATCCTGTAACAGAAAGGTTGGAGGATTGATCCCTAGCCTGGGCACATAAGATCCCCAGTCTGGGTGCATATGAGGAAGCAACCAGTTGATGCTTCTCTCTTGCATTGATGTTTCTCTCCCTTCCACTCTGTAAGCAATGAACAAATGTCCTCGGGCAAGGATAAAAAAAACCAGGAAGGATATCTCGGATGCAGAGGTTCTAACTACCTGAAGAGCCAGGGGGTCCCAGCCCCACAGGAGCCCCCTTAGCCCAGAATTCCAGTGGCTTTTTCATACAAATGGCCTATCTTAGCTCATGCTGTGGACTTCCCTAAAATCATACAAACAATCAGCATCTGACCTCTTTGTATCCTTTACCTTTTTTTTTTAAAGATTTTATTTATTTACTTTTAGAGAGGGAAGGGAGGGAGATAGAGAGAGAGAGAGAAACATCAATGTGTGGTTGCTGGGGGTCATGGCCTGCAACCCAGGCATGTACCCTGACTGGGAATCGAACCTGCAACACTTTGGTTCTCAGCCCACACTCAATCCACCGAGCTACGCCAGCCACAGTATCCTTTACCTCTTGCTAAGTGGCCCTAGGCCAGTAAATAGCAGTAGCCTGCCTTGGTTCACTGCTTTGCTTCCCCCAGGAACCTCTAAATCCAACACAAGTAGCAGTTATCCACAGATTACATTGTTGCCCATGCAGGTGGCCTTGGGCGGGGCACAGGTGATGGCTGCCCTTGGCCTGAACCTCACAGAAGGTCCTAGAGCCAGCACACCTGGTGGACCACTTAAGATCATGCCAGAATGCCATCCAATAACCTCCACAAGTGACACACTTATAGGGTGAACTCAGTGGGGCACCAGAGCCCCACTGAAGTAACTTCTGCTCTATGGGGTCAGCCCCTACACAGCAGATCCTCCACAGTTATCAAAACTGGCAGGCCTCTGGGTAAACCCCTCCCATTGAGGTGCCAACGGCAATCAAAGCTCAACTACAACAGGAGGGTGCACAGAGCCCACATAGGAGCGGTGCATTTGGAGTGCCCAGATCCAGTGATTGGGAAGGCTATGCCACTGTAACCCTCTAAAACACCTACTACGTAAGGCCACTCTACCAAGACCAGTAGACATAGCAGCTCTACTTAATGCATTGAAACAAACACAGAGAGGCAGCTAATATGAGAAGACAAAGAAATATATCCTGAATAAAGAACAGAACGAAACTCCAGGAAAAGAACTAAACAAAATGGAGACAAGCAATCTACCAGATGCAGAGTTTAGAACACTGATTATAATGATGCTCAATGAACTTAGAAGAAGATAGAGGAACTTAGAATTTCAGCAAAGGGGTAGGAAACATAAATGTAGACAGATGGCTAGTGATGTTGAGCACTTTTTCATATGTCTGTGGGTGACCTGTATATTCTCATTGCAGAAGTGTCTATTCTGCTCCTTTGCCCATTTTTTAATTGGATTGTTTGCCTTCCTGGCATTGAGTCACATGAGTTCTTTATATATTTAGGAAGTCAAATCCTTGTCCAATGTATCATTGGCAAATATGTTCTCCCATACAGTTGGTTCCCTTTTCATTTTGATGATATTTTCTTTAGCCATGCAGAAGCTTTTTAGTTTGATATAGTCCCATTTGTTAATTTTTTTCCTTTATATCCCTTGCCCTAGGAGATATATCAACAAAAATATTGCTACGTGGGATATCTGAGAATTTGCTGACTATATCTTCTGGTAGGACTTTTATGATATTACAACTTATATTTAAGTCTTTTATCCATTTTGAGTTCATTCTGGTGTATGGTGTACGTTGGTGGTCTAGTTTTATATTTTTCTGCTCATACCTGTCCAGTTCTCCCAACACCATTTATTGAAGACACTGTTTTTACTCCACTGTGTGCTCCTGCCCCCTTTGTCAAATATTAATTGACCATAGAGACTTGGATTTATTTCTGGGCTAGTATTCTGTTCCATTAGTCTATGTGTCTGTTCTTATGCCAGTACCAGACTGTTCTGATTACAGTGGCTTTGTAGTATAGTTTGATATCAGGTATTATGATCCCTTCAGTGCAAATTAAAACTACAATGAGATATCACCTCATGCCAGTCAGAATGGCCATCATTAATAAATGAACAAACAAGTGCTGGTGAAGATGTGGAGAAAAAGGAACCCTAGTGCACTGTTGGTGGGAATGTAGAATGGAGCAGCCACTGTGGAAAACAGTATGGAATTTCCTTGAAACATTAAAAATGGAACTGCCTTATGACCCAGTGATTCCACTGCTGGGAATATACCCTAAGGATCATGAAACACCAATCCAAAAGAACCTATACACCCCAATGTTCATAGCAGCACAATTTATAATAGTCAAGTGTTAGAAACAGCCTAAGTGCCCATCAGATGAGTGGATTAAAAATACTGTTGTACATTTACACAATGGAATACTACACAGCATGAAAAAAATAAGGAATTCCTACCTGTTTGCGACAGCATGGATTTTGGAACTGGAGACTATTATAAGTGCAGTAAGCCAATTGGTGAAAGACAAACACCATATACTCTTACTTATAACTGAAATCTAATGAACAAAATAAACTAATAAGAAAAATAGAACCAGAGACATGGAAACATGAAACAACAGACTGACAGCTGTAAGAGAGGAGGAGGGAGGGGGGATGGTGGAAGAAAGGGGAAGAAATTAGTCAAAGAACTTGTATGAATGACCCTTGGACATGGACAGTGGAGTGGGGAGTGACTGAGGATGAGGGGTGGACTGAGTGGAGAAGGGTAGAAGGGGAAATGGGACAACTGTAATAGAATAAGCAATAAAAAAAGAAATAGAAAAATAAATAAATAAGGAAAAATATAGATACAAAACATAAAAAAGAACCAGTTAGAAATGAAGGCTACACTAACTAAAATAATGACTGTATTACAGGGAATCAACAGTAGAGTAGGTGAAGAAGAGGATCAAATCAGCAACTTGCAAATGGGTTAATTGCTTCAATGAAAATACATTTGGTAGCTGAATGGATAATAAAAAAAATAGCCTTACATACACTTCCTTCAGGAGACTCACTTCAGATAGAAAGACATACAGACTTAAAGGATGCAAAAAGATGTGTCCTGAAAATGAAAACAAACAAACAAAAAAGCCGGTGTTGCAATACTTGTACCAGACAAAATAGACTTTAAAACAAAGAAGGACCCAGCAATTCCTTCTAAACAAACCAAAAACACCAAATTGAAAAGACATGTGCATCCGTATGTTCACTAAAGGATTATTTACAATAGCCAAGATATGGAAGCAACCCAAGTGTCCATCGATAGATGAATGGATAAAGAAGGAGTACATATATATGAGGTCTGTCCAGAAGGTATGCAGCCATGTACTATGAAACATAGAGACATTTATTGAAGAAGATACAAGATACAAGAAACATTGTACATAGGACAATGATGCCTCAGTCCCTTTCAAAGTAGGCACCTTGGGACCTCACACAGTTCTCCTGATCGCCATCAGCTGCCCCGTCGTATTTTCTGAATCTCATTGACTGTCTAAAATCCCTTCCCTTTCAAAGGTGGTTTTTGTTTTAGGAAAAACCAGAAGTTGCAGGGTACCAAATCTGGGCTGTAGGAGGTCTGAGTCACCTGGGTGATTTGATGTTTCACCAAGAAATTCTACATGAGAGATGATGCCTGAACAGGTGCATTGTTGTGATGAAGCTGCCAATCACCAGTTGTCCATAGCTGTGGCCTTCATCATCCAAATAGTTTTCATGGAGGAATGTTCAAGCTTCCTCCATAATACAAAAATGTGATGCAGATTCATTGCTCTACTTGCTCAGTCAGTTTGAATGCAACAGCCACACAGTACACATGCTCACTCAATGACATCTACCACCCCCACTGACTAGTTCAGTGAAGTCATCATTGTTCATGCATGCACATCCCAGTCCACTCTCCTTGGCTACCAGGTTACATCCATGTCATGCAAACTGTTCTCATTATATTAACAATGGCTGGACTTTTTCCAGACAGACCTCATATAGTGGAACATGATTTAGTCATAAAAAAGAATGAAGTCTTGCCATCTGAAACAACATGAATGGACCTGGATGGTATTATGCTGAGTAAGTTAGACAAAGAAAGACAAATGCCAGGTAATTTCACTTACCTTATTTGCCATGTATAATGTACTCCTATGTATAATGCACTCCTATGTATAATGCGTACCATGTTTATGGCCCAAACTTTCAGGAAAAAATCTTTTGTTTTAGTTTTCTAACTGTATTATTTATTTATTTATATTTAGAAACAAAAACTATTATTGTATTCCAAGGTATTATTTTGCATACCGATACTGTTATTGCTTTCTAGAGTTACACTTTTAACATACAGGCATAAATAAAGGAATTTAAAAACATTTACATAGATGTGGAATTAGTACTACCTGTGTATAATATACATCCTTATTTTTCCCTCAAAATTCTGGGCAAAAAAGTGAGCATTATACATGGCAAAATACAGTATATGTGGAATCTAAAAACAAAATAAATGAACAAGCAGAACAGAAGCAGACTCATAGATACAGAGAGCATTTTGACAGTTGCCAGACGAGATGTAGTCAGGAAATGGGTGAAGAGGTGAGGGGATTAAGAAGTACAAATTGGGCCCTGGCTGGTGTAGCTCAGTGGATTGAGTGTGGGCCTGTGAACCAAAGGGTCGCTGGTTCGATTCCCAGTCAGGGCACATGCCTATGTTGCCAGCCAGGTCCCCACTAGGGGACACATGAGAGTCAACCACACATTGATGTTTCTCTCTCTCTCTTTCTCCTTCCCTTCCTCTCTCTTAAAAAAAAAAAAAGAAAAGAAAAAAAAAAGTACAAATTGGTAGTTACAGAATAGTCATGGGGATGTAAAGTACAGCATAGGGAATATAGTCAATAATATTGTAATAAGTACGTGTGGTGTCAGATAAGTACTAGACTTAGTGGGTTGATCACTTTGTAAGTTATATGTGTCTAATCATGGGCTTGTACACCTGAAACATATGTAATATTGTACATCAGGTGTAATTTTTAAATAAAAATATATTTAAAAACACTTTGGTGTTCGCTTCGGCAGTACATATGCTAAAACACCTTGTTAAGGGTCTGGAGGGATCAACCAGAAAAGAGAAAGGACTCATGGGCATGGACGTGGGGGGTGGGGGTGGAAGTGGGTATAAGGAGGATAAATGGTAATGGAAAAATACAATAAAAATAAATTTTTAAAAGTAAATAAACAAGCTTTGTCACTCTGAACATAAAACGTGTTTTGTACCTACAAAAACACTTTGGACTTTTTTCCTTAATTTTTAAATTTATTTTTATTGTTGTCCAAGTACAGTTGCATCCATTTGCCCCCAGTACTCCCCCCGACCCCACCCACCCCCACCTCCCACCCTCAATCCTGCCCTCTCTTTGGCTTTGTCCATGTGTCCTTTATACATGTTCCTTGACAACCCTTTCCTTTCTTTCCCCCATTATCTTTGATGTAATTTTTATGAGTTATGGACATGGAACAACTTTGTGTAACTGTTAACATCAGGCTTCTAAACAATTATAGAAACAGAGCTGCTTTAAAATGAAGCTGGAGCTGTGATGCCAGAGCAGCTGCCTTGCAGGTCTTACTTAAAACTTTGGAATGTTCACACAGGACAAAACAACCTTCGGTGTGGCTCTAGGGCAAGACTGTATCCCAAAGGATGGTTTGCAAAGATAACGAGAAAGCAGTTACTATGACTTAATGGACTGAAAACTTAAAACATTGTTTAGAGTCAGCACCACTATGCTTTGTTATCTGCACCAGTAGAAAGGGCTTCCTTCTCCTGATGTAAGTGAGTATTCCTCTTCGCTCTCTCAGAAGTACCTATTGCCTTTATTTCCAATTAGGACACTATTTGGCCTTCTGCCTGAAGCAGTGCATGTCAAATTGCTATCCTTATTGATCTCAAATATTTTTAGATGAACAGGCTTTGAGAGGACCTCGTCTCAGATAGTTTCTATGAAGAAGGCAATGTAGACAATAGAAATTTGTAGCTAGAATCAACTTCAGAGCTCTCAGTGTATGAGCCAACAATTTGAGGGTAAAGCCATCAGTTATTTGAGGATAAGATTCTTAATCAGGCCCTGTTTTGAAAGTATGCAATGCAAATGCTGACAATTTCTCTAAAACTTAATTTTCTTTAGGGTTCTTCTTTAATTGTGAGCCAAATGTATGTCCTTTGTAATGGTCACAACCGTGACACGGGCTTTGCAATCTCCCATCAGGCTGAGGGATGCGCAGGCGCCATGCTTTCCTTTCCTGATAACAGAACCTGCCTGTTGGCTAAGTAGCAGTGATAAGCCTTGGAAGGGAATTGCTACAAGTCCCTCTATAGCAGCGTGATGAACAGTGTTTGTTATGACTGTAAACATGCTATGTTAGCTGTATGAACCAAGTCTGTTGAACCTTGAATCCCAGGATGGTAGCAGGAGACCCCCCATCAAGGACTCCAGTTCAAATGGGGATCTGGCACTTGCTCTTGGCACATGGTCTTCAAGATCGTAATCTTGAAATCCTTTCCTCCCACCCTAGGACCACTTTTTGGCGCTCCTTTCAGCATCAGAGGGAGGGGGTGGGCTTAAAGTTGTGACTGTACGTGTCTTCTGTGCTAATCTGAGAGCTGAACTCAACCCCAGGACTTGGGTCACTGACACACAGAGATCTCATTGTGAGAGGGGAGGAAAATGGCAGCTCCTCGGCTGCACTTTGAAAATCTGTATTTAAAAAAAACCTCTAAGTATTCATAAGCCTTTTATTTCATGAATGAATCCCTTTGTATTTACATCTTTCACAACTCAGGGTACACATAGAGTTTAGTTGCTAGAAAGTGAAAACTTCAAGCTCATCAAGAATGGGGGAAATATTAGGCAATTTACATGAACTGTGGAAGTGGCTCCATCCCAGTTTCTTGATACCTGGTCTTAAGTCATGCCAACCAATGCTTTGTTTTTCAGTGTCTCCACCTCCAGTGTAGGGATTATCCAAAAAAGAGTAGCAAGATGCTGACCAGCATAAATCCACTGGTGATGTGCTCACCTGAAATTAGGAGACCAGGGAACACAACTGGTGAGGTTTGGTCATTGCCAATTGCCAGTGAATGGCTTGACTACGGCAAGATGAATGCCTTCATCTTGCTCCCTCCTCTTTTATCTTAGATTGTTGTTTACCTCTCCAGAATGAGTAAACCATTGAGGAAGCATTTTAAAGATCCAACTCTAACAGCACAGATCCAAAAGACATTTTGAGTTGACATGATTTCAAAATGGAAATGGAATCAATTCATTTGTGGGTTCTCCCACTCATGACGGTAGTTTCAACAAACTCTTCAATATTAATTAGTAGGCTGTGAATTCAGTTCTGTGCATTTTATCACGAGCCCATTTTTGGAGTATGAAAGAGCTTACTTATCATATTTTTGAATTACTCATCTAGAAGCCTGAATATTTTTGTATTTCCATATTTCTTGAGTAGCACTTAATTTAATCTTAGCCCCATTTCTTTCAATAAACCATTGTTGCATCTCATAAGCAGCACAGCTTCTTCCTCTAACTCATCTCCCCGTGAAATTGGTTTAATGAAGCAGAAAGGTATGAAGCATTAGCAACAGTGGAATCCATGTGGTAGCACTTCATTTTTCAGAGGCACTCACATTTCCACCCTAATTTATAGAATCAGCACACAAATGATTTTTATCACGGCCATTACATCAGTATAAATTACTGCCTTTTCTATAGCACGGCAGTTAGTCAAACTGTTGAAATGATATCTATTAGTCAAGGGACGGGGGCGGGGGAGGAGGGAAAGATTTAGCGAAAATGAGGACTGACGGTTGTCTTACAGGAACACTAATATTAATTTACCATGATGAACACCGATGGGGTATTTTGCAAACATACAGTTGAAAATTAAATGCACAAAGTGAAGCAAATGGGTCAATTTGTTCAGGACAAAGAAGGGGACCTTCAATAAACAAGCAGTGCTATATAGAGACAGGCAGCGATGCAATTAGTCAGGCACTCCTCCTGTCCAGTGGGCAGGCCTCAGCTGCCCTGGGCAGGAGCCATTGTTGTTCTCTCCCGCGTGGGTGTCTTCATTTATCTCATTGTAGGAACTGTCATTCTGGTTTTGTGCCCTGCAGCCTCCCCATGTCAAATCCATCCTACCAGGGTCTCCTTGGAGAGTACTACCCACTGGCATCTCTTCTTTTCACCATTGCCACCTAAGTTGCTCACCAGAATCTAGTTTTCCCCCTTTTCAAGTTATGCAAACCTTAGTCAGCTGACCCCTCTAATATGGGCCACGCCATTGTTTGGGTGGGATTGGGATGATGCTTCCTTCTGCTCTCTCTAGCTATGAGCGACAGTTGATGAAGCAGATTACTCATTTGACACTTTCTTTTGGAGAGAAGGTATGGATGGATGAGTACAGGATGAGTTTAACCTTAAAACAATAAATTGTTCGTGTCTTTTAGAAGTGATGCTTAAACATAAACAATTTGTGTATAAATTGGAAGTCCTTCTTGTCTATTTAATGGCTGGTTGCTCTGGGTAGACTTCGGTGCTGTGAATTCTATGTGACCATCATTAAACAGTATCGAAAATGTTTTCCCTTTTTTATTCTGGCTTTACTACTATCTATCTATCTACCAATCTAACTTACTGAGAATTTATAAAATCTTTATTGGCAATTCTGAGTTCTATATTTGTTCAATAATTCATTCTGTTAAATATTTTTTGGCCCGGTGCTATTGCCAGGGACTAGGCTAGGTGCTTAGGATGCGATGGCAAATGAGCCTTCCAGTGGAGAAAGCAATCGGTGAATAATCATTCCAAGCGAGGTTTATGGGGTTCCTGAGACCGGTTGTAATTCCACACTGGTTTCTATTATCTCTCATTACCCTCAGCCAAGGTGTATTCAGAGAATACAAATTCACTGATCATAGGCAGTGACCATGTCTATTTAGGTCTTCATAATTTCTGAAAAACAGGAGCATACTGATTTTTACCAAATTGGCACACTTTTATTGAATGGTATGAAATAACAACTTGACATAGATTTTTTGGGTCTCCTCCCTGCAATGCAATAGAGCCTGGTATTTTCAGAGAAGCAGCTGTTCACCCTGGTCAACATCACAAATATTTGCTTGTACTGAATGAGGTCAATAGTTCATAAACCTCCTAATCTCAATATTAGGCAAGCCAAAATTAGTGATATCTGGTATCAAAAGCCCTATAATAGAATCTAAATATTTTTCTTTGGTTCTAAGTTGACCGTTATTGGAGATTATATACACACCCATACACACATACTGCACTTGATCTTATTTTCTGTCCTCATCTCACTAAGAGAAAGGGTCTCTTCTTTAGATGTTGGCTTTAGAGATGCAACTCTGTCCTTCATTCCTTAAGTACCCTTTCTTCGTCCTAACCATGGGAAATATCACATTCTGCCAGTGTTGTTGTTTTTTTTTAAGATTTTATTTATTTATTTTTAGAGAGGGAAGGGAGGGAGGAAGAGAGAGAGAGAGAAACATCAATGTGTGGTTGCTGGGGGCCGTGACCTGCAATCCAGGCATGTGCCCTGACTGGGAATCGAACCTGCAATGCTTTGGTTCGCAGCCCGTGCTCAATCCACTGAGCTATGCCAGCCAGGGCCTGCCAGTGGTTTTAAATGAGGGCCAGTAAAGTACATATTTTTCTGTCAAAAGGGCCACATAGTACATTTTTTTGTAGCTTTCTTTGGCATACAATGTCTGATTCAACTAAGCTTTCATTATGCAAAAGCAGCCATACATAATACATCAATAAATAGGTGTGGCTGTGTTCCAATAAAATTATAGTGACGAAAATAAGACGTGGTCCTACTTGGTCCATGGGCCATAGTTTGCCAAACCTGGTTTTAGAGCATAAGAATCTTCTTATGGTGTTGGGTAAACAAACACAGATAAAGGACAGGTCAGCAAAGCAAGGTCATGAAGCATTATCAAGCTACACTTACAAGGACTTGCCCTTGGCTTAAATACTCACCCCTCCCCCTGCTCGGCAGCATAGTTCCTAATTCACAGCTAACTCGAGCATGATGTAGAACCTTTCGCCCTCCACTTACCTGCCTAGCTTTCTTCCCCTACTTGGCATATTCCCTTATACTATCTTTTCCTGATATTGATTTAAATTTTTGATTCATGGTTTGCTATTATATTATCTGTTGCTCTAGGTCTTTATGGGAGCACGCCCTTTCTGACTGCTTCTTGGGGCTTGACACCTGGCCTCCAGTTGAATCTTGTCTCCTAATAGTTCACCTTTGCCCATAACTCAGATTTCCCAGGCCCCACAATGGGGTATTTGTTCTGCTCATTCCTTTTCTAGGATCCAATCCTGTTTACCCCCTCAAATGTTCTTTCTCCCACCCCTGCTTTGATTGGCTTAATATCCCTCTCAGCCCTGAAGTGTTATACAATGGTGAGTCTAGTATCACAATTTGTCCTATATATGAATCCACTTCCCAGGAGAGCCCTAGACTGCAGTACAGAAACACAAGCGCACACTTTCTAGAGAAAGAGAGTGAGCGAGCATGCATGCGCATGTGCATGCTTCACATGTGCATGTGCACACACCCACATGATGGAACACTTAATATCCTCCAAGCATTCTGGTGAGTGTTTTACATACATTAGCTCATTTAGTCTCCACAGGTGCTCCATTAAGGCATGTGTTATATTATTAATATTATTGTTGTTATTTTATCTTTATCATCTCCATCATCTCCATTTTGCAGATAACAAAACTGAGTCCCAGGGGAGCTTCATTAACCTCCCCAAAGTCACACAATGAGAAGGTAGCAGAGTGCAGGTTTGTGCTCAGTTTATCTGAACCAGAGCTTGTGTTTGCACCATTAGCACAGGACAGTGGCTGGTTGCTCTGCTGCTGTAGTTTCCCCAGAGATTCAAAGTAACAAAGACTTCACTGCTGGAGGGTTGAAGCCACTTCTTATCTTTGTTTGCTATCTGTAGGTTGTTGACTCTCTACCATCTAACAGTACTTATAGAAACCCACCTCCCATTCTTGATCCAAACCTCTACAGTGGTGGGATAGCTTCATGTGGACAGCCTGCACTACGGCCACACAAAACTGCTTCAAGGTCTGGCTGTGAGCCTTACAAGCTGTGTAAAACTGGACAGGTTACATAATGTCTCTGAGATTTGGTTTCTTCATTTTTAAAAGAAGAAAACATTACCTAATTCAAAGTCATTAAAATTTACCCATTGTCTTCCAAGAGTATTATAGATGTAGGTTTTGCATTTAGGTATATGATGCATTTTGAGTTAATTTTGATGTATGGGGTAAGAAGGGCGTCCAACTCATTTTTGCATATGGATATCCTATTGTCCCACCTCAATTTGTTGAAGAGACTATTCTTTCGCACTGAATTGTCTTGGCACTCTTATAAAAATCAATTGGCCATGGATGCATGGCTTATTTCTAGATTCCCAACTTTATTCATCTATATGGCTTTATGTGAATGCCACACCTTTTTGATTATTGTAGTTTTGTAGTTAGTATTGAGATCAGGAATTGTGAGTTCTCTGACTAAATATATTTTAAGATTGTTTTGGCTACTCTAGGTCCCATGCATTTCTATATTAATTTTAGGATCAGCATATCTATCAATTTCTGCAAAGAAGTCAATGATGATATTAATAGGAATTGCATTTAATCTCTAGATCAACTTTGTCATGCTAAAGATATTTAGGCTCCAACCTAATGAATGTAGAATGTTTTTCCATGCAAAAATTCCTCTAAAAATATTAGCAAATCAAATTCAGCAATGTATAAAATAATTACACATCATGACAAAATACAACTTATCCCAGGGATGCAAGATTAGGTCAACATATGAAAACCAATCACTGTAATATACCTTATAAATAAAATAAAGAAAAAGATGATTATCTTAATAAATACAGAAACACACTTGAGGACTTCCGGCCAAGATGGAGGCATAGGTACACACACTGTGTCCTCTCGCACAACCAAAATAGGGACAACAACAATTTAGAAACAGAATAACAAACAGAACTGATAGAAAATTGAACTGTATGGAAGTTGGACAACCAAGGAGTTAAAATAGACACATTCATCCAGACTGGTAGGAGGGGCGGAGTCGGGCAGCTAGGCGCAGAGGGGTCGAGTGACACAAAGAGCATTGGGACCAGGCTCAAAAGACACCAGCAGGCAGACCCTGGGCATGCAAGCAGCAGCTGGCAAACCCTGGCCAAGGGGTGGCAACTGGCAGACGCAGTGAGGTGACAATTGTGAAGCAAGGCACTGCGCACAACCCATGATCCCAGCACTGGGAAATAGAGCCTTGGGACACTGATTGAAAACACCTGTGGGGATTGAGGCACAGGGAGTGACTCCCAGCCTCACAGGAGAGGTCCTTGGAGAGACCCACAGGGTACACAAGCCCACCCACACGGGAATCAGCACAAGAAAGGTCCAGTTTGCTTGCGGGGAGTGGCGGAAGGGACTTAAATTGGCAGAGAGTGGAGCAAGTGCCATTGTTCCTTCTTGGACCCCACCCCCACATACAGCATCACAAGCCAGCCACTGGGGTGCCCTGCCCTGGTGAACACCTAAGGCTCTGCCCCTCAATGTAACAGGCACCACCAGACCAAAAGAGAGAGAGAGAGAGAGAGAGAGAGAGAGATGGCTCAAACAGAAGAACAAATGGAAGCCCCAGAACCCATTTTTTTAAGCGACCGAGAGATAGCCAACCTATCAGGTGCACAGTTGAAAACACTGGTGATCAGGAAGCTCACAGAACTGGTTGATTTTGGTCAAAAATTAGATGAAAAAAATGAAGGCTATAATAAGTGAAATGAAGAAAATACACAGGGAACCAATAGTGATGGAAAGAAAGCTGGGTCTCACATCAATGGAGTGGACCAGAAGGAAGAAAGACAAAACCACACAGAAAAGAATGAAGAAATAAGAATTCAAAAGAAATGAGGAGAGGCTTAGGAACCTCCAGGATATCTTTAAACGTTCCAACATCTGAGTTATAGGGGTACCAGAAGGAGAAGAGGAAGAGAAACAAGTGGAAAACTTATTTGAACAAATAATGAAGGACAACTTCCCCAATCTGGCAAAGGAAATAGACTTCCAGGAAGTCCAGGAAACTCAGAGAGTCCCAAAGAAGTCGGACCCAAGAAGGAACACACCAGTGCACATCATAATTACATTACCCAAGGTAAAAATGAAGGAGAGAATTCTAGAAGCAGCAAGAAATAAGGAGACAGTCACCTACAAAGCAGTTCCCATCAGACTGTCAGCTGATTTCTCAAGAGAGACCTTACAGGCAAGAAGGGACTGGAAAGAAGTATTCCAAGTCATGAAAGGCAAGAACCTCCATCCAAGATTTGCTCTATCCAGCAAAGCTTTTATTTAGAATGGAAGGGCAGATAAAATGCTTCTCAGATAAGGTCAAGTTAAAGGAGTTCATCATCACCAAGCCCTTATTATATGAAATGTTAAAGGGACTTATCTAAGAAAAATAAGATTAAAAATATGAACAGTAAAAAGACAGCAAACTCAGTTATTAACAACCACACCTAAAATGAAAACAAAAACAAACAAAGCGAACAACTACAATAAGAGCAGAACCACAGAAATGGAGATCACATGGAGAGTTTGCAACAGGGGAGTGGGAGGAGGAGAGAGGGGTAAAAGGTACAGAGAATAAGTAGCATAGATGGTAGGTAGAAAACAGACAGGGGGAGGGCAAGAATAGTATGGGAAATCTAGAAGCTAAAGAACTTATGGCACATGGACATGAACTAAAGGGGGGAATGTGGGTGGGGGAGGGTATGCAGGGTGGAGGGGAATGCAGGGGGTAATGGGACAGCTGTAATAGCATAATCAGTAAAATATTTTTTAAAAAAGAAATACACTTGACAATATTCAACACACTTTCCTAATAAAATCACTCAACATGGGAGAGTAATGGGGGCAAAATGGGGACAGTTGCAATTGAACAACAATAAAAATAAATAAGCAAAAAAACAAATAAAGCCACTCAACAAAGAAGGAACTGGATAAAGAGTATCTCTGAAAACATACACCTTTCATCACACTTAACAGTGAAAATCTGAATGATTTCTCACACTATGATCAAAGCAGGAATGTCTGCTTTTCCCACTCCCATGTAATCATACCAATCAATGCAGAGAAGAAATGTAATGAAATCAACACATACTTATGAAAAACTATAAAAAATGAGGAAGAGAGAGGAACTTTTTCCATGTGATAATGAACATCCACAGTAAACCTACAGCTAATGTCATACTTAATAATAAAACACTGAATAGCTTTACCTCTAAGCTTGAAAACAATGTAAGGATTTATGCTCCCACCACTTCTATGCAACATTATATTGCAGGTTCTAGCCAGTTCAATAGGGCAAGAAAACAAAATAAAAAATATCCACATTGGAAATAAAACTAAAATTGTCATTATTTATAGACAACAAGCTTGTTCTGGTACAAACTATGATGAAATCAACAAAAGATATTAGAAATATAGATTGGAAAGGTAAAAATATTTGCAGATAACTTGATTATATATAGAAAATTTCAGGGACTCTACAGAAAAAAATTCTAGGACTAATAAATGAGTTCAGCAATGTTGAAAGAGATAAGATCAATACACAAAAAAATGAATCACATTTTTAAATGCTAATAATAAACGTGGAAAGTTAAATTACAAACACACTATCATTTATAATCATTCCAAAGAAAATGAAGTATATGCAGGGGTGGGCAAAAGTAGGTTTATAGTTGTTTGTATGGAAAAACATATAATACAAGAATAGATTACAATACAAGAATAAACTGGTTTTTGTACACACAACTATAACATTTTTGCCCACCCCTGTATGTATACATTTAAAAAAAAAAACTTGTATAGGATGTATATGCTGAACATTAAGAAGTATCGATAAAAGATATCAATGTATACCTAAACAAATAGAGACACATACTATGTACATGGATTGGAAATCTCAACATAATAAAGAGGTTTATTATCTCAAATTAGGATCTATAGCTTTAATGAAATTCCTATCAAAATCCCACCAATTTTTGATTGTAGACATGTGCATGGTTGCTCTTAAACTATATAGAAAAGCTCTAGAGTAACTAAAACAATCTTGGGAAAGACAAAGTAAAAGGAAACTCCCTAGTTGATATTAAGGGCCACTACATAGCCGGCACAGTACTGACAGTGTCATGGTTGGAAGGATGATAGACGTATAGATCCATGGAACAGAGTAATGGTTCTAGAAAGAGTCCTACGCAAATATATCCAATTCACTGTAGAATTGATGGTCTTTAACACAAATGGTGCTGGAACAGATATTTATCAACAATCAATCAATCAATAAATAAATAACCTTTGACCTAAACGTCACACATTATATAAAAATTAACTCAAAATTAATCAAACATTTAAATGTAAAATATAAAAGCATATCATTTTTAATGATTTTACTTATTTATTTTAGAAATAGGGAAGCGGGGGGCGGGGGGACAGATGGAGAGAAACATCAATGTGTGGTTGCCCCTAGCACACCCCTTATTGGAGACCTAGCCCACAACCCAGGCATGTGCCCTGATTGGGAATTGAAACCATGACCCTTTGGTTTGCAGGCTGATGCTCAATCCACTGAGCCACACCAGCCAAGGCAAAACTATACCATTTTTAAAAGAAAACAGTAGAAAAATCTTTGGGGACAGGACTTGGTACAGAATTTATATTTGACATCAAAATCACAATACAAAAGAAGAAAATGATAAATTGGGCTTTATTAGCCTTGTTTAAAATTTGACTTAAAAATCCTGTTAAGATAAAAGAAGGACAAGTTACATACAGGAGGAAAATATTTGTAAATCTCGTATCTGATCAAGTACTTGTGTCTAGATTGTATAAAGAAGTTACAAAACTCTAAAAACACAAAGAACACCAGATAGACAATGTTAAGAGATCTAAAGAGACATTTCATGGAGGAGAATATGCAGGTGGTGAGAAAGCACATGAATAAATGTGCCACATCACCAGCATATAGGGAAATACTAATTAAAACCACAATGCAACATCACTATGTCATCACAGGGACCTATATGTCTCATACATTGCTAGTGGGAATCTGAAATGACAATCTGTTTAAAATAGTTTGGCAACTTCTTATAAAACTCAATTATGTGACCCACAATTGCACTTTTCAGCATTTATCCCAAAGAAATGCAAAGTTATGTCCACAAAAACACCTGTACACAAAATTTTATAACAGCTTTATTCATTATAGCAGAATCTTGGAAAAGATGCAAATGTTCTTCATTGAGTGAATAGTTAAGCAATCTTTCGTGCAGTCATACTATAGAATACTACTCCGCAATTGAAAAAAGGAACTATCGATACATAAAATTACTTGGCTGAGTCTCTAGAAACTTATACAGAGTAAAAACCTTTTTCCTAAAGGTTATGTGCTGAGTGGTTCCATTTATATAGTATTCTTGAAATTATAAAATTAAAAAAAACAGGCTAGTGGTTGCATGTATGGAGAAAAAATAAATGATCAGAAACTGCCCCTTAAGGAACATCAGTATTGGACTTTCTAGACAAAGACTTTAAATCAGCTGTCTTAAATATGCTCAAAGATCTAAAGAACCAAATAGAGAGTATCAATAAAAAGATAGAAATTATTAAAAGGAAGGAAATAGAAATTCTGGAACTGAAAAGTATAATAACTAAAATAAAAAATTTTAGTAGGGTGGGGTTTTCCACAGCAAATTTGATCAGGCATAAAAAAATAATCATCAAACTTGAAGATAGGTCAATTCTGATTATCCAATCTGAAGAGCAGAGAGAAAAAGGAATGAAAAATGAACAGGGCTAAGAGACCTGTGGGAGACCTTAGAACTAATGAATATACAGTTAAAGGTAATCTCAAAGGGAGAGGAAAGAGTAAAAGTGGAAGAAAACACTGCTAGTGTAAACTCAAAGGGATCCACACCAAGGCACAGTATGGTCACTTTGTCAAAGCCAAAGAGAAAGGGTAAATTTTGAAGTCAGCAGGAGAGAAGTAACTCAGCATGTGTTAAGGATAATCAATAAAATTAAAAGCCAATCTTCCCACATAAACCATGGAGGTCAGAAAACATTGTATCACATGTAAAATGTGAAAAGAAAAGACAGACGTGTAAGGCAAAACTTCCATATCCGGCAAGCTACCATTCAGAAGTAAAAGAATAATTAAGACATTCCCAGAGAAAAGCTGAAAGAATTTGTCACTAGTAGACCTACCTTATAAGGAATGCTAAAGGGAGTCTTCTTAGGCTGAAATAAAACAACATTAGACAATAACTCAAAGCCAAACAAAGAAATAAAGATAGCCGCACAGATACATGAAAAAAGAGTAGTATTGCATTTTTGGTTTTAAGTCCTCTTTTATTTTTTCCCATGTGATTTAAAAGGCAAATGCTTGAAATGACAATTACAAATCTTCGTTAATGGACATCCAATGCCTATCATTGTAATTTGTGACAATAACAAAGAGTGGCAGGAGCTGTAAAGGAGCAGAGTTTTATTTATACTGTTGAAGTTACCCTATTTTTTGTTTATAAGATGCACTCCCCCCCAAATTTGGGAGGAAAGGGGGTGCATCTTATAGTCCAAATGTAGCTTTACATTTACATTGGTGAAATATTATGTTATTTATATTATTAAATATTTTGCCACATTTTTTGCTTCAAAAATTTTTTTCCTATTTTACTCTAAATCCTAGGTGCATCCTATGGTTCAGTGTGTCTTACAGTCTGAAAAATTCAGTAGTCTTAATTTAAACTCAGTTTTATAGTTAAGATACTAACTGTGCTTCCCCAAGGTGACCACTAAAGAAAAACAGCCCTGGGTGATGTAGCTCAGTGGATTGAGCACGGGCCTGTGAACCAAAGGGTCGCTGGTTCAATTCCCAGTCAGGGCACATGCCTTGGTTGCAGGCGAGGTCCCCAGGGGGAACCATGTGAGAGGCAACCACACATTGGTGTTTCTCTCCCTCCCTTCCCCCCCCTAAAAATAAATTAATAAAATCTTTTTAAAAAGATCATAGATTTGTTTTAAAATAAATTTTTTTAAAGAAAGAAAAATGTATACAAATTAACTAAAAAGGAATTAAAATGATAACACTAGAAAAAAGTCAATCACAGCAGAAGGAAGTAATGAATAAATTAAGGAATGAAAAAAGTACAAGACATATAGAAAACAATTCATACAATGGCAGAATGAAAGTCCTTCCCTATTCATAATTACTTTAGATAAAAAGTTTAAAATTCTCCAATTAGAAGGCATCTAATTAGAAGATTGGGTAAATAACCATGATCCAACTATCCATCTCCAGGAGAGTAACTTTAAATTCAAAACCACAAAATAAGTTGAAAATAAAAGGAAGGGAAAAGGTGTCCCATAAAAATAGAAACCAGAAGAGCTGGTGTGGCTAAACTAATATCAGACAAAATAGACTTTAAGACAAAAGTTGTCACAAGAGGCAAAGGATGATGTCATTTATTTATCAAAGGAATTAAGGAGATATAATAATTATTAACAGATATAAACTCAACAATAGAGCCCCAAATATATGAAGAAAAAAATGACAGAATTGAAGGCAGTAATAGACATTTGTATAATCATAGTTGAAGACTTAAACATTCTACTTCAAATAATGGATAGAACAAGTAGACAGAAAATGAATAAAAAAATAGAGGACTTGGCCCTGGCTGGTGTGGTTCAGTGGATTGAGTGCCAGCCTGTGAACTGAAAGGTCACTGGTTCGATTCCCATTCAGGGTACATGCCTGGTTTGCCAGCCAGTTGGGGATGTGCAAGAGGCAACCAATCGATGTATCTGGCACATTGATGTTTCTCACTCCTCCTCTTTCTCCCTCTCTTTCCTCTCCCTAAAAGTAAATAAATTTAAAAATCTTTAAAAAAATAGGAGACTTGAACAACACTATAAAACTAATTGGACCTAACAAATATATATAGCATGTACTACGTAATAATAGGAGAAT
Source organism: Phyllostomus hastatus (assembly GCF_019186645.2). NCBI lineage: Eukaryota > Metazoa > Chordata > Mammalia > Chiroptera > Phyllostomidae > Phyllostomus > Phyllostomus hastatus. Next base: position 5,556,744 of record NW_025333841.1, on the reverse strand, counting down.
GCAAATTCTTCTCAAGTGCACATGAAATATTCTCCAGGATAGATCCTATATTAAGTCAAAAAACAAGTTTCAATAAGTTAAAATGTTTAATCATACAAAAACCTTCTCTAATAAAAGTGGGATGAAACTAGAAGTGAATAACAGGAAGAAAACACAAAATTACTTCTGAAATGTGAAAATGAAACAACATGGTCCCAAACAACCATGGGATTAAAGAAGGAATTGCAAGTGAATTTAGCAAATACTTTGAGATGAGTGAAAATAAAAACCTAACACACTGACATATATGAGGTGCAAGAAAAGTAGTGCTCAGAGGGAAAATTAGAGCTGTAAATGCTTATAAAAGAAGAAAGATCCCCAAATTAACACCTTAAGGAACTAAAAGAGAAGCAAGCTAAACCAAACTCTACCATATGGAAGGAAATAATAAAGACTAGGGTAGAGAGGGTTAAAATAGAGAATAGAAAAACAATAGCAAGGATCAATGAAACCAAAAGTTGGTTATTTGAAAAGATCAACAAAACTGACAAGCCTTTAGCTAGATTGACCAGGAAAACGAGAGAGACGACTCAAATTTAAAAAATCACAAATGAATGTGGCATCGTATTGTCCTTGTCCTTTTCCATCTGACTTATTTCACTTAACAAGGGGGAGGATGAAGAGGGTAAAGGGGGTCAAATGTATGGTGACAGAAGGAGACTGGACTTTGGGTGGTGACTATACAATGCAATTACAGATGCTGTATCATAAAACTGTACACGTGCCCAGGTCCTTCGCCCATTCATCGTTGAGTTGTGTGGCTTCTTTACATATTTTGGAGATTAACCCCGTGTCATAGCGGCTGTTTGCAAGTATCTTCTCCCATTTGATTGGCTGCTTTATTGTTTTGTTTTGTTGACCATTTCTAATGCTTTGCAAAAGCCCTTTAGTTTGACATAGTCCCATTCACTGATTTTTGCTTTTACTTCCTTCACCTTTGAGGCCAAGTTCACACAATCCTAAGGCCCAGGTCCATATTTTTATTACCTATGTTTCTATGTAATGTGTTGTTTTAGGTTTTATATAAGGTGGGAGAAAAGTAGGTTTCCAGTAGTTCATATGTAGAGTAATACAATAATTAATGAATAACAGTACAAGAATGAACTGTTTTGTGCATAGTTCAATTGTTTTTGTGCAACTGTAAACCTGCTTTTGTCCCACCCTGTAGTTAGGTCTTTGATCCATTTTTAGTTAATTTTTATTTATGGTGACAAAAAGCAGTCTAGTTTTATTCTTCTGCATGTGTATTTCCAAATTTTCTAGCACCATTTATTGGAGATACTTTCTTTTCTCCATTGTATGCTTTGGCTTCTTTGTTGATAATTATTTATATACATGCAGTTTGTTCCTGGGCTCTCAATTCTGTTCTAGTGGTCAGTGTGTCTGTTTTTTTTTGTTTTGTTTTGTTTTGGCAATACCATGCTTGTTTTCAGGCACTTCGCTCAAGAAGACATAAAAATGGCCAACAGACATGAAAAGATGCTCAACTTCACTAGCTGTTAGAGAAATGCAAATCAAAACTACAATGAGATACCACCTCACCCCTGTTAGAATGGCTATCATCAACAAGACAAGTCATAACAGGTGTTGCAGAGGTTGTGGGGAAAAAGAGACATTTATTCACTGCTGTTGGGAATGTAAACTGGTAAAGCACTATAGAAAACAGTATGGAAGGTCCTCAAAAAATTCTGAATAGAGTTACTATATGGCCCAGCAAAACTTCCTCTATAATAGTCCATCCTCCAGACTCCCTGATGCTCTGCCCTGCAAAATGAATGCCCCACAGAGGAGTCAGCTGCCCGGGTCCCTGGTGTAGAGGTCTGGGTGGACTCGGGATGTCAGAGACTGAGCTGTGTGACTTTGGGATGGGGGCCATTTCCCCCTCACAGTTTCTGCAAGCCTGACCATCACCATATTCCCCCACCCTCCCAAATCTCAGCAGTTCTGCCCTGCCTCGCTAGGGCTGTCAAGGAGATCTGGCCAGAATCGGGAACCGACCGAGTTGTGTGACCCTAGGACAGAATCCATTTCTCCTCAAATACCAGACCAACATCACCATTCCTGTGCAGAGCCCTCTCTTCACACAGCCAAACCTTGGACTGTTCTGGCCTGAGGAACTGTGTGGGCCTTACCATGACAAATTTCTGAGATCTAGCACCACCACAAAAGTCTGTAGGGACATGGTAGGTGGAGGTGTCAGGGCCAGCTCTGGCACTGAGTTTGAACCTGTATCAGTCTGGTGACCACCACTCACCCCTACATGGTGACCCACTGAGGTCCTACCTTAGGTCAACTTCAGAGACTCTTTCAAGGACTGAGCCTAACAAGCAGCTGGCAAGCTGTGGTGGAGCTCGTGGTGCCTTGGGAGCAGGAGCCAATTAGCTGCACAAGTAGCACATCCAAAGGGAGATCTCAGGAGACGCCAGGCCCTTCTGGGGCAAATTCTACTTTGGTCAGCACCCATACAGCATCTTATATATTGATGTGTGGCTCAGTCCTCACCATCAGCCAAACCGAGGTTGACTCCATTTACAAAGTAGCCAACAGCAAACAATCCAATTTAAAATACAGACAAAGGACCTGAATAGATACTTCTCCAAAGAGGACATACAGATGGCCAATAGACATATGAAAAGTTGCTCACCATCACTAATCCTCAGAGAGATGCAAATTAAAACCACAATGAGATATTACCTCACCTGTCAGAATCACTGTCATCAACAAATCAACAAACAACAAGTGTGGCGAGGATGAGGAGAAAAGGGAACCTTCATATACTGTTGGTGGGAATGCAGACTGGTACAGCCACTAGGCAAAGCGAAATGGAAGTTCCTCAAAAAAAAATTAAAAACACAACTGCCTTATGACACAGTGACTCCATTTCTGGGAGAAGGAAAAATTCATTTAAGTTAATTAGGAATCAGTGTGTATAAGACTTGGTGGCCAACAAGATGAACAGGCTTTGAGGACATCTCCAAGGTTTTGAGGCTAGACACCTAGGCAAAGAGCAACACCATTGGGTTGCAAACCCATTTTACAGGTGCAAAACTGGAAAGCCCATTGGCTTTCCCGTTATCACACAGTAAGAGAAACATCCCCAGTACCATGTATCCTGCTCTCTCAACTTCTAGTTCAGAAGGCTTTGCATGTACCATAGCAAATGTGAGTAGTGACTTAAAAATCACCAGTGTGTTTTCAAATAACTGCAATATTGGCACATATTTTCCCTCATTTTACTTCCTGTGTTTGGAATTATAAAGTTTTAGTCATGATCACATTCCAGGGTAGCTACATTTATCCTTTCCGAACCCTGGGTGCCTGCCACATCCCTCCATAATGCTTTCTTACCCAGCCCTGACAACGCTGCAAGGCCCTTCTCTTATTCACATTCCCCTTTCTACCAACACATCCTAGGGAACATACCATAGCCCCTCCTCTTCTCTCTGAAGCAATATAGTTGGAAGGGACTGGTATGAAATAGCGGTGAGCCACTCAGAGCACTCCAAGTATAGGGATGAGTAGAAAAAGGCCCTGGGATTGGGATTGGGGGCTGGGCAGGAGGAAGGAGACAAAGCACATGACCCTATCATGAGGACCTCAGTAGGGGGCTGCAGGAGGCAGTGGGGGTGGGGGCACAGCAAAACCTCAGCTGCTGGGGAGGAAGTGCCAGGACCTTTTGTCTCATAATGTATGGAAGAGTGTGTGTATGTATGTGATGATGATGATTAAATGGTACATAGTATCAGCAAAAATTATCAGCGTGGATGCTGATTAAGGATGCTGAAAACGAATAGTATGGAAGGAAACTGGAAAAATTGGTCTGAGTGTGGAAAAGTAATACTAATTACAATCACTTATGCGAACGGCCTACCATTTATGACTAATTACCACCCAACACAATAACCATTAGATATATCATTAAGAATGTGTCAGATTAACTTTGTTGTCAGTGTTATTTGCGTTTAAACAGTAAACTCTGCGTGTATGCTTGTGCTTAATAGTTTGTTGCTCATGCAAGCACGGCTGTCAGCTCACGATTAAAAAAAAAAACATGTTAGGGCTGGAGCCTGGCAGGCTTTGAATTCCAGGCTAAGTAGTTTATGGTTAATTTAAGAGACGATGGGGAGCCCTTACAGAATAATTAACAGGGGAGATACATGGTCAGTGCTGTATGTTAGGAAGCACAGACTGCCAGGACTAGAAGATTCCTTACAGATCACCCAATGGTCATCTGCCAGGGGGCACTGGCAACCACACTGGGTATTCTGGAGGGATCATCAACATTTCAGAAAGACTTAAGGGAACCATGAATTTTGCCATAATAATGTTATATAGATCAACTACAATGTCAATATAAGTTGTTTGGGACTGGAATGAATCAAACTGGGACACCGATTGGGAGCATTGATTGGCAGTTATGAAAGTCTGATGAATTTTTTTGAATGGGGAAACAATTCAATCATTTTTAACAAATAAAAATTTTAACATTAGAAAACTTTCTTTTTAAAAGATTTTATTTATTTATTTTTAGAGAGAGGGGAAGGGAGAGAGGGAGAGAAACATCAATGTGTGGTTGCCTCTTGTGCGCCCCCTACTGGGGACTCAGCCCGCAACCCAGGCATGTGCTTTGACTGGAAATCTAACCAGCAGCTCTTCGGTTCACAGGCTGGTGCTCAATCCACTGAACCACACCAGCCAGGGCAGAAAACTTTTTCTAATCATGAACTCCATGGGTTAAAAACAAAACAAAAGGGGTCCTGGGTGGTAAAAAAGTTGACAGCCTCTATTGTAATCCAACCAACCCTTTAATTTATAGATAGGGAAACAGAGCCTAGAGATGGATGGACCTTGCCTTCAAAGAAGATGGAGAAAAGGATTGGGCAGTACAAATGGAAGGTAGATGAGAATACCAGTTCAGTAGCAAACTGAGGTACCTAGATTAGGGCTCTACAGAGGAGAATGGTGGATGAGAGAAAATGAAAAAGCAGTGCCAGGTAGGACCACTGGTTAGATGCGGATAGAAAAAAGAGAAAGAAGTTGAGGATGACTCTGAGATCCACAGTGTGGCTGAATGGGGCAACGAAGGCAGAAATATAAAACCTGGAGGAATACTTGGTTTGGGTGGGGGTAGAGGGGAATCATGAATTTGTTTTTAGAAATATTGACCGTAACTTGTAGAATTGCATATTCAAAAAAAGTACGACAGTAGAAATTTGAAACACTTGGGTTTAAATATCAACTTGTTCACATTGTGTGACTTAATAAGGAATTTTTCCTTTGAGTCACAGTGTTTGTATTTATAGATCTGGGATAATGATATCTGCTTTATAGAGTTACTGAGGAGATTAAATGGGAGAATTATATAGAGTACGTAGCACAATATCTAGCAAGTGGCAAGTACTCGTTACTCTTTTATGGAGAAAGTATGGAGAGTATGAAGATAGTAATGTTTAAGAGAAACAAGGGAGAGTTCAGGAGAGGTGACAGATCCCCAGCTTTATTTTTAAGATTTAATTGCAAAACACTGATAGCACTTTCCCAGGGTTTCTAGGAGGATGAAGGCACCAGGGCAGAATATGGGAGAAGCCACATTTACTGTGAAGTTGGGAAGGACATCAGCAAAGGAACCTGAAGGAATGGGTGGATGAGGATGGATGAGGAACACACTATCAGCGAAGCCAAGGGAGGCAAAATAACTTGAAAGTAGAAGGTGTCGTCCATGGGATCAAATGCAGCAAAAAAATCTAGGCAATAAAGACAGAGATGAGGCTGTTAGAAGGTCCCTTTTAGAGACAGGAGAGAATTAGGGATGAATTCAATACGAGGCTAGGTCACAAGTGAAGGTGAGGTAGCAAAGACAGTAAAGAAAAGGCAACACTTTCAATGTAGATCATGAAAAAGAAGGGGCAGAGATGAGAGTAACTCCAAAGAGTGGCAGTTATAAGGGAAGTTTATTTCAGGCTACTGAGAACCTGAGCATGTTGTATGCCAAGCAGGAAATACCAGTGGAGAGGAATAGACTGATAAGGCAGAAGAGAGACATCGTATTTGTAAACCAGCTCTCTTAAGCTGTGCATAGGCAGCCCCAGGCTTTGGTTACTTTGAAGGTGTGCTTAGCAGAGGACCTAATGTTTAGGCCAGGAGAAGTCATCTGACGTCAAACCAGAAGCAAACAATCCCAATAGGGCTGTTCACTTATGCTTGTGAACAAAGCACACCAAATAAGGAGCTGTTCTCAGTGTGCAAAGTAACTGACATGATTTGGAGACTCTGATCTCTGAGTATGGTTCCCGAAGGTAGGGAGCTCAAAATTCTGTCCCCTGGGACATACTGATGCAATTAGGCTTTAATGACTTACAGTCATTAAAATTAAAACCTTGGCCCTAGCTGGTGTAGCTCAGTGCGCTGAGCACAGGCTGCGAACCAAGGGGTCGCTGGTTCGATTCCCAGTCAGGGCACATGCCTTGGTTGTGGGCTGGGTCCCCAGTAAAGAGCCATGCTAGTGGTAACAACACATTGATGTTTCTCTTCCTCTCTTTCTCCATCCCTTCCCCTCTCTCTAAAATAAATTTAAAAAATATTTTTTAAAATTAAAATCTCTATTTTCTTTAAAGTATGGAACAAAACTAGGATGTCCAATATTCTGATTTCACATTATTTGGGACATGCTGGCTGATGTAATTAAACAAGAGAAAAATGAGAGATATAAAAAATGAAAAGAGAACTTCTGGAACGGTGGTGTGAAGAGGTTGGCAGACATTCTCCCCAGCAAAACCATCATTTAATGGGTGAGGATTTTCATTTTAAACACACACATACACACACACACACACACACAGATATTTAAAGTCTCTGAAAATTGTCTCAAGGCATAAAGGAAGTAGAGATGGCATGCTAAATCTTGGCAAGAAAGAACCATGAGAGTCTGGCATTTAAGCCAACACTGCTGCCATCCCCTACCCTACCCCAGATCACTGATGCAAGCTCTAGTCTGGCCAGGTATAGTCAAGAAGAGAGCTCCTTTTGCCCCAGCTCCTTGTCTAGAACTACTATTTCACAACAGGAAAGGCAGGCTGGTAGAATCTCTAACTACTCAGCTCCCATTTGTAGGGCAAGGACTCTGCCTCTAGCATCACAGGCTGAGAATACTGGGGCTCTAATTGTCCCTGTCCCAGCTCACTTCTAGGCTGTAGGTTCCATGCTTGGAAAGCAAGCAAAAGATATCAGGGGTTATTATCTCCCTCACAGTGCCTACAAGGGTGTCACTCAGGGAGAGACAGACCACAGTTTCACCCCCCAGCTCCAGTGCCATAGTGTAGAGATTCTGCCCACACTATCACCACAGATGTATCTATTCTAGATACAGCAAATGAGGCCTATCTGGGAGAAGTCCAATCATTGTTAGTATAATGAGAACAGTTTGCGTGACATTGATATAGCCTTGCAGCCAAGGAGAGTGGACTGGAATGCACATATATGAACAATGATGACTTCACTGTACTAGTCAGTGGGGGCGGTAGACGCCACTGAGTGAGCATGTGTACTGTGTGGCTGTCGCATTCAAACTGACTGAGTGAATAGAACAATGAATCTGCATCAAACTTTGTGTGAAGCTTGAACATTCCTTCGCAGAAACTATTCAGATGATTTAGAAGGCCACAGCTATGGGCAACTGGTGATTGGCAGCTCCATCATGACGCCACGCCTGCTTATGTATTGTGTCTCGTGTAGAGTTTTTTGGTGAAACATCAAATCACCCAGGTGACTCAGCCCCAGTACAGCCCAAGTATGGTGCCCAGTGACTTCTGGCTTTTCCAAAAACTAAATCACCTCTGAAAGGGAAGATATTTCAGACCATCAGTGAGATTCAGGAAAATACAACAGGGCAGCTGATGACAATAGGGAGAACTGTGTGAAGTCCCCAGGTGCCTACTTTGAAGGGGACTAAGGTGTCATTGTCTTAGGTACAATGTTTCTTGTATCTTGTATCTCCTTCAATAAATATCTCTATTTTTCATATCATATGGCTGATACCTTCTGGAAAGACCTTGTATACATGGAATGATATGATGTGTAATTTTTGTGTCTAGCTTCTTTCACTTTGCATAATGTTTTCGAGGTTCATCCATCCTGTAGTATGTATCAATACTCCATTCCTTTTTTTGTACTGTGGTACAATATGCATAACTTCAAATTGACCAATTTAACCCCCTTTAAGTGTATGTTTTAGTGGCATTAAGTACATTCACATTGTGCACAACCATCATCACTGTCCATCTCCACAACTTTTTTATCATCCGCCTCTATGAATTTAACTGTTGTAGTCACCTCATACAATATTTGTCTTTTGGTGTCTGGCTCATTTTGCTGAATCATATTCTAGTATATAGAGAAACTATATTTTGTTTATCTCTTCACCAATTGATGTGTATTTGGGTTGTTTCCACCTTTTGGCTGTTATGAATAATGATTCTATAAACACTTGTGTGCAAGTTTTTGTGTGGACATATGTTGTATTCCTCTTGGGCATGTAGATAGGAGTACAATCGCTGGTCACGTGGTACCTTCATGTTAAACCTTTTGAGGAAATGCCAAATTGTTTTTCAAAATAGCTGCATCACTTTACATTCCCACGAGCAATGTCAGAGGCTTCCAATTTCTATCATTGTTGCCAATGCTTGCTTGACGTAAAAATAATGTTTTTTAGAGAGAGGGGAAAGGAGGGAGAAAGAGAGGGAGACAGAAACATTGATTGATTGCCTCTCGCACACACCCTGACCAGGGATGGAACCCACAACCTAGGCATGTGCCCTGACCGGGAATCTAACCACTAACCTTTAACTTTGCAGGATAATGCTCAACCAACCAATTGAGTCACACCAGTCAGGGTGACTTTTAAAATATTATATAGCCATCCTAGTGCATGTAAAGTAATATCTCATTGTGGTTTTGATTTGTACTTTCCCAATAACCAATGACTATAAGCACCTTTTCATGTGCTTATTAGCCAATTGTATATCTTTAGAGAAATGTATATTCATATGCTGTGTCCATTTTTTAATTGAGTTGTTTTTTATTGTTGGTTTGTAAGAGTTCTTTACATGGTGTGGATGTAGGTCCCTTGTCAGATATAAGATTTGCAAATGTTTTCTCCCATACTGTGTGTTGTCTTTCACTTACTTGATGGTGTCATTTGAATCACAGAAGTTTAGAATTTTGATGAAGTCCAATTTATCTATTTTTTTTCTCTACTTATTTGTACTTTTGGTGTCATATCTTAGAAACTATTGCCTAATCCAAGGTCACGGGGATTTATGACAATATTTTCTGATAAAAGTCTTATAGTTTTAGCACTTCAAAAGTAAAATACATAGGGATTACCAGGGGTATAATCACATGTAAAAAACTGTCCAAGTATTTGAAAATTCATAATATAGTTTTACATGGATATATGTGTGTGTGTGTGTGTGTGTGTACATACATATATACAGCCATATCTTGTTTTACTATTTTATTCATCTTTATTTGTCATTTTATTTTATTTTATTTTTTAACTTTTTTTATTGTTGTCTCCATTTTTCCCCCACTACTCCCCCCATCCCCAGATATCTTTTTGAACTTAGTAAATAACCAGATCTAGTGGTGGGTTCAATACTATAATAATTTTGAAGTATTGGTGAGTATGATGTTGTTTTGAAATATCTACAATGATATTATGATATGACAATATTTGTGATGTCTATCACTTACCAAGTTATAGGTGCTACGGATGGTACTTTGGTCCATTGCTTACGCTACAACAAACAGAACTGTTACATTTAACTTAGAGGTTATTAGAAATGACGATGTAATGTTTTCCTAATCAATAGACTCTTTGAATTCTACCTGTAGATCCTACGTATGTAAGAATACTATAAAATTTGATTCTAAGTTATAATATCATTAACAAAGCAAGATCTATCCATTAAATTCAAGTGTTTAATAATCAACAAAAAGCTAAAAGAGTAATGTTGAAATGATGACAGCTGACTTAACTGTTATCTACCTTGTTTTGGAAAGAATTACTGAATATAAAATTACAGGGTGCGGCACAAAAAATGCCCTTTTTTATTACAAAATTATAAACAAGTGATTCTGTAACATAACACTATCACACTCAAGCATACCATAGGACACTTTAGGTGAAATGTTCAAATTAGAACTATAAATTGTTACATCCCTATTATTACCCTACCAACCACACTCAAGCAGGCCTTACTTCTGTCGGACCCTGTATTTTGGTAGTCCTTTCCTATTCAAGTGTGATAAACAAAGATACAATATTACTATTATTTTACCAACTAGAGTCATGGGATTCAAATATTATCTAAATACTCTAATTCACTCCAATTCCCACTAGCAATTGAAAACATACATAATTTACTTTCTTGTTAGATTTATTCAAACTGTTCTCAGAAGAGAAGCTTGTTGAGGCTACCAGCTGTTCTGGGCCTTTTCAGGTGAATACGTGTGTGCAGTTGTAAGGGAAAAAAATACCAAATACCAGAAATAGGTCAGAGAGGCAGTATCTAAAAGAAAAGTTTCATGAGGGGTTTTATTTCCTAGGTCACTGAAAACAGATCTCTCCCCTTAATAGTTTATAGATATACTTGCTCTCATTATGGTTTTGAATAGATAGCACATTTTTGTGGTTCAGAAGTCAAAGTGATATAATAAGGAATCCACAGAAAGTTTAACCCTCACCAAAGTACCATTTATCCTCCTCCCCTAACCCCTATAGACAAGTGATTCTATATGAAGATTAAAGCAAATACCTACATCTTTACCCCTTTCTTGCACCAATGGCAACATACTATATATATGGCTTTGCACCATGCACTTTTCATTTAGTGGTATACCTGGCAGATCTTTCTCTATCAGTTTAGTGAGAATGTCCTCATTCTCATTTATAGCTGATGAGCATCCTACACTGGCAATGTGCATGCCAGTATTTATTTCATGTATTCTATTCGATACACCCTAGAATTGTTTCTACTCTTTCTTACTGGTCTACTTTAAACTTTTGCACATTTTATTTAGAAATTGCTTTAGTCTAAGCCCTGGCTGGTGTGGCTCAGTAGATTGAGCACAGGCCTGTGAACTAAAGAGTCACAGGTTCGATTCCCAGTCAGAGCACATGCCTGGGTTGCGGGTCGGGTCCCCAGTTGGGGGCATGTGAGAGGCAACCATACACTGATGTTTCTCTCCCTTTCTATATCCCTATTTCCTCTCTCAAAAAAATAAATAAAACCTTAAAAAAAAGAAATTGCTTTAGTCTAGACTCTTGGTGGTAAGTGGAAAGAATTCAATTTACATTATCTCTAAAAATGGGGTGCTTATAGTACTAAGTGGTGACTCAGTCTTCCCTCGTTTTATTTCATTCCAGCTACTATGAAACCTTGGCTTTTACTGCACACATCTGGCCTTTACTTCTTTTTTTTTAAGTTATACTTTATTCTGCTGCTTTTTTTAAGATTTTATTTATTTATTTTTAGAGAGGGAAGGGAGGGAGATAGAGAAAGAGAGAGAGAAACATCAATGTGCGGTTGCTGGGGGTCGTGGCCTGCAACCCAGGCATGTACCCTGGCTGGGAATCGAACCTGCGACACTTTGGTTCGCAGCTTGCGCTCAATCCACTGAGCTACGCCAGCCAGGGCCTGGCCTTTACTTCTGTTCTTTACCCATTAGCCCAATACAATTCAAGTATAAGTTCCTGAAACCTCCTTGATCTTAAAAGCAGAGTTAACCCCAGGAATCATATGTCAATTCTCCTCTATAAATTGGCCATACAGAGGATTCATAGCATGCCTACATAAAAGGTCTTTTTTTATGCAAGCATCAAAATAAGAACACAAAATTAAAATATTCTCCTAGAGACCTCATCATATTCTCTCAAAATCATTGCTGGGATCCTAAGCGAGGCAATCACTGAACTTCAGTATATGTTTCTAGATATATTTTAGGTGCAAAAGTAGGAGTCTCCTAACACAGAGTAAGAGAGAACTTGATCCAAGACAAAGAAATGGGCATTCCTAAAGAAGGACCGTTAAGACCATTATGGTGATAAAGAAGTTGTGCCAAGAAGTGGGGATATTCTGCACTGCAGCTACTGTTGGATAAGGTGAAGGTCTCAAGGTTGGGGCAGCTCTTACTAAATGCTACTCTTGCTAAATGCTAAAATATAGCACAATATTTTGCAGATGCAGATGCAGATGCAGATGCACCCAGATGAGCTTGTCTAGTCCCAAAACTGGGTAAGTGTAGCCAGCTGTAAAGAACAAATCAACATATAATTAACTAAATAGTATGTGTAAGTAATGGCTAAGCCTCCCTTCAGGGAGGGAGAGCTTTGGATGTGAACCGCCAGTCTCCTTTACTTGTTTGCAAGTAAGTAAAACTACTTAAGGGCAACCAAGTCTCATTCTGCAAGCCAAGAAGTGTTGCTACCGCTAGAAATCAGTTTAGTGGATGGAGCTAGAAATCCGTTTAGTGGGTGGGGCTAGAAATCCATTTAGTGAGTGGAGCGGTTGGACTGACCTGTATTCGCAGTTCCTCCCACCCAGTGTATGGAGGACTTTTTTAAAAAGTCACTTGAAAGGGCTGGAAAATAAGAACTATTCAGAAAAAAGTGAAATAAATTGGTGTTATTCAATTTGAGGATGAAAAAAATGAATTAGAGTCAAATATATGAGTCAAGATGAAGATGAGTTAATCTATGGAGGAGGGAGTGGCAATCAGTGGCATTCACTTACAGGTGGATTATGCATGAAGAAAACTCCCTGATAATTAGAACACTAAGCAATGGAAAATTAGTAGTCCCTTTGCCTAAAGGTAAAAAAAAGCAGCCGTCTGTTTATATGTGGGAACAGGGTGATGACCGAAGACTCTTGGAGCACTCCTTTTTAAAACTTTTATTGTTATTCAAGTACAGTTGTCCGCATTTTTCCCCCACAACTCCCGCCCACCCCAGCCATCCCCACCTCCCTCCCCTGATTCCATGCCCCACCTTGGTTTTGTCCATGTGTCCTTTATAATTATCCCTGAAAATCCTTCCCCCTTTTCCTCCCATTATCCCCTCCCTCCTCAACTCTGGTCACTGTCAGCCTGTTCTCAATTTCAGTGTCTTTGCTTATACTTTGCTTGCTTGTTCATTTTGTTGATTAGGTTCCAGTTCAAGGTGAGATCATATGGTATTTGTCTTTCACTGCCTGGCTTATTTCACTTAGCATGACGCTTTCCAGGTCCAACCATGCTGTCTCAAAGGGTAGGAGCTGCTTCTTTCTTTCTGCTGCATAGGATTCCATTGTGTAAATGTGCCATAGTTTTTTGACCCACTCATTTACCAATGGGCACCTAGGTTGCTTCCAGCACTTGGCTATTGTAAATTGTGCTGCTATGAACATTGGGGTGCATATGTTCCTTTGGATTGGTGTTTCAGGGTTCTTAGGGTATAATCCCTATTCAATATAATGACGCTGTCTATGGCCCACACTAGTGGTTGAGGTAAACTGGACAGTAGCTGCATAACTTTGGAGATTTGAATCAGTAGACATAGTTTACAAAAAGATTCACATCTCTTTCCCAAATCCATTTTACTGGTAAAGATTAAAATTATAGCTGTGTTCATTCTAGACATGGTGAGACCTCTTAGAAGAGAATGATGAGTTCTGCTGTTTTGTCCGTTCTTAAAAGTAACTGTGGAAAGTTTCATGTTCTCACTGAATTTAATTAATTATGTGGGATTAACCTTATCTCCAAGACATACAACTTGACATTTTGTCTGTTTGGGGTTCCCACCCCCTCAAATCAACCCTCGTGCCATACACCTAGGGTGACCTTGTTTTCTGAAAAAGAATTGTAACAGTTTGAGAAGAACATGCTTGGAAATACTCATATATATTCTTCCATTTATTCCTTCAATAATTATTCACTCTGTACCAACTGTATGCCAAACACTATTCTAGCTCCTTAGAAAAGAGCAGTGAATAACACATCCAAAGCCCTTGCTTTCATGGAACTTATATTAACATGAGGTTAGAGAGGGGTGAGAAACAAGCAATATTTAAAACTAAGTCCTGGCTGGCATAGCTCAGTGGATTGAGCGTGGGCTGCGAACCCAACTGTCGCAAGTTCGGTTCCCAGTCAGGGTACATGCCTGGGTTACAGGCCACGGCCCCCAGCAACCGCACATTGATGTTTCTCTCTCTCTCTCTCTCTCTCTCTCTCTCTCCCCCTCCCTTCCCTCTCTGAAAATAAATAAATAAAATCTTTAAAAAAAAAAACAACATAAAAAACTAAGTCAATTGTATGTTAGTTTAGATAGCAGTAAGTGCTGTTGGCAAAAGAAAAGGCAGAGCCAGACAAGGCAGATGAGGCACGCTGGGGTGCGAGGAGGAAGCAGTTTGCAGGATTAAGTAGGGTGGTTAGCATAAGCCTCTATGAGAAAGTCAGGTTTGTTCAAAGACTTAAAAGAAGTGAGGAAATCAGGCAACTGGGCATCTGTGGGGAGAGAACCTAGGGGCAAGGGCACAGCCGATGGAAAGGCCTTGAGAAAGGAGAAGGCTGGTGTGTTCAATGAACAGCAGAGAAGCCAGTGTGGTTGGAGAGGAGGCAGTGATACGAACAGCAGAAGAAGAGGAGCTAATCACAAGGGCCTTACAGAGCACAGGGAGGGCTCTGGCTTTTACTCTAAGGAAAATGGGAGTCGGAGTGTTTTGAGCAGAATGTCAGATCTGATTACTTCTTTTAAAAGAGTTCTCTGGCTGTCATGTTCAGAATAAATGGAAAGTAAGTGCAGAGCATGGTTCTGATATCCATGAATTTGATTACCACAGTTTAATTAAATAAGCACATCCCTCAACAACACACTTCAAATTCCAGTTATCATTGCATATTAACTGAGTAATTGCATAAAGTACAGATTGTGCTGATTGCTCTTTTCAGTCCACAAATCATTACCTAAATAACAGATGCACACCATGATCAGTGACCAATCATGTCACTTTTTTCAAAGTCCGTTGGTGATTGGTGTTGGTGATTCATTTTATTCAGTTTATGCGCAGACAACAAAGCATGTACTGTGTCACCTTGATTTTCAGTGCTAAACCCATGTGACATTTTTACAAAAATGGATACTCCAAAAATGGGGAAATGGCCAACAAAGATAAAAGTTCCAGAAAAAAAATAGAAAAATTAGCCCTGGCTGCTGTGGCTCAGTGGATTGAGTGCCAGCCTGTGAACCAAAGGGTCGCCAGTTTGATTCCCAGTCAGGGCACATGCCTGGGTTGCAGGCCAGGTCCCCAGCTGGGGGTGTGCGAGAGGCAACCACACACGGATGTTTCTCTCCCTCTTTCTCCCTCCCTTCACCTCTCTCTAAAAATAAATAAAATATTTTAAAAAATAAAAGATTCTTAACTATTAAGTGAAATTCAAATCAAAGCTTTATTTGAGGTGATGAATATACAGTATAATATACAGATGATGGGTTATAGAATTCTACACCTCAAACTTATGTAACAGTATTAACCAATGCCAACCCAATGCATTCAATAAAATGCAACTTAAAAAGCTATATGGAGTTCTAGAAGAAATACCTGACTATGGGACCATGGCAATGTTGACATTGTCACCAATCGAGACACCCCAGATATGCAGCCAGAAGAACTTAGTGAAGGTGAACTTTCTAACATAAATGAAGAAACTTGTGACAGGAAAGAAGAGATATCCCAGAGGAGTTGACACCAACAAAAAGTTCATACTGAAGGAATTCTTAGAGATATTTCAAAATACTGAGAGTGCAAAGGATAAAATATGGAAAGGTAATCCAAACTTCAAAAGGAGTATGGCGATTCCCCGAGGTATGAAAAGATGTTCTCTTGGCATTGTAAGTTATTGAAAGAAGAAGGCAAGTACTGTTCAAACTACTCTTGATAAGTTTTTTTTAAAGATTTTATATATTTATTTTTAGAGATAGGGGAAAGGAGGGAGAAAGACAGGGACAGAAACATCAATGTGTGGTTGCCTCTCATGTGGCCCCCACTGGGGACCTGGCCCACAACCCAGACATGTGCCCTGACTAGGAATTGAACCGGTGACTCCCTGGTTCACAGCCCACGCTCAATCCACTGAGCTACACCAGCCAGGGCAAGTTTTTTTATAAAGAAATAAAACACTTTAATTCCCAATGTTTCAAATGTTTTAAATTATGGTGTACTAAATAGATATTAGTTTTACATTTAAAAAAATTCTCCTATACACTTATAATGAAATGGACAGTTTTTAACGTTTTGACCAAAAAATGTAAATGTCAAAGAACAGTCATAATTTATCCCACTGACTAAAATTGCTTTACACTTTTTCAGCTGGCAGTCATTCTCAGCATCCTGCACCGCCTGCCATTCAGTGAGGACTGCCTGTACTTAGTGATAATGACTGGATCTGGGGGTTCACCTTGAACGTGAGTGAGTGCAGTGTAGTAAAGGTGGTCTTGTCATTGAAGGCTTCTGGGTCCACCTTATCCATGGAAATTCTAGAACCTTCAACAGTTGTGAGAGATTTCTATTGGTGGCTTGTTAATGCAACCAATCTAAGAGCCAGAAGCTTGGTAGTGTGAGGAGCGGTGCCAGGAAGGTCCCACAGTCCCAGCCCTTCTCTCCCTTGTTGCTATTGTACTGTAAAAGGCTGCTGTTAGAGATTGAGTCCTTTGGGTCCAGCATCACCCCTCTAGAATCATTTTAAAATATGTACCTTGAATGGTAACTATGTTAGGTGATTTATATGTTAACTAACCTTATTGAGGTCGTAATTTTACTATATAGTTATAGCAAATGAAAATAATATATGTATGTGGAAAGACTGATACAGCAGACACGTGCACTAAGAAACTACTGCAAGAAAGGGGTAGTCTGATTCCAGAAAGACATCTCTTTAGAAAAAGGAAATATAATTGGCAATATGTAACAAAAGCCTTAAAAAATGTTTGTTCTCTTGGACCTAATGACTACACTTGTGAGAGAGCCTAACTGAAGGGAAGTAAACTAAAAATTATGTGCAGAGGTTTTATCACATTATTTTTTATAGTAAATGTTATGAATAACAGTGGGGGAATATATAATACATGCCAATGAAGCAACATTTTGCATTCTTAAAGTACATTTATAAAGATTAGAAATTTTATTTGGGTCATCATGAAAATATCCTGGGAAGTGTTTGTGAAATAATATAAGTTGAGAAAATAAGAATACAAATTATATTAAAAAGCTTCTGCACAGCTAAAGAAACCATCAGCAAAATGAAAAGGGAACTGACCCTATGGGAGAACATATTTGCCAGTGATACCTCAGACAAGCATTTGATCTCCAAAATATATAAAGAACTCACTCAACTCAATATCAGTAAGTCAAACAATCCAATTAGAAATGGGCAAAAGATAGACGCTTCTCCAAGGAGGACATGCAGAAGGCCCAGAGATATAACAAAGGATGCTCAGCATCACTAAGCCATCAGAAAGATGCAAATGAAAACCACAGTGAAATACTGCCTCACACCAGTCACAAAGGCCATCAAAAGCAAATCAAACTACAAGTGCTGAAGAGGTTGTGGAGAAAAGGGAACCCTAGTGCACTGTCAGTGGGAATGCAGACTTGTGCAGCCACTGTGGAAAACAGTATGGAATTTCCTCAGGAAACTAAAAATGTAACTGCCTTTTGACCAGGTGATCCCACTGGTGTGATTATACCCTAAGAGTCCCAAAACACCAATTCAGAAGAACCTATAATAACCAATTGCTGGAAGCAACCTAAGCGTCCATCAGTGAATGAGTGGATAAAAAAAATTGTGATACATTTACATGATGGAATACTACACAGCAGAGAGAAAGAAAGAGCTCCTATGCTTTGTGACACCATGGATGGAACTGGAGAGCATTATGCTAAGTGAATACACCAGGCAGTGAAAAAGACAAATACCATATGATCTCACCTATAAAAGGAACATGATGGACAAAACAAACAGATGAACAAAATAGAACCAGAGGCATGGAAACAAGAAACAGACTGACAGTGACCAGAGGAGGGGGGGAGAGGAATAATGGTGGAAAGAAGGGGAAGGGACTAGACAAAGAACATGTATGAATGACCACAGACATGGACAACAGTGTGGGGACTGTGGGAGCAGAGAGTGGGCTGGGTGGAGGAGGGCAAAGGGGGAAAAATTGGGGCAAGTGTAATAGCATATCAATTAACAATTTTATTGAAAAGAATACTAATTGTATGCACTGTGTCATCTCATTAAAAGTGTGTAAAAAATGTGGAAAAAAAGATGCCAAAATGTTATTATGGCTACTTCTGGGAATAGGAATGGCAGGAGATTAAAACGTAGAAAAAAAGTGCATGTGAATTGTTAAAAAATAACAACAACACAGGTTCTAGAGCCAGACTCTGACTAACTGCATTGACCTTGGGTAAGTTCCCTAGCCTTTCTGTTCCTCTGTGATCCCAACTATAAAATATAGATAATAGTACTGTTGACCTCCTAGGGGTGTTAGGAAGATTAAATGAATTAACACTTATCAAACATTAACAAGAGTTTCTAGCATATAGCAAGTGCTCAATAAATGTTACCTATTATTATTGACATGTATACAGATACAAAATGAAAGTTAATTTTTAACTCATTTTCTATGTTTCCACTCCTTAGGAATAACAACTGTTAACAGTTTGATGAGAATCCATTCAGTCCTCTTTTAAGCAAACACAACACAAGTCATTGTTTCTGATTGTCTAAATATATACACACATACATATATACATACACACGTAAATATATGTACATACATATATACATATGGAGATGTACACACATATATTTAAAACAGAAGTGGAATCATGCAATTAATACTATTGAACAACTTGCTGTATTTACTAAGCAATAGATCATTATGTGATGGACATTCTTGTATGTCAGTAATGCAGACATCCTAATTTTTTATAATGGCAGCAGCAGGTTCCCGTGTATGCACTGTCCTTTATTGAACCATTTCCTTACTAATGAAGATTTATCTTATTCTCCAATAATCTGAACTTATATAGGTATTTTTATACACTTATATGAGTATTTTTGTAGGACAGATTACTAGAAGTGAAATTTTTGAGTAAAGGATATGTGCATTGATCCTATTGATAGATATTTCGAGTTTCCCCTCTAAAGTTGTCCTGGCTTGTCAATATATAAGAATGCCATTTTCCTCAGAGCTTCATCCCCTCAGATATTATAAATCTTTTTAAATTTTCCTATGAAGCAATAGATGTCTCATTAGGGTTATACTTTTTATTTCTCTGATGACTATTGCAGTTTGAAATATGTATACACACATATATACATACACACATATATACATACATTCATATATATAATACATATATATAATCAACATTTCCTCATCTGTGAATTAGTTGCTCAAGTCCTTGACTGTGAGTTACAATCTTTTTTTAATATTTTTTATTGATTATGCTATTACAGTTGTCCCATTTCCCCCCCTTCATTCCCCTCCACACCCCCTCCCACCCACATTCCCCCCCTTTAGTTCATGTCCATGTGTCATAAGTTCTTTAGCTTCTACATTTCCCATACTATTCATGCCCTCCCCCTGTCTATTTTCTCCCTACCATCTATGCTACTTATTCTCTGTACCTTTTCCCCCTCTCTCCTCCTCCCACTCCCTTGCTGATAACCCTCCATGTGATCTCCATTTCTGTGGTTCTGTTCCTGTTCTAGTTGTTTACTTAGTTTGTTTTAGATGTGGTTGTTAATAATTGTGAGTTTGCTGTCATTTTACTATACATGTTTTTTTATCTTCTTTTTCTTAGATAAGTCCCTTTAACATTTCATATAATAAGGGCTTGGTGATGATGAACTCCTTTAACTTGACCTTATCTGAGAAGCACTTTATCTGCCCTTCCATTCTAAATGAAAGCTTTGCTGGATAGAGCAAATCTTGGATGGAGGTTCTTGCCTTTCATGACTTGGAATACTTCTTTCCAGCCCCTTCTTGCCTGTAAGGTCTCTCTTGAGAAATCATCTGACAGTCTGATGGGAACTGCTTTGTAGGTGACTGTCTCCTTATTTCTTGCTGCTTGTAGGATTCTCTCCTTCATTTTTACCTTGGGTAATGTAATTATGATGTGCCCTGGTGTGTTCCTTCTTGGGTCCAACTTCTTTGGGACTCTCTGAGCTTCCTGGACTTCCTGGAAGTCTATTTCCTTTGCCAGATTGGGGACGTTCTCCTTTCCTATTTGTTCAAATAAGTTTTCCATTTGTTGCTCTTCCTCTTCTCCTTCTGGTACCCCTATAATTCAGATGTTGGAATGTTTCAAAATGTCCTGGAGGTTCCTAAGCCTCTCATTTTTTTCAATTTTTGTTTCTTCATTCTTTTCTGATGGTATGTTTTTTTCTTCCATCTGGTCCACTCCATTGATGTGAGACCCAGTTTTCTTCCCATCACTATTGGTTCCCTGTGCATTTTTCTTCATTTCACTTATTGTAGCCTTCATTTTTTCATGTAATTTGCGACCAAATTTAACCAGTTCTGTGAGCATCTTGATCACCAGTGTTTTGAATTGTGCATCTGATAGGTTGGCTGTCTCTTGGTTGCTTAAAAGTATTGACTCTGGAGCTTTCATTTGTTCTTCTGTTTGAGCCATCTTTTATTTTTTTGGTCTGGTCGCTCCTGTTACGTATAAGGGGTGGAGCCTTAGGTGTTCACAGGGAAGGGCAACCCAGTCACTTGGTTTTGACGTTGTATGTGGGGGCGGGGTCCAAGAGGGAACAATGGTGCTTGCTCCATTCTCTGTCAGATTTCAGTCCCCTCTGCCGCTTCCCACAAGCAAATTGGGCCCTTCTGGTGCTGGTTCCCAGGTGGGTGGGCTTCTGTACATTCTAGGACCCTGTGGGTCACTCCAACAAACTCTCTTGTGAGGCTGGGAGTCTCTCCTTAAGGCTCAACCTCCACAAGTGTTTTTAATCGGTGCTTTTAGGCTTTATTTCCCAGCACTGAGTCCTTGGGTTGCACGGTCTATCTCACTGCCCGTTTTCACCTGGTTTATCTGTGCACAAATGTGTGACAGCAGACAGCCAGCTGCCTTGCGTGCCTCACTGGGTCTGCTCATTGCCTTCCTGGGCCCGGGTCTGCCAGCTACCGCTTTTTCCTGCCGAGACCCTTCTCCGCTGGCCTCCGACTCCGCCCCTCTTACCGGTCTGGTTTAATGGTTATCGGACTTCCATACAGTTCAATTTTCTGTCTGTTCTGGGGATTTTTTTTTTGTAAATTTTTGTTGTCCTTAATTTTGGTTGTGCGAGGAGGCACAGTGTGTCCACCTGCACCTCCTTCTTGGCCGAAAGTTTATGTGAGTTACGTTCTTTATCTATATTTTGCTGTATTTAAAAAAGATAAATGTGCCCTGGCTGGTGTGGCTCAGTGGATTGAGCGTGGGCCTGTGAATCAAAGGGTCATTGGTTGGATTCCCAGTCAGGGCACATGAGAGACAACCATACATTGATGTTTCTGTCCCTCTCTTTCTCCTTCTCTTCCTCTTTCTCCTTCTCTTCCCCTTTCTCTAAAAATAAATTTAAAATCTTTAAAAAAGTAAATGTTTTGTATTCTTTAAGTAACTTTGTTATCTATTTTTTGTCAATCATAGTAGTAGAAGAAAGTATTTAATCAATCCAGAAGAAGGGAAAACTTGAATATATATGTATTTTGTTATAAGTCTCTTCGCAGGGGAAGGGGCAAAGAAAAAAATTTAATTGCCTAATTTTGTTTTCTCAATACTAAAATGATCCTCCCTTGGGCCTACACAATTGGAAGATCCTATTTGATAACTTCAAATTCACCATGAACCTCAAACACATTTGTCTAAGTCACTCAAGTCTAAACTTTTAAATTTAACTCAATAATTCCATATTTTTTAGAGCCACCTTTGAGGTGTATCCAGAAACAAGTGGAGGGCTGCACAGTTATTTGATACATTTAGGCCCATTCTAACAACTCGTTGTAACTGGTCAGGCAGAGGCAGATGCTTTTTTTTTTTTCCAGAATTCTTTGAGAATGACCTCATAATTGAGCTGCCTTGGAGGCTCAGCGTTGCACAATAATGAGTTTCTGAACGGTGAGGAAGACATGTTTTGAAATAGAGGCAAATAGTGCTGATTATTTACAATATTGCCATCAAGGGCATCTGGACTAGAATGGCTAGAAATCCTCCTGTGAGTAGAGCTGGGGATGGCCACAGCAAAGAGTCCAGAGTGGCAACACCTAGCCTTTCCTAACTGTATTTGTTTCCATTTCTCTTTATGCAAATAGCATGCTACTTGTTGGGTGGCAGAGGGGCTAGCACAAGCATATTTAAAAGCTGGCTTAGTGAAAACTCAGTTCAGTGACCTTTCTCCTGAATGATACTTCCGTTGTTTAAAGCAAAAAGGGTGAGAGGCCTATACTATCCTTAGTTATCACTGGCAACATAGGCTTAGGGACATTGCTGTAGCCCAACACAGTATGTCTTGAATTCAGTAAACCTGATGCCTCCCAGACCCTTTTCACTCACTTCAGGAAAAGGCATGCGCAATAGGTGCTCTCGAACATCTTGGTTCAGTGTCTTGACTAATCAATTCAGCTTAGCATTGCGTGTAATCTTGGATCGGCCAGTGAGCCAGTATTTACTTTGACTGTAATTAGTATCAAAGGATTGTTATTTCAGGAAACAAGTTTAGACTATTAGGATCTCAGGATTTAAAGTTCATCTAATCAAATCCTGCCCAGCCTTGAATCTCCCTCCCAAGTCTCACCCCGCCCCTTAGCTTCCCCCAGGTGGTGAGGTAGCTTCCGCTCCACTCAGAGCTCTCCAGCACCGTAGAGATCACTGTTTCATGACACGGCCCAATCCGTCTTGAATAGCTCTGACAGAAAATTCTTTTCATCGAACTGATTTTTTTTTCTCCCAGTAGAATCAGCCCATTGATTCAGTGGGAGTCTAGAGGTGCCTTCCAGATCAGGTCTAATCTCTCTTATACATCACAGATCTGTAAATATTTTTTAAGATTTTATTTATTTTTTCTTAGAGAGAAAGGAAGGAAGGGAGAGAAACATCGATGTGAGAAAGCAACATCAATCAGTTGTATCTTGTACATGCCCCAACTGGGGACTAAACAAGTAACCCAGGCATGTGCCCTGACCAGGAATCAAAACAGTGACCTTTCATTTTGCGGGACGATGCCTGGAACCAACTGAGCCACACCAGTCAGGGCACAGGTCTGTAAATACTTGAAGACAGGCCCCTCTTCCTTTTCCTATAGCTCTACCACACTTGACCTTCCCCACAATTCAGTCCAAATGTTCCAAGTTTTTGTGGCTTTTCTCATAAGGACCTCCTGGCTTCTTCTCTGATCTAATCTCATCCTCCCTGCCTCTGCCACCTGGCCTTCTTTCATTCCTCAGACATGCCCACAATATTCGTGTCTCAGGCCTTTATACCTTCACTTCCCACTACCAGGAATGTTGTTCATAATAGCAAGGTTTCCTTACTTCATTTAGCTCAAGTGTCAGCTCCTCAGAGATACCTTCCCTGACTGTCGTATCTAAAAGAATAGAAAAGAAAACACCTCATCTTTATCACTATCCTTTTGCCCAGATATATTTTTCTTCATGGTGTACATGACTTCCCGAAAGGTGATTGTGTCTATTGTAAGTTTGTCTATCTTTCCGGATAAATGTAAGCGTCATGAGGGCAGGGACTGGACATGGTTTCTCTAGCACACAGGTGGCAAATACAAATCCGAGGGCCGAATCCAGCCCTCTACCTTGTTTTATCTGGCCCGGCACCTTGTTTCTACCTGGTAGCAGTGCTGAGTTCTTGCTTAACTGTTAAGGACTAGTTACATCTCTACAGTCCTAACATTACATTTGGCCCTTTGAAGGCAGCTGCGAGGCTCATGTGGCCCCCGGTAAATGTGCTTTAGCACATAGTAGCTGCTGAGTGATATTTGTTGATTGAACCAGTAAGTTGTGGTTTTGATTCTTTTCACCATTCAGGTTACTATCTGCACTTTCTCAATATCCCTCTTAAAGTGCAATGGCCGGAAGTGATAATAAAAATCTAGCCTTGAGCTGACCAGGGCAGAATAAGACATAACAACCACATGATTTAGTCAGTGAGTAAATACCATGCATCAGGCACCGTGTGAGATCATGGATATATGATAATGAACAAGATCAGTATGGTCCCTGCCTCCAAAGAACTCACAGTGTAGTATCATATATATATATATATATATGATATATCATATATATATATATATAATAGATGTCCTTCTAGGATGATGAAGTCTTAAGGCCACAGTTATTCTTTTGCTGGCCATCTCCCACATCACACTGGAGAATTTACAATCAATTAAAATGCGAAGATCCTTATCATGAGTGTTTTTTGGACTGAATTGCAAAATCATGTAGTTACTCTATTATATTTCATTGGGGAAAATTCTATCCATCATTCTATTAAGTCAAATGATTTTGGAATCCAAATTCAGTCAACCAAGAGATTTACTAGCCTATCTACCTTTGTGTCACATCCACATCTAGTAAGTGGGCCTTCTATATATGAAACTGTTCAATGAAATTAGTGAACAAGACAGGCCTCTGTGGTACACTACCTGAAGACTACTTCGAGCTCAGTGCCCAAGTGCGAGTACCTCCAAACGCCTTGATGCTATCCAGATCTTCTGCCTGCTGTGTTTCGATATTTATCCATCTAAAAACCCTGTCAGAGACAAAATTAAGGCTAGTTAGAAATACCTTGTTCCCAGTGAACCTAGGTTGGGTCCCAATGATCATTACTGGCTCTGGAAACCAGTACAAATGCCATTAGGTGCGCCTAAACAATCCCTATAATATTCCATTGGATAACCTTTGATGTTAACATCAAAGTCACAAATTTGTAATGTCCAGAGTTTAACTTTTTGCAATTTTTACAAATCAAAGTAAGTATATATTTTCTTGATTATAGATCCTTTCCTATTTGCTCTGATCCCTCAAACTCTGTCATGATAGCATTCTCTCTCTCTCTCCCTCTCTCTCTCTCTCTCTCTCTCTCTCTCAGTTCTCTCCATTAGGGTACAGTCACCTGGATAAGGAGTTTCATACTCGTGTATACACTACCTGTGTGTTCTCTTGACATCCTCAACTCAATTTTGCGTTTCTGCTGCCTCTCCCTGAAGTTCTCTCTAACCTTTTTAGTCTGAAGTTCATTGTCTTTTTCAGAGAAGACAACAAATTTAGAGTTCTGCTGTCCCTGCCTTCTCTCAACATTACTCCTTCAGTCCCAAGCAGCATACCTCTCCCCTGACTTTGTTCTTGCTCAGAACATAACTAATGCAGCCCCGTGCTTTCATCTTAGACATTTCCTCCCAGCTTCAGCTCATTGGAGACTTTCCCCTTCCTGATGTTATTCGTATCATCTGGTGATCCTCTTAGTTTATCCTTAATCTCATTTCCCACTAGTCTCCCCACACTCCAATCCAGCCACCAGGACCTCCTTGCAGTTCCTTGAATATGCTAAGCATATCCCCAAAGTAGGACCTTTGCATTTGCTGAACCCTTCTAGAATGCTCTTTACCCGGATATCTGCAAGCCATGACCCTCACTTTGTTTAGGTTTCTTCCAAACTGTCTTCTCACCAGAGAAGACATCCCAGCACCATCTCTGAAACAACACCCACATACCCACCGCTGTGGTCACTCTCTGCCCCTTACCCTGATTGATTTTTCTCTTGGTAAATATTGGCATTTGAAATATTTGTTTGGTTCCTGTCTTTCCTGTCCCACTAGAAAACAAGTTGCACAAGGACAAAAATCTTTGTTTTTTGTTTATTGCTACAACAGTGCTTGGGTCATAGCAGATGCTCAATAAACACGTCAAAAATTAATAACGCCCAAGTACTTCTCTTAGAACGTTATTCCATGAGACCTATGTGGAATTTTTCCACACACAAGATAAGTATGAAGGCCTGACAACAAATAATACTGTGATGAGAAGAGCAATTGGAAAGTGCCTATAAATAAAACTTAGATCCTGTAATTTCTATGACTTGATCCATGTGACATGCAAAACCAACCTTCGGGTCTAGTGCAGGGCGATGCATGTGGGATCACAGTACTCACTGGAATTTAGTGGCATAAGCCTAAAACCTGGAGGCTGCTCCATCTAAAAAGAGCGTATCTGCTAGGAGAGGAGGTGAAGTCATACTGTATATTAAACTGACTTTCACTTAGATCTGTAGGTGTTGACATGGAGAGAAGTCCATGACATTCTGCTCAGTCAAAAACACAGGAAATGGAACAGCATGTACAGTATGGTTCCACTTATATGCTATTGGAGAGAGAGAGACAGAGAATGAGAGTGGTGTATAGAGTCTAGAAGAACAGAGTAACATGGTTATCTGGATGGTGACACTTTATCTTAGATTTTAAAAGAAATCTTTTTGTCACAGGGTTGTAAAGTACAGCATAGGGAACATAGTCAATAATATTGTGATGACTGTGTATGGTGTCAGTTGGGTCCTGGGAATATCAGAGGGATCACTTTGTAAAGTATATGATTGCCTGGCCACTATGCTGTACACGTAAAACTAATACAAAATAATATTGAAAAACTATTTTTAATTCCTTTTGTTTGTTTCTGAATTGTTTGGTTTTCTTTGAAAACAATGGGTGTTGATCGTTTCTCCAAAATAATGGAGTTTTTTTTTAAAAGGTCCCCAAAGAACTAGGAAAAGTGGTTACCTCTGGAGACTGACTAGAGAACTACTAAAGAATGAACATTACTCAGGTTTTTCTGAAGGTTTTATTTATTTTTAGACAGAGGGGAAGGGAAGGAGAAAGAAAAGGAGAGAAACATCAATGTGTGGTTGCCTCCCATGCTCCCCCCACTAGGAACCTGGCCTGCAACCCAGACATGTGTCCTGACTGGGAATCAAACTGGCAACCCTTTGCTTTGCGGTCCAGTGCTCAATCCACTGACCCACACCAGCCGGGGCTCAGTTTTCACTCAATTTGCATTTAAAACTAGTTGATTGTATACCATGTGCATGGCTTGGAAGTCCTTGAATCTGAGAGTATGTTGATAGGTACTCTGTGTGGGATGTTGTAAGTCACCTGATCAGAGAGCAGCTGAAAAGTTAGTAAAATTGTGCTGACAATTTCCTAAGCCTAGAGAAAACAACTAGAGGAACTAGGGCTTCACGTCTAATTCTGACCAACAGGAGAAATTGTTTGGGAAGTTAAAAAAGTAATAAAAACCTAAAGACAGAGTGAGCGAGGGACCATGGAAGTCTTAGGTCTCCAGAAGAAGGATGGCTGAGGAAAGTCATGTCCAAATTCATAGCATGAAATTCTAGACAAGACAATTTGAGAGAAGACAATTCAGGAGGGTTGGAAAGCTCTCTGAAATGCCATTCTGGCTGCAGCTACAGATGATTCAGATGGAGGAAAATGTGGGAAGGTTCTTAAAGAAGCCAGAGGATTTGTATTTTACATCAGGAAGTCTCAGACAAACTCCTATATTTAAACAGGAATTTGTAAGTGCAAAGAAGTTTTGTTTTTGTTTTGTTTTTTTTTTTAGTGGGAGGGAACAGACAATAACCAAAGAAATCTGTGAGGCGGGATAATTGACAAGAAGACTGAAGCAGGGTAAGGGAGCAGAGTATGACTAACAAGAGTGGGTATTTGGGTGTGCTCTTTCTTCTGTGGTGCCAAGGAGCCAATTGCAGAGAGACCTGAAGGAAGCGAGAGGGCAGGATCCATAAGTTTCTGGGCATTCCAGGCAGAGAGTTCCCAAAATACAAAGGCTCTGATGTGGAGATATGTGTAGCATCTTTAAGGAATAGCAAAGTGAGTGGAGCTAGCTCAGAGTGCCAGGAGAATGGTAGGAGATGAGCCCAGGAAGGTAGAGGGGAGCCAGATCACATAGGGTCCCATAGGCAATGACCAGGACTTTGACTTTTACTGAGATGGATTATTATTGAGAGGCTTTGAGTAGAGGAGTGGCATGAACTAACTTTTCACTTACCAGGATCACTCTGTTGCTGTGCTCAACAGAAAATATGGGAGCCAGAATGGGAGCAAAGGGAACTATTTAGGTTACTCCAGCAATAAAGGTAAGAGATGTTGGTGACTTAGACTGGCGTGTCAGAGGTAGGGCTGCGAGACAGGGTTACATTCCAGATATGTGTTGAAGGCAGAGTCCATAAGATTTATGATGGGGTAGATGAAGGGTGCTAGAGAAAAAGAGAAAAGTCACAGATAACTCCAAGATGTTCAGTCTGAGCAAGTAGATGAATGGTGATTCCATTAATTGAGATGGGAATAATTGGAAGGACCATGTCTTGGACGGTAGGGCTCAAGACTGAGTATGTTTCTTTTTTTTGGGGGGGGGGGTTGACATCTTGTTAGCTGTCTTTAATCCAAAACAGTTCCTAGACTTTCTTTTCTTTTTTTAAAAATTGTTGTTCAAGTGCAATTGTCTCCATTTTCTCCCCACCACTCCCCACAACCTCAGCAATCCTCACCTCCCACCCTTGATCCTACTCCCCTTTGGCCTTGTCCATGTGTCCTTTATACACGTTCCTGAAAACCCTTTCCCCTTTTCCCCTTGTTATCCCCTTGTACCTCCCCTCTGGTTACTGTCAGATTATTCTTTATTTCAATGTCTCTGGTTACATTTTGCTTGCTTGTTTGCTTTGTATATACTAAGTTTAACATTAGAGTCCTGGCTGACATGGCTCAGTGGATTGAGTGCCAGACTGCAACCCAAAGGGTCACTGGTTCGATTCCCAGTCAGGGCACATGCTTGGGTTGCAGGCCAGATTTCCCCAGTGAGGGGTGTGCGAGAGACAACCACACATTGATGTTTCTCTCCTTTTTTTTCTCCCTCCCTTCCCTTCTCTCTAAAAGTAAATAAATAAAATCTTTTTTTTTAAAAATAAAGGAAAAAGAAGATACTGGTTAGATATTCAAGTGGAGATGTTATGTTGGTGATATGTACCTGAGTGTGGAATTTAGGGAAGTAGTTTTTGTTAGAGACTACATTTATGCATTCTCATCATATACGAAGTTTGTCCAGAAAAAGTCCAGCCATTGTTAATATAACAAGAACAGTTTGTGTGAGATAGCTGTAACTTGGCAGCCAAGGAAAATGGACTGAAATGCACAAGTGTGAACAATGATGACTTCACTGTACTAGTCAGTGGGGGCAGTAGACACTACCGAGTGAGCATGTGTACTGTGTGGCTGTCGCATTCAAAATCACTAAGCAAGTAGAGCAATGAATCTGCATCAAATTTTGCATTAAGCCTGAACATTCCTCCATGGAAACTATTTGGATGATTCTGAAGGCTGCAGTTGCGGGCAACTGGTGATTGGCAGCTTCATCACGACAATGTGCACTTGCTCATGCATCATGTCTCATGCAGAGTTTTTTGGTGAAACATCAAATCACCCAGGTGTCTCAGCCCCGCTACATCCTAGATTTGGCGTCCTGTGACTTCTGGTTTTTCCTAAAACTAAAATCACCTTTGAAAAGGAAGAGATTGAGGAAAACACAAAAATACAACGGGTCAGCTGATGGAGACTGGGAGAACTGTGTGAAGTTCTCAGGTTCCTACTTTGAAGGGTCTGAGGCACTGCTGTCCTATATACAACGTTTCTTGTATCTTCTTCAATAAATGTCTCTACTTTTTCACACTTGGTAGATACAAGTGAACAGGTCTGTCAATTAGGCTTTTTTTACCACTCCCTATCCCACTTCCCTTTCTGCTGCCTTTCTCACATCTGCTTCCCCTGAGCCTGGACCACAGGGATAACCGATCACTTGGACATACATAGCTCATATCCCTTTTCAATATGTTCTGCTTGGATACCTCTGGCCTAGAGAACCCAGTGTCTCTACTGTTTGACCTTCATATGACAAAAAAACAAAATAAGATAAAATGAAATGAAATAATAAAATAATTAAATAGGGTATGGTAGGCATGGAGAACAGGTATTGAATACAGGCAAAACAAGCAGCACTTGCAAGGGATGAATCATGGGGTTCTGAGAAAATCTGTTACCCCCACAGTAGCTCCCTTAGTTACTGGCAGAATCCCTCCCTCATAATTCCTTTACTTAAACTGGTAGTGGGAAACTTTTTGTTATTGTTGAGACCTCATGACCTCTAGAAGGAAATTTTTGCAGGCCACTTCACAAAATAAGCACCTTAGAAAGGCAGAAAAAAAACAACAAAATATTCAACCAATCTGCTTTTTAAATTGAGGGAACTTCCATGAGTAAGTAACCACAGAAAATGTTAAAGTTATGCTACGCTATCTTATAATGGCTAGTTTTAGAAAGGATCGAGGGGAAGGAGGCAACAGGGTAGAAGGGACACTTTCCACACACAAAACAGGAAAGAGTGGGGGAGTCACATTACATTTCTGTTACACACCAAGCACTGTGCTAGGCTCTGTACACGTGTTAGCTCAGTAATTAACCCTCCCAACAATTCAGTAAGGCATCAGTCCTCGGGCCCAGCTTACAGATAAGGAATGTGACGCTCAGTTTGTGACTTGCCCTGATTCATGTATCTAGTTAGCAAGTGGTACAGCCGCTGATTTAGCCTTGAGTCCCCCTAGATTCCAGAGCCCGTGTATAGAGAAGTGCAGGAAGTGAGTGTTACTCAGAGGTCACATCCTGGGGCTCTGGGATTTACAGTATTTATTACCTGTTACCCGCCACTTTGAAATGTTGATTAGCCGTCGGCCCCAGCTTGTCAAGGGCTTTCATCCTTAAACCTTTAAAGATTTTTTTTTCCTACTAAACGGGGCAACTACCCTTTCACACCAAGCTGCAAACTATTTTCTACCTTAGACCGAACAGGCAGTCAGTCACCCAAGGTTTAGGTAAAGCGCAGCCACAGACCCAAGCACACCCCCATTCTCTAACTGGTAAAGATTTGGATTCTTGTTAAAATGCAGATGCCCTTGATGAATCTCTGACCTTTTCCAAGGTCAGGTATATATGGGGTGAAGTCATATTTGTACCTGAGACCACAAATACCTTAGAAGCAGGTTGCTTCCAGCCTGGAGAGCAAACTCCTTTATTTGTGCACAGCCTCCCCCTCAGGTGGGTGTAAGGCAGTTTTAAAAGGAGGAGATGCCCTGGCTGGTGTGGCTCAGTGGAATGAGTGCCGGCCTGCGAACCAAAGGGTCATTGGTTCAATTCCCTATCAGGGCACATGCCTGAGTTGCGGGCTAGATTCCCCAGTAGGGGGCGCACGAGAAGCAACCACACATTGATGTTTCTTTCTCCCTCCCTTCCCTTCTCTCTAAAAATAAATAAATAAATTTTTTTAAAGGATGAGGTGACTTCAGTTTAGCAACAGGGAACCAGTGCCACATCTCACAGATTGCGTTGACTATTTGGCTGGTGGTTGGCCATCAGGGAGATGGAGCTGGATCTTTGTCCCGATGGGTGAAGCCAAACTGCTCATTCTGGGGTTTGCTGGGCCCTAAGGAGTTGCCTTATACCTTCCTCACCTGGGATCAATTAACTGTATTAAACTGGATCTTGGGTGTCTAAGACAGCCCAGAGGCACCATCTGGATGCAGGCGGAATGGTCTAAGGTTTTGATGGCATTCTTTTATTCTGAAGTTGTTAGAATAAAACAGTGTGTCATATTTATCCCCTCCTCTGCCAAGGAAGCTCTTCTGATGTTCTCAGTTGAAATTAATTTCCCTTTCCCATACTCCCAAAGCCCTTTGCTTGCACTTCTATCCTAGTGTTTCCCAGCACCACCCTTATTAGCGTTATTTATGTGCATGTCTGCCTCCTCTTCCAGATCATGAGCTCCTAGAGGGTAGAAACTGCAGTTTATTCATCTCTATCCCCCATGGACTGCGCGCAGGGCCCCGCACAACGTAAGCACTCAATAACTGCTTGTTAAATTAAATTATTACTCTCTGCCACTGTTGCTGTGATTGGCATTCATTCACTTAGTCCATTTGCCCTTAAGAATCTCCTGCCAAGACTCAAAAGTAAAGACTCACAAGTACAAAGAGACACATTTTAAACAGTTGATGGGTGTTTGGTTGTTTAATTTTAAACGGGCCCAAATGAAAAGAAACGTTTCCTTATGTCTTGCCAGCCAGACAGAAAAGGTTATCAGCAGATTAAGAGGAGTGTTCTCAAACAGCATCAAGTGTCTTTCAGTGTGCCCAATGGGTGGAGAGCTTTGTGTGGCCGTGAAAGCTGGCTGGAAGGCTACTTGGATTCATTCTGACATGTGTCATATTTTCAAGAGAGGTGTTGAAAGCAGAGTCAAACAAACAGCCAGTCAAAGTGCCGCTCAGCACACTGGAATTGGCATTACACGAAAGTGTTGGTGAGCACCTCGGCGAACAAGGTTGCCCCCAGGTCTTCCCCGGGAGCTACTTGAAAAGTTGAGAAGTGTACAGAAGTTCTCAGCACAGAGCCACATTCCCTCCATTCCACACCGTGTAGCTGGCCTCCCAAGCACTTTGTAGCGACTACATTCTAGCTGTCAGGCTGAGTTTCTCTTCAACCTGTTGAAGGTATCAGTTGGAAACAGCACACCTTTATAGACTGACACATTTAGGAAGCTCCATGGCATATAAAGTGCAGATTCCCCCTGCTGTGCTGAGACAGTTGGACATGGAGAGAGATGCTCTAGTACCTGCAGCACCAAAGGCGAGGCCTCAAGCAGGTAGGCAGGCAGGTAGGCAAGAGCAGATATTGACTGTACACCCATTATGTGCCTGGTCCTGGGCTGGTGGCAACCTAAACAGACATGGTGCCAGCCCTTGTGGCATTTATAGCTCTGGAGTTGGGGGCGGGGTCAAGATAGACGCGGAGTAGGGGTTGGGGAGAGGGCAGGATGTGCATTAAAGAAGTAATTACATATGTCACGAACTAATTACATATATGATAAGGGCTCTGGAGGAGGTGCTAAGAGAGCACGTAAGAGAAAATTAGGACCCAGTCCAAAGGGTCAGGGAAAGCTTTAATGAGGGAATGTGTTTTAAACGGATCCAAAGGATGAGTTAAAATTAACCAAGTGAAATGCATGGGTGCCTGTTGGAGTGGGTAGTGTTTAGGGAAAGGGGGCGGTCTTTTGCATAGCACTGCAGTTGACTACATAATGACACATTTGAGGATCTAAAAGAAGGCCAATATGCTTGCAGCATGGGGAATGGGAGGGTCTCAGGAGTTGTTAGAGATGAGGTCAGAGAAGTGAGCAGCAGCTGGATTATGCAGGGCCTCACATCTGGTACTTTTTTATTTTGGGAGGTTGGGGGAGGAGGAGCTAAAAAATAGCTTTCAAAGACTATTCAGCAATTAAAAGAAATAGACTACTGATATATATATATATATATCAGTAGTCTATTTCTTTAGTCTATATCAGACTAGTAGTCTGATATATATATATATACTATATATATATACTACAGCCATAAAATATTATATTAAGTGAAGAAAACCAGTCAGAAAAAGACCATATGTTTGTTATCTGATTCCATTGATATGAAATGTTTAGAAACAGCAAATCTGTAGAGAAGGAAGAGCATGTTAATGGCTGCCTGGGGGTGGGAATGGGGAATGACAGCGAATGGGCATAAGTGATATTTCACGTGTGACAGAGAGGCTCCAAAATTGAATTGCAATGATGATTGTACAACTCTGTCAATGTATGAAAACTCCCTGAAGTGTATGCTTAAAACTTAATTGAAAATTTAAAAAGTTTGAAGTGATCCTTCTACTCTCCCATGGGAGGAATGTAAGACGGGGTACATAGAGAGCAGAACCCTTCCTTCCATGCAGCCTAAACTACCCAAAGGGCTGTGCAGACCTCAGACCATAATCCTAGCCTCTGTGGGCAAAGATGGACATCTGTCTTGTTATTAGGTGCGTTTAGCTCCGTGTACACAGTGAGCACAAGCAGAGCATATATGCAGAGTTTTGAGTTGGTCACACAGGGGGAGTGGTTAGGTATGCAAGTCGTTCTTGTAGCTGAGAGAACAGAGTGTCCACAACCAGCCATTGGCAGAGAGTTATTAGAGCCCACTGAACAGCTCTGCTTTCCAGAAGGCACATGGTCATGTTGGTTCCTGGCCAGAGGGCCAAGGGAAGCTGGGCCTCATAAGAATTAGGAGCTAACCGCCCATCCCGATGTTAGGAGGGTAGTGCTATCATTTACTAGCCTCCTTGGTCCCTCGGCCTCTTCTGAGGGCAGCCTCCATCTGTTAAGTCTCAGCAGCTTAAATGGCAATAGTCAACTAATTGAGGAATTGTGAGTGAAATCAGAGGGAAATCTGTGGCTCATTCACTAGAACAGTGATGTTTATGTACCTCAGATGAGAGACAAAAGATTATATATAACTCATTTCATGCTCTTCCCAAGGGAACAATTTGTAATAGTCTAAAGCAATCAAGCAACAGAATGAATTGACTTGCCAACCCAAAATCCTTGGGGAAAGTACTATGAAAAGCCAGCAAGTTGTTATATTTGTACAACAAATATTTGTTCTCTTTGTATCAATCCAACACTTTGATCAATTTGATGAGGACAGTGCCGTCTGTTGCCTTTGAGATCCACAAACCACCTCTCTTCTCTGGCCGTGTTCACTGTCTGGCCGATGTTCATGAATAAGACCAGCGGTTTGCCCATATCTGGCTTTCTCCACAACAAAATTTTTCATGAAAATCGTGGAAGGACAAGAACGGAATTGAAGGAAGTCATAGAAATGCAAAGGGGAATAAGCTGAAATGAGTGAGTTTCTGAACTGCAGGCAGTCTGTGCAACCGTCTGTTACTTGGGGAGCAACTTTCTTTGTGCCTTTTGATGAAATGCATGCGGACTTGGAGAAATAGATCCTCCTCTCCTCTAACTTCTCTTTGCTAAAGTTAGCAATGAAGGCCACATAAAAGAGTATGGTTGGGTAGGACCACCGTCTGTCTCTGGTGCAAGGGTGCACAAAGAATCTGTCCTGCCACTGAGGCATCTTTGCGGAACTTTGGTTTGATTGACTTCTGGGTGCCTTGCTAGCTGTGCCTCGGGCCCTATCCACTCCCTGACCCATTCAGCTAAGAACTACACCTTTTGTATTCACAGCCCACACTCCCTCCTGGCTATCAGGAAGATGCCAAAGGAAGAGAGATAACCTTTTCAGAATTTGCATAGAATATAAAAAGTTAAGCACCAGCACTTGGCAGAAGACTTAGCACTTCCTAGTAGGATGGCCTTGGGGAAGTTGCTGAACCTCTGGAAGCCTTCCTTTCTTTATTTGTAAAAGTAAAATAATTGAACCAACCTCACAGTGTTGTGACTGTAAAAGTAATTTGAAACCTGTAATATACTCCAAACCCTGCCTGTATCATCTGTAATTTTGCATTCTCTATCCAAGCAGTCACTGGATTAAGCACCTAGTGTGTATAGCAGTGCTGTTGGGGGCACATGATAGATTATGTGGAGATAATTCGAGCGTATGAAAAGCAACAGGGCATCATGGAAAGAACATGAACTTGGAGTCAGAAAGCTGGGTTCAAATCACTTTGCCTCTAACTTGCTGTAACTTGCCTGCATGACCTCAGGCAAGTTCCATGAACTTGGATCCTGTTTCTTCATCTGCCAGATGTGAACGATGACGTCTTACATGGCTCTTCTGGTCATTAAGTGAGAGGACACAGGAGAGCCTCACAAGTGTACACTGGGCATGCTGGTAGCCTAGTATATACGGAATGAATAAATGTGAGACTCATTTTTCCTTCACCAGGCATAAATCCTGAACCTCAGTTAATCTTCATGTAGTTTCGGATGTAACTCTAACATTCCACACAGTTTGAAGATCGCTGAACCAATGTTCTGTGTGAATGCATTCTGAAAATGTCATATTTTAGAGATCTCAAGTTTTACGTTGACTCCAGAAAAATGAATTGCAAATTTTTAAAAAACTTCAGCCAATTCTGCTACTCAGCAGATGTGAACAGGTCACTTCCCCTCTGTCTGCTATACTGTCCTCATCTGTAAGGTGAAAATAGTTCTAGAATTTCCCCCATAAGGTGGCTGGGAGGATTCAATGAAATAAAGGAGGGGATGCACTTCACCCAATGTCTTCCATTTCTAGGGACTCAGTAAATGACAGCTACTATTAATATTCAGAGAAGAAAAAAAAGAATAACATATCGAGTGTGTGTCTTTTCCAACTGTTTGGCTGTCATTATCTGACATTAGATCTCTTTATGTTAGGAAGAAAAATTAGGCTATTTTGAAGCATATTACTAATCTTTGGGACTTGACATCAGAAAAGAACAGCCACGTCCTCCCACAAAAGGCACAATCATATCCAGGGCAAAGACAGACAGAAAGCTGCCTAGGCTTGCGGTCATGATGTCCTTGTACCTCACTTACAAAGTCCCTTGCTCCCTGTTTTACAGATGGAGACACTGAAGCACAAGAATGCTACTGAGAAGTAATGGCAGGCAAGGATTTGAAATGATCAGTTTCTGCCTCCTCTCATTCTGCCTCCTTGTACCCAGTAAACCAAGGTAGAAAGTGAATTCTTACTTAATTTGCAAAAAATCCCAGGACAATTATTTTCTGTGCCTGCAAAGGGTCTGAAAAAGTGAGTCATTTAAATGTTTTTTTTTAAATATATTTGTCTTCTCTCTGCTCATAGGTTATTGGAGGCTTTGTGGAGTACCCTGGTTTCACCCTTTGATGAGGGGCCTGCATAATGAGACCTTCGAAGGTTCCTTTTAGCTTTGACATTATGCATTTTCAGGGATGTCCCTGGGATTTTCAAGAATGCATGCAATGGGCTTTCCTTAGTAAAGATCCTTGTGAAAGAAGGTTATGTCCACCTTCCCTTGTATAATCCTGTCCGAAACTTTGGGAAATCACTAGGAATAATTAATGCATTCTGGATGACGCGTGCTTAGCTAATTGGGCTGAAATACAGGGTTGATTAGCAAGCTGGCTGAGCGCCAGGTAGCAG
Organism: Phyllostomus hastatus; assembly: GCF_019186645.2. NCBI lineage: Eukaryota > Metazoa > Chordata > Mammalia > Chiroptera > Phyllostomidae > Phyllostomus > Phyllostomus hastatus. Next base: position 5,519,575 of record NW_025333841.1, on the reverse strand, counting down.
GTGTTTGCATAGCGTCAGCATGGATTCTTTTCTCAAAAAGGGGAGGAAGGCTTATATGTGGGTGTTTTGTTTTGGGTTTTTCTTTTTTTTGCCTAGGTTTTGCCCTACTCCCACCCTCCTTTGAAAACGCTGAGAGCAAAATACAATCAAGTTTGTTAGCGTTAAAATAAGAAGTATTTATTTTTAATATAGTTTAGTTTCTTTTCACCATTCTTCTCACCATTTTCAGTGCGGTTTTTAAGTGGTCAGTGCATCTTTCTACATGTCTTTATTTACCTCTTATTTTGATCAGAGGTGCACAAGCAGGATCACTTTACAGGATTTGCTTTGAGGCCAATTGTATTGAGGCTTTTTATATGTAGATCACTTTTCTCAATATATCCCCAATTGTTTAATGTTTTGCATTTCCAAATCAGTAGCTCATTTTCACCCTTGGGTTAACTTGTAGTTTAACTCTCCAAACAACAAATTTACATTATATTCCCCTTCCTCCATCCAAATATTCGAAAATTTCCACGCATCAGAAGCCTTCCAAAGGAAGGTTAAGAATGCTCAGTGATGGATACATGGATATTCGAGCAGGATTTCTGGATCTTGTAAGTGGGGAAACAACATTCTCTACATGCCACTGCTAAACAAGCATCTCTGAATATGTATCTGAATCCCCATCCTCGGGGGTCATTTGGATAAACACATCTAACTAAGAAGGGATCCTGAACAATTTGGGCTAGAGAAAACGTCCCGTGAGTTTCTGGCCTCTTGCTGCAAATAATAGAAGTTCACTTGTGCTCGCATTACAAGGATTCTCAAACTCTCACAGAACGCTGAGGTGGGAAGTGGGAAGCCATCAGGAAGCAAGCCAACCATTCTTTTCCTCTCTGTTCACTTGCCTCGGCATTTCCCAGCACATCTATATCCGGCTCTCCGTGCAGTAAGGCTCTCTAGGCATTCTCCTAGTGTTCAGAAGGCCCCAGGCTATTGTGCAAAGAGAAACGATGTAATTTTAGAAAAGCTGTTGGCGGCACTGATTTTTTTTTTCCAAGAAAGAAACAAAGAGGAGACATCAGATGGTCTCTGCCCACCCTTCTAGCTCTGACGTCTTAGGATCCTTCACATATTTGGACATGTCTTAGAAGATATCCTATTTAACTACCGCATTTCCTCAAGTGTACATTTTATCAGGTTGTCAGACTTCTTGAATCACACTGAGAATTGGGCGGTAATTGCAAATAAATCAGTCCTCTATTAGCAAGATGAGAATTTGAGGCACATGGGAAATGCCACAGTTCCCTCTCACCCAGCGGCCTTGGCAGGCATCCACAGCCGCGGCACTCTTCCCCGCTGCTCTCAGAGCTGGCCGCAGAAGCCTTCTCAGAACTGATGAATCAATAAACCAAATGTGGCATACCCATCCACTAGAATAATGTCCTGCCATAAAAAGGAATAAACAAACAAAAAAAAAAAACAAGGAATGAAGTACTAATACATACTAAATCGTGTATGTTATATGCTGAGGGAAGGAAGCCAAACTCAAAAGACCACAATATTGTATGATTCTCTCTGTGTGAAATGGCAAGAATAGGCAAATCCATAGGCACAGAAAAGGCAATGCGGGTTGCCAGAGGCTGGGAGGAGGGGAGAATGGGGAGTGACTGCAAAATGGCTAAGGGGTTTCTTTTGCAGGGTGCTGAAACTGCCCTGAAATTGGATTGCGATGACAGATGCATAACTCTGTGACTATACTTTAGTCACACTCAATTGCACGCTTCAAGAGGATGAATTTTATGTTACATGAATTATCTCAATTTTTAAAAAATCGTTCCTTAGCACAGTTTTCCAGGAAATAACCCCGAGTAGAATTAGCATGTCATAAAATTTGAAGTTTTGCTATTCATTTTTGAAATTTCACTTGGCCTGAGAGCCCATCTAGCTACATGCCATGCACTTACAGACCTCTGGACCATCGCTTCTACTAGAACAGGGGTGTCAAATTCATTTTCACTGGGGGCTACATCAGCTTTGCGGTTGCCTTCAAAGGGTCGAATGTAATTTTAGGACTGTCTAAATGTAACTACCCCTTAATAGTTAAGCGAGAGCTCGGCACTGCCGCCGGGTAGAAACAAGGTGCAGGGCTGGATAAAACAAGGTGGAGGGCCAGATTCAGCCACGGGCCTTGTGTTTGCCACCTGCGTGCTAGAATGTTATTGACATTTCTCCTAACTACTTCCAGTACAAATGCCTTCGTACAAATGGAACGCCCTCTGGGAAGCCTTTCCTAAGGCCCTCTATCTCTACTCTCATCCCAGAAAAACTAAATTCTCTCTCAACTATATCCGATAGCACTTCGCACATCCCTCTATCCCAGTCCATGTCACATGGTGTTGTGATTGCCCCCTTATTGCTCAGAACTTCCGTCTTGACTGCCTTCCTCATCTCTGTCCATGCAGCCAGCCACTCCACAGAGCCTAGTCCACAGTGATGTTCCTCAGAAAATGATTATAACATGAACCCGGCCCTCGGGATTACTACAGATTATTAGGGGGAGACAGATGCTCAGTTAACAACAAAAGCATGTACCCCAAATTAGACACTTAGGTACGTGGGCCCTGGAGAAGAAAATGATTGATTCTGTCTGTAGCAATCAAGAAAAATGCGTTACAGAGGAGGTAATGTCTGAGCCTGCCTGAACATATGAATAAAAATCCTCTGGATAGAAAAGCTACGTGTACTATTGGGCAGAGGGTGGGGTTGGGGGTGGGGTGGGAATGACTTCTAGTATTCCAGGCAGAGGAAATAAAGTGAGCTGGGACAAATATGTCAAACCACATGGCACATCCTCAGACTCCAAATACAGGCTACTTATGGCTGCCAACTACAGAGGAGGTCAGGGCCATAGTATGAAAAGCTTCTAGTACCATATGAAGAAGTTTAAACCTCTTTCTGTGGGTAGTGGGACATTGAGATATTTTTAAAGGGATGATGGAATCATGTGTAAATTTTAGCATGAGGAAGAGGAGGACCCAGGGTTGGACTAACATGAATAGACCAAATAGGTCACTATTTCAATAGCCTGGACAAAAGATAATGAAAATTAGAAGTTAGAGCAAGCTACAGAAAGAAATTCACACGTATGTGGACAACTAATAAAGACAACGAATACACAATGGAGAAAGGAAAGCCTCTTTAATAAATGGTGTTGGGAAAACTGGTCAGCCACGTGCAAAGAATGAAACTACGCCACTATCTTACACAAAAATCACCTCAAAATAGATGAATGATGTGAATGTAAGACCTGAAGCAGTGAAAGACATAGAGGAAAACAGAGGTGCTAAGCTTTTGGACATCACTCTTAGTTAACTTTTTGTGAATTTGACTCCAAAGGGAAGGGAAACAAAAATAAAAAGAAAGAAATTAAATTATACCAAAGTAAAAAACTTCTGTACAGCAAAGAAAACCATCAACAAAACAACAAGAATGGGAGAAGATTTTTCCAAATGACATTTCTGAGAAGGCGTTAATATCCAAACTATAAAAGAACTCATACAACTCAAAAACAGAGAAGCAAACAACTCTTTTCAAAAATGAGCAGAGGATCTGAATGAACATTTTTCCAAGGAAGACCTACAGATGGCCAACAAGTGCATGAAAAGATGCTCAACATTACTAATGAGTAGGGAAATGCAAAGCAAAAGCAATAGACACCATCTCACACCTGCTGGAATGGCTCTCATCAATAAACCGGAAATGACAACTGTTAGAGAGGATGCAGAGGGAAGAAACCCTCGGGCATTGCTGGTGGGAATGCAAATTGGTGCAACCACTGTGGAAAACAGTATGGAGCTTTCTCAAAAAAATAAGACAGAACTACCATATGATCTAGCAATTCCACTGCTGGGTATTTATCTGAAGAAAATGAAAACAATAACTTGGAAAGCATCCCCATGTTCATTGATGGATGAGTGGGTAAAGAAAATTCAGGATAAATATACAGTGGAATATTATTTGGCCATAAAAAAGAAAGAAATTTTGCCATTAGTGATACTATTGATGGAGTTTCAGGACACTATGTTAAGTGAAATAAGTCAGAGGAAGAAAAATATCATATGATCTCACTTATATGTGGAATCAAAATAAAACAAAACCCAGCTCTGTATCTTATAGATACAGAGGACAGATTGGTGGTTGCCAGAGGTGAGGGCAGGGAGGCGGGACAAAGGGTACAAATTTCCAGGGATAAAATAAATAAATCATGGGGATCTAATTATAGCATGACAGCTATAGTGAATAATACCGTATGGCATATTTGAAAGTTGCTAAGAGAGTAAATCTTAAAAGTTCTCATCATGAAAAGAATTTGTAACTATGCGTGGTGATGGATGTTAATTAGACTTACTCTGATCATTTCACCATATATACAAATATTGAGTCATTATGTTGTACAACTGAAGTGAATGTTAGCTGTCAATTATACATCAATAAAGAGCCCCCCCTCAGAAAAAGAGCATAAATATGAGAAACTGGTTTAATTCTAAAGATGAGATAACATTTTTAAATACAAGCATATGCCTATTTCTCAGTTTGAATGAATTTTGCATGGAAATCACCACAGTATATCCTGACCAAACTGAGGATGCTGCTGCCGTACAGCCAGTAAAGTGGGCGGTGACTTCCTGCAGCGTTGATGCCACAAACCTCAGGTTAGGACAGTTCGTACATTCAGTGCAATGATAAAATGATAAAACTGCATTCATTAATCACATGAGGCTGTGAACACTGACCTTCTTTCCAGATGTGTGAATCCAAAAGGGGGGTACTTACTGGTGCAGAGGAAGACACCTTTAAGAAGAAGCTCAGTGAGGGTTCAGAAGTGTGACTTGATGAACTGAAAATATTATAGCTAAAAATTAAGACGGAAGCTTCTTGGGGTATTGTACTAGAATTTAACAAGGGTAGGCTTTCTTGTTAAAAATTTTTATAGTTGGCATTATGAATTGGTTTGAGATGTATGACGTGATTTGACACTGGTGTGCCTTATGATGTGAGCACCACAGCAAGTCTAGTAACTGTCTCTGCGCATGGGAAGTTCTTACAACATTATTGATTGTAGTTTCTGTGCTGTACACTACATCACTGTGGCGTATTTATTTTATGACTGGAAGTTTGTATCTGCTATTAGTCTTCACCATTTTCACTCCACCCCACCCCCTCCCTTTGGCAACCACCAGTTTGTTCTGTGTATCTATGACTCTATTTATGTTTTGTTTTGTTTTTCTAGATTCCACACGTAAGTGAAATCATATGATAGTTTTCTTTCTCTGTCCACAACATTTTTGCACTTGGCATAATACTCTCTAGGTCCAGCCACGTTGTCACAAATGGCAAGACATCATTTTTTCAAATTGCTAAGTAATATTCCTTTGCGTATATGTACCACCTTTTCTTTATCCATTCATCTGTCAATAGACACTTAGGTTGCTTCCAATCTTGGCTATTGTAATGAATGCTGTTAGAGGGTAGCTCTTCAATGGCCCCATGATGCTAAGTCTCAATGCCAGAGGTGCTAGTGAGTGAGAGATTGCAGAGGACTTCAGGGTATCTGCCTAGAATTTATTCACTCTACAATCATTTATTGAAGGGCACTATGTATCAGGCAATGTTTCAGGCACTGAGGAATACAGTGATGAATAAAACATAAATATCCCTGCCCTTTTGGAGCTTGCATTACAGTGGAGGGAGACCAGCAGTAAACAAATCAGTGAAAATACAGGGTCTAGCAGAAGTAAGTCCTGCTTGAGTGTGGTTAATAGGGTAATAATATGGGTGTAATAATTTACAGTTTTAATTTGAACCTGTCACCTAAAATGCCATGTGGTGTGCTTGAATGTGATAGCATTATGTTACAGAATTACATAAATGTAATAAATGTCTCTATGTTTCATATTACATGGCTGGATACCTTCTGGACAGACCTCATGCAAACTGGTCATTACAAAATAGTCATAGACACATAAAGTACAGCATAGAGAATGTAGTCAATAATGCTGTCATAATTATGTGTATGGTGCCTGTTGGGTACTGGAAATATTGGAGTGGATCACTTTGTAAAGTATCCAATTACCTAACCACTGTGCTGTACACCTGAGACTTATAAAAATGTTGTTGAATGGGAACTGTAATAAAAAAAAATAGACAAATAATTAAAAAAAACTCAAGTCAAGAGACACTGCAAGTATTTGATGGCCTAAACAATTAGGATGGGGTTGTGATTGCTGAAAATTGAGAAAACTGTAGAAAATTAGATTGAGGTGGTGATGATGAGAGGTACAGTTTAGGACCTAAGTTTAGTCAATCGGATAGTTTGATGTGGGAGCGGGGAGATCAGGAGAGCGGTCGACGCTTGAACTAAAAGGTGAGAGTCATGTGCTTTTATTTGTTATTCATACCCATGAGACTAGATGAATTCATGAGAGGAGTAAGAACACATAGAGAAGTGGACAAGTACAAGAACAGAGCTCTGAGGCACTCAAATGCTTTGTATAGACATCCTCCAAGAACCAACATGATCTTGGGAGTAAGAAGATGTGAGAGCAGGTTCTAGCTCCATTGTAAACTGACTGTATAATCCTGGTCAAATCACTAGTTCACTTGGGCTACCAGTTTCCTTCTGTGTCAAACACACCTTAATAACAGTCCTTTAAGAAGTTGAAAGAGTATTTTGAGGCACTGAATTGAAAAGTAATATGTAGTTACAGAACACTGTGCACATGTGAGGTTCCTCCCCCCACGCCTCCCCACCTCTAGAATCTCAACTTACAGATGCACATGGTGGTGCTCTGAGGAGATCAGCTATATGAAATATCAAAGTTACTCATGTGTCAGGGTGGGGGAAATTGAAGCTCCATAGGGTGGAGGGTCTGTGGACGTCGACAGAAACCACACACAAGGCGGAGAGTGAGGGGGACTCCAGGTACCTTAGATGAGGTCACAATGAAAGAGCAGCCAACTAACAGGAAGCACCTCGGGTGTTTTGTTTTGTTTTTCCAGTACTCAGGGAAGACGTGAGTCTGACGTCCTTCCTAAAAGCCCCAGAAAATTATTACAGCGTCTTGACAGGTAGAATCGAGCCCACACAGGCATAGTCCTCACTGTGAGGAAGGGCTCATGCCTACAGGAGGCTTCGCCCAAGTTCCAGACATGGAGACCCTGGATAGGTGTCAGGAGCCCCTGCTGCCATATGCCATAGGCATTCTGTAATCATAGGCATAATGTGATGTCAGTTGCAATTCTTTAAGAATCAGCTTCTAGACTTAGTACATTTTCAAGTTGTAAGGGTCCTCCTGGATCGACTAGGGATTATTGGTGATTCTGGAGTACTGGCCTACCAGATGCTACTAGCATAAAAAATGTATGTTATGGTTGTATACTTAGAGGACATGTTAAGTTAAACAACATTAAAGGGTTGTATTACTTCAGGACTTCTCAGAGCCTTTACTAGGCCAAGGTGCGGTGTGACATTCTAAGAAGGGCATATACAATGAAGTAACTCCCAAACATAGTTACCACCAAATTGTTTTTTTTTAAGATTGTATTTATTTATTTTTAGACACAGGGGAAGGGAGGGGGAAAGAGAGGGAGAGAAACATCAATGTGTGGCTGCCTCTCATGTGCCCCCTACTGGGGGCCTGGCCCACAACCCAGGCATGTGCCCTGACTGGGAATCGAACCGGTGACCCTTTGGTTCATAGGCCTACACTCAGTCCACTGAGCCACACCAGCCAGGGCACCACTGAATTGTTTTGTTATTGTCCTTTTTTCTCCCCAGCTAGGCACACCTCTTCAAATCTGCATGGAACATTTGCTTCCAGTGAGTTCATTTCACAGCTCTAAGAGTTTGGCCCAGAGAAGGGGGGAGGGACCAGCCAAAGTCATGCAGCTTGCTCAATGGCAGAGCCCAAACTAACACTGGCCTTCCCTGACCCCAAGACCTCTTCCACACTACATATCTCATGCAGATTCTCATTTCACTTCATTGCTAAGTGATCTGAATGCAAACCACAAACCAAGCAGGGAGTATTCTTGCTCAGCGAGTAGAAAAATGCCATAGGATACTTTTCCTAGGTGTCAGCTGTCATAAATAAGGCTATGGTTGTGTGTGTCCATCACTGGCTCATTACCAAAGTTCCGATATACTCATAGCTTTCAAATTAGAAATGCACCGTGAAAATGATGCTTGTCAATCTGTACAATCTAAGCACATTGCTTTTAGATGAGGTTTTCCCAGAGATAAATGGCAGGCAAAAGGCTTATTTAAAGCTAAGGCTATTTGTAGATGACTTTCCACTGGCACTAGGCTGTGATGGTAGGAACACAAAAGTGGCAGTCTTGAATTCTTTCGCCAGAACGGTGGCTCTCAAGGTGTGGTCCCTGAGCCAGCAGTATTCGTATCACGTGACAGCTTGTGAAAAATGCACAATCTTTAGCCTCACCCCAGACCAACTAAATCAGAAACCTCAGAGGTGGGGCCCAACAATGTTTTTTGCCAAGTCTTCCAGGTAATTCTGCATGCACGCTCGAGGTGGGGAACTGTTATTACATTAGAGAAAAGGAGACTCCCAGGCAATTTCAGGTGTGAAAGCCAGGCAAGAGACGTACCTTGTAACAGCAGGAAGGTCTTTTCTTTTTTGTGAATTTGGGGCCTTGGAAAGAAGAGAGATTGGGTAATAGGCAAGAAAAGCATATAGACCCTTTTAAGGAAAGGGGGAAAAGGAGAAAGGATCCAATGCAGAAAAGATGGGCAAACACAGGAGGGTAAATGTAGACCAGAAAATGAACCTGTTTGGCCGTTTCAGAGGATGCCTTAAGACTGAGAGAGCATATGTCATGATTTTCTGTTCCAATTTGTTTTTGAATGACCTGTTTATACACTTGGTGTCTGGAATTCCTAGAATACAACAGGAGCTCAGGAGAGCATTGCAGCTCTGTGGTGCGAAAACAGGAGGTCCACACATATCTATGTTTAGATCTGCCAATGACTATTAGTGTGATCTTGAGAGAGTCACTTAATGTCTCCAGATATGTTTCCTATTCCTGTTGGGTGGAGTGGCCAGCTTTGAGATGCACTCCCACGCAGTCCCTACTCCCGCAGGCACTGTTCTCATTTAGCAGAGAGGTGACTGAGCCCCGCTTGTGTCCTGCCATCTATACGTCCAACACTGGCTGACCACTTGCTATATCTGGTGACTGGCAGAGCCTTCCCCATACAGGCTGGGCTGATGTTAAAGCAGGGAAGGAGAGCACAGACAACTAAGAGAAGCTGATCGTAGTGGCCACAGCCAAGTATGGGCACAGCCAAGTATGGGCACAGCCAAGTATGGGCACAGACAAGCCTGGCCTCACGCCGTTTGGGCACACAGGCTGAGACACCCTGGAAATCACTCAGGCCTGATGGGTAACAGAACGAGCCCTGGTCTCTGCTCCAGAGCTTTGCCTCCCTTTTGCTGATCATTATGAATAAATGTATTTTGGCTGCCTGCAGAACTTCCGGGGCCGGTGACCACCTGGAGACCCCTAATAATAGTGGTCTCCTGACAGCCAGAAACTTTCTAAAATCGGCCTTTGCTTCAACAAGCCCATGTTTCAACTCACTCCCCCACTACTGAGATGGAGCACAAGTCAATTAAACAGCACAAGCAGGCACTACACTAGGTGCCAGGAATAAAATGGGAAACAAGTCAGAACATGGTTCCCGCTTCAAAGGGGACATGCTTATTACATAAGGCAGATATTAAGCAAATAGTACATAGTTTATTTGATTACATGATGAATTCTTCAGTGAGATTACAGGGCAAGGCCTTGGGGGTCTTTGGAATACTCACTGTTTGTACTACCTGTAGTTGCTTAGTCTGGCTTGGCTGTCAGTCCCAGGCGGTGGGTTTGGCTATAGTCATTAGAGTTGCCTGCAGGCAGCAGAGGCAGTTTCCTGTGCTGGCCAATTGATGCTCAGGGTGCCAGGAAAATATATTAACAGTTCAGAGAGCGTCCCAGGTTATTTGGCAAGGGACCTGCCCCCAAGACCTGGAAATCTGAGGCAAGAGCTCAGTCCTATTATCAAGCACATACTGCAGGCACCTGGACTTTGCAAGAATTGACCATCTGCCATCAGGCCGACAATAGTCCCAATGCCGTCATCCTGGAGCTCTGGGAGTCATGCAGTTTAGATCAGCAGTCAATGTTCTCCTCTTCCTTCTGCGTGAATCCAAGCATCTTTGCTGACTTTCTTCTCCCTTGCTCAGTCTCTTAATGTTGGAGAACCTCGGAGTTTGGTCTGTGTCTGTTTTCTTTTTACTATATACACTCTCCCTAGGTAATCTCATCAAGTCCTATGGCTATAGATAATAACATATGCTGATGACTCCCAAATTTATTTTTTAGGCCGGATTCACATCTCCAACTGTCTAACTAGCATCTCCATGTAGATATTTAAAAGGCATTCTCATTCCCTTGTTGGCGTGACCCAGTGGATTGAATGATGGCCTGCAAACCAAAGGGACATCAGTTCGATTTCCCAGTCAGGGCACATGCCTGGGTTGCAGGCCAGGTCCCCAGTGGGGGGCACATGAGAGGCAACCACACACTGATGTCTCTCTCTCTCTCTTTCTCCCTCCCTTCCCCTCTGTCTAAAAATAAACAAATAAAATCTTTTTAAAAATCTTCCCATACACAGCAAGTCCAAGGCTAAACTGTTGGTTTTCCCCAAACATACTGTTTCTTTCCCCGCCTTCCTTGGCTCAGTGAATGGCACCGCCAATCACCAAGTCACTTGAGTGTCTCTTTCCCTCAGGCCACACATTTCATTTGGAAGTCCGTTGCATGTATTTCTAAATATGCCCCAAAGGCCATCCTCCTTTCTCCATATCTATTGTGATCACCCTAGTCCAAGTCACAATCTTCACCTTCCTTTACACCTGCAGTGAAGGTCTTCCCTCTTTCTGCCCTTGGTTCCCTCCCATCCAGTCTCCACAACAGCAACCACTGATCTACCTCCAGTGAATATCGGATCATGTCATCCCTCTGCTAAAAGCCCTCTGATGGCTCCCTACTTCATCGAGAATACAGCTCAAAGTCTTTGCCACCATTTAGAAAACTGCATGTTTGCTCTTCTCACGTTCTCTTCTACCGCATTTCGGGCCAATTCCTTCCTCTTATTTACCATAGTCCCACAACATTGTTTGTTCCTCTGGCCCTTGAACATAGCAAGCTCTTTCCAGCCCCAGGGCCTTTGTACATGCTGGTTTCTTTGTCTGAAATTCCCTTTGCCCTCATGTTTCGTGAGTCTGTCCTGCCTGTCTGTCCTGTCATTGCCTTAGAGAAGCCTAAAGTAGGTGTCTCCTTCTCTGTCTCAGCCTCTTACCTGTTTTCTTCATAAGCCTCATCAAAACTTGCAATTCTCTGTTTATTTGTTTTTTTATCTGTTTACTTGATTTGGATGAGGGAGTCTCTCTTCCCAAGTAGAATATAAACGTTTTGTGGACCACTGCCACTGCAAGTTGTACTCAGAATTTAAAGTACAAATTAATTTAGGAAAAATAAGTCATTTCTATCAGAACTATAACATGTACATAATAATTCCCGTGGTTTTCTTTTGATAACAAGCTCTGGTTTAGAATCTAAAATTGTTACTTTAAAATTCAATGTATTGGGGTAACATCAGTTAATAACACTATATAATTTTTAGGTGTCGAAGATTATAATTGAACACCTGTTTGGTGCGCACCACCTTAAGGGCCCCTTTGCCCACTTTGCCCTGACCCCGCCCCTTTTTTCCTCTGGTAACCACCATTCTGTTGTGTGTATCTATGAGTTTATTCTTGTTTGTTAGTTTGTTACTTTGTGTTTTATATTTCACATATGAGTGAAATCAGATTGTTCTTATCCTTTTCCATCTGACTTATTTCACTTAGCATAATCTCAAGATTCATCCATGTTGTCACAAACGGCAACATTCCATATTTTTGTAGATGAGTAGTATTCCATTGTATACACAAACCATATCCCTTTTTTAATTTTTTAAAATATTTTATTTATTTATTTTTAGAGAGGGAAGGGAGGGAGATAGAGAGAGAGAGAGAGAGAGAGAAACATCAATGTGCAGTTGCTGGGGGTTATGGCCTGCAATCCAGGAATGTACCCTGGCTGGGAATCGAACCTGGGACACTTTGAACCATATCTTCTTTATTCCATATCTACTGATGGACACTGAGGCTGCTTCCATGTCTTGGCAATTGTAAATGACACTGCAGTGAACATAGGGATGCACATATCTTTTCAAATACGTGTTTTCATATTTTTCAGATAAATATCCAGAAGAGGAATTGCTGGATTATATGGTAGTTCTCCTCTTAATTTTTTGAGGAACCTCCATACTGTTTTCCATAGTGGCTATACTAATTTATATTCCCACAAACAGTGTATGAGGGTTCTCTTTTCTCCACATACTCTCTAACACTTACTTGTTTTCAAAATTTTTTTTTCTTTTAATTGTTGTTCAAGTACAGTTTTCTGTCTTTTACTCCCATCCCAGCCCACCCTTCCAGCCCTCCCTACCTCCCTCCCATTTCCACTCCCCCCTAGTTTTTGTGCATGTGTCCTTTATACTTTTTCCTGCAAACCCTTCCCCTTTTCCCCTGAAATTCCCTCCCCTCTCCTCTCTGGTTACTGTCAGCCTGTTCTCAATTTCAGTATCTTTGGTTATATTTTTGTGTGTTTCTTTGTTTTATTGATTAGTTTCCTGTTAAAGGTGAGATCATAGGGTATTTGTCTTTCACCTCCTGGCTTATTTCACTTAGCATAATGCTTTCCAGTTCCATCCATGCTGTCTCAAAGGGTAGGAGCTGCTTCTTTCTTTCTGCTGCGTAGAATTCCATTGTGTAAATGTACCATAGTTTTTTGATCCATTCATTTACTGATGGGCACCTAGGTTGCTTCTAACACTTTGCTATTGTAAATTGTGCTGCTATGAACATTGATTGGGGTGCATAGGTTCTTTTGGATTGGTGTTTTAGGGTTCTTAGGATATAATCCTAGCAGTGAAATTGCTGGGTCAAAAGGCAGGTCTATTTTTAGTTTTCTGAGGAAATTCCATACTGTTTTCCACAGTGGCTGCACCAGTCTGCAATCCCACCAACAGTGCACTAGGGTCCCGTTTTCTCTACAACCTCACCAGCACTTGTTGTTTGTTGCTTTGTTTATGATGGCCATTCTGACTGGTGTGAAGTGGTATCTCATTGTGGTTTTAATTTGCATCTCTGATAGCTAGCTATACTGAACATCTTTTCATGTGTCTCTGCATCTTCTGTATGTCCTCCTTGGAGAAGTATCTGTTCAAGTCCTTTGCCCATTTTTTAACTGGGTTGCTTGTCCTCTTAGAATGGAGTCGTGTAAGTTCTTTATATATTTTGGAGATTAAACCCTTGTCTGAGGTATCATGGGCAAATATGTTTTTCCATACAGTTGGTTCTCTTTTTATTTTAATACTGTTTTCTTTAGCTGTGCAGGAGCTTTTTATTTCAATGAGATCCCATTTGTTTATTCTTTCCTTTATGTCCCTTGCTCTAGGGGACGTATCAGTAAAAATGTTGCTATATGGAATATCTGAGATTTTCCTACCTATGTTCTGCTCTAGGACTTTAATGGTATCACGACTTATATTTAAATCTTTTATTCACCTTGAATTTATTTTTGTGTATGGTGTAAGTTGGTGCTCGACTTTAATTTTTTTGCGTGTAGCTGTCCAGTCAAAATTTTTTTCAGTTACAGTTTACATTTAATATTATTTTGTATTAGCTTCTGGTATACAGTGTAGTGGTTAGACAATTATGTAATTTGCATAATGATCCCCCCAACATTTCCAGTACCCACCTGGCACATAGTTAATGGCAATATTACTGTGCTGTACTTTACATCCCCATGACTATTGTGGTTTGGTTTTGCATGTCTTTGATCATTAGTGATATTGAGCATCTTTTCATATCCCTGTAGGCCATCGTGTATCTTCCTTGGAAAAGTGTCTTCTGCTCATATTTGTAAAGATTTTATTTATTTCTTTTTAGAGGGGGGGAAGGAAAGGACAAAGAGAGGGAAAGAAACATGAATGTATGGTTGCCGCTTGGGCATCCCATACTGGGGACCTGGTGTACAACCCAGGCATGTGCCCTGACTGGGAATCGAACTGGCAACTTTTGGTTTGGAGCCTGTGCTCAATCTACTGAGCTACACCAGCCAGGGCTCATTTTTAAATTGAATTGTTTGTTTTTTGTTGTTGAGCTGTGTGAATTCTTTACATATTTTGGATATTAGTCCCTCATCAGAAGTATCATTTGCACATATCTTCTCCCATATGATTTACAAATGCCTGACTCATTGCTAATAACATTCTTGGAAGTCTTCTATTTCAAAACAAATCTTTTACAGGTATACTCACCTTTTTTTATTGATGTGAAAATGGTGTTTTGTGAGTGTATCAAGGTTGGAAGGCTCACTCCTTATTTTCTCACTTTAAGTACTTTCAAAGAAGGCAGTGTGCTGTAATGCAAAGAGCATTTATTGGCTTTGCAGACAAATAGAGGAAGTGGCTGTCAGTCTCAGCTCTCCCACTGACAAGCTGTGTTACCTTGCAGAAGTTACTTGACTTCTCTGAGCCCCATTTTCTACTTAACAGTGATACTACTTACCTCAAGGTAAAGTTTTTATCCTCACCTGAGGACAACTTTTTGTTGCTTTGAGAGAGAGAGGAAGGGAGAGAAAGAAACATCAGTGAGAGAGAGAAACATTGATTGGTTGCCTCCCGTATGTTCCCAGACTGGGGATCATATGTACCCACACTAGGGATTATTGGCACCTGGACCGGGGTTAAACCCACAACCTAAGTATGTGCCCTGACTGGGAATGGAACGTATAACCTTTTGGTTACAGAACAATGCTCCAACCAACTGAGCTACTCCAGCCATGGCTCCAGGTAATTATTTTAAAGATGAAATGAGATTAGGATCTCATAAAGATACCTGTCACTTAGTGGGAGCTCAATAAAACTTCATTCTTTGTCCTTCAGGTTTATCCACTAAAAAGAACATTAATTCTTCATTACTTTATTTTCAAATGGTGTTACTTGGGCTACCTACTTAATTTTTGTCTTTGTAACTTATGGCTTCTATCTAAGCAACAAACACGCCCTCCAAATATGTGGTTTTGTTACCATTGCAAACATTCTTAAGGATACCACTCAAGCCCTGGAGCTGGTCCCCCTGGACAGTGGCCGCATCACTGAGATAACTGACCAGACCCCCATGGACTGGCTTGGTTCACATACATTCATTGAAACTGCAACAGTAGCATCCGGGCTCATGACTTTCCAGCATATCTTTATTTTTTTTAAAGATTTTATTTATTTATTTTTAGAGGGCGGGGTGGGGGCAAGGAGGGAGAAAGAGAAGGAGAGAAATGTCAATGTGTGGTTACCTCTCATGCACCCCCCCATGGGGGGACCTGGCCTGCAACCCAGGCATGGGCCCTGATTAGGAATTGAACGAGTGACCCTTTGGTTTGAAGGCTGGTGCTCAATCCACTGAGCCACACCAGCCAGGGCCTGGCATATCTTTAGATATGTGACCATCATTTCAGAATGAATCCAAATTACCTCACTTACTAACAGAGCCTCTTTGACTCTGATGGCCTTTGTGGAGAGTATTTGCAAGAGCAAAGACCGAATTGCCCCTAGCTCTTGGTATGCCCTGTGGCCTGTTTACAGGACTCCTTCATGCTTTGAGACCATTTTGAACTCAGGAATGGCCTTGAGGTGAAAAGACAAAAGGAGACTTTAGAGGAGTTAATGAACGAATTCATGCTGGAAAATGTTTCCCTCAGGCCAGAACTCCCATTGATTCCTTTCACAGTCCCAGTTCCTGAGGCCCGGAGGCCTCCAGTCACTGATGATGAAAAATGGCTGATCATCCCGCCTGATAAAGTAACCTGCCATTTAATTTTCCATATCTCACCCACTGTAGAAGACAGCTCATTTTTCTCCTTTAAGGCTCTCTTCTCCTCTCATCTGTATGAATATCCCAAATGTCATCCACTGAGGCCGAGGGAAGACAGGCTCCTCTACCCTGCCCGCAGGATCTTTCTTCCTTGTGGAAAGAAGATCTTGGAAAGGCTCTGAAGGTTTTATTGCTTCAAGTTAGGCTTGGCCAAATTACTCACAAGCGCTGAATCCTCTTAGGGGTGTCCGCCTGAGAGAAGAAGATCTATTCAGATTGGGGCCTGCATTGAGGCTGCCAACAAAGACCAATTAGTCTTGATTGTGCTGGCTGCATTTGGGGGGTGACCGCCCTCAGACCACCAACTCGTGCCACCAAAGTACTCATCCCACCCAGGAGTCAGCTGCTTTCCCTCAGTCCCCAGTCCGGCTTCACATGACCCCTGGGTCAAATGCCTCTCTCTTGCCCTTGCTTTAGCTCCTGCCAGGTTGTGGGTAGCGTCCTTCCTCACAACTGCATTCTTTTCCCATTCTCTTGGGAAGCTGGTCCTGTTTTCTGATTGTCATGACAAATGAAGCAATCTAACCTTCCCTACAGAAAGTGCACGTGACTTCATTTTGATCTATTTTGCCTCTTGGTGGCCCAGAAGGTAAACGTTATTTGGAGGAATCCCGGTCTAATTTGGGTTGTTCAGCCATTTCTATGGTTGGATATTTCTGTGACTGGGTGTTACAGTCACAGTGATGAGATGATGTATTTCATTCAGTCAAAGATCCTTTATTGAGCACCTACAAAGTGCAATGCAATATGAGAGGCTGGCAATTTAAGATGTAACCTCTCCCTCTCTAAGACCTCACTGACAGTGAGGAATTAAGGCCACATCCATAAATGACCGTGATGACAATAGCTTACTTTCTTTAAGCATTCAGTAGGCTGCCACTGTGTAAGTGTTATACATATTTCATTTAATCCTCATGAGTCCGTGTTCCCTTATGTACAATTCTACAATATAAAGCTTTAAAACCCCAGAGTTGATTCATATCATTATTTCAGAGCTCATTGGACAGCGGAAGCGGACCTGAACTTTTTCATGAACTGACATAGGCTATTTGTCATTTTATCCCATTTTGTGTAATTATACTTTTGTTTCACTGTAGAAATATTAAGTGTTGGCTTTCAAGCCCTATCCCAGACCCTGGGGGTGTTCTGTAGGATGTAAACTACGTACTATATATTTTTAAAGATGTTATTTACTTATTTATAGAGAGAGGGAAAGGGAGGAAGAAAAAGGGAAAGAAACAGTGATGTGAGGGGGAAACATCCAGCGGGTGGGTCTCGCAGGCCTCCTACTAGGGAATGGGCCCACAACCCAGGCATGTGTTCGGGAATCGAACTGGCAACCTTTCCCTTTGCAGGTTGACGCCCAACCCACTGAGACACACCAGTCAGGGCTGTACTATATTTTTTTATATTGGCATTTTTCTGAATTCCAAAACTCTCATGACCTCAGGGTTTTTGGATAAGGAGATGATACTATTATTGTGTCCATTTTATAAATGCTGAAATTGAGGTTCAGAGAAGTGACACAATTTTCCTAGAGTCATGCCACAAAGAACTGGTTGGAGCACCACGATTGAAACCCAGTTTTGCCTGGCTCCACAGACCACGTGTTTAACCACCTAGCCATACCAACCACTCTTCAGAAAATGCACTCTAACAACTACAAAAAAAGGAGCTCAGACTGAGGGCTGCAGAGAATTTGAGGAGGAAAAGGGAGGGTACATATGGTACTGTCCCTGGAAGGAAAGAGTGGACTGTGAAAGAGGAAAATAAGTTTGCCCAGGAATGTTTGGGCAGATAGCAGGTAGCTCTCGCCAGGGAGGGGAGAAGCTTAAAATCAGAATAACGTAGATCAGGGCCAGAATATGAAGGGCCAGGATGACTAGACTAAGGAGTTTTGAATAAGAACCAGTTACGTTCCCCTTGCAGATCTCAAAGCACTCATTGGGCCTCATGCCGTCCTGCTTCCATCCTACTTCAGAAGAGCAAAGAGCAGATATGAACATCCCCATATACTTTTGCTAGTTTTATTTTATTTCCCTTTCTTTCTTTTTTTTTTAATCAAGCAGATTACCGCTGTGTGTTGAAAAGGCAGCCAGAGAAAGTGAGGCAGTCAAGACAAGCAACAGTCATAAACATCCACAGTACAGGTTTCTGTGCTGGGCTTTGTTGCCTCTTTGTCAGCAGAGAGTTAAAATTTAACCAGGGCCCTCCTCCCTCACTGCAGCTGGCAGGGATTCAGTGGGAACACAGCCGGCACCCCCATGGTAACCCCGACCCCCCTCCTTCTGTGCTTAAACAACAGCTTCCTCCTCCTCCTCCTCCTCCTCCTCTTAAGAATCCCAGTAAAGGTCTTAGGGGGACATAGTCATTACCGGGAATTTAAACCTAGAATCTAAATATGTTCGCTTTTGTCATGACTAATCAAAGTTCGGAATGGATATTTTACAAATCAGGTCCAGTTCATGAGTAGTGAATTGAGTGTGCCTAATTACATTTTATAGTCATTTAACAGCTGTTAATAATGTAATTTTGTGTTGTGCCTAATTTGCCCTGAATTACTCTAACGACACACATTGTATTTGTTTCCCTTTTGATGTAACAGTAATCAAACTCTAGGGAATCAACCTGGGCATGGAAAGAAGTAATTTATTATTTTTATAAGTTCAAAAATAAGGGATTTTTTAAAAAGAATAAATCATATACAATGCTAGATTAACACACATGAATGCATTTGTTTTCTCTGGCATTTCTTTTTGTAAAAAAATACTCAATGTGCACAATACATTTGTTTTTCACTCAAGTCTGTATTGCTTGAGACAAACCAAGTGTTTGCAAATACACATTTGACGGATAAGCTAATGAGCTTCCTCCTCCCCCACACCCCCCAAAATATACTTCCAGAATGAAAAAGCCAGATTTCAAAATTTCTGGTGTATGAATTAAAGAGACACAGCACCCCTTTAAATAGCCTCCACAATGGAAACTTGTATTTCCAAGGTGAGGCTAGAGGAGAGAAGTAGTGTAAAAGCAGGAGGAAATGCAGCTTTAAGAGAAGAAAAATACAAAGAATGTAGGCAAGTATTTCTCCCACAGGTTAGAAGAAAGTTCTACATGAGATCTTTATTAGGGCAAAAATGAGGTTGAATTTTGGACCCCCAAAATGGTGATATAATTAGACTGTTACATTATGAAAGGTCTGTTCTGTATTCTTCTTTTTTTAGGTATATTTTATTGATTGTGTTATTTAAAAAGAAGAAAATCAAAACTATGAGCATTAAAAAGGCAACAAATACACAACTATCAACAACTGTATCGAAGAAAAAAAAAAACTAAACAAACAAAAAACAAAGCAAACAACCAGAACAGGAACAAAATCATAGGTATGCTCTGTATTTTTCCACGCACTGTAAGCACTTGAAGAACCGAGCATCTGACATTTTACCCACATGTGCGTGTTGTCTGCAGTGCTCGTGGATTAATGCCCTTTGTATTTGAAGTGAGCTACAAGAGTGGGGCCGGAAGGAGTGCTCCCTGTCTGTGGGATGCTGGTTGCCATCACTACAACCAGAGCTTGACCTACCACGTTCAGCCCTTGCCCGATTGCCTCCCGGGACCTACATGGGAGGAACTGCAAGTGGATAGGTCTTCCCTCCACCACAGGCAGAGGTATTTTGAAGTTTGTTGAGACTCGGAGGCTAATTTCATTCCCATAACTGCTCAGGCCCGCGTTGTTGGGAGCACCGTGTGCCAAGAGGGGAAGGGGCAGTGGGACAGGTCCACCCCTGATGCAGGCAGTAAGGGTGGGGAGGGGTCCAATGACCCTGGAGGATTCAAAACCAATAATAAAACTGACTAAAAGTCAGGCTGCTTTTTATGTTCATCGTGTGCTAGTCATTCCAAACAATCGGTGATAAAGTACTGCTTCCTGCAGGCCCTGCTCCCAGAGATACCTCCCCAAATCAGGTATTCCATTGCATCAGTGGGTGAGGTAGGGCTCTGAGCCCTCACATACTGGGGGAGTTACCGAGCCCCCAAACTCTCCTGTCTGTACCCTTTTCTTGTGATGCTGGGTGTTGTGTTCATCTGCCCCAGCACTGATGTCACTCTTCTGTCAGCCTCTTACTGGCTCTGACTAGGAGCTGCCACTTCTGTACCCCACCTCTTTGGCCTTTGCATGGCTTTTCTCACCATTGCTGTTCCTACCAGCGTGACCAGTGTGAGGGGTTAGAGTTTGCTGCTCTTTTAAAACAATTTTTTTTAAGATTTTATTTATTTTAGAGAGAAGGGAAGGGAGGGAGAAAGAGAGGGACAGAAATATCAATGAGTAGTTGCTTCTCACTTGACCCCCACTGGGAGCCTGGCCCACAACCCAGACATGTCCCCTGATTGGGAATCAAACCGGCAACCCTGTGGTTCACAGGCCTGTGCTCAATCCCAGTGAGCCACACCAGCCAGGCCAGTTTGGCCACTCTTTATTACCTTTGTAAAGGGAATTGTGGCTCCTTTTGATGACAGAGCTGTCTGTTGAAGAATTTGGGACAATTTGCAAAGGGCTGGCTTGAGGGTACTTCTGTGTCACCACTTGATGTCTTACTCTGCAAACAATCAGCCACTGTCTGCTAGCCAAAGCACACAGCTTTTGCATCTTTCCTGCTTCAGGGTAAATTTTCACCTTATCCAGAGCACAAACTTCAGAGGTAGGTGGAGGAGGGGATAAACTTCAGGTTTAACCCTGGGGTCCTGGAGACCAACTCCAAATGCTAAAGTCCTCTTCATCTGACCACTCCTTCAGGGCTGTTTTAGTACAACCTTCCAGATTTGACCTTGTCTGTGTGTCAATACCAGGGAAGGGGACCATACCAATGCTTGAGTCAAGGAGCATCAAAACACATGCAACTGTTTCTGTGATCCATGGAAATAAAGAGGTTGAGTTATCTCAAGGTAGCCCTGCACTGGAGTTTTCAGTGCACCTTCATTACAATAGATAATCTTTTCCTTAGTCTGTTTTTGGGTGATAGACAGATCCCTTTCAGAATCTAATGTATACTGTGCACCCTCACCTCAGGAAACAGCACCCCTCTGCATATGGCCAGAATTTGCCATGCAACTTAATTGGGTGCAGTTATGGGCATCAGTGAACCCTAGACTAAGAACTCCTGCTCTAGCAACTCCTTGTCTTGCTGCCTCTCACTCCCCAGAAACATATCCAGGGTGATCTCCACTAGGCATGAATTGGAAAACCTAATATTGTAAAGACATTGCTTTTCCCCAAATTGAACTACGAATTCAGCATTATCCCACTCAAAATCAGAGCTGGATTTTATAGTCACAGACCATCTATTTTTAAAACACATGTGGAAATTCAAAGGATCTAGAATAGCCCAACACATCTGAAAAACAAAAGCAATGTTTGCATTTCTATGAGGTTTAGAATAGCTCAGAAAAACTTGATCCAGAAAAAAACATTTGGATGATTCCCACTATCTGATTTCAACAAGCAATGGTGGGAAAACTGGATATCTGTATGGAAAAGTACACCTTAATCTGCCTGAAACTTACATGACACAAAAATTAATTCGAAATTGATTAAAGACTTATACTTAGAAGCTAACATCATAAAGCGAAAGAATTTTACAATATCTTCATTACCTTGGTGTAGACAAAATTTCTTAGTACACCACAAGCAGAAGCCATAACAAAATCAATAAAGTAGAATTCATCAGATTGAAAACATCAGCTTATGAAAAGACACAGCTGTGACAGTGAATAGGCAAGCCAGAAACAGGGAGAAAATGTATGTGTATATATATGAAGACTCGTATACACAATATGTGAAACTCCCTGAAATCAATAGCAAATAAATTAACAACCTCCTGAAAGGCATAAGGCTTGAATAGACAATTTATAAAAGATATAGGAATGACCAATAAGCACACGAAAAGGTACTCAATATATGGTAAAGGCTTAAACTAGAAAGTCTGCCGTTACAAGAGTTAGCTTTTGAAGGACTACATTGGGCATTGAAACAATGATTATATTGCTTTTTAGGAACACTGAAATCACCAGAAATAGACTAGAGCGAACATATTAGAAATTTGGAAGGGTCTTCAACCTTTCAAAGTTGACATGGCTGGAGTTGGTTGATTGGTGATGCAGATGAAAGTTATCCTGAGTTTCCCTGACATGGTCTCCGCAATACACAGTGGACTCTTGTGAAACCAAAACCACTATGGAACATGCTTCCACATTTACAAGTTTGCTAAAATTAATAAAAAGAACGCTTCTATTTCAGAGGAGATACCAATGTCATCAGGAAATTGATTCATGACACAAGCTGGTCTAAGTCGTATTTTCAAACCCCATCCTATAAATGAGCAGAATGTGGATTACCCAGAACGACCTCATGGGCATATTGATGGAAACTGCTCAGTCTCACATTGCTATCTCTCCCTGCTCTGACTGTATACCTTTAAGCCAGCCCCCTCACCCCACCCTCTATGCCCTGTTCAGGCAAAAACACATACGTAAAAGCTTTCAAGTGTGTTTTCTACCATCACCTGATTTTCCCCACTTCATTCCCCACTTAGCTTCTGTTCTGTTCAAGTTCCTCTTAGTTCCTGTTTCATGCTGCTTTCTAATGGCTGAGATTGCAGCCATTTTCTTTTTTCTTTCTTTTCTTTCTTTTTTTTTTTTTTCTGTTCCTGGCTTTCATAAACCGGATGTTCTCCCCTAGTTTTGGCTCCGGGGACTCAAACGGTGGCACTAGCCCATGTGTTGTAGGTCACGTGAGATGTGTAGGTCATGTTAATATATCAGAAATTTTGAGATGCTGAAGGAAAGTTTTCATTTGGTGGGCTTTTCTGTAGATGAGAATCTGAAAGGTCATATCCTGACCAACTGAATTAGAGAGGATTTGGGATAATATTGAGAAGGGATACGAGGTACTGAGACTCTATATTGTCTTCAGACGGGCAGACAATAGGGATTGTTCACTTCTCTTATTCTGAAAGCATTAGCCTTCATAGCTACTTGCACTAATAGTGAGCTGCTAAAGATGGGGGCCATTGCCATGAACTACCTATAGTTGACCACTACCGGAGGAGGTCAGAAAGGCCCAGGGTGCTAATTACTATGATAGGAAGGTGTTGTCCTACTCATAAATTTTATCAAATCCTCATCCTAGTCAGGAAGCTCAGCATGTCAGTCACTTTTCACTAAGTATCTCTGAATAGCCTTAATTACCGTATACAGGCTCTCCCCCTACACAACGGATCACCAGAGCAATGTCCGCGTCACACCAAGCTCAACATTGTCCAGATTGTCACGTTGAAAATCCCCCACTTGGGAACTTGGGCAAGTAGAAGTCTTCCAACCTGTTCGGAGGGAAGAAAGAACTCCTGCACCTTGAAATATTAAAACTTTAGGCAATGATGATGGCTGTCGTTTCTCAAATGTGGTCACACGTGCGTTGTCCAGACTCAGAGCCCACATTGCTGTGCTGAGTGAAACCAGACTTCCTGTTGAAGGGCAGCCCCTGAGAAGGATTCCAGCTGCAGTTTTCCTTGTAGAGATCTCTACCCCCTAGCACGAAGCTATCAGGTGTTGGCTTTACAATTGGGCAATCACTTGTCTGAAAACTCCCCAACTCGGTGAGAGGTATTAGTGACCTTCTGGTGACCCCACACCTACCCTTCAAACTCAATCCCCGTGCTCCTGCCTTAGCATAAGGACTAGAAATGATGAGAAAGAGAGACTGGGTCTACATGAAGGTAGTGTCAACAGAGAAAGAACAAACTGATTGTCATAAGGAGGCTTGGCCCAACAGAGAAATCATCTGGTCTCTTGGGAGTGAATATACCTGGGTTTCTCCTCCTTACCAAATACTGCAAGCATCAGTTCACGGTCACTGATTCCATCTTCTGCCTAGCACTTAATGCAAATGCCAGTTGGGTACAAACACTTTTTTTTTAGCAGTATTGCCAGTTTCTCATGCTTGTCAATGGGATCAACAGAACGCTAAGGTCACCAAAACCATTTGAGGTTCTGAGTGCTGTCCTGATAAACACCTCATTTGCTCTGACCTCAAAGTGTAGGAAACTGTCATTAACGAGGAAAAGGAAGGCAAGGAGAAAGAGGGATGTCCTAATGGCACTGAAGAGCATATGAGCTTGGAAGAAAGCAGAAAGAAACAGATACTGACCGGGTGGGCAGTGACTAAGAGAGTAGGCTTTGGAACCTGAGACCATGGGTGGTAATCCTGGCACTCCCGCTGACCACCTGTGTGATCTTGGCCTAGTAACTTGCATTCTAAGTTTCCTCATCAAAACCCAGGGATAGAACTCTGTATTTCCCATTCAATTTTGCTGTGAATCTAAAACTGTTCTAAAACAATAAAACCTAATGAAAATAAACCCAATGGTAACTGTAGTAGCTCCCTCAAAGGACTGTTGTGGACAACATGGCCGTCGGTGACCAGATTTCTGTCGTTCGACCTGTAAAGCATTCATCTCCATTCGGCTTTGTGATGCCTGGACGGTGACCCCACAGACCATGCTTCTTCCCTGCCGGCTGGCTTCCTCTTAAACTCTGTCAGTGGAGACACTAGAGGAAGACTGCAAGGCTCAAGGAGGAAGAAGGGACTTGCTCCTAACTGTGTCCTTGTTATAGGTTTCATTTTCCCATATATAGCATCCTGACAACACTACTTCACTCAAGCAGTGGCAGTTCCTACAAGAAGCAGTTGCTGAATCCAGTCTCCCATTTTTCCAGAAGTTATGGGACCAGCCTAATCGTACTCCCCTCAGAGACACCAGCACCAGCCTCCTCAGATGGCTGGCTCCTCTGACCTTGACGCTGCCGAGGTCAGAGCCAGCAGTACCAGCTAAGCAGCACCCTCCTCTCAGAGGTCTGATTTTCAGTTCCACAGGGCCCCTCCTCTAAGCTTCTAAGTTTTAGCCATTCCAACCTCTTCTCTCTGTACTCCCAGGGATGGTTGCTGCTTCCTGCAGTTGCTGTTTCTGTGATACTTTACTATTTTCTTATTACCTTCTCGGTGACGTAGAAAACAACCGTATTATGCCTAGTTATCATTCTTTATGCTAATTATACTACTAAATTCTCTTTACTCGTGAAACTAGTGTGGTTTCTGTCTGTGATTGGACTCAAACACACTGCAGAAGTAATATTTATTGAGAACCTACTATGGGCTAGGTCTTGTTATAAGCATTTTATATGTTGTAACTAACTTAATCTCACTCTTAATCACTATGCTAAAGTATAGGAAGGGAATACGATAATGTGTGGCCCACAGTAAGTGCTCATTTAGCATTGACCACTCTTTTAGTTCGGGCTCCACCTAAACCAGACCCTGAAACAAGAACTACTGGGCGGCAGGTGGTTCATTTGGGAGTTAGAATAAATGACGAATTATGAGAAGTGAGGCAGCAAGGAATAACAACGAGTAACATGTGCATTAATGAACAAGATACTGCTGGGCCCTGGCTGGTGTGGCTCAGTGGACTGAGTGCTGGCCTGTGAGCCAGAGGGTCGCTGGTTCGGTTCCCAGTCAGGGCACATGCCTGGGTTGAGGGCCGGGTCCCCAGTGGGGGGCGCACAGGAGGCAACCACACAGTGATGTTTCCCTCTCTCTCCGCCTTCCCCTCTCTAAAAATAAATAAATAAAATCTTTCAAAGAAGAAGATACTGCTGTGGACAAGTGGGGCCCAATGATGATGATGATGATGACAGAAAGATAATGAGGAAAGGAGAGAGAAAAGTTGATATTCTTGAGAGAAATGTGGTATTTTTGGAAATATGGTAAATTCTTAAACATACTTACATGTTATTCAAGGAGGGGTTGAAAATAATAGGAAAGAGGAAATAACGTCATGGAACAGAGAAAAGATTCAGGATCCCAGGGAAGAAATTGGCCTTCAGGAGTAATAGGACATACTTATTCCATGACATGAAATGAATGGTGTGGCTGAACATAAATACTGTGTGGCGAGGAAGAGGGAGCCAGGGCCGAGGAAGTTCTACCTGATTGCTTCACTTTTCTTTCTAAGTTAAAAGACTGAAGGAGAGGGAGGAAGAGGATGGAGGTAACAGGACAGTAGTCTTCAAGAAAATGGTAAGAGAAAGTCAGCGAGATGGCAAAAGAGGAGGTCTCCCACTCACCTTCCTGCTCACTGACAGTAATTCGGTAGCATTCATGGACAAAAGTGACTTTCTGGGAGCTTTCAGGGATCCAGCCACAAGCCAGGAACAGTCTTTTCCTCCCAAGGCCCCACCAGGAGTCATGTCCCTCTGAGCCCCTAGATGTAGACCTGCCAACGTCTGTCCCATTGAAGATCTCCAGAAGACCCTGCGATTCATCTCCAGCCCCTCCCAACAGTGGGCGTGGTCCTGCCAGCCCAGGGTAGGGGGCAC
The DNA here is from genome assembly GCF_019186645.2 of Phyllostomus hastatus. NCBI lineage: Eukaryota > Metazoa > Chordata > Mammalia > Chiroptera > Phyllostomidae > Phyllostomus > Phyllostomus hastatus. The sequence goes on along the minus strand of NW_025333841.1, from coordinate 5,493,053 downwards.
ACACCCAGCCCATGAAAGCAGGCCGTTTTGGTCTGACTGCAGATCTCGAAGTGGCCCTGCACCCGGCTCCAGCCCCTCCCAGCCGTGGTCTAGGAGCTGTCTCGCCCACCCAGGGACCCTCCAGGAGACAAGTGTGTCTGTTCCACCAGAGGCAGGCCCACTGAGCTCTGTCTGAGTGTGGAGCCTCAAGTGGTCCTATTACTTGGCTTGCATGTCTTCTTCTGGAAAACCCATTCCTACCCAGCCTATGGGCATAGTTGGGCTTCAGTTTCCTTCTAAGAGCACTTCCTACATGAGACTCAAGTTTTAGTACTAATGTTAGGCACTGTCCTAGGTACTTCCACAGACCTTGTCCCATTTAATCCCACAAATCAAAACCTGTGAGATTCCACAGAAGTGTCTGCATTTGCCAGATGAGGAAACTCAAAATGGTTCTTTCACATGCCCACTTTTACACAGGTCCTGAAATGACATTGCTGTGATTTGAACACAAGCCTGTCATGCTCTAAGCAAAGCCAACACTCCCTCTACCATACTACCCGGGACTAGTGCTCCTGGCTTGGAGGACTGGGAACATGCTTCTAGAATTTTCCATCCAGCCCAGAGGCTGGAGTCCTGCTCCTTGCTGCCCATCAGCCTATCCTGATGCCCATGCTCTTTCCATTAGAGTGCCCTTGCACCTGGAGTTGAACTTGTTCCCTAACACTTAGTCCCCCAAGAGAATAGGACTGGTTTTGTACCCTAGGTACTCTTGTTCAATTGCAGTCAACTGGTCTCTGCTGGCTGTGTTCCAGCATGTGCCATAGCTGAACCAATGTCTTCTCTATGGCCCTGTTGAGTGAACAGTGCTATTGTGGTCATCCTTGGGTGCCTCTGCAAAGGCAGGAAGCTGGAGCCATGTTAGTCCTAACATGTTGCCAAGAAAGAGCCTTCCTCCCTCACCCCGGCACTGCCTAGTGCCAGATCCAAGCCAGTGAGGGGATGTTCTGGGACAGCATTCTGAAACCAGTGCAGCACCACAGAGAGGAGACAAGTTTAGGGAACTAGTGTAGGTGGGGGTAAGTCTCCAGAATTGCTGAGCACTAGGAATCCAATAGGAAGGGCTGGAGAAGAATAGAAGACACATGAAGTAAGGGAACTGATATTAAACTGGAAGTGATAAAAGGAGGTGGAGCAAGGGCTTGCAAGTTGTGCTTGAGGTCTGAGCCCCAGGAACTTTGACTTCTCTTTGGGGGCTTCATGTGCTCTCACCAAACGGAGCAGATCTATTAGAGGAAGAACACCATGGTCCCATCCCTGGGACTCCCCAAGGCTTCATGCATGTTCCTTGCCCTCAGACAATCTGTGGGCTCCCCAAGCACACTCCAAGCTGCAGCCTCCAAATGCCAGCTTCTAATATCTGGCCTTAGTTATAATGAGATAGCAGGGACCTCTTATAAACAGGCACAGTGTTTTCCCTGTGAAGACATCATGGGCCTGGAGAGCTTGGGATCCTTGGATAGTCTACTGGACATTCCTCGGGTGTGGATTCTGGCAGGAAGGACCCAGACTGGGCAACAGTCCAGAGCAGAGAGTGCTGGCTGGAGTCCCGGTTCCCTGACCTGGCCCACTGCCCTCCTTGGCTGTCAGACAACATTTGCCGACCCTGCAAACATCTGAACAGCAAGGGAGCTGCAGGAGCTAGAGACACAAGAGGGTCCCCTTTGCCTCCTTCTGTCATCACTAACGGCCTAAGTCCCTTCCCAGGATAGCAGCTGGAGGATTAGCCTCCACCCAGAAGAATGCAAGGCTGCCCTTAAAGGAGTGGCCCAGCTGTTGAGTGACACAGGTGCACATGGGTGGCTCTGACCCTCACCCACACTCCTGGCCAAGGTGAGGGCTGTAGGCCAGGCCATAGTGGCCCTGCCCATATTTTTAGAGTACATGCAGATTTGGCGGCCAATCCTGTGCTGTTGCTAAAACGTGAGCCTTGGCAGGCACAGCCGTCTCACCACTTCCATTGAACCCTTGGTGTGAGTCAGCATGGGTGACACGTGGCATCCGCTTGTTGGTATGTCTGCCCACATAGGCAGTTCTCTCAAGCATCTTTGAACCCTTTGCCAGGTACTCATTTCACCTGATTGCTCCTTCCCTTGGGAAGCTCTCTCGGGCACACCACCCACTCCTCACTGTCTTCACACTTCTCTCCATTTTCTGTACCCGCCCTAGCCCTTAGCTCCCAACACACACACACACACACACACACACACACACACACACACACACAGTTTGTCACAAGGCCAGTACAGTTGGGTTATTTTGTTCCATGCCTTCTGGGAGCTATTTCGATTCCTCAATGCCTTCTGTCACTGGGTCTGGCTATGTACCTTTAGTTCTGTACCTCCCCACTCCAAGTATTATGGCAGATTGAGGATATAATGTCCTTTCTTCCCAACCAAACATAGATTTAGCCCTACAGTAAAGAAAACGACCTTCAGACCTGTAAGATGCTTCACTTGCCCGTGTGCCTCATGAAGGTTGGTTTGGTGTGGTCAACAGGGCAGCGTGGATTGGCACATTTCATAGAGGAAGAGAATGACCTGAGAGGGGTTAAATGATTTGCCCACAGTTAGTGACAGAGGTAGATAGCAAGCCTTAATCTAGTACTTTTTCTTCTCTACTTGTACACTACATTTCTTTTCGAAAGGCAACACCAACAAAAGCGTGGCCTCGGACTGGTTGCTGGCCATCCTAGAACTGTTTGTTACTGGGTCATGAGGAGATAATGAGAATGTAAATCAGTGCACCGCTTGCTTCATCAAAACATTCTTGCTGTGGAAATAAATCTCCAACTGAAATAAACAGCATGCTCAGTGACACAGTCAATTGACATTAGCATGAAGTCTCTAACTCAATGCCATCCCTGGTGCTGATGGCTGTCCAGCACGAGGCTGGACCTATTGCAAGACTGTGCCTCACCTCCTGTGCAAGGGAAATGTGTTGTAATAGAGGCTGGACTCATAGGTAACATGGTTAGGGAATAACTAGAGGCCTTTGGGGTGAGATGGCCCTATGTAGCCCAGAGTAGTTCGAGGCTGCCCATCCCCAACCCTGTAGATCCGGGCTACTCAAAGAGCCCATCTGCATGTTCTTGAGCTAATAGCTTAGTCAACCTGTTTGTACTTCCCACCTAGCAACCCCCAGGTTTTTCTGAATCATTCACCTTCACTTAGTACAGTGTATTCACTTGTAATAAAGTTTATTCACCAGTCCTGTGCCTGTTGACCCTCAAGACCTTTCCTAGCTTTTTGTCTGCTTTGCTTTGTAAGGGGGGCGGGGGGGGGGGGGCGTCTGACCTCTGCAGGATGTCTCCCAGAATGACTTCCCTCTAGGTCCAGCCAGGGGGAGGCACTGCCTGGAGCCAGAGAGGAAAGAGGAAAGGAGAAGCCACGGAATTTCTCCTACCTTCTTCTCTGTGTCCTGTGACGAGCAATTTGTCCCCCTTTGTCTAGGACTCTCCTGGTTTCACCACTGAATGTCCCATGCCTCAGGAAACCCTGCAGTTCCAAGAGACCCGGGAAGGTTAGTCAGTCTGTCTCTGCTCTGAGCAGTCCCTCCTCCAGGGACTGGATCACTTCTGTGGCTGCAGCCACTGCTGGAAAGCTCCCGCCTCCACTGTCCCAGACACGGCCACTGTGGTTCCAGCTTCCACTGGGTGATCCCTGCCCCTGGGCTCTGTAGCCCTCTTCCCGCCCTCTGCCCCTCAGCTTCCTGCTTCTGCTAGTGTCCAGATGCTTCTTCCCTCTTGGTTTCTCAACTCTTCCCTCACCTGTGTCATCAGTGCCTTCCATGAAATTCCCACTGCTGTTTACACTTCGCATAGCTTCTGTTTTACTGCTTAGACCCTGACCGATGCAAAGGGGATAATAGTGCTTACTTTACAGTGTTATCATTAGGATTGAATTAGTTAAATAAACCACTTAGAGGGGCGCTTGGCACATGCTAGTTGCTCGTTAAATGTGAGCTGTTGTTTTTATTAGCGTAGTGTGAAATGGCATTCCCGTGCACTTGCCATGTGCCAGGCACTATGCTAATCACTTCACACCCATTATCTTATTTAAGCCTTATAACACTTACACCTGGGTTAACATGTTCTTGAATTAATTGCTTGGGAAACCTGTTTGTATTTCACACCTAGCAATCCGCGGGCTCTTCTGAATCATTCACTTGCACGAAACCATCTATATCATTTATTTATTCCGCACTCTCTGAGGCCCTCAGGACACAAAGAGGGATGAGACAGTCTTTAACTCGATGGGCACAGTCTAGTGCGGGAGACTCGTGTGTCCGCCAGCAGATTATTCCAGCACCACGTGGGCAGCTCCGCCTCAGTGACTGTGGCAGCAGGACAGAGCAGGAGAAAATGTGGGCTCCAGGGCTGCACTGTCTGGGTGTGGCTGTAGGCTCTGCCACCCGCTATATCTATGGCCACCTACTATGAAATAGAAAAGTCCCTTTAACACTCTCTGCCTCAGTTTCCTTATATGGCAAGAGGAAACTTTCTATTTTTATGGTACTTATCTCAGGGGGTCATTTTGAGGGTTAAGTGAATTAATATGTTTTTAAAGATTTTATTTATTTTATTTATTTATTTTTAGAAAGAGGGGAAGGGAGGGAGAAAGAGAGGGAGAGAAATATCAATTGCCTCTCGCGCGGCTCCCACTGGGGACCTGGCCAGCAACCCAGGCATGTGCCCTGAGTGGGAATCGAACTGGCAACCCTTTGGTTTGTAGCCTGTGCTCAATCCACTGAGCTATACCAGCCAGAGCCTTGAGTGAATATTTTTTAAGTACCTGGAACAGTGGCTGACCTGTGCTAAATGCCACATGTTTATTAAATTAGAACAAAATCAATAAGGTGAACTGACTTTAGTGGAGACCCCAGGGAATGATAACACTGGATTCTACTTACAAGTGTTAAGGAAGGTATCACAAAGGAGGTGACATTGAGTGGAATCTTGAAGAAACAGCGGACATTTTCCAGGCATAGAAGAAAGCGCCTAAGCCACGGGAAAAGCATGTGCATAGGCACAGAGTCATGAAAGGGGTGGTACATCTGAGGAGCAACGAGAAGTGAGTAGCTGGAGTTCGGTGGTAGGAGATGAGGCTCCAGATTTAGTCTGGGAAACATTGGACAAGGCCTTGAATGATATCCTAAGGAACTCAGATTTTATTTTGAGGGAAGGAGCAGGAAGCAAACAGAAAGAAGACTTTAAGTTGGAGACAGTAAAAAAATGATCAGCTTTGTTTTGTGGGTATGTCATTCTCATGTCAGTGCAAGTTTAAAGGTGAAAAAACAGCATCAGGTGTAATAAAAAATATAATAGAACCAAGTTGTCACAAACTAGAAATACTCTAAAACGTCCACCAACAATAGAACGGATAAATAGATTGCATGGTGCATTTGCACAGGGGAACACTAAACAGCCCGGATACTGAATTACTGCTATATGGAAAGAACATGGAGGAATCTCCCAAGCCCAATGTTGAGCAAAAGAAACCACACACAAATGGGTACATCCTGTGTTATTCCACTTATAAAAACTTCAAAGCCCTGGCTGGTGTAGCTCAGTGGATTGAGCGTGGGCTGCAAACCAAAGCATCGCAGGTTCGATTCCCAGTCAGGGCACATGCCTGGGTTGCAGGCCATGGCCCGCAGCAACCACACATTGATGTTTCTCTCTCTCTCTTTCTCCCTCCCTTCCCTCTCTAAAAATAAATAAATAAAATCTTAAAAAAAAAACTTCAAACACGGGCAATACTAATCTATCCTGTTTGAAGTCAGGGCAGTGTTTTCCTTTGGGGAGAAGTGGTGACAGAGAGTGGACCCAACTAGGGCTGCTGGGCTACTGGGAATGTTCTGTGTCATGAACTTGATGGGGTGCTGGTTTCACACGCATACTCACTTTATGATCAAGGTCATGACGCAGAATGCTTGTACTTTAGAATGACAATAATCACTTTTTTAGTGATGTACAAATATACATTTAGAAGATCTCACTGCTGTTTTAAAGTAAAAGTGGGGGATATTCAATCCTGTAGAAATCCAACCGACCTTGAATCCCAGCAGGAGATAGGGAGCCATGAACATCGATGTCCATCACGAAGTCGGTACCTCCAACAGAGAGAGGCCTTTTCTTAGGTGTTGCCAGTTGATTCCAATATTATATTTTAGACGTACAAAGGACTGCTTTACATCACCACTCTGTGTTTCTGAAATCCAAGTTTCAAGCACTTTAAAGATTGATGTCAGCCCCTGGCTGGTGTGGCTCAGTCAGTGGGTTGAGCACCAACCTGCGAACCAAAGGGTTGCTGGTTCAATTCCCAGTCAGGACACATGCCTGGGTTGCGGGCCAGGTCCCCAGTAGGGTGCGCTTGAGAGGCAACCACACATTGATGTTTCTCTCCCTCCCTTCCCCTCTGTCTAAAAACAAATAAGTAAAATATTTTTAAAAAACACTGATGTCAGGAAGGACAGAAGAGACCAGGATTTGCGACAGAAGTCAAGGGAGACTTTATCTTCATCTCTAATGTTTTAAGTCTATATAAGGAGAAAGTATTCAGGTGTCTGCTTCTTATATATTTAACACAACCAAAAAAGGCACAACTTTGCCTTGTCATACACAATAATGTAAAGTATTATATATTGTTTAATTAGGACTGCATCTCTCAGTCTGCATTGTCATTAATGTTTGCATTGTATAGCGCTTTCCTGATTGACACTCATAGCACCTCTGTGAGGTAGACTGATGGTGTTGGGGACCATATGCAGATGAGGAGACTGAGGATCCTAGAAAGTAAATGATGGCCCCTGGTCAAAAAAAATAGTGGAGAGAAAACCCCTGTCTTCCACTTTGTCCAAGCCTCCATTATCTCTTGCTTGGACAACTACAATAGCTTACTAGTGCTTTCCCAGGATTTTCAATGCTTCCCACTGAATTCTCCACACAGAAGCTACAGTGAGATTTTAAGAATGCCGTGTCACTCTTTGGCTTAATAAATTCTTCAATGGCTTCCCAGTGATCTTAGTGTAAGGTTTCAAATCATCAGCAAGGGCTTACTAGGCCCATCATTGCTGGGCCCTGCACGCATACCTCTCTAGCCCCATCGTGGTGTGAGATGACCCCCATCTTGTACCATTTTCTTCCTGTTCTTTATGCTTCAGCCACACTGAGTTTCCAGTCCCTGAAACCTGTCCATACCCACTTCTACCTCAGGGCCTCTTGGCGTGTGCTATTCCCTTTAACATGGCTGATTTTTCCTTCCTCTCTTTGCCGAGTTATCTCCTACTCATCACTGAGATTCCAATGAACAGTTGCCTCCTCCGGGAAGCTTGCTTTGATGTCCCTGAGGTAAGTCCACCCATGATAGCTTCTTACAGAACCACTTGCTTTTGCTTTCACAGGCCTTGCTACAGCTGTGATTTGCTACTGATTTATTTATTCATTGTCTGCCTCTCCCAGTTGAACGGGAGTTCTGCAAAGGCAGGAATAGATCTTGTGACCACTCTTTCCCTTTGCACAGTGGCTAGCACATTGTAAGCACTAGATGAGCATCCAGAGAATCCACGCAGGAATGAGTGTGTCATGGAGTCAGTACACTCTAGATCCAGTAGGGGCTCTGTCAGCCTTAGTTTAAGCTTGGGCAAGTCCCACTCCTCTCTGAACCTCAGTGTCCCTATCTGCAACATGAAAGAGTTGGACCAGCTGGTCTCTGAAGTCCGTTCCAGTGCTAGATGATTCTGACACTCAGAGACAGGTAGCTAGCTCTCCCATTGTCTCCCTGATGCTGTGAGTTCCTGCTAGAAAAATTATGTGGAAAGTTTGAAAATGTTTCAGTTTGCCACGGATCACTTTCTATGCCTCCAACAGACACCTACTGATGGGTGGACTTACTCAAGTAAGGGGCCCCGTTCTCCTTGTCTCCTTTCAGTGTGATGGCAGTTTGAAATTTAGTCTTTTTAAGGAAAAAATAATTCCCAAGTGTCTTAAAAGGATATGAAGCAAGTGACCACCAATTAACTGCACTGGAAAGGCAATTTTTGGAAAAGGAAAGGCCATCCTTTGAAGAAGTGTAGAAATTAAAATATAATGAGTAATAATAGAGCGCAATATCACCTAATGAGTGGTTTGGAGAACACGCATTGGCTTCAAACAAGCCTTGGCTCTGCTGAGTCCTCAGTTGTCACTGGCTGTGTGACCTTGAACAAGTGACTTCCGGTTGCTGAGTGTCCCTTGCTGTAAAATGGATACAATAGTAGAACCCACCAGAGAAGATGGTTGTGAGGAGCCAGTGACAGGATGTATTTAATCACTTGGTTAAGTACCATACATCTTCAACAAAGTCTGTCTACTCATTATTATATGACAACACCTAAAAAATGTTTTCAACTCTGATTACAGAGACAACTGGCAAAAGTACAACAGAACATGGCACGTTCAGGAATGGAAAATAATTGTTTCTTTTTAAAAAAACATTATTTTAGTGTTGTTCAAGTACAGTTGTCTGCATTTACCCCCCACCACTCCCCTCCCACCCCAGCCATCCCCACCTCCCTCCCCTGCTTCCACCCTTCCCCTGGGTTTTGTCCATGTGTCCTTTATACTAGTTCCTGAAAACCATCCCCCTTCCCCCCCATTTTCTCATCCCACCTCCCCTCTGGTCACTGTCAGTTTGTTCTTAATTTCAATGTCTCTGGTTATATTTTGCTTGTTTGTTTGTTTTGTTGATTAGGTTCCACTTACAGGTGAGATCATACTGTATTTGTCTTTCACCACCTGGCTTATTTCACTTATCATAATGCTCTCCAGTTCCATCTGTGCTGTTGCAAAGGGTAGGAGCTCCTTTCTTTCTGCCACGTAGTATTCCATTGTGTAAATATACCATAGATTTTTGATCCACTCTTTTACCGATGGGCACTTAGGTTGCTTCCAGCACTTGGCTATTGTAAATTGTGCTGCTGTTGGTGGGAATGCAGACTGGTGCAGCCACTGTGGAAAACAGTATGGAATTTCCTCAAAAAACTAAAAACGCAACTGCCTTTTGACCTGGCAATTCCACTGCTGGGAATATACCCTAAGAATCCTGAAACACCAATCCAAAAGAACCTGTGCACCCCAGTATTCATAGAAAATAATAATTTCTTCATAGGAACTAAAAGGTATCAACAGATTCCACTATTTAAGTAATAGGAACATTAAACTGAGGACACATACCTTAGGGTTTAGGAGGAAGCTTCTTAGTTCCTCTGATGCTTAGCTTCCCCGTCAATGGAAAAGGCCCTAATCTCCACAGTATCAGGTTGTTGTAAATTAAGTTTAAATGTCCTCATGTTTGCAACGCACTTAACATGATGCCTGGCACATAGTAAGTGCTCAGTAACCGGCAGCTGTTGTTACTGCCTATGTTGCTGCTGTTATGCTATTATCTTTGAGCCAGAACTTTTGCAGTCCTTAGCGGCCAGTGTGTAGGCTACTGAGGTTAGCGCTCCAGCATATCATCCAAGCCAGTTCTCAGGCCTCTAAATTCTCTGTCAAGTGAACTTCTGGGACATTTAAAACACAAAGGCGAAGTGAGCCTCCACCCCCAGCCCCAAGTGCCCCAGCTTTTCAAAGGGAATGCCTGCGCCTGGAAGAAGTAGTGATTCCGAGGCATCCAGGGTGGTGCGATGGGGAAGCCCACGCCGCGCAACCCCAACTCCCAACTCCAGCCCGGCTATCTCCGGGTGGGGTGAGGGTGGAGGCGCACCCGACGGGGGCCGGGGCGTCTCGGCTTCCACTCGGCCTGGCCCCTGGAGGTGTTCCCAGGTACCCGAGCCTAGCGGGGTGTTTTCAAGAGCTGGCTGCGAAGCTTGAAAAGGGCCCGCCACTGGACCGGGTGTTTTATGTTTGCCAAACAAAGCATGAAGGGAGAGTGAGCAAAGGGGGCGGACCGGCCACGGCACAAAGGCCAGGGGCGGGCCGGGGCTGGGGAAATACAGTTCAGTGGGCCTGAATTGATATGCTCAGCCCCTAAAGCCCCGGGCTGGGCGATCACAGGGCATGAAGGCCTTGCAGAGAGCACTCTGCTGCATTGATCCAATCCCGAGCCAACGAGAGGCTGCCCAGGGGAGGAGAGGGGGGAGGGGCACGGGAGTCTGCAGGGGCCGTCAGCCGCAGATTAGGCACTTTTCTTAGAAATGAAGGAATCTCCCGGTCTGAGCGCCGGCCCTCCAGATGAAGTGAGTCCTGGAATCCAAGGGGCTCCCGGGTTTCTGTGGGGAGCGGTCATGCCGTGGGGTCAGCCACAACAAAGATGTTGTCTGTTCCTCTTGTGGGGAGCAGCTGCGAGTTCTATGGGGCCCTCCCCAGCCCCGCTGCATCCTGTGGCTCAGGAGATGCAGGTGACTTTGGTCCTACACCATGCCATGCCATACTCCGCACAGACCCAGCACCTACCTACAGTATCTGACACTGTTTAGTGGTTGGAGGGAGACAGAAACTGAATGGACGTGGGAAGAACACATGTGGTTCAACCAGATGCGTTTCTGTTCCTTTGGGTCTTGTTTAACGAGTATTTTTGACTGTGTGGCACCGTCTCATTTAAAGGTGATTATGAGTGTTTTATTTTTCTCCTTGTACTTTCTTGTGTTTTCCAGATCATTGAACAGGGATTTTTTTTTATATACTTAGAAACAATATCAACAAACACTGTTCAAAATAGAAATAAGACAGGCTGAGCAGACTGAAGAGAGAGGCTTGAGAGACACGGATGTGATGACAATGTAATAATGATGCTATGTTACATGTTACCAGTAACCAACTCTGATCACATGCATGGGTCAGACACATGGTTTATCACAACCACCCCATACTTAACACAGGGCCAGGTACACAGTATTGAATAAATACATGGCTGGATCTGCTGCTGCTGATGGAATCCAATGCCGTTGGATGGACAAAGTAGCTGAGCTTTAGAGGGGCTCCATGTTACCTAGCCAGGACTGAAATCTGCCAAATGCAAAATCAGGGCTCCGTCCCCTACTCCCCATAGAATCCTGAAGGGCTTCTTCAAATACAGGCTATTTCATTTCACTCCTCCATGTTCATTTCTGGACTATGAGGCCTCAGATTTCCTTTCTAAAGACACAAGGTTTTGTTTGTTTTTGTCGTAATGACACACTCGGCATCATTAAGTATCCGTGGAGAGGAATCTTTTAGTTGCATTAGTTAGACACATGATTTGACGACTGAAAGCCTTGGGAAACCAAGGTCTCCTAGCAGGAAGAGGCAGGCAGTTAATAGAAAAGGCTTTCTGGGGGCGGGGTTTCTGCATTCTCTCAGAGCCTACTTTAGCATTATTGCCAAGGAAAAGCTTAGACCATGTCTGAACGACACTGTGATTTGTGAGTATAAACAGTTGAAATCTAACCAAAGGGGTTCTTATTCCAGAAAAACAGTTTCCTATCCATAGCTGCTTTCCTTGACTTGTAAATCATAACTGATAAAAAATACTTTAAACTTTGCCTTGATTTGGATTTCACTGAGAGAATCAAGGCAAGTAATTGAGCAAGAATATACTTTCCGATGTTAAGTCATTATTGTTTAAACTATTTTATATAAAATTCTTGAAATAGGTTTGCACTGTAATTTTTTTGTAATTCTTTTTAAAAAATTTCTTCATGTTAATCTCAATTTTCTTGCTTGAAAGTATCCTTTGCCAGTATTATGTTTTCACTTGAAGCATTCATTATAGTAATGAATATCAATTTACTTTATTTTTCAATTTAGTTCTTACATGTGGTTTTGTGACATTCTTCAACTCCACGCAAAATATTTTTCTTAAAAATGCATTGTACAAATCCATACTAATTTAGCCTATCTGTGTCAGTGACAAATGTCTTGGCTTTCGTATGAAAGACACATAAATATTTCCTTGAATATATGTCCTTCATTGAAAAACTTATGAATGAAACAAGACTTCAGGATTGCATGACATAAATTACATACTAATTAGGTAGTACAATGTAGACGAGAGGGAGGGAGGGAGAAAGGGAGAGAGAGAACTCCGAACGGTAGCCGGCAGGGGCTCCGTGACTTCCTAGCTGTGTGATCCTGAGCAAGTTGCTTTACCCTCCCTGGGTCTTAGTTCACTTATCAGTCAAAACGCTGAAGATTATTAAGAGGATAAAGTGAGATATGTATGAAGAGTCTGTCACACTAGGTGATCCAGAAGTGCTCATTTCATTTTACTGCTCACAACAGCTGTCAGCTTCCTCCTTTATATATAAAAAAAGGATCAGTTTCTTCAACTGTAATATGTGGATGACACAAAATGAAGTTAATATAGTATAGAATATTGACTAAGAAGAGCGTGGACTCTGGACTCAGACTGCCTGAGTTCAAATTTCAGCCCCACTGCTAGCTGTGTGATCTTGGGCAATTTAATCAATCTCCTTTTCCCCACTGTACTATTGTGGGGAGAGGGAGTGGCTGGGGGTTGGTCACAGTACCCATACCCAGGGTTGTTACGAGTAGGTGAGTTAATGCACTTAGTATAGAGCTTTCTAACTTTTTGTCCCTGGCTTCCTTTGGCAGTCTGCTAAGGCCTCTGAACCCCTTCTCAGAATAACACTTTTAAATGCATAAACATAGCACTTTAGATTACAAAGGGAAACTAGTTATCATGACAAAGGTATCAATGTATTTTTTAAAAATTAATTTGTGGTACATGTGCTTCCTCAATTGTGCATTGAATAATTAACAAAATTTTGCAGTCTGTGTAATACCTACAACTATTTCAAAATGATACTGAATGTGAATGGTATTGGGAAATAACTGAAGTGTACTATAGAAGTATCTGTGATGTTTATATTGGTGATAAAGTCACAGGTATTGCTAATATGACATTGATACGTTACCTACATTCATAATCAATGGAATGCTTGCTTTCAGTTAGAGGTTAATGGAAATTAGGTTCTAATTTTTTCCCATCCAAATTTATGGGCAACAAATTAAGAATGAGACTCCGATTAGCACAATAAATGCCTGCTATTATTACATCAGAAGGGTCATGTGGACTGTGCGAAACAATGAATGTGACAGCCGTGGCAGACACCAGGCTCTTCATACAGGAAAACGATTTCAACTGTTTTCACCCATGTTTTACATGAAAGCAGCCACTATTATGTTAAAAAATGGGCATGGCTGCATTCTAATAAAACTTTATTTACAAAAACAGGTGGTCAGCAGCCAGGATTTGGCCCATGGACCATAGTTTGTTGGACCCTGCATTAAAACTTTGTTCCTTGAAGAAGGTCAGATTCAGCCCCAAACATTTCAACTTATCATGCCTTGTCAAGTACATGGCACAGGACCCTACTGGGAAGTGCTGTGAACACTCTATAAAACCCAGAAATTGTTCTATAAATGGTAGCTAATCAAAATATAGGGTCTAGCAGAAGTAAGGCCTGCTTGAGTGTGGTTGGTAGGGTAATAATATGGGTGTACTAATTTTTAGTTTTAATTTGAACATTTCACCTAAAATGTCCTATGGCGTGCTTGAGTGTGATATTGCCATGTTACAGAATGCCTTGCTTATAATTTTGTAGTAAAAGATTTTGTAATAAAAAAGGGGTGTTATTTGTGCCAGACCCTGTAGATTGAATTTTCTTCACTTGTTACCTGCTATAATGTCTAGACTTGCCTTGTCTGGGAAGACACACAGAAACATAAAGCCAATAACAAGGATGGCATAGTGGGCAATAGAAGTAGCAGCGCTTTAATATGGGAGGGAAGCAAATAACATGGAAACTATTAATAACAATATCACCGTATGTCTGGCCCTTTCTCCAAGCAGCTGGAACTACCCTGCAGCTGTTGCCTGCTTGGCACACTGTAGGTGTTCAGTAGATACTTGTTTCTTGATTGACTGTCCCCCATGGTCCGGATCAGTCTTCAAGAAAAAAGAGAGGCCAGTATGTGTGTTTTGCTTGCAAGCATATTTCAGAAATCTTAGCCCTTCCATTGCACAGACTGTGTTCTGGTATATCTGGCATTGATGGAAAGGAAGTAAAACAAAATGATATGGTTTGGGAGTTATTAGAATGGAAAAGGAATGGTACTGGGATGGTTGCTCTTCCAATGGAAACATCTCAGGGCAACAAATATTATGGAGCAAGTACTAAGTGTGAGATGCTATGGTGAGATACAGTGAAAGAAGCAAAATAGCCAGTGCCTTTTTGCTCCTGCAAAATTATATATAATTATACATATATGTACGTATATGTATAATCTCACACAAAGTGGCAGTGTTAGTGAAGGAGAGATGACAACTTAGAACTAGAGATGTTAAATCTTCCAGCTGGCCATGGAAGTAGGGTATCTGGAGCTAATATCTCTTGGTGTCCTTTGTTTCTGATCTCAATGCCATCCAGTTCCTTTCTTCCTGTCTTGCTCAGCATCTGCCTTAAACTGGAGGGGCGCTTCTCATGTAAATGTCACAAGACATTGTACACAGAGGGCCCACACCATAGGTGCGTACGGTCTGACTCCAAAGTGGCTTATGCACAAACACTGCCGAATATAGGCAGCTCCCAGAATATGACTTGAAATACATTCCCTTCAAGAGGAAAAAAAATCGCAAGACTTCAAGTCAGGTCCCAACACTGGAAACTGCCTCCAGCCGTAGAAGTCTTTGCCAGGGGCTGCTGCTTCCTCTGCCTGCTGAGGTGGGAATATCTCTATCGCATCTGCCAGGCAGAGCTGAGCTGTATTCATGTCAGGCTAAGCTACTATTCTGGAGAAAATTCTCATAGAAATGTCACTTGGAGCCTAGAGTTTTACAGATGTCAGACCTTACATCTTCTGTTTTTTTTAAGCTGTTTTTTAACCTGCCCCCACATCACACAGCTGGTACTACATAAGGAAGTGCGTTGGGGAGTTCACCTCAGTTAACTGGGCACCACTCAGAGCTTCGGTCCTGAACCATTTCACACTTTAAATAGTTCTTGGTCCTCCTTTGTCACTGTCAGACTCACCTTTACATACCTCGTGTTTGGTATTATTTTTCCAACAGAAACCACTGGCTCTTTCTTTACTATTGTCTAAATTCTCTTACCCTGCGGGGATGTGGCTCAGTGAGGCTTCCACAGTGCTAGGGTTGTTGCTGAGTGTATCCTGGATATAGCTGCAAAGATGCCCAAATCCAGAGAGTGTAAAGACAGAAGCAAGTGGGGAGTAAAGGTCAATAAGCCAGGGAAGGGCATGTAGATATGTCATAAAGCTGAGTAGGCAGTGGGGAGCTGTTATTGAAAGCCAGGCTGTGCAGCCAGACAGTGGAGGAAATGAGAGTGAACATTAGCATGTTGAGAAAGTGAGTAGGAGGACCAGTGTAGATAGATACCTTAAACAGGTGTGTTATTCATGGCCAATTTGACCCCTCCTCCAAACAGGACATGTGGTGCATGGGAGGGCCCAATGTATTTAGCAGGCCAAGGGCAGACAACCAGTTAAGAGTACCAGTTAAGGCAGGCTAATTTCCAGTTCCGCAAAGTGGCCACGACTTATTTAAGTGACTTCATGTAACACGTGTTTCTACCTGACTCACATGCTATACATCTTTTATAGGTCAGCGTGGCTTTGCACTATGTAGTCACACAGAGACCTGGGCCAACAGAACATCTTCCATCTTGTAGCTCCCACAGTCATGTGTCACCTGTGTTTAAGGTCACCCTCAGGTGGGGCAGTGTGAGGCTGGAAGTAGCTTCATAGAATTGCTTTCTATATTTTTGCCTCCTCCTCTGAGTGGAGAAGTCAGACGGAGGAGCAGCTTCAGTCATTTATTTTTATTGTGTTGGGCAAGCCAGTAACTGACTGTAGGCATCAGTGCTCCCGAAATGACAGAATAAAAATGTTCCTGTTATTTGTTTTGCAATTTCCTTTTGATATAATTATTTGGGGGCTATCCCCATGGTTTCAAGAACACAACCTTCTAGCAGGTTATGTTCCATGTCTTCCTCCTCTACTTCCCTCATCCCCCAACCGCATCCCCCAGACTGTAAATGACATGAAAGCAGGAATTGTGGATATTTTACTCATCATAGCTAATATCTACTCAATGGTGAAATATTGAAAGCTTTATTTCTGAGATCAGGAATAAAACAAGGATGCCCACTCTTGCCACTTCTATTCAGCGTAGTACTGTAAGTCCTATCCAAAGCACTTAGGCAAGAAAGAAAAATAAAAAATACACAAATAAGAGAGGACAAAATTAAATTGTCTGCCTTTGCAGATGACATGATCTAATATATAGAAAGTCCTAAAAATGTCATAAAAACTGGCAGAACAAATAAACAAGTCGACTAAAGTTGCTGAATACAAAATCAACATTAAAAGACCTGTTGCATTTCTACACACTAGTAATGAGCTCTCTGAAAAGGAAATTGGGAAAACTATCCTACTTACAATAGCACCAAAATGATAAAATACTTAGAAATAAACTTAACTAAGGAGGTGAAAAATTTGAATACTGAAAACTGCAATATATTTATGAAAGAAATTAAGACATAAGCAAATAAAAAGACATGCTGTACTTATGGATTGAAATACTAAATAGTATTAAAATGCCTATACTGCCAAAGTGATCTCCAGTTTCAATGCAATCACTATCAAAATCCCAAAGGCATTTTATACAGAAATAGAAAAAGCAGTGATAAAATTCATACAGAACCAGAAAAGATCATAAATATATCAGTCTTGAGAAAGAAGAACAAAGCTGGAGGTAGCACACTTGCTGATTTCAAAATATATTACAAAATCCAAGTAATCAAAACAGTATAGTATTGACATAAGCCAGACAGATCAATGGAAAAGAATAGAAAGCCCAGAAATAATTCCATGCATATATGGTCAACTGATTTTTGGCAAGGATGCTAAATATAAACAATGGAAAGGGTAATGGATTAAAGACTTCAATCTAAGACCCCAAACTGTAAAACTGCTTAAAGAAAGCATAAGGGAAAATCTCTATGACATTGTTTTTTCTAATGATTTCATGTATATGAAAACAAAGGCATAAACAATGAAATACAAAATAAAGAAATAGGATTTACATCAAGCTAAAACACTACACAGCAAAAGAAACAAGTGAAAAAGCAACATATGGAATGGGAAAAATAATTCCAAATCATATATCTGATATAGGGTTAATCTCCAAAATCTGTAGAAGTTCCTACAAATTAAAAGTAAACAACAATAACAAGTGAACAAACTAATAACTCAATTAAAAATGGACAAATGGCTTAAACATTTTTCTAAAGGAGACCATACATATTACCAACAGGTATATGAAAATTCTGAAGGTCACTAATCACCAGGGGAATAAAAACCAAAGCTACAACTAGATATTGCCTCAAACCTGTCAGAATAGCTCGTATCAAAAATCAATAGACAACAAGTGTTAGCAACAATGTAGGAAACCAGAACCCTTGTACACTGTTGGTGGGACTGCAAAATTATGCAGCCACTGCAGCCACTACAGTATGGAGGTTTCTTTAAAAATTAAAACTACAACTAACATATGATCCATCAATTCTACTTCTGAGTATTTATCCAAAAGAATTGAAATCAGTAGCTTGAAGAGATATTAGCCCTCCTATGTTCATTGCAGAGCTATTCACAATAACCAAGATGTGCAAACAACCTAAATGTGCATTGACAAATGAACGGATAAAGGAACTGGTATACAAGTTCTGTCTAAAAGGTATCCAGTTATATAATATGAAAAATAGAGGTGTTTATTGAAGAAGATACAAGAAACATTGTACATAGGACAGGGACACCTTAGTC
The DNA here is from genome assembly GCF_019186645.2 of Phyllostomus hastatus. Taxonomy (NCBI): domain Eukaryota; kingdom Metazoa; phylum Chordata; class Mammalia; order Chiroptera; family Phyllostomidae; genus Phyllostomus; species Phyllostomus hastatus. The sequence continues at coordinate 5,475,190 of NW_025333841.1, read as the reverse complement.
CCCTTCAAAGTAGGCACCTTGGGACCTCACACAGTTCTCTTAATCACCATCAGGTGTCCCTTAATAGTTTCCTGAATCTCATTGATAATCTGAAATCTCTTCCCTTTCAAAGGCAATTTTAGTTTTGGAAAAAGCTGGAAGTCGCTGGGTGTCAAATCTGGGCTGTAGGGGGGCTGAGTCACCTGGGTGATTTTATGTTTTGCAAAAAAAAAAACTTTGCATGAGACGTGGTGCATGAGCAGGTACATTGTCATGATGAAGCTGCCAATCACCAGTTGCCCATAGCTGCGGCCTTCTGAATCATCTGATAGTTTCCATGCAGTAATGTTCAAGCTTAATGCAAAATTTGATGCAGATTTGTTCCTCTACTGGCTCAGTCATTTTGAATGTGACGACCACACAGTACACATACTCACTCAAGGGTGTCTACCACCCTAACTGACTAATACAGTGAGGTTGTCATTGTTCACACATGCGCATTCCAGTCCACTCTCCTTGGCTGCCAGGTTACATCAATGTTGTGCAAACTGTTCTCATTATATTAACAGTGCCTGGACTTTTTCCAGACAGACCTCATATACATACAATGGAATACTATTCAACTTAAAACAATTCAGCAATATTCAACAACATGAGTGGACCTTGAGGACATTATTCTAAGTGAGATGAGTCAGTCACAGAAAGACAAAAACTGCATGATTGTACTTATATGAGGTATCTAAAAAGTCAAATTCATAGAATCAGAGTGAAATGGTGTTTTCCAGAGGCTGTGGAGAGGATGAAAGTGGGAGTTACTAATCAATGGGCATAAAGCTTCAGTCAAACAAGATGAATAAATTCTAGAGATCTGCTGTACCTTAGACCCATAGTCAACAGTAATATATTATATACTTAAAATTTTTTAAAAAGTACATCTCAGGTTAAGTGTTTTTCTCACAATAAACTGCAATAAAAATAAATATTAAAAGAAACATGAAAACGTGATATACCTTCTCCTATGATAATGATGGTGATAGTAATGATAGTGTTTCTTACATACCAAGCACCTTGCTCAGGGTTTTACATGCATTGCCTCATTGACGATTAACAATAACTTGAGCTCCTTTCTATCCAGGGCCTCGGTTTTCTTCTGTAAGGTTGTGGGACACAACGCGGTGTTGGGGGCAGAGTGCTGAGGGGAAAGCAGGCAAGAACTGCAGTAGGAAGGTGCCCAAGAGATCCAGACTGATTTCATTATCTGGCTCTCAGCGCTAAAGGGGGAGCATTAAAACTACATCCCCAGCAGATTTACCATGAAGCTAATGGTAAGCTTCAGGGCTCACTTGCACTGACCCTGGGAATGCTGGAAGCTACTGGGGATTTCTAAAAACAAACAAACAAAAAAACGACATCCCCAATCTATTCAATGCTGCCAAAAGGAAATATATCCATATTGTATTTACCATATTGAAGTTGTTTTAAATATCATCCCCATGAGAAATTATATTCAAATGGGAAAGTCTTAATAGAACAAATTTTAGAACTACCAACTTGGGTAGTTTTCACCTCTGTAGGAGGAAATACTTACATGTTGAGAGATGATGATTTCGCCAGCCCAGGGACCCGACTGGCAGATGCTCAGTAGCTGGTCACCCTGTCTTCTCCCACCCTCCTCAGGCTCTTTCTGGAGAGGGAGGCATGCTACATATGTCATAGCAACTGCCCTCTTGAACCGGCCCATGTTTGCCCACCTGAGCCTGCGAGGTGCTTACCGTATTGTGAGAGCTGTTACGGTGCTATACTGGCAGTGTCCAACCCATGGCCCACGGGCCACATGTAGCCCAGGATGGCTGTGAATATGGCCTAACACAAAGTTGTAAATTTACTTAAAACATTACGAGATATATTTGTGATTACGTGTCACAATGTATTTAATGTGTGGTCCAAGGTGACTCTTCTTCTTCCAGTGTGGCCCAGAGACGTCAAAAGCTTGGACATCCCTGCTGGACACAGATGAAGCCCTCGTCTTCCACTTTCAGCATCTGCTGCGTTAGTTTTTGAGGTGCGACCCTTTGGTACTTCTAATTTGATTACTATTGTTTTTAATCTGCTTTCCCCCCCAAAGCTTGTCTGTAATCATTATAGAAACCAATGTATACAATTTGGCAGCTAGGAACTGAGGATTTACCAAGTCACCTGAGCAACCCAGCATGTCTACAAATAGCCAGTGGGATTAGGTTCTGTAGTTTCATTTGGAACTTGGTGCAGCTGACCTGAATAATGAAATAGGGGTCCCGAAGTTATGAATCCCCTCCGAGCATGGCTTCATTAGAATCCCCTTATTAAAAAAGAAATGGGACTTATCTCATCAGCTCGATTTTATGGCATCTGATTAGACCACTATTTTCTCAGCAGGTTCCTTTTCTTTAAACTGTTGACTATGGATGGCCTGCTGAATAGAATGAACTTTGGACCACTAAATTGCAGCATTATGGTTATTTAGTGTAATTTATGAAAAACGACAGAAGCCATGATCACTTCTTGTTGCTAATGATATCTCCAGTTATCTGAACAGGTACGGGTTTGGAATATTTCTCCCACCCCTAATACTCACCCTGGAACACTTCCCAATCAGAAACCCCAAAAAACTTATTTGGAGGTGCAAACTCTGCAGATACAAAATCAAAAATTAGTAGCACCTGCACACAGTCTTACGAACATCGAACATCCACCATCAGCAGCCTTTCAGGAAAGCTGTGCATTTTCACTGTGTTTACCTAACAAGTCCCTTCATTCGGTGTTTTGACTTAGGATTTGACAAATTTGGAAAAAATCTCAATGGGGCCTTCAGTATAATACACTACAGTAGCGCATCATCTCTCTGGCATATGAGGGAAGGTGTTGAAATTACGTAGTATTTCTTTCAAGCCTTGTGATCATTAAAGTAGTATGACACACCACTCTTTTCTGATTAGTGGGAAATCAACAGTCACAACTGCATTGCAAACGTAAAAGCAATCCTAAAGCAATTGCAGCCTAAATTGAGCATCTTTCAGAGTATCGACTAGATGTGGTTCTCTGAAGCACACAGTAACCAAGAGACCAGTGCGGTGGGATAATAAGCAATGCCATGCACTTGGGAGTGAGCCAGAGTTGCGTGTGCCTCCTTGTTCTACCAATGATGGCCTTGTGACCTTGGCTCAGTTTTTACTCTTCTTGGGTCTTGATCACCTTATTTGGAAAATGGGAATGTCAATGCCAGTTTCACTGGGTGACCTTGAGTGTTATAGAAAAGGGTCCATGTAAAGTGGGTAGCTCAGCTGGATTCGCAGCACAGGCTCAAGAACTGTTAGTGCACTTCCCTTCCAGCAGAATAAAGCCCAGATTTCGGGCTCAACCCCGCTGTACAGTGCCCGTGGTCATCCTAGGAAATTTCCCAAATAAAAATAGTTTTATTCAACCTTCAGTTTAGAAATTAGTATCAGAGTTAGAACATCTAGGAAGGGGATAAGATAGGTTGGGGACCTGACGAAGTCAGACAGCCCGGAGTGTGAAGTACACAGGAATTTCTTCTCTGGCGAAGCTTTTTTCAGTCATGGTCTGCACTGGGACATCGGGCCAGCATCTTTGGTTCAAAGTGAAAGTGACATGGGCCTGCTCAAATACGCATTTCTCTTTGCCAGTGGCTCATGTGGGAAGAATGACAAAGATCCCTTGACTTTGTGTGGACTGACCCATATAACCGAGCACTGGCGGATATTCAGTATATCTTTGAGTTTTCACAGTAACGGCACTGAAAAATTATCACCTCCCCACCACGCCGCATTTTAGAAAGACACTATGGCCTTCATTGAGAAGAGAGGGGTGCATGAAAGAGTGAGCACGAGAGAGGAGGCATTTTACACTGTACCAATACTCGAACACTGGCACTCTGTCCTGATTCTGCAATTTAATCTCTACTTAACCACAGGCATGCCCCTTTAAAATTCCGGGTTTGAAGTTAAGTTGGTTATAATGGATGCCCGTCCTGCGATGATTAGTCCAATTCTCAGCACAGCCCTCTGGAACAATTTTACTTTCTCTCTCTAGATTCTATCTTTGCCTCTTGCTCTTTAGTAGATGCCGAAAAAGAAACCTCCTTCCAAAAGCTTTCTCTGGCAACAAGTGCATCATACTGAAAGTTGAGTATCACGTTTTTAATTCTTCTTTATTGCTTTACTTTTTTATTGTCGAGACTATTGCAGATGTCCCCCATGTCCCCCCACTTTTACCCCTTCCACCAAGCCCCCCAAAACTAGCTTAGCTGGTAATTAATCATTGTTGGAGTGACCCTCCATTTCGCTGGGCTTGTGTTTGCATTGAGGGGACCTTGGCTGGAGCAGCACCACCCATTTCCCCCACACTCCATGTGGTTGGTGCAATGGGACAGAAGAACCAGACATACCCAGTGTAGCCTTTCCTTTCACATCTGCTTGCCCACCTGGAGGGTAGTTTCTGCTGTGCATACTGGGTAACCTCTGCACCAAAGATTCAGCAGTGAGCAAGACCCGGGCCCTTCCCTCTGGGAGCCATTACCATTTAGTGAGGAGTCAGACAAGTAAATAAAATGCCGTCAAAATAGAAGGTTATAATCCCAGTGGTTGAGGAACACACTGGGAGCATAAAGAAGGTGCATCTGAACAACTGCATTATCAAGTGTCTAGATTCAGGAGGTTTAAATTAAATAAACATTGACTGAGCCACAACTTGGAGGTTGTTCTTGCAGCGCATATATTAAGCATCCCCTCTGGGTAAAACCTTGTGCTAAGAGCCGACGATACGGGGAAAAATAAGACATAGTTCACGTCCTTAAAAAGCTCACAGTCTAATGGGGGGAAACCTCAAAGTTCATTTAAGACTTTCAGTACAGCACAGAAATAGGGTCATGCACGAATAACTATCAGAAAACAGAGAAAAATGTTATTAATGCAGCACAGGGTTCAGGAAAGGCTGCCCAGAGGAGATAACTCTTGAGCTGATTCTGAAGGAATGAATATGATTTAATGGGTTTAACAATACTGACAAGTTCAATCCAGACGGGGGAAATGGCATAGTCAAAGTTACGGAGATGGGCCAGACCATGGAGTGTTAAGGGATGAACTTTGGAAGAATCAGATAATGAAGGACTTTATATGCCATGCTAAGGACCTGGGAGACTTGGATTTGATCCTTTGTAACAACAGATCAGGTGGGGATAAATTCTAAAGGTAAGGGTATAAGCTAGAAGGCTGCCAGGTTATGAAGGTCCAAGGAATAGTTGATGAGGGCCTGAGCTAGGTCAGCAAGGGAAGTAAAAGAGAACGGAGATGTGGAGATACTGGGGAGGTGATCTGGTGGATGAGTGGTTACATGCATGGCTGAGGCAGAAGGGGTCGTCTGTGATGACTCCCAGTTTTTCAGTTTGTGTGCTGCCAAGATTGGGTATAAAGTAAAGCAGGGTTGGTGGAGGTGGGAGGAAGATGATGAGCTCAGTTTTGGACACATCAAATGCCAGGTCTTTCTGTGGCATCCAGGGGTAACAATGACTTCCAAAGAAAGATATTTTGCAAAAAAGATTATGCTTGCTACTTGCTCTCTTTTTCTGATCTAAATCTGGAATGTCTAATGCAGTAATCTTTTTTAATAAGATTTTATTTATTTATTTTTAGAGAGAGGGGAAGGGAGGGAGAGAAACAGTAATGTGTGGTTGCCTCTCATGTGGCCCCCACTGGGGACCTGGCCTGCAACCCAGGCATGTGCCCTGACCAGGAATCGAACCGGAGACCCTTTGATTTGCAGCCCGCACTCAATCCACTGAGCTACACCAGCCAGGGCAAATAATGCAGTAATCTTAAATACACACAGAAGAGACATCAAAGAAGACCTGGAACTCTACCAGGTCTGGAATGAGGAAAATGAACCTCATCAGACCCTCCCAGCCTGCTGCATGTCTCCCTATTTTATCTTCCTGCTATTCCAATGCTGAAGCTGCCTAAGTAACTGCAACGGCATACTCAGGGAGAGAGATTAGACTGGCAAAACTGTCACAAAATCTACTTTTCTTTTGACACACATTGCAGCTTTTGTGGTAAATAAAAACAGAATAACCTATAAACACAGAGGAATTGCAGGCCCGTGTTCTCCTACAATGACTTTTGAGGGGAGGAAAACACATGTGTTGGTTTTGCTCTTATTTGTGTCACTTTTTAAATAATAACTTTATTGAGCCCAGGCTGGCATAGCTCAGTGGATTGAGCGTGGGCTGTGAACCAAAGGGTCGCAGGTTTGATTCCCAGTCAGGGTACATATCTGGGTTGCAGGCCAGGTCCCCAATGGGAGCCACGTGAGAGGCAACCACACATTGATGTTTCTCTCTCTCTTTCTCCCTCCCTTCCCCTCTCTAAAAGTAAAAATAAATCTATAAAAAAAATAATAATAACTTTATTGAGATAATTCACATACCATACAATGAAAACTAAGACTGTGTGGTCACTCCTAAGATGGCGCAGGTTTGGGCATGAACGCAGTGACCCTGGGATAACAGTGGCTGTAGTGTTGGATCTCTGTCTCTTGCCTTGATATCTCTGTTCAGCTGTCTTCCTCCTTCTGGTAGGCTACACTAATCTCTGGCTGATTCCTCTATTGTTTTAAACAATTCTTGGGGGGCACAAATTGCTGCATAGTTTAATTCAATTTAATCCAGGCAGAGTTAGCTTCATGATGCAAGTCTTTGAAGTGTATTTTAACTCCAGGGGGGCTCTTCCCAGCTGGGTTATCTTTGTTAAACAACATGGCCTATGTTTTAATGTGCTGCTCTCAGAGAGTTACCAGTCTCCTTCTACTTGTGTACCCTCCATTGTTTTCTAGAGCACCTTAGGCTTGAATTTCCATACGCTCTTTCATAAAGTCTATTCCTTTGTGGAGCATCTCAGAGCTTTCTGTTTCTTTGCTTTGAGCACTGGGTGAGGATGGTAGCTTCCAGTCTCCTCAGTTTATCTCTTCTCGTAAGAAACCTCTGCCTTACTAGCCAGTAATGGGTGAGGGCGATCAGGACCCCAGTATTCTCTCCAAAATATATAAAGTACTTCAATAACTCAATGGAAAAAGGCAAACAACTCAATTTTAAAAATGGGCAGAAGATCTGAATGGACATTTTTCCAAAGATGACGTACAGATGGCCAACAGGTGCATGAAAAGGTGCTCAACATCACTGACCGTCAGGGAGATGCAAATGAAAACCACAGTGAGATGTCACCTCACATCTGTTAGAATAGCTGTCATCAAAAATACAAGAAATAAATGTTGGTGAGGATGTGGAGAAAAGGGAACCCTGGGGTATGGCTGGTAAGAAGTGTAAATAGGTACACCAGAATGGAAAACAGTATGGAGGGCCCTCAAAAAATTAAAAATAGAACTACCCATATGATCCAATAATTTCATTTCTGGGCATTTATGCAAAGGAAATGAAAAGAGCAACTTGAAAAATATATGTGCTCCCGTGTTCATTGCAGCATTATTTATAACATGGAAATGGTCTAAGTGTTTATTGGTGGATGAATGAATAAAGAAAAAAATATGCACATACACAATGAAATATGAACCACAAAAAGGAAGGAAATCTTGCCATTTGGGACAACATGGATGGACATCAAGGGCATTATGCTAAGTGAAATAAGTCAGACAGAGAACAACAAATACCATATGATCTCACCTATATGAGGAATAAAAAAAAAAACCCTCATAGAAACAGCAGATTGGTGGTTTCCAGAGACAGAGAGTAGAAGGGGCTCATTTCACAATACCTACGAATATCCAATCATTATGTCGTACACCTAAAACACATACAATCTTGTGTCAATTATCTTAATTTTTAACAATTCAAAAATAAATAAAGATTTTAAGAGGAACAAATGGAGAAAGCATGTGGGCGACATGGTTTTTCGTATTTACTGAAAAGACGCAAACTGTGGTCTCACAGATGACCGAGTTCCAACCTTCATGATCCCCTCTGTACCCTGAAGCCTAAATTATAATTGGATTCCAAAATAATTCGGAATAATTTTTACACCTTCAAAACTCCAATCGTTTCCAGAGATACTAGTAAATCATAGTAAAACCAATCAAGTTCAATAATTTGAACAAGACACTTCTGGTCCATTGTTAATTAACTTGTGCCCAAGGAAGGAAACAGGAGGAAAAGTGTAAATATGCTACTTACTGGCTTACAGTTATGGTCAAGTTATTTAAAGACTCTGGGCCTCGTATCTGTTGCCTGCATCATTTGCAAGAACTTACAAGAAAATACTTAGGAGTATTTTGTGAGAAGTAAGACCTAGAAGGCTAAGAGAAGTTTCAGATGTCTTAAAATAGGCTTATTTTATGGAGGTGATAAACTGCTCCCTCGGGGCCAAAAAGGGATGCTGCTTTTGCCCATGAAATCCAGTTTAACTGCATGAAAAACTTCAAGACCTAACAAGGAACTCAATTATGAGACTTTTCATCCAAGTCTGGCTAATAATTCCTGATGAAGATGCATCCTTTCTAAAACTCAACTGAAAGGCAATGTTGCATGGTTTAGCAGCCAGACACCTGGACTCATGGCTGACTGCTTGGTTTCAGAACCTGAATCAGCCAGTTTCTAGCTGTGAGAGCCTGAGCAAATCACGTAACCTCATCATTCCTCAGCAAACTGAAGATAACACCTTACGGGTAGTTGTAAGGTTTCAATGAATGAAAAGACATAAAGGCGCATAGAGCTGTGCATGGCACAGAGTAAGCACCTTGTGAGAGTGATGAAGTTGATGATGTCAGCTTGGAGATTTTCCCCTTTTGGAAGTTATCATCTTGACCTAAATGATTTCAAGATTTCCTAAAAAATAGCTTCCTTTTCTCAGCAAGGCTTTGTGGAAAGAGCATGGGGAAAATGTCTGCAATGCAAACCCATTGGGAATCATGACCAATGTGAGAAGACGCAGATCGGTTGGTCTAGGCATCAAGTCTCTGGAAGTGTTGGAACTGACAGCATGTCTGATCCAGTGATGCCATTCAAGACATTTAGCCAAGGGTGATGCTCTAGGATGAAATTAAAAGGAAAATGACAAATAAACTGTGGCAACTAATCAATACGTGGCCCAGTATGCAAGCTAACGGTCCATTTCAAGAGCAGGATCTGGCTTTTGCAGAGCCCGCCTTTTTGTGGTAAGAACTGGGTTTTGTTATAATTGTGTTGAGAATTGCAGTTTAGTGCCCTGAAATCATTGATGTTGTACTATGAATGTTTCTTTCTTTTGTGTTCCTTAATAGTAGTTGGAAAATGAATGAATGATAGGTAGATGATAGATAGATAGATAGACAGATGAACAAACAGTTATCTTAGTGATCCTATTTCAGTAGTACAATATAACAAATTGAAATTTCAAAATAGGGACAGAGAGTCAGAAAGATATCAGAGCTATATGTGGATTCCATATGAAACATAAAAGCACAAGTATATATTTTTATCTTCTTATTTATCTATCTGACACTAATTGTTACTTTATTTTAGATATGGTTCTTAGGCCCAGCTAGCTCCTCAGCCTGGTCTCCTCTTACAAGTGTTACATCCTTTTTTGGCGTATAATCTCCGCACTTCCATCCTTTATTTAAAAACTGATTTAGTGGTGTCCATAATCTCTAGAAGGGACTGGTAAACTGCCTGCCCCCCAGAAGGCATGACTGTAGGTCAGGCTGCCAGCCCCTTCAACAGGCACCTGTGGGATAAGGGGTGGGGGCACTGAGCACAGCGCTGAGGGGCTGAAGCACTAGCTGAAGGGTTGCCAAACTATAGCCCATGGGCCAAATCTGGCCCACCGCCTGGTTTTGTAATTGAAGTTTTATTGGCACACAGCCGTGCCCATTCATTACCTATTTGCCATGGCTGCTTTCACACTACAATGGCAGAGTCGAGTAGCTGCAAAAGAGACCATATGGCCCACAAAGCCTGAAATATGTGTTATCGAGCCCTTTACAGGAAAAGTTTGCCAACCCTTGCGCTAGATGGTTGTTTGCAATTTAAAATGTTCTAACATGTTTCAAGTTTGTGGGCAGGAATCTACAATAAAGCCAGCTATATTTGCTGCCCTGATTCATTTGTTTATAGTCAACTCTGAACAGGTCTGGCAGACACTCACGAAAGGGCATTTCTCAAAAGCAGCCTGAGAGTGTGTCCCTCTGAGCCTTGGTGTCTGCAGCCCCTCTTCCGGGAATGTGGACCCCCATTTCGCCTCCTCTCTTCTTTCCCTCCCACCTTCTGTTGGGCCTTCAGGATTCCATCCAAATCGAGCCTCCTTTGTGAAGCCTTCCCTCAGCCCGCCCCAGATCCCAGGCACGAGGTAGCATTCTCTCCCCTAGTTTCCAGAACTCAAGCACAGAGGTCTGCCACGGCTGGCTCACATGAAATTGTTGGTCCCATCTGCTCCACTATGAACTCTGCAGGGACGGCGGCAGTGTTGCGTTTGTCTGCATAACCCAGCCTGAGAGTCATTTGTTAAATCTGGGCTCCTATTTTCCCTAAGCGGTTGGCACATTGTCCCCTCATTGCACCCTTGTCCCTTGCCTCCCTGTGTTCATGCTTAGCCTCTCCAGTCTGCAGCTAGGGTGGATTTCTCATAGGTGGAATTCAGGTTACGTTACTCCTCTGCCCAAAATCCAACACTGCCTTAGCCTTGGAATCAAATCCAAAGGCTGACCACAGCCTGCAGGGTCCTGTATGACCTAAGGCCCTGCCTGCATCTCCACCTACATCTCTCTCTTACTGCTCTTCTCCTTGCAAGTTGCATTTCACTGGTCTCCTAGTTGTTCCTCGAACATGCCAACCATGCTCCTGCCTCAGGGTCTTTACATTGGCTGTTCCATCTTCTTGGAATAGTCCTCTCCCAGATATCTAGCTCCCTTAATTCATTCAGGTCACTGCTCTGATATTACTTCTCCAAAGAGGCCTGATACTACTTCTCTTTGAAGAAACCAAATACCCCTTTTGTTATGCTCTGTCCCCTTAAATTTATATTGCTTTGCAGTACTTATCACTCCCTGACATTACATGGCATATCTCCTTATGTGTTTATCACCTGCCGTCCTTACCAGGCTCTATGAGAGTGGGGGCACTGTCTTGTTTACTGTCTATTTTCAGTGTTTGGAATAGAGCCTGGCATCTAGTAGGTGCCCAATAACCACCCATAAAATACAAATGAGGGCAAGAAGTCTGTGTGTTGACTCTGGCACCAGAACCACAGTGTTTTAAATACTTCAGCATCCTAATGTGTGCCAATACTTTTTAATGAATGAGAATGTGTGATAGGGAGAGCATGGGTTTTAGGAACCCACCGATCTTAGTACAAATTCTAGCTCTACCGGGTAGTAGTTACTTGACATCTCTGGGCCTTAATTCACTTTGACTTAATAAGGGGATATTTATAGCCACAACACAGGGTTGTTGTGAGGAATGAATGAGATAATACGTGTATGGGGATTGTTTTTAGAAGGCAGGCTACAAAATATTATGGATGGTATAATTGCATTTCTTTCAAACAAGTGTTTTTATTTAGAAAAACATCTGTAAGAGTATAGCCCAAAATGTTGGCAGGGGTCATAGGTGGGTGTAGGCTTAGGAGTGATTGTTTTCTTTTTTGTACTTCTGTAAATTTTCTTTTTTACAACTAAGTGCATCATTTGAATCCTAAGAGGGGAAAATAGCATTTAAATTTGTTTAAAAAGCTAAAATGAAAATAAGACCACGCTCTTCTCACCATACCATGCTGCCCATCTACTTTGGTACTAAACGAACACACAAAACAGAATCAGACTCCTAGGCACAGAGAACAGACTAATGGTTGCCAGAGGGGAGGGCGACTGGGGAACTAGGTGGAAAAGGTGAAGGGATTGAGAAGCACAGATTGGTAGCTACACAATAGTCACAGGGATGTAGAGTACAGCACAGGGAATATAGCGGGGATAGAGTCTTGGTTGGCAGAGGAAGGTGGGCAGGAAAGGAAAGTGGGAAATAACCATGAGAACAGAACCGGAGTAGAGTGGAACCCATACCTTCTGTAGGCCATTCTCCTTGTTTAGAACAGGTTGGTAAGACGGGCGCTGAACTGCACTTTCCTTGTCGTACCCTGGGGTGCTGTGAGAAGGATCAAATGAGAGCATGCGCGCATCACTAGTACAGTGCAGGGCGGTTAGAAGCACTATTCTAGAGCCTGGTACCTTGAGTTCAGATCCTAACTCCCTCCTTAACTAACTGATAGCCTTACGTGTTTCTGAACCTCTCTTTCCTTCCCTCTAAAGTAGGGAGAATACTTTAAACCTGGCAAATTTACTGCAAAGACTCGAGAAGAAAATGGCCTGCGGATTTCCAGAGAGTACTGGATTTCTCCTATTCACCTCTTGTCCTACTTTCTACCCAGCCCTGGCACCCCACCCCTCCGAATGGAGAATAAGGCAGGGAATGGTACCTCTCCCAACCCCACAGCCACTTTTCTATGCCTTGTTTTTCAGCACTGGAAAGCCAGAAAAGAGGGTCAAGGAAGATAGGGAGTGAGTCATCACGAACTGATTCCCTTTGTGTTGTTTGGAACAAGTGTGGGAGAGAAGCCGCATCCCCGTCTGCCCACTACCACTTGAACAGCCACTGTGCAACAAGAAGCACTTAGATGCCTGGTGAAGAGTAGAGGGTAAAGATGGCAAGACCAGGATGTCTCATATGAGCCAGCTGTGCTGTGCTCACAGGAGAGCAACCGTGCAGACTCCTCATTGCAGAGTCATAATGTTTTACACAGTCTGCGTGCATCTGACCTCCAGAGCGCGCTGGGATGAGCGTTGTGTCCCTCCCCTGAAGGCTCGCATCCTTCCAGCACAATAGAAGCCTGGAACTGCTCATCAAGTTGAAGTGGATTTTACTGTTGTGGATGTTGTTAACCACAAAACAGAGGGAGTGGAGGCGGGAAGATTGCTATGTTCCCCATTTGTGGTATTAAATATTTTGAGTTGTGATAAAGAGGTTATCAGGGTGAGCATCTCCCACCCCTTTCTTTCCATAACAAAATATTGAGCCCTGCCAATGGTCTGTGCTCTAGTGATGCAGAGGTGAATACACCTCACGCCCTGCCCTAGAGGAACAGTCAAGTAGTAGAATCAGGCGTGTTCCAGGCAGTTAGAGTGCCCTGGGGTTAGTCAGGGGGTACCGCAAAGAGAATAGCAATGGTGCCTATGAGGATGCGAGCAGATGTACTTCCCATTGGCAGCAAGAGCTGGTTCCCAAAGAAGGTCAAGGAACTTGCTCAGGGAAAAGACCTTGAAATAGTGACCAGCAAGAAACAAGTGGGCCGTGGCAACCTGGACATGTCCAGATGCCAGGAGTGGCATAGTCAGTGCAAGGTATTGAGGTAAACGAGTGTCATTCTTTACAAAGTTTTGTATTTATTGATTTGAGAGAGGAAAAAAATGTTGCTTTATTGTTCCAGTTACATATGCATTCATTGGTTGTCTTTCACAGGTGCCCTGAGCAGGGATCAGACCCGCAATTTTGGTGTATGGGGATGATGCTCTAACCAACCGAGCTAGCTGGCCAGGGCTGGGTGTCCTCTTTGAGGCGTAGGCCAGTTAGGGCCAATATTCTCAACTTTGGGCATTCAAGGCCCTTCTGACACCCTCTCCCCACATCTTGCCCTGTCTCCCTTTCCGACCACATTGCTGTTATTTGCTCCCGTACTCTGGCCCCATCCTTTTCTCTGCCCACTTCACTAAACATGCCCTGTGTCTTCCTGCCTCTGTATCTTTCCAGGTGTAGTCCCATCACCCAGAGAGCTCTTCCCCATATCTGCCTTTAGCATAGCCCAGCCAATGAGTTAAGGTCAAATCCCTCCTCCAGTAAACTTGATCCCCAGGGTATGTCTACCATCTCCACTTCTATGCCCCCATATGGAATTGAGCTCTTCTTTCCCTTTATTCTCAGGACACTTACTCCCTCTGTTAAGAGCTTGACACCATCTTCCTTATGTAGCCACATGGTTAAGAGAGTAAGCATGGAGTGAGGAGATCAGGCATATGTGATCTCAGGTAAATTTACTAACCTTTTGAGCCCTCAGTTTCAACATCTGTACACTAGAAATAATACTTGTATCTAATTTCTAGTGTTATCTGTAGAATGATATGAGATAATATGTGTAAAGCATAGCACCTGCTACATAGAAAGCATTCAATAAATTATAGCGCTTTTTTGTAAAATGGCTCTGTAATCCCCACCCTAAATTGTGAGCTAAATTGTGAGCTAATTTGCAGCACATGGCAGGTGCTCAAAAAAGTTTGATCAGACCTTGAATTGTTGCCTTGACAATAATGGGGCAATCTGGGTGCTCCAAAGTCCAGATGGCTGATCTGAGATGTAGCATAGCCCTAAGAGCATAGGACCTAACAATGCATGCATTTACCAAACAGTTCCCTGAGTTCAGGGACCCCCTTGAGCTGGGGTTGGTGTATATTTGAAAGAGGCTTTTTTTTTTGTCCACTATGGAAATACTTGTAATTAAACTAGTGCAACTAGTGGTTTCTTCCCCAGAGAAGTCATGTGAAGTGCCCATAAATAGATTAAAGGGACACTCCAGACATTTTGAAGAGGGAGAGGAAATTAGTCACTTGGACCTGTTGGGAAGAGACCAAGGAAGTATTGGGGAGAGGGGAGATACAGAGGGACAACTCCACACTTCTGCTGAGAACCATAGGGGGTCTTGCTAAGGAGGGAGGTGTGACTAGTGCTGATGTTATTTAAAGTCCCACCTGTGTGGGATTTTATATATAAATCCTACCTCCGCCCCTGTGCTACCATTAAAATTCTTTCTCAAAAAGATTTTCTGGGCAGCTCTGAAATGTTGAGGAAATTTTCAGGCAGATCTGACAACATTCGCTAAGATCACAGCGCTCAATTCTTGGTTGCATAGAGGGAATATGTAATGCCCTTGTTAAAGCAGGATATTGCCATTTCACCGGGAGAATGGGTCTGTCCTCCAGCCTCCAAATTGTAACTATTGGCTTAAGACTACTTTAGAAAAGTCATACTACAAGGACACAGTTCTAAAAAGCCTGCTCAGGAAGGGTCTGATTTGAGCTTGTTGAACGCACAGAAGTGTATCTGCTGCTCCACTTCAGCTTTTTGCCAGTCTCATTTGGATATTCTGTGTATATTTGGATATTCTGTGTATGCCTGCTCTGGGAAACACATAACGCATTTCAGGAAATGCCACTAACCGCAGAAAAGGAGGGTCTGCTAAGGTCAGTCTCTATCCAGGCCCCAGGAAGAAGAATGTGTTCATCACTCAACCTGTAATTACTACTCTTCTGAATGATAAATATGGAAACAAATGGGATCTGAAACCAATTTTTTAAAAAATGTAGAAGAACGGAGGGTTCAGACTCTGCCCAGGTCCCCTTGACCTCAGCACTGAGATGGCAGGAGGTCGCTACTTCTTTCCACTGTTCCCTTACCTCTTTTGAAAAAGAGGGGGTCGCTCATTCACGAATATAGACCTCTCCAGAGCAAAGATACTTGATGGAGTACACGAGGAGAATATCTGAGAAATGACTTTTCATATATGTGGTTGGAGCACTTTGGATAACTGACAATAATTTTTGACCTGTGTGAGTAACAAGAACACACGCATGTACTCTTGGCCTGGATTCCCCAAAGCAAATCAGAACAGCCCCGTCTGCCACGTGCCATACACACCAGAATGTGGATGACTCAGACAAGGTATCTGAAGCTGTAAACTCCTTAAATCCCTGACTCCCACCCCTCCATATTAAGGACACATAGAAGTGCTGGGGTTGCCCTCATATCAAAATCCACAGTACAGGGAGTTGGTTGAGGCCATTTTTGTACTGAGAAATTAACTGCCTGAAGAACTATGGAGATCTACGAAGGACAAGTCCATCCAGACACCTATGTACATCCATGTTTTACTATCAATTTGGATTTCTTCTTCCCTTTTTTTTAAATAAAGGATCTTCTTTTATTTCTTTTAAATTTATTTACTGATTTTTAGAGAGAGAGAGAGGAAGGCACAGAAAGAGAAAGAGTTTGATTTATTGTTCCACTTATTTATGCATTCATTGATTGCTTCTTATATGTGCCCTGACCAGGAATTGAACCTGCAACCTTGTTATATCAGGATGATGCTCTAACCAGCTGAGCTACCTGGCCAGGGCTCAATTTGTACTTCTTAAGTGACCTGATCTATTTACATCAACTAGTTTTAATCCCCCTTTACATGAATTACCCAATCTCATGACTTCCTGTAGACCCCCCAGTCCCCATTAAAGCAAGGGGTCCCACACAACAGACTCTCCTGGTAAGAGCATAAGAATCTCCAATTTAAAGAAGTGTCTCTGGTTATTCTCATGTGTAGTCAGGTTTGGAAACTGCTCACCAAGAACTCTTTCAAGAAAACTGGACAGATACAAGGAAAATTTCTTCCAGAAGGGACCACTCACTAGGGGAACATACAGGCACGAGGCCACTTCGATCCTGCGCCCAGCTAGTCGCCCACCCATCTGTTTATCCAGCCAGTGATCTAGGCAAAAACTATGTTTTACGGAGTAGGCTAGGATAACCTGGGGCACTGCTACAAAGCAATGAGGAAACCTAACAGATCTTCGAAAAGAGAGTGGCATCATCACATTCATCAAATCAGTCTCACTTCTACCGCCTCAACCTCAAGCTTCTTCCTGGATCTTCTTAAGGTCTTAAAGATGAAAAAAAAAAAAAAAGGAAAACCTGTTGTCCTCTTCCCTTAACTAATCACATGTATACACATCTGTTCACCTGGCAAATATTTATTGAGAAATGACTATGTGTTAGGCATTTTCCCAGGTTCTGGGGTTATAGTAATGAACAAGCTAGGCAAGAACCCTGTTCTCATGGACTCTCTACTGTCTGCCATCTATCCTGTGTTTCCATATCCCTGTGCAAACCTGAGAAAGAGCCCAATACCCACAGCAGAGGTTTGGGAGTGTAAGTCGGTTCTGAGATCTGGCGCAGTGGATTTCAGGGTGAGTAGACTGGAGGAGCACTTCTAAAACCCAACCCCTGACCTCACATGTGCTAGCACAATTTCTAAGATGATGTGGTTAGTGTGGCAGAGACTCCTACTTGTAATGAAATATTTCCTCACTGGTTTTTTTTCTGTAATAACAGAATCTTAACCCAGGCACAGGGCCACCCCAAATGAAGGCTACTTTTAAGCCTCTACTGAAGAATCAAGTGTGGCCATAAGACTACATTTTGGCCATTGGAATGTGAACAGAAGAGGAGTGTGTAGTATCTGGATTGTTGCCTTGATGGAAAAGATATTCCTTACCCTTCCTTTTCACCCCTCCCCATGGGCTGGACCTGGTGAGGCAGCTTTCACTGTATAGATAAGGTAATATCCTAGGGATGACAGAGTATCATGGTAGAGGGAACCTAGGTTCCTGGATAATTGATTAAGCACTGTCACCATACAGGCCTAAGGCTACCTACCTCTGGATAATTACGGGAGAGAGAAATCCACTTTCAATTGGATTAACTCACTCTTCCCTCAGATTTCTGTTAGGGCACCAGAAAGTATAACCTGACTAACACTGCGTGCAATAAGAAATTCATTAGTTACCTGGATGAGAATGAATTCCATGGACTAGTAAGGGTATATCTTATATGACAGTAGGTTAGGGAACATGAAAGAACTGAGGAGGCAGAGATAATAAGCATAGACAATTCTTTAAGAAGGTCATCTGTAGCCCCCTGGGTGGTGTAGCTCAGTGGATTGAGTGCCGGCCTGCCAACCATGGGGTCACCAGTTCAATTCTCAGTCAGGGCATGTGCCTGGGTTGCAGGCCAAGTCCCCAGTGTGTGGGGCATTGTGAGAGGTAAACACACATTGATGTTTCTCTCCCTCTCTTTCTCCCCCTCTTTCCCTCTGTCTAAAAGTGAAAAAATAAAATCTTTTTTTTTTAAAAAAAAAAGGTCTGTAGAAGGAGGGACCACCTACAGCAGTAGCTATAGTGCATGTTGGATCTTGGGTCGAGAGAAGGATTTGACTTTAATGGCATGGTGCTAAGAGAAATTTGCTCCGATAGAGAACATGAGACTGAAATATAGAAGGGATGAAGGAACTGATGGAAAGAAGTCCCTATGGAGTCGGGAAGGTTGAGACCCAAAGCCCAGTTTTAAAAAAAAGGGAGAGAAAGTTCTTCTGAGAGGGAAAAGATAAGGAAAGATGAGGGAAATGATAAGGAAGGATGACTGTGGAAACAACTGGGCTGAGGGTGAGTCAGGAGGCTGAGGGATATTCCCGTGAGAACAGAGGCAAGGTCATCCTCTGAGAGTGGGGGGCAGGGCAGCCAGTAGTCAGTTCAGGGCTTGTATTGGAGTGGTGAGATTTAGAACAGTTAGGTGGATTGAAAGTTGACCAAGGAGAAGAGAATTTCAGGCTGGAATTGTTGTCCAGATATATATATTTTAAATTTTATTTAGAGAGAAGGGGACAAAAGGAGAGAGGGAGAGAAACATCAACCAGTTGCTTCTCCCACACCCCCAACTAGGGACCTGGCCTGCAATCCAGGAATATGCCCTGACCGGGAATTGAACTGGTGACCTTTCAGCTTGCAGGCCAGCATTCAATCCACTAAACCACACCAGTGTGGGCTGGGCCCAGATTATTTTGCAATCCATGAATTCACAATGACTTTACTCTGAAAGAGACCCATTATAGAAACAATGAAAATGTTGAAAGGACATACATTGCATAGGAGCTGAGAAGCAGGTATTGAAAACCCAAGGGAGAGAGTTGCATTAGTGATAGACGTTAATCAAGAGAAAAATTAGAAAACTAAAGGAACTCCTTCCCAGAGATGAGACATGCATCTAGTCTCCTCAGGTCAGGCGGAGCGTCATCCTCCGAACAGTGCCAGTCCATGCAACTCTCACTACGACACAGGGAGCTAGGTATCACTGGCTAGGTCAGCTTACATAGATGGTGAGCTGCAAAGTATGGAATTCAGCCCCATTTTTGTCAATTTTGAATTTCATGTTTAAGGTACCTTCACTCTGTCACCCTGAACAGATCTTTCCTGGATGCCAGAAAATGATGATGTATTTGAGAGGCTGTTTTTTTCAGCACAGAGAGTGCTACTATCTTTTATCTGCAATTTCTCATTAGTCTGGCTTTTGAAAGCCCGCTTGAACAGCCTCTGCTTGTTTGTTGGTTGTTTTTTTTTTTCTTCATTCAAATGCACTGTGACCTAAGTTGAAATGGATAACTTGTTGCCAGGATATCTCTGTAATAGCCAGACTGAAAAGTAAACAATAGCTAACCACCACATTCATCTAGTTCTTTATGATGCCGGCATTTTTTTTTTTTTATTAAACCCATTATTTCTGAATCTTTCTTTGGGTTCATCTAGAGAAGGGGGAATGCTATTAACAGTCAGCTATTCTTTATATGAATTCTATTTATATTACGTTCAATTATTTTTCCACAGACATTTTAACACTCCGTCCACATCCCTTTTGGTTAAATTGCTGGTGACTATATGGCCAGATAAATAACAATCTTAAAGGTGTGCACAATAAATTGAAACTGACGAGAACCTTTATAACTTACTAATTCTCCAAATAATAAGAAATTTGTGGAAGTCATTCTTATCCTCTGAAACTCTACAGAAGTTGTCTCTAATTCTCTGATACTTCCTCACACACTCCACAATGAACTTGTAGGGTAGGTACTGTGATTATGCTCATTTTACAGGCTGAGAGACCGGAAGCCCAGATAGGTGAAGCGACTAATGTAAGGGCACACACACAATGAGTGGTAGAACCAGGATTTAAACTCAAGTCTGTATAGTTTTGAAATGTGCGCTCTTTTTGCCTCAGCCTTAAAAATGTATAGGACTTCAATCTTGACATTAACTATAGGGAGATAGGAACACTGCCAGGCTATGTAAGAATATAGCAAATCTGAACACTTTTCTAATGACTTTGACCAATTGACCTTTGTAAACCACTCCACCCAAGAACAATAGAATATACATTTTGTACAGATGAAACATGAACCAGGATAGACCATATTCTGGACCATGAAACAAGCCTCGTTACATTTAGAAGGAATCAACTAATATAAAATCTATTCTCTGACTACAGAGAATTAAATTTAAATAAAATCAATGATGGAAAGATCACTTGAAAATCCCTAAAGATTAAGACACTAAATAAAATATTTAAAAATAAAACATAGGTTAAAGGAAATTCAAAAGTAATTTCAACGGAATGCAAATGGAAATACAATATATCAAAATTTGTAGGAAGCTGTTCAAGATGTAGTTATGTGGGTGGGGAGGGCAGGGCGAAATTATAGCACTAAGCGCCTGTGAAATATAGTCCTCTCTCATCTGCATTTTGCTGTCCGTGGTTTGTTACCTGCTGTCAACTGAGGTCTGAAAATATGAAATGGAAAATTATGGAAATGAACAATTCCTAAGTGTTAATTGTGCACTGTTCTGAGTAGCGTGATGATACCTCATGCCTTTCTGTTCTGTCCTGCCCATGACGTGCATCACCCCTTTTTCCAGCGTCTCGGCATCTGCATGCTGTATCCAGTCCTTACTCTTTAGTGACTTAGTAGCCATCTAGGTTATCAGATCCGCTGTCCCTGTAGCACACTGCTTATGTTCCAGTAACCCTTATTTAACTGAATAATGGCCCCAAAGCACAGGAGTAGTGATGCTGGCAATTTGGATATGCCAAAGAAAAGTCATAAAGTGCTTCCTTTAAGTTAAAAGGTGAAAGTGCTAGATTTAATGGAGAAAAAAAAATCATATGTTGAGGTTTCAAAGATCTACAGTAAAAACAAATCTATCTATTAAATTGTAAAGAAAAAAATCATGCTAGTTTTGCTGTTGTACTTAAAACTGCGAAAATGCCTGCTAGGGTACATGATAAGTGCTCAATTAAGATGGAAAAAGCATTAAATTTGTGGAAGAAAATATAGAGTTTGGTATCTGACGTTTCAGTCGTCCACTGGGCCGTCTTGCTTTGTACCCTCCATGGATAAGGGGAAACTACGGTATTAGGCAGTAAGAAAGTTTTCCAATTAATGGCTTCAGCTTATAACTTAAGAAAGTAGAAAAAAACAATAACCTTAAACTGAGCAGAATAGGCAAATCTGACAATGAAACAGAATAAAGGTTGGTGATCTTTTTCTTAAGGAACCAGATAGTAAATACTGTAGGGTTCACAGTTTCTGTTCCAGCTATTCAACTCTGCTCGTAGACAATAGAGAAAAGACAATACTTAAGTGAATGAAGCATTCATGTGTTTCAATGAAATTTTCTTTATGGACACTGAAATTGGAATTTTCTCTAAGTTTCATGGTCAGGAAGTATTTTTCTTTTTGTATTTTCAGCCATTTAAAAATGTAAAAACCATGGGAGTGGGATAATTCACTTCTGCACAGAGACTTGAAACGTAAGGAGATTACCTTGGGGGAAATCCAAAATACTGGGAAATGAGAAGGGTGGAAGGAAACAAAAGGAACTACTGATAAGGTAACTGGGAGGAATGACCTGGAGGAAACACCCTCTCTCTGCTCTGTGAGTCAACAGAATTGGATGGAGGGAGAGGAGGAGGGGTGGCTGATCACTTTAGGGAGACTAGAGGCGCTAAAAAAACACTCCCTTCTCCAGCCCCAGCATCTTGGCTTCTCCAGCATCCCCTCCCTTCCCTCCCCCCATGGAGGTGTCCGGAGTGGTGTTTTGAAATACAATAAAATAAAATATCCCAAGGCTACCACTGACTGAAGCAGCAAACAAAGCTGGAGGGTATGGCCTCTCCTTGCCCTCGGGAGAGTACACAAAAGGGAGGGTAGAAGACCTGAAATAGACCACTGGCTCTGTGCTGCTCCGGGTATAGGACCCAAGCAGTTACATTTCATCTTTTCACAACTAAGAGGGGAGGGAATTTCAGGGGAGAATGGGAAGGGTTTACAGGAACGAGTATAAAGTATAAAGGACACGTGGGCAAAAACTAGGGAGGGGGTGGAAATGGGAGAGAGGTGGGTGGGATGGGATGGGAATAAAAGACAGAAAATTGTACTTGAACAATGGTTAAAATAATTTTTTTAAAGAAACATTCCTATAGGTTTAGATACAAGTACAGAAAAGTGAATAAATTCCATGGTCAGTGAACTCACAAGAGCAGAGGCTCTTTAAATTTGGCAGCTACAGATAGATGCAAAGGATGTCCCTGAGAAACAACAGTTTTGACAAGGTTTCCCCATTAGTTGAAACCTGGAGGATGTTGCTAATATTTGGGACCAAAAGTATTATACGTTCTTCAATTTAACAGCTCGCGAGATTTCATGGGCTTTCAAGATTTTAAACCCATCATCTCTGAAAAGCAACTCTGCCTCAATTTCAATCTGGCCCTGGGTTATTAGAACAGCTAGTGACTCTGAACTAGGTGTCTGTTGGGGGTTGTGCTTAGAAGCAACACTGTGTTAGAATTATTTTTTTGCTGGATTTTCCTAGCTCTCTAGGGTCTAGGTCTAACAATATAAAAAGTCAACTCTTTCCCTTCTTTTAGAATGATCCTCTGATAAGAACTTCCAAGAGTGACCCCAGAGCCTGGCTCACTGGTGTGCAGCCCTTACTGTCCAAGTTACATCTCGTTAGGTCTCACACAATTCTTTTGTGTTAGCATTCTTGCTGAAATCCTAGGTCCTGGGTCCAGAAGTAGCTTTTATAAATGGACATGGTTGGAAGGTGAACATGACTAGAAATCAGTGTCTCCTTCACTACTGTTACCAAAATGGAGGAAATAAAAATTTAACGAGGTACTTACCCAGTGACCAGAATGAGCTTTCTTAAATTCTTTAGTTCTGAGTGTCAATTCAGTGTAATAGATATGTAATCCCAGTGACTATACAAGGGAGACCCCCCCAAACCTGGAATTTATTTATTAAAAATTGTGCATTTATTTTTACATGTTTAAACTTCAGTCACCTTGAAAGTACTCTCCATTTGATGCAATATACCTATCGAGACTTTTTTTTTCCACTGCTCAAAAAAGTTTTTGAACTCCTTGATGATTTTGATGCCTTTTAGTGCTTCTGCCATTTGTTTTTTGTTTGTTTCACCTCTTCCACGTCCTCAAACTGTTTCCCCTTGAGGACTTTGTTCATCAGGGGAAACAAACAAAAAGTAGCTTGGGGCAAGATCCGGAAATAGGGAGGGTGAGGCACAGGGGTCATGCTGTTTTTGGTCAAAAACTGCTGAAAGCTCTGCAGTGTGGGCAGGTGCACTTGTAAATCACCCATCATGAAATTGGCAAATGTATTGAAAGAATCTTCAAACAAATTCACTGAAGCTGAATGCAGCCTCTCACATCAATGCCAGCTGGTGCACTGATACAGATGGGTTCCTAGAACGCTTGCTCGCCTAGCAGGGGAAGCCTGTACCACAAGAGGCCCACCCTCCAGAAGATAATTCCATTTTGGGGGGTCCCCCCTCATATATATATTCTCCTATATATGATAAATATCTCAAATGTATGATAAATAAATATCCTCTATATATGGGCCAAGCTACTTCCACAGACTGACAAGATATTTGGGAAGGCTATGTGGGATAACAGAATCAGGACCTGACGATAAAGCTGGGCTGAGTAGCTAAATTAAATAATATGAAATTTAAGGTGAGTCAACAATGCAAGACGCCTGTCCCTGAACTTCTGGGATGGCGACACTTGCTCTCCAGAGCGGGGAAGTGAATTGTGCACTAACCCGTGGTAGTCAAACCCTACCCAGGGTGACTAGTGTGTTCAATTCTGGCTGCCACACTGGGCCGATGGATGAAGATGCATATATTGTAATTGTTTGTTTGTTTTTTTTAAATGAAGAAAGACATTAGAGTGTTAAAGGGCACCTAGAACCACCTAAATGAGAAAAAGCTGGGAGACATGAGAGTGACTGGCCTGGAGATGAACGACCTTCGAGCACAGGGCTGGCCTAGAACAAATGGGGAGTAAACTCTGTAAATCTCAACTAGAAGGAATGGATGGAAAGTGCAATACAGAATAATAGTAGGGACTTTCCAAATAGGGGAGATTGCTCCACATGGTAGGGATTTGTCCATCCCTGGAGGTACTCAAGCTAGTCATCCACCTGGCTGGGACCCTGAAGAGGATACTCAAATGTCACATGGATGTGGTCCAGCGATCTATGGCACAGAACATATGACATTCCTCAACATGTAGAAATAGTAGAGTATCTCTTCCAGGACATCCATCTACAGATCTATAGATTTATAGCTATATGGATGTATGTGTGTGTGTATACACACACACATACATACATATACCAGATACACAATTCAGTAGAAAGATGGAAAACTGTTCAGTGCACATCATCTCCAGGAAGGACACAGAGATACCCTGAGGCATCCCCAGATCCAAAGGAGGTAGAATGGTCCTGACTAAGGCATCATTTTTTAGCAAGTACAATCTCATGCAATGCCTTTTCAGGGGTGGCTTACCTCCTAGTCTGCCATGCTCTTTCATAGTCTAGGCCCTTCCATTCTCCCCAGATGAACCGCAACTGAAGTGTTGATGAACCTGAAGAAAGTGATCCAAAGTATATTGAAACTCACTGTCAATAAGAATGTTCTTCTGCGTGGCTGAGTTGAGGGACATTTGAGAGTTTAGACATCAGGAATTGCTCTGAGTAAACAAGGTTCGATCCCCAAGGAAATAGTCTTTCAATCTCAGTTCTGCATCTTATCCCTACAAATGGGTATGCCCCACCCTAGGCAGGGTAGTGCCAGTTTGCTCACCAGGGAAAACGTTCTCTGGATGGAAGCAGTTACGTATGCAGGTGAGATACAATCTCATAATTTCTGGGGATGACTCTTTAAATGTTTTTATATCTCTAGGACATTTCTTTCCCATCCTTTTTTATTGCAAATGAATTATTCTTTCAGTGGACATGTTTTTACAATAAAGACAAAAAAAAGTACACTTTGTTAACAATGGTGAAATTAGGGTTCTTCTTTCCAGACAAGGTGTGTAGACATTTTTTCAGACTGCAGGAAAGTGATGGAACTATAGTCAATCTATTGAGACGTAAGCCAAAGCCACCTTGCCTTTCAGACCCTGTGAGACCCACAGGGAGCCTTAGGGACCATGTATTCCTGTCCCCTCATTTTACACCTGAGGCCCAGAGTAGGACCGACTAAGCTAAGTTCACAAGGACTAATGAAGAACAGAGTAATGATCAGGTTGCCCAATGGCCCATTAATTCCTCTTTCCCAGTGTAGGGAAATGATACATTTGCAGTAGAGTAGGTCGATGACTCTATCTAGATTTTTGTTTTCAGTAATACCAGTCACTGTTCATTCAGTACTTTATGTGGGTTAGCTTATTGATTGACTCACAACATGTATTTTTTTTAAAGTTTTTATTTATTTATTTTTAGAGAGAAGGGAAGGGAGGGAGGAAGAAAGGGAGAGAAACATCAATGTGTAGTTGTCTCTCATGTGTCCCCTGGGGGACCTGGCCCCCAACCCAGGCATGTGCCCTGACTGGGAATCGAACCTGCAACCTTTTGCTTCACAGGCTCAATCCACTGAGCTACACCAGCCAGGGCTACAACATGTAATAAGGAGTCTGACTCCATTTTTTGATGCTTGACTCTGGGAGCTTTTAAGCCTTCCCCCTCCCCCCATCCCATTGTTCCCCACATTTGGGCAAGCTGATAAGAAAGCTTGGGTGCCCCTTCCTTTCATGCTGGCAAGAGATTCAAACCATACAGGCCCCTGGCCATGTGTGGGAGCCCTCACCTCTGCCCACCCCCTAACCACAATAAAACCCCTGCCCAGTCTCCCCTCCTTGCTCTGTAAAGCAATTTTCAACAAGCTTGAGAAGCCTGTCCTGTTCTCCCCAGAAAAACACCATGAAGTAGTGAACAAACCTTGTATACCCTCTGGGTGTGTGTTTGGCATAGTTATCAGCCTTGACATTGGAACCAAATCTGGGATAGATGGCCACAACACAATTCTAAGGTATGTGCTGTCACAGTCAGCATTTTACAGATGAGGAAACTGAAGACTAGAGAGGTCAAAGTCATGCACAAGGGCCACAAAAGGCTTACACAATTACAGAAACCACTTCAAAAAATCAGTATACTGCTAAGACTTCAATTTGCAGCCTAAGAATGTTCGATGGCTAGTGTGTGCTATTAAAATGTAAGCAAGGGATTTAAGAAGGATCGTGGCTTTGAAGTAAAGTTCTTCCCCTGGGTCACACAGGTGGTAAATAATGGGGCTGATGGAAACTGAGGCTTCGGCACTTTGAAATCTACATTCTAAACATCTCAAACTGAGATCTGTCGGATTGGAAAGCCTGTACTCTTTTCATCGGGGTAGGAAAGTAAACGTGAGTTGCATGAAGCTGTGAAAGGCTAGGATAATAATAATAATATACTAGGCAGTATGCTGTCTCAAATTTAACCTTTATTATAATTCTGTAAACTAAATACAGCTTTTAATCCTCACTTTACAGGTAAGAAAATTGGAGGCTCAGAGAGTTTAGGAAATATACCCAAGTTCCCACAGCTAGTCTTTGTGGGTTGATGCACTATTAGAGGTCATAGTCTAATGTTCATTTGGAATATGTGCATTTTGGGTTCTCCCACATCTGTGATAATAAAGGTCATATCCCCACCCCCCTCGTGGCACAGTAAGCCTTTTATAAGCCTCATCCTATTTAAATTTAGAGCTATGCTGTAATGTAAGTACTACTTTTCTTCCCATTTTACAGAACCAACTGAGCTTCTGAGAGGTCAACAAACCACATTCAAGGGAAAGTCAACTAATGTATAGAACTTGGGCGGAGCTGTGATTTGAAGTCTGTCTGATTGTAATGCCCAAGCTCTGAGAGACACTTACTCGCTGGCTCTAGTTCGAGCCCTAATTCTCTTCTCAGCCCGTTGAAAGTACCCACTATCTAGCAAGGACTTAGCCATATCTTTAGGATTTTAAATCACAACCAGCAGCCCTGCCACGGCCCTCCCCCCATCAGCACCTCTTGAGCTGTTGCAGCATACTCCTCCTCGGCACCTCCTGTCAGATTCCTCATTCTTGCTGATTTCAGGGACTGGACTGTCACTGGAATTGCCATTGCTACTGTAGCTACTCAGGCAGCACATGCTGCAAGTCCCTGTTATCTCTGGACGGCTCTGTTTGGTATGTTAAGGATTTATTCAGTAGAAAAGGAAGAAGGAAAGGAGAACCTTCTGCTGCCCACACTTTTCTCTTCTTGAATATCCTGCAGTCTGTAGCCCTGGAAATGGAAGCGGAACCCCGCATGCCCAGAAAGAGAGTTCTGGGTGGACCTGCAGAAAACGGAGAAGAATGAACCTACTGGGGGAGGCTCAAGAGTGGTTCTCGGGGACCCATAAACCCGGCAAATAACTTCAGCCCTACAACAACATGCAGAGAAGGGGATGCAATTTCTTCAGCTTTTTTTCCTCCAAGATTAGAACGTGATTCTCACCACTTTACCGTAAAGGAAGTTCACGTTCAAGCAAGCTGGAGACAGCACACTAGGACTTACGTGGACCCAAGGAGGAATGGAGAAGCATCACATGCAGAGTTCAGCTTCTGTTTTCCCACTTTCAGAAAATTACAGAATTTGTGGTGGAGGGGGTGGGGATGAGCAACAGGGAATACAGAGGCAGTGAAGGTACTTTGATAGGAGTAGAAAGCCCCTTTGAGTTGGTGTGAGGCGGGTCTCACTAAACTAGTCAGTTGTTTCAGCGCAGCCCCTGAACAATCCCTCTCCTTTCTCTTCTCAGGCCCTTCACCTCCTTCCTCATTTGAACTTCAGTGATCTACACTCTTGTTTTCTCATTTTAAGATTTCTTACAGCTCTAGCATGATTTGATTTGATTTAAGACGATGACAGACTTTCCTCAGGTGCCTCATAGGATGTGCTGGACACTGTGCAACTTCCTCAAGTGAAGCTACATCCAAACAACCTGGGAAACAACACAAATGCAGGGAGAGTCAGTACAGACATCTCAGAGGAGGTGGCTCCGAAGCTGTGCCCTGAAGGATGAGGGGCAGGAAATAAGACCAGGCAGTGAGAGGGAAACAAGCTCCTCTGAATCACCTGAAGTTTTAGAAGGGCTGGAAACAACCTGGCTCATTTCTGGGAACTAGGAGAAAAATTTGTTGTTGCTGCAGAGAGGTGTGTGGTGGTAGGAAATGAGTTCAGAGAGCTAAGAAGCCAAGAGCAGGTCATGGATGGCCTTGAGTGGCTTGTCAAGGAGTTTAGACTTTGTCCAGTGGGCAGCCCAGGTTGCCAACAAAGGTTTCCTAGAAGGGCAATTGTGTAAGCTGATTTTTTTTTTTTTTTTTTTTTGCAGGAACATCACTCAGTTCTCAGTATGGAGGATGATCTGTAGTTGGGAGACTCTGGGGGCCTGGAGGCCAGTTAGGCAAGGGCCCTCTGGTGGACAACGGCCTCCGCCTCCTGCTATATGGTGTATGTGATGCATTCATGCCCTTGTGTAATCCCCTCCGCTTGAGTGCAGGTTGGACCCAGTGTCTCACTCTTAAGAACAAAATACAGCCAACATGATGGGATGTCACTTCCGAGATTATATTATGAAAAGACTGACTTTCAAAGCCAGCTGCCATGTTGTGACCTGCCCCCTGGAAAGGTCCAGCTGGCAAATAAGTGATGTCTCTGGTCAAAAGTCACCTATGACCAGAGGCCTGTTCACAGTCACATGAGCAAACTGGGAAGTGAGTCTTTTGAGTCAGATCAACAGCCAGACCAGTGACCTTGAAAGCAGATCCTATCAGCAGATCCTATCACAGTGCAGCATTGAGATAACTGTCCTCCCAGCCAAACCCTTGACTGTGGCCTCGTGAGAGATGCTGATCCAGCCAAGCTAGGCATGGCTTCCTAGCCCACTGAAAAGGTAACATAAGAAGGATCTTTTGTTTTATGTTACTAACATTTGGGGTAATTTCTTAGATGAATGGATAAATAATACCAGCCCCAACTGAGGCAATGGGAATAAAGAACAGATGGATTCTGGAAATGGTAGGAAGTTGGGTTGGAATGTGAGGGAAAAACAAGTGTGTAGGCAGACAAGGATGATGTTTAAATGAGATGGGAAATAGAGTAGAAGGCATTGCTTTGGTGAGGAAACTGATGAGCTACTTTGATCCAGTCAAAGTTTGGGGGCCCGTGGGACGTACCAATAAATATATTCAAGAGGCAGTTGCATCCAAAGGTCTGAGGCTCTGGAAAACCTTATGGACTAGACTTTTGGGAATATTAATGTAGAAGTGGCTCAAGAGGTGCAAAGACCAAGGCCAGAACCCTGGAGATGTTCAACAATTAGTTAAGAGACTGTCCTTTACCATCAGACAAGAGTTGGGATATGTGAGTGTGTGTGAGAAGACATTTACGTATGTCTTCTCCCAGTTACCTCCATTCTAAAATACTTTTCCTTTGCTTTTGTAGCCATATTTGCATCCCAGTTTTACCTCCCTGATAACTCCAAACATTAATGAATCTCTCTGCCTTTCAGGTTTACTTGAACTTTCTCCAAATGGGACAAGTTGCAGTTGAAAGAATGCTCTGCAAATCTGCTGTTGATTTCTCCTACTTGTAATTATTGGCAACATCTCTAGAGTTCATTTGTAATTTTACACACACAGCCGAATGTATTCTTTGCAAATAAATCGTATAAAGTAACAAAGCAGGAGAGCTTGTCATAGGAAGAAATTCAGTATGTGGAGAGTGTAGACGATGTGAGGTTGACCCAGAATTTTTTTTTCAGGGGTTGTTGGTGGTGAGGGTGTCTCTAGCTAACCTGCAGAACATAAACAGAGCCTGCAGACAGACTGAAAGACAGCTCTATCAGCTCTGCTAGAGGTGTTGACACCACTATCCTACCCAGGGTGTGAGTACAGAAGTTTGTTACTATTCCAATTTTACTGAACT
This sequence comes from Phyllostomus hastatus, assembly GCF_019186645.2. Lineage (NCBI taxonomy): Eukaryota > Metazoa > Chordata > Mammalia > Chiroptera > Phyllostomidae > Phyllostomus > Phyllostomus hastatus. The sequence continues at coordinate 5,445,114 of NW_025333841.1, read as the reverse complement.
GCTTGGGGCTTTTGACATTGCAGATATTCTGTTCTTGCAAGTAGATACTCATTGAAAAAGATCGTAAGTTAGAAGGTGCCTTAGAGGTCTTTTTAGAACAGAGTCTGCAAACTAATTCTGGATGTTTCAAGTTAGGTACTTGCAAATAATCAATGGTGTTTCAAGTGAACAATTAACCACATTAAACTTGATGGAGCAAAAGTTCATTTGAATAAAAGTGATGTGTGTATATGAATGACTGTGATTATGTACAGAATCATTTAGTACCAAACTGAAGTCACAAACAAAAATCCATTGTCTTCACCTTCAAAGTGTAAGAACTTAGGCTCCATTTCTTCTGTTCTGTATCTCTGTTCATGTTACCTCCCTTTCTATGCACCCCCACACAAGGTGAAACAGAGATTCCTACCTCTTGATCCTACCCCTTCTCATTTTCAGTCACCACACCCAGTCAGGGCTGTCTCGCTTGCCTGAACCAAATGAAACAGCTTCTTGACCAATCCCCCTGCTACCACTCTCTTCTCTGTCCAATTTATACTTTAAATGCAGTCAGCCTGATTTTAATAAAGCACTGACCCAAATCCTTCCGTGGTTCCCACTGAGTACAGGATGAATGTGCCACACTTTAGTGTGTGATTTAAGGACCATGGGTAGGACCTTTTCTACCAATCTAGCCTTATCTCCCGCAACATCTCTTGAGCCCCTTTCTCTGCAGCCATGATATTTAAGTACATGACATTCCTGGACTCCACTACATATGACTGAATCTTTTCCATGCTGTTCTATTAGTCTGAAATGTCCACCATTCCCTGTCTTCCTGTAAAAGTGTTACATACTATATAAGGTTGAGCTTAAATGATCTCTTCTCCAGGAGAGCCCTTTGTCAGCCTTCTCACAGACCCTGGCTTTATGGTGGGACAGCTCCCATGTCACTCTGTCTCAAGACAGAGTCCCCTATTGACCTTCTCTGTCCAACCCGATGTGACTTCCAGTTGTCCTCAGATCAAAGCACACTTCCTGACACATACAATGCCTTAAAATATTTAGGGAATATATAGATCATGGACTTTGGCAAAGCTTTTCAAATATATTTCAAAAGTCCCTTATGGTTTTATATTTAAATAAAAACTAAAGTTCAGGAATTGTTTTAAATAATGTCTAGTTAGTATTATACATTTGTGGGTTGTTTTTTCTTTCTTTTTCTCTTTTTTTTTTTTTTTGCTTATTAGGGATTTCCAAGATCCACATATAAAAGCATATTAATAAAATCTAAGGGTAAAATATGCATGGTAATTTAAACTTCTGTTACATTTTGCTGACATTTCCATAAAGAATAACATTTTAAAAATAAATAAGTTCTTGGCTTGGGGAGGGGTGAGGGTGGGGCTGGTGGAGGTGGGGAAACAGAAAAAGTGGGAACAACTGTAACAGCATAAACAATAAAAATAAATAAAAATTTTTTAAGTAAATAAGCTCTTTAATTATCTTTTTTTAAAGGACCTTTTTTTCTCAATGAAAATTTCTTTAAAACACAAAGGACTCACTTTTTTTGTTAAAGAGAGAAAGCTTTATTCTCTTGGTATTTCCTGGTAACTTGGAAATTAGGTTAGGAGTTGTAATTACTCCTTTGCTAAAAGTATGTGCAGTCTAAAAGATTGGGTGATCTTAAATATATTATATTTAATTCAATTTTCTTTTTTATTTTTCAATTACAGTTGACATTTAATATTATATTAAGTTCAGGTGCACAGCACAGTAGTTAGACATTTATACAACATGAATGAAGTGATTGTCCCTATAAGTCTAGCACCCACCTGGCACTATGCAATAGTATTGACTATATTTATTACAATATTATTGGCTATATTCCCTGTGCTGTCCTTTATATCACATGGCTAGTTGGTAACTACCAATTTGTACTCTTAACCTCTTCATTTTTCTCACCCACCGCCCCCAACCACCCTATTATCTGACAAACCTCAGTTTGTTCTCTGTGTCTATGAGTCTGTTTCTGTTTTGTTTGTTCATTTATTTTGTTCTATAGATTCCACACATAAGTCAAATCATATGGTTTTTGCCTTTCTCTTCCTGATTTATTTCACTTAGCATAAAATCTCCTAGGTACATCCACAGTGTCACAAATAGGAACGTTTCATTCTTTTGTATGGCTGAGTAATATTTTGCCGTATATAGGTACTACTTCTTTATCCAATCTTCTATTGAGGGGCACTTGGTTTGCTTCCCTAGCTTAACTATTGTAAATAACACTGTGATGAACACTGGGGCACATACATCTTTTCAAATGACTCTTTTGGATTTCTTCAAATATATACCCGGAGTAGAGATGCTGGGTCATATGGCAATTCTATTTTTAATTTTTTCAGGAACCTTCCTACTGTTTTCCATTGTGGCTGTACCTATCTGAAATTTCATCAGCAGTGCACAAGGGTTCCCTTTTCTGCATATTCTTGACAACACTTGTTGTTTGTCAATTTATCTATGGCAACCAGTTTGACAAATGTGAGGTGATATTTCATTGGGGTTTTAATTGGCATTTCTCTGATAATTAATGGCATTAAACATCTTTTCATGTGTCTATTGGCCATCTGTGTGTCCTCTTTGAACAAGTGTCTGTTCACGCCTTCTGCCCATTTTTAAATTGGATTGTTTGGGTTTTTTGGTGTGGAGTCATATGAGTTCTTTATAAATTTTGGATATTAACTGCTTATCAAATGTACCATTGGTGAATATGTTCTCCAACTCAGTGGGTTGTCTTCTTATTTTGTTGATGGTTTCCTTTGCTGTGCAAAAACATTTTAGTTTGATGTAGTCCCATTTGTTTATGTTTCCTTTTGTCTCCCTTGTACTAGAAGACATATCAGAAAAAGTATTTGTAAGAACATTGTCAGAGAGTTTACTACTTATGTTTTCTTCTAGGAGTTTTATGGTTTTGAGTCTTACATTTAAAGCTTTAATTAATTTTGAGTATATTGTATATGGTATAAGAAGGTGATCTAATTTCATTTTTTGTGCATATCTGTCCAATTTTCCCAACACCATTTATTGAATAGACTATCTTTACCCCATTGTATATTCTTGCCTATTCTTGTATATTCTTTGTCATATATTAACTGACCATATGGGATGGGATTATTGACCATATGGAGTGGGGTGCTCTCTCTTCTGTTCTGTTGTCCGGAGTGTCTGTTTTTATGCCAGTATCGTACTGTTTTGATTACTATAGCCTTGTAGTATAGTTTGATATCAGATGGCATGGTATCTCCAAGTTTGTTCTTCTTTCTCAAGACTGCTGTGGCTTTTTGGGTTCTTTTGTGGTTCCATATAAATTTTTAGATTATTTGTTCTACTTCTGTGCAAAATGCCATTGGTGTTTTGATAGGGATTACATTGAGTCTATAGATTGCTTTGGGCAGTATGGACATTTTAATGATATGAATTCTTCCTATCCATGAGCATTGTATATGCTCCCATTTATTTGTATCTTCTTTCATTTCTTTCTTCAGTGTCTTATCATTTTTTGAGTACAGGTCTTTTACCTCCTTGGTTAAATTTATTCCTACTTATTTAATTTTTAATGCGATTGTAAATGGAATTGTTTCTTAATTTTTCTTTCTGATATTTCATTATTGATGTACAAATACAATTTCTGAATATTTATTTTGTATCCTGCTACTTTACTGAAGTTATTTATCAATTCTAGTAGTTTTTTGGTGGAATTTTTCAGGTTCTCTATATAGTATCATGTCACCTGCAAATAGTGACATTTGACTTCTTCCTTTCCAATTGGGATGACTTTTTTTTTCTTTTTCTTCTCTCATTGCTGTATCTAGGACTTCTGGAACTATATTGAATGCAAATGTTGAAAATGGACAACCTTGTCTTGTTCCTCATCTTAAAGAGAATGCTTTTAACTTTTCCCCCATTGAATATGATATTAACTGTGTATTTGTCATAGATGGTCTTTGCTGTGTTGAGGTGTGTTCCCTCTATTCCCATTTTACTGAGAGTTTTTATCATAAATGGGTGCTGAATTTTGTCAAGTGCTATTTTCTGCATCTATTGATACGATCATATGATTTTTGTCCTTCATTTCACTTATCTGATATATCATGTTAATTGACTTGTGAATAGTTAACCAACCTTGCCTCCCAGAAATAAATCCCACTTGATTATGGTGTATGATCTTTTTAATGTATTGCTGAATTCGGTTTACTAACATTTTGTTGAGGACTTTCACATCTATGTTCATTAGGGTTATCGGTGTATAATTTTTTCCTTTTTTTAAAAAAATATCTTTGGTTTTGGAGCCAGGGTAACAGTGGCCTTGTGAAGTGAGTTTGGGAGCCTTTTATCCTCTTGAATTTTTTGGAATTGTTTGAAGAGGACAGGTGTTAATTCTTCTTTGAATGTTTGGTAAAATTCACCTGTGAAATCATTCAGTACAATACTTTTGTTTGTCACAGTTTCTTTTTACTGAATTGATTTCATTGGTAATAATTGGTTTGTTCACATTTTCTGTTTCTTCTTGGTTCTGTTTGGAAGACTGTATAATTCTAGAAATTTATCCATTTATTCCAGATTGTCCAATCTGTTAGCATATAATGGTTCATAGTATTTTGTTACAATCCTTTGTATACCTGTGGTGTCAGTTCTCACTATTCCTCTTTCATTTCTGATTTTATTTATTGGGGTCCTCTCTCTTTGTTTCCTGATGGGTCTGGTTAAAAATTTATCAATCTTGCTTATCTTTTCAAAGAACCAGCTCTCGGTTTCATCAATCTTTTGTATTGTCTTTTTGACAGAATACTCACTTTTAAAATGAATTCTGAGCATAGTTGTTACCACAAGAACCCACTTGTAGATTGAATCTAGGTTTTTAGTCATTGAAAACATTATTTCCTTTAGTAATGGTTTGCCATTTTCCACCTACCTCCCCTTCCACTTAGAAGAGATTTGTGGTGGAAGTGGATAAAAACAAGATAAGCCTTATAAAACGAAGCTTGGAAGATAGTTATAAGAAATCATTCAACAGAAAGGCAGAATACCCAAGTTCTAGTTCATTGGTGCTGGCATTAACAAGTGTGACCTTAACATGTTTGTGTCTCCCTGGGTCTCAGTTTCCCTCCATGTAAAATGAGGGTGCTAGACTGGATGATTTCTGAGCACTCCTCCAGCTCCAACAGCCAATGTGAGAAAAAATGCATTTGGGTTTGAGGTAGCACCTGGAATGTGCAGCAGCCCCTAGCACCTGGCTGGTAGCCTTCCAAACACTTCTCCTGCTACAATAGCTACTTTACTGAGGTATAATTCAATCCCATAAAATCCATTCATGTAACATGTACAATTCAGTGGTCTTTCGTACATCCAAAGTGCTGTGGGAACCTCATCACAATAGATTGTAGAACATTTTATCATCCTCCAAAGAAACACTTTACACAATTGCATTCGTTCCCCATTATTTCTCAACTTCTTCAGCCCTAGGCAACCACTAATCTACTTTCTGTCTCTGTGGATTTGCCTAATCTGGGTATCAAGATAAATGGAATTAGAATGGGGGTAAAAGGCAGAAAACTGTACTTGAACAATGATTAAAATAAAATTTAAAAAAAGAAAAAAGAAAAGTGTTAAATGGAATTATACAATATGTGTTCCTTTGTGACTGCTTTTTTTACTTAGCATAATGTTTTCAAGTTTCATCCCTGTTGTAGTATGTATTAGTACTTTATTTCATTTATTTCATTTATTTTTTAATTTTCTATTTTAACAAAATTTTATTTATTTATTTTTAGAGAGAAGGGAGGGGAGGGAGAAAGAGAAGGGGAGAAACATCAATGTGTGGTTGCCTCTTGTTACCCTCCCCCCCCCCACCCCCACGGGGGACCTGGCCTGCAGCCCAGGTGTGTGCCCTGACTGGGAAACGAACTGGTGATGTTTTGGATTGCAGGCTGGTGCTCAATCCACTGAGCCACACCAGCCAGAGCATTGTTTCATTTTTAAAATAAACTTTACCTTTTAGAACAGTTATATATTTACTAAAAAGTTGGGAATATAATTATAAAGGGTTCCCAGATACTGCCATACCCACTTTCCTCAATTACTAACATCTTTCATTAGTATGGTACAATTGTTACATTAATGAACCAATATTAATGAATGATTACTAAATAAATGCTCTACTTTATTCAGATTTTTCTTAGTTTTCCCCTAAAGTCATTTCAGAGCTCCAAGATCCCATCCAGGATACCATGTTATTACATTTAGCAGTCATGTCTCCTTAGGCTCTTTTTAGCTGTCATGGTTTCTCAGACTCTCCTTGGTTTTGATGACCTTGATAGTTTTGAGGGTTGCTGATCAGATATTTGGTACCATGTACCTCAGCTGAAATTTGTTTGATGCTTTTCTCATGAGTAGCCTGGGTATGGGTTTTGGGGAGAAAGACCACAAAGAAAAAGCGCCATTGTCATCACATCGTATCAAGGGTACATACTGTCAACATGACTTACCACTGTCGATGTTGACATTGTGAAGGCAGTGTTTTCGTCAGGTTTCTCCACTGCAACATTACTTGTTTCCCTCTTTCTCTACTATTCTCTTCAGAAGGTAGTCACTATGAGCAGCCCACACTCTGGGTGAGGAGAGTTACACCTCACCTCCCTGAAGCCGGAATATTTACACAAATTATTTAGATTTCTTCTGCGCAGAAGATTCTTCTCATCCCCTCCCTTCATTTATGTATTTACTGAAGTATTTATTTATATCAGTGTGAATGCATGGATATTTATTGTATACTTTGGGTTATAATTCCATATTACTTTATTCATTTTCTTGCTTAAATTGTTCCAGATTTGGACATTGTAGCTTCTTTAGTTGGCCCTGTGCCCCTTTGACACACTCTGTAATTGTGGGCCTTCCTTGCTTCCGTCCTTTCTTGTCTTCTTTCTCACCTTTCCTTATTTCTGGCACCACAGGATGCTCCAGACTCGTTTGGTATATTTCTGGCTCTAGTCGTAGAATCGGCCATTTTCACAAAGAGCCCTGGTTCCTTTTATTGAAGAATGATATTAGAAACTAAGATCTGGACACTAGGTGTGCTCATTGCTGTTGGGATGCCATTGCTTCTGGGCCTTCTCATCAGGTTACAGATCCGGGTAACATAGTATGTGTACTAACCTGTATATGTACAAATACTCAATTTCTTTTTATTGAAGAATAATCTTTTATTATATGATTATATGTACATATCAGACTTTATTCATTTGTAATCAGTTACTACACAATCAGATTGTTTTTACTTTTGGGCTATTATGAATAATGCTTCTATGAGCATCAGTGTAGAAACATTTGTGTGGCCATATGTTTTGATTTCTCTTAGTTATTCTTAGGAGTAGAGTTTCTGGGTCTTATGGAAACTCAATGTTTAACCTTTTGAGGGACATCAAGATGCTTTTGCAAAGTGGCTTTACTATTGGACATTCCCACTAGCACTGTATAAAGATTCCACTTTCTCCACATCTTTATCAACACTTGTTATTGTGTATTTAAAAATTATTATTATAACTGATTCAATCCATGAACTTAACACATCCCTTCACTTACTGACGACCTTAATTTCTGTACTTCCCACAATTACAAGTTTCTCATTGCTGAGGCTAGTTCCTTCTATAGGAAGAAGGCAAAATAAGACACCTTAATTAGAGAAATTAAAGTCTAATATAGTGGTCTAAAATACCTATTAGACCATTAGATATTTTGTTAAGTGCATTTCTAAGTATTTTATTTTGATGTTATTGTAAATACAATGTTAAAGCTATTTTAATTGTATAGTGCAAGTGTATGGAACTAAATTAATTTTGCATTTTGACTATGTATGGAGATCTTGATAAATTGACTTAGCTGTTTCATAGATTACTTCAGATATTTTTACATAAAAATCATGTTATTTGCAAATATATAATTTTCCTCATTTTTATGAAGTTTATATTTTTCTTGGCTTGTTGCACTGTATGGTATGAAATAGAAATAATGAAAGCAGATATCTTTGCTTTATTCCTGAAGTAAGCTAAAAAGTGTTAAGTGTTCAATGTTTTGTACCCTTATGTAAGCTGTAGTTTGTTTACAGGTGGATAGTAACAGATTGAAGGAATTCTAGGCTATTCCTAATTTGCTGTGAACGTTCATCATGACTGGCACAATGTTTTCTGTATCTGCTGAGAAAACTGTATGACTTTAACCTGTTTATTGTGCTGACTTACAATCATTTCCAAATGTTAAACCAACTTTGCTTTCCTAGAATAAACACCATTTAGTCATTAAAAAAATACTATCTTTCTTGAAAGAAAATTATTATTGTAGCCATCTTAGTTGCTGTAAAGTGGTGTTTCATTGTGGGGTTTTTTTTAAAGATTTTATTCATTTATATTTTAGAGAAAGAGGAAAGGAAGAGGAAGGGAGGGACAAAGAGGGAGAGAAACATCAATGTGTGGTTGCCTCTCATGTGGCCCCCACTGGGGACCTGACCTGCAGCTTAAGCAGGTGACCTGACTGGGAATCGAACTAGCAACCCTCTGGTTTGCAGCCCGCGCTCAATCCACTGAGCTACACCAGCCAGGGCTCATTGTGGTTTTCAGTTGCGCTACTCTGATGACTAACAATATTGAGCATCTCTTCATGCGCTTGTTGGTCATTTACATATTCTCTTTGGAAAAATTGCTATTCAAGTCCTTTGCTCGTTTTTTAATTGGATATTAGTATTATTATTTTATAAATCTTTATATACAAGCCCCTTGTAAGATATATGATTTGTGTATGTTTTTCCTATTTCATGAGTTGTCTGTTCACTTTCTTGTTGATGTATGTCCTTTGAAGCTTAAAACTTTCATTTTAATAAAGTCCAGTTTATCTACTTTTAAATTTTGTGTCTTAGCTTTTGGCGTCATGTGGGTTGTTCATTTTTAATGGTGATGTCTTATTTTGCCCACTTCCTATAGCAGGAACTAGCCTCAGCAGCGAGAAACTTAACTTGTGATGGGGGGAAATACAGAATCTGACCAGAGAGCACTGGCTGCTTCCTGAAGTGTCAGCAGAGGTTGCTAAGAAAGGTGATCATCACAGCAAATAACATACTGCACAATGTCTGTGTGCCAGAAACTATGCTGAGGTTTGAAAGCATTGTGGTTGTCTTTTTTTTTTTAATCCTCACAACAAAGTGGAGACATAGTTGTTCTTATTCGTCATCTGAAGAAATTGAGGCTCAGGGGAAGTGATGTCCTTGAGGGACTACAGCTGGTCAGAGATGAAGCCAAGGTGGTGGACTCGGTCCTTTTTTTTTTTTATGGGCTTGCACTGATCCCGTTAGCTTGAAGCCCGGAGACCTCATTCCTCAGACAGGCAGTAAACAATCCACATATATTTTGAGAGCATAATATAGAACAGGCATTGTGCCAGGTATTGGTGAACAAACCAGACACAGACTTTGTCCTTATGGACCTTAGCAGAAGAAAAACTGACAATAGGCAGAATTACATAAAGAAACATAAAATGACCACTGGGATCAGTGCTGTGAGGAGATACCCAGTACAATGAGAGCTTATAGCAAGGGATCATGTTCTATTCTGGAGATGGGCATCATGGAAGACTTCTGCAAAGTGATGCTGGAGCTGAGGCTTTCAGGAGGATACTGGAGTATTTGAGGGAAGAGCTTGGGGAAAAATATTCCAGGAAAAGGGAACAGCAACTTCAAGAATCTTGAGGCAGAAAAGAAATGATGTATTTTTGCTACTAGATTTGATTGTCAGGAAATCCATGCTTGCTGTGTGTATTTGGAGAAATTCCACAGGTGCAAAATAAAACATGTACTGTGCTAAAGAATCTTTATCTGAGACAATTGCTGGACTTTAAATGGTAGTTAGATATGAAACCATCAGGCACTGTGACTTATTTAACAAAGGTTTCTCAAAGAAAGCCTGGCTAGGTCTGGGGTAAGGAGGAATAGAAGTACAGGGAGTGGAGCCCAGGGAGGTGGGCAGGAGCAGGATCGGGCTCAGCTTTGGAGGAGTTGGGAGATGTTTCCCAAGAGCAATCAATAGGAAGCCACTAGAAGGTTATTAAGAAGGGAAGTAACAACGACAGGTTTTCTGTTTGCAAAGTGGAAGAGATGCTGTAGGAAGAATCGATTGGTGGGGAGCACAATAGAAGCAGGGAGAACAGGTAGGAAGCCACAGCAGTGGTCCAGCAGAAATGACAGTGGTGTGGCCGAGGATGGTGACCATGAGGAAGAGGGCATAGCATATTATGTTCCATTCAGCTGGTGGGTGCTCTAACCCCTCCTCCTCTCTGCCTGGGACCCAACCCCTGGGCTTATTCTCCCCCTCCCCATCCCAAGAGGGCAATGAGGGTTACTCAAGCTCCTGGGTTATGTGCCTCCTGGGTCCTCAGTGGCCCCTGCTTCCCGCTGTTGTGCTTGGCTCCCAAGGAGGTCTTTTTCTCCAGTGAGTGGGTCTGAAGAATGACAGAGCCGTCACTAATCTGCTCCTGCTCCTGCTTACTGAGGAGGGCACTTGGCGGGCGGGGGCGGGGTGGGGGGTGGTTGGTCTAGTCTGCTTGTCCTACTTGTGTTCACTGCAGGCCCCAGCCGGAGGAGAGCTAGAGGATTACTGCTCCTGGGGTTCCCTGCCCCCTCCTTGCCCCAAAACAAATGAAGGGAAAGATGGAACTTTCTCCTTTCAGAAGGAGATACATTTTTCTGTCTTTGTGATTGTGGTGGGGGGGATATATTTCAAAACTGCCTTTTCTGAAGATAACAGGAATATAATTTTATCAGGGAACATTGAAAAGTGCAAGAATATATAAAGAAGGCTAACCAGTATTCAGTATTCATAATACTACCCTGCATTTTTGCACACTTTCCCAGTCATATATGCTTATGTTTAAATAGGTCGTACATACCAAATATACTTTTATGTGTCTTGCTGTTTTCACTTTGTGGTTCAAGCATTTTCCTGTGTCATTAAAATCCCTGTACACACAATTGAAATTTGCAAACAGTCTTTTTTGATAGCAAATTTTGTATAGTCTTTTGCTATTTTGTTAGACATTTGGGTTGTGTCTAACTTTTACCATTATAGGGAGATCTGTGATAAACGTCTTTGTTTATGACTCTTTGCCTGCATTTTGGGTGACCTCTCCTCCTGTAAATTTCTAGAATGGGGTTTAATGAGAGGAGTTGTATAGAAATGACAAGAAAGGAAATGTCTATGTAGGGTAATTCCCACCAAAAGGTAGCTCTGGTTCTGTTTGTGGAAACATAAAAGAAGCTGTTTCACCCAACTCTGTAAGGACACTGCTCTTACAGAGCACATCACTTCATCATTTGCAGAGCAGTGGCTCTTAGGTGTCTCTGTTAGGAATTACCTCTTTTCTCTAGAGACCTATGGGACTGTGAGCTTGAGAGGCAGCTGGGACTGGGTTATCACTGGTTTCGCTCAGTCCTGTGGTGCAGCAGGGAGCCCTCCAGGCCTATGCCGCCATAGAACCTGCTAAGCAACCTTGAGCACTGCGTTTCCTCCAAATGCAAAACAAGCCAGAGGAGTGTTTGGGGTATGACCAGGTTTTGTTATTGTAGGCACTTAAGTAGCAGAACCCTTATTTCAAATGTAATTGTACAAGAGCCCCAATCTGTAAAACAGATTAAGGGGCAGTTATTTTGGTAGAGGTGTGTACGGAAGAGGTGGGGGTGGCTAGTGCTCTAGTTTGAAAACTCTGGCCTAGATGATAGAAGTTTCACTCCAGTTCTGTTCAGTTCTGGTCCCTATTGCTGAAATTTAAAAAATATATATATATCTCATCTATATCCTCCAAATGTGCTGAATGATGAAATCCTTTCTCTTAGAGGCAATTTGGAAATCACACAAGTGGAGCACAAAGCCGTGGATGTTTAGAGGGGGAGTGAGAAGTATGGGAGACCCACAGAAAGGGTGACCCTGGCACTTCTAAGAAGGAAACCGCACAATGGACTCTTCCAAAGAAGCAGTGTCAGTTTATTCCCGATTGGCACCGCCTTCTCAGCGGGACGGAATTACTTGTTTTCACCCTCTCTTTCCTGGACTCGTTTCAGACCAAACTCGTGTGCACACTTGCTAGCAATTTGAACCCAGAGTAACTGATGAACAGGTATTTTGCTCAGGCCCAAACATTATGAAAGATATGAATGGGGGTGTGGGTATGACAAAAGTTTCCTTCCGCTGCTGAGGCACTGGAGCACGAAGAGGGAGGCGAGTCTCACCTGCCTGGCAGCCTTTTTAGTTAGCTCCAAGCACGGCAGCGCGAACCGGTCAGCAGAGGCCCGAGGTTTGTGGCCCCGGGATGGGAAAGGAGGCAGTGGTTTGGAGGCCTCGCTTTTGCTAAGCAGGGACACAGCAGGCCCGGGAGGAGCACCGGGTGATGGGCCAGGGTCTGTAATTCACCGCAGGGAGCCATCCCAGCCCTTTCTGCACAGTGTGGGGTGGGGTGCGACGGGTTGGGGGAAGGAGCCCGCGTCTGCAGGGGAGGGATGGCGCTACAGTTCCTGAGAGACTCGACCTCTCTTGTAGAGGCATGGTGAGCTTAGGCTTCAAGATCCGCAGTGATGTGTATAAAGCGGGCACGACCCCCGAAATCGTTGAAAGTCCCTGCCCCTCCCCACGAAGGCCGCCCGGGCCCTCAGGTTAAAGGGTGGCCGGCACAAAGCCGATTGAAAATGCGAAATTCAAACCAATTTACGGGAGATTCTGTCGTCCAGAGTCCTAGCAGAACTCAAGCAAAGAAAATTGCGGTCAGGAGTGGATGACGATAAAAAACAGTGCACCAGGCCGAACTTATTGGAAAGTCCGAGTTTAGTCATATACTGGGATGGCGAGGTAACAGGATTAAAGGGATTAAGGAAATCACCTCAAACAGCTGAGCAGGCGGTAAAAAAACACTGTTCTGTTTTCTTCCTAGGCTCCATACAGATACCTTGGAACCGGGTGGCAGGGAGCGAAACGAAAGGCCTTTCGGGGGACACAGAGGCATGGCCAAGGGTCAGGGATTGGGGAAAGTCGGTGGGGAAGGAGCAGAATGCAGGCTTGAGGTTCGGGATGGAGGGAGCCTCTTCTAGAAAACAAGTAGGTGGACTAGGTTGACAGATCAAAAAGAAAAAGCCATCAGAGAAGTTTTACAGATGTTTTGGCATCTAGGGTGTATTTTGAGAAACCAGAGTTATTGTTGAACGCTGGTTCTCCGGCTTCTGCCACCACGGTTGAAATATATTTATTTCCTGCTAGAGATTCGTGTAACCCACTTATTTGTAATAAGATAATTGAGATTTCCGAAGGGTTTTCGTTTTGTAAATATTTCAACTCAGCTCAAGTGTCTTCCCGCCCCAGTGCACAAAGGTAAAAAGTGCGTCTTTTTTTTTTTTTTGGCCCGTTTCATCGGTCTCCCAGCACTATCAACAAGTGCGTGGGCGCGGGAGGTTCGCTTCAGCTAGACTGTGCTGCTCCCAGGAAGCCAAACTACTTTCTCCTCGGACTTTCAGGTGAAAAGTATTGGGAGTCGCTGTGTTTCTGATTATGAATAGTTAAAAAAAGAAACCATTTCCGATCCTCCAGCCCCGAGGACAGCATCACGGTTGTAATGCCCGGTGGTGGTCCCCTCCCCAACCCGCACCTAAACTTTCAGGCCCGGAAAATTATCAGGACTCCATTATGTTGGTTATAAAATTTATTGATCTCTCATTTAAGAATTAAGAGTAAACCCTTGAAAAACACCAAACAAAATAGCCCCTTCCCCACAACCCAAACGAAATCCAACAACATTAGCGCGACGAAATATCAAATATTGACCACAGCAGAATCACAACGCAACAAAGTAAATGCGTACTGAACGAACTGTCCCGCGGCCAGGCGCGGCGAGGACGGAGACACACGCACACCTGGCTATAAATTAACATTGGACTTAACTGCCGCGCCGCTCCACGCGGTCGGCTCCCCCAAACCCACGAGGAAAACAGACGCAACGCGATCGGGGGAGGGGGCGTTGCAGGTTTCAGGCCAGCCTTACCCGAGTACGTTTCTCCCAATTCACTCACTCCACGGCTAACAGTAAACTAACGAGACAACATTTTCAAATGCAACCGGAAAACCCAGGAACCCCGGAGGAGGGGGGGGGGCTGCTTTTTCTTGGCAAACATCACAGCGGTTTCCAGCCTACAGGGGAGGGAGGGGCGTCGAGCTCTAGAAAGTCCTATATCCGATGATCCGGACTTTTTTGTTTTTGTACAAAACCCGACAGCTACAGCAAACTTTGTCCTCCCCTTCTCGATACAAGGCAACAGACCCAGGCAAGCAAAGCTAAACAACAAGGCGTCCCCACTGGGGGGTGCAGGGTGGGGTGGGGGCGCAGGGGTGGCGAGCGCAGGCTGGCGCTCAGATGTGGGTCAGCGGCACGGTTCCGTTGACGGCAGTCCCCGCGCCCTGGTAGTGCTGGTGTACGGTGTGCAGGCGGCCTCCAGGCAGCGGCGAGGCGGCGTCAGCAGCGTCCCCGCCGGGTGGCAGGTACATGCTGATCATGTCTCGCAGGTCGCCGAGGCAAGCGCGCTGCGAGTGCGATGTGATGGCGGGTGGCGGCGAGCTGGGCTCTGTCTTCACCACCGTACCCATCGGGCCCAGACTCATGGCGGCGGCGGCAGCGGCAGCGGCAGCAGCGGTGGCGGGCTGCTGCCCGTAGGCGGCGGCGGCGGCTGCGGCGGCAGCTGAGGGCGCCATGCCCCCGTAGCCCGAGGCGGCGGCGGCTGCAGCAGCGGCGTTCATGTAGCTCTGGGCGCCGGGTGGCATCATGGGGCTGTACTGCAGGCCTGCCATGTCGTAGCGGTGCATCTGAGGCAACGCGGGCGGTGGCGGGCTGCTCATAGTGGCGGGCTGCGCGTAGCCCAGCTGCTCCTGCACCAGCGAATACGCGCCGTTGGCCCAGCCGTTCACGTGTGTGTACGTGTCCAGGCGCTGGCCCACGCCCACCGGGCTGCTGGCGGCGGCGGCGGCTGCGGCGGCGGCTGCGGCGGCGCCGGGGGGCAGCAGGCCGCCGGGCAAGGAGTACTTGTCCTTCTTGAGCAGCGTCTTGGTCTTGCGGCGGGGCCGGTACTTGTAGTCCGGGTACTCTTTCATGTGCACGGCGCGCAGTCGCTTGGCCTCGTCGATGAAGGGCCGCTTCTCGGCGTCGGTCAGCAATTTCCAGTCGGCGCCCAAACGCTTGCTGATCTCCGAGTTGTGCATCTTCGGATTCTCCAGGGCCATCTTGCGCCGCTGCCCGCGGGACCACACCATGAAGGCGTTCATGGGACGTTTCACGCGGTCCTGATCACTGCCCCCGCCACCGCCACTCGCGCCACCGCTGTTGCCGCCGCCGCCTGCGTTCGCGCCGCCGGCTGCGTTCGCGCTACTCTTGCCTGCACCGCCGGGGGCTGCTGGGCCGCCCGCTCCTGAGCCTGGAGTAGATGGCCCCACTGGGTTCTTGAGTTCAGTCTCCAGAAGGCTGTACATGGCCGGAGAGGGAAGAAGGTGCGCCAGAGTGGCGGGAGGAGAAGACGCTCCTGGGGCTGGAGCGGCCACGGTGAAAAGGCCTGGGGACTCCGTCGGAGGGGCGCTTGGGGGCCGGTGGGCCAGCGGGTCGGGCGGAAAGGACAGGCTTGCAGAAGCGCTCCGCGCCAGGTCTGCAGGAACCCGGAGGCCACTCGCACCTGATGCGCTGTCTCGAACCGGTCGCATTCGCAGTCTCGCCGGGCGCTCGCCAGGCCCCTTATATACCTGCTCGGATTCCCCCAGGGTTGGGCAGGGTCCGCCCCTTGCCTCCCAGAGCCCCCATGATTGACAGCTTTCCAGTGTTGCGCTCTGGCCAATCATCACGGAGCCCCCGTTAGTCGCCACTGGAAAAAAAAAAGTTCGGGGAGCCCTTTCGTTCACCCCTACGCCCCTCTTGGGCCCGGTGACGTGCTGAGAGTTATTCGGGGGCGGGAGTCCCGGAGAGCCACTCAGATATCACCAATTAGGGTCTCAAAAAGTTTGAAAGAACGAAACTCTGGGAAGTGATAGAGGGGGGAGGGGACGCATTGCGCAGGATTGGGGGGAAGGGGCAGAGGGGCGCCCACGGGGTTTTAGAAAACAACTTTACAGTCCTCTCAGGGCTGACCGATGCCCGATCCCAAGGCCACCATGCAAAGCTTTCTGCTGTCTGCGCGAGGTCCTCCAACTGCTTCTGCTGCTAGCGCTCAGACATCGGGCAACGCCAGCATCCGGGCGGGCTTGGGGACTCATAGCGCAACCGAGGTGCCTCGGGATGCTGCTCCGAGACGCTCTTCTTGGAATCAGCCCCTCTCCAAGTGGAATGAGCGGGGTCAGGGACTGTTGCGCAGGAGACAGGCTTCAGGACAGCGTAGCGCTCAGGAGGCTGTGAGGCTCGGAGATGGTTGGTGTGAGTTGGAGCAGTCAGCTTTCCTCTGCCTGCGCCGGGCGAGGGACTCACAGGCGATGCTGCCGGGAGTGTGTGGGTGGGGGCGGAGGGGATGTACCAGCCTCGGCTCTCTAGCTCCAGGCCCCCGCTTAGCGGCCCCTTTTTGTCTCTGCTCTCTGGCCATTTCGGTTTTTCCAGTCCGATGCCCCTGAGGGGGAGGGTCGGGCCCCTTGGAAAATCCGTTTTCATGGCAACACGGAGCCTCTCCAAGCGAAAGAAAAGTTTCTTGGAGGGGGGGACGGTGGCCGGAGAGGAGCCGGGGCGGTTCTCGGGGCGGACCATGGGGCCCCCTCCGCTGGCTGCGCACCTGCCAGGACCACTGAGTGCTTGCTGTCGCTGTGTAGCCGTGCCGCCTCCTCGGCGAGCAACCTCTGCTAACGGATTCCGTCCTTCTTTTTTGATTTACAGCCTTCCTAATCGAAACTTTGAGACTCGGAACTGGACAGTAACCCATATGTCAGGTTGTCTGCCAAAGGGTATTGGCATGGAAACCCTGGCTGCGGGGAGAGGAAACTCCAACAATCACCTCCGCGAACCCAAGCGAGTGGCACAGCGTTTGAAACTCCCGGAGTAGCCCGAGGCGACGGGCGGAAAGGAGAAACCAGCTGGGCAGAAGTGGCAGAAACTGAAATAAGGTGTCCCGAGCGGTGTGGGCGCTCTCCCCCCGCCCCTGCCCCAGCCTCGTGGAAAGGTGGAGAACCAAAAGAAAGATGTAAATCCAAAGTGTGAAACAAAAACAAACACCCAGTCTTTTAGTTCCTTAGCGCTAATGCAAGACCTGGCGATTCTCCACCGCCTGCCTGCACGCCCAGAGCTTCCTTCTTTCCTGCACGAATTGCAGGCCAATCCCCTCTGGGGCTGGCAGACTGCTGGCACCAGAATCCCGCCGGCCACCCGTCATTATCTCTTGGAAGTTTGGGTCACGAAACTCGCCCTTAAGTTTTGGTTCCGCCATGTCTACGTCCTCAGTCCTCATGTTCATGAGGACTGAAGGAAGCAAACGTCCACAGCCAAGGGCTGCAGTCATTTGAATGGGTGTACGGATTTCGGGTTTTAAAGTAAACTATCTGGAATGGTTCTGTATGGGGGTTTTGTGTGTGTGTGCGCGCGCGCGCGCACGGGCTTGTGTGCAGGCGCGCAAAGCACGAGCACGGATGTGCACACTTAAGCTGACACTGAGTGAAAGGCTCATTTCAGAATGATTCTGCGATCCCCACCTGCACCTGTTTTCTTGGCAAACTGGCTAAGAGTCAAAATTTCCTAAGCATACCTACCTTCTCCCAAAGAAGTCACTGTGCAGTATCCCTGCCCTCCTGCCGCTTTTTCCAGAGGGCCTCTTGGGTTCTCTGGGCCTCTGAGGCTGTTGCTAAGTGAAGCGCGTTTTAGGAAACTACCCAACCGGCGCGCGGCCTGGCGTCCAGTAGCCTGACAGATGTCAGGATTCTTTCCAAGTTTTAGGACCCCGTTGTGGTGACAGCGCCTGGGCTGCATATTTCTCGAGGTAAGGGATGCGGTATTGGGCCTGCACTCCTCCTCGCAGCAGATTATTTGGGGACTCGTCACTGCCCTCAGCCATTTGTCATTTGACCATTTCTAACCCAAGACTTAGTGCTTTAGGTGAGCTCATACGCATATTACATCCTTCTGCCAGATTCACGGCAATCCTTTGCGGGTATCTGACACCCACTCCTACACTCTTGGATTCCCTCGGAGGCCATGATTAAATTCTCTGTGCCTGGTGGCCCCGGGGTGGTCTGCCCAGCAAAAAGTAAGTCTCGCCGATTTCCTTCGAAACGTTTCCGAGGACATGCTCAACCCAAACTAGCATTTCGATAGATAAGTTTCCATTATGGGCGTGGGGAGATGGAGGAAGGCTGGAAAAAAACTGTTCTCTTGGCCCACCAGCAGTGCAGGCGTAGCCACCAGCCGAGGGGCGCGACACTTCGCTGGGGGTTGGGAGAAGCATCATGGCAGGTACTATCGCCCGAGGGGCCTCGGTTCATTCAGGGGCTACGGGGAGGCAAGACGGCTGGCAGAGCCCCAATCGGTGTCTCCGACACGCAGTCTGCACCCAGTGAGGAAAGCAGAGGGACACAGTCGGATACATGGCCAGTCTTTCCCAACCTCTCCAAAAGAGAGCATGTTTGGCAGTTCTCTTGCCCTCCAGGACCTCCGGGAACCCGTGGGCGGTATACAGAGTCCCGGGCGGCGGACTGGGAACTCCGCCAAACAACCCTTCCCATTCCCCCACCCTCCCAGGAGAGCTCCGGCTCCCTCCGACTGGGGCTGGACCTGGGTCTTCCACGACCCAGGGCGCGGCAACAGCGCCGTTTATTGGCTTCGGTTGGAAACTTCACCCAGAGGCTCCCCTTCCTGACCTCCAATGCTTGTAGATGGCCTGAACCCTTCGAGGAGAGGCAGCCGACTTCGCCCTAGGACAGAAGTGATCATTGGAGAGGGTTATCGCAAAACTTGAGGGAACTAGGCTCTAGCGTGGTTGGCCCAACGGGTTCAGGGTACATAAGGCATCCCCATTCTGCCTTCCTCCGGTTTCAAGCCTCGGCAGATTTCAGGTTTCCCAAGGGCTTCATATCAGCAAAGTACTTTTAGCAATTGTGTCTTAGAGCTACCAGTAAAGAGAGCAGAGCGGGAGAGTGGTTGTCCCACCGCTGGCGAGGGGGGTGCCTACGTCGATTCCTTCTCACGAACTGCTCATGGGGGACGTTTTCGGTGTCTCCCGCTCGATTAGGACCCAGCCTCTTAACAGGAGGTGCCGCTTGCGTGCTGGCTGTGGTGGGGTGGAAGTGTGCCGTTGTTCGCTAGAAGGGTGGGGGGAGGTGAGCTGAGGTCTTACAATAGGGTGGGGCGATCGCCTTTTCAAGTGCATCTGAACCCAGGGAGCGGTCTGATTCTGAGGAAGTGAGAAAAACTTATCCTAGCGACTCTCAGAAACGCTTTGCTTTCCAGCAGAAAAATGTTTGCTTATCTGAAGGCAGCAATTCCTGTTTCTAACTTGAGAACACCTCTGGACTACTTACTCTGGCTCCTAGCCAAGACTGTGTATTTAGGCTAGAGACTGAGGGCCTTGATCAAGAAATCTGAGGCTTGGATGTGTTGTAGAACCAACCATTTCTTGTAAAAGGTCATGAAGGTCACCAACGCTTTAAGGGGGTGAAAGAGACAGCACCTTCTATTTCTTAGAGCATTTAGTTTGATCTCACTCCCTCAAATGGCAGCATCACAGGCCCTCCGCGCCGCCCCCCCCCCCCCATCAAACACTTATTACAGGTCTGGAAAGGAGCTGAAGATCCTAAACTGTCCGGTGCAGGTTTCAAACAATAATTTAGTTGATGCTCTCTAAAGGAATGTTACTAGGAGCTATGAACATGTGAGATGACATGGTCCTCCAGGCACCAAAAAGTCTCTTATGCGAAGCACAGCTGTATCCCATTGCACTTTGCTGTAGCTTTTTGCGGGGAGGAAGGGTATACTTTTATAAGTGAGTTTCGGAATTTGATTCACTTTGGTTAGCTGAGCTGTTCTTGGTAGATACATTAGGAATCCCGAGGCCCACAGCTTGGATCTTAGTTGCCAAGATTCCTTCCCCCCACAGGGTATTAAGAATTAATGACCAGCACTCATTTCCCTAGGTGAGGAGTAACTACAAGGAACCTGACAATTTTTCCTTCAGCGCTCTCTTGCCTACCTCAGAACCCGAACACAACCCAAAACTGCCATCTCCCTGGAGGAAGACAGGTTCTACCCGGGAACTGGGTCCCACTTTCAGAGGATCTTCTGGGTCGTGGTCGCCGACCTCTCTGCCTCTGTCCCTCCACCCCAACAACCCGCACCCCCCCCGCCCCGCCCCGCGCCTCCCCCCTCCCCCCCCGCCCCAGTTCTCTGCACCCGTTTATCCCTTCAAGCTGCTAAAAGCTCACCCCCGCAGGGCATCCTCCCGGGCCTGGCATCCTACTGTCAGGCCTTCCCTCCCACTTGGCGTGTCGCCTTTTCCACTTTCTAGTGTGGCTGCAAAGGCATGGCCCTCCACAGCGGCAAGGTGGCCTGCTAGGAGCCCAGTCCCGGAAAACCATGTAAAAATCGTTATCAGGACGTAATGTTTGAGTTATTCCATGTCCTCACAAGTCAGACAGCGACGGAGTGGGGGCGGGTAGTGACGTGGCTCAGGTCCAGCAGACCTAGTAGTGCTCCCTAGGAAAGGGTGCCCGTAAAATCATGTGACTTTCATGCACCTCCAGTGTGACCAGCTAAGACCATTAGCTGAGAGCGCCTGGATGCTGATGAGAGGCATCAAATTTTAAACTTCAAAGCAGGATCTAGCTGCTCGTTTCCCCTCTCTTCCTTTTTTTTTCCTTTTTTTTTTCCATTTTCTTTTCAAAGAGTGGAGAGCCATGGAATTCGATGCGCGGAATTTCTATGTTCTCTTCGTCTCTTTTCGGTCATTTCATTTCACTAAACCATTGTCGCACACCTACTATGTGCCGTGTTGGGCGCCAGCCTCGGGATGACATCCCGCTCCTTTCATTCCGCAGCCGAAAGCGGCTGCGGCGGCCGGAAAAAGCTCAGGAGGGCGGGGGACTGGTGCGCCGCGGCTGGCAGGGGCCACGCGGGTTCGGAAGCGCGCGCGCGCTTTTCCGGGCCGCGCCAAGCAGGGCCCGCCCCGCGGCGCCCGCAGGATGCCCGCGTGCCTGGAGCCCTGGCTGCCGCGCGCCCTGGCGCTGCTCTCTGAGCCGCAGGCGAGCGAGGCTCAGGGGCTGTTGCTCTCGACGGAGAGCGGGGCGGAGGACGCCGCCCAGGAACAGCTGACGTGCCGCTGCTTGCCAGGTACGAAGGATGCCGATTTTCAGGTGGATCCTTTCTGCGCGGGTAGGCGGCCAGACAGTGCGACAAAGCGAGGTCTTTCGCGAGGCCTCGCTGCGCTGCGGTTTTGGTGCCTAGGCCGTGGTCACCCCAATTCCATTTCTCCGGAAAGCATCGCCAGGTTATGACCTCGAAGCTTTGCTGATGTAATGTTTGTGTAATTAACACCATCTCCCCCTGTTTAAAAAAAACAACAACATAGTTCCTCCCCCAGAACAGCCCAGCTTTCATTTGAAAAAGCAATGGGAAGAACCTTAAATAACCCTTTCTAATAGGAAAAAAACCGCCCCTTTTGTGGAATGGTTTCTTTACAATCTTATTTTCTAGTCCCAATGGCTATCCCTTTATGAGTTATATTATTAAAGAAATCCGACACTAATTGCGCCGATTTAACTTGTTAATTAGTTGCAAATAAACTATTCATTAGTGGTAAAATAAAATAAAACCCATGTGCCTAGATATGATTCCACATTCACATATTGTAGTGTCTGCATAGCATAGGCATACTAAATTAAGTTCCTAAAAGGTTTCTCCTCAGGATAAATAATTAAAATATATTCTACTTTAATTGACATTATAGAGGACATAAATGAGCTTTTCCTTTTAGAAAGAAATAGCCATTTCTAAATAAAGCTTGCAGTCTGGAGAATGGAGGCTTCAGCCAAATGAATAGTCATTACTACCTTTTCAACGACGTGGGCCTTTTGATCAGAAAAGAAATTAGCTCTAAAAAACAGACAATGGAAGCCTGCCCTGCAATAGGAAGAAAATTAGACGGCCAAGGCTCTTCACAACACCTATTTCTATAAACCATAGAGCTCCTTGCTTTTCAATTACAGCTGTTCATTTCATATAAGGAAAGGGGAAAAACAGGCCTCTAATGTAAACTCGCTTTTACTATAAAGCCTAGCTCCTGGCACACAGCCAGGCTGACTACTTACTATTGTTTTTAGTCTTCTCATCAATTAGCTAATACTATATATTTTAAATGACTCCGAGGGTATTCACGGACTCCCTCCCCCCTTCCCTACCCAGACAAAACCTAAGCTGGACTCCCATGAAAGGGCTACCATTCGGTGCGCTGTCACTTAAGTGTATAAAGTTTAATGTTTTCATTGTTCCCGACAGAAAAACCATATTGAAAACCCTCCTTTGTTTTTTTCCCTACATTTCTTAGTTCATTAATGAAAGACCCAGATGAGGTGATGACAGGGGAGGGACATAAATGAGCAGCTTTCAGTATTGTTTCTAATTGTTCACAGAGCTAAATCCATCTCCAGATAATTTTTCAGTGCCCTTTACACCGCAATTTGGCTTATACATATTTGTGTTTTAAAAATATGAATTTTGAAATTTGCTAACCCTATTGGCTTGGTGTCATTAGATATAATTTCATTGTTTAAAAATGACCAGTTCCTCACCATTTTGGTGAAATTATCTAGCTTGCAAGAAGAAAAAAAATCCTGTTTGTAGCATGTGCTACAAAAGAAAACCTTCAACATACATAAAGTAGTAATATGAGAAAAATATTACTCAGTGAGTAATTACCAGCGAGTCTTAGTAAGCCCTTAGATACATGGTCTACAAACATCAAAATAAAATAGAGTTACAGGCTGGGGAGGCTTGGATTTCTTTGAAAGTAGAATACTTATTTATCTATATGATCTCTATAAATCACTATGTAAATTCCTTGAAGAGCTAAACAATAGTACAGTCCTATAAGGTTGACCTGGGAATTTAATCTTTTCAGTTGTGCTAATAAAAGGATTTAGAATCATATTTTTAAAAATTCAATTATCATTTAGAGTGAAAGGGCAGATAAAGTGCTTCTCCAGACAAGGTAAAGCTAAAGGAATTCATTATCACCAAGCCATTATTACAGGAAATGTTAAAGGGATTTATTTAAGAAAAAGAAGATTAAAACTATGAACATGAAAGTAACAACAAACTCATAACTATCAATAATTGAACCTAAAAAAATAACAAAAAAAACCCCTAAGTAAACAACCAGAACAGGGACAGAATTATAGGTATATGGATCATTTGAAGAGTTATCAGCTGGGAGTGGGGGAGGAGAATGGGGGAGAACAGGTACAGGGAATAAGATGAATAACTGGTAGGAACAAAATAGACAGGGGGAGGTTAAGAATAGTACAGGAAGGGGAGAAGCCAAAGAACTTATATGTATGACCCATGGACAGGAACTTAAGGGGGGGGATTGCTGGAGGGAAAGTGGATACCAAGTGGAGGGAGGCAAAGGGGGAAAAATGGGGACAACTGTAAGAGCATAGTCAAAAAATATACTTAAAAATAAAAAAATAAAAATTCAGTTAAAAGATATTTGATTTATTCGCTATTAGATAAAAACATTTTTACATAACTATCAAGCACTAAAATAATAACCATGGGCTTATCCATGAGAGGTATAATCCCCTTTATTCTTTAAGCAACTTAGAGCCAGTTTGCCAACTTAGAAGGAACGAATGGACAAGAGTAGAGCCATTAGGATGGCTACCCAAAGTACTTCTAAACAGCAATGACAAAGAATTGTTTCCAAAATGGTTCTTAGGCTCTGGTTTTCATCATGCAGTCATTGTTGAGGATGCTTCCACTTGATGGCTTCCTATCATGTTTTTGATAGGTGGTAAATTAGCATGTTTGCCTTTTGCTATTGAGCATTAACTTCTTTGCTGCTTCATTCAAACAGATACCTCAGAATAAAGTTACAAAAAGCAAAGAGCACAGAATTGCCACATCTGCAGTCAGGTTCCTTGATTTTTTCTTAGGTTGCTATAAAAGAGGATGCCATTTTACCAGTATGCAAATGTGAGACTGTCCCTCTTGTCTATTGCAAGTGATGGTGCCTGTTTTCAGAAAGAATTCTACAGGAGCGGGTGGAAATTGCCACCTTCCCAAGATGAGGTTTCATGTCAGAAGTCAGCAGTGTGTGGTCATAGATCAGAATCAGACTGGCTGCGGGCTGCATGTGTACTCTGGTGGGTCTGATTTTAAGTATTACAGTGCTTGACTTTTCATTTTGGAATCAGGTATGTGATGTTGTGGGCAGTTGTATTGAAATCTGGGGGCAGTACCAAAACTGCCAGCAAAGAGATCTGAATCTTTAACTGCAGCTTTGGAAGGGGACAATTTTTCAAGAGAGGAATCAAAAAAATGTTTCTCAGTGTGTTGACATGAAGTGGAACCCGGGTGTTTATACTATCTTTATAAATTGGGAAAGATTTTTGAGGTATAATTGATATACAATATTATATTAGTTTCAGGTATACAACCTGATTCATTCCATACTTGTATACATTATGAAACTGTCATCGGAATAAATCTAGCTGACATCTATCACCTCACATAGTTGCAAATTGGCATTTCTTGTGAAGTATACTTTTAAAATCTACTCTCTTAGCAACTTTCAAATATGCAATACAGTATTCCAGACTATATTGGGCAAGTTTATTGAATCTCAATTTTCTCATCTGAAAGAGGTGGGTAAGCAAGCCTTCGCTGGGTTACAGTGGAGATACAATGAGAAAATACAGCCGAAGGCACCTGGCACTGTTTAGCACAGAGCAAGCTCAATTAAGAATTTTCTTGTTTTCAACTAGGCTTTCTTTTTCCCCTGAAGCGGGGTTAAAAATTCCTTTAGTGTGGGTGAGAGGGGACCATGTCTCTTTTCTTACCCTTTACATGGCTATGCACAGATGTTTGTGGAATGAATCGTAGTCCTTGAGGGAGTCCTCTTTGAAGAGAGACAAAAAATGAACTAATTACTCCATGGTTCCAATTTTGCATTGCACTCTCCCACATTCGGCAAGTCACTTGAGCTGGTTTCTGTAAAGACTCTCTAGAGAGCACTTACTGAGATGATGGAGGTTTTGGTTTGTGACAGAGGTGCCTCTTGTGCCTAGTTCAGAGAGAACATAATATATCCTTTATAATAGAGACATGCCTGCTGTTAAAAATAATGCAATTTGTGCCATGTGGATCTTAAATCCTTTAGTTTTGCTAGAAATGTAAGTTTTATTTTCTCTTTCAGAGCTCAGTAGAAAGTGTATTCTTTCTATGGATTGTATCAGGAGTTGTGTTGGATTGGGGAGAAGTCTTATTTGTATTGCATAGTTTTTAGGTTTTCTCTCAGGTCTCAGAAACAGGCACAACTGACCAAGCCAAATGAAAAAACAAAGTGTTGTTAATCACCTGCCAAGCTGTAAGTCTTATTGTTCCTTGCATTGGCTTCTAAAAAGGCTTAGAGAATAACAGAAACCATTTTTTTAAACTAAATGAGGTAGAGAGACTTCAGTTCAGATCCAGCAATCCTGTGGTTAGCCTGTGTCGTTGCATTTGAAGGAAGAGATCTAGCCTGAAACTTTGATTGACTCCTAGTTAAAATTCTTGCTGAAAGATTAGATAAAGCTTTGATGCATAAAAATTCAGCACAGAGAAATGGTTAAAAGCCCAGATGTGGTTATGGATCCTGCCCACTGCCCTTAATTGAAGTTATCTAACTTCTCTGAGCTTCAATTTCATCTATAAAATTGGGAATTAATGATACTTACCCCTTAAGGCAGAGGTGTCAAGCTCATTTTCACTGGGGACCACATCAGCCTTGCAACTGCCTTCAAAGGGCCGGATGTAATTTTAGGACTGTATACATGTAACTACTCCTTAACAGTTAGGCGAGAGCTCTGCGCTGCAGCTGGGTAGAAACAAGGTGCAGGGCTGGATAAAACAAGGTGGAGGGCTGGATTCGGCTGCGGGCCTTGAGTTTGCCACCTGTGCCTTAAGGTGATTGTGGAAAATATATGGGATTAGATAATAAAATACCGAATACTGAACTCAGTGCCTGACACACAGTCATAGGACTCAGTAAATGTTAGGTCATCGTCATCATCATTATCATCACCACCACAGAAACCTTTTGAGCTGTGTAGCACAGATGGAGGCAAACTTATTTATATTTTAACAGATAAGGAAATAGGCTTCGGAGGATTAAGTGACTTGTCCAAAATGGTGGAAGGTATTGTTGGTAAGATCAGGCATGGAAAGGACGCCTCCTGACTCCTTGTCCAGTTATCTTTCCACCAAAATATAGCTTGCTTGTACTTTGGCAATAAGTGTTTCTTTTTAAATTATATCTGTTGATTTTTAGACAGAGAGGAAGAGATAGAAAACCTCACTTTGTTGTTCTGCTTGTTTTCGCATTCATTGGTTGATTCTTTTTTTCTGAATTAATTTTTTCTTTAAATCTTCACCCAAGGATATGTTTATGGATTGGAGAGAGAGAGAGAGAGACAGAGAGAGACAGAGAGACATTGGTGTGAGAGAGAAACATCGATCAGTTTGCCTCCTGTATGCGGCCTGACCGGGGATTGAACCCACAACCTAGGTATGTGCCCAGATGGAGAATTGGTCCCCCAACCTTTTGGTGTATGGGGCGATGCTCAACCAACTGAGCCACCTGGTCAGGGCCATTGGTCGATTCTTGTATGTGCCCTTACCATGGATCGAACCTGCAACCTTGATGCACCAGGATGATGCTCTAACCAACGGAGCCACCCTGTCATGGTAGTAAGTGTATTTCTCACTAGGTTGCATAGCCTACCATGTTATTGATACTATCTATACCATGTTGCGAAACATGTCATTATTTCTTTGTATATTTAAAACCCTTAATGATAGCCAGGTGTCTTAACGAACAGTGACACATGGCAGAGAAAGAATGAGGAGAGAGCCTATATCTTCTTCGTTGTTCCAACAGAGGAGGGCCCAAGAGATGTTGCCCGTTCCCAAGATGCACTAATTAGAAACATTAAAACTGACACTGAGTCAGATTCAGGATTAAATAAGCAGACCCATATACTAGTGTGAGCTTCTTGGCGCACACAAAATTCCCATGGTGATGCTTATTTCCTTTCATTCTTAGGGGTCAGAAGAATGTCCTATTTTGTTCGTCAGTGCTGTCAGGTGGGTCTCACACTGACAGTCATAGCAAAGCAGTGTCATGACCCAGCCACCAATTCCCCAGCAGTAACTTCTCACTTTTCCCACCCTTCAAGTTAATGTCTTGTCTTATGTCATACACATGCCAAGGTGGGTTTGTTAAAGGTTCTAGGAAATTATAATGTGGTAACCATTAACTGAAACCTACTACAGGCTGACCCTGCATGTGACCTTTACAGATGTTATCATGTTTGTTTAATCTTAGCAACCCGTCCAAAGTTACACAAAAAGTTTGCGATTTGATCAATCTTCAAATGATGGATTCTTTCCACTACATTGCCCTAGGAGGTCCTGATTCCCTTCTTGTGTTTTTTTTTTTAGACAAAAACCCTTCCTCTCTCTGGAGCTCACTTTCCCCATGTGTGATGTGAGGGGTTGGAATAGATGTTTTCTAAGGGCCCTTTCTCTTATAAGATTTGAAGATTCCAAAAGTTCCCATGTGATGCCATTTTTCATAATAAGTAAATGAAAGTGGTCTTTGATTTTCTTCAGTAATAGCCATCTCTAGATGTGCTAATAAGAGTCATCAGCTCTAGCACCTCTGGCAGCAAGCAAATCTCTGTAGAAGCAGAGTCTAGCTAGGAAAGCCTCTGGGATCATGTTAAGGACCGAATGTTTGTGCCTCCTCAACTTCATGTGTTGAATCCTAATTTCCAATGTGATGGTATTTGAAGGTAGGGCCTCTGGGAGGCGATTTGTTCATGAGGATGGAGCCCCTCATGAATGGGATCAGTGCCCTTATAAAAGAGGTCAGAGAGCTAGCTTGCCCTCTTTCTGCCAAGTTTAGATACAACGAGACGTTGGCAGTCTACCACCAGGAAGAGAGCTCTTAGCAGAATCAGATCATGCTGATGACCTGACCTTGGACTTCCCAGCCTCCACAACTATGAGAAATAACTTTTTTTTAGCCATGCAGTCTAAGGTGTTTTGTTATGGTAGCTGGAGCTGACTAAGACAAATTGGAAGACAGAGAGGTCAAAAGGTGACCTAAAGAAATTAACCACTGCTAGCTACATGCTCTGCAACTTACATGAGCTTTGTGGGGATTTCAGGAGGGACAGGAATCCCGAGATCCTACACTTGCTCATTTCTTATCTCTTTAGCCTCATCTTTGTCACCTCACCTCATCTTGCCTCTATTTCTCTGTGAGGAATTGCTTCCTTCATCTTCCTGATCATATTCTGCTCTTTTGTCAACATCTGTACAAATTTGTTTTCTACGCTTGGAACTCCTTCCCTAACCACCCTCTCATCCCCCTTCCATTACTTGACTAAATGCTACTCAATCTTCAACATTCAGCTCAAGTTGCCCATTTTCTCATAACATCTTTTCCTGACTCTCCCCCAGTTCCACACCCCAGGCTGGGTCAGATTCCTTTCCATGGTGCTCCCAGACCGCCCCTGAATTTATTCTCTCAGAGCTCTTACTATGTTGTTTAGTCATCATCTATTTATTCATCCATCCCACCCGTTAACCATCAGCTCACTGAGGGCACGAGTTTGTTTTCTTCCTTCCTATTTTCTGCAGCACCTAGCCCACAGCCAGATGCCTGAGAAACACTTAGTCAGTGTATGACAACTGGATGTGATTGGAACCATCCATGGTGGACACTGAACCAGGTTATCATAGAGCAGGGATGTCAAACTCATTTTCACTGGGGGCTACATCAGGCTTGCGGTTGCCTTCAAAGGGCCGAATGTAATTTTAGGACCGTATAAATGTAACTACTCCTTCACAGTTAGGTGAGAACTTGGTGCTGCCGCCAGGTAGAAACTAGGTCCCGGATAAAACAAGGTGGAGGGCCGGATTCAGCCCTCGGGCCTTGTGTTTGCCACCTGTGTCATAGAACCCCAAAACATCTGGATCCAGCCTTGAAGGAGCTTTCAGTGCAGTAGGAAGTAGTTCGTCCTCCAGGGAGCAGATCTGACACAGCTTGTGGGGCTGGGAAAGTGTCAGACAAGAATGCATACTCAGGAACATAACACTGATTGGCCATGGACATCCTGCTACTGTATTTCTTCCCTCACCCTCGTGTGGCAGGTGCCTTGATCATTCCACTGATTTTTTTCCGTGGAGGTGAGGGGATAGGGGAAAGGGACATATAATGACTGTATATTTTGTGCTCACCTTGCTGAACTGTGTACCCTGGCACGGGCCTGCATTGTGTGGAGGGAGAGGTTGCTTTCCTATTTTCCAAAGGCATTCTCCATTCACCAAGCCGTGCACCTAAAGGACCGCTCAAGCTCAAGGTGGTGCGTTGTTCTAATTTGCACAGGGGAAGCCTATGGTCTAATTGGTGGCCCTGATGTTTTGGGTCCCCGAATGAGCAGAAGACTGGATACGAGGGGCTATTAGAGCTTCTTAAACCCAGCATTGTCATCGTGGGTCTGTGCTCACACTTCTGTTTCCTAAGGAAGTAAGGGTGGTCTTTGGTGCTATATGCCAGAGTTGTTCACGCTGTGATAAGAGCTACAATGTCAAAACTGGAAATTAACCCCTGGCTGGCATGTCTCAGTGGATTGAGCTCAGGCCTGCAAACCCAAGTGTCACTGGTTCAATTCCCAGTCAGGGCACATGCCTGGGTTATAGGCCACATCCCCATTAGGGGGCGCTCAAGAGGCAACTGCACACTGATGTTTCTCTCCCTCTCTTTCTCATTCCCTTCTCTTCTCTCTAAAAATAAATACATAAAATCTTTAAAATAAAAAACCCCAGGAAATTAGAACCAAGGAAAGTGCTTAGAATCAAGCATTTTTCTCCTGTAAGTTTACACTAATGCTGAGAGTCAGGAGCAGGCCCTGATAACATTGGAGTGAAGATATTCTGGGTTCAAATTTCATTTAATACGTTATTTAAATCTCAGGTTTCAGATCTCTAAAGTAGATCTGTTGGTAAAGGGTTTGTGTGTGCAACCCTTAGTTTGAATGCTATGGCCTCCCATAGTAGAGAGGATCATGTCGGCTATGTGTCTCAATTTGTTGTACGCTTTTGATCAATGTTCAGAATGACTGTTTTTGCTAATTTCGACTAGTTTAATAAATGCCTCTCCAGAGGAGAGACTTCACCAAGCCATTCCCCAAAGTCACTACATCTCTGAAGACCTGTTAGCAGGGGTGGGGCGGTGACATGGTCAGATTTATGGATTGGAGAGCTCATTTTCGTTATTGAGTGCAGCCCCCAGGGTGATTTGTGAGTATGAGATGTATGTGAGAACCCTTGGTGTACGGTTGGTATTCAATAGATGGTCATTGTTTTGGTTGTTAAATTGCTTCTTAACAGCTCAAACGTGACCTTAGAGGAGTAACTTCCTGCTTCTGGATCTCGGTTTCTCCAGCTGTAAAATGAAGGTGATCTGTCCAGCTTTGTTTGTTAGCTGTTTTTATTCATTCATTCACTGTAACCTTAGGTTTGTCCCTTTCTCCGTGACCCTTAGTCCAGATAACCTAGGTTCTCCTCCAGTCTACTTTCCTAGAGCTTTAATATCTTTCACCTGACACAATTTCCATTTGATTTTTTGGATTTCCATTAAATTTTAAAAATATGCGGTGGTATTCTCAGAAAAGAGGCAGTTATAATGGGTGACCTCCGGGAAGAACTCTGTAAATAAGAAAGCAGACTATTTTAACAGGCTCTGGCCTTTTTTTTTTTTTTTTTGGTAAGTTACTCCTTACTTTTAAGGGCCCACGGGGCATTTAACAAAAATGGTGTAGGCGAGATCAGCTAGCAATTAGACATATTATCTGACATCAGTAAAATTTCAGTTTGGCGGGAAGGAAATAATTGATTGCTCAGCCATTTATAGTTGTATTAGATCAAGAAGCTGGGCTGGTGGTAGTTACTCTGTCTTTACCGTGTGGAGAAGACAGATACTTATCACCAGGAACTCAGTATTGTAAGGAGAATAACTGGAACAACAGCCAGCCTTTCCTCAGGGCATTTGCAAAGGTGTCAGGCCCTGTAGGAATAGAGAGAAGGGAAGGAGCCATTTTGTCTGGGATGTTTTAGAAAGGATTCTTGGAGAAAAGTGGACTGAGTTGTGAGCTGTGTCTGGAAAGACACAGATGGAAAGGATCACTACTGAAGAAGCAGCTAGCACAAGGCATGTTTGGGAAATGCTAAGGCGACCAGTGCGGCTAAGAGCTAGAAGGCACCACAGGGTAAGGTGGGAGTTGGGGTTAAATGATGGAACAATTAAAGGCCAAGCTAAAGACTTTGACTTTATTCTCTGTGCAGTGAGGTGCCAGAAGTCCCCTCCCCCCACCTCAGGTAGGATTAGCATACAGTGTCTCAATGATTTTTTGAACAGGAAAGTAATCACTATAGTCATGTTCAAAATCAGATATTCATGGTAATCCAAAGAATTTGGTCTTTTATCAAGCTTTGTTAGAAATCGGCCCAATAAAGAAAATGCATTGGTTTTTGTTAGTACACAGTAGAGGCAATGTGGAGAAGCTGTGAGGCCCTGCATAGGAAAGGCAGAGACCAGAGTTTGAGTGCTGGCTTAGGGGTGTGCGCACTGTGCCACCCAAGGCAAGTCACTTCCTCTCTGTGAGCCTTCCTGTGCTCACTTGTGAAAGATGCATGTCCATTGTCTTCTCAGATAGCTATGCTCGTCAAGTGATGTGAGTGACAAAATATTTTCGTAATCTCGTAATGGCTACCTGTAAGTAAGTAGCTTTTTTAAGAACAAAACGTTTCGGTGAAACTGTGTTCCAAAGGAGAGATCCCTACGAGCATTTTGGTCCATTTAGCCTAGGGCCACTGTGAGAAGAAGTTTCCTCCCCATCTCACATTTTGTCTCAGGCCCCCAGGCCTCCTAGTTTGTAAATTATTTTTTTAGGTCCCCGCCCTCTCACCCAGAAACATCGATGTGTGGTTGCCTCTTGCGTGCCCCCTACTGGGGACATGGCCCACAACTCAGGAATGTGCCCTCACTGGTAATTGAACTGGCAACCCTTTGGTTCACAGGCCTGAGCTCAATCCATTGAGCTACACCAGCCAGGGCTCTAGTTTGTAAATTTCGTGCTACCCATAAACAACACAACTTTAACATGAATAGACTGTAGAGCCTTTGTTCATTCATTCATTCCACAGCTGTTACTACTAAATGCCAGATACTTCTTTTCTAGACACTTAGAAGACTTTGGGGAACAAGCTAAAAATCCCTGCTCCTGTGGAGCTTACATTCTATCGTGTGTGCATGGTGGTGGGGGACCAGCCACAAACAGTTAAACAGAATAAAAGTGTGTAGTATATGAGAAGATGATAATGGTATGAAAAAAAGTAAAGCAGCATGAGGGGCATTCGGTGAGCTGGGTGTGAGAGAGCAGTTTACAATTTAAATGAAAGAAATAAGCTTAACTAAAAGGACTTTGCAAATAGAAAAAACCCTAAACAAATGTTAAAGATTTATATTTTTAGAAAAGTTTGAAACTGCCAAGTTGTCTGAATCTTTTTGTAGGATTATCTCACAGGAAATTTATTCATTCAGTATTTATTGAATGCCTGCCTGAATACATGCTGTTATTATGGAATATTTACTATGGGTTAAGCATTATTTATTAGTATCTCATTTGATCACTGTAATAACTCACTAATGTAGACATATGTCCCCAAGTGAGCAAAACTCTAGAGCAGGTGTGTCTAACCCCTGGCTCACGGGCCGAATACGGACCAGGATTGCTATGAATGCGGCCCAACACAAAATCCTAAGTTTACTGAAAACATTATGAGATTTTTTGTGATTATGTATTAAAGTGTATTTAAGGTGTGGCCTAAGACAATTCTTCTTCCGGTGTGGCCCAGAGATGCCAAAATGTTGGACAACCCTGTTCTAGAGTATAGGCAGTATATCTAATTAAGGAAACCCTTCTTTCTAAAATTTAAATGTGGGAACAAAGTGGCTTTGATGGCGATTACTGATGTCTTTCAAATTGGCAGGGTCATCTGTGTATCAGGTCATGACCTTTGGTGCTTTATCAGAAGTCACCAGTGGGTTCAAGATGTGGCTATTTTAAAGAAGTTTTCTTACCAGCTGCTGGGGTAGGCAGGCTGATGTGGTTGGTGGCCAAATTTTATCATACAAAATTGAGGAACCCCTGTATTAAAATCTGCAGTTTTCTAGGGTGGAGTCATGTGTCCATTGTTTATAGAGGAACATTAAGGAAATTATGACAGCGCTTGGGCACTTCAGCTTATTTTTTCCATTACAGCTACTAAGTAAACAAGTGTAGTATTCTGTTCTGGTTGGAAGCACTAAGAAAGCAAAGCCTCAGCCTCCAGATTGCATAGCAGGTAAGTAGTCAGTTAAGAGAAGGGAATGAGGGTGAGGGGACTGGGAAAATGTAGAATTTGGGACCCAAAAGAAAGGCAGGTGAGAAGTACTGGTCACACCTCCAGGCCAGACTGACCAGGGCTCAGGAGAAAGACCTAGTCATCCCTGTGTCCCTCCCTTAGTCTTCCCTCCTCCCCTTCCTCCAGTGCTACAGCCTGGTAAGTGTGTGGCTGCTGCTGAGGTGGAGATCCAGCTAGAAATGCCACTGTTTTCTGCTGGAGAAACAATAAATAACCAGAGAGAGCACTATCAAAACCTGCCAGTTCTGCTGTTTCAATTTATAGCTCTTAAATCCACGGTCTCCCATACCCAAAGCTACTGCCTCACCGCCTCTTTACCAGTTTCTTTAAATGGCTTCTTAAATTCTAAGCTTTCTAATAACCGTATTTGACCTTGTCACTTACCTGTTTGGAATTATTCAGTACCATTCCACTTTCTGTAGAATAAAGCTAGCCTCTTGAATGTGGCATGTAAGGGTCTTCACGATCTACCCCTTGCCTGCCTCTCTCTTCTTTTCCTCCTCCCTATGTTTCAGCCCAAGCTTTACCTCCTCCATCCAGGCAGCCACCCTGCTTCCCTGGCATAGTTCTGTGTTCCTGTCACTGTTGATTTTGTATAAATATTGCTTTAATTATAGAGTTTCCTAATTGTTTGCTCACTTTTATTTCTCTGGACCATGTTTGGAGTTACTTGAGACAAGCATTATTCATTTTGTTCCCCAACTATTTTGTTTGTGTTTTTTTAGTCACCACATCTAACTCTGTGTAACTTTTTTTTTTAAAGACGTTACTTATTTATTTTTAGAGAGAGGAGAAGGAGAAAGAGAGGGAGAGAAACATCAGTGCGCAGTTGCTTCTTGCATGTGCCCTGACTGGGAATCAAACCGGCGACTCTCTGGTTCGCAGCCCGGCGCTCAATCCACTGAGCTACACCAGCCAGGGCTAAGTCTGTGTAACTTAACCTTCTTGTCTCCAAGGACGCATCCTGCCTGTCTCTGGTACACTTTTGATTTCTTCTTCCTTCACATTCCTTTTGAATTCAGTTCACTTCATTTCATACCATTTACCAGGCAGTGTGGTAGTATCTGCAGATAGGAACTTAAGGAAGACATGGTTGCTCTTTTGCGGGTCTCACCCTCTGGTGGGGAGACTGCTGGGGACAGAAATTCCTTCGTGCAGTCTTTAGACTGCGGAGCCCTTAGAGTAGCCTCAGGGAATGCTTTGGCTGCAAGTCCTCCACTGGAACAGCCCTGTTCAAACTCTTTTATTCTTGGGATTCTGTAGATGCTTTTGTTTGAGTGGGAGGCGAAGGGATTCCACTGCCGAAAACCACAGTTGTTTGGGTACTGTTTTAAAGGAAGAGATACTGTGTTAAGCACTATAAAAACAATCTAAACAAAGGAGACAGACACCCTGTCTTCTTGTTTGGCAAAAGTCAATTTCTTTGCTAAGCCCCAGCCAATTCTGTTTGCAGTTTCAGGCAGCTTGGAGGTAGGTGGGTGGGTGCCCTTCCACCTGTTACCCATCGTTTACTACTCGCTCGCACTTGTTCCTACTTTCCTATCTCGCTGAGCGAATACTCCCCTTTTCACCAGTATGGAATTCAGAAATCTTCAAATTTGGGAGGAGACAACATTTTAGCTACTTTGATGCATTGAGTTAGCGGGAGAGGAACTGTGCTGAGTCCCCTATTCCTGGGGCAGGGTTAGTGGCTCTGTCTCCTGCCAGTGAGAACCCTGACCACAGTGTGATGTCATTGTCTGTTTTATACTGGTCAGCCCCCACCAATACCCATGACGGGGTGAATGGGAGCCTCCTGAGGGCCTGGCCGTGGACGCTGCAGATAATAGGTGCATATTCAGATTTGAGACAGGAAGGGAAGAAGTAGTATAAGGAGAGTTGCAAGCAGAGAACGTAGAGGATAATCTTGACCATGAAAGGCTACCCATGTCCCAGCACAATGCCTAGGAGATAATCTAAACTTGAAGAGCTGACAGGGAAGGGGAATGGAGGAGCATGTTGTGAGGGCAGAGGAAAGCATGGGTCAACACCTTCGGGGATTTAACTTTCCAAGCCTTCCAGATGACTTGTCCAGAAAGCATTTCTCACTTGGGGGAATCCAGCCATTTTTCCATTTTCTGGCCTGGCTGCGAATGAGTGAGCAGCTGATAAGTGATAAGAAGATGAAGAGATGTCATAATAGTTCTTATTCTTGGAAGTTGTCACTCGACTACAAAAGGGTTCAGGGCAATACTTTAGGAAAGGGTGAAACTGGTATGGGGAAACTTGAGTTTCCAGAAAAATCTCAAGGCTCTGTCCAAGGTACGGTCACCTATGGGGTTTTGGGTTTTTTTTTTTTTTTTTTATCCTTCCTTTCCATCGCCCCTCCCCCACCCAGTGCCGCTCGACACCCTTATACCCTGCCACGAATTTGGGTCATTGGAAGTGATGGTGTATTCAAAGAGGCTGCCTTTCTAACTTGCTAAGAGTCAGGATTCCTTTTTTGAATGAATGTACAGCCTCATGCTGAGAAGGACAAATCTCTTCAAATTTGACAGCCACAATTTCTTGCCACAGGAGAAAAAAATAGGTTTAAAAAAATTCTGGTTGATTGATAGTGATTATTTTAGTTATTAATGTGCTGAATCATTCCACTTTGGCTACCCTGATGGTAAGTTTCATTTTTTTTGTACTCAGGGAAAATACTATTTCATGTTTCGTCACTGCCCAGGAAAAATAAAATTTACACGAACTTTAGGCACAACGTTATGCAAAAAGGCATACCCATCATTAGGAAAATGTCTTCGTTAACACTTAAACAATGATTCCTTACCCACCAATGTTAATGTATGTTAAACCTATCTGTTGACTTGCAAATTCTGGTTTGCTCACTCCAGCTTTTACTGCCCCAGTCACCACTAAGACCTCTGAGGAAACCGTCTTTGAAACAAGAGTTTCTCGTTTTTTCTGTCCTGCTGTTTTTCTAACGAACAGAATTGCAGCACGCAGAGGATCTGTGTGACGGCTGAAGAGGTGAGGCATCTGCTGCACTAACTGCTTGCTTAATATAATAAAAACCCTTCAACCTGGTTTCCATATTTTGCCATTGAGTTTTATTAACTGTGTTTATCCTGTGAGAGTGCAAAGGAGGATCACAAAGGATGCATTTCTAGAAATTTAAATAATCACACGCCTGCCTGAAGAGTTAATGCACATGCACATGAGGGCGAAAAGATAGTAATATATTTCCATTATTGCCAGTCATTATTCTATCATGTATTAGCAAAAATTGAGCCAGGGACCAACTCAGACCGATGTGCATTTGAGCACATGGTTACTAGTCAGAGGGAGCACTAACTACTGTGGCTGTGGGGTGGGAGAAACTGGATTTCAGACATGCTGTCACTTTACCAGAGATTGACTTGTCTGGACAAGACAGTTTGTTGGCTTTTATTGTCCTCAAATTAAACTACTCTCTGTCTTACTCTCCAACTTGTCTTAAATGTTTGATTAAACCCTGGGAGAAGTGTCAATATTGCTCAACTTCTAAGTCATTAACCATCTTAATCCTGCACATTCCTTGCAGCTGAGGCCATTTTCTCTCCGATTTCTCTCCAGCCGGGCGGGGTTGTGGTGGGAGGGGTGGAGCCTTTCCACCGGCGCTGCAGTGTGGTGATCATCCTCTGCGTGGGAGGTGTGGGGGCTTGGCTAGAGGTTCACAACTCACTAAAGACTATGCTAAAAAACTCGCTTAGGTTGATACACATTGAAACAGATGGAAACTCGTGTATGTACTTGCTTCCAAACAACTCCAGCTTACCCCTGTGTGCTCCTGCCTGCTTCCCTCAAATAGACAGGCAATGGAAAAACTTTTCTCTTGTTTAGTCGAGATCTCAGTTATTGAAATTGCAGAAATGAATGTATTCTTTTGAGTCTGAACACCTGTTCATCCTGTATTCCCTACCATGAATAATCAGCTCTTCTCATGATTGTGATAGGCCTGTTGAGAAAACTGCCCATCTTCTAATTTTTATGCATACTCAAAGGGAATATTTAAACCGTGGTTTGTAGAGACTGATGGCCAGTTGTTAGGTTTCACAATGATATGTGAATGAATGGGGCATAGGCAAAATTGGGTTTTGATATAAAAATAAAATGCTTGGAATTTCTCAGTCTCATCCTAATAAAATACCAAGAGCCACATCCATTTCTTTCCCCACCCACCCTGACATTTTTAAACACCCCTGGGAACTAGTATATGCTTGAAAAACAGATAATTATCATAAGGCACCTATCTATACGGTCACAGATTACTCAATTGTAAATCTTCTTTAGCAAAAATGACTTGATTGATTTTGGAATTGGAGCCTCTTTGTAATACACTGCTTCGAGTGACCGTTTCAGCAAAGGCAAAGGGGGCTTGGGAACACTCAGAAGTGCCTGCTGCATAAGTAAGAAGGATCACACTGAGTTGCCAGAGAGTATCTTAATGACCTGAACCCCTTCCTGTTAAAATAATTACAGGAACGTCTTTAAGCTCTTCTCTGACAAACTTGTGAATTGAAATAGGAAGTGTCTTAATGCATAGAAATTATTTTAAGATTTGTATTCGAATTTTGAGGGTGAACGATTTTTTTGTTCCTCTCTCCTCTCTACTAAGCATAACCAATCTTGAATGCTTTTTCTCCTGTAATATGCATATTATTTATAAGATTATGTATAGCACTGTGTCACATATAAGTATCCCTCTTCAGGATGACTGTCGTTTTAGGGAAAATAGGCATAACCCAGTTTTCTAAAAAGGTGCATTTCAGACTAACAACAGTTCTTCCTTTTTGAACTGCAGAAAAAAAAATAAGTTCTGCTTGTAAGTTTAGCTAAGTGGTGACAAATATCAGACTATTTTCTACATGAGAGGATAGTGATGCATCAGTTTCCTAATTCCCCGTTAGTCCTCGCAATAGAATGAAGATTTTGCTTAAGCACCTGCCTGGAATAGAAGTACTTCCAACAGACTGTGCATAACCTCTCATTAAATCAGCATGCAGAGGACT
Organism: Phyllostomus hastatus; assembly: GCF_019186645.2. Lineage (NCBI taxonomy): Eukaryota > Metazoa > Chordata > Mammalia > Chiroptera > Phyllostomidae > Phyllostomus > Phyllostomus hastatus. Next base: position 5,406,298 of record NW_025333841.1, on the reverse strand, counting down.
AGCCAGCAGATGCTGCTGACAGGAACCCAGATGTAATCTCTTTAACCTTGTCCTGTAAGGCTCACACAAGTCGTGACCGGGGAATTCAAAGTAAATTAGGTTTTACATGAAAGTCTATAATCTAAATTCAATTTGATTAAAACGATGCCTGATTTATGTTTGCAACGAAATCTTCCATTGCATCGATCAGCAATGTTTCTTTAAAAATTCCTATACCTAACTCTATTTTTCTCACACCCATGTTTATCTTATTTTTAAGATGGTCAGCTTTCCATCGTTGCCCTGCCCCCACATCCTTCAAATGAAGAAGCTTTTGAAGGAAAAAGATACAAGCACAATAACAATTTGTTTATCAAAATCCAAAAGAGATGGGAAACATTATCTATTTCAGGAATTAATGGGAAAAGGTCATTTTACAAGTCCAAATAGAGTTGTTCTCTATGTTGGAAATATTTTCTCTGTATTTAATATCATACAGTTAGGACTTTTGTATTACACATAAGTTTTATCCTGCAACTATTTTGTTAAAGTAATATTTCTCATTAACACAATTCCTCTTGAAAATTCAATCAGCGATTTAAAACAATCAGTCATCACCAGAATTTCTCTGTTGTCACATTTTTTTGTTCCCTTTCAAAACTTTGTTTTTAATTGTGCAATTTCATTTTCTGAAGATAACCTAAAGAGAGATTAAAAACATCTTGGCTTTAGCTATTTTTTGAGATAGGAGCTGAGTTGCAGGAAATGTTACAATTCATTTCTTTCTCTTTTTTTAAAGATTTTATTCATTTATTTTTAGAGAGGGAACGGGGAGAGAGAGAGAGAGAGAGGGGGACATCAATGTGTGGTTGCTGGGGGCCATGGCCCGCAACCCAGGCATGTGCCCTGACTGGGAATCGAACCTGCGACACTTTGGTTCTCAGCCTGCGCTCAATCCACTGAGCTACGCAAGCCAGGGCAAAATTCATTTCTTAAAGCTATGGTTTTTCTTCTTTAACACATCCATCCTCTTACTATAACCTTCAGGAGTTTGAATGAGCTAATGCTTGGCAAGCCCCAAGTCTCTCCCCTTATAGCTACCTACACCTGAGATTCCTTGCTTGGCCACAGTGTGCTCCTGACAAGCAGGGTGCCCACGTGGGCTCAGATGGTTGCTATTATGCAACTTCAGGAACACATTCAGGCGAGAGAAAACTGAGAGGAGGCTCCTGATGCTTACAGTTTGGGGTCCCCGGTGCCCTTCTGGGTAAGTGAGTGCTCCCTGCTAAGGTTTGCTTCTGATACTGATTGGTGGAAAAGTCACTTCTATTATGAACACTGAGAACATAAATTTATTCTTTGCTGTCATAACCTAAAGTGCCCTCCGTGAGCAGTGGTTGAATTGGAATGCACACTGGATTGGGAATCAAGAATTGGAATCCTCACATTGTCTCTTATCTTTTTATAGCTAGCTGTGTGGCCTTGGGCTGGTCACTTACTTTGGATGGGCAATATGCTTCTTCACAGATATTTTGGGTCATCCTTTTTAAAATTTACCAGCTGGCCCTGGCTGCTGTGGCTCAGTGGATTGAGCACTGGACTGCAAACCAAAGGGTTGCCGGTTCGATTCCCAGTCAGGGCACATGCCTGGGTTGTGGGCCCATGAGAGGCAGCCACACATTGATGTTTCACTCCCTCTCTTTCTTCCTCCCTTCCCCTCCAAAAATAAATAAAACATTTAAAAAATAAAAAATTTACCAATTCAAATTTTAAAATATTTAAGGTATAATTTACATTCGATAAGGTGTTCAAGTCCTAAGTGTAGAGACAGATGGACTTTTAAATACGTATACACCCATGCAACCACCTCCCAGGTCAGGACGTTAGACATCCCCAGAATGCCAGCAAACTCCTGGGTGCTCCCCTAGCCAACTCTTTGAACTGCTGTCACTAACTGAAATGTGAGCTGGGCATTAATATGTAAAAGTCTTGATCTCATTTAGCTGACTCTGTTTGGACACCATTCACTCAGTAAGTGTATAATATATTATATATACTCCTCATTGGGAATTGCTCAGACTTTTCTTTGTTCTCTTTTCTTAAGCAAGTGAAGTTCCTTAAAAACCTATTGCTCCCTGGGTCTTTGATGGTGAAGCCAAAACCCAGAGGGCTCTCCTTAGGTACCTGTGAGGTCAACAACAGCATAAGGGCCAAGATTCCCCAGTGCTCACCCCCACCATTCTAGGTTTCAATGTGGAATCTGGGAATAAAAACAAAAGGAATTGTTTTCACTTGTGACACTGGGTATAGTGCTAAACCAGGGAGGTCAAACTCATTTTCACCGGTGAGGGGGCTGGGGGGCTGGGTGGAGCCTTGTGGTTGCCTTCAAAGGGCCGAATGTAATCTTAGGACTGTATAAATGTAACTACTTAACAGTTAAGGGAGAGCGGTGCTGCCACCTGGTAGAAACAAGGGGGTAGAAACAAGGTGCCAGGCAGGATAAAATAAAGTGGAGGGCTGGATTCGGCCCGCAGGCCTTGTGTTTGCCATCCGTGTGCTAAACTGATTGACAACAGTATGAACTTATTAATAATAACAACAGATAGTGTTGATATATTACTTTACGGTTTTCTAATGCAGTTTCTTTTACATTACCTTCTTGGATCTTCAAGCTTCCCTGAAAGGTCTATGCTATTCCTCTCTTACACAGAGGAGGGCATAAAAGCTCATAGAGTAAAATGACTTGCTCAGGATCATACAGCCAGGAAATGGAAGTATTTGAATTTTCCTTTAGGGGGGTCAGACACAAATCCACTTAAAACAGTAGAAAAAACTCCAGAATCTTGGTCGTGTTCCAGAATGGCTGTTCTTTAAAAAAATTTCTTTATTTTTTAAAAGATTTTATTATTTTTAGAGAGAGAGGAGGGAGAGGAAAACATTACTGTGTGGTTGCATCTTGCGCGCCCCCTACTGGGGACCCAGCTGCAACACAGGCATGTGCTCTGACAGAATCAAACCAGCACCCTTGGTTTGCAGGCGGGTGCTCAATCTACTGAGCCATACCAACTAGGGCCTTTTTGTATTTTTAATTCAATTTATTTGGGTTACACTGGCTAATAGAATTATATAGATTTCAAGGGTACAATTGTGTAATATATCATCTGTATGTTATACTGTGTGTTCACTAACCCCTAGTAAAGTCTCCTTCTATCAACATTTATCCCCCATTTACCCTCTTCTACCTCCTTGCCCCAACCCCTTTCCTTCTGTTAATCGCCATACTATTTTCTGTGTTTATGAGGTTTTATTTATTATTTTTTTTTACTAATTCCTTCAACTATTTCACCCAGCCTCACAACCCCTCCCATCTCACAGCTGTCAGTCTGTTCTCTGTATCTGGGTCTGTTTCTATTTTGCTTGTTTGTCGATTTTGTTCGTTAGATTCCACATATAAGTGAAATCATATGGAACTTGTCTTTCTCTGGTGGCCTTATTTCACTTAGCATAAAACCCTCTAGGTCACAGGTAGCAAACACAGGGCCTGTGAGCCGAGTCCGGCCCTCCACCTTGTTTTATCCGGCCCGGCACCTTGTTTCTACCTGGCAGCAGCACTGAGCTCCTTGCCCCTGGTTAAGGAGCAGTTACATTCATACAGTCCTAAAATTACATTCAGCCCTTTGACTCAAGGCTGATGTGGTCCCTGGTGAAAATGAGTTTGACACCCCTGTTCTAGGTCCAGTCCATGCTGCCACAAAAGATAAGATTTTCTTTTTCTTTTAACAGCTGAGTAGCATTCCATTGTGTAAATATACCATTGGGTAAATTTTTTATCCACTCATTTACCAATGGGCACTTCAGCTGTTTCCAAATCTTGGCTATTCTAAATAGCACTGCAATGAACATAGGAATACATATATTCTTTCTAATCAGTGTTTTGGGGTTGTTTGGAGATATACCCAGAAGTGAAATTGCTGGGTCATAAGGCAGTTTCATTTTTAATTTTTTGAGGAAACTCTATACTGCTTTCCACAGTGGCTGTGCCTGTCTGCACTCCCACCAATAGTGCACTAGGGTTCCCTTTTCTCCACATCGTTGCCAACATTGTTGTTTGCTGATTTATTGATGATGGCCATTCTGACAGGTATAGAGTGATATCTCATTGTGGTTTTAATTAATATTTCTCTGATGTCCTATTTGGAAAAGTGTCTATTTAGGTCCTTTGCCCATATTTTAATTGGATTGTTTGTTTTGTTTTTGGTGTTGAGTTATATGAAGTTCTTTATAAATTTTCTATATTAATCCCTTATCAGATGTATCCTTGGTTAACATGTTCTTCTATTCAGTGGGTTGTCTCTTCCTTTAGTTGATGGATTCCTTTGCTGTACAAGAACTTTTTGATGTAGTCCCATGTATATTTTTTCTTTTGTTTCCCTTGCTCAAGGAGATATATTAGAAAAGATATTGCTAGGAGCAGTGTTCAAGATTTTACTCCTTATGTTTTCTTCTAGGATTTTTATGGTTTTGAGTCTTATATTTAAGTCTTTTATCCATTTTGAGTTTATTCTTGTATATGGTATAAGGAGGTGGTCTAATTTCAATTTTTGCCCGTATCTTGTATAATTTTCCCAATACCACTTATTGAATAGACTGTCCCAAAATACCATCTATTTACATATATTTATATGTATGTAAATATATGTATGTAAGTATATATATTTACATATATATTTATATGTAAACAAATACCATTTATTTATTTTATATATATATTAAATTTTTTCCTGCTGGAAAATGGCCTATAGGAGTTCCTCTTTCTTCTTCCTTTCCACCTCACATAGAATAGTTGTTTTGTGACTTGTTACACCAGTGAGAAATGGCAGTGACAGCACATGGGCAAATAATTCCATAGGGCATTAACCCAGAGCTTCTGTGGAAGGAGGAATCAGTCTGAACTGGAAGTCCAGGTTGGGTAACAGAGCCTGGTCGTACACTCAGGAGTAACTGGGGTTTTGCGGGCTTGTCCCCAGACATTGCAGTGCCTGGTCACGTGGGCCGCCTGGTAGGATTGCTACCTGCTCTGCATACTCTTCCATTCTATGAGTAAACGGGGGCTGGGAGTGAAGGTTGTCTTAAGCTGCCTTGTCCAATAAAGTAGGCACTAGTTACATATGGCTATTTGGATTTTAATTTTGATCACTTCAAATGAAATAAAGTTGAAAATTCACTTCCTCAGTTGTACTAGACATATTTCACGTACTCCATAGCCCTGTGGTGACCCTATTGATCAGCACAGTTAGAGACCATTTCCGTCACTGCAGAAAGTTCCATTGGACGGCACTGGCCTAGACCAGGGACACCTTTCATCCCGTGTGTGCTGAGAATTCTCGCTCAGCAGGCTTAGGACAAGTGTACTCCAGACTCTGGACAAACCTCTGTGGTACTCTCCCTTTACTCCCAGTCCCTCCCTTATGTGCACTGCTTTGCATCTAGGTAGCTAGAGCTTTAGGGAACAGCCATTTCTTTTTCCTTCCCCAACATTGGCCCTTTTCCTTGAAGATGGAGGCAGATCCTGTGTTTCAGAAGAAATAGTTGGTTCTCTTCACTGCTAAAATAGAAGGGACTCCAGGCTTTGTGGGTCCTGAACGTGGGAAGAGAATATAAGGATTCCCACTTGAGTCATATTTCTCTTTAGCCTGCCTTTCCCCACATTTACTAAACAAGATTTTCTTAGCAAAATATATACTTAACCAATAGGAGACCAACTCTCTGGCATCCCAATTAGGTCTTACATATGCATATTCATAGCTTTGGGGGAGAAAGTGATGAAGACCTTTTGAATCTTGGTCATGGGTAATGAAGACCTTTTAAATTTTAAGAAGGTCATGAGCACCTTTCAAATCACCCCTTTTTTAGGGTGCAATTTGTATTTGTTTGTAATGCTAATAGAGATTTCCATATTTAGAATGGGTTATTAGTATCAGGGATCCCTTTTATTAACGGCAGGACATCTTAAAACAATCACTAGTCATTGTTAACAGCTCATTATTTTTCATATCTTAAAGATTGAACCCTTCACCATGATTAATAAAGGATAGTTATTATCTGCTTTGGTCACAAAAATTCATGTACAAAAGAAACACTTTGGCAAATTAAAGGTAAAATGGTAGCATGAACACTTGTATCTGCGCTGCTAATTAAAAGACTTAACTTATTAGGCCTTGAGGGGGGAGGAAAAAAGAAACAAACAAGTATAATTTGCCAGATTAATTTTATGGTCTGTTCTATTTAATCAAACTATACCTTTTAGTGAAAATGACAAATCTGGGTTGTCAGAATGTGGTAGATAAGGAAGATAAAGGTCATATATTTTAATGTCACAGAAGGTCTTATTAAAGGAATCTTAATTACATTAGGTACCCATGAAACATTAATTAAATACTGTCTGAAATAATTAGGTCCAAGTTACTGATGGTTTAATTAAACTCAGTTTCGTATTTCATAAGAAAACTAAAGGTCCAGTATCTCTGTTGGCAGCATAATTGATAGTATGTCAAAAAGGCAAAATAGTAACCTTGACCAACTGTGGAGAGAGGGTGATAGGGCTCACGAGGCCTGTGTGCGTTGATGCCATTCTCCCTGGTGGCTCGTGCTGTGGTTGATACCTCATGAAGTGTGTGCCTTCGTAACCTTTCAGCTTCTGGGGCACAGAACTGTGTGCCTTAGACTAGGGGAGGTAGGTACGATACAGAGTGAATCCATCACCTAAGGCTTGAAAAGTTTGTCATGTGCAGAAAGGCGAGATGCCTTATACGTGCACTTTTTCCTTTTAGAAATGCATCCTGCCTTTTGTCAGCTCTGTACATTGTATCTCAAAAATGCTAGACATCTTTTCTGATCACTTACTTGCAATCTGCACAGAGGGTATTGTGACATTGAAAAAGACTTCCCTAAACTTCATCCCCATATGTATTTAGTGTCTCTATGCCTTATGGTCCATTTTCTTCTTTAGTGGCATGTCTTGGCAGTTAAGAGCATGGGCTTTGGAGTCAGACTGCAGGGCTTGAACCTCAGCTCTGCCACAGCTGTGTGACCTTCTGCTAGTTACATTTTGAATTTGTTTCTTTTTTTAAAAAAAATATTTTACTTATTTTTTAGAGAGAGGAGAAGGGAGGGAAGAAGAGGGGCAGAGAAACATCAATGTGTGGTTGCCTCTCGCACGCCCCCTACTGGGGACCTGGCCCACAACCCAGGCATGTGGCCTGACTGGGAATCAAACCTGCAGCCTTTCTGTTGCCCAGCCCACTGAGCTGCACCAGTCAGGGCTGAGTTTGTTTCTTCATTTATAAAATAGAATCTGTAGTATTAACTACTTAACAGGGTTGTTATGAGTATAGTGCTTTAATGTATATAAAGCATTTACCACAAGTGCAAAGTATATGGTGAGCCTAAAAAATGGCGCAGAACATTCTGTGGTCAATAGGATCATGGGGATTTGAGGTCCAGCTTGAATTAGTTGGATGTAGGAGAATGCAAGTAGAATGCCAGTTTAAAAGAACTTTAGAACGTGCCAGAAGGAGAAAAGATGACACAAAAGCAAAAATGTAGCTGGAGATTTTATGGGCCGATGATTTGAAATAAGCTTCAGGTCTGTTTTTTTGTTCTTTTGTTTGGCTTTGTTTTTTGAGTCTCAAGCTGAGCAAGACTCTGTGCTGAGGACAATTGAAGGCTGGAGATTTGGGCAGGGAAGGACAGCTTTAGTCCAAGTTGGACTCTTTCACTTTGAATGAGACAAAAACAATCAGGTTAATAGTCTTATAGTTTCTATAGTGCTTTAAAGTCCATTATCTTATTACTCCTCTTAATAGCTCTTTGAGGTAGATACTACAAGTAGCCCCATTTTACACATGAGGGAACTGTGGCATTGGGTGGTTAAGACACTTGTGTAAGCTCGCACTTAGCTACAGGGATTTGGACTTTGTCTGCTATCTTTTCTGAGCCACCACCCTCCCAGAGCTCAGCCCTGGGAGGGAGGGGGTGAGGCCTGTGGGCTCAGTCTCACCAGTCCCTGTGAACTGAGAATGGATTTCACACTTTTAAGGGCATGTAAAGGAAGAGGGGGCGGGGGGAGGAGGAGAAATAGTCACTGTTGCTACCCCAGCAGTAGTGACAAAAACTGAACGTGGCCTCCAAAGCCTGTTTGGTATCTGGCCCTTACCAGAAAAAGGTTGCTGACCCCTGTTTAGGGCAGTCCTTCTCAAACTTGAATGTGTGTATAAACCCTCTGGGCATCTGGTTCAAATGAAGATTCTGATTCAGTGTGTCTGGGCAGAGCCTGACATTCTGCATGCCTAAAAAGCTCCCAGGTGATAGCGATGCTCTGGTCCTTGGACCACACCCTGCAGAGTGAGGGTTGTGCCTCACACCAACTCCATATCCCGACTCATGCCCTTTACTTGAGAAGCAGGCACTAATGACTACTTCCGTTTGTTTGTTTCCTAAGGAATCAAACTTATTTTCGGTGTTCATAGAATGTGAACTTTTCAACAATTCACCTTTAAATCATCCTGGATCTTTCCCCTCCCAAATGGCGATGGCTTCTGCCTGCTGCCTCTGTCAGTTTATCAGCTATATATGCAGGAGCAGGGCACAGTGATGGGGAGACAAAAAAGCACATGGCTTAGGTCCTGGTCTTCAGGATCGTCTTGTTGAGACCCACCTACAATGCTTAATGTGGGCTCAGTTGTTCCCTTTCTTCCCGCTTCTGCAGTTGCAAGCCCCACTTTCATGATAAGTGTCTCACGCAGAGATACCATTTTCCCTTCACTTTGGGTTCTCTTTCCTTTTCTTTTTTAAAAGATTTTATTTACTTATTTTTAGAGAGAGGGGAAGGGAGGGAGAAAGAGAGGGAGAGAAACATCACTGCGTGGTTGCCTCTCGTGTGTCCCCTACTGGGGACCTGGCCTGCAACCCAGGCATGGGCCCTGACTAGGAATTGAACCAGCAACCCTTTGGTTCACAGGCACATGCTCAATCCGCTGAGCCACATCAGCCAGGGCTAGGTTTTCTTTTTTTTTTAAAGTTACAATTTTTTAAAAAGATTTTATTTATTTATTTTTAGAGAGGGAAGGGAGGGAGAAAGAGAGAGAGAGAGAAACATCAATGTGCAGTTGCTGGGGGTCATGGCCTGCAACCCAGGCATGTGCCCTGACTGGGAATCGAACCTGCGACACTTTGGTTCACAGCCCATGCTAAATCCACTGAGCTACGCCAGCCAGGGCTTAGGGCTGGGTTTTCTTATATACTATGTAGTCTAGGTCCTTTCTCGGGTTTTCCAGCCTTCTGCTTTGGCCTCTTCTTTGCTTCTTCTTTCTTGGCCCTTGTCTGACTTCGCTGGCAGGAGCTTTCTTCATTTTCCTTTGCTCTTTCCTTGGTATTGTGGTCTAGTTCATTTGCACATAAGTCTCATTACAAAGCCCAGTGCCAAGCGTCAGGAATCTACTTTTAGAAAAGGGGTGGTTTTTCCCTTTCAGAATATGGTCAGTTCTCTCCCTGTTTGAATCTAATGTATTACTTTTGGATGGTAAGCATGGGGAATATGACTCATTATTCCATTTGTTTCACATAATGCTTTTTAATCATGAGTAAATATTATATATGCCACATTACCTTTTAGTACAATAGTTGGTACTTATAGTCTCCCATAGTTCAAAGAAAGTAGCATTATTGGCTAGATTGGAGGAAAGCAATCCTTATTCCATAAAGAATGAATCTCCCTGATGATTGTCCTATCACTTATCCTCCTATTTGGGCCTCAGGTGTGTGGTGTTTTGCCATTGCTGCCTTCTCCAGAAGTCCTGTCATTTTTTAAAAAGATCTTATTTATTTACTTTTAGACAAATGGGAAGGGAGGCAGAAAGAGAGAGAAACATCAATGTGTGGTTTCCTCTCATGCGCCCCCTACTGGGGACCTGGCCCGAAACCCAGGCATGTGTCCTGACTGGGAATCAAACTGGAGACCCTTTGGTTTATAGGCTGATATTCAATCCACTGAGCCACACCAGCCAGAGCCAGAAGTCCTGTCATTTTAAGCTGAATGTGTGGCATGGATCCAGATGAGTTGTGTTGCTTTTTGTTTATAGTCTCATTCTTCTGGCTCTCTAACTGCACTACCTCCAGATATCTCTCAATTCATTCTCGTCTGCACCCTTTAAACAAGCATTACCACTGACCATGCTCTCCATGTCCACACTGATTGAAAGAGAGTCATGGACTGTGAACACTGGAAGGAACTTATCTGGTATGAATGCCTCCAAGTAAAGGCTGAAACTGAAGCCCAGAAAACAGGCGATTTGTCCAAGGTCACACAGCGCACAGTTAGTGGTGGAGCAAGACTAAAATTCTCGCCTATTGTCCTATTCAAGAGGTGAAGATTTTAGTTTTGTTAAATCTGCTGCCTGGTATGAAGTACTTCAAGTTTTAAAATCATTGACATATTAGAAAAATAAGGTGAATGCCTGCATTCTTTTCAACTTATTGTATATATGACTGTATTTTATTAATGAAACAGAACAGAGGTAATCTTTGTTTTCTTGTTTTTCAACACACACCTTGACCATCGTGAACCTTTGTGGCTGTTTGTTCTCATATCAGTTCTACTAACTCCTCAGCTAATCTTTTACACACACACGAACACACACACACATATATATTTTTTTAAAAAATATTTTCTTTTTAAAAACTATTTATTCATTTATTTTTAGAGAGAGGGAGAGGGAGGAGGAAAGAGAGGGAGAGAAACATCAATGTGTGGTTGCCTCTCATGTACCCCACACTGGAGACCTGGTCAGCAACCCAGGCATGTGCTCTGAGTGGGAATCAAACCACTGACCCTTTGGTTCGCAGCCCGCCCTCAATCCACTGAGCTACACCAGCCAGGGCTACACACATATATTTAAAAAAAAAAACACTTCTCTAACTCAGCATATTTGACTTTTTATTTGTTATTTTTTAAAAATATTTTATTTATTTATTTTTAGGGAGGGAAGGAGAGAGAGAGAGAGAGAGAGAGAAAGAGAGAGAGAGAGAGGGAGAGAGAGAGAAACATCAATGTGCGGTTGCTGGGGGTTATGGCCTGCAACCCAGGAATGTACCCTGGCTGGGAATTGAACCTGGGACACTTTGGTTCCCAGCCCGCGTTCAATCCACTGAGCTATGCCAGCCAGGGCTTTGACTTTTTAAAATATTAATAATAGTACACATAAATTCAAAATCCAACAACCTCCTGCCATGAAACCTCCAAGCCTGATAAAACTTCAAGAGGGCGGTAAACCTAAACCTAGGAATAGAAGAGATTTCATAGCCCGCCAGGCTGCTATCCATTCATTCATTCGTTTGCTCATTCATCGGTCTCTAGCCTACTGCAAAGCCCCTCTGCCATCTTACATTCTTAGCCCCTTTGTTTGTTTCTCAGTGAGGCCACGTGTAGAGGGACAGATACTTAAAGAATCTGAGCTGTGCAGAGCCTCGGTTTCTCAGCCTGGTCATTTGGTGCGTCGGACCTGTGAGATATAAGTCACTGCATAGTGAATGCTTCATTTTTAGTAAGTTTTTCTTCCAAAGCAATTAGAATGGATTCCAATGAATAGCAGTATTGGTCACTTCTTTTATACAATTTCCTTTTGCTTCCTACTATTGAGAAAAAAAAAGTTGGGGGGTCAGAGAAAGAGTATATTTGCTCTGTTCATATGGAAACATTCAAAGTTAGATCTTTTATTTCAGTTTTTGGGTTTGCTTACAGGTCAATATGGATATTGTCATAGATTGCTGTCACATTTTGATCGATGACCACAAACATGGTACTTATGGATTGATTTGCACAAGTGAAAATATTTTTAGAAGAAGTATTTTCATTTTTACCTTTAGTTTCAATTGCAGTTTTCATTCAATATTAATAGTAAAAGTATCATATTAGTGAAAATGTTTTCTAAAGATTTTATTTATTTATTTATTTTTAAAGTCTTTTTATAAAGATTTTATTTATTTTCAGAGAGAGGGGAAGGGAGGGAGAAAGAGAGGGAGAGAAACATCAGTGGGTGTTTGCCTCTCATGTGGCCCTTACTAGGGACCTGGTCCAAAACCCAGGCTTGTGCCCTGACTGGGAATCGAACTGGCGACTCTTTGATTCACAGCCCTCACTCAATCCACTGAGCTACACCAGCCAGAGCTATTTATTTATAGGGAGGGAGGGAGGGACAGCGGAAGAGAAACATCCGTGTGGTATGCAAGAGACACTTGGATCATTTGCCTCTCACACGCCCCCAAATGGGGACCTAGCCCACAACCCAGGCATGTGTCCTGATGGGGAATGGAACCAGTAACCTTTTGTCTTGTTGTGGGGCGATGTCCAATTCACCAAGCCATACCAGTCAGTGCAGTGAAAATATTTTTAAGGAATAAAATAATTAGGTGCTGCAATGTGGCAGATGTGGTCTTCTATTTGCATGTTTGCTTTTACTCAGGCTGTATTAAATCCTAAAGAGAATCAGTAAATCTTATTATGTATTTTAGAAATTTAAAAAAAAGGGGAAATACCTTCAAATGTTTGATGTATATCCCATGTTGGTCAGAGATCCCTTACATTTACATACTAACTGGATCTGGGCCAACTTAACATTGTATGGGGTACCTGGCTCTGTTCTTCTTAGCAGTAGTCCCCCCTTAGATTGCAGGATGTTGCTCCATTTCCTGAGAAGCAGTTTGTAATAAGAGTTATTCTCTCTTGCCCTGGCTGGTGTGGCTCAGTCGATTGAGTTCCAGCCTGCGAACCAAACGGTCGCTGGTTCAATTCCCAGCCAGGGCACATGCCTGGGTTGTAGGCCAGGCCCCCAGCAGGATGCATGTGAGAGGCAACCACACACTGATGTTTCTCTCCCTCTCTTTCTCCCTCCCTTCCCCTCTCTCTAAAAATAAATAAATAAAAAATTTAAAAAAGGAGTTATTCTCTCTTATTTGCTCCCTCATTTTCCTTCTTGTACTCATCTTGTCACACTAGTGACAGCTGAGGGGCTCCTGTCTCTTCCTCTCGAGTTACATATTGGCACGTTTGTTTCCTTAGAGTCGCTCAGTTCCTCTGCTCCTGCTGTATGCAGCGGATTCAGGGAGGGCCCCGTCTCATCTTCTGTAAGGCACCCACCGAGGAGGTGAGCAGATCAGACAAGGTGAATTAACCGTGACAATTCCCGAAGCAATAGAAAGCTTCCCCCCAACCCCACCAATTGTCCTTTGGGGTTTAATGCTAAGATATGCAATCTCATGTGACTTACCTTGATATGGAAAACAGAGCAACTCAGCAAACTCAATACATTTTTCTCCCTTTGAAGTAACAGACATCTTAAATAGAAGTTATCTGGAGTCAGAGACCTGGCCCCTGCTGGGGTGCTTGTTTACCTGAGGGCAGAGAAAGAAAAAAAAAGACCCTTTGGGAGTTTAGGAACTGTCTGTGAATGCAGGAATTATATGCTGGCATCTCCTAGAGACTTTTCCAAAGGAGCAAAACCAGCATTGGGGAAAAAAGGCAATTCCAAACCAGCATAATCACTTTTCATTCTGACCTGGAAATGAAAACAAACTACAGAGGGACAAATCCCATGTAAACTAAGCCCCCCCCCCCCACAGAGTCTTAACAGCAGACAGGGAGTTTGATTAGTTGTAACTGCATTTTGTTGAAAAGCACCGCTCTGTGAGAGCTACCGCAAGGCTCTTTGGGTCTGTGGACCTGGCTGGGCCAGCCAGGGACCCCAGGGCGGGATGACAAGGTACAGAGGTCTTAGTTCAAAGGGAATCCACACCCAGCCTGGCAACTTCAGGAGACAGCTGGACTTTCTTCTCTCCTAAGAGCACTTACCTGCTGTCTTTCTCACTTTGCCCCGAAGATCTTTCTTAAAAAGAGAGTGGCCAATGAATTATGAAACAGGAATGTAATAACGAAGGTAGAAATGTGTCCTGTTATCAGTCACACACATTCAAGCCCAGTCCGGGGCAGCAGAGTAGACGGGACTATAAGCTCTGGGATCTTCTCATTCAACCAAGATTGCTGCATACAAAAGTTGACAATGCCTGCCTGAAAGCCATTGTTGATATTCAACATTTTTAAAAAATAGCTGAACAGACTAGACAATAAGGTATGACAGAAAACTTGGACAGGAGGCTGGCTTGGAGTCTGGCTTAAGAAACAAACATGCCATTAGAAGTATGCAACAAACACATTTCTGACTGTTTAATTTTATTTGAAAATAAGAATCAACTTTATTGTTCACTTATTTTCCTTTTCTAAAGCAACACGGACACAAAACTGGATTTCATTGGCTCATTAGGGTACCTCTATAATCTTCCTATTTACACATCGAAATTCTCATGGGCATTAACTCTGTGATCTTCACTGCTTGATGCGGGAAGGAGGAGGCTAAGGAGAAACCTCAAGTTGCCTTTTATAAAGGAATTGGAGCACTTCAAAGGTGTCTTAGAGACATCATAAAAATCATTCCATTATTGTTTAACTCATTCATCCAGCAAATATTTATTGAGTAGCCACGATGCGCCATGGGTATGCAGCGGTGGACAAAATCAACACAGTCCATGCCAATTGACCAACACTGTCCTGGTTTTCGCGCTGGAAACCCTGCATCCTGGGAAAACTGGAGTGGTTGATCACCCTGTTCACTTCCTGGAAGTTACCAGTCCCCGGACTCCTGAGAAGGGTGGGTGGGGAAATTCTGGTGGCTGGGGTCCTGGTACTAGACCTATATGGTCTCCATCAGGACCCTTTATCGAGCCCCAGTTTTCTCACTTAGAGATGGAAAAATACTATGCACTTCAAACTGTTACTTTAAGTTTAAATGAAGTTTGGTTACCGATTCTATAGGAACTGACCGCGATGACAGCTTTTCAGCCAGCGACAAAAGAGGGAGATGTAGCTGTAAATGTCCCATTGGCTCTGCAAATAGCAAAGGCTGCTCTATGCTTGGCAGAACCAGAGTGGAACCCACCAGAAATCTGGCTGAAGTATCTTGTTACTGTTATTAGATGAGGTACGGTCACAGGCCCACAGTGCTTTCTTGGGGAAAACCACTGACCCCCGCCCACACCAACCAAAGAGAGGATCAGCCAGTAGCTTAATCATTTTGTCTGCTGGAAAGTGCATTAAAAAACCAAGTACCTTATTCTCAAAGGGGGATTTGGGCTAAAGACAAAAGCATTGAAATGAAAGGGGGTCATGTATAAGCCTACAT
The DNA here is from genome assembly GCF_019186645.2 of Phyllostomus hastatus. NCBI lineage: Eukaryota > Metazoa > Chordata > Mammalia > Chiroptera > Phyllostomidae > Phyllostomus > Phyllostomus hastatus. Next base: position 5,391,032 of record NW_025333841.1, on the reverse strand, counting down.
TAACTCCTACTAGTGCTGGGCGTTGTTTTTCACCTTCCTTCTTTGAGGGTCTCATCAAGATTCCTTTTTATCTTTGCCAAGCTCTTGATCTTTCTTACTCATACTTTGTAATATTTAACATCCCATGAGCAGCTATTAGGCACTCAGCATGTTCCAGAGACTGGGATGCTGGGAGGAAGCAGACCTTGTTCCTGTTTTCAGAGAGCTGACAGTCTAGTCAGAAATACACAGACACATTGAGATTTTTTAAAGTTTCTATTTCCTTCCTTTCCTTTAACTGCCTTATATATATTTTAAAGATTTTATTTATTTATTTTTACACAGAAGGGAAGGGAGGGAGAAAGATAGGGAGGGAAACATCAATGTATGGTTGCCTCTTGTGTGCCCCCTATTGGGGACCTGGCCTGCAACCCAGGCAGGTACCCTGACTGGGAATTGAACCAGTGACCCTTTTTGCTTTGCAGTCGAGTGTTCAGTCCACTGAGCCACGCCAGCCGGGATGGATTTATATTTTTGAAAGTAGCATTAAGGTCTTGATTTTACTCTGTCTTCGAATATCTTCCCTTCCCTACCGCATTGAACTTTACCTTCCATACTATGCACACTATCTTTTCAGGAACCACTGACCTCACAGCCACTAAGATGATGGTTTTCCAAGCATTATATTGCAAACCAATGTGGCTTTCATGATTGAACTTCATTAGTCCATACTAATACCGTAAGCCATCTCATTATTAGTTGGTAATAATGCCATTTTCAAAGCTTGTCAGGGGAGAAGACTCTCAATCCCAGCTCCTGATGTACACAAAGGGGGACAAACTTCCTACTGCCTTTGAATTGTTTTTTACAGGTGCGGCCTTTCAACATCTCATCAGCATGCTAAAGAACCAGGTTCCAGACTTAGTTCTGGCCGGTGTAGCTCAGTTTGTTGGAGTGTTGTCCCATAGACCAAAAGATCATAGGTTTGATTCCCAGTCAGGGCACATGCTTGGGTTTTGGGTTTGATCCCCAGTCTGGGCGCATATGGGGGCAGCTGATTGACGTTTGTCCTTCCTCCCCCTCTCTCTAAAATCATCCTCAGGTGAGGATTAAAAAAAAAAGAAAAAAAACAAGGTTCCCTATGCTGATGAAAAATTATGATGGCATGAACCTTGCTGTGTTGCCTTTCATTACTTTAAACTTGACCTACTTTGTTGGCAGGTTCTGTGCTTGACAATTTGGAGACCACAAAGGGAGGAGGACGGGGATAAAATTTTAGCAGCACACTAGAGAATTGGTGTTAATGCTCTGACCAGAGCCTGGGATAGCTCTTCTGCCCTTCATTACCTGGACATGTTTGCTGAGCACACAGCATAGTGCCAGGGACTTTCCCTGTGTTGGCCCTTTAATAAAACGAGGTATAAGACCAAATCCTGTTCTAGAGAACGTTATGATTGTGGGCCACCAAATGGATCTGCAAAAAAAAAAAAAGAAGAAACACAAGGTAGCATGTAAATGATACCAGGGGAGGCACAGGCCAGGACGAGCAGTAGCACTCTGAGGAGTCAGAAAAAGCCTCTGGGAAGTCTTCATGGGAGCTACCTGCTTGGTGGGAGAAGCAGGTGTGGAGTGTCTACAGATCACTGAGTAGCCTCGTTACTGGAAAACCAATGAGCTTTTTTCTCCCTCATTTCATCCACACCTTCAGAAAGGCCATATTGAGTCACGATCAGCTATTGCACTAGTGCCTTCCAATTTGCAGCCGCGGTTATGGGCAGTTCATGAGCCTGTGCCCACCCTCACCGCTTTTCTACCTCTCAGCTGTCCGTCATCTCCATGTCAACTATACTTCCCATATAGGTTCTGGAAGTTCTTTCGTAAGTTTTGGTTTCGTCTGTTTCTGTAATGTTGCATCATTAAGGGATGGTGATGATTTGGATGTTAGTCTCCTGTTTTTGTCTTTTTTTTTTCAAATACTCCATAAAGTGGCAGTGGTTAAGCGCAAGGGCAGACGTATGCGTAAAAATTACCATCTCAATCCCTTCTATCACATTGTAACCGGAACATTTCCACTCCCTTATCTATGGTGGCCTGGGGGCTTTATACACATTATTGCTAATTTTTTCACCATCCCTAGAAATTAGGTATCACTACCTCCATTTTATAGATGAGGAAGGAAGGCACAAAGAGATTCTTATCTTGTCTGGGGTCATCCAGCTAGTAAAAGGTTCACAAACATAAACACCACTGATAAATTGTTAGCATAGTTTATAGAACAAACACTTGGTGTGATGGAAGCTGGCCCCGCCAACTTTATTTTGGCTAACATAGCTTATTTAAGTTTTCACCCATCTGCAGTGATAAAACCTGGGTATTTTCCATGTTTGGTTTCAACTTTGCAAATTCATTTGTAGCAAATGGTTTGTTCTACCACCGGTTCAGGTATGCTATCTTAGATAAAACTATATTTTGTCTTTTTAAAAAACTTTTATTTATGTTTAGAGAGAGGGGAAGGGAGGGAGAAAGAGAGGGAGAGAAATATCCATATGTGGTTGCGTCTCACGTGCCCCACACTGGGGACTTGGTCAGCAACCCAGGCATGTGCCCTGAGTGGGAATCAAATCGGTGACTGTATGGTTCACAGCCCACGCTCAATCCACTGAGCTACACCAGCCAGGACTGTATTTTGTCTTTTAAAAAAATCCCTAGCTTGGCTGCCCACTGGACTCAGAGGCACTACTTTTTCCCTGCAGGTGTTACATAGTGCCCAAGATCTCTGTGGCAAATCCACATCTTGTGATTTCACAGCCCATGCCTGCAACCCGCAATGCTGCCCCTAAACCAAGATATTCTGTCAAATTTCATCTTTCTGTCTTAAACCCAGTCCTTTCCTTTTCTCTGCTCTTTGGGATGTGTGAGCCTCAGCTCACTCCCTTAGTGAGCCCCTGCATTTTGGTCCAATGTCAAAAGCCGTCTATTTTTCTACAGGCAGGTGCTAAAAAAAAACATTGCCCAGAGCTGCTCTGTTTTGCCTGGGGATGACTGCATTCTTAATCCTGTATCAGGGAAAGAAAATGAAAAGGGGGAGAAATTTGTGTTCATTTCTGTTGATTCAGAAAAGTACCTGTTGTTTATGATGGCGAAACATTGGAGACATTTCTTGTTGAGTATGCTGGTGAGATGGGGTATTACACAAAGAAAGGGGAGAAACATTTTGTGGTTCCATTTCCCTCCTTCAAGTGCAAGGGATTAAGCAGGAAATGTAGAGGAGAGGCCTTTTGGCCTCCGGAGCCATGGTGAGAGGCCCTGAGCACGGTGGGCAGTGGGCTGTCCCGTCATCTGCTCCATGATGGACAGGTGCAGCTTGAGAGGAAGATCTGGGATGGGCTGTTTTTATTTGCAGGCCCCTATTTAACCCTTTCTCAGCTCCCGGTAGCTCTCAGTAATTGTATTTCTTTTATCTCTTTCACCTGTTCACAGAAGCTGCGGGCTCAGGCATTTTTAATGCCAGTTCAGAATGACCCTGAAATTGTGTGGTGTCTGGCATTACCTTGTGAAGCTAAGAGGAAAGACCGTCTTCTGCTGCAGAATCCCAGTAATTGATTTATCTTAATGAGATGCAGATAGGTGTGTTACTCACACCTGAGGCACTGAATAATTAAGGTACTGGATAAGAAGAAGGAACACCTCATGTTCCCTTTGGAATTCAAAAACAAGGACATTTTTTCCATTTAGCTTTTACTTGTGACTTGGCCCACCTTATCTATTACTAACCCTTTTCTCTGCTTCACACTAAAGGAGATAAGAATTGGACCAAACTCGCAATTACTTCATCGCACAAGGCATGTTCCTCGGGGTTGGGGTACTATAGTGAACACAACAGAAATCCTGGTCTTTGTAGAGCTTACATTCAAGTTGGGCAGAGGCAGACACATTAATTAAATAATTAAATTAATAATACATAAATAAAATAATTAAATTAAATACATTAGTTTAAGTGAATTAGTGAAATATATGTGGATCACTTTATACCACCTAAGTTGGTGAAAATCCTGGTTTGTGCCTCCACTTGGGTACTTTTTGCTCCTTAGAAGGCCACTATATATTTTAAAGATTTTATTTATTTATTTGTAGAAAAAGGGGAAGACAAGGAGAAAGAGGACCAGAGAACTATCACTGTGTGGTTGCCTCTCTCGCCCCACACCGGGGACCTGGCCTGCAATCCAGACATGTGCCCCAACTGGGATCGAACCTGCGACCCTCTGGTTTGCAGCCCACACTCAATCCACTGAGCTACGCCAGCCAGGGCAGAAAGTCACTAGTTTTAATTTTTAAACTTCTTGGCATAGTCTCAGCATGTGACCACCATGGGTTACATGGGCTAGTGCCTTGGACTCTATAAGGCCTTATTACTGCCAACACCACTGTGACTCTTGCTTTTTGTGGAACCATTGTGTTTTTTTTGCCTGCACAGCAGGCCCCTGAATAATGTCATTTGGTTCAATGTCATTTTAATTTAATATTGATGAGATGCCATAGGAACTTAAGTCTTGTTGATATCAATTAGCCTGTGGTAAAATTGGTTTCATTATATGTCATTTCGCCTAAAGTCACAAAACCTATTGACAAAGTTAAGTGAGGACTTCCTCTACACGGGGCTGATCATTCACCTCTGCCTACACTGGGGCAGGGACCTTTTCTGCAGCCAGCTAGGTCCTCATCTTCTCAGTCCTGGGGTGCAAGGCTTCCCTTCCCTCTCCGTCTCTTCTTGTGGTAGCTTCTGATTGTGCACCTCTAGCGAGATATCCACTCCTCCTTGCATACCAGATTCACTCCTCACCTGTTTGTGACATAGGGTGGCTGGTGTTCCAAATCATGCTACTTTATAAAGATAGGTATCTGTTAACTTTTGCTGCTTCACTAAAACCACTCATATTTTCTCAAGATAAAAGTAATATATGTTCATTTAGTAAAACTCGCAGAATACAGGCAAGTTCAAAAAGGAAAACAACTACTGACAATATTAAAACCTAGGAATATCTAACTGGCACCACAGCCGGCTTCCTGAGCATGCATCCCATGCTTAGGAAGCTTCAAAAAGAACCCCCCCGTGCGCACGCGCACACACACACACACACACACACACACACACACGTTGTAATGCTCCACTGTTGCTGTCTTGACATTCTTAATAATTTTAAAGAATTCTTGATCATTTGAACAAGGGACTGCGCATTTTCATTTTGCACTGAGTCCTGTTAATTATGTGGTTGGTCCTGCCTCCTCTTAACATTATTGATGTATGTTTTTCTGGTCTTTTCTCTATTCATGTGTTGCTTTTATTTTTATTTTTAAAAAATATTTTATTTATTTATTTTTAGACAGAGGGGAAGGGCAGGAGAAAGGGAGAGAATCATCAATGTGTGGTTGCCTCTCAAATGGCCCCCACTGGGGACCTGGCCTGAAGCCCAGGCATGTGCCCTGACTGGGAATCGAACCAGCGACCCTTTGGTTTGCAGTCCGTGCTCAAGCTACTGAGCCACACCAGCCAGAGCCATGTGTTGCTTTTAAATATAATTGGGATTACATCATTTGTATATTGCTGAATCCTGTTTTTTTCACTTAACATTAAAATGTACAAATGTTCCTATTTAAATTAGCTGTTACTTGAAAGCCTTTTAAAATGTTGAATGCCATTCCATCACTTTAACTGTTTTCCTGTTCAACTTTTAGGGTTTTTTTTTCCTTCTATGAGGGGGTCAATAAGTTGCATTTTGCAGGTCTCCCAGGGCAGCTGGGAGGTTTTTAAAAATCGATTATGTTATTACAGTTGTCCCAAATGTTCTCCCTTTGCCCCTCTCCACCCAGCACCCGCCACTCCCTCTGACATCCCCCCTCCTTTGTTCATGCCCACAGGTCATGCCTATGAGTTCTTTGGCAACTCTATTTCCTGTACTTGCTCTTAATGTGCCCCTCCCTATTCTGTAACTACCAATTTGTACTTCTTAATCCCTTCACCTTTTTCACCTGTTAACCCAGATCCCTCCTCCCCACTGTCCACCATCCCAATGTTCTCCATATCTATGACTCTGGTTCTTTTTTCAAAGGATTTTATTTATTTTTTAGAGAGAAAGGAAGGGAAGGAGAAAGAGAGGGAGAGAAACACTGACCAGTTGCTTCTTGCACACCTCTAACGAGGTGGAGCACATGCTTGGGCCCATAACCCAAGCATGTGCTCTGGGAATCGAAGTGGCAGCCTTTTGGTTCACAGGTCAGTGCTCAATCCACTGAGCTACACCAGCCAGGGCTGATTCTGTCTCTGTTCTGCTTGTTTGCTTAGTTTGTTTTTCAGATTTAATTGTTGATAGTTACATATTTATTATCATTTTAATATTTACATTTTTTATCTTTTTCTTAAATAAGTTCCTTTAACATTTCATATAATAATGGTTTGATGATAATGAACTCCTTTAGCTTTACCTTTTCTGGGAAGCACTTTATCTGCCCTTCCATTCCATTCCAAATGATAGCTTTGCTGGATAGAGTAATTTCGGTTGTAGGTCCTCCCTTGCTTTTCAGCCCTTTGACTATTTTTAAAAGGTTTTATTTATTCATTTTAGAGAGAGGGGAAGAGAAGGAGAGAAATATCAATGTGTGGCTGCCTCTCCCATGCCCTGTGCTGGGGACCTGGCCCACAACCCAGGCATGTACCCTGACCAGGAATCGAACTGGCAACCCTTTGGTTCATAGTCCGTGCTCAATTCACTGAGCTACACCAGCCAGTGCCCTTTAGGGGTACTTCTTGCCAATCCCTTCTAGCCTGCAGAGTTCCTTTTGAGAAATCAGCTGACAGTCTATGGGAACTCCTTTGTAGGTAACGCTCTGCTTTTCTTTTGTTGTTTTTAAGATTCTCTTTCTCTTTAACCTTTGGCATTTTAATTATGATGTGTCCTGGTATGGTCCCCCCCTTTTTTTTAATGCTTCATCTTGCTTTCATGGCTACTGTTTTTTAAAAAAGATTTTATTTATTTATTTTTAGAGAGGGAAGGGAGGGAGAAAGAGAGGGAGAGAGAAACATCAATGTGCGGTTGCTGGGGACCATGGCCTACAACCCAGGCATGTGCCCTGATTAGGAATCGAACCTGCGATGCTTTGGTTCTCAGCCCACGCTCAATCCACTGAGCTACACCAGCCAGGGCTGGTGTGGTCCTCTTTATATCAGTCTTGTTTGGGATAGTCCGTGCTTCCTGGACGTGTATGTCTATTTCCTTTGCCAAATTAGGGAAGTTTTCTTTCATTATTTTTTCAAATATGTTTCAAATTTCTGGCTCTTTTTTCTTCTCCTGGCACCCCCATGATGTGAATGTTGGAACGTTTGAATTTGTCCCAGAGGCTGCTTATACTATCCTCATTTTTCTGGATTCCTTTTTCTTCTTATGCTGATTGGTTGTGTTTTGCTTCCTTATGTTCCAAATCATTGAATCGATCCTTTCCTTCATCCATTCTGCTGTTGTTTCCCTAAAAATTGTTCTTTATTTCAACTAGTGTATTCTTCATTTCTGACTGGGTCTTTTTATGCTTCTGAGGTCCTCACTAAGTTCCTTGAGCATCCTTACAACCAGCATTTTGAACTCTGCATCTCAGAGATTGCTTATCTCCATTTTGTTCAGCTCTTTTTCTGGAGTTTTGATCTGTCCTTTCATTTGGGCCATGTTTCTTTGTCTCCTCATTTTGGCAGCCTCCCTGTGTTTGTTTCTATGTAGTAAGTAGAGCTACTATGACTCCCTGTCTTGGCAGTGTGGCCTAATGTAGTAGGTGTCCTATGGGGTCTGGTGGCACAGCCTCCCCTGTCACCCAAGCTGGGTACTCAGGTGAGCCCTCTGTGTGGGCTGAGTACACCCCCCTCTTGTAGTTGAACCTTGATTACTGTCAGCAGGTCAGTGGGAGGGATCTAACCAGTCCTGACAGCTGGTAGGACTGGCTGTGACTCCTGACCAGAAACCACCTCCCTCTGTGGCTTGTGGAGGTGGTTTGGTGGTGCTCCAATGGGGTCTGTAACTGTCTGCTGGGTGTGCAGGCTCTGGGGTTTCCTGGGTGGTGCAGGCCAAATTCAGTCTCCACCTGGGTTCTGTCCAGGACCCCTTGGTGTAAGCTGTAAAGCAGTCTGCAGATGGCTGCTGCTACTGCTGGGCTTGGGGCCACTCAGCAAGAGGTATGGGGGTGGGGCTGGGCTCGGTTGTTGCTGGTTTGAGAGGATTTGGGAAGGTCTGAAGCCTGGGCCTAGCCCAGCCCTTCATATGGAAAAGCCTCTGTTACCAGCGTGAGTGGATCCCTAAGTGGATGGGTTAGACCCTTAGGTAATAGTCAGGGCAGGAATTATTGTGTGAGCCAGGTTGATGGAGACTTAGATATGGTGCCGCCTCACTGTGGGGGAGAAAATGTACAATGGCTGCTGTCTGCAGGTCTGTCTGGGAGGAAGCTGTCCCCCAGCTCTGGCCCTGATGCCAGACACTTCAGTTCCTCCCTGTATGCCACTGGTGCCTTTCAAGGTGCTGTCCCAGTGCTGGAGCCCAGAGGAAGTGAGTCTAAGTAAGTTCATGTGTGGTGTGAGGCCCTTTTAGAGGCAAGGCCTGATAATCCCACAGTTTCTTCTATTGCCCCAACCCCCACTGGTCTTTGCAGCCAGAAGTTATGGGAACTTATCTCCCTGGCACTGGAACCCTGGGCTGGGTGGTCTGGTGTGGGGGTGGGATCCCTCGCTTCCAAGATATCCCTTTGTTTTATACCCACCACACATGGTTTTGGGACCAGCTGGTTCCATGTCTGTGTATCTCTGCGCCTCCATCCCTCCTACCTGCCTGGATGAATGTGGTTTCTTTAATTCCTTAGTTGTCTGCCTTCCATACAGCTCAATTTTATAATGGGACTGAGTGATGGTTGTTTTATATTTTACTTGCAATTTTGCGGTGGTTGTTCCAGGATGCAAGCCACATTTACCTATGCCTCCATCTTGACCAGAAGTCTAGGTTGTTGATTGTTTCTTGAGATGTTGTTTTAGAGCTCAGTTCCTAGAACACTGTAAGTGCTAAACAAATGGTAGCTGTTATTATGTGTCCATGGTCTCTCATCACTTTCAAAAGGTGTCAGTGGTCTCTCAAGGATGGAATACGGTATGTTCTTCAGATTTCCTATGCTTCCTGACATCATTCAGAAACTGGGCCACTGGGTTCCTAGTGCCAGGAGAGTGAAGGTTTTGGCCCACCAGCATGGGTAATGATATGCTACAGAAAGTTGGTACCTGGGACTTTACACCTCAAAACTCGGACCTTGATTTTCAGTCAGTTGCAATTCCTGACCCTTCTTCTCGACCCACGACAAAACTTCAAGCACAATTCTCGTGGGACCTTTGGAATTCAAATATCATATTTTGCCATGTGTAATGCACACTTTTTTGGCCCAAATTTTGAGAGAAAATAAGAGTGCACATTATACATGGGTATAATGAGTACATACCATGGGTACAATAATCCTGTATATAATGCACACAAAATGTGGGTGCGCATTATACACGGCAAAACCGAACTGGGGTTTTCCTTAGAAAGAACTGGAAATCTCCCATCTTGCAAATGAAGAATCTCTGGCCCAGAGGACAAAGAAAGGTTCAAGGCTCTGTCTATTACTATAGAGATGGAGCTGAGATTGAAGCCTGGTTCCACAGGTGTTTTTATTTGACAATAGTCAACGGTGTTCAATTGTCACGACTTTTCTTGAAGTAATCTATGAGCTTCTTGAAAGTGGAAGATCGGTAGGCACACAGCAAAGCGCGGTGTGTTGGAGGTGTGCCTGTGCTCTTGGTCCTCGTCTCTGACGATGGGGAATCCCAGGGTGGGATAGGGTCAGGGCAAGGATAGCTGTTAAATTCACTCCCTCCCTTTGTATCATGTTGCCACATCCCTTGGGAAGGACAGTGCTGCTACAATAGTTGACAAGGCAAAGGAATCAGTTGTTCATTGGGCAATAAGATGCTCTGAATTGACTCACTCTAAAACAGGCTGCAGCTGCTGAAGACAGCGAAAGGCTAGAAAAAAGATTGTTCTTGGTTTTGGGTATTAGGCAATAGGTATTTTCCCCCTGCTTTTAGGAATTTTATGTTGCTATAATGATCTTACTTTTATAGAGGAAGAGAAGTTTTAAAGGGGAAAGAGTCAAGCATGTTTGAGTGGTTGCATTTTCTTTTCCCAGTGGGAATGGTCGTGACGGCTAGGCAGACTGTCTCCTTGCACTGTAGTCTTTGTCACCATCTCTGGCCTCCAAAGTTCCTGAACACAGAGAGGAAGGACTGTTAAATTAAAGCCACTGGCCTGTGGAGTATTGTACCCTCTCCAAAGCCTTCTTTTGTCCCCAGAAACCATTTCGTTGCAGTTGTTCAGCCAGGTGCTGGAAAAAGTACAATTTATTCTCCCCAAATTTTTGAGTCCATGGGGCTGGAGCTTTTGCCTCTGTGCCCGTGGCCAGGTGACTGGGCAAGGCAGTGATACTGCTAAGCAATTCTACTGGAAGTTCAGATTTAGTAGAGGCAAGTGTCCAGTCCAGGCTCAGAAGAGTTTGATGACATTGAACTAAGCCTGCTTACCTGGTGTGAAGGAGGTAGCAAAATGGGGCAGGGGGAGGGGATTGCCAGAGTTAGGCGGAGCATGACCTCAGAGAAGCATTGTGAGATCTTCAGGAAGACAGGCTGCCAACGTAAAGAGAGGGCCCAGGCTCTGGTTTAGGGTTTGAGGGAAGGCATCTCTCTGCAGGAGGAGACCACTGGGGCTTTGCATTGATTTCCCAGGTTCTAGACTGAAGTACGGAGCAGGTGAAGATATAGGCTAAGGGCTAGTGTTTCAGGATAGAGATCTGGGTACAGCTAGATGGCTGGCAGAGATTTAGCATCTAGGGTTGGCAGTAAGACAGAAGGCCAGTTCCTAGCATAGCACAAGGTCAGCAAAAGCTGACCTGATGCCTGGTCCCCCAAATATCAAATAGGGTGCCTTAAGGTCACTATGGCAAGGGGTTGTGACAAGGGGCTGTAACAACGGTCCTGAGCTTCGAGCAGGGGCGAGCCTACATGTGGGGACAGAGGTTTGGATAGGGGACTGCTCGGGCAGAAAACCAGGCAAGTTGGTACATGCTTTTTGGAGGCGCAGGGGAGATGTGAATGAACTCCTTTGATGACAGGAATTCACACAGGTTTTGAGAAGAGTCATTTGTTCTTGTTTTAGAAAATAATTCAACTTCCTATTAATCATTTTACATATTTACATACATATACACAATTCTGTCATTTCTTGCTGTTTATACCCAGTAATTACATTCTCTAATTAGAACCTAAGCTCTTTTCTTTGCATAGTGCACATTCTTCTCAGGGTTACTATGCTAGGCCACGTGGCCACCTAGACTTAAATACTGTTTTATTGCAGTCTATGGAAAAATAGGTTTGCCTAATATTAAAGGTTTTTTCTGGCTCCTTCAAAAGCCTCTCAATTCACAAATTCAAGGTAAACCTGTTTTCTTCTGCATAAAGCCTTACTCTTTGTTAGGCTTTAATAGACCAATGTGACCCTGAACTGCGGACTCTAAGTTTCCTTTATCCTATTGGCTGGGTTAGCTATGGTGGGGAGAGATGTGGGGAGAGCAGGGCAAAGAGGAAGGGGGAGGGAAGAGGTACTATGGTTCCAATAAAAACATTATTGTGTGCAATGAAAGAGATTTCCATACCTCAGTTTATCCAGCCTGTATCAGGACAGTAGTCCTGATGAGTCCGTATGAGACTCAGAATAATATGGCTCTGGCCAGTGTGGCTCAGTTTGTTGAAGTGTCGTTCTGTAAACCAAAAGGTGGTGGGTTCAATTCCCAGTCAGGGCACCTGGCTGGGCTGCGGGTTCGGTTCCAGTTGGGGCACATGCAAGAGGCAGGTGATTGATGTTTCTCACATCAATGTTTCTCTCCCTCCCTCCCTCCCTCCCTCCCTCCCTTCCCTTCTCTCCAAAATCAATAAGCACGTCCTTGGGTAAGGATTAAAAAAAGAGACTCACAATGATATCTGTGATTCTGGGGTCTGCTTTCCAACCTGTTTACTGTTGTGTCCCTTCTCCATCCCTCCCCCACTTCTCTGAATGGAGGATGCCGCAGACAGGTGGGATGTGGTGGCTTCCATCTAGTCTGCAGCTTCCCCCAGTCAGTTATCACATAATATGGTGCAAAAAGAGCTTAGGGACCCCCCTGGAAAAGAGATTTTTATGAAAATCTGTGTATTCAAGTCAAATGATGGGAAAAAAAACCCCAGAAAGGTTAAGATTTCAATGGCAACTTCCCCTTGGAACTGAAAACATTTAAGCAACAGAGTGAGAAGGTTTGGTGCTGTAATGGTTATCCTGGAGCTGCCCTGTTCAAGCTGTGCAACTTCGGGGAAGTCTGATGACTTCTCTGGGCTTTACTTTCAGGACAATGTTGCTTATGATAGCTAGCTCACTGAGAAGTTAATAAGATGACATGAGCCCTGGCTGGTGTAGCTCAGTGGATTGAGTGTGTGCCTGCGAACCAAAGGGCTGCCAGTTCGATTCCCAGTCAGGGCACATGCCTGGGTGGTGGGCCAGGTCCCTGATGGGGAGCATGTGAGAGGCAACCATACATGGATGTTTCTTTTCCTCTTTTTTTCCTTCCCTTCCCTTCTCTCTAAAAATAAATAAACAAAATCTTAAAAAAAAAGATGGCATGAGAAAAAGCCTAGCACGGCACCTGGCATACAGTAGGCACTCAGCAATTATTTTTCCTATTTGTAAATGCGGCCATGGATGGAAGCTTTAGCGTTCAGACAATTCCTGTTTCTTACAGGACTGTGGCAGGACCAGGTGGGACTTGATTTTAGAAAATACAAGTGCGGTGCTGGATAGACAAAAGCCCCTTTTCAGCTCCTAGTTCAAGATGACCACGCTCCATATGGCTTCACCTGCTGCGTAGTGTTCTAATTGCAATCAGAATGGATCTCATTAAGGTCACAATGGCCCAGGAAAATGAAGAGTGGTTACCATGGCCCACTCTCTGGGCCTCCCAGCCGGCGGTCAGAAAAGAAGCAGAGGCGAAAATGTTTCCTGTAATTATAGTGCCCAACACAGCACCCCAAGGATGTTGGGAGCTTAATAAATAGCCTTTGAAAAGGTTTCTTTCTATCTGCCAAGTGTTTATTACAAATATGTGGGGGTCTGATTCAATGACAATGTACATACCCCCGCCATAGCCTCCCTGGAACACATACATACAAGCTGAGAGTAAGGAGGCCAGTGTGGAAGTTTGTAAGGAGCAGTGGCTGCATGCTTCCTGCATGGACATACAAAATGTTCCTAGTTAAATTCAATGAGTTCATATCTATTTATAAAGGGGTTGTGTTAATCGTAGGGGTTGGAATGTAGTAAGTGCTATGAGGTGCTTGCTCAATGCTTAAAACAAGATATCGAACTATACTTGTGCGAATAGATTTCAAATGGACACTTTCTCAGTTTTAGGGTGTGTGGGATGGGAGTGGGCATAATTACTTACCTTGGGGAGGTAATCTAATTTTGTCAAATCATTTGGAGAGGCCAAAATGGATGTGGATCACTTTATTCTTCATGGACCATTAGTCCCGGTGCCGTTTGCCTTTATATCATTTTGGTTTGTTTGCTGGGCAACATAGCTGCAGTTTTGGAATGTACAAGCAAGTGAAAGTGATGCTTTTTGTTTAGGGACTGTGGATTTCTCCTAAGTAATAACTAAGGAGAAGAAGCCAAGCACATGATTTAGTCCAAGCCTTTTCTGGAAAATCAACAATGAACTCTTGAAAGCAATAACACAAGTATGATTTCAACAAGATTTAATATTATGCATGCATATTTAATGGAAAGATAGATAATAGAAATGTACATACATATATTTCTATTATCTATCTATCATCTATTTACCGAAATAAACTACATGACTGAACTATGATGGTTTACAGTGCTTGCCTTATCTAACTGATATTCCTTACCATGATTAAGTAAAATATGTCCTTCACTCACCCTCAACTTTGTATTGGAGGCTGAAATCTTGTGCTGCTGTGTCCAGCTCTTGTTCAGTCTCCATTTTGGTTGTTAATCGCTACTTTAGCATTAGGAGCTCTTATGGTACCTCTGCCTGGCTTTCCTTTTCAGAGAAAAGGCCTTAATTTGCTTGCTCAGCTTTTTCCTTTTATTCTTAACGCTGCCTGTGCTTGCCGCCTCCTCCTGTTGTGTTTCATTTTTGTTCCAGCGAAAGATGGCTTTTCATTTCTCTATGAGTAGTGAGTGTCCCGGATGGGCCCGTCTGCATGCAGAGCTCTGGAATTCTGTGATATGGAGGCAGATCCCTAGGGTACTTTTTACAAAAATATTTTAGTTATTCATTCTTTTAGAGAGAGGGGAAGGGAGGGAGAGAGAGGGGGAGGGAAACATTGATGTGTGAAAGAAATATGGTTGCCTCTCGCACGCCTCCAGCTGGGGAACCTGGCCCGCAACCCGGGCATGTGCCCTGACTGGGAATCGAACTGGCGACCTTTCTGTTCACGGGACAGCACTCAATCCACTGAGCCACACCAGCCAGGGCCCAGGGGTTCTTTTTTAATGAAGCTTTCTAAGCCCCCCAGGGGAAGCAATAAAATGGTTTTTGGCATTAATATTTGGGCTTCAATGACACCAAAATGAACAACATCCCACTCCTCTCCCCATGCACAAAGGAAGGGCCAGGTGTGAAGGGGTTTCTTTAGGAACTCAGACTGAGATGAGACACAATTGAAGGGGCTCAAGAGCCATTTGGTGCCATAGTATAGAGCAAACCTAAAGAAACGGCATAGTCCATAGGGAAACACAAGGAGGGAGACACTCCTAGCTTGGCTAGGTGGCATCAGCCCTTCCTTGATCTATAGAGGAAGTTAGCACAAGTCCGCCTGAAGAGATATCAGAGGGACTACGACTGCTTCGAGGCTAAACCTCCACAGTCAAATGAGAGAGCTGTCATGCTTCAAAGGAAAAAGTCTGCTTCTGCCTGGAGCAAGGAAAGAGGCAACTCTGGGTCATGGGAGCAGAATCAGACTCTGTAATAATTTTACCAATGGAATAGTGGGAATGGCAGCAGAAATAACAACAGTGTTATAAAGTAGAGCAAATGTGGTTCTAAGCTTGATGCTTCCCAAGGGAAGCATTGTAGCCACACGGAGCTGGTGGAGTATAAGAATGAGGCCAGGGCCACAATGACAGCCCACTTTTAACAAATTTTATCGAGCCAAATATTATTTATTCTGTGCCAAATATCCCGTTAGGTCCTGTTCCATCAAATCTGGAGGCACGTTATGTTTCGTTGTTCCCTTTTGGGTATGCTAAGATTAATCAGTCGGTAACAGTGACATCCTGATACATCCAGTAAAAGGTTGCCCAACAACCTATTACCTAATGAGTTAAGCAGCCAAAGAACATCTTTGCCTAGGAGTGGGCCAACTCATTCCTTTAATAAGTCAGCCCTGCCAGGGCAAGATGGTGACCTTCCCTGAGTGACCACCAAAATAAGAGTAGGGACACTTAAAAAAACAGAGTCACAATATCGTTTCACATACGATAGAAAAAACAATATTTCTTTAACAATATCTTCCACTCCATGTTCAAATTTCCCTGCTTGTATAAACATGTTTCAGTTTGCTTTTTAGATTGGCTTTGTTCGAATTAGGTTCCAATCAAGCATGATCTACACATTGCATTTGGTCAGCACGTCTCCTAAGCCTCTCTCTCCCCTCCTTCCCCCTCTCTCTCTCTCTCTCACAACAGCGCCCGTCACACTCCATTTTTATACCATTTATTTGCTGAATAAATCATTTTATTTGTTCTTTAGAATTTCCAACACACTAGATTTGGCTGATTACATCTATTGGTGTTGTCTGTTTCCTCTATATTCCATATTTCCTGTAATTAGGTAGTTAGATATAGAGGCTTGATTAGATTAAATTGACTTGGATGTTGTTAACACTTCATGTTGTTTTAAAGGTTTCCTAAACTATCCTCATTTTTTAAAATTCATCTTTATTATTGCCGCTTTGATTGGGTATTTTCTACTACCTTGTCTTCCAAATTACTTGTTTGATCCTCTGCTTCACGTAACCTTGTGTTTTATTCCTTCAAGTGTATTCTTCATTTCAGATATTGTATTCTTCATTTCTGACTGTTTTTTAATATAGTTTCTATGACTTCTTTTACGCTTAGTATCTCTCTGTTTTATTTCTCACCAGGTCCATCCATTGTTCCCCGAAGTCCTTTGAGCATCCTTATAACCACTGTTTTAACCGCTATGTCTGGGAGATTGCTTTGCTCCATTTCATTTACTTCTTTTTCTGAAGATTTCTGTTGTTCTTTTGTTTGGGGCCTGTTCCTTTGTCTCCCCATTTTGGCTGCCCCTTTGTGTTTGTTTCTATTTATTAGTCAGACCTACTATATTTTGCCATCTTGGTGGGGTGGTCTTATGTGGTATGTGTCCTGTGGGACCCAGTGGAGCAGTCTTGTTGGCCATCTAAGCTGGGTGGTACAGGAATGTCCCTTGTGTGAGTTATGTGACCACTCTTTTTGTATTTAATTCTTGATTGCCGTTGACCCATCTGTGATTGCGATTGACTCTCATACTGGATGACTGACTGTGAGGATTGACCCCAACCACAGTGTACAAGGTGCTATGCATGTGCTGACCATACAAAGCAGAATTCAACTCAGCAGTGTCTAGTAGCTGCCCTGAGAGCTCCCTTCAGATGTGCCACTTGTGGAATTAATTGCATCCTCCTCTGATGTTAATGAAACATGCCCTTGAGTATGTTGGTTCTGGGCTCCAGGGAGGGACTCTAGCACAGGTCAGTGTCAGATGCTGCCTGTGACTGGCACTGGGCAACCTGCTTTGAGCCGCAAAGTGATCCACACAGTTTGTGTCTGCCTCTGCTGGGCCTGGATGTATGTAACAAGGACCAAGCTATTCACCAAGTTTGGCTGCCATCACTACTGAGCCCAGGGGCCTCATCAGCAAAAGGCTCAAGGCACCCCCAAACTTGTCTCTGCCTGCCTCATCCTGCTGACTGCCTATTAAATTCAGTTACTGAAGGAGACTCTGGAAGTATTCAAGTTGCATGAGGTAGGTTCTCAGTGAGCCACCAGATTGATTTAAGTTCAAATTTGGTGCCAGTGCTGAGTCTGAAGCCACTCAGCAAAAGTCCCATGGTACACCAAATATAGCCGCCACCCTCTGGGTGCCTATAGACATGTGCTGTGGTGTAGGATCTCAGGGCGTCATCAAAGTGAGGCCAGCAGAGTTTATCAGGCCCAAATAGGCCAATATTTTGCCATATGAAGGGAGGGTTCCTCACAAGTCTGGCATGCGAGGGGAAAATGGCCCCCATCTTAGAAGCACACAACTCAGTCTGTTTACAGTCCTGGCCAGATCTCCTCAAGATCTCCTGCTCAGGAGGGCAAGGCTGCCAGGAGTCCAGAGTGTGGGGCTGGCGGATCGCTCGTGGGGGCGGCACCAGTCAGGCTTGTGGGAAGGCGGGGGGTACAAATTGTCCCAGCCCTGGAGCCCTACAACTCAGTCACTGAAACACTCTGAGTCTTCCCAGTTCACTCTACCCCAAGCCCAGGCAGCTGACTCTGACGCAGGGTGTGAGCTCTGCAGTGTGGTGTGACAGGGAGTCTGGAGGTTGTGGCTGTTGCATTCTCCCAGGCAGATGCCATATGGAGGGGAATGGTCCACCCAAGAAAGATGGCATCTGCAGTGTGGGAGAGGGACTCAGTGTAGGGACGCTGGTGGCTATCCTTTCAGCTCTCTCCCCAGACCAACAAACCCCAGTCTCTCTTCACAGGACTCTTGTTCACTCCACTCTCCCTTTCCAGGCGTCCAAAATGAGTGGCTGTGAAGGAGTTTTCATGCAATGGCCTTTTAAGGCCATTGTCTCTAACAGACTCCTGTTTCTCTCTAGTGGACAGAATCCCCACTGATTTTCACAGCCAGATGTTATGTGACTGCCTTTTCCTAGCTCTGGTGCACTGGGCTGTAGAGCCTGGCTTGTAGTTGAGACCCCTCACTCCTCAGGGGGAACCTTTGCAGGTGAGATGTCCCTCCAGATTCTCAGCTGCCACCTCTGAGAACAGCGCAAGCCCTTTTCACATTGCCCCTCTTCCTACCAGTCTCCACATGACTTCTTCTGTAAGTCCTTGGTTATACCACTTGTGTTCAGCTAGTCTTCAGTTGGTTATTCAGGCTGATTGTTCTGTGATTTAGTTTTAATTCCAGTTTGGTCCCAGGGGAAGATGCGTGTAACTTCCACCTACTGTGCCACCATCATGGATCTCCCTTTCTTTTTCTTTTTCTTTTTCCTTTTTCTTTAAGATTTTATTTTTAGACAGAGGGGAAGAGAGAAACATCAATGTGCGGTTGCCTCTCGCATGTCCCCTACTGGGGACTGGCCCACAACCCAGGCATGTGCCCTGACTGGGAATCAAACCTGCGACCCTTCAGTTCGCAGGCTGGGGCTCATTCCGCTGAGCCACACCAGCCACGGCCCTTTATTTTTCCATATAAATTTTAGAGTGAGTTTTTCAAGTTCCTCAAATGATGCTACTAGAATTTTGATTGGAATTTCATTGAGATTATATATCATTTTGGAGTGAATTGACCTTTTATAATATAGGTTTTCCTATTCAAGATCTTAGAATGGTTTTGCATTTATTCAGGTCACTTTCTAAGTCTTTTTTTTAAGTATGTAAGTCTTATATTAGAGGTTTCTTTGGGTTTTTTTGGTCATTGACATCGTTTGTGTGTGCGCATGCGCACATAACTCTGTCTCTCTCTTC
The DNA here is from genome assembly GCF_019186645.2 of Phyllostomus hastatus. Classification (NCBI taxonomy): domain Eukaryota; kingdom Metazoa; phylum Chordata; class Mammalia; order Chiroptera; family Phyllostomidae; genus Phyllostomus; species Phyllostomus hastatus. Next base: position 5,372,145 of record NW_025333841.1, on the reverse strand, counting down.
CCCTTAAAAAAACTTCTTGCCTGAGGCCTATCTTACCATTTGTTCAAAGAACCAGCTCTCTGATTTTTAATCTTCAATTTTCTATTTTCTTTATTTCATTGATTTTTTTCCTTTACCTGTGTTATCTACTTCCTCCTGTTTTTTTTAGATTTGCTTGACATAAATGCTTAACTCATATAAAAATGTTGTTTCCTGCTAAATGTATTTAAAGCCTTAAATTTCACTCTGTGTGCCACAGATTTTTGACATGTGATGTTTTGATTGCCCTTGAGCTCTACGAATTTGATCATTTCAATTGTGACTTGCCTTTTAACCTAATTTTATAGTAATGTTATTTAATTTGCAAACATGAGAGTATTTTTTTCTTGCCTACCTCTCAGAGTCATTTCCTAATTTACTTGAGGTTTTTCTTAGCTGGTTGCATAATTATATTTTTCCAGAACTAGCAGATTGCACTTACTGAATGGACTCAGGCCATGGAAACAAGGTTGGATTAAGGTGTAGTGATGTTATGTTGTTTGGCCAGGTAACCTGAGCGGAAAAGATTTAGCGCTTCAAAGGTGAGATCTTGATTAGTTAGAGGTAAAGTTGAATTGAATTCCCCTGTTCTTACCATGCGACATTCCCTAGGAAGGATAATGCTAATTCCATACATGTGCTTTAACTTCACTGTTGACCAAGCTCTTTCCATAATCACTTTTTACTTCAGTCTTTGCAACAGTCTGGTGAGGTAGATAGAAAAGTCATTTAACCTCTGACTTCATATGTCAGACAGGGTTAAAAATACTTTCAGACCACTGTGGATTGTTGTGAGGATTAATTAATTAGAGCCAATAATCCTTTCTCTCAACTCAGTGGGTTGTGGTGCACCTGTGAGATAATGGATATGAAAATATGAAGGCATACAGCTATCTTGGTGATTAGTTAGTAGAAACAGTCACTTGTTTCCACTCCCAAGTTTTTCCTTGCATTGAGCCCATTTAGGAGAGGCTGGGAATAATACTATGAGTGAGCACCAGACGTATGGCATATACCTCATATATAGGGTCTGGGATGAGTAACACCCCTTTTTATTACAAAATCTTTTATTACAAAATCATAAGCATGTCATTCTGTAACATAACTATCACACTCAAGTGCACCACATGACATTTTAGGTGACGTGTTCAAATTACAGCTATAAATTATGACACCCATATTATTACCTTACCAACCACACTCAAGCAGGCCTTACTTCTGCCGGACACTGTGTGTACATTGATTGGTTAGATACAAATAAGCTTAACCGGCACCAAGGCCATCTTCTTCGGTGTGCCACTTGTGCAGTCACATAGGATCCCCACTCCCAGAAGGGTTCCATACCTGTCTTAATGCTTTGCTGTTGTCTCCTGAATTAATTATATCTTCGATCGGTGTCTTGTAAATAAAGACCAATAAGACAATGAAGCATGTACACATAGCCTATGCACTCACAGGCTCAGATTCATAAGCATGGAAGGCAATGTGAGCACAAACAGGTTTTCCTGGGCAGTGTGGGGCACATGGGGCCCCAAGGTAGTCAGCCTATAAACTGTGTCCAAATGGGGGCTGTTAATGGTGGGTGGTAGTGTCAGCAGAAGCAACAACACTGGTAGCAGGATCCGTAGCTGCAGAGAAGAGACTCCACAATAAGGAAACAATGGGGCTCACAATGTGAGATGGTCTTGTCTCTGTCCCTGGAGCCTGTCCCTATGGAACTTATACAAATATGAACTCTCCTGCCTGAGTTTGGGGACAAGAACTACTCAAGTTCAGGCATTAAACTTAGTAAGTTATTACAAAATAAAAGTGTATGTATGGAGATTGCAGTAATGCATATATAAAGGAGTTATTAGAATTCTTTCAAGAGGTTATAATCTCTTGTTTTGCAAACTGCTGCAACATTGCAAAATAAGTAGCTACAGGGTTAGAAATAGAAATTACATTTAAAGATCATTACATTCAACAGAAAAGAACCCTATTTTATAGGAGGTTTTGGATGAAGCAATTATTGAGGAAGAGTTTTTTCTTTCGACACTTATTTTTATTTTATTTTTTATTATTTTATTTTAATTTTTTCTATTGTCAACTTTTTAAAATTAAACTTATCGAAGTGACCTTGGTTAATAAGATTATGTAGGTTTCAAGCGTACAATTTTATTATAAATGATCCGTATATTGCATTGTATGTCCACGTGCAAAGTCAAATCATCTTCTGTCACCACATATTTGACCCCCTTTAGCCTTTACTCCCCCCTCCTCGCCTTCCCTCTGGTAACTACCACGCTCTTATCTGTCTCTGAGTTTCAGCTCAGTTTCATTTTTTAATTACAATTTATAGTCAGTATTATTTTGTATTAGTTTCAGTTGTACAGCATAGTGGTTAAACAATCATATACTTGACAAGTGTTCCCCATGGTATTTCCAGTCCCCACCTAGTACCATACCTAGTTATTATAATATTAGTGATGATATTCCCTATACTGGACTTTACATCCCCGTGACTATTCTGCAATTACCAATGTGTACTTCTTAATCCCTTCACCTTTTTCACCCAGTCCCCCAACCCGCCTCCCAACCGTCAACCGTCAGCCTGTTTTCTGCGTCTATGAGTCTGTTTGTTTTTTGCTTGTTTGTTTTGTTCTTTAGATTCCACATATAAGTGAAATCAGATGGTATTTGTCTTTCTCTGACTGACTTGTTTCACTGAGCATCATACCCACTAAGTCTATCCATGCTGTCACAAATGGTTAAGATTTCCTTCTCTTTTTTTATGATCCAGTAGTATTCCATTGTGTAAACATACCACAGCTTTTTAATCCAGTTGTGTATTGATGGGCACTTCAGTTGCTTCCACATCTTGCCTATTGTAAATAATGCTGCAATAAACATAAGGGTGCATATATTCTTTAGAATTAGTGTTTGGGGTTTCTTCAGATAAATACCCAGAATTGGAATCACTGGGTCAAAAAGCAGTTCCATTTTTAATTTTTTCAAGAAACTCTATACTGCTTTCCACAGTGGCTGCACCAGTCTGTACTCCCACCAACAGTGCATGAGGATTCTCTTCTCCCACATCCTCACCATTTATTGTTTGTTGATTTATTGATGATAGCCATTCTGACTATTAGAATGTTTAGCAGTATGGCATAATAAGAAAATCATATACTTTATGAAGTGCCCCCCAATATTTCTATTACCCACCTGTCACCATACATTGTTATTACAATATTACTGATTATATTTATTATGTTGTATTTTACTAACTGACCGTATAGGCACGAGTTTATTTCTGGGTTCTCTATTCTGTTCCATTGATCTGTGTGTCTGTTCTTATGCCAGTACTATGCTGTTTTGATTACGATAGCCTTACTAGCAGGGAGTGTGATACCACTGACTTTGTTCTTTCTCAAGATTGCTGTGACTACTTGGGGTCTTTTGTGGTTTCATATAAATTTTTGGATGATTTTTTTTTAGTTCTGTGAAATGTGTCATTGGTATGTTGATAGAAATTGCGCTGAACCTACAGATTGCTTTAGGTAGTATGGACATTTTAATGATGTTAATTCTCTCAATCTATGAACATGCTATATGCTTTCATTTGTGTCTTCTTCAATTTCTTTCTTCAGTATCTTATAATTTTCTGACTATAGATCTTCCATGTACTTGGTTAAATTTATTCCTAGGTATTTTATTGTTTTTGATGTAATTGTAAATGGAATTGTATTCTTAGTTTCCCTTTCTGATAGTTCATTTTTTGGTGCATAAAAATGCAACTGATTTCTAGCTCTTTATTTTGGATCCTGCTATTTTACTGAATTCATTTTTTCAGTTCTAGTAGTTTCATTAGTGATAGCTTTAGAATTCTCTTTATTATGTGATCTGGAAATAATGACAATTTTACCTTTGAGAAAGCCTGTTTTTATATTAGTTTCCCTTTTAATTGAATATGCTGTGACAGAATACATAAACAAGTATTTTGAATAACAAATAATGAGGTTAATTTTGTTCTTTTGTGTTACCTCACAAGTTACAGGAACTGTCATAGGAAAAATTAAACTACTATTGTATAAATGTACATTTCAAATGAAAGTCAAACTTGCCCTGGCTGGTGTAGCTCAGTGGATTGCATGCTGGCCTGCAAACCAAAGGGTCACCGGTTCGATTCCCAGTCAGGGCACATGCCTGGGTTGTGGGTTAGGTCCCCAGCTGGGGTTGCACAAGAGGCAATCACACATTGATGTTTCTCTCCCTCTCTTTCTCCCTCCCTTCCCCTCTGTCTAAAAATAAATAATCTTAAAAAAATACACAAACCTACTGGGGTACTAATAGGTATTACATTATATATTATTTTTGAGGGAATTTACATTTTTATAATATCTATGCAAGAAATACCCATGCAAGAAAATAGTATGTCTTTCCATATTTTCAGTTTGAATTTTATGCCATTTAATAAAATGTTTATAGTTTTCTTCATCTAGTTTCTGTACTTCTCATACTGAGATTATTTCCAATATCTATATGCATGCTCTTGCCAGTGAAATATTTTCTCCCATTACCACTTGGTTTCTTTTGCTCAGTGTTTTAATGTCTGTGAGATTCCTCCATGTTGTTTCATGTATAAGTGACTTGTTCATTTTGATTACTGAGTCGTATTCCTACGCATTTAACATACTACCAGTTATTTATCCATGTACCTGTGATGGACATTTGACTAATATGAATAAAGTTGCTATGTACAACTTTTTACAAGCTTTTACAAAATGAATGTATATTTACATTTCTTTTTGGCAACTACCTAGCTGTAGAAGTTCCTCAAGGAGTATGTTTAATGTTAAAAGAAATTACCAAACTTTAAAAAAGTGGTTTATATCATTTTATGCTCCCACCAGCAATGTAGGATAATTTTATTTGCTCCACATCCAGGTCAACATTTCACACTGCCAGTCTTTTTAATTTTAGCCATCCTAGTGGCTGCGAAGTGTTACTTCTTTGTGACTTTATGTTGCATTTCCCTGATGACTGATGCTGAGTAACACTTTTTCATGTACTTATTGGCTATTTATTTGTATATTTTCCTTGGGAAGTGTCCAAAACAATTTGCCATTTTTTAAAAATTTGAGTTGTTTGTCTTTACAGTGATTGATTGGAGTTCTCTTGTCAGTCTTTTGTCAGTTATATGTATTGAGAATATTTTCACCCACCCTGGAAGTTTATTTTCTTAAAGCTATACTTTAAAAAATAAATGTCTATAATTTTCAGTGGCTTTCAATTTACCTTTTTTTTCTTTCATGCTTTACTGCCTTTTGTATCCTTGTTAAGAAATCTTTACTTCAAAGTTGTGAAGATATGTACTCATTTTTTCTAGAAACATTATAGATTTAGCTTTTGTATCTAGGTCTATGCTGCAACTCAAACTAATTTTTTTAATTGAAATATAATTTTCACTCCATAAACTCACCATTTTAAAGTGTACAATTCAGTAGATTTTAGTATATTCATAATGTTGTGCAACCATCACCGCTATCTACTTCTGGAACATTTTTATCACTCCCAAAGAAACCTGGTACTTATTAGTAGTGACTTCCTATTCCTCCCTCCCCTCATCCCTGGAAATGGTTGGTCTCCTTTTTTCTCTATGAATTTGCCTATTCTGGGCATTTCATATAAATGGAAGAATCCTGCAATATCTTACCTTTTGGCTCTCTCTTTTTTAAATTTAGAATAATGTTTCCAAAGTTCACCCATATTGTAGCATGTATCAATAATGTATTCCTTCTTATGGCAGAATAATACTGCATTGTATGGCCATACCACACATTTTATTGATCCATCAGTTAATGAACATTGAGGCTGTTTCCATTTTTTAGCTATTATGAATAATGCTGCTATGAACATTTTTGTACAAATTTCTGTGGACATGTGTTTTACATTCTCTTGAGTGTATACTTAGTTGTGGAATGGCTGGATCATATTGTAACTATGCTTAATTTCTCTTGTTTGTGTTGCCATGGTACCTTTATCAAGTCTCAAAAAAATTGTATATGTGTGGGTTTATTTCTGGGGTCTGTATTCTGTTATATATTTTTTTAAGTTTGTAGATCCTATGCCAGTAGCACACTGTCTAGATTATTGTAATTTTAAAGTAAATATTGAAATCCTCCCACTTCGTTCTGCTATTTTAAGACTGGGCTATCCTATATCCTTTGCAATTCCAAGTATATTTTTACAATGAGCTTGTCAGTTTCTTCCAAAAGATTGTCTGGGATTTTGATTGTGATCACATAAACTACATTGAAGGAAAATAGACATCTTAAGGGTATTGAATCATCCTATTTTTGAATTTGGTATATCTCACCATTTATTCATGTGTGTTTATCTTAGCAATATTTTATTTCTCTTAACAATATAATTTCTTCCTTAAATAGTTGACAGAATTGACCAGTAAAACCATGAAACTCACTGGTCCTGACCTTGGAGTTTTCTCTATGAGGAGTTTACTTCTTTAGAATCAGGTGTGTTAAAGTATAATGTATATAAAACTCATCTATTTTAACTGTATCATTCATTGAGTTTGACAAATAATATTCTGCTCAAATAGAGAGAGTTTTATTTTTTCCTTTGCAGTTTCTGTGCCTTTTATTTCATTTTCTTACCTAATACCCTGGCTAAAGCCTCCAGTACAATATTGAATGGAAGAGATGAGAACAGACAACCTTGCTGTTGCCTTGATTTGAGGGGGAAAGCATTCACTGTTTCATTGTTAGGTATGATGTTGACAGTAGAATTTCTGTAGAAATATTTTATCAATTTAGAAAAGTTTTCTTCTAATCCTAGTTTTAAGAGTTGTTTTTCTTTCATCATGAATGAGGTTTGAATTTTATCAAAAGCCTTTTTGATATCCATTGAGTTGATCACAGACTTGTTTTTCTTTTTTTAAGCTGTATTTATTTTATTTAAAAAATATTTTATTTATTTATTTTTAGAGAGAGAGGAAGGGAGGGAGAAAGAGAAGGAGAGAAACATCAATGTGTGGTTGCCTCTCATGTGTCTCCTACTGGGAATCTGGCCTGCAACCCAGGCATGTGCCCTGACTGGGAATCAAACTAGTGACCCTTTGCTTCGCAGTTTGGCTCTCAGTCCATTGAGCCACGCCAGCCAGGGCTTCTTTGTTATTCTCTTAATGTAGTGTGTTACATTGAATGATTTTCAAATGTTACTTTACCTTACATTCCTGGGACATAATATATTGATATTTTTATATTTTGTGAGATTTGATTTGCTAAAATTTTATATATCCATGAGGATTATTGCTAAGTTATTTTATTTTAATGTCTTTGGTTTTGGTATCAGAGCAATGATGGCCTCACAAAATGAGGTGGAATGTTCCCATCTATTTTTCTATTTTTCTGTCTGAAATGATAAAAAACTGAAAATCCAAATTTGGGCCAAGGATGTGGAGCCCCTGGAACTCTCATATATTACTGGTATAAGTTATATTTTTTTTCTATAATTTTGGCAAACTGTTTGCCAGCATCTACCAGAGCTTAACATATATTTACACCCTAGCCCAGAACTTTAACTCCTATCTATACACTCAATAGAAATGAGTGTATGTGGCCACCAAAAAGATATATTCAAGAATGTTCATAGCAGCTATATTTATAATAGCAAAAACTGGGAGCAGCCCACATATTCATCAAGAGGAGAATGTAGAAAGGAAATATACCAATACAATGGAAATGTATACAACAATGAAAAATCAAACCACTGATACATTAATTTGGATGCATCAGAAACATAATGATGAATCAAAGAAGCAAGCCCAAGAGTATGTACTGTGTGATTCCATTGATATACAGTTCAAGTGTCTACAAAACTTAATGTATGGGTTTAGAAATCATATTAATGATCAGATCTGGGTAGAGATGGATTTTTACTCTGAAAGGGCCATGACGAATTCTCTTGGATGATGATAACATTCTGTATTTCCCCCTGGGTGTTGGTTACATAGGTATTACATATGTAAAAATTCATAAAGCTACATTTAGATTTTAGGTGGTTTGCTGTGTGATTTATATTTCTTTTTTTAGTTTATTTTTTGATTATGCTATTACATTTGTCCCAGTGTTTTTTCCCTGTTGTCCCTTCTACTCTGCACCCCCCTTCCCTGCAGCACTTCTCCCCTTGGTTCATGTCCGTGGGTCGTACATGTAAGTTGTTTGCCTTCTCCATTTCCTATACTGTTCTTAACCTCCCCCTGTCTATTCTGTAGCTTCTTAACCCCTGTCCCTTTTCCCCCATTCTCCTTCCTCCCTTTCTCTCCACTGATAACCCTCCATGTGGTCTCCATTTCTATGATTCTGTTCCTGTTCTGGTTGTTTGCTAACGGTTTGTTTTTTTTTTTTTTTTTTTAGATTCAGTTGTTGATAGTTGTGAGTTTGTTATCATTTTACTGTTCATACTTTTTATCTTCTTTTTCTTAGATAAGTCCCTTTAACATTTCATATAATAAGGGCTTGGTGATGATGAACCGCTTTAGCTTTACCCTGTCTGGGAAGCACTTTATCTGCCCTTCCATTCTAAATGAAAGCTTTGCTGGAGAGAGTAGTTTTGGACGTAGGTCCTTGCTTTTCATGGCTTGGAATACTTCTTTCCAGCTCCTTCTTGCCTGCAAGTTTCTTTGGAGAAAGTAGCTGACAGTCTGATGGGAACTCCTTTGTAGGTAACTGTCTCCTTTTCTCTTGCTGCTTTTACGATTCTCTCCTTATTTTTAATCTTGGGTAATGTAATTATGACGTGGCTTGGTGTGTGACAATATAACATTAATCCTACTTATAACTCAGTGAGACCTTCTTGGTTTACATACTTTATTTTTCTTTATTTAGGGAAAATTTTTTTGCTATTATTTGTTTATGGTATGTTTTTATCTCCTAAAGTTTCTTTTATTCACAGGCTAGACAGTCTGTATTTATTTGTTTTCTAAATCTCTTTTATCTTTTTGTATTTTTCTACTGTTTTTGAAAGATATGTCTTCTACTCTATCCTCTAGACCACTAATGTTTTTGTCACAACAAATGATCAGCTTCTCCTGCAACTTATCTATTGAATTTTTAAACTTAAATACATACTTTTTAGTTCCAAAGGTCTGTTTTTTTTTCATTTTTTATCCTCACCTGAGGATATATTTTAAAAATTGCTTTTAGAGAGAGGAAAGAGAGAAACATTGATGTGAGAGAAACATCGATTGGTTGCCTCCTATATGCACCAGATTGGTTGCCTCCTATACGCATCAGACCTGCAACTGTGGTACGTGCCCTGACCGCAGTCAAAACCAGAACCCTTCGGTTATGGCATGACACCGTAACCAACTGAGTCACACTGGCCAGGGCTCAAAGGCCTTTTGAATATTTATAATTAGGTTTTCTTAACTGCAGACTTTAATTTCGTCCAAGTAGTGAGTTTTTGTTTGTTTGTTTGTTTGTTTTTTGTCTCCTTCAGAGCATGGGTCTGTTTTACAGAGGAGCTGCCTGTTGACATTATTTTTACTCTTTTCCTTTCTGGGCATGGATTCCCTAGAAGATAGTAGGGTGAGAATATAATTTATCATGTAGACTTGAGTGTGAGGAGAAAGTATTAATAATTATACCAGTATCAACAAGGAGTGTTTCATGGTAACAAGAATATATAATCACCACACCATTAGGTGGCCAGCTTATGTCTTGTGTCTCTGGTAGAATGGTATATAGCAACAATCCAGACAGTGATGGGAAACTCAGAAAGCTTGGTCCCTGGGGACAGTCAGTTGAATGGCAAGTAACTAGGCTTCACTCTTTTTAATTAAAGTTTATTTATTTATTTGAGAGAGAGGGGAAGGGAGGGAGAAAGAGAGGGAGGAAGACATCAATATGTGAGAGATACAATGTGTGGCTGTCTCTGGCGTGTCCCCAACCAAGGACCTGGCCCACAACCCAGGCGTGTGTCCTGACTGGGAATCAAACTGACAACCCTTTGGTTCGCAAGCTGGCACTCAATCCACTGAGCCACACCAGCCAGGGCTAGGTTCCACTCTTGAGTGCTGAAATAGCTAGGATCAGAAATTTAAAAGTCAGCGAATATGAGGCTTTCCCTCATTTGACCCGGTAAATTAACTGCTCCTTTCAGGCTGAATTCACTGGTTGCTTATGGAAGTCACTAGGGAGGGAACAAGGAGCTAGACTTGGGTGGCACTTGGTGCAGGTTGTGCCCTATACCAGGCTGTCCAGTAGAGGGAGCAGGTTGGGGCTGAAATCCAGACCAGGCTTCCCATGCACTGGCTGGAGTTGCTTTTCTTGGAGGAGTGAGTACCTTTTTCTATTTTACACAAAGGTACCTTATAGGCTAGCGGTGCCCTGTGGTGGCAGATCCATTTGTATCCTTGATCTTCTGCATATTCTTTGCGTTGTATTTGTTGGCTGTTCATTAGTCTATCTAAGTAAAAGCAAACTTAAATCAGAGTCATTATCCTTGCCAATTTTGAAGCTTAAGCAGCCTTTGTAATCTGTTTTAGCTAACGTTTCAACATAATTTTTAATGATCAGTTCCCCTTAATTTGTAATGTAAACTTTAATTATCCTCCTCTTCCCAGAAATATCTTCATCTTCTTGTTTTCATTTTCTGACAATACATAATCATTTAAAAAGTTTTCAAAAAACAGAGAATTTTGTCTACTTGGCAGAAATAGGCATGGCTAAAAATTTGGTATGTACACTTCAGACTACATGAAGCTATAAATAGAGACTTCTTTTAGTATGTATTTATTAACATCTATATCAATTTATCCTGATTGACATTTATATGTTCTTAGGTTTGGATTATTTTTTTTTACCATCATAAACTATTCTGTACCAATACTGGGGCTTCTATTTTCTTAGAATAAACTGTCAGAATGAAATTGCTGGATCAAAGGGTATGTTCATTTAAAGATTTTTTGTACTGTTATTTCCCTCCGGAATAGTTGTGCCAATTTACACTTCCACCAGTAGTATAAGAGAATGTTTTTTCCTTACTTTCTTGCCATCACTGCACAACATCATCTCCTTAATCTTTGTTAACCTGATAGGCAAAATGGATATTTTGTGTAAACTTAAGTTCTCAGTAAATATTTGCTGAATGATGATATTATTGTGGTTTAGTTTTTATATATTTAATTATTGGAGAGTTTGACTATCTATACCAGGCCTCTACACCTTTTTCAGTAGAGGGCCAGATAGTAAATATTTTATTTTATTTTATGTTTTATTTTTCAGATAGTAAATATTTTATTTATTTATCTTTTTTTAAGATTTTATTTATTTTATTTTTAAACAGAGGGGAAGGCAAAAAAAGAGAGGGAGAGAAACATCAATGCGCAGTTGCTTCTCACATGTTCCCTGCCCCGCCCCATGGAGGACCTGGCCTGCAACCCAGGCATGTGCCCTGACTGGGAATTGAACTGGTGACCCCTTGGTTTGCAGGCCAGTGCTCAATCCACTGAGCTACACCAGCGAGGGCAGATAGTAAATATTTTAGATTTCGAAGTCTACATGGTTGGTCTCTTTGCACCGAGCCAACTCTGCCTCATTGCATCAGTATAGCATCCATAAACAGCATGTGACTGAAAGGCCGTGACTGTGCTTCTGTATGTGCAGCAAAAAGCAGCCGCTGGATTTGGTCGACAGGCAATAGTTTGCTGACCTCTGATTTATTCATGTTTGTTGCTATTTTTTATTGTTGTTCTATTACAGTTGTCCCAGTTTTCCCAGGACTTCTGTGAATTGCTAGTTTGTATCCCTTACACCTTTTTTTGAAAATTGGGGGTTTTGTATTCTTGGTGATTTATAAAAGCTCTTTATTTTATTTGGTCACAAAGTCACAATGTTAACCATTTGTCTTATCTTGCAAATATTTCCTCCAGTTTTTAATTCATTTACTAACTTTGCTTGTGGTCTCTTTTTCCTCTCTATTTTTCTTTTGGCATTAAATCTTTCAGTCTCTTTATGGTTTCTGGATTTGTTGTTATACTTAGAAAGGTCTTTTTACTCCAAGAGTATAAAAATACTATTTTCTTTCATTGATTTTCTTTAATATTTAAAAATTTGAATAAGTATCCAAATGTATTTTTATTTGGTGACAGGGATATACTTTTATTTGAAATACCATTTTTATTATGTACTAAATTCTCATATGTGCATGGGTCTGTTTCTGAACTCTAATTTTCTGATTTATGCATTATGAATTTTTATGTTCTTTTATATGGCATCTATTTTATCACATTTCCTAATGTATTATTGCTTGCAAAGGAAGTCTATTGAGTTTACATATATATTACTGAAATTACTGAATTTTTTATTTCTAATAGTTTTTCCCTTGAATTTTCTATGCTGTCATATCATCCTCTATAGATAATGATAATTTTTCCTCTTCTTTTTTGAAAGAAATACCTCTTATCTTGTTGTGGTCGCTAGAATTTATATGATAATTCATATAATAGCGGTGATAATGGATACCCTTACGGTGTTCCTGATTTTAATGAGAAGGGCTCTTGTGTTTCATTGGTAGGCATGTTTGATGGTAATTTTTGATAAACATTCTATCTTGTTTAAGAAGATATCTCCTATCCCTAGTTTATTATTTTTTCAAAATAAGGATGGGTGTTCATTATCAAATGTTAGTTTTGCATCAATTGAGATAATTATACAATTTTTCTTTAAGCAGATTATGTAGTAAATCATGCCAATATATTACAAATGTTGGGCTGTTCATTTTTCCTGAGGAGGAATCAACTAGGTTAGAATGCACTCTCCTCCTAGTTGTGTTCTAATACAATGTTGGATTGTGTTTGCTGATGTTTTATTTAAAGTTTTTACATTTGTCTTCTTAGGGAGGTGTAGTCTGATTGATAATAATTTTCTTTTTTGTGCTGTCTTTGTCAGGTTCGCTAGTAGGCATTTGCCGACCTTGTGAAAGAAAGTGGGAATGTAGTCATGCTCCCAATGATATAGAAAATTATGCATATATAGTTAAATGTGATGTAGCTGAAGTGCTAAAATGAGATAGAAAATGTCTGATCCTTGAGATAATGATAAAAAATTATGTGTAAATCCTGTGGATCTAGTGCCTATTAGGGGAAAAGATCTTTGTCAACCTACCCAATTTCATATTTAGTTATGATTCATTGTAAGACAGGGGTGTCAAACTCATTTTCACCGGGGACCACATCAGCCTTGCAGTTGCCTTCAAAGGGCTGAATGAAACTTTAGGACTGTATAAGTGTAACTACTCCTTAACCTAGGGGCCAGGAGCTCGGCACTGCTGCCGGGTGAGAAACAAGGTGCCGGACCAGATAAAACAAGGTGGAGGGCCGCATTCGGCCAGCGGGCCTTGTGTTTGCCTTGCCACCTGTGGTATAGGAGGTTTACTCTTGTTTTGGTCACTTTTAGCAACCATATTTTCCTTAAAAATTATCCATTTTATCTAGATATTCCAGTGTGTTGGCATACAATTGTACATAGTTTCTCTGATTTTAAATGCACTTCTAGTCTATGGCTATATTCCCCTGTTCATTCTTTTCATTTTATTTATTGAGCTGTGTGCTAGGTATTATGCAATGGTGTCTGGCTTTCATGTTATACTCAGTGGCAAATGAGACAGCTGCGATGTTTGCTCCCATGAAGTCTACATTTGAATGTTCTATATTTGTGTTTTCCTTCTTGGATGAGTTTGCTAAGTATCTGTTATATTGATTTTTCATAGAAAAACCATTTTACTTATCATTTCTACTGTTCCCTTTCCTAATTTATTGATTTCTTTTAAAATAATATTTATTAATATGTATTTTAATTTTTAAAAATATGTTATTTACTTGTTTTTAGAGAGAGGGGAAAGAAGGGAGAAAGAGAGGGAGAGAAACATCCATGTGTGGTTGCCTCTCATGTTCCCCCTACTGTGGACCTGGCCTGCAACCCAGGTATGTACCCTGACTGGGAATCGAACCAGTGACCCTTTGATTTGCAGGCTGTCTCTCAATCCACTGAGCCATACTAGCCAGGGCTATACATTTCTAATTTTAGTTGAGTGTTGTCTTAAAAACATTGTTATTTGGGGTATTTTCAAGTATACACAAAGATAAAATAGTATCATAGACTTTCATGTACTCAGCAGCTATCTTCAACAATTGTTAACTCATGGGCAATCTTATTTCATTCATATTTCTAAACCACTATATTTTTAAAAGCAAACCTCAAACAGCTTATTTTATCTACAAATACTTCAGTAATACTTATCTACTACACAAGTTCTCCTCTTGAAAATATAACAATACCAGTATCACTCCTAAATGTTAAGAATAATTTGTTAATATTATGTTATATCAAGTCAGCATTCAAATTTCCACAGTTGTCTCATAAGTATCTTTTCATAGATGAATCATTTGGTTGATCCATTTATTTCTTTTTCCAAGTTTTTATCATGAAAAAATTTTAAACATATAGGAAAGTGAAAAGAATAATAGATACAATAAAAACTTATATACAATCTACCAGATTCAGCATTTGTTAATATTTTCCCTTATTGGTTTTATCTTGCTCTCTCTCTCTGTATGTATATTTCTGTATTATTTTGAAGGAAGTTATAGACATCCTGATATTTCAGCATATTTCAATAATAAAAATAATCTTCTAATACCTGTAGTATCATTGTAACTATTAACAGTGTTTCATTCATATCATCTAATATCCATTTCATATTCAGATTTCCCCCACTTGTCTCCACTTAAAAAAAAAACACAAAGAAGCCAACTTGAAGGGGCTTCCACTGGCTAAATTGGGGGCAGTTTTATCATCAAAATAAATAATGACTAGATTCAAAAGTATGATAAAAATGAAATGTTCACATAGTTTTAAAATACTTCTCCCATGAAATACTGAAAATTACACAGGGGTGTAAAACCACTTAAGAAGGGAGAACCCTGGCTAATACTACATGGAAAACAAAATATTAAAAAAAAAAAACCTCGCTGGCATAACTCAGTGGATTGAGCATGGGCTGTGAACCAAAGGGTCACGGGTTCGATTCCCAGTCAGGGCACATGCTTGGGTTGCAGGCCAGGTCCCCAGTGGGGCCACATGAGAGCCAACCACACATGGATGTTTCTCTCTTTCTCCCTCCCTTCCCCTCTCTAAAAATAAATAAAAAAGAAATTAAGCTTTTTTTTTCTCCCTGAATTAATAGCCAACTAAGTTCACATGTTACAAATAAAATGTCTCTTTAGTAGTTCTTTTAAATCTATGCCAGTTCTCTTACCCCATTTTTTACCTTATGATTTATTTGTTTGAAAATCATTTCTCCTGTTGAACTTCCCATATTCTAAATTTGTTAGCCTTGCCTATTAACACAATGCTTGCCTATTAAGCATTTTTTACTTTAAATTAAACTATATTTATTGTACATTGTAGTCCGAAAAAAGTCAGTTAAATTTAACACAGCACTATTTTTTAAACAATTTTTAAAAATTTGTATTTAGACAGAGGGGAAGGGAGAAAATCAGTGTGTGAGAGAAATATCAATCAGCTCTCTCATGCCCCAAACTGGGGACCTGGCCCACAACCCAGGCATCTGCCCTGACCAGGAATCAAACCAGTGACCCTTTGGTTCATAGGCTGGCACTCAATCCACTGAGCCATACCAGCCAGGGCCAGCACTATTTTTTAATGGTAAAATTTCAAACATTCAAAAGTGAATGGAATAACACTGTTTTAATATGCTTCTTTAAAAAACATTCTTGCCCTAGCTGGTGTGGCTCAGTAGATTGAGTGCCGGCCTGCAAACCAAAAGGTTGCCAGTTCAATTCCCAGTCGAGGGCAGATGCCTGGGTTGCAGGCCAGGTCCTCAGTTGGGGACATGTGAGAGGCAATCACACATTAATGTTTCTCTTCCTCTCTTTCTTCCTCTCTTCCCCTCTCTAAAAATAAATAAAAAAATTCTTGCAAAAAATATTCTTATTAATCACTTACAGATCTGTTGTTTTCTAAGAAACTAGTCTGTAAATTTAACCAGTGTGATTTTGAAATCAGTTTGTATTTAGGTGTGTTCAGATCCCTAATATTTCAACCAAGGGAATACTGCATTTGTCAACAATAAGTTAGGCAGTGAATTTTACAGTGAAGTGACCCATTGTTCTCCTGTAGGCCAGAGAACAATGTGTCTGGATCCAACAATCATTTCTTAGGTTATCCTCAGTAAATTAATAAGTCTTAGGGGTCAGGTTAACCTGGGGCATCAGTTTAATATTGAGATAACAGTACACTAATTTCTTCTCTGCCTTTTTAATGTGGACCAGGGAAACTATAAATAATAGGCAAAGCACAGATACATTTGAATGATGAATACTTAAAATACATCTTGTCTGGTTTTCACTTAAAATATTTGTAATAGTTTGCAATTCTTTCTGTTTTTAAGTCCGAAGCGCTTCTGAATTTAATTCCCATTTAGATTCCTTTTAAGGTGAAAGTAACATCTCTTGCTTCCATTGTTATATTTTTTGTTTGTTTTAAAGTGCATGTATCATTTATTGTCATGAATTTCTCCAACAGTATTGTAATGGAAAGTCAACCTAATCAACAAAACAAAGAAGCAGGCAAAATAGAACCAGAGACATTGAAATAAAAACAAACTGACAGTAACCAGAGGGGAGCAGGGAGGGAGATAAGGGGAAAAGGGGAAGGGTCATCAACAACCATGTATAAAGGACCCATGGACAAAGCTTAAAGCGAGATAGGATCAAGGTTGGGAGGTGAGGGTGGGTGTGGGGGGAAGTGGGGGGCCAATGGAGACAATTGTACTTGAACAATAAGAAAAAAGAAAGTCAACTTTGAATAGCTAGAGAGAACTCTTCTTGTATCACAGATCATCAGTCTCCTTAGAACAAATTCAGCAAAGGAGCTTATGTAATTTTGAGGTCCCTTCGAAACAAAAAGAGAATATAAAATTACACTTAAATTAGGTATGGAAATGAATATTTATATGGAACAAGACTTTTTAAATGAGTTCTTTTTAGGCAACTTACCAGAATAAATTACATACAAATGCTTTCTGATTATACCTTATTGCTGCTGTGTGCAAGTGAGGAGTCCCAAAGCTCAAGCTGCACGTGAAGCTTGATGAGAAATGTTCCTCAGTACAAACGGCTTAACTTCCCAGCACAGTGTACTAGCAGTCTGATGAACTTGACCTTCACTATTGTAGTTTAGATGAAAGGTGTGGAGGTATTTTTGTCTTTATTTTTTTTTACAGTAGTCAGATCTGTTTCCTGGTTGTGGGACAGAATATTTGCACAGAGCCCTGGGCTCAGAGGGGCCCTGGGCTTGGGGTTGAGTGCTCTGTGGTCCCTCTGCTGAAATTCTTAATTTTATTTTTGGATATGTATTTTGCAAGTGATGTTTAAGGGGATAATGGAGCACGTGCCAGATCCTTGGAGCTTCTGCTGATGCCCCTTCCTCTACCCCACCACACCCGTATCATAGGATCTGGGTGATTTGGTCCCCACCCCCTGGTGTCCTGGTCCTGCAAAGCCCCTCCCTTGCACCCCTCCCTTCCCATGGCCCAAGGACCACTACTGTCTTCTCCTAGGGTCGCAAATGAGTTGTGTCAGCAGGAGGAGCACCAAGTTCTGCTTCTGGCTCTCACTCCAGGTGGGAGCCTCGACCTGGGGGCAGGAAGGCTCAAGGTTGGACACACATGCCCTGGGGTATCTTGGGGCTGGGCACGGCCAAAACTCTTCTGCCCTTGGTTGGCTTAGCCTCTAAGCAGTCTGCAAGCAGAGGGTCTGCTCATGTACCCCTGAGCCAGATACGCCTGTATCCTAGCCCAGAGGTTACAATGCCTTAGGAGTCGCTTATCTCTTTTGGGTTGGAGCTGCTGCCCATGGGCAGGGCAAATAGGCTGCCACATATTCATTTTGCACTGTGACCTGATAACAGCGATTTAACAGTTCTCTGCCCAGAGGATTGAAAAGTCCAGATGTTTTCTGCATATGGCACACCAGGCCACAACGGAGTGTGTGTGAGGAATGAGCCAAAAATCAATTAAATGCTCCTTGGAAACAGTTAGTAGAATTCAGATGCTTGCCTAAATTTAACCAGTTTTTAAAGAAAATGTTTTGGGTGTGCTCACCAGTCCTTAGGAGATGTTAGGACATTGGAATAGAAGTGACAATTAAGAAGTTGGATATAGGTGACTTTTAAGACCTGGAAAATTTAATATTCTAGGGAAAATGAGTTAGTTCCTAGTGAAAGAAATTATGATGTTTTTGTACAAAAGTGATAGATATATTTGTATGACTATAGATTGTGTCTAAAATAAATATTAAGAGAGAAAAATGTTTCAGAACAGGATGTAGTATAGAATCCCATTCATGTTATCAGAAGGTACGTATCATGTTTCATCACTTGGTGACAGTTGTGTTGTAATTTGCATGCTTGACTATGTGCAACGACAGTAATAGAATATGATCAGCAGTACGGAATAAAATCCCAGAGACAGCAGTAAAGGACTACAGCACAAGAGAAAATATTTTTTTAAAGATTTTATTTTATTTTTTAGAGAGGGAATGGAGGGGGGGAGAGAGAGAGAGAGAGAGAGAGAGAGAGAAACATCAATGTGGTGTTGTTGGGGGTCATGGCCTGCAACCCAGGCATGAACCCTGACTGGGAATCGAACCTGCGCTACTTTGGTTCATAGCCCGCGCTCAATCCACTGAGCTACGCCAGCCAGGGCTCAGAAAATATTTCTTTAAAAAAAGAATTTTCAATGATTGAGTTAAAAAGTGATTCTGAAAAGTTGAAATCTGAATAAGTACTTTCTTCAAAATGCCACAATCAATTTATGTCATGTACTTTTTCATTGTTATGCATGCATTGGAGAGAAATATTTGCATCTACATCTAAGTAAGTATAAAGACCTCTTCCCATAAATATAAAATAAAGATTCAAATTTATCAGTGCTTCCTACTGTTACATTAAATAGTGGGACACTTTATAATCCATGGTGTTTTAGCATCAATCAAACAGAATGATGAAAATGTAAATTAAAGCACAAGATATTTTATATATAAAAAATGTATTTCTGGGAGGATAAGCAAGAATGTGACCTGGATAATGAGGTAAGTCAAACACTCTCAGGAGCATCATCAAATCAGTAGCGGTGAATTATGAAAACAAACAATAACATTAAACGGACCAGGAGCTCAAGACTGACATTTTTGCATATGCATATTAATGCAAATTAATCTTCAGTGCAACGAGACTGGCCTCACAAGTTAAGCTTGAAAATCACTTTCATCACAATGCAGAGTGATAGTTTATGAAAAAGAAAGAATCATTTTCAGGGGAAGTGCATCTGTCCTTGCAGAGATCACTGACATACTGGGAAATGCAATCTCACACTTGCTCTTGTTGAGATAGGGGAACAGTGTCCTACCCACACAGGTTGGAGCATCTCAGGGACTTTTGTAGACTTGTGACTACTTTTTAAACTGTTTACTTGAAACCTCCTCCTCCACCTTTAATGAGCTTGGCTTGTATTTGTTTTGTGTATTATAGTTACACATAAGATTTTATTTGAGACCAAAACAAACGTTCTACCTCTTCACTAAAACAGTGTTTGGAAACTACCCTTCATATGAGCTGAGGTTGCACAGAAGCCAAAGGATGGATAATAAACATCAACAGGTGTCAGAATTATACCCGGGATGACAAAGGGTTTGTCAACTCTGAAGGCTGTGGGGCTTATATAAGAGAGTAAGTAGGAAGACTTGAAGAGGGTAGCTTGAAGAGAGATACAAGGGAGGGGTGCTCATTGGTTATCTGGGATCAGTCTGGGGTCAAGCTTGTCAACATTCTTGTCTATGTTTTTGCTTTTAGTTGTTATTATGCCCTTGTGGACATGACATTGCCACTTCAAGGAACCACAGTGTGCTGGACAAAAGCACACTCTTCTTGCAGTTCATAATTTACTTTAAGGATGATTTAAGTCCATTTAGTTCAGCCATTACCTTCTTTTTGCCTTGACGTTCTGTACTTATTCTTCAGTGAATGGGGCAGTTTGCAAGCCTGAGTGCAGCAATTAAGAGCTGGGGCTTTGAGATCACATAGACCTGGTTTATGGTTCTGACACTTTAAAAGCCGTGTGTGGCCTTCAGCAGGCCAGGTGACCTTTGACCTTTGAGGCTCAGGCTCCACATCTGTAAACTGGTTAAGTTACAGAACACCTGTGGGTCTATTGCTCTGGGTTCTGTTGCCCACTGCTGATAGGAACCGTGGCTCTCAATGCCAGAGTTTGGTGAAAAGGAAGGGGATTGTTTAATTAAAAGTAATTGCTCCCTGGCCCAGATTTAGAACAATGGCAGAATTTGGCTGTTAAGAAGTCCCACTGCCTTTGAATGCCCACAAACACACACTCCTGCCCCCAACCTTGGCCCAGTCAGGCCAGTCTCAGAGCATGCCTGTCAGAGGTACCACATTTCAGCAAAATATCCCCCCAAAAACAGAAGTCTGTGGCTCACTTCTCCCTGTTCCCCCCAGTAATCTGTGCTCAGCTGAGCAGGCCTCCTGTGGTTCCCAACACCATCAGCCTTGTTCCCATGATCTCCAGTTCTTAAACCAAAACTGCATGGCACCTTCTCATAGCAGGTCAGCGAGGATCCTTCCACCCCCTTTTGACCCACTTGGTCCTGCTACACATGGCCGCCTGCCTTCTAGTTTAAATCCCAGCCTGGGTCCTCCTCTGTAACCCTATTTCTGACTCCTCCCACAATCAGGTACATCTCCTAGCACTTCCATATTTTCCACCTTTCTTGGCTGCCATTGTTAGTCCGGGCAGGTGTGGCCCCATGGCACGAAGGAAACCATTTCCAACCTCTTGTACGGGTGCTATAACCTGGGAATCCGCTTCCCAGCTACATCATGAATCACTGTCATGCCCATCTCCCTGGCCCAGGCAAACTATTCAGCATTACTATGAAGCTAGCCTGCTGTTATTGATATGCAAAGTAACTCTCAATGGCTCTGCTCCACGCCTCCCATCTCCCCAGCCAATTCCTATATTCCCGGACACCCTAAGTTCTAGACCCCGCTACACACCTGTTATAGTCATTCTAATTTGCTAAAGGTTGTTGCGGTGGTTAGATGATTTAATGTTTATAAACTGCCTCACATGTATTAGCTACTCAAGAAACAATACTGGTCCCATTGTTCAAGCACTACACGCTGTGCTTGTCCATTTAATTCCCTTGGCTCTGTAGCAACTTAATAGATGAAACAGATGCACGGAAACAGACTTGGCGTCACCTTTGTGAAGACTTAGCATTCTTCCTCTGTGATCAGCTTACTTCTTACTCTCAAGCCATCGCTGTCCACTTTTTTCACCTACCCACTGCATATTGACTGCATCTCGTGGGAATGTTGTGCTGATTAAATGAGGTAATGAGCACTTAGCAGAATATTTGGCAGATAGTGATGGCTCAATAATTGTTAGTTCTTATTATCAATGGGCAGCCCTGAGCACAATCGACTGCCTTTAGAATTAGACAGACATGGGTTGAATTCTTGCCTCTGCCACTTACTGTCTGTGTGACATTTGGCAAGTTAACCTTTCTGAGCCTCAGTTTTCTTTACAGATCATGTAAAGTGAGGCTAGTACTGGAACTATAGGAACATTGTGAGGATCGAATGAGATAATATGTATAAAATTCTTACTACAAGACCTGGCATAGGGCGAGTGCTCCAAAATGCAAATATTAATTGTAATACAGATGCTAACAGGTCTCTATAATGATAAAACCAGGTTCCCCACTGAGAGTGAAAATGAGGCGAGATGGCGCACCCTATGGTATTATTGCCCTGGGCCTAACGAGGCAGCTCTGCCTTCCTTTCTGACTTCCCTCTCGAATCCCAATATTGTGCTGTTAAACAATATGGCCACAGGGATAATAAGGATTTTCAGGCTAGTTTCTTCTCCCACAAATAGCTGCGAGGAGTTTTTAGTTCCTTTTGTGTATTGCTTGTTCTGCCTACTGCCTACAGCGTGTTTCCCTGTGAGCAGCCATATCCTCCACTGATTTCATTGCCCTGGTGAGTTGGTTGGAATTTTTCGGGCAACCAAACCAGCTATTGCAACTTGTTGCTGGATTGTCCCAAAAGTGTCTGGCCCAATTTGTAAAATTAGCAAATAATCCGAATATACATTTCTTAAAAAAAATATACCCATAGTCAATAAACAGGTGAAAGATGCTCAACATCACTAGAGATCAGGGACATGGATGTCAAAAGTATAAGCCACTAGGGTAGCTAAAATTAAAAAAAAAAACCCACAAACAGTATTGTTACAGGGTGCAGCTAAGAGGGGGGCCCCAAATATGGATTTGGAACAGCCCAAAACTTAGAGTGTCCAGGAAGTATTAGGATGTCCTCACCCCTCCCCTGCACAGGTGTGGGTTGGGGGAAGGGACACATGGAGCAGGGCCATTGAGAGCTGTTTTGCATAGCAACAGCCTTGCAGCTAACCTCTGGTGTGGTCATTTAACATATGTATAACCTTTAACTGGCTGCATAGATATGTTAAATAGCTGTGCCCATGCTCTGAGCCAGGGGAATGGAAGTAACTTCCCCACCAAGATGTAACTGGGGGGCAGGTCTCCCAATTTACAGCACCTGCGTGGGAGTTTGGAGACGATTGGCTCCATGACATGGGGCTACACCTGCTCAGACTCATGATGGTAGCCCAGTAAAGTTGGAAGGAGATGAGAGTGCTGACAAGTG
Organism: Phyllostomus hastatus; assembly: GCF_019186645.2. NCBI lineage: Eukaryota > Metazoa > Chordata > Mammalia > Chiroptera > Phyllostomidae > Phyllostomus > Phyllostomus hastatus. Next base: position 5,349,295 of record NW_025333841.1, on the reverse strand, counting down.
TAGCCAATAGTGGGAGGAGTCGGAAATGGGGCTGCAGAGGAAGATTGGCATGGGGATTTAAACCCAGACTCAGCAGCCGTTGTGGAGAGGACCACAGCCAGTGCAGAGAGAGAGCCACTTGGTCATCAGTAGAGTGGGGACTCCTGTAGCCCTGTGAGAGAATCACCATGCAGCTTTAGCAGAGAACTGCTACTTGGCTTTAGCAGAGTGGCGACCCCCCTCCTCGCAGCCATTGCAGAGAGAGAACCATGCGGCTTTGCCAGAGTGGGGACCCCCGCAGCTTTAGAAGGGGGATCCACCACCCGGCTTTAGCAGAGATCCTGGCGACACAGCTGATGGTGCTGGGAACCGAGGGAGGCCTACCAGCCAAGATGGATTACTGGGAAGAACTGGGGGTTGCCTGAGCCACGGACTTCTATTTCTTTTCCTGAGATATGGTACCCCAGACTGGGCAAAAGGGGGAAGGAAGGACTATGTGTGTTTGTGGGTGTTTTAAGGGACTTTGGGATTTTGATGAAGACATTAGGTCACTATTTTAAGTCTGTATAGCATTAAGTAAACATTTCCTTTCCTTTTCACGAATGTCTAGCATTGACAGGTGTCTTTCCTATAAGATGGCGGACATAACAAACCTGGGGGTTTCCTTTCAGTAATAGTATATTGCCCTTGGCCCCATTGTGTTCTGTAACAGTATCAAGTGCTGACAAGGATGTGGAGGAATCAGAACCCTCATACATTGTGAATGGAAATGTAAAAGGATGCAGCCTCTGGAGAAGAGTCTGGTATTAACTGAAAAGTAAACCATGGAATTGTCATATGACCCAGAATTTCTTCTTATAATGTATGTACTCAAGAGAATTAAAAACAAGTGTTCACACAAAAACTTATGCAAAAATTGTTCATAATAGCCCCAAAGTGGAAACATCCTAAATGTCTATCAGTGAGGAATGGATTTACAAAATATAGTATACCCCTATGATAGAATCTGTTGAACCGCACAAAGACATGAAGTAGTGATACATGCTTCAACCTGAGTGAATCTCGAAAACAGTATGAAAGGGAGCCAGATGCAAAGGGCCACATCTTACATGATTCCATGTATATGAAATATCCAGAATAACAAGATATGTAGACACAAATACCATATTAGGGGTTGCCAGGAGCTGGTGGGAGGAGGAAATGGGGAGTGACTGCTTTTCGGGTACAAGGCTTCTTTTGGGATGAAGAACATGTTCTGGAATTAGCAACAATGGCCACACAATTCTGGGAATATAGTAAAACCCACTTAATTGTATAATTTAAAAAGAAGGATGGTATAATGTGTGAATTATACCTTAGTAAAATTGTCTCCCCCAGAAAAGGATTGTGCAGACTTTGGAGGATGGCTGGGAGTGTACACCCTTGAGCCAAGGGCAGATGTGTGGAACATGAACTTTGCTATCTCCTTTTAGGCTCTTCAGAGGCTTTACCCCTTTCTGATTTAAGCACATTTTCTAGATTGTTGCGACTGTCAGATAAATGATTTTCCATTGAGGTCTATACTTGAGAAGACAAATTTACATTATTTGTTTTGACTTACAATTTTATAAAGTGGTGTTTTTATAAATATCACTGTTGCTGCCATTTATGGCACTGATCTACCCGCTTTCTCTGTATTAACCTATGTAATTTACACCATAACCCTTGAAGGTATTGTATTAGCCCCATTTTACTGAAGAGGGATCTGAGACACAGAGACCTCAAGTAACTTGACCAAAAGCACACAGCTAATTAGTGGCACCGACAGAAATTGAATGCAGACGGTTAGCCACCAGCACCTGTGCTCCTAATCTCTACGCTGCATGATCTTTAAGTCAATCAAAACCCTTTATAAAGAGCTTCAGTCTTTACAGGATTTTGAGTGAGGTAGAAATTATCGTTGTGAGCTGAAACCGCATGCTTATTCATAAACAGTGGATGAAATAGCAAGTCACTGATTGAAATGTGATCTTGCCAATGTGCACAGCCAAGGCAATAACACTAATATAACTGAGCTGTCCATTATCCCCACCCGTGTACCCTTTTTTAGGCCTTTTCTCTCTCTCCTCAGGTGAGATCTCTATTGGGCCCTGTCTCCTCTGAAGGTTGCTGCCCCAGGGCCACAGCTTTCCTCTGGTATGTAGACTGCCCCCACGCAACAAACTTTTGTGAGAAAGGTTACACAAAAGAGGTTTGGAGAAGAAATGGCTTAAAATGCCCTATTGCAGTGCTCTGGCAAAAAGAACTAAGTGACATTTTTATTCCAAAGGGGGGAAAATTGCCTGATAGCATGAGTCAGCGTGTACTACCACCCATGCCAAATGCTCATTCTTGTTTCAGCTCAGAGGTCTCAAGTGGGTGAAAACAGCTCTTGTTTTTGGCTCAGTGCTTTGTGTGGTAGAGTTAGATGGATGCTCTTTAAATTCTATGCATAGGCCAATTAAAATCACTAAGCAGTTCAATCTCTTTTCTTCCATCTTTTTTCCCCTCAAGTTATTTTATTCCACAGAAAGTATACGTAGTTAAAACTCAAACTTCCCATCACCTACCTACATTAATGCAGAGAACGGGGCAGGGATTTTGCACAGTCTTTTGCACATATATTTACTGTCAACTGACTAGGAGATTTAAGAGTTTTAGGCATCAGTGAAAAACTGGGTGACTTTCTGAGTAGAGTGGAAAGCAGATGGCTACAATTTGTACCCTAATTCATTCCATTGGGTAGCTGGGAGCCGAATCCCGCAGAAGCAGAGACCAGGAAGGACAAAAGTGGAGGTGAGAGTAATGGAAGTAGGCTGTTTGTTAGTGGCAAAGATTTTCCTCTGGCACTTTCGGGTAAAAGTGACTTCTTGAACACAGGTGTCAATTTATCTGTTTGAATTGATTCTTTTCTAAAGGATGGGAATAAAGAGAAGGTATGTCCATGCAGGTATTTCCCCTTTGTGAGGTCTCACCATACAGCTCCAGCCCAGAGAGGCATCCTGAATAACACGCCTAAAGTAATCCAACTGGTTAGAGGATGGCAGGCCCCATGGGCTGCAGATGAGAATATGTCTTTAGCATTTATTTTGACTTAAAATATATAACTCATATACATTTTGCCATTCATCCCATTGCTGGGTCTTTGATTTACATGGCCCTGCGTCCATACTGTTTCTTATGCTTGGAAGGTCCTATCTCACCTACTTTCAACGTCCATCTTTCCATGTCCACACGCTACCAGTTCTTCCAACCACAGTTCAAAATCCAAATGCTATTGGATTATCCATGTTGGAAATAATCTCTCTCTTTTTTGAATACCCAGATGCACTGCTTGTGACTCTCTCACAGTGCTGGCCACTTTATACACTGTCACCCTTGTGGAGTAGGCTGCTGTGGTCACTACTGGAACCATAAGCTCTGTATTGTCCATAATGGCTGCACAGGGCCTGGTTCAGAGAATGGGCTCAATATGTGGTGAGGAAATGAATGGATGAATGAATGAATTTCGGGGTGAAGAAATATGCTTGAGTGTTTGACACTGATACAGTTTTCCAAAGAGCTGTAAAAATGTACACATGAGGCCAACTGTTGGCCAAGACATCCAGTGCTAACATGACTCACTAAATTTTAGTCAACTGGGCTGACCCTTGGTCCTACCCTTTACCAGAAACATCCTGGTTAAGGGATAAAAGCAGCAGTTCTCAAGCAAGTTCCTTTAAGTGTGAGAGTGTTCAAATCATTGCTTCAGTGAGTGGATGCCTTTTGGTATCCACTCTGCTTGTCCTAAAAGGCTCTGCAGGTGACCAGGGGTTCTGAGAGAAAGATGACCTCTTTCAGGACTGGGGCTCATGGCAAGAGACTGGACACAGGGGGAGTTACCTTCTCCTGTAGACAGGAGGTGTCATCAGTGTGATGTCATACCTGTGCACCTGGAAAGAGCTGGATGTGGTTACATATTGTCTACAAAGTTTATGTGAGATGACAGGAGTGGAGAGGTGTCCCACTGAGTACCCAAGTGAAGGTGTGTTATGACTCAAAAAAGTGAAGGTTAAGTGTAGCTGGAGGCTGTTGAAATAGGCACTGAGGGGAGCGCGTCAGTGGTCAAACACTTTGCTGTGACTGCAGAGTATTTACCAGTTTGCTATTGGGTGGAATCAGTGACTTAAGTAGTATTAGATAGGGACCCCTAATGGCTGGGACCCTGACATGAATGGAATGAAAATTCACACTGAGGCCCCACTCATGCTTTTCAGGTTGAAGGGCAAGTCAGATTTGGCTGTGAAATTCAGAAGCAGTGGGGATAGTTACATCTTCTCTGAATAGGTCTCATATAATGGGTGTCAATCTGTGAAGGCCCTGTTTTCGTTTAGATTGGACCCTTTTTTTAACTAGGGTAGAAGGTGTTACTTATTTTATAAGTAAGGAGGAAGGTCTGCAGGGTAATATTTTCTGAAGCTTACTGTAAGCACAAAATACTTAATTTTATTACTTATTGGGTCAGATAGTCCATATGCACTATAAGATATTTTAGGGCAGTGAGTCCTTAGGCTATGGGGAATGTAGGCAACACAATAATTCCAATGGTGCAGCTCAGGCATATCTGTTTCTATTTTATGCTCTAACTCCCTGTTTTGTTTTGTTTTTTTAACCAGCTTGTCCAAATGTGGGCCAGAAGTGGAAGAGAAAGGAATGAGACTGAAAGCTGTCAATAATCTTAACATCTAGCCCTGGCTGGTGTGGCTCAGGGATTGAGCAGCAGCCTGCAAACCAAAGGGTCGTCAGTTTGATTCCCAGTCAGGGCATATGCCTGGGTTGGGGGCCAGGTCCCTAGTAGGGTGCTCACAAGAGGCAACACACATTGATGTTTCTCTCCATCTCTTTTTCCCTCCCTTCCCCTCCCCTCTAAAAATAAAAATCTTTAAAAATAGTCTAATGTCTAAAATGGAATCAGATTCATTATCACACACTGCTACCCCCCACATACCACCCTGCTACTCCCCATTGCCCCCACCGCCAAACACCAGCCAAACACCAGTTTCTTTCCATCCTTGCCAGTATGAGAAAGTGTTAAGGAAAAACTCCATCTTCAGTTGTCAACTAGTGCTTATTCTCAGTGTCTGGCTCACTGTGGACTGGCTGGCCTAGTCCCCAAACTTGCAGGATTCTACCTCCCTCCCCTCTCCCATACCTGCCCCTTCCTTCGTTCCCTCCCCATCTTCAGAGAACATACAGAGATACAAACACATTTCCTTTTCATACATGCTAGTATTTTAATCATTGACACAGAATTACTTCATTTGGTCCGGTTTGATCTCTGCATAAAGGACCATCCCTCCAGAACTTTTTTTTTTTGGAGAGGCTGCATGTATTTAAGGGTCTTGGGTTTCTGGTTCACTTGGGGGTGTAGGGAAAGTCCTCACTTTCAGAGAGAGACTCCTCCGTTTCAGAGGGAAACTGCTCACTTGCAGTGCGAGAATCCTCACTTGCAGTGAGAGACTCCTCACTGGAAGAGGCAGAATTCTCACTTGGAGGGGCACAATCCTCACTCGGAGGGGCAGGATCCTGTTGTTCTTCTTCATCCGTCTTGGGCTGATTTTCGCTGACTTTTTTACCCCGCTTGGAGCAGAAGATGATTATCTTCGGCATTTTCCCTCCCTTATGTTTTTCTTGGATCTGCCGCAGGGTTGCCGTCACCTTCTCCGTTAACTTCAATGCCTAGCAAGGAAACAAGATAAACCCAGAAAGACGTTGGTTTTGGGGAGGAGGATGGGAAACAAGTAAGAACGGGGTTGTAAGGGAATGAGAGTGAATTGAGGAGGGGTTTGTGCCAGGCACGGGCAGGGGGGAAGTCTTGCGTGGGGCGTCAATGGGGAAGAAGAGGAGGCATATGAGTAGGGTAGGCTGACCTTCTCCCTGCCTTTGTCGGTGGGCTGGGAATCCCTCTTCCTCTTGACTCCAGTGCTTGGTGTTGGCGTCTCCTCATCCGAATCGGACTCCATAGCTCCCTCCGTTTCCTCGGCCTTCTGGTAGCCTAGTGCCCCACTCTGGGGCTCCTGGCCTCTATATATACCCTCCAGGAAAATGAGGGGCCACGCCCTCAGCTGTGATTGGCTATCAAGGAATTCCTCAGCCAGCGGTAACCATGGAGTGGCGTGACATCACAAAGCCGCCCCCCACGCGCCTCACGTTCCAGGAGGGCGGGGGAGGGTGCCGAGGAGTCGAGCTGCTGTGGTTAGAAAATGGCGGAGCTTCCTCCACACCCGCTAATGGCGTCCCGGATCTGACCTCTCACTCTTCCTCATCTCCTCTCGGTCAGTGCTTGTGGTGCACGTGGCAGGGAGAGGGCGGTTCCTCTAAGCCATGCCCCACAGCGGTCTCCATTCATTGGTTCATTTGTTGTCTCCCAGCTCTCCTCATTATCCAGTATCTCGTGAGTATTTAGTGAACGTTTTATTTTAGAACGGTTTTAGATTTACAGAAAAACTGTGAAGGTAATACCCACGCACCCCACACCCAATTTCCCTTATTATTGACATGTTGCATTAGTGTGGTGCATTTGTTATACGTGTGAGCCAACAGTGAAATAGTTATTCATTAATGTCTGTGCTTTATTCAGATTTCCTTAGTTTTTACTTAATGTGCCCTTTTTTGTCCCAGGATCTCATCCAGGATACATACTACATTTAGTCATCATGTCATGCCTCATGAGGCTCCTCTGGGCTGTGACCGTTTTTAGAATTCTTGTTTTTGAGAACCTTCAGAGTTTGCTTTGTTGTGTTTTTTAACGTTAAATTCTCAGATGTTATTGATGTTATATTTGAAAGTTTGTACCATTTTACCAAGCTCTTCCTATTTCCTCCACCCCTCAGCCCCTGGCTAACACTTTTCTACTCTCTGTTTCAATGAGTTTCACTTTTTGTCTTTTAAATATTCCACCTATAAGTGATACGATGCAGTGTGTGCCTGTGTGTATATAACATCTTCTTTATCCATCCATCTATGGATGGACACTTGCATTATTTATATTGGCTATTGTCAATAATGTAGCACAATACCTATCTAGTATTTTGCTTTGTTTTTTTAATCACTTTTTTGTTATTCTATTACAGTTGTCCCAATTTTTTCTGCTTTGCTCTCCTCTGTGCATTCCACCCCCCTGCTCCCACAGTCAATTCCCACACTGTTGTTCAAGTCCATGGGTCATTCATACAACTAGTCCCTTCCCCTTCTTTCCACTATTGTCGTCCTCCTTACCTCTGGTCACTTTCAGTCTGCTCCATGTTTCCATGCCTGTGGTTCTATTTTGTTTGTTAGTTTATTTTGTTCATTAGATTTCATTTATAGGGGAGATCATATGATATTTGTCTTTCATTGACTGGCTTATTTAACTCAGCATAATATGCTCCAGTTCCATCCACTCCGTCGCAAAAGGTAGGAGTCCCTTCTTTCTTTTTTCTGCATAGTATTCCATTGTGTAAATGTAGCACAGTTTTTTGGTCCACTCATCTACTGATGGGCACTTTGGCTGTTTCCAGCACTTGGCTATTGTAAATTGTGCTGCTATGAACATAGGGGTACATAGGTTCTTTTGAATTGGTGACTGCAGATTCTTAGGGTATATTCCCAGCCATGGAATCCCCTGGTCAAATGGCAGTTCCATTTTTAGTGGGGTTTTTTTAAAGATTTTATTTATTTATTTTTAGAGAGGGAAGGGAGGGAGAAAGAGAGAGAAACATCAATGTGCAGTTGCTGAGGGCTGTGGCCTGCAACCCAGGGATGTGCCCTGACTGGGAATCGAAGCTGCGATGCTTTGGTGCACAGCCTGCACTCAATCCACTGAGCTACACCAGCCAGGGCTCCATTTTTAGTTTTTTAAGGAAACTCCATACTGTTTTCCACAGTGGCTGCACCAGTCTGCATTCCCATCAACAGTGCACCAGGGTTCCCTTTTCTTTGCATCCCTGCCAATACTTGTTGTTTGTTGATTTATTAATGATGGCCAATATGGTAGGTGTGAGGTGATATCTCATTGTGGTTTTAATTTGCGTCTCTGATGGCTAGTGATGCTGAGCATCCTTTCATATGTCTCTGGGTCCTCTGCATGTCCTCCTTGAAGAAGTGTCTGTTCAGGTCCTTTATCCATTTTTTAATTGGACAGTTTGTCTTCCTGGGGTTGAGTCATATGAGTTCTTTATATATTGCTACCTAGTATTTTAGATATGTTACCTAAAATCCCACAGAGCTAAGTACTGATTTTTAAGTTTCAGTAAAGGAATGAATTATCACTCTTCTCTCCAACACTTGGCTCTTCCAGACAACTTTCCAGGTTGTATTTGGTGCGTGCATGTGTGTGTTTGTTTACTGGATATACTTCAGTGGTTTTCTTCTCTACTCCCCTCATATTTATAAGCTTTTTCTCCAGAGAACCCCAAACCAAGTCAGTGCCATCAGGGTGATGGTCCTCCCCATGGCAATGGCTGAATTCATCTGTTGGCTTTGTCACAGGGATGCTATGGATGTTTCTCTCTAGAGCTGAGGATCAAGGTCGTGTGTGTGTGTGTGTGTGTGTGTGTGTGTGTGTGTGTGTGCGCGCGTGCACGCAGGGGCACAGGCAGCAGTAGCAGAAGCATTTCGTAAGGTCCTAGTGAGTCTCTGCTTTTAGGGGTGTGACTTCACCCTCCCACATAGTAATGGCTCTTCCTCCATGAGTCACTACCCAGTGCACCAGTGTATTGAACAGACTCTCCAACCAACCTCTGTCTAGAAAGGGAGCCAGCAACAGGTTAAAACACAACAAATATTCACAAGGTAAGAGTCATTCCCTTAGGCATAGTGTCAGTCACATCTTGTTTTGGAATCAAGACGTATGCTTCAATCTGAGACAAATAGGTCCAGGTTGAGACACATGATTGGACTACTTTAAGGAGTCTTTCTGTTGCTATTTGTCAGTTTGCTAAACTGACTTATGTGGGTCAAATCTTTAGCAGATGCCTCATAAGACTCACAATTCAGCACAAAGAAGAGCAGTTGAAAGTACAAGCCAGCCAGCAGGCAGTAGTAGCTCAGAGTGCATGCCTACCAGTGCACAGCAGGGCTAGTTAGGAAGCAAAAGCAAGACAAAAAAGAGGCCCAGTGGTAGTGGACAGTACCTTGTGATGTCCTGCTCACAGGGCCAATCGCTGTGATCACTCCACAGAGACAGGATGGACCCTTCACCCAAAATTTGGTTTGGATGTCAATACTGATGACACAGGCACCAAGAGAGTGTGACAAGTTTATTAGTCACATAATGGGGCTCTCTGGGGAGAGCAGGGAAGGCTCTCAAGCAGGTTCAAGAATGGTTTGAGATACACTTGCAACCAATATAAACTAATATTGAATGCCCACTGTAATTTAAAATGAAAAAGAATGGCTTGAGGGAGCAGAGAAAGGAGGCTTGGCTTTGATGCGGGTAAGAGGATGAACCTGGAATGAGAACCTGTATTCCATACAGGTTAGGGTTTGCATGGTTTGAACTTCCTGCTGGCCTCACAGAAAAGTACACCCAGGCTTTCTTATTGGATATAGGTAAGTCAGGGAAGAGGGAGTGGTGGGGTTCTCTTATGGAATAGTGTGTAAATGCAAGATGTTTCAGCACAATTTAGGATTCTCATAACGTTTAAAACTAACCTTCTTATATTGTTTTACCTTAAGCTGCTTTTCAGTAGATAAGCATTTATCAAATTGTGGCCCTTTAAATATTATCTAAAGTGGCTTAGAATTATCTTGGTTCATCAACAGAGAAACCCTATAGAAAGAGAAAAGACTGCTAGCATAGAAAAAAAGTCTGACACTCTGTCTACAAGATAGCAGACATAATTATACTATCTGCTGAATAATGTAGGGTTTCTTAACAGTTTTCCTATTCCAGGTGATTACTGTAGCACACAAAGACTGTAATAGTAATAATAATAATAGTAATAATAATAATTAACATTTATTGATCACTAACTCTGTGTAAAAATTATACTGTATATTCATGTCCCTATTTAATCTTCATCACAACCCTATTAATGTAAGTGACAGAAGAGCATTTTTTGCCAATCCTGCTGGGATTCCTGTGGCTATCTCTATTCTAATGACAGAAAAAGAAAAGACCATGGTGCAGGGTACATGGGAACATTTATGGGCTAGGCTCGACTTGGGCATGCATTCCTCCTGCTCGGGTCATTGCAAAATATTCACACAGCTACACCCAGCTGCCATATAAAAGGAGAAATGTAGTCTATCCAGAAGAGGAGGACTTGAAGTTTGGAAACCAGCTAGCAATTTCTATCATCACTCTCCTGTTCATTGCTGTCCCCATAGTTAGAGTAGCACTTGGCACATAGTAAGTCAGCACAAATATATCTTTTAAATAAAGTGGTTTGAGTTTTTTGAGTCAGTTATGGAGATCAGAAACATATAGGACTTGGTTAAGCAACGGGCTTAGATTCAACACAAAAAGTGTAAGCAACAAAGACTAAATTGAAATATGTAAAATTTTTAAAAATTATTTCTTCTATAAAAAATACCATAAAAAAGTGAATAGGTGCCCCAAAGAAAGAAAATGTTCGGAAATCATATATTTGATAAAGGTCTAGTATCCGGAATATAGAAAGAACTATTATAACTCAACAACAGAAATACTAATTACCCAATTGAAAATTAGGTAAAAGAGTTGATTAGACATTTCCCCAATTAAGATATACAAATAGCCAAAAAAAGCACATGAAAATATGCTCCATATCATTACTCATTCAGGAAATGCAAATCAAAACCACAATGAGATACCACTGCACACCTGCTTGGAAGCCTTTAACCAGAGAAATAACAAAATACAAGCATATGAATGAATTGAGACCCTCATACACTTCTAGAGGGAGCATAAAATGGTGCTGTCTCTAGAAAATCGTTTGGCAGTTCCTTAACAATTTAAATATAGACTTCCTATACTGCCCAGCAGTTCCACTTCTAGGTATATAACCCAAAAATTTAAAACAGGAGGAAAAAAATCAGGTGAATGAAGCGTTACAAAAGCAATAGGCAGATAATATTTCAAGGAGGAAAAAAAATGGTCAACTTCATTAAATACTCTTCATAGATGAGGACAAATAGGTGATTATTGGAATTGATAATATGGAGGTTATTGGTAACTTTGAAAAAAAAAGATTAAGAGTGGGAAAGATTTAATATGAACCTGAATGATGTATATTAAGGAGGTAATGTGATGGGAGGAAGTGGGCGTGGATAGACATTTTCTTTTGAGAGGGTTGGGGCTAAGGAGAGGAGAGGAGAAAGCTATATGGGACTATAGCTAGAGGAGGATTTGATACGAAAAGTAAATTTTTAAAAGGATAGATTCTAGTTATATCTGTATGCTGATGTAAATTATTCAATGCAATTGATGATATGAAAGATCACGGGGATAATTGCAGAAGAAGAGCTACTGAGACAGTAAGAAGGGTATTCAGAGCACTAGTAGACGGGATCCATAGTAAAGGTGGAAGAGTTAGCCGTACACGAGAACGGGGAATGTTTGTATATTGTACAGAAGAGGAGGAAATAACCATAGCATAGTTACAAATGCAGGTAATATGGTGGATTTGCTGAGGAAGACATGAGGACATTCTTTCTTGATTCTTCATTTTTTTCAGTGAAGGATAAGGTAAGGTTATAAAATGTCAGGAGTGAGGGTGCGGTTTTGAGGAACTGAGAGAATAAAATATTGATTATTCATTTTGAATAATAGAACTTGGTACATAATATGAAAAGTTTACTGATTTGAGACATGTGGTCAAAAAATTAAGGTGAGGTCAGGCAGCTCAGTCATAAATTTCTACAGCAGCATTCATCATGTGCATGCAGGAAGAGAGTAGGTCGATAGCTAGATTTAGGAAGGGTTGTAGTTTTGCGAAGAAATGGCCATAGTGGAAAGTAGGCAGGGAGATGAAAGTTTATGAAAATGAGTGGTAATAATGATGGACCATGACCTATAAATTAGTTAGGAATGAGGAGATGAGAAATAAGGGTGATTGATCATGAGATGTAGTGGAATTCGTAGATGGAGTTCAAAGCTGAAGAACTGTTGGAGGTGTGTGTGTGCATGCATGTGAGGGAGGCACTTTAGCTCAGGATGTACATCTTAAGATCAAGATTTAAAAGCTGGTTCAAATCTGGAGAATGTCAAAGTCTAGAGCATGAGCATTAAAGATCGTGGCTTAAGTGTGATGGGAAAAAAATATCATTGGAGAGGAGAACATGAAAGTTTTGCAAAGCCAAAATGTTGGGTTAATATCCACCTGGATGAAAGATGTTGAAGTTGCCAAAATGGTGGCGGAGAGCAGCACAGAGGTTAAAGTGAGTAATGAGTGAAGGGAAAGACATAAGGAGGGGTAGCACATGATATTGTGTAATAGCGTGAACTCCAAATGAAGTCCAGATTCTGAAGGAGAAGGGAGCAGAAACAGTTTGGAAGCAACAATAAGGAGCAAACTAGCCACCTCCTCTGCCTCGACTCCCTGGGGGATCTGAGGAAAACTAATGTTTACTTCAGATGACTGCAGGAGAAGTGATTTCCTCAAGGCGTAGCCATATTCCACTTATAAAACAGAAATGAAAGAAACATTGAGAGACGAATTTGAAGCTACTGGAAAGTTTGTTCATGATAAACTATGAGATACAGAGGGCAGAAGAGAAGGGCTTATGAAGACGGGGAGAGTTAGGTCTAATTTTGTTATGTGTAGGACAGTATGTGGATAGGGGTCTAGGTAATAAAGGGTAATCTGCAGGGTAGTGACCGAAGTAACAGTGATGAGACGAGATGAACTTTGTGATTGTAGGGCAGTCTGGGAGGTGAGTAAAGCGCCTCCTGACTGGTGATTGCTAATTAAAATTGACCTGGAACCCAGAAGAATCCAGAAACCCCAATAGAAACCCACTTCCTCTAAATATCATGTAGCCTGCATGATGATCCAGTCTTCTAAAGATAGACTAATAAGGACATTTAAGGGAGTAAATTTGAAAGGAGAGGAGTGTGTGTGCTCTGAAGCATGGGTATGTATGACAAATATCAGCACTGTATTCTAATTCTAGGAGGTTGCTATTATAGACATATGGAGCTGTGCGCTATTTTTGGACCACTCAAGATGCCTGAACATACGTGGCCCACATGCAGGTACCAACACTTGCTGGGAACCTGCACACCCAAAACTAGGAGAGCAGAAAGGCTGAAGGGAAATGGTATTGTTGTCCCAATACAGGAGTGCATTTACTTAGGCCTCCTATATGGCAGGCAGAAAATAAATGGAAGAAAGGAAAGTGAGTTTGTGTTTTTCCTAAAACTCACAGACACAGACACCAGTATGGCAGTTACCAGAGGGAAGAGGCATGATTACATGCAGATTACCCATTATTACCTAGACTCCTGTCCACATATTCTCTAGGGGGAGTAGTAAAGGGTAAAGAGGGCCAAATATATGGTGATGGGAGATGATCTGACTTTGGGTGGTGGGTGCACAATGCAAGATACAGATCACTTATCACAGAAATGTACACTTTGAACCTGTATGATCTTATTAGCCAATATCATCCCAATAATTAAAATAAAATAAAATAAAATAAAATGTTGGTGTCAGGTTGGTGAGTACTTCTTGGGAGAAAACTCAGATTGTGAAAGGAGGAAAGTGAGTTTTAGATCTTGCATCCAAATACAGGTACTGGATTCTGTTTCATGTCTTGCAGGTTCTGCCTTTTTCTTCTTCTTTGAGTCTTCTCCTTCTCTTTCTTATTCCTGAAGAAAGTACTTTATTAGCTCTGGCATCTTATGAGTATGGCTTCCTTCAAACCCTGGCCCTGGAAGAGAATGAACATTCACCTTCTCAAGGGTTGAGAGAAAAATATAATGGCTTGGGATCTGCTTGAGGCATCCTTTTGTTTTAAAAATCAACATCTTTGGAACTCAATGAAAAACGTGTAAAAGATAGAGTCTCTTGACATGGTATCTGGTGCCTAGATGAAGAGAATTCTGTGGTGGAATGGATAGAGCTGTGTAAGGGGCAACAGGACACCGGAGTTCTAGCTCTGACTCTGCCATTTGCTCTCCACGAGGCAGCCGGTGTGTTGCTGTTATTTCCTGGGACTCAGTGACCTTGTTTGTAAAGTGAAGGGCTAGACTGCATCATCAGTGAGTCTGTGTATTTTGCATAAATTCAATGTTACCTGATTATTTTCTCATTCGTTATAAAGTGCATGCTGTTCATTCCATGGGATCTGGAGGGGGAGACTTTCTATTTCTCACACATTTTGGAATGCCTGTAGGATATCTTGGCTTTCTTTTACTGGGTTGACATTTTTCATTCTATAGCCCCCAAATAATTTATTTAATTGACTTTGCTATGTGGGGCTTTATTTCATGTTACAGAGAGAAAGAAACTTTTTTTTTGCCTTGTCGTAATTTAACAGTATTTCACTACCTATGTCCTTTTCCAATTTTTGAACATTAATGGAAAAAGAGAGGCCACAAATTTCAAAGGATATCATTACCATGTTTAAGGAGCCCAGGATTGAGTTTCTGAGCATAGAATTTTGCATGAATTTATAAGCTTTTTCTGCTTGTTCAGACTGAAGAGTACAGATGTTTACAGCAGACCCCCAGAGTCTCAGACATTTGTCACACCCCTATTTTCCAGAGTTACTATGTTTTTAGTGGGTCTCTGTGTGCTGCATCAATAGGGTTGCAGTTACGAGAGTGTTCCTAAACTCTCCTGACTTAAGGCATCATTTCAAAACTATTTCACCCTAAAAACTTTTATTATTGAAATTATTGATTGTTTTTGACTGTTTGGAGTGATGAAAATGCCTTCTGGTGGTCTACAACATCTGCTTCCTGCCAACCCACTCTGCAAACCTCGCTTGCCCATCATGCAGCGGGCCTGATCGATGTGGCCGGGACTTCCAGCACTGTGTGGAGTAGGCATGGTGAAAGTGGATGTCCCTGTCTTGTTCCCGATCTTAAGTGAAATGCTTTTAGTTTTTGTCCATTGAGTATGATGTTGGCTGTGGGCTTCTCATATATAGCCTTAATTATGCTGAGGAATGATCCCTCTATTCCCACTTTGCTGAGAGTTTATATCATAAATGGGTGTTGGATTTTGTCAAATGCTTTTTGTACATCTATTGATATGATCATATGACTTTCATCCTTTATGTTGTTTATGTGGAGTATCACATTAATTGATTGGTGGATATTGTACCAACGTTGCATCCCAAGAATAATTATGCACAGTACCAGGTGGCTACTGGAAATATTGGCGGGGGGAAATGTTGTGAAGCATATAATTATCTAATCACTGTGTTGAACACCTGAAACTAACACAAAATAATATAGAATGTAAACTGTAATTGAAAAGATTTTAAATAAAAAAAACTGAAGTAAATAAACAAGACAAATGTGAGTACTGTGAAACTGCTGTGAAGAAAATAAAGCAGGGTAATAATTGTAGGGGACATATCTAGAGTCTTAATTCTTTCCTTAGTGTTATGTTAGTATTGTATTTACTAACAAGAATGAGTGTAATTCATTTATTAGTACTGTGTTTTAGGTCCTATATTAAATACTGACTCAAGAAAGATGTCAAGATATAAATAGCCTCCAACCTTAAGGATGTCAGTCTGGTGGAGGAAGCTTGCAGATAAGTTACAAAATATGACAGAATGAAATGAGTGCATTGTAGAGGAGCAAAGCAGGCTCTATGGTACAGCCTATTGCTCCTATAGGCTATAAGCCTGAACAGCTTATTACTGTACAGACCAACAGAGAATAATCAAGCACAACAGAAAATGGTGCAATTAACAGACCCGGTAGCAGAAATGTATGAGGCTGCTGTTGGCAAAACACTGCATACTGTTTAACATCAAACTTTTTTTATAAGGAGAGAGTATACTCTGGCTCACGATAAAATGTACAGTATAGTAAATACATAAGCCAGTAACATAGTTGTTTATCATCATTATCAAGTTCTATGTGCTGTACATAATTGTATGTGCTATACTGTTATATGACGGGCAGTGCAGTAGGTTTACTTACAGAACAATCATCACAAACACGTAAGTAATGCATTGTGCTATGATCTTACTACGACTACAGTGTCACTAGGCAATTGAAATTTTTCAGATCCACTGTAATCTTATGGGAGCACCATCTTATATGTAGTCCATTGTTGAATAAAACATGGGCATGCTATGCATGACTATATAGTGGAGAAGATCCACACGTTGAATGGGCAGTGGGTTGGACTTGGCATCCAGAATTACCTTTCAATCAGGGAGTCTGTAATTCTATAATGGCTAAAGCACTTCAAACGAGATTCTCTTTTGTATTGGAGACATCTGTTCTGCCCCCTGCAAAGGTGTTCACATGATTAAATCATAACTTCCTTTGAAGAAATGTTTTGTTGGCCAAGATAAACCACTCAAATCTCTGTCGAATGACCACAAATTTCAGATTGGTGTGGTAATAAGTGGTGAAGCCTTATTGTTGGGTATGTCAAAAAGATCTCAGCCCCTCTGTTTGGGACGGAGTTAAAGGCCTTGCTGCTGAACCTGGAAGAATCAGGCTTGTTTCTACCTAAGAGTAGCTAAGACAGGTGAGCTCAAAATCTTGAGCTCACTTCTTGGTCTTGCTCTATAGTATATGATGACTCATGAGATTATATGTGAATCTGTTTTGTATGTCATGTATGAGATATTTTCTCTATTACATCGACTGCCCTTGCGCCCCTTGAATTTAGTCTGTATATTCACACAAATGAGCATGGCCGTTGTTGTTGGAGGCCAAAAATAAGGTACTAACCTATTTTTTAAGGAGTATAAGTTTCTACTTTATAGTATGAGGAATTTATAGTCCACAGCCTAGTGAGAGAGCCCATTTCTGCTTAGCTTAACATGTAAGTCGAATTCTATCTTTACCCTCTCAAGGCTTCTGGGCTATTTCTATTCCTGATACCAGAGTAAATAAAATTTAATTAGCCTGCTGTCTAAGTATGATGCCTGGGTTCTGGCCCTGGTTGCTCTTTCAGGTGACCTACAGATCCCATGCTTTTCAATTTCCCCAGGTTCTGTTGTTGAACTTTCCTCTTAGGCTCCTTTCTTAGGTTGCCTTTGATAGCTTCTTAAAGCCGAATAACATTCTGCTGGAGTATTCCACTATACAGACCTTCACTTTCTTTCTCTCTCTCTCATTTTTTTTGCATTTTTTATTGTTGTACAGTTGTATTGTACTGTATAAGTACAGTTGTCTCCATTCCCCCCATCACTTTCCTCCACCTACCCACCCCCACCTCCCACCCTCAATTCTTCCCCCACCATTGTCTTTGTCCATGGGTCCTTTATACTTGTTCCTTGATGACCCTTCCCCTTCTTTTCCCCGTAATTATCCTCCCCTTCCCCTCTGGTTACTGTCAGTTTGTTCTGTATTTCAATACTATGCAGCAGAAAGAAAGAAGGTAGTAAACCTTCCCAACAGCATGGGTGGAAGTGCATATCTTCACTTTCTAATTCAACTAGTATTACCAATGAGAATTATAGGTCAGAGAGCGAAAGTCAAACTAGTCTTTAGTATTTCTCTTCAGCAACAAAACGTGAACTAATTTGTATTATAAACTCTTTGCTTCATTCCTCTTTCCACCCTTTGTTCCCCGTCTTCCCCCTCAAAAGATATATGATACTATTATTTCAATGAATGTATTCTTCTAAACAGTCATCTATGAGTTATCAAACTCATACTTCAAAGACCCAGAAATTTAATTGGAAGTGTATCATAATCTAGTGTTTTCGAGAACTCCTCAAAGTTAAAATTAATTAAATAAAATATCTTAAATACCATTTGGGGTATGTGTATGTAATGGGCAAAAAGGAGTTAACAAGTAGCTGACCACAGAAAGTCGCAGTGTTAAGGCTCAGAGAGGTTAAAGGTACTTAGGGAAAGATGGGGGAAGAGGAGAGTGAAGAGTGGGGCTGGAGGGGGGCGGGGCCTTCCCAGATCTGCTCTAGGGCCCCTTGATTTCAGAGTCTGCCCTCCCAGCGAGCTGGATGTCCGGAGGGCACTCTTTGCTCTTCAGTTCACCTTACTATTGATTGTTCTTCTCTGTGATTCGGATTGTGGAACTGTTGACCTTGTGGCCTGGCTCCTTTCCCTCGGTTGAATGTTAGGTCACTAAAGCAACACGGAGGAACTGTCCGTGTGCCTCTCTTCATTACAGGCCACATGTGGACGGACATACTGGACCATGGCAAAACATATGTGGCTGAGAGTCCACAACACTTCGAAACCTTTCTTTTCATAGGAAAAAAAAAAACCAAGGCAAGACAAAAAATAAACTCAATGAACCACAGCTAGGTATTTTATTATTCCTCTTTCAACTCGATGAGGAATAATGAAATTGTTTATTCTTCTCCATGTTGTGATTAGCTGTAAGCTCTGCTTTTAAAGACAATAGGCTTGCTCAAAAGTTTCTCTAAAAGATTTTTTCTTGGATAATAAGCCTGCTAATAAAAAAACAGGCAATATGCAAATAAAGTCATTTCTGTTTCTGGAAATCATGTTTATAAGCACCACAAACACATTTCAATTGATAAAGGAAGCAGTGGGTAAAAATGTGTAGTCAAATACTTCCTGTTCACTACTGACATATACATATTTTTCTAGTACATTGTTCAATTGTGAAATCAGGGGGAAAGCATGCAATAAACATTTTTTGCAGCAAATTTTTAGTAAAATATCTGTAAAAAGAAGACCAAGTATACCAATGTTGAATATTACAATGTATTTGATTAATTTTTTCTTCTTTTAATACAAAATTGTCAGATAATCTTGTCCTGCAAAAATACTACATTTTAAAATTCAGTGTGGTGCTATCAGGCACCCCCGGTCTCTTCGAGCTATAACTGGTACCGAGCTCGTGCTGCTTGTCAAAATTTAATGAGAGGGCCCGTTCTAAAATAATTGAATTTTCATATCAGAACGAACCAGGATTACTCAGACAATAAAATTGCTGAGTCCTGTACTGTTACCGGCAAATACCTTTTGCTTTGCTCATGAAATCAGTATGTAAATGTTCAGGGTTTGTATTTAAGGCATCTTAGGCATTTGGAGTTGTAGTACTAGCAATAATTTCAAATGGTGCCGGTGATAAGTAGCTGGTTTTTTATAATGTTCAAAGTGTAATTTGTTTGGTGAATCAGGATAAGCATTTGGTTTATATTTTATATAAATGTTAATGCATTTGCAGTTTAATTATGTTTCTTAACTTTTAACATTTCAGAAGTCAAATTTGAAGACTAGTCCATCAGATTGTCTTGCTTTCATAACATTCTGAAAAATGGGAGCACCCCCGTGCAGTGAGTTGCAAAGTAAGAGGTGCCTGTAAAGTTCATGATGGTATGTTTTGGGGGCTGGGAGCACTGATAATGAAGTGGGAGAAATGCCATGTCTTAGGGGTGCCCTCCCCCATAACACTGAGCTCCTGAGACACAGCTTCAGACCTAACAGCCCTCTAGCAACAGCAAGG
Source organism: Phyllostomus hastatus (assembly GCF_019186645.2). Taxonomy (NCBI): domain Eukaryota; kingdom Metazoa; phylum Chordata; class Mammalia; order Chiroptera; family Phyllostomidae; genus Phyllostomus; species Phyllostomus hastatus. The sequence continues at coordinate 5,329,709 of NW_025333841.1, read as the reverse complement.
AAGATACCTTCAAGGAGTAGCTAATTTCTTTTATGAGAGTTGAGTTGGAGACGAACTGGGAATAAAGTAGTCTGATTTTTAAACATTAACAAGGGATTCTGTAACAGTGCAGTGCTTGAAGGCATCAGGAGGGAACAGAACTCTTTCTGATTTGGTGGAAGAAAGTTGGTTTAAGAAATAGTATCCTCCATATTCTTATTTTTAAAACAATTTGTAGGTTTTTAGCCTTTAGGTTAGCTCTGTAATTTGCAAATGATAATTACATTTGTCAAAGCCATGATCTCTTCTTTCCTTTCCATCTCCACCATGACACGTCCCAGTTTGGTTGAAAGAGGATTGGCTAATGCACTCTTAGAGGCAAGAAGACCTAGCTTTTGCTTTCTTTCAATCACAGACTGCACGGGTCATCCAGCCACAGCTCACTGGCCATATCTGGCCTGTTGCCGGATTTTGTAAATAAAACTTTATTGGAGCACAGCCATACTCATTTACTCATCTATTGCCAATGGCTGCTTTCATGCTACAAGGGCAGAATTGAATACTTGGCAAAGAGACCATATGGCCTGCAAAATCTAAAGTATTTACTATCTGGCCCTTTATAGAAAAATTTTCAGATTCCTGATTTAGTAGATAGCCTTGGGCAGGTATCTTCTCAGTTTTCACTGGGGGTGGTGGTGATGATGATGATAGTTAACACGTACTGAGCACTTACTGTGTGGCCAACCTTGTCCCAAACATTTTGCTTTCATACATTAATTTAACCCTAATTGAAACCCTGTATTATAGCACCGTTACTATATTATAGCATTGTCACCTTCATTTTGCATGTAAGGAAAAGGAGCTACAAAAAGGTTGTGAGAAGTCTACTTGTTTAGTAAAGTGGCAGAAAGGCACACACTTTCAAGAACTTATGCTCTTTTTATATTTACTTTTTGGCTTTATTATGGAAATTTTCAAGCGTACGTAAAAGTAAAGAGTGTAATGAATCATTAAGTACTCATCACTCAGCTTCAATAATTAATAACATGTTGCCCTTTTTGTTTTATCTACTATCCCTCTCACCATACCTTTCAAATATTTTTTTTGTATGTAGAGCAAATTGGAAACATGTCATTGCATGTGCAAATCCTTCAATATGTATATCTCTACCAGATACACTTTAAAAATATAACCAAATGCCATTATGATATCTAACAAAATTCACAGTAATTCCATAACATCATCTAATATACTCTCAATTTTGAAATGTTCTGATTGTCTTAAGTCTTTCTTTTGGTATTAAGTTTGTTTATTTTAGTATATTTTATTGATCATGCTATTACAATTGTCCCACTTTTCCCCCTGCACCCTGCACCCCCACTCCCACCAGCTATCCCTGCCTTAGTTCATGTCCATGGGTCATATATATAAGTTCTTTGGCTTCTCCATTTCTTATACTATTCTTAACCTGCATTTGCCTTTTTGTTCCTACCAATTATGTTTCTTAATTCCTGCACCTTTCCCCCCATTCTCCTCCTTCCCCCTCCCAGCTGATAACCCTCCAAATGATCTCCATACATGTGATTCTGTTTCCGTTCTGGTTGTTTGCTTACTTTGTTTTTTGGTTTTATTTTTAGATTCAGTCATTAATAGTTGTAAATTTGTTGTCTTTTTAATGCTCATAGCTTTGATCATCTTCTTTTTCTTAGGTAAGCCATTTAACAGTTCATATAATAAGGGCTCGGTGATGATGAACTCCTTTAGCTTTACCTTGTCTGGGAAGCAGTTTATCTGCCCTTCCATTCTGAATGAAAGCTTTGCTGGATAGAGTCATCTTGGATGTAGGTCCTTGCCTTTCATGACTTTGAATACTTCTTTCCAGCTCCTTCTTGCCTGCAAGTTTTCTTTTTAGAAATCAGCTGACAGTCTCATGGGCACTCCTTTGTAGGTAACTGTCTCCTTTCCTCTTGCTGCTTTTAAGATTCTCTCTTTATTTTTAACCTTTGGCATTTTAATTATGTTGTGTCTTGGTGTAGGCTTCTTTGGGTCCAGCTTGTTTGGGACTCCCTGTGCTTCCTGGGCTTGTATGTCTATTTCTTTCACCAAATTAGGGAAGTTTTCCTTCTTTATTTTCTCAAATAAGTTTTCAATTTTTTGCTCTTCTTCTCCTTCTGGCATCCCTATGATTTGCATGGTGGCATTTTCGAAGATGTCCCAGAGCCTTCTTATACTACCTTTGTTTTTTTAAATTCTTGTTTCTCATTTGTTCTGGCTGAATGTTTATTTCTTCCTTATGTTCCAAATCATTGATTTGAATCCCAGCTTCCTCCCTGCCCCCACACTGTTGGTTCCCTGTAGATTTTTCTCTATTTCACTTAATGTAACCTTCATTTCTTCCTTTATGTTGTTGCCATACTCAATGAGTTCTTTAAGCATCCTGATAGCCAGTGTTTTGAACTCTGCATCTGATAGGTTGGCTATCTCCATCCTGTTTTGTTTTTGTTTTTGTTTTTGTTTGTGTTTTTTTTTTTTTGCGGGGTGTTGTTCTCTTCTTTCCTTTGATTAATATTTGTTTGTATCCTCAATTGGCAGCCTCCTTGTGTCTGTTTCTGTGTATTAGGTAGAGCTGCTTTGACTCCCTATACAAGGTACCCATTAATTGTGTGGGGTGGAGCCTTAGGTAATCGCCAGGGTGGGGCAACCTGCTTCACTGGTTTGTGGCTCTGTGGGGGGTTGGGCTCAGTGAGGGGATTGTGCAACTGTATGTCTTCTGAGGGTTTGCCCAGCATTCACCCCATTTCCAGTCACTTCATCCACTTTCCATATATAACTGGCACTCTTCTAGCTGTTGCTGTGATGTTGAATCCCAGAGTGGGTGGGTTTGCATATGTTTTAAGATCATGTGGGCCCTTTAAGCAAAGTCTCCTGAAAATCCAGCAGTTTTTTTCTGCTGGATTTTCTGCCCCAACCCCCACTGGTTTTTACAGCCAAAAGTTATAGGGATTTATCTTCTCAGCACTGAAACCCTGGGCTCTGTGGTCTGGCCTGGGGCTGGGATTGCTGTCTCCCAAGGTATCACTCCTAATTTTTACCCACCACATGTGAATGTGGGACCGCCTATGTGTGTTCCACAGCCCTGCTGCCCCTTTGCACCACACTGTATCTCCTCACCTCACCACCCTGTCTCCACATCTCCGCCCCCTACTCATTGAGATGAATGTGGCTTCTTTAAATTCTGGGTTATGGGAGTTCCAGACAGTTTGATTTCTGACAGTTCTGGGGGGTGTTATTTGTTCTGAGATTTAATTGTTATTCCTTTTTGTGGTTGTGCAAGGAGGCAAAGCATGTCTACCTGCACCTCCCCCTTGACCAGAAGTCCTGGTAGTACATTTGTTTACATCAGAATCCAAACAAGACCTACTTATGCATTTAGAAATTATGTCTCTACATTTCTTTTAATATAAAATAGCACCTACCTCTTTCTTCCCCTAGGTCAGGGTGTCAAACTCATTTTCACTGGGGGCCACATCAGCCTCATGGTTGCCTTTTAAGGGCCGAATGTAATTTCAACTCCTTTACTGTTAAGGAGTAGTTACATTTATACAGTCCTAAAATTATTTCAGCCCTTTGAAGACAACTGCGAGGTTGATGTGGCCCCCAGTGAAAATTAGTTTGACACCCCTGCCTTCAGTCTTCCATTTATTATTTTTTTACAAATGGGTTCATTTGAACTGTGGAGTGTTCCATATTCTGAATTTGACCAATTGCTGCTTCTTTTTGGTACAGTTAAATTTGTTCCTCTTTTCCAGGTATTTTTTTGTACTCACAGGTAGATGTAGATGGCTGATTATATTACGGGGTATGTGTGTGCATGTGTGCATGCTAGCCCATTTTTTGAGACTTCATAACTGGTGATGTGTACTTCCTATGGTATCATACCAGGAGGCATACATCTGGCTGCCATTCCTGAAAAAGCAATGCAAGCTTGCCTCAGTGGGTTCAGGTGACATCAGTATGACCCTGCCATTGTGAAGTTTTACTCATCACCTTTTTTTTCCTCCTAATTATTTTATTATCAATTAGTAATTGTTTCCTAGATTCGCTGTTTCATTGAGTGTTGCAACATGGTGATTTGGGGATTTTTCCTTTTGTCCATAAAGAACCTTCCCTCACAAACTATTTGCTACCTTGATATACAGTGTATACAGGAGAAGCAGAACGAATGCTTGCTTTTTATCCTGTATTTGTGAATTTTTATTGTGATGAGTCAGTGTCCTAGAAACTTTCAATAGTAACCAAGGATAATGTATTTTATCTCCAAAATACTGTATTTTGCTGTATATAATGCACACCCACATTTTTGGCTCAAAGTTTAGGGAAAAATCTTTCATTTTAATTTTTTAATTTAATTTATATATATATTAAGATTTTTATTTATTTATTTTTAGAGAGGGAAGGGAGAGAGATAGAGAGAGGGAGAGAAACATCAATGTGCGGTTGCTGGGGGGGTTATGGCCTGCAACCCAGGCATGTACCCTGGCGAGTAATTAAATTTATATTTATTTGCATTTAGATACTTGTTTTTTTGTACTATAGAGGAATTTTAGCATTTATTTTTGAACATATGGTACAAGACATTTTATGTACCAGGAACAAATCAGTACTGTCCATGTATAGTGTGCATCCTTATTTTTCCCTAAAAAATTTAGGCAAAAAAGTGTACATTATACACAGCAAAATACAGTATATAAAGAATTAATATGACTCAACACCAGGAAGACAAACAATCCAATAAAAAAATAGGCAAAGGGCTTGAACAAACGCAGAGGGCTTAGAGACATATGAAAGGATGCTCAGCATCTAGGCATCAGAGAGATGCAAATTAAAACCACAGTGAGACACCACTTCACACCTGTCAGAATGGCCATCATAAAGAAATCAACAAACCACAAGTGCTGGTGAAGTTGTGGAGAAAAGGGAACCTTAGTGCACTGTTGGTGGGAATGCAGACTGGTGCAGCCACTGTGGAAAACAGTATGGAATTTCCTCAAAAAATTTAAAATGGAACTGCCTTTTGACTTAGTGATTCCATTGCTGGGAATATACCTGAAAAATCCTAAAACAACAATTCAAAAGAACCTGTGCACCCCTATGTTCACAGCAGCATTATTTACAATTGCCAAGTGCTAGAAATAGCCTAAGTGCCCATCAGTCAATGAGTAGATCAAAAAACTGTGATACATTAAGCCAAGCAGTGAAAGACAAATACCATATGATCTCACCTATAAGTGGAGCCTAATGAACAAAACAAACAGATGAGCAAAATAGAACCAGAGGCATGGAAATAAGGAACAGACTGACAATGAACAGAGGGGATGGAGGGACAGGGTAAGGGTGGAAAGAAGGGGAAGGATCTAGTCAAGGAACATGTGTGGATGACCCATGGGCATGGACAACAGTGTGGGGACTGACTCTGCGAGTGGAGGGTGGAATGGGCAGTGGAGAACAATGGGGGTATATTGGGACAACTGTAACAGAGAAAATATTCAATTAAAAAGCGTGGATATTTTTTTAAAGATATTTTTTGCTTCAGTAGATTATGGCAAATATTTTTGATGCTTCGATTGGTCCATTTTTGGCCTGTGAGAGTGACAGTTGGCTCTTGTATCTTAAAAAAATTTTATTAAATTTATTGGGGTGACATTGGTTAATAAAACTGTGAAGGTTTCAGGTGTACAACTCAATAATACAATATCTGTACGTTGTATTGTGCGCTCACCACCCCAAGTCATGTCTCCTTCCATCACCATTTATCCTTCCACTCACCTTCTTCTACCTCCACCCCTCCTTTCCCTGTGCTAATCACCATGTTGTTGTCTGTGTCTGTAAGGAATTTTTTTTTTTGCTTATTCCACTCATGTTTTTCACCCAGTCCCCCAATTTAGAAATCACAGTCTTGGTGCTACTCATTGCTATTGGATAATCACTGCTTCTAGACTTTTTAGTGGATAAAATTCCTATTTCACAAAATAGGAATTTTGTGGAAAGAGAATAATAAGTTATAAGTTCATTTTGGTATTTCCAATTTGAAGTTTCAGGATTTTTACCTAAGTTCTTTCATTCATATTTGTGTCTCTTTCATTATGCTGAGACTCTTGGTTCCTAGTGATAGAATACTTATTTGCTTTATCCCATAATTTACATAAGGTAGTTTAAAAATAACACTACCAATATTACTATTACCAGTAGGACAGTTTAACTTTTCTACCCTCTTAACCCCTATGCTAAACAGCCTCTCAATAAAATGGGAATTTTAATCCTGGATCTGCCTGAAGTTTCTGTGTGGAAGCAGGTAATGTGTTGAGGTCCCTGTGAGATTTCTTGTAAGTCAGTATACCTGTATACAGTTTTAAAAATGTGTGAGATGACAGAGTGCTTGTGTTTGAACCACAAGGTCCCAGTTCTAAGTTCCTCACTGGACTTTGACTCAGAAGTTACGATGATCTTTTGGTATAAGAGTATATGCCCCTGCAGATATTATATAGCAAGCAACTATCATACAAACAGCGAATTTTAGGGATTATATAGGCCGATTTACATACTGTGTATTTTGTATGTTGTCTCATTTGATCCTCATATCTTTCCTTAGGTGGTAGGTACCATTATTGTCTCCATTTTCCGAATGAGGAGCAGAGAGGTTAAGTTCTTTCCAAAGTCACAGAGCTAGGAAGTGGCAGTGCAGGAATTCTCTGCCACTAAGAGTCTGCGGTCTTCAGACTCATAGCCTAGCATTTCTTTGAGCAATCCAGGTAGTCAACATCTCCTAGATGATGTCTGCAGCCCACTAGTGGCAGTCTTTTTAACTTCTCTGGTAGGATGGGGAGAGAGAATGCTTTGAGATATTCCGCTGAGAAGAGCCAATGGTTCATTTTTTAAAAGATTTTATTTACTTATTTTTAGAGAGGGGAAGGGATAAAGAGGGGGAGAGAAATATCAATATGTGGTTGCCTCTCGTGTGCCCCCTACTGGGGACCAGGCCCACAACCCAGGCACGTGCCCTAGACATGGAATCGAACCGGCGACTTTTTGGTTTGCAGGCCAGCACTCAATCCACTGAGCCACACAGCCAGGGCTAATGGTTCTTTTTTTTGGGTAGCTCTTAGGTTGTCATGCATAGAGCCCAGGGCATGAACTTGAGTGTCCCTGTTTTAAATGTTTCTGTTGGTCTCCCTTTCCCACTCCAGCTGAACTGTTTGAGTTGTTTGAAGGAGGAGAAGATCTGGTGAAATATCTTCCCTTCAACTCAGAACCTTACTCTGCAATAGGCATGTCTGACCTAGCATCTACTCGACCAGCCATGGCCAGGGTCACCTTCCGTTCCTGCTCCATGTGTCAATGCCAGCATTAGTCATTATGAAAGAATACCCTGCTCTTTTTCCCAGTTATATTAGATGGAGATTTCAACTCATTTTCTATTGAGCCAAAGAACAGCAGTAGTTTTTCCCACTGTTATCCAGTCCTACCGAGAGACTAACTTCTTTCTCCTCACAGACTTCTTGTGTATTGATTTCAACGGCAGCTCCCCTGAAATTGATGAAAGTTCAGAGAAGTATGGGGATTAACCACAAAGTAACATAGGCAAGCACATGTAGAGTGTTTATATTGTACTAACTTCTTATGAGGAGATAGAGAATGTTTGTGTTGTCCCAAAGGAGGGACACTGGAATATTTGAGTGTCTGCCATGTTCATTGTGTGTCTGTAGTTTGGGCAGGTAAGGGGAGAGACAGGAACATTTCCGCCCTGTGCACCTGCCTACCCAGGTGGGAACTGACTTTGGAAAAGAGAATTATTTCCTTCCCTGGTGCCCGTACCTCCACCCCTAATTCTCACAAGGGATCTGGAATCAGAATGCTTGGAGTCAAATCCTAACTTCACCAATGCACACCTTTGGGAAAATCGCTTACTTTTTCTTTGTCTCAGTTTTCTTATCTGCTGAATGGAGATAGAATAGTACCTAGGTCATACGATTGTGAGGATCAGATAATTTCACATTGCTTAGCATAGAGCTTGGCACATAGCAATCACTCATCTGCTGCATGTTATTATTTATCATGAATGTTACTTTTTTAAAACCTTATTTATTTACTTTTTAAAAGATTTTATTTATTTATTTATTTTTACAGAGAGGGGAAGGGACAGAGAAAGGGAGAGAAACTTCAACGTGTGGTTGCCTCTTGAACACCCCCTACTGGGGACCTGGCCTGCAACCCAGGCATGTGCCCTGACTGGGAATCGAACCAGTGACCCTTTGGTTCACAGCCTGTGCTCAATCCACTGAGCTACACCCGCCAGGCTTATTTGTGTACTTTTAGAGAGAGGGTAAGGGAGAGAAACATCAATGTGTTTAGGAGGCAAAGTATATTGGGAACAATCTAGTAAGTGGCTGAGAGGACTTGCTTAGGACTCAGACAAACCTGAGCTCAAAGCCTTCCTCTTTCCTATCACGCTATTTCACATCTCTGAGCCTCAGTTTTCTCAGCTATAAAATGGAAATGATGGCAGTACTTACTTCGGTGGGGGGGGGGGCTTTGTGTGTGAAACAGTGGTACACAACAGGAACTTGATAAATGGTAGATGATATTCCAGTTGTGAGATCTGTTAGCATTACCCGACTTGCAGGCACTCGCACAGGTATCATAGTCAAGTTTATATCTTCACAGCTGCTCTTATAGGGGGCTCTTTTCCTTCTGATTACTGACCCCTACTCCTTTGTCTGGAACTGTGTTGTCCAGTGCAAGGGACTGATGAGATTGTCCTCGCCCCTCTAAACCTAGTGCTAGTAACTCCTGTTTCCCTGCTCTTTGCTACAATGAGACAGTTAGCCATTTCTTCTGGTGTGCCGTGACCTTATACCTTAAACTGTGCTGATTCCCATAGTCCCCTGCTCCTAATGGGAAGTGAATGGCACCTGTGGCCACTCCTGGGCTATTGGTGCATTTTCCTCCTTGATCTCACAGCATTTTGGCTATTCCTTGGTTTCAGCATTGCACCACATTGGTTTCTTGTCAGAGATTTAAAGGTCCCTCTACCTTACTCTGTTGTGAACTCGTTGGTGGCCCATACTGTCTGTAATTTAATTCTCATCCCGAGTGACCAGGGTAGCATCTTGCAACAATTGTGTGCTTATTAAGTACTTGTAGGGACCATAAACTACTCTCAGGCTGCGTTTCCTACTGCCAGTTCCCCTCATCAGTGTCGTGTGCCTTCCAGTTCTCTGGCGGGATTTCATCCATAGGTCCCCCTTGTCTCGCTTGCAACCAGGCTCTCCCTGTAACGACTTGGATGACTCCCAGTGAGTCATTACAAAATGAGTTTGAGCTACCAGCAAGGCAGGTCTGGTAGCAGCTCTGGCACGCAGCCTGACTGGTGGGTGTCCCTGGGGGATGGGCGAGCTCCCTTGAGGGACAGCTGGCTGTGTGGCCAGTGTGTAGGGAGTAGCAATAGGCTTGCCTTCCACTTTGATTGCAGGGGATTTGCCCTATCTGCTTTGTGGTGGGCATCTTTCCAACTTTGTGGGTGATACTGCCATCGTATTTCTGGGGAGTGAATGATACATGGAAAGCAGACTAGGTAGAACCTTGGCAGATGTAGGTTTCCTAGCAACATTATTAACTAAGCAGGACCACCATTCAGTCAGCTTCGCCTCCTGTGGCCTGATACCATGGTGACACCACACTCTCTCCGGCCACTCTGCAAACCTCACACTTACGGTTCTCTCTTTCGAGGGGCTGAGGAGAAAGATCACTGAGCAGTGTGCTATTAAGAAGCTAAAATAGATGGCAACTTTCTGCTTTCTTCCTTTTCCCCCCAAGGTCTTTGACTGTGTGCTTTGTATGATTTGCTTCCTGAGGATAGACAGCTTTGTAATCTTTTTGTCTTGTAAATATAGTTTTTGCTCAAGCATCTCATGTCTCTCTGACCATAGTCACTAGAATTACAATTTTGTTTACAATGACAAAAGTGTTGGAGTATTTATTTGGCTTTTTAAAGGAGACTCCAGTTCCCATCAAATTCCTTGTTCAGTGTTCCAGGAATCCTCAAGGAGCACGTGACACATGTTTGTGAACTACTAACAACACCATGGCATCTGCCATTGTCTTCTATCCTGATCCAGCTACTGTAATGGTTCCTGTAGCTGAAATGGACTCGGTACTGCACCAACCGAGCCCATCACTGATGCTACCACTGCTCTGGGCAGGCTGCCGAGGAGTGATGATCTCTGCTCCTTCCCTACCCCACCTTCTCCACTTCAGACTGGGGACTTTAAAGAGTTTCTCTCTCTCTCTCTCTCCTCCCTCCCTCCCTCTCTCCCTTCCTCTCTTTGCTTCCTCTATCTCTTCCTTCTTTTCCTCTTCATCTTCCTCCTCATTTCCCTCCTCCTATTGTGGTGGTCTTGTCACTCCAGGTATCAGGTCTGCAAGGGCTAATCCTGGGGACAATTGGAATAACAGGCACAGTGATATACTTAAAATAATGCCCTCTTCTCCTTTTCCAAACTTACCTACTAAACTTGAACCAAATGTAAGCATCCCCGTTCTTTTTTTTTATTATTTACTTATTTTTAGAGAGAGGAAAGGAAGGGAGAAAGAGGGAGAGAAACATTAATCAGTTGCTTCTCACATGCCCCCAACTGGGGCCTGGCCCGTAACCCAGGCACATGCCCTGACTGGGAATCGAACCACTGACCCTTCAGTTCACAGGTCAGCACTTAATCCACAGAGCCACACTGGCCAGTGCACCCACGTTCTTAAAGAGTTTTTGTCTAATATCCTACTTACTCCATCAAGTAAATAGAGCCTTGGTGGGCCTGGCCCTATTGGCTCCCTAGACAGGCTAAAGCTGCAAAGCTCAGACTCTGCACCACTGTTGTGGAGGAAAAACCATGGGCCTTTTGTTTTGAAAATATAAAACTTTACTGAAGCACCTTGAAGAATAAAGAAGAATAAAATGTATATACTATGGTCATGGGTTGGAAAATAAAATATTTACATATAATGGATCTTTTATAATTGATATATAGATTCAGTACAATTAAAAAACAACGGGTGTTCCTTTTGAGTTTTCCCCAGTTTTATTGAGATATAATCGACAGATAACATTATGTAAGTTTAAGGTATATGTATACTGATGATGTGATACACATATATTTTGTGAAATGATTACCACAGTAAGGTTAGTTAAAACATCCTTTATCTCATGTAATTATCATTTTATTGTCATTATGGTGACATGATTTAAGGTCTACTCTCATAGCAACTTTAAAGTCTATAATACAATATTGTTAACTATAGTCACCATGCTATCCATCACGTTTCTGGAAACGTATTCATCTTATACCTGGAGGTCTGTGCCCTTTGACCCGCTTCTCCCTGTTCTCAGACTCCAGCAACCACCGTTCTATTCTCTGTCTGTCAGTTCAGTATTTTTTGATTACACATGGATGTGAAACCATATAGACTTTTTCTGTCTGGTGCTTATCAACTCATCTATCTCCTTGGAGCTCATCTAAAACATTATCAGTGTGGTCACAGAGGGATCCATTACTCCAACTGGGGTTCTCTCAGGAATGCTGCAGGGCACCCACAGTCAGATTTGTTGACTTACTGAGCCTAACCTACCTCCTTCTGAGAGTGTGTTGCTCACTTTGTATTTCAGAAGCAGAGGCTAGATGATAGGTACTACGTGGATGCTGTGAAGGTTCAGACATGAATTCTGTCTTGAAGGAGCCTACACAGTAGTGTCTGAGATCACATGGCTCATCGGCCTACCCAAATTAGGAATCTCTGTTGAACAGTACACCTGCTGTGCAGTCTCCTTCTGGCGCCCCTAGGGTTGAAGTTGTCCCAGAGGCTACTTATACCATCCTGTTTTTTTGGGTTTTTTTTGGATTCTTTTTTCTTCTTGCTGTTCTGATTGGTTGTTTTCTTTTTTTGCTCCTTATGTTCCAGATCATTGATTTGAATCTCAGCTTCTTCCACGCTACTGCTGTTTCCCTGTAAATTGTTCTTTATTTCCACTAGTGTATCCTTCCTTTCTGACTGGGTCTTTTTTTATGGGGCTGATGTCCTTACTCAGTTCCTTTTACCATCCTTATAACCAATGTTTTGAACTCTGCATCTGTTAAGAGTGCTTATCTCTGTTTCATTTAACTCTTTTTCTGGAGTTTTGATCTGTTCTTTAATTTGGGCCATGTTTCTTTGTCTCCTTGTTTCGGCAGTCTCCCTGTGTTTGTTTCTGTGTATTAGGTAGAGCTGATTTGACTCCGTGTCTTGTTAGTGTGCCCTACTGTAGTAGGTGTCCTGTAGGGTCCAATGGAATAACCTCCCCTATCACCCAAGCTGGGCATTCGAGGTACACCCTTTGTGTGGGCTGAGTACACCCTCTTCTTGGAGTTGAGCCTTGTTTGATGTTGGCAGGTCAATGGGAAGGATTTACCCAGGCCAGTCAGCTGCAAGGACTGGCTGTGACCATCGACCACCAACCTCTGTCCTCTGTGGAGGATCAGCGGTGCCAGGTCAGGGTGGTGGTGCTCTGACGAGGTCTGTAGCTGTCCACTGGGTACATGGGATTTCCCGGGTGGTGCTGGCCAAGGTCAGCCCTCACCTATGTTTTGCTTGGGGCCACCCTGCCTGAGCTATAAAGCAATCTGAGATGGCTGCTCCTTGTGCTGGGCTTGGAGGTTCCCAGGTGAAGCCAAGCTGTGAACTAATCTGGCTGCTGCTAGTGCCGGGCCTGGGGCTCACTGAGGCCAGCTGTTGTTTGTTTGACAGGGTTTAGGAAGTTGTGAAGCACCAAAAGCAGGTTGGGTGGGCCCATAAGTTGGGTGGGGCGGAGTCTCTGGGGATCTCCAATGTGGGTCAAACACTGTTAGCCAAGTTGATGGAGTCTCGATGGTGGCAGCAGCCTGCCATCTCTGTGGCTCTGTGGGGGGAGGGCTCAGAAAAGGGACAATAGCCTCTGCTTGCCTTGATGCCAGAGACTTCAGCCTCTCCCAGTATGCCACCTGTGCCCTTCAGGCTGCTACCCTGGTGCTGGAGCTCAGAGAGAGTGAGTCTGAGTATGTGAGTCTGTGTGTACGTTCTTAAAGAGGAGCTGCTTGGGGATCCAGAAGTTTATTCCACTGACTCAATCCCTGCTAGGTTTTGAAGCCAGAATTGGTGGGAATTTACCTTCCAGGCGCTAGAACCCTGGGATGGGGGGCCTGATGTGAGGCTGAGCCTGCTTTCTCTTGAGATATCCCTCTCAAACTTTTATCTACCTCATGTAGGTAAGGGACCAGCCCATTCAGCATCTGTGCCCCTCCTACCAGTCTCGATGGATGTGGTTTCTTTAGTTCTGTAGTTTTCAGACTTCCACTCAGGCTCAATTTCTGACGCTTCTGGGTGATGGTTGTTCTTTATTTTAGTTGTATTTTTGATGTGGTTGTGCGAAGAGGTGAGCCATGTCTGCTTATGCTGCCATCTTCACTGGAAGCTGTGAGGACATTTTAATGATGTTAATTCTATCCATAAGTATGGGCATGATATATGCTTCAATTTATTTGTATCTTCTTTAATTTCTTTCTTCAGTGTCTTATAATTTTCTGAGTACAGGGCTTTTACCTACTTGGTTTAATTTATTCCTAGGGTTTTTTCTAATGCAATTAAAATGGGATTGTTCCTTAGTTTCTCTTTCTCATAGTTCATTATTGGCATATAAAAATGCAACTGATTTCTGGATATTTATTTTGTATCCTGTTACTTTACAGAATTTATTTATCAGTTGTAGTATTTTTGGTGGCATCTTTAGGGTTGTCTACATATAGTATTATGTCATTTGCATATAAAGACAGTTTTACTTCTTCTTTTCCAGTTGGGTGCCTTTAATCTCTTCTTTTTGTCTGATTGCTGTGGCTTAGGAGTTCCAGCTATGTGTAATAAGAGTGGAGAAAATGGACAATCCTGTATTTTTTCTCATATTAAAGGAAACACAGTGTTTTAGTTGAGTATGCTGCACACTGTGAGTTTGTCGTATATATGACCTTCCTTATGTTGAGGTGTGTTCCCTATGTTCCCAATTTGCTAAGAATTTTATCATAAATGGGATCTGGATTATGTCTAATACTTTTCCTGCATCTATTGATATGATCATGATTTTTTATCCTTATTTTTATGTGGTGTATCATGTTAACTGATTTGCAAATATTGTACCAACCTTGCATCTCAGGAGTCAATCCCACTTGATCATGGTGTATATCTTTTTAAACTATTGCTGGTTCCAGTTTGCTAGTATTTTCTTGAGAATTTTAGCATCTATGTTCATCAGTGATATTGGCCTATAATTTTTTTTTCTTTACAGTGTTTTTATCCAGTTGTATAATTAGGATAATGCTGGCATGGTACAATGAGTTTGGAAGTCTTCCTTCCTTTTGAATTTCTGGACTAGTCTGAGAAGGATAGGTGTTAGTTCTTCTTTGAATATTTGGTAAAACTCACTTATGAAGCTATCCAGTCTAGGACTTTTGTTTGTTGGAAGGTTTTTTAAAATTTTATTGTTGCTTAAGTTTCACTAATTGTAATTGGTCTGTTCAGATTTTGTTTCTTCTTGATTCAGTTTTTGGAGATTGTACGTTTCTAGGAATATACACATTTCTTCAAGATTGTCTAATTGGTTGGTATGTAGTTGTTCATAGTAGTTTCCTATAATTCTTTCTATTTCTGTGGTGTCAGTTTTACATCCCCTCTTTTATTTCTGATTTTATCTATTTGGGTCCTGTCTTTTTTTTCTTGATGAGTGTGGTTAAAGGTTAATCAATCTTGTTTATCTCTTCAAAGAACCAGCTCTTGGTTTAACTGATATTTTGTATTGTTTTTTTAAGATTCTATTGTGTTTATTTTGCTTTGACCTTTATAATTTCCTTCCTTCTACCCAGTTTGGGCTTTGTTGATCTTTTTCTAGTTCCTTTAGGTTTAAGGTTAGATTGTTTATGTGAGTTTCTTCTTCATTTTTGAGATAGACCTGTGTCACTATGAATTTTCCTCTTAGGACTGCTTTTACTGTGTCCCATAAATTTTGGGTTGGCGTGTTTTTATTTTCACTTGTCTCAAGGTGTCTTTTGATTTCTTCCTTGATCTCAGTGCTAACCCATTCATTGTTTAATAGCATGTCATTTAGCCTCCGTGTCTTTGTGTCCTTTCCAGTTTGACAAAGAGGGGCTTTCCCCATGGGGAACAGTTTGGATCATTAGAGGTTTTCCCAAATTTGAAACTGAAATCCATCTCTCTAACACTTGGTTCTAGTTCGTATCCCAGGAGATGAACTATTTTCCCTCCATGGTGACTCGTACGACATTTGAAAGCAGCTCTCTAGCCCTTCAAAGGGCTAGACTTCCTTTTCTACGCTTCCCAAAGCAATGTTTTTGCATTATTATTGCTGTTCTTTACATGTGCTCTTGTTTTACAATGCCCCTTTTCTGTAGTGAAACTCAGAAATAAACGTAGATGTTATCTGACCACCAGGAATAAAGTGGGGATATCATCTCTTAGGATTTGAATTCTGGTCATTAAAAGAGGCATCTTTTATTTTTAGGACCCCCTTCATTGACATTCCCTTTGTATGATTCTGCCTTCTGTAATAGAAGCTAAGACCATCAAATGCCAGAGCCAGACAGTGGGGCTTTCAGTGGGTTCCTGGGCGAGCAATAGCCACATTCTCCTTGTGATGTCCAGCGCATGTCAGGATCAGCAGGGCCCATACTGGATTTTTGCTATGATTTTGAATATGGCTGCAACTATTGCCAAGTCCCCCCTTTCCCATACTATTTCCCTAATTGCTAATCATGTTGGTCATCTTTTTAAATGCTCAGTTGTCGTGTATAGATCCTCTTTGGTGAAATGTCTCTTGTGTTGTGCTGTTCTCTATGCAATTGCCTTCCTCTTCTCTGAAGCAGGAGACATGGGTGTGCATTTTATAGACATGGTGGGATGCAAAAGTGGAAAATGCAAAATCCAAAATGCGGGCAACATATTACACTGAAGACATCACTTGTTTACACTGACATTCATGTGCCTCACTCGGAGCTGTGGCTCGCTTCTGCTGCCCAGCATCATGAGAAGGTTTTGTACCACATATAGCTAGGCCAGAAAAAGGTCAAAATTCAAAATTTGAAGTTTGATTTCTACTGAATGCATATTGATCCTACACTATCACGAAGTCAAAAAAAATCTGAAGTTGAACCACTGTAAGTTAGGGAACTATCTGTAGTTGGATTGTCTGTATGCTTTAAAATTAAAAAAAAAATTAATTGAATTTATTGGGGTGACATTGGTTAACAAAATTATATAGGTTTCATGTCTTTTATCTTCTGTTTCTTAGATAAGTCCTTAAACATTTCATATGATAAGGGCTTGGTGATGACGAACTCCTTTAACTTGACCTTATCTGAGAAGCACTTTATCTGCCCTTCCATTCTAAATGATAGCTTTGCTGGATAGAGCAATGTTGGATGTAGGTCCTTGCCTTTCATGACTTCAAATACTTCTTTCCAGCCCCTTCTTGCCTGTAAGGTCTCTTTCGAGAAATCAACTGACAGTCTGATGGGAACTCCTTTGTAGGTAACTGTCTCCTTTTCTCTTGCTGCTTTTAAGATTCTCTCATCTTTAATCTTGGCTAATGTAATTATGATGTGCCTTGGTGTGTTCTTCCTTGGGTCCAACTTCTTTGGTTCTCTCTGAGCTTCCTAAAACATGTACAGTAAAATGACAGCAAACTCACAATTATTAACAACCACATCTAAAACAAAAACAAAAACAAAAACAAACTAAGCAAACAACTAGAACAGGAACATAACCACAGGAATGGAGATCACATGCAGGGTTAGCAACAGTGGAAGGGGAGGAGGAGAGAGGGGGAAAAGGTACAGAGAATAAGTAGCATAGATGGTAGGTAAAAAGTAGACAGCGGAGGGCAAGAATAGTATGGGAAATGTAGAAGCCAAAGAAATTATAAGTATGACACATGGACATGAATGTGGGGGGCAGGGAGAATGTGGGTGGGAGGTGATATACAGGGTGGAGGGGAGCGAAAGGGGGAAAATGGGACAACTGTAATAGCATAATCAATAAAATATATTTAAAATAAATAACTACATAAAAGAAAGGGAAAAATTATATAGGTTTCAAGTATACCACTCTATGATGCATCATCTGTATATTGTATTGTGTATTTACCACTCAAAGTTTGGTTTTTATTAAGTGCTGAGTTTTGAAAGTACTTTTTAAAAAAGGTTTTATTTATTTACTTTTAGAAAGGGGAAGGGAGGAAGAAAGAGAGGAAGAGAAACATCAATGTGTGGTTGCCTCTTCTGTCCCCCTCACTGGGGACCTAGCCTGCAACCCAGGCATGTGCCCTGACTGGGAATTGAACCGGTGACCCTTTGGTTCGCAGGCTAGGGTGCAATCCTCTGAGCCACACCAGCCAGGGCTGAAAGAACTTTTTAAAAACCTATTTTATTTACTTACTTTTAGAGAAGGGAAGGGAGGGAGAAAGAGCGGGACAGAAACACCAATGTGAGAGAGAAACACCAATCGGTTGCCTCTCCTACATACCCCAACTGGGGACCGAACCCGCAACCCAGGCATATGCCCTGACCCAGAATCAAACCAGCGATCTTTTGCTTTGCAGGATGAACCCAACCAAGTG
This sequence comes from Phyllostomus hastatus, assembly GCF_019186645.2. Classification (NCBI taxonomy): domain Eukaryota; kingdom Metazoa; phylum Chordata; class Mammalia; order Chiroptera; family Phyllostomidae; genus Phyllostomus; species Phyllostomus hastatus. The sequence continues at coordinate 5,311,990 of NW_025333841.1, read as the reverse complement.
AGCCACACTGATCAGGGTCTAAGTACATTCTTTATACAACACTGTTGTATTTGTTGTTTGCAATTTTTTTTTTCATTAGGTAACCTGTGGTCTTCTGAAGTACAGATTTTTAAATTTTGGTGGAGTCAAATCTATTCTTTCCTGTTCTTGATCAAGCTTTTGGTGTCAAATCTAGGTAGGAAGTGTTTTCCCCGCTCTAGGTACCAAAGATTTTCTTCTATGTATTTTTTCAAGAGTTTTATAATTTTCCATTTAACAGCATGATCCCTTTTAAATTAATGTCTGCATAAGATGTAAGCTTTAAGTAGAAGTTTTATGTTTTTTTTCTATGGGTATTCCTTTTCTAGTAGCTCCTAAATTATGAATTCAATTTCTTTGATAGATTAAGAACTATTCAGAATGTCTGTTTCATATTGGTTGAGCTTTCAAAATAATTTGTTCTAGTTGCTGAGTTTATGAGAATAAAGTGGTTTGTATTTCCTTATTATCCTTTTACTGACTGCTGGATCTATAGTGGTGTCCTTTGATTTATTCCTTATATTGGTGATTTGTAGCTTCCCATTTTTATCTTTATAAGTCTTATTAGAGGTGTATCAATTTTAATTATTTTTTGAAGAACTTATTTTTCATTAATTTTCTCTATTTTCTTGTTTTTAATTTCATTGATTTACACAATCATCTTTACTTTTCCTGTTTGTTTTGGGTTTATTTTGCTTTCCTTTTATTTTTTTTCTCATTTCATAAGGTAGGAACTTAAATGATTGATTTGACATCTTTACTTGTTTCTAATATAAGCATTTAGTTCCATAAATTGCCCTCTCAGTACTACTTCAGCTGTGTCCCACAAATTTTGATCTGTTGTATTTTGATTTCCATTTACTTTTATAAACCATTGATAACAAGACCTGATTTAAAAAGTACAAAAAAGAAAACAAAACAAAACTACAGACCAATATCTTAAATGACCCTAGACACAAAAATCTTCCACAAAACCATATCCACCACTGTGTAAAAATAATTATATTCCATAATCAAGTGGGATTTACTCCAGGTATACAAGGCTTGTTCAACATTCAAAAATCAATTAATATAATCCACTGGATCAACAGGCTAAAGAATAAAATTGTCTTCAGAAACGCATGGGACAAAAGATAGTGTATCATATTTACCCATTCTGCTATTCTTTCCTCTCTAAAGTTCTAACACTTCTTCTGTCACAATTTCTTTCTGTTCAGACATTTTCCTAAACACCATCCTTTAATGATAATGTGTGGGAATGGATTCTTAGTTTTCCTTTGTCTGAGAATGTCTTTATTTCACCTTCATTCCTAAGGAATAATTCATGGCTCACTGAGTTGGTGGTTGGCTAGCTCCACCTGGCCCTTTGGGGTTGGGGGCGCAGGCTTATACCACCACCGAACCCCACTAGGGAAATCTGAGCATTGTTTCTCCTGGCAGGGCAGGAAGAACTTCCTCTTTGGGCCCCACTGACATTGGGGTGTAGTTTCCACTGTGAAGATCAATGGGATTGCTGGGTCGTAGTAACTTTGTTTAACTTTATAATAAACTGCCAAAATACTTTTGCAAAGTGGCTGTACGCTTTTGCATTTGCATTTGCGAGGAACAAGAGTTTCACTTGCTGTACATCCTCACCAACACTTGTAATATCATTTGGATTTCTGTATGCTATATTAAAAATAAGGTCTGTTATTTTTAAAATTTGTAATAGGCCCTCAAGTTACAAGAGCAACAAAACTTGATCTACTCAGTAGACTCCAATGCCCTTAGTAGTAGTATGCTTTCAGAGAAAAAAAAAATTACAAGGCAGCGAAAGAAATCGCCTAGACTTAACTCTCATCATCTCTACTCCCATCTTAAACATACTGAGGCCTAGAAAGAGGGCCCGAGGATGTGATTTCATGAGTAAATCTGTTTCCAAGCTGGCAGTAGCAGGCAGGTATACCTGGCACCTTATGTCTCTGGGTCTAAATTTTCTCTTTTAGTGCATCTCTTTATATGAATCTGCTTCTCTTCCTTTCTTTGCCATTGTGTTTGTGTGAAACGTTCGTTGTCTATGTCTTTTTTTTCAAGTTATATTGAGATATAATTGACATATTGACATCATGTAAGTATAAGGTGTACAGTGTGAAGTTTTGGTATACGTATGTATTGCAAGATAATTACCACAGTGTAAGGTTAGTGAACACCGACATGGCCTCAGATAGTTAACTTCTGTGTGCGTGTGTGTGATGAGAACTTTTAAGTCTACTCTCTTAGCAACTTACAAATATACAATATATATTATTGTTAACTATAGTCAACATGCTGTACCTTAGATCCCCAGATATTATTCATCTTATCGCTGGAAGGTTGTACCTTCTGACCACCTTCACCCATCTTCCCAATGCCCCTGGCAACCACCACTCTATTCTCTATTCGTATGAATTTAATTTTATAATTACTCCACATATAAGTGAAAACAAACAGTATTTGTCTTTCTCTGTCTGACTTATTTCACTGAGCATAATGCCCCCAAATTCCATTCATGTTGTCATAAATAGCAGGATTAGCTTATTTTTGGTAGCGAAATAATATTTCATTATATATACTACAGTTTGTTTTTTTTTTCCAAAAAGAAGAATTTATTGATTTTTTAATTGAATTTATTGGGGTGATATTGGTTCATAAAACCATACAGGTTTCAAGTGTACAACTCGATAACACATCATCTGCACACTGCACTGTGTGCCCATCGCCCCAAGCAAAGTCTCTTTCTGTCTTCATTTCCCCCCTTTGCCCACCTCTACCTATGCCCCGTCCCCCTTTCCCTCTGGCTATAAGCACACCGTTGTCTTTGTCTGTATATTAGGTAAATATGTTTTTTGGTTAATCCCTTCACCTTCTTTCATTCAGTTCCCCCAACCCACCATCCCTTCTGACAGCTGTCAGTCTCTCCCCTCTATCCATGCCTGTGTTTCTATTTTGTTCATCAGTTTATTTTGTTCATTAGATTCCACATATAAATGAGATCATATGGTACTTGTCTTTCTCTAAGTGGCTTATTTCACTTAGCATAATGGTCTCCAGGTCCATCCATGCTGTCACAAAAGGTAAGATTTCCTCTTTTTTAATGGCCCAGTAGTATTGCATTGTGTGAATGCCCCATAGTTGTTTTACCTGCTCATTTACTGATGGGCACTTGCGCTGCTTCCATATCTTGGAGATAGTAAATGACACTGCAATGAACATAGGGGTGCTTATGCTCTTTAGAATTAGCATTTTGGGTCATATATTTCCACATATATTTGGATATATTCCCAGAAGTAGGATCTCTGGGTCAAAAGGCAGATCCATTTTTAATTTTTTGAGGTATCTCCATGCTGCTTTCCACAGTAGCTGCATCTTCATTCCCACCAACAGCGTATTAGGGTTTCCCTTTCTCCACATCCTTGCCACCACTTGTTGTTTATTGATTCATTAATGATGGTCATTATGCTGGGTGTGTGGTGATATCTCATTGAGGTTTCAATTTGCATTTCTCTGATGAATAGTGACACTGAGCATTTTTTCATATGTCTATCAGCCATCTGCATGTCCTCTTTGGGGAAGTGTCTATTCAGGTCCTTTGCCCATTCCTTAATTCGGTTGTTTGTCTTCCTGGTGTTTAGTTGTATAAATTGTTTATATATTTGGGAAATTTACCCCTTGTCAGATGTATCATTGATGAATATGTTCTCCCATACAGTGGGTTCCCTTTTCATTTTGTTGATTTTTTTTTTTATAAATTGCTCAACAGAAATACCATAAACCAGAGAAATTTCTTTTTTTTTTAAGATTTTATTCATCCATTTTTAGAGAGGGAAGGGAGGGAGAAAGAGAGAGAGAGAGAGAAACATCAATGTGCGGTTGCTGGGGGCCGTGGCCTGCAACCCAGGCATGTGCCCTGACTGGGAATTGAACCTGTGATGCTTTGGTTCACAGCCCGCACTCAATCCACTGAGCTACACCAGCCAGGGCCGATTTTTATTTATTTATTTATTTATTTATTTATTGCTGTGTAAAAGCTTTTTGTTTGATGTAGTCCCATTTGTTTATCTTTGCTTTTCTTTTTCTTTTTTTTTCCCCAAGGAGATATACTGGCAAAAATATTGCTATGAATGATGTCTGAGATGTTACTGCCTATGTTTTCTTTCAGAATTTTTATGATTCATGACTTACATTTAAGTCTTTGGTCCATTTTGAGCTTATCCTGGTGTATGGTGTAAGTTGGTGAGCCTAGTTTCATTTTTTCACTTGTAGCTATCCACTTTTCCCAACACCATTTATTGAAGAGATGGTCTTTACTCCATTATATGTCCTTGCTTCCCTTGTCAAATACTAATTGCCCATAAGTATGGGTTTTTTTCTGAGCAATCTGTTCTGTTCCATTGATCTATATGCTTGTTAGTATGCCAGTACCAAGCTGTTTTGATTACAGCGGCCTTATAGTCTAGCTTAATATCAGGTAGAATAATACCGCCAACTTTGTTCTTCTCCCTCAAGATTGCTGAGGCTATTCAGGGTCTTTTTTGGTTCCACATAAATTTTTGGAATATTTGTTCTAGATCTGTCATAGAAATACCATTGGCATTTTAATAGGAATTGCATTGAATCTGTAGAATGATTCAGCTAATATGGACATTTTAATTCTTTCAATCCATGAACAATGCATATGGTTCCACTTATTCAAATCTTCCTCAGTTTCTTTTTACTCCTCAGTTAAAATTTTTCCTAGGTACTTTACTTATTTTTTTTTGTGATAGCAAATGGGATTGTTTTCTTAATTTCCCTTTCTGATAGTTCATTATTGGTACTAAAAATACTACCAATTTCTGAAATTTAATTTTGTGTCCTGCTACTTTGCCAAATTCATTTATTAGATCTGGTAGTATTTTGGTGGAGTATTTAGGGTTTTGTATATACAATATCTTATCATCTGTGAAAAATAACAGCTTTATTTCCTCCTTTCCAATGTGTACCTTTTATTTCTTCTTGTCTGATCGCTGTGGCTAGGACTTCTGGTACTACACTGCATAAGAGTGGTGGAAGTGGCCCTAGCTGCTGTGGCTCAGCGGACTGAGTGCCAGTCTGAAAACCAAAGGGTTGCAGGTTCCATTCCCAGTCAAGGCACATGCTGGGTTGCGGGTCAGGTCTCCAGTAAGGGGTGTATGAGAGGCAGTGATGTATTGATGTTTCTCTCCATCTCTTCTATTCCCCTTTCTCTAAAAATAAATTTTAAAAATCTTAAAAAAAAAAGAGTGGTGAAAGACACCCTGTCTTTTTTTCTGATTTTAAGGGAAACGTTTGTAGTTTTTGCCTGTTGAGTATGATGCTGGCTGTGGGTTAGTCATATAGGCCTTTGTGACATTGAGGTATGTTCCCTCTAGTCCCACTTTGCTGAGAATTTTTATTATAAGTGGGTGCTGGGTTTTATCAAATGCTTTTTCTGTATCTATTGATATGATCCTGTGGTTTTTATCCTTTATTTTGTTTATGTGGTGTTTCTCATTTATAGATTTTCAAATATTGTACCAACCTTGCATCCCTGGAATAAATCCCACTTGATCATGGTGTATAATCTTTTAATGTCTTGCTAGATGTGGTTTGCTAATATTTTGTTGAGGATTTTAGCATCTATGTTCATCTGGGGCATTGGCCTATAATTTTCTTTCTTCTTAGTGTCTTTATCTAATTTTGGGATTAGGATGATGCTGGCCTCATAAACAGAGCTTAGAAGTCTTCTTTCATGTTGAATTTTTTTGGAATAGTTGGAGAAGGAGAGATGTTAGTTCTTCTTTCAATGTTTGATAACATTTACTTACGAAGCCATCTGGTCCAAGACTTCTGCTTGCTGGAAGTATGATTACTGCTTCACTTTCATTAGTTGTAATCGTTCTATTCAGATTTTCTGATTCTTCCTGATTCAATTTTGAAAAATTGTGTATTTCTTGGAATTTATTCATTTAACCCAAGTTGTGCAAGTCATTGGCATATAGTTGTTCATAGTATTTTCTTACAAATCTTCCTATTTCTGTGGTGCCAGTTGTTACTTCTCTTCCTTCATTTGGGTCCTCTCTCTTTTTTTCTTGATGAATCTGGTTAAAGGCTCTCAATATTTGTTTGTTTGTATATCTTCTTCTAAGGACAGGCTTATTGATTTTAGAGAGAAAGGAAGGGAGAGAGCAAGGAGGAGAGAGGGAGGGAGAGGGAGATATTGAGAAATTGATGCGATAGAGGAACATCCATAGGTTGCCTCTTACATGCACCCTACTGGGGACCGAACCCGCAACCTAGGCATGTGCCCTGACCAAGAATCAAACCCGTGAACTTTTAGTGTACAGGACGATGCTCCCACCAACTGAGCCACACCAGGCAGGACTTGTTTATTCTTTCAAGGAACCAGCCCTATGTTTTATTGATCTTTTGTATTTTTAAAGAATCTCTGTCATTCGTTTCCACTCTCATTTTTATTATTTATTTCCTTCTATTTACTCAGGGTTTTGTTTGTTGTTATTTTTCTAATTCTCTTAGGTGCAGGGTTAGATTGTTTATTGGAGACTTTTCTTCCTTCTTGAGGTAGGCCTGCAAAGCTATGAACTTCCCGCTTAGGGCTGCTCTCACTGTTTCCCAAAGATTTGGGGTTGTTGTGTGTTCACTTAATTTGTTTCTAGGTAACTTTTGATTTCTTACTTGATCACATTGTTTAATAACATACACTTGATTTCTAGTTTCATACTATTGTATAGTACAGCTTCTTTATCCATGCATCGCTCAATGGACACTTAGGTTGTGTCCATATCTTGGGTATTATAAATACTGTTGCCATGAACACGGGAGTGCAGGTAGCTCTTTGAGATAATTTGATTTTATTTAGATATATTTGAAGAAGTGAAATTCCTAAATCATGTGGTAGTTTTATTTCTAATTTTTATGAGAAACCTCCATACAGTTTTCCATGGTGGCTGGATCAATTTGCATTCCTATGAACAGTGCACCAAGGGTTCACCTTTCTGCACATCTTCACCAGCACTTGTTATCTGTGGTCTTTTTTGTAATAGTCATTCCAACAAGTGTGGGGTTATATCTCATTGTGGTTTTGAGGTTAGTGTTCTTTTTTTTCAACTGTATGATAGGATGATAAACACTAAGGTGTTATACAAGGTTATTTTGGGGAGCGAAATCATATAACTGAAGTGTAATGTTGTGTGTATGAGGGGGGACCCCAAAAGTGGAATTATCTTCTAGAGGGCAGACCCCTCATAGTACAGGCTTCCCCTGCTAGGCAAGTGTTCTAGGAACCCACGTTTCAGTGCACCAGCTGACATTGGTGTGAGAGGCTGCGGTTGGCTTCAGTGAATTTTTTTGAAGAGTCTTTCAACGTGTTTGCCCATTTCATGATAGGTGATTTCCGAATGCACCTGCCCACACCTCGCTGAGTGTTCAGCAGTTTTTGACCAAAAATGGCATGACCCCTATGCCCCACCCTTCCTATTCACTGGATCTTACCCTGAGAGACATTTTCGTTTTCCCAGATGAAAAAAAAGTTGTCAAAGGGAAATGTTTTGCCGATGTGGGAAAGGTGAAGCAAAAAAGGGCAAATCCACTAAAAGGCATGAAAATTGATGAGTTCCAAAACTGTTTGGAGCAGTGAGTGGAAAAAACTGTTTTGACCAGTGAGTGGACAAAACATCTCGATAGGTGTCTTGCATCAAATGGAGAGTACTTTGAAGGTGACTAAAGTTTAAACATATAAGAATAAATGCACATTTTTTAAATAAATTCCAGGTTTTTTGGGGGGGTCCCCCTCCTGTGTGTGTGTTTGCATGTTTTCAAATGGTGTCCATGTTACGCCTTTGTGATGTGTCCACTCATAGTTCTACACCTCGAGCATAGTTGCTATAGCTGGATCTGATAAGAGGACATTCTTATACATGAGCTTCGTCTCAGAGGAGGTGCTGGGGGACTACAGTGGACACAGGTGGTTGATGAATCCCTGTGAAAAGAGACAGGCCAGGCTGAGATGCCTAGATGTAGGGGAAATAACTCTGAAGTCCACCTGCTTTGGAGAATTGATATGGAATATTCCTGCTACATTGTCTTGCCATATGACAGGTGTTTTTTCTTTTTTTTTTTTTTTGAGATATGCCATTTACTGAAACTTACTCTTGTCTGAGACTCAGGAATTACCCACCTCTGTCTTTCACTATGAGTGTTGTTGCTACTTGGGAAAGCTGTGCTCTACTTAGGTGACACTGAAAGGATCCAGAAAGAACCTCCAAGGACTCAAAAACAAGATGGCGGGGAGACAGGGACTCCAGCCTTGCCCAGGTGCAGGCCCAGGAAGGCTTTTGTAGACGTGGCATGGTTTCAAGGACGCCTGGCAACATAATCACTTTCTGTCTCTCTTCCCCTAGCAAGGACCAATTATTTTCAACTTTGAAGACACTATAAAAAGGCTTTCCAACATGGAAATCCTACTCAAGCTTATAGCTTTTATGTGAAGAATTAAACTGGAATTCTGAATAAGAGCTTAGGTAATGGAGAGCACTTTTCCCACCAGCACCTTCCAACTCATCATTTCTTCCATGTTCAGACCTCTTTCTGGATGTGGGGCCCGGAAGGAATCCGGAGCATTTTCCTGAAGCCAGTGGCTACGAGCCACCGCTGTGGAAAACGCATCAACTTCGGGTGGACTTACGCAGAACTAGCCCAGGTAAGGGCCCACGACCCGGGACTCTTTCTCCGGTATGTGGTAGGATGCGTTGGATTACAGGGAAGTAGGTCTCTTCTTTCTAAAGGTCACTCCTGTCTTTCACGGCTGCCTAGAATAGCGTAAATAGTAACTTAGCTCTCAAATTTGGGAGAGAAAGCAAATGGTTTGCCTTCAAAAAAAAGAAGTCAGGTGATCTGTTTTTGGCAAAAAGCTGCTTGTCACGGTGACTTTTCAATTCTTATTTTTCCTGCTTCCGCCGCCTGCGCTGACCCTGTGTTAATTAGCTAGTGAAAAAGTGTCATGGATCGAAGTGTGCCGTTGGTGAAAAACAGTCAGAGAAAGGGAATTGGACCCTAACTCCGCGTCTGTGCTTTGGGTCCTCCCTTCAAGGGAGGAGCTTGAAGCGCCTCAGGCGATCAGTCTACGCACTTCCCCACTAGGGAGATAACGGTGTGTGGGAGTTCCCTGTAAGGCCCCTACCTTCTCAGGAGATGATCCCAGACACCCCCCGCGAGGTTCCGACTCATATGGGAACACTCGGTTTCCCAAGCCGGAGGAGGAAATGCCTTTTATCTTCCGAGCTTGGCGGATGCCAAAGCCCTCATTCATATAAACCTATGGCTAAACCTTAAACCCTGGGAAGCGATCTTCGGAGTTCGGTGGCAACCGGAACTCTCATAACCTACTGGCTTCCCTGATCCAGGCGGATGGAGAGAAAAAACAATGATTGAAAAGTCGCTGCGATAAGCGGCTTTTTGCCAAAAACAGATCACCTGACTTCTTTTTTTTGAAGGCAAACCGTTTGCTTTCTCTCCCAAATTTGAGAGCTAAGTTACTATTTACGCTATTCTAGGCAGCCGTGAAAGACAGGAGTGACCTTTAGAAAGAAGAGACCTACTTCCCTGTAATCCAACGCATCCTACCACATACCGGAGAAAGAGTCCCGGGTCGTGGGCCCTTACCTGGGCTAGTTCTGCGTAAGTCCACCCGAAGTTGATGCGTTTTCCACAGCGGTGGCTCGTAGCCACTGGCTTCAGGAAAATGCTCTGGATTCCTTCCGGGCCCCACATCCGGGTGCCAGCTGACGTGATCACCGGCCGGCAGTGACCGCGGAACGTTGTGGATGGCTCGTCAACACGTGAAAAAACATAGAGACAACCAACTCCTGTGGGGAAGTAGGAACGGAATGGCCACTCTCTCTGGTGGGGAGAGCGCCCCATCCCCCTCCAGAGAGGCTTTTTACTGGTTTCCTCTGCATAAGAATTCAGGTAAGCTCATTACTCATTACCAGGAAGTAAGGATCAAACAATAGGTAACAAGGAAGTCTGAGGGCCTATTTTGAGTCAGGGTCAAAGAGCTGTAAAAACCTTTAAGGAACAAAGTTACTTTTTCTCTGGATCCTCATCATTTGACTGAGAGCATTCTAAACAAAGCAGGTTTCACAGGATTTTACATATTCTTTCTTAGGCCTGATCACCCGGGGAACCCACCCTTTCCAGCACAGGGCTGCACCACCCTGTCATTGTATCAGGCTTAGGTGGGGCAAGGGAACTAAGGCAACCAAGAGATGAGATTTTCTCCCAGATGATGAGGACTCAGGCTATGTCAAAGCCGAGGAGCGAGGGTCCATCACCCCCTTTTGCTGTAGCCCCCAAAGTCCTTCCTTGGGGGCCTCCCACGTGATCATGCCTATCTTAGATCGTTCCCCCCTTGGGGAATCTTACCTGTCATTGGCTAACCGACCAAGCTTTGGGGTTCAGTTATGAATGAAGCAGCAGAAGCAGCGCTCCTGCCAGGGAGATAAGCTTTTGTCTCCTTGCTGGCTCACGGTCCAAGGTCACTCCCTCAGTGTTCTCTTTGGTGGGGGTTACAGCTTCTGATACCAGGCAGGGCAGTCCCCAACATTTCTCTTAGCAACTTACCCTAGATTCGAAACTCTGTGGGGTTACCAAAATTGGTTCTGATATTATCTAGCACAATGACCTTTGAAAAGTATTTCCATTGACATAAGCTCATCTGATTCCTACATCAGAATTGATGTAGTTATACCAATTTTGTAAATGAGGAAATAGTTTGCTGACATAGTAAAGGAGTTGCTCAAGATACCATAAGTAGAAAGTGAGGGAGGAAAGAGAACTGACGCCTTTTACCCGTAAGTATAGAGTTCCTTACTCTGGAACATCACCTTTCTTCATTCCCATAGCCAGTCAGTCTCCAGGTGCCATCATTGGTTCTTTTCCTGGAACTGTTGGGATTTTTTCCTTCCTATCCATTTGCCATGGCCACTCTTTTTGCAGATGTTTATCACTTCATGTGATCAGTGAGCCCCTTAGTAACAGCACTGACAATTGTGTAGCCACCATCCTTCTGTGAAATCTGACTTTTAGCTATATCTGGAATAGATTACAATAGATTACATCCCTTATTTAGAGGCATACATGCCTCAAAGTCTGGTTGCCTTTTTTTCCTCCTTCTGGTATTGCTGACACTGGAAAAGATATATATAAATGTTTTCATCCATAAGATGTCTATACAGAGATTCTGTGAATGTAGAAATGAAAAAGGCCTGAATGGCTAAATAATAACCACCAAGGTGCAGTAGGGTGTGTTTTATTTTCAGTTGAGTCATTCTGAACCTTTGACCTCTCTGTTCAGTCAGTGAGCTATTTTATTTCTCTCTTCTTATGCCCAAGTCGGTCCCATTTCAATTTTGAGTTTTCTTAGTATCACTTAACTCACTGCTCATTCAAAGCTGTTTTGTAATAATATGTCATTTATAAGTAAACTTATGACCTTTTCTTGTTTGCCATAAAAGAATGTTCGTTGGTATGTATCAGCTGAAATATGTTTTTTGTCATTCTACTAAGAGGTAGAGAGTCACTAACATGGTCTCTAAGTCCTAAAAGACTTTAATACTTCTTTGCTTATCTTTGATCAACTTGGTTATAGAACTCTAATTATATAAAAAATGTAACTATCATAATGTCAACCACATTTAACCTTCCTGATATCCCATGATTCTTTGCACTAAGGGCACAAGGCCAGGTCTTTGCTGACTGCTTGATAACTGAATGAGTGATTATTCTCCTTGTTAATGGACAATGATATAGAAAACTCTTCCATATGTACAGAATATTAATGAGAAGCTGCACAAGCTGAGATAAGACTATAAGATGCTGCAAGCAATCACTTATAAGAACATTATAAAAAATATTACTCGTCAAGGATGTAGCCAGACTGGGAGGTCTCTGTGTGACGAATGAGGAGGAAAAGGGCAAGACACACTCTTTCCCTCATGAATAACTGTGTAATTTGCAAACAACATTTCTTCAACCATTTCTATTATTGAGTATCCCATTTAAATTAAAAAAAATAAACTTTGTGAGATAGCATTGCAGATATTGACCTGGGGAAGGGAAACATCTTGCTTTCTTCTCAACCTCTGTAGTTCCTTCTGTGCCAGGCACAGTGTGTCAAGTATTTGTCCTTCATGAAAAGTGCCACCGAGGTGACAGCTACAGTAATTTCAGCCAATCCCAAGACACTGGCCAATCCGTAGCACTGTTATTTTCCTCAATACGTTTTCAATTTGGGGTATTGTCTTTAATTAGAAAATTTAGGACAGTCATTCTTGGGTTATTTAAAGGAGAGTTCCTTGAATATTATTTAGTTCTTCAGTTCAATTCACTTGGGCTCTGTGAACAGGATTTCTGTGTCAGCTGTAATAGACACATGGAATGTCATAGCCACAAGGGGCTGAGAGATCATTTAAGCCTGTTTTTCTCAATTGAGTAAAATAGATACCACTTTTAAGGGAGAAAAAATTCTTACTAATCCCAGTGTGGAATTAAATTATTTTTAAAATGCTATTAGAATAAGAATGTACTAATACAAATTAAAAGTATAGTGTAACATGTTATATATTTACATATATAAATATATATTTTAAGTAATACACATAAATCAGGTATGTGCTTGTTATACATAGACCATGTGAGATGATTCCCTATTCCCACTTTTTTCTGCTGGTCAGAAAATGACATCTGGTTGTATATAGGGACTTTGTTTGGCAGGAACACATCTTTTGTCTAACATGTCCACCTTTGTGGGTTTTTTTCTCTAGCTTTTAACAATTACAAGAATTCTCTACTTGTCTTTCATTAAACTGATAACACAAACACATAAGTGGGCAGAAAAATGGCATGGTAGTCCTTGATTATAAGAATATGCTTTGGAGCCCTGGCTGGTGTGGCTCAGTAGATTGAGGGCTGGCCTGCAAAGCAAATGGTCGCTGGTTTGATTCCCAATCAGGGCACATGCCTGGGTTGTGGGCCAGGTCCTCAGTGGGGAGTGCATGACAAGCAACCACACATGGGTGTTTCTCTCCTCCTTTCACTCTCTCTAAAAATAAGTAAGTAAAATCTTAAAAAAAAAGAATATACCTTGGAAACTTTAAAAGAAATTATCATGGAAATGAAAACACAGCATTAGAATATTTTAATGACCATGGACAAACCATTTTCCCTAATATATCTGCACAGCCTAATATGAAAACATCAACCTAGACCAATCCTTTTTTTATTTTTTGCAAAAGGAGAACTGTTAGCTGGAAGTTGAGGTGAAAGAGGAACCCAGCACTGAATCAGTTTCTATTTTCTTAGTACAGGAAATTTTCTGCAAAGCAACATTGCTTTTATTCATGTAATTGAAATTTATCCCATGCAAAACTAAAATCAGAATAATACTACTTTGTATTATCTCCCATAATGATTGGTGTTTTAAATCACTGAGGGAGTTATGAAGCTTCATCAGTTCACTGCCATGAATGGTTTTTTTTCTTGAAATTTTATTTATTTTGACAATAGAGTGATGTCATTTTTATGTTGGTGCTGATAGTGTTTAAATATGAGAAACAGGAAAACATCATCAAATTTCAGGAAACATCATGTGAGGAAGCAAGATCCAGGCTCCTGGATGCTGTGCATCCGACCATGGCAAGATGAGTTTAGATAGTTGGAGCAATGACAAGTATTAAGATTTGAAGATAGCTGTTATTTTGAGGTCCTAAATCATAGGTGGCAAACACAAGGCCCATGGACCGAATCCAGCCCTCCACCTTATTATCCAGCCTAGCACCTTGTTTCTACCTGGCAGCAGCGCCGAGCTGTCGCTTAACTGTTAAAAAGTAGTTACATTTATACAGTCCTAAAATTACATCCAGCCCTTTGAAGGCAACCACCAGACTGATGTGGCCCCCTGGTGAAAATGAGTCTGACACCCCTGTCCTAAATCCTACCTTTGGGGACAAAGAATAAATATCAGTGGATGAGGAATTAGCCATAGTTCCTTTCATTTTTATTTTTTAAAATTTTTATTTATTTATTTTTAGGAGGTAAGGGAGGGAGAAAGGGAGAGAAACGTCAATGTGTGGTTGCCTCTCGCGCAACCCCCACTGGGGACCTGGCCCACAACCCAGGCATGTGCCCTGACAGGGAATCAGACTGGCGATCCCTTGGCTCACAGGCCAGTGCTCAGTCCACTGAGCCGCACCATCCGGGGCCATAGTTCCTTTCTGGACCTCAGTTTCCCAATCTGCAAAATGGGGCAATGGGCAAAATGACCTCTCAGAGCATTCAGCTCTGGTACTATGTGTTGTTATAATTGTTGCCCTGCCATTTTCACTTTATTTCCCCCTAATTTGGCTCCAAGTTTTGAGTGAAATATGATATAACCAAACTAAATACAGTTTACTCTGAGGCTTGTTTGATGCCCTTAAAACCAGAAGGCTATGAAGTGTGTTATGCTGTATCATTAGCTGGATTAAGAACAATTCCATTGGATTCCATTTTACTTTATATTCCTTCCATTTTATTTTTTATAATAATTTGAAGTTTTGAGCAAAGTAGCATGTTGCATATGTATAAAGGCAGAGATTAGAGGGATCATTTGTTGCTGTCACCATCAAATGACACACATGGTGATGTTTATGTGACACTTGAAGGATGGGATTTAGAGGGACAATAGAGAATAATGGAGGGCTTTCAAGGTTGGGAAGGAGGCTGGCTGAGTGAGCCTGGCATGTTCACGGAATGCTAACATGCAAGAGAATGATGGGAGCAAGGAAAAATTCAGCAATACTTTCAAAGAGAAGCCAGGCTGCAGAGGGCCTTGAAAAGCAGACAGTGGAGGTTAGGCTGGATAAGCAGACCTAAGGATCCTTTAGGTCTTTCTTGATTGATGCCTGTGTGTAGATATTCGCAGATGAGCATTAAACAATGGGTCTGTGTCCATTGCCTTTCAGGTCAGTTGGTATTGTCCATCCTTTGGCAATAATGTGCTCTCCCCCCGCCTCTAAAACTCACTCATTAGTTTTTGTCTTTTTAGGGACTGCTTTAAGACCTTACTTAGATGTTAGTTTTCTCATCTATAAACTGAAGGTGTAGGAGTACATCTTATGCTCATGATTCATTCTCTGTCTCTGTCTCTGTCTCTGCCCGCCTCCCCCCGCACTAAGACACTTCAGTGATGGTTTGATCTCATCAGTGCAGCATCTCACTGCGGCAGCTATTATCTCCCTGTGTGGAAGTGAGAAGATGTGTGTAGCCTGGGGAGAACAAATCCCATAGTTGGTTCTCCCCTCAACATTCCAATCCACAAATTCTAAAAGTTTTTCTAAGCTCTGACATTCTGATTTACAGTCTAGGTCACGACAAAATTCAATTTGGTGACTTTGGAGAGAGTCAATCATATTTCTAAGAGTTATGATCCTTTTCTGCTGCAATTAACAGAATACAGAATTAAAAGTGGCTGAAACCAGGAGGACGACTTATTATCTCAAATCCAGATGAGGTTGGTTTGGGGATTATTTAGTTCAGTGGCTCAACAGTTTCATCAGACCTAGGGGTTCATTCATCTTTCTGCTCTGTCATCCTCAGCATCTGCACTATGATAATGTCTCTCCTCTTGTTTGCAAGATGGCTGCAGCAGCTCCAGATAACATGCAGAAAAAAAAAACCCATGTGAGATAGAGAGTAAGAGGGAGAATTTTATTCTTATTTTCTTAATTATGGAGGACAACTTTCCCTAGCCAAATTCCCTCAGGTTCCACTGGTCAGAGAAGCGATAGTCACATACTTGTTTCTTAAGTGCAAGGTTATAATAGGTTGTGGGTATCTGGCATATGCAGTTTCTATAGTGAGAGGTATTTGTGCCTGAATAAGAGAAAGGGGGAGGGAAATGGATGTTGGAAAAGCAACTAATAGTGCCTGCCACATATGTTCTTTTTCCAACACTCATCTTAAGACCTCCCCTCCTTTATGTAGCCCCTGGCTAATTAAAGCTAAGTATTTAGCATAAATCAGGGCTTTTGTGGATTATCTGAATAATTAGAGTCATTGTAAGCCCAGGGCCCTTATTTTATTTCATCTAAAAGTTTAAAGATAAATGGGCTTCCATTGCCCAAAATGAGCTTCTCTGGTGCTGAAACCGGATGTTATTTTTATTTTATTGAATTATGCTTTAGGAATATAACTTAAAATGTATAGGGATTATGATAAAGAGAAGCTTAAATTCTTGACTTTTTTTACTTTACAAATCTTGATCAACTACCCAAAATAAGACCAGATTAAAGGGGCATGTGAATAGTTAATGTACAATTAGGAATATGTTGCTAAAAATGAGGAAAGAGTTTAGAACTACAACTATGAATAAATTGTGAAATATCGGCTTACTTCACTGCTACAACACTGACCTAAAGAAGCTTTTCTGTTTCCCCAGCAACCTCACACGGCATTAGCTTGCTTCCCTCAGAGTAAATTAAATGTGATTTTCAAGTACTACACTTCATTATTTCAGAAATCACAATACCTTGCAGAAATAAGAACATTTTCTAAATCACATTGGAGTTTATTTTTAAACCAGAGCAGAGAAAGTATGTATTTGGAAAAATATTTTTCTTTTAAATCTACTAAATGTCCAAGGACTTACAAATTATCTCCATGATGAAATGGCAAATGGGGCATTGTATGTATAATTTACTTATAATTCATTAATGATTGCCCAATCATATTTTTATTTAAAAAGTTTTAGTTACCAGGTACATGAGAAAGATAAAAGCCACATCTAAAATGAATCACCTAACTTCATGATTAAAAGCTTTAGAGGTGAAAATCATGTTATTGCTAAGAAATATTTTCTAAAGTCAAGTTCTCTTCCTCATGTATCTGATGGCTTGTTTCCCCAAACTTGGTGCATATCTTATGTATGTGTCGTATACACATGTGCATATCCACATACACACATTATGCAGTGTGTACTAAAATTGGTATATGTCAAATTTTGAATAAATGATTATTTTAACCTATGACCTCCATCCAGGTCATTTTTTCCTTTGTTTTTAATATTGTAATTGAAATGGACATAGCAACCTATTTTTCAAATTATTTTGTGACCAATCTTTAAAGGGTTTTTGCATTTAACCAGTGTCTGGCATAATACTTAGTTCATTCTGCCTTAGATGGGAATAGTCCAGGAAGGTGACTGGCTCTTTATTACATTGTGAGTGACTAGACAACAGGAGTAGTGGTCAGTGTATACATGCACCATCTGGGGAGACTAGCAAAGAGACTTGAGTGAAGTAAGTCATCAATAGTGATTCTTCGATCAGATTGCTAGAGGCAGGACTTGCTTTCTCCAGAGTAGAGTAATCTTACCCCTAAGGGTGTGTGTACAAGATGATACATCCGGGAAGTAGAAAGGAAATATTAAAACTTGTATTAATGTTGATCCGAGCAAGAAATAAATGGCTCTTTAGTAATAGCTAACATGCGATTTGTTAGTAGTCCAAGCATATAATTTAATACATATAATTAATATGCCCATATTAGGAGCCCATGCTGAGATTTTATCACTGGTAAAGGTGGAGATCACAGAAGTTTAGAGACCACTGTTTCAGTTGCAGAATGCCCAAGTGGGCTGATTTCCTGGTGTGGGAGGCACTCCGCTCTTTAAACCTTTCTGAACTGCTAGCAGATGCCCCACATTCTACCACATTTTCTCTTTTGTTAATATAATCTGGAGTACAGACTTGGGAGTCAGTCAGATCTGAATCTGAATGCTTGCGCTTCCATTTACAGTTGTGTGACCTTGGATAAAAGAGTTCACTTCTCAATTTGCTCACCTTTAAAATGGAGATCAAAATGCCTACCTGGCAAGGGTGGTTGTGAGTTTATAGAGAAGTAGAGAAATTAATATATGATTGAACTTCAGCAAATGTTACCTGCTTTCCCAATATATTAAAATTTTAAGCATATAAATTGTTGGTTATTGATCATTAATATGTTTGTATAATGAGTTTGAGATTCCTTTTTTTCTGATTTCTAAATTTTTATTTATTACTTTTAGAGAAAGAAACATCAATTTGTTGTTCCACTTATTGATGCATTCTTTGGTTGATTCTTTTTTTTAATAAATTTTATTGATTATGCTATTACAGTTGTCCCATTTCCCCCCTTCACTCCCCTCCACCCTGTACACCTTCTCCCACCCACATTCCCCCCCTTTAGTTCATGTCCACATGTCATAAGTTCTTTAGCTTCTACATTTCCCATACTATTCGTAACCTCCCCCTGTCTATTTTCTACCTACCATCTATGCTACTTATTCTCCATACTATTTTCCCCCCTCTCCTCCTCCTACTCCCGTGTTGCTAACCCTCCATGTAATCTCCATTTCTGTTGTTCTGTTCCTGTTCTAGTTGCTTAGTTT
Organism: Phyllostomus hastatus; assembly: GCF_019186645.2. Lineage (NCBI taxonomy): Eukaryota > Metazoa > Chordata > Mammalia > Chiroptera > Phyllostomidae > Phyllostomus > Phyllostomus hastatus. Next base: position 5,293,473 of record NW_025333841.1, on the reverse strand, counting down.
CTTTTGGTTTTGTTTTAGGTGTGGTTGTTAATAATTGTGAGTTTTCTGTCATTTTACTATACATTTTTTTAATCTTTTCTTAGATAAATCCCTTTAACATTTCATATAATAATGGCTTGATGATGATGAACTCCTTTAACTTGACCTTATCTGAGAAGCACTTTATCTGTCCTTCCATTCTAAATGAAAGCTTTGCTGGATAGAGCAAATCTTGGATGGAGGTTCTTGCTTTTCATGACTTGGAATACTTCTTTCCAGCCCCTTCTTGCCTGTAAGGTCTCTTTTGAGAAATCAGCTGACAGTCTGATGGGTCTGACAGTCTTTGTAGGTGACTGTCCCCTTATCTCTTGCTGCTTCTAGGATTCTCTCCTTAATTTTAACCTTGGGTAATGTAATTATGATGTGCCCTGGTGTGTTCCTTCTTGGGTCCAACTTCTTTGGGACTCTCTGAGCTTCCTGGACTTCCTGGAAGTCTATTTCCTTTGCCAGAATGGGGAAGTTCTCCTTTATTATTTGTTCAAATAACTTTTCCACTTGTTGCTCTTCTGCTCTTCCTCTTCCCCTTCTGGTACCCCTATAATTCAGATGTTGGAACATTTAAAGATGTCCTGGAGGTTCCTAAGCCTCTCCTCATTTTTTTGAATTCTTATTTCTTCATTCTTTTCTGTGTGGTTGTTTCTTTCTTCCTTCTGGTCTACTCTACTGTTTTGGGTCCCAGTTTCCTTCCCATCACTATTGGTTCCCTGTGCATTTTCCTTGATTTCTCTTATCGTAGCCTGCATTTGTTCATCTAATTGGCGACCAAAATCAACCAATTCTGTGAGCTTCCTGATCACCAGTGTTTTGAACTGTACATCTGATAGGTTGGCTATCCCTCTGTCGCTTAAAAGAATGGATTCTGGGGCTTTGATTTGTTCTTCTGTTTGAGCCATCTCTCTTTTTTTTTTTTTTTGGTCTGGTCGCACCTGTTACAGTAGGAGGCAGAGCCTTATGTGTTCACCAGGGTGGGGCACCCCAGTTGCTGGGTTCTGACGGTTGTACGTGGGGGCGGGGTCAAGAGGAAACAATGGTGGTAGCTCCATTCTCTGTGGGACCTCATTCTCTTCTGCTGCTTCCCCCAAGCAAACTGGGCCCCTCTGGTGCCAATTCCCGTGTGGGTGGGCTTGTGCATGCTGTAGGACCCTCCACGGACCTCTCCTGTGAGGCTGGGTGTCTCTCTGTGCGCCTCAACTCCCACAGGTGTCCTCAATCAGTGCCCCAAAGCTCTATTTCCCAGTGCTGGGATCCTGGGTTGCACACGCTGCCTTGCTTCACAATTGCCGCCTCACTGGGTCTGCTGGTTGCCACCCCTCGGCCCAGGTCTGCCAGCTGCCGCTTGTGCACTCAGGGTCTACCTGCTGCAGTCTTGCAAGCCCCAGATGCCTTAGCGCCCCCGGATGCCTTATGTGCCCCATCCCAACTCTCTCTGCTCTCCACGCTGAGACCCTCCCCTCACCTGGCTGCTTGTCTCTGCCCCTCCTACTGGTCTGGATGCACAGGTCCGTTTCAACTTCTTGGTTGTCCGACTTCCATTCAGATCAATTTTCTGTCAGTTCTGGTTGTTATTCTGTTTCTAAATTGTTGTTCCTATCTTGGTTGTGTGTGGAGGTATGATGCGTCCACCTATGCTTCCATCTTGGCTGGAAGTCCAAGATTCTTTTTTTTTTTTATTGTGGTAAAATACTCATGCACATAACATAAAATTTACTATTTTAAACATTTTAAAGCAAAGAATTTAGTGGTAATGCTAATGGTCTGAATGTGTCCCTCAAAATTCATGTATTGAAATCCTAATCTCCAAAGATGATGGTATTGGAGGATGGAACCTTTGGGAGGAGATTAGGTTATGAGGGTGGAGCCCCTCCTGAATGCAATTAGTGCACTTATAACAAGAGGTCAGAGGAGTCTCTCTCCACTTCCTCCAGGTGAGGACACAGTGGGAAGATGCAAGCTATGAACCAAGAAGAGGGCCCTCAGGGCCTTGATTGTGAACCTCCAGCCTCCAGAACTCTGTGATGATGTTTTGTTATAGCTATCCAGAATGACAAAGGCAAGCACTTAGTATATTCATAATGCTGTGCAAACATCACCGCTATCTAGTTCCAGAAGCATTTTATTACCACAGATGGAAACCCCATGCCAATTAAGCAGTCACCTCCTAATCCTTTTTCCTCCCAATCCCTGACAACCACTAATCTAGTTTGCGTCTCTATGGATTTGGCTGTTCAGGACATTTTATATAAATGGGATCATACAATATGTGGTCTTTTGTGACTGGCTTTTTCACTTAGCATGTTTGTCAGATTAATCCATGTTGTAGTACTTCATTCCTTTTTATGGCTGAATAATATGCCATTGGATTGATATAACACATTTTGTTTATCTAACTATGCATTGATGGACATTTGTGTTGTTTTAACCTTTTGGCTATTATGAAGAGTGCTGCTATGATACACATTTTTGTGTGGACATACATTTTCAGTCATCTCGTGTATATACCTAGAAATAGAATCGTTGGGTCACAATGGTTGAAGTTTGAACAGGCTGCCCAGGATCCACACATGAAGGCCGTAAAGATCCTCATGCAAGTGGTGGAGCCTGGGTAGGAGTGGGAAGAAAAGAAGGGTAGTCTGGGGACAAGAGGCTGGTGCTCCCTCACTGCCGCACTGTGACTCAGCACTCCTAGGAAGCTGGGAATTCTATATTGGAAACTGGCCTTCTGCAAAGCTGCACGTGTCGGTGTTTCGTTTATCCAGAATCCTCAGGACACATTGTCATGGGGTCTAAGTGTTTCTCTTGTAAGATCATATCTCACAAACTCTTCTTGCTCCAGGGGAGGAGTTATCAATATCCATATTGCCACTAGAGGAAGGAGGATGGGCACATTGTCAGAATGGGTAGGATGATGGGTGGCAGAGCCAGGAACAGACTCATGTCTCTGGCCTCCTTGTTCAGTGAGTTAATGATCTGGTAGCATATTTCATTCTCCCTGCCCAAGCACATTGGCCTTGAATCAGATGTTCCCATGAATTACAGCCCCAGGACTATTTTTTTCAGAGAGGAGTGCTTAATTTGAATCATTCTACATTGTTTCTCAAAAACCAATATATTTTTCTTATTCCAGTAAAACTGAAAGTCTCACTGTAGGTATCTCAAAATTAAAATTTTGTCCTGAAAACTTTAAGCTGATATTTAGCTGAAAATGGGGATGGAATAGTTTGTTCTCCAGTGCTCTGGAGTCTTCTTTTTGCTATCTGTACTCCCGGTTATGGTTACTGAAGTCTCAGCAAACTTTCTGTCATTTTTAGGTGATTTACTATTACGCGGCCTGCCCAAACTCATGGATTTGTGAATTTGTCAATGTTAAATGGGATTTCCTTAATCTATTCGGGGCTGTCACAGAATGCTTCCTGTTCTGCTGTGACTTTGAGGAATAAAAGGGTTCCTCGGTCAGTGATGAGATGACACCCTTACTAATTAGCTGAGTCTGTGTGAGTCCTTCAGAAAGTCTGAATCAAACTAGTCTAAGCTGGCTTGAATGAACCCTTTATCCCTGAAAACTTCATAAAGAAAGATTGTGTCAATTGGGTTATTAATGCCACAGACACACATCTCATAAAGCAAAATAATGTCAAATACAAAAATAAATCATCTCATTTATTTATTAATCATACAGGTGTTTGGCCCCCAGCCCTCAGCTAGGCTATGGGCTACCTAGCAAATGAATAGCATGAGTCTCTACCATTGACTCACAGACTGTGCAAAAGAAGGAAGGCCCTTCAAGATCCTATCATTTTACTGCTCTCCTCATCTATACAATGAGGAGAGGGACTGATACTGGTGTTCTGGCCCCGAGAGTCCAAGCTAACTCTCCTAACTGGTACTCTAATGCTCTGTTTACCATATGACTACCCTGATTCCTGGATGTAACTCATAGGATCAAGATAGCTCTATCATGAGACGCCATAGGTTATTTGCATATGCTCTGGGAAGCTGTAAAGCACATGTCCAAGTATCTGAGCAGGGTGTGTGTTCTAAGTCTGTAGAAGTCAGAGGCATTGTTCCTCTTAAAACATGTGATAAATTTGGCGAGCTAACTGCAGTCTCTGTCACGCTGAACCTTAACCAGAGCACCTGGGCATCCTGGAGTACCACGAGTCCTTTGCAGCTACATGACCATATTTTGATCGGCATGTGATTTCTTTTGTTGCACTGCTAGGAGAGGTGTGCCAGATGAGGCATGACCTACGTAAGTGAGGAGTTGGGTGTACCATTGTTCATGTGTACAAGTACGAGGGAGAACATAGTTTCAGCACCAAGGAAAGATAGTATGATGCTTGGGAAATGTAAGATTTTGGCTTAGAGCAGGGGTCCCCAACCCCTGGGCCATGGACCAGTACTGGTCTGTGGCCTGTTAGGGTCCGGGTTGCACAGCAAGAGGTGAGCGATGGGTGAGCAAGCAAAGCTTCATCTGTATTCACAGATGCTCCCCATCGCTCACATTACTGCATGAGCTCCACCTCCTGTCAGATCAGTGGAGGGATTAGATTCTCATAGGAGCACGAACCCTGCTGTAAACTGCGCATGTGAGGGACCTAGGTTGTATGCTCCCTGTGAGAATCTATGCCTGATGGTCTGAGGTGGTGATGCTAGTGCTGGGGAGCAGCTGCAAATACAGATTATCATTAGCAGAGAGGTTTGACTGCACAGAGACCATCATAAATCAATTGCTTGCAGACTTATCAAAACCCTATCAGTGAGTGGCCAGTGACAATTAAGCTGCATCCGGTGGCAGGCTTTAAGCCAGAATCTGACACTTGTTTTAGTCAATGCATGGCCCACCCATTATTTTATTTACCACTTCCATCCGTACCTCTTTCCCACACTGTGCACTTGTCTCAGTCGCAGTTTTGGTGAGCCCACAAGCTAACCCTAGCCAACATGAGTGAAAAACAAACGTTGCTGGAGAGCTGCTTTGCAAAGGGGGAAAGACCCAATGATGAGTCAGCAGAAGACTCTGCCAAAAAAAAAAAAGAAAGCTGCATTTAAAATACCAAGAGTCCTACTTAAATTACGCATTCATTGCAACAGGTGATTCACATTCCCCAAGCCCACTATGTATATGTAGTGACTGGCTATCCAAAAAAGCCAAGAAACCTTCTGAACTGCTTCACCACGTAGAGACCAAGCACCCTGCATTAGAAGACAAGCTTTTGGAGTTTTTTTAAAGAAAAAAAAATGTGAACGCAGAAAATAGAAGCAATTATTGAAGGCCACCACTTCAAATGTGTCTGCACTAAGAGCATCATTCCCAGTGGCTGACCGCATTGCTAAAGCTAAGAAGCCCTTTACCATTGGTGAGGAGTCGATCCTGCCTGCTGCTAAGGACATTTCTCGTGAACTTTTAGGAGAGACTGCAGTTCAAATGGGGCGTGTGTTCCTCTTTCAGCTCACACCACAACTAGACAAATAGATGAAATAGCAGAGGATATTGTGGCACCATGGTATGCAATCCAGGTAGACGAGTCTACCAATGTTGACAAGAAGCCAACAATGCTTGTTTTTTATGCAATATATTTTTCAGGAGGATGTGAATGAGGATATGTCTTTTGTACTTTTGTTGCCAACTAACACCACAGCTGCAGAGCTATTCATGTCTTTGAACGATTACATATCAGGAAAGCTGAATTGGTCATTTTGTGTCGGTATATGCATGGATGGAGCAGCTGCCATGACTGGACAGGTTTCTGGTTTCTTTACTCGAGTCAAAGAGGCCGCTTCTGAATGTGAGTCTATGCAAGTGTCATCCATAGAGAAACGCTGGCTGGCTGAAAATGTCACCTGAACTTAACAACGTTTTGCAGGATGTGATTAAAATTATCAACCGCATTAAAGTACGTGCCCTTAACTTACATCTGGTCCTGCAGCTCTGTGAGGAGATGGGCGCAGAGCACACACGTCCTCTCTTACACACAGAAGTGGGATGGCTTTCTAAAGGGAGATCACTGGCCAGAGTTTTTGAGTTACGAGAGCCGCTCCAGAGATTTCTTTCAGAAAAAGTCACCACTGGCCGCACATTTCAGTGGCACAGAATGGGTCACAAAACTTGCTTACTTGTGTGACATAGTCAACCTACTCAATGAACTCAATCTGTCACTTCAGGGGAGGATGACAACTCTGTTCAAGTCAGCAGATACAGTGGCTGCATTCAAAGCCAAACTGGAATTATAGGAAGTGAACATTGCGATATTTGACATGTTTCAAATGTTAGCAGAGACTTTGAAGAGACTGAACCAGGGCCTTCTCTCTCCCAGCTGGTGCATGATCACCTGTCTCAGCTTTCAGAAGAGTTGGAGCATGACTTCCCAACTACAGTAGACCCTGAACTGGGAAGGAATGGATCTGCGACCCATCTGTGAATAAGCCGGGTGAATCGACTTTGTCTGTGCTAGAAGAGAACCAACTGCTTGAGATCGCAAATGACGGTGGCCTTCAAATTATGTCTGAGACAACTTCAAATCTCCGTACGTTCTGGATTAAAGTCAAGGCGGAATATCCTGAGATTGCCACAAAAGCACTAAAAAGCCTGCTTCTGTTTCCAACCTCTTATCTTTGTGAAGCAGGATTTTCTGCAGTGACAGCAACTGAAACAAGATCACAGAGGAGACTGGACATGAGCAACACACTTCGCGTGTCACTGTCTCCCATCGCCCCCAGGTGGGATCGTCTAGTTGCAGGAAAACAAGCTCAGGGCTCCTACTGATTCTGCATTATGGTGAGTTGTGTAATTATTTCATTATATATTACAGTGTAATCATAATAGAAATAAAGTGCACAATAAATGGAATGTGCTTGAATCATCCTGAAACCTATCCCCCAACCTCCAGTCTGTGGAAAAATTGTCTTCCACGTAACCAGTCCCTGGTGCCAAAAAGATAGGGGGACGCTGGCTTACAGAGTATTTGAAAGAGCATAGGCCATCAAGGTAGTTGACAGTTCCACACAAAGAGCCCCATAAATGTGCAATAACTGTGGGTACATTCTTAAACACAGAGAAATAGTGATTGCGAGGCCACTACCATCCACATGCTTTGGGCTATTCTGAAGCTTTTAATCATTTTAAGTGTCCAGTCTAAAATAAGTGGCCTGTTCACAGAACAGCTGAGAAACACTGTTCCAATGAAACCCACTTCTGCTTGCTGAGCTGCTGTCAAAGCCTCATGGCAAGTGTCGAGAGGAGATTCGGAGAAGAGAGAACTCTTTTCTGGCTGGAATAATTAGGGAAGACTCTGGAGACAGGATAGTATCAAGGGGTAGATTTTGAAACCAATGGCAAAAGTACAAGATGGAAGAGATGGGCTTAGCAACCCGTGTAAAAAGGGCTCAGGGTTTTAGTCCCTATGGTGAGCTCATGAATTAATGTGTTCCATAAAACATTACCATGCCTAGAACTGTGTTGGCTGTTAGAGATGCGGACTTTCAGTGTACCATGGACACGCTCACAGTTTAGTTGGGGGAATATATGGTAATAGACAGCTGTTACATACGTGAAACGACCTGCCCGTTTGGCGCCTGAAAGCAATTTAGGCCTGGTGCATAGGGCTCAAGACGGCAGGCATGTGGTAAGAACTGAGACTGGGGGCCTGGGCAGAGGCCCAGTCATGGAGGGCCTTGTCCAACATTTGAAAGAGTTCGTGATTCACTATATATGAGTCAAGAGTGCGAGATGTGGTTGCCCCGAAATTTACCATCTTTCCACCATTTGAAAATTCTGTCTGTTGCTGAGAACTTGAATCTTTGATCCCAAATGATGTCTATTGAAAGAGGTAAAATGCTTCATGTTAAATATATGCAGTTAGTTCTCACTTTCAGATATATAAAGATGTAAAAATAATGAACCTCAGAATTTAGAAAATATAATGTTTGATTTTAGGCTGTATTAGTTTAAGTTTAGTGTCTGTAATGATGGAGATGATGCTTGCTCTGCTGGTCATAATACACCTGTGGGTTTTTTTTTTCTGGTTCATTTTAAAAGAAACATGCAGACATATGAAGTGCATTGAGAAAGAACTCACTGGACTACAGAAGGATTCCAGCATTCTCTATGTGAAAAAGATAGAGGAATCATCTGTAGGTAGCACATTTATCCCTAGCACTTTGTTGCCACTTTTAAAAAAAGATTTTATTTATTTACTTTTAGAGAGAGGAGAAGGGAAAGAGAAAGAGAGGGAGAGAAACATCAATGTGTGCTTGCCTCTCCAGTGCACTCCACTGGGGACCTGGCCTGCAACCCAGGCATGTGCCCTGACTGGGAATCGAACTGGTGATCCTTTGGTTTGCAGGCTGGCACTCAATCCACTGAGCCACACCAGCCAGGGCTCTTGCCACTTTTAAGACCAAAGTTTGTCTTCTCCACTAGACTACTACATTTAATGAGGTAGGGAGTGCTGTTCCCTACTATATCCCTAGTACCTAGCCCAGGGTTTGTGCTTAAATTTGTCATTTAATACATATTGAATGAATAAATGAGTGAAGTAGAGGCTCCAGCTTAGGGGCAGGCATGAAGAGAGAGAACTGACGTTAAGTCTTGGGAAGGCTGGCACATGGAAGTGGCAGTGTGCTTGCTTGCTTTAGTTGCCTGCATAAAACGAAGCCAAGTAGATATAAGAAGAAACTGTAAAGAGACAGTGGTATCCAATAAAGGAAACACTTATCTTCTCTAGTCACCTAAAGACAGAATGAGTATTTATATACTGCAGCAGCTTTCAACCTCATTTGGGGCAATCTGATGAAAACTATGGTCAGTCTTCCCAGAATGAAAATGCGTATCCACACACGCAGGTCAAGTTCTCAGATAATACCAAGGAGTTTGGCAAACCTCCCCCGGCCCATTTGTGGACTTCATGTGAAGAATTTCCCTTTTTACCACTTTGTAACTAACAAAGCACCTTCATGTACATTATCTTAGGAGTAGTGACACTGGAGAAAGCAAGGCTGAATGAACTACAAAACCCATTGTGCAGGTGAAGAAAAGGAATCTCAGAGAGGTGAAGTCATTTGCCCCAGGTCACAAAAGCCAAGAAATCCTGGACCACGGATTGAGTCTAGGTGTGTCAGATGCCAGATTCGAGGGGCTCTGCCAGTGCACCACTGTTGTTTCTGTGTCCCTAGAAGTGTCCAAACCGGCTACGTTTCCTCTTGACAGGCAGATAGAGGTGCTGTCAGTGTTGAGAGGGTGGATATGAAATACTTGAAAAATGTATAAAGCACTTTACAAGTCAGAAAGCACTGTATGTGTGTTTGTTATCAGAGAGGCTATAGAGCGTGGTAGGCAAGGGGGTGTGTGTACTCTGGAGACAGACTATCCAGCTGTGAGTCCCATTTTGGCCACTTAGCAGATCTGTGGTCTTAGGATACTTACTTAACTTTGAGACTCAGTTTCTTCGTCTCTAGAATGAAGATAATAATATTATCTACCTTATGTGTTAGTGAGAGGCTACAAGGCGATAACACATATACATTACTTAGTATAGTACCTGGCACTTGGTAAGCACCCAGTAAACTTGAGCTGTTTCTCAATAAATGATAGCTAGTGTTGTTGTAATTACCGTTATTATTTGAAGTAATTCTATTTCAATAACACCATTACTCTCTAAGTGGGAAATCCTGTCCCTTGTAACCAGGGCTACAAAGGAATTTTTCTGTCCTTTACTGAAGCTGTGAGGTTATATGGCTATGCTGCTTTAACTCATGCCACACTGAACCCTGGCCTATTCACATATTGTATTTCTCTTTTAAGAGCAGGTATAGGGCCCTGGCTGGTGTGGCTCAGTGGATTGAGTGCCAGCCCACAAACTAAAGGGTCTCCAGTTCGATTCCCAGTCAGGGCACATGCCTGGGGTTGCAGGCCAGGTCCCCAGTGGAGTGCACTGGAGAGGCAACCACACATTGATGTTTCTCTCCCTCTCTTTCTCCCTCCCTTCCCCTCACTAAAAATAAATAAATAAAATCTTTAAAAAAAAAGAGCAAGTATAGAGATAAAAAAGTAGTGTAAGTGATGACCATCGTTTTTATGGTTTTAGCTGACAAAGAAGCTTATACTTAATATTTGCATTTTGACAAAAAATATACCCATATTTTTTCCAATTTAAAGCAGCTTCAAGAAAGAAAAAGCAGACAATGTGGTCTCCCATTAAAAAGTAAGCATTCCATCAAAGTGGCTAAATGTTTAAAATGCAGGGGTAAGCAAAAGTAATTAAGGGGGTAGGTTTATAGTAATTAATAAGTAAATAATAATACAAGAATAAACTCTGTCATGTACTCACAACTGTAAACTTACTTTTGCCAACCCCTATATATGTAGACAACATGGAGGTATTTGTAGAATAAATCAAGAGTTGTCACTTTTGTACATCATATTGAGCATCAGGGAGAGATAAAGTGTAGGGTAATAGCTACAGTACTGGGAATTGTGCAAAATCCGCAACTTCTGACATTCAACAGTAAAATATTTAGAAGCATTAGGTTTCCCTTAGTGATTCTGTCCTTGTCACTAATATCTGTAAATTTCCTTTGTTGGCTGATAGTTGTTAGATTAGGAAAGACGGTTGGCAAATATGCCCCTTCAGATTTAAATAGCAGATAACATTTAAATTGAAAATTGATTAAAAGAAATTTGGTAAATTGATTTTAGGGCACTTTATCCTATTACTTTTTCCAGCAATAGATTTTTTTTTAAGATTTATTCTTTCCTCCTAATAAAAGCAGCTGGAAATGGTCTGGTTATGCGCAATATTTTTAATTACAAACAACATACTCTATGTTTTTGTACATTACTGAATTGTGTTATGCAAACATAGTGGCAAAATCCATTTGCATTAAATTTTAATGACCTTTAATTTTATAGGAATTGAGAGAAAGTTTAGGCTTTGAACAATGTAAACTACCAACCAAGATGTCAAATTTGCCATATGATGCTTTATTTTTTATTTCTATGCTAAAAGTTCTCTTCAATTTCCAAACTTTCTGTAGCTCTTGCAAGGGAGATAATTGAAGTCAGTGAAGGGATTGACAAGTGCAGATTGGTGGATACAGAACAGTCATGGGGATGTAAAGTGTGGCATAGGGAGTACAGTCAATAATGTATGTATGGTGTGTGATGGGTACTGGCAATATCGAGGGGACCACTTTGTAAAGTATATGATTGTCTAGCCACTGTACCTGAAAGTAATATAAAATAATAGTGAAGGTAAACTGTAATTGAAAACAAATTGTAATTGACAAAAACAAAATGAATCCACATTTTATAAAGTACAAAAAATAAAGTGGAGACCTAGAACTTTAAGAACTGGTTATTGAAAATGATCACATAATTATCTCTGTAAAGTGAGATGGACAGTTGAGGTGCAAGTTAATGGGGGAAAGGTCCCACATTTACCTCAATTATTTTGTTTAAAGGTTTGCTTCCTTTCCCTCCTTCAATGCTATGACCTGGGCTTCCGTCTATCAAGGACAGTTTTACTTCTTCTGAGATATAATGCATTCAGCTGTGCTCTCAGAATGCAGTGTCTTTTTCTACATGTATTTTAGTGTTTCACCTTTATAGTGGGAATACCAGCACAGCTCATAATAAGTACCTACACTCACTGAAAACAGCGCAGTTAGCAGACATTTCGTATTTTAAAGCAACCTATACAATGCTGCCTTAAAGTGCAAGTTGCTAGTGTTTCTGTTTGTTTGATTTTATTCTCCACCATAAAAATAAGGAAGATCTTTGAAATTAAAAGCACCTGACTTTGACCTATGTGTGAATAACAATTGAGGCATTGATTGCAATTAAGGGGACTAGCTTTGGTGCTCTTCCAAGCCTCCCAGTTTCCAAATAGGTGGGAATTTTTTTGCATCACAAAAGAAAGTAAAGGGTGGGGCCCTGGCTGTTGTAGCTCAGTGAATGGAGCCTGGGCTACAAACCGAAGGGTTGCTGGTTTGATTCCCAGTCAGGGCACATGCCTGGCTTGCGGGCCAAGTTGCCAGTGGGGGTGTATGAGAGGTAACCACACATTGATATTTCTCTCTCTTTCTCCCTCTCTACCCTCTCTCTATAAAATAAATAAATAAAATCTTAAAAAAAGAAAATAAAAGGTGGGACATTAGTAAAGATTAACATATACACCTTTTCCTGCCATTTCTCATGCCTAGTTGCCCAAGCACAGCACTGAATAAAACAGGAAAGAATTGCTCAAAAGATACAAACCATGAAGCTAATGCAATAGAATCCATATTACATGCAGGTAGTCAATAGTTTTAGAAAAGAGCTATCAGCCACACTGACGGGGGGCGGGGTTATTTCCTCATGTTATTTTAATATGAAACAGTATGAATGACAATGTAGAATAGACAAGGGACTGCCCCTGAGGAGACACATGCCACAGAGGTACCTTCTGCTATTGTTGCTTGCAATTATTTCTTTTCAGAGGGGATTGTACTTCTTCAAAATGATGTCCCAGAGATATATTACTCAAGAGTATGAAGAATGAGGTCCTCTATTTTTGTGTGAAGTAACAGATGAAACGATGAGCAATCAATGATAAATGGCCCCATGATTGAGCAGAATAGTGTCTGTTACCTGGGCTTATTTAATGTTTCTGTCTTTGTTGCAATTATTAAATGGCACAGTCTTATTTTTTTTCTCTTTTTTTTTCTACCAAATTTTGACCACAATACTTGGACAACAAAATTCTGTTGAGTGATGTGGGTGAGGTAGCTCGTCCAGAAGTTCCACATCTCTTTAGCAGATTCTATTTTTTTAAAGATTTTATTTATTTTATTATTTTTTAGAGAGGGAAGGGAGGGACGAGAGAGAGAGAGAGAGAGAGAGAGAGAGAGAGAGAGAGAGAGAGAGAAGCATCAATGTGCGGTTGCTGGGGGTTATGGCCTGCAACCCAGGAATGTACCCTGGCTGGGAATCGAACCTGGGACACTTTGGTTCCCAGCCCGCGCTCAATCCACTGAGCTATGCCAGCCAGGGCTGCTTTAGCAGATTCTAAAACAGGAGTGTCAAACTCATTTTCACCAGGGGCCACATCAGCCTTGAGGTTGCCTTCAAAGGGCCAAATGAAACTTTAGGACTGTATGAATGTACCTGCTCCTTAACTAGGGGCAAGGAGCTCGGCGTTGCTGCCGGGTAGAACAAGGTAGACAGCCGGATTCTCCCCGCAGGCCTTGTGTGTGCCACCTCTGTTCTAAAAAGAACTTGACGTCACATGTTTCTTTCACTTCAGTTTGAGGGGAAGATGTGGGGTAGGTTCCTTTGATCTTGTGACAGGGGATCTTGTGGTCTGTTGTGCCGTGTGCATTGGAAGATTAGTTTAGTTCACTTTAGGTTCACGTCAAGCAGCTCTCTGCAGCGTGCCAGGCTATGCCCTAGACATCTCCAGCCTCCTGAGAAGTGAGTCAGTCAGACACTTTCCCTCCCACCCGCAACTCACCTTACAAACTGAGTCCCGTGAACGATAGTGTTTCTTCCCATTCTGAGCTCTAAAGCTATTTGCTGCTTGCTGAGAAAGGGTCCGAGTTGGGTGGGCTGGGGGTTGGGGATGGATGGTTCTTTGGTGAAGACCACCAGAGAATTCTCTGTTGTTTCTGAACTGAGCCAAGGATCCTGATAAGAGAGAGAAAGGTGTGGGGCAAATATCCTGAGGGATTTCAGAATGTCACCACGCACTCACCTAGGCTGTTCCCACACAATGGTTTGGGGTGTGGCACAGCTTTTAGGTGCTTAAGGTTGGGGGAAAGCAGCACAGGGTCTTGAAGAGAGTTTGGGACTTGGAACCACTGGGCTGGTGACTTGAGTCCCTGCTGTGTGACTCAAAGCAAGTCAGTGCACCTCTCTGAGTCCTGCCAACTTCACAGGGCTCTGGTGAACATCTAATCCAACAATACACATCAAAGTATTTCTTTAAAACTACAAAACACTAAATCGACCATTAGTTATTTGTGTGAGAGCTCAGGACTTGAAATGCAGATTCAGCCATCAAAACAATTGTGAGAATGAAACTCTGAGAGAAGTCTTATGAGATTTTTCGGTCAATTTAACTCCAGTTATCATACTTTATAAGTTCACATTTTCTCACATAATTTTTCCTCCTCCTGTTATTGACCTTCCTTAACATTCTCTCCCCTTAATGGTGAGTTCGCAGTCTTCCCTTACATAGTCACAATCCTGGGAGGTAGACTCTATATGAGAGCCTTTTCCTATTCCATCTTTTTACTGTATCTCCCAGCCTCCCAAGTTAAGCTGAGGAACCAGCCCGCCCAGCTGGCCCTCAGAGCCCTGCCACCTAAAAGGATTTGCCCCGCACTGTGGGGCACCAGGGAAAGATTTGCTTCAAAGAGAGAATGAAATCTTGGGAACTCCCAATTACACATGGGTAACAATGGCAGAGATTCCCGCCTGACTGAAGGCTCTCAGAGGCTGGAGCTTTGTCTAGACCAGGAAGGGGAGTGTCAGAGGGGAAATACAGTCACCCCAGGGTCCAGGTGAGGAAGAAGAATGAAGATGAGAATGGACAATCAAATTTACTTCCATGGTTCTAAACTTTGGATTTGGGCTGTTCTTTACTCAGAATGTACATCTTACAATTTTTAGTGATTATTTTCAGTGGGTCAAATACATGATTGGGGTGGAGGCAGGATGCCCTGAAAATATGAATTACAAGTAGATTAAATTGCCTACCATATATAACTTGAAACAGTCATTTCACTTCAAAATAGGGCTTTCGTCACATAGCATGCAATGAATGATTTGTTATGTTATCTTTATATCAGCTTTCCAAAAAAATCATAAATCCCTAAGGTAGACTAAGTCTTTAAAATTGCCTACCAGGGAGAATCTTCTGTACAAAACAAAACAAAACAAAACCTGCAACACACTGGTAAACCACAATAAAGGCTATAGCTATAAGTATAGACACTTAGAAGGAAGTTAGGAGAATAGCTATTTTATTCCCAGTCATTTTCACATACTATGAAGATTCAGAGAGGTATTATTTGGCAGGCAGTATTATTTGAAGGCAGGTGTTAGGCATGCAATTATTATAAAGACTCTGCGAGAAGGACCACATGATACAAATTTATCTTTATTCTAATATAGTTTACGGAGTTTTTTTTTCCTGGCAAATTACACTACACTTTATGGAAATGTAACATTTTGTATGAATGGAAAGGACAATCCCGGTTGCATGCTAATGAGGGAGACAAAGTAGCCTCACTCTTATTTGCAACTGGCCCAGACCTTTCCATTAGCAAATTAAAATCTGTTCAAATTTATTTACTAATATATTAGGAGAAGCTTCAGGCTAACCCCTTGACCTGTATTATATAGCAAACAACTGTAGCAGTGAAAATAATTAATAGCATGTAATGCACCTCCTGTTTATTTCTTCTTCCTGCCCAGGGGTCAGCTGTATAGTGGGTTTGCTGTCTGCATTCAGTTACATGGGTGTATTTACTTTAAAATTATCAATTATAGTTTTAAATGACTGTCCTTAATTGCGGTCTTCTCATTCAAGTGTGATACATATCATATGTATGCTTTGTGTTTATTTCTATATTATATCACCTGCTCCTTACCAATTCTGAGAGGAGCCTATTCTTTGGAAAATAATGTCTCCTGAAGCCTGTTGTGTTTGTGTTTACTGCATAATGACGAGAGCCGTGGCTTTGTTCATCCTCATTATACCAATACTGAACCAATTAGTGTTCACTCGCTATATCTAGGAAAAACCTTCGCTCAATTATCTTGTGGATCCTTAAAAGAGAGGTTTGGTTGCTAATGGACTTGGAATTTGCAATGCGAATGTCAGGGTCTGCAGAGCTTCCCAGGAGTGGGAGTGCAGGCTTTGCTGACCTCTGCTGTCTATTTGAAAAGGCACTGCTGTTTTTTCTCGCCGCAGTGTTGTTTCTGGGCAAGACTGAGTGTCTCATTCTACTGTAAAACTAATCACACTTCTGAGCAGTGGAAATGAAAGTGCTGTTGGGATAGCAAGTGCACATAGATAGTACCAGAAGTGCATGGTCTGTTCCTCTCTCATCTAAGAGCCAAGCCTGTGCAACTTTCACAAATATATGACAAAATTCGGTGCCAGGAATTCTCACAATGCAATGCTATCCTTTTGTTGCAATGTTTTCAAAATCTTTGTCAGGAAATTCCCCAATATCGCATTGGTTCAGAATAACATCTGGGATGGTTTGATGATAAGAAGTCCTCCAGGTAAAAAATAAGCCTCAAAGAGAAGGGACAGAAATGGAATTATAATGGGAGAGGTGGGGGGCTGTGGTGGGGTGAAAATGGGGACAACTATTCTTGAACAACAATAAAAAAATGGAATTATAAATTATGGAAATGGTTTGTGGTACAGAGGTGCAGAGTAGCTGGGTGAGTGGGAGACTTCTAATTTCTGCTTGACAAAAGTCAAACGTTAATTTCCTTTTGTTTATGACCCCAGGGAATTGCATCCTCCTTTCTCTCTAACATGCCCCAGGTGAAGTTTTCTTTTTTCTTTTTTCTGGCTGGAGTTGGCCTGTTTGTGAACCTCAGAAGCAATCATAAACTGGGGTGAGGAAAAGTCAGGGCAGGTTCTTGGATGAATTCTCTGTAGCATACGTCATGTTGGTATCCTCACATTACATGCCACAAAGTAGGGCCAAGAAGGATTGATCGTTACTTTTCTTGTCTGCTCAAGCATACGCCTATAGTAGCGTGAGTATAGGTGTGGCTCTACTTCCTGTTGTTGGTCTACGTGACCCAGGCTGGGCAGATATCTTGAGTGACAGCACTCCTTTTTATTCATGTAATATTCTAGATCTATTGCCATGTTTCAAATGGTCCACGAAGTGGTGGCAATAGTTGTTATTTGTCTATTTTACAGATGGGCAAACAGGTACAGAAATTAAGTGACATGAATAAAAGCCACTGGGCTGAAATGTGGTAGACATAGAATAGAACCAAACTCACAACCTCAGTGGCTTCAAAAAGGCATTTAGTTCTAGGAGGACTGACATCCAAACCCCTCGTGAAATGCACATCGTGGACTAGCACCGCCTCTTTCCCGGGAGTGCCCACCCTTTCCTAACTTTCTTCCTTTACCTCCCTGCTACACTTCTTTCCAAATTCCTGGCCAGTGTCTTTCTGCCTTTTCCCAGCCTTCCCTGCAGCAGCCACTATCAACTCTTCCTTTGACTCAGAGCACAAGGAGTCACTACATGCCCCTTCCTTGTTTGGATCCATATCCCGCCTCTTCTGAAGTGAAATGAAAAGACTTGCTTATCTATGAGAAATAAATCTTTGCATAATTAGACTAAATTACCATGCTGATGCCATCAGTGGGACTACTTTTGCCTGTAACATTTAGCCCCTTTTACAAAATGGCTATCAGCTCTTTGTATACCAGTAGGATTAAGTTCCCTATTGAGAGACGGCATAGGACAGTAGACTCTTAGGTGGTTCTTTGACAGGTTGCAATCATTCTGTTTATTGTTCTGATTGACAGTTTTTTTTCTCCAGCAATAAACAAGTGCATTTTTCATAGTTCAGTGGCTCCTACCCTTGGGTATACACCAAGCCTTTACTGTGGGTTGAATAAAAAATATCTCAGAAAATAAATAAAATGTAGGTTTTAAACTGTAAATTAATAGTTATGCTTAGTTAAATATAAGTTGATTTTGAAATATTGACTTTATAGCAGCAGTTTTTTAAAAGATTTTACTGATTTTTAGAGACAGGGAAAGAAGGGAAAAAGAGAGGAGAGAAACATAGATTTGTTGTGTTTCGCAGTCTCCCTACTGGGGATCTGGTCAGAACCCAGTCATGTGCCCTGACCTGGAATCAAATGAGTGACCTTTTGGTTTGCAGGGCGATGCCCAACCCACTGAGCCATCCTGGTTAGGAATTACAGTAGCAGGTTATCAGGTCAGAGTTCCTAAATCAACAGATAACTTCAATCATGTGAAAAATCAATGAAATATTTCAGTGTAAAAATGGTTTTGTTTTTTTTTAAGAGAGAATCTATAGCAAAAAGAACTGAGCTGGAACTCAGAGGACCTGGGTTGCAATAGTGTCTCAGTTATGAGCTCTAGATCCATTATATGCTGAGTGATTTGGATCAAATGAGTTATTCTCCAGCCCTCTATTTTCCCAGTCTAATGAAAAAATTAATTTATTGCTAAATATTTATTGTGATTCTATTACGCTGCTAACATGTATTCAGTACTTATCAACATGCCGTTCACCAGCTTTTTAAACATTCACAGTGCCCCTGTGAAGTAGGTGGTGTTATTTCTTTTTTAGAGAAGGAAAATGAAACACGTAGAAGAAAGGTATTAGTTCTTTCCTATTTCTTTATTACATAACACTTTTTTAAAAAGAGCTTCAGCCCTGGCCAGTGTGGCTTGGTTCGCTCGGTATTGTCCCACAAACCAAAGGGTTGCACGTTCAATTCCTGGTCAGGGCACATGCGTAGGTTGCAGATTCTGTGCCCAGTTGGGGCATGTGTAAGAGGCAACTGATTGATGTTCTCTCACACATCATACATGATGTTTCTCTTCCTCTCTTACTCCCTCCCTTCCCCTCTCTCTGGAATCAATAAAAGGAAAAAATGGAATAGAGTTTCCCTTAAAATTCATGCGTTTAGAAATGCATTTAATTTTATTTTTCCAAATAAAGTTGATTCTGCAATTACTCCTTAAGGGATCCTTTTCTCACTTACTTTAAATTCAAACTTTATCATACACTGAATTCCTATATATACAGATTCTGCTTCTGGACTCTACTCTGGTCCACAGATCTGTCTTCTTAGTCTTGTGCTGTTTCACTGTTACAATGACTAGTCTAAAACATTTTGATATTTTGCAAGGCATGTGCAACTTCTTTTTGTTTTCAGCAGTTTCTACAGTTTTAAAAACAGTCCAATCATTTTTGCCCATTTTCTCTTCTGGATAAATAATTAGACTGAGATTTCTAGGTTTAATGGGAAAAATGTATTGAATTAAGATTAATTTGTGCAGAACTGACCTTTGCAGACCACTGGGAGATGTTTTCAATTATCCTCATCATCTTTCATATCCTTTAGTAATTATAGTTGCATTCATGTAGGTCTTAGGTATTTTGTGTTAGATTTATTTCTAGAAATTATTATTTTTGCTATTATAAACAGGTAGAGCTATTTTTGAACAATGGGTAAGAATGAGACCTCAGGAATAAAAATAGTGCAAATGAACACTTAATGGAGAAAATAAGCATGTAATGTTTGGAAGAAGCTAAGGGTGATAGGAACTATTACTCCCTATTATCCAGGTTAAATTTTCTTGATAATACTTGCCTGATCTCTCTGATAGGGTTATGAAAATTTTTCAAATGTGTGAGGTATGTGAAAATGAGCCTTCTAGTTTAATGTGTAATAAGCACAATTGTTGAGGACTGTTTAAGTGTTAGATGAACATATTCTGACACCTTGTGGTCATTTAAGGCTATGCATGACGGGGTAATCCCATTGGTTGAACTGGAAGGAAATGGATTGTCCTCAGAATCATATTTGGATCTAAAGGGAAGGGGGGTTAGAGATAATGAAATCCAAACTTCTTGTTTTATGCATCAGGAAAGAGGCTCAGAAAACAAATGGACCTTTCCCCAGTTCACACAGCTTCTTAATAACCAAGCTGGGATCACCGTTTCTGACTTCTTGCCTACTGCTGTTTTTACTGTATGTATCATATCCATGTGCAGATTTCCTGCACTTATAGAGAACTAAAATAAAATCATACTTTGAAATCCAAGACAGGCATCTTTTCATAATTTTGACATCATCTCTGAGGAACTGAAATCATTAATCAGTGTATGTTTTGGGGTGCTGCTGGTGATGTTTCCTGTGTGTGGGAGGCAGGTATAGGGCTGGCTTCTGGGGTTCCCTAAAGCTGGACGAATCATAAGCCCTAAGTGATGTAGTCATTGCAACTCAGTGCAGTGGATCTACACAAAGCTTTGAACATCGGGGATCTAGAATATTTTCCAAGCCTTTCACAGGGTTTTTCTTAATAGCTCAAGGACGCCTGCATGGTCTAAGAATGGGTCTGCCCGTGGGTGTGCCTGTTGCTCGGTCCCTGAAAATTCAGTAGCCTCAGCCTGAATGTAGTGATGAATTCAGAACCCAGCAGCCAGGGCCATTGGTCATTTTCACTCTCTGGTAATGGGGAATTCAACGGTGCACTTTTATGATCACCAAAGTCCTTCCATTGCTTTGCACATCTCTAATTTTCCACATGGGTTTAGGGAACAGCTGCTCCATGGTTTCTATGTACATTTTTTTCTGAGAAAAACTCAGAAGAGAGAGGTTAGTGGGATGAACTACAACCCCAGTCATTGCAGTTGCTCTTGGGACCACAACTGGTACACATCCTCTCCTGTCTCCACTGTCCTTTCTAAATTCACCTAGCCCCCAGCGGTCTCCTCAGCAGGTCTTGGTGGCTTAACCTGGTGGTGTATTCTGCTGTTGAGTGGGATGTTCTACAGATGTCAGGCTGCCTTTGTGGATAGTGTTATTCTGGCATTCTACATCCTTGCTATTTTTCTGTTGATCAATTATTGAGAGGAGGACCCTGAAGTCTCAAACTTTTACCGTTCAATTGTCTGTTTTCCTTTTGATTCTGTCCGATCTTGTTTCATGTATTTTGGGTTGTTAGGTATGTATTTCTTTTGTTAGAGCTTCCTGATGAATTGACATTTTCTAAAATGTCCCTCTGATCTCTAATAATTTTTGTCCTAAAGTTACTTTTGTATTGTGGTATTAATCTTGCCACTCCAGTTCTCTTCTGATTGCTGTGTACATGTGTATCCTTTTTACTATTACTTTCAACACATTTGTGTCCTTCAATCTAAAGTGTGTCTCTTGTACACTGAAAATAATTGGATTGTATTTTTAAATTCATTTGGAGAATCTGCATTTTGATTTATGTTTAACCCTTTTGTGTTTCATATAATTATTGATATCATTGGAATTACTCTGCCACTTTGCTGCTTGTTTTCTCTATGTCACATATCTTTTTATGGTTTTTTGGTTCATTTTTATTATGTTTTGTGTTAACTAGATATTTTCTAGTGTACCATTTTAATTCTATTGACTGCTTTTGTTCCTCTGTATAGAGAGTTCTTTGTTTCTTTGTGTTCTGTAAAATGTTGATGTAAACTGGACATTTAGATAACATATTGCAGCAAATATGGATTCTCGTCCCCCCTCTTAGAAGTTGTTGTTGCTTTTGTCTGTTGGCTTAGTAAATTACCTCAACTATTTTATAGAGCCTATTTCTTCCACACCATCTCTGCCCAGTTGTTTTCATTCTTTGGCATGGTTTCCCAGGAGCTGTGACTGGATTATTAAATATAGTGGCCCACCAGCGATTATTCAGAGGTTTTGCTTGAACATCTTGAGTCAGTGAGGCTTCTCCTCTTGCAGATGGATCTGTTAAAACTGCTTTCGAAATAGAGGCAGTCTGCATGCAAGTCTTCCCCAACTTTTCCTTTCTCCTGGATCTCTTCTGGTCTTCTCTGCATGTGTGCAAGGCCTCACACTCAACAGCAACAAGTAGATGTCTGGGATCTTCTCTGGTCTCACCTGCGTACGACAAGCAGCCTTACGCATGAACACAGCCTTCCGGGACAGCAGAGGCTTCTGGCAGCTTATCAGGGCCCATGATAGCTGTTTTGTTTTTATTCACATTTCTGGCTGGCTTGTTCCAGCCAGATTGTAGTCTCAAGTAGCTGTGATCTTGTCCTTTCCCAGTTGTTTACCACTAAGCTCTGTTATTTTTGACGAGCCCCAAGGCTTGAACCTTTTTCTCAAGTCAGTGCTGCTGGTTTTTGTAGTAATTCTTTCAGAACTGGTAAGGATGGGGGTTCAACAGAAAAGACCCCTTCCCCACTGCTCCTGTCGAAGTTCAGTACATTTTCTTATATAAATGTTTTTCAATATGTTATATGCCTTTGCTCAATTTACAAAGACCTGTAACAGCTGTTTATGACAACTTTGTCCAGTTTTATCATTGTCTTTGGGGATAAGATTTGCTGAGCTCCATACTCTACCATTCCCACATTCACACTCCGTCCCACAGCCCCTTTATTCCTCCCTCTACCTTCTGCTGGGACAACTCAAGTATTTCCTCCTCATTGAATAATATCGGCAATAGCTTTTCCCTGGCTTCTAATATAGCCCCAGGAACATGTGTGCCCGAACATCTCTGATCCTGTACCTTTAAATTTTATTATTTTAATTATTTTTAACATTTTACTTTTCAATTACGGTTAACATTCAGTATTATATTATTTTCAGGTGTACACCATAGTGATTAGACATTTATATACCTTATAAAGTGATCACCGGTGTAACTCGAGTAAGAACCTTTAACAGTTCCTCTACTGTAAAGGACACGTGGACAAAACCAAGGGGGAGGGTGGAAGCAAGGGAGGGAAGTGGATGTGGCTGGGGTGGGGGGAGTAGTGGGGGGAAAACGCTACAGTTGCAGACAACTGTAACTCAACAACAATAAAGTAATTTAAAAAAATAAACACACACACACACACACACACACACACACACACACACACACATGGAATCTTTAACAGTTCCTTAGTTGTGTTTGCTCTTCACTGTAGGCGGTAATGGTTTGTTTGTGAGCTACCCTCCCGGCCTTGCTGTTCTCACACTTAGCCATTAACTGCTTGTTAGAGGCCCACAGACTTACTAACCCTCCTCAGGGCATCAGTGTAAGTTATCAGGTAACCAGCTAACTCTACTCTTTTCACAGGTATTGTTACACCCATATCTCTCAAATGCCTGAATTGTCACACCTGTCATAGCATTTCCCTTCACTGAGACATTTCCCAGGTCAGCACTAGGAAGTCTTTAGTAATTTTATTACCACTCTGTGCCAGACACTGGATCACAAGTAAGCCAGTCCCAAATCCCCTGCTTACTACCTTTCTCAGACTACTCTTGGTACCATGTTCAGGTTCCCAAGAGCAGATGCCAAGAAGGAATTAGATATGCAGAGTTATTAGGAAGAATGGCCATGAGGGAAGGTGAAGGTTGCCAGGGGAGGCTGGGATTGCTGAAAGGTCAACGATGCAGATTGACCCTTGTGAAGGAGATATGGAAGAATGGGTGAAAGAATCTTTTGTTTTTTATTAAATATTTTATTTATTGTTAGAGAAAGGGGAAGAAAAGAGAAAGAGGGGCACAGAAACATCAATGTGTGGTTGCCTCTCACACGCACCCAACTGGGGACCCCGCCCACAACCCAGGCATGTGCCTGACTGGGAATCAAACTGGTGACCCTTTGGTTCACAGGCCCGCACTCATTCCACTGAGCTATACCAGCCAGGGTAGGTAAAAGAATCTATTGACTCAGTGAAGTTCTCAGAAAATTTGTCAAGCCAGTGGGGGGTCCTCAAACTAAGACTGGCAGTGGGAGGAGTCCTGCATCTCCCAGGATTGGATCTGCCTTATATAACTAAAGTACACCTGCCTTCTTCAGTCACTGCCTAGGAGTAGCTCATGGAAAATGTGGCTTCAGTACAAATACAGCAATAGATTACAGAGCACAGAAGCTGGGACTGTGAAATATAAGGCTTGTCTGAAAAAGTTAAGCCATTGTTAATGTTACAAGAATAGTTTGTATGACATTGACGTAACCTGGCAGCCAAGGAGAGTGGACTGGTATGCACGTGCGTGAACAATGACGACTTCACTGTACAAGTCAGTGGGGATGTTGGACAATGTGGAGTAAGCATATGTACTGTGTGGCTGTCCCATTCAAAAGACTGGGCAAGTAGAGCAACAAATCTGCACCTGAGTTTGAATTAAGCTTGAACATTCCTCTGTGGAAACTATTTGGATGATTCAGAAAGCCATAGCTATAGGTATCTGGTGATTGGCAGCTTCATCATGACAATGTGCTCGCTCATGCATCAAATCTCATGAAGTTTTTTGACAAAATATGAAATCACCCAGGTGATTCAGCCCCCTACAGCCCAGGTTTGGTACCCCGTGACTTCTGGCTTTTCCCAAAACTAAAATCACCTTTGAAAGGGAAAAGATTCCAGACCATTAATGAGATTCAGGAAAATACAATGGGGCAGCTGATGGTGACTGGGAGAACTGTGTGAGGTCCCAAGGTGCCTACTTTGAAGGGGACTGAGGCATCATTGTCCTATGTACAATGTTTCCTGTGTCTCGTATCTTCTGCAATAAATGTCTCTATTTTTCATAGTACATGCTGGATACATTGTGGACAGACCTCGTATACTCTGTAGTTGGAGTTCTGCGAGCCACAGTAAACAGTAGATTTCATGGCTACCGTACTTATTCTTTGTTTTCCTTTTAATTAACTTTCTCAGCTTTTCATTGTTACTTAATCTTTTCCCTTTTACTACTAATCTGCCTTTGTATTTCATAATTAATATTTAGACAAAGTGCTACTGAGTCACTAATGTTTGAGAAATAACAGTGGAGACAAAATTGGTCAGAAGACAGTGTGGAAAGATAAAGGTATGATCAGTGGAATTTTAAGGGAATAATATATGCTGATTTTGAAACAAAATGTTGAAAATTGGCTTCCCACTTTTCTCAAAATTTATAAAGAATGTAGAAAAGTTTGTAACCTATGCTAGAAATAAGATTTAAAATATTTTCACCTATAGACTATGACAAAGGCCATCTACTTTAGTAAATGTCTACTATCTTTTGGGACCTTAAGTTCTCCTTTTGAATGCCTTTCTGTGCTATGCCTTGAATTGTCAGAGGTAACCAGTGCGTGACTTGGTTGATGTGTTTTGGAAGTTCCGTTCACTGCCCAAATGTTCTTGATTTAGATTGTCTTAAACAGGTAACCAGAAATCTTAAGAGTTTTTACAAAATCAGGTTTATATAATCATATGTATTGCATCCTTATTGCTATTATGTGCATAATTTTTATTCATTACATGCATGCCTCTAAAAATTATCATCTTTCATTGGGATGAATGTTTTTTCTTGACATTCTCTAATGTTGTTTACACAAGGATGCACATAAGTGAGCTTGAATCATGTTACTTCATTAGACTAAAGCAGTTAGCGTGGCTGGAAGAGGTACCCATCTGTGTTGTAACAGCAGGAGTGAAACCACATCAATATGTATGTCTATGGGAAATGTCTAGTCTGAGAAAACAATTTATTCACAAAACTCTGTTTTCAATGCTTGGAACTTTGCTGCAAACCAAAGCAGGCAACCCAGAAAACCATTTGTCCCTCTGTATAATTTGATGAAAACTGCTCCATTCCTGTAGGCGTGGCCTTGGACATTAAGTTTATTATCTTTAACTGCATCAAATCCCATTTAGCATTGGTGTTGAAAATCAAATTATCATTGCTACCTTAGTTTTCATGTAAACTGGAATCTGACAAATTAAACTGGTAGATTTATGGCTTGAAAGAAGGAACTATTGTAGTACATTCTCTGTCTGTGGACACATCTTTCTCATTCCAGCTATCTTTTCCCACTACTTAGGAAGATGTTTTAACATTTTTAAAAAATTATATTTTAGTGCTTGCTTTGGCAGCACATACACTAAAGTTGGAACAATACAGAGAAGGTTAGCGTGGACCCTGTGTAAAGATGGCATGCAAATTCGTGAAGCATTTCATATTTTTGGATAATGGGGGAAAGAAGGGGAAGGGTTGTCAAGAAACACATAGAAAGGACCCATGGACAAAGCCAAAAGGGGGAAGGATTGAGGGTGGGGCGGGGGAAAGTAGTGATGGGAAAATGGAGACAACTGTACTTGAAAAACAATTAAAAATGCAAAAAAATTATTTTATTGATTATGCTGTTACAGTTCTCCTGATTTTCCCTCTTTGCCCCCCTCCAACCAAGCACCCCCCACTCCCTCAGGCAATCCTCTCCCCTTTGTTCATGTCCATGGGTCATGTGTATAAATTCCTTGGCTACGGTATTTTCCTATACTGTACTTTACATCGTCGTAGCTATTCTGTGACTACCAATTTGTACTCCTTAATCCCCTCCCCTCTTCACCCATTACCCCTGATCCCCTCCCATGTGGCAACTATCAAAACACTCTCCATAGCCATGATTCTCTCTTCTTCTTGTTTGCTTAGTGTGTTTTATAGATTCAGTTGTTGATAGGTATGAGTTTATTGCTATTTTATCATTCATAGTTTTGATCTTCTTTTTCTTAGCTAAGTCCCTTTAACATATCGTATAATAATGGTTTGGTGATGATAAACTCCTTCAGCTTTTTCTTGTCTTGGAAGCTCTTTATCTGCTCTTTGATTCTAAGTGATAGCTTTGCTGGGTAGAGCAATCTTGGCTCTAGGTCACTAACCACTTTTCTCTTTCTGCTTTTAATATTCTCTCTTTATCATTAATCTTTGGCATTTTAATTATGACATGTCTTAATGTGGGCCTGTTTGCACCCATCTTGTTTGGGACTCTTTGTGCTTCCTGGGCTTGCGTATCTATTTCCTTCACCAAATAAGGAAATTTTTCTTTCATTAGTTTTTCAAATAGATCTCCAATTTCCTTCTCATTCTTTTCTCCTTCTAGCACTCCTATAATGCAAATGTTGGTATGCTTGAAGTTGTCCCAGAGGCTCCTTACACTATCCTCATTTTTTTTTTATTCTTTTCTCTTGTTGTTCTGATTGGTTGTTTTTTTATTTCCTTGTATTCCATATCATTGTTTTGATTCTTGGCTTCATCCATTCTACTGTTGATTCCCTGTAAATTGTCCTTTATTTCCATTAGTATGTCCTTCATTGCTGACTGGTCTTTTTTGTGCTGTTGAGGTCCTCACTAAGTTCCTTAAGCCTCCAAAACCTTTAAAACCAGGGTTTTGAACTCTGCTTCTGATAGATTGCTTATCTCCCTTTTGTTTAGTTCTTTTTCTGAGGCCAGCTGCTGCTAGTGCTGGACCTGGGGCTGCTTAGCCAACGGTACAGGGACTGGGGCTCACAGAGGCTGGTTGTTGCTTGTTTGAGAAGATTTAGGAAGATGTGAAGCCTGAGCCAAGACCAGCTATTCCTATGGAAAAGCCACTGTTAACAGCTTGGGCAGGCCATAAGTTAGGTAGGGTGGAGCCTCAGGGATTCCCCAGGGCAGAGCAAACCATGTGAGCCTGGTTGATGGAGTCTCAGATATAGTACCTGCCTGCCAGCTGTGTGGCTCTGTGAAGGGAGTGCTCAGAAAAGGAACAATGGCCTCTGCCTACCTTTCTGTGTGGGAGAAAGCTGTCCCTCAGCTCTCGCCCAGATGTCAGATACCTCAGTTCTTCCCTTTATACCACTGATGCCCTTCAAACCTCTGCCCTGGTGCTGGACCTCATTGGGAGTGAGTCTGAGTAAGTCCGTGTGCAGGCACTTTAAGAGGAACTGCTTGGGAATCCAGAAGTTCCTTCCACTGACTCAGTCCCTGCTGGTTTTTGCAGCCAGAAATTTATGGGGACTTATCTTCCTGGGACTGGAACCCTGGGCTGAGATGCCTGATGTGGAGCTGGAACACCTTGCTCTTGAGATATCCCTCCCAGATTTTTATGCGCCACTTGTTGGTGTAGAACCAGCCTTCACATCTTCACATCTCTGTGTTGCCTGCCAGTCTGGATGGATGCAGTTTCTTTAGTTCCATAGTTAGACTTCTCGATTTCTGACAGTTCTGAGTGATGGTAGTTCTGTAGTTGTAATTTTGATATGGTTGTGCAAGGAGATGAGCTGTGTTTCCCTATATCTCCATCTTGACCAGAAATCTGTGTTTTAACAATTCAATAGGACCAATTAAGTAGAAGTCTTTCTTCAAGCTGTTCATGACAACTAGACATATTAACGTGCAGGATGGGTGGGGCAAAAGTAGGTTTTCAGTTTGTATGGAAAATAATGCAATCATCAATAAATAATAATACAAGAATTAACTCTTTCACATCACATATCCACAACTGTAAACCTACTTTTGTCCCACCTTGTATATGAATTTGGGAATACATTTTAACTGGGAATCACTATGTCTTAATCACATGACCATTTTACTGGAAAGATGTACAACCATCTGTATGAGTTCCTGAGTCTCTTATACGTGTGGGTTAGTGAAGAAGGAGGTAGAGATAAACCTTTAAACCGTTACAGTTAGTTCTTGAATTTATGTGCCAAGTAAAAGTGGCTCTGATAATCCCAAAGAGTGGATTATTGAACTGCTCTTTCTCTTTGATGTGACCATGGTTAAGGAAAAATTTATCTCTCTTGACACATTGGCCTTCTTAAGTCTATTTGACTTATGTAATAAAAAGTAATTTTTTGACTTAGCTTGTTTGTGTTCCAAGAGCCAGGACGCCAAGGACAAAGGGCACTCAAGAAACATGCTGGTTAGTAGGAAGAATTTGGCCACTATTAAACATTGTTAAAAAAATGGTTAAGTTAAATAAGGAAACCGTGAGAGATTACTTCCTTAATTGAGCACTGAATGATCAGGGGGATATTCTTTCCATTCAAATTTTAGAAAATTGCTTTTAAAATCTTTATATTTCTTTTAATATTTGTGCACACTGATGAAATACAGTAGACTGCGCATTTTGAATAAGCAGCTCAGAAGCACGCTGCCACATTTTAGAAAACACTGATCTGAAACATTTGACTGTATAATTTAGTGACTGTTATCATCATCATACATTGACAGTATATAACACTTTAGTTAATATAAAATTGCTTATCTAATGTGTAGTGTATGCTGTTTAGTATTAACTTATATATTATAAAAATGATCATTTCACCTTTCAGGGAAATGCAGGTGACTGGCTACATATACAATTAAAATTATTTTAGCAAGAGCTTGTCTATATGAAAACTCTGCTTAAAATCAAAGGAAAATAAAGTAAGTTTTCCATGGTAATTTTGTTTTAACTTTGTGTATCAGTGACATATTTGTTAATCATATTGTTATTCCCATAGGAGAATAGAAAAGAAAATCAGATATAGCTAAAGAAGTCAGAAATACCATTTTAAATAAATAAAAAGGACCTGAGACTAGACTGCACAGTCTGTGTAAACAAATACAAATTAAATTCCCACTGAATTCCCACTTCCTTATTTCATCTGCTTCCTGCTCCTACTCAAAGTACCTCTTTCCTGCATTGTAGAAAGTCTGAATTCCTGACTAAGACACTTGCAATCTATTTGATTGAAAAAAAGAGTGGCTTTACTTTTCTGAATAAATGGTGCATTTATTGGCTCCAGTTGTGTGGTGCTGTATGAAAGAGGATTACAGGGCAATTTTGGAGTGAATTTTATAAATTTGTGTTCCCTATGTCTCATTTGATACATTTTTATCTGTCTGGGTTTTCTTCTCTTGGATAACAGTCTCATTTTCCTTTACACCTGGGGAAAAAAAACCATAAATTATTGTTAGTATAAATTGAATAAAAGAGCAATAGGCTTCCTGGCTGGTGTGGCTCAGTGGATTGAGTGCTGGCCTGCGAACCAAAGGGCCACTGGTTCGGTTCCCAGTCAGGGCACATGCCTGGGTTGCAGGCCAGGTCCCTGGTTGGGGGACGCATAAAAGGCAACCATGCATTGATGTTTCTCTCCCTGTCTTTCTCCCTCCCTTCCCCTCTCTTTAAAAATAAAGAAATAAAATCTTTAGGAAAAAAAGCAATAGGTGATATAACTATATTACTCATTCATTCCTTAAATCTGACCATTTGAGTCGACCATCCCCTACCTTCCTTCAGTTTTTGTTCCTCCAATGTACAGGATAAGGTGACCTATCCTTCTAGAGCTGGAAAATGCCCAAGGTTCATGCTGCCTCTAAAAAGGGAGCAAAAAGGGAGAGTATCATGATACAAATGGTATGGGCTATGGAAAGTAAATATAGTTAAATGTTTCATTTTAGTATTGAGACGATGGATGTGTTCAATGCACAATTCCTTCAATTTCCCCTGTACCTTTGAAAATGTTTACAATAAAGCGTTAGGAAAAAAGAAAAGTGCTTCAGGTGAGACTAGGCCTGAGAAATGATCGTGAAATGGTGATGAAGGAATAATTGGAGATGTTGGCAGGAGGAGTTTTGGTGGAGTGGGAGGATGCAAGCCTCCTGGTTGGAATGGATGGGAGAGTAGAGGGGAGGAAAGAACTGGAGACAGCGAGTTGTAGCAGCTCCTTTGAAGAGCTTTACTGTAAAGGGACAGCAAATTTGTTGTAAATAGAGCAGTAGCTACAGGGGACTGAGGGAAGGAGGCTATGGGTGAAATGACAGCGTGCATGTATGCTAATGGGAGTGATCCAGTAGAGGGATGATATGTAATGATGTAGGAAAGGAAAAGAATTACAGGAAGGATGTCCTTGAGTTGCTGTTGGGGGTAAAATTTTGTGCACGGGCACAGGGGCTGGCCTTCGCGTGGATGGTTCATCTATAACAACTGGAGGGAAGGCAGAGAATATGAGTGCAGGTGCAAATAAAAGGGGGTGCGTATTGGTGGGAGCTTGCAGAATTCTCTTCTGATGACTTGTGTTTTCTCAGTGAAAGAAGAAACAAGACCATCACCTGAGTCTGAGTCTGTGGGGAAAAAATACATTAGGAATTTGAGAAGAGGGAAAAATATGTAAGAGCGTGTTCTAGGAGCACAGGAGAGTAAATGGACTGGGGAAATGGAACAGTCTATTTTTTAGGAAACAGATCTTAGAAGTTGAATTGCTGGGTCAAAAATAATACCTATGTTCTTGCCCCCCAATGAATATTGAAAATTTACCTCTAAGAGTTGGATGCATTAATACTGCTACAAGGAATATACAGTAGTTTCCTCTCACTCACAGTTGCATGTACCCATGGTCCACTAGGATCTGATCATATTAGATAGGAAATTCCAGAAATAAATATTCATCAGTTTTCAGCTACATGCCATTCTGAATAGCGTGGTGAAATCCCACAGGCTTCTTCACTGCCCTGTCCAGGATGTGAAGCATCCCTTGTCCACCATCTCCACTGTATATGTTCCTGCCAGGTAGTCACTTTGTCGTCCTCTCTGTTACCGGATAGGAATGAGAGAGGGGGCGGGAGGGGTGGAGCGGGAGAGGGATAGGTTATCATTCACATAAGTTCTATTATAATATATTGTTATAATAGTTCCATTTCATTATTAGTTATTCTTGTTATTTTACTGTGCCTAATTTATAGATTAAACTTTATTATAGATGTGTAGGTGTAGGAGAAAACATAGTATATATAGGGTTTGGTGCTATCCACAGATTCAGGCATCAACTAGGGCTTTTGAAACATCTCCTGTCGATAAAGAGGGACTACAGTATCAGCTTATGTGTCTCTCCATTCTTTTGCCAAGTATGTTATTAAACATTTTTTTCTCTTTCAATGTAATTGTTGGAAACCTATATTTCCATGTACCTTAATTTATATATCTTTTAATATGCATGAGGTAAGCATCTTTTCATACGCTTAAAAGTCAAAGATTGCCGGAGAAAGCTAGATTTTTCTGGGGAACTACCTCTCACTCTCATGAGGCAAACAATTCTACTTTCTGTCTCCATGACTAAACCTATAGCATGAACTAGAGCTGAGAAGCACAGAAGCTTAGGGGTAGAAAAGGTCTTAGAGGAGATCTTAGGTTTTGTCCAAGCTTACAACAAACTAGTCAGTGTTAGAGTAAGAACCATAACCCAGGACTTCTGATCCCCTGGCCAGGACTCAAGTTCTGTGCTCGGTGCTTGGGGAAGACAAAGGTTTTGAAGTAGGCGAGGGATGAAACATTCATACGTGGGCTTTAGGAAGATGAATAAGTGCATGTGCTTGTAATACATTAGGATGGGTGAGGAGCCATGGCTTGCTCATAATAGGCATTTAGCAAATATGCAAAAGAGAAAGGGAGAGGAAGCCTTCTAGGAGCGGAGAGAGCTACAAGACACAGCAGTGGCCTTCTGGCTCATAGAACTCTGAATCGAATGGTCTTACAGGGTTCCAGGAGAGAACACCAAGACAGAAGGAAAAACTGCCACTGGCATTGCTCACAGATCTGCTGTGCATAACTGTGTAATTGGTGAGAGTGGGCAGGAAGGCGTGACAATCACCCACGTTTCGTGTGCTATGTTATAGGCCCACAGGGCTGTGTAAGCCCAGAGAGGGTTCTCATTTCTAATGTGTCCAACAACAGGCGGTGCCTTACTAATTCAGAGGGGCATCTTGTACTAATCCATCTGCCCTGAAGGGACACCTTTCTGTAGTTTGCACAAAAGTGCTGTGTAGGCTAGTGGTGGCCACACTGGTGCTCTCTGCAGTCATTCAGCAAATGTCCCTGACAAGGGTCGCGGGTCCCCATCCATATTCCCACGTCCTCAGCTTTGTGTGATGTCCCCAGAACTGTATGGAATGACCAGAGGGGCTCCCAGTTAGTGGGGCTGGGTGCAGGGTAGAAGGGAGATAAAGGGAGAAAAAAAGTGGGGACAATTGTCCCTGGGAGCGTAATCAATAAAATGTACTTTAAAAAGAGAGCAAAAAATAGTAGGTACAAAATAGACAGGGGAGGTTAAGAATATTATAGGAAATGGAGAAGCCAAAGAACTTAAACGTATGACCCATGGACATGAACTAAATGGGATGGGGGGAGGCAGGTGGGAGGGGGCACTCAGGGCAGAGGGAAATAAAGGAGGGGAAATGGGACAACTGTAATAGCATAATCAATAAAATGTATTAAAAAATAAACCTGTAAGTTCTTTTTTTTTAAGATTTTTTATTTATTTAGTTTTAAACAAAGGAAGGGAGAGAGAAAGAGGGAGAGAAACATCAATGTGTGGTTGCCTCTCATGCACTGTCTACTGGGGGCCAGCAACCCAGGCATGTGCCTTGACTGGGAATTGAACCTGCAACTCTTTGATTCACAGGCCAGTGCTCAATCCACTGAGCCACACCAGCCAGGGCCCTGTAAGTTCTTTTAAGGCATGACCCTTGTCTGTCTTATTCACTGTTGCACCGCAACACCTGGTACAGTGCTTGGATGTTCCCTCTCGCGCATACTTTGCTGCGTAGTTACTAAGTATTTTTAAAAATATTTTATTTATTTATTTTTAGAGAGAGAGGAAGGGAGGGAGAAAGAAACATCATTGTGTGGTTGTCTCTCACATGTCCCCTGCTACCAGGGACCTGGCCCACAACCCAGGCATGTGCCCTGACTGGGAATCAAACTGGCAACCCTTTGCTTCACAGGCCGGTGCTCAATCCACTGAGCCACACAAGCCAGGGCGCACAAGTTTTTTTCATCATCAGAAGAAATAACACTAGTGCTCACTGTGTTCTTCAGGCAACATTGGGACTATTTTGATAAGTTTGTAGTACTGCCTTCTGAAAGATTAGAGGAACTCCAGAGGAGAATCTTTAAAATAGTGAAACATTTATATTATATCATATGAAGGCCAGGCCATGAAATTTTCGTGTTTAATGAACAGACTGGAGAGAACCATTTCAGGATCATCACTAATTCTCATTACTGTCCTGCTCATTTGTGCTCTCCTGCTTTCTCCTTATGTTTTAGTCCTTAATGTCTCCAGCTGGGTTAAAATAAGGTCCACTTTTGGGCATTCTCTTCTTATAATGAAAGCCTTTGAATTCAGATCAAAATCACACTTTTGTTCAAATTCTCAGCAGAAGAATAGAGCTTCCTAGGTGACTTTCTGTGATTTAATTTTTGCTAGATTGCACAGGTGCAATCCCATGCTAGAGGCTAATGTTCTGATAGAGGCAAATGGCCAGGAAATTCAATTGACTTTCCTTTTATGCAAAGGAAAGTAGTTAAATGTGTTAAATTCTTCGATTTCCTGGGCATTAGGTGGTAAATACCGTCTTTTTCTTTTATTTCCTGATTTAAATGAAATTAGAGTCTGTGTTTTTATTTTTTTTAAGCATTACCAGGCATGGAAACATCAAGAGCTCAGGATATAGCCTCAATGGAATGTGGTTCCAATTCTGTCAGCCCTCCGGATACTGGTTTCTATTTTCCTGCTGAGATGGGTCCTGAGCCTCGGACCTCACCGCAGGTGTGGCAGGCATGGCTCTATTGTTGAGTCTGCTAGTGTGCCTGCTGTGGCTCAGCACTGCTGTTCTCCTTGTCTCCCAAATGGGGATCCAAGGGTTAGCTCCAGACTCCCAGAAGTCTCACACACACAGTGCCATTGGTGACCTTACAGTCCAGAGTCTCAGATTACTATCTGCTTTTAAAAATATATTTTACTGATTATGCTATTGCCATTGTACCATTTTTCTCCCTTTTATTTCCCTCTGCCCTGCACCCACCCCCAACAGTATTCCTCCACCTAAGTTCATGTCCATGGGTTGTACATATAAGTTCTTCGGCTTCTCCATTTCCCATACCATTCTTAACCTCTCCCTGTCTAATTTACGTGCCACTTGTGCTTCTCATTCCCTGTACCTCTTCTGCCATTCTTCCTCCTCCCCCTCCCCACTAATAACCCTCCAAGTGATCTCCATTTCTGTGATGCTGTTCCTGTTCTAGTTGTTTGCTTATTATATTTTTGTTTTTGTTTTGTTTTTAGGTTCAGTTGTTGATAGTGGTGAGTTTGTTGATATTTTACTGTTCATGTTTTTGATCTTTTTCCTTTTCTTAGATAAGTCCCTTTAACATTTCATACAATAAGGGCTTGGTGATGATAAACTCCTTTAACTTGACCTTATCTGGGAAGCACTTTATCTGCCCTTCCATTCTGAATGAAAGCTTTGCTGGATAGAATCATCTTAGATGTACGACTTTGCCTTTCATGACTTGGAATACTTCTTTCCAGCCCCTTCTTGCCTGTAAGGTTTCTTCTGAGAAAACAGCTGATAGTGTTATGGGCACTCCTTTGTAAGTAACTGTCTCCTTTTCTCTTGCTGCTTTTAAAAATTTCCACTTATCTTTAATCTTGGGTGACTTAATGGCAATGTGCCTTGGTGTGTTTCTCCTTGGGTCCAATTTCTTTGAGACTCTGGGCTTCCTGCACTTCCTGGAAGTCTATATCCTTTGCCAGACTGGGGAAGTTTTTCTTCATTATTCATTCAAATAAGTTTTCAATTTCTTTCTCTTCCCCTTCTCCTTCTGGCACCCCTATGATCCAGATGTTGGAATACTAACATTTTTCTGACAGGTTCCTAAGCCTCTCCTCATGTTTTTGAATTCTTGTTTCTTCATTCTGTTCTGGTTAGATGTTTGTTTCTTCCTTTTCTTCCAAATTGTTGATTTGAGTCCCAGTTTCCTTCCTGTCACTGTTGGTTCCCTGTATATTTTCCTTTATTTCACTTTGCATAGCCTTCACTTCTTCCTCTATTTTGTGACCATACTCAACCATTACTGTGAGCATCCTGAATACCAGTGTTTAGAAGTCTGCATCTGATAGGTCGGCTATCTCTTCATTGCTTGGTTTTATTTTTTGTGGAGCTTTGATCTGTTCTTTCATTTGGGCCATATTTCTTTGTCTTGGCACACCTGTTACATGGTAAGGGGTGGAGCCTTCTGTATTTGCCAGGGTGGGGCAACCCACGTCACTGCATTGTGGTGCTGTGTGGGGGGAGGGGTCAGAGAGGGAGCAGTGCCTCACTCCTTCTGCTCTGGCCCCACTCTCCATCTCTTCCCTCACTCCCCACAGGTGGATTGTGCCCTTTCAGGTGCTGATTCCCAGGTGGGTAGGATTGTGTACGTTCTAGTGTCCCATGGACCTCTCCAACAGACTCTCCTTTGAGACTGGGAGTTTCTCCCATCATCGCACCCCCCACATAATTTTACAGCTAGAGGTTTTAAGTGTTTAGTTTCCCAGTCAGCCAGCTCCGCCTTACCCGAGTGGTTTGCTGCCTTGCCGTGGGTCCTCTCCACCCAGCTGCCTGTATCCACCCCTCCTACCCATCTGGATGAATGTTTCTTTAACTCCTTCGTTGTCAGAGTTCCATATACTTTTATTTTCTGGTAGTTATGATTGTTTATTGTTGTTAAATTGGTTGTTATCCTTCTGGTTGTACAAGGAAGTGAAGTGTTTCTACCTATGCCTCCATCTTGGCTGGAACTCTCTAAATTTTCTTTAAAAAAGAGGAGCTTCTCTTTATTAATTACTTGATTTTGTTGAAATATAGTCTGCACAGGGGAGTTAAGAAAAATGGTGGAAAATTTCTCTTTAATTTCAGTTTTCAGAATAAGGTGTTGTTACTCCAATGTTGACCAATAATCTGGGGGGTGTTATTTATGATTTTTAAAATATATTTGATGCATTGCAGGCATTGAAGGCACTACTACTACTACTACTACTACTACTACTACTACTACTATTGATGTTCATTGGGAGCCCCTTCAGGTTCCTTCTGAGTAGGACTAAAATATTCCATTAGGTGACTAAGCAGGCAAGTCACATCAATAGCATCAAGAGTCACTGCACTGGGATGCCTGGGAGGAAAGACGAGTCATAGCTGAGGGCCACCTCCATTTACTTGGCCTGAAACTATATGTTGGCCTCACAAAGAAGCCATATAGTGTTCTCTTTCTGATTCGTTAGTCCTTTACTCATGACTAAGTAGTTACTTGGGTGCCTATGTTAATGTGGTCATAGCTACTCTTCATTCCTTTTACCTCTGTGCAATTTGACTATACTGGCCACTACTCTCCACCCCACTGCCAGCCTGACACAATGCTGAATAGAAGTCATAAAAATGGACATCATATAGCTTACCATATTTCTAATTTCAAAAAGGAAGCTTTCAAATCTCACCAGAATGTATGAGGTTTGTGTACTTTCTCTTTATGTGCATACACACTCACACATGCACAAACACACAAACATCTGTAGATAACATTTTGCCAAGGAATGACAAATACTCTAAGGCCGGGGTCCCCAACCTCTGGTCCATGGACTAGTTACAGGTCTGGGCCTATTAGGAACAGGGCCACACAGCAGCAGGATGTGAGCTTGCATGTAATGCACTTGAATCATCTTGAAACCATCCCCCCATCCCAGGTCTGTGGAAAAACTGTCTTCCACAAAACTGGTCCCTGGTGACAAAAAGTTTGGGGACTGCTGTTCTAAGGCACAGGAGTTGCTAGGTTTGGCTTGCTATTCTGCCATATATTCAGTTGGCAAGGAGACAATGTGCCAAATGGATTCAGACAGTCTATTACTTATCATGACAGCAAAAGCAAGCTCAGAAGGTCAGCATGGTGTCATCTCCCCATCCTTATTCCCACAGGATGACAATGAATCACAGAGGCAAAATGACAGATGACAGGAGCAGTGCATCACTCTATTATGGAGGAACGGTTTCCATATTATATCCAGTTGGTTTTTCCAACTAGAAGCTGCACTTTAAGGGAGGAGGCAAGGTGGAAAAATTCCCACGTCTCACCAGAATGAGGGAGATGGATGAGAAACTGCCTCCTGGCAGCCCCCCGCCAGCTGGATAGGTGGTGACAAACAGCCCTCACAATATTGATTGTCTCACCGTGTCCCAGGGTGAACCACAGGACATTTCACCAAGACTTATGTGAGCCTGCAGTTGAGTTTTGCCTGTGGGGCAAATTCGGACTCGTACCAGGTTTTTAGAGCACCTGAGCAGAAGCATTCCCCTATAACCAAGAACACGTACTGAAAATTAATGGGACCTTTTAACTATATTGATGCACAGTAATAAGAAATATTTTTATTTTTATTTATTACAAGCAACTTACAGTAATATTTAATAGGTCAATTTCCAAATTGGGTTTTTTAGAAATGCTTCAGTCACGGTAAATCAGGATTTTATCACTAGATGGCGCATGACACTCATCATCCAATTGGTCAGTATAGAAAGCTGTTTCTGAGAGATTATAAACCTAATTGTCCTTAATTCCAAAACATATATGAATTTTAACTTTAAATGGAATTACTGTATAATGATTATTTTTATTAAAATAAGTTATTCTTTATTTTCTGTATTTTAGGTGAAAGAATAACACAAAGTAACCCTTGTGTATACTTGCTCAAGATTTACCAATTATTAACATTGATATGTTTGCTGTATATCTCTATATTATTTTTTCTAAATAATTTCAGAGTGATCTGTAGACATAAAGCACCTGTCAGTACTTCAACATGTGTCTTATGAGAACAAGCTCATTATCTTATATTATCATACATTATCAAAAACTGGTACATTGATATCATATTATCTAATACCTAGTCCACATTCAAATCTCCCAATTGTTCCCATAATGTTTTTTATAGCTGTCTTATTTTCTTTTTTTTAAGATTTTATTTATTTATTTATTTATTTATTTATTTATTTATTTATTTATTTATTAGAGAGGGGAAGGGAGGGAGAAAGAAAGAGAGAGTAACATCAGTGTGTGGTTGCTTCTCATGTGGCCTGCAACCCAGGAATGTGCCCTGACTGGGAATCGAACCTGCGATGCTTTGGTTCGCAGCCCGTGCTCAATCCACTGAGCTATGCCAACCAGGGTTTAGCTGTCTTATTTTCTATTCAGGATCCAATCAAAGATCACACATTGTATTTGGTGCCATACCCCTTTTTTGTTGTTATATCTTCTTAACCTTCTTTAAC
This sequence comes from Phyllostomus hastatus, assembly GCF_019186645.2. Lineage (NCBI taxonomy): Eukaryota > Metazoa > Chordata > Mammalia > Chiroptera > Phyllostomidae > Phyllostomus > Phyllostomus hastatus. The sequence goes on along the minus strand of NW_025333841.1, from coordinate 5,254,783 downwards.
TCAGAACACTTTCCCTACCCTTCCTTTTTAACATATGACGATTCTATATAAATATACAAATGCACATATATATTTACATATTAAAATTTAATTGATAATTATTTACTTCCTTTACCCACTGAAAGTCTAATATTTTTAGGCAGACAATGTAACAACTCTAGTTATAAACATTACCCAAAACTGGTGAAATAAAAAAAGTATGTCTAAATGTAGCTGTTCTGTATGTCATGTATAATAAAAATCCATATTGAAATTTTTCAGGTAGCTGTTATTATGAACTTTTAGAACATGAACAGATTGTGTTTTTTGTTCATTTTAAAAATCTCTGTCCCCAGTACAGATAATTTGAATGTGGCTGAGACTCAGTACATGTTTGGGGGGATAGTGAATGAATGGTCTCTCTTTCTGTTTTATTTTAGTGAAATATACATAAGGTCAAATTTATGATTTTAACTATTTTTTTAAAGATTTTATTTATTTATTTTTAGAGAGGGAAGGGAGGGAGCTAGAGAGAGAGAAAGAAACATCAATGTGCGGTTGCTGGGGGTCATGGCCTGCAACCCAGGCATGTACCCTGACTGGGAATCGAACCTGCGACACTTTGGTTCGCAGCCCGCGCTCAATCCACTGAGCTATGCCAGCCAGGGATTTTAACTGTTTTATGTGTACAATTTAGTGGCATTAAGTACATTCACATTGTTGTGTACTGTTAAAATAACAAGGGATATATATGTTAATTGACAAAAAGTTCTTAAATAATCAAAGAGAAAAATGATTTAAATTCCCCTCAAATTCTAGCATCCATAGAAAACCCGGACCTAGTCACTCTTAATATTTTGGCATATACCCTTCCAGATTTCTTTATGTATATTTATACTTATCTGAGTAGTATACATACTGTATCATAACCTGCTCCTGTTTCCTTAACGCATAGTCAGTATTTTCCATGGTAATAATTAGAAATAAATGCATCAATTCTGGTCTTGCTAACAAGACTAAATACAGATGAATTTCGTGCATTATTTTTTCCCTCTGAGCACAGTGGATAACAACACTAGTTGAGGGCCTGGACTTTTAGCTATGGGGCTACGTGTAATTTGGGGATTGCAGAAAGGATTGAACAGCTTTTGCTGAGATCCATCTTTAGTTCAGGAGTCTATTGACAGTGCTTCACCAAGGGAAAAGACAAGAACAATCTATGCCATTTGAATGGAATGTCATTTGAAACCAAAATCTTCTGGAGAACTTGTTATTGAATGCCTGGCTCTCTTTATTACTGATGTGGAGGAAACATATTGAACAACAAAATGGTAATGCTCACTACCAGAGACTAGACCTTACCTGATGGCTGGTAGAACCAATGCAGGGGGAAAAAATTAATGAGACTGTTGCTAGGAGACGGGAGAGCCAAAGCTCATGGCATTGTAGGGGTTTCACTGGAAATTAAGGCAATTTAAGTGTGATTTGTATCAGAGGTTTAGCTATTAAAGTCTGTCCTTTGATGAGCATGTGTTTTTTAGCATGTAATGCTTTATATGTTTTTATGGTTTTGGAGGAATTTTGAGGGTAATCCCAAGGCATTTCCCTTTCTTTCCACAGGGACAATCCCTTCTTCAGAGCACAGCCCATTTTCGAGTGGCTGCTGCCGCTTTTCTCCCACCCCTTCCGTGCGACAGCCTCAGAGCTGGTGCGGAGGCAGAGCTCAGGCTGCTGGTAAGTAGCTGAGAAATCTTTTGTAGAATAAATATCCAAAATATGCATTCTAAAGCAAGTGGCATGTTTTCATGGAATAGAATAATACATAGCTGTGTAGGAATTTCTGATTCTAATCAGTGGCATTGGGGAAATGGGTTAATTATGTTCCAAGTATTCCACCGTCACTTTTCTAGTATAAAGCTTGTGTCTTAAATGGTGAATGAGTTGCTGGAAGAAAATATAGAAACTTCCCCCTTGTGATTCTGGTAAGATATTTCCCAAAATAAGACTTGACGAAGATGTCACTAAAATGAGAAATTACATTCGGAGCGATATTTCAGCTTTACGATGTTTGGATTACACGTGATAAAATAGGTTGCAATTCAATATGTTCTAAGAACTGATCCTTTCTCAGTGTGGAGGGAGCAAGAGAAAAATGTTATTTTGCAATGGGGAAAAAGATTACTACCATTCCTTATTTAAAAAAATTAAAGAATATCGTGTGACTGATGTCTGTACAGGAGAGAAAGTAAGAAGACGGACAGCCTGTAATGTTCAGATTAATTACTTCATGTGAGAGATGAGTGTGTGTTGAATGAGGAAGATCAAAATTTGGTTTTACGATGAAAAATCATGAAGAAAGAATAATGAACATTGTGACTGTGCCTTTATTTTGAAAAGAATTCATTTTTATTTGTAGGCATCAATTTGTACAGTAAACAGTGTTTTTTTTTTCTTTGAAAATGGATGTAAGAAGGAGAGCAGAGATTTCTATCCACAAAGATTTTCTGTATGTTTCTGAAATGTGCCTAAAAATGTGTAAGATGCTGTGTGTCCTTTTGCCTGGAAATTTCTTTTGTAGATCTGTTTCTTCAAGGGGGGAAAAATGGAAAAAATGATAGCTAAAGTGGTGGCTTTTTATTTCTTTGAAATTCAGATTGTTTTGACACTTCCTCAGGAAAAAGAGAAAAAACAGCTACGTAGTTTTTTGAGTTAGATGACAAAGCAGCAATCCAGGAAGAAAAATGAGAATGAAAAAGCTGAAAGGAAAGTCCACAAAATGGACCATTTTTTTTTTCAAGCTGCAAATGTCTGCGGGTAGCATGTTTGCAGGGGGAAGAGGGGAGAGTATATTGAAGGCAAAGGGAGGGGGTAATGAACAGAGCACTGCGGCAAAGAGAATGACTGACGCACCCAGGGACATGTGACCATTCTCCAGTGTAGTGAAGAAAATTTTCCAGGAGTCCATCTTGTATAAGAAATTCTGTACCTACTAACATTCAAATAAGACCAGAATTTTTATATAGTAGGTTCTGACTTGGTTTTGCTTGGTTCTCTGTCAGTATGTACATGGGTGCGTTTCATCTTTGCTTTGTATTGTCTTCATTCCAAGACTTTCTTTTCTGTGCTCCCACCGCTCTTATAACACTTATTAAAGTATCTTGTTAAAAATGCTGTCTTTCCCCTTTACATCATAAAAATATCATATAGTCATTGCAGAAAATTTGGAAAAATATAAAGATGGCTATAAAAATTACCCATAATCTCATGACCTAGAGATAATTACTATTAACATAATTGTTGTCAGTCTGTCTTCTGTGAATACATGCAAATGAATAGAAATATGGAGAAATTTCTATGCATTTGATATAGATATTTATATATATAATGAAAGTCATATGTACATATAGTTTTCAATCTGCTTTAATCATTAAACAAGGTATTGGAAGAAATTCCCCATACTTTGCAATATTCCACAAGAATGTGATGCTTTGTGGAGGCATAATCTTCAGTCACATAGGGTCTCGTTAAATGTCCGATTATTGAGTGTTTGTTTACATGTGCAATTTTTGCTGTTATAACTTACCACATACATCTCTGTGTACTTTTCTGTTTCCTCCTTTAGGATAAATGTATAGATGTGGACTTCTTGGATTAAATGGTAAGGTTTCTTCCCCTGCACTCAAACCTTATACATATTGCCTAATTTATTTATCATATGTGATAAAAACATTATTTTCCCATTATTTTTTCCTATTGATTTTTTATCACTTATGGTGGGGCTGTTTTTAGATGTCACACTGTTATATTTTTAAATGTCCATAAGTATCGGTTTTTGATTTTTTATTTATGTGTTTCCTTTGATGAACATATTCACCTGTATTTTGCCCCTAGCCATTTCATTGCTTCCTTTTCTACAATTATCTCTAATCATCTGAAATTCATTTTGGTGTATGCTATGAAGTAGGATCTAATTTTGTTTTTTTTCCAAATAGGTCACCAATTGTTTCAGCATCATTTATTGAATAATCCAACCTTCTTCCACTGATTTGAAATGACAACGACTGTTCTCTCATTAGGTAGGGTGTAGCTTTCCACAGGTCGGCCATTTTCTCTCTACCTAAGATAGTTACATTCCACAATAGTACTCCTACTTTCTTGCAGCTTCTGGAAGCCTTCTAAATTGTCATGTTCATGCTTATGCTCTTCACGAATTCTAGGCACATGAAGTTTAGGGCAGTGGTTTTCAAACAGGATTTACAGTTCTTCACAATTTAAAATTTTTATTTTTCCTTAGAATGTTTTTTACAAATTGAAATGGAGGAATCCAAATGTATAAAACCACTGCTCTGAATGTGCTGTTCCTCTGAGTCACACCTGACATTCTAATTGTGTGTTCAAAAACTAACATCCCCCTGGGCTTAGTATTATTCCTAAGGTTCTTCCTTCAACCTCTTATTCTACTCTTCAGGTATGTGGAGAATTAAAGCTGTCTAGACTCAGTTCCTGGAATTATGTAAGATGGAAATGTAAAAAGTGTATGAGGAGCAGAAATAATGTTTTCCAGCCTGTTTCTGGCAGTATTCTGATCTAGGGACTTAAAGGGGTTAGGGCAGGTCATAACCCATAGCACCTGTGCCGCCATTTCTTGTAGATAGTAGCATATCTCAGTGGTTCACCTCCTCACTGCAGGCAGAAGGCTCAAGCATAAAACAGCGAGTCTTTTAGTGGGAGATGGGTTAAATGTTGCTCACAGAAATACTTGACCATTAAAGTTACCTGCCACCCACTGTTGACCGTCCACCTCCATTCCCCACACAGCCTTCTTTCTCTGTTGATTTTTGAGCTGGCCCCTCGCCTTTATTGCTTCTGAAAGAAAGCAAGGGGGCATGGGTGGGAGGATGGCTTGCCTGCTCTTATTGCAAGGGGCACCTTTGGCTCACAGCCACAGCCCCAGTCATTTCTTGACTTGCCGAAGTAGGCTAGGATTTGTTTGTGAGTTGAGGCTGGTTTCCCTGGCAACAGCAGCTTGCCAAGGCTTGCCCATTCCCTCCTGTTCAGTGGCAAAATGAGGCTGCAAAGGCAAAAGAGTGGTCTTGGGGGCCAGAGTCGCTGAGGGAGTTATTCTTCGGTCAGGATATTATTTTTTCTGGGCTAAGCTGTATACAATCATTATTGTATAAAGAGCATTGTATTTTTTTTTTAAGCCTTGGAAGGGTTACAACTACCTCCTTCTTCTTCCTCTCAAATTACCTGCTCTCAGTATGTCCACCACTGACCATGAACTCTTCCCAGGGTTTGAGGTCACTGACACCCTCGGGGGAGAGGGCAAGGAGATTCATGTGAGCATGGAAAATAGACTGCCTAGTTTCAAACCTCTACCAATGACCATCGCTCTGTGCCTCACTTTCCTCAGATGTAAAATGGGGATAGTAATAGTACCTTTAGAACAGTGTTTGATAATAGTACCTGTTGTGTAAGTTTTGTCCATTCTTATTCATTGATATTGAAGGAGACTTGCCCTGGAACAGACTTTCACTGACACAGACAGACTCATACCCTACTGGTCGCCAGTGACATAGCACAAACCCACGTTTCCCCCTATACTCTTCCCATGGCACACAGACACCACGGCAAAAAGCCTTTGGCCCATAGCACAGAGACATTTCCCATATCACTCAGACCCAGAGGCACACATATTTTCCCCAAAGCAAAAAGACTCATGTAAGGGACACAGAAGCACCTGATCCTAAAGACTCTACCCGTGGCACATGGACAACCTCAATATTACGGACTGTGCCCATGTGACACAGGCCCTTCCCCTGGCATGCAGTCTCTCTACAGCACTCACACTTACCCCAGAGAAGACAGATTCTCTCAGGAGTCTGCATATTCTCATGGCAAAAAGGCTCACTCTACGGGACACAGACATTCCTTATAGCACACAAATACTCCCCAAAGCACACAGACTCTCGTCACAGGACATGGACTCTGACTGTGGTGTATAGACTTCCTACAGCACAAAGATTTCTGCACAGCACACAGATACTCCACAGTACAGGAGATACTTCCCGCATCACAAAGATTCTCCCCACAGCACATCTTCTCCGGATGCCGCAGTGACTAAACCCACAGCTAAGATTCTCCACAGGGCACACACTCCCCTCACATCACATGGACCCTCACCAGACTTCATCCCAAAGCACACACAGCCTCCTCAGGGCACACAGCCTCACCCCACAGCACTCTTAGGAGCATGTCCTTATGTTGTGGGGTGAGTCTGTGTCTTGGGAGGAAGCCATCCCACAGAACATAGTGTCTACTCACAAAACACAGACTCACACCAGAGCTCACACTCTCCCAAGAACAAAGACTTCCCCCCAGGACACAGTTCATGGCATAGCTTGAAGACCCAGACAGAGAGACACAAAGACTCTCCCATGACAGATGGACTTGCTACACAATACACAGACCATCCCCAAAGAACATGAACTTGCCCCATGGTACCCAGACGCTGCCCACATCAAGCAGACTCATCCCACAAAACACAGACTGTGCCCACAGCACAGAGAATCTCCCACGACACACAGATTTTCCCCACAGCCAAAAGATTCTCCCCACAGAGCACGGCATGTCTCACAAAGTGAGGTGCCACACAACACATAGACTCTCCCTACGGCCTATAGATAATACCCCACAAACACAAATTGTCTTCATAGGACACATGTCCTCCCCTTGGCACACAGAAACCTTGTCACCTCTGGCAACTAGTCCCAGGATGCATGGCTTCCTCCCAAGACACAGACTCACCCCACAACATAAGGACATGCTCCTAAGAACCCAGACTCCCCCCTACAGCTTCAGGACTGGGCCCGTGGTACATGGATTAAACCCATAGCACAGAGACTCTCCACACAGCGCTCAGACAAGCTCATCCACAGCATGAAGATGCAGCAGTACGGGTTACAGCCCATGTATCTCCTATGATTGTCTCGGCACAACACACAGCCTTTCCCTTCAGTGCCTCACTTATTTTACAACAAACACAGTTATCACACAGTGCAAATACTTGCCTCATGGTGCACTCACTTACCCAGCAACATCCAGTCCCTCGCCAACCGTGCAGTTACCATACAACACACACTGTGGCCCTGTAGCAACAACACACACCCTGAATTCTTCAGACAAAGTTCAGTAAATGGACACACTTCACAATGCACAGCATTACATCACAGCATGCAAACTGGCCCTTTGATGAGCAGACTTGTTCAACCACAGACACACTCATGGCACAGTCACACCTAATCTCTTCCCCAAGTGTTCAGATGTGCCTGAGATCATAGAAACACTCATTTCACAGCATTGATGCAACTCATCCCAGATGAGCATACATACAAACACATCCCACAGCACAAATCTCCACCCCTATATGCACCAAATTGTGTCGCAGCCCACACTTGCCATAAAAATTTACTTCACCAAAAGCACACTCCTGCTCTGGCTGGTGTAGCTCAGTGGATTGAGTGCTGGCCTGCGAACAAAGGGGTCACAGGTTCAATTCCCAGCCAGGGCACATGCCTGGGTGGTGACCCAGGTCCCTGGTGGGGGTGGGGCATGTGAGAGGCAACCACACATTGATGTTTGTCTCCCTCTCTTTCTCCCTCTCTTCCCCCTGTCTAAAAATAAATAGAATTTTTTTTAAAAAAACACGCTCTTTATGGTGCTTACACAGTGTAACACATACTCCAAAACACTTGCAACCATTAGCTCTACCACTCCCACATTTACCTCAAAGTGCAGAGCTTTTTTCCCTGCTCACGCTGCTGCCCATACACAAGACACACCCAGAATTCCACCACATTGTGTAGATCCTCCCATCAGTGTGCACACTTGCTCCGCAACTCACACAAACACTCACAAACACTGAGACTCACCCTAAATATATAGACAAGCCCTTTGGGACATAGACTTGCCCCACAACATAATCACACCCACAAAGCTTAAAATCCACAGGCATGACTGCAAATGCGTAGATTTCTGCACTGCACATAATTGCCTCACAACACAGACTGACTCTGAAATGGAAAGCCTGCAGTGCACATAAACATTCTCCAGTGTGCAGAGAGCTCCATAATAATTTACAGACATGCTTTACCATACTATTGAGCTGCCACTCTGGCTACAGCAGATGCACAGCTTGTGTAATGGTTAAGAGCTTGGCCTCTGGACCCATACTACCTGGGTTTGAATACAGGTTCTATTGCTTTCTAATTGTATTACCTCGGGTAAGTAAGTATATTTCTCTGTTCTTTAGTTTGCTCATCTGTAAAACAATGGTAACAATAGCATCTACTGAAAAGGGTTGTTGTGAGTATTAACTGAATTGAGATATGTCAAGTGCTTATTACAGTGCCTGGTACATAGAAACTATTAAAATTGTTCATACAGGGTCCGGCAGAAGTAAGGCCTGCTTGAGTGCACTTGATAGGGAAATACTATGGGTATAATAATTTATAATTTTAATTTGAACATTCCATCTAAAATGTCATATGGTGTGCTTGAGTGTGATATTGTTATGTTACAGAATGACATGCTTATGATTTTGTAATAAAAGATTTTGTAAGAAAAAGGGGCGTTATTTGTGCTGGACCCTGTATATTTCTGTCCACCCTCCTCCCCTCACCATTACTGCTAAGGTGAAAAGGGTCTAACTCTAATACCTAGAATCATGTGACAGCACAAAGATTCAACACATGACACAGAGACTAGCTCCAGAACATCTATAAACACTCCACAGCATGCAGGCCCCTCATTACAACACCCACATGCTGCACAGAACACAAACGGAACTGCAAACCAGGTGCCACCCACGGCACATGGAACTGCATCACGATTAAGAAATTTGCTATGCAAGGCACAGGCTTGCTCCATAATACACATATTCATTCCACAATGCCCATACTGCATGCATCACACCCAGCCACATCCCACAAGACAGTCTCACAACACAACACAATGAACACATACACAAGTGCCCCCTACAAGTCAGCAAGAAGCCCTGTATTACACAAACACCTCCTACCACACACTAATTATTTCACATAATGTGTATATAGATGAACTCTTCACAAACATGCTCCTAAATGCATGCTCTTGCATTTATAATACTTGCACCATAATACTGAGTCATGCTGCAACACAGAGACTCACCCAACAATCTGGGGATACCTCATGATGCAGCCTTACCACCCTGCACAGATGCATCCAAAGACACATAGACAGGCTCTACAATACCTTGACTTGCTCCAAAACAGCCTAGCACTCGCGGACATACACTGTACACACTCACTGACACGTATCACATCTCTCAAGATGCCTAGAGGTATGTTAACATATACAGAAAAGCATCACAGAGTTCAGCATTAGATAACACACACCCTCACTCCACAATGTACAAACTCATTCTCCACTCAAATGCTCATTTGCCTCCAGTGCACAGATGTGCCCCACCACACAAAAACACTTTCCGTGAACACAAACAAACCCAAAATGCACAGGCATCATCCACACCAACACCTGTACATACTTTCCACCCTCCAACAACAGAAGCATCCTGTAATGCACCCCACAATGTAACAATCAGCGTCAGAATACCTGGAGACCCTGTACAACATATACACATTTCCCACAGCAAACATGGTTCTCCATGTCTCACAGAATTGCATCACAATATACAAACTCCTATAAAGCACAGACCTGGACAACAATACCCAGACTCATTGCACAAGGCACAGAGGTGTGCCGTAATCCAGGGCCTAGACTCACAGCAGGGAAAATACCTTTCAAAATAATTACTCCAGTAAAATCACAAAATTCTCTGACAGCTCACAAAATCACATCTCTGCACACCTGTCCCTTAAAGCAGAGGCTTGACATGCAACTTACGTAGTTGGCCACAACAAAAAAAGCATTGCCACACAGTGCAGATAGCAGCATCTCGACTTCTGAACTTTATATAAAACAATGGCTTTTCAATAGGACCCACCCTGCAATTCACAGATAAGCCCCACAATACTTGGATAAATTTGACAATCCCTAGGTGCGCTGCAACCTAAGACATGCCGCAACATGTAGATGTACCCCCACCCCCGAGGCCCAGAGGCATGCCCAAAGACATGTAGAACCTCTACCGCCCCCCCGCCCCCACAAAAAAAGGGGCAGTATAGATTGTGGTCAAAAGTTTACAGTTAGGATTCAGGCTGCCTGGATTCTAATCCCACATGTATCATTTACTAATTGTGTGACCATGAAAAGGTTTCTTAACCTCTCTGTGCCTTATTTCCCTCAGGTATAAATTAGGAGTAACACTGGTACTCATTAGAGTTGTTAAGAGGAATAAATAAGCGAATGCCTTAAACATTGTTCAGAACAGTGCCTGGCACAGAATTAGCATTACCCATGTTAACTGATCTTGTTGTTGCTGTTATTGTTGTTGTTTCTACACATGGGACTGGACCATAATGGTAACACTCCACCTAAAATAATTAGAATTTACCCCGACACATAGAGTGTGCCCCCATAAAGCACACGATCACCTCACCATCTCACACTCCCACCACCCTGTCCTTACGTATCCCGTGTTCACTCACTGTACTTAGCTCACAACACCCAGAAACAGCTGTCATACAGTCTCTGCGACACCTAGACCCTTCACAATACCTAGACACACATTGGAATAAACAAACATCTGTGATGCAGAAACATCCATGCAAAGACCCATCCCATTCAACTAACTGCACCCTATCCTATACAGCAGGGGTGTCAAACTCATTTTCACCAGGGGGCCACATCAGCCTCACGGTTGCCTTCAAAGGGCCAAATGTAATTTCAGCTCCTTAACAGTTAAGGAGGAGTTACCTTTATACAGTCCTAAAATTATTTCGGCCTTTTGAAGGCAATCACAAGGCTGATGTGGCCCCCAGTGAAAATGAGTTTGACACCCCTGCTATACATGATGCTCCACAATACACATACTCACCATGGAGCACCCTGGCCACACAACACAAAGAACTTACGATACTTTTATATTGCAGAAATAATCCACAACACAGAGACTTCTTGAACACACAGGATTGTATCACAACATACCTATCAAAACCCACAAAAATTACCTGTACACCCCAGATTGCCCACAGTGCACAGACTTGCCCCACAATGCAGATAATCTCTCCACAGAATCCAGACTTGCCCCACAGCACACATGCCAGTCCCATAGCACGTGGATTGGCCCATTCCCCACAGATAGGATCCCCAATGTACAGAATCCTGTGACAAAGTAGACACACCCCACAGTGCCTTTACTGGGCATATAACGTACACATCAGCTCCACACAGTGAAGACTTAAAGCAGTAAATACCTTCTTTTTGTATTACCAAGACTTGTCCTACGACATACTAAAACACTGTGTGGTGCACAGAACTGATACACAATACCTCAGCGTGCCCTATAATGTACAGACCGAACTGCACAATGCAGACTCCTCCCACAAAGCAGAGACACCATCACAACATTCCATCTTGCCCCACCGTGCACAGCCTAGCCTCACAATTCCTGGGAGTATTTTACAATGGACAAACATCACCCCCAACCCAAAGCCCCCAAGGGATCAGAATTATGTCAAAATGCAATGGCCCCAAACACCTTCAGTTGTCCCCATGCAGTTCCCCAATAGATATGCAGGGACCATAGCACTCAAATACAACCTGTGATCACAGACTTATCCCACAAACCGCAGACACGCCCCATTATGCATAGATGTCTCCCACAATGTTGACTCTCTGCCTGCATTACCCACACTCACATCAGAACATCCAGAGTCAACTCACTGCTGACAGATTACAACCCAGAAATATGCCACACAACACACATGCCTCTCAAAGTATGGACACAACCACTACCCACAACCTCCCCCCACCATGCTGAAGATAATAGCACAATGCTAAGGGGTGCCCCACAATGCCCAGACTGCCACACAATGACCACGCTTGTCACACAGTAAAATCATGCCCTGCAAACCAAGTATAAACCCCAACAAAACAGATAAACCCCACAATGCATAGACCTGCCTCATAACACAAGGCTTACCATGCAACACACTGACTCTCCTAACATACATGGGTTGGAATCCCAATGCACAGACTCACTCTGCAAAGCTGATTTGCTCTGCAATGAACACAGTCACTTCACAATGAAAACACTAGAACCGATACCCATGTTCACTCTTTTGTAATTTCCTCACCACATAAGAGGCCCTATAATGCATAGATATACCCCTCAGCACACAGACTTTTCAAATCACACCTGGACACACCATATATTGCATAGACATGCACCACAGTCCTGACAGATGTCAGAACACTGCGTATGCAATGCAAACATGTATCACAGAACACTTAATCATCCACAATGCACAGACTTATTCCATGAAGCACTATTTTATCCTGCTCAGTCTGATCCCATACCACAACCCCTAGACTTGTCCCAAAACACAAAGGCATATCCCAGGATGCACAGATTTGTGCCACAACATCCAGAATCATTTAATAATGCCCACAGTCATTCCATGATACCCCCAAACTTCATACTACTAATGCACAGACAAAAATGCACAGCACACAACCTTGCCTCAGAAGCGCATAGCTACACCACAGTGCACAGACATGCCCTAAACAGAGAGGTGCCTCAATCACACCCTCACCTTGCAATGCAAACACCTGGCCTGTAGGGAGAATAGGAGCAACAAAGCACCTAGAGCTGTGTTGCAGCTCAAAGCCAACTTTTACAATGTTCATGCACAGCCCACTGCACAGGCTCAGTCCACCAACTATGAGCTCATCGAACAGCATTCAGAATCGCAAACAAGCCAATGGACAGTCACAGACACACAAGTTGGACTCTTCCCAAAAAGCACAGAATCATATCCCAGAGCACTGATATGCCCCACAATGCACAGTATCAAGTGACAATGCAAAGGCACATCTCATGTCACAAGACTCTCCCTGCAGTGCAGAAACATACTTCAACTTACGTGTATGCTCCAGCATACCCGCCCCCCCCATAACACAGTCATCTAGACACCCTTCACCATTCCCAGGTATAGTGCCAAGACTCTGGCCACCACTCAGACCCACACCAAAGCACACAAAACCACCTCAGAGCGTATAGACTCCCCACATGTTATATAGGGTCAACTCATGACACATATATGTGTCACACACACATATCTCAGCACAAAGACTGACCCCAAACCACTTAAGGTCAATGACAATACTTAACCACCTCACCCAAGAAGGCATGGAATTGTATCACAATACACAATCTGTCCTACAATATATAGAACAATTGTACCATTAATCTTCTTACCTGATGGTGCAAAGATCAGCCCAAGCAGGGCACACACAAGCACTACAGCATGTAGAAACTACCTACAGTGTAGAGACTTGCTTTCAGGTGTATAGACCCCCTTGCATAATGCACAGATTTATGTTGCGGGCCCTTCAGCTCACTGTTCAAGACATCAATTAGCCTAATACACACTTTGCCCCACAGAACACTGCCTCCACACATCTCAGACCTGTGCACACAGATTTGGCCCACAGAGTCTCAAACACAGTGCAACACACAGGCTCTAAAAACATCTGTCAAATCATATTAAAATATATAAACATGTCCCATAGAAACACCATCACCAAACCTATGGTTGCCCTACAGAGGATATAAAGAAACACCACCATTCACACTCAGCTTACAAGTGTTTTAGTTGTACCGGGATGTACAGAATTGCATCAGAGTGCACACTACGACCAACAACTCACAGACCTGTCTCAGAGAATGATGACTCACTTCACCACACACCACACCATTCCCAAACTTCTACCAGACCTTCACACTCAGCCAAAAATACACAAGCCCACCCCGCACCAAACATAGATAACACATAGATTTACCCTCACTTAGAATAAATTCACAACTCATATTTGTCCCACAATGCCCAGGCACATATTACAATATACAGAAAACAATCACAACTTGAACACTCTGAAAACAGTGCACAGAATCCTGCAATACCACAGAATTCTTATTGCAACATCCAGATTAACCTCACAGTACCCCAAAGTGCATAAAAACACATTCATTCCAAAATGGACAGCTTCTCCCACAACTCCTGTATTCATCCCACAATACACAAAGTTGCCTCATAAGACAGAGACTTCCTAGAAACACACACTATTGCATAATAACTTATGAACATTTCTAAAAACATACACTCCATAATGAACGGACCCCTTCTAACATCTGATTACATACTCAAATGCATAGACCCACCCCTCCCCCACCACCATAGTCTCATCCAATAGCTCTAAAACATGCCACAGAAAATAGGCTTACCTGCAATGTATAGAATTTTACACAACTTTCAAAATCATACTACAATTCATAGACTTGCACCCCTGTACACAGGGTTATCACACAATGCATAGACTCATTCACAAAGCAAATAATTCAGAATACTCCACAACCACCACCTATGCTCCTAAACACACGAACATGCAGTACCACACAAAGAAACCATCCACACGACATGCCTCTGAGCCTTACAGTGCCCAGCCTCTGCCATAGCTCCCACAGTCACTTCTCAATATCTAGACCAGCTTAAGATGTCAATCATGCTCCGTGACATGACTCCCACCACAGCACACGGAATCACATCACAATGCATAAGTTTGCCTCACAGTTCAAAATTCTCCAAAACTGCCAAGACTTGCTCCCTAAGTTACCCAATATTACTATAACACATAGGTTTGCCTCAAAACTGTCTTACACCATAATACTGCAGAAGCACCTCATTATACCTGCAATGAACTTGAAATGAACAAGCTTGTCCCCCAAAAGCCCATATTTACCCCATAACACTGAGATATACCCTATAACATAGAGGTAAGTTCCACAAAAATGCAAAAATCTCCCTATAATGTATAGCCTTACTCTAAAACATAAGTTCACCCCACTAGAGTAAGAATAGACCACAGATATCCAGCCACACCCCCAGGTTCATACTCTTGTCATACAACATGAAGATGTATTACCATGCACACACTAGCTCCATAATACCCTTATACAGCTAACTTACTATAGACAGATGCACTCTATGACACAAAAGTTTCTACCATGGACACAAAATTGCATTCTGATGCACAGATTTACCGCAAAACACATACAATTTCTTCACAAGACAAATACTTTACAGAGAAAACATGTGTTTCCAGCCCCCCAAATTGCCCTAGGGTGCACAGACTCACCCCGCAGGGTGAAGGCATGTCCATGTTGCATGCTTACTGTCCTCCCCAGATGTGTTTTGCAACACAGCTTTGCCTTACGAGATAACCTTTACCCTCAACCTAGACACAGTCTATGGTGCATGTATTCACCCCCACAACACCTGGGCAAAACCTCTAATGAAAAGGTGCATCCTACAATGTACAAAATCTCTTGAAAATACAGAGACGGTCTCACAGTTCCAGAATGAGCACACGATAGTCAGACTTTCTTCAAAATGCAAATTCACTCCAAGACACCTTGAACCAAATCACAACATACAAACTCAACCCATATGAAGTTGCCCTCACAACACACCGACATGCCCCTCATCACTGAGATTCCCCTATGTACACAAAGTATCATTACAGCTTCACATCACTCCACAAAATGAATGCATGATCCACACTACTACAGACAAAACTCCTGATATACAGACATGCCCCACAGTATTGAGAGAAATACCCTATGGTACACAGCCATGCCCTACCACACAAACTCCTGCAACAAAATAAATCATCGCCCAATATAAAGATCCCAAACTGGTTACATACGTGCATACCCCACAAGCCAAAATCACACCATAAGGCAGGTATGTCTTACAGCGCACAGAGCAGTCCAAAGCACAGACACCGGCTCCCCGACACCCAAGCTTGTCTCTAATAACCTGCATGCTCTTGACAACACCAGGACACATGCAATACCATATCCAGAGTTAACCCATATAATACAGCCTTGCCCTGTAATGCACAACACTGGACCACAACCTCTACAAATGCCATACTATATAGAGATACGACCCCACACCCAAGAAATCCCCCGCCTTTTAAAAAAACTCATATAAACTTCCCATAAGGCACAGACATACCCTAAGATGCAAACACTGCCCCTCAGAGGCAATAATTTATTATAGAATTTCTAGAATCAATCCATGGCACACAGTCTCATCCCATTACTCCAAGATCTATCCCACAGTTTACAGACTGCAAGGTATAGACCACAACACCTACACATGCCCTACAATGTGAGGACATGTTCCATGATCCAGAGATTTCCAGGACAGTATATCCAAAAAATAAAAAATCACAGCTATAAAATTCACAACACTGAGAATCATTCCCACAAAGCACAGTTACTCCAAACCAGATGATCAGTACCCACAAGGCCCATTATTCATAGGCAACCCACAACGCATGGCTTTACCTCACACCTCCTAGCTGTGCCTCCCTACTGTAGAGAACAACCTCACAGTGCATGCATGAGTCATACTAGTCACAGTTCGACAGCTCACAAAACCCATTCGCAAGACATACAATTTACTAACACACCATACAACCCATATATTTACCCCACAACACCTAGACTCACCTTCCTTCAGGTAGACTCACCCCGCAACAGGAGACTCATCACCCCAAAACACATAGAATCAACCCACAATACAAAGACTCTTCCCTTGTAACAAAAAGGTTTTCTGTACCACAGTCAGATGTACCTCACCCACCTGAGTCATCCTACAATACTTAACCTTACACCACTACACAGAGACATGGTACTTAATCCATAAACTGGCTCTGATGGCAGGGACACACCCCTGTGGTTCTCCCAGCCTCATGCTACTACATACACAGAGAGATATAATCCACAACATACATATTCACCCCACAACATGCAAACTTGCCCAAAAGTTTATGGATACCCTTAGTAATACCAAGACTTGCTAGACTGTAGTCAGAAAGCATACCTCACAAAGAAAAGCAGCATATGATGTAATGCTCACTCTAGAACATACAGGTTCATGTTTCGAGGTCCGCACTCTATCACATTTAATGTTCAACGATATGTTGCTCCACAGGATACCAACCGAGGACCTGCATGGTCACACAGAGCCTTGGGAAGTGACTTCACTTTTCTGAGCCTGTATATCCATTTGTAAACATGGTGAAATACTTCCTTTTAGGCTATTCCAAGAATTAAATGAGAATTTCTGTCCCAGGCTTGGCCCCACCACTCACTGGTGCTGGGACGGGGGCACATGCGATAGTGGACGTGGTCAGTGGTTGAACAGAAGGAATATGGGCATGGTGTCAGTCAGGTCTGGTGTTTAATTCTGCCTCTGCCACCGATTGGCCCTGTGACCCACACAATGCACTCTAATTCTCTGATCCTAGTCCTCATGTAGATACTGGGATGACACTGGTTCCTGTCTTCTAGGGAAGAAGGAAGAAGTAACTTTGGAGCCCTTTGTAACAGGCAAGCCTGGGGAGCCAGAAGGATGGAGGAGGCAGCATATGGACCCTGCCTAGGGCCACAGATGGGAAGGAAGGTACGTGCCAGGGTCTCCAACAATGGCTGTGGGATTGGAAGATCAGAGCAGCCACCTGCTCTTTGTCTTTAAATTATAAAAAGCCTATATTATTAGACCATAGTTACCATCTTCAATAATCAACATTTTTCAAAGAAGGCTATCTTTTAATGTTTATTTCCTTGGCAACTTCCAGAGAGGAAGACAATCTTGAGCGCCCTCTGCTGGCTGTATTGTAGAAAAGCAGGGGTGGAGATGACCAGGAAAATCTTTCCAGAAGAAAGTGTTCACAGTTACACACACATATATTTGTTATAGATTAGTGCATATCCAACAGAATACAGACACATACATGCAGTGTCACAGATGTTTATACTGACAGAGACCTACAGGTTTGTCGTAATCCTACAGAGCATACATTGTTAAAGCCCCAGCCAGACATTTGTTTGCACAAATACAAACAAAACCAGGAGTCCCAATAGGCATCATCTCATGGATACACAGATACACATATACATACAAATGCCCACAGTTATGTGTGTAGACACAGAGCAATATGTACACATAAATATACACTCCACTTACACTGACTCAGAGAACACAGAGACATATATATATATACCATCCTATCTGTTTACTGATTTATAACCTCAAAGATGCAAAAAAAACAAATACACACAAAAAAAGCACTCAGATGCTTCTGGAGGCTCATGATGCACATTTCGAGACACCACCACACATTTATGCAGAAATGTAGATAAATATACACACACCTGCACAGATACATGTATGTTTGTGTGCACTCATACCCATATACATACACAGAGTCATTCATATACAGAAACTGGTGTATGTGTTTTTACTGCTTTGCAGAGATAATGACATTTAAACAAACAGCAAAACAGAGATTTCATTCATAGGTAGATAAATGTGTTTTAAAAGTGTACTTAGTGGCACTTTCATGCACACAGAGTCACATGCATATATACACAGAAGCATAGTTGTTATTAAAACACATGTGCATAAGTATGCTCACGCCTGCACATGTAACCTAAGTGTTCATACTTGCCATGACCACATCTAAATATGTACAGATGCATAGGTATGGAAATGCACATGGGGCACACATGAGAATATTCATGCATGTGAGTGTACATAGGCAAATACACAGCACAAAGTTGTGCACACATAAATGTACTTGTACATGGAGACACATACATGCACATATGGATAAAACATGATCCATAAAGAGATATCTACCTGTACATACCATACAGACAGTGGTATATACATTTAGAGAGAGATGCTTTCATATATAGAGAGATATGACAGAGATAGATGGATAGATTTAGCAGAGACTTTCAAATGAAGAAGCCTATATACACATAAGCACAGGCATAAAGACCTACAGAAAGATATACACAGGCGAACGCATCTTATACACATGTAGTTAAATACATGGGAATAGAGGTTCAGTCCTACAGACTTACACATGTACACATAGATGTGGACACTACACCCCTAAAAGACAAGATCTCACCCAGTTACAGGGTGACACACGCCAAACCCCTCTTAAAGGTATATGCACACAGAACTCTATAAATGCATTTGCACGTACAGACACATATAGGGTGGGGCAAAAGTAGGTTTACAGTTGTTCACATGGAAAAGAATACAATAATTAATAAATAATAATACAATAATAAACTCTGCATTTTTTGTATTCACAAATGTAAACTTACTTCTGCCCCACCCTGTAAACACATATGCAGATGTACACTCAGATGTAAGATGTATGTCCCAAATATACAACATCCTCAGCATATAAAAGAGACACACACACACACATATATATCTACAGAAAATGCAGATCTAAACACATTAAAAATGTAGACATATGCAGAGACTCAAATGCACAGATGTGCACCCTGACATGCCAATATATGCACAATTGGTACACACACACACACACACACACACACACACAATGGTCTACAATTGTACTCCTATGCCCATTCGGCATACAGTCCTAAATGTACATCAAATGTGTGAATGCACACACTTATATACATGTGCCAACACAGGCATACATGGACTCAATCATACTTAAACAGAAACAGCCATAGAGACTCATGCAGATATATACATATGAAAACACAAAGATTCAACCACATATAAAACGACACGCAAATATTTAAATACTTTTTCGAAGGAAGCTGTGACTTTTAATGTGACTTAGCCTCTTTAAGAAAATGAAATGAAAATCATCGAGCTCCCTCTGATGATTGTATTGAAGCAGATGTAGAAATTACCAGAATGATCTCAAAAAGATCTGGAGTGCACATGTTGTTTGATCACACACACATAATTCCACATGCGCAGAATCACAGGCATAGAATCACAGGAAAGCAAAGAAATAGAAACATACATAGCCAAGTATAGAAAGGTACGTAGACACACACACCACTGAAACATCGCGCACTGTGAAACTGGAGCGCATGGCTATCAAACTTGAAAACCAATCCAAACCCCTTATTTACATCTAAGCTGCAGCACTTACTAGCTCAATGACTTGGAGCCATTTTTCTGCTTTTTTTTTCACCTGTAAAATGAAAAGTAATATTAGCACTTACCTCTTAGAGCAGTTTGAAGATTCAGTGAAATGAAGGGCTTAGCCTCATGTATGGAATGTCATAGATGCTGCTGCTGCTGCTTTTTGGTTTTGTAAGAGCTGAAGTTCCTAGCTAGGTAGTGTTTGGATTTTGTGGTGAAAGTGCACGTGTATATTGTAGAGATGTGTTCATTAGCATTATTTGTAAATGGTATTCATGAAGAATAGATTTTCATAGACAAGGTCGTTGCTGAAATTCTCAGAGATCATAAGGGCTTATTATGATCCCTTTCCCTGGTAAAAGTAAAGACTTAAAACAAAGGCTTCCTGATGTTGTTGTCTGCCGTGATGTCATGTTGTTGTATCTTTTTCCTTTTTGCAGGAGGAGATGGAAGATTGAGTGAGCCAGTGATAGAGGAGGAAGAGGGCTTCCCGCCACGTGCACGTTTGCCACCTAGTGACCATATTGAGTAAGTGCAGTATTTGTGGATTGCTCAGAAACATTCCTAAGATTTTACCTATTGCCATGTTGCACAACCTCCTTGCCAAATAAGCTAGTATACATCAAGTTAAAGTGGTTTCTACTATATTCAGAAATTAGAAATAGGTATAACATAAAAAAACCTTTCTAAATTTCATGGCTTACTCCCCAAACCCCCACCTCAGTTTTCCTCTGGACTTCAGAGACTGTTCTACAGCAGTGGTCTTCATACTTTTTAAATATAGGCCACCTAAAATAATTTTGAGAAACTATCTATCCCATCACACATCTTCAAGTTAGTATCTGAAATTTATTATCATAAACTTAATTATTTGCAGAGTTATTACTTCAGGCATATTATAAATACTTGTGCTTTTAAATAACATGATTTAATCACATTTTGCATGATCCAATGAATTAGACCACAGCTTTGGATCATTGTTTTCATAGAAAATATTTATAATATAACTTGATTGGCAAAGCAATGTTCATATCAAGATAATCAGCCAAATCAGCTATATCTTCCAAAAAAATGTCTGACTTCACTTTTCAATGTAAAAAAATGAATTAATATACACATTCTGAAGAACATTATTAAAACCATGGAGGAATCAATTATGGGACAATGAGTGCTAAATAGTTTACCAACAAACTATGTAGAAAATTGGAATAATAATGAAATTTATATCCACTTCAAAGTAGGTTAAGAAATCAAATACTTCTGTTTCTCATGTAATTTCAAACCAAACAATGGAATATATAGCTAACATTATAATTCACGTATGAAACAAAGAATCTGTTGGCAGTCATAATTTCCTTTGGTAAACAAATCCTCATATGTTTTTAGAACTCTATTGTTGCATTTCTGGAAATAATTAAGAATCATATACAGGGGAAAGCAAAAGTAGGTTTACAGTTGTGAATACATGAAACAGTTTATTCTTGCATTATTATTTATTAATTATTGTGTTATTTTTATTACAACTGTAAACCTACTTTTTCCCACCTTGTATAACAATTGAAAAAATCCATTAATGTTATTAGACCACAGAATCAAATTTTTCAAGCATATTTATGAAAGAGAAAAATACATATAGCTAAAAATAGTTGGTCTGGCAAACTATATTTTATTTTTGGTCATAGGTGGTAGACAATATGGGATTATTGTCCTGACTGGTGTGGGTCAGTGGGTTGGGCAAACTGAAACGCTGCCAGTTTGATTACTGGTCAGGGCACATGCATGGGTTGTGGGCCAGGTCCCTGGTTGGGGCATGTATGAGAGAGACGCAATAGATCGATGTATCTCTTACACATCAATGTTTCCCCCCACTTTCTTTCTCCTTCTTTCTCCTTCTTTCCCCTTCTGTCTAAAAAATAAATAAATAAAATCTTAGAAAAAGAAAATAATGTGATTATTTATAAAATGAAGTAAGATTGACTTTAATTAGAAAAGATATCTCGAGATACAATCTGAGAAAATAGGTTTTAACTAGTTTAATGAATGATGTACCTTACCTGAAAGAAATCACATATAATTTCTAGGCATAAGTTTTACCTGTGTAAATACTCTATTAGTACAGGGAAACATTCCAGTTATATTTAATAGAATCAGAATCAACAGTGTATGCTGCTATTAGTTAGGAGGTGCTTTTCAGGTAATGACAGATTTAAGTTATGAGTATTGAGAATAGCTGGAAAATAATGGTTCATTTTAATTAATTTATTTATTTTTTATTTTTTAAAGATTTTATTTATTTATTTTTAGAGAGGGAAGGGAGGGAGGGGGGAGAGAGAGAGAGAGAGAGAGAGAGAGAGAGAGGGAGAGGGAGAGGGAGGGAGGGAGGGAGGGAGAGGGAGAGAAACTTCAATGTGCGGTTGCTGGGGGTTATGGCCTGCAACCCAGGCATGTACCCTGGCTGGGAATCGAACCTGGGACACTTTGGTTCCCAGCCCGAGCTCAATCCACTGAGCTATGCCAGCCAGGGCTAATTTATTTTTTAAATTGTATTTATTTATTTTAGAGAGAGGGGAAAGGAGGGAGAAACAGAGAGAGAGAAACATTGATGTGCGAGAGGTACATCAGTTGGTTGCCTCTCGCGCACTTCCAAATAGGGAGACCCAGCCCGCAACCCAGGTGTGTGTGGAACCAACAGCCTTTCAGTTTATAGGCCGGTGCTCAGTGTACCGAGCCACAGCAGCCAGGGATAATGCTTAATTTTAAGCATGTGGGAAAATTTTTGTTTATTAGGCAGATCAATTACAGGCAGAAATACATATGCAAATCAAGAACCACAGAGTGGATTCCCTGCAAACTCTCCCTGTTGCACACTTGTTGCAAAGAGTTCACGTACCAGTAGCCTAGTTTGAAAACCAGTGTTCTAGACTGTCTTAAGCAGCATTGCTCCAGAGCAATGTATAGTCACTGTTGGATTAATCAGTTTATGGTAGTTCACATTCATAAGACTGCAGTGGAAGTAGCTGTTGCTCTTGAATTCCTGCCAAACACTTCTGTGACTGATCGTGTTTGAGCAAAATATCCTGGAAGGAATTATTTTATTTTGCTGCTAAGTGTATGTATCAACTAGACCTACACTGTCCAATATGGGAGCCACTAACCACAGGCTGGCTATTGAGCATTTGAAATGTGGCTTGTGTGAACGGAGTTATAGTGAAAGTATGAAATAGCAATATATGCCAGGTTTCTGAGATAGGACAAACAGAAATAAAATCATTTATTAATATTTTATATTAATTACATGTTGAAATGATAATACTTTGGATATGTTCAGTTAAAGAACATTATTAAAATTGATTTCACCTGGTTTTTAAACTTTTTAAAATGTTACAACATAAAAATTAAAATTACATATGTGGCTTACAATATATATATTATGTGATAGTGCTTCTCTAGAGCTTATAATGGAATTCTCTGACTTCCTCTGAAAATATGACCACAGGAAAGAAATGATTTGTCCATTTTTCTGTGTTCCAGTGTAGCTAGTCTAGTACCTTTTACTAGTGTTTGGATTTCCAGGTTGGGGAATCTCTAGTTGTAAGCAGAAAAAAATAAAAAACAAAGAAACAAACCCAAAACAGCATACCATTAAAGACATTTAAAAAGTAGTCTTTTTAAAAAGATTTTATTTATTTATTTTTTAGAGAGGAAAAGGAGGGAGAAAGAGAGAGAGAGAGCGAGAAACATCAATGTGCAGTTGCTGGAGGCCGTGGCCTGCAACCCAGGCATGTACCCTGACTAGGAATCGAACCTGCGATGCTTTGGTTTGCAGCCCGCGCTCAATCCACCGAGCTACACCATCCAGGGCTAAAATGTAGTCTTTTATTAGTACCTATTGGCAGATATTGCACTCTATTGAAGATATGAAATGATTCATTACATTTGAGATGCTTTTTTATGTAATTACATTTTTATATGATACCAAGAAAGAAAAAGAAAACCACTTCCAAATAAATTCTCATGTAATGCTTTCATATCCATGGAATTTTAATTTTATATTTACTGAAAGAACTTTTCTGGCTTATTTAGATGCATATTTTTATCATATATCATGATAAGCCACCACAAAGTTTGAGTATATACTGGTAATGAAAGCTCCCTTTCAAATGTCTCCTGGCTGATAGTGATTGTAAAATTCCTTTGGTTAAAAGGTGCATTCTGATTTCAGAGATGTGAAAATGCGAAGAAAATAACATCTTAGAATTAGTTAAGTACGGTAAGTCATTTGTCAAGAAAAAAGGATCATGAAGTGCAGGAAGCCAAACTCCAAGATATCAACCAGCCTAGTAAATACACTTTTCTACGTATTATTATATTTACAAGAAACAAAACATGGTTCTCATTTAAAAACTGATTGGTCTTAGCTGGTGTGGCTCAGGGGATTGAGCACCAGCCTGTGAACCAAAGGGTCACCGGTTCGATTCCCAGTCAGGGCACATGCCTGGGTTGCCGGCCAGGTCCCCAGTAGGGTGCAAGAGGCAGCCACACATTGATGTTTCTCTCCCTCTCTTTCTTCCTCTCTCTCTAAAAATAAAATAAATAAATATCTTTAAAAGTTAAAAAAATGATCGTAGTGTACTTAAATAACATTACATTACATGTTTCATCTGACTTGATGGTTTTTAAAAAAGATTTTGTTTATTTTTAGAAAGAGGGGGAGAGAAACATCCATGTGTGGTTGCCTCTTATGCTCTCCCACCTGAGGACCTGGCCCCACAACCCAGGCATGTGCCCTAACTGGGAATCAAACCAGCAATGCTTTGGTTCACAGGCTGGCACTCAAACCACTGAGCCACACCAGCCAGGGATATTTGATGGGTTTTTAGCATTCTTTATGTGTATTGTGGCTTGGAAATAGGAGGGCTAAGGAAAAATCATGATGGGTGGGGCTATAGCTGGGGACAGACTGGACCTCTCCAGACTGAAAATGTCTAGCATGTCTGTTGTGAGAACTACTTAGCACAGCCTTGTGTGAGGCTGTGCCTTCAATGACACTACTTGTTTTTCATAATTGGGTTAACAGAGGGAACCTTACTCCTCATTATGGCTTACTTTAGTTTTTAACATACTCAACGTATCCTTTCTTAAATGAAGGGCCTAAGAGAGGAAGGAAAGGTGATCCAGCTGCTTTCCTAGTTTTTTGGTTTTTGAAAGGGTATTTGAGAGGGTCATCAAAATGAATCAGAACTCCACAAGAAGTACATTATCTTAAGAATCAGCCTTGGCTGTTGTGGCTTGGTAGATTGAGCACCAGCCTGTGAACCAAAGGGTCGCCAACTGGATTCCCAGTCAGGGCACACGCCTAGGTTTCAGGCCAGGTTCCCAGTTGGGGGCACACAAGAGGGCAACCACACACTGATGTTTCTCTCCCTCTTTCTCCTCCCCTTCCCCTCTCTAAAAATAAATAAAATCATAAAAAAAGAATCAGTGAAAAAAATTGATTTGTCATGTAGGAATTGTGACACCTCTCTGGTACTAATGATACTGTTGGTGATGCACAAATTTACAAGAGGTAACAAAACCAAAAGTTTTCATGAAATGAGAAGAATCGGAAAACCAGTAACATGTTTCCTGCCTTGCCTCTACAGTTAAACATTGTCCTAAAAACTTCACTGGCTCTCGAGGGCTCAAAAGCAGGGTCTGTGAGCTGTGCAGTCTCATAGGGCCCTCTACTTAGAAGGGCTCCAAGCTTGGTTTGCTGCTCTTCTGTCATAGTGCTGAAATTCTTAATTTTTGAAAGAGGTGCCCAAGTTTTCATTTGCCATTGGGCCCCACAAATTATGTAGCTGATTCTGTTCAATAGGAGATACTCGCCAGAGGATTATTAACTGAAGTTGCGAAATTTAATTAGAAGCATTGATTTTCTAATGTGCACTAGATTCTTTCTGTCAGTACTCGTACGCATAGTATTCATAAGCTACTATTGTTGTTATTGTTGTTAGGAATACGAGCAGTAGTATTACTCAACAGCATTTCATACTGAGTCCCTCAGTTATTCATATGACCCGGGGCATCTTCTGTGTCTCTGCTTTCTTATCTGTAAAATGGCAGTAACATTGCATCCCCCATCCTTAATCCCAGATAAGGCTAAATGATAGAATCAGATTGAAATGCTCATAGAAGTACTTGTGACCTATAAAGGACAAAACAGCGTCAACGGATCATTGCCCTACCCAGCATGGAGTCTGGGTGACAACCTCCTTCCTGGGGTCCTGAGACCCGAGTTGGGCTCAGCAATGAGGCTGCTCTGGTCCAGGGCTATAGAGCAGGTATCCCAGGAGGTCCTGCAGCCAGAGAATCAGTGCTCCTGAAATACCAGGAGCCTGACTAGCACACCTCACTGCTGTCAAAAGGGCTGTGTCAATGCCCTTGGAAATCATAGACATGAAGACAGGGCTAGAGGGCTGAGAAGCAGAAGAGGAAGTGCAGCCCCAAAACATCCTCTGATCCCCTGGGGCAGAGTCACATGGGCTTTTTGTAGGGCACTCGCAGCTACATCCAGTGTTGCAGAGGGAATGGCAAGGATGCCAACCAGCTCAGAATGCCACACAAGTTTTTGTATTGCCCCAAATGGAATTGCATGGAGTTGCCATTATTTGAGGAAGCAAAGGAAACTTTTGTCTCCATTGTGTGAAGGAACTCATTTCCTTAGATACAAAAGAGAAAAAAGGGCACAATGCAGACGCTGAGGAGCAAAATACTACATGGCTTTCAAGTATGCAAGAATGGCTGTCAGTGACTTCCTGAAAGTCTTATTTAAACAATGGCAGGGTTTTGCTGTAAGACAATTTAGAGAGGTGAAAGAGCCACTTCAAGTGAGGCCACAGAAAATGCAACCTTGGCAATGTCCTCTGTCACTGATGGGCCATGGTAATCAACAATTTGCCTTATTTTACATATCAGAGATTGCTGAAGACTTTATTACTTATATGTGACAGAAGTGAAGATACGGATGGTAGCCCCTTAGGAATGAATGTCCAGGAGAAGGCTTTTGGTTTCCCCGGTTAAAATAGGATACAGTGTATTTAGTTGCATATCTCTCTTGGGAAATGGAAGGATTATTGTGTTGTGTCAGAATGCAAGGGTGAAGTGGTTGGAATATATTTGCATTATTTTTTTTGTACCCAAGTTTCCGCATTAGGTTCATTCTGTAGCAAGAGCAGAATGGTAAACCGATAGCAGAGAGCCAATGTGTGCTCTGTGATTGGCTCACATCTGAGACTTGCAGCTGCTTAGCAACTTGACCTGGAGAGTACTTGTGGCAACCTATATCTGTCCAGGCTGGAGGCCAGGCTAAAGGTGCTGACTGTGCAACTGCTTTGGCGCTAAAGAAGGTTTGAGCATGTCACTGAGCATGTGCATTTTTAGAGGCTTTTATCACAAGGGAGCCTGCAAACAGGAGTTTGCTGTTGCACACAGAGGTCTGGGCGCGGGCACAATGATGCCTGTGTGTGGGAAGATGAGTGCTGAGGGGGAGCTTCATGAGCTACTTGGAGGGGGGCTGTTGGTACAGGTGCCTATACCTGACTTAGGTGAAAAGCTTGGCTCAGGTTGGAGTGAGAGCTTTCTTGAGCTACCTGCCTGAAGTCCCTACTGTGTCCCCAGACCCACCAAGAGAGGCCACACTTGTTGGGGAAAGCAGGTTGGGAGCTCAGCTATGTCCTCATTTATAATATAGGGAGATTTCTAGCACTTAAGACCCAGTTGAAACTGAGGACCAGCGAATGGGAGATGGTAATATAGTCTCAGAGTTGGAAAGAACCCTTAAAAGGCCATTTAGTGCAATCCCTATATCTCAATTGAAGTCTCCAATAAATACAGGGTCTGGCAGAAGGAACACCTGCTTGAGTGTTGTTGGTAGGGCAATAATATAGGTGTAATCATTTATAGCTTCAATTTGAACATCTCACCTAAAGTGTCATATGGTGTGCTTGAGTGTGATGTTGTCATGTTACAGAATGATTTGCTTATGATTGTGTAATAAAAGATTTGATATAGATTACCAGCTCATAAAAGAGGGGTGTTATTTGTGCTGGACCCTGTAGTTTCTCCTTTTCTCTACTTGAACACCTCCAAGGATGGAGAGCTCATGGGAGGAAAATGCAGACAACTGTAGCTGAACAACAATAAAATAACTAAAAAAAAAAAAACAATAGAGAACTCAGTGTTTCCTGAGGCAGCTCATTCAGTCTCTGGCCATCTTTACTAGTTCTGCCCCATATTGGACTGAAATCGGCCTCCCCCAGATGCACAGTCTGATCTCTGGGGCTAGTCACCTCCTGGTGACACTTGGCCCCTTTGCTCATTGAAGACAGCTCCTGCATTGAACTCTTCTCTCTGCCCGGCTTTGGTTCTCCCTGCCATTCTCCATTCTATGGTTTTGGCCTCTGTTACTCTTGTTTCCTCCCTCCCCACAATCCAGATCGCCAGGGCCCCAAAGCCTTGCGCAGTATCCTGGTGCAGCCTGACCACTCATTCCTGCCGCTGAACAGCGTTCCTCCATATGACCGCCTGTCATTTATGGTCCGATCGCTTGTTGACTCACCCAGTTTCCAGACACTCTAAACTCAGCCGGAAGATGCTCCCAGCATGCTTCACTCAGCACGGCAGGGATAGCCAATGCTTCTGACCAAAAGCAAGTCCCTCACTGAAAATTAGGTCATGATGGCACAGGGAGGAACAAAGTGCAGTGTAGAAAGTTATACCTGGTATATTGTCTCTTGTCGAGAGCATTAGTGTCTATTTTTCTTCTATATATCCCTAGTTTATTTACATAGTTTTCCACATGGAGTCTGGCAACCTGAGAAAATATGGAAAAGCGAACCTTGAATGGGGTCGAGGGCTGTATTAGTCACATGCTCACAGTGAAGCAGGAGTGAGCTTGAGACTTCCTTTCTCTCTTTATGTCCCCCCTCAACCACAGTCTTAGGAATGAGCAACACTACCCGCAACTAGAGAAAAAGAGGACTTCGTCACTCACAGCAATTTGCTATAATTTGCTATTTTATAGCAAATTATAGCAAATTGCTATTTGTCTTCCTTCAGATTTAAGGAGAGCAGGGTCCAGTATGGTCATACTCTCAGAATGTTCATGTCCCTGATGATTTCTATAGTCAGTACATATCACAGTGATCACTCTCTTAAAATGATGGAATTAACACTGCATTCAAGGATTAAACTGAGAATTATGACAAGAGGAGTGGAAGCTGCAAATGTATTTATGGAGACAGTAGAACAGGCCAGTTCATATTCTGGAAATATTCTGGAGAGAAAAGCCACAGGAGTAAAGACTGCTTGCATTGAACCCTATTCACGATTAAGTATTCCATCTCCTCCTCCTGGCATTCACTGCTGTTTCTACCTGTCTCCTTGGGACTGGAGTATCTATGGCAGGGGTGTCCAACCTTTTGGCATCTGTGGGCCACACTGGAAGAAGAAGTCTTGGGCCACACATCAAATATGCAGACATTAAGGAAAACTGATCAACAAAAAATGTCATGCATAATTTTTGTGATATCCACCACCACAGATGAGCAAAACAGTCCTCACATAATAACCCTAATTATGCAGCAGCCCTTTTGATAGTCTTTTAAAATCACTGAGCAGTCACTAACATAGAAAATGTACATACCTAGGTAATAAAACTTAGTAATAAAAGTAGGTAATGTTTTAAGTAAATTTATGGTTTTGTGTTGGGCCACATTCATAGCCATCCTGGGCCCCATGTGGGCCATGGGTTGGACACCCCTGCTCTGTGGTTTCAAATCTGGTTCCTTCCCTTGGCCCGACCTTTAGTGTTCTGAAGAAACAACATGTACCGTACTTTTTGGACTATAAAATGCACTCCCCTCCAAATTTGGGAGGAATAATGGGTTGTTAATGCTGCTGTTGAGTTCTGTTTACATTTACATTGGTGAAATATTATGTTGTTTATGTTATTAAATACTTTACCACATTTTTTCCTTCAAATTTTTTCCCCTATTTTCCTCCTCTAAAACCTAGGTGTATCTTATGGTCTGAAAAATACAGTAAGCTTCAAGTGCAAAATTGCATTCATTTTACAAAGGATAGACTATCCTTTAGAGTTATCCTTGTAGGAAAAATAATAAATGCAGGGGAAATGATAATAAATAATAATAAGAAAGCTTTATTTAGGTGAAGTGTGGGATGAACTAGATTTGTATTTTTTTAAAGTTTGAAAATCTCTGGACCAATGAATAAAGAATTATGTTTGGGTGGTGAATACACAATACAATACACAGATGATGTAGTATACCATTATACACTTGAAACCTATATGATTTTATTAACCAATGTCACCTCAATCGATTCAATAAAAATTAAAGCATAAACATAAAAAAGTAATAAACATCATAAAAAATTAATTATGGTGGAATGCATTGAATCTCAGCCTGCCTTTTCATGCAGAGCAGCATGGTAATTGTGTTCCTCTGAAGCCAAGCATACTGGCCGCGATGTTTATTCTCTCTCAGCTGGCGGTGGGAGCCATGGCTGTGCCCAGCTGCCTTCACTACACATTCAGCCCATAGCCCTCATCATTACACGGGGCTTCAGAAAGACAGAGGGCAGCTGAAGCAGCTTTGGGAGAGGCACTTGGCCAAGGAAAGAGAGATGTTTCTAATTGTTCTTTCACCTTTGTTGTATCGTCCTCTCATTCCCCTCCCTGATTCCTGGTTAATGAATATTCTAGGGACACTGTACTGTATTCGGCCCAAAGGAGAACTTTGAATTTGTTTGTTTGTTTGTTTCCAAAGAACTTTGGCTCAACCTCTCTAATGCGCTTGCCAGAGTTCCTGTCTGGAAGTGTAGGATCTCCCCACTCTGGCTCTTCTCATTTCTTTAGGCTTTTCTCTCACTTTTCTTACATACGCACTGCCTTTGTCACGTGCTTCTTCTTCAGTTTGCTCAAACTCATCCTATCCTTAAAGGCTCATCTCACGTTCACCCCTATCGTCCCTTCCACCACAAGCAAGATAGAAAATCTTCGGTGGTCTCCAGTATTCTCAGCTTTGCATACTCAGTGGCAAATCCTAAACATTTTTATCAAGTTCAAGGTCAAGAAGAGCAGGTAGAGAGAACAAGGCCCTAGACTTCCTGGTGGGAAAGGATTTCTCTAACACCAACAGTCCTTCACCGTGTCTATTGCTCCAACTGCTGGGCACAGTCATTTGCTTGTATCTTCCTAGTATGGCTCAGGAGTCGGGCCAGGTTAACTGAGCTGTGTGAGAGCCCCATAATGAAGATTCTCTTGCTTTCTCTGTGCAAACATTTCAGTGTCTTATAAAAGTGTCATTGATTGGGAAATCTGTATTTCACTTTTTTTTTTGAAAAATTCACTCCCAAATCCTGTCAGTGTAAAATTGGACAAGCAAGAATGCATTACTTTTTTTTAAGATTTTATTTATTTTTAGAGAGGGAAGGGAGGGAGGGAGAGAGAAAAACATCAATGTGCGGTTGCTGGGGGCTGTGGCCTGCATCCCAGGCATGTGCCCTGACTGGGAATCGAACCTGCAACACTTTGGTTCGTAGGCCGCACTCAATCCACTGAGCTACACCAGCCAGGGCTTGAGGATGCATTACTTTTCTCGGTAAATGGGGGTTTGCTGACCACTGTGTAGTGAAAGTAGAAGTAAACCCCTGCTGTGGAAGCTGGAGCTGTAGCTTTCATCCTTCAAGCTCTGATTGCAGGTGTTGCTGCTTATTAAAACCACCTGTCTCTTTTCCCTCTCTCACCCATGTGCCCCCTTCTCACCTGCACCTAGTCAAAATGACAGGGAAACAAATCGCACAGATAGAAGTCTGTAAAAAGATATATCTCTCATAATATTGCATATGCATACCTGTGAATACCTAGATTTTAAAATATATTACAGCTATTTGTATGTTCTCATGCATCTAAGCATCTTGAGGGTAGAAGGTCTGTCCCCCTTACTTTTGTGTCTCTTGGAGGGTCCTGCACAGTGCTTGTGTATAGGGGCTCCCAGTCAATGATTAAGTGCGACAGAATCAGTGTCTGTATGTCATTTTTTATCTACTTGTTGCTATTTGCTCAGTTTTGGGGTGTAACAGTGACAAGGCATAGTGAGGCCAACATTGAAGGAGGTGGAACAGCACCCAGGTTAATTCCAACACAAGCCACTGAAGAGAATAATTAAAGGCACAAAACGGCCCAAACACAATGACCCGCAGATCTCTCTTGTACACAATTGCATATAAGGGAAGCACACGTTGATAGTTACTAAGCATCTTCTTTTCGGAAAGACTTTAGTTACCACACACTCCTGAATATCAGGCAGGTGGCTATTAGTATTTAAGTGAACTTTACTCTTGTTTCCTTAAAAAAACTGACAAGAGACTAAAGAGGTTTGTATAACCAACCATTGGCCTTTAACACCGCAGGTACCCTTTTGTTTAATACGAGTCTGTTAATGAGGCTTCTGATTATTCCTACAAGATGTGTGGATTGTTCCAGAAATCAATCACTCTATTCAACTGGGAACCTCCACAGTTAATTGGGTCCTTTAACCACCTCATTCTTTATGTCTGCTGAAATTGACAGCTGAGGAGGCATCGAATGAGCTGTCCAAAGCCTATTATGCTAAAAAAAAAAAATCCCAACAAAGTAATATTTCGGTATTTTAATTTTTACCATAAAATGAAGTTTCTGATGAGCGTCTTCATTTCATTAGAGAAAATAATTTTTGGTTAATCAAGTAATTGGAAAATTAGGACAGACACAGCCTTTTCAACTATTGATCTCTTTCAGGATAGTGACAACAGCCTGAGACTCCAGAGTCTTTGCGCTGCTACACGTTATCAGTACCATGTGGTACAAACCTCTGACCCTCAGGAGTCAGTCACTTTGCTAATAGATAATGAAGTTGAACCAAATATCGACCAGCCCTTCCAGCAACTTGGTGAAACATGTTTGCCTTTATGACCATATAAAGTAATAAAAATAAAGTTTGCCATTGTAGACTGGTAGCTCATATGGAGGCAAAACACATACCCATCTGGGGAGCACTTCCTCAAACATACTTTAATGCTAGAAAAGTGCCTTCACTTCTAGCCCCGCTGTTCAGTACAGAGTATATACTATATATGTAAAATACACACTAAACTTCCAAGACTTAGTACAGAAAAAATAATGAAGTATTCCATGTTTCCTATTGACTACATGTTGAAATGATAATACTTTGGATCTATTTCCTCTATAAAATGCACTATAAAATTAATTTACCTGTTACTTTTTGCCCTGTGTCCTCTAAAAAATTGAAAATTATGTCCATGGCTCATATTATATTTCTATTGGACAGTCCTGGTCTAGAGAGTGACTGCTACTGCCTGTGACATGAATTCCAATTACTTAGAAACCTCCCAAGGCTGAAACTGTCGAAATTATGGTTCTCAGTCTTGGATGAACTTTAGAATCATATGAGGATCTTTTAGAAAAATACCAATCCTCTCCTCCTTATGATTCTGATTCACCCAATACAACTCATAGTGACCTTTTTTCTATGCTTGGAATTTCTTCCATAAAAACATAGGGTGTGACCATAAAAAAAAAAGAGACTGTTACAGGAAATCCAGAAATGTGTGAAATCTTGGACAGCTGCAGGGGGGTGCAACACTGAAGGAGGCTTAGCTCAGACCCTCGAGTAGTTCTTAAGAGCAAAAGGGGGGCCTTCTTCTTAGCTCTTTGGTTGTTAAAAATCAAGCAAACAGGCAGGAAACAGTAACTTGAATTAATTCTGTCTTAGCTGCTGCTTCTTACTTGAGCCTCTGAAAATCAGCTTACTGCATTCCATCTGGCCTCCCGGGGAGGCACTCGGCATTGTTTAGTCCGCTTTCCTTGAGGAAAATGGGGCTCAAAGAGTGTGACCATCTCCTTCATCAAGAGAATTCCTTCTATTAGATACTTAGTTTAGTTTAGTTTTGTTTTTATTTTAGTGGCAGGATTTTTTTTTTTTGACTCTTACAGGGTTTAAGGAAACATGGAAAAACAAGGTTGATTGGAATTGGACTGCCTGCTGGAATGACACAAGCAGCCATCAAGCTTATGTTGATTCCTTGTAGTACAGGAGGAACTTTTTAATTTGACCCTCAAATTCTGAGAGTGAGCCTTTCTGATGTCTGCCATCCCCATTGGCTCACTAGATCCACCGTTAATCATGCCTGGGTCCTTGCATGGGCCTTAGGTAAGGAGGAGGCTGCTCTTCTCCTGACAGCTGTAGGTGCCTGCACAGCCTCTATGAATGCCTGTGGTTGGAGTCTTGCTAATGAATTTGGAACAGGTTTGCAAAGTAACTAAAATCCCTAGGTTTTTAATTAGATTCAAAACAATTGTGTGTTGGGATCCTGGGAAGTCACAGCACTTCCTGGCTTTAGCAGTGCTTGAGAAATGTGTGCTGAGCTACTGGGATCCTGAATGGCCAAATTTAGTGCCATTTACAGTAGTGGGAATAGTTTGTTAAGGCAATGCATAGTTAATAAGAGAAAGGTTGCAGTAAATAATCTGATCTGTTCACAGTGCCCTGCCATTTATCAATCCTCTGCTTAGAAGTTTTTATTAAATACTGATTCCTTAAGTTAAAGATTAAGTCAAAGTTGTCTATGCCGTCTGAGTTATTTTCTTTTAAAAAAAAAGCTTTTTAATTTAATTATAGACACGGGGAGGGAGGGAGAAATGGAGGGAGAGAAACATCAATGTGTTGTTGCCTCTTGCACACCCCCTACTGGGGACCTGGGCTACAACCCAGGCATGTGTCCTGACTGGGAATCAAATTATTTTCAAGGGGCTCTGCCACTTGCTCTCTCTGCAAATTTGGGCACATAACTGCTCTAAGTTCCACTTGTAAAATGGGAATTATAATAGTACCTACCTTACATCTTTTGAAGAAATAATGAGTTACTCTACATATCTTCAGTGCCTTGCACAGTGACATGCCCAGAATAGCAGCAGAGGAAAGATTTGTTGAGTGAACAGATGAATGAATTCATGAATATTAATATTGCAGTGAACGCACATGCTTACAGAGATGCCTTCTTTCTAGATCAATCTGAGAGTGCCGGAGTTTAGTATGGAAACTAATTGCTAAGGATTAGTTAGTTCTTCTATCAAATATTTAGACTCAGCATATCTCTTTCTCTGGCGTTTTGATAAAATAGATGCTAGGCACAGATGGAGAGCTAGGAAAGCATCTTGTACCAATGTGTTTTGGGTTTCACAGGGGCCAGAGTATGCATTTTTCATTGCAGAGATATTTTAGGGGATCAAATTGTTCTCAAATGTAAAAAAGAGGATAAATATGGGTAATTTAAAGCCAAATATAAATAAATTCTACTACATAAGGAGCTATTAAAATGGACATAGTTAGATTGGTAATTAGTAATTATATATTATTGAAACATGAAACATATATATTTAAGTACTTGAATAAATGAGTAGAATTCTCTGAACTGCTTATATAAAATTTCCCCTAACCCCAAAGATAGCAAATAGAAAACCAGTAGCCCAAGTTTTTATTTGCAGAACAGCTGGAAGAGGATAGTGATAGTTACTTAACAAAGAGATAGTACATGGAACCATGGTTTTAGATTCTTCTATGTAAGGTGAAGTTTGAAAAGATAACATTTTTTTTTTTACTGAGGATATCCAATTTCATACTATACTCATAACCTAATCACATTTCAGGAAAACTTCA
The DNA here is from genome assembly GCF_019186645.2 of Phyllostomus hastatus. Classification (NCBI taxonomy): domain Eukaryota; kingdom Metazoa; phylum Chordata; class Mammalia; order Chiroptera; family Phyllostomidae; genus Phyllostomus; species Phyllostomus hastatus. The sequence continues at coordinate 5,218,797 of NW_025333841.1, read as the reverse complement.
GAAAGAATAAAATTTGAAACCTCTTGTACTGAGAGACAGTAGTGGCCTACAATGAGTAAAAGTGATGCGTTTTGAAGGTAGGTCAAGTGTAAGAGAATCAATCCTGGCATAATTCAGTGGGATTTCTATTCATTTTATTTTTCCTTCATCCCATGGCTCATTTTCTGTTGGTGTCTCCATCACAGGAGCTCCATGGAATCGGGGGAGTGGGCAGAGAACGCAGCCATGGGTTGCTCAATGACAGGCGTGAGTTCTGAGACCGGCATCATTAGGTGATTTCGTTGTATGAACATCATAGAGTGAACTTACACTAACCTACATGCTACAGCATATGGCCCCAATGACTCCTAGGCTACAAACCAGTACAGCATGTTACTGTGCTAACTACTGTGGGCAATTGTTATGCAATGGTAAATATTTGTGTTTCTAAATATGTCTAAACATAGAGAAGGTACAGTAAGAATGCAGTATAACAGGTGAAAAATGCTATACCCGTATAAGGCACATACCATGACTGGAGACTGCAGGACTGGAAGTTGCCCAGCGTGAGGCAGCGAGTGAGTGGAATGAATGTGAAGAAGGCCCAGATCATTACTCCACACTGCTGTAGGCTTTATAAACATGTACCCTCAGGCTGCAGAAATGGATTTAAAATGTTTTCTTTCTTCAATACTAAATTAACCTTAGTTTACTGAAACTTATGTTTTACTTTCTAAACATTTTATTGCTTAACTTTTGGCTCTCGTAATAACAGTTTAAAACACAGCACATTGTATAGCTGTAAAAAATTATTTTCTTTTTTTGTTAGCCATTATTATTGTTTATTTCGTGATGCCAGACATTATATCATTTTTCTTTTTTATTGTTGTTCAGGTACAGTTGTCTCAATTCCCCCCCACCCCAGCCATCCCCAGTTCCCACACTGGATCTTAGCCCCCTTTGGTTCTGTCCATGTGTCCTTTATAGTTGTTCTCAAACAAAAACGTTTACAAAGGAAAAATATAAATTTAAAAAGCTCAGAGAATAAGGATATAAAGAAAATAGTTTTTCCCTGGCTGGCATAGCTCAGTGGATTGAGCACGGGCTGTGAACCAAAGTGTTGTGGGTTTGATTCCCAGTCAGGGCACATGCCTGGGTTGCAGGCCATGACCCCCAGCAACCACACATTGATGTTTCTCCCTCTCTCTATCTCCCTCCCTTCCCTCCCTAAAGAATGGATAAATAAAATCTTTAAAAAAAAGAAAAAAGAAAATAGTTTTGTAGAAGGGTTTTCAGGAACATCTACAAAACTATTTTCTTTATATCCTTATTCTCTGAGCTTTTTAAGTTTATATTTTTCCTTTTTAAAGTTTTCTGTTAGAGACTAAGACACGAACCAACACATTAGCCTAGGCCTACACAGGGTCAAGTTCATCAATATCACTGCCCTCCACCTCCATTTCTTGTCCCAGTGGAAGGCCTTTGGGGACAATAATAGGCATGGAGCTGTCATTGCCGAGCACAACCATACGCACTTCTGCCACACCTCCCAAAGGACCCGCCTGAGTCTCTTTTTGAAGATATGTCACTCTTTTCAGAAATGTCCATTGTGATTTGCTTGGTTTTCCTCAAAATCAGGTTATCTAGAGTTTCCAAAATGTTTTTGTTAGCTGCCTCTACATCAGCAGTTACAAAGTCACCACTCACGGTCATGTTATATAATGAATAACGATTCTTGAAACTTTTAAAGCACCCTGAGCTAAATTCAACAGTACATTGCAGTGCGATGTTGTCTTTCAACACCACAAACTATCCGCTCTGGCTTTGACCATGATGGTGCTGAAAGGGATGTGCCTGTGTGCCTGATGTTCGCTCTAGGTCATTAGAAGTTTCTTCATGTGTAATGTGCCCTTCTGGGATTTTTTTGGAAGATTTATTTTATTTTATGTATTTACTTTTAGAGAGGGGATGGGAGGGAGAAAGAGAGGGAGAGAAACAGCAATGTGTGGTTGCCTCTTGAGTGTCCCTTACTGGGGACCTGGCCTGCAACTCAGGCATTTGCCCTGACTGGGAATCAAACTGGTGACCCTCTGATTTGCAGGCCAGTGCTCAATCCACTGAGCCACACCAGCCAGAGCCCTTCTGGAATTAGTCTCAATGAAGCAGGTGTTTTGATTGCTTCTGTCACATTGTTCTTGTTCTTCAAAATCGTACCCATTTTGTTCTTCAAAATCTGGCTGTGGGGCATGCCTGACTGGCAAGCAATCACCATCACTGATTTTCCACTTTGTAGTCTTTAATTACTTTTAATTCTGTTTCAGTTCAATAAATTGGTGTGGCCTCCTACTGGCATATTACCAATGGATTTTGTAGGCTTGAGGACTGTGATGAACAAAACAACATGACATTAAATCAAGCTCAATAGAAATGATGCAATCAGGAGACCAAATAAATATGAGATGCATGAGGCTGTTGCCAGTGTAACATGGCATATTGTTTCCAGCAAGTTTTATTTTACGAGTAGAAAGGGTCCAGTCTAAAATAATGATCAAAATATAGTACAATAAATATATAAACCAGTGATGTAGTCATTTACTATCACCATTGTCCCTTATACTTCAAATCACCTCTTATAATACCTACTACAATGTAATATAAATGCTGTGTAAATAGTTGTTCATACTGTGTTGTCTCGGGAATAATGACAAGGAAAAAGTCTGTACATGTTCAGTCCAGATACAACCATCATAGAATTAATTACATAGCACATGTCAGCAACAGCATAACCTGTTTTTCCCAAACAATGTTTTCAATTCTCAGTCAGTTGAATCCATGAATTTGGAACCCATAGATACGAAGGGTCCACTGTACTAGGACTGGAATACAATTGCATTAGCAAATGAATGCATCGTTCTCCTTTCCTTGAACATGTGCAGCTATTGTATGAACCTAAAAATAATGTTTTCTTTATACATTTTTGATTGCTTTGTTCTATTCTCTTGGGGAAAAAAGTGATGTTCCTCTAATTTCTTCAGTGGTAAAGCAAAGAATAATGAATTGCCTTTAATGTCAGTACCGACAGTGATGAATGGTGGTTGCTTGTTTGTGTAGGTGGGACACAGCCCGTAGCTCACAGCTATTCCGTCACACAGCTGTCACCTCAGCCCGGATGAGTGATTCCCACCCAGCACAGTCCTCTTTCATTTATTCTTTGGGACTAGCTATAAGCCCATCACTAAGGAGCCATATTCATTTTGATGAATTTATTCAGAAAATATTTATCCAGCCCATTTATGGGACCAGGAATTCTGCTAAGTAATGGATCCATGGAGATGCCAAAGGCGTAGCTCCAACCTTAGGATGCTTATAATCTAAAAAGAAGCCAAGCCCTGTCTATGGACAATTCTAACACAAGATAAAAGAAAACAGAAATGTCACAATGAAGAATAAGGAGCTATTGGAATTCAGAGAAGGGGGTGATTACATTTGGTTGGGGGGATTCAGGAAAGCATTCATTCATTCATTCATTCACTCATTTTACAAGCACGTGAGCAAGAGAGTTTGTTAGGCTGAGGAGGCAGAGACAGATACAATACTGTCTGCCCTCAAGGACTTTATCTTCTAGGGGAAGGCAGATATCCAACTAATGACAGCACCCCGGGGCGAAGTCTCAGAGACAATTAAGATCAGGACTAAGTGTTGAGGGAGCCTAAGAGTTAATAATCTTTGGGTAGCCAAGGAAACGTCATGGTAGAAGGAGACATTGAGCTGGGGTTTCTTTAGCAAGTTTGTAGTCTAGTGAATGTGGCTGCCACGAATGTCAATAATTCCAACCCTAGGTAAAAGGTGCTAAGTACCTTTAGAGAAATTTCGATAAAGGGCCATGAGGGAGGATTCTGGGATGAATGTTTACCTCCAGCTGGGCCTTCGGATAAATATTTACCAAGAAGGTTGAAGTGGAGCTGGGCCTTAAAGGATGAGTAGAACTTCAATAAGCAAAGGGTGAGGGGAGGGTAACGTGGAAGGAACAGCATGAAGAAAGGCATGACTTGTTAGTGATGGGTTCCTCAAAGTGGCCGGAGTGCACTAGGCTGGGCTGTGGCAGAAAATACAATATGCAGCTAGATCATGGAAGGGAGCAAACACCAAGCTGGGTCATTGGACTTCCCTGGGTGGGCAGTGTTCCTTGTCTTCTGACTGTGCCTTGGAATTGAGGCAACGTTAGTTGAAAGCTAGGGCCCTGGAATCAGATTGCTGGAGTTTAAACACTGCCCCACAGTTTTACTAGCCACATGAACTTGAGCATGTCTCTCAGCCTCTCTGGGCCTTGGTTTTAACATTTTAAAAATATTTTGTTTGTTGATTTTAGAGAGAGAGGAAAGGAAGGGAGGGAAGGGTGAGAGACATTGATTTGTTGTTCCACTTATTTATACATTTGTTGGTTGATTCTTGTATGTGTCCTGACTAGGGATTGAACCTGAAACCTTGGCGCATTGGGATGGTGCTCTAACCAACTGAGCTACCTGGCCAGGGCCTGGTTTTAACATCTTAAAGAGGGTATGATAATAATACTGTACCCCACAGGTACAATCAATCCATAAGGACTGGTTTAGTTTGTGTTTATGAAGCTTCTAGAGCAGTGCCTAGGCAGAGGGAATACTGTGTGTGTCAGTTGTTGTTGTTAGTAACAGTAGTAGTAGTATGAACTACAGTTGTGATATAAATACTAGCAGTTTTAGGGAATGATTAAATTTTTCCCTTTTATTGATTACAGAGAAAGGGGAAAGGGAGGGAGAAAGAGGGAGAGAAACAAAGATATGAGAGAGAAACATCTACTGGTTGCCTCTTGTATGTGCCCTTACTGGGGACTAAACCTGCAATTCAAGTAGGTGCCCTGACCGGGAATGAACTGGTGACCTTTCCGTTTGTGGGATGACACTCAACCAACTGAGACATGCCATCTGGGGCATTTTTAGGGAACATGTGTGCTGTGGGACATAGTTAGGATGACCTGACTGGATTGAGGAAACTAGTAGTGAACCTCGGGGCACATTTAAAAATGATCGATCTTGTCCTCTCTGCATAATTATTGAGGTACATCTGAATTGAGCCACTTACTAGCCGCATAAATGGTCAGGCCACAGCAGCTAGAAGTGGCCCAACCTGAATGTTGGCTGTGAGGACAATGGAGGCAATCCGTGAAACAGGTCCAGGATCAGGTCCAGCCGAGAGTGTGAGAGAACTCCTTTACCTATGATGCAAATCACATCATCGGCCAAGCTTACAAACGGTAAGGATCGCCTGTGATTAAATTTAAGAGTGTGCTGAAAGTCTAGCAATAAGAGAATTTCACTCCTGGCCATTTGGGGGAGGTAGTAAAGGATAAAGGGAGGCAAACATATGGTAACAGAAAGAGATTTGACAGTGCAATATACAGATGATGCACCATAGAAGTGTACGCTTGAAACCTATCTAATTTTATTAGCCAATGTCACCTCAATATATCAAAAAAATTTAAAACATAAAAACTTGAAAGAAATTTTAAAAAGAAATAGTAAATGTAGATCATCAATGGAGAAATGGATCTGCCTCATGAGCCAGTTATTCCATTTATGGGAACATATCCAAAGAAATGTGAAACAATAATTCAAAAGGATATGTGCACCCCTATGTTCATTGCTGCACTATTTACAGTAGCCAAGAGTTGGAAACAGCCCAAGTGCCCATCAGTAGGTGAGTGGATCAAACAACTGTGGGACATTCACACAATGGAATAGTATTTGGCTATTAAAAAAGTAAATCTCACCTTTTGCAACAGCATGGGTATAACTGCAGAACATTACGCTAAGTGAAATGAGCCAGTCAGAGAAAGATAAGTACCATATGATTTTACTTTTATGTGTAATATAATGAACAAAATAAAGTAACAAGCAAAATCAGAACAGACTCATAGATACAGAGAACAGACTGACAGCTGTCAGAGGGGCAGGAGGTTGAGGGGCTGGGTGAAAAAGCTAAAGGGATTAAGCAAAAAAGAAAAACACGGATAGACAATAGCATGGTGATTATCAGACGGGAAGGGTGCTGAGGGGCGGTAAGAGAGGGTAAAGGGGTGGGGGTAAATGAAGAGGGACGGAGACTTGACTTGGGGTGGTGAACACCCAACACAATATATAGATGACGTATTCTAGAACTGCATACTTGATACCAATGTTATTAACCAAAGTCATCCCAATAAATTTAATTAAAAATTTAAAAATAATTTAATTCCTGTGTCCCATGGACACATATTTAAATATGTCCCATATTTAAATTAAAAATAATTTAATTCCTGTGACTTAGTTTTCACACCCCTACCTCAAGGTGAAATTTTATTTTTTACTTTTTGAAATTTATTCTTTAATAGATACACCTCCACATAGAGAGAAATATTAAGAGTAGGGAATATATATTTCTTTCTAATATTCACCATATCTTTTTTTAAAGATTTTATTTATTTTTAGAGAGAGGGGAAGGGAGGGAGAAAGAGAGGGAGAGAAACAGCAATGTGTAGTTGCCTCTTGTGTGTCCCCCACTGGGGACCTGGTCTGCTACCCAGGCATGTGCCCTGACTGGGAATCGAACCAGCAACCCTTTGGTTCACAGGCTGGCATTCAATCCACTGAGCTATACCAGCCAGGTCCATATTTCTAATATTTTCTTTTAACTCAAGTGGTTTAACATTAAGCTTGTGGTTAACAAACCATGTGATCATATCCCTCAGGAGAGATCTGCTGTCTTTAAACCAGAACAGCTTTCACCTTCCCACTTTTATTTTTCCATTGTCAGTTCTTTTTTTAAATTGAATTTATTGGAGTGACATTGGTTCTTAAAACCATACAGCTTTCAAGTGTAAAACTCAACACAACAGCATCTGCACACAGCATCTTGTGTCCATCGCCCCAAGCAAAGTCTCTTTCTGTCCCCATCCCACCCCCCTTAGCCCTCCTCAACCTCCCACCACCGACTTTCCCTCTAGCTATCAGCACACTATTGTCTGCGTCTATGGGATATGTGTGTGTGTTTGCTTTATCACTTCACCTTCTTTCATCGAGCCCCCCAGCCCCCTTATCCTTTGACCGCTGTCATCTTCAAGCTAAAATTTTAACATGGAAGTATAGCTATTTGCAAGTAATACTTGTTCCCACTAGAGGGGTGTTCACCAGCAAGAAGCACAGCCGGAGAACAGTGATATGTAAAGCTGTGGAAACTGTTCTTTCTGGCATTGACCCTTTGCGCATTTTTGGATATGCTTGACAAGTACAGCTGCATTTGGCAGGTGGCCCATGATTTAGTATATTCCCATGGTGTTCCCAAGTGCACATTCAGCAGATGGATGTCATTGAACACATGATTCTTTCTTAAGGTTTTTCCTTGGTCATCACTAAGCACACGGACTGTTACAGAGGCATCTTAGTTAAGTCCTGGGTGAGCCCATCAGTCTCCCTTCTCAAATGAGGTTTAGCACAGGGAGCTCAAAGTTCCCTTTGCAGATTCACAACAAGCCCCTGGAAGTTCCTGAGATGCAGACCAATTAAAACGGATCTCCTTTTGAGACCTCTGTGTTTTACTCAAAGCTCTATGCAAAGATCATTTTGTAGGCCTAAAAGTATTGGAATCACATTGCATTGGAAAAATGTTATTATGCCTTAATCAAAAAAGGATTTAAAGCTGGCTGGTGACAGGTGTTCTGCCAGTAATCAAAGAATCCTCCAAGGATTAAGCCTTAAGAGTCTTCTGTGCAATTTATGCACTTTCCATCACAAGATGGATCTTAACTCATACCCTGTTTTTAATAAACATCAATTAAACATTTACCAAGAAAAACAGTTTTGTTGGTCTTCACAGAATTTTTTTCTTGAGAGGGGATATTTCAGATGGCTTATATTTGTTTTAGGAGTCTATCCTTGGATTTTTTTTTTAAATAAATGTACTTGTGCCAAACAGGCTTTCAAACAGTTCATATAGTAGAGCTAGAAATGTAGAAACCAGGAAAAGTAAGTTCGGAGGGCTTAAGTTCTGCAAACAGAACATGGCATTTGGGTTTGAATCCACCTGTATGACCTTGAATAAGCCCATGTTCAGACTCAATTTCTTCATCTGAAAAACAGCACAGACGATCCACTCGTAACAGCGTTGTCCTGAGGGAGAATTAATTAAAATACTATATGAGGAAATGCCTTGTAACTGGCAAAGGACTATTCAAATGTAAGGAATTGCTATTATTACCATCTGCTCATGATTCTACAGCCTATAACGAGTCAGTTTGTCTAAATAAGTAAATACATAGATATACACGTATACAAACCTACACATTGTATATATACACATAGAGCACTTATATCTTTCCCCACTAGGTGGCAGGCTAGCTACTTGATAAAGTACTGACTGGTGCCGGGATCTGGGATCCAACTAAACACCACAGAAATATTCTGGTTTGTGAGGCAGTGTGGGAGTGGACAAGGGAGTAAATTAGAAATCGTGAAAAACAGAGATGCCTGCATTGTTCAAAGAAATCTCAAACACCATTGTTTTTCAGTTTATCAAAATTTTGCATCAGTGTGAACATGGTCTGTTTTTGACACTGAGAAAAAAGGACTGCTAAGCAATTTCTGCAAGTAAAGAAAATGTTCAGCTCACTTAGAGTGATAGCTAACACAGCGAATGATTGGTTATACCACTTGGCAGGAAATGTTTTCATCTCATCAGGGGTCAATAAACTGCTTCTGTAGAGGGCCAGGGAGGGCATATTTCCAGCTTTGACTGAGCTTTGCCTTTGTGGCCGGGAAACAGCCTAAGACACTCAGCAAATGACAGCATAGATGGGTTGCAATAAGACTTTTTTAATGGACACTGGAATTTCAGATTCACATAACTTTATCTTGCCATGGAATATTATTCATTTGATTCTATTTGACCATTTAAAAATGTAAAAACCATTCTTAGCTCAAAGACCATACCAAAAAAAAAAAATGGCTACAAACCCGATTCCGCCCTCAGTGGGTATTTTGCAAATCCCTGTTAAAAGCCTTAATAGTCTTAACGGTCAGTTTGACAGTCTTCTCCACAAAAACACAGATGTACTGCTTTTATAATATTTCAATGTGACTGTTACTTTGCATGTATTAATTATTAAGAACCCTCGTGATATTTTTGACTGCCAGTATAGACTTGTGTCTTGTTTGTTAGACTATAAGAATTCAAGTAGTCGTTGCCTTGTTCCTAGAGTTGCCAGGAAAAAAAAACACAAGATACTCAGTTGAATTTGAATTTCAAGTAAACAACAAATACTTTTATAAAGTACAAGTGTATCCTATGTGTGGCACAGGACATATTTATATTATGAAAGTATTTCTCATTTATCCAAGATTTGGTTGTAATTGGGTGACGTGTGTTTTTTATTTGCTAATTCTGGCATTTGTTCTTGTTATTTTTCCTGTGACTCATTCAGTAAGTCCTTAAAAACAACCAACAATCTGCAGACAGGATTCCTCAAGCAAAATATGTGTTTAGAGATTTGGGGAAATAGATATCTTCAGGCCCTGGTTGCTTTCAGTGTATGTTAACATTAAAACGACTGTGTGGCATAAACAGCCATGTTTCACATACATTTTCTAGGAGTATTTCCCTGAGCTACCAGTCTCAGTTGGACAAGCCATTTTAATTGCTTTGCAAGAAAGCCAAAGTAACCTGGAGTCAGGCACTTGCAAAGAGCTTTTGAGAAATTGGAGGTCTTTTAAAGGGCTTAAGTGGGAGCAACACATTTCAGCCCCTCCTTCCCCCTTCCCCCAAAGCTGGAGTTCCAGGGGACTCCGCTTATGTCAGGCCAGTTCCCACCAGAACCCGCCCCCCTTCTCTAAACACTTCTCTGCCCAGCTCTTGATAGAGATTCAAGTGTGCACAGGCAGCATTACAGAGCTTGCTTTAGCGATGTTTCTGTGTGTGTGTGTGTGTGTGTGTGTGTGTGCGCGCGCGCGCGCGCGCGCTTGTTAGGATGCACTGCTGGTACTAAATGTTGACACATACTTAATTTGGTGACTTTTCACAAAAATCAACGAACGAATACTATATCCTAACCAAATCTGATGTTTGCTCCAGCGGTAAAATTTGCCCCCTGTCCAAAAGATCAGGCACATCCGCGACTGTTAAGCTGCATCCAATTACAAACGGACCCTTTACAGTGTCTTATGACTTTGGTCTTGAGATGGTTAATTGAAAAGGCCCTTTGGCTGCACTGCTGGGATCTCGTGGGGCGGGGGCCAGGGGTTTGAGCAGCATAAATGAGGAAGTGTCCTGACATACGGTCGGAAGTGACAGCATACAGTCCTCCCATTCCTGCGGGGGACCAGCCCACCCTGCGCCGAGGGAGTGGACTTCAGACGAGCAAGGGGCACCGCGGGTGGGACGCCAGAGGGGCCACTTCAAGGGCTGGTCTCTGTGGAGAGCAGCCGGTTGTGGAAGTCTGTGCTGAGGGATGGCACTTCAGAGTAGGCGCCTTGCAAAGACCAGACGCATCCTCCCCAGAGGGGCTCGATCGTGCCTTGGCCTTTAGGAGAGGAGATTGCGGGGCCTGGAGCAGCCAGAACCAGGTAAGCAGATGTCCTTTCAGTATTCCGCTTTAACCAAGCTGATTTCCTCTGGGGCTGCCACAAATTAGCCTTTCCGAAAAGCTCCCAGCCCGCCCACCAGCCAAGTACTTCTCTCCAGCCTCCTCCTCCACGGGGCTGCCTTTTACTCCTCTATCTGCAAAATCATGCCCATCACTTAATGCCCTCACTCAAATCACCAGGGCGGGGACAAGGGCACATGTAGTGAGGCACTAGCCTCAGGAGCAAACTTTAAGGGGGCACCAAGGCATTCAATAATCGATGAAAAATGTTAAACATGATATCTTGAACATTCAAAGTTGATGCAAAAATTCCATGATGAACAATATATGAAAATGTTAAAGGCACGATCTGGTCCCATGACTTGGCCACCCTCCCCTCACCCTAATGCCAGGCTTTGCAAGTCAACTGTGAAGTGATGACCTCCTCTCTCTGTGGCCCCACGTCCCAGACCTCTGTGGTACCTATCATTTGGTGTCTGTGGCAGTGAGCTGCATTTGCCCTGTGTACGTGCCTCCCTGGCTGTGCTGAAGGAAGGAGGGACTGCCGCTTTACCACCTGTGTCTCAGGGAGCACAGCCCTGTGCTTTGCTCATGGAGGCCATAGGGACAGTATGGACTTTGGAGGGGACTGAAAGTAAGAATTTATCCTAGGGTTCCAGGTTGTAAAGCTCTGCATTGGAACCACCAAAACCTCATAGAAGTAAGGCACAAGAGAAGCCTATGGTCCCTTAATTAGGACTTATTTAGAATTGGGTTGAAAAAAAGTGCTTTGAAGGAACCACGGGTAGCCAGGAAAGGGCTTTGAAATTGTTTTTGCAGAGAGGGTTGCCTGTGCACTTGGGGACTTGCAGTGCAGTCTTTACTTGCAATCCTAGCACCTCTGAGGAAGATCACACTCCATGAGTTCCAGTGCATCTGGCCCTATCATATTAACGTATTAAGTCATCTAATTCCCAGCAGGAGGCCGCTGTGCTAGGCTCTGGCTAAAAGCTGCTTTCAGTTGTCATCGGGAGGAGCCGTCGTATACTGATTTTGTATTGTTTGCTACCCTTAAGGTTAAGAGATGGGGCAAATAGCATCTAGCACCAGCCTGAGGAAATGGCCTCGTTGTATTTCAGGTTGGAACCTGGCCCTCCACGAGGTCACTAGGTCCATGATTGCTGGATTCCTTAAAGCAGTCAGTCCTTAACTAAATGCTTCATTTTGTCTTACACAGGACAGTGAAAATAAGGTAAAGAGAAAAAGCAAATGGAGGAGATCAGAAAACTATTGTTTGAATTAATGTGCCTTTTCTTAGAATCTTTGGAAGGGAAAAAATGGAATTTGTCAAAACACTTGCCCAATTCCTGGCCTGCTAAAGTGAGTTAATTCCCTTGAGGAGCTTTCAAGTCAACATTCTGCTTAACATGAAAGGGGACATACAGACATTGCAGGCCTGCTCCCCCGGCCACCCCCCCTACCCCCATGACCTTGGCTTATGCCTTAGTTCTTGACCTGGAGTTTAGCTATTCCACACTGGAGCCAGAAGAGGGCACTGTTGCAGCATAGACTCCATTTTGACTTTTTGAGTGTAGAATTTTTCACAGCTGTAAAAAAATCCTGGGACCCAGTAAGAAATATGCCCAATTTTCCATGAAATTTTAATGTGAAAAATAGATTATTATTAAGAACTGTGGATGTCTATTTGATTAGTGACCCATCAAACCATAGAAGGAAATTGAAGGTGTTTGTGACTGTCTTTGTTATCAAAGGTTAAAGTGCAAGAACAAAATAGCAATGTGATAATAAATATCAGCGTGATGTCCCTAAATTACTTATGACACAAATAGTTATGACTTTTTTCCTTAGGAATGTTTATGCTGAGACCTAGTAACAAGAAAGAATGGACGAGATTTAATCTTCAACAGCTGCTTTTTTATTCATTGCAAACCCAAACCCAAGGCATTTAAACATAACTCCATCTCACCAAAGAAATCAGGCATCTGAGGCCCTCTATGATTTTCCTTAACAGACTTTTCCAATTTTGTTTTTTACTATCCACTTCGGCCACTCTTTTTTTATCCTGATCTCACCTAATCCCCATACCTTGCCTTTTCCTGCCTCTGCCTTTGACCCCTCTTACCTCCCACTTGCTTACCGTCTTCTCCACGCACTGGAAATCCTACCTGTTCTTCAAAAGCCACTTGAAATGCTAACCCTTTTGTGAGCGTTACATGCAGTTCTTACTCCCTTCCAAGGTCAGCCTTTACGTAATGAAATGATCTATTCTCTGGCAGATACTGTCAAGGCATTCAGAAATGATTAAAACACAGGGAAACAGATGGCACTACAGTGAAATGTCAAAATGCTGTAATCATAGTTAAGTGTGGGAGGGAGCCTCTGAGAGTTCCAATCAGTGCTTCAGAGCCATCTGGAGGGAACAGGGAGAGCTTCCTGGAAGAGGTGGTGCTTGAACTAGTGTTGAAGATGAAAGAAATCTGGATGATTGATATAGCCCCTTAAATGTCTGACACACAGGTAATGAGGGACGAGGGAGGAAAAGATAAGACTGGGAAAGTGGACAGGTACTGTCATACAGAGGGATGTTGGGCTTTATGGAGTAAGCTGTGGGGACTCATGGGAGTCGTTTAAAGTGGAGGGAGTACTGGATTAGACCCCTATTTTAGAAACTTTGCTCTGGAGGCACTGTGGAAGATAGGCTTGAATGGCAGGCAGATGACTTAGGACAGGGGTGTCAGACTCATTTTCACCTGGGGCCACATGAGCCTCACGGTTGCCTTCAAAGGGCCGAATGTAATATTGGGACTGTGTAAATGTAACCTCTCCTTAACTAGAGCAAGGAGAACAGGTAGAAAAAAGGTGCTGGGCTGGATAAAACAAGGTGGAGGGCTGGATTTGGTCCGCGGGCCTTGTGTTTGCCAGCTGTGAGTCAGGAAGTTACAGCATTCTTCCGATGAGGGATAAGCAGGGTATGAGTTCACCAGGGTAGATAAAGTACATCTGGCCCCCATGACACGTTGTTTGCAACTCTTATGGAATGTGTGGCTTTCTGCCTTATACTGTGTTACATTTATCTCCCCTAGAAGACTAAGCTCCTTGAGATCAAGGGTTTTTAAATCAATATATTTATTCACATGGCCTTGTACATGATAAGCTCTTTGTCAGCATGAGATGATTGAGGGAAATGAGTGAATTTCTGAAATTTTGGATATTTTGGAAGTGCTCTTATATTGCTCTTTGATCTCAAAAGTCAGTTGAATGACATCTTTATCATATTAATAAATACACTGTGGGTAGTTTATAAATTTGGAAAAAATAAGATTTTTTCTTTTATTGTTGTTCAATGACTGTTATCCTCATTCCCGCCCCCATTACTCCCCCCTGAAAATAAGATTTCTTATGGAAGCCTCATCATTGATTAGTGTTTATGGGTATTATAATTTAAAGTAATTAAATGATTCTGATGGTCTGCATTTTTGAACTCACCACTTGAGTGAGTGTGTGTGTGTGTGTGTGTGTGTGTGTGTATGAAGGTTTTTCAAGAGGGAAAATGAGCTCTGCACAGCTTGTGTAAAAACAAACCCCTTAAGAGCAAATGTCCTTTCACAACAGAAGCTGCAATGAACACAATCCTGTTTGTACATATAAATCCTCACAGGGTGTAGCATTAAAAACAAACAAACAAACAAACAAACAAACAACCACCCTGGCTGGTGAATGAGTACCAGCCTGCAAACCAAATAGTCCCCGGATTGATTCCCAGTCCGAGCACATGCTTGTGTTGCTGGCCAGGTCCCTGGTGGTGGGCACTCTAGAGGCAACCACACATTGCTGTTTCTCTCCCTCTCTCCATCCCTTCACTTATCCCTAAAAATAAGTAAATAAGTTCTTTAAAAAAAGCCCCACCTTGTTCTTGATTGAAATGCCGGCAGAAAAACATCCTGAGAACATCCTGCCCTTTTGGATCCTTAAGCAGTGTCAGCCCAGCTCACGACTACAGAGCTCAACCAGCTAGGCTTCATTTCTCCTTACAGAGTATGCCAGGCGCCTTAGACTCACAAGGACTGGAAGAGCGATGTTACACTCTCAACCCTGTAGATACATGTGCTTTGGAAAACCACCGGAAAGAGGGGTGCACTTGACTATACCATTATTCATTACCATCCTAGGAGCCTCAAGTTCCTGTATAGTTTGCAGAACTAAAAGATAACATAGGGAGTTGATTTCAGAGATTTTATTCTTCATACTCACGTGACTCCAGAATCTTACATAAGTGACATATTCTTAGCAAGGTTAGAGAACATGGGATGAAACTCTGACCCTAAGTGAATGTTGTAGGGAGAAGTATAGTCTGGCATTTGAAATTTGGTTTAATGAACTTTTACCCAATGGTTTTGTTAAACATAGGGGAGTCATGCTCCCTACCCAGGGTTATCAGTTTTCATGCTCTTCTTTGTTCCTTACGGTCTTGCATTAATCTCTATCTTTTGTATGGTACAGAAAACAGTTGTCATGAGTATTACAAAGGTGAACTGTCCCCAGGCTCAAATAATCTGGTTTCAGGTAAAATTACTATATTTTGCCCAAATTTGGTAGACAAAAAGAATACTTGGAAATTGAGCCTCACCATTCGATTGACACTGGGATTCAGGCTTCGTAGTGCTTTAGTATTTAATCTAGTGACTTAAAGAGAGGAAATGATTTCTTTTAAAGTGATTTCCTTCCAACAATCAGTTGTTCTTTAGTTGTAACTCTTCATCTTGTGTTTAATCTGGAAAGGGACCTATGTTACAGTGCCTAAAACATAGCCTCGAAACATCAGATTATTACTTCACGCACTCATAAGGTATGCGCACACAGTTTTTTTACTGTGAGATTGTTCGAACCTACAGAGAAATGGAACAGGGTAATGAGTGCTCAGCTACCAACCACCTGAATTTAACAATTGTTAACATTTTCCATAAAATAAATTACTCATTACATTATTATGTGCATTTGCTTCGGCTTTCCCTCCAAAAAATGAGTATTTGCCGATATGACCACAGTTCCATTATTAGCTCTAATAGAGTCAACAGTAATTACCTAATCGCATCTAACAGCCAATTCATTTTCAAATTGCTTCAGTTGTGCCAAACCGTGACTGTTTATAAATTATTAGTAAATCCGTTATCAGCAGATCAGAGAGCTGAGGACTTGGTACAATCACTCAGTTAAAAGTCAGGAGTATAGATTGGTGGCAGAACAGAATTTAAACCAGAAAAATATAAAGTAATTCTTTATTCATTTGGAAACACTCCCCTCCCCAAGCTACACTGACCTCTGGAGATTTGGAGTGGCCAACTAGAATCCACTTGAGCCCCCAATCTGGTCTCCGTGGGGCTCTTTACCTTAACTCCTGTGTCTCTGGTTAAGCTGGGAAACACCACTGAGAAAGGCCTTCAGACACTCTTGTAGATGGATAGTCAGTTATTCTACCACCATTTATTGAATAGTCCATATTTTCCTCAATACCTTGAAATAATACCACAGAACTAGAAAAATAATGAATGCAAATAAGTGAATATAATTTTATTATCTTAGGGAAGAGCAAGCGTTTCAAAGCAAGGTATGAAACATTTGACTACATAAATATTTGAAACATCTTTATAACAAAAGAAATCTTAAATAAAATTACAAAGTAAATGACAGGAGTGGACAAAATGTTTGCAACATAAAATTAAAAATAAGAGCTCCCTAATATGCTCACGGTGCCTATAAATCAGCAAGAAAAAAATTAAAAATGGACAAAGCATATAAACTAAGGTAAAGATGAAGAAACGGAAATGGCTTACCATATGGAAGCATGATTAAAGAAATGAAAATTAAAACCAAAATGAGATACCTTGTTATTCACCTTCTGCTTGGCACAATGGTTGGTAATATTTCCTGTTGGTGAGCATATGGAGGAGAAGGATTCTCATCCACTCTTAGTGAGCATGCAAATTGGGTCAGCCTTTGTAAGGGCAATTTGGCATATATTATTATCCCAAATTTCTGTTGCCTCTCTAGTTTATAATCTTGGGCAGACTGCCTCTGCTCCTGACTTCATTTCCTATTTTCGTGTCTACTTTCTCCTAGATGGCGATATTTGGGCTCCTCACCTCAGCCTGGTGGCCTGACCTTGACTCCTGAGTTTCATGATTTCTCCACAACTGCAAGTCATTCTCATGCAGAATTGGAGTCGACCTAGTCTGCTGCACCTTTGAGAGTTTTGGAACAATACGCAAGTTCAAGTCACCATTATGTTGTCTTGTGATGAGACCAACATTTGAGTTGCTCGCTTCTACCCTTGTTCTTCTGTCTGTTGCTTCCTTTGCAGCTATCTATCACACATGTGCAGTCGTGCAAAAGCTGTTTTGCCCCTTTTATTTGTCTCGTGAATGTTGTCATTTGCTTCTCCTACATTACAAATTAGTGTTGTGTACCAGTGAGTGATGCAAAATGTTCAATAATCGTAAATTTGCATAAGTTTGGGTAAGAATAGCATCCAATCAAAAAAGCAAAAAGTAGATGATAGAAATAAATGCAAGGCTGGTGGAGAGGGCAAGAAAGGTGATGTGTATTGCAAACAAAATGAAAGTTCTTGCAGTGCTTGATAACGGTGGAACTAAGACCTCTATAGGGCATTTTTTGGTGTTAATGAATCTATGGTTCATACGATGGAGAGAAATGAGAAAGTCATTAGGGCCAGCGAGTTGAGGGGCATACGGGAATCATTGAGAAAATCATACATAACTTGAAATGCCAAAATAGAGAAAATGGAAAGAGATTTGTTTTTGTGGTTTCTAAAACAGAAAGAGGCTGAATAGGCCTCTTTCACAAAAATGCAAGTTTACATTTTGATCTAAATATAAAGTTTTAACACTTACCACGAGTAATGGTGGTTGGATGGGTTTAGGAAATGCTGTAGTCTGTAGGAAAAGAAGTGGCTGGCAGAAGAAGGAGACCGTGAAGATGCTGCAGAGTATCCTGGATACCTGGAGAAACTCATGGAGGAAAATGGCTATTTGCCTGAACAGGTAGGTGTTCAAGGCTGATGAAATGGTCCTGTTCTGGAAGCACGTGCCTATTCGCACACTCATTGTGAAAAAGGCCAGAGGCTTCGAGCCTGGAAAAGACATGATCAAAGGTCTGCTTTGTTCCAGTGCTTGGGGTACCTTTCTGATTAAACCCATGTTGCTTCACAGGTTTCAAAATTCATATCCTGTTTGAAGAGAACGTGAGAAATACTTTTCTGTCTATGTGAGGGGAAACCATAAAGTTTGAATCACTGAGAAACTCTTTTTATACTGGTTTTTTGAAATGTCTTGCTCCTGAGGTTAAACAGTATTTAAACTAAGGAATCTTGAATTCAAAGTGTTGCTGATTCTGGACACTACTCCCACTGATGAAAGTGTGATAGTAAATGCTGATTCTTGTGTTAAAGTTTATCTCCACCTACCCACCCCTGCCTCAGTACAACTGCACTCCTTCAACGCATGTGTCTGGGAATGCTAGAAATGTTCACGACGTACTGTACTCGGTGTACATTTGCCTACCTTGCAGGTCTTATGAGAGACACCAGAACTTACTGTGAAAGAAACTTGGCAGAATGTCTGTTTGTAATGCTTTAGTGATAGTAGAAGGATTGTGAGAGAAATACAATGATCAGCCCTTAAGGGAGCTTGGCAGAAACTTTGGAATGAGGTTGTACCTGATTCTGAAAGTTTCCTTCCAGCAGTACAAGAAATGGAAAAGATTGTAGCATCTGCAAAGTGTTTAGGTGGGAAAGAATTTGGAGACATTGAATTAAGTGGCATTGCTGAACTGTTGGATTCTCACCCTCGGAAGACAGTTGAGAAGGTTGATAAAAGAGGTCAGCATAGGTTAACATGCAGAACACAAAGCATGTTGAAGCAACTCCTCTGCAAATGGAAATGCCATGGTGATTCAGAGGAAAGAGATCATTGGGTGGACTATTTACTGACCTTTAGGCAAGACTTAAATAATTACCCATAACCCTATACAGCAGTAATAAGAAACTTTCAAACAAAGGTCAGTAAGTCTTTTCTCTCTGCTAGCTTGTTTCAATAGGAAAGAAGAGTTTGGAGTATTGGACTGTGTCATTCAAACACATCCCACAAACAGCAGGCAGAAAGGCTGTGTGCACAGATAGTTGAACTTTGCGGTTCAGATTCTGGGCAGCTCTGTTGGTGTGGAGATCCCTGTGCTAGAGGAGGGGCGTCAAACTTGTTTTCACCCAGGGCCACATCAGCCTCGCAGTTGCCTTCAAAGGGCCAAATGTAACTTTAGGACTGTAGAAATGTAACTACTCCTTAACAGTTAAGTGAGGGGTCGGCCCTGCTGCTGGGTAGAAACAAGGTGCCGGGATGAATAAAACAAGGCGGAGGGCCGGATCTGGTCTTCGGGCCTTGTGTTTGCCACCTGTGTGCTAGAGGGTGAACGTGGAACAGAAGACAGAGCTTGCTAATCTCCAGACAAAATCCAACCTTCTTATTTCCCTCCCTATCACTACTGTGGTGACCAGCATTTTCACTGATGCATGATTGTCCTCACCTTGAGATCAGAGAGAAATAGAAATGAATTGCCCAACAATCACAATTGCTAGTGTAAATTTATTAAAATTCCATCAAGATTCACTGTATCTAGTGTTTTATTTAAGTGAACAAACCAATTGTGTGAGCTTTCATAATACTCCTTTCCCTGGCTCAATGAGCCCCCCAAGGCTCATTGAGTTCCCCCAAAGCTCATAAGTTCCTCCAACACAAATTCTCCTACAATGCGGGATTTAGGAGTGAATTCTAGTACCTAGGGAGGGGGGATCCTCTACTTGGTTGGTCAGTTTGTTTTTGTTCTCTTCATTCTGCAATATATTTTAATTCTGTTTAAGCCTAACTTTCTATCTCAACAGAAAGGATCCAAATCTTCTCCTTTTAACTAATTTGATATCAATTAATTTGTCTTTCAGCAATTGTATAAGGTTGGTCTGGAAAGGCAGTATATTTATAATGGATTCCTGGCTTTACTTTGGTACCTAATCCTGGGGGAGACGCTGCTAGACTTCACTTCCATCAATCTTATCTCTTGTCATATCTGGTCTTCCCAGTGATTTGAACAGCTGAATATCCTCCAGAAAAAGATATTGCCAGTTCCTCTTCCTTAAAGGTGGTAGAAACCCAGTAACATCCCCCCACCCTATGGAGGTCTGAATTATAGGCTACCTGTATGTGAGTTTGAAGTGATCAGAGGAAAGGGAAAAAATACAAAAGTTAAAGGGCTTGCTTGCATAGTTACAGTTGAGATGAAAGACATTCCTCAACAAATTCAAAAGAAGCAGATAAGAGATGAAAGTTCATTAGAGCACAGCTGGCAAACACAAGGCCCACGTGGCCCTCCACCTTGTTTTATCTGGCCCAGCCCCTTGTTTCTACCCAGTGGCACTGAGTTCCTTGCCCCTAGTTAAGGAGTAGTTACATTTATACAGTCCTAAAGTTACTTTCGGCCCTTTGACAGCAACTGTGAGGTTGATGTGGCCCCTGGTGAAAATGATCTTGACACCCCTGTGTTAGAGGGTGCTTTGGAGCTGGTAACTTGTCACGGTGCCAGAGACCATTACGCTGTTGTTCTAAGCCACAGTGATTCTCAATACTGACTGCACATCAAAATCATGATGGGGAGATGTGGAAAAAAATTCCCAGATTTCTGGGACCTGCCCCTAGGTATGCTGAATCAGGGATGGGGCCAAGCATCTGTATATTTTGAAAGCTCCTGAAGTGTAAACAGAATCATAATAGAAAATACAACACAAATGGTATGAGTCCAGGAGCTAGGAAACTTTGATTTCAAGTTTCTGCTTTGCCACTAGGTAAATGGATGGTCTT
Source organism: Phyllostomus hastatus (assembly GCF_019186645.2). Classification (NCBI taxonomy): domain Eukaryota; kingdom Metazoa; phylum Chordata; class Mammalia; order Chiroptera; family Phyllostomidae; genus Phyllostomus; species Phyllostomus hastatus. The sequence continues at coordinate 5,198,250 of NW_025333841.1, read as the reverse complement.
AATCAAATCTCCCTACTTTTATTTGATATCTGTCAAATGAGAGAATAGGACTACTATGTCTCTAAGGTCCTTCTACCTCTGACATCATTACCTTGACAGGAAAGTGTATCAATCTCATTGGTTGGTTTTTGCAAGTATCGGGTTGGCCAAAAAGTCTGTTTAGTTTTTTCCCATAAAAGATACATTTTTCTTTTTCACCAATAACTTTATTGATTTGGGTATTTTGAATATGCCAGCTGTCTCCCGTGTGGTAGAACATTGATATTCTCAAGTAATGTCTCAACTTGATCATTATCAACTTCACCTGGTCTAACTGACCATGGAGTATTGTCCAACAAGAAATCTCCAGCACAAAGCTTCACAAACCACTTTTGACACATTTGATCAGTCACAGCACCTTCTCCATACACTGCACAAACCTTTTTTTTTGCATTTGTTGCATATTTACCTTTCTTGAAATAATAAAGCATAATATGCTGAAATTGTTTATTTTCTTCCATCTTCAATATTAAAATACCACACAAAAAATTAACCCATTTTGATAAGTCTTTTTTAATGCACACTGATATGACAGCTGTCACAATATAATGTGACAAAATTGTTTTGAATGAAGTTAAAGACAGCTAAGCGCTACTAGAGCTATCGCACGGAAAGAGGCAAAGGAACATTTTGGCCAACCCATTCATAGAGACCAAGGTTAAGTAGTAGCATTAATGCATTTGTCTTTGTTATTTTAAAAATTGTGCATTTGGTTCTAGCTTGTCCACATTTTAGTCCCTCCCAGAAAAGAGAGTTAGATGTAGATGTCATAGAAAAAAAAAGAGGGGAAACAAACATAGCATAAACTTCCTGGAAGAAAAGACAGTACCTCCTGTGAGTTTCTTATGTGATAATCACTGTTTTTCTTCTGAGTTACTAGGTTTATGGGAAATAATGATGAATAGATATTTTGAGTAAAACATTTTACCTTGTTATATTTATTGTCTTCATAAACCCAAGCAGAGAACTCTGTGCAGTTTACTGTTTCCAGGTTCAATGCCATTTGGCATAGTGTTAATCACATCTGGAGGTGAATATTTTTAAGTCAGTGATTGTTTTATGAGTCTAATCAGTGGCCGTGTATGCCTCTAAAGAATGTGTCTTGCTGGTAATTGTACCATTCATTGAGATTGCTACCTTGGCAATTTTTTTTCTCTTAATTTGACTAGAGTTGGAGAAATCAAATTTTATATCAAGCAACACAAACCAGAAACTGAATATGAACTCATGTAGTGGGAAACTGACTGTTATAGGATTTTAGTTGTCATAGGAATGCCTAGACTTTGCCTTTTTACATGGCAATATTTGTCTGGGGCTCAGGACAATTGAAATAAAACATTGGGATATATCTAATTCTTCTTTAAGGGAATATCCAGTTAGAATAATCTAAGAAGTATCATTAATGAGGGGAAATGATAGACCATTTTAATGGGATTGAGTTGAACAAGTCAGCAGGACCTATAGGAGGGTGCGAAAGTCGGTATAGGCTAAGTGGCAGAATTAGGAGTTAATAACACTGCCATGGAAGCAGGTGCCTCTTTTTTCTTTTTTTAAGTTAAGAATAGTCCCTCCACTTGAAAAGTTAAAATTTATTTTAGTATAGTTGACATACAGTTCAAGTGGAAAGAACCTATTTGTCATCAAATGGCTCAGGTTAATTCTTGTGTTCAATATGATGAAGGGCATGGGAATTTCCTCCTTTCCAAAAATATTTAAAAAGTGGCAAAAAAAAGTGGAGAGAAAAGGTGGCCCAGGTTGCTGAAATTTGTAGAAAATATTAGGAAACTGTCATTGCATTTTTAGGAAGCCTTTCGTTTGTTTAAAATGCCTTCAGTTCAAAGTGCAGAGAAGGTTCTTTTAACTAGACATTGGATTTCATAGCTGTCACCAGCTGCCTGCTAATAAAGGGCTTCTACAGTGTGTATAGTCTAAAGCGTGCGTGACTCATGTTTGTGCTGTGAAATACATTGATCACTGAACTTTCCATACTATTACCTTTTAATGGCCTTTGAAGTCAGTGTGTTCTGGTTGTTTATCTAAGAATTCAGAAATGTGATGTGTGAAGTGAACAAAGTGTATATGTTCTTGGAAACCATAAAATCAAAGAGAAAATAGATGAAAGGATAAATAGTGTATTTCATTAGCGTGAATAACAAATATCGAGAAATTAAATATGGCTCCAGTGGGCGTGAGGCATTGCACTTCATCTTTCAGGCACTATTACATAAAGCCTGAGAAATAATTAACCCAACATTGCAAACACCTGGAGGTGGCCCTGGATTAATTGGCAGTGGAAAGATGAATGCAATAATGAGAAGAACATAGACTTAGACTGAGGCCTTGGGTGCTGGCTTCTTGGCTGCCCTGGGCTGAGGACTCCATCTCTTTGGGTGAGTGGTGCTTAGTCCTGGCGGGATAACCCTTCGGCTCTTGGGGCATGAGAAGCCAGCATAAGGCCTAAAGCTTTGGAATCAGACTTGTTTTCAATCCTGTTTCAATTTACTGGATTTGTGACTATGAACAGGTTTTTGAACCATCCCAGACTTGGGTTTCAAATCTGTAAAACGGGGTCAAAAACACCTGCATTATAGGCTTGCTATGAGATTATATGAAATGCCTAGTACAGTGCCTGGCACATAGTAAGCGCTCAATAAATTGTCGCTGTTATTATTATTATAATGGATAAGCATTATAGAACTAAAACATAATGATTTATTCTTGTCTTTGCGAAATTATGATACATTTATATTTGATCTAATTTCTTTCAAAATAAGGTATGCATGATGGTTTTAAGAAGACAGAAGGAATAAAAGTTGATGTTTAATATTACTTGTTTGCTTCTGAGAGATACCTAAAACAATAATTCCTTTGTCCCTATGTTACTCTTTGAACTGTGGCATGATTTCCTATGCTATATTTACAATGTGGTTATCATTGCATGATATTTATTTATGTGGAGATTAAAGGTAATGATTTTGCACATCTAGAGTGTTCCTATTCTCTAGAAAATAACCCATCAACTTGGTTTCACTTTTAAGATAATTAAGTCACTCGTGTTGATAGGAGCTACAGGTAAAACTATACAGGACCTACTTCTGCTTAAACCACAAGGTATTAGTCATTGAGAGCACTGAATGTCTAAATAATCTTACTAGGTGAGGACAATCCCTCATAACTATCTTCTGAACTACTTTGTGTTTCGTGTGTTCTGTGACTGAAGGAGTTGAAAACAGCCGTATTCAGAATGAGGAGTATTCATTGTAACTCTGGTGCTGTGTCTGCTGAGCACCAGAACTGTCCACCGCCTTAATCCCAGCCCCCACTGTCCCTTAACCCCTGATGACAGTAGCAGCCTCATAACTCACATCCCAACCCTGAGAGTGTTTTATCTTGGAGTCTTTGTTGTCCTGGTGTGTGTATATATATCTAGCAGTCTTTGGTAGTTAGCTACTTGCTGATGGACTTACTTCCCTTGTGCACGATTCTGATTCTGTTACTTCCTTGTTCAAAACTCTTCAGTGGCTGCCCACTGTCCCTACAGTGGTGGGCAAAAGTATGTTTACAGTTCATATGGAAAAAGACATGCAGGTTAAATAAGCGATAACATAAGAGTAACCTCCGTGTCTCGCAGGCTCGCAAGTGTAAACCTACTTTTGCCCTCTCCTGTGTATCCACTGCTTAACCTTTACATCAGTGCCCAGCCCCAGCATCCCTTCATCACCTGTATCTGCCAGTGTTCTCCGTCGTGCAGTGTCTGTGACAGTCCCTGCCTTCCTCAGCCCTATCTGATTATATACTACGGATCTTCAGCCTACAGGTCAACCCTGATCTCTTAAACTTGTCACTTAATCTCTGGTGGGTAAGATCAGAAATTAGGCATTACCTAAAGGCAGAGTGCCTGAGATGTGCCTCCCAAACTGTAGCCTCCTTCTTGTTCTCCTCCATCATTGCAAACACTTAGCATTAGCTCTTGATTCATTGGCAGTGGTGTGATGAGTGCCATGACGATGAGAATGTGGGACTTAGAGTGAGGGGTTTGCCACTGACTTCTTGTCTGCCCTGGGCTGGCTGGTCTCTGCCCGAGAGAGAGTGGTGCTTAGTTCTGGCAGGAGAACCCCAGTCTGTGGGGGTGAGTTTCTTTAATTTTCTTCTTGAGCTTCTAGTCTACAAAATTGAGTCATCCTCACTGAACCCTAGCCCACCTTTATCTGGGGGGCTAGCCACTTAATTTTGGCTCTGAATATGAATCTCCTTGTTCAGGTCCCTGAACCATTAATTTGAGATCTAAACTCCAGTCTTAGGTTCTGGCCAGCCTTGTGTCCTGAATATCATCACATACATAGTGTATGTGTATTTATTCACCACTGGGCTCCAAATTGTTGTATACATTCTCCTGCATGTGAATGCTTGTCTGGAATGTACTGAAGTTTACCATACCCTCGAGGTAGCATCTAGATCTAGGCCAGGCAAACTAAAGCCCTTGGGCCAAAATTGGCCAAATTAAAAAATAATAAAGCCATATCCACTCATTTACATATTGTCTATAGCTACGGTACAATGGCAGGTTTGAGTAGTTACAACTGAAACCGTACAGCTTGGAAAACCTTGGATATTGATATCTGACCCTTCACAGGAAATGTTTACTGACCCCTGATCTAAAGTCAAGTAGTTTCCCTAACCTTGATGTTGATTATTCTTTTTTTTTTTTTTTCATTTTTAGAGAGAGGGGAAGAGAGGGAGAAAGAGAGGGAGAGAAACATCGATGTGTGAGAGAAATACTGATCAGTTGCGTCTTGCATGCCCCCAACCAGGGACCTGGCCTACAACCCAGGCATGTGCCCTGACTGGGAATCAAACTAGTGACCTTTCAGTTCCCAGGCTGGCACTCAATCCACTGAGCCACACCAGCCAGGGCAATATGCTTATTCTTTGATAATTCTTCATTTTCTTTCTTTTTTTTTAAATTTATTTACTTATTTATTTTTTAGAGAGGGAAGAGAGGGAGATTGAGAGAGAGAGAGAGAAACATCAATGTGCGGTTGCTGGGGGTCATGGCCTGCAACCCAGGCATGTACCCTGACTGGGAATTGAACCTGTGACACTTTGGTTCGCAGCCCGCGCTCAATCCACTGAGCTACGCCAGCCAGGACCTAATTCTTCATTTTCATCCTGTTAAGCAGTGCAGACCCAGAAGGCCAGTTTATTGAAACTAAGCTAGGTTCCAGCCCATTGAAACTGCTTGTTTTAACTTGGATTTTCCTGCTTCCTCTCTGTCATCTTTCTAGAATGGCCTTTTCCTGTGTATTTTAGTGAAAGAAATGCCATAGTCATAAAGTCTATTATAATAGCCTTATGATATGTTTTTAAATGTAGTATCAGATTCTAATATGCTAATGTCTTTCAACGTTGCCAATATCTTTCAACATGACCTTTCAATATCTCTAAGATTAGGCTTTTCAATTCTTCGGTGTCTCTAACATAAGGTGTTTGTGCTCCAGAGATTCCAACATCTCTAATTGCCCTATCTTCTAAATGTTACGACATCCGTATCTTTCACTTTTTAGCCTGCAACATCTCCAATGCCAATGTTTTCTAATCTCAGTATCAGTCATTAAAAGCCTAGGTCGTCTAGTATCTCCAACAATCAACCTTCAGGTTCTAGGTCTTGACTTTCAGAGCCCAGAGTTCTAACCTCAAATTTTACTATGTTTCTAATTCTCCATTACTGCCTACATACCATTCTTCCAGAGCTCATATATTTCATTGAGTCCAAATCCAGCTCTTCCGGTATCTTCCAGCACTTACATCATTCAGTTCCTAAAAATTGTAGTGTCTCCTAAATTGTGACTTTACAATGTCTTCTAAAATGACCACTCCCTCCAATGCCCAAGTCTTTTAATATCTCCAAAAACTTGGTCTTTCAACATTCAGGTGTTGCAACATCCCCAATGTCTGAATGACTAGGTCTTTTAACATCCTGATCTCTTAAAGGCTGGGCCTCCCCATATCTAGGGCTTCCAACATTTTTGACTTACAGCATCATGAGGATCACATCTTTCAAATTCTATGTCTTTTAACATGAATATGTCAATGTTTAAGTGTTATAATATTTCCCAATATTGAAGGTGTCTGATTTTAATATTTCTTAATGTCTAGATCTTCTAGTGTCAATATCTTCCAATGTTTAGGGCTCCCAAGGTCCAGGACTTGCAATGTCTTTAGTGCTCAGGGCTTCCAATACCCATGAACTCCAACATTCAAGGCTTCCAATGTCTCCAACATCCTGTGCTTCCAATGTCTCCAATGTCCAGGGTTTCCAACGGCGCCAGTGTCAAGGTCTTCCAGCAACTCCAAGTCTTCCAACAACATCGAGGTCTTCCAGCTAATCCCAGTCTTCCAGAAAAATCCATGCCTTCCAGACAAGCCACGCCTTCCAGGCAAGCCACGTCTTCCATTAAATCCAGTGTTCCAGCAATTACAGGTCTTCCGCAAAAATCAACGTCTTCCATATCTTCCGGGAAAATCTACGTCTTCCAGGAAAATCCACGTCTTCCAATGCTTTCAAGATCTTCCAGCTAATCCACATCTTCCGGAAAAATCTAGGTCTTCCAACCAATCCGTGTCTTCCACCAAGTCCAGCCTTCCGGTCCATCCATTTCTTCTGGACAAAATTTATGTCTTCCACTAAATCCAGGTCTTCCAATAAAGCTATGTCTTCCAGAAAATTCACGTCTTCCACTTAATCTCTGTCTTCCACAAATATGTCTTCCTTGAGATCTGCGTCTTCCAGTAACCTCCAAGTCTTCCAGCAAATCAACATCTTCCGAACTGGCAAGGTCTTCCGGACAATTCGGGTCTCTCTGAAAATCCACGTCTTCCAGCAAACCATGTCTTCCGGGAAATCCATGCTTTCCAATCACTTCCAGGTCTTCCAGACTATCCATGTCTTCAATCAAATCCATGACTTCCAGAAAATCCGCAACTTCCAGAGAAACCATGTCTTCCAGTAAATCCTTCTCTTCCAGCAAATCTTTGTCTTCCCAAAAGCTGTGTCTTCCATCAGATTTATGTCTTCCAACAAAACCACATCTTCCACAAAATCCTCGTCTTCCAGAACATCCACCTCTTCCAACAAAGGCACGTCTTCCAGAAAATCTACATCTTCCAACTAAGCCATGCCTTTCAGAAAACTCATGTCTTCCTACACCTCCGAGTCTTCCAGCATCTCCAGGGCTTCCAGCATCTGCTCGTCTTCCAGCATCTCCACATCTTCCGACAACTACCCGGTCTTCCAACAGTGGGCTAAATATCCACGCCTTCCATCTCCAGTGTACCGATCTTCTAACATTCAGGTCTTCCAGTGTCTACAACATCCAGGTATTCTAACATGTTCTGTAGTCCAGGTCTTTCCAACTTTCCCCAGGTCCAGGCTTCAAAGTTAGTCTTCCCAAGTCTAAGCCTTTTCCTGTTCAGATCTTTCCACAGACAAGCCTTCTAACTCAAATATTCCTGTTTCTAGTAGAATTAGCTTCCAAAAATTTATTATGGCATCCCTTCTTATAGACCAGATATTATGGACTGACTGTACTGCAGCCTAATAGTGTTTTTTTGCTATTAGGAAATATGTGTTTATTCTTTACAGCTTTAAAATATAATATTCATAAAACAGCTTCTATAGAATAAACACATGGGATTGCTGTGATAAATTTTGCTGTTTATTAATGCTTATAGTTTTTATATAGTCAATTATGTTTAGGTACAAGTGAAAGTCTTATTTTAATGAGAAAACTATTTAGAGACTTTTTTATTTTAGCTAAAGTTAACATACAGTGGAAAATACACAATGTGTCTTTTTTATAGCACCAATTTTGTTTGGTCTCATGTGACTAATAATAATAACAACACTTAACATAGCATTTGCTATATCCAGGCACTGTTCTAAGGTCCTTACATGCATCAACTCACTTAATCTTCACAATAACCCATTGAGGTAGGTACTATCATCCCTGTTTTACAGATGAGGAAACTGGCACACAGAGGTGAAGTAACTTGTCCAAAGGATACAACTAATAAATGATTGAGCTGGGATTTGAACCCAACTAGCCTGCTTTCAGAGTCCATGATCCTAACCACTATGCTATAATATCTGCTGTTGAAAATCAAGATGAGGATTATGAGATCCAAAGCCTGATTGCTCCCACTTTATGTGTAGACTGTTATAAAATCTTATATATAAATGGTCTTACTGTATTTCATCAGTATGAGGACCTATCTGTTTATATTCACAGATCTCATTCCTCAACTAGCTATTACCATTCCCTTGCTCATGTATATGGAACTTGGCACAAACACTTCCTCATGTCATTTTCAGTTTGGGTAGACAGGATATAAAGGAGTACTGAGTTCAAGTAGCCTTCGTGTTAGACTCATATTCATAGCTCCATGCTTTGAGTTCTGGTGCTGGGAATTTAGCTGTCCCATCTACTTTAATTCCTTTTCTATGACCATTTCCCCCTTTACACCTTACTATCTACACCACTTACCATTAGTTTGTTTCTGACCTCCAGGATCCACCTGCTTCAAATCTCACAGACCTCTTGGATTCCTCCCACTGCCTTGTGTCTGACTAATGGTGACTACAACTCCTTAACTCCAAGCATGCTGACCTAGAGTACTAACTACTTGGTTCTCCGAGCCTCAGCTACTATCAGGTGCTTCCAACAACATTGCTACCCACACCTCTGGTTGGCATGACAAGCATTAAAGCCATACAATGAAATTTTCATTAGGTAATATAATGAAATTATCTACATAGTACTACTACTACTACTACTACTACTACTACTACTACTACTACTACTACTAATATCTTACAAATGTTTAATGATTTAGTTTACAAAGTGTTGTCACTTCATTCATTCATCCATTAATTCAACAAATATTTATTGAGCGCCAAATGTGTGCCAGGCATATTTTAATGGAACTTAAAAATTATCTGGGGGAAAGAGAGATAATGTTCAAATAATTAGAACAATTATTTATAAATTTTGCAAGGCCAAGAAGGAACAGTGAGTATAGGATGCTGTGGGAGTCTAGAAAGTTAATGGAAGCATTCCTGAGGAGGTAACACTTATGGGAACTGAAGAATCTATATTCTTATTTGATTATCACAACAACTCTGTCATTTAGATAAGATAGATGTTTTTATAACAGTTTTTACCTAATCAGAGGTTAAGCAGCAAGTACTAAAGATGGGCATGGGATCCGCACACAGGGTCCGGCACAAATAACGCCTGGTTTTTATCACAAAATCATAAGCCTGTGATTCTGTAACATAACAATATCACCCTCAAGCACATCAATGACATTTTACGTGAGATGTTCCAATTAAAACTATAAATTGTTACACCCCTATTATGACCCTACCAACCACACTCAAGCAGGCGTTACTTCTGCCAGACTCTGTATTTTGACTTTCTTTTCTCAAGTATTTCATGCTGCTTTAGAATATATTGTAGGTACAATATTGGCAATATATATCAAGGGATATAAAAAGTTTTGTGCTCTTTGACTTAGTATTTTCACTTCAATGAATCTACTCAAGAGAATTATCTAAAATGTGGACAATTCATGTACAAAGACATGCCTCACACAGTTATCTCGAAGACTTAAAAACAGAAAAACTAAGGTCTAACTTTGAAGGCATAATTAAGTAAGTGTGCTATTTCCATGTATGGAATATTATTCCATTAAAATGTTTATGGTCAGTTTATATTATATAATGTTAAGTGAGAAATCAGGGGACAGATTATATAAAGTGAAATTGCAGTTATTTTAAATATATAATCAGAGACAAGTGACTCGAAATAAGTCCATTGTAGATTGTGAACTAATAATGTCTGGGTAGATAGAATAATGTGTGATTTTTCATTTACTTCTTTGTTATTTTCTCTTCCATAGTTCTTACAGTGTGAAAGTCTCTTATATTCAGGAAAAATTTTGACTGATTGTGCACAAAATCATTATTTATTTATCTTTAGTTTACACATGTAATCAAGTTTTACTGTTGAAAACATTTCAAAATATAAGCAAAGTGAAAAAGCTAAAATCTCAAATAACCTCAATATTCACAGATAATACTGTAAAATTTTAGTGTATGCCCTTCCGTAGTTTCACAGGTATGTTTGTTTTATTTTACAAGATGATGTTATGCTGCCATTTAACCTAGTTTTTCCACTTAGTAAATTATAAACATCTTTCTATATCAGTAACTGTGCATCTGTAGTGTAATTTTAGTACATAACTTATTTACTTCATTAAGTTCTTTCCATTGTTTTGTAATATAAAAACTGCTGTGCTGAGCACCTAGGTTGTGCAAGTTGTGCAGAATGCTAACTGCCTCATCAGTGGAGGCCCTGTGTGTGCAGGGCTGTGTGTGCAGAGCTGTTCAGATATTACTTACAATAAATTCTGCCCAGGCCAGTTGCTAATCCAAAGGAAATTTACATCCTAAAGCTTATCACAGCATAAAAATTCTAAGCAATTGAGATGCTCAACAATTGAGGTGGATAAATAAAATGATATTGTAAATATATGATGGAATACTATGCAGCCATTTCAGTGTATACCACAGAGGCTTATTTACTAGAATAAATGGGGATATGTTTACAAGGTCTCATTAGTGAGAGGAATAGGTCACATGGATGCATATATAATATTAAAATTTTGTGGGGGGAAACGATATAAATGTACTCGGGATATACACTATTTTAGAATATACACTAAAGTGTTTGTAGTAAGTGCCCCAAAAGGAAAATCGATAAATTGGGGTATATGTGCACAATGGAATACTACACAGCAGTGAAATGAATACACTACAGCTAAACAGTATTAATGTGGATGGATGTTGGTTCTCTGATGTTAAAAAATGTCAAATCCCAGAAAAGTACATATAACTGGATATCCTGTTTATTAAAAAAAAGTAAACTCAAACACTATATTATTTAGGCACATATATTGGGGATTAAAATATGTTATTAAAAAGCAAAAGAATATCAACCAAAAATTCAGGGTAATGGTCATTGGGTTTGAGGAAAGGAGGTTGGAATAGGAGAGTGAACTGAAGTTTTTGTCAGTATTCTAGTGCTCTTGATGGGTGAGTGGGTGCGTGTTCATTAATTAATTAAAAGCATATTATTGCTGTTAATAATTGTATGACTTAATGAAAACTAAATAACATGTTAATGGATACAAATAAATGAGGGTTATGCGTGGATAAATGAGACAGTATGCATGATCTATGACAGCATGCATGGATTATTCTTAACCCAATTTTGTGCACTTGAATTTCATATTTTTCTTAAGCAATTATCTCTGGATGTTCAGAATACATGTACTTTTTATTCTTTTGTGGCTCTCTATTTTCTAAATTTTGTATATGGAATACATATAATATTATACTAATTGAAAAACAAGCCCCAAATTACATAGAATAATATCTTAGATATGCCAAAAATGCGTAACAGGGACTGAAAAAGTATTGACATGTTAATAGTAATCGCCTCTGTGCAATGAGATTTCATATAGCATTTTTATGTTTCCTTATAGTTTTGAAAATCCAAATGTTATAGAGTGAGATTATGTTGTCATTTTTCTGTAACAAGTGTATCACATGTTTATTATACAAGTAAACTGGGTGGTAGTATATAAAGGAACAAATGAAAATATCTCTCTCCCAGGCCTACTGCCCAGAGACAGGCATGATGATATGTCTGCTTTGTTTCTTCCAGACTACTTTCTGTATGTGTAAATGTGTTCTTGTGTGTTTTACTAAATGAAATCATCCTACACATGAAGCAGGTCCTCTAGTAACATTGTTTTGTTCAATGTTCTTTTGTTAAAGTTTGTGAGAAAAAAAATGGATCCCTGGGCAGGGCCACTGTCTATGTGATTTGCACGTTCTCTCCATGTCTGCGTGGGTTTTCTCCAGGGACTCCGGTGTCCTCCCACACCCCAAAATGTTCATTTGAGGTGGAGTGGCACGTGTGCAGTATCCCCGTCTAAGTGAGTGTAGATGTGTGAGAGAGGACCTGCGAAGGAAAGGCGTCCTGTCCAGGGTGGATCCCGCCTTTTGTCCTGAGCTGCCAGGAGATGCTCCAGCCACCTGTGACCCGGAACTAGAATAAGCAGGTTGGGAAATCATTGTTACTTGTTGTTATTTATCTTTCTCAAATGTACTCATATGTATAGCTTATATTTCTTGTTTTTCTTTTGTTTAAAGGATTTTTTAAAAATTTATTTTTAGAGAGAAGGGAAGGCAGGGAGGGACAGAAACATTGATATGTGAGAGAGCATTGATCTCTCGCATGCCCCCAACCTGGGACCTGGCCCGCAACCCAGGCATGTACCCTGCCTGAGAATTGAACCCACAACCTTTCAGTTTGCTGGACGAGGCCCAACCCACTGAGCCACACCAGTCAGGGCTCATATTTGTTTCTTTCAGTGTTTGATATTACAAGTGTTTGGGTCTTTATTTAAAAGTTTGGTGATGTTTTTGTGACCAGAAATGTGCCATAGGCACTAAACTCTTGTTTCTATCAATCAGCCTCCGGGAAAATTGGTTTCATTACACATTGTTTCCCTTACAGTTGCAGTTCCCAAGAACCTATCTATGCAGTTAAGTGACAATTTAACTGTACTGTTCCAAACTTGCTGTCCTGTCTCCCTTTCCTTTCCCCTTCAGTAGAAAGTCATTGTAACAGCTAGTAGAATTCCACAGTAGGGTGCACTGTATCATTTATTCAACTCTTTCCACATGACAAATCTTTAGGTTAACAGTTTTTTGTTATTACACATAATGCTGTGGAAAGCATTCTTTTAAATCTATCTTTTGCATGTTTAGAAGCATTTTTATAAGCTAGAAATACACCTGCTAGATAAAAGAGTGAACTAAATGGCCTTCATGGCATGCTGGACACTATTATTCTTTTTAGTTTTGTCAGCATTTTGGATGGAAATTTCAATCTCATTCCTTTATTTTCCCCTATCCACTAGTAAAGTTAAGCACCTGTTAATATATTTATTAGCTATTTGTATTCTTCTGGAGATTTCTTATTCATCTCCTTTGCATATTTTTCTTTTGAGTCATTTATCTTTTATTTTCATTGTTGATATGTAGGTCTCTAAATATTAGTGATGATATCTTTTTGTCTGCTGTGTATTACAAATGCCTTTCCTTTGTCTTTTTAAAAGTTTATTTGTGATGCTATTTGCCACAAAGATTTAATTATGTAAATAGGCAAACATTTTAATTTTTCTTTTATAGTTCCTTGGTTTTGTCTCACACCAAGATTATAAAAATATGGCTCAATATTTCTTCTAATATTTTACATATTTTATTTCTTAGTCCTTTAACCCATATGGAATTGTTTGTGTCTGTTGGTGTGTGTGTGTGTGTGATGGACAGTAGGGGCCTATGTTAATTTTTTTCAGAAGACATAAGTAGTTTTCCTAAATTATTTATTGTATTAATTATATTTACACTCATTTGGCTTTTTTAACTTTTAAAAAAGATTTTATTCATTTATTTTTATTTTTTAAATATACTTTATTGATTATGTTATCACAATTGTGCCATTTCTCCCTCTTTATTCCCCTCCGCCCTTCACCTCCCCTCCCACCAGCATCCCCCCACTTAGTTCATGTCCACGGGTTGTACATACCATTTCTTTGGCTTCTCCATTCCCCATACTATTCTTAACCTCCCCCTGTCTATTTTGTACCTACCATTTATGCTTTTTAAATCTCTGTGCCTTTCCCCACTCTCTCCCTCCTTCCCCTCCCCACTGATAACCGTCCACATGGTCTCCATTTCTGTGGTTCTGTTCCTGTTCTAGTTTGCTTAGTTTGTTTTTGTTTTTAGGTTCAGTTGTTGATAGTTGTGAGTTTGCTGTCATTTTACTATAAATGTTTTTTATCTTCCTTTTCTTAGATAAGTCCCTTTAACATTTCATATAATAAAGCCTTGGTGATGATGAACTCCTTTAAGGAATTTTCTTTTCATGATGAACTATATTGGCATGCTTGTTATGTTTCTTTTTTGTTTCATTTTTGTCTATTACTGCACTAGTACCTCACTGCTTAAATTACTACTGGAGCATTATGATATGTTTTGAAATCTGATAGGGCTGCTCTCCCTTCTTCTTTTTGTTTTTTCAGAATTTACTTGGCTATTCTATATTTTCTTTTTCAGGTGAATCATAGAGTCAACTTGTCAACTTTGGTATAAAGAAAAAAATTCCCTGGAAGTGCCTCGGACCTTTTGAGTAACCTGTCAAGAAGTGGCATCTTTGCAACACAGAATTTTGCAATTATCTTTTCCCCAGGCATCATATTAAACTCTGTTCTTATCTCTGTGCTTCCCCCCATGAATCATCTTTAATTCCTAGCTACATAATCACGTCAGTTGTAAATGAGAAAAAGCTTGTCTTTTCATTGCAAATGGTTGTTTCTGATTTGGTTTTCTTTTTGGCACATTGGTAAAGATCTTATGACTTCCAGGACAGTGCAGATTTATACTGAGAATAAAAATAGGCCTCCTTCTCTTGTTTTTGACTTTAATAACAATACCTCCTTGTTTCACTCTCAAATATGATTCCTATTGAATCTGACAGATACCCTATTTCAACTTATGGAAACACCCTGCTATTCCTGATTCCTAAGTGACAGATTTGTCAGAAAAAGATGTAGAATGTTCTCGAATGCCCTCTCTGGGATCTGCTAGGGTGATAATATGATTATTCTTTTTAATCCATTAGTGTAGTTAATTACACTGATAGGTTTCCTAATGCTGAACTATTCTTGCATCCTTGGAATAAAAGTGACTTGGTAGCAGTGTTTTGTTTATGCAAATATTTCATGCCACACCTAAAACTCTATTAACATGTTCCTAGAGCAGTGCCTTGTACCTTTTTCACATCATGGCACGCTGTGGGAAATTAAATGGACAGGATTGCTCAGGGCAGAAGCAGCTGGCTTCCCAAGCTCTTCCTGTCTGCCCGCAAGGCCTTAGAAGATATCATGTTACAGACAAAACCTATCCTCAGGACACCAATGTGCACATTTGTTGGGAAATTCTCATTTATTATTTCCCTTTGTGTAATTTCCTCTTGCTGACTTAATATCAGGATGGTATTACTCTGTGAATCAACTTAATTTTTTTTCTAGTTTACAGTCTGAGTAAATTAGACACAAACTGTTCCCTTAAACATTTGGTAACACTCACCCATAAAAACATTTTGTTCTCATGTTTGTTTGGGAAGTGGGGGAGTAACAATATAGTAAATCCTCTTCTCAATTTCTTTGATGATTAGACTCATTTCCTGGAGTCAGTTTTGTCAGTTTGTTTGTAAAAATTTTCCATTTCATCTGGATTTTTAAATGTATTGTTTGTAAGTTTTATGTAAAATATTCTAATGTGAATGAATTTGCATATGTATGGAAATACCTCTTTTTTATTCTTTCCCTTAATAGGACTGTTTATATATTTTGTTTTTTGTTAACTATTAAAAAAATGTTTTTAAAAATATCACTTACTGCTTTTGTTGATCCCTTCTTTCTACAGTCTTGGCTTCTGTTTGATCTCTTTCTACAGTTAAGTGGATGCCTAGTTTATTTTTCAGTCTTTCTCATTTTCTATTTAATGCATTTAAATAATAAATTTTCCTGTAATATATTTGACCTTGTTGCATAGCTTTCACTTGCAGTGTGATAATAGTCATTCTTTGATACCTTATCTGTAGTTCGTTTTCCTTTCTAACTCAGTTATTTAGAAGTACATTTACATATTTCAACATGATTAGGTTTTCGTTAATGTTTGGCTTTTCTATGCTTGTTTTCCTCATTACTAGTTATACTGCCTCATGGATGGAGAATGCTTCCTGCATGAATTATACACTTTGGTATATTTTGCATCCTAATGTAAAATTTTAAAATAAATATTCTGTGCACAATTGAAGTAAATGTATTTTTGTTTGGGTATTATTATATCATTTATACATAATAAATCAAATTTTTAATTGTGATTCAGATTTTCCCTATGTATTTGGCTAATCTAAATTTTCTGATAAAAGTATATAAAATCTCAGTTTTATCACAGTCTCCTATTTCTAACCTTTTTTACTTTACATATTTGAAATTCTTTTTCATTGCATTAAATTTTATGATTATCTTATTGGATTGTGTTAATTCACAACAGAAAGATACTTTCTTTTATTCATTCAATGCATTTTTTGGCTTACATTTTTTGCCACTTCTACTATTAATAGATTTTTGTTAGCATTTGTCTGGTGTATTTTTATCCATTCCAATATTTTCAACTTTTCTGTCTTGTTTTGTTCTCAATGTATCTTTTCAAAATAGCACATGATGATATTTTTCCTCCATCTGATAATATCTACCTTTTAATTCATAATGAAAACTTTCATGTTTACTGAATTCCATAATATTTTATTCATAATTCTGTCACTTTATTTTTATTTTTATCACTTTTTGCTAGATTTGTCAAAGTACATGTCCTCCTTTTCCCTATAGTGATCTAGGAGTTTGAAATATCACTTGGAATAGTGATTGTACCGATTTTATTTATACACACACACACACACACACACACACACAGACACACATACACATTTATACACACAAATGTATATATATGCACACACACAGCATCTGGCAGAAGTAACACCTGCTGGGGTGTTGTTGGTAAGGTAATAATGTGGATGTAATAATTTATAGCTTTAATTTGAACATTTCACCTAAAATGTCCTATGGTGTGGTTGAGGATGATATTGTTATGTTACAGAATCACATGCTTAAGATTTTGTAATAAAAGATTTCACAATAGCGTTGGCTGGTGTGGCTCAGTGGATTAAGCACCGACCTGCAAACCAAAGGGTCTTGGGTTCGATTCCCAGTCAGGGCGCATGCCTGGGTTGTGGGACAGGTCCCCAGTAGGGGGCACTTGAGAGACAAGCACACATTGATATTTCTCTCTATCTCGTTCTCCTTCCCTTCCCCTCTGTCTAAAAATAAATAAATAAAATCTTTAAAAATATACTTTGTAATAAAAAGGCATGTTATTTGTGCCAGACCATGTATGTATGTATGTGTGTGTATATACACACATATATACACATACATATATATGTATATATGTGTTGATTTTTTACTTTATACAGTATTATTAAAACTTTTAAAGTGAGCATATAATACCTTTGCGATAGGAAAACAAAGAAAAACATCTGCTTTTCTGTGTGTCTCCTCTTTCTTTGCAACTCACCAGTCTCATGGCCCTCGCTCGGGCTCTCATCACCTAGGTTTTATATTCTTCCGCCAACCTCTCAATGCCTCACTACTCCTCTCTACCCTGTTTATTGCTACCGGATTATCTCCATAAAGTATCATTTTATTCATCTAACTCAATTCCTAATTAAACTTCAACCCCCGGCACCCAAGTCCTCCATGACCTTCCCTACATAACCATTCCCATTTTCTGTTTGGCTGTGGACCATCTACTCTAGTCAGACTGGTTTCCTCATTCTCTTACAAATCAGCGTTTGTTCCTTTCTTTATTTTCATTTCTTTTGTTCTCTACCTTTTTCTGTTTTGTCAGAGTCCTACCCAACCACAAAGAATCTCAATACCTGTTTTACAAGATAAGTTATTCTTCTGTTCCAGTAGTTTTCCATTAGGGAAGACCTGCATCTTCAAGCAGCAGAAATAGTCTAGTCACAAACCTGTGGAATCAGACTTCATTTTTGACCACGAAACCTTAAGGCCTTTGACATGTATTGAAAAGGGACATTTTGACTCTTTCCTAAAATGATTTATCTTTGAGATTGATATTAACCCCTCACCCCAAACCAATGTTTTCTTAACACTTTTTCATTAATAACAGTGCTGGTCAACATCAACTTAATTGAACCCTTTCCACAGTTTCTGAGTCCTCTTTAATCAATCTCCCATTTCCTTGAGAGTTGTTTGGGGGCACATCAGCATTTAGCTGGTGACCTGGAGCTCCTCTGGAAGTTTCTACTGGCTGCTCGAGGCCAGAAGCCTCAACAGAGCCTTTCCTTCCATTTTAGTCAGTGGCCCTTCCTACCTTATAATGAAGCTAAGAATAGTGCCCAAGAATGCTAGGCACGAAGAAAACATTTTCTTATCAATGCCAAGAAATACTCAGGTATCTACAGCGCTCCCACCCAACAACACAAGGTCGGTAGCAGACTTTATGACTTTATATTTTTGTTTCCCTTACCAGTTCTTCCAGATCACCCTGTCCCCAGGGTTCCCAGAAGAGAGTACAGAGAGTACAGCTCCAAGAAATACCGTCCTCATGAGGTGGACTTCTGGTAGATGAGCAAATCTGAATTCCTTTTCTAAAAAAGATTTTATTTATTTTTAGAGAGGGAGGGAGGAAGGGAGAGAAAGAAACATCGGTGTGAGAGAGAAACATCAATCAGTTGTGCCTCGTGGGTGCCCAGACCTGGGACCAGGCTTATAGCCCAGGCATGTGCCTGGGAGTTGAACAGGCAGTATTTGTTTATTTATTTATAAACGTTTTTTGTTGTTGTTCAAGTACAGTTTTCTGCCTTTCCCTCACCCCTCCCCACCTCCCCCTCCTGTTTCCCACTCCCTTTGTTATTGTCCATGTGTCCTTTATAATTGTTCTTGCAAACCCTTCCCCTTTTCCCCTATAATTGCCTCCCCTCTCCCCTCTGGTCACTGTCAGCTTGAACAGGTGGCCTTCAGCTTTGCAAGTGGATGCCCAACAAATTGAGCCACGCTGGTCAGGGCATAAAAGCTGAATTCTTTCTTTTTTAAGATTTTATTTATTTTATTTTTAGAGAGGGGAAGGGAGGGAGAAAGAGAGGGAGAGAAACATCAGTGTGCAGTTGCCTCTTAAGCATCCACTACTGGGGTCCTGGCCTGCAACCCAGCATGTGCCCTAGACTGGGAAGTAAACCGCCGACCCTTTGGTTTGCAGGCAGGTGCTCAGTCCACTGAGGTACATCAGCCAGGGCCAAAGCTGAATTCTTGATGAACCACTGCCCATTTTCTAGACTTCAAAAGATTTTTGATAGTTTACACTATGCCATTCCTATTTTGGGACTTTAACAATATTTTTTCTTAATTTCATAACCACACTAAGCTATAATTATTAAGACAACATGTTTCCCTCATTAATCATTGTTAGCATCAAATCTTCCTTCTTGCATGCATTTATTTTTTGTGAACAAAAACCTAATTTTTTCCTAAACTGTAGTATAAACTCCTTCATATCTCAACAAATCTTCTTGTGGGTACCTAGAATTCCTAGGAAAATGTTGCCACAAAAATACACACAGGGTGGGGTCCGGACACATCTAAACTCATTGTGCCACCACCTTCTTATATGTGGGTTTTTTGTTATTCAGGAAGAACTCACCAAAATATGAGTCCGTTTTGAGCCAAGCTCATCAGCAAAAAGGTTCTGTTTTCATCAGCAATGTGAAAAATGAAAATGAGCTCAGGTGCTTGTGCAGCATCTGCCCCCAAGTTCCCAGTCGGTGAGAAAGCCCACAGATCCAATTTAATACCCAGACCCAGGTCATCCTGACACAGAATTTGTCTGAGGATTGCGACCATGTATGCATTTGTGCAGCTTATTTCTTACTCACTTGGTGTTGTCCCTTTTGAGCATCACCATGAACGTGTGGCCTTTCATAGACGTCACTAGCAGTGGGGGGTGGTAATCATGTTTTTTTAAGATTGTATTTATTTTTAGAGAGGGGTCAAGTGATGGAGAATTAGACGGAGAGAAACATCAATGTGTGGTTGCCTCTTGAGCACCCCCGACCGGGGACCTGGCCCACAACCCAGGCATGTGCCCTGACTGGGAATCGAACCAGTGACCCTTTGGTTTGCAGGCCAGCACTCAATCCACTGAGCTACACCAGCCAGGGCCATAGTCACGTTTTTAATGTTCAAAATTCCATAGGCCCATAATGGTGATTTTATGCTGATTTCTATGTCACAACTCAGACATCTTTGAAGGTATCCTTATTTCCTCACAAGAACAGGTTGTTCCAGGCTAATTTTAAAGTATGTTACTTGATAAAGACTCCATTTCTTTTTACTGAAAAATTGAGAGACCAAACTCAGGAGGCTAGGGATAGGAATTATTTCACGTGAGTGATTGGAGTAGAACAGAACAACATAGCAGCTGCTATCCACTTTCACGATGAATCAAAAGGATTACTTTTTCCCCCCAAATACACCACAAATTCATGTTACTGCTTTTAAGTTGTGGTTTCTCTTTACCTGGTTTAGTGAGTGTTTATTAATGCAATTTTTCACTTGTGCTTTTGTGCTACCAACTTTTCCCCCTTTCTACTGACTTTTTTCTTTTATAAAATACTATGTGTTTAGAAACCATACCAAGTGTTCAAATTACTGTGTTGTGAGCCTCACTCCCAATTTAGCAGGCTCCATTCTTTTCTCTCTTAGCTTCTATTTCTTTAAGATGGCCACACATTGTACAGCTCCAGACAATCTCCATCATATTGTTTAAACCTCATTCTGCAAAGAAAAGTCCTCACCCCACTCCTGGGAATCTAAAAGTGTAGGATATAAGTAGCTCAAATAGAGTATCAGGCAGTTTTCTATGAGTTTCATTAATGCTTTACTTTTATGGAAACAGTGAGTGAGCAAGACCTTATGTGCAAGTGCTTTTCAAGCTTCTGCTTCTATTATATTTTCTAATAGCCCATTGGTCAAAGAAAGCCACAGGGCCAACCCAGATGTGAGGAGTAGAGATATAGAGCCATTTTGTGATGGCAGGACCTGCAATACATTGCCAGGGCAAGCATGCAGGAAGAGGAATAATGTGTGGCTATTTTTACAATTTACCACACTCCTCTCATTTCCTCCCCTACACCTCTCTCTATTACTTACTCCCCTTTAGCCACACCAACTTCCTTGCTTTTTCTCAGAAACAGCAGGCATGTTCCCACCTCAGGGTCTTTGTGCATACTAATCTCTTTGCCTGAAGTACTCTTCCATCAGATAACTAGTTCCTTTGGCTATTCTGGTCTCAGCTGAGATCACTCCTGCATCTGTGATAATCTAATAGGTCAGCTGGGTGCTGAAAGGCTTCAGCTATAATGGCTTGTGTCTGCTTCACATTAAATTTCCACCCACCAGCAAACTGTCCTTGGCTTTTTACACATTAATCAGAGGGTCTGGTTCCATCAGCTGTAGAAGTATGCAAAGCCTCGGATGACATAGCTTATAACTAACACAATGTTACTTTCACTACGTTCTAATGGACAAAGCAAGTCAGCAAGTCAAATCCAAGGTGTGGGGAAGTAGATTCCACTCAACAAGAGGAGCTTCAAAGTCACATTGAAAGGGGTCATGGATACAGAGGAAAATGACTGTGGCCCTTCTTACAAACAACACACCATAGTGTGACATTTTTCAGAAGTTTACTTCAAAGCAGTAGTTTTCAGTGTGAGGAAGTGTATCTTATTTTATGTCTTTAATTATATTTTCCCGTCTCTCCTTTGTCTCCTTTGCCATGTGTAACTTCCATTAGACAGACATTGACTCAAACATATCTATTCCCCATACCTCACAACTTTTCATTCTTAGCTCTCTGCTCTCTTCCTCCATATCTCCCCAATATACACCCTCACAAACTGGAGTTTATTTATAAAGAATTGTGTATTTCCTCTCACATGTTTAAACATCAGTCCTCTTCAAAGTACTCTCCATTTGATGTAATACACCTATCGAGACATTTTATCCACTGCTCAAAACAGTTTTTGAACTTGTTGATTTTGATGCCTTTTAGTGCTTCTGCCATTTTCTGTTTCACCTCTTCCACACTGGCCGAACATTCCCCTTTGAGGGCTATTTTTCATCCGGGAAAACAAAAAAAAAAAGTTGCTTGGGGCGAGACCAGGTGAATAGGGAGAGTGGGGCACAAGGGTCATGCTGTTTCGGGTCAAAAAGTGCTGAACACTCAGCACGGTGTGGGCAGGTGTGCTCTTAAATCACCCATCGTGAAATGGCCAAAGGCATGGAAAGAGTCTTCAGAAAAAATTCACCGAAGCTGAACAATTATATCTTTTCCCCTTCCACAGTAGCTTATTCTATTCTTTTATAGGCACAAAAATCCTCTTGAATCTGAGAGTTTTTTTTCTGAAACTTTTCTTCTATTTCTTGAATTAATTATTTGGAGTTATTTCCTCTATTCAGCTTGGAGGCACTTTTTCATGCTGCTCATTATCTTCAGGTAAAAGGCAATTATTTTTCAGTGAGCCTCTTCTGAGCTGCTAAAGTTAATTATCAATGATCATAATATGAATACTATCCCTATTGTTACTCTGGATCACATAACATTGAGTTACCTATTTGAGAAACAATTCCGTAGAAAATTGGTGCTTGTGATTTAGAATATTATCATTTGGAGTATCCGCCTTTGTGACTTTCAAAAAGAGGCTTCTGCATAAACACCAGTTTGATTTTTATCTCCTTGGCATCTTAATGGTATGGCAAGGGTTTCTTGATTTAGCAGACATAAAGCCCTCTTGCTGAACCTCTGCTGTAGATTCTCTGAAGCACATTTTTGTGAGGGGTTTCTTCCTGATCCCCGAAGGGAGGCTTGTGTATTTCAAATAGCCTATAGTTTGAGTCAGACTATTCTAAACATATCCTAAAAATATGGTGAAAATTCACGCAACCATGTTCATGTGTTAGTGATATATATTGATAAAAATAGCGAACACAGCATTGTTTATAATTTCAAATAATTGAAAATCTATTTGAAAATCTTTTGGTAGATTATGTAGCACATATAGATATAGTCTGATATATATGCAGTGAAAAAATGCACCATTATACTGTGTAAATTTGCTAAACACATGAAAGTTTTTAAAAAATGTCATATGGGGTTTGTTAGTAGTACAGCTATATGGAATTTTTGTTTCAGTCCTTATACATTTTAAATTAAGAGAAAACTAAAATGTTATTTAAAAAGCAAATTATTCAATATTATCTCAATAGAGTGACAGTGCATAGAAAAATAGGATAAAAGATGCCAAAGTGTGAAAAGTGGTTATAGATGATTTTTCAGGCATTTTCTTCAAATTTCTTTAATGAGTATGTATTATTTCCTAAGCAGAAAAGAATGAACAGTTGAATGAAAGTGAATTTCACAAGATGAACAAAAACATAGGACTTATGTATCGTGCTTCTGCTGTGTAAGTTATGAGTTTATCATTATAAGGTTGGTGTCTAGAATCATTAAAATAAGGGACGGTTGATGCATTTCTGGAATAGGAAAGAAAATTACGGCTTTGCTAAAACAGACTGGAGATTAAATGCAGAAGATAAATAGGTCGTTTCCACACTGTGGCCCCAGGTCAGTGTGGGCTGTCCCTCCTCTGAATTCTTGGAGGACTTACTGTGCATAGTCCTCACTGAATACCGTATTTCTGGACCATATGACACACCTAGGTTTTAGAGGAAAATAGGAAAAAATTTTTGAAGCCAAAAACGTGCTAAAATATTAAATAACATAACATTTCACCAATGTAAATGTAAACAGAACTCAACAGCAGCATTAACAACCATTATTCCTCCCAAATCTGGTGGGGGGAGGGGGGGAGAGAGAGAGAGAGAGAGAGAGAGAGAGAGAGAGAGAGAGAGAATGCATTTTGTAGTCTGGAAAATGCGGTACATGTCCTTCACTACAATAATCTTAACAAAATGGTTTCCATGAAAGAGCTTCGTGTCTTAAAGTTGTTGTCTTGTCTATAATGCTTAGTGCAAAACTGTCATTAAATTACGGTGATGGTTGGTGAAAAAAACTGGCATACTCATTTTATGACACTGAGTGGACTGGTGTATTCGGTATGGTAAACTTGTTTTACTGCTATGGAGGCTTAGGTAATAATACATAACATGAAGAAATCAAGGCGCGGACGGTTATATTACCTTGCCCAAGGTCACACAGCTTATAAGTGAGAGGTTTGGAATTTCTACTCTGGCGTCCTTGCTCTGAAGCTTGGGGTGTTTACCGATACACACGGCATCAAACCTGGAGACAGAGTTCCTGTAAAAGACAATTAGCCCACATAGGTCAGGAAATGCAACATCTAGATAGCATGGGTTCCCCTTATCCCTTGTCCCGCAGGGGACACTGAAACAAAAGGGGCCAGATGGTCAGCAACAGGAGCACTGGGGTTCTTTGTTGCCAAGAGGCCAAAAGAAGATCATAGCCTGCAGCTCTCCCTTAAATGGGTTTCCATGAAGCAGTCCTCAAAACTTTGATATCTAGATAGAATCTGGCTAGGAGGCAAGTGATTCAGCTCTTTTGAGTAAGTGGGAGCAGGAAGCGAAGAGGTAGCAACAGAATTAGGTTAAGAGGCAAAATGCCTTGATGGTGATGTGTGAGGAGCTTGATCTTGGTGGACTGAGCATATATTTGAAGTTTTCAGGAAGGACTATACAAAGCTGAGGTGTCCCTCAAGGAAAGCACTTTGTCAGAATAGGTGTTGAACCCAAATCAGAGAAAAAGTTTAGATGGTTATTATATGATTATATTATCTGCTCTTGAGAGTTTAGATGAAATATTATGGCAATGGGCTTCTATGAAGTCACTAAAAACACACAAACCCTACCATTGCTGTGCAATTCCATTTTCAAGGTAACTTCTCTGTTTCCCTAGTTCCTTAGTTTGCCTAAAATAAATGAAGTGACACCATTGTCTTTTATTTACTTACTTACTTACTTTTTAATAGTTCATTTTTATGGTATTTTTTCTATTACCATTTATCCCTCCTACACCCTCTTCCACCTCAACCCACCATCCCACTTTTGAAGACCACAGAAATGATTCTATAGCTACTTTCTTAGCATGTGACATTTTTAGTATAAACCTAAGAAGCTATGTATGAAAAATTATTTATAAATAATAGAAAATGCCTGTAATGTGGAAGTTCTCCCAGATTATATTTATGTTTTGTCCAAATATAATAGTGATGGCTGAAGAGTTAACATGAGTTAATATTCACAAATGGGAAATTATTGCAATGAAACCTGATTAGATTATGATTTGCTCTGGAGAAAGTACTTGCAATTAAACAAATTGCTAGGGACCTCAAACAGGGGATATATTTTCTGAAATGCACACACACACACACACACACACACACACCCCAATCCCAATCTTGGACGAATAGTGGACAGGAGTCCAAAAGACTCCTGACTTCAAGATGAACCGATTCAAACCACCATCTCCTTGCCTCTGTGGGGATTTAACTGCACGATGTCTACCAGAGCTTATGATTCTGACATGATGAATCTAAGATTTTCATAATGTGCCATGGTTCATTAACCCCTTTTTTTCTAGCAGTTTTTTAGAATAGCAGCATATTTATCACATGAATTCCTATTGATATGTCATTGTTGAAAGGCAATTGCTGACTCCTCTACAGTGTCAAATATGGAGGGTACTGAAACCCAGAGGAGGAAATGTATGATGTATTCAATTCACACTTGGCCAAATCTCAGTCATTGCTCTCTGGGAGACAATAATGGCTGTGATAAACTAATAGGACTTGAGACCAAACAGATAATCAGGGTCTGTAGTGGAACTGTGAAAGGAGTGCAGTTGTAGAGTTTGTTATTGACTGTCCCATGTTTACAAATGTTAGGCTTACTAGGCTTTTATCGGTGATAAATGCAAAACTAAATGCAAATTTCAAAAGTGGTAGGTTTGCATTTTAGGAGGTACCCCCAAATCCATGCTTTGCTTATTAGCAAATGAGTCTTGTTAAAGCTCCCCAAGTATTAGGAATACAGCATATGGATTCACAATTTTGACTTTCAGAAATGTCTTTTTAGAAAGTGCAAGGCCTAGCTTTTCACTTATTTGTATTATTTTGTAATTGTCAAAGGAATTAAGAAGCAATTTCTGCTTTTATACTTCATTGCCTCTGAGCTGGCTTTCATGTTTAATTATTGTGCTGTATACATTCTTAATAATTTAATATTTGAAGTATAATAAAGCTAAAAAGATGTAGGCATCTTGATATGGGAAATCAAAATTGCAATTAATCTATCATCTGAGTCACTCATTAGGGAGAGATCTTTTGAAGTGTTAATGTAAGGAATAAATTTACATTAGGGGTTTTCTTTCAACAGGTTCTGTGTATTTGACTACAAAGGCATTGTTTGCTATTGTGTATGTGCTATTGACTGAATGAATATTTGCGTCCCCCAAATTCATATGTTGAAACCTAATCTCCAATGTGCAGGTATTTGGTAGTGTAGTTGGGCCTTAGGGAGGTGATTAGGTCACGAGAGTGGATCCCTTATGAATGGGGTTACTGCCATTGTCAAAGAGAACCCAGAGAGGCTTCTCAGCCTGTCTGCCATGGCAGGACACCTGGGAGAGACTGCAGTCCATGAACCTGGCAATGAGTGTTCACCAGACAATCTGCTGGCACCTTGATCTTGGACTTCCCCGCCTCCAGAACAATGAAAAATAAATGCCTGTTCTTTATAAGCCACCTAGTCTATGATATTTTGTTACAGTAGTCCACATGGGTAGTCACAGAAAGAGATATTAATCTTGTTACTTAATTTAGTTACATGAGAGAGAGGCATATTGGTAAAATGTTTGAGAGATGAACAATATCAGTGACACTGAGAACCACAGTCAACCGCATAACATGATTCTAGTGTGTGAAACACACTGTTTACTTTGTTAGTGTAAATGCCATCTTTACTATGGTATTTTTCAGTCACAATCATATAGAATATAAGTTTCTTTTTTTAAGATTTTATTTATTTTTTTAGAGAGGGAAGGGAGGGAGAAAGAGAAGCAAGAGAGAAACATCAATGTGCGGTTGCTGGGGGCCGTGGCCTGCATCCCAGGCATGTGGCTGGGAGTTGAACCTGTGATGCTTTGGTTCACAGCCCGCGCTCAATCCACTGAGCTACACCAGCCAGGGCTAGAATATAAATTTCTTACAAGATATATTTGAAACTCAACCTTAGGAAATCAGAGAGGCAGTCAGTCGAGAGATCAGTGACCTGGATTCCATTTGTAACTCTGTCACAATTTAACAATTGTTACCTTGGTCAAGTCCCATCCCTGCCATGGTCCTCAGTTTCCTCATTTGTAACATGAGTAGGTTAGACTAGGGGTCTCTAAGGGACTTTAAAAATATGATCTCAGGCCCACTGCTGGGCAGTACATTTTCATCTAATGGGTTATTAATGAATCTGAAAGAATGAGTCATTTCTTTGTTATTGCAGGCAAGTGACCTACAATTCTGGATACTATCATTTTATGGATGCCTAGGGGAACCTCCCTTTTTTAAAAAAACAAATATACAGAGTTTACTATATGCTTGACACTACCCTAAGCAATTTCTTAATACTGATTAAATATGTTAGCGCTCATAAAAATACTGTAAGTAGATGATACTCTTCTTATCCCCATTCTATGGATGGAAAACTGAGGTGCAGAGAAGTTTTGTGATTTGCCCCAAGACACAGAGCTCGTAAGTGACAAAGTTGGGATTCAAATCTCTGTGATTTGGCTCCAGGGTCCATGCCTTTTGACCATTGTGTCATACTATTAACTGATTAAGACAATGATTAAAGATTTCCAAAGCTTGACATACATAAGCTCAAATCAAAACTTAAGCTTACTGAAAATTCAAATTTAGATCATAAGGCCCACATGGTGCATGCTCACACACAGCTTGCTCATAGAGTTCTCATGATTTTCAGGAAGGATAGTTTAACAGCAGTCCATTTTCAACGTTGTCTCAAGTGGTTTGTGATTTACCATGGCCATTTCCTGGCATTTAAATTTCAAATTACTGTCGGTCTGTTCTGGTGGGTGTTTTCATCAATAGGGTCTCTTCCTCCATTCTCGCTTTCATAGCATTACCGGCAGTAAGAAAGAGGCCCATTGCAGAGCCGTATAGGTCTTGATGCCCTCTCCCTTAGCTATCTAAGACTGTTAAAAGCTTGCAGATTGCTTATTTCTTATAAAGGCTCAGTCGGTGCTCTCATTCCCCTTAGGTCCTATATTAGCAGGTGAGGAGGATGGGGGCAAGTCTACCTTCCAGTTTCAACTTATTCCACCAGTTAATTGTAGGCAATTTTAAGGGGACCTAGCACAGTGGAAGGTGGACTTGAAACCGGGAAAATCAGCAGTCATGCTGCCTGCCAATACCAGAACCAAGAAGCAGAAACAGGGATTGAATCTTTTTTTAAAGTATATTTTATTGATTATGCTATTACAGTTGTCCCAATTTTTTCTCCTCTTTATTCCCCTCCACCCTGCACCCCCCACCCTCATGCCTGCCCGCTTAGTTCATGTCCATGGGTCATACATATAAGTTCTTAGCTTCTCCATTTCCTCTACTACTCTTAACCTCCCCCTGTCTATTTTGTGTCTACCAATTATGCTTCTTGTTCCCTGTCCCTTTTTTCCCATTCTCTTTATGGGCACTTTATTTAGATGGCTGGTGATCTGAGAAGACGGTGGGTTTGTACCCTCACAGACCGTCTTACATTTCCTTTCAAGGCAGCCTTTTTCATAAGGAGGGAAAAGTGTAAGTAAGGGATTTGGAACTCAAGGGAAAAAAGTGTAGGTAAGGGATTTGGAATTCAGGGAACAGGTTAATCAGATAAAGTTCGCAACCCAGTAATTTCCCTAACATCCTTTCATCCACTTACTGGTGATTTTCTATCTGGGTCCTGTGTCCTGCATCTTGGCAATTTTCTTTATCTGGGTCCTAGGCGGCGGAATGTCTCTCCCTGGAACGCAAGGGCTCAGATACCACCCTTATCGCTTATGGTCTCTTCTGGAGGACAAAAGTCAATCGCTGAGGTCTCCTGGAGTCAGAGTGAGCTGTACCTTCAGTTCCTGAAACCATACGTTTTTACGTGCATTAATTGCCAAGCTTATTAACTATTACCTTAAACTCAAATTTTCCAACTCTTCAGTTCCTCCCTTCAGACTAAAGAAGCAAATTATGATGTCGTGCCATATTTTTACCACTCAAAAACAGCACATGTTGCTATTCGAAAATTCAGGTTCTAACTTTAATAACAGAAAAAGAAATACAGTTTATGAATTTTCTAACCATTACAGAGGTCTAGACCATTACAAAGATCTATGACTTTTTACAACAACATATGCAGTTCCTATGAAGCTGCATTTCTTAAACTTAGGGAAATATGGCAGGTACAGAAAAGAAATATTGGTGTACCCAGTAAGTCTCAAATTAGAACAATTTCCATGACAACTTAGTCTTCTTTTTTTAAAAAGATATTATCTATTTTATTTTTAGACAGAGGGGAAGGAAGGGAGAAAGAGAGGGAGAGAAACATCAAAGTGTGGTTGTCTCTCATGCACCCCCCACTGGGGACCTGGCCCACAACCCAGGCATGTGCCCTGACTAGGAATCAAACCCATCCATGTCCTTTTGGTTTGTAGGCCAGTGCTAAATCCACTGAGCCACACCAGTCAGGGTTCAACTTAGTCTTCTTTAAGAAAACACTTGAAGAGTTCATATACAGAATCAACATTCTGTTGTTTGGCCCCCATTCTATTATTTTGTGTTTGAGATGTCATAATATTTCAATTCTGGTATCACATGTCAATATTTTTGGATATAGCAAAATAATGCTATTATTTGACTGTAAACTAAGTGTTGTGTGCTGGTCTCAGCCTATCATAACCAGTGCTATGGCTGGATCAGCCCTTGTGGTTCTAATGATTTCAAGACACACCCTCGGCAACAACCACCATGAAACTTAGGAAAAAAAATTATTACTTACAGGGCAACACAGCAAGGTCACGGAAGGAGAGGGTTGGAGGGAGAGCCTGCCTGCGAGCCTGGGGTTCTTTTTTTTTTATTAGGGTCAAGAGTGGGGACCTTGCATTTTATGGGCTCACTCTTTATTGGTGAATTTAAAACATAAGAACAGGAATTTAAAGCTTGGGAAGAGAAAAAACAAGAGGCACAAATGGTCAGTTTTCAAAATAAACACATATCTTTAAAACAAAGGAGCCTGGAGGGTAGGGAGGTGGTGGCAACTTGGCTCTTTATCTAGTCCTGAGGCTGGCAACAATGTAGCCATCTTCCAAGTGGCTGTGTCTTTGAAATGGATGCCTTGGCAATCAAAGCTTAAGTCAGGCAGTTGCTTTACAAAAAAGAAAAAAAATTAAATGTCAGGGCTTACACTATAGTAAGTCATAAGAAAATAATAATAATAATAATAATAATAATAATAATGATGATGATGATGGAGCTCCTATAGACCACCCCCTTAGAGTCTCCACTATATATTAATATTTTACATTAGTCTGTTACATTTGCAACAATAAACCAATATTGGTAAATTATTGTTAACAAAAAAGAAAGTCATTGGTGTTATCATTAAGAAATGTATATACAAAGCCCTGGCTGGCGTAGCTCAGTGGATTGAGCGTGGGCTGGGAACCAAAGTGTCCCAGGTTCGATTCCCAGCCAGGGTACATTCCTGGGTTGCAGGCCATAACCCCCAGCAACCGCACATTGATGTTTCTCTCTCTCTCTCTCTCTCTCTCTCTCTCTCTCTCTCTCCCCCCCTCCCTCCCTAAAAATAAATAAATAAAATCTTTAAAAAAATGTATATACATAGAATAAGTTGCTTATAGTATGCCCATTGATATTAATCAAAAACAACAAATTAAGCCCCTACCATAGGCAATCATATAACGAGGTATGCCACATGGGCCTTTGATGGCCAAGGAAGTGCCATCCAGTTGGGGAAAGATGTTTGTGAAGCAAGACATAGAAATACCAGGGGCAAAGTGCGACTCAAGCATTAAGTGATGGAAGAGTTCAGAGCAGTGAGTGGTTATTGGGGATGTGGTACTTAAGAAAGGCCACAAAGAGGAGGTCCCCTGTGAGCTACATGCTGAATTTTTCCCGCTTGCCCAACCTAAACCAATGAAAAGTGCTTCATTAGGGGAGAAGTTTTCATAGTAGGGTTCCAGGACCAACACTGAGACCCTTCTGACAGGATCTGAATGAATTCTCTTTGCAATTCCTCCCTTTTAAAAAATATATTTTATTGATTATGCTATTACAGTTGTCCCATTCCCCCCTTCACTCCCTTCCCCCCTGCTAACCCCCTCCCACCCACATTCCACCCTTTAGTTCATGTCCATGTGTCATAAGTTCTTCAGCTTCTACATTTCCCATACTATTCTTGCCCTCCCCCTGTATATTTTCTACCTACCGTCTATGCTACAAATCCTCCCTTTTATTGAAGTCGACCAGTGACTTTCAACCTTTTCAACTGGTATGCCACAAGAGGCACACGGGTGTGTCACAAGGAGGTTTAAAACATGCAACACCTGACTATTTACTCAGGGGCACCGACCTCTTTTCCCTTAGATCGTCAAATAAAGAAATGACAGCAGTCACTACAACAATAGCCACCTGGCATGAAGGAGTCAAAATCATACCTAATTTTTGTCCAATTAGCAAAAAATATTTTTTCTTGTGGCACAGAATTTTAGTAATTCATTTATGTGTACCATGAGATGAAAATGGATGAAAATCGCTGCTGTAGACAAATGATATCTAATTCCAGAACTTTTATTTTATGTATAACCAGAGGCTACCTCTGCTAACTTTGTAAGTGAAATGTTAAAGGCCACCCAAGCTTGGTATTCATAATCTAAAAAGAGCATATTGCTGATGTGTCCTTAATAGGGGACTCAAGACTTGGAAAATTTTAGCTTAAGGTAAAAAGTTATGAGTCTAGCAAGTAATGTGTATGTTAAAGCTTTTGTTTCAGAAACTACAGATAAGGCCCATCCTGGCTCCTGGGAAACAGCCGGCCTCCTGCGGCACTGGCTAGAGATTACCGCCTGGGGACAAGTTGGAGACATCTGGGCCTTTTGTGTTCCAGGGGAGCAGATGACAACCCCCACCTTGGGAACAGCTAACTGCCCAGAACAGGAATGTTGCAGCTTCTTTCCCCCAATCCTCCCTGAATCTCAAAGCCCTCACTGCACCTTGTTTGTCCTCCCCCACCCCCCTTATTAAAGATCTGGCCAGGAAAGAAAAGGGAAGATGGTTTGTTAAGGGTATGAACCCGCCATCTTCTCAGATCACCGGCCATCTGAATAAAGCGCCCATAAAAGATTCAATCACTGTCATTACTTATTGGGTTTGGTAGTGACAGGCAGCCCAAACGCCAGTGTCTTTTCCGGTTATATCCTGAGGACTTAAATCGGGATTCTACCTGGAAACCTGGTAGATGTATGGCAACACTGTGAAGCTCCCACTGGGCATGCTCACAAATAGAATTGTATGGGAAGGCATGGGAAGATTCTATCTGTGAGTTTCTCTTCATGCTGAGTGCCTGGGAATAAGGCCCACCTATTTTTTTTAGAGTCATCACATATCACACCAGAAAATGACACTAACTTAGGTGTGTTTGCAAGGAGTGCCCATCACTGCTATCCTAGTGAGTTTCCGTTAAAACTGCCCACTGGGGCTTATGTGTAATTTACCTACAGTAGTGTTCAGGATATTCCTCTCCCTCCAAATTTTTCTGTTGAAATCCCCAGTAAGGATCAAGGATGGGAAGTGGGATGGCTGCAGTAGTGGTGGGGGGAATGGAGACAACTGTACTTTAACAACAATAAAAAAAAAGTGAAAAGAAAAGAAAAGAAAAAGAAAAAGAAAGCATTGTCTTTTAGATGTGTCAAGAAATGCATTTTTGATTAAGATTATGATTTTCTCTAAGAATAGTACAATTAAATAAGTTTGTTTTTTAGAGCCAGACTTCTAAAGGGGTATCTTGTGGAAAAGTTTAATATCAGAATTGAGGGAGTAAAGTGATTGAGACCTACATGTGTTTCAATTTCTGAAAATTTTATTTTTATTTTTATCGGCAAAAAATTAGACAAAATTATGGAAGTGCTAGAATTTTAATTTTAATTCCCTTTTTAATAAATAATACATTAGTGATCCTGCCCTACAGGGAAGACTATAATTGAAATGCTGAATTCATTTCTTCGAGACAGAAATAGAAAGAGGTAATGGCATACTCTGACTGACACCTTAGCTGCTGCTGGAATCCTTGGGAGACTGATGGGTCGGTATAACGGGATCTTTTGCAGTTAGAAACAAATATCACTCACTTCTTATTTCTTTGTCAAAAACTACTCCTTTCTACTGTGGTTTCTGTTTCAGAAGTTTCTACAGCTAGCTGAGGTAAGAGCATCTTGGATGTCTCTTATGAAGCTTTGTATACCTAATGAGGATTTTTTAATTAATATTATACTTTGGTTTGTAAAACCATGTAGCCCTCTAATGAAACAGAACACTTCAAGAGCCCAGGGGAGTTTCATTTAGGGGTCTTTTAGGACAGAAATTGGTATGAGTTGGTGATGTCACTGGCATATGAATAATGTGACCACACTAGTTCTCATGGTCTCATGGCCCTATAAGAGCAGTTATGACTATTATATTTACTAGAATGTAATAATTAATTTAATCTAATATAATAACAGAATAATTCTCTAGTATTACTAGAATGTAATAATTAACTTAATCTAATATAATAATAGAGTAATTCTCTAGTAAATATAATAGTGATAACTGCTCTTATAGGGCCATTAGACCATGTGTCATTGTTCTGTAATTAGTCATGTGTCTACTTCCCACTCTACAGTGTGAGTTTTTCAAGCCCATGATCTGTGTCTCATTCATACCTCTATTTTCTGCAGTATGCAACTTAGTGTGAAACCCATCACAGCTGCTGCATAAATGCTTGCTGTTTGCTTTATAGAAGAAAATAGAACTGTATTGATTATTCTTATTCTGATGTCAGAATTTTCAAATGCCAAACTCTACACTAAGACTGATGTATTAAAAATTATTCTCCCTTCTCTCCCCGTGCCGATTTTCTTTTCCTAGTAGATGCATCCTCTTGACTTTAGCTATGGGTTCCATCCTATTCTAAACTGTAGTCCTCAGGGGAAAGGTACACGATTGTACATTCTTTTATGTTCTCTGTATTTGAGGCTGATATTTGAGGGCACTAGTAAGGTGGATGATGTTTAGATCTTCTAGTTCCCCCCTGGGAAAGAAGAGTGAAAGCAACCAGGTGTCAGCTCATCCAATTTCCTTCTCTGCTCCTCCTGGCCCGCAGAGCCTGAGGTGCTGGTTTGTTGAGGCTTGTGCTCTAGTACTGTTAATGCATGGAAAACTGATTTCCTGCCAAAATCCCATTTTGTTACTTTCAGAAGCAAACATCTGACGTGCCTTATATGAAGTTTTTCTATATTTTTTAAATACAAGTGTCTGAGCTAGTGGTGGGAATGGGATGATAGTTTATGTGTTCTGATAGCATGAGTATAAGAGGTTCCCAAATGCCTGGTTTTGGCAATTTGATAACTAACAGAGGCTGCCTGATATAGAGGGGCTCCTTGCCTTGAATAATTCCTTTGCTCTTCTTCTCCTGGCATCATCGCCAGGGCACAGCATTAGGGGATCACCTCCCATCTTCAGAGTCTTCCTGAGTTATCAGATAGTAATGCAACTGACAATTCAAGATAGATGATGCCCAGGAAACAAACACACCAGAACTTAGACATCCGTAAGAGATACTCATTTCATCCTAAAGTTCCAGCCATTGCTCAAAATATGTTCAGAATTCTTCTTGCTTTTAGAGGCAGTTATCTAGCCAAATGAGGACATTTTTCTTATAACTCGACTTCAAAATGTATGTTGCACTGAGAATATTATGACTTACCTGACTCAGCAGGTTTGGCTGGGTTACTTTGAAGTATATTCAGAAAACAAAAATGGGCTCACGGAATGAAGACTTGTCATATCATTAGGAGAAACAAATGAACCAGCAAACAAACCCCTCTGGAGGCTCATCCGAATGAGTGACAAACCTGTCTGGAGTTCCGGCAGCATCGCTGCCGTCACTGCACGACTCCCTACGGAGACAAATCTGAAGGTAACGGCAATATCTCCAAAACTGAATGCTAGAGAAGAAGGAACCTCAGACCAGGAAAACTGTGGTGTGATCTATGCAACTAGTGTATGGACCAGGCTGGACTCAGTGGAGTGAAATCATGAAATTAATGTGTCACAATAGTGACTTTCCAGCCCATTCTGTGAGAATTCCCTTCTTGCTCCTGTACAGAATCTCAAGCAGATTTCATAGCTTTTTTTACACTTGATCTTAGCCAAAAGGCTGAGAAGTGATTAGATTTTATAGCTTTTTAAATCAAGTATACTTTGTTTAAAAGATTTTATTTATTTATTTTAGCAAGAGAGTAAGGGAGGGAGAAAGACAGGGAAGGAAACATTGACCAGTTGTCTCTCCAATGCACCCCAGCTAGGCACCCGACTTGGAACCCAGGCATGTGCCCTGACTAGGAATCGAACCAGCGACCTTTTGGTTTGCAGGCCGGTGCTCCTCAACTGAGCCACGCCACACATGGCACAGTCAAGTATACACTTTTTTAAAGATTTTATTTATTTATTTTTAGAGAGGGAAGAGAGGGAGATAGAGAGAGAGAAACATCAATGTGCGGTTGCTGGGGGTCATGGCCTGCAACCCAGGCATGTACCCTGACTGGGAATCGAACCTGTGACACTTTGGTTCGCAGCCCACGCTCAATCCACTGAGATATGCAAGCCAGGGCCTCAAGTGTACTTTTTCATGAAAATCTCAATCTTAAGTATTAAAAAGTCCAGTCAGAGGAAAGACAGAACCTGAGTCTCTTTCAATTAAAATCTGTTCTCTTCCTTTACAGCTCCTGGCCTAATTTGGACTCAGAAGCATGCAGTAGGAAAAGTGGAGCTGTTGCTAGTTGTGTTTCTGGGAAGCAGATTTTGAGATGGAGATTAGTGAGTGAGCTAGAGTACTCTTGGGATCAACACCTGTGGATAGGAAGGGAGAGGGAAAGAAGCAGGACTGAGTAGGTGAGGAAGCTGAGCTCAATGCATTTTGGTGGATGTCTCAGTATATCCTATGGGAATCTCTGTAACTGAGATGAAGCTTTGGAATTGTCCTAAGTTGGGTGAAGAGGCCAGACCTTTATAACCTGCAAGGATTAGTCACTGCATGAAGGCCACTCCTGAAAGGAGGTGTGGCCTTAGGCAAGGTGGCTTTTTCCAACTATGGTGATCTCCATAAGGGACTGAGAGCTGAGGGTTGTCAATTCATACCACTCCAGGGGGCATGGGAGTAAGTCCTTCATTCCTAAATGAAGAACTGGGCAGTGCATCATGGAGTCCCCCAAAGGGGTATAATCTGTCTTTTTTGCATTCCTCTCAGCTCTTATCCTCTCTCCTCTTCCACCTATTATGCTCTCTCTGGCTTCGCTTGGACTCTCCAGATCAAATGGATGAAAGCAAATGGACAAGACCTTACTTGACTTGCATTGGCATACTCTGGGTAGGGTTTCATGCTCCAGTGCTGGCTCTTTCTCTTGTGAAATGCTTTGAAGGATTCTCTGGAGAGTCATTTCCACCCAACGGACATTCCACTGCACTGCTTTTACATAATGATACACCCTCTGAGCTCACTACTTCTGATTTCTCCTACCCCTCTCCTCCTGGTGCACATTTGTTTGGAGCTATCACTGCCCTGGTAGCAACACGTCTTGGGCTGGGCCTTTGTAGGATGATTCACACCCATTGACCTTCCTCAGTAATTATTGATGCCCAAGGAAAATACTTCTTGGTATTAAACTCTGGTCATGCCAGTGGCTCCCCCCATGGCCCGCTCCAGCCTGTCTTTAATCTTTAGACTTCTAGGTGACAGCAGGGACCTGTTTATGTGTTCTCCAAACACCAGGGATATATGCCAAGCTCTCCAGGTGATTTTCTTCATCTGCCTATTTGGCTTGAAACCACCACTTCCTTGGTTCTGGTTTCTGTGTTTAGAGAAATATAGGGCCAGATGGTGTTTTTCTTTTGAATACTCAGTGCAAGCAATCCGAATGAGCTGCCGACTTGGTGAAACCCCCGACTCTTGAGGGAACATGCCATTGCGATTTCATTTCTTAAATAATTGGGCATTATTCCCACCGAAGGCACCCTTCTATAGAGACCAGGGTTGTGCATGCTGTTTTTGTATAAAACTACAGGCTTAGCTCATGGACAGGAAGAATTTAACATTGTCAAGATGTCCATACTACCCAAAACAATCTATAGATATCATGCAATCCTTATCAAAATACCAATGACATTTTTCACAAGACTAGAACAGATAATCCTAAAATTTATATGGAACCAAAAAAGAGCCTGAATAGCCACAGCAATCTTGAGAAAAAAGAGCAATGTTGGAGGTATCATGATGTCTGATATCAAACTATACTATAAGGCTATAGTCATCAAAACAGCATGGTATTGGCATAAAAACAGATACATAGATCAATGGAACAGACTAGAGAACCCCAAAATAAATCCATACCTATATGGTCAATTATTGTATGACAAAGGAAGCGGTAATATACATGGGTAAAAGACCACTCCTCAGTGAATCCTGTTGGGAAAACTGGACAGACACAGGCAAAAGAATGAAACTGGGTCACTTTCTTATACCATGTACACAAATATACTAAAATGGATTAAAGATAAAGACTTAAATATAAGACCTGAAAGCATAAAACTTCTAGAAGAAAACACAGGCCATAAACTCTCTGACATCACTCCTAGTAATATATGTGTTTTGGATATGTCTCCTTGTGCAAGAGAAACAAAAGAAAAATAAACAAATTGGATTACATCAAACTAAAAAGTTTTTGTAGAGCAAAGGAAACTATCAGAAAACAAAAAGACAACCTAATAAATGGGAGAAGATATTTACCCATGATATATACAATAAGGGGTTAATATCCAAAATATATAAGGAATTCCCATAAAACTTAACACCAAAAAGATAAGTAATCCAATTAAAAAGTGGGCAGAGGACCTGAATAGACATTTCTCCAAAGAGGAGATACAAATGGCCAATAAACATATGAAAAGATGCTCAATGTCACTAATCAGCAAAGAAATGCAAATTAAAACCACATCAGCTGTCAGAATGGCTATTATGAATAAATCAACAAGCAACAATTGTTAGTGAGGATGTGGAGAAAAGCGAACTCTCATGCACTGTTGGTGAGATTTTAAATTGGGGCAGCTACTATGGAAAACAGTATGAAGTCTAATAACTATGTTGTATATCTGAAACTAATATATTTTATGCCAACTGTAATTGAAAAATAAATCAAAACGTTGCAGGCTTAGCAGGTCACCAACAGGGGATTAGTATGCTGCCATCCTTTTCCCATGGGGAGTGTAGGCTGGCCTGGCTTTGTAGGTACAAGAAGCAGGTGCTGCCTGTACTGTGCGATCCTACCGTCTCTGAAAGGCACCTGTGAAGAATTGGAATGGCTAGGGCAGGGGTGTCAAACTCATTTTCACCACAGGCCACATCAGCCTCGCGGTTGCCTTCAAAGGGCTGAATGTAGAGCTCCTTGCCCCTAGTTAAGGAGTACTTACATTTCTACGGTCCTAAATTTACATTCTTCCCTTGGAAGGCCACTGCGAGGCTGATGTGGCATGCGGTGAAAATGAATCTGACATCCCTGGGCTAGTGTCTCAGTACATGATCAGTAGTGTCTTGGGGTTGGTGGGGATGAGTGAATAGTTACACTTTAGAAATAGATGCCCTAATTGTGGCTGTCCAAAAGTTTGAGAAACACCGATATGGTCGAATGAACATGCTTTGTAGTTTCAGAAGATTTGAATTTAAGCTCTAATGGTGTGCCCTGGGCTAAATCACATGACTTCCCTGAAACCTATTTTCATTTATAACACTGAATTAATAATAGCAACTCTATTAGCCTCACAAGATGTTTTGAGGACCAAATGGGATGATACGTGTGAGAGTTATACACTATAGAACTATAACATTATGGCTATATATTTAAATGTAATTTGAAAGTATTTAAAGTTTAAAAGCGCTTGAAACTGCCTTTCACTGAGGACAGGAAAGCAGAGTTCTAGCTATTATGTTACATTTTGATGCTATTCTGACTATAGTGTAAAAACTCAGGTGGTTACATAGTTATGCAGAATCTGACCACATTTTAAAAATCTTTAAAATGGGTAATTTTTCAAGAAGGTGCAGGAAACTGCAAGTGACAACAGGGGCACAATGTACAACCAGTAAGACCCTGTATTATCTTTAAAATCTACTTATTTGGAACAGTGCTCTAGGAAATCTAATTTGGGATCATTTAAATGTCTGTAAATTAAGGAGACCAGATGATTCAGTGTAGTATACAGATATTAAAAGCTGTGGGGATGAAGGGTAAGAACATTGCTCTCATTTTGATTAAGAATTGTCAAGCAGAGTTCATTTTCTGGTGCAGCGGATAATAAAAGCTATATATTTATTATACATTTCTGAAAGCTCAATAGTGGATTGGAAAATGTGGGAAAAAGGGAAAATGATGTGTTTTGATATCCTTAAGTCCTTTGACTTGGTCAGTGTTTTCCTTTGCCTTTAAAGCAATATTCACTGAAAAGTAAGTTGTAGAAGGTGATGGAAAATTCTTGAGATTTGCAGCTATGGTTTCTGTTTCAAGATTCCCTTGTGGCCACATTAAATATATGTTTAAGAGTTTTATTGAGTGAATACTATATCTATCGTGGGCAGCAGGAACAGAGAAAGAAAGACTCCACAGAGAATAAGATATACATCTTTTCAGAAGGCGTCTTAGCCTAAGGCAAGAGTTCCGGAACTTTAGTAAGCCTAAGAGTCACCTGGAGAGCCTGTAAAAATTTTCAGACATTTCAGCATTCCTCTGTAGAGCTTCTGACTCTATAGGGTGGAGCTCTGGAGTCCGAACTGCTGCCAAGAACTCCAGGTACTTCGGATCCACTGGTGTGGAGAGAGCAGGAGATATGTACAAAGAACTGTAGCAAAAATAGAGTTACAGAGCTCAATGGGAGTATATGGGGCATAGGGAGATGACTTGTGACTGGTGAAATCTAGGGAAGTCTACGAAAGAAGTGTGGTTTGGGCTGGGTGATGAGAAACAGGCAACACTGTGGTTACGGGTGGATTTGCTGAGGCAGGGGTTGGGGGACTAGGAGAGGAGTGGAAGGAAGCATTCCAGGTGCTGGGTTAACAAGTAAAAAGGTATGCACATGAAACTGCTTGGGGTAATGATGACTAAACTGACCCAGCTGCATTGGAAATTGCCTATAGGAGTGCAGTGGGAGATACAATTAAAGAAGAAAGAGCAAAGTATAGTCACAGGTGGCACACACAAGGCCCGTGGGCTGAATCTGGCCCTCCACCTTGTTTTATCCAGCCCTGCACCTTGTTTCTACCCAGCAGCAGCGCCGAGCTCTCACTTAACTGTTAAGGAGTAGTTACATTTATACAGTCCTAAAATTACATTCAGCAGTTTGAAGGCAACCACGAGGCTGTTGTTTTCCAGGTGAAAATGAGTTTGACATCCTTGGATAGCTTGTGGAGTTCTTTGAAGGAGAATGACTACATTCTAAAGACTTTGAGGTCTTTTATGAGGAGCATGGCATAATTACCTTTGCTTTCACTAATAACACTTTAATCCCTCACAACACCACTTTAAGACTGGTAGCGTTAAACCTGCATTTTACAGCTGAAGAAACTGAGGCTCAGAGAGGTGAACTCTCTTGTCTGAGGTCTTATAGCCAGTAACTGGCATAGTCAGAATTTGAACTCAAGTTTCTAATCATAGTCATTAAGTTGTTCTTTTGGTGGCAGAGGTAACAGGCAAGGTTCGTGTGCCTCATTATGTTGGGGAACACATCCATTATTCATCATGCAGTAAAAGGTGGTCTTGTGTGATGTTATGTACTCACTTTATTTTATACAATTCGTTTTTAAAAAAAGATTTTATTTATTTATTTCTACGGAGGGGAAGGGAGAAAGAGAGGGAGAGAAACAACAATGCATGGTTGCCTTTCACGTGCCCCCAAATGGGGACCTGGCCTGCAACCCAGGTATGTGCCCTGACTGGGAATCAAACCAGTGACCTTTGGTTCACAGGCCAGTGCTCAATCCACTGAGCTGCACAAGCCAGGGCTATAAAATTCCTTTTTAGAATCACATGTTAGACCACATATTGAGAAATTTAAATTGTATTACAAGTCTTGAAAAGAATGTGTCCCTTACCCTTACCTCTTACTCCTGCCCTGTTCTCCAGAGGCAACCACTTGTATCTCTTTCAGGTTTTTTCTTGGCCTGGTATATATTTCCATATTTCTTAATAATATGTTTCTACAGCTATTTCTTATTTTTTTACATCTTAGACATTATCCATTAAGTTGCAACTATGGAAAACAGATGGTCCCTTAAACCCACAGTTCATTTTTTTCAGTAGATTTTAAAATGAATGTCTTCTGGGCAGCTATTATTTTGATTACAGAAATACTGCACACATCTGAGACATAGAGTGCACTGTGACTATTAAAATCGTACAAGTTTACTTTTCATAGAGTTAATAATTTCCCTGTTTTATTTATATTTTGCTTCCTAAATTTTCCCTAGACTCTCTATGAGACAGCTAAAGTCCCTCGTGACAATATCTGGCACTCTTTTAGCCCCCTCTTTCTCTCCACCTTTTTTTTTTTGTCCTGCATCCATTTCTCACCCTAATCTGGACTGGTTGTTCTCTAAGGCAGTTCCACAACTGCCATCCTAGGGGCTTCCATTCACCATCGTATGGGGGAATTTTCTTCACCTCTTTCTGGTGCTGATCTCCAGTTTCCTGGACTTTAGCTCTAAGTGATTCTTCATTTACTTTCTGTTTACTTTTTTTTTGGGGTTTGATTCAGCTCATCTTCAAAAAGCTTGCTAAGAAGGCTTGATATTGTGGTTTATACTAAGAAATATATATTTGGCCTTCCTGTTTCTGGCACAGAGCTCCTAAAATCCTTGACCTTTGCTAAGTGAGGAGAGCAACAAAGGTGTCTTTTGTTATGTTAATGAGTGACTTTTGGAAAGCTCCCTCATAACCTAAGAGTGGGGGCTGGTTGCCAGGAGAACCAAGCCTATAAATAGAGGGTCCGAAGTTACAGTCTCATTCCCTGACCTCCGGGGAGGGTAGAAGGGCTAAAGATTCAGCTAATCAATCATGCCTATGTAATAAGGCCTCCATAAGAACCTAAAAGGATGGATTTCAGGGGATGGATTATGGACATCAGAATGCATCCACATGCTGTCCATCCAATAGGGCCCCAAACTCCGTGGGTGCAGATGCTCCCTTGTAGAGGACTTCACCCTATGTACCTCTTCATCCGGCCGTTGATTCATATCCTCTAATATCCTGTGTAACAAACCAGGAATCTAGTAAGTAAATTGTTTCTCTGAGTTCTGTGAATGCTCTAGCAAATTAATAGAACCCAAGGAAGCAGTCCTTGGAACCTCTGATCTATAGTTGGTCAGTCAGAAGCAAAGGATTTGTGATTGGCATCAGAAGATGGGGTCGGTCTTGTGGGTCTGAGTTCTTAACCTGTGGGATGCTATCTCTGGGTAGCTAGTGTCAGAATTGAGTTTAATTGTAGGATACCCAGCTGGTGTTGGAGAATTGCTTGCTTCGTGCAGGGAACCCCCCCTGCCCCCCCGCACACCTGGTGTCAGTAGTTTCAGGAGTGAGGTGGTAGTATAAGAGTAAAAGAGAAACACAGAAGGGGAGAGACTTGAGTTTTTCCAACTTTTAGAAGGATTCGTGGAGGATAACTTTTTCTGGTACTTTTCAGTTTTGAAAAAGTCTGTATGATGATTTAACTCTTGATATGATGGTTTGTACTGGGCACTCAGTGGGTCCTTTTTATTATGGAAACATATCCTTCTATTTGTTTAGGGATGTTTTCTTGTATTGTTCCTCTGATTCCCTGCTCCCATTTTTCCCCTTGTTCTCTATTTCTGAAACTTCTGTTACTTGGGTGTGAGTGACCCTCAGGTGATTTCTAAATTTTCTTATATTTATTTACTCATTTTAGTTCATCTCTTTGTCTTTAATCCTACTTTTGGGAAATATTTTCAACTTTATCTTCCACCATCTCTAATGGCTTTTAAAATTTGGCTTAGTATCCTTTACATTTATAACACCTATTATTCTTTAATCATTGTTTTTCCTTTAAATGACATCCTGGATTTCATAGATTCATTACTCATTTCTAATCTCTCAAGCTATGAATTGTAAGTATTTTGAATTTTTTCTACTTTATGGATTGTCTAGTTCCACTGAGTTGTTTGTTTACTTTGTTCTTTTATGTTGGAGACTTTCTTTAGATTTGCTCTCCATTGCATCTAATGGCTATGCACAAAAAAATTGACGAGCTGTTTGTGAATGGTGTTCAAACCTGGTGTTCCTTATTGTAGGGAAATTATTAAGGAAACAGCTGTCAGTATCTGTTCCTCCAGAAATAAATGTTTCATTCTTCCTGGGGAATATAAATTGGCTAACAGCATTCTGGGAGCCAAGCAGGACTTAGACTTAAGTCCTTGATTCTCAGCCTAGTATCCCTAAGTTATTTAATTCCTCTAGAGTATAAAGATAAACTTCCCTTCTCTCCATACGGGCGGGGGGGTGGGGGGGGGGAGAAATAGCCTGAATTTGCAAGGAGGGATAGGAGACCTGCTATATGCTTCCTGTGCTGTAGACTCTACCATCCACCTAGAATTAAAATGGTGAATCAAGAACTCATGTAGTCTTGTTATTAACAGGATAACCTGTGTTTGTAATTTAAGGGATTTGGAGCTTTGTATCTTTCCAGCTTACAGAAAAAGATATTCTAATTAATGACAAAATTAATGTAAAATTGTAACTGAGACAAGTGCTAAGAAGGAAAAAGTAACAGGCAAAAATAAAAACAATAACAACAGCAATCATAACCAGAACAGCCTCTTATTCCTGTACTGGAGAAGTATGTACTGAGACATTGACCTAGGGTGGGAGTTGAGGCATTAGCCAAGATCTGAAAGCAGAGAAGGAGTTAATGAGGCGTCAGTGGGGCGAGAGCACAGATAGCCTCAGGAGGGAACAACTCACAAATACCTGAGGTGGGGAGCAGTCCAGAGAGACCTGCAAGAAGGCCAGCGTGCCTGCAATGGAGTGAGAGTGAAGCTACATACAGTTGTGATTGCATTAATATTCACTAATTATATCTCTAAAATCAAGGTTGTTTTTAAGCCTTTAGTTCAACATAAAACCTTGTTATTTTATTCATAAATCCAGGATTTCTGCACAAAAATAAAAATCACTTTCACTTGTTCTTTGATTAACTCTTGATTGACTTGCATTTAAATTCTTACCCTAAATACACTCACAAATTTAATGTATTTGATTTCTGTAAACATTTCAAATGCTTGATAGGGTAATCTTATGTACCTAACAAGCAAAATATTTCTAAGCCCTATAGCAATGCTTATAAATTTAGTTAGCCAAAATTATACTGAAAATAAATTACATTCTGATAAGCATTCAAATGCACGTAACAAAATTATCTTAAAATTATCTTACCCATTTCTTTTTTATGTTTTTTAAATATTTTTTATTTTAATTGTTGTTGCAGTACAATTTTCTATCTTTTACTCCCATCCCAACCCACCTACCCAGCCCTCCCCTCCTCCATCCCATTTCCACCCACCCCTAGTTTTTATCCATGTGCCCTTTATACTTCTTCCTATAAACCCTTCCCCTTTTCCCTGAAATTCCCCTGAAATTCC
Source organism: Phyllostomus hastatus (assembly GCF_019186645.2). Classification (NCBI taxonomy): domain Eukaryota; kingdom Metazoa; phylum Chordata; class Mammalia; order Chiroptera; family Phyllostomidae; genus Phyllostomus; species Phyllostomus hastatus. Next base: position 5,153,325 of record NW_025333841.1, on the reverse strand, counting down.
TTCTCCTCTCCCCTCTGGTCACTGTCAGCCTGTTCTCTATTTCAATGTCTTTGGTTATATTTTGCTTGTTTCTTTGTTTTGTTCTTTAGGTTCCTGTTAAAGGTGAGATCATATGGTATTTGTCCTTTACTGCCTGGCTTATTTCACTTTATCTTATCCATTTCAGTAGTTTAATAACAAACACTTAAAATTAAAGATACAACTTTAGGATCTCTAGTATGTTAAAGTCTAGTAGGTGTTTTAAATCCCTTAAGCTACAAACACAGATTATCATGATAGTAATGAAACATATTCCTAAAATGAAAACAGTTTATTGAGGGTTTGATTTACTTTGGAATTTATAGACATTTCTATAGCTTATAGACTATTTTGGATCAGGGGTGCTAAACTCATTTTCACCGGGGTCCACATCAGCCTCGCAGTTGCCTTCAAAGGGCCGAATGTCATTTCAACTCCTTAAAGCTAAGGACTAGTAACCTTTATACAGTCCTAAAATTATTTTGGCCCTTTGAAGGCAACTGTGAGGCTGATGTGGCCCCCAGTGAAAATGAGTTTGACACCCCCGATTTGGATTGTCAGATTTAGCTAATGAAATATGATACCTGGTTAAATTTGATTTTTCAGAGGAACAACTAACAACTCTTTAGAAATGGAAATGTAACGTCTTGTATTTTGTGTGGCAACCCTACTGAGTTTGCAACATCACTTACCCAACTAGGAAAGCAGTTACCATCTCTGATGGGCTGCACTTACTTAGTCAAATATTGTGGCCATAATATGGTTACAGATTAGGGATCTTAGTCAAAAATGAGAGACTTGGGTGCCATTTTACGGATGATTCTACTGAAGTCATGATTTAACATACTTAGTGATTTCAAATTACCTCAGTTTGACCAGCTATGTGAATGGTGACCCCAAACCCATGCATTTTAATGGGGATCTAGTTCTTCAGGTTTGGACATCATGGGTTCTTTGGATGTCTTTTATTTTTAATTATGTGTTTTTAATGATTTTCTGTATTGTTGACACTATTACAGATGCCCCCATTTCCTCCCCTTGGCTCACTCCCACCTAGCCCCTGGCCCTCTTTCCCTCTGGCCATGACCACACTGTTGTCTGTGTCTACGGGCTATGCATATACTATATTTCACCATGTATAATGAGCACTTTTTTACCTGGATTTTGAGGAGAAAATAAGGATGTACATTATATGTGAGTAGTACCTGAAATTCCTTGTATCTGTTCTTGTGTTTTATAATTACTTGTTACATAAAATTTCTTATACCATAATAGGTTAAAAAATAAATGATAAAATTCCTTTACAATACAAAAAATAAATATCTAAATGTAAAAAAAAACTGATTTAAAAAATTGAAACAAAAGACTTTTTTCCTGAAGGTTTGGGCCAAAAATGTGGGTGAGCATTATACGTGGCAAAACAGTGGTATATTCTTTGTCTAATCCCTTCACCTTCTTTCATCCAGTCCTGTCCACCCTCCCCTCTGACAGCTGTCAGTCTGTTCCATGTGCCCCTGTGTGTATTGTGTTCATCAGTTTATTTTGTTCACTAGATTCCACATATAAGTGAGATCACATGGTATTTGTCTTTCTCTGACTGGCTTATTTCCCTTAGCATAATACTCTCTAGGTCCATCCATGCTGTCGCAAAAGGTAAGATTTCTTTCTTTTTTATGGCTGAGTAGTATTCCATTGTGTAAATGTACAACAGCTTTTTAATTAACTCATGTGCTGATGGACACCTGGCTGCTTCCAGGTCTCAGGTATTGTAAATAACACTGCTATAAACACGGGTGCCTACACAGGGTCCAGCAGAAGTAAGGCCTGCTTTAGTGTGGGTGGTAGGATAAATAATATGGGTGTAATAATTTATAGTTTTAATGTGAACATTACAGCTAAAATGTCATATGGTGTGCTTGAGTGTGATATTGTTATGTTACAGAATTACATGCTTATGATTTTGTTTAAAACGATTTTGTAATAAAAAGGGGGCGTTATTTGTGCTGGCCCCTGTATTCTTTTGAACTGGTGTTTCGGGATTCTAAGGATATGTTCCCAGCAGTGGTATCACCGAGTCAAAAGGCAGTTGTATTTTTAGTTTTTTGAGGAAACTCCATACCATCTTCCACAGTGGCTGCAGCAGTCTGCATTCCCACCAACAGTGCACTAGGATTCCCTTTCTCTGCATCCTCCCGAGCCAGCACTCGTTGTTTGTTGATTTATTGATGGTAGCCATTCTGGTAGGTGTGAGGTGCTATCTCAGTGTGGTTTTAACTTGCATCTCTTTGGTGATTAGTGATGTTGAGCATCTTGTCATATGTTGACCCACTGTATATTCTCTTTGGAAAAGTGTCTATTCAGGTTCTTTGGATATCTTCTAGATTTACTATAACCTAACTTTTATTGTAACTGATTTAAACTTTTTATTTCATTTGAGTCAATAGAATTGTATGATTTGGTGAAATTCTGCATTACCCAGCTACCCCCTTGTCCCAAATCTGACCATGGGAGACCTTAAAGGCCATTGGAATAATTTAGCTTTGTCACCCCTAAGATCAATGGGGAGCCATCACAGAATTTCAGCAGCAGCATGACATGAAATTTGTGTTTTTGAAACAAAAAATCAACAGTGGTTGCTGTATGTAGAATTAATAGGAGGAACTTGAAGTAAGTGACAGAGACCACTTAGGAGGTTTTGCAGTAGAGGAACTGAGAGATGATGATAAACTTGGTTTAGTCTGATGAAGAAACATGACAAATATGAGTTATTTTGTAAGCAGAATCAATAAGACATGGTGATGGATTGAATATATGCAGTCACAGAAAAAGGTGTCACCTGTGACTCACAGGTGTCTGGTATGGGTGACTGGATGAATATTGACACTGTTTGTCTAGATAAGAAATAGAAGAGGAGAAGAGCAGTTTAACTTTTTATTTATTTTTCTTTGTTTTATTTTTGGCAAGGGAGGGGAGAAACAATGAGTCCAGTCTGGGAAAACTGAAGTGAAGGAACATGGAGCACACAAGTGTAGATGGTCTGTAAACATCTGGAAATGCATTTCTAGATCATCCTTTGGTTTCCAGCTATGGTTATAGAACCCAGAACTTCCCACAGCAACATAATTTGTGTTTTCAGAGGCTTTCTCCATTGGCCATGTTTCACAAAAGAAACCTGTAATGTGCAATGTGTCCAAAATAAATTTCAGCATTAGAGCTACTGTTCTGACCTTGGATTTTCTGCTCTCTTGTTATTCAGTGATGGCATTTTTTTAAATGTGACTTAATTGATAGGCACAAGGTTGTACCCTTATTTTGGGAACAATATATGAGGTTTTTGTGACATTGATGTAACCTGGCAGCCAAGGAGAGTGGGCTGGAATGTGCATGCATGAACAATGACAACATTTCTATACTAGCCAGTAGGAGTGGTAGATGCCATTGAGTGAGCATGTGTACTGTGTGACTCTATTCACTCAAAATGACTGAGTGAGTAGAGTAAAAAATCTGCATCAAATTTTGTACTAATCTTGAACATTCCCCCGTGGAAACTATTTGGATGATTTGGAAGGCTGAAGCTATGGGCAACTGGTGATTGGCAGCTGCATAACAACAATATGCCCACTCATGCATCACGTCTTGTGCAAAGTTTTCACAAAACATCAAATCACCCAGGTGACTCAGCCCCACTGCAGCCCAGATTTGGTGCCCTGCAACTTCTGGCTTTTCCCAAAACTAAAATCACCTTTGAAAGGGAAGAGATTTCAGACCATTGATGAGTTTAGGAAAATACGATGGGGCAGCTGATGGTGACTGGGAGAAATGTGTGAGGTCCCAAGGTGCCTACTTTGAAGGGGACTGAGGTGTCATTGTCCTAGGTACAATGTTTTCTGTATCTTGTATCTGCTTCAAAAAATGATTCTTTTTCATATTACATGGCTGGATACCTTCTGGAAAGACCTCGTATATTTATTTGAACTGATATTCAGAGCACTGTTTACATGACTTTATTTAGTCTTGAATTCTGTGCGTTGTTACTTTGTTTAATGATGCTGAACTATTTAGAAGTAGGTAAATAATAAATCTTTAAGCTTGGGTGGCCTGTTTACAGTCAATTGACTTCTACCTTCAGGAGACGGAAAATTAATGAACTCTATCCTTTCTGTGACAACAGGTTTTACTCAGTTCTTTTCAAGTTTTTGTGAAGAATTCTTGTACCTTCTTTAATTAGCCAGGTCTTCCTGACTATGTTTTTAACTTAGGGAATCTATGCTATTCAAGACATGGGTTTATGGTTTGTGCTCTTTGCTGGTACACTTTATATGCACAGTGGCTTGAGTGATGTTTTGGTCTATCACGTACTTTGTTTTTCCAAGCCCAAGCATCTTTCATTCTTATTCAGAATAAGTAGATGGCAGTTTTCTTTCTTCCTTCCCTTCTTCCTTCCCTTCTTCCTTCCCTTCTTCCTTCCTTCCTTCCTTCCTTCCTTCCTTCTCTTTCATTTATTTATTGTAAGAGATCTTAGGATATTTGCAAGAATAGAGTTCTAAAAATAGCTTGTCACTACAGCAAACTTTTATAACATTATGATAATTATTTTGATTTTTATACAGCTGTGGGAAACAATTTATCCATTCTATTCAAACTATTTTTCTGATTACTGAAAATGAGAATATAATTATTATTTATTAACTACCATCAGCACTTTTTCTGGGATACAAAGTATTGCTATTTCTATACAGTGCAACTTTTGACTAATTAATTAGAATGTATACTCATATTATCAAGAGTGTTTATCTCTATATTTGGAAAGAGGACAAGAACACTTTTAGACTTCTTCCATGTAAATTATTTGCAAGACTGGTTCCATAGGTTGTATGGGCCTTAACAAATGACCTTGAGAATAAAGTTGTTACTGATAATCGATGATGAATAACTATTAAGTATTCAGTGTCTGTTAACATGAAATCTTTGCTTTGCAAATGGTGAGTGCTTAGCAGAAAATGAAAGCTAAACCACTATATGATTAAACAGTTAATCAAATTAGTTGTGATATAGTTTTCAGGAACCAGGAGAGTATAGTGAGGAGTCTTTCTAACCTTGTAGTTACTTTTTGGAGTGCATTGTTAGCTAGAGGAGGATAGGGGGTAAGATGATTCTAATCAACTACTAATAATATACAATGAACCAAGCTAGAGAGGGTTGGGAGTTGAGATCAGAGATGGAAGAAAAATGGAAAAAAAAGCAGGTCTTGAGAACTACAATCCAGAGGGAGAGATGACATGTGAAGTACAGATAATACCAGAAAGGTCCCAAGACGAGGGGAAGCAAGTCCAAGTGAGGCTGTAATACTATAAGAGACCACATTGACTGGGACTGGCATCTACAAATCTATGACCTAGGCTTAAGATTTCCTTTTACTTACCTTGTCATAAGAAAAGCCCCAAGAGCTCATAGGTACAGGTTGAGGGAAACAGCAGTATGAGAAGAAGCAGATTCATATGGTTAGCACTCTGCTCATGCAACTTACTTGTGCTTTCAGAGGCTGGAAGTTAAGTTTGACACCTGGTCAGTAGAGGCCCAATAAGTAATGAGGTAAAAAATTAGGCTGCATTTTTTTTTTCTGAGTGACTGACATTATATGGGAGAATAAGGGTGCTTCAACATAGTGAAGCAGAGAAGAGTGTGAAGGAAGCTGAGGGAATCTCCTGGGTTATTCTGTTGTTCTGCAATGCCCACAGGTAAAGCAATAGAGCCCTACTGAAAGTAAATAAGTAGGGCAATTGAGAGCACAGACCCCTCAGCAATTAAAACTACACCATACCTCCTAGGAAAACATCCTCAACAGCAAATAGCTGACTACTAGGAGTATTGATAAGTACAAGAAAAATGATTTTATGAAGTTTTATGAATTATATATTTTTTGCATATTTAATACAAACAATATTGAGCAAAAAGTGTTGAAATAGTAATATCCCAAATGAGTTTGCCTTGCTTGGTGGTAAACTATGTTTTGTTGTGTTACCCAGGAAGTATCAGAGCACTTTACAAACAGAAAACTTAAAATATGAATTCCTAGTAGGAAGAGACTGCCAGTCAAAGTGAATATAAACTTCTGTGTATGCCTTGCCCTCCTGCCCCGCAGCTCTTGTCACTGTGTTCAGGACCATGTGCTGCATTTGAGGGAAGAATAAAGTCATCCAAAAGTCCATGAGCACAGACAGAATGCTCAGGTAAAGGAAACTGAGTCATTCTCGCCCTTGAATCCCCACTTCTCTTCCTCTCCTGAGGTCTTTGGTTCTTTTTCCCATGGCCTATAATAAGGTTAGCAGGTGTCTTGAATCTCTCCTGTTATATGCTGATGGCTGACATCACAAATCAGTTATGACACGCTTTCCCGCTGAAGTAGACTATCTACATGTTCCTCAACATGGACCTCCAGATAGTTACTACAGAAATCATGAAATATGTCAGATGGGAGAAGGACAAATACCATCTGATTTCACTTACATGTAGAATGTAAAAAATAAACAGAACAGAAAAAGACTCAGAAATACAGAGAACAAATTGATGGTTGCCTGATGGAAGGGGTTAGCGGAGATGGATGAAAAAGGTGAAAGGGATTAAGAAATACAAATGGCCACTTATAAAAATAGTCATGGGGATGTAAAGTGCAGCATAGGGAGTATAGTCAATACTATTATAATAACTATGTATGGTGTCAAATGGGTGCTAGGCTTATCAGGGTGATCACTATGTTATGCATTTGAAACCAATATAATATTGTATGTCAGCTGTACTTGAAAAATAACATTTAAAATTGTTTGGGTTGGAACATCATGTAAAATCTATTTGATATCTTTAGTCCACAGTATCAAGAAAAAGAATTAGATGCCCTGACCTGTGTCGCTCAGTTGCTTGGGCATCGTCTCACATAGCAAAAGGTCACCAGTTCAATTCCCAGTCAGGGCACATGCCTGGCTTGTGGGCCAGGTCCCTGGATGGGGTACATGCAAGAGGCAACTGATTGATGTTTCTCTCTGGCATCAATATTCTCTCCCTCTCTTAATCCCTCCCTTCCCCTCTCTCTAAAAAATTAAATAAATAAAATATTTTTAAAAAGAACTAGAAACAGCTATAGGAAAGGCTAATCACCTGTTCACTCATTTCTTACTATACTGACAGCAAAAGTATCAGGATAGACAGTTGTGTCTATATATTCTAATGCTAGGGAACAAAAAAAAAATACATTCAGAGTGAGGGCAGTAGAACAGAGACCAAAACAATTGATTAACTGAATATGGACAGTATTTTCTTTCCCAATTCACCCAGTACCAGAAAGGCCTGCTTAATAAGCACCTATTGTGTACAAGTAATAGGTTATTATCTCATTTGATAACATTGACAAATTAAAGAAGGACTAGGAAGTGCAATTATATGACCAATCATTATTCAGAGAAAAGGTAGGTGTTTAAAATAAAACATACTATACCATGCTTAGAAAGTACTTCAATTACACTATGGGATTATAACACAAATAACTAATAATGAAGATACACTATTAAGAATACCATAAGCCATAAAAAAACAGACAAAACACACTAATTTCCTTTGATGTTAATCCTAAGTAAACTTTATTTTCCCATTATTGAGCTACAGGAACCGTTCCATTAACCATCAGCATCAATGGAGTCAAGATTCTTCAGACCTAGTTTTCTATTCCAGTTTCACCAGATTCCATAGCCTCATATTTTCTGAAACCACACTAGGGAGAAAGTTCTCTATAGTGCTCACCTCTGATAGTAAGCAAAAGCTGAGTATTTCTACACTATTTGAATTCAGTGGACACTTTTATCTCAGCAATGTTGCAAAGGATGAATATGGTGCTTAAAAAGTCAGAACCCATACTTTTGAAATGATTCCATTAGAAAATCACATACCAATATAAACTATGCAGCAGGCAAATGAAATGTTTTAAAGTTGAAACTTCTTCCCGGGAACTGCCTCATAGCATGCCTATGAGCCAAAGAAGTAAACATAGCCTTATAATATCATTTTTAACCTAAAATGATAATGTCCAGTTTATTCACTTTCTCTTAACTATCCTTGGTGCTGAGAGACTTTAGGTGTTTTCCAAAAGGTAAATTCATCCCTAAAAACCAAAGAGGGCAAACTATGGCCCCAGTATTTGAAGACGATTACAATGAAGATCTGCCAAAATACTTTGTGCAATGGTCACTTCCCTGAAATGTTTGTAGCTTCCCAATGTAAGAGATGTGCCATATCGACTTCTGGGCAAGATGGAGGCATAGCTAGACATGCTTCACCTCCTTGTGCAACCACAGAAAAGGATTACAGATAGACCTCAAAATAAATAACACTGAGAACTGTCAGAAAATACAGCTGTATGGAAGTCCAGTAACCAAGGATTTAAAGAAGCCACATTCATCCAGATGGGCTGAGTGGCCTGGACACACAGTATGGTGAGGAGAGGTGGTGGCGGTGGAACAGGCGGTCCCACATTCATGTGTGGTAGGTAAAAATAGGGAGAGGTACCTTGGGAGCAAGTGATCCCAGCCCCAGGCCAGACTGCAGAGCCCAGTGTTCCCACACCAGGAAGATAAACCCCCATTAGCTCTGGCTTTAAAAACCAGTAGAGATTGGGGCTGCAGAAAAAACTGCCGGATTTTTAGGAGAGTCTGCTTAGAGGACCCACATGGACTTAGAATCCATACTACTTAACCTAGCTTAATTATTGGAGTTAATGAATGGTATAATTAAAGACAGTGTGGGGAAAGGTAAATATGTGAGATAGACAGGCAAAGGATATGGACTATAATTAGGTGGCTTGCCTTTTCCTGCCTTAATAGATCTGAGGTAGACTACCCCTCTTAGTAATGATTGTTATTAGGAGTTACAGTATAACAGCATGAAATATTGGGTTGGCTAAAAAGTCAGTTATGTGTTTTCCATAAAATAAAAGGCATATTTTTCATTTTCACCAGTAACTTTATTGATTTGGATATTTTGAATATGTGGGCTATCTCTTGCTATTGGCTTTGAGTGCATAGAGGCCAGGGGTGCTGCTAAACACCTTCCAGTACATAAGACAGCAGCCCCACAGCAAAGAATTATTTGGCCAAAATGTCAATAGTACAAGAAACTTCGCAAACCACTTTTGACATGTTTGCTTAGTCACAGCACCTTCTCCATACACTGCACAAATCTTTTTTTGCATTTCAGTTACATTTTTGCCTTTCTTGAAATAATAAAGCATAATATGCTAAAAATGTTGCATATTTTCTTTCATCTTTAGTATTAAAATGGCTGGACAAAAATTAACCATGCTGATATTGTCACCATATTTTTTGGACTATAAGACACTCGGGGGGGTCCCCCACTTGCCCCCAAATTCAGGAGGAATAATGGTTGTTAATGCTGCTATTGAGTTCTGTTTACATTTACATTGGTGAAATATTGGTGAAATATGTTATTTATGTTATTAAATACTTTACCACATTTTTTGCTTCAAAATTTTTTTTCCTATTTCCCTCTAAAACCTAGGTGCATCTTATGGTCCAAAAAATATGGTAATTTAAAAAAACACAAGCTGATATGACAGCTGTCACAATACAATCTAACAACATTGTTTTGAATGAAGTTAAAGACAACTAAGCACTCTAGTAGTGCTTAGACACTACTAGAGCCATCATATGGAAAAAAACATAACAGACTTTTTTGGCCAACCCAATACTTAGTTTCTCTGATTCCATCTTGTTCAAGCTTGCTTTGTTTCCATGGCCTTCAGGCTAACAGCTTCTGATTAGTCTTACATATGAACATGTTTATTGTTAGCAGAATTCTTCTTGCATCTGTTTTTATAAAAACAGCCCCTTACCAGAAAGTGCTTCTCCCGAGGAGAGCAGAGTATGTATTGTTCACAAAGATCCGTAGGAACCTTGTGAGTGGACTCACCTCAACTAGGGTCAACAGACTAAGCACAATCTCTCTGACCCCTGCTAGCACTCAGATGTCTGCAGTTGTCAATCACCTCTTGCTCCTCCCATTTTCACTTCCCTTGACGTGTAGAAGCCTGAATTCTGTACTTTAAGATGGGTTTGAGGCACCACTAGGTCTCCCATATTCTTGGTTTGTGCCTTTTCGATCAATAAACCTTCCCTTACTCTAAACACTGACATTTTGAGTTTTCGCCTTTCAAAGCCACAGACTGGTTAGGCTCACGGATTTTGGTTTCTGCCCGCATGACCCCAGTGGGCAAGTAACTCACTTATTCTGATTCCCATCTATTAAATGAGCACAGTAGTAGTAATTCTACCTGCCTCATTGGGTTAATGTGAGTTTCAAATAAGATGATTCGTGCACATACATTTTGGAAACTTAAAGCATTTAGCAACCGCATGCCGTCTGGTGTTGAAGTTTAGTTGTTTCATTGACATTAGCAGTTTTGCTTCTATGATGTGATTATAAGTACCTTGAGCATAAAAATCAACTTTAATGTTTTTATCTTCATCTCCTTATAGTGCTGCATATATGATAAATATTTAGAGCATTTATTGTTTTTACTATTTTCATTTACATTTCTATAGTGCTTCATAGGTGCCAAAGCATTTTGACAATACATGATATCCATGGTGTATCTACATTTTCACATTCTAGAAGACTGAGATTTTGGGAGACACAGCTACTTTCCCAAGGCTACGTTGTTGGAGTTGTTGAAATCGGCACACAGGTGTGCATAGGTGCAGTCTATGGCTCTTTTTCAGTGTGTGATTAGACCTTTTGCAATCTGAGTACTACCAAAGAGGTGCTTTATTCTGAGGAGTTCATGAAGTTTTGGTTTTAGAAGGAATTTGACTTTGTTAACCATATAAGTCCTCTGGGAGTGACATTTACTGATTCTCTACTTTATAGCTGACTGCAGCTGTGCATTTGACAGCTTTATTTTCTCTTTCTTTATAACAACAAGGGTAGTTAGTATATGGCACATGCCCAGAGTGATGTGTGTTTTGGGGTTTCTCCATTTCAATGCATCCCAGTTTTTCATTTTTGAGATTATAAATTTTCCCAGGTCTCTATTGGGCTACTCTTTTCCTTTTCTGCTGCTGCCCACTTTTTGTATTTGTCACCGTGAGCTAGAATTCCCATCAGAAAGTAACCAAGCAAGGGTGAGAGAGGGTGACCGATTTCAGTCCTAAAATGTGATACTTTTCCACCAAACTGCACAAAATGTTGTAGACAAGAGATTGAAGTTTTTGAACAAATGTGCATTTTGAAGTTATCTGGACATTTCCCCCTCCATATGCTCCTGGTCCTAAGTTAGTACTGCTTGTGCTATCCTAATTAATCCCAAAGAAATGTAAATAGTCAACAAACAACATTGTACCCTAATTTTAAAATTGAAATATAAATTTAGGTCCAAATGTGCTCCTCAAAATCACCCTAGAGTTTTATTAGGAATAAGGGTATTGGCGATGCAGTGGGCTACCGACAAGCCCTTCACGCAATTCTCGTCAGTTTCTACAATGATTTTGACATTTCATCAAAGCTCAGGAGGAAATCAGCAGTTATTTATTTGACTTTAAAAATCACAGCATGTCAGAATGTACTCAGGTGACTACAAATGCAATGCTTTGAAAGAGAAGAACTGCAGTGGGTGTACATCACAGCTAAAATTAAAGCAAGTGTCAGTATGTCAGCCACAAAGTGACAGGCTCATACAAGGTGCTTAAGTTTAATGAATCATATTTCATTTGCTAGAGTGACCAGAAAATTTCAAAGATGTGAGCTCATCGTAGAAAAGAACTACTTAATTATTTTTGGATTTTGGACTTTATTTTAGTTTTAAAATTTTTTATTGTTATTCTATTACAGTTTTAATTTTACCCCCTTTTCCCCCTTCCTCCCAGTCCAGCCCCCACCACCATCCATCCCCACACTGTTGTCCATGTCTGTGGGCCATTTATACATGTTCTTTGTCTAGTCCCTTCTCCTCCGAAAAGAGCTACCTAAAACAAGAGTCTAGAGGAAGCTAATGTAGTTTAAAAAGCAGCAAAATTATATCACTACAGTGTTAGGAATAATGAAGCAACTGCTATTTATTTGGTGCACACAATGGGGCAGATACTATACACCAAAGCATGCCATCTGTACTCTCTCTTTGGCCTTCAATTTACCCTTATGAGCATGCTCCATTTATTACTGAGCATACAGACTCAGGGAGTGAAAAGTTGAGATTAGAACCCAATACCTATCACATTTCAGAGCCTAGCCTTCTAACCTTCAACTGTTATACATGGGTGTTGTGTCAGGTGTGACCTTGGAGAAGATTCTTTACTTCTCTGGAAATGTATCCATATGTATAATGAGGAGATTTGACTGTGGGTTTTCTTAACTCTAAAGTTTTTTTTTGTTTTTTGTTTTTTTTTTTTTAAGAAATAATGGGTACGTAGGCTCTTTAGATGGGACAATGTGTTGTAAAGAAGTGGGGGAAGCTGATGTGAAAAGAGTGTGCAAGGCTAAATAGGAATTTAGAACTTGAATGGATATTCTAGCTTGTGATATGAGCCCTTCCTCTACTTCTGGCCAGTTTACATTTGTCTCACCACCCTTGTTTGTTATTCTGGGCTTGAAAAGGTCCTAGAGAGATGGAGAAGAGTATCTAGACATGAGAAGAGAAAATTTTTGTTGTTGTTTCCTCTTATTAGTACAGTAGTCCTCGGAGGTGAGCACATCCTAATGGAGTGGATCCAAAGGAATGAAGACAAGGAAAAAGCATTGCAATGAGAGTCAAGAAACTTGCCATTGAGAAATGCTGATGTGGAGATGAAAAGAATATTTTATTTTTCCCTTTCTCCAGCAAATTTCCAATGTAATTTGAATGTAATAGATAATGTTTTTAATATTTAGTTTTATAGAAAAATTAGATTATATATGTAAAAAACAAAAACTACATCATCAACAATCCCACTGTTTAGAGAATTCAACATTTTTATGTATATTGTTCTAGACTTTATCAATGGACAGATTTAAAAAATCTAACTAGGCTATCATTAGAGCATTTCATAATAGGACTTTCCATTTGAGCAAACCTTTACAATCATCTCTAACTATTCCAGGGCCTTGAGTGATGTAGAAATAGATGCTACACCTATGTCCTTAATATACTTAATATAGTCTGGAATACTTGTTACCTACCCAAATAAGAAATTCTACTACAAGATAATTCCTATGGTAGGTTCCAAAGAAAAGTATGTGGCATATTATGAGGCATTTTCCTTTTTCATTCTAATATTTCCAGAATGCTTCTCTGTTTCTCAGCACCTTTAGGAAGCAGTGATGAGGGAGTGGGGGGAAACAATTCCCATTATTCAGATTGCTATTTTATATGGTGAGAGTTTGATATTAGTAATCTAGCCTGAAAATGGGAAAGATAACATGGATAGTTCCATATTATCAGTCTCTGACCTGTGACTGGCAGCTCATTATTTTTTTGTTTACCTATTTTCTTTGTTGATCATATTTTTGAATAATTTATTGACTGAATATGTAGTTTTATTTCTCATCATACCCATGGAAAGGAAATTCTTCAAGAAGGCACTCCAAATTATATATTTTTTCTTTATCTCCATTTGCTTTCTCTCCTGGTATTTTTCCTTTTCTATTTTTTTTTTATATTTCAGCCAATTTAAATTTTTTCTATTGATATTACTAGCCCTGCAGCCATGAAATAGTAAGATTTAGACTGATGTTTATTCTCAATCAGTACATTTGAGGTATGTTGTTGCTGAGTGTATTCATTACCTAAGGTTGGAATAAAAAATTACCCTGAAATTCATGCCTTAAAACAACAGATTTCTTTTTCTCTCACGTCTCTGAAGACAAAGTCCAAAATCAGGGTGTTGGCAAGAACATGCTTCAGTAGCATAACTCCAGTCTCTGCCTCCATCTTCACAAGGTCTTCTTCTGTGTGTGTGTGTGTGTGTGTGTGTGTGTGTGTGTGTGTGAGAGAGAGAGAGAGAGAGAGAGAGAGAGAAAGAGAGAATCTCCCTCTTTTTAAAATTTTTTTGTATTTTTTCCATTTCCATTTATCCCCCTTTTGCCCCCTCCCCCCTGCAATCACCATTCTGTTGTCCATGAACCCTTCTTCCTTTTTGCTTTATTTCTCCACTCCATAACCTCTTCCCCACTATCTGTCAGCCTGCTCTCTATCTATGAGTCTGTCCCTATTTTGCTTGTTAGTTCAGTTTGTTCAATAGACTCCACATATGAGTGAAATCATATGGTATTTGTCTTTCTCTGACTGGTTTTATTTCACTTAGCATAATGTTCTCCAGGTCCATCCATGCTGTTACAAAGGGTAAATTTTCTTCTTTTTATGGCTGATTAGTATTCCATTGTGTAAATGTCCCATAGCTGTTTTGCCTGCTCATCTACTGATGGACACTTGGGCTGTTTCCATATCTTGGTGATTGTAAATAACATTGCAATGAACATAGGGGTGCTTATATTCTTTCAAATTAGTGTTTTGGGTTTATTCAGATATATTTCTAGGAGTGGAATTGCTGGGTCAAAGGGTAGTTCCGTTTTCAGTTTTCTGAGGAAATTCCATACTGCTTTCCACAGTGGCTGCACAGTCTGCATTCCCACCAACAGTGCACTAGGGTTCCCTTTTCTCCACGGCCTCACTAGCACTTGTTGTTTGTTGATTTACTGATGATGGCCATTCTGACAGGTATGAAGTGATATCTCATTGTGGTTTTAATTTGCATTTCTCTGATGATTAGTGATGTTGAACATCTTTTCATATGTCTATTGGCCATCTGTGTGTCCTCTTTGGAGAAGTGTCTACTCAGGTCCTTTGCCCATTTTTAAATTGGATTGTTTGTTTTTTTGGTGTTGAGTTTTACAAGTTCTTTATAAATTTGTATATTAAATCCTTTTCCTATTTTTGCTATTGTAAATGTTTGAGATCTTTGCATATTCTTCATATCAATCCCCCATTGGCTTTATTTACTTATGCATTTATTTATTTAAATGTATTTGCCAGTTACAGTTGACATACAATATTATATTAGTTTCAGGTGATTTTCAAAAGTGTAATTGGTGTTAATTTGTGTAGCCATTGTTCTCTAAGGTGGGTCTCTTTTAATTTTTCAAGATGTCTTTAGTGTTCTCAAGGTCAGGCCAATTTCACAATATAATTTCCTTGAGTATTATATTTTAGTGTTCTGAGAGAGGCAGGATTAACACTCCTGAGGAGCAAAGATTTCTGAAAACCCTTTTGATGGAAACGATTATTCACCATGATCAAAATCTCCTCCTAATCTGTGCTTTTTTGAAAAGCCTAAAACACATTGTTGTTTCCCTCAGTGTGTCCCCTAGAGACATACTTGCATATCTGAATAGAAGGCATGTACCTGAATGTTCATTCCAGTGTTATTAAGGATAACAAAAAATGAAAGTATCTTCAGTGTTCTACTGATGGGAGAACAGATAAGCTACATATATTCATATGTGGAATGAACTACAGCTACATCCATCAGCAGGAATGCATCTGGAAAGTGTCAAAAAGTTGCTGAATGATAAGTATGGTAGGATACCACCTTTACAAAGTTTAAAATCATGCAAAATGTATCCATTTGGATGAACTAGGTTATCCTTCTTTAATGACTATTCCCAAATCTCTGTGGCTTAAAGCCATGAAATGTGCAGCACAGATTATCTGGGGCCTCTGCTCTTGGGTGACTCAGAGTCCCAGGCTGGTAGAAGCTTCATCTTGTCACATGCTTCACTGATCACTTCAACAATGGGAAGGAGATAAAGTGACTTCTACGGCAGTTCTTAAAATTTCTGCCTGGAAGTGACACATTTCATTTCCACTCACATTTCATCATCCAAAAGAAGTCATATAGGCACACTGAACTCGAAGGGGACTGGGAAGTCAAATCTTACCACATGCTTTGCGTGAATAACTAACTACTAGAGTAAGTAATACTCTATAGTACATATGGATATATACAAATATAGTAAAGGTATGTGGATTTGAATGGAAGTATTGAATAACCAAATTCAGATTAGTGATACCACTGTGGAGGGAGGAAAAGAAGGGCACGGGATGGGATGAGAATGGGATAACTGGTGTGTGCCATTGCAGTTAACTCTCTACCCTTCGCACTCTACCTGGGGAGGCTGACCTGTATGAACTGCATCACTGGGTCCTCCATGTTCTGTAACTTAATGTTGGGTTTAGATAATGGGGAATCTAGAAAGAGATGAGAGAAAGGGAGGGAGAGAGGGAAGGAGGGAGAGAGAGAGAGAGAGAAAGGGAAGGAAGGAAGGAGGGAAGGAGGGAGGGAGAGAGAGGGAAGGAAGGAAGGAAGGAAGGAAGGAAGGAAGGAAGGAAGGAAGGAGGAAGAGAGTATCCTTCTGGCTTCCTCTCTATAAGGTCACCTCAAACTGACTATGTCCCTTGACAAGATGTCTCTGCTACTCTCAAAGTGGCCAGTTTTGCATGATTAGTCTTTGGATTCCAGGCCTCTCTCCTTTCTTATCCATTTGGTCCTAGGAGTGGTAATAATTTAGTTGCTATTAATCCCAAGTTTCTGCACTATCTATTGTAGTTCTCGTATACCCATGTCTTTGTAAATAGTCCCCTGTCCATCAGATACTCCTGGAATGATCCCATACTGTGTGTGTCACTGTGTTTCTTGTTGGGACCCTAATGGAAATGTGAATAGGGGATTTCATTTATATCCAAAATGTTTATTTCATATGCTCAATTATTGGCATCTAGGTGTTCATTATAATAGTTTCGATGCTTTCTTAATATATTTCATAATTAAAATATTTCATAATTAAAAAACAAACTGCAAAAATTGTGTTAAAACACACTGTAAATATCATAATGCCTTTACCCTAAAAGAAAAAACCCTTTAAAATGCCATTTTTAAACCTATTCTAGTTAGTTTCTGCAGCATGGTGATTTAAGTTGGTTTCCAATCCTTTCTCCTTTGTGATTTTTTTCTCAGTTTCATAAAAACATATAGTAGGAGTGCTATTAGGTGACCTGTGAGTGGTTTCTGGTTAGTCGACAAAAGGCGTAATACTCAGAATACATGTAGGCATCTCCTTGCGGCCCTTTGCCCACCAGTTGACTTGTATGCTGCCCAAGAATCATTTGTATGTTCAAAAATCTTTTTATATACTAATTACACATGGTATTATAATTATTAAATTAAATGTCATAGAAATAAATGAGACATAATTATAAAAATAAACGTCTTTTTTTGTTTTGCTCTGGCTAGTGTGGCTCAGTGGATTGAGCACTGGCCTGTGAACCAAAGGGTTGCTGGTTCAATTCCCAGACAGGGCACATGCCTGGGTTGCTGGCCAGGTCCCCGGTTGGGGGTATGCGAGAGGCAACCACATATTGCTGTTTTTCTCCCTTGCTTTCTCCCTCCCTTCCCCCCTCTCTAAATATAAAGAACAAAAGACTTTCCGTTTTACCCTGACTGGTGTGGCTCAGTGGGTTGAGCTTCATCCTACAAACTGAAAGGTCACCTATTTGATTCTCTGTCAGGGCACATGCCTGGGTTGTGGGCCAGGTCGCTGGTTGGGGGCATGCAAGAGGCAACAAATCAATGTTTATCTCATACATTGATTTTTCTCTCCCTCCTGTTCTCCCTCTCTTCTCCTGTCTCTAAAATTACATAAATAAATAAATTAAATCTTTTTTAAAAATAAAGGACTTGCAGGTTTTTTTTGTTGTTTTTTTTTTGTTTTTTGTTTTTTTTTAGTAAACTAAACATACAGTCAGTCCTCTGTATCCATGGGTTCCACATCTGCAGATTCAATCAATGGCAGACTAAAATTATATGAAAAAATGTTATGTTGTTGCTTACATGTACTGTGTAGTTGGGCCTATGATGGTTGTGTCTGTGATGAACATGTACAGTTTTTTTCTTGTCATTATTCCATAAACAATACAGTCTCACAGTTATTTAAATAGACTTTTCCATTGTAATTATAAGTAATCTAGAGATGATTTAAAGTATATAGGAGCATGTGCATAGGTTATATGTGAATTCTTCGAACATCCATGAATTTTGATATTAATGGTGGGGGGGGGGCTGTCCCGGAACCAAACCCCCACAGATACTGAGGGTCTGTTATCATATGACCCAGAAATCATGCTCCTTGATATTTATCCTTAATAACTGAAAACTTGTATTCACACAAAAACCTGCATACGGATATTTATAACAGTGCTATTTGCAATTTTCAAGATGTGAAATCAATCAAGATGTCCTTTAATAAGTGAATGGATAGTAAAATTTGGTACTTCCAAACAATGGACCATTGTTCAGTGTTAAAAAGAAACAAGCTACCAAGCCATGAAAAGACATCACAGGAACTTAACTGCATATTACTAAGTGAGAGAAGCCCATCTGAAAAGGATATATACTATATGCTCTAAAAAAATTACTTAAATGTTTAGTATAATTTTCATTCCTATTTTAACTGACTTTCAGGATTGCTTACATTAAATAAGGTGTATTCTATCTTTGCATAGAAAAATGCTTGGGAAGAACTATATCAGTATTTTAAAGATCCTTATTCCTGGGCCGTACACTACAGGTGAATATTTATTTTCTTTACATGTTTTATTTTTCACATATTGTATAATAAACATTTACAGCTTAAAAGGTTATCTTAAAAATAATGAAAATAACATGGAAGAGTAAAAGTGGTTTAGGCTACAGGGTAATTCTTTAGTATTTACCTCAGGAATTTTTCTATTATTCTGATAGTTGTAACATTTAAAATATATTTGAAAATAATATCCTGTCCTGGTATAACTACTTTGATATCCCTGCAGGTTTTTTGGTTTGTTGTTTGTCCTTTTGCCATGAGGAAGTAACAGCCTGCAGTTTCTTTCTGTTGTCTATATGATGTGTTACAGATTCTAGAAAATTTTATATCTTCTTATAAGTATGGCAAAAATTGCCTACTTGTTGTAAATATGAGTTTGTTAGGAGATATTCATGATGTTGGGTTTATGCCCTGTCTGTAAATCCACTCCTTCCTCTTTTGCTTGAAGATACACTTGGAAATAGAATGCTTCATCACTTAAGTAGTTTTCCATAAAATATCAGAAATAAATAAAAGGCAAAAGAAGTACATGCTAGTGAAATGTATTGAATATAATTAAGTAACTGTACTACAGAAACTGAACTTGGGGTAGGAAAGATCAGATTTTTTCACAAGATGTTCCAAGGGAAATAGAAAATGACACACTTGAGTATAGACAGAAAATTAGAAATGAAGTGTTCAAAAGCTGCATCAACCAATGGGTGCAACTTTTAATCATCTATTTGTTGCTAATGGAATATGGGAGGCAGTGCCAGAATGAAACTTGTATGTGGTCCTCCCCAAGTAGCTTTGTCCTTGTCCTAGTCAGTCACCTGTGGGGACCACTGTGCAATCCAGACTTCTAGCACAGTGACTGCTGTAGTGAGGAGAGGCATGGGTACTCTAATGCTGGTAACAATCTTTGGTGTCCCCATCTAAGTTTATTTGTACCCTTGAGTACTTATATTATGTGTCCATCTGTGCACTTAATTCTGGAATGTAGAGTCGAGAATGAAAGACTCACATACAAACAAATCATGCCAAGTCTGGACAAATTGATCAGCAATAGAAGGACAAAGTATTGCCAGTACATACGGGCAAAGAGGGAACACAGTTTGTAGAATGGAGAGGAAGGCAGTAACATGAGTTGAAACTTGAAGGGTGATATGCACTCAGGGTCTGGTGAGAAGCATGTTTCGTTTGGCATAGTGGCTTCCTGAAGTTTGATTATCTCACAAGACTAATAAGTTTGATTTTTGAGTCAAGGTTAGAGCTGGTAAGAGTGGCACTTTAAGAAAAATGCTCTACTCTTGAGAATGGAGTGCATTACTGAAAGGGCAACACTGATGAAATCACCTTTTCCTGTTAACTCTTTAACCTTATCATACCACACTCCACTCTGCCTCCTTTGGCTTACTCTCTGACTGATTAAAAAAAAAATTGTACACTCTGTTAAGTTTACATCTAGTATCCTATCTTGGATTAGATGCTCGCTATGAAAACATTCTTCAGATTCTCATTTACTGGATCCTGTGGGTCCAAGTGAAAAAAACCGGGCCTTGCCATCTCTTTAGAAGTATCAGGAAGATCAGAGTTTCTGGTTCCAGCCTTCACCTTCCCTATCTACAAATGCATCACCCAAGTATAAAGAATTATTGAAAGTATAGTGTGTGTGGGTTTTCTGAGTGTGGAGTTTCTATTGTTGTTTTTCATTTGTTTTATTTGAATACTCTTTTTACATCTGTAGTTAGCTCTTTATTATTAGATTTAATGGCAGTAAATGAAGGGTGGGCAACTCCAAGAGACAAGTAATTACAAACCTTTGTTATTCTGACTTTGGGAATCATTCTTGACATATCCCTTCCTCATATCAGAAGAATAGCCTGAGGATAGGAAAAGCAAGAAACAAATTGGCCAGCTTTCACCTAGGAAGGATAAAATACGGACTTCTGTAGCCCCCATCTATATTTATAAAATGTTGGGAAATCTCTGGCATTTGTTTAGAGACCATGCCTCTGTAGTTTCTATTGCCTGATTTATTGTCTCAGCATGTCTTTCCCAGTGGGGAACATCTGTATCTTCTTGGAAGGAAATTGTTTCTTCCTCCCAATTAAACCAAGTTGTTCTCAAATAGCATCTTGGTCACAGTGGTAGCACACGAGAGAGAGAGAATGCGAACATTAGACAGGGCAGCCAGGTGGCATTTAAGGTCTCAAATCCAACAGCTCTGAGGCCAAACACACCCTTTGGTTTGATTATTTGAACCATTAATTTTCCTCATTTGTAAAAGGTTAGACTGGAGTTTCTGTTACTTATAAGAGAAAGCCGAAGGGATTAAACAAGAAAATAAGAGACAGACTTGTGGACACAGACAACAGTATGGTGATTGCCGGAGAAAATGGAGGGCGAAGGGAGGTAGAAGAGGGTAAAGGGGAGTAAATGTTGATGGAAGGAGACTTGACTCAGGGAGGCGAACACACAATACAAGATACAGATGATGTATTATAACCTATGTAATTTTATTAAGCAATATCACCCCAATAAATTCAATAACAAAGAAAAAAAGGAGTGTCAAGGAAAACATTTTTAATCTGTTTGCTCTTTTTCATTCCTACCACAACTGCCCTAGCTAATAGTCTGAAGACTACTTACTTTTTTTTAATGTATGCTTTTTTCTTCATGTTTTTTAAAAATCTTTATTTGCATACTTTAAAAAAATATTTTATTTATTTATTTTTAGAGAGAGAAGGGAGGGAGAGAGAGATAGAGAGAGAAACATCAATGTGTAGTTGCTGGGGGTCATGGCCTGCAACCCAGGCATGTACCCTGACTGGGAATTGAACCTGCAACACTTTGGTTCGAAGCTCACGCTCAATCCACTGAGCTACGCCATCCAGGGCTAAGACCTCTTACTTCTACTGTTAAAATAGTTTCCCAACAAGCCTATCCACGTTCACTGAGGGAAGTGAGTATTTAATTGTATTTCAGTTTATTGCAGGTCTGTCTTCATGGATTTGTGATCTATGCAGATGCATAGAGTCCCATTCTTAGAAGGGTCCTGTGCTTTGTTTAATACACTGCTGTTGATATGTTGAAATTCATAATTTTATCTTTAATCTTGTTTTCCATAAGTGATGTGTGATGGGAAAATGAGATACGTGTATCCGCAATGTAGACATGCTAGGCATGGGCTTAGCACTACAGGCTCAGTGGGTGGTAGGCAGTGTGCATGCTGAGCAATGGGCACGGCTGCCTGGTGCACACACTTACACATGCCTAGTGCAATCTGGGGTCCCCAACAGGGTTGTAGGGCTGGAATCTGGACTCAGATTAGGGGCAGCAATGATGGCATGCGGCAGCAGAAGCAGCAATAGTGATGGCAGGAGCTGTAGATCAGAGGGAGTGGTAATACAACACATGGGGGAAGTTCTGGCTTTGAAGCTCAAAAGTCGACTTACCTGTATTTC
This sequence comes from Phyllostomus hastatus, assembly GCF_019186645.2. Classification (NCBI taxonomy): domain Eukaryota; kingdom Metazoa; phylum Chordata; class Mammalia; order Chiroptera; family Phyllostomidae; genus Phyllostomus; species Phyllostomus hastatus. The sequence continues at coordinate 5,131,192 of NW_025333841.1, read as the reverse complement.
CTCAGGGCTGGTCCCTGTAACATATGCACACGTATTCATTTACTGGCTGAACGCCTGAATAGGAGCTCCTGTACTTAAGCAGTAAAGGTGTTAGTAAATTATTATAAAATAAAAGCACATATGGGGACATTGTAATAACTGCTTTGGGGAGTTATTAGAATTCTTTCAAAAGTTTAGAATTTCTGTTTTTTTAAAAATATTTTATTTATTTTTAGAGAGGGAAGGGGGGAGGGGGGGACATCAATGTGCCGTTGATGGGGGTTATGGCCTGCAACCCAGGCATGTACCCTGGCTGGGAATCGAACCTGGGACACTTTGGTTCCCAGCCCATGCTCAATCCACTGAGCTACGCCAGCCAGAGCTAGAATTTCTGTTTTTGAAAACTGCTGTGACATTGCAAAGAAACTATCCACAGGCTTAGAAATAGAAATCAAATTTATACACCACTGAAAAGAAGGCTATTTACAAATGGAGACTTGAATCTTAGTGTTTTCTGCTTCTTTGGTTGAACAGAGTAGTAATACAATGACCTATGGGGAAAATTAAAAATGTATAGTGCTTCCAAAAGGAAGATGCCAAGATAATGAGAGGTCTAAACTCACACCAAACAATAGTACTTTTTGCATAACATGATGGAAATGTTCTCTATCAGTGCTTTCCAGTACACTAGCTACTAGTCACATGTGGCTATTGAGAACTTGAAATGTAGCTAGTGTGACTGAAGAAGTGAATATTTAATTTTAATTACTTTTTATTTAAATAGCAACATGTGACTAGTGGTTAATATAATGGACAGCAAATGTCTAGACTCTGTGATATATGGTAATCTCCTGAATAAAATGAGTATTTTTATTTTGGATAAGAAAGACTTGAGAAATTGTTGGCTATTTTCAAACATCTCGAGGGTTATCATGTGGTTGTTTAGAAGTACTTGTGATTCCACAAAGCAGAACTAGAACTAACAAATAATTATATGGGGACTAGTTATAGACTTTATAGAAAGAACTTTCTAACAACTAGTGTGTCTAAAACTGAAATGGATGACTAGACTAGATGCCCTTCAAGGTCTCTTTCCTATCCTGTGAACCTATGGTTGGATGATCTAAATGTTGGGAATAGTATACTGTGGAGAGATCTGTTTCCAGCTAGATAGCCATGTAATACTAAGGTCATTTAGGACACACAGGCTAAGTGGACTTGTCTATTTTTCTATTAAATCCTAGGTGAAATATATTCTGTCAATCACTGAGATTAATAGTTCTGTTTTCTGCTCACGGTTTTTGAGAAAATTCCATTACTAGAGTAATTTGTGGGCAAAAAGAAAACTAACTTTTCAAGACCTTTTTCTTTAGGCTATCAACACAGACATTCAAAGAGTCCTTTACTTTCCAGCCTTCATAGGTTTCTAAGATCATGTCTCTAAAATACTGACAGGTAAACATTGAGAATGATGCAGTTCCTAAGTTAGATAATGGTTGATGCTAATTGTAAGACTGTAATCTGACTAGGTAGAAGCAGTTACTACACTCAATTTCCATGTTTACATTTGTGCAATTAGGTCTTCTGTGTGATATTCAGCTTAGGAAAAATTATGAAGTTAAAATAATTACATATTTGATTTAACAATTCAAAAGCATTTACAAATTGAGTGATTCAATAACAAATACTTACAGATCATACTCTGATCCAAGCAATATGCACACACTGTGGATACAGTGAGAGACATGGCATGGTCTTTGCACTCATAGACCTTATAGTCAAATAAAGGAGACAGGCAGGTCAACTGTCAATCACAGCTTGGGAATTAATGCTATGATGACAGGAAGAGCACAGAAAGGGTATGGGAGCCCAGAGAAGGGTGCCTAACTTAGCCTGGACATTGGAAGTTTTGGGATGGGAATGGGATAGTTATTGAACACTTTTCTTTATCAATTTAGATATAATTTTTCTCATTTAATCTGTCGATATGGTGTGCTTGTCCTAGATTTATCTGCCCTCGGATCCATCCCTTACTTGTCTTCTGCTCTGACCTATAATATGCACAGGTTGAATCCTGCAGGCTGTAATTCCTAGGCTGGCCATCATTTCTCTACCATTTGGGTTCTGTCAACAGGTGGACCAACAGGAGATTAGAACCCAGCACGTTCTTATCACTTAAAATGCATACTGTAATATTTAGAGCAGAAATGACAGGATGTCTTGGGTATTGGCATTATTCCAGCAGTACAGGTGGGTAGGTAGATGGGGGTATAGTTAGATTCAGATTGGCCATGCATTGATGATTGTTGAGGCTAAGTGTCAGGTAATTGAGTTCATTATATTATTCTCTCTACTAGTGAGTATATTTTAGAATTTCTATAATAAAAATTATTTATTGTAAATATCATGCCATTAAACTTGATATTCTAAGTGAAATGGACAACATTTGATAAAAACCAAATAGGTTCATCAATAAATAGAGAATTCTCAATGAATAATACAAAGCTCAAGCCATCCTTAAATGCTGTAGAACTAAGGAAATTTGAGATCCAATTCTACCAAATGGTCAGGGAGAACTAGATCAACATCTCATCTAATATCACCTAAAGAATACCAAATGATTCAACTATTTCTCCCAGACTGGCTCTCCTGAATTAAAAGACCAGATGAGGACTCCCTGTGAAAGTAACACGAGCTGGGCTCACTCACATAGCAGTCAATGTCTTAAGTAGACTGATAGCATATTTAAAACAACAGTGAATTAAATGAAAAAAGAAAACAGACTATGCCTGAAAAATTAAAACATGACTTAACATTAAAAAATACTTTCAATTGTAATCCCCTACATTAAAAATTAATGAAGGGTATTAGTTAGCTAGGGCTGCCATAACAAAGTATGATAGAGTGGCTTGAACAACATAAATTAATTTCCTTAAACTGCTGCAAGCTAGAAGTCCAAGATCAATGTCTTGGCAGGGTTGCTTTTCTCTGAAGCCTGTTTCCTTGGCTTGCAGATAGCTGTTGTCTCCCTGTGTTTTCCCATGATCTTTCCTTTATCTGTATGTTCTAATCTATTCCTAGGAGGACAGCAGTCAGATTAGGCTCATTCTTATGACCTTATTTTACACTAATCACCTCCTCACAGGCCATATGTACAAATTCAGTTATACCCTGAAATATTCCCTGACCACTTGGGATTGAAGACTTCAATATATGAATATTTGGGTAAGCAATTCAACATACAGAAGGAGTAAAATAGATTAAATTGATAGGTATAGAAAAATAAGGATAAAATAAATTCAATACAAGTTCATGACAATTCCTGTAGCAAACTAATAAAATTATAAGGGTAATTTGATTTCCTAAAATCTTTAGGAAATAAAAATGTCCACAAAAGTCAGGGGAAAGACATAGATATGTGCCATCGCCTCTACTGTTCAAAATACACTGGAACACAAAGCCACAGCTGCGATGTCAAAAAAAAAGAACGATGAATATTGAAAACAAAGAGATATTAATTGGTGATACACTGATCACTGTGTAGAAGACACTAAGCAACAAGCATGTGCAATATTCCACTAAATAAGAAACCTAAAAAGATAGTACAAGTTCATTATAGCACAAGCAACAGCCTTGCCACCAAAAAGCAATCACTAATTAGTACATGTATTAGGATATGTCCCATTCACAGCAACATCAAAATCCAAAAGTTGCCTGGAAAGAAGCAGCAAATAAATGTATGAGCTCTTCATAGAGAGGCAACTAGAAAATTTACCGATAGAGTCAGGTAAAATACGTCCCAAGTAAACAGGCCTGTCATATTCATGGATGGAATACACATCACTGTAAAGATGTAAATTCTCATTTTCCCACTCAAGCACCTTACCTGTAGCTGCCAAGATGACAATTGAGCCGGGGCTGCTGTCGTCTGCTCCCAAAACCAAGCCGGGGAAACCATGGAAGAAAGAATAAAAAACAAACCACACACAAAAATCTAAACAACGTGTGAGAAACCCAGGGGGAGACTGAGGATTGTGTTGAACTGTCACTTCAGACTGGAGTGACGGAGTTCTGGGCCTAGGAGAAGTTGGGGAGAGGGTGTAACTTGTCACAGAAGGCAGAGGGTGCAATAGGAAGAGGCAAGGGTTTGAAACTTCTGCTTCTGCTCCACTACAGAAACCCAAGGTGACACCTAAGACCACAAAGGCCGGTGGCCCTGGGTAGTGTCAAGACAATGGGAAAGATGGGAGTGATGGTGGCGGTATGACTGGGCGCTGCTAAAAATCACCTAAAACCACTCTAAGGCTGGTCTTCTTTAAAAACATTATTATAGCAGACTTAAGGAATGAACTAAACAGAGATGAGTATTCCCATGAATCACACACATACACAATTTTACATATACACTTGGCAGACCTGTACGATGTACAGGATATGTCTCACTACGAGGGAGGGTTATAAAAGAGAAAATCACTGCACTGGACAATGCCCTGTTAGATAAGCTCAAAAGAGGCAGGAGATCCCCAAATCAAGCCATCCAGCCTCTTTGATGTAGAAAATACATTTTGTAGAATGAAATGTATACAATAGAAAAATCCTTCCTTCCTGCACAGAGGGGAACCCACAGAAAGCTGCCCATGGTGTCAGCAGGAGCAGTCCCTGGCAGAACAGTCAGGAAAAGCGATCTCTCTCCCGTGTCCTCATTGCACAGGGGGAGTCCCAGTGAACCAGGGCCACGGACTGAGGTATGCACCATCAGGTCTGCCAAAGCAAAGGGAGGACATGGCAGCCCTGTCAGGAGCAAATACAAATACCTTGGACTGGTCTGGAAGTATGCCTACATTCTCAGACAGAGTGGGGTTAAAGAGGGCGAGGGGTGGAGTACATTGGCCTGGCTGTGCCAACCCTGGGTAGCCCTGTTGCATAGCGGCGCTCTGATGCTCACTCACCATTTCCTCCACCTCCATGTTCTCAGGGTGGGGAGGAGCTTGATCCTGGGCTCAGGGACACAGGTATGCAGAGGGGAGCTGCCCCGGTGGAGGCTGGCTGGAGTCAAGGTGAAGACTCTGAGCTAGGACTGAGTCGTTTCTCCACGCAGACACAGTGGGGGGTTGATGGTCTCGCATGCCCGCACAGTCGTCCCAAGAAGACGCCAGGCGGTATTCCAGTTGGGGGCGTTCAGGGGCTTTCCTCTCAGAAGCCTGAGAGACGTGAGGTTTATCTCTAAGGGGGTGCAGAGTGAGCATACGAGAGAGAAAAGTCCTGGGCTCCGGTAGGTGTCAAGGTGAGGACCTGAGGGAGACAGGGAGACCTGCCACCACTGAGGGTGGGGACCAAGGTCGGTCTTGCCTGCGGCCTCAGTCCTGGGGAAACGCACGCACAGGTGTTCGGACATGGCATTTTCTGCCTGAAGTCTTTGAGAGCCAGAGGGACAAGTGGCTTCTCCCGAAGGGGTCCAGTCCGACTGAGGTCAGCCCTTTAAGGAGGACCTCAAGGGAGAGGTGAGCGGGGCTCCCAAAGGTAGAGGAGTCTTGCGCCACCTCCCGCCCTTTCGGTGAACCCTGAGGAAGCCAGACAAGTTACCCGGATGTGCTGGTTCTAGAATTCCTTCAGGGAGTCCGAGGGTGGCGCTTTGGCTGGGCAGATGGGGGTGGGTCCTAGGCCTGGCCAATCATCAAGGCGAGGACCCTGAGGAAGGCCTGGGGGGACCGCCCACTGCACATAAAGGCACTCGGATTCCTGGACACCCCTGCAGACGTCCGGGAGGTGCTCCAGGCAGGTTGCTGGAATTTGGCGTGTCTGGCCTTTCCGTCTCAGAAGACCGAGGGACCTGGCGTTTTCTCTGAGGGGCGCAGAGTGAGGAAACGTGAGAAAGTCCTGGGCTCCGGCAGGCGCCAAGGTGAGGACCCGAGGTAGACGGGGAGACCTGCCACCACAGAGGGTGGGGGACAAGCTGAGTCCTGCCTGTGGCCCCAGTCGCGGGAAAACCCGCACACAGGTGTTCGGGTATGGCATTTCCTGGCTTAGGTTTTTTGAGAGCCAGAGGGACAAGAGGCTCCTTCTGAAGGGGTCCGACTCAGGTCAGTCCCTTAAGGAGGACACCAAGGCAGGCGTGAGGGGGGCTCCCATAGAGAGAAAAGTCTCTGGTACCGCCCCTCCCCCCGCTGCCCTTACTGTGAACCCTGGGAAAGCCAGATAGTCCCTGAACATTCCTTCATGGAGTCTGAGGGCTGGTGATTCACAGGGGGCAGATGGAGGTGCTCGGGCCTGGCCAATCCGGCCTGGCCAATCCGGCCTGGCCAATCCTCGAGGCGAGGGCCCCAAGGAAGGCATGGAGGCACCGCCCACTGCACACGTAGGGACTGCAGCTCCTCGCTGTCCCTGCAGTAGTTCCTGGGGCGCCCCCAACAGGGCTGAGGAATTTGGAGTATCTGGCCCTCTAGCCTCGTAAGTCTGAGGGATGTGAGGTTTTCTTTGAGGCGTGCAGACTTAGGGCAAAGGAGGGAGAAATTAGTTCTAGGCTCTGCCTGGCGGGAAGGTGAGGACCCTGAGGAAGAAGAGGGAGACCTTGAAGGCCGAGGGCGGGGACCAAGCTCCGTCCTGCTGGGGTCCTGGGCAGCTTCGAGCATAGATGATCAGATATGGCCGCCCCTGTTATCTCAGGACTCTGAGGTAGGTGAGATTCCATCTGCCTGCCCGGTGCCCAGTCAGCAGTGGGAGGAGTCTCAGGCTTTTCCTAGTATTGCCTAAGGGAGGAAAACCTTCCACCCAGTGTACTGGTCTGTAGGGGTGGGGGGAGGCGAAGAAAGCCCTGAGGTGCACTTGCTATTACTTCTGAGAATGCACAGGCAGGGTTTCTGACTATGGTGGGTCCCATCCCTCCTTCCATGCTTGGAATCTCAGGGACCCGAATAGGCACGAGGACATATTTTGAGGGAGGATTGAGCGTATCCCTCATCCCCGAACAGACTCCGGGCAGCGGGGTCTGCATTTGCTGTCTTTTTACTTTGTTTGGAGTGTCCCAGGAAGGGGAAGGCCTTGGTCTGAGCTGGTGACATCAGCGGAGGGAAGAGTCCCAGGATCTGTGAGGAGTCAAGGCAAGGTAAGGACCTTGAAGGAGGACTGAGGGTGGCTGGCCCCCAACTCAGACAGAAGGGGCTTCACAGAATCCCACCTTGTCCCCAGTATGCATCCTTGGAGCATCTGGGCAGGAGTGCAGAGATGGGGTGCGCCCCCACTTTCTGTATGGCGTGGGTGGAGGTGTTTCTGGGAGGCGAAGCCTTGGTCTGAGAGGCTGATTTCAAGTCACCAGAGGAGACGGGATGAGGCCCTGCCAGGAGCCAAGAGGAAATGGCTTGAGTGAGGAAAGAGGGAACCCCCGTCCCAGCACAGGTGGGGTTCTGCTCCTGCTGTCGGCCCTGGGAGACCACATGCAGGAGCGGCTGGATGTGATGTGTCTTTCCTTTTGTCTTCACGCTTTCAGGGAGGAGAAGGCCTTTGTCTGAGTACAAAGGCAGGTCAGCTGTGGGAGCCACATCAGGTCTGAAGAGGGAGAGTCACACCTCTAGCAGGAGTCCAGGAAAGTGCTCTTGGTGAGGAACAAAGGTACTTCCCACCCTAGAGAGAAGAGACCCTGCAGAGCCCGGCCGTCCTCTGTTCTCAGCTCTAGGAAGACCTAGGCAGGGGTGGCTGGATAGGGGATGGATGCTCTGACGTTCTGCATGGGTGAGGGAGGTATCCCAGAAAAGTGAGGGTATGTAGTCACAAGTGAGGGGGCCTGTCAGGACCTTTCAGGATGAAAGACAAACACTGGAGTGGTGGGAGGATTGGGGATAGCCCCACCACAGAACTGATGGGGTCCAGCCCTTGCCATCAGCACTGGAAGGATCTAGTAGGGGTGGAAACATACGGTGCCTCGTCACTGTTGCCCAAGGTTCTCAGGGAGGGAAGGGCTTGTCCTGAAGGGCCTGGACTCGATAGGCAAGAGAGGGGGCCCCCAGGCCCCAAGGGGCATCTGAAGTAAGGGATAAGGCAAACGCTCAGATCGGGGAGAGGGGTCCAGGAGCTGTGAGGAGAGGGCCTTGGTGTGAGGCACAGGTGCCCAGGTCAGCAGAGCAGAGGAGGCCCAAACAGAGCTAGGAGTCAGTGCCAGCTACATGGTCAGAGTGACTACCAAGGGCCCCCCACCCACAGTTCCAGACCCTACCCGCTCACGGTCAGCCCCCGCAAGCCTTGGGCCACCCTGGCCAGCTGCACCTTCGAGAGCTCTCTGGTATCTTCCTACAGGTTCCTAGGAGACAAACCGTCCAGGAAGACAGGAGCCCTGTGAGGCCTTAGAGCACCCCCTGACCAGGAGACCTGTAAGTGAGCCTTCCTCAGAGCTGCCAAGGGCACGCTTCTCTGGGAAGGCCACTGACCCTCTCCTCTCCCCCCAGGCTCGTGGGATCTCATCTCCCATTCTCCTGCTCACACTTCTGCCTGCGGCTCCCAGCAAGACTCAACATGTCTCGCACTTCAAAGTGTCCACGCCTCACACCTGAGCCTAGCTTTCAGGCCCAGAGTGAGATAGGTCTTTCCGTACCTGGGGAGGAGGAGGAGAATTCCTCTTGCTCTTTCACCTTCTCCTACCTCTCCAGCTCCTCCTCATCTTCCTCTCCTGTAATGGCAGATGCCCGAGAGGAGGAGGAGGAAATGGTGGCAGAGGAAGAGATGGAGAGGAAGGAGGGGGATGGGGAGGAGGAGGGGGAGGAGGAAGAGAAGCAGGAGCAGCCTGCTGCTGAGATGCCAGGTCCTTCCCAGAGTCCTCAGAGATCCATGGCACCGAGCACTTCAGCTGGAGGCTCCGGTGGCCAAGAAATGGAGGGAGCGAGCTCTCTGCAGGCCTCTGCAGACCCTGAATCTATGGAGATAGATCCACTAGAAGAGAAGGTGGCCAATTTGGTGCATTACATGGTCCTCAAGTATCGACTGAGGAAGCCTGTTACAAGGGCAGAAATGCTCCAAGTTGTTAAGAAAAGGGACAGGCGTCAGTTCCCTGTGATCTTTGAGAAGGCTTGTAAGTGCTTGGAGGTGATCTCTGGCATTGATGTGAAGGAAGTGGTCCCCGCCACCCACTCCTATGTCCTTGTCAACTCACTGGATCTCACCTATGATGAGATGCTTGGTGACCTCCAGAGCCTGCCTAAAAATGGCCTCCTGATAATCATCCTGGGTCTGATCTTTTTAGACGGCAACTGCGCCCTTGAGCAAAACATCTGGGAGTTCCTGAATATGCTGGGAGTGTATGCTGGGAGGGAGCACTTCATTTATGGAGAGCCTAGGAAGCTCATCACCAGAACCTGGGTGCAGGAAAATTACCTGCTGTACCAGCAGGTGCCTAATAGTGACCCTCCACGCTACACATTCATGTGGGGTCCCAGGGCCCATGCTGAGACCAGCAAGCTGCAGGTGCTAGAGTTTTTGGCCAAGATCAAAGGGACCGACCCCGCTTCCTTCTCATGCTGGTATGAGGAGGCTTTAAGAGATGACAGAGAGAAAGCCCGCGCCAGAGTTGCCCCCGTGGGCCGTGCTGCTGCCCTCTCCATGGCAAAGAAATAAAGAGTCCGCAGCCTCTCCTCTCCCAGCTGAAGAATGAGCCCCAATCCTCACTCTGTGTGTGAAAAGGGCGCTCACAGTTCCAAGGAGAGGAGGGCCAGAGTCGGGGGGGTGGGTGGGCAGGCTGGGGAGAACACAGCGCACAGCAGCTCTGTCTTTGCATTCTGCGTAGGGGACCTGGAGGCTTACCTTGTTTTTTCGCTCCTTTTGCTATGTTTCAAGTGCTGTTCCTTTTAGTAGAAAGTTCATGAGCTTTGGAATCTAAGGTGACGAAACAAATTTGTGTTGCATGCATTGCTGTTTATCGGGTGGAAGGATGAGTTTTGATATTTGGAAACATCAAAGTATTTGGGGGGACCTTCCATCTTATTTTGTGATCTGGAAGAAAATAACGTGACACCGGTGTAGGAATTTCCTTGGAAATGTGAGAGAATCCTTCCGAAAAATAGAGCAAAACATGTAACGGCTGTTTAACTTTTGGATTTCTTAACCTTTTTACTTTCTTCTGTGAAATTAAAAGAGATGTACCTGGGTTTGCTTGGCTTATTCAAAGAAGTAGGACTAATCTTAGCAGATGTTAATAAATAAATTTTAGAAATGTCCACTGACTCCTTTATTTGCCGAGCAGTAGTGGTGTATCTTCCCTTTGGAGAGCACTGTGTTGACAGTGAAGGTACTAGGACAAGCAAGACACACCACCACCCAAACACTGGTAGGTAGAGCCTAGGAGCAGCGCTGACATCAGCAAGATGGTGAGGTGTCCTCCAACAGCTGTGGGTGGTGGCAGGGGCCAAGCTCTCAGAGGGCATGTTTCCGAAGTAAGAGAAAAGCCTGGAAGAGAAAACTGCTTAGCAGTTACTTTTGGGTCGTGGATGAGCCAGACAGAAATTGCCACGTGGGGTGGGTATGGAAGAGGTCCCGGCCTCTTGTCCCAATGCAGCTAACACAGTGCATGAACCAGGTGTTCCTGACCCATCAACTGCAATGACTTCTTGAGGACAGTGTGATAGACCCCCTGAGGTGGTCCCCAGAAGCCACTACTAGGCTGGCACTCTTCCCTGGCCTGGGAGAGCCAGAGCTTGCTCCATTCAAGTGACAGTGAAGGTAGGCTATCTTAACTGTCATTAGTCCAACTCAGACAGGTAAGCCATGTCTACATTTAGGAGGCAGTGAACTGGATGAAAATAGCATTTTATGTGGACGAGTATCTGGGAGGGAAGGAACGAGCCAGCCTGGGACTTGAATACTGGGAACTCTGAGTTATATCAGCTGGGGAAGAGTAACCCATACCCAAGTGAATATATCCTCTAAGAGGAAAAAATTAGCAGGCTCTATTCGTGAGGCCGCATCTTTGCCTGATTTGACATTCTGCCTCCCGTCCAGCTGCACGTTATCTGAGAACGTCCTGGATGAAAACAAAGTCCCACAGGAGAGGGTGGTAGGAGAGGGTCTGGGGACAAAGTCATGTTAGATATTGCCGCCCGTCATCAAAGAATCAATCGATGTCAGGTGCTGTGCCAGATGCTTTCCTCACTTTCCATGCATTCTGGCAGTCCTTCCTGCCAGACAGGGCCGATCAAACCCATTCAACAGGTGATGAACCTAAGGCTCCTAACGCTCCGTAATTTCCCCAAGATTTTACTGCTAGTAAGTGACCCGGCTGAGACAGGAACCCTGGTCTGACTTCACCTAGGGCCCTCGTGCTTTCCACTCCTAGCCCGAGGCAGGGTTTCTGTGTCTTACTCCTTGTCTCTTCTCAGTACTGCATAAAGTCTCTCAGAGGAGAAAAAGAAGGGCCACGTGGCAGGGGTACCGGAGGCGGGCCTAAAGAAGGAAGGGGAAATGAGAGTAAAACATAAATTGGGGATTGTCTGAGCTGTCTTTTGGCTCCGCCAGCTCTGAGCCCTGGTGTAGCTGACTCTGCTCAGGTGCTGGCATTTGCGTCCAGTGCTAGCAGTTGCAGGAGTGGCAGCAGCCTCTCCCCGACTTTCCCCAGCGTGCTGATCTTGTTTTGTACTGATCTCAGCCCACCAATAACCAATGTGGTGGCTGGCCCAGCCCTTGTGGTTCTTACTATGACTGCAAGGCATCCTTCGACAGTAATCATTAGGAAACTTTGAGAGGACAAGTTCATTCCCTCCAAGACCTGGACGTTACAGGGCCCAACTGGGGCGACACAGAGAGGGAGGGTGGGGGTGAAAGGGAACAGAGGGGAGAGGCCAGGGCAGGGAGCGCACCTGGGGTTCTGCTTTTGTGGGGCTTGAGAGTGGGTGCCTAAGGTTGCATGGGTTCACTCTTGATCATAGCAAGGCTCTAGAGCACAGGAGTGAGAGGGGAAAAACCAAGTACCCGAAATGGTCAGTTGCTGAAATCAACCAAGATTTCTAAAACCAAGGAGCCTCAGCTGGGGGGGAGGGTGCAGCGGCTTGGCTCTTTGTCTAGTCCAGGGCCTGGCAGTGTGTTTATTAGAGATGGTTGAGAGGGTCATGTTTGAAGTGGTTGCCTGTTGGCAATGGATGCCGGGATGATGAAATCTTAATCCAGGTACTTGTAGTGTAAAAAAAGTTAATACATTATATGTTCACATGTGCACTACAGCCCTCCTGTCCATCTCTGCAGCGTGGCCTGTTGCCCAGGTCTTCATTATGTCTTTCTTCTGAATGCTGTGTCCAGCTCCTAAGTGGACAATCAGAACCACCTGCATTCCCCCTTTACAGAACAGTCCCACTGACTGCAAAATCTCCCAGGCTGTTACATCAGTCATTCTGGAGCCCTGATGGAAACAGCCCCTTCATGTGGCTCTTTATCCAGGGCTTTTCAGTGTTTGACAGTATCTGGTGTAACCTAAGCTAGCATTCATAGCCACAGGAGAGTTGTTTTGTTTTTTTTTTTAATGTGTGATCATCTCAGAAATCATAGGAGACTGCCTGATTTATGGGCATACTCTGTATCACCCTCAAGGCATGTGAATACACAGACTTGTATCTGCAGAGCTACTATGGTGAGTAGTGCCAGATAGCTTCCAGTGCTGGGACATTTGCAAGGGTGTCCTGGACTACTAACTTACTCAAGAGTATTGCTCAATGAAATGATGCAAGACAGCTGCTATGTGCTTTCTGACATGAGATATTGGTGGCTTTAAGGCAGGGAGTGTATTCTGGCATGCTGCTGATCCACATGTCCCAATGACCTATTTATTCAGACTATACTCTGACATCCAGCTGCTAGTGAGGATTTCAATATTTCACAAGCCAATTTATATAATTTGTCTAGTACCACCCATGTATACTCTCCCCTGTCTCTCCTTCTGGACCCTTCTCCCCACACTGAACTCTATATTCATGGCACTGACTGCTAGCTTGCCTAGGGCTCCCTGGAGTTGCTTTTGCCCATTGTCTTTCTTGTGGGCTCTGGCAGCTGCTCTCCCCAGGTGGCTCTCTGTGCCCCTCACAGACTTATTGTGTCCTATCTGGTCATATTCCCTGCCTCCTAGTTATTCTGACAGAATCCTTGCATCTCAAAGTAACGGGGAAATTCCTTGCTGAAATTTCAGAATTTTAAATCATGCCCAGAGGAATCCTTTTACTTAGGACATCATTGAATAAATCCAGCTTAATATGGGTGAAGGATTAAGTTAATTTTGTGTTTAACCTACTGAGAAAATGGGAGACATAAAATAGCTTTGATGTAACATTTTTACACTGAAAATTTTACCAAAATTTAAACTATTCATAAAATAATGTTTATGGAAGTGTAATGTATTTATATTACATTAGTTTTTAAGAAAATATATTGGAATAAAATTTTGGCAACATTTATAAAAGTTTAAATATTCATATTCTTTGCACATTAACCCAACTTTTATGTCTTTCTTATTAGAAAACATACATTTCCCTAAGAATTCATGTTCAAAGATGTTGATTTCAGTTCTATTAATCATAGCAGCCAATAGGAAACAACTTATGTGTCCATCAGCAGAAGTGTCTAATTCATTACAGCACATACATACTTTATTTTTTTAAGGTTTTATTTATTCATTTTTAGACAGAGGGGAAGGGAGGGAGAAAGAGAGAGAGAGAAACATCAATGTGTGGTTGCCTCTCATGCACCCTGAACTGGGGACCTGGCCTGCAACCCAGGCATGTGCCCTGACCCGGGAATCAAACTGGCCACCCTTTGGTTGGCAGCTTGAACTCAATCTACTGAGCTACGCCAGCCAGGGCACATATATACTTCAGAATTCTAGGGAGTAAATACTGTCATGGAAAGATCTTACTTTTACTGTTTAAGTGATAAGGTAAATGCAAATTTAATATATGCATTATTACCTATTACTGTAGGTAGCAGCTAGAAATGAGTGGCCACAGGGAAAATAAAGCAGAGCCCCTGCCATTACATTCTAACAAAGAAAACAGAAGGCTGGAAACCAAAGGAAGTCCTGTCTCACCAATTAGTGTAACTCAGCCATCCTCAGCCTGCTCTGATAAGATTGCCAGGTGTTCTGAACATCACAAGCAGGGATAGTGCAGGGGGAGGGGAGTCCTTGAGACTCTGTGCTGGGAAAGGGAGCCTCTGCAGCAATTTCACTGAGAAGGAAAGCCTTTGTAGCCGTACATTATTCCCAAGGCTTGGAAGTGGAAGAAGGAGGGGGAACCTAAAAGCCAGCTAAGGTATATAGCACCTGAACCCCAATAGTCAGCACACTCAGGTTAGCTGAGTGCCCACTTGTACCCTTCGCTCAAGTGTACTGAGCAAACTTACAACTTTTTTTCCTCTATATGTGGGGCATTTAAACTAGTTGGGTGCCTTCTTGCAGCATTGTGCCCGTGTGTGTTTCATAAATAAACTTGCTAATTCATTTCCACTATACGTGTTGCCTGTCACTTCAATTCTTCCTTCTCTTCCAAGCAAAACAAGAACTGAGAAACAAGCTCAGGGGAAAGAGGCCTCCTGACTCAGATCTCTCCCTGGTGAAAAGTCAATATATACATCATTACCAAGTATGTTAAAATAAAAACAGTATATATTTTAATACGCATACCTATGAAAAGCCCCAGAATACATTTAAAATAATACAGACAAGATTGTTCATTGTAATTGCCTCTGAGATGGAGGATGAATTTTGGGGAAACTTAATAAAGCAGAGCATTGTGATTTATTTGCACTTTTAGAATTTTTAACAAGAATATATGTACTACTACCTTTGTAAGTACATTTTTAAATAAGCTCAAAACCAGAAATAGGTATGTGTTAATCAGTTAAAGTAACTGCTAGCTGATGCAATAGACAAAACCTGAAATATGAGTGGCTCCACACAACGCATTTTTTTGTTTCTGTTGTTCACGTGCATTCTGATTTTTGTTGGCGGAGACTTTCTGCTCTCAGGCAATTCAGGGATCCTGGATGCTTCTACCTCGTAGCTCTACTATCTCAACATAGGGGCTCCGTGTTCATTGCTAAATGGCAAAGGAAGCATGGAAATTGCATACTGGCTCCTGCCTAATTACAAATGGATGTTCCAGGAAGGAGGGAAAGACAAGATGTGAATGAGCACTTGTAGTCTCTCATAAGCTGTCATATAGTAGGTGTTCAATAAAAAGCAACTATTATAATCTGTTATGACAACAGCCCTCTTCATTTCTTTTCTTTTTAAGATTTTATTTATTTTTAGACATAGGGGAAGGGAGAGAGAAAGAGAGGGGAACATCAATGTGTGGTTGCCTCTCACCCACCCCCTACTGGAGACGTGGCCCACAACCCAGGCATGTGCCCTAATTAGGACTCAAACTGGAGACCCTTTGGTTCACAAGAGAGCACTCAATCCACTGAGCCACACCAGCCAGGGCCTCTTCATTTCCTAAAGGAGTATTTGAGAAAATAAATTTTTACTTGAAATTCACCAACTTTTCCAAGAGCCTATAATGTGATACATGCTTTCAAATATAGGACCACATCTAGTTTTCAAAGGATCCTGTATATATTAGCAGGAAGAACCCTCCCTTTTCACTCAATAGCACTGCACGGCTCTTTGCAACAACCTTTATAATCTCAAAAGACTGAGGATTTTCTCTCTCCCTGTGATGATGCATGTTCAAAATATTAATTTATTATTTTCTGCTATCTTCCGCATGACTGAACATTCCTGAAGACCTCTACAGGAGTCTTTTCCTGTGGAGCAGGTTTACAAAGGGCAATGGAAGGATAGTTGTTTTAGTCAGCCGAGACTGCTATAACAAGATATCTTGTGGTTTAAACAACAGAAATTTATTTCTCATAGTTCTGGGGGTTGCAAAATCCAAGATCAGGGTGGTGGCACACTCAGTATCTGGTGAGGCCTTTCTCCTGCTTTGCAGACAGCCATCTTCTCATTTAATCATCACATAGCCAAGGACACTAATGTCATCATAGGTCTTCACCTTCATAACCTCATCAAAACCTAGTAACTTCCCAAAGGCCCCACCTTCTGATACTACGCCACTGGATGTTATGGTTTTAACACAGGAATTTCTGAGGGGGCACAAACAGGCAGTCTGTAATAATGGCTGATTTTTATTTTCAAATAAGAATTAGTATGACTGCTAAGAAACTGTTCTTCACCTTCTGGAAGGACTCCAATTATTGTAAGAATTCAGCCTCTGTAGATGTTTGATCACACAGAGATTTCCATGGTTTTTCTGAATCTACCCTTTATAAGGGAGGCTTTTGTTTTTAAATGTGTGAGTAAAGTCATTCATTTCTGTATGTGTTTAGTGGCCAATTTCAAACAGCCATCCCATTAAAATCCCACTGCAAATGTCAGGGTGGTTTCAAAAATAATCTAAGTTAAGAGTTAGACCCTAATAATCAGTAAATCATGTCCCAAGTCACTCTACTCACAAGCCCATTCGAAAAACACTTACAGCCCTGGCTGGTGTGGCACAGTAGATTGAGTGCCAGCCTGTGAAGCAAAGGGTTGCCAGTTTCATTCCCAGTTAGGGCACATGCCTGGGTTGCGTTCCAGGTCCCCAGTGAGGGGTGTGCCAGAGGCAACCACACATTGGTGTTTCTCTCCCTCTTCTTCTCCCTCCTTATCCCTCTCTCTAAAAGTAAATAATTAAAGTCTGAAAAAAAAAGAATGAAAGAAAAACACTTAGAGACTTTGTTAAATACACTTGGAGAATGACCATGTAGTAGCTTCCTGGGCATGCCGTAACAAATTACCACAACCTGGCTGACTTAAAACAATAGAAATATATTCTCTCATAGTTCTGGAGGCCAGAAGTCTGAAAATAAAGTTGTCAACAGGTTGGTTCCTTCTGGAATTCCTTCTGGAATCCTCCATGAGGGATAATTTCATCACATGGCTCTCTCCTAGCTCCTGGTGATTACCAGTGACCCTTGGCATTCCTTGGCTTGTAAATGGATCACTCCAAACTGCCTTCATTCTTCACATTCCCTTCCTATGTCTTTCTGTGTTGAATCTCCATCTCCTTTCTGTGTGTATGGCCCATACTAAATGCAAGACAACCTCATTTCAAGATTCCTAATGCACTTACATCTGCAAAGACTATTTCCAAGTAAGAATACATAAGCAGATACATGAAATTAGGACTTGGACATATATTTTGGGGATGAGCAGTCAAGTCACTATAGGTTAATCCAAACAACACTGTCCAAATCAAACTTTTAACATGAAGGGGCTGTTTCCATCAGGGCTCCAGAATGACTGATGTAACAGCCTGGGAGATTTTGCAGTCAGTGGGACTGTTCTGTAAAGGGGGAATGCAGGTGGTTCTGATTGTCCACTTAGGAGCTGGACACAGCATTCAGAAGAAAGACATAATGAAGACCTGGGCAACAGGCCACGCTGCAGAGATGGACAGGAGGGCTGTAGTGCACATGTGAACATATAATGTATTAACTTTTTTTTACACTACAAGTACCTGGATTAAGATTTCATCATCCCGGCATCCATTGCCAACAGGCAACCACTTCAAACATGACCCTCTCAACCATCTCTAATAAACACACTGCCAGGCCCTGGACTAGACAAAGAGCCAAGCCGCTGCACCCCTCCCCCCAGCTGAGGCTCCTTGGTTTTAGAAATCTTGGTTGATTTCAGCAACTGACCATTTCGGGTACTTGGTTTTTCCCCTCTCACTCCTGTGCTCTAGAGCCTTGCTATGATCAAGAGTGAACCCATGCAACCTTAGGCACCCACTCTCAAGCCCCACAAAAGCAGAACCCCAGGTGCGCTCCCTGCCCTGGCCTCTCCCCTCTGTTCCCTTTCACCCCCACCCTCCCTCTCTGTGTCGCCCCCAGTTGGGCCCTGTAACGTCCAGGTCTTGGAGGGAATGAACTTGTCCTCTCAAAGTTTCCTAATGATTACTGTCGAAGGATGCCTTGCAGTCATAGTAAGAACCACAAGGGCTGGGCCAGCCACCACATTGGTTATTGGTGGGCTGAGATCAGTACAAAACAAGATCAGCACGCTGGGGAAAGTCGGGGAGAGGCTGCTGCCACTCCTGCAACTGCTAGCACTGGACGCAAATGCCAGCACCTGAGCAGAGTCAGCTACACCAGGGCTCAGAGCTGGCGGAGCCAAAAGACAGCTCAGACAATCCCCAATTTATGTTTTACTCTCATTTCCCCTTCCTTCTTTAGGCCCGCCTCCGGTACCCTGCCACGTGGCCCTTCTTTTTCTCCTCTGAGAGACTTTATGCAGTACTGAGAAGAGACAAGGAGTAAGACACAGAAACCCTGCCTCGGGCTAGGAGTGGAAAGCACGAGGGCCCTAGGTGAAGTCAGACCAGGGTTCCTGTCTCAGCCGGGTCACTTACTAGCAGTAAAATCTTGGGGAAATTACGGAGCGTTAGGAGCCTTAGGTTCATCACCTGTTGAATGGGTTTGATCGGCCCTGTCTGGCAGGGAAGGACTGCCAGAATGCATGGAAAGTGAGGAAAGCATCTGGCACAGCACCTGACATCGATTGATTCTTTGATGACGGGCGGCAATATCTAACATGACTTTGTCCCCAGACCCTCTCCTACCACCCTCTCCTGTGGGACTTTGTTTTCATCCAGGACGTTCTCAGATAATGTGCAGCTGGACGGGAGGCAGAATGTCAAATCAGGCAAAGATGCGGCCTCACGAATAGAGCCTGCTAATTTTTCCTCTTAGAGGATATATTCACTTGGGTATGGGTTACTCTTCCCCAGCTGATATAACTCAGAGTTCCCAGTATTCAAGTCCCAGGCTGGCTCGTTCCTTCCCTCCCAGATACTCGTCCACATAAAATGCTATTTTCATCCAGTTCACTGCCTCCTAAATGTAGACATGGCTTACCTGTCTGAGTTGGACTAATGACAGTTAAGATAGCCTACCTTCACTGTCACTTGAATGGAGCAAGCTCTGGCTCTCCCAGGCCAGGGAAGAGTGCCAGCCTAGTAGTGGCTTCTGGGGACCACCTCAGGGGTCTATCACACTGTCCTCAAGAAGTCATTGCAGTTGATGGGTCAGGAACACCTGGTTCATGCACTGTGTTAGCTGCATTGGGACAAGAGGCCGGGACCTCTTCCATACCCACCCCACGTGGCAATTTCTGTCTGGCTCATCCACGACCCAAAAGTAACTGCTAAGCAGTTTTCTCTTCCAGGCTTTTCTCTTACTTCGGAAACATGCCCTCTGAGAGCTTGGCCCCTGCCACCACCCACAGCTGTTGGAGGACACCTCACCATCTTGCTGATGTCAGCGCTGCTCCTAGGCTCTACCTACCAGTGTTTGGGTGGTGGTGTGTCTTGCTTGTCCTAGTACCTTCACTGTCAACACAGTGCTCTCCAAAGGGAAGATACACCACTACTGCTCGGCAAATAAAGGAGTCAGTGGACATTTCTAAAATTTATTTATTAACATCTGCTAAGATTAGTCCTACTTCTTTGAATAAGCCAAGCAAACCCAGGTACATCTCTTTTAATTTCACAGAAGAAAGTAAAAAGGTTAAGAAATCCAAAAGTTAAACAGCCGTTACATGTTTTGCTCTATTTTTCGGAAGGATTCTCTCACATTTCCAAGGAAATTCCTACACCGGTGTCACGTTATTTTCTTCCAGATCACAAAATAAGATGGAAGGTCCCCCAAATACTTTGATGTTTCCAAATATCAAAACTCATCCTTCCACCCGATAAACAGCAATGCATGCAACACAAATTTGTTTCGTCACCTTAGATTCCAAAGCTCATGAACTTTCTACTAAAAGGAACAGCACTTGAAACATAGCAAAAGGAGCGAAAAACAAGGTAAGCCTCCAGGTCCCCTACGCAGAATGCAAAGACAGAGCTGCTGTGCGCTGTGTTCTCCCCAGCCTGCCCACCCACCCCCCCGACTCTGGCCCTCCTCTCCTTGGAACTGTGAGCGCCCTTTTCACACACAGAGTGAGGATTGGGGCTCATTCTTCAGCTGGGAGAGGAGAGGCTGCGGACTCTTTATTTCTTTGCCATGGAGAGGGCAGCAGCACGGCCCACGGGGGCAACTCTGGCGCGGGCTTTCTCTCTGTCATCTCTTAAAGCCTCCTCATACCAGCATGAGAAGGAAGCGGGGTCGGTCCCTTTGATCTTGGCCAAAAACTCTAGCACCTGCAGCTTGCTGGTCTCAGCATGGGCCCTGGGACCCCACATGAATGTGTAGCGTGGAGGGTCACTATTAGGGCACCTGCTGGTACAGCAGGTAATTTTCCTGCACCCAGGTTCTGGTGATGAGCTTCCTAGGCTCTCCATAAATGAAGTGCTCCCTCCCAGCATACACTCCCAGCATATTCAGGAACTCCCAGATGTTTTGCTCAAGGGCGCAGTTGCCGTCTAAAAAGATCAGACCCAGGATGATTATCAGGAGGCCATTTTTAGGCAGGCTCTGGAGGTCACCAAGCATCTCATCATAGGTGAGATCCAGTGAGTTGACAAGGACATAGGAGTGGGTGGCGGGGACCACTTCCTTCACATCAATGCCAGAGATCACCTCCAAGCACTTACAAGCCTTCTCAAAGATCACAGGGAACTGACGCCTGTCCCTTTTCTTAACAACTTGGAGCATTTCTGCCCTTGTAACAGGCTTCCTCAGTCGATACTTGAGGACCATGTAATGCACCAAATTGGCCACCTTCTCTTCTAGTGGATCTATCTCCATAGATTCAGGGTCTGCAGAGGCCTGCAGAGAGCTCGCTCCCTCCATTTCTTGGCCACCGGAGCCTCCAGCTGAAGTGCTCGGTGCCATGGATCTCTGAGGACTCTGGGAAGGACCTGGCATCTCAGCAGCAGGCTGCTCCTGCTTCTCTTCCTCCTCCCCCTCCTCCTCCCCATCCCCCTCCTTCCTCTCCATCTCTTCCTCTGCCACCATTTCCTCCTCCTCCTCTCGGGCATCTGCCATTACAGGAGAGGAAGATGAGGAGGAGCTGGAGAGGTAGGAGAAGGTGAAAGAGCAAGAGGAATTCTCCTCCTCCTCCCCAGGTACGGAAAGACCTATCTCACTCTGGGCCTGAAAGCTAGGCTCAGGTGTGAGGCGTGGACACTTTGAAGTGCGAGACATGTTGAGTCTTGCTGGGAGCCGCAGGCAGAAGTGTGAGCAGGAGAATGGGAGATGAGATCCCACGAGCCTGGGGGAGAGAGGAGAGGGTCAGTGGCCTTCCCAGAGAAGCGTGCCCTTGGCAGCTCTGAGGAAGGCTCACTTACAGGTCTCCTGGTCAGGGGGTGCTCTAAGGCCTCACAGGGCTCCTGTCTTCCTGGACGGTTTGTCTCCTAGGAACCTGTAGGAAGATACCAGAGAGCTCTCGAAGGTGCAGCTGGCCAGGGTGGCCCAAGGCTTGCGGGGGCTGACCGTGAGCGGGTAGGGTCTGGAACTGTGGGTGGGGGGGGGGCCCTTGGTAGTCACTCTGACCATGTAGCTGGCACTGACTCCTAGCTCTGTTTGGGCCTCCTCTGCTCTGCTGACCTGGGCACCTGTGCCTCACACCAAGGCCCTCTCCTCACAGCTCCTGGACCCCTCTCCCCGATCTGAGCGTTTGCCTTATCCCTTACTTCAGATGCCCCTTGGGGCCTGGGGCCCCTCTCTTGCCTATCGAGTCCAGGCCCTTCAGGACAAGCCCTTCCCTCCCTGAGAACCTTGGGCAACAGTGACGAGGCACCGTATGTTTCCACCCCTACTAGATCCTTCCAGTGCTGATGGCAAGGGCTGGACCCCATCAGTTCTGTGGTGGGGCTATCCCCAATCCTCCCACCACTCCAGTGTTTGTCTTTCATCCTGAAAGGTCCTGACAGGCCCCCCTCACTTGTGACTACATACCCTCACTTTTCTGGGATACCTCCCTCACCCATGCAGAACGTCAGAGCATCCATCCCCTATCCAGCCACCCCCTGCCTAGGTCTTCCTAGAGCTGAGAACAGAGGACGGCCGGGCTCTGCAGGGTCTCTTCTCTCTAGGGTGGGAAGTACCTTTGTTCCTCACCAAGAGCACTTTCCTGGACTCCTGCTAGAGGTGTGACTCTCCCTCTTCAGACCTGATGTGGCTCCCACAGCTGACCTGCCTTTGTACTCAGACAAAGGCCTTCTCCTCCCTGAAAGCGTGAAGACAAAAGGAAAGACACATCACATCCAGCCGCTCCTGCATGTGGTCTCCCAGGGCCGACAGCAGGAGCAGAACCCCCACCTGTGCTGGGACGGGGGTTCCCTCTTTCCTCACTCAAGCCATTTCCTCTTGGCTCCTGGCAGGGCCTCATCCCGTCTCCTCTGGTGACTTGAAATCAGCCTCTCAGACCAAGGCTTCGCCTCCCAGAAACACCTCCACCCACGCCATACAGAAAGTGGGGGCGCACCCCATCTCTGCACTCCTGCCCAGATGCTCCAAGGATGCATACTGGGGACAGGGTGGGATTCTGTGAAGCCCCTTCTGTCTGAGTTGGGGGCCAGCCACCCTCAGTCCTCCTTCAAGGTCCTTACCTTGCCTTGACTCCTCACAGATCCTGGGACTCTTCCCTCCGCTGATGTCACCAGCTCAGACCAAGGCCTTCCCCTTCCTGGGACACTCCAAACAAAGTAAAAAGACAGCAAATGCAGACCCCGCTGCCCGGAGTCTGTTCGGGGATGAGGGATACGCTCAATCCTCCCTCAAAATATGTCCTCGTGCCTATTCGGGTCCCTGAGATTCCAAGCATGGAAGGAGGGATGGGACCCACCATAGTCAGAAACCCTGCCTGTGCATTCTCAGAAGTAATAGCAAGTGCACCTCAGGGCTTTCTTCGCCTCCCCCCACCCCTACAGACCAGTACACTGGGTGGAAGGTTTTCCTCCCTTAGGCAATACTAGGAAAAGCCTGAGACTCCTCCCACTGCTGACTGGGCACCGGGCAGGCAGATGGAATCTCACCTACCTCAGAGTCCTGAGATAACAGGGGCGGCCATATCTGATCATCTATGCTCGAAGCTGCCCAGGACCCCAGCAGGACGGAGCTTGGTCCCCGCCCTCGGCCTTCAAGGTCTCCCTCTTCTTCCTCAGGGTCCTCACCTTCCCGCCAGGCAGAGCCTAGAACTAATTTCTCCCTCCTTTGCCCTAAGTCTGCACGCCTCAAAGAAAACCTCACATCCCTCAGACTTACGAGGCTAGAGGGCCAGATACTCCAAATTCCTCAGCCCTGTTGGGGCGCCCCAGGAACTACTGCAGGGACAGCGAGGAGCTGCAGTCCCTACGTGTGCAGTGGGCGGTGCCTCCATGCCTTCCTTGGGGCCCTCGCCTCGAGGATTGGCCAGGCCGGATTGGCCAGGCCGGATTGGCCAGGCCCGAGCACCTCCATCTGCCCCCCTGTGAATCACCAGCCCTCAGACTCCATGAAGGAATGTTCAGGGACTATCTGGCTTTCCCAGGGTTCACAGTAAGGGCAGCGGGGGGAGGGGCGGTACCAGAGACTTTTCTCTCTATGGGAGCCCCCCTCACGCCTGCCTTGGTGTCCTCCTTAAGGGACTGACCTGAGTCGGACCCCTTCAGAAGGAGCCTCTTGTCCCTCTGGCTCTCAAAAAACCTAAGCCAGGAAATGCCATACCCGAACACCTGTGTGCGGGTTTTCCCGCGACTGGGGCCACAGGCAGGACTCAGCTTGTCCCCCACCCTCTGTGGTGGCAGGTCTCCCCGTCTACCTCGGGTCCTCACCTTGGCGCCTGCCGGAGCCCAGGACTTTCTCACGTTTCCTCACTCCGCGCCCCTCAGAGAAAACGCCAGGTCCCTCGGTCTTCTGAGACGGAAAGGCCAGACACGCCAAATTCCAGCAACCTGCCTGGAGCACCTCCCGGACGTCTGCAGGGGTGTCCAGGAATCCGAGTGCCTTTATGTGCAGTGGGCGGTCCCCCCAGGCCTTCCTCAGGGTCCTCGCCTTGATGATTGGCCAGGCCTAGGACCCACCCCATCTGCCCAGCCAAAGCGCCACCCCTCGGACTCCCTGAAGGAATTCTAGAACCAGCACATCCGGGTAACTTGTCTGGCTTCCTCAGGGTTCACCGAAAGGGCGGGAGGTGGCGCAAGACTCCTCTACCTTTGGGAGCCCCGCTCACCTCTCCCTTGAGGTCCTCCTTAAAGGGCTGACCTCAGTCGGACTGGACCCCTTCGGGAGAAGCCACTTGTCCCTCTGGCTCTCAAAGACTTCAGGCAGAAAATGCCATGTCCGAACACCTGTGCGTGCGTTTCCCCAGGACTGAGGCCGCAGGCAAGACCGACCTTGGTCCCCACCCTCAGTGGTGGCAGGTCTCCCTGTCTCCCTCAGGTCCTCACCTTGACACCTACCGGAGCCCAGGACTTTTCTCTCTCGTATGCTCACTCTGCACCCCTTAGAGATAAACCTCACGTCTCTCAGGCTTCTGAGAGGAAAGCCCCTGAACGCCCCCAACTGGAATACCGCCTGGCGTCTTCTTGGACGACTGTGCGGGCATGCGGGACCATCAACCCCCACTGTGTCTGCGTGGAGAAACGACTCAGTCCTAGCTCAGAGTCTTCACCTTGACTCCAGCCAGCCTCCACCGGGGCAGCTCCCCTCTGCATACCTGTGTCCCTGAGCCCAGGATCAAGCTCCTCCCCACCCTGAGAACATGGAGGTGGAGGAAATGGTGAGTGAGCATCAGAGCGCCGCTATGCAACAGGGCTACCCAGGGTTGGCACAGCCAGGCCAATGTACTCCACCCCTCGCCCTCTTTAACCCCACTCTGTCTGAGAATGTAGGCATACTTCCAGACCAGTCCAAGGTATTTGTATTTGCTCCTGACAGGGCTGCCATGTCCTCCCTTTGCTTTGGCAGACCTGATGGTGCATACCTCAGTCCGTGGCCCTGGTTCACTGGGACTCCCCCTGTGCAATGAGGACACGGGAGAGAGATCGCTTTTCCCTGACTGTTCTGCCAGGGACTGCTCCTGCTGACACCATGGGCAGCTTTCTGTGGGTTCCCCTCTGTGCAGGAAGGAAGGATTTTTTCTATTGTATACATTTCATTCTACAAAATGTATTTTCTACATCAAAGAGGCTGGATGGCTTGATTTGGGGGATCTCCTGCCTCTTTTGAGCTTATCTAACAGGGCATTGTCCAGTGCAGTGATTTTCTCTTTTATAACCCTCCTCGTAGTGAGACATATCCTGTACATCGTACAGGTCTGCCAAGTGTATATGTAAAATTGTGTATGTGTGTGATTCATGGGAATACTCATCTCTGTTTAGTTCATTCCTTAAGTCTGCTATAATAATGTTTTTTAAAGAAGACCAGCCTTAGAGTGGTTTTAGGTGATTTTTAGCAGCGCCCAGTCATACCGCCACCATCACTCCCATCTTTCCCATTGTCTTGACACTACCCAGGGCCACCGGCCTTTGTGGTCTTAGGTGTCACCTTGGGTTTCTGTAGTGGAGCAGAAGCAGAAGTTTCAAACCCTTGCCTCTTCCTATTGCACCCTCTGCCTTCTGTGACAAGTTACACCCTCTCCCCAACTTCTCCTAGGCCCAGAACTCCGTCACTCCAGTCTGAAGTGACAGTTCAACACAATCCTCAGTCTCCCCCTGGGTTTCTCACACGTTGTTTAGATTTTTTGTGTGTGGTTTGTTTTTTTATTCTTTCTTCCATGGTTTCCCCGGCTTGGTTTTGGGAGCAGACGACAGCAGCCCCGGCTCAATTGTCATCTTGGCAGCTACAGGTAAGGTGCTTGAGTGGGAAAATGAGAATTTACATCTTTACAGTGATGTGTATTCCATCCATGAATATGACAGGCCTGTTTACTTGGGACGTATTTTACCTGACTCTATCGGTAAATTTTCTAGTTGCCTCTCTATGAAGAGCTCATACATTTATTTGCTGCTTCTTTCCAGGCAACTTTTGGATTTTGATGTTGCTGTGAATGGGACATATCCTAATACATGTACTAATTAGTGATTGCTTTTTGGGTGGCAAGGCTGTTGCTTGTGCTATAATGAACTTGTACTATCTTTTTAGGTTTCTTATTTAGTGGAATATTGCACATGCTTGTTGCTTAGTGTCTTCTACACAGTGATCAGTGTATCACCAATTAATATCTCTTTGTTTTCAATATTCATCGTTCTTTTTTTTTGACATCGCAGCTGTGGCTTTGTGTTCCAGTGTATTTTGAACAGTAGAGGCGATGGCACATATCTATGTCTTTCCCCTGACTTTTGTGGACATTTTTATTTCCTAAAGATTTTAGGAAATCAAATTACCCTTATAATTTTATTAGTTTGCTACTGGAATTGTTATGAACTTGTATTGACTTCGTTTCTACTTTTTTTCCTGTACCATTTGATGTAATCCAATACTCTTTTCTTTGTGTATTGGACTGAATTATGTACCTCAATATTTACATGCTGAAATCCTAAACTCTGTTGTTTGGTATGTGACTGACTATAATAAAGTCAGGTTTGGGGTGTATTTCTTCATGTTCTCAAATTCTCTTCAGTCCCTCATCTTTCCTGTTGGTTTGTGTATAGTCTTCCCTCTGCTAAGCTATGTCTGATATCCTAAGATCAAGATCTCTACCTTCCTGAAATCCTCAAGCTGGAAAGAAGGGAATTTTTCAGCCTGAGACCCCTAAAAAGGATGGACATCAACAGTGACGCAGGATCCTGTGGGGTACCCTCTTTTGGAATGTATGGATTCTTCAGTCCTCTCCTTGTGAGGCTCCTCATCTTGTATCCTGGTTTCTCAATTAAATACTATGTGGGAATTCATTCCTCCCTTCCAGTTCTGACCATTTGCTCATGTGTAATTGTTACAGAGAATGGTTTTGGGTTCCAGACTAGATGCTGGTTGGGGAGTCTTAGCACTCATGACAGAGAAGAAACTCAAGTTTACATAGGGTCTCTTCCTCAGCCTGACTTAGGCATTTGAAATGTTTCATTCTTAAAATGATTACTTTCTAAGTCCTGGCTGGTATATCTCAGTGAATTGAGTGTGGGCTGTGAATCAAATTGTTGCTGGTTTAATTCCTGGTCAGGGCACATGCCTGGGTTTCAGGCCAGGTCTCCAGTGGGGGCCACATGAGAGGCAACCACACATTGATGTTTCTCTCTCTCTCTTTCTCCCTCCATTCCCGTCTCTCTAAAAATAAATAAATAAAATCATTTAAAAATTATTACTTTCTTTGCAGAAGTGGCTGAACAACTTGATTTTGGGATGTTCTGCCTCTTTTGATCTTATCTAACATTGCATTGTCCAGTTCAGTGATTTTCTTTTTTATATGCCCCATTCATAGTAAGAAATATTTTGCACATTGTGTATTTCTACTAAGTGTATATGGAAAATGTGTGAATATATTCACATATGCATATATTTGCCTACTATCTATGTAGCTATCTATTTAATGAAAGACTTCCTTCACTTAGTATGGGTAACTCATTGATACTTACTATTCAATTTTCAGTGTATTTTTCAGCTCTGCTAAAGTAATGTTATTTTACAAATTTGTTCTTATCAACTTGTGTGGCTCAGGTGATTATCAGGAGACCAAAGACATGCTATCTCAATAAACATCATCTTTTCTACTGTCCTGACATTACTGCAGGGCTGGTGGCACCTATAATTTGAGGGTGCAACCTCAGATATCTGCAAGAAAACAGGAGCAGAAGTTTATGCTTTTGTTTTTTGAATGTTTGACTATTCTGAGATCTAATTCTCTCTTCTTAGCCATTAGTTTGTAGTTGTCATGCATTTTAGTTTTACCTATGTGATAAACCACTCCATACATTGCTATTCCTTTTTCTTTAAATTCTCAATTATCTGTGAAATACATTTATAGTGTAGGGAAAACATATTTTACATTTTCCTGGGCATTTGCAATTATATTATATCAAGTAGTCAAAATTTTCACGTAGACATCCCCTACTTTTTCTGTAGGTCCATATTTCTATCTGGTTTCTTTTTTCCTGCTTGGAGGACTTCCTTTAACATTTGTCATAGTGCCTATATGTTGGTGATGAATTATTTCAGGTTTTCTAATTCAAAAATATTTTTAGTTCACCTTTGTTTTTGAAATACACTTTGACCATGTATGGACATAGACAGTCTTTTCTTAAGTACTTTAAAGATAGTATTCTACTTTCTCTGGCTTTCTTTTTTTTTGTTATTCTTATAAAATTCACATAACATAGAATTGATCATTTTAACAATTTGAAAGTTTACAGTGCAGTGTCTTTTAATGTGAAATCATCATCACTATGTAGTTTGACAACTTCTTCATGATCCCAAACAAAAACCTCATACTCATTAAGCAGCAATCCCATTCTCTCTTTCTCCAGCTCATGGCAACCACTAATGTGCTGTTTCCATGGATTTTCTTATTCTGGATAGTTCATATGAATGAAATCATGTAATATTTGATATTTTGTCTTTGCGTTATCTTTATTTTCACAAAAAACTACTGTCATACTTATCTTTGTTCCTATGTAGATAAAAAGTGTTTTCCTTTTCTACTCTGGCTATTTTTATGATTTTTCTTTAGCAACAGTTTTAAGTAATTTTATTATTATGCACATTGACATAATTTTCTTTTTTCAGCTTTAGTAAGGTATTATTGAGAGATAAAATTGTAAGATATTTAATGTATCATGATGAGTTGATATACGTATACATTATGAAAGGATTTCACCCCATATTTTTCCTCTTTTGGGCATTCCTTTAGCTTCTTGGATCTGTGAAATTATGGTTTTCATCAAATTTGATAATTTTTCATTCACTTCTTCAAGTATTTTTTTGTATCCCCCTACTTTTTTCTCTTTTGGGATGTCCAAATGTATGTATATTAGGCCACTTGAAGTTGTCTCAGAGCTTAATAGTGCATTATTCTTTAGTTTTTTTCTCTTTGATTTATTATCAAAAAGTTTCTATTACTGTATGTTCAAGTTCACCAATCATTTTGTCTGCCTTAATCCAAACCAGTGTATTTTTTCACCTCAGACATTTTAGTTTTCAGCTCTCATTGTTCATTTGAGGGTGTTTTTAATATCTTCGGTGTCTGTATTTAACAAGCGTAAACATTCTTATTTCTTGAAATTATGGAATTCAGCTATAATAACTATTTTAATGTCCTTACCTACTAATTATATCAATTGTGTCATTTCTAGGTAGTTTTGGTCAATAGTATTTTCTCCTCATCATGGACCTTACTTTACTGCTTCTTTGCATGCCTGGAATTTCAATTGGTTACTAGACAATGTGTGTTTGACCTTGTTGAGTGCTGAGTATTTTTATATTTCTGTAAACAATTATCCTTGACCTTTGTTCCAGGATACAGTTAAGTTACTTGGAAATAGCATGGTCCTTTGGATTGTAGTTGTTTCTTAGGGTTGCCATAACAAACTACTGCAAACTGGGTGGCTTAAAACAACAACAGATGTATTGTCTTACAGTTTTGAAGGCTAAAAGGCTAAAATCAAGGTGTCAGCAGGGTGGGTTTCTTATGAGGTCTCTGAGGGAAAATCTGTTCCATGCCTTTCTCCTAGCTTTGTTGATGACCAGCCCTCCTTGGTATTATTTGGCTTGTAGATGCATCACTACAATTCCTGCCTCCATCTTCACATGGTATTCTCCCTTCGTGTCTCTTGTCTTCTTCTCTTAGAAGGACATCAGTCAGTATGAGCTCATCTTGACTCAGTTAGTTACATCTGCAACAACTCTATTTCCAAATGAGGTCACATTCACAGATAATGGAGGTTAGTATTTGAACATATGTTTGTGGTGGACACAATTCAACCAACAACACAGGTCTTGTGTCTGAACTTTGTTAGGAAAGATCAGAGCAGTGTTTATTCTAGGGCTAATATTTTCTCATACCTAAGGCAGAATTCTTTGAGTATTCTAACCAATGAATCATTAGTTTTCCCCTCTAATGGGAACAGGAACTATATCTAGCCCTGTGTGAGCTCTGGAGTTTTCTCTCTGTACAGTTTTTTCCTTTCTGGTTTTCTGTCCTACAAACTGGCATCAATAGACTCCTAGTTCCATCTCATCAACTGATGGTGACTGCCGGGCACCCGCTCTGTACACTGTGTCGTGCGGTCTCTCGCCAGTCAGTAAGCTGCAACAGTTGTCAGATTAATTTGTTTACATCTCTGAGATCATTGTCCTTTGTTACCCAATATTCAATAAGTGGAAAATCATTGTTTCACCTATTTTGTCATCTTTTAGCTCTTTCAGATTGGAGTAAAAATTTGGTCCCTGTTATTCCATCTTGGGTAGGAACAGAAATTGTATAATATTGGCTTGGCCAAAAACTTCATTCAGTTTTCCATAGGCTGGCTGTAGTAGTGTTTAGTTGTCTAACTTCATTTGAAACAATTTTGTTAGATTGTGTTCTGACAGCTGTCACATTAGCATGCATTTAAAAAACTTATAAAAATTGATGAATTTTTGTGTGGCCATTTTAATATTGAAGATGGAAGAAAATATGCAACATTTTTAGCATATTATGCTTTATTATTTCAAGAAAGGCAAAAATGCAACTGAAACGCAAAAAAAGATTTGTGCACTGTATGGAGAACATGATGTGACTAATCTAATGTGTCAAAAGTGGTTTGTGAAGTTTCATGCTGGAGATTTCTTGCTGGACAATGCTCCATGGTCAGGTAGACCAGTTCAAGTTGATAGCGATCGAATTGAGACACTAATTGAGAACAATCAGTGTTCTACCATATGGGAGATAGCTGGCATATTCAAAATATTCAAGTCAGTAAAGCTATTGGTGAAAATGAAAAATGTGTTTTTTTACAGAAAAACCCACATGGATATTTTGGCCAACCCAATATAAATTTAAAACCTAAAATATCGAATGTGATAAATATCCTGACAATTAAAACTTATTCAAATTAACACCAATGTTGAAAGACTGCCTGACACATACATATGCTCATATAGACAGACAGGACTTACAAACAACTGGGAGAATGTACAGCAAATAGCACGAATGTTTTCTTCTTGCTAGTGGATTTCTAAGTGGTATCTTTATTTTCTTATCAATGGTTTCAATGTTTTCCAACACTTCTGAACATATAAAAATTACCTACATAATTATGTAATAAATATTTTAAAATGTGATTTGGACTACCAAAATTAAGCACACATTCTCTACCTGGCTTGCTTTCAATGTTGATCATACTTCTGTTAGATTCTCCGGCCTCTGGCATACTTACCTCTTTTGTAACTAGAAAGAAAACACATTTGAAATCCAATTTGTAGATGATGTGTAGTCACCCAATTTCCCTCACACCTTCAAGTACAATAATACACAAGTAACAATCTGTCCTATTTTTTAAGCCTTACCTCCAGAAACAGTGTTAACTTATATTTTATAAAGGAAAATTATATATTAACCATATTCTCTGTGACATGAATGGATCCAATATTTACTTGGAAGACTGCATGTAGGCAATATTGGTAGGAGGAATTATAATAATCTTATAATTATTGAGTATTATTTATATGTAACTTGCCAATGTTTATAAGTAACAAATTATATTATGTAAAATATATTCTTCAGTCGTAATTGCCATTAACTGC
Organism: Phyllostomus hastatus; assembly: GCF_019186645.2. Classification (NCBI taxonomy): domain Eukaryota; kingdom Metazoa; phylum Chordata; class Mammalia; order Chiroptera; family Phyllostomidae; genus Phyllostomus; species Phyllostomus hastatus. The sequence continues at coordinate 5,099,572 of NW_025333841.1, read as the reverse complement.
CAATTGTGCCTGAAAATGTATTTTTATTCAAATACATCTTGATTTTCCTGAGATTTATAAAAGAACAATCACCATTTTCCTTCATAGAATATTATTATTCAACATGTAGTTACTTAACACATGATTATCTTTCACAAAGGATATTCAATATAAAAAGAACTTTGATTCATCATTTTGTTAATATTTCTTTACAGTGGGGGTTATTTGCTTGGCTTTTAGCTATATCTCATATGCTTATTTTCTGCATCTGTCATTCTTCATTTTCATAATTGCATTCACACATTGTCCTAGCAAAGTTATTGATGTTTCCTCTCACATTGATATGTTATTTTTGTGTCTCAGAAATATTTTCACCACTGTATTATTTGTTCTTCTTTCTTTTCTTTTTCATTTTAGAAGAAGTGCACATCCTCTTTTCTGTTGTGTACATTTCTCTTCCTTTATATTTTGGCCCATGGTGTTCATTTTGAAGCTCATGAATTCCTGAGTTTTCCCAAATTACCTTGATTCAAAGGTGTTTCTATAGATATTCAGTTGTAAAAGATATGTACATTATTTATTTCTTTTCAATGTGATTATCTTTTAATACTTGAATTGTTTCTTTAATGTGTGGATTCAGCCCTGGCTGGTGTGGTCTAGTGGATTGAGTGCCGGGCCTGTGAACCAAAGGGTCACTGGTTCAATTCCCAGTCAGAGCACATGCCTGGGTTGTAGGCCAGGTCCCCAGTAGGGGCCGTGTGAGAGGCAACCACACATTGATGTTTCTCTCCCTTTCTTTCTCCCTCCCTTCCCCTCTCTGAGAATAAATAAATGGAATCTTTTAAAAAATATGTGGATTCATATTCTCTAAAACAATGGCATAATAAAGTATGTAATTTGTTGAGACTAGCTTTTCTACTCTGCCAAATGCCTTTGAGAGCCATTCACGTTGTGTCTATCAGTAGTTCATTCCTTTTTATTACTAAGTAATATTCTATTGTATAGATGCATCATAGTTTACCCATTTATCTGTAGAAAGATATTTGGATTGTTTGCAGGTTTTTGAAAACATTAATAGAGGTACTATAAACACTCATATATATAAATATTTGTGTGAACTTTTTATTTCTCCCAAGAATGAGATTGCTGAGTCATTTGATAAATGTGGGTTTATAAGAAATGATAAAATCTTTTCCACAGTGACTGTACCCTTCTATATTTCCACCAGCAATGGCTGAGAGTTTTAAGTTGTCCTTCATACTTGACAGCACTATACTGAGGCAGGAGAGCTAGATTGAGGTAGCATCCTCCTCCTTTCTCCCCCTCTGTACTGAAATAGGCTTGCAAGAGAAAGCAAGCTTGCAAGGGAAAATTGCAGAGACAAACAAGGACCAATTCTACCCAGCTGGGCCAGGCCCCCTGACCAAAACATAACCAATAGCCAATTATAATACCATTATAATATCATTACCATTGCAGATAAAACAATACCCGTCATGAACCAATGCCATGACAGTTCCGTGAAAGGACCAAATAAGGACAAAAACTCCCTCTCTCTTTGGGAAGGCATTACCTCACCTGCTTTGCCTCCACGCCACCTAGATCCACTCTTTAAGGAGTTCTTCACCACTAGCCAAGCCCTAAAAACTCTTCAGCATGACTCACCTCTTGAGTCTGCCTGCACTCTGTTATCTGAGTGTGTACTTTCACTTTAATAAAACCTCTGTACTTCACTGAATCTTTCTGTCTTGATCTTGAATTCTTTCTTGCACAGAGACAAAAACCTGGACACCACCACTGGGTTGAGTCTTCCCTTGGCCTCCCTGTGAACCACAGATATTATCACCAGTTAGTGATGCACATATATATTTAAAATTTAGTTATTCTCAAATATAGATTGTGGTATGACATTGTAGTTTTCATTTGCATTTTTCTAATGGCTAATAATGTAGAACAAATTTTTATTTGCTTATTTGCTATCCTGTGTTCACTTTGGTGAAATGTCAATTGATGTCTTTTGCCCATTTTTATAATTGCATTGTTAATTTTCCAATTTTTCAGTTTTGAGACCTCTTTATATATTCTTGGTATAATTCCTTTGTTGGATATAAGATTTGAAAACATTTTATTCCAGACTGTAGCTTGATGTTTATTTTCTTAAAAAGTGACTTCCTCGGAGCAAAAATTTTAATTTTGAAGAAGCCAACTTATATTTTTCCATTATGAGTCTTGATTTTGGTGTCATGTTTAAGATTTCTTTGCCTAATTTCAGGTCATGAAATTGTTCTGTTTTCTGTTAAAAGTTTAATTTCCCTTTTAACATTGGATCTGTGATCCATTTTGAGTTAATTTTTGTGTAAACTGTGAGGTCTTTTTTTGCATATCATTGTCTAATTATCTTAATACTATTTATTTAAAAGACTAATAATTGTTAATTGAAGGTATCTAATTTGGAAAGAAGTAAAACTGTTTTTATTCACAGATGACATCATTATAAGTATAGAAAAATCAGTAAGAAATCTTCTAAAACTACACTAGAACTAATAAGCAAGATCAACAAGTTTGCAGGATCCTAGTTTAACATATAAAAACTAATTGTATATCTATGAACTATTAATAAACCATTCATCCCTGGCTGGTGTGGATCAGTTGATTAAGTGCCAGCCTGCAAACCAAGGGGTTGCTGGTTCTATTCCCAGTCAGGACATATGCCTGGGTTGTGGGCCAGGTCCCCAGTTGGGGGTGCAGGAGAGGCAACCACACATTGATATTTCTCTCCCTCTCTTTCTCCCTCCCTTTTCCTCTCTCTAAAAATAAATAAATAGAATCTTAAAAAAATAAGCAGTTCAAAACTGAAGTCAAGGAAACAATTTGATTCACAACAGCGTTGACAAGAATAAAATATTTAGGGACAAATTTAACAGAAGAAGTCTAATCTTGAACGTGGAAAGTTACAGCACATAGCTGGAAATGTATTAAATAAGATCTAAATAAATAGATGTTTCATGTTTATGACTTGGAAGACTTGATATTGTTAGTATGACAATACTCCACAGAAAATTCATACCAATTGTATGATAATCAAGACAGTGTAGGACTGGCATAAGGACAGACATATAAATCAGTGGAATAGAACTGCAGGTCCAGAAATAAACCCTCACATTTATGAACAATTGATTTTCTTTGAAGGTACCAGGATACCAAACCTCCAACAACATATCAGCAAACCAAGTTCAGTAGTATTTAAAAGTTTTATTACTGCATGACTCAGTTGTATTTATGCTAGGAATACAAAGTTATTTTAATATCTGAAATCCAATTTATACAGTATAATCATTAAATAAAATATGAAAAACACATAATCTTAGTATATTGAGGAAAAGCAGTTGATAAAATCCATCACGTGTTCATTATAAAAATCCCTCAACAAACTACAAAGAGGTTTGTTGTGTTCTCCACCCCCAAGTTCGTATGTTGAAGCCCTAAGCCCCAATTTGACTGTATTTAGAGACAGGGTGCATAAGGAAGCTACTGAGGTTAAATGAAGTCATTAGCGTGGGGCCCTAATATGATAGGGTTAATGTCATTAAGAGGGCTCTCTCTGTGTCTGTCTCTTTTTCTGTCCATGCACATGCACCAAGCAAAGGCCTTGTGAATATACAGTGAGATGGCCACCATCCAGAAGCCAAGAAGAGTGATATCACCAGAGACCGACCATACTAGCACCCTGATCTCAGACATCCAACCTCCAGAACTGTGAGAAAATAAATTTATTTTGTTGAAGCTACTAGTCTATGATATTCTGTTATGGTAGCCTGGTCTGACTAAGGTATTCCACATTGTAAATGGCATATATGAAATACTACAGCTAATGTCATAATTAATAGTGAAAGACTGAATGCTTTCCCCCTAAGATAAGAAACAAGATGAGGAAAGAATAGTCTTTTTAAACAGTGGTGCTGGGATAACTGGATATTTGCATTCAAAAGAACAAGTATAAAGGACCCATGGACAAAGCCAAAAGGGGATAGGATTGAGGGTGGAAGGTGGGAGGGTAGGGTGAGGAAAAGTGGTAGAGGGAGAATGGAGACAACTGTATTTGAACAACAATAAAAATGATTTTTAAAAAAAGAATGAAATTTTGCCCCTACTTTAAACTATGTACAAAAATTATCCCAAAATGGATTAAATCTTAATGTTAAAAGCAAAACTATAAAACTCATAAGAAAACACAGGGGTAAATCTTTGTGACCTTGGATCAGGCAATGGTTTCTTGAATATGACACCAAAAACATAAGCAAAACATTTGATAAATTATATTTTATCAACATTTAAAAAATATACACTGCAAAAGATACCATCAATCAGGTAATAAAAACAACCCACAGGATGGGAGAAAGTACTTCCAAGTCACATATGTGATAGGGGACTTGTATCCTGAATATGTGAGGAGCACTTAAAGCTTAAACTTAAAAAGTCAAGAAAACCAAATGAAAAATGGGGAAAGGATTTAACATGCCATTTCTCTAAAGAAGATATACAAATGGCCAATAAGCAAATGAAAATATGCCCAACATCATGAGCTATCAAGTATGCAAATCAAAACCACAGTGAAATATCACTTCATACCCACTAGGATGGCTATAATCAAAATAAGTGACAGATAATAGTGTTCATAAGAAAGCAGGAAAATTGGTCTGGCTGGTGTAGCTCAGTGGATCGAGCGCGGGCTGTGAACCAAAGTGTCACAGGTTCGATTCCCAGTCAGGGTACATGCCTGGATTGCAGGCCATGACCCCCAGCAACTGCACATTGATGTTTCTCTCTGTCTCTCTTTCTCCCTCTCTACCCTCTCTAAAAAATAAATAAATAAAATCTTTAAAAAAAAGAAAGCAGAAAAATTGGAATTCTCATACATTGCTTATGGGAAAGTGATGCAGTCACTTTGGAAAACCATTTAGCACTTCCTCAGAAAGTTAAATATAATATTACCATATACTCCAATAACTATACTCTGATAAAGAACTCATACCTAGAATATATAAATAACTCAAAATTTAACAACAAAGACAAATATCTAATTAGAAATTGGGTACACTTGTGCTTAACATGTGAACCAGCTATGGCACTTCTGGGCAGTTATCCCAGAGAAATGAAAACTTTCATATGAAAGTGTAGGTAAATGTTTATAGCAGCTTTATTCATAAAAGCCAAAAACAGTAAACAATCTAGAATTCCTAGATTGGTTAAATAAACTGTAGTATATCTAGCCCACGAGACTACTGAAAAATGAAAAAGAATGAACTATTGATAACTATAACAACTTGGATGGGTCTTGAAAGAATTTTGCTGGATGAAACAGCCAATTTCAAATAGGTATATACTATTATGGAATGGTACACTTGAAACCTATATAATTTTATTAACCAATGCCACTCCGATAAATTCAGTAAAAATTTAAAAACCTAGTAGTTATATGTTGTATGATTCCATTTGCATATCATCCTTGAAATAATAAATTTGAAGAAATTGAAATCAGATTAATGGTTGACAGGGATTAAGGAGGGTTGGGGTAGGAGGGAAATAGATATAGCTATAAAAAGGCAATGTGTGCATTTTTGTGATGACGTGAATATTCTATATCTTGACTATATATTATAATACAGTTTTCAAGGTGATACTATTGGAGAAACAAAATGTAAATGTGATCTCTCTGTATTATTTTTTATAACTACATGCGAATCTACAGCTATCTCAAAATAAAAAGCTTAGTAGTAAAAGCAAAAATATAGTCTAGAACTTTATGACAAATGACCTTGTTTCTTCAACAAATGAAGTACAAAGGAAAAAAGATGGAGGAGCCTGTATAGTTAAAGCGATTTAAGAGACATACCACTCCACTTCAATACTTGAATCTCAGTAGGATCCCGATATGAGCAAATAAACTTTTAAAATAATACAATAATAGAAAAAATATGAACACGGACTGGATATTGGATTATATTAATGATTTATTTTATCCTGTTGTTAGTGTGATGATGGCATAGGATTATGTTAAAATATCTTTATATCTTAGGGATATACACAAGTATTTATTAAATGATATTTTGTCAGGGATTTGTTTCAAAATAATATGGATGAGTAAAGTGGACGAAATTCTGTCATGGACCCTATGCATCCCACCCCCTGGTGACATGCAGTATCTAATTAAACTCCACCCCCTTGAATGCAAGTGAGAACTGAGAATATGATAGGGTATTCCTCCCATGATCATGTTATGCTTTATGACATATGACCTTTTTCAGATGTAATGAAGATACCTAGTTAGCTGACTTTGAGTTAATAGCATGAGACATTTTCCTACTTGGGCCTGATGTAATGAAGGTAGCCATGAAAAGAGATAAGAAACAGTAGATGCCTTCCTGCTGCCCTTGAAGAAGCAAACAACTATGTTTTAAACTACCTATGGAGAGGGCCACCTGCTACAGACTTGAAAATGGCCCCTAGGATGTGAGAATGGTTCCTGGTTGCCAACAAGAAAATGGTGACTTCAGTACTACAATCCCAAGGAATTGAATTGTGCCAGCAATCACAAAGCCCATATAAAATTGTAGCTCCAGGCAATACTTTGCAGCTTGAGGAGACCTTGAGCACATAATCCATTTACACTATGCCCAGATGCCTTATTTTCCGTGAGGTAATAAATGAAGGTTCCTCGAAGCCTCTAAAAGTGTTGATAATTTGCTATGCAGCAATAGAAACCTAATAAATAGGAGAGTATGGATGAATTAATAAAAAACATGAAGTAATGATGGTTGAAGCTGGGTGATGAGCACATGCTTTTCTTTACACTATTCTCCCTACTTTGATATATATTTGACTTTTCTGCAAGAATTGGAAAAATTCGCAAGATGTTTTATATGCTGAATGCTTGACTTGTGGGAGTTGGCAGAGAGGTGGAATGGCCTCTGTGGTTGGCTGTATGCTCTGAGAGGGTAGAAACTTAGACCTAATCCTCACACTTCTTTAAACAGAGGCAGACCTGGTATACTTACCTAAGATTGAGCCTGCTTCTTGCTTTGCGAGACATCCTTTAGTTTCCTTTCCAACTTATGGTAACTGTGAACTTTTGGTACAGGAAGGTTGGGGGTGAGTGTGTTATGTGTGTTTATGGGTACATGTATGTGTATGCAACTGACGAATAAACCAGTAACAGATAAAATAACAAAAGTAGAAACAGAAGTTGCTTTTAACTTTAGGCATTGTTTAGAGCAGGGGTGTCCAAACTTATGGCATCTCTGGGTCATACTGGAAAAAGAAGACTTGTCTTGGGCCACATGTTAAATACACAAACACTAATGAAAACACAAAAGTCTCATAATATTTTAAGTAAATTTATGATTTTGTGGTGGGCCACATTCATAGCCATCCTGGGCCACATATGGCCCTTGGGCTGCAGGTTGGACACCCCTGGTTTAGAGAGTTAAAAATGCTTCAACTCTACCTATAAATCTATAAACTCAGCTTCATACAGATAATAAAGTTGTCTAGTGGAAAAAATGTGGCAGAGGGGATAAGTATCTTACTTGGGTCTACTAGCACGTTACATGTGAAAACTTAGGCCACATAAACTCTGCTTCCTCTTTCTATGAAGTATTACCTGTGCTAAATATTGAAACGTGTAATGTTAGGCCACCTGACCTTCCATTTTTCCTTATACAAAATAGGGTCAGCACTACCTGCCCTTTCTAACTGATCTGGGTTTTATGTGTGCATGTATTCACAATTGGCAGAAAGTAAAACCCTACGTGTATCTCTCCTTGAAATAGAGAATTATTTAAGAATTACACCTACAATTTATATCATGAAGTGACAGAGATCAAGTTGCTTTCAAAAGCATCAGTTCATGGAAACACAAAAGAATACAGTCTACTCTAACTAAGCAAGAATTCTTTTAGTAATTTCACCAAGAAGTGAAATATTTTCCATTATGGAGAATGCACTATCCCCTGAGCAGCAGCAGCAGAAGTGGCTTGGCAACCTTTAGCTTCCACTCTTTAGCTTCCTCCATCCCAAATATCCATCACTTTTCCTCAATTAATGGATATGGACAAATGATGTTTTCAAGATCTTTTATAAATTGCTATGCAAATGTAGCTTCCAATCCAGTCCCTTAGGATCCACTTGTGACTGGAGTGCCATCTCTAAATCTATCCCACATGAAAATTATCAAGCTGTCATTACTTTTAAGAAAGCAAGCTGGATCTTAGTCCAGTCTGACTATTAGAATGCATATTCTGACATTGAACCAAAGTTCATTTCATTCTTAACTCTGATCCTAGTCCCAGTTTTTATCATATCTAAAGTATAACTCTCATGTGTGCTTCAAATGGCAAGTGAGAAATGGTAAATTTGGACACGAATCACATAATTATTGCCTAATTGATAAGGTTGGACCATACTTGTAACCATTCCCAATAAAAAGAAAGCTCCCAGTGGGTCTGAGAGGAGCATCTGGAACAATTAAGTTAATAATATAAACTTCTGGGAGAACCATCCATCACAGCAAGAAAATCTAAAACACGATGCTCCAGAGGCCAGATTTATGTTAACAACACAAATCACAGAGCTGTAAACAACTCTGCAAACATGTTAGGGAGAGTAAGGTGAATATCCTTGGAGGACTATTAAGGTAGTTGTCTGAAGGTAACATATGACTACGGCAAAAAAACCAGAAGCATCCTGGAGAAAACAAGAATCACTTCAGGGCTACAGTGAAGCTATAAATATTTCACAACATCATGCTGTGAAAGAAATTTCTTGGATTTCTGGCACCTAGCCTCCCTTCTTATGTAACTTACTCCGCATAAATGTTCAGACATTTTCGAAATGGCTGAGGCATTTGAAACAGCAAGAGAAACTGAAGGCCAGGACTCCATAAGCATCCCTAAATAAGGAAAAGGATGGTTTAAACCCCTCATTTTCACCTGTATGAATTTGCCTGTGATGATGCTAGTGAGCACCAAAAATAAAAGTGATTTAGACTAAAAGAATATAAAGGAAAACCCCAAATCCAAAGACTTCACCTTGAAACCGTCACAACTTTGCCCTTCACCTCCTGTGGAAATAGAGTCCAAAGTCAGAATTCTCTTCTTCAGATCCAAGAGCCCATTTGTTTTAATTATATTTGCAATTTTTGAAAAGGACCATCTTGCTCAATACCAACACACACGGAATATCTCCAGAGAACAGTTAAGGATCCTCTCCTCCTATTTGTAGATGGTGATGATGATGATGCTACTACTACTACTACTAATAAAGCTTGTACTTCAGGTAAGTATCTCTCTAAATTGCATATCATTTCCACACTAAGGATAGCCTAGGCATAAAAAAAGAAAAAATACTTTAGAGTAGATGTACATTAAATTATGTTTAAAAAATATTTCATCTTTCTCCAACATTTACCTACCATGAATTAAGTGCTATGGTGGGCACTAAATGTAAAAAGGCACAATTCATAGCATTAAAGAACTCATAGTATAGTAGAAGAGACAGATCTATACATTAGTTCTTCTAATACACCAAGAGGCCCTGGCTGGTGTGGCTTAGTGGATTGAGTGCTGGCCTACGAACCGGAGGGTCATCAGTTCGATTCCCTGTCAAGGCACATGCCTGGGTTGTGGGCCAGGTCCCTGGTGGGGGGCGTGTGGGAGGTGGTCACATATTGATGTTTCTCTCTCTCTCCTTCCCATGCCCCCTCTCTGAAAATAAATAAACAAAATCTTTAAAAAATACATCAAGAGAGTTGTTATAGACTGACAAAATGTAAAGTGTTACGGAAGCACAGAAAAGATGATGCTTACAGGACTGAGTCATAGAAGAAATGACGCTATTGCAGAATCATGAGAAATGGTATAAGTTGGCCTGGAAAAGAGATGAAGAGACAAAATAATAGATCTGTAAAGGGCACAGAGGTCTGAATAAAATAATGTACTTTGGAAATATAGCATATGGTTTTGTGTGATGGGGTGCATAAAATACATAAGGGGAAGGAAGTTTAAAATACAGTTTTTGAAAAGCAAGAAGAGAGAAGTCAGTGTGGGTGGAGCATAGAAGGAGAAAGGCACAAGATAAGACAGAGGCTTTTTCTACAGCACTCTTCTCCTTCTGAGACTTCATGAAAATCCCCTTTAACAGTATAATCAAGGTAACGTAGACTTTTTTTAAAGCATGCACCTCCAAACTCTTCTCACCTCTGCTGATTACCCAGTTCCAAAGCCAACTCCTCAGTTTTTAGATATTTGTTACAGCAGCAAGCCCATTTATAATACCATTTTTTTCAGTCCAGCCAGGCTGCCCGAACAAAATACCACAGACTGGGTGACCTATAAACAACAGAAATTTATTTCTCACAGTTCTGGAGGCTGGAAGTCCAAGGTCATAGTGTTAGCATGGTTGGTGGGGGTCCTTTTCTGGGTCACAGACATCTCATATCCTCATAGGGCGAAAAAGGGCAAGAGAGCGTTCTTAGGTCTCATTTATAAGGACATTACTCTAATTTGTAAGGGCTCTGTTCTCAGGACCTAATCACCTCCCAAAGGCCCCACCTTCTAATACTATCACATTGGATATTAGGATTTCACCATACGAATTTGGGGTTGGGGCACAAACATTCAGACCATAGCAAGCTGTTGGTACTGTGAACAATTGGAGGGTGGCAGTAGTAAAAACAGGGCGATCTGTCAAGAAAGTATTTTATTAGTAAAGGAAAGAGTTCATAAGAGTCTAAACTAGAGTGACAGTGGAAATAAAAGAATGGAAAGATTCAAGTACACTCACCAGCCCTCACTTTGATCAGCTTTTTAAATTTCAGCTGTTTGGTATGTCTGTAATGGTATATCACTATGATTGTAATCTGCGTCTTCTAAATTACTATACTGAGCATCTTTTCATATGCCTATTGGACATTTACATATCTTATTTGTTGATGTCTCTGTTATATTTTTAAACCTAATTTTATTGGATTGTTTGTTTTCTTATTGTTGAGTTTTGAGAGTTCTTTTTATATATTAGATAGAAGTCATTGACTGAATATGTGATTTTCCACATTTTCTCCCAGGTTTGGCTTATCTTTTCATTCTCTTAACAATGTTTTTGAGAAAATTAATTTTTTGTTGAAGCCCAATCTATCAATTTATTTTTTAAAGGATTTGGTGTTTTGGTATCATATCTAAGAAATTGTTGTGTAACCTAGAATCACAAAGATTTTTTTCATGCTTTATGCTAGAAGTTTCATAGTTTTAAGGTTTACATTTAATTCTGCGTTTCATTTTGAATTGTATTTTTATATGGTGTAGTATATGGTGTTTTCTTCACTCATCTACCAATGGTCACTTGGGCTATATCCAGATTTTGGCTATTGTAAATAACACTGCATATATTCTTTCGAATTAGTGCTTTGTGTTTCTTTGGATGAATTCCTAAAACTGGAATGGATGAGTCATAAGGCAGTTCCCTTTTTAATTTTTTGAGGAAACTCCATACTGTTTTCTACAGTGGTTGTACCAGTCTGCATTCCCACCAACAGTACATGAGGATTTCCTTTTCTCCACAACCTCGCCAACACTCGTTGTATGCTGATTTATTGATGATAGCCATTCTGACAGGTGTGAGGTGATATCTCATTGTGATTTTAATTTGCATTTCCCTGATGATTAGTGATGTTGAATATCTTTTCATATGTCTGTTGGCCATCTGTATGTCCTCTTTGGAGAAGTGTCTATTCAGGTCCTTTGCCCATTTTTAAATTAGATTGTTTGGTTTTTGGTGTTGAATTTAAAAGTTCATAAATTTTGAACATTAACCCCTTATTAGGTGTATCAGTGAACATGTTCTCCCATCCAGTGGGTTGTCTTTTCATTTTGTTCATGGTTTCCTTTGCTGTAGTCCCATTTGTTTACTTATTTTTCTTTGGTTTCCCTTGCCTGAATAGATATAGCAGAAAAAATGTTTCTATGAGAAAAGTCTGAGATTTTACTGCCCATTGTTTTGTCTAGGATTTGTATGGTTTCGAGCCTATCATTTAAATCTTTAATCCATTTTGAGTTTAGTTGTGTGTGTGGCATAAGAAGATGGTCTAATTTTATTTTTTGCATGTAATTATTTAATTTTACCAACAGCATTTATTAAGTAAACTATCTTTAGCCCATTGTATGTTTTTCCCTCTTTTGTCAAATGTTAATTGACTATAAAGGTGTGGGTTTATTTTTGGGCTCTCTGTTCTGGTCCATTGATCTATTTGTTTGTTTATATGCCAGTAACATGCTGTTTTGACAACTATGGCCTTCTAGTATAGTTTTGTATGAGGTAGAATGATTCCTCTAACTTTGTTGTTCTTGCTCAAGATTGTTGTTGCTATTTGATGCTTTTTTGTGGATTTATATAAATTTTGGGAATATTTATTCTAGTTCTGTGAAATATACAATTGGTATATCACAGGAATTACATTGAATCTGTATATTGCTTTTGGTAGTACAGACATTTTAATGATATTAATTCTAACTATCCATGAACTCAGTATATGCCTCCACTTATTTGTATCTTCTTCAGTTTCTTTCTTCATTGTCTTATAATTTTCCAAGTACAGGTCTTTTACATTCTTGCTTAAATTTATTCCTTGGTATTTAATTCTTTTTGAAGCAATTGTGAGTAAAATTGTTTTCTTAATTTCCCTTTCCGGTAGTTCATTTTTAGCATGTAAAATGCAACTGAATTGTGGATATTCATTTTGTATCATGTTACTTTACTGAATTCATTTATCAGTTCCAGTAGGGTTTTGGTGGAATCTTTAGGGTTCTCTATATACAGTATCATATCATCTGCATTTTGACAATTTTATGTCTCCCTTTCCAATTTGGATGCCTTTTATTTCTTCTTTTCTGATTACTATGGCTAGGACGTCCAGTACTATGTTGAATAGGAGTGGCAAATGTGGATGTCCCTGTCTCGTTCCCAATCTTAGGGGGAATACTTGTAGTTTGCCCATTGAGTCTGATGTTGACTGTGGGTTTTTCATATATGGCCTTTATTACATTGATGGGTGTCCCTTTATTCTGTTTGCTCAGCATTTTTATCATAAATGGGTGCTGAATTTTGTCAAATGCTTTTTTTTGACATCATTGTTATGATCTTGTGGTTTTTATCCTTCATTTTGTTTTTGAGGTGTATCACATTTATGATTTGTGGATATTGTACCATCCTTGCATTACCAGGATAAATCCCACTTCATCATGGTAGAGGGTCTTTTTGATGATTTGGTGATATTATGTTGAGGATTTTAGTGTCTATGTTCATCAGTTATATTGGCATATCTTTTTCTTCCTTTGTAATGTCTTTGTCTGGTTTTGGAATCAGGATAACATGGCCTCATAAAAAGACCTTGGAAGTCTTCCCTCCTGTTGAATTTTTTGGAATGGTTAGGGAAGGAGAGGTGTTAAATCTTCTCTAAATGTTTGGTAAAATTTACCTGTGAAGCCATCTGGTCTAGGGCTTTTGTTTTTTGGGAGGTTTTTTTTTATTACTGCTTCAATTTTACTAGTTGTAATCTGTCTATTCAGATTCTTTCTCCTTTAGTGTTGGAACATTGTATGTTTCTAGGAATTTATCCATTTCATCCAGATTGTACAATTTGTTGGCCTATAGTTTCTAATAATATATTTTTATAATCTTTTGTATGTCTTTGATGTTTGTTGTTACTTCTTCTCTTTCATTTCTGATTTTATTTCTTTGGATCCTCTCTGCTTTTTTTTAAGACTTAATTTATTTATTTTTAGAGAGAGGGAAAGGGAGGGAGGAAGAGAGGAAAAGGAACATTGATGTGAGAAAGAAACATCAATTGGTTGCCTCTCATACATGCCCTGACTGGGGATTGAATCTGCCACCCAGGCATATGCTGTGATCAGAAATCAGACTCGCGACCTTTTGTTTTGCAGGATGATGCCTAACCAACATTGGTTAGGGCTCTCTATTTTCTCGATGAGTCTGGTTAAAGGTTTGTCAATCTTATTTTTTCAAAGAACCAACTTTTGGATCCACTGATGTTTTGTATTGTTTTTTAGACTATGTCATTTATTTCTGCTCTGATCTTTGCTATTTCCTTTCTTCTACTCACTTTTGGCTTTGTTCATTGTTCTTTTTCAAATTCCTTTAAGTGTAAATTTAGATTGTGCATTTGAGCTTTTTCTTGTTTTTATTTATTTATTTATTTATTTATTTATTTATTTATTTATTATTGTCATTCAAGTACAGTTGCCCCAACTTTCCCCTCACCACTCCCTCACACCCCACCCATCCCCGCCTCTCACCCTCGAACCTACCCACTTTGGCTTTGTCCATGCGCCCTTTATACATGTTCCTTGATGGCCCTTCTCCTATTTTCCCCATTATCATTTTCCCCTCTTCCCTCTGGTTACTGTCAGTTTGTTCCTTATTTTAATGTCTCTGGTTATATTTTGCTTGCTTGTTTTTTTTTTGGTTGATTAGGTTCCACTTATAGGTGAGATTATATGGCATCTGTCTTTCAATGCCTGGCTTATTTCACTTAGAATAATGCTCTCCAATTCCATACATGCTGTTGCAAAGGGTAGGACCTCTTTCTTTCTTTCTGCTGCATAGTACTCCATTGTGTAAATGTACCATAGTTTTTTCATCCACTCATTTGCTGGTGGGCACTTAGGTTGCTTCCAGCACTTGGCTATTGTAAATTGTGCTGCTATGAACATTGGGGTACATAGGTTCTTCTGAATTGGTTTTTTAGGATTCTTAGAGTATAATCATGTTTCTTGAGCTAGGCCTATAATGCTATGAATTTCACTCTTGAGATTGCTTTCACTGTGTCCCACAGGTGTTAGTTTGTTGTATTCTCATTTTCATTTGTTTCAAGGTATCTTTTGATTTCTTCCTTGGTATCATTGTTAACCCATTCATTGTTTAGTAGCACATTATTTAGCCTCTGTGTTTTTGTGTGTTTTCAGTTTTCTTTTTGTGACTTATTTCTAGTTTCATATCATTATGTCAAAGAAGAATCTTGATATGATTTCAATCTTCTGAAATTTGTTGATGCTTGTTTTGTGTCCTAACATGGTCTATCTTCAAAAATGTCTCATGTGCATGTAACAACAATGTATACTCCACTGCTTTGCTGTGAAATGCTCTGAAGATATCAATTAAATTTATTTGATCTACTGTGCTATTTAAGAATGCTGTTTCCTTGTTCATTTTCTGTCTGCAGGGTCTATTCTTTGATGGCAATGGGGTGTTAAAATCCCCTACTATGCCCTGGCTGGTGTGGTTCAGTGGATTGAATGCTGTCCTGTGAATGAAAGGGTCACTGGTTCAATTCCCAGTCAGGACACAAGTCTGGGTTGCAGGCCAGGTCCCAAGTTGGGGGAGCATGAGAGACAACCAGACATTGATGTTTCTCTCCCTCTCTTTCTCCCTCCCTTCCCCTCTGTCTAAAGATAAATAAATAAATAAATAATATATATATATTTAAATTGTATTAAGACCCATATATATGGGTCTTATTTTTTATTCAATCAGTTACCCTGTCTTTTGATTAGAACATTTAAGCCATTTACATTTAAAGTGATTATCAATAGATATGTGTATATATATATATATTTAAATTGTATTTATTTATTTTCAGCGAGAGGGCAAGGGAGGGAGAAAGAGAGAGAGAAATATTGATGTGCGAGAGATACATTGATTGGTTGCCTCTCTCGTGCCCCCCGCTGGGGCCTTGGCCTGCAACCTAGGCATGTGCTCTGACAGGGAATCGAACCAGTCACCTTTTGTTTCTCAGGCCAGAATTCAATCTACTGAATGCCACACCAGCCAGGACAAATAAAATATTTTTTTAAAAATCCCCTATTATGACTGTATTTCTGTCAGTCTCTCCCTTTATGTCCATCAAGATTTGATTTACATATTTAGGTGCTCTTATATTGGGCGTATAAATGTTTACTAGGGTTATATCTTATTGTTGGATTGTTCCCTTTAATATTATGTGGTACCCTTCTTTGTCTCTTACTATACCTTTGATTTTAAAGTGTATTTGGTCAGATATATGTGTTGCTACCCAAGCTTCTTTTCCCTTTCCATTTGCATGAAGTATCTTTTCTAGCCCTTTACATTTAGTCTGTGTGTATCTTTCATTCTGAAGACAGCATATATATATATGGGTCTTATTTTTTATTCAATCAGTTACCCTGTCTTTTGATTAGAACATTTAAGCCATTTACATTTAAAGTGATTATCAATAGATATGTATTTATTGCCATTTTATGTTTTTAATGGTATTCCCCTGTTTTTCTCTTTCTCCTCCTTTTCCTTCTTCAGGCAAGCCCTTTAACATTTGTTCTAATGCTGGCTTAATAGTAACAAACTCCTTTAGCTTTTTGTTGCCTTGGAAGCTATTTATTTCTCTTTCAATTTTAGATGATAGATGTGCTGAGTTACATAACCTTGGCTGCAGGCCCTTGCTTTACATTACTTTGAATATTTCATGCCAATCCCTCTGGCCTGAAATGTTGCTGTTGTGAAATTAGCTGACAGTCTTTTGGGAGCTCCCTTGTAGGTAACTAACTGCCTTTCTCTTGTGGCTTTTAAGATTTTTCTCTTTATCTTTAAACTTTGTCATTTTAATTATTATGTGACTTGGTAAGGGCCTCTTTGGGTCCGTTTTGTTAGAGAGTCTCTGAATTTCCTAGACTTGTGTGTCTTTTACTTTGCCAGGTTAGAGAAGTTTTTGGTCATTGTTTCCTAAAATAGGTTCTTGATCCATTGATCTTTCTCTCTCCTCCTTCTGGTACCACTATGATGAGGATGTTGTTATGCTTTATGTTGTCCCAAATGTCCCTTAAACTATCTTTCTCTTTTAAAGTTATTTTTTTTTTACTGCTCCTATTGGGTATTTTTTTTCTAATTTGTCTTCCAAATTGCTGATTTGATCCTCTGCTTCATCTGACCTGCTGTTTATTCCTTCCAGAGTAATATTTCTTTCAAATATTGCATTCTTCATTTCTGACTGTTTTTAATGCTTTATGTGTACTTTTTCATGCTATTGAGCATCCTTATAGTCATTACTTTAAACTCTGTATTTGATAAATTGCTTGCCTCCATCCCATTTACCTCTTCTTCTGAAGAACTGTCTTGTTCTTTTATTTGGGGGCTGTTTCTGTGTCTCCCCACTTGGCTGCCTCTTTATGTTTGTTTCTAAGTATTAGGTAGATACCAAAGACTGTGGTGCAGGCCTATGTCAGGTCTAAGCTGTGCACAAAGGCTAGCTTTTACCAGCACTAGTTCCAGTGGCAGGTCAGCAAATGTAGCAAATCACCCATAGATCCACCTCCACCTGTTGGTTGCTTCTTGGGCTTAGTCATTGAAAGATCCTTTGGCTGTACTCCTCAGTAGGGCTTAAGCTCCACAGGGTTGAGCAAGAGGGTTTTCTGAAGGTGGGGCTATTGCTTTCCTCCAGGCTAATGCTGCATTGAGGGGAGTGCTCTGCCCAAGAAAGATGGCTTCTGCAGTATGAAGGGAATGAATGACCACAGGGATCCTCATGGCTGACGTTCAACTCTCACTGTTCCCAGAGCCACCAAACCCAGACTCTCCTCACATGGCTGTAGTATGCTTTGACTTCCCTCTATGGGATCCCAGGGTATGTGGCTGCAAACCAAATTTTGTTCGTTGGTCTTTTAAGAGGGTGCCTGCATCTCTATCAGTCTCTCCCTTTTGGACAGAAACTCAGGTACTTTTCACAGCTAGATGTTATATAGGTGACTTTCCCAGTTCTGGTTCTCTAGGCTGGGGAGCCCAGCTTGAGGTTTAGAACTCACACTTCTCAGAGGGCACTCCTCTGCAGCTGATGTTTGCCTCCAGATGTTCACCTGCCACCCGTGGGAGCCCATCCAGCCCTTCTGCACCTCTGTTTTTCTTACCAGTCTTGATCTGGCTTCTTATGTATGTCTTGGTTAGAAGGCTTCTCTCCAGCTAGTCTTCAGTTAGTTACTCAGGATGATTTTTCTATAGTTTAGTTGTAATTCCAGTTTGGTCCTGGGAGGAGGTTAGTGTAGCTTCTATCTAATCCATTACCATCTTGGATCAAGCATCCACGTGAATTTTATACTCGGCTTGTTGATAGCTACAAAATTTTTATTGGTTGTTTAACTGGGTTTGCATTGAAATCTATAGATGCAGTGAGAAAGAATCAGCTTCTCAGCAATATTGAGGTGTCTAGTTCATAACATGGAATGCATTTCTATTCGTATAGCTCTTTTTAAATTCTTTCATCAGTGTTTTGTAAATTTCTGCATGCAGATCCTGCACATATTTCATTAGATTTTTATCTAAATACTTGGCGCTATTGCAAATAACATTTTTATTTATTATTTTTTAATTTTTAAATTTTATTTATTTATTTATTTAATTTTAATTGTTGTTCAAGTACAGTTTTCTGCCTTTTACTCCCATCCCAGCCCACCCCCCAGCTTTTCCCACCTCCCTCCCATTTCCACCTCACGCCTGTTCTTGTCCACGTGTCCTTTATACTTGTTCCTCTAAACCCTTCCCCTTTTCCCCTGAAATTCCCTCCCCTCTCCCCTCTGGTCACTGTCAGCCTGTTCTCAATTTCAGCGTCTTTGGTTATATTTTGCTTGTTTGTTTGTTTTGTTGATTAGGTTCCTGTTAAAGATGAGATCATATGGTATTTGTCTTTCATCTTTTGGCTTATTTCGCTTAGCATAATGCTTTCCAGTTTCATCCATGCTGTCGCAAAGGGTAGGAGTTCCTTCTTTCTTTCTGCTGTATACAATTTCATTTGTGTAAATATACCACAGTTTTTTTGACCCATTCATTTACTGATGGGCACCTAGGTTGCTTCCAACACTTGGCTATTGTAAATTGTGCTGCTGTGAACATTGGGGTGCATAGGTTCTTTGGATTGGAGTTTCAGGGTTCTTAGGATATAATCCTAGCAGTGGAATTGCTGGGTCAAAAGGCAGATACATTTTTAGTTTTTCTGAGAAAATTTCATACTGTTTTCCATAGTGGTTGTACCAGTCTGCAATCCCACCAACAGTGAACTAGGGTACCCTTTTCTCCACAACCTCTCCAACACTTGTTGTTTGTTGCTTTGTTTATGATGGCCATTCTGACTGGTGTGAAGTGGCATCTCATTGTGGTTTTAATTTGCATCTTTCTGATAGTTAGCGATACTGAACATCTTTTCATGTGTCTCTGGATCCTCTGTATGTCCTCCTTGGAGAAGTGTCTGTTTAAGTCCTTTGCCCATTTTTTAATTGGGTTGCTTGTCTTCTTAGAGTGGAGTCATGTGAGTTCTTTATATATTTTGGAAATTAAACCCTTGTCTGAGGTATCATTGGCAAATATGTTTTCCCATATGGTTAGTTCTCTTTTTATTTTAATACTGTTTTCTTTAGCTGTGTTGAAGCTTTTTATTTTGATGAGATCCCATTTGTTTATTCTTTCCTTTATGTCCCTTGCTCTAGGGGACATGTCAGTGAAAATGTTTCTGCATGAAATATCTGAGATTTTCCTGCCTATGTTCTCCTCTAGGACTTTAATGGTGTCATGGCTTTTAAAAAAATCTTTTAATCCACCTTGAAAATATTTAAATCTTTTATCCACCTTGAATTTATTTTTGTGTATGGTGTAAGTTGATGCTCGAGTTTCATTTTTTTGCGCGTAGCTGTCCAGTTCTCCCAACACTATTTGTTGAAAAGGCCATTTTCACTCCATTTTATGTTGCTGCCCTCTTTGTCGAATATTAATTGACTGTAGAGACTTGGGTTTATTTCTGGGCTCTCTGTTCTGTCCACTGTTCCAAGTGCCTGTTTTTATGCCAGTACCAGGCTGTTTTGATTACTGTGGCCTTATAATACAGTTTGATATCAGGTATTGTGATCCCTCCTATTTTGCTCTTCTTTCTCAAAATTGCAGCAGCTATTTGGGGTCATTTATGGTTCCATATAAATTTTTGAACTGTTTGTTTTATGTCTGTGAAATATGCCATTGGTACTTTAATAGGTATTGCATTGAATCTGTAAATTGCTTTGGGTCATATGGACATTCTGATGATATTAATTCTTCCAATCCATGAACACAGTATATGTTTCCATTTCTTTGTGTCTTCCTTGATATCTTTCTTCAGTGTTGTATAGTTTTCTGAATACAGGTCTTTTACCTCCTTGGTTAGGTTTATTCCTAGGTATTTTATTTTTCTTGTTGCTATATCAAATGGGAATTTTTTGTTGATTTCTGCTTCTGATGTTTCATTGTTGGTATACAAAAATGCCTTTGGTTTCTGAATACTGACTTTGTATCCCACTGTTTTGCCAAATTCATTTATTAGGTCAGTCAGTTTTTTAGCAGAGTCTACAGGATTTTCTATGTATGCTCTCATGTCATCTGCAAACAATGACAGTTTTGTTTCCTCCTTTCTGATTTGGATGCCTTTTATTTCCTTTTCACGCTTGATTGCTGTGGCTAAAACTTCCAATACTATGTTGAATAGAAGTGGTGAAAGTGAACAACCTTGTCTTGTTCCTGATCTTAGTAGAAAAGCTTTTAGTTTTTGCACATTGAGTATGATGTTGGCTGTAGTTCTCTTATATATGGCCTTTATTATGTTGAGCAATGCCCCCTCTATTCCCACTTTGCTGAGTGTTTTTATCATAAATGGATGCTGTACCTTATCAAAAGCTTTTATGCATCTATTGATATGATCATGTGATTTTTGTCTTTGCTTTTGTTTATGTGATGTATTACATTTATTGATTTGCAAATATGGTACCATCCTTGCATCCCTGGGATGAATCCCACTTGGTCATGGTGTATGATCTTTTTAATGTATTGTTGGATGCGGTTTGCCAGTATTTTGTTGAGGATTTTGGTGTTCACAATATGTTCACCAGCGATATTGGCCTGAAATTTTCTTTCTTTGTTGTGTCTTTATCTGGTTTTGGGATTAGGGTGATGCTGGCTTCCTAAAAAGAGTTTGGGAGTCTTCCATCATTCTGGAATTTTTGGAATGGTCTGTGAAAGATAGGTGTTAGCTCTTCCTTAAATGCTTTGTAGAATTCTCCTGTGAAACCATCCAGTCCAGGGCTTTTGTGTGTTGAGAGTTTATTGATTACTGCTTCAATTTCATCTGCTGTTATTGGTCTGTTCAGGTTTTCTGCTTCATCTTCATTGAGTTTTGGAAAATTATATTTTTCTAGAAATCTGTTCATTTCACCTAGGTTTTCAAATTTATTGGCATACATTTCTTCATAGTAATTTCCTACAATCCTTTGTATTTCTGTGGTGTCAGTTTTAATCTCTCCTCTTTAATTTCTGATTGTGTTTATTTGGGTCCTCTTTCTTTTTTCTTGATGAGCCTGCTTAAAGGCTTGTCAATTTTATCTTTTTGAAGAACCAGCTCCTGTATTCATTGATCCTTAGAATTGTGCTTTTAGTCTCTATGTCATTTAATTCTGCTCTGATCTTGGTTATTTTCTTCCCTCTGCTTGCTCTGGGCTGTCTTTGTTGTTGTTCCTTGAGTTCTTGTAGGCGTAAGGTTAGGTTGTTTGTTTGAAATGTTTCTATCTTTTTTAGGTAGGCCTGTATGACTATGAACTTTCCTCTCAGGACTGCCTCCGTGGTGTCCCATAAGTTTTGGGTTGTTGTGAGTTCATTTTCATTTGTTTCCAGAAACTTTTTGATTTCTTCCCTAATTTCATTCTTGACTCATTCATTGTTTAATAGCATGCTATTCAATCTCCATGATTTTGAGTGTTTTGGTTTTTTTCCATGGGGTTGGTTTCTAGTTTCAGTCTCTTGTGGTCGGAGAAAATGCTTGATATGATTTCAATTTTCTTGAATTTATTGAGGTTTGTTTTGTGTCCTATCATGTGGTCTATCTTTGAAAATGTTCCATGTGCATTTGAAAAGAATGCGTATTTAGTTTCTTTGGGATGGAGGGCTCTATATATACCAGTTAAGTCCATTTCATCTAGGGTATTGCTCAATGCCACAATATCTTTGTTGATACCTTGTTTGGAAGATCTGTCCATTTTTGACAGTGGGGTGTTCAAATCCACTACTATAATTGTGTTGCTGTCAATATCTTTCTTGAAGTCCTCTATGATTTTCTTTATGTATTTGGGTGCTCCTATGTTGGGTGCATATATATTTACAATGTTTATGTCTTCTTGGTGGATTCTTCCCTTGAGTATTATGAAGTGACCTTCTGGGTCTCTCTTTATAGCCCTTTTTTTGAAGTCCATTTTGTCTGATATGAGTATTGCTACTCCAGTTTTTTTCCTGTCCATTAGCTTGGAATATTTTTTCCCAGCCCTTCACTTTCAGTCTGTGTAGGTCTTTTGTCCTGAAGTGTATCTCTTGTAGGCAGCATATGTGTGGGTCATGCCTTCTTATCCATTCAGCTATTCTATGTCTTTTGATTGGAGCATTTAATCCATTTATGTTTAAGGTTATTATTATAGGTACTTAATCATTGCTATTTTTGTACCTGTGTTCCTCTCTGTCTCTCTCTTTTTCTTTCTTTCCTTAAAGCAGTCCCTTTAGCGTCTCTTGCAGAGCTGGTTTGGAGGAGGTGTATTCTTTTAGACTTCTTTTGTCTGGGAAGCTCCTTATTTGGCCTTTTATCTTGATTGAAACCCTTGCTGGGTAAAGTAGCTTTGGTTGCAGGCCTCTGGTTCTCATTATTTGGAATATTTCTTGCCATTCTCTTCTGGCTTGGAGCATTTCCATTGAGAAGTCAGCTGCTAACCTTATTGGGTCTCCCTTGTATGTTACTTCCTGTTTCTCCCTTGCTGCCTTTAAGATTCTCTCTTTGTCTTGGAATTTTGCCATTTTAAATATGATGTGTCTTGAGGTGGGCTTCTTTGGGTTCCTCTTGATTGGGACTTTGTGTGTTTCCTTGATTTGTGTGACTTTTTCTCTCATCAAATTAGGGAAGTTTTCCCTCATTACTTTTTCAAATAGGGTTTCTATCCCTTGCTCTTCTCCTTCTCCTTCTGGTATCCCTATTATATGGATATTATTATGTCTCATATTGTCCTGCATTTCTCTTAATCCCTTTTCTTTTTTTATGAGCCTCTTCCTTTTCTTGCTCTTTCTGGGTGTTGGGTGTTTTTTTCTATTTTGTCCTCCAGCTCCCTGATACAATCTTCTGCTCCATCAATCCTGCTTTTGATTCCTTCTACTGTGTTCTTCAGTTCAGAAATTGTATTCTTATTTTCCTCTTCACACTCATTGATAGTTTCTATTTCCTTTTTCATGTTGATATAAATTGCAGTGAATTCATTATAGTTTCCCTGTAGTTTCTGGTAATTCACTGTGAGCTCATTGAGCTTCCTGATAACCATTGCTTTGAACTCAATATGTGATAGTTGAGTTGCCTCTATTTCATTTAGCATTCTTTCTGAGGCTTCCTCCTTTCCTTTCATTTGGGGATTGTTTCTTTGTCTTCCCACTGTTTGTGAAACTCTTCTTGTTAGCCTTAGCTTCTTAAATTTATCTGTTCTGACTCCCTGGGTTTATGGTGTGAACTTCTATGGTAGTATACTTGTGAGCTTTAGTGGTGCAGTCTCCTTGATCTCCTGAGCTCACTGGTCTTGGGTTGTCATATAAGTTGACTCTTTGGGTGTTTGTCTTTGGGTTTAGATTGTTGTTGGGTTTTTCTTTGGTGAGTCCTTCCCATAAGCTGGTTAACTGAGGGTCACCCTGTCCACCACCTCTTGTATTTTTTTGTGCTGGTGTGGGCAGGTTGTGTTGAAGCTGGTTCTTCTGTGTGTACAAGGTTTTGAGGATTCTCTCTTGCTCTTGTTCAGTTGTTTATTCTGGGTAATTTCTTTACTATTTAGTTGTATTTACAGATAGGTCCTGGATTGAGATTAGTGTGGCTTCCAGTCCCTCCTTCACCTTCTTCTGTTGTTATCCATTGGTGGTTCCTTTGTTGGTGGGTTTCCTCTTCCAGCAGGTATCCTGGTGTTCACAGCTTCTACCTACTCTTTTTTTGTAATCAGTTGGAGAGGGGAGGCAAAATGGTTTAAGACAGCAAGAGTGTATTCTATGATATTTACAGTAGCAGCTGGTAGAGAAGAGATAGGAGATTCTTTGGCTATGTATAGTGTTAACTGTGATCTTCCACCCAAGTAGCCACTTTTTAGAAAGGATGGAAAGAAGATAAGACTTTTTTGGGAAGGAAGGATTGTGAGCTGGATCTAGAAAGCAGTGAGCTTGTGGGAGGTCAGATTCTGAGGTAAGGTGAGAGTAAAGGATAGTAAACAGGTGTAGTGTATGACAGAATAGAGTTAACCACTACAGTAATAGAGTTCAAGAAGCCATGAAGTGGGCTAAGATCTTGGAGGGGTGTTGTGTAATGTTTATGATTTTATGGAACAGCTATTATTTATAATAATATTATAGCAACAATCATATGACAGAATCTATGGGATCTGGGTAACAGGAATAGGGAGTATAGGACCTTGAGTAGTGTGCTAATGGGACACAAGTGAAGTGAAGGACAGTAAATCAGCAATACAGTATGAAAGAGAGAACAGGGGAAACCTGTGAAATAATACAATTTAATCTGCCAAGCAAAGACTAAACAGAAAGAAGAGGAATACAAAAATAGTATTAAAATAAAAGAAGTAAAAATAATGAAAATAATAATAATACAAATATGCAATGACTTGCAGGTTCTCTGTAATAGCAAAGTGAATTTTGTCTCACTATCTCAGCTGCTGGGATGACCCCTCTTTGGGACCAACTTTGGTCTTTTCACAGTTACAGGTTTTTTTGTCTCACTTGTGGGTATTTAAAAAAAAGAAGGAAGGAAGAAAAGATAAAATTGTAAAGAAAGGAAGAAGGAATAAAACAAGAAAGAAGAGAGGAAAAGGGAATTGAAAGCTAAAATAATAATAATCATAATAATCATAATAATAATAATAATAATAAAGAAAGAATTACTTTTAAACAAAGCCTCTTGATGGTTTCAAAGAAACCGGTTTTGCTGGTCTTGCTGACTGCAGCAGGCTGAGGGGCGATTGGTTTAACTTTTCTCCCTTCCTGATCCTTACTCAGTCAGCCTCAGGCATGCATTCACCCCAGTGCTAGCCTGGTGCCTCTCCCCAGGGCTTTGGGCGTGGGATCCAATCCTTCCTCAGAGAACACTCTCCCTCGGGTTAGGGATGTGGGCTCGGGGCCTTCCACAGAGTGCACTCTGTCTGGGTTGCGGGCTCACATGCTCAGCCAGGCCACCTCTGGTCCTTCAAGTTTGGGTGCATTCTCTTCCCAGGGCTATGGAGGTATGCAGGGCCTTTCACACCACCTTGGGAGCAGGAGTGCTGCCAGCTGGGTGGGGAGGAGGGTGGGGCAGCTGCTGCAGGAGAATTCCCCAAACAGCGTCTGTTTTTTCACTTTTTCTTTTTGAGAAATTCCTCCTACTCAATCCTGCTGCTCCGTACAGAAGCCTGGTCTCTTTCACAGCCCACTTTTCCAGCCAGACCCAGGACTATTGGGGTCAGGCCCCATCACGGCCCAACTCTCAACTCTCCCCAGCTGGTGTCCATAGACTCTGGGTGCTCACAGTCCCTGTGTGTTTGCCACTTAGTCCTTATTCCCCTCTCTGCAACTTCAAACAACCAGGTCTCTCCCAGTGCTGCTCAAACCTGGTTTGGCTGAGGAGGGAGCAGTTGACCCAGCTCTCACTCAAGAACCCTGTGGTAGACCCAGCGGGCACTGGGTCTGGGGCTGCAACTGCCCTGGTCCCCGTGCTGGTCTCTGGGACCTTACTGTCCTGGAGCACTCTCCTTACCATCTGGTTTTTCAATGTCCGTTACAATTTTTGGTCTTCTATCTTCATATATGCTGGGGTACTGTTGGCTGTTTGCTCTGTTCCTCTGCAGATCAGCTAGGTTTTTCTCCCATGTGTAGAGGGAAGTGGAATCCACTCCCTCCTACTTTGCTGCCATCTTCCCACTCCTGCTGCAAATAACATTTTTAAATTTCAAATTTTAATCTTCAGTTTTTATTGCTGGTATATAGAAATACAAATGAGTTTTGTATATTGTCCTTGCACCCCCCCTCATATCCCACAACTTTGCTAAACTCTCTTGGATCAAGAATTATTTTTTAAGATTCATTGGGATTTTCTGTGTAGATGATCATGTAATCTACGAATAGAGATAGTCTTAATTATTTATTTTTAATGTGTATGTATTTTATTTCTTTTTCTTGCCTAATTGCACTGGCTAGGTCTTACTTTTATTTTTAGGTAAAAAGTTAATATTTTATTTAGGGTTCTGGTATTAATGTTCAAGAATACATTGGCAAGGTTTCTAGAAGTTATTTACTGAGTGATAAGAGGCTGATTATTCAGAGGGATTGAAACTTTTCTTGGAGGAGATTCCATTGTTGATGATGGAAGCAATGGAAATTCATTGATGTTCTTCAGTAAGGCAAGAACCAATAGTAAGTCTGTCCACTGAATGGAAGAGAGGAACCTGGCATATATTTGAGAAGGCAGTGTAACATAGAATTAGTATTGCACTTCTAAATATATAAGATGATATTGCCTAACATCTATTATTTCATTTTGGTGCTTAGGATAACTCACAGATGTAGGTACTACTAACTTCTTTTACATGTGGGAAAAACTGGAATTCAGACAATAGAATGTTTTGCTTAAGCTTACATGGCCTTATAAGTCCTCATTCAATTCTCTAAGAATCACTGATCTATTTAGAGATCCTGATTTATGAGTTGGGGAAGCCCTGGTCTCTTTTGTAAGTTCTGGGCCCAGTCTACATTATGTGGTAGTTTTATATGTTGTCCTACTGGTGTACAGAGTTGGAATAGGAATTTCTGACAAAATGTGGTCTTGATTTTATATAATCAAT
The DNA here is from genome assembly GCF_019186645.2 of Phyllostomus hastatus. Lineage (NCBI taxonomy): Eukaryota > Metazoa > Chordata > Mammalia > Chiroptera > Phyllostomidae > Phyllostomus > Phyllostomus hastatus. Next base: position 5,072,606 of record NW_025333841.1, on the reverse strand, counting down.
TGCACATCAGGAAGTTGTGCATGTTCTGACACCTTGGCCCTTTCAACACAATGCTGTGAGTGGGCAATTCTTTGATAATTGAACAGATAAATGATTTCCAATAGGTTATTCACCCATCCTGCCACCCTATGGTTCTGAGTGCACCGAAAGTTGAAGGATACAGAAATGCTTCTGATGCATGAGGCTTATAAACATAGAGTTCAGGAACCTCAGGGTTGTACTTGATCTTGCTAACAAGAATAGAAAATGCCACAGTTTGTGTGTTCTATTTTTACACAAGAAATATCCAGATGTACTCTTGTGTATGATTGATTTATTTGCTCCAGTGATGTTGGCTTCAAACAATAGTCCACGTGTGTCTCTTTTTGACAAAATCCTTCACATATTCTACCTCCTTTGTGTTTTGACCTCCTTTTGCACCTTTAGGACAGCACTACTCCTTGCTTTATAAAAGAGTTATAATACAGATACTTATGTTGCACAGCTTATCTACATCCTCCCCCACCAGGCTGTGTGCTTCTTGAGGAAAGGAGCCCTGTCGTATAGATTATTGTATCACCTATGGTGAGGTCATGGCTTAGAACCAGAGTGGGCACTGAATAAATATTTTGTTAATGAAATTAAAGTTTATGGTTCTAGATATGAGTAGCAACAAAATATCCTTTCAAGTTATTTTCATTATTAGACTTGTTTTCTTAATAGTAAGCAAAGGATAATATGAAATTTGGGTGGTACATACCTCTAGGCTATACTTGTAGCTCCCCATCCAATAAGGGTTAGGGTTAGGGTTAGCTGCTATGATTTACCTGTGAGAAAATTATGTATTTGAGTTCAACTAGGGTTGGGATTTTATTCTTCTCTCAGAGGGATAGAAAGGCTAGAGTATAAAAAAAGAGAGTGATTATAATACTAGATAATGGGATCTAATTTGGGTAAAGAAGTGGGGACATGAAAATAGTGCTGGGACTTGGTAATGTGATGGGGTCAATAGATTGGAAATTTAAAGTTGGTAGATAATTTATTGGACTGGGGGTACAGGAGGAAGGGTGAAAGTTTGAAATCAAGATTTCAGAGTGGTGCAGTTATTTGGAATGCTAAACTTGAATATGTGCACGTGGGAATGAGTGAGGTGAGGTGGAGGGAGAGAGGACTGGAGGAAGTTAAGAAGTTGTGGTTCTAGAGTATTAGATATGCCATATATATGGTTATGGATATCACTAAACATGGCTGGAAAAGAAATGGAAATGAGCCCTGGCTTGTGTGGCTCAGTGGATTGAGTGCTGACCTGAAAATCAAAGGGCCACTGGTTTAATTCCCAGTGTAGGACACATGCCTGGGTTGCAGGCCAGGCCCCCAGTAGCGGGTATATGAAAGACAACCACACCTTAATGTTTCTTTCCTTTTCTTTCTCGTTCCCTCTCTCTCTCTCTCAAAATAAATAAATAAATAAAATATTAAAAAATAATAAAAAAAGAAATGGAAATGATGTTAGAGTACCATAGCCAAGGGCTTTAATAGATGAAGAAGAGACACTAAGGATCCATAGTTGGTAGCAACTAGGAGGGGTAGCATGTGGTTTTGTTTGTTGGTATGGGCTTTAAAGGAACTTGGGATTTTGAGGAAAAGAGGAGATGTGATTCTGAAGCAGCAGTGAGGAATAAGGCTGCCCCTGGCTCTGGGAATCAAGGATTATGAGAGAAAAATATTTACCTTTGTTAGCTGCATGTCCTCATGTGAAAGGCAGGACTCAGTTAAGGTGAGAAGGTGAAGGGAGTGGTTCTGGAAAGGAGTTGGAGATATAGGAGAGTAGACTGAATGGGAAACAAGTTCCAAAAAGTTTAGAAGGGATAGGTATGGGATTGAGTCAAACTAAGGAGTATAGAGAGCAGTGTAGGGAGAAAAGTCTAGGTGAGTGAGGTAAACAGGGATGTGAAACATTATGAAACTGGTCAATATAAGCTCTAATGGGCAGGTGGGCAATATGTTTAAGTTACAGACCCAAATGCCATAATTAGTACAATGACTTGGTTGTTGTGTGTATGAATGGCAAGGAGTTGGGGGTTTGGTGAGTTTTGAAGGCCTTGCAGGTAAGTAGGCAGTTCTGCATCTTATCATGTTGTATCCAGAGCAGGAAGACATGTGATGAACTCCCTCTTTCCCTAGTGAAATATTCAAAACTTTCAAAACAGCAAGTAGTGAAACAGATTCTCTTCATGCTCATGTATGTGGTGAAATGATGGTGTCTAATTTGGTGCCACTGAGCTCTGTGTACTCTGCAACTCCTGACAACTTGGAATGTGTTTTCTACTGAAAACGTCTGACCCACCATAAGTCAAAGAGATAGCAGGTAAACCAGCCACTGACTCCATTCCTTTAGAAATAGAGCCAAACCCTTTTCAAGTAGAGTTATTGATGGTGGTTTATAAGTACACTGGAAGGACACCTAGTGTTGCTATGGGATTACAAGGAAGGGTGGTTGTTTTTCACCCTCCACCACCTCATGGGTAGATGGCTACTACAGTCATTATTCTCCTATCTACTTATTTTCCCATCCTACTCACAGCCTCACATTCCTTCTCTACTACTGGGAAGGGCTTCTCTTTTGGCTATGTTAGAGGCACTTTCTTTGAACTCTGCCAGGTTTCCTAGGGCAGGATTGGCTCTGTCTCTACTGGCTCCTAGACAGCCATTTGCTGATTGTGATCATTCCTTTATCTGGAGAGCTCTATCCCTTCACTATAACATTTACGTAAGTACACTTCTCTTTGATATTGGCATGGATAAAAGAAGGTTTCCTGTAGTCAGTTGCTGTTTCCTATTTTCCATTTTCTGCCAGTGCTACATCAAACAGCCATTAAGACCTGGCAGATATTCCTTTCATTCAGCAGTAAGTATTTTTTTAAGCATCTATCATATGCAGATGCTGTGCTAGGTACTGTGGATAACGTTTTGAAAAAAACAAAAACAAAAACAAAAACAAAAAACCAGACTATCTGTTCTCATTAAGTTTACAGTCAAGTAGGGAAAATATTTCTTCAATAGACATGTGTGATTGTTAATTGTACATGTAAACTTGGCTGGGCTATGGCATGCCGTTGTTTGCTCCAACGCTGATCTAGATGTTGTTATGAAAGTTTTATAAAGATGTAATTAAAATTTAACTCAGTACACTTGAAGTTAGTCAGATTTCCCTCAATAGTGTGGGTGGGACTCATTCAATTTGTTGAAGGCCTTCAGAGAGGAGAGGTTGCTGTTTCCCCGAGAAGGAATGATCCTGAAGAGTGCAGCATAGAGATTCTCTCTGTTTATTCACCCTGCATAATTCAGACTCAAGGCTCCAACATGAACTCTTACCGGTACTTTCAGCCTGCCAGTCTGAGGAACTAATACAACACATGTGTAATTATTTAGATATGAATGATGACAAATGCTATGAACAATATGTCTATAAGTCATTCTAATCAGGAAGTGGATTTATATCAGTAGTCAGAGAATGCCTCTTTAAAGAAGTCACTTTTAAAAAAACCTGCAAGATGCATCAAATTTTGCAGGCAAAATTTGTCAGATTTATGTAAACAGAGGAAACCTAAAAAGTGAACATCCTGAAAGAGATTGACTCATTTATGGTTGGAATGTGTTGAATTATCAGGTGAGTGGTGTGAAATGAGGCTGCAGAGGCAAGTAGGGGCCAAGTACGCAGAACCTTATAAGTCATGACTACGGCATCCTCCTGAAGACAGTTCTTAGCAGTCTAACCTTGGGGAAGTCACTTAATCTTCCTGAGCCTCTGTTTTCTGATTTGTGACATGGTGGGGGTGGGAGGAGGCAGGATAGAACCTCCCCTATGCAAGAATTCAGTGAGATTAAGTATACAGTGGACCTAACCCAGTGCCTGACACAGAATAAGTGCTCAGCCCATTGATCCTGGTATTCTCTTCCCAGTTAAATGCAATTCAGTATTCTTGTTCTCCATGTGGACTTTCTGGACAAGGCTGGTATGCCCTTATATTTTCTTCCCTGAAGTCTTCCTGTGCCAAGAGTCTTTTTGAGGTTCTATGTTACAAATCTATGTTATGTCCTCCAGCTTATTTCTGAGATTACTTTATCACTTGTGTCTACCAATTTACTGTAAGCTCTGCTCCACAATGTAATTTGCTTCAATGGTTGGTAATTCGTGCTGCTGATTCCTTTTCTCATGGTGAATGTTTCTTTTATGGTATTACTCAGCCTCTTTCACCACAGGCACACCTTTGCAAGAGGCTCAGCCTGGGGTCAGAGGCACAGTTAGAAATGCTGGAGGGTAGTAAAACCTAATTGACTCACCATGGAGACAAAAACAGAACCTTTGCTTTGAGCACAAGGACCATTTGAATGACCCTTCAGAATATGACACAAGCATTTTGGAGTGTTTGTCATATAGCTTTGTAGCTTAAACCACAAGGCATCATTCAGACTTATTTTCTCTTTTGTTCCTTTTCTTACTTTCCCCCAGAAGATCTGATAAAGCTGTGCCTAAGTTTTCATCTCTTTTTCTCTATGCTGTCTATAGAGTTGTTTTGTGTGAATAGCAAGGAAGAGGAGGAGGGGCCAGTGATTCAGATTTGTTGTTATAAATGTTTAATTTGCTAACATAAACTTTTAACAAGTCAGCTTTCTGTCTCAGTGGAGGAGGAAAAAGAATTCCCCTTTCAGCCTACTTGTCAGTCACTTTCTCATCCCCAGGCTATTTCTGAATGTCAACCAACCAAGGGAAATACTTATGTTTTCCTGTCTCTCATTCTCAATAGGGCTAGGAGGTACATTTCTATATACCCAATACTTCAACTACTAGAGGAATTGTCTTTTATGTTAATCACCTTATTTCCAAACTTCAACAACATACCAAAAAACCCTGAGATAATAGTTTACTCCTTTTCCTATTTGCATATAGCAAATATTTCATGGTTAGTCAAACATAGAATATGGAACCTGGAAAATCACACAGTAGCAAATTTTAGGGTGAAGAATTAGGTGCAGTTAAATTACTGAAAAAATGATATGATTAACAGTTGTTATCACTAAAGTTGCAGTTTTATTTAATATGGCACATGGTCAATAAAGTCAAGGGTCTCCTTTTCTTGGAGGCATTTTTATTCATTGGTTTCTACCTTGAGCAACTCTGTATGCTCAGGGAAGAAACATTAGGCACTACATTATCACCTCATAAGTCAACTAGTTTGTATTTGTCGTATTGGCTAAACGGATGCCAGATTTTCAAGCTGGCATTTTAATCAACATTATTGGGTTATTATTCTTGAGAGAAAAGGCTAAAAGGGATTTGGACTATTTGGAATGAGGGCAAACGAGTAATTAAATGGTGAAAAATGACTGGTTATAGGAACATGAAAAAATGGTACCTCAAACCAGCATCTACATTTTGGGTAGAATATTAACATGTTGTGGATTCCACCTTCAGCAAATGGGGGCCTTCTCAGTGAGAAAAGAGACCGAGAAGAACCATGAAGAGCTCTAACAGCTGTGTTTCTACAGTAGGAACCTGAGCGCCTGAGTTTGATCCCCAGATCCATCCACTTACTGGGTTGCCTGACTACAGGCAAGTCACTTGCTCTTTTGAAATGTCTGTTTCCTTTGGGAATGATTAACATTTTGAGTATTAAAGGGAAGAGTAGATATGTGAAAACATCTGGATCAAATCACAGCAGGATTCTGAAAGCACATTGGAAGTTACAAAGCCATATCATAGTCATAACTCACTTTCATGTAGTTCTCTTCTACCAATAGAACACTGGGGTAATTAATGCCTTCATCTCTAAAACTTCAGCTTACTGTCATATTTTCATGTTTCCTCCTATCTGGCTATTAATGGAGGAGAATATAAGCAAAGGATAATTTGGCTGTTGTCCCAAATATCCAAGGTTTCCTCTTTCTTGGATAGAGAGATGGACTTTGTCTGTGGTTATAGCAAAGGGGCAACTTTGGTCACCAACTTATTTGGTCATTAATTTCCATGGTCTCTGCCTACCACTCCTTTTATTAAAATAAAACTCACTGGCTGATGCTTTATCTATCTTTAGTGACATTCTGATATTTCTTTCATAGTGTAGAGACAAGAAGCACTTGACTTTTTCACGTACAATATCATACTTGGTACACTCTGGCCATTTAGTAAGTGGTGTATCATCATCTCTATTTTTATTAGTAAGAGTCTTCTGTATGTCACTATGTCTTCTCTTAGGTAATGAATAATCTATAATTCTAAATCCTCTTCCTAGACTGACTTTATTATGTTGCTGCATCCAGGACATAGTTCATGCCTTGTGTGGCCTTTCTACATTCTCATAGGTTGATCACATTTATATTACCAAAATTATTCTCACACTAAAATGCTAGTACCATGTCCATATCTAATCTATTACTGAATTGTACCATTATCATGAATGTGCTTAGCATCTGCAATTTCTGATATAGTTTAAAAATATGAATATCACTTTTCTCCCAATAACAATTTTAGATCTGCAAGGCATATAGCTTTCCTCTATCTGCATGCTAATTATTTAAGAACTCCACTTATCACCTCCTAAAGTAGTTTGCTTAACAGGAACACCATATTTCCATATAAGGTGCTTATAAAAATAAGATGGAATGGAGTATTTCCAAAGGAGAATGATTATGAAGTTGAGTTTTTTTGAAGGTATAGTATTAATTTATAAAATTAGTCCAATATTTTTCAAATTGTTAACATTGCATTGAAAATGTTTTCGGCTACTGGCTGGAACTTGACATAAAATATCTCATTCACACAGCGATTTTATTTTATAAGCTTTTGTTAAGATAGTAATTTGTCAAACTTGGAGAAAGGGAATGTCTTCTTAGGGTTTTCTTTCACTATATTTCTCTTGACTATGTACTCCTAGATCAAAAAATATTTCCTTGATGACATGGCATTCTATAAATTTATAACGGAGTAAATAATCCCCATTTTTTGAAGAAAAATAATCTAGCTTGTTTGATTTGGATCTTAAATACGAAGCTCATAAGAAAACAATTTGAATCTCTGTTGAATGACCAGTAACCAGCCTATCCCTCATCAGACCTTTATTGAGTACTCCATTGTTAAAGAGAATTTGCTTAGATGCAGGGTTCTGTGAGAGATATGTCAAACTGCGAGAGATGGGATATTACAGACACAAATCTCTCTCTATAAGAATTGGAAGTGACCCATAACAGGGCTTTGTTTCTTCATACCTCACAACTCTTTGAGTATCATGATCTAGATCATTTCATTTTTGACAACCCTACCCACCTCTGTATATGTGCTAGTCTAACATTTGTGCTTCAAATGCTATATTTTTAAAGTGCTGTTACAGAATTTTGCAAAACATTAATGGGATTTAATACAATTAATTATCTCTGAGTGATAGAAGGGAGTTTAAAACTGAAGGACACATGGACAAACCCAAAGGGGATAGGATCGAGGGTGGGAGGTGGGGAGGGTTGTGGTGGGGGGAGTGGTGGGGGAAAATGGAGACAACTGTACTTGAACAACAATAAAAAATTTAATTAAAAACAATAAATAAAAATTATAATATTATGATATTCATTCTTTTCCTAGCCAGCTTATATCCAATGACTTATTTCTGAAAGTATATTATAATTATTACCAGTTATCTCTGTCAATATTTCCTGGACTTAATACAACTTCTATATAACTTTTTAAACAAAATTCACATGATGTTTGTGAAAATTAAATGAGACAACATATATAGAGTACTTTAATAATAACTAGCATATATCAAGTGCTTAATAAATGTTAACCTTACCCACTATGATCTTGAGAATATGCTGTGAATAGTTTCCTGGCTTTTTGAAATTAGTCAACCAAAATCCACACATATGTTTCCAACCTATTTTACATTCAGGAACTCATCTTGACAAGTAGAGGTTTAATATAAGGAACATTAGCTTAAAAGCTCAATGGCTCAGCAATAAACTTTATCTTATTCAACTCTGAAAAAAGAAAAAAAAAACCTAAGGCAAGCACCCAATCCACTGAAGATTTGTAAAGCAGTGTTTGCACCCATGTCAATGATCTAGCTCATCTCTAATTCTAGAAAGTACTAGGGAGCATCTGAGGATTTGACAAGTCTTTGATGGTGGAAGTTGAGGAGGGTCTTGGGTTGAGGGACAATATGGTGCATAAAAGCTGAGGCATAGACAGGTGTTGAGAGCGAAAGGGCCCATTGCATAGGTTAGGAAGAGGATAAATTTTTTTTAGATGATTTGAAAGAGATCTAGTCGAACTGATTCTTTTATTGACATTCCTATTGTTGAAAATCTGTACTTTGGAAATCTTGTTTTTCCCCTATTTGTACTTGTATTTATGTCCATTTAATGTTTATATTTTCATGGGATATAGTAAAACTCTTGGAGAGCACCATCCTTTTCAGCTCTACAAAATGGATTCTTGTCTAAACTTAGATTGACATTTTAATGAGGGAGTGTAGAAGTAGTTATGGCAGGAACCACAATGAGACTTCCTTGTTGGGAAAATAAAACAAGAAGAAAGGAGTTAGGGGCTGACAGTAAAGTCAATCTTTTCATCTTGGGAACTCTAGGGGGCCTCTTGCTTTGAAATTCAGAGACATCCTTGTGCTTTGTTTTAAAAGGAAGGCCACCCCTTCCTTGTAGTAAGGTGTTCTTGGGCTAGGAGCCCAACTTATTTTCTTCACAGCCTCTATTCTGCACAGGGAAATCCCGGGCCAGGCTTCAGATGTACTTTGGGGCCAGAGTGGACCACGTATCTACATACACTCCATTTACTAATGTATCATTCATCAAATATTGACTGAGTGCCAGGTACTGTTTTAGGGATACTGGAAACTGAGACAGGCAGTCCCTGCCCTCATAGACACTAATGAATAATTGTACTTTGACCTCATTTGAGAGGGACTGGTAAAGGAGCACCAAGAAAAAGCAGGGGAGGGTTCTCAGGGACAACTATAAAGGACACATAGACAAAACCAAGGGGGAATGGAATCAGGGGAGGGAGGTGGGGATGGCTGGGGTGGGGGGAGTGGTGGGGGAAAATGAAGACAACTGTACTTGAACAACAATAAAAGAAAAAAGTACATAAAAGAAAGAAGGTGCCCTTGACTAAGAATAGTACCACTAGCCTGCTAGGGAGTCTCAAAGTCCCCTAATAAACACTTAGTTCAGACATTTATCAAGTATCAACTCTGTGTCAGACCCTGTGCTAGGAACTGGAGATCCAGATGAATAAGTCCCTTGAGAGTTGTGACCGGAAACCCCTATTAAAACCTATGTATTATCTGGGATGGAATATATATTTACTATTAATATAAAGCTTTTCAACATGAATCAAGTTATTAGTCTCTGCCTAATACTGGTCCCTAATTAAATGATACATAATGGAAGGACAAGTCTACTTAATTAGCTTTGTGTATGTAGCAGGGGTGTCGGGTAGGAGGCAGGAGGGATGGTGCAGTCCCAAAGCAAGGCAGGCTACATATCAAAGTTGGAAGGGGGGATATCTTCTTAGCACGTTGTTTCCACGTATTTCTGTGTGAGACCCAGCACAGAATAAAATTGCAGGGGCCCTTGTTGAAAAAGCAGGAAAAGGTGACATTAAAATTACAAAAATACAAAACTTTCACTTTAAAAATATTTCGTCACTTATAAAAAAGAAATAAAAAATTTGATCATTTATAAAACATCATTGGTATAATAGTGATATACATGTAAGAACATAATCTTATAAAATCCAAAGGATAAAATATTATCAAAATATTGATATCATAACTTTATAAATATAGTAAATGATGATAATACTTTACTAATGTGATATCTTTAAACATTTTTAAATATATTTTATTGATTATGTTATTATAGTTGTCCTATTTTACCCCCTTTATTCGCCTCCACCCTGCACACCCCCTCCCATCCCTAGGTGAATCATAAGGCTTCTGGTTTTCTTTTCTGTAAATTCATTTATTATATCATCGAAATTTATACTTTTAACAAGTTTTTTAAAATGATGTAATTGAAAGGATTAACAGTTTCTTTGGACAAATACAAGATTGCAAATAAGTTTTGATGATTTATAATTTTTATGGCTTTGATAATTATTTATTATTCCCATGATTATGTAGGTGACTGTAAAGTTCATTTTTTATAACTTTTTAGTTTTCTAATTATAGTTGGCATTCAATATGATATTAGTTTCTGGTGTACAGAATAGTGTGCAGTACCCATCTAACACCATACATAGTTATGATATTATTGACTATATTCCCTATGCTGTACTTTATATCTCCATGACTATTTTGTAATGGCCAATCTGTACTTCTTAGTCCCTTCACATTTTTCAACCAGCCCAAAAGCCCCCCTCCCATGTCTAAAGCATCAGCTTGTTCTCTGTATCTATGAATTTGTTTCTGTTTTGATCATTCAATTATTTGTTGTTTTAGATTCCACATATAAATGATATCATATGATATTAGTCCTTCTCTGTCTGACTGCTTCACTTTGCATGATACCCTGTAGGTCTATCCATGCTGTTACAAATGGTAAGATTTCATTCTATTTTTATGGCCAAGTAATATTCCATTACATATATAGGGTAGGGAAAAAGTAGCTTTACAGTTTTTTGCATGGGAAATAATAATTTTTTGCAGCATGGATTGTGAGTTTTTTAATGCTTTCAATGTCTCTGTTAAACTTCTCATTTTGTTCATGTGTTGTTTTCCTAATTTCATTGAATTGTCTTTCTGTGTTTTCTGTGGCTTCCCTCAAACAGCTATTTTTAATTCTTTATCAGCTAAATTGAAGACCTCCATGTGTTTGGAGTCAGTTACTGGAAAATTATTCTGTTTGTTTGGTGGTATTTTATTTCCTTGATTTTTCATGTACCTTGAAGCCTTATGTTGCGGTCTTCTCATTTGAAGTTGCCTCCTCCATCTTTACTGACTGACTTTAGGAGAGAGATAACTTACCTCCACCCTACTATGGATTCTGAGGCTTTCTCAGACCCTCTAGGGATATGCCCACTTCACTCTTCTTACTCCTTCTTGTGAAAGAATTCTGAAACTTGTATGCCTTTTCTCCATCTCTCATTGTACCAGGCTGGGTACTGACAGCCTTTCCTTTGCTTTCCCAAGTGTGGTTTCTCCCAGGCCCATAGATTTGGACTGACTTTCTGCATGTGTTCCCTAGCTCTCTGTAAAAGCTCATTCTTGCTGCCATGGGCAGCGTGGATCTGTAGGTGAGTAATTCCCAGTGGCTTGTGGGTGGGCCTCCCAATGGCAGAGTCCCTGAGTTGATTAGTAGGTTCAGTGTCCCTTTGAACATTCAGCTCCAAGCCCTTGTCCCAGCTGCTCACTGCCCGTACTTCTGCAGCTCATGAGTCAGTACTCTGGATGGGGCAAGAGAGAAATGGGTCTCCTTGGCAGGTCCTGCATAGCTGGGGAAGCTGGGTGCTCACTCATACTCTCACATGCCTATGCCCAATGCCAGCAGAAATCAGGCTCAGAAAGACTCTATTGGCACTGAGCTGTGCCACCCTGGGGGAGGAAGTGATGCATATAAAGTCAAATTGTTTCTCTTATTCTTTCCATTGCATTTAAGCTTGGATTCTTTTGCTCCAGCATTGTGTAGGGACTTCTCCACTGGGCTCTTGGACTTCCACAAAGACAGTCCCAACTGTGGGTGATTGTCTAAATTGGTGTTCTTATGGGGAATAAGGCAGAAAATTCTTATTCCACATGATGACACTCTCCTGAATTTAATTTTAAATATACATTTAACCATTACATTTGAATGTTTCTTTGATATTCCTTATAATGTTTGGAGGTTATACAATAAACCAAAAATCATTTCATTATTGATATACAATTCAAAATGCCCATTTATGCATTCTATTTCTACATCTTCACTTAGAAGGAAATATTGATTTTAAAATGGTCTTCTTTAATAAACTTGGTTCATCCGATGCTTCATATGAAAAGTGTTATATTTTGTTGGATGGGATAATCTTTAAATATAATTCTTTTATGCCTGTGGATATTTGCTTCGCACGGTTGCAGCAGTTCTCAAACCCATAAATTCTAAACTGTTTGAAGAATCCTAATACGTCTCAGATATGTTTATTGCGATGTGTACACTTTTATTTTGTAATAATACACTGACAAAGTTTACTACCTGAACATAGGCAATTCCTGTGCCAGCACTTAGGCTAGAGAGTTACTATTTCTGTTGCTGCTGGTGGGGATGGGCTTTGGGAAAGAAGAGGAAAACTGAATTTTCACATAGGGTCCCAGTACTGTCCCTATGTTGAATACCCCATCTCTCTTGGGCCTGCAGTCTCTTTTACAACTGCTGTTGCTTCTGCTGTTTCTGATGCCATTGAGTCCATAAATCTGGGCCCAGGTACAGTCCCCAGCCACCATATTGGGGACCTGTGTTGCCCTGGGGTACCTCAGGAATGCACAGTGCATTAGACCAAGTGCTATGCATGCGTAGTGCCTCCGTGTCAGTGGGTTGCATGTTCATGCTACCACCTGGCTTATGTCCTGTGCTCACATATGTTCCTTTGACCCATTGGACTTAAGAATTATAAGTTCACTGGGATGGGAGTAAAAGATAGAAAATTGTACTTCAACAACAATTAAAATAAAATAAAAAAATGAAGTAGCAGCCCCAAATAGTTCTTTCTCTCTGTGTTTTACTTTTCTTCATAGCATGTATCAATATTTAATATACTGTATATATTTTCTTATTTATTGTAGTATTGTTTGTCTCACACACTAGAATGGCATTTCTAAAAAAAAGACTTATAAGTTCAAAGAAAAAATTATTAAGAAGTTTAAGACACCCATAGAACAGCATTAAATTAAGCACAGGGCCCTTCTGAGAGCAGGACCTTGAGGGAGAGGGAAGAAAAAATACCTTTAGTTTGTTCTGATTACCTTCTTGCATAGAGGAAATCCATAATAATATCTCAATAAAATATTTTGCCACAAGTTGATGAACAAGATTGTGCCAAACTCCAGAACCTTCTGGATTCTTTTGCATTTCATTTTAGCTTTCCTCCCTAGTCACATTTTTTTTTTTTGCTTAAGATCCTTGCTTCTTTTTCTCCATCCAGTGGCACTTATTGCAATTTGTTATTTGCTTTTTTTGGCATTTGGTACAGTGACACTGAGAACATGTGTAGAATGTTGTGGAATGTTCATGTGAGTGTGTGGGTAAGTGCAATTAGGTATGTAAAGGAGGAGGAGGGACTGAAAGAAGGAGAGAGAATGAAGAGAGAAAGGGAAAGGAAGCAAAAGAGAGGGAAGGAGGGAGGTATAGAGCAAGAGTGAGATAGAATATTCTAGAGACAAAATATGCTATCTCTACAGAGGCAAGCAGGCAGCCCTGCATTCAGTTCTTGACTATTCTTACTAGGGGAGTGAACCTAAGGAAATCAATTATATTCTATTGAACCCACATTTCTTTATCTGTAAAATAGGTGTAATTATAGTACCTATTTTATAACACTTTTTTGTATTTATCAACAAATACTTCCTGAGAACCTACTCTGTATCCGGCACAGTTGTAGGTACTGAAGATACAGCAATAGTTCCCTCAGGGAGCTACATTATTGGAAGGAAATACACAAAATAAGCAAAATATGTAAGACAAGATTTTGTATATCATGCAGTAGGCATTTGTGCTACAGGAAAAATGTAGGGAGGATTAGGGAATACTGGTGTAGGAGGAAGAAGGCCATTTTAAATAGGGTGGCCAAGGAGGCTTCTCTGACTAGGTTGTATTTGAGTAGAGATTTGGAGGTGAAGGAAAGTCAATGGAGATTATTTTGGAAAGAGCGCTGCAAGGTGAGAAAACACAGCAAGTACAAGGACTGGGAGGAGGAGAGAAATCACAAGGAGGGCATTTTGGTAGATCATGTAGGCCTTTGGTGCTGTCAGGACTTAGGCTTTTACTCTGAGCAAAATGGGAAGCCATAGTAGGTTTTTGAGCAGGATAGTGACATGGTGTGATTCAGGTATTCAGGGGATCACACTGACTGCTGTGTTGAGGATAAACTGGGGTCAGAAAGGGTAGGAGGGAGGCTACTGAGGAAGTGATTGCCATCATTTGTAGGAGACCTGATGAAGAATAGCACTGAAGGGGATGAAAAGTGGGCATACCCTGTGTACAGTTTGATGGCAGAGCTGACAGGATTTTCTGACAGACCAGATGTGGAGTCTGAGAGGAGGAGTGGGGTTGAGGAGACTGCACATTTTTTTTTTGGCCTGAGCAACAGGAAGCTTCAATGAGACAATTAAACACAAAGAGCTCAGCACAGTGCCTAGCATGCAGCTGGTGCTTGATCAATTACTAACGTATCTGGATGGTCCCCAGAATCCATTAGCCTCTGCATTCACAATGGATCTCGTCACAGCTATGGCCTACGGATCTGTTGCTCTTTGCTCCACCAGTTTGGCTCACCAGTCAATCCAACATCACTAAAATTGTCATTCAAGGAAAGAGCTTTAGGTGAATTGTCAGGAACCCTGGATCCTACATCACCTCCACCATTGGCCTGTCATGTGATTCCAGGCAAGCCTTCAAATGCTCAGCAACCAGGATGTTTATGAACACAGTACAATCTAATAACCTCTGCTCGGCTTAGCTCATAACATGGTGAGCGAAAAGCAAAACTAAACTGCTGTTCATGATTGATGTAAAAATGTGTTGATTGTAAAAGTGTTAAAGAAATTCCAGGTTATTGAGTGGGGATGCATTATAATGGTTTTCCTGTGGAGATTTTTATTTCAGATAGGAAAGACTGGGGCTGTAAGTCTTTTGATTTTCTCAGAAAAACAGACTAGACGGTACTCCGAGTGCTAATATTTTAGCGTTGAGCATCTACAGTCTTTCATTTAAGAGTTTCTCATGTTCTTTGAAGCCATTATTAGTTCACCTCTCAGCTTTTCTCCCCTTAGGCTCAATAATTGTAACCCAAATATCCCTCTCATTATAGGATCTTCTCAATCCATTTTGTGACTCTAATTCTGGGTGGCAAATAGCTTTCATCCCTTTGGCCAATTCCAGCCCATTGGCTGCCTGAAGCACTGATTTGACAAGGCTTCAGTGGCCTTGCCCAGGCTCAGTGGTGAAGAATATCCTGATTCACAGGTTTTGGCTGGAGAAGTGGCTTCATGCTCTGAATGTGACAACCCTGCTATAAGGCTTAGCTTGGTTTTGCTTCTAACCTTAGAATCCAGCAGCATGCTGATCCAAGCTGACCGCTATAAATTTTCTGTGATTGAACTTTTTGCTAGCAGCCTTCTTGTGCATAACCCTTCACCCCTCCGAATTTTGACTGCTCTGTGGGGCCACTTGATAGCTATAATTACTTTGAACACTTTCTTTTGTATCCTTCCAGAAGTTTCTTATGCACATACAAGCTTATATTGATATTATTTTTAAAATTAATGAGATCACATTGCAGGTAGTTTTCAGCTAACTCCATTTTTTTAGATTAATGATTTAGCTTAAGGCTTATTCTAGATCAATCTCAATTGATGGACATTTATACGGTTTGAGACAGATATTTTTGTAATGATTTTTATTTCACAAATGGAGAAACTGAGGTGAGGAGCAGTTAGGTATCATGTCCATGGTCACCCCACTAGTAAGCTGTGTAGTCAGAGTCCAAAACTATGTCTGTCTGACTCAAGGACCCAGGCTTTTAACCACCAGGCTCTCCTGATATTGCTGATTCCTGGACATGGTTGGATCCTTGTGTTTTTGCCTTGAGAAACCATGACATGCTAATATGTATGCCCATTCAAAGCATAGCCCACAGTCGCACCGCCACTTTACGGTGCCACTAAGCTTCATGGTGCTTTCACATATAATCTCATTTCATTTTACATTAATTGAGTTTCTATTCTATGCCAGGCACTGTTTTAGGCCTGAACATAAAAAGATGAATAAGACAGTGTCCCTGTCCTGAAGGTACTCATAATGATGTGAGGGAAAGAGACTTGTAAATAGACAATTGCAATACCAAACAATAATGATATTCTAGTTCTTTGGACTTTTATCCAACATGAAGTAGTTGGTCAATTAATGTTAAAATGGATTACATTGGAAAATCATTAAAAATCATATATTCCCAAATTATTTTATTCCAATTTAATAAATGTACAAACTTGCCCGTATTTTGGTATAGGTCTAATGCTTTTCTTCCATCCTCTTTTCTGCATAACCACATATGTGTTTTGCTTATGATTTTCAGTGTCCGTTTCTTTAAACTGAAAAAAAAGCAAGTAATTTTGAAATATTTGCAAAGCAATCAGGGTACAGAATTCTAGATTTTAATGATTTTTTACAAATAATTTAGTGTTGCCTGGCCCACACTTAATTTGACAGCAATATATTTAGTGAGCTCCCTTCCAAAGAAATTATCTCAGTTTTCATAGAAACAGCCATTTTGTTTTTGTAACCACCTGGATTTTCTGTTTCTCTGTTTTCTATATATATTTTTTGTGAGCAAGGGTGTTAACATAATACTGAATTAAATAATAGAACTATAATACAACAGGCACAAGCAGGTTTGGGAACAAACTAGACTGATTTTTCATAAGCATATAATCCACTTGGTGGGAACAAAAGTGAACAGGCCGTCACTCTCCTGTGCTACGGTGTTGCCTAGTGACTGGCCTGAGTTCAATCTCAGTTCAGCCACTTGCATGCTATGTTATTATGGGTAATTTACTTAATTTCTCTGTTCCCCAGTGTTCTCATCAATAACATGGGGATAATAATAGTGTTATGAGGATTATATGAGTTAGTATTTGTGGAGTGTTTTGGAAGAGTACACCTTACATAAGCTTTAGTTGTTATTACTATTTTCAGAGAGTAATCTTTTAGCTGTGAATTTCCCAAGGGCATTAGTATGTTCTACAGAAGGTAGGAAGCATTTCAGTTGTTTGTGCAAGTCAGCTAAACAGAGTTTGATTAGGTTGAGGGTATCAACAAGGTAGGGATGAATTCTGCTTCTGTGGTTTAAAAAAAACTCTAACTGTATATTAAAATCATGTAGGGGGCTTTAAAAGTGTTCTAATACCCACACCCTCCCCTAAACTAGTCAATTCACGGTCTCTGGAAGTGGAGCAAACTCCCCAGGTGATTCTAGCATGTAGACACAGGAGCTAGTGTCTCACAGGGGATGTGATGGTCTTACTACTGAAGGATGAGTGCAATTTCAATAGACAGAGATGCTGCTAATAACTTTGAGGCGGGTGGTGCTTATGTTTCTATCTTCATGTTGGTTTTTGGATTAAGAATCAGGGATGTGAGAACTTACACTCTCAGAGCAGGAAGAGCATTCAGGTCTTCTAACATCAGATCCAATGGTCTCACTCCAACCCCAGGCTGTCAACACTATAAAGAATCAAAGTAATTAATAAGAATTCCAATAAATAGGGTACATCTTTTCAAAGCAAAAATATTCATACAATGTTTTGGGTACATTTTGATTTAAAAGCACACCCTGACTTTTTCATACAGATCAAATTTATATTCATATTTCTTGCCATAATGAGGAATGTTTACTATCTGGATTGGAAGTTATATAAGAAGAGTTTTTGGCTTGGAGTGTTTTATGGCAAAAATTTGATAAAAGGCTTAATATTTAGTGAACTATGATAGATTTGCTGGGTATTTTTAAATTTATGCTGGTAATGCTCAGTGAAAACAATTTTTGTCTTTGCACTGATATTTGACCTAATGTATTATACAAAGAATACACTAAATGCCATATATCAAAAGCACACAAATTGACTAACTTAGTGATCTATTGAAACAACCCATCCATTCCACACCCCCAACACACACACATATATATATATACACACACAGAATTTCTAGTTTACTGAACTGGAGCAATAAAAGCTAGTCAGATTAAATAGAGAGTGTCACAGAAGCAAACACAAATTGTATTGCATCAAGATTTAATGCAATTATTATAAAAGTTTTTCTTTAGGTGTCCATAGACATAGCATTTTACACTTGTCTACAACATACCAAAATAACAAAGTTTAATCAAGTGTTTTGAAATAAGTAATTTTGTGGTGATATAATAGTGGGAAATTCACCGCATTTTCTTGAATTTAAAAATATTAATTCCATTGTGTAAATGTACCACAGTTTTTTGATCCACTCATCTACTGATGGGCACTTAGGCTGTTTCCAGCACTTGGCTAGTGTAAATGACACTGCTATGAACACTGGGGTGCATAGGTTCTTTTGGATTGGTGTTTCAGGATTCTTAGGATATATTCCCAGCAGTGGAATCACTGGGTCATAAGGCAGTTCCATTTTTAGTGTTCTGAGGAAATTCCATACTGTTTTCCACAGTGGCTGTGGAGGGGAAAGGGGGAAAAATGGGGACAACTGTAATAGAATATTGATAAATATTTTTAAAAGATTAAAAACAAAGGAAAGAGAATGTTCCCCACTCAACTTTTTCTCTGTAGTCTTTGGTGCAAAGACTACAATACTTACAAAACAAATGTTTATCAAATAACAATTGTTTAAGAACATACTAATCCCATTTTGAGAATAAAATATTTGGTTGCCTTTTTAAACCTGAAAAAATATAAACATATTCATTTAACTTAATTTTTCTATCATTATTTATCCCCCCTGCACCCTCTTCCACCCCCACCCACCCATTCCCCCTGAGAAATATAAATTTTAAAAAGGCTTCTGAAGTAGAATTACAACTTTAGAAAGGCTAAAAGTTTACCCTTGCTCATTGGTGGTAGAAACGAGTTAGCCTTACGAGGAATGTAACTGATTAAGAACAGAGTGAATGTCCATCCTTCAAAGTGAAGAATGGCTGCAAGGAAAGACTTGAAACAGTCACTTGGTTAGAGTATTAATTTCCAGTGGCTGCTGTAACAAATCGCCACAGATTAAGTGTTTGAAAACAACAGATTTATTCTCTCACAGCTGTGAAGGTGAGAGGTCTGAAATCCAGGTGTGTGCAGGGCACATTCCCTCTGAAGGCGTCTAGGGCTGTTTGTTTCTTTACTCTTCTGGACTTTGGTGGCTCCAACCATTCCCTGGCTGTGGCAGCATCACTCTAATCTCTGCCTCTGTCATCTTCAGTTACTTTCTCCTCTGTATGTGTGTTTTTCTGTTTCTTTTCTTTATTTTCTATAACAGGTTTATTCATAATTTTCCAAACTTGAAAGCAACCAAGATGTCCTTTGGTAGGTGAATGGATAATTAAACTGTGGTACATCCAAACAGTGGACTGTTATTCATGCTAAAAAGGAATGAGCTAGCAAGCCATAAAAAGACATGGAGGAAACTTAAATGCATATTGCTCAATGAAAGGAGCTAATATAAAATGGCTACATAATGCATGATTCCAGTTATACAACATTCTGGAAAAAGCAAAACCATGGAGACAGTAAAAAGGTCAGTGGTTTCCAGGAGCTGGGTGAGGGGATGAATAGTAGAGTACAGTGGAATTTTAGGGCAGTGAATACTCTGTTTGATACTCTAATGATAAACACTTGCCATTTTAGTTTTGTTGAAACCCATAAAATGTACAACACTGAGACTGAACCATAATATAAACTACAGACCATGGGTGATAATGATGGGTCAATGTAGGATCACTGATTATAACAAATGTACCACTCTGGTGAGGGATGTAGGGGTAGCGGTATATGGAAACCTCTGTATCTTCTCTTTTTTCTGTGACCACAAAACTGCTCTAAGAACATAATTTTTTTCAAGACTGACTTGAATTTATTTTTATTATTTTTATTTATTTTTTTATTTAAAAATTTTAATTGAATTTATTGGGGTACATGGTTGGTTAATAAATCATATAGGTTTCAGGTGTAAAATTCTATTTTTTTTCTTTTTTATTGAGTTTATGGGGGTGATGTTGGTTAATAAAATTATATAGGTTTCAAGTGCATGATTTTATAATACATCATCTGTATATTGCATTGTGTGCTCACTGCCCCAAGTCAAGTCTCCTTGCATCACTATCTATCTCCCCGCTTTACCCTCTGCTACTTCCCCCAAATCCCCTTTCCCTCCGGTAATCACCATACTTTTGTCTACCTATGAGGATCTTTTTCTGCTTAATACCTTCACCTTTTTCACTCAGCCCCAAACCCCTGTACTCTGATAGTTCTGTCTGTGCTCTGTGAGTCAGTTTCTATTTTGTTTGTTACTTTATTTTATTCATTAGAGTCCACATATAAGTGAAATCATATAGTACTTGTCTTTCTCAGACTGGCTTATTTCACTTAGCATAATACACTCCAGGTCCATCTATGCTGTCACAAATGGTAAGATTTCCTTCTTTTTTATGACCTAGTAGTATTCCATTGTGTAAATGTACCATAGCTTTCTTATCTGCTCATCTATTGATGGGCACTTGGGCTGTTTCTCAATATTGGCTATTGTAAATAACATTTACAATGTTAACATTATAAGTAACATTGCAAATAACATTGCTGTGAATATAGAGGTGCATATATTCTTTCTAATCAGTGTTTCAGGTTTCTTTGAGTATATTCCCATAAGTGGAATTGCTGGGTAGTAAGGCAGTTCCAATTTTAATGTTTTAGGAAACTCCATACTCTTTTCCACAGGTGCTGCACCAGTCTGCTTTCCTATCAATAGTACATGAGGATTCCCTTTTCTCCACGTCCCATTCAACACTTGTTGTTTGTTGATTTGTTGATGATGGTCATTCTCACAGGTGTGAGGTGATATCTCATTGTGGTTTTAATTTGCATTTTTCTGATGATTAGTGATGCTGAGCATCTTTTCATATGAGTATTGGCCATCTGTACGTCATCTTTGGGGAAGTGTCTATTCAGATCCTTTGTCTATTTTTAAATTGGATTTTTTCTTGTTGTTGAGATATGTAAGTTCTTTATAAATCTTGGATATTAACCCCTTACCAGGTGTATCATGGGAAAATGTTTTCTCCCATTCAGTGAGTTGTCTTTTCATTTTGTTGATCATTTCCTTTGATTTGCAAAAACTTTCTAGTTTGATATAGTCCCATTTATTTATTTTTTTCTTTTGTTTCCTTTGCCCAAGGAGGCCTATCAGAAAAAAAAAATTGTTATGAGAAATGTCCGAGGTTTTACTGCCTATGCTTTCTTCTGATATTTTTATGGTTTTGAGTCTTACATTGAAGTCTTTACTCCATTTTGAGTTTATTCTTGTGTACGGTGTAAAAAATTGGCCTAACTTCATTTTTTTGCATGTATTTGTCCCATTTTCCCAACACCATTTATTCAATAGACTATCTGTACCTCATTGTGTGTTCTTGTATCCTTGATCAAATATTAATTGACCATAAAGGTGTGGGTTTATTTCTGAGCTCTCTATTCTGTTCCAATGACCTATGTGTCTATTTTTATGACAGTACCATGATGTTTTCATTACTATGGCCTTGTAGTATAGTGGGATTCTTCCAACTTTGTTCTCCTTTCTCAAGATTACTTTGGATATTCTGGATCTTTTCCAGTTCCATATAAATTTTTGGAATATTTGTTCTAGTTGTATGAAATATGCTATTGGTATATTGATAGGAATTGTGTTGAATCTATAGATTGCTTTGGGTAGTATGGACATTTTAATTCTTCCTATCCATGAACATGGTATATGCTTTCACTTATTTATGTCTTCTTTCATTTCTTTCTTCAGTGTCTTAAAATTTTACAAGTAGAGGTCTTTTACATCCTTGGTTAAATTAATACCTAGGTATTTTATTTTTTTTGATGTAATTGTAAGTGGGATTGTTTCCTTAGTTTCCCTTTCTGATAGTTCATTATGGGTGCATAGAAATGCAACTGATTTCTGGATATTTAATTTGGCTTCACAGGAAAATTTAACCAAACATTCAAAGAACGGATGCCTGTCCTCAAAGTATTCCAAAAATTCAAGAGGAGGAAGGCTCTGAAGCTCATTTTACGAGGCCAGTATCATCCTGATTCAAAATCAAATACAGTACAAAGAAAGGAAGTTATAGGCCAATATCCATGATGAACATAGATGCTAAAATCTTCCATAAAATATTAGCAAACCTAAACAAGCAATACGTTAAAAAGACTGTACACCATGATCAAATGGGATTATTCCAGGCATGCAAGGTTGTTATAATGTCTGCAAATGTTTAAGTGTGATACATCACATAAACAAAATGAAGGATAGAAACACATGATCACATCAATAGATACAGAAAAAGCATTTGACATAAACCAGCACCCATTCATGATAAAACCTCTTAACAAAGTGGGAGTAGGGGGAGCATACCTCAACATAATAAAGGCCATATATGACAAACCCACAGCCAACATCATACTCAGTGGGCCAAAACTACAAGTGTTTCCCCTAAAATTGGGAACAAGACAGGGATGTCTGCTTTCACCACTCATATTCAACATAGTACTAGAAGTGCTAGCCATAGCAATCAGACAAAAAGAAGAAGAAATAAAAGGCATTGAAATTGGAAAGGAGAAAATAAAATTGTCACTATTTGAAAATGATGTAATACTCTATCTAGAGCATCCTAAAGATTCCATCAAAAAAGTACTAGAACTAATAATGAATTTTCTATTTCTTATAAGGACACTTGTCACTGGACTTGGGCCTGCCTGGATAATTCAGGGTGATCTCATCTCAAGGTCCTTAACTTAATTCTATCTGAAAAGTCCCCTTTCCCCCTCAAATAAAGTCACATTCACAGTTTCCAAGTATTTGAATGTGAACATATCTTTTGGGAGGTCACCATTCAGCTCACTACAGTTTCTTTTGGTGGAATTTAGGCTGTACCATCTGCTCAGAAACATTAAAACAATTGGAAAAAGCATAGAATTACCTCAACATCTTGTTTGCATAATGAAGACATGGATATAGTTTGGTCAGCTGTGGTAGCATGTTTGGCCAAAATAAAATGTTTAACTAATGAGCTTCTGCACATTTCAGGCTTCACTATAACCAGTATAATTTCATTTCTTAAACATGTCATAAGTGGGGAATTGGAGGTAAGGACATATTTAAAATTGTATAAAATAGAAAATATATAATTGATTCTTACTCTTTCTTTTTGTTTGTTAGCAGTTCAGAAATTTATAAGTATGGGTCACACCATGAGAAAACAAGCATTTCCAAACCTCAAGTAAAGCATTGATAATGTAGTTAGCTAGTTGCATTGTGCCATTTTTAAATACTACTCATAAGTTACTGACTTATTTAAGGATCAAATGAGGTGGTGCATTTGAATTTCATTGTAAATCCTATCATGCCATTTTAGTGTAAACAATTACTATTGCTATTTGTGAAGAGGATAGGAACAACAGAAATATTGTAGTTGAATACTATGAAAAATGCTCACTAAGTAGAAAGTAAGGACATTTTTGTCACATATTTTCGCACCTAGTTGGGGTGTTCATGGGAGTTTACTATCTGCTCTTAAATCAATAAAACAGGTCATATCCATTATCAAGAATGAATTGGATTCATGTTAAATACAAGCTTCTTGTATAGAAATAGGTGAGTCAGCAAGATGAATTCCTTTTTGCTTGATTTTTGTTCACCAATAAGACTTCATTTGGGATGTAAAGATAGATGCAAATCTTAGAGGAAATGATTACAAAATGAGGGAATATGCTGTCCTAAGGAAATAAGGACCTGTCAGCAAGAAAAAGAAATAACTTTTAAGAAGGCACATCTTCTCAGATTTGAATTGTAAAGTAGAAAGAAAATTCATAGCCAATGTAGTGACACAAAGTTAAATGCAATACAGTAGTGGTTTTCCAACTTTAAACAATCAAACTCCATTTCCCCTAAATAAATCTCACTTGAACAGCCAATATACAAAATAGATTAAAATGCAGCTGCTTTATTAACATTTTATGAAGCTGGGGTGGGCAGGGATGAGGGACAAAATGTATGTCTTGGTGCCCTTGTCATTGTTGCAGTTTTGTACTACTTGTGTGATTAATTGATCAATAGCTATTTTTTTCCACTGGACAGCAGCACTCCAGGCTCAGATTTACATCCCTAATGCCTAACAAAACACCTAGAACTCTCTCTCTCTATATATACATATATATATATATATATATGTGTGTGTGTGTGTGTGTGTGTGTGTTGATGAATGAATGGATGACTAAAAAAATGCTAATTGAACCAAGCTGGTTAGTTGTCAATATCTCTAATAGCAGTGAAGGCAGAAATGATCTTTCTTTTATCATCCCAGCATTTATCACTAGTAATGTCACTCATAGAGGACACTCCATTTTAGTGCCTGGCATGGATCCTGAAAGACAGTCGGTTTCAGTAAATTTTTAAAAAATAAATGGTACTCAGAAAATACATATTAGTTGAATGAATGAATAAAATGAAATGATTGAATGGGTAAATGAGTGTTGTGATAGAATGAAGGTGAGTGGTTCAATTTTCTTTCTTAAAAATGATTATTAAAAACAGCTAAAACAAAACTTCATGAAGAATCCTGATGGAAGACTCCTAGGTATTATTTTTAAAAGGCAGGGATCTATTAAGTATAAGTTTCACTTTGTTTATACCAATTCCCTAGAATTGTATTGTCTGAAAGTGTGACACATCATAAAACAACTAGAGGCAATGGTTGTGCTAAAGCCATCTTCACTCAGTACAAATTGCTGACTTAAAATTATCCCCAGGAGACACTGAGTGCCCCAAATATAGACAGCTCCAAAAGAAGTATGCCCAGTTTGAAAGAATTGTGTGCCTATAGGAAACACACAAGTTCTTTATTTCAGAAAAAGAGGTGTAAATTACAGTCGCTTGAAGGAAACCCGACTGTGTGCCTTAGCTGGATTTGTAAGCAATGTGCCATTTGATCTACAGTATGTATTGTAGCAAGACATTTCCTAGGGATGAGAGTAGATCAATTTGCTGTTTTACTAGTTATCCAGGGCATCACCAGACTAAAGCACCAAACCCTTATACCATAGTAATACCATAGTGATTTGCTACAGAATTTCCTGAGATCCACCCCCCCCAAAAAAAACATTGCAGTATATGTTTGTGTATGGGTGTTGGGGTCTGTGGAACAACTATCATTGGCATCTTACTTGTTGAATCTGCTTTCTGCGTTTCTGTATGTGAGATCATTGGACAGTTGATCAGCTGCCTCAGTGGGTGAACTTGGCCCTGGGAAAAGTGAGCCAACCTGTGTGGTGACCTGAAGCTGACTGGATCTGGGATAGGTTCTAAGTGGTCCGCAGATGACTTCAGTCAGAATAGAAGAAAACACACAAACCTGGGGTTGTTCTTTTTGATATTTTTTTCAAAAAAGGAAATTTGTTTATAAATTTATACATTTCTATTATAAAAATATAATGAATACAAAAGCACATATAATAAACAATGAAAAATTCCTTTCATCAACCAGCTCCATCAACTCTGTCCATGAGGTACCCCCCTCCCCTACATCCTACTATCTTGCTCAGAAGTAATCGCTAATGTTTGCTTGGAATCATGGTATAAATCCTCTCAAACCAGATTTTAGTTGCATATAAACATAGCAAGTTACTTTGCTATGGACTGAATGTTTGTTCTGTACCCCCCAATTCTTTTTTTAAAGACTTTATTTATTTATTTTTAGAGAGGGAAGGGAGGGAGATAGAGATAGAGAGAGAAACATTAGTGTGCGGTTGCTGGGGGTTCTGGCCTGCAACCCAGGCATGTACCCTGGCTGGGAATTGAACCTGCGACACTTTGGTTCGCAGCCCGCGCTCAGTCCACTGAGCTATGCCAGCCAGGGCTCCCCCCAATTCTTTTATTGAAATTTTAATCTTCAAGAGATGGTATTTGGAGGTGGGCCCTTTGGGGACTGATTAGGTAGTGGCAGTAGATCTCCCATAAATGGGATTAGTGCCCTAAAAGAAGAGACACAAAGACAGATTAGCTATTTCTTGGCTACATGAGGATACAGTAAGATAGGGCTCTCACCAGAAACTGGTCTGACAGCACCTGGATCTTGGATTTCTCAGCCCCTAGAATTGTGAGAAATACATTTTTGTTGTTTAAACTGTCCAGGATATAGTATTTGTTATAGCAGCTGGAACTGGCTGAAACATATAGATACAGATTTTCAAACACATACATAAGTTCATACTATATACATATTTCACTTTGACATGCTTTTTTTTTCACTTAACATTATGTTGGGAATAGTTCCAGCTCAGAAATTAAAAAATAGGATAGCTTCAGTTAGTAACAGTTTGGTATATATTTTTCTAGGCCTTTTTTCTCTATACATATATACACATAATTTGTTGGCTTTGGTTTTTTATACAAATGACATTATGCTATATACATTATTATGCTAACTTATCTTTTCCATTATTAACACATGTGAAGATCATTTTACATCCATTGCATATAGGTCTTCCTCACTCTTTTAAACTGCTTATACAAACTGTGTTAATGAAATAAGGATGCCATTTATTTTGCCAGTTCTTTACAAAGGAACATTTGGGTTGTCTTCCTGGGGTGTTTTGGTTGTTATTTTTGTTGTGTTTATTTGATTATAAACCATACTGCAGTGAATACCCTACATTTCCCTCTCTGTGTGCAAGTGATATTTCTATGGGTGAAATTCCTAGGTCAAAGGATTTGCACATTTTAAGTTTCAAGAGATGCTGTCAAGTTGTCCTCCAAAAGGCCTCTTTCCTCAAATCCCTGCTAACACTTGATCTTGCTAGATTTATTTATTGCAAATTTTACAAGGGAAATTATTTTCACTGTCATTTTAATGTAGATTTTCATGATTACTAATGCGGGTGTTCTGTTGCTTTATTTTTAATTCATATCTCCCATTTTGTGTCATTTTGCCTCCTGATTGTTCTCTCCTCCAGTTTTGTCCAGAACCTGGTCATCTTACACAGTGCTGCCAAGTAAATTTTCCTAAGGCTACTTCTCATCGCTACACTTTCCTGATCAAAAACTCTTACTTCAATCTATCATTTCAGTCAGATTAAGATACAACTTTGGAGAAAGTGCATCTCCTCAGATTTGAGTTGTGAAGATACTTATTTAGTTCCTTTTGTGAGCCATGACCTGTGCTAGGCATATTGGGAAGGACAGTGATGTTTCATGACCCATTATCTGTCTGGTGGTCCAGGAAGCTCTTCTCTGTTCTGTCTCCATCCCTTACCTGAAGTATGCAATTAGCCCCCAAGTCCAGACTCCTTGAAACCCCCTTTTAAAATAACTTTGGAAGAATTTTCTTTCCCTTCTACCTGTGTGGAATTTAAACTTACTTTTGCTTAGGTATAAAATGCATAGCAATATCCAACAAAATGGAAATAATTTTAGATTTTTTTCTTAACTCAATATTTGCAAAAAATAAATTAGGCTTGTCTGCCATTTTTTAGCATAATGCTTAAGCACAACACTGTTTCCCCACTAGTTAGCTGACTGATGGTATCTCTTGTCCAAGCATGCCTGCCTCCTTTCAGTGGGACTCCTACCAGATAACAGTGCCACTTGATTGGATCTCACATTGTGAAATGTTCTGTTGACTCTGTAGAACTTCCCGGGGCGGGGGGAGGGGGCTGTCTCCGGCAATACCATGATCCAAGACCTGCATATGGCTGAATGAATCTTTGGGATACTACACTTTGGTCTTGGAGAGAATCACAAGCCTTTTGTTAGCTGCAAAATCCCCCCTACACCTTTTGAAATGTCGTCAGAGCCTATTATTCAGGAACAATGATGTAAACCCAATTGGTTTTTTAAAGTATTTTATTTATTTATTTTTAGAGAGGGTGGAAGGTAGAGAGAAAGAGGGAGATAAACGTCAATATGTCGTTGCCTCTTGCATGCCCCCAACTGGGGACGTGGGCTACAACCCAGGCATGTGCCCTGACTGAGAATTGAACCAGCGACCCTCTGATTCGCAAGTCGGCACTCAGTCCACTGAGCCACACCAGCTAGTCTTCAATTTCTTTTTAAGAGTGAGGGCGAGGGTGGGGTTGGGTTGGGGGCGGGGGCTGGGTGGAGGTGGGTAAAGGGGGAAAAATGAGGACAACTGTAATAGTGTCAACAATAAAAATAAAGTTAAGCACTGGCTGGTGTGGTTCAGTGGATTGAATACTGGCCTGTGAACCAAAGTGTCGCTGGTTCGATTCCCCATTGGGGCACATGCCTGGGTTGTAGGCCAGGTCCCCGTTGGGGGATGTGTGTGAGACGCAGCCACACACTGATGTTTCTCTCCCTCTCTTTCTCCTTCCCTTCCCCTCTCCTTCTAAAGATAAATAAATAAAATCTTGTTTTTAAAAGTTAAAAAAGGAGTAAAGTTCTAAAATGTGTTATTTTTTCTGTCACTTCTAATTCTGGGAAAGGATTAGTGCTAATCACTTCTTTTCAATTTCCAATAAAGCATCTTTGGTGATGATGCTGATGATATGTAGTCTGAACTAAGGGAGGGGAAAACATTGACTTCGGTGGAGCTGCTCCACAGTAATTGGTACTTCATAAGCTTCATTTGTGCCTTTGTGACAGAGATGGTGAAATTTGTTGAAGAGGTAAAAGCTCAGAGAGATGGAATTGGTACTTGGCTTTCTAGCTTTCTCTTTTGAAGTACACTTCAGAAGTTTTAATAGGTAGAAACTGTTTGAGTTTAGATACTATTTGCTGTAAGCTTGCCAATATAGTCCTTTTTTGTGGTATAGGAGAGGCTTATAACTTGAGCTCAGTAGTCATTCCTTCCAACAACGAAAATTTGTTTCACAAACCCCCTTATTTTGTATGTCAGTTGGAGGATATGAAACTCCCTAAAAGTGCAGTGCTCTGAACCGTAGCAACCACCGCAAGTGGCAATTAATGAAAAAAAGAAAAACTAGATGGGCCTAAATGAATTGCATTCATTACACAAACAGTGCACAAGGATGTTTATACACAACTGCTCAGACCAAGCTGGTAATGCACTATCTACTGTTTCTTTAGCAGACAAACGAAGCTTCAGATTTCTACAACAAAAAGTCTAAGACCACAGTCATAAAAATTAATCTGAACTTAGAAGATGTAAGGCTTAATTAGAATTCTGATCCAAGACAGCAGACTGTGTGAACTGCTGCTGCTAAACTGTGCTGTGTAAACACTGCATATTGATGGAGTTTGCTTGTCAACTCAACTGGCATTTCCATGCACAGTAAGCTTGTCTTTCTGTCAGCCAAGTGCATCATGGGAAAAGATAAGCATCTCAGAAGAGTGTGATCTGCATGTGTAAAGAGAGTGGGGAGAAAAAAACCTCAAAGAAAAGGAGGCTTTGCATGGTTTTCAATTGTTGAAAGGTTAAAAAGAATGTCTTCCAGCAATGTGCATTCTGGCCCAAGGATAGCAAGGGATTTCTTTATAAGAATTAGAAGATAAGCAATTTTTTTTTAAAAAAGAGGAATATTATCTGTAATCTTTAGCTAAGTAAAGCATGCCACAGAACAAGGATTGCAGAAAATAAAAAGAATTTAACAGTGTTTTGGGCTTTTCCCTAATTCCTTTGGCGGGAATCTTTATTTCCTTAGCCAATTTATCTAAATCAAGAGGCATTTTTTAAAAACTAGGCAGCCTCATAGTATAGGTGATGTGAGGAACAGAGGCTTGGATAGACAAGTTTCAAATCTTGACTTTTACTATATAACCTTGAGCATATCACTTCATCTCTCTGCACCAGAGTTTCTTATCAATTAAATATTGGCATCATAAAAGTATGTCATGTGGATGTACGGTTCAATGAAATAATGTATGTGAAAGTCCTGGCACTTAATAGGTGATTAAGAAATTTATTGAATGATTTGAGACAACATGTAGTAGGTAGTTAGATAGGCATGAGCAGAGTAGGGACAACAGGCCGGGTACTGAAGGTCACCAGGGTAAGGGCCCTGGTGCCTAGCAATGGGCAATTGTAAGGTGGGACTTTGCCTCCATGGTGATCTTTCTTTCCTTACTGTATCACTGGTCTTGTGGTTCAGGCCCTTCCCTGACCTTTCCTGTCCTGGCATGTTGTCAGTCATGTGGTAGGCCCCCTTAGGGGAAGAACAAGGGAGCCAGAGAATAGCCTCATATGACTCCATTGCAAGACCACTACTGTAAGCAGTAAGTCCTAGAGATAACATCTAGATCTCGGCTGTGTTTCAGCTCCAGGCCCAGAAAAGCAGCAAGACCAGGTGGGGTGACATCATGGCTCACACGGGACCAGCTTCAATGAATAATGATATTCTGCCCTTGTGCCAAAAACTCAGTGGAGACCACAACCCTGAGGAGACACATGTGGGAAACTGATGAATACTCGATTGGGATTGTCTCAGAGACCTCCACACAAATGCCTTAAGATGAAGGACCCAGTGCATGCTCTCTTCCTCTCCCTCCCTGCTCTCTGTCTCTCTGTCTCTGTCTCTGTCTCTGTCTCTGTCTCTCTCTCTCTCTCTCTCACACACACACACACACACACACACACACTCATGCCCCTGTCTTTCCCTATCCTCCTTTCCACAGTATGTTCTCTCTCTGTCTCTCTAGAGCAATGGTCCCCAACCTTTTTGGCACCAGGGACTGGTTTTGTGAAAGATAATTTTTCCATGCATGTGGGGGAAGGGGGGCAGGGAGACAGGTGGTGGAGCTCAGGCAATAATGTGAGAACCTTCACTCCCTAGCCCGCAGTGTACCTCCTGCCATGTGGCCTAGTTCCCAACAGGCCCTGGACCTGCACCTGTCCATGCCTGGGGGTTGGAGACCTCTGCTCTGGAGCATATCTGTGCCTTTCCAGTCTCCTCTCCCCAGGCAAATTCTCTTTGGGTTTTTTCCCTAGGCTGCAAGGGCTTGTCTTTAGCCTCTGTAACTTGTTTCCTGCATTCCATGCAGCTGACCTGGCTCACTTTTTCCATGGCTCGTCTCTTCTACCCTATGACTTTCTAAATAAACCTTTGCTTGTATTTAAGTCTTGTATCTGAATTCTTTCTTAGTCAAAACTGAAGGACCATGGTCTAACATCTGGTGCTATTCACCATTTACAAACTAATATTTTGAAAAGTTTGTCTTCTCAATGACTTCTAAGGTCATTTTGATGTCTTTCCTATGTTGTAGACTGACTAGTTTTATAAGCTTGAGATCAGGGACCATGGCTGTGTGAATCTTTGTTTTCAGCTCTACAGTATGCACAGGGTTTTTAATAAAAGTCATTTGCTTATTGCTGCTATTCAGCAAACAAGTTTCTTCCTCCTACTTATCCTCTGATCCTTTGACAAGTATACTCCTCAGTATTGTCTGCTGGGTTCAGAGATTGCCTGTTGCTGACTATTTTGGCCAGTGGTTTTTTTTTTTAATCTGTGGGGGAATTGTTTCAGTACAAGCACTGAAGAGGTGAAAGGGAGCAAGGTACCTGGTACATAGCAGTCACTCAAATATTTGTAAACTATGTGAGGTGCATATGGGATGCAAGCATGGGCAAAAGGGAGAAGGAATGAGACAAAGAGAGAAGGGGGAAATAGTAGTCAACACCTATTACAATTATTGAATGTTCAGTAATACATATAAAGAAATTGAGACTTAAAGAAGTAAATAAATTCCCCAAGGTCATACTTAATTCACAATCTTTTATCTAAAGTCATATATGTGTCAAAATTCTGAAATTGTTGGAGTTTAGGAAGACATATGGTTTGTGTACCATATATTATTACATAACATCAGCACAGTCAGTGGAAACAGCACAGTCAAATACATTAATATTTATGCATTGCAATATTCACACATAGTGAGATAAATGAAGACTATAAATATCTCCATATTAGTTTAGATCAAGTCAGATATTGCTGCCAAATAACTTACAAAACACCTTTATTTTTCAAAGCTTTTTAGATTTTGAAATTTCAGATAAGGGGATTGCGGACTTATGGTAGATAGTAGAGAGTAATGAGAACACAGGTGTGTCAGATTCTAGAGAAGGGTCATTTCCTTGCTGTATTAGTTCTCTGTTGCTTCTGAACAAGTTAATACAAATTTAGCAGTTTAGCAATGCAAATATATTCCCTTGCAGAAGTCCAAATTAGATCTCCCTTGGCTAATATCAAGGTGTCAGCAGGGTTGTGTTTCTTCTGGAGACTCTAGGGGGAAATCTGTTTCCCTAACTATTCCACCTTTTAGAAGCTGCCCACATTCCTTGGCTCATTCCCTCTTTCTCCATCTTTAAAGTCAGCAAGAGCCGGCTCAGTTTTTCTCCTAACTCTGACCTTCTGTCACCCTTTTCCATATTTAAAGGGCCTTTGGAATTACATTGGGTCCAACCAGATAGATAAACCAGGGTAAATTAGCTAGAGTTCTCCTGAGAAACAGAATCTCTAGGGGTGTGTGTGTGGGAGGGGGGGAGAGAGACAGAGAGAGACAGAGTGAGACAGAGAATGAATGAGAAAGTGATAGAGAGATATTGAGATTTAAGGAATTGGCTCATGCAAATGTAGAGGCTGACAAGTCCAAAATCTTCAGAATGGGCCAACAGGCTGGAGACCTGAGAAGCACCAAGGTTATGTTTCAAGTCTGAAGGCCATCTGGTGGGAGAATTCCTACAGCTTTCAAGTGATTACATGCGAACCACTGACATTATGGGAAGCAATTCGCCTTACTCAAAGTTCACTGACTTAACTGTTCACCTTATCCAAAAACACCCTTACAAAAACATCCAGAATAATGTTTCATCAAATAGCTAGGCACTTAGGCCCAGCCAGACTGACACACAGAATTAACCATCACACAGCGTAAACTCCCTCTCTCAAGGTCACTGGATTAGCATCCTTATTTTCAATCTTCAACCTTAATATTCCTGCCACGTAACCTAACATATCATCATGTCTGGGAATTAGGGCATGGATATTTTTGGGACCATTATTCTGCCTACCACAACGTGGTTGTGCAAGTTGTGCACAACGCAGTGCCAAGGGTACACCACTCATGTAGACTGCAATTTGAATAGCACCCTCTGAGTGATGGAATGTGGAGGTTTTGTTCCAGATGCCACATGCCTAAGGATAGCCATTGCACATACTGACTCCCTGGGAGAGAGTATAGTAAGAGTTTCTCCAGGCTCAGCTGCTGGAAAATTGGGTGATGATGGCTTCTGCATGAATATATAAGCTATTTCCATAGGAAATGGGGCAGAGCCAGGGTCCCCCAGCAGTCACCCTGTGGAGCATACAGGCCGATTTGTGAGGTTTTAAATTCTACATCTTCAGGACCAAGCCAGGATGGTCTCTAAAAGGCTTTCATAACTCAGGATTGGCTGCTGCATATTACTCATTCTGTGGAGGGGAAGAAGAGAAAGCTGCATTGGTGATTATGGGACGCCTGGTATGAGGTTTCAGAGGAAGTGCCCCAGTCCCATCTCGAAGGCAGGGAATTCTTGGGTCTGGTGTGGCTGATTGAGTAATAAGTATAATCACAATAGCTATGGAACTAATGGAACTAAAGCATCTTTCTGCAAAAGAGAAATTTTCCATGAGAACCAAAACATTGCTAGAATATCTTATATTTAATTGGTTTTGCATAGATGACAGAAAAACCAAATACCTTTTAAATACTTAAGTCAGCAGGGAGATTACACCTTTACTACAATTTTGGTCTATTACCCTCTCCCTAAATGAAGCTAAGAAAAGAAATGAAACAGGAAAGAAAAATCTGAAAGTTTTTTCAAATAGCCACGGTCATTAATTCAAACTGTTTCAAGAAATCTAAGAATGAAGGATGCCTGTTTTGTGGCTGAAGTAAAAAAAAGATCTTATTTATCATTATTTGCAAAAACTGAATGAGGCAAAACTCTATCTCCTGACCATTCCATTTCCTAACATAAATAGCCACACTGTAGATGTTTCACCATTGTAAAGAGAGTCATTACCAGAAATGGTTAAGTAAATTTGTAAAAGTACCACTGTCAGATTATAATTATTTAGTTCTTTGTACTGTCTCCTGCAACTTCTGTTTCTGACCTACTGTTGCTCAGAGCAGGGACAATACTCCGGGTTTGATGTTGATTGACTCTTATTAGAATCCAGGAGGTTTGATCTAGATTAAAACAGTGCCAGGAAGCATGGAGAACACAGAGAAAGGTCAGCAGGTTAGGTGAGCAAATTGCCGCCAAATGGAGGATATGACCTCAATTTTTTCTTTTGCAGGGCGGGCCCATGACTGACAAGTTGTTGAGAACACAGCACTTGTTCAAAATAGAGGAATACAAAAAGGACATATCTGACAGGGGTTGGAGCTCATAAGTCCTTATCTAAAAGACCATTGTGTTACTTGTTAATGGGTTTAGCACAAAGCTGTCAAATCTCTGGCTGAACTCCAAAACCCAGGCTTATTCTGTTATACTATTTTGTTAAATTATGCTTAGTACCTTGTTTCATATGTAATACATTTTAGGGTGGAATGAGGGCAATCAGGCTAAACTTTATAATGATTTGAAACAAAAAGAAAACCAACTTTTGTTGTTGAAAGACTGACCAACATTGAGAAGACATTTTGTTTATTAACGTAATTTTATATTGTTCGTTATCCTGATTTTTTTTCAATTGGCAGGTGACCATAGTCTAAGGTAAGGGCCAGTAAACTCTTTCTATAAGGAGCCAGATAGTAAATATTTTAGGCTCTGTGGGACAGATGGTCTTTGTTGCAACCACTCAGCTCTACCATTGTGTCATAAAAGCAGCAGTAGACACTACATAAATGAATGGGTGTGGCTGTGTTCTAATAAACTTCATCGACAAAAACAGCTAGGGGGCTGGATTTGGCTTGTGTGTAGGTTGTAATTGTTCACCCCTAGTCTAAGTGACAAGAAATAAACTCAATTGACTAGCTTGATTTTGTAAATAAGCTGTAAAAAATCAGCGTAATAAAGGAAGTCAGTCATCCAATCTGGTGAGATGGGGACCGCTGTGTAAACCATTGTCTCTTCAACATTTTCAATGATCCTGAATTATCAATGTCCCTGATGTTCTCCACTGTGCTAGGATGCCATAGGATCTCATAGGAGAGAGAGGAAAAATTAGGGAGTGAGTGGGTCATAGATTAGTGTACTTGGAGTGCTTGAAGGAGATAGAATGACTTGATACAACTTGATTTATGTCCATAGGTATGAATTATCCAATAGATTTATTTTTTACTCTCTAACATAGGGCAACAAATTACTTAGCCAAGACAAAATATATAGACATTGCCTCGATCACTATTGGCCATGGAAGGCAGAATCCAGCAAACACTAAATTCTGTTCTTTTTCTGCTAAAGAAAGCAACTATTTGGATTATAAAGTTTGATTGTGTTGATCCCCTCTTAGGAGAAATGTTCCCCTCTTTCAGTATCTGTCATTTTTAAGTCAGTTTAGTGCCAAGGGCACAATTTTAATTGTAAATGTCAAGTGTGCTTATAAATGTCAAGTGCACATATAAATGTCAAACGAGCTATGTGGTTCCTGACATCCTCTCCTACTGAAGTGTACAAGACACGATACAGAAGACCCATGACTCAAGGATTCCAATTCTTAACTTTTTTTTAACCCTCACCCAAAGACATGTTTCCATTGATTTTAGAGAGAGTGGAAGGGAGACAAAGAGAGAAACATTGATGTGAGTGAGAAATGAGAAATGTCAACTGGTTGTCTCCCTTAGGCGCCCCAACTGGGAATCAAACCCACATGCCCCCACTCCCACCAGCCCTGCAAACTGTGCATGTGCCCTCACCAGGAATCTGACTGGCAGCCTTTCAGTGCACACAGTGATGCTCCAACCAACTAAACCAAGTGTCCAGGGCTCTAGGATTCCAATTCTTAATGGAGTTTTTGTGCTGAAGGCATAGATATCTAGTTAGCTGTTATATTCACTCATCACCCTGACCATAACATTGGAACTGCTTTTAGAGTTGGAGTCAATGAACCACACACTTGTTTATAAGAAGGTACAAAGTTGCATAGAGTGCAAGCCCTGTTGGAGAATTTTTTTTTGAAAAAAATATGATTAACAAGAAAAATAGTTTCAAGGGAAATTGCTTGTGTGCCCATTGGACTATATTTTGAAATGACCTTTGGATTACCTTCTTACTGATGGAACTGGACCACCTTTGCCTTCTTGCCAGTGAATCCTTTCTACTTGTGCAAGAGGAGAGCATGGCCCCAGTTTATATTTTCACAATTTTTTAGTTTTCCTGAAATGTAGCCTTTTTCCCTCTGGTCTCAATTCTTTCAGTTTTTAATGAGCATGCAACATATCTATAGTACATGCCACGTTTTCAGCATGTGCACGCACTTCTTTCTTTATCCCTTTATTATACACTTATTGAGTGTCTCCTATGTGTTATGTGCTGGATATAAACAACAGTGAACTCATAGAGCTTGTATTCCAGTGGAAGGGACAGATCTTAAATAATTAATCAGCCAAGTAAATAAATAATTAAGAACTGTGTTAAGTGCTATGTAGGAAAAGTACAGTGTGCTCTTAGAGCTTCTCACTGAGAGAACTGAGCTGCTTGAGGATCAGGGAAGACTACTACTCTAAGGAAGTGCCCATTCGTGGTGATACTGAAAAGCCGCATAAAGTTTCACTAGACAAAGAGTGGGAGAAGAGTATTCCAGGCAGAGAACTTTGGATGCAAAGCCCTTGAAGTAGAAAAGAGCCTAGAACATTGAAAGTAGCCCAGTGTCTCACAATGACCAACAGAGTAAGCAAGAGAGGGACACAAGACTCCTTTTGTCATTCCATATTCTGTAGAACTACTGTTCTAGGTATTGAGGATACAATTAAAAACAAAATCCTTGCCTTCATGGAACGCCCTTCTAGTTGGTAAGAGATACTATACATGCATAACTAGATATTATGTTAATTTCCTAGGTGATAAGTTCTCTGAAGAAAATGAAGCTGGGTGGTCATGGAAGGCCTCTCTGAGGAGGTGCCATTTGAGCAGATAGGGGATAGTCAGATAAGATCTGGGGGAGGAGAGTGCCAGGTAGTTGGATCAGCCTATTAGAATATACCTGGTGTGTTTTTTAGACTTTATTGAATGTTCTCGACAACCTCGAGAAGCATATACGAGGTAACTTCTGCTAAATTTGTAGCCTATACATGTCAGGGTAGGATTTAAACCCGTCTGTCTATTCCTTTTCTCTTTCTAGTCCATGATACTGCTCCTTTGGAGGAGGATATTAAGTTATGTCCAATACGCACAAGTCATTTTAATCATTTCAGTCAAAATTGTTACATCTGAGAGAGGACATAATCCTTAGCATATGTCATGAATGGAATCCCAAGCTGATGCTGATAAAGGCACTCTCACCTTTTTGTGTTGGGAGTACTACTTTGGGGCCTGGTATGAGGAAAGTGCGTGCTTACTGTATAGTCTGTAGTATGTTTAGAAATCATCCTGTTAACACCCAAAGTCTGACAGTAATAGGAGACTTAGGTTCTGTGTGCTTTCTTCCATTCAAATAATTGTGTAAATTTAGGCAAGCTCCAGCCTTCCTGAGTTCCAGTTTCTTCGTGGGGAATATGAGATTAATAATATCTTTCTTGCCTGCCTCTCAAAGTTATTGTGAATACTCAATTAAAATGTCTCTACCTTCAAAATATATCCAGAATCCAACTCCCTTCACTGCTACCACTCTGGTCCAACCAACAATATTTCTTTCCCGGATTATTGTAATAGCAGCCCAACTGGTCTTCGTTTTCCACCCTTGCCACCCCACTTGCCAATTCCATTCTGAATGGAGCAACAAGGGTGATCCTGCCAAAAGCAAGTCAGATCTTAGTGGGACTTACCATTATGTTCCAAACCTTCAGTGGCTCATTAATTCATTTGGAATTAAAGGCAGAGTTCTAATAATATTGGCCTATACATCCTCCATGATCTGCTCACCTGCTTGACCACTCTGGACTTATTTCCTCATCTAGTGCTCTACTTAACTTGGCTCCAGCCTCACTCATTTTCTTGTTATTCCTCACCCACACTAGGAACAGTCTCAGCTTAAGAGGTTTTTGCTTGTCCTTGCCTCTTCCAGCAACACTGTCTGAGTCAAGTGTCTGCTCAAATGAAGTCTATTGTGACCACCTTATTGTCAATGGCAACCACTTTCCTCATATTTCAGACTCCCTTACTCTACTTTTTATTTTTCTTCTCCATAGCACTGTGCATTGTTAAAAAATAATACATAATTTACTTGTATATGCATTGTCTATATATATAATTTTGTACCAACCAGGAAATTTTTGAGAGTGGGAGTAGGTGCTATTAAATTACACCAAGACAACAGGTATAAACTGGGATTTAGTAATCTATGATGATTTAAAAAAATTATGTCTCTCCTTGTTGGGCCCACAAGAATAGTTATCTTTAAATTCTTTGTTGTTTGCTTATTTATCTCATGTGCCAATAACAGTGGCTGACATAGTAGGTTATTGATACATATTTTTGAATAAGTGAATGAATGAGTAATACATATGAAGGATGATTATAAGATATAAATTAGTATAGACATGCATCTTAGTTATTCATTTTTCTCTACATATGTATGTAGATACATATATTACATGAAATGCATCTATATCTATATATTTCCATCTACATACTAAATGTATATTTAATGGCAGTAATCCCTCCCCCCATGTATCACTTTTATTGCCTACGAGAGAATAAAAGATAGGTTTTGCCATACATTTTATATGTACTTTAAAATGCTGAAGAGTGATTTGAAAGATAAACATGGCTTAGGAAAAGTTATCACAAGCAGGTTGAAAGATGCTGTTTATTAAAAAGACTTTCTTCCCCCTCAGAGCACATCTCTCTGCTGAGGGCTCGTATAGGTGCTGACAGTCACCTCAAGGAATTATTGATGTGGCTTGACTGAAAATTAGTTTGATGCGCATATGAGGCTGTGCAGTGGAAGGTAAGGCAACCTTCGTTCCTACCGAAGAGGAAGTACACTATCTTTTGTTTGAGGAGACGATAGGAAGCATGGATGGTGTGGAGTGAGCCACTGCAATATATGGGAAGCATGAGCCAGAAGTGATGTCCAGTAGGGAGACTCTCAATTGATAACAGTTAAATTTATGATTGAAATGTGACTTAACCCATGGTAGGCTATAGTAAGTGCTTGGAAACAATTTTATTTTTACACTGATCTGCATCCATTTATTGTTGCACCTGCTCTATTTGTTGGCATGCCCTTGAATGAATTCCTGTAATAAACTGAAATACAATGTGCTCTTATCAAAGTTAATAAATGTACTGAATTTGAAGGTAAAATGGTTTATATTCAATTTTGCTTACTCGCTGGTTTTGGAAATGCTTAGATAAACAAAAGTGTGCATTTTACTTACAAAGCTTCAACAAAGTTAATGGGTAAATTTTTAAGCTTCCTCTCTTAGTTGATGTCAATGAGGATGATTAAGGAAAATAATTTCCTTTTAACCAAATTAAAAAAAAATAAAGCCTCATTAGGCTAGACTTTGCGGGCTTCCATCTTCCTCTCTATTTTAGTAAATTAGGTTTGGCTGAGTTGGCTTCTCATGCTTCCCACCCCCACATCATTTGAAATACTTTTTCCATCCGCGATTCTTTCCCATATTCCAAGTGTGTATCGCAGAACATAGGTGGAGAAGTTCACCGGGTTCAGCTGCATAATGAAAAAGGACAACATTTCAGCATTTCATCTTCTCTTCAGGCATTTAAGAAATCAAAAGTGAGATTAGTGTGGAAGGAGGTAAAACCTTCACACTTCCAGTCATGGAAAAGTAAGGAAGAGGGACATCTCTTTTTCCTCTTCTTTTTGGACTAGGGCTTGACTGTTTTCAGAACTTTCAGCCTTCTGTAGCCTTGAGATGTCTCTAGTTCAGATTAATGTTCAACTATTGCAGTTTGAATCACCCAAGCATGCAAAATCAACTGTTTACTCTAAATATTAGAAGGAACTTAAGATTAGAAAAAGGAAGCTTGAGCAGAACCAGACATATATTAGAGACTCAATATATGTGTTAATTTATTCTGGAGTGGTTGAAATACTTTCTAGTAAGTAAACATGTTCATCTGCCAATTCGTCTTTCTTTTCTGATGCCAGGTAGCCTGAGAACTGAGCAGCTAGAGAGGAGATATGGATGTGTGAGTTTCATAGTCACATATGAAAATATTACTTTCTCCATTTTTTTGGTTAATGAATTCTTTTTCTTTCTCAAGTTCTTAGTCTACCTTATAGTGGTAGAAAATAACAACCACAACCATAAATATACC
The DNA here is from genome assembly GCF_019186645.2 of Phyllostomus hastatus. Classification (NCBI taxonomy): domain Eukaryota; kingdom Metazoa; phylum Chordata; class Mammalia; order Chiroptera; family Phyllostomidae; genus Phyllostomus; species Phyllostomus hastatus. Next base: position 5,032,243 of record NW_025333841.1, on the reverse strand, counting down.
AATAAATCTCTCAATGTAGTTGCTACGAGTAAACTCATGCTAAATTTGTGATATCTTAGTTAATACAAATAATTCAGCCACATTCAGATTTAAAACATCCTGTCATATTTTCTCTCTCTCCATCATTTTGCAGTTTCTTTCAAGCTTCTTGAACATGGCAATCATGTTTGTAGGGACTTGGCTTTATGCAGCTGCTATGTGACATTTAAAAAAATTTTAATCATTATTCAAGTACAGTTTTCTGCCTTTTACTCCCATTCCAGCCCACCCACCCATCCCTCCCCACCTCCCTCCCATTACCTCTCCCCCTAGTTTTTGTCCACGTGTCCTTTATATTTGTTCCTGTAAAGCCTTCCCATTGTCCCCTGAAATTCCCTCTTCTCTCCCCTCTGGTCACCGTTAGCCTGTCCTCCATTTCGGTGTCTTTGACTATATTTTGCTTGTTTCTTTGTTTTGTTGTTTAGGTTCCTGTTAAAGGTGAGATCATATGGTATTTGTCGCTATGTGACATTTTTGAGGAGAGAGTTTGATAAAGCTCTCTTCTGGATCCTCTTCTGTGAGATCCTCCTACTCCAGGTGATCTTCTGTGGCATAGCTATCAGGAAGGCTTTTGCCTGAAAGTAAGAGAAAATCAACTTACAGTGCCTTGGAGCACAAGGCTGTTTATTCTGTAGTAATATGAAAATCCAGATGCAGGTGGCCACCAAGTTGTTGGGACAGTTCAGTGCCCCAGGCCCATGCCACCTTTCTGCTCCTCCATTCTTTGCATGTTGGCTTTTCGCTTTTGTGCTTCTCATCTCATGGTCACAAAATGGCCATCACACATCCTGATACCACAAAAGCTTTCCAAGGCAGCAAGCAAGAGGGAAGAACCATCATTACCCAGTAGTTCTCCTCTTGTATATGCCTCTTTCATCAGGAGAGCAGAGGGTCTTCAAAAGTTTCTTCTTAGCCAAAATGAGTCACGGGCTACCACTTGATGTGAAGAGGGCAGGGAAAGGGACCTTTCGAGTATTGCACCCTCTGTCATGGGAGACAGGCTAGGGAGATGGAGTTGAGAATACATCTTGACTGGCTAGCCTTTAGTTTCTGCCTCTACTAGTTTGGTTTTGGATACAGGAAATACACAGAGCTGCCTGACATTGTGGCTGAGATAGTCTGTGGGGGAATGAGTAGGTTTCATCAGTGATTTTTTTAATGTGTAAGAGGGACCTTTTGTGTGTAGGGAACACTATTTTCAGTTTCTTGGTTTTACGTTAACTTATTAAAATTACATCTTAAGAAGTGCTTTTCTCCTGGCCTTTAAATTCAGTTTTAAAATCTTAGTCTGTTCTGTAAATCTGTTACATTTTGCCAATCACTTGCAAAACAGCCTTTGGTTAATGTTGGATCAACTCTGAACAGACTAAATTTTGCTTAATTAAATGAATTCCTGTTTGTAAACTTAGGTACTTCAATTCTCTTCAATATTTCAAAGTACATATTTAAGTCTAACACAGTGTGGGGCAAAAGTGGCCTTATAGGTGTTTGTATGGAAAATAATACAATAATTAATAAATAATAATACATGAATAAACTCTATGTTTCACATACTCACAACTGTAAACCTACTTTTGCCCCACCCTGTATATCTGATTTTCTTTTTAAGCACTTCAAATACCTGACCAGGTGAACTTATGATCCCAACAAGCAAAATATACTAAGTATTTGAAAAACTCTCATACATTTAATAAGCCAAACTTGTAAATATAAAGAATATAAAATCCTTTTAAATATCCTATTACATTTAAAATGCATAGTCAAAATATCTTATATACTTTAATAAAAAAATCACCAGTTAATAAAATTTTAAAAATTGGAATCTCTCTATGTTTAAGCTGTCATTCTAAAATGTACCACATTCTCTTCACCATGACAAGTACACTAAATACCAACTGGGCACATATTATTCTGACCTTCACATATTGGTATTAGTACTATGCATTTGATTCACTTCATTATCTCTACATTTTATTCCACACCTTCCTAAAATTTTTTTATTGTTGTTCAGTTACAGTTGTTCTGCCTTTTTCCCCATTGCTCTCCCCTGCCCCGTCTCCCCCACTCCCACAGTCGATCCCCTCGCATTGTCTGTGCCCATGAGTCCTCTATTCATGTTCCTTTGTTTGTACCTTCCCTTGCTTTCTTCATTATCCACCTCTTCCCTCCCCTCTGGTCACTGCCAGTTTGTTCTTTATCTCCAAGTCTCCAGTTCTATTTTTCCTATTTGTTTGTTTTGTTGATTAGGTTCCACTTATAGGTGAGATCATATGGTAACACACTTAGTCCTACAACGAGGAGAGCATCACCTCAGGTGGGATAAGCTGGGCTTACCATTACAATTGAAGTAAGATCACTTAAGAACCAGAGATTTGACAGTCTGTTCTTTATTTCAGTGTCTTTGGTTATATTTTGCTTGTTTCTTTCTTTTGTTGTTTAGGTTGTTTAGGCTGACAGAGTTCAGAGGGGAAAGGAGAGGGAATTTCAGGGGAATTTCAGGGGAAAAGGGGACGGGTTTACAGGAACGAGTATAAAGGACACATGGACAAAAACTAGGGGCTGGTGGAAATGGGAGGGAAGATGGGAGGGCTGGGTGGGTGGGTTGGGATGGGAGTAAAAGATAGAAAATTGTACTGCACCAACAATTTAAATAAAATTTTTAAAAAATTAAAAAAAAAGAGCCAGAGATTTGAGAATCGGATGTTGTACCATAGGCAACAACATTCCATGGAGATTCTATTTGTGTGCAGTTGATTCAATTGGGACCCTGTTTTAATCACTATGGTGACAGGAAACACTAGGTCCATATCCTTCAGCTGGGTTTGGTTTCTTACAAATTCAAGTTATGCCCTTACATCATTCTTCCCTCATTATTATCTAATTTAAATTGATAAAAGTCTTCAAACTGTCCCATTCCCAAATACATAGCTAACTTCTTTGAACTAATTTCTACTACTTAAGTTAATTCAGGGTTCTTTTTTGTATGTTCCCACCTGAGCCATCATTCTTCTAATGTAAAGGCATCTGATTGCATTCTGTATCCCTCTCATACAGTTCGACACGGTCTGAACTGCTGATAACAATTCTCAGTTTGGCACATGGCCATTATGCAACTACAGCTTCTCTTGATTCCAGAGAGGGGGTGTTGGGTTGTGGTTTGGGTAGAGCTGTCCTTATCACTATTGCCTGTTCTTTTGTCACAGTCCTGGGACACTGGGATATCCACTAGCTCTCTCTGTGAACTTTTATGCCCCATTGGGTACCTATGGAAACTTTGGAGCTGCAGAAGTTTAGGAGTGTTTTCAAATGTTCTTTTTTGCCAGTGTCACCAATGAGCATGGCATCATTTGTCCTGTGTCATGCCAGTGTGGTACTTCTTTCCAAGCTTGATACTGCTCTTCCCCCAGCTTCAGCTCCCCCAAGAGTGGTGACAAATCTTTGGTATTCCACTCTAAATTATCCTCCCGCTCTACTCAGCACAAAGTATGAAGGGGTGAGGATTGTCTCAGTGGGTCTGAATCTTGCTGCATTACATAAGCTTAGAGGCTTTTGAACTTAGAGGCAAAATATTTGGTTCCTTTGTTGCCCTGGGCCAATATGTCAACTTCCCCATGGGGTAATTTTAGCTCCATTCCTCACATTTGAAATAGGAGAGGTCACATTAGAGAAGAAAGGAACTTACTTGTTAAAAGACATAAATCATTATTTGTCCAGCCACGGTATCTTACAATAGCTGGGGGATAAAAGAATTTGTTACATTCTCTTTAAAAGAGAAGAGTGGTTAAATAGCAGGAGCAGCTACAAGGGTATCTTACAGTCTGGGATGAGAGTAGCTTGCAGATTTGTTGGAACCAAAGCCATTGGTTTCTCTAAATATGATTCCTATTCTTCTTTGATCTCTTCTTTTAAAGGCCACTTCACTGAGGTCTTCTCTGACCCCTCAGGCCACTCACAACCTTCCTATCGTGTACTCTCAAAGTAATCTCATTTCCCTTTTATCATGCATCTCACTTCATTTTGATTTAATGTTTATCCTAACCAGTAGACTGAGCTCTTATAGGTGTTGGGAGACCTTTCCCCTCTTCTTCATAGAGTTCTCTGTAGCATCTAATGCTATATTTGGCTCTGAGTAGCTGCTCAAAAACTTGAATAAATGAATAATTGTTTTAAATTATTTTGGTTAGTGTAATACACATCAACAAGAGGCTAGGCTGCAATGGCTTGACCTCTCTAGAATGTATGAACTTGGGCAATGTGGCTTCAATTACCACATTGGATTCTTGGACATGCTGAACAGCTTTAATTTTCACGGAGTTCTTTAAATAAAGGTCATGGGATTTAAGTAGAAGACATAAACTCAGGAAACAAGAGCGTGTTTTAACATACACAAACTGTGGCAGCTTCAGTTTCCAGGGAAGAGGACATATTCCATTTTGATCGATCAAAAGCACAATCTTATCTTCAGTGTTTAGCTAAATATTATAGATTGAATGGAGTGATTTTACTGATGTGTTGAAAGTTATTAGTTGTGAAACACTTTTACAAACTGTACAGGAGAATGGAGATGAATCTAAGACTTCATTTCATTTTGCAAAGCAGGCGAATCTTCCAGGATTTATTTTCTTCTTGACATTCTTTTATATAATGCATTTGAACAGATTTAAGATGAAACAGAGATTTTTTTCATGTCTTCTGACCCTGAGCCATTTATATGAGAGAGGCTTTTAAACATGAATATTTTTGACTCTTAACAACTGCACCTTTGAAATGGCATAAAACAGTGTTCAGAACTGCAAATATCACTGACATTTCTAAAGTGCAAACAATGTTTAATAGTATGGCAGAAAATGTATTGCCTCTGCATGAATATAGGTATTGCTTAGAAGTTTATGGTATTTAAGAGTTAAATAAATCAGTGGAAAACTCACTATAGACTAGCTCTATGTAACCAGAGGTAGGTATAATAATTAGGAGGACCGTGAAACTCTTTTAATGGTTCAATAAATATGCCAAATATCTGTGGCAGCCTGCTGTTCTCTAAGTCCAGATTGCTGCTTTGTAGGTAAGTATCAATCTTCACTACTTGCTGTGTTCAACCTTTCTGAATCTGTGATCAGGATCCATCTGTTCAGCTATATTTGTTAGTGTGTTTTCTTATGACATAAATCCTTCAAAATGTTCAGCTCCAAGTGGTGTCATGATACCTGCTGGGTTATATTTGTCAGACACAATAATAGTATAATAGTCTTTAACCACAGAGAACAGAATGTAAAATATGCAAACTAAAAAGTTGTACTTCTGCTGAGGTCAGGGCTGCCTTGGGAATAAACAGTGGTTCTCCTAACAGATGGGTCAGAAGGGATGGTAATTATGAAAGATGACCATGACTTGGGTCCTTGACTCAGAATAGGGCATGTGAGCTCTCTAGGCATTTTGGAGGCCTCCCTCCTGGTGATATGCTTGCTTAGTGTCTGGCCATAGAAAATAAAGTGGTTGAGAAACGATTGCTTGCAACTGACAGTCTAGCAGGTGCTGACATCCAGGGACTACCACTTTTCATTAAGAGAAGAATCTGGTGATTCCTTAAAGATGGGAAACATGCTTTTAAAATTTGGACAAGTTTTAATTTTGAAAGATGTGATGCTTTATTACCTACTACCTTTTTAAACTTTTTTTGCTGATTTTTTTCTCTTCCATGCGGAAGGAATAGTTAAGCACAAGGCTCTGAGTCAGGAAAGAGCTTGCCTCTTTCAAGACATAAAAGAAAGCCTAGTGGGCCAATGTGTAGTAAAAAGGGAGGGGGAATGAAGCATAGGAGGAGGTTACATAGCCAGATAACTCAGGGTTATATAGACCAAAAGGGGAAGCCTTTGAAATGTTTCAAGTAAAGGAGTGACGTGATCTAAATTTTTAAAGTATATCTGTAAAAAAAGTAAAAATACCTATATATTATGCAGATATACTTTAAAACTTTAATTTCATTAATGTGTTATATCTAAATAATATATGTAACTTATATGTAAGTTAGGAATAATGATAATACAATAAAAGATGAATACCTCTGAACCTACTACCCAATTTTAAATACTGGAGGATGGCCAATATCCTAGCTTTTTTTGAGGTTAGCTGTGAAAGCTTCCTCAATACCCTTATACCCTTCCCATATCATATTCCCACATTACTAATTCTAAAATTTGTATCATTTCTTTGTCCTTCTTTTTAAAAAAGATTTTATTTAATTAGTTTTAGAGAGAGGGAAAAGGAGAGAGAAAGAGAGGGAGAGAAACATCAATTGGTTTCCTCTCAAAAGCACCCTCACTGGGGACTGAACCTGCTACCCAGGTATGTGGCCTGACCAGGATCGAACCCACAACATTTTGCTTTGCAGGACAATGTCCAAGCAACTGAGCCACACCAGTTAGGGCTGCTCCTTCCTTTTTACAGTAGTTCTACCATATATGTATAATCTCTAAACAAAGAAGAGTTTAATTTGTTTTTGAGCTACACAAAATGAGTAGTATTATTATAACTCATTAAAAAAACAGCATTATATTTGTAGGATGCATCCAGGTTGATGAAATCAGTATCTCAAAGAGATAGCTGCACTGCCATATTCATTTCAGCTTTATTCACAGTAGTAAAATATGGAATCAACCTTCAGTGTCTGAGACAACATGGTTGAACCAGGAGGACATTGTGTTATGTAAAATAACCCAGACATAGAAAAACAAATAATGTATGATCTCACTTGTATGTGGAATCTGAAAAAGTCTAACAAAATTGTTGTGTGACTATTTCACAATGTTTCCATTTTCTTTTGGATGGACATTTGAGTTCACAAGATTTTGTTTTTATAAACCTTCCTATATATGTCCCTTGGCTAACATGTTCAAGGCTTTTTGTAGGGTGTGTATTTGGGAATGGACTTGACAGGTCATACATAGTCTGTGAGCTGTTTGGCTCTATAAAATAACGCCATATTGTTTTCCACCTAACACTTTCACCAGTATTGTCTTAGTTCCTCTTGCTTTACATCTTTACCCACTGTCAGACTTTTTAATTTGTGCTCATTATTTGTAGATAAAATGCTATCTCATTTTGAGCTTAGATTGCATTACTATGATCACTAATGAGGTTCAGTGGTTTTCAGGATGATTGGCCATGGTTACTCTCTCTTTTGTGGAATGTCTGGTTTTTGCTCATTTACAATTTTTTATATTTGTGTCATCGATTTTATAGTTCTTTATATACTAATACAGTATTGGATACTAATAAAGATGTTTTTTAGTGTATGTCTTACATTTCACTTTCTTCATCATGGCTATTTGATGACCAGACTTACCAATGTTAAGGTCGTTGACTTTTTCAATGTTTTATTTTATTGTGTGTGTACATGTGTGTGTTTCAACAAATCCTTCTCCACTCAGGTGTCATAAAAATAGTCTCCTGTGTTTCCTTCTGTAATTTTAATGATTTGTATTTTTCCTGCTTTATTGAGGTATAAGTAAGGAATTAAAACTGTATATATTTAAAGTGTATAATGTGATAATTTGATATATGTATATTATTATAAAATGATTACCACAATTAAGCTAATTAACACATCCATCACCTCACACAGTTAATTTTTTTTGTGTGTGGTGAGCACACTCAAGATTCACTCTCAGTAAATTTCAAGTATACAACACAGTGTTTCAACTATAGTCACCATGCTGTACATTAGATCCCCAGAATTTATCTTATAAACTGTGCAGTCTTTGACTAACACTTCCCTATTCCTTTCCCCCACCCTACACGGACACCCTGGCAACCACTATTCTATGCTCTGCAATTCGGAGTTACACTTTTTTCAGATTCCACATATAAATGAGATCATATGGTATTTGTTTTTCTGTGTCTGGCTTATTTCACTTACCATAATGTCCTTCCAGTTCAACTGTGTTGTCATAAACAGACAGTTTGAATCCATGTTTGGCTACTGTGAATAAGCTGAAATGAACGTGGCAGTGCAGATATCTCTTTGAGAAGCCGATTTCATTTTCTTAGGATATATACATGGAAGTGGAATTGCTGGATCATATGGTATTTACATAAACTTTTAATTTTTTGAGAAAACTCCCTACTGTTTTTTATACTGACTGTACCAATTTACACTCCCAACAGCACACAGGCATTCCCTTTTCTCCACATCCTTGCCAGCACTTGTTATCATTCATTTTTTGATAGTAGACATTCTAACTAGTATATGGTAATATCTCAGTGTGGTTTTGATTTGCAATTCCCTGATTAGGAATGCTGAACATCTTCTCATATACTTGTTGGCCATTTGTAAGTCTTCTTTGAATAAATGTGTATTCAAGTGTTGCGCCCACTTTTTTTGTTATTAAGTTATACAAGTTTCTTTTGTATTTTGGATATTAGCCTCTTATATATGTTTTGCAAATATTTTCTCCCATTCTGTAGGTTGAATTTTCACTCTGTTGATGCTTTCTTTTTCTATGCAAAAGCTTTTTAGTTTGATGCAATCCACTTCTCTATTTTTGCTTTGGTTATCTGTACTTTTGTTGTTATAGCCAAGAAATCATTGCCAAGATCCATGTCATAAAGATTTCCCCCTATGTTTTCTTCCAGGAGTACTCCAGTTTTGTGTCTTATGTTTAAATCTTTAATGCCTTTTGACTTTATTTTTATGTGTAGTTTAAGATAAGGGTCTAATTTCATCCTATTGCAACTAAATATCCCATTTTGCCAGATCAATTTATTAAAGAGACTATTCTTTTCCCACTGTGTATTCTTGGCACTCTTGTCAAACATTAATTGAACATATATGTGTGAGTTTATCTCTGTACTGTTTATTCTGTTTCAGTGGTCTATATGTCTAATTTTTATCCCAGTACCATAGTTTTGATTACTATAGTTTTATAACATAGTTTGACATCAGGAAGTATAATGCCTCCAGTTTTGTTCTTATTTCTAAGATTGCTGTAGCTATTCAGTGTCTTTTGTAGTGCCACACAACCATTAGAATTGTTTTTTTCTATTTCTGTGTAAAATGCCATTGGAACTTTGATAGGAATTGCATTGAATCTGTAGATGGCTTTAAGTAGTATGGACATCTTAGCAGTATTAAGTCTTTGAATCTGTAAGCACAGGATATGTTTCCATTTATTATTTCTTCTTCAATTTCTTTTATCAATGTGTTATAATTTTTAGTATATGAGTCTTTCACTTCCTTGGTTAAATTTACTACTAATATTTTATTGTTTGATGCTGTTACAAATGGAATTGTTTTCATAACTTCTTTTTCAGATAGTTGTTAGTGTATAGAGTACAATAATTTTAAAAAAATTTTTATTTTTCAATTGTGGTTGACAATCAATATTATTTTAGATTGCTTTCAGGTGTACAGCATATGATTGTCTGATATAATATCTGATTCCTCAGATATTTCAAGTACCCAGCTGGCACCATACATACTTACTAAAATTATTGACTTCATTCCCTATGCTGAACTTTTCATCCCATGACTATTTTGTAACAATGAATTTGTACTTCTTAATCCCTTTACCTTTTTCACCAGGTTCCAAACACCCTTATCCTCTGGCAACCATCAGTTTGTTCCCTGTATCTTATTTTGGTTTTGTTTGTTTGTTCATATTGTTCTTTAGATTCCACATGTAAGTGATCATATGGTATTTATCTTTCTCCAACTGACTTATTTTACTTATACCCTCTAGGTACACCCATACTTCACAGGTCTATCCATACTTCACATTGTAACCTTTCATTCTTTTTATGGTCAAGTAATATTCCATTGTATATGTGCATCACCTCTTCTTTATATATGCATCACCTCTATTTACTTATTTTAGAGAGAGAGGAAGGGAGGGAGAAAGAGAGGGAGAGAAATATAAATGTGTGGTTGCCTCTCATGTGGCTCCCACTGGGGACCTGGCCCACAACCCAGGCATGAGACCTGACTGGGAATCGAACCAGTGACCCTTTGGTACACAGCCCACGCTCAGTCCACTGAGCTACACCAGCCGGGCCTATCCACTCATCTATTGATGGGCACTTCAGTTGCTTTCATATCTTGGCCATTGTAAATAATGTAGCAATGAATATAGGGGTACATAGCTCTTTTTTTTCTAGCTAATGGGACCTTGAACCATTTTTATTTGAGTATTTCTTCCTTTTTTTAATTGTTGTTCAAGTATAGTTGTCTCCATTCCCCACCCCTGCCGACCACTGCCCTTCCCCCCACCCACCCCCACATCCCACCCTTGATCCTACCCACCTTTGGCTTTGTCCATGTGCCTTTTAAAAAAATTTAAATTTTAATTGTTGTTCAAGTACAGTTTTCTGTCTTTTATTTCCATGTCCATGTGTCTTTATATATGTTCCTTGGTGACCCTTCCCCTCTTTTTGCCCATCATCCCCTTCCCCACCTCTGATTACTGTCAATTTATTCTTTATTTCCATGTTTTGGGTTCTATTTTTCTCACTTGTTTGTTTTGTTGATCAGGTTCCACTTATAGGTGAGATCATATGGTATTTGTTTTTCGCCACCTGGCTTATTTCACTTAGCATAATGCTCTCTTTGATTTAGTGTTTTGAGATTCTTTAGATGTATACCCAGAAGTGGAATTGTTGGGTCATAGTTCAGATCCATTTTTAATTTTTTGATGTAACTCCATACTGCTTTCCATGGTAACTGCATCAATATGCATTACCATCCACAGTGCACTAGGGTTCCCTTTCTTCACATCCTTGCCAGCACTTGCTGTTTGTTGATTTATTGATGATAGCCATTTTGACAGATATGAGGTGATACTTCATTACGGTTTTAATTTGCATTTCTCTGATGATTAATGATGTTGAATATCTTTTGATATGTCTGTTGATCACCTGTGTGTCCTCTTTGGAGAAGTGTCTGTTCAAGTGCTCCGCCCATGTTTTAATTGGATTTTATGGGGTTTCGTTGGTGTTGAATTGTATGAGTTCTTTATAGATTTTGGATATTAACCCCTTATTAGATATATTATTTGGGAATGTCTTCCTCCATTCAGGATGTAGTCCTTTTGTTTTGTTGATGATTTCCTTTGCTGTGCAAAACTTTTTTGTTTGATGTAGTCCTATTTTTCTTTTATTTTCCTTGCCCAAGGAGATATATCAGAGAAAATATTGCTAAGAGAAATGTTAGAGAGTTTACTGCCTATGCTTTTTTCTAGGAGATTTTTATTCTTTATTTACTAATTATTGTATTAATTTAAAGTATATTTTATTGATTATGCTATTACAGTTGTTCCAATTTTTTTCTCCTCTTTATCTCCCTTCCAATCTGCACTCCCCACACTCCAATGTTCCACTCTGCCTTCATGTTCAAGGGTCATTCATATAAGTTTGTTGGATTCTCTGTTTCCTATACTATTCCTAACCCCCCTGTCTATTTTGTGCCTACAAATTATGCTTCTTATTCCCTCTACCTTTCCCCTCCATTATTCACCTCCCCCTCCCCAATGATAACCCTTCATGTGATCTCCATTTATGTGATTCTGTTCCTGTTCTAGTTGTTTGCTTAGTTTTTTGTTTTTTTTTTAGGTTCAGTTGTTGATAGTTGTGAGTTCATTGTCATTTTACTCTTCATAGTTTTTGATCTTCTATTTCGTAGATAATTCCCTTTAACATTTCATATAATAAGGGCTTGGTAATGATGAACTCCTATAACTTGACCTTTTCTGGGAAGCACTTTATCTGCCCTTCCATTCTAAATGATAGCTTTGCTGGATAGAGTAATCTTGGATGTAGGTCCTTGCCTTTCATGACTTGGAATACTTCTGTCCAGCCCTTTCTTGCCTGCAAGATTTCTTTTGAGAAATCACCTGGAAGTCTGATGGGAACTCCTTTGTAGGTAACTGTCTCCTTTCCTCTTGCTGCTTTTAAGAGTCTTTCTTTTTCTTTAATGTTGGGTAGCTTAGTTATGATGTGTCTTGGTGTGTTCCTCCTTGGGTCCAATTTTGTATCCTTCTACTTTGCCAAATTCATTTATCAGTTCTGGTAGTCTTGGTGAAATCTTTAGGATTCTCTATATTTATTACTATGTCCTTTGCCAAGAATGATAGTTTTACCTTTTTTTTCCAGTTTGGATGCTTTTTGCTTCTAGCAGTGCAAGTAATTTTTGTATGTTGATTTTGTATCCTACAAGTTTTCTGAATTTATTAGTTCAAACAATTTTTTTTAGTTGTTCTGCCTTGGGTCTTTTGAGCTTCATCAATCTGGCTGTCCATATCCCTCCCAAGATTTGGGAAGTTTTCAGACATCATTGCTTTATTTTTTTTTTATTTTATTTATTTATTTTTAGAGAGGGAAGGGAGGGAGATAGAGAGAGAGAGAGAGAGACAGAGAAACTTCAATGTGCGGTTGCTGGGGGTTATGGCCTGCAACCCAGGAATGTACCCTGGCTGGGAATCGAACCTGGGACACTTTGGTTCCCAGCCCATGCTCAATCCACTGAGCTATGCCAGCCAGGGCTGACATCATTGCTTTAAATAATAATTTTTCCCCTTTCTCTCTCTCTCTCTCTCTTTTCACCTTCTGGGCTCACACAGTGTATATAATCTTTTGTATATGTTTCATGCATGTTTTCTTCACTACTTTTCATTTGTTTTTTTTTCTGTTGTTTATCTAAGTGGCTAATTTCTAATGACCTTATTTTGAATTCACTGACTTGTTCTTCTGCATGATTGGGTATGCAATTGAAGTCTCCATTGACTTTTTTAGTTTTGTCCTTGTATTCTTCAGCTTGTTTTGTTCTTTTTATTTTACTTTGTTTAATCCTCAGCAGAGGACATGTTGAGGGCGGGGGGGGAGGGAGAGACTTTGATTGACTCACAACCTAGGTATGTGCCTTTACTGGGAATTGAACCCTGTGACCATTTGGTGTAAGGGACAATGCTGCAACCAGCCAAGCCATGTGGCCAGTGACATTTGGTTCTTTTTAAATGGTTTCTATTCCTTGATTAAACTTCTCATTTTGTTCATGCTTTTTTATTCCGATTCCATTTAGTTGTCTATATGTGTTCTTCCTCATCTCACTGACCTTTTTCAAAATGATTATTTTGAATCTTTTCCAGGCAATTCTTCAATTTTCCCTTCATTGGAGCTGGTTACTAGAATTGTATTTTCTATTGGTGGTGTCATGTTTGTCTGATTCTTTGCAATCCATGTAGCCTTCCATAGTTTCTGTACATTTGAGAGACCAAACTCTTTTCTAGTCTTTACAGACTGTGTTTTGCAATGATAATGACCTTTTCCAGTCACATACCTTAGCTGACGTTACTACCTCCTGGATCACAGTGAATGGAATTTGTTCACATGACTGCTGCTGCATATATAGCAGGGTCCACGGTTGGTGGACTTGTTACTGGGGCTTGGGTGGGCGTGGCCCTGTCTGGTCCCTTGATATGTGGGACTACCTCTAGGACTTTGGTCAATAGGACTGGTAGTGGTAAAAGGGTCCTTTTTAGGGTTTGTAGATGGTAGGCCTGTTTTTAGATACATGGGTTGGTATAGCTCCCACTGGATCTCTGGGGAAGGCTCCTGCTAGTTCACTAGACATGTTGCTGGCTGGGCAGGACTGGCCCTAGAATGTAACTAGGCAGGGCTGGAAGAATATTATAGGTTTCCCCCCAAGAGGCATGGACAGATGTGTCTATTTTGAGGTTCTTGGGTGGGCAGGGCCACTCACTGACTGTGGCTAAGAGAGGTTGGAGTAAAGTTTCAAGACTGTTTCTGGATCCACAGATGGATTGAGATTGGCCAGCCTTCTGTGGGGGTGTGGACAGGAATTTCTCCTGGTAGGTCTTTGGATTGGCTGAGGAGTTCCCTTCTTCATTGGCTAAGAGGGGCTGGGAGTTAGGTCACAATCCACTGGAAGGTCCATAGGTGGGATGGAATTTGGCGCTCTGTTACCTAAGACATGGAAGGGCATGGCCACTCCTGGTCACATGATGGATAGTGATGGTGGTAAGACTGAACTATAGTTAGGTCCACAGAGGAATGGGACTGCTTCTGAGTCTGTAGCTTGGACCACAGTTAGTGAGCTTGCCGCCTGAGCACGAGCCTGCCTCCTCAAAACAGCCTTTTTTGGTCTTGGGCTCCACCAGGGTTTTATAAGCTCTAACTTGGATCCCACAGTCCCCACCAAGGCACTTTTGCCTGTGGATTTTTACCAAGTTTTTGTTGCTGAGGGAGGACCTGAACAGGGGACCTCCTCTTCTACCATCTAGCTAATGTCATCCTTCTGGAAGATTTAAAGCTTTTCTTTTTATATTTATTTATATACCACCTGGAATTGACTTTTTGGTAAGATGTGAACTAGGGCACAATTTCTTCTATTCTTTTTCATATGGGAAACAAGTCATTCCAGTATAATTTATTAGTAAACATTGTGTCCTTTCTCCAATGATCTTCGGTGCCATATCATATTAAGTTTCTCAATGTGTGTGTATTTGGATAGCACTATTTATAGTTTCACTATTAATTTATCTACTCCGTTTGAATAGCAAATTTTCTTATTTTGTATAGTTTAATAGTGAGTCTTAAGGTCTTGGAGGAGTTGTTTCACTCTATTCTTTCATTTTGTTTTGTCTTTGCTCTTCCACATTATTGTTAGAGTTAGTCAGATTCATCAGAAAGACATTTTGAGGGGATTGCAATTGAAATTGCATTGATGATCTAGCTTAATTTGCAGAGGTTTGGCATCATTGTTATATTGAGTGTTTTATTAGTATGGTATAACTCTTCTTCACTGGTTCTTCATTATCTTTTTTTCAACTCCAAATATAGGAATACCCTACACTACTGAGTGGGGAAAGAAGAGTCTTTTCAACAAATCTCTAAAGAGATTGAGAAGGAGTGGCCAGTGAGGATGGAGGACAGGGATACAGTGTTATCAAGAAAACCAAGGTAAGAAAGTATTTCAGAACAGATTGACTGGACAACCACATGCAATGCTTCTGCAATGTCAACTGAGAACACGTAAGTAATTACTAGATTTGGCTAAAATAAAGTAGTTTGTGACATCCACTGGAAATGTCAAATTGAGTAGTAGAGGAAACAGCCTAACTAAAGAGGGTTATACAGTGAACTGGAAGGGAATGGCAGCAATTATAGATAAATCAAATCAGAAACTTTTTTCATGAAGTAGAGTGGTAGTGTAACCGAGAGGCAGGTACTGATGTAAAGAAAAGTGGTTTTATTCAGATACTAGCTATGTGGAAGATGGGGACTCAGGTCTCAAAGCCCATCTCCACCTCTCAGTGGAGGCAGATGAGTTCATAAGGAGGGTGGGGTGGGGAACAGAAGAAAGAACTCAAGGGAGGGAGCTGAAAAGTTCTCTATGTGCAGATGGACACAGTTCATCTCGATAAGAGAAGTGATGGTCCGGTGTGCGTCATCCTGGTGTAGTCATCCTGGCTTCAGATAATCCTGGCTCCACCGTGGAAGGTCAGCAAACCTCCCAGAGCTGGGATGCCTGAGGGTCTGAGTCTATATCTTTTGAAACCAGTTCCTAGGATTCTTATACAAACATGTTGTTTGCCTGCAAGCTACGTGTGAGTCAGAGTCAGCACTTACGGACACTGTGTCAAAAGAGTAGTGGGGTGGGCTACAATTCCCCACGGTTCCATTTTGCTCTGTTATAGTAGTCAGAGGGAGGGTTTCTTAAAATGTGAAGTACTAGAGTATGTTTAATTATTTATGGGAAGGATTCAGTTGAAATGGAGGATTAAGAAGAATGAGAGAAAGGGCGGCACAAACAGTTGCTGAGAGGGCAGAATGGGATAGGATCTGCAGCACATGTAGCAGGAGTGATTTTTGGTGGTGGAAGGAATACTTTGTTGTTATTGCAGGGAAGAAAGAGCGGATGGTTGCAGTTCCTAGGAGAGTTTATGAGTTTGGTAGTGATTAGATGGGGAGCCACAGTTTGAAGTTTTCTATTTTTATATGGAATGTGAGCCATGGGAAAGCTTGGCGGTAAGAGGTGGAAGAGGGAAACATCTGTCAATGGCAAAGCCCTCAGAAACACAACCGCTGTTGAACAGTTGGGTTTATTATTCATGTGGCAGGGGAGAACACACAGCATGGGGAACCGTGGGTCCTCTTAGGAAGATGGTGTTAGATATGGGTTATTGTGGGTTTGAGGGTTGAGTTAGGTGATTTGGGTGAGAGCTTATGAAAACAGGGTTTTTGCTCTGGACTAGGTGCTGTGAGGAAGCAGGGCTAATTTCATGGTTGGTTACCTTAGTAAATCATGTAGGAAAAGTGAAAACTAATGTAGTCTAAAGCCGTAATTGGTATAGAAGCAGCCGTTACTCACATTAGCCAAATTAAGTGATGTTCGGTCATTTCTGTGGCTTGCACAATGTTCACATTTTGCCTGTATTCACACGTGATTAATTGATTGTGTTTTTGTCTTGATCCATCATGGTCACAGAGTAGCTTTGTTTGACGTGGGTGTTCTGTGAAATCACTCATGTTCAACAGAACATCAAGACCTTGTGAGTGCCAGGCCAGCTCCCAACAACACACAGGCCTGATTGATAGCATCAGGCCAGCTCTCTGATGTCAGCGCTGCTTCTCCCTGTCTTAAACTTTGTCCTCTAAAGGTCAGAACAAATTTTGGTGAGCAGCTGTTTATCTCTTACAGAGTGACTAAAAATTTATAATGATATACGTCTGGTAGGCTGTTCCTATAAAATTCTTCGTGTGTCTTCCTATCATACCTCATGCTATGTGCAAATGCCTTCAATCAATAAGGAAGAGTGACAAGAAGTTGGTGAGTGATTGCCATGGGGAAAGGGATGTGCTGGCATTATTGGAAGACGTGAGCTACAAGGGAACCAGAGTTTATTTTTTTCCACAAAAGGAGTAGATGAAGATCACTGTCTTAAAAGTGGCACTTGCAGTGTGTGGGCTGTGAGAGACAAAATAGTCCCCACTCCAGCAGACTGAAGGGAAGGCGGTGTCCTCAGAGGACATCCAGATTCAAAGTTTAGGTGATAAAATGATCAACTGACAAGTGCTTTAGGAATTTCAACTCCAAAGCTGCCTCACTGACCAGTGGTATCATTATCACCTGGAAACTTAGATGCACACAGTCTCAGGCCCCACTCCAGGCACACTGCATCAACATCTGCAGTTTAACAAGGTACCCAGGGGATTCAAGTTCATCATAATGCCGGTGCAGAAGCACTGGCTTAGGGTGTAGAGGAGTTTGTTGAACACATACTGGGAGTTCTAAAGGGCATAGTAAGAGGCTGTGGGGGTGGGAATAGAGGTAGGAAATGTCGAGTGAGCAAATTGAGAAGAAAATTATAAGGCTGAGAACGCATCCTTTCTTTATCCCTTCAGCCTACCTCCCAATCTCCGCTCTTTCCCCCAACTCTCAGAATGCAGTGGATTTTTCCCTTGTCACTTCCATTGTTTTTAGCAGTTGATCTAAAATGGAGGATCACGGTGGTGTCCCTTTCCTCCTAAGCTTGTCTATTTTCTAAATTTTTGCAATGCTCACATGTTGCTTTTATAACAGGAAAAGATAATATAAAACATAAGCTAAACAAATCTAAGGTTTAAAATGTTAGGCTGTATCATAATTCCCTATTCTGCAGAAGCCAGGCTGTTAAGCTGTTGGTCTGTCAGCCGACCCATTTACAACCTCCAGTTCTTTAGAAATCGGTACTATCTCTGGAGATAAGAATAAGACCAGCTGAAGTTTCAAAATTTTTCTCCTGGCTTTGGCATTTCTTATCTGATTTGGCTACCTCTCCAGTGTACAGCCTGTTAATCATGTGGTCAGGGATAGCTCTCTCATCTTGCAGAGGTGTGGGGGGGTTTGGTAACAGCAATAAATAGAGAAGGGAATGATAGATTTTGAGAAGTCACCCATAAAACACAGCTGTTTATAGGCTTCCATATCCTACTTCTATTCTCATATGCTTCCAAACTGTTGAAGCCATGCACCTACAGCACACACTGTCTTTTTATACCAATCGGAGTCTCTTCATACCATTCAGAAAGACATTTCCTTCTCCTGTAGCACAAAATATATTTAGCCCTCCTATGACTCAGAATTACAGTTCCCTTCAGCAGTTCCACCTCCTCTGCTGGAAGCAGCTGAACTTCTTTTATAGATTTCTCTATCAGCCAGCTTGCAGCACTTAATCAGATTCTTATCTCTTGACACTTTTCCATACTCAATTCATTCAAATAAACCATTCTGAACCTTGAAATGGCATGAATTTTCTAATTTAAGTTGAAGCAAAATGTGACATTTCTTATGAATCAAGGATTGCTAATTAGACAAGATCCTGTGAGACTTTTGTAATGAGATAAGTAAAAATTAGCGTGAGTCCATCTGGGAGAGGAAAGATAGTGTCAGGTAAAATGCTGGTATAAGACAGAGCTGTCTAAAGTTTGTGACAGTATCTAATACCAGTTTTTATATCATACATTGTTAAATATACAGTTCTTTTATTGTATAAGAAGTGTTTCACTGAAAATTATTTCTTTTCAAGCCACTTATGTAAGCGGGTTAAGTAATTATATTGACTCTGGCAGGGGTGTGCAACCTTTTGGCATCTCTGCGCCACACTGGAAGAGAAAGAGCTACCTTGGGCCACACATTAAATGCATTGTGACACATAATCACAGAAACATTTCATAATGATTAAGTAAATTTATTGTTTTGTGTTGGGCCGTATTCACAGCCATCCTGGGCTGCTTGCAGCCTGCGGGCCACAGGGTAGACACTGATGGAGAGGTTAGAATATCAACTTTAACAGAAGTTTGGAAGAAGTCAATTTCAATCCTCACAGATGACTTTGTTCAAGATTTTAGTAAAGGAAGTAACTCCAAATGTGGTGAAAATAGCAAGAGAGCTCAAATTAAAGTAGAGCCCTGGCTGGTGTGGCTCACTGTATTGAGTGCCAACTTGTGAACCAAAGGGTCGCTGGTTCGATTCCCAGTCAGGGCACACGCCTGAGTTGTGGGCCAGGTTCCTGGTACAGGGTTCATGAAAGGCAACCGCACAATGATGTTTCTCTTCATCTCTTTCTCCCTCCCTTCCCCTCTCTCTAAAAATAAATGAATAAAATCTTTTTTTAAAAAGTGGAGCATGAAGATGTACTCAATCATGAGATATGCTGCAATGCAATCTCATGATAGAACATTAATGGATGACGAGTTACTTCTTACACATGAGCTTAGAAAGTAGTTTCTTGAAATGGGATCTGCTCCTGGTGAAAAATGCCATGAACATTGTTTAAATGACAAGAAAGGATTTAGAATATTATATAAGGTTAGTTGATAAAACAGCAGCAAAGTTCGAGAGGATTGACTCCAATCTTGAAAGAAGTCCTACTGTGGGTGCAATGCCATTAAACAACATCGCATGCTACAGAGAAATTGTTCGTTAAAGGAAGAGTCAATCAAAAAAACCTGTGGTATATTTTCACAATGGACTACTATGCAGCAGTGAAAAAGAAGGAAATCTTACTTTATGCAACAGCATGGATGGACCTGGATAGTATTATTCTAAGTGAAATAATCCAGTCAGTGAAAGACAAACACCATATGATCTCATTTACAAGAGGAATCTAATGAATAAAATAAACTAATGAGCAAAATAGAAACAGAGGCATGAAATTATAGAACTGACTGACAGCTGTCAGAGGGTTGCGGGGGGCACTGGATGAAAGAAGGTAAATGGATTAGCCAGAGAACACATATGTACAACCCATGGACATGGAGAATGGTGTAGGGATTGTCTGAGGGAATGGGGGGGTGGATGGAGGTAGGCAAAGGGGAAAATTGGGACAACTGTAATAGCATAAACAATAAAATATGGTTAAAAAGAAAGAAAAGGAAGAATCAATCAATGTGACCAACTTCATTGTTGTCTCATTTTAAGAAACTGCCACAGCCACTCTAACAGTCATCAACACCATCCTGACCAGTCAGCAGCCATTAACATTCAGGCAAGACCATGTACCATTGAAAGATTGACTTGCTAAAGGCTCAGATGATGGTTAGCATTTTTTGCAATAAAGTATTTTAAATTATGATATGTAAATTGTTGTTTTAGGCAAAATGCTACTACACACTCAGTAGACAAAAGTACAGTATAAACATGACTTTTATATGCACTGGGAAATCAAACAAATTGTGTGACTCATTTTGTTACACCATTTGCTTTACTGCGGTGGTCTGGAACCAGACCCAAAATATTTACGGGGTATGCCTTTCCCTACCTACCAAGGCCTCTCCCAATGCATCAGAATATCTGGGGGAAGGGCCCAGGTATCTGAATTTTTAAAATCTCCTAGGTAACTCTAATATGCAACAAGATTGAAAATTTCTGCCTTAAAGAAATCAGGACTTTATTCTAAGACCATGTGCATTCTAGTGTGCCATACTGCTCATCTGTAAAACAAAGAATCTGTGTGACTATTTCAGAGTGAAAAATATTAAATCAATTCATTGAGTAGAGAATTTTTATATGGAGGCTTTGTTTTTTCTTGGTCAAAATATTATGTAGAAGGTTATCTTTTTCATAGATCTCTTTATATTCTCTTTCTGGTTTGTTACTTGAACACATAACTTTCCATGCACTACTTAAATAAGCTGTCAGTTTAATCCTTGCTGTTCCTTACTTTTTATTCTTGTATTTTCTATGACTTCATCTTCATCTCCCTTCTGTCCCCTGATCCGCAGCCTGTTTTAATTTTTTTAAAATTTATTGATTGATTTTAGAGAGAGAGAGAGGGATGGAGAGAGAAAGAGAGAGAGAGAAACATTGATTTGTTGTTCCATTTATTTATGCATTCATTGGTTGATTCTTGTATGTGTCTTGACCAAGGACCAAACATACAACCTTGGTGTATTGGGATGACACTGTAACCAACTGAGCTGCCCATCCTGTTTGATTGTTTAAGTGAGATAATTTAGGCTGCATTTAATATAATTTAGCCCCTGCCCTCTCACCCTCTGCTAGATTCAACATTCAGTGTTAAATAAAATTCATGTTCAAAGGGCTCCATCCCAAATTAGTTGAAGAATTTCAGTTGGCAATTATCTTTAGAATTTTATTGAGTCTTTCAGTGCATGTATTCTCCTATGTTGATCCACAAAAGTATGTGTATACAGTTTGTCTGTAACATTTTTCTGTTGTATACACGGGGTTCTCCAATAATTTTGTAGAAAGGAATGCCTTTTCTTAGAAGTTTGAAAATCACAAGAAAGTACACGTGTGAGTTAGGGTGTGGAGATAGAAGAAGGGAGTAGAAGGGGTTTACAGTAGGAGTCTGGATTCAGGAGGCAATGAGAGAACAGGTGAAGAGACTGCTCACTGCAATACCAGAGTAGAGTCAGGAAGGGGATTCTGCTATAGTTGTTCTCTAAGTGCTATGGATTTTCAAAAACACAAGTGAGCCCTGATTGGTGTGTCTCAGTGGATTGAGCATGGGCCTGAACCAAAGGGTCACTGGTTCGATTCCCAGTCAGGGCGCATGCCTGGGTTCTAGGCCAGGTGCCTGATACAGGGTGCACAAGAGGCAACCATACATTGATGTTTCTCTCCCTCTCTTTCTCCTTCCCTTCTCCTCTCTCTAAAAATAAAATAAATAAAATCTTTAAAAAAGAAAAGTAAATTAGAGATTATGTTGTGTCACCAGTGGTTTGGAAAGCTACAAATAAGATTTTGAGATCTACTGGCATTCTAGTAACTGGAAACCCTGACTCTCAGACATTAGATTGTGACTTTATTTACTGGAAGTCATCATGTGACTCCAAAGCCTGGCTCTGTGGCTAAAAATCTTTTTGTATGTATGTGAAGCTGGAGGAGTCTGGGAAAATTAGGGGTTTCCAACCTGTGGCCCATGAGCCACATGCAACCCAGGATAGCTATAAATGTGGCCCAACATAAAAATTGTTAATTTACTTAAAACATTATGAGATTTTTTTGTGATTACATGTCACAATGTATTTGATATGTGGCCCAAGGCAGCTCTTCTTCTTCCAATGTGGCCCAGAGACACCAAAAGGTTGGATACCCCTGGTAGATTATCAGGAGACTCTTCCTGACCTTAATGGCTACCAAGGCAGAGCTGTTTACTTTTGATTTTCATTAAGATAGGAGGACTCTGTCAAAGCCAGGTAACTTTGCCTTCTTCACACCTTCAGGGATTTAGAAGGTTAAAATATTATTGTCACTGTGTAATCAATGTCACTGTCTTCTCTTGCTAAGTTCTAAGGGGTGACAGAGAATTCCAGGGCTACTGCTTACTGCTAACATGTCCTATATTCTGACTATTATGACAGAAAGGAAAACAAAGATTACATGTCTTTTGTGTGTGTGTGTGTGTGTGTGTGTGTGTGTGTGTGTGTGTGTGTGAGAGAGAGACTCAAGTCTTTGTATCTATGTCTCCATTACTGGTGGCAGCTGTGGTCTTTTCAGATAAAACCAGACTGGATTAAAATGCAAGACTGGGATCAGAATTAAAACCCTTTTGAATTATGCTATTTGATTTCAGGAATGTAATTACAAATGTGATTATCCAGTAGTCAGTTTCTGGTTTCAATAGTGCCACACACAAGCCAGACGTGTACACTTGTGCGAAGGTCTCAGAAGACTGATTTATTGTGGCAGCTCAACTGTTTACAGCTTGCTCTTTGTACTGGAGTGGATTTTCTTTGGAGAGAATTGAGTCAATGCATTCAAACATGGTTTTGTTTGTGATTGGTTATGTAATAGAGATTTCAAAGTCACTTTGGATAAGGATCTTGTTCCCTGAATTACTTCTCTATTCTGCCATTCAAGTACAAGTTGCTTGCAATCTTTTGTATGCCCTCCCACTTGCTTCTTTAATCATTCTTACTAACAAATACATGAAGGCTTTAGGAAAATAATCAGATTTTTCTTGAGCTGTATTTATAATTTTTCATTTTCCAGTTTCCTTAGCTGTAGCACAAGATTGGTGAAAATGGATATATATCAATGTGGCTGATAAATGCTCTATAAATTGAGTTAGAAGCCAATGCAAAGTCTGAAAATAGCAATCCTTAGAAAGTATTAAAATATATTCACTACATTTTCTTTTCTCTGCAATACCAAATTGTGATTTCCTGGATGATAGGGTTCACGATTTTTGTGTCTTTGTTACCTACCATGGCACAGAATAAAACAATTTGTACAAAAGATATTCTGGATAAAGAAATAAACCCATCTATGTAACCTGACTTCAGTTAATCCATCAAACTATTATCATGGTTTCTTGGTAGATAAGAATAACTTCAGAAAATTAAAGGCGTATGGGAGCTACATATTTCCTTTTCTATAACCTTGCTACCAGGTGGTGTGTTGTAATGAAATAAGTCTCAGATCACACTCTGGCACATATGCAAACATTATTAATGAGCAGGCACAAACACACTTGCATGACATTTTTGTAATCAGTTCCCACTTTTGTCCCATTAGGGCCCCTGAGCACTTAATCAAAGCACTTTGCAAGAAAAATGCTCTTTGTGACAAAGACACGGTATATCAAGGCAGAGTCAGTTACCATGTTTATAGGTGCAGTGAGAGAATCCCTCATTTAGTGGTAGCGCATGGATCCAGAAGAACAGAGTTCTAGATCTAGGCTGCTACTTCAAATATGTAAAGCTGCTGGTCTTGACAGATTGTTCCATTTCCTTCAGATGAGTTTTGAGGTAAATATGTCCTAGACAACCACATATCCTCATGTTCAGTAACCAGGCATCTGGTGCAGATTTACTTATCCGTATTGGAAGGTTTGTAGTAGCTCCCTATGGAATGAGGGCCTCTGAAATAAAGTCCTTCAGATACAAGCTAACTAACTCTGGAGTATGCATTCCTGATTAGTGCACTTCAAATGGTGACTATCAAAACCTAAGATGTGGCAGAAATTTAATTTACACACTGTCAATACTGAAACATCTAACATTAAATCATAAACAACATAGGGATGCTACTCTCTCATTCTTTGCTTCAGATACCCTTTGAAAAGACACTGTTCTTATGATGGGGGGTTCTGATGAGTTCTGGTGTTATAATTTGCAGGGGGAGGAATCTCATATCATATTTAAAGATGCCAGGCCCACACTTCCCTCCCTACCCCAATGTGGGTTATTTTGGAGATCCCCTGTTACTGGCTCCTTTAGGAGGCAAAGAGTCTGGTTGGCGCTTATAAATTGCAGTTTTGTTCCTCGGGCACATTGCACACCAAAAGTAAATTGCCTCAGTGATGCAGACCCACAAGATCAAAATGGATAATAGGAAGTGAAAAATGCCATTATCTATGAGTAACAGTTTTGTGTTTTGACAGTACATGTCTCAGACCAAGTTCTCCTGCACAACTAGAAATATAGATCACAGGTCTACAAACTAGGATGCTAGGGTCGAGTAAAGCCCCACAGCCTTTATTTACTTTATTGGTAAAGTTTTATTAAAACAAGGTCATAGCCATTTATTTATATATTGTCTATTTCTGCTTTCACATTAGAATAAAAGAGTTGAGTGGTAGAGACAGAGATGGTGTATGGCTTGCAGTACCAATCATATTGACTGTTTGGCTTGATGGAACAAGTTTGCTGACTTATGACACAGATTATAGTGGGGTAGTAAAGAGCATGTACTTGTTTCTGAGTTTCCTCACTGTTTGGTGGGGATTATAGGGTATTGTAATGATTAAATTATCGGTGCATATAAAACCATTGGAGCAGTGTTTGAAGCAGTGTTCATTAAATGTCAGTTGTCTCATAACAACTAGTGAAATTGAAGGAGTAATAAAAAAACTGGCACACAAAAACCCTGGGCCGATGGCTCCAGAGATGAATTTTACCAGACATTCAAAGAAGAATTAATTCCTCAAACTTTTTCAAAAAATTCAAGGAGAGAGAAGACTCCCATATTCTTTTTACAAGGCCAGTATTATCCTAATTCCAAAACCAAATAAACATACAACAAACAAAGAAAATGACAGGCCAGTATCTGATAAACATAGATGCTAAAATCCTCAACAAAATATTGGCAATTGGCATCCAGCAAAGATTAAGAAGACCATACACCATGATCAAGTGGGATTCATCCCAGGGATACAAGGACGGTACAATATTCACAAATCAATAACTGTAGTACAGCACGTAGACAAAATGAAGGACAAAAATCACATGGTCATACCAATATATGCTAAAAAAGCATTTGATAAAGTACATTACCCATTTATGATAAAAACTCAAAAAAGCATAAATAGAGGGAGCATTCCTCAACATAATAAAGGCCATAACAAGAAACTTACAGCCAACATCATACTCAGTGGGCCAAACTAAAAGCTTTCACCCCTAAGATCAGGAACAAGAGTAGGATGTCCATCTTCACCTCTCTTATTCAACATAGTACTGGAAGTTTTAGCCACAGAGCTCAGACAAGAAAAAGACATAAAAGGAATCCAAACTGGGAAGGAGGAATTAAAACTGTCATTATCTGCAGACAGCATAGTGTACAATACAACCCTGTAGTCTCCACCAAAAAACTACCCAACCTAATAAGTGAATTTGGCAAAATAGTGGGACACAAAGTCAGTATTCAGAAATTGAAGGCATTTCTGTATACCAGTAATGAAATTTCAGAAAGAAAACTAAGAAATCCCATTTACTATAGCAACAAGAAAAATAAAGTACCTAGGAATAAATTTAACCAAGGAGGCAAAAAAACTTACATTCAGAGAACTATAGAATGCCAAACAAAGAAATTGAAGAAGATAAAAATAAATGGAAGCATTTACCCTGTTCATGGATTGGAAGAATTAAGATCATTAAAATGTCCATACTCCCAAAGCAATCTATGGATTCAGTGCTATTAAAATACCAATGGCATGTTTCATGGATCTAGAACAAATGTTGCAAAAATTTATATGGAATCAAAAAAGACCCAAAATAGCCTCAGCAATCTTGAGAGAGAAGAACAAAGTTGGAGGGATCACAATAGCTTACATCAAACTATACTACAAGGCCACTGTAATGAAAACAGCCTGGTACCGGCATAAGAACAGACATAGATCAATAGAACATAATAGAGAGCCCAGAAATAAACCCATGCCCCTATGGTCAATTAATATTTGACAAAGAGGGCACAAAGGAGTAAAAATAGCCTCTTCAATAAATGGTGTTGGGAGAATTGTACTGGTACATGCAAATAAATGAAAGTAGTTACCAACTTAACCACAATGAGATTTCACCTCACACTGGTCAGAATGGCCATCATTAACAAGTTAATAAACAACGAGCTCTTGTGAGGATGTGGAGAAAAGGGAACCCTAGTGCACTGTTGGTGGGAATGCAGACTGGTGCAGCCACTGTGGAAAATAGTATGGAGTTTCTTCAAAAAATTTAAAATGGAACAGCCTTTTGATCCAGTGATTCCATTGCTGGGAATGTACCTTAAGGATCCTGAAACACCAATTCAAAAGAACTAATGCCCCCCTATGTCCATAACAGTGCTACTTACAGTAGCCAAGTGTTGGAAACAGCCTAAGTGCCCATCAGTAGTTGAATGGATTAAGAAACTGTGGTACATTTACACAATGGAATACTATGCAGCAGAAAGGAAGATGGAATGCTTTCCTTTTGTGACAGCATGGATGTAACTGTAAACTATTAAGCTAAGTGAAATAATCCAATCAGTAAAACACAAATACCATATGATCTCACCTATAAGAGGAATCTAATGAACAAAATAAACTAATGGGCAAAATAGAACCAGAGGCATGGAAACATGGAGCAGACTGACAGCTGCCAGGAGAGGGGGAATGGTGGGGAGAAGGGGAAGGGACTAGTTGAAGAACATGTATGAATGACCCATGGACTTGAACAATGGTGTGGGGAATAACTATGGGAGTGGGGGCTGGACTGAGTGGAAGAGGGCAAAGGAGTAAAAATTGGGCCAACTGTAACATAATAAACAAGAATTAAAAAAAATAACAGCTAGAACTTACTATGATTCACCAAAAGTTGCACAGTGCAAATTTTCAATATAGTTCATATAGGGCTCTCTCTTTTAAATGGACTCAATTCAAGTTATGGATGCTGTGGTCATTTCACGATATAAAAAATCTTTCTTTTGCTTGTTCAAAAAAAGTACAAGTAAGTATATGTTAGTTGTTAGATGACAGCACTTAAGCACAATTTACTTAATATTCTTGTTGGGCAGCTGTCTGACAGACTCCTTATGTTTGCCTACTGGTTGGCCTTTATCTTCCTCTTCTTTTCTCCAGAGGGAGCGCCTTGGTTTCACTGATGATACCTTCCCACCATCTGCATCATGCACCCGATGTGTCCTTTCCACCAACAGGTCCATGAATATCATCCAGAGTCTTTCTCTTTCTCTATCAAGCCTGCATTGCAAAAGCATCTACTCTTATTCCCTTCTTCCTCATTTACTCTATTTTCCAGCATTACTGAGATGTAATCAGCAAATAAAAATTATATACATTTAAGTTGTACAAGGTAATGTTTTGATATTTGTATACATTATGAAATGATTACCATAATCAAGCTAGTTAACATATTTATCACCTCACATAGTTACTACCTTTTTGGAGCAAAAACACTCAAGTTCAACTTTTAAGTGTTATGTCAGTGAATGGGTGTGCTTCCCATGCTGTCATGTCTGTAGTGTTTAAAAACACATGAAAAGGATGGTTGTTAAAAAATCAACTCTTTTAGCAAATTTTAAGTGTATAATAATTCTTATATATGAATTATAAGTATAGGTATATTTACGTATATAAGTACATAAGTATGTACTTATACTGTATATAATACAGTATTATTTATTAATTATAGTTACAATGCTGTACATTAGATCTCTAGAAGTTATTCACCTTTTAACTAAAATGTTGTACCCTTTCACCAATATCTCCCCATTGCTCCTTTCCCTGGCCCCTGGAAATCATCATTCTATTCTCTGGTTTTATGAATTCTGCTTTTTTAGATTTCACATGTGAGTGAGATCATGCAGTCTTTGTCTTTCTATGTCTAGCTTATTTTACTTAGCATAATGTCCACTTATTCTTTCTCGTCCTTCTGTTCTAACAGCGATTTACCATCTTCTTCATGTTTTGATGGGATAGGTCGGTAATGTAGACACAGCTTTGACCCTGTGGTAGATTAGAAGTGTGTTAGAAGTTGTTCCATTTTTAGTTTTCTGAGGAAATTAATACTGTTTTCCAAGTGGGTCAAAAATCTGTGGTACATTTACACTATGGAATACTATGCAGCAGAAAGAAAGAAAGAAGGAGCCCCTTCCCTTTGCAACAGTGTGGATGGAACTGGAAAGGATTATGCTAAGTGAAATAAGCCAGGTGGTGAAAGACAAATACCACATGATCACACCTTTAAACAGGAACCTAACCAACAGAACAAACAAACAAGCAAAATATAACCAGAGACCGTGAAATAAAGAACCAACTAACAGAATGACAGTAACCAGGGGGAGTGGGATAATGGGGGAAAATTGGGGAAGGTCCATCAAGGAACAGTATAAAGGACTCATGAACAAACCAAAGGGAGTTGGGGAGTGGTGGGGGGAACACTGAGACAACTGTACTTGAACAACAATAAAAAAAGATATTTGTTAAAAAAGGAAATGTGTTAGAAGTTGTGATTTTTTCATACCAGTGTTTGGGGTTTGGGCACTGTATATGTGTGAGGGATGGGGTTGGGGATGTGATTTAATGCACCTAGTTAGGAGTTTGAAATTCCTCTTAATAGGGAATTCCAGGGTGTGAATGATGCACACTCATTTCTGGAGCTGGGCCTGGAATGTGGTAATCAGACAAGAAATGACTGAAGACTCTGTAAGGATGATCACTTCCAGAGGTAAAGGCCAGTAAATGAGCAGGAAGATGCAGCCTGTGTGCTTTATTCTGCACAGCAATAAGTTGGTGGGAGATTCACTCTCACCAAGTCACTGGTCCTTGTTACAGTCCAGACCAGTGGCTGTAGCTCAGTGGGAAGCTTGCAATTTTAAGTTTTCATCCCCTATTTTCAGGCAGTGCTTGAAAAATATTTGTAGCTCAGGGAGATGTGCCGTTTTATGAAGGATTACAGGTTCTGTGTACCAGTTCTGAAGAAAAGTGGTTAGTCGGTGAAAGGCAGACATTGTGATGTAGAGCAGCCGGGGGTGGGAGCTGAGATGTTGAAATTTTTGTAGGAAAGACAGGTTTTTGAAGGCCAACCATATCTCAATGCATGGATAGATTTTATTTAAACAACATATGCTCTGCTGACCCATGAGTTGTCAGGGCTTCCATTCCCATGTTGGAGGAGACGAAGAGCTGCTGACTCAGGGAGGCTGGAAAAAAAAAGAAAGAACTGACCTATTTATTCCTTCTCAATGCCCCTCCCCCACAGCCTTATCAAAACAGCATTTCATTGCTAGAGATAATTGCTCTCTTCTCTCCAACCCTGCTGTGTATTCCAGGTGAAAAAATCACTTGCCTCTAGGCATCAGGCCTTTTTTTTGTTTGTTTGTTTTCCTTCTGGAGACCCTTAAATCCCAGTGAAACCGGAAGAATTATGCTAAGAATAGTAATAGGCAGAAAAGAAAGGGCCATTAAGGCCTTTTTAAGGTGTGACCAATGGGTAGCTTCTGGTTAAGAATAGACCCTCTGATCCAGGTGCAAAATTCCAGCTTATGCTGCATTCTTAATCTTTGTGCAAAATGTTGGCTGAAGAATGCTTTACTGGGATACATTCATTTAAAACTAGCACACAAAAAGGAAAGTCTAGGCACTTTAAGGTGGATGCTTTTTTATTGCATTTTATATTCTGCACACCTTAGCTTCCAATTCTGATTACATTTTCAAGGGAAACTTGGAGGTGCACGTTGTTTTCCCAGCTGCACAGTCTGGTACTTTCAAGATGCACACTTAAGCCTCTTTTGGCAGCTTCTCTTCCTCAATACTCTTTGCCCATATTTTATGACTGCTTTTCTTTTCCTTATGCTCTTTACCTTGCCACTAAATTGTGTGTGGGGGGGTGGGGTGGGGGGAGGATGGTGAGAATATCCATGCTTAAAATGATAAATAATGAAGGATTTATTTTTTAGCTGAAATATTATTCTCACATAAATCTTAGGCTCTTTATCATAGCCCCATGCATTAACTGCAGTGATCCATTTCCTTGCTTATTTTTATTTGATTGCAAAAAGATATAATAGTGTTAAAACCTATTGAAAAAGGAAAAAATAACCATTCACTCTCAATCCCATGATCCAAAACAACTTATTTTTTGCATATTCTACTCCAAGTAATGTTCACAAGCATATATCTTTTTACATAGTTGTAAGCATTGTGTGCCTTCAACTGTATATCCTCATTTTTGTTATATGTTATGTTTTAAGCATTGCGATAAATTGCTATAATCATAGTTATATTTAAACAACTGTGAAAATTCCATGAAATAGATGTGATATACTTAGCTATTCCCTTCTTATTAATAAAGTCTTTTGTGCCCCTCTTTTCTCTTCCTCTTCCTTCTTCTAGCTCCTTTTCCGTCTTCCTCATCATCTTCCCTTCTACCCACTCCTCTTCCCACCTGCTTCCTCCTTCTCTTCTTCTTTTTGTTTTTAAAGATTTTATTTTTTGAGAGAGGGGAAAGGAGGGAGAAATACAGGGAGAGAAACATCAATGTGTGGTTGCCTCTCATGTGCTCCCCACTGGAGAGCTGGCCCACCACCCAGGCATGTGCCCTGACTGGGAATTGAACCAGCAACCCTTTGGTTTACAGGCGGGCACTCAATCCACTGTGCCACACTAGCCAGGGCAAGTGAATGTATTTTAATTAAAGAAAACTTTGTATCAGTTATGACATTTTGTTTATCATATGGAACATCTTTAGAAAGCACCAAAAATATGAAATAATTCAATAACTATATTCCATTATTCACTTTAGCATTTCTAAATTTAATTTTTATGTACTCTTATTGTTTTTATTCCTAAGTTACTGTTATAAAATTTAAGATTCTTTTTCTCTCCTAGTAATTCTCACATGGCATTCATCTCTAAGGAAAAAAAGTCTGCTATGTTCTCTGCAGAAGGACTATAAATATATATAATTATATATGTATATTAATTTTGACTTGCTATAAATATATATATCTGCAGATTTTTAATTTTATTTGTAATAGCAAAGAGGAGCAGAAAAGGTGGTGATGAGGTGGGTAAAGAGTAAGAAGAGGAGGAGGAAGCCCTGGCTGGTGTGGCTCAGTGGATGGAGTGCCAGCCTGTGAACCACAGGGTCACTGAGTCAATGTCCAGCCATGGTTAATATAATGAAAATGGTTTGCATGACATTGATGTAACCTGGCAGCCAAGGAGAGTGGACTGGAATGTGCATGCGTGAACAATGATGACTTCACTATACTAGTCAGTGGGGGTGGTAGACACCATTGAGTGAGCATGTGTACTGTGTGGTTGTCACATTCAAAATGACTGAGCAAGTAGAGTAACAAATTTGCATCAAATATTGTGTTATGCTTGAACATTCCTCCATGGAAACTATTTGGATGATTCAGAAGGCCACAGCTATGGGCAACTGGTGATTGACAGCTTAATCACCACAATACACCTACTTATGCATCACATCTCATGCAGAGTTTTCTAGCAAAATATCAAATCACCCAGGTGACTCAGCCCCACTGCAGCCCAGATTTGGTGCCCTATGACTTCTGGCTTTTCCCAAAACTAAAATCGCCTTTGAAAGTGAACAGATTTCAGATTGTCAGTGAGATTCAGGAAAATATGATGGGGCAGCTGATAGCAACTGGGAGAACTGTGTGAGGTCCCAAGGTTCCTACTCTGATGGGGACTGCAGCATCATTGTCCTATGTACAGTGTTTCTTGTATCTTGTATCTTCGTCAATAAATATCTCTATTTTTCATATTACATGGGTGGATACCTTCAGGACAGACCTCACATATAAGCACATAGACACAAACAACAATATGGTGAGAGCCAGAGGAAAAAGCAGGTGGGGCTAAGTGGAGGTGGGCAAAGGTGGGATAGACGTGGACTGAAAGAAACTTTGCTTTGGGCGGTGGGTGCACAATGCAGTCTGCAGATTATGTTTTGTTGAGTTATTCACTTGATACCAGTGTGGTTTTGTTTACCAATGTTAAATCAATAAATTCAATTAAAAATACAATCAAATAAAGGGTTATATCCTAAAACCTGATTATGCCAACAGTTGGAAGGCTGGGCAGTGCATTCCCCAGGCTGGTGCTGTAACAATAGGAGTTCTTGACCCTGGGGAAGTGGCATGTGGGTCTCTAGAAGACTCCCTTCTCTCCCAGGAGGACTGAATCCCCACCAATTTTCACCACGATGTGTTATGAGGGCTCCTCTTTCCATTTCTTTCACTGTGGGTTGGGAATCCCTGGGTGGGGTTGAGACCCCATGCTCCTGGGGGAGGGAGATTTGCAGCCAAGATATCCCTCCAGTTTCTCAGCTGGGGCACGTGGGTGCCAGGGTCAATTCTTTTTGCATCTCCGCTCTTCTTGTCAGTCTCTATGTGGTTTCTTCTGTAAATCTTTAGTTATAATACTTCAATTCACCTACCCTTCAGTTGGTTATTCAGGGTGATTGCTGTATAATTTGGCTGTAAATCTGGTAGGGTTCCAGGAGCAGGTGAGTGTATAGCTTCCACCTACTCTGTAACCATCTTGGAATCCCTGTAACCCTTTATTTCATACAGAAAGTTTCTACCTGCTCTATTTCACTGTTTCATCTTTGAATTTTGAAGTTTTTTTTATAGCTGCTTCTGATACATTTCACCAGACATCTAGAGGAGCTCTGTTGAAGTATGTGGCACAGAATGAGCAATGACTACGTGTAATGTTAATGGAAAGAATTAAAAACAAACAAAAAACCTCAAAGCAACTCTTTTTGTTAGATTCCTTGGGAAAGCTTCAAATTCCCAGTAAGAATTAAAGTTTTACCTGATGATTTTCTTATTTTTTCCCCCTTTTCAAAATGAACTCATAGGTGTCATAGAAGAAATTTATTCTTCATGAATAATGCTCTTCCAAATTCCCTGTTTGTCATTAAATTCAGCAGAGCTTCTTTCACAATGATCATGCCATTACACTCCTGTCTGGGATACAACTGCGAGACTGATTCGTAAAGAGCACTTTCTCCATTCACAACATCCAACAGCCACAAAGACTTGGTAGCCATTAGTGTGCCTCAGGATGTTTGGAAGTTCCAATGGGGTAGAGTGGGTATTGCTAGGGCTATTTTTCTGTTACATTAGGCTTCTCTTGTCCCAAATACCCTTAACCCCAATTGTGGAATTTTAAAATCACAAGGCTTTAAAATATACACTTAGCCTGACAAATGGGGAAATCTACTGTTGGTATTCCCAAATCTTAAATCATTAGAATTGCCCTCTTATCCTTGACAGAATTATCTCACAGTGAAACAACTAACATTTTTGAATGAACATATTTGAATCATTTAGTTGATTATTTCCTTGACTATCCAGAGGTTTACAGTTTGTAATATTTATGTGGAAAAATTTTTTTTTTATTACGGAACACTGATGTATCATATTCACATATGTTTGAAATGTTTTCTCTTTAAAAGAGAAATTTTTACCTTCCACCTTTGCAGTCATAGTTTAGGGTTTGCTGTCAAGTTCATGAAATATATTTTCTTATCTGTTTAGTCCTTTAGGTTAAGTCCACAGCCTTATCTGGAAGCAAGCTATCCTTAGATTTTGTGTTCTGTGAAAAATATGCCTCAGAAACCCTTGAAGATTTTCCTTGTGAGTGAGGTTTAAGAGCAATACAGCATTTTCCTCTGAAGTCACAGTTATTTTGAAATTTGTTTTCTTATGAAAACAATAATAGGACCATCATCCATTCTTTGCAAATTATCTGTGAATTCAACTCTAATTTCAACATTTGTCATCATTAAAAAATAACTAGCATTTTTTAACATGATCTTTTTTTTTAAACCTGCAGCCTCTTTCATAAAACCTATCATTCCCAAGTCAAATCACGATTACATTGCCACGGACAAGTCTTTGTGGCTCTCATGCCAAAATGGCACCACACAGCTAGAAGAGTGTTAAACAGACAATGTTTGGGGTTATTTTTGAAGTGCACTGTAATAATGTGCCTATACACAATTATTTCTTTTCTTGGCAGATAATCTGCTGCTCAGTGCAGAGGCTTGCCACTTATTCAGGGTCCAGCAGCCCTGAAGTAGTAGCCTAGGTTGAGCACTGAACAGAGGCCTGGTCCTAAGAGAATGTAGGACGAGCCTCAGTGAAGCAAAGATGTACAAATGAAAAACATTCAAAAGCACAATGTGTTTGGGAACTTACCTGGAAACCCAGAGTGGCCCGAGGGGAGGCCAAAGTACAGACTTGCTGATGCTCTTTTCTTGCTCCTTTGCCCCCTCCCAGGTGCCAGGTCCTGGGCAAACATTTTTTATTATAGTCCCTTCTGTCACGTGCCCCTCATGAGGCCTGAGAAAATGAGTGGAGGAGCTGAAGGAGAAAGGCTTCTCATTTTGTCTCCCCTCTTTAGTATTCTCCCTGAGCCTACCTGCCTTCTAGGCTTCCTACCACTTAGATCATTTATTACATACAAGGGATTGAGCCTGCTTTTTCTGATGCTCTATTTCTCAGCGTAAATGTCAGGTGCTCAGAGAGACATTCCCAGACCAATGAAAGCTAACATAAGCTCCACTGTTCTGATAATTCAACTGTTTTTCTATTCAGCATAGCATGGGAATTTGGCCTCTGCAGTCAGACGGCTTGCGTTGGATTCACAGTTCCTCCCCTTATAAGCTATTTGACCTTGAGCGAGTTGCTTACCATAGATGTGCCTAGATTTCTCCTCTGTACAGTGGTAGTCTGCAGTTTCTGAGACAAATCTATGCAGTAAATGTTGGTTTTATACTAACACTCATGCTGCAGTTTGTAAGTACACATTTATGTGCCATTCACTTGTTCCATGTTTCTCCTACGACAGAGCAGGGACAGTGTGTT
The DNA here is from genome assembly GCF_019186645.2 of Phyllostomus hastatus. Classification (NCBI taxonomy): domain Eukaryota; kingdom Metazoa; phylum Chordata; class Mammalia; order Chiroptera; family Phyllostomidae; genus Phyllostomus; species Phyllostomus hastatus. Next base: position 4,997,070 of record NW_025333841.1, on the reverse strand, counting down.
TGCACTCATGGCACACCCATCACACAGCGTCTATCTATCATATAAGGACTTAAAATCATCTGCTGAATGAATCACTCTTACGGCGTTTCAAATTCGAGCAACTGCATTTTCAATGACATTTTATAACAACTCCATTATTTATTTGATGTGCCTTATTTAATTATTTATAGTCAAATTCTTTTCTTTTCCAATTATTTGTTCTCCAAGTGCCATATCTCAGCCATGATATAAACCCCTTTTGTGTGTGCATATATACAGGCACACATACATGCACATAAACACAAACACTTTTTAAACAACAATGATAAAATGGAAGCTAATATGCCTACCATCCAATTTAAGAAATAAAACATTACTAGTGCATTTGAGGCCTCTTGTATATCTATCCCTGATCTTATATGTCTCCAACACCCATCCTGGGAGACTATTCTGAATTCTGGATTAATATTTTTATGACACTTGATAGTTATACCACCAATGTCTGTAACCCGAAACAATGCAGTGTTTAATGCTGCCTGTTTTGACCTTTATATAAATGGAATTTCACTAAATATATTCTTCTGTATTTTTTCTCATTTCCCCCCTCCTCCATACTATGTTGTATATGGTTGAAATTCATTTAGTTTCACTATGATATTGTGTTTCATTGCATGGCTATTCTACTACTTATTTATCCTTTATACTGCTTATGGATATCTAGATTGCCAGCCATTTCTTTCCTATTACAAATGATGCTGTTATGAACATTCTTGTATGTGTCTCCCAGGACATGTGTGAATGAGAATCTCTGGTATGTACAGGAATTGTGGGATTGGAGGAGTATGATATTAAACTTTGCTAAACTGTTTTTCTTTTTGTGATGTCAACATCCTTTGATTGTTATGCCAGTTATTTTGCTGTAGGGTTACAAAATGGTGATAGTCTATTTCTGTCACACCTTTTTCATTTATTAGCTGGAACAGTTCTTTGAAGGTAAACTTTCCCCTTATCTACTCTTTAGTTACCCAGTGGTACAATATATTTAGGAAAGGAGAGGGTTAATGGTTCATTGTTTTCTCTTTCTTCACCAGTTTTCACAATAAGGAATGGTTCTCAGCATCCTTCAAAGTTTACCAGGGGCACAAATTGTCCCATCTTTGGCCCAGGGGAATGTCTTTAATGGGTACCTGAGTTTTTTATACAACCCTAGTATTCTTAACCTCTTATGACTATGTGTATGAAAATGTGCCCCAAGCCCACTAAGTTTATTCACTTTTCATTCTAGACTATTAATCTTCTGTCTTTCCAAGGATCACTGATTTTTTTTTAAGAGGGAAATAGTGTTTTAAGACACTGGATTCTCAGGGTCCTTGTTGCTCTTACATCAATTATTGTTTCTAGGACATTGTAGTGGACGGAGCTAGAAAGTATTTTCCTTTAAGGTAAGTTATACGAGTTCACACTGACATTCAAGATTATGAAGTTTTAGTTAAACTCTTTGATCTGCATCTTCTTTCTCTCATGTTGGCACCTTAGATGTTTGGATATACTTTAGTAATCTTTGACGGCTTCCTTGATTTCTGGTACAACAAGATGGCCCCCACCAGCTTTGTTAAGTAGTAGCACAATATACACTTTTCACCTTACATAAATGTAATATAATTTTATTCAAACAATATCCTACTGATGATGTACATTTGGGTCATACACACCTTCTTGCTATTATAAATAATGTTGCAATGAATAATGTTAATAACTTTTCATATTTTTACCACTGTATGTCTCCTAGAAGTATGATCTCTTGGTCAAAGACTATATTCAACCTTGGCTGGCATGGCTCACTGGATTGAATGCCGGCCCACAATCCGAAGGGCCGCCAGTTGGATTCCCAGTCAGGGTACATGCCTGAGGTGAGGGCCAGGTCCCCAGTAGGGGGCATGTGAGAGGCAACCACACATTGGTGTTTCCCTCTTTTTCTCCCTCCCTTCACCTCTCTCTCAAAATAAATAAATAAAATCTTAAAAAAATGAAAAATAAATAGATAAAGAGTATATTCATAATAATTTTAGGAACAATCTCTGAAAAACCAGACCATCTAGTAAGTTGTAAACCATTTATTATTTGACTGGCTAGACTGTTAAAATAGTCTTTCTCATGATAGATGACCAATTCCACTCTTGTCCTAGTAAAAATGGAGAAAACAGGTTAATTGTTCTTTCTTGACAATTGAATTTGACTGATGTTGTATTGAAGGTTTCCTCACTGGCTTTGTTCAAGATCCTGGATTAATGGAGTCAACCTTGAGGCTGAAGCATGCCTTTAATAATGCTGGTAAACTTGAGTGAAAAGGACATATGTAATGTTACCAGTAGCCTATTGTACCGTGCACAGGGTATTTTTATTTTGAGGGAGGACCAAGCTCCACAGCCAGCATGTAAGTAATTTTTTTAAAAAAAGCACTTCTTAGGCACTTAAGAAATAAACCTACTGTCTCTTCTTACCTCATTTCTCTTGCTTCTAGTTTTTCTAAGTCCCCTACAGATGGGACCTCAATATTCCCAGTTCTCCCTTCATGTATTCATCCATTCGTTCATTACTCAATATTTATTGAGTAATTTTCTATGCATGCCTCCACTGGGATATTATTGTTTTCATTCAGGGTCCATGTTACTTTTTGCAGAAAATTCTTAAGCTTTTACTTACCAACTGTATCAAATTTCACTTTAGATAAAGGACATTTGTTACATAATTGTCAAGGAGGCTACTCCACCACACCACAATACAGGCAGCAAACTGCACTCTGCCTGCATTACTGCTTACTGGGAAATGGCTTCTCTCCTGTTTGTATCAGTTTGTAATCTGTATCTCATTCACTCCAATCTGACATTCAATATCTTCAATCTTGCCTTGTGCTAATTCTTTAGCTTTTCTGCACCATTAAAGTAAATGGGGAAATATATATAGCTCCTTTCAGTAGGAAAGGTAATATCCTTCTTGATTAAGGTACATACTGAAAATGTAGAAATATGTACACGTTGGCACTTCCCATGAAACATCATTAAACATTTTCTCTGACACATGCCCTTTGCAGCTTCTAAAGGTTATTGCTATTCAACCATATTACAACTTTTATTATATGCACGAGACTTACCCTTGCTGGTACTCTTCCTGGAGACCAAGCATTCAGTTATGGCACAGTTTTAGGTTTAGTCAGCCTGACACAGGTTTATGTCACTGTGCTTTGCCTATTAAAAAAACATTCTATTTTTATCACTGAGAAATTGCCTAACATTTCCTATGATCAAAACCCTAGAAAAAAACAAAGCAACAGTATCAGGAGATAGGTGGAAGAAAGATACTTCCTAGGCAATTATTTATATAAAAAGGTAAAAATCTTCCTGAAAATTACACACACTTGTTAAATGAGAGCTAAAACTAACATGGACAGACCCTAAACCTTGAAAGTCCCCTAATATGAATAAGGACTGCAGACAGTATCTAGATGCTCACCAATTCCATTTACTCTTGCTGCCCACACAGGAACACTATATTTCTCACTCTCTTTTACAGTTATTTTAGGGCTATGCAACTGGATCTGGCCAATGGGATGTATACAGAATTGAAATATGACACTTCTAAAAGTAACCATAGCCCCGGCTGGTGTAGCTCAGTGGATTGAGTGCGGGCTGCAAGCCAAATGGTCGCCAGTTCGATTCCCAGTCAGGGCCTATGCCTGGGTTGCAGGCTAGGTCCCCAGTGGGGGCCATATGAGAGGCAACTGCACATTGTTGTTTCTCTCCCTCTGTTTCTCCCTCCCTTTCCCTCTCTCTAAAAAATAAATAAAATCTTAAAAAAATAAAATTAACCATGAAACCCTATTGGGTTATCTATGGTCTCTCTCCTCCTTACCTGGAGACCTTAAAGGCCAGTACTTAAAATGGCAGTATGATAACATGATAGGAGTCATCACTTGGAGGACTGGTGCCCTGGAGAGCCCCCCAATCTACATCCACTCTGGAGTGAATAAGAAATAGCCATTGTGTTAACTAATGAAAATGCAGATTTTTTAGAGCATTTAGTATAAGCATTGCCTTGATGATTACAAAAACCAAGATTCAGAGAGATACTTTAGATGGACCCGAAAAGATTATGAATACACATTTTTTGAAACTGTACTTGAACAAAAATAAAAATCAAAAGTATTTTTTTAAAAAAGAATTTTTTGAGGTAAAAGTCTGCAGTGCTCATTATTATAATAAAGCTTTTATTGTATACTTGCTAACAATTCTCTCTATTCATGATTAAGCAGAAATTGAAAGGTTAGTACCTTGCCTAAAACCACACAGCTATTATCTTAAGGAGGCCAGATTCAATCTTGTTCTATCTGACTCCAAATTCCATGATTTTTGAAATCTGATGCCAGGAGAATGGTAGGATAGAAAGCCCTACCTCTCGTTTCTCCACAGAGACATAAAAAAATCAATGGTAGTTCAAAAGTACCTTGAAGAGAAATATAGAATCTAGCTAAGAAATGGAAGCACCTTGGAGAAGCATAAACTTTGAGTAGTTGCATTTATATGGGTAAGAAAAGCTATTTCTCTTTACAAATGTCAGTTACTATACCAAGCTGGATTAGCTCAGGAATAAGAAGACCACATCAGCCCATTATTTCTCCTACTCGGGTAAGAGAGTATAGAATATGCACCTGACAATCTTGTCCCTCAGAAAGAACATCCTTTCTTAGGCCAGTTTCTATCTCACCTCATACTGAAGAACCTGGTCCTCTGGGACAGCTATGAACAAAGGAAATAGGGGGTCAGGCCCGTCCAGCTAGCACTGCTCCACGAGATAGATTGGAAATAGTCATAGACCTGAGTAAGGAAGGATAGAGCAATTGTAAATGTATGAACCTAGTGCTGGAGCCCCTGAACAACAATAAAATTCTCTTTAATAAAAGATCTGAAGGGAGAAATAGTATCAACACAGTAATAGTAGGGGTCTTTAATACCTCACTTTCAACAGTGGATAAATTATTCAGACATAAAAACAAAAGGGAAATATTGGACTTGAACAACATTATACATCACATGAACCTAACACACACATACAGAATATTCCATCCAATGTTAACAGAAATACTCAGTCTTCTCAAATGCACATGGAATATTATCCAGGATAGAAAATATTTAAGGCTCGCCCGGCTGGTGTAGCTCAGTGGATTGAGTGCGGGCTGCGAACCAAAGTGTCACAGGTTTGATTCCTAGTCAGGGTACATGCCTGGGTTGCAGGCCATGACCCCCAGCAACCACACATTGATGTTTCTCTCTCTCTCACTCTCTCTCTCTCCCCCGCCCTTCCCTCTCTAAAAATAAATAAATAAAATCTTTAAAAAATTAAAAAAAAGAAAATATTTAAGGCTCAAAATATCTTAACCAATTTAAGAAGGTTAAAATCATATCAGGAATCCTTTCTGACCACAGTGGTATAAAACTAGAATAGCATAAGAAAATTGGAAAATTTAAAAATGTGTGGAAATTAGACAACACACTCATGAATAATCAAAGAAGAAATAAAAGTGGAAATCAAAAAATATGTTGAAACAAATGAAAATGGAAACACAATATACAAATACTTATGGAAGGCAGCAAAAGCAGTTCTAAGAGCACTGTTTGTAACAACACATGCCCATATTAAGAAAGGAGAAAGATCTCAAGTACACAACCTAACTTTATACCTCAAAAAAGTACAAAAAAAACCCCCCAACAAACCCCAACAAACTAAGCCCAAAGTTAGGAGAAAGAAGGAAATAATTAAGATCAAAGTAGAAATAAATGAAGGAAATACGAGAAAAACGATAGAAAACTGTCAACAAAACTAAGAACTGTTTTTTTAAAAAGCTCAACAAAATTAACAAGGTTTTTTCTAGACTAAGAAAAAAAGAAGACTCAAATCAATAAAATAATAAATGAAAGACAAGACCTTACATTTGACCCCACAGAAATAGAAAGGATCATAAGAAACTACTATGAATATTTAGTTATATGTTGTCAAATTGGGTGACTTGGAAGAAATTAATAAATTGCCAGAAATGTACAACCTACCAAAACTGAATCATGAATAACCTGAAAATCTGCACAAAGCAATAACCAATAACAAACCAATAGCAAACCAATGAGGAGATTGATTTAGTATAAAATACCTCCTGAATTATAAAAGCCCAGGACCAAATAGTTTAACTGGTGAATTCTACCAAATATTTAAGGGAGAATTCATGTCAGTGCTTGTCAAACTCATCCAGAAAGTTGAAGAGTAGGGAACATGTTGAAACACATTTTTTGAAATCAGCAATACCCTCATACCAAAGCCAGACAAGGCACTACAAGACAAAAAATTACAGACTGATATCCCTGATGAACATATCCTCAACAAAATAATAGCAAACCAAATTCAACAGCATATTAAAAGGATCATGCACTATAATAAAATGAAATTTTCCCCATGGAATGGAAGGATGTTTCAACATACACAAACTAATAAATGTGATACACTGCATTATTAGAATAAAGTATAAAAACCATAGCATCTCAATAGGTGGATAAAAAGCATTTGTAAAATACAACAACCTATTATGATAAACATTCAACAAATAAAATATCAAAGGAATGTACCTTAACATAATAAATGCCATGTATGGCAAGCTCACAGCTAACAGACTCAATGGTGAAAAGCTGAAAGCTTTTCCTGTAAAATCAGGAACAAGATAATGATGGCCATTCTTTCCATTTCTATTCAACATAGTACTGGCAGTAATAACCAGATCAATTAGGGAGAGAAGAATAAAAGTCATCCAAGTCAGAAAGGAGAAAATAAAATTCACTCTGTTTGCAGATGACATAATTTTATATATAGAAAATCTAAAAGACATCACTAAAATTTGTTACAACTAGTAACCAATTCAGTAAAGTTGTAGTATACAAAATCAACATACAAATATTAGTTTCATCTCTGTATATTATCAATGAAGTATCCAAAAAAGAAATTTTTAAAAAAGCAATACTGTTAGCACAAAAACAATAAATTATTAGGAATAAATTCAACCAAGAAGGTGAAAAATGTGCATAGTGATCATTGTAACACATTAGTAAAAGAAATTGAAGACACAAGACAAGTAAATGGAAAGCTATCCCATGTACAAAGATTGGAAGAATTAATATTTTTAAATGTCCACACTACCCAAATTTATCTACAGATTCAATGCAAACCTTATCAAAACTCCAAACACATGTGTCAGAAGCACTTAAAATAATCCTGAAATCCCTATGAAACCACAAAAGACCCTGAATAGCAAAAACAATCTGGAGCAAAAATAACAAAGTTGGAGGCATCACACTGCTGGACTTTAAAATATACCACAAAGCTATAGTAACCTAAAGAGTGTGGTACTGGAATAAAAACAGACAAATAGATCAGTGGAATAGAATCAAGAGCCCAGAATGAATACACACATTTTCTTTGTTAATTGATATTCAACAAATATGCCAAGAACCCTAAATGGGAAAAGGATGTTTTTTCAATACATGGGTTGGGGAAATGGTGTATTCACATGCAGAAGGATGAAATTGGACCCTTCATTTCACATCATATACAAATATTAAGTCAAAATGGAGTAAAAACTTAAATATAAAACATAAAGCTATAAAACTACTAGAAGAAAACATGAAGAAAAAGCTTCTTGACCCTGGTTGGGCAATAGTTTTTGGATATGCTTCCAAATGCACAGGTGATAAATATAAAAATAGACAAATAGAATTACATCAAACTAAAAAACTTTTGCACAGAAAAGGAAACAACAGAGTGAAGAGATAACCTATGGCATGAGAGAAAAATATTTCCAAACCACGTATATGTTAAGGTGTTAATAACCAAAATATATAAGGAACTCATACAACTCAATATCAATAAAGCAAATAACCCCCTAAAACAATAAAAAAACAAACATTAAAAACTCAATTAAAAATGGCTGAAGGACCTGAATACACAGTTTTCCAAGAGTATGTATACATGGGCAATAGGTACATGAATAGGAGTTAAGAAACTTTAATCATCAGAAAAATGCAAATTGAAACCATGACGAAATATCACCTTACACCTGTTAAAATGGCTACTATCAAAAAAGATAAGAGTGTCAGGGATGTGGAAGTAAAGGGAATACTTGTATGCTGTTGCCAGGAATGTAGATTGGAACAGACATGGAAAACAGTATGGAGGTTCCTCAAAAAATAAAAAAACATAGAACTACCTTATAACCCCCAATCCCACTGCTAGGTGTACATTTAAAGGAAACAAAAATGTTAGTATATTGAAGAGATATTTGCATATCCATGTTCATTACAGCATTACTCACAATATCCAAGATATGGAAACAGCCTAAATGTTTATCAATAGATAAATGGAGGATGAAATTGTGATATGGATATATAATGGAATATTATTTATTTATTGTGTATTAATTTAATTTATTTTAATTGTTGTTCAAGTACAGTTTTCTGCCTTTTACTCCCATCCCAGCCCACCCCCCAGACCTTCCCACCTCCCTCCCGTTTCCACCCGCCCCTGTTTTTGTCCACGTGTCCTTTATACTTGTTGCTGCAAACCCTTCCCTTTTTCCCCTGAAATTCCCTCCCCTCTCCCCTCTGGTCACTGTCAGCCTGTTCTCTATTTCAGTGTCTTTGGTTATATTTTGCTTGTTTGTTTGTTTTGTTGATTAGGTTCCTGTTAAAGGTGAGATCATATGATATTTGTCTTTATTCATGAACCTAAAGAATTCTTCCATTTGTGACAACATGGAAGATCCCAGAGAACACTATACTAAGAGAACATTATACCAGACACAGACAGCAAATGCAGCTTGATCACATTTAAATGTGGAATCTAACAAAGTTAGACTCCTAAAGGCATAGAATGGTGGGTATCCAGGGATGGTGGGTGAGGAATATGGGAAAATGTTAGTCAAATGGTACAAAGTTTCAAATATGCAGGATGAATAAGTTGGGAGATTTCATGAACAACATGGTGGATGTGTTAGCAATATGGTACTTTATAATTTAACTTGCTAAGAGAGTAAATGATTGTTCCTAAAAAAGGCTTGATGTAAACATTTCATCATGTATATGTATATTAAAGTGTCATGTTGTGTACTATAAATATGTACTTCTTTGCTTATTCTAGATGCTAAACAAGATCTAAGTGGCACTAAGGGTTGGATGAATCAATTGTTTGCCTTTTTAAAGAAGGACATGGTCAGATTCAGAATAGGATTTTTCCTAAGCCTCTTGTTTCTGGGTAAATGTTGATGACAGAACTACCCATACTCCACATTGTGAAGGTTACAGGCTAGGGATGGGTTTTGCACCTCTGCTTTCTAGCCTGAAAATTCATTTTGTTTTTTTAAAAAAGATTTTATTTATTTATTTTTAGAAAGAGAGGAAGGGAAGGAGAAAGAGAGAAACATCAATGTGTGGCTGCCTCTCACACGCCCTCTACTGAGGGGCTGGCCCACAAGCCAGGCATGTGCCTTGACTGGGAATCCAACCAGCAAACCTTTGGTTCACAGGCCTGTGCTCAGTCCACTGAGCCACACCAGCCAGGGTTGCAAATTCACTAATATTACACTTTCAGCAAGCTTCTGAGTCTTCATTAACTTTGTGGTGTGACTTGTGGGGTTATCAGCTCTGCTTTTTGATTTCCATGTGTTGTCTTTCAGCAAGGTAGAGGTCTTACACACATACCCTTTGCTGGGGTATACCATAGAAAGCTAAAGAAATGGCGTTTATTAAAGAAAAGGACACTACTACAAAACTTTACTTCTCTGTTATAGAAATATCTAGGCTTTGAAGGTCAACCAAATCCACATGCTGTGTCACATGCGGAGTTCGATTATACTTGTGCCTGAGTTTCTTCATCTGTAAAGTGTACACAAAATTTCTTATTTGCAAAACACTTCATTTGTTTATTCATCAAATATGCACTGTTCATTCCTAAGCCCTCAGCATGATACTATTTTTGTTTGCAAGTCTGCTGTAAAAAAGTACTGTACCACAAACTGGTTGGCTTAGCACAACAGAAATTTATTCTCTCACAGTTGTGGAGACTAGAGTCCAAAATCAATGTGTCAGTGGGTCTGATGCTCTTTCTGAAGGTGCTAGGGAAGGGTCCTAGCTTGCCTCTTTCTCATTTCTGGTGATTTGCTGACAATCACTCCCACTCCTTGGCTTGCAGATGCATCTCTCTGGTCCTTTGTGTTCACATGTTGTCCTCCCTATGTGCCTTTGCATGGTCTTCCCTATGTGCATATCTATTTCTTTGTCCAAATGTCCCTTTTGTGTAAGGATATTAGTTATATTGGATTATGGACCATCCTAATGATCTCATTTTTATTGTATCTTTAAAGACTATCTCCAGATAAGGTCACATTTAGAGGTAGTGGGGTTAGGACTTTAACATATTTTTTGGGGGGGATACAATTCAACTCAAAACAGAAACCCAGATAAAGCACAGTCCTTGATGTCAGAGAGATTCCCTTGTATCTTTTTGTATGTGTGGCAGGGGGAGTTTGGCTGTACAGCATTAACTGTTCTCTAAAGCATCAGTCAAGGTCTTGAAGTAAATGTCCTTGCCAGTTCTGAGGAGAAAGATCACTTTGAAAGAGGAGAATGTGGAGGGAATATGATTGTAGACTCCTGTTGTCTAACAACATAGAGGATAATTTCCTGTGTTTATTAGGAAGTATTTTTTAAAAAGTTTACAATAAATTGCATTTAGTCTCCATTCCATATCTAGCATTTGTCTGTGCACTCCTATCTCCACACAGTTTCCTTCAAGTGACCTTTTCCTACTTTTTTCCATAATGCTAAACACAGTGTACATATTATATAGTTAATTGTTTATCTATCCCTAGTTATTTGAAAGTGAGACCCTTGTCTTTCTTATTCCTTTTTTTGGTATTTGTTGATTTTCTTTTTAAAAAATTGTTATTCTATTACAGTTGTCCCAATTTCCCTGCTTTGCCCTCCTCCGCCCAGCATGCCCTCCACTCCCACAGTCAGTCCCCACACTGTTGTCCATGTCCATGGGTCATTCATACATGTTCTTTGTCTAGTCCCTTCCCTTCTTTTCAACATTATCCCCCTCCTCTCTCCCCTCTGGTCACCGTCAGTCTGCTCTATGTTTCCATGTCTCTGGTTCTGTTTTGCTCATTAGATTATTTTGTTCATTAGATTCCTCTTATAAGTGAGATCATGGGGTATATGTCTTTCACCCACTGACTCATTTCACTGAGCACAACATTCTCCTGTTCCATCTACACTGTCACAAAGGGAAGGAGCTCCTTCTTTTTTTCTGCTATGTAGTATTCCATTGTGTAAATGTACTAAAGTCCTTGTCTCTCTTACCCATCCCCGTGTCCCTAGTGATTAGACCAGAGTCTAGTACATAGTAGGTTCTCAGTAAATATTTGATCATTGAATGAAGAAATGAATGATCCCAGTGCATCACTTGAAACAGCAGCTTGTCAGATGGTTTCTTTCACTTTCTTTTCCTAAGAAGGATTAGGAAGGCACTTCGACCTTTGGGCTTAGCAATCGCCCCTAAATGGTGAGAGAGTCCCCTTACTGTGTACTAACTAAGGGGATTGAAAGTAATGCTGCTAAGTAATTAAAGTTCTAAAGAAGGTGGTGAGCCCTTCCATGGTAGCCAGGCACTGGCCTGTCAGGTGAGAGGAGAAACAAAATTTGGCTGCCGGGACTCGTTTGTGTAATTTCATTCCTTTTTATCCCTTGGCTCTTCTCCATAAATTAAAAGCTTATGTTGGAGCAAACCCCTGCAATTTTCACAGCATGACAGTAAAAAGGAATTGTGTGACCCGAAAGCTTTGCAGTACAGCATAAATGGAGGGGTTCGGCAGCAGCACAGTTCCTGTTCTTTCATTTCACTCCCAGACAATGGCACAATTACAAGCAATTACTTATTAGATGTTTGAAAACTATTATTAAAAGTACCATTTACCAAAAGTAATTTAATGAAATTGGGCATGATTGTTCCCTGAACTGAAGTTTTCTGATTTTTCCCACATTTAGATGACTCCACTGAAATTATTTAGCAAATTAATGAATAAAAACACATAGACAAACATCTCTGTGCAGTTGATGGAAATGCAGGGCATCAGTACCGAAGGGCACATGTCTTTAATGATTGATAAAAGGAAGCTAACATATTGGCTTGATGGCAAAATATTATTACAAAGGAAAATAAGATATCTTAAGGCTCCAGAATACATTTACTATTTTGACTGGGAGTTGATAAAAATTGTAAATTTCAGATGTTGATTAATGGCCTTTTTTAACTACCAAATAAATATTACAGTAATTAAGGAAGTTTTCACCAATTTGGATGAGGGAAGTTTTTTAATTTGTTAAAACTCTAATTTCTAAGATAGCTTTAAAGAAATGGAGTTTCTTTACTTTTTCATACACATAGTAGCTACATAGGCCAACAAACTATTTCCATGTCTGTATATTGTCCGTAAATGGATGAAAATTATTTATAATTAACACCCGACTTGTTTGTAAATGGATGTTCTAATGAAATTTAAACATTCCTCCTTACTTTGAT